>NC_141874.1:10980000-15822500 GCF_056163025.1 Triticum urartu | reverse complement strand
GAGGATTAATCAACTCCGTATACAATTCCCTTTGTCAATCGGTATGTTACTTGCCCGAGACTCGATCGTCGGTATCCCAATACCTTGTTCAATCTCGTTACCGGCAAGTCACTTTACTCGTACCGTAATGCATGATCCCGTGATCAACCACTTGGTCACCTTGAGCTCGTAATGATGATGCATTACCGAGTGGGCCCAGTGATACCTCTCCGTTATATGGAGTGACAAATCCCAGTTTCGATCCGTGTCAACCCAACAGACACTTTCGGAGATACCTGTAATGCACCTTTATAGTCACCCAGTTACGTTGTGACGTTTGATACACCCAAAGCACTCCTACGGTATCCGGGAGTTACACGATCTCATGGTCAAAGGAAAAGATACTTGACATTGGAAAAGCTCTAGCAAACGAACTACACGATCTTTGTGCTATGCTTAGGATTGGGTCTTGTCCATCACATCATTCTCCTAATGATGTGATCCCATTATCAATGACATCCAATGTCCATAGCCAGGAAATCATGACTATCTGTTGATCAGCGAGCTAGTCAACTAGAGGCTTACTAGGGACATATTATGGTCTATGTATTCACACGTGTATTACGATTTCCGGATAATACAGTTATAGCATGAATAAAGACAATTATCATGAACAAAGAAATATAATAATAATAATACTTTTATTATTGCCTCTAGGGCATATTTCCAACACAAACGCCCGACACGCGTGTCCGGGGTGTGCCCCCCTCACGGACGGCGCTGCCGCCGGCACCTGGAGGGGGGAAACGGACGCGTGCGGTCTACACGGAGGGGATCTTGCTGTGGGTCTGCCCCGGATGTTGCTCCAAAGTGTTCCTATGGGCTGACCTAACACAACCGGGTGGGGAGGTCCACTGGTCAAAGCCCGTCCGTGCAAAGTCAAAGGGGTAGATCCCGTGGTCAAACGCTATAGGGTTAGGCGGGACGGGGGCACTGGGGGTAGCAATGCCACCGGAGCATCGCACCGGGCCCTCATACATGCGGGGTGGTGTGGTGGCATGTCCGAAGAGGCGGGACGCGTCTCCGAGGCGTGGCCCCCCTCACGGACGGCGATGACACGGTAGTAGACGTTCTGCGGTAACGATGCGGCATCAATATTACTAAATACTCGGAGCGCGATAAAATCATGATATTTTTTGCACGATGTGGGTACATGTGCTATAGGAACGATGGTATTTTTTTCATAATTTTTGATGATGAAGAAGTATCCGAAAAATTCCCTCTACGCGGATTGCCCTTCGCGCGTCTACGGCTGTGGCCGGCGGCCTCCGGGGGCTAGCATGCCGCCAAATCTTGCGCCGGCGGCCTCTCACAAGTCTGGAACTGTTGTCGCGGTTGCACACGCCCGGCACGCGTGTCCGGGGTGTGCCCCCATCACGGACGGCGCTGCCGCCGGCACCTGGAGGGGGGAAACGGACGCGTGGGGTCTACACGGAGGGGATCTTGCTGTGGGTCTGCCCCGGATGTTGCTCCAAAGTGTTCCTAGCTATGGGCTGACCTAACACAACCGGGTGGGGAGGTCCACTGGTCAAAGCCCGTCCGTGCAAAGTCAAAGGGGTAGATCCCGTGGTCAAACGCTACAGGGTTAGGCGGGACGGGGGCACTGGGGGGTAGCAATGCCACCGGAGCGTCGCATCGGGCCCTCATACATGCGGGGTGGTGTGGTGGCATGTCCGAAGAGGCGGGACGCGTCTCCGGGGCGTGGCCCCCCTCACGGACGGCGATGACACGGTAGTAGATGTTCTGCGGTAACGATGCGGCGTCAATATTACTAAATACTCAGAGCGCGATACAATCATGATTTTTTTGCACGACGTGGGCACAAGTGCTATAGGAACGATGGTATTTTTTCATAATTTTTGGTGATGGAGAAGTATCCGAAAAATTCCCTCTACGCGGATTGCCCTTCGCGCGTCTACGGCTGTGGCCGGCGGCCTCCGGGGGCTAGCATGCCGCCAAATCTTGCGCCGGCGGCCTCTCACAAGTCTGGATGTGTTTTCGCGGTTGCACACGCCCGGCACGCGTGTCCGGGGTGTGCCCCCCTCACGGACGGCGCTGCCGCCGGCACCTGGAGGGGGGAAACGGACGCGTGGGGTCTACACGGAGGGGATCTTGCTGTGGGTCTGCCCCGGATGTTGCTCCAAAGTGTTCCTATGGGCTGACCTAACAAAACCGGGTGGGGAGGTCCACTGGTCAAAGCCCGTCCGTGCAAAGTCAAAGGGGTAGATCCCGTGGTCAAACGCTACAGGGTTAGGCGGGACGGGGGCACTGGGGTAGCAATGCCACCGGAGTGTCGCATCAGGCCCTCATACATGCGGGGTGGTGTGGTGGCATGTCCGAAGAGGCGGGACGCGTCTCCGGGGCGTGGCCCCCCTCACGGACGGCGATGACACGGTAGTAGACGTTTTGCGGTAACGATGCGGCGTCAATATTACTAAATACTCGGAGCGCGATAAAATCATGATTTTTTTTGCACGACGTGGGCACATGTGCTATAGGAACGATGGTATTTTTTCATAATTTTTGGTGATGGAGAAGTATCCAAAAAATTCCCTCTACGCGGATTGCCCTCCGCGCGTCTACGGCTGTGGCCGGCGGCCTCCGGGGGCTAGCATGCCGCCAAATCTTGCACCGGCGGCCTCTCAAAAGTCTGGAAGTGTTGTCGCGGTTGCAAACGCCCCGCACGCGTGTCCGGGGTGTGCCCCCCTCACGGACGGCGCTGCCGCCGGCACCTGGAGGGGGGAAACGAACGCGTGGGGTCTACACGGAGGGGATCTTGCTGTGGGTCTGCCCCGGATGTTGCTCCAAAGTGTTCCTATGGGCTGACCTAACACAACCGGGTGGGGAGGTCCACTGGTCAAAGCCCGTCCGTGCAAAGTCAAAGGGGTAGATCCCGTGGTCAAACGCTACAGGGTTAGGCGGGACGGGGGCACTGGGGGGTAGCAATGCCACCGGAGCGTCGCATCGGGCCCTCATACATGCGGGGTGGTGTGGTGGCATGTCCGAAGAGGCGGGACGCGTCTCCGGGGCGTGGCCCCCCTCACGGACGGCGATGACACGGTAGTAGACGTTCTGCGGTAACGATGCGGCGTCAATATTACTAAATACTCGGAGCGCGATAAAATCATGATTTTTTTGCACGACGTGGGCACAAGTGCTATAGGAACGATGGTATTTTTTCATAATTTTTGGTGATGGAGAAGTATCCGAAAAATTCCCTCTACGCGGATTGCCCTTCGCGCGTCTACGGCTGTGGCCGGCGGCCTCCGGGGGCTAGCATGCCGCCAGATCTTGCGCCGGCGGCCTCTCACAAGTCTGGAAGTGTTGTCGCGGTTGCAAACGCCCGACACGCGTGTCCGGGGTGTGCCCCCCTCACGGACGGCGCTGCCGCCGGCACCTGGAGGGGGGAAACGGACGCGTGGGGTCTACACGGAGGGGATCTTGCTGTGGGTCTGCCCCGGATGTTGCTCCAAAGTGTTCCTATGGGCTGATCTAACACAACCGGGTGGGGAGGTCCACTGGTCAAAGCCCGTCCGTGCAAAGTCAAAGGGGTAGATCCCGTGGTCAAACGCTACAGGGTTAGGCGGGACGGGGGCACTGGGGGTACGAATGCCACCGGAGCGTCGCACCGGGCCCTCATACATGCGGGGTGGTGTGGTGGCATGTTCGAAGAGGCGGGACGCGTCTCCGGGGCGTGGCCCCCCTCACGGACGGCGATGACACGGTAGTAGACGTTCTGCGGTAACGATGCGGCGTCAATATTACTAAATACTCGGAGCGCGATAAAATCATGATTTTTTTTGCACGACGTGGGCACATGTGCTATAGGAACGATGGTATTTTTTTCATAATTTTTGGTGATGGAGAAGTATCCGAAAAATTCCCTCTACGCGGATTGCCCTTCGCGCGTCTACGGCTATGGCCGGCGGCCTCCGGGGGCTAGCATGTTGCCAAATCTTGCGCCGGCGGCCTCTCAAAAGTCTGGAAGTGTTGTCGCGGTTGCAAATGCCCGACACGCGTGTCCGGGGTGTGCCCCCCTCACGGACGGCGCTGCCGCCGGAACCTGGAGGGGGGAAACGGACGCGTGGGGTCTACACGGAGGGGATCTTGCTGTGGGTCTGCCCCGGATGTTGCTCCAAAGTGTTCCTATGGGCTGACCTAACACAACTGGGTGGGGAGGTCCACTGGTCAAAGCCCGTCCATGCAAAGTCAAAGGGGTAGATCCCGTGGTCAAACGCTACATGGTTAGGCGGGACGGGGGCACTGGGGGGTAGCAATGCCACCGGAGCGTCGCACCGGGCCCTCATACATGCGGGGTGGTGTGGTGGCATGTCCGAAGAGGCGTGACGCGTCTCCGGGGCGTGGCCCCCCTCACGGACGGCGATGACACGGTAGTAGACGTTCTGCGATAACGATGCGGCGTCAATATTACTAAATACTCGGAGCGTGATAAAATCATGATTTTTTTTGCACGACGTGGGCACATGTGCTATAGGAACGATGGTATTTTTTCATAATTTTTGATGATGGAGAAGTATCCGAAAAATTCCCTCTACGCGGATTGCCCTTCGCGCGTCTACGGCTGTGGCCGGCGGCCTCCGGGGGCTAGCATGCCGCCAAATCTTGCGCCGGCGGCCTCTCACAAGTCTGGAAGTGTTGTCGCGGTTGCAAATGCCCGGCACGCGTGTCCGGGGTGTGCCCCCATCACGGACGGCGCTGCCGCCGGCACCTGGAGGGGGGAACGGACGCGTGGGGTCTACACGGAGGGGATCTTGCTGTGGGTCTGCCCCGGATGTTGCTCCAATGTGTTCCTAGCTATGGGCTGACCTAACACAACCGGGTGGGGAGGTCCACTGGTCAAAGCCCGTCCGTGCAAAGTCAAAGGGGTAGATCCCATGGTCAAACGCTACAGGGTTAGGCGGGACGGGGGCACTTGGGGGGGTAGCAATGCCACCGGAGCGTCGCACCGGGCCCTCATACATGCGGGGTGGTGTGGTGGCATGTCCGAAGAGGCGGGACGCGTCTCCGGGGCGTGGCCCCCCTCACGGACGGCGATGACACGGTAGTAGACGTTCTGCGGTAACGATGCGGCGTCAATATTACTAAATACTCGGAGCGCGATAAAATCATGATTTTTTTTGCACGACGTGGGCACATGTGCTATAGGAACGATGGTATTTTTTCATAATTTTTGGTGATGGAGAAGTATCCGAAAAATTCCCTGTACGCGGATTGCCCTTCGCGCGTCTACGGCTGTGGCCGGCGGCCTCCGGGGGCTAGCATGCCGCCAAATCTTGCACCGGCGGCCTCTCACAAGTCTGGAAGTGTTGTCGCGGTTGCAAACGCCCGACACGCGTGTCCGGGTTGTGCCCCCCTCACGGACGGCGCTGCCGCCGGCACCTGGAGGGGGGAAACGAACGCGTGGGGTCTACACAGAGGGGATCTTGCTGTGGGTTTGCCCCGGATGTTGCTCCAAAGTGTTCCTATGGGCTGACCTAACACAACCGGGTGGGGAGGTCCACTGGTCAAAGCCCGTCCGTGCAAAGTCAAAGGGGTAGATCCCGTGGTCAAACGCTACAGGGTTAGGCAGGACGGGGGCACTGGGGGGGTAGCAATGCCACCGGAGCGTCGCATCGGGCCCTCATACATGCGGGGTGGTGTGGTGGCATGTCCGAAGAGGCGGGACGCGTCTCCGGGGCGTGGCCCCCCTCACGGACGGCGATGACACGGTAGTAGACATTCTGGGGTAACGATGCGGCGTCAATATTACTAAATACTCGGAGCGCGATAAAATCATGATTTTTTTGCACGACGTGGGCACAAGTGCTATAGGAACGATGGTATTTTTTCATAATTTTTGGTGATGGAGAAGTATCCGAAAAATTCCCTCTACGCGGATTGCCCTTCGCGCATCTACGGCTGTGGCCGGCGGCCTCCGGGGGCTAGCATGCCGCCAGATCTTGCGCCGGCGGCCTCTCACAAGTCTGGAAGTGTTGTCGCGGTTGCAAATGCCCGGCACGCGTGTCCGGGGTGTGCCCCCCTCACGGACGGCGCTGCCGCCGGCACCTGGAGGGGGGAAACGGACGCGTGGGGTCTACACGGAGGGGATCTTGCTGTGGGTCTGCCCCGGATGTTGCTCCAAAGTGTTCCTATGGGCTGATCTAACACAACCGGGTGGGGAGGTCCACTGGTCAAAGCTCGTCCGTCCAAAGTCAAAGGGGTAGATCCTGTGGTCAAACGCTACAGGGTTAGGCAGGACGGGGGCACTGGGGGGTAGGAATGCCACCGGAGCGTCGCACCGGGCCCTCATACATGCGGGGTGGTGTGGTGGCATGTCCGAAGAGGCGGGACGCGTGTCCGGGGCGTGGCCCCCCTCACGGACGGCGATGACACGGTAGTAGATGTTCTGCGGTAACGATGCGGCGTCAATATTACTAAATACTCGGAGCGCGATAAAATCATGATTTTTTTGCACGACGTGGGCACATATGCTATAGGAACGATGGTATTTTTTCATAATTTTTGGTGATGGAGAAGTATCCGAAAAATTCCCTCTACGCGGATTGCCCTTCGCGCGTCTACGGCTGTGGCCGGCGGCCACCGGGGGCTAGCATGCCGCCAAATCTTGCGCCGGCGGCCTCTCACAAGTCTGGAAGTGTTGTCGCGGTTGCAAAAGCCCAGCACGCGTGTCCGGGGTGTGCCCCCCTCACGGACGGCGCTGCCGCCGGCACCTGGAGGGGGGAAACGGACGCGTGGGGTATACACGGAGGGGATCTTGCTGTGGATCTGCCCCGGATGTTGCTCCAAAGTGTTCCTATGGGCTGACCTAACACAACCGGGTGGGGAGGTCCACTGGTCAAAGCCCGTCCGTGCAAAGTCAAAGGGGTAGATCCCGTGGTCAAACGCTACAGGGTTAGGTGGGACGGGGGCACTGGGGGTAGGAATGCCACCGGAGCGTCGCACCGGGCCCTCATACATGCGGGGTGGTGTGGTGGCATGTCCGACGAGGCGGGACACTTCTCCGGTGCGTGGCCCCCCTCACAGACGGCGATAACACGGTAATAGACGTTCTGCGGTAACGATGCGGCGTCAATATTACTAAATACTCGGAGCACGATAAAATCATGATTTTTTTTGCACGACGTGGGCACATGTGCTATAGGAACGATGGTATTTTTTCATAATTTTTGGTGATGGAGAAGTATCCGAAAAATTCCCTGTACGCGGATTGCCCTTCGCGCGTCTACGGCTGTGGCCGGCGGCCTCCGGGGGCTAGCATGCCGCCAAATCTTGCACCGGCGGCCTCTCACAAGTCTGGAAGTGTTGTCGCGGTTGCAAACGCCCGACACGCGTGTCCGGGTTGTGCCCCCCTCACGGACGGCGCTGCCGCCGGCACCTGGAGGGGGGAAACGAACGCGTGGGGTCTACACAGAGGGGATCTTGCTGTGGGTTTGCCCCGGATGTTGCTCCAAAGTGTTCCTATGGGCTGACCTAACACAACCGGGTGGGGAGGTCCACTGGTCAAAGCCCGTCCGTGCAAAGTCAAAGGGGTAGATCCCGTGGTCAAACGCTACAGGGTTAGGCAGGACGGGGGCACTGGGGGGGTAGCAATGCCACCGGAGCGTCGCATCGGGCCCTCATACATGCGGGGTGGTGTGGTGGCATGTCCGAAGAGGCGGGACGCGTCTCCGGGGCGTGGCCCCCCTCACGGACGGCGATGACACGGTAGTAGACATTCTGGGGTAACGATGCGGCGTCAATATTACTAAATACTCGGAGCGCGATAAAATCATGATTTTTTTGCACGACGTGGGCACAAGTGCTATAGGAACGATGGTATTTTTTCATAATTTTTGGTGATGGAGAAGTATCCGAAAAATTCCCTCTACGCGGATTGCCCTTCGCGCATCTACGGCTGTGGCCGGCGGCCTCCGGGGGCTAGCATGCCGCCAGATCTTGCGCCGGCGGCCTCTCACAAGTCTGGAAGTGTTGTCGCGGTTGCAAATGCCCGGCACGCGTGTCCGGGGTGTGCCCCCCTCACGGACGGCGCTGCCGCCGGCACCTGGAGGGGGGAAACGGACGCGTGGGGTCTACACGGAGGGGATCTTGCTGTGGGTCTGCCCCGGATGTTGCTCCAAAGTGTTCCTATGGGCTGATCTAACACAACCGGGTGGGGAGGTCCACTGGTCAAAGCTCGTCCGTCCAAAGTCAAAGGGGTAGATCCTGTGGTCAAACGCTACAGGGTTAGGCAGGACGGGGGCACTGGGGGGTAGGAATGCCACCGGAGCGTCGCACCGGGCCCTCATACATGCGGGGTGGTGTGGTGGCATGTCCGAAGAGGCGGGACGCGTCTCCGGGGCGTGGCCCCCCTCACGGACGGCGATGACACGGTAGTAGATGTTCTGCGGTAACGATGCGGCGTCAATATTACTAAATACTCGGAGCGCGATAAAATCATGATTTTTTTGCACGACGTGGGCACATATGCTATAGGAACGATGGTATTTTTTCATAATTTTTGGTGATGGAGAAGTATCCGAAAAATTCCCTCTACGCGGATTGCCCTTCGCGCGTCTACGGCTGTGGCCGGCGGCCACCGGGGGCTAGCATGCCGCCAAATCTTGCGCCGGCGGCCTCTCACAAGTCTGGAAGTGTTGTCGCGGTTGCAAAAGCCCAGCACGCGTGTCCGGGGTGTGCCCCCCTCACGGACGGCGCTGCCGCCGGCACCTGGAGGGGGGAAACGGACGCGTGGGGTATACACGGAGGGGATCTTGCTGTGGATCTGCCCCGGATGTTGCTCCAAAGTGTTCCTATGGGCTGACCTAACACAACCGGGTGGGGAGGTCCACTGGTCAAAGCCCGTCCGTGCAAAGTCAAAGGGGTAGATCCCGTGGTCAAACGCTACAGGGTTAGGTGGGACGGGGGCACTGGGGGTAGGAATGCCACCGGAGCGTCGCACCGGGCCCTCATACATGCGGGGTGGTGTGGTGGCATGTCCGACGAGGCGGGACACTTCTCCGGTGCGTGGCCCCCCTCACAGACGGCGATAACACGGTAATAGACGTTCTGCGGTAACGATGCGGCGTCAATATTACTAAATACTCGGAGCACGATAAAATCATGATTTTTTTTGCACGACGTGGGCACATGTGCTATAGGAACGATGGTATTTTTTCATAATTTTTGGTGATGGAGAAGTATCCGAAAAATTCCCTCTACGCGGATTGCCCTTCGCGCATCTACGGCTGTGGCCGGCGGCCTCCGGGGGCTAGCATGCCGCCAAATCTTGCGCCGGCGGCCTCTCACTAGTCTGCAAGTGTTGTCGCGGTTGCAAACGCCCGGCACGCGTGTCCGGGGTGTGCCCCCCTCACAGACGGCGCTGCCGCCGGCACCTGGAGGGGGGAAACAGACGCGTGGGGTCTACACGGTGGGGATCTTCCTGTGGGTCTGCCCCGGATGTTGCTCCAAAGTGTTCCTATGGGCTGACCTAACACAACCGGGTGGGGAGGTCAATTGGTCAAAGCCCGTCCGTGCAAAGTCAAAGGGGTAGATCCCGTGGTCAAACGCTACAGGGTTAGGCGGGACGGGGGCACTGGGGGTAGGAATGCCACCGGAGCGTCGCACGGGGCCCTCATACATGCGGGGTGGTGTGGTGGCATGTCCGAAGAGGCGGGACGCGTCTCCGGGGCGTGGCCCCCCTCACGGACGGCGATGACACGGTAGTAGACATTCTGCGGTAACGATGCGGCGTCAATATTACTAAATACTCGGAGCGCGATAAAATCATGATTTTTTTTGCACGACGTGGGCACATGTGCTATAGGAACGATGGTAGTTTTTCATAATTTTTGGTGATGGAGAAGTATCCGAAAAATTCCCTCTACGCGGATTGCCCTTCGCGCGTCTACGGCTGTGGCCGGCGGCCTCCGGGGGCTAGCATGCCGCCAAATCTTCCACCGGCGGCCTCTCAAAAGTCTGGAAGTGTTGTCGCGGTTGCAAACGCCCGGCACGCGTGTTCGGGGTGTGCCCCCCTCACGGACGGCGCTGCCGCCGGCACCTGGAGGGGGGAAACGAACGCGTGGGGTCTACACGGAGGGGATCTTGCTGTGGGTTTGCCCCGGATGTTGCTCCAAAGTGTTCCTATGGGCTGACCTAACACAACCGGGTGGGGAGGTCCACTGGTCAAAGCCCGTCCGTGCAAAGTCAAAGGGGTAGATCCCGTGGTCAAACACTACAGGGTTAGGCAGGACGGGGGCACTGGGGGGGTAGCAATGCCACCAGAGCGTCGCATCGGGCCCTCATACATGCGGGGTGGTGTGGTGGCATTTCCGAAGAGGCGGGACGCGTCTCCGGGGCGTGGCCCCCCTCACGGACGGCGATGACACGGTAGTAGACATTCTGCGGTAACGATGCGGCGTCAATATTACTAAATACTCGGAGCGCGATAAAATCATGATTTTTTTGCACGACGTGGGCACAAGTGCTATAGGAACGATGGTATTTTTTCATAATTTTTGGTGATGGAGAAGTATCCGAAAAATTCCCTCTACGCGGATTGCCCTTCGCGCGTCTACGGCTGTGGCCGGCGGCCTCCGGGGGCTAGCATGCCGCCAGATCTTGCGCCGGCGGCCTCTCACAAGTCTGGAAGTGTTGTCGCGGTTGCAAACGCCCGGCACGCGTGTCCGGGGTGTGCCCCCCTCACGGACGGCGCTGCCGCCGGCACCTGGAGGGGGGAAACGGACGCGTGGGGTCTACACGGAGGGGATCTTGCTGTGGGTCTGCCCCGGATGTTGCTCCAAAGTGTTCCTATGGGCTGACCTAACACAACCGGGTGGGGAGGTCCACTGGTCAAAGCCCGTCCGTGCAAAGTCAAAGGGGTAGATCACGTGGTCAAACGCTACAGGGTTAGGCGGGACGGGGGCACTGGGGGTAGCAATGCCACCGGAGCGTTGCACCGGGCCCTCATACATGCGGGGTGGTGTGGTGGCATGTCCGAAGAGGCGGGACGCGTCTCCGGGGCGTGGCCCCCCTCACGGACGGCGATGACATGGTAGTAGACGTTCTGCGGTAACGATGCGGCGTCAATATAACTAAATACTCGGAGCGCGATAAAATCATGATTTTTTTGCACGACGTGGGCACATGTGCTATAGGAACGATGGTATTTTTTCATAATTTTTGATGATGGAGAAGTATCCGAAAAATTCCCTCTACGCGGATTGCCCTTCGCGCGTCTACGGCTGTGGCCGGCGGCCTCCGGGGGCTAGCATGCCGCCAAATCTTGCGCCGGCGGCCTCTCACAAGTCTGGAAGTGTTGTCGCGGTTGCAAACGCCCGGCACGCGTGTCCGGGGTGTGCCCCCCTCACAGACGGCGCTGCCGCCGGCACCTGGAGGGGGGAAACAGACGCGTGGGGTCTACACGGTGGCGATCTTGCTGTGGGTCAGCCCCGGATGTTGCTCCAAAGTGTTCCTATGGGCTGACCTAACACAACCGGGTGGGGAGGTCCATTGGTCAAAGCCCGTCCGTGCAAAGTCAAAGGGGTAGATCCCGTGGTCAAACGCTACAGGGTTAGGCGGGACGGGGGCACTGGGGGTAGGAATGCCACCGGAGCGTCGCACCGGGCCCTCATACATGCGGGGTGGTGTGGTGGCATGTCCGACGAGGCGGGACGCTTCTCCGGTGCGTGGCCCCCCTCACGGACGGCGATAACACGGTAATAGACGTTCTGCGGTAACGATGCGGCGTCAATATTACTAAATACTCGGAGCACGATAAAATCATGATTTTTTTTGCACGACGTGGGCACATGTGCTATAGGAACGATGGTATTTTTTCATAATTTTTGGTGATGGAGAAGTATCCGAAAAATTCCCTCTACGCGGATTGCCCTTCGCGCGTCTACGGCTGTGGCCGGCGGCCTCCGGGGGCTAGCATGCCGCCAAATCTTGCGCCGGCGGCCTCTCACAAGTCTGGAAGTGTTGTCGCGGTTGCAAACGCCCGGCACGCGTGTCCGGGGTGTGCCCCCCTCACAGACGGCGCTGCCGCCGGCACCTGGAGGGGGGAAACAGACGCGTGGGGTCTACACGGTGGCGATCTTGCTGTGGGTCAGCCCCGGATGTTGCTCCAAAGTGTTCCTATGGGCTGACCTAACACAACCGGGTGGGGAGGTCCATTGGTCAAAGCCCGTCCGTGCAAAGTCAAAGGGGTAGATCCCGTGGTCAAACGCTACAGGGTTAGGCGGGACGGGGGCACTGGGGGTAGGAATGCCACCGGAGCGTCGCACCGGGCCCTCATACATGCGGGGTGGTGTGGTGGCATGTCCGACAAGGCGGGACGCTTCTCCGGTGCGTGGCCCCCCTCACGGACGGCGATAACACGGTAATAGACGTTCTGCGGTAACGATGCGGCGTCAATATTACTAAATACTCGGAGCACGATAAAATCATGATTTTTTTTGCACGACGTGGGCACATGTGCTATAGGAACGATGGTATTTTTTCATAATTTTTGGTGATGGAGAAGTATCCGAAAAATTCCCTCTACGCGGATTGCCCTTCGCGCGTCTACGGCTGTGGCCGGCGGCCTCCGGGGGCTAGCATGCCGCCAAATCTTGCGCCGGCGGCCTCTCACAAGTCTGGAAGTGTTGTCGCGGTTGCAAACGCCCGGCACGCGTGTCCGGGGTGTGCCCCCCTCACAGACGGCGCTGCCGCCGGCACCTGGAGGGGGGAAACAGACGCGTGGGGTCTACACGGTGGCGATCTTGCTGTGGGTCTGCCCCGGATGTTGCTCCAAAGTGTTCCTATGGGCTGACCTAACACAACCGGGTGGGGAGGTCCATTGGTCAAAGCCCGTCCGTGCAAAGTCAAAGGGGTAGATCCCGTGGTCAAACGCTACAGGGTTAGGCGGGACGGGGGCACTGGGGTAGGAATGCCACCGGAGCGTCGCACCGGGCCCTCATACATGCGGGGTGGTGTGGTGGCATGTCCGAAGAGGCGGGACGCGTCTCAGGGGCGTGGCCCCCCTCACGGACGGCGATGACACGGTAGTAGACATTCTGCGGTAACGATGCGGCGTCAATATTACTAAATACTCAGAGCGCGATAAAATCATGATTTTTTTTGCACGACGTGGGCACATGTGCTATAGGAACGATGGTATTTTTTCATAATTTTTGGTGATGGAGAAGTATCCGAAAAATCCCTCTACGCGGATTGCCCTTCGCGCGTCTACGGCTGTGGCCGGCGGCCTCCGGGGGCTAGCATGCAGCCAAATCTTGCGCCGGCGGCCTCTCAAAAGTCTGGAAGTGTTGTCGCGGTTGCAAATGCCCGACACGCGTGTCCGGGGTGTGCCCCCCTCACGGACGGCGCTGCCGCCGGCACCTGGAGGGGGGAAACGGACGCGTGGGGTCTACACGGAGGGGATCTTGCTGTGGTTCTGCCCCGGATGTTGCTCCAAAGTGTTCCTATGGGCTGACCTAACACAACCGGGTGGGGAGGTCCACTGGTCAAAGCCCGTCCGTGCAAAGTCAAAGGGGTAGATCCCGTGGTCAAACGCTACAGGGTTAGGCGGGACGGGGGCACTGGGGGTAGCAATGCCACCGGAGCGTCGCACCGGGCCCTTATACATGCGGGGTGGTGTGGTGGCATGTCCGGAGAGGCGGGACGCGTCTCCGGGGCGTGGCCCCCCTCACGGACGGCGATGACATGGTAGTAGACGTTCTGCGGTAACGATGCGGCGTCAATATTGCTAAATACTCGGAGCGCGATAAAATCATGATTTTTTTGCACGACGTGGGCACATGTGCTATAGGAACGATGGTATTTTTTCATAATTTTTGATGATGGAGAAGTATCCGAAAAATTCCCTCTACGCGGATTGCCCTTCGCGCGTCTACGGCTGTGGCCGGCGGCCTCCGGGGGCTAGCATGCCGCCAAATCTTGCGCCGGCAGCCTCTCACAAGTCTGGAAGTGTTGTCGCGGTTGCAAACGCCCGGCACGCGTGTCCGGGGTGTGCCCCCCTCACGGACGGCGCTGCCGCCGGCACCTGGAGGGGGGAAACAGACGCGTGGGGTCTACACGGTGGGGATCTTGCTGTGGGTCTGCCCCGGATGTTGCTCCAAAGTGTTCCTATGGTCTGACCTAACACAACCGGGTGGGGAGGTCCATTGGTCAAAGCCCGTCCGTGCAAAGTCAAAGGGGTAGATCCCGTGGTCAAACGCTACAGGGTTAGGCGGGACGGGGGCACTGGGGGTAGGAATGCCACCGGAGCGTCGCACCGGGCCCTCATACATGCGGGGTGGTGTGGTGGCATGTCCGAAGAGGCGGGACGCGTCTCCGGGGCGTGGCCCCCCTCACGGACGGCGATGACACGGTAGTAGACGTTCTGCGGTAACGATGCGGCGTCAATATTACTAAATACTCGGAGCGCGATAAAATCATGATTTTTTTTGCACGACGTGGGCACATGTGCTATAGGAACGATGGTATTTTTTCATAATTTTTGGTGATGGAGAAGTATCCGAAAAATCCCTCTACGCGGATTGCCCTTCGCGCGTCTACGGCTGTGGCCGGCGGCCTCCGGGGGCTAGCATGCCGCCAAATCTTGCGCCGGCGGCCTCCCAAAAGTCTGGAAGTGTTGTCGCGGTTGCAAACGCCCGACACGCGTGTCCGGGGTGTGCCCCCCTCACGGACGGCGCTGCCGCCGGCACCTGGAGGGGGGAAACGGACGCGTGGGGTCTACACGGAGGGGATCTTGCTGTGGGTCTGCCCCCGATGTTGCTCCAAAGTGTTCCTATGGGCTGACCTAACACAACCGGGTGGGGAGGTCCACTGGTCAAAGCCCGTCCGTGCAAAGTCAAAGGGGTAGATCACGTGGTCAAACGCTACAGGGTTAGGCGGGACGGGGGCACTGGGGGTAGCAATGCCACCGGAGCGTTGCACCGGGCCCTCATACATGCGGGGTGGTGTGGTGGCATGTCCGAAGAGGCGGGACGCGTGTCCGGGGCGTGGCCCCCCTCACGGACGGCGATGACATGGTAGTAGACGTTCTGCGGTAACGATGCGGCGTCAATATTACTAAATACTCGGAGCGCGATAAAATCATGATTTTTTTGCACGACGTGGGCACATGTGCTATAGGAACGATGGTATTTTTTCATAATTTTTGATGATGGAGAAGTATCCGAAAAATTCCCTCTACGCGGATTGCCCTTCGCGCGTCTACGGCTGTGGCCGGCGGCCTCCGGGGGCTAGCATGCCGCCAAATCTTGCGACGGCGGCCTCTCACAAGTCTGGAAGTGTTGTCGCGGTTGCAAACGCCCGGCACGCGTGTCCGGGGTGTGCCCCCCTCACGGACGGCGCTGCCGCCGGCACCTGGAGGGGGGAAACAGACGCGTGGGGTCTACACGGTGGGGATCTTGCTGTGGGTCTGCCCCGGATGTTGCTCCAAAGTGTTCCTATGGGCTGACCTAACACAACCGGGTGGGGAGGTCCATTGGTCAAAGCCCGTCCGTGCAAAGTCAAAGGGGTAGATCCCGTGGTCAAACGCTACAGGGTTAGGCGGGACGGGGGCACTGGGGGTAGGAATGCCACCGGAGCGTCGCACCGGGCCCTCATACATTCGGGGTGGTGTGGTGGCATGTCCGAAGAGGCGGGACGCGTCTCCGGGGCGTGGCCCCCCTCACGGACGGCGATGACACGGTAGTAGACGTTCTGCGGTAACGATGCGGCGTCAATATTACTAAATACTCGGAGCGCGATAAAATCATGATTTTTTTTGCACGACGTGGGCACATGTGCTATAGGAACGATGGTATTTTTTCATAATTTTTGGTGATGGAGAAGTATCCGAAAAATCCCTCTACGCGGATTGCCCTTCGCGCGTCTACGGCTGTGGCCGGCGGCCTCCGGGGGCTAGCATGCCGCCAAATCTTGCGCCGGCGGCCTCTCAAAAGTCTGGAAGTGTTGTCGCGGTTGCAAACGCCCGACACGCGTGTCCGGGGTGTGCCCCCCTCACGGACGGCGCTGCCGCCGGCACCTGGAGGGGGGAAACGGACGCGTGGGGTCTACACGGAGGGGATCTTGCTGTGGGTCTGCCCCGGATGTTGCTCCAAAGTGTTCCTATGGGCTGACCTAACACAACCGGGTGGGGAGGTCCACTGGTCAAAGCCCGTCCGTGCAAAGTCAAAGGGGTAGATCCCGTGGTCAAACGCTACAGGGTTAGGCGGGACGGGGGCACTGGGGGGTAGCAATGCCACCGGAGCGTCGCACCGGGCCCTCATACATGCGGGGTGGTGTGGTGGCATGTCCGAAGAGGCGGGACGCATCTCCGGGGCGTGGCCCCCCTCACGGACGGCGATGACATGGTAGTAGACGTTCTGCGGTAACGATGCGGCGTCAATATTACTAAATACTCGGAGCGCGATAAAATCATGATTTTTTTGCACGACGTGGGCACATGTGCTATAGGAACGATGGTATTTTTTCATAATTTTTGATGATGGAGAAGTATCCGAAAAATTCCCTCTACGCGGATTGCCCTTCGCGCGTCTACGGCTGTGGCCGGCGGCCTCCGGGGGCTAGCATGCCGCCAAATCTTGCGCCGGCGGCCTCTCAAAAGTCTGGAAGTGTTGTCGCGGTTGCAAACGCCCGGCACGCGTGTCCGGCGTGTGCCCCCCTCACGGACGGCGCTGCCGCCGGCACCTGGAGGGGGGAAACAGACGCGTGGGGTCTACACGGAGGGGATCTTGCTGTGGGTCTGCCCCGGATGTTGGTCCAAAGTGTTCCTATGGGCTGACCTAACACAACCGGGTGGGGAGGTCCATTGGTCAAAGCCCGTCCGTGCAAAGTCAAAGGGGTAGATCCCGTGGTCAAACGCTACAGGTTTAGGCGGGACGGGGGCACTGGGGTAGGAATGCCACCGGAGCGTCGCACCGGGCCCTCATACATGCGGGGTGGTGTGGTGGCATGTCCGAAGAGGCGGGACGCATCTCCGGGGCGTGGCCCCCCTCACGGACGGCGATGACACGGTAGTAGACGTTCTGCGGTAACGATGCGGCGTCAATATTACTAAATACTCGGAGCGCGATAAAATCATGATTTTTTTTGCACGACGTGGGCACATGTGCTATCGGAACGATGGTATTTTTTCATAATTTTTGGTGATGGAGAAGTATCCGAAAAATTCCTTCTACGCGGATTGCCCTTCGCGCGTCTACGGCTGTGGCCGGCGGCCTCCGGGGGCTAGCATGCCGCCAAATCTTGCGCCGGCGGCCTCTCAAAAGTCTGGAAGTGTTGTCGCGGTTGCAAACTGTTGGGGAACGTTGCAGAAAACAAAAATTTTCCTACGGTTTCACCAAGATCCATCTAGGAGTTCATCTAGCAACGAGTGATTAGATGCATCTACGTACCTTGTAGATCGCGAGCGGAAGCGTTCAAAGAACGGGGATGATGTAGTCGAACACGAAGTGATTCAAATCACCGATGATCTTAGCACCGAACGGACGGTGCCTCCGCGTTCAACACACGTACAGAACGGATGACGTCTCCTCCTTTATTGATCCAGCAAGGGGGAAAGAGAGGTTGATGAAGATCCAGCAACACGACGGCGTGGTGGTGGACGCAGGGCGTCACAGTAGCAGGGCTTCGCCTATACTGCGAGAGAGAGACGTAACGGGGAGAGAGGAAGCACCAAAGGCTGAGGTATGAAATCCCTCCTCTCCCCCACTATATATAGGAGGGCCAAGGGGGGGTGGTGCGCAGCCTAGGAGATCTGATCTCCTAGGTGCGGCGGCCAGGGGAGGGTTTCCCTCCCCCCCAAGGCACCTCGGGGTGCCTTCCACCACTTGGACTCCTCCGTGGTGGAAACCCTAGGCGCATGGGCCTAGTAGGGCTGGTGCCCTTGGCCCATGAAGGCCAAGGCGCACCCCCTACAGCCCATGTGCCCCCCCGGGACAGGTGGCCCCACCCGGTGGGCCCCCGGGACCCCTCCGGTGGTCCCGGTACAATACCGATAACCCCGAAACTTGTCCCGATGGCCGAAACAGCACTTCCTATATATAATTCTTTACCTCCGGACCATTCCGGAACTCCTCGTGACGTCCGGGATCTCATCCGGGACTCCGAACAACATTCGGATTACTGCATATACATATCTTCATAACCCTAGCGTCACCGAACCTTATGTGTGTAGACCCTACGGGTTCGGGAGACAAGCAGACATGACCGAGATGACTCTCCGGTCAATAACCAACAGCGGGATCTGGATACCCATGATGGCTCCCACATGCTCCATGATGATCTCATCGGATGAACCACGATGTCGAGGATTAATCAACCCCGTATAGAATTCCCTTTGTCAATCGGTATGTTACTTGCCCGAGACTCGATCGTCGGTATCCCAATACCTTGTTCAATCTCGTTACCGGCAAGTCACTTTACTCGTACCGTAATGCATGATCCCGTGATCAACCACTTGGTCACCTTGAGCTCGTAATGATGATGCATTACCGAGTGGGCCCAGTGATACCTCTCCGTTATATGGAGTGACAAATCCCAGTTTCGATCCGTGTCAACCCAACAGACACTTTCGGAGATACCTGTAATGCACCTTTATAGTCACCCAGTTACGTTGTGACGTTTGATACACCCAAAGCACTCCTACGGTATCCGGGAGTTACACGATCTCATGGTCAAAGGAAAAGATACTTGACATTGGAAAAGCTCTAGCAAACGAACTACACGATCTTTGTGCTATGCTTAGGATTGGGTCTTGTCCATCACATCATTCTCCTAATGATGTGATCCCATTATCAATGACATCCAATGTCCATAGCCAGGAAATCATGACTATCTGTTGATCAACGAGCTAGTCAACTAGAGGCTTACTAGGGACATATTATGGTCTATGTATTCACACGTGTATTACGATTTCCTGATAATACAGTTATAGCATGAATAAAGACAATTATCATGAACAAAGAAATATAATAATAATACTTTTATTATTGCCTCTAGGGCATATTTCCAACACAAACGCCCGACACGCGTGTCCGGGGTGTGCCCCCCTCACGGACGGCGCTGCCGCCGGCACCTGGAGGGGGGAAACAGACGCATGCGGTCTACACGGAGGGGATCTTGCTGTGGGTCTGCCCCGGATGTTGCTCCAAAGTGTTCCTATGGGCTGACCTAACACAACCGGGTGGGGAGGTCCACTGGTCAAAGCCCGTCCGTGCAAAGTCAAAGGGGTAGATCCCGTGGTCAAACGCTATAGGGTTAGGCGGGACGGGGGCACTGGGGGGTAGCAATGCCACCGGAGCGTCGCACCGGGCCCTCATACATGCGGGGTGGTGTGGTGGCATGTCCGAAGAGGCGGGACGCGTCTCCGGGGCGTGGCCCCCCTCACGGACGGCGATGACACGGTAGTAGACGTTCTACGGTAACGATGCGGCGTCAATATTACTAAATACTCGGAGCGCGATAAAATCATGATTTTTTTTGCATGACGTGGGCACATGTGCTATAGGAACGATGGTATTTTTTCATAATTTTTGGTGATGGAGAAGTATCCGAAAAATTCCCTCTACGCGGATTGCCCTTCGCGCGTCTACGGCTGTGGCCGGCGGCCTCCGGGGGCTAGCATGCTGCCAAATCTTGCGCCGGCGGCCTCTCACAAGTCTGGAAGTGTTGTCGCGGTTGCAAACGCCCGGCACGCGTGTCCGGGGTGTGCCCCCCTCACGGGCGGCGCTGCCGCCCGCACCTGGAGGGGGGAAACGGACGCGTGGGGTCTACATGGAGGGGATCCATCTGTGGGTCTGCCCCGGATGTTGCTCCAAAGTGTTCCTATGGGCTGACCTAACACAACCGGGTGGGGAGGTCCACTGGTCAAAGCCCGTCCGTGCAAAGTCAAAGGGGTAGATCCCGTGGTCAAACGCTACAGGGTTAGGCGGGACGGGGGCACTGGGGGTAGGAATGCCACCGGAGCGTCGCACCGGGCCTTCATACATGCGGGGTGGTGTGGTGGCATGTCCGAAGAGGCGGGACGCGTCTCCGGGGCGTGGCCCCCCTCAGGGACGGCGATGACACGGTAGTAGACGTTCTGCGGTAACGATGCGGCGTCAATATTACTAAATACTCGGAGCGCGATAAAATCATGATTTTTTTTTGCACGACGTGGGCACATGTGCTATAGGAACGATGGTATTTTTTCATAATTTTTGGTGATGGAGAAGTATCCGAAAAATCCCTCTACGCGGATTGCCCTTCGCGCGTCTACGGCTGTGGCCGGCGGCCTCCGGGGGCTAGCATGCCGCCAAATCTTGCGCCGGCGGCCTCTCAAAAGTCTGGAAGTGTTGTCGCGGTTGCAAACGCCCGACACGCGTGTCCGGGGTGTGCCCCCCTCACGGACGGCGCTGCCGCCGGCACCTGGAGGGGGGAAACGGACGCGTGGGGTCTACACGGAGGGGATCTTGCTGTGGGTCTGCCCCGGATGTTGCTCCAAAGTGTTCCTATGGGCTGACCTAACACAACCGGGTGGGGAGGTCCACTGGTCAAAGCCCGTCCGTGCAAAGTCAAAGGGGTAGATCCCGTGGTCAAACGCTATAGGGTTAGGCGGGACGGGGGCACTGGGGGGTAGCAATGCCACCGGAGCGTCGCACCGGGCGCTCATACATGCGGGGTGGTGTGGTGGCATGTCCGAAGAGGCGGGACGCGTCTCCGGGGCGTGGCCCCCCTCACGGACGGCGATGACACGGTAGTAGACGTTCTGCGGTAACGATGCGGCATCAATATTACTAAATACTCGGAGCGCGATAAAATCATGATTTTTTTTGCACGACGTGGGCACATGTGCTATAGGAACGATGGTATTTTTTCATAATTTTTGGTGATGGAGAAGTATCCGAAAAATTCCCTCTACGCGGATTGCCCTTCGCGCGTCTACGGCTGTGGCCGGCGGCCTCCGGGGGCTAGCATGCCGCCAAATCTTGCGCCGGCGGCCTCTCACAAGTCTGGAAGTGTTGTCGCGGTTGCAAACGCCCGGCACGCGTGTCCGGGGTGTGCCCCCCTCACGGGCGGCGCTGCCGCCCGCACCTGGAGGGGGGAAACGGACGCGTGGGGTCTACATGGAGGGGATCCATCTGTGGGTCTGCCCCGGATGTTGCTCCAAAGTGTTCCTATGGGCTGACCTAACACAACCGGGTGGGGAGGTCCACTGGTCAAAGCCCGTCCGTGCAAAGTCAAAGGGGTAGATCCCGTGGTCAAACGCTACAGGGTTAGGCGGGACGGGGGCACTGGGGGTAGCAATGCCACCGGAGCGTCGCACCGGGCCCTCATACATGCGGGGTGGTGTGGTGGCATGTCCGAAGAGGCGGGACGCATCTCCGGGGCGTGGCCCCCCTCACGGACGGCGATGACATGGTAGTAGACGTTCTGCGGTAACGATGCGGCGTCAATATTACTAAATACTCGGAGCGCGATAAAATCATGATTTTTTTGCACGACGTGGGCACATGTGCTATAGGAACGATGGTATTTTTTCATAATTTTTGATGATGGAGAAGTATCCGAAAAATTCCCTCTACGCGGATTGCCCTTCGCGCGTCTACGGCTGTGGCCGGCGGCCTCCGGGGGCTAGCATGCCGCCAAATCTTGCGCCGGCGGCCTCTCAAAAGTCTGGAAGTGTTGTCGCGGTTGCAAACGCCCGGCACGCGTGCCCGGCGTGTGCCCCCCTCACGGATGGCGCTGCCGCCGGCACCTGGAGGGGGGAAACAGACGCGTGGGGTCTACACGGAGGGGATCTTGCTGTGGGTCTGCCCCGGATGTTGCTCCAAAGTGTTCGTATGGGCTGACCTAACACAACCGGGTGGGGAGGTCCATTGGTCAAAGCCCGTCCGTGCAAAGCCAAAGGGGTAGATCCCGTGGTCAAACGCTATAGGTTTAGGCGGGACGGGGGCACTGGGGGTAGGAATGCCACCGGAGCGTCGCACCGGGCCCTCATACATGCGGGGTGGTGTGGTGGCATGTCCGAAGAGGCGGGACGCATCTCCGGGGCATGGCCCCCCTCACGGACGGCGATGACACGGTAGTAGACGTTCTGTGGTAACGATGCGGCGTCAATATTACTAAATACTCGGAGCGCGATAAAATCATGATTTTTTTTGCACGACGTGGGCACATGTGCTATCGGAACGATGGTATTTTTTCATAATTTTTGGTGATGGAGAAGTATCCAAAAAATTCCTTCTACGCGGATTGCCCTTCGCGCGTCTACGGCTGTGGCCGGCGGCCTCCGGGGGCTAGCATGCCGCCAAATCTTGCGCCGGTGGCCTCTCAAAAGTCTGGAAGTGTTGTCGCGGTTGCAAACTGTTGGGGAACGTTGCAGAAAACAAAAATTTTCCTACGGTTTCACCAAGATCCATCTAGGAGTTCATCTAGCAACGAGTGATTAGATGCATCTACGTACCTTGTAGATCGCGAGCGGAAGCGTTCAAAGAACGGGGATGATGTAGTCGAACACGACGTGATTCAAATCACCGATGATCTTAGCACCGAACGGACGGTGCCTCCGCGTTCAACACACGTACAGAACGGATGACGTCTCCTCCTTTATTGATCCAGCAAGGGGGAAAGAGAGGTTGATGAAGATCCAGCAACACGACGGCGTGGTGGTGGATGCAGGGCGTCACAGTAGCAGGGCTTCGCCTATACTGCGAGAGAGAGACGTAACGGGGAGAGAGGAAGCACCAAAGGCTGAGGTATGAAATCCCTCCTCTCCCCCACTATATATAGGAGGGCCAAGGTGGGGGTGGTGCGCAGCCTAGGAGATCTGATCTCCTAGGTGCGGCGGCCAGGGGAGGGTTTCCCTCCCCCCCAAGGCACCTCGGGGTGCCTTCCACCACTTGGACTCCTCCGTGGTGGAAACCCTAGGCGCATGGGCCTAGTAGGGCTGGTGCCCTTGGCCCATGAAGGCCAAGGCGCACCCCCTACAGCCCATGTGCCCCCCCGGGACAGGTGGCCCCACCAGGTGGGCCCCCGGGACCCCTCCGGTGGTCCCGGTACAATACCGATAACCCCGAAACTTGTCCCGATGGCCGAAACAGCACTTCCTATATATAATTCTTTACCACCGGACCATTCCGGAACTCCTCGTGACGTCCGGGATCTCATCCGGGACTCCGAACAACATTCGGATTACTGCATATACATATCTTCATAACCCTAGCGTCACCGAACCTTAAGTGTGTAGACCCTACGGGTTCGGGAGACAAGCAGACATGACCGAGACGACTCTCCGGTCAATAACCAACAGCGGGATCTGGATACCCATGATGGCTCCCACATGCTCCATGATGATCTCATCAGATGAACCACGATGTCGAGGATTAATCAACCCCGTATACAATTCCCTTTGTCAATCGGTATGTTACTTGCCCGAGACTCGATCGTTGGTATCCCAATACCTTGTTCAATCTCGTTACCGGCAAGTCACTTTACTCGTACCATAATGCATGATCCCGTGATCAACCACTTGGTCACCTTGAGCTCGTAATGATGATGCATTACCGAGTGGGCCCAGTGATACCTCTCCGTTATATGGAGTGACAAATCCCAGTTTCGATCCGTGTCAACCCAACAGACACTTTCGGAGATACCTGTAATGCACCTTTATAGTCACCCAGTTACGTTGTGACGTTTGATACACCCAAAGCACTCCTACGGTATCCGGGAGTTACACGATCTCATGGTCAAAGGAAAAGATACTTGACATTGGAAAAGCTCTAGCAAACGAACTACACGATCTTTGTGCTATGCTTAGGATTGGGTCTTGTCCATCACATCATTCTCCTAATGATGTGATCCCATTATCAATGACATCCAATGTCCATAGCCAGGAAATCATGACTATCTGTTGATCAACGAGCTAGTCAACTAGAGGCTTACTAGGGACATATTATGGTCTATGTATTCACACGTGTATTACGATTTCCGGATAATACAGTTATAGCATGAATAAAGACAATTATCATGAACAAAGAAATATAATAATAATACTTTTATTATTGCCTCTAGGGCATATTTCCAACACAAACGCCCGACACGCGTGTCCGGGGTGTGCCCCCCTCACGGACGGCGCTGCCGCCGGCACCTGGAGGGGGGAAACGGACGCGTGCGGTCTACACGGAGGGGATCTTGCTGTGGGTCTGCCCCGGATGTTGCTCCAAAGTGTTCCTATGGGCTGACCTAACACAACCGGGTGGGGAGGTCCACTGGTCAAAGCCCGTCCGTGCAAAGTCAAAGGGGTAGATCCCGTGGTCAAACGCTATAGGGTTAGGCGGGACGGGGGCACTGGGGGGTAGCAATGCCACCGGAGCGTCGCACCGGGCCCTCATACATGCGGGGTGGTGTGGTGGCATGTCCGAAGAGGCGGGACGCGTCTCCGGGGCGTGGCCCCCCTCACGGACGGCGATGACACGGTAGTAGACGTTCTGCGGTAACGATGCGGCGTCAATATTACTAAATACTCGGAGCGCGATAAAATCATGATATTTTTTGCACGACGTGGGCACATGTGCTATAGGAACGATGGTATTTTTTCATAATTTTTGATGATGAAGAAGTATCCGAAAAATTCCCTCTACGTGGATTGCCCTTCGCGCGTCTACGGCTGTGGCCGGCGGCCTCCGGGGGCTAGCATGCCGCCAAATCTTGCGCCGGCGGCCTCTCACAAGTCTGGAACTGTTGTCGCGGTTGCAAACGCCCGGCACGCGTGTCCGGGGTGTGCCCCCATCACGGACGGCGCTGCCGCCGGCACCTGGAGGGGGGAACGGACGCGTGGGGTCTACACGGAGGGGATCTTGCTGTGGGTCTGCCCCGGATGTTGCTCCAAAGTGTTCCTAGCTATGGGCTGACCTAACAAAACCGGGTGGGGAGGTCCACTGGTCAAAGCCCGTCCGTGCAAAGTCAAAGGGGTAGATCCCGTGGTCAAACGCTACAGGGTTAGGCGGGACGGGGCACTGGGGGGGGGGGGGGTTGCAATGCCACCGGAGCGTCGCACCGGGCCCTCATACATGCGGGGTGGTGTGGTGGCATGTCCGAAGAGGCGGGACGCGTCTCCGGGGCGTGGCCCCCCTCACGGACGGCGATGACACGGTAGTAGACTTTCTACGGTAACGATGCGGCGTCAATATTACTAAATACTCGGAGCGCGATAAAATCATGATTTTTTTTGCACGACGTGGGCACATGTGCTATAGGAACGATGGTATTTTTTCATAATTTTTGGTGATGGAGAAGTATCCGAAAAATTCCCTCTACGCGGATTGCCCTTCGCGCGTCTACGGCTGTGGCCGGTGGCCTCCGGGGGCTAGCATGCCGCCAAATCTTGCGCCGGCGGCCTCTCACAAGTCTGGAAGTGTTGTCGCGGTTGCAAACGCCCGGCACGCGTGTCCGGGGTGTGCCCCCCTCACGGACGGCGCTGCCGCCCGCACCTGGAGGGGGGAAACGGACGCGTGGGGTCTACATGGAGGGGATCCATCTGTGGGTCTGCCCCGGATGTTGCTCCAAGGTGTTCCTATGGGCTGACCTAACACAACCGGGTGGGGAGGTCCACTGGTCAAAGCCCGTCCGTGCAAAGTCAAAGGGGTAGATCCCGTGGTCAAACGCTACAGGGTTAGGCAGGACGGGGGCACTGGGGGTAGCAATGCCACCGGAGCGTCGCACCAGGCCCTCATACATGCGGGGTGGTGTGGTGGCATGTCCGAAGAGGCGGGACGCGTCTCCGGGGCGTGGCCCCCCTCACGGACGGCGATGACATGGTAGTAGACGTTCTGCGGTAACGATGCGGCATCAATATTACTAAATACTCGGAGCGCGATAAAATCATGATTTTTTTGCACGACGTGGGCACATGTGCTATAGGAACGATGGTATTTTTTCATAATTTTTGATGATGGAGAAGTATCCAAAAAATTCCCTCTACGCGGATTGCCCTTCGCGCGTCTACGGCTGTGGCCGGCGGCCTCCGGGGGCTAGCATGCCGCCAAATCTTGCGCCGGCGGCCTCTCACAAGTCTGGAAGTGTTGTCGCGGTTGCAAACGCCCGGCACGCGTGTCCGGGGTGTGCCCCCCTCACGGACGGCGCTGCCGCCGGCACCTGGAGGGGGGAAACAGACGCGTGGGGTCTACACGGTGGGGATCTTGCTGTGGGTCTGCCCCGGATGTTGCTCCAAAGTGTTCCTATGGGCTGACCTAACACAACCGGGTGGGGAGGTCCATTGGTCAAAGCCCGTCCGTGCAAAGTCAAAGGGGTAGATCCCGTGGTCAAACGCTACAGGGTTAGGCAGGACGGGGGCACTGGGGGTAGCAATGCCACCGGAGCGTCGCACCAGGCCCTCATACATGCGGGGTGGTGTGGTGGCATGTCCGAAGAGGCGGGACGCGTCTCCGGGGCGTGGCCCCCCTCACGGACGGCGATGACATGGTAGTAGACGTTCTGCGGTAACGATGCGGCATCAATATTACTAAATACTCGGAGCGCGATAAAATCATGATTTTTTTGCACGACGTGGGCACATGTGCTATAGGAACGATGGTATTTTTTCATAATTTTTGATGATGGAGAAGTATCCAAAAAATTCCCTCTACGCGGATTGCCCTTCGCGCGTCTACGGCTGTGGCCGGCGGCCTCCGGGGGCTAGCATGCCGCCAAATCTTGCGCCGGCGGCCTCTCACAAGTCTGGAAGTGTTGTCGCGGTTGCAAACGCCCGGCACGCGTGTCCGGGGTGTGCCCCCCTCACGGACGGCGCTGCCGCCGGCACCTGGAGGGGGGAAACAGACGCGTGGGGTCTACACGGTGGGGATCTTGCTGTGGGTCTGCCCCGGATGTTGCTCCAAAGTGTTCCTATGGGCTGACCTAACACAACCGGGTGGGGAGGTCCATTGGTCAAAGCCCGTCCGTGCAAAGTCAAAGGGGTAGATCCCGTGGTCAAACGCTACAGGGTTAGGCAGGACGGGGGCACTGGGGTAGCAATGCCACCGGAGCGTCGCACCAGGCCCTCATACATGCGGGGTGGTGTGGTGGCATGTCCGAAGAGGCGGGACGCGTCTCCGGGGCGTGGCCCCCCTCACGGACGGCGATGACATGGTAGTAGACGTTCTGCGGTAACGATGCGGCATCAATATTACTAAATACTCGGAGCGCGATAAAATCATGATTTTTTTGCACGACGTGGGCACATGTGCTATAGGAACGATGGTATTTTTTCATAATTTTTGATGATGGAGAAGTATCCAAAAAATTCCCTCTACGCGGATTGCCCTTCGCGCGTCTACGGCTGTGGCCGGTGGCCTCCGGGGGCTAGCATGCCGCCAAATCTTGCGCCGGCGGCCTCTCACAAGTCTGGAAGTGTTGTCGCGGTTGCAAACGCCCGGCACGCGTGTCCGGGGTGTGCCCCCCTCACGGACGGCGCTGCCGCCGGCACCTGGAGGGGGGAGACGGACGCGTGCGGTCTACACGGAGGGGATCTTGCTGTGGGTCTGCCCCGGATGTTGCTCCAAAGTGTTCCTATGGGCTGACCTAACACAACCGGGTGGGGAGGTCCACTGGTCAAAGCCCGTCCGTGCAAAGTCAAAGGGGTAGATCCCGTGGTCAAACGCTATAGGGTTAGGCGGGACGGGGGCACTGGGGGGTAGCAATGCCACCGGAGCGTCGCACCGGGCCCTCATACATGCGGGGTGGTGTGGTGGCATGTCCGAAGAGGCGGGACGCGTCTCCGGGGCGTGGCCCCCCTCACGGACGGCGATGACACGGTAGTAGACGTTCTGCGGTAACGATGCGGCGTCAATATTACTAAATACTCGGAGCGCGATAAAATCATGATATTTTTTGCACGACGTGGGCACATGTGCTATAGGAACGATGGTATTTTTTCATAATTTTTGATGATGAAGAAGTATCCGAAAAATTCCCTCTACGTGGATTGCCCTTCGCGCGTCTACGGCTGTGGCCGGCGGCCTCCGGGGGCTAGCATGCCGCCAAATCTTGCGCCGGCGGCCTCTCACAAGTCTGGAACTGTTGTCGCGGTTGCAAACGCCCGGCACGCGTGTCCGGGGTGTGCCCCCATCACGGACGGCGCTGCCGCCGGCACCTGGAGGGGGGAACGGACGCGTGGGGTCTACACGGAGGGGATCTTGCTGTGGGTCTGCCCCGGATGTTGCTCCAAAGTGTTCCTAGCTATGGGCTGACCTAACACAACCGGGTGGGGAGGTCCACTGGTCAAAGCCCGTCCGTGCAAAGTCAAAGGGGTAGATCCCGTGGTCAAACGCTACAGGGTTAGGCGGGACGGGGCACTGGGGGGGGGGGGGTTGCAATGCCACCGGAGCGTCGCACCGGGCCCTCATACATGCGGGGTGGTGTGGTGGCATGTCCGAAGAGGCGGGACGCGTCTCCGGGGCGTGGCCCCCCTCACGGACGGCGATGACACGGTAGTAGACTTTCTACGGTAACGATGCGGCGTCAATATTACTAAATACTCGGAGCGCGATAAAATCATGATTTTTTTTGCACGACGTGGGCACATGTGCTATAGGAACGATGGTATTTTTTCATAATTTTTGGTGATGGAGAAGTATCCGAAAAATTCCCTCTACGCGGATTGCCCTTCGCGCGTCTACGGCTGTGGCCGGTGGCCTCCGGGGGCTAGCATGCCGCCAAATCTTGCGCCGGCGGCCTCTCACAAGTCTGGAAGTGTTGTCGCGGTTGCAAACGCCCGGCACGCGTGTCCGGGGTGTGCCCCCCTCACGGACGGCGCTGCCGCCCGCACCTGGAGGGGGGAAACGGACGCGTGGGGTCTACATGGAGGGGATCCATCTGTGGGTCTGCCCCGGATGTTGCTCCAAGGTGTTCCTATGGGCTGACCTAACACAACCGGGTGGGGAGGTCCACTGGTCAAAGCCCGTCCGTGCAAAGTCAAAGGGGTAGATCCCGTGGTCAAACGCTACAGGGTTAGGCAGGACGGGGGCACTGGGGGTAGCAATGCCACCGGAGCGTCGCACCAGGCCCTCATACATGCGGGGTGGTGTGGTGGCATGTCCGAAGAGGCGGGACGCGTCTCCGGGGCGTGGCCCCCCTCACGGACGGCGATGACATGGTAGTAGACGTTCTGCGGTAACGATGCGGCATCAATATTACTAAATACTCGGAGCGCGATAAAATCATGATTTTTTTGCACGACGTGGGCACATGTGCTATAGGAACGATGGTATTTTTTCATAATTTTTGATGATGGAGAAGTATCCAAAAAATTCCCTCTACGCGGATTGCCCTTCGCGCGTCTACGGCTGTGGCCGGCGGCCTCCGGGGGCTAGCATGCCGCCAAATCTTGCGCCGGCGGCCTCTCACAAGTCTGGAAGTGTTGTCGCGGTTGCAAACGCCCGGCACGCGTGTCCGGGGTGTGCCCCCCTCACGGACGGCGCTGCCGCCGGCACCTGGAGGGGGGAAACAGACGCGTGGGGTCTACACGGTGGGGATCTTGCTGTGGGTCTGCCCCGGATGTTGCTCCAAAGTGTTCCTATGGGCTGACCTAACACAACCGGGTGGGGAGGTCCATTGGTCAAAGCCCGTCCGTGCAAAGTCAAAGGGGTAGATCCCGTGGTCAAACGCTACAGGGTTAGGCAGGACGGGGGCACTGGGGGTAGCAATGCCACCGGAGCGTCGCACCAGGCCCTCATACATGCGGGGTGGTGTGGTGGCATGTCCGAAGAGGCGGGACGCGTCTCCGGGGCGTGGCCCCCCTCACGGACGGCGATGACATGGTAGTAGACGTTCTGCGGTAACGATGCGGCATCAATATTACTAAATACTCGGAGCGCGATAAAATCATGATTTTTTTGCACGACGTGGGCACATGTGCTATAGGAACGATGGTATTTTTTCATAATTTTTGATGATGGAGAAGTATCCAAAAAATTCCCTCTACGCGGATTGCCCTTCGCGCGTCTACGGCTGTGGCCGGTGGCCTCCGGGGGCTAGCATGCCGCCAAATCTTGCGCCGGCGGCCTCTCACAAGTCTGGAAGTGTTGTCGCGGTTGCAAACGCCCGGCACGCGTGTCCGGGGTGTGCCCCCCTCACGGACGGCGCTGCCGCCCGCACCTGGAGGGGGGAAACGGACGCGTGGGGTCTACATGGAGGGGATCCATCTGTGGGTCTGCCCCGGATGTTGCTCCAAGGTGTTCCTATGGGCTGACCTAACACAACCGGGTGGGGAGGTCCACTGGTCAAAGCCCGTCCGTGCAAAGTCAAAGGGGTAGATCCCGTGGTCAAACGCTACAGGGTTAGGCAGGACGGGGGCACTGGGGGTAGCAATGCCACCGGAGCGTCGCACCAGGCCCTCATACATGCGGGGTGGTGTGGTGGCATGTCCGAAGAGGCGGGACGCGTCTCCGGGGCGTGGCCCCCCTCACGGACGGCGATGACATGGTAGTAGACGTTCTGCGGTAACGATGCGGCATCAATATTACTAAATACTCGGAGCGCGATAAAATCATGATTTTTTTGCACGACGTGGGCACATGTGCTATAGGAACGATGGTATTTTTTCATAATTTTTGATGATGGAGAAGTATACAAAAAATTCCCTCTACGCGGATTGCCCTTCGCGCGTCTACGGCTGTGGCCGGCGGCCTCCGGGGGCTAGCATGCCGCCAAATCTTGCGCCGGCGGCCTCTCACAAGTCTGGAAGTGTTGTCGCGGTTGCAAACGCCCGGCACGCGTGTCCGGGGTGTGCCCCCCTCACGGACGGCGCATCCGCCGGCACCTGGAGGGGGGAAACAGACGCGTGGGGTCTACACAGTGGGGATCTTGCTGTGGGTCTGCCCCGGATGTTGCTCCAAAGTGTTCCTATGGGCTGACCTAACACAACCGGGTGGGGAGGTCCATTGGTCAAAGCCCGTCCGTGCAAAGTCAAAGGGGTAGATCCCGTGGTCAAACGCTACAGGGTTAGGCGGGACGGGGGCACTGGGGGTAGGAATGCCACCGGAGCGTCGCACCGGGCCCTCATACATTCGGGGTGGTGTGGTGGCATGTCCGAAGAGGCGGGACGCGTCTCCGGGGCGTGGCCCCCCTCACGGACGGCGATGACACGGTAGTAGACGTTCTGCGGTAACGATGCGGCGTCAATATTACTAAATACTCGGAGCGCGATAAAATCATGATTTTTTTGCACGACGTGGGCACATGTGCTATAGGAACGATGGTATTTTTTCATAATTTTTGGTGATGGAGAAGTATCCGAAAAATCCCTCTACGCGGATTGCCCTTCGAGCATCTACGGCTGTGGCCGGCGGCCTCCGGGGGCTAGCATGCCGCCAAATCTTGCGCCGGCGGCCTCTCAAAAGTCTGGAAGTGTTGTCGCGGTTGCAAACGCCCGACACGCGTGTCCGGGGTGTGCCCCCCTCACGGACGGCGCTGCCGCCGGCACCTGGAGGGGGGAAACGGACGCGTGGGGTCTACACGGAGGGGATCTTGCTGTGGGTCTGCCCCGGATGTTGCTCCAAAGTGTTCCTATGGGCTGACCTAACACAACCGGGTGGGGAGGTCCACTGGTCAAAGCCCGTCCGTGCAAAGTCAAAGGGGTAGATCCCGTGGTCAAACGCTACAGGGTTAGGCGGGACGGGGGCACTGGGGGGTAGCAATGCCACCGGAGCGTCGCACCGGGCCCTCATACATGCGGGGTGGTTTGGTGGCATGTCCGAAGAGGCGGGACGCATCTCCGGGGCGTGGCCCCCCTCACGGACGGCGATGACATGGTAGTAGACGTTCTGCGGTAACGATGCGGCGTCAATATTACTAAATACTCGGAGCGCGATAAAATCATGATTTTTTTGCACGACGTGGGCACATGTGCTATAGGAACGATGGTATTTTTTCATAATTTTTGATGATGGAGAAGTATCCGAAAAATTCCCTCTACGCGGATTGCCCTTCGCGCGTCTACGGCTGTGGCCGGCGGCCTCCGGGGGCTAGCATGCCGCCAAATCTTGCGCCGGCGGCCTCTCAAAAGTCTGGAAGTGTTGTCGCGGTTGCAAACGCCTGGCACGCGTGTCCGGCGTGTGCCCCCCTCACGGACGGCGCTGCCGCCGGCACCTGGAGGGGGGAAACAGACGCGTGGGGTCTACACGGAGGGGATCTTGCTTTGGGTTTGCCCCGGATGTTGCTCCAAAGTGTTCCTATGGGCTGACCTAACACAACCGGGTGGGGAGGTCCATTGGTCAAAGCCCGTCCGTGCAAAGTCAAAGGGGTAGATCCCGGGGTCAAACGCTACAGGTTTAGGCGGGACGGGGGCACTGGGGGTTAGGAATGCCACCGGAGCGTCGCACCGGGCCCTCATACATGCGGGGTGGTGTGGTGGCATGTCCGAAGAGGCGGGACGCATCTCCGGGGCGTGGCCCCCCTCACGGACGGCGATGACACGGTAGTAGACGTTCTGCGGTAACGATGCGGCGTCAATATTACTAAATACTCGGAGCGCGATAAAATCATGATTTTTTTTGCACGACGTGGGCACATGTGCTATCGGAACGATGGTATTTTTTCATAATTTTTGGTGATGGAGAAGTATCCGAAAAATTCCTTCTACGCGGATTGCCCTTCGCGCGTCTACGGCTGTGGCCGGCGGCCTCCGGGGGCTAGCATGCCGCCAAATCTTGCGCCGGCGGCCTCTCAAAAGTCTGGAAGTGTTGTCGCGGTTGCAAACTGTTGGGGAACGTTGCAGAAAACAAAATTTTCCTACGGTTTCACCAAGATCCATCTAGGAGTTCATCTAGCAACGAGTGATTAGATGCATCTACGTACCTTGTAGATCGCGAGCGGGAGCGTTCAAAGAACGGGGATGATGTAGTCGAACACGACGTGATTCAAATCACCGATGATCTTAGCACCGAACGGACGGTGCCTCCGCGTTCAACACACGTACAGAACGGATGACGTCTCCTCCTTTATTGATCCAGCAAGGGGGAAAGAGAGGTTGATGAAGATCCAGCAACACGACGGCGTGGCGGTGGATGCAGGGCGTCACAGTAGCAGGGCTTCGCCTATACTGCGAGAGAGAGACGTAACGGGGAGAGAGGAAGCACCAAAGGCTGAGGTATGAAATCCCTCCTCTCCCCCACTATATATAGGAGGGCCAAGGGGGGGTGGTGCGCAGCCTAGGAGATCTGATCTCCTAGGTGCGGCGGCCAGGGGAGGGTTTCCCTCCCCCCCAAGGCACCTCGGGGTGCCTTCCACCACTTGGACTCCTCCGTGGTGGAAACCCTAGGCGCATGGGCCTAGTAGGGCTGGTGCCCTTGGCCCATGAAGGCCAAGGCGCACCCCCTACAGCCCATGTGCCCCCCCGGGACAGGTGGCCCCACCCGGTGGGCCCCCGGGACCCCTCCGGTGGTCCCGGTACAATACCGATAACCCCGAAACTTGTCCCGATGGCCGAAACAGCACTTCCTATATATAATTCTTTACCTCCGGACCATTCCGGAACTCCTCGTGACGTCCGGGATCTCATCGGGGACTCCGAACAACATTCGGATTACTGCATATACATATCTTCATAACCCTAGCGTCACCGAACCTTAAGTGTGTAGACCCTACGGGTTCGGGAGACAAGCAGACATGACCGAGATGACTCTCCGGTCAATAACCAACAGCGGGATCTAGATACCCATGATGGCTCCCACATACTCCATGATTATCTCATCGGATGAACCACGATGTCGAGGATTAATCAACCCCGTATACAATTCCCTTTGTCAATCGGTATGTTACTTGCCCGAGACTCGATCGTCGGTATCCCAATACCTTGTTCAATCTCGTTACCGGCAAGTCACTTTACTCGTACCGTAATGCATGATCCCGTGATCAACCACTTGGTCACCTTGAGCTCGTAATGATGATGCATTACCGAGTGGGCCCAGTGATACCTCTCCGTTATATGGAGTGACAAATCCCAGTTTCGATCCGTGTCAACCCAACAGACACTTTCGGAGATACCTGTAATGCACCTTTATAGTCACCCAGTTACGTTGTGACGTTTGATACACCCAAAGCACTCCTACGGTATCCGGGAGTTACACGATCTCATGGTCAAAGGAAAAGATACTTGACATTGGAAAAGCTCTAGCAAACGAACTACACGATCTTTGTGCTATGCTTAGGATTGGGTCTTGTCCATCACATCATTCTCCTAATGATGTGATCCCATTATCAATGACATCCAATGTCCATAGCCAGGAAATCATGACTATCTGATGATCAACGAGCTAGTCAACTAGAGGCTTACTAGGGACATATTATGGTCTATGTATTCACACGTGTATTACGATTTCCGGATAATACAGTTATAGCATGAATAAAGACAATTATCATGAACAAAGAAATATAATAATAATACTTTTATTATTGCCTCTAGGGCATATTTCCAACACAAACGCCCGACACGCGTGTCCGGGGTGTGCTCCCCTCACGGATGGCGCTGCCGCCGGCACCTGGAGGGGGGAAACGGACGCGTGCGGTCTACACGGAGGGGATCTTGCTGTGGGTCTGCCCCGGATGTTGCTCCAAAGTGTTCCTATGGGCTGACCTAACACAACCGGGTGGGGAGGTCCACTGGTCAAAGCCCGTCCGTGCAAAGTCAAAGGGGTAGATCCCGTGGTCAAACGCTATAGGGTTAGGCGGGACGGGGGCACTGGGGGGTAGCAATGCCACCGGAGCGTCGCACCGGGCCCTCATACATGCGGGGTGGTGTGGTGGCATGTCCGAAGAGGCGGGACGCGTCTCCGGGGCGTGGCCCCCCTCACGGACGGCGATGACACGGTAGTAGACATTCTGCGGTAACGATGCGGCGTCAATATTACTAAATACTCGGAGCGCGATAAAATCATGATTTTTTTGCACGACGTGGGCACATGTGCTATAGGAACGATGGTATTTTTTTCATAATTTTTGATGATGAAGAAGTATCCGAAAAATTCCCTCTACGCGGATTGCCCTTCGCGCGTCTACGGCTGTGGCCGGCGGCCTCCGGGGGCTAGCATGCCGCCAAATCTTGCGCCGGCGGCCTCTCACAAGTCTGGAACTGTTGTCGCGGTTGCAAACGCCCGGCACGCGTGTCCGGGGTGTGCCCCCATCACGGACGGCGCTGCCGCCGGCACCTGGAGGGGGGAACGGACGCGTGGGGTCTACATGGAGGGGATCTTGCTGTGGGTCTGCCCCGGATGTTGCTCCAAAGTGTTCCTAGCTATGGGCTGACCTAACACAACCGGGTGGGGAGGTCCACTGGTCAAAGCCCGTCCGTGCAAAGTCAAAGGGGTAGATCCCGTGGTCAAACGCTACAGGGTTAGGCGGGACGGGGGCACTGGGGGGGGGGGGTTGCAATGCCACCGGAGCGTCGCACCGGGCCCTCATACATGCGGGGTGGTGTGGTGGCATGTCCGAAGAGGCGGGACGCGTCTCCGGGGCGTGGCCCCCCTCACGGACGGCGATGACACGGTAGTAGACGTTCTACGGTAACGATGCGGCGTCAATATTACTAAATACTCGGAGCGCGATAAAATCATGATTTTTTTTGCACGACGTGGGCACATGTGCTATAGGAACGATGGTATTTTTTCATAATTTTTGGTGATGGAGAAGTATCCGAAAAATTCCCTCTACGCGGATTGCCCTTCGCGCGTCTACGGCTGTGGCCGGCGGCCTCCAGGGGCTAGCATGCCGCCAAATCTTGCGCCGGCGGCCTCTCACAAGTCTGGAAGTGTTGTCGCGGTTGCAAACGCCCGGCACGCGTGTCCGGGGTGTGCCCCCCTCACGGACGGCGCTGCCGCCCGCACCTGGAGGGGGGAAACGGACGCGTGGGGTCTACATGGAGGGGATCCATCTGTGGGTCTGCCCCGGATGTTGCTCCAAAGTGTTCCTATGGGCTGACCTAACACAACCGGGTGGGGAGGTCCACTGGTCAAAGCCCGTCCGTGCAAAGTCAAAGGGGTAGATCCCGTGGTCAAACGCTACAGGGTTAGGCGGGACGGGGGCACTGGCGGTAGGAATGCCACCGGAGCGTCGCACCGGGCCTTCATACATGCGGGGTGGTGTGGTGGCATGTCCGAAGAGGCGGGACGTGTCTCCGGGGCGTGGCCCCCCTCACGGACGGCGATGACACGGTAGTAGACGTTCTGCGGTAACGATGCGGCGTCAATATTACTAAATACTCGGAGCGCGATAAAATCATGATTGTTTTTGCACGACGTGGGCACATGTGCTATAGGAACGATGGTATTTTTTCATAATTTTTGGTGATGGAGAAGTATCCGAAAAATTCCCTCTACGCGGATTGCCCTTCGCGCGTCTACGGCTGTGGCCGGCGGCCTCCGGGGGCTAGCATGCCGCCAAATCTTGCGCCGGCGGCCTCTCAAAAGTCTGGAAGTGTTGTCGCGGTTGCAAACGCCCGGCACGCGTGTCCGGCGTGTGCCCCCCTCACGGACGGCGCTGCCGCCCGCACCTGGAGGGGGGAAACGGACGCGTGGGGTCTACATGGAGGGGATCCATCTGTGGGTCTGCCCCGGATGTTGCTCCAAAGTGTTCCTATGGGCTGACCTAACACAACCGGGTGGGGAGGTCCACTGGTCAAAGCCCGTCCGTGCAAAGTCAAAGGGGTAGATCCCGTGGTCAAACGCTACAGGGTTAGGCGGGACGGGGGCACTGGCGGTAGGAATGCCACCGGAGCGTCGCACCGGGCCTTCATACATGCGGGGTGGTGTGGTGGCATGTCCGAAGAGGCGGGACGCGTCTCCGGGGCGTGGCCCCCCTCACGGACGGCGATGACACGGTAGTAGACGTTCTGCGGTAACGATGCGGCGTCAATATTACTAAATACTCGGAGCGCGATAAAATCATGATTGTTTTTGCACGACGTGGGCACATGTGCTATAGGAACGATGGTATTTTTTCATAATTTTTGGTGATGGAGAAGTATCCGAAAAATCCCTCTACGCGGATTGCCCTTCGCGCGTCTACGGCTGTGGCCGGCGGCCTCCGCGGGCTAGCATGCCGCCAAATCTTGCGCCGGCGGCCTCTCAAAAGTCTGGAAGTGTTGTCGCGGTTGCAAACGCCCGGCACGCGTGTCCGGGGTGTGCCCCCCTCACGGACGGCGCTGCCGCCGGCACCTGGAGGATGGAAACGGACGCGTGGGGTCTACACGGAGGGGATCTTGCTGTGGGTCTGCCCCGGATGTTGCTCCAAAGTGTTCCTATGGGCTGACCTAACACAACCGGGTGGGGAGGTCCACTGGTCAAAGCCCGTCCGTGCAAAGTCAAAGGGGTAGATCCCGTGGTCAAACGCTACAGGGTTAGGCGGGACGGGGGCAGTGGGGGGTAGCAATGCCACCGGAGCATCGCACCGGGCCCTCATACATGCGGGGTGGTGTGGTGGCATGTCCGAAGAGGCGGGACGCGTCTCCGGGGCGTGGCCCCCCTCACGGACGGCGATGACACGGTAGTAGACGTTCTGCGGTAACGATGCGGCGTCAATATTACTAAATACTCGGAGCGCGATAAAATCATGATTTTTTTTGCATGACGTGGGCACATGTGCTATAGGAACGATGGTATTTTTTCATAATTTTTGGTGATGGAGAAGTATCCGAAAAATCCCTCTACGCGGATTGCCCTTCGCGCGTCTACGGCTGTGGCCGGCGGCCTCCGGGGGCTAGCATGCCGCCAAATCTTGCGCCGGCGGCCTCTCAAAAGTCTGGAAGTGTTGTCGCGGTTGCAAACGCCCGACACGCGTGTCCGGGGTGTGCCCCCCTCACGGACGGCGCTGCCGCCGGCACCTGGAGGGGGGAAACGGACGCGTGGAGTCTACACGGAGGGGATCTTGCTGTGGGTCTGCCCCGGATGTTGCTCCAAAGTGTTCCTATGGGCTGACCTAACACAACCGGGTGGGGAGGTCCACTGGTCAAAGCCCGTCCGTGCAAAGTCAAAGGGGTAGATCCCGTGGTCAAACGCTACAGGGTTAGGCGGGACGGGGGCACTGGGGGGTAGCAATGCCACCGGATCGTCGCACCGGGCCCTCATACATGCGGGGTGGTGTGGTGGCATGTCCGAAGAGGCGGGACGCATCTCCGGGGCGTGGCCCCCCTCACGGACGGCGATGACATGGTAGTAGACGTTCTGCGGTAACGATGCGGCGTCAATATTACTAAATACTCGGAGCGCGATAAAATCATGATTTTTTTGCACGACGTGGGCACATGTGCTATAGGAACGATGGTATTTTTTCATAATTTTTGATGATGGAGAAGTATCCGAAAAATTCCCTCTACGCGGATTGCCCTTCGCGCGTCTACGGCTGTGGCCGGCGGCCTCCGGGGGCTAGCATGCCGCCAAATCTTGCGCCGGCGGCCTCTCAAAAGTCTGGAAGTGTTGTCGCGGTTGCAAACGCCCGGCACGCGTGTCCGGCGTGTGCCCCCCTCACGGACGGCGCTGCCGCCCGCACCTGGAGGGGGGAAACGGACGCGTGGGGTCTACATGGAGGGGATCCATCTGTGGGTCTGCCCCGGATGTTGCTCCAAAGTGTTCCTATGGGCTGACCTAACACAACCGGGTGGGGAGGTCCACTGGTCAAAGCCCGTCCGTGCAAAGTCAAAGGGGTAGATCCCGTGGTCAAACGCTACAGGGTTAGGCGGGACGGGGGCACTGGCGGTAGGAATGCCACCGGAGCGTCGCACCGGGCCTTCATACATGCGGGGTGGTGTGGTGGCATGTCCGAAGAGGCGGGACGTGTCTCCGGGGCGTGGCCCCCCTCACGGACGGCGATGACACGGTAGTAGACGTTCTGCGGTAACGATGCGGCGTCAATATTACTAAATACTCGGAGCGCGATAAAATCATGATTGTTTTTGCACGACGTGGGCACATGTGCTATAGGAACGATGGTATTTTTTCATAATTTTTGGTGATGGAGAAGTATCCGAAAAATTCCCTCTACGCGGATTGCCCTTCGCGCGTCTACGGCTGTGGCCGGCGGCCTCCGGGGGCTAGCATGCCGCCAAATCTTGCGCCGGCGGCCTCTCAAAAGTCTGGAAGTGTTGTCGCGGTTGCAAACGCCCGGCACGCGTGTCCGGCGTGTGCCCCCCTCACGGACGGCGCTGCCGCCCGCACCTGGAGGGGGGAAACGGACGCGTGGGGTCTACATGGAGGGGATCCATCTGTGGGTCTGCCCCGGATGTTGCTCCAAAGTGTTCCTATGGGCTGACCTAACACAACCGGGTGGGGAGGTCCACTGGTCAAAGCCCGTCCGTGCAAAGTCAAAGGGGTAGATCCCGTGGTCAAACGCTACAGGGTTAGGCGGGACGGGGGCACTGGCGGTAGGAATGCCACCGGAGCGTCGCACCGGGCCTTCATACATGCGGGGTGGTGTGGTGGCATGTCCGAAGAGGCGGGACGCGTCTCCGGGGCGTGGCCCCCCTCACGGACGGCGATGACACGGTAGTAGACGTTCTGCGGTAACGATGCGGCGTCAATATTACTAAATACTCGGAGCGCGATAAAATCATGATTGTTTTTGCACGACGTGGGCACATGTGCTATAGGAACGATGGTATTTTTTCATAATTTTTGGTGATGGAGAAGTATCCGAAAAATCCCTCTACGCGGATTGCCCTTCGCGCGTCTACGGCTGTGGCCGGCGGCCTCCGCGGGCTAGCATGCCGCCAAATCTTGCGCCGGCGGCCTCTCAAAAGTCTGGAAGTGTTGTCGCGGTTGCAAACGCCCGGCACGCGTGTCCGGGGTGTGCCCCCCTCACGGACGGCGCTGCCGCCGGCACCTGGAGGATGGAAACGGACGCGTGGGGTCTACACGGAGGGGATCTTGCTGTGGGTCTGCCCCGGATGTTGCTCCAAAGTGTTCCTATGGGCTGACCTAACACAACCGGGTGGGGAGGTCCACTGGTCAAAGCCCGTCCGTGCAAAGTCAAAGGGGTAGATCCCGTGGTCAAATGCTACAGGGTTAGGCGGGACGGGGGCAGTGGGGGGTAGCAATGCCACCGGAGCATCGCACCGGGCCCTCATACATGCGGGGTGGTGTGGTGGCATGTCCGAAGAGGCGGGACGCGTCTCCGGGGCGTGGCCCCCCTCACGGACGGCGATGACACGGTAGTAGACGTTCTGCGGTAACGATGCGGCGTCAATATTACTAAATACTCGGAGCGCGATAAAATCATGATTTTTTTTGCATGACGTGGGCACATGTGCTATAGGAACGATGGTATTTTTTCATAATTTTTGGTGATGGAGAAGTATCCGAAAAATCCCTCTACGCAGATTGCCCTTCGCGCGTCTACGGCTGTGGCCGGCGGCCTCCGGGGGCTAGCATGCCGCCAAATCTTGCGCCGGCGGCCTCTCAAAAGTCTGGAAGTGTTGTCGCGGTTGCAAACGCCCGACACGCGTGTCCGGGGTGTGCCCCCCTCACGGACGGCGCTGCCGCCGGCACCTGGAGGGGGGAAACGGACGCGTGGAGTCTACACGGAGGGGATCTTGCTGTGGGTCTGCCCCGGATGTTGCTCCAAAGTGTTCCTATGGGCTGACCTAACACAACCGGGTGGGGAGGTCCACTGGTCAAAGCCCGTCCGTGCAAAGTCAAAGGGGTAGATCCCGTGGTCAAACGCTACAGGGTTAGGCGGGACGGGGGCACTGGGGGGTAGCAATGCCACCGGATCGTCGCACCGGGCCCTCATACATGCGGGGTGGTGTGGTGGCATGTCCGAAGAGGCGGGACGCATCTCCGGGGCGTGGCCCCCCTCACGGACGGCGATGACATGGTAGTAGACGTTCTGCGGTAACGATGCGGCGTCAATATTACTAAATACTCGGAGCGCGATAAAATCATGATTTTTTTGCACGACGTGGGCACATGTGCTATAGGAACGATGGTATTTTTTCATAATTTTTGATGATGGAGAAGTATCCGAAAAATTCCCTCTACGCGGATTGCCCTTCGCGCGTCTACGGCTGTGGCCGGCGGCCTCCGGGGGCTAGCATGCCGCCAAATCTTGCGCCGGCGGCCTCTCAAAAGTCTGGAAGTGTTGTCGCGGTTGCAAACGCCCGGCACGCGTGTCCGGCGTGTGCCCCCCTCACGGACGGTGCTGCCGCCCGCACCTGGAGGGGGGAAACGGACGCGTGGGGTCTACATGGAGGGGATCCATCTGTGGGTCTGCCCCGGATGTTGCTCCAAAGTGTTCCTATGGGCTGACCTAACACAACCGGGTGGGGAGGTCCACTGGTCAAAGCCCGTCCGTGCAAAGTCAAAGGGGTAGATCCCGTGGTCAAACGCTACAGGGTTAGGCGGGACGGGGGCACTGGCAGTAGGAATGCCACCGGAGCGTCGCACCGGGCCTTCATACATGCGGGGTGGTGTGGTGGCATGTCCGAAGAGGCGGGACGCGTCTCCGGGGCGTGGCCCCCCTCACGGACGGCGATGACACGGTAGTAGACGTTCTGCGGTAACGATGCGGCGTCAATATTACTAAATACTCGGAGCGCGATAAAATCATGATTGTTTTTGCACGACGTGGGCACATGTGCTATAGGAACGATGGTATTTTTTCATAATTTTTGGTGATGGAGAAGTATCCGAAAAATCCCTCTACGCGGATTGCCCTTCGCGCGTCTACGGCTGTGGCCGGCGGCCTCCGGGGGCTAGCATGCCGCCAAATCTTGCGCCGGCGGCCTCTCAAAAGTCTGGAAGTGTTGTCGCGGTTGCAAACGCCCGACACGCGTGTCCGGGGTGTGCCCCCCTCACGGACGGCGCTGCCGCCGGCACCTGGAGGGGGGAAACGGACGCGTGGGGTCTACAAGGAGGGGATCTTGCTGTGCGTCTGCCCCGGATGTTGCTCCAAAGTGTTCCTATGGGCTGACCTAACACAACCGGGTGGGGAGGTCCACTGGTCAAAGCCCGTCCGTGCAAAGTCAAAGGGGTAGATCCCGTGGTCAAACGCTACAGGGTTAGGCGGGACGGGGGCAGTGGGGGGTAGCAATGCCACCGGAGCATCGCACCGGGCCCTCATACATGCGGGGTGGTGTGGTGGCATGTCCGAAGAGGCGGGACGCGTCTCCGGGGCGTGGCCCCCCTCACGGACGGCGATGACACGGTAGTAGACGTTCTGCGGTAACGATGCGGCGTCAATATTACTAAATACTCGGAGCGCGATAAAATCATGATTTTTTTTGCACGACGTGGGAACATGTGCTATAGGAACGATGGTATTTTTTCATAATTTTTGGTGATGGAGAAGTATCCGAAAAATCCCTCTACGCGGATTGCCCTTCGCGCGTCTACGGCTGTGGCCGGCGGCCTCCGGGGGCTAGCATGCCGCCAAATCTTGCGCCGGCGGCCTCTCAAAAGTCTGGAAGTGTTGTCGCGGTTGCAAACGCCCGACACGCGTGTCCGGGGTGTGCCCCCCTCACGGACGGCGCTGCCGCCGGCACCTGGAGGGGGGAAACGGACGCGTGGAGTCTACACGGAGGGGATCTTGCTGTGGGTCTGCCCCGGATGTTGCTCCAAAGTGTTCCTATGGGCTGACCTAACACAACCGGGTGGGGAGGTCCACTGGTCAAAGCCCGTCCGTGCAAAGTCAAAGGGGTAGATCCCGTGGTCAAACGCTACAGGGTTAGGCGGGACGGGGGCACTGGGGGGTAGCAATGCCACCGGAGCGTCGCACCGGGCCCTCATACATGCGGGGTGGTGTGGTGGCATGTCCGAAGAGGCGGGACGCATCTCCGGGGCGTGGCCCCCCTCACGGACGGCGATGACATGGTAGTAGACGTTCTGCGGTAACGATGCGGCGTCAATATTACTAAATACTCGGAGCGCGATAAAATCATGATTTTTTTGCACGACGTGGGCACATGTGCTATAGGAACGATGGTATTTTTTCATAATTTTTGATGATGGAGAAGTATCCGAAAAATTCCCTCTACGCGCATTGCCCTTCGCGCGTCTACGGCTGTGGCCGGCGGCCTCCGGGGGCTAGCATGCCGCCAAATCTTGCGCCGGCGGCCTCTCAAAAGTCTGGAAGTGTTGTCGCGGTTGCAAACGCCCGGCACGCGTGTCCGGGGTGTGCCCCCCTCACGGACGGCGCTGCCGCCGGCACCTGGAGGGGGGAAACAGACGCGTGGGGTCTACACGGAGGGGATCTTGCTGTGGGTCTGCCCCGGATGTTGCTCCAAAGTGTTCCTATGGGCTGACCTAACACAACCGGGTGGGGAGGTCCATTGGTCAAAGCCCGTCCGTGCAAAGTCAAAGGGGTAGATCCCGTGGTCAAACGCTACAGGTTTAGGCGGGACGGGGGCACTGGGGGTAGGAATGCCACCGGAGCGTCGCACCGGGCCCTCATACATGCGGGGTGGTGTGGTGGCATGTCCGAAGAGGCGGGACGCATCTCCGGGGCGTGGCCCCCCTCACGGACGGCGATGACACGGTAGTAGACGTTCTGCGGTAACGATGCGGCGTCAATATTACTAAATACTCGGAGCGCGATAAAATCATGATTTTTTTTGCACGACGTGGGCACATGTGCTATCGGAACGATGGTATTTTTTCATAATTTTTGGTGATGGAGAAGTATCCGAAAAATTCCTTCTACGCGGATTGCCCTTCGCGCGTCTACGGCTGTGGCCGGCGGCCTCCGGGGGCTAGCATGCCGCCAAATCTTGCGCCGGCGGCCTCTCAAAAGTCTGGAAGTGTTGTCGCGGTTGCAAACTGTTGGGGAACGTTGCAGAAAACAAAAATTTTCCTACGGTTTCACCAAGATCCATCTAGGAGTTCATCTAGCAACGAGTGATTAGATGCATCTACGTACCTTGTAGATCGCGAGCGGAAGCGTTCAAAGAACGGCGATAATGTAGTCGAACACGACGTGATTCAAATCACCGATGATCTTAGCACCGAACGGACGGTGCCTCCGCGTTCAACACACGTACAGAACGGATGACGTCTCCTCCTTTATTGATCCAGCAAGGGGGAAAGAGAGGTTGATGAAGATCCAGCAACACGACGGCGTGGTGGTGGATGCAGGGCGTCACAGTAGCAGGGCTTCGCCTATACTGCGAGAGAGAGACGTAACGGGGAGAGAGGAAGCACCAAAGGCTGAGGTATGAAATCCCTCCTCTCCCCCACTATATATAGGAGGGCCAAGGGGGGGTGGTGCGCAGCCTAGGAGATCTGATCTCCTAGGTGCGGCGGCCAGGGGAGGGTTTCCCTCCCCCCCAAGGCACCTCGGGGTGCCTTCCACCACTTGGACTCCTCCGTGGTGGAAACCCTAGGCGCATGGGCCTAGTAGGGCTGGTGCCCTTGGCCCATGAAGGCCAAGGCGCACCCCCTACAGCCCATGTGCCCCCCCGGGACAGGTGGCCCCACCCGGTGGGCCCCCGGGACCCCTCCGGTGGTCCCGGTACAATACCGATAACCCCGAAACTTGTCCCGATGGCCGAAACAGCACTTCCTATATATAATTATTTACCTCCGAACCATTCCGGAACTCCTCGTGATGTCCGGGATCTCATCCGGGACTCCGAACAACATTCGGATTACTGCATATACATATCTTCATAACCCTAGCGTCACCGAACCTTAAGTGTGTAGACCCTACGGGTTCGGGAGACAAGCAGACATGACCGAGACGACTCTCCGGTCAATAACCAACAGCGGGATCTGGATACCCATGATGGCTCCCACATGCTCCATGATGATCTCATCGGATGAACCACGATGTCGAGGATTAATCAACCCCGTATACAATTCCCTTTGTCAATCGGTATGTTACTTGCCCGAGACTCGATCGTTGGTATCCCAATACCTTGTTCAATCTCGTTACCGGCAAGTCACTTTACTCGTACCGTAATGCATGATCCCGTGATCAACCACTTGGTCACCTTGAGCTCGTAATGATGATGCATTACCGAGTGGGCCCAGTGATACCTCTCCGTTATATGGAGTGACAAATCCCAGTTTCGATCCGTGTCAACCCAACAGACACTTTCGGAGATACCTGTAATGCACCTTTATAGTCACCCAGTTACGTTGTGACGTTTGATACACCCAAAGCACTCCTACGGTATCCGGGAGTTACACGATCTCATGGTCAAAGGAAAAGATACTTGACATTGGAAAAGCTCTAGCAAACGAACTACACGATCTTTGTGCTATGCTTAGGATTGGGTCTTGTCCATCACATCATTCTCCTAATGATGTGATCCCATTATCAATGACATCCAATGTCCATAGCCAGGAAATCATGACTATCTGTTGATCAACGAGCTAGTCAACTAGAGGCTTACTAGGGACATATTATGGTCTATGTATTCACACGTGTATTACGATTTCCGGATAATACAGTTATAGCATGAATAAAGACAATTATCATGAACAAAGAAATATAATAATAATACTTTTATTATTGCCTCTAGGGCATATTTCCAACACAAACGCCCGACACGCGTGCCCGGGGTGTGCCCCCCTCACGGACGGCGCTGCCGCCGGCACCTGGAGGGGGGAAACGGACGCGTGCGGTCTACACGGAGGGGATCTTGCTGTGGGTCTGCCCCGGATGTTGCTCCAAAGTGTTCCTATGGGCTGACCTAACACAACCGGGTGGGGAGGTCCACTGGTCAAAGCCCGTCCGTGCAAAGTCAAAGGGGTAGATCCCGTGGTCAAACGCTATAGGGTTAGGTGGGACGGGGGCATTGGGGGGTAGCAATGCCACCGGAGCGTCGCACCGGGCCCTCATACATGCGGGGTGGTGTGGTGGCATGTCCGAAGAGGCGGGACGCGTCTCCGGGGCGTGGCCCCCCTCACGGACGGCGATGACACGGTAGTAGACGTTCTGCGGTAACGATGCGGCGTCAATATTACTAAATACTCGGAGCGCGATAAAATCATGATATTTTTTGCACGACGTGGGCACATGTGCTATAGGAACGATGGTATTTTTTCATAATTTTTGATGATGAAGAAGTATCCGAAAAATTCCCTCTACACGGATTGCCCTTCGCGCGTCTACGGCTGTGGCCGGCGGCCTCCGAGGGCTAGCATGCCGCCAAATCTTGCGCCGGCGGCCTCTCACAAGTCTGGAACTGTTGTCGCGGTTGCAAACGCCCGGCACGCGTGTCCGGGGTGTGCCCCCATCACGGACGGCGCTGCCGCCGGCACCTGGAGGGGGGAACGGACGCGTGGGGTCTACACGGAGGGGATCTTGCTGTGGGTCTGCCCCGGATGTTGCTCCAAAGTGTTCCTAGCTATGGGCTGACCTAACACAACCGGGTGGGGAGGTCCATTGGTCAAAGCCCGTCCGTGCAAAGTCAAAGGGGTAGATCCCGTGGTCAAACGCTAAAGGTTAGGCGGGACGGGGTAACTGGGGGGGGGGGTTGCAATGCCACCGGAGCGTCGCACCGGGCCCTCATACATGCGGGGTGGTGTGGTGGCATGTCTGAAGAGGCGGGACGCGTCTCCGGGGCGTGGCCCCCTCACGGACGGCGATGACACGGTAGTAGACTTTCTACGGTAACGATGCGGCGTCAATATTACTAAATACTCGGAGCGCGATAAAATCATGATTTTTTTTGCACGACGTGGGCACATGTGCTATAGGAACGATGGTATTTTTTCATAATTTTTGGTGATGGAGAAGTATCCGAAAAATTCCCTCTACGCGGATTGCCCTTCGCGCGTCTACGGCTGTGGCCGGCGGCCTCCGGGGGCTAGCATGCCGCCAAATCTTGCGCCGGCGGCCTCTCACAAGTCTGGATGTGTTGTCGCGGTTGCAAACGCCCGGCACGCGTGTCCGGGGTGTGCCCCCCTCACGGACGGCGCTGCCGCCCGCACCTGGAGGGGGGAAACGGACGCGTGGGGTCTACATGGAGGGGATCCATCTGTGGGTCTGCCCCGGATGTTGCTCCAAAGTGTTCCTATGGGCTGACCTAACACAACCGGGTGGGGAGGTCCACTGGTCAAAGCCCGTCCGTGCAAAGTCAAAGGGGTAGATCCCGTGGTCAAACGCTACAGGGTTAGGCGGGACGGGGGCACTGGGGGTAGGAATGCCACCGGAGCGTCGCACCGGGCCTTCATACATGCGGGGTTGTGTGGTGGCATGTCCGAAGAGGCGGGACGCGTCTCCGGGGCGTGGCCCCCCTCACGGACGGCGATGACACGGTAGTAGACGTTCTGCGGTAACGATGCGGCGTCAATATTACTAAATACTCGGAGCGCGATAAAATCATGATTTTTTTTGCACGACGTGGGCACATGTGCTATAGGAACGATGGTATTTTTTCATAATTTTTGGTGATGGAGAAGTATCCGAAAAATCCCTCTACGCGGATTGCCCTTCGCGCGTCTACGGCTGTGGCCGGCGGCCTCCGGGGGCTAGCATGCCGCCAAATCTTGCGCCGGCGGCCTCTCAAAAGTCTGGAAGTGTTGTCGCGGTTGCAAACGCCCGACACGCGTGTCCGGGGTGTGCCCCCCTCACGGACGGCGCTGCCGGCGGCACCTGGAGGGGGGAAACGGACGCGTGGGGTCTACACGGAGGGGATCTTGCTGTGGGTCTGCCCCGGATGTTGCTCCAAAGTGTTCCTATGGGCTGACCTAACACAACCGGGTGGGGAGGTCCACTGTTCAAAGCCCGTCCGTGCAAAGTCAAAGGGGTAGATCCCGTGGTCAAACGCTACAGGGTTAGGCGGGACGGGGGCACTGGGGGTAGCAATGCCACCGGAGCGTCGCACCGGGCCCTCATACATGCGGGGTGGTGTGGTGGCATGTCCGAAGAGGCGGGACGCATCTCCGGGGCGTGGCCCCCCTCACGGACGGCGATGACACGGTAGTAGACGTTCTGCGGTAACGATGCGGCGTCAATATTACTAAATACTCGGAGCAATAAAATCATGATTTTTTTTTGCACGACGTGGGCACATGTGCTATCGGAACGATGGTATTTTTTCATAATTTTTGGTGATGGAGAAGTATCCGAAAAATTCCTTCTACGCGGATTGCCCTTCGCGCGTCTACGGCTGTGGCCGGCGGCCTCCGGGGGCTAGCATGCCGCCAAATCTTGCGCCGGCGGCCTCTCAAAAGTCTGGAAGTGTTGTCGCGGTTGCAAACTGTTGGGGAACGTTGCAGAAAACAAAAATTTTCCTACGGTTTCACCAAGATCCATCTAGGAGTTCATCTAGCAACGAGTGATTAGATGCATCTACGTACCTTGTAGATCGCGAGCGGAAGCGTTCAAAGAACGGGGATGATGTAGTCGAACACGACGTGATTCAAATCACCGATGATCTTAGCACCGAACGGACAGTGCCTCCGCGTTCAACACACGGACAGAACGGATGACGTCTCCTCCTTTATTGATCCAGCAAGGGGGAAAGAGAGGTTGATGAAGATCCAGCAACACGACGGCGTGGTGGTGGATGCAGGGCGTCACAGTAGCAGGGCTTCGCCTATACTGCGAGAGAGAGACGTAACGGGGAGAGAGGAAGCACCAAAGGCTGAGGTATGAAATCCCTCCTCTCCCCCACTATATATAGGAGGGCCAAGGGGGGGTGGTGCGCAGCCTAGGAGATCTGATCTCCTAGGTGCGGCGGCCAGGGGAGGGTTTCCCTCTCCCCCAAGGCACCTCGGGGTGCCTTCCACCACTTGGACTCCTCCGTGGTGGAAACCCTAGGCGCATGGGCCTAGTAGGGCTGGTGCCCTTGGCCCATGAAGGCCAAGGCGCACCCCCTACAGCCCATGTGCCCCCCCGGGACAGGTGGCCCCACCCGGTGGGCCCCCGGGACCCCTCCGGTGGTCCCGGTACAATACCGATAACCCCGAAACTTGTCCCGATGGCCGAAACAGCACTTCCTATATATAATTCTTTACCTCCGGACCATTCCGGAACTCCTCGTGACGTCCGGGATCTCATCCGGGACTCCGAACAACATTCGGATTACTGCATATACATATCTTCATAACCCTAGCGTCACCGAACCTTAAGTGTGTAGACCCTACGGGTTCGGGAGACAAGCAGACATGACCGAGACGACTCTCCGGTCAATAACCAACAGCGGGATCTGGATACCCATGATGGCTCCCACATGCTCCATGATGATCTCATCGGATGAACCACGATGTCGAGGATTAATCAACCCCGTATACAATTCCCTTTGTCAATCGGTATGTTACTTGCCCGAGACTCGATCGTTGGTATCCCAATACCTTGTTCAATCTCGTTACCGGCAAGTCACTTTACTCGTACCGTAATGCATGATCCCGTGATCAACCACTTGGTCACCTTGAGCTCGTAATGATGATGCATTACCGAGTGGGCCCAGTGATACCTCTCCGTTATATGGAGTGACAAATCCCAGTTTCGATCCGTGTCAACCCAACAGACACTTTCGGAGATACCTGTAATGCACCTTTATAGTCACCCAGTTACGTTGTGACGTTTGATACACCCAAAGCACTCCTACGGTATCCGGGAGTTACACGATCTCATGGTCAAAGGAAAAGATACTTGACATTGGAAAAGCTCTAGCAAACGAACTACACGATCTTTGTGCTATGCTTAGGATTGGGTCTTGTCCATCACATCATTCTCCTAATGATGTGATCCCATTATCAATGACATCCAATGTCCATAGCCAGGAAATCATGACTATCTGTTGATCAACGAGCTAGTCAACTAGAGGCTTACTAGGGACATATTATGGTCTATGTATTCACACGTGTATTACGATTTCCGGATAATACAGTTATAGCATGAATAAAGACAATTATCATGAACAAAGAAATATAATAATAATACTTTTATTATTGCCTCTAGGGCATATTTCCAACACAAACGCCCGACACGCGTGCCCGGGGTGTGCCCCCCTCACGGACGGCGCTGCCGCCGGCACCTGGAGGGGGGAAACGGACGCGTGCGGTCTACACGGAGGGGATCTTGCTGTGGGTCTGCCCCGGATGTTGCTCCAAAGTGTTCCTATGGGCTGACCTAACACAACCGGGTGGGGAGGTCCACTGGTCAAAGCCCGTCCGTGCAAAGTCAAAGGGGTAGATCCCGTGGTCAAACGCTATAGGGTTAGGTGGGACGGGGGCATTGGGGGGTAGCAATGCCACCGGAGCGTCGCACCGGGCCCTCATACATGCGGGGTGGTGTGGTGGCATGTCCGAAGAGGCGGGACGCGTCTCCGGGGCGTGGCCCCCCTCACGGACGGCGATGACACGGTAGTAGACGTTCTGCGGTAACGATGCGGCGTCAATATTACTAAATACTCGGAGCGCGATAAAATCATGATATTTTTTGCACGACGTGGGCACATGTGCTATAGGAACGATGGTATTTTTTCATAATTTTTGATGATGAAGAAGTATCCGAAAAATTCCCTCTACGCGGATTGCCCTTCGCGCGTCTACGGCTGTGGCCGGCGGCCTCCGGGGGCTAGCATGCCGCCAAATCTTGCGCCGGCGGCCTCTCACAAGTCTGGAACTGTTGTCGCGGTTGCAAACGCCCGGCACGCGTGTCCGGGGTGTGCCCCCATCACGGACGGCGCTGCCGCCGGCACCTGGAGGGGGGAACGGACGCGTGGGGTCTACACGGAGGGGATCTTGCTGTGGGTCTGCCCCGGATGTTGCTCCAAAGTGTTCCTAGCTATGGGCTGACCTAACACAACCGGGTGGGGAGGTCCATTGGTCAAAGCCCGTCCGTGCAAAGTCAAAGGGGTAGATCCCGTGGTCAAACGCTAAAGGTTAGGCGGGACGGGGTAACTGGGGGGGGGGGTTGCAATGCCACCGGAGCGTCGCACCGGGCCCTCATACATGCGGGGTGGTGTGGTGGCATGTCTGAAGAGGCGGGACGCGTCTCCGGGGCGTGGCCCCCTCACGGACGGCGATGACACGGTAGTAGACTTTCTACGGTAACGATGCGGCGTCAATATTACTAAATACTCGGAGCGCGATAAAATCATGATTTTTTTTGCACGACGTGGGCACATGTGCTATAGGAACGATGGTATTTTTTCATAATTTTTGGTGATGGAGAAGTATCCGAAAAATTCCCTCTACGCGGATTGCCCTTCGCGCGTCTACGGCTGTGGCCGGCGGCCTCCGGGGGCTAGCATGCCGCCAAATCTTGCGCCGGCGGCCTCTCACAAGTCTGGATGTGTTGTCGCGGTTGCAAACGCCCGGCACGCGTGTCCGGGGTGTGCCCCCCTCACGGACGGCGCTGCCGCCCGCACCTGGAGGGGGGAAACGGACGCGTGGGGTCTACATGGAGGGGATCCATCTGTGGGTCTGCCCCGGATGTTGCTCCAAAGTGTTCCTATGGGCTGACCTAACACAACCGGGTGGGGAGGTCCACTGGTCAAAGCCCGTCCGTGCAAAGTCAAAGGGGTAGATCCCGTGGTCAAACGCTACAGGGTTAGGCGGGACGGGGGCACTGGGGGTAGGAATGCCACCGGAGCGTCGCACCGGGCCTTCATACATGCGGGGTTGTGTGGTGGCATGTCCGAAGAGGCGGGACGCGTCTCCGGGGCGTGGCCCCCCTCACGGACGGCGATGACACGGTAGTAGACGTTCTGCGGTAACGATGCGGCGTCAATATTACTAAATACTCGGAGCGCGATAAAATCATGATTTTTTTTGCACGACGTGGGCACATGTGCTATAGGAACGATGGTATTTTTTCATAATTTTTGGTGATGGAGAAGTATCCGAAAAATCCCTCTACGCGGATTGCCCTTCGCGCGTCTACGGCTGTGGCCGGCGGCCTCCGGGGGCTAGCATGCCGCCAAATCTTGCGCCGGCGGCCTCTCAAAAGTCTGGAAGTGTTGTCGCGGTTGCAAACGCCCGACACGCGTGTCCGGGGTGTGCCCCCCTCACGGACGGCGCTGCCGGCGGCACCTGGAGGGGGGAAACGGACGCGTGGGGTCTACACGGAGGGGATCTTGCTGTGGGTCTGCCCCGGATGTTGCTCCAAAGTGTTCCTATGGGCTGACCTAACACAACCGGGTGGGGAGGTCCACTGTTCAAAGCCCGTCCGTGCAAAGTCAAAGGGGTAGATCCCGTGGTCAAACGCTACAGGGTTAGGCGGGACGGGGGCACTGGGGGTAGCAATGCCACCGGAGCGTCGCACCGGGCCCTCATACATGCGGGGTGGTGTGGTGGCATGTCCGAAGAGGCGGGACGCATCTCCGGGGCGTGGCCCCCCTCACGGACGGCGATGACATGGTAGTAGACGTTCTGCGGTAACGATGCGGCGTCAATATTACTAAATACTCGGAGCGCGATAAAATCATGATTTTTTTGCACGACGTGGGCACATGTGCTATAGGAACGATGGTATTTTTTCATAATTTTTGATGATGGAGAAGTATCCGAAAAATTCCCTCTACGCGGATTGCCCTTCGCGCGTCTACGGCTGTGGCCGGCGGCCTCCGGGGGCTAGCATGCCGCCAAATCTTGCGCCGGCGGCCTCTCAAAAGTCTGGAAGTGTTGTCGCGGTTGCAAACGCCCGGCACGCGTGTCCGGCTTGTGCCCCCTCACGGACGGCGCAGCCGCCGGCACCTAGAGGGGGGAAACAGACGCGTGGGGTCTACACGGAGGGGATCTTGCTGTGGGTCTGCCCCGGATGTTGCTCCAAAGTGTTCGTATGGGCTGACCTAACACAACCGGGTGGGGAGGTCCATTGGTCAAAGCCCGTCCGTGCAAAGTCAAAGGGGTAGATCCTGTGGTCAAACGCTACAGGTTTAGGCGGGACGGGGGCACTGGGGGTAGGAATGCCACCGGAGCGTCGCACCGGGCCCTCATACATGCGGGGTGGTGTGGTGGCATGTCCGAAGAGGCGGGACGCATCTCCGGGGCGTGGCCCCCCTCACGGACGGCGATGACACGGTAGTAGACGTTCTGCGGTAACGATGCGGCGTCAATATTACTAAATACTCGGAGCGATAAAATCATGATTTTTTTTGCACGACGTGGGCACATGTGCTATCGGAACGATGGTATTTTTTCATAATTTTTGGTGATGGAGAAGTATCCGAAAAATTCCTTCTACGCGGATTGCCCTTCGCGCGTCTACGGCTGTGGCCGGCGGCCTCCGGGGGCTAGCATGCCGCCAAATCTTGCGCCGGCGGCCTCTCAAAAGTCTGGAAGTGTTGTCGCGGTTGCAAACTGTTGGGGAACGTTGCAGAAAACAAAAATTTTCCTACGGTTTCACCAAGATCCATCTAGGAGTTCATCTAGCAACGAGTGATTAGATGCATCTACGTACCTTGTAGATCGCGAGCGGAAGCGTTCAAAGAACGGGGATGATGTAGTCGAACACGACGTGATTCAAATCACCGATGATCTTAGCACCGAACGGACAGTGCCTCCGCGTTCAACACACGGACAGAACGGATGACGTCTCCTCCTTTATTGATCCAGCAAGGGGGAAAGAGAGGTTGATGAAGATCCAGCAACACGACGGCGTGGTGGTGGATGCAGGGCGTCACAGTAGCAGGGCTTCGCCTATACTGCGAGAGAGAGACGTAACGGGGAGAGAGGAAGCACCAAAGGCTGAGGTATGAAATCCCTCCTCTCCCCCACTATATATAGGAGGGCCAAGGGGGGGTGGTGCGCAGCCTAGGAGATCTGATCTCCTAGGTGCGGCGGCCAGGGGAGGGTTTCCCTCTCCCCCAAGGCACCTCGGGGTGCCTTCCACCACTTGGACTCCTCCGTGGTGGAAACCCTAGGCGCATGGGCCTAGTAGGGCTGGTGCCCTTGGCCCATGAAGGCCAAGGCGCACCCCCTACAGCCCATGTGCCCCCCCGGGACAGGTGGCCCCACCCGGTGGGCCCCCGGGACCCCTCCGGTGGTCCCGGTACAATACCGATAACCCCGAAACTTGTCCCGATGGCCGAAACAGCACTTCCTATATATAATTCTTTACCTCCGGACCATTCCGGAACTCCTCGTGACGTCCGGGATCTCATCCGGGACTCCGAACAACATTCGGATTACTGCATATACATATCTTCATAACCCTAGCGTCACCGAACCTTAAGTGTGTAGACCCTACGGGTTCGGGAGACAAGCAGACATGACCGAGACGACTCTCCGGTCAATAACCAACAGCGGGATCTGGATACCCATGATGGCTCCCACATGCTCCATGATGATCTCATCGGATGAACCACGATGTCGAGGATTAATCAACCCCGTATACAATTCCCTTTGTCAATCGGTATGTTACTTGCCCGAGACTCGATCGTTGGTATCCCAATACCTTGTTCAATCTCGTTACCGGCAAGTCACTTTACTCGTACCGTAATGCATGATCCCGTGATCAACCACTTGGTCACCTTGAGCTCGTAATGATGATGCATTACCGAGTGGGCCCAGTGATACCTCTCCGTTATATGGAGTGACAAATCCCAGTTTCGATCCGTGTCAACCCAACAGACACTTTCGGAGATACCTGTAATGCACCTTTATAGTCACCCAGTTACGTTGTGACGTTTGATACACCCAAAGCACTCCTACGGTATCCGGGAGTTACACGATCTCATGGTCAAAGGAAAAGATACTTGACATTGGAAAAGCTCTAGCAAACGAACTACACGATCTTTGTGCTATGCTTAGGATTGGGTCTTGTCCATCACATCATTCTCCTAATGATGTGATCCCATTATCAATGACATCCAATGTCCATAGCCAGGAAATCATGACTATCTGTTGATCAACGAGCTAGTCAACTAGAGGCTTACTAGGGACATATTATGGTCTATGTATTCACACGTCTATTACGATTTCCGGATAATACAGTTATAGCATGAATAAAGACAATTATCATGAACAAAGAAATATAATAATAATACTTTTATTATTGCCTCTAGGGCATATTTCCAACACAAACGCCCGACACGCGTGTCCGGGGTGTGCCCCCCTCACGGACGGCGCTGCCGCCGGCACCTAGAGGGGGGAAACGGACGCGTGCGGTCTACACGGAGGGGATCTTGCTGTGGGTCTGCCCCGGATGTTGCTCCAAAGTGTTCCTATGGGCTGACCTAACACAACCGGGTGGGGAGGTCCACTGGTCAAAGCCCGTCCGTGCAAAGTCAAAGGGGTAGATCCCGTGGTCAAACGCTATAGGGTTAGGTGGGACGGGGGCATTGGGGGGTAGCAATGCCACCGGAGCGTCGCACCGGGCCCTCATACATGCGGGGTGGTGTGGTGGCATGTCTGAAGAGGCGGGACGCGTCTCCGGGGCGTGGCCCCCCTCACGGACGGCGATGACACGGTAGTAGACGTTCTGCGGTAACGATGCGGCGTCAATATTACTAAATACTCGGAGCGCGATAAAATCATGATATTTTTTGCACGACGTGGGCACATGTGCTATAGGAACGATGGTATTTTTTCATAATTTTTGATGATGAAGAAGTATACGAAAAATTCCCTCTACGCGGATTGCCCTTCGCGCGTCTACGGCTGTGGCCGGCGGCCTCCGGGGGCTAGCATGCCGCCAAATCTTGCGCCGGCGGCCTCTCACAAGTCTGGAACTGTTGTCGCGGTTGCAAACGCCCGGCACGCGTGTCCGGGGTGTGCCCCCATCACGGACGGCGCTGCCGCCGGCACCTGGAGGGGGGAACGGACGCGTGGGGTCTACACGGAGGGGATCTTGCTGTGGGTCTGCCCCGGATGTTGCTCCAAAGTGTTCCTAGCTATGGGCTGACCTAACACAACCGGGTGGGGAGGTCCATTGGTCAAAGCCCGTCCGTGCAAAGTCAAAGGGGTAGATCCCGTGGTCAAACGCTACAGGTTAGGCGGGACGGGGTAACTGGGGGGGGGGGGGTTGCAATGCCACCAGAGCGTCGCACCGGGCCCTCATACATGCGGGGTGGTGTGGTGGCATGTCTGAAGAAGCGGGACACGTCTCCGGGGCGTGGCCCCCTCACGGACGGCGATGACACGGTAGTAGACTTTCTACGGTAACGATGCGGCGTCAATATTACTAAATACTCGGAGCGCGATAAAATCATGATTTTTTTTGCACGACGTGGGCACATGTGCTATAGGAACGATGGTATTTTTTCATAATTTTTGGTGATGGAGAAGTATCCGAAAAATTCCCTCTACGCGGATTGCCCTTCGCGCGTCTACGGCTGTGGCCGGCGGCCTCCGGGGGCTAGCATGCCGCCAAATCTTGCGCCGGCGGCCTCTCACAAGTCTGGATGTGTTGTCGCGGTTGCAAACGCCCGGCACGCGTGTCCGGGGTGTGCCCCCCTCACGGACGGCGCTGCCGCCCGCACCTGGAGGGGGGAAACGGACGCGTGGGGTCTACATGGAGGGGATCCATCTGTGGGTCTGCCCCGGATGTTGCTCCAAAGTGTTCCTATGGGCTGACCTAACACAACCGGGTGGGGAGGTCCACTGGTCAAAGCCCGTCCGTGCAAAGTCAAAGGGGTAGATCCCGTGGTCAAACGCTACAGGGTTAGGCGGGACGGGGGCACTGGGGGTAGGAATGCCACCGGAGCGTCGCACCGGGCCTTCATACATGCGGGGTTGTGTGGTGGCATGTCCGAAGAGGCGGGACGCGTCTCCGGGGCGTGGCCCCCCTCACGGACGGCGATGACACGGTAGTAGACGTTCTGCGGTAACGATGCGGCGTCAATATTACTAAATACTCGGAGCGCGATAAAATCATGATTTTTTTTGCACGACGTGGGCACATGTGCTATAGGAACGATGGTATTTTTTCATAATTTTTGGTGATGGAGAAGTATCCGAAAAATCCCTCTACGCGGATTGCCCTTCGCGCGTCTACGGCTGTGGCCGGCGGCCTCCGGGGGCTAGCATGCCGCCAAATCTTGCGCCGGCGGCCTCTCAAAAGTCTGGAAGTGTTGTCGCGGTTGCAAACGCCCGACACGCGTGTCCGGGGTGTGCCCCCCTCACGGACGGCGCTGCCGCCGGCACCTGGAGGGGGGAAACGGACGCGTGGGGTCTACACGGAGGGGATCTTGCTGTGGGTCTGCCCCGGATGTTGCTCCAAAGTGTTCCTATGGGCTGACCTAACACAACCGGGTGGGGAGGTCCACTGTTCAAAGCCCGTCCGTGCAAAGTCAAAGGGGTAGATCCCGTGGTCAAACGCTACAGGGTTAGGCGGGACGGGGGCACTGGGGGTAGCAATGCCACCGGAGCGTCGCACCGGGCCCTCATACATGCGGGGTGGTGTGGTGGCATGTCCGAAGAGGCGGGACGCATCTCCGGGGCGTGGCCCCCCTCACGGACGGCGATGACATGGTAGTAGACGTTCTGCGGTAACGATGCGGCGTCAATATTACTAAATACTCGGAGCGCGATAAAATCATGATTTTTTTGCACGACGTGGGCACATGTGCTATAGGAACGATGGTATTTTTTCATAATTTTTTATGATGGAGAAGTATCCGAAAAATTCCCTCTACGCGGATTGCCCTTCGCGCGTCTACGGCTGTGGCCGGCGGCCTCCGGGGGCTAGCATGCCGCCAAATCTTGCGCCGGCGGCCTCTCAAAAGTCTGGAAGTGTTGTCGCGGTTGCAAACGCCCGGCACGCGTGTCCGGCGTGTGCCCCCTCACGGACGGCGCTGCCGCCGGCACCTGGAGGGGGGAAACAGACGCGTGGGGTCTACACGGAGGGGATCTTGCTGTGGGTCTGCCCCGGATGTTGCTCCAAAGTGTTCGTATGGGCTGACCTAACACAACTGGGTGGGGAGGTCCATTGGTCAAAGCCCGTCCGTGCAAAGTCAAAGGGGTAGATCCTGTGGTCAAACGCTACAGGTTTAGGCGGGACGGGGGCACTGGGGGTAGGAATGCCACCGGAGCGTCGCACCGGGCCCTCATACATGCGGGGTGGTGTGGTGGCATGTACGAAGAGGCGGGACGCATCTCCGGGGCGTGGCCCCCCTCACGGACGGCGATGACACGGTAGTAGACGTTCTGCGGTAACGATGCGGCGTCAATATTACTAAATACTCGGAGCGATAAAATCATGATTTTTTTTGCACGACGTGGGCACATGTGCTATCGGAACGATGGTATTTTTTCATAATTTTTGGTGATGGAGAAGTATCCGAAAAATTCCTTCTACGCGGATTGCCCTTCGCGCGTCTACGGCTGTGGCCGGCGGCCTCCGGGGGCTAGCATGCCGCCAAATCTTGCGCCGGCGGCCTCTCAAAAGTCTGGAAGTGTTGTCGCGGTTGCAAACTGTTGGGGAACGTTGCAGAAAACAAAAATTTTTCTACGGTTTCACCAAGATCCATCTAGGAGTTCATCTAGCAACGAGTGATTAGATGCATCTACGTACCTTGTAGATCGCGAGCGGAAGCGTTCAAAGAACGGGGATGATGTAGTCGAACACGACGTGATTCAAATCACCGATGATCTTAGCACCGAACGGACAGTGCCTCCGCGTTCAACACACGGACAGAACGGATGACGTCTCCTCCTTTATTGATCCAGCAAGGGGGAAAGAGAGGTTGATGAAGATCCAGCAACACGACGGCGTGGTGGTGGATGCAGGGCGTCACAGTAGCAGGGCTTCGCCTATACTGCGAGAGAGAGACGTAACGGGGAGAGAGGAAGCACCAAAGGCTGAGGTATGAAATCCCTCCTCTCCCCCACTATATATAGGAGGGCCAAGGGGGGGTGGTGCACAGCCTAGGAGATCTGATCTCCTAGGTGCAGCGGCCAGGGGAGGGTTTCCCTCTCCCCCAAGGCACCTCGGGGTGCCTTCCACCACTTGGACTCCTCCGTGGTGGAAACCCTAGGCGCATGGGCCTAGTAGGGCTGGTGCCCTTGGCCCATGAAGGCCAAGGCGCACCCCCTACAGCCCATGTGCCCCCCCGGGACAGGTGGCCCCACCCGGTGGGCCCCCGGGACCCCTCCGGTGGTCCCGGTACAATACCGATAACCCCGAAACTTGTCCCGATGGCCGAAACAGCACTTCCTATATATAATTCTTTACCTCCGGACCATTCCGGAACTCCTCGTGACGTCCGGGATCTCATCCGGGACTCCGAACAACATTCGGATTACTGCATATACATATCTTCATAACCCTAGCGTCACCGAACCTTAAGTGTGTAGACCCTACGGGTTTGGGAGACAAGCAGACATGACCGAGACGACTCTCCGGTCAATAACCAACAGCGGGATCTGGATACCCATGATGGCTCCCACATGCTCCATGATGATCTCATCGGATGAACCACGATGTCGAGGATTAATCAACCCCGTATACAATTCCCTTTGTCAATCGGTATGTTACTTGCCCGAGACTCGATCGTCGGTATCCCAATACCTTGTTCAATCTCGTTACCGGCAAGTCACTTTACTCGTACCGTAATGCATGATCCCGTGATCAACCACTTGGTCACCTTGAGCTCGTAATGATGATGCATTACCGAGTGGGCCCAGTGATACCTCTCCGTTATATGGAGTGACAAATCCCAGTTTCGATCCGTGTCAACCCAACAGACACTTTCGGAGATACCTGTAATGCACCTTTATAGTCACCCAGTTACGTTGTGACGTTTGATACACCCAAAGCACTCCTACGGTATCCGGGAGTTACACGATCTCATGGTCAAAGGAAAAGATACTTGACATTGGAAAAGCTCTAGCAAACGAACTACACGATCTTTGTGCTATGCTTAGGATTGGGTCTTGTCCATCACATCATTCTCCTAATGATGTGATCCCATTATCAATGACATCCAATGTCCATAGCCAGGAAATCATGACTATCTGTTGATCAACGAGCTAGTCAACTAGAGGCTTACTAGGGACATATTATGGTCTATGTATTCACACGTGTATTACGATTTCCGGATAATACAGTTATAGCATGAATAAAGACAATTATCATGAACAAAGAAATATAATAATAATACTTTTATTATTGCCTCTAGGGCATATTTCCAACACAAACGCCCGACACGCGTGTCCGGGGTGTGCCCCCCTCACGGACGGCGCTGCCGCCGGCACCTGGAGGGGGGAAACGGACGCGTGCGGTCTACACGGAGGGGATCTTGCTGTGGGTCTGCCCCGGATGTTGCTCCAAAGTGTTCCTATGGGCTGACCTAACACAACCGGGTGGGGAGGTCCACTGGTCAAAGCCCGTCCGTGCAAAGTCAAAGGGGTAGATCCCGTGGTCAAACGCTATAGGGTTAGGCGGGACGGGGGCACTGGGGGGTAGCAATGCCACCGGAGCGTCGCACCGGGCCCTCATACATGCGGGGTGGTGTGGTGGCATGTCCGAAGAGGCGGGACGCGTCTCCGGGGCGTGGCCCCCCTCACGGACGGCGATGACACGGTAGTAGACGTTCTGCGGTAACGATGCGGCGTCAATATTACTAAATACTCGGAGCGCGATAAAATCATGATATTTTTTGCACGACGTGGGCACATGTGCTATAGGAACGATGGTATTTTTTCATAATTTTTGATGATGAAGAAGTATCCGAAAAATTCCCTCTACGCGGATTGCCCTTCGCGCGTCTACGGCTGTGGCCGGCGGCCTCCGGGGGCTAGCATGCCGCCAAATCTTGCGCCGGCGGCCTCTCACAAGTCTGGAACTGTTGTCGCAGTTGCAAACGCCCGGCACGCGTGTCCGGGGTGTGCCCCCATCATGGACGGCGCTGCCGCCGGCACCTGGAGGGGGGAACGGACGCGTGGGGTCTACACGGAGGGGATCTTGCTGTGGGTCTGCCCCGGATGTTGCTCCAAAGTGTTCCTAGCTATGGGCTGACCTAACACAACCGGGTGGGGAGGTCCACTGGTCAAAGCCCGTCCGTGCAAAGTCAAAGGGGTAGATCCCGTGGTCAAACGCTACAGGGTTAGGCGGGACGGGGGCACTGGGGGGGGGGGGGGTTGCAATGCCACCGGAGCGTCGCACTGGGCCCTCATACATGCGGGGTGGTGTGGTGGCATGTCCGAAGAGGCGGGACGCGTCTCCGGGGCGTGGCCCCCCTCACGGACGGCGATGACACGGTAGTAGACGTTCTACGGTAACGATGCGGCGTCAATATTACTAAATACTCGGAGCGCGATAAAATCCTGATTTTTTTTGCACGACGTGGGCACATGTGCTATAGGAACGATGGTATTTTTTCATAATTTTTGGTGATGGAGAAGTATCCGAAAAATTCCCTCTACGCGGATTGCCCTTCGCGCGTCTACGGCTGTGGCCGGCGGCCTCCGGGGGCTAGCATGCCGCCAAATCTTGCGCCGGCGGCCTCTCACAAGTCTGGAAGTGTTGTCGCGGTTGCAAACGCCCGGCACGCGTGTCCGGGGTGTGCCCCCCTAACGGACGGCGCTGCCGCCCGCACCTGGAGGGGGGAAACGGACGCGTGGGGTCTACATGGAGGGGATCCATCTGTGGGTCTGCCTCGGATGTTGCTCCAAAGTGTTCCTATGGGCTGAGCTAACACAACCGGGTGAGGAGGTCCACTGGTCAAAGCCCGTCCGTGCAAAGTCAAAGGGGTAGATCCCGTGGTCAAACGCTACAGGGTTAGGCGGGACGGGGGCACTGGGGGTAGGAATGCCACCGGAGCGTCGCACCGGGCCTTCATACATGCGGGGTGGTGTGGTGGCATGTCCGAAGAGGCGGGACGCGTCTCCGGGGCGTGGCCCCCCTCACGGACGGCGATGACACGGTAGTAGACATTCTGCGGTAACGATGCGGCGTCAATATTACTAAATACTCAGAGCGCGATAAAATCATGATTTTTTTTTGCACGACGTGGGCACATGTGCTATAGGAACGATGGTATTTTTTCATAATTTTTGGTGATGGAGAAGTATACAAAAAATTCCCTCTACGCGGATTGCCCTTCACGCGTCTACGGCTGTGGCCGGCGGCCTCCGGGGGCTAGCATGCCGCCAAATCTTGCGCCGGCGGCCTCTCACAAGTCTGGAAGTGTTGTCGCGGTTGCAAACGCCCGGCACGCGTGTCCGGGGTGTGCCCCCCTCACGGACGGCGCTGCCGCCGGCACCTGGATGGGGGAAACGGACGCGTGGGGTCTACATGGAGGGGATCTTGCTGTGGGTCTGCCCCGGATGTTGCTCCAAAGTGTTCCTATGGGCTGACCTAACACAACCGGGTGGGGAGGTCCACTGGTCAAAGCCCGTCCGTGCAAAGTCAAAGGGGTAGATCCCGTGGTCAAGCACTACAGGGTTAGGCGGGACGGGGGCACTGGGGGTAGGAATGCCACCGGAGCGTCGCACCGGGCCCTCATACATGCGGGGTGGTGTGGTGGCATGTCCGAAGAGGCGGGACGCGTCTCCGGGGCGTGGCCCCCCTCACGGACGGTGATGACACGGTAGTAGACGTTCTGCGGTAACGATGCGGCGTCAATATTACTAAATACTCAGAGCGCGATAAAATCATGATTTTTTTTTGCACGACGTGGCACATGTGCTATAGGAACGATGGTATTTTTTCATAATTTTTGGTGATGGAGAAGTATCCAAAAAATTCCCTCTACGCGGATTGCCCTTCGCGCGTCTACGGCTGTGGCCGGCGGCCTCCGGGGGCTAGCATGCCGCCAAATCTTGCGTCGGCGGCCTCTCACAAGTCTGGAAGTGTTGTCGCGGTTGCAAACGCCCGGCACGCGTGTCCGGGGTGTGCCCCCCTCACTGACGGTGCTGCCGCCGGCACCTGGAGGGGGGGAAACGGACGCGTGGGGTCTACATGGAGGGGATCTTGCTGTGGGTCTGCCCCGGATGTTGCTCCAAAGTGTTCCTATGGGCTGACCTAGCACAACCGGGTGGGGAGGTCCACTGGTCAAAGCCCGTTCGTGCAAAGTCAAAGGGGTAGATCCCGTGGTCAAACGCTACAGGGTTAGGCGGGACGGGGGCACTGGGGTAGGAATGCCACCGGAGCGTCGCACCGGGCCCTGATACATGCGGGGTGGTGTGGTGGCATGTCCAAAGAGGCGGGACGCGTCTCCGGGGCGTGGCCCCCCTCACGGACGGCGATGACACAGTAGTAGACGTTCTGTGGTAACGATGCGGCGTCAATATTACTAAATACTCGGAGCGCGATAAAATCATGATTTTTTTTTTGCACGAGGTGGGCACATGTGCTATAGGAACGATGATATTTTTTCATAATTTTTGGTGATGGAGAAGTATCCGAAAAATTCCCTCTACGCGGATTGCCCTTCACGCGTCTACGGCTGTGGCCGGCGGCCTCCGGGGGCTAGCATGCCGCCAAATCTTGCGCCGGCGGCCTCTCACAAGTCTGGAAGTGTTGTCGCGGTTGCAAACGCCCGGCACGCGTGTCTGGGGTGCGCCCCCTCACGGACGGCGCTGCCGCCGGCACCTGGAGGGGGGAAACGGACGCATGGGGTCTACACGGAGGGGATCTTGCTGTGGGTCTGCCCCGGATGTTGCTCCAAAGTGTTCCTATGGGCTAACCTAACACAACTGGGTGGGAAGGTCCACTGGTCAAAGCCCGTCCCTACAAAGTCAAAGGGGTAGATCCCGTGGTCAAACGCTACAGGGTTAGGCGGGACGGGGGCACTGGGGGGGGGTAGCGATGCCACCGGAGCGTCACACCGGGCCCTCATACATGCAGGGTGGTGTGGTGGCATGTCTGAAGAGGCGGGACGCGTGTCCGGGGCGTGGCCCCCCCTCACAGACGGCGATGGCATCGTTACCACAGAACGTCTAATACCGAGCACTGAAAAGTTCACACCAACTGTCCATTTTCTTCATGTAAGTCTAATGAATACCGGAGCTTACAACGTATGGATTAGTGAACTATTTAAACAGGTCAAATTGCTTTTCCCTCGGCGAGGTGGGACTATTTAAAAAAAACAGTTGCCATCTATGCCTACGGCATAGCCGTCGGCATAGGCCTCCTGTCTATGCCGACGGCATTGCCGTCGGCATAGAAACGCACATGTCCACGGATCGATGACGTGGCAAAGTGGCGGGCCTATGCCGATGGCCAGGCCGTCGGCATAGGGCCGGCCTTATCCCCTTGCGGTTCGCCACCGCACCACCCATTCCATCTTCCTCTTCCTCCCCGACCCACACCCGCGCCGCCGCCCACCACCTCCGCCGCCCCCCCCCCCCCCGAGCCCGCCGCCAGCCGCGCCTCCCCGCCCCGACCCCGGGCCGCGCCCCCCGACCCCACGCCGCCCCGCCCCGAGCCCGCCGCCGCCCGCGCCGCCTCGCCCCGAGTCCGCGGCGCCCCTCCCCGACCCCGCGCCGGTCGGCGGCACCGACCCCGCGCCGCCCCGCCCCGACTCCGGCCGCCCCGACCCCAGACCTCCCCGCCCCAACTCCGGCCGCCTCGCCCTGACCCCGTGCCTCCCCGCCCCCACTCCGGCCGCCCCGCCCCGACCCCGCGGCTCCCTGCCCCGACCTCGCGCTGGCCGCCCCGCCCCGACCCTGCGCCGGCCGTCCTGCCCCTACCCCGCGCCTCCCCGCCCCAACTCCGGCCGGGCCTGTCGAAGGTGATTTTTTTTGAAGTTTTTAGTGTTTTTTAGTAATTTTGTAGCTAGTTAGATATAGATAGTTAGATAGGTATTTAGATAGTTTGATACATAGTTAGATAGATAGTTAGATAGGTAGATAGTTAGATAGGTAGATAGTTAGATAGATAGTGAGATAGATAGATAGTTAGATAGATAGTTAGATAGGTAGATAGTTAGATACATAGTTAGATAGATAGTTAGATAGGTAGATAGTTAGATAGATAGTGAGATAGGTAGTAAAAAAAATTGGTTAGATGAGATGCTATATGTTGCATACCTTGAAAAATTTTTGGTGAGGATGATGAATATGTGATGGCGATGATGAATATGTGATGACGATGATGAATATGTGATGACGATGATGAATATAGGTAGTAAAAGAATTTGGTTAGACAAATAGGTGATAATGATGATGATGAATATGTGATGACGATGATGAATATATTGTTAATGTTGTTAGTTTTTTTTTGCCTACATGATGCAAAAATAAATGAATGCATGTTTAAATGCTTTAAATATGCTCTATGAGTTGTGATGTTCTAATTTTTTGTCGCGATGGAATTTGTAGGCTTTGTGGTTTAGCATTTCATTGGAGTGACCGTTGTCCGGCGCGTTGGTCCCCCTGAGCATCCCTCTGCTGTTCGACTACTTCCTCTACAGCCGAGGGTGAGCTACAAGTCCATCTCCTCCAATTTTTCATATCACTAGATTTCATTCTCAAGTCAAGTGGCGTAACCTAGGCGTCTCCCGTCCGGAAGGGTTGCATCGATAAATATGCATTCAATTGCATATTTATCACCGCAGCTCTTTCGGATTGTCCAGCGTTTTCCATGGACAACCCGGGGATGTGTAGATTGGGTATGTTCTCCATGTTCTACCCCGTTCTGAGACAGGATTTCGGCGGCGCCTCCCCATTGTTCTTCGGAGCACATTCTCTCGGCTATTTGCCGAGACGTGTATCTGGAGAACAGCGGGGAGGTGTTGCCGAAATTTTGTCTCGGAACGGGGTAGAATGGAGAACGTACTCAATCTACACATCCTCGGGTGGGATTAGGACCCATCTTTACCTATTAGAGATGTAGGTGGATTAAACGCGGTAGAAACTAAAAATTTGATGTGATTAATTTAAGTGAATCCTTAATTATGTTGTGTGGCTTGCAAAAAAGCAGAGGATGGCAGATAATTAGTGGATGTACAGTGGTTTTATCTGTCGGAATCGAGTAACATCAGAGTGGATCGCGAAAACCGATGTGTATTTGAAGGAGATATTCCGTCGTCCAATGACAATTATCCCACCATACCCCTGTGCAAGATGTGCCAGACGTCACCGTAGAAATCAGACGGACATGAGTGAGCACCTTCGCACACATGGATATATGCCAAACTTTGACATGCCGCCGATAAACATAGCCCAGCAGGACCGTGGTAGAGAGGAGGTGATGCGACAACGCATCGACGGATATGAGGACGACGGGGTCAGGGACATGCTAGATGATGTCATTGTTGCAGAAACGACAAATGCGACACCTTCAGAGAATGAACCGGAGGAGCCGGAGGCAACCGCAAAGGTCTTCTTGGAGGTCTTGGCCTCGTCGAAGAAACCTCTTTATGCGGGTGCAAAATTATCTCAGCTGGATGCCATCTCGCAACTGATTGCAGTGAAGGCCGAGTATGGCTGTAGCCAGAAATGCTTCGAAGCATTCCTGGGAGTATGGGCTAACAGCCTCCCTGAGGGTCATGAACTGCCAAAAAGCATGTACGATACAAAGAAAATCATGAAGGCACTCTCTATGGATTATGAGAAAATAGATGTTTGCCCGAAGAATTGCCTTTTGTTTAGGCACGAGTATGCGGATGACAAGTACTATAGGAAGTGCGGTTCGTCTCGGTACATTGAGGTGGTCGGTGAGGATGGTGAGAAAAAGCAGCTAACCATCCCCGTTAAGGTTCTTCGGTATCTTGATTTTATAAAAAGACTGCAGCGCCTTTTCATCACGAAGGAGTCTGCCAAAATGATGAAGTGGCACAAGGAAGGTACAAGGTACAATCCAAAAAAAATCGTACATCCATCGGGAGGGGAAGCATGGAAGTCATTCGATGAAGAATACCCTGAGGAAGCAGCCGAGGCTGGGAATGTAAGAATAGCCGTCTCAGGTGATGGGTTGAATCCATATGGTATGTCGTCCAATCCATACAGCTGCTGGCCTGTGTTTGTAATTCCGCTCGACCTTCCTCCCGGTGCCCTAATGCAACGGAAGACCATGTTCTTGTCGCTCATCATTCCGGGGCCTGACTACCCGGGGAAGCAATTGGGTGTGTTTATGCAGCCGCTTGTGGATGCTTTGCACCATTCTTGGTACTTTCCGAGGTTGACATACGACCGGGATCTGCAGAGAAATTTCTTGATGAAAGTTTGGTTGCACTATTGCATGCATGACTTTCCCGGCTATGCTCTATTCTGCGGATGGTGTACAAGTGGTAAGATGCCATGCCCAGTGTGCATGCAGGCTCTGCGAATGATTTGGCCGAGTAAGGGTGGCAAGTATGTAGCCTTTGACCTGCATCGACAGTTCCTCCCTCCAGACCATCCAGACAGGGAAGACAAGAAGAACTTCACGAAAGGCCAGGTTGTTCATGAAGTAACCGAGATTCCAACATTTTCGGGGGCAGATGTTCTTGCTCAGCTAAAAGCTCTCAAGCCTAAAGTCAAAGGCAAAGGCAAAGCCAAAGCCAAAGGCTTCGAGGGATATGGTGAGACCCACAACTGGACGCACATTACCCCCTTCTCGCAACTTCCCTATTTCAAGGACCTCAAACTTCCCTACAATATTGATGTGATGCACACCGAAAAGAATGTGGCAGAGTCCCTTTTCCACACGATCCTCAACATTCCTGATAAGACGAAGGATAACGTAAAAGCTAGAGCCGATCAACAGAGAATTTGTGATAGACCACGCCTGAACATGAAGCCTCCCACAGGCGGTCAAAAAAACTGGTTCAAGCCAGATGCTGACTTTGTCCTTAAACCGCCAGAAAAAAAAAGAATTACTTATCTGGCTGAAACAAATTTTGAAGTTCACCCATGGTTATGCATCGAATATAAGTAAGGGAGTCGATCTTTCAACGGGCAAAGTGACCGGCCTGAAGAGTCATGACTACCATGTGTGGATTGAGCGGATAATGCGGGTGATGGTTCGAGGCTATGTCCCCGAGCATGTCTGGCAGTGCTTGCCGAGCTTAGCCATTTCTTCCGTGTGCTCTGTGCTAAAGAAGTAAGTAAAGAGGTGATTGAAAAATTTCATAAGAAGGCACCGGAGTTGATAGTCAAGCTAGAGAAGATATTTCCGCCAGGCTTCTTTACTCCGATGACACATCTCATTCTGCACCTCGCGAACGAGGTATTGTTGGGGGGCCCTGTGCAAAATCGCTGGCAGTACGGCCCTGAGAGGCAGAACATTCATCTCCGACAGAAATGTGGAAACAAAGCTAAGATTGAAGCTTCCATAGCTGAGGCAGTTATCCTAGAGGAGGTGTCAGACCTCAGGACATCATACTATCTAGACCACGTTCCCCATCTGCATAACAAGGTGCCTCGATACAATATAGAAGAGCCCAAGTATCAACCCAGACTCGATCTATTCAACGGGCAAGGTGGGAGGGCTGGGGCCTCGAAATCTTATAACATGCCACGACAAGAGTGGGAGGACCTCATGTTCTATATCTCGCACAACATCAAGGAAGTTGAGGAAGTGTGGATGAGGTAATACCACTACACCATTCCTTTATGTCTTCCACATCATCATGTTTCATGTTCACTTAGTCCCGGTCTAACACCGCTTATCTTTTTTTAGTGATTTCGTTCAAGAGGAATGGACGGGAGTGAATCCTCCTACTGAGGCGGAGGCACTTACTCTTCTCCGTCATGGAAACCCTGGACGTAAAAATTTTGTTGCTTGGTTCATGGACAAAGTAATTTTCCACACTCCCCTATTAAATACCTACTTCAACATTTATTAGTTAACCGAACTAATGCACGCAACAATTTCCATTATACTTGTAGGGAAAAGATCCGAACATATCTATGGATGATGAATTGAGATGGGTTTCCATGGGTTTTGACCCTGCCGTCATGACATGTAAAAAGTATGATGTGAATGGGTATCGCTTCCATACAGAGGAGCACCAAAACAGCCGTCCCGATCCCAAAACTATAAATACTGGAGTGTACACCCCCGGTCAAAATTCAGTAGACTACTACGGAAGGGTACAAAATATATACGAGGTTAAATTCCGCCAGGGGTGTGAGACCCTAAGTCTGCCTGTGTTCAAATGCCGATGGTTCGATCCACGGGAGGGGGTAAAACATACGCCTTCCATTGGTTTGGTCGAAGTTAAACCATCAACCGTCTATGCCGGAGCCGATCTCTTCATTGCGGCTACCCAAGCTACACAAGTATATTATCTGCCTTACCTATGCCAGAAAGTGTATCTAAAGGGTTGGGAAGTTGTGTTCAAGGTGTCGCCACATGGTAAGCTACCAGACCTGAATGAAGACGATTACTACAACATTAATCCCATGACATACGAGGGAGTGTTCTATCAAGAGCAACCTGATGATGATGATGATGATGATGTGGTTAGAAACGATGACGCTAGACCATTGGGTGATGATGATGTGGACCCAAACGTCGACGATGCACGGAATGATGGTGAGACCATTGTCAATGAAAATGACATACTTATGCTAGAAAAGTTAAACGAAGACGCTGACGACGAGGAAGAGCCTCCACCTCCGTCGGACAACGAAGATGATATGATTGATAGTGATGATGAGACGGACCGAGAAAGAGGTTACAACAGTGATGATTCATATGGGTTCTAGCAGATGTACGTTTCAAGTATTTTTTTCTATAGTTTAGGAATATGCCTTTTTATGCATTTTTATTAATGTGTTTATTATCATGCCTTTTCCTTCATTTCATTAATTTACCAATTGCTTTTTCTCTTTTCAATGCAGGTTCGTGGAACATGGGCAAGGGGAAGGCCGACGGCGTGGGTTTCCTACGCAAGGTCGTCGGCCTGCCTAGTCAGAGTGGTCGAGCACGTAATCCTCCCCCTCGGCTACTTGACGATGACTCCTCACAGGGAGGTCGAGGGAGAGGTTCCCCTAGAGGAGGAGGGGGCGGGGGGAGAGCCTCTAGAGGACGAGGTGCTGGGGGGAGAGCCACTACAGGGGGTCGTGGCCAGAAACAGCGCACCCTCACCGACTTAGGGGTGTTGTCTTCGAGGCCCTCCTCTAGTGAGGTACCCTCCTCTAGTGAGGTACACTCTAGGGAGGAGGAGGAGAAGGAGGTGCTGGTGGAGGAGGAGGAGGAGGAGGTGGAGGAGGAGGCAGACGAGGAGGAGGAGGAGGAGGTTGGGGAGGAGGTTGGGGAGGGGGAGGCAGGCGAGCACTACAAGAAATATGGCAACTTATGACCACCACTATTGGTCACTTAATGGTCACAAATTTCCATTTATGACCTTTTTGTGACCAAAAACAGAAGATCAAAAGCTGGGCGTCGTAAACTGACTATAGCGACCTTTAACAAAAGGTTGTTGATCCTATGACCTTCTGTTTTGGTCGCTAGCTCTCTCCCCAGGCCACGTAGGCATCCAGCGTGGCAATCTGACGTGGCACAAGATTCAGCCCGGTCCAATTCGATTTTCTACATGGGCCTTGCCCAACAATTCAGCCTATTTGTGTTTTTTTTCTGTCTGTCAATTTTTGGTTGGGTTCATGGGCCAAGTCCAATATTGCAGCCTTTTTATTGTTGGGTTGTGGCCTTTTTGTCTAAACGAATTTAGTTTTTCTTTTTTCCCAAAAGAAGGGTCCACTAGTCAGATGGGTCCCAGTTGTCAGGTACTATTAAAGTGGGACCCTTTTGGTAGCATCATATTATTCAGATTACAATTTGACAATTTGACAGAAATAAATAACCATGTTTAAATAAGAATAGACAGAAAACACAAGTAATATTTCAAATAACAACAGCGAGAATCAATCACAGTCATACAAATATACTGGGCTCCTTCTGTCATGACACAGTTACAACACAGATACAAATACAATCAGTCACACAGATATAGGGACAATCACAATGAGAATTGACAATCAGCACAAACTGGGCTCCTGCTCCAGTCAGATGAAACTGTATGCATGACTAACTACGCGACCATAGTCGACTAGGCTACCTTCGCTACACTAGGACAGCAATAGAACTATCATCATGCCTTCGGCCGTTGCCCTGTTACATGAATCAGAAGAGAAGAATCAAAACACTGGAGCCAATATATTATGAACAGAACATTCAAAAAAAGGACAAGTTCTTTAGAAAGATAACACAAATTCAGCTAATACAATGATTTTTGTCCCCAGATAGTTAAGGCGATATACTCATTCATACAAGGATGCTGCCAGTGCATAACCGACCCACTCGCTGCAATAGAAAAGATGAAACTTGCATATTATTCCAAGTCCCATTTTCAACTTGAGTACACACAAATATGTAACCAGGATTCAATGAAAATGATGCTTATAATCTTAATGATGCACTAAGCAGACTAACGGAAATATATATGGGAGGTATTCAGAAACATGTTTAATGGAAATATCCAGCTTGGAGATATTCAGAAGCATGATACTCCTAATCATGTACTTATGCTGAGAATATTTATGCTTTCATGTTCAGAATATATACTCTACTCAGCTTTACTAAGAAATATTGTTAAATCTTGACAAGTTAAATCTTGTTCGGTGTTAAATACTCCAAGCAACTAATCCTATTGCGACTGCATCTTGAGTATAGTTACTCCAAGCAACTCTCTCGGACGAGTACTAACTAGAAAGAGCACCATGGGGACGGGGAGGGTTGGATGGAAATCTCACCAGGATGAGGTCGAAGATGAACTAGGAGGTACCGAAGAGGAACACGAACAGGGACAGCAGGAACAGCATGAACTCCAGCCCTCTTCGACCAACCTCTGTACAAGCACAACCACACGCATGTCTCATGATTCAGTAGTCAGCGCGTACACCAAACTGTTGACTGTGGATTTCAGAAATGTGTGCGTGCGTACCGTGAAGATGGCGATCCGTGAAGCTGATCATGACGTTGACGCAGGGCACGGCGATGGTGCCAAACCACGATGCCGCCGCCAAGGACGACGAGGGAGAGGACCAGGACCCCCGCTCGCAGTCGGTGGTGGCGACCAGGAACATACAAAGAGTACAAGAACAAACAAAGCTCATGGTTACACTTAATTCACATTTTCTAACTCTCTTTTTACATGTATAAGATGCTAGAAATAATATATAGAGTTTTCAAAAAATAATCAGCATACTTGCATTTTGCAGTGCTACTGTGTGCACTGGACAACAATCATTTATGGACTTAATTCAAAACACTTGTAACATAACAGAAGCAGGGTGAACAGGGTACCACATTTGATACCAACTGAGAACACTTATTACATAACAAGACAAGAGCAAAGTGAACTTAGTGTCGCGGTGTTGTTTAAGAGAGCGGCTCGTTCAATTTAAATTCACACCGAATGAGGCCAGAACCAACTTACATGATCTGGTATAAATCTACCAAATACCCTATTTCAGCAACATCACAGAACACACGAACTAAACCTAACATACAAGTGAGGTCACGACCAATATACATGACCTAGTAAGGAACCAAGGACCTTCAGTAGAAACCACCAAAACCTCGGCACGATCAACAGAAACAATATTATTCTACCGTTTGGTTAAAGCTAGAACACTGCGACGCTGCATACATCTCCCTATGCAGCAACTAAAATCAAGTGTCTTCGCCATACACAAGACCAACACGGTACCTAAAATGATCTATTGCACAACCACGGCAGTTAGTACCAGCCAGCACAGTTAAAGTTGCATCCACGGATCATGGCAACTGGAGAGAAGTGATATACCTCGTTGATGGCGAGCATCTGGCCGTTGGCCTTCTTCACCTTCTTGAGCTTCCTCAGGAAGTACCTGCGCGCAAACAACCAAACAATCAAAGTAGGTACTGCTTCCATGCCCTGCGGGAGGGAGAGAGGGAGATAATAAGTTACCTGATCCGAAGCTCCTGATGCTCCTCGGTGCCATCGTTGTCGAGGACGAGCGGATCCGGAGGCGTTGCTATTGAAGAGGAGGGGGTCCGGTGGTGGCCTTGTCGGAGAGGCGAGGATCCACGGGCGGAGAGGAGCAGATCCGGCGGTGGCCTTGTAGGAGGATCTCACGCGCACCGCCACCACCGCCGAGGAAGTTCATCTCAGCTGTGCGCAACGAAGAGGTCCACACCACCACCAAAACCCTAGCGGGAGGAAGTGATGCGGGCGACCACATGAGGCGGGGTAAAGCAAATCGACGCGGTGGTGAAGAGGGAGTGCAGCGAGAGGAAGCTGTGGGTAGGCTTGGCGACGCCGGAGGATGCCGGAATCAAGCGGGATCCGTAGGTGGTTGTGGCAGACAGGAGTGGTGCATGGGAGAGGGATAGACGAGCGAAAGAGGGGTTGCCTGAGGTGGGAGGAGAGAGAGATGGATGGGTGGTGGCTCTGCCTAAAGTGGGAGGAGAGGGAGAGGCCACCGGCTGGCGAGGTTTGGATCGGTGGCGGCAGCGATGTGGGAGATGAGGGAGGGATGGGATCAGGGAGAGGAGGGGGTGAGGCGCAGGACTGGTTCGGGAGGGGGCGGCGGCGGCGAGGAGATGGGGGATTAGAGCTAGGGTTTGGGCTGCGGGTGGGGTATGTCCTTTTCAGTTTTTTTCTTTTTTTCTATAGATAGATGGATGGATGGATGGGTGTGGGATGGAGAGATGGATGGATGGATGGATGGGCGCCATGTCTTCGATCCGTGGGAAGAGTTTTGATTGGTTTGGAAAAACCATTGATTTAAGTAGTTTCCAAGTACTAAAAATTCATTGATTTTGTGAAGTAGCTATCAAAAATATATTGCAAAAGGGCATCACACAAATTTTCACTAGAGTTAGACCACATTTCATGGATAAGGACTAATTTGTATGCATTTCTGATCTTTGTAGCTATTTTTAATCATTTTCTGAGTGGCAAAAATAGGTTTTTTTTAAAGAACCTACCAAATATTTGTTGCAAAATTGGACTCCATCAATTTTATAAAATACTAGTCCATATTTAATATAGAATTGACAAAATGGTTGGGTGTAAAAAGTTTTGATCCACCTCTCGTGAAAAAGACAAATTTCCGCCGATTCAGCTGGAAGCGGGTCAAATTTGAACTGCAGCTGCCTCATAGTTTGCTATTTATTTTTTACAAAAATCATTTCTAGGTACATAAGTATCTATTTAATCAGAGAAACACCAAAAGTTTTCCAAGATTCAACCACTAGCTAGGAACGGTCATGCCCGCCGTTTTGACCGCATTTAGAAACGGGCATAAAAAATTCAAAAAAAAATCAAAAAATTGGGAAACCTTCACATTGTGTCATTATATGTGGCCAAGTTCCCTAGAAAAATAACAAACTTGTAATACGGCAATTATTTTAAAAAAGTGTTCTCAGAAATGAGCTATCATCTCTGAAGATTCAAGGCTTTCAAGCCAAATGATCAATCTTATGGCCACATTCGTGGCATAGTTTGTTCAAATGATCTCATATTGTGCACAAGGGTGCATATTGGAATGGCAAACAATGTTGCCTAAGGAAGTTTTCATTTTCTTTGGACGAAAAAACCATTTTTCATTTTCCGAGTGCCTGAAAGGAGGTTTTTTGTGAAGGAACTACCAAATAATTGTTGCAAAATTGGACCAAATCAATTTTCTAAAATACTAGGACATATTTAATGCACAATTGACAAAATGGTTGGGTGTAAAAAGTTATGATCCACCTCTCGTGAAAAAGACAAATTTCCGCCGATTCAGTTGGAAGCGGGTCAAATTTGAACTGCAGCTGCCTCATAGTTTGCTATTTATTTTTTACAAAAATCATTTCTAGGTACATAAGTATCTATTTAATCAGAGAAATACCAAAAGTTTTCCAAGATTCAACCACTAGCTTGGAACGGTCAAGCCCGCCGTTTTGACCGCATTTTGAAACGGGCATAAAAAATTCAAAAAAAAAACAAAAAATTGGAAAACCTTCACATTGTGTCATTATATGTGGCCACGTTCCCAAGAAAAATAACAAACTTGTAATACGGCAATTATTTTAAAAAAGTGTTCTCAGAAATGAGCTATCATCTCTGAAGATTCAAGGCTTTCAAGCCAAATGATCAATCTTATGGCCACATTCGTGGCATAGTTTGTTCAAATGATCTCATATTGTGCACAAGGGTGCATATTGGAATAGCAAACAATGTTGCCTAAGGAAGTTTTCATTTTCTTTGGACGAAAAAACCATTTTTCATTTTCCGAGTTCCCGAGAGGAGGTTTTTTTGTGAAGGAACTACCAAATAATTGTTGCAAAATTGGACCAAATCAATTTTCTAAAATACTGGGACATATTTAATGCACAATTGACAAAATGGTTGGGTGTAAAATGTTTTGATCCACCTCTCGTGAAAAAGACAAATTTCCGCCGATTCAGCTGGAAGCGGGTCAAATTTGAACTGCAGCTGCCTCATAGTTTGCTATTTATTTTTTACAAAAATCATTTCTAGGTACATAAGTATCTATTTAATCAGAGAAATACCAAAAGTTTTCCAAGATTCAACCACTAGCTAGGAACGGTCAAGCCCGCCGTTTTGACCGCATTTTGAAACAGGCATAAAAAATTCAAAAAAAAATCAAAAAATTGGGAAACCTTCACATTGTGTCATTATATGTGTCCAAGTTCCCAAGAAAAATAACAAACTTGTAATACGGCAATTATTTTAAAAAAGTGTTCTCAGAAATGAGTTATCATCTCTGAAGATTCAAGGCTTTCAAGCCAAATGATCAATCTTATGGCCTCATTCGTGGCATAGTTTGTTCAAATGATCTCATATTGTACACAAGGGTGCATATTGGAATGGCAAACAATGTTGCCTAAGGAAGTTTTCATTTTTTTTGGACGAAAAAACCATTTTTCATTTTCCGAGTGCCCGAAAGGAGGTTTTTTTATGAAGGAACTAACAAATAATTGTTGCAAAATTGGACCAAATCAATTTTCTAAAATACTTGGACATATTTAATTCACAATTGACAAAATGGTTGGGTGTAAAAAGTTTTGATCCACCTCTCGTGAAAAAGACAAATTTCTGGCGATTCAGTTGGAAGCGGGTCAAATTTGAACTGCAGCTGCCTCATAGTTTGCTATTTATTTTTTACAAAAATCATTTCTAGGTACATAAGTATCTATTTAATCAGAGAAATACCAAAAGTTTTCCAAGATTCAACCACTAGCTTGGAACGGTCAAGCCCGCCGTTTTGACCGCACTTTGAAACGGGCATAAAAAATTCAAAAAAAAACAAAAAATTGGAAAACCTTCACATTGTGTCATTATATGTGGCCAAGTTCCCAAGAAAAATAACAAACTTGTAATACGGCAATTATTTTAAAAAAGTGTTCTCGGAAATGAGCTATCATCTCTGAAGATTCAAGGCTTTCAAGCCAAATGATCAATCTTATGGCCACATTCGTGGCATAGTTTGTTCAAATGATCTCATATTGTGCACAAGGGTGCATATTGGAATGGCAAACAATGTTGCCTAAGGAAGTTTTCATTTTCTTTGGATGAAAAAACCATTTTTCATTTTCCGAGTGCCCGAGAGGAGGTTTTTTTGTGAAGGAACTACCAAATAATTGTTACAAAATTGGACCAAATCAATTTTCTAAAATACTAGGACGTATTTAATGCACAATTGACAAAATGGTTGGGTGTAAAAGACAAATTTCCGCCGATTCAGCTGGAAGCGGGTCAAATTTGAACTGCAGCTGCCTCATAGTTTGCTATTTATTTTTTCCAAAAATCATTTCTAGTTACATAAGGACCTATTTAATCATAAATACATGGTTTGGCAGCGATACTTCGAGGTTTGGGCGGTGGCCGAGGGCCCCAACTCTAGAGCGCGTAAACTCGCATGCCCGTCGCGTGGTCATCGCGTGACCGTAATGTTGCCATGTGTTCTGGGCGGCTTAGGCATGTCTAGTGGGTTGGGCACTCCCCAGGTTGGTGCTAGGAAGAAACTTACAACATAAGATTCTCACGAGAAGACCGATCGATGCTCAAACATGAATTAGCAGCCAAGTGTTTGATTAGCGTTACGGGAAATGCACATGGCCAATGGGCGTGAGTTTTGGCTGAGGATGATCATCTACTAAGGAGAATGTCTTCACAAATTTTTAGCTCAAAACGAGGATCCTAGGTGGTACTTGCTTTGCAAAGTACCACGCTTGACAAAAATATGAATGTTGAAGCTGGGCTCAAAATAATGAATGGATTGAGCTGAAATTTTGTGGAGGATGGTTATTTGGGCATAGGAAAGCATTGTAGAAAATTGATACCATTTGGACATGCCAAAGTAGTACTTCCTTCACAATGCTCTTCTATGGACAGAAACTTGGGAAAACTAGTGAGAGAGATTGGATGAATGAAATGAGCTCAAAATTGGTGTAGGTAAGTTACTTAGGTATGGTCATGCGCTGGTCAATGTTCAGATCATTTGGGTAAGCCTAGCTAGTACTTACTTCACAAAGCTTCTCTCGAGGTAGAAACTTTGGAAATTTCCTGAGAAAGATTTACTAGGAAAATTGAGCTGAATATTATCATGTGGCAATGATTTGGGTATGGAAGAGTGCCCGAAAAGTCTATATAACACTTGCTTTGCAACGTGCCAATTTGGCCATAAAATATAAATTGAACCTGGGCTCACATAGATTATTTGACTGAGCTGAAATTTGGAGGAGGGTGATAATTTGGACATATGAAGGAACTCTATAAATTTCATGTCATTTAGAGATATAAAAAAGGTACTTCCTTCACAATGCTTCTAGGTGGACAAAAACTTTGGAAATTTGCCGAAGAAGATTTGCTAGGCAAATGGAGCTGAATTTTGTCATGCAGTAATGATTTGGATAGGAAAGAGTGCCCAAAAATTCCGAGGGCAATCAAGAATATATAAATAGCACTTCCTTCATAAAGTGTTGTTGTGAACAGAATAGGAAAATGAATATTGTTGAATTAGGTTTGAACTAGGCAAGGAAGGATTTTTACATATTTGATGAAGATATGCCCCAAAGAATTTATGAGATTTTTTTGGGAATTTTGGGAATGATAGAAATATAGGTTGCTTCACAACCTAGGGCAAAAACTGCCACATGGACATGACACATAGGCAAAACTGATGAGATGGCGCCTAGTCATCACAACCCACCACAATCTACAAGGCTATGACCATCTATATTGGTCATTAACAACTAGAAATAAGGCAGCGGACTAGCACTATTTGCTTTGTGACCATTTCGTGTAAGGAAATTACGACCTTTCTGACCAAAATGGTCGCAATGGTTTAGGTTTGGAGCCCCCTGAACAGCTTTTGACCAATTGGTCTAAAATGGTCATAAATTTATGACCAATTCTTCGAGGGTCACTGACAGAAGGTCATAAGTTGACATATTTCTTGTAGTGGAGGAGGAGGGTGGTGGCGGGGATGATGGTGGTGACGAGAAGGGGGTTGACACGAAGGGGTGGCTGCGTGGCAACGCAAAGCTACCAAAGCAGGTTCCTGCTATTGAGGAGCAGAAATGGCTCATTGAGCCCACAGGAAAAGAGTAAGTGGTTCATTATGTTGCTTGTCACATGCTTATTCCGGTTGTTATTTATTTTTCTTGTCACATGCTAATAGTTCATTCTTTTGCAGCAACTGGATATATTCTAAAGGGGTCCGTGTTCCCAACGGCCTCATCACCGTCTTGCTGAAGTTATATTGGTCGGGGTTGTACTGTCCTGATCCAGTCAGGCAGCCGGACCGTCGGGTTTTGGCCACGAGCTGGGACCACTGGGAAGCGGCCCGCCACGTGGACCATGAGACCCATGCCAAGGCCGTGATCACTACTTTCTGGGTGAGCTCTCTTCAGAAGCACAAGTCCATTCTAGTTTCATGAATGATTTAACTGATGGCTTCTCCCATTCTTGTTTCACGCATGATTGTAGAAATTCTATCGAGTTCTTTCGGAGCACAGGGCTAGAGCGGACCAGATCGTGCTGCGCCAATGCAAGAAGAAGGCCCGCCGGATGCAGTACGAGGTGCGCTATGTGGCCATCTCCACATACTACCACGACTATCTTGGTGTGAAGATGACCAAGGAAGAAGCGCGGAGGATGGGCATTACCTTGGAGAGGCCCGAGTTCTTGGCGGTAAGTATAAAAGATTTTTCATTATGCTTTCATTACCTTGTGGTACATTATGCTTTATGCTTTATGCTTCCATAACACCAATTTGGACACACCTACATGCCATTATGCTTTTATTATGTAGGTGTGTCCAAATTGGTGTTATGGAAAAGACGAGTCCTGGGCGGCATTGGTGGATCTTTGGTGTGACGAGGCTGGAGCCTGGGCGGCTATGAGAACCAAAAATAAGGCTAACCGAGGGACGGAGGGAGTACATGCTTAGGGAAACCGAAACCACTATCTCCACAAGGCAGTTAATGTATGACTAACCCCATTAAACATTCTTCTTCTTCTATTTACCATCACTTTCTTATGTATGACTAACCTCTGTTTGGTGGTGCAGGAGGAGAAACTGAAGCGGCCGCTCTCACACATGCAGGCGTGGGAGATCGCCCATACGCGGAAGGACCCCAAGCCTGGCGAGCCCAAGTACTACGGCAAGAAGACCGCATGGAGGAAGAAGGCCTACTCCGAAGCGTATCTGGAGTTACATCCTGACACACCTGACCCCATTGCGGCGCCTCTGGACGACATGGCGGTGGTGAGGATGGGGCCCAAGGAGCACGGTCGGGACGCGGTTCTCGATGCTGTGATCACTCCTAGTATCTCCTACACACAGCTTCGTCGGATCGACCCGAGCCTGAGCCAGCGCACGAGCCAGCCAGTGACTAGTACATAGTCCCTCTTTTAGGAGCAACAATCTGTAAGTATTTTCCCTCTTATCTTCATTTCTCACTTCATTTTCCGCATTTAGTAGTTTTATGAGTTCCATCATGTCATACCGTAGGCCTACATGGAGTACACACGCCAGGAGACCATGGCGTGGCATCAGAGGCTTTATGAACACCAAGTGCAGAGGGATAGTCAGATGCAGCAGGCTTTTCAGGATATGGCGGCCGGCAGGTGTCCTCAGTTCCCTACAGCACAATGCCCTCCAGCACAACCAGTGCTGATGAGCTTTGAGGAGTTTGTGGCACAGAACGCTGGCCCCTCGCCGGTTAGTTCATCCCCAATCTATTCACCCAAAGCATGTCATGCCTTTCAACACAGTCATAGATCCCGCGCATATGTCTTTTCAACATGCAGGGAACAGGTGGATCTACCGTTGGCGGTGGTCTTCGCAGCACTCCGGAGACACGATGCCCGACCACTCCGATCCACGGAGGCGGAGGAGGAGGCGGTCTTGGCGGTAGCGCTGCCGCTAGCAGTGACGACCTGGGCTTCGGCGGTCTTGGCGGTGACGACCTCCGTGGTGCTCGACGTCCTGGCGCTTAAGCCTTTGGGTCACATTGTGGCGGTCTTGGTGGTGATGATACTTATATGCTTGTGATGTTTCTTATTGTTGTTTGTGACATTCTTATGCTTGGTGGTGATGATACTTATATGTTTATGCTTTGCGATGCTTCTTATGATGTGTGATGATGAATTTGTTGTGTGATGCTGCTGGGTCAGCTGTTATGTGATGCATATATTTGTTGTGTGTTGTATATATTCAAATGAATTGAGCTGAAATAAAACAGAAAAAAGAAAAAAAAAACAGACAGAAACTATGCCGACGGCAAGGCCGTCGGCATAGAGCTACCGTGAGCTCCCAGTGGCTGCCACGTGGCAGGTCTATGCCGACGGGCTGGCCGTCGGCATAGTTTCAACCTAAGCCGACAGCTAGGCCGTCGGCATAGACCCGCCCCAGGGGTGACGCCTGCTCGCCACGTGGCACTTCTATGCCGACGGCCTAGCCGTCGGCTTAGGTTGAAACTATGTCGACGGCTAGACCGTCGGCATAGACCTGCCACGTGGCGAGCAAGCGTTGGTCAGCACTTGACGGCGGCCGCCGTTAGGCGATAACGTTGCCGACGGCGGGGGCCGTCGGCATAGATGTACGGACACCGTCGGGATAGGGCATATGCCGACGACCTTTCTATGCCGACGGCATTCCTGGCTACGCCGACGGATATGTTGCCGACGGCCCTATGCCGACGGGGGCCGTCGGCATAGGCCTGTCCCGACGGCCATTCCGGGCTATGCCGACGGCCCTGGCCGTCGGCATAGGGTGCGATTCCGGTAGTGATATCACACTATCTTTTTCTCTTCTCTCTCTCGCATCCCCCTCTCTGCTCCTTTTTTTCTCTGACACACACCACTTTTCTCCCTTCTCTCTATCATAGCACCTCTCTGAGCTCTCTCTCACACAAAAGCATCCTCTCTCTCCTCCCCTCTCACTCTCATGGCTCTCTCACACGTGAAAGGCACGAAAATCCCAGGACAAGAAATGTCAGCGCTCTCTCTCCTTTCCTTTCTTCCCATCAAGAACAGTGACCATACTGTCATACCTATCGGGGCTAGGCTAGTCATAGATAGGAATCGACTGCTCAGTCAAACTTCTCCACTATGAGGCAAATGGTCTGACAAAGCTGGCAGGGTGCTGCAAATAAAGTTGGCAGGGTGCTGCAAATGATCTGAACCTAGACAACTCCAGCTCGAATCTCAGAGTGACTAAACGGGCTGATAAGGGGGTGCCGGGAGTCACGGGTGCCACCACACCTTTTCGATCTACACAAACAAAGTGGACCTATTTGGTCGGTGAAGAAGCAAACTGAGAGCATGGTTAATAGTATAGCCAGCGGCTGGCTATATGGTCCTGCCACATCATCTATAGCCAAGTTTATAGCCGGCAAGTACAATAGTTGAATATAAATGTGTACTACTTTTTTAATACATGGCCCACCCCCCTCTCTCACAACAGGCCTAGAAGCACGGGTTGCAGCCGGCTATTAATCAATAGCCTGCTTCCCTTCTCTCTCCTCCTCTCTCTCCTCAACTCATCCAAAATATAATATTTAAAGGCTTACAGCCTGCCTACGTCATCCTATTATACTTGCTCTCAGAGACTAGAGAGGTGTGTCCATCTCCATCCGAAGCTCTGTCCTAAACCGCCCGCGCCTATAGATTACCAGAAGCGGGCATTACCAACGTGACTGGAGCACCTAATTAAAGAAGAGAACACAAAATGAGTGGTCATCAGTGTACGAACAGGATTCATCAATTTACTAACGTAACGCAAAGAGAGTTAAATCAGTTTGTAGCGTACCAGTTGGGATTGGGAGGGTACGCTGCTGGCATGTGGTGCTGATTCATCAATTGAACCTGGCTCGTCTCTGCAGATCAACACATGAGCCTTCTTCAGGTTGGCCACGATGTCTGATATGGCCGGACGGTCCTTCCTATCCAACTTCACGCAGCACCGTGCAGTCTGCGCGACATGCTCCAGTGCCCGGGGTCGGTTCCGGCACCGGTCGCCTATCCAGCAACTCTTCAAAATTACCGGCCTCCATGACGGGGAGCGTCAAGGATGCCAAACCTGCGTTCACATCCAGCTCCTCCCCTTGGGAGTATGCCTTTTTAACTGTCAGACCCTCGAGCATCACCACGGCCAGGTTGTACACGTCGCTCCTTGGCTTCAGAAGAGATGTGTGATGGTAGTAGTGGTCAGGGTCGATGTACCGCGTTGTGCCTGCAATGGGGACCTCCAACCCCAACTCCTCACTCACTATGCCCTAGGCAGACTCCTCACTCGCCATGTCCCAGGCGACCGACAATCCAAAGTCCGACAAATGCGGGACCTAGCTTGTGTCGAGGGCCCCCTGAGCTTGTGGGACCCACGGAGCTCCGTTTGACCTAATTCCATCTTTATAAATTCTCATAAATCTCGAAACCAACAGAGAGCGACTAAAAATATTTTTTTCGCCTCAGCAAACTTCTGTTCTTCCGCGATCTCATCTGGAGGCCTTTAGCGGTACTCTGCCGGAGGGGGAATCAATCATGGAGGGCTTTTACATCAACCTTGTTGCATTTCAATAATGTGTGAGTAGTTTACCACATATCTACGGGTCCATATGTGTTAGCTAGATGACTTCTTCTCTCTCTTTGATCTTCAATACAAAGTTCTCCATGATCTTTATGGAGTTCTATCCGATGTAATCTTCTTTTGTGGTGTGTTTGTTGGGATTCCGATGAATTGTGGGTTTATGATCAGATTATTCATTGATACTATTTGAGTATTTGTTGTACTTTATTATGCATGATTGTTATAACTTTATATTTCTCTCCAATCTATCTGTTTGGCTTAGCCAACTAGATTGATTTATCTTCAGTAGGAGATGTGCTTTGTAATGGGTTCAATCTTATGGTGTCCTCACCTGGTCACAGTACGGGTAGCAAGACACACATTTGTATTGTTGCCATTAAGGGTAAAACAACGGGGTGGATGCATGCTGGATAACGGTCGATTGGTCGAGTAATAGTAGTAGATGCACAATCGTTTCGGTCTACTTGTCACGGATGTAATGTATATGTACATGATCATTGCCATGAACATTAATAACATCATAACTATGCATTTTTCTATTAGTTGCCTAACAGTAGTTTGTTTACCCACTGTATGCTATGTTTCAAGAGAGAAGCCAGTAGTGAACACTATGGCCCCAGCTCTATTTTATTATATTAGAAAATGAAAAATATATTGTTACAATTAATTTAGTTTTATTTTGTAATTTGTATATCTACCACTACTAAATTTAATCCTTACAAGTAACGAGTTCAAGGGGATTAACAACCCTATTGCCCACGTTGGCTGCAAGTATTTGCTCTTATGTTTGCATGTCTTGTTCATTAGGTTTGGTGTGATTTTCCTATTGCTTCGACAACATTAGTTCTCACCAAGGTAAATACTTACTATATCGCTTCACCCTACCTCTTCGGAAAAAACCCAACGCAGCTCATAAGTAGCACACCACTATGTTTCAAACGGTGAGTATAGATGGGCCATCAGAGTTGTAACGTGTTAAAAAAAAGCAGCGCCATCACTAACCTTGTAAAGCTGACGGACCAAATATGACAACGCCACCAGTATTTGAAAAAAATAGTACTAGCGTTGTTTGAAAATGACGCGCCACCAACTAAAGTTGTAACTAGCTGTTTTTCCACCAGTGTATAGGGTGATCCCTTCCCGAAAGTGCTCTTTTGACCCCGAGCTCATATGCTTCTGCATGAACAGTAAAATCGAAAAAATAGTAAAACAATTCAAAAAAATCTGAATTTATTCGTGATATACATTGATAAATGTGCTAGCTGCGTGCAAAATTTTAGGTCGAAATGACATTCGTGAAGGTCTGGGCAAAAATAACAAAATCGATGCTCCAGAATGCTTCCAACAATTGTCTTTTTGAACCATTGATTTTTTTTGCCCAGGCCTCCACGAATGTCATTTCAATCTGAAATTTCGCATGGAGCTAGAAAATTTATCAATGTTCATCACAAAAAAAAAAGTTCAGATTTTTCTGTATTTCTTTACTATCTTTTTTGAATTTTACTGTTCATGCGGGAGCATATGAGCTCAGGTTCAAATACTCCATGTCCGATCCCTTTCACGCCTATAAGGCGAGACTCCGAGCATCTCAAAAGAGGAGTGCTCCATCGTGCTTTTCTTTGTTGAAACAAGTTCATATAAAACATTCCATCGGAGTGGCCAGTTAATCGGCGTGGAGGAGGCCGCAATGGATGCGTCCTCTCGTTGTCGGTCTCGGCGTCAGTCTAATGGGGAGAAACGTACTCCTTCATATGATCCTTCTTCTGTCCCAAAATAAATGACTGAACTTTGTTTTAACTTTAGGACAGGGGGAGTAGATGATAATGCACACGTTATGATTACGGATATTTAACTAGTGCATTATTTGTAAAAAATTGTCATCGTTGATCCTTAAAACAGATTGAGATGTACTCCTATTTAATGTGAGCACTCCAAAAAGTGGGCGGAAAGAATACTAACAAAATAATAGTTGTGTTACCAACATACTTATGTTATCATCATATACACTACTAACATGGTTGATTGATACACTAATGACAAGTGTTAGGTGTGAGTGGCCAGTGTTATGTCACACTCACACACCTACTAGTCATTTTGCATGATCATTCATTCATGGTTGGACGTCGCAGCAAGGCCCTTCTCTCTCTCACTCCGTGTATAAATATGGAAACACACACCCATTTACAGGCAGCAGCTACAACAGATCAACATGGATCAGCTCGTCGTGCTCCTCGCCCTTCTCTTGTGCGGCCTCCTCTTCGTCCTCCGGCGCAGCCGTGCTCCTCCAGCCACGGTAGCCCTGCACAAGATCAGCGACCCTGCCGTCACCCACCGGGCGCTCGTCGAGAACGCCGACGCCTTCTCGAACCGCCCGCGCGCGCGCCTGCATGTGGCCCTGGCCAGCCGGCGCAGCGGCAAGCGGATTGAGGACCTCAACTCCGTGGCGCACGGCCCGTACTGGCGCGCCCTCCGGTGCAACCTCACCGCCGAGACACTCCACCCGTCGCGCCTTGGCGGCCTCGCGCCGCTGCAGCGGGAGGCCGTCCAGGGCCTCGTCGCCGCCCTGCAGTCCGCCCCCCGGGGAAGCAGGGAAGAGGTGACGGAGGTGCACCAGCATCTCTACGGCGCTGTGTTCTCGGTCGTCGCGCGCCTGTGCTTCGGCGACGCCGTCGACGAGGGCCACGTGCGCGCCATGCGACGCGTCATACAGAACTTCCAGCTCGCCATTGGGCAGGTCAAGCCTTTCTCGGCTAAGGGCTCCGTAATGGACAAGATCGTGGAGTGGAGGCGGCTGCGCAGGCTGTTCACCATAATTGTCGGCCTCAAGGAGCTGTTACTCCCTCACATCGCGGCACGGCGGATGGCGGTTCACTCTCCTCTACCACACGACGAGGGCGGCCGTCGTCCGTATGTCGACTCGCTCTTCGACCTCCGTGTCCCCAACGAGGGTGCCGTCGAGCGCGGGCGGCGCCCTCTTAGGGACGACGAGATGGTGAACCTAATCTCGGAGTTCCTCGGCGCCGGCACAGGGACGGTGGTTGCATGCATGGAATGGGCCCTCGCCCACATTGTCGACAAGCCGGAGGTGCAGGAGAAGCTCCGTGGCGAGGTCGACGACGGCGAGGTCTCCCGTGCAGTTGCAGGCATGCCTTACCTGCATGCTGTCGTGCTGGAGACCCTGCGCATGCACCCGCCGTTGCCGGTCATCCCGCGCCATGTCCATGCCGATGCCGTAGGGGTGCTGGTCGGAGGAATGTCCATGCCGCCGCCAGCCGGCGACCTTTACGTGAATTTCTCTGCGAGGGACATGGGCAGGGACAGCAAGATATGGTCGGAGCCTGACGAGTTCCGGCCTGAGCGGTTCCTGGCCGGTGGTGACGGGGAGGGCGTTGGCCCGTTGCCGGGGCCCAAGCAGATCAGGATGATGCCATTTGGCGCCGGGCATAGGTTCTGCCCGGGCGTGGGCATGGCCATGGTGAACATAAAGTGCTTCTTGGCTGCGCTCGTGCGCGAGTTCGAGTGGGCACCGCCGACTGGCACCGGCGGTGTTGACTTCACAGAGCTGGATTCCTTCTTTAAGGTGATGAAGAAGCCGCTTTCCGCCCGTGTCACGCGACGCACCAAATCCATCTAAAGATCTCATGAATCTGCATGATATGTGTATAATAAAAATGTTGTGTTTCTACCATTGGGGTGGAGTAACGAGCTGCTCGGCTCATGAAGCCCGTGCTCGTCAAGACTTGGCTCTTTAAACTCATTAAGCATAACAAGCAGAAAACTCTACTCGAGTCTGTTCATTTGAAGCTCATGAGCGTTGTTAATAGACTACAACGTGTTAGGGCCTACTGGATAAGAATGTGTGTGTTTCTTTACGAAGAAGAAGATGACTACATGATGGAGGTGGACTAGTTTGCTACCTTCTAGGGTTAGGTCGATTAGATTGAATAGATTGACTTAGATGCTCCAAAATGTTGTCACATAAGACAAAAAAATATGTGTTGCGTTATACTAACAAGCTGCTCCGAGTGAGGTTATCGAGCGTTCATTAAGCTCGCGAGCTACGAGTTTTGGTCCAGCCCTAGCCGAGACCTATAGCCGGTGGAAGCTTTTCCTGCACGAGCCGACTCTTCGGGTGACTAGGGTTTCCGCTGGTCAGCCGCCGGCCACCTCTTTGACGACGGTAGGGTGGCTGGTGTTTCGGTGTCCCAGGTCGGCATCTTGTGGTGTGTCGCTGGTCTCTCTCCCCATGACGTGACTGATGGCTGATGAAGTTCACACGTAGATGGATGAGTTTCTGTTTTTTTTTTCTTTGATCGGATCAGCTGTTGGTCCATGTGAGTTTGAGGTTTTGAGACTGTTCGATTAACCTCAACAAAGGGTGCTCCGTCTCCAGAATTTGTTGTTCCCTAGCAAGAAAAAGCTAGGGTTCTCTGTCCTCCGATGGCTCCGCGGACCAAGAGTTCTCTTCATCAATGAAACTACTAATTGCCGCGGTTTGCAGCAAGCCACGACAATCAAGGCTCTTCAAGATGTTATTTCGAGTAGAAGCCCTGACGCCATCTTTTTGTCCGAAAGAATGGCCGGCAGAGTGTCTTAGGAGAAGAATGAAAATGGATCATAAAGAGGTGGTCCGCAGCCATGGGAGGAGTGGTGGTTTGCTTCTACTTTCGAAAAATGAAATCTCTATTTCTGTGAATCACAAGTCTGATACTTTTATTGATGTGTTCATCAATACAGACCCGGAGTTTGTATGGACGTTCACAGGTATGTACGGGGAGCCACGCTGGAAATATAAGCACTTAACATGGCGTACAGTTTTGAAAAGGAAGGAGGAAGAGTTTGACTGGAACGATACATGAAAGCGTTTCGGGATGCCCTTGATGAGCGCCACTAGGTTGATTGTGGTTACATGGGTGACAAGTTTACTTGGCACAGAGAAAGGATCATAGAACGATTGGATAGAGCTCTAGCAAACGATGCATGGCAGACAAATTTTTCTAGATGCTACACTTCATCACTTGGATTATTACAAGTCTGGGTGGCCATAGGCCGATTCTTATGGCTATGGAAGAAGTGCCGGCCTAAGCAAATACTGGACAGTCTATGCTAAGGTTTGAAGCTCGCTGGCTCAAGGAGAAAAACTTTGCAGAAGTAGTCCAGGATGCATGGGATCGGATAGAGGCTGCAGGCCAACATACGTTGCTTGCAGACAGACACAAAAGGAGCTTGAAGAAATGTCAAAGCAAGATTTAACGGAAGCAAACATAGCTAGGCAGAAGGTACTTGCGGCAGAAAATAAGAAGTTGCTTGAAATGGAGAAATGTAGTAGGCACAACAGCCCAACATAGTCGACTAAATTGGCTACAATTTGGAGACCACAACACAACTTACTTTCAGAACTTTGCTTCAGCAAGAAGAATCAGAAACCGCATAAAGAAACAAAGAAACTCTCACGGAGCTTGGCAGGAGGGCACGACCTATTTCTATCCGCTCATCTCTAAGTACTTCACGGGCCTGTTTACCACTGAGATCACGGAGCCGGATCCATCTTTTATCAATCGGGTAGTTCCTCGGCTGACTGAGAACATGAACGAGTGGCATGTAATCCATCCTGAAACTAGACTCCGCCGACGAGGTGAAGAAGGCTCTGTTCTCCATTGGCGATACACAAGCCCCATGTACGGATGGATTACATGCCATTTCTTCAAAAAATGTTAGAATGTTTTTGGAGAGATCCTTACAACTAGAATTCTGAGGGAGATATGATAAGTCAATCCCTGAAGGTTGGAATGATGCTATTATAGTTTTAATCCCCAAGGTGGACACCCCAGAAAATATATCTCAGTACAAGCCAATCCGTTTATGTAACGTCTTATATAAAGTCATCTCCAAAATGATTGCTATGCGACTCAAGCGTATTTTGGATGATGTAATTTCTCCAGTACAAAGTGCTTTCGTTCCAAGGAGAATGATCGCGGATAATATACTAATTGCTTATGAGAGTATGCACACCATCAAAGAATTAAAAGAAGGGGAAAGTAGGCTATTGTGCAGTAAAGGTAGGTATGTACAAGGCTTTTGATCATGTGGAATGGCTTTTCCTTGAAAGAATTATGAGTAGGCTGGACTTTCATGGGACTGAACTATTGATGGCTCGTGTCAAATCAGTAAAGAAGAAAGTCCGCTTTAATGATCAAGAAAGAGATATGTTTGTGCCAAGTAGGGGAATCCGGCAGGGGGACCCTCTTTCATCATATCTGTTTCTTTTAATTTATGTGTAGAAGGTTTACCAAGTGCTCTGGCTTAAAAGGAGGAGGTTTGTGGCATAGAGGATGTTAGGATGTGCAGGAATGCACCATCAGTATCATGTCTACTTTTTGCTGATGATTCCCTTATACTCATGAAAGACCACATGATCAATGCAACCTCATTGAGGCAAGTACTAGATGAATATTGTGCCAACTCGGGACATATGATTACTGAAGCAAAATGCAGTATTTTCTTCGGTCCAAATGTGGATATTGATGTAAAAGCTCAGGTCTGCACTGAACTTAATAGTTTCACTACGAGCTCTTTTATGCTACCCTGAAATGAATATCGGTCGTTCATTCCTGATGATCCAACGCCTCAAAGAGATGTATACTGCTTGGATTGGGTTAGCAGTACAGCGCGCACTGCTTGTTTAATGCGAGCAGTATACAAGATTTGAGGGCAATTTGGGAAGATATTTTCAGCTCGTCAGATGGATTGATGCGACACCCACTCGTTCTCTCTCATTCTGTTCCGCCGTCGCCCGCATGCATCTCCGCGGGCCCATGTCCCGTCCCTTCCTCGATCAGCCCATGCTCGTGGACCAGACAAGCCCGTACTCGGTGGCTTGGAGCAGGTCTCACCTGACTTCTCCTACCCGCCCTCCTCTTCGTCGCCAGGCCGTATGTGAGGGGCTGGCTTAGACTGCTCATCGTGGCCTGACTCATGACGGTGGTGGCAAAAACACCGGATGCCGCTGACGATCGAGCTCGCCGCTGTCGAAAAGAAGGCCATGCCATACAGAAATACATCATCCCCCACCACAGTTCCCAGGCAGCAATACGTAGGCGACTGGTGCTCACGGATAGTTTGTATTCAGCTTCGTATAGTTGTCCATGTCCAACGCAAATTATGGTTTTTAGTTGTAAAGTATAGTAGTTCAGTCTGTTGGCAATCGCAGTGATGCTCGGTTATTTCCAAGGAGCGGCAGTTAGGACCTTCATGAAAATTTTAACGCCACTCAATTTCAATGATGAAATCATACCACATATACAGATATACTCAATCCTGGATAACTGAACTTCTAATCCATAAGAAGGCAGCGGATGTTCGAGGCCTACCGCAAGGGCACCGATGTGCGAGCCTGCATGGTCTACTAGAGGAGCATGGTGTGGCAGCGGCAGCGGCAGCGGCAGCGAGATCAGGAGCCGAGGGGAGTTTGGCGGCCGGCTGGGCGTGTGGGAACGGCGCGTTGGGAGCGTGGCTGTGGCCCGCCGTGTGAGGTGAGATTGCTAGGCGGCGGCGGAGTTTGAAAGTGAAAATTAGGGTCTAAACTACCCTCGAGAAATCAACGGTGAGATTAGATATATACTGCTCCCCTTCTCCTAGCAGTATAGGGTACCATAAAAAAGCTCTTCACTAAGGCCATCTCTGAAAAATATGTTGGGTTAGCATCAATGGTGGGGCTAGAAATGAGTGACAATTTTCTTTATATTCTGGAGAGAATAATTGAAAGATTAAAGGGTTGGAAAATGAAGCCTTTTTCTATGGGTGCAAAAGAAATCTTGATAAATGCAGTTATAAAATCAAAGTCAGTGTTTTCCATGGCGGTTTTCAAGATCCCAACAAAACTTTGTAAGGAAATTAATGATGCAATGTCTGCATTCTGATGGGGTGACTCTTCTATCGAAAAAGAATGCACCAGTTTTTTTGGTAGAGAACGTGCATTCCAAAGAAGATGGGAGGCATGGGTTTTCGGGACCTGCAGTCTTTTAACATGGCTTCGGCGTTGGTGCGTGTTGGTGGCCAGTTAGGGGACCAGCGGAAACCTTGGCTGGTACGACCGGCCCAGCGGCGGCAACGCCCAATGGCGCTGCTTTCCTCAATGGGGCTACAACCGAGGTCCCCTGCTCTCCATCCTGACCCCCCCCCCCCCCCCCTGCCGGGGTGAAAACCCTTTATCCACTACGGATTTGGCGGCGGCGGCGCCTTGCGTGTCGTGACCTTGCTGGAGGCGTCGTCAGGGAGGCTGGATGTGGTCGGGAGGTTCTGCAAGTGAGGGATTGAGCTGCCACCTCTTCGTCGTCCGATTCCATGAAGCCTGACTCGAACTAGTTGGGCATGCTCTATGGCGGAGCGACCGGTTAGGGATATCCCAAATCGAAGTGGTCGCTCTAGGTCCACCTTTCGATGTGAGGGCGGCATTCTTCTAGCTCTAGGATGAGCTTCTCGAAATCCCGACGGTGTGGCGCCTACGAGCCATGGCGAGGGGGTAGGGTCCCTCTTCGGTGACAGAGAAGGAAGTTCTTGTTCCCCTTCTTCTCTAGGTGTTCCGGGAGCATGGCCATCTTCGAAGGTCGGCTATGCCCTGCTCTGCTACATATGATCCTAGTGTGGAGTGCTCGGCCTTTGGAAGCTGTAATCTTAATTTCCATGTCATTAGCTGCTTGTGGAGGTTGTAGTCAGTGTTTCAGTCCAGTGTTCCCCATCGTATCGTTATGTTGTAATTTGGGTTGTTTGTTGTAACTCTTTGCCGGTTGATGGCTTTGTTAACTCAAAGCCGAGCTCTTTCGCGAGCCTTCATTAAAAAAAAATAAACGAAACTTGTGTTGACCACCTGCCTTTCTATTATCCACCGTTGGCACGGCGCGTTGCAGCATGTACGCTTGCTTGCTTGTATATATGATTTGCTGATTAGAGTCCATCGCACCATACAAACTGAGAGCTCAAAGGGAGAAGAGAAATCCAAGGACGTATAAAGATTATTTGAGTGAGCAGCTAGCTTGAGCTGAGCTGAGCGCAGCTCGGCCGGCAGATTGACTTCACATTTCGACGCGCTCCAGGATGCCTCGGCCGCTCTTGGCAGTCAACGTCGCCACCCTCGCACTCGTGCTCGCGCTCGCCGGTCCCCATAGCTTCCGGATCGAGGAGGCGACTGTGGCCAGCATCCAGCTCGGCTTCAAAAACGGGAGCCTCACCTCGGTTGAGCTCGTCCGGTTCTACCTTGACCGCATCGGCCGTCTGAACCCGCAGCTGCACGCCGTCATCGAGGTCAACCCTGACGCGCTCCGGCAGGCCGCGCGCTGACGCCGAGTGCTGCCCCGGCCATAGCCGTCGACCCACCTGCGCGCTGTGTGACGACCGGATAATTAAGATACAGTAATCCTCTGCTAATGGTGCCTTGCCATTATATTACTGTTGCTAATCCTCGCTTGATCCAAATCACTGTTTATATTTAAACTCAAATTTAAAGTTAAAAATTCAAATTTGCCAATCCTGAAAACTAAAATGTTCAAAGTGTGGCAAATAATCCTTAGGCATTTGTCATGTTGGAACCAACCTCTTTTGGATTCCGAAAGGGCCCCTGAAAATTATTTAGTGGTCCAGTAGCATTTAAAATTGGCTTTTTAAATTTCTAAAAATGGTTAGACAACTCCTTTAACCCCAAACTTTTTATTCCATATTAAGATATTGAGTTAGACTTATGTGCCAAGTTTTGTCCAAAACAAAGCTCAATTGTTACTAAAAGAAAATGCAAAACAAAAACAAAAAGAAAAGGAAACAACCCTCCCCCCACGCTGGACCAATCGGCCCAGCTAGCCAACTGGCGGCCTAGTCGGCCAGCCCACCCGACTGGATAACCTCCCCCTCACCCCTCACCCTACCCACGATACCCCACTCCCCCCTTCCCCGCGAACTGGATCGGGCGCGCTCGCCCCGGACGACCGCGTCGGCGCCCGCCTCCTCAACCCTTCGCCCCACGAGAATCCGGTCGGGGGCAGCCGACGCCACGCGCCTTCTGTCACCTCCTCGAGCCCGACGCCGGTCCTGTTGGGTAACGTAGTAATTTCAAAAAATTTCCTACGCACATGCAAGATCATGGTGATGCATAGTAACGAGAGGGGAGAGTGTGATCTACGTACCCTTGTAGATCGACAACGGAAGCGTTTGGTTGATGTAGTCGTACGTCTCCACGGCCCGACCGATCAAGCACCGAAACTACGACACCTCCGAGTTCTAGCACACGTTCATCTCGATGACAATCCCCGGACTCCGATCCAGCAAAGTGTCGGGGAAGAGTTCCGTTAGCACGACGGCGTGGTGACGATCTTGATGTACTACCGTCGCAGGGCTTCGCTTAAGCACCGCTACAATATTATCGAGGATTATGGTGGAAGGGGGCACCGCACACGGTTAAGAATATGATCACGTGGATCAACTTGTGTCTCTATGGGGTGCCCCTGCCTCCGTATATAAAGGTTCAAGAGGGGGAGGCCGGCCGGCCATCACAGGGCGCGCCAGGAGGAGTCCTACTCCCTCCGGGAGTAGGACTCTCCCCCTTTCCTAGTTGGAATAGGATTCGCGAGGTGGGAAAAGAGAGAAAGAGAAGGAGGGGGGCGCCGGCCCCCTCTATCCTTGTCCTATTCGGACTAGGGGGGGAGGGGCGCGCGGCCCAGCCCTGGCCGCCTCTCCTCTTCTTCCACTAAGGCCCATTAAGGCCCATGTACCTCCCGGGGGGTTCCGGTAACCTCCCGGTTTTTCGGTAAAATCTCGATTTCACCCGGAACACTTCCGATATCCAAATATAGGCTTCTAATATATCAATCTTTATGTCTCGACCATTTCGAGACTCCTCATCATGTCCGTGATCACATCCGGGACTCCGAACAAACTTCGGTACATCAAAATGCATAAACTCATAATATAACTGTCATCGTAACCTTAAGCGTGCGGACCCTACGGGTTCGAGAACAATGTAGACATGACCGAGACACGTCTCCGGTCAATAACCAATAGCGGGACCTGGATGCCCATATTGGTTCCTACATATTCTACGAAGATCTTTTATCGGTCAGACCGCATAACAACATACGTTGTTTCCTTTGTCATCGGTATGTTGCTTGCCTGAGATTCGATCGTCGGTATCTAATACCTAGTTCAATCTCGTTACCGGCAAGTCTCTTTGCTCGTTCCGTAATACATCATCCCGCAACTAACTCATTAGTTGCAATGCTTGCAAGGCTTAAGTGATGTGCATTACCGAGAGGGCCCAGAGATACCTCTCCGACATTCGGAGTGACAAATCCTAATCTCGAAATACGCCAACCCAACATGTACCTTTGGAGACACCTGTAGAGCTCCTTTATAATCACCCAGTTACGTTGTGACGTTTGGTAGCACACAAAGTGTTCCTCCGGAAAACGGGAGTTGCATAATCTCATAGTCATAGGAACATGTATAAGTCATGAAGAAAGCAATAGCAACATACTAAACGATCGGGTGCTAAGCTAATGGAATGGGTCATGTCAATCAGATCATTCAACTAATGATGTGATCCCGTTAATCAAATAACAACTCTTTGTCCATGGTTAGGAAACATAACCATCTTTGATTAACGAGCTAGTCAAGTAGAGGCATACTAGTGACACTCTCTTTGTCTATGTATTCACACATGTATTATGTTTCCGGTTAATACAATTCTAGCATGAATAATAAACATTTATCATGAAATAAGGAAATAAATAATAACTTTATTATTGCCTCTAGGGCATATTTCCTTCAGTCTCTCACTTGCACTAGAGTCAATAATCTAGTTCACATCGCCATGTGATTTAACAGCAATAGTTCACATCACCATGTGATTAACACCCATAGTTCACATCGATATGTGACCAACAGCAATAGGGTTTACTAGAGTCAGTAATCTAGTTCACATCGCTATGTGATTAACACCCAAAGAGTACTAAGGTGTGATCATGTTTGCTTGTGAGATAATTTTAGTCAACTGGTCTGTCATATTCAGATCCGTAAGTATTTTGCAAATTTCTATGTCAACAATACTCTACATGAAGCTACTCTAGCTAATTGCTCCCACTTTCAATATGTATCTAGACCTAGACTTAGAGTCATCTAGATTAGTGTCAAAACTTGCATTGACGTAACCCTTTACGACGAACCTTTTGTCACCTCCATAATCGAGAAACATATCCTTATTCCACTAAGGATAATTTTGACCGCTGTCCAGTGATCTACTCCTAGATCACTATTGTACTCCCTTGCTAAATAAATCTGGTACACAGCATGGCATACTTCATAGAACCTATGGCCAAGGCATAGGGAATGACTTTCATTCTCTTTCTATCTTCTGCCGTGGTCGGGTTTTGAGTCTTACTCAATTTCACACCTTGTATCACAGGCAAGAACTCTTTCTTTGACTGTTCCATTTTGAACTACTTCAAAATCTTGTCAAGGTATGTACTCATTGAAAAACTTATCAAGCGTCTTGATCTATCTCTATAGATCTTGATACTCAATATGTAAGCAGCTTCACCGAGGTCTTTCTTTGAAAAACTCCTTTCAAACACTCCTTTATGCTTTGCAGAATAATTCTACATTATTTCCGATCAACAATATGTCATTCATATATACTTATCAGAAATGTTGTAGTGCTCCCACTCACTTTCTTGTAAATACAGGCTTCACCGCAAGTCTGTATAAAACTATATGCTTTGATCAACTTATCAAAGCGTGTATTCCAACTCCGAGATGCTTGCACCAGTCCATAGATGGATCGCTGGAGCTTACATACTTTGTTTAGCACCTTTAGGATTGACAAAACCATCTTGTTGCATCACATACAACTCTTCTTTAATAAATCCATTAAGGAATGCAGTTTTGTTTATCCATTTGCCAGATTTCATAAAATGCGGCAATTGCTAACATGATTCGGACAGACTTAAGCATAGATACGAGTGAGAAACTCTCATCGTAGTCAACACCTTGAACTTGTCGAAAACCTTTTGCGACAATTCTAGCTTTGTAGATAGTAACACTACTATCCGTGTCCGTCTTCCTCTTGAAGATCCATTTATTATCAATGGCTTGCCGATCCTCGGGCAAGTCCACCAAAGTCCACACTTTGTTCTCATACATGGATCCTTATCTCAGATTTCATGGCCTCAAGCCATTTATCGGAATCTGGGCTCATCATCGCTTCCTCATAGTTCGTAGGTTCGTCATGGTCAAGTAACATGACCTCCAGAATAGGATTACCGTACCACTCTGGTGCGGATCTCACTCTGGTTTACCTACGAGATTCGGTAGTAACTTGATCTGAAGTTACATGATCATCATCATTAGCTTCCTCACTAACTGGTGTAGTAGTCACAGGAACAGATTTCTGTGATGAACTATTTTCCAATAAGGGAGAAGGTACAATTACCTTATCAAGTTTTCTACTTTCCTCCCACTCACTTCTTTCGAGACAAACTCCTTCTCTAGAAAGGATCCATTCTTAGCAACGAATGTCTTGCCTTCGGATCTGTGATAGAAGGTGTACCCAACTGTCTCCTTTGGGTATCCTATGAAGACATATTTCTCCGATTTGAGTTTGAGCTTATCGAGATGAAACTTTTTCACATAAGCATCGCAACTCCAAACTTTAAGAAACGATAGCTTAGGTTTCTTGCCAAACCATAGTTCACACGGTGCCGTCTCAACGGATTTAGATGGTGCCCTTTTTAACGTCAATGCAGCTGTCTCTAATGCATAACCCCAAAACGATAGTGGTAGATCGGTAAGAGACATCATAGATCGCACTATATCTAATAAAGTACGGTTATGACATTCGGACACACCATTACACTATGGTGTTCCAGGTGGCGTGAGTAGTGAAACTATTTCACATTGTTTTAATTGAAGGCCAAACTCGTAACTCAAATATTTTACCTCTGCGATCATATCGTAGAAACTTTTATTTTCTTGTCACGATGATTTTCCACTTCACTCTGAAATTCTTTGAACTGTTCAAATGTTTCAGACTTATGTTTCATCAAGTAGATATACCCATATCTGCTCAAATCATCTGTGAAGTTCTGAAAATAACGATACTTGCCGCGAGCCTTAATACTCATCGGACCGCATACATCAGTATGTATGCTTTCCAATAAGTTTGTTGCTCGCTCCATTGTTCCGGAGAACGAAGTCTTAGTCATCTTGCCCATGAGGCATGGTTCGCAAGCATCAAGTGATTCATAATCAAGTGATTCCAAAATTCCATTAGCATGGAGTTTCTTCATGCGCTTTACACCAATATGACCTAAACGGCAGTGCCACAAATAAGTTGCACTATCATTATTAACTTTGCATCTTTTGGTTTCAATATTATGATCATGTGTATCACTACGATCGAGATCCAACGAACGATTTTCATTGGGTGTGTAACCATATAAGGTTTTATTCATGTAAACAGAACAATAATTTATTCTCTTACTTAAATGAATAACCGTATTACAATAAACATGATCAAATCATATTCATGCTCAACGCAAACACCAAATAACACTTATTTAGGTTCAACACTAATCCCGAAATTATAGGGAGTCTGCGATGATTGTTGGGGAACGTAGCATAAATTCAAAATTTTCCTACGTGTCACCAAGATCTATCTATGGAGTCATCTAGCAACGAGGGAGGAGTGGATCTACATACCCTTGTAGATCGCGCGCGGAAGCGTTCAAGAGAACGGGGTTGATGGAGTCATACTCGTCGTGATCCAAATCACCGATGATCCTAGCGCCGAACGGACGGCACCTCCGCGTTCAACACACGTACGGAACGGAGACGTCTCCCACGCCTTGATCCAGCAAGGAGGAGGGAGGGGTTGATGGAGATCCAGCAGCACGACGGCGTGGTGGAAGTAGCGGGATTCCAACAGGGCTTCGCTAAGTGCTGCGGGAGGAGGGCGATGTGTCACGGGAGGGAGAGGGAGGCGCCAGGCCTTAGGTATGGTTGCTCCTCCTTTTCCCCACTATATATAGGGCCAAGGGAGACGGGGGAGGCGCAGCCCTTGCCCCTTCCTCCAAGGAAGGGTGCGGCCAAGGGGGGGAGGAGTCCATCCTCCCCAAGGCACCTCGGAGGTGCCTTCCCCCTTTAGGACTCTCCCCTTTTTCTCTTCTCTTGGCGCATGGACCTCTTGGGGCTGGTGCCCTTGGCCCATATAGGCCAAGGCGCACCCCCTACAGACCATGTGGCCCCCCGGGGCAGGTGGCCCCACCCGGTGGACCCCCGGGACCCTTCCGGTGGTTCCGGTACAATACCGGTGACCCCGAAACTTGTCCTGATGGCCGAAATAGCACTTCCTATATATAATTCTTTACCTCCGGACCATTCCGGAACTCCTCGTGACGTCCGGGATCTCATCCGGGACTCCGAAAAACTTTCGGGTTACCGCATACTAATATCTCTATAACCCTAGCGTCACCGAACCTTAAGTGTGTAGACCCTACGGGTTCGGGAGACATGCAGACATGACCGAGACGTTCTCCGGTCAATAACCAACAGCGGGATCTGGTACCAATGTTGGCTCCCACATGTTCCATGATGATCACATTGGATGAACCACGATGTCAAGGACTTAATCAATCCCGTATACAATTCCCTTTGTCTAGCGGTATTATACTTGCCCGAGATTCGATCGTCGGTATACCGATACCTTGTTCAATCTCGTTACCGGCAAGTCTCTTTACTCGTTCTGTAACACATCATCGCGTGATCAACTCCTTGATCACATTGTGCACATTATGATGATGTCCTACCGAGTGGGCCCAGAGATACCTCTCCGCTTACACGGAGTGACAAATCCCAGTCTCGATTCGTGCCAACCCAACAGACACTTTCGGAGATACCTGTAGTGTACCTTTATAGCCACCCAGTTACGTTGTGACATTTGGCACACCCAAAGCACTCCTACGGTATCCGGGAGTTGCACAATCTCATGGTCTAAGGAAATGATACTTGACATTAGAAAAGCTTTAGCATACGAACTACACGATCTTTGTGCTAGGCTTAGGATTGGGTCTTGTCCATCACATCATTCTACTAATGATGTGATCCCGTTATCAACGACATCCAATGTCCATGGTTAGGAAAGCGTAACCATCTATTGATCAACGAGCTAGTCAACTAGAGGCTTACTAGGGACATGGTGTTGTCTATGTATCCACACATGTATCTGAGTTTCCTATCAATACAATTATAGCATGGATAATAAACGATTATCATGAACAAGGAAATATAATAATAACTAATTTATTATTGCCTCTAGGGCATATTTCCAACAGTCTCCCACTTGCACTAGAGTCAATAATCTAGTTCACATCGCCATGTGATTAACACTCACAGGTCACATCGCCATGTAACCAACATCCAAAGAGTTTACTAGAGTCAATAATCTAGTTCACATCACTATGTGATTAACACTCAATGAGTTCTGGGTTTGATCATGTTGCTTGTGAGAGAGGTTTTAGTCAACGGGTCTGAACCTTTCAGATCTGTGTGTTCTTTACAAATCTCTATGTCATCTCCTAGATGTAGCTACCATGCTCTATTTGGAGCTATTCCAAATATCTGTTCTACTATACGAATCCAGTTTACTACTCAGAATAATCTGGATTAGTGTCGAAGCTTGCATCGGCGTAACCCTTTACGACGAACTCTTTTACCACCTCCATAATCGAGAAAATTCCTTAGTCCACTAGTTACTAAGGATAACTTTGACCGCTGTCCTGTGATCCATTCTTGGATCACTTTTGTACACCTTGACTAACTCATGGCAAGGCACACTTCAGGTGCGGTACACAGCATAGCATACTGCAGAGCCTATGTCTTAAGCATAGGGGACGACCTTCGCCCTTTCTCTCTATTCTGCCGTGGTCGAGCTTTAAGTCTTAACTTCATACCTTACAACTCAGGCAACAACTCCTTCTTTGACTGATCCATCTTGAACACCTTCAAGATCATGTCAAGGTATGTGCTCATTTGAAAGTACCATTAAGCGTTTTGATCTATCCTTATAGATCTTGATGCTCAATGTTCAAGTAGCTTAATCCAGGCTTTCCATTGAAAAACACTTTCCAAATAACCCTATATACTTTCCAGAAATTCTACGTCATTTCTGATCAACAATATGTCAACATATATTTATCAGAAATTCTATAGTGCTCCCACTCACTTCTTTGGAAATACAAGTTTCTCATAAACTTTGTATAAACCCAAAATCTTTGATCATCATCAAAGCATTCATTCCAACTCCGAGATGCTTACTCCAGTCCTCAGAAGGATTGCTGGAGCTTTGCATACTTATTAGCATCGTTCAGGATTGACAAAACCTTCCGGTTGTATCACATACAACCTTTCCTCAAAAAAACGTCGAGGAAACAATGTTTTGACATCCTATCTGCAAGATGTCATAAATAATGCAGTAATCGCTAATATAATTCCAACAGACTCTTAGCATGGCTACGAGTGAGAAAGTCTCATCGTAGTCAACTCCTTGAACTTGTCGGAAAACATCTTAACGACAAGTCGAGCTTTCTTAATGGTGATACTTACCATCATTGTCCGTCTTCCTTTTAAAATCCATCTGTACTCAATAGCCTTACGACCATCGAGCCATTCTGCCAAAGTCTATACTTTGTTTTCATACATGGATCCTCTCTCGGATTTTATGGCCTCGAGCCATTTATCGGAATCCGGGCCCACCATCGCTTCTCCATAGCTCGTAGGTTCATTGTTGTCTAGCAACATGACTTCCAAGACAGGGTTACGTACCACTTTGAAGTAGTATGCATCCTTGTCCTCCCACGAGGTTTGGTAGTGACTTGATCTGAAGTTTCATGATCACTATCATAAGCTTCCACTTCAATTGGTGTAGGTGCCATAGGAACAACTCCCTGTGCCCTGTCACACACTAGTTGAAGAGACGGTTCAATAACCTCATCAAGTCTCCACCATCCTCCCACTCAATTCTTTCGAGAGAAACTTTTCCTCGAGAAAGGACCTGATTCTAGAAACAATCCTTTATTGCTTTTGAATCTGAGACAGGAGGTATACCCAACTATTTTGGGTGTCCTATGAAGATGCATTTATCCGCTTTGGGTTCGAGCTTATCAGCCTGAAACTTTTTCACATAAGCATCGCAGCCCCAAACTTTTAAGAAATGACAGCTTAGGTTTCTCTAAACCATAGTTCATACGGTGTCATCTCATCAGAATTACGTGGTGCCCTATTTAAAGTGAATGTGGTTGTCTCTAATGCCTAACCCATAATCTATCGTGGTAATTCGATAAGAGACATCATGGTATGCATCATATCCAATAGGGTGCAGTTATGATGTTCGGACACACCATCACACTATGGTGTTCCAGGCTGTATTAGTTGTGAAACAATTTCCACAATGTCTTAATTATGTGCCAAACTCGTAATTCAGATATTCATCTCTATGATCATATCATAGATATTTTATCCTCTTGTCACGGCGATCTTTCAACTTCACCCTGAAATTACTTGAACCTTTCAATAATTCAGACTCGTGATTTATCAAGTAAATATACTGAACATCTACTCAAATCATCTGTGAAGTAAGAACATAACGATATCCACTACACGCCTCAGCACTCATTGGACTGCACACATCAAAATGTATTACTTCCAACAAGTTGCTTTCTAGTTCCATTTTACTGAAAGCGAGGCTTTCAGTCATCTTGCCCATGTGGTATGATTTGCATGTCTCAAGTGATTCAAAATCAAGTGAGTTCAAATGGTCCATTTGCATGGAGTTTCTTCATGCATATACACCAATAGACATGGTTCGCATGTCTCAAACTTTTCAAAAATGAGTAAGCCCAAAGATCCATCAACATGGAGCTTCTTCATGCGTTTTATACCGATATGACTTACGTGGCAGTGCCACAAGTAGGTGGTACTATCATTACTATCTTTTGGCATGAACATGTGTATCACTACGATCGAGATTCAATACACCATTCATTTTAGGTGTAAGACCATTTGAAGGTATTATTCAAATAAACAGAGTAACCATTATTCTCCTTAAATGAATAACCGCATTGCGATAGACATAATCCAATCATATCTATGCTCAACGCAAACACCAATCTTGATGGTAGAGGGAGCGGACGATATTTGATCAACCTTGGAAATACTTCCAACACATATCGTCATCTCACCTTTAGCTAGTCTCCGTTTATTCAGTAGCTTTTATTTCGAGTTACTAACACTTAGCAACCGAACCGGTATCTAATACCCTCGTGCTACTAGGAGTACTAGTACAGTACACATTAACACAATGTATATCCAATATACTTCTACCGACTTTGCCAGCCTTCTTATCTACCAAGTATCTAGGGTAATTCTGCTCCAGTGGCTGTTCCCCTTATTACAGAAGCACTTAGTCTCGGGTTTGGGTTCAACCTTGGGTTTCTTCACTAGAGCAGCAGCTGAATTGCCATTTCATGAAGTATCCCTTCTTGCCCTTGCCCTTCTTGAAACTAGTGGTTTCACCAACCATCAACAATTGATGCTCCTTCTTGATTTCTACTTTCACGGTGTCAAACATCGCGAATATCTCAAGCATCATCATATATGTCTCTGATATATTATAGTTCATCACGAAGCTCTAGCAGCTTGGTGGTAATGACTTCGGAGAACCATCACTATTTCATCTGGAAGATCAACTCCCACTCGATTCAAGCGATTGTTGTACTCAGACAATCTGAGCACAAGCACAACAATTGAGCTTTTCTCCTTAGTTCGCAGGCTAAGAAAATCGTCGGAGGTCTTATACCTCTTGACGTGGGCACGACCCTGAAATCCCAATTTCAGCCCTCAAAACATCTCATATGTTTTTGCGACGTTTCAAAAAAACCGTCTTTGGTGCCTCAATTCTAAACCATTTAGCATTACGCACTGAACTATGATGTAGTTATCAAAACGTGTATGTTAGATGTTCGCAACATCCACAGACGACGTTCGAGGTTCAGCACACTGAGCGGTGCATTAAGGACATAAGCCTTCTAAGAAGCAATGAGGACAATCCTCAGTTTACGGACCTAGTCCGCATAATTGCTACTATCAACTTTCAACTAATTTTTCTCTAGGAACATATCTAAACAATAGAACTGAAGCATGAGCTACGACATAATTTGCAAAGATCTTTTGACTATGTTCAGGATAATTAAGTTCATCTTATGAACTCCCACTCAGATAGACATCCCTCTAGTCATCTAAGTGATTACATGATCCGAGTCAACTAGGCCGTGTCCGATCATCACGTGAGACGGACTAGTCAACGTCGGTGAACATCTTCATGTTGATCGTATCTACCATACGACTCATGCTCGACCTTTCGGTCTTCTGTGTTCCGAGGCCATGTCTATGCACATGCTAGGCTCGTCAAGTTAACCCTAAGTGTTTTGCATGTGTAAAACTGTCTTACACCCGTTGTATGTGAACGTAAGGATCTATCACACCCGATCATCACGTGGTGCTTCGAAACGACGAACTTTAGCAACGGTGCACAGTTAGGGGAGAACACTTCTTGAAATTTTAGTGAGGGATCATCTTATTTACACCGTCGTTCTAAGCAAATAAGATGTATAAACATGATAAACATCACATGTAATCAAATAATAGTGACATGATATGGCCAATATCATATAGCTCCTTTGATCTCCATCTTGGGGCTCCATGATCATCTATTACAAGAACATGATCAATCTCATACATCACATATATCATTCATCACATCCTTTTGGCCATATCACATCACATAGCATACCCTGCAAAAACAAGTTAGACGTCCTCTAATTGTTGTTTGCATGTTTTACGTGGCTGCTATGGGTTTCTAGCAAGAACGTTTCTTACCTACGCAAAACCACAACGTGATATGCCAATTGCTATTTACCCTTCATAAGGACCCTTTTCATCGAATCCGATCCGACTAAAGTAGGAGAGACAGACACCCGCTAGCCACCTTATGCAACTAGTGCATGTTTGTCGGTGGAACCGGTCTCACGTAAGCATACGTGTAAGGTTGGTCCGGGCCGCTTCATCCCACAATACCGCCGAATCAAGATTGGACTAGTAACGGTAAGCATATTGAACAAAATCAACGCCCACAACTACTTTGTGTTCTACTCGTGCATAGTAACTATGCATAGACCTAGCTCATGATGCCACTGTTGGGGAACGTAGCATAAATTCAAAATTTTCCTACGTGTCACCAAGATCTATCTATGGAGTCATCTAGCAACGAGGGAGGAGTGGATCTACATACCCTTGTAGATCGCGCGCGGAAGCATTCAAGAGAACGGGGTTCATGGAGTCATACTCGTCGTGATCCAAATCACCGATGATCCTAGCGCCGAACGGACAGCACCTCCGCGTTCAACACACGTACGGAACGGATACGTCTCCCACGCCTTGATCCAGCAAGGAGGAGGGAGAGGTTGATGGAGATCCAGCAGCACGACGGCGTGGTGGAAGTAGCGGGATTCCAACAGGGCTTCGCTAAGTGCTGCGGGAGGAGGGAGATGTGTCACGGGAGGGAGAGGGAGGCGCCAGGCCTTAGGTATGGTTGCTCCTCCTTTTCCCCACTATATATAGGGCCAAGGGAGAGGGGGGAGGCCCAGCCCTTGCCCCTCCCTCCAAGGAAGGGTGCGGCCAAGGGGGGGAGGAGTCCATCCTCCCCAAGGCACCTCGGAGGTGCCTTCCCCCTTCAGGACTCTCCCCTTTTTCTCTTCTCTTGGTGCATGGGCCTCTTGGGGCTGGTGCCCTTGGCCCATATAGGCCAAGGCGCACCCCCTACAGCCCATGTGGCCCCCCGGGGCAGGTGGCCCCACCCGGTGGACCCCCGGGACCCTTCCGGTGGTCCCGGTACAATACCGGTGACCCCGAAACTTGTCCCGATGGCCGAAATAGCACTTCCTATATATAATTCTTTACCTCCGGACCATTCCGGAACTCCTTGTGACGTCCGGGATCTCATCCGGGACTCCGAACAACTTTCGGGTTACCGCATACTAATATCTCTATAACCCTAGCGTCACCGAACCTTAAGTGTGTAGACCCTACGGGTTCGGGAGACATGCAGACATGACCGAGACGTTCTCCGGTCAATAACCAACAGCGGGATCTAGATACCCATGTTGGCTCCCACATGTTGCACGATGATCTCATCGGATGACCACGATGTCAAGGACTTAATCAATCCCGTATACAATTCCCTTTGTCTAGCGGTATTATACTTGCCCGAGATTCGATCGTCGGTATACCGATACCTTGTTCAATCTCGTTACCGGCAAGTCTCTTTACTCGTTCTGTAACAAATCATCGCGTGATCAACTCCTTGATCACATTGTGCACATTATGATGATGTCCTACCGAGTGGGCCCAGAGATACCTCTCCGCTTACACGGAGTGACAAATCCCAGTCTCGATTCGTGCCAACCCAACAGACACTTTCGGAGATACCTGTAGTGTACCTTTATAGCCACCCAGTTACGTTGTGACGTTTGGCACACCCAAAGCACTCCTACGGTATCCGGGAGTTGCACAATCTCATGGTCTAAGGAAATGATACTTGACATTAGAAAAGCTTTAGCATACAAACTACACGATCTTTGTGCTAGGCTTAGGATTGGGTCTTGTCCATCACATCATTCTACTAATGATGTGATCCCGTTATCAATGACATCCAATGTCCATGGTTAGGAAACCGTAACCATCTATTGATCAACGAGGTAGTCAACTAGAGGCTTACTAGGGACATGGTGTTGTCTATGTATCCACACATGTATCTGAGTTTCCTATCAATACAATTATAGCATGGATAATAAACGATTATCATGAACAAGGAAATATAATAATAACTAATTTATTATTGCCTCTAGGGCATATTTCCAACAATGATGATCATATCAATCTTGGAACCACTTCCAACACACATTGTCACTTCACCCTTAACTAGTCTCTGTTTATTCTGCAACTCCCATTTCGAGTTACTAATCTTAGCAACTGAACTAGTATCAAATACTGAGGGGTTGCTATAAACACTAGTAAAGTACACATCAATAACATGTATATCAAATATACTTATGTTCACTTTGCCATCCTTCTTATCCGCCAATCACTTGGCGTAGTTCCGCTTCCAGTGACCAGTCCCTTTGCAGTAGAAACACTTAGTCTCAGGCTTAGGACCAGACTTGGGCTTCTTCACTTGAGCAGCAACTTGCTTGCCGTTCTTCTTAAAGTTCCCCTTCTTCCCTCTGCCCTTTTCTTGAAACTACTGTTCTTGTCAACCATCAACACTTGATGTTTTTCTTGATTTCTACCTTCGTTGATTTCAGCATCACGAAGAGCTTGGGAGTTGTTTCCGTTATCCCTTGCATATTATAGTTCATCACGAAGTTCTACTAACTTGGTGATGGTGACTAGAGAATTCTGTCAATCACTATTTTATCTGGAAGATTAACTCCCACTTGATTCAAGTGATTGTAGTACCCAGACAATCTAAGCACATGCTCACTGCTTGAGTTATTCTCCTCCATCTTTTAGCTATAGAACTTGTTGGAGACTTCATATTTCTCAACTCGGGTATTTGCTTGAAATATTAACTTCAACTCCTGGAACATCTCATATGGTCCATGACGTTCAAAACGTCTTTGAAGTCCCGATTCTAAGCCGTTAAGCATGGTGCACTAAACTATCAAGTAGTCATCATATTGAGCTAGCCAAACGTTCATAACGTCTGCATCTGCTCCTGCAATAGGTCTGTCACCTAGCGGTGCATCAAGGACATAATTTTTCTGTGCAGCAATGAGGATAAACCTCAGATCACGGATCCAATCCGCATCATTGCTACTAACATCTTTCAACACAATTTTTCTCTAGGAACATATCAAAATAAACATATGAAAGCAACAACGTGAGCTATTGATCTACAACATAGATATGCTAATACTACCAGGACTAAGTTCATGATAAATTAAAGTTCAATTAATCATATTACTTAAGAACTCCCACTTAGATAGACATCCCTCTAATCCTCTAAGTGATCACGTGATCCAAATCAACTAAACCATAACCAATCACCACTATATGATTCACGCTCGACCTTTCAGTCTCAGTGTTCCGAGGCCATATCTGCATATGCTAGGCTCGTCAAGTTTAACCTGAGTATTCTGCGTGTGCAAAACTGGCTTGCACCCGTTGTAGATGGACGTAGAGCTTATCACACCCGATCATCACGTGGTGTCTGGGCACGACGAACTTTGGCAACGGTGCATACTCAGGGAGAACACTTTTATCTTGAAATTTAGTGAGGAATCATCTTATAATGCTACCGTCAATCAAAGCAAGATAAGATGCATAAATGATAAACATCACATGCAATCAAAATATGTGATATGATATGGCCATCATCATCTTGTGCCTTTGATCTCCATCTCCAAAGCATCGTCTTGATTTCCATCGTCACCGGCATGACACCATGATCTCCATCATCTTGATCTATATCAATATGTCGTCACATGGTCGTCTCGCCAACTATTGCTCTTGCAACTATTGCTATCACATAGCAATAAAGTAAAGCAATTATTTGGCGCTTGCATCTTATGCAATAAAGAGACAACCATAAGGCTTTTGCCAGTTGCCGATAACTTCAACAAAACATGATCATCTCATACAACAACTTATATCTCATCATGTTTTGACCATATCACATCACAACATGCCCTGCAAAAATAAGTTAGACGTCCTCTACTTTGTTGTTGCAAGTTTTACGTGGCTGCTACGGGCTTAAGCAAGAACTAATCTTACCTACGCATCAAAACCACAACGATAGTTTGTCAAGTTGGTGCTGTTTTAACCTTCGCAAGGACCGGGCATAGCCACACTCGGTTCAACTAAAGTTGGAGACACTGACACCCGCCAGCCACCTGTGTGCAAAGCACGGCGGTAGAACCAGTCTCGCGTAAGCGTACGCGTAATGTCGGTCTGGGCCGCTTCATCCAACAATACCGTTGAACCAAAGTATGACATGCTGGTAAGCAGTATGACTTATATCGCCCACAACTCACTTGTGTTCTACTCGTGCATATAACATCAAACCGTAAAAACCTAGGCTCGGATGCCACTGTTGGGTAACGTAGTAATTTCAAAAAATTTCCTACGCACACGCAAGATCATGGTGATGCATAGCAACGAGAGGGGAGAGTGTGATCTACGTACCCTTGTAGATCGACAACGGAAGCATTTGGTTGATGTAGTCGTACGTCTCCACGGCCCGACCGATCAACCACCGAAACTACGGCACCTCCGAGTTCTAGCACACGTTCAGCTCCGATCCAGCAAACTGCCGGGGAAGAGTTCCGTCAGCACGATGGCGTGGTGACGATCTTGATGTACTACCATCGCAGGGCTTCGCTTAAGCACCGCTACAATATTATCGAGGATTATGGTGGAAGGGGGCACCGCACACGGTTAAGAATATGATCACGTGGATCAACTTGTGTCTCTATGGGGTGCCCCTGCCTCCGTATATAAAGGTTCAAGAGGGGGAGGCCGGCCGGCCATCATAGGGCGCGCCAGGAGGAGTCCTACTCCCTCTGGGAGTAGGACTCTCCCCCTTTCCTAGTTGGAATAGGATTCGCGAGGTGGGAAAAGAGAGAAAGAGAAGGAGGGGGGCGCCGGCCCCCTCTATCCTTGTCCTATTCAGACTAGGGGGGGAGGGGCGCGCGGCCCAGCCCTGGCCACCTCTCCTCTTCTTCCACTAAGGCCCATTAAGGCCCATGTACCTCCCAGGGGGTTCCGGTAACCTCCCGGTTTTCCGGTAAAATCCCGATTTCACCCGGAACACTTCCGATATCCAAATATAGGCTTCCAATATATCAATCTTTATGTCTCGACCATTTCGAGACTCCTCGTCATGTCCGTGATCACATCCGGGACTCCGAACAAACTTCGGTACATCAAAATGCATAAACTCATAATATAACTGTCATCGTAACCTTAAGCGTGCGGACCCTACGGGTTCGAGAACAATGTAGACATGACCGAGACACGTCTCCTGTCAATAACCAATAGCGGGACCTGGATGCCCATATTGGTTCCTACATATTCTACGAAGATCTTTTATCGGTCAGACCGCATAACAACATACGTTGTTCCCTTTGTCGTCGGTATATTACTTGCCTGAGATTCGATCGTCGGTATCCAATACCTAGTTCAATCTTGTTACCGGCAAGTCTCTTTACTCGTTCCGTAATACATCATCCCGCAACTAACTCATTAGTTGCAAAGCTTGCAAGGCTTAAGTGATGTGCATTACCGAGAGGGCCCAGAGATACCTCTCCGACATTTGGAGTGACAAATCCTAATCTCGAAATACGCCAACCCAACATGTACCTTTAGAGACACCTGTAGAGCTCCTTTATAATCACCCAGTTACGTTGTGACGTTTGGTAGCACACAAAGTGTTCCTCCGGCAAACGGGAGTTGCATAATCTCATAGTCATAGGAACATGTATAAGTCATGAAGAAAGCAATAGCAACATACTAAACGATCGGGTGCTAAGCTAATGGAATGGGTCATGTCAATCAGATCATTCAACTAATGATGTGATCCCGTTAATCAAATAACAACTCTTTGTCCATGGTTAGGAAACATAACCATCTTTGATTAACGAGCTAGTCAAGTAGAGGCATACTAGTGACACTCTCTTTGTCTATGTATTCACACATGTATTATGTTTCCGGTTAATACAATTCTAGCATGAATAATAAACATTTATCATGAAATAAGGAAATAAATAATAACTTTATTATTGCCTCTAGGTCATATTTCCTTCAGGTCCGTCCCCGTCGTCCTCCCTAACGGCTCCAACGAGCCCGCTACCACCCCCTACAACTCCACCGTGAGCACCATCTCCTCGCTCTCTCTTCGTACTCTCCCGTGGTAGCCGTAGATCGCAACCGACATGTTCGTGCTCTGGCTACGCCCGATGGCCCAGTTCGCCCCGGCCATCCCCGCTCATCCTGCGCATCCCGCACCCGCCGCCGCCTCGCTCACAGCAGCTACCCCCGCTTCTCCTCTGTGCGCGCGCCCGCCTCTCCGCTGCCGCTGCTGGTGCCCGCTACAGCCGCCGTAACCGTCGCCTGTGGCCGCACACTCATGCCTCCCCGCGCGAGCTCGCGCCTGCTTCCCCGCGCATGTCATTTCCCTGTTCGCGCACGCCTGCTGCTCATCCTCTCTCCCCGCTTCTAGCCCGAGCCCCCGTCGCCGCTGTCCTCGATGCCGGCGCTGCTGCAAATCTTCTCTGGCTACCCCGACGCCACCCCTGGACGCGCCGCATCGAGGGCTCTCCAACAAACCCGCTAGTGCGCCCAACGGTCGCCGGAATAGGCCGGCCGGCAACCCCCAACGCCCTCCGCTCAACCCTGGCGGCTAATCTCGGTCACTGATGACGTGGCACCGTCATTAGGCCACTAATGATGCGTTTAAATACCCACTCTACCAAATGACAGATGGGGCCCCTGTGAAAATGTTTTTTAAATGAAATAATAAATAAAATTAATTAACCAATTAATTAGATTAATTAACTATGTTTAGTTTACCTAATTAACTTGGTTAGTTAATTAAAACTATTAATTAGCCTTTAGACTATGATAGCCCCACACGGTAGGGTTGACTTTGGTCAACTCAGTTGACTGCTGATGTCATGATGACGTCATGTTGTTGCTATAACCCCACTTTAGATTTAGTATAGAAATTGCTAAAACTTTAATAATCCATAGAAAAATAACCGTAGCTCGGATGAAAATTTTTATACATGAAAATTGCTTAGAACAACGAGACGAATCCAAAGACGCAGTCCGTTTGTCCTCCACACATACCTAGCATAGCGAACATGCAACCTTCCCCCTCCGGTTCCTCTGATCGAAAATGCCTAACACTGGGAAAACATTCCCGGTTGTATTCCCCTTCACCTATCGTGTAGCCATACGTTAGGTCACGCTCGACACATCGTATTACCTTGTTATGCTTTATGATGCTTTGTTTGCTTTATATTTATTGTTTCTTCCCCCTCTTCTCTCTGGTAGACCCCAAGACCGATGTTACCCCTGTGATCGACTACGTCTCCGACGACCCCTTCTTCCCTTTTAGCGGAGCTTCCAGGCAAGCCCCCCCTTTGATCATCCCGATATCACCCATTCCATTCTCTCATGCTTGCATTAGATTTTGCTACTGTTATTGATTGCTCCTATTCTGATGCATAGCCTGCTTTTGTAACCTATTTATTGTTACCTACCTGCTTATCCTAAACTGCTTAGTATAGGTTGGTTAGTTATCCATTAGTGCCCCCACCTGGTCCTTGTTGCCCCTGCTTCATCATCGACGACTCGATCAACGTGATCGATGACCAGAGCCCGACACCTCACATCACATCACGCCCCTTTTGTTACCCGACTCTGTAGAGTTACCATCGAGTGCTGAGGGTGGAACCTCATACATCACTCCTGATGAGATCTTCGTAGTGTAGCTATTCATTCATGGTCATCGAGGGTGATTTCCTCCTTAACCACTTTCGATACGACTCTGTCGTGCAACCCCTCAAGTGTGAACCGCGAGGGTGGTTCCTCTTCCGTTCACCTTGATAATTACATCGAGTGGAATTCACCGGGGGTGATTCCTCGGGTTTTCCCCTTCATGTTTGGACACATGGATACTTGGACTTTACAACTGTTACTTGGAAAGGCGGCTCGACCCCGAGGGGTACCCGCGAGTGATGTGGAGACCGGGTCGACCTAGAGGGTGCCCGTGAGATAATTACGAGGCGTGGCCGGGCATTCCTAGCCCTTGCCGCAAGTCCTTGAGACGGGGCAACGGGGTCACATCTTTCGTGAGTCTCTGCTTGTTACCGCGCGTTCTTAATCCACTATGATTTGGATATTTGATCCGAGGGGCCTCTAGCCTGATAGCACTAACCATCACGTGGGCATAGTATGGGCGTTCTGCGTCGTATGCATCAGCCGAAGCTTAATAGACATCAGCGACTGAGCGGCGCGCGCTGGGTTGGACTGGTAAGCTCCTGCCTTTTTAAGGAGGTAGCTAGGTCTGCTCACCGGCCGCCCACGCAACGTGCAGGAGTTCCCGGGGGGATGGCCCACGACCCCTGGGGGCATAAGTTTAGTCCGGCGTGCTGACCTCTCTATTAAGCCTAGGTCGGGTTGCGGTGTATTGTCTGGCCGAGGCTGGGCATGACCCAGGAAAGTGTGTCCAGCCGGAGTTAATCGAGCATGGTGGGTAAGTTGGTACACCCCTGCAGGGAAGAAAACATCTATCAATAGCCTGTCCTACGGTAACGGACACTTGGAGTTGTATCCCGATCGATACAACTAGAACTGGATACTTGAGGTGATAACTGGATAGTATGGCTCTAGGATTGCTTTCTCGTAGGGAGTCGAGAAAGGATCTCTGCCCGAGGTTGTTAACACTACTACTACTTTACTTTATGCTTCTATTATCTCTTCTGATGCTGCAAGACGCTTGAAGATGCTAGTCTTCGATAGGCTAGGCTTTCCCTCTTTTTTTCTGGCATTCTGCAGTCCAGTCCGATTATAATGCCATGCCGGCACCGGCTCAATCTCTCAGCCTCAGTACCCTCTCACAGCTCCCATGTTGCTGCACCGAAATCCTTTCTTTTCCACTTGGGCCTGGACGGGCAGGTTTGAGCTCCAACTGCTGCAAGATCAAGATGTAAGTGTCTCATGTTGTTCAGATGTGTGTGTGATGAAAGACTGAAAGTCGAGCCTGAGATCTCGGATATGCCTCCATCGCCCGCAATAAGATAGAGGGGGAGAGGCGTGGCCGCGGGGGGGAGGGTCGGGGAATGCGGTTGGGTGTTGAATCGGGCGAGCCGCCGGACTAAGTTTTTTCCCCCTTGTTGGAGTATTTGCCCATACGCCTAAGAGCATCTCCAACAGTGGCGACAAGAGACGCGCGCGTGGTGAACTATCACTTTAGCGCGCGCGGGACGTTTTGGCGCGCTCCAGCGGCGACGGGAAACTAGCGCCTGCAGAAAACGATTGCGCGCGCAGGAAAATACGGCAACGCGCGCGCAAGATTTGGCCCACCGCTTCGAGCGCGCCTATAAATTGCGGCGCTCGCCACAAGGCCTCCACACTGTCGTGCGCGCTCTCCCCGCTATCCTGCCGCTCACACTCTACCGCTTCCTCGCCGCCTCCTCGCCCCCGCCACCACCGCGCCACCATGCCTCCGCGCCGCCGTGGATCGTCTGGCTACCGCGGCGTCCGCGAGCACCCTGGCGGCACCTACTATGCCGAGATCCGGTCCGGCGACGTCCGGCTCTGCATCGGCACGTTCGGGACGGCACACGAGGCCGCCCACGCGTACGACACAGCGGCGTGGCCTAGAGAGGCCGCCGGCGCAGATGAACTTCCACGACATCTTCACGCGCGAGCAGGCACACAACGTCGCCCCTCCGCCTTGTCTTATCATGGACCAGGACAGTGCGGAGCCACTCCGCCTCGTTGCCGAGGAGGACGAGCGAGCCATGGCGGAGTGGCGCCGACACCACCCGGAGGACGTCGCGGCGGAGCATGCCTTCTGGGCGGAAAGGATGGCAAAGTGCCGCGCGGAGCAGTTGGAGAGACGTCGGCGGAAGGCCCTGGCAATATTGCAGTGCGATATCGTTGAGGCAGGTGGGGTGTCGATCTTTGAGGATAATGATCCTCGCTGGGAGGACATGTGGATCAATACCTCGGACAACACCAGTCCGGATGAGGATGAGGACGACTCGGAGTAGGTTGTAGTTACACCATAGTTCATCTAATTGCACCGTAGTATGTAGTTGAACTGTAGTTTTATCTATCTATGTATTGTTTATCGGTCTATGCTATGATCTATGTAAAATATCTATGTATCGTTTTTATTATTTATGAAATATGTATCATTTTTATTTAAAAAATATGTAAGCAATGTTTCGTGCGATAGCGCGCCCGCTGCATTTTAGCGCGCCTGCTGGAGCTACACGCTTGCACTAAATTTTAGCGCGGCTGTTTGAGCCAGTGCTGCCCGCCGCGCTTTCCAGGCGATGGGCGCGCTGCAAAATACTTCCTCCGTCCTAAAATAAGTGTCTTAACCTTAGTACAATTTTATAGTAAAGTTAGTACAAAATTGAGACACTTATTTTAGGACAAACGGAATATTTTTTAGCGCGCGGCGCGTTCGGCTGCTGTTGAAGATGCTCTAAACGGTGAAGAAATAGAAAAAGAAGTTGTACCTCTCTTTTCTTCATATAAAATTCCCACTTGTGGGGCATCTGTTTAAGATAATGCAGCATCTGAAAAATAGACAAACGGACAGGAAAAGTCATCGGGCACCCGAACAATGCTAAAGGCGGCCGCGCCATGAAAATACCCAAACACGCACGTGCAAGAGACCAAACAGTAGAGAGCAAGAGCAGACAAGCCAAGCCACACCAACACCGGTGCCACTGCCATTGCCACCGTTTAGCTAAGCTAAGCTAATGTCATGGCTTTGAAGGAGCTGCAAGCTGTGGCCGCCGTCCCGGCTCTGGTGGCCGGCGCCAGTGTCGAACACGGCTTCGAGTTTCACGAGGCCAATGTTGACGCCATCCAGCTCGGATTCAGCAACGGGACTCTGACCTCGACGGCGCTCGTCCAGTTCTATCTGGACCAGATCGGCCGCCTCAACCCGCTGCTGCACGCCGTCATCAAGGACAATCCTAGTACAATCGAGAATTTATGGTTTGTGATAATTAAGCCTGGAAATCCTACACTACAAGTCTTCGTTAGGATATTTAATTTGTTGGACTTGTGTACTATCAAAAACTATATCATGAATTCATGATATGTAAACACAAACACATATAAGCACACTTACATCTCAGTGGCACAACCTAAAGTAGATGAACGTGATACTATCACATTTATTATTTGAATAGATTTTAACATTATTCATTTTGGTGAAATGTACAATATTGTTTTCTTCAAAAAGTAGCGTGGTTTTAGTGACAAATCAAAGTCGACCATAACACTTTTGAATTTATAATGACCGTAATTGAATTATGAAATTTATATGTGTTTCATGTTGCTAGATGGGGGGGGGGGGGGTATGGCTGCAGGATGTATCAACGAAAAAATGTTAAGGTTTTCGTGATATAAATAATGCTTTATGAGTAAATAAAAATGATTAGTATAAATATGTCGTACATCATGGATAATATTTACCGTATAAAATAACAGGTGAACATGAAGTGCTTCTTGGCGGCGCTCCTGCGCGAGTTTGAGTGGGCGCCGCCCACTGGCACATTCGCCATTGACCTCACGGAGCTGAATTCCTTCTTCAAGGTGATGAAGAAGCCGCTTTCCGCACGTGTGACGTGACGCACCAAATCCATGTAAAGATCTCATGAAATATGCATGATATGTGTAGAATAAAAAGTTAAAAACCCATATGATATAAATGTTATGAGTGGCGGGCACCTTCCACTGCGACGAACTGCCACTGCTAGTCTATTCTGCGGTAGTGGCAACATAAAGAAAAAACAATAACAGAGTATTTTTGAATCATAAAAACAACTAGTGATGTATTTTATTTCAAATTGAGGAGATGTAGGTACTTATATATCTAAAATACAAGATATTCATCTTTATTGAAACTTTGGTTAAAGTTTGTGGAGAATACAAGTAAGAGAAAAAAAATAGGTTGCCTGAGAGATTGAGTCGGCATATCTTGAGATTGACACATAAAATGTCAATCATCGAAAAATGAAGTACATACCTTAATGTGGTATATACTGTATCAAAAAAGGACGGTACATACCCTTTTTTTTAAAATAATGTTTATACTCCTTAAAACAGTCAGTATGTGCTCCTTATAAAAATGTAGACATACTGCTTAGAACCTTAGTATATATATACTACTCACAAAAAAAATACTCACTCAAAAACTAATTATGTATGTACTCTTTCAATACAAATTCAGTATATACTCCGTTCAAAAATCTATTTATACCCCCCTCAAAGAAATCAGTATTATATATGCAGTTTATACTGTTTAAAAAATGTCAGTGTATACTCCACTAGAAAATGCGGATGTAGGATATACTCTTCTGTTTCTGATATACCCAATCATTTTTTTCCGGGTGATATACCTAATCGTTAATTGCGTAATTCTACTGACTGCTTCAAATGTATGTCATCTAATCCTTTTTACCGATGCAAATATACCTAAGGTATATGCAAAACATGGCGTCCAGGATAAGCCTCCAATTATTATTTTTTAGTTAAGGCACCGGTTGCATGCCCTTGCTTATAGGTAGTAATTATGCATGCATAACCAACTTCTTGTACGGGTGTGCTCAACGGATATCCCTCTAGCTAGCTTATCCACTAGGGAGTACATACTCTTGGGAGTATAAAAGAGGAGTCCTATATATATGATCGGTTCTACGAGAAATTTTATGTATATATATGCATAACATGTACAATATGTAGTATCGTAAAATACCAGCAAATGAAAAAGAATTAAATGAAAAACACAAAATTAAAGGAAAAAGAAATCATAAACCCGAAACCCACTAAACCTATTAGTACCGGTTTTGTGTTACCAACCGGTACTAAAGGTCTCTCCGCCACCGGCGCTGGCTCATGCCACGTGGTGGCCCTTTAGTGGCGGTTCGTGTTGAACCGGTACTAAAGGGGGGGAGGGGGTGGGAGGAGGGGAAGCTTTTAGTGCCGGTTATAGAACCGGCACTAAATGGCCTTACAAACCGGTGATAAAGCCCGGTTCTGCACTAGTGATGGGACGGCTGTGCTCCTCCTAGCCGCTGAAGACCGACTAGGCGGCAAGGACTTGGGGGGCAGCTCATGATACGTGCTCCGGCAACACAACCTGTAGCAGTGCGAGAGAGAAGTTCGGGGGAGGAAGGGAGGGGCGGCGTCGTGAGCACGCACGGGGGAAAGGGGTGGGTTGGCTGTTTTGTTCTTTTATGAAGGAGTTTTTGGCAAAACAAAACTTCTAATGACATCCAGCCCGAACCGTTAAGCCAGGTTATAAAAAATGGACTCCCCATGTCATAATTGTGTTTACTACAGCCTAAGCCGCCAAACAGTGTTTTTTTTGCAAAAGATTAAGCTTAGAATGAGTGTTTTCTCATAGAAATTTGTAGAAGAGTGTTTTCTGCATATCTAGGCCTCAATGTAGTAGTTTTGTACAATTCACTCCAAATGAGTAGTGACAAGTACCGTCGACCACGGATCACACATATCAATTTCTGCATCATCTGCATGATCAATTTGTATTCAAGTTGTACATACCTGTAGTTGTGGAAGTGAGGACGGTTCTACTACGTTCGAATCCTCTCGTACAAGGATACTGTAGGTTAGTCCAAGGCGACGTGTTATGTCAATGCGGCTGATCACGGGGAAGAGGATGAGATAGGAGTCAATCCTGCTATGCACGGCCCGGAACTTTTCGGCCTGCCTCCCGGCCATGACGAACTGGTACGCGGCTCTCCTGCCTTGGCAGGACATGACGAGCTCTTGGGCATCCCGAAGTGTGTCGCCCAGCTCAGCCAGCGGCCGAGCCGCCTCTAGTTACTGCACGTGAGGCAGCAGCTGGGCGATCATAAGGACCCGACGCACGAGCTGCTCACACTCGGACCTATTCTGCCGAGCTGTTAGCGCAGCCTGCACAATCATAGAGATGAGCCCGCCGACGTCTGTGCCAACCAGCTGCGCCACCGTCGCGGCTTGACCTAGCCTAGTCCACGGAGCCATCGCAGGCACCAGGTAATTAGCTTACCTGCACACAAGGGCGAGACTCGGAATGATGGTGTGGCTGCCTTTGATTAAGCTATAAGATAGTACATCATATAGAGAGTTTCCGCGGTGCTTTCTTGATGTGGTTTGCGGGGGGTGATGATGGCTTGTGGGAAACTCCCCGGAATTTTGAAAAATGTATACGAAGGTGACAAAAAAGTTCACGAAATTGAAAAAAAATTAATCGATTTGGAAAAAAGGTAAGGAATTGGACAAAAAAAATAAAAAAATTGAAAAAGTTCATGAAATTGAAAAAGTTTCATTGATTTGAAAAAGTTCATGAATTTAACAAAAAGTTTACCAATTGTTAAAAGTTTGGGAAATTGAAAAGCATTCATTCATTTAAAACAAATTTCACGGATTCAAAAGATAAGTTCACGGATAGGAAAAAGAAATAAAGAAAAATAGAAAACGAATAAAACCGAAGAACAAAAAGGAAGGAAACAAGACTGAGAAGATGCACAACAAGAAGGACAAGAGAAGTAACTAGGCACAATAACTGAGTTGTCCTCATTCGTTGTAGCTGATAGGAATAAACGAAGAGCTTGGCAGTTCAAATGCTAGCACACGCACCTATTTCCTTACGGAGGTGGAAGGAACTAAAACGGCGAAAGAGGAACAACTTCATCACCCGGCTCCGGATCCCAGCGAGTGCGCTGTGTTGAAACCACGGTTTTGTATTTCATTTTACAAAATAAACGGCTCCTGAACGAAATTGGCAAAATTCAGATTTTCGGATTTTTTTTTCAGAAAATTCCGGACGAGAAGCACCATCCAAAATTTGAATTCTTGAACGAAAATCGAGAGAGCTTTGAACAAAAAAATGAACGGAATTGTGCCAAAAATGGAAATCCTACAGCCACGAGAACAAAACACATCCAAGTTGAACCAGCAACGATCCATTGATTGACTATACACACACGAATCAGAAACTGCTCAAGTTGGCAGAAATCAGAGTCTCGCGCTGCCCAAGCAGGCGCACCTGCTGCGCCATCTGGTTTAGTTCCGGCCGCCCGGACATGCGCGCCCGCGCCCAGCCAACAGTGTACCGTGCCATGGAAGAGGCCGATCACATCAGGCACGACGAGGATGGGATACAGGATGAGACGCCGGCGTGTGGACGATGGGATCCAGGACGCGATGATGGCGTGAGTACAATGGGCGCGAGGACAACGCCGTCGCGCACAGAGAAGAGTTGAGGAATTAGATTTTTTTTCTCGAGTTTGAAACTCAGTTTCAGCCTTCTATATCACTAGAAGAGCCATGCAGGTTGCACCAAAAATTCAAATACGGCCGAAATGCTTGGGCCGGCACACAAATCTATCGGGTCTGGATGAGATGGATGGATTTCATCTGAAATTATTATTTTTACTTGCCAAATCCAAAACTCCGGTTGAAACCGCGTTGTGGTTGCAGTTTGCTCGGACGAAGACTTCCAGGAAACTGCTCGGAAGGTGAAGGGGACGCGCTTGAGTTTGATGAACGCTTATCATGAACTCCACAAAGAATCTCTTTTTCGCTGTGGTTGCAATTCAAATGAAACGCAACCTACTGCAGAAAGTATAGAAAAGAGATAGACGCCAACGGCTGATTGAGACTCACTTTTTCTTTTTTTGTTGCTGAAGTATGAACTGTATATTCGATTGGAGATTTTTTTTTTTGAGATCCGATTGGAGATGGTCTTCTTATTGGCTAGAGATGTCGACGATCGCATGGGATCCTCCAACACAGCCAATTTTATATTTTTAGAGCAAAAGGGCTCCCGCCCCGGTTCCATTGCAATAACGAAACCAAAACAGTGTCAGCACATACACGACGCGCGGGGGAAAACAGCCAACACGCTGCCCCAGCAAAAGTCAAGGAGTCTACCCCCCTGTCTAACATCTCATGAATTATGACTATCCTCAACAAACAGCATATGTTAGCAGCCAATTTTATATGTTCCTCGATTGCAGTCATCTAACGTTATTTGTTTGTCATCTAACGTTATCTGTTTATCAATACAATTTTTTTGTTTATTTCTCTGGTGCAATCAACGAGACGTATACTGTTTACCTGGCCGGCCGCCTGTCGCCACCGCTTGACGGGATCCAAATCGGCGAAGAGGAACAACACCATCGTCTCCTTCCATCTTTCTCCAGGCTAGTGTTAGTAATATCGCTTCTTTCTCTATCTCTCTCTTATCTTTTCTTTTTCATGAATTATAAAAAGTGCATACGCACTAATTAGCGAAACTGAACGGCCAGGCTCTCACACATGCATGCATGCAGTGTTGTGGTCTAAAATTTTGTCTTTATGCATGACGTAGAAGATAGTAATGACATATTCATGTGAGCAAGAGACTCCTTGTCTGATGGGTGTGCATGTGCGCTTATTTTGGGTTTTCAAATTTTTGAAAACCCATATCTTTTAAATCGTGCATCCAAATTCAGATCCGTCTTCACCGTTGGATTCCTCGCGACGAGATCTTTGAAACTAGATCCCACATGAGTATGTTTTGACGAAAAAAATTGATGCCAACTTTGGTGCTATATGATGCAACTTTAGTACTGCATTATGCAACTATTTTAGCTGCGTTTGAACTTTAGTTTGGAAGTATTATGAACCATCTTTCGGCTAACCTAGCCTCCTCAGTCCCTCCGTACCAACAAGGGGTAGTACATGAATATTGACCTGTTGTCCATACGCCTTTCGGCCTGATGTTAGGCCCTGACTCATCCTTCGTGGACGAACCTTGCGGAGGAAACCTTGGGTTTTCGGGGCATTGGATTCTCACCAATGTTCTCATTACTCAAGCCGACATCCTCGCTTCCGCTTCATCAACCCCCGCTTTCGCGGTTGCTTCCCTCTAAGGCGGAACGCTCCCCTACCGATGCATTTTGACATCCCACAGCTTCGGCAGATCGCTTAGCCCCGTTCATCTTCAGCGCAAGGGCGCTCGATCAGTGAGCTATTACGCACTCTTTAAAGGGTGGTTGCTTCTAGGCAAACCTCCTGGCTGTCTTTGCACCCCCACCTCCTTTATCACTGAGCGGTCATTTAGGGGCCTTAGCTAGTGATCCGGGCTGTTTCCCTCTCGACGATGAAGTTTATCCCCCATCGTCTCACTGGCCGACCTTGACCCTTGTTATTTTTGGGTCATATCTAGTATTCAGAGTTTGGACCTTGACCCCTGGTACCGCTCGCGCAGCCCGCACCTAAACAGTGCTTTACCCCTAGATGTCCAGTCAACTACTGCGCATCAACGCATTTCGGGGAGAACCAGCTAGCTCTAGGTTCGAGTGTCATTTCACCCCTAGCCACAACTCATCCGCTGATTCTTCAACATCAATCGGTTCAGACATCTGCTTAGTTTCATCCAAGGTCCATCCTGGTCATGGATAGATCACCCAGGTTCGGGTCCATAAGCAGTGACAATCGCCCTATTAAGACTTGCTTTCGCTACGGCTCCGGTGGGTTTCGTTCCCTTAACCAAGCCACTGCCTATGAGTCGCCGGCTCATTCTTCAACAGGCACGCGGTCAGAGATCACTTTCCCCTCCCACTGCTTGGGAGCTCAGCACGGTTTCACGTTCTATTTCACTACCCACTGGGGGTTCTTTTCACCTTTTCCTCACGGTACTACTTCGCTATCGGTCACCCAGGAGTATTTAGCCTTGCAAGGTGGTCCTTCCGAAAAATATCCGAAATTCCGAATTTCATCCATCCCGTTCGTTGGCGGTAAAATTGGCAAAACGAAATCCAAAATCTTGGTGCTGACTCACCAACTAAACCTGGCTCGTCTCTGTAGATCAACTCATGAGCCTTCTTCGGGTTAGCCACGATGGCTGATATGGCCGGACGGTCCTTCCCATCCAATTTCACACAGCACCGTGTAGTCTGCCCGACATGCTCTAGTTCCCGGGGTCGGTTCCGGCACCGGTCACCTATCCAGCAACTCTTCAAAACTGCCGGCCTCCATGACTCTACGGGGGGCGTCAAGGATGCCAAACCTGGGTTCACATCCAGCTCCTCCTCCCCTTGGGAGTATGCCTTTTAACTGTCAGAACCTCGAGCATCACCATGATCAGGTTGTACGCGTCGCTCCTTGGCTTCAGAAGAGATGTGTGATGGTAGTACTCCCTTCGGTCCTTTTTAGTTTGGATATAAGATTTGTTCGAAGTCAATCCTCGTAAACTTTGACCAACTTTATAGAATAAATACCAACATTCGCAATGTGAAATCAATACCAATAGATGCATCATGACTTAAAGTTTCATATTGTATAACTTTAGCATGGTAGATGCTGATATTTTTTCTTATAAATATGGTCAAACTTTATGAAGTTTGACTTCAGACAATTCTTATATGCAGAGTAAAAAGGACCGGAGGGAGTAGTAGTCAGGGTCGTTGTACCCCATTGTGCCTGCAACGGGGACCTCCAACCCCAACTCCTCACTCACTATACCCCAGCACTACTAGGGTTTCCCTAGTAGTAGCGCGGGTTTTGAGGCTATCAGCAATGCGGGTAGTCGCGCTACTACTACAGCGCTACAACTAACTGTTAGTAGTAGCGTGCTCTGTTCCCGCGCTACTACTATTGACTATATCAGCAACGCTCTTCCGGAACACGCTACTATTAATTAGCTGTAGCGCTTTTCTAGCCCCGCGCTACTGTTGTATCTTTCATGATTTCCCCCCGCTTCCTACTCCGTTTCAGTTTCAATAAATTGCAATTTCCAGATACTAGGTACTACTAGATATCAATTTCATAAAACATTATAGGTACTAGGTAGTACTAGATAACAATTTCATATATAGTCAACATGCATTCTCAAGCAGTACTAGGTAGTCTTACAGCCACACATATATAGCAGTTCTGCTAGGTATATATAGTCATACAGCCAGACACATATATATAGTTCTAAATGATATCGACGACGATCGTCATCCTCAAGCCTGGGCGGTGGGTGTTCCTGATAGTAATTAGGATGGCCTTCCAACACGGAGATTCTTGCCAACGAGGAATCTCTTCCACACAACCGAGTTTAAGTGTGTGCGATCGTCCATGTGCGGTAAGTACAGGTGGTGACGGAGCCCCTTGCGGTAAGGCATAGTCCGGCTGAGTCTTCTTCATTAGGCTCGATACCACAACTCACAGATAGACTCTTTGACAATTTTTGAATAATAAAAACATATCAATTAATAAATAGCCTCGTACATAGTCTTGCTAATATATTTATATTAAGTATAGATTTCTACACTATCAAAAGACACAATACTAAGCATGAATTCTACACTATTAATAGTTCCTTGGATTCTGCACTAATAAACATGTGATCGGACTCTACACTAAAGCATATCATCGACTAGATTCCACACAACATATCATTAGACTCTACACTAAGCATATCATCGGATAATTTGCATTTGTAAGTATAACATACCATATCATGCCGATCGACCATGGTACTTGTCAGGCGGGTCACGAATGGCACCCCGACAAAGTCATCACGTGGCGGAATTATATACCATAGGTTGCACACCTCCTCCTTGCTCAGCCTCATTCTTTGAGCTAAGATGGCTTCATGAAGCGGGTCCTCATCATCTTTATCGAGTGGGTCCTCATTATCTTTGTCATCTTCGTCATTTTCATCATCTTCCACCAGGTTGATATAAATGACAGCCAGCTTGGGTCTTTCTGCTCTGAAGGAGAAGCTGATCAACTCATCACCAGTAGGACGCATGCGGGCGAAGAAACGGGCCCATCCATCTCCTCCAATCTGTGACATATTGCGTCCTTTCTCGACCTCCATAGTGTACGGCCCCCCAGGAGCCTCAAATGTCACAGTGTCTCCTGCAGCTTGTTGAATTTCACGCTCACATTACATGGGACGATCTGTGTAAAAAACAAAATGACACAATGCCGTAATGCCAACACTAAAAATAAAATAGTTGTTACATTTCATATAATTTCTTACTGCCGCATGACGAAAACTCACCTCAAAGTAGATGCCGAACAGCTTGCCAGTTGCAAGGCTGCTGGCGCACCTTGACTTGCACAGTCGACATGGTGGTGGTGGTGGCGCCATTTTCCTAAAGCAATATGAGCAAAGGATTAACTATCCACTTCACATGATAGAAAAACAGTAGCATGTGATATTTTTGCTTCTTCTTCAGTTCCATTTTCATAGCTTACTAACACCTTCTAGAATAGGACCAACAGCTACCATGCAAATGCCAAATCTTGTGTATATATCATCGATATCTCTAGATGAAGAGATTCTTCCGCGAGAAGCAATTTGATGGACAATTATAATCCTCAGATCTAGTAACATATAAGATGACAAGGTACCACCTACCAAAGCATTTCAGTGGCACCTATTGCCGAAAAAACTTCTCACAAATATCTACCAAATCAGGGTACCACCTACCAAGACATTTCATCTAATTTGGCCTCTATTGCCTAAGATAACTGATTAAAAAGACAAGTCGCAAATTTAACTAAATTGGCACCTACATTTTGCCAAAAAATAACTTATTAGAGAAAAACAAAAGCATCTAGCTATCCATGTACAGAAAAAATAACAATAAAATGGTGCATTTCTTTCCAAGCATCTAGCTAGGTCGTGCCAAATCTTCAGAGCTATCAACTAGCGTACTAAATCAACTAAATCAAAATGTTCTATAAATCAACTAGCCTACTAAATCAACCAAATCAAAATGTTCTAATCAACTAAACCAACTAGCCTACTAAATCAACTAAATCAAAATGTTGCATATGAACTAGCCTACTAAATCAAAATGTAGCATGGAGAAGGGGTTGTGGATGGAGGAGGGAGGAGTGAGAAGGAGGGGGGAGACTAGGACGGAGGAGGAAGGTGGAGCGAGGAGGGGCCGGCCGGCGGCGAATGGAGGAGTGGAGGGAGGACAGAGGAGGAGGGCGGTACCGAGTCCAGCGAGGAGGAGGAGGTGACGGCGGCGTAGAGGGAGGAGGGGTACGCGACGGCGGCCGGCGGGGGAGGACCGGCGCACGGGAGGGGGGGTGATGGGGGAGATCGAGTGAGTGTGAGTGTGAGTGGATCGGAGAGACGAGAGTGAGGGGTGGGAGATTGAATGGATTAGCAGTAGCGCGCTATAGGGAAATGCGTTACTGCTGAACGACCTAGCAGTAGCGCCTTTCACTCAGAACGGGCTACTGCTATGTGTCAGCATGTAAAAATAAACATTAAAAATACATTGATCGTCAATGATCTTTTTGTGTACAATCTGATTTGTGTCCTCACCGGTTTAGGAACCGGTGAAGACTCATATTGCGGCCACAAATTCTACACATAGAGTTCAATGAAGACCAAGTGCTTGTGATAATTTGAGAAGTAACATATTTAAAGTGGTAGAAACCCTCTTCGCGGAGCGAGGTGGGACTAAATTTTTGTAGTAAACTTAGCAGTAGCGGGTATTACAGGAATGCGCTACTGCTATGATCTGTAGCAGTAGCGCTCTTCGTACTAACGCGCTGCTGCTAGAACTAACTTCGCAGCGGGGTCGTGGCAATTATAGCAATAGCGCGGCTTACTGGAGGCGCGCTACTGCTACTTTTATTTCAGCAACGCGTTCTGCCGGAGCGAGCTACTGCTATATAGCAGCAGCGCCTTATTTTAAAACACGTTGTCGGTAAGATTCTGTGTATAGGCTTTTTCCTCGTAGTGCAGACAGACTCCTCACTCACCATGTCCCAGGCGACCGATAATCCAAAGCCTGACAAATGCGGGACCTAACTTGCGTCGAGGGCCCCCTGAGCGTGTGGGACCCATAGAGCTCCGTTTGACCTAATTCCATCTTCATAAATTCTCATAAATCTCAAAACCAACAGAGAGTGACTAAAAATATATTTTTCGCCGCAGCAAACTTCTGTTCTTCCGCGATCCCATCTCGAGGCCTTTAACGGTACTCTGCAGGAGGGGGAATCAATCACGGAGAGTTTTTACATCAACCTTGTTTCCTTTCAATGATGTGTGAGTACTTCACCACAGATCTACGGGTCCATATGTGTTGGCTAGATGACTTCTCTCTTTTGATCTTCAATTCAAAGTTCTCCATGATCTTCATGAAGTTCTATCCGATGTAATCTTCTTCTGTGGTGTGTTTGTTGGGATTCCGATGAATTGTGGTTTTATGATCAGATTATTCATTGATAGTATTTGAGTATTTGTTGTACTTTATTATGCATGATTGTTATAACTTTATATTTCCTGCCAATCTATCTGTTTGGTTTAGCCAACTAGTTTGATTTATCTTCAGTGGAAGAGGTGCTTTGTAATGGGTTCAATCTTATGGTGTCCTCATCCGGTCATAGGGTAGCGAGACACGTATTTGTATTGTTGCCATTAAGGGTAAAACAACGGGGTGGATGTATGCCGGATAACGGTCGATTGGTCGAGTAATAGTAGTAGATGCACAATCATTTCGGTCGACTTGTCACGGATGTAATGCCTATGTACATGATCATTGCTATGAATAACATCATAACTATGCATTTTTCTATTAGTTGCCTAACAGTAGTTTGTTTACCCACTGTATGCTATGTTTCAAGAGAGAATCCAGTAGTGAACACTATGGCCCCGGGCTCTACTTTTATTATATAAAAAGAAAAATATCTTGTTTAAATTAATTTTATTTTATTTTGTAATTTATATATCTACCACTACTAAATTTAATCCTTACAAGTAACGAGTTCAAGGGGATTGACAACCCTATTGCCCACGTTGGCTGCAAGTATTTGCTCTTGTGTTTGCATGTGTTGTTCATTAGGCTTGGTGTGATTCTTCTATTGGTTCGATAACATTAGTTCTCACCATGGTAAATACTTACTATATCGCTTCACCCTTCCTCTTTGAAAAAAAAACCCAATGCACCTCATAAGTAGCACACCACTATCTTTCAAACGGTGAGTACAGATGGGCCATCAGAGTTGTGAGGTGTTCAAAAAAAAGCAGCGCCATCACTAACCCTGTAAAGCTGACGGACCACATATGAAACCACCACCAGTATTTGAAAAAAATAGTACTAGCATTGTTTGAAAGTGATGCGCCACCAACTAAAGTTGTAACTAGCTGTTTTTTCACCAGTGTATAGGGTGATCCCTTCCCGAAAGTGCTCTTTTGATCCTGAGCTCATATGCTCCTGCATGAACAGTAAAATCGAAAAAAACACTAAAACAATTTTAAAAATCTGAATTTTTTTATGATAAACATTGATAAATGTTCTAGCCGCATGCAAAATTTTAGGTTGAAATGACATTCGTGGAGATCTGGGCAAAAGTAACAAAATCGATGGTCCAAAATGCTTCCAACAATAGTCTTTTTGAACCATTGATTTTTTCCCAGACCTCCACGAATGTCATTTCAATCTGAAATTTTGCATGAAGCTAGAAAATTTATCAATGTTCATCACAAAAAAATCAGTTTTTTAAAAATTTCTTTACTATTTTTTTGGATTTTACTGTTCATGCGGGAGCATATGAGCTCGGGATCAAATACTCCATGTCCGCACGTCTATAAGGTGAGACTCCGAGCATCTCAAAAGAGGAGTGCTCCATCGTGCTTCTCTTTGTTGAAACAAGTTCATATAAAACATTCCATCAGAGTGGCCAGTTAATCGGCGTGGAGGAGGCTGCAATGGACGCGTCCTCTCGTTTTCGGTCTCGGCGTCGGTCTAATGGGGAGAAACGTACTCCTTCATATGATACTTCTTCTGTCCCAAAATAAATGACTGAACTTTGCATTAACTTTAGGACAGGGGGAGTAGATCATAATGCACACGTTATGATTACGGATATTTAACTAGTGCATTATTTGTAAAAAAAGTGTCATCGTTGATCCTTAAAACAGATTGAGATGTACTCCTATTTCATGTGAGCACTCCAAAAAGTGGGCGGAAAGAATACTAACAAAATAATAGTTGTGTTACCAACATACTTATGTTATCATCATATACACTACTAATATGGTTGATTGATACACTAATGACAAGTGTTAGGTGTGAGTGGCCAGTGTTATGTCACACTCACACGCCTAGTCATTTTGCATGATCATTCATTCATGGTTGGACGTCGCAGCAAGGCCCCCCTCTCTCTCACTCCGTGTATAAATATGGAAACACACACCCATTTACAGGCAGCAGCTACAACAGATCAACATGGATCAGCTCGTCGTGCTCCTCGCCCTTCTCTTGTGCTCGTCGTGGCTGGTTCTTCCTTCCCTCCGGTGAGCCCCTCTTAAAATTAGCTGACCAAAAGTCAGATCAGTCGACTGAAGTGTAGCTAAACTGACTAGGTTTACTTACCGTGATGGCGGCAGAGTAGTTGGAGATGAGGCTGCCATAGAATGTCACGACGTCACTATGCTGCTCTGCAGCCGATCTGTTGCTGGCCTGTTCCGTCCTCGTGAAGGTGGCAAGGTCGTTGCCACCAAAGCCGATGAGGAAGACAGACCTCGAGAGCAGGGCACTTACCGCGTCGGCGCCATTGCTGGCCACCATCTTGGACCGGGTGGTGCCAAAGTAGCGTACCTGCCTTGACAACGGGATGTTGCCGCCCGCGTTCTTCGTACATGCATGAATATAGTTAACTTACCAACGTACCTACTATGCATATGCTTTTGGTATTGTGTATTGGGTAAGATACACAGAATAGACTTACGGTGGAGTCTAGGATGCCAGCTCCTGAGGACGCATAGTTCACACCAGCGGCGAGAGCGGTGAGCACAAGAAGGCGGGAGCTCGACTCCAGCAACAGATACGGTGGAGGGCTACTCTCGAAACCCATGCTCGTCACTGCGGCGTCGTACATATATGCAGCCAAATCACATGGACTATCTCAAAAGAATTCGTTGTGAGGTGGTATACTGTAGTAAGTATGGCCGACGTACCAACGAAATTGGCGGTGTTGTAGCCGTTGCTGAACCTTCCGGTAGGTTTGCCGGAGCCGGGCATGTCGATGCCGTGGTAGGGCATGTTAGCACGGGGTACGTTCTTCCCCGGTAAATAGTTGTTGTTGCAGTGCTCCTGGGAAAAGCCCGTGGCTTGGTGCTGCCTGGTGGCCATGGCCGTGTGGGCGGCGTGGTAGCCAGGGTGTGATGTTCGGTGGCGGTGAATATTGACCGGGGTGAAAACATTTCTGTCTTCGGATGGACCGGCGGCGGCGATGCTCGTTCCCTTGTTGAAGGCGTCGTCGCGGCTCTCACTGCCCGTCGTGTTGCTCCAGGGAAAACTCTGATCTTTGGGTCGGGCGGTGGCGGCGCTTCGGTGTCATAACCTTTCTGTAGGCACCGCCTTGGAGCCCACGGTTCGTCGTATGTAGTCTCTTCTCTTCGTGGTGGCGAGTTCACGATTGAGGCCTCCGGTTGCTCATGTAGTGTTAGGGGTGGTGTTGCTGCGCTCAATACCTATATATCCTGCCTTGGGTACAGGGACGGGCCCATGTTGACCCAACAGGTAGCCCATGACACCGGGTAAAAAATTACCTTACCTCATACATATAGGGCCCACAAAGGCCTGAACACCCCTAAATTTCCTAATGGGACACCCGGTACAGACAAAAGGGCCACAACTAGCCAACAAGGCCCGACCGACTAGCAGCACAGCACGCCCTGGTGAAAGCCTAGGCCCAGGCATCGATCCATCTGTACGTACGTCAATACGTGGCTTCGCGTATCACCTTGCCTGTTCGTCTACTCGCCGTTCGGCCGATGCGCTTCATGGCTTGTCGCCTCGTCGCCCTTCACCCCTCGCCTGTTCATCTACTTCGCCAGATCCCCCAATTCGCCCAATCAGTTAAGATATGTTTCATCAGACCTTAATTTTTTTGGAACGAAGACGCACGAAACGTCCCACTTTAAATTAATAAAGCCATATGGCAGCATCCACACAAGGTTTAAGCTTACAAACCAAACCGACCTCAGTTCAGCGGGCTCAACATCCCGGCAAAGATAAAGCTAAAGGTTCAAACAAGCGAAGAAAGATCATAACATAGTTCGCGACACAACTAAATTAAATGTTGCTCTCGTCATGCACTACTTGATCTGCCCCATAGTCTCGATCATGCGCTCCTCGTCACGCTGCTTCCCCAATGGCGCCCAAACCTGTAAGAAAAGATGACATTTGAAAAGAATCTCAGCGGGGTGAGCAGAAAACTTGTGCTCGCTAGTAATTTTGTTCCTCACGGCCCAAATGGACAAAAGCATCGCCCCTACGCTGCGCCATACCACCCTCGCATTCGCACCCCGCTCTACGGATAACAAGTTAAGAAGATCGACGCTACTTTGCGGGTTCCAATTCTGATTAAAAGTATCTCTGACCGCACTCCACGTAAATCTAGCGAGACAGCATCTGAAGAATACGTGGTTAGCTTCCTCCCCAAGGCCACAGATGGCACATGTCCCATTCGCCGGCCTGTTGCGTTTGGCCACATTATCTGAGGTTGGCAGGCGATTGCGAAACATTTGCCACATAAAAATCTTAATCTTGAGGGGAATGCCAGCCTTCCACAGACCCCTAGCCTTATCAAGCTCATTCCCCTCCGTAAGCTTCTCGTATAAGGATTTGACCGAGAATTTTTGTGAAGCAGTTAGCCTCCACGAGATCTCATCATTATCCTGGCTGAGCGTCCTCCCCTCGAGCTCAGCCACCAATTCGCAGTGTGTGTCTGCCTCTATTTCAATTCCTAAATTCTGCTCTAATTCTTAATTTGTTTGTCTAACCCTAGGAAATTAGGGCTATTCGGTAAGACTAGAAATTTTGACTGTATTAGCTATTGGACTATTTAGCTATTGTAGTGGTTAGTGGATGAGTTGAGAAGAATACTGCAATATTCTAGGAGATTAGGACGGCTGGAAGCACCGGCAAGGCAGCAACATGTCAAGTAAGTTTTATTTTATAGCTATGCAAGTGCAATTCATGTTATGTATGTATACACATGATTCTTAATTTTTTTCCTTTTGTGAAAAAATTAATTATCTAAATAATTACAAATTGCAGGAGAAGCTCAGTTTATGGAAAGGTTTCTAAAAAAGAGGAGAACCATAGTGCAAGATGAAGGCCCGTCACATTGTGATCGACTTTTGAAGCTAGCACTAGTATTTCCTGATGCCACCGCTACAGTTGAGAGATCTTTTTCAGCTATGAGAATTGTGAAGACATATTTGCGAAATCGTCTTGGCGACGACGCCTTGAAGTACAACCTTATTTGTTATGTGGAGAAAAGCGAAATGAGGAAGGTTACAAATGATGCAGTAATTGATCGCTTTGAGGCCATGAAAGAACCCAGGAAATCTTTTAGAAAGGTAATGGTTTTAACTTACTTATTACACAACTGTAATTACTATGTGCTAAGTGGTTTTAGTTTTTGATTTACAGACAAATCTAGTGTTGCATTTTCTCATCATAGGTTATACTTCATTCATAATTTGGACACTTTGATTCTCATTTACTGTTCAATTTCCAGCAATCAACTAATATTTCGAGCGAAATCTTTATTTTGGACCTTTGGCAATCATATTCATCGTCATACTGTATTCTATAAGGTATATTGTACGTACTGTTAAGTGTGTTACTTCTATCTATATTATGACTTCATATCCACATATATGTGATACACATGGGACCCCGGGTCATTTTTGTCCTGGGTCCGCCCCTGTTTGGGTGTGTGTGCGTGCTCCGGTGGCGTGCGTTGTACCGGATTGTTGATGATCTTTGCTTTATATATAAAGCGGGGCGAAAGTCTTTTTCGGTAATAGTTGTTGTTGCCTACGTCCAGCATGGAGCCGCCGAACACATAGACCGCCGACACCTGCCGCACGATGGCCTTGTTCGGCGTGATGCTGCCGGCAACGGCGGCGCCAAGCACAAGTCTAACAACAAGAGCCTTGGTGGCCAGCTCATACCCCATGATCATTCTACGATCTCCGACCTGAGTGGTAGACGGTGGTTGCAGATGCAGGACGCGAATGTGGGTGATGCGGGCGTGCCGGATTAGGAATTTAGGAGGTTGGACTTGATAAGAACGCAGTTTATGGCAGACCAGCAGTATGCACTACTAGGAGCTAAGACTACGATGGCATAGATACACGCGATGCATGCTGAGTTGCTTACACACAGAATTGTGAGTGGATATCCAGCTGCCCATCACCCGAGCCTCCATTGCGCAACCCCACAAGGAAATCATAAGCTGTCCTTATGTTTCAGAAAAGATAAAAACTAATTTCATAATGCATCTAATAATATTGATTTGATATTGTGAATGTTGATATTTTTTCTATAAACATGGTCAAACTTGAAGATGTTTGACTTCACACAAACCTTATATGCGTAGTAAAAGAAAGGAAGAGAGTACGTTGGTTTTTGTGTGTGTATATACATGGTAGGGCTAGCTACTGTAAGACTGTAAAAAGTTAAAAAGAAATGAAGAGAAAAATAAAGGCACGATACATGTCCTTGGCTAAAGTTTTTGTGTGTGTGCATGATACATGTTTGCCAAAAATTTATCAAATTTTTTTCAAAGATGATGAGGCAATAAAACTCGCAAAAGGTAGCATCAACATGGCAGTTAATGGAACTTACTCTTTATGTAAGCTCTAAGATTTTTTTTTTACATGTTGGTGCAGGAGAAACTGAAATATTTCGGGCAGCCCGACCTTATCGCCCTCGATGTAATTAACCTGTTAGAACAAACGTTCGAAATGTCACGCTCTCCCAGTGAACGGTCACCATAATATAAACGTTAAATTAGTTGGTAAGTTTACAAGCGTCTTTGGCTTTCATACTGATTAGTACCACTAATCTGAGTCAACCTGTATCATATAGGATTAGTAGTCTAAATTGAATAGTACTCCAGATATTCCTTTATATAAGGTGTATTTATTTTTGGATAAAATTACACAATGTAAGATGCATTTCTTCTAATTCCTCTTAATTACGTTTTCGGCCCTATAGAAAAAAAAAGTATCTTTCTGTCAATTGCATGTATCTCTCCTTGTAGAGAAAAAAGGGAAAGTATCTCCCCCCCCCCCCCCCCCCCCCCGCTAATTAACGAATTAGACAAGGGTAATTCTGTCCTAAATTAGCTATAGTTATGTGCCTCAGTCACCGTGCCAAAAATAATACACCTTACATAAAGAAATGGAGGGAGTAATAACTTACTACTTTTGTCTTGCCGTGTCCGATTACTATTGGTTGTAGCTACTCCCTCTATTACTTTTTACTCCACATATAAGATTTGTCTTAAGTCCAATCTCGTAAATTTTGACCAATTTTTTATTAAAAAATACCAACATCTACAATACTAAAGTTATATAATACAAAAATTAATTTCATAATGGTTTTAATAATATTGATTTGGTATTGTGAATGTTGATATTTTTTCTGTAAACATGGTCAAACTTTATAAAGTTTGATTTCAGACAAATCTTATATGCGTAGTAGTGAAAAAATGGAGTGTGTATGTTGTTTTTTGCGTGTATGTGTACATGGTAGAGCTAGCTATTGTAAGACTGGAAAAATCAAAGAGAAATAAAGAGAAGAATAAAAAGCACGCTACATGTCCTTGGCTAAAGTGTGTGTGTGTGTGTGTGTGTGTGTGTGTGTGTGTGGGTGGGTGGGTGTGTGCGCGCGCCCGCGCGCGTGTGCTTGTGCTCGTCTAGTTTGATGTAATCAATCCCGAACATAAATTTCAATAGGTTTGTCAATTTTTTCTCAATTTTTTTGCACTGATCATTAGGCAATAGAACTAAAAAAGGTAGCATCAACATGCCGGTTAATGGAACTTACTCTTTATTTAAGCTCTTAGATTTTATTTTTTACATGTTGGTGCAGAAGAAGGTGAAATATTTCGGGCAGCCCGACCTTATCGCTGCCCAAAGAACAAACGTCATTGGCCTTGTGGAGAGAGCCGCGATCTGTCGCCTGGGGCCTTGTTCGGTTAGGCAGGGAATGGAGAGGCTTGAAAGGGATTTAATCCCTTGCAAGTCAAAATTCCCCTAAAACCTCCCCGATCCCCTTCAATCCGTGTGATGAGGGGATTAACCGAACATGGCCTGAAGGAGCTGAACGCGAATGGGATAAAGAAGCTTATGATGGACCACCAATTGGACACGATTGTGGTGCCTAACATTGATATTTCTATCATTCTCGCCATCGGTGTGGCCACCCTGGCGTCGTTGTGCCGGCGGGTACGACGAAAAGGGGTTGCCCTTTAGCATATGCTTTGGCAGGCTGCAGGTGTATGAGCCGAGGCTGATCGAGATGGCATATGCTTTCGAGCAGGCAACCGGAGTTGCAGGCCACCCATGTTGAAGCCCTAGATAAATTTAACTATTTCAGTAGCGACAATGTAACACTGCGGCTCAAAAAAGGCTTCACTTACACTTTTCTCTCTTCATGTAAAAGAATAAACTTCATAGTATTACTTCTTGGGCCAGGAAGTAACTCAGAATGAAATAGCAACGTGGTACTAAATGAAGAATAAATTCACAGTAGTACTTGGGGCAGCAAGTAACTCAGAAGGAACTAGCAACGTGGTACTAAATGAAGGTGGAGACACTGCATTCAGTAAGCTTTTCTTCAGTACACCCAATATAGAAAAAATTACAAATTTCGATACGCTATCCATGGTGGAGACTATTAACATACCCTATCATTAAACCGTACAGTTTAGTCCATTTTACATGAACAAAATTAGAAAGATATACCGGTCAATTTCATTTCTTATAAAACTGACAAGGCAACCAGACCCAAAAACAGTTCAAGGGGAACTCTATCTCCATGGTTTTCAGCCGTAGCAAACTCTGCCAACGGCCTTCAATTCTACCTGCTTATTATGGTTTCAGCAAACAAACAAGGCACAAGCATGCCGAACTGCCAACATCAATCCATGGGCAGCGAGTGCATCCTACCTAAAGCAGACTTCTAAACTACAGCAACAGATATAGCTGGTCTGGACATCATCATCCTAAACTGCCCACAGCAACAAGCGCATGTAGATTACCAAAACCAGGCATTACCTAACCGGATGCTCAGCGGGTGATTGAAGCCTCCTCCTGGCAACCATCGGTGTCATCTGTCAATGCCCTTCATCCAACACCTCAGGTTCCTAATTAAGGAAGACACCACAAAATGAGAGTGAGACCAAAAACATTGAATTCATCATTAATATGAACAGAGTTCGATCAGTTTGTAGCGTACAAGATCGGAATGAGAGCCTGCTGATGACAAACTGCTCTCACGCCACTACCGGACTCGCGGGATATGCCTACGGCCCAGGGCCATCGGCATAGGTCCTTTGCCGTCGGCATAGATCTATGCCTACGGCCGCCGTCGGCATAGCCCCGTCGGCGTAGATCACGTCAGCGTAGATGTGTCAGACCGTCGGCGTAGTATAGCCGTCGGCATAGGTGCATATGCCGACGGCCGTGGGATAGCCGTCGGCATAGTTTAGCTGTCGGCGTTGTTTTCCGTCTGACGGCAGCGGACGGCGCCGTCAACAGCGCGATTCAGGAGACGACACGTGGCGCGATTCAGGAGACGACACGTGGCGCGGCTATGCCGACGGCTTGGCCGTCGGCATAGATGGGCATAGATTTCCATCTATGCCGACGACCTAGCCGTCGGCATACCTGCGCCACGTGTCGTCCCCCGGCTTCTCCTGGCGGCAGACATATGCCTACGGCAAAGCCGTCGGCATAGATTTCCATCTATGCCGACGGCTTTGCCGTAGGCATATGTCTGCCACGTGGCAGCTCCTGGTTTCTCCTGGCAGCAAGGCTATGCCTATGGCAAAGCCGTCGGCATAGTTTGCCACATGGCAAGCCCTGGTAACTCCTGGGCGTATATATGCCGACAGCTTTGCCGTAGGCATAGTTTTTTTTTGTTTTTTTTATTTTCCCTGCTTTCTCTTTTCCAATTCATTTGACAGCATTTCAAAACAGAACAATATGAAATTATGAAGAAATATGACAATTCATCATGTGAACATACTCAAGTTCATCTAAACATACTCAAGTTCACCATCATTATCTAAACATACTCAAGTTCATCACATCATCTAAAGATCATCACCGATGGAAGTTCATGAACATAAAAGTAGTGCAAGACATGAAACATGATAAAAGTAGGAATATGAAAGGCATGGCACGATGGCCACATGCACGGAATCATGAAGCAAGAGCACCCCCGCCAAAAGCACCACCTCCGCCATAACCACCACCACCTCCGTCAAAAGCACCACCTCCGCCAAAACCACCACCACCACCTCCGCCAAAACCGTCATCGCGACCACCACCACTCTGCCAGATCGGAGTGACTGGGGTCGACGAAGCAGGAGTCGAGCCACCGGTCCCCAACATGTTTCAGAAAAGATTCTAACGGTAAATATGATATGATAGTGTTTCATGAACGAGAACTAGTTTGCTAGTAGTTAGGCAAATGTACTAACCGAACCATCACTGCCTAGTGCCACCCATTCATCGAACGTGGGCACGTGTGGGGGTTCTCCCGCAGGTGGTGGTGGGGGTCCCATTTGTGGTGGATCCGTGCGGTTAGTCCAAGACGCCAACATAGCCTGAATGTTAGTTAAACAAGCAAACTAGAAGATCAGAAGGAATGAAAGTGCAAAAATTTAGGTTGGTTTTAAGAGGGCAGAACTAACCGTCATCATCTGACGGTTGTAATCATCGTTTGCCTTCACTCGTTTCAAGTACTCCCGCACCTCGAGATTCCTATGCTCGACAAACTCCTTATATGCCTACATAATTTAGGTTGTTTCTAAGTGAGCAATGCTGAAAATAAACTGAGAATGCAAGATAGAAGAAGATAAGGAGGAAGTACTTACAGCATGCTGGCGGGCTAAGGGAGTCTGTGAACGCCCCGTACTCTCTAACTGGCTCGGGTTGCTAGCCCGAAGCCGTGTGTACGAGGTCGAAGGAGTGATCAAGCCATCGAAACACGGATACCGGCCATTCTTCTTCCCCTGGATGGCCACCACCGCCGTGTCGTTGATCTGAGACTGGGCGACCTCAGCAACAGGAACATCCGGATGCAACTCCTGATAGTGATGAATGTAAGACCCCAGGTGCTCCTCGGTCTTGCCGTAGTACTGGCTCTCGCCCTCCTTGCGATGACTCCGCTCGCGGGCCAGCTTCCACGACTCCATGTCTGAGAGCGGCCTCTTCAACTTGTCCTCCTACAACACCAAATAGAAGTCAGCCATACATAAGAACATGACGTAAAGAAGAACAAAAATGCATCATGCACATAGATATACCTTCATGGCCTTGAAGCCCCAGTGGTTCCTGTTTCCTTGGCCGTGTGTCCCGTCGTCTCCACGGTTAGCCCGGGCCTTGATGCTCTTGGCAGCAAACTCTGCATCGGCGCCGAGCCACCTATCCACCAAACTCGCCCATCCGTCATGCCTTCCATAGCACCAACGAGGAACAACCTATGCAAATTTTGGAAGCATGACATGTGAGCACGAAACATATAGTTGACTGCTTGAAACAATGAAAATTTAGTAATAGTTACCATCATGAACTGCTCCTTGCTCAAGGTAAGTCGTAGCTTCTGCGCTTGAGTTTTGGGCATCTTTTGGTGCAGGTAGTAGTGGTAGTACTGCGAGACGGCAACCCAGCGCACCTCGTACTGCAACTGACGAGCTTTCTTCTTCGCAGCCGCAAGCAAGACCACGTCGGCTCTGGCCTTGTGCTCGTCAAGAACTCTATAGAGTTGCTGCAATCATGCAAAAACCAGAAGCAAACAAGGCATGAGTTGAGTGATTCAATGATAAACTATGAACGAAACTGAAGACAAGTGATTCAGAAGAGAACTTACCCAAAATTTGGTGATCACGGCCTTAGCGGTCGTCCCGTACTCCGCGTTGCTGCAAGCCTCGTAGTGGGCCCAGCTCGTGGCCAAAACCCGCTGCTGCGGGTCCCTGTCTGGCCGCGGGCAGAATAGGCCAGGCCAAAACTCCTTCAACAGGACAGTGATACGGCCGTTCGGTTTACGGCCCTTTCCGTGAAGGATCCAGTTTCTGCAAAAGAATCAAATGATTGCCATGTGTACAATAAGAAAATGTTGTCATGTGTTGAAAATATGATTTCGAGGCACTTACTCTGTCCCCACAGGTTCAATGAGCCACTTGTGCTCCTCGATAGAAGGTGGTGTAGGTAGTCCGGCATTACCACGCAGCCACCCCTGCGAAGAACCCGGTGGCAAGTCACCCCACAACGCGGGATCAACCTCCCCTCCACCCTCCTCGGCCTCCTCCTCACCCTCCTCCTCGGCCTCCTCCTCCTCCTCACCCTCCTCCTCGGCCTCCTCCTCCTCGCCATCAGGAACATACTCCTCCTCCTCAGACTCAGAAGGTGCCTCTGTATAGGAGGGCATCGAAGAAGACCCTCCTATTTCAGACACGGCCCGGAGTTTTTTGCCCCGGTTGCCTCTCCCCCCACCTCCTCCTCCTCTAGGGGCTCTCCCCCCACCGCCTCCTCCTCTAGGGGCTCTCCCCCCACCGCCTCCTCCTCTAGGGTCTCCTCCCCCGACCCCTCCACCTCCCTGTGAGGTGTCATCCTCGCGTAGTCGGGAGGGAACCTTGTGGGCTCGTCCACTCCGAGTAAGTCCTTTAAATTTACTGAGGAAACTAGCGCCGCTGGACTTGCCCATGATTATTAAACCTGCATTGAGAAGAGAATAAACAATTAGTAAGGATATCAATTAAACAAGCATACAGGAAAAACATTAATACCAGAAGAGCACATTAAGCATACTATTGTAATGATCATTAAAAGAACTTACATTTTCTAGAAACCATATGAATCATCACTATTGTAATCTATTTGTGGACCGGTCTCATCATCACTATCACGCATATCTTCTTCGTTGTCTGACGGAGGTGGAGGCTCTTCCTCATCGTCAGCGTCTTCATTTAACTTTTCAAGCATAATTATGTCTCTTTGATTCACAACTGCCTCACCATCAATCCGTGCGTCGTCGTCGTTTGGGTCCAGGTCAACATAACCCAAGTCATCATCCTTGTTGTTTCGGACCACGTCATCATGTTCCTCTTGATAGAACACTCCCTCGTATGTCATGGGGTTTATGTTGTAGTAATCATCATCGTTCGGGTCCGGTAGCTTACCATGCGGCGACACCTTGAACACAACTTCCCAACCCTTTAGGTACTCTTTCTGGCATGGGTAAGGCAGATAATATACTTGTGTGGCCTGGGTAGCGGCGATAAAGAGATCAGCTCCGGCATAGACGGTTGATGGTTTAACTTCAACTAAACCAACAGAAGGCGTATGTCTCAGACCCTTTTTGGGGTCGAACCATCGGCATTTGAACACAGTGAGACTTAGGTGTTCGCGGCCACGTTTGAATGTAAGCTCGTATATTTTTCCTACCCTTCCGTAGTAATCTACTTCATTATCTCCTTTAGTGAAGACTCCAGTATTTATGGTTTTGGGATCAGGCCGACTGTTCTGGTGCTCCTCTGTATGGAAGCGATACCCATTCACATCATACTTTTCGCATGTCATGACAACAGGATCAAAACCCATGGAAACCCATCTCAATTCTTCATCCATTGATTTGATCGGATCATTTCCCTACAAGTTTAATTGAAGTTATAGGGTGCATGAGTTTAATTGAAATTATAGGGTGCATGAGTTTAATTGAAATTATAGGGTGCATGAGTTTAATAGAAAGTGTGAAAAATTACTTTCTCGATGAACCACGCAACGAAATTTTTCCTTCCATCAGCACCCTTTCGGAGAAGAGCAAGTGCCTCCGCTTCAGAAGGAGGCAGCATTCCCGTCCATTCTTCTTCAACGAATCGACTACAATAAGAAAAGCGGTATAAGAACTAGGCAAAGTGAACATAACGAATTGACTAAAAGAATGGTGCAAAGGTATTACCTCATCCACTCATCCTCAACTTCCTTGATGTTGTGCAAGATATAGAACATGACATCCTCCCACTCATCTCGTGGCATGAGATAAGATTTCGAGCATCCAGCCCTACTACCTTGCCCGATGAATAGAGGCAACTTGGGTTTATACTTGGGTTCTTCTGTATTGTATCGAGACACCTTATTGTGCAACGTGGGAACATGGTCCGGATAGTAGGCTATCCTGAGGTCTGCCACCTCCTCTAGGATAACTGCCTCAGCTATGGAAGCTTCAATCTTAGCTTTGTTTCCACATTTCTGTCTCAGATGCTTGTTCTGTCTCTCAGGGCCGTACTGCCAACGATTCTGCACAGGGCCCCCCAACAATACCTCGTTCGGGAGGTGCAAAAGGAGATGTGTCATCGGAGTAAAGAAGCCTGGCGGGAAGATCTTCTCTAGCTTGCATATCAACTCCGGCGCCTTCTTATGCATTTCTTTTATCTTCTCAGGACATACTTCTTTAGCACAAAGCGTGCGGAAGAAATGGCTTAACTCCGCAAGCACACGCCAGACACGTTCGGGAACATAGCCCCGAACCATCACCGGCATAATCCGCTCAATCCATACATGATAGTCATGACTCTTGAGCCCGATCACTCTGCCCGTTGAAAGATTGACCCCCTTACTTATATTCGACGCATAACCATCAGTGAACTTCACGACGTGTTTCAGCCACTTGAATGTCTCCATCTTATGATCCTTTTTAAGTACGAAGTCAGCATCTGGCTTGAACCAAGATTTTCGACTGCCTGTGGGAGGCTGCATGTGTAGACGTGGTCTATCGCAAATATTCTGTTGATCAACTCTAGCATTAACATTATCCTTTGTCTTATCAGGAATGTTGAGGATCGTGTGAAAAAGGGACTCTGCGACATTCTTTTCGGTGTGCATCACGTCTATGTTGTATGGAAGTTTGAGGTCCTTAAAATAGGGAAGCTGCATGAAGGGGGTAATGTGAGTCCAGTTGTGCGTCTCACCATATCCTTCAAAAATTTTCCCTTTACTTTTTCCTTTGCCCTCGCCCTCGTCTTCGCCTGTGGCTTTGCCTTTGCCTTTGCCTTTGCCTTTCCCCTCACCGGCAGGCTTAAGAGCTTTTAGCTGAGCAAGCACATCCGCACCAGAAAACGTTGGAATCTCGTTTACTTCATGGACAACTTTGCCTTTTGTGAAGTTCTTCTTGTCTTCCCTATCAGGATGGTCTGGAGGGAGGAACTGTCGATGCAGGTCAAATGCAACATACTTGCCACCCTTCTTCAGCCAAATGAAAATCAAGGCCTGCATGCACACTGGGCAAGGCATCTTTCCACTTGTACACCATCCGCAGAACAAGGCATAACCGGGAAAGTCATGCATGCAATATTGTAGCCAAACTTTCATCAAGAAATTTTTCTGCAGATGTCGGTCGTATGTCAACCTCGGGAAGTACCAAGAATGGTGCAAATCATCCACCAACGGCTGCATAAACACACTCAAATTCTTCCCCGGATATTCAGGCCCCGGAATTATAAGCGACAGGAACATGGTCTTGCGTTGCATTATGGCGCCGGGAGGGAGATTCAACGGAATAACAAATATGGGCCAACAGCTGTATGGATTAGACGACATACCATATGGATTGAACACATCACCTGTTATAGCAATTCTGACATTCCCAGCCTCGGCTGCTTCCTCCGGGTACTCTATATCGAATGACTTCCATGCTTCACCTCCTGATGGATGTACAATTTTTTTTGGATTGTACCTTTTCCCTTCCTTGTGCCACTTCATCATTTTGGTAGACTCCTCGGTGATGAAAAGGCGCTGCAGTCTTTTTATAAAATCAAGATACCGAAGAACCTTCACAGGGATTTTTAGCTGCTGCTTCTGACCATGCTTATCGACCACCTCAATATACCGAGAGGAACCGCACTTCCTACAGTACTTGTCATCCGCATACTCATGCCTAAACAAAAGGCAATTCTTTGGACAAACATGTATTTTCTCATAGTCCATCGAGAGCGCCTTCATGATTTTCTTCGTACCATACATGGTTTTCGGCAGTTCATGGCCCTCAGGCAGGCTGTTAGCCCATACTCCCAGAAATGCTTCGAAGCAACCTCGGCTACAGCCGTACTCAGCCTTGACTGCCATCAGTTGCGAGATGGCATCCAGCACGGACAGCTTGGCACCCTCATAGAGAGGTTTCTTTGACGAGGCCAAGATTTCCAGGAAGGCCTTTGCGGTTTCCTCCGGCTCCTCCGGTTCATTCGCTGAATGTGACGGAGGTGTCGGCTGTGCAGCAAAGACATCATCTAGCATGTCTCTAACCCCATCGTCCTCATAACCAGCGACGCGTTGTCGTATCACATCCTCCCTACCACGGTCCCGCTGGGCAAAGTTTATCGGCATATTAAAGTTGGCATAAATCCATGCGTGCGAAGGTGCTTAGTCATCTCACTCTTATCTCTGCGGATACGCCTCTTACATCTGGCACACGGGCATTCTGGCACCATCCTCATTGGACTACGAAATATCTCTTTCAAAAATACATCAGTTTTCTCGACCCACTCTGTTGTTACTTGATTCCGACGGAAAAACCCACTATACATCCACTGATTATCTGCCATCTCTGCTTTATTGGAAGCCACACAACAAAATTAAGGATTCATTTAAATTACTCACATCAATATTTATTTTTTACAAGGTTGACGAGAAACGACATTTAATCCACCTACATCTCTAATAGGTAAAGATGGGTCCTAATCCCACCCGAGAATGTGTAGATTGAGTACGTTGTCCATGCTCTACCCCATTCCGAGACAAAATTTCGGCAGCACCTCCCCGCTGTTCTGCAAATACACGTCTCGGCAAAATGCCGAGAGAATGTGCATCCGGAGAACAACAGGGAGGCGCCGCCGAAATCCTGTCTCGGAACGGGGTAGAGCATGAACAACGTACCCAATCTACACATCCTCGGGCTGTCCGTGGAAAGCGTTGGACAATCCGAAAGAGCTGCGGTGATAAATATGCAATTGAATGCATATTTATCGATGCAACCCTTTCGGACGGGAGACCTAGGTTACGCGACTTGATGTGAAAATTTAATCTAGTGACATGGAAAAAAAGTGGACGAGGTCATGGAATTGTTGCTCACCCTCCGATGTAGTCGATCAAAGGAGACAGACGATCGTGGACCAACACCTCCAACGTCGACAATCACTCCACGAAGATGGAACACCACAAATCCTGTTAATTACACCGAGTGAAAAAAAATTAGGTCATCACCTCACATTAAGCATTGATACTTTTAACTATGAAAAAAAATCATGTTTCGTCAAGTGTCAAAAAATTTACTCTTCCGTCTCATCTCATCTTCACAATACATATATCTATAATATTGAGTATGTATCTAAAAACATAGTAAAACTACACAAATATCCATTCATCTACCATCTATCTATCTCACATTGTGCACTTAATTTTTTTCACATTTATACTCGCTTTCATTTCATTCATCTATCTAACATCCATCTATCTAATCATCTATTACTATATATATATATGCATTCATCTACAACATTACTACACAAAAAAAGGTTAAAAAAAGTTCTTACCTACGGATGAGGGGGCGACCACCGGAGCAGGGGGGCGGCCGGTCAGGGCAGGGGACGACCACCGGAGCGGCAGGGGGCGGTCGCCGGAGGGGCCGGCCGGTCGGACCAGCAGGGGGCCGGCCAGTCTAGGCCGTGGGCCGGCCAGGGCGGCGTCCACGCAGGGAGGGCCGGGGGAAGGGAGGGGCGGCTGGAGCGAGGGAGGGGCGGGGGCGGCTGGAGCGGGGCCGGCGCCGGCTGGAGCGAGGGAGGAGCGGCGGCAGGCGGCGCAGGTGCGGTGTGATGGGGCGGCGACGATGCGGGTGGGGGCGGCAGGGGGCACGGGCGAGGCAGGGGGCGAGTGTGGCGGCGGCGGCAGGGGGCGAGTGCGGCGGCGACGGCAGGGGGCGGGGGCGAGTGCGGTGGCGGCGGCAGAGGGCGAGTGCGGCGACGGCAGTAGGCGGCGGGGTCACGGGGAGCTGGGAGAGAGTGAGTGGATGAGGGTCGACGTGAGGGGGATAAGGCAAACTATGCCGACGGCTGTCGTCGGCATAGTTGCCACGTCACTGATCCGCGTGACAAGTCCCCTATGGCGGCAGCTGTGCCGACGGCTTTGCCGTCGGCATAGTTATATTTTTCATTTTTTAAATATTTTTAGTAGTTCATATTTTTCATTTTTTAAGTGTTTTTAGTACTTCATGTTTTTCCTTCTTTATGTTTTTTATTTCATATAGATTTTTTAATGTTTTTATAGTTATATTTTTCCTTTTTTATGTATTATTATTTCATATGGATTTTTAATGTTTTTTAACCGCTCGGCCCTCTCCTCTCCCGGAACCACACAGAGGGGAGGGGAGGCGCCGAACTCGAGCAGCTTCGTCCGCCGAGGCCGTGGCCTGGTCGCGGGTCGGAGGTGGGGGCGGCGGTGGCGGCGGACCCACATCTACATCCCCGGAGGCCCCGGAGGCCGCCGGCCACAGCCGTAGACGCGCGAAGGGCAATCCGCTATGGCCGCAGAACGTCTACTACCGTGTCATCGCCGTCCGTGAGGGGGGAGGGCACATCCGGGCCAGACCCACAACAAGATCCCCTCCGTGTAGACCCGACGCGTCCGATTCCCCCCTCCAGGTGCCGGCAGTGGCGCCGTCCCTGAGGGGGGCCAAACCCCGGAGACGCGTGCCGCCTCTTCGGACATGCCACCACACCACCCCGCATGTATGAGGGCCCGGTGCGACGCTCCGGTGGCATTGCTACCCCCCCCCCCCCCCAGGGCCCCTGTCCTCCCTAACCCTAGAGCGGTTGACCACGAGATCTTGCCCTTTGACTTTCCGCGGACAGGCTTTGAACAGTGGACCTCTCCACCCGGTTGTGTTAGGTCAGCTCAGAGGGACACCTGGAAGCAACATCCGGGCCAAACCGACAGCTACATCCCCTCCGTGTAGACCCGATGCGTCCGTTTCCCCCCTCCAGGTGCCGGCGGCGGCGCCGTCCGTGAGGGGGGGCACACCCGGACACGCGTGCCGGGCGTTTTCAACCACCACAACACTTCCAAACACATGAGAGGCTGCCTACGCAAGATTTGGCGGCATGCTAGCCCCCGGAGGCCGCCGGCCACAGCCGTAGACGCGCGAAGGGCAATCCGCGTAGAGGGGATTTTTTGGATACTTCTCCATCACCAAAAATTATGAAAAAAATATTATCGTTCCTATAGCACATGTGCACACGTCGTGCAAAAAAACTCATGATTTTATCGCGCTCCGAGTATTTAATAATATTCACGCCGCATCGTTACCGCAGAATGGCTACTACCGTGTCATCGCCGTCCGTTAGGGGGGCCACGCCCCGGAGACGCGTGCCGCCTCTTCGGACATGCCACCACACCACCCCGCATGTATGAGGGCCCGGTGCGACGCTCCGGTGGCATTGCTACCCCCAGGGCCCCCGACCCGCCTAACCCTGTAGCGTTTGACCATGGGATCTAGCCCTTTGACTTTGCACGGACGGGATTTGACCAGTGGACCCTCTCCACCCGGTTGTGTTAGTTCAGCCCATAGGAACACTTTGGAGCAACATCCGGGCCAGACCCACAGCAAGATCCCCTCCGTGTAGACCCGACGCGTCCGTTTCCCCCCTCCAGGTGCCGGCGGTGGCGCCGTCCGTGAGGGGGGCCATGCCCCGGAGACGCGTGCCGCCTCTTCAGACATGCCACCACACCACCCCGCATGTATGAGGGCCCGGTGCGACGCTCCGCTGGCATTGCTACCCCCAGTGCCCCTGTCCCGCCTAACCCTGTAGCGTTTGACCACGGGATCTACCCCTTTGACTTTGCAAGGAGGGGCTTTGACCAGTGGACCTCCCCACCCGGTTGTGTTAGGTCAGCCCATATGAACACTTTGGAGCAACATCCGGGCCAGACCCACAGCAAGATCCCCTCCGCGTAGACCCCACGCGTCCGTTTCCCCCCTCCAAGTGCCGGCGGCAGCGCCGTCCGTGAGGGGGGGGCACACCCCGGACACGCGTGCCGGGCGTTTGCAACTGCCACAACACTTCCAGACTTGTGAGAGGCCGCTGGCGCAAGATTTGGCGGCATGCTAGCCCCCGGAGGCCGCCGGCCACAGCCGTAGACGCGCGAAGGGCAATCCGCCTAGAGGGAATTTTTCGGATACTTCTCCATCACGAAAAATTATGAAAAAATACCATCGTTCCTATAGCACATGTGCCCACGTCGTGCAAAAAAACTCATGATTTTATCGCGCTCCAAGTATTTAATAATATTCACGCCGCATCGTTACCGCAAAACGTCTACTACCGTGTCATCACCATCTGTGAGGGGGGCCACGCTCCGGAGACGCGTGCCGCCTCTTCGGACATTTCACCACACCACCCCGCATGTATGAGGGCCCGGTGCGACACTCCGATGGCATTGCTACCCCCACAGGGCCCCGTCCCGCCTGACCCTGTAGCGTTTGACCACGGGATCTAGCCCTTTGACTTTGCACGGACGGGGTTTGACCAGCGGACCTCCCCACCCAGTTGTGTTCGGTCAGCCCATAGGTACACTTTGGAGCAACATCCGGGCCAGACCCACAACAAGATCCCCTCCGTGTAGACCCGACGCGTCCGTTTCCCCCCTCCAGGTGTCGGCGGCGGCACCGTCCGTGAGGGGGGGCACACCCCGGAGACGTGTGCCGCCTCTTCGGACATGCCACCACACCACCCCGCATGTATGAGGGCCCGGTGCGACGCTCCGATGGCATCGCTACCCCCAGGTCCCCCGTCCCGCCTAACCCTGTAGCGTTTGACCACGGGATCTAGCCCTTTGACTTTGCACGGACGGGCTTTGACCAGTGGACCTCCCCACCCGGTTGTGTTAGGTCAGCCCACAGGAACACTTTGGAGCAACATCCGGGCCAGGCCCACAAAAAGATCCCCTCCGTGTAGATCCGACGCGTCCGTGAGGGGGGGCACACCCCGGAGACGTGTGCCGCCTCTTCGGACATGCCACCACACCACCCCACATGTATGAGGGGCCGGTGCGACGCTCCAGTGGCATTGCTACCCCCCAGGGCGCCGTCCCTCCTAACCCTGGAGCGGTTGACCACGAGATCTAGCCCTTTGACTTTCCACAGACGTGCTTTGACCAGTGGGCCTCTCCACCCGGTTGTGTCAGGTCAGCACAGAGGGACACCTGGGAGCAACATTCGGGGCCAAACCGACAGCTACATCCCCTCCGTGTAGACCCGATGCGTTCGTTTCCCCCCTCCAGGTGCCGGCAGCGGCGCCGTCCGTTAGGGGGACCACGCCCCGGAGATGTGTGCCGCCTCTTCGGACATGCCACAACACCACCCGGTTGTGGTAGGTCATCCGATATATATAAACACTTGGAGCAAAGTCCCCTTCGTATAGACCCGATGCGGCTGTTCCCCATTCCAGTTGCCGGCTGGTGGCGGCACCATTCGTGAGGGGGTCACACCACTCTGTACTGAACCGAAAAATAATGTATGTATGCTTATTAACACATACGGTATGTAAGTTAGTTAAATAATAATAATAATAAAGAAACAGTGAAGAAAAAGAAAAAAAACTATATGTATGCTTATTAACACATACTATATGCTTATTTAACATACTAGATGCTTATTAACACATACTATATGTATGCTTATTAACACAATCTATATGTATGCTTATTACATACTGTATGCTTAATAATAATAATAATACTATATGGAAAAAAAAGAAAAAAAAAGAAGAAAAAAAACTATGCCGACGGCAAAGCCGTCGGCATAACTGCGGCAGGGCAGATGGACAGCGCCGCGGATCGATGACGTGTCAGATATGCCGACGGCTACCGTCGGCATAGGTCCTGGTCGGTGCGCTCTGGATCGGTGACGTGTCACCTGTATCTATGCCGACGGCCGCCCATCATGGCCGTCGGCATAGATTTGACGTCGTTAGCCGGCCGTGATGCCCGTTGTCGGCAGGCCCGCATCTATGCCGACGGCCTATGTGTGCCGACGGCAGCTGTAGGCGTAGTCTTGGATAAGCCGACGGCTGTTGTGTGCCGACGGCTGCTGTCGGCGTAGACGTGGATAGACCGACGTCCTTTATATGCCGACGGCCAGGAGCTAGCTGTCGGCATAGCTCGGACTAGGCCGACGGTAGCCGTCGGCATATATTTGGCTGTCGGCTTAGAGCCCTGTTCCTGTAGTGCGCGGTGAGTCTGGTATGTCGTCAACTAAACCTGACTCGTCTCTGCACACCAACTCATATGCCATCTCAAGGTTGGCAATGATGTCTGATATGGCCGGCCGGTCCTTGCTGTCCAACTTCACGCAACGTCGTGTAGTCCGAGCCACATGCTTAAGCGCCTGCAGCTTCCATGGCAGTACAGGTCGCCTGTCCAGCAACTCCTCAATATTACCAGCCTTAATGATGGGGGACGCAAAGTCAGCCAAATAATAATCCTCCCCTTGGTTAAGCGCAGTTCTCCCTGTGGACCTCAAACATCACCACGCCCAGGCTGTACCCGTCGATCGCCGGCTTCACACGAGGACTGTAGGCGTACTCTGGGGCCATGTAGGGGCCATGTACCAGGGGGCTCGAACCCCGTCTCATCACTCGTCATGTCCCACGCGACACACAAGCCAAAGTCGACCGATCCGATGGAAGAGACTAGGAAATACATTTATAAGTCAACATCCCCTCACATGTGCCTTCACTATTAGGAAAATGCTTATACACAGTAGCATAGTAATAACGCTGGGAAAGAGCAAACACTGCTGTTACTTTGTAGTAGTGCTGTTGCACTACAAGCACTGCTACTATATGGGCATAGCAGTAGCGCCGGAAATGCAAAACGCGCTACTACTAAAACTAACAGACCGTTCCAGGTATTCTAGGGATACTAGTAGCACTCATGGTAAAGAAGCGCTACTACTATTGATCTTAGCAACAACGCTTTTTCCCCTACCAGCGCTAGTGATATATTCAGTCCTCTCATAATAAGACCAAATTTTAGTTCCACCTCACTCCGCGAACAGAATTTTCATCACCTTAAATATAGTGCTTCTTAAACCATCACAACCACTTGGTCTTCATTGAACTCTATGTGTAGGATCTGTGGCCGCAATAGAAATCTTCTCCGGTTCTGAAGAAGATTCCTATTGACAATTTAGATTCTATACAAAAAGATCATTGATGACTAATGAATTTTTGAAAAAATTTACATGCTTAGCTTTAGCAGTAGCGCTTTTCTTCAGAAAGCGCTACTGCTACAGGTTTTAGCAGTAGAGATTTTTACGGACAAGCGCTACCATTAAAGGCCCTTATCCAAATTAATCGGCCCGCGCCTCCTCTCACTCTCCCCCTCACACTCTCTGTCGCCTCCGTCGCCCTCGCCGCCGTCCTCCTCCTCCACCCCAAGGTCGATCCCTCCCTCCTCCTCCTCCTCCTCATCCTCTCCCCCCTCCTCCTCCCTCCTCCTCCTCCCTCTCCGCCGGTGGCCCCCTCCTCCTCCTCCCCCTCCGGCGCCCCCTCCTCCTCCCTCCTCCCTCTCCTGCTCTCTCCTCGTCCTCCCTCCTCCCCCCTCCTCTCTCCTCCTCCCCCTCCTGCTCTCTCCTCCTCCTCCTTCCCCTCCTCCTGGCCTCCTCCCACACCTCCTCCCCCCCATTTCTGTAAATTAACTTAGATGTTTTTTAGTTAATTAACATAGATGTTTTTAGTTAGGGAAGTAGGTTAGGTAACTAATTAAGTAGATGCTAATTTAGGGCAGTGGTGTTTAGTTCATAGAAAAAATTCAATATAGTTTTTTTACTGTTTTTTAGTAAGTGTTTAATAGAATTAGTTAGAAAATTAATAGAACTAGTTAAACTAGTTTATTTTTAGTAAGTACTAGTTTATTTTATTTATAGTAAGTGCTTAGTTGAACTAGTTGAATTAATAAAACTAGTTTATTTTTAGTAAGAAAATTTAGGTATATGAGATTTGATGATCTAACTAAATTTTTTACTATAGAACTAGTTTATTTTTAGTAAGAAAATTAATAGAACTAGTTAATTTTTTTAGTTAAACCAATTATTCCCGCATCGACGTCGACGATGCCTATCCCGCATCCTCGTCGTCGACTCGGCGGAGGCGGCCTGGGCTTGTTTTTTTTTGTAAGAAAATTAGTAGAACTAGCTTATGGAGTTTCACTAAGTCCTAAGATGACGATAATAATGTTTTTGTTTATATTTTGTTTTTGCAGAGATCAAGGAGCCCCTGCATCATCCCCGCCGCCGTCCCCGTCACCGACCCCCTCCGACCTCGATCGAGGTGAGACCAGCCGCCCCATGTTGTTAATTTAATTTATGTATTTTAGGTGTTTAATCTTAGAATAACATAGTATGAACCCTAGTTACGATCGAAGCATGTTTAAAATGTAGCTTTTTAATTAGGTGTAGTTAATAGAATTTAGGTGTATATCTTGAATGCTCATATGATGTAGATATAAACATGTATATATTGTGTTGCTCAAATAGGATATGTGCTTGCCCAAGTGGCCGGCCATGTTTGCAGGTTACACCTCCTATAGTGGCCTATGTTTTGCCGGAGTGTTGATTAATTTCCGTTCCGGCAAATTTCAGGCGCTCAATATTTCCTTTTTTAGCAAAGGTCATGCCGGATTTTTCCGTGAATTCTGACATGACTTGTGCTAGAATATGTAGGAAATATCGAGTGGCCTGTATTTTCTCGAAAAATAATTAAACGACATTTCGGGTTGACTAAGTATGTGGAGGCTCCTTCACCGAAGGTCGAAAAATCAGTGAGGGAGTCTATCCACCATATATAAGAGAGGACGAAGAAGCCCGACTATTGTCATGGGGGTCGTTTCTCCTTCTTTTCATTGTGCTAGACCTTTGCTATGCACTAGGGAAAGGAGGAGTAACGACCATCACCGGGTCGCAAATGTCAGAGAGGAATCATGGAGGAAGAGTCTCCATCATATAGACTCGGCAGACCGATAGTCATCATGTGATGAACAATAATGATCTAACTTAATTTTTATAATACATATATTGTATTGTACTAGTTTAATCTTTGAATTTTGAACATAGGAAATGTCGTCATCGGATGACGAAAGTCTCCCGGGGGAGTGCAGCTGGTGCAACGACGACCGAGGTCTGTGCGACAGGCCTCACCTGGACGAAGATCGGTGCTTCAGCATTAAGCTCCAGGAGACCTTCTATGTTGAAACGGTACGCAATGACGAAAAGTGTTTTTTTTCGTAATTAAGCATGACTTCAACTATTTCAATGTGTAATTTTCATCTTTTACAATTTGACTAGCTTATCCCATGCCATTCAAGACGCTATGTCTTGGAGAGGATAGGTTTTGAAGACCATGAAAATTTCAAAACAAAGAAAATTCACCTAAGGACCCATCATGATGTAGATTTTGAAGTAAATCTATATAATTCTGAGAGCGTAACCCATTTTAGTTGCAAAAATTGGGAAGCACTTTGCAAGATGTATGATTTTTATGAGGGTATGCTTGTCACCATGGATCTTGGTGATCCTAACATCGACCAAGACAATATGGACATTTGAGTCCCTGTTGATACGCTTCCAATTCTACCGCTATGTGAGTTTCTCAAACATAGTTATTAGCTAATTTATATTGTTCATTTCAAAATAGTTGACAACGTATTTTCATTGTTCAAACAATGTGCGGAACATGGTAAACAAAACCTACTACACCGATGGCTCTGAGTTAAGTTATCAGGAGAAAAATCATCTGGTCACATTTTGTACTGATCTTGAGAATTACAATATCTATTATAAAACTCCTCCACATTATGGTCAATACGTGCCACTAGTGCACGTGTTGAACTAAGTTAACATCCATGGAGATGTCATTGTAAGATTTTTTTAGTATTACGACATCAGTGCATCTTTTGCATAAGTTCTTTTAAAACTTAACTACATTGCTAACTACAAAGTTATTACTATGTTTTTCAACAGAAAATCCCGAATGATTGTGTGCCTCATCTGATGTATCGCAATGGTCTCCTTGATGTTTTGAACATACGGCCAGGTCATCATACGAATCTCACATGTCCATATTGGATTTCTAAAAGAAGTGGAGACATGAAAAATCAAAGAATGGAAAAAATGTATGGACAGTCGTAAGGAGGTACTTGGAAGCAACATTGTGCGAAAGGCAAGAATTGAAGATAGGATAATGTCCATTCTCCATAAAGGAGAGTCAGGGCCTATCTTGTTTTATGATATTTTACCTAAGAGAAGGTAGTAGGTCCTAGTTAATAATACTCATGATCATGTGCTAAGAACAACTAAGTAGGATTGGTTAGATGACTATGATGATGATGATGTGGTATCGAGTAGAAGTTGTATGATCGACGATGATGAGTATGACTTGTTATTATGATACCAATGATGAGTTATTTATTATTATGATCGATGATGCATGATGCTAAGTTGTTATATGAGCATGATTACTTATTATATATAACAGTGGGTGAAATGAATCTGGGTTAGATTCAAGTGAAGCCAAAATGTGGTGCACATGGAAAGTACTACTAATCCAAACTGGATCAAGTTTGGATTAGAGTAGTACTTTCGACATGCACCACATGTTGCCTCCACTTGAATCTACTCCACGTTCATTTCACCCACTGTTATATATAATAAGTAATCATACTCATCAAATCATATGATGAAAGTATTGTCTATAAAACCACACAATGAAAATAAGCTGTATTTTTAAAAATACAGGAAAATTTAGCAGCAGCGCTTTTTAGAACAAGCGCTACTGCTACTTACAAGTAGCAGTAGTGCTCCCTTTCCAGCGCTACTGCTACTAGTTAGCTGTAGCGCCTTAGTGGTAGCGCTGGACCCAGCGCTACTGCTATGCATATTTCAAGCGCTACTACTAGGGTTTTCCCTAATAGTGCTCCCTTAGGCCTAGACGTGGACCGAAGTGGGATGCAATTTAATTGCGTCGGCGGGGTCTTGAAATCAGGACCTCTTGGCTCTGATACCATGTAGAAGTGCATGTTCTAGCCAATGCAACTAAAAGGCCGATCTGATGAAAAAGACTGGGAAATACATTTATACGTCAATAGGCATGATGACAGTGCAGGTGCTCAATGGTGTGGAACACACCCAGAATCACATCGATGTGCATCTTCCATGACATCGTCACCAGCGATAGCGTGGTAGAGCCCTAATCGGGGTGAAGGTGGTCGAAGAGCGTGCTATTCGCCATGTATTTGTAGACGATCAACTCCTCTGGCTCCTTTCTCCACATGGTCAGTAGACCCCTCTTTTCCTTTTGCAGGGTAGTTTGGTGGTGCTTGTCCTTGCTCACACACGATCCACGGGGGCGGATGATGTGCTTGTGTCGGAGGCATGAGAGGATGTCGACCTCTGTGCAGAACTCTTCCTATAATTTGTAATAGATTTTTGACTGTTGTTTCCACATGCGCTTGATGGCCACCTCTCGCCCATCGTGAAGCCTCCCCCTATACACCGTTCCAGAGTCACCGGAATCGATCATGGTGTCAATGGCAAAGTTATTGGTGTGGCCAAGATCTCCGCCAATGTGAATTCATCAGTTCCATGCGGTAGTACATCCTGAGCGGTGGCCTCCGTAAACTCCTAAAGAAATAGATCAAAAATAAGCATCCAGTCAGCCAACAATCCGGTCATCACGGAGCATATGGTACTACTCCCTACATCCCATAATATAAGAGTGTTTTTAATACTATATTAGTGTAAAAAGTTCTCTTATATTATGGGAGAGAGGGAGTATCAATTTCTCCATCATCTTCTCAGCGAGCAGTGAGACCAATTTGTACTGAGGCCTCCTTTGGTTTAGAGGAATCTTGCAGGAATTTCATCGGATAGGATTTCTATAAGAAAAATTCCTTTAGAGCCCTTTGGTTTGTAGGAATGGAATCCTATTCATGTGAAGGAATTCTTCCTATCCTCCACATTTCATAGGAAAATAAATATTAGCCTAGACTCAATGGAAAAATCCTATGATGTAATCAAAGAGCATCTCCTTTCCTATTCCTACTCATAGGATTTGAGATACTTGTCATCTCATTTCCTATGACTATCCTATTCCTATAATTTTCTACCCTATGAGGCCTCCTTTGGTTCATAGGATAGGAATTTTATAGGAATAGGAAAATCATAGGAAGTGAGATGACATACATCTCAATTTCTGTATAGAAAAAGATGCCATTTGGTGCATAGGATAGGAATTTCTTCATTCAGTCTTGTCTAATGTTTTTTTTCCTTCAAAATGTGAAGGATTGATTCCTATCCTACATAGAAATATGAATCCATTCCTACAAACCAAAAGGCTTCAAAGGAATTTTTTCTTTGCAAATCCTATCCTATGAGATTCCTACAAAGTTCCTACAAACCAAAGGAGGCCTGAACCAAAAGAGGCCTGAAGTTGTGCACAGCTGTGGAAGCAGGGGCGGAGCTTTGTTGGGGCCAAACTGGACCATGGCCCGCCCAGGTTTTTTACACTTTTGATTTTACATGTGCATCGAAGGAAAGCCCACCTGCAGCCCAGTAAGCATACGATCGATCCAAGGCGCTTGAGGTCTCTCGCTCCCAAGCAAGTCCAGCTCTCTCGCACGCAGCCGCTCCTGCTGTTTCTCACGGCCGCATTAGGCAGGAGGCAGAGAGCCAGAGACATCTGCCAATCAAGCAACCACTCCATCTAATTTCCCTGCAATTACGATTCAGCAAGAGATCACAGCTAATCTAATTTGTTTTCCCAAATTCTGAGTTCAGCGATGTAATTAGATACAGACTGTCCATATGCTTATTTTGTCCATCATATAGTCCTGGTTGTTCCACTCAATTGAGGGAACATGGATTAGATGCAAATAGTGTTGGAATTAAACACGACAAAAGCCTCCCATGATGGTACGTGTCCAGGTTGGTGTGCATACATGTATCCGTGTAGTGCTAGAGCTTGTCTCCGAGTAGTATTGGAATTAGCTTCCGGTAGTTTTTCCTCTCGTAGCTAGCTAGCTTGGTACTACTATTTATATGGGTGCAAACAGCCCTGTAACTTGTACCTTGAGTTGAAGCAATAAAGCATACACAAGGCTCGATACGAGCCTTTGGCAATACGCCGGCGTCTCGCGTGCGTGCGTTTGTGTTTCCGGCCGTGCTGGCCGTTGTGTGCGTGCGTGGCTATTAATAGATCGTTTACGACCAGCCGTGATACGTAGGTGTATTTTGCTTTGGCCACTTGGGGCAGGAACCAAGACTGTCGGCAAGTTCTTGGTCGTCGTTCGTCGTCGGTCGTTTACGTGTCACCGGAAAGTACTCGGCGTGCACAGTTTGGGCCAACAAATAGTACTACATTGTACATCTAATTTTCCTGCAATTGCTTAATTAGATATCCTGATTTTCCACTCAATTGTTCTTTGCATTTTACATATCACAACATATATTGGGTAGCCATAAGAAATGGTAGCAAGCTCACTCACACGGTCACACCTAGAGAAGAATTGATTTGGTTGTCAAAAGAAAAAAAAAGACCATTTCAAAATTCAATTGATATATACATATATTCTCACTCCATCTGTAATCCTGTATTACAGACTAATGCCTATGACTCAGAATTTTTAAAAAAATCGGTGCTCTTCCTTTGTCTGGCCCGCCCAACATTTTCTTTGAAGCTCCGCCACTGTGTGGAAGTGGAGACGGTTCAACTATGGGGGTGGAATCATATGGGACTAGTACTTTGTAGATCCGTTCGAGGCGGCGTGTGATGCCGATGTGGCTGATCACGGGGAAGACGATGAGGTAGGAGTCGATCTTGCTCTGGACCTCCCTGAACCTCTCGACCATCATGTTGGCCTTGACAAACTGGTACGCCGTGCTCCTCCCCTGGCAGGACATGACGAGCTCGTGGGCGTCCTGGAGCGTGTCACCCAGCCCGGCTAGCAGTTGCACCTCCTCTAGGTCCTGCATGTACTGCAACAGCTGCGCAATCATGAGGACCCAACCAGTGAGCTACTCGCACTCACACTCTTGTTTTGCCGAGCCGTCAATGCAGACTCCACGATCACGGAGACGAGCCCGCCGACATCTGCACCAACCAGCTGCGTCACTGTTGCCGCATGACGCAGCCAAGTCCACAATGCCATGGCAGCCACCTAGCTAGTAATTAGCATACCTGTAGTCCTGCACAAAAGGGTGAGACCAAGGTTTTCAGTTTGTGAAATGTTTCTCCCCAGGCCAAGATGGCCGAATTTCGACCATTTTCAAAATTTCTGACCAAAATTTATTTTTACGCCGGAAAGTATATTTTGCCCCAGGCCGAGATGGCTGAAATTCAGCTGAGATCCATTTTTCTCGGCCGAAATTCAAAACATAGGGTGAAACTCAACGATGGTTTACTGGCTTTGCATCCATTCGTGAGACTTGTGCTGGATAAGCACCAACTGTAATAGGGATAGTTGTTTGAACCCTGTTCATGTTTTCGTCTGTGACAGCTACTCTTTGGCTGTTGCCGAGCGCTGCTCAACAGTCTGTGTGTGGTGGTTTGCCTTGGCTTTCAATAAAAAGTTGGGGCGGGGGGAAACCCCTTTCATTTCAAAAAAAAAAAAACTCAACGATGGAGTGGTTGCCTTCGATTAAGCTATAAGATTGCACACCCCAGAGGGTTTTTCGCGGGGTGAAGTCTTCCGCTTTGTTGTTGCAGTTTGCAGGGGTGAAGTTTTCCGGGAAACTCCCCGGAAGGTGAAGGGGACACGCTTGAGTATGATGACGGCTTATCATGAGCTCATAGAAACCACAAAGAATGGCCTTTTCACTGTGGTTGCATTTCAATGAAATGGAATCAGAGGAGCCTGTTTATTTCTAGAAAAAACGCTTTAAGCATTTGGGATGAAACCTGAAAAAAAAAGTATTAAGCAAGATGACTAACCTGGAGGAAGATCAAATGAAATCAATCGAGTTGTTTGCTCTTCCGTGATGTGGATCTTATCGCATCCAGCAGCAGCAACCTGGCTTCAGATCCGGCTGGAGGGCAGGTAGGCGCCTCGTATTGCTAAGCAAGCTACATTGTCCTGACCCTTACCAATAAAACATGCTCCAGTTGACACCTTGTCAATAAGAAATGGGCTCTATCATAGTGGAGGACACAAGTGATGCCGACATGTTGCCAATCAGGCAAGCTCTAGTAAAATAGGTTGAACGCAAGAAAATAAAGGTGACCCTCAGAAGAGAAATGCTACACTTACATGCTTATTCTTACTGATTGACGTCACCGACTGAGCTGTGAAACCTTGATTGGAAATCTGGAGCGGGGTGGACCCACACCGGAAAATCAAGGGGAGAAAGAGATTGGTGGAGAGTAGTTGGTTTTTCCGATTGCATGCGGTTGTGTTACAAACAACTGATCATTATCTCAACCAATATAAAACACGGGATACTTCCGGCCTCAATTTTCATAGGATTCCCACTTATGGAGCATCTCTGCAAACAATGATGCGGCATATGAAAAGTGCTAAAACAGATAAAAACTGAGTCGATCCATAATAGTACTCGTGGAGCACACACAGGTCGTCATACTTTATACTCCTAATTTAAAGCAACAAGCATTAGGCAAGCCACCAACCGCACCAACACAAGGGGCGGGCAACACTCCCGCGGTCCCGCCACTGCTGACAAGTTAGAAGTGGCGGGAGGTCAATGATGGGCGCCCCTGACAGCGACATCCGTCCCCGATGGACCTTTAATATCCGCCACCTCTAGGCATTCCTGCAGTAATGCATATAGCTTAGAAATATGTGTTTGTGAAGCAACTTCAACACATTAATACATTACGAACAAATTTTACAAATTAAAGCATATACGCAAATAAGATATCGTTATCTTACATACCTTAATATTGGTTATGTGTTGTAAATCTTTCTTGTGACAGATGACCAGCTCGCTCGTAAACAAGAGTTTTACTCGATAGATGAACTAGAAAGAAGATGAACACTTGTGTAATCCATTATAAAATAGCAGATGTGTACGAGTTTGGAAACAAAATTTCCCAAGAAATTTGTAATGGATGTCAAATCCAGAGATTTTTTAGAGTGCCTAAGAGAATAAAGGCAGTAGGCTCTGCTAAGCTTTGGTACAATGACAATCATCCAATGTTCGCTACAAGAAGAAATAACTTCATCCGAAATGCAGACAAGTAATGTAAACGTGTCATGAACTTATTATTCAAAGTATGAAAGTAAAACAAAATCTGCAAATTGTTGCTTTTGAAGCGCACTAACGACATGTTGAAAGGATTCGCCGTAATTGAATTGAGTAAAATTCGCCGAGATCTGAAGTGGGTTGAAGAAACCCACCATTTTTGTCTTTGCTTTGGCCTGATGAAGCGTTAGCATGAGAGAGAAAAAATCACTCGTCATTTATCATTTAGAGGCATCTTAACAAAAAATAGTAAGCAATATACTTATAAAAAACAAATCATCTCAGAAAAGTCTAATCAAGAGGTCTAAAGCAAGTGTGGTGTCTGGTGCCGAGTTGTATGCCATAAGTTATACGGTCATTGCTTTATCTATAAAGCGGGGTGCGTGTCTTTTTAGGTAAGTGCGCTGCTGTTCGCGTGGTTGTCGCGCCATCGGGACTTGGTCTGCTACACCGTGTGTTGTTCTTGCTGTGTGGTTTGGGAACAAATCAGTGGTCGTACTGTTCAGTCTTGCAAGTGCGCGTCCCAGCCACACCGTGTATCCAACAGGCACTAGAGCATGTCCATCCAGCGATGGGGCTCCGTCACGCGCACACACGTTGTCCGCGTGGACGTGCGACATTCGGGCGTGTCCAAGCGGTGTTGCACGCCATCTTTTCAACGAAATGTCTGAAGTAGAGAGGACATTTATAGGTTTCAAATGGACACGCCCGGTAACTGCCTCAACACGTCTGTGAACGTACAAGGGGCCGAATTAGTCTGGTTGTATATGCTCTTAGACAGCGAGAGAAGAAAGGTAAATTAGACACACTCACGCGCGTGCGAGAGACCAAACAGTAGAGAGCAAAGAGCAGACAAGCCAAGCCACACCAACCCCGGTGCCACTGCCACGGTTTAGCTAAGTTATAAGCTAACATCATGGCTTCGCTGCAGCTGCAAGCTGTCGGTGTCATCATGGCTTTGGTGGCTGGCGCCGGTGCCGCGCAGAGCTTCGAGTTCCACGAGGCCACCGTCGATGCCATCCAGCTCGGCTTCAGCAACGGGACTCTGACCTCGACGGCGCTGGTCCAGTTCTACCTGGACCAGATCGGCCGGCTCAACCCACTACTGCACGCCGTCATCGAGGTCAACCCGGACGCTCTCCCGCAGGCCAAGCATGCCGACGCCGAGCGCCGCCGCGGCACGGCCACAGGCGCGCTGCACGGGGTCCCTATCCTGCTCAAGGACAACATCGCTACCCGGGACGCGCTCAACACTACGGCGGGCTCCCTCGCTCTCCTCGGCTCTGTGGTGAAGCGTGACGCCGGCGTGGTGGCTCGGCTCCGGCGCGCAGGCGCCGTGGTGCTCGGCAAGGCCAGCCTGTCCGAGTGGGCTAATTTCCGCCCAGTCGACAACGGGTGGAGCGCCCGGGGCGGTCAGGCCCGGAACCCGTACGTCCTGTCGTCCACCCCGTGCGGCTCGAGTGCCGGCTCAGGCGTGGCCGCGGCGGCGAACATGGCGGCCGTGACGCTGGGCACCGAGACTGACGGCTCCATACTCTGCCCGTCGTCGTTCAACTCCGTGGTTGGCATCAAGCCCACCCTCGGTCTCACCAGCCGCGCCGGCGTCGTCCCCATCACCCCGTTGCAGGACACCGTCGGGTGGGTAACTCTCCTTCTCCCCTGAGTCTTCTTCTTGCTGTTGTTTCATTCAATCTGAAAATCTTGATGCCGCTCCATGGAAAAATAAAATAAAATGCAGACCGATGTGCCGGACGGTGTCGGACGCGGTCCACGTGCTGGACACCATCGTCGGCTACGACGAGCACGACGCCGCGGCCACCGGAGCGGCATCAAAGTACATCCCCGATGGCGGGTACGCGCAGTTCCTGAAGAAAGATGGGCTGAGGGGCAAGAGGATCGGCGTCCCCAATGGCTTCTTCCAGAGATATGGGCAGACGCAGCTGAATGTGTACAAGCAGCACCTCGCCACAATGAGGTTCGTAGTGAGTTGTTACATTTCACTGTCGATCGATGAATATGACAGGCAGCTGACAGTTTGAATATAAATATATGAATTGGTTCTTGATTTTTCCAAAGGGAACTCGGAGCGGTTGTGGTGGAGAAGCTGGACGTCGTTGCCAATTTGACGGCTCTATTGGATGAGATTGGGTCTAACGAGGGGATGGTGATGCAGGCAGAATTCAAGCTCAGCATAAACGCCTACTTGGCAGACTTGGTCCACTCCCCGGTCCATTCTCTTGCAGACATCATAGCATTCAACAAGGCGCATCCTGTGGAGGTTAGTGGTATAGGTTCAGACAATATATATATAAGAACTAGACCAGTCAAGAATTTCTCAACATTTCTATTGATTCCTGTTGCAGTGATCATGAAGCAATAAAACTAGAAAAAAAAAGGTAGAAACACATGGCAGTTAATGGAACTTACTCTTTATGTACGCTGTTCGAAAACTCGTGTACATGTTGGTGCAGGAGAGGCTGAAAGATTTCGGGCAGCCCGACCTAATCGCTGCCCAAAGCACAAATGGCATTGGCCCCGTGGAGAGAGCCGCGATCCAGCGTCTGAATGAGTTGAACGCGAATGGGCTGGAGAAGATGATGAAGGAGCACCAGCTTGACGCGATCGTGGCGCCTAACAGCGCTATATCTAGCCTTCTTGCCATTGGTGGCCACCCTGGCATCATTGTGCCGGCTGGTTACGACAAGAAGGGGGTCCCCTTCGGGATATGTTTCGGTGGGCTGCAGGGGTACGAGCCGAGGCTGATTGAGATGGCCTATGCTTTCGAGCAGGCTACCAAAGTTAGGAGGCAACCCATGTTCAAGCCCTAGCTAAATATAACTTCTTGAGTAGTGACAAAGTAACGTACTCTATGACCCTAAATAGGTTCCACTTACACTTTTATGTCTTCTTGTAAAAGAATAAATCTGGATGTATTATTTTTTGGTCCAGCAAGTAACTCTGCGTAAACTAGCAACGTGACACTAAAGGTGAAGCAACAAGCATCATCTACAGGTAGACAATAGAGTACTCCAGCCAACGTTACAGCAAAGGAAAGCATCCTTACTCTTCTCTAGGAGCAGCACCCTCCACTGGGGACAATAAAGCAATTGATTTAACTAAGGCCTCCTTTTGTCATAGGGTAGAAAAAATACATAGAAATAGGAAACTTGTATGAAATGAGATGACATGCATCTCAAATCCTATGAATAGGAAAGAGGTGTTCCTTGGTTCACATCGTAGGAACTTTTTTCATCGAGTCTAGTCTAATGTTTATTTTTCTATAAAATGTGGAGGATAGGAAGAACTTTTTTCTCAAATGACTCAAATACTCGAGAAGTAAGTTAAATCGATCATTATCCACCATATCAGCAACTTTGTTCATTTCCTGATATATCAAGTAATTGTTTTCTTTGTCCGGCAGGGTTTGGAGAAAATTCACCAGAAAAGCTCCGGGACTGCCGAAGGAGCTGCAATTTAGACACCCGAAAGTAAGTACTAGCTATAGTAGCATTTTAAGCGCATCTACTAGTCATTCAAGCGCTAATTTCATCAATACCATTTGGCATTCTTGCTTATCAGTTTGATTAACCTCTATTTCTTGTAAAGTGGTTGTGGCAGCAACAAGGGAATGATTTCTGTGGATACTATGTTTGCGAGTCCATCCGCCACACGACCTGTGAGCGGGGCTACACGTACGAACAATATGAAGTACGTAAATAACAACATTCACAATTTTATTTTATTACCATCATTTGTGTTGAGTTTCATTCATTCATATATATATATATATATATATATGTATTGACCCCCTTCTTTAAATTAGATGTTTCGGAAGCGGGATGAACTCCTAGCACCAGCTCGCATGCGAGGAATTCAAGAGGAATTGGCGGCATTCTTTCTTGACCACGTGATCCCTGAAGACGGAGAATTCTATGTTGCCCCTGAATCCGTATGATTATATTTGTAAGAGATAATTACTATATATATGTAGCCGGTAGTGTCAGATAGATATACGAGAACTTGTTGTTCGACCAATCTCTCGGAGAAAGAGAGGTGGTCGATATCACTTCTCTCTGTATGCATATATGTTCATCACGATCTTCTGTTTCCTTCGTTTTCTTACTAGCTAGCCAGCGTGTCTAGTCCTCTCTATATGTATGTATAGTACGTAGCGTCGACCCAGCACGGACATAAGAGAGGACACTTCTCTCTATTAATTATAACTAGCTAACACAATATATGAAACACCTAAATTAACCCCCCAAAACCCCCAAACCCCCCCCTTTCAAAAAAAAACAAAAACCCCAGCCACAGAAGTGCTGACGCGTGGATGCCTATTGGTCCCGGTTGGTGCCACCAACTGGGACCAAAGGGTCTCCTGGCTGGGCTCTGGGCACTAAAGGGGGGAGGTATTAGTACCGACACTTTAGTCCCGGTTCCTGAACCGGGACTAAAGGCCCTTACGAACCGGGACTATAGGCCCTTTTTCTACCAGTGCTCCTCCTCCTCGCCTGCCTCACTAGAGGAGGGTACCTCACTAGAGGAGGGCCTCGAAGACAACACCCTAAGTCGGTGAGGGTGCGCTCTTTCTGGCCGCGACCCCCTGTAGTGGCTCTCCCCCCAGCACCTCGTCCTCTAGAGGCTCTCCCCCCGCCCCCTCCTCCTCTAGGGGCACCTCTCCCTCGACCTCCCTGTGAGGAGTCATCGTCAAGTAGCCGAGGGGGAGGATTACGTGCTCGACCACTCCGACTAGGCAGGCCGACGACCTTGCGTAGGAAACCCACGCCGTCGGCCTTCCCCTTGCCCATGTTCCACGAACCTGCATTGAAAAGATAAAAAGCAATTAGTAAATTAATGAAATGAAGGAAAAGGCATGATAATAAACACATTAATAAAAATGCATAAAAAGGCATATTCCTAAACTATAGAAAAAAATACTTGAAACGTACATCTGCTAGAACCCATATGAATCATCACTGTTGTAACCTCTTTCTCGGTCCGTCTCATCATCACTATCAATCATATCATCTTCATTGTCCGACGGAGGTGGAGGCTCTTCCTCGTCGTCAGCGTCTTCGTTTAACTTTTCTAGCATAAGTATGTCATTTTCATTGACAATGGTCTCACCATCATTCCGTGCATCGTCAACGTTTGGGTCCACATCATCATCACCCAATGGTCTAGCGTCATCGTTTCTAACCACATCATCATCATCATCAGGTTTCTCTTGATAGAACACTCCCTCGTATGTCATGGGGTTAATGTTGTAGTAATCTTCTTCATTCGGGTCTGGTAGCTTACCATGTGGCGACACCTTGAACACAACTTCCCAACCCTTTAGATACACTTTCTGGCATGGGTAAGGCAGATAATATACTTTTGTAGCTTGGGTAGCCGCAATGAAGAGATCGGCTCCGGCATAGACGGTTGATGGTTTAACTTCGACCAAACCAATGGAAGGCGTATGTTTTACCCCCTCCCACGGATCGAACCATCGGCATTTGAACACAGGCAGACTTAGGGTCTCACGCCCCTGGCGGAATTTAACCTCGTATATATTTTGTACCCTTCCGTAGTAGTCTACTGAATTTTGACCGGGGGTGTACACTCCAGTATTTATAGTTTTGGGATCGGGGCGGCTGTTTTGGTGCTCCTCTGTATGGAAGCGATACCCATTCACATCATACTTTTTACATGTCATGACGGCAGGGTCAAAACCCATGGAAACCCATCTCAATTCATCATCCATAGATATGTTCAGATCTTTTCCCTACAAGTATAATGGAAATTGTTGCGTGCATTAGTTCGGTAAACTAATAAATGTTGAAGTAGGTATTTAATAGGGGAGTGTGGAAAATTACTTTCTCCATGAACCAAGCAACAAATTTTTTACGTCCAGGGTTTCCATGACGGAGAAGAGTAAGTGCCTCCGCCTCAGTAGTAGGATTCACTCCCGTCCATTCCTCTTGAACGAAATCACTAAAAAAAGATAAGTGGTGTTAGACCGGGACTAAGTGAACATGAAACATGATGATGTGGAAGACATAAAGGAATGGTGTAGTGGCATTACCTCATCCACACTTCCTAAACTTCCTTGATGTTGTGCAAGATATAGAACATGAGGTCCTCCCACTCTTGTCGTGGCATGTTATAAGATTTCGAGGCCCCAGCCCTCCCACCTTGCGCGTTGAATAGATCTAGCCTGGGTTGATACTTGGGCTCTTCTATATTGTATCGAGGCACCTTGTTATGCAGATGGGGAACGTGGTCTGGATAGTATGATGTCCTGAGGTCTGACACCTCCTCTAGGATAACTGCCTCAGCTATGGAAGCTTCAATCTTAGCTTTGTTTCCACATTTTCGTCGGAGATGCTTGTTCTGCCTCTCAGGGCCGTACTGCCAGCGATTTTGCACAGGGCCCCCCAACAATACCTCGTTCGCGAGGTGCAGAATGAGATGTGTCATCGGAGTAAAGAAGCCTGGCGGAAAGATCTTCTCTAGCTTGACTATCAACTCCGGTGCCTTCTTATGCAATTTTTCAATCACCTCTTTACTTACTTCTTTAGCACAGAGCGTGCGGAAGAAATGGCTAAGCTCGGCAAGCACTCGCCAGACATGCTCGGGGACATAGCCTCGAACCATCACCGGCATTATCCGCTCAATCCATACATGGTAGTCATGACTCTTCAGGCCGGTCACTTTGCCCGTTGAAAGATTGACTCCCTTACTTATATTCGATGCATAACCATCGGTGAACTTCAAAATTTGTTTCAGCCAGATAAGTACTTCTTTTTTTCTGGCGGTTTAAGGACAAAGTCAGCATCTGGCTTGAACCAGTTTTTTCGACCGCCTGTGGGAGGCTTCATGTTCAGGCGTGGTCTATCACAAATTCTCTGTTGATCGGCTCTAGCTTTTACGTTATCCTTCGTCTTATTAGGAATGTTGAGGATCGTGTGGAAAAGTGACTCTGCCACATTCTTTTCGGTGTGCATCACATCAATATTGTAAGGAAGTTTGAGGTCCTTGAAATAGGGAAGCAGCGAGAAGGGGGTAATGTGCGTCCAGTTGTGCGTCTCACCATATCCCTCGAAGCCTTTGGCTTTGGCTTTGCCTTTGCCTTTGACTTTAGGCTTGAGAGCTTTTAGCTGAGCAAGAACATCTGCCTCCGAAAATGTTGGAATCTCGGTTACTTCATGAACAACCCGGCCTTTCGTGAAGTTCTTCTTGTCTTCCCTGTCTGGATGGTCTGGAGGGAGGAACTGTTGATGCAGGTCAAAGGCTACATACTTGCCACCCTTACTCAGCCAAATCATTCGCAGAGCCTGCATGCACACTGGGCATGGCATCTTACCACTTGTACACCATCCGCAGAATAGAGCATAGCCGGGAAAGTCATGCATGCAATAGTGCAACCAAACTTTCATCAAGAAATTTCTCTGCAAATCCCGGTCGTATGTCAACCTCGGAAAGTACCAAGAATGGTGCAAAGCATCCACAAGCGGCTGCATAAACACACCCAATTGCTTCCTCGGGTAGTCAGGCCCCGGAATGATGAGCGACAAGAACATGGTCTTCCGTTGCATTAGGGCACCGGGAGGAAGATTGAGCGGAATTACAAACACAGGCCAGCAGCTGTATGGATTGGACGACATACCATATGGATTCAACCCATTACCTGATATGGCTATTCTGACATTCCCAGCCTCGGCTGCTTCCTCGGGGTATTCTTCATCGAATGACTTCCATGCTTCCCCTCCCGATGGATGTATGATTTTTTTTTTGGATTGTACCTTATACCTTCCTTGTGCCACTTCATCATTTTGGCAGACTCCTTCGTGATGAAAAGGCGCTGCAGTCTTTTTATAAAATCAAGATATCGAAGAACCTTAACGGGGATGGTTAGCTGCTTTTTCTCACCATCCTCACCGACCACCTCAATGTACCGAGACGAACCGCACTTCCTACAGTACTTGTCATCCGCATACTCGTGCCTAAACAAAAGGCAATTCTTCGGGCAAACATCTATTTTCTCATAATCCATAGAGAGTGCCTTCATGATTTTCTTTGTATCGTACATGCTTTTTGGCAGTTCATGACCCTCAGGGAGGCTGTTAGCCCATACTCCCAGGAATGCTTCGAAGCATTTCTGGCTACAGCCGTACTCAGCCTTGACTACAATCAGTTGCGAGATGGCATCCAGCTGAGATATTTTCGCACCCGCATAAAGAGGTTTCTTCGACGAGGCCAAGACCTCCAAGAAGGCCTTTGCGGTTGCCTTCGGCTCCTCCGGTTCATTCTCTGAAGGTGTCGCATTTGCCGTTTCTGCAACAATACGTCATCTAGCATGTCCCTGACCCCGTCGTCCTCATATCCATCGATGCGTTGTCGCATCACCTCCTCTCTACCACGGTCCTGCTCGGCTTTGTTTATCGGCGGCATGTCAAAGTTTGGCATATATCCGTGCGTGCGAAGGTGCTCACTCATGTCCGTCTGATTTCTACGGTGACGTCTGGCACATCTCGCACAGGGGCATGGTGGGATAATTCTCATTGGACGACGGAATATCTCCTTCAAATACACATCGGTTTTCGCGATCCACTCTGATATTACTCGATTCCGACGGATAAAACCACTGTACATCCACTGATTATCTGCCATCCTCTGCTTTTTTGCAACCCACACAACATAATTAAGGATTCACTTAAATTAATGGCATCAAATTTTCAGTTTCTACCGCGTTTAATCCACCTACATCTCTAATAGGTAAAGATGGGTCCTAATCCCACCCGAGGATGTGTAGATTGAGTACGGTCTCCATTCTACCCCGTTCCGAGACAAAATTTCGGCAGCACCTCCCCGCTGTTCTCCAGATACACGTCTCGGCAAATAGCCGAGAGAATGTGCTCTAGAGAACAATGGGGAGGCGCTGCCGAAATCCTGTCTCGGAACGGGGTAGAACATGGAGAACATACCCAATCTACACATCCTCGGGCTGTCCGTGGAAAACGCTGGACAATCCGAAAGAGCTGCGGTGATAAATATGCAATTGAATGCATATTTATCCATGCAACCCTTTCGGACGGGAGACGCCTAGGTTACGTTAGTTGACTTGAGAATGAAATCTAGTGATATGAAAAATGGAGGGGATGGACTTGTAGCTCACCCTCGGCTGTAGAGGAAGTAGTCGAACAGCAGAGGGATGCTCAGGGGGACCAACGCGTCGTACAACGGTCACTCTGATGAAATGCGACACCACAAAGCCTGCAAATTCCACCGAAAGAACAACTTAGATCATCACATCTCAGTAAAGTGTCAAACTTTTGTCTTCTATTTTTTTAGCAACATCATCATGAGTATCATTTTTAGCAAGATCATCACATCTTAGTAAGTCTCAAAATTTTGTCTTCAATTATTTTATCAAGATCATTATGAGTATCAAAAAAATAACAAGATCATCACATCTCAGTCAAGTGTCAAATTTTGTCCAACATCCATCCATCCATTCATCTATCATTAACTTTACCACATACATTCGTCAACATGACCTAACATTAAATATATGACAAACAAAACAGAATCGCATCGGAATCCATCTATGATTCTAACAACATCCATGAATCCATCTAAGAAAAATTTATCCATACATCCATCCACCTAAAAATATATGACAAACAAAGTTTCTAAAAAAATTCACCGACATTCCATCCAACCACCATCTATGATTCTAACAACATCCATGAATCCATCTAAGAAAAATTTATCCATACATCCATCCACCTAAAAACAGTAGCAAGAAAAATTAGAACATCACAACTCATAGAACATCACAATATCATCATCATCGTCTAACAATCATCGAATCATAAAAAAACATCATCATCATCTAAAAATTATCGAAGCATAAAAAACCACCATCATATATCATCAACATCATCATCTACCAATCATCTATCATCTATCATCATCATCATCTACCAATCATCTATCATCTATCATCTATCAACTATCACATTTAGCCCTCTTATCCTCTGCAAAATCATGAAAAAACAAAAAAAATCTGGGGAGGGAGCCGGACCTAACGGAGAGGAGGTCGAGGCGGCGGCGGGGTGGCTGCGTTGGGCGGGGACGAGGTCGGGGCGGGGCGGCGGCCAGGGCGGGGACGAGGTCGAGCCGGGGCGGGGGCGTCGGCCGGGGCGGAGACGAGGTCGGGGCGGGGACGAGCTCGGGGCGGGGAGGGGCGTCGGCCAAGGCGGAGACAAGGGCGGGGCGGGGCGTCGGCCGGGGCAGAGACGAGGTCGGGGCGGGGCGGGGCGTCGGCCGGGGCGGGGACGAGGTCGGGGCGGGTGGGTGGAGCGGCGGCGCGGCACGAGTGGGTGGGTGGGTGGGGACGGGGCGGGTAGGGCGGAGCGGCAGCGCGGCGTGGGTGGGTGGAGATGGCGGCGGCCGGTGGCGGGGCGAGCGGCTAGGGGGGCTTCGACGGCGTGGAGAGGGTGGCGACGGCGGTTGGGTGTCGAGGAGAGGTTGGGTGCGAGGAGAGAAACGAGTGGAGGAGAAGGGCCGGGGTGACGAGGATAAGGTGGCCCTATGCCGATGGCCAGGCCGTCGGCATAGGAGTGGTCCCACCTGACAGCGAGAGGGCCATCGAGTAGATAAGGGTGGCTCTATGCCGACGTCCAGGCCGTCGGCATAGGGAGGAGGCCTATGCCGACGGCTATGCCGTAGGCATAGATGGCAACTACTTTTAAAAAAAAAATAGTCCCACCTCGCCGAGGGAAAAGCAATTAGACCTGTTTAAATAGTTCACTAATTCAATTATTACATTTTTAGATTCTTAGTTTACCGTCTGTATGGGACCCGGTACCCCGCACCTGGAGGGGGGAAGCGGACGCGTGGGGTCGCCGGCGGCGGCGCCGTCCGTGAGGGGGGCACACCCCGGACACGCGTCCCGCCTCTTCGGACATGCCACCACACCATCAGGTTCCATCGCACCCGCACCATCCCCCTGCGATGTTTTGGTGGCATAGCTACACCCCGAAGGCCACCTCGAATCCCAGTTGACCAGTAGATCTAGCTCTTTGACTTTCGCCGGACGGGCTTTGATCGGTGGACTCTTCCACTTGGTTGTGATAGGTCAGCCCATAGCAACATCCCCGAACACGGTTTGGACCCAACCCAACACTAGATTCCCTCCGGTTCCATCGCACCCGCACCATCCCCCCCTCTAAGTGACGGCTGCTCTGCCTTCCGTGGAGGGGGGCCACACCACGGAGCCCCAAGACGGGCGTCTACGCATGCCAGAACACTTTCACACATGCATCGGGACCCGTGCGATGTTTCGGTGGCATAGCTACACCTCGAAGGCCACCGCGAATCCCAATTGACCAGTAGATCTAGCCCTTTGACTTTCTCCGGACGGGCTTTGACCGGTGGACTCTTCCACCTGGTTGCGATAAGTCAGCCCATAGGAACATTCCCGAACACGGTCTGGACCCAACCCAACACTAGATTCCCTCCGGTTCCACCGCACCCGCACCATCCCCCCTTTAAGTGACGGCTGCTCTGCCTTCCGTGGAGGGGGGCCACACCACGGAGCCTCAAGACGGGCGTCTACGCATGCCAGAACACTTTCACACATGCATCGGGACCCGTGCGATGTTTCGGTGGCATAGCTACACCCCGAAGGCCACCGCGAATCCCAGTTGACCAGTAGATCTAGCCCTTTGACTTTCGCCGGACGGGCTTTGACCGGTGGACTCTTCCACCTGGTTGCGATAAGTCAGCCCATAGGAACATTCCCGAACACGGTCTGGACCCAATCCAACACTAGATTCCCTCCGGTTCCACCGCACCCGCACCATCCCCCCTCTAAGTGACGGCTGCTCTGCCTTCCGTGGAGGGGGGCCACACCACGGAGCCCCAAGACGGGCGTCTACACATGCCAGAACACTTTCACACATGCATCGGGACCCGTGCGATGTTTCGGTGGCATAGCTATACCCCGAAGGCCACCCCGAATCCCAGTTGACCAGTAGATCTAGCCCTTTGACTTTTGTCGGACGGGCTTTGACCGGTGGACTCTTCCACCTGGTTGCGATAGGTCAGCCCATAGGAACATCCCCGAACACGGTCTGGACCCAACCCAACACTAGATTCCCTCCGGTTCCACCGCACCCGCACCATCCCCCCCTCTAACTGACGGCTGCTCTACCTTCCGTGGAGGGGGGGCCACACCACGGAGCCCCAAGACGGGTGTCTACGCATTCCAGAACACTTTCACACATGCATCGCGACCCATGCGATGTTTCGGTGGCATAGCTACACCCCGAAGGCCACCGCGAATCCCAGTTGACCAGTAGATCTAGCCCTTTCACTTTCGCCGGACGGGCTTTGACCGGTGGACTCTTCCACCTGGTTGTGATAGGTCAGCCCATAGCAACATCCCCGAACACGGTTTGGACCCAACCCAACACTAGATTCCCTCCGGTTCCATCGCACCTGCACCATCCCCCCCTCTAAGTGACGGCTGCTCTGCCTTCCGTGGAGGGGGGCCACACCACGGAGCCCCAAGACGGGCGTCCACGCATGCCAGAACACTTTCACACATGCATCGGGACCCGTGCGATGTTTCAGTGGCATAGCTACACCCCGAAGGCCATCGCGAATCCCAGTTGACCAGTAGATCTAGCCCTTTGACTTTCACCGGACGGGCTTTGACCGGTGGACTCTTCCACCTGGTTGCGATAAGTCAGCCCATAGGAACATTCCCGAACACGGTCTGGACCCAACCCAACACTAGATTCCCTCCGGTTCCACCGCACCCGCACATCCCCCCTCTAAGTGACGGCTGCTCTGCCTTCCGTGGAGGGGGGCCACACCACGGAGCCCCAAGACGGGCGTCTACACATGCCAGAACACTTTCACACATGCATCGGGACCCGTGCGATGTTTCGGTGGCATAGCTATACCCCGAAGGCCACCCCGAATCCCAGTTGACCAGTAGATCTAGCCCTTTGACTTTCGTCGGACGGGCTTTGACCGGTGGACTCTTCCACCTGGTTGCGATAGGTCAGCCCATAGGCACACTTTGGTGCAACATCTGGGCTGGCCTTAGACAACCGGGTGGATACATCTACTGCTCAAAGCCTGTCCGTGCAAAGTCAAAGGGGTAGATCCCGTGGTCAAACGCTACAGGGTTTGGCGGGACAGGGGCCCTAGGGGGGTAGCAATGCCACCGGAGCGTCGCACCGGGACCTCATACAAGCCCCGTGCCGGGTGCCTACGCCTGCCACCATGCTTATATAATCGTAGGAGGGCCACCGCAACACCTGGCGGCATTGCTACCCCCCAGATACCCCGTCCCGTCTAACCCTGACATAGACGACCGCCGGGTCTATCCCTTTGACTTTCGCTGGACGTAGTTTGACCGGTGGACCTTTTCACCTTGTTGTCATAGCCCAGCCATAGGTACACCCCCCAACACAGTCCCGGCACAACCCACCCCAAGATTCCCTCTGCGTCGGCCCGACGTGGCCGTTCCCCCCCCCCCCCCCCCCCCCGGGGCACGGCGGCATCGATGCCCGTGAGGGGGGAGGGGGCACACCCCGGAGCCGCGTGCCTGCGCCTGCCAATATTTCCACAACCGTAGGGGGGCCCACCGCAACACCTGGCGGCATTGCTACCCCCCACAGGTACCCGGCCCGTCCCGTCTAACCTCTCCATGACACGACGAAAGAAGGTCCGTGTGGGGGGCAATCGATATATGTTTTCTGTACATTTAAGTTAATGAAATTAGTATTGGAAAAAAATAAAAAATAATAAGAGAAAATACAAAAAATATAAAAATATTATTAGAAATCTATGCCTACGGCCTAGCCGTCGGCATAGCTACGGCCACGGAACGGTAGAGCCCTGGATCGATGACATGGCGTAGGGCGGGGATCAATGACGCGGCAAAAACGTGGGCCAGGCCTATGCCGACGGCCTAGCCGTCGGCATAGAAATGCCACCCCACGGGACCGGCGAACGACGCGGATCGATGACGTGGCGGCGCGGTGGATCGATGACGTCGGCGTAGCTATGCCGACGGCCACCGTTAGCCCGTCGGCGTAGCCTGATGCCGTCAAACTGCCGTCGCTGCACGGGTTGACGGGCCACGTGATATGCCGACGGCCTGCTCTATGCCGACGTCCCGCGTCGGTATATTCGGAGAAACGCCGACGGCTTATCTATGCCGACGGCCCCTGTTGGCATAGATGGTTATACGCCGACGGCCTTTCTACGCCGACGGCTTTAGTTGTGCCGTCGGGGTAATACCATATATGCCGACGGGGGTCGTCGGCATAGATATGCCCGTCGGCAACTGCCTAAATTCTGGTAGTGTATGTGGTCCCAGGATGTCGGAGAGGTAGCAGCACGGTCGCCGGAGTTGGAGAAGATGCACATGATGCGGGGTGGTGCGAGGGAGAGGCATGGGGGAGAGAGGGAGAGGCGTAGCCGCGCAGGGGAGAGAGAGTCGCGAGGAAGAGGGGGTTGTTGTGGCGAGGTGGAAGACGTGCGCGAGAGCCGGCGGGTAGAGGTAGACGACGTGCGCATGTATATTACTTAGCAGTTTTCGCAGTTGCATGGAACCTATCTATCACGTGCATGTGCCCATGATTATTAGTGTACAGCCTTGCCGTCATGTGTGGATCAAATTGGACGTGGACTTAATTGCGGATGGCATGGTGATTCTCGGATCGAACCTATTCCTTTCGTTGGTCGCGATTAAAAGAAAACAACGGGTGGAGTCCATATACAAAACAAATAGAGAGATTTAGACTGAAAATTAAAAGGAAAAAACAGCGTGAATCATGGATGGCTGTTATTAGATGAGATTGAAAACAAACGGAGAGATTTCCGTGGGCAGCTATTTGTAGCAACAAATAATCGTGGGATGGCGTTGTGACAGCGTGAATCTCGTTCTTTCTATTTTCTCTCGACTGAGTAAAAGGAAAAGAAGGCAGCGCGTAACGTGGGTCTTCATCTATCTCTTCCGGCTGTCGCGTGAAGGAGGCGGATGACTGGGTGAGCACGATCTGCTTGTGCTTCTTCTTCGGTCCGACCGAGCGGACCGGGCTTTAACCGGACCGGACCGAAAAAATTTCGGTCCATATTTCACAGACCGGACTGGGTGTTTTTTCAAGCGGGCCAGGACCGAGCTGGGCGGGACCGAGCGGGCCACGAGCGGGCCAAAAAGCCCGCTCGTGTCGTCCACCCTGACACACCGCTAAGCTATAAGTCAGTCAACAACGGGTTCAGATACAGGTGTGGCGTAATGCCGCGCTTTTGCACCGCTAGTTGGTATAATGACCTCTACTTGTAATTAATTTATGATACATACTTATAATTCTGAAGTGATAGCTATACTTTGAAGTAGTGGAATCCTTCAAAGCTGAATGCAGTGCAAACATATATATTTATAATTCCAAGTTGATAGCTCAGTATTGCTTGAAATAAATATTATAGCTACAACTTAAATATTACTATTTTTATTTAAAGTTGCATGTAGATAACAGAGCACCAATACTGCAGAAAAATAATGAGAAGCAAGGACACTGGTGTCTCCGTGTGGATCGGTGACCCTATCCCAGCTATTTCCGACTCAATCAACGTGGCAGCTAATGTGCAACGATCTTACACCCATCCTGCAACAAACCTAGACTCGATCAACAACTTGATCCGATTTAAAACGACGCGACACGAACTGACTCTGACACAGACTCGGCGCGGCGCAACGCGACACACACAGACTAGCTCATGCCTGGGACTCAGCCATGGCGGCATGGCGTGATTATTGTAGCACATGGCACATGATGATTTTAATTGAACATCAACATCCTTTGGCCGCTAGCTAGCAGAAGCATAAGGGGGTGCAAAGGCACAAGGCTTCCTTATCAGCATCTGTCGGGACGGCTGTGGTTCCGGGCTGCTCTTGTGGTCGGACGACGACTCTTGCAGCTTCCGAGAGGCTCAGTTTCGCAGAGAGATTATTGTGCTCTGCAAGCAGCCGCCGAGCGTCTTGGTGGTGCAGAGACGCATCAGCAGCAGCCATCAGGTGCCCCAGGGTCAGGACCAGCAGGAGGACGGCGGCCATCGTCTTGTGAACGGATGCAGAAGCCATGGCAGCTACTAGCCTGGGATCGGCAGGAGGTCAGGCTATAGATATTGGCTATCGCTCACCTGGCTAGAAATTGCCGATTTGCTCTTGATCGGAGGTGAGAGGTATGGCTAAATGGTATCACTATTTATATAGAGAGATAATGGTGATGACAATGGGCCCGGTTGAGGATGGGTGGACAAAAAGGCCACCATTTTCGAATAAATCTGCACTCACGAATGACATATACAATATTGGTGTGTGCAACAGCCATGGTTATCTTTCCTCCACAACTGGATGCAATCATTGCTGCAGTGATTGAACGATGTGTGAGGCATATCCGTTTCCCTTTTGTAGTAAACCATAGAATAGACCATGAGAGAACCGAGTGAACGAGCCACGCCTACCGCTGAGGAAGAAGACTTTGGCATCCAATTTCTGTAAGGAGTTTTGTTTAGGGTTTCTGCTAGTTAATATATGGCCTTTTGCTTTTTTCAAAAGAAAAAAAAAACACTACTGTAGAACTGTAGGTGTGGGGCTGCAAAACAGTGGCAAAGGATGAATTCTTTTTGTGTGTCCATCTTGTAACAAAGTCATTAAAAATATTCACAAATTGTAAGTCACAGAATATAATCAACAGAAGTAGTAATTACGGTCCACTTACATGATTAATATGAGCAAAATAGGGTACCAAAATAGGGCATCTTATATAGTGCGATGGTTTTGGTATCCGCCCGCGTCGGCCCTCGTCCTGTCTATGATTCGGATTTGGTATGTATATTATCTTCATAACTATTGGTTCATTTATTGTTTATGAAAATTATGCCGACCAACGTGACATAGATTTTATTTATCTAGGATGTATGTGAATCGGAAATGCCAACCGACACTATTGTCGAGAGGTTAAATTTAGTTGAAGAAGAAAACAATTTACTGAAGGAAAAAATAAAAAAAAATTGAGGAGGAGAAGATGATATTGGAGTTGCATGTTGCGGATGTCGTCGATGATCACAAGATCAAGATGGATGCAATGCGCTTGAAGATTAGAAAGATTAGAAAATATGCCATTCATACCGAGGCTTGGTATCATTATGCCGTTGGATCAATTGTTACCTTGGTTGCGATTATGATCGCATTTGTTTTCGCATTGAAATGTTTTACATAGTTTCAATGTATGGTTTAATTAATTAGATGCTCTGGAGAGCTATATGTTGTTAGATGAGAACTATGTATGCACTTTGGTTTTAATGTGATGATGAACTTCTATTAATTTGGACACTTAATTATATATAATGCACGCAGATGAACCGGCAATGGATGTACGGTGACAGACACACCCGCGAGTACATTAAGGGCGTGCATGAGTTTCTCTATGCGGCTGAGCCAAACAAGCAGAATGGTTTTATGTGTTGTACATGCACTGAATGTGGGAATACGAGGTCTTACTCTAACCGGAAAATCCTTCACTCCCACCTGCTTTACAAGGGTTTCATGCCACACTATAATGTTTGGACGAGGCACGGAGAAATAGGGGTTATGATGGAAGACGGCAAAGAAGAAGAGTACGATGACAACTATGTGCCCCCTGAATACGGTGATGCTGCAACGGGGGGAGCTGGTGAAGATCAAGAGGAACCAGACGATGTGCCCAATGATGCTGCCACGGGTGAAGCTGCTCAAGATCAAGAGGAACCAGACGATGTATCCGATGATGATGATCTCCGCCGGGTCATTGTCGATGCAAGGACGCAATGCATTAGTCAAAAGGAGAAGCTGAAATTCGATCGCATGTTAGAGGATCACAAAAAAGGGTTATACCCCAATTGCAAAGATGGCAACACAAAGCTCGGTACCGTACTGGAATTGCAGCAGTGGAAGACAGAGAATGCTGTGGCTGACAAAGGATTTGAGAAGCTACTGAAAATATTGAAGAAGAAGCTTCCAAAGGATAACGAATTGCCCGACAGTACATACGCAGCAAAGAAATTCGTATGCCCTCTAGGATTGGAGGTGGAGAAGATACATGCATGCCCTAATGACTGCATCCTCTACCGCGATGCATACAAGGAGCTGAACGCAATGCCCGGTATGCGGTGCGTTGCGGTATAAGATCAGACGAGATGACCCTAGTGATGTTGAGGGCGAGCCCCTCAGGAAGAGGGTTCCTGCGAAGGTGATGTGGTATGCTCCTATAATACCACGGTTGAAACGTCTGTTCAGAAACGAAGAGCATGCCAAGTTGATGCGATGGCACAGTGAGAACCGAAAGAAAGATGGGAAGTTGAGAGCACCCGGTGACGGGTCACAGTGGAGAAAAATCGAGAGAAAGTACTGGGATGAGTTTGCAAAGGACCCAAGGAATGTATGGTTTGCTTTAAGCGCGGATGGCATTAATCCTTTCGGGGAGCAGAGCAGCAATCACAGCACCTGGCCCGTGACTCTATGTATGTATAACCTTCCTCCTTGGATGTGCATGAAGCCGAAGTTCATTATGATGCCAGTTCTCATCCAAGGCCCTAAGCAACCCGGCAACGAAATTGATGTGTACCTAAGGCCATTAGTTGAAGAACTTTTACAACTGTGGAATGAAAACGGTGTACGTACGTGGGATGAGCACAGACAGGAGGAATTTAACCTTAAGGCGTTGCTGTTCGTGACCATCAACGATTGGCCCGCTCTCAGTAACCTTTCAGGACAGACAAACAAAGGATACCACGCATGCACGCACTGTTTAGATGACACTGAAAGTATATACCTGGACAAATGCAGGAAGAATGTGTACCTGGGCCATCGTCGATTTCTTCCGACCAACCATCAATGTCGAAAGAAAGGCAAGCATTTCAAAGGCGAGGCAGATCACCGGAAGAAGCCCGCCATGCGCACCGGTGATCACGTGCTTGCTATGGTCAATGATTTACACTACGTAATCTTTGGAAAGGGTCCCGATGGACTAGCTGTTCCGAATGACGCTGAGGGACACGCACCCATGTGGAAGAAGAAATCTATATTTTGGGACCTACCCTACTGGAAAGACCTAGAGGTCCGCTCCTCAATCGACGTGATGCACGTGACGAAGAACCTTTGCGTGAACCTGCTAGGCTTCTTGGGCGTGTATGGGAAGACAAAAGATACACCTGAGGCACGAGAGGACCTGCAACGTTTGCATGAAAAAGACGGCATGCCTCCGAAGCAGTATAAAGGTCCTGCCAGCTACGCTCTTACGAAAGAAGAGAAAGAAATCTTCTTTGAATGCCTGCTCAGTATGAAGGTCACGAGTGGCTTCTCGTCGAATATAAAGGGAATAATAAATATTCCAGAGAAAAAGTTTCAGAACCTAAAGTCTCATGACTGCCACGTTATTATGACGCAAGTGCTTCCGGTTACATTGAGGGGGCTTCTACCGGAAAACGTTCGAATAGCCATTGTGAAGCTATGTGCATTCCTCAATGCAATCTCTCAGAAGGTGATCGATCCAGAAATCATACCAAGGCTAAGGAGTGATGTGGTGCAATGTCTTGTCAGTTTCGAGCTGGTGTTCCCACCATCCTTCTTCAATATCATGACGCACGTCCTAGTTCATCCAGTCGACGAGATTGTCATCCTGGGGCCCGTATTTCTACACAATATGTTCCCCTTTGAGAGGTTCATGGGAGTCCTAAAGAAATATGTCCGTAACCGCGCTAGGCCAGAAGGAAGCATCTCCATGGGCCATCAAACAGAGGATGTTATCGGGTTTTGTGTTGACTTCATTCCTGGCCTTAACAAGATAGGTCTCCGTAAATCGCGGTATGAGGGGAGACTGACTGGAAAAGGCACTCTTGGAAGAGACTCAATAATATGCAGGGACGGATATTCTTGGTCTCAAGCACACTACACAGTTCTACAGAACTCTACCTTGGTGACCCCGTATGTCGATGAACACAAGAACAGTCTGCGCTCCAAACACCCGGAGCAGTGCGACGACTGGATTACATGTGAACACATCAGGACTTTTAGCAGTTGGTTGGAAACACATCTCAGAGGTGACAACACTGTTTGTGATGAGTTGTACTTGTTGTCAAGGGGACCATCTTTGACTGTATCGACTTACAAAGGATACCAGATAAATGGGAATACATTTTACACGATCGCCCAAGATCAAAAGAGCACCAACCAAAACAGCGGTGTCCGCTTTGATGCAGCAACCGAGAGCGGAAAGGACACATATTATGGTTACATAGTGGACATATGGGAACTTGACTATGGACCTGATTTTAAGGTCCCTTTGTTTAAGTGCAAATGGGTCAATCTGTTAGGTGGCGTGGTACAGGTAGACCCACAGTACGGAATGACAACAGTGGATCTGAAAAATCTTGGGTACACTGACGAACCGTTCGTCCTAGCCAATGATGTGGCACAGGTTATCTATGTGAAGGACATGTCTACCAAACCGAGAAAAAGAAAAGATAAGGAAGCGAATACATCATACGATGAGCCAAAGCGCCACATAGTTCTTTCAGGAAAAAGGGACATCCTGGGAGTGGACGGCAAGACAGACATGTTTGAAGATTATGAAAAGTTTCATGAAATTCCTCCCTTCAATGTCAAGGCTGACCCAAGCATCCTGATAAACAATGAAGATTATCCATGGTTATGGCGCAATAAGCAAATGACACAAGCGAAGAAAAAGTGAAGACTTTCTCCTGCAACTATTATGATGATACCATGCCAAATTTGTAACAGGCGAACATGCTACCATTGTCCGTTTTGTACATGCACATGCTATGTGGGTGAAATTATGATACCATCCCAACTTTCAACTTTTTCAGAGTTCATTTGAAATGCTTTCATGTCTTATGGTTCGAAACTTTGATACTTCGAAAGTGATTGTCCATTTTGTACACGATGTCCATCAAGTTTTTGTCGTAACCCTCTCTACTTTTTGGAACATGCTATGTGGGTGAAATGATGATACCATGCCAACTTTCAACCTTTTCAGAGTTCATTTTGAAATGCTTTCCAATTTCAGAGTCATTTAGCTCAAAGAATGAATTAATAGCAAACAGAATGAACTACAAAAATTTTATGAAAATAAAAACAATCAATTAAAATATTATGTTATGATCAACTAAAATAAAACTATAATATTCTTCAATAGCAAAAAGAATATAATTTTTGTGACCTAAAATCAAACTATAAGTATTTAATTGTAAGTCTAAATAAAAAATAAATAGCAAAGAAGAAAAAAATTCTATTTTTATAGTAAAGTTATTCATAAACTAGTGATTCACACAAATTTTTAAAAATTCAAATTTAAACTATTCAAAATTTAAAACTAATGGCACTAATAGAAAGTTTATAATTTTTGTGACCTAAAATCAAAAAGAAATCCCTAAAAAAACTATAAGTATTTAGTTGTAAGTATAAATAAAAAATAAATAGAAAAAAAATTCTATTTTTATAGTAAATTTATTCATAAACTAGTGATTCACACAAATTTTTAAAATTCAAATTTAAACTATTCAAAATTTAAAACTAATGGCACTAACAGAAAGTTTATAATTTTTGTGATCTAAAAGCAAAAAGAAATCACTAAAAAACTGTAAGTATTTAGTTGTAAGTAGAAATAAAAAAATAAAAAACCAAAAAAATGTAGAAATAAAAAAGAAAAAACAAAAAAATGCCTCCTACTAGGCCTCCACGGCCTGAATACAACTAGAAACCCTACATGGGCCAGGATTCAGGCCCGCAGAAGGCCCAATAGGCCCACAGGCAGTAGCAAGTTTAGGCCCGAAAGCCTGCATTAGAGAGGAGCTCGAATGGGGAGGCACACCAGCGCTTATAAACCAGTGCCGGCGCCCTTCAGCTAGCGATGTGGGACTAAACTTTTGGGCGCGGGGCAGCAAAGGCCATTGGTCCCGGTTGGTGGCACCAACCGGGACTAAAGGGGGCATTGGTCACGGTTCGTGGCACCAACCGTGACCATTGCCCCCCTTTAGTCCCGCTTGGTGCCACCAACCGGGACCAAAGGCCGCCGCTTCCCGCCCTTTGGGCTGCTGAAAATTGGCCTTTGGTCCCGGTTGGTGGCACCAACCGGGACTAAAGGGGGGCAATGGTCCCGGTTTGTGCCACGAACCGGGACCAAAGCCTTTTCTATATAAGCAAAGACTTAGCGTTTTTTCAGATTTCATCGCCAGTTCCCCGCCCCGACGACGCCGCCAGGCTACCCGAGCTCGCCCCGACGACGCCGTCAGGCTGCCCGTGCTCGCCGTCGCCGTTGCCCCGCGCCCCTGCCCCGTGCTCGCCGTCGCCCTCGCCCCGCGCCCCTGCCCCGTGCTCGCCGTCGCCCTGCCCCTGCCCCGTCCCGCCCCCGCGCGCCGGCGCCCTCGCCGCCCCCGCCGTCGCCTTGAGCTCCCCTGCTACGGGCTCGCCGTCGCCGCCCCGTGCTCGCCGTCGCCCTGCCCCTGCCCCGTCCCGCCCCCGCGCGCCGGCGCCCTCGCCTGCCCCCGCGCTGTGAGCCGCCGCCCGGCTCTGTTTCTTTATTTTTATTACTTTAATTTTTTTGTTCATATGTGATGTATATGTGTATGTGACTATAATGTATATGTGTATGTGAACAATGCAAAAGATTGTTTTTTAGAAAAATTAGGATTTTTTTCTGTTCATAGATTTTTTGGTGATATTAATTATTGTAAATATGCAAATGTTTGTATATTCATATGAACAATGAATTAGGCAATACTACTTCTTGTATTTTTAAGAAGGAATAAGAAGAAAAAGAATGAGAGGAAAAAGGAAATAAGAAGAGGAAGAAAGGAGAAGAAGAGGGGAGAGGAAGAAGAGGAGAAATAAATAAGAAGAAGAAAAAAGAAGAAAAAGAAGAGGAGAAGAAGAAAGGAATAGAGGAGAAGAAAAAATAGAAAAAAAATTCTATTTTTTCTTCTTCTCCTCTATTCTTGTCTTCTTCTCCTCTTTTTTTTCTTCTTTTTTTTCTTCTTCTTCTTCCTTCTTCCTCTTTTCTTCCTTTTCCTTATTTTCCTTTCTCGAGGGATAAGAAGAAAAAGAAGAGGAGAAGAAGAAAGAAAGGAATAGAGGAGAAAGAAGAAACTTCGACACGAGGGGGGGGTACCGATACCCCCTCCCCGATAACATTATTTTCCCATGTATATGTATGTCGCGTCGTTGTCGATATAACGAGGGTGTCGAGGGTCGGGAACTAGGGTAGAGGGTCGAGGGTCGTTAAGGGGTCAAGGGTCGAGGGTTTCAGGGTCGAGGGTTCGAGGGATCGAGGGTTTGAGTGTCAAAGTATTGAAGAAATCCATGCCTTCATCATTAGCCGGAAGTAACCAGGGCATGTTGGTACGAAGTTCTGCAAAGTTGTTCTGGAATGGAGTCCCGGATAGAATAATCCGCCTTTTGGTACGAATTCAGCAAAGGCCTTCCAAATAGCGATATTCGGAAGGCTCTTGCTGAACTTTGTACCAAAAAGCTAATTATCCTATCTGGGACTCCGTTCCAGAACAACTTTGAAGAGCTTCGTACCATCATGCACATGTTACTTTCGCCTAATGATGAAGACATGGTTTTGTTGAATCCTTTGACACTAGGCAACCTCCCGACCCCTCGGCGATCCTCTCAAACATGAGAGGAAGAAGAGGGTCGTCTAGGGGTCGAGCGTTCGAGGGTCGTCGAGGGTTCGAGGGGTCGAGGATCGCCGAGGGGTCGAGAGAGGTTTCCTAGTGTCAAAGTATTGAAGAAATCCATGCCTTCATCATTAGCCGGAAGTAACCAGGGCATGTTGGTACGAAGTTCTGCAAAGTTGTTCTGGAATGGAGTCCCGGATAGAATAATCCGCCTTTTGGTACGAATTCAGCAAAGGCCTTCCAAATAGCGATATTCGGAAGGCTCTTGCTGAACTTTGTACCAAAAAGCGAATTATCCTATCTGGGACTCCGTTCCAGAACAACTTTGAAGAGCTTCGTACCATCATGCACATGTTACTTTCGCCTAATGATGAAGACATGGTTTTGTTGAATCCTTTGACACTAGGCAACCTCCCGACCCCTCGGCGATCCTCTCGAACATGAGAGGAAGAAGAGGGTCGTCTAGGGGTCGAGGGTTCCAGGGTCGTCGAGGGTTCGAGGGGTCGAGAGAGGTTTCCTAGTGTCAAAGTATTGAAGAAATCCATGCCTTCATCATTAGCCGGAAGTAACCAGGGCATGTTGATACGAAGTTCTGCAAAGTTGTTCTGGAATGGAGTCCCGGATAGAATAATCCGCCTTTTGGTACGAATTCAGCAAAGGCCTTCCAAATAGCGATATTCGGAAGGCTCTTGCTGAACTTTGTACCAAAAAGCGAATTATCCTATCTGGGACTCCGTTCCAGAACAACTTTGAAGAGCTTCGTACCATCATGCACATGTTACTTTCGCCTAATGATGAAGACATGGTTTTGTTGAATCCTTTGACACTAGGCAACCTCCCGACCCCTCGGCGATCCTCTCGAACATGAGAGGAAGAAGAGGGTCGTCTAGGGGTCGAGGGTTCCAGGGTCGTCGAGGGTTCGAGGGGTCGAGGATCGCCGAGGGGTCGAGAGAGGTTTCCTAGTGTCAAAGTATTGAAGAAATCCATGCCTTCATCATTAGCCGGAAGTAACCAGGGCATGTTGATACGAAGTTCTGCAAAGTTGTTCTCGAATGGAGTCCCGGATAGAATAATCCGCCTTTTGGTACGAATTCAGCAAAGGCCTTCCAAATAGCGATATTCGGAAGGCTCTTGCTGAACTTTGTACCAAAAAGCGAATTATCCTATCTAGGACTCCGTTCCAGAACAACTTTGAAGAGCTTCGTACCATCATGCACATGTTACTTTCGCCTAATGATGAAGACATGGTTTTGTTGAATCCTTTGACACTAGGCAACCTCCCGACCCCTCGGCGATCCTCTCGAACATGAGAGGAAGAAGAGGGTCGTCTAGGGGTCGAGGGTTCCAGGGTCGTCGAGGGTTCGAGGGGTCGAGGATCGCCGAGGGGTCGAGAGAGGTTTCCTAGTGTCAAAGTATTGAAGAAATCCATGCCTTCATCATTAGCCGGAAGTAACCAGGGCATGTTGGTACGAAGTTCTGCAAAGTTGTTCTGGAATGGAGTCCCGGATAGAATAATCCGCCTTTTGGTACGAATTCAGCAAAGGCCTTCCAAATAGCGATATTCGGAAGGCTCTTGCTGAACTTTGTACCAAAAAGCGAATTATCCTATCTGGGACTCCGTTCCAGAACAACTTTGAAGAGCTTCGTACCATCATGCACATGTTACTTTCGCCTAATCATGAAGACATGGTTTTGTTGAATCCTTTGACACTAGGCAACCTCCCGACTCCTCGGCGATCCTCTCAAACATGAGAGGAAGAAGAGGGTCGTCTAGGGGTCGAGGGTTCGAGGGTTCTTCTCCTCTATTCTTTCTTCTCCTCTTTTTTTTTCTTCTTCTTCCTCTTTTTTTTATCGGGAACGAGGGTCGTCGAGGGATATAGATGTAGTGTCATCGTTGTCGATATATAGCCCCTCCCGATAGCTTACTATGATTAGGTAGCTAGTTCTACGTTTGGCACTAATATATCCATCTGTCATGTTTGAATAATAATTGCCATGTTGTAAATATTTGTAGAAACTATGGACACCGCCCTAGACGAAGCAACAAAAGATGCGTTGTTGAGGGACATAATCACAGAAGGAAGTGATGCCATCTCGTTGTTTCTCAACGAAACCGATGGTCTGGAAGGAGAGGGTGAACAAGCTGGCTACGGTGACCCAATGCCGGTGCAAGAAGGAGACCGTGATGACGGCTCCGGTGACCGAACCGAGTCCGGCCAGGTATATATATTAGTTAAGCCTATGCTGACTAGCTGATTGATGCACTCATTGTTTTGTTATGTACACATATTAATTAAGTATTTGTTCTTTTTTCTAGCCCTCCGGATCGAGCACAACTTCGGTAAAGAGACGAGGCCCGAAGAAAAAGTTGAGCTCGGATGAAAAGTTTGAGATCATAGCAATCGCGCCCGACGGCCAACCTATTGAACCCCTCCGGATAAAGAGCGCATTTGTTGCTCAGTGCGGGGTTCCGGTTAGGGATAAGATCCTGATAAGCATCCAGCAATGGTTTAAGCCGGCTACATAAGACCCTGAGGTCTCTTATGTCAATGATATGTAGAAAAATGATCTTTGGACTGAGCTGAAGTCAAATTTCACCCTACCGCCTGAGGATAATCCATAGAACCCAGTTAAAGATAAATTAATCAAGTCTTTTGCTCTGAAGAGGATGGCAGAACTATTCAGGAGGTGGAAGAAAGAGCTGAATAAGTTTGTCGAAAATAATGAGACACCAGAATTCAAGGGCAGATATGAGAAGATCAGAGATCACTGGCCCGCATTTGTGGCCCACAAGACATCGGAAAAGAGTCAGAAGATGTCGGCGACAAACAAGCAAAATGCTGCGAAGAAGAAGCTTCACCATCGCACGGGGTCAGGTGGCTACCTCGTAGCCCGCCCTAAGTGGTCCAAGACTGAGAATGGTCTGGTTCATAAAGGGATCGAACCAGAGACAATTAACTGGCCAGACCTTTGCCGGACTTGGTTCTTCGGGGCTGGCGGAACCCTGGACCCTGTAACAGGGAAGTGCATTTGGACGAACGATCAAATGGACATACCAGTCCGTAAGCTTAAGCAGTATATCGAAGCAGCGCAGGAAGGGACGTTCTTTCCAGACAGAGAGAACGACGAGCTCACAATGGCCCTCGGGAATCCTGAGCACCCTGGACGGACATGAGGCACGCCAGGCTCCATTCCGTGGAAGGTTGGGTTTCCGGACGCAGGCGTTTACAAATCCCATGAGAGGAGGAAAAAAGTGCAGCAGACCCAAATGCAGGCGCTGCAAGCAAGGGTAGACGCGATAGAGGAACGAGAAGCAAATCGCAGCAAACGTACTGCCGAAGCCTCCCCCGAAGCTACCCCGCCATCTCAGTGCAGAAGCAGCGTGGCTTCCACCGAGCTGCTTCAGCCGGAGCATGCCTTGACGGCTCCTGCCAGCTATCCCGTGGATGCTATAACGGAGTCTCAAAATTGCCACCTTATGACGCAATGGATGAATTTGAAGGTCAAGGCGGCTGTTGGCTCTGTTTATCCTACTGAACCCGGCGCAACTTTTCACTGCCGGCCGATTCCAGAAGGATATGCTAGGGTGATGGTGGATGAGATAACGGAGGGATTTGAGGAACTCCAGCTTGACCACCCTACCGGTGAAGGGGAGACTCGGCTGGGGTCTGCTCTGAAGACTCCATGCCTATGGAGGAAGGAGCTCATCAACCTTCCGAACTGGACGCCACCGCCTCCTCCTCCTCCTCCGGCGAGTTAGGGCACTCCGCCTCCACCGCCTCCTCCTCCGGCGAGTGACGATCAGGGCCCTCGTCCGGCTCCTTCTCCGGCGCGTGGCGGCACTCCGCCTCCTTCTCCGCCTGCGCCGACGCGCCCGAGCAGCCAGCCTCCTCCTTCTCCGCCTCGTCAGCAAGGGCGGAAGAGACCTGCCGCCGCTCCAGCTGCTCCGGCGCGTCGTAGTCCTTCTCCTCCGCCTCTTAAGCAAGTAAAGAAGACAACCGCTACGTCTGCTCGGTCGGCGTCTAGCAGTACAACCAGAGGCGGGAGGACATACAGATTCGGTCCTTCTCTGAAGACTCCAGAGAAGTTACCATATGAGAGGACCCTGGAGGAGAACGCCGAGATCGCGCGAGAAGAAGTGAGGAACTTCTTTGAAGGGGTGAAAGCAAAGAAACATCCACCACCGGAGGAGAAGGTAGATCGGGTGAAAGTGAAGCGCACTCTGGCTGCCCTGACAAAACCATCGAAGTCTGATCCGCCGAAAGGAAACTATGACCGCATTATTGGAAAGGAATTTGCCGAAGCGGAGCGGTCGGGAAGTACTGTCAGTGATCAAAGGCTGAAAGAACGACGAGCTGGGAAACAAATTGCCCAGCTGGGCGGAAAAGCGAAGCAATCGTGCCCCCCGCTCAAGGTGCCTAGCCACAACATCGCTAATGATCCGAGGATGGTGCCCGGTTATAGCAATCTTGCAGATTACCTGCCCGACGAAGTACATTATGAACCCTGGGACGTGCAGATACAAAGATACGAGTACGGGAAGCCTCTCGTCAAAGATGAAAGATCTCTATCAACGATGATGCGAAGATTGCATGATTGGTACTTGAAAATCTGCAGAGACTCTGGGGGGAGGAGTACTTTGTATGTGAAAGTAAAAAAGGAGCATGACCTCGTTGGAATTGATCTGTTGCCCGTTCCATCTGAGGAGTTCTATCAGTTTTTCAATCAATTGGCCCTCGATAAAACAACGGTCGCCTGCTACTGTCTGTAAGTAGTACTACTTCTGTCATTAAGTTTCTCTATATAGCTTAGCTCTTTCATTGCATGTATATATAATCATCCTCACTATATTATGCAGATTGAAGATCGCCGAATTGAAGAAAAGACAAGTCGGTGATATTGGGTTCATTAACACATATCTCATAGATGCAACTCAGGTTAAACTTCATGCCGCAGCTACCGAGGCCAACTTGCTACAATCGTTCGTAATAAATCAAAACAAAGATATAGTACTCTTTCCTTACAACTTCAGGTGAGTGTTACTGTCTTCTGCGTATTCGGTTTCCCTTATATATTAGTCAAGGTTATAGTAATGTAATTCATGAGTTATGCATGTGTGTGAAGTTTCCACTATATTCTCCTAGAGATTAAGCTTGAGCAGGGACTAGTAACCGTCTTAGACTCAAAACGAAAAGATCCCCAGGACTATGGAGACATGACTCAAATACTCCAGAAGTAAGTTAAATCGATCATTATCCACCATATCAGCAACTTTGTTCATTTCCTGGTATCAAGTAATTGTTTTCTTTGTCCGGCAGGGTTTGGAGAAAATTCACCAAAACAGTTCAGGGACTGCCGAAGGTGCTGGAATTTAGACACCCGAAAGTAAGTACTATAGTAGCATGTTCCGCGCATCTCCTAGTGATTCAAGCGCTAGTTTCATCAATACCATTTAGCATTCTTGCTTATCAGTTTGATTGACCTCTATTTCTTGTAAAGTGGTTGTGGCAGGAACAAGGGAATGATTTCTGTGGATACTACATCTGCAAGTCCATCCGCCACACGACCTGTGAGCGGGGCGGGTACTCTAACGAACAATATGAAGTACGTAAATAACAACATTCACAATTTTATTTTATTACCATCATTTGTGTTGTGTTTCATTCTTTCATTGATATATATATTGACCCCCTTCTTCAAATTAGATGTTCCGGAAGCAGGATGAACTCCTAGCACCAGCTCACATGCGAGCAATTCAAGAGAAATTGGCGGCATTCTTTCTTGACCACGTGATCCCTGAAGACGGAGAATTCTATGTGGACCCTGAGTCCGTATGATTATATTTGTAAGAGATAATTATTGTATATATGTATCCGGTAGTGTCAGATAGATATACGAGAACTTGTTGTTCGACCAATCTCTCGGAGAAGGAGAGGTGGTCGATATCACTTCTCTCTGTATGCATATATGTTCATGACGATCTTCTGTTTCCTTCGTTTTCTTACTAGCTAGCCAGCGTGTCTAGTCCTCTCTATACGTATGTATAGTACGTAGCGTCGACCAAGCACGGACATAAGAGAGGACACTTCTCTCTATTAATTATAGCTAGCTAACACAATATATGAAACACCTAAATTAACCCCCCAAAACCCCCAACCCCCCCCCCCCTTTAAAAAAAACAAAAACCCCAGCCACAGAAATGCTGACGCGTGGATGCCTATTGGTCCCGGTTGGTGCCACCAACCGGGACCAAAGGGTCTCCTGACTGGGCTCTGCGCACTGCCCACATGGAGGGCCTTTAGTCCCGGTTCTGGATTGAACAGGGACTAAAGGGTCAGGGCATTAGTACCGACACTTTAGTCCCGGTTCAGGAACCGGGACTAAAGGCCCTTACGAACCGGGACTATAGGCCCTTTTTCTACCAGTGCGTGGCGAGGCGGGCGGCGAAGGAGGAGCGCGCGTGGATATCCCTCTTGTTCCCATGCTCATACAAGTGGGGAAAGAACCTCCCTTATAAGGAGGTCCAACTCCCACTAAACTAGCAATGTGGGACTAAACTTTAGTAGTATCCATTGCCTTGCACAAATGGGCTAAGTGGGCCTCTAGGATTTATTAGGAATTTCTGAAATAGTTATTGGGCTGCCCAAAATAGACTAAATTCTAGCAATCCCCCACCAGATCCCAAAGGCACACAGAAATTTGCCTTTGGTTTCAAAACACTGTTTTATATACCGGTACTGCAGTGGAGACTGTTAAGTTGAACTTCCACCTAGAACTCTATGCTACACTAGTAAGCAACTTGAAGAGTGGACTGGGCCTTGAACTGCAAGTTTTCTGCGAATCTAGCTTCACATAAAGCCTTGACCGATACGTGGCTACCGTGGGTCTTCCCCGCGGGTGGAGCTTATGCGTCATACTCCGTGACCTTTCATGAGTTTACTAGAGAGAACCCTACTCTCATAGATTGCGACATTTGACAATCAGACTCATATAGGTGTGTTCTTCAAAAGATGTTCTGCAGGATAACATCTCTGCTTTAATGAGCCACTTAGAACACATTAAGATATATATCAACCCGCCATGCAGATTAGGAGAGTATTGCATCTTCATGGAGTGGTATTGTGAATAATAAGGATACTCTCCTCTCAGTTGACCAACAACTTGTCTTCCACATCTAATTCACGGGACCTCTGATCACAAAGAATAGGTTACCACTATGAACAACTCATATTGTGGGTCTCATACTCATCTCCCTCGATGCATTATCTATCACATTACGTGATAGACCCTTAGTAAAAGGATCTACCATATTTTTAGACGTTTGGATATCATCCAATGCAATAACTCCGGAGTTTTTCATTTTCTTGACAGACTTTAACCTTCTCTGAACGTGTCTTGATGATTTCATGTTATCCTTTGAGCTGCTCACTTTCGTGATAACAGTTTTATTGTCGCAGTTCATAAGGACACCCGGTACAGGTTTCTCAACAACCGAAAAGTCATTCAAGAGCCGGCGAAGCCAATCTGCTTCAACCGTAGCTGTATCTAGTGATGTGAGTTCTTCTTCCATTGTTGACCTCGTTAAGATGGTCTGCTTGCAAGACTTCCAAGAAACAGCGCCACCTCCATGAGTGAATACATAACCGCTCGTGGGCTTTATCTCATCAGCATCTGAGATCCAGTTTGAGTCACTATACCCTTCAAGCACCTTTGGGTGCCCGGTGTAGTGAATTCCATAATTTGTAGTGCCTTTCAAATAACGCAAAACTCTATCTAGAGCTTTCCAATGCACATCTCCTGGTTTTGAGACAAACCGACTCAGTTTGCTAACAGCAAAAGAGATGTCAGGTCTTGTAGCACTTGCTAAGTACATAAGCGAGCCAATAATCTGAGAATATTTCAATTGATCTCTAGCAATTCTTCGATTCTTTCGAAGTAACACACTCGCATCATATGGTGTTGGAGAGGGCTTGCACTAGTAGAAAACAGGGCTATGGTCCAGGCCGGCTCAGCCCATTAGTCCCGGTTCAGTCTAGAACCGGGACCAATGTGGGCATTGGTCCCGGTTCGTGAGCCCAGTGGGCCGGCCGGGCCACGTGGGCCATTGGTCCCGGTTCGTCTGGACCTTTTGGTCCCGGTTGGTGGGATGAACCGGGACCAATGGGCCTCGCTCCTGGCCCACCACCATTGGTCCCGGTTGGTGGCTTGAACCGGGACCAAAGGCTTCCCTTTAGTCCCGGTTCATGTCATCAACCGGGACCAATGAGGTGCCTATATATACCCCCTCGGGCAAGAGCAGAGCACAGTGCTCTGTTTTTTCTGGCCAAGGGGGAGAGGGCTTTGTGGTGCTCTAGCTCACCTCCTATGCACATGAGGTGTTCGATGGAATGCCCGAGCCACACTACTTAAGCTTTCTCCTCTCGAAGCTCGACCTCCAAGCTCCATTTTCCTCGAGATTTGTCTAGATTTAGCGGTCCGTCACGCCCCATCCCCGTCTTCACCGCCGTCGATCACCCGCGCCGATCTCATCACCGACACCACCGCGGTGAGCCTCTTGTTCTTATCTTCTTTCTGAAAGGAAAAATATTCTTACTTGTATGTTTAGATAGATACTTGTATCATTTTCTTACATTTATTATTGCATCTTATATAGTGCGATGGTTTTGGTATCCGCCCCCGTCGGCCCTCGTCCTGTCTATGATTCGGATTTGGTATGTATATTATCTTTATAACTATTGATTCATTTATTGATTATGAAAATTATGCCGACCAACGTGACATAGATTTTATTTATCTAGGATGTATGTGAATCGGAAATGCCAACCGACCCTATTGTTGAGAGGTTAAATTTAGTTGAAGAAGAAAACAATTTGTTGACTGAAAAAATAAAAAAAATTGAGGAGGAGAAGATGATATTGGAGTTGCATGTTGCAGATGTCGTCGATGATCACAAGATCAAGATGGATGCAATGCGCTTGAAGATTAGAAAGATTAGAAAATATGCCATTCATACCAAGGCTTGGTATCATTATGCCGTTGGATCAATTGTTACCTTGGTTGCGATTATGATCGCATTTGTTTTTGCATTGAAATGTTTTACATAGTTTCAATGTATGGTTTAATTAATTAGATGCTCTTGAGAGCTATATGTTGTTAGATGAGAACTATGTATGCACTTTGGTTTTAATGTGATGATGAACTTCTATTAATTTGGACACTTAATTATATACAATGCACGCAGATGAACCGGCAATGGATGTACGGTGACAGACACACCCGCGAGTACATTAAGGGCGTGCATGAGTTTCTCTATGCGGCTGAGCCAAACAAGCAGAATGGTTTTATGTGTTGTACACGCACTGAATGTGGGAATACGAGGTCTTACTCTAACCGGAAAATCCTTCACTACCACCTGCTTTACAAGGGTTTCATGCCACACTATAATGTTTGGACGAGGCATGGAGAAATAGGGGTTATGATGGAAGACGGCGAAGAAGAAGAGTATGATGACAACTATGTGCCCCCTGAATACGGTGATGCTGCAACGGGGGGAGCTGGTGAAGATCAAGAGGAACCAGACGATGTGCCCAATGATGCTGCCACGGGTGAAGCTGCTGAAGATCAAGAGGAACCAGACGATGTGCCCGATGATGATGATCTCCGCCGGGTCATTGTCGATGCAAGGACGCAATACATTAGTCAAAAGGAGAAGCTGAAATTCGATCGCATGTTAGAGGATCACAAAAAAGGGTTATACCCCAATTGCAAAGATGGCAACACAAAGCTCGGTACCGTACTGGAATTGCTGCAGTGGAAGGCAGAGAAAGCTGTGGCTGACAAAGGATTTGAGAAGCTACTGAAAATATTGAAGAAGAAGCTTCCAAAGGATAACGAATTGCCCGACAGTACATACGCAACAAAGAAGGTCGTATGCCCTCTAGGATTGGAGGTGGAGAAGATACATGCATGCCCTAATGACTGCATCCTCTACCGCGGTGCATACAAGCATCTGAACGCATGCCCGGTATGCGGTGCGTTGCGGTATAAGATCAGACGAGATGACCCTGGTGATGTTGACGGTGAGCCCCTCAGGAAGAGGGTTCCTGCGAAGGTGATGTGGTATGCTCCTATAATACCACGGTTGAAACGTCTGTTTAGAAACGAGGAGCATGCCAAGTTGATGCGATGGCACAGTGAGAACCGAAAGAAAGATGGGAAGTTGAGAGCACCCGCTGACGGGTCGAAGTGGAGAAAAATCGAGAGAAAGTACTGGGATGAGTTTGCAAAGGACCCAAGGAATGTATGGTTTGCTTTAAGCGCGGATGGCATTAATCCTTTCGGGGAGCAGAGCAGCAATCACAGCACCTGGCCCGTGACTCTATGTATGTATAACCTTCCTCCTTGGATGTGCATGAAGCGGAAGTTCATTATGATGCCAGTTCTCATCCAAGGCCCTTAGCAACCCGGCAACGAAATTGATGTGTACCTAAGGCCATTAGTTGAAGAACTTTTACAGCTATGGAATGGAAACGGTGTACGTACGTGGGATGAGCACAGACAGGAGGAATTTAACCTTAAGGCGTTGCTGTTCGTGACCATCAACGATTGGCCCGCTCTCAGTAACCTTTCAGGACAGACAAACAAAGGATACCACGCATGCACGCACTGTTCAGATGACACTGAAAGTATATACCTGGACAAATGCAGGAAGAATGTGTACCTGGGCCATCGTCGATTTCTTCCGACCAACCATCAATGTCGAAAGAAAGGCAAGCATTTCAAAGGCGAGGCAGATCACCGGAAGAAGCCCGCCATGCGCACCGGTGATCACGTGCTTGCTATGGTCAATGATTTACACTACGTAATCTTTGGAAAGGGTCCCGGTGGACTAGCTGTTCCGAACGACGCTGAGGGACACGCACCCATGTGGAAGAAGAAATCTATATTTTGGGACCTACCCTACTGGAAAGACCTAGAGGTCCGCTCCTCAATCGACGTGATGCACGTGACGAAGAACCTTTGCGTGAACCTGCTAGGCTTCTTGGGCGTGTATGGGAAGACAAAAGATACACCTGAGGCACGAGAGGACCTGCAACGTTTGCACGAAAAAGACGGCATGCCTCCGAAGGAGTATAAAGGTCCTGCCAGCTATGCTCTTACGAAAGAAGAGAAAGAAATCTTCTTTGAATGCCTGCTCAGTATGAAGGTCACCACTGGCTTCTCGTCGAATATAAAGGGAATAATAAATATGCCAGAGAAAAAGTTTCAGAACCTAAGTCTCATGACTGCCACGTGATTATGACGCAACTGCTTCCGGTTGCATTGAGGGGCTTCTACCGAAAAACGTCCGATTAGCCATTGTGAAGCTATGTGCATTCCTCAATGCAATCTCTCAGAAGGTGATCGATCCAGAAATCGTACCAAGGCTAAGGAGTGATGTGGCGCAATGTCTTGTCAGTTTCGAGCTGGTGTTCCCACCATCCTTCTTCAATATCATGACGCATGTCCTAGTTCATCCAGTCGACGAGATTGTCATCCTGGGGCCCGTATTTCTACACAATATGTTCCCCTTTGAGAGGTTCATGGGAGTCCTAAAGAAATATGTCCGTAACCGCGCTAGGCCAGAAGGAAGCATCTCCATGGGCCATCAAATAAAGGACGTTATCGGGTTTTGTGTTGACTTCATTCCTGGCCTTAACAAGATAGGTCTCCTTAAATCGCGGTATGAGGGGAGACTGACTGGAAAAGGCACTCTTGGAAGAGACTCAATAATATGCAGGGACGGATATTCTTGGTCTCAAGCACACTACACAGTTCTACAGAATTCTACCTTGGTGACCCCGTATGTCGATGAACACAAGAACACTCTGCGCTCCAAACACCCGGAGCAGTGCGACGACTGGATTACATGTGAACACATCAGGACTTTCAGCAGTTGGTTGGAAACACGTCTCAGAGGTGACAACACTGTTTGTACTTGTTGTCCAGGGGACCATCTTTGACTGTATTGACTTACAAAGGATACGAGATAAATGGGAATACATTTTACACGATCGCCCAAGATCAAAAGAGCACCAACCAAAACAGCGGTGTCCGCTTTGATGCAGCAACCGAGAGCGGAAAGGACACATATTATGGTTACAGAGTGGACATGTGGGAACTTGACTACGGACCTGATTTTAAGGTCCCTTTGTTTAAGTGCAAATGGGTCAATCTGTTAGGTGGCGTGGTATAGGTAGACCCACAGTACGGAATGACAACAGTGGATCTGAAAAATCTTGGGTACACTGACGAACCGTTCGTCCTAGCCAATGATGTGGCACAGGTTATCTTTGTGAAGGACGTGTCTACCAAACCGAGAAAAAGAAAAGATAAGGAAGCGAATACATCATACGATGAGCCAAAGCGCCACATAGTTCTTTCAGGAAAAAGGGACATCCTGGGAGTGGACGGCAAGACAGACATGTCTGAAGATTATGAAAAGTTTCATGAAATTCCTCCCTTCAATGTCAAGGATGACCCAAGCATCCTGATAAACAATGAAGATTATCCATGGTTACGGCGCAATAAGCAAATGACACAAGCGAAGAAAAAGTGAAGACTTTCTCCCGCAACTATTATGATGATACCATGCCAAATTTGTCACAGACAAACATGCTACCATTGTCCGTTTTATACATGCACATGCTATGTGGGTGAAATTATGATACCATGCCAACTTTCAACCTTTTCAGAGTTCATTTTGAAATGCTTTGCAATTTCAGAGTCATTTAGTTCAAATAATGAATTAATAGCAAACAGAATGAACTACAAACTTTTATGAAAATAAAAACAATCCATTAAAATATTATGTTATGATCAACTAAAATAAAACTATAATATTCTTCAATAGCAAAAAGAATATAATTTTTGTGACCTAAAATCAAACTATAAGTATTTAATTGTAAGTATAAATAAAAAATAAATAGCAAAGAAGAAATAAAATTCTATTTTTATAGTAAAGTTATTCATAAACTAGTGATTCACACAAATTTTATAAAATTCAAATTTAAACTATTCAAAATTTTAAAACTAATGGCACTAACAGAAAGTTTATAATTTTTGTAACCTAAAATCAAAAAGAAATCACTAAAAAACTATAAGTATTTAGTTGTAAGTATAAATAAAAAATAAATAGAAAAAAAATTCTATTTTTATAGTAAAGTTATTCATAAAGTAGTGATTCACACAAATTTTTAAAAATTCAAATTTAAACTATTCAAAATTTAAAACTAATGGCACTAACAGAAAGTTTATAATTTTTGTGACCTAAAAGCAAAAAGAAATCACTAAAAAACTGTAAGTATTTAGTTTTAAGTAGAAATAAAAAAAGAAAAAACCAAAAAAATTTAGAAATAAAAAAGAAAAAACCAAAAAAAATGCCACCTACTGGGCCTCCACGGCCTGAATACGACTAGAAACCCTACATGGGCCAGGATTCAGGCCCGCAGAGGCCCAATAGGCCCACAGGCAGTAACAAGTTTAGGCCCGGAAGCCTGCATTAGAGAGGAGCTCGAATGGGGAGGGACAGCAGCGCTTATAAACAAGTGTCGGCGCCCTTCAGCTAGCGATGTGGGACTAAACTTCAGCTAGCGATGCAGCACAAGGCCATTGGTCCCGGTTGGTGGCACCAACCAGAACTAAAGGGGGCATTGGTCACGGTTCATGGCAGCAACCGTGACCATTGCTCCTCTTTAGTCCCGGTTGGTGCCACCAACCGGGACCAATGGCCTTCGCTTCCCGCCCTTTCGGCTGCCGAAAATTGGCCTTCGGTCCCGGTTCGTCGCACCAACCGGGACTAAAGGGAGCATTAGTCCCGGGTCGTAGCACGAATCGGGACCATTGCTCTGGTTATATAAGCCACCACTTGTGAAATTTTGGCCAACCGCTCCCATTCGCCCCGACGCCCCCAGGCCGTTCGTCGTCGTCGTCGCCGCCCCAAGCCCATCGTCGCCCCGCGCCCGCCGCCGTCTCCCCGCCCCGCCGTCGCCCCGCCCCGTCGCCGCCCCGAGCCCGTACGTCGTCGCCCCGTGCCGTCGCCCCGAGCCCGTCGTCGCCCCGCGCCCGCCGCCGTCGCCCCGCCCCGTCGTCGCCCCAAGCCCGCCGCCGTCGCCCCGCCTCGTCGCCGCCCCGAGCCCGCCGCTGTCGCCCCGCCTCGTCGCCGCCCCGAGCCCGCCGGCGCCCTTTAGGTTGATGATATGATGATGTTGATGATATGATGATGTTTTTTTTTCTGTTGATGATCTGATGATATGATGATGTTTTTTTTCTATTGATAATATGATGATGCTTTTTTTCATATATGCATTTTTCATATATGTATTAATTTTTTTAAGTTGTTAGTAGATATCGATTTTAGGTTAGTGCATTTTATCACTGATTTTAGGTTAGTTGAGCCTCTTTAGTGCATTTTATGTTTGTTGCATTTTAGGTTAGTGCATTTTATGTTAGTGGAGAGGAAAAAGTAAAATAAGGAAAAGGAAAATAAGTAGAGAAAGAAGGAGAAGAAGAAGGAGAAGACGAGGAGAGGAAGAAAAGGAAGAGGAGAAGAAGAAAGGAATAGAGGAGAAGAAGAAAAAATAGATTTTTTTCTATTTTTTCTTCTTCTCCTCTATTCCTTTCTTCTTCTCCTCTTTTTATTCTTCTTTTTTTTCTTCGATCTTCTCCCCCTCCCGATAGGAAAGTTTTATATAGAAAGTTACAATTTTAGAAAAGTTTTATATATGCAAAAATTACAATTTTAGAAAAAGAAGGATAGGAAAGAAGAAAATAAGAAGAGGAAAGAAAGAAGAAAAGAAGAGGAAAAGAAGAGGAGAAATAAATAAGAAGAGGAGAAATAAATTATATTTTCTCTTCTTCTCCACTATTCCTTTCTTCCTTCTCCTCTTCTTTTTCTTCTTTTTTCTTCTTCTTATTTATTTCTCCTCTTCGAGGGGTCGAGGGTCGGGAACTAGGGTAGAGGGTCGAGGGTCGTTAAGGGGTCAAGGGTTGAGGGTTTCAGGGTCGAGGGTTCGAGGGTTCTATAGGTTCGAGGGTCGAGGGTTCCAGCAGGGTCGTCTAGGGGTCGAGGGTTCGAGGGTCGTCGAGGGTTCGAGGGGTCGAGGATCGCCGTGGGGTCGAGAGAGGTTTCCTAGTGTCAAAGTATTGAAGAAATCCATGCCTTCATCATTAGCCGGAAGTAACCAGGGCATGTTGGTACGAAGTTCTGCAAAGTTGTTCCGGAATGGAGTCCCGGATAGAATAATCCGCCTTTTGGTACGAATTCAGCAAAGGCCTTCCAAATAGCGATATTCGGAAGGCTCTTTCTGAACTTTGTACCAAAAATCGAATTATCCTATCTGGGACTTCGTTCCAGAACAACTTTGAAGAGCTTCGTACCATCATGCACATGTTACTTTCGCCTAATGATGAAGACATGGTTTTGTTGAATCCTTTGCCACTAGGCAACCTCCCGACCCCTCGGCGATCCTCTCGAACATGAGAGGAAGAAGAGGGTCGTCTAGGGGTCGAGGGTTCCAGGGTCGTCGAGGGTTCGAGGGTTCGAGGATCGCCGAGGGGTCGAGAGAGGTTTCCTAGTGTCAAAGTATTGAAGAAATCCATGCCTTCGTCATTAGCCGGAAGTAACCAGGGCATGTTGGTACGAAGTTCTGCAAAGTTGTTCTGGAATGGAGTCCCGGATAGAATAATCCGCCTTTTGGTACGAATTCAGAAAAGGCCTTCCAAATAGCGATATTCGGAAGGCTCTTTCTGAACTTTGTACCAAAAAGCGAATTATCCTATCTGGGACTCCATTCTAGAACAACTTTGAAGAGCTTCGTACCATCATGCACATGTTACTTTCGCCTAATGATGAAGACATGGTTTTGTTGAATCCTTTGACACTAGGCCACCTCCCGACCCCTCGGCGATCCTCTCGAACATGAGAGGAAGAAGAGGGTCGTCTAGGGGTCGAGGGTTCCTGGGTCGTCGATGGTTCGAGGGTTCGAGGGTTCTTCTCCTCTATTCTTTCTTCTCCTCTTTTTTTTCTTCTTCTTCCTCTTTTTTTTATCGGGAACGAGGGTCGTCAAGGGACATAGATGTAGTGTCATCGTTGTCGATATATACCCCCTCCCGATAGCTTACTATGATTAGGTAGCTATTTCTACGTTTGGCACTAATATATCCATCTGTCATGTTTGAATAATAATTTCCATGTTGTAAATATTTGTAGAAACTATGGACACCGCCCTAGACGAAGCAACAAAAGAAGCGTTGTTGAGGGACATAATCGCAGAAGGAAGTGATGCCATCTCGTTGTTTCTCAACGAAACCGATGGTCTGGAAGGAGAGGGTGCACAAGCTGGCTACGGTGACTTAATGCCGGTGCAAGAAGAAGAACATGAGGACGGCTCCGGTGACCCAATGCCGGTGCAAGAAGGAGACCGTGATGACGGCTCCGGTGACCGAACCGAGTCTGGCCAGGTATATATATTAGTTAAGCCTATGCTGACTAGCTGATTGATGCATTCATTGTTTTGGTATGTACACATATTAATTAAGTCTTTGTTCTTTTTTCTAGCCCTCCGGATCGAGCACAACTTCGGTAAAGAGACGAGGCCCGAAGAAAAAGTTGAGCTCGGATGAAAAGTTTGAGATCATAGCAATCGCGCCCGACGGCCAACCTATTGAACCCCTCCGGACAAAGAGCGCATTTGTTGCTCAGTGCGGGGTTCTGGTTAGGGACAAGATCTCGATAAGCATCCAGCAATGGTTTAAGCCGGCTACATAAGACCCTGAGGTCTCTTATGTCAATGATATGCAGAAAAATGATCTTTGGACTGAGCTGAAGTCAAAATTCACCCTACTGCCTGAGGATAATCCAGAGAACCCAGTTAAAGAAAAATTAATCAAGTCTTTTGCTCTGAAGAGGATGGCAGAACTATTCAGGAGGTGAAAGAAAGAGCTAAATAAGTTTGCCGAAAATAATGAGACACCAGAATTCAAGGGCAGATATGAGAAGATCAGAGATCACTGGCCCGCATTCGTGGCCCACAAGACATCGGAAAAGAGTCAGAAGATGTCGGCGACAAACAAGCAAAATGCTGTGAAGAAGAAGCTTCACCATCGCACGGGGTTAGGTGGCTACCTCGTAGCCCACCCTAAGTGGTCCAAGACTGAGAATGATCTGGTTTATAAAGGGACCGAACCAGAGACAATTAACTGGCCAGACCGTTGCCGGACTTGGTTCTTCGGGGCTGGCGGAACCCTGGACCCTATAACAGGGAAGTGCATTTGGACGAACGATCAAATGGACATACCAGTCAGTAAGCTTAAGCAGTATATCGAAGCAGCGCAGGAAGGGACGTTCTTTACAGACAGAGAGAACGACGAGCTCACAATGGCCCTCGGGAATCCTGAGCACCCTGGACGGACACGAGGCACGCCAGGCTCCATTCCGTGGAAGGTTGGGTTTCCGGACGCAGGCGGTTACAAATCCCATGAGAGGAGGAAAAAAGTGCAGTAGACCCAAATGCAGGCGCTGCAAGCAAGGGTAGACGCGATAGAGGAATGAGAAGAAATTCGCAGCAAAGGTACTGCCGAAGCCTCCCCCGAAGCTACCCCGCCATCTCAGCGCAGAAGCAGCGTGGCTTCCACCGAGCTGCTTCAGCCGGAGCATGCCTTGATGGCTCCTGCCAGCTATCCCGTGGATGCTATAACGGAGTCTCAAAATTGCCACCTTATGACGCAATGGATGAATTTGAAGGTCAAGGCGGCTGTTGGCTCTGTTTATCCTACTGAACCCGGCGCAACTTTTCACTGCCGGCCGATTCCAGAAGGATATGCTAGGGTGATGGTGGATGAGATAACGGAGGGATTTGAGGACCGCCAGCTTGACCACCCTACCAGTGAAGGGGAGACTCGGCTGGGGTCTGCTCTGAAGACTCCATGCCTATGGCAGAACGAGCTCATCAACCTTCCGAACTGGATGCCTCCGCCTCCTCCTTCTCCTCCGGCAAGTCAGGGCACTCCGCCTCCACCGCCTCCTCCTCCGGCGAGTGACGATCAGGGCCCTCGGCCGGCTCCTTCTCCGGCGCGTGGCAGCACTCCGCCTCCTTCTCCGCCTGCGCCGACGCGCCCGAGCAGCCAGCCTCCTCCTTCTCCGCCTCGTCAGCAAGGGCGGAAGAGACCTGCCGCCGCTCCAGCTGCTCCGGCGCATCGTAGTTCTTCTCCTCCGCCTCTTAAGCAAGTAAAGAAGACAACCGCTCCGTCTGCTCGGTCGGCGTGTAGCAGTACAACCAGAGGAGGGAGGACATACAGATTCGGTCCTTCTCTGAAGACTCCAGAGAAGTTACCATATGAGAGGACCCTGGAGGAGAACGTTGAGATCGCGCGAGAAGAAGTGAGGAACTTCTTTGAAGGGGTGAAAGCAAAGAAACGTCCACCTCCGGAGGAGAAGGTAGATCGGGTGAAAGTGAAGCGCACTCTGGCTGCCCTGACAAAACCACCGAAGTCTGATCCGCCGAAAGGAAACTATGACCGCATTATTGGAAAGGAATTTGCCAAAGCGGAGCGGTCAGGAAGTACTGTCAGTGATCAAAGGCTGAAAGAACGACGAGCTGGGAAACAAATTGCCCAGCTCGGCGAACAAGCGAAGCAATCGTGCCCCCCGCTAAAGGTGCCTAGCCACAACGTCGCTAATGATCCGAGGATGGTGCCCGGTTATAGCAATCTTGCAGATTACCTGCCCGACGAAGTACATTATGAACCCATGGACATGCAGATACAAAGATACGAGTACGGGAAGCCTCTCGTCAAAGATGAAAGATCTCTATCAACGATGATGCGAAGATTGCATGATTGGTACTTGAAAATCTGCAGAGACTCTGGGGGGAGGAGTACTTTGTATGTGAAAGTTAAAAAGGAGCATGACCCATTGGAATTGATCTTTTGCCTGTTCCATTTGAGGAGTTCTATCAGTTTTTCAATCAATTAGCCCCTGATAAAACAATGGTCACCTGCTACTGTCTGTAAGTAGTACTACTTCTGTCATTAAGTTTCTCTATATAGCTTAGCTCTTTCATTGCATGTATTTATAATCATCCTCACTATATTATGTAGATTGAAGATCACCGAAGTGAAGAAAAGACAAGTCGGTGATATTGGGTTCATTAACACATATCTCATAGATGCAACTCAGGTTAAACTTCATGCCACAGCTACCGAGGCCAACTTGCTACGATCGTTCGTAATAAATCAAAACAAATATATAATACTCTTTCCTTACAACTTCAGGTGAGTGTTACTGTCTTGTGCGTATTCGGTTTCCCTTATATATTAGTCAAGGTTATAGTAATGTAATTCATGAGTTATGCATGTGTTTGCAGTTTCCACTATATTCTCCTAGAGATTAAGCTTGAGCAGGGACTAGTAACCGTCTTAGACTCAAAACGAAAAGATCCCCAGGACTATGCAGACATAACTCAAATACTCCAGAAGTAAGTTAAATCGATCATTATCCACCATATCAACAACTTTGTTCATTTCCTAATATCAAGTAATTGTTTTCTTTGTCCGGCAGGGTTTGGAGAAAATTCACCAAAACAGTTCCGGGACTGCCGAAGGAGCTGGAATTTAGATACCCGAAAGTAAGTACTATAGTAGCATGTTCCGCGCATCTCCTAGTGATTCAAGCGCTAGTTTCATCAATACCATTTAGCATTCTTGCTTATCAGTTTGATTGACCTCTATTTCTTGTAAAGTGGTTGTGGCAGGAACAAGGGAATGATTTCTGTGGATACTACATCTGCGAGTCCATCCGCCACACGAACTGTGAGCGGGGCGGGTACTCTAACGAACAATATGAAGTACGTAAATAACAACATTCACAATTTTATTTTATTACCATCATTTGTGTTGAGTTTCATTCATTGATATATATATATATATATATATGTATGTATGTATTGACCCCCTTCTTCAAATTTGATGTTTCAGAAGCGGGATGAACTCCTAGAACCAGCTCGCATGCGAGCAATTCAAGAGAAATTGGCGGCATTCTTTCTTGACCACGTGATCCCTGAAGACGGAGAATTCTATGTGGACCCTGAGTCCGTATGATTATATTTGTAAGAGATAATTATTGTATATATGTAGCCGGTAGTGTCAGATAGATATACGAGAACTTGTTGTTCGACCAATCTCTCGGAGAAGGAGAGGTGGTCGATATCACTTCTCTCTATATGCATATATGTTCATGACGATCTTCTGTTTCCTTCGTTTGCTTACTAGCTAGGCAGCGTGTCTAGTCCTCTCTATACGTATGTATAGTACATAGCGTCGACCAAGCATGGACATAAGGGAGGACACTTCTCTCTATTAATTATAGCTAGCTAACACAATATATGAAACACCTAAATTAACCACCCAAAACCGCCAACCCCCCCGCTTTAAAAAAAAACAAAAACCCCAGCCACAGAAATGCTGATGCGTGGATGCCTATTGGTCCCGGTTGGTGCCACCAACCGGGACCAAAGGGTCTCCTGACTGGGCTCTGCGCACTGCGCACGTGGAGGCCCATCAGTCCCGGTTCTGGATTGAACCGGGACTAAAGGGTCGGGGCATTAGTACCGACACTTTAGTCCCGGTTCAGGAACCGGGACTAAAGGCCCTTACGAACCGGGACTATAGGCCCTTTTTCTACCAGTGTTGCAGTCACTATAGCCAAAGCGACTCAAGATCTTTTCCACATAGTGAGATTGAAGCAATGTAATCCCACCATCATCGTCTCTCAACAACTTGATGTTCAGAATGACATCAGCCACTCCTAAATCCTTCATCTCAAAACAACGAGATAGGAAATCCTTGACCTCCTTAATAACATTCAGATTTTTTCCAAAAATCAGTATGTCATCAACATACAAGCAAAGGATAACTCCCTCGCCCCCACCATGGCGATAGTACACACATTTGTCAGCTTCGTTTACAACAAGGCCTGCAGTTGTTAAAGTTCTTTCAAACTTCTCATGCCACTGTTTGGGTGCTTGCTTGAGTCCATACAAAGACTTTAGCAACTTGCACACTTTTCCTTCCTGACCATCTAGTACAAACCCATCTGGTTATTCCATATAAATTTCCTCGTCCAACTCTCCATTTAGGAAAGCAGTCTTAACATCCATTTGATGAACGAAAAGACCATGCGAGGCAGCTAGTGAAAGTAGAACTCGAATAGTGGTCAGTCGAGCCACAGGTGAGTAAGTATCAAAGAAGTCTTCACCTTCCTTTTGGGTATAACCCTTAGCCACGAGCCGAGCCTTGTACTTTTCAATGCCTAAGCTTCTTCTTGAATACCCATTTACATCCTGTAGGTTTGCACCCATAAGGACGATCAGCTATCTCTCAAGTTTCATTCGCTAAGATGGAATCCATCTCGCTACGAACCGCTTCCTTCCAGTAGTCAGCATCTTCAGATGCATAAGCCTCTGAAATAGAACTGGGAGTGTCATCTATGAGATACACAAGAAAATCATCACCAAAGGACTTTGCAGTCCTCTGTCTCTTGCTACTAGTAGGAACTTCATTGTTTTCCTCCACAGGACTTTCAAAGTTTTCCATCGAAATGGCAGGTTTGGTAATTGTAACTGGTTCCTGATTTGATGAACTAGGCATCTCCTGATTAGATGAGGTAGCCATATCCTTCATGGGAAAGATATCTTCAAATAAAGTCGCATCATTCGACTCCATGATCGTACCGACATGCATGCCAGGTACCTCAGATTTTACAACCAAGAACCTATAGCCAATGCTATGAAAAGCATATCCCAGGAAAACACAATCCACAGTCTTTGGTCCAAGCTTCTGCTTCTTTGGAATTGGAACATTGACTTTCGCCAAACAACCCCATGTTCGTAGATAAGAGAGTTTTAACCTTTTCTTCTCCCATTCCTCGAATGGAGTTATCTCTTTGTTCTTTGTGGGAACTCGGTTTAGGACATGACATGCCGTCAATATCGCCTCCCCCACCATGCCTTGGAGAGACCCGATGTGTCTAACATGGCGTTATCCAAATCAGTTAGAGTACGGTTCTTTCTTTCAGCCACCCCATTTGACTGAGGTGAATAGGGAGGCGTCCTCTCATGGATTATACCATGTTCCGCACAAAAAGCATCAAATTCATTGGAAAAATACTCTCCACCATGGTCAGACCTAAGTCTCTTGATTTTTCGATCAAGTTGGTTTTCCACTTCAGCTTTATAGATCTTGAAAAAGTTCAAAGCCTCATCCTTAGATTTCAGAAGATACACACGGCAGTATCTAGTGGAGTCATCAATTAACATCATGAAATATTTCTTTCCACCTTTTGTTAACACACCATTCATTTCACATAGATCTGAATGTACACTAGTAGAAAACAGGGCTATGGTCTAGGCCGGCTCAGCCCATTAGTCCCGGTTCAGTGTAGAACCGGGACTAATGTGGGCATTGGTCCCGGTTCGTGAGCCCAGGGGGCCGGCCGTACCACGTGGGCCATTGGTCCCGGTTTGTCTGGACCTTTTGGTCCCGGTTGGTGGGACGAACCGGGACCAATGGGCCTCGCTCCTGGCCCACCACCATTGGTCCCGGTTGGTGGCCTGAACCGGGACCAAAGGCTCCCCTTTAGTCCCGGTTCTTGCGACAAACCGGGACCAATGAGGTGCCTATATATACCCTCGCCCGCGAGCAGAGCACTCCAGTGCTCTGTTTTTCTCTGGCCGGCGAGGGGAGGGGTTTGTGGTGCTCTAGCTCACCTCCTATGCACATGAGGTGTTCGATGGAATGCCCGAGCCACACTACTTAAACTTTCTCCTCTCGAAGCTCGACCTCCAAGCTCCATTTTCCTCGAGATTTGTCTAGATTTAGCGGTCCGTCACACCCCGTCCCCGTCTTCACCGCCGTCGATCACCCGCGCTGATCTCATCACCGACACCACCGTGGTGAGCCTCTTGTTCTTATCTTCTTTCTGAAAGGAAAAATAATCTTACTTGTATGTTAGATAGATACTTGTATCATTTTCTTACATTTATTATTGCATCTTATATAGTGCGATGGTTTTGGTATCCGCCCCCGTCGGCCCTCGTCCTGTCTATGATTCGGATTTGGTATGTATATTATCTTCATAACTATTGGTTCATTTATTGTTTATGAAAATTATGCCGACCAACGTGACATAGATTTTATTTATCTAGGATGTATGTGAATCGGAAATGCCAACCGACCCTATTGTCAAGAGGTTAAATTTAGTTGAAGAAGAAAACAATTTGTTGAAGGAAAAAATAAAAAAAATTGAGGAGGAGAAGATGATATTGGAGTTGCATGTTGCGGATGTCGTCGATGATCACAAGATCAAGATGGATGCAATGCGCTTGAAGATTAGAAAGATTAGAAAATATGCCATTCATACCGAGGCTTGGTATCATTATGCCGTTGGATCAATTGTTACCTTGGTTGCGATTATGATCGCATTTGTTTTCGCATTGAAATGTTTTACATAGTTTCAATGTATGGTTTAATTAATTAGATGCTCTGGAGAGCTATATGTTGTTAGATGAGAACTATGTATGCACTTTGGTTTTAATGTGATGATGAACTTCTATTAATTTGGACACTTAATTATATATAATGCACGCAGATGAACCGGCAATGGATGTACGGTGACAGACACACCCGTGAGTACATTAAGGGCGTGCATGAGTTTCTCGATGCGGCTGAGGCAAACAAGCAGAATGGTTTTATGTGTTTTCCATGCACTGAATGTGGGAATACGAGGTCTTACTCTAACCGGAAAATCCTTCACTCCCACCTGCTTTACAAGGGTTTCATGCCACACTATAATGTTTGGACGAGGGACGGAGAAATAGGGGTTATGATGGAAGACGGCGAAGAAGAAGAGTACGATGACAACTATGTGCCCCTTGAATACGGTGATGCTGCAACGGGGGGAGCTGGTGAAGATCAAGAGGAACCAGACGATGTGCCCAATGATGCTGCCACGGGTGAAGCTGCTGAAGATAAAGAGGAACCAGACGATGTGCCCGATGATGATGATCTCCTCCGGGTCATTGTCGATGCAAGGACGCAATGCATTAGTCAAAAGGAGAAGCTGAAGTTCGATCGCATGTTAGAGGATCACAAAAAAGGGTTATACCCCAATTGCGAAGATGGCAACACAAAGCTCGGTACCGTACTGGAATTGCTGCAGTGGAAGGCAGAGAATGCTGTGGCTGACAAAGGATTTGAGAAGCTACTGAAAATATTGAAGAAGAAGCTTCCAAACGATAACGAATTGCCCGACAGTACATACGCAGCAAAGAAGGTCGTATGCCCTCTAGGATTGTAGGTGGAGAAGATACATGCATGCCCTAATGACTGCATCCTCTACCGCGGTGCCTACAAGGATCTGAACGAATGCCCGGTATGCGGTGCGTTGCGGTATAAGATCAGACGAGATGACCCTGGTGATGTTGACGGCGAGCCCCTCAGGAAGAGGGTTCCTGCGAAGGTGATGTGGTATGCTCCTATAATACCACGGTTGAAACGTCTGTTCAGAAACGAAGAGCATGCCAAGTTGATGCGATGGCACAGTGAGAACCAAAAGAAAGATGGGAAGTTGAGAGCACCTGCCGACGGGTCGCAGTGGGGAAAAATCGAGAGAAAGTACTGGGATGAGTTTGCAAAGGACCCAAGGAATGTATGGTTTGCTTTAAGCGCGGATGGCATTAATCCTTTCGGGGAGCAGAGCAGCAATCACAGCACCTGGCCCGTGACTCTATGTATGTATAACCTTCCTCCTTGGATGTGCATGAAGCGGAAGTTCATTATGATTCCAGTTCTCATCCAAGGCCCTAAGCAACCCGGCAACGAAATTGATGTGTACCTAAGGCCATTAGTTGAAGAACTTTTACAACTGTGGAATGGAAACGGTGTACATACGTGGGATGAGCATAGACAGGAGGAATTTAACCTTAAGGCGCTGCTGTTCGTGACCATCAACGATTGGCCCGCTCTCAGTAACCTTTCAGGACAGACAAACAAAGGATACCACGCATGCACGCACTGTTTAGATGACACTGAAAGTATATACCTGGACAAATGCAGGAAAAATGTGTACCTGGGCCATCGTCGATTTCTTCCGACCAACCATCAATGTCGAAAGAAAGGCAAGCATTTCAAAGGCGAGGCAGATCACCGGAAGAAGCCCGCCATGCGCATCGGTGATCACGTGCTTGCTATGGTCAATGATTTACACTACGTAATCTTTGGAAAGGGTCCCGGTGGACTAGCTGTTCTGAATGACGCTGAGGGACACGCACCCATGTGGAAGAAGAAATCTATATTTTGGGACCTACCCTACTGGAAAGACCTAGAGGTCCGCTCCTCAATCGACCTGATGCACGTGACGAAGAACGTTTGCGTGAACCTGCTAGGCTTCTTGGGCGTGGATGGGAAGACAAAAGATACACCTGGGGCACGAGAGGACCTGCGACGTTTGCACGAAAGAGACGGCATGCCTCCGAAGCAGTATAAAGGTCCAGCCAGCTACGCTCTTACGAAAGAAGAGAAAGAAATCTTCATTGAATGCCTGCTCAGTATGAAGGTCACGACTGGCTTCTCATCGAATATAAAGGGAATAATAAATATGCCAGAGAAAAAGTTTCAGAACCTAAAGTCTCATGACTGCCACGTGATTATGACGCAACTGCTTCCGGTTGCATTGAGGGGGCTTCTACCGGAAAACGTCCGATTAGCCATTATGAAGCTATGTGCATTCCTCAATGCAATCTCTCAGAAGGTGATCGATCCAGAAATTGTACCGAGGCTAAGGAGTGATGTGGCGCAATGTCTTGTCAGTTTCAAGCTGGTGTTCCCACCATCCTTCTTCAATATCATGACGCACGTCCTAGTTCATCTAGTCGACGAGATTGTCATCCTGGGCCCGTATTTCTACACAATATGTTCCCCTTTGAGAGGTTCATGGGAGTCCTAAAGAAATATGTCCGTAACCGCGCTAGGCCAGAAGGAAGCATCTCCATGGGCCATCAAACAGAGGATGTTATCGGGTTTTGTGTTGACTTCATTCCTGGCCTTAACAAGATAGGTCTCCCTAAATCGCGGTATGAGGGGACACTGACTGGAAAAGGCACTCTTGGAAGAGACTCAATAATATGCAGGGACGGATATTCTTGGTCTCAAGCACACTACACAGTTCTACAGAACTCTACCTTGGTGACCCCGTATGTCGATGAACACAAGAACAGTCTGCGCTCCAAACACCCGGAGCAGTGCGACAACTGGATTACATGCGAACACATCATGACTTTCAGCAGTTGGTTGGAAACACGTCTCAGAGGTGACAACACTGTTTGTGATGAGTTGTACTTGTTGTCCAGGGGACCATCTTTGACTGTATTGACTTACAAAGGATACGAGATAAATGGGAATACATTTTACACGATCGCCCAAGATCAAAAGAGCACCAACCAAAACAGCGGTGTCCGCTTTGATGCAGCAACCGAGAGCGGAAAGGACACATATTATGGTTACATAGTGGACATATGGGAACTTGACTACGGACCTGATTTTAAGGTCCCTTTGTTTAAGTGCAAATGGGTCAATCTGTTAGGCGGCGGGGTACAGGTAGACCCACTGTACGGAATGACAACAGTGGATCTGAAAAATCTTGGGTACACTGACGAACCGTTCGTCCTAGCCAATGATGTGGCACAGGTTATCTATGTGAAGGACATGTCTACCAAACCGAGAAAAAGAAAAGATAAGGAAGCGAATACATCATACGATGAGCCAAAGCGCCACATAGTTCTTTCAGGAAAAAGGGACATCCTGGGAGTGGACGGCAAGACAGACATGTCTGAAGATTATGAAAAGTTTCATGAAATTCCTCCCTTCAATGTCAAGGCTGACCCAAGCATCCTGATAAACAATGAAGATTATCCATGGTTACGGCGTAATAAGCAAATGACACAAGCAAAGAAAAAGTGAAGACTTTCTCCCGCAATAAGCAAATGCTATGTGGGTGAAATTATGATACCATCCCAACTTTCAACTTTTTCAGAGTTCATTTGAAATGCTTTCATGTCTTATGGTTCAAAACTTTGATACTTCGAAAGTGATTGTCCATTTTGTACACGAAGTGCATCAAGTTTTTGTCGTAACCCTCTCTACTTTTTGGAACATGCTATGTGGGTGAAATGATGATACCATGCCAACTTTCAACCTTTTTAGAGTTCATTTTGAAATGCTTTCCAATTTTAGAGTCATTTAGCTCAAAGAATGAATTAATAGCAAACAGAATGAACTACAAAACTTTTATGAAAATAAAAACAATCAATTAAAATATTATGTTATGATCAACTAAAATAAAACTATAATATTCTTCAATAGCAAAAAGAATATAATTTTTGTGACCTAAAATCAAACTATAAGTATTTAATTGTAAGTATAAATAAAAAATAAATAGAAAAAAAGAAAAAAAAAATCTATTTTTATAGTAAAGTTATTCATAAACTAGTGATTCACACAAATTTTTAAAAATTCAAATTTAAACTATTTAAAATTTAAAACTAATGGCACTAACAGAAAGTTTATAATTTTTGTGACCTAAAAGCAAAAAGAAATCACTAAAAAACTGTAAGTATTTAGTTGTAAGTAGAAATAAAAAATAAATAGAAAAAAAATTCTAATTTTATAGTAAAGTTATTCATAAACTAGTGATTCACACAAATTGTTAAAAATTCAAATTTAAACTATTTAAAATTTAAAACTAATGGCACAAACAGAAAATTTATAATTTTTGTGACCTAAAAGCAAAAAGAAATCACTAAAAAACTGTAAGTATTTAGTTTTAAGTAGAAATAAAAAAATAAAAAACCAAAAAAATATAGAAATAAAAAAAAAACAAAAAAAAATGGCACCTACTGGGCCTCCATGGCCTGAATACGACTAGAAACCCTACATGGGCCAGGATTCAGGCCCGCAGAAGGCCCAATAGGCCCACAGGCAAAGCAGTGTCAAATTAGGCCCATAGGCCTGCTATTCAGAGGAGTTCGAGAGGGAGGAGGCAGCAGAGCTTATAAACCAGTGCCGGGCGCTCTCAACTAGCGATGTGGGACTAAACTTATGGGCGCGCGCAGCACAAGGGCATTGGTCCCGGTTGGTGGCACCAACCAGGACTAAAGGGGGCATTGGTCCCGGTTGGTGGCACCAGCCGTGACCATTGGCACCCTTTAGTCCCGGTTGGTGCCACCAACCGGGACCAATGGGCTTCGCTTCCCGCCCTTTGGGCTGCTGAAAGTTGGCCTTTGGTCCCGGTTCGTGGCACCAACCGGGACTAAAGGGTGGCATTGGTCCCGGTTGGTGCCACGAACCGGGACCAATGCCCTTGCTATATAACCAGGACTTGTGAAAATTTTCACATCTCCCTCGCCTCCCTAGCCAGTTGCCCCCGCCGCCAGGCTGCCCAAATCGCTCGCGCGCTCCTCGTCCCCGTCGCCGCCGCCGGCCGCCATCCCCGTCTCCCCGTCCCCCTGCCCCGCGCCCGAGCCCACGCCGGCCGCCGCCCCGTGCCCCTGCCCCGTCCCCGAGCACGCACGGCCGCGCCCCTGCGTCCCGGCCCGCCCCTACCATTGTCGTCGTCGCCGGCGCCCGCCCCCACTGCCGCCCCTCCTCCCCGTTCGGTCCGGCTCCGGCGACCCCCTTTCCTCCCTGTCCCCTCGATCCTCTTCATATAATTTTTTTTCATATAATTTTTTTTCATATGCATATGTTGATTATATGGATGGATGGATGATGTATATGTTCATTATATGGATGGATGGATGATGTATGCTTTTTTTCATATAATTTTTTTAGGCAGATTTTTAGATTTTTTAGGCAGATTTTTAGAATTTTTTGTGTATGTATGTTATGTTTATATGTATGTATGTATGTTCATATGTATGTATGTTTATGTTCAGATTTTTAGAAAATGTATGTATGTATGTTTATATATATGTATGTTCAGATTTTTAGAAAATGTATGTATGTATGTTCATATGAAAGAAAAATGTATGTATGTATGTTCATATGCATATGCAAAGAAAATGTATGTTCATATATATGATGATATGTTCAAATGTTTGTATATTCATATGAACAATGAATTAGGCAAAACCTATACTTTTTTCTAAAATTTATATTTGATCATTATTTTAAAAAAAACAAGCAATACTACTTCATGTATTTTTAAGAAAGGAAGAAGAAGAAAAAGAATGAGAGGAAAAAGGAAATAAGAAGTGGAAGAAAGGAGAAGAAGAGGGGAGAGGAAGAAGAGGAGAAATAAATAAGAAGAAGAAAAAAGAAGAAAAACAAGAGGAGAAGAAGAAAGGAATAGAGGAGAAGAAGAGAAAAATAGAATATATATTCTATTTTCACTTTTCTCCTCTATTCCTTTCTTCTTCTCCTCTTTTTTTCTTCTTTTTTTTCTTCGACACGTGGGGGGGGGGGGCTCGAGAACGCCGGACATTCATGAGAGAGGCGAGGAAGAAGGGGAAGAAGAGGGAGAAGAAGAGGAGAGGAAGAAGAGGAAGTCTTCTCCTCTATTCTTTCTTCTCTTCTTTTTGCTTCTTCTTCTTCCTCTTTATTTTTTCGGGAACGAGGGTCGTCGAGAGGTCGAGGAGTGGTAGAGGAGAAACCCTAAATAGAAAGTATCGTCGGTGTGAGATACATGTACCGTCGGTGTCGGACACTACACCCACATCCCACAAGTGGCGCGGGCTTCGACGCCCACGTCACTTGTGGGACGTGGATGTAGTGTCCGACACCGAAGGCCACATGTATCTCACACCCACGAAACTTGCTAGCTATTTAGGGTTTCCTCTACCGAAAAGAAGAGGAGAAATAAATAAGAAGAAGAAAGAAGAAGAAAAAGAAGAGGAGAGGAAGAAGCGGGTCGTCTAGGGGTCGAGGGTTCCAGGGTCGTCGAGGGTTCGAGTGGTCGAGGATCGCCGAGGGGTCGAGAGAGGTTTCCTAGTGTCAAAGTATTGAAGAAATCCATGCCTTCATCATTAGCCGGAAGTAACCAGGGCATGTTGGTACGAAGTTCTGCAAAGTTGTTTTGGAATGGAGTCCCGGATAGAATAATCCGCCTTTTGGTACCAATTCAGCAAAGGCCTTCCAAATAGCGATATTCGGAAGGCTCTTGCTGAACTTTGTACCAAAAGGCGGATTATCCTATCTGGGAGTCCGTTCCAGAACAACTTTGAAGAGCTTCGTACCATCATGCACATGTTACTTCCGCCTAATGATGAAGACATGGTTTTGTTGAATCCTGAGACACTACGCAACCTCCCGACCCCTCGGAGATCCTATCGAACATGAGAGGAAGAAGAGGATAAAAAAAGACGAGGAAGAAGAAAAAAAGAGGAGAAGAAAGAATAGAGGAGATCTTCTCCTCTATTCTTCTCCTCTATTCTTTCTTCTCCTCTTATTTTTCTTCTTCTTCCTCTTTTTTTTATCGGGAACGAGGGTCGTCGAGGGACATAGATGTAGTGTCGTCGTTGTCGATATATACCCCCTCCCGATAGCTTACCATGATGAGGTAGCTAGTTCTACGTTTGGCACTAATATATCCATCTATCATGTTTGAATAATAATTGCCATGTTGTAAATATTTGTAGAAACTATGGACACCGCCCTAGACGGAGCAACAAAAGAAGCGTTGTTGAGGGACATAATCGCAGAAGGAAGTGATGCCATCTCGTTGTTTCTCAACGAAACCGATGGTCTGGAAGGACAGGGTGAACAAGCTGGCTACGGTGACCTAATGCCGGTGCAAGAAGAAGAACATGAGGACGGCTCCGGTGACCCAATGCCGGTGCAAGAAGGAGACCGTGATGACGGCTCCGGTGACCGAACCGAGTCCGGCCAGGTATATATATTAGTTAAGCCTATGCTGACTAGCTGATTGATGCATTCATTGTTTTGGTATGTACACATATTAATTAAGTCTTTGTTCTTTTTTCTAGCCCTCCGAATCGAGCACAACTTCGGTAAAGAGACGAGGCCCGAAGAAAAAGTTGAGCTCGGATGAAAAGTTTGAGATCATAGCAATCGCGCCCGACGGCCAACCTATTGAACCCCTCCGGACAAAGAGCGCATTTGTTGCTCAGTGCGGGGTTCTGGTTAGGGACAAGATCCCGATAAGCATCCAGCAATGGTTTAAGCCAGCTAAAGAAGACCCTGAGGTGTCTTATGTCAATGATATGAAGAAAAATGATCTTTGGACTGAGCTGAAGTCAAATTTCACCCTACCGCCTGAGGATAATCCAGAGAACCCAGTTAAAGAGAAATTAATCAAGTCTTTTGCTCTGAAGAGGATGGCAGAACTATTTAGGAGGTGGAAGAAAGAGCTGAATAAGTTTGTCAAAAAAATGAGACACCAAAATTCAAGGGCAGATATGAGAAGATCAGAGATCACTGGCCCGCATTTGTGGCCCACAAGACATCAGAAAAGAGTAAGAAGATGTCGGCGACAAACAAGAAAAATGCTGTGAAGAAGAAGCTTCACCATCGCACGGGGTCAGGTGGCTACCTCGTAGCCCGGCCTAAGTGGTCCAAGAGTGAGAATGATCTGGTTCATAAAGGGATCGAACCAGAGACAAATAACTGGCCAGACCGTTGCCGGACTTGGTTCTTCGGGGCTGGCGGAACCCTGGACCCTGAAACAGGGAAGTGCATTTGGACGAACGATCAAATGGACATACCAGTCAGTAAGCTTAAGCAGTATATCGAAGCAGCGGAGGAAGGGATGTTCTTTCCAGACAGATAGAACGACGAGCTCACAATGGCCCTCGGGAATCCTGAGCACCCTGGACGGACACGAGGCACGCCAGGCTCCGTTCCGTGGAAGGTTGGGTTTCCGGACGCAGGCATTTACAAATCCCATGAGAGGAGGAAAAAAGTGCAGCAGACCCAAATGCAGGCGCTGCAAGCAAGGGTGGACGCGATAGAGGAACGAGAAGCAAATCGCAGCAAACGTACTGCCGAAGCCTCCCCCGAAGCTACCCCGCCATCTCAGCGCAGAAGCAGCGTGGCTTCCACCGAGCTGCTTCAGCTAGAGCATGCCTTGACGGCTCCTGCCAGCTATCCCGTGGATGCTATAACGGAGTCTCAAAATTGCCACCTTATGACGCAATGGATGAATTTGAAGGTCAAGGCGGCTGTTGGCTCTGTTTATCCTACTGAACCCAGCGCAACTTTTCACTGCCGGCCGATTCCAGAAGGATATGCTAGGGTGATGGTGGATGAGATAACGGAGGGATTTGAGGACCTCCAGCTTGACCACCCTACCGGTGAAGGGGAGACTCGGCTGGGGTCTGCTCTAAAGACTCCATGCCTATGGCGGAAGGACCTCATCAACCTTCCGAACTGGACGCCACCGCCTCCTCCTCCTCCTCCGGCGAGTCAGGGCACTCCGCCTCCACCGCCTCCTCCTCCTCCGGCGAGTGACGATCAGGGCCCTCGGCCGGCTCCTTCTCCGGCGCGCGGCGGCACTCCGCCTCCTTCTCCGCCTGCGCCGACGCGCCCGAGCAGCCCGCCTCCTCCTTCTCTGCCTCGTCAGCAAGGGCGGAAGAGACCTGCCGCCGCTCCAGCTGCTCCGGCGCGTCGTAGTCCTTCTCCTCCACCGCTTAAGCAAGTAAAGAAGACAACCGCTACGTCTGCTCGGTCGGCGTCTAGCAGTACAACCAGAGGCGGGAGGACATACAGATTCGGTCCTTCTCTGAAGACTCCAGAGAAGTTACCATACGAGAGGACCCAGGAGGAGAACGTTGAGATCGCGCGAGAAGAAGTGAAGAAATTCTTTGAAGGGGTGAAAGCAAAGAAACATCCACCTCCGGAGGAGAAGGTAGATCGGGTGAAAGTGAAGCGCACTCTGGCTGCCCTGACAAAACCACCGAAGTCTGATTCGCCGAAAGGAAACTATGACCGCATTATTGGAAAGGAATTTGCCGAAGCGGAGCGGTCGGGAAGTACTGTCAGTGATCAAAGGCTGAAACAACGACGAGCTGGGAAACAAATTGCCCAGCTCGGCGAACAAGCGAAGCAATCGTGCCCCCCGCTCAAGGTGCCTAGCCACAACGTCGATAATGATCCGAGGATGGTGCCCGGTTATAGCAATCCTGCAGATTACCTGCCCGACGAAGTACATTATGACCCCATGGACGTGCAGATACAAAGATACAAGTACGGGAAGCCTCTCGTCAAATATGAAAGATCTCTATCAACGATGATGCGAAGATTGCATGATTGGTACTTGAAAATCTGCAGAGACTCTGGGGGGAGGAGTACTTTGTATGCGAGAGTTAAACCGGAGCATGACCTCGTTGGAATTGATCTGTTGCCTGTTCCATTTGAGGAGTTCTATCAGTTCTTCAATCAATTGGCCCTCGATAAAGCAACTGTCACCTACTACTGTCTGTAAGTAGTACAACTTCCGTCATTAAGTTTCTCTATATAGCTTAGCTCTTTCATTGCATGTATTTATAATCATCCTCACTATATTATGCAGATTGAAGATCATCGAATTGAAGAAAAGACAAGTCGGTGATATTGGGTTCATTAACACAAATCTCATAGATGCAACTCAGGTTAAATTTCATGCCGCAGAAACCGAGGCCATAATGCTAGAATCGTTGATAATAAATCAAAACAAAGATATAATACTCTTTCCTTACAACTTCAAGTGAGTGTTACTGTCTTGTGCGTATTCGGTTTCCCTTATATAGTAGTCAAGGTTATAGTAATGTAATTGATGAGTTATGCATGCGTGTGCAGTTTCCACTATATTCTCCTACATATTAAGCTTGAGCAGGGACTAGTAACCGTCTTAGACTCAAGACGAAAAGATCCCAAGGACTATGCAGACATGACTCAAATACTCGAGAAGTAAGTTAAATCGATCATTATCCACCATATCAGCAACTTTGTTCATTTCCTGATATATCAAGTAATTGTTTTCTTTGTCCGGCAGGGTTTGAGAAAATTCACAAGAAAAGCTCCGGGACTGCCGAAGGAGCTGCAATTTAGACACCCGAAAGTAAGTACTAGCAATAGTAGCATTTTAAGCGCATCTACTAGTCATTCAAGCGCTAGTGTCATCAATACAATTTGGCATTCTTGCTTATCAGTTTGATTAACCTCTATTTCTTGTAAGGTGGTTGTGGCAGCAACAAGGGAATGATTTCTGTGGTTACTATGTTTGCGAGTCCATCCGCCACACGACCTGTGAGCGGGGCTACACTGACGAACAATATGAAGTACGTAAATAACAACATTCACAATTTTATTTTATTACCATCATTTGTGTTGAGTTTCATTCATTCATATATATATGTATTGACCCCCTTCTTTAAATTAGATGTTTCGGAAGCGGGATGAACTCCTAGCACCAGCTCGCATGCGAGGAATTCAAGAGGAATTGGCGGCATTCTTTCTTGACCACGTGATCCCTGAAGACGGAGAATTCTATGTTAACCCTGAGTCCGTATGATTATATTTGTAAGAGATAATTACTGTATATATGTAGCCGGTAGTATCAGATAGATATACGAGAACTTGTTGTTCGACCAATCTCTCGGAGAAGGAGAGGTGGTCGATATCACTTCTCTCTGTATATATGCATATATGTTCATGACGATCTTCTGTTTCCTTCATTTGCTTACTAGCTAGCTAGCGTGTCTAGTCCTCTCTATATACGTATGTATAGTACGTAGCGTCGACCAAGCACAGACATAACAGAGGACACTTCTCTCTATTAATTATAACTAGTTAACACAATATATGAAACACCTAAATTAACCCCCTAAAACCCCCAACCCCCCCCCTTTCAAAAAAAAAAACAAAAACCCCAGCCACAGAAGTGCTGACCCATGGATGCCTATTGGTCCCGGTTGGTGCCACCAACCGGGACCAAAGGCCCTCCATGTGGGCAGTGCGCAGAGCCCAGTCAGGAGACCCTTTGGTCCCGGTTGGTGCCACCAACCGGGACCAAAGGGTCTCCTGACTGGGCTCTGCGCACTGCCCACGTGGAGGGCCTTTAGTCCTGGTTCTGGATTGAACCGGGACTAAAGGGTGGAGGTATTAGTACCGACACTTTAGTCCTGGTTCCTGAACTGGGACTAAAGGCCCTTACGAACCGGGACTATAGGCCCTTTTTCTACCAGTGGTATGAGCTCTAGTGGTGCAAGATTTCTCATTTCCGCAGTCGTGTGAGACTTACGAGGTTGCTTAGCTTGCACACACACTTGACACTTAGATCCCTTGACAGTGGTGAAGCTAGGGATTAAGTTCAACTTTGCTAGTCGTGACATGCAACCAAAGTTAACATGACAAAGACGTGAATGCCACACATTGGATTCACTATTGTTGCAAATATGATTAACAGCTTTATTGCAAACGTCTGATAAGGATAAACGAAACAGACCTCCTGACTCATAGCCTTTACCAACAAAGGTTCCATACTTGGATATTACAAATTTATTCGACTCAAAGACAAGCTTGTGGCCATCTCTACACATAAGAGATCCGCTAACAAGATTTTTATTGACGGAGGGGACATAATGCACGTTCTTCAGCCGCACGATCTTCCCCGAAGTAAACTTCAGATCGACCGTGCCAACACCATGAACAGAAGCACTTGAACCGTTGCCCTTCAGCACGGTTGAAGTCCCTGCGGTCTGATAAGATGAAAAAAATGGAAATATCACCGCATACATGCACATTAGCACCCGTGTCAATCAACCAATCAGGAGAATGACATACTGAAAGAACAGTGGGAAATATACCATACCCAGCATCCTTCATGTCAGTGTCTCCAATGACAAAATTAGCGGTCTTGCCGCCTTTCCCAGGATGACGCTTGTCATAGCGATTAGGGCAACTAGGAGCCCAATGATCAGGATCCCCACACACATGACAAGAACCTTTTGTCTTGTCATTCTTCTTCTTGAAGTTCGTGTGTTGCACAGCCTTATTCTTCCCATCAAACTTGCCCTTGTTCTTGAACTTGTGGGGCTAGAAGTTCTTCTTCTCTACCAGATTGGCACTAGATCCTCCCTCAATTCCTCGAGCACGTGTGTCCTTTGCTCTCGCCTTTTCTTCCATATCAAGAGTGCCAATGAGATCCGGAACAGAAAACTCCTGCCTCTTATGCTTCAGCAAGGTAGCAAAGTTCCTCCACGAAGGAGGAAGCTTAATGATGATACCTCCGGCAACAAACTTTCCCGGTAGCATACAACTGAAGTGCTCAAGTTCTCTAGCAAATGACTGTATCTCATGAGCTTGCTCAACCACGGAGCGCTCTTCAGTCATCCTATAATCATAGAATTGCTCCATGATGTACAGCTCAGTGCCAGCATCCGAGACCCCAAACTTGGCCTCGAGTGCATCCCACATATCTTTTCCATTATCAATTGACACATAAGCATCAACTATGTTCTCACCAAGAACACTCAAGAGAGCAGCCTTAAACAGAGTATCCATTTTCTGAAAGGCTTGTGTCTGGTGAGCATCAAGCTCCCCTTCAGGTTTGCCAAGAGTGGTGTCATAGCAACTCATAGTTTGAAACCATAAGACTGCTCTCACAGTTACCGGTTGGTGGCCTGAACCGGGACCAAAGGCTCCCCTTTAGTCCCGGTTCTTGCGACAAACCGGGACCAATGAGGTGCCTATATATACCCTCGCCCGCGAGCAGAGCACTCCAGTGCTCTGTTTTTCTCTGGCCGGCGAGGGGAGGGGTTTGTGGTGCTCTAGCTCACCTCCTATGCACATGAGGTGTTCGATGGAATGCCCGAGCCACACTACTTAAACTTTCTCCTCTCGAAGCTCGACCTCCAAGCTCCATTTTCCTCGAGATTTGTCTAGATTTAGCGGTCCGTCACGCCCCGTCCCCGTCTTCACCGCCGTCGATCACCCGCGCTGATCTCATCACCGACACCACCGTGGTGAGCCTCTTGTTCTTATCTTCTTTCTGAAAGGAAAAATAATCTTACTTGTATGTTTAGATAGATACTTGTATCATTTTCTTACATTTATTATTGCATCTTATATAGTGCGATGGTTTTGGTATCCGCCCCCGTCGGCCCTCGTCCTGTCTATGATTCGGATTTGGTATGTATATTATCTTCATAACTATTGGTTCATTTATTGTTTATGAAAATTATGCCGACCAACGTGACATAGATTTTATTTATCTAGGATGTATGTGAATCGGAAATGCCAACCGACCCTATTGTTGAGAGGTTAAATTTAGTTGAAGAAGAAAACAGTTTGTTGAAGGAAAAAATAAAAAAAACTGAGGAGGAGAAGATGATATTGGAGTTGCATGTTGCGGATGTCGTCGATGATCACAAGATCAAGATGGATGCAATGCGCTTGAAGATTAGAAAGATTAGAAAATATGCCATTCATACCGAGGCTTGGTATCATTATGCCGTTGGATCAATTGTTACCTTGGTTGCGATTATGATCGCATTTGTTTTCGCATTGAAATGTTTTACATAGTTTCAATGTATGGTTTAATTAATTAGATGCTCTGGAGAGCTATATGTTGTTAGATGAGAACTATGTATGCACTTTGGTTTTAATGTGATGATGAACTTCTATTAATTTGGACACTTAATTATATATAATGCACGCAGATGAACCGGCAATGGATGTACGGTGACAGACACACCCGTGAGTACATTAAGGGCGTGCATGAGTTTCTCGATGCGGCTGAGGCAAACAAGCAGAATGGTTTTATGTGTTGTCCATGCACTGAATGTGGGAATACGAGGTCTTACTCTAACCGGAAAATCCTTCACTCCCGCCTGCTTTACAAGGGTTTCATGCCATACTATAATGTTTGGACGAGGCACGGAGAAATAGGGGTTATGATGGAAGACGGCGAAGAAGAAGAGTACGATGACAACTATGTGCCCCCTGAATACGGTGATGCTGCAACGGGGGGAGCTGGTGAAGATCAAGAGGAACCAGACGATGTGCCCAATGATGTTGCCACGGGTGAAGCTGCTGAAGATAAAGAGGAACTAGACGATGTGCCCGATGATGATGATCTCCGCCGGGTCATTGTCGATGCAAGGACGCAATGCATTAGTAAAAAGGAGAAGCTGAAGTTCGATCGCATGTTAGAGGATCACAAAAATGGTTATACCCCAATTGCGAAGATGGAAACACAAAGCTCGGTACCGTACTGGAATTGCTGCAGTGGAAGGCAGAGAATGCTGTGGCTGACAAAGGATTTGAGAAGCTACTGAAAATATTGAAGAAGAAGCTTCCAAACGATAACGAATTGCCCGACAGTACATACGCAGCAAAGAAGGTCGTATGCCCTCTAGGATTGTAGGTGGAGAAGATACATGCATGCCCTAATGACTGCATCCTCTACCGCGGTGCCTACAAGGATCTGAACGAATGCCCGGTATGCGGTGCGTTGCGGTATAAGATCAGACGGGATGACCCTGGTGATGTTGACGGCGAGCCCCTCAGGAAGAGGGTTCCTGCGAAGGTGATGTGGTATGCTCCTATAATACTACGGTTGAAACGTCTGTTCAGAAACGAAGAGCATGCCAAGTTGATGCGATGGCACAGTGAGAACCGAAAGAAAGATGGGAAGTTGAGAGCACCCGCTGACGGGTCGCAGTGGAGAAAAATCGAGAGAAAGTACTGGGATGAGTTTGCAAAGGACCCAAGGAATGTATGGTTTGCTTTAAGCGCGGATGGCATTAATCCTTTCGGGGAGCAGAGCAGCAATCACAGCACCTGGCCCGTGACTCTATGTATGTATAACCTTCCTCCTTGGATGTGCATGAAGCGGAAGTTCATTATGATGCCAGTTCTCATCCAAGGCCCTAAGCAACCCGGCAACGAAATTGATGTGTACCTAAGGCCATTAGTTGAAGAACTTTTACAGCTGTGGAATGGAAACGGTGTACGTACGTGGGATGAGCATAGACAGGAGGAATTTAACCTTAAGGCGTTGCTGTTCGTGACCATCAACGATTGGCCCGCTCTCAGTAACCTTTCAGGACAGACAAACAAAGGATACCACGCATGCACGCACTGTTTAGATGACACTGAAAGTATATACCTGGACAAATGCAGGAAAAATGTGTACCTGGGCCATCGTCGATTTCTTCCGACCAACCATCAATGTCGAAAGAAAGGCAAGCATTTCAAAGGCGAGGCAGATCACCGGAAGAAGGCCGCCATGCACACCGGTGATCACGTGCTTGCTATGGTCAATGATTTACACTACGTAATCTTTGGAAAGGGTCCCGGTGGACTAGCTATTCCGAATGACGCTGAGGGACACGCACCCATGTGGAAGAAGAAATCTATATTTTGGGACCTACCCTACTGGAAAGACCTAGAGGTCCGCTCCTCAATCGACGTGATGCACGTGACGAAGAACCTTTGCGTGAACCTGCTAGGCTTCTTGGGCGTGTATGGGAAGACAAAAGATACACCTGAGGCACGAGAGGACCTGCAACATTTGCATGAAAAAGACGGCATGCCTCCGAAGCAGTATAAAGGTCCTGCCAGCTACGCTCTTACGAAAGAAGAGAAAGAAATCTTCTTTGAATGCCTGCTTAGTATGAAGGTCACGACTGGCTTCTCGTCGAATATAAAGGGAATAATAAATATGCCAGAGAAAAAGTTTCAGAACCTAAAGTCTCATGACTGCCACGTGATTATGACGCAACTGCTTCCGGTTGCATTGAGGGGGCTTCTACCGGAAAACGTCCGATTAGCCATTGTGAAGCTATGTGCATTCCTCAATGCAATCTCTCAGAAGGTGATCGATCCAGAAACCGTACCGAGGCTAAGGAGTGATGTGGCACAATGTCTTGTCAGTTTCGAGCTGGTGTTCCCACCATCCTTCTTCAATATCATGACGCACGTCCTAGTTCATCTAGTCGACGAGATTGTCATCCTGGGGCCCGTATTTCTACACAATATGTTCCCCTTTGAGAGGTTCATGGGAGTCCTAAAGAAATATGTCCGTAACCGCGCTAGGCCAGAAGGAAGCATCTCCATGGGCCATCAAACAGAGGATGTTATCGGGTTTTGTGTTGACTTCATTCCTGGCCTTAACAAGATAGGTCTCCCTAAATCGCGGTATGAGGGGACACTGACTGGAAAAGGCACTCTTGGAAGAGACTCAATAATATGCAGGGACGGATATTCTTGGTCTCAAGCACACTACACAGTTCTACAGAACTCTACCTTGGTGACCCCATATGTCGATGAACACAAGAACAGTCTGCGCTCCAAACACCCGGAGCAGTGCGACGACTGGATTACATGTGAACACATCACGACTTTCAGCAGTTGGTTGGAAACACGTCTCAGAGGTGACAACACTGTTTGTGATGAGTTGTACTTGTTGTCCAGGGGACCATCTTTGAATGTATTGACTTACAAAGGATACGAGATAAATGGGAATACATTTTACACGATCGCCCAAGATCAAAAGAGCACCAACCAAAACAGCGGTGTCCGCTTTGATGCAGCAACCGAGAGCGGAAAGCACACATATTATGGTTACACAGTGGACATATGGGAACTTGACTACGGACCTGATTTTAAGGTCCCTTTGTTTAAGTGCAAATGGGTCAATCTGTTAGGCGTCGGGGTACAGGTAGACCCACAGTACGGAATGACAACAGTGGATCTAAAAAATCTTGGGTACACTGACAAACCGTTCGTCCTAGCCAATGATGTGGCACAGGTTATCTATGTGAAGGACATGTCTACTAAACCGAGAAAAAGAAAAGATAAGGAAGCGAATACATCATACGATGAGCCAAAGCGCCACATAGTTCTTTCAGGAAAAAGGGACATCCTGGGAGTGGACGGCAAGACAGACATGTCTGAAGATTATGAAAAGTTTCATGAAATTCCTCCCTTCAATGTCAAGGCTGACCCAAGCATCCTGATAAACAATGAAGATTATCCATGGTTACGGCGCAATAAGCAAATGACAAAAGCAAAGAAAAAGTGAAGACTTTCTCTCGCAATAAGCAAATGCTATGTGGGTGAAATTATGATACCATCCCAACTTTCAACTTTTTCAGAGTTCATTTGAAATGCTTTCATGTCTTATGGTTCGAAACTTTGATACTTCGAAAGTGATTGTCCATTTTGTACATGAAGTGCATCAAGTTTTTGTCGTAACCCTCTCTACTTTTTGGAACATGCTATGTGGGTGAAATGATGATACCATGCCAACTTTCAACCTTTTCAGAGTTCATTTTGAAATGCTTTCCAATTTCAGAGTCATTTAGCTCAAAGAATGAATTAATAGCAAACAGAATGAACTACAAAACTTTTATGAAAATAAAAACAATCAATTAAAATATTATGTTATGATCAACTAAAATAAAACTATAATATTCTTCAATAGCAAAAAGAATATAATTTTTGTGACCTAAAATCAAACTATAAGTATTTAATTGTAAGTATAAATAAAAAATAAATAGAAAAAAAGAAAAAAATCTATTTTTATAGTAAAGTTATTCATAAACTAGTGATTCACACAAATTTTTAAAAATTCAAATTTAAACTATTTAAAATTTAAAACTAATGGCACTAACAGAAAGTTTATAATTTTTGTGACCTAAAAGCAAAAAGAAATCACTAAAAAACTGTAAGTATTTAGTTGTAAGTAGAAATAAAAAATAAATAGAAAAAAAATTCTAATTTTATAGTAAAGTTATTCATAAACTAGTGATTCACACAAATTGTTAAAAATTCAAATTTAAACTATTTAAAATTTAAAACTAATGGCACTAACAGAAAATTTATAATTTTTGTGACCTAAAAGCAAAAAGAAATCACTAAAAAACTGTAAGTATTTAGTTTTAAGTAGAAATACAAAAATCAAAAACCAAAAAAATATAGAAATAAAAAAGAAAAAACCAAAAAAAAATGCCACCTACTGGGCCTCCACGGCCTGAATACGACTAGAAACCCTACATGGGCCAGGATTCAGGCCCGCAGAAGGCCCAATAGGCCCACAGGCAAAGCAGTGTCAAATTAGGCCCATAGGCCTGCTATTCAGAGGAGTTCGAGAGGGAGGAGGCAGCAGAGCTTATAAACCAGTGCCGGGCGCTCTCAACTAGCGATGTGGGACTAAACTTATGGGCGCGGGCAGCACAAGGGCATTGGTCCCGGTTGGTGGCACCAACCGGGACTAAAGGGGGCATTGGTCCCGGTTGGTGGCACCAGCCGTGACCATTGCCACCCTTTAGTCCCGGTTGGTGCCACCAACCGGGACCAATGGGCTTCGCTTCCCGCCCTTTGGGCTGCTGAAAGTTGGCCTTTGGTCCCGGTTCGTGGCACCAACCGGGACTAAAGGGTGGCATTGGTCCCGGTTGGTGCCACGAACCGGGACCAATGCCCTTGCTATATAACCAGGACTTGTGAAAATTTTCACATCTCCCTCGCCTCCCTAGCCAGTTGCCCCCGCCGCCAGGCTGCCCAAATCGCTCGCGCGCTCCTCATCGCCGTCGCCGCCGCCGGTCGCCATCCCCGTCTCCCCGTCCCCCTGCCCCGCGCCCAAGCCCACGCCGCCCGCCGCCCCGTGCCCCTGCCCCGTCCCCGAGCACGCACGGCCGCGCCCCTGCGCCCCGGCCCGCCCCCACCATTGTCGTCGTCGCCGGCGCCCGCCCCCACTGCCGCCCCTGCCTCGACGCCGCCCCTCCTCCCCGTTCGGTCCGGCTCCAGCGACCCCCTTTCCTCCCTGTCCCCTCGATCCTCTTCATATAATTTTTTTTCATATAATTTTTTTTCATATGCATATGTTGATTATATGGATGGATGGATGATGTATATGTTCATTATATGGATGGATGGATGATGTATGCTTTTTTCATATAATTTTTTTAGGCAGATTTTTAGATTTTTTAGGTAGATTTTTAGAATTTTTTGTGTATGTATGTTATGTTTATATGTATGTATGTATGTTCATATGTATGTATGTTTATGTTCAGATTTTTAGAAAATGTATGTATGTATGTTTATATGTATGTATGTTCAGATTTTTAGAAAATGTATGTATGTATGTTCATATGAAAGAAAAATGTATGTACGTATGTTCATATGCATATGCAAAGAAAATGTATGTTCATATATATGATGATATGTTCAAATGTTTGTATATTCATATGAACAATGAATTAGGCAAAACCTTTACTTTTTTCTAAAATTTATATTTGATCATTATTTTAAAAAAAACAAGCAATACTACTTCATGTATTTTTATGAAAGGAAGAAGAAGAAAAAGAATGAGAGGAAAAAGGAAATAAGAAGAGGAAGAAAGGAGAAGAAGAGGGTAGAGGAAGAAGAGGAGAAATAAATAAGAAGAAGAAAAAAGAAGAAAAAGAAGAGGAGAAGAAGAAAGGAATAGAGGAGAAGAAGAGAAAAATAGAATATATATTCTATTTTCTCTTTTCTCCTCTATTCCTTTCTATTTCTCCTCTTTTTTTTCTTCTTTTTTTTCTTCGACACGTGGGGGGGGGTTGAGAACGCCGGACATTCATGAGAGAGGCGAGGAAGAAGGGGAAGAAGAGGGAGAAGAAGAGGAGAGGAAGAAGAGGAAGTCTTCTCCTCTATTCTTTCTTCTCTTCTTTTTGCTTCTTCTTCTTCCTCTTTATTTTATCGGGAACGAGGGTCGTCGAGAGGTCGAGGAGCGGTAGAGGAGAAACCCTAAATAGAAAGTATCGTCAGGGTGAGATACATGTACCGTCGGTGTCGGACACTACACCCACATCCCACAAGTGGCGCGGGCTTCGACGCCCACGTCACTTGTGGGACGTGGATGTAGTGTCCGACACCGAAGGCCACATGTATCTCACACCCACGAAACTTGCTAGCTATTTAGGGTTTCCTCTACCAAAAAGAAGAGGAGAAATAAATAAGAAGAAGAAAAAAGAAGAAAAAGAAGAGGAGAGGAAGAAGCGGGTCGTCTAGGGGTCAAGGTTTCCAGGGTCGTCGAGGGTTCGTGGGGTCGAGGATCGCCGAGGGGTCGAGAGAGGTTTCCTAGTGTCAAAGTATTGAAGAAATCCATGCCTTCATCATTAGCCGGAAGTAACCAGGGCATGTTGGTACGAAGTTCTGCAAAGTTGTTTTGGAATGGAGTCCCGGATAGAATAATCCGCCTTTTGGTACCAATTCAGCAAAGGCCTTCCAAATAGCGATATTCGGAAGGCTCTTGCTGAACTTTGTACCAAAAGGCGGATTATCCTATCTGGGAGTCCGTTCCAGAACAACTTTGAAGAGCTTCGTACCATCATGCACATGTTACTTTCGCCTAATGATGAAGACATGGTTTTGTTGAATCCTGAGACACTACGCAACCTCCCGACCCCTCGGCGATCCTATCGAACATGAGAGGAAGAAGAGGATAAAAAAAGAAGAGGAAGAAGAAAAAAAGAGGAGAAGAAAGAATAGAGGAGATCTTCTCCTCTATTCTTTCTTCTCCTCTTATTTTTCTTCTTCTTCCTCTTTTTTTTATCGGGAACGAGGGTCGTCGAGGGACATAGATGTAGTGTCGTTGTTGTCGATATATACCCCCTCCCGATAGCTTACTATGATTAGGTAGCTAGTTCTACGTTTGGCACTAATATATCCATCTATCATGTTTGAATAATAATTGCCATGTTGTAAATATTTGTAGAAACTATGGACACCGCCCTAGACGAAGCAACAAAAGAAGCGTTGTTGAGGGACATAATCGCAGAAGGAAGTGATGCCATCTCATTGTTTCTCAACGAAACCGATGGTCTGGAAGGATAGGGTGAACAAGCTGGCTACGGTGACCTAATGCCGGTGCAAGAACAAGAACATGAGGACGGCTCCGGTGACCCAATGCCGGTGCAAGAAGGAGACCTTGATGACGGCTCCGGTGACCGAACCGAGTCCGGCCAGGTATATATATTAGTTAAGCCTATGCTGACTAGCTGATTGATGCATTCATTGTTTTGGTATGTACACATATTAATTAAGTCTTTGTTCTTTTTTCTAGCCCTCCGAATCGAGCACAACTTCGGTAAAGAGACGTGGCCTGAAGAAAAAGTTGAGCTCGGATGAAAAGTTTGAGATCATAGCAATCGCGCCCGACGGCCAACCTATTGAACCCCTCCGGACAAAGAGCGCATTTGTTGCTCAGTGCGGGGTTCTGGTTAGGGACAAGATCCCGATAAGCATCCAGCAATGGTTTAAGCCAGCTACAGAAGACCCTGAGGTGTCTTATGTCAATGATATGAAGAAAAATGATCTTTGGACTGAGCTGAAGTCAAATTTCACCCTACCGCCTGAGGATAATCCAGAGAACCCAGTTAAAGAGAAATTAATCAAGTCTTTTGCTCTGAAGAGGATGGCAGAACTATTCAGGAGGTGGAAGAAAGAGCTGAATAAGTTTGTCAAAAAAAATGAGACACCAAAATTCAAGGGCAGATATGAGAAGATCAGAGATCACCGGCCCGCATTTGTGGCCCACAAGACATCAGAAAAGAGTAAGAAGATGTCGGCGACAAACAAGCAAAATGCTGCGAAGAAGAAGCTTCACCATCGCACGGGGTCAGGTGGCTACCTCGTAGCCCGGCCTAAGTGGTCCAAGAGTGAGAATGATCTGGTTCATAAAGGGATCGAACCAGAGACAAATAACTGGCCAGACCGTTGCCGGACTTGGTTCTTCGGGGCTGGCGGAACCCTGGACCCTGAAACAGGGAAGTGCATTTGGACGAACGATCAAATGGACATACCAGTCAGTAAGCTTAAGCAGTATATCGAAGCAGCGGAGGAAGGGACGTTCTTTCCAGACAGAGAGAACGACGAGCTCACAATGGCCCTCGGGAATCCTGAGCACCCTGGACGGACACGAGGCACGCCAGGCTCCGTTCCGTGGAAGGTTGGGTTTCCGGACGCAGGCTGTTACAAATCCCATGAGAGGAGGAAAAAAGTGCAGCAGACCCAAATGCAGGCGCTGCAAGCAAGGGTGGACGCGATAGAGGAACGAGAAGCAAATCGCAGCAAACGTACTACCGAAGCCTCCCCCGAAGCTACCCCGCCATCTCAGCGTCGAAGCAGCGTGGCTTCCACCGAGCTGCTTCAGCTAGAGCATGCCTTGACGGCTCCTGCTAGCTATCCCGTGGATGCTATCACGGAGTCTCAAAATTGCCACCTTATGACGCAATGGATGAATTTGAAGGTCAAGGCGGCTGTTGGCTCTGTTTATCCTACTGAACCCGGCGCAACTTTTCACTGCCGGCCGATTCTAGAAGGATATGCTAGGGTGATGGTGGATGAGATAACGGAGGGATTTGAGGACCTCCAGCTTGACCACCCTACCGGTGAAGGGGAGACTCGGCTGGGGTTTGCTCTGAAGACTCCATGCCTATGGCGGAAGGACCTCATCAACCTTCCGAACTGGACGCCACCGCCTCCACCTCCTCCTCCGGCGAGTCAGGGCACTCCGCCTCCACCGCCTCCTCCTCCTCCGGCGAGTGACGATCAGGGCCCTCGGCCGGCTCCTTCTCCGGCGCGTGGCGGCACTCCGCCTGCGCCAACGCGCCCGAGCAGCCCGCCTCCTCCTTCTCCGCCTCGTCAGCAAGGGCGGAAGAGACCTACCGCCGCTCCAGCTGCTCCGGCGCGTCGTAGTCCTTCTCCTCCGCCGCTTAAGCAAGTAAAGAAGACAACCGCTACGTCTACTCGGTCGGCGTCTAGCAGTACAACCAGAGGCGGGAGGACATACAGATTCGGTCCTTCTCTGAAGACTCCAGAGAAGTTACCATACGAGAGGACCCAGGAGGAGAACGCCGAGATCGCGCAAGAAGAAGTGAAGAAATTCTTTGAAGGGGTGAAAGCAAAGAAACATCCACCTCCGGAGGAGAAGGTAGATCGGGTGAAAGTGAAGCGCACTCTGGCTGCCCTGGCAAAACCACCGAAGTCTGATTCGCCGAAAGGAAACTATGACAGCATTATTGGAAAGGAATTTGCCGAAGCGGAGCGGTCGGGAAGTACTGTCAGTGATCAAAGGCTGAAACAACGACGAGCTGGGAAACAAATTGCCCAGCTCGGCGAACAAGCGAAGCAATCGTGCCCCCCGCTCAAGGTGCCTAGCCACAACGTCGATAATGATCCGAGGATGGTGCCCGGTTATAGCAATCCTGCAGATTACCTGCCCGACGAAGTACATTATGACCCCATGGACGTGCAGATACAAAGATACAAGTACGGGAAGCCTCTCGTCAAAGATGAAAGATCTCTATCAACGATGATGCGAAGATTGCATGATTGGTACTTGAAAATCTGCAGAGACTCTGGGGGGAGGAGTACTTTGTATGCGAGAGTTAAACCGGAGCATGACCTCGTTGGAATTGATCTGTTGCCTGTTCCATTTGAGGAGTTCTATCAGTTCTTCAATCAATTGGCCCTCCATAAAGCAACTGTCACCTGCTACTGTCTGTAAGTAGTACTACTTCTGTCATTAAGTTTCTCTATATAGCTTAGCTCTTTCATTGCATGTATTTATAATCATCCTCACTATATTATGCAGATTGAAGATCATCGAATTGAAGAAAAGACAAGTCGGTGATATTGGGTTCATTAACACAAATCTCATAGATGCAACTCAGGTTAAATTTCATGCCGCAGAAACCGAGGCCAGCATGCTAGAATCGTTGATAATAAATCAAAACAAAGATATAATACTCTTTCCTTACAACTTCAAGTGAGTGTTACTGTCTTGTGCTTATTCGGTTTCCCTTATATATTAGTCAAGGTTATAGTAATGTAATTGATGAGTTATGCATGCGTGTGCAGTTTCCACTATATTCTCCTACATATTAAGCTTGAGCAGGGACTAGTAACCGTCTTAGACTCAAGACGAAAAGATCCCAAGGACTATGCAGACATGACTCAAATACTCGAGAAGTAAGTTAAATCGATCAGTATCCACCATATCAGCAACTTTGTTCATTTCCTGATATATCAAGTAATTGTTTTCTTTGTCCGGCAGGGTTTGGAGAAAATTCACCAGAAAAGCTCCGGGACTGCCGAAGGAGCTGCAATTTAGACACCCGAAAGTAAGTACTAGCTATAGTACCATTTTAAGCGCATCTACTAGTCATTCAAGCGCTAGTTTCATCAATACCATTTGGCATTCTTGCTTATCAGTTTGATTAACCTCTATTTCTTGTAAAGTGGTTGTGGCAGCAACAAGGGAATGATTTCTGTGGTTACTATGTTTGCGAGTCCATCCGCCACATGACCTGTGAGCGGGGCTACACTGACGAACAATATGAAGTACGTAAATAACAACATTCACAATTTTATTTTATTACCATCATTTGTGTTGAGTTTCATTCATTCATATATATATATGTATTGACCCCCTTCTTTAAATTAGATGTTTCGGAAGCGGGATGAACTCCTAGCACCAGCTCGCATGCGAGGAATTAAAGAGGAATTGGCGGCATTCTTTCTTGACCACGTGATCCCTGAAGACGGAGAATTCTATGTTAACCCTGAGTCCGTATGATTATATTTGTAAGAGATAATTACTGTATATATGTAGCCGGTAGTGTCAGATAGATATACGAGAACTTGTTGTTCGACCAATCTCTCGGAGAAGGAGAGGCGGTCGATATCACTTCTCTCTGTATAGATGCATATATGTTCATGACGATCTTCTGTTTCCTTCGTTTTCTTGCTAGCTAGCTAGCGTGTCTAGTCCTCTCTATATACGTATGTATAGTACGTAGCGTCGACCAAGCATAGACATAACAGAGGACACTTCTCTCTATTAATTATAACTAGCTAACACAATATATGAAACACCTAAATTAACCCCCTAAAACCCCCAACCCACCCCCCCTTTCAAAAAAAACAAAAACCCCAGCCACAGAAGTGCTGACGCGTGGATGCCTATTGGTCCCGGTTGGTGCCACCAACCGGGACCAAAGGCCCTCCACGTGGGCAGTGCGCAGAGCCCAGTCAGGAGACCCTTTGGTCCCGGTTGGTGCCACCAACCGGGACCAAAGGGTCTCCTGACTGGGCTCTGCGCACTGCCCACGTGGAGGGCCTTTAGTCCCGGTTCTGGATTGAACCGGGACTAAAGGGTGGAGGTATTAGTACCGACACTTTAGTCCCGGTTCCTGAACTGGGACTAAAGGCCCTTACGAACCGGGACTATAGGCCCTTTTTCTACCAGTGGTATGAGCTCTAGTGGTGCAAGATTTCTCATTTCCGCAGTCGTGTGAGACTTACGAGGTTGCTTAGCTTGCACACACACTTGACACTTAGATCCCTTGACAGTGGTGAAGCTAGGGATTAAGTTCAACTTTGCTAGTCATGACATGCAACCAAAATTAACATGACAAAGACGTGAATGCCACACATTGGATTCACTATTGTTGCAAATATGATTAACAGCTTTATTGCAAACGTCTGATAAGGATAAACGAAACAGACCTCCTGACTCATAGCCTTTACCAACAAAGGTTCCACACTTGGATATTACAAATTTATTCGACTCAAAGACAAGCTTGTAGCCATCTCTACACATAAGAGATCCGCTAACAAGATTTTTATTGACGGAGGGGACATAATGCACGTTCTTCAGCCGCACGATCTTCCCCGAAGTAAACTTCAGATCGACCGTGCCAACACCATGAACAGAAGCACTTGAACCATTGCCCTTCAGCACGGTTGAAGTCCCTGCGGTCTGATAAGATGAAAAAAATGGAAATATCACCGCATACATGCACATTAGCACCCGTGTCAATCAACCAATCAGGAGAATGACATACTGAAAGAACAGTGGGAAATATACCATACCCAGCATCCTTCATGTCAGTGTCTCCAATGACAACATTAGCGGTCTTGCCGCCTTTCCCAGGATGACGCTTGTCATAGCGATTAGGGCAACTAGGAGCCCAATGATCAGGATCCCCACACACATGACAAGAACCTTTTGTCTTGTCATTCTTCTTCTTGAAGTTCGTGTGTTGCACAGCCTTATTCTTCCCATCAAACTTGCCCTTGTTCTTGATTGGCACTAGATCCTCCCTCAATTCCTCGAGCACGTGTGTCCTTTGCTCTCGCCTTTTCTTCCATATCAAGAGTGCCAATGAGATCCGGAACGGAAAACTCCTGCCTCTTATGCTTCAGCAAGGTAGCAAAGTTCCTCCACGAAGGAGGAAGCTTAATGATGATACCTCCGGCAACAAACTTGCCCGGTAGCATACAACTGAAGTGCTCAAGTTCTCTAGCAAATGACTGTATCTCATGAGCTTGCTCAACCACGGAGCGCTCTTCAGTCATCCTATAATCATAGAATTGCTCCATGATGTACAGCTCAGTGCCAGCATCCGAGACCCCAAACTTGGCCTCGAGTGCATCCCACATATCTTTTCCATTATCAATTGACACATAAGCATCAACTATGTTCTCACCAAGAACACTCAAGAGAGCAGCCTTAAACAGAGTATCCATTTTCTGAAAGGCTTGTGTCTGGTGAGCATCAAGCTCCCCTTCAGGTTTGCCAAGAGTGGTGTCATAGCAACTCATAGTTTGAAACCATAAGACTGCTCTCACGCGTCACCTCTTATAGTGGATACCCTCAAACATAGGAGGTCTCATGGAAACAGCAAAACCACTTGGTCTAAATTGTCTATGATAAGGTTTTTGGATTGTTGAAAATATGAGCAGTTTACCGAATGATTTTATTAACGGAAATACTAGATAAAGCATGACTAATATAGTAGAGATAAAACAAGTCATGCGTTCGGACAGAGAGAAGGTAAAGAGCATCTGCATATATGAACTTGAACTAAACACATCTAGAACAGACACTAGACGAAGTTGCATATATGAAATAGAACCTAACACATGTAGGGCGGAAATTAGAGCAAAGAACTGTGTCATGACATCTAACAGAAAGAGCAAGAACACGTACGGGACAGCAGCAGTAGAAGTGCTGGACTTGGGGTCGGTGTCCTCGCCTGCCATGTCGTCGAGGAGGTCGTGGACGTCGGGGAAGAAGTCGTCGTCGGCGACCGGATCGTCCATGATGAAGCAGCCAGTAGTCGCGCTGAGCGCTCCCCAAAAACCTTATCACCCTTCTCCCGTACAGGACTCAAAAGGTGCGGCTTCGGAGGCCTATTGTCCCGACCTGCGGTGCACGCCGCAAGCCGGGATGGGGAAGATCGTAGCAGCAGCGCAGTTCTCAGGAACTTGTGGCGAGAGGAGGAAGAGGTTCTGGTGCGTCTCTCTGGGAGGAGCGACCTCCCTTTTATAGACGCAAGAGAAGGAGGCGAGAGGGCAGCGACGGGAGGCGAAATGAACAGCCAGCAGCCGAAGGGCTGCACCGTTCGCATTCGAACTCCACTTTCGCGTATACCCATAGTGCGTGGCAAAAATTTAGATATCTGCTCGGCTCATTCCCGCAACCCGTGGCGTGGCGAGGCGGGCGGCGGAGGAGGAGCGCACGTGGATATCCCTCTTGTTCTCATGCTCATACAAGTGGGGAAAGAACCTCCCTTATAAGGAGGTCCAACTCCCACTAAACTAGCAATGTGGGACTAAACTTTAGTAGTATCCCTTGCCTTGCACAAATGAGCTAAGTGAGCCTCTAGAATTTATTAGGAATTTCTGAAATAGTTATTGGGCTGCCCAAAATAGACTAAATTCTAGCAGAAACTTGAGTAGTTCTACGTCTACGTCCCATCAGATCTGGCCTTTTTTATCTATACCATGGTGCTGGCGTAGCCGGGTGGACAAATGTGGCCGTACAGAAGGGCACCTCCAACGGCAGCCTGTAAATTTTCCCTTGCCTTCGTTAGCGGACACGTATGCGGAAGGCCGCCATCTAACCGTAGCCGCATATATTTTGACCCACATTTTAAACAAACCGGACAAAACTCTGGCTGATATTCATCAAAGTTTGGATAGAAAATAGCAGAAATCATCCAAACATAGCATGCAAATTAAGTCTAATACAACAATGTCTCAAATTCTGCGAGATTAACCAGATGTCCAACATGTTTTTCATGAACGGATCATGTCGTCCCACACATACTACCTCTTCAACTTCATCCTACAATGTCTGCACGCAAATGGCCGCCCCCTATCCTGTGGTACACCACAACAATGCGTGTGGGCTAAATATAATGTTTAGACATCACTAAGTGAATGAATCAATCAACAAGTTGAGCAAGAGTAAGTAAAACTTACGATCTCGTCCTCTACCGCCTGCAACCGCCACGCTACCTTGAGCCGACGAACCACGTCACAATACTTGGTGACGTTGATCTAGATAGCGTGGCAGAGATACGGCAACAACCTCATGTTGCGTGGTTGAATGTTGTACATGTCGTAGGGCGCAATATGCTTTCGTGCGCGTGAAACTTTTCATGCACTTGTTCCCAGAAGGCTGGCCCTCTGCTCCTACCTACGAAATCTGTGGATACGGCTAGCCACGCATCACACAACAACTCATTCTTCACGATCGACTAGCTCACCATTCTTCATACTCTAAAAAACGACATAGGATTTGAAAATAAGCTCAATGGCATTTGATCGAACAACTGCCGAGCATGGTGTCCTCCATGGAGGTTGTTGACAGTGGGTGGAGTGTACCTAGGTAGAAACGGATCTAGGGTCAACAGCTCCATCGTAAAGGCGAGAGGGCACGCCGATGCTAGTTGCGGATGTCCGACAATGCCTCTGTAAAGGCCAGAGACGTACAACAGTGGCGGCGGAGGTGAAGGGTGCGGATGCAAAGTAAGGGGGGAAGGGGCGGAGTGGAAGATAATGGGACCGAAAGGGGGGATTGGGTAGGCTGGGGGGTGTCAGAGTCCTACGTTTTGGGTGTCCGGTATCCCACAAACCTCCCCCATTTTGTCTCTAATTTGCGGGAGAAAACGTGTCCGGACCGCCCCATGGACCGATACAGTCTCGTGTTGGATGGCTTAACGGTCCGGACAGCACGGCCTGGACGGATGCAGGCGGTTTGCGGGTTTGCCTTGGACATGCCCTAAGGAAGAAACTTGGCCAAGCCTAAAATCATGAAATTGTTTTTAGAAAAAGATTCCCACTTGTGTGGTGCTATGAGTCTAATTATGCATATGTCAAGTATATCCATGATTCTGCTGGCATTGAAAGACTTGTGGATCTTTAAATCATGTATGGCTCCTACAAAAAATTATATGGTGACAGTATTCATCCATTTGATACTAATGAATTGACCATAGGTAACATTCACACACAAAAAAAAGAATTGACCATAGGTAAGATGGTGGATCTTTTTCTTTGGATTGAGTTTCATCGGAAAAACAAAATAATTTTACAATGGACTCAATATATTTTGCATTCCTATGTGCACACAAAGAATAAAACAAAGGCCACAACTATAGCATAACGTAAACTTCATCTTACTTTTAGATATGCTTTGACCTTAGTTTGACCATGGTTTTCGGGATTCCTTTATTATTATTATTATTATTATTATTATTATTATTATTATTAGTTCAGTAAATCAAACAGATAATTCTGCGGATTACAGTGTTTTCATAATAATTTGTTTTGCACATGCAATCATATTATATTCCTGTGTTTTTTCTATTTCTATTCATATGTGATTTTTAAAATCGTACAAATCGTAGTGTCAATCTTTCTTTGTTTCTTCATAATTAATTGAAATTATGTTTTTTTAACTTCTTTACCCTAATTTTTGTATGGCATCTCATATGGCTTATACTGTGCATCTCGCATGGTATGTACTGTGTGCATATGTATTGCCGCGCGCACATATTGCTTAATAGAGAGTCAGAGACATCGATCGGCTTGCAATATTAACTCCTAAGCCCACTTGCAGCCGGTAAATAGATTATGTTAGAACCCCACTTGCAGCCGGCCACTAGAGAACGTTTTCACATGTCATGAATAGAATCAGTGGTATTATGATTCCAAATCAGATGAGGACGAAAGGGCAAGTGGAAGTTTTTAAATGCTTTTTCTGGAATACTATACTAGAGGACGTACTTGGTCGATATGTATATATATGAGCAAAGTCTTTTGTTGAAATGTAGAGCAAACATTATTGTCCTAACTTCCAAGAAAAAAAAACAATGTTATTGTTCAGGCCATCCCCATCGCAGCGCATTAGTTAGGCGTAATTTTTTCACCATTTGCAACTTGTTTACTTTACAATGCTTTTTTTGCGGGATGTTTACTTTACAATGTAATGACACATCTTGCTGACCACATATAGCATATAGGTGTATAATACTAGAGACAACAAGGTTGCTTGACTAATAAGCTGATATTTTTGCGGAAAGGGTCAGATATATTATACAGATTCATCGGAAGTACAAAACACCTCAAACATAATAAAAATTACATCAAGGTTCATGGACCACCGATCGACCATTGCTGTAACCAGAACGAGCTGCTGACGCACCGTTGTCGTCGCTCCCATACCAGAGCCGGCCTGACCTTATCGATACAACTAGGAAGTCTTCGTGCACGTGCCCCCAAGGACTAGTGCCCTGGAGCTGCAGTCATCGGCATTGAATTCTTGAATCGATCTGAAGAACCTGACACCAAATATCGCCGTTGTGTATGCACAGCGAGATACCCTAACCTCGCCGCCCCAAGAAGCTGGCACTAATAAATCGAATATGTGATATATAATCGTCATTTTGCTAGCTAACAAGCATTTTAAGCAACACCTAGCAGTTAGATAGAGAGATGATAGCAATTATGCTTGCCCTCTGCATTGGCACAATATCTAGAAGTAGTTGAGGCATTGAGGACATTGGCGGATGCAGTCCTATGGGTCAGGGTAGGCCAGCACTGAAAAATTCATATAAATTTATTTGTTTATATTTTTAAACCTTTTCTATGATATAAAAGCTATTGAAAATATTCAGGAAGGGCTGCCGCCTAACCTGTCCACCCTCTTGTTCATTGAGGATGCACATAGTCAAGAACATAAAAGAAGGAGAGAGAGAGAGAGAGAGAGAGAGAGAGAGAGAGAGAGAGAGAGAGAGAGAGAGAGAACACACAAACCATGTGCAAGGTTCTATGAAAGCAATGCCTCTAAGATGGGAACGACACCCAAGGGCCACCATGGTCAAATTCGGTTGCTGATGTCTGGAACAGGTCCGAGAAATCTATGCCTTCAACAAAGACGTGGAGCCGAAAACTCTGTCATTGCCAATTGCAACCAATGAATCTAAGACAGATGAGTTCTGCTAATTGAAGGAATCTTTGGCGTCTTGGAGCCATATATAGGTGCAGAAAATGGCAGGTCTTCCTCTTGCTCTTTTTCTTAAGAGAGTTTACCCTCCGATTTCATTTACCAGAAGCTAGTGTTCATTACAGGCCATACAACTACAACTAGCAACGTGAGCCTCTCTCTCTAACGGGACGAAACACTAAAGCCGCCTGGTGTCGAACGACGTAGTGTTCAAGGATATGATCGGAGTTGGAGTATAGTGTGAGGTGGACGGGAATCAAGAAGTGATTGTTTTTTTCAAAATGGTGGAATTTTTTCAAAACCTATAGATCAGATAATGACAAAAGGGCAAGTGGAAGTTTCTTTGGGATTGCTATAAACACGAGGACGTACTTGGTCGCTATATTTATACGCAAAGTATTCTTTTTGAACAGACAATATTGTCCCAACTCTCAAGAAAAAGGAAAAAAAAGATGTAGTTGTCCAAGCCATCTGCATCTTACCGGGTAAGATGGGCTTATCAGCGAACCGACTTGTGGTTGGTTGGTTAGAGGGACTGTGGTATCTCCAGCCCACCAGGGTTTAAATCCTGGTGCTCGCATTTATTCCTGGATTTATTTCAGAATTTCCGGCGATGCCCATTCAGTGGGAGAAGACGTCCCCGTCGACGATGAGGCACCTACGGTGACTTCGCAAATCTCAAGATGATATGTTGGCTTATGAACGCTTGTGTCTGTACTGATGTTCAAAAAAAATATATAATGACGTGCCAGCCGATATCATATAAGATTGCTAGACTGGAGACAACAAGGCCGCTTTACTAAGCTATGATATATAAGCGGCAATTTGCTAGCTAGCATTGCCACACAAGAAGTACCTAGCTTTTAGACACAAGAGTCCAGCTAATTCAAGGAAGGAATCCCCTGCTTTGGCTGCCATAGGTGACTTTCCCAAGTCTAACTCTTGTCGTACGATGCAAACGGTAATGATAAGCATGGAAAAAGAAGCCAAACTTTGTTGTGTCTGTATTAAAGAGAGTTTTTCCTCTAATTTCTTTTAACAGAAACCAATGTTTATTGCAGGCCCCATTAGTACAACTAATACGAATAGGAAAAGGAGTAGAGACGGGGACGTACGTCCCTTCAGCAAGGTGCCTATGTCAACACTAGTCTAATGAAGAGTAAATTAGACTAGTTTCATGCATATGATATCAGTTTGTTGTTATTTTCATAGTGCAAATTATCATAGATGGTTGCTTTTATTCACTATTAGAATTACATTTTTGGAAAATGTTACATGATGGTAACATAAATTGTTTTGGCAGTGCCACTGACTTATGAATCGTCTAGACCAGCACTACTAGGAAAAGGGCTATAGATAGGATTGATACTAATGGCGCATCATGGAAGCAGTGCGTCACTACTATATACTAATGGCGCACCGGTTGATGATACGCCATTAGTGTGGAAGACACTAATGGCGCACCAGAAACAAGGTGCGCCACTAGTATTAAATTATTATTTTTTTCATTTTTCCATACATAATAATGGCGCATCAGGTCGAAGTGTGTCATTATTAGTTCTAAGTAGTAATGGCGCACCAAGCAGACAGTGTGCCATTACTGTAAAAAAAATTTTTTGCAAAACTACTAATGGCGCATCGTTTCAGAGTGCGCCATTACTCGTTTAAACTAGTAATGGCGCACTATTAGCCGGTGCGCCATTAGTATATATATATATATATATATATATATATATATATATTACTTTTTTGCAAAACTACTAATGGCGCACCACCTGCAGGTGCGCCATTAGTAACCAGGGTTACTAATGGCGCATTTGCTGGTGGTGCGCCATTAGTAACCTGGGACCCCAACAAGATATTTTGGACAGCCCCACGCCTACCCACTCACTTTCCCCACTTCATTCCCTCCACCTCCTTCTCCAAGCTTTCGGCCATCTCCTCCTCCTCACCTCATTTCCACCATAGATTCATCAAAATTAAGTGGTGAAATTACCTTTTTTTTTGTTAGGTAAGTAAGGGGAAAGCTATCTTCATGATGTAGATCTACTTTTTTTCTCCCTAGCTCGCTCCAACAACGTGCACATGCACTTTTTGTGGCCTAGCTAGATCTATGTATGTTTGTGGTGTTGCATGTGTTTGTGGTGTTGCATATATGTTTGTGTTTGAAGGTACCAGTATTTGAAATGCGATAGTTGCCAATATTTTGCCGGAATGTTTTGATTCATTTCCGTTTCGGCGAGAATTTTGACACTATGCATTCTTTTTGGTCCTATTTTTAGGAAAGGTCATGCCAAATTTTTTCTTGGTTCTAAAATATCGTTTTGCTCTACCCCGCAGGTGACCATGGTCCGCAAGATGACTGAAGGCATCGTGAATAGGTTTTTGAGCTCCGCGAAGGCCGAGATGCTTCAAAAGAACGAGACGGAGATAAGATGTCCGTGTCGAAGATGCAAGCTGAAGAGCCTTATTGCGGACCCGGATTTCGGGCAGGTGCGGGACCACCTGCTCTTGCGTGGTTTCATGGATGGCTATCGGTGGCAAGGTGATGAAGATGACTATGAAGTCGTCCATGGGGGCCGGGCAAGAAATGAGGAAGGGCAACAAGACAAGTACCACCTCGGCGAGGGCGGGCGAGAAGACGAAGAATCTCCAGGACATGATCACGACGGTGATGCTGTACACAGTCATCATGTAGAAGATGTCGTACATGATGATGAGGAAGATCAAGACGAAGGGCATGATCATGAAGATGAAGATGCCGGAGCAGACGACGATGGAGGCTGGGTGCAGGACCCTCATATTCAAGAGCTGCTTCTCAAGCAGACGGATAACGCAAGAGCTGCCGCCCGAGAGAAAGCCAAGCTGGATCAACTGGAGATAGACGCGGTTACTCCATTGTATGAAGGATGCAGGCCCGAGGATACCCGCCTGAAAGTAACGCTCATGGCTCTGGAGATGAAGGTAAAACACAAAATGACCGACGCATGCTTCGACGAGAACATGTCATTCTGGCACGAACGTCTTCCCAAGGGGAACAAGTGCCCGACCAGTTTCGAGGAGGTGAAGAAAATCGTGTATCCTCTGGATTTACCGCACGTGAAATACCATGTGTGCATGAACAATTGTATCATTTATCGGGACGAGCACGCGGAGTCTACCATATGTCCGGTGTGTGGCGTCACTCGATACAAGAAGAGGAAGAAAGCTCCTCGAAAATCGGTGTGGTACTTTCCGATCAATCCTCGTCTGTAGCGGTATTTCGCGGACCCTAAGGTAGCAAAGCTCCTACGTTGGCACGCGGATAGGGAGGAGAAGAAGTGGGAAGATGACGGAAATGATCCGGAGATAAATAAAAAAGACAAGATGCTGAGTCACCCTAAGGATGCGAACCAGTGGCAAGCGTTGAACTTCGAATACCCAGAATTTGGGAAGGATCTAAGGAACATCGTGCTGGGCGCGAGCACCGATGGAGTCAATCCGTTTGGCAGCCAGAGAAGCACACATAGCACCTGGCCTGTGTTTGTGTGGATGTACAACCTTCCCCCTTGGTTGTGCATGAAGAGGAAGTACATTCACATGAGTATGCTAATTGAAGGGCCGAAACAACCAGGGAACGACATCAATTTGTATCTGGGGCTGCTGAAGGAGGAGCTAGACACGCTGTGGAAAACGCCAGCCAATACATGGAACGCCGCAGAGAAAGAATATTTCCCTATGAGAGCCGCACTGCTCACGACGGTGCACGACTATCTCGGTTACGGATATCTCGCGGGGCAGGTAGTCCACGGATTTTCTGGATGCGTAAGGTGCATGGATGACACAACGTATCGCCAGCTAGATAGAGATCCCGGGTCTTCGAAAACCGTGTTCATGGGACATCGAAGGTGGCTTCGCGACGATGACCCGTGGAGGAAACGCAAGGATCTGTTCGATGGTGAAACCGAACCCCGAAAACGCCCGTGTACGAGGAGCGGCGAGGAAATAGACGAGCTATTGAAAAATTGGAAAGACTGCCCACTGTCGGGAAAGAAGCAAAAGGCGTCAGAGCTGGGAAAGAAGCGAAAGGCGCCAGAGCCGCTGCTGAAGGTATGGAAAACGAGGTCTGTTTTCTGGGACATGCCATACTGGAAGATCCACCGTGTGCCTCACAGCCTAGATGTCATGAATATCACGAAGAACGTGTGCGAGAGTCTGCTTGGTACCCTGCTCAACATGCCAGAGAGGACCAAAGATGGGCCGAAAGCAAGGGCAGACTTGAAACCAATGGGCATCAGGCAGGAGCTTCACGCTAATGATGATGATGATGATGATGATGAGGCGAAGCAGGACACAGAAAGTCGTCGCAAAGGCAAAAAAGCCAAGAAGACCGGAAATGACTACCCTCCCGCGTGCTTCACTCTAAGTCAAGAGGAGATCGAGTAGTTTTTCACCTGCCTCCTAAGAGTAAAACTTCCTTACGGTTACGCGGGGAAGATAAGCAGATACCTAGACCCAGCGAAGCAGAAGTTCAGCGGGATGAAGTCTCACGACTGTCACGTGCTGATGACGCAGATATTTCCAGTTGCAATCCGTGGGATCATGGACACGCACGTCCGTGAAACGCTATTTAGCCTATGCAACTTTTTCGACGTCATCTCTCAGAAGTCGATTGGCGTGAGGCAACTCAGAAGGCTATAGGAAGAGATCGTGGTGATACTATGCGAGCTTGAGATGTACTTCCCGCCCGCATTCTTCGACGTTATGGTGCATCTGCTGGTCCATATCGTGGAGGATATCATCCAACTCGGGCCGACGTTCCTGCACAGCATGATGCCGTTCGAAAGGATGAATGGTGTCATCAAAGGATACGTTCGCAACATGTCACGTCCAGAGGGAAGTATAGCCAGGGGCTTTCTGACCGAAGAGTGCATCTCCTACTGCACGAATTATCTAGGCATCGAGAACCCCGTTGGTCTGCCCGTCAACAGGCACCTCGGCAGGCTCGCTGGACGGGGTCACCGTAAGGGTCGCCACGAAATGCATGTCGACTTCGAGGGTCGACTCGCCGACTTTGAAAGAGCAAACCTAGTCGCGCTACAACACATAGACGTGGTCGATCCTTGGGTGGTAGAGCACAAAACCTTTATTGAGAAGACGTACAATGACCGAGGCCAACAGAGGACGGACGGAGATATACTCAAAGAGCACAACTCATGTTTTACGCGTTGGTTCAAGCAGAAGTTTCCGTCGTACCCTTTACATGAAGATTCTTCCGCGGAAGAACAACTCATATTCGCCTTGTCACAGGGCGCCGAGCACAACCTGATGACCTATGAGGCGTACGATATCAACGGCTACACATTCTACACCGAGGACAAGGACATGAAGAGCGATGGTTATCAGAACTCCGGGGTAATGATGGAATTCTACACCGGTAACGACAAGGACAGATACTACGGAAGGATCAAGAAGATCTGGGAGCTGAGCTATGCTGGAGAGAAGGTCCCGATGTTCCGTGTTAGATGGGCCAAGAGCATCCTAAAAGAAGACCGGTATTTCACCACCATGGTTATACCCGAAGCCAAATCCAAGACCGCGGGCGCAAACGTCACCGCAAAAAATGAGCCATGGGTACTGGATTACCAAGTGGACCAATGCTTCTTCATTACCGACCCGTCAAAGCCCAGTCGTGTTGTCATGAGGAGAGGCAAAAGGAAGATCATCGGAATGGATGGAGTAGCCAATGAGCAAGACTTCGACAAGTACGGCGACCCGAAGATCGAACATGACGACGACGATGAAGTAGCAGCACACACCACAAGAAGAAGCAGGACCACCCTACCTAAAGGACGTCCGTTCCACAGAAGAACTCCATTTGCGAAAAAGAAGGGCAAGAAGATTGTGAACAGATAGCTAGCTAAGATCGATTGTATTTAAATCGTAGTCTTCATTTCTCGATTTCATGGGCACTTTTTGATATCATGAATATTTTTAAATTTCATGGGCACTTTTTGAATTCATGAGGACACTTGATCTCGATCCCCCTCCATCTCGATCTCGATTCCCCCTCCATCTCGATCTCGATCCCCCTCCATCTCGATCCCACCCGCACCCTCCCCCGCTAGCTCCACCGCCGCCGACGACCCACCGCAACCCTCCCCCGCTCCACCGCCGCCGACGAGCACCCGGCCCCCCGCACCCTCCCCCGCTTCACCGCCGCCAACGGGCACCCCCCGCACCCTCCCCCGCTCCACCGCCTCCACCGATGATATTTTCAAGTAACAAATTTGAACATATTTTTTAAAAAATTATTACTGTTTTTATAAAAAATATTACTGTTATGATTTAAACAAGTTTGAACATATTTAAACACAAACAAATATAAAAACAGCATTTAAAATGCATAAAAAATATTGGGGAGCCTGGGAATCGAACCGAGGACCTCCTGGTGTGTGTGCTGCGTGCTGACCAATCGGGCTAGTGCGTGGGTTCTGTTGTAGATAGGGTTAGGTTGTAGATATGGCTAGTGGGCTAGATTAAAACAAAATTCTAATGGCGCACCGAGGGGTGGTGCGCCATTAGAATAGTCGTACTTATGGCGCACGAGGGGGTGGTGCGCCATTAGAAAGCTTCCCCCCACACTAAATCCCCAATCTCTCTAATCTCTCCCCTGCCTCATCGATCTCACCCGCTGCCCCCCGTGTTCGCCGTCCCCCTCGCCGCCCCCCTCGCCTCCTTCGCCGTCCCCGAGCCGAGCGCCGCCTCCCTCGCCGCCTCCCTCGTTGTCCCCGAGCCGAGCGCCGCCTCCCTCGCCGTCCCCGAGCCGAGTGCCCTCGACGTCCTCCCGCCCAAGCGCCCCCTCCCCCCGCGGCCCCTCATGCGCCCTCGACGTGCTCGCCGTCCAACACCGCGCGGCCTGCCCAGGAGGACCGCCGCCGTCTTCCTCTTCGAGTACGAGGACCCGGACGAGCTCGGACGCCCAGGAGGACCGTCACCGCTCGACGCCCTCGACCGCGCGGCCTGCCCAGGAGGACCGCCACCGCTCGACGCCGAATTCGCGCCGCCTCGACTAGCTCCGGCTGCCCCGAGTCGCCCTCGACCTCCCAAGTGAGCACCCGAGCCGCTTCCCCCTCTTCCCCCTCTTTATTTCCTTCTGATGTGTTCTAGGGTTGGGGGTTGGACAAAATTGGACAAGGAAAGGGGGTTGGAGAATTAAGTAGCTAGGGTTTTCCAAATGTTCAAATCTCTGAGCTTGCATTTAGATGCATTTTAGAGGATACTAGTCTCAACTAAGCATCCGCCTAGAGATTCTTTCTTTAAGTAGCTATGCTCAATTAGTGCATTTTCCAGTGAGTTTGGATTCATGCAACAATATGAAACATTAATTACTATTCTTTCTGGCCACTAATGATAGATGTAACATGTAAGAAGTCCATAATTGATTAATGGATCTGTTAGTTTGATAGTTTTTTTAGTGTTGCACCTTTTCCTTCTACAACTTGCAGATGTGCACACAGTTTTTTGTGTTCAGTTTAGGAGTTGGTCCTTGGGAAGCATAAATAAAACATGATCATGCTTTCTAATGGTTTGATATCACCCAAAGTTTGGCATGGAAACTACAGAGGTACTATGTAGTGTTGTATTACTTCTTCCGGATTCAGGGTGTTTAAATGTGCATTAGTTCTTCTGATAATTAATGGTTAAAGTCCTTTGACAAGAATGTGAACAATAAGAGATGTAACCAATCCCAGAAGTAGAACCATGTATCTTTTCTCTCCACAATTCTCATGCAACAATATGGAACTAATTCTTTAAGTAGTTAATGAGAACACTTGGTCCATATTCATTTGCAGTGAACACACATTTTCACTATTCTTATAATATTTGCTTGATGTCAGATTATGCTATGAGGATATTAGTCTAAGCCCACTTGCTATGCTTAGCTGCTCTGTTGTCTGAATCGTGACACTTTGCCAGCTGAAACTTGCCTATCACACTGTCGCTGCATTGCTCAACTAAAAACACAAATATTTGTAGTTTTTGCCTGTCATAATGCAACTAAGCATACTAGTCTCAACTAAGCATACTAGTTTTTTGTAGTGAGACAGTAAGATAGTGAGACAGTAAGAAGGAAACTTCCCAGATTATGTAGAAAGAAAATACTTGGTTTGACAGCAAGTACCATGACATGAATCAAAAAACATATACGGTGGGAAAAATAAAATGGCAGAAACCTGGGAGGTTCTGGTTTGTTGTATCTCCACCCGTTTGGGTTGGTGAATGTGGATGAATTTTTTATCCTGTGAACTCATTGTACTGCTACAAGAATTTGGTATCATCATGGTGTGATTTTGTTAACATTCTGGTTTTGTTAGATAGTGGCTACACTAATCTAGAGTGATACAATTTTCCTTCCCATTTGGTATCATCATGTTCAGTGTATACAGTTATAACATCATGTGGGTTTTTTAAGTCTGTTTACAGCTCATGTGGGTTGGTGAATGTGGATGATTTTTTTATCCTGTGAACTTGAATGTTGCAATGCTGTTTTCTTCAGAGGCTACTGTCAAAAACTTGAGCTACTGTCTTGCAAAGATGATGATCATCTTGCTAGTTTTCTGGGTTTTGTCTCCGACCATTGTGTCGTGATGAATTTGCAGGTACCCCGAGTTGCCCTTGAGTTTGCCGAAATGTCGATTAACTTCCGTTCCGGCAAATTCGGGTACTCCATATTTCCTATTTTCAGCAAAGGTCATGCTAAAATTTTCCATGAATTTTAGCATGACTTTGCTAAAAATAGGACATATGGGGTACTTGCGACCAATGCATGGGCCGGGGTATCTTAGTACTTAGTTAAGTAGGATCAACTGCCCTGCCATTCTTGCTGCATTAAACCATAGGTGGCAATAGAGCCAAGTTATTAGGCCCAACTTAGAATTCTCCTTAGCATCGATAAACCGTAGATGATAAACCCAACATAGGTGGCAATAGAGCCAAGTGATTAGTGCCAAGTGATTAGGCCCAACCTAGGGTGCCTCGGCATCGATAAACCCTAAATGATGAAAACTTAACTTGGCTGCCCCGGATGCCTCGGTGTCGATGAGAACCTAAATGATGTACGCTTAGGCTTTTAGGGTGCCTCGGCGTCGACAAACCCTAAATGATGAAAGCTTAGGCTTTTAGGGTGCCTCGGTGTCGACAAACCCTAAATGATGACACCATGATCTTGTTCCTTGACAATAACCAACTTTTTGACCAAACTTTTTTCCTATTTAGAGCGAAACATGGCCCACAACGATGAGGCCGGTGGTTCGGGCGGCAAGCAATTCTGGGAGCTGTCCCAGGAGATGGAGGAACAACCTCACCGCTATGAGGACGCCGCGGAAGACACCGATCCTGATTACACAACCCCTAGTGGCGTCGGGGATGACACCACTGATGGTGCCGCCGAGGATGCCACCACTGATGATGGCGGCGCACACACAGATGGCAGCCAACCGAAGAAGCAAAAGAAGGACCGGCGCCCGAATGCGCTTCGCACCGTCAAGGAGGAATTCACTCAAGTGGACTCCGACGGGAATCCAACGGAGCCCAAACATATAGTCAAGGGGTACTCGGTTCAGCTCGGGTGCATTCTTCGGAGCACCGTCTCGATCAACACCGAGAACCTTAGGCATAAGGACCGAGGGAATTTGCGCAACCTCCTCTTCACGAAGCTGCATGAACGATACAAGTTCCCCGCCGAATTTGAAAACACACGCCTCTCAGGGAATAAAGTGAACAGTGCCGCCCTCACGAAGATGAGCACGGCCCTGTCTACTTGGAAAAGCGCGGTGAAGAGAATGATTGATAAAGGTGATAGTTATGAGAAGATCAAGGCAAAATATCCTTTGGTGAGCGAAGATGAGTACAAGGAGTTCAAGATCAAGTGCGAGAGCAGTGCAACCTCCGCATCAAGTCAGTGGGGGAAAGAAATGCGGGAGTTGAACTTAGGGGAACACAAACTCGGTCCCGGCGGTTACAGAGTGGCGGAGCCTATATGGGACAAGGAGGACGCGGAGCCTGCCGAGAAAGGCCTACCGCCCCGCTTCGAGAAATACATCGGTGACAAGTAGACCAGGAACTATGTCAGGGCCCGGTACAAGGAGGACCCGATAACAAAGGAGCTTACCACGGATCCGAAGACCATGGAGCTTGAGCTTCTTCTGGTAAGGAATACACCCCCGCGTAATTAGCTCCATATGGTTGCACTCTAATTAATCCCCAATATTTCTAAATGGTTCATGTTCCTTTCGCAGGACACTGAAAGCAGTAGCGCGGGGTCGTCTAAGAGCTCCCCTTTCAACACCCCTTTAAATAGGGCGTTGAACGTAATGAAAAACAAGGATAAGCTCACTAAGCCGACGTCAGCTGGTCGTGTGTCCGGCAAAGGCTTGTCCACAAAATGGGGGTCATACTATACCGCTGGTGTGCGGAAGGAGAAAAAGACCAGCTCGGAAAGCCAGACGCGCGAGGTTGAAGAACTCAAGGCACAAGTGGCGTGGATTCCGGAGCTTGTCCAAGAGCAAGTGCAACAACAACTTGGAACGATGCTCAACGCCATGGTGCCTACGTTGATTCATAGGCTGACGACGTGGATTGCGGGCGGCCAACAGGGGCCTCCCCCGGTTCCCAGCTTCACGGCCAGCAACTCGCACAGCGCGCAGGCGGCTCCATTGGTGTCTCCGGCGGCGGCGCCATTGGTGTCTCCGGCGGAGGCAGTATTCGTGTCTCCCGCGCCGGCACGGGCATTGGAGCTTAATGCACCTGGGTGTACGCCGGCCGGCACCTCGCCAGCAAGCGCCCCCTCCGTCAGTTGCACGCCCGCCGTTGGCGGTGCCTCGACATTAGCCGAGCTCGACGGCATCACAGTAACTAAGCCTCTCGGCCGATGACTTCATCTCCTTGCCTTTGACTGGGCATCCCTGACGCCCTGTACATGTTTTCGCAGGGCACCACCGACGTTCCTTGCACTCTTCTGCACTTCATGGTCGCCGAGTTGGTCGATGTCGCCAAGGGCAGAATCGTTCAACTGGGCAACCCCATGTTCCACGGTAATCCGATGCCACCCACAATGTATAGGGTTCAAGTGGTTCGGGTGCTGCCAGGCTGCGACGAGCTGTTACCTCCGATTAGAACCGCTGGGGCCGAGGAAGAAGATGAGATGACCCTCAGCACCTGCGCAAACTGGCCCCTGCTTTGGCCGAAGAGCCAGATTCGTTTGGGGGCGGGGGACACCACCCCACAGACAAGACCGCCAGTCATGCCGGCGCCAAGCCATGGCAAGAACGCCGCAACGCTACCGGACCTGCCGGACATCCCTATGGCACAGGATCCGGACAGCCCTATGGCACAGGATCCGGACGGCGACGACAACGACGACGGTACATTTACCAAAGTTGATAAGTACTTTGCCGAACATGGGTACGCTGACGAGTTCTGCGGGCCTCTTTCTCAAGAACCCAACCAAGACGACCGCGATCTAGCTGGTACGGCAGAGAAATCCAATTGCAACAGGCGTCGTCTGGCGTTCAGTTCTCAGGACACGCCTCCAGCTCCCGCCTTCACCGAGCCTCAGATAGCTGAGGTGCGAAATATTATCAGCCCCAACACGCTCAAGAAGGCGGTCTGTGAGCAGAACTCGGTCCCATTACAGGAGATCAAGAAGAAGGGACGGAAACGAAAGACTAACAAGGGCGCCGGTGCAAGCCAGCCGGCACCGAGTTCGATCCGTGCTCAGGACGGGCCACCTTCACCTAAGGATATCTCGAGGAGGGTGCATGTGGCGGGTAGGGCGATGCTACCGCCAAATATGCTGAATGCTGCAACCGGTGCTATGCGGAGTCTGCACGACAGTGTTCTTTCTTTGGAGAAGCGGCGTCTCAGAGAGAAGGATGTGGCATAGCCGGTTTTCGTGGCCAAGGTGCCAGAGGGCAAGGGCTTTGTGGATGGCGACATCGGGGGTACAATCGTCCTGCGGTTTGATGACATCTTTGCTATGTTTAACCTTCATCCGCTGCACTACACCTTCGTTCGGCTATTTTCGCTGAGTGTGGAGATGCGGATCATTAGAGACAAGACCCCGGACATCGCGATAGTCGACCCCTTCTACATGCGTGCCAAGCACTTTAGCAGCGCTGGGGACCGCCAAGTTGCAAGTTCACACCTCGAAGGCGTCATTCTGGCAAACCCAGATAAGGATAACTTCCTTATGGCTTACTTTCCCGAGTAAGTCATCCCTTAACCGCCCCGTAACATATGATTTCTTAGATTTCAATCGTTCTTTTTTTTCTAACATTCCGTGTTCTGTGCAGTGACACACATTGCACACTCATCCTCTTAAGCCCGAAATATTCCATGGCCACGTATTTAGACCCGAACTGTAACTCCAAGATAGACTACACAAATGTCAAGAAAGTTCTTGAGGATGTTCTCCCCGCCTACGCCAAATCTGGAGGCACCTTCACCAGGGCAGTTCGTAAGTACGGCAAGCACATGTTCTCACACAATACGAAGTTCTGCTGCGTCAAGCAGCCTCCTGGCGTTCAGAAGGATGCCTACTACGCCCTCCATCACATGCGGGCGATCGTAAGGGACCATCATCAACTTCTGCTACCAGATAATCTCAAAGATTGGGCCGCGAGCTTGTCGGTAGTCCAGGCCGCGGACCTCAGACAAGAATTCTTTTGCATCCAGTCGGAGTTTGCGGACATCATCCATCAAGATGTCCTTCATACCTCGGGGCAGTTCTTCCTCAGATATCAACCGTCCAACAGTGAGATAGATGAAATGCTACAAATGCAGGGTGACAACGACCGCGATTTCATGACCATCACGACAGACGGCGGCTTCATCCACGTTCCTGTCCGATGAGTCGAGTCGAAAGTAGTGATGTGTAGTTCTGAAACATTGATTGGCTCATGTTGTAATTATACTTTAATGAATTCGTATGTCTCTTTGGTTTGGACAGTCGTTCAACTTAGATGTAATCGATGCTATTTATTAGTAGGACCATGAATCGTGCTATTAATATCTTACTTTTCTCTTCCGATCCTTTTGTTGCATACTTACATATTGCTTATGTATTGTCTGTTATTTGGCTTGTGCATAGAGATGCCATCGTATGTCGTGTACAAGGGTAAGGTTCCCGGAGTCTACGACGACTAGGAGGAGTGTCGGAGACAGGTTCACCGTTTCAGCGGTAACAGTTACAAAGGGTACACCACTAGGGCGGAGGCCGAATGTAGATACGCCCGCTATCTAGAGGGAGAGAGGAGGGAGCGTTGGAGGAACCGGATGAAGACTAGTTTGATCGCGATGATGCTCATCGTGATGACCACAGCTCTCTTCTATGTGATGGTAGTTTAGATGATCGATATCGACTTGTAATGTGAAGGCAAACTCGATACTCGTGGTCTTGAGACTTGTAGTGTTTTATCTTTGTTCGGTCTTTTGAATTCGGAGACTAATATGATTAATTATATTCGGAGACTAATCTTCTATTGTATTCGATGAATCTGATGTTGCTGTGTGCTCCTGTCTATATTCTGTCCAATAATATATTTTGTAACCAGTGCAAAAATCAGAAAAGCAAAAAAAAACCTAATATTCATACTAATGGCGCATCACACAAGACATGGCGCACTGTGATCATCACATTAATGGCGCATTAACTGCTGGTGCGCCATTAGAATGCCAAAGCACATGGGTACATATGGCCCACTGGGAGGCATTCTAATGACGCACTGCAGGCTATACTAATGGCGCACTACGCGGTGCGCCATTAGAACACCAGATACTAATGGCGCACCGGTGGTGCGCCATTAGAATTTAATTCTAATGGCGTGATGCCAGTGGCGCACCGATAGTGCGCCATTAGAAGGCAAATTCGGTGCGCCACCAGCATGCCTTTTCCTAGTAGTGCAGTTTTGAGTGCTACACACCGAACTTACATCCGCCACACAGTTTTGCCAACACATTTGGTCAATGGCTCAACGGTATATAGCCCACAAATCTAGCATTTTCATAAGGATTGAGCTTCAGCCTTGATTTGGTTATATATGGTTATTTAGAAATGCATGTTCTTTTATTGTAATAATTACTCTAATATGGATTATCTACCATTGTACGCACTTACTCAATACGTGATCTAATCCTTAGCGACAAAAACACCGACAACTGTTTATGATGGTGTGTACTAGTTAGAGAAGGTGGGAAAAGATGTTTGGAGCCACACCTTTCCAAGATGTATTTACCCGACATGGAACACTTTGAGTTAATAAAAGTGTCTTCTATTACTACCAATATTAAGTCACCTCGCAACTTTATGCCCGTTATTGTACTTGAGTTCCATTCATATTAATCTGTCTTTAGCCAATATGGATCAGCAGCTGGCTAGCACTTCAGTTTACCGAAGCTGGTCATGTGGTTTCACCGCCGGAACCAGTCAGTTAATCGACGAACTCACATGCTCCCCACAAGATCAATGCTCCAAAACGCGTGCATACAAATTAATTCTCCCTAGGTTGGGCTTATTGTCGATCGAGGCATCCCATATGGTCCACCACACAACGGGCAGAGAGCCTGTTCGTCTCAACAATATTTTGAGGCCAAGATTGCGGAATTTTTAAGAGGTAATTAAGCCTCTATCACATGCGTACCCTAGAGGCCTAACGTGCATTTGATTCTTGTAGTGTTTTTTTTGTGTGGGTAAGTTTGTAGTGTTGTTGGGTTCAAAAGTCACATGCATTACTAATCTGAAGACGCAAGTTCTGCTAGCATATTGAAGTTCGTCGAGAACTCAGAAAAGAAGTTCCTGATTTTGTTAACCTGTCATGAACTTGATGACACCTAGCGCCTAGGACTGATGAAGTTTGCCGTGAGTTTTGGTTCTGATCTGACGAGGTTTGCCGTGCTTTTTGAGGAAAACGGGGGGGGGGGCGATGCAGCCCCACCTGAATATATATTTCTCAAAGCTGCATGCATAGCTGCGGGAAAAAACCCCATGGCGATAGGGGAGAACAAGAGTTTGAGTTACAAGTGCTCTGAAGAAATCACAGGTTCAGGGATTCAAGATAGGGGATCCAGGCAAGCATGGGCGATGCAGCCCCACCTGAATATATATTTCTCAAAGCTGCATGCATAGCTGCGGGAAAAAACCCCATGGCGATAGGGAAGAACAAGAGTTTGAGTTACAAGTGCTCTGAAGAAATCACAGGTTCAGGGATTCAAGATAGGGGATCCAGGCAAGCATGCCCCCCCCCCCCCCCCCCCCCCCCCCCCCCCCCCCCCCCGTTCTTGGGTTTTCAGCCTGAAAGACCAGAGTGTAAGTTCAGCAGAAACAGAGCGCACGACACAGCTGATCGCCGGCCTGCCCCCGCGGAAGACGACAGCATGACGATGCTTCCAGATGGTCCAGAGGAGCAGCAGCCGCACCGTGCCCAAGTGAAGAGTCGGCGCGGAAGCATGACTCCCAGATGGAGCCGCAGTTCACAGCGGCCTCAATACCAACGGCGCGCCAAAGGTGGGCGACACGGCAGCAATGAAAAAGGAGGTGATTTGTTGTTTCAGAGGCCCTGCAACAAAGCTCACACCTGTCCTCATGCCGGTTATGCTTCTTGAGCAGATTCGCCTTGGAGTGGACGCGGTCACGAGCCACCAGCCACTCGAACAAACGAACCCGCGGTGTCGCGGCAGTCCGCCATATAGACTCATGCACGGGGCATCGCTCGCCGGTGAAGGAAAGCAGCCTATTCACCGAGGAGGAAACAACATTACCATCAATAGACCTGATGAGGGAGCGGTCGTCAGCAACTCCGGCCGTCAGGGAGGGAACGCAGCCAGGGAGCATGGCTAGCTCTTATGCTGCAATGGCCGAAAGGCGAGAGCAAGGCGGTCATGAAACCCGTCTCGGCACATATATAGCAGCAGCAGTGGCACCGGCATCATGTTCATGGAAGAAAAGCGCAGGGAACCGCCTGTTCAGAGGACCGCCTTCGACGCACCAGTTGTCAAGCCAGAAGGCTGTCCGAGCTCCGTCCCCGAGTGTGACACAAGATAGGTCGCGGTAGAGGGGGAGCAGCATCGCAAGTGTTCTCCAGACGGTCGACGCGAGGGCGCGTTTGTCGCCCACGCTGTGATATTCTCGTTAGAACCACACCGCCCAGGCTGAACTGTGGGGCTGGTGAAGTCGATGCAGAAGTTTGAAAAGCAGACTGGCATTCTGGGATGCTAGGTCGCGCACCCCAAGGCCTCTGACATCCTTTGGCCGGCACATGTCCTTCCAAGCGACGAGACAGCGGGCGCCCGAGCAGGATGACTCCCCTGACCAGAAGAAAGCCCGCCGTAGCCTGTCATTATCCTCCCAGACACCAACCGGCAGGAGCAGCGCGGACATGGCATAAGCAGGGAGGCTGGTGATGACCGTGTTGACGAGGACGAGTCTGCTGGCGGGGGAGAGCAGCGCCGCCTTCGAGCCAGCAAGATACTTGTCCACTTTGGCGATGAGTGGCTTGAAATCCATCCTCCCGAGTTTACGGGTGGATAGAGGCAAACCAAGGTAGCTTTGCAGGAAGGAGGCGACCACACATCCAAGGGCAGAGACGGCGAGTTGAGCATCTTCCTCGGTCATGTGCAGGGGGACAACAGTGCTTTTGGCAAAGTTGATCTTAAGCCCAGTGGGGTTGGAGAAGAGGTCGAGGGCCAAACGCAGATGGGTTGCGTCCTCCGGGGTGCCTCTGACCAGGATTAGCGTGCCGTCCGCGTATTGCAGGACGGGGCATGACATGTCATCGCGGAGGGGGTGATGCAGCTTGTCTTCAACACATTCGCTGAATGAGGCGTTGCAGCACATCAGCCATCAGGACGAAGAGGTAGGGGGACAAGGGGTCTCCTTGGCGCAGGCCTTGTCGGCAAGAAATCCACTTCCCAGGGACACCATTTAGAAGCACCGCCGAGCGGGCAGACTCCAGCGTCGCCTCAACCCAACCAATCCAGCCGATGCGAGAAGCCACGGGCTGCAAGGATGTCAAAGAGGCTGCTCCAAATCACCGAGTCGAAGGCCTTTGCGAAGTCCAACTTCACCACAAGGGTCGGAGCCTTGCGTTTGTGGCAGACTTGGGTGATCTCAGACGCATAGAAGAAATTTTCAGCAATGCATCTTCCTTTGATGAACCCAGTCTGATCGAGATCCAGAAGGGAAGCCATGGAGACGAGAACTGATCTCTATGTTCCAGGAAGGTGAAAACAGGGCCGGCCCTGGGCCATGGTGGCGACTGCAATGGGCTCGTGCCAGCCCGAGCAGGGGCCCATACCCTCTGCAGGTATACTGTTTATATATTCCTAGAAGAAAAAATGGTACGCAGAGAAGAAGGCCAGGCCCATTAAGAAGTAAGCAAGTCACGCACACGCACGAACCGAAGTCACTGAAATTACTAATTGAGGAGTACTCATTGCAAAGATCACTTTAACTTTCCAGATTGCGACAAGTGGTACGCGCCACTTGTCACAACCTGGGAGTTTTCCCTTTTTTCATAGATTCGTTTATTCAAAACATTTTATCTCTCAAAACCGTGCATCCAAATCTCAAACCGTTTTCACCGTTGCATTCCTCGCATCGAGATCTTTAAGACTTGATCCCATGTTGATATGTTTTTACGAACTTTTTTTTTCACGAAAAAACCGGCCGAAAAAAATCAGACAAAAAACCGAACTGGGGGCATGGGTTTTTTCCCTTTCTGAAAGAGGTATGCCCGTGCCTCTCACGAAATCACAACCGTGCCTCTCGCGGAAGCAAAACCGTGACTCTCGCGGAAGGAAAAAAGGGAAAATGCGTTTTTTCGTTTTCCGAGGAGGCACGACCGTGACTCTCGCGAAAGCACACCCGTGCCTCTCACGGAAGCAAAACCATGACTCTCGCGAAAGAAAAAAAAACAGAAAACGCGTTTTTTCCGTTTTCGAGAGGCACGACCGTGACTCTCGCAAAAGCACAACCGTGCCTCTCGCGAAAGCAAAACCATAACTCTCGCGAAAGGAAAAAACAGAAAATGTGTTTCCTTTTTCATTTCCGAGAGGCACGGCCGTGACTCTCGCGAAAGCACAACGGTGCCTCTCACGGAAGCAAAACCGTGACTCTCGCGAAAGGAAAAAAAAGAAAATGTGATTTTTTTTTTCCGTTTCCGAGAGGCACGATCGTGACTCTCACGATGGCAAAACTGCACCTCTCGCGAAAGCAAAACCGTAACTCTCGTGAAAGGAAAAAAAAAACGCGTTTTTTCGCGTAATTTTTTTGTCGAAATATTTTTTGGTCGCAAAGCTAAGGAAGACCGGTGGAAAATCAAAACGTCGAAAAAACCCAAAAAAACTGTTTAAATAGCCGAAAACGCATGCGAAAAAAAAACAAAATCCAGAGGAGCGCCCAGAGCACGACACATGGCAAATGGCTGAGAGTGCGCCAAGTGGCGCTGATCGTTGCGAGGCTCCTGAAGGACCGCTCGTTAACTAATGGCTCCCAGAAGTCACTCACGAACAACTCCCTAAATTCTTCGTGAAAAAAAACTCCCTAAATTCTTTCCTTCACTATCCGAGAAACACGCCGCCATCTCATCGTCTTCCTCCTGTTCTCCATCTTCTCTAAATCCAATTGATTGCCCAACCCAAGTCCCCAAACTAATCAATGGATTTTCTGTTGTACTCACACGCCAATGCATTTCTTTGCATCCAATAAATACTCTCAGGCCTTGTTTGTTTGCGTTGGGTTCGGGGGGACTAAAGGGGATTGTGAGGGATTAAATCCCCTATGAGTCAAATTACTCCCAAATCCCCTTCAAAATTCACCAATCCCCTTAGGGAAGGGATTAAGAGCATCTCTAGCAGATCCTGTAAAAGAGGCCACCCGGAATAATAACCACCGATTTAGCAGACGAATAAGTTTTTTCCGCCCCGAATAGATCCCGCAAAATAGGCCATCCTGTAAATTATTTCTGTGCCGTATTTAGACCATATTTGCTAATGAAATTTACACTCACGGTACAGGATAGGCATGGAAGTATTTTTTTAGCGTATTATAAAACGTATGGGCCCATTATATGCAGTTCACACAAGGGCCTGTAGAATGCCATGGCCGGCTCGAGGTGAAAATAAAGTTGACAAAGTGTTCATGCAAAACTCAAACACTCACCACGAGCTTACCATGTCCGTTTCCACGAACTCACATGCTCGACAATCGACACGATCGCCAACGACGCAGAACGTGCATGGAGCAAGCGGTCCCGGCCGGGCTTTGCTGAGGCAACCCACTAATCTAAAGCTAATCTCTTGGACTTGCAGGCAAGCGGTCACTACCTAGAGATCCAGAATTGAGGGCGTTTCTTTGGCAAATGAACCATGCTGCCCTGTAACTAAGTTCAAATACATCTCTGGGAGATGCTTAGCAAGCAGCACTAACTACGACGAAGTAGGCAGCAAGCATAGAACAGCCTGGTCAAATGAAGTTGTGAAGACTTGGCACATATAGAACAGCCTAGAATCTTGTTCTTCTAGAGTTCTTTTTAAGAGAAGTTAGCTTACTGACACCGGCATTGCCTCCCAGCTTCACTTTCTAATACCACAGTTCGCCTTCTGGCTCCAGCCCCAGAATCAGCATTGCCTCTACTTTCACAACCCATCCACACCAGCAGAGACCACTAGCTAATGGAGGCCACGGTGCTAAGTATTGGCAATTCCGTGCTGAATGGAGCGCTTAGCTACGCCAAATCTGCTATGGCAGAGGAGGTGGCTTTGCAGCTCGGAGTGCAGGGTGATCAGGCTTTTATCACGGACGAGCTTGAGATGATGCAAGCTTTCCTGGAGGCCGCACACGAGGAGCGAGACCAGGGTGAAACAACTCTGCGACGTTGCCTACGATGTTGAGGACTCCCTCCAGGTAATTATAAGAGTGAATATATGTGGGTTAAAATTTTCGCATCCCTTAGCATGTTGGTGCAAAATCCCGTTAATTTTTTCTTCTTAATTATCTGCATTTCTTGGTCAGAAAAATATGGACATGAGTGCTGCATAGTTTTTTGCTATCCAAAATGACATGCAATATTTCTTGCAAAAAATGATATGCAATATGAAGCTCCACACTATTCAGCCATAAGAACCAAACATAGGTATTGAAATATCATAAATTAGTTGGTTATATCTCTTAGCTTAAGTTCAACTTATGCTTTGATAGTGAAACAAATAGTAAAATGCATGGCTGGTGATAGCTCTCAGATGATAAAACTATCACGAATGTCTTGCTCAGTTAATTTCATGAGCTATAAATATGTATGTCCTAGTTTTCATGATCAGTCTAATGCAGTTTCGTCAGTATTGAGTTGGTATTTGATCCAATGATATCCTTACCTTCAGGATTTCGCTGTTCGTATTGAAAATTATTCCCGGTGGCGCCACTACTGGAATCGGCCTATACGACGAGTGCCACGGACACTCGGCAAAGGACCAATAACCGCCGGCAACACCTTTTCCAAGAGTTGCACTCGGCAAAGGCCACCCAGCGTACGCCTCTCAAACAAACATGAATTTGCCAAAAGCCAGGACACAGGCACTCGGCAAAGAGTTTGTCGAGAGCCAAACAGTATCACTCGGCAATATAAAGTAGCTAACAGACAACAGAATGGAACGACGGTTACCACGTGGCGCAGCTTTGCCGAGAGGCACTCTCGGCAAAGAGAGCCAATTGGGAAGTGCCACGTGTCTAGCTTCTGACATGTGGGTCCCCGTAACAGGCCGATGGAGATCTCTGCCGAGAGCCACTCTCGGCAAAGAGAGCCAGTAGGAAAGTGCCATCTAGCTCCTGACATGTGGGTCCTCAATTATAGGCTGAGGGCCATCTTAGCCGAGAGCTACTCTCGGCAAAGGGAGCCAATAGGAAGGCGCCACATGTCCAGCTTGACATGTGGGTCCACCATAACAGGCCAAGGGCCATCTTTGCGGAGAGCCACTCTCGACAAAGGGAGCCAATAGGAAAGTGCCACGTGTCCATCTCCTAACATGTGGGTCCGCAATAATAGGCCGAGGGCCTTCTTTGCCGAGAGGCACTCTCAGCAAAGAGAGCCAATTGAAAAGGGCCTCGTTAGTTGTCCTGAAAGCCGAGTCCGTTCTTTGCCGAGAGGCCTCTCGGCAAAGAGAGCCAATAGGAAAGGGCCACGTCACTTGTCCTAAAAGCCGAGTCCTGCTTTACCGGGAGGCCTCTTGGTAAGATTTCATGAGCCACTATAGGTTGTTACCCTTTTTCGACAGTCCTCTCAATAAAGGTGGCAGGTTCTACTGGTTCGTACTCTTTACTGAGAGGCCTCTCGGTAAAAGTTGTATCTTGGTCTAGTTTCACAGTTTTTGCCGAGAGGCCCTCTCGGTAATGTTTTGCCCAACAGCCTTTTTTGCATTTTTGTTTCTTTCCTATAGAAAAACATATACATCAGCAACATATAGTGGCTCACAAATAGAACATGTCACATATAGGCGTCAATGAACAAAACAAGCAATGATTCTCAAGAACACCCCACGTAAAAAACAATAGTGCATAAAAGGTGCAATAGTTTTCAAGCACACTCGACTAGTACAAGTTTACAAGTCTCAAGATCACACAAGATGCAATAGTTCTCAAGCACATACAAGGAATAATTTCAAACACAACATAACATGAAGTTCACGTGGTTTTGGAGATCGGAGTGGTAACATCAACATTAGGAGGTGTCATTCCGTTTGCTTCCCCAACTCTAGCAACTTGAGGTGGAACAACCGGAACATTGTTCGACCCTTGTGATGGATTGAGCTGTGATGGATTGACCCAATAATAAGATGAATGCATATGGTAATGCCGAAAATGGTGATAGAAATAGTTTGAACGAAACTCACAATGTTCTACTCTGGCGTCGGTGGCATCTCTGGCACTGGTTTGCTTTGCATAGAATAAGGTTGACCACCATATGTTGTAAAGACTTCACAAGATCATCTTGTGCCTTTAGCTTAACCCGGTCTTCATCTCGTTCTTTCTGGGTGTCATTCAGCCGAGTCTACAATATGGCAATGCAAATGTCATTCATGTTGAAATGCAAACATGCAGGACTATGAAGGATCAATGAAGAAGCACCGATCTGAATATCCACAATAATCGCCACGGGTATGTGGCACGCAACGCTCAGTGGTAGGAGTAGAGCCAGTACTCATAGCACGGAGCATGTTGACTCTCGGAAGGGAGGAGGTTATGACAATATCGACGTGAACCGCCATCCGTCCATTTGGTCTACCGCCTGCCGCGGCAATGGCCACAAGAGGGTCAAACGAAAACACGTGAGGATCAACCTCTTGCCCGTACATCTCCTTCAATTTTTTGGTGTAGTTTTCCCCATCTGACCGGGCTTTAGAGCTGATCCAGTCCCTCTCCAGGTGGAGAAGGCGCTTGTCCTTGTTGTCTTTGGTATGTTTGATGATCCACGCCTCGAAGTAAGAGATATCCTTGCCGGTGTCTTCTTTCTACAAAAGAAAGCGATCCAAACTATCAAGCGAATGCTCACAAATGAAACAGAACATGATGAAAAGAAAAGGATGTTGTTGCCTGCATATTTGGGGACGGCACATGGGATGGTGAGGTTGCCTTGACAGTGTCGTGGACAGCCCATCAACTTACGCCATTCAGCTATTACCATGTGTTCATCCTGCCACCCTGGATCTGTCCATCGTTCAACGATCTTCTCCTAGCACGGACGTTTGTCAGCGCACCACCAAGGAATCACCTATAATAAGTAAACAAATACATCTTAGTAAGGAATCTAATTTGCGGTAATGTAAGGGATAGCAAGCATCCATCATAACTTGCCTTGAAGTAATTGTCCCATGAAAGATGCTTCCCCCGAGCATCCATTTTGGAAATCCTCTTGTTGAGATAGTCCTCTTGATACTTGACCACTAACTAGACACGCTCCTCATAGTACATGTCATGGACTAGTTTCTTGGCAATATTCTCAACCAGCACATTTGCGTGATCCTTCTCACCATCTACGCATGTAAAGAAATCCTACAAACATGCATACATGTGAGAAGGGTAGAATCATGACTATGGCAAATTTAAACCTTTTGGTATTGACATTGCGATGTTTGAAAGTACTTACCCAGAAATCTTTGACCACTCGCAAAGCTCCTGTTCTCCATCTTCTCTAAATCCAATTGATTGCCCAACCCATGTCCCCAAACTAATCAATGGATTTTCAGTTGTACTCACACTGCAATGCATTTCTTTGCATCATATAAATACTCCTAGGCCTTGTTTGTTTGCTTTACTTTCAGGGGGTTTAAAGTGTATTGTGAGGCATTAAATTCCCTGTAAGTCAATCTTAAAAGAACAGTTCGCCTTCTGGCTCAACACACAGCATCAGTATTGCCTCTACAATCACAACCATCCACTGAAGCAGACCACTAGCTAATGGAGGCCACGGTGCTAAGCATTGGCAAGTCCGTGCTGAATGGAGCACTTAGCTACGCCAAATCTGCTGTGGCAGAGGAGGTGGCTTTGCAGGTCGGAGTCCAGGGTGATCAGGCTTTTATCACGGACGAGCTTGAGATGATGCAAGCTTTCTTGGAGGCAGCACATGAGGAGCGAGATGACCACAAGTTGGTCAAGACCTGGGTGAAGCAAGTCCGCGACGTTGCCTATGATGTTGAGGACTCCCTCCAGGTAGATATAAGAGTGAATATATGTGGGTTAAAATTTTCGCATCCCTTAGCATGTTGCTGAAAAATCCTGTTAATTTTTTCTTCTTAATTACTTGCATTTTTTGGGCATAAAAATATGGGTTAGTTGCTATCCAAAATATTATGGATTATGTAGCTGCAAAGTATTCTGACATAGGAACAAACGTATGTATTAGTTTTTTTAGAATAAAATATCCTAATTAGTTGGTGATAGATCTTAGCTTAACATCAACTTATGCTCTGTTAGTGACACAAATAGATAAAATGCATGGCTGGTGATAGCTCTTAGATGATAAAACTATCATGAATGTTTTGCCCGGTTACTTTCATCAGCCATAAATATATATGTACTGGATGCATCATGTCCTAGTTTAGTATTCCATTTAAATATCTTGAGATGAATGCAGTTTCGTCAGTATTCAGTTGGTATTTGATCCATTGATATCCTTACCTTCAGGATTTCGCTGTTCGTATTGAAAAATATTCCTGGTGGCACATTCGCATGCTGCTAGACCGGCGCCGTGTGGCCAAGGAGATGAAGGATCTGAGAGTTAAAGTGGAGGATGTGAGCCAAAGGAACGTGCGCTACCGCCTCATCAGGCGCTCTGGCTCCAATCCTACCTCCAATGATGAACAGGCTATCATCAGCACCGAAGTACAACTTCAGATCGCTGAGGCTACGCGTGCTGCACTGCAGGACAAGAAAAAGGTGAATCTGGTCAAACTGATCACTCGAGATGAAAAAGTTCCTAGTGCCATTGCAGTGTGGGGAGCAAGCAGCAATGTTGGGGTCGCGTCCATTATTAGGGATGCCTACAATAATCAAGATGTAAAAGCCAAATTTGAGTGCCGAGCCTGGATAAGGCTCACACATCCCTTTAATCCAAATGACTTCTTTGCAAGCTTGGTGAGGCAGTTTTATGGGTAGTCATGCAAAGACAATCTTAAAAGAACAGGGGTGCAGGTTTTGAAGCAGATGGAAGCACATGATAATTTGGTTGATGATTTCAATCAGTTTGTGACGGACAATAGATATCTGGTTGTTATTAATGATGTCTGTACTATAGAAGAGTGGGATTGGATCAAAACATACTTCCCGAACAACAAAGGAAGCCAAATTATTGTGTCCACTCAGACTTTTGAAGTTGCAAGTTTATGCACTGAGCAGCCTTACATGCTATCTGATATAGAGCAGAACTGGTCAATCGACAAGGAATTTTTTGCCTTCTATAAGAAGGTAAACATCCTCTTCCTCAAAATGAGCGAATTGTGAACATGCATAATTGCTAGATAAATTGATGCTGCGATATATATACTTGTTACATTTAATGGATAGTTCTTTTCATTTGTAAAACCAACTAGATCCATTGTAAAAAAGTATTATGTTTATGATAAGTACGCACAATTACAATCGGCTTTGACCAGGCAAAAAGTGTAAGCCATGTACATCCTTATATATTTCTCTGTTTTGGTGATGAAATTCATAGGTTTCTATTCCATATATTTTGGAACGGATGCAGTACTTCTTTCAGATGGCCACGTTGATCTATGACTATTGTGCTCGTCAAAAGTACAATTAGTTTTGTCGGCATGAAACTTCTCTACTTTGACCAAATTTACAGAGAAATATAACAAATCATATCATTTTACTCATCGTAAAAAAATTATATTTTATTTATTTGGTATTTTATATATTGATATATTTTGCTATGAAATTGGTCAAACATGGAAATGTTTGTCTTCCAGAAAAAGTTATACATCTTACATTTTAAACGGAAAAAGTAGTGCAGATTGCTAGAAATATTATCATGCATTGGAAACTAGAACTTAATGCAAATATAAATGCATCTTGGCAAGAAGTATGCCCCCTAAGTGTTTCTTGGTGTTCAGGTGGACGCTGGAACCCAAGAGGAGGACAAGGCTGGATCCACTTCAACTGAACCTGAGAAGCTCACTCCTGCCTGTGCAATGGCTGCTGCTTTGGTGGAAGGTGAACTCATTGACCGAGTGGCAGCAAAAGCTAAACTTATGGACTTAATTACTCCTGTGAGTAATCCAGGTGGTGAGGTGATTGCCATTTATGGAATGGGTGGACTTGGAAAAACAACTCTTGTGAGAAGCATCTACCAACAAGAACCTGGTGGCAGGTTTCAGAGGTGCGCCTGGTTAACAGTGTCACGTTCTTTCACCGAGAAGGAATTTATGGGGGACTTACTCCAGCAATTGCTAAGCAATAATGAAGATAAAAGGGAGTTTGTCTCTGGCTCTGGCTTTGGCTCTGGCTCTGGCAAGGAGCCAATTGTCCAGTTGGCAGAGATTTTACTTGAACATAAATGCCTCATCGTTTTGGACGATCTGTGGTCTGTTGGGAAATGGCAGTGGATAATGAAGCTCCTGCCGCCACCAAGAAATGATGGTCGTAACCGGATCATTGTTACCACACGAGAACTGAATATTGCTGAAATGTGTTCTTCCAGAAAGGAGAATATATACAATCTTGAACTCCTAAATGAAACGGACGCTCGTAAGCTATTTCAAAAGAAGGTACGACCACAAACCATTGAACTAGTAAAAGTACTTATTTCAGCTAATTTAGCTTCTCATTTTCTGTTCAACATGTCTCTTTGCATAAAATACCTTCTAGTCACATTGTTTAACTTCTCTGTACTTAAATCATCTACGAATAATTGTGTAAATATTTATTTTTTATTCCAAGAAAGAAGCTAAACATATATTAATTATGTTGCACATTTTTTATTAAGTGACACAGGCTCAAATTAAGAATATAAAGCAGGCTCAAACACCTAACTAAACTTGCCTTATTACCTCATGGTCACGGATTGACACTGCAACGGGCGCCATAGGAATACATAAATGAAAGGACATAGGCGACGTGCTTTGTGGTACCCAAGTCGATTCGGCGAGCTAGAACCTCCATCTGTATACAAACACACTTGTCCATGGATTAAAACTATGCCATAGGCGATAACATACCTACTCCTTCGTCCCAAGTACTTATGGTTCCAGATTTTTCTGAAGTCAAACTTCTATTAACATTCATAATACAGAATAAATATACTATAAACACATAATTCATAATCAGTCTGGTCGAATGAGACTATTTGGTGTTGTAGAATTTGGTATGCTTTTGTACAGAGTTAGTCAAACTTGGCGAAGTTTTATTTGGTGTTGCCGAGTACTTTAGACTGAGAGTAAGTATACAAGAAAAATCAAATAAAACTGCCATATCCCCCCCCCCCCCCCCCAAAGTATTTGATATATATTAGTTCCTTGTGCATAATGGCAGGCCATGATAACCATACAAGGCCCCACCATTTTGAATGTATTTGCAAAACTAATTAGATCGAGAGCATCTACACCAACCTATCACACTTCCTCCAGCACCGCATTATCCGAAGACTCGGTTCTTCCTTCCGACCAACTCTCTCCTGCTGATACTTTGTCTCAGTCATGATCTTATACACAGATCTAACCATGATAGCACCCAAATTTTCCTACTGACATGCCCATAATTCTTTTTGCACAATTGGAATTTTCCGTGCCACTTCAACGTCCATTGGCAGCATATGCGCCTCTCATTTGTCGTTGAACATATCAGTTCAGAGACCAGCGGAAGGTTCTCTAAGGCGGCAAGGTAAAGTTACTCAGCAGCCAATTGTCATCCCAAATGGTTGTCTTGCACGCATCACGAGTACTTGATTGAGCATATCCATCCCTTCACACAGGTCTCTCCAAACTTGACACGGACAAAGTGCAAGCAGTTTTGTGCCACTTCCCTTAGTTATGTGTTATGTACCACTGCTTGTAACGGCGGGCGTCTCACATGACGGTGTGTGTAAGCCACACGCCAGCAGCTAGCATATATGGTCGTCCCAACCTCCGTCCACATGCCCAATGGCAACTAATCCAGGAAGAAGAGAGCTACAGAAATCCAACTATGGCATTCTCGTCTTCATTGCCCCACAACACCATGGCATAGGAGGCAGTGAGGCACTACCACTCCTTTTAAGGAATCGATAGGAGCATTGCCTTTTCATAACAGGAGAGGTGAAATAATGTACATAGGGGTACAAATTTTGTGGGGAACGTAGGGGAGGGGTGGTGGAAGATTTGTGGCACGCATATGCGGAGCACCCACTTTTCTGGGGCGTTGTGGACCACACGATTGCCTCACAATTCAGAAATTTGTTTGGTCTTAGCATGTGTTTTAGCCCTTAATTACTGTAGATGGACTCCATGCATGGAACTTTTGGCGAAGAGCCAGAGACTGCATGCTCCACCCACCTCACCTCCCGTGCTTTTTCTTTTGACTTCCAAGTTCATATCTATTGTATCTTTTGAACCGAAAGTCAAATTTGGAAAGAGGGTTGTGTGTTGTGCCTGCACAAGACCACATCATGTATGTGTTGAGCATGAAGCTGTGGATCTTCAACAATAAAGGACAATTCATTGAATTGATATATCGAGTTGATACAAACGCATCGAAAGAATGCCCGACCTCTACATAGCATGATGCACACAGCCAATAAGTCCTAACAACCCAAAAATAAACATTGGTTTACATAAAAATAATACTTCAGTCCAGCCTATGGTGCCGCAGATCCAAGCCAGAGATTACACCGCCATCCATGAGTGGAGAAAACCTCCCTGGCCGTAAGCTCCAGCCATATAGACGTCGCCATAAAAAGATCAATTTCCTCACGCATCTACAGGATAGACTAGGTACGGAGCCATCGCATACATGCACGAATAACCTGCACAGGGGATGAAACACATTTATTATTAAAAATCACATCATTCCTGGTAAGCCTCAATGTCAAGCATAAGACAGCCGGCCCCACGAGAATATGTGCAGAAATTTGTTAATAAATACCTCTGAACCAATTGCCATGCATGTTAAGTGCACTACGTGGGGATATAGATTTAAAGCTACTTGAACTATGTCCCAAACTGAACGAGCGAACTTACACTAAAAAAGAATAAGTGTTTCATCGACTCGTTATGTTGGCAAAAAACACATGTCTTGCTATTTTGCCAGTTTCGTCGTGCCAAATTGTCTCTAATTAAGATGACCCCTCTTTTTAGACACCATAGGAATATTTTCACTCATAGAGGAATTTTGAGCTTCTATATTTTTCTGTTATCAACCAAAACATCAGTACGAACCATTGCCTCATGCAAGGATTTCACTGAAAACCTGCCGTATTGATGCAAATTCCATCGAAACTTGTCTGGTTCACCTGACAGCTGAATGGTCTCCAAACAAATGAGTAATTCATTTCATGCTACCAAGCGAGGCCCTAGAAGATCCCTATGTAAAGAAATACCATTGTTTTCTTTGCCTAAAACTTGTTTGATCGTGACAAATTTATGTCTGCCAATCCTGTACAAGCTAGGGTATTGCACCATAACTGGGGTGGCCCCCAGCTAGGTGTCTTCCCAGAATCAAACCCGAGAACCATCCCTAACCGAGAAGGTACCAAATTAGAAGAAGAATTCTTTGGCCTTCATCACGCCACAAAAAAATGTGAATCACCTTGTTTTCAATGAACTTTTAGATGGTTTTGGACTCCACGTACTTTTTACAAATGGTTTCCCGCCACACTCCATTCTCTGTGAGAAATTTGTAAACCCATTGAGAAGAGTGATGTTTGTAATCTCAGGATCTTGAGTCCCAAGTCCCCCTTGGCTTTTAGGTTTGCGTAAAACACTCCACCCGGCCAACCAATATTTCCTGGATTCATTATTGTAGTACAAAAAAATCTGGATCAAAAGAAATCGACGCGCTGAAGCACCCCGTGCGGTAGATGGAAAAAAGACAACATGTATATAACCATATTGCTCAAGAAGGAATTAATCAATATTAATTTCCCCCCATATGACAAGAGTTTGGCCTCCCAATTGGCTAGATATTTCTCAAGTCTCTCTTCCATGTACTTCCACTCAACGATAGTTCAATGCCGATAGTATATGGGATTGCCCAGATACCGAATAGGGAACTGCATGAGCTGGCAGTCGAAATTTTGAGCATAACCAGATGTAGATTATGCGGCTTCACCAAAACAGAAAAGTTCGCTCTTATGGAAACTAATTTTGGGACCAGAGAGCTCCTCAATGCACATAGAAGCTGCTTGAGATTTCTTGCTTTATCTAGGTCATGATCCATAAAAGGTATAATGTCATCCGTGTATTGTAGAATAGATAGATCTTCTCTAAATGAGGAATGACACCGCTACCTAACTGGACACCTTAGCCCGCTGAACAAGGGTAGCTAACATATCGGCCACAATGTTAAACATAACAGAGGATAGGTGTCCCCTTGGCAAAGTCCCTTCGTAGTCTGAAAGTGGTTTCCAATATATCGTGAAATTTGATGGCCACACTGAAGGAAATATGCCCTAGAGGCAATAATAAAGTTATTATTTATTTCCTTATTTCATGATAAATGTTTATTATTCATGCTAGAATTGTATTAACCGGAAACATAATACATGTGTGAATACATAGACAAACAGAGTGTCACTAGTATGCCTCTACTTGACTAGCTCGTTGAATCAAAGATGGTTAAGTTTCCTAGCCATAGACATGAGTTGTCATTTGATTAACGGGGTCACATCATTAGGAGAATGATGTGATTGACTTGACCCATTCCGTTAGCTTAGCACTTGATCACTTAGTTTGTTGCTATTGCTTTCTTCATGACTTATACATGTTCCTATGACTATGAGATTATGCAACTCCCGTTTACCGGAGGAACACTTTGTGTGCTACCAAACATCACAACGTAACTGGGTGATTATAAAGGTGCTCTACAGGTGTCTCCGAAGGTACTTGTTGGGTTGGCGTATTTCGAGATTAGGATTTGTCACTCCGATTATCGGAGAGGTATCTCTGGGCCCACTCGGTAATACACATCACTTAAGCCTTGCAAGCATTGCAACTAATGAGTTAGTTGCGGGATGATGTGTTATGGAACGAGTAAAGAGACTTGCCGGTAACGAGATTGAACTAGGTATTGAGATATCGACGATCGAATCTCGGGCAAGTAACATACCGATGACAAAGGGAACAAACGTATGTTGTTATGTGGTTCGACCGATAAAGATGTTCGTAGAATATGTAGGAGCCAATATGGGCATCCAAGTTCCGCTATTGGTTATTGACCAGAGAAGTGTCTCGGTCATGTCTACATAGTTCTCGAACCCGTAGGGTCCGCACGCGTAACGTTCGTTGACGATATAGTATTATATGAGTTATGTATGTTGGTGACTGAATGTTATTCGGAGTCTCGGATGAGATCACGGACACGACGAGGAGCTCCAGAATGGTCCATAGGTAAAGATTCATATATTGGATGGTATGGTTAGGCCAAGGGGTCAGGCCCACGGGGCTATAAGTCGGTGCAAAAGGAGTTTTGCGGAGGCTGATACGTCTTCAACGTATCTATAATTTTTGATTGCTCCATGCTATATTATCTACCGTTTTGGACATTATTGGGCTTTGTTATCCACTTTTATATTATTTTTGGGACTAACCTATTAACCGGAGGCCCAGCCCAGAATTGCTGTTTTTTGCCTATTTTAGGGTTTCGAAGAAAAGGAATATCAAACGAAATGAAACCTTCGGGAACGTGATTTTCTGCACGAACAAGACCGAGGAGACTTGGACCCTACGTCAAGAAACAAAAAAGGAGGCCACGAGGTACGGGGGCGCGCCTACCCCCCCCCCCCAGGCGTGCCCTCCACCCTCGTGGGCCCCCTGTTGCTCCACCGACGTACTCCTTCCTCCTATATATACCTACGTACCCCCAAACGATCAGATACGGAGCCAAAACCCTAATTCCACCGCCGCAACTTTCTGTATCCACGAGATCCCATCTTGGGGCCTGTTCCGGAGCTCCGCCGGAGGGGGCATCGATCACGGAGGGCTTCTACATCAACACCATAGCCCCTCCGATGAAGTGTGAGTAGTTTAATTCAGACCTACGGGTCCATAGTTAGTAGCTAGATGACTTCTTCTCTCTTTTTGGATCTCAATACAATGTTCTCCCCCTATCTTGTGGAGATCTATTCTATGTAATCTTCTTTTTGCGGTGTGTTTGTTGAGACCGATGAATTGTGGGTTTATGGTCAAGTCTATCTATGAACAATATTTGAATCTTCTCTGAATTCTTTTATGTATGATTGGTTATCTTTGCAAGTCTCTTCGAATTATCTGTTTGGTTTGGCCTACTAGATTGATCTTTCTTGTAATGGGAGAAGTGCTTAGCTTTGGGTTCAATCTTGCGGTGTCCTTTCCCAGTGACAGTAGGGGCAGCAAGGCACGTATTGTATTGTTGCCATCAAGGATAACAAGATGGAGTTTTCATCATATTGCATGAGTTTATCCCTCTACATCATGCCATCTTGCTTAAAGCGTTACTCTATTCTTAACTTAATACTCTAGATGCATGCTGGATAGCGGTCGATGAGTGGAGTAATAGTAGTAGATGCAGGCAGGAGTCGGTCTACTTGTCTCGGACGTGATGCCTATATACATGATCATACCTAGATATTCTCATAACTATGCACGATTCTGTCAATTACTCAACAGTAATTTGTTCACCCACCGTAGAATACTTATGCTCTCGAGAGAAGCCACTAGTGAAACCTATGGCCCCCGGGTCTATCTTCATCATATTAATCTACCAATACTTAGTTATTTCCTTTTGCGTTTACTTTGCTGTTATTTTACTTTGCATCTTTATCATAAAAATACCAAAATATTATCTTATCATATCTATCAGATCTGACTCTCGTAAGTGGCCGTGTAGGGAATGACAACCCCAATTCGCGTTGGTTGCGAGGATTTATTTGTTTTGTGCAGGTACGAGGGACTCGCGCGTAGCCTCCTACTGGATTGATACCTTGGTTCTCAAAAACTGAGGGAAATACTTACGCTACTTTGCTGCATCATCCCTTCCTCTTCGGGGAAAACCAATGCAGTGCTCAAGACGTAGCAAGAAGGATTTCTGGCGCCGTTGCCGGGGAGGTCTACGCAAAAGTCAATATACCAAGTACCCATCAGATACCCTTATCTCCCGCATTACATTATTTGCCATTTGCCTCTCATTTTCCCCTCCCCCACTTCACCCTTGCCGTTTTATTCGCCCTCTCTCTCTCTATCCTCCCTCTCTTTCTCTATTCGCCTCTTTTTGCCTGCTTGCTTTTTGTTTGCTTGTGTGTTGGATTGCTTGCTTGTCACGATGGCTCAAGGTAACACTAAATTGTGTGACTTTACCAATACCAACAACAATGATTTTATATTAGCACTCCGATTGCTCCTCTTACCGATGCTGAATCTTGTGAAATTAATACTGCCTTGCTGAATCTTGTCACGAAAGATCCGTTTTCTGGCCTTCCTAGTGAAGATGCCGCTACCCATCTTAATAGCTTCGTTGATTTATGTGATATGCAAAAGAAGAAAGATGTGGATAATGATATTGTAAAATTGAAGCTATTTCCTTTTTCTCTTAGAGATCGTGCTAAAGCTTGGTTTTCGTCTTTGCCTAAAAATAGTATTGATTCATGGAATAAGTGCAAATATGCTTTTATCTCTAAGTATTTTCCTCCCGCTAAGATCATCTCTCTTAGAAACGATATTATGAATTTTAAGCAACTTGATCATGAACATGTTGCACAAGCTTGGGAGAGAATGAAATTAATGATACGTAATTGCCCTACTCATGGGTTAAATTTGTCGATGATTATTCAAAAAATTTATGCCGGATTGAATTTTGCTTCTAGAAATCTTTTAGATTCGGCCGCGGGAGGCACTTTTATGGAAATCACTTTAGTAGAAGCTACTAAACTCCTAGATAATATTATGGTTAGTTATTCTCAATGGCATACTAAAAGATCTACTAATAAAAAGGTGCATGCGATAGAAGAAATTAATGTTTTGAGTGGAAAGATGGATGAACTTATGAAATTATTTGCTAGTAAAAGTGTTTCTTCTTATCCTAATGATATGCCCTTGTCCACTTTGATTGAGAATAATAATGAATCTATGGATGTGAATTTGGTTGGTAGGAACAATTTTGGTAACAACGCGTATAGAGGAAATTTCAATCCTAGGCCTTATCCTAGTAATCCCTCTAATAATTATGGAAATTCCTACAACAATTCTTATGGAAATTATAATAAGATGCCCTCTGATTTTGAATCTAATATTTAATAATTTATTACTTCGCAAAAGAATTTCAATGCTATGATTGAATAAAAATTGCTTAAGATTGATGAGTTGGCTAGGAACGTTGATCGAATTTCTCTTGATATTGATTCTTTGAAACTTAGATCTATTCCACCTAATCATGATATCAATGAGTCTCTCAAAGCCATGAGAATTTCCATTGATGAGTGCAAAGAAAGAACCGCTAGGATGCGTGCTAAGAAAGATGCCATTATAAGAGCGTGTTCTTCTAGTTCCTATGAAAATAAAGATGAAGATCTAAAAGTTATTGATGTGTCCCCTATTAAATCTGTGTTTTGCAATATTAATCTTGATAATGATGGGACTGAATATGATCCACCTTTACCTAGAAGGCGTTCTAAGAATTCGGAGTATTTAGATCTTGATGCTAAAATTGATAAAAGTGGGATTGAAGAAATTAAAACCCTAGATGTCGCTAAACCCACTATTTTGGATTTCAAGGAATTTAATTATGAAAATTGCTCTTTGATTGATTGTATTTCCTTGTTGCAATCCGTGCTAAATTCATCTCACGCTTATAGTCAAAATAAAGCGTTTACTAAACATATTGTTGATGCCTTGATGCAATCTTATGAAGAAAAACTTGAATTGGAAGTTTCTATCCCTAGAAAAACTTTATGATGAGTGGGAACCAACTATTAAAATTAAAATTAAAGATCATGAATGTTATGATTTATGTGATTTGGGTGCTAGCGTTTCCACGATTCCAAAGACTTTGTTTGATTTGTTAGGTTCCGTGATTTTGATGATTGCTCTCTAAACTTGCACCTTGCAGTTTCCACTATTAAGAAACCTATGGGAAGAATTAATGATGTTATTATTGTTGCAAATAGGAATTATGTGCCCATAGATTTTATTGTTCTTGACATAGATTGCAATCCTTCATGTCCTATTATTCTTGGTAGACCTTTCCTTAGAACGATTGGTGCAATTATTGATATGAAGGAAGGAAATATTAGATTCCAATTTCCGTTAAGGAAAGGCATGGAACACTTCCCTAGAAAGAAAATCAAATTACCTTATGAATCTATTATGAGAGCCACTTATGGATTTCCTACCAAAGATGGCAATACCTAGATCTATCCTTGCTTGTTATGCCTAGCTAGGGGCGTTAAACGATAGCGCTTGTTGGGAGGCAACCCAATTTTATTTTTATTCCTTGCTTTTTGCTCCTGTTTAGTAATAAATAAATTATCTACCTCTGTTTTGGTTGTGTTTTTTGTGTTTAATTAGTGTTTGTGCCAAGTAGAACCGTTGGGAAGACTTGGGGAAAGTCTTGTTAAACATGCTGTAAAAAAACAGAAACTTTAGCGCTCACGAGAACTTCTGTCATTTTTATTTGGAAAGTTCTATTTAGTTAATTATTTTTTAAGATGTTTAATATATAAATTCCTCACGTCCAGCAATTTATTTTAGAATTTTTGGGGTTCCAGATCTTGTGCTAGCTACAGATTACTACAGACTATTCTGTTTTTGACAGAGTCTGTTTTTCGTGTGTTGTTTGGTTATTTTGATGAATCTATGGCTAGTAAAATAGTTTATAAACCATATAGAAGTTGGAATGCAGTAGTTTTAACACCAAGATAAATAAAGAATGAGTTAATTACAGTACCTTGAAGTGATCTTTTGTTTTCTTTCGCTAACGGAGCTCGCGAGATTTTCTACTTTGAGTTTTGTGTTGTGAAGTTTTCAAGTTTTGGGTAAAGATTTGATGGATTATGGAACAAGGAGTGTCAAGAGCCTAAGCTTGGGGATGCCCATGGCACCCCCAAGATAATCTAAGGACACCTAAGATCCAAAGCTTGGGGATGCCCCGGAAGGCATCCCCTCTTTCGTCTACTTCTATCGGTAACTTTACTTGGAGCTATATTTTTATTTACCACATGATATGTGTTTTGCTTGGAGCGTCTTGTATGATTTGAGTCTTTGTTTTTTAGTTTACCACAATCATCCTTGCTGTACACACCTTTTTAGAGAGCCATACATGATTTGGTATTTGTTAGAATACTCTATGTGCTTCGCTTATATCTTTTGAGTTATATAATTTTGCTCTAGTACTTCACTTATATCTTTTAGAGCACGGTGGAGGATTTGTTTTATAGAAACTATTGATCTCTCATGCTTCACTTAGATTATTTTGAGAGTCTTAATAGCATGGTAATTTTCTTAAAATCCTAATATGCTAGGTATTCAAGAATAATAAAATTCTCTTATGAGTGTGTTGAATACTATGAGAAGTTTGATACTTGATAATTGTTTTGAGATATGGAGATGGTGATATTAAAGTCATGCTAGTTGAGTAGTTGTGAATTTGAGAAATACTTATGTTGAAGCTTGTGATTCCCGTAGCATGCACGTATGGTGAACCGTTATGTGATGAAGTCGGAGCATGATTTATTTATTGATTGTCTTCCTTACGAGTGGCAGTCGGTGACGAGCGATGGTCTTTTCCTACCAATCTATCCCCCTAGGAGCTTGCGCGTAATACTTTGCTTTGATAACTTGTATATTTTCGCAATAAGTATATGAGTTCTTTATGACTAATGTTGAGTCCACGGATCATACGCACTCTCACCCTTCCACCATTGCTAGCCTCTCTAATACCGCGCACCTTTCGCCGGTATCATACACCCACCATATACCTTCCTCAAAGACGCCACCTTACCTACCTATCATGGCATTTCCATAGCCATTCCGAGATATATTGCCATGCAACTTTCCACCTTTCCGTTTATTATGACACACTCCATCATTGTCATATTGCTTTTCATGATCATGTAGTCGACATCGTATTCGTGGCAAAGCCACCGTTCATAATTCTTTCATACTTGTCACTCATGAGTCATTGCATATCCCGGTACACCGCCAGAGGCATTCATATAGAGTCATATCTTGTTCTAAGTATCGAGTTGTAATTCTTGAGTTGTAAGAAAATAAAAGTGTGATGATCATCATTATTAGAGCATTGTCCCGGTGAGGAAAGGATGATGGAGCCTATGATTCCCCCATAAGTCGGGATGAGACTCCGGACGAAAAAATAAAAAAAGAAAAGAAAAAAAGAGGCCATAAAAAAGAGAAAAGGGCCAAATAAAAAAATGAGAGAAAAAGAGAGAAGGGACAATGCTACTATCCTTTTACCACACTTGTGCTTCAAAGTAGCACCATGATCTTGATGATAGAGAGTCTCCTATGTTGTCACTTTCATATACTAGTGGGAATTTTTCATTATAGAACTTGGCTTGTATATTCCAATGCTGGGCTTCCTCAAAATGCCCTAGGTCTTCATGAGCAAGAAAGTTGGATGCAGACCCACTTAGTTTATTTTTGAGCTTTCACATACTTATAGCTCTAGTGCATCCGTTGCATGGAAATCCCTACTCACTCACATTGATATCTATTGATGGGCATCTCCATAGCCCGTTGATATGCCTAGTTGATGTGAGACTATCTTCTCCTTTTTTTTCTCCACAACCACCACTCTATTCCACCTATAGTGCTATATCCATGGCTCACGCTCATGTATTGCGTGAAGATTGAAAAAGTTTTGAGAATGTCAAAAGTATGAAACAATTGCTTGGCTTGTCATCGGGGTTGTGCATGATTTAAATACTTTGTGTGGTGAAGATAGGGCATAGCCAGACTATATGATTTTGTAGGGATAACTTTCTTTAGCCATGTTATTTTGAGAAGACATAATTGCTTAGTTAGTATGCTTGAAGTATTATTATTTTTATGTCAATATGAACTTTTGTCTTGAATCTTTCGGATCTGAATATTCATGCCAAAATTAAGAAGAATTACATTAAAATTATGTTAAGTAGCACTCCGCATCAAAAATTCTGTTTTTATCATTTACCTACTCGAGGACGAGCAGGAATTAAGCTTGGGGATGCTTGATACGTCTCCAATGTATCTATAATTTTTGATTGCTCCATGATATATTATCTACAGTTTTGGACATTATTGGGCTTTATTATGCACTTTTATATTATTTTTGGGACTAACCTATTAACCGGAGGCCCGGACCAGAATTGCTGTTTTTGCCTATTTTAGGGTTTCGAAGAAAAGGAATATCAAACGGAGTCCAAACAGAATGAAACCTTCGGGAACGTGATTTTCTCAACGAACAAGACCCAGGAGACTTGGACCCTATGTCAAGACACAAAAAAGGAGGCCACGAGGTAGGGGGCGCGCCTACCCCCCTACCCCCCAGGCGCGCCCTCCACCCTCGTGAGCCCCCTGTTGCTCCACCGACGTACTCCTTCCTCCTATATATACCCACGTACCCCCAAACGATCAGATACGGAGCCAAAACCCTAATTCCACCGCCGCAACTTTCTGTATCCACGAGATCCCATCTTGGGGCCTGTTCCGGAACTCCGCCGGAGGGGGCATCGATCACGGAGGGCTTCTACATCAACACCATAGCCCCTCCGATGAAGTGTGTGTAGTTTACTTCAGACCTACGGGTCCATAGTTGGTAGCTAGATGGCTTCTTCTCTCTTTTTGGATCTCAATACAATGTTCTCCCCCTCTCTTGTGGAGATCTATTCGATGTAATCTTCTTTTTGCGGTTTGTTTGTTGAGACCGATGAATTGTGGGTTTATGATCAAGTCTATCTATGAACAATATTTGAATCTTCTCTGAATTCTTTTATGTATGATTGGTTATCTTTGCAAGTCTCTTTGAATTATCAGTTTCGTTTGGCCTACACTAGTAGAAAAAGGGTCAAACGTGAAGCACATTAGCGCCGGTTTGAATTTGAGCCGGCACAATGGTACCATTAGTGCCGGTTCGAACGGCTATGCATTAATGTCGGTTCGTGTTGAACCTTTAGTACCGGTTCGTGCCACGAACCGATACTAAAGGGGTGATGGCAGGCTGGCGTCAGGCCGGGGCCCCACGATCACCTTTAGTACCGCTTCGTGTCACAAACCGGTACTAAAGGGCCAACCTTTAGTACCGGTTTGTGCCACGAACCGGTACTAAAGGGGTCTGACCTATAGTACCGGTTTGTGACACAAACCGGCACTATAGGGCAATTTTCAAACTCTACCCCCCCCCTCGCGTGTCGCCATTTCAGTTCTGAAAAAATCAAAAGAAAATGATAAAAACTTCAAAAAATAAAATCCTTCGAGAGGTAGTTATATTACTACATCTACTAGTTAGGAAAATTTGAAAACTTAAATTTGGACATGTTTTGCAAAAAGTGTAGGGAAAATGTAAAACGGCTATAACTTTTGCATACGATGTCGGAAAAAAACGTATACTATATCAAAAAATTCAGCACGAAAATCCGCATCCGATGGAGACCGCCTATGGCCTGGTTGCAATTTTTTAGAATCCTCAAATTCCAAAAGGAAAAAAAGATATGGTCAAATTTCAGTTTTTTTTAAATTTTTTTTGTTAAATCTGGTCAAACTACTTATTCAAGAAGTATTAATGTTACTACATAATTATTCAAGAATATTAGTGTTACTAAATAATTATTTCAATTTTTTGAATTTTGGTCAAATCTGGTCAAACTATGGTCAAACTATGGTCAAACTTATTCAAGAAATATTAGTGTTACCAAATAATTACTGTTTTTTAGAATAATAGTTTCAAACTCAAATAATGAAATGTGTGACTTCATGCTCAAGCTAAACTCCTGAGGGTTAATAGGATTGACATCTTACTATTGTCAGGAAAACAACAAGTGCAGACTTGGAAACGAAGGAGAATAGAACCCGAAAGTTAAGCGTGCTCGGGCTGGAGTAGTGAGAGGGAAGGGTGACCGGTCGGGAAGTTAGATGATTTGGAATGAGTGATCCACACTTGAGCAGTTGAGAGAGGTGATTAGAGACTAGATCACCAAATAATTAAGAAAAATTAAAAATCGAAAAATAATAAAAAAAATCAAAAAAAAAACCAACCGGTACTAAAGGTCCCCCATACCAGGGCGCGAGCTCACGCCACGTGGTGGCACTTTAGCGCCGGTTCGTGCCGAACCAGTACTAAAGGGGGGCCTTTAGTGCCCACCAATTAGTGCCGGTTATGGAACCGGCACTAAAGGCCCTTACGAACCGGTTTTAAAGCTCCGTTTTCTACTAGTGCTACTAGATTGATCTTTCTTGCAATGGGAGAAGTGCTTAGTTTTGGGTTCAATCTTGCAGTGTCCTTTCCCAGTGACAATAGGGGCAGCAAGGCACGTATTGTATTGTTGCCATCGAGGATAACAAGATGGGGTTTTCATCATATTGCATGAGTTTATCCCTCTACATCACGTCATCTTGCTTAAGACGTTACTCTGTTTTTAACTTAATACTCTAGATGCATGCTGGATAGCGGTCGATGAGTGGAGTAATAGTAGTAGATGCAGGCAGGAGTCGGTCTACTTGTCTCGAACGTGATGCCTATATACATGATCATACCTAGATTTTCTCATAACTACGCTCAATTCTGTCAATTGCTCAACAGTAATTTGTTCACCCACCGTACAATACGTATGCTCTTGAGAGAAGCCACTAGCAACAATTATGGCGATACAAGTCATACTGCTTACCAGCATGTCACACTTTGGTTCGGCGGTATTGTTGGATGAAGCGGCCCGGACCGACATTACGCGTAAGCTTACGCGAGACTGGTTCTACCGACATGCTTTGCACACAGGTGACTGGCTAGTGTCAGTTTCTCCAACTTTAGTTGAACCGAGTGTGTCTACGCCCGGTCCTTGAGAAGGTTAAAATAACACTAACTTGACGAACTATCGTTGTGGTTTTGATGCGTAGGTAAGAACGGTTCTTGCTCAGCCTGTAGCAGCCACGTAAAACTTGCAACAACAAAGTAGAGGACGTCTAACTTGTTTTTGCAGGGCATGTTGTGATGTGATATGGTCAGGGCATGATGCTATATTTTATTGTATGGGATGATCATGTTTTGTAACCGAGTTATCGGCAACTGGCAGGAGCCATATGGTTGTCGCTTTATTGTATGCAATGCAATCGCCCTGTAATGCTTTACTTTATCACTAAGCGGTAGCGATAGTCATAGAAGCATAAGTTGGCGAGACGAAAACGATGCTACGATGGAGATCAAGGTGTCACACCGGTGACAATGGTGATCATGACGGTGCTTCGGAGATGGAGATCACAATCACAAGATGATGATGGCCATATCATATCACTTACATTGATTGCATGTGATGTTTTTCTTTTATGCATCTTATCTTGCTTTGACTAACGGTAGCATTATAAGATGATCTCTCACTAAATTATCAAGATATAAGTGTTCTCACTGAGTATGCACCATGGCAAAAGTTCTTCGTGCTGAGACAACACGTGATGATCGGGGGTGATAGGCTCTATGTTCAAATAGAACGGGTGCAAAACAGTTGCACACGCGGAATACTCAGGTTAAACTTGACGAGCCTAGCATATAACAGATATGGCCTCAGAACACTGAGACCGAAAGGTCGAGCGTGAATCATATAGTAGATATGATCAACATAGTGATGTTCACCATTGAAACTACACCATATCACGTGATGATCGGACATGGTTTAGTTGATTTGGATCACGTGATCACTTAGAGGATTAGAGGGATGTCTATCTAAGTGGGAGTTCTTAAGTAATATGATTAATTGAACTTTAATTTATCATGAACTTAGTCCTGGTAGTATTAGCATATCTATGTTGTAGATCAATAGCTCGCGATGTTGCTCCCCGTTTATTGTGTTCCTAGAGAAAAACTATGTTGAAAAATGTTAGTAGCAATGATTCGGATTGGATCCGTGATCTGAGGATTATCCTTATTGCTGCACAGAAGAATTATGTCCTTCAAGCACCGCTAGGTGACAGACCTATTACAGGAGCAGATGCAGACGTTATGAACGTTTGGCTAGCTCAATATGATGACTACTCGATAGTTTAGTGCACCATGCTTAACGGCTTAGAATCGTGGCTTCAAAGACGTTTTGAATGCCATGGAGCATATAATATGTTCCAAGAGTTGAAATTGGTATTTCATACTCATGCCCGTGTCGAGAGGTGTGAGACCTCTGACAGTACTTTTCCTACAAGATGGAGGAGAATAGCTCAACCAGTGAGCATGTGCTCAGATTGTCTGAGTACTACAATCGTTTGAATCAAGTGGGAGTTAATCTTCCAGATAAAATAGTGATTGACAGAATTCTCTAGTCACCATCACCAAGTTAGTCGAACTTCATGATGAAGTATAGTATGCAAGGGATGATGAAAACGATTCCTGAGCTTTTCATGATGATGAAAATCGATGAAGGTAGAAATCAAGAAAGAGCATCAAGTGTTCATGATTAACAAGACCACTAGTTTCAAGAAAAAGGGCAAAGGGAAAGAAAGGGAACTTCAAGAAGAACAGCAAGTAAGTTGCTGCTCAAGTGAAGAAGCCCAAGTCTGGACCTAAGCATGAGACTAAGTGCTTCTACTGCAAAGGGACTGATCACTGGAAGCGGAACTACCCCAAGTATTTGGCAGATAAGAAGGATGGCAAAGTGAACAGTGCTATATTTGATATACATGTTATTGATGTGTACTTTACTAGTGTTTATAGCAACCCCTCGGTATTTGATACTGGTTTAGTTGCTAAGAGTAGTAACTCGAAATGAGAGTTGCAGAATGAACAGAGACTAGTTAAGGGTGAAGTGACGATGTGTGTTGGAAGTGGTTCCAAGATTGATATGATCATCATCGCACACTCCCTATACTTTCGGGATTAGTGTTAAACCTAAATAAATGTTATTTGGTGTTTGCGTTGAGCATGAATATGATTTGATCATGTTTATTGCAATACGGTTATTCATTCAAGAAGCGATGGTGAGCCCAGATTCCGCGAAATGGCTTGAAGCCATGAAATCTGAGATGGGATCCATGTATGAGAACAAAGTGTGGACTTTGGTTGACTTGCCCGTTGATCGGCAAGCCATAGAAAATAAATGGATCTTCAAGAGGAAGACGGACGCTGATAGTAGTGTTACTATCTACAAAGCTAGACTTGTCGAAAAAGGTTTTGACAAAGTTCAAGGTGTTGACTATGATGAGATTTTCTCACTCGTAGAGATGCTTAAGTCTGTCAGAATCATGTTAGCAATTGCCAAATTTGATGAAATATGGCAAATGGATATCAAAACTACATTCCTGAATGGATTTCTAGAAGAAGAGTTGTATATGATGCAACCAGAAGGTTTTAACGATCCAAAGGGTGCTAACAAAATGTGCAAGCTCCGGCGATCCATATATGGACTGGTGCAAGCATCTCGGAGTTGGAATATACGCTTTGATGAGTTGATCAAGCATATGCAGACTTGCGGCGAAGCCTGTATTTACAAGAAAGTGAGTGGAGCTCTGTAGCATTTCTGATATAATATGTGGATGACATATTGCTGATTGGAAATGATATGGAATTTCTGGATAGCATAAAAGGATACTTGAATAAATTTTTTTCAAAGAGAGACCTCGGTGAAGCTACTTACATATTGAGCATCAAGATCTATAGAGATAGATCAAGACGCTTGATAAGTTTTTTCAATGAGTACATACCTTGACAAGATTTTGAAGTAGTTCAAAATGGAATAGTCAAAGAAGGAGTTCTTGCCTGTGTTGCAAGGTGTGATGTTGAGTAAGACTCAAAACCCGACCACGGCAGAAGATAGAGAGAGAATGAAAGTCATTCCCTATGCCTCAGCCATAGGTTCTATAAAGTATGCCATGCTGTGTACCAGACCTATTGTATACCCTGCCCTGAGTTTGGCAAGGGAGTACAATAGTGATCTGGAGTAGATCACTGGACATTGGTCAAAATTATCCTTAGTGGAATGAGGATATGTTTCTCAATTATGGAGGTGACAAAAGGTTCGTCGTAGAGGGTTACGTCGATGCAAGTTTTGACACTGATCGAGATGACTCTAAGTCTCAATCTGGATACATATTGAAAGTGGGAGCAATTAGCTAGAGTAGCTCCGCGCAGAGCATTGTTGACATAGAAAATTGCAAAATATATACGGATCTGAATGTGGCAGGCCCGTTGACTAAACTTCCCTCACAAGCAAAACATGATCACACCTTAGTACTCTTTGGGTATTAATCACATAGCGATGTGAACTAGATTATTGACTCTAGTAAACCCTTTGGGTGTTGGTCACATGACGATGTGAACTATGGGTGTTAATCACATGGTGATGTGAACTATTCATGTTAAATCACATGGCGATGTGAACTAGATTATTGACTCTAGTGCAAGTGGGAGACTGAAGGAAATATGCCCTAGAGGCAATAATAAAGTTATTATTTATTTCCTTATTTCATGATAAATGTTTATTATTCATGCTAGAATTATATTAACCGGAAACATAATACATGTGTGAATACATAGACAAACAGAGTGTCACTAGTATGCCTCTATTTGACTAGCTCGTTGAATCAAAGATGGTTAAGTTTCCTAGCCATAGACATGAGTTGTCATTTGATTAATGGGGTCACATCATTAGGAGAATGATGTGATTGACTTGACCCATTCCGTTAGCTTAGCACTTGATCGCTTAGTTTGTTGCTATTGCTTTCTTCATGACTTATACATGTTCCTATGACTATGAGATTATGCAACTCCCTTTTACCGGAGGAATACTTTGTGTGCTACCAAACATCACAACGTAACTGGGTGATTATAAAGGTGCTCTACAGGTGTCTCCGAAGGTACTTGTTCGGTTGGCGTATTTCGAGATTAGGATTTGTCACTCCGATTGTCGGAGAGGTATCTCTGGGCCCACTCGGTAATACACATCACTTAAGCCTTGCAAGCATTGTAACTAATGAGTTAGTTGCGGGATGATGTGTTATGGAACGAGTAAAGAGACTTGCCAGTAACGAGATTGAACTTGGTATTGAGATATCGACGATCGAATCTCGGGCAAGTAACATACCGATGACAAAGGGAACAAACGTATGTTGTTATGTGGTTCGACCGATAAAGATCTTCGTAGAATATGTAGAAGCCAATATGGGCATCGAGGTTCCGCTATTGGTTATTGACCAGAGAAGTGTCTCGGTCATGTCTACATAGTTCTTGAACCTGTAGGGTCCGCGCGCTTAACGTTCGTTGACGATATAGTATTATATGAGTTATGCATGTTGGTGATCGAATGTTGTTCGGAGTCCCGGATGAGATCACGGACATGACGAGGAGCTCCGGAATGGTCCAGAGGTAAAGATTCATATATTGGATGATATGGTTAGGCCAAGGGGTCAGGCCCACGGGGCTATAAGTCGGTGCAAAAGGAGTTTTGTGGAGGCCAGGGGGCCAAACGCCGGAGATCCTGGCGTCTGGCCCTGGGCCAGACGCCGAGGCCCATGGCGTCTGGGCCAGTCGCCAAGGATTGTGGCCTTTGGTCCTGGAGTCCGAGTGGGACTCTTGCCTTTCGGGCAAAACCAACTTTGAGGAGGCTTTTGCTCCAAGTTTCGACCCCCGGGCTCAACATATAAATAGAGGGGCAGGGCTAGCACCAAAGACACATCAAGAAACCAAGCCGTGTGTCGGCTACCCCGTCCCCTCTAGTTTATCCTTCATCATAGTTTTCGTAGTGCTTAGGCGAAGCCCTGCGAAGATTGTTCTTCACCAACACTGTCACCACGCCGTCGTGCTGCCGGAACTCATCTACTACTTCGCCCCTCTTGCTGGATCGAGAAGGCGAGGACGTCACCGAGTCGAACGTGTGCAGAACTCGGAGGTGTCGTGCTTTCGGTACTTGGATCGGTCGGATCGTGAAGACGTACGACTACATCAACCGCGTTGATATAACGCTTCCGCTTTCGGCCTACGAGGGTACGTAGACATACTCTCCCCTCTCGTTGCTATGCATCACCATGATCCTGTGTGTGCGTAGGAAATTTTTTTGAAATTACTACGTTCCCCAACACACACTACCTCCAAAAGCAAAACTTTCTACCTATCAACACCATTTTAGTGAAAACCGCTTCATGCATAAGTATGCGAAAGAAAGGGCCATTTGTCTTTACCATGCCTTTTCGAAGTCTATTTTGAAGATGACTCCACTCAAAATTTAAAAGTGAAGCTCATGTATAGTTTCATGCAGCACAACAAACTCCATCTAGTATGCTGCGTCCTTGCATAAACGTTGTTTGTTTTACCACATGGTCAAGCACACTGTTCAACCAATTAGTTGCAATCTTCGTAAAGATTTTAAAGCTTGCATTTACAAGGAAAATCGGTCGATATTGTTGAATATGACTAGCCTCCTTATTCAAGCTGTGGATTTAGTTAAGCTTTGCATACCGAGCTAACTTGGGTCGCTCCTTGCACTAGCCAGGGTCACTATAGATGTGCGTCCGTTCAAGCTAGCCTTAGAATTGTTGCAAGCATAGTTGGCACTTAGCATGGCGTATTGCAGGAGACTAGAAGTGAGATGATTCCGGACTGGGCAAGATGGTGAACAACATATGTACAAGGTAAGGGCATATCCAAGGGCAGTCCTCACACCACCCTCAAGTGTCCAAGAAGAAGAGAGTCGAGACATTGTCCAAACAACTCCCATCAAAGATGCGCCTACCGACTGGCTGTCCCTAAACCTGTCCTATTTCTCAGAATAGTCTGGAAGCCCATATTTGGCGCCAAGTCATGTGTGCATCAATTTGATGTCCAGTGGAGTTTGATTATTAGTTTTTGGATATTGTTAGTTGTTGGATATGCGTGCCATTTAAAAGTTGACCCCATGCACCTAAACATATGAATTGATAATTATGTTATCATTGCAGAAAAATGACTACCTTATCATGAAAAGGAAACCAATATAAGTTCTTTTAGAGTTGAGTTGTGGGACTTAATTTCTCTTTGATTTTAGTTGCTGAAGGAACTCAACGTAAGTTCTTCTAGAATTGATTTATTGGATTTAAGTTCTCTTTGATTTGAGTTACTTGTTCAATTGCTACCTTCCAAACATGGAACAATGCTTTCTTTTATTGTCAATTCTCTTTGTCCTTTGTTTCTTCCTCCCTTTTCCTTCTTTCGAATGGGACTTCATGACTTCATGAAAATGGCTGCATTTGCAAGTGCGGCTTATGCTAATCCTTTATCTATTATATACTAAAAGCACAATATAATGTCCTCTTCGAGGCACCGAGTCAATTCACATCAACTAAATTAGGATTTAGCGTGAGAACCGAAATCATAAGGTGAACATTGATTTTGGTGGAGCTTTGTTAAACTAAAAAATATAAAATTGTAAGAACTACATAATTACATAATACAATCAATGTGTGGTTTAATCTTTGATATTGACCGATACCTACGGCTGTTAGATTGTAACTTAATTTCATCTGCTATAGAAATATCTCAAGCTAAAGGGTTGGTTGATGTAAAAAAATGCATTCTACTTGCTTGTGAGCTACAATGCGATTGTGTAGACAACTAGACATAATTTGTGCCAGATTGGCATAAATAAGTTGTTTTCACTACCTTGTTAAGACTATATTTTCCCGCATGGATCCAGCTCCACATTAGATCTTCTGTATACCTTCGAGGCAAACCGTTAGTCGACATTAAGAAAAATATTTTATAGTCGATTCCATAATTTAGTGGCTATCATCAATTAAAGTACAGAAACAAAATGATACATAAAATTCATAATTATTTAGCAAAGCCTTGCTCTCAAGTCTTCACGTCTTATTTTCAAGATTATACTAATTCCTGGAAGTAGTCAAAATCATTAACAACTGTGATATATATTGACAACATTGGCATCAGATACAAATTGCTGGCAATGTCGTCAGTTAATGTCATGTACAAATGATACATATGCTGATTAATTTGGTGTTTTGGGAACGCCATGACTATTCACCGCCAGACTAAACATGATTAAATATGTTTATCATCTGCATGATATTTTAATTCATATAAACATTTATGGTGGCTTATAGAAGAATATTATGTTTAATCATTTGATATGAGCCAAAATTTATTCTATTACACTTTCGAGACATTATAGACTACAACCTCGCATTTATAGGGGCCAAAAATAGATGTTATTCTACAAAGTATTCACTGAAATTATCTAACTTGGCCAAATATAAAAAATATTATTAAGCCTAGCCAAAGGAAAATAATATAATCAATCTGTGTTAAAAATATTCTACAATTTATTTTATTGTTGTTAAGCAACAGAGTGGTATGCACAATAGTAATGGTCGAAGTTATGTCATAAAGACTATATCCATGCATAGTGGTATGTAAAATGGAATTTTTTTAGCTTTTTATGCACTCTACAAACCATTTTTATGGGAATGCGGTACAGGAAGCAATACTGTTTTTCAAGGAATAAGAACCCATTTTCACCTCCATGAGAACTTGAACCAGGGAGGTTGGATTGTACAGCCACTTCCTAACCAAATGAGCTAGGCCACTTCTTCAATTGACTATACATGAGAAAAAATATTCATTATTATGTCATATGACATGTTAACCACTATGTCCTCCATCTAAAATTATGTCTTTTGATATATTTTCATAACTACACACCATGTTTACTACTCCCTCCGATCCATATTGATTGTCGTTACCTTAGTACAATGTTGTACTATAAGTCAGCGACAATTTACATGGATCGGAGGGAGTATATGCTAAGATTTATGAAGCATGCAATGAAGAAATTGACTAGTGATTAAATAAAAAAAGCAAAATAATCTTCTAGTAGACACCAAAAATCAGTGAACCATGTTGTTTTGATTTGTTGAACCTTATTCTCACATAACATCACCTGACCATTGATTTGATGAACACTTATTTTAGAAATATATCAATCCCCACAATTATAGCTAAACATTACTATAATGTTGCTCTATTAAACCCTAATTATTGGACCACATCAGTTAAATCTTTGTAACTCTACATATAGTATCAATGAGAAGCCGGCATAAATTTTAAACTAGCATAATAATCTAAAATGACATCAAATTTATCAGCTAGCTCACAGTAGCACAAGCGAGATATATGCTCCTTAATATGGTGCTTTTGGGTACAACATGACTATTCACCCCAAAATATGTTCCATTGGGCTAGTTTCCTAAGTATCAAAATTCAAAGTAACTAACATAATTTGGATATGATCTAAATGAGTCTTGAATTATATGGATAACAGGTATTCAAGGATACTAAGGAGAAAGATAATTGCAGTTATAGTCCGGATATGATTGAGCAAGAGAATTTTATACTGAAGAAGTGTGGTGGCCTTCCTCTTGCCATATCCACCGTAGGCAACTTCTTAGCAAGCAAACCTAAAACAGCAATTGAGTGGAGGAATTTGAACAAACACATTAGTGCCGAGCTCGAGATCAACCCAGAGCTTGGGATGATCAAGACAGTTCTCACCTCGAGCTACGAAGGTTTACCGTATCTTCTCAACCCCTGCTTCTTATATTTGTCAATATTTTCTGAAGACCAAGACATCAGATGGAAACGATTGGTTAGACGGTGGATAGCAGAGGGTTACTCAAGGGGGATACGGGGCATGGCTGCAGAGGAAATTGGGACCGGCTATATCACGCAGCTTATCAGGAGGACCATGGTTCAACCATCAAAAGGGGCAACCCGTAGCACTAGAAGGATTGTCTTTTTGCAAGTTCACGATGAAATTGGGATCTCAAAGGCAGTGGAAGAAAACCTTGTCACTACACTGGAGGGAAGCTGCAACATAAACACCGAAGGTAAAATTCGTCACCTTGCTGTAAGCAGTAGCTGGAGAAGGGATCGGGATGCTTTTGAGTGTGCACTGGATCTATCATGCTTAAGATCGCTAACAATATTTGGAGCATGGGAATCATTTTTCATTTCTGATAAGATGAGATTCCTCCGAGTGCTGGATCTTGAAGACACAGAGGGTATAGCAGATCATGATCTCCATCAAATTTGTCAGCTTTTTCTTCTGAGCTACCTCTCTCTACGGAGACGTGATGGTATTTTACGGTTACCAAACAAATTCATTGTGATGGTATTTTACGGTTCCTGCAGACGCTAGATATCAGAGATACAGAATGTTAGTTCCCAGATCAAAACGTGAAGTAGCTAGCTTAGGAAAATAAGGACAGAGACGATGGTTTTGGTGCTGCCCAAATTCGCAGCTTTTCAATCTCGTTTCGTTTGCTTTATATATGGCTCAATGAACCGACCTCACGTCCAACACGGCCTCCTAACTTGCCCAAGACGACGTGACCCAGATCACAGGTCAATCTGGTTTAGGACTCTACTTAACTCCTAGAGATTGGATGGAAAACGACTAAGGAATCACCTTATACTTCGGCTATCCTGTACAGACTCGACGAACTCGATTCAGCCTAATATATAGCATGTGCTGTAACTCACATTCACCCCCCTAAGCACAAATGCGACTACTTAACAGCCACGACTCCAATCTTCTCGCACATCTCCTGAAACTTCAGTCTTCCCAACGACTTCGTTAGTATATCTGCGAGTTGATCTTTAGTGCTGACATAATCCACCTCCACCTTGCCTTCTTCTACACATTCTCTGATGTAATGGTACCTTATATCAATGTGCTTGCTGCGATCATGATGAATGGGGTTTTTGCACAACGATATTGTGGATTTGTTATCAACTCTAAGCTTTACTTGTTCTGGCTGCTGGTTCGTCAAATCAGCAAGGAGTCTACTGAGCCACACTCCTTGACACGCCGCTGTCGCCGCTGCAATGTATTCGGCTTCACAAGATGAGAGGGCAACCACCTTTTGCTTCTGCGATAACCAAGTGATCAGATTTTCTCCCAGAAAGTATGCAACGCCCGATGTACTCTTTCGGTCATCTACATCCCCTGCCAAGTCACTATCGCTATAGCCCACTAGAAGTGATTTGTCTTCCTTCCTCCTTGTGTACTTGCAGCCATACTTCAGAGTCCCTTTCACATATCTCAAAATTTGTTTCACAACAGTCAAATGCTCAGTGGTAGGGTTCTCCATGTACCTGCTTACTATGCCAACCGAGTATGCCAAATCTGGCCTAGTGTTCACAAGATATCGTAAACTTCCGACAATACTTCGGTACTCGGTTGAATCAACAGTCGGCGCCTTGCTCCTCTTGCTCAACTTCAGCCTCGCCTCCATAGGCGTTTGTGAAGGATTACAATCCTCCATGCCACAATTCTGCAAGATCTTCAAGGCATATGCCTCCTGGCACAACGTGATCCCGTCTTTACTTTGACGCACCTCGATCCCGAGGTAATAGCTTAACAAGCCCAGATCACTCATTTTAAATAATTCATTCATTTGCTTCTTGAACCTTCCAATTTCCCTTTCATTAGCTCCTGTGATCAAGATATCATCTACATACACGCCAATAAGGAGACAGTCTGAACCGGTGCCTCTCTTGTACATAGCGTGCTCAAGCGGACACTTCACAAAACCGAGTGAAATCAAGGTGCTATCAAGTTTGGTATTCCATGCCCTAGGTGCCTGTCGCAAGTCATACAAAGCTTTATGCAATTTGAATACTTTATGCTCTTCTCCCTTCTTGATAAAACCAGTGGGCTGCTTCACGTACACTTCTTCCTCTAGTTCTCCATTCAGAAACGTAGACTTCACATCCATATGGTGTAAAAACCAAGCTTCTTGGGCTGCTAGAGCAATCAACAACCGTACTGATTCCATTCGTGCAACTGGAGCAAATACTTCTTCAAAATCTACACCCTGCTGCTAGACATATCCTTTGGCTACCAAACGAGCCTTATGCTTCACCACGGCACCCTCTGAGTTCTTTTTAACTTTGAAGACCCACTTGAGACCTATTGCTTTGTGCCCATCAGGAAGATTAACAAGACTCCATGTGTCATTATCCTGGATTGAACCAAGCTCGTCATCCATAGCTTTACGCCATGATTCTTCTTCATTCGCCTCCTTGAACGTGGCTGGTTCTTCTGTGATGAGTAGACACTCCCTTCTGACCTTTTTCATCCTCACTGGATTGATCTTCCGAAGAGCCTCCTTAGGGTAGAGATCTAGGACTCGCCGGAGTTTCACCGGCGTTGCTGCTCTTCCCGGAGTCCGCTCAGGGGACCCAGCCACCGTGCTTTGTCCCACTGAACTTGGAGAGTCTTCATCTACTGTTGTGGACATTGTTGGCTGCTGCGTGTCGACCGTGGCACTAGGTGCTGCACCACCAGTAGCTGATCCTGTGTCGCCGTCTTCAGTCCACCATGGATCGTCCACCCACGGTGAGGAGCAGCTCGGCGACCCATAACTTGGCACTTTTGTTTGTGCTGATGGAGTAGCCGGCGCACCGTCACCTAGGTCGTCGTCGTCGTCGACATCATGGCCATCTCCGTGCCCGTCGTCGTCATGGTTATGGCCTGCATGGTTGATGTGATTATATGTCACAACAAAAATATCATCACCTTGCGTGGGGCGATCTGCTACTACTGCGTCGTCCCAATTCCATGCCTTTTCTTCATCAAATACTATGTCACGTGACACTTGCACTTTCTTCATCACGGGATTGTAGACTCGATATGCTTTGGACCCGGCCTCATAACCGAGTAGGATAGTTGGGGAGCTCCTGTCCGCCAACTTGCCAACATGCCCTCCCACGGTCTTCACATGTGCTATGCATCCGAACGTGCGGAGGTGATCGACTGTGGGTTTTCTGCCGCACCATGCTTCATACGGCATTCTTCCGACAACACTCTTCGTCGGAGCTCTATTGAGTAAATACACTGCGGTAGTCACGGCTTCTCCCCAGAATTTTCCTGGCAATTTCTTGCTTTTTAGCATACTTCTTGCCATTGCGACTATGGTCTGATTTCTGCGCTCCACAACGCCGTTTTGCTGCGGAGTATAGGGTGCCGTCAAGTACCGCTTAATGCCATGTTTTTCACAGTATGCCTTGAACTCATTAGAGTTAAATTCCCCACCACGATCTGTACGTAACGCTTTCAGCTTCTCTTCTGACTCCACTTCAGCGGCAGTCTTGATTTTCCTGAAAGCTTCCAAAGCCTCATCTTTGGTCTTCAGTAGTACTAGCCACATGTACCGACTGAAATCATCAACAATCAGCAAGAAATACTTCTTCCCTGCAGGAGTCGCTGGTGTGATTGGTCCACACAAGTCACCATGAACAAGCTCCAGTACCTTCGAAGCTCTAAACTTTGCCTCCCTCGGGAACACGGCTCGCCGCTGCTTGCCAACAAGGCAGCCATTGCACAGCTGATCAACATGATCTACACATGGCAGCCCTCGTACCATATTCTTCTGGCCGAGCTGCCGTAGGGCATGGAAATTAAGATGCCCATAGCTGAGTGCCACCTCCAAGCTTCTTCATCAAAGTTTGCCAACAGACACACCGGATCAGCACGGTCTAGGTTCAAAACATACAGCCTGTTCCTCGACCGCTTCACATGCATCATCAGTTTTCTCTCGCGATCATACCCCCATAGGTATCCATCCTCGAGCACAATTTTACACCCACGCTCCTCAAGCTGTCCTAGACTTATAATGTTTGTCTTTAGACGGGGGATGTAATACACATCTGTAAGCACCTTGTGCTCACCACTCTTTGACTCGAAGATGACAGTCCCTTTACCTTTGATTGGGACCGTCGTGCCATCGCCAAACCTGACTGTTCCGTTGACTGCTGCACTCAACTCAGAGAACTGTGCACTGTCCCTGTCATATGGTTGCTAGCGCCTGTGTCCAGGTACCAAACATTGCTGGCCCTCTTCTCTTCTTCCTCATGGAGATATACTTTTTTCTCCACAAGTGTGACGGTCTCGACTTCCTCTGGCTGCGTGTCATCCTCCGTGTACTCGCATATCTCACATAACAGGAGGTTCGCCGGATCGTCATCCTTGTCGCCTTTCTTGGCAACATATGCCCGCTCCTTTACGGGTTTCCGGCACTCCGACTTGAAGTGCCCCATCAGGCCACAATTGTGGCACTTTATCTTGCGCTTGTCGAATTTCCTTTTCTTTGGAGCACCATCGGCACCGGTGCCCTTCTTGTTCTGATCTCGTGGTGCCCAGTCCTGCTTCGAGCCGCTGCCGGATGCCTCGCTGCCTCCCTTCTTTTCCCTTAAGCTTAGTGCTTGCCATTGTGCCAGGGTGAGCATTACTTGCTCATCATGCTTCGCATCTCCTTCGCTGTAACGCATACGTTCGTCGTGCGCCTTGTAGCGCCCGACTAGGTCGTCGATACTAAGCGTCGCCAAATCGACGCACTGCTCAATTGCAGTCACGATCTGCATATACCGAGGAGGCGCAGCGCGCAAGAATCTCCGGACAATAGATGTTTCAGTCAGATTTTCACCAAGCGCACGAATTCCGTTGACAAGTGTGACCACCCGTGACGCGAACGCATCTACGGTTTGATCATCAGCCATCACCAGTGTCTCGTAATTCCTCAACATAGTTTGCAGGTTGGCCTGCTTCACACGAGCATGCCCCTCGTACAGAACCTTCAGGGCGTCCCATGCTTCTTTGGCTGTTTCCTTTGAGATCAAATGCTGCAAGACATGCATTGGCATCACAGAGTAAATTGCTGATGTTGCATGTCTATCCTTGCGATGTTCTGCTCCATCTTTCTTGAAAGCATCACCGCCGGGATCGATGGCGTCCCACAACTCATTGGCTCGGAGGGCGCACTCCATCAAGACCTGCCAGACCTTGAAATTCTCACGATCGAATCGTGGGTACTGCGACCCGGGCACTGCAAGTAATTTAGCGGCGCCGGACGCTTCTGCTGGGCTCTTCGTCTTGTCCCCCATCGCTGATGCAGGCTGCTTCTGGACGAGTTCCTCCTGTCCTGGGCGTGTTCTTTCCGCCCTGGATGAGTTCCTCCCATCCTGGACGAGTACCTTCCGCCCCGGACTGCACGATCCTCGTCGATGAGTTCCTTCCGCCGAGAAGATACGTACACGCTGGCTGCTTCCACGCTGAAGCTCTGATTACCAATTGTTAGTTCCCAGATCAAAACGTGAAGTAGCTAGCTTAGGAAAATAAGGACAGAGCGTCTCTGTCCTTATTTTCCTAAGCTAGCTACTTCACGTTTTGATCTGGGAACTAACACAGAAATAATCAGCCTGCCAAGAACAATCGTCAAGCTTCAGAAGTTACAGTACCTGCGTGTGGGTTTCATGCCAGATATTGACGATGGGAGAAAAACAAATTGGATTTGTGCAATATGGGAACATGGTTCCTTTTGCAACCACTTCTGCCTCCAGGTCTTTCAAAGATTGTTTTTCGGCCATACATGCTGCTACTACGTGAACAGGCAGTTGATCCGAGTTTTAAACGCTTGTGTATATTTTGTACTGTGGGGCCTCGTATGGTTGCTGCTTATCATGGGATTCGGCTAACTGCTTCTTGTAGCGAGCTGCTCATGGGTACTTACGAAAGATGGTTTTGATGGGCTGCCTGTCTTCTTTTTTAAGCTAAAACCTCATGGTGTCAAGTTTCCAAGAGGAATACGACAACTGAAGGCCCTCCATACATTGGGTGTTGTGAATATTGATGGGGCGGACACCATTCTTGAAGAGCTGAAGTATCTTACCGAGCTGCGCAAATTAAGAGTGACTGGTCTCAACAAGAGCAATTGCACGAAGTTTTTCTCAGCTATCACCGAAATGGAATGTTTAGAATCCTTGTTCGTACGGTCAGAGGGGAATCCAGGTTTAGCCGGCTGCTTTGATGAAGTGTCTTCAGCTCCCGAAAATCTTGGGAGCCTCAAGCTATATGGCAACCTGAATAAATTGCCAAAATGGATCGAGGGGCATCAAAACCTTGGAAAGTTGGAGCTACGGAGCACCATGATATGGGAGCACGATGAGGCCATAAAATTCCTTGGGAAGCTACCAAACCTGACCAACTTACACCTATTGTATGACTCATTCAGCAGTATTCGTGTCTCCTTCAGTTTTTCCTCTGGTGCATTCCCGGGTCTGCAGGTGTTGGAACTGAGTCTATGGTCTCAACGACAATGGAAGACGACATAGGAAAGCTACGAGGGGTGAAGTTTCAAGATGGAGCAGCCCCTAAGCTTGAGGTGCTGCTGTTTTCTACCCCGCCTTATGAGAGAAACTCTGGTTTGTTTACTGGGTTAAAATATCTCACAAGCCTCCAATAATTCGTGCTGCACAACAAACGCCATGAGGAGGACGCCTTCGTCGAGGGCTTGCGGAGAACCCAAGTGGACCCATTTTGAAGAGGTACGACTACGACTACCACAAGACTGGTTGGTGGTGAAGGGCGGCCGAAGTGGACACCCATAAAATTGGGCCCCAAAATCAGCAGGTAAAATGGAGAAGGCATTCCATTTAAATTCTCCGATTCTGCATGTTGGAAAAATCTTCTAGAATTAGAGATGTTTTCTTCGTTCGTAGAAAGCTCCATCTGAAAGATGGCAGTGATGTAAGATTATGGAACCTTTTTTTGTGCACTCATTTCCCTTATCTCTTTGATATCTGTGTTACCTGATAATACTATCCAAAAATTTCTTGAGTTCAAGTCAAAAGAAAAATCCTTGAGTTACATGGCAATATCCTTCCCTAGCCTTTCCCATTGCTACTCCATCAACGGCATCATCCTTCTTTTCCAGGCTAGTTCCACATTGAAAGTAGCAAAAAAATTGTGACAATAAATTGAAAATACAAACTTTACAGTACTCCAGTCCCGGCTTTTCAAAAATGAAACAAAATAACAAAATATAGGACAGAGCAGGCATGCTGTGCCCATGCACAACCCTGGATAAAAAAACAAAATTAATTACCAAAGAAAAGGGCTAAGAAGCAAAAGTAGAGGGTGCTGACCATCATCAACCCCATGCGTTCCTTCCCTAAGAAACCGGTGGGAAGAACAAAGTAGGGTGGGTGGTGAAGAAGCAAACCGTCACTCGTTGTAAAGCTTGGCAAGAATTGTGCACCGTCCAAAAGGACGCCTTGGATTATTTGCGTCAACTCCCCTCCTCCAACGCCTCAGATTCTAATTAAGAAAGGGACCAAAAATGACTAGTGAGCACCCTTCATCAGTGTATAACCAGGGTAGCATTCATTAATGTAACAGAGTTCAATCAGTGTCTGGTGTACCAGATTGGACTGGTAGCCTGCCGATGACACACTGCTGACATATCACTCGTCAACTGAAACTTGGCCTGTCTCAGATCAACTCGTGCGCAATCTCAAGGCTCGCAACGATGTCTGATATGGCTGGCCGGTCATCCCCGTGCAATTTCAGGCAGAGTCCTGCAGTCACACTTCAGCGGCTGCAGCTACCATGGCGTTGGCTCTGGTACAAGTCGCCTGTGCAGCAACTTCTTAATATCACCGGCCTCGATGATGTGGAGTGCCAAGGATGCCAGATCTCTATTCATCTCCACCTACCCTTGGAAAATGCCTTATTCCCTGTAAGAACCTCGAGCATCATCACGCCCAAGCTATACACGTTGCTTGCCTCTTCGACTTGTGTGGAGGTACTCAAGGTCGATGTACCCAATTGTGCCTCTAACGGTGACATCCAACCATGACACCTCACTCTCCATGCCCCAGATGACCCACAAGCCAAAATCTGAAATATGCGGCACCCAACTGACATCGAAAAGGATGTTACTTGACTTGATGTCACGGTAGATGAACAGAGGGTTGGCATGGTGTAGACCAAGAATTTGGTTACCGAGGAGGACATTTTTCTCGTGGGTGACTGGGAAATGCGGATACCACGGTAACCCAGAAATTCTGAGAAAAATTTCGGATGAAATTTGAATTCAAATTTTTTGGACCAAAGACTAAAAAATTCGATTTTTTGACTGCATGCCTACTGTATTTATAGCATATCAGCATGCTTACACAACACATACAACAACAGACTATACTTCATAGACCAACAGCATGGACGCTCCGATTGATGTCATCCGTGATGCCTGTGGCTTGTCCTCCTCCTCCTGATGAACGGTCAACAGGGATGGGCGCACTGCCACTGCCATGACCTCTGCCTCCGGATCTGCTTGGTTGGCCATGAAGGAACACATCCCCTCTGCCCTGACCGACGACCTCTGCCTCCGGATCTGCTTGGTTGGCCATGAAGGAACACATCCCCTCTGCCCTGACCGACGACCTCTGCCTCCGGATCTGCTTGGTTGGCCATGAAGGAACACATCCCCTCTGCCCTGACCGACGACCTCTGCCTCCGGATCTGCTTGGTTGGCCATGAAGGAACACATCCCCTCTGCCCTGACCGACGGTGATGGACGCATGACCCGCGCCACGGACGCCGGCGACGATAGCCATCCCTACAGTTCGCAGCTCACCATCTCCATCGCCATCACCCCGCCCCATCCCCCTTGCAACACCAGCCATGACAGGGAGCGCCCCAGGAGGCCGTGGAGGAGCTAAAGCACGGCCGAACGGGAGCCAAGGGGTGGATTGGGCGCCGCCGCCAAGTTTTTGTGGGAAACGATTTGGGGAGAAGAGGACGAGAGAGACTGGCGTTTTCGGTTTCTAGGGTTCGCGTTTGGGTGTGTGAGTAGCGAGACGCAGCGTGGCAGCCGTGGCTTCTCGGGCTCTCGCTGGGCCGGACAAAAAATAAAAAAAAGGCCGAATTTATTTGCACGAGAGGCCCATTTACCGGAGGGCAGCGAGAAACGCGGTAACCGCTCGGTTACACGTTTTCTCGAGCGGTACCCAAAACCGTGGTGTAGACTACAATGTACCCTCTCCTTAAACCGGGTAGTTTAGTCTATTTTACGTGAAAAAAATTAAAAAGATAACCCAGTCAATTTCATTTCTTATGAGACTGACAAGACAACCTGACCAAAAAACAGTTCAAGAGGAACTCTACCTCCAGGTTTTCAGCCGCAGCCAACTCTGCTTTATGGAATTATGGTTTCACCATACAATACTAGAACTCAGCAAAGAAACAAGGCGAAAGCAGGCCGAACTGCCAACATCAATCCATGCGCAGTGCATCCTACAGCAGAATTCTAAACTACAGCAACATATGTATTTGGACATCATCATTTTTCTTTCCTGAAGAAACTGCTTGCACGGAGAGGAAGAAAGACCTTCAGCCGTTCTCTAACCTCTGCACCAGTGGCCCCAGCCACGACTCCGATGCAACATTTCACTCACATCTATTTCCAAATAAATTAAACATAGGTTTGGCTCTTTCGGATTGGGTCAGCATCACAGTGTACAATTGGGTCCAGGCTCTGAAATTCCGGGAAAAAAAAATCCGACCACCGAACTAGAGAGCTAATCAAATACTCAATCAACAAATCCAGGTCCTCTGTTCCTAAATATAAGTCCGTATGTAATCCGTGTTGAAATCTCTAAAATGACTTATACTTAGGAACGGAGGGAGTAGTTCAAAATCAAAAGTACCAACTTTATACCAGATATAGTCTTATTTTTATCTAAAATCCTACCTTTCCAAAATAAAAGAGAGATAACAAAACTACCACTTTCAGGAATGAATGGCTTTGAAAGAGAAGCTACACGAATAAAGTAGGCTACTGTACCCATGAACAGCCCCAGGGTAAAAAAAAACAAGATATATTACAAAAAGAAAGTGATGAAAAAACAGAGTCAGTGCTTACCATCAACCCCATGTTCCTTTCCTAAGAAGCCACTGGGAAAATCAAAGGAGGGTTGGTTGTGAAGAAGCAAACTATAGTGGGATCGATCCGGTCATAAACCACCCGAGCTAACAAGCGCCCGTAGATTTACCAAAAGTGGGCATTACCTATGTGCAGTAATGGGATGCTCATCGGGTGATTGAAGCAGATGACGGTCACCTGTGACCCGTTGTGGAGCCTGCTCCAGTGCAATGCACAGTTCCAAAGGACGCCTTCAAAGATCGGTGTCAACGCCTCTCCTCCAACACCTCAGCTGGTGCATGAACATGATTCAATGCATCAACGTGAATAGAATTCAATCAGTTTGTGGTGTACCGGATCGGACCGGGAGCCTGCTGATGACGCGTGGTGAGTAACTCGTCAACTGAAGCTGGCTCGTCTCTGCTGATTATCAATTTGTGTGCCATCTCGAGGTTGGCAACCATGTCTGATATGGCTGGGTGGTCCTTCATGTGCAACTTGAATAAAAAATATCGACATTCAAAAATAAAATGAGAATATATAGGACGGGGTCTACACAATGACTGGCTTTTTTTTGCAGGGATACACTATGAATGGCTTTGAAAGAGAAGCTACACAAACAAAGTGGGACTACTGTGACCATGTGCAACTCAATCAAGTCTAAAAAACAAAAGTGAGGTGGTGACCATCAAGCGGGTGTGTTCCTTTCCTAATAAACTGCGAGCAACAACAAGCATTATAATGCACCTTCATCAGTGTATTAAGAGAACCACCTTCCGAGGACGCCTTCAACGACGATTGTTGTCAACGCCCCTCCTCCAACACCTCAGATTCCTAATTAAGAGACCTCAAAGTGAGTAGTGAGCCCCCTTCATCACCGTATGAACATGGTTGAATTTATGTGAACAGAGTTCAATTATTAGTTTGTAGCGTACCAGCTCGGAATGGTAGCCTGCCGATGACGAGCTCCTGGAGTGTGGTGAGTCCGATGGGAGGTCAACTTGTTCGACGAAGGGCCACAAACATGGCTCGTCAACTGAACCAGCCTCGTCTCGGCACATCAACTCGTGCGCCATCTCGAGGTTGGCAACAATGTCTGATATGGCCGGCCGGTCCTTCGCATCCAACTTCCCGCAGCTGCATGCAATCTGCGCCACACGTTTCATCGCCTGCAGCTGCCAAGGCGTTGGCTCCGGTACAGGTCGCTTGTCCAACAACTCCTCAATATTACCGACTTCAATGATGGGGAGTGCGAAGTCTGTCAAAGGTCCATATGCCCGATCGTTCAATTGAGAATATGCACTTTTCCCTGTCAGAACCTCGAGCATCACCACGCCCAGGCTGTACACGTCACTCGCCGGCTTCAGAAGACCATAAAAGTGGTACTCAGGGGCGAGGTACCCAAATGTTCCTACAACCCGGTGGACTTTCAACTCCGACTCCTCACTTGCCATGTCCCAGACGACCGACAAGCCAAAGTCTGACACACGCGGCACCCAATTGGCGTCAAAAAGGATGTTAGCCGATTTGATGTCCCGGTGGATGATCGGCGGGTTGGCATGACAGTGTAAGTGCTCGATGGCGCGTGACACGCCGAGGAGCACAGCGATGCGCATCTTCCAGGACCCCCTCACCGGCGACATCGTGGAGGAGCCGTGATCAGAATGCATGTGGTCGAAGAGCGTACCGTTCTCCATGTACTCGTAGACAGTGAACCTCTGTAGCTCTTCCGACTCTTCGGGTTCTTCTGGCTCCTTTTTCCACCAGGTCAGCTGGCGCTTTTTCTTCTTTTGTGGGGTGGATAGCAGACACTTGTCCTTGCTCACAGTCACACACGATCCAAGGAGGCTGATGATGTGTTTGTGCCGGAGCCGTGATAGGATGTCGAGCTCCGTGCAAAACTCCTCCTCTAAATATTGCGACTGTGAGTTGTTTAAGCTCTTGATGGCCACCTCTCGCCCATCGTAAAGCCTGCCCATGTACACCTTTCCGGACCCGCCTTCACCGATCACGGTGTTAGGGGCGAAGTTATTGGTGGCAGCCACGATCTCCGCCAACGTGAATTCCTGGGTTCCATGTGGCAGTACCTCCTGAGCAAGCTGTGTAGATTCCTGAAAAAGAGACCACAAGAAATGAGATCATAAATGAGCAGTGAGAGCGTGTGCTCCGTAACTCTGTATCAATTTCTGTATTGTCTTGTCAGGGAGCCGCACGATCAATTTACCTGCAGCTGCAACGACTGTGGAAATGGAGACGGTTCATCTCTGGTGGAGCCATCTTGAACAAGGACATTGTAGATCCGTTCAAGGCGGCGTGTTATGCCGATGTGGCTGATCACGGGGAAGAGGATGAGGTAGGAGTCGATCTTGCTCTGCACCTCCCTGAACTTTTCGGCTGTCCTGCTGGCCATGACGAACTGGTATGCCGCGCTCCGCCCTTGGCACGACACGACGAGCTCGTGGGTGTCCCGGAGCGTGTCACCCAGCCCGGCCAGCGGCTGCGCCGCCTCTGGCTCCTGCACGTGCGGCAGCAGCTGCGCGATCATGAGGACACGACGAGCAAGTTGCTCACACTCACTCTTGTTCTGACGAGCCGTCATCGCGGCCTGCACAATCATGGAGATGAGGCCGCCGACATCCGCGCCGACCAGCTGCGCCACTGTCGCCGCCTGACCCAGCCCTGTCCACAGCGCCATGGCAACCGCGTGTAAGGGCGAGATTCAGACTAAATAGATGGCTCCTGTTTTCTGCTCCCTGTTGCCCTGAAACTTCTGCAAGGGAGACATAATAGATCAGTACAGTAAGCAGCAAGCACACCGGCCGCGCGCACGCACACAGCCCTCAGATGTTGGCGTCGTCTTCCCCTCTGCCTCCTCACGCGGCTGCCTCCCCCCTCAGATCCTCGCCACCGCCGCGCCCCCAAAACCCGCCCCACCGCACCGGACCGCCGCGCCCCGAAATCCGCCGGACCGTCACGCCCCAAGATCCGTCGGACCGCCGTGCCCCCGAAATCCACCGGACCGCCGTGACCCCAAATTCGCCGAACCACCCGCGGCACCAAAATCCGCCGGGATATAGGAGATTCGAGAGGAGAGAGAACCGGGAAGGCCGGGGAGAAGAGAGGGGATCGGAAGCTGACCTCTGTTCGCCAGCCGCCGCCACAAGTCGCCCGCGAGAGTGAGGAGGAGAGGTAGCGTCCGTCAGTCCGTCTCCGTGGGTCAAGCAAGCAGCTTTGTGGTCGCGGTTTGCGGGGCGGCGGCGGCGGCTTCGCGGAAACTCCCCGGAGGGAGGGCGCGACGGCGGCTTCCCGGAAACTCCCCGGGATGGAGGCTCCCGCGCGGATACCGGTGACCGACCGACCACGACCACGGTCACGCGGCTGCCGGGGCGCACCATCATCAGTCATCCCAAGGATTCTTCCTTGCCTTATCCGAAAATTCTACAGTATTTCACACTTCCTTCATATCAGATTTTTTTATCACAAACGATAAATGTCAAACATGTGCCGCGAAGCACTTCTACAGCTAAAATTATCATTCAAAACGAAAAAACAAACAAAAAAATGAAAGTTAACATAGAAAAACATTGTCATGCTTGACAACTAAAGTTGTTGTCATCGCGTCACCAAATTTATCATAAAAACGTCTGTAGTTGTCAAGTGTTTGTGTCACACGTGTACATGAAGCACTTGTCACGGTCTTTTTTATTTAGTAAAAGAGAGACTACTATCTCTTATCAGGGTCTCTTGTTTCTGATGGAATGGAACCCCGACGGATGCCCTTTTCCTCTTAAAAAAAAGAGGCTATCATCTTCGATTTTTTTCTCCTTTCACTATTACTCCCTTCAAAATTACTTTTGTTAGATTTATCTCGATATGTATGCATCTAGACACGTGATGGAGGAACTATTATTATTTAAAAATAATTTAAGCTTTCATGTTTCACTTTTCTTTTCCCACCACCTCTTGGTCTAACCTTCGCCGTAAAGTAATCAACCACCTTAATCTATTTTATCTCCTGAACCAATTTCATTTTAATTTATTTACTAAACTTCTCATAGCCAAATCGCATGTAAGATTTGATAAACATTTATTTATATAATCACATAATATGAATTGGTACATCACAAGCTAACGTACTAGGATATTTATATCCCGTTGTAAACACACACGGTACTATGGTACTATCCTAGTCAGTATAGAAAATCATGTGTCTTGAGACAGACTACAAGCATGAAAATATAAGTTGGGTAAATACAGACCGGGAGCCACGACGACCCGACCAGTCGCCATTTTTGCTACTAATCTTGCAATATAAAACGAAGGCCAGCACTTCGGGGGACAAAATATGGGCATAAAGTCTAGAGTTTAGTACCAACATCTACTACTACCATCAGTAACAAGATCGGCCTTATTACAGACATGCAGAAAAAGAGACCCCCAGGAAGGCCTCTTTAGGATGAAACTAGAACTTAGTTGAAGCAACCCCAGCCTCCATCCCTGCGATGCTTTGTAGGTCGCACTTGCTACTCGTTCGCCAGTAATTTTGTGTCGGGCTCCTTTATCTGCAAAACGGACCAGTCGAAAATTCAAGCACACATCATTTTCTTCAGAGTCATGGGATCACAAATCAATCTCCTATTAAAACACATATCATTTCTACATTTCCACAAAGATCAAAACATACCAGAAATCCCCACCATGACCAATTTCCTATCATGTTTTGGGAATGTTTTGATACAACTAGAGAAGCACTCATCTAAATTCACAGGGGTAGAGTCCAAATCAAAAGCACATTTCAAAAGATCCCAAACCGGTCAAGCAGTAGAGCATTGAAAAATAAATGATCTATAGATTCGTCACACACAAAATGCACACCCTCCGTCGAAAAGTGCGCGGTATTAAAGAGGCTGGCAATGGTGAAAGGGTAAGAGTGCATATAATCCATGGACTCAACATTAGTCATAAAGAACTCATATACTTGTTGCAAAAATCTATTAGTTATCAAAACAAAGTATTACACGCATGCTCCTAGGGGGATAGATTGGTAGGAAAAGACCATCGCTTGTCCCCGACCGCCACTCATAAGGAAGACAATCAATAAATAAATCATGCTCCGACTTCATCACATAACGGTTCATCATACGTGCATGATACGGAAATCACAAACTTTAGAACAAGTATTTCTCAAATTCACAACCACTCAACTAGCATGAATCTAATATCACTATCTTCATATCTCAAAACAAATATCAAGCATCAAACTTATCTTAGTATTCAACGCACTTATAAGAAAGTTTTCACTCATCTTGGATGCCTATCATGTTAGGACTAATATCACAATTAAAGAAAATTACCATGCTGTTTTGTAGGACTTTCAAAATAATATAAGTGAAGCATGAGAGAACAATGATTCTATAAAACAAACCACCGCCGTGCTCTAAAAGATATGAGTGAAGCACTAGAGCAAAAACTATATAGCTCAAAAGATATAAGTGAAGCACATAGAATATTCTAATAAATTCCGAATCATGTGTCTCTCTCAAAAGGTGTGTACAGTAAGGATGATTGTGGTAAACTAAAAGCAAAGACTCAAATCATACAAGACGTTCCAAGCAAAACACTTATCATGTGGTGAATAAAAATATAGCTCCAAGTAAAGTTACCGATGGACGAAGACGAAAGGGGGATGCCTTCCGGGGCATCCCCAAGCTTTGGCTTTTTGGTGTCCTTGGATTTACCTTGGGGTGCCTTGGAAATCCCCAAGCTTAGGCTCTTGCCAATCCTTGTTCCATAATCCATCAAATCTTTACCCAAAACTTGAAAACTTCACAACACAAAACTTAACAGAAAATCTCGTGAGCTCCGTTAGCGAAAGAAAACAAAACACCACTTCAACATACTGTGTTGAACTCATTCTTTATTTATATTGGTGTTAAACTTACTGTATTCCAACTTCTCTATGGTTTATAAACTATTTTCCTAAGCATAGACTCATCAAGATAAGCAAACAACACACGAAAAATAGAATCTGTCAAAAACAGAACAGTCTGTAGTAATCTGTAACTAACGCAAACTTCTGGAACTCAGAAAAATCTACCAAAATAGGACGGCCTAAATAATTTGTTTATTGATCTATTGGAATTGGAATCAGTATGTTATCACGTTCTGGTGATTTTAAACAATTGTTTTCGTGAACAGAAAGTTTCTGGAATTTTCAGCAAGATCAAATAACTATCATCCAAGAAGATCCTATAGGTTTCACTTGGCACAAACACTAATTAAAACATAAAAACACACCTAACCAGAAGCTAGATCAAAGAATTTATTCCTAAACAGGAGCAAAAAGCAAAAAACTAAAATAAAATTGGGTTGCCTCCCAACAAGCGCTTTTCTTTAAAGCCTTTTTAGCTAGGCATTGAGATTTCAATGATGCTCACATGAAAGACAAGAGTTGAAGCACAAAAGGAGCATCATAAAGCATGTGACAAACACATCTAAGTCTAACATACTTCCTGTGCATAGGCATTTTCTAAGCAAACAAATTATCATAGCAAGCAAACAAATTATCATAGCAAGCAAAAATTAGCATATGTAAGGAAGAAGAAAGAGACGGTAGCAATCTCAACATGACGAGAGGTAATTTAGTAAGATGAAAATTTCTACAACCATATTTTCCTCTCTCAAAATAATTACATGTGGGATAATATTCAAATTCAACAATATAGCTATCACATAACATATTCTCAACGCGATCCACATGCATGCAAAGTTGATACTCTTGCAAAATAGTGGGATTAACATTAACTAAAGTCATGACCTCTCCAAACCCACTTGTATCAAAAACTTCATAAGATTGAACATTCTCTAAATATGTGGGATCTAAAGTCGAAACTCTTCCAAACCCACTTTCAATATTATTGCAAACACTATTATCAATCTCATATTCATCATGGGGCTTAGATAAATTTTCAAGATCATAAGAAGAATCAACCCAATCATGATCATTGCAACACGTAGTAGACATAGAAAAACTAGCATCCCCAAGCTTAGGGTTTGGCATATTATAAACACAATTGACATTAATAGAATTTATACTATCATCATTGCAATCATGCTTTTTATTCAAAGATCCATCATGAATCACTCCATAAAGTACTTCATCACAATTTTCAGATTCACGAATTTCAAGCAAAACTTCATAAAGATAGTCTAGTGCACAAAACTCACTAGCAATTGGTTCATCATAATTGGATCTTTTAAAAAGATTAGCAAGCAGATGAGGATCCATAGATCTTAGGTTCTCTGTTTGGCAATAAATAAACAACTATTCCAACCAAACGAGCAAACGAGCCAAGTGAGACATCAAAGCAAACGAAAAGACGAACAGAAGAAGGGCGAATAAAGTGGCAAGGGTGAAATGGGGGAGAGGAAAACGAGAGGCAAATGACAAATAATGTAATGCGAGGGATAAGAGTTTGTGATGGGTACTTGGTATGTCTTGACTTGTGCGTAGACTCCCCGGCAACGGCGCCAGAAATCCTTCTTGCTACCTCTTGAGCACTGCATTGGTTTTCCCTTGAAGAGGAAAGGGTGATGCAGTAAAGTAGCGTAAGTATTTCCCTCGTTTTTTTAGAACCAAGGTGTCAATCTAGTAGGAGACCACGCTCGAGTCCCACGCACCTACACAAACAAATAAGAACCTCACAACCAACGCGATAAAGGGGTTGTCAATCCCTTCACGGTCACTTACGAGAGTGAGATCTGATAGAGATGATAAGATAATATTTTTGGTATTTTTATGATAAAGAGTAAAAGTAAATAAAGCAAAATAAACGGCGCCAGAAATAGCTCGTTGGTGGGAGATTAATATGATGGAAGATAGACCCGGGGGCCATAGGTTTCACTAGTGGCTTCTCTCAAGATAGCATAAGTATTACAGTGGGTAAACGAATTACTGTCGAGCAACTGATAGAATTGAGCGTTATGAGAATATCTAGGTATGATCATGTATATAGGCATCACGTCCGTGACAAGTAGACCGACTCCTGCCTGCATCTACTACTATTACTCCACACATCGACCGCTATCCAGCATGCATCTAGAGTATTAAGTTCATAAGAACAGAGTAATGCTTTAAGCAAGATGACATTATATAGAGGGATAAACTCATGCAATATGATATAAACCCCATCTTTTTATCCTCGATGGCAACACTACAATACGTGTCGTTTCCCCTACTGTCACTGGGATCGAGCACTGCAAGATTGAACCCAAAGCTAAGCACTTCTCCCATTGCAAGAAAGATCAATCTAGTAGGCCAAACCAAACTGATAATTCGAAGAGACTTGCAAAGATAACCAATCATACATAAAAGAATTCAGAGGAGATTAAAATATTGTTCATAGATAATCTTGATCATAAACCCACAATTCATCAGATCTCGACAAACACACCCTAAAAAGAAGAGTTACATCAAATAGATCTCCAAGAGAATCGAGGAGAACTTTGTATTGAGATCCAAAGAGAGAGAAGAAGCCATCTAGCTAATAACTATGGACCCGAAGGTCTGAGGTAAACTACTCACACATCATCGGAGAGGCTATGATGTTGATGTAGAAGCCCTCCGTGATCGATGCCCCCTCCGGCGGAGCGCCAGAAAAGGCCCCAAGATGGGATCTCACGGGTACAGAAGGTTGCGGCAGTGGAAATAGGGTTTTGGCTCCTCGTCTGATGGTTTGGGGGTACGTAGGTATATATAGGAGGAAGAAGTAGGTCGGTGGAGGTACGAGGGGCCCACAAGGGTGGAGGGTGCGCCCAGGGGGGGGGTAGGCGTGCCCTCGTGCCTCGTGGTCTCCTCATTGATTGCTTGACGTCCACACCAAGTCCTCTAATCACGTTTGTTCCGAAAATCACGTTCCCGAAGGTTTCATTCCATTTGGACTCCGTTTGATATTACTTTCCTTCGAAACACTGAAATAGGCAAAAAAAATAGCGATTTGGGCTGGGCCTCCGGTTAATAGGTTAGTCCCAAAAATAATATAAAAGTGTATAATAAAGCCCATTAAACATCAAAAACAGAACGAGAAAGCTAAATTCCTGCCGACTGTAATTTTGCAACAGATCCGCACGATTCGGTTGCTGTTAAATTCGGATCGAACCCGGTCGCCCCATGATTCCCGCTCCCGCTTCGCACGTCCCGTGATTCCCGCTCCCGTTCGGGACTTTTTTCCCCCTCTCGTTGCCCGCTTCCCCTTTTCCTTCCTGAAAAGAGTACAAACTTGGGAGGAAATGGAATCGAACCCAGTACCTCCTTGGTATCTCGCAGTGCCCCTAACCACCAGGACTAGATTGAGATTGAGACTACATTCAGATTTTGTAATTTTTGTACCTGTAAAAAACGAGGCGTGAATAATAAAATGTCCTTTTCCCCTTTTTTACACCGAATTTTCCTTCTTTTTCCTACTGTTTTTTCTTCATTTTAATAGTCAAATGGCTCGGATGCTCTGTTAGTATTTTTAGGTTGAGGCATTTTTAACCCTAAATTTCTTGGGTTTAGTAGGAAGAACACTTACAAGAAAACAAATGCATAATATTGGGTATAAAAGCTATCAGTTCATCATGATTTTTTGCTACATTTCTCCATTGTATCATTCACAAGGTACATACACTTTGTTGTACCTCCTTGAACACTACAATGATAATGAGGACAATTTTGATGAGGCATACGAACACTATGATAACTTTTGACCCGGGAAAAATTGTTGAAGTACACCCCGCAATTTCTGTGTAAATAGCATTATAATATAGGAACCGCGGACCTGATAACTTACATACAAATACCGCGGTAACTTCGACCGCGACCCCGGGTTGGGGGGCGGGGGGGGGGGTTGAAAACATATCCCTATAACTTATGTGTGAAGAGCATGATAATTTTTGCATCACACACACGATAACTTATGTACTAATACAATGATAAATTTGGCGGGGGTGGGGGTTCTTGTAATACATCCCCGATAACTTCTGTGTGAATAGCATCGTAATTATGCACTGATAACTTGTGTGCAAGATGTTTGATAACTTTTGACTTATGAAAACAAAGTTGAAGAAACATGTCCTCGGTAATTTTTTGTGCGAATTACATGGTAATTTATGCACCGCAGACCTGAAAACTTACGTACAACCACGATGATAACTTTGACCCGATAACTCATAATTAAATAACATTATGATATATGCACAACTGACTTGATAAGTTACTTAGTCTAGGTGTGATAACTTTTGACCGGAGGGGGGGCTTGTTGAAAAACACCCTTCGGTAACTCGTGTGTGAATAGCATAGTAATACACACACACACACACACAAGAGAGTTGATAACTTAGTTAACCCAGGCTTGATAAACTTTTGACCAAAAGAAGTTGTCGAAACATACCAACATGAGACCTAGTTTTGAAGGTCTCATCGCAACGAATTTTTTATGTGAAAATGATTTTTGTATCTGAGCGACTGTTTGAGTTACAAAACATTTTTTTCTTTTTGAGTTTCGGTGGGATCCTCCCTGACATTAGCATTTTTCTTTCCCTAGGGACACACGAATGTGCTTGTGTGGAGAATGTAGAAGAAATCAGTTTTTATGCCCTGGTAAATTATGTGTAAACAACACGATAACTTACGCTCAACTGGCATGATAACTTGTGTTGCACATGCGTGGTAATTTTTTATCCGGAAAAAGTCGTTGGAACATACCAACGTGGAATCTAGTTTCGAAGATCTCGTTGCGACAAATCTTTTATGTGAAAACGATTTTGATCAAAGCGACGGTTTGAGCTATAAAGATTTTGAAAATTCGAAATAGGAAGAATTTAGAATGACATCTTAGTTTTATCATAGTGAATATATGCATGTGCACGTGGAAAGAAAAGTTGGAAGACCATCTTTTCATACCGGGTAGTTAATACGAAAACAACTTGGTAACTTATATGTCGCAGTCGTGATAACTTACGTCGCACATGCCTGGTAACTTTTTATCCGAAAAAAAGTTGTCGAAACATACCAACATGGGATCTAGTTTCGAAGGTCTCGTCGTGACGAATCTTTTATATGTAAACAGTTTTTTGATCAGAGCGACAGTTTGAGCTAGAAAACATTTTAAATTTTGAAATTTGACGGAATCTTCGCTGATGTCAGCAATTCTGTCTTACATACATGCATGCATTTTTTGAGGCATAAGTATGCAGTGCCTTCTCTCGTTTATCTACGTCAGCCACAGTTAAAAAAAGAAAGAAGGGTTGATCGATGGAATATACAAATCGTGTGGATCTGTTGCTAATGACCGCACGGTTGGACGTTGGTCACGTCCAAAACAGAATATATAATAGCATGGAATAATCAAAAATTATAGATACGTTGGAGACGTATCAGTTATCAAACGTCACAACGTAACTGGGTGATTATAAAGATGCTCTACAGGTGTCTTCGATGGTGTTTGTTGAGTTGGCATAGATCGAGATGAGGATTTGTTACTCTGAATGTCAAAGAGGTATCTCTGGGCCCTCTCGGTAATGCTCATCACTATAAGCCTTGCAATAAATGTGACTAATGAGTTAGTTGTGTGATGATGCATTACGGAATGAGTAAAGAGACTTGCCGGCAACGAGATTGAACTAGGTATGATGGTACCAACGATCGAATCTCGGGCAAGTAACATACCGATGACAATGGGGACAACATATGTTATTATGCGGTTTGACCGATAAAGATCTTAGTAGAATATGTGGGAGCCAATATGAGCATCCAAGTTCCGCTGTTGGTTATTGACCGGAGAAGTGTCTCGGTCATGTCTACATAGTTCTCGAACCCGTAGGGTCCGCACGCTTAACGTTCGATGACGATTTGTATTATGAGTTATGTGATTTGATGTACCGAAGTTTGTTCGGATTCCGGGATGAGATCACAGACATTACGAGGAGTCTCGAAATAGTCGTGACATAAAGATTGATATATTGGACCATGTTATTCGGACACCAGAAATGTTCCGGATGGTTTCGGGTAAAAACAGAGTGCCGGAGGGATTACCGGAACCCCCCGGGGAAGCAATGGGCCATCATGGGCCATAGGGGAGAGAGAGGACAACCCACATAGGGGAGGCGCCCCCCCATGGGGAGTCCGAATAGGACTAGGGGAGGGGTGCGGCCCCATTTCCCTCTCCCTCTCCCTTCCTATCCCCTTCCACCAAGTGGAATCCTACTAGGACTTGGAGTCCTAGTAGGTCTACCTCCTCCTTGGGTGCGCCCCTAGGGCCGGCTGGCCTCCCCCTCCCTCCTTTATATACCGGGGCAGGGGGCACCCTAGAACACACAAGTTGATCTTTTAGCCGTCTGTGGTGCCCCCCTCCACAGTTACACACCTCGGTCATATCGTCGTAGTGCTTAGGCGAAGCCTTGCGCCGGTAACTTCATCATCACCGTCAAGATGCCGTCGTGCTGACAGAACTCTCCCTCGGCCTCAACTGGATCAAGAGTTCGAGGGATGTCACCAAGCTGAACATGTGCATATCGCGGAGGTGTCATGCGTTCGGTACTTGATCGATTGGATCGTGAAGACGTTCGACTACATCAACTGCGTTACTAAACGCTTCCGCTTTCGGTCTACGAGGGTACGTAGACACACTCTCCCCTCTCGTTGCTATGCATCTCCTAGATAGATCTTGCGTGATCGTAGGTAATTTTTTTGAAATACTGCATTACCCAACATGCACTAGCAGGGGCTTACCCAGTGTAGCTTCGCCGAATGACCATTCCGGCAAGGAGGCATAGGAGAATGGCCAGGAGCATAAGGAACTCCATTGGCGTCGTTCTCAAGTGAATGATTTGCTGTGGTTATGTAGTGTTAGAAGGGAGAGAGGATTGGTGGAATTATTGATGTATTGCTTGAGCCTCATGGCATATATATAGGAGTACAATGATCTACTTGGAGTACAAAAACAAGCCAGAACAAATCCTACGCTATCCTATGTTTCCATAATAACAATGATACTCAACATCCCCCCGTAGTCACAACGATAGCGACGCAGACGGTGAGACTGGAGAAGAATCCGAAGGCAAGCCGATGGACACCCCCCACAGTCGTAACAGTTGATGCATCACGGAGCAGTGGTTGGGGTGGAAACCGAGGAGGTTGCTCAAGCACGGCGGTAGCCCTTTGTGCCGTTTGTCGAGGTAGCCGAGAGTGTAGGTGGTGTAGCCGTAGTCGAGGTAGCCGTGTGAAGAACGCCATAGTCGGTGTCAAGTCGTGGGTCGCCGGTGTCGAGGTAGTCGCCGTGGAGCCGTGGAAGAAGAGCAGCGACAGACTAAGGAGGCGGCGGCGGCTAGAGAAGGAGTGCGGCGGCGGTGCCCGAAGTAGGCGATAATGAACCCGACGGCGTGACGAAGACCGGCGCGGACGGTGACGTTCCTGCGCCAAGGGAGGCGGTGCGGCGCATATCACGTGGAAGTCAACGCGCGTCGATGGTGGTGGACCGCGGTCCGCAGCGTTACGGTCCGAAGGGGCGACGCAACTGCAGCGGTCAGGTTGGGGCAACGGCGGGGAAGACCTCAGGGCGGTTGCAGGGATCGCGTGCCATGCTCGCTACGGCCCGACGGGGCGACGTAGCGGTAGCGCGAGGGTCGGTGCAGCCTTGGGGACGGCCTGGAGCGGACGGCTGATACATCTCCAACATATTTATAATTTTTGATTGCTCCATGCTATATTATCTACTGTTTTGGACTATATTGGGCTTTATTTTCCACTTTTATATTATTTTTGGGACTAACTATTAACCGGAGGCCCAGCCCAGAATTGTTGTTTTTTTGCCTATTTCAGTGTTTCGGATAAACAGAATATCAAACGGAGTCCAAACGGAATAAAATCTTCGGAAACGTGATTTTCTCACCGAACATAATCCAGGAGACTTGGACCCTACTGCAAGGGATCAAAGAGGTGGTCACGAGGGTGGGGGCGCCCCCCTAGGGCGCGCCCCCTGCCTCATGGGCCTCTCGGTGCTCCACTGACGTACTCCTTCCTCCTACATATACACACTTACCCCCAAACGATCAGAACAGGAGCCAAAAACCTAATTCCACCGCCGCAACTTTCTGTATCCACGAGATCCCATCTTGGGGCCTGTTCCGGAGCTCCGCCGGAAGAGGGCCGTCATCACGGAGGGCTTCTACATCATTCTAGCCCCTCCGATGAAGTGTGAGTAGTTTACCTCAGACCTTCGGGTCCATAGTTAGTAGCTAGATGGCTTCTTCTCTCTCTTTGAATCTCAATACAAAGTTCTCCCCCTCTCTCGTGGATATCTATTCGATGTAATCTTCTTTTTGCGGTGTGTTTGTTGAGAACGATGAATTGTGGGTTTATGATCAAGTCTATCTATGAATAATATTTGAATCTTCTCTGAATTCTTTTATGCATGATTGGTTATCTTTGCAAGTCTCTTCGAATTATCCGTTTGGTTTGGCCAACTAGATTGGTAGTTCTTGCCATGGGAGAAGTACTTAGCTTTGGGTTCGATCTTGCGGTGTCCTTACCCAGTGACAGAAGGGGCAGCAAGGCACGTATTGTATCGTTGCCATTGAGGATAACAAGATGGGGTTTATTTCATATTACATGAATTTATCTCTCTACATCATGTCATCTTGCTTAAGGCATTACTCTGTTTTTAACTTAATACTCTAGATGCATGCTGGATAGCGGTCGATGAGTGGAGTAATAGTAGTAGATGCAGAATCGTTTCGATCTACTTGTCACGTACGTGATGCCTATATACATGATCATGCCTAGATATTCTCATAATTATGCACAATTCTATCAATTGCTCAACAGTAATTTGTTCACCCACCGTAGAATACTTATGCTCTTGAGAGAAGCCACTAGTGAAACCTATGGCCCCCGGGTCTATTCTCATCATATCAATCTCCATCACTTTTATATTGTTTTGCTATTTACTTTGCCTTTACTTTTTACTTTGCATCTTTATATCAAAAATACCAAAAATATTATATCTATCAGATCTCACTCTCGTAAGTGACCGTGAAGGGCTTGACAACCCCTAATCGCGTTGGTTGCGAGTAGCTATCGCTTTGTGCAGGTACGAGGGACTTGAGCGTGGGCTCCTACTGGATTGATACCTTGGTTCTCAAAAACTGAGGGAAATACTTACGCTACTCTGCTGCATCATCCCTTCCTCTTCGGGGAAAACCAACGCAAGCTCACTACGTAGCAAGAAGGATTTCTGGCGCCGTTGCCGGGGAGTCTACGCAAAAAGTCAACATACCAAGTACCCATCACAATCCCTATCTCTCGCATTACATTATTTGCCATTTGCCTCTCGTTTTCCTCTCCCCCCAATTCACCCTTGCCATTTTATTCGCCCTCTCTCTCTCTATCCTCCCTCTCTATTTGCCTCTTTTTTCGCTTGCTTTTTGTTTGCTCGTGTGTTAGATTGCTTGTTTGTCGCGATGGCTCAAGATACTACTAAATTGTGTGACTTCACCAATACCAATAATAATGATTACCTTAGCACTCCGATTGCTCCTCTTACCGATGCTGAATCTTGTGAAATTAATACTGCTTTGTTGAATCTTGTTATGAAAGATCAATTCGCCGGCCTTCCTAGTGAAGATGCCGCTACTCATCTGAATAGCTTCGTTGATTTATGTGATACGCAAAAGAAAATAGATGTCAACAATGATGTCGTTAAATTGAAGCTATTTCCTTTTTCGCTTAGAGATCGTGCTAAAGCTTGGTTTTCATCTTTGCCTAAGAATAGTATTGATTCATGGAACAAGTGCAAAGATGCTTTTATCTCTAAGTATTTTCCTCCCGCTAAGATCATCTCTCTTAGAAACGATATAATGAACTTTAAACAACTTGATCATGAACATGTTGCACAAGCTTGGGAGAGAATGAAATTAATGATACATAATTGCCCTACTCATGGTTTGAATTCGTGGATGATTATACAAAAAATTTATGCCGGATTGAATTTTGCTTCTAGAAATCTTTTAGATTCGGCCGCGGGAGGCACTTTTATGGAAATCACTTTAGGAGATGCTACTAAACTCCTAGATAATATTATGGTTAATTATTCTCAATGGCATACTGAAAGAACTTCTAATAAAAAAGTGCATGCGATAGAAGAAATTAATGTGTTGAGTGGAAAGATGGATGAACTTATGAAATTATTTGCTACTAAGAGTGTTTCTTCTGATCCTAATGATATGCCTTTGTCTACTTTGATTGAGAATAACAATGAATCTATGGATGCGAATTTTGTTGGTAGGAATAATTTTGGTAACAACGCTTATAGAGGGAATTTTAATCCTAGGCCATATCCTAGTAATCCTTCTAATAATTATGGGAATTCCTACAACAACTCTTATGGAAATTATGTCCTCTGATTTTGAATCTAATATTAAAGAATTTATTTTTTCGCAAAAGAATTTTAATGCTATGATTGAAGAAAAATTGCTTAAGATTAGTGATTTGGCTAGGAACGTTGATAGAATTGCTCTTGATGTTGATGCTTTGAAACTTAGATCTATTCCAGCTAAGCATGATATTAATGAGTCTCTAAAAGCCATGAGAATTTCAATTGATGAGTGTAAAGAAAGAACCGCTAGGATGCGTACTTCCAAAGATGCCTTTATTAAAGCGTGTTCTTCTAATTCTTATGAAAATAAAGATGAAGATCTAAAAGTTATTGATGTGTATCCTATTAAATCTTTATTTTGCAATATGAATCTTGATGAAACTGAATATGATCTTCCTTTACCTAGAAGGCGTTCTAAAAATTCGGATTGTTTAGATCTTAATAATGAAATTGATGAAAGTGGGATGGAAAGAAATAAAAATCTAGATGTTGCTAAACCCACTATATTGGATTTCAAGGAATTTAATTATTAAAATTGCTCTTTGATTGATTGTATTTCCTTGTTGCAATCCGTGCTAAATTCTCCACATGCTTATAGTCGAAATAAAGCCTTCACCGAACATATTGTTGATGCCTTGATGCAATCTTATGAAGAAAAACTTGAGTTCAAAGTTTCTATCCCTAGAAAACTCTATGATGAGTGGGAACCAACTATTAAAATTAAAATTAAAGATCATGAGTTTTATGCTTTGTGTGATTTGGGTGCTAGTGTCTCTACTATTCCCAAGACTTTGTGTGATTTACTATATTTCCGTAATTTTGATGATTGCTCTCTAAACTTGCATCTTGCGGATTCCACTATTAAGAAACCTATGGGAAGAATTAATGATGTTCTTATTGTTGCAAATAGGAATTATGTGCCCATAGATTTCATTGTTCTTTATATAGATTGCAATCCTTCTTGCCCTATTATTCTTGGTAGACCTTTCCTTAGAACGGTTGGTGCGATTATTGATATGAAGGAAGGGAATATTAGATTTCAATTTCCATTAAAAAAGGGCATGAAACACTTTCCAAGAAAGAAAATAAAATTACCATATGAAACTATCATGAGAGCCACTTATGGATTACCTACCAAAGATGGCAATACCTAGATCTATTCTTACTCGTTATGCCTAGCTAGGGGCGTTAAACGATAGCGCTTGTTGGGAGGCAACCCAATTTTATTTGTATTCCTTGCTATTTTCTCCTGTTTAGTAATAAATAAATTATTTAGCCTCTGTTTTGGTTGTGTTTTTTATGTTTAATTAGTGTTTGTGCCAAGTAGAACCGTTGGGAAGACATGGGGAAAGTCTTGTTGAACCTGCTGTAAAAAACAGAAACTTTAGAACTCACGAGAAGTGCTGTCATTTTTATTTTAAGAGTGATATTTAGTTAATTCTTTTTGCAGATGATTAATAGATAAATTACTCACATCCAGAAATTTATTTTAGAATTTTTGGAGTTCCATATTTTGCGCTAGCTACAGATTACTACAGACTGTTCTGTCTTTGACAGATTCTGTTTTTCGTGTGTTGTTTGCTTATTTTGATGAATCTATGGCTAGTAAAATAGTTTATAATCCATATAGAAGTTGGAATACAGTAGGTTTAACACCAATATAAATAAAGAATGAGTTCATTACAGTACCTTAAAGTGGTCTTTTGTTTTCTTTCACTAACGGAGCTCACGAGTTTTCTATCTTGAGTTTTGTGTTGTGAAGTTTTCAAGTTTTGGGTGAATTATTTTGATGGATCATGGAACAAGGAGTGGCAAGAGCCTAAGCTTGGGGATGCCCATGGCACCCCCAAGATAATCCAAGGACACCAAAAAGTCAAAGCTTGGGGATGCCTTGGAAGGCATCCCCTCTTTTCGTCCACTTCCATCGGTAATTTACTTGGAGCTATATTTTTATTCACCAACATGATATGTGTTTTGCTTGGAGCGTCTTGTATTATTCATGTCTTTGTTTGTTAGTATGCCACAATCATCCTTGCTGTACACACCTTTTGAGAGAGCCATACATGAATTAAAATTTGATAGAATACTCTATGTGCTTCACTTATATCTTTTGAGCTAGATAATTTTGCTCTATGTTCTTCACTTATATCTTTTGAGCTAGATAATTTTGCTCTATGTGCTTCACTTATATCCTTTGAGCTAGATAATTTTGCTCCATGTGCTTAACTTAGATCTTTTAGAGCACGGTGGTGGATTCGTTTTAAAGAAACTATTGATCTCTCATGCTTCACTTAAATTAATTTGAGAGTCTCTTAATAGCATGGTAATTTGCCTAATAATAATATGCTTGGTATTCAAGATTTGTGAAACTTTCTTTTGAGTGTGTTGAATACTAAGAAAAGATTGAAGCATGATGATTGCTTTGATATATGGAGGTGATAATGTTAAAGTCATGCTAGTTGAGTAGTTGTGAATTTAAAGAATACTTGTGTTGAAGTTTGTGATTCCCGTAGCATGCACGTATGCTGAACCGTTATGTGATGAAGTCGGAGCATGATTTATTTATTGATTGTCTTCCTTATGAGTGGCGGTCGGGGACCAGCGATGGTCTTTTCCTACCAATCTATCCCCCTAGGAGCATGCGCGTAATACTTTGCTTTGATAACTTCTAAATTTTTGCAATAAGTATATGAGTTCTTTATGACTAATGTTGAGTCCATGGATTATACACACTCTCACCCTTCCACCCTTGCTAGTCTCTCTAATACCGCGCACCTTACGCCGGTATCATACACCTACCATATACCTTCCTCAAAACAGCCACCATATATACCTACCTATTATGGCATTTCCATAGCCATTCGAAGATATATTGCCATGCAACTTTCCACCATGTTGTTCATCATGACACATCCATCATTGTCATATTGCTCAGCATGATCATGTAGTTGACATAGTATTTGTGGCAAAGCCACCGTTCATAATTCTTTCATACTTGTCACTCTTGATTCATTGCATATCCCGGTACACCGCCGGAGGCATTCATATAGAGTCATACTTTGTTTTAGTATCGAGTTGTAATCATTGAGTTGTAAATAAATAGAAGTGTGATGATCATCATTCAATAGAGCATTGTCCCAAAAAAGGCCAAAGAAAAGAAAAGAAGGCCAAAAAAATATAAATAAATAAAAAAGGGGCAATGCTACTATCTTTTTTTTCCCACACTTGTGCTTCAAAGTAGCACCATGATATAGCGAGTCTCATATTTTGTGCTTCAAAGTAGCACCATGTTCTTCATATAGAGAATCTCATATGTTGTCACTTTCATATACTAGTGGGAATTTTACGTTATAGAACTTGACTTGTATATTCCAATGATGTGCTTCCTCAAATTGCCCTAGGTCTTCGTGAGCAAGCAAGTTGGATGCACACCCACTAGTTTCTTTTGTTGAGCTTGCATACATTTATAGCTCTAGTGCATCCGTTGCATTGCAATCCCTACTCACTCACATTGATATCTATCGATGGGCATCTCCATAGCCAGTTGATACGGCTAGTTGATGTGAGACTATCTTCTCCTTTTTTGTCTTCTCCACAACCATCATTCTATTCCACCTATAGTGCTATATCCATGGCTCACGCTCATGTATTGCGTGAAGATTGAAAAAGTTTTGAAAAAGTTAGAGTATGAAACAATTGCTTGGCTTGTCATCGGGGTTGTGCATGCGTTAAATACTTTGTGTAGGGAAGATGGAGCATAGCCAGACTATATGATTTTGTAGGGATAACTTTCTTTGGCCATGTTATTTTGAGAAGACATAATTGCTTTGTTAGTATGCTTGAAGTATTATTATTTTCTATGTCAATATAAACTTATTTCTTGAATCTTTCTAATCTGAATATTCATACCACAATTAAGAAGATTTGCATTGAAATTATGCCAAGTAGCACTCCGCATAAAAAATTCTCTTTTTATCATTTACCTACTCGAGGACGAGTAGGAATTAAGCTTGGGGATGCCTGATACGTCTCCAACGTATCTATAATTTTTGATTGCTCCATGCTATATTATCTACTGTTTTGGACTATATTGGGCTTTATTTTCCACTTTTATATTATTTTTGGGACTAACCTATTAACCGGAGGCCCAGCCCAGAATTGCTGTTTTTTGCCTATTTCAGTGTTTCGGATAAACATAATATCAAACGGAGTCCAAACGGAATAAAATCTTCGGAAACGTGATTTTCTGACCGAACATGATCTAGGAGACTTGGACCCTACTGCAAGGGATCAAAGAGGTGGTCACGATGGTGGGGGGGCGCCCCCCTGCCTCGTGGGCCCCTCGGTGCTCCACCGACATGCTCCTTCCTCCTATATATACACACGTACCCCCAAACGATCAGAACAGGAGCCAAAAACCTAATTCCACCGCCGCAACTTTCTGTATCCACGAGATCCCATCTTGGGGCCTGTTCCGGAGCTCCGCCGAAAGAGGGCCGTCATCACGGAGGGCTTCTACATCATCCTAGCCCCTCCGATGAAGTGTGAGTAGTTTACCTCAGACCTTCGGGTCCATAGTTAGTAGCTAGATGGCTTCTTCTCTCTCTTTGAATCTCAATACAAAGTTCTCCCCCTCTCTCGTGGAGATCTATTTGATGTAATCTTCTTTTTGTGGTGTGTTTGTTGAGAATGATGAATTATGGGTTTATGATCAAGTCTATCTATGAATAATATTTGAATCTTCTCTGAATTCTTTTATGCATGATTTGTTATCTTTGCAAGTCTCTTCGAATTATCCATTTGGTTTGGCCAACTAGATTGGTAGTTCTTGCCATGGGAGAAGTGCTTAGCTTTGGGTTCGATCTTGCGGTGTCTTTACCCAGTGACAGAAGGGGCAGCAAGGCACGTATTGTATCGTTGCCATCGAGGATAACAAGATGGGGTTTATTTCATATTGCATGAATTTATCTCTCTACATCATGTCATCTTGCTTAAGGCGTTACTCTGTTTTTAACTTAATACTCTAGATGCATGCTGGATAGCGGTCGATGAGTGGAGTAATAGTAGTAGATGCAGAATCGTTTCGATCTACTTGTCACGGACGTGATGCCTATATACATGATCATGCCTAGATATTCTCATAATTATGCACAATTCTATCAATTTCTCAACAGTAATTTGTTCACCCACCATAGAATACTTATGCTCTTGAGAGAAGCCACTAGTGAAACCTATGGCCCCCGGGTCTATTCTCATCATATCAATCTCCATCACTTTTATATTGTTTTGCTATTTACTTTGCCTTTACTTTTTTACTTTGCATCTTTATATCAAAAATACCGAAAATATTATATCTATCAGATCTCACTCTCGTAAGTGACCGTGAAGGGCTTGACAACCCCTAATCGCGTTGGTTGCGAGTAGCTATCGCTTTGTGTAGGTACGAGGGACTTGAGCGTGGGCTCCTACTGGATTGATACCTTGGTTCTAAAAAACTGAGGGAAATACTTACGCTACTCTGCTGCATCATCCCTTCCTCTTCGGGGAAAACCAACGCAAGATGAAGACGTAGCAACGGCCTCGGTGCGGCGGTTGACCGCGGGCCGTGGCACTACGACCCGAAGGGGCGACGCAGTAGTAGCGCGCGAGGTGGTGCAACCACGGGAACAGCCTCGGGGTGGCGGCGGAGATCACTTGCCGTGGCACTACGGCCTGAAGGGGCGATCCAGCGGCGGCGCGGATCGGTGCAGCCACTGGGAGAACCACGGGGCAGCGGCGCTGTGGCCCAAAGGGGGATGTAGCGGCAGCCTGTTGCTTGATCGGCAGAGGGGCGCTGAACTCGAGGACAGGGCTGTGATGGCTGGTGTAGATCGACGAGCGGGCGGACGCGTGGACGACGCGAGGCCGCCGGGTCGGGGCGATGGGCGGGCAGACGCGCGGACGACACCCGTTAGGGGCCTCCTATCGCGCGAGGCCGCCGGGTCGGTGAAGAGACCGGCCGGTCGCGCCGGTGTCGAAGTAGAGGCGCACGGGGGTCGACGGCGGCGGCGGGCGACACAAACCGATCAAGTATAGATCGGAAAACCAAAAAGAAAAACGCCGATCAAAATGACCGGGGAGAGAGCGGAGAAACCCAGAGCAAGGGCTCGGGAAAAAGACTCTCTAGGGCAGCCGGTCAACACGACCGGCGGACGAACCCTAGGTATGAGCGGCGCGGCCCCCGGCGGCGGTCATGGAGGCCGACCGCCCCGGGGGCGGCGCGTAGGTGCGGAAGTGGCGGCGGCTAGGGTTTAGAATCCGGAAACTGATACCATGTGAGAAGGGAAAGAGGATTGGTCGAATAGTTGTTCGTTGTATTGCTTGAGTCTCATGGGCATATATATAGAAGTAGAATGGTCTATTTGGAGTACAAGACAAGTCAAAAGAAATCCTACGCTATCCTATATTTCCATAATAACCATGATATTCAACATGTAGTGCTGCATACATGCATGTCTCTCTGTATATAGATATACTCGTCTCTCTCTAAGCAACACTGATCTAGTCCACTAAGCAAGTGGTCGTGCTGCAATTAAGTGATCTACTCCACTACGCAGACGCCCAATCACTGAGCAGTGCTACATGTAGTGACAACTTTTCATCCGATGTTGTACGACATTTTTTTTGAACAAAGCAAGGCACCTGAAAGGTGCCTAAATTTCCATTGACAGCTTATGGGGTCATTACAAGTTACAGGGGCAACAGACTGAAGAATAAGAGACAGAGCCCGAAAAAGAGGCTGCAATGGAGAAGCAGAGATAGGTTGAAAACTAATCAACCAGATGAACTGCAGCTTAAAGAAAAGACCAACAGCACCGGTAGAGATGTGTTGTCATATGCTTGTGGTAACACCAGAGTCCAACTATTCTTGCAGGCAGGAGGACCCTTGCTTTGAGTGCTGTTTTTAGTAGCAATACACCTTGTGTAGTTGGAACCCTGTGCCAGAGAATTGAGCTAGAGCAGCCGCAACAGGACAGAGGTTTGTGTCATGTGATCTTGTAGAGCAAATCATGAGTGGCTGATCTGAAGCCTGGTACACCTGTTGTGCAAGATTGTGAGCCACTCCATTTAGATTCCTGGAAATGTGGAACACCTGAGCATTTAGAATAGAATAAATGCTATTAAAAGAGGCTAATTCATTTCTAATATTCCAAGGAGTAGCAGGGTGGGAAATGGTCTTAGAAGCAGCAGCAGAAGCGAGAGGAAGACAATCAGTGAAAAAAGTAGGTTGCTGCACATTCAATTTGTTTGCAATAAGAGCAGCGCAAGAAAGAGCTTTGGCTTATGCATGAGTAGGATCTGTGGTTACAGGGGCAGATGCCTGAATCTGAATATTAATCTCACCATGATCAACGGGAATAGAAAAGTAAATTCCAATACCTGTACCAACCTGTCCCCTCATAATACCTGGAATTTTTGAAGATCGAAAGGCCGCATTAGAATAAATTTTATTCCCTTTAATGATGAGATCAGACTTGATAGTTGTACCCTGCAGAGGTATATGTTATTCATTATTCAAACTGTGTGAAAAACTGTTGTACACTTGTCCTGACACCAGTGCCTCAGCCTGCAACGCGCAGTCTGTATTTGCAGCCATGATGTGAATCCTGTTCGGGTGTACTTCCCTGTGCTAAAAAAGGAGCTCATTCCTTTCTTTCCAAATGCACCATAAGAAATTGAAAATATTTTGCATGGAAGCAAAAGGATGACCAGAATTCAGAAAAGAAGTAATGGTTGAAAGGAGAGAATCATGATTATGAACCAGAGTGTCGGATCTAATAAACCAAGGGTGCGCAAACAAGGCAGCTCTAGCAAAGTGACAAAGGAAAAAAAGATGGAAATAGTCTTCGTGATGCGCACATCTAGAACAAATTTGAGAAATATGACCGAAAAATTTACCTGCTCTCATACCAGTACGCAGAGATTTACTAAGAAGACGCCAAGCGAAAGTTTTGATTTTAGGGAGCATGGAATTGTTTTTCCACAGCACTTTAAGAAAGTTTTTAAATTAGTGGCGACTTGAGTAGGAGCTGTTCTAGGATGAGCGTGAATGTCTTGTAAACAAACTTTCTAAGCATGTTTAGGAGAATAGGTACCATTGGGAGCTAAAGGCCAACAAAGAAGATCTTCATTATCATCCTGAATAATATTGGTATTAATGATTTGAGAAGCAAGAGGTTCCCTAAAAAGTTGGCGGATGAGATGATGATTCCAAGACCTAGCTTCTGTCATCCAAAGATCTTTAACTAAAGAGGGATAAACAAAAGCAGAATGTTGAGGAATAAGGTAGTCATGAATAGTATTCCAATTGGTACACCAAGGCATGCTCCATAAAGAAATATTCCCCTGGGTCAGTTGGTAGAACGCATGATTTTTAATCTTGGGAAACATTTTAAGAATAGCAGCCCAAAAAAAGCAGACTTAGGAGGAGCTAGAGTAGCTTTCCAAATAGTTGTATTAGGGTAATATTTGGCTCGGAGTACAGCATATAAATGTGAAGTAGGATTAATTGCTAACCTCCAAGCCGTAGCTAGAATTAGACTTTCATTAATTGCCTTCAAGTTTCTGATACCCAATCCTCCTTCTGTTTTTGAATTTGAAATGTCCTTCCAAGCACGAAGGCAAAGACTTTTCCTGGAATCTGTTTCTCTAATACCTGTCCACCAGAAGTTTCTGATTACTGCAGTAAGTTTAGCAATGAACTTTTTTGAGAATAAAATATTGGTCATGTAATAAACTGGAATGGCCGAGAAAACAGAACGGATTAATTCCAATCTAGCAGCATGAGAAAGCATATTAGCTTTATAGGAAGGCAGCTTGTTAAGAAATTTATCTAAGACAAAGTTGTAAGCAGCTGCTCTATTGTTAGCAGGAAGAATGAGAGGATGACCTAAATGAGTGAAGCTATCATCTAGATTAGCTACTGGAAAAATGCTTTTAATGTCATCTCTTACCTGCTGAGGAACATGAGAACTAAGAAAATAGCTGATTTACTCCAGTTAGGAGTTTGGCCAGAGATATTACAGAAGTGATTAATCAAGTTGGCCATAACCTGAGCCTCCTGATAAGTAGCTTGCCCACAGACAAGAAGATCGTCTGCAAACAGTAAGGAATGCACAGAAGGGCAATTTGGTCCAAGAGACATACCAAACAAATGATTGGCCTGCAAAGCCTCATTCAGCATAATGGATAGCTCATTGATAGCTAGAACAAATAAATAAGGAGATATGGGGCATCCCTATCTAATACCTCTGTAGTTTTTAAATATTTGAGAGGGTTGACCATTAATAAGCACAGAGAAAGTAGGTGAGGAGATACAGGCATGAACCAAATTTATGAAATGACCATGTAGTCCTTTACGAGCCAAAGCAGAAACTATGAAGTTCCACTCAAGACGGTCAAAAGCTTTAGCAAGATCAATCTTGAGCATGAAAGCTTTATGATTCCAAGATTTAAGAGAAAAAGAGTGAGCAATTTCCTGAGCAATAATGATGTTATCACTAATACGTCTACCTTGTATGAAAGCCTGTTGAGCAGGATCAATATAGTCAGGAAGGTGAGTCTTAAGTCTATTAGCCAGAGATTTAGCAATAATTTTATAAATCACATTACAAAGACTAATAGGTCTATAATCAGACGGAACAAGAGGCACCAATTTCTTAGGAATGAGAGCAATATTGGTGTTATTAATATGAAAAGGAAGGGTAGCCGTCTGATAAAAATTAGTGACAAGCTTAGTGACTTCTTCCCCTATCCAATCCCAAGTAGCTAAATAGAATTCAACATTGAAACCATCGGGACCAGGAGAGGCATTAAGCTTCATATCCTTAAGAATCTGCAAAATTTCAGCATTATCAGGAATAGAATAAGTATGATCATTGTTATCATTGTATCCCTGAGAGTGAGAAAATGGTCTAGTCGTATTGTCATTAGGGGAAGAGAAAATACATTTGAAGTAATTCACAAAAGTTTGCATAATGGCAGTAGGATTGCAGTGAACAAGATCATGCTCATCTTTAATGGAACAAATAGTATTTCTTTTCCTACGTTTAATGACAGCTTGATGAAAAAATTTACTATTATGATCCCGTTTTGCTACCCAATTCTTTTTGCTCCTTTGCTTGTAGTACTGATTGATTTTAGTAAGCGTCAATTCATACCTTGCCGTGAGAGAACACTGTAGATCTTGATTTTGATGCTAAAGAGGAAGTTGTTGAAGTTCATTGATTTTTGCCTCCAAGAGCGCAAGTTTATTTTGTAGAGGTTTCTTCTTTTTACACCAAGCTTTGAGTGATCCTGCAAGATAGGAAGATTTTGCTGCAAAAGAAGTATGAGAAGCATTGCTCCAAATATTTTTCGTGAAGGAGTGAAAATCTTGTTCCATAAGCCACCAGTTTTCAAATTTGAAAGTCTGTCTAGGTTTGACAAAATTACCATCAGTAGAGATTAAAATAGGAGCATGATCACTGAGAATAATAGGTAAATTTAAGACTTCCGTATTTGGATAGAAGGAGCACCAATGAGAGTTAATGAGACAACGATCTAAGCGTCTAAGAACAGGTTTAGAGGTATTGTGTCTACCACGCCAAGTATAAGCAGGACCGCTATAACCAATATCAAAGAGACCACAATTCTTGACAAGAGAGCGAAAAGCATGCATACGATAGTAGTTGATATTACCATTGCACCCATCGATATCATACAAGATGTCATTCAAGTCACCCATACAAACCACGGGTTTACCTAAGTTATCATAAACAAATGCAGCAACCTGGTCCCAGATGACCTTAGTCTGCTTATGGTATGGGTCACCATATATACAGATCAAGCAAAAATTGACCCCAGAGGCTACATGGATAACATTCGCTAATATATAGTGGAAGGAAGAACTATGGACAGTGACTTTGAGCTCATCGTTCCACATAAGCCAAAGACCCCCTGCAGTACGTCTAGAAGGGACAACGAAAGCATTAGATACATCAAATCTGTTAATTAGATCAACTGAACGCACTTTGGAAGATTTAATCTCAGATATGAACATTACCTGAGCATGAGTAGACCGCATCAAGTTAGCAAGGTAAGACATTCTTTCACTGCCAAGGCCCCTGCCCATACCTCGACAGTTCCAAGCAATTGCTTTCATGACGCAACAGGCGTGTTAGGGCCATGCGCCGCTGCCCAAGAAGCTGAGTAATCCATGCCATCCTCTCCTTGATTTGAAATCTCCATGTTGGCAGTCGCATTGTGATCTGTCTGGTGAGTAATGAGAACATCCATTGGAACATCTTGGCGAGAGGAGCTAATGTTATCTTGATTTTCCACTGCGCCTTGCCCTGTGGTGCCATATGGGCTATGACAAGCATCCACACCCATGTACTGGAAGCGATCATGTCTAGGAGGAGAGATAGGGCCCTTGTAAGAGCTATCAGCATCTCAACTAGGCGAGTTTGAAGGCGTCTGAATTGGCCATGGATCATAGCTAGCTGCCGCTTCTCTGCGCTGATCCTCAGTGAGTTTGCTTTGCTTAGCTGTGGGCCTGACATCCAAGTTTGCCACAAATTTGTTGCTGCTTTCGTACAACATACCGCTACTAGCCATCGGATTGGAAACAGTCTCGCGGTGCCAAGAGGTAGAACCATAGCAACGGCGAGGAAAGTATTTGACAGAGGTACGCATACCTCCAGATCTCCCAGTTGGGGGAATATCCCATCTTGAAGTTGTAGATCGATGGCTGCTCCTGTTGACCGATGGATTTCTGGCAAGTTGAGACCCTGAGTCTGGACGGGCGGGGGAATTGGCGGCGCGGGCACCACCAACTGCTGCTTCCTCAGATCGGTAAGCGAGGGAGGAACCGGCTCGAGCAGTTGTGGCATGGGCAAGAGGTGCGAGCCCGGGTGGAGGAGCTCCGAGAAGGCTCGACCCAGCATGGGGATCGAGCGACGCCGAAAAGGGGACTCTGAATGAGCCCGAAGGAGCTCCGCCTGCCGCTGGGGTTTCTTGAGTGGAAGGATCTGCATCAGGAAGATTGGTCAACTCTAGTCTCTTTGTTGGTGGCAAAGGAGGATCTGGAATGTCTTCAACGGTTCTTTTGGGAGCGAGACTTGGAGGAGAAGGGAGCCTGCGCCATGAATGAGATGTGGAGGAGCCAAGTCTATGGAAAAGACTAGTGCTGTCTCTTCCCCTTGGAAAAATGTTCTCCATGGTGGCAGAGGGAGTAGGCATTACTGGATTCTGAGAAGTGAGAGGAGCAGAGAGTGCAGGCAGACTGAGCAGATTTGGGGAAGAAATGGGGTTTGCAGGTTCATCCTGACGAAAGGTATGCAGGGTTGAAGGTGGTGCCGACTGAAAGTCCAAAGCTGAAGTAGTCAGTGGGCCGGACTGTTTTATTTTCCCCGCATGAACCGGAGCGGTCCTGGAGACATCCACCTGAATTGGGGTGTCAGTACTATCAATCACTTTGTCTCCTGCATAAATGCACCGCCTTATGTCTGTGTCAGCAATAACTGCGTTAGGTGCAGCAACTACGACTGAAATCAATTGGGCACCGCCTGAGGCATGAACAATACTGTCATGGTCATGAGATCGATTAGCAAGAAATTGTTTCTGTCCTTGATTTTGCTTTGCAGAGGAACCTGGGTGATTGTTGCTCTGAATTTGCAAGGAGACATTTTGAAATTTATCCTTTTCTGAGGAATCATGTTGAGTCTGCTTCTGCAATCTGATGAGCTGAGGATTGGAAAAAGTGGAGAAAGCAGGATCTGAACTTTGAGGCAAAACTTCTGAATTTGCAAGCGGAATGAGTTCAACCTTGTTCATCCACTGACCAAATCTAGCAGCAGGGATTTGATCAAGCTGAATCTTCAACCTTTGTCTAGAAATCAACAAATTATTCCTTGTATCACAGTGCTGCACACTATGAAATAGCTGACCACAAAAAGTACAAATTCTGCCAATCTTTTCATAGAACAAATAAACCCAAGTAGCAAATCTTTCATCGAAAGATATCCAAATCTTGTCTCTAACAGAACTGACCACAGACAGCTTAATAATTCCCCACATGTAATCAGGTTTAGCAAAGAGCATGGCCTGAATAAAAGGATGAAACTCTGAAACTTGGCCCAAAGAAGTCAGAATCTTACTCAGAAGTTCTTGAGAGCGGAATCAATCAGGAACACCATATATACGGACAGTAACAAAGATGGTGTCAAACTTATAATCATGAATATCCTTGCTGTTATCTTTTGGATCCATGAACTCAACCAAGAAATTATCAGGTCCCATACTCCAGGGCTGCCTCGTGAAAACAAACATAGCAGATTGCAAGGACTGAAAGTGAGCCACAAATATGTACCTTGAAAGTTGGGAGATACCCTGATAATTATCCCTCCATGCTCTTGCCATGGACTGCTGAACCACGTTAAGCGAGAGAGTTCTTGGCTGCCCTCCAGTGACCGCCAGCTTCATCAAGATGTTGTATGCTGCATCGTTGCCTTTTTCTTTGCTATGATCTGAAGGATGGTGATGGGCCTGGATGTGAATAACTTGAGGATCTTGAATGGAGAGACCTTGCATGTTGATTTCAATCCCAGGATCTGGATTGAAATTCTCTGTGTTGACCAGGGGATCAGGTAGATGGCTATGAGATTCATGTGGCTCCATAGGAAGAGCACAGGCAGGCGAAAAAGCAGAGGAAAACAGTGGAAGAGAGATAGCTCGAAGTGGAATCCTCAGTGATGAGAAGGGATTAGGTAGCTGGGGCGGAGAGAACGAGGAGGAGGAAGAGAGGTGGAGAGCGGCATAACGCCAGTCCAGGAAGTCTCCGCTCGACCGTATTGCATGTTGTTGTACGACCTTAGTCAGTCACCCTAGGATCAAATCGCTCCTTTAAGAACAGACGTAGGATCATCATACCGTATGCAAATCGGATGTAATTAGTCATACGCAAAGCAATTTCGCCAATCAATTACCATTTCTATTTCCCGCCACAAACCGTATGCTCTCTTTATGCCAAAAAAACGCATTCTCTAGTTACGAAATAACCATATTCTTTCGTCTCCCCCACTTCACTCTCTTCCAGGCTCATACTTTTCTTTTTGGCCCCTCGAGTACCTTTATTCGGGCACATTTATCACTCACAGAGCACACTCCATCCTATCTTTTATCTGAAATTTGATGGAAATCTGGTCATTCAATTTTTCAAAAGTTTAAATTCAATGGAAGACTATACAAAACTAGCACAATGGAACTCGCAAATGTGAGGGCGGCGGCTTTAATATGTTCAAAGGATAAGTGTAGAAGTGCATGCTCTAGCCAATGCAACAAAAAAACCGATCTGTGAGAGAGGGCCGAACATTATACTCCAACATTCCCCCTCACGCATATGCTCCTTTGGAGCTATATGTCGTGGGCAGCGGAAGCAGGGGCAGTCCGCAATTATTTATTGCGTTTACTGGGTTTTGAATCCTGAACCTCTTAGTTGTAAGTTTATGCACCTAATCAGTTCATCCATTAGACCGATCTGATAAAAGAGACTAGACATCACATTATACGTCAACACTCCCTCTCACGTGTGGCTCCCTTAGATCTAAACATGGACCGAAAGTGGGCTGCAATTTAATTGCGCCAGCCGGGTCTTGAACTTAAGACCTCTTGGCTCTGTTACCATGTAGAAGTGCATGCTCTAACCAATACAACCAAAAAACCGATCTGTGGAAAAGGGCCGGACATTATACTCCAACAGTAAGGAACTCTTTGTAGCGTCTGTTCGATGAATGATTAGTTGTGCGTATGTAGCAGATGCATGTCTGTTTATACAGATAAATGCACGCAATTGAATGATTACCATGTGGGTGTGGACTGCTGCCCACTTGCCCTTTCTATTTTCCTACCACCTAACTGAATTATCTTCTATAGTGAAATTTGCGATGTGGAACTGGGTTTCTAGGAGTTTCGCTTCTATGGCTACTTGTGCCCTGACAATCCCCTTCGTTCCTTGAGAATGCCTCCATCCCCACCACCTCATGTATGTCCCTCGCTTCTCCGCTGTTTTGGTTGTCGGAGAGGTTGGGGTAGAGGCTTGACACCTTTACAATGACGCCATCTTTGGTGTCCGACGTGTCCGACGTTGCTTCAGTGGCGGCTTAGCCTTATCTCTTGGCTGTAATGGACTGGTGGCTGACCCTCGGCTGGTTGCTATCCCATGTCCGAACCTAGGAGGAGCCCTCTTGGCCAAGCTGTTATGGAGGGACCTGATTGTATTCTATGTTTATCACATGGGGTCTTTTGTGTAATTTGACATGACCGGTTTGTATTTTGTTGTGTCTTTGGGGTCCTTGCTTAAAAGAGCTATTTTTCTTTTTTGAATACGGTACAAATGCAGACGCTCATACATATGCATATATACTCATCCTATGAACACCCGCACGCACAACCTACCTCCATGAGCAACTGCAAGAAATTAAGCCGGCACATCATCTTCAGATTGACGAATTTGCCATAGACGTCATCATAATCAATAGGAATGTATGACCACACATCGTTGAAAGGTCTGGACTAAATCCAGAAAAATGCGAGCACCAATGTTAAGTCTAGAACTTGAACTCTGATGGGATGGGATAACACTGTTCTCCTAATCATTAACAATGTCAAGTCTAGAACTTGATCTCTGGTGGACTGACTGTCCTACTAACCATACAACCGCAAAGCTATTTATATATAGTCAGCATCAAGGTTCTTGGGGCCCTTCTTGTATAAAAAAATAAGGACTTAATACTCTACCACACACTTATGGGGCCATACATTCTTGGAGGGAATAGTTCGTGGGTGGTAGATATATATAGCAACTACGGAGTGCTTCCCGACAGCATCTCATCCTTCCATTTTTGTATCTCACCCTTCTATTATATTTCCTTTTTGGAAACAGCTTTCGTGGAAAGGCAAACCAACATGTGCGGCAGGCAGCGCTGCGTGCTGCCCATGCCTCCCAATTATTTCCACGCCGTCTAGCTAGAGCACTAGCAGATTGAGCAAAGCAAACCCCTGCTCCCTAGGTCTGTACGTTTTTTTTTAAAAAAAACTTTCAATCTATTTATCTTCAATCATGCAGTACAACGAACACTAGAAATAAAAATTACATCCAGATCCGTAGACCACCTAGCGACGACTATAAGCACCGAAGCAAGCCGAAGGCGCGGCGCCGTCATCGCCCCTCCATCGCCGGAGCCGGGCACAACTTGTTGTAGTAGACAGTCGGAAAGTCGTCGTGCTAAGGCCACATAGGATCAGCACCCCAGAACAGCAACCGCCGCCGATGAAAAATAACGTAGATCGAAATGATCCAAACTGAAGACACACGAACGTAGACGAACAACGACGAAATCCGAGCAAATTCACCAAAGATAGATCTGCCGGAGACACACCTCCACACGCCCACCAACGAAGCTAGACGCACCGCCGGAATGGGGGCTAGGCGGGGAGACCTTTATTCCATCTTCAGGGAGCCGCCGCCGTCTCACCTTTCTGAGTAGGACACAAACCCTAGCAAGATTGAAAAAACGACTAAAAACGAAGCCCTCCCGCCGGCCCTTGCCAGGATCCACCGCGTCTCCATGGCCCTAGGGCCACCGGAGACGAGGCGGACCTGCGCCGGCGCCGGCGAGAGTCACGAACCCTAACTTTCATAATATAGTAACTTTAGTACTTTAATCATGAGATATAATCATCACACCTGTGTACTCCCTCAGTTCCATAATATAGTATGTATAGATTTTTTGACAAGTCAAACATTACAAACTTTGACCAAGTTTGCAGAGAAAAACATATACATTTAGAATACCAAATAGACATTTTGTATCATAGATATAAATAGTTTTATCTATAAACTTGGTCAAAGATTGGAAGGTTTGACTTTCCTGAAAATCTATATGCACTACATTATGAAATAGAGGGAATATCGTGTTTGTTGACCTGAATTTTATCTAATATGCTAATTTGTTAGCATGTTTATTTGACATGACAATTTCGTTTTTGATGAAAAAGATTGATTTGTGTATTTTGTAGGAATATGTTAGACAGTAAGAAGATTTGTAAAAACTAGCACATTAGAACACTAGGGACATCGTCACAAAATTTTAAGGTTATACTTTTTTTTTCAAATCTGTCTATTTCAGAAAGGTAATTGATACGTCTCCAACGTATCTATAATTTTTGATTGCTCCATGCTATATTATCTACTGTTTTGGACTATATTGGGCTTTATTTTCCACTTTTATATTATTTTTGGGACTAACATATTAACCGGAGGCCCAGCTCAGAATTGCTGTTTTTTTGCCTATTTCAGTGTTTCGAAGAAATGAAATATCAAACGGAGTCCAAACGGAATAAAACCTTCGGGAACGTGATTTTCTCACCGAACGTGATCCAGGAGACTTGGACCCTGCTCCAAGGAACAAAAGAGGCGGTCACGAGGGTGGGGGGCGCCCCCCCCTAGGGCGCACCCCCTGCCTCGTGGGCCCCTCGGAGCTCCACCGACGTACTCCTTCCTCCTATATATACCTACGTACGCCCAAACGAACAGGGAGGGAGTCAAAAACCTAATTCCACCACCGCAACTTTCTGTATCCACGAGATCCTATCTTGGGGCCTGTTCTGGAGCTCCGCCGGAAGAGGGCCGTCATCACGGAGGGCTTCTACATCATCATAGCCTCTCCGATGAAGTGTGAGTAGTTTACCTCAGACCTTCGGGTCCATAGTTAGTAGCTAGATGGCTTCTTCTCTCTTTTTGAATCTCAATACAAAGTTCTCCCACTCTCTCGTGGAGATCTATTCGATGTAATCTTCTTTTTGCGGTGTGTTTGTTGGGTTGGGTGTCCATGGGGAAATGTGACGTTGGGGTTGAACCCACCGTGTGTGTCCCCGTCGGCGTAGCCCGGCGACGACGTGTATCCCCATGGTTGCGGCGGCGACGAGAAACCGGACGGAGAGCCGACGCTTTGCTGGCTCCAGGGTACGTACTGGGCGTGGCCGCCTGGTGGATTCATCATCCCCAAGCAAGTCGCCTCGGCCTCCCGTCGCTGAACTTCCGCCCTCCACTCGGCGTTTGTCATGCCCGGTGGTTTGGACGGCGGCGCCCTCGGCTTCCTCTGCTTTGCCTGGGTGATGAAGGCGGTCGCGGTGGTCGCGGCGCGGGGGATCACGTACTTCTTCGGCGGCATGGCGGCGGCTGGGAGGCGAGCGGGAGGGATATTGGCGGGAGGAAAGGAGGGAATGAGAGGGAAGTGGGGGGCGAGGGCGGGAAGAGGCTCTCGTCTCGCCGACAGAGCGGCCCCACACCCCTTTTCGCTTGTGCCGGTGCCCCCAGGCGTGCCCCAGTGCGCTGGGTTCGGCCTGGGTCCGCCGGCACCAGTTTCGGCCCGAGCCGGCGAAAAACGGGCTACTGGGGGCGCGACTGGGACGAATTTTGGGCCCCGGCACGGCAAAAACGCCTGGGGAGGGCCTGTTGAAACCGCGGCTGGAGATGATCTTATTCACGCATGCCATTCTAAAAGTCTGAAGTTACATTTCTTTATGCAATCCATTACCTATTTCTTTTAAGCATGTAACCATGCCATATCAGCACCTATATATGCATGTTTATCATAAGTTGCACCTTTTGTATTAATTTAACCATGCAACTATGCCACATTAGCAAGCTATAAATGTCGCTTATAATTTATATATTTGAATTAATTTTTATATTGCCATATATTGTATATGTGTCCTATACTTGAAGCATAACAACACAGTTCATGATTCCTATTCTTTATATAAGAAAATGGCATTTTGCTAACTACAATGCAAATCAAGAACATTCCCATATTCTTTTGTATTTCTTTTAGTTGCTTTTCTATCACCTAATAATACAGTTATTTTCACAAGGTATACACGGCAACACATGGGGCATCGTCTACTTAACTTGAGCGCGACAACAATGGAGCTCCCAATGCTCCTGGCGGCTCTCTTTCTGCAAAGGTAAACTAAGCGATCCCAGGCCACCACCACGGTTTTGATTTTCGGCCGAGAAAATCATATTTCGGCCGAAATTCGGCCGTCTCGCTTGGGCCCGGTAAAAGTCTTTGTCAGCTGAATTTTTCGGCCCAGTTTGAATTTTTTTGGCCCAGCCCAGCTTCCGGAGGCTTCCCATTACGCTTGCCTCAGCCAAAACGATCGAAACGAACACCCAAACCCTAAACAATCTTATTTTCTCCTCCTGTGTTGTGCGGCGGCGGCGCTGCGCACTGGGCACAGCAGCCGCGCGTCCATGTCTCGTCCCCGTCGGCCCCCCAACTCACGCCTGCTGCTCCTGCATCGTTCGCTCCTCCGCGACCCCTGCCACACGCCTCTGCCGGCTGCCGCTGAAGCCGTCCGCAACTCCTCCCTAACTCTGCTAAAGACTGAGGTACGTGCATGTCTTTTCTGTGAGGCCTTGTTCGCTCGATGGTCGACGCAATTAACAAACCTTCTCCTTTCCGTTTGTTCTTGAAGGCTGCTCCATGGCGATCTGCACGTCTTTGTTTGCGAAACCTGTTGTTGTGGACTGTGTACAGGGAACTTTTTATGCTGATTTTAATCCCCGGTGCTAGTCTGCTAATCATTATATTTTCTACTTCCCAGATTTATGTTGGACTTCTATCTTTGGTATCAGTTGATTTCAATTTTTTGGTTAAATTTCAATCAAAATTCAAATTTTGGTTTAACAATTTCGTCCGAGATTTTACCGGAATATTTGAAATGACCGAATTTCGGCCATCTCGGTCATGGCCGAGAAAATTCACAAACCGAAAGCCAAAACACAGGCCACCACCCACCACATCGATCACGCTGTTGTTGCTCAACTATAATTATTACCATGTTGCTATCGATGGAAACGCATCCTATTGAAAAACCTGTTATTGTAAAAAGTTCAAAATTTCAACTTTTCCGTTAAAAAAATCTGAAAACAAATATACATGGACGTAATATATATGTGTGTAAAATTTCACAATGAAATACCTTGATTGCGAGATGCACAAAAAAATTTCTGCACTTTGAGAATGAAGTGTAGGATTTGCTTTTATTGTGCATGTCTCTTTTAATGTATTTCACTGTGAAAATTTACACATGTTTACATTATGTCTCTGTGTATATGTGTATTTATTTTCATACTTAAAAAAATATCGGCCTCCAAGAACATGAGCTCCATTTAGAGGATGCAGTGTAGGATGTCCGCACTCACAAAAGGTAAATGTGCAGCTGTCCGCACCCACATTCTAATCATTCACTTGAACGCATCGATCTATATAAGACACATGCTTCTAAGTATTACGTACCCACAGGCCACAGCACTCCACACCAAACCATTCACTCAACAATGGAGTTCGTTATGCTCCTGGCCGTTCTCTTGTGCCTCCTAGCCGGAATGGTCATTCTGCGAAGTTACACCAGGCGAGCCCATGCTCAGGCCACCATATACCACGTCGGCGACCCAGCTGTTGCTCATCGAGCGCTCATTGGGAACGCCGACGAATTCTTAAACCGGCCGGCAGCGAGCTTCCCCACCTCCCTGGCCACCTGGCGCCATGGCGAACGCAACGACAACATAGCCACTGTGAGCTACGGCCCGCAGTGGCGAGTGCTCCGGTGCAACCTCACAGCTGAGATCCTCTCACGCCTCGGCTCGTTGGCCCCGCTGCATGAGGAGGCCGCCCAGGCCCTTGTCGCAGACCTCTCTGCCCGTTGCGGCGGCGGAGGCGACGTGGCCGTGCGTGAGCCCATCACCAAAGCTGTGTTCACGCTGGCCACACGCCTGTGCTTCGGCGATATTGTGGACGACAGCCAGAGACATGCCATTGGACGCGTGATACGCGACTCCATTGTCACCGCAGGTAAGCTCAGCCCCGGGTTCGATGGCTCGATGCTATCCAAGCTCGCGAACTGGAGGGGGTTTCGCCGGATCTCCGCCGTGCTCAAACGGCAGACCAAGCTGTACCTCCCTCTGATCGCGGCACGGAGTCAGTCGCAGTCTCAGCTCTGTGGTGGCATTGTCCATCCTTACGTCGACTCGCTCCTTGATCTTCGTGTCCCAGAGGACAATGGTGATGCCTCCGGCCCCGGGCGTCCTCTTCGAGACGGCGAGCTGGTGGGCCTTGTGTTCGAGTTCCTTGGAGCAGCCACGGGATCAACCGCAGCCTGCCTCGAGTGGACCCTCGCCCACCTCATCGACCAGCCAGAGACCCTGGACAAGCTGCGCGTCGAGATCGACGAAGAGGCTGACGCCGGCGGGATACTCTCCAGCAAGAGCCTTCGCGGCGGCATGCCGTACCTGAACGCTGTGGTCCTCGAATGCCTTCGCATGCACCCGCCGGTACCGGTCGTCTTACGCAGCGCCCACGGCGAGGGCGCCAAAGCGATCAGCGGCATGACCGCTGTGCCGGTGGACGGCCTGAACGTGCGGTTCAATTTAGCCGACATCGGAAGAGATGCCAAGAGGTGGACTGACCCTGATAAGTTCAGGCCGGAGCGGTTCCTTGCCGGAGGCGAGGCCGAGGACATCGGGCCGGCGCCGGGCCCCAAGGAGATCAGGATGATGCCGTTCGGTGCGGGACATCGGCACTGCCCTGGCGTGAACATGGGAATGTTGCACATCAAGTGCTTCTTGGCGGCGCTCGTGCACAACTTCGACTGGGCGCTGTCGGCGGAAGACTGCAGCAGCGGTGTCGACATGACGGAGCAGGATGGCTTCATAAAAATAATGAAGAAGCCGCTCTCCGCGCGTGTCACTAGACGCACTTGATTTCTTTTTAAATCTTTGACAAACTTGTGTCCGGTTTCTGAAAGCCTGGTTCTATTTTTCATGCACGTGTGGTTCTAATTTTCTGTTGAAGTTTGTTTGAGATTGCTTACCACACAGACCATGTTGTGTGTGTGATATTCGCATCCAGTAATAAGAAATCGTGTGCTTCTTGCTTCTTCCGGGCTCATCTGCACCCGCTTTCAAAGAAACATATCTTTATTGAGTTGGATTTTTCTGCTTCCGGGCTCATCTGCACCCGCTCTCAGAAAAAAATCAAAACAAAAAACTAGATAAATTCCAAAAAAATCTTATGTTTTTGTGTGTGGTAGATAATTTGATGCGTGAAGTCCGCTCCAAATTTTGACTCATTTGGACAACTGAGCAGCTCTCGGCAAAAAAGACAAAATCAGAGTCTGTAAAAAAGTTCACTGTTCACGCACTGTTCTGACCTGATTTGTCTTTTTTACCGAGAGCTACTCAGATGTTCAAATGAGTTGAAATTTGAAGTGGACCTCACACGTCAAATTATCTACCACACAAAAAAATAGATTTTTTTTAAAAAAAATTTAATATATTTTTTTCTAAGCGGAAGCAGATGAATTTAGGCAACGAGTTGGATTTCCGATCTTTACTTGCATATTCCTAGTTTCCTAGTATGAAGGTTGAGGATCATCAATCAAAGTTACTTATTGGAAGCGGTGCAACATTGAAAAGCCCTCCTTTTTTTAATGGGAAAACCTATCTGTTTTGGAACGTAGTAGCAGTTCACAAATAAGATGCTTCTCCTTTCGTGATGGTAACGGGTTGTTAGAATTTTATGGTATTTTATTGTTGTGCTTGCACTTCTCTAAGCATCATACACCGTACGTGAAGCTCGGAAATTCGCAGGGGTACGCAGCTGCGGGAGCACGCGCCTGCCCAGCCCTTCCCGGCCACCTAATTGTCTCGCGGTCTGCAAAAGTAGTTTGATCATGCATGAGAACACGGTAAATTAAAGGTTTTAATCTTTGAAACTTATGATTTTGTCTGAAACTATCGATTTTCTCGGTCGCTTGTATCAAGTTTCAGAGGTAAAACTTTAAGCGATTTTTTTGTACTAAAGTTGTTATTCTGTCGGTCGCTGGTACTATGTTTTAAAGGTTGAAATTGAACACATTTTTATTAGATCCTCAAAATGTACTTCAAATGGATCTATTTTTCAAAGCCCTTGTCACAAGAAACATGGATATTGCAACATTATTTAATTTAAACTTTTCAATCAAGAGATACGAAAAAATAAAAATTGGAAACCAAAAGAAAAAGTACGTGCGGGACTCGGTGCCCTGCACCTGCTTGGCCCAACCGCACTGCACCGAGTAGCAGCAGCTTGATTTGCATGTGCATGCATCGTAGCGATAACTCGAGATCATGGCCGGGACTGTAGCTCCACACTGCACCGAGTAGCAGCTTGATTTGCATGCGTAATAATTTCTCTAGCTACAAGGCGAATCGACCACTCCAAGAGTCGTTTGCTGAGATCCGTGATGATTCCACCGCACATGACTGGAGATTCTATTCCCATACACTCACGTCGTGTCTTGGCCCAACTCCCTCACGCGGACAGGATCACTGTTTTCACTTTTCACGCAAAGATTAACATAATTTGACCTTGTTAGAAAAAAAACGGATTTGACCTTTTTAGGTCATGACAACTTTTCTAGCGTTTTGGTTATACGGGAGACGTCATGGTCAACGGTGTATCACCAAGCGGTCAACTTGGTAAGCTATCTTAAAAAAAATTTGACAGTCAAATTGTCTAACGGTGTATCCACCCAAGCCCACACTTGTCTAGTTTGCGCCGATGTGGCATGATGAAAACGCCAAACTTCTTGGGTGGCGTTTCAGGGAACCGCCATATATCTTGGCTTCTGCTCCTGGCCGCTAAGATATGCTGACTCGGCTACCATCGTTGTATGCATGACTTGCCACTCGTTAGCTTCTCTGCGTGCGTGCGTGCATGCATGCATGCGTCTCATAGGTGGCTTAGGTAAGTAGGACGTTGTCCAGGATATTTGGTTCCGACAATGCATGAATGCAAATAACACAATTCAGAGATTACCGAAACATTTCCTCCAAATTAGATCGTGTCTTCATACTGTACGGTACTAACTAAGATGCTTGATGTCAATTCAGGCAAGAGAGATTCGAACAGTATACAACAGATGGGCAGGAGACAGGATGGGAGCATGGCTGGGCTCTAGCGTCATGTGTGCTGAAATCTACCCACTTTAAAAACAAGATTGACGGCGGCCGCCGCTCGAGCCTCGGCCACCGCATCTCACCATGGGCTGTGCCACCACCACGTCGCCGGCTACTGGCGACCGGAGGTGCCGCTCCGCCTCTATCACCTGTTTCCCCAACTTGAGGCAGACGAATCCTCGTGGCCGTGCGACACATGGGCGAGGCAGCACGCGGTAGGTAGCTCGCGAAAGTGGTCCCGAGATGTGAAAATTGTAGGATGGATGGATATTGTGTTGTGTTATTGATCTGATCCTCGTAGGGGTATATATAGAGTGCAACATGAGGGAGAGAGTGGAGTAGAGGGCAAGTTGTATACGATTTAATCCTATTCTATCTCCAACTCCTAATCTGTAACTTAAACATAATTATACTTCTAACATTTCCCCTCAGTCGTAGCAGGAGTGAAGCTGACGATTGCGACTAAATTTCATCATCAACTACGTCTCTGATGGCTGATGGGTCGGCACCTATGGCTGTGACTGCGTCCCCTTCTGGAGAGAGTGAAGCAGTCACAGCGAGAGTATCGTGGACGCAAGTGACGAGGCGGACGCTGTTGACTGGAGTTGTTACCGATGAGTTGCTGTAGACGTAGCCATTAATGTAGTGGTAGCCGATTATGGTGATGTAGCCGTGGTCGAGGGTGTGGTCGTCGTAGATGATGAAGCCGCACAAAGCCGGAGGCGCAAAAAAATGCAATATGACGGAGCTCCAGACGTGGACGATGCACCTGGCGGGTGTCAGAGGGTGCCGTCAGCGACGAGTCCGCCAGTTTTGCCAAGACCGAAGGAAGCTCATCGAGCACACAACAGTTTTGCCAGAACCGTGTGGCCGTGTAGGGTCGTTACTGTAGTGATGCCGTGTCGATGCAGGCGTGCTGTCGTGGATGACGCGGTCGATGCCGTCGTCATGGTCGTGTCTTGTAGAAAAGTCTGTCAGAGAACGCTAGGTGTCTATCTTGTGGACAAGGCAGTGGCGGTGTGTTGACGAAGATGTTGATGAAGACCACTTTAATGAAGACCTTGGCGATGAAGTGTCGGTGATGGCGTTGCAGCGGCGTGTCGACGATGATGTGTCGCTTGAAGGCGTCCCTCGTGGCGACGGGGTGTCAATGCCGTGTCGTGCTGGAGAAGTTGATGAAGAATTGCATCGCTTTCCACACGGGCCTGACGTGTGGATGATGCATGCCATGGTAGCTTCTCTTATATATGCTCGACGAAGAAAAAAAATTAGGCTTGATGTAGTCGTACAACTCGGTGTCGCGGCGCGGGGTCGATGAAGATCGCTCGGTGCAGTTTTGTCGCTCAGCTCGATGAAGAATAGCTTTTTTTTTTAGACAAACTCGCGAAACTTTTATTCAACCGTCACAATGTTTACAGGGACGAACAAAAGATCGCCGGGGTGGCCTAACCAGACATGGCGGCCAGTCCCCAACGTTAATGCATGCTTCGCGAGGTTGTGAGCCTCAAAGTTCGAGGATCTAAATTCATGACTAAAAGAACACGATGAGAAAAAACGAGCTCTATCCGTTATTTCATGTACCACTGCTCCATATGTTGCTGCCGTTCCTCCTTTGATCGCCTCCACCACTGCCATGCAATCCGAGGCGATGAAAACTTTCTGCTCGTACAAATCCTCGGCAAGTGCCAGCGCTTCCCTGGTAGCTAGAACTTCAAGCACCTCCGGGTCCTCTATGTTGTTGAAAACAACTGCCGAGGCCCTCAAATACACACCCGATGCCTCTATGTTGTTGAAAACAACTGCCGAGGCCCCCAAATACACACCCGATGCATCGCGGCAAACGGCTCCCACAGCCCCCCTTCCACCAGCACGCGGCACAGCCGCATCGACATTAATCTTAACATGATCATCCGGTGGTGGCTGCCAAGCAGTAGGGCGAGCCCTTGGAGTTGCCGGTGACCTGTCAATAGGTTTCTGTATGTGCTTCAAATCAGCCAAGTAGCTAGTGACAAAACCATGAGTAGCGAATGGAGGTTTGTAAATTCCTTCATGGATTATCTTTCTCCTTGCTGCCCAAATCGCCCATAATGTGACAATCATGGTAGTGAATTCCTCTTGAGGAAGCGATTCGCTCATCAGAAAGAGCCATCTCTTTGCCTGTTCGTCTCTCTGCATACACATATGCTGCACCATATCCTTATTTGATAGAGCCCACACGCATCGGGCGTAGTTACAGTCGAGAAGAGAATGGCGCCAGTTGTTATCTGCTCCGCATAACGCACACACATGCGATGATGACATGTTTCGACGGTGCACAACATCACCGGTAGGAAGTGAGTGACGAGCCAGACTCCATGTGAATATTTTCAGTTTTGAAGGAACTTGCAATCCCCAAATAGATGACCATCCTTTGGATTCTCTGCTGGACATATCCTCGGCCTCATCTAGCCAGTCCTCCCTTCTCATCTTCAACTTATGGATCAATTTGTAAGCTGATTTTACTAAGAAACGGCCCCTCGGATTGCCCGACCATGCCCAAAAATCGTCCACTTGTCTAGTACAGAGGGGGATCTTCAGGATTCACTACTGAAAACAGGGAATTTTCCATCAGTCATCTCTTTGTCGTCTGCCAGCGGATGGCAAAGAACGTCTTTGCCATCCGCTTACAAAAAACAGATGGCAAAGAACTGACGGATGGCAAAGAACCTGGTTGCCATCAGCCAGTTCTTTGCCATCTGCCAGCGGATGGCAAAGAATCTTTGCCGTCCGCTGGCAGATGGCAAAGAAGTGGGTGGGCCCAGTGGATAACGACGCTATAACGGCCCACTAGCCCCACCTCTTTACCATCTGCCAGCTGGCGGCAAAGATTCTTTGCCATCAGCTGGCTGATGGCAAAGAGGTGGGGCTTTGCCATCCGCTGGCTGATGGCAAAGAAGTGGGCTTTTGCCATCCGCTGGCTGATGGCAAAGAGGTGGGACTATCTCCTCTCCCATCTCTCAAAAAAAATCTCCTCCCCTCTCTCCCAGCCCGGCCCCACCCCTCTCTCTCCCAGCCCGACCCACCCTCTCTCTCTCCCCACCTCACCCGCCCACCACCGTGCGCCCCCGCCCCACGTTCCCGACGCTGGCCCGCCGCTCCACGCCACCGCAGCCCGCCCCTCCCCCGCCACCGCAGCCCGCCCCTCCCCCGCCCCTCCCCTCCACGGCAGCCTACCCATGCGCCCGCCCCTCCACTGTTCCAGGCCGCAGCGCCGCCCTCTCCTCGCGGCCCTCCCGGCCACCGCGGCGTGCCCCGCGGCCCTCCCCGCCACCTTAGTCCGCCCCTTCGCCCGCCCCTCCACCGAGCCAGGCCGCGGCGCCGCCCCCTTCCCGCCACCGCGCCATCCTCCTGTGAGCAACCGTCTCCCCTCTCTCAAGTCTAACTGAATCCCCAGCAGGATCTCTTCCCTTCTCTCTTAAATGTTATCTCCCTTGCACCCTTAATGTGTTTTTCTTGTTTAATTTTAGCTGGCCAAGATTAGTGTTGCTCTATTTTACGTTCTTTTGAGTAGATCGACTATTGTATCGTTCTCAACTAAATCCATTTCTAAAGCATCTAGAGATGGATATATTATGGGTGGAGGTAGCCGGTGATGTGATCAATATGTAGTCATTGAGCAGCTAGCTCACTGATCTAATTAGCTACAAAGTGGATTCCCTACTTGCATTAGCTCCCCGACCACCGTATCATAAATATATAAACCTACATTACATATTTACTAGAACTGTTTGTTGCATCATTGAAATCAATGAGGGCCTATCTAAACAGTGAGATACTGAGCATGAAATCAATGGTTAAAAATCAAGTTACATGGATGTCACCCAAGCCGGGACATAGGCCCCGTTTGTTTGGGCTTTTGCTTCTACTTTTGCAGCTTTTCGCTTTGGTAAAAAAGTAAAAAAGCTTCTAAATGGGTGCCTTTTGCTTCGGCTTTTGGCTTATACCATCATATAACAATATTGATTTATAAGCCACAATCTGAAGCAAAAAAACCCATATTTAGGAGCTTTTGTGTCTTTTTTACCAAAATAGAAAAGCTGCAAAAGCAGAAGTAAAAGCCCAAATAAACAGGGCCATAACCTCCTTTGCAAGTCATTCCAATCTCTTGGGGCCATGCTCCATCGGTTCCCTATACGGCATCAAAGATGGTGTGGCTCTCCTGAATGACGTGTGCGATCCAATGCAGTAACTTGGCCTCTTGTATTAAATCGGTCCATAAATCTGTCTATACTAGTATATGTTATTTTCTATGCATGGAAATGACCACGTGATATGCATGGAATGTGTAGTGAAAGCGTTCTTGTAGAAACTGCTAAAGATTTGCTTAAACCCCTAACTACAAGAACTTGTTTTCATGTACAAGTTTACCTGTTGGAGTAATGACTACAGTCTAAGAAGGCTATCTTTTTCAGAACCCAACCAAATCAGATATATTCGCAAAAAAAAAGATATGCATGACACTAGTGCAAGTGGGATTTTTTTGTGCCTTGTGATCCGAAGTTTGAATTGTCTTACGTATTTGCTTGATTACAAGTTTTGAATAAAGTAGTGAGTGAAGCCAGCGCACCCTATATGCACAAAATAATTTACTAATTTCAAAACAAATAAAAAAACTCTGAAACTTTTTTGGAAGGGAAATGCACCTACACAAGCTAAATTGTAAATCCGAAATATTAATTAGCTGCCAACAAAAGACTTATATTTTTCAAAATTCAAAAATATGTATGTTATTCTGAAATCCCATTACCTTGTGGTTTCTCAAAGATTTAAAATTTGCAAACCTCATAAATATAAATCTTGGTCAGCTCTTTGGAAGCAACCCCCTTGCATACATTATTTTTCTGTATGGAACTCCATAGAGAATCTAGAATTAAAGGCAGGATTTGATCACCACGCTTATATCCTTGGCTTATAAAAAGAGATGTACCTATGTATGGAAGTTAAGCAGGAAATAGAAAAGCAACCACCTTGCCTTTATCACGTATCTTGCTCTCATCTCTCCCAAAGCTTAAGCCCCAACCAAAACCATTACCTGGGTATAGCACAGAATGTGTATCTCTATATTTCTGTTGGTAAGAATATAAGTATCATACTTGGTTCCATTAGTAGGCTGAGAGCACGGCTTCTTCCGCCATGATACCGAAATCAAGACCGTTGCTCAACGGATTAGGTCCCAATCAACACCATAGTTGTAATGCAGTTTGGAATCTGTTTCTACTTGCATTACCGCCATACTTGCATTCTATTTCTACTATATTTCATTCTTGATCATGAAAGATGATTCAACGTGCATGTCCCTCTCCTCCTTATAAATTATACATGCAACATCTTTTTTTTAGCCTCTTTTTCATTCCTTATATTTCCTCGCTCTCTTATTTCGCATATATAGAAGGTTAATTTAGCCTTATCTTTTTGGCTCATATTTCCTTGATTCCTTGAAATCCTCTTTAAGAGAGTGCTTCCTTATGTTTCCTCGCTCTCTTATGTCGCATATATAGAAAGCTAATTCATCCACTCCGGGTACAGTTTCATATGAGATATATCAGAGGGGAAAGGAGAGATACACACGCATGCTTTACACAATAGCGGGTGTGCATGCCGTCTAATTTATTTCATGTCCACTTTGTTTTTCCGTTTTAGATAATAAATTGGTGGCAGAAAGCATTTTGACCTGTTTGGCACTGCTATGTGCTACTCCGCAGATTCCAAATTACTCATTTCATACTTGTTTGTTCAAACTTTACGTGCCTAGTTACGCATTCGTCATGAATTCAGATAAAATCTGAATATAAGTTATCCCATGAATTTATCTGAGAAAGAAATTTTAAGAGGCTGGCCTATAATTTTAAGAGGATTTTTAACCTAGCTTTTTCTGTTTAGTGCTGGTTTGGCTTACTTAGCTTTTATATTTGAACAATCAGGTTCACAAATAGATACCAACCTAGACACGAGCTGGATAAACCCTATCTGATTTTGTTTTCTCCACTTGAGATTTGCAGGGGAGGTTGCATTGCCCGGAGGAAAGTCATAGGAGGGTGATGCTGATGATGCAGCAACAACATTAAGGGAGGTAAAGGAGGAGATTGGGCTTGATCCAGCCTTGGTCACTCTCGTTTCCTCGCTTGAGCACTTCTTGCCCAAGGTAAGATGTCTATGAGTTCTTGCCTATACCCCTACTGAAAAAAATCACATTGTACAGTGGACAGACTATTTAAGTGCACGCTGAAAGGCATGTATATTTGTGTTGATCGGGTGGATTTAAATGTGCAGTTGTTTCGTCGCTGCGAGGGTCTGGTGTTTGACGACCTCCCCGTGCGTTCAACGAGCTCTGCCCCGACGTTCGTGGGTGAGCACAAATGACATCTCCTCCTCCCCCAATCATTTTCTATGTTCCGGTCTTCGTGCCGATGAAACATGCTAGCTATAGGTAGATTGAATCATCAGTATGCGTGACCACTATGCGTCTCCCGTTCGAAAGGGTTACATCTATAAATATGCATGCATTTGCATATTTATAACCGTGATTCTTTCGAATTGTCCAACGTTATCCATGGACAGCCCGAGTATGTGTAGATTGGGTTCGTTTTCCCATATGCTCTGCTCCGGATCCGATGCAGAATTTCGTCAGTGCCTCCCTGTTGTTCTCCGGGTACACATCCTCTCTGCTTATTGCCGAGACGTGTATCAGGAGAACAACGGGGAGGTGCTGCCAAAATTTTGTGTCGGATCCGGAGCAGAGCATGGGAAAACGAACCCAATCTACACATACTCGGGTGGGATTAGGACCTATCTTTACCTATTAGCGTCTAGGTTGCATGGATGTAATAAAACTGAGAAACTCTATTAACTGATGAATATATGGTTTGCTGAATTATGTATGTATTTCTTGTGTGTCCAGTAGCCAGGCAAGATGAGTGATCGTGCGTGGATGTACACCGGTCACCCTAGTCAGAAAGACATGACCCCTGAATGGATGACAAAAACCAAGGGGTTTATCAGAGCCGCATTTGCAAATGGACAGGAAACAACCTGGTGCCCCTGTGTCAAGTGCGACAACTATCGTAAGATGTCAGAGTTTGAAATGATCAAACACCTGCAGAAGTGGGGTTTTACGCCCGGTTATACGATGTGGACATTTCATGGTGAGTCTGCCCAACGTTCCAGAGCTGAGGAGGGCCGTCGTCGCACTGACGAGCATGGTACCGGGATGGAAGACATGGTGCAAGACTTTGATGATGCTCGGGATTCGGACGATGAGATGGAGGAATCTGCAAAGGCCTTCAATGATATGTTGGAGTCTTCGATGCATGACTACAAGAAGCTTGGGATAATGGGATCAAGACATACGACGCCGCTACAAAAAAAACTTCCTAATGCGTGTGTGGTACATGTACTCGATGCATGACTTGCCGGCATATGCGCTATTCGTTGGTTGGTGTGTGCATGGAAGGTTCCCGTGCCCCACATGCAAGGCAGCTCTTGAGTTTCGTCGGCTGCAGGCGGGTGGCAAGTTTTCTTGCTTCGACATGCATAGACAGTTCCTGGATCCTCACCATAAGTTCAGAAAAGACAAGAAGAACTTCATCAAAGGTAGAGATGTCAAAAACTCTGCACCACCTGCGTTGACAGGCCAACAGACCCTGGATCAGTTAAACACTCTCGAGCCGGATCCAGAGCGTCCAGGGTATTTCAAGGGGTATAATACGGAACACGCCTGGACCCACAAGATATGCTTGTGGGATCTGCCGTACTTCAAAGACCTCCTTTGCCCACACAACATCGACGTGATGCACACTGAAAAGAATGTCGGCGAGGCCATCTTTGGTACATTGTTCGGCATAGAGGGGAAAACGAAGGATAATCCTAAGGCCAGAGTCGATCAGGAGGCTCTATGTGATAGACCGCTACAAAACATGAAACAACCAAAAGGAAAGAAGAACTAGGCGAAGCCAAAGGCATGGTTCAATCTTGGAAGGCCGGTTATGAGGGAAATACTCCTGTGGGTGAAAAAGGAGTTCATGTTCCCCGATGGGTATGCATCGAATCTAAAGAGGGGGGCGAGCCTTGAAAAATTGAAAATATTTGGTCTCAAGAGTCATGATTGGCACATATGGCTTGAGCGGGTAATGCCGGTGATGTTGCGTGGCTTTATCCCTGAGGATGAATGGCTAGTACTGGCAGAACTGAGCTATTTCTTCCGTGTTCTATGTGCGAAAGAATTATCGCCTGGCTTGATAGAAGAAATGGAAGATTTGGCGCCGGAGTTGATCTGCAAGTTGGAGATGATCTTTCCACCTGGCTTCTTTAATCCAATGCAGCATTTGATTTTGCATCTCCCGACCGAGGCACGATTGGGGGGGCCCGTGCAGAATCGTTGGTGCTACGCAACTGAGAGGATGCAGAAGACGCTTCGAGCAAAATGTAAAAATAAACATCGAATTGAAGCATCGATGGCCGAGGCATTCATTACTGAGGAGGCGGCAAACTTCGTGACAGCACACTACAAAGCCAAAAATCGTCATTTGCATAATCCGAAGCCTCGGTACAATGTTGGCGACCCTAAAAAGGGTGGATCCAACCTCAGCCTATTCAAAGGGAAGCTCGCACCAGCCGGTGCTTATACTCCCTTATTGTTGGATAACGACGAATGGCGGACCATTACGTTGTATATCTTCAACAATCTAACAGAAGTGCGGCCGTACATCGAGTAAGTTCTCGGTACATTGGTTCACAACCTCTACTTCATTTGAACTGCTCTTATTCCCGGATATTTGATACAGTCGATACGTCGCCAAATTCTCGTATGGAGCGGTTATCCAAAAGGATTCCGTCAAAGAGTATGAGCTTCTAGCAATGCATGGAGGCGGCTATCCCGGTTTCATCTCTTGGTTCAAACAAACGGTAATTTCCATTAGAACATTTCATTTCTTCTTCTAATTTCTGGCTAATGCAACAATCCTTTCGTACTGAACTTGTAGGCTAGTTCAGAGTCTATGGACGCCGAATTGAGACAAGTCGCTAATGGTTTTCACTATAAGGTCCATTCATTTGACAAATACGACATCAACGGGTATCCCTTTCGTACCTATGGCAAAGAGCTATCTATGGCCGACTGAAAGTCTACAAATTGTTGTGTCTCTGCTATCGGCGAAGGAGATACCGAGTATTATGGAAGAGTTGAAGCAATTTATGAACTTCTATTCTATGGTGCAAACCCACCGAACGTCGTAGTCTTCAAATGTCATTGGTTCCAGCCGAAAGAGACTAGAAGGACTCATGAACATCTAGGGCTAGTCGAAATCAAACAAAGCACCCATTTGGATGTTCCCGATGTCTATATTACGGCTCAACAGGCAACCCAAGTTTTCTATCTACCGTTGGCCTGCCAAAGTGATCCAAATCTCGATGGTTGGGATGTCGTTTATGAAGTGCCGCCACGTGTTAGACCACCTCCCCCCAATGAAGAGGATTATGAACCTCACATTAATCCAGACACATATGAAGGAGAATTTTTCCAAGAAACACGTCTTTCCAAAAAACGTTTCAAGAACCGCTCACCTCAGAACATTCAAGTAGACAGCGGCAGTGAATCCGAGCCTGAGCAGGAACAAGAAGAGCCGGAACAAGAAGAGGTTACTGCTGCGGATGACCTGTCAATGCTTGACTGATTACATACAGGAGGCCTTCCAGATGTTGATGAATTTATTGATGATGATGATGAGCACGTCATTACTGATAGTGATGAGGATGATGCATTTATTGACCCCGAAGCATATATAGACGATGATGATGCATTTATTAATGATGACGATGAAGATTAATATTATAGTTCATGTCAGGTATTCCATTATTATTATATACATATATATTATTAATTAGTTCAAGTTTTAACCTAGCTAGCTCAAAAATGACCTATTTAACATAGGATAGCTCTAAAATGAGCTATACTTAGCATTTATTCCTCCAAAATGAATTTATATGCTTAGCTAGCTCAAAAATGACATAACAACCTTAATTAGCTCAAAAATGACCTATTTAACCTAGGATAGCTCTAAAATGAGCTATACTTAGCATTTATTCCTCTAAAATGAATTTATATATATATATATTATTATTCATGTCAGGTATTCATTTTTTTATATTGTACTAATTTCGTTTACTCTTTGTCATTTCAGGTGTTGACAGATGGTGGGCGCGGGTCGAGAGCGCTCCGAGGCTCCTACCTCGGCGCGTGGTGGGAGGGGTAGTTCCATTCCCCCCCCCCCCCATAGCCTCCGGAGAGCGCTAGATCTTAGTTTGCAGAGTCCAGCGACTGTCGCTTCTTCTTCGGCCGGGAGAGGTCCAGGGGGGGTAAGAAGAAGGAGAAGGCTGCTAGAGGTGGACGTGGCGGCGGGAGAGGTAGGAAGGCTGCTACGCCTTCCTCGCCGCCACCCCTAGCTGAGTCACCCGACCACAGGACTGCTCCGTCTGAGATCGAGCCATCTGAGGTGGACCCGTCTCGGACTCCACTCCACGAGCCTCCGGCCGACGAGCCTATGGCAGGCGCGCCTACGGCCGACGAGCCTCGGGCCACCGAGTCTTCGCCCCACGAGACTCCGGAGCTCAGACGGGGTCACGCTGAGTCGGAGCCGAGCCCATCGGAGGACTGGACGGAGTCGAGTGCACATGGTCGTGTTCAGGGTGCAGACTATAGTCCTGATAGCTATAGCGAGGGTGAGTGGGTTGAGGGGTGCAAAGTCTACCAGCGTGGTCATACAAAGCTCCCGCCCACCCCGGCGACCCCCGACCAGAGGTGGTTGATTGCGCCTAACGGGGAGAAGTAAGTGCATTTACTCTTTTTTAACCTTTTGCCTTGACGTTTCTTCGAATATCTAATGCATTGGCCTTGTCATACTGTAGTTCTTGGACACACGAAGATGGTGTACGCAGGCCCAACACTGTCCTTGGTGTGATTTGTCGCCAGTGCTTCCCGGGGTGGGTCACGTTGCCCGGTGAGGGCCGGGTTCCAGAGCTAGGAATGACCTGGGAGCACTACTTGGCTGCCCCGGCCTCGCCGGAGCATAGGGTCGGCGATGTCGAGTGCGACACGGTGGCCGACATTGTGATCGCCACGTTTTGGGTAATTTCTCCTTTGCCATTTACGTTGTGTTTTCTTCTTTGATTGCATACCTTCTACATGTGTTTTTTTGTTTGATTGCAGACCTTCTAATCCGTGTTTTCTTGTTTGATTGCAGACCTTCTACAGGTGTGCTGAGGGATAGGAGGAGGCCGCGGCTCGGGTTATCGACGCCGAGTGCAGGCGCCTACTTGGAAACTTTCGGCACGAGGCTCGGACGCAGGCTGTTCGATACTACTTAGCACAGACTGGTATTAGGAGGAGAAAAGAGAAGTGCCGGGACAAGTATCTGAGTAAGGAGAAGTACATGAAGGTAATTACCTATTCTTAAGGCCTTGTACTTAGTTTCCAAGATTTGATTCGTAGGCGTAGCGCTCAAATTTCTCTTGCTTAACTTAGGTGCCCCCGAGATGGTGTGCGGACAAGATGGACTGCTGGGAGGCGTTGGTGGATGAGTGGTGCTCTCCCCAATGGCGCGTCGCCCACAACATTGCAAAGGAGAAGCGTCTCAAAATGAAAGGTGTGCCACACCATCTAGGCAGCGTCAACCTACATGGGTACGGGAAAAACTGGGTATGTGTGGTTTGCTTGATGATTCATGCAAATTCATTCTTTGTGCTAGTTTGAGTCCTTAACTAATACTCTGTTCCTCTCTTTTAGTCAAAACACAACAAGGCTCCAGTGCCAGAGCTGTTCGACCTTTATGGCATGTCCAATATTGCACCGTACAAGAAGGCCAAGGCATTCTTTGAGTCTGACCTCGAAAATGCAGAGAACTTCAGCAACAAGGCCTCCCACCACAAGATGGTGCAGTACGTTAAGCAGGGGAAGGCGAGGAAAGGGCCGGACTTTAACCTGAGCCGGCCTCTTGATCCATAGCTGGTGATGATATCTGGTGGCGGGAGGTCCCATGGATCGTTAGCCATTGGTAATGGACTGATACGTTGTAGTAGCACTCTCCCGCAGATCAAGAAGCGCCAGACCAGCTCTGATCCTGAAATACCGCCTCGTTTACGACCAGTGGAAATTGAATTCCAGGTTTGTTATACGGACTCAGTAGCCTTTCCTCCATTACATTGTGTTTGCGGCCGTCAATGATTACAATGCTAACGAGTGGTGTTGCAGGCTGCTATTGAGGCAGAGAGAGCGAAGACCCAGGTTGCTTTTGAGGAGAGGGACCGGTAGTTGGCGGAGAGGGACCGGGAGAATGAGGAGAGGACGGCTAGGCTATTGGAGGAGGAGAGGAACCGGAACGACTTGGCTAACCGGGCCATGTACGAGCTCTTCGTGGTAAGTTTCTTCTGCATATTAGCTAAATCATGCACGCAATGTTCCTTTCATTAGTAACTAATATGATTGACTCGTCAAAACCAAATGTGCAGTTCATGTGCGAGAAGAACGGCCAGACCCCTCCGCCGATGCCAGTCATTGCTCCGGCGGGCACGGTGAGTTTCATTTGAACAGTCATTAGTTACTAGTCTTCACATTTGAGTTGCATCATGCTAACGATACATTGGAAATAATCTTTGGTGCAGCGTAACTCCCGACAAGCATCGACCGATCCTTCTCCGTCTGCCACTGGCGCGATCGGTCCTACACCTACACCTACACCTACACCTCCGTGATGACGGTAAGTTTCCCAAGTGTTTTGCTTAATAGGGTTTTGTTGTGATGCCATGTTGTATCTACACATATCGTGCATAATGTGTGTATGTTTGAAATGCATTGTATGTGTGGGATTCGACACCTAGTCGTGTGCCTTTGGTAGCCTTCCATACAGGGAAATGCCTCCTGGTGCTTCCACTGAGCCATGGTAGTTCGCTACTGCTCCGGAACACATGGATTGACCGACATGTGTCCTTCTTTGCTCCTGTGTCTGTCCCTACGGGGAAATGTCACGCGGTGTATCACCGAAGTCCTTGTAGCTTGCTATGACTTGGTTGCACTCGCTGATGACCGACACATGCATTGCTGGGTCATGTATGCCTGTCCCTGTACGTTTGTGCCACCTTGGTTCTATGACTAGTCATGTCGGCCTGGGTTCTCTGCCATATGGATACTAGCGACATAATCATATACTTAGCATTTTTTTTCCTCCAAAATGACTCAATATGCTTAGCTAGCTCAAAAATGACATAATAAGCTTAATTAGCTCCAAAATGACATATTTAACCCAGGATAGCTCTAAAATGACCTATACTTAGCATTTTTCGTCCAAAATGACTTAATATGCTTAGCTAGCTTAAAAATGACATATTTAACCTAGGATAGCTCTAAAATGACCTATACTTAGCATCTTTTCCTCCAAAATGACTTAATATGCTTAGCTAGCTCTAAAATGATATAATATGCTTAAGAAATGACATATTTTAGGTCCTAAATGACTTCATATGCTTAGCTTATGGATGAGACGTAGAGACGTTAGAAGCTTACAAGCGTCTCATAATAATCTTCTTCTTCCAGTCTTCTTCTTCTAACTTTCTTCTTTCCCATTTTACAGATTTGCTTAAGATCACGGAAGCTTGGGTTGATGGAGTGCTTGTATTTAGTTTTTGTTTTGACCTTGCGAAACTTGTTACCTATGGATGAAACTGTGTAATATTGATGAAAATATGTATATGTATGGATGAAACTTGCTACTATTGGTAACATGTATTGGATATATGTGTTCATGACTATTGGTAATATGTGTTGAATATGCTATATTGGTCATATAAATATATTTGTGTTTGATATTCTGTGAAAATGAATTGATATAAGAAAAAACAAAATTAAATGGGGCAATATAATCACTTTGCCATCTGCTGACAGATGGCAGATGGCAAAGAGGCCACGTGTCATCTACACGTAAAATTTGGTCTGGCCTATTTGGGCTCTTTGCCATCTGCCAGCAGATGGCAAAGCTCTTTGCCATGTGCTGGCAGACGGCAAAGCATGCAGCCTTTGTCATCTGCTGGCTCACGGCAAAGAGCCTGCATACTTTGCCATCTGCTGGCGGACGGCAAAGCATGTAGCCTTTGCCATCTGCTGGCGCATGGCAAAGAGCCTGCATACTTTGCCATCTGCTGGCAGACGGCAAAGAGCCTGCAGCCTTTGCCATCTGCTGGCTGACGGCAAAGTATGCCGTTAGCCTTCTAACGGGGCTAACCCCGTTAAGAGGCTTTGCCATCTGCCAGCTGATGGCAAAGCCACAGGCTCTTTGCCATTAGCCAGCAGATGGCAAAGAAGCCTTTGTCGGTAGGGTTTCAGACAAACTGTTTGCCATCTGCTGGGTGATGGCAAAGCCTTTGCCATCCGCCGACCATGCCTTTGCCATCTGCCATGGCAGATGGCAAAGTGCCAGATTCCAATAGTGATTGCCTCCGCATCAACGGGAACAAAGACTTGGCGTACTACCTCCTCTCTCCAGCATGCCATGGTTGGTTCGATCAGATCGCTTACCATTTGCGGTGGATCAGCTACCCGAGGCGGAAAAGGTTTCATTAGGCCACTTCTCGGAAGCCAGTTATGATGCCAAATTCTGGTCGTTGCTCCATCGCCAATACGCCTGATGATCCCATGGTTCAATACATTTCTTCCATCAATAATAGCTCGCCAGACTTGCGATGGATGGGGGCCTAACTCCGCCTCCAATAAGGTCGTCAATGGGTAGTAGACTGCCTTGAGAATGCGAGCACTTAGGGAGTCCGGTTCTTGTAAAAGACGCCAAGCCTGTCTTGACAGTAGGGCAACGTTGAAGATCTCAAGATCCCTAAAACCCAGCCCCCCTTAGTCCTTTGGCCTTGTCATGACATCCCACGAGACCCAACATGGCTTCCTTCTTCCTTGTTTGCTGCCCCACCAAAACTGCCGTATGATGGATGTTACACTCTCGCAAACTCCTCTAGGATGTCTAAAGCAAGACATTGAAAACACTGGGATCGCTTGTGCGACCGACTTGATGAGGACTTGCTTTCCACCAACCGAAAGCATTTTCTGCATCCATCCTCTTACTTTCTCCCACACTCTGTCTCGAAGGTACTTGAACGTGCCATTTTTTGAGTGACCGACCTCCGTTGGCAGACCTAAATATCTGTCACTCAAAGATTCATTATGGACATTTAGTCTTTGCATGACACCTTGCTTAAGAGAATCTGGACAACCTCTGCTAAAGAAAACAGAAGATTTTTCATGATTTATTCTCTGTCCCGAGGCTCCACAATAAGTACCCAGTAGGTTTGATACCAACTCTGCTCCCTCCACACTTGACTTAAAAAGCAACAAGCTATCGTCTGCGAACAATAGATGGCTAACAGTTGGGGCTGTAGGGGCCACCTTGATGCCACCAAACGCAGACGACTGAGAACTGGACTTTAAAAGGCACGACAGGCCCTCTGCTGCAAGTAAGAAAAGGCAGGGGGAGATCGGATCTCCCTGTCAAATACCCCTTGAGGGGTTTAAACTGCTCTAGCTTTTCCCCATTCAACAACACAGAAAATGATACTGATTTCACCATCCCCATGATAATGTCCACCCAAGCAGACGAGAAACCTAGCTTGAGCATTATGGCCTGAAGATAATCCCACTCCAAGCGATCATATGCTTTCATCATATCAAGTTTCAGTGCACAACTGCTATTGGTTTTTGATCGGTTCCTCTTCATGAAATGCAAGCACTCGTACGCACATATAATGTTATCGGATATCAATCTGTCGGGAACGAATGTTGACTGTTCTTCAGAAATAATGTCAGGTAGTATGAGCTTCAGCCTATTAGCTATGACTTTTGAGGCAATTTTATAGAGCACGTTACAAAGGCTAAAATGTCTGAATTGAGAGAGGTGGGTCGGACTTGTTACCTTTGGGATCAGAACTAAGACAGTGTCATTAATTGCCTCTGCACTCTCCTCTCCCTTTATAATCCTGAGAACCAATTTTGTCACCTCGTCCCCACAGATCTCCCAATGGCGCTGGTAAAAATGTGCGGGGAAACCATCCGGACCGGGTGCCTTCGTTGGGAACATTTGGAAGAGCGCTGCCTTGACCTCATTACTGGTATACGGAGCACACAACTCCTCATTCATAGCCGGCGTTACCCTCGCAGGGACATGCATAAGAACCTCCTCCATCCCGGCCACACCCTCTGTGGTGTATAGGGACTTGTAGAAATCTGTCACCATAATTCTCAGTTCAGCCGGATCATCTGTGAGCACTCCTAGGGAGTTTTGCAAGGCCTTGATCATATTTCGTTTCCGCCTCATGCTGGATCTCATATGGAAGAATTTTGTATTTCTATCTCCCGATGACAACCACTGCAACCGCGACCTCTGACGCCACATTAATTCCTCTCGATGATAAAGCTCCACCAGCTTCTCATTAATCTTCAACTCAATGTGAGTCGGCCCTGTCCGTGCCGGGTCACTCCGGAGCTGCTCTAACTGGCATTTAGCTTCTTTAATTTGCTTTCGCACGCTCCCAAAAGTATCCTTACCCCAAACAGCGAGATCCTTCGAGATTGAGAGAAGCTTGTCCCAAAAATCTCCAACTCCATACCCCGGCGTCACCGCATTCCATCTTGAGATGATCGTGTCTCGCCACTCCTCATGTGATTCCCACATCACTTCGTACCGGAACTGTTGGTTTGATCGTTGCTGTTGCGAGTCCGTCTCCAGCAAGATAGGCCCATGATCTGAAGACGCGGACGTGATATGGCTAACGTGTGCTAGCGAGAACCTTGCCATCCAACTCGGCGTTGCTAGTGCGCGATCAAGGCGAACGCGCGTGTATGAGCCACCCCTCACCTTCTTCTCAAACGTCCAAAAGCAGCCCTGATAGCCCAGATCCATCAACATGCAAATATCAACAGTATCTCGGAAGGCTTGAATTTGTGCATTACTACGATTAGCAGCACCTTGATGTTCTTCCGGACGTAGAACTTCGTTGAAATCCCCCATGCAGAGCCATGGAAGGTCATTCAAAAATGATAAACCTTTCATCAGATCCCAAGTTTGGCTCCTCAAATGATTTTGAGCCTCACCATATACAAAGGTCAACCTCCAAGGATCTTGGCCAGCCTCCTGAATTCTAGCATCAATGTGATAGACGGAGTCACCTAAAATCTGAACATCTATAGTGTTATTCCAGAAAATACCCATACCTCCACTTCTCCCTTGGCTATCAATAGCATATGCATGATCATATCCCAACGTGTTTGCAAAAGCTTCAACCCGCACACCACTTATCTGTGTTTCAACAATGCATAACACATCAGGGGCAAACTTCCTCGCGAACTCGCGAAGTTCTCGAACTGCCGCCGGTTTGCCAGCGCCACGGCAGTTCCAACATAGGGCACTCATTGGGCTCGGCGGCGCTCCTCGAAGGAGCCCGCCAAATTCTTCACGGCCGAAATCGATCCATCTGAACCATCATCATCTACCTGAGACCTCTTCGGGTCTCTCTGGGGAGGAGGACTCGACAGATTGCTTCCAATAGGAACAATCGCTAGATGCATGCCACTAGCGGTGTCAGGTGGCATACCAACAGAAGCTAAGCCACTCTTGTGTTTCTCCTGTCTGTCTTGTCTCTTCCTGGTTAAGTCATCAGTGTCCATCTCACTAGCCACTTCTGCTGGTTCGTATGATTGATACCCACGCCCTGCTCCAGAACCATACACGCTGACAAAATCCTCCCGATCTTGTGATCGGCCTCCGTTTGATCTGCCTCCGGATCGGCCACCGGCGACCGCCACGACGACCGCGGCCCTCTCCAGGGCCTCTACCCGATCTCATAAACCAATCAGCCCTGAGTTCCTTGAACACTAATGCAGATGGTGGGTGGATCCCGTTACCATGTTCTTTGTATAAGTGACCAAGCATCCCACAGACGGCGCACCAGTCAAGGAGCCGCTCGTACTTTACTTTGTAAATCTGCCTTTTCCCCTCTCTAACCATGGATACCGCATTCTTGAGAGGTTTGTGCACATTGATTCGTACCCAGACACGATAAAAATTCCCGGTGAAGTCATGGGACTGGGTTTCAGCAAAGAGAACCTCACCAACCTTAGAAGCCAGGGGCTGGATTAGATGAGCATAAAGATCCGGCACATCATGGATTTGGATCCAAATATCAATACTCTCGAGTTTGATCGTCGAGGGTTTTGTAATACCATCATAGGGAGCTAGCAGCACCGCATCTCCCCTAAAATTCCACGGGCCTTCATGCATAACGCGTTCCCAATCCCCCAAACATGTGAACTGGACAGTGTACAGATTGTCCTCCAATGATTTGAACTTCGCTTCTTGGGCCACGTCCCAGGCCGCCCGCATATTCCTGTAGAACCAGGTCTGGCTGTAGGTTTTGCTTGTATTGACCTTTATCAACGCTACCCACCTTGGCAATTCCGACGGAGCATCCTTCTCGTCGAAGACGACGTCGTCCAGATCCTCCTCCCAGAGGCCTAGCTCCTGCATCATCTTCTCAACATCGCTGAGCCCCGAGGAGCTCGAAGCTCCCTCAGCAGCCATCTAGATCACTGACCCGATGACGTACAGATCGGGTTTCTGAGGTGGAACCCTAAAACCTCGCTGCGTCCCGAACCAGGCCAAGAGCGAGCGGCGACCCCAGGGCGCCCCTTGGTCACTCCTAGCAGGGAGACGGGACGGGAACCAGCGGCAGGGAAGGGACAAGACTCAACGGCCGCGACCAGATCGCCCCGAGAGAAACACGAAACCCTAACGAGAGGGGAGATACGCTCTGGTGGCGAGATAGATGGATCTATCGATCTGTTCGTCAGGCATGCTCGGGGCGAGCCGGGGATTTTAGGGCTGATGGCACGATGGAGATGCTGAAGAAGCTTCGATGCAGAAGACCCGTCGATGCGCAGTGCTGCGCTGTGAGGTCGATGCCGTGTGCGCGGAACTTCGCCCTCCCGTGATCGGCTGGCGATGCAAATCAGGATGTGCGTGGATGCACGTAGTGCGTGTGCGTGGAGCGTGGTGCATGGATCAGATGGAACCCCACAGATTACGTGCATGATGCATCGATGAAGATGGCGTGTGCTGGTGTAGACGCAAGCCGCCGTGCTCGCTGTTCATGTACGCGCTGATCAGATGGAGTCGATGAAGTTCGCGTTGGGCCTGCAGTCCGGCTGGATAAGGCAGATGCGTCATGCGTGCCGTACATATAGCCGGAGCCGCGGAGTCATGTATCCCCGGGCTGCCGATCTCTACGACATTGCAAGCACCTGTTTGTCCACATCGGAGCCTGCACGTTGAAGTAGATGGCGCGCCGCTCATCAGAGTTGTAGGTGGAGGTCGGCAGCCGCTCATCGATTTTCCTGGATATTTTTTTCACCGGATGGGGTCTGATCAAATTTATTTCGTGGCTAAAGGAAATTTTGGCCTATACTAATCTAAAGAATCGATCTAATCATTGATTAAATCGGGTGCCGCGCCTTCCCGGGGGCGGCGCGCTGCGAAAGTTGTGGAAGGCCCGAGGATCGATGTCGTTGGACAAACCTCTCTAATATCATGTGGAAATTGTAGGCTGGACGGATATTGTGTTGTGTCATTGATCTGGCCCTCGTAGGGGTATATATAGAGTACAACATGAGGGAGAGAGACTTGGAGTAGAGGGCAAGTCATACACGATTTAATCCTATTCTATCTCCAACTCCTAATCTGTAACTTAAACATAATTATACTTCTAACACGAGAAACCTAACATCACTCTCAAATTCCCATGTATGTCAACTTCAAATATGATGAAAATTCCCATGTCACCTGTTAAGAACTACATTGATTTCTAATATGATGAAAATGGACAACAAGTCTTTTCAACATGTTGCAGTTAAGATTTTGTTTTTTTCAACCATGTTTGAGTGGACATTCTTAAAATCAATGGATTCAAAAAATAGTTGCACCTATTTCAGTCAAGTTCCAGACACCATTCATAAATATTTCAAATGTTTTGGTAAATCCCACTTTTTTTGAAATATTTCGGTGAATGTACGTTAATACCAATGGATTTCAAACATGTTTACCCCTATTTCAATCATGGTCCATGAATCATTCACAAATATTTCACCTTTTCAGTTGTGCTTCAGTCGTTGTTCAAATCAATTTCAGAAACATTCAGTCATATAATGATTCATTTTAGAAACATTCAATATTACCACAACTTTGTATTATTTTATTCTAATTTCATGATTTCTTATACATTTCACAAAAAAGTAAATTATGTTTCAACATGTACCAACATATCTTACAAATTGCTGAGAGCTTCCTCTCTCATTCTATTCAGACAAAGCAATAAATGGCTTGCTTTTGGTAATCTGCGAAGACACCTACTATTCCTTTGGTTACATGTGGAAGAAGAAAACATATTAACAATTAGATCAGCATTGTGCAATAGAGAAGCATTAAGAATTGTGCTTGACAGATCACTCAACTGCAATGCGGTCGGTTAAATACATTAACATCTTAAAAATGGGCTATACTTTTTCTCGGGAATAAAATTGTATGATAAGTTAGTGTTCTAAGATTATCCGCCTAAGAAAGACACACATGAAAACAGAATACTCCCTGAAACAGGCTTTCCACCTACTTTTTTTGTAAGTAAAGCAATCGCCACCTCCATATAACAAGTTCACATGACGCAGCGAAAACATAAATATTCTACTGGGCATCAACATAAACATGTCCATAAAACAACTATAAAAGAAAGTGAAAAAAAGACCACTAAGTGTCCAAGTCGCCGGTAGAACAGAAAATCTGCTGCGAAGTGTGACGACATGCGTTAGCAGTCATCACGCCGCGACCCCCTTGTCTATAGAGCGGGTGTCAGTGCTACAAAAATGTAAGAAATTTGAAGATAGAGTCAAAGGCCTGCGTAAGAAAGACATGCTCAATAACCATCCTACGCATGGTTCACAGGGTGCAAGCAAGCGCTGCGAACACAAGTCAGAAGAGACGTCTCCCCCATCTAGTTAGCACGGGTTTGAAGAAACCCTGTCAAGGCTTCCCAGGTGGCCCCAGAGACTCACGAACAGAGCTCGAAAGAAATCTCACCATGTACCGAGAATAAGATTTTGACCTGAACACAAACATGAAGCTGAACATAGATTTCGCATAAAAAAATACCGTAAAAGAAACGTAACAGGAGGCTGATTGACCCTGCAGCTTCATCCCTTCGGATAACAAATTACATGGCGATGCCGTGTATCAAACAATGAACTGGACAAATTATCTTTCAGCTCACTTAGTTCATCACTGTTCCCGCCCCTATATTTTGTGACGGCCCAGTCGACATGGCCCCTTTGGGCCCTGCTTGCGGCTGACTGGACGAGTTGATCTCGCCCAGCCAGACATCGGCGACGTGCCGGTTAGCCGCCTCTGTCAGGTGGACGCCGTCCCAGTACAGCCGAGCAGAGGGATCCCGGCACGTCGTCGCGGCTGCATCGCCGCATAGAACCGTCGCGTTCATTCCGTACCTTCCAGGCCCTCCACAGCACACCATGAGTACGTCCTCTTCAAAACCTGCAATCATCCATCAACGCTATGTGCTAAGCAACTAACGAAGATTCTTTCAGTTGAGTTGGCGGTGCTAACCGAACTTGTGCGGCGACTCCACCATCTCCATGATTGGGCCGAAGAAATCAGCGTAGATGATCTTGACGTTGCGGTGCTTGGCCCGGAGCTTCCCGAGAGCCGCCTGCAGCAGCGCGTTGTGGTACAGCCCCAGCTCGTTGTGCGCTGTCAGACAGCCGGTTTTGGAGTCGTATGCTGCCGGTGGGGCATTGGCGAACTTGGTCAGTATCGGCGGCGAGCATCCGGACGGGATCACGCCGGGAACCACCAGGCTCCTCGCCCCATGCTTGATCAGCCTCTGTTGACACCAACAATGGTTTAGCATGGTGCTCGTAGTTGTAGGAGCTAGAGTAGAGAGAGAGAGTACCTCAACGGCGATGGAGATGTTGGCGACAACATCTGGCACGAAGGATCTGACTTCCTGCACCGTTTTCCGTTGGAAAGAGAAGTGATAGTCGTTGACTCCGAACTCGCCCACCAAGAAGAGGGATCTGCCCAAGAATTTCTTGCACTCTGGATGCAAGATGCATATCATTTGAGTTCCCATCAAGCGTTGACTTGGCTAGAATGATAGTTACGAATGTATATGAAACAACGATGCATATGAAATTATTAATGTGTATAATTGTAACCTCGAGCTGTGCGGCACAATGTAGGCTTCATGGACTCGAACCACTCCAGCTGCACGCCAAGGCTGGTGTTGAGGGGGAACTTGCTGGAGCCACCGGGAATGTCCCTCTCGTGGAAGAAACCGGCGTCGAGGGTGGTGGCGGCTCCAATGGCGAAATTGGCACCTCGGCGGAAGCTGCCGTTGTGCGCTAGGGTGGGCGGCACATACGGCAGGCCCAGGTTTTCAGCTAATCGGTCCCACAAAGAGCCTACAGTCATCGACTGGTACATATTCTGGTGACCGGCCGGCCGGAAATCAACGGAGGTGCACGAACATACCGATGAAGTCGATGATGAGCCGGCCGTCCCCGTTGCGGCCAGTGTGGCGGCCGAAGAAGGTGGTGCCGTAGGGAGGCCGCGTGACGGGGTCGAAGACGGAGTACCATCCGAAGACGACGGGGTTGTTGCCCGTGTCGGCGAAGGAGTCGCCGAAGCTGAAGATGGTCTGGTAGCGAGGGCCACCGGAGCGGGAAGAGACCACCGGCTTGGACCACGAGAGGGACAGGAGCAGGAGCCAACCGGCGCATACTAGCTTGTGCATCCTGACCGTTTAAGGGTGAACGACGTTGAAACATGGGCAGAAGAAGACAGACGTAATTAAGACGATGTTCAAGTTGGCTTATTACAAGTAAACAAACAGCTACTCTGCTTATCTCTACCTGAGTTTGGAGTTAAACTATGAGGATTGCATATGCCTCTCGCCCGCCAATGCCGCATCTCGTAGCTGGATCCACCGACTGGCACAACGTGGGCACAGCAGCGGTGGTGCTGACCAACGTGTTTGTTTGTCAAACCGCAGTCCTAATCATCCACTGATGCGTTCGTAAAAGAGGCCACTAGAAATAGAAAAAAAAGGAAAACAATTAAAATCTACTGACTGATTTTCTCGCGATTTAAGCCGTGCCCGTCGCGCGCCACGCGTCTTTAACGGGACCACCCACCGCCCACACCTTATCCTTTCTTCTCGGGGTGTCTTCTTCTCTCCTCCACCAAATCAGCTGATCCCCATCCCCTTCTCTTCTCTGCTAAATCGCCTCTGCTTCTCGCACCTTACTCTCACCCCCTACCTTCAAAGAGTCCCCTCTCTCTATCTTCTTCCCGCTGGAGCGGTGGCGGCGGCGGCCCCGATGCACCAGTGAGCTGACCCCTTGTAGCAGGCAGGTCGCAGCTGGCCTTGCAGCACCGGTTGGCCGTGGATCTCGCCGGGGGCGTCGACGCTCGTGGTGCGACGTGCTCATGGGGCTTCACCGGCGTCCCGACGCGGCGTACTCCGCTCGCGGTGCTGCAGTAAAGTGCACGGGGTTGCAATGGAGCACTGCGGGAGGCTGCAATGGGGCGCCGCGCGGGTGTCGCTGAGCTCCGACAGGGCTGCAATGAAGCACGCCAGAGATGCATTGAAGCACGCATGGGGTCGTTGAAGCTCGTCAGGGGTTGCAATGGAGCGCCGTCGGGGATTGCAATGGAGCGCCACCCGGAGCTGCAATGGAGCGTCGTCGATGCTTCACGCCGCGTTGTGCTGCCATGGAAGCTGCTGTGTTGGAGCTTTTTTGGCGCGGTCATCGTTGCCATTTTTATGAGCAGTAGTTAGATGGCTCCCGGTGCTGCGAGCAGTGGTCGCTGGCGGCTCCGGATGGGTTGTTGTGACCGAGGATCAACACTCCGGCAAATGGGCGATGCTAGCCTGCTACCGGGGCTACTACTCCGACGAAGTGAGCACTGCCAGGCGGGAGGAGAGGTAGTACAATTGAGAGGTCTTTTCTGGCGCCGTTGCCGGGGAGGTGAGTGCTTGAAGGTATATCTTTAGATCTTTCAATCGAGTCTTTTAGTTTCTTGTTTTATCACTAGTTTAGTTTATAAAAGAAAATTACAAAAAAATGGAATTGAGTTTGTCTCATACGCTTCACCTTTTTAATATCTTTCGTGAGTATGATGGAAAGGATAATTGTGCTCAAGTGCTAGAAGAAGAAATCTACAAAATGTTTGGCACTAAATCTTTGAATGATGAGCATGATTGCAATGTTGTTAGTACGAATTCTTTGAATATCCATGATGCTAATGATGATTGCACTAATTATGATGAAAATACCTCCTATAAACATGTCAATTTTTGTGGAGTAGATTGGGTTTGCAAGTACACACTGAATAGGGAAGATAGATATTGTAAGTAAGTACTTAGAAACTAAATTGTTGCAAGAAAGTCTGGATGAATGTGCTGAAAGATTCAATATTTTTCATGCCCCTTGTGAACTTTGCAATGAACATGGTCATTTAAAGCTCCAATGCTATTTGTTTCATGATCAAGTCGTGTCCAAACATTGTGATAGTTTGATTACCCTTGAGCATCATAAAGAGCTTAGCCTTCTTTTGGGTTATGAAGAAATGAAACGTATAACTGAGGGTATTCCAAAGTTTAATCTTGATAGAGTTCTTGATTTTGATCTAGAGAATATTTATATGTATTGTGCGGTGAATTGCATTAAAAATCCTTATATTGCCAACTACATAAAGAAAAGGAAACAAATAGAAGATGAAGAGAATACTAATGAAAGGGAAGAGACTTCCCAATATCCTCCTATTATCTCTTATGATGAATCAGGCAACGAGGAGGAGCCTCCTATTCAACCAATCTCATTAATAAGGAGCTCCAAAAAGAGGATTGAACCCACACACGATGTGGTAAAGAAGAAGAAAATAAAAAGGAAAAGAGGTAAAAAGGTATCTCTCCCAAATAAAGTTGCTCCTATTATTGTTGTGCCTCATGAAAATGAAGATGATACACTTGATGATGATCTCGTTATGCCTATTGCTTGTTGTGATGATTATGATTGGGAAGATAATGATACTTCTTATGATCTTAAAAATCTTTTTGGCACACGCTTGGAAGAATATAATAATTGCTATACTATTGGTGCTATCCATGCTATTAATGATGAGAGTGATTATGCTTATGATACGAAAAGGCCCAAGCTCGGGGAAGCTATGTTTGATGAGGATGACATATTTGAGAATATATTTTCTGCAATTAATGTCTGTCCCAAGCTTGGGGATTCTATGTTTAATAATGATGATATTTTTAGCCTTGCATGTTTTGATATGCAAAGTGATTATGATGAGAACAAAGTTGTTACTTATGATGATTATTGTGATGAAACTTATGCTATAAAAAGTAGTGATGATTATATTTATAAAACTTGTCATGATTATGATTACCCCTTCTCTGAACATTACTCTTTTAATATGGAAACAATTTATAGTATTCGACTTTCCTATGATACTCCCACTATTCCGAATGAGAAGAATTTTGCTTATGTGGAGAGTAATAAAATTTCTATGCTTGTAGATCATGAAAGGAATGCTTTAGGTGCTGGTTATATTGTTGAATTCATTCATGATGCTACTGAAAATTATTATGCGGGAGGAATATATGCTTGTAGGAATTGCAATAATATCAAGTTTCCTCTCTATGTGCTTAAGGTTTTGAAGTTATGCTTGTTTTGCCTTCCTATGCTAGTTGATTATTGTTTCCATAAGTTGTTTGCTCACAAAATCCCTATGCATAGGAAGCATGTTAGACTTAAATGTGCTAGTCATATTCTTCATCATGCTCTCTTTATGTTTCAATTCTTATCTTTTATGTGAGCATCATTGAAATCATCATGCCTAGCTAGGGGCGTTAAACGATAGCGCTTGTTGGGAGGCAACCCAATTTTATTTTGTGTTTTTTGTTTTTGGTTCTGTTTAGGAATAAATAATCCATCTAGATTCTGTTTAGATGTGGTTTTATCTTTTAATTAGTGTTTGTGCCAAGTTAAACCTATTAGAACTTCTTGGAAGATAGTTATTTGATCTTGCTGTAATTTCCAGAATCTTTGCACTCAGTGCCCGAATTGTCAAAAATCACCAGAACGTGATAAAATAGTGATTCCAATTTCTGCTGATCAATAAACAAATTTTCCAGGTCGTCTAATTTTGGTAGAATTTTTTGGGTTCCAGAAGTTTGCGTTAGTAACAGATTACTACAGACTGTTCTGTTTTTGACAGATTCTGTTTTGCGTGTGTTGTTTGCTTATTTTGATGAATCTATGGCTAGTAAAATAGTTTATAAACCATAGAGAAGTTGGAATACAGTAGGTTTAACACCAATACAAATAAAGAACAAGTTCACTACAGTACCTTAAAGTAGTCTTTTGTTTTCTTTCTCTAACGGAGCTCACGAGATTTCTATTGAGTTTTGTGTTGTGAAGTTTTCAAGTTTTGGGTGAATTCTTTTGATGGATTATGAAACAAGGAGTGGCAAGAGCCTAAGCTTGGGGATGCCCATGACATCCCCAAGATAATCCAAGGACACCAAAAATTCAAAGCTTGGGGATGCCCCGGAAGGCATCCCCTCTTTCGTCCACTTCCATCGGTAATTTACTTGGAGCTGTATTTTTATTCACCACATGATATGTGTTTTGCTTGGAGCGTCTTGTATTATTTGTGTCTTTGCTTGTTAGTCTACCACAATCATCCTTGCTGTACACACCTTTTGAGAGAGCCATGTATGAATTGAAATTTGTTAGAATACTCTATGTGCTTCACTTATATCTTTTGAGCTTGATATACTCTATGTGCTTCACTTATATCTTTTTGAGCGTGATAATTTTTGCTCTAGTGCTTCACTTAGATCTTTTAGAGCACGGTGGTGGTTTGTTTTAAAGAAACTTGATCTCTCATACTTCACTTAGATTATTCTGAGAGTCGTTAATAGCATGGTAATTTGCTTAATGTTAATATACTTGGTATTCAAGATATGTGAAACTTTCTTTTTAGTGGGTTGAATACTAAGATAAGTTTGATGCTTGATAATTGTTTTGAGATATGGAGGTGATAATATCATAGTCATGCTAGTTGAGTAGTTGTGAATTTGAGAAATACTTGTGTTGAAGTTAGCAAGTCCCGTAGCATGCACGTATGGTTAAAGTTGTGTAACAAATTTGAAGCATGAAGTGTACCTGGCTTGTGCATCCTTATGAGTGGCGGTCGGGGACGAGCGATGGTCTTTTCCTACAAATCCATCCCCCTAGGAGCATGCGCGTAGTACTTGATTTTTGATGACTTCTAAATTTTTGCAATAAGTATATGAGTTCTTTTGACTAATGTTGAGTCCATGGATTATACGCACTTTTACCTTTCCGCCATTTGCTAGCCTCTTCGGTACCGTGCATTGCCCTTTCTCACATTGAGAGTTGGTGCAAACTTCGCCGGTGCATCCAAACCCCGTGATATGATACGCTCTTTCACACATAAACCTCTCTATATCTTCCTCAAAACATCCACCATACCTACCTATCATGGCATTTCCATAGCCATTCCGAGATATATTGCCATGCAGCTTCCACCACCATCATCATCATCATGACATGCTTTACTTTTGTCATATTGCCATTGCATGATCTTGTAGTTGACATCGTATTTGTGGCAAAGCCACCATGCATTATTTTTCATACATGTCACTCTTGATTTATTGCACCATACCGGTACACCGCCGGAGGCATTCATATAGAGTCATATCTTGTTCTAGTATCGAGTTGTAATCATTATGTTGTAATCAATAGAAGTGTGATGATCATCATTATTAGAGCATTTCCCAGTCAAAAAAAAGAGAGAAATGCCAAAAAGAAAAAAAAGAAAGGCCCAAAAAAAGAGAAAATAAAAAGGGCAATGCTACTATCTCTTTTTCCACACTTGTGCTTCAAAGTAGCACCTTGTTCTTCATGTAGTGAGTCTCATATATTGTGCTTCAAAGTAGCACCATGATTTTCATATAGTGAGTCTCATAAGTTGTCTTGTTCATACTAGTGCGAATTTTTCATTATAGAACTTAGCTTGTATATTCCAACGATGGGCTTCCTCAAAATGCTCTAGGTCTTCATGAGAAAGCAAGTTGGATGCACACCCACTAGTTTTCTTTTGTTGAGCATTCTTAGCTCTAGTGCATCCGTTGCATGGCAATCCCTACTCCTTGCATTAACATCAATTGATGGGCATCTTCATAGCTCATTGATTAGCCTCGTTGATGTGAGATTTTCTCCTTTTTTGTCTTCTCCACACAATCCCCATCATCATATTCTATACCACCCATAGTGCTATGTCCATGGCTCGCGCTCATGTATTGCGTGAAGGTTGAAAAAGTTTGAGATTATTTGAGTATGAAACAATTGCTTGGCTTGTCATCGGGGGTATAGAAGTTGGGAACATCTTTGTGTGACGAAAATGAAGCTTAGCCTAACTATATGATTTTGTAGGGATGAACTTCCTTTGGCCATGTTATTTTGAGATGACATAATTGTTTGATTAGTATGCTTGAAGTATTATCATTTTTATGTCAATATGAACTTTTGTCTTGAACCTTTCGGATCTGAATATTCATACCAGGATTAAGAAGATTTACATTGAAATTATGCCAAAGTATCACTCCGCATCAAAAATTCTCTTTTTATCATTTACCTATTCGAGGACGAGCAGGAATTAAGCTTGGGGATGCCTGATACGTCTTCAACGTATCTATAATTTTTGATTGCTCCATGCTACTGTATCTACTGTTTTGGACTATATTGGGCTTTATTTTCCACTTTTATATTATTTTTGGGACTAACCTATTAACCGGAGGCCCAGCCCAGAATTGTTGTTTTTTGCCTATTTCAGTATTTCGAGGAAACAGAATATCAAACGGAGTCCAAACGGAATGAAACCTTCGGGAACGTGATCTTCTCACCGAACGTGATCCAGGAGACTTGGACCCTACTCCAAGAAGTTTCCGGGGAGGTCACGAGGGTGGAGGGCCCCCCCTGGGCGCGCCCCCTGCCTCGTGGGCCCCTCGGAGCTCCACCGACGTGCTTCTTCCGCCTATATATCTCCATATACCCTAAAAACATCAGAGGGCAAGATAGATCGGGAGTTCCGCCGCCGCAAGCCTCCAGAACCACCAAAAACCAATCGGGGCCCCTTTCCGGTACCCTACCGGAGGGGGGGGGATCCATCTCCAGTGGCCATCTTCATCATCCTGGCGCTATCCATGACAAGGAGGGAGTAGTTTTCCCTCGGGGCTGAGGGTATGTACCAGTAGCTATGTGTTTGATCTCTCTCTCTCTCATGTTCTCTCTCGTGTTCCCTCTATGGCACGATCTTGATGTATCCCGAGCTTTGCTATTGTAGTTGGATCTTATGATATTTCTCCCCCTCTACTCTCTTGTGATGAATCAAGTTTCCCCTTTGAAGTTATCTTATCGGATTGAGTCTTTTATGAGAACACTTGATGTATGTCTTGGTGATCAACTTGCGGGTTTCGTGACATTGGAAACCTATGCATAGGGGTTGGCACACGTTCTTGACTCTCCGGTAGAAACTTTGGGGCACTCTTTGAAGTACTTTTATGTTGGTTAGATGAATCTGAGATTGTGTGATGCATATCGTATAATCATGCCCATGGATACTTGAGGTGACAATGGAGTATCTAGGTGACATTAGGGTTTTGGTTGATTTGTATCTTAAGGTGTTATTCTAGTACGAACTCTTTTATAGATTGATCCGAAAGAATAGCTTTGTGGTGGTTTCGTACCCGACCATAATCTCTACGTTTGTTCTCCGCTATTAGTGGCTTTGGAGTGACTCTTTGTCGCATGTTGAGGGATTGTCATATGTTCTATCTATGTTATTATTGTTGAGAGAACTTGCACTAGTGAAAGTATGAACCCTAGGCCTTGTTTCCTATCATTGCAATACCGTTTACGCTCACTTTTACCACTTCTTAACTTGCTGTTTTTATTATTTCAGATTACAAAAACCTACATCTACTATCTATTTTGCACTTGTATCACCATCTCTTCGCCGAACTAGTGCACCTATACAATTTACCATTGTATTGGGTGTGTTGGGGATACAAGAGACTCTTTGTTATTTGGTTGCAGGGTTGCTTGAGAGAGACCATCTTCATCCTACGCCTCCTACGGATTGATAAACCTTAGGTCATTCACTTGAGGGAAATTTGCTACTGTCCTACAAACCTCTGCACTTTGAGGTCCAACAATGTCTACAAGAAGAAGGTTGTGTAGTAGACATCAAGAGGATGAAGACACGCTATGTATTTCTGCGAGCATGCATCGAACGACTAGGCGCTCTAGATCGGACGGCTATCTAGGCTGTTGATCTTTTTCTAAAATCAACCGACTGATTTGTAGTGGCCGCCAAAAAAATAGGTTTAGAGTGTGACGGCATTTCTAATCGATCCCCTAAAAGGCCGTAAGGGAGTACCAAACTTTTAGTCCCTTAAACCGGACCTAGCCGATCCTCTAAAAGAGTTAACAAAATAATTTTTTTACTCCAACTTCCTATTACCCTAAAAAAATCCCTAAATTACTCCAACTTTAGGCAGCCAAGTAAAACTGAGTCTCTCCCTCCCACGCCGCACTACCTCTCACCGCCGCTGCCGCCGGCCTCCATGCCGCCACCGATGACCTCTGAGCCGGACGGAATGGATAGCCAACACCCCCCGCTTACTCCGCCGGCCGCCGGCGCCGGTGAATCGCAACCGGAATCCACCCACACGCCGTCGCCGTTGGCGAAAAAAAGCTTGGGGATGACAAAGAACCACCACGTCCAAGCGCCGGCTCCAACCACGCCAATGGTGTCCGGCGTGGCCACCGCGTCTTCGGCAACGGCAGGCCGCCTTCCCGCCGCACCTACCAAAAGCCAATGGCAGCGGCGGCGCTCGTCGAGGCGGCCACCAAGAAAAAGACGAAGAAGATCGCAGCGCCGGCTCATGCAAGGCATACGCCTCATGGGCAACTCCGGCTGCCCCTATGGCGACTGCTCCGGCGCAAGCGGCGGCAGCAAAAAACACGGCCGCTAAATCCTCGATGAAATGCCAGTAAGGTAAAAAAAACTCGTGTCCTGTTGGAATTCGATAGTGATTGTTCGTGATCGGTAGTGAGGGTTTATAGTGCTTGCTTTGACATTGTAGAGTGGAGATGACTGATACATCTCCAACGTATCGATAATTTTTTATTGTTTCATGCTATTGTATTATCAATTTTGAATGTTGTACATGTCATTATATGCAATTATATATCATTTTTTGGGACTAACCTATTAACATATTGCCCAGTGCCAGTTGTTGTTTTTTACACATTTTTGGCTTTTCAGAAAATCAATATCAAACGAAGTCAAAACGGAAAAAACACTTTGAATTGATTTTTTCTAAACCAAAAAAGACCCTAGAAGGTTCAGGAGATGGCCAGAAGAGCCAGGAGGGAGCGACAGACCCTAGGGGCCAGGCTTGTGGGCCTCTCGTGGCACATCAAACCCTATTTCCACATCTATAAATACTCACATATTCCCCTGAAATCAGAGATACACCCAAAAGACTTTTCCCCCCGCCGCAAGTCCAGAACCACGAGATCATGTCTGGAGGCCTTCTCTGGTACTCTACCAGAGAGGGAGTCGATCATGGAGGAGCTCTACATCAACCTTGCTGCCCTTTTGATGATGGGTGAGTAGTTTACGACAGACCTACGGGTCCATAATTATTAGCTAGGTGGCTTCTTCTCTCTCTTTGATCTTCAATACAATGTTCTCCTTGATGTTCTTGGAGATCTATTCGATGTAATGAATTTTTACGGTGTGTTTGTTGGGATCCAATGAATTGTGAGTTTATGATCAGATCTATCCATGATTATTATTTGAGTTTTCTCTGGACTCTTTTATGCATGATTACTATAGCTTCGTATTTCTATTCGAACTATTGATTTGGTTTGGTCAACTAGATTGATTTTTCTTGTAATGGGAGATGTGTTTTGTAATGGGTTCGATCTTGCGATGCTCAATCTCAGTGACAGAAGGGGACATGACACGTATGTATCATTGCTATTAAGGGTAAAAAGATTGGGTTTATTTATATGTGAGTTTATCTTGTCTACATCATATCATCTTACTTAATTTTTTCATAAACTTAATACACTAGATGCATGTTGAATAGAGATCGATGTGTGGAGTAATAGTAGTGGGTGCATAATCGTTTTGGTCTACTTGTCTCCGACGTGATGCCTATATATGATCATTGCCTTGGATATCTTCATAATTATTTTCTTCTTATCAACTGCCCAACAGTAATTTGTTTACTCACCATATGCTATTTTTAAGAGAGATGCCTCTAGCAAAACTATGGCCCCCGGGTCTATCTTTTATCATATACTAAAATTAAAAATACCTTACTGCGTATTTTTGTATTTTTGTCTGATCTATATATCAAAAACTACACAATTTAATCTTGCTCTTAACCGTCAAGGGATTGACAACCCCTTGTTCACGTTGGCTTGTAAGGATTTGTTGTTTGTGTGCAGGTGCTGTTAACGAGTTGTTGCTTGGTTCTCCTACTGGATTGATAACCTTAGTTCTTAACTGAGGAAAATACCTATCTCTATTGTATTGCATCATTCTCTCCTCTTCGGGGAAATCCTAACGCAGATCACAAGTAGCAGAAAGAATTTCTTGCTCAGTTGCCGGCGAGACATCATCAACATCTAACAAGTACCATCACATAAACTTTTATCTCCTTGCATTTACATTATTTCCCATTTGCCTCTCATTTTCATCTCCTCCATTTCTAAAACGTTTTAACAAAAATACAAAAATATTTTCCGTTTACCTTTTTACTCATTTCACTACTGGGAAAGGGCTTATAAGTGAACCCTAACTAGTGGTGGGTGTCCGTAATTGCTCGCCACTACAAAAGCTAAAGCAGTGGCGAGCGGAATGGCCGACCTGCCACAAGTATGTTTCCGCGGGTGTGCCCACGACCCGACAGTGCTTAGTGGCGGGTTATTCCCGGTGCTTATTTATTCACAAGTTTGGGCTGGCGGGTGCTAAGTGCTGCTCGCCACAGCAACTTTAACTATACTTGGTCGGCACCCGCCGTTGGTAGACTACTGCCAGTTACATACCTAAAACAGATCTGGATCCAAGCACAACGTATGTCCTCCTCCGTTGCGCCCCACGCCCGCCCTACGACGCCGACGTCCTCCACCTCGGTCCATCCCCCATCGCCGCCCCCGTCCTACACCACATCCGCCCCCCTCGCGCGGCCCGTCCCCCTAACCGCGGCATCCCTCGTCCTCCATCGCGGCCCGCCCGCCTCCTCGCCGAGGCTTCCCCTTGTCCACGGGGTCCCTGTCCTCCGTCGCGCCCCCCTTGCCGCGGTCGTGGCCTCCTCCAGCAGCGGGGGCGGACATCGCCGCCGGCAACCAACCTCCTCCTTAGCCGAGGCCACCAATCCCTCGTCCACCTCGTGATCAAGCAGTGTGCAGGTCATTATATTTGATTCAAGTTACATTGTAGATTAATGTTGGTGATTATATGCCCGTCAATATAGATTGTAGATTAACGGGGCTTAAAAGAAGTGTTTGCAATATTGTGAAACGTTGATTAATTTCCGTTTCGCAACAATTTGGATACTTAATGTTTTGATTTTGTAGCATAAGTCATGCCCAAATTTGCTGTCCGTGCATACCCTATATTATTGGTTGATGTAGAACATATATATTCTAGAAAGAAATATGAATCATTGTAATCCATGTTTTACTCAGAGCCAACTCCTAATATATATCATTGTTTTAGCTAGTACCTAATTACCCTGCATTTATCCTATTCGATATCAGGCATAGCAAATTGTAAAATAAATCAGAACATGTATGAGATATAGATGAATGGATTGTCAGTGTGCTCCACATAGCATATCAAATTTCTAAATCGTAATAAATCAAAGCAAAATCTACCTATATATAATATAGTGAGAATGTTTGCGGCTATTAATTAGTTCCTTCTATTTATAGTTAGAATGTTTGCGGCTAAAAAGTTTCTGATTTACTCCGCAAACATTTTAGCCGCAAACATTGCGGCTAAAATATTTGCGGAGTAACATTTAGAATTAGTTCATAACATGAATGTTTGTGGAGTAACATTTTAGCCGCAAATAATTCTGAATGTTTGCGGAGTAACATTTAGAATTATTTCATAACATGAATGTAGGCAATGAACGATGCATGCCACATTTGTGGCGACACGAGGCTTGGTGACTGTCACGAAGATCACCTAACTTCCAATGAGATTTGTGTTGATCTTCACGACGACTTCGTGGAGTTGGCGGTATGTTAACATTCCGTTTACTTCATGTTTTTTCTTTTTATGCTTTCATGGGATGGACGGTATGCTACATGATAAGTTCACCTAATTTATGTTTTCTTTTTATCATGCTCAATGCATCCCTTGTTGGGGAAGGGAGGATTTCATGCGTGTGGCCAACCTGGCCATCAATGAGAACTGGACGATTCAGTTCGACATGAAGCTATTAAAAACTGGCATTCCCTTGACCCTCACTCTCACAAACGAGGGGAGGGAGAACTTATTTCCATGGTCAAAAATGCATTGAGATTGCCACACAACTCTGGATGCAAGCTGGGAGGTCATTCTTACTATATTCTTCATGAAAATTGGGTTGAGATTGCCACACAACTCGCATGACTCCTTGACTCATTCGACTTCCCCGGACGACGATCTTGATGAGCTCCAGCGCCGCACCTTGGCACTACCTCTCACATCAACGATCTCCTTCCATCGTCTTCCCGACGACAACCTGCCGTCTCCCTCCTTGTCGGTCGAACGAACGACGATCACTTGTTCCTCCTCTTCGTTGCATCACTCAGCAACTATATCACCCGCTCCTCCTCGTCGCTACACCAGCAACTGTATCACCCACCACGAGGAGCTAGTAGGGGTCGCCTCCCCGGGGCAAGCGCATCTTCAAATCGACCTAGCTCTGATACAATTGTTCGAACTCCATCCACAGGATCGATCACATCAAATCAAGATTCATAACCAAGAGCTACATTGACCCAGAGATCTACCAAAGCCTTCACCCACCGCGCCTGGGCGAAGCCAATGCCTCCATTCAGTCCCCAAGATTTCATCCGGAGCTTGATGCTTCAGTTCTGTGCAGCCATAGGTACAGACGTGCTAAGAATGATGCAGGGAACCCAGGAAGTTCTCTTCAGGGACTTCCAGGAGCTAGTCGAACATGGGAGGTACCTCGTCGTCGTGGAAGACCTGCCAAACATGGCCAATTGGCATGCTTTGAGGACTTTCCTTCCGGACAGGATGAAAGGCAGCTAGATCATCGTGTCCGCGCAGCAACCCGAAGTAGAAAGCTCCTGCATCGGGGCCCGTACTAGATACTAGAGCTCAAGCAGTTGTCGCCCGAGCACTCTGGTTGTGCCCTCTGCAAGAAGGTAAGGTGCCTCAAATATAGAAATGGAAAATCGGTTTCGTTTTCTAATCTAAAAACATGTTTAGGTCTGCAGAAAATTCGGAATAGGTTTCCACAAGTATATTTAGATGTTCACTGCACACCTTGAAAATTTCACTAACAAGTATTTTTATTTGTATAGGCCACGTAAATTGATAAAACATGGAGCTGCAATGATGAACTATTTGCTATTATAGACCTAAACACTTGTTATTTTTGTCTAGCTCACAAGTTAAAGTATTTACTAATGATTTATTATGAATATGTAATGCACATCTTTGAAAATATGAAGCTAGAAAACTATTAATTGCTGACCTTTTCAGTTTTGTCTCGTAAAATTCCTCAAGGATTTGTAGAATAACATGTCTTCACTCTAGTGAAGAATCTAATGACCCTCTATCTAGCTATCATGTGACCGGATATTTGGAGTTTTTATCAAATAAAGTAGTAACGCACAAACTTTCTGAAATTATATGATGTTTGTATAATTTATAGCTCAAGCAAAGGTTTATGACTAGTACATAAATATATATGAATTGTGGGACACGTGTAACTCATCACCTACCACCTGCCCCCTCGTGTAAAGGGTCTAACAAAATAGTCAACATCCTCTTTTTCCAGAGAGAATCCTCTTGAGCTGGGGCCTAATTGTGCCCTAACCACTTGGCGCACAGGACGTCACCTTATCATATTACACGACTGGAATAGAGACAGAATTGTGTTTGAGAGCATGAATTTCTCGCGGCTAAGGTCACTAACAGTGTTTGGGAAGTGGGAATCTTTCTTCATCCCTGAAAATATGATTCTTCTTCGGGTGCTTGATCTAGAGGATGCATCTGGTTTAGATTATGATGATCTTGGAAAAATAGTAAAATGGCTGCGGCGCCTCAAGTTCCTCTCATTACGAGGACGGTGTGAGGTCCACCATCTGCCAGGCAATATGGATCATCTGAGGCAACTGCAGACTTTGGATGTCAGAGGCACCTCCATAGTCACCCTGCCAGAGAACATCACCCGCCTCAATTTTATCCTCATGATAGATGCAAGCGTGTTGGCCGCCTACAAAAAGGTCAAGATCCTCGAGATTGGTTGCAACTCCAGCTCATTATCAGTGGAATTTGGATCAGAGACAATGAAAAATCTTGAGCTGCTCAAGCTTGACTGTTCCAGTGGGACAACATATGCTCTTGATGGCCTGGATTTTCTATCTGAACTCAAAGAAGTCTCGTTTATTGGTAGCAAGGATGGTACATTCATGACTGAACAGACGAACAAACTTGGCAAACACCCAAAGAAACCTGTCTTGAAGATGGAGGAATTACCACTTTTGTGCCGAAAGGCTATTTTTTCTGATTGTTCCTTGGATTCAATTCTACCCGCCACTAGCCCATTAATGTGTTTGCAAAACCTGGTTGGTTTTTGTAACATTATGTACACGTATTTGGTCTTTTATCGGTTCCATACATGTGTTCTGTCAAAAATGTACTACATTCTACAACACACGTTTGTGATTTATTTTCTTTTCAACTTGTAAATACTTTTATTTTATTGCCCTATGTTAATGAACGAATCAATAAGAGCTCCTATTTCAGAGGAAAAAAACATGTTTATGACTTAGCCTACAAACAATTCATGTATGTTTAGTCTTGTGTATTGTTAATCTGTCTTTGCTGTCTCGCCAAAAAATGAAAAAATATATATCTATCTTTGCTCTGCTATACGAGAATTTTGACAACCCATAGCTTGTAGAAATTTTTCTTTGCTCTGGTAAATGAGAACTCACATCGAAGTTTCTTAAATCATCAGAAACACCTACTAGCTAGTGCCAGCAGAGGTAGAGCTGAAGAGAGCAGGCCGAGCGCTGAGCACACTGCGAAAGGATCTGCCGTTAGACTTTCTGAATAAATATCGCAGATCATTTCTCAGAGAATCGTAAAATTCGTAAAGGCGCTTTAAGAACCATTCATGAGGTGTGATTGTGCTTTAACAGTTTCTGTCTTTCTAAAAGTTGCTCAAAAATGTCACCCAAAGAGTCCGAGGTTGAACTGGTAACTGTGCCAGATGGGGAAACCATTGCTGCGAAGAAACTTGTCGAAAATTCGCCCTTTCCACAAGACAAAACATTCAATAATGAGGTCCAAAGTATTATGGCCCTCCAACATGAAAATGCTGTAAGATTGGTTGGCTACTGTCATGGAAGTCTAAAGAAAGTGGTGCAGAACAATTGAAGATATACTATTGCTGACGTTGTTCAAAGTGCAATATGCTATGAATATTTACCACAGGGAAGCCTTATGAATAATATTTTTGGTATATCATACTACCCGTTTCAAATTGCATCCATGTTCAAGATTCTAATACTCCTATATGATAACACTGTGAACTGGAGGTTGGCCATAAATCTACGTCACACTATATTCAGGTACAACACTGGACATGATCAAAAGAAGTTACAATTGTACCTAGCAAGAGACGGATGAGTGCTCGCATTCAGGAGCTCCCGGAGGTGGATGACATGCAGCAGAGGTGCGCTATGAGGGCGGCCAAGCTTCATGATGCTGCGATCTCTACTGGTATGTCCGTCAACATATCTAATTCTTTATTGCATTTTTTCTAATGAAGACATTATAAATAATGCAAACCAATTAGGAGTTTCACTATGGGCTACGGATAGTGAGATTTCCAAGTCGGTGAATGATCTTTTAGATTTGGAGGCGGAGTGTGCCTTAGAGACAATTCGTAATCTCGCAGCGGTAAAACCAATGAATGATGATGAGATTGATGCGTTAGGGGTCAGGGTGCTGGATAATCTGTGTGTGGATCTAGCACCATCCAACCATGAGTCTAGGGATGATGATGTGCCCATAGATGATGCAGTTGTTAGTACCGTTGAACCCGGTTATGAGGACCGGAAAACTGAACCTAGTAAACCAAAGCGCAACTGGAAACGGAAGATTTATCCTGATTCTGCAGTACATAGGAGTGCTAGGATTCGAACCACCAAAAAATTCTATGATGATCGATGAAAGGAATCTTCTGGAATAGTAGAGGTCTGAAGGACTTGGCTAAAAGAAGGTTTCTGGCTGAGGCATCTTTGGAGCAACGTTTAGATTTTGTTGCTCTTTCGGAAACTGGACGAGCTAACTTTGCGCCCCAGTTTCTTTCCTCTCTTGTGGGTGGTGTTGATTTCGATTGGCATTGTCTCTCCCCGGGAGGAAGATCGGGTGGTATCTTGCTGGGTGTGAGATGCGATTCGCTTGAAGTCCGAAGTGTAGTGATGGGCGACTTCGGGGTTAGGTTTCGAGTCAGGTCTAAAGTAGATGGTTTCAACTGGGTTTTGGTGGCAGTTTATGGTGCCGCACATCCCGAGCTTAAACCGGAGTTTCTGGCGGACCTTGTTCGAATCGATGGGTCAGAGCAGCTCCCAATTTTAGTACCTCCACACAAAAACTTTGTCCCAGGTTACAGTCAGGCCGACCGACTCGCCTTTTTGGAGAGGACTGATGAAAGTCAAACAGTCCTTTCTTAATAGGACAAAGTTCATTATTGGCAACGGTGCTAGTACGCGTTTTTTGGGAGGATACTTGGCTCGGAGAGACACCCTTGGCCATTCAATATCCGTCTTTATATCGTATTGTTCAACGACGTGAGGTGTTCGTTGCAACGGTATTTCAATCTATCCCCCTTAATATTCAATTCAGACGGTCGCTAGCGGGCAATCGTTGGGAAGCTTGGCTCCGTCTAGTTAGGAGACTGATGGAGGTTCAGCTTTTTCAACAACCCGATGAATTATGCTAGAAGCTGGCTAGGTCTGGAGTTTTCATAGTTAAATCAATGTATATTGATGTTATTAATTCGTTCTCCATTCCTACCTCTAAGCATGTTTGGGAGGTTAAAGTGCCTTTGAAAATAAAAGTGTTTATGTGGTTTGTCCATAAGCAAGTTATTTTAACCAAGGACAACTTGATAAAGTGTAATTGTACAGGACCTACTAGGTGTAGTTTCTGTGATCGGGATGAGACGATTCAACACCTCTTTTTTGATTGCCCGTTAGCCAAAGTTCTATGGCGGACGGTCCACGTTGCTTTTAAGATTATTCCACCGAACTCTGTCAATGCGTTATTTGGGATATGGCTTAATGGGATTGAGCCAGACTTAGCGAGACATATTCGTGTTGGAGTTTGCGCCTTGCTGTGGACTATCTGGAATTGAAGAAATGATTTGGTGTTTAACAGAATATCACGTATTCACTTTTTCCAGGTTATTTTCCGAGCCACCACACTGATCCGCTCGTGGTCGCTACTCACTCTGACGGAGGCCAGGGAGCATTTGGTTACTGGATCTGTCCACTGGGAGATGGTAGCTCGGGATATCTTCAACCAGTTTGGATGGCGGTCATGTAATAGGATAGGCAATTAGTTTACCTATCTTTCTTTAGCCAGCCGGTTGTGACTTTTCTTTCTTGGCTAGTTGGTGTTTCTAGCCTTTTTAGCTCTGTGTGAGCTTTCTTTTTTTTGTTCTGTCAGTTGGAGACTTTGGAACCTTGTTCGAACTTTTATTTGGTTAATAAAATGGTCGTATGCAACACTCTGATGCAGAGGCCGGGGAACTCCCCCTTTTCGAAAAAAAAGCAATTTGTTTTTGTGATCATATTTTTGCTATTAGCATGCTTACAAATAAATGATATTCAAGTCATTATCTTGTAGTACTTCAGTAGTTCAGTATCTCTTCTTCAGAAGTAGATATCCCATTGGACTGGGACACACGATTCAACATAATTAAGGGGATCTGCGATGGTTTACTCTTTTTACGCAGCATTCCTGTTGTGCATATGGATCTTAAGCCCGAAAACACACTGCTGGATGTTAATATGTTACAAAAAATAGCGGATTTTTGTCTCTTGAGACTCTTTGGTCAAGAACACAGACACAGATGAACAAATAAAATGTGGTGGGGTCATAGTAAGTCGGTTACAAACTGTGATAATTTTGTGTTCCTTTCTTATGATTTAAACTGCAAATTCTAACCTCTCTGGTAATACTTAATACTATTAAAGATATGCTTACTCAAACCCACAAATAACTTCTTTTTGGAAACTCTCCACCAGTCTAGAGGGACTGGATAGCAGGCACGCCGTTGCCATTCGGCGAAGGTTGAGCCTCGTCATCACTAGCAGAAACAGTGTTTCTTTTGGCAGTGAATTTTGCATAAGCGCGCCTCGACAAGTTTATGAGAATCATCAAACCTAAAACGCATCCATTGATGATGAATAGACCTTCAAAGTTCCGTGAGCTGAGGCGCAAGGAGTCTGTGTCCAGACTGCCATAATCCAGTGACAGAATCGGATCACTGAACCACTTCTTCTCAATATGAGAACCTTCAGGCCCCTCTATCAAATTCAGCATGGCCTTGGAAAGATCCTCCACCAACGGAGAGCCTTTAGGGAAAACCTGCACAAGGGTATGACATCTTAGGTGAAGCCAAGTCAGCACGCTCCAAGACTTGGGCTTAGGTTCAAGGAACTTACAAAACCAAAACCGACTGTCCTGTCAATGGGACCGACCTTCTGGAACCCTTTGCCGTACTTCAAGAGGAAAGAATTTATGTATGGTGTCTCGTCAAAGATGGCAGATACTCCTCCATTCTTTGATCCCAGCTTCAATGCCTTTGCATATTCCTCCTGCGTGCTACAAACCTTTATCCAGCGCTCCTCAAATCGAAGCCTCCTCAGCATTGAGTGCACAAATGAGCCATTCTGGTATCCAACATAGTGACCATTGTGCAAAAGTTGCCTTGGGTCAGTCACTGAAGGCTGGAGCCTCTTTGCAGTTAACATTGATGACAAGCTTGCTGTGTAGCTCTGCACTATAACTAGCATTACAAAGCACCAGGACACCACAATAACTTTTGACTGAAGGCTTTTGAACTTTTGATCTGTCATGGAATTACATATCAATAGAGCGAAATAAATAACATTGTCAGTAAGTCGCAATGCTTAGTATAAAGATGTGCAGAGTTTGCGGTTTTGTATAAAACAAGGCTGATCGTAATGGCATACCATGCGTGAAAGTCCAGGTGGAGAATGCAAAGTAGAAAGAAGTGCTGAACTGTTTCCATTTGGAACCTTTGAATTCCTCATTTATAGGATTTTCAATCATCCATACAAATAGCCCAGTGACGACCATAAAGGCTACTGTAGCCATCCAAAGGTCCTTCGTTAACGGCTCTAAGAAGACCCACATGGTTGGTTCATCTTCATCTTTCCTAGCTAGGACAAGCATCGACACACCAGACTCTGTGTATGGCATTGTGAAGTCCACATACCTAGTTCGATTGGCAATGATTGTCACGTCACCCACTGCTGCATCAAACGTCTGCCACCAAAACATGAAAACAGAGAGGAAATTATTAAGTGTGAAATGAAGAACGCTTCACATTCAAAGGCAAGGAAACAAGTTGGTTGAGGCTAACCTTGAAGTAAACCTCCGATACCAGCTTGTCATAAGAATTAGCGCAGTCATAGGGAATGTACTTATAGCGCAACGCATATGGTAGTTTCTTCACAGCAGCCTCAAAGACATCAATGCTGTAGCCGTTGACAACAAGTTCACTGGAGTTAGGACTAGCCTCGACATTCACAAAAAACTTAAAATCACGTCTCACGGGCACAGCAATCTGGAGTATCTTGCCATTTACTGGGAAGTCCCAGCCTCTGGGCACTGTTGTTGAATCTCCTGGCCAAATGACAGTTCTCAGGACTTGATCAGCGCGTAACCTAGGTCTATCTTGGACTGGGCGAGTGCTAGAGTTGAGAAAAGGTGATAGTCCAGAAACAGGGCTCCAAAACCCAATGCGTCTAGTTTTCTCTTCAATCACATTCACAATCTCATATGCTGGAACCGGCAACTTCCTATCAACAAACCTGAATCTCCCAGCCAATCCATCAAACTCCCCATCCATTATGGAATTGAGAAGTTCTTGTCCAGCAAGAGATACTTCCGGGTCATCTACTAAGTTGCGTGGAGTAGACCTTAGATTTATGGCTTTCTCAGTTGCGGACGCAATTGCCCATACCACATCATATGCCCAGTATTGGAAGATGGTGGGTCTTGCCACCCTAACATCAGGATCTTGATGGAATTTGGCTCTGTATCGAGTGACGAAACGAGCCGTGAAACCGCTGACCCTCGCAGATTTTGCTACATATGGCCGGAAACCCACAACACCCAGCATGGTGTCAATGGTATCCTGGGGAAGCACATCAAGGACAATGCCAATGTTATCTGTGACAATCCAGACATACCCCTCCGTCATCATATTGGTTGCTGAAGCCCGAGCGAAGAGGCGGGAAGCATCGGCTGGCAACATATGGACGATGAAGACACGTGTCTGCATGGTCATGAGCTTGTACAGTTCTTCATCAATGCGGTAATCGGGGGAAGAAGTAGGGATGGCGGAACGGTTAATGACACGGACATCGACGGCTTCAAGGGCGTCAGTAATGGACGGAAGAATGCCGACGCCATAAGTGTTGTCCTCGTAGACAAGAACGACATTTTTCCAGCCATAGGCCTGGATGAAGGCGGCAATTGGAGCTGCCTGGAAGGAGCCCTTGACACAAGCCCGGAGGAAGTAGGGAACATGATGTTGATTGACTGAATCACCTGTTGCAGAGGAAGTGATGACAGGAATCTTGGTTTTGTTGGCTAGGTAGGTCAAGAACTCTGCCTGTAAAGTGTTCTGCGGACCGATGATCACCCCGACCTTCTCGTTGTCGATGAGATCTGTTGCTGCAGGACCAAAGGATGATCAAATCAGTTGAGCAAAACAATCATCACATCTGGTACATGGGGTGAGAAGACCACTTGAAAAAAATACGCGAAATTAGGAGTCAACAATAATTAACATCCGGTCTCGCCAGTGGCGCTTGCACACCGCGTGGACGAGGAGAAGGGAACGGGCGGGCCAAATGCGGCTGCCCGAGCCCAGCGTGCGGCCGCGCAAAGAGGAACGAGCAGGGGAAGCCAGCCAAAACCGGGGCGTATCACAACGCTCGGAACGTGTTTGGCGGAATGTGGAAGCACGACGAAGAGCTGGCGGAGCGGGGGCAGGAAGAGCGCTTTCCTGAGGTCGTCGTGTAGGAGCTCCGCCGCCTTTCCTGAGGTGGTCATGGCCGGCCGCTTCGCCTCTTATCGCTTGTAGTTTGGTGGGTGAAAGGGTGGCCTCCCACGGCGGGGATCAGCATCGCCGGCCTGCATAGTGGCGCCGCACGCACGCAGGGGCAACACGCCGAGCACGGCGAGCGAGCGAGCGGCGTTGAGGTCTACGTGCGAGGACGACCATAAAAATGTATAATTGCCATGATAGAGAACGGACGGAAAACTTCTCAACTGGGGGGCTGAACCCCATTGGCCAAGAGGCCCATTTTACCGTTTTTTTCTTCGAAAAATGCCATGACAGAGAGAAAATACATATTTTCTTATAAAACACAGAGAAAAACATAAAAATGTATATTTTCCATGATATGGATATTATGAAACAAAAATGTCATGCTACTTTACAAAAATGCGTGCTATTTTATAAATTTACAAAAAATACATGATTAAAGAAAACTGTGTTGTGTGGTCTAAAATAAATAAATTTATGAATTCTTCCATGGAGATTCTTCACTGTTAAAAAAACCATATTTTGGAGAACATTTTTCTTTATTTTTTCCAAGTACCAAAAACAAAATGCCATGCTGTATTTTTTTCCCTTTGTGTGGTCCGCGCGCAAATTTTTTTTAAAAATGTCATGTCAGTGCAAAAAATATAAATTCCCATGCCAATAAAAATAAAATAGCCATCCTCTTAAATTATAAGACTAACATCATATTGATAATAAAAAAAAGTTCCATGCCAATAATAATAAAAATGTCAGCATCCCAATAATAAAATCGCCATCTTGTTATTCATAAAACTGCCATTCTCGTAATAAGGCGGGGAAGGTGTTCGCCATAGTTGGCCTCCTATCTAATGTTCGCCATGTAACATTTCCGTTCTTTTTTTGCATCGATGGGGTGAAGTGAGGTTTCTTCTTTTCATTTTTTGGATGGATGTGGCGGGGGGTGGAGTCGAGCATATCACTTGAAATTGCAGAAGAAACGATTTTGTGGTGGCCTCTCTCGGCAACTATGTAGCGGGCAATTTTCTAGTTGGGGATAGAGGATTTTGGGAGGTTGTTATGGAATTTGCCATGTTTACGGGGATTTCTAGATGATTTCGTGGCGGTTATCGTAGGGCCACGCCGAGGTTCTTGAGCAGCAATAGTGGTGCGGTCGTGGTGATTTAGCGGGCGGTTTAATCTCATGGTTAAGTAGGGAGGTGCAAATATTACCTGCCCTTAAATAAAAACATGTACTCCATTCTAACACAATGTAAGGCAGAGTGGAGTATATAATTGTCGGGATGCCCTAAAACATTAGGAGAAAAAAACAAAATGGAACTAAAACAGCAAAATCAACAAGATCTTTTATATAAAAATAAGGAGAAGAAGCAATTTTAAGATCCATCTAAGAATGTACGGCTACTGGATTTTTTTTCTTTTGAGAATAGCCAATGATTTTTTTATTGTGTACAATTGTATACAGACGTCCTGCTCCTGAATTTTCAAGAAATACCTTTTCTCTCATTTTTTGGAAATTCATTTACCAGAAATATCTTTTTTAGGGCAGAAATGTCTGTTTTACATGGTATTAACTCATGCATGGATGCGACACTAGAGTTAGAGCGGAAGCGGAAGCGGAGGGTGGACGTACCTGCAGACGCGGCGGCGACGACGTCGCGGTTGGAGTCCCGGACGTGGAGCCTCACCCTCGTGGTGTAGCCTGGGTGCGCGGCGTACAAGTCGTGCAGCGCCATCCTCATGCTGAGGAGGCTCTTCTTCCCCAGCACCGTCGCCAGGTCCAGGATCACCCCAACATTGACCGGAACGGTCTTGAGCGGCGGTGGCGGCGGTGCCATCGTCGCTGCCGTGGCGCGACCCGCCACGAGTAAGAGGAAGAGGACGCCGGCGAGCCGGTGAGAGCTACGGGAAGAAGCCATTATGCATGCAAGCAGGCGGATAAGGTTGGTAGTAAAGTATGGTGTGGAGTTGGCGTTATCACCTATCTTCTTCCCTTCTTGTTTCTCGTTCCGCTATACTATACGAGGATGCCGCAGCAGTATTATCCAAAGCTAATCATCTGCACCGGCGCGCATGATTATTAGTGTATTAGAGAAAGATGTAAAGCCTGATGCCTCGGCGCTGCACTATTCATATCAAATCGACGGCCCATCATCGATCGGAACGCACGCACGCACGCACGCATGCGCATTCCGTTCAACGCGAGGTCGTCTGACATGTTGAATACTCCTAGGTTTTCGTTTCGTGCCTCCTTCGTTTATATACTGTATATACGCAGCAGCTCCCAGGCTGCTCCGACGAACGTGCACTGTAGCAGCTTGGCTGTGTCTACAGCTGCACTGCATGCGCCTCACGTGATGCACGTGGGCGCTCGATTGCCGGGGCAAGCCCCCAGCGCTAGCGCTGGAAAGCACGTGGTGTAGTCTCCTCGTAGATTCTTCGTCGCCCTAAGTAAATACTTAACTAAAAATATAAAAAATTACATTTTTAGAATTTGCAATAATGCGATGGACGAACCATGGCAATCCTCTTCTGCTGAGCCTCCTTTCTCCTCGGTCCGCGTCAACCAGCAACACAGCTTCTTACAGCTAGGAGGGTTTCTATTTAATGATGAAATTAAAATGGATAAATAGAAAAGGTTTTTGGATTTTAAAAAATTCTAGATGCTTGCACAAGTAGCTTTTCAAATCCAAATAATCTTTACATGATTGTCAATAAATTAAAGATCCTGAATTAAAGGTATAAATAAAGCCGACTGCATTTTCCAACTGAAATGAAAAATGACTAACGAAATTGCGTGAAAGAGGTTCCAGAATCCTTTTTTTTATAAAGGCTGAAATCATTTTTTTTTGCTTTTTCACCCCATACTACAGGGTGGATCTCGAAAGATTGGAAAGATCTTCCTCCGAGTACATACGACTTTCATCAAATACGACTTCCCACTGAATTCTATAGGGATCTATGAGATCGAGTATGGGATTCAGATTCGTTATTCATTCAATGGAACCTCTTATTGGATATTCGACAGTTGGCGGGTGTCTTTGTATGTCTGTCTGAAAAGAGGACTTAATGATTATTCGTTCGCGGAAAGCAGAAGTAAAAAATTGTTGTGGATAGGGATCTTGTAAAAACATATTTTGATGAATGGACCAGACACGGCCATTTCTTAAGAACACATTAGTAGAAAACATGGCTTTCGTTCGGGCCAGATAACCCCATTAGTCCCGGTTCAGTCACGAACCGGAACTAATGTGAGCATTGGTCCCGGTTCATGCGGCTAAAGGTATTAGTCCCGGTTCAAATGAGCCCTTTAGTCCCGGTTTGAGACACGAACCGAGACTAAAGGGTGCAACAGTCTCTTTAGTCCCGGTTAGAGACACGAACCGGGACTAAAGGGTGTTGCACCCTTTAGTCCCGGTTCGTGTGTCAAACCGGGACTAAAGGTCCCATTTTCAAATTCTACCCCCCCTCCCCTTGTGGATCGCCTTTTCAGTTTTGTAAAAAGCAAAAGAAAATGATAAAAACTTCAAAAACTAAAATTCTTCGAGATGTAGTTATATTACTACATCTACTAGTTAGGAAAATAAAAAAAACTTAAATTTGGACATGTTTTGCAAAAAAGTGTCATGAAAAAGTAAAACGGCTATAACTTTTGCATACGATGTCGAAAAAAACGTATAATATATCAAAATGTTCAGCACGAGAATCCGCATCCGATTTTTGACAACCTACGACCTGTTTGCAAATTTTTAGAATCCTCAAATTCTAAAAGGAAAAAAAGTTATGCTCAAATTTCAATTTTTTTGTTTGAATTTTGGTTAAATCAGGTCAAACTACTTATTCAAGAAGTATTAGCGTTACTAAATAATTATTCAAGAATACTAGTGTTACTACATAATTATTACAGTTTTTTTGAATTTTGGTCAAATCTGGTCAAACTATGGTCAAACTACTTGTTCAAAAATATTAGTGTTACTACATAATTATTCAAGAATATCAGTGTTACTAAATAATGTTGGGTTTCGTAGTAATTTCAAAAAATTTCCTACGCACACGCAAGATCATGTGATGCATAGCAACGAGGGGGAGAGTATTGTCTACGTACCCAACGCAGACCGACTGCGGAAGCGATGACACGACGTAGAGGAAGTAGTCGTACGTCTTCACGATCCAACCGATCAAGCACCGAAACTACGGCACCTCCGAGTTCGAGCACACGTTCAGCTCAATGACGATCCCCGGACTCCGATCCAGCAAAGTGTCGGGAAGAGTTCCGTCAGCACGACGGCGTGGTGACAATCTTGATGTACTACAGCAGCAGGGCTTCGCCTAAACTCCGCTACAGTATTATCGAGGTATATGGTGGCAGGGGGCACCGCACACGGCTAAGGAATAGATCACGTGGATCAACTTGTGTGTTCTAGGGTGCCTCTACCTCAGTATATAAAGGAGCCAAGGGGGGAGGGGGGCGCCGGCCAGGGAGAGAGGCGCAGGAGGAGTCCTACTCCTTCCGGAAGTAGGACTCCCCCCCAATCCTATTCCAACTAGGATTCCCCAAAGGGGGAAAGAGGGAGAGGGGTGGCCGGCCACCTCTCCTAGTCCTAATAGGACTAGGGGAGGGGGAAGTGGCGCAGCCACCTTGGGCCGCCCCTTTCTCCTTTCCACTAAGGCCCATGAAGGCCCACATGGCTCCCGGGGGTTCCGGTAACCTCCCGGTAACCCGGTAAAATCCCGATTTCACCCGGAACACTTCCGATGTCCAAACATAGGCTTCCAATATATCAATCTTTACGTCTCGACCATTTCGAGACTCCTCGTCATGTCCGTGATCACATCCGGGACTCCGAACAACCTTCGGTACATCAAAATGCATAAACTCATAATGTAACTGTCATCGTAACCTTAAGCGTGCGGACCCTACGGGTTCGAGAACAATGTAGACATGACCGAGACATGTCTCCGGTCAATAACCAATAGCGGGACCTGGATGCCCATATTGGCTCCTACATATTCTACGAAGATCTTTATCGGTCAGACCGCATAAGAACATACGTTGTTCCCTTTGTCATCGGTATGTTACTTGCCCGAGATTCGATCGTCGGTATCCAATACCTAGTTCAATCTCGTTACCGGCAAGTCTCTTTACTCGTTCCATAATACATCATCTCACCACTAACATATTAGTTGTAATGCTTGCAAGGCTTATGTGATGTGTATTACCGAGAGGGCCCAGAGATACCTCTCCGACAATCGGAGTGACAAATCCTAATCTCGAAATACGCCAACCCAACATCTACCTTTGGAGACACCTGTAATGCTCCTTTATAATCACCCAGTTACGTTGTGACGTTTGGTAGCACCCAAAGTGTTCCTCCGGTAAACGGGAGTTGCATAATCTCATAGTCATAGGAACATGTATAAGTCATGAAGAAAGCAATAGCAACATACTAAACGATCGGGTGCTAAGCTAATGGAATGGGTCATGTCAATCAGATCATTCAACTAATGATGTGACCTCGTTAATAAAACAACAACTCATTGTTCATGGTTAGGAAACATAACCATCTTTTGATTAACGAGCTAGTCAAGTAGAGGCATACTGGTGACACTTTGTTTGTCTATGTATTCACACATGTATTATGTTTCCGGTTAATACAATTCTAGCATGAATAATAAACATTTATCATGATTATAAGGAAATAAATAATAACTTTATTATTGCCTCTAGGGCATATTTCCATCAGTCTCCCACTTGCACTAGAGTCAATAATCTAGATTACACTGTAATGAATCTAACACCCATGGAGCTTTGGTGCTGATCATGTTTTGCTCGTGGAAGAGGCTTAGTCAACGGGTCTGCAACATTTAGATCCGTATGTATCTTGCAAATCTCTATGTCTCCCACCTGGACTAGATCCCGGATGGAGTTGAAGCGTCTCTTGATGTGTTTGGTCCTTTTGTGAAATCTGGATTCCTTTGCCAAGGCAATTGCACCAGTATTGTCACAAAAGATTTTCATTGGACCCGATGCATTAGGTATGACACCTAGATCGGATATGAACTCCTTCATCCAGACTCCTTCGTTCGCTGCTTCCGAAGCAGCTATGTACTCCGCTTCACATGTAGATCCCGCTACGACGCTTTGTTTAGAACTGCACCAACTGACAGCTCCACCGTTTAATGTAAACACGTATCCGGTTTGCGATTTAGAATCGTCCGGATCAGTGTCAAAGCTTGCATCAACGTAACCTTTTACGGTGAGCTCTTTGTCACCTCCATATACGAGAAACATATCCTTAGTCCTTTTCAGGTATTTCAGGATGTTCTTGACCGCTGTCCAGTGATCCACTCCTGGATTACTTTGGTACCTCCCTGCTAAACTTATAGCAAGACACACATCAGGTCTGGTACACAGCATTGCATACATGATAGAGCCTATGGCTGATGCATAGGGAACATCTTTCATATTCTCTCTATCTTCTGCAGTGGTCGGGCATTGAGTCTTACTCAACTTCACACCTTGTAACACAGGCAAGAATCCTTTCTTTGCTTGATCCATTTTGAATTTCTTCAAAATCTTGTCAAGGTATGTGCTTTGTGAAAGTCCAATTAAGCGTCTTGATCTATCTCTATAGATCTTAATGCCTAATATGTAAGCAGCTTCACCGAGGTCTTTCATTGAAAAACTTTTATTCAAGTATCCCTTTATGCTATCCAGAAATTCTATATCATTTCCAATCAGCAATATGTCATCCACATATAATATCAGAAATGCTACAGAGCTCCCACTCACTTTCTTGTAAATACAGGCTTCTCCGAAAGTCTGTATAAAACCAAATGCTTTGATCACACTATCAAAACGTTTATTCCAACTCCGAGAGGCTTGCACCAGTCCATAAATGGATCGCTGGAGCTTGCACACTTTGTTAGCTCCCTTTGGATCGACAAAACCTTCCGGTTGCATCATATACAACTCTTCTTCCAGAAATCCATTCAGGAATGCAGTTTTGACATCCATCTGCCAAATTTCATAATCATAAAATGCGGCAATCGCTAACATGATTCGGACGGACTTAAGCATCGCTACGGGTGAGAAGGTCTCATCGTAGTCAATCCCTTGAACTTGCCGAAAACCTTTTGCGACAAGTCGAGCTTTGTAGACAGTAACATTACCATCAGCGTCAGTCTTCTTCTTAAAGATCCATTTATTTTCAATTGCTTGCCGATCATCGGGCAAGTCAACCATAGTCCATACTTTGTTCTCATACATGGATCCCATCTCAGATTTCATGGCTTTAAGCCACTTTGCGGAATCTGGGCTCACCATCGCTTCTTCATAGTTCGTAGGTTCATCATGATCTAGTAGCATGACTTGCAGAACAGGATTACCGTACCACTCTGGTGCGGATCTTACTCTGGTTGATCTACGAGGTTCAGTAGTATCTTGATCTGAAGTTTCATGATCATTATCATTGGCTTCCTCACTAACTGGTGTAGGTGACACTGAAACAGTTTTCTGTGATGTACTACTTTCCAGTAAGGGGAGCAGGTACAGTTACCTCATCAAGTTCTACTTTCCTCCCACTCACTTCTTTCGAGAGAAACTCCTTCTCTAGAAAGGATCCATTCTTGGCAACGAATGTTTTTCCTTCGGATCTGTGATAGAAGGTGTACCCAACAGTTTCCTTTGGGTATCCTATGAAGACACATTTCTCCGATTAGGGTTCGAGCTTATCAGGTTGAAGCTTTTTCACATAAGCATCGCAGCCCCAAACTTTAAGAAACGACAACTTTGGTTTCTTACCAAACCACAGTTCATAAGGCGTCGTCTTAACGGATTTTGATGGTGCCCTATTTAACGTGAATGCGGCCGTCTCTAAAGCATAACCCCAAAATGATAGCGGTAAATCAGTAAAAGACATCATAGATCGCACCATATCCAGTAAAGTACGATTACGACGTTCGGACACACCATTACGCTGTGGTGTTCCGGGTGGCGTGAGTTGCGAAACTATTCCACAGTTTTTCAAATGTACACCAAACTCGTAACTCAAATATTCTCCTCCACGATCAGATCGTAGAAACTTTATTTTCTTGTTACGATGATTTTCAACTTCACTCTGAAATTCTTTGAACTTTTCAAATGTTTCAGACTTATGTTTCATTAAGTAGATATACCCATATCTGCTTAAATCATCTGTGAAGGTGAGAAAATAACGATATCCGCCACGAGCCTCAATATTCATCGGACCACATACATCGGTATGTATGACTTCCAACAAATCTGTTGCTCTCTCCATAGTACCGGAGAACGGTGTTTTAGTCATCTTGCCCATGAGGCACGGTTCGCAAGTACCAAGTGATTCATAATCAAGTGGTTCCAAAAGTCCATCAGTATGGAGTTTCTTCATGCGCTTTATACTGATATGACCTAAACGACAGTGCCACAAATAAGTTGCACTTTCATTATCAACTCTGCATCTTTTGGCTTCAACATTATGAATATGTGTATTACTACTATCGAGATTCAATAAGAATAGACCACTCTTCAAAGGTGCATGACCATAAAAGATATTACTCATATAAATAGAACAACCATTATTCTCTGATTTAAATGAATAACCATCTCGCATTAAACAAGATCCAGATATAATGTTCATGCTCAACGCTGGCACCAAATAACAATTAGTTAGGTCTAATATTAATCCCGAAGGTAGATGTAGAGGTAGCGTGCCGACCGCGATCACATCGACTTTGGAACCGTTTCCCACGCGCATCGTCACCACGTCCTTTGCCAGTGCCCGCTTATTTTGTAGTCCCTGTTTTGAGTTGCAAATATTAACAACAGAACCAGTATCAAATACCCAGGTGCTACTGCGAGCTCTAGTAAGGTACACATCAATAACATGTATATCACATATACCTTTGTTCACCTTGCCATCCTTCTTATCCGCCAAATACTTGGGGCAGTTCCGCTTCCAGTGACCAGTCTGCTTGGAGTAGAAGCACTCAGTTTCAGGCTTAGGTCCAGACTTGGGTTTCTTCTCCTGAGCAGCAACTTGCTTGCCGTTCTTCTTGAAGTTCCCCTTCTTCTTCCCTTTGCCCTTTTTCTTGAAACTAGTGGTTTTGTTAACCATCAACACTTGATGCTCCTTTTTGATTTCTACCTCCGCAGCTTTCAGCATTGCGAAGAGCTCGGGAATAGTCTTGTTCATCCCTTGCATATTATAGTTCATCACGAAGCTCTTGTAGCTTGGTGGCAGTGATTGGAGAATTCTGACAATGACGCAATCATCCGGAAGATTAACTCCCAATTGAATCAAGTGATTATTATACCCAGACATTTTGAGTATATGCTCACTGACAGAACTGTTCTCCTCCATCTTGCAGCTATAGAACTTATTGGAGACTTCATATCTCTCAATTCGGGCATTTGCTTGAAATATTAACTTCAACTCCTGGAACATCTCATATGCTCCATGATGTTCAAAACGTCGTTGAAGTCCCGATTCTAAGCCGTAAAGCATGGCACACTGAACTATCGAGTAGTCATCAGCTTTGCTCTGTCAGACGTTCATAACATCTGGTGTTGCTCCAGCAGCAGGCCTGGCACCCAGCGGTGCTTCCAGGACGTAATTCTTCTGTGCAGCAATGAGGATAATCCTCAAGTTACGGACCCAGTCCGTGTAATTGCTACCATCATCTTTCAACTTTGCTTTCTCAAGGAACGCATTAAAATTCAACGGAACAACAGCACGAGCCATCTATCTACAATCAACATAAACAAGCAAGATACTATCAGGTACTAAGTTCATGATAAATTTAAGTTCAATTAATCATATTACTTAAGAACTCCCACTTAGATAGACATCCCTCTAATCTTCTAAGTGATTACGTGATCCAAATCAACTAAACCATAACCGATCATCACGTGAGATGGAGTAGTTTTCAATGGTGAACATCGTTTATGTTGATCATATCTACTATATGATTCACGCTTGACCTTTCGGTCTCCGTGTTCCGAGGCCATATCTGCATATGCTAGGCTCGTCAAGTTTAACCTGAGTATTCTGCGTGTGCAAAACTGGCTTGCACCCGTTGTAGATGGACGTAGAGCTTATCACACCCGATCATCACGTGGTGTCTGGGCACGACGAACTTTGGCAACGGTGCATACTCAGGGAGAACACTTCTTGATAATTTAGTGAGAGATCATCTTATAATGCTACCGTCAATCAAAGCAAGATAAGATGCATAAAAAGATAAACATCACATGCAATCAATATAAGTGATATGATATGGCCATCATCATCTTGTGCTTGTGATCTCCATCCCCGAAGCACCGTCATGATCACCATCGTCACCGGCGTGACACCTTGATCTCCATCGTAGCATCGTTGTCGTCTCGCCAATCTTATGCTTCCACGACTATCACAACCGTTTAGTAATAAAGTAAAGCATTACATCGCGATTGCATTGCATACAATAAAGCGACAACCATATGGCTCCTGCCAGTTGCCGATAACTCGGTTACAAAACATGATCATCTCATACAATAAAATTCAGCATCATGCCTTGACCATATCACATCACAACATGCCCTGCAAAAACAAGTTAGACGTCCTCTACTTTGTTGTTGCAAGTTTTACGTGGCTGCTACGGGCTTAAGTAAGAACCAATCTCACCTACGCATCAAAACCACAACGATAGTTTGTCAAATAGACTCCGTTTTAACTTTCGCAAGGACCGGGCGTAGCCATACTTGGTTCAACTAAAGTTGGAGAGACAGTCGCCCGCAAGCCATCTCTGTGCAAAGCACGTCGAGGGAACCGGTCTCGCGTAAGCGTACGCGTAAGGTTGGTCCGGGTCATCTCGTCCAACAATACCGCCGAACCAAAGTATGACATGCTGGTAGGCAATATGACTTGTATCGTCCACAACTCACTTGTGTTCTACTCGTGCATATAACATCAACATAAATAACCTGGCTCGGATGCCACTGTTGGGTTTCGTAGTAATTTCAAAAAAAATTCCTACGCACACGCAAGATTATGTGATGCATAGCAACGAGGGGGAGAGTATTGTCTACGTACCCAACGCAGACCGACTGCGGAAGCGATGACACGACGTAGAGGAAGTAGTCGTACGTCTTCACGATCCAACCGATCAAGCACCGAAACTACGGCACCTCCGAGTTCGAGCACACGTTCAGCTCAATGACGATCCCCGGACTCCGATCCAGCAAAGTGTCGGGAAGAGTTCCGTCAGCACGACGGCGTGGTGACGATCTTGATGTACTACAGCAGCAGGGCTTCGCCTAAACTCCGCTACAGTATTATCGAGGTATATGGTGGCAGGGGGCTCCGCACACGGCTAAGGAATAGATCACGTGGATCAACTTGTGTGTTCTAGGGTGCCTCTACCTCAGTATATAAAGGAGCCAAGGGGGGAGGGGGGCGCCGGCCAGGGAGAGAGGCGCAGGAGGAGTCCTACTCCTTCCGGGAGTAGGACTCCCCCCCAATCCTATTCCAACTAGGATTCCCCAAAGGGGGAAAGAGGGAGAGGGGTGGCCGGCCACCTCTCCTAGTCCTAATAGGACTAGGGGAGGGGGAAGTGGCGCAGCCACCTTGGGATGCCCCTTTCTCCTTTCCACTAAGGCCCATGAAGGCCCATATGGCTCCCGGGGGGTTCCGGTAACCTCCCGGTAACCCGGTAAAATCCCGATTTCACCCGGAACACTTCCGATGTCCAAACATAGGCTTCCAATATATCAATCTTTACGTCTCGACCATTTCAAGACTCCTCGTCATGTCCGTGATCACATCCGGGACTCCGAACAACCTTCGGTACATCAAAATGCATAAACTCATAATGTAACTGTCATCGTAACCTTAAGCGTGCGGACCCTACGGGTTCGAGAACAATGTAGACATGACCGAGACACGTCTCCGGTCAATAACCAATACCGGGACCTGGATGCCCATATTGGCTCCTACATATTCTGCGAAGATCTTTATCGGTCAGACCGCATAACAACATACGTTGTTCCCTTTGTCATCGGTATGTTACTTGCCCGAGATTCGATCGTCGGTATCCAATACCTAGTTCAATCTCGTTACCGGCAAGTCTCTTTACTCGTTCCGTAATACATCATCTCACCACTAACATATTAGTTGTAATGCTTGCAAGGCTTATGTGATGTGTATTACCGAGAGGGCCCAGAGATACCTCTCCGACAATCGGAGTGACAAATCCTAATCTCGAAATACGCCAACCCAACATCTACCTTTGGAGACACCTGTAATGCTCCTTTATAATCACCCAGTTACGTTGTGACGTTTGGTAGCACCCAAAGTGTTCCTCCGGTAAACGGGAGTTGCATAATCTCATAGTCATAGGAACATGTATAAGTCATGAAGAAAGCAATAGCAACATACTAAACGATCGGGTGCTAAGCTAATGGAATGGGTCATGTCAATCAGATCATTCAACTAATGATGTGACCTCGTTAATCAAACAACAACTCATTGTTCATGGTTAGGAAACATAACCATCTTTTGCTTAACGAGCTAGTCAAGTAGAGGCATACTGGTGACACTTTGTTTGTCTATGTATTCACACATGTATTATGTTTCCGGTTAATACAATTCTAGCATGAATAATAAACATTTATCATGATTATAAGGAAATAAATAATAACTTTATTATTGCCTCTAGGGCATATTTCCATCAGTCTCCCACTTGCACTAGAGTCAATAATCTAGATTACACTGTAATGAATCTAACACCCATGGAGCTTTGGTGCTGATCATGTTTTGCTCGTGGAAGAGGCTTAGTCAACGGGTCTGCAACATTCAGATCCGTATGTATCTTGCAAATCTCTATGTCTCCCACCTGGACTAGATCCCGGATGGAGTTGAAGCGTCTCTTGATGTGTTTGGTCCTTTTGTGAAATCTGGATTCCTTTGCCAAGGCAATTGCACCAGTATTGTCACAAAAGATTTTCATTGGACCCGATGCATTAGGTATGACACCTAGATCGGATATGAACTCCTTCATCCAGACTCCTTCGTTCGCTGCTTCCGAAGCAGCTATGTACTCCGCTTCACATGTAGATCCCGCTACGACGCTTTGTTTAGAACTACACCAACTGACAGCTCCACCGTTTAATGTAAACACGTATCCGGTCTGCGATTTAGAATCGTCCGGATCAGTGTCAAAGCTTGCATCAACGTAACCTTTTACGATGAGCTCTTTGTCACCTCCATATACGAGAAACATATCCTTAGTCCTTTTCAGGTATTTCAGGATGTTCTTGACCGCTGTCCAGTGATCCACTCCTGGATTACTTTGGTACCTCCCTGCTAAGCTTATAGCAAGGCACACATCAGGTCTGGTACACAGCATTGCATACATGATAGAGCCTATGGCTGAAGCATAGGGAACATCTTTCATTTTCTCTCTATCTTCTGCAGTGGTCGGGCATTGAGTCTGACTCAACTTCACACCTTGTAACACAGGCAAGAACCCTTTCTTTGCTTGATCCATTTTGAACTTTTTCAAAATCTTGTCAAGGTATGTGCTTTGTGAAAGTCCAATTAGACGTTTTGATCTATCTCTATAGATCTTTATGCCTAATATGTAAGCAGCTTCATCGAGGTCTTTCATTGAAAAACTCTTATTCAAGTATCCCTTTATGCTATCCAGAATTTAGCAACAAAAGTCTTGCCTTCGGATCTTTGTGAAAGTTTCCGAATTTAGCAACAAAAGTCTTGCCTTCGGATCTGTGATAGAAGGTGTATCCAATAGTTTCCTTTGGATATCCTATGAAGACACATTTCTCCGATTTGGGTTCGAGCTTATCAGGTTGAAACTTTTTCAGATAAGCATCACAGCCCCAAACTTTCAGAAACGACAAATTTGGTTTCTTGCCAAACCACAGTTCATACACTAGTAGAAAACGGACCATTAGTACCGGTTTGTAAGGGCCTTTAGTGCCGGTTATGGAACCGGCACTAAAGTTTCGGCACTAAAGCCCCCCCCTTTAGTACCGGTTCGGCACGAACCGGCGCTAAAGTGCCACCACGTGGCGTGAGCTCGCGCCCTGGTACGGGGGACCTTTAGTACCGGTTGATATTACCAACCGGTACTAAAGGTTTTTTTTTTGAATTTTTTTTTAAAAAAATTTGGAAAATTTTTTTGTTTTTTTTCATTTTTAATTTTTCTAAATTATTTGATGATTTAGTCTTTAATCACCTCTCTTAATTGCTTAAGTGTGGATCACTCATTCCAAATCATCTAACTTCCCAACCAGTCACCCATCCCTCTCACTACTCCAACCCGAGCACGCTTAACTTTCAGGTTCTATTCTCCTTCGTTTCCGAGTCTGCACTTGTTGTTTTCCTGACAATAGTAAGATGTCAATCCTATTAACCCTCAGGAGTTTAGCTTGAGCATGAAGTCACACATTTCACTGTTTGAGTTTGAAACTATTATTCTAAAAAAACAGTAATTATTTAGTAACGCTAGTATTTCTTGAATAAGTTTGACCATAGTTTGACCACAGTTTGACCATAGTTTGACCAGATTTGACCAAAATTCAAAAAATTGAAATAATTATTTAGTAACACTAATATTCTTGAATAATTATGTAGTAACACTAATATTTCTTGAATAAGTAGTTTGACCATAGTTTGACCACAGTTTGACCAGATTTGAACAAAATTCAAAAAAACTGAGATACTTATTTAGTAACACTAATATTATTGGGTAATTATTTAGTAACACTCTATATTTCTTGAATCAGTTGTTTGACCGGTTTGACAAGATTTAACCAAAATTCAAAAAAACATAAATTAGAACATATCTTTTTTTCCTATTACAATTTGTCATTTCAAAAATTGTCCTAAACCCTAAACCCGGGACTTAAAACGTCGGAAACTCTATGCTAAACAGTAAAAACTAAGGGTTTAGACCATAAAACCTAACCCTAAACGCTGAAATCTAAACCCTAGCACTAAACGCTAAAAACGTCCAAAAAAACGTCTAAAACGCCCAAAAACTCTATTTTCCCTTTGGAATTTTGTGATTTTAAAAAATTGTCGAAACGGAAAACTAGGTGTTTCAGCGGATCAATCTTTTTGTTCTGCAAATTTTGATATATTATATGTATTTTTCTGAATTAGGATGATTTAGTTATGATTTTTTCAAGTTTGAAAATTGCCCTATAGTGCCGGTTTGTGTCTCCAACCGGTACTATAGGTCAGACCAACCTTTAGTACCGGTTCGTGCCATGAACCGGTACTAAAGGTGATCGTGGGGCCCCGGCTTGACGCCAGCCTGCCACCACCCCTTTAGTACCGGTTCGTGAACCGGTACTAAAGGTTCAACACGAACCGGCATTAATGCAAATCCGTTCGAACCGGCACTAATGGTACCATTAGTACCGGCTCAAATACAAACCGGCACTAATGTGCTTCACGTTTGACCCTTTTTCTACTAGTGGTCTTCTGCTTTGTTCTTTTCTGTCTGCAACCAGCAACGCGTTTACCTGCCGGTGTATGCTCCATTAAAAGGTTGCTCCGACGCTGCCGGTTGGATAGGATCATTCGCCATAATCTTCGACGCCGACGAGCAAACAACTCTGCTGCTCCATCGCCGCCTTTTTCCATTCCTTCGTTCTCCAGGTCAGTGCAAGTGCAACTACTCCATCTTGCTTAATGCGTTGCTTTTTCTGTCAAGGAGATCGAGCAATGCTATTCATACGTATAGGTTCTACAAAAAAATGTACTAGTAGTTCAAACATGTAGGTATTGAAGCTTTACGTAAGAACATGATTTTCCTTGCATAAACTTTTTTGGTTCCAGTTAAACCGCTCTCCACTGTCGGATCAAAGATCCAACGGTTCAGCAGCCTTCTTCTTTCTCTGTTTCTTCTTCCAGCAACAGCCGCCTTCTTCTTTTTTTTTTGAAAGAAAGGGGTTTTCCCCCGGCCCCGCCCCATTTCATTGATGAGGCAAACAGAAACAACAAGCCAGATCCGGGCAACAACCCTTACAAACTTAAAATACCACATCCTGCTCGAGCAGCAGCACACAACAGTTTCAGAGTTCAGCCACTCTACTATTTAGCATTCTTTCTCCTTTTCTATTACATCACTCCTACTGAATAGCAAATCAAACTACTGCTCGACCTGCCGTCTTCTTCTTCCTCTTCTTTTCTTCCTCCAGCAGCCGCCTCTGCCCACAGCTCCTTCCTCCCCCCCCCCTACTGGCCTCCGATGAGGTCATGTCAGAGCCCTCGCCAGCGACACCCCGGGCCATCTCGTGCTCATGCTCAGCCCAATCTCAGCCCCCCCCCCCCCATCCCCATCAATCAACTTGCTGCCACGCCCTTGTTCGACGTGATCTTGGTGTACCGTCTCACCCTCGGGGATTCACGTGGGAATTGACTAACGTGGGAAAAAAATCTAGGCACCTCAGCAAAATCGAATGCGGAAACTATACGAATGCAATGACATAGTACCAATCGTTCGTATTTCTAGGTGCCACCGCAATCTGATCGATGTTCCAATCCATTATAATTTTGACAGCTCATCAGGGTTCAAGTTCTAGACTTAGCATTGGTGCTCGGATGTTTCTGAATTTATTTCAGCCTTTCCTGCGATGTTCGTTTAGTAGGACGAGACGTTCTTGTCAACTACTGGGCGTCTATGATGACTTCGTGAATATCAAGTTATTAAGGGCTCCTTTGATTCAAGGAATTCTACATGATTTTGGAAGGGTTGAAATCTTAAAAAAAAATCCTATGTTTGATTCATAGGATTGAATTCCATAGGATTTTTTTCTATGAAATCTTCTGTACTATATTTTAGAGAAAATCTAACACACACTTCAACTTCCTCTCACAATTTCTTTGCTTCTCTCGCGAAATCAAACACTCCTTGTTAATCCTATAGGATTCAAGTGGACATGCCACTTGAATCCTATATTTTTCGTATTCCGGTGTTTTCAAAATACTGTGAATCAAAGAGGCCCTAAGTTGGCTCGGTCTCTCAAAAGTGCTCAAGGGGTAGGGTGTGACTATGTGTTCATAGAAATGAGTGCATGTGCGTGTATGTGAGTGCCTTTTATTATATTTTCTCAATTTCGTAATATAAGAGCTTCTTTGACACTATACTAATGTCAAAAACATTTTTATGTTATGGGCCGAAGGAGCACTGGGTTTAAAAAATATATTCTAGTTTCCTCTGCCGCGAGTATTCTTACGAGCAAGGACAATGAAATAAGTTTGGTCTTCCCATTGGACGCTGCAAAACGCGCTTCATCCGGTTCCTCGCTAGGCAGAGACGCGGTTTCCTCGGTACAAGAGATTCCCCGGCAGAAGGAAAGAGAAAGTGTAAAGGAGATCGGGGTCTAAGTCAACGTCGTTGGCCTCCGTTGTTCTTTTCCCCGCAGACAACGACGCGTTTACGCTGCACGTTCGCTCCATTAAAAGGTTGCACGGTGCTGCTGGATGGATGGGATCCTCCTCACCTCATCATCTCATCTTCGCCGTCGACGAGCAACCGACTCTGCTCCGCTCCATCGTCGCCTTCCATTCGCTCCTTCTTCTCCAGGTCAGGTCAGGTCAGTGCTACTCCTACGCCATCTTGTTCAGTTCGTTGCTTTTTCCACCAGCCAAATCTCGCAGTCACGTACTGGTGGATATACTACTTGGTATGTACTGGTGAAACTATAGGATCGGCCATTTTACACGGTCGTCTGAATTTTGCTTGCTTCTAGTCAAATCGCTCTCCACCGTCGGATACCGATCCAAAGGTCCAGCAGCCTTCTTCTTCCTCTAGCATCAGCCTTCTTCCTCTGCTTCTTCTTCCCCTCCAGCAGCAGGCTTCTTTCTCCGTTTCTTCTTCTCCCGCCTCCGCCTCCGCATTATCCTTCTTCTTCCTCCTCCTCTATAGGTCAATCTGCTACCGCCTCCGCCGCGGCCAGCCGCGTCGTCCCCGTCTGACCCTCGGGGGTTCGCCTGCGAATTGACTTTACTGAGTCGGCGAAAAATTCTAGGCGCCCCAGCAATAGCAAATTGCGGAAACTATACGGATGCGATGGCGTAGATTCAATCCTTCGTTGCCGCAGCAGTCGTCGATCGATGCTGCATCCCATTATAATTATGGTTTCTCAGGAAGAAGAAGAGGATCGTCCAGTAAGCCTTCCGGGTGGGAGACAGCCACCGCAGCATGGACATTCAACTCCATGAGATCGAAGATATCACAAACAACTTTGCAGAGAATAGGAAAGTCGGCAGCGGTGGGTACGGAGATGTTTACAGGGTATGATCGACTAATTCTCGTGCTTCTCACATTTACAATCAAGATCTGTACCATGACAAGTTTGCCGATTTTATCAGGCCACTCATAAAGGAGAGGAAATTGCCGTGAAGAAGCTCCATCAACTGCAGGGGCTCGATGATAAGCAGTTCCACGCCGAATACCGTAACCTTCGTGAGGTACGCCACCAAAACGTTGTGCGGCTAATTGGCTACTGCTACCAGACTCAGAAGAAATACATGGAGCACAATGGGGAGCTTGTCTTCGCGACAGTTATGGAGCGAGTGCTCTGCTTCGAATATATGCACGGCGGAAGCCTCGATAAACACATTCAAGGTAACCTATACTAGCTAGTATTGTGGATATAAGTAGTATCTTATATGCAGAGGGGGTAGCATTTCAACTCTTTTGTAGTGCTACTTGTTTCATCTTGATAGTATGACTCAAATAATCAATGCAAGTTTCTCTTTATTATCTTAAAACATACTATATATATGGTTGACAGTTGGCTGCATAATATATTAGTTTGCCTGTCAAGATGAACGATTCAATATCTCATTTCATATGTATTTTTTGGAACTAATAATTGCAGATGAATCTTGCGGGCTTGAGTGGCCCACATGTTACAAGATTATCAAAGGGACTTGTGAGGGACTAGATCACCTTCACACCTCACAGGGAAAACCTATTTTCCATCTGGACTTAAAGCCTGGTAACATTTTGCTGGATGAAAGTATGACGCCTAAAATTGGAGATCTTGGTTTGTCAAGACTTGTTGCTTCGACAAAAACACATCAAACAAGGATGCGCGATGGAACACTGTAAGTTGATGGATCATCGATTATACCCTGAGCCGTTAATTTTTTTGAAGGGATTCTGAATGAAGTTTTTCATATATTTTACCAATTCTCCATATCAATGCAGCGGGTTCATGCCACCAGAGTATGTTGACAGTGGCTTTATATCAAAGAAGTTTGACGTATTCAGTTTGGGGGTCATAATTATAAAAATGTTGGCCGGGGATAAGAGCTACTTCCGTTGCTCTGAAATGCCCTCCGAACAGTTTATTGAGTTTGTAAGAAAAACCTCTCTCCCAGCAAAAGAAAACATAATTCTTTCTCTGTTTATACCATTAACACATAACACATATGCGTTTCTTTCACATTTTTGCACTCCAAACTACTCCCTCCAGATACATTCGTGTCTAGATAAATATGGGTCAAGTAATTTGGAACGGAGAGATATTTAGTATCTTTATAGGGAATTTAATGCCCCAAATTTGCATGTAGGTAAGGGAAATCTGGAGGAAAAAGTTGCAGGAAAAGCCTGGATATTCCTCGCACGAAATAGACATGCTAGGAGTGACTTCATGTGTTGAGATTGCACTAAGGTGTGTGGACAGGGACAGAAACAAAAGGCCATGTATCAATGATATTGTCCATGAACTGGATCAACTAGAAGCTAAGCTTAAAGCAATGTCACTAGCTTCTGATGTGTCAAATGATGCCACGGTCCAGGTACGTTCTTCCACCACTAGGGGGGCATGGGTGCCACTCCTCTGTTTCTTCAGTATTCTGAAATCCTCTGTTTTGACAGTTTTGACCTGTCAAATTTATATCTGCTAACGATGTTTCTATGATTGGCCACACTAATTGACCTCTGATTATTTTTGCTTTGCAGAGAAGCTGCGACACCAACATTATCTCGGTGGATCCATCCCTGGAGCTGCGGTTCGTCTTCGAGCCAAGGAAGCAGACATCATGCTGCCTGCAGATAATCAACAAGACGGAGGGCATCATCGCGTTCAACATAAAAATTAACCAGAACAAGTATAGTGTGCGGCCAAGCCAAGGGACCATGCCGCCGTGCTCCTGCCGTTATGTTATCGTGAAGTTGCAGGCGCAGGAGGCGGCGCCGCCCAACATGCAGTGTCATGACATGCTCTTCGTGCAGAACACCGGCATCACCCAAGACTTGGCATCAAGAGACGGTGAGATTGATTATCAAGAATTGTTTGAGAAGGCCATGGCGGATAAGGTGGTTGATGTGGTGAAGCTTCCGATCGTTTATGTTACACCGGACCACTAGTCTCATCCACCAAGAACTCTTTGAGGTTGTTAAGATCCCCCCCCCCCCCCAGAGGGTGTTCTATTTAATTGTTTCTTGGTCGATTATGTGGTCTTTAGTTAGCTGTTGCAAACAGTGTCCTCTCTAACTGCTGATTACTTTCTACTCCATCCGTTCCTAAATATTTGTCTTTCTAGAGGTTTCAAATGGTGACTACATACGGAACAAAATGAGTGAATCTACACTCTAAAATATGTCTATATACATCCGTATGTGGTGACCATTTGAAATCTCTAGAAAGACAAATATTTAGGAACGGAGGGAGTATATGCAAACAAGCAGCCAAGGCAAAGGTTCTTCAATCAGGAAGGCTTGAGTATGTGTTAAAAAGAGAAGGTCAATTGAATGCCTATAGAACAGGTCCATTATATTGAAGATTACAGTTATCGTGACTCATAAAAATAAAAGGAACCTCATTCAGTTATCTTACCACTTGGTTTGGATCTCAGGAAATGTACCTCCATCTGTAGCATGAGCAACACTCAGATAAGAAATAATTATCCAGGTTTCCCACAATCTCATGAGAGAAATAAGGAACGAAATGTGAAAGCAACACAACTCAGTGAATGACGCATAGCTGAGTAGGCCAAACTCAATGGATGCCCTCATATTTTACTTAGATGTCTTTACTGTGTACCCCTTTGAAATCTCCAAATTTATAAAGAACAAAGTGTATATCTAGATATGCGGCGACCCTAAGGTGATAACGATAACGATGCTTGTACCACTATTCTCTGGTACTAAAGAGCACAGGTCAGTGTCCAGTATGGAACTTAGGCATTAAAAGGATAAAAAGAGGATAAAATATAGCAGCTTGGTAAATCAAAATAATCAGGAGGAGTTATGTGTCTTTGGCATGCGCCTGAACCCATAATTATGTGGTGGTTCGAATGACTAAATAAGTTATTCATTTCCCTCTCGTGAACCTCTAAGTAATGGATAAAAAAGTGCAGTGAATAATGATTTGTGTGAACTCACATATTGTGGGGCAAGAATCATAATGGTACGAGTGTTGTGCTAGAGATAGGCAGGCAGCAGGGGAAGACATAGCTAAAGAGAAGCGAACATCTGGTAGGATATATTGATTCTTTGCTGCCTCAGAAGTAGATACACGGCACACTTACAAAATGGACGCTTAATTAGACGCTTGACCTTGCTTAAAAAACATCGGACTTATTAAACATTTAAATAGGCAAATACAATCGGTCTCGTCCTAATGAATGAAAAATTGGATGGAAACCATATGTACAAGATTATCAATATATACCATATAAACTTCTCCAAATATGCTGCTGCCCAAGTTTTCGCTCCTCAGAGAAACCGCATGTAGTTTTTTTTTTGCAGGGAAGAGAAACCGCATGTAGTTTCTCTTCTAATAAATGGAACGGCATGTGTAGTTTCTCTTCTACTCCCTCCGTTCCTAAATATTTGTCTTTCTAGAGATTTCAAATGAAACACTACATATGGATGTATATAGACATATTTTAGAGTGTAGAAATATCTAGAAAAACAAAAAAGACCGCATACGTTCTCATTTTGCTCCGTATGTAGTCACTTGTTTAAATATCTAGAAAGACAAATATTTAGAAACGGAGGGAGTAATAAATGGAGCGACGTGGCACCATACTGTATTGTCCATGTTTATTGCTTCTCCTGGTGCTGCGTAGGCTTGCAACAGACCATCAAGTGCCATACAGCAGCAGGGATATGTCGATTTGCATATATGGCAAGGCCGGGTCGGCAAATGCAGGTTAATTTGTGGCATTTCACAGTAGAAGATGATCCATGATGATCAAGGAGTCATGGACTCAATATTGCAATATCATATACTCTCTTAACCAGCTAGGAGATTTTAAGAGCAGCGGCAGGCTGAAAAGGAGGGAAATGGCAAGAGGCACTAACCAGGAAATGGATGAGCAGCTAGGTCACGGCCGGGCCGGCGGCATCCGATCTGGGCGGCGTTCTGCTGCAGGGCCTGCGCTGTAGTACGGCCAGAGCAATGCGGCGTATGGGGTGCCCTCTCTCTCCCCGCTGCTTCTGCGGCGGCTGCTGGAAGGAGCGGGAGCGGCCGTACCGCCCCCATGGATCTGGGCGACGGAGGAAAAGGGAATCCCTTGGGAATTTCCCTGTGCAAATTGTCACTGCGGAGAGCAGATGATGCAGAGGCAGAGCAAGCCGGCGCAAGAGCGGTGGAGGATGCAGTTTAGCTGACTGATGGGCCCGAGGACGTGAGCGACCGTGGCTTGGCCCGGTGTAGGGGACGGATGGCAACTTAAATATTTTTATGCAAAAAAGAAGTGCTTTAAAAAGAACCCCGTCCCTTCATTTCTAAATTATTATAAAATATCAATTAACGGAGCGTTTGGATTCTTGGAGTTATCATTTCTAAATCTTTTTGTTCTGCAAATTTTGATATATTATATGTATTTTTCTGAATTAGGATGATTTAGTTATTATTTTTTTAAGTTTGAAAATTGCCCTATAGTGCCGGTTTGTGTCTCCAACCGGTACTATAGGTCAGACCCCTTTAGTACCGATTCATGGCACGAACCGGTACTAAAGGTTAGACCTTTAGTACCGGTTCGTGCCACGAACCGGTACTAAAGGTGATCGTGGGGCCCCGGCCTGACGCCAGCCTGCCACCACCCCTTTAGTACCGGTTCGTACTAAAGGTTCAACACGAACCGGCATTAATGCAAATCCGTTCGAACCAGCACTAATGGTACCATTAGTACCGGCTCAAATACAAACTGGCACTAATGTGCTTCATGTTTGACCATTTTTCTACTAGTGATAAGGCGTCGTCTCAACAGATTTTGATGGTGCCCTATTTAACGTGAATGCGGCCGTCTCTAGAGCGTATCCCCAAAACGATAGCGGTAAATCAGTAAGAGAAATCATAGATCGTACCATATCTAGTAAAATACGATTACGACGTTCGGACACACCATTACGCTGTGGTGTTCCGGGTGGCGTGAGTTGCGAAACTATTCCATAATTTTTCAAATGTACACCAAACTCGTAACTCAAATACTCTCCTCCACGATCAGATCGTAGAAACTTTATTTTCTTGTTACGATGATTTTCAACTTCACTTTGAAATTCTTTGAACTTTTTAAACGTTTCAGACTTATGTTTCATTAAGTAGATATACCCATATCTGCTTAAGTCATCTGTGAAGGTGAGAAAATAATGATATCCGCCACGAGCCTCAACATTCATCGGACCACATACATCTGTATGTATGATTTCCAATAAATCTGTTGCTCTCTTCATAGTACCGGAGAACGGTGTTTTAGTCATCTTGCCCATGAGGCACGGTTCGCAAGTACCAAATGATTCATAATCAAGTGATTCCAAAAGTCCATCAGTATGGAGTTTCTTCATGCGCTTTACACCGATATGACCTAAACGGCAGTGCCACAAATAAGTTGCACTATCATTATCAACTCTGCATCTTTTGGCTTCTACATTATGAATATGTGTATCACTACTATTGAGATTCAATATGAATAGACCACTCTTCAAGGGTGCATGACCATAAAAGATATTACTCATATAAATAGAACAACCATTATTCTCTGATTTAAATGAATAACCGTCTCGCATTAAACAAGATCCAGATATAATGTTCATGCTCAACGCTGGCACCAAATAACAATTATTTAGGTCTAATACTAATCCCGAAGGTAGATGTAGAGGTAGCGTGCCGACCGCGATCACATCGACTTTGGAACCGTTTCCCACGCGCATCGTCACCTCGTCCTTAGCCAATCTTCGCTTAATCCGTAGTCCCTGTTTCGAGTTGCAAATATTAGCAACAGAACCAGTATCAAATACCCAGGTGCTACTACGAGAATTAGTAAGGTACACATCAATAACATGTATATCACATATACCTTTGTTCACCTTGTCATCCTTCTTATCCGCCAAATACTTGGGGCAGTTCCGCTTCCAGTGACCAGTCTGCTTGCAGTAGAAGCACTCAGTTTCAGGCTTAGGTCCAGACTTGGGTTTCTTCTCTTGAGCAGCAACTTGTTTGCCGTTCTTCTTGAAGTTCCCCTTCTTTTTCCCTTTGCCCTTTTTCTTGAAACTAGTGGTCTTGTTGACCATCAACACTTGATGCTCCTTTTTGATTTCTACCTCCGCAGCTTTCAGCATTGCGAAGAGCTCGGGAATAGTCTTATTCATCCCTTGCATATTATAGTTCATCACAAAGCTCTTGTAGCTTGGTGGCAGTGATTGGAGAATTCTGTCAATGACGCAATCATCTGGAAGATTAACTCCCAATTGAATCAAGTGATTATTATACCCAGACATTTTGAGTATATGCTCACTGACAGAACTGTTCTCCTCCATCTTGCAGCTATAGAACTTATTGGAGACTTCATATCTCTCAATCCGGGCATTTGCTTGAAATATTAACTTCAACTCCTGGAACATCTCATATGCTCCATGACGTTCAAAACGTCGTTGAAGTCCCGGTTCTAAGCCGTAAAGCATGGCACACTGAACTATCGAGTAGTCATCAGCTTTGCTCTGCCAGACGTTCATAACATCTGGTGTTGCTCCAGCAGCAGGCCTGGCACCTAGCGGTGCTTCCAGGACGTAATTCTTCTGTGCAGCAATGAGGATAATCCTCAAGTTACGGACCCAGTCCGTGTAATTGCTACCATCATCTTTCAACTTTGCTTTCTCAAGGAACGCATTAAAATTCAACGGAACAACAGCACGAGCCATCTATCTACAATCAAAAATAAACAAGCAAGATACTATCAGGTACTAAGTTCATGATAAATTTAAGTTCAATTAATCAAATTACTTAAGAACTCCCACTTAGATAGACATCCCTCTAATCCTCTAAGTGATCACGTGATCCAAATCAACTAAACCATGTCCGATCATCACGTGAGATGGAGTAGTTTCATTGGTGAACATCACTATGTTGATCATATCTACTATATGATTCACGCTCGACCTTTCGGTCTCCGTGTTCCGAGGCCATATCTGTATATGCTTGGCTCGTCAAGTATAACCTGAGTATTCCGCGTGTGCAACTGTTTTGCACCCGTTGTATTTGAAGGTAGAGCCTATCACACCCGATCATCACGTGGTGTCTCAGCACGAAGAACTTTCGCAACGGTGCATACTCAGGGAGAATACTTCTTGATAATTAGTGAGAGATCATCTTATAATGCTACCGTCAATCAAAGCAAGATAAGATGCATAAAAGATAAACATCACATGCAATCAATATAAGTGATATGATATGGCCATCATCATCTTGTGCCTGTGATCTCCATCTCCGAAGCACCGTCATGATCACCATCGTCACCGGCGCGACACATTGATCTCCATCGTAGCATCGTTGTCGTCTTGCCAATCTTATGCTTCCACGACTATCGCTACCGCTTAGTGATAAAGTAAAGCATTACATCGCGATTGCATTGCATACAATAAAGCGACAACCATATGGCTCCTGCCAGTTGCCGATAACTCGGTTACAAAACATGATCATCTCATACAATAAAATTTAGCATCATGTCTTGACCATATCACATCACAACATGCCCTGCAAAAACAAGTTAGACGTCCTCTACTTTGTTGTTGCAATTTTTACGTGGCTGCTACGGGCTTAAGCAAGAACCAATCTCACCTACGCATCAAAACCACAACGATAGTTTGCCAAGTTGATGCCATTTTAACCTTCGCAAGGACCGGGCGTAGCCACACTTGGTTCAACTAAAGTTGGAGAAACAGTCACCCGCAAGCCACCTTTGTGCAAAGCACGTCGGGAGAACCGGTCTCGCGTAAGCGTACGCGTAATGTCGGTCAGGGCCGCTTCATCCAACAATACCGCCGAACCAAAGTATGACATGCTGGTAGGCAGTATGACTTATATCGCCTACAACTCACTTGTGTTCTACTCGTGCATATAACATCAAACCATAAAACCTAGGCTCTGATACCACTGTTGGGTTTCGTAGTAATTTCAAAAAAATTCCTACGCACAGGCAAGATCATGGTGATGCATAGCAACGAGAGGGGAGAGTGTTGTCTACGTACCCTCGTAGACCGCAACGGAAGCGTTGACGCAACGTAGAGGAAGTAGTCATACGTCTTCCCGATCCGACCGATCCAAGCACCGTTACTCCGGCACCTCCAAGTTCTTAGCACACGTACAGCTCGATGACGCTCCCCGGGCTCCGATCCAGCAAAGCTTCGGGGATGAGTTCCGTCAACACAACGGCGTGGTGATGATGATGATGTTCTACCGACGCAGGGCTTCGCCTAAGCACTACAACGATATGATCGAGGTGGAATATGGTGGCAGGGGGCACCGCACACGGCTAAGGAACGATCACGTAGATCAACTTGTGTGTCCTCGGGTGCCCCCCTGCCCCCGTATATAAAGGAGCAAGGGGGAGGCCAAGGGGGGGGAGTCCTCCTCCTAGTGGGAGTAGGACTCCCCTTTCCTAGTCCAATTAGGAAACTTAAGGGGGAAGGAAAGAGAGGGAGAGGGAGAGGGAAAGGGGGCCGTGCCCCCCCTCCTAGTCCTATTCGGACTCCCCATGAGGGGGGGGGGCGGCGCCACCTCTTGGGCTGCTGCCCTCTCTCTCCCCTCAGGCCCAATAAGGCCCATTACTTCCCCAGGGGGTTCCGGTAACCCCTCCGGCACTCCGGTTTTATCCGAAATCACCCGGAACACTTCCGGTGTCCGAATATAGCCGTCCAATATATCAATCTTTATGTCTCGACCATTTCGAGACTCCTCGTCATGTCCGTGATCACATCCGGGACTCCGAACTAACTTCGGTACATCAAAATGCATAAACTCATAATAACTGTCATCGTAACGTTAAGCGTGCGGACCCTACGGTTCGAGAACAATGTAGACATGACTGAGACATATCTCCGGTCAATAACCAATAGCGGGACCTGGATGCCCATATTGGCTCCTACATATTCTACGAAGATCTTTATTGGTCAGACCGCATAACAACATACGTTGTTCCCTTTGTCATCGGTATGTTACTTGCCCGAGATTCGATCGTCGGTATCCAATACCTAGTTCAATCTCGTTACCGGCAAGTCTCTTTACTCGTTCCGTAATACATCATCTCGCAACTAACTTATTAATTGCAATGCTTGCAAGTCTTATGTGATGTGTATTACCGAGAGGGCCCAGAGATACCTCTCCAACAATCGGAGTGACAAATCCTATTCTCGAAATACGCCAACCCAACATCTACCTTTGGAGACACCTGTAGAGATCCTTTATAATCACCCAGTTACGTTGTGACGTTTGGTAGCACACAAAGTGTTCCTCCGGCAAACGGGAGTTGAATAATCTCATAGTCATAGGAACATGTATAAGTCATGAAGAAAGCAATAGCAACATACTAAACGATCGGGTGCTAAGCTAATGGAATGGGTCATGTCAATCAGATCATTCACCTAATGATGTGATCCCGTTAATCAAATAACAACTCTTTGTTCATGGTTAGGAAACATAACCATCTTTGATTAACGAGCTAGTCAAGTAGAGGCATACTAGTGACACTAAGTTTGTCTATGTATTCACACATGTATTATGTTTCCGTTTAATACAATTCTAGCATGAAAAATAAACATTTATCATGATATAAGGAAATAAATAATAACTTTATTATTGCCTCTAGGGCATATTTCCTTCAGTTACTATACTTTTACCACACTTGTGCTTCAAAGTAGCACCGTGATCTTCATAATAGAGAGTCTCTCATTTTGTCACTTTCATATACTAGTGGGAAATTTCATTATCGAACTTGGCTTGTATATTCCAATGATGGGTTCCTCAAATGCCCGAGGTCTTCGTGAGCAAGCAAGTTGGATGCACACCCACTTAGTTTCTTTTTGAGCTTTCATACACTTATAGCTCTAGTGCATCCGTTGCATGGCAATCCCTACTCCTCGCATTAACATCAATTGATGGGCATCTCCATAGCCCGTTGATTAGCCTCTTTGATGTGAGACTTTCTCCTTTTTTTCCCACATAACCTCTACCATTATACCTTATTCCACCATAGTGCTATATCCATGGCTTGCGCTCATGTATTGTGTAAGAGTTGAAAAGGCTGAAGCGCGTTAAAAGTATGAACCAATTGCTTGGCTAAAACTGAGGTCGTACATGATATGGATATTTTGTGTGGGGAAGATGGAGCATAGCCAGACTATATGATTTTGTAGGGATAACTTGCTTTGGCTATGTTATTTCGATAAGACATAATTGCTTAGTTAGTATGCTTGAAATATTATTGTTTTTATGTCAACATTAAACATTTATCTTGAGAAATCTGAACATTCATGCCACAATAAGAAGAATTACATTGAAATTATGCTAAGTAGCATTCCACATCAAAAATTCTGTTTTTATCATTTACCTACTCGAGGACGAGCAGGAATTAAGCTTGGGGATTCTTGATACGTCTCCAACGTGTCTATAATTTTTGATTGCTCTATGCTTTATTATCTTCTATTTTGGACATTATTGGGCTTTATTATTCACTTTTATATTATTTTTGGGACTAACCTATTAACCGGAGGCCCAGCCCAGAATTGCTGTTTTTTTGCGTATTTCAGAGTTTCGCAGAAAAAGAATATCAAACGGAGTCCAAACGGTATGAAACCTTCGGGAACGTGATTTTCGGAATGAAATGATCCAGAGGACTTGGACCCTACGTCAAGAAATCAAGCAGGAAGCCACGAGGTAGGGGGGGCGCCCTCCACCCTCGTGGGCCCCATGTTGCTCCACCGACGTACTCCTTCCTCCTATATATACCTACGTACCCCCAAACGATCAGATACAGAGCCAAAAACCTAATTCCACCGCCGCAACCTTCTGTACCCACGAGATCCCATCTTGGGGCCTGTTCCGGAGCTCCGCCGGAGGGGGCATCAATCACATGGGCTTCTACATCAACACCATAGCCTCTTCGATGAAGTGTGAGTAGTTTACCTCAGACCTTCGGGTCCATAGTTATTAGCTAGATGGCTTCTTCTCTATTTTTGGATCTCAATACAATGTTCTCCCCCTCTCTCATGGAGATCTATTCGATGTAATCTTCTTTTGCGGTGTGTTTGTTGAGACCGATGAATTGTGGGTTTATGATCAAGATTATCTATGAACAATATTTGAATATTCTGAATTCTTTTATGTATGATTGATTATCTTTGCAAGTCTCTTCGAATTATCAGTTTGGTTTGGCCTACTAGATTGATCTTTCTTGCAATGGGAGAAGTGCTTAGCTTTGGGTTCAATCTTGCGGTGTCCTTTCCCAATGACAGTAGGGGCAGCAAGGCACGTATTGTATTGTTGCCATCGAGGATAACAAGATGGGGTTTTTATCATATTGCATGAATTTATCCCTCTACATCATGTCATCTTGCTTAAGGCGTTACTCTGTTCTTATGAACTTAATACTCTAGATGCATGATGGATAGCGGTCGATGTGTGGAGTAATAGTAGTAGATGCAGGCAAGAGTCGGTCTACTTGTGTCAGACATGATGCCTATATACATGATCATACCTAGATATTCTCATAACTACGCTCCATTCTGTCAATTGCTCAACAGTAATTTGTTCACCCACCGTAAAATACTTATGCTCTTGAGAGAAGCCACTAGTGAAACCTATGGCCCCTGAGTCTATCTTCCATCATATTAATCTTTCAACACTTAGCTATTTCTTTTGCCGCTTTTTATTTTGTTTATTTTACTTTGCATCTTTATCATAAAAATACCAAAAATATTATCTTATCATATCTATCAGATCTCACTCTCGTAAGTGACCGTGTAGGGATTGACAACCCCTTATCGTGTTGGTTGCGAGGATTTATTTGTTTGTGTAGGTGCGAGGGACTTGCGTGTAGCCTCCTACTGGATTGATACCTTGGTTCTCAAAAACTGAGGGAAATACTTATGCTACTTTGCTGCATCACCCTTTCCTCTTCAAGGGAAAACCAACGCAGTGCTCAGGAGGTAGCAGCCGTCTCATGGTTCTTCCTGCGGCTGCACCGACCCGCGCGCTGCCGCTTCGTCGCCTCTCGGGCCGTAGTGCCGCGGCCCGCGGTCCACCGCCGCCCCGAGGCCGTACACTTAGGCCGTGCTCGTGGCTACACCGACCCTCGCGCTGCCGCTGCGTCGCCCCGTTGGGTCGTAGCGAGCGTGGCACACGGTACCTGCCACCGCCCTGAGGTCTTCCCCGTCATCGTCCTGACCCGTGCGCTGCCGCTACGTCGCCCCTTCGGGCTGTAGCGCCGCGGTACGCGGTCCACTTCGCAGTCCACGCGCGTCGACTTCTGTGTGGTATGCATCATGCCTCCTTCTTATGCGCGGAAACACCACCGTCCGCGCTGGTTTTCGTCACGCTGTTGGGTTCTTCCTCGCCTACTTCGAGCACAACCGCCGTGCTCCTAACCTTGCCACTGCTGCCTCCTCTTCAGGCCGCCGCCGCCGCTCTTCTTCATGGCTCCACAACGACTACCACGACACCGGCCACCCGACTTGACATCAACCACCGCGTCTCTCGCACGGCTACACTATCCTACGCTCTCGGCTACATCGACATCGGCACAAAGGGCTACCGCCTTACTTGAGCAACCTCGTTGGTTTCCACTCCAGCCACAACTTCCACAATGCATCGACCGTTACGACTAAGGGGGGGGGTCTGTCGGCTTACCTTTGGATTCTTCTCCAGTCTCACCGTCTGCATTGCTACCGCTGTGACTGTGGGGGGATGTTGAATATCGTGACTACTAGGAAGTATAGGATAGATTAGGATTTATCTCTACCTTGTCTTGTACTTCAAGTGGTCATGTACTCACTATATATAAGCCCACAAGGCTGAAGCAATATAACCATTCACCAATCCCTCTCTATCCTCCCTTCTAACATAGCTAGCTTCCTAGGCGTCAATCGATCTGAGGCTGCCACAAGGCCGATACCAATGACTACATGGCCGTCCTCGCAGCCCCGTCACGACAGGTGCGTGGTAGCTAGCACACTACATACTCCCTCCATAAGAAATACTAGTAGAACGCCCGTGCGTTGCTACGGGCTTTTGAAACTGAATTACGATGTTAATAGAGGATTCTATGGCCATGTGTTGCTACGGGCTTTTGAAAAGAAGTTAAGATGCTAATGATGGAGCTAGCTAAAATAACCGAGAACAATGTCATCTCAGCTAACACGACAATCAGCTAACACACTTCATACTCTCAAATCCTCCACAAATGTCCACGGACGCGCCCGGTCAATGACCGAACAAGAGAGAAGGAAAAAAGGTGACCCAACCACACCCCTCATACCATCCCTAATGTCCTATACGTCCGGGTTGTCCGCAAACCCTCTATTGATACCATATATGGAGAGGATATGTGGGCTCGCGGACATGGTCCATCTTTCTTTCTTTTCTTTCTTCCTCTTCATCTCCACCAATAACATGCAAGTGAGGGAGAAAATGTGGAACATGACTGCATGCACAGACAAAAAATGGCTCAGAACGGATACAATCAGACACTGACCAGGCGCATCCGTGGATGTCTAGGGGGCGGATTTGGTAAATCCAGCTATAGATGCTCTCTTCTTGACAACTAAATAAAACATGTTTTTTATTCCATAAAATTATGAATACGATCCGACGGATACCTAACCCAAGTTTTATATATAACTTATTCGCACAACCCTCCTCCGCTAGCCAATGAGCGGATCCATAAGCCAAGCATCTCACCATGCCACCATGTACCCCTCCCTTGATCGCATGTACTTCTTTACCTCAGCGATAGGGCTATAGATTGAACTATCAATTTCTGAGCTTCTTAACTTAGAAGCCACCGTTTCTTGAGTCCGTCTTCAGGATAAGCTTTGCCACGTCCAGTTCACGTGTAAGCTAAGCAGCCCATCGACACGTCTAGAGTTAAGAAAATTCAGGGTCCATGGTGAAGGAGAAAAAATGGCATGTGCCCCCGCCCGGAAAAAATATTTTTGAACCAACCAGTAGTTAAATGGTTAGGATAGTGGTGGTACCGACCATATGTGAGTGCATGTGTGTACTGATGGCGTGCATACTGTTAGCCATATTTCTTTAAACTTTTATCAAGACACAGAAATTCAAATACAAACACATCAAAAAAATCTGGAGTTCGTGGGCTTTTCTCATTCCCCGACGGTTGGTTTTTCACGAGGAGTACTAATGCACACTTCCTAATATCTCAACGATCCAACCTTGTAGACATGAGACTGTCCAAAAAACGTATTTTTTTACCATTATCACTTAGTTACCTGGAAAAAGATGCCATCTTTTTTTTACAGAATTATGGAATGATTTTTTAAACACTTAATTATACTATTTTCATTATGAATAATGCATTTGCATGTCAAGTCATACAAGTTCGATTGCACACCCGCGAAACATCCAATGAATTCTCAAGATTCAGTTACACACCAATCTTGACAGGACCCTAAAATAATCAAAGAGATGTCATGCTTGTTTTGACATAAGCTCACTGGTTGTTGGCCCACATAAACTGGCAACATTCAAATACACCAGACGACCTTCCATTATGGAAATCTGGTAGTAGAGGTGAACATATACAAGGCTATAAATCAAAACGAACAAATCGACTATGATACAAATAAAATATAAGAAGCTGGAAACACTCACTGCTAGGAAACTGTACAGTGCTACCCATCTTCAAGTTGTTCCCCCTCCCTACATCCCCACACCACCTCCATTTGTTCATATTACGGCACAAGGTGGATGGATCGATTCAAGTGTTCACATACACCGTCATGCATCAATTGGAGATCGGGAATAGAACGGAGTATAACAAAATAAAGATTGTGAGAGAAACTAATTAGATGGGTTTTATGTTTCATGAATGTGCCATGTCCAACTAACATGTTTATTCCATTTTTTCCATCATTTCATTTTCATATGGCGACCAAGATGTTTTTGCTTATCCGTGCCACATATTTTTCCATCCCCACCCTCGAACAAAAAATTATCTCTTTTTTCATCATTTATCTTCGTGTGCCGCTTTGTTTTTCATTATGCTCGTCAAACAAGAATTGCCTTGCCATATACCCTTACATATTCTTGCAAGTGGAATAGTTATGGTACCATATCAACGTAAGTAACCATTTCCAATTCAAAACACCCGTGGAAGAACTTTCGCCTACAAGAAACGCCAAACTAATTAAATAAAAAAAACAATACCATATTCGAACGCATAAGAATTACCTGTTAGGCTAAAATTACAGAGAGCATAAATTCTCCCTCGATTCCAAGTTAATTGAAATCCAAAGCAAAACAAAACTATGTATAATGCCCAGATTTGCTACTTAAGACCTATATATGCTGACAAAGAAAATATCATTCTTTGTGCTCTATTTATTACATATAGAATAGTAGAAAAAATATTTGATTCAGAATTAACTTGGTTCAGAATTACAAGATCTTACACAAAGTAAATATCATTCTTTGTGTAATCAAACTATTTGATTCAGAATTACAAGATCATAGGCATTTAATTACAGAACCAACCTGGTTGTGTTGACTATTACTCCCTCCGTACAAAAATACAAAACATTTTTTCAATTCAATTGAACTGAAAAAAACATCTTATATTTTGGTACAGAGGAGTATATCTGATCACTTTTGCAACCAAGATCTTCCTGATATACTTTTTCAACCAAGATCTTCCAGATATAAGCACGCACACTTTAAACCAGATCCGCACACCAAATGAAACAACCATTTCTCCCTTTTTCATTCTTCTATAAATCCAGCAATGGAATTATGATATAAACTGCTCTGTTACCTTTAGATATAGGGTCCTCCTTGAATTAACTACAAAAGAACGACAAGAGAAAATAATTAGATTCTTAGTATATGTCATCTCCAAACCTGCATAAAGCATGAAAATTATTAATTGTACCCAAGAAAAATGTGGGAACATCCTGAATAGTAAACTAAGTAGTAATTAACTATAAATCTAACACCTGGAAGGGTTCTGGTTATACAAAAAGTTACACTCTTATACAATGAGAGCAGATGGGAGCGGGTTTCACATTACATATTTCAGTAGCACGAGAATTATGCAACAAAAATTGAAACTCTTAAGTAGGTAACTGGGCATAGAGTGCATGAAATAAGAAAGACACATGGCCTTCATTAGTATTCATATATTTTGTGTGTATTCGTTGCATATGAATTGGGTATATTATTTCGGGCTCTGAGATAAAAACCTATTAAGGATAATTCATAAGGACGAAAACGAAATGTCATAAATTACTGTTTAGGATATGCAACTTACGACAGAGAATTATTTCAACTACCAAGTTTGGTTCCAGTTCCATCCTGCAGCACGAGAAGAGGCAAACAAAAATTGTGTATCAGTAACCATGTGAGAGAGTAGGTATACTTTTTTAAGATTAAACATTATAACAATAACAGCAATGACTTCTAATGCATTCCACATTTCTTGTGCTGACAATTGATCTGTGCTTATTCCCAATAACACATTCTAGTTAACAAACTGATCTAATTAGTTGAACATGTGTCCCCTTTGCACACAATCAGAAATTCACAATATAGTAAAACCGCAGCAGGCAACACCACGTTAACAAACAGCTGATTTGATTTTGAATCATCTCTACTGAAAATACCATGCAGGTATGCACCAGGTCATAAGCCAATCTTCCTACTGTAAACAAACGACTCCTCCTCCCTGGGCCTCCTGCTCCTCATGTGTGAGGCCGTGCAGCTCATCGAGCTCTTCTCCTGCACATACAGTTTAAGCTTCAGTTCAGTTCAGCTTCAGAAGCAGCAAGAGACAACATGTCAAGTTCACATGTGCAGAGTACATACAAGTGGGTACAGGCTCTTGGGGATCTTGTTCGGACGAGGAAGAGGGCGGCCCCTGTTGAGTATCTCTATCCTCCTTTCACCACAAAGCAAAACTCCAAAAGACGCAGAAAAAGGGAGGGACCAAAAAAATCTCACTCACTGAAGTCTCTTAGCTAATTATTAGAGAAACTAAAAAAGGCCAAAAGGAGGTGTCCATTAAAACGCTAGCAAGTACCACTATATCTAGCTCTCTTTCTCCAGGGCTGCAGAAGAGATGGGCTCCTAACAACCTTCCCCGAAACAACAAAAAACAGAGAACATGAGTAAACATGTGGACTCTGTTACGAAAAAGTATATACGTCGGCGATGGTGATCTGGTGTGAGGAGTGAGCTTTTCCAGTGCTCGGCTAACAAATATTATAGAACTTTTTATCATTTCAAGCATCAGTTCTATTAGAATTCCCGTGTACATATAGAACAATTTCTAACTGTTATTCACCCACATGTTTACCAGAATGTAAAAGAGATAAAAAAGAACTCTTAGAGCTAAAATGAGCTCCAATAATCTAGGCAGTACGCACTTCCGAATTTATTGGTGACTGGAGTATCAGTGATATACTCTTAAAAGGTGCGTACTTTAGTCTAGCATATCAAACATCATCTGCCTCCTAAACATTTAAAAGCAAGTAAAATTTAAGTTTGGGTGCATGGTCTGATTACCTCAGATCCCCCACAATGATTCAGTGCATAACCAAGCCCATGTCTGATTTGATAAATCTTCTACAATTTCTTATCCTTGTTAACTGTGCCTGCCTTGCAACTCTGAATCTTCAACTACAACAACAATCAAAGCTTTGTCCTCAAATTGTTTTCAGTAATTACTGTAGAAATATCAGATGATGAGGCTTGTGCATAACCACTAAATACACAATAAGAAACAGGCCAAAGAAAGCCACCTAGGAGTATGGCAGGATGAACACCTAATTTAACTGGAGCTGGTGCTCAGAACTTGATGAACAGAGACACCACAATGCAGGTCGCAACTCGAAAGAATTGTCTTATGGATTTCACATGTTAAGCAAGCATACCAGAGGCATGGCTTACCTTGAATGCATCTTTGTTAGCCGGTTAGCCCTGTCATCTTCGTCCAGACGGTTACAGCAAAAATTCCATAGCTTTCACCCTGTTCCAATCAACGATAAACAAAGAGAAGATAAGTGTCCAACAGAAATTTTCTAAAGAAATATTTCCAATAGAAAATTGAAAGGAAGTTAGATGTAGACTCACATGTCGTGGGACGTTTCGGTAATGCACACACACACACAAAACTTGTTGTGTTCCATTCTCGCACCGTCAATGTCCTCTCTCACTAAGATTTTTGAACACCTGGTCAGCAACCAAGGTGAGCAACCTAAACCATATGGTGTAACCTGGTTCCTTTTTAACATTTAGACATCGATACATACCTCAGCAATTGTGTATTGGAAGAGGTTGACCTCTTTACCCTGTGAATGAAAGCAAGTGAACAACCAAGATTAGGAAATACAAGAACAGGTTGTGCTGTAAAAAAATACCGAAAGTTGCTTCACCTCTGAATGTTCCAGTAACAATACTAACAAAATTTGTAACTGAACTTGCCTGAATTATGAATCAACATTATTCAGTCCATGCTAAAGTTTGAGATTTCTGCAGTTTTATCTTGACTGAATTACTCCAGTAAGTTGCAGCAAGCATAACATGGAGCATAACTCCAGTAAGTTGCAGTTTTATCTTATCTGAATTACTCCAGTACCTTCCATGGCAACCCAGGAAGTAGCAGAGCAGTGTTCTTCCCTCCTTGTGGCCTGCGCGCATGATGCATCAGGGAGGGCAGCAGCCTGCATGTCCATAGCTGCTGGTGTTGGTGGTCCTTCCATGGCGTCGCCCTGTGTCATGGAGAAGGGGGTCAGAGGAGGGGGGAGAAGAGACGTGGGTGGGTCAGAGAGAGAGAAGTGGAGGGATTCGTACCCATGGATCCATGGCTGCCTGAGCTTGCTGGCTAGGGATTCGGGTCCTCCGCCGCTGCGGCTGCGTGGTCGTGGAGGAGGACAGCGCTGTGAGGTGAGGAAGAAGGCCCGCTCCTCTACTCCGGCGCGCTCCACATCAAGCGCCGCTGCGAAGCCGGCGTCGACGCATGCGGATCCAGGGAGGTTGGGGGTCGGGCGGCGCGGGAGTGAGGGAGGAGGTGGGGGAGGGGCGGCACCGGGAGTGAGGGAGAAGATGGGGGTCGGGAGGCGCCGGGAGTGAGGGAGGAGGTCGGGGGCTGGCGGCGAAGGGATCTGGAGGGCCGACTCGCTCGCGCGTGCATGTCATGGAATTTTTTCATGGGTTTTTCTTCGTAGGTAGGAGGATGACGAAAATAAAACGGAGGTGCGAGGATGACGAAAATAAACCAGCGAAAATAAACCGCGCAGACTATTCACCAACTGCTCCATTAAAAATAGAGATAAGAGTATTTAGAACACTACTTAGCAATCTAAATGCTTTTATTTTTCTTTACAAAAGGAGTACTTCCTCAGTTCCTAAATCTAAGTGGGATCTCGAGGGCCGACTCGCTCGCGCGTGCATGTCATGGAATTTTTTTCGTGGGTTTTTCTTCGTAGGTAGGAGGATGACGAAAATAAAATGGAGGTGCGAGGATGACGAAAATAAACCAGCGAAAATAAACCGCGTAGAGTATTCACCAACTGCTCCATTAGAAATAGAGATAAGAGTATTTAGAACACTACTTAGCAATCTAAATGCTTTTATTTAGAACACTAATTATCCAAGGCTGGGGGGGTGGCGAAACACAAATCACCTGTGTTTGGGGGGGGGGATGCTAGAGAAATTCCAATCTAAGCCCCGGGGCCTCAACATAGCCACGCCACTGGTTTCTTTCATACCTCGTAAATGAATTTGGTTTTTGAATTTTGGAATTTTATGGAAATACAAAAGAGACCACCCTCATATTCTATTTTTTTGGATCATTTTGAAGACGCGCTAGAGAGTTTTGTTAAAATTTTGATTTGCACCGAAGTTCAACCGCGGTGGCGGCGCCTGCATCCTGCTACCACGGGTTGGAAGGTCTGTTGGAAATATGCCCTAGAGGCAATAGTAAATTAGTTATTATTATATTTCCTTGTTCATGATAATCGTTTATTATCCATGCTAGAATTGTATTGATAGGAAACTCAGATACATGTGTGGATACATAGACAACACCATGTCCCTAGTAAGCCTCTAGTTGACTAGCTCGTTGATCAATAGATGGTTACGGTTTCCTGACCATGGACATTGGATGTCATTGATAACGGGATCACATCATTAGGAGAATGATGTGATGGACAAGACCCAATCCTAAGCATAGCACTAGATCGTGTAGTTCGTATGCTAAAGCTTTTCTAATGTCAAGTATCATTTCCTTAGACCATGAGATTGTGCAACTCCCGGATACCGTAGGAGTGCTTTGGGTGTGCCAAACGTCACAACGTAACTGGGTGGCTATAAAGGTACACTACGGGTATCTCCGAAAGTGTCTGTTGGGTTGGCACGAATCGAAACTGGGATTTGTCACTCCGTGTAAACGGAGAGGTATCTCTGGGCCCACTCGGTAGGACATCATCATAATGTGCACAATGTGATCAAGGAGTTGATCACGGGATGATGTGTTACGGAACGAGTAAAAGAGACTTGCCGGTAACGAGATTGAACAAGGTATCGGGATACCGACGATCGAATCTCGGGCAAGTATCGTACCGCTAGACAAAGGGAATTGTATACGGGATTGATTAAGTCCTTGACATCGTGGTTCATCCGATGAGATCATCGTGGAACATGTGGGAGCCAACATGGGTATCCAGATCCCGCTGTTGGTTATTGACCGGAGAACGTCTCGGTCATGTCTGCATGTCTCCCGAACCCGTAGGGTCTACACACTTAAGGTTCTATGACGCTAGGGTTGTAAAGGAAGTTTGTATGTGGTTACCGAATGTTGTTCGGAGTACCGGATGAGATCCCGGACGTCACGAGGAGTTCCGGAATGGTCCGGAGGTAAAGATTTATATATGGGAAGTCCTGTTTTGGTCACCGGAAGAGTTTCGGGGTTTATCGGTAACGTACCGGGACCACCGGGAGGGTCCCGGGGGTCCACCAAGTGGGGCCACCAGCCCCAGGGGGGCCGCATGGGCTGTAGGGAGTGTTCCTTGGCCTACATGGGCCAAGGGCACCAGCCCCACTAAGGCCCATGCGTCTAAGAGATGGAGAGGGGGCAAACCCTAATGGGATATGGGCCTTAGGGCCCATATTGGTGCGCCTCCCTCTCCCATCCCCTCTTGGCCGCCCCCTTGCTCCCCATCTGGGGCTGCCGCCCCCCTTAGGGGTGGGAACCCTAGAGGGGGCGCAGCCCCTCCCCTTCCCTATATATATGAGGCATAGGGCTGCCCATAAGATGCGATTCGATCTCTCGTTGGTGCAGCCCTGCATCTCTCTCTCCCTCCTCTTCTGTGGTGCTTGGCGAAGCCCTGCAGGATTGCCACGCTCCTCCATCACCACCACGCCGTTGTGCTGCTGCTGGATGGAGTCTTCCTCAACCTCTCCCTCTCTCCTTGCTGGATCAAGGCGTGGGAGACGTCACCGGGCTGCACGTGTGTTGAACGCGGAGGTGCCGTGCGTTCGGCACTTGGTCATCGGTGATTTGAATCACGACGAGTACGACTCCATCAACCCTGTTCACTTGAACGCTTCCGCTTAGCGATCTACAAGGGTATGTAGATGCACTCTCCTTCCCCTCGTTGCTGGTCTCTCCATAGATAGATCTTGGTGACACGTAGGAAAATTTTGAATTTCTGCTACGTTCCCCAACAGTGGCATCATGAGCTAGGTCTATTGCGTAGATTCTATGCACGAGTAGAACACAAAGTAGTTGTGGGCGTTGATTTTGTTCAATATGCTTGCCGTTACTAGTCTTATCTTGATTTGACGGTATTGTGGGATGAAGCGGCCCGGACCAACCTTACACGTACTCTTACGTGAGACCGGTTCCACCGACAAACATGCACTAGTTGCATAAGGTGGCTGGCGGGTGTCTGTCTCTCCCACTTTAGTCGGATCGGATTCGATGAACAGGGTCCTTATGAAGGGTAAATAGCAATTGGCATATCACGTTGTGGCTTTTGCGTAGGTAAGATGCGTTCTTGCTAGAAACCCATAGCAGCCACGTAAAACATGCAAACAACAATTAGAGGACGTCTAACTTGTTTTTGCAGGGTATGCTATGTGATGTGATATGGCCAAAAGGATGTGATGAATGATATATGTGATGTATGAGATTGATCATGTTCTTGTAATAGGAATCATGACTTGCATGTCGATGAATATGACAACCGGCAGGAGCCATAGGAGTTGTCTTAATTTATTTATGACCTGCGTGTCAACATAAACGTCATGTAATTACTTTACTTTATTGCTAACCGTTAGCTGTAGTAGTAGAAGTAATAGATGACGTGACAACTTCAAGAAGACACGATGATGGAGATCATGATGATGGAGATCATGGTGTCATGCCGGTGACGAAGATGATCATGGAGCCCCGAAGATGGAGATCGAAGGAGCTATATGATATTGGCCATATCATGTCACTACTATATAATTGCATGTGATGTTTATTATGTTTATGCATCTTGTTTACTTAGAACGACGGTAGTAAATAAGATGATCCCTCATAACAATTTCAAGAAGTGTTCTCCCCTAACTGTGCACCGTTGCTAAAGTTCGTCGTTTCGAAGCACGCCGTGATGATCGGGTGTGATAGATCCTTACGTTCACATACAACGGGCGTAAGACAGATTTACACACGCGAAACACTTAGGGTTAACTTGACGAGCCTAGCATGTACAGACATGGCCTCGGAACACAGAAGACCGAAAGGTCGAGCATGAGTCGTATAGAAGATACGATCAACATGAAGATGTTCACCGATGTTGACTAGTCCGTCTCACGTGATGATCGGACACGGCCTAGTTGACTCGGATCATGTAATCACTTAGATGACTAGAGGGATGTTTATCTGAGTGGGAGTTCATAAGATAAACTTAATTATCCTGAACATAGTCAAAAGGATTTTGCAAATTATGTCGTAGCTCGCGCTTTAGTTCTACTGTTTAGATATGTTCCTAGAGAAAAAAAAATTAGTTGAAAGTTGAAAGTAGCAATTATGCGGACTAGGTCCGTAAACTGAGGATTGTCCTCATTGCTTCTTAGAAGGCTTATGTCCTTAATGCACCGCTCAGTGTGCTGAACCTCGAACGTTGTCTGTGGATGTTGCGAACATCTGACATACACATTTTGATAACTACGTGATAGTTCAGTTAAACGGTTTAGAGTTGAGGCACTGAAGACGTTTTGAAACGTCGCGAAACATATGAGATGTTTTGAGGGCTGAAATTGGAATTTCAGGCTCGTGCCCACGTCAAGAGGTATAAGACCTCCGACGATTTTCTTAGCCTGCAAACTAAGGGAGAAAAGCTCAATTGTTGAGCTTGTGCTCAGATTGTCTGAGTACAACAATCACTTGAATCAAGTGGGAGTTAATCTTCCAGATGAGATAGTGATGTTTCTCCGAAGTCATTACCACTAAGCTGCTAGAGCTTCGTGATGAACTATAATATATCAGGGACATATATGATGATCCTTGAGATATTCGCGATGTTTGACACCGCGAAAGTAGAAATCAAGAAGGAGCATCAATTGTTGATGGTTGGTGAAACCACTAGTTTCAAGAAGGGTAAGGGCAAGAAGGGATACTTCATGAAACGGTAATTCAGCTGTTGCTCTAGTGAAGAAACCCAAGGTTGAACCCAAACCCGAGACTAAGTGCTTCTGTAATAAGGGGAACAGCCACTAGAGCAGTATTACCCTAGATACTTGGTAGATGAGAAGGCTGTCGATAGAAGTATATTGGATATACATTGTGTTGATGTGTACTTTACTAGTACTCCTAGTAGCACCAGGGTATTAGATACCGGTTCGGTTGCTAAGTGTTAGTAACTCGAAATAAAAACTACGGAATAAACGGAGACTAGCTAAAGGTGAGCTAACGATATGTGTTGGAAGTGTTTCCAATGTTGATATGATCAAATATCGTATGCTCCCTCTACCATCGAGATTGGTGTTTGCATTGAGCATAGACATGATTGGATTATGTCTATCGCAATACGGTTATTCATTTAAGGAGAATAATGGTTACTCTGTTTATTTGAATAATACCTTCAATGGTCTTGCACCTAAAATGAATGGTTTATTGAATCTCGATCGTAGTGATACACATGTTCATGCCAAAAGATAGTAATGATAGTACCACCTACTTGTGGCACTGCCACTGAAGTCATATCGGTATAAAACGCATGAAGAAGCTCCATGTAGATGGATCTTTGGACTCACTCATTTTTGGAAAGTTTGAGACATGCGAACCATGTCTGTTGGTGTATATGCATGAAGAAACTCCATGCAAATGGACCGTTCGGACTCACTTGATTTTGAATCACTTGAGACATGCAAATCATACCACATGGGCAAGATGACTGAAAGCCTCGGTTTCAGTAAAATGGAACTAGAAAGCAACTTGTTGGAAGTAATACATTTTGATGTGTGCAGTCCAATGAGTGCTGAGGCATGTAGTGGATATCGTTATGTTCTTACTTCACAGATGATTTGAGTAGATGTTGAGTATATTTACTTGATGAATCACGAGTCTGAATTATTGAAAGGTTCAAGTAACTTCAGGGTGAAGTTGAAAGATCGTCGTGACAAGAGGATAAAATATCTATGATATGATCATAGAGATGAATATCTGAATTACGAGTTTGGCACAGAATTAAGACATTGTGGAAATTGTTTCACAACTAATACAGCCTGGAACACCATAGTGTGATGGTGTGTCCGAACATCATAACTGCACCCTATTGGATATGATGCATACCATGGTGTCTCTTATCGAATTACCACGATAGTTCATGGGTTATGCATTAGAGACAACCACATTCACTTTAAATAGGGCACCACGTAATTCCGATGAGATGACACCGTATGAACTATGTTTTAGAGAAACCTAAGCTGTCATTTCTTGAAAGTTTGGGGCTGCAACGCTTATGTGAAAAAGTTTCAGGCTGATAAGCTCGAACCCAAAGCGGATAAATGCATCTTCATAGGACACCCAAAACAGTTGGGTATACCTCTTGTCTCAGATCCGAAAGCAATAAGGGATTGTTTCTAGTATCGGGTCTTTTCTCAAGGAAAATTTTCTCTCGAAAGAATTGAGTGGGAGGATGGTGGAGGCTTGATGAGGTTTTTGAACCGTCTCTTCAACTAGTGTGTGGAAGGGCACAGGAAGTTGTTCCTGTGGCACCTACACCAATTGAAGTGGAAGCTTATGATATTGATCATGAGACTTCGGATCAAGTCACTCCCAAACCTCCTAGGATGACAAGGATGCGTACTACTTCTGAGTGGTACGTAATCCGGTCTTATAAGTCATGTTGCTAGACAACAATGAACCTACGAGCTGTGGAGAAGCGATGGTGGGCCCGGATTCCGATAAATGGCTCGAGGCCATAAAATCCGAGAGAGGATTCATGTATGAAAACAAAGTGTAGACTTTGGCAGAACAGCTCGATGGTCGTAAGGCTGTTGAGTACAGATGGATTTTAAAAGGAAGACGGACAATGATGGTATATGTCACCATTAAGAAAGCTCGACTTGTCGTTAAGTTCTTTCCGACAAGTTCAAGGAGTTGACTATGATGAGACTTTTCTCACTCGTAGCGATGCTAAGAGTCTGTTGGAATTATATTAGCGATTACTGCATTATTTATGAAATCTTGCAGAAAGGATGTCAAAACATTGTTTCCTCGACGTTTTTCTTGAGGAAAGGTTGTATGTAATACAACCGGAAGGTTTTGTCAATCCTGAAAGATGCTAATAAGTATGCAAAGCTCCAGCTATCCTTCTGAGGACTGGAGTAAGCATCTCGGAGTTGGAATGTGCGCTTTGATGAGATGATCAAAGATTTTGGGTTTATACAAAGTTTATGAGAAACTTGTATTTCCAAAGAAGTGAGTGGGAGCACTATAGAATTTCTGATAAATATATGTTGTTGACATATTGTTGATTAGAAATGACGTAGAATTTCTGGAAAGCATATAGGGTTATTTGGAAAGTGTTTTTCAATGGAAAGCCTGGATTAAGCTACTTGAACATTGAGCATCAAGATCTATAAGGATAGATCAAAAACGCTTAATGGTACTTTCAAATGAGCACATACCTTGACATGATCTTGAAGGTGTTCAAGATGGATCAGTCAAAGAAGGAGTTCTTGCCTGAGTTGTAAGGTATGAAGTTAAGACTTGAAGCTCGACCACGGCAGAATAGAGAGAAAGGACGAAGGTCGTCCCCTATGCTTAAGACATAGGCTCTACAGTATGCTATGCTGTGTACCGCACCTGAAATGTGCCTTGCCATGAGTCAGTCAAGGGGTACAAGAGTGATCTAAGAATGGATCACAGGACAGCGTCAAAGTTATCCTTAGTAACTAGTGGACTAAGGAATTTTCTCGATTATGGAGGTGGTAAAAGAGTTCGTCGTAAAGGGTTACGCCGATGCAAACTTTGACACTAATCCAGATTATTCTGAGTAGTAAACTGGATTCGTATAGTAGAACAGTTATTTGGAATAGCTCCAAATGTAGCGTAGTAGTTGCATCTACAAGATGACATAAGAAATTTGCGAAGTACATACGGATCTGAAAGATTCAGACCCGTTGACTATAACATCTCTCACAAGCATAACATGATCAAACCCAGAACTCATCGAGTGTTAATCACATGGTAATGTGAACTAGATTATTGACTCTAGTAAACTCTTTGGGTGTTAATCACATGGGGATGTGACCTTGAGTGTTAATCACATATCGATGTGAACTGGATTATTGACTCTAGTGCAAGTGGGAGACTGTTGGAAATATGCCCTAGAGGCAATAATAAATTAGTTATTATTATATTTCCTTGTTCATGATAATCGTTTATTATCCATGCTAGAATTGTATTGATAGGAAACTCAGATACATGTGTGGATACATAGACAACACCATGTCCCTAGTAAGCCTCTAGTTGACTAGCTCGTTGATCAATAGATGGTTACGGTTTCCTGACCATGGACATTGGATGTCATTGATAACGGGATCACATCATTAGGAGAATGATGTGATGGACAAGACCCAATCCTAAGCATAGCACTAGATCGTGTAGTTCGTATGCTAAAGCTTTTCTAATGTCAAGTATCATTTCCTTAGACCATGAGATTGTGCAACTCCCGGATACCGTAGGAGTGCTTTGGGTGTGCCAAACGTCACAACGTAACTGGGTGGCTATAAAGGTACACTACGGGTATCTCCGAAAGTGTCTGTTGGGTTGGCACGAATCGAAACTGGGATTTGTCACTCCGTGTAAACGGAGAGGTATCTCTGGGCCCACTCGGTAGGACATCATCATAATGTGCACAATGTGATCAAGGAGTTGATCACGGGATGATGTGTTACGGAACGAGTAAAAGAGACTTACCGGTAACGAGATTGAACAAGGTATCGGGATACCGACGATCGTATCTCGGGCAAGTATCGTACCGCTAGACAAAGGGAATTGTATACGGGATTGATTAAGTCCTTGACATCGTGGTTCATCCGATGAGATCATCGTGGAACATGTGGGAGCCAACATGGGTATCCAGATGCCGCTGTTGGTTATTGACCGGAGAACGTCTCGGTCATGTCTGCATGTCTCCCGAACCCGTAGGGTCTACACACTTAAGGTTCGATGACGCTAGGGTTGTAAAGGAAGTTTGTATGTGGTTACCGAATGTTGTTCGGAGTCCCGGATGAGATCCCGGACGTCACGAGGAGTTCCGGAATGGTCCGGAGGTAAAGATTTATATATGGGAAGTCCTGTTTTGGTCACCGGAAGAGTTTCGGGGTTTATCGGTAACGTACCGGGACCACCGGGAGGGTCCCGGGGGTCCACCAAGTGGGGCCACCAGCCCCAGGGGGGCCGCATGGGCTGTAGGGAGTGTTCCTTGGCCTACATGGGCCAAGGGCACCAGCCCCACTAAGGCCCATGCACCTAAGAGATGGAGAGGGGGCAAACCCTAATGGGATATGGGCCTTAGGGCCCATATTGGTGTGCCTCCCTCTCCCATCCCCTCTTGGCCGCCCCCTTGCTCCCCATCTGGGGCTGCCGCCCCCCTTAGGGGTGGGAACCCTAGAGGGGGCGCAGCCCCTCCCCTTCCCTATATATATGAGGCATAGGGCTGCCCATAAGATGCGATTCGATCTCTCGTTGGTGCAGCCCTGCATCTCTCTCTCCCTCCTCTTCTGTGGTGCTTGGCGAAGCCCTGCAGGATTGCCATGCTCCTCCATCACCACCACGCCGTTGTGCTGCTGCTGGATGGAGTCTTCCTCAACCTCTCCCTCTCTCCTTGCTGGATCAAGGCGTGGGAGACGTCACCGGGCTGCACGTGTGTTGAACGCGGAGGTGCCGTGCGTTCGGCACTTGGTCATCGGTGATTTGAATCACGACGAGTACGACTCCATCAACCCCGTTCACTTGAACGCTTCCGCTTAGCGATCTACAAGGGTATGTAGATGCACTCTCCTTCCCCTCGTTGCTGGTCTCTCCATAGATAGATCTTGGTGACACGTAGGAAAATTTTGAATTTCTGCTACGTTCCCCAACAAGGTCCATCTCCTTAGTTACCTTTTCTCTCCCTTCCTCTCCCACTTCTACTATCAACAATCTGTCCGGCCATATTCTCCTGGATCAAAATTTTGTGAGCGGCGACGGTAGTAAAGGAGTCTGGACTAGGAAGGGAAGGGAAAGGATTGAAACGGATGAATCTTTAGCCCTACACTTCACATGAGCGGGTAACGATGCCCATATCTGCCTATGGAAATTCATTGATGGTGTTATTATCACTGACATTGCCCCCCTCCACAACATAGAGCACACGTCACCATTGCCGCTTCTTGGAGAATATCTAAAATCCTCAATGCGCCAACACCAGAAGAACATGAATCCTTTGGAGTCCTCAAGGACCAACACCGACATCTTTTCCTCGCTAGTGCACCGCATCTAATCGTCAATTCCCATGCCGATGAAGGCCTCCGTCATCACTAGGAGTAGGAGAGGGATGGTGAGGCCAGAATGCCCTCCATCTCGGGCGCTGCTCCAGAATGGGCAACGTCGCCTTCCCCCTCGCCCACGCAATGCCCTCCTCAGCCGATCCGATGTGCAACGGAGAAGAAACATCCGATGGCGCTCCTCCTCCAACGGCTCCACACAAATCCTTGTCACAAGGTTTTGCACGGTGCCGCATCCTCTCGCTTTTGTGTTCTCTGCTGAGGTCTTCATCCATGGCACAAGGTGGTGCGTGGGTGGGAGGGAACATGAGCGATGCTCTTGTTTTGGATCACCGCACTCTGTTCACAAATGATCCCCACTGAGAAAAGAATTATGACATGAAAGGAAAAACATCTCTCCATATACCTGATGTTAACCGGTCCGTTTAAACTCACTAATAATCTAACCGTTGAAAAATTGTTTTCTAAAATAAAATATAAAACTAGCTAAAACTAATTAAACAGGATTTACGAAGTTCGCTTATTTGGCATTTACTCCCTCCGTATCAAAATAAGTAACTCAACTTTGTAATAACATTGTACTAAAGTTAGTGCAAAGTCGAGTAACTTAATTTAGGACGGAAAGAGTATAATATAAGATGTTTTTTTCAAGCTGAGTACATCCTACCAACGAGGTCTTCGTATAGCGACGAAGACTTTGACCCACCCAAAATTCCCAATCCCCTTCTTCCTCATCACACTCCCGTGCTCTGCTCTTCTCCCGCCATCTCCAAATCCCCCCAAACCTTCCGCCATCGAGCGCAGTAGATCGAGTGTCGTGGCACTACCCACGCAAAGGAGAGAGAGCCAGCCAGCCAGCGCTCGAGCAAGCAAGGAAGGAGGTGCCGAGCAAGCCATGGCGGAAAGGCGGAGCTGGCGCCTGGCGGTGGGGCTGGCCAAGTCGGTGGTGGAGGAGGAGGCCAAGCTGCATGCGCCTCAGCGCGCGCCGCGACCTTGTCTTCATCAACGGGGAGTTCGAGATGATGCGCCAGGCGGTCGACGAGATCGAGCAGCTCAAGGCCAGGGTCGCCGACGTCAGCACCACCTGCTCCTCATCAACGGGGAGTTTGAGATGATCGGGTGTGATAAGCTCAACGTTCTTATACAATGGGTGCAAGCCAGTTTTGCACACGCAGAATACTCGAGTTAAACTTGACGAGCCTAGCATATGCAGATATGGACTCGGAACACTGAGACCGAAAGGTCGAGCGTGAATCATATAGTAGATATGATCAACATAGTGATGTTCACCATTGAAAACTACTCCATTTCACGTGATGATCGGTTATGGTTTAGTTGATTTGGATTACGTGATCACGTAGATGATAAGAGAGATGTCTATCTAAGTGGGAGTTCTTAAGTAATATGATTAATTAATGATAAGAGATATGACGCTCCCCGGGCTCCGATCCAGCAAAGCTTTGGGGATGAGTTCCGTCAGCACAACGGCGTGGTGACGATGATGATGTTCTACCGACGCAGGGCTTCGCCTAAGCACCACAGTGATATGATCGATGTGGAATATGGTGGCAGGGGGCACCGCACACGGCTAAGGAACGATCACGTAGATCAACTTGTGTGTCCTTGGGTGCCCCCCTGCCCCCGTATATAAAGGAGCAAGGGGGAGGCCGGCCGGCCCTATGGGGCGCGCCAAGGGGAGGGGGAGTCCTCCTCCTAGTGGGAGTAGGACTCCCCTTTCCTAGTCCAATTAGGAAACTTAAGGGGGAAGGAAAGAGAGGGAGAGGGAGAGGGAAAGGGGGCCGCCCCCCCTCCTAGTCCTATTCGGACTCCCCATGAGGGGGGGGCGCCACCTCTTGCGCTGCTGCCCTCTCTCTCCCCTCAGGCCCAATAAGGCCCATTACTTCCCCGGGGGGTTCCGGTAACCCCTCCGGCACTCCGGTTTTATCCGAAATCATCCGGAACACTTCCGGTGTCCGAATATAGCCGTCCAATATATCAATATTTATGTCTCGACCATTTTGAGACTCCTCGTCATGTCCGTGATCACATCCGGGACTCCGAACTAACTTCGGTACATCAAAATGCATAAACTCATAATAACTGTCATCGTAACGTTAAGCGTGCGGACCCTACGGTTCGAGAACAATGTAGACATGACTGAGCAAACAATGGACTAGGAAAGGGGAGTCCTACTCCCACTAGGAGGAGGACTCCCCCTCCCCTTGGCGCGCCCCATAGGGCCGGCCGGCCTTCCCCTTGCTCCTTTATATACGGGGGCAGGGGGGCACCCGAGGACACAGAAGTTGATCTACGTGATCGTTCCTTAGCCGTGTGCGGTGCCCCTGCCACCATATTCCACCTCGATCATATCACTGTGGTGCTTAGGCGAAGCCCTGCGTCGGTAGAACATCATCATCGTCACCACGCCGTTGTGCTGACGGAACTCATCCCCGAAGCTTTGCTGGATCGGAGCCCGGGGAGCGTCATCTCTCTTATCATCAATTAATCATATTACTTAAGAACTCCCACTTAGATAGACATCTCTCTTATCATCTAAGTGATCACGTAATCCAAATCAACTAAACCATAACCGATCATCACGTGAAATGGAGTAGTTTTCAATGGTGAACATCACTATGTTGATCATATCTACTATATGATTCACGCTCGACCTTTCGGTCTCAGTGTTCCGAGTCCATATCTGCATATGCTAGGCTCGTCAAGTTTAACTCGAGTATTCTGCGTGTGCAAAACTGGCTTGCACCCGTTGTACAAGAACGTTGAGCTTATCACACCCGATCATCACGTGGTGTCTCGGCACGACGAACTTTGGCAATGGTGCATACTCAAGGAGAACACTTGTACCTTGAAAATTTTAGTGAGAGATCATCTTATAATGCTACCGTCAATCAAAGCAGAATAAGATGCATAAAGGATAAACATCACATGCAATCAATATAAGTGGTATGATATGGCCATCATCATCTTGTGCCTTTGATCTCCATCTCCAAAGCACCGTCATGATCACCATCGTCACCGGCGCGACACCTTGATCTCCATCGTAGCATCGTTGTTGTCTCGCCAACTATTGCTTCTACGACTATCGCTACCGCTTAGTGATAAAGTAAAGCAATTACAGGCGATTGCATTGCATACAATAAAGCGACAACCATATGGCTCCTGCCAGTTGCTGATAACTCCGTTACAAAATATGATCATCTCATACAATAAAATATAGCATCATGTCTTGACCATATCACATCACAACATGCCCTGCCAAAACAAGTTAGACGTCATCTACTTTGTTGTTGAGAGTTTTACGTGGCTGCTACGGGCTGAGCAAGAACCGTTCTTACCTACGCATCAAAACCACAATGATATTTCGTCAAGTTAGTGTTGTTTTAACCTTCAACAAGGACCGAGCGTAGTCACACTCGGTTCAACTGAAGTTGGAGAAATTGACACCCGCCAGCCACCTGTGTGCGAAGCACGTCGGTAGAACCAGTCTCGCGTAAGCGTACGCGTAATGTCGGTCCGGGCCGCTTCATCCAACAATACCGCCGAACCAAAGTATGACATGCTGGTAAGCAGTATGACTTGTATCGCCCACAACTCACTCGTGTTCTACTCGTGCATATAACATCTACGCATAAACCTGGCTCGGATGCCACTGTTGGGGAACGTAGTAATTTCAAAAAAATTCCTATGCACACGCAAGATCATGGTGATGCATAGCAACCAGAAGGGAGAGTGTCGTCTACATACCCTCGTAGAGCGTAAGCGGAAGCGTTATAACAACGCGGTTGAGGTAGTCGTACGTCTTCACGATCGACCGATCCTCAGTACCGAACGTACAACACCTCCGCGTTCAGCACACGTTCAGCTCGGTGATGTCCCGTGAACTCACGATCTAGTAGAGCTTCGGGGAAGAGCTTCGTCAGCACGACGGCGTGGTGACGGTGATGATGATGCTACTGACGCAGGGCTTTGCCTATGCACCGCTACGATATTACCGAGGTGGATTATGGTGGAGGGGGGCACCGCACACGGCTAAGAGATCAATGATCAATTGTTGTGTCTCCAAGGGGTGCCCCCTCCCCGTATATAAAGGAGTGGAGGAGGGGGAGGGGGCCGGCCTCCTATGGCGCGCCCCATGAGGAGTCCTACTCCCACCTGGAGTAGGACTCCCCCCTTTCCAAGTAGGAGTAGGAGAGGAGAAGGAAGGGGGAGAAGGAGAGAAGGAAAGGGCCCCCCTCCTTGTCCAATTCAGACTAGAGGGGGAGGGGGCGCGCGGCTGCCCTGGCCGCCCCTCCTATTGTCCCACTAGGGCCCATTAGGCTCAATATACTCCCCGGGGGGTCCCGGTAACCCCCCGGTACTCCGGTATATGTCCGAAACCTCCCGAAACACTTCTCGTGTCCGAACATAGTCGTCCAATATATCGATCTTTACGTCTCGACCATTTCAAGACTCCCCGTCATGTCTGTGATCATATCCGAGACTCCGAAGTACCTTCGGTACATCAAAACACAAAAACTCATAATACCGATCGTCACAGAACTTTAAGTGTGCGGACCCTACGGGTTCGAGTACTATGTAGACATGACGGAGACACGTATCCGGTCAATAACAAATAGCGGAACCTGGATGCTCATATTGGCTCCCACATATTCTACGAAGATCTTTATCGGTCAAACCGCATAACAACATATGGTGTTCCCTTTGTCATCGGTACGTTACTTGCCCGAGATTCGAGCGTCGGTATCTCAATACCTAGTTCAATCTCGTTACCGACAAGTCTCTTTACTCGTTCTGTAATACATCATCCCGCGACTAACTCATTAGTTGCATCGCTTGGAAGGCTTATTATGATGTGCATTACCGAGAGGGCCCAGAGATATCTCTCCGACAATCGGAGTGACAAATTCTAATATCGATTTATGCCAACTCAACAAGTACCTTCGGAGACACCTATAGAGCACCTTTATAGTCACCCAGTTACGTTGTGACATTTGGTAGCACACAAAGTGTTCCTCCGGTATTCGGGAGTTGCATAATCTCATAGTCATAGGAACATGTATAAGTCATGAAGAAAGCAATAGCAACATACTAAACGATCAAGTGCTAAACTAACGGAATGGGTCATGTCAATCACATCATTCTCTAATGATGTGATCCCATTTATCAAATGACAACTCATGTCTATGGCTAGGAAACATAACCATCTTTGATCAACGAGCTAGTCAAGTAGAGGCATACTAGTGACACTCTGTTTGTCTATGTATTCACACATCTATCATGTTTCTGGTTAATACAATTCTAGCATGAATAATAAACATTTATCATGAAATAAGGAAATAAATAATAACTTTATTATTGCCTCTAGGGCATATTTCCTTCACAAAGAGCCATAATTATGTTGTGATTTGTTATAATCTCTCTCTATGCTTCACTTAAATTTTTCTAGAGCCATGAATTTCTCTAGTACTTCACTTATATCCTTTTTAGCATGATGGTGATGTTATTTTGAGGACATATGCTCTTATGCTTAACTTGGATTATTTTGAGAGTGGGTAGAATTTCTGAAGAAATCCTCTCATGCTTCACTTCTATTATTTTGAGAGTTGAAATTTTGAAGAAATTTGTGCTCTCGCACATGACTAAATATTTTTTGAGAGCTTGCACTAGTAGAAAAACGACCTTTAATACTAGTTCATAAGGACCTTTAGTCCCGGTTTTGGAACCAGCACTAAATGATGGGGACTAAAGGTAACCCCCCCCTTTAGTCCCAGTTCAACACGAACTGGGGCCAAAGGCCCACCACATGGCACGAGCCCGCGCCGGGGGTTGACCAACCGGTATTAAAGTTTTTTTTTAAGTTTTTGATTCTTTTAAAAAAAATTATTTTTTCTGATTTTCAAATTTCTGAATTATTTGACGATTAATCTCTAATAACCCCTCATCATTGCTCTAATCACCCCTCATCATTCCAAATCGTCTAACTTCCCGGTCAGTCACCCATCCTCTCACTACTCCAGCCTGAGCACGGTTAACTTCCGCGTTCTATTCCTGCTAGTTTCCAAGTCTGCACTTGTTGTTTACCTGATAGTAAGCTGTCAATCCTATCAACCCTCAGGAGTTTTAGCTTGAGTATGAAGTCACATGTTTCACCCTTTGAGTTTGAAACTATTATTCTAAAAAAAATTAGTAACACTAATATTTCTTGAATAAGTAGTTTGACCATAGTTTGACCATAGTTTGACCAGATTTGACAATAGTTTGACCAAAATTCAAAAAAACTAAAATAAGTATTTAGTAACACTAATATTTCTTGAATAAGTAGTTTGACCATAATTTGACCACAATTTGACCAGATTTAACAAAAATCCAACCGGGACTAAAGGTTAGACCCCTTATGTCCCGGTTTGTGACACAAACCGGCACTATAGGTTAGACCTTTAGTCCCGGTTCGTGTCACAAACCGGGATTAAAGGGGCTCGTGGGGCCCCGGCCTGATGCCAGCCTGCCACCACCCCTTTAGTACCGGTTCGTGACACGAACCGGTACTAAAGGTTCAACACGAACCGGGACTAATGCATAGCCATTCGAACCGGGAATAATGGTACCATTAGTGCCGGTTCATTTACAAACCGGGACTAAAGAGCTAAACATTAGGTAGTTTCTTTACTAGTGTTGTTATTAGAAATGGCAATTTTCTTTAAGAGAATTTGGTCCCAAAGTGACAGATATCCAGGGAGGATATAATAAAAACCTTCATAAAGATCATTGGATATTAAACTTGATTCCTTGCAATTGTTTTGCGATCTGGAGATAGTGATATGTGAGTCATGTTGGTGAGTAATTATGCTTTAGTAAGAATATTGGTGTTAAGGTTTATGATTCCCTATGCATGCATATTAAGTCAATTGTTATGCAATGAAGTTACATCCTACTTGTGTTGCATTATTCGGTGTTAGTTATGTTTAATGTTCGTTTATGATGGTTTTCGTTCCTTGGTTGGTCGCTTCTCAATCTAATTGCCAGCCTTCACTTGTACTAAGCGGGAATGCTGCTTGTGCACCCAACTCCTTAAACCCAAGTTGTGCCAAATGAGTCCACCATACCTACCTATATGCGGTATTTCTATGTCGTTCCAAGTAAATTTGTATGTGCCAACTCTAATTTTCAAAATAAACTTCTCTTTTGTGTGCCCGTACCGCTCATGAAGCGGCGAGGGGTGGCTAATATTTTCCATGCTAAGTAGGTTATTCTCAAGATGACTGTTTATTCACTTGTCATTGCACGAGAGTGTGTCGATAATATGGATGCCCAGTCCCGAAATACAAAAAAATACTATAATAAATTCCTTTGGTATGTGTTGGTATGGATGGCACCCGTGAATACGGCTAGCCATGGATTGTGAAAGAATGGTGGAAAAGGAAATAAACTTTATTTTATGTCGGGGAACCGCCAATGATTTATTTAGCATGAAAGATATTGGGAACTCTTAGTCGTTTTCGTTGATAGGAAAAGCATGCTACCCAAAATAATTTTATCTCTCAATTTAAGCTTTGAGCTATGGCACCTCTACAAATCTCTGCTTCCCTGTGCGAATGGTCTATCTATTTATTTTTATTGAGTCTCCATCTTCTCTTATAAAGCACCAACTACAGAACACTATTATCATACTTGAGCATTGGATGTAGATAATATTTGAGTGTGTTTCATGAATGGATCAATGATTGAGCATAATGGGCTATGGATAACTTTCTTTAGCATTGATATTTTGAAAGACATGGTTGCTTGTTGATATGCTTGAGTATTAAAGTCTTCATGTCAAAATATAGACTATTGCTTTGAATCATCTAGAAGTCCATATGTCCATGCTACAAAGAAAAGAATATATGATGAACATGTTAGGCAACATTCACATCAAAAATTCTTTATCATTTACCAGGAAGCATCCTGATCTGAATCACCCATAAGAATGACCTCACTCTTAGAGAAATTAATTTTTAGACTAGAGAGAGCCTCAAAAAAGACCAAGAGAAACTTTAGATTAGTAAGACACATGTCATTGTTCTCAACCAAAATAATCATCTCATCTGCATACTGGAGATGAGAGATACTAGAGGGAATCAAGTCCGAGATAACATGACGAATATGACCAATAGCCGCAACGCGGTTTAGAATGTAGCAGAATGCATCAGCCACAAAATTGAATAGTAGGGGAGGAATTGGATCACCCTGTCTAAGGCCATGACCATTTTGAAAGTATGGGCCAACAATCCCATTAAGCGAAACCACGGTGTAGCCCCCACACACCAGTTGCATGAGCCGGTGCACATAGGCCCCATCAAAGCCCTTGGCAAGTAGAATCTCACGTAAAAGAGACTAGTTGACCTAATCGTACGCTTTTTAAAATCTAACATAAGAATATTGAAGTTGGTGCCCTTAGTTCTGAGATCATGCAAAATTTCATGATGACTGAAAACCCCATCAAGAATGAACCACCCCTTTGTGAAAGCAGTCTGCTGCAACCCAATCACCCTACGGGCCACCTGAGAGAGACGCGAAGCAAAGCCCTCGGAGAGAAATTTAGCAATATTGTTGATAAGCGCAATCGGTCTGAATTGACGAATCGAGCCAGCCCCTTTGACCTTGGGGATCAGCGAGATGATTGTATAATTTAGCCTAGAAGTATCACCATGCACATCTGAAACATTATTTTTTATACAGGTTAAAAATATATTCAAATACATGATTAATATTTTTTCAAACACATATGTTTTGATGCATACTTTTTATATTCGTCGTATACATTAGGAACATTTCTTATACATGTTTACATTTTCCAAATACATGGTCCATTTTTTCTAAATATATAGTGTCTATATTTTCATACACATTGTATAATATTTGTATACTTTTTCACATAATATGATAGGAATAATTTTTCTATACATATGTAACATTTTCGTAAAATTTATGTAAAGTATTTTTTATAAGCGAGACATAGGCACGCCTGCGTCAAGCGCTGTATTGAAGCTCCCAATTTTCTCCCTTGTGTTGGGCTGGGCCTGGGCCACCCCTACAAGTTTAGTCGAAGGGAAAGGGGAGTCGGAGAGCGACCTGGCCCGCCCACTCGTGTTATATATATGGCTGGTCTGGTAAGGGAAACCGTCCAGCCAAACAAACCCTAGATCGCCGCTGCCTGCTCTCGTGATCACGTACAACCTGATGGCGCTGCGCTCTCTTCTCAGAAAGATGCCGGCCCTTGGTAGCAGATCGCTGCCGATGGCCCCCTCTAAGCTCCCCGTCCACGCGCTCTCCCCGGCAGCAGGTTCTCGCCTCTTCCACCATGGTGCTACGGTAAGAAGCTTTGGTCGATTTGCTGCTGTTCCCCTGTCGAGCAATTTTGCTATTTTCTTTTCTCGTTCATCTAATCTAATTGGAGGATTAAATTACCGCCCTATATGTTTAGGACATGTTTAGATGTGGGAATTATATTATTTTTGTCCAACGGAGTATTGCAAAAATCGTGTTCTTCAAATTTGACTGTCTGGTTGGTTTTGTTACAAACCAAATTAGATCTGGCCCTATGGTGCGGTTTTGTTATTTGTTTTCTTATTCATCTGATTTATAACTTTTTGGAAAAATCAATCACCGTCGGAGTTATTTTTAGGCACCTCGTGCTTTGGTGTGATTTCTTGCAAACCAAGATAAATTTCTTTTAATTCCTGTTCATTTGATTTAGATCATGCCAGAGAAATCAATCACGGTTCTATTTTTTATTACGTGGATGATTGGATGCGGGTTTTTTGGGCACTCCATTATTGAGAAAAAAAATCAATAGAGATTTCTTATTCAGATTTCACAGACCAAATCTCGATCATCTTGAGCGTAGTGGGCATGATTTTTTCACTTCATTGCAACTTGTTTGTGATGTTCAAGCCTTTCTAATGTTTGCGCATGCCCTTAATAAATTATAGCAGGGACAGATCATGTATTCTGGAGAGTCATTGGCCCGATTGCGGGAGAATACAAAGCTCGAGAAAGCTAGGCTAGAAAAGCACATGATGGAATTAAACAAAAGAATGGAGGATTGGCATAAAATCAATAAAAGGTAAATGGCATTATCCTCGATCTTGTTCTACTTGTATTTTTAGACACCATTTATCCACCCCATGGTTATAGAAAGATAATAACTTCGTGTGATGTATGTTTATTTGTCCATGAATCAAAGATAATCTTGCGTATTATACAGAACATAATAATACCTGAAAAGGCTAAAAGAAACAATAATATTTATTATTTTGTACACCGTAACATAATTACTTTTTTTATGTGCAGCCATGATTGGCGTCAGGATGAAGACTACATAAATTTCCGCAAGAAACTTCGTAGAATAGAGGTGGCGTGCAATGTTGTTCTTTTGATAACCGTGCCTGGAACTGCTGCAATGCTGTATAATTTATTTTAGTGGTTTTATTATGTTAGGGTTTTATTTGTGATGTGGTTGTAAGTTATTCAGGATTGAGTTATTAATACTTGTTACCTGAGTTTGACTAAACGGACGAATGTGTGGTAAGCACTTATGAACTGAAAATGCAGCTGACTTGCGGTAGTCTTAATAATTCCCATTACTGATGTCTACAACGTTTACTTTCAAACTGTACAAAGGTTGCTTTTATTTCTTGAAAATATACGATTTTGATCGTCTAAATCAATTCCTTGCAACGGGATTTTGAGATTGCATATGAAGTTTGTTTTCCAACTGTGATCAAATGTGATCAAATGTGCTGCTCCGAAAGCGGTTCATACTCATCCCGCGGCCACAACTGCTCGCCGCTTGAATGCCATAACCGTGGAAATTTGTTCACTCATGGCGGCGCTCAACTCGACGCTTGCTCTACTTAACTGGATGGCTTGGCGGTGATCACTAAGCTTGGCCTGGGCGGACGGTTTGGGGGTGGCTTGGACGGTGCCGTTGCTGCTAGCTATGAAATTTGCTAAAAAAATCACCCTTTGTGGTGAAATCTTACAGCCTTAACCAGAGAGCTTGGACAAGAGAAGGCAGGAGAAACGTATACACGTCCAAGTGTTTGTCGAGAGATATCTCATCCAGATTGCATTTTTTTAGATCCAGATTGCATGTCTGTTGTGACTCAGTCTAGGGTGGAGACGTACCATGGCGCCGCGTTGATCTGCAACACTGGTCGGGCTTTCTACAGTGGTCGCTGGTTGTTGAAGCGAGGGGCAGATGCTCGACCAAATGCCAGAATGGAGGGTGCTGGCTGTGTTTGATCAATGGCACGGCAGCGAGACGTGGTGGTGGTCCCTGTGTGACGATTGCGCGGTTGTTGTGCAGGAGTGCATGGGTCAGTTGGCGTCGGTCGACCCCGTGGGAGTGGTGGTGTTGTTTATCTGGGCAAAAGCTTGGCCGGTGCTTGCCGGCTGACGGCGGCGGTGCCCGTGGCTGTAGCTTTCTTTCTTGAAGGCGCTATCATGGTGATTTGTGCATCCTCATTTCTCGGGTCAAGAGATGGGGCGTCGTCTCCAACATCGTTTTCCCTCTTTGGCGCGCCATCTTGGACGTCTTCACTATTAGAGAAAATCCTAGTAGCACGGGTGCCAGCGCTGCTGTTAGGGCGCTACAAGTAACTATTAGCAGTAGCATTGGTAAAGCCCCTGCTACTGCTAACTCACTTAGCAGTAGCAGCGCGTCCTAACCCCGTGCTACTACTATTCTTCCATATTCTATTTCTTTTTTGTTTTATATTGTATTTATACAGCATTATACAAGTTCTCATACGGTAGCAATTTAGAGATTGTTATATCATTATGATCATGATGAGTTGGATCGTCCTACTAATCCAACGTGATCACTTTGGATCAATCCACTAGAATCTAATTCGCGTTCCTTTCACCCAATGATATAATAACTCATCATCATCATAATAACAAGTCATCATTATCATCATAATAATAACAACTCATCATCATCATCATCATCATCATCTATGAGTCATATAACAACTCATCATTCTAACACATTCTAGCACATAACTCATCATGAACAACTCATCGTCATCATCATAGTCATAATCAACAGTAGCTAATTGTTCTTACTACGTAGGACCTACCCCTCTCTCTTAGGTAAAATAGCATAAAACAGGTAAACCGGTCCATCTCAAAAATGGAGAATGGAGATCCACCTGTCGCAAACTTGTGGCTTGCCCACATTCATGTTGTCTCCAATTGGTTGCCTGGGCGCTTTCATTACTTTGATCCATTCTTTGATATTGAGTCTTTCATCTTTTAAAGAAATAAAGTATGCACTTTGGTAAGCCATCGACGGAAACGGTCGTTGTCGGTGTCAACACCGGCAAACCTCGGGGTAGGGGGTCCCGAGCTGTGGATCTAGGATCAATGGATAAAAGGGGACGACGAACACCGTGTTTACCCAGGTTCGGGCCCTCTCGAAGAGGTAAAACCCTATGTCCTGCTTTGATTGTATTGATGATATATAGTGGTTTACAGAGCAGATCTACCTCGAGGTTAGCATGAGCTAAACCTAAGGCTATGAGAATAATGGATGAAGCTCTCCCCTATAATGACTACAACCCTCGGTTTATATAGACACCGATAGGGTTATGGTTACCGGAGATAGATTACAATTAGGAATTAAAGGGATCCCACGCCTTCTTGACTTGGAGGACACACCATAGCTCATAGATCTCCCGTCATAGTACGGCTCTACCAGTCCGGCCCATGCACAATGGGCCGTCGTCCCGAGGACCCCCTAGTCCATGACTCCCTTAGTAGCCCCCAAACTTGCCTCCAACGCCAAGAACTGTATCCGGCTTCATCTCCCCGGCCAGTATTCGGCTTGCGGTGTGAGTTCCTTAGCATGCTTCTCCCTTGTTCAGCACCAAGTGATGTCCGGAGTCTGAAGCGGCTGCTTTACTTAACACCGAAGGTAGTAATAAAAATATCGCTCAAGCGCAAGTAGTGCCTTTATCTGGCAACTTTTTCTCCTTCAACGAGGAGTCGCTTCCGGTCATATCGCCAAACAGTTACTGTTTCTCGAAACATGGTTCGAGGCTGACGCCACGCTTGACACGTCCCCTCAAGGTGGAGATCGTATCCTGCCTTTTGGGGGATATGGTTAATGATTTCGATTCCCCTCCCCGCTCATAACGTTGCGGGGATATCGGGAAGTGGAGAGGCCAACGGCGTGAAAAAAGGATCTTTGGCCTGCCCAAAGTCTATAAAGGGGGGCCGCCACAGTTTGCATCCCACGCCCTCTCCTTCCTTCCGCATTCACCATTCTTCCAGAGCTCCAGCGCCCCTCCTCTCTCCACTCTCACGGTGAATCCAACTTCACCTCCTTCGACCATGGCAGGATCTGGCGTCAACGGAAAGTGGGAGGCCTCCTCCATCACCAATGAGCACATCCTGAAGCTGAAGGAGGCCCGCTACTTGCCGGCCAATGTTGCCCATCGGGCCCTTGAAGTGGGCTAGATCATCCCTACGCCCGAGCCAGGCGAGAAAGGGTAGTCTTTCTCCCCCATTTCCTTAGGGGGCTAGGATTTCCCCTGCATCCCTTTGTGCGGGGGCTAATGTTCTACTATGGGCTAGATTTCCACGATCTCGTCCCCAACTCCCTCCTTCATATTTTGACCTTCATCATCGTCTGCGAGGCGCTCCTTCGTGTCCAGCCACACTTCGGCTTGTGGCTGAAGGTATTCAATATGAAGCCAAGGTGGTCGGCGGCGAGAACGTGGACTGTGGCGAGGCCATGATCAGCAAGCTGACACGGGTCTAGTGGCCGGACGACCACTTCGTCGACACTGTTCGGATGTGGCAGAAGGAGTGGTTCTAAATCATAGAGCCACGAGAGGCCGCACGGGGAGCACCCCCCCCCCCCCCGCATTTTGGTCCGCCCCCCAAGAGACTGGCTTCCTGGAGCACCAAGAGTCTGGACTGGGGACGCGTTGCCGACACCAAGGAGCTGCAGAAGTGCGTCGACGGCGTGATAGAGACCGGAGCAAAGCTGCTCGATGTGTTCCAAATCATGCTCCACCACGGAATCCTCCCTTGTCAGAAGAGGGCCAAGCCCATGTGGGAGCATGAGCCCGAGGATTCGGCCACTGTGCGGCACCTCTTCGGTGCAACCTCGGACAAGATATGGGGCCAAGTATTTCAGCCCCAGTAGGAGTGGTCGGCCGAGGGGAAGGACACCGGTCTCGACGCCGCGAATCCCCCGAAGGAGGTGAGTGGCACATTTTTTTTGAAGAGTGTTCGGATATTCCCATTACATGTGATTTAGTCTAACCTTGATGCTTGTAATTTGCAGGGCTGGCTCGCCAAGGCCAAGAAGACCAGCGGCCCAACGCCGCTGCCAGAGGAGCCCCGATCAGAGCAGCTGGAGAAGATGCTGGTCGTGGTTCCCTACAAGGCGCCCGCTAAGAAGGGCAAGAAACAAGAGGCAGCAGAGGCCAGGGAAGTCCTGCGGCGCAGGGTCCGTCCGGGCAACCAATCCAGGGACGCCACGGCCTCATCCCTGCAGGACGGAGGTGAGGCGGAGGAGGATGAAGATGAGAGTGCCTTTTACACTTGAAAAAGAGGCCAGCGCCCGAAAACGCTGAGGAGGTCCAGCCCTCCCTGGCCCCAAAGAGACGCCACCGGCCTAAGCTGGTTATACCTGACAGCTCAGACGATGAGAAGTCTAAAGCGTCCGAGGAGCCCCCGAAGAGGGAACCCAGGGTCAAGCCCCCAGGCGGCAGGTAAGGTGTCCATATTTTCGGCTATCATCCTTTCAGTAGTTTGCTTAAGTTGAAGGTTAACCCCTCCAAATTGCAGTCCCCTAATACGTCTCCAACGTATTGCTACCTCTTGAGCTTGCGTTGTTTTTTCCCTTGAAGAGGAAAGGGTGATGCAGCAAAGTAGAGTAAGTATTTCTCTCAGTTTGAGAACCAATGTATCAATCCAGTAGGAGACAACGCACAAGTCACCGAATACCTGCACAAGCAAACAACAAACTTGCACCCAACGCGATAAAGGGGTTGTCAATCCCTTCACGGTTACTTGCAAAAGTGAGATCTGATAAAGATAGATAAATGGTAAAGTAAATATTTTTGGTATTTTTGGTTTATAGATCGGAAAGTAAAAGATTGTCAATTAAAGGAACGGCGACAGAAATTGGTAAGTTGACGGGAAACTAATATAATGGAAAAGAGACCCGGGGGCCATAGGTTTCACTAGTGGCTACTCTCAAGATAGCAAATAATATAGTGCGTGAACAAATTACTGTCGAGCAATTGATAGAAAAGATATATTTTTTTGCGAGAAGCAATGGGAAAGATAATTGATGTGTCATCCAAGAAAATGTCTCCACAATGGTAGGCGACAAAGCAAGGAGTTATGGTCTTCTTGCTAGACACGTTTGACATGCGTAATCTTGATAGTGATGGGGTTAGTCGGCATGGTGGCGAGCACCGAACTCATGACTTTTTTCCTCCGGGCCCGCCTCCATCTTGGAGTTGTGCCCGCCTCCTCATTTGGTGACTGCGCGGCGACCTCCGGGACACGGTTGCTTCATCCACTCTATCCTACAATGGCGTAACTTGGTGAATTATTAATTGCAGCGCATAAATCCCGTTTCATTAGCATAATCAGGTATGAATGTTCCTTCTTTTTAGGGTTTATTCTCTTTGATTATTTTAGTGTTCAAGTGCCCATAATTTTGCTTCAATTAAAGCCAAACAACATATTCTCTTTTATTGGCATGTGTCCACAATTTTTTTATTTATAGTTAACCAAGATAAAACGAACGCGCACTGCTTACCAATGGCCAGCGCGAATATTTAAGAAAATACTATAATGTCAGATTAAAAATATTTTTTGATTTTCTTGAACATTGAACTAAATATGAATTGGGGAATATTCTTGGAAGCATGAACAATTTTTTAAATTCCGAACAATTTTCATAAAATGCGAACATTTTTTTTAAAAAATCCATTATTTTGGGAGAAACATGAACATAATTAGAAACATGAATAGTTTTCGAAATTCACAAACAATATTTTGAAAACATGATTTGTTTTACAAAAACATAAAAAAATTACAATTTTTGATTTGTTTTAAAGGGGAGCACCTGGCCTGTGACTAATGGCCTTTAGGTCAAATTCTTCCTGAACGTATGGGGAGCAGAGCAGCAACCATAGCACCTGGCTTGTGACTCTACGTTTGTATAACCTTCCTCCTTGGTTGTGCATGAAGCGGAAGTTCATTATGATGCCAGTGCTCATCCAAGGCCCTAAGCAACCCGGCAACGACATTGATGTGTACCTAAGGCCATTAGTTGAAGAACTCTTACAACTGTGGAATGGAACAGGTGTACATGCGTGGGATGAGCACGGACAGGAAGAATTTAACCTAAAGGCGTTGTTGTTCGTGACCATCAATGATTGGCCTGCTCTCAGTAACCTTTCAGGACATACAAACAAGGGATACCACACAAGCACGCACTTTGGATGATACCGATAGTATATATTTGGACAATTGTAGGAAGAATGTGTACCTGGGACATCGTCGATTTCTTCCGAGCAGGCATCCCGTAAGAAAGAAAGGCAAGCATTTCAAAGCTGAGGCGGATCACCGGACGAAGCCTCGCCACCGTACTGGTGCTGATGTACATGATATGGTCAAGGATTTGAAGGTAGTCTTTGGAAAGGGTCCTCGCGGACAACCTATTCCGAATGACGCTGACGGACGTGCACCCATGTGGAAGAAGAAATCTATATTTTGGGACCTGCCCTATTGGAAAGACCTAGAGGTCCGCTCCGCAATCGACGTGATGCATGTGACGAAGAATCTTTGCGTGACCCTGCTTGGCTTCTTGGGCGTGTATGGGAAGACAAAAGATACTCTTAAGGCATGGGAGGACCAGCAACGTATGCACGGAAAAGACGGCATACATCAGGGTCATGCCAGCTGCGCTCTTCTTTGAATGCCTGCTCAGTATTAAGGTATCGTCTGGCTTCTCGTCGAATATAAAGGGACTGATAAACATGGCAGAGAAAAAGTTCCAGAACCTAAAGTCTCATGACTGCCACGTGATTATGACGCAACTGCTTCCGGTTGCATTGAGGGGGCTTCTACCGGATAACGTTCGATTAAGCATTGTGAAGTTATGTGCATTCCTCAATGCAATCTCTCAGAAGGTAATCGATCCAGAAATCATACTAAGGTTAGAGAATGATTTGGTGCAATGTCTTGTCAGTTTCGATTTGGTGTTCCCACCATCCTTGTTCAACATCACGACGCACGTCCTAGTTCACCTATGCGAAGAGATTAACATTTTGGATCCTGTATTTCTACACAATATGTTCCCCTTTGAGAGGTTCATGGGATTCTTAAAAAATATGTTCATAACCGTGCTAAGCTAGAAGGAAGCATCTCCAAGGGCCATGAAAATGAGAAGGTCATTGAGTTTTGTATTGACTTTATTCCTGACCTTAAGCCGATTGGTGTTCCTAAATCGCGGCATAAGGGCAGACTGGATGGAAAAGGCACGCTAGGAGGGAATCAAATAATATGTATGGACGGAGATTCTCTCACTGAAGCAGACTACACAGTTCTACAGAATTCCTCCTTGGTAGCTCCGTATATGGACGAACACAAGAATTTTCTATGCTCCAAACACCCGGAGCGGTCTGATGACTGGATTACACGTGAACAAACCAGGAGTTTCGCCGGCTGGTTGCAGACACGTACCATGCATGACGCCTGTATTGAAGATGACCTGTACTCGTTGTCCCAGTTACCATCTTCGAATATAATGACTTTCAAAGGGTACGAGATAAATGGTAATACATTTTACACGATCGCCCAAGATAAGAAGAGCACCAACCAAAACAGTGGTGTCCGCTTTGATGCAACAACGAAGACGGGAAAGGAAACATATTATGGTTACATAGAGGACATATATAAACTTGACTATGGACGTGGTTTGAAGGTCCCCTTGTTTCGGTGCACATGGGTCAATTTGACACGAGGCGGGGTAACAGAAGACCCGTAGTACGGAATGACAACAGTGGATCTCAACAATCTTGCGTATGCAGACGAACCATTCGTCCTAGCCAATGATGTGGCACAGGTTTTATATGTGAAGGACATGTCTACCAAGCCGAGAAAAAGAAAAGATAAGGAAGCGAATGCATCATACGATGAGCCAAAGCGCCACATAGGTTCTTTCTGGGAAGAGAAACATCGTGGGAGTGGATGACAAGATAGACATGTTAGAAGATTATGAAAAGTTTGATGAAATTGCTCCATTCACAGTGAATATTGACCCGAGCATCCAGTTAAATGATGAAGATTTTCCATGGCTGCGGCGCAAAGGGACACACGCGAAGAAAAAGTTTCACACCCAAAGATCTGGGATGTGATCGGCTTCACTATCATCACTTTCTTCTATGTTTCACACCCAGGAGGGAATCTCTGTAATAGTTAGGGTAGTTATGTATTTTGGCATTTGAAACACGAAGAAATTTTATGTGCAAACAAATTCTTTCATGCATTTACTAATTTTTTTCAACTAAATGACCCTGAAATTGAAAAGCATTTCAAATGAACTCAGAAAAGGTTGAAAGTTGGCATGGTATCATAATTTCACCCAAATAGCATGTGCAAAAAAGTAGAGAGGGTTACCGCAAAAACTGGATGCACTTCGTGTACAAAATGAACAATCTCTTTCGAAACATCAGGGTTTCGGACGAAAACCTATCTGTTACAAAGGCATTTCATTTTTCGAATAACCTAAGCATTACCAAATTGAATATAATGATAAAACACACTAATATTAAACATAAGAAAAAAGAATCACTGAAAAATCTATTTTCAAAGTTAAGTTATTCACACACTAGTGATTCACACAAATTTCATATAATTCAAATTTGAAAACTACCGGCACTAACAGAAAGTTTGTAATTTTTTGTACCTAAAGCAAAAATATTCACAAATAAACTCTAAATACAGCAAAAAACAACTCAAAAATAAATCTATACCTATTAATAAAGCAAGGTGTGTTTCTCCAATTTTTTCATCTGTTCACCGTTGAATTTTTTTTCTATCCAAGGTGGTACTAAACTTTTGTTCGTCAACCCGCTAGAAAAGAAAAAAGGTTTGCCAGAATTCCGTAATTGGGCTGCGTGCGCTCCGGCCCAACAAAGCCAGCCCACTAATTATTGCCCACACATTTTGGAAGACCTTATTTGTCGCATGGAGCGAGAAATAGTTCAAGCTTCCAACAGGGGGCCTAAACTGGGCCGGTCCGTTTCCCTTTTTCGTCGTGATATTTCTATTTTTCTTTTTCTGCTCCTTTATATTTATCTTTCCTTTTTTCCTTCCTTATATTTATTTTTTCTATAAAGTAACAAATTACAACAACTATTCAGAATTTCTATTTCTGTTTAGATATTCAAAAAATTGTCAGAATTCCAATATTTTGTTCCTGTTTTTTAAAATATTCGAAAGTTTTAAAAAATTCCCGTTTCCAATGTTTCTCAACATTCAAAGAAGTTTGGTTTTTAAAAAATGATTCGTGACTATTTTTTATAAAAAACTACATTTCATAAAATGTTCCATATTTTAAAATATTCTTGTTTTTGTGAAATGTTCACAAATACAAAATAATATTTAGGTCTAAGAAAATATTTTCTAATTTTTTTGGTGCTCCCCTTTAAAATAATATTCGCATTTTATGAAAATTGTTCGGAATTTAAAAAATTGTTCATGCTTCCAAGAATATTCCCCAACTCCAGAAAAGTTCTGAAATATTACCTACCAATGCCACTTATAAGTGTTAAAAAACATTTTATACAGATGAATCCCCGCAAGGGCCAGCCCATGTAGTAGGAACATTCTATATTCCACTCTGCACGCTCAAAGACAACATAGCGCCCCTGTTTCGGCCGTCCCATCTCGATTGCCTGTTTTCTATTTTTCTTTGTTTGGTTTTCCTTTTCTGACTTTTTTTCTCTACTTTTTATAATTTGGGACTTCAAAAAAGTTCCAAAAATTAAAAGAAATACGAATTTTGATACAAAACGATTGTGGTTTAAAAAAATGTTCGGGATTTTAGAATTTTTTTGCATATTCCAAAAATATTAGCAATTTTGAAAACAAGTGTTTGGGATATAAAACAATTGTCATGTTTTTTTCAAAAGTTCGTGCATTAAAATTGTTAATGAAATAATACAGAATTTCTTTAATTCAAATAATATTCACGAATTAAAAATATGGTGAAAATTAAAAAAACTGTTTGTGACTTGCAAATTTTTTATTGATTCATAAAATGTTCGCTGATTCAAAAAATGTTCACAGATTTCAAGAAATGTTTGGTAAATCAAAACAATGTTCGTGAATTACAAAAAATATTCCACCAACTTCCAAAAAAATTCGTTGATTCTAGAAATGTTCGCCCCTTCAAGGAAAATGTTTTAAAAAAAGTTCACAATTTTTTCTATTTTTAAATAGTATAAAATGTTATCGAATTCAAAAAATGTCATGATTCTAGAAAATGTTGAAAATCTGTAAAAATGTTCAAGAATTTGAAAAATGTTCATGATTTTAGATATATTCACGAGTTGAAAATAATGTTCATAATTTTCAAAAATTGTTCACGATTTCACGAAAATGAGAGTGATAGTGTATCTCGGTGATGCAGTAAAATGTGGTCATGGCCATTGAAGATTATGACTTTTTGTTCTCCCGTTGCAACGCACGGGCCGTTTTGCTTATAAAACAAAAATAAATAAAGCAAAAAAATAAGAAAATAAAAAAGCCCACCAAGTGGGCCTGAGCGGCCTGCATACGACTAGAAACCGAACGTGTTGTTGGGCCAGGATGCAGGACCGCAAAGGCCCAGTAGGCCCATAGGGCAGCATAGAACAGGTAGGCCCAGTAGGCCTGCTTTGGAGAGGAGCTCGAGAGAGCTACCGCACTGGGCTTATAAACCAGTGCGGACGCCCCTCGGCTAGCGAGGTGGGACTAAACTTGCCGCACTGCACCTGCGCCAGCGCATCCCCTTTAGTACCGGGTCGTGGCTCCAACCGGTACTAATCGGGGGGGGGGGGGGGGGGTCTTTAGTACCGGTTAGATCCACCACCCGGTACTAGAGGTGTGCGCTTCCTGCCGCTTGGCCTGGCCAAAACAGACCTTTAGTACCGGTTGGTGGCTCCAACCGGTACTAAAGGGGGGCTCTATACAAGAAAACACTTCAAAAAAAATTCATCAGTCCGTTCTCCCTCTGCCTCTTCTCCTCTGCCCCGTCGCCGCCGCCCCTCGTCGCCGCCCCCGTCGCCGCCCCCGTCGCCGCCCCTCGTCGCCGTCGCTGCCGCCCCCGTCGCCGTCCTCGTCGCCGTCCGTCGCTGTCCCCTTTGCCTCGCCGTCCCGTCGCCTCGCCGTCGCCGTCGCCCGCGCTGTGAGCCCCTTTCCCCGGCCCCTCTCCTCCCTCCAATCGAAGCCGCCGCACCGCCGGCGCCGTAGGTGCACACGCGCACGCGCGCATGCACACACACACACGATTCTGTTTTTTGTTTTTTCTGTTTTTATACAAATGTTTTAGATGAATTAATTAATTAGATTAGATTAATGTCAAATAGTATATAGAAATGTTAGAAAATTTAGAATTGTTAGTTTTAGCTAGATGAATTAGATTAATTTCAAATTGTTATAGAAATGTTAGAAATGTTATAGAAATGTTAGTTTTTAGTTTCTTATAATTTTAGTTATAGAAATTTAGAATTTGCATATAAGTCACAATCCAATCACTTAAAAAATGTTACTTTTTGCAGGCATATATTATTTGTTCTCGACGATGCCCGGCCCGCATCCTCGTCGTCGACCCGTTCGCGACGACGTCCGGCTGACCCATGTCCGGGACTGGGCTTCGCCGGGCTGGTACTAGGAGGTGCTACCTGGAGGGGCACGCCGCTTGGTGAGGAACCCGGCCTCGGGTCCCGTCGTCGACCCTGATCTCCTTTGGTGGCGTTCGCGTGGGCCACATTCGGTGTAGAGGGAGCCGGCCCCGCCGGAGGTGGTGCGTCGTCGTGTCAGGGAGGAGGAGGAGCACGTCCATCACTACATGGCTGCTATGGACGTCAGGTTCTCCAATGCCTGGCAGGTTCTTTGGGCAGATGACCGGAGATATGATCCTGTGATGGTTCCTTCTCTTTGGGTGTCCACCGCCCGCGCCCCAGGAACCGTGAGTGGCCTAGATTCTTCTGTAGTATTCGATCTTTATTAGCTACCTAGCCAGTGATGTATTCGATATATAATATTTGAGACGATGTATTCGAGATTATATATATTATTAGAGACGATGTACTCGAGATTATATACTAGTGCAGAAACGGGCAATAGCACCGGTTCGTAAGGCCCTTTAGTGCCGGTTCCATAACCGGCACTAAAGTGTGGTCACTAAAGGCCCCCCCCCCTTTAGTACCGGTTCAGCACGAACCGGTGCTAAAGGGCAACCACGTGGCACGAGCCAGCTCCAGGGGCCGGGAGCCCTTTAGTACCGGTTGGTAACACCAACCGGTACTAAAATGTTTGGGGGGTTTTTGGTTTTATGATTTCTTTTTCATTTAATTTTGTGTTTTCCATTTTAATTCTTTTTCGTTTGCTGGTATTTTACGATACTACACATTGTACACGTTATGCATATATATGGTAGAACCAATCATATATATAGATCATCAATGTCTCACAAACCACCATATTAATTCACACATACACACATGTATATAGCTATATACAATTTCTCCTACATATGCATGTTGCCTTCGGAGCCAGTTGCATTAGCCTAATTGGTGCCTTCGGAGCACGATGACAAATTGGAAGTGGTTCATGACCTGGTCGATGGGGGCGGTAGCGGGTAATAGTATTCTCCCTTTGGATTTATGACCTGGTCGAGCAAAAATCCCGCTATTTCCTCTTGAAGTGCTTGTACGCGCTCCATTTCTAGGAGCTTGTCCCGCACCTCTGTGAACTATTAAGAAGGAGATCAATATGCATGTGTATTAGTTGTGTGACTAGATATGGATAATGGTGTACAAATTGTGAATAGTGTTCTGACAAGCGTATCCATTCCTGTCTTTGAGATCTGCTCCTTTCGGACGCCATAATGCGAATGTTCTCGCAAACGCAGAATGCACACAGATCAGTCCCCTGTGCCTGCTTTAGGGCCTTTACGAGAATGGAATTTAATTTGATCAGATAATAATTAATCAAGCATGATAATATTAAAGAGATGGCAGCTAGCTAGCACTACTTAATAACTTACCTTGGGTCGAAACCATCTCAGCTGTCGTTTCCATTCGCCTTCCGTTTTGCTGATGAACCTTGCCCAAGCCCTGCCCGCCGACAAAGAAAATGAATAAAGGGGTTATTAAATAGTTCATATCATGAAATGACGAACTAAATAGGCCGAGATATATAGTTAATAATGATTGAAATTACCTGTTGACTATCCCAAACAAGATGTTATAGTCACTATTTTCTTTGAGTAGTGAGTCCAGTATTTCAACTGTTCCTTCGTCAACTTTAATGATACACAAGATCCAGTGATATCTGCATGCACACACGTTTGCATGTCTTAATTAAGCGGGCATATGTAAGCAAAAACATGTAGCTAGCTAGCTAGTAGGCAAAAACAGAGAATTTGTAGTATAAGAAAGTGTGACTCACTGGAAGTTGTAAGGAAGTAGTATATCTTCATTGTATTTGAGGTGCTTCAAGAACTCGAACATGCTGTCCTCTACCTGCTTTTCATAATGCTTGCTTATTTTCCATGTGTATTCATTAACGGTGTTTAGGTCAATGAACCCAATGCCATAGCGTCCACCTTTTGTCATTTCATACATCTTCATCCTGCATAATACCACAGAAAAGAATATAATGAGGATAATTACAGGTAATGATTGATCAAAAGGATCAATACAGCTAGCTTGAGACTTAAATTACAGAAAGAAATCACTTACAAACAATAGCAACTGACGATAGATTTGTCGAGTGCGTCTTGATTGTATAACTGAAACAGTTCAGAATACTCAATGGTCACAGGTTTCTCATGGTAGTAATGATCCTTGTTGACTTGCACCATGAGGGACTGTCAATCGGATCTCTTGGTAATGTCCATGTACCATTGATGCAATTCATACATTCTCGTTGGGAGCTTCTTGACATCTTCTGGCTTGACCAAAGGTTGGCCCCGGACATATTTCCATTTTATTTCGTCCTCTGTAAGCACAGGCGTGTCCTCGATCTCGAGGAGTTGTCCAACAGTGATCTTGAGTTCTTCAGCCTGCGTTATATGCTGCTGGGTTATTACCACATCGCCCACCTGGGGAACGTAAACTGTTTGCCCACAATAATATTGGCCGCGCGTACTGTCACGTGTTGTTGGCGGCACAACAAGCGGGGGGATCGGTTGCGCCCACTGTTCTCCCAGCTGGGCAACGGTTCTCCCGCATTTTTTGACAGCTGCTTGTTGTTTGCTCGAGCTCGAGCTCGCCTCCTTCTGTAGACGTTTTCGATTTAACTTGCTGATGTGGCGCTCATAGTCTGTGTCAACAGGCTTAGGAGCTGGTGGTTGAGCCATACGAATGAAGTGGTCAACTACTTCCACAGGCACTTTCTCCCTTGGCGGCGGTGGCGGTTTCGGTCCAAAATGGGCGTCGACTTCTGCCCGCACTATGGCATCAGTTTGCTGCTTGGTCCTGTCGTAAGCCCTCTCAGGAAGAGGAGTATTGAGGTTTGGACCATATTTATATCGCTTGCCTCCGCCTGTACTTCATGTACTATGACCTCGACTGGTACCGCTACGCACCATAGCTGCGGGGTGTCTCTTCTGCGATTGCTGAGGCGGCGGAGACGGCTGACGGGGCTGAGTTGGACGAGGAGGAGTGGCCTGAGGTTGTGCTGGACTTGGAGGAGGAGTGGACGTCTGACGCTGTGTTGGACTTGGAGGAGGAGTGGCCTGACACTTTGCCGGACTTGGAGGAGGAGGAGTGGCCTCACGCGTTGGTGGACTTGGAGGAGCTGGAGTCTGCTGAATCGGTGGCGGACTTCGACGAGGAGTCGGGTGACGCGGTGTCTGTGGCCTTCGAAAGATGATGCAATCCTTTCTCCATAGGATGATACGATGTTTGGCCTCTCCGAGTGTGTGCTCCTCGTCATCTCCAGAAATGTCAAGCTCTAGCCCCGAATATTGGTCCACCACCTCATCAACCAAGACACGAGCATAGCCTGCTGGAATCGGGTTGCAATGGAAGGTTGCATTGGGGGAATTTGTATAAGCAACGCCGTCCGCCACCTTCAAGGATATGTTCTTAATTTTGAAGTGTAGTGTTGACACACGAACACGTCACGTGTACCCTCGACGCCGGGGGTGATGCACCGCAGCTCACGTTGAAGGAGACCCGACCGACAGCGCGATACGCAAGACAGTCGACGGGCACTTTTGCAGACCCGAAAACCCCACACCCCCGGGAGGGACCCCGTCAGGGAGTGCGGCGACTATGGGCTGCCCTAGGTCGATTCGCTCGCCCCTAGAGCCTCGGAATTTGCAGCTCTCAAACACGAAGAACAGCGAAGAACGAGATAGAAAAACGGTGGAGAGATAAAACGTATATGAAAAAGTAGTATATTGATTTGTTCGATTGTGTGTTGTTCAATCGGCCGTCACCCCCAACATATATAAGAGGCGGCTGGACTTCCCGTACAAGTAAAGGATTCATCTAGGCTTTCCTTACAAGAAAAATTACATCAATTCACATCCTAGAGTCCTAATTCTATTCCAACTCGGATTCAGTCTGAATCTGGCCCAAACTCTGTCTTCCTTCTTGCGCGGGCCGCCGAGCTTGCATATGATCTCCGATCGAGACGACCCAAATATCAGACTTGTGCACCTCGACGATACGAACAACTCTCATGTTGACCATTTTTTCAAATAAGGCCATCTTGAATACTTTTCGAGGTCATCTTTATCTTCCAGTTGGACTCGGTTTTGCAGTAGACTGGATTATCCGAGTCTCGTAGTGAATTTGTAGGCTATATATTATCTCTGCTGATAATGACTCCAAAATCAAAATTTACCGTCTTGATGATACGCACAACTTCTGTATTGAACACTTCTTCATCCAAGGTCATTTTGATAAAGTTTCGAGCACATGTTCAATTTCACTCGGACTTGAGCTCATCCACTTGGATATTAGATACTTTCACTCGGATCGTCCGATTGGACTTTTCACTCGGAAGACAATCTTTCACTCGGATGACTATATTTCCACTCGGATGACTATATTTCCACTCGGAAGGCACTATCTTATTCACTCGGATGACTATATTTCCACTCGGAAGGTACTATCTTATTCAATCGGCAAGTTTTCGTCCCGATGGTAATCTTTTCACTCGGAATATTTTCACCTGGACGACAATTTCACTCGGATGATCATATTTTCACTCGGATGACTATATTTCCACTTGGATAATAATAAGTTCATCCGGTCAGCAAACTTTCACTCGACGGTAAACTTTCACTCGACCGTAAACTTTTCACTTGGATTTCCGACTGAAAACATAGCCCGATCTTGATTTGTCTCTCCAGGCCTCATATGATCTCGGATTGAGACGAATTATATATGAAAATCGATCGGCTCGATGAGACGAAACTTTTCCATGTTGAAGGTTTTTCGATTCAAAGCCGTATTGATGGCCGAATTACTTGCGCAACCTATCAGACAAGTGTCTGGCACCTCGCGCCATATTTCCGTTGAGGTTCAGTCTGCAGTATATTGCCTCTAACTTTTGCATATGAACTCGGATTGAGATGATTTATATATCAAAATCGATTGCCTCGACGAGACGAAGACAATTCCTTAAGAGTGATCCTTCATCCGAGGTCATCTTGAAGACGTGATTGGCCAAAAACCACTCGGAACATTGAACTATGCCACTCGGAGTATAGTTTCGGTCCGTAAGATAAAGTCGAATGGATATAACCGAAACATCAAAGTGGTTCCACTCGGTGACGTGAATATTTTTATGCTGAAAACTCATTCACTCAAGACCATCTTCGTTGCAATCTGTATCTTGCCAAAATCAGGTGTCAACACATGCCCCCCTGTTTTTCGGCAAAGCTTGCATGCCGAAAAATAATATGCATAGTGTTTGTTCCAAGGACGATATCAACACTCCATCGACCATTTATTTTTCTCAGGGCGATAATTATGTATCGGCCATGTTTGTGCTAAGGGCGATAATCGTATATCGGCCATTGCCCACTTAGGCTTCCTGCCACACACTCGGGTGGTACTTCTTCAAATATTTGCCATTGAGAGCTCAAGGTAACAATGCCCCTTGTATTGATTCCACCAAATATGAATTTCCGGGAACAACTCTTGTAATTCTAAAAGGACCTTCCCAACTCGGAGACCACTTCCCGAATTTTCTATCTCTTGAACCAATCGGCAGAATCACTTTCCAAACGAGATCACCAACTTGAAAATTCTTCAACTTAACTTTCTTATTGTAAGCCCTTGCCACCCTCAACTTATCTCTCTCTATGGCGTTCAAAGCAGCCAAACGTTTATCAGCAACCTCATCAATGTTGTCCATCATCAAGTTATAGAAGTCTATTGCCGATAAATCATTTTGTTTGGCTATTCTCAAAGCATTCAAATTTACTTCCACCGGTAAAACAGCCTCCTGACCATATACTAGCTCATATGGAGTCACTTTCGTAGCACCATGCCTTGAGATTCTATGTGCCCATAATGCCTCAGACAACAAGTCATGCCATCTCCTTGGATTATCCTCAATCTTCTTCTTGATGAGCTTGATTAAAATTTTATTGCTAGACTCAGCTTGTCCATTAGCTTGGGCATAATATGGAGAGGAATTGAGCAACTTTATGTTATAAGATTCGGCAAACTCTCTGACTTGGTGTGACATGAAAGATGAACCTTGAACTGTAGTTAACATTTGAGGAATACCGAATCTATGAATAATGTGCTCGGTTATGAATTGAATTACCTCCGTATGCGTCATGTTCTTGAAAGGTACTGCTTCAGACCATTTAGTGAAATAATCAGTTGCCACCAATACGAACCGATGCCCTTTTGAGGGAGATGGATGGATTTGTCCAATGAAATCTAAACCCCAACCTCTGGAAGGCCACGGTTTGATAATAGGATGTAGCATAGCAGCAGGAGCCAATTGAATATCACCAAACTTTTGACAAGCTTCACACCCCTTATAATATCTGAAGCAATCATTAATCATAGTCGGCCAATAAAACCCAGCACGTCGCAATAACCATTTCATCTTGGGAGCCGACTGGTGAGTGCCACAAATACCTTCATGTACTTCTCCCATAGCAACTCTTGCCTGGTCCTCGTCCAAACACTTTAGAAGAACATCATCGACGGTTCGGCGATAAAGACCATCATCTCTCATTGTATACTTGAAAGCCATACGCCGAACAGCCCTGTCCACCCTTTCACTCGGATTGCACAAGTAATCAACAATGGGCTTCCTCCAGTCGGGATTGTTACCTGCACTAGACTTTTTGTTAATGGCCGAATCAGTGGGTTCAGGTTCGGCCTCTCCCATATTGGCAAGACAAGACATTGGTCTTTGAGAGATATGAAACATGCCATGACCAACATGATATCCGGATGCTTGTTGTGCCAATTCATTTGCTTTCCAATTGTCATGTCTAGATATATGAGCAATGCTAAAGCAATCCAAAGTAAAAATTATATCTAGACATCTATCAAGATAAACATTAAGTGATTCGTCCAAACACTGAAAGACTTTGGATATTTGCTGCACCACTAGTAACGAATCACCATAAGCCTCAATACGTGTAGCACCTATAGCAAGTAACATCTCTAGGCCGAATAACAATGCTTCATATTCGGCTTGATTGTTTGTGCAAAAATATTCTAAGCGGCATGAGGCTTCAAAAACAGCACCATGAGGAGATATATAAACAATACCAACACCTTGGCCATTGCTACAAACTGAACCATCAAAGTATAATCTCCATGGTACTAATGAAACAAGGTTCATATCAACATCATGCTTGTTATTAATCCGATGTTCAACAATGAAATTAGCAACAATTTGGCCTTTCATGGATTTTAGAAATTCATAAGCCAAATCATATTCAATCAAAGCATAAGCCCACTTGCCAATTCTACCACTAAGAATTGGCCTATGCAACATGTATTTAATGACATCGGTTTGACAAGCTACTACACAAACACTCGGCACTAAATAATGTCTCAGTTTTGTGCAAGCATAATATAAGCATAGACATAATTTCTCAATAAATGTATACCTTGTCTCTGCGTCCAATAAACGGCGGCTCAAATAAGTGATGGCATGCTCTTTTCCTTCGGTCTCTTGAGTTAGAACAGCACCAATAACTCATTCCTCTGCTGCAATGTAAAGTCTGAAGGGTTCCCTATGCTTGGGTGCTTTCATCACCGGAGGAGTGCATAAATAATTCTTGATCATATCAAATGCTTCTTGCCATTTTCCCCCCCAAGTGAAATCTGCATCATTCTTTAACCGAAGGATAGGAGTAAATGCATCAACTTTCCCTGATAGATTAGCTATGAACCTTCTCAAATAATTGACCTTGCCAAGGAACTTTTGCATATCTCTCTTGCATGTTGGAGCCTCCACCTTCTGTATAGCCTCTATCTTTTTGGGATCAATCTCTATACCATCTTCATGAATAATGAAACCCAAAAACTTGCCAGCTGACACGCCGAAAGCACACTTCAAAGAATTCATTTTCAGTCCATACTTTTTCATTCTTTCAAAAGCTAAACGCAAATCGGCCAAGTGAGATTCAAAAGCATCCGATTTGACAACAATATCATCAATATAAACTTCAAGTATGACACCGAGTAAATCATGAAAAATTAAATTCATAGCCCTTTGATACGTGGCTCCAGCATTTTTTAATCCGAATGTCATCACTGTCCACTCGAATAAACCAAGGAAACCAGGACATCGGAAAGCCGTTTTGTACATGTCCTCTTCGGCCATAAAAATTTGATTGTATCCGGCATTACCATCTAGAAAGCTAATAACCTTATGTCCAGAAGCATCATTAATAAGCATATCATCTATTGGCATAGGATACTCATCTTTGGGTGTAGCCCTATTCAAATCTCTGAAATCAATGCACACCCTCAACTTGCCAGATCCTTTCTTCTCTACCGGGACAATGTTAGAAATCCACTCGGCATACCTGCAAGGTCGAATGAAATTAGCTTCAAGCAGTCGACCGATCTCTTCCTTGATCCGGTCATATGTTTTCGGATTAAATTTTCTGGCCGACTGTTTATAAGGTCTAAAACCGGCCTTTATAGGTAACCGATGCTCCACTAGCTCTCGGCTTAAACCTGGCATCTCATGACATTCCCACGCAAAGCAACAAACATATTCTTTCAATAGCTCGATTAACTTAGCTTTACAATCGGCTTTCAAATTTTTGTTTACAAATGTCGGTCGAGTGACTGAACCATCTCCAATATCTACCTCTACTAATGGATTGGCCGATGTAAAACCTTGTCCAAGCTTATCCATGTCATCCAACTCCTCTATAGACTCATACATATCGTTCTCGCTGGACCGATATTTCACAAGACGTTTTTGTAACCACTCGGAGCTAGAATCCATTTAAACATATCATACCTTGGAGCCGATTGCATTCAGTCGGCTTTAAAGAGACAGGCACAAAACCATTCTTGGTCGCGCTGAGAAAATCAAATTCTGATAAGTCACGTCCCGTCAAGCAAGTAGCATTGGGATGTTGCCAATCCACCGATGCATCGGCCAAAGCAACACAGGCCGAGTTATCCGCATGAATGACTTCTACTTCATCATCAACCCACTGAATCAAAAACTGGTGCATGGTGGATGGCACGCACTGGTTTGCATGAACCCAATCACGGCCTAGTATAACGTTGTAGTTACCTTGCACCTTAGCGACAAAGAATGCAGTAGCCAAAGTTTTTCTTCCAACTGTAAGCTCCACATACATTACACCTTTGGCTTCAGTTTTCTCTTTGCCTTCAAACCCGTTGAGCACCATATTGGTCTTGATCAATTCTTCATCAGGCAAACCCAATTTCTTGAAGACCGAATAGGGCATAAGATTTACCACAGCACCTCCATCCACGAGCATCCGAGTGAGTGGCGACCCATTGATATGACCTCTGAGATATAACGGTTTCAGATGTGTTACTGGTTCTTTTGGCTTCTCGAATATTGCATTTTAGGGCCAAAATCCAGCTGAGCCACTTCCCCTTCCTCATCTACAGCACGAAACTCAGCAGGTAAGTAATACACCATATTGATATCCATACCTTCATGAACCGGTGTAGACTCATAGTCCAACATATCAGCCTCCTCCTCGAGTGCATCCACCGATTCAGAAATTTGTCCGAGTGAAGAGGAAGCACTAGGTAACATAGACGATGCAATGATTGCGTCGTCCCCTTTTGGTAGCGTAGGTGCTTCTATGATAGGTGTAGAGGCCACTGTATCTTGTATTTGTTTGGGCCTCCACACTTGTTTTGCTGGAACCATGGGTCGAGTGTCATTGAACAACTTATCCCTTTGTTTTTCGGCTTCCTTTTCTGCCATCTCTTGACTCCTTAATCTCTGTAGTTTCCTCTTTTGTGTCTTTGTTAGCCCTGGAGGACACCACTTTGGATGAGTGTATTTAGGATCTCTCGTTTTTACCTGGCTGGTGCTTGCTTCATGGTCATTGGCCGAGTGCTTTGGTGCGATAGCAAGTATCGGCTCAGTCGGATTGCTATGCACAATCGGCTGTCGTATGGCGAATGTTTCGGTGCCCAAGATAAGTGAGTCAGCATCCATTTTCTCCTTGCCTCTTGCCGACTCAATTTCTGCAACACTTGGTGATCTAACACGCCATTCTTTTCGACTTTCCAGATGCATGAAATTTCCACTCGGGCGCAGCTTTTTACTCTGATGGAATCCACTCGGATGGATGTCACTCGGATGGAATTCACTTGGATGGAATCCACTCGGATGAGAGTCAGTTAGATGGAATCTAGTTGACCACATTTTTTCACTCGGATAGATTCCACCTGGGTGCATTCTTACACTCGAATAATTTCCACTCGGTCGCATATTTTGACCAGCCGACTGATAGTCACCGATGTTGAGTCGGCCATTATATGAGTAATCAAGTCGATCCCACACAGATTGCCTCTGCTCTTCTGAAAACTGCGCCCTTGGTCCACTCGGTTTTGTATACCGACTAAACATATCAGCTGATGGCGACCTTGGTCGTTTCAGATGAGTCGGTCGATTGAAACTAGAACCGGCCGACTGGTTAGCATACTTGGACAGCAACATATCAAAAGTTGGCTTGATCCGCTTGCGCTGCACTTTAGCCTCATTCTTCTTCCACTTGCCAACTTCTGGACTCTTGGGCTTGATAAATTTAACACGAGTATTTTCTTGCACTTGCGGTTGCCCCCCGAGTGTAGGATTCTTGATGGTGATTTTGATCACTTCCTTGCCATCGGGTTGCTTATCAAGCACAACCTGTCTCCCCAAGACCTTGTTGTCCTCCTTGTCTTTCCTGGGCTCACCAACAATGACATTAGCCTTATTAGCAGATTCGGCTATCTTCGGCCGAATGAGTAGCTTCTTCCCCTCCAAATACATGGTATTCATTGGAAAAGGTTGTTTGTCAACTTGCATCTCAGAAAAGTTCAATCGTCCGTCATTAATGGCCAATTGTATTTGTCGTCGAAAAACATTGCAATCATTAGTAGCATGAGAAAAAGAATTATGATACTTGCAATAAGCGCGCCGTTTCAGCTCTTCAAACGGCGGCAAAGTATGAGATATTCTAATAATTTTATCCTGCAGCAAAGCATCAAATATTCTATCACACTTAGCAATGTTAAAAGTAAATTTCATTTCTTCATCACGATTCTTATGAATCGGTTTCAGATCATTGCAAGTAAAGGGTTTGGCCTTAGATGGCCAAACAAACTCAGTAGCAAAAACATCACCCTCATCGTCCGAGTGATCACTATCATATTCCACCATATTCATCTTTGGACGATCGGCTTTGTATCTATGCACTTCTTTGAGGTCTTTGCTTCGGCTTTCCTGAGCCAAAGCCCTTTGTAAGACTTGGTTGATATTTAAGAACTCATAGCCTTCTAGCTTTTCTCTAATGGGAGTTCTCAAACCACTCAGCACTAGGTCTGCCAAGTCCCTCTCAGTTATCACCAAACTAAAACACCGGTTTTTTGTTTCTCTGAATCTCTTGACGTAATCAGAGACCGATTCATCATGCTTCTGTTTAACCGATGTTAGATGTGACAACTTGAGTTCATTGTCGCCGCTATAAAAGTGATCATGAAATTTCTACTCTAGCTGCGACCAAACTCGAATGGAACCATGTGGTAAAGAAGAAAACCATGAAAATGCGGTACCAGTTAATGATAAAGGAAATAAACACACTTTCAGTTCATTCAATGAGCCTGCCTCACCCAATTGTGCTAAATATTGACTAACATGCTCCCATGTGGTTTTTGTGCCCTCTCCATTGAACTTAACAAAATCTGGAATCTTATATCCCGGAGGGCACTGGATGGCATCAAAGTACACGGGGTACGGCTTTTGGTAAATCCGATTCCGAGGTAACTCAACTCCAAAATTTTCCCGAAGCATCTTAGCCATCTCTTCTCTAAGATTAGCTAGACCATCATCCATAGTGGACGATGAAGCTTGTGGCAGTGGCATAGGAAGAGTAGGGTTACTAGCCGTAGGTAAGAATTGTGGCATGTATGTCGACCCATAATTTGGTAGTGGTCGAGTGGTTGTAGCTGTAGGTAGGGTTTGGTTCGGCGTTGCCACCGAACCTGGCATGCTCATGATAGGACTAATGGGTGCAGCCACAATCTGATTTGCATGGGTAGGGTAATAAGCCATCGGCATGGGAGGCGCCGATGCAATAGGTAAAGCCAGATTAGGGTTTTGCACACTAGCAGTTACACCATCATTACCACTAGACGATTGAGATATATTCTTCTGAGCATTAGTATTTTCTATTAAAGTTTGATAGACTAGATTGTTACCATCAGCAATACGACTTTCAATCTCAGCCCACTGCTCATGAGAAAAGGCGGTACTTACAGAGGGTTTAACCTGCTCGGCTTGAAGAGAAGGGAACTTGATTTCTTCAACCGGAGTGATGTTGCCTTGGCGATCCTTCTTGAACTTTGCAAGGAACTCCTACAAGTCCTTCTCCTCGCGCGCCTTCTTGTACTCCTCATAGACTTGGCGATGATCGGCCGATATCTCATCAAGACTGGGCTTAATGATGTTATCGGCATCTACCTCAGATGGCTTGGGAAGATCGGACATAGTGGATGATGATGATTGATCTTCGATCCCCAGCGGAGTCGCCAAAAAGTGTGTTGACACACGAACACGTCACGTGTACCCTCGACGCCGGGGGTGATGCACCGCAGCTCACGTCGAAGGAGACCCGACCGACAGCGCGATACGCAAGACAGTCGACGGGCGCTTTTGCAGACCCGAAAACCCCACACCCCCGAGAGGGACCCCGTCAGGGAGTGCGGCGGCTATGGGCTGCCCTAGGTCAATTCTCTCGCCCCTAGAGCCTCGGAATTCGTAGCTCTCAAACACGAAGAACAGCGAAGAATGAGATAGAAAAACGGTGGAGAGATAAAACGTATATGAAAAAGTAGTATATTGATTTGTTCGATTGTGTGTTGTTCAATCGGCCGTCGCCCCCAACATATATAAGAGGCGGCTGGACTTCCCGTACAAGTAAAGGATTCATCTAGGCTTTCCTTACAAGAAAAATTACATCAATTCACATCCTAGAGTCCTAATTCTATTCCAACTCGGATTCAGTCTGAATCTGGCCCAAACTCTGTCTTCCTTCTTGCGCGGGCCGCCGAGCTTGCATATGATCTCCGATCGAGACGACCCAAATGTCAGACTTGTGCACCTCGACGATATGAACAACTCTCATGTTGACCATTTTTTCAAATAAGGCCATCTTGAATACTTTTCGAGGTCATCTTTATCTTCCAGTTGGACTCGGTTTTGCAGTAGACTGGATTATCCGAGTCTCGTAGTGAATTTGTAGGCTATATATTATCTCTGCTGATAATGACTCCAAAATCAAAATTTACGTCTTGATGATACGCACAACTTCTGTATTGAACACTTCTTCATGCAAGGTCATTTTGATAAAGTTTCGAGCACATGTTCAATTTCACTCGGATTTGAGCTCATCCACTTGGATATTAGATACTTTCACTCGGATCGTCCGATTGGACTTTTCACTCGGAAGACAATCTTTCACTCGGATGACTATATTTCCACTCGGATGACTATATTTCCACTCGGAAGGCACTATCTTATTCACTCGGATGACTATATTTCCACTCGGAAGGCACTATCTTATTCAATCGGCAAGTTTTCGTCCCGATGGTAATCTTTTCACTCGGAATATTTTCACCTGGACGACAATTTCACTCGGATGATCATATTTTCACTCGGATGACTATATTTCCACTTGGATAATAATAAGTTCATCCGGTCAGCAAACTTTTACTCGACCATAAACTTTCACTCGACCGTAAACTTTCACTCGACCGTAAACTTTTCACTCGGATTTCTGACTGAAAACATAGCCCGATCTTGATTTGTCTCTCCAGGCCTCATATGATCTCGGATTGAGACGAATTATATATGAAAATCGATCGGCTCGACGAGACAAAACTTTTCCATGTTGAAGGTTTTTCGATTCAAGGACGTATTGATGGCCGAATTACTCGCGCAACCTATCAGACAAGTGTGTGGCACCTCGCGCCATATTTCCGTTGAGGTTCTGTCTGCAGTACATTGCCCCTAACTTTTGCATATGAACTCGGATTGAGATGATTTATATATCAAAATCGATTGCCTCGACGAGACGAAGACAATTCCTTAAGAGTGATCCTTCATCCGAGGTCATCTTGAAGACGTGATTGGCCAAAAACCACTCGGAACATTGAACTATGCCACTCGGAGTATAGTTTCGGTCCGTAAGATAAAGTCGAATGAATATAACCGAAACATCAAAGTGGTTCCACTCGGTGACGTGAATATTTTTATGCTGAAAACTCATTCACTCGAGATCATCTTCGTTCCAATCTGTATCTTGCCAAAATCAGGTGTCAACATGTAGCTCGCAGTTAGTGTTATCCGTGATGTCATCCACGGGGTATCTATCCAGCATTGCGTCAAACGGGGCGGAACCCACGCTGCTTCTCGGCATGGATGGGGCGGTGGTATCCAATGCTGGATCATCCGCTAGCTGCTGCAGCTGCTGAGACCCCGTTTGCTGGCTAAGTGAGTCGATCTGCTCCTGCTGCCGCTGGAATTTGACTGCCAAGTCCACGTGCGCTGATTCTAGGCCTTGAAGGCGTTCATAGTCCAGCCTCCTCTTCTCCTCCTCCATCTTCCTCTGCTTCTCCTCCGCAATCTTCCTTCTCGCACGGGTTCTGTAGTCGGTGTTCCAGTCCGAAAACCCCTCATACCACGGAATAGCGCCCTTGCCTCGTGTTCTTCCCGGGTGTTCAGGATTTCCCAGGGCACGCATAAGCTCGTCGTTCTCTCTGTTGGGCTGGAACACCCCCGTTCGAGCCTCTTCTATTGCAACAAGTATATTATCGTCGGCTCCGTTCAGACATGCCTTTGTCGAAACTTTGCCTGTCTTCGGGTCCAACTCCCCCCATGCGCATAGAACCAAGTCCTGCACCTGGGGGGCCAGCTCTTAGTAACCGAAACTGGCCCACGCGAACGCCACCAAACGAGATCAGGGTTGACGACGGGACCCGGGGCTGGGTTCCTCATCAAGCGGCGCGCCCCTCTAGGCAGCAACTCCCAGTACCAGCCCGGCGGAGCTCAGTCCCGGACATGGGTCAGCCGGACGTCGTCGCGGACGGGTCGACGGCGAGGATGCGGGCCGGGCATCTCGAGAACAAATACTAGCTATATGCCCGCAAAAAGTAACATTTTTTAATGATTGGATTTTGATAACTAAAATTTCTAACATTTCTATATAACTAACATTTCTATAAAATTTCTAACAATGCTATATATAACTAACATTTCTATAACATTTCTAATATTTCTATAACTAAAAAAAGAAAAATTTCTAACTTTTTTATAACTATTTCTATAACTAAAAAACAGAAAAATTTCTAACAATTCTAACTTTTTTATAACTATTTCTATAACTAAAAACAGAAAAATTTCTAACAATTCTAACATTTCTAACTATTTCTAAAAAACAGAAAAATTTCTAACAATTTGTAAAAAACAGAAAAATGTGTGTGTGTGTGTGCGCGCTCACCGGCCGGCGAGGCGAGAGGCGACGGGGGGCGCACGGCGACGGGGACGGCGACGGGCGCGGCAACGACGGGGATGATGATGACGGGCCGGGACGGGGCGGGGCGGCGACGACGACGGGGACGGGGACGACGCGGGACGGGCCGGGACGGGGCGGTGGTGACGACGGGGACGACGGGGACGGGACGACGGGGCGGCGACGACGGGGACGGGGCGGCGACGGGGGCGACGGGCCGGGGCCGCGACGAGGGATATGGAGGAAGTGTTTTCTTATATAGAACCCACCTTTAGTACCGGTTGGAGCCACCAACCGGTACTAAAGGTCTGTTTTGGCTAGCCCAAGCGGCGGGAAGCGACCGCCTTTAGTACCGGTTGGTGGCTCCAACTGGTACTAAAGGACCCCCTTTAGTACCGGTTGGTGCCACGACCCGGTACTAAAGGGTGTGCGCTGCCAGGCGAGGGGCACAAAAGTTTAGTCCCACCTCACTAGCCGAGGGGCACTCGCACCTGCTTATAAGCCCCGCCGTCGCTGCTGTCTCGAGCTCCTCTCTTAAGCAGGCCTTCTGGGCCTACCTCTTCTGCGATGCTCTGTTGGGCCTACTGGGCTAGCGGGCCTGCATCCTGGCCCAACTTGAATTTGGGTTTCTAGTCGTATGCAGGCCGCTGTGGGCCCAGTAGGCGGGCTTTTTTTTTCTTATTTTTTTGCTTTATTTATTTTTGTGAATAACTTAACTTTGAAAATAGATTTTTCAGTGATTCTTTTTTCTTATGTTTAATATTAGTGTGTTTTATCATTATATTCAATTTGGTAATGCTTAGGTTATTTAAAAAATGAAATGCCTTTGTAACGGATGAGTTTTCGTCCTAAACCCTGATACTTCGAAACAGATTGTCCATTTTGTACACGAAGTGCATCCATTTTTTGCGGTAACCCTCTCTACTTTTTTGCACATGCTATGTGGGTGAAATTATGATACCATGCCAACTTTCAACCTTTTCTGAGTTCATTTGAAATGCTTTTCAATTTCAGGGTCATTTAGCATGAAAGAATTTGCTTGCATATAAAATTTCTTCGCGTTTCAAATGCCAAAACACATAACTAGCTACCCTAAATATTACAGAGATTCCCTCCTGGGTGTGAAACACAGAAGAAAGTGATGACAGTGAAGCCGATCGCATCCCAGATCTTTGGGTGTGAAACTTTTTCTTCGCGTGTGTCCCTTTGCGTCGTAGCCATGAAAAATCTTCATCATTTAACGGGATGCTCGGGTCAATATTCACTGTGAATGGAGCAATTTCATCAAACTTTTCATAATCTTTTGACTTGTCTGTCTTGTCATCCACTCCCACGATGTTTCTCTTCCCAGAAAGAACTATGTGCCGCTTTGGCTCATCGTACGATGCATTCGCTTCCTTATCTTTTCTTTTTCTTGGCTTGGTAGAAATGTCCTTCACATAGGAAACCTGTGCCACATCATTGGCTAGGACGAATGGTTCGTCTGCATACGCAAGATTGTTGAGATCCACTGTTGTCATTCCGTACTGCGGGTCTTCCGTTACCCCGCCTCGTGTCATATTGACCCATTTGCACCGAAACAAAGGGACCTTCAAACCACATCGATAGTCAAGTTCCCATATGTACTGTATATAACCATAATATGTTTCCTTTCCCGTCTTGGTTTCTGCATCAAAGCGGACACCACTGTTTTGGTTGGTGCTCTTCTTATCTTGGGCGATCATGTAAAATGTATTACCATTTATCTCGTACCCTTTGAAAGTCATTATATTCGAAGATGGTAACTGGGACAACAAGTACAGGTCATCTTCAATAGAGGTGTCATGCATGGTACGTGTCTGCAACCAGCTGGCGAAACTCCTGGTTTGTTCACATGTAATCCAGTCATCAGACCGCTCCGGGTGTTTGGAGCGTAGCAAATTCTTGTGTTCATCCATATACGGAGCCACCAAGGAGGAATTCTGTAGAACTGTGTAGTGTGCTTCAGTGAGAGAATGTCCGTCCATACATATTATTTGTTCCCCTCCTAGCGTGCCTTTTCCATCCAGTCTATCCTTATGCCGCGATTCAGGAACACCAATCGGCTTAAGGTCAGGAATAAAGTCAATACAAAACTCAATGACCTCCTCATTTTGACGGTCCTTGGAGATGCTTCCTTCTGGCCTAGCACGGTTATGAACATATTTCTTTAAGACTCCCATGAACCTCTCAAAGGGGAACATATTGTGTAGAAATACAGGACCCAAAACGTTAATCTCTTCGCATAGGTGAACTAGGACGTGCGTCATGATGTTGAAGAAGGATGGTGGGAACACCAACTCGAAACTGACAAGACATTGCACCAAATCATTCTGTAACCTTGGTATTATTTCTGGATCGATTACCTTATGAGAGATTGCATTGAGAAATGCACATAGCTTCACAATGGCTAATCGAACGTTTTCCGGTAGAAGCCCCCTCAATGCAACCGGAAGCAGTTGCGTCATAATCACGTGGCAGTCATGAGACTTTAGGGTTCTGGAACTTTTTCTCTGCCATGTTTATTATTCCCTTTATATTCGACGAGAAGCCAAACGGTACCTTAATACTGAGCAGGCATTCAAACAAGATTTCCTTCTCTTCTTTGGTAAGAGCGTAGCTTGCATGACCCTGATGTATGCCGTCTTTTCCGTGCGTACGTTGCTGGTCCTCCCGTGCCTCAGGTGTATCTTTTGTCTTCCCATACACACCCAAGAAGCCAAGAAGGGTCACACAAAGATTCTTCGTCACGTGCATCACGTTGATTGCGGAGCGGACCTCTAGGTCTTTCCAATAGGGCAGGTCCCAAAATATAGATTTCTTCTTCCACATGGGTGCGCGTCCGTCAGCGTCATTCGGAACAGGTTGTCCACTAGGACCCTTTCCAAAGACCACCTTCAAATCCTTGACCATATCATGTACATCAGCACCAGTACGGTGGCGAGGCTTCGTCCGGTGATCCGCCTCACCATTGAAATGCTTGCCTTTCTTTCTTACGGGATGCCTGCTCGGAAGAAATCGACGATGTCCCAGGTACACATTCTTATTAGCCAAATATATACTGTCGGTATCGTCCAAACAGTGCGTGCATGCACGGTATCCCTTGTTTGTCTGTCTTGAAAGGTTATTGAGAGCAGGCCAATCATTGATGGTCACGAACAGCAACGCCTTTAGGTCAAATTCTTCTCCCATGTGCTCATCCCACGCACGTACACCTGTTCCATTCCACAGTTGTAAGAGTTCTTCAACTAATGGCCTTAGGTACACATCAATGTCGTTACCGGGTTGCTTAGGGCCATGGATGAGCACTGGCATCATAATGAACTTCCGCTTCATGCACAACCAAGGAGGAAGGTTATACAAACATAGAGTCACAGGCCAGGTGCTATGGTTGCTGCTCTGCTCCCCAAAAGGATTAATGCCATCTACGCTTAGACCAAACCATACGCTCCTTGTGTCATCTGCAAACTCCTTCCCATACTTTCTTTTGATTTTTCTCCACCGCGACCCGTTAGCGGGTACTCTCAACTTTCCGTCTTTCTTACGGTCTTCTCTGTGCCATCGCATCGCCTTGGCATGCTCTTTGTTTTGGAACAAACGTTTCAACCGTGGTATTATAGGAGCATACCACATCACCTTGGCAGGAATCTTCTTCCTGGGGCGCTCGCCCTCGACATCACCAGGGTCATCGCGGCTGATCTTATAGCGCAATGCACCGCATACCGGGCAAGCGTTCAAATCCTCGTACCCACCGCGGTAGAGGATGCAATCATTAGGGCATGCATGTATCTTCTGCACCTCTAACCCTAGAGGGCAGACAGCCTTCTTTGCTTCGTACATACTCTCGGGCAATTCATTGTCCTTTGGAAGCATATCCTTTATCATTACCAGCAACTTTCCAAATCCCTTGTCAGATACACCATTCTCTGCCTTCCATTGCAGCAATTCTAGTGTGGTGCCCAGCTTTTTCTTGTCACCTACGCAATTCGGGTACAACAATTTTTTGTGATCCTCTAACATGCGCTGCAACTTCTTCTTCTCCAAATCACTTGCGCAGTTTCTCTTTGCATCGGCAATGGCCCGACCTAGATCATCAACGGGCTCATCTGATGCCTCTTCTTCAGCTTCTTCCCGCATTGTCGGCTCAGCTTCTTCCCGCATTACCGGCTCAGCTTCTTCCCCCATTGTTGTATCATCGTATTCAGGGAACCCGTGGCCAGGATAGCTGTCGTCGTCCTCTTCTTCTTCATTGTCTTCCATCATAACCCCTCTTTCTCCGTGCTTGGTCCAAACATTATAGTGGGGCATGAAACCGGACTTAAACAGGTGGACGTGAATGGTTCTTGACGTAGAGTAATTGTAGCCATTCTTACAGCCAACACATGGACAAGATATAAAACCATCTGCCCGCTTGTTTGCCTCAGCCACAAGCAAAAAAGTATGCACGCCCTCAACGAACTGGGGAGAGCATCGGTCATCGTACATCCATTGCCGGCTCATCTTCATTACACAACACCGAATAGACCAAATTAATACAAGTTCATACATAAAGTTCATACAACACTTAAATGCAACAAACAAATAACTCTCTAGATAAAGCATTTAAATGCAACAACAAATGCGATCAAGATCGCAACTAAGGTAACAATGGATCCAACAGCATAATGATACCAAGCCTCACTATCGATGGCATATTTTCTAATCTTTCTAATCTTCAACCGCATTTTCTCCATCTTGATCTTGTGATCATCGACAACATCGGCAACATGCAACTCCAATTCCATCTTCTCCCCCTCAATTCTTTTCAATTTTTCTTTCAAGTACTCGTTTTCTCTTTCAACTAAATTTAACCTCTCGACAATAGGGTCGGTTGGAATTTCCGGTTCACATACCTCCTAGAAAAAATTTCTATGTCAACTTGATGGGCATAATTTGTCATAAACACGAAATGCAACTAGTTTTAAAAGAGAATATATATACCACATCCGAATCATAACAAGGACGAGGGCCGACGGGGACGGATATCAAAACCATGGCACTATATGTATAACAAACAACGCACGGGTAAGATAATTATACGAGTAACTATATATCCAAATCACACAAACATCAATTTTTATATAAAATTTCATGAACAAAGAGGCTCACCACAAGGTGGTGCCGGCGACGGGACGGTGCGGGCGATCGACGGTGGTTACGACGGAGATTTAGAAGGCACTAAGTAAACCACACCTACATATGCAAACTAAGTGTTATTTTTGACCTCAAATTGCATATAAATCAAATACTAGCACATATATATATATCCTCCCAAATTACTAAACTCACAAATTAATCACTATATAAAGCATTGCAAGAGTTAATCTAGCAATGAGAGATGAAAGGACAAAGTTGCTAACCTTTGTGATCATTTGAATGGATGGGGGCCTTCAAATCTTGACAAATTTTGGGCAAAATGTCTGATGAGCTCGAGAGGAAGAGGGGAAGAACAGAGAGGAGAGGGGAAAGGGGAAGAACAGAGCGAGCTCGGGTGGACGAAGGGTTTATGTAGGACGACCTTTAGTACCGGTTCGTGCCAAGAACCGGTACTAAAGGGGCTGGAGGGGCCCCAATCTGACAACATCCTGCCACCACTCTCATTAGTACCGGTTCGTGGCACGAACCGGTGCTAAAGGTTGGCCACAAACCGGTACTAATGAGAGCGTCTCGGCTAGCCGTTGGAACCGGCGCTAATGTATACATTAGTGCCGGCTCAAATACAAACCGACACTAATGTGCTTCACGTTTCACCCTTTTTCTACTAGTGATATATTATTCGAGACGATGTATTTGAGATTATATATTATTCGAGATGATGTATTCGAGATTATATATTATTCGAGACGATGCATATTATGTACTATATGATTCAGTTTTCCTTATTGATTGCATCCATGCATTGTAACTTGAATACTAAATTGTTTTATATTTCTTCTGGATTAGTTAAATAAAATCTATGGCGGACAATACCGGCAGAGAGGGAGAAGAGGCCCTGTTCGAGATCATACGCAGCCCTAACATGCCAGATGATCTGAATGGAGCAGATGACGGCTCCCAATATCTGAACAATACCGGGTAGGGTGATGATAAGATATTCGATCTCGACGACTGAGCTAATGAAGTCATGAACTATGATTATGATTATGATGACATAGACAATGATTATGATGATGCATACAATGTTGATCTTGAAATAACAAAGACTACCTGCGAGGTATATTTATATAAGCAGGCATCTAGTAATCATCACATGTTTTTTTATTTGAAGATATATTAACGAATCGATCTTTCTTCTTTCAGCCCTCTGGATCGAGCAAATTTGCTTCTACAGACAGCAGGACAAAGCGAGGCCCAGGCAAAAAGTTGAAGGAGGGTGTAAAGTACAACATCGATTCCATCAAAGCTAGTGGCGAACCCCTCACGCCTAAGAACATTGCGAACAAGTTCGTTCGTCAGTGCGGAGTTCTTGTGAAGGACCAACTCCCGATCTCCATTCAAGAATGGAAAGAGCCAAAAACTAAATGTCCAGATGTTACTTGGGTCGACGACAGAGCAAAAGAAAAGATTTGGGAATCTCTGATGGAACATTTCACCCTACCAGATTATTTCACTGATGCAGATGTGCAGAAAGTCAAGGACGCTGCACTTAAGAAGATGGCAATTGAATTCAACAGCCACAAGAAAACTGTATGGGCCAACTACGTCGCTGCAGAAAGGAAGCCTCCAGTATTCAAGGGAACACTGGAGAAGCAAAGAGAACACTGGCCCGCTTTCGTGAAATTCAAGGAATCGGAATTATCTAAGGAACGGTCGAGAAAAAACAAGGCCAATGCCGCAAAAAAGACGCAGTTCCATAGGCTGGGGCCAGGTGGCTACGCGGTGGCAATGCCTAAGTGGGATAAGTCTGAGAAAGAGATGGAGGATGCAGGGGTCACTCCGGTTACTAGGAGCTGGCCCCCAAGGTGCAGAACTTAGTTCTATGCGCATGGGGGGCGTTGGACCCGAAGACAGACCTGGTTTCGAAGAAGGCAAGTCTAAAAGGAGCCGAACAAAAGTTACTTGACGCAATAGAAGATGCTCAAAAGGGGGGTGTTCACGCCCAACAGAGAGAACGACGAGCTTACGCGTGCCCTAGGAAATCCTGAACACCCGGGAAGAATTCGAGGCAAGGGCGTTATTCCCTGGTATGAGGGCTTTTCGAAATGGAACGACGACTACAAGTGTCGTGCAAGAAAGAAGATGGAGGAGAAGAAGAAGAGGAAGCTAGAGGAGGAGCAGAGGAAGCAGGACGTAGAACGCCTTCAAGGCCTAGAAGCAAGGCACGCGGACTTGGCACTCAAATTCCAGCGGCAGCAGCAGCAAATTGACTCACTTAGCCAGGAAAGGGGGTCTCAGCAGCGGCAGCAGCTAGCAGATGATCGTCCAGCATTGGATACCACCGTCCCATCCGTGCTAAGAAGCAGCGTTGGTTCTGCCCCGGGCGACGCACTGATGGATAGATACCCTGTGGATGACATCATAGAGAACACTAACTATGAGCTACACTTCAAAATGAAGAACATATCCATGAAGGTGGCGGACGCCGTTGCTTTTACAAATCCCCCCGAAGCAAGCATCCATTGCAACGCGATTCCAGCGGGCTATGCTCGTGTCTTGGTTGATGAGGTGGTGGACCAATATTCAGGGCTAGAGCCTGACATTCCTGGAGGTGACGATGAGCACACACTGGGAGAGGCCATACATCGCATCATCCTATGGAGAAAGGATTGCATTATCTTTCGAAGGCCACCGACACTGCGTTAGCTGACTCCTCCTTGAAGTCTGCCACAGAGTCAGCAGACTCCCGCTCCTCCAAGCCCACGCATGCGTGAGCTGACTCCTCCTCGAAGTCCGCCTCCGTGTCAGCAAACTCCCGCTCCTCCAAGTCCACGAACGCGTGAGCCGACTCCTCCTCGAAGTCCGCCACCGTCAGCAGACTCCCGCTCCTCCAAATCCACCAATGCGTGAGTAGACTCCTGCTCCAACTCAGCCACGTCAGCCGTCTCCGCCGCCTCAGCAATCACAGAAGAGACACGCCGCAGCTATGGTGCGTAGCGGTACGAGTCGAGGTAGTACAGGAGGTACAGGCAGAGACAAGCGATATAAATATGGTCCAAGCCTCGCTCCTCTTCCTCAGAGGCCTTACGACATGAACGATGAGCAAAATGAAGCCATAGTGCGGGCCCAAGTGGACGCCCATTTTGGACCAAAACTGGCACCGCCGCCAAGGGAGAAAGTGCCTGAGAAAGTTATTGACCACTTTATTCATATGGCAAGAAAACCAGCTCCTAAGCCCGTTGACTCAGACTATGAGCGCCAAATCAGGAAGGCACATCGAGCACGACTACAGAAAGAAGCGAGCTCGAGCTCGAGCCAACAAGCAACTGTCAAAAAATGCGGGAAACCCGTTCCCCAGCTGGGAGAACAGGCGGCGCAATCGATCCCACCGCTTGTTGTGCCAACAACACATGAGAGTACGTGCGCCCTACATATGTGGGCAAACCGTTACCGTTCCCCAGATGGGCAATGTGGTAATAACCGAGGAGCATATAATGCAGGCTGAAATGCTCAAGTTCACTGTTGGACAACTCCTCGATATCGAGCCCATGTCTCCGCTTAGAGAGGAGGAAATAAAATGGAAATATGTCTGGGGCCAACCTTTGGTCGAGCCAGACGAGGTCAAGAACCTCCCAACGAGAATGTATGAATTGCATCAATGGTACATGAAGATTACAAATATTTCCAATCGAGAGTCCCATCATGGTGAATGTCAAGGAGGAGCATTACTTCCATGAGAAAGCTGTGTCGTTGAGTACTCAGAACTATTTCAGTTATTCAATTAAGATGCACTCGACAAATCTATCGTCAGTTGCTATTGTTTGTAAGTGATTTCTTTCTGTAATTTAAGTCTCAAGCTAGCTGTAGTGATCATTTTGATCAATCATTACTTGTAATTATCCTCACTATATTTTTTTCTGTGGTATTATGCAGGATGAAGATGTATGAAATGAAAAAAATCTGGACGCTATGGCATTGGGTTCATTGACCCAAATACCGTTAATGAATACACATGGAAAATTCCAAGTTGTCGAGCAAGTTTAGAGGAAAGCATGCTAGAGTTCTTGAAGCGCCTCAATACCAATGAAGATATACTACTTCCTTACAACTTCCTGTGAGTCACACTGTCTTGTACTATAAATTCTGTTTTTGCTTACTAGCTAGCTAGATGTTAATAATTAAGTCTATATGGTTTAGGGTAGTTGATTAGTGTTGTGCACATGCCCGCTTAATTAAGACATGCAAACGTGTGCGTATGCAGTTTCCACTGGATCTTGTTAGACATTAAAGTTGACGAAGGAAAAGTTGAAGTACTGGACTCACTACTTAAAAAAGAAAGTGACTACACCATCTTGAAGGGGATAGTCAACAGATAATTTCAATCATTATTAACTATATCTTGGCCTATTTAGTTCGTCATTTCCTGATATGAATTATTTAATAACCCCTTTATTCATTTTCTTTGCCGGCGTGCAGGGCTTGGGCAAAGTTCATCAAGGTGACTCCAGAAAAATGGGCAGAAAAGCTATTTTGGTATCGACCCAAGGTAAGTAATTAAATAGTACTAGCTAGCTAGCTACCATCTCTTTAATTCTTGTTTTAATACCATTAATTAATTATCATGCTTGATTAATTATTACCTGATTAATTTCAATGCTCGTAAAGGCCCTGAAGCAGGCGTCGGGGACTGATGTGTGTGCATCTACGTTTGCGAGAACATTCGCATGATGGCGTCCGAAAGGAGCAAATCTGATAGACAGCAATGGGTACGTTTCACAGAACACTATTCACAATTTTTACATGATTATCGATATTGATCTCCTTCTTAACAGTTCCATTACGTGCGGGAGAAGCTCCTATCAACGGAGCGCATACGAGCACTTCAAGAGGAAATAGTGGGATTTTTGCTCGACCAGGTCATAGATCTCAAAGGAGAATACTATTACCCGCTACCGCCCCCATGACCAACTTGTCATCGTCCTCCGAAGGCACCAAGGCAACATGTAGGAGAATTGTATATATACCTAATTGTATAAATATATACATGCATGTGTATGTGTGAATTATATGAATTTTACTACATTTTTATGAAAATTACTATATTTTACATAATGTGTTACTGTATTTTGTATGTACCGGGGTGTAGAATAAGTTATTCTACACTCATGCTTAGTTTAGCGTTATTACATACTAGCAAAAGGGCCCGTGCATTGCAACGGGGTTATAAAATTGATGTGTTCAAATCAAGCCACTAGTAACATAATACCTATAATGAGTATAGTTAATGTGCATCCAACCTTTTTAATTCAAATCAAATGAAACTGGTCGTTGGTTGCACTTCAGAAATAGACGTGCCAATATTTATATATATACATTCAGTAATGGACTACACACAAGCTTAAAGGCCACAATTTATTCTAAAAGCATTAGTTTAAATTTGGCGATCGAAACATCCATTACTCAAGTGTAAATACTAAATACAAACTATGACTGCTTTTGTTTGAACTTTTTAGAGATAACAAAATTTATAAATTGTTCCTCAGAAATTAATATGGCATATGACTACTCCGGCATAACAGATAACCATTTCAAAGTATTACCAGTATAATTGAGTTGCTTAGCCATGTAATCTAGGATAGTATAATCTGCAAACCCTACTACCGTAAATAATTCAAAACTTCAAGCAAATCTGCTTCACTCCGCCCAAGTCCTTTGTACAGACTTCGGATTAATAGAATAGAACAAACATGGCCAAGAAAGGAGGATGCGCGTACTTAATTTTATGGAGTAGCTTATATAGAGCAGATGATATGGGAAACAGGAAGAACTCCAAGAAAAAAACTCAGGTAAGAAAGATGCAAGTAATAGTAGACAAAAAAATCATAACCTCAAGCAAACCTATGTCACTCTCCGAGTGCCAACTCATCTGTATAGACTTCTGATGCACATAATAGAATGAACTCCCGAGCTTTGCTACGGAACAAACGCCGGTTGCTAGAATTACTGTTTTTCCCCTCCCCTTTTCCTTATCTCCTGTTCTCCACAAATAATAAACTGACACTTCTAAATCCAAATGGCATAAAATGGATTTTGAAAGGAAAAAATGCACTACAACATGAAGTGATGTTTGACAAACCTGGCAGACAAATAAAGATTAATTTGGTCAGCTTAAAGCAGATGATATGGGAAAACAGAAAGAACTTCAAGACATCACTTAGAACAGCAGTAGAACCATTCACATGTAAGCAAAAATCTTCTCTGGACATCATACGGTATTTTCAGGTTGTGGGATAGTTACATCAGCTTCTATGGAAACGTCAAGTAGACATAGACAGTACTGAAGGAAATAGCTTCAGTTCTGTTCCACTATGTTCTGCTAACAATTTAAATTTATAAAGACATGTGGCTATCTCTTGTAAACCAGACTACTGCAAACCCCAAAAGATCTCTTGGTTTTTGAGAAAATAATCTGAAGCCATTATATAATTTGAAGTTCACAAATTTTTTTACTCAAACAATAGTAGTATGCAAATTTGCTAAATATATGCAGTGTAATTATGTTTCAAGTACTGTGCAGGCATGAAACATAATGTTTTGAAAGGTCTATATTACATCGGAAGCCTGCATCCTCGGAAGCAGTGCCAGTGCAATCTAAGATCCATGCTTAATTCATGAATGCATCATCTTAAGTCACATAGGTTACCTTAAATTATATAGGCCACCAGCTAACAACACTATACAAAGTTGCTCTGTACATGTACGTCATGTCAGATCAAACGAATGCATGAGCTGGAGCGCCAGGCATATATGTGTAGAGCAAGTACCAAACATATATCTCTGAAGATCAGAAGTGGTTTTATTAAAACCCACAAAAACATATAACGCATGAACTTTTACCAAAACCAATCGTTATACAACAATAACTACAGTTTATCTAGTTCTGCGTGTTAGGTTGCGATATGCATCGACAGACAACATGAAAAATATAATCACCAAGAAAGATGTGTATACACCGGATAGATTAAACTATGAGAGCATCGGGATATAGCAGGGTGAAGCAATGCATCATTTTAATATTCCAACTACTTAACTAACCCTGAGTATGATACTCTTTGACTTTTCCACTATAGACTAATTAATAGTACAATAATCTTTGCATGAAGCAAAATAATAGAACTCCTTAATTCAAAAAAAAATTGATAAGTCCTATGAATTTACTATGTTAGCACTTACAAAACCTACCCTGTATTGCTTGCTGCTGGCGGCACCGAACATGGACATGCCTGCCGCTCTGGTTGTAATATTAGCTGATAGGAGCTTCTATCAGGTAGTCCAGGCAATGCAAGAGAAAAAATTAAAACACAATGGAAAGCATATAACGGCTATTAGTTGGACGACATCACATGCCTGTACGTCTCCACCAAGTAGATTGAATTTCTACATCCCGCCGCCAAATCGGTTAAGGGGTGGTGATGATTCCACATATTTTTCTTAATTTCTCTATTCAAAGTAATTGCAATCTCGAGCACGGATTTACTCGTTGACACAAAACTGACTAAAAGATTAGTCCTAGTTTTTTGTTCAGTTACTGACTGAAATGTAGCATCTATGAATATTTCAGACTTGAATCAAACAGGGAGAAAAAGAACTTACTTGTTCATGTATTTGAATCAAACAGGGAGCAAACAGAGAATTAAACACGGACTGACAAACATTGAATCAAACAGTTTTTATTTAATATTGGTTTCCGTATGATAAAGTACAGGTAATGCCTAATATAAAGTACAAGAAACGCCCAGATTAAACAGAAAAAAGTGCAGACAACTTTCGTACACGCCCAGGTTACAGACTATTATGATTTGTGAAAAAAGGGCAAATCCCCCAACAATATTGGACAACGTTGGCCTAATATGAGTACAGGTTAATAGATGTAATATCTTTGAAGCTTAATAGTGAAAATTCAAAACCTTCAGTGGGGCTTTGTGTCCAAAAACCTTCATAAGTGCACAAATCTCCTAGCCCTAGTAATTTTGCAGTGTTTGTGAGATGCATAATGTAGAATTGGTTTATGTCACATATGCATGAGCATAGTATGTTGTGCCTTTGGACCTGCAAACCCATATCACAATGGATAAGCATGTGAGCACCAGCACGCCTGCTAAAACCGGCAATACAATTTTCATCTGTTCCTACAACTGCTATGACTAATAATCATAATTTGTTTCGTCTCGAAGCATATTTTCATACTCTACAAACTTTTCTCGGTACAGGTACAACACAGCTCTATGTTCCGTGAAGGTTTCTGTTCCTTTCCTACGAACTTTTATTTCCGAGATCGCTGTCATATGAATATCAGCATATGACTTACTAAGTTGAAACTGTTGTCATCAGAGCTACCAAAATCCATCCATGGCGTATTCCTTCTCCACCTCGCAGCTAACATTAGTGTTTCGTCTGCTCAAGCACGCCAACACGCCCTAGAGCGCCCTGTCCAGGGGATGGCTATCAACTCTGACCCTGCAAGTGCAGCAGAAATGAGGAATACAAACTACAATCTTTTACTTGATGATGCAATGCCGGACAAACTCTAGATTCTGAATAAAAAAAACCTCCAATCCTGCTATTCAAATGTGCATGGTTTCAGTTTAGCATATGAAGTTATGAACCCATTTTTCAGAACAACACTTCTCCATCGGATGCTTGTTTTCTATAGTTTAGGGTCGACATCCTACTAAATCACTCCTGGACGTCTCCCATGTAGCTGCAGAAGCGGCCCTTGAACCACCCAACCCCGTCACCGCCCCCGGAGCCGCTCGCTGCCATGGATGGCCGCTATGTCTGTCTGCGTTGACTGCAGGCAAGCGCGCGCATCCGACGCATCCGGCCCCGCCACCGGCGACGACCGCCTCCTTCGCGCCTCCCCTCTTGCCCGGGCAGCGTGCCCCCTGCGGCCTTCATGTATGTGCTCGCTCACCTCGCCAGAAGACCATGGCGTCCCCAGTGCCCGAGCGTCGCCTGCACGCCCCTGTATCCGGCCGCCTCACATGCGACCGCGCCGCCGCGCGCGTCCTCCGCCGAGCCTCCCCGTCTCCCGCTAGCTCTTTTCCCAGCCCCCGCGCCTCCAACTCCGACGCTTTTGTAGCCCCTTTCTCATCCCACTCGCCGTCATGGGCACCTGGGTGCCGTTGCTGCTTGCATCCCTCGGCGTGATGGTCAGCTACTAAATCTATCTCGCTCTCTGCTGCTGGGAGGAGCCAGTTACCACACTATCCCACCCGCCTCCGTGCTCGTGTACCGTATCCTCGGCCATGGCGGCGAGCGTTGGAGGAGTCGGGGCCAGCGGCGTATTTTGGGCATGGACACAAGTAAAACGTAAAGTTGGACACAGTCTGGCAGGCCCATCTAGTAGCAAAGGCCCATCTGGCTTTCAATCGTGTGTGGCGAGCTAGCGATCAATAGATTAGTACCACCTCGGATATATGTTTTAAATTCAAACTGAAAGCGTAAATTTACAGAAAGAAAACGTATTGTGACGGTGAACCCACGGAGTCAATCCGTGCTTTATTATTAGGGATAGAAAACGTATTGTGACGGTGAACCCCCGGAGTCAATCCGTGCTTTATTATTAGGGATAGATTATTATTATTATTATTATTATTATTATTATTATTATTATTATTAAGGAGAGATTAGGGAGAGATATATAACGTGTACAATATGTAGTATCGTAAAATACCAGCAAACAAAAAATATTAAATGGAAAAAACAAAATTAAAGGAAAAAAAATAAAACCAAAAACCCCTCAAATATTTTAGTACCGGTTGATGTTACTAACCGGTACTAAAGGGCTCCCCGCCCCAAGCGCTGGCTCATGCCACGTGGGTGCACTTTAGTGCCGGTTCGTGCCTAACCGGTACTAAAGGGGGGACCTTTAGTCCCCACTCTTTAGTGCCGGTTGCAGAACCGGCACTAAAGGCCCTTACGAACTGGTGATACATCCTGGTTTTGCACTAGTGGTACTCTGTAGCCAGTATCCCTATTGGACTGTATAGGCTAGCATGCATGTGTAGTACTTCCTCCGTTTCTAAATATAAGTCTTTTTTTAGAGATTAGCTAAATGCCCGTGCGTTGTAACTGGAAATAATAATTATGTGAAACATCATTCACATCCGATGTTATTATTTTAAATGACGTAGACGGTTCTTTTTTACCGAAAAGATAAATTCACTCTTCTTCTCCTTTGTTTGTCATCCAATATAATACATGTGCGTTGCTACGGGGGTATGTAGACATAGATGGATGGATAGCTAACGTACGTAGTGCTATATCCCCTCTGTCCTGAAATACATGACGTATAAACCGAGTCAAAAAGTCAATACTTTACAAGGTTTTGACCAAATGTATGTACAAAGCTATTAAGATAAACAATACCAAATCAACATCAATATTTTCATCATTAGATATATTTTCATAATGTATTTTCATTCAAAACTATAGCAAGTTGCTATTTTCTTCTACTCCATGTCACCATCAATTTCTAAATATAAGTCATTTTAGAGATTTCAATACAGGCAACATGCGTAGCAAAATGAGTGAATCTACGCTCTAAAATGCATCTGTATACATCCATATGCAGTCCGTATTGAAATCTCTAGAATGTCTTATATTAAAAACAGATGGAGTATATATTTGGTCAAACTTAGAAAGCGTTGAGTTTTTGACTAAATGTATGTGCCAATGTATTTAGGGAGAGAGGGAGTAGGTAGCTAGTGCCATGGAGGCATGTGTACGAAGGGCACAGATTAAGCAAAACACATTGTACGTGGTGCATCGGTTGAGGATAATGTGTACTGATCCGTAGCCAGTATGCATGTTGGACTGTGTAGGCTAGCATGCATGTGTAGTACTTCCTCCGTTTCTCTTCTTTAGAGATTTCTACATGAACGACATATGAATACATATAGACGTGTTTTAAAGTATAGATTCACTCATTCTACTTTATATGTAGAACATATCAGAATCTCTAAAAAGACTTAGATTTAGGAACTGAGGAAGTACTCCTTTTGTAAAGAAAAATAAAAGCATTTAGATTGCTAAGTAGTGTTCTAAATACTCTTATCTCTATTTCTAATGGAGCAGTTGGTGAATACTCTGCGCGGTTTATTTTCGCTGGTTTATTTTCGTCATCCTCGCACCTCCATTTTATTTTCGTCATCCTCCTACCTACGAAGAAAAACCCACGAAAAAAATTCCATGACATGCACGCGCGAGCGAGTCGGCCCTCGAGATCCCACTTAGATTTAGGAACTGAGGAAGTACTCCTTTTGTAAAGAAAAATAAAAGCATTTAGATTGCTAAGTAGTGTTCTAAATACTCTTATCTCTACTTTTAATGGAGCAGTTGGTGAATAGTCTGCGCGGTTTATTTTCGCTGGTTTATTTTCGTCATCCTCGCACCTCCGTTTTATTTTCGTCATCCTCCTACCTACGAAGAAAAACCCACGAAAAAATTCCATGACATGCACGTGCGAGCGAGTCGGCCCTCCAGATCCCTTCGCCGCCAGCCCCCGACCTCCTCCCTCACTCCCGGCGCCTCCCGACCCCCATCTTCTCCCTCACTCCCGGTGCCGCCCCTCCCCCACCTCCTCCCTCACTCCCGCGCCGCCCGACCCCCAACCTCCCTGGATCCGCATGCGTCGACGCCGGCTTCGCAGCGGCGCTTGATGTGGAGCGCGCCGGAGTAGAGGAGCGGGCCTTCTTCCTCACCTCACAGCGCTGTCCTCCTCCACGACCACGCAGCCGCAGCGGCGGAGGACCCGAATCCCTAGCCAGCAAGCTCAGGCAGCCATGGATCCATGGGTACGAATCCCTCCACTTCTCTCTCTCTGACCCACCCACGTCTCTTCTCCCCCCTCCTCTGACCCCCTTCTCCATGACACAGGGCGACGCCATGGAAGGACCACCACACCAGCAGCTATGGACATGCAGGCTGCTGCCCTCCCTGATGCATCATGCGCGCAGGCCACAAGGAGGGAAGAACACTGCTCTGCTACTTCCTGGGTTGCCATGGAAGGTACTGGAGTAATTCAGATAAGATAAAACTGCAACTTACTGGAGTTATGCTCCATGTTATGCTTGCTGCAACTTACTGGAGTAATTCAGTCAAGATAAAACTGCAGAAATCTCAAACTTTAGCATGGACTGAATAATGTTGATTCATAATTCAGGCAAGTTCAGTTACAAATTTTGTTAGTATTGTTACTGGAACATTCAGAGGTGAAGCAACTTTCGGTATTTTTTTACAGCACAACCTGTTCTTGTATTTCCTAATCTTGGTTGTTCACTTGCTTTCATTCACAGGGTAAAGAGGTCAACCTCTTCCAATACACAATTGCTGAGGTATGTATCGATGTCTAAATGTTAAAAAGGAACCAGGTTACACCATATGGTTTAGGTTGCTCACCTTGGTTGCTGACCAGGTGTTCAAAAATCTTAGTGAGAGAGGACATTGACGGTGCGAGAATGGAACACAACAAGTTTTGTGTGTGTGTGTGCATTACCGAAACGTCCCACGACATGTGAGTCTACATCTAACTTCCTTTCAATTTTCTATTGGAAATATTTCTTTAGAAAATTTCTGTTGGACACTTATCTTCTCTTTGTTTATCGTTGATTGGAACAGGGTGAAAGTTATGGAATTTTTGCTGTAACCGTCTGGACGAAGATGACAGGGCTAACCGGCTAACAAAGATGCATTCAAGGTAAGCCATGCCTCTGGTATGCTTGCTTAACATGTGAAATCCATAAGACAATTCTTTCGAGTTGCGACCTGCATTGTGGTGTCTCTGTTCATCAAGTTCTGAGCACCAGCTCCAGTTAAATTAGGTGTTCATCCTGCCATACTCCTAGGTGGCTTTCTTTGGCCTGTTTCTTATTGTGTATTTAGTGGTTATGCACAAGCCTCATCATCTGATATTTCTACAGTAATTACTGAAAACAATTTGAGGACAAAGCTTTGATTGTTGTTGTAGTTGAAGATTTAGAGTTGCAAGGCAGGCACAGTTAACAAGGATAAGAAATTGTAGAAGATTTATCAAATCAGACATGGGCTTGGTTATGCACTGAATCATTGTGGGGGATCTGAGGTAATCAGACCATGCACCCAAACTTAAATTTTACTTGCTTTTAAATGTTTAGGAGGCAGATGATGTTTGATATGCTAGACTAAAGTATGCACCTTTTAAGAGTATATCACTGATACTCCAGTCACCAATAAATTCGGAAGTGCGTACTGCCTAGATTATTGGAGCTCATTTTAGCTCTAAGAGTTCTTTTTTATCTCTTTTACATTCTGGTAAACATGTGGGTGAATAACAGTTAGAAATTGTTCTATATGTACACGGGAATTCTAATAGAACTGATGCTTGAAATGATAAAAAGTTCTATAATATTTGTTAGCCGAGCACTGGAAAAGCTCACTCCTCACACCAGATCACCATCGCCGACGTATATACTTTTTCGTAACAGAGTCCACATGTTTACTCATGTTCTCTGTTTTTTGTTGTTTCGGGGAAGGTTGTTAGGAGCCCATCTCTTCTGCAGCCCTGGAGAAAGAGAGCTAGATATAGTGGTACTTGCTAGCGTTTTAATGGACACCTCCTTTTGGCCTTTTTTAGTTTCTCTAATAATTAGCTAAGAGACTTCAGTGAGTGAGATTTTTTTGGTCCCTCCCTTTTTCTGCGTCTTTTGGAGTTTTGCTTTGTGGTGAAAGGAGGATAGAGATACTCAACAGGGGCCGCCCTCTTCCTCGTCCGAACAAGATCCCCAAGAGCCTGTACCCACTTGTATGTACTCTGCACATGTGAACTTGACATGTTGTCTCTTGCTGCTTCTGAAGCTGAACTGAACTGAAGCTTAAACTGTATGTGCAGGAGAAGAGCTCGATGAGCTGCACGGCCTCACACATGAGGAGCAGGAGGCCCAGGGAGGAGGAGTCGTTTGTTTACAGTAGGAAGATTGGCTTATGACCTGGTGCATACCTGCATGGTATTTTCAGTAGAGATGATTCAAAATCAAATCAGCTGTTTGTTAACGTGGTGTTGCCTGCTGCGGTTTTACTATATTGTGAATTTCTGATTGTGTGCAAAGGGGACACATGTTCAACTAATTAGATCAGTTTGTTAACTAGAATGTGTTATTGGGAATAAGCACAGATCAATTGTCAGCACAAGAAATGTGGAATGCATTAGAAGTCATTGCTGTTATTGTTATAATGTTTAATCTTAAAAAAGTATACCTACTCTCTCACATGGTTACTGATACACAATTTTTGTTTGCCTCTTCTCGTGCTGCAGGATGGAACTGGAACCAAACTTGGTAGTTGAAATAATTCTCTGTCGTAAGTTGCATATCCTAAACAGTAATTTATGACATTTCGTTTTCGTCCTTATGAATTATCCTTAATAGGTTTTTATCTCAGAGCCCGAAATAATATACCCAATTCATATGCAACGAATACACACAAAATATATGAATACTAATGAAGGCCATGTGTCTTTCTTATTTCATGCACTCTATGCCCAGTTACCTACTTAAGAGTTTCAATTTTTGTTGCATAATTCTCGTGCTACTGAAATATGTAATGTGAAACCCGCTCCCATCTGCTCTCATTGTATAAGAGTGTAACTTTTTGTATAACCAGAACCCTTCCAGGTGTTAGATTTATAGTTAATTACTACTTAGTTTACTATTCAGGATGTTCCCACATTTTTCTTGGGTACAATTAATAATTTTCATGCTTTATGCAGGTTTGGAGATGACATATACTAAGAATCTAATTATTTTCTCTTGTCGTTCTTTTGTAGTTAATTCAAGGAGGACCCTATATCTAAAGGTAACAGAGCAGTTTATATCATAATTCCATTGCTGGATTTATAGAAGAATGAAAAAGGGAGAAATGGTTGTTTCATTTGGTGTGCGGATCTGGTTTAAAGTGTGCGTGCTTATATCTGGAAGATCTTGGTTGAAAAAGTATATCAGGAAGATCTTGGTTGCAAAAGTGATCAGATATACTCCTCTGTACCAAAATATAAGATGTTTTTTTCAGTTCAATTGAATTGAAAAAATGTTTTGTATTTTTGTACGGAGGGAGTAATAGTCAACACAACCAGGTTGGTTCTGTAATTAAATGCCTATGATCTTGTAATTCTGAATCAAATAGTTTGATTACACAAAGAATGATATTTACTTTGTGTAAGATCTTGTAATTCTGAACCAAGTTAATTCTGAATCAAATATTTTTTCTACTATTCTATATGTAATAAATAGAGCACAAAGAATGATATTTTCTTTGTCAGCATATATAGGTCTTAAGTAGCAAATCTGGGCATTATACATAGTTTTGTTTTGCTTTGGATTTCAATTAACTTGGAATCGAGGGAGAATTTATGCTCTCTGTAATTTTAGCCTAACAGGTAATTCTTATGCGTTCGAATATGGTATTGTTTTTTTTATTTAATTAGTTTGGCGTTTCTTGTAGGCGAAAGTTCTTCCACGGGTGTTTTGAATTGGAAATGGTTACTTACGTTGATATGGTACCATAACTATTCCACTTGCAAGAATATGTAAGGGTATATGGCAAGGCAATTCTTGTTTGACGAGCATAATGAAAAACAAAGCGGCACACGAAGATAAATGATGAAAAAAGAGATAATTTTTTGTTCGAGGGTGGGGATGGAAAAATATGTGGCACGGATAAGCAAAAACATCTTGGTCGCCATATGAAAATGAAATGATGGAAAAAATGGAATAAACATGTTAGTTGGACATGGCACATTCATGAAACATAAAACCCATCTAATTAGTTTCTCTCACAATCTTTATTTTGTTATACTCCGTTCTATTCCCGATCTCCAATTGATGCATGACGGTGTATGTGAACACTTGAATCGATCCATCCACCTTGTGCCGTAATATGAACAAATGGAGGTGGTGTGGGGATGTAGGGAGGGGGAACAACTTGAAGATGGGTAGCACTGTACAGTTTCCTAGCAGTGAGTGTTTCCAGCTTCTTATATTTTATTTGTATCATAGTCGATTTGTTCGTTTTGATTTATAGCCTTGTATATGTTCACCTCTACTACCAGATTTCCATAATGGAAGGTCGTCTGGTGTATTTGAATGTTGCCAGTTTATGTGGGCCAACAACCAGTGAGCTTATGTCAAAACAAGCATGACATCTCTTTGATTATTTTAGGGTCCTGTCAAGATTGGTGTGTAACTGAATCTTGAGAATTCATTGGATGTTTCGCGGGTGTGCAATCGAACTTGTATGACTTGACATGCAAATGCATTATTCATAATGAAAATAGTATAATTAAGTGTTTAAAAAATCATTCCATAATTCTGTAAAAAAAAGATGGCATCTTTTTCCAGGTAACTAAGTGATAATGGTAAAAAAAATACGTTTTTTGGACAGTCTCATGTCTACAAGGTTGGATCGTTGAGATATTAGGAAGTGTGCATTAGTACTCCTCGTGAAAAACCGACCGTCGGGGAATGAGAAAAGCCCACGAACTCCAGATTTTTTTGATGTGTTTGTATTTGAATTTCTGTGTCTTGATAAAAGTTTAAAGAAATATGGCTAACAGTATGCACGCCATCAGTACACACATGCACTCACATATGGTCGGTACCACCACTATCCTAACCATTTAACTACTGGTTGGTTCAAAAATATTTTTTCCGGGCGGGGGCACATGCCATTTTTTCTCCTTCACCATGGACCCTGAATTTTCTTAACTCTAGACGTGTCGATGGGCTGCTTAGCTTACACGTGAACTGGACGTGGCAAAGCTTATCCTGAAGACGGACTCAAGAAACGGTGGCTTCTAAGTTAAGAAGCTCAGAAATTGATAGTTCAATCTATAGCCCTATCGCTGAGGTAAAGAAGTACATGCGATCAAGGGAGGGGTACATGGTGGCATGGTGAGATGCTTGGCTTATGGATCCGCTCATTGGCTAGCGGAGGAGGGTTGTGCGAATAAGTTATATATAAAACTTGGGTTAGGTATCCGTCGGATCGTATTCATAATTTTATGGAATAAAAACATGTTTTATTTAGTTGTCAAGAAGAGAGCATCTATAGCTGGATTTACCAAATCCGCCCCCTAGACATCCACGGATGCGCCTGGTCAGTGTCTGATTGTATCCGTTCTGAGCCATTTTTTGTCTGTGCATGCAGTCATGTTCCACATTTTCTCCCTCACTTGCATGTTATTGGTGGAGATGAAGAGGAAGAAAGAAAAGAAAGAAAGATGGACCGTGTCCGCGAGCCCACATATCCTCTCCATATATGGTATCAATAGAGGGTTTGCGGACAACCCGGACGTGTAGGACATTAGGGATGGTATGAGGGGTGTGGTTGGGTCACCTTTTTTCCTTCTCTCTTGTTCGGTCATTGACCGGGCGCGTCCGTGGACATTTGTGGAGGATTTGAGAGTATGAAGTGTGTTAGCTGATTGTCGTGTTAGCTGAGATGACATTGTTCTCGGTTATTTTAGCTAGCTCCATCATTAGCATCTTAACTTCTTTTCAAAAGCCCGTAGCAACACATGGCCATAGAATCCGCTATTAACATCGTAATTCAGTTTCAAAAGCCCGTAGCAACGCACGGGCGTTCTACTAGTATTTCTTATGGAGGGAGTATGTAGTGTGCTAGCTACCACGCACCTGTCGTGACGGGGCTGCGAGGACGGCCATGTAGTCATTGGTATCGGCCTTGTGGCAGCCTCAGATCGATTGACGCCTAGGAAGCTAGCTGTGTTAGAAGGGAGGATAGAGAGGGATTGGTGAATGGTTATATTGCTTCAGCCTTGTGGGCTTATATATAGTGAGTACATGACCACTTGAAGTACAAGACAAGGTAGAGATAAATCCTAATCTATCCTATACTTCCTAGTAGTCACGATATTCAACATCCCCCCACAGTCACAGCGGTAGCAATGCAGACGGTGAGACTGGAGAAGAATCCAAAGGTAAGCCGACAGACCCCCCCCCCCCTTAGTCGTAACGGTCGATGCATTGTGGAAGTTGTGGCTGGAGTGGAAACCAACGAGGTTGCTCAAGTAAGGCGGTAGCCCTTTGTGCCGATGTCGATGTAGCCGAGAGCGTAGGATAGTGTAGCCGTGCGAGAGACGCGGTGGTTGATGTCAAGTCGGGTGGCCGGTGTCGTGGTAGTCGTTGTGGAGCCATGAAGAAGAGCGGCGGCGGCGGCCTGAAGAGGAGGCAGCAGTGGCAAGGTTAGGAGCACGGCGGTTGTGCTCGAAGTAGGCGAGGAAGAACCCAACAGCGTGACGAAAACCAGCGCGGACGGTGGTGTTTCCGCGCATAAGAAGGAGGCATGATGCATACCACACAGAAGTCGACGCGCGTGGACTGCGAAGTGGACCGCGTACCGCGGCGCTACAGCCCGAAGGGGCGACGTAGCGGCAGCGCACGGGTCAGGACGATGACGGGGAAGACCTCAGGGCGGTGGCAGGTACCGTGTGCCACGCTCGCTACGACCCAACGGGGCGACGCAGCGGCAGCGCGAGGGTCGGTGTAGCCACGAGCACGGCCTAAGTGTACGGCCTCGGGGCGGCGGTGGACCGCGGGCCGCGGCACTACGGCCCGAGAGGCGACGAAGCGGCAGCGCGCGGGTCGGTGCAGCCGCAGGAAGAACTATGAGACGGCTGCTACCTCCTGAGCACTGCGTTGGTTTTCCCTTGAAGAGGAAAGGGTGATGCAGCAAAGTAGCATAAGTATTTCCCTCAGTTTTTGAGAACCAAGGTATCAATCCAGTAGGAGGCTACACGCAAGTCCCTCGCACCTACACAAAAAAATAAATCCTCGCAACCAACACGATAAGGGGTTGTCAATCCCTACACGGTCACTTACGAGAGTGAGATCTGATAGATATGATAAGATAATATTTTTGGTATTTTTATGATAAAGATGCAAAGTAAAATAAACAAAATAAAAAGCGGCAAAAGAAATAGCTAAGTGTTGAAAGATTAATATGATGGAAGATAGACTCAGGGGCCATAGGTTTCACTAGTGACTTCTCTCAAGAGCATAAGTATTTTACGGTGGGTGAACAAATTACTGTTGAGCAATTGACAGAATGGAGCGTAGTTATGAGAATATCTAGGTATGATCATGTATATAGGCATCATGTCTGACACAAGTAGACCGACTCTTGCCTGCATCTACTACTATTACTCCACACATCGACCGCTATCCATCATGCATCTAGAGTATTAAGTTCATAAGAACAGAGTAACGCCTTAAGCAAGATGACATGATGTAGAGGGATAAATTCATGCAATATGATAAAAACCCCATCTTGTTATCCTCGATGGCAACAATACAATACGTGCCTTGCTGCCCCTACTGTCATTGGGAAAGGACACCGCAAGATTGAACCCAAAGCTAAGCACTTCTCCCATTGCAAGAAAGATCAATCTAGTAGGCCAAACCAAACTGATAATTCGAAGAGACTTGCAAAGATAATCAATCATACATAAAAGAATTCAGAATATTCAAATATTGTTCATAGATAATCTTGATCATAAACCCACAATTCATCGGTCTCAACAAACACACCGCAAAAGAAGATTACATCGAATAGATCTCCATGAGAGAGGGGGAGAACATTGTATTGAGATCCAAAAATAGAGAAGAAGCCATCTAGCTAATAACTATGGACCCGAAGGTCTGAGGTAAACTACTCACACTTCATCGAAGAGGCTATGGTGTTGATGTAGAAGCCCATGTGATTGATGCCCCCTCCGGCGGAGCTCCGGAACAGGCCCCAAGATGGGATCTCGTGGGTACAGAAGGTTGCGGCGGTGGAATTAGGTTTTTGGCTCTGTATCTGATCGTTTGGGGGTACGTAGGTATATATAGGAGGAAGGAGTACGTCGGTGGAGCAACATGGGGCCCACGAGGGTGGAGGGCGCCCCCCTACCTCGTGGCTTCCTGCTTGATTTCTTGACGTAGGGTCCAAGTCCTCTGGATCATTTCATTCCGAAAATCACGTTCCCGAAGGTTTCATACCGTTTGGACTCCGTTTGATATTCTTTTTCTGCGAAACTCTGAAATACGCAAAAAAACAGCAATTCTGGGCTGGGCCTCCGGTTAATAGGTTAGTCCCAAAAATAATATAAAAGTGAATAATAAAGCCCAATAATGTCCAAAATAGAAGATAATAAAGCATAGAGCAATCAAAAATTATAGACACGTTGGAGACGTATCAAGCATCCCCAAGCTTAATTCCTGCTCGTCCTCGAGTAGGTAAATGATAAAAACAGAATTTTTGATGTGGAATGCTACTTAGCATAATTTCAATGTAATTCTTCTTATTGTGGCATGAATGTTCAGATTTCTCAAGATAAATGTTTAATGTTGACATAAAAACAATAATATTTCAAGCATACTAACTAAGCAATTATGTCTTATCGAAATAACATAGCCAAAGCAAGTTATCCCTACAAAATCATATAGTCTGGCTATGCTCCATCTTCCTCACACAAAATATCCATATCATGTACGACCTCGGTTTTAGCCAAGCAATTGGTTCATACTTTTAACGCGCTTCAGCCTTTTCAACTCTTACACAATACATGAGCGCAAGCCATGGATATAGCACTATGGTGGAATAAGGTATAATGGTAGAGGTTATGTGGGAAAAAAAAGGAGAAAGTCTCACATCAAAGAGGCTAATCAACGGGCTATGGAGATGCCCATCAATTGATGTTAATGCGAGGAGTAGGGATTGCCATGCAACGGATGCACTAGAGCTATAAGTGTATGAAAGCTCAAAAAGAAACTAAGTGGGTGTGCATCCAACTTGCTTGCTCACGAAGACCTCGGGCATTTGAGGAACCCATCATTGGAATATACAAGCCAAGTTCGATAATGAAATTTCCCACTAGTATATGAAAGTGACAAAATGAGAGACTCTCTATTATGAAGATCACGGTGCTACTTTGAAGCACAAGTGTGGTAAAAGTATAGTAACTGAAGGAAATATGCCCTAGAGGCAATAATAAAGTTATTATTTATTTCCTTATATCATGATAAATGTTTATTTTTCATGCTAGAATTGTATTAAACGGAAACATAATACATGTGTGAATACATAGACAAACTTAGTGTCACTAGTATGCCTCTACTTGACTAGCTCGTTAATCAAAGATGGTTATGTTTCCTAACCATGAACAAAGAGTTGTTATTTGATTAACGGGATCACATCATTAGGTGAATGATCTGATTGACATGACCCATTCCATTAGCTTAGCACCCGATCGTTTAGTATGTTGCTATTGCTTTCTTCATGACTTATACATGTTCCTATGACTATGAGATTATTCAACTCCCGTTTGCCGGAGGAACACTTTGTGTGCTACCAAACGTCACAACGTAACTGGGTGATTATAAAGGATCTCTACAGGTGTCTCCAAAGGTAGATGTTGGGTTGGCGTATTTCGAGAATAGGATTTGTCACTCCGATTGTTGGAGAGGTATCTCTGGGCCCTCTCGGTAATACACATCACATAAGACTTGCAAGCATTGCAATTAATAAGTTAGTTGTGAGATGATGTATTACGGAACGAGTAAAGAGACTTGCCGGTAACGAGATTGAACTAGGTATTGGATACCGACGATCGAATCTCGGGCAAGTAACATACCGATGACAAAGGGAACAACGTATGTTGTTATGCGGTCTGACCAATAAAGATATTCGTAGAATATGTAGGAGCCAATATGGGCATCCAGGTCCCGCTATTGGTTATTGACCGGAGATATGTCTCAGTCATGTCTACATTGTTCTCGAACCGTAGGGTCCGCACGCTTAACGTTACGATGACAGTTATTATGAGTTTATGCATTTTGATGTACCGAAGTTAGTTCGGAGTCCCGGATGTGATCACGGACATGACGAGGAGTCTCGAAATGGTCGAGACATAAAGATTGATATATTGGACGGCTATATTCGGACACCGGAAGTGTTCCGGGTGATTTCGGATAAAACCGGAGTGCCGGAGGGGTTACCGGAACCCCCTGGGGAAGTAATGGGCCTTATTGGGCCTGAGGGGAGAGAGAGGGCAGCAGCCCAAGAGGTGGCGCCGCCCCCCCCCCTCATGGGGAGTCCGAATAGGACTAGGAGGGGGGGCACGGCCCCCTTTCCCTCTCCCTCTCCCTCTCTTTCCTTCCCCCTTAAGTTTCCTAATTGGACTAGGAAAGGGGAGTCCTACTCCCACTAGGAGGAGGACTCCCCCCCCTTGGCCTCCCCCTTGCTCCTTTATATACGGGGGCAGGGGGGCACCCGAGGACACACAAGTTGATCTACGTGATCGTTCCTTAGCCGTGTGCGGTGCCCCCTGCCACCATATTCCACCTCGATCATATCGTTGTAGTGCTTAGGCGAAGCCCTGCGTCGGTAGAACATCATCATCATCACCACGCCATTGTGTTGACGGAACTCATCCCCGAAGCTTTGCTGGATTGGAGCCCGGGGAGCGTCATCGAGCTGTACGTGTGCTAAGAACTTGGAGGTGCCGGAGTAACGGTGCTTGGATCGGTCGGATCGGGAAGACGTATGACTACTTCCTCTACGTTGCGTCAACGCTTCCGTTGCGGTCTACGAGGGTACGTAGACAACACTCTCCCCTCTCGTTGCTATGCATCACCATGATCTTGCGTGTGCGTAGGAATTTTTTTGAAATTACTACGAAACCCAACAGTGGTATCAGAGCCTAGGTTTTATGGTTTGATGTTATATGCACGAGTAGAACACAAGTGAGTTGTGGGCGATATAAGTCATACTGCCTACCAGCATGTCATACTTTGGTTCGGCAGTATTGTTGGATGAAGCGGCCCTGACCGACATTACGCGTACGCTTACGCGAGACCGGTTCTCCCGACGTGCTTTGCACAAAGGTGGCTTGCGGGTGACTGTTTCTCCAACTTTAGTTGAACCAAGTGTGGCTACGCCCGGTCCTTGCGAACGTTAAAATGGCATCAACTTGGCAAACTATCGTTGTGGTTTTGATGCGTAGGTGAGATTGGTTCTTGCTTAAGCCCGTAGCAGCCACGTAAAAATTGCAACAACAAAGTAGAGGACGTCTAACTTGTTTTTGCAGGGCATGTTGTGATGTGATATGGTCAAGACATGATGCTAAATTTTATTGTATGAGATGATCATGTTTTGTAACCGAGTTATCGGCAACTGGCAGGAGCCATATGGTTGTCGCTTTATTGTATGCAATGCAATCGCGATGTAATGCTTTACTTTATCACTAAGCGGTAGCGATAGTCGTGGAAGCATAAGATTGGCAAGACGACAACGATGCTACGATGGAGATCAATGTGTCCCGCCGGTGACGATGGTGATCATGACGGTGCTTCGGAGATGGAGATCACAGGCACAAGATGATGATGGCCATATCATATCACTTATATTGATTGCATGTGATGTTTATCTTTTATGCATCTTATCTTGCTTTGATTGACGGTAGCATTATAAGATGATCTCTCACTAATTATCAAGAAGTATTCTCCCTGAGTATGCACCGTTGCGAAAGTTCTTCGTGCTGAGACACCACGTGATGATCGGGTGTGATAGGCTCTACCTTCAAATACAACGGGTGCAAAACAGTTGCACACGCGGAATACTCAGGTTATACTTGACGAGCCAAGCATATACAGATATGGCCTCGGAACACGGAGACCGAAAGGTCGAGCGTGAATCATATAGTAGATATGATCAACATAGTGATGTTCACCAATGAAACTACTCCATCTCACGTGATGATCGGACATGGTTTAGTTGATTTGGATCACGTGATCACTTAGAAGATTAGAGGGATGTCTATCTAAGTGGGAGTTCTTAAGTAATTTGATTAATTGAACTTAAATTTATCATGAACTTAGTACCTGATAGTATCTTGCTTGTTTATTTTTGATTGTAGATAGATGGCTCGTGCTGTTGTTCCGTTGAATTTTAATGCGTTCCTTGAGAAAGCAAAGTTGAAAGATGATGGTAGCAATTACACGGACTGGGTCCGTAACTTGAGGATTATCCTCATTGCTGCACAAAAGAATTACGTCCTGGAAGCACCGCTAGGTGCCAGGCCTGCTGCTGGAGCAACACCAGATGTTATGAACGTCTGGCAGAGCAAAGCTGATGACTACTCGATAGTTCAGTGCGCCATGCTTTACGGCTTAGAACCGGGACTTCAACGACGTTTTGAACGTCATGGAGCATATGAGATGTTCCAGGAGTTGAAGTTAATATTTCAAGCAAATGCCCGGATTGAGAGATATGAAGTCTCCAATAAGTTCTATAGCTGCAAGATGGAGGAGAACAGTTCTGTCAGTGAGCATATACTCAAAATGTCTGGGTATAATAATCACTTGATTCAATTGGGAGTTAATCTTCCAGATGATTGCGTCATTGACAGAATTCTCCAATCACTGCCACCAAGCTACAAGAGCTTTGTGATGAACTATAATATGCAAGGGATGAATAAGACTATTCCCGAGCTCTTCGCAATGCTGAAAGCTGCGGAGGTAGAAATCAAAAAGGAGCATCAAGTGTTGATGGTCAACAAGACCACTAGTTTCAAGAAAAAGGGCAAAGGGAAAAAGAAGGGGAACTTCAAGAAGAACGGCAAACAAGTTGCTGCTCAAGAGAAGAAACCCAAGTCTGGACCTAAGCCTGAAACTGAGTGCTTCTACTGCAAGCAGACTGGTCACTGGAAGCGGAACTGCCCCAAGTATTTGGCGGATAAGAAGGATGACAAGGTGAACAAAGGTATATGTGATATACATGTTATTGATGTGTACCTTACTAATTCTCGTAGTAGCACCTGGGTATTTGATACTGGTTCTGTTGCTAATATTTGCAACTCGAAACAGGGACTACGGATTAAGCGAAGATTGGCTAAGGACGAGGTGACGATGCGCGTGGGAAACGGTTCCAAAGTCGATGTGATCGCGGTCGGCACGCTACCTCTACATCTACCTTCGGGATTAGTATTAGACCTAAATAATTGTTATTTGGTGCCAGCGTTGAGCATGAACATTATATCTGGATCTTGTTTAATGCGAGACGGTTATTCATTTAAATCAGAGAATAATGGTTGTTCTATTTATATGAGTAATATCTTTTATGGTCATGCACCCTTGAAGAGTGGTCTATTCATATTGAATCTCAATAGTAGTGATACACATATTCATAATGTAGAAGCCAAAAGATGCAGAGTTGATAATGATAGTGCAACTTATTTGTGGCACTGCCGTTTAGGTCATATCGGTGTAAAGCGCATGAAGAAACTCCATACTGATGGACTTTTGGAATCACTTGATTATGAATCATTTGGTACTTGCGAACCGTGCCTCATGGGCAAGATGACTAAAACACCGTTCTCCGGTACTATGAAGAGAGCAACAGATTTATTGGAAATCATACATACAGATGTATGTGGTCCGATGAATGTTGAGGCTCGTGGCGGATATCATTATTTTCTCACCTTCACAGATGACTTAAGCAGATATGGGTATATCTACTTAATGAAACATAAGTCTGAAACGTTTAAAAAGTTCAAAGAATTTCAAAGTGAAGTTGAAAATCATCGTAACAAGAAAATAAAGTTTCTACGATCTGATCGTGGAGGAGAGTATTTGAGTTACGAGTTTGGTGTACATTTGAAAAATTATGGAATAGTTTCGCAACTCACGCCACCCGGAACACCACAGCGTAATGGTGTGTCCGAACGTCGTAATCGTATTTTACTAGATATGGTACGATCTATGATTTCTCTTACTGATTTACCGCTATCGTTTTGGGGATACGCTCTAGAGACGGCCGCATTCACGTTAAATAGGGCACCATCAAAATCTGTTGAGACGACGCCTTATCACTAGTAGAAAAATGGTCAAACATGAAGCACATTAGTGCCAGTTTGTATTTGAGCCGGTACTAATGGTACCATTAGTGCTGGTTCGAACGGATTTGCATTAATGCCGGTTCGTGTTGAACCTTTAGTACGAACCGGTACTAAAGGGGTGGTGGCAGGCTGGCGTCAGGCCGGGGCCCCACGATCACCTTTAGTACCGGTTCGTGGCACGAACCGGTACTAAAGGTCTAACCTTTAGTACCGGTTCGTGCCATGAATCGGTACTAAAGGGGTCTGACCTATAGTACCGGTTGGAGACACAAACCGGCACTATAGGGCAATTTTCAAACTTAAAAAAATAATAACTAAATCATCCTAATTCAGAAAAATACATATAATATATCAAAATTTGCAGAACAAAAAGATTTAGAAATGATAACTCCAAGAATCCAAACGCTCCGTTAATTGATATTTTATAATAATTTAGAAATGAAGGGACGGGGTTCTTTTTAAAGCACTTCTTTTTTGCATAAAAATATTTAAGTTGCCATCCGTCCCCTACACCGGGCCAAGCCACGGTCGCTCACGTCCTCGGGCCCATCAGTCAGCTAAACTGCATCCTCCACCGCTCTTGCGCCGGCTTGCTCTGCCTCTGCATCATCTGCTCTCCGCAGTGACAATTTGCACAGGGAAATTCCCAAGGGATTCCCTTTTCCTCCGTCGCCCAGATCCATGGGGGCGGTACGGCCGCTCCCGCTCCTTCCAGCAGCCGCCGCAGAAGCAGCGGGGAGAGAGAGGGCACCCCATACGCCGCATTGCTCTGGCCGTACTACAGCGCAGGCCCTGCAGCAGAACGCCGCCCAGATCGGATGCCGCCGGCCCGGCCGTGACCTAGCTGCTCATCCATTTCCTGGTTAGTGCCTCTTGCCATTTCCCTCCTTTTCAGCCTGCCGCTGCTCTTAAAATCTCCTAGCTGGTTAAGAGAGTATATGATATTGCAATATTGAGTCCATGACTCCTTGATCATCATGGATCATCTTCTACTGTGAAATGCCACAAATTAACCTGCATTTGCCGACCCGGCCTTGCCATATATGCAAATCGACATATCCCTGCTGCTGTATGGCACTTGATGGTCTGTTGCAAGCCTACGCAGCACCAGGAGAAGCAATAAACATGGACAATACAGTATGGTGCCACGTCGCTCCATTTATTACTCCCTCCGTTTCTAAATATTTGTCTTTCTAGATATTTAAACAAGTGACTACATACGGAGCAAAATGAGAACGTATGCGGTCTTTTTTGTTTTTCTAGATATTTCTACACTCTAAAATATGTCTATATACATCCATATGTAGTGTTTCATTTGAAATCTCTAGAAAGACAAATATTTAGGAACGGAGGGAGTAGAAGAGAAACTACACATGCCGTTCCATTTATTAGAAGAGAAACTACATGCGGTTTCTCTTCCCTGCAAAAAAAAAACTACATGCGGTTTCTCTGAGGAGCGAAAACTTGGGCAGCAGCATATTTGGAGAAGTTTATATGGTATATATTGATAATCTTGTACATATGGTTTCCATCCAATTTTTCATTCATTAGGACGAGACCGATTGTATTTGCCTATTTAAATGTTTAATAAGTCCGATGTTTTTTAAGCAAGGTCAAGCGTCTAATTAAGCGTCCATTTTGTAAGTGTGCCGTGTATCTACTTCTGAGGCAGCAAAGAATCAATATATCCTACCAGATGTTCGCTTCTCTTTAGCTATGTCTTCCCCTGCTGCCTGCCTATCTCTAGCACAACACTCGTACCATTATGATTCTTGCCCCACAATATGTGAGTTCACACAAATCATTATTCACTGCACTTTTTTATCCATTACTTAGAGGTTCACGAGAGGGAAATGAATAACTTATTTAGTCATTCGAACCACCACATAATTATGGGTTCAGGCGCATGCCAAAGACACATAACTCCTCCTGATTATTTTGATTTACCAAGCTGCTATATTTTATCCTCTTTTTATCCTTTTAATGCCTAAGTTCCATACTGGACACTGACCTGTGCTCTTTAGTACCAGAGAATAGTGGTACAAGCATCGTTATCGTTATCACCTTAGGGTCGCCGCATATCTAGATATACACTTTGTTCTTTATAAATTTGGAGATTTCAAAGGGGTACACAGTAAAGACATCTAAGTAAAATATGAGGGCATCCATTGAGTTTGGCCTACTCAGCTATGCGTCATTCACTGAGTTGTGTTGCTTTCACATTTCGTTCCTTATTTCTCTCATGAGATTGTGGGAAACCTGGATAATTATTTCTTATCTGAGTGTTGCTCATGCTACAGATGGAGGTACATTTCCTGAGATCCAAACCAAGTGGTAAGATAACTGAATGAGGTTCCTTTTATTTTTATGAGTCACGATAACTGTAATCTTCAATATAATGGACCTGTTCTATAGGCATTCAATTGACCTTCTCTTTTTAACACATACTCAAGCCTTCCTGATTGAAGAACCTTTGCCTTGGCTGCTTGTTTGCATATACTCCCTCCGTTCCTAAATATTTGTCTTTCTAGAGATTTCAAATGGTCACCACATACGGATGTATATAGACATATTTTAGAGTGTAGATTCACTCATTTTGTTCCGTATGTAGTCACCATTTGAAACCTCTAGAAAGACAAATATTTAGGAACGGATGGAGTAGAAAGTAATCAGCAGTTAGAGAGGACACTGTTTGCAACAGCTAACTAAAGACCACATAATCGACCAAGAAACAATTAAATAGAACACCCTCTGGGGGGGGGGGGGGGGATCTTAACAACCTCAAAGAGTTCTTGGTGGATGAGACTAGTGGTCCGGTGTAACATAAACGATCGGAAGCTTCACCACATCAACCACCTTATCCGCCATGGCCTTCTCAAACAATTCTTGATAATCAATCTCACCGTCTCTTGATGCCAAGTCTTGGGTGATGCCGGTGTTCTGCACGAAGAGCATGTCATGACACTGCATGTTGGGCGGCGCCGCCTCCTGCGCCTGCAACTTCACGATAACATAACGGCAGGAGCACGGCGGCATGGTCCCTTGGCTTGGCCGCACACTATACTTGTTCTGGTTAATTTTTATGTTGAACGCGATGATGCCCTCCGTCTTGTTGATTATCTGCAGGCAGCATGATGTCTGCTTCCTTGGCTCGAAGACGAACCGCAGCTCCAGGGATGGATCCACCGAGATAATGTTGGTGTCGCAGCTTCTCTGCAAAGCAAAAATAATCAGAGGTCAATTAGTGTGGCCAATCATAGAAACATCGTTAGCAGATATAAATTTGACAGGTCAAAACTGTCAAAACAGAGGATTTCAGAATACTGAAGAAACAGAGGAGTGGCACCCATGCCCCCCTAGTGGTGGAAGAACGTACCTGGACCGTGGCATCATTTGACACATCAGAAGCTAGTGACATTGCTTTAAGCTTAGCTTCTAGTTGATCCAGTTCATGGACAATATCATTGATACATGGCCTTTTGTTTCTGTCCCTGTCCACACACCTTAGTGCAATCTCAACACATGAAGTCACTCCTAGCATGTCTATTTCGTGCGAGGAATATCCAGGCTTTTCCTGCAACTTTTTCCTCCAGATTTCCCTTACCTACATGCAAATTTGGGGCATTAAATTCCCTATAAAGATACTAAATATCTCTCCGTTCCAAATTACTTGACCCATATTTATCTAGACACGAATGTATCTGGAGGGAGTAGTTTGGAGTGCAAAAATGTGAAAGAAACGCATATGTGTTATGTGTTAATGGTATAAACAGAGAAAGAATTATGTTTTCTTTTGCTGGGAGAGAGGTTTTTCTTACAAACTCAATAAACTGTTCGGAGGGCATTTCAGAGCAACGGAAGTAGCTCTTATCCCCGGCCAACATTTTTATAATTATGACCCCCAAACTGAATACGTCAAACTTCTTTGATATAAAGCCACTGTCAACATACTCTGGTGGCATGAACCCGCTGCATTGATATGGAGAATTGGTAAAATATATGAAAAACTTCATTCAGAATCCCTTCAAAAAAATTAACGGCTCAGGGTATAATCGATGATCCATCAACTTACAGTGTTCCATCGCGCATCCTTGTTTGATGTGTTTTTGTCGAAGCAACAAGTCTTGACAAACCAAGATCTCCAATTTTAGGCGTCATACTTTCATCCAGCAAAATGTTACCAGGCTTTAAGTCCAGATGGAAAATAGGTTTTCCCTGTGAGGTGTGAAGGTGATCTAGTCCCTCACAAGTCCCTTTGATAATCTTGTAACATGTGGGCCACTCAAGCCCGCAAGATTCATCTGCAATTATTAGTTCCAAAAAATACATATGAAATGAGATATTGAATCGTTCATCTTGACAGGCAAACTAATATATTATGCAGCCAACTGTCAACCATATATATAGTATGTTTTAAGATAATAAAGAGAAACTTGCATTGATTATTTGAGTCATACTATCAAGATGAAACAAGTAGCACTACAAAAGAGTTGAAATGCTACCCCCTCTGCATATAAGATACTACTTATATCCACAATACTAGCTAGTATAGGTTACCTTGAATGTGTTTATCGAGGCTTCCGCCGTGCATATATTCGAAGCAGAGCACTCGCTCCATAACTGTCGCGAAGACAAGCTCCCCATTGTGCTCCATGTATTTCTTCTGAGTCTGGTAGCAGTAGCCAATTAGCCGCACAACGTTTTGGTGGCGTACCTCACGAAGGTTACGGTATTCGGCGTGGAACTGCTTATCATCGAGCCCCTGCAGTTGATGGAGCTTCTTCACGGCAATTTCCTCTCCTTTATGAGTGGCCTGATAAAATCGGCAAACTTGTCATGGTACAGATCTTGATTGTAAATGTGAGAAGCACGAGAATTAGTCGATCATACCCTGTAAACATCTCCGTACCCACCGCTGCCGACTTTCCTATTCTCTGCAAAGTTGTTTGTGATATCTTCGATCTCATGGAGTTGAATGTCCATGCTGCGGTGGCTGTCTCCCACCCGGAAGGCTTACTGGACGATCCTCTTCTTCTTCCTGAGAAACCATAATTATAATGGGATGCAGCATCGATCGACGACTGCTGCGGCAACGAAGGATTGAATCTACGCCATCGCATCCGTATAGTTTCCGCAATTTGCTATTGCTGGGGCGCCTAGAATTTTTCGCCGACTCAGTAAAGTCAATTCGCAGGCGAACCCCCGAGGGTCAGACGGGGACGACGCGGCTGGCCGCGGCGGAGGCGGTAGCAGATTGACCTATAGAGGAGGAGGAAGAAGAAGGATAATGCGGAGGCGGAGGCGGGAGAAGAAGAAACGGAGAAAGAAGCCTGCTGCTGGAGGGGAAGAAGAAGCAGAGGAAGAAGGCTGATGCTAGAGGAAGAAGAAGGCTGCTGGACCTTTGGATCGGTATCCGACGGTGGAGAGCGATTTGACTAGAAGCAAGCAAAATTCAGACGACCGTGTAAAATGGCCGATCCTATAGTTTCACCAGTACATACCAAGTAGTATATCCACCAGTACGTGACTGCGAGATTTGGCTGGTGGAAAAAGCAACGAACTGAACAAGATGGCGTAGGAGTAGCACTGACCTGACCTGACCTGGAGAAGAAGGAGCGAATGGAAGGCGACGATGGAGCGGAGCAGAGTCGGTTGCTCGTCGACGGCGAAGATGAGATGATGAGGTGAGGAGGATCCCATCCATCCAGCAGCACCGTGCAACCTTTTAATGGAGCGAACGTGCAGCGTAAACGCGTCGTTGTCTGCGGGGAAAAGAACAACGGAGGCCAACGACGTTGACTTAGACCCCGATCTCCTTTACACTTTCTCTTTCCTTCTGCCGGGGAATCTCTTGTACCGAGGAAACCGCGTCTCTGCCTAGCGAGGAACCGGATGAAGCGCGTTTTGCAGCGTCCAATGGGAAGACCAAACTTATTTCATTGTCCTTGCTCGTAAGAATACTCGCGGCAGAGGAAACTAGAATATATTTTTTAAACCCAGTGCTCCTTCGGCCCATAACATAAAAATGTTTTTGACATTAGTATAGTGTCAAAGAAGCTCTTATATTACGAAATTGAGAAAATATAATAAAAGGCACTCACATACACGCACATGCACTCATTTCTATGAACACATAGTCACACCCTACCCCTTGAGCACTTTTGAGAGACCGAGCCAACTTAGGGCCTCTTTGATTCACAGTATTTTGAAAACACCGGAATACGAAAAATATAGGATTCAAGTGGCATGTCCACTTGAATCCTATAGGATTAACAAGGAGTGTTTGATTTCGCGAGAGAAGCAAAGAAATTGTGAGAGGAAGTTGAAGTGTGTGTTAGATTTTCTCTAAAATATAGTACAGAAGATTTCATAGAAAAAAATCCTATGGAATTCAATCCTATGAATCAAACATAGGATTTTTTTTTAAGATTTCAACCCTTCCAAAATCATGTAGAATTCCTTGAATCAAAGGAGCCCTTAATAACTTGATATTCACGAAGTCATCATAGACGCCCAGTAGTTGACAAGAACGTCTCGTCCTACTAAACGAACATCGCAGGAAAGGCTGAAATAAATTCAGAAACATCCGAGCACCAATGCTAAGTCTAGAACTTGAACCCTGATGAGCTGTCAAAATTATAATGGATTGGAACATCGATCAGATTGCGGTGGCACCTAGAAATACGAACGATTGGTACTATGTCATTGCATTCGTATAGTTTCCGCATTCGATTTTGCTGAGGTGCCTAGATTTTTTTCCCACGTTAGTCAATTCCCACGTGAATCCCCGAGGGTGAGACGGTACACCAAGATCACGTCGAACAAGGGCGTGGCAGCAAGTTGATTGATGGGGATGGGGGGGGGGGCTGAGATTGGGCTGAGCATGAGCACGAGATGGCCCGGGGTGTCGCTGGCGAGGGCTCTGACATGACCTCATCGGAGGCCAGTAGGGGGGGGGGGGAGGAAGGAGCTGTGGGCAGAGGCGGCTGCTGGAGGAAGAAAAGAAGAGGAAGAAGAAGACGGCAGGTCGAGCAGTAGTTTGATTTGCTATTCAGTAGGAGTGATGTAATAGAAAAGGAGAAAGAATGCTAAATAGTAGAGTGGCTGAACTCTGAAACTGTTGTGTGCTGCTGCTCGAGCAGGATGTGGTATTTTAAGTTTGTAAGGGTTGTTGCCCGGATCTGGCTTGTTGTTTCTGTTTGCCTCATCAATGAAATGGGGCGGGGCCGGGGGAAAACCCCTTTCTTTCAAAAAAAAAAGAAGAAGGCGGCTGTTGCTGGAAGAAGAAACAGAGAAAGAAGAAGGCTGCTGAACCGTTGGATCTTTGATCCGACAGTGGAGAGCGGTTTAACTGGAACCAAAAAAGTTTATGCAAGGAAAATCATGTTCTTACGTAAAGCTTCAATACCTACATGTTTGAACTACTAGTACATTTTTTTGTAGAACCTATACGTATTTATAGCATTGCTCGATCTCCTTGACAGAAAAAGCAACGCATTAAGCAAGATGGAGTAGTTGCACTTGCACTGACCTGGAGAACGAAGGAATGGAAAAAGGCGGCGATGGAGCAGCAGAGTTGTTTGCTCGTCGCCGTCGAAGATTATGGCGAATGATCCTATCCAACCGGCAGCGTCGGAGCAACCTTTTAATGGAGCATACACCGGCAGGTAAACGCGTTGCTGGTTGCAGACAGAAAAGAACAAAGCAGAAGACCACTAGTAGAAAAAGGGTCAAACGTGAAGCACATTAGTGCCGGTTTGTATTTGAGCCGGTACTAATGGTACCATTAGTGCCGGTTCGAACGGATTTGTATTAATGCCGGTTCGTGTTGAACCTTTAGTACCGGTTCGTGTTAAACCTTTAGTACCAGTTCGTGGCACGAACCGGTACTAAAGGGGTGGTGGTAGGCTGGCGTCAGGCCGGGGCCCCACGATCACCTTTAGTACCGGTTCGTGGCACGAACCGGTACTAAAGGTACCTTTAGTGCCGGCTCGTGCCATGAACCGGTACTAACGGGGTCTGACCTATAGTACCGGTTGGAGACACAAACCGGCACTATAGGGCAATTTTCAAACTTGAAAAAATCATAACTAAATCATCCTAATTCAGAAAAATACATATAATATATCAAAATTTGCAGAACAAAAGGATTGATCCGTTGAAACCCCAATTTTCCGTTTCGACAATTGTTTAAAATCATAAAATTCCAAAGGGAAAATAGAGTTTTTGGGCGTTTTAGACGTTTTTTTGGACGTTTTTAGCGTTTAGTGCTAGGGTTTAGATTTCAGCGTTTAGGGTTAGGTTTTATGGTCTAAACCCTTAGTTTTTACTGTTTAGCATAGAGTTTCCGACGTTTTAAGTCCCGGGTTTAGGGTTTAGGACAATTTTTGAAATGACAAATTGTAAAAGGAAAAAAAGATATGCTCTAATTTATGTTTTTTTTGAATTTTGGTTAAATCTTGTCAAACCGGTCTAACAACTGATTCAAGAAATATATAGTGTTACTAAATAATTACGCAATAATATTAGTGTTACTAAATAAGTATCTCAGTTTTTTTGAATTTTGTTCAAATCTGGTCAAACTGTGGTCAAACTATGGTCAAACTACTTATTCAAGAAATATTAGTGTTACTACATAATTATTCAAGAATATTAGTGTTACTAAATAATTATTTCAATTTTTTGAATTTTGGTCAAATCTGGTCAAACTATGGTCAAACTGTGGTCAAACTATGGTCAAACTTATTCAAGAAATATTAGCGTTACTAAATAATTACTGTTTTTTTAGAATAATAGTTTCATACTCAAACGGTGAAATGTGTGACTTCATGCTCAAGCTAAACTCCTGAGGGTTAATAGGATTGACATCTTACTATTGTCAGGAAAACAACAAGTGCAGACTCGGAAACGAAGGAGAATAGAACCTGAAAGTTAAGCGTGCTTGGGCTGGAGTAGTGAGAGGGATGGGTGACCGGTCGGGAAGTTAGATGATTTGGAATGAGTGATCCACACTTGAGCAGTTAAGAGAGGTGATTAGAGACTAAATCATCAAATAATTCAGAAAAAATAAAAATAAAAAAAACAATTTTTTTCCAAAATTTTCAAAAATGAAAATTCAAAAAAAAAACCTTTAGTACCGGTTGGTAACACCAACCGGTACTAAAGGTCCCCCGTACCAGGGCGCGAGCTCACGCCACGTGGTGGCACTTTAGCGCCGGTTCGTGCCGAACCGGTACTAAAGGGGAGGGGGGGCCTTTAGTGCCGGTTCCATAACCGGCACTAAAGGCCCTTACAAACCGGTACTAATGGTCCGTTTTCTACTAGTGGACCTTGACTTGACTCCAATCTCTTTTCTGCCTTTTCTTCTCGTAACCCCGGGGAATCTCTTGTGTGTATAGAAAAAAGGGATCCACTGGCAAAGCGTGTGATGCCGTTTCGAATGGGAGACGGTTAAACGGTCGAGTAAAAATGAGCGTTTGATTGAGAAAAAAGACGACGGTTAAAATGGGCATTATGATAATTTTAGCTAAAAAGACACTAGAGCAGAGTCATCATACTTGTAAACGTCATCATAATTTATAGAGGGTCCTTCATACGTCATATCTTGGCATCATACGTACTCTTGCCTGATAGCCCTTGTCTTCAACACCTCGTGGACATCTTATGACAACATAAATTGAGGCGTACTGTTCTTTTTATCAAGATGATTCATAGCACTTTCTGCATTGGATTTCAAAATGCCGATTGTGTACCTACCCTACGGAACTTTTGAATTGTTTCTATGCATTTGTCCTCATTTTTTATTACAAAATGTTTAAAAACACACTTATTAATCTATGTAAATAGTTGGAGTTATGAACGGGATCACACACATATATATGTGTGAGGATGTATAAGATTTTATGGCGTGTGGATGTAGAAGCATGAATCTCAGGATGTCGAAGATGAATCTTAGAAGATCATGATTCACAATACATTTGTAGTTGTGCATGTAACTTCAGCAGTGGACATGATCATGTGAAGGTTTATGGTGTCATGGGTGTTTAATTTCAAATGCAAAGTCGTGTTGCTGGTTGTCACGTCATATCTTCATATCCTACATACTCTTTGCGATTCATGTCAACTGACTTTAGTGTCTAATTACATATGATAGATCATGTTGATGGTTGTCATATTTCAATTTGTACTGATGATGTTCACCTATATTTTGAAGATTTGGAACAAAAGTGATATCGGCGCTATTATATCCCCTCCATCCAACAGTGAATTGTTCTTATCGACTCATACAAACGCCCACCCCCCCCCCCCCCCCCCCCCCCCCCGATTATTCTCTTCGATGTCCCCCGGCCGTCACCGTCATCATCTACCGGATGTCCGCCTCGCCGGATCCAATCACTACCTCTTATTCCGGCATTTCACCGCCAACATCCCCGATGTCGATGACGCCTCCGTCGCCGACCTGGTAGATTGACATGGTAGGCAAGGTGGCGATGCAAAAGCATCTCGTGGCGGAGGCGCAGATTGACACCCGACTCTCCAACGCCGACCTCCTAGCCCTGTACCGAGCGGATCCTGGGTTCACTGAGATGCAGCTCACCATGGACTACTCTTTTGAGTCCCTCAAGTCAGACGAGGAGGCGAGGGTTGCATACGCGGAGAAGCAGCGTCGGCTGCAGCAGACGCAGGGAAGTCTCCGCTTTCTTCGCGTCCATTCCTTCCGACAACAAGAAGGAGATGCTGTGGCCTCCGGCTCCGCCGCCACATCCTGCATCCCAATATCCGGAAGTACGAGAAGGCGAGGGTGGAGCATCCGCTGGAGCACTCGGCCCTTGTGATGCATGCTCTCTTCGCGTCAGTCCCTCCCGACGACCTCCAGGAGATGCCGCGGCTGTCCGCAACCTTGCCTCCTGCATCCCACGACGCGGACGGCTCCGGGTCTGGCTCCGTCGACGATGCAGTCATCGTGCTCTCAGACGATGAGAATTAGGCTGACCGGCGACGGCGGAAGCTCTCCTGCTGGATTTGGTTGAACCGTCCTAATAGTTTTACTATAATTTTTTTAAAGGAGTTTTACTATAACTAGAAGTATATGTTTTGTGATTTGAATCGTAGCTAGACTTTGCTCAGGCTTAGGCAACAAGATGGCTCCCCCATCGCCAATGCTGTAAAACCTATTGACATTTCGGCTAATTTCAAGGGAAATTTCTGGTGGAGAACCTCCCACCCAGTGAGCATTCGAAACAGTGGGAAAAACACTGTAGCAAACTAGCATTGCCCCATCAAGATCTATTCCTTTATTGGTCCATGGATAGATGGACAGAGCGGCTTAAATTGATTAATTTATTTCATTCATAATGCATGAACTCATAGCAATAGCTTCGATCGAGCATGCATGAAAATGGCACATATATCATATATGGTTAGATGGATTCAATGGTGCAGTGTCTGTAGCACATGCAATGAAAGAGTTTTTTGCAGATGCCGCGCTCAAAGTTCTCTCTTCTGCAGGGCTTGTTACAGGTGCCGCGAAGGATACATGAGCTGTTGTCCCATGTCAGGCTCCAATCTTTATCACAGGCATCCGATTTCATCTCTTCTACATACGTCCAAAAACAATACAAATTAACAATCAACTAAATTAACTTCTACTCGCAAAAAACAAAAACTAAATAAACGTGGATCATTCTGATCGGGAGAAGTGCGGGTCCAAAGTAGTTGTACCAGATGACAAGACAAGCATCGTCACCAGGCACAAGCATATCAACACCTTGGTGGCTGCCAACAGTCCTTTGCCGATGTTCTTCGTGCACCATGCCATAGCGATCGATGGGGTACGTTGTGATTTTCCTCCTAAGTAAAGCTGATATGTGTATGCGTACATCCATGATCTATATTTATAGAAAAAGTTTGCTTAATGGTGGAACTGTTATTTTTTAATAAGATATTAATGCAGTGCATTAGTTCTTATCCATACGTCTTGATTAACTTCCACTTTTGAACATGGTTATGCCTTATCCTAACATCTAATTTTAGTGCCAATGCTAGATATGGTCAAGGTATTAATGCATCTCATCAATTCTTATCGAAACGTCTTGATTTACTTCCGCTTTTCAACATGCTGATGCCTTATCCTAACATTAATGCCAATGCTAGATACTATGGTTTAATGAAGAGCTAAAAATAGCTCAATGGCGGAGCCCCAGCCCGGTGCGGTCCACCTGCTTCCCAAGCTCGACCGGCCACTTCGCCTCCTCCTGCCTGTGTAGAGGGTTGCCGCAGCTAGAGCAGACGGTGGGCTTGCCCTTGCCGGGATTGGCGAAGGAGTCACTAAGCGACGACTCCTCACCGATCTTCGCAAAGTCGCCGTGAAGGCGGCGGCGGTGAGTTGCCGTCTCCGTTGTGGTGATGGAGCGGTAGAGGGCCCACACGATGGCTAGGTCCAGGTTGTTGTGGACCCATTCCAGCGTAGTGTCGGACTTGGCGAACGCAGAGCGGCCAACAGCATTGCACCAGTCGTACCACGCTTGCTGCATCGCCGCACGTTCCTTCTCGCATACGACAGCCCCCGAGCCCGAGGCACCGCCGTAACCGCCTCCTCTGAGGTAGTGGAGGATGCAACCACGTGCCTTTGTGATCGCACACGGTAGCTACTCCTTCACGGGGCGACAGTTGCGGCAAGGCAGCGATGCGAGCCCGTCAATATGGGCGTACGTACTGTGCAGCGAGGGCGACACCGGCTCGTGCTTGACGCGGCAGATGCGTTGGGGGGACGCGGGCTCTCCCTTGATGCGGCCTCCGATATGGAGGCCACGGTTGTGCGTCGGGACGCAGGTTCGTCCTTCAACCGTCAGAGTGGGGATGCCGGCTCCCGCTTCACGCGGACGTGCATCGGGGACGGTGGCTCCTCCTTGGCGTGCGCTAACAACGGTGGCACCGGGCCCATCTAACGGAGCGAGTGCTATGTCATGATTTTCATATGATGGATGAATTATTCATCCATCAGAGCAACCTCCATGAAGAGACGGTGCAGGTGCTACGGCTGCTGGTCCTCCTAATGGTCGTAGGAGATGACTATCTCTTCCTTGCCGGGGGAGCCCGCCGTCGTTGATGCCGAGGGGTCTGGAGAGCAAGGGTGGCGGCCCCAAGATCCGCTTGACGAGGAATTTCCAATGCCTCCACAGAGCAAGGGCGGCGGCCCCAAGATCCGTTTGACACGGAATTTCCACTGCCTCCACCTGTCGGCGCAGAGCACCACAAGTTCAGCATCACCGCTGGGCTTTGGGAAGAGGAAGGGATCGGGGAGGGGGAGGGGACGACGCTCGAGGAGGAGGAGTGCGGCTGTGTGCGTCGCCGACATGCAGCTTAAATAGCCGCGGCTAGGCCAGGCGAAGGGGTGGTCAGCCCACTTCAAAGCGGTGCAGCGGAGAGAGTCGGTTTCTCGGGACGTGACATCCGCCGTGAAGCGGTGACGCCTGAGAGGTTACGTCAGTTGGCGCCGCCCTCCCATCCAGTCACATTGATCATGCCGGCCACTGCATGCTTTGGGCGGCATGAATCCGGCGCGGCACGCGGCAAGGGCGTTTGATGGAAAGTGCGGGAGAGGCGGGTGGCATTTTTGGGTGGTTCGGATTAGTCAAAAGCTGACGTGCGGCGGTTCGGGCGCCCGCAACCCCCCCCCCCCAAACTTTGTCTTTGGTTTGCGGGAGAAAGCGCTTTCGGACCGGCCTGCAAACCAATACATGACAGTCTTGGATAGGAAAACATGTCCGTACCACGCGACCTCAAAATTTGAGAATTGTTTACCGAAAAAGGGTTCCCCCCCGCTTTGTATACAAAGCAACCAACCGAGCCATACAAGGATAGGTGATGGGGCGGAAGCAGCACAGTCGCGCCCAAAAGGAGACGATAGAGAAAGAGCAAAAGAAACAAATGCCGACAATGGCGGATCAACAAAAATGAAGAAGCCTCGCGATCGCTGCGCCCACTGGGATCTCCCACTAGGCTCCAAGACTCCGAAGCGCCGGCAACTATCAACACCTCCAAGAAGGATCGTGACGATGACGATGCTGCTGCCAAGGGTTTCCCCCGGTACACGACGAGGCGAAAGGAAGGTTAACCCCCGACGCTCTCCCGGAAGGTCAGGTGGCACCCACAAGCGCCACCGCGCCGGTGTCGGCCAAGCCGACAGGGGTTTCCCCCAATCCCAACCCGCACCTCAGGCGCTCCGGAGCCAGCCACCAAACCAACCACCACCTAGCGCCAACACGGTCAAGAGGCCCCCACGCCGTCTGCTACGTCTTGAGCTTGCGTTGGTTTTCCTCGAAGAGGAAGGGATGATGCAGCAGAGTAGCGTAAGTATTTCCCTCAGTTTTTGAGAACCAAGGTATCAATCCAGTAGGAGGCCACGCTCAAGTCCCTCGTACCTGCACAAAACGATAGCTACTCACAACCAACGCGATTAGGGGTTGTCAATCCCTTCACGGTCACTTACGAGAGTGAGATCTGATAGATATAATATTTTTGGTATAAAGATGCAAAGTAAAAGTAAAAGGCAAAGTAAAAAAGCAAAGCAAGATTAAAGTGATGGAGATTAATATGATGAGAATATACCCGGGGGCCATAGGTTTCACTAGTGGCTTCTCTCAAGAGTATAAGTATTCTAAGGTGGGTGAACAAATTACTGTTGAGCAATTGACAGAATTGAGCATAGTTATGAGAATATCTAGGCATGATCATGTATATAGGCATCACATCCGTGACAAGTAGACCGAAACGATTCTGCATCTACTAGTATTACTCCACTCATCGACCGCTATCCAGCATGCATCTAGAGTATTAAGTTAAAAACAGAGTAACGCTTTAAGCAAGATGACATGATGTAGAGAGATAAATTCATGCAATATGAAATAAACCCCATCTTGTTATCCTTGATGGCAACGATGCAATACGTGCCTTGCTGCCCCTTCTGTCACTGGCAAAGGACACCGCAAGATCGAACCCAAAGCTAAGCACTTCTCCCATGGCAAGAACTACCAATCTAGTTGGCCAAACCAAACAGATAATTCGAAGAGACTTGCAAAGATAACCAATCATACATAAAAGAATTCAGAGAAGATTCAAATATTATTCATAGATAGACTTGATCATAAACCCACAATTCATCGGTCTCAACAAACACACCGCAAAAAGAAGATTACATCGAATAGATCTCCACAAGGGAGGGGGAGAACTTTGTATTGAGATTCAAAGAGAGAGAAGAAGCCATCTAGCTACTAAATATGGACCCGAAGGTCTGAGGTAAACTACTCACACTGAATCGGAGAGGCTATGATGATGTAGAAGCCCTCCGTGATGACAGCCCTCTTCCAGCGGAGCTTCGGAACAGGCCCCAAGATGGGATCTGTTGGATACAGAAAGTTGCGGCGGTGGAATTAGGTTTTTGGCTCCGTCTCTATTCGTTTGGGGGTACGTAGGTATATATAGGAGGAAGGAGTACGTCGGGGGAGCTCCGAGGGGCCCACGAGGTAGGGGGCGCGCCCTAGGGCGAGGGCGCCCGCCACCCTCATGACCGCCTCTTTTGTTCCTTGGAGCAGGGTCCATGTCTCCTGGATCACGTTCGGTGAGAAAATCACGTTCCCGAAGGTTTTATTCCGTTTGGACTCCGTTTGATATTCCGTTTCTTCGAAACACTGAAATAGGCAAAAAACAGCAATTCTGGGCTGGGCCTCCGGTTAATAGGTTAGTCCCAAAAATAATATAAAAGTGGAAAATAAAGCCCAATATAGTCCAAAACAGTAGATAATATAGCATGGAGCAATCAAAAATTTTAGATACGTTGGAGACGTATCAGGCATCCCCAAGCTTAATTCCTGCTCGTCCTCGAGTAGGTAAATGATAAAATGAGAATTTTTGATGCGGAGTGCTACTTGGCATAATTTCAATGCCAATCTTCTTAATTGTGATATGAATATTCAGATTAGAAAGATTCAAGACAAAGGTTTATATTGACATAAACATAATAATACTTCAAGCATACTAACAAAGCAATTATGTCTTCTCAAAATAACATGGCCAAAGAAAGTTATCCCTACAAAATCATATAGTCTGGCTATGCTCTATCTTCACCACAAAAAAAATATTTAAATCATGCACAACCCTGATGACAAGCCAAGCAATTGTTTCATACTCTAACTTTTTCAATCTTCACGCAATACATGAGCGTGAGCCATGGACATAGCACTATAGGTGGAATAGAATGGTGGTTGTGGAGAAGACAAAAAGGGAGAAGATAGTCTTGAAGGAAATATGCCCTAGAGGCAATAATAAAGTTATTATTTATTTCCTTATATCATGATAAATGTTTATTATTCATGCTAGAATTGTATTAACCGGAAACATAATACATGTGTGAATACATAGACAAACAGAGTGTCACTAGTATGCCTCTACTTGACTAGCTCGTTAATCAAAGATGGTTATGTTTCCTAACCATGGACAAAGAGTTGTTATTTGATTAACGGGATCACATCATTAGGTGAATGATCTGATTGACATGACCCATTCCATTAGCTTAGCAGCCGATCGTTTAGTATGTTGCTATTGCTTTCTTCATGACTTATACATGTTCCTATGACTATGAGATTATGCAACTCCCGTTTGCCGGAGGAACACTTTGTGTGCTACCAAATTTCACAACGTAACTGGGTGATTATAAAGGTGCTCTACAGGTGTCTCCGAAGGTACTTGTTGGGTTGGCGTATTTCGAGATTAGGATTTGTCACTCCGATTGTCGGAGAGGTATCTCTGGGCCCTCTCGGTAATGCACATCACATAAGCCTTGCAAGCATTGCAACTAATGAGTTAGTTGTGAGATGATGTATTACGGAACAAGTAAAGAGACTCGCCGGTAACGAGATTGAACTAGGTATTGAGATACCGACAATCGAATCTCGGGCAAGTAACATACCGATGACAAAGGGAACAACGTATGTTGTTATGCGGTCTGACTGATAAAAGATCTTCGTAGAATATGTAGGAGCCAATATGAGCATCCAGGTTCCGCTATTGGTTATTGACCGGAGACGTGTCTCGGTCATGTCTACATTGTTCTCGAACCCGTAGGGTCCGCACGCTTAAGGTTTCGATGACAGTTATATTATGATTTTATGCATTTTGATGTACCGAAGTTTGTTCGGAGTCCCGGATGTGATCACGGACATGAAGAGGAGTCTCAAAATGTTCGAGACATAAAGATTGATATATTGGAAGCCTATATTTGGATATCGGAAGTGTTCCGGGTGAAATCGGGATTTTACCGGAGTACCGGGAGGTTACCGGAACCCCCCCCCGGGAGGTATATGGGCCTTAGTGGGCTTTAGTGGAAGAGAGGAGAGGTGGCCAGGGCTGGGCCGTGCACCCCTCCCCCCTAGTCCGAATAGGACAAGGAGAGGGGGCCGGCGCCCCCCTTCCTTCTCTCTCTCCTCTTTCCCCCCTCCCGAATCCTATTCCAACTAGGAAAGGGGGGGGGGAATCCTACTCCCAGAGGGAGTAGGACTCCTCCTGGCGCGCCCTCTCCTGGCCGGCCGCACCCCCCCTTTGAACCTTTATATACGGAGGCAGGGAGCACCCCTAGAGACACAAGTTGATCCACGTGATCATATTCTTAGCCGTGTGCGGTGCCCCTTCCACCATAGTCCTTGATAATATTGTAGCGGTGCTTAGGCGAAGCCCTGCGATAGTAGTACATCAAGATCGTCACCACGCCGTCGTGCTGACGGAACTCTTCCCCGACACTTTGCTGGATCGGAGTCCAGGGATCGTCATCGAGCTGAACGTGTGCTAGAACTCGGAGGTGCCGTAGTTTCGGTGCTTGATCGGTCGGGCCGTGAAGACGTACGACTACATCAACCACGTTGTGCTAACGCTTCCGTTGTCGACCTACAAGGGTACGTAGATCACACTCTCCCCTCTCGTTGCTATGCATCACCATGATCTTGTGTGTGCGTAGGAAATTTTTTGAAATTACTACGTTCCCCAACAGTGGCATCCGAGCCTAGGTTTTATATGTTGATGTTATATGCACGAGTAGAATACAAGTGAGTTGTGGGCGATATAAGTCATACTGCTTACCAGCATGTCATACTTTGGTTTGGCGGTATTGTTGGACGAAGCGGCCCGGACCGACATTACGCGTACGCTTACGCGAGACCGGTTCTCCCGACGTGCTTTGCACAAAGGTGGCTAGCGGGTGACAGTTTCTCCAACTTTAGTTGAACCGAGTGTGGCTACGCCCGGTCCTTGCGAAGGTTAAAACAACACCAACTTGACAAACTATCGTTGTGTTTTTGATGCGTAGGTAAGATTGGTTCTTGCTTAAGCCCGTAGCAGCCACGTAAAACTTGCAACAACAAAGTAGAGGACGTCTAACTTGTTTTTGCAGGGCATGTTGTGATGTGATATGGTCAAGACATGATGCTAAATTTTATTGTATGAGATGATCATGTTTTGTAACCGAGTTATTGGCAACTGGCAGGAGCCATATGGTTGTCGCTTTATTGTATGCAATGCAATCATGCTGTAATGCTTTACTTTATCGCTAAGCGGTAGCGATAGTTGTGGAAGCATAAGATTGGCAAGACGACAACGATGCAACGATGGAGATCAAGGTGTCGCGCCGGTGACGATGGTGATCACGACGGTGCTTCGAAGATGGAGATCACAAGCACAAGATGATGATGGCCATATCATATGACTTATATTGATTGCATGTGATGTTTATCTTTTATGCATCTTATCTTGCTTTGATTGACGGTAGCATTATAAGATGATCTCTCACTAATTATCAAGAAGTGTTCTCCCTGAGTATGCACCGTTGCGAAAGTTCTTCGTGCTGAGACACCACGTGATGATCGGGTGTGATAGGCTCTACGTTCAAATACAACGGGTGCAAAACAGTTGCACACGCAGAATACTCAGGTTATACTTGACGAGCCAAGCATATACAGATATGGCCTCGGAACACGGAGACCGAAAGGTCGAGCGTGAATCATATAGCAGATATGATCAACATAGCGATGTTCACCAATGAAACTACTCCATCTCACGTGATGATCGGACATGGTTTAGTTGATTTGGATCACGTAATCACTTAGAGGATTAGAGGGATGTCTATCTAAGTGGGAGTTCTTAAGTAATATGATTAATTGAACTTAAATTTATCATGAACTTAGTCCTGGTAGTATTTTGCAAATTATGTTGTAGATCAATAGCTCGCGTTGTTGCTTCCCTGTGTTTATTTTGATATGTTCCTAGAGAAAATTGTGTTGAAATATGTTAGTAGCAATGATGCGGATTGGATCCGTGATCTGAGGTTTATCCTCATTGCTGCACAGAAGAATTATGTCCTTGATGCACCGCTAGGTGACGGACCTATTGCAAGAGCAGATGCAGACGTTATGAACGTTTGGCTAGCTCAATATGATGACTACTTGATAGTTTAGTGCACCATGCTTAATGGCTTAGAATTGGGACTTCAAAGACGTTTTGAACGTCATGGAGCATATGAGATGTTCCAGGAGTTGAAGTTAATATTTCAAGCAAATACCCGAGTTGAGAGATATGAAGTCTCCAACAAGTTCTATAGCTAAAAGATGGAGGAGAGTCGCTCAACTAGTGAGCATGTGCTCAGATTGTCTGAGTACTACAATCGCTTGAATAAGTGGGAGTTAATCTTCCAGATAAGATAGTGATTGACAGAATTCTCTAGTCACCATCACCAAGTTAGTAGAACTTCGTGATGAACTATGATATGCAAGGGATAACGGAAACGATTCCCAAGCTCTTCGTAATGCGGAAATTGACGAAGGTGGAAATCGAGAAAAACATCAAGTGTTGATGGTAGACAAGACCACTAGTTTCAAGAAAAGGGCAGAGGGAAGAAGGGGAACTTCAAGAAGAACAGCAAGCAAGTTGCTGCTCAAGTGAAGAAGCCCAAGTCTGGTCCTAAGCCTGAGACTAAGTGTTTCTACTGCAAAGGGACTGGTCACTGGAAGCGGAACTACCCCAAGTGATTGGCAGATAAGAAGGATGACAAACTGAACATAAGTATATTTGATATACATGTTATTGATGTGTACTTTACTAGTGTTTATAGCAACCCCTCAGTATTTGATACTAGTTCAGTTGCTAAGATTAGTAACTCGAAATGGGAGTTGCAGAATAAACAGAGACTAGTTAAGGGTGAAGTGACGATGTGTGTTGGAAGTGGTTCCAAGATTGATATGATCATCATCGCACACTCACTATACTTTCGGGATTAGTGTTGAACCTGAATAAGTGTTATTTGGTGTTTGCGTTAAGCATGAATATGATTTGATCATGTTTATTGTAATACGGTTATTCATTTAAGTAAGAGAATAAATTGTTGTTCTGTTTACATGAATAAAACCTTATATGGTTACACACCCAATGAAAATAGTTCGTTGGATCTCGATCGTAGTGATACACATAATCATAATATTGAAACCAAAAGATGCAAAGTTAATAATGATAGTGCAACTTATTTGTGGCACTGCCGTTTAGGTCATATTGGTGTAAAGCGCATGAAGAAACTCCATGCTAATGGGTTTTTGGAACCACTTGATTATGAATCACTTGGTACTTGCGAACTGTGCCTTATGGGTAAGATGACAAAAACACCGTTCTCCGGTACTATGGAGAGAGCAACAGATTTGTTAGAAATCATACATACAGATGTATGTGGTCCGATGAATATTGAGGCTCGTGGCGGATATCGTTATTTTCTCACCTTCACAGATGACTTAAGCAGATATGGGTATATCTACTTAATGAAACACAAGTCTGAAATATTTGAAAAGTTCAAAGAATTTCAGAGTGAAATGGAGAATCATCGTAACTAGAAAATAAAAGTTTCTACGATATGATCGCAGAGGTAAAATATTTGAGTTACGAGTCTGGCCTTCAGTTAAAACAATGTGAAATAGTTTCACTACTCACGCCACCTGGAACACCACAGCATAATGGTGTGTCCGAACGTCATAACCGTACTTTATTAGATATGGTGCGATCTATGATGTCTCTTACCGATCTACCACTATCGTTTTGGGGTTATGCATTAAAGACAGCTGCATTCACGTTTAAAAGGGCACCATCTAAGTCCGTTGAGACGACACAATCTGAACTGTGGTTTGGCAAGAAACCAAAGTTGTCGTTTCTTAAAGTTTGGGATTGTGATGCTTATATGAAAAAGTTTCATCCTGATAAGCTCAAACCCAAATCGGAGAAATATGTCTTCATAGGATACCCAGAGGAGACTATTGGGTACACCTTCTATCACAGATCTGAAGGCAAGACATTCGTTGCTAAGAATGGATCCTTTCTAGAGAAGGAGTTTCTCTCGAAAGAAGTGAGTGGGAGGAAAGTAGAAAACTTGATAAGGTAATTGTACCTTCTCCCTTATTGGAAAATAGTTCAACACAGAAATTTGTTCTTGTGACTACTACACCAATTAGTGAGGAAGACTAATGATGATGATCATGTAACTTCAGATCAAGTTAATACCGAATCTCATAGGTAAACCAGAGTGAGATCCGCACCAAAGTGGTACGATAATCCTGTTCTGGAAGTCATGTTACTAGACCATGACGAACTTGCGAACTATCAGGAAGCGATGATGAGCCTAGATTCCGCGAAATGGCTTGAGGCCATGAAATCTGAGATGAGATCCATGTATGAGAACAAAGTATGGACTTTGGTTGACTTGCCCGTTGTTCGGCAAGCCATTGAAATTAAATGGATCTTCAAGAAGAAGACTGACACTGGCGGTAATATTACTGTCTATAAAGCTTGACTTGTCGCAAAAGGTTTTCGGCAAGTTCAAGGGATTGACTATGATGAGACCTTCTCACCCGTAGCAATGCTTAAGTCTGTCCGAATCATGTTAGCAATTGCTGCATTTTATGAAATCCAGCAAATGGATGTCAAAAGTGCATTCCTGAATGGATTTCTGGAAGAAGAGTTGTATATGATGCAGCCGGAAGGTTTTGTCGATCCAAAAGGAGCTAACAAAGTGTGCAAGCTCCAGCGATCCATTTACGAACTGGTGCAAGCCTCTCGGAGTTGGAATAAACGCTTTGATAGTATGATCAAAGCATATAGTTTTATACAGACTTGCGGTGAAGCCTGTATTTACAAGAAAGTGAGTGGGAGCACTACATCATTTCTGATAAGTATATGTGAATGACATATTGTTGATCGGAAATAATGTAGAATTATTCTGCAAAGCATAAAGGAGTGTTTTTAAAGAAGTTTTTCAAAGAAAGACCTCGGTGAAGCTGCTTACATATTAAGCATCAAAATCTATAGAGATAGATCAAGACGCTTGATAAGTTTTTTCAATGAGTACATACCTTGACAATATTTTGAAGTAGTTCAAAAATGGAACAGTCAAAGAAAGAGTTCTTGGCTGTGTTACAAGGTATGGAATTGAGTAAGACTCAAAGCCCGACCACGGCAGAAGATATAAAGAGAATGAAAGTCATTCCCTATGCCTCAGCCATAGGTTCTATAAAGTATGCCATGATGTGTACCAGATCTATTGTATACCCTACACTGTGTTAAGCAAGGGAGTACAATAGTGATCTAAGAGTAGATCACTGGACATTGGTCAAAATTATCCTTAGTGGAATAAGGAAATATTTCTCGATTATGGAGGTGACAAAAGGTTCGTCGTAAAAAGTTACGTCGATGCAAGTTTTGACACAAATCTGGATGACTCTAAGTCTCGATCTAGATACATATTGAAAGTGGGAGCAATTAGCTAGAGTAGCTCCGTGCAGAGCATTGTAGACATAGAATTCGCAAAATACTTACGGATCTGTATGTGACAGACCCGTTGACTAAAATTATCTCACAAGCAAAACATGATCACACCTTAGTACTCTTTGGGTGTTAATCACATAAATGATGTGAACTAGATTATTGACTCTAGTAAACCCTTTGGGTATAGGTCACATGACGATGTGAACTATGGGTGTTAATCACATGGTGATGTGAACTCTTAGTGTTGAATCACATGGTGATGTGAACTAGATTATTGACTCTAGTGCAAGTGGGAGACTGATGGAAATATGCCCTAGAGGCAATAATAAAGTTATTATTTATTTCCTTATATCATGATAAATGTTTATTATTCATGCTAGAATTGTGTTAACCGGAAACATAATACATGTGTGAATACATAGACAAACAGAGTGTCACTAGTATGCCTCTACTTGACTAGCTCGTTAATCAAAGATGGTTATGTTTCCTAACCATGGACAAAGAGTTGTTATTTGATTAACGGGATCACATCATTAGGTGAATGATCTGATTGACATGACCCATTCCATTAGCTTAGCAGCCGATCGTTTAGTATGTTGCTATTGCTTTCTTCATGACTTATACATGTTCCTATGACTATGAGATTATGCAACTCCCGTTTGCCGGAGGAACACTTTGTGTGCTACCAAACATCACAACGTAACTGGGTGATTATAAAGGTGCTCTACAGGTGTCTCCGAAGGTACTTGTTGGGTTGGCATATTTCGAGATTAGGATTTGTCACTCCGATTGTCGAAGAGGTATCTCTGGGCCCTCTCGGTAATGCACATCACATAAAGCCTTGCAAGCATTGCAACTAATGAGTTTGTTGTGAGATGATGTATTACAGAACGAGTAAAGAGACTTGCCGGTAACGAGATTGAACTAGGTATTGAGATACCGACGATCGAATCTCGGGCAAGTAACATACCGATGACAAAGGGAACAACGTATGTTGTTATGCGGTCTGACCGATAAAAGATCTTCATAGAATATGTAGGAGCCAATATGAGCATCCAGGTTCCGCTATTGGTTATTAACCGGAGACGTGTCTCGGTCATGTCTACATTGTTCTCGAACCCGTAGGGTCCGCACGCTTAAGGTTTCGATGACAGTTATATTATGAGTTTATGCATTTTGATGTACCGAAGTTTGTTCGGAGTCCCAGATGTGATCACGGACATGACGAGGAGTTTCGAAATGTTTGAGACATAAAGATTGATATATTGGAAGCCTATATTTGGATATTGGAAGTGTTCCGGGTGAAATCGGGATTTTACCGGAGTACCTGGAGGTTACCGGAACCCCCCCGAGAGGTATATGGGCCTTAGTGGAAGAGAGGAGATGTGGCCTGGGCTGGGCCGTGCGCCCCTCCCCCCCTAGTCCGAATAGGACAAGGAGAGGGGGCCGGCGCCCCCCTTCCTTATCTCTCTCCTCTTTCCCCCCTCCCGAATCCTATTCCAACTAGGAAAGGGGGGAATCCTACTCCCAGAGGGAGTAGGACTCCTCCTGGCGCGCCCTCTCCTGGCCGGCCGCACCCCCCCTTTGAACCTTTATATACGGAGGCAGGGAGCACCCCTAGAGACACAAGTTGATCCACGTGATCATATTCTTAGCCGTGTGCGGTGCCCCCTTCCACCATAGTCCTCGATAATATTGTAGCGGTGCTTAGGCGAAGCCCTGCGACAGTAGTACATCAAGATCGTCACCACGCCGTCGTGCTGACGGAACTCTTCCCCGACACTTTGCTGGATCGGAGTCCGGGGATCGTCATCGAGCCGAACGTGTGCTAGAACTCGGAGGTGCCGTAGTTTCGGTGCTTGATCGGTCGGGCCGTGAAGACGTACGACTACATCAACCAAGTTGTGCTAACGCTTCCGTTGTCGATCTACAAGGGTACGTAGATCATACTCTCCCCTCTCGTTGCTATGCATCACCATGATCTTGTGTGTGCGTAGGAATTTTTTTGAAATTACTACGTTCCCAAACAAGTCTCACATCAACTAGGCGTATCAACAGGCTATGGAGATGCCCATCAATAGATATCAATGTGAGTGAGTAGGGATTGCCATGTAACGGATGCACTAGAGCTATAAGTATATGAAAGCTCAAAAAGAAACTAAGTGGGTGTGCATCCAACTTGCTTGCTCATGAAGACCTAGGGTAATTTTGAGGAAGCCCATCATTGGAATATACAATCCAAGTTCTATAATGAAAGATTCCCACTAGTATATGGAAGTGATAACATGAGAGACTCTCTACTATGAAGATCATGGTGCTACTTTGAAGCTCAAGTGTGGTAAAAGGATAGTAACATTGTCCCTTCTCTCTTTTTCTCTCATTTTTTTATTTTTTTATTTGGGCCTTTTCTCTTTTTTTATGGCCTCTCTTTTTTTATTTGGGCTTCTTTGGCCTCTTTTTTTGTCCGGAGTCTCATCCCGACTTGTGGGGGAATCATAGTCTCCATCATTCTTTCCTCACTGGGACAATGCTCTAATAATGATGATCATCACACTTTTATTTTTCTTACAACTCAACAATTACAACTCGATACTTAGAACAAGATATGACTCTATATGAATACCTCCGGCGGTGTACCGGGATATGCAATATGACAATGATGGAGTGTGTCATAATAAACGGAACGGTGGAAAGTTGCATGGCAATATATCTCGGAATGGCTATGGAAATGCCATAATAGGTAGGTATGGTGGCTGTTTTGAGGAAGGTATATGGTGGGTGTATGATACCGACGAAAGGTGCGCGGTATTAGAGAGGCTAGCAAAGGTGGAAGGGTGAGAGTGCGTATAATCCATGGACTCAACATTAGTCATAAAGAACTCATATACTTATTGCAAAAATCTAGAAGTTATCAAAGCAAAGTATTACGCGCATGCTCCTAGGGGGATAGATTGGTAGGAAAAGACCATCGCTCGTCCCCGACCGCCACTCATAAGGAAGACAATCAATAAATAAATCATGCTCCGACTTCATCACATAACGGTTCACCATACGTGCATGCTACGGGAATCACAAGCTTCAACACAAGTATTTCTCAAATTCACAACTACTCAACTAGCATGACTTTAATATTATCACCTCCATATCTCAAAACAATTATCATGCTTCAATCTTTTCTTAGTATTCAACACACTCAAAAGAAAGTTTCACAAATCTTGAATACCAAGCATATTATTATTAAGCAAATTACCATGCTATTAAGAGACTCTCAAAATAATTTAAGTGAAGCATGAGAGATCAATAGTTTCTTTAAAACAAATCCACCACCATGCTCTAAAAGATCTAAGTGAAGCATATAGAGAAAAATTACATAGCTCAAAAGATATAAGTGAAGCACATAGAGCAAAACTACTTAGCTCAAAAGATATAAGTGAAGCACATAGAGCAAAACTACTTAGCTCAAAAGATATAAGTGAAGCACATAGAGTATTCTATCAAATTTTAATTCATGTATGGCTCTCTCAAAAGGTTTGTACAGCAAGGATGACTATGGCACACTAACAAACAAAGAAACAAATAATACAAGACGCTCCAAGCAAAACACATATCATATTGGTGAATAAAAATATAGCTCCAAGTAAAGTTACCGATAGAAGTAGATGAAAGAGGGGATGCCTTCCGGGGCATCCCCAAGCTTTGGCTTTTAGGTGTCCTTAGATTATCTTGGGGGTGCCATGGGCATCCCCAAGCTTAGGCTCTTGCCACTCCTTCTTCCAAAATCCATCAAATCCTTACCCAAAACTTGAAATCTCCACAACACAAAACTTAAGGCAGAAAACTCATGAACTCCGTTAGCGAAAGAAAACAAAAGACCACTTCAAGGTACTGTAATGAACTCATTATTTATTTATATTGGTGTTAAACCTACTGTATTCCAACTTATCTATGGATTATAAACTATTTTACTAACCATAGATTCATCAAAATAAGCAAACAACACACGAAAAACAGAATCTGTCAAAAAACAGAACAGTCTGTAGTAATTTGTAGCTAGCGCAAGATCTGGAACCCCAAAAATTCTAAAATAAATTACTGGATGTGAGGAATTTATCTATTAATCATCAAAAAGAATTAACTAAATAGCACTCTCCATATAAAAATTATAGCAGTTCTCGTGAGCGCTAAAGTTTCTGTTTTTTACAGCAAGTTCAACAAGACTTTCCCCAAGTCTTCCCAACGGTTCTACTTGGCACAAAAGCTAATTAAACAAAAAACACACAACCAAAACAGAGGCTAAATACTTTATTTATACTAAACAGGAGCAAAAAGCAAGGAATAAAAATAAAATTGGGTTGCCTCCCAACAAGTGCTATCGTTTAACGCCCCTAGCTAGGCATAACAAGCAAAGATAGATCTAGGTATTGCCATCTTTGGTAGGCAATCCATAATTGGCTCTCAAGATAGTTTCATATGGCAATTTTATTTTCTTTCTTAGAAAGTGTTCCATGCCCTTTTTTTAATGGAAATTGAAATCTAATATTCCCTTCCTTCATATCAATAATCGCACCAACCGTTCTAAGGAAAGGTCTGCCAAGAATAATAAGGCAAGAAGGATTGTAATCTATATCAAGAACAATGAAATCTATGGGCACATAATTACGATTTGCAACAATAAGAACATCATTAATTCTTCCCATAGGTTTCTTAATAGTAGAATCCGCAAGATGAAAGTTTAGAGAGCTATCATCAAAATTACGGAAATCTAGCAAATCACACAAAGTTTTGGGGATAGTGGAGACACTAGCACCCAAATCACACAAAGCATAAAACTCATGATCTTTAATTTTAATTTTAATAGTTGGTTCCCACTCATCATAGAGTTTTCTAGGGATAGAAACTTTCAACTCAAGTTTTTCTTCATAAGATTGCATTAAGGCATCAATAATATGTTCGGTGAAGGCTTTATTTTGACTATAAGCATGTGGAGAATTTAGCACGGATTGCAACAAGGAAATACAATCAATTAAAGAGAAACTTTCATAATTAAATTCCTTGAAATCCAATATAGTGGGTTTAGCAACATCTAGATTTTTATTTCTTTCAATCCCACTTTCATCAATTTCATCACAAAGATCTAAATACTCCAAATTTTTAGAACGCCTTCTAGGTAAAGGAAGATAATATTCAGTTTCATCAAGATTCATATTGCAAAATAAAGATTTAATAGGAGACACATCAATAAATTTTAGATCTTCATCTTGATTTTCATAGGAATTGGAAGAACACGCTTTAATAAAGGCATCTTTGGTAGCACGCATCCTAGCGGTTCTTTCCTTGCACTCATCAATGGAAATTCTCATGGCTTTGAGAGACTCATTGATATCATGCTTAGGAGGAATAGTTCTAAGTTTTAAAGAATCAACCTCAAGAGAAATTCTATCAACGTTCCTAGCCAAATCATCAACTTTAAGCAATTTCTCTTCAAGCAAAGCATTAAAATTCTTTTGTGAATTCATAAACTCTTTAACACTATTCTCAAATTCAGAGGGCATCTTAAATTTCAATAAGAGTTGTTGTAGGAATTCCCATAATTATTAGAAGGATTACTAGAATATGGCCTAGGATTAAAATCCCTCTATAAGCGTTGTTACCAAAATTATTCCTACCAACAAAATTCAAATCCATAGATTCATTATTATTCTCAATCAAAGTAGACAAAGGCATATCATTAAGATCAGAAGAAACACTCTTAGTAGCAAATAATTTCATAAGTTCATCCATCTTTCCACTCAACACATTAATTTCTTCTATCGCATGCACTTTTTTATTAGAAGTTCTTTCAATATGCCATTGAGAATAATTAACCATAATATTATCTAGGAGCTTAGTAATATCTCCTAAAGTGATTTCCATCAAAGTACCTCCTGCGGCCGAATCTAAAAGATTTCTAGAAGCAAAATTCAATCCGGCATAAAAAATTTGTATAATCATCCACAAATTCAAACCATGAGTAGGGCAATTATGTATCATTAATTTAATTCTCTCCCAAGCTTGTGCAACATGTTCATGATCAAGTTGTTTAAAGTTCATAATATCGTTTCTAAGAGAGATGATCTTAGCGGGAGGGAAATACTTAGAGATAAAAGCATCTTTGCACTTGTTCCAAGAATCAATACTATTTTTAGGCAAAGACGAAAACCAAGCTTTAGCACGATCTCTAAGCGAAAAAGGAAATAGCTTCAATTTAACGACATCATTATCGACATCTTTTTTCTTTTGCATATCACATAAATCAACGAAGCTATTCAGACGAGTAGCGGCATCTTCACTAGGAAGGCCGGCGAATTGATCTTTCATAACAAGATTTAACAAAGCAGCATTGATTTCACAAGATTCAGTATTGGCAAGAGGAGCAATCGGAGTGCTAAGGAAATCATTATTATTGGTATTGGTGAAGTCACACAATTTGGTAGTATCTTGTGCCATCGCGACAAATAAAGCGAACAAACTAGCACACGAGCAAACAAGGGCAAACGGGAAAAAGAGGCAAATAGAGAGGGAGGATAGAGAGAGAGAGAGAGGGCGAATAAAACGGCAAGGGTGAAGTGGGGGAGAGGAAAACGAGAGGCAAATGACAAATAATGTAATGCAAGAGATAGGGATTGTGATGGGTACTTGGTATGTTGACTTTTTGCGTAGACTCCCTGGCAACGGCGCCAGAAATCCTTCTTGCTACGTCTTGAGCTTGCGTTGGTTTTCCCCGAAGAGGAAGGGATGATGCAGGAGAGTAGCGTAAGTATTTCCCTCAGTTTTTGAGAACCAATGTATCAATCCAGTAGGAGGCCACGCTCTAGTCCCTCGTACCTGCACAAAAGGATAGCTACTCGCAACCAACGTGATTAGGGGTTGTCAATACCTTCACGGCCACTTACGAGAGTGAGATCTGATAGATATAATATTTTTGGTATTTTTGGTATAAAGATGCAAAGTAAAAGTAAAAGGCAAAGTAAAAAAGCAAAGCAAGATTAAAGTGATGGAGATTAATATGATGAGAATAGACCCGGGGGCCATAGGTTTCACTAGTGGCTTCTCTCAAGAGCATAAGTATTCTACGGTGGGGGAACAAATTACTGTTGAGCAATTGACATAATTGAGCATAGTTATGAGATTATCTAGGCATGATCATGTATATAGGCATCACGTCCGTGACAAGTAGACCGAAACAATTCTGCATCTACTACTATTACTCCACTCATCGATCGCTATCCAGCATGCATCTAGAGTATTAAGTTAAAAACAGAGTAACGCTTTAAGCAAGATGACATGATGTAGAGAGATAAATTCATGCAATATGAAACAAACTCCATCTTGTTATCCTCGATGGCAACGATGCAATACGTGCCTTGCTGCCCCTTCTGTCACTGGCAAAGGACACCGCAAGATCGAACCCAAAGCTAAGCACTTCTCCCATGGCAAGAACTACCAATCTAGTTGGCCAAACCAAACGGATAATTCGAAGAGACTTGCAAAGATAATCAATCATACATAAAAGAATTCAGAGAAGATTCAAATATTATTCATAGATAGACTTGATCATAAACCCACAATTCATCGGTCTCAACAAACACACCGCAAAAAGTAGCTTACATCGAATAGATCTCCACAAGAGAGGGGGAGAACTTTGTACTGAGATTCAAAGAGAGAGAAGAAGCCATCTAGCTACTAACTATGGACCCGAAGGTCTGGTAAACTACTCACACTTCATCGGAGAGGCTATGATGATGTAGAAGCCCTCCGTGATGACGGCCCTCTTCCGGCGGAGCTCCGGAACAGGCCCCAAGACGGGATCTCGTGGATACAGAAAGTTGCAGCGGTGGAATTAGGTTTTTGGCTCCGTCTCTGTTCGTTTGGGGGTACGTAGGTATATATAGGAGGAAAGAGTACGTCGGTGGAGCTCCGAGGGGCCCACGAGGCAGGGGGGCACGCCCTAGGGGGGGCGCCCCCCACCCTCGTGACCGCCTCTTTTGTTCCTTGGAGCAGGGTCCAAGTCTCTTGGATCACGTTCGGTGAGAAAATCACGTTCCCGAAGGTTTTATTCCGTTTGGACTCCGTTTGATATTCCGTTTCTTCAAAACACTGAAATAGGCAAAAAACAACAATTCTGGGCTGGGCCTCCGGTTAATAGGTTAGTCCCAAAAATAATATAAAAGTGGAAAATAAAGCCCAATATAGTCCAAAACAGTAGATAATATAGCATGGAGCAATCAAAAATTATAGATACGTTGGAGACGTATCACCGTCTCACCATGGCAATGCGGAGTGAGGACAACACGACGAAGAATCAGAGCCGGGACTAGGGCATCAACACCGTTGGCACGCGGGAGGGCCCCACCTCCACCGTCCGCGACGGTAGCCGTCGGGACGCAATAGCAGGAGCACACCAGGCCCGGCCGAGCCCTCGTGGGCTCGTAAAGCTCCCGCCTTCGCGCTGGTGCCGGCACGCCGTCGGCGCCGCCGCCCCGTATCCGAGCCGCTCATCCTCCTCACCGCGCCGCAGACAACGAGGCCACGCCGGGGAGCCGGCCCGCTAGGACCCAGATGGGTCCCGCCGAGCCTAGATCTGGGCCGGGGGCGCGACGACGGCCACCCAACACCACCACGCCGCCCCGCCGCCAAGGAGTGGCGCCGACACCACGCCCGCTGGCCGCCACCGCAGGGCCGCCGGACCGCAGCAAGGCCGAGCATCACCGCCGCCGCCTCCCAGCCCCGGGAAGGGAGCACGCGCGCACGGGGACGAGAAGGCCCGTCGCCGCCGGCACCACCCGGGCCAGCGCCGGGGGCGCCCGCCGGCGGCGGCGGGGGGAGAGACGGGGGAGGAGGGGCCCGAGGAAGAGGAGCTCGAGCTCCGCCCCGGCCACCTCCCGGGAGGCGGCGCGAGGCGGACATGATGGGGGGATGGGGGAGGGGCGGAAGGGGGTGGAGGGGGCACGAGGCCGACGGCCGGCGGGAGGGACGGTGGCGGCGGGAGGAGAGGACGGGGGAATACCTACAGATTGATAATTGTTTGAGAGTCGGCGTTGGAGATGCCCTTAGGCAAAAGGATGGCTCCGCTACTGCCTATGCTGTAAACCTATTGACATTTCGGCCAATTTGAATGGAGAACCTCTCACCCAGTGAGCATTCGGAACAGTGGAAAAAATATTGTAGCAAATGAACATTGCCCCATCAAGATCTATCCTTTATTATACCATGGATAGATGGACAGAGCTGCTTAAATTAATTAATTTATTACATTCATAACGCATGAACTCATAGCAATAGCTTCCATCGAGCATCCATGAAAATGGCACACATATGGCTAGATGGATTCAGTGGTGCAGTTCCTGTAGCACATGCAATAATTTATTTCTTTGCATATGCCGCTGTCAAAGTTCTCTCTTCTACAGGGCTTGTTGCAGGTGCCGCGGAAGATACATGATGTGTCGTTGTCCCATGTCTGGCTCCATGATGTGTCACAGGCATCCGATCCCATCTCTTCTGCATACGTCCAAAAACAATACACATTAACAATCAACCAAATTAACTTCTACTTGCAAAAAAAAACACTAAATTAACTTGGATCATTCTGTTCGGGAGAAGTGCGGGTCCGAAGTATTCGTACCAGATGACAAGACAAGCAGCGTCACGAGGCACAAGCATATCAACACCTTGCTGGCTCCCAACAGTCCTTCGCGATGTTCTTCATGCACCATGCCATAGCGATCATGGGGTAGTGATAAGTAAAACTGATCTGTGTATGCGTACATCCGTGCACCATGACACTGTTACTTTTTAAGATATTAATCCATGCCATTAGTTCTTATCGAAACGTCTTGATTTACTTCCACTTTACAACTCAAGAACTGACTGAATCTACCAACAAGGCAGTTTACCACCTGAGCTATTCTTAGTTCTTGGTGGAGAATACTACTAGTCCCATCTCTACTTCTAATGGACGAGTTGGTGAATAGTCTTCGCGGTTTATTTTCGCTGGATTTTTTTCGTCTCTCCTCAAACCACCCCCTCCCACCATGGTCCATCGGTTTTTTTTTCTCTTCACTCTTTATTACAACCAGAACTTTCCTAACGTATAACAAATCACAGATGTAACTTCCTTAAATTATGTAAATCAATCATTACTTTTATTGGTTAAATTTGTCTTAGAAAACAAATAACAGATTTTCAGAAAACAAGTAATACAATTTAATCTAACTTTCCTAACTTATCTAAATCAATCGATTTCTCTTATTAGTGAAATTTGTTTTAGGAAACAAATAACAGACACGTCACAACTTTTCTCCCAATAAATAGTTTCTTGACATTTGCAAAGTTTCCTAATCAGACACGTCACAAACGGGCAGGTACTGATATCACGTTACCAAACAATAAAACCCCATTTGCATACAAATCAGTACAAAAATCCTAACTTTCCTAATTTTTTACCTTTCCTTGATAACAACCAATATTTCCTATGTTTTCCACCTATTGAAGGAAATCACCCCTCCATCGATATTAGCATTTTTTTTGGAATGAGATCTCCGGGTTATGATTTTTTTTTTTGCGATTATTTCAAATTGTGACCTCTCCTTCCACTCCGGCTCCTTCTCGCATAAACACCTCCACCACAGCCAGGTGACACCACCCCAGACCTCCTGCCTCTCCACACCTTCTCCGCCACCTCCTTCTCATACTCCATTAACAACCCCTCCGCCACATTTGTCCACGGTGGTGTCGAGGGCATGGCGCAGCAGCGTACCGGCGGTAGAGCAGCGCATAGCAGCAGGAAGCAGCACGCAGCAGGCGAGGCGAGCGGCCGACGGTGGAGGGCAGAGATTCGGCCGGCGTGGCTGAGGGGGCGGCCGGCAGAAGATGGCCACGACTGGAGGCGGCGCGAGGCAGGGGCGCGACAGCGGGGCGAGCGAAGGGATAGGCGGCAGCAGACGGGGCGAGCGCAGCCAGCGAGAGTGTGGCGCGCGGCCAGGGTGTGTGTCGCGCGAGGCACAGTGGTGCGGGGGCAGCGGCGAGCGCGACAGCAGCGGCGGGCGCGACCGACGCGGTGTAGCACGGGCGTGGGCATGGAGAGGGAGTGGCCCCGCGGGCGCGGAAGAAGAGCGGCAGGCTCGGGCATGGGCGTGCATAGGAGCGGGCATGTGCCACGGGGTCAATCCGAGGAGCTCGGTGGCTACCCCTGCAATGGCCATGGCGGACGGCGGTCCTCGGCCACGGCGAAATACCTAACGGGAGCAAACGTGAGGGGAAACAGGGGAAATGCAAGAGGAGATCATGGCGGTGTCAATGGCGCCCTAGGGGAAGACATGGGAGCTCGGGGCGGCGCGGATGGAACGGCAATGTTGCGGTGGCCCAAGGTTGAGGAAGACGGCAGCGACGTTGATGCGGGGGTGCTGGACTTGATCTAAATATATTGGCTAAATAGGCTATGCTGATTGGCACTGAAGTTGAGCTAGCACCGCTTGATTATGTTACATATAATCGCCAAGATCTCGTCAGCGGCGTCATCTGTTTCATGTGCTTTACTGCATCACATATGCCGTGTCTCGACAGCAAAATTGTAGGAGTAACCGGTCCTGGTTGCACAACCTTTTGAATAAGAATAGGGCCAGGCAGATTAAGGAGTTCGCTGCCGTGAAGAGTTGAATTGTGTGATACCACCATTCAATTGCGCCATTCTTCTTTTTAGAGGAAACGACAGGAGAGGCTTCTACTGCATTTAATTAACAAAAGATATTAATGTTACATATTTACAAGAGGGGTGCCACTTGTTTGTTGTTTGTCCTCAGTTGCTCTTAACGCGTTCCTACCTTCCGCCATGCGATGCCAAAGGCGTTTCAGGAGGCGTTGCGCATGATGGAACGTTGGTGAGTCACAGGTGCACCAGGTCATCATGGCCTCCAACAGTACCACATGGTACATTGAGGTTGACGCATCATTAACAGGTTGAAGATGAAGTTGTGTGAGTCATAAATTGGAGCGGCTCGTGATTTTGTATGTTAGCCCTTCCTTGTAGGTGCTTCTCAAGCTGGAGGACAACATATTAGTCAAGACATTAGGGATCCTCATTGATGTTTTATCTCTCGTCTGCACTTATTTTGTTTGCTCCAATTCTATATATTCTCACGAGTAGATGAGGTGTAAGCATGTGCAATGTAGTTCCTTTTTCTACATATGGTGATTGATTTCTTCTTTGATAACCCAACTAACGGATGGTAATCAATCTTCAAATACCAAAACCAAACATACAAGGCAACAATCAATTCACGTATCACAATCAGATTCTTCTTTAGTACCCAGCTCAACTCACGGATGGTAATCAATCTACAAACAAAGGAAACAATCACCGCCGTTTACCTCTCGCCAATGTTACATAAAAATAACGCTGAGAATTTAGATGTATTGTTTGTCATGGAGCTGTGGCCGGCCGATTACATGAACTTAATTCCCTTAGTTGTGGTGGCAAATATAATACACATAATCCATATTGTTATGCACTAGCGTGTGTGCGTGTGAAATAGATGGATTATGGTCCCGTACCCAATAAGATGGATATGTGTGTGTGTCTTAGAGAGAGAGAGGGAGAGGAGGAGAGAGAGTGAGGAAGAGGGAGGGAGAGGGTGAGAATTTGATGGTAAAAAAGGTCGTTAATGTCACTTAATATGTATGAGAATATTAAATATAATATTAACATAATTGATATTGAACTCTTAAAGTTAATGTGGCCCCGTTGCAACGCACGAGCGTTCTTCTAGTGTAACATAAGGAACCAGATCCTCTAACATCCTCAAGGGATGTCATGTAAGCCAAATTTGCATACAGTAAGAAGGCATCGGTATTACCCTTTAAGAAGAATGTAAAGTAAAAAATATGGACAAAAATTGCATACAATTTTCATAGAAATTGCACTTTTTATAATACCCAAGAATAATAATATAATAGAAAAAATTCACAAAAATTAAGCTTTCGAACCAAGAACTTTGAGAATGGTGTTTGTTGGGTTTCGTAGTAATTTCAAAAATTCTCCTACGCTCACGCAAGATCATGGTGATGCATGGCCACGAGAGGGGAGAGTATGATCTACATACCCTTGTAGATCGACAACGGAAGCGTTTGGTTGATGTAGTCGTACGTCTCCACGGCCCGACCGATCAAGCACCGAAACTACGGCACCTCCGAGTTCTAGCACACGTTCAGCTCGATGACGATCCCCGGACTCCGATCCAGCAAAGTGTCGGGGAAGAGTTCCGTCAGCACGACGGCATGGTGACGATCTTGATGTACTACCGTCGCAGGGCTTCGCCTAAGCACTACTACAATATTATCGAGGACTATGGTGGAAGGGGGCACCGCACACGGCTAAGAATATGATCACGTGGATCAACTTGTGTCTCTAGGGGTGCCCCTGCCTCCGTATATAAAGGTTCAAGGGAGGGGGGCCGGCCGGCCAAGGTGTGGCGCGCCAGGAGGAGTCCTACCCCTTCTGGGAGTAGGACTCCCCCCCTTTCCTAGTTGGAATAGGATTCGTGGAGGGGGGGGGGGGAAGAGGAGAGAGAGGAGGAAGGGGGGCCGGCCCCCTCTCCTTGTCCAATTTGGACCAAGGGGGGGAGGGGCGCGCGGCCCATCTCTGGCCACCTCTCCTCTCTTCCACTAAGGCCCATATACCTCCCGGGGGGTTCCGGTAACCTCCCGGTACTCCGGTAAAATCCCGATTTCACCCGGAACACTTCCGATATCCAAACATAGGCTTCCTATATATCGATCTTTACGTCTCGACCATTTCGAGACTCCTCGTCATGTCCCCGATCTCATCCGGGACTCCGAACTCCTTCGGTACATCAAAATGCATAAACTCATAATATAACTATCATCGTAACCTTAAGCGTGCGGACCCTACGGGTTCGAGAACAATGTAGACATGACCAAGACACGTCTCCGGTCAATAACCAATAGCGGAACCTGGATGCTCATATTGGCTCCTACATATTCTACGAAGATCTTTTATCGGTCAAACCGCATAACAACATACGTTGTTCCCTTTGTCATCGGTATGTTACTTGCCCGAGATTCGATCATCGGTATCCTATACCTAGTTCAATCCCGTTGCCGGCAAGTCTATTTACTCGTTCTGTAATACATCATCTCACAACTAACTCATTAGTTGCAATGCTTGCAAGGCTTTATGTGATGTGCATTACCGAGAGGGCCCAGAGATACCTCTCCGACAATCGGAGTGACAAATCCTAATCTCGAAATACGCCAACCCAACAAGTACCTTCGGAGACACCTGTAGAGCACCTTTATAATCACCCAGTTACGTTGTGACGTTTGGTAGCACACAAAGTGTTCCTCCGGCAAACGGGAGTTGCATAATCTCATAGTCATAGGAACATGTATAAGTCATTAAGAAAGCAATAGCAAGATACTAAACGATCGGGTGCTAAGCTAACGGAATGGGTCATGTCAATCAGATCATTCACCTAATGATGTGATCCCTTTAATCAAATAACAACTCTTTTGTTCATGGTTAGGAAACATAACCATCTTTGATTAACGAGCTAGTCTAGTAGAGGCATACTAGTGACATTTGTTTGTCTATGTATTCACACATGTATTATGTTTCCGGTTAATACAATTCTAGCATGAATAATAAACATTTATCATGATATAAGGAAATAAATAATAACTTTATTATTGCCTCTAGGGCATATTTCCTTCAGTCTCCCACTTGCACTAGAGTCAATAATTTAGTTCACATCGCCATGTGATTCAACACTAATAGTTCACATCACCGTGTGATTAACACCCATAGTTCACATTGTCATGTGACCTATACCAAAAGGGTTTACTAGAGTCAGTAATCTAGTTCACATCGTTTATGTGATTAACACCCAAAGAGTACTAAGGTGTGATCATGTTTTGCTTGTGAGATAATTTTAGTCAACGGGTCTGTCACATACAGATCCGTAAGTATTTTGCGAATTCTATGTCTACAATGCTCTGCATGGAGCTACTCTAGCTAATTGCTCCCACTTTCAATATGTATCTAGATCGAGACTTAGAGTCATCCAGATCTGTGTCAAAACTTGCATCGACGTAACTTTTTACGATGAACCTTTTTGTCACCTCCATAATTGAGAAATATTTCCTTATTCCACTAAGGATAATTTTGACCGCTGTCCAGTGATCTACTCTTAGATCACTGTTGTACTCCCTTGCTTAACACAGTGTAGGGTATACAATAGATCTGGTACACAGCATGGCATACTTTATAGAACCTATGGCTGAGGCATAGGGAATGACTTTCATTCTCTTTCTATCTTCTGCCGTGGTCGGGCTTTGAGTCTTACTCAATTTCACACCTTGTAACACAGCCAAAAACTCTTTCTTTGACTGTTCCAATTTTTGAACTACTTCAAAATATTGTCAAGGTATGTACTCATTGAAAAAAACCTTATCAAGCATCTTGATCTATCTCTATAGATCTTGATGCTTAATATGTAAGCAGCTTCACCGAGGTCTTTCTTTGAAAAACTTCTTTCAAAACACTCCTTTATGCTTTGCAGAATAATTCTACATTATTTCCGATCAACAATATGTCATTCACATATACTTATCAGAAATGTTGTAGTGCTCCCACTCACTTTCTTGTAAATACAGGCTTCACCGCAAGTCTGTATAAAACTATATGCTTTGATCATCTCATCAAAGCGCATATTCCAACTCCGAGATGCTTGCACCAGTCCATAGATGAATCGCTGGAGCTTGCACATTTTGTTAGCACCTTTAGGATTGACAAAACCTTCTGGTTGTATCATATACAACTCTTCTTTAATAAATCCATTAAGGAATGCAGTTTTGTTTATCCATTTGCCAGATTTCATAAAAATGCGGCAATTTCTAACATGATTTGGATAGACTTAAGCATCACTATGAGTGAGAAAATTTCATCGTAGTCAACACCTTGAACTTTGTCAAAAAACCTTTTTGACAAGTCTAGCTTTGTAGATAGTAACACTACTATCAGCGTCCGTCTTCCTCTTGAAGATCTATTTATTTTCTATGGCTTGCCAATCATCGGGCAAATCCATCAAAGTCCATACTTTGTTCTCATACATGGATCATATCTCACATTTCATGGCCTCAAACCATTTCACGGGATCTGGGCTCATCATCGCTTCCTCATAGTTCACAAGTTCGTCATGGTCTAGTAACATGACTTCCAGAACAGGATTACCGTACCACTCTGGTGCGGATCTCACTCTGTTTTACCTACGAGATTCGGTAGTAACTTGATCTGAAGTTACATGATCATCATCATTAGCTTCCTCACTAATTGGTGTAGTAGTCACAAGAACAGATTTCTGTGATGAACTACTTTCCAATAAGGGAGAAGGTACAATTACCTTATCAAGTTTTCTACTTTCCTCCCACTCACTTCTTTCGAGAGAAACTCCTTCTCTAGAAAGGATCCATTCTTAGCAATGAATGTCTTGCCTTCGGATCTGTGATAGAAGGTGTACCCAACAGTCTTCTTTGGGTATCCCATGAAGACATATTTCTCCGATTTGGGTTTGAGCTTATCAGGATGAAACTTTTTCACATAAGCATCACAACCCAAAACTTTAAGAAACGACAACTTTGGTTTCCTGCCAAACCATAATTCAGATTGTGTCGTCTCAACGGATTTAGATGGTGCCCTTTTTAACGTGAATGCAGCTGTCTCTAATGCATAACCCCAAAACAATAGTGGTAGATTGGTAAGAGACATCATAGATTGCACTATATCCAATAAAGTACGGTTATGACGATCGGACACACCATTATGCTGTGGTGTTCCAGGTGGCATGAGTTTGTGAAACTATTCCACAATGTTTTAATTGAAGACCAAACTCGTAACTCAAATATTTGTCTCCGCGATCAGATCGTAGAAACTTTTTTTTCTTGTCACGATGATTTTCCACTTCACCCTGGAATTATTTGAACTTTTCAAATGTTTCAGACTTATGTTTCATCAAGTAGATATACTCATATCTGCTCAAATCATCTGTGAAGATCAGAAAATAATGATACCTGTCGCGAGCCTCAATATTCATCGGACCACATACATCAGTATGTATGATTTCCAACAAATCTGTTGCTCGCTCCATTGTTCCGAATAACAGAGTCTTAGTCATCTTGCCCATGAGGCATGGTTCGCAAGCATCAATTGATTCATAATCAAGTGATTCCAAAAGCCCATCAGCATGGAGTTTCTTCATGCGCTTTACACCAATATGACCTAAACGGCAGTGCCACAAATAAGTTGCACTATCATTATTAATTTTGCATCTTTTTGTTTCAATATTATGATTATGTCTATCACTACGATCGAGATCCAACGAACTATTTTCATTGGGTGTGTAACCATATAAGGTTTTATTCATGTAAATAGAACAACAATTTATTCTCTTACTTAAATGAATAACCGTATAAACATGATCAAATCAAATTCATGCTCAACGCAAACACCAAATAACACTTATTTAGGTTCAACACTAATCCCAAAATTATAGGGAGTGTGCGATGATGATCATATCAATCTTGGAACCACTTCCAACACACATCGTCACTTCACCCTTAACTAGTCTCTGTTTATTCTGCAACTCCCATTTCGAGTTACTAATCTTAGCAACTGAACTAGTATCAAATACTGAGGGGTTGCTATAAACACTAGTAAAGTACACATCAATAACATGTATATCAAATATACTTATGTTCACTTTGCCATCCTTCTTATCCGCCAATCACTTGGGGTAGTTCCGCTTCCAGTGACCAGTCCCTTTGTAGTAGAAGCACTTAGTCTCAGGCTTAGGACCAGACTTGGGCTTCTTCACTTGAGCAGCAACTTGCTTGCTGTTCTTCTTGAAGTTCCCCTTCTTCCCTCTGCCCTTTTCATGAAACTAGTGGTCTTGTCTACCATCAACACTTGATATTTTTCTCGATTTCTACCTTCGTCAATTTCAGCATTACGAAGAGCTTGGGAATCGTTTCCGTTATCCCTTGCATATTATAGTTCATCACGAAGTTCTACTAACTTGGTGATGGTGACTAGAGAATTCTGTCAATCACTATCTTATCTGGAAGATTAACTCCCACTTGATTCAAGTGATTGTAGTACCCAGACAATCTGAGCACATGCTCACTAGTTGAGCGATTCTCCTCCATCTTTTAGTTATAGAACTTGTTGGAGACTTCATATCTCTCAACTCGGGTATTTGCTTGAAATATTAACTTCAACTCCTGGAACATCTCATATGGTCCATGACGTTCAAAACGTCTTTGAAGTCCCGATTCTAAGCCATTAAGCATGGTGCACTAAACTATCAAGTAGTCATCATATTGAGCTAGCCAAACATTCATAACGTCTGCATCTGCTCCTGCAATAGGTCTGTCACCTAGCGGTGCATCAAGGACATAATTCTTCTGTGCAGCAATGAGGATAAACCTCAGATCACGGATCCAATCCGCATCATTGCTACTAACACCTTTTAACACAATTTTCTCTAGGAACATATCAAAATAAACACAGGGAAGCAACAATGCGAGCTATTGATCTACAACATAATTTGCAAAATACTACCAGGACTAAGTTCATGATAAATTTAAGTTCAATTAATCATATTACTTAAGAACTCCCACTTAGATAGACATCCCTCTAATCCTCTAAGTGATCACGTGATCCAAATCAACTAATCCATGTCCGATCATCACGTGAGATGGAGCAGTTTCATTGGTGAACATCACTATGTTGATCATATCTACTATATGATTCACGCTCGACCTTTTGGTCTCCGTGTTCCGAGGCCATATCTGTATATGCTTGGCTCGTCAAGTATAACCTGAGTATTCCGCGTGTGCAACTATTTTGCACCCACTGTATTTGAACGTAGAGCCTATCACACCCGATCATCACGTGGTGTCTCAGCACGAAGAACTTTCGCAACGGTGCATACTCAGGGAGAACACTTCTTGATAATTAGTGAGAGATCATCTTAAAATGCTACCGTCAAGCTAAGCAAAAATAAGATGTATAAAAGATAAACATCATATGCAATCAAAATATGTGACATGATATGGCCATCATCATCTTGCTCCTTTGATCTCCATCTCCAAAGTACTGTCATGATCTATATCGTCACCGGCATGACACCATGATCTCCATCATCTTGATCTATATCAATGTGTCGTCACGTGGTCGTCTCGCCAACAATTGCTCTTGCAACTATTGCTATCGCATAGTGATAAAGTAAAGCAATTATTGGACGCTTGCATCTTATGCAATAGAGAGACAACCATAAGGATTTTGCCAGTTGCTGATAACTTCAACAAAACATGATCATCTCATACAACAACTTATATCACATCACGTCTTGACCATATCACATCACAACATGCCCTGCAAAAACAAGTTAGACGTCCTCTACTTTGTTGTTGCAAGTTTTACGTGGCTGCTACGGGCTTAGCAAGAACCGTTCTTACCTACGCACCAAAAACCACAACGATAGTTTGTCAAGTTGGTGCTGTTTTAACCTTCGCAAGGACCGGGCGTAGCCACACTCGGTTCAACTAAAGTTGGAGAAACTGACACCCGCCAGCCACCTATGTGCAAAGCACGTCGGGAGAACCAGTCTCGCGTAAGCGTACGCGTAATGTCGGTCCGGGCCGCTTCATCCAACAATACCGCCGAACCAAAGTATGACATGCTGGTAAGCAGTATGACTTATATCGCCCACAACTCACTTGTGTTCTACTCGTGCACAACATCAATGCATAAAACCTAGGCTCGGATGCCACTGTTGGGGAACGTAGTAATTTCAAAAATTTCCTACGCACACGCAAGATCATGGTGATGCATAGCAACGAGAGTGGAGAGTGTGATCTACGTACCCTTATAGATCGACAGCGGAAGCGTTAGCACAACACGGTTGATGTAGTCGTACGTCTTCACGGTCCGACCGATCAAGCACCGAAACTGCGGCACCTCCGAGTTCTAGCACACGTTCAGCTCGATGACGATCCCCAGACTCCGATCCAGCAAAGTGTCGGGGAAGAGATCCGTCAGCACGACGGCGTGGTGATGATCTTGATGTTCTACCGTCGCAAGGCTTCGCCTAAGCACCGCTACAATATTATCGAGGATTATGGTGGAGGGGGGCACCGCACACGGCTAAGAGAACGATCACGAAGATCAACTTGTGTGTCTAGAGGTGCCTCCCTGCCCCCGTATATAAAGGAGCAAGGGGGGAGGAGGCCGGCCCTAGGAGAGGCGCACCAGGTGTGGAGTCCTACTAGGACTCCCTAGTCCTAGTAGGATTCCGCCTCCCATATGGAATAGGAAAAGAGGAAGGGAAAAGGAGAAGGAAGGAAGGGGGCGCCCCCCTTCCCTAGTCCAATTCGGACCAGACTAAGGGGAGAGGTGCGGCCACCCTTGAGGCCCTTTTCCTTCTTTCCCGTATGGCCCAATAAGGCCCAATACGTATTCCCGTAACTCTCCGGTACTCCAAAAAATACCCGAATCACTCGGAACCTTTCCGATGTCCGAATATAGTCGTCCAATATATCGATCTTTACGTCTCGACCATTTCGAGACTCCTCGTCATGTCCCCGATCTCATACGGGACTCGGAACTCCTTCGGTACATCAAAACTCATAAACTCATAATATAACTGTCATCGAAACCTTAAGCGTGCGGGCCCTACGGGTTCGAGAATAATGTAGACATGACCGAGACACGTCTCCGGTCAATAACCAATAGCGGAACCTGGATGCTCATATTGGCTCCCACATATTCTACGAAGATCTTTATCGGTCAGACCGCATAACAACATACGTTGTTCCCTTTGTCATCGGTATGTTACTGGCCCGAGATTCGATCGTCGGTATCTCAATACCTAGTTCAATCTCGTTATCGGCAAGTCTCTTTACTCGTTCCGTAATACATCATCCTACAACTAACTCATTAGTTGCAATGCTTGCAAGGCTTAAGTGATGTGCATTACCGAGAGGGCCCAGAGATACCTCTCCGACAATCGGAGTGACAAATCCTAATCTCGAAATACGCCAACCCAACATGTACCTTTGGAGACACCTGTAGAGCTCCTTTATAATCACCCAGTTACGTTGTGACGTTTGGTAGCACACAAAGTGTTCCTCCGGCAAACGGGAGTTGCATAATCTCATAGTCAGAGGAACATGTATAAGTCATGAAGAAAGCAATAGCAACGTACTAAACGATTGAGTGCTAAGCTAACGGAATGGGTCAAGTCAATCACACCATTCTTCTAATGATGTGATCCCGTTAATCAAATAACAACTCTTTTGTTCATGGTTAGGAAACATAACCATCTTCGATTAACGAGCTAGTCTAGTAGAGGCATACTAGTGACACTCTGTTTGTCTATGTATTCACACATGTATTATGTTTCCGGTTAATACAATTCTAGCATGAATAATAAACATTTATCATGATATAAGGAAATAAATAATAACTTTATTATTGCCTCTAGGGCATATTTCCTTCAACCGGGGAGTTCCCTCAGACGTACCTCGGCCTCCACCTGTCTTGGGAGAAGCTTCACTACGCGGATTTCTTGCCCATGATCGCCAAGGTAGACAAGTACCTCGCGGGGTGGGCTTCCCGCCTGTTGTCTCCTGCCAGACGCCTGGTTCTCATCAATGCGGTGCTGGATGCTCTCCCCACCTACGCCATGGCGGCCATGCTCCTGTCGCCCGTCGTGCTCAGTGCGTTGGACGGTCTTCGACGTTCCTTTCTTTGGAATGTCGCTGAGCGTACCTCCGGCGCACAATGCCTGGTGGCTTGGGAGCGCGTGTGCAGGTCGAAGGCTGAAGGAGGGCTGGGGTGCGTGACCTGGCAACCCAGAACAAAAGCCTTCTGCTGAAGATGGTGCACCGGCTTTACACGGCGGCTGGGTCGCGCTGGGCGGCCTGGATCTGGCAAGGGGCTGATGGTTTCTATAGGATCGAAAGTATGTCTAGAGGGGGGTGATTAGACTACTTGACCAAATAAAAATCTAGCCTTTTCCCAAATTTAGTTCTTGGCAGATTTTAGCAACTATGGACAAGTGAAGCAATCTTAACACAATTCAAGCAAACATGCAAAGAGTATATGAGCAACGGAAAGTAAAGCATGTAACTTGCAAGAATGTAAAGGGAATGGTTTGGAGGATTCAAACGCAATTGAAGACACGGATGTTTTTGTTGTGGTTTCGTTAGGTGGTGCTATCGTACATCCACGTTGATGGAGACTTCAACCCACGAAGGGTAACGGTTGCGCGAGTCCACGGAGGGCTCCACCCACGAAGGGTCCATGAAGAAGCAACCGTGTCTATCCCACCATGGCCATCGCCCACGAAGGACTTGCCTCACTAGCGGTAGATCTTCATGAAGTAGGCGATCTCCTTCCCCTTGCAAACTCCTTGGTTCAACTCCACAATCTTGTCGGAGGCTCCCAAGTGACACCTAGCCAATCTAGGAGACACCACTCTCCAAGAAGTAACAAATGGTGTGTTGATGATGAACTCCTTGCTCTTGTGCTTCAAATGATAGTCTCCCCAACACTCAACTCTCTCTCACAGGATTTGGATTTGGTGGAAAGAAGATTTGAGCGGAAAGCAACTTTGCAAAGGCTAGAGATCAAGATTCATATGGTAGGAATGGAATATCTTGGTCTCAACACAAGTGTAGGTGGTTCTCTCTCAGAAAATATAGGTTGGAAGTGTAGGTTTGTTCTAATGACTCTCTCCACGAATGAAGAGGGGGTGGAGGGGTATTTATAGCATCCACACAAAATCTAACCGTTACACAAAACTTCCCAAACTCGGTGGGACCGAATGGTTAAACTCGGTCTGACCGATTTAGCAAAGCTAGTGACCGTTAGGGTTTTCGGTGGGACCGACATGCAACTCGATAGGACCGATATGATTAGGGTTAGGGCATAATGTAATCTCAGTGAGACCGATTACACAAACTCGGTGAGACCGATTTTGGTAATAAGCTAACCAGAGAGTTGGTCAGGTAAACTCGGTGGGATCGATCTCTCATTTCGCTGAGACCGAAACGTTATATGAAGGAAATATGCCCAAGAGGCAATAATAAAGTTATTATTTATTTCCTTATATCATGATAAATTTTTATTATTCATGCTAGAATTGTATTAACCGGAAACATAATACATGTGTGAATACATAGACAAACAGAGTGTCACTAGTATGCCTCTACTAGACTAGCTCGTTAATCAAAGATGGTTATGTTTCCTAACCATGGACAAAGAGTTGTTATTTGATTAACGGGGTCACATCATTAGGTGAATGATCTAATTGACATGACCCATTCCATTAGCTTAGCACCCGATCCTTTAGTATGTTGCTATTGCTTTCTTCATGACTTATACATGTTCCTATGACTATGAGATTATGCAACTCCCGTTTACCGGAGGAATACTTCGTGTGCTACCAAACGTCACAATGTAACTGGGTGATTATAAAGGTGCTCTACAGGTGTTTCCAAAGGTACATGTTGGGTTGGCGTATTTCGAGATTAGGATTTGTCACTCCGATTGTCGGAGAGGTATCTCTGGGCCCTCTCGGTAATACACATCACATAAGCCTTGCAAGCATTGTAACTAATGAGTTAGTTGTGAGTGTTGGGAAACGTAGTAATTCAAAAAATTTCCTACGCACACGAAAGATCATGGTGATGCATAGCAATGAGGGGAGAGTGTGATCTACATACCCTTTGTAGATCGACAACAGAAGCGTTTGGTTGATGTAGTCGTACGTCTTCACGGCCCGACCGATCAAGCACCGAAACTACGGCACCTCCGAGTTTTAGCACACGTTCAGCTCGATGACGATCACCGGACTCCGATCCAGCAAAGTGTCGGGGAAGAGTTCCGTCAGCACGACGGCGTGGTGACGATCTTGATGTACTACTGTCGCAGGGCTTCACCTAAGCACCGCTATAATATTATCGAGGACTATGGTGGCAGGGGGCGCCGCACACGGCTAAGAACAAGATCATGTGGATCAACTTGTGTGTCTCTGGGGTGCCCCTGCCTCCGTATATAAAGGACCAAGAGGGGGAGGCCGGGCGGCCACATAGGGCGCGCCAGGAGGAGTCCTACTCCCTCCGGGAGTAGGACTTCTCCCCCAATCCTAGTTGGAATAGGACTCGCGAGGTGGGAAAAGAGAGACAGAGAGAAGGAAGGGGCGCTGGCCCCCTCTCTCCTTGTCCTATTCGGACTAGGGGGGAGGGGCGCGCGGCCCAGCCCTGGCCGCCTCTCTTCTTCTTCCACTAAGGCCCATTAAGGCCCATGTACCTCCCGGGGGGTTCCGGTAACCTCCCGGTACTCCGCTAAAATCCCGATTTCACCCGGAACACTTCCGATATCTAAATATAGGCTTCCAATATATCAATCTTTATGTCTCGACCATTTCGAGACTCCTCCTCATGTCCGTGATCACATCCAGGACTCCGAACAAACTTCGGTACATCAAAATGCATAAACTCATAATATAACTGTCATCGTAACCTTAAGCGTGCGGACCCTACGGGTTTGAGAACAATGTAGACATGACCGAGACATGTCTTCGGTCAATAACCAATAGCGGAACCTGGATGCTCATATTGGCTCCTACATATTCTACGAAGATCTTTATCGGTCAGACCGCATAACAGCATACGTTGTTCCCTTTGTCATCGGTATGTTACTAGCCCGAGATTCGATCGTCGGTATTCCAATACCTAGTTCAATCTCGTTACTAGCCCGCAACTAACTCACATGTCCACTTCAAATTTGCATATAGCAGGAAGAAAAATATAGAACTTGAAGGAAAATGTAAGAAGTTTTTTTAAATAGCAACAATTTATTTAACTAAAAAATAATAAATATCAACAATTTCTTTAATTAAAAAATAGCAATAGTTTGAAACCTTGGGTTCATACTAACTACCACTAAAAAATAGCCAATAATCTGTCCTAGGATTTGTTAACTAGGGTTCATACTAATTCTAATTAACTAACTAGCACTAAAAATAGCCTAGGGTTCATACTAACTAGCACTAAATAGCTAGGGTTCATACTAACAGAGAGAGAGAGAGAGAGAGCAGAGAGCAGAGAGCAGAGAAGAGGGGAGGGGAGAGTGCTTACAGAGGGCGGAGAGAGAGATGGGGTCGGGGGAGATGGCGGCACCAAGGCGCAGCGAGGCGGAGTCAGGGAAGACGGTGGCGAGGCGGAGTCGGGGGAGACGGCGGCAAGGCAGGGTTGAGGGAGATGGCGGCGAGGCGGGGTCGAGTGAGACGGCGGCGGAGAGCGAGGGCAGGGGCTCCGACAAGGTCGATGTCGAGGGGGAGGAGGCACATGTTGGGGAACGTAGTAATTTCAAAAAAAATCCTACGGACACGCAAGATCATGGCGATGCATAGCAACGAGAGGGGAGAGTGTGATCTACGTACCCTTGTAGATCGACAATGGAAGCGTTAGCACAACGTGGTTGATGTAGTCGTACGTCTTCACGGCCCGACCGATTAAGCACCGAAACTACGGCACCTTCGAGTTCGAGCACACGTTCAGCTCGATGACGATCCCCGGACTCTGATCCAGCAAAGTGTCGGGGAAGAGTTCCGTCAGCACGACGGCGTGGTGACGATCTTGATGTACTACTGTCGCAGGGCTTCGCCTAAGCACCGCTACAATATTATCGAGGACTATGGTGGAAGGGGGCACCGCACACGGCTAAGAATATGATCACGTGGATCAACTTGTGTCTCTAGGGGTGCTCCCTGCCTCCGTATATAAAGGTTCAAAGGGGGGGTGCGGCTGGCCATGAGAGGGCGCGCCAGGAGGAGTCCTACTCCCTCTGGGAGTAGGATTCCCCCTTTCCTAGTTGGAATAGGATTCGGGAGGGGGGAAAGAGGAGAGAGAAGGAAGGGGGGCGCCGGCCCCCTCTCGTTGTCCTATTCGGACTAGGGGGGGAGGGGCGCGCAGCCCAGCCCTGGCCACCTCTCCTCTCTTCCACTAAATCCCACTAAGGCCCATATACCTCCCGGGGGGGGGGGGTTCCGGTAACCTCCCGGTACTCCGGTAAAATCCCGATTTCACCCGGAACACTTCCGATATCCAAATATAGGCTTCCAATATATCAATCTTTATGTCTCGACCATTTCAAGACTCCTCCTCATGTCCGTGATCACATCCGGGACTCCGAACAAACTTCGGTACATCAAAATGCATAAACTCATAATATAACTGTCATCGAAACCGTAAGCGTGCGGACCCTACGGGTTCGAGAACAATGTAGACATGACCGAGACACGTCTCCGGTCAATAACCAATAGCGGAACCTGGATGCTCATATTGGCTCCTACATATTCTATGAAGATCTTTTATCGGTCAGACCGCATAACAACATACGTTGTTCCCTTTGTCATCGGTATGTTACTTGCCCGAGATTCAATCGTCGGTATCTCAATACCTAGTTCAATCTCATTACCGGCAAGTCTCTTTACTCGTTCCGTAATACATCATCTCACAACTAACTCATTAGTTGCAATGCTTGCAAGGCTTATGTGATGTGCATTACCGAGAGGGCCCAGAGATACCTCTCCGACAATCGGAGTGACAAATCCTAATCTCGAAATATGCCAACCCAACATGTACCTTTGGAGACACCTGTAGAGCACCTTTATAATCACCCATTTACGTTGTGACGTTTGGTAGCACACAAAGTGTTCCTCCGGCAAACGGGAGTTGCATAATCTCATAGTCATAGGAACATGTATAAGTCATGAAGAAAGCAATAGCAACATACTAAACGATCGGGTGCTAAGCTAATGGAATGGGTCATGTCAATCAGATCATTCACCTAATGATGTGATCCCGTTAATCAAATAACAACTCTTTGTCCATGGTTAGGAAATATAACCATCTTTGATTAACGAGCTAGTCTAGTAGAGGCATACTAGTGACACTCTGTTTGTCTATGTATTCACACATGTATTATGTTTCCGGTTAATACAATTCTAGCATGAATAATAAACATTTATCATGACATAAGGAAATAAATAATAACTTTATTATTGCCTCTAGGCCATATTTCCTTCAGTGAGATGATGTATTACGGAACGAGTAAAGAGACTTGCCAGTAACGAGATTGAACTAGGTATTAAGATACCGACGATCGAATCTCGGGCAAGTAACATACCGATGACAAAGGGAACAACGTATGTTGTTATGCGGTCTGACCGATAAAGATCTTCGTAGAATATGTAGAAGCCAATATGAGCATCCAGGTTCCGCTATTGGTTATTGACCGGAGACGTGTCTCGGTCATGTCTACATTGTTTTCGAACTCATAGGGTCCGCACGCTTAAGGTTCCGATGACAGTTATATTATGAGTTTATGAGTTTTGATGTACCGAAGGAGTTTGGAGTCCCGGATGGGATCGGGGACATGACGAGGAGTCTCGAAATGGTCGAGACATAAAGATTGATATATTGGAAGCCTATATTTGGATATCGGAAGTGTTCCGGGTGAAATCGGGATTTTACCGGAGTACCGGGAGGTTACCGGAACCCCCCGGCAGGTATATGGGCCTTAGTGGGCCTTAGTGGAAGAGAGGAGAGGTGGCCAGGGCTGGGCCGCGCGCCCCTCCCCCCTAGTCCGAATAGGACAAGGAGAGGGGGGCGGCGCCCCCCTTCCTTCTCTCTCTCCTCTTTCCCCCCTCCCGAATCCTATTCCAACTAGGAAAGGGGGGGGGGAATCCTACTCCCGGAGGGAGTAGGACTCCTCCTGGCGCGCCCTCTCCTGGCCGGCCGCACCCCCCTTCTTTGATCCTTTATATACGGAGGCAGGGGCACCCCTAGAGACACAAGTTGATCCACGTGATCATATTCTTAGCCGTGTGCGGTGCCCCCTTCCACCATAGTCCTCGATAATATTGTAGCGGTGCTTAGGCGAAGCCCTGCGACGGTAGTACATCAAGATCGTCACCACGCCGTCGTGCTGACGGAACTCTTCCCCGACACTTTGCTGGATCGGAGTCCGGGGATCGTCATCGAGCTGAACGTGTGCTAGAACTCGGAGGTGCCGTAGTTTCGGTGCTTGATCGGTCGGGCCGTGAAGACGTACGACTGCATCAACCACATTTTGCTAACGCTTCCATTGTCGATCTACAAGGGTACGTAGATCACACTCTCCCCTCTCGTTGCTATGCATCACCATGATCTTGCGTGTGTGTAGGATTTTTTGTTTTGAAATTACTACGTTACCCCTCATTATAAAGGGAAAACAAAGAGTTTACATTGAAATCTCGGTGGGACCGATCGCTCATCTCAGTGAGACCGAAATGTTACGAAGGGAAACAGAGAGATTACAACCCCATCTTGGTGAGACCGAGATCCCTATCGGTGAGACCGATTTGCCTAGGGTTTGTGGCAGTGGCTAAGACATTTGAAACTCGGTGGCGCCGGATAGAAAGAATCGGTGGGGCCGAGTTTGACTTTTGGTTTAGGTCATATGTGGATGTGAGAAAGTAGTTGAGGGTTTTGGAGCATATCACTAAGCATTTTGAGCAAGAACCTCATTACGCAGCACGTCATCCCTCCTTGATAGTATTGGCTTTTCCTATAGACTCAATGTGATCTTGGATCACTAAAATAGGAAATGTAGAATCTTGAGCTTTGAGCTTGAGCCAATCCTTTATCCTTAACATTTTGAGGGGTCCACTTTTCTCATCCATGCCATGCCAATCATTGAGCTTTCCTGAGATATTAATCTTGAAATATCATTAGCACAATGAGCTATATGTTGTTAGGAATTACCAAAACCAAACCACCTAGGGATAGTTGCACTTTCAGTTGCTCGCTCCTGTCGCAGGGCGAGATCGCTCTGGGAGAACACAAGAACTCCATGGCGAGGCTGCTCCCCCTCTATCGCTCTATCTCCTCGGTGGAGGTGGGAGACGGGCGGGCGTGTTCGTTCTGGTGGGACTGCTGGCTCCCCTGCGGCGTGGTGGCTGCGACCTTTCCCGCTCTCCTCTCTCACACGACGGACGAGGAAGCCACTGTCTGGCAGGTGCGTCAGCACGGGATCGCCAGTTTCCTGGTCCCCCGGCTGACGAGAGTGGGTCATCGGGAGCTCCACGCGGTGCTGGCTCTGATGGAGGCCTCGCCAAGCAGGGCTGGTCCGGACGTGCGACAGCTAAACCGTGCGCGTGCGCCCAAGGGGGCTCTGTCGTCTGTGATGTGTACGGGCTCCTGCGCTTCGGGGGCATGCGCGCCGGCTACGCCGACATGACCTGGGGCGCGCGCGTTCCCCCTAGGGTGAAGTTCTTCTGCTGGCTCCTGGTGCAGAAGCGTATTCACACGCGCGACACGCTTCTCAGAAAGACCATCGTCGCGGCGGATGAGGCCGGCTGCCCGCTTTGCCCGGCCGCTCTTGAGTCCGCCGATCACATGCTCTTTGGATGCCCGTTCGCGGAAGCATTCTGGCGCAGGGTGGGTGTGAGTACGGCCGGTGCCACAGCGTGTGACCTGGGCGCGCTTGCGGGGCGTGCAGCTCAGGTGGTGAGCTCGCAGCTGGAGTTCTCCATGCTATGCTGCTGGCAACTTTGGAAGCATCGAAATTCGGTCGTCTTTCAACGCCAACAGCCATCGGTGGATCGGGTGCTTGCCTGTTGCAGAGACGAAGATGTGTTGTGGCGTTGCAAGCTGCCTGCAGACCGTACAATCCACATCGACTCATGGCTCCATGCCTTCCTTCCCTGACCTGATGATTGTATGGGTGTTGTGTTCTCTGGCACTTTACGGAGTCGCCCAAAAACCTCTCGCTGTAGCAAACTGGGGGCTTTGCCCGTTTCTGTGATCAATATATTCAGATGGGGGAAACTCCCCCCTCCCCCCCCCCCCCCCCCCCCCTCCGGTTGAAGATTCAAAAGAAAAGATCTATTCCTTTATTATGGCACGGATAGATGGACAGAGCGGCTTAAAAAAGTTAGTTTATTTCATTCATAATGCATGAACTCATAGCAATAGCTTCGATCGAGCATTCATGAAAATGGCACATAGTATATGGCTAGATGGATTCGATGGCGCAGTTCCTGTAGCAGAAGCAATAATTGAGTTCTTTGCAGATGCCGCGGTCAAAGTTCTCCCTTGTGCAGTACTTGTTGCAGGTGCCGCGAACGATACATGTTGTGTTGGGCCATGTCTGGCTAATTTGTCTATCACAGGCATCCGAACCCATCTTTTCTGCATACGTCCGAAAACGATATATAAATTAACAATCAAGTAAATTAACTTGCACGCGCAAAAAAAATAACTAAATTAACTTTGGATCATTCTGATCGGGAGAAGTGCGGGTCCGAAGTATTGGTACCAGATGACAAGACAAGCAGCGTCACCAGCCACAAGGCCCACAAGCATATCAACACCTTGTTGCCTCCCAACTGTCCTTTGCCGATGTTCTTCATGCACCATGCCATAGCGATCGATCGGGTAGTGTGATTTTCGTCCTAACTAAAACTGATCTGTGTATGCTTACATCCATGATCTATATTTATAGAAAAAGTTTGCTTAATGGCGACACTGTTATTTTTTAAGATATTAATGCATGTCATCCTTATCCAAACGTCTTAATTTGCTTGCACGTATCAGCATGGTGATGCCTTATCCTAACATGTAACTTTAGTGCCAATGCTAGTTATGGTCTAAGATATTAATGCATGCCATTAATTCTTATCGTAACGTCTTGATTTACTTCTACTTTTCAACATGGTGATGCCTTATCCTAACATATAATTTTAGTGACAATGCTAGATATGGTTTAATGAAGAGCTAAAATAGCTCATGTCGGTGTTTATCTATAGACCTAGGTAATTTGTTGGTTTATTATTATATGTGCATAATTTTTTCTCCTTTTACCTATAGATTGCTTTTAAACATTTATTTTTCTTCAGTATATAAATCTAGAAATTGTCTCACAAAATTTTCATGATAACTAAAGGCTTCAAAGGGTCTAAATTAGTTGGCATATATGGACGCACGGCATACCCTATTCTTATGATCAAAAGTGCCTCTCCTGAAAGCAAATCTGTGCCTACACGAGAGGTAAATCTGTGCCTTTCACGAAAGAAAAAAAAGAGTTTTTTCCTTTTCAGAGAGGCGCGACAATGCCTCTTGCTGAAGCAAATCCAGGCCTGCACGTAGAGTAAATATGTGCCTTTTGCAGAAGAAAAAAAGCATTTTTTCATGTAACTTTTTTTTCTAAACTTTTTTGTCAACACTTACGAAAAATCGGGGGAAAACCAAAAAACAAAAAAATCAGGAATCTTTTTAATATTCATGAACATTTTTCAGATCATGAACTTTTTATATTCGTGATTATTATTTTTCACGAACTTCTTGAAATCCGTGATTCAAATTCATAAATTGTTATCAAATTTTTGAACATTTTATGCAGTATCTGATTTTTTCACTTAATGAACATTTTCAAATTCACGAACCTTTTTTCCAAATTCACAACCTTGTTTTGAGTATACGAGGTCTATAGAAAACTGAAATTTGGGACCAACTAGTGTCAGACACGAGCTTCAGTCTTGATTCATGTACTCCCATCCACAAAGAAATATAAGAGCGTTTAGATCACTACTTTAGTGATCTAAATGCTTTTATATTTGTTTACAGAGAAAGTACTAATTAGGTGGTCTACCCAGATCTAGCCAGACTGTGACGGGTAAATAATTAGTTCAAATAACTTATGGGACGACCCAGCTAATCCTGGACGTAATTGTTAGTGATTCTATTTTTTTAGTTTGTGATTCGATGGATGAGAATGTTAAGAATTAATTTGACATAATTAATTATAGATAATCTCCTTCTTGTAAACCGACAGGCGGTTAGCCTTTTCTTAACGTTGTGTCTCTCGTCGTTCCCTCCCGAGTGGGTATGTCCATTCGTTCACATCCCTCGAGTATATGTAATGTATATACATCATTGATGCACTTTTTTTAGGGGCAAAGGAAGATTTCATTACTGGTTGCATATCAGCCCTGACTAGGTTTAGAGCAAGTCTAGCAGATCCCGTATCCCACCGGCCCGCAAAACGCATTTGCAGTTTGCGCAAAACCGCTTTTGCGGGCCGGTGCGGGCTGGCACAGATGCAGACCCCCAAATTGATCCGTAAAAAAGTATATTCGCGGAATATGTCTTTTTACGGGTCGGCTTCTGCGGGATCTGCTCGGGCACCACCACGACGACCCGCAAACAGATAAACTGCAAATCTCGCATTTAACATAGGATTTCACAAACAAGTTCAAATTCAAACGACATAAACAGTTTCACGCGCAAATAGAAGCCAAGTTCATTACGGCTAATGCAAAAGAGGGCCCTGCAAAAGGTTTGCGCCCATGTCCGGCATCATCTTGATCGATCTTCACTCCGCGCCATCGAGTCCACCTTGAAATTCATCGGTGCCGCCGAATCCACCTCCGGCGCTTGTTCCAACTCCCGCACCGAAATCATCCACGTTGCCACCATATGGAGCGGAGAAAACATCACAGGAACTGTAGCATGGACCGGCCGACGCCATCATTCTTCTCTTCAAAATTTCTCTCCTTGCCATATCATGCCATGTTTTGGTGAGGTCGTCCATGTCATTGCGGATCATTGACATGATCTTGTTCTCTTCGGCGAGCAACATGGACATGGATTTGTTTTCAGCGGCGCGTGCTCTTCTCTCCTCGATGGCAGCTTTGCGCAGCCCCTCTTCTTTGAGCAACTGCCACTTTTCTTGCTTCTCCTTCGCCTTCTTCTCGGCCAAATCTTTCTTGATCTCCAACGACTTCAACGACATGGACTCGTTGGATTGCACCATGGCATCAATCTTCTCCCTCAAGCTCGATGCTTCTTGCTCTCTCTTCATCTTCTCCTTTGTCTTCTTGTCGCCATCGGGCTTGTGCAAATTGCTTGGGCCATCATCATCCTCATCTTCATCCATGTTTGTAAGTGAGCCTCTCTTTGGTGGGGATTCTTTGTCGATCAACTTCCACTTCTCGCACTTTTGGAGCAACTCCCAACAATGGTCTAGTTTGAAATTTTGCCTTCCGAAGCTTCCATGTCCTTGTATCTATGTTGAGCAATCTTGTCCTACACAATGTGAACAAAGTGGTCCAAGCATTTCCCATGATACAATATGATGATGCACAATTTGAACAAAGGCAAAACAAACTCACATAGTCAGACTCCACGGTGCCACTTGGAGGTGCATTGCGTACTTGCTCCAAGCAAGCTGCACATAGGCTTAATATTCTCCCAACGCTCTTGAAGCGACCGAAATGTGCGTGGAGTTCTATTGGGATGTTTTGCCATAATGCGGAAGTATTGATCTTCGATCCTTTGCCAATATCTCTTGGATGTTTGAGAAGTACCCGTGCATGCATCAAGAGACACCGCACTCCGTGCTTGAATCAAAGCTTGATCTTCCAAAATCGTGTAGTTCTTCCATCTTATGCTTTTCCCAGATTTTGCTTGCGATTGCTCAAACGCTTCCGCTTCGATCTCCTCCAATTCGTCCGCACAACCATGATCATCCACGCCGCCCTCCGTTTCATCATAGTCGAATGGTTCGAAAGGGGCTTGATCAATGTCAACCACATTCGTGTCCAACAAGTTCACGAACTCGGTTGTTGCATTGTTCGAACCACTGCTATAGCGAATGATAACAAGTCATGCACTATCGAGAATAATGGCTAAAAATGAAAGGGAATCGCCAAGACCGAAGACGCATACCTTCCAGCCATTTCCTCGAACACCTCCCTCGCGGGGGGAGCGGCACCGTTGAACGGCATCGCCGGAGCACCTCCTTGCGGGGCACTACTAGGGAAAAGCCTAGCAGTAGCGCGGGTAAAATGCTTATCAGTAGCTGTTGGGGAACGTAGCAGAAATTCAAAATTTTCCTACGTGTCACCAAGATCTATCTATGGAGAGACTAGCAACGAGGGGAAGGAGAGTGCATCTACATACCCTTGTAGATCGCTAAGAGGAAGCGTTCAAGTGAACGGGGTTGATGGAGTCGTACTCGTCGTGATTCAGATCACCGATGATCCTAGAGCCGAACGGACGGCACCTCCGCGTTCAACACACGTACAGCCCGGTGACGTCTCCCACGCCTTGATCCAGCAAGGAGAGAGGGAGAGGTTGAGGAAGACTCCATCCAACAGCAGCACAATGGCGTGGTGGTGGTGGAGGAGCGTGGCAATCCTGCAGGGCTTCGCCAAGCACCACAGAAGAGGAGGGAGAGAGAGATGCAGGGCTGCACCAACGAGAGATCGAATCACGTGTATGTTATGGGCAGCCCTAGGCCTCATATATATAGGGAAGGGGAGGGGCTGCGCCCCCTCTAGGGTTCCCACCCCCTAGGGGGGCGGCAGCCCTAGATGGGGATCAAGGATGGCGGCCAAGAGGGGGAGAGGAGAGGGAGGCGCACCAATATGGGCCTTAAGGCCCATATCCCTTAGGGTTTGCCCCCTTTCCACCTCTTAGGCGCCATGGGCCCTTGTGGGAGGTGCACCAGCCCACTAAGGGGCTGGTCCCTCACCACTCTTAGCCCGCGCAAGCCTCCGGGGTTGGTGGCCCCACTTGGTGGACCCCCGGGACCCTCCCGGTGGTCCCGGTACGTTACCGATAAACCCCGAAACTCTTCCGATGACCAAAACAGGACTTCCCATACATAAATCTTTACCTCCGGACCATTCCGGAACTCCTCGTGATGTCCGGGATCTCATCCGGGACTCCGAACAACATTCGGTAACCACATACAAACTTCCTTTATAACCCTAGCGTCATCGAACGTTAAGTGTGTAGACCCTACGGGTTCGGGAGACATGCAGACATGACCGAGACGTTCTCCGGTCAATAACCAACAGCGGGATCTGGATACCCATGTTGGCTCCCACATGTTCCACGATGATCTCATCGGATGAACCACGATGTCAAGGACTTAATCAACCCCGTATACAATTCCCTTTGTCTAGCGGTACGATACCTGCCCGAGGTTCGATCGTCGGTATCCCGATACCTTGTTCAATCTCGTTACCGGCAAGTCTCTTTTACTCGTTCCGTAACACATCATCCCGTGATCAACTCCTTGATCACATTGTGCACATTATGATGATGTCCTACCGAGTGGGCCCGGAGATACCTCTCCGTCACACGGAGTGACAAATCCCAGTCTCGATTCGTGCCAACCCAACAGACACTTTCGGAGATACCCGTAGTGTACCTTTATAGCCACCCAGTTACGTTGTGACGTTTGGCACACCCAAAGCACTCCTACGGTATCCGGGAGTTGCACAATCTCATGGTGTAAGGAAATGATACTTGACATTAGAAAAGCTTTAGCATACGAACTACACGATCTAGTGCTATGCTTAGGATTGGGTGTTGTCCATCACATCATTCTCCTAATGATGTGATCCCGTTATCAACGACATCCAATGTCCATGGTTAGGAAACCATAACCATCTATTGATCAACGAGCTAGTCAACTAGAGGCTCACTAGGGACATGGTGTTGTCTATGTATCCACACATGTATCTGAGTTTCCTATCAATACAATTATAGCATGGATAATAAACGATTATCATGAACAAGGAAATATAATAATAATCAATTTATTATTGCCTCTAGGGCATATTTCCAACAGTCTCCCACTTGCACTAGAGTCAATAATCTAGTTCACATCGCCATGTGATTAACACTCACAGATCACATCGCCATGTGACTAACACCCAAAGAGTTCTGGGTTTGATCATGTTGCTTGTGAGAGAGGTTTTAGTCAACGGGTCTGAACCTTTCAGATCCGTGTGTGCTTCACAAATCTCTATGTCATCTCCTAGATGCAGGTACCACGTTCTATTTGGAGCTATTCCAAATAACTGTTCTACTATACGAATCCAGTTTATTACTCAGAATAATCTGGATTAGTGTCAAAGTTTGCATCGGCGTAACCCTTTACGACGAACTCTTTTACCACCTCCATAATCGAGAAAATTCCTTAGTCCACTAGTTACTAAGGATAACTTTGACCACTGTCCTGTGATCCGTTCTTGGATCACTCTTGTACCCCTTGACTGACTCATGGCAAGGCACACTTCAGGTGCGGCACACAGCATAGCATACCGTAGAGCCTATGTCTTAAGCATAGGGGACGACCTTCGTCCTTTCTCTCTATTCTGCCGTGGTCGAGCTTTATACCTTACGACTCAGGCAAGAACTCCTTCTTTGAATGATCCATCTTGAACACCTTCAAGATCATGTCAAGGTGTGTGCTCATTTGAAAGTACCATTAAGCGTTTTGATCTATCCTTATAGATCTTGATGCTCAATGCTCAAGTAGCTTAATCCAGGTTTTCCATTGAAAACACTTTCCAAATAACCATATATGCTTTCCAGAAATTCTATGTCATTTCCGATCAACAATATGTTAAAACATATACTCACCAGAAATTCTATAGTGCTCCCACTCACTTCTTTGGAAATACAAGTTTCTCATAAACTGTGTATAAACCCAAAATCTTTGATCATCTCAACAAAGTGTACATTCCAACTCCGAGATGCTCACTCCAGTCCTCAGAAGGATTGCTGGAGCTTTGCATACTTATTAGCATCTTTCAGGATTGACAAAACCTTTCGGTTGTATCACATACAACCTTTCCTCAGAAAATAGTCGAGGAAACTATGTTTTGACATCCTATCTGCAAGATTTCATAAATAATGCAGTAATCGCTAATATAATTCCAACAGACTCTTAACATCGCTACGAGTGAGAAAGTCTCATCGTAGTCAACTCCTTGAACTTGTCAGAAAACATCTTAACGACAAGTCGAGCTTTCTTAATGGTGACATTTACCATCATTGTCCGTCTTTTAAAATCCATCTGCACTCAATAGCCTTACGACCATCGAGCCATTCTGCCAAAGTCTACACTTTGTTTTCATACATGGATCCTCTCTCGGATTTTATGGCCTCGAGCCATTTATCGGAATCCGGGCCCACCATTGCTTCTCCATAGCTTGTAGGCTCATTGTTGTCTAGCAACATGACTTTCAAGACAGGATTACGTACCACTCTGAAGTAGTACGCATCCTTGTCATCCTACGCGGTTTGGGAGTGACTTGATCCGAAGTCTCATGATCAATATCATAAGCTTCCACTTCAATTGGTGTAGGTGCCACAGGAACAACTCTTTGTGCCCTGCTATACACTAGTTGAAGTAACGGTTTAATAACCTCATCAAGTCTCCACCATCCTCCCACTCAATTCTTTCCAGAGAAACTTTTCCTCGAGAAACGACCCGATTCTAGAAACAATCCCTTATTGCTTTAGGATCTGAGACAGGAGGTACACCCAACTGTTTTGGGTGTCCTATGAAGATGCATTTATCCGCTTTGGGTTCGAGCTTATCAGCCTGAAACTTTTCACATAAGCGTCGCAGCCCCAAACTTTTAAGAAATGACAGCTTAGGTTTCTCTAAACCATAGTACATACGGTGTCATCTCATCGGAATTACGTGGTGCCCTATTTAAAGTGAATGTGGTTGTCTTTAATGCCTAACCCATAAACTATCGTGGTAATTCGATAAGAGACATCATGGTATGCATCATATCCAATAGGGTGCAGTTATGATGTTCGGACACACCATCACACTATGGTGTTCCAGGCTGTATTAGTTGTGAAACGATTTCCACAATGTCTTAATTTTGTGCCAAACTCGTAATTCAGATATTAATCTCTATGATCATATCATAGATCTTTTATCCTCTTGTCACGACGATCTTTCAACTTCACACTGAAATTACTTGAACCTTTCAATAATTCAGACTCGTGATTCATCAAGTAAATATACTCAACATCTACTCAAATCATCTGTGAAGTAAGAACATAACGATATCCACTACATGCCTCAGCACTCATTGGACTGCATACATCAAAATGTATTACTTCCAACAAGTTGCTTTCTAGTTCCATTTTACTGAAAACGAGGCTTTCAGTCATCTTGCCCATGTGGCATGATTTGCATGTCTCAAGTGATTCAAAATCAAGTGAGTTCAAACGGTCCATTTGCATGGAGTTTCTTCATGCATATACACCAATAGACATGGTTCGCATGTCTCAATCCTTTCAAAAATGAGTGAGTCCAAAGATCCATCAACATGGAGCTTCTTCATGCGTTTTATACCGATATGACTTAAGTGGCAGTGCCACAAGTAGGTGGTACTATCATTACTATCTTTTGGCATGAACATGTGTATCACTACGATCGAGATTCAATAAACCATTCATTTTAGGTGCAAGACCATTGAAGGTATTATTCAAATAAACAGAGTAACCGTTATTCTCTTTAAATGAATAACCGTATTGCGATAGACATAATCCAATCATGTCTATGCTCAACGCAAACACCAATCTCGATGGTAGAGGGAGCGTGCGATGCTTATCAGTAGCGCGGGCAGCTGCGCTATTGATACGGCGCTATAGCTAACGCTTAGCAGTAGCGCGTGCTGACCCGCACTACTGCTATCTAGGGATAGCAGTAGCGGTCGTCGTAAAAACGTGTTGCTGCTAATATCTATAGCGCCCTAGTATAAAAGGCGCTACTGCTAAGACCTCGCTGCTACTAAAGCCATACCCCGCGCTACTGTTATTAGTTTCTGATTTTTTTTCTGCTCCATATTTTGTGCTGCTGAATTTTGTTTAGTGTTTTATACAATAGTCTCTAGCATATCATACACATACAAATCTGAACATATCATACACATACAAATAGCCTCATCAAATCGATCATGTCATCACCATAATCATCATCCAACACAAAATGACGTCTCTCTCTAAATAGCGATACAAGTTATGAGATGCCTCAAATACTTGCAACTACATCGTCATCCATCTAAACAATGATATAGACACGAAGAGCTATCACTATGTGTGAGACCAGAATGATGCAGTACATGAGGCAGAGGTTATGAGTCCTCTCTCGCGTTAGTGTGAACCTCAAGTAACTGGCTTCTGCTTCATGTCTGCTTTTGAACCACTTATGGCTGGCGCCCGAGAACCGCTCGGATCATTTAGCCTGCACATAATCATCATTTTCCGAATATAACATGTCCAAAACATCACATGTACAAATATGACATGTCCAAATTCCAAATGTGACATTTCCAAATCACATGTCCACTTCAAATTTGCATATAGCAGGAAGAAAAATATAGAACTTGAAGGAAAATGCAAGAAGTTTTTTTAAATAGCAACAATTTATTTAACTAAAAAATAATAAATATCAACAATTTCTTTAATTAAAAAATAGCAATAGTTTGAAACCTTGGGTTCATACTAACTACCACTAAAAAATAGCCAATAATCTGTCCTAGGATTTGTTAACTAGGGTTCATACTAATTCTAATTAACTAACTCGCACTAAAAATAGCCTAGGGTTCATACTAACTAGCACTAAATAGCTAGGGTTCATACTAACAGAGAGAGAGAGAGAGAGAGCAGAGAGCAGAGAAGAGGGGAGGGGAGAGTGCTTACAGAGGGTGGAGAGAGAGATGGGGTCGGGGGAGATGGCGGCACCAAGGCGCAGCGAGGCGGAGTCGAGGAAGACGGTGGCGAGGCGGGGTCGGGGGAGACAGCGGCAAGGCAGGGTTGAGGGAGATGGCGGCGAGGCGGGGTCGAGTGAGACGGCGGCGGAGAGCGAGGGCAGGGGCTCCGACAAGGTCGATGTCGAGGGGGAGGCACATGTTGGGGAACGTAGTAATTTCAAAAAAATTCCTACGGACACGCAAGATCATGGTGATGCATAGCAACGAGAGGGGAGAGTGTGATCTACGTACCCTTGTAGATCGACAATGGAAGCGTTAGCACAACGTGGTTGATGTAGTCGTACGTCTTCACGGCCCGACCGATCAAGCACCGAAACTACGGCACCTCCGAGTTCGAGCACACGTTCAGCTCGATGACGATCCCCGGACTCTGATCCAGCAAAGTGTCGAGGAAGAGTTCCGTCAGCGCGACGGCGTGGTGACGATCTTGATGTACTACTGTCGCAGGGCTTCGCCTAAGCACCGCTACAATATTATTGAGGACTATGGTGGAAGGGGGCACCGCACACGGCTAAGAATATGATCACGTGGATCAACTTGTGTCTCTAGGGGTGCTCCCTGCCTCCGTATATAAAGGTTCAAAGGGGGGGTGCGGCTGGCCAGGAGAGGGCGCGCCAGGAGGATTCCTACTCCCTCTGGGAGTAGGATTCCCCCCCCCCCCTTTCCTAGTTGGAATAGGATTCGGGAGGGGGGAAAGAGGAGAGAGAGAAGGAAGGGGGGCGCCGGCCCCCTCTCCTTGTCCTATTCGGACTAGGGGGGGAGGGGCGCGCGGCCCAGCCCTGGCCACCTCTCCTCTCTTCCACTAAATCCCACTAAGGCCCATATACCTCCCGGGGGGGTTCCGGTAACCTCCCGGTACTCCGGTAAAATCCCGATTTCACCCGAAACACTTCTGATATGCAAATATAGGCTTCCAATATATCAATCTTTATGTCTCGACCATTTCGAGACTCCTCCTCATGTCCGTGATCGCATCCGGGACTCCGAACAAACTTCGGTACATCAAAATGCATAAACTCATAATATAACTGTCATCGAAACCTTAAGCGTGCGGACCCTACGGGTTCGAGAACAATGTAGACATGACCGAGACACGTCTCCGGTCAATAACCAATAGCGGAACCTGGATGCTCATATTGGCTCCTACATATTCTATGAAGATCTTTTATCGGTCAAACCGCATAACAACATACGTTGTTCCCTTTGTCATCGGCATGTTACTTGCCCGAGATTCGATCGTCGGTATCTCAATACCTAGTTCAATCTCGTTACCGGCAAGTCTCTTTACTCGTTCCGTAATACATCATCTCACAACTAACTCATTAGTTGCAATGCTTGCAAGGCTTATGTGATGTGCATTACCGAGAGGGCCCAGAGATACCTCTCCGACACGGAGTGACAAATCCTAATCTCGAAATACGCCAACCCAACATGTACCTTTGGAGACACCTGTAGAGCACCTTTATAATCACCCATTTACATTGTGACGTTTGGTAGCACACAAAGTGTTCCTCCGGCAAACGGGAGTTGCATAATCTCATAGTCATAGGAACATGTATAAGTCATGAAGAAAGCAATAGCAACATACTAAACGATCGGGTGCTAAGCTAATGGAATGGGTCATGTCAATCAGATCATTCACCTAATGATGTGATCCCGTTAATCAAATAACAACTCTTTGTCCATGGTTAGGAAATATAACCATCTTTGATTAACGAGCTAGTCTAGTAGAGGCATACTAGTGACACTCTGTTTGTCTATGTATTCACACATGTATTATGTTTCCGGTTAATACAATTCTAGCATGAATAATAAACATTTATCATGACATAAGGAAATAAATAATAACTTTATTATTGCCTCTAGGCCATATTTCCTTCAGTGAGATGATGTATTACGGAACGAGTAAAGAGACTTGCCGGTAACGAGATTGAACTAGGTATTAAGATACCGACGATCGAATCTCGGGCAAGTAACATACCGATGACAAAGGGAACAACGTATGTTGTTATGCGGTCTGACCGATAAAGATCTTCGTAGAATATGTAGGAGCCAATATGAGCATCCAGGTTCCGCTATTGGTTATTGACCGGAGACGTGTCTCGGTCATGTCTACATTGTTTTCGAACTCGTAGGGTCCGCACGCTTAAGGTTTTGATGACAGTTATATTATGAGTTTATGAGTTTTGATGTACCGAAGGAGTTTGGAGTCCCGGATGGGATCGGGGACATGACGAGGAGTCTCGAAATGGTCGAGACATAAAGATTGATATATTGGAAGCCTATATTTGGATATCGGAAGTGTTCCGGGTGAAATCGGGATTTTACCGGAGTACCGGGAGGTTACCGAAACCCCCCGGGAGGTATATGGGCCTTAGTGGAAGAGAGGAGAGGTGGCCAGGGCTGGGCCGCGCGCCCCTCCCCCCTAGTCCAAATAGGACAAGGAGAGGGGGGCGGCGCCCCCCTTCCTTCTCTCTCTCCTCTTTCCCCCCTCCCGAATCCTATTCCAACTAGGAAAGGGGGGGAATCCTACTCCCGGAGGGAGTAGGACTCCTCCTAGCATGCCCTCTCCTGGCCGGCCGCACCCCCCCCTCTTTGATCCTTTATATACGGAGGCAGGGGCACCCCTAGAGACACAAGTTGATCCACGTGATCATATTCTTAGCCGTGTGCGGTGCCCCCTTCCACCATAGTCCTCGATAATATTGTAGCGGTGCTTAGGCGAAGCCCTGCGATGGTAGTACATCAAGATCGTCACCACGCCGTCGTGCTGACGGAACTCTTCCCCGACACTTTGCTGGATCGGAGTCCGGGGATCGTCATCGAGCTGAACGTGTGCTAGAACTCGGAGGTGCCGTAGTTTCGGTGCTTGATCGGTCGGGCCGTGAAGACGTACGACTACATCAACCACGTTGTGCTAACGCTTCCGTTGTCGATCTACAAGGGTACGTAGATCACACTCTCCCCTCTCGTTGCTATGCATCACCATGATCTTGCGTGTGTGTAGGATTTTTTTTTTGAAATTACTACGTTACCCCTCATTATAAAGGGAAAACAAAGAGTTTACATTGAAATCTCGGTGGGACCGATCGCTCATCTCAGTGAGACCGAAATGTTACGAAGGGAAACAGAGAGATTACAACCCCATCTTGGTGAGACCGAGATCCCTATCGGTGAGACCGATTTGCCTAGGGTTTGTGGCAGTGGCTAACACATTTGAAACTCGGTGGCGCCGGATAGAAAGAATCGGTGGGGCCGAGTTTGACTTTTGGTTTAGGTCATATGTGGATGTGAGAAAGTAGTTGAGGGTTTTGGAGCATATCACTAAGCATTTTGAGCAAGAACCTCATTACGCAGCACCTCATCCCTCCTTGATAGTATTGGCTTTTCCTATAGACTCAATGTGATCTTGGATCACTAAAATAGAAAATGTAGAATCTTGAGCTTTGAGCTTGAGCCAATCCTTTGTCCTTAACATTTTGAGGGGTCCACTTTTCTCATCCATGCCATGCCAATCATTGAGCTTTCCTGAGATATTAATCTTGAAATATCATTAGCACAATGAGCTATATGTTGTTAGGAATTACCAAAACCAAACCACCTAGGGATAGTTGCACTTTCAGTTGCTCGCTCCTGTCGCGGGGCGAGATCGCTCTGGGAGAACACAAGAACTCCATGGCGAGGCTGCTCCCCCTCTATCGCTCTATCTCCTCGGTGGAGGTGGGAGACGGGCGGGCGTGCTCGTTCTGGTGGGACTGCTGGCTCCCCTGCGGCGTGGTGGCCGCCACCTTTCCCGCTCTCCTCTCTCACACGACGGACGAGGAAGCCACTGTCTGGCAGGTGCGTCAGCGCGGGATTGCCAGTTTCCTGGTCCCCCGGCTGACGAGAGTGGGTCATCGGGAGCTCCACGCGGTGCTGGCTCTGATGGAGGCCTCGCCAAGCAGGGCTGGTCCGGACGTGCGACAGCTAAACCGTGCGCGTGCGCCCAAGGGGGCTCTGTCGTCTGTGATGTGTACGGGCTCCTGCGCTTCGGGGGCATGCGCGCCGGCTACGCCGACATGACCTGGGGCGCGCGCGTTCCCCCCAGGGTGAAGTTCTTCTGCTGGCTCCTGGTTTAGAAGGGTATTCACACGCGCGACACGCTTCTCAGAAAGACCATCGTCGCGGCGGATGAGGCCGGCTGCCCGCTTTGCTCGGCCGCTCTTGAGTCCGCCGATCACATGCTCTTTGGATGCCCGTTCGCGGAAGCATTCTGGCGCAGGGTGGGTGTGAGTACGGCCGGTGCCACAGCGTGTGACCTGGGCGCGCTTGCGGGGTGTGCGGCTCAGGTGGTGAGCTCGCAGCTGGAGTTCTCCATGCTATGCTGCTGGCAACTTTGGAAGTATCAAAATTCGGTCGTCTTTCAACGCCAACAGCCATCGGTGGATCGGGTGCTTGCCTGTTGCAGAGACGAAGATGTGTTGTGGCGTTGCAAGCTGCCTGCAGACCGTACAATCCACATCGACTCATGGCTCCATGCCTTCCTTCCCTGACCTGATGATTGTATGGGTGTTGTGTTCTCTGGCATTTTACGGAGTCGCCCAAAAACCTCTCGCTGTAGCAAACTGGGGGCTTTGCCTGTTTCTGTGATCAATATATTCAGATGGGGGAAACTCCCCCCTCCCCCCCCCCCCCTCCCCCCCCCCCCCCCCCCCCTCCGGTTGAACATTCAAAAGAAAAGATCTATTCCTTTATTATGGCACGGATAGATGGACAGAGCGGCTTAAAAAAGTTAGTTTATTTCATTCATAATGCATGAACTCATAGCAATAGCTTCGATCGAGCATTCATGAAAATGGCACATAGTATATGGCTAGATGGATTCGATGGCGCAGTTCCTGTAGCAGAAGCAATAATTGAGTTCTTTGCAGATGCCGCGGTCAAAGTTCTCCCTTGTGCAGTACTTGTTGCAGGTGCCGCGAACGATACATGTTGTGTTGGGCCATGTCTGGCTAATTTGTCTATCACAGGCATCCGAACCCATCTTTTCTGCATACGTCCGAAAACGATATATAAATTAACAATCAAGTAAATTAACTTGCACGCGCAAAAAAAATAACTAAATTAACTTTGGATCATTCTGATCGGGAGAAGTGCGGGTCCGAAGTATTGGTACCAGATGACAAGACAAGCAGCGTCACCAGCCACAAGGCCCACAAGCATATCAACACCTTGTTGCCTCCCAACTGTCCTTTGCCGATGTTCTTCATGCACCATGCCATAGCGATCGATCGGGTAGTGTGATTTTCGTCCTAACTAAAACTGATCTGTGTATGCTTACATCCATGATCTATATTTATAGAAAAAGTTTGCTTAATGGCGACACTGTTATTTTTTAAGATATTAATGCATGTCATCCTTATCCAAACGTCTTAATTTGCTTGCACGTATCAGCATGGTGATGCCTTATCCTAACATGTAACTTTAGTGCCAATGCTAGATATGGTCTAAGATATTAATGCATGCCATTAATTCTTATCGTAACGTCTTGATTTACTTCTACTTTTCAACATGGTGATGCCTTATCCTAACATCTAATTTTAGTGACAATGCTAGATATGGTTTAATGAAGAGCTAAAATAGCTCATGTCGGTGTTTATCTGTAGACCTAGGTAATTTGTTGTTTTATTATTATATGTGCATATTTTTTTCTCCTTTTACCTATAGATTGCTTTTAAACATTTATTTTTCTTCAGTATATAAATCTAGAAATTGTCTCACAAAATTTTCATGATAACTAAAGGCTTCAAAGGGTCTAAATCAGTTGGCATATATGGACGCACGGCATACCCTATTCTTATGATCAAAAGTGCCTCTCCTGAAAGCAAATCTGTGCCTACACGAGAGGTAAATCTGTGCCTTTCACGAAAGAAAAAAGGGAGTTTTTTTCCTTTTCTGAGAGGCGTGACAATGCCTCTCGCTGAAGCAAATCCAGGCCTGCACGTAGAGTAAATATGTGCCTTTTGCAGAAGAAAAAAAGCATTTTTTCACGTAACTTTTTTTTCTAAACTTTTTTGTCAACACTTACGAAAAATCGGGGGAAAACCAAAAAACAAAAAAAATCAGGAATCTTTTTAATATTCATGAACATTTTTCAGATCATGAACTTTTTAAATTCGTGATTATTATTTTTCACGAACTTCTTGAAATCCGTGATTCAAATTCATAAATTGTTATCAAAATTTTGAACATTTTATGCAGTATCTGATTTTTTTCACTTAATGAACATTTTCAAATTCACGAACCTTTTTTCCAAATTCACAACCTTGTTTTGAGTATACGAGGTCTATAGAAAACTGAAATTTGGGACCAACTAGTGTCAGACACGAGCTTCAGTCTTGATTCATGTACTCCCATCCGCAAAGAAATATAAGGGCGTTTAGATCACTACTTTAGTGATCTAAATGCTTTTATATTTGTTTACAGAGGAAGTACTAATTAGGGGGTCTACCCAGATCTAGCCAGACTGTGACGGGTAAATAATTAGTTCAAATAACTTATGGGACGACCCAGCTAATCCTGGACGTAATTGTTAGTGATTCTATTTTTTTTAGTTTGTGATTCGATGGATGAGGATGTTACGAATTAATTTGACATAATTAATTATAGATAATCTCCTTCTTGTAAACCGACAGGCGGTTAGCCTTTTCTTAAGGTTGTGTCTCTCGTCGTTCCCTCCCGAGTGGGTATGTCCATTCGTTCACATCCCTCGAGTATATGTAATGTATATACATCATTGATGCACTTTTTTTAGGGGCAAAGGAAGATTTCATTACTGGTTGCATATCAGCCCTGACTAGGTTTAGAGCAAGTCTAGCAGATCCCGTATCTCGCCGGCCCACAAAACGCATTTACAGTTTGCGCAAAACCGCCTTTGCGGGCCGGTGCGGGCTGGCACAGATGCAGACCCCCAAATTGATCCGTAAAAAAGTATATTCGCGGAATATGTCTTTTTACGCATCGGCTTCCGCGGGATCTGCTCGGGCACCACCACGACGACCCGCAAACAGATAAACTGCAAATCTCACATTTAACATAGGATTTCACAAACAAGTTCAAATTCAAACGACATAAACAGTTTCACGCGCAAATAGAAGCCAAGTTCATTACGGCTAATGCAAAAGAGGGCCCTGCAAAAGGTTTGCGCCCATGTCCGGCATCATCTTGATCGATCTTCACTCCGCGCCATCGAGTCCACCTTGAAGTTCATCGGTGCCGCTGAATCCACCTCCGGCGCTTGTTCCAACTCCCGCACCGAAATCATCCACGTTGCCACCATATGGAGCGGAGAAAACATCACAGGAACTGTAGCACGGACCGGCCGACGCCATCATTCTTCTCTTCAAAATTTCTCTCCTTGCCATATCATGCCATGTTTTGGTGAGGTCGTCCATGTCATTGCGGATCATTGACATGATCTTGTTCTCTTCGGCGAGCAACATGGACATGGATTTGTTTTCAGCGGCGCATGCTCTTCTCTCCTCGATGGCAGCTTTGCGCAGCCCCTCTTCTTTGAGCAACTACCACTTTTCTTGCTTCTCCTTCGCCTTCTCAGCCAAATCTTTCTTGATCTCCAACGATTTCAACGACATGGACTTGTTGGATTGCACCATGGCATCAATCTTCTCCCTCAAGCTCGATGCTTCTTGCTCTCTCTTCATCTTCTCCTTTGTCTTCTTGTCGCCATCGGGCTTGTGCAAATTTCTTGGGCCATCATCATCCTCATCTTCATCCATGTTTGTAAGTGAGCCTCTCTTTGGTGGGGATTCTTTGTCGATCAACTTCCACTTCTCGCACTTTTGGAGCAACTCCCAACAATGGTCTAGTTTGAAATTTTGCCTTCCGAAGCTTCCATGTCCTTGTATCTATGTTGAGCAATCTTGTCCTACACAATGTGAACAAAGTGATCCAAGCATTTCCCATGATACAATATGATGATGCACAATTTGAACAAAGGCAAAACAAACTCACATAGTCAGACTCCACGGTGCCACTTGGAGGTGCATTGCGTACTTGCTCCAAGCAAGCTGCACATAGGCTTAATATTCTCCCAACGTTCTTGAAGCGACCGAAATGTGTGTGGAGTTCTATTGGGATGTTTTGCCATAATGCGGAAGTATTGATCTTCGATCCTTTGCCAATATCTCTTGGATGTTTGAGAAGTACCCGTGCATGCATCAAGAGACACCGCACTCCGTGCTTGAATCAAAGCTTGATCTTCCAAAATCGTGTAGTTCTTCGATCTTATGCTTTTCCCAGATTTTGCTTGCGATTGCTCAAACGCTTCCGCTTCGATCTCCTCCAATTCGTCCGCACAACCATGATCATCCACGCCGCCCTCCGTTTCATCATAGTCAAATGGTTCGAAAGGGGCTTGATCAATGTCAACCGCGTTCGTGTCCAACAAGTTCACGAACTCGATTGTTGCATTGTTCGAACCACCGCTATAGCGAATGATAACAAGTCATGCACTATCGAGAATAATGGCTAAAAATGAAAGGGAATCGCCAAGACCGAAGACGCATACCTTCCAGCCATTTCCTCGAACACCTCGCTCGCGGGGGGAGCGGCACCATTGAACGGCATCGCCAGAGCACCTCCTTGCGGGGCACTACTAGGGAAAAGCCTAGCGGTAGCGCGGGTAAAATGCTTATCAGTAGCGCGGGCAGCTGCGCTATTGATACGTTGCTATAGCTAACGCTTAGCAGTAGCGCGTGCTGACCCGCACTACTGCTATCTAGGGATAGCAGTAGCGGTCGTCGTAAAAACGTGTTGCTGCTAATATCTATAGCGCCGTAGTATAAAAGGCGCTACTGCTAAGACCTCGCTGCTACTAAAGCCATACCCCGCGCTACTGTTATTAGTTTCTGATTTTTTTTCTGCTCCACATTTTGTGCTGCTGAATTTTGTTTAGTGTTTTATACAATAGTCTCTAGCATATCATACACATACAAATCTGAACATATCATACGCATACAAATAGCCTCATCAAATCGATCATGTCATCACCATTATCATCATCCAACACAAAATGACGTCTCTCTCTAAATAGCGATACAAGTTATGAGATGCCTCAAATACTTGCAACTACATCGTCATCCATCTAAACAATGATATAGACACGAAGAGCTATCACTATGAGTGAGACCAGAACTATGCAGTACATGAGGCAGAGGTTATGAGTCCTCTCTCGCGTTAGCGTGAACCTCAAGTAACTAGCTTCTGCTTCATGTCTGCTTTTGAACCACTTATGGCTGGCGCCCGAGAACCGCTCGGATCATTTAGCCTGCACATAATCATCATTTTCCGAATATAACATGTCCAAAACATCACATGTACAAATATGACATGTCCAAATTCCAAATGTGACATTTCCAAATCACATGTCCACTTCAAATTTGCATATAGCAGGAAGAAAAATATAGAACTTGAAGGAAAATGCAAGAAGTTTTTTTAAATAGCAACAATTTATTTAACTAAAAAATAATAAATATCAACAATTTCTTTAATTAAAAAATAGCAATAGTTTGAAACCTTGGGTTCATACTAACTACCACTAAAAAATAGCCAATAATCTGTCCTAGGATTTGTTAACTAGGGTTCATACTAATTCTAATTAACTAACTAGCACTAAAAATAGCCTAGGGTTCATACTAACTAGCACTAAATAGCTAGGGTTCATACTAACAGAGAGAGAGAGAGAGAGAGCAGAGAGCAGAGAGCAGAGAAGAGGGGAGGGGAGAGTGCTTACAGAGGGTGGAGAGAGAGATGGGGTCGGGGGAGATGGCGGCACCAAGGCGCAGCGAGGCGGAGTCGGGGAAGACGGTGGCGAGGCGGGGTCGGGGGAGACGGCGGCAAGGCAGGGTTGAGGGAGATGGCGGCGAGGCGGGGTCGAGTGAGACGGTGGCGGAGAGCGAGGGCAGGGGCTCCGACAAGGTCGATGTCGAGGGGGAGGAGGCACATGTTGGGGAACGTAGTAATTTCAAAAAAATTCCTACGGACACGCAAGATCATGGTGATGCATAGCAACGAGAGGGGAGAGTGTGATCTACGTACCCTTGTAGATCGACAATGGAAGCGTTAGCACAACGTGGTTGATGTAGTCGTACGTCTTCACGGCCCGACCGATCAAGCACCGAAACTACGGCACCTCCGAGTTCGAGCACACGTTCAGCTCGATGACGATCCCCGGACTCTGATCCAGCAAAGTGTCGAGGAAGAGTTCCGTCAGCACGACGGCGTGGTGACAATCTTGATGTACTACTATCGCAGGGCTTCGCCTAAGCACCGCTACAATATTATCGAGGACTATGGTGGAAGGGGGCACCGCACACGGCTAAGAATATGATCACGTGGATCAACTTGTGTATCTAGGGGTGCTCCTTGCCTCCGTATATAAAGGTTCAAAGGGGGGGTGCGGCTGGCTAGGAGAGGGCACGCTAGGAGGAGTCCTACTCCCTCTGGGAGTAGGATTCCCCCCCTTTCCTAGTTGGAATAGGATTCGGGAGGGGGGAAAGAGGAGAGAGAGAAGGAAGGGGGGCGCCGGCCCCCTCTCCTTGTCCTATTCGGACTAGGGGGGAGGAGCGCGCGGCCCAGACCTGGCCACCTCTCCTCTCTTCCACTAAATCCCACTAAGGCCCATATACCTCCCGGGGGGTTCCGGTAACCTCCCGGTACTCCGGTAAAATCCCGATTTCACCCGGAACACTTCCGATATCCAAATATAGGCTTTCAATATATCAATCTTTATGTCTCGACCATTTCGAGACTCCTCCTCATGTCCGTGATCACATCCGGGACTCCGAACAAACTTCGGTAAATCAAAATGCATAAACTCATAATATAACTGTCATCGAAACCTTAAGCGTGCGGACCCTACGGGTTCGAGAACAATGTAGACATGACCGAGACACGTCTCCGGTCAATAACCAATAGTGGAACCTGGATGCTCATATTGGCTCCTACATATTCTATGAAGATCTTTTATCGGTCAGACCGCATAACAACATACGTTGTTCCCTTTGTCATCCGTATGTTACTTGCCCGAGATTCGATCGTCGGTATCTCAATACCTAGTTCAATCTCGTTACCGGCAAGTCTCTTTACTCGTTCCGTAATACATCATCTCACAACTAACTCATTAGTTGCAATGCTTGCAAGGCTTATGTGATGTGCATTACCGAGAGGGCCCAGAGATACCTCTCCGACAATCGGAGTGACAAATCCTAATCTCGAAATACGCCAACCCAACATGTACCTTTGGAGACACCTGTAGAGCACCTTTATAATCACCCATTTACGTTGTGACGTTTGGTAGCACACAAAGTGTTCCTCCGGCAAACGGGAGTTGCATAATCTCATAGTCATAGGAACCTGTATAAGTCATGAAGAAAGCAATAGCAACATACTAAACGATCGGGTGCTAAGCTAATGGAATGGGTCATGTCAATCAGATCATTCACCTAATGATGTGATCCCGTTAATGAAATAACAACTCTTTGTCCATGGTTAGGAAATATAACCATCTTTGATTAACGAGCTAGTCTAGTAGAGGCATACTAGTGACACTCTGTTTGTCTATGTATTCACACATGTATTATGTTTCCGGTTAATACAATTCTAGCATGAATAATAAACATTTATCATGATATAAGGAAATAAATAATAACTTTATTATTGCCTGTAGGGCATATTTCCTTTAGTCTCCCACTTGCACTAGAGTCAATAATCTAGATTACACAGTAATGATTCTAACACCCATGTAGCCTTGGTGCTGATCATGTTTTGCTCATGGAAGAGGCTTAGTCAATGGGTCTGCTACATTCAGATCCGTATGTATCTTGCAAATCTCTATGTCTCCCACCTGGACTAGATCCCGGATGGAATTGAAGCGTCTCTTGATGTGCTTGGTTCTCTTGTGAAATCTGGATTCCTTTGCCAAGGCAATTGCACCAGTATTGTCACAAAAGATTTTCATTGGACCCGATGCACTAGGTATGACACCTAGATCGGATATGAACTCCTTCATCCAGACTCCTTCATTCGCTGCTTCCGAAGCGGCTATGTATTCCTCTTCACACGTAGATCCTGCCACGACGCTTTGTTTAGAACTGCACCAACTGACAGCTCCACCGTTTAATGTAAATACGTATCCGGTTTGCGATTTAGAATCGTACGGATCAGTGTCAAAGCTTGCATCGACGTAACCAGTTACGATTAGCTCTTTGTCACCTCCATAAACGAGAAACATATCCTTAGTCCTTTTCAGGTATTTCAGGATGTTCTTGACCGCTGTCCAGTGATCCACTCCTGGATTACTTTGGTACCTCCCTGCTAGACTTATAGCAAGGCACACATCAGGTCTGGTACACAGCATTGTATACATGATAGAGCCTATGGCTGAAGCATAGGGAACATCTTTCATTTTCTCTCTATCTTCTGCAGTGGTCGGGCATTGAGTCTGACTCAACTTCACACCTTGTAACACAGGCAAGAACCCTTTCTTTGCTTGATCCATTTTGAACTTCTTCAAAACTTTGTCAAGGTATGTGCTTTGTGAAAGTCCAATTAAGCGTCTTGATCTATCTCTATAGATCTTTATGCCTAATATGTAAGTAGCTTCACCGAGGTCTTTCATTGAAAAACTCTTATTCAAGTATCCCTTTATGCTATCCAGAAATTCTATATCATTTCCAATTAGTAATATGTCATCCACATATAATATCAGAAATGCTACAGAGCTCCCACTCACTTTCTTGTAAATACAGGCTTCTCAAAAAGTCTGTATAAAACCAAATGCTTTGATCACACTATCAAAGCGTTTATTCCAACTCCGAGAGGCTTGCACCAGTCCATAAATGGATCGCTGGAGCTTGCACACTTTGTTAGCTCCCTTTGAATCGACAAAACCTTCTGGTTGCATCATATACAACTCTTCTTCTAGAAATCCATTCAGGAATGCAGTTTTGACATCCATCTGCCAAATTTCATAATCATAAAATGCGGCAATTGCTAACATGATTCGGACAGACTTAAGCATCGCTACGGGTGAGAAGGTCTCATCGTAGTCAATCCCTTGAACTTGCCGAAAACCTTTTGCGACAAGTCGAGCTTTGTAGACAGTAATATTACCGTCAGCGTCAGTCTTCTTCTTGAAGATCCATTTATTCTCAATTGCTTGCCGATCATCGGGCAAGTCAACCAAAGTCCATACTTTGTTCTCATACATGGATCCCATCTTAGATTTCATGGCTTCAAGCCATTTTGCGGAATCTGGGCTCACCATCGCTTCTTCATAGTTCGTAGGTTCATCATGATCTAGTAGCATGACTTCCAGAACAGGATTACCGTACCACTCTGGCGCGGTCTCACTCTGGTTGATCTACGAGGTTCAGTAGTATCTTGTTCTGAAGTTTCATGATCATTATCATTAACTTCCTCACTAATTGGTGTAGGTGTCACAGAAACAGATTTCTGTGATGTACTACTTTCCAATAAGGGAGTAGGTACAGTTACCTCGTCAAGTTCTACTTTCCTCCCACTCACATCTTTCGAGAGAAACTCCTTCTCTAGAAAGTTTTCGAATTTAGCAACAAAAGTCTTGCCTTCGGATCTGTGATAGAAGGTGTATCCAATAGTTTCGTTTGGATATCCTATGAAGACACATTTCTCCGATTTGGGTTCGAGCTTATCAGGTTGATGCTTTTTTACATAAGCATCGCAGCCCCAAACTTTCAGAAACGACAACTTTGGTTTCTTGCCAAACCACAGTTCATAAGGCGTCGTCTCAACGGATTTTGATGGTGCCCTATTTAACGTGAATGCAGCCGTCTCTAGAGCGTATCCCCAAAACGATAGCGGTAAATCAGTAAGAGACATCATAGATCGTACCATATCTAGTAAAGTACGATTAGGACGTTCGGACACACCATTACGCTGTGGTGTTCCGGGTGGCGTGAGTTGCGAAACTATTCCACATTGTTTCAAATGTACACCAAACTCGTAACTCAAATATTCTCCTCCACGATCAGATCGTAGGAATTTTATTTTCTTGTTACGATGATTTTCAACTTCACTCTGAAATTCTTTGAACTTTTCAAACGTTTCAGACTTGTGTTTCATTAAGTAGATATACCCATATCTGCTTAAGTCATCTGTGAAGGTGAGAAAATAACGATATCCGCCACGAGCCTCAACATCCATCGGACCACATACATCTGTATATATGATTTCTAACAAATCTGTTGCTCTCTCCATAGTACCGGAGAACGGTGTTTTTGTCATCTTACCCATAAGGCACGGTTCGCAAGTACCAAGTGATTCATAATCAAGTGGTTCCAAAAGCCCATCAGTATGGAGTTTCTTCATGCGTTTTATACTGATATGACCTAAACGGCAGTGCCACAAATAAGTTGCACTATCATTATCAACTCTGCATCTTTTGGTTTCAACACTATGAATATGTGTGTCACTACTATCGAGATTTAATAAAAATAGACCACTCTTTAAGGGTGCATGACCATAAAAGATATTACTCATGTAAATAGAACAACCATTATTCTCTGATTTAAATGAATAACCGTCTCGCATCAAACAAGATCCAAATATAATGTTCATGCTTAACGCTGGCACCAAATAACAATTATTTAGGTCTAATATTAATCCTGAAGGTAGATGTAGAGGTAGCGTGCCGACTGCGATCACATCGACTTTGGAACCATTTCCCACGCGCATCGTCACCTCGTCCTTAGCCAATCTTCGCTTAATCCGTAGTCCCTGTTTTGAGTTGCAAATATTAGCAATAGAACCAGTATCAAATACCCAGGTGCTACTGCGAGCATTAGTAAGGTACACATCAATAACATGTATATCACATATACCTTTGTTCACCTTGCCATCCTTCTTATCCGCCAAATACTTGAGGCAGTTCCGCTTCTAGTGACCAGTCTTCTTGCAGTAGAAGCACTCAGTTTCAGGCTTAGGTCCAGGTTTGGGTTTCTTCTCTTGAGCAGCAACTTGCTTGCTGTTCTTTTTGAAGTTCCCCTTCTTCTTCCCTTTGCCCTTTTTCTTGAAACTAGTGGTCTTGTTGACCATCAACACTTGATGCTCCTTCTTGATTTCTACCTCCGGAGCTTTCAGCATTGCGAAGAGCTCGGGAATAGTCTTATTCATCCCTTGCATATTATAGTTCATCACGAAGCTCTTGTATCTTGGTGGCAGTGATTGGAGAATTCTGTCAATGACGCAATCATCTGGAAGATTAACTCCCAATTGAATCAAGTGATTATTATACCCAGACATTTTGAGTATATGCTCACTAACAGAACTGTTCTCCTCCATCTTGCAGCTATAGAACTTATTGGAGACTTCATATCTCTCAATCCGGGCATTTTCTTGAAATATTAACTTCAACTCCTGGAACATCTCATATGCTCGATGACGTTCAAAACGTCGTTTGAAGTCCCGATTCTAAGCCGTAAAGCATGGCACACTGAACTATCGAGTAGTCATCAGCTTTGCTCTGCCAGACGTTCATATCATCTGGTGTTGCTCCAGCAGCAGGCCTGGCACCCAGCGGTGCTTCCAGGACGTAATTCTTCTGTGCAGCAATGAGGATAATCCTCAAGTTACGGACCCAGTCCGTGTAATTGCTACCATCATCTTTCAACTTTGCTTTCTCAAGGAACGCATTAAAATTCAACGGAACAACAGCACAGGCCATCTATCTACAATCATACAAAAACAAGAAATATACTATCAGGTACTAAGTTCATGATAAATTTAGGTTCAATTAATCATATTACTTAAGAACTCCCACTTAGATAGACATCCCTCTAATCCTCTAAGTGATTACGTGATCCAAATCAACTAAACCATGTCCGATCATCACGTGAGATGGAGTAGTTTCATTGGTGAACATCATTATGTTGATCATATCTACTATATGATTCACGCTCGACCTTTCGGTCTCCGTGTTCCGAGACCATATCTGTATATGCTTGGCTCGTCAAGTATAACCTGAGTATTCCGCGCGTGCAACTGTTTTGCACCCGTTGTATTTGAACGTAGAGCCTATCACACCCGATCATCACGTGGTGTCTCAGCACGAAGAACTTTCGCAACGGTGCATACTCAGGGAGAACACTTCTTGATAATTAGTGAGAGATCATCTTATAATGCTACCGTCAATCAAAGCAAGATAAGATGCATAAAAGATAAACATCACATGCAATCAATATAAGTGATATGATATGGCCATCATCATCTTGTGCTTGTGATCTCCATCTTCGAAGCACCGTCGTGATCACCATCATTACCGGCGCGACACCTTGATCTCCATCGTAGCATCGTTGTCGTCTCGCCAATCTTATGCTTCCATGACTATCGCTACCGCTTAGTGATAAAGTAAAGCATTACAGCGCGATTGCATTGCATACAATAAAGCGACAACCATATGGCTCCTGCCAGTTGCCGATAACTCGGTTACAAAACATGATCATCTCATAAGATAAAATTTAGCATCATATCTTGACCATATCACATCACAACATGCCCTGCAAAAACAAGTTAGACGTCCTCTACTTTGTTGTTGCAAGTTTTACGTGGCTGCTACGGGCTTAAGCAAGAACCAATCTTACCTACGCATGAAAACCAAAACGATAGTTTGTCAAGTTGGTGCTATTTTAACCTTTGCAAGGACCGGGCGTAGCCACACTTGGTTCAACTAAAGTTGGAGAAACTGTCACCCGCTAGCCACCTTTGTGCAAAGCACGTCGGGAGAACCGGTCTCGCGTAAGCGTACGCGTAATGTCGGTCCGGGCCGCTTCGTACAACAATACCGCCAAACCAAAGTATGACATGCTGGTAAGCAGTATGACTTATATCGCCCACAAGTCACTTGTGTTCTACTCGTGCATATAACATCAACACATAAAACCTAGGCTCGGATGCCACTGTTGGGGAACGTAGTAATTTCAAAAAATTCCTACGGACACACAAGATCATGGTGATGCATAGCAACGAGAGGGGAGAGTGTGATCTACGTACCCTTGTAGATCGACAACGGAAGCGTTAGCACAACGTGGTTGATGTAGTCGTACGTCTTCACGGCCCGACCGATCAAGCACCGAAACTACGGCACCTCCGAGTTCGAGCACACGTTCAGCTCGATGGCGATCCCCGGACTCCGATCCAGCAAAGTGTCGGGGAAGAGCTCCGTCAGCACGACGGCGTGGTGATGATCTTGATGTACTATTGTCGCAGGGCTTCGCCTAAGCACCGCTACAATATTATCGAGGACTATGGTGGAAGGGGGCACCGCACACGGCTAAGAATATGATCACATGGATCAACTTGTGTCTCTAGGGGTGCTCCCTGCCTCCGTATATAAAGGTTCAAAGGGGGGTGCGGCTGGCCAGGAGAGGGCGCGCCAGGAGGAGTCCTACTTCCTCTCGGAGTAGGATTCCCCTCCTTTCCTAGTTGGAATAGGATTCGGGAGGGGGGAAAGAGGAGAGAGAGAAGGAAGGGGGGCGCCGGCCCCCACTCCTTGTCCTATTCGGACTAGGGGGGAGGGGCGCGCGGCCCAGCCCTGGCCACCTCTCCTCTCTTCCACTAAAGCCCAGTAAGGCCCATATACCTCCCGGGGGGTTCCGGTAACCTCCCGGTACTCCGGTAAAATCCCGATTTCACCCGGAACACTTCCGATATCCAAATATAGGCTTCCAATATATCAATCTTTATGTCTCGACCATTTCGGGACTCCTCGTCATGTCCGTGATCACATCCGGGACTCTAAACAAACTTCGGTACATCAAAATGCATAAACTCATAATATAACTATCATCGAAACCTTAAGCGTGCAGACCCTACGGGTTCGAGAACAATGTAGACATGACCGAGACACGTCTCCGGTCAATAACCAATAGCGGAACCTAGATGCTCATATTGGCTCCTACATATTCTACGAAGATCTTTTATCGGTCAGACCGCATAACAACATACGTTGTTCCCTTTGTCATCGGTATGTTACTTGCCCGAGATTCGATCGTCGGTATCTCAATACCTAGTTCAATCTCGTTACCGGCAAGTCTCTTTACTCATTCCGTAATACATCATCTCACAACTAACTCATTAGTTGCAATGCTTGCAAGGCTTATGTGATGTGCATTACCGAGAGGGCCCAGAGATACCTCTCCGATAATCGGAGTGACAAATCCTAATCTCGAAATACGCCAACCCAACAAGTACCTTCGGAGACACCTTTAGAGCACCTTTATAATCACCCAGTTACGTTGTGACGTTTGGTAGCACACAAAGTGTTCCTCCGACAAACGGGAGTTGCATAATCTCATAGTCATAGGAACATGTATAAGTCATGAAGAAAGCAATAGCAACATACTAAACGATCGGGTGCTAAGCTAATGGAATGGGTCATGTCAATCAGATCATTCACCTAATGATGTGATCCCGTTAATCAAATAACAACTCTTTGTCCATGGTTAGGAAACATAACCATCTTTGATTAACGAGCTAGTCAAGTAGAGGCATACTAGTGACACTCTGTTTGTCTATGTATTCACACATGTATTATGTTTCCGGTTAACACAATTCTAGCATGAATAATAAACATTTATCATGATATAAGGAAATAAATAATAACTTTATTATTGCCTCTAGGGCATATTTCCTTCAGCACAGGCGCACAACGACATCGAGGGCAGACTCCGACGGAGTGCGAGGGCAGGGGCTCCGACGAGGGCGAGGGTAGGGGCTACAGCGGAGGCGACGAGGGGAGATGAGAGAGTGTGGAATTGGGGGAGAAAGCAGAGGAGGGAAGCCCGCGTGGGGGTTATGTCAAAATAGCTTTAGCAGTAGCGTGGGAAAAGAAAACGCGCTGCTGCTAAAATCCGTAGCAGTAGCGCTGTCCTCACAAACTCGCTACTGCTGAGCTAGGCCCGTCCTGTGGACAAGTTCAAACTTAGGAGTAGCGCCCTACCCTAAAAGCGCGCTACTACTAATTTGATAGCAGTAGTACTGTTTGTAGAAAGGCGCTACTACTATACCTAGCATGTCGGCAACGGTGTGGCAATTATAGTAGTAGCGTGTTTTATTCCTGCCGCACTACTGCTATGTGGATAGCTGTAGCGCCCTTTCTGACGACGCGCTACTACTAAGTAGCAGTAGCGCCTCATTTTAACATGCGCTACTGGTAAGATTCTGTGTATAAGGTTTTCCCTAGTAGTGGGGGCATGGAGCGAGAGGTTGAAGAAGGTGGCTTCTTTGAAGCCGGAAACTTCCTCCGCTTTACGCCCGCGACCTTGCTGACCTTCTCCGCCGCCGGCCGGGATCGCGCTGCCGCGCCCGGAGCGTGGGCCATCGTGGCAGGGGCAGCCTGATTCCCGCCCTGCACGACCACGTTGCCCTGTCGCTTGCGGGCAGGTGCGACGTGGGCTTGGGAGACGGCGGTGTGGCCAACATGGCCGTCGACGGCATCCGCCCAAGGGGAAGGGGCGTCCGCGACCTCGACGGTGACGGGGGGACAGCATGGGGTCGTCCATGGTGGCGAGGGACGACCGGGGAGGAGCAGCCGGAGCTTGCGGAGGGGGGGGGGGCAATGGTGGCGGAGGGTGCGGGGAGCGGGAAAGGGCGCGCGAAAATGTCCCTCCTGCCAAATATCGCACGGGATAGGGGTTGAGCTCGGGTCGGCCTCCCAGCCCGTGAAGATAGAGGTTGGGAGAGAAGATTTGCCGCGCCCCGCAAAAATGTTTGCCGGCCGGCGGGATGCGGGGTCTGATCATGCAGATTTTCTAGCCCCAACCCGCAATTTGGCGGTTATTTTGCGGGCCGGGACGTTTTGCAGAATCTGCTAGAGTTGCTCTTACATTGTCATCTAGGCCCGAGTACAACCAAACCGCGGGGTACTACATTCGTATGCAGCAAGCGCATCGCTCGCTTTATTCTGTGAACGACTAATATGCGGAAAAGAAATATCCCTTTGAATCTCATCAACAACCACCATGTATTCTGAGCAATCCATTTTCGACAAATCATGGATTTTATTTGCTCAAAAAGAAGCATGAGGATACAAACTCAAATAGCACACACCCGGCCTCTGCATAGTTAAGATGCACACAGCTAATACCAATGCATACACACGGAAAACACGCCGGCAAATAGCTAAGTCATATAAGATCAAAGCTATGCGTAGGCGAGGAAAAAAGAAAATCCAAGGCGACCATATCCTTAATTGACAAACTACAACAATGACCATATCAGTACCAACCATCTAATGGCATCACCCAGACGACGAGATTCTTCAACAACAACACCTTCAAGAAGGAAGCAACGCTCAAGCGTCGCCGTCGCCGGATCCAACCACCAAGGCCAGAATCTTGGTTTTCACCCTGAAGAATCAATCAGAACATATCCGACAAATGCCTTCAACAAGGTAAGGATGTAAAATATCGTCATTGCCAGGTATAACCAGCTCGGGTCAGACCTAGGATTTCACCCCGTAGCTCGCGACTGGATACTCGAGTACCACCACCAACGAAATCACTAAGTGTTGTCACCACCACTTTTCCACAATCCTAGCAGCACATGTGATGCCTGTCTCTGCCACGCATCCATCCCTCTACGTCAAGTCATTGTCCACAATTTGCAGGTTACAGCCAAGTCCGTGAGCCACAGCTTCGTCGCTTGGGTGCCGCATGCGTGGAAGTTGACTACCTTGCCGCCGCAGTCCACCTCCTAGAGAGCCCGACGCACGGCCCATACCATGCCATGAGCACCAACGGCCAAAGCAGTCCTTGTTGTGCAGCCCTGGACCATTGGTGGGAAGGACGCACCGATAATATCCGTCGCTGCCACCAGGGGACACTGCACACAAGGATCCCGTGATGGTCAGTGGATGGCTTGGTGTGGAAGGGCATGAGCACTTGTCGATCCGGTTTTTTCGGACATGGCCAAAGCTATTAGCTGCAGTTGAACCTCGCCAGCAAGCCTCCAGTCGATAGAGGACCAGATCGGGCCAGTCAACCAAGCAACATGCTCCACACCCGTGATAGAAACCATCGTTGGGTAGCCAGCCTAGGGAGCACCAGATCTGGGCGGAGGACTCGCCCTAGCAGCCGCCCAAGCCCGTAGTCTTCACCGAGCGCAGTCGGCGTGCCTAGCGGGCAAGCTACACTCAGCCATGTCGATGCATATCCAGCAAGCCAGGAACTCGAGAGTCAAGCCAGACACACACCAGAGGCATGATGTCCACCTCCTAGCACCAGCTGACAAAACGCCACGCCGCCTTCACCGGAGCCCGCCGAGCTTCGCTAGCCGACGCCTCTGGCGGCGACGAGATGAGGGGAGGGCGTGGAGGACGACCGACGGCATGAGGGATTTGCCCCCGGAGTCACGAGGAAGAGCGACACGATGGCTGTGCCTGACCATGATAGGCTTGTTTCATACTCCCTTCATCCTTAAAAGAGTGTACTTTCAACTTTGTTGAAAAGTCAAACTTTTTTATATTTGACCGTATTCATACAATAGTAGACCAACATTTATGCCATCAAATTAGTAGCATTAGATTTATGATAAAATATATTTTCGTCATATACCTATTTGGTTTCACAAGCATTCATATATTTTTACACAAACTCGGTCAAACTTTGAGATAGTTTGACCCTTTAACAAAGTTGGAAGTACAATCTTTTAAGAACGGATGAAATATGAGAGAACAACGCGCTAGCAGGTCAACCGGGGTCTCTTGGCATCTCATCAACGTGTATGGTCCTCAGGCTCAAGTGGACAAGATTGCATTCCTTGCTGAACTGCAATTGATGTGCCTGAACTCGGCTGATGCACTTGTTATTCTGGGTGATTTTAATTTGATTGCTTCTGTTGCTGATAAGAACAATAGCAACATCCATAGGGGATTGCTCAATGCCTTTAGAAACTTCATTAATGTGCTTGAGCTAAAGGATATGTATCTTCATGGTTGTAGGTATACTTGGAGTAATGAGCAGTTCAATACTACTTTGGTCAAATTGGACATGGTTCTTTACAATCAGCAATGGAACTCTGCTTTCCCCAGTGCTATACTCCAATGTTTATCCTCTGCTGCCTCAGACCACTGCCCTTTGCTACTCACTTGCAATTCTGACATGAAGCCCCAGAGACGTTTCAGGTATCAGAATGTTTGGACCAAGCTCGATGGTTTTACGGAGACTGTTAATTCTGCTTGGGATAATGTTGTGTCATCCACTGACCCCTTTCAAAACTTGCACAACAAGCTCACCCTTACTGCTAAGAAGCTCAATTCATGGTCCTCCTCTATCTTCTCGGATATAAAGCTCAGAACGCTCATTATTAACGAGATAATATATTAGTTGGATGTTGCTAGAGATTCCAGAACCCTCTGCTGGGAAGAGCACACTTTCAGGGGAAAGTTGAAGATGATGCTACTTGGGCTGGCCGCTCTGGACAGGTGTATTTGGGGGCAGAAATCTAGGTATTTAGGGTTAAGAGAAGGTGATTGCAACACCCAGTTTTTTTCGCATGAAAGCAACATCCAGAAGGAGGAAGAATATTATCCCTAGTCTGTACGTTGATGGTGTTGACATTGCTAACTAAGAAGGAGGAATGTATCTGGTCTCATTTCAACAGTCTGCTTGGTACCTACAAACCGAGATCTACTGCCTTGAACTTCAATGCTCTAGATTTTCAGCCTTGCGACCTTTCTCACCTGGACAACAACTTTAGTGAGAAGGAAATAAAGAGTGCTATTCTTGATCTTCACCCAGAAAAAGCGCGAGGCCTAATGGATTTACTGGGTACTTGTTTCGAAGTTGCTAGGACACCGTGAAGCCGGATCTATTGGCCGCTTTCTCTCACTTCCAGAACCTTAACTCGCAAAAATTGTTCCTTCTTAACAGTGCCATCATCACTCTATTGCCCAAGCATGCTGTTGCTAGCAGACTACAAGACTTTAGGCCTATAAGCCTTATACATTTCTTTGCCAAGCTTGTTGCCAAGATTCTTGCGACTAGGTTGCAACCTTAGATGGATAAGCTTGTTTCCCAATGCCAAAATGCTTTCATAAAGGGTCGAAGCATTCATGACAACTTCGAGTATGTGCAATCCATGGCAAAGGTGCTCAGACAAAAAAACTTCCATCGATTATGTTCAAGTTGGATCTGGCCAAGGCTTTCGATTATATGTCTTTGAAGTTCCTTCTCAGCCTACTGGAATTTAGAGGATTTGGGCCAAAGTGGAGGGAGTGGATTTCTGCTCTTTTCCTTACCTCCTCCACCAAGGTCTTGGTTAATCCGGCGCTTTTTTTTTGGAAAAGGGGTGACTCCCCGGCCTCTGCATTAGAAAGATGCATACTGCCCTCTTATTAGCCAAAAAGTAGTGTCCACATGATTCCAAAGGTCTCAAAAATCAAAGCACAAACAGCTCACACAGAGCCAAAAAGGGGCTAGAAACACCAACTAGCCTAGAAAAGACGCCACAACCGGCTGGCTAAAAATAGATAGGAGATCAAGCTATCCTATTACATGACCGCCATCCAAACCGGTTGAAAATATCCCGAGCTACCATCTCCCATTGGAAAGACCCAGTAACCAAATGCTCCCTGGCCTCCGTCTGGGTGAGTAGCGACCACGAACGGATCAGTGCCGTAGTTCGGAATATGACCTGCAAAAAATGTATACATGATATTCTGTTAAAAACCAAATCATTTCTGCAAGTCCAGATAGTCCACAGTAAAGCACAAACTCCAACCCGAATATGTCTCACTAAGTTAGGCTCAATCCCATTAAGCCATGTCCCAAATAACGCATAAACAGAATTCGGTGGAGTGATACTAAAAGCAATGTGGATCGTCTGCCAAAGTACCTTGGCTAACGGGCAATCAAAAAAGAGATGTTTGATAGTCTCATCCCGATCACAGAAACTACACCTAGTAGGTCATGTCCAATTACGCTTCAAGAGATTGTCCTTCGTTAAAATAACTTGTTTATGGACAAACCACATAAACACTTTTATTTTCAAAGGAATTTTGACATCCCAAACATGCTTGGACGTAGGAATGGAGTGTGAGTTAATAACATCAATATACATTGATTTAACCGTGAATACTCTAGATTTAGTCGGTTTCCAGCGTAATTCATCGGGTTGTTGTGTAAGCTGGACTTCCATCAGTCTCCTAACTAGATGGAGCCATTGTTCCCAACGGTTGCCCGCTAGCGTACGTCTGAACTGAATATTAAGGGGGATCGATTGAAAGACCGATGCAACGAACACCTCACGTCGTTGCACAATACGGTATAACGACGGATATTGGATGGCCAATGGTGTCTCGCCGAGCCAAGTATCCTCCCAGAAACGTGTACTCGTGCCGTTTCCAATAACAAACTTCGTCCTATTAAACAAAGACTGTTTGACTTTCATCAAGCCATTCCAGAAAGGCGAATCGGTCGGCCTAACAGTGACCTGGAACAAAGTTTTTGTCTGGAGGTACTTGTTGCGAAGGATTTGAGCCCACATAGCGTCATTCTCCAATGAGAGCTTCCACAGCCACTTGCTAAGAAGGCATTTATTCTTAACTTCTAGATTCTCAATACCTAGACCTCCTTGGTGTTTCGGTCTACAGATGATGTCCCATTTAGCAAGCCGATATTTTCTTTTAAGCTCATCACCCTGCCAAAAGAAGCGCGATCTATAGAAGTCCAGTCTCTTCCTAACCCCAACTGGGACCTCAAAGAACGATAGGAGAAACATTGGCATACTCGTGAGCACCGAGTTAATCAGGATTAATCGGCCTCCGTATGACATGAGCTTAGCCTGTCCAAGAGCTCATTTTTTTCTCAAACCGATCCTCGATGCACTTCCACTCTCTGTTAGTCAGCCTACGATGGTGGATTGGAATCCCCAGATAAGAGAAGGGTAACTCGCCCAACTCACACCCAAACAATTGTCGATAAGCCTCCTGTTCATCTTTGGCCCTACCAAAGCAGAACAGCTCGCTCTTATGAAAGTTAATCTTTAACCCGGTCAATTGTTCAAATAGGCATAGCACCAGCTTCATATTTCTCGCCTTGGCCAGGTCATGCTCCATAAAGATGATTGTATCATCAGCGTACTGAAGAATTGATACTCCTCCATCAATTAGATGAGGTACCAATCCCCCTACTTGACCATTTTCCTTAGCCCTTCCTATCAAAATTGCTAACATGTCCACCACAATGTTGAACAAGATAGGGGACATCGGATCTCCTTGTCTTAGGCCTTTATGTGTCTGGAAGTAATGACCTATGTCATCATTAACTTTAATTCCCACACTACCTCTTTGCGTAAATGATTCAACTTGTCGGCGCCAGGCTTCGTCAAAACCTTTCATACGCAATGACTGTTGGAGGAATGGCCATTTGACCTTATCGTACGCTTTCTCGAAATCCACCTTAAAAATTACTCCATCTAATTTTTTGGAATGGATTTCATGGAGTGTTTCATGCAGGACGACCACCCCTTCAAGGATGTTTCTGTCCGGCATGAAAGCAGTTTGAGACTGCTGCACCACAGAATGCGCAATCTGTGTGAGTCTGTTTGTCCCGACCTTGGTGAAAATTTTGAAACTAATATTAAGGAGACAAATCGGCCGGAATTGCTCAATCCTCACCGCGTCCGATTCGGCGCTTACCGATCAGATTCTGCATCGCAAGGGACTTAGACAAGGGGACCCCTATCCCCCCCTCTTTTTGTCTTGGTGGTTGATTGTCTTGGTAGATTGATGGATACAGCACAAGCTCATGGTGTCCTAGCCCCGCTTGGTACACAGACTATTAGACACCGGGCTTCCATTTATGCCGATGATGTGATTATCTTCAGCAAACCACTGCTCTCTGAGATTAATGCCATCTCTCAAATTCTGGACCTCTTTGGCAATGCCACTGGTCTAAAGACTAATATGGTCAAGAGCAAAATCATTCCCATCCAGTGCGAGCACATCGACCTCTCGGACATTCAGACTGCGCTGGGATGTCAGCTTGGTAGTTTTCCTTGTACTTACCTTGGGACGCCACTGTCTGATAGGAGGCTCAAATGGCAAGATCTGCAGCTTCTCATTGAAAAAAGTATGAAGAAAATCGCTGGGTGGAAGGCTCGATGGATTTCTACTCGTGGGCGTGTCACCCTTGTAGGATTTGTGCTCTCCACCATGCCCATCTTCCAGTTGCTGGCAGTGGAACAACCCAAATGGGTTTTCATGCAGACTGATAAATTGCGAAGGGCTTTCTTATGGGCTGGTTCAGACTCAGTCAGTGGAGGTAAATGTTTAGTGCAGTGGTCTCTGGTTTGCTCTCCCCTGAAGCTTGGTGGTCTGGGAATTCATGACTTATACAGACAAAGCAAGGCTTTGAAGGTCAGATGGCTTTGGCAGAATGCTTCCTGTCTTGACAAACCTTGGCATGGGCTACCCCTACCTATTGACAAGGAGATCAAGAATCTTTTCTGTGCATCTACGTCCTGGGAGATCGGCAGCGGCACTGGCATATCTTTTTGGCATGATCACTTGCTTGAAGGGATCGCCCCTTCATTGGCTTACCCCAAACTTTTCAATCATAGTAAAAGGAGGAACATCACTCTTTCTCAGGGTATAAACAACAGATTTTGGGTCAGATTGATTAAGCCAAACCCATGCGTGAAAGTGATTGCTGAGTATTTGGACTTTTGGCAACATGCTGACCAGGTGGTGCTCTCCCAAGCCGATGACAAAATCATTTGGAAATGGACCTTCAACAAGATTCACTCTGCTAATTCTGCATACCATTGTCAGTTCATTGGCCGGATTTACACCCCTCTCTCACAACTTATTTAGAAGATCAAGATACCACAAAAGGTGAAGTTCTTTGTGTGGCTCGCCATTCAAGGTAAATGCCTAACTGCGGATAACCTCGCAAAAAGAAATTGGCCACACAACCCTGTGTGTTCACTGTGCTGCATTGGTTTGGAGTCTGCTATTCACTTTTTTGGAACTTGCCCGTTCACTGCTGCTGTATGGGGTTTCTTTCTGACCAAATTCAGATATCGATTTGACATCAGACCAAGCTATGATACTAACTCTTCGATCCACTGGTGGCTTCACACTCTGGACAATATTCCTTTGCATCGACAGAAAGAATTCTCATCTCTTTGCATGATTATCTGGTGGCAGGTTTGGAAAGAAAGAAATAACATAATTTTCAATGGCAAAGACACCGACTTCATGGGAACCTGTAATGTGATAACTGACGAGTTGCACACTTGGTTTCGGGCTGGTGTCAAAGGCGTACAGTGGCTGGCACAGTAGCTTAGTTTTTCAATTTTTTTCTTTCCTCCTTCCTTTTTTTTTCTACATATGTAGGTCTCACGATCGAGTCGGTACGACCCGGTAGTATAGGATTTTTTTTCCTAACCTAACAAGCCAGGTGGAGAGTTAGGATTGGATAATAGAGGAGGAAGAGCCCCACCCCCTGACATTCAGGGTAGGAGAGCTAGTTAAGGAATTTTACGTAGGAGTTTAAGTAGTCTTTCGTAGATGTAGGACTTTAGTGCAAAATGAGGACTTCATTGGCATCCAATATGTTTTGTCCTGCGAATCTGAGATAAAGTAGAATGCTCGGCAGCTGTTGTCGACTTTTACGGTAGTGGCGCATCGGCACATTGACATCGGCGTCCCTATTCAGCACGTACGACCTGTCTGGTGTGTGCCATTCTTCTACCTTTGCGCTTTGCACTTTGCTCCAGCTCCGGTCCTCAAATCCTTGAGCATGTACGTATAAGAGAGGCCCGCGTGGCCGGCGTCTGGCGTGGGAAGGCGGTCATGGCGCCTGCCGAGGACGACCAGCAGCCGCTGCACATGCTCTTCTTCCCCTACCTCATCCCCGGCCACCTCATCCCGATGGCCGACATCGCCGCGCTCTTCGCGGCCCGCGGCGTCCGGTGCACCATCCTCACCACCCCCGTGCAAGCTTCCATCATCCGCTCCATCGTCGACCTCTCTTCCCCACCAATCGACATCGCCGTCGTGCCTTTCCCTGAAGTCGGCCTCTCGCCGGCCGCCCAGAGCGGCTCCCGCGGTGACCATGGCAAGCTCCAGCAGGCGGCGCGGCTGCTCCGGGAGCCCTTCCGGCAGTTCCTCGCCGACCACCGCGCCGGCCTCGACGCGGTGGTCTCCGATAGCTTCTTCCCCTGGTCGCTGGACGTCGCGGCCGAGTATGGCGTCCCTCGGCTCGCGTTCCTCGGCACCAGCATGTTCGCCCGGTGCTGCGCCGAAAGCTTGCTGCGCGACCACAACCCCGACGACGACGACGACGGCGAGGGTGATCCTGACGCAGTCTTCTCCGTGCCCGGGCTGCCGCACCGCGTGGAGCTGAGGCGGAGCCAGATCATGAGGAACCCCGACCAGTTGGCGTTCGTCAAGGGCATCTACGCCGCGGACCAGAAAAGCTACGGCGAGCTGGTCAACAGCTTCCACGAGCTCGAGCCGGACTACGTGGAGCACTACCGCAAGACGCTCCGACGCCGCGCGTGGCTCATCGGGCCGGTCGCGCTCGCCAGCGGCAGCAAAGAGGTGGCGTCCAGAGGCACCGACGCGCTCTCGCCGGACGCTGACGGCTGCACCCCCTGGCTCGACACCAAGCCGGCCGGATCGGTAGTGTTCGTCGCCTTCGGCACGCTAGGCAGCTTCTCGCCGGAGCAGCTTCGGGAGCTCGCCCGCGGCCTCGACCTCTCCGGCAAGAACTTCGTGTGGGTCATCTCCGATGCCGACGCAGCATCGTCGGACATATGGATGCCGGAAGGCTTCCCAACGGCTTCGCGTGGTTACATCATCCGCGTCTGGGCGCCACAGGTACTCATCTTAAACCACCCAGCCGTCGGCTGCTTCCTGACGCACTGCGGGTGGAACTCAACGCTGGAGGCGGTGAGCGCCGGTGTGCCGATGGTGACGTGGCCGCGCCATGCCGACCAGTTCTTCAACGAGAAGCTGGTCGTGGGCGAGCTCCGGGTCGGCGTCAGCGTCGGCGCCAAGGACTACGGGTCGTCCGCGGAGACCCATCGGGTGATCGGCGTCGAGGTGATCGCCGGCGTCGTCAGAACATTGATGGAGGTCCAAGGCGACGCGATGCGAAGCAGGGCGAGGGACCTCGGCCTAAAAGCGAGGAGCGCAGTGGAGAAGGGTGGATCGTCGTACGGTGATGCTGGGCAGCTGGTGGATGAGCTCATGGCCCGCCGGGGTCGGTAACCGGGTGTTGGACGGTGATTCGATGGTGACGGCTCGTTACTTTTGAGCTTGCCGCACCATAGAAATCTTACTTTCAATAGACAATGCAACGTTGGAACGCACCAAGAATAGCAAATTGACGTACTCTCCCATGCTGAAAACGAAATGCCAAGTTTTTTTTTCTTTTCAAGAAGAAAAGATTGTGTTTCTGCATTGGGCAATTTAGCATGATACGAAATACTGTTTTGAGTCAATTACACCACTGGTGCTAAAACTTAGTACGAAAAGTCAGTTTAGTGCTAAAACTTGGGCATACATTGAACTGGTGTCACAACTTGGTTTTGATGTGCACATATGATGCAAATCACGTTTGTATACTACACGGTGCTGACTTGCGCGCCAACGTGGCATGGGACCTGCTGTCGGCCATCAAAAGATATAATTTATGAGGACCAATCTTTCACCCAAAATAGCAGATTACCTTCCAACTGCTTAACCTTTTTTGTAGTCTCTCCTTGACGTGTTTACATTAAGCATTTGTGAGTCTCCGATAATGTATCGATACTCCCAAATATCTGATAGGAAACTGGCCTAACCCCTAGTCAAACAATCCGCGTACAGGTGGGCCTTGTCTTGAGCCTCACAAACAAAATCACTTTTATAGAATTTTATCTTAAGACCCCAGAGATACACAAATGCTGACAAAGTTAATTTCAGATTCCTCGCTTTCTCTAGATCATGATCCATAAAGTGAATCGTATCGTTGGCATAGGACAGAAAGTCCACCATCAACTAGATGATTAACGACCTTGCCAATTTGGCCACTAACCTTTACACGCTCAATCATGACAGCTAACATATCAGTCACTATAATAAATATCATGGGCGATAATGAGTCACCTTGTCTCAATCCTTTCTTCATTTGGAAGTAGCGGCCAACGTCATCATTGACTTTAATGGCCACAATCCCACCAGAAACGAAGCTATGAATTAGAGAACGCCACTTTGTAGAGAACCGTTTCATGCTGACACTAGTAGAAAAGGGGGCAAAGGTTCAGGCCGGGTAAGTCCATTAGTCCCGGTTCAGTCTAGAACCGGGACCAATGGGTGCATTGGACCTGGTTCGTGAGCCTAGGGGGCCGCCCGAGCCACGTGGGCCATTGGTCCCGGTTCGTCTGGACCTTTTGGTCCCGGTTGGTGGGACGAACCGGGACCAATGGGCCTAGCTCCTGGCCCACCATCATTGGTCCCGGTTGGTGGTTTGAACCGGGACCAAAGGCTCCCCATTAGTCCCGGTTCATGCCACCAACCGGGACCAATAGTGGTGCCTATATATACCCCCTCGCGCAAGAGCAGAGCACACTGCTCTGTTTTTCTGGCCGAGGGGGAGAGGGCTTGGTGGTGCTCTAGCTCACCTCCTATGCACACAAGGTGTTCGATGGAATGCCCGAGCCACACTACTTAAGCTTTCTTCTCTCCAAGCTCGACCTCTATTCTCCATTTTCCTCAATATTTGTCTAGGTTTAGCGGTCTGTCACGCCCCGCCCCCGTCTTCACCGCCGTCGATCACCCGCGCCGATCTCATCACCGGCACCACCGTGGTGAGCCTCTTGTTCTTATCTTCTTTCTGAAAGGAAAAATATTCTTACTTGTATGTTTAGATAGATACTTGTATCATTTTCTTACTTTTATTATTGCATCTTATATAGTGCGATGGTTTTGGTATCCGCCCCCGTCGGCCCTCGTCCTGTCTATGATTCGGATGTGGCATATATTATCTTTATAACTATTGGTTCATTTATTGTTTATGAAAATTATGCCGACCAACGTGACATAGATTTTATTTATCTAGGAGGTATGTGAACCGGAAATTCCAACCGGTCCTATTGTTGAGAGGTTAAATTTAGTTGAAGAAGAAAACAATTTCTTGAAGGAAAAAATAAAAAAATTGAGGAGGAGAAGATGATATTGGAGTTGCATGTTGCGGATGTCGTCAATGATCACAAGATCAAGATGGATGCAATGCGCTTGAAGATTAGAAAGATTAGAAAATATGCCGTTCATACCGAGGCTTGGTATCATTATGCCATTGGATCAATTGTTACCTTGGTTGCGATTATGATCGCGTTTGTTTTCGCATTGAAATGTTTTACATAGTTTCAATGTATGGTTTAATTAATTAGATGCTCTAGAGAGCTATATGTTGTTAGATGAGAACTATGTATGTACTTTGGTTTTAATGTGATGATGAACTTCTATTAATTTGGTCACTTAATTATCTATTCATGATGTTCTGTAATGGTTTTTGACACATTTAATTATATATAACGCACGCAGATGAATTGGCAATGGATGTACGGTGACAGACACACCTCCGAGTACATTAAGGGCGTCAATGAATTTCTCGAAGCGGCTGAGGCAAACAAGCAGAATGGTTTTATGTGTTGTCCATGCCCTAATTATGGGAATACGAAGTATTACTCTGACCGGAAAATCCTTCACACCCACCTGCTTTACAAGGGCTTCATGCCACACTATAATGTTTGGACAAGGCACGGAGAAATAGGGGTTATGATGGAAGACGGCGAAGAAGAAGAGTACGATGACAACTATGTGCCCCCTGAATACGGTGATGCTGCAACGGGGGGAGCTGGTGAAGATCAAGAGGAACCAGACGATGTGCCCAATGATGCTGCAACGGGTGAAGCTGCTGAAGATCAAGAGGAACCAGACGATGTGCCCGATGATGATGATCTCCGCCGGGTCATTGTCGATGCAAGGACGCAATGCGAAAGTCAAAAGAAAAAGCTGAAGTTCGATCGCATGTTAGAGGGTCACAAAAAAGGGTTGTACCCCAATTGGGAAGATGGCAACACAAAGCTCGGTACCGTACTGGAATTGCTGCAGTGGAAGGCAGAGAATGCTGTGCCTGACAAAGGATTTGAGAAGCTACTGAAAATATTGAAGAAGAAGCTTCCAAAGGATAATGAATTGCCCTACAATACATACGCAACAAAGAAGGTCATATGCCCTCTAGGATTGGAGGTGCAGAAGATACATGCATGCCCTAATGACTGCATCCTCTACCGCGGTGCATACAAGGATCCGAACGCATGCCCGGTATGCGGTGCATTGCGGTATAAGATCAGACGAGATGACCCTGGTGATGTTCATGGCGAGCCCCCTGGGAAGAGGGTTCCTGCGAAGGTGATGTGGTATGCTCCTATAATACCACGGTTGAAACATCAGTTCAGAAACGGAGAGCATGCCAAGTTGATGCGATGGCACAGTGAGGACCGTAAGAAAGACGGGAAGTTGAGAGCACCCGCTGACGGGTCGCAATGGAGAAAAATCGAGAGAAAGTGCTGGGATGAGTTTGCAAAGGACCCAAGGAACGTATGGTTTGCTTTAAGCGCGGATGGCATTAATCCTTTCGGGGAGCAGAGCAGCAATCACAGCACCTCGCCCGTGACTCTATGTATGTATAACCTTCCTCCTTGGATGTGCATGAAGCGGAAGTTCATTATGACGCCAGTTCTCCTCCAAGGCCCTAAGCAACCCGGCAACAACATTGATGTGTACCTAAGGCCATTAGTTGAAGAACTTTTACAGCTATGGAATAGAAACGGTGTACGTACGTGGGATGAGCATAAACAAGAGGAATTTAACCTAAAGGCGTTGCTGTTCGTGACCATCAACGATTGGCCCGCTCTTAGTAACCTGTCAGGACACACAAACAAGGGATACCACGCATGCACGCACTGTTTGGATGACACCGAAAGTATATATCAAGACAGATGCAGGAAGAATGTGTACGTGGGCCATCGTCGATTTCTCTCGACCAACCATCAATGTCGAAAGAAAGGCAAGCAATTGAAAGGCGAGGCAGATCACCGGAAGAAGCCCGCCATGCGTACCGGTGATCACGTACTTGCTATGGTCAATGATTTACACGTAATCTTTGGAAAGGGTCCCGGCGGACTAGCTGTTCCGAATGACGCTGAGGGACGCGCACCCATGTGGAAGAAGAAATCTATATTCTTCGACCTACCCTACTGGAAAGAGCTAGAGGTCCGCTCTTCAATCGACGTGATGCACGTGACGAAGAACCTTTGCGTGAACCTGTTAGGCTTCTTGGGCGTGTAAGCGAAGACAAAAGATACACCTGAGGCACGGGAGGACCTGCAATGTTTGCACGAAAAAGACGGCATGCCTCCGAAGCAGTATGAAGGTCCTGCCAGCTACGCTCTTACGAAAGAAGAGAAAGAAATTTTCTTTGAATGCCTGCTCAGTATGAAGGTCTCGACTGGCTTCTCGTCGAATATAAAGGGAATAATAAATATGCCAGAGAAAAAGTTCTAGAACCTAAAGTCTCATGACTGCCACGTGATTATGACGCAACTGCTTCCGGTTGCATTGAGGGGGCTTCTACCGGAAAACATCCGATTAGCCATTGTGAAGCTATGTGCATTCCTCAATGCAATCTCTCAGAAGGTGATCGATCCAGAAATCATACCAAGGCTAAGGAGTGATGTGGCGCAATGTCTTGTCAGTTTCGAGCTGATGTTCCCACCATCCTTCTTCAATATCATGACGCACGTCCTAGTTCATCTAGTCGACGAGATTGTCATTCTGGGGCCCGTATTTCTACACAATATGTTCCCCTTTGAGAGGTTCATGGGAGTCCTAAAGAAATATGTCCGTAACCGCGCTAGGCCAGAAGGAAGCATCTCTATGGGCCATCATACAAAGGATGTCATCGGGTTTTGTGTTGACTTCATTCCTAGCCTTAAGAAGATAGGTCTCCCTAAATCGCGGTATGAGGGGAGACTGACTGGAAAAGGCATGCTAGGAGCGGACTCAATAATATGTAGGGACGGGCATTCTTGGTCTAAAGCACACTACACAGTTTTACAGAACTCTACCTTGGTGACCCCGTATGACGATGAACACAAGAATAGTCTGCGCTCCAAACACCCGGAGCAGTGCGACGACTGGATTACATGTGAACACATCAGGACTTTCAGCAGTTCGTTGGAAACACGTCTCAGAGGTGACCACACTATTTGTGATGAGCTGTACTTGTTGTCCAGGGGACCATCTTTGACTGTATTGATTTACAAAGGATACGAGATAAATGGGAATACATTTTACACGATTGAACAAGATCAAAAGAGCACCAACCAAAACAGCGGTGTCCGCTTTGATGCAATAACCGAGAAGGGAAAGGACACATATTATGGTTACATAGTGGACATATGAGAACTTGACTACGGACATGATTTTAAGGTCCCTTTGTTTAAGTGCAAATGGGTCAATCTGTCAGGAGGCGGGGTACAGGTAGACCCACATTACGGAATGACAACAGTGGATCTGAAAAATCTTGGGTATACTGACGAACGACCATTCGTCCTATCCAATGATGTGGCACAGGTTATCTATGTGAAGGACATGTCTACCAGACCAAGAAAAAGAAAATATAAGGAAGCAAATATATCATACAATGAGCCAAATAGCCACATAGTTCTTTCAGGAAAAAGGGACATCATGGGAGTGGAGGGCAAGACAGACATGTCTGAAGATTATGAAAAGTTTCATGAAATTCCTCCTTTCAAAGTCAAGGCTGACCCAAGCATCTTGATAAACGATGAAGATTATCCATAGTTACGGCGCAATAAGAAAATGACACAAGCAAAGAAAAAGTGAAGACTTTCTCCCGCAACTATTATGATGATACCATGCCAACTTTGTAACAGACGAGTATGATACCATTCTCCGTTTTGTACATGCACGTGCTATGCCAACTTTTTCAGAGTTCATTTCAAATGCTTTAATGTCTTATGGTTTGGCCCTCGTAATACCATTAATCCCGGTTCGCTCCTTGTCCACAATGTTCTCACCAAGAACACTCTCAAGAGGGCAACAAACTTGTGATTCACACAAATTTCAAAGAATTCAAATTTTAACTATTCTAATTTGAAAACTAATGGCACTAACAAAAAGTTTATAATTTTTCTAAAACTAAAAGCAAAAAGAATTAAAAAATAAAGCAAAAAACAAAAGAAAATAAATAATGCAGAAAACAAAACAAAAAAACTGAAATAAAAATAAAAATAGCAACAATAAGTATTTTGTTGTAAGTAGAAACAAAATAAAATAAATAAAGCAACAAAGAAAACAAAAAAAACAAAAAAAGTGTTTTCAAATTTGAAAACAAATGGCATTAACAAAAAGTTTATAATTTTTCTAAAACTAAAAGCATAAGGAATAAAAAATAAAGAAAAAAACAAAAGAAAATAAAATAAATAAAGCAACAAAAAAAACAAAGAAAGTGCCACCTACTGGGCCCCCACGGCCTGAATACGACTAAAACCCATCCATGGGCCAGGATTTAGGCCCGCAGGAGGCCCAGTAGGCCCACAGGCATAGCAGTGACAATTAGGCCCGTAAGCCTGCAATGGAGAGAAGCTCGAGAGGGGTGCGACAGTGGGGCTTATAAACCACTGCGCACCCCTCTCAACTAGCGAGGTGGGACTAAATTTTCGACGCAGGCGCAGCAGCAACCGGTTCGTGGCAACAACCGGGACCAATGCCCCCCTTTAGTCCCGGTTGGTGCCACCAACCGGGACCAAAGGCCGCCGCTTCCCGCCCTTTGGGCTGCTGAAAAGTGGCCTTTGGTACCGGTTGGTGGCACCAACCGGGACTAATGCCCACCTTTAGTACCGGTTGCTGCCACGAACCGGTACTAAAGGCTCTACTATATAAGTTAACACTTAGGAAATTTTCACTCTCATCTTGCAGTTGCCGCCCCCGACGACACCGACGCCGCCAGGCTGCCCCGACGCCGCCCGCCCCGGCCCGCCCCCGTCGTCGTCGTGGCTCGCGCCCCTGCCCCGACGCGCCGCCCCGGCCTGCCCCCGCCGCCGTCGCCCGCGCCCCTGCCCTGACGCGCGTCGCCCCGGCCCGCCCTCGCCGTCGCCCGCGCCGGCCCCTTCCCCGACGCGCGCGCCCCGTCCCGCCCTCGCCGTCGCCCGCGCCCCCTACCTCGAGCGCGCGCCCACTGCCCCGTCGCCATCCTCGCCGCCGACCCCGCAGTCCTCCTGGTCCGGCTGGCGCCCTCCCTAGCTAGCATTTTTTTCATATATATGCTTGTTTTATATATATATGTACATATGTTATCTGTGTATATATATGTTCATGTATATATGCAAAAGATAGTTTTTTAGAAAAATTAAGATTTTTTTTTCTGTTCATAGATTTTTTGGTGATATTAATTATTGTAAATATGCAAAGTTTGTATATTCATATGAACAATGAATTAGGCAATACTACTTCATGCATTTTTAAGAAGGAAGAAGAAGAAAAAGAATGAGAGGAAAAAGGAAATAAGAAGAGGAAGAAAGGAGAAGAAGAGGGGAGAGGAAGAAGAGGAGAAATAAATAAGAAGAAGAAAAAAGAAGAAAAAGAAGAGGAGAAGAAGAAAGGAATAGAGGAGAAGAAGAGAAAATAGAATATATTCTATTTTCTCTTCTTTTCCTCTATTCCTTTCTTCTTCTCCTCTTTTTATTTCTTCTTCGTTTTGTTATGTTTTATCGGGTCTGTCGTCGTCGATATACCCCTCCCGATAACTTCAACACGTGGGGGGTCGATATACCCCCTCCCCGATATTATTATTTTCCCATGTACGTATGTCGTCGTTGTCGATATAAACCCCTCCCGATAACTTCAACACGTGGGGGGGGGGGGTCGATATACCCGCTCTCCCCGATAACATTATTTTCCCGTGTATGTATCTCATCGTTGTCGATATTACCCCATCCCGGTAACTTCAACACGAGGGGGGGGGTCGATATACCCCTCCCGATAACTTCAACACGTGGGGGGGGGGGTCGATATACCCTCTCCCCGATAATACTATTTTCCCATGTACGTATGTCATCGTTGTCGATATAAACCCCTCCCGATAACTTCAACACGTGGGGGGGGGGTCGATATACCTGCTCCCCGATAACATTATTTTCCCGTGTATGTATCTCATCGTTGTCGATATTACCCCCTCCCGGTAACTTCAACACGAGGGGGGTCGATATACCCCCTCCCGATAACTTCAACACGTGGGGGGGGGGTCGATATACCCGCTCCCCGATAACATTATTTTCCCGTGTATGTATCTCATCGTTGTCGATATTACCCCCTCCCGGTAACTTCAACACGAGGGGGGTTCGATATACCCCCTCCCGATAACTTCAACACGTGCTGTCATGCTTGTGGAATAATTGCCATGTTGTAATATATATTTGCAGAAACAATGGAGCACGAACAAGACGAGGAAGCAGAAGAGACGTTGCGGGACATAATCTTAGACGGAGGTGATGTCATGTCGTCTTATCTTAACGACAGTGATGGTCTGGAAGAACAGCAGGGTGAAGAAGCAGGTCCGGAAGAATAGCAGGGTGAAGAAGCAGGTCCGGAAGAACAGGGTGACGGCTCCGGTGACCGAACAGAGTCCGGCCAGGTAAATATATTAGTTAAGCCTATGCTGAGACTAGCTAATTGATGCATTCATTGTTTTGGTATGTACACATATTAATTAACTCTCGTCTTTCTTATTTTTTCTAGCCCTCCGGATCGAGCACAACTTCGGTAATGAGACGAGGCCCGAAGAAAAAGTTGCACGAGGATGAAAGGTTTGAGATCACAGCAATCACGCGTGACGGCCTACCGATTGAACCCATCCGGACGAAGGATGCATTTACTGCTCAGTGCGGGGTTCTTGTTAGGGACAAGATCCCGATCAGCATCCACCAATGGTTTAAGACGGCTAAAGAAGACCCTGAGGTGTCTTATGTCAATGATATGCAGAAAGATGATCTTTGGAATGAGCTGAAGGCAAATTTCACCCTACCGCCAGAGGAGGATCCGGAGAAGCCAGTTATAGAGCTATTAATTAAGTCTGCTGCTCTCAAGAAGATGGCAGAGCTATTTAGGAGGTGGAAGAATGAGCTGAAAAGGTTTGTCGACAAAGAAGAGACACCACAATTCATCGGCAAATATGAGAAGATCAGAGATCAATGGCCCGCATTTGTGGCCCACAAGACATCGGATAAGAGTAAGAAGATGTCGGAGACAAACAAGAAAAATGCTGCGAAGAAGAAGCTTCACCATCGCACAGGGTCAGGTGGCTACCTCAAAGGCCGACCTAAGTGAGCAAAGGCTAAGGCTGATCTGCTTGATAAAGGGATCGAACCAGAGACAATGAACTGGACAGACCGTTGCCGGACTTGGTTTTTCGGGGCTGGCGTATCCTTGGACCCTGTAACAGGGAAGTGCGTTTGGACGGACGAGCAACTTGACATACCCTTGAAGAAGCTTCGGTACTATATCGATGCAGCGCAGAAAGGAACGTTCCTTCCACACAGAGAGAACGACGAGCTCACAAAGGCCCTCGGAAATCCTGAGCACCCTAGACGGACACGAGGCACGCCAGGCTCCATTCCGTGGAAGGCTGGGTTTCCGGACGCAGGCGGTTACAAATGTTGGGGAACGTAGCAATAATTCAACATTTTCCTACGTGTCACCAAGATCAATCTATGGAGTCTTCTAGCAACGAGAGGGAGAGGAGTGCATCTACATACCCTTGTAGATTGCGAGCGGAAGCGTTCAAGAGAACGGGGTTGATGGAGTCGTACTCGTCGTGATCCAAATCACCGATGATCCTAGTGCCGAACGGACGGCACCTCCGCGTTCAACACACGAACGGAGCGAGGACGTCTCCCGCGCCTTGATCCAGCAAGGAGGAGGGAGAGGTTGAGGAAGAAAGCTCCAACAGCAGCACGACGGCATGGTGGTGATGGAGCAGCAGTACTCCGGCAGGGCTTCGCCAAGCTCTTAACAGAGGAGGAGAGGTGTTGGGGAGGGGAGGGGCTGCGCCTTGGGAAGGGTGCGGCTCCCATGTGCCTCCCCACTATATATAGGGGTGGAGGAGGCTGGTTTCTTGCCCTCCAAGTCCATTGGGGCGTTGGCAAAGGTGGGGGAAAGAAATCCCATCATTTCCTTTCCCCACCGATTGTTATTCCCCCTTTTTAGGGATCTTGATCTTATCCCTTTGGGATATGATGTTATTCCTTCTAAGGGGGAATCTTGTTGCGCCTTGACCAGGGATGTGGGGCCTTGCCCCCACTACCCACGTTCATGTGGGTCCCCACATGCAGGTGGGCCCAACTACAGAACCTTCTAGAATCTTCCCAGTACAATACCGAAAAATCCCGAACATTTTCTGGTGGCGAAAATAAGACTTCCCATATATAAATCTTTTCCTCCGGACCATTCCAGAACTCCTCGTGACGTCCGGGATCTCATCCGGGACTCCAAACAACATTCGGTAATCACATACAAGTCTTCCTAATAACCCTAGCGTCATCGAACCTTAAGTGTGTAGACCCTACGGGTTCGGGAAACATGCAGACATGACCGAGACAACTCTCCGGCCAATAACCAACAGCAGGATCTGGATGCCCATGTTGTCTCCCACATGTTCCATGATGATCTCATCGGATGAACCACGATGTCGAGGATTCAAGCAATCCCGTATACAATTCCCTTTGTCAATCGGTACGTTACTTGCCCGAGATTCGTGCCAACCCAATAGACACTTTCGGAGATACCCGTAGTGCACCTTTATAGCCACCCAGTTACGTTGTGACGTTTGGCACACCCAAAGCACTCCTACGGTATCCGGGAGTTGCACAATCTCATGGTCTAAGGAAATGATACTTGACATTAGAAAAGCTCTAGCAGACGAACTACACGATCTTGTGCTATGCTTAGGATTGGGTCTTGTCCATCACATCATTCTCCTAATGATGTGATCCCGTTATCAATGACATCCAATGTCCATGGTTAGGAAAACCATAACCATCTATTGATCAACGAGCTAGTCAACTAGAGGCTCACTAGGGACATGTTGTGGTCTATGTATTCACACATGTATTACGGTTTCCAGTCAATACAATTGTAGCATGAACAATAGACGATTATCATGAACAAGGAAATACAATAATAACCATTTTATTATTGCCTCTAGGGCATATTTCCAACAGTCTCCCACTTGCACTAGAGTCAATAATCTAGTTCGCATCACTATGTGATTGTAATGAATTCAACACCCATGGGGTTTGATCATATCTCGCTTGTGAGAGAGGTTATTAGTCAGCGGGTCTGAATCTTTCAGATCCGTGTGTGCTTTACAAATCTCTATGTCATCTCCTAGATGCAGCTACCACGCTCTATTTGGAGCTATTCCAAATAATTGTTCTACTATATGAATCCAGTTTACTACTCAGAATAATCTGGATTAGTGTCAAAGTTTGCATCGGCGTAACCCTTTACGACGAAATCTTTTACCACCTCCATAATCGAGAAAATTCCTCAGTCCACTAGTTACCAAGGATAACTTTGACCGCTGTCCTGTGATCCATTCCTGGATCACTCTTGTACCCCTTGACTGACTCATGGCAAGGCACACTTCAGGTGCGGTACACAGCATAGCATACTGTAGAGCCTACGTCTAAAGCATAGGGGACGACCTTCGTCCTTTCTCTCTCTTTTGTCGTGGTCAGGTCTTGAGTCTTACTCAATACTCACACCTTGTAACACAGACAAGAACTCCTTCTTTGCTTATCTGTTTTCAACTCCTTCAAAATCTTGTCACGGTATGTATTCATTTGAAAGTACTATTAAGCGTTTTTGATCTATCCTTATAGATCTTGATGCTCAATGTTCAAGTAGCTTAATCCAGGTTCTCCATTGAAAAACACTTTCCAAATAACCCTGCATGCTTTCCAGAAATTCTACATCATTTCTGATGAACAATATGTCAACAACATATACTCATCAGAAATTCTATAGTGCTCCCACTCACTTCTTTGGAAATACAAGTTTCTCATAAACTTTGTATAAACCCAAAATCTTTGATCATCTCATCAAAGCGTACATTCCAATTCCGAGATGCTTACTCCAGTCCTTAGAAGGATTGCTGGAGCTTTGCATACTTGTTAGCATCTTTCAGGATTGACAAAAACTTTCTGGTTGTATCACATACAACCTTTCCTCAAGAAAATCGTCGAGGAAACAATGTTTTGACATCCTATCTGCAAGATTTCATAAATAATGCAGTAACTGCTAATATAATTCCAACAGACTCTTGGCATCGCTACGAGTGAGAAAGTCCCATCGTAGTCAACTCCTTGAACTTGTCGGGAAACATCTTAACGACAAGTCGAGCTTTCTTAATGGTGACACTTACCATCATTGTCCGTCTTCCTTTTAAAATCCATCTGCACCCAACAGCCTTACGACCATCAAGTAGTTCTTTCAAAGTCTATACTTTGTTTTATACATGGATCCTCTCTCGGATTTTATGGCCTCGAGCCATTCGTCAGAATCTGGGCCCACCATCGCTTCTCCATAGCTCGTAGGTTCATTGTTGTCTAGCAACATGACTTCCAAGACAGGATTACGTACCACTCTGAAGTAGTACACATCCTTGTCGACCTATGAGGTTTGGTAGTGACTTGATCCAAAGTTTCATGATCACTATCATAAGCTTCCACTTCAATTGGTGTAGGTGCCACAGGAACAACTTCCTGTGCCCTGCTACACACTAGTTGAAGTGACGGTTCAATAACATCATCAAGTCTCCACCATCCTCCCACTCAATTCTTTCGAGAGAAACTTTTCCTCGAGAAAGGACCCGTTTCTAGAAACAATCACTTTTGCTTCCGGATCTGAGATAGGAGGTATACCCAACTATTTTTGGGTATTCTATGAAGATGCATTCATCCGCTTTGGGTTCGAGCTTATCAGCCTGAAACCTTTTCACATAAGTGTCATAGCCCCAAACTTTTAAGAAATGACAGCTTAGGTTTCTCTAAACCATAGTTCATGCGGTGTCATCTCAACGGAATTACGTGGTGCCCTATTTAAAGTGAATGCGGTTGTCTCTAATTCCTAACCCATAAACGATAGTGGTAATTCGATAAGAGGCATCATGGTATGCACCACATCCAATAGGGTGCAACTATGATGTTCGGACACACCATCACACTATGGTGTTCCAGGCGGTATTAGTCGTGAAACAATTTCCACAATGTCTTAATTGTGTGCCAAACTCGTAACTCAGATATTCATCTCTATGATCATATCATAGATATTTTATCCTCTTGTCACGACGATCTTCAACTTCACTCTGAAATTACTTGAACCTTTCAATAATTCAGACTTGTGTTTCAGCAAGTAAATATACTTAGCATCTACTCAAATCATCTGCGAAGTAAGAACATAACGATATCCACTGCGTGCCTCAGCACTCATTGGACTGCACACATCAAAATGTATTACTTCCAACAAGTTGCTTTCTTGTTCCATCTCACTGAAAACGAGGCCTTTCAGTCATCTTGCCCATGTGGTATGATTTGCATGTCTCAAGTGATTCAAAATCAAGTAAGTCCATACGATCCATCTATATGGAGTTTCTTCATGCATATCTACCAATACACATGGTTCGCATGTCTCAATCTTTTAAAAAACGAGTGAGTCCAAAGATCCATCAACATGGAGCTTCTTCATGCATTTTATACCAACATGACTCAAATGGCAGTGCCACAAGTATGTGGTACTATCATTACTATCTAATATCTTTTGGCATGAACATGTGTATCACTACGATCGAGATTCAATGAACCATTTATTTTAGGTGCAATACCATTGATGGTATTATTCAAATAAACAGAGTAACCATTATTCTCCTTAAATGAATAACCGTATTGCGATAAACATAATCCAATCATGTCTATGCAAACACCAAATAACAATTATTTAGGTTTAACACCAACATCGATGGTAGAGGGAGCATGCGATGCTTGATCACATCAACCTTGGAAACACTTCCAACACATATCGTCATCTCACCTTCAACTAGTCTCCGTTTGTTCTGTAGCCTTTTATTTCGAGTTACTGAACCAGTATTTTAATACCCTGGTGCTACTAGGAGAACTAGTAAAGTACACATTATAAAGTGTATCCAATATACTTCTATCGAGCTTGCCAGCCTTCTCATCTACCGAGTATCTAGGGTATTTCTGATTCTGTGACCGTTCGCCTCATTATAGAAGCACTTAGTCTCGGGTTTGGGTTCAACCTTGGGTTTCTTCACTAGAGCAGCAATTGATTTTCCATTTCATGAGGTATCCCTTCTTTCCCTTGCCCTTCTTGAAACTAGTGGTTTAACCATCAACAATTGATGCTCCTTCTTGATTTCTACTTTTGCGGTGTCAAACATCGCGAGTTGCTCAAGGATCATCATGTCTATCCCTGATATGCTATAGTTCATCACGAAGCTCCAATAGCTTGGTGGCAGTGACTATGGAGAACCATCACTATCTCATCTGGAAGATTAACTCCCACTCGATTCAAGCGATTGTAGTACTCAGACAATCTGAGCACATGCTCAACGATTGAGCTTTTCTCCCTTAGTTTGCAGGCTTAAGAAGCTTGTCAGAGGTCTCATACCTCTTGATGGTGGCACTAGTCTGAAATTCCAATTTCAGTCTTTGGAACATCTATGTTCTGCGACGTTTAAAAAACGTCTTTGGTGCCACAATTCTAAAACGTTAGTATTACGCACTGAACTATCACGTAGTCATCAAAACGTGTATGTCAGATGTTTCCCAACATCTACATACGACGCTCGAGGTTCAGCACACGGAGAGGTGCATTAAGGACATAGCCCTTCTGTGTAGCAATGAGGACAATCCTCAGTTCACGGACCCAGTCCGCATAATTGCTACTGTCAGCTCTCAACTAAATTTTCCCTAGGAACATATCTAAAATAGTAGAACCAAAACGTGAGCTACGACATAATTTGCAAAGACCTTTTTGACTATGTTCATGAGAATTAAGTTCATCTAATCAAATTATTCAATGAACTCCCACTCAGATAGACATCCCTCTAGTCATCTAAGTGATACATGATCCGAGTCAACTAGGCCGTGTCCGATCATCACGTGAGACGGACTAGTCATCATCGGTGAACATCTTCATGTTGATCGTATCCACTATACGACTCATGTTCGACCTTTCGGTCTTCTGTGTTCCGAGGCCATGTCTGTACATGCTAGGCTCGTCAAGTCAACCTAAGTGTTTTGCATGTGTAAATCTGGCTTACACCCGTTGTATTCGAACGTTATAATCTATCACACCCGATCATCACGTGGTGCTTCGAAACAACGAACCTTCGCAACGGTGCACAGTTCGGGGGAACACTTTCTTGAAATTATTGCGAGGGATCATCTTATTTAAGCTACCGTCGTTCTAAGCAAATAAGATGTAAAACATGATAAACATCACATGCAATCAAATAGTGACATGATATGGCCAATATCATTTTGCTCCTTTTGATCTCCATCTTTGGGGCGCCATGATCATCATTGTCACCGGCATGACACCATGATCTCCATCATCATGATCTCCATCATCGTGTCTTCATGTAGTTGTCTCGTCAACTATTACTTCTACTACTATGGCTAACGCTTTAGCAACAAAGTAAAGTAATTACATGACGTTTATGTTGACACGCAGGTCATAAATAAATTAAGACAACTCCTATGGCTCCTGCTGGTTGTCATACTCATCAACATGCAAGTCGTGATTCCTATTACAAGAGCATGATCAATCTCATACATCACATATATCATTCATAACATCCTTTTGGCCATATCAGATCACACAACATATGCTGCAAAAACAAGTTAGACGTCTTCTAATTGTTGTTGCAAATTTTTTACGTGGTTGCTATAGGTTTCTTAGCAAGAACGTTTCTTACCTACGCCAAAACCACAACGTGATATGCCAATTTCTATTTACCCTTCATAAGGACCCTTTTCATCGAATCCGATCCAACTAAAGTGGAACAGACAGACACCCGCTAGCCACCTTATGCAACTAGTGCATGTCAGTCGGTGGAACCTGTCTCACGTAAGTGTACGTGTAAGGTCGGTCCGGGCCGCTTCATCCCACGATGCCGCCGAATCAAGATAAGACTAGTAACGGCAAGTAAATTGATAAAATTGACGCCCACAACAACTTGTGTTCTACTCGTTCATAAAAACTACGCATAGACCTAGCTCATGATGCCACTGCTGGGGAACGTAGCAATAATTCAAAATTTTCCTACGTGTCACCAAGATCAATCTATGGAGTCTACTAGCAACGAGAGGGAGAGGAGTGCATCTACATACCCTTGTAGATCGCGAGCGGAAGCGTTCAAGAGAACGGGGTTGATGGAGTCGTACTCGTCGTGATCCAAATCACCGATGATCCTAGTGCCGAATGGACGGCACCTCCGCGTTCAACACACGTACGGAGCGAGGACGTCTCCCGGGCCTTGATCCAGCAAGGAGGAGGGAGAGGTTGAGGAAGAAAGCTCCAATAGCAGCATGACGGCGTGGTGGTGGTGGAGCAGCAGTACTCCGGCAGGGCTTTGCCAAGCTCTTAACAGAGGAGGAGAGGTGTTGGGGAGGGGAGGGGCTGCGCCTTGGGAAGGGTGCGGCTCCCATGTGCCTCCCCACTATATATAGGGGTGGAGGAGGCTGGTTTCTTGCCCTCCAAGTCCATTGGGGCGTTGGCAAAGGTGGGGGAAAGAAATCCCATCATTTCCTTTCCCCACCGATTGTTATATCCCCTTTTTAGGGATCTTGATCTTATCCCTTTGGGATATGATGTTATTCCTTCTAAGGGGGAATCTTGTTGCGCCTTGACCAGGGGTGTGGGGCCTTGCCCCCACTACCCACGTTCATGTGGGTCCCCACATGCAGGTGGGCCCCACTACGGAACCTTCTAGAATCTTCCCGGTACAATACCGAAAAATCCCGAACATTTTCCGGTGGCCAAAATAGGACTTCCCATATATAAATCTTTACCTCCGGACTATTCCGGACCTCCTCGTGACGTCTGGGATCTCATCCGGGACTCCAAACAACATTCGGTAATCACATACAAGTCTTCCTAATAACCCTAGCGTCATCGAACCTTAAGTGTGTAGACCCTACGGGTTCGGGAAACATGCAGACATGACCGACACAACTCTCCGGCCAATAACCAACATCGGGATATGGATACCCATGTTGTCTCCCACATGTTCCATGATGATCTCATCGGATGAACCAGGATGTCGAGGATTCAAGCAATCCCGTATACAATTCCCTTTGTCAATCAGTGCGTTACTTGCCCGAGATTGGACCGTTGGTATCCCAATACCTCGTTCAATCTCATTACCGGCAAGTCACTTTACTCGTACTATAATGCATGATCCCGTGATCAACCACTTGGTCACATTGAGCTCATTATGATGATGCATTACCGAGTGGGCCCAGAGATACCTCTCCGTCATACGGAGTGACAAATCCCAGTCTCGATTCGTGCCAACCCAACAGACACTTTCGGAGATACCCGTAGTGCACCTTTATAGCCACCCAGTTATGTTGTGACGTTTGGCACACCCAAAGCACTCCTACGGTATCCGGGAGTTGCACAATCTCATGGTCTAAGGAAATGATACTTGACATTAGAAAAGCTCTAGCAGACGAACTACACGATCTTGTGCTATGCTTAGGATTGGGTCTTGTCCATCACATCATTCTCCTAATGATGTGATCCCGTTATCAATGACATCCAATGTCCATGGTTAGGAAACCATAACCATCTATTGATCAACGAGCTAGTCAACTAGAGGCTCACTAGGGACATGTTGTGGTCTATGTATTCACACATGTATTACGGTTTCCAGTCAATACAATTATAGCATGAACAATAGACGATTATAATGAACAAGGAAATACAATAATAACCATTTTATTATTGCCTCTAGGGCATATTTCCAACAACAAATGCCACGAGAGGAGGAAGAAAGTGCAGCAGACCGAACTACAGGCGTTGCACGCAAGGGTACAAGCGATAGAGGAACGAGAAGCAAATCGCAGCAAACGACTTGCCGAAGCTTTCCCCAGAAGCTACCCCGCCATCTCAGCGGAGAAGCAGCGTGGCTTCCACCGAGCTGCTTCAGCCGGAGCATGTCTTGACGGCTCCAGCCAGCTATCCCGTGGATGCTACCACGGAGTCTCAAAATTGCCACCTTATGACGCAATGGATTAATATGAAGGTCAAGGCGACTGTTGGCTCTGTTTTTCCTAATGAACCCGGCGCAACTTTTCTCTGCCGGCCGATTCCAGAAGGATATGCTAAGGAGATGGTGGATGAAATAACGGAGGGATTTGAGGACCTTCCGCTTGACCACCCTACCGGAGAAGGGGAGACTCGGCTGGGTTCTTCTCTGAAGACTCCATGCCTATGGCGGAAGGAGCTCATCAACCTTCCGAACTGGACGCCTCCGCCTCCTCCTCCTCCTCCGGCGAGTCAGGGCACTCCGCCTCCTCCACCGCCTCCTCCTCCGGCGAGTGACGATTAGGGCACTCGGCCGGCTCCTTCTCCGGCGCGTGGCGGCACTCCGCCTCCTTCTCCGCCTGCGCCAGCGTGCCTGAGCAGCCAGCCTCCTCCTTCTCTGCCTCGTCAGCAAGGGCGGAAGAGACCCACCGCCGCTCCGGCGCGTCGTAGTCCTTCTCCTCCGCCTCGTAAGCAAGTAAAGAAGACAGCCGCTCCGTCTGCTCGGTCGGCGTCTAGCAGTACAGCCAGAGGCGGGAGGACATACAAATTCGGTCCTTCTCTGAAGACTACAGAGAAGTTACCATACGAGAGGACCCCGGAGGAGAACGCAAAGATCACGCGAACCGAAGTGGATGACTGGTTTCAAGGGTTGAAAGCAAAGAGACATCCACCTCCGGAGGAGAAGGTAGATCTGGTGAAAGCGAAGCGCACTCTGGCTGCCCTGGTAAAACCACCCAAGTCTCCGCCGAAAGGCAACTATGAGCGCACTATTGGAAAGACATGGGCCGAAGCGGAGCAGTCGGGAAGTACAGTCAGTGATCAAAGGATGAAAGAACGATGAGCAGCTGGGAAATAAATTGCCCAGCTCGGCGAACAAGGGAATCAATCGTGCCCCCCGCTCAAGGTGCCTAGCGACATCGTCGATCCAAGGATGGTGCCCGGTTATAGCAATCTTGGAGATTACCTGCCCGACGATGTACATTATGATTTCATGGACGTGCAGATACACAGATACGAGTACGGGAAGCCTCTCGTCAAAGATGAAAGATCTCTATCAACGATGATGCGAAGATTGCATGATTGGTACTTGAAAATCTGCAGATAGTCTGGGGGAGGAGTACTTTGTATGTGAGAGTTAAAAAGGAGCATGACCTCATTGGAATTGATCTGTTGCCTATTCCATTTGAGGATTTCTATCAGTTTTTCAATCAATTGGCCCTCGATAAAGCAACGGTCACCTCCTACTGTCTGTAAGTACTACTACTTCTGTCATTAAGTCTCTCTATATAGCTCAGCTCTTTCATTGCATGTATTTATTATTATCCTCACTATATTATGCAGATTGAAGATCGCCGAATTGAAGAAAAGACAAGTCGGTGATATTTGGTTCATTAACACATATCTCATAGATGCAACTGAGGTTAAATTTCATGCCGCAGATACCGAGGCCAACTTGCTACGATCATTCAAAATAAATGTAAACAAAGATATAATACTCTTTCCTTACAACTTCAAGTGAGCGTTACTTTCTTGTGCATATTCGGTTTCCCTTATATATTAGTCCAGGTTATAGTAATGTAATTGATGAGTTATGCATGCGTGCGCAGGTACCACTATATTCTCCTAGAGATTAGGCTTGAGCAGGGAGTAGTAACTGTCTTGGACTCTAAACGAAAAGATCCCCAGGAGTATGCGGACATGACTCAAATACTCGAGAAGTAAGTTAAATTGATCATTATCCACCACATCAGCAACTTTGTTCATTTCTGATATCAAGTAATTGTAATTGTTTTCTTTGTCTGGCAGGGTTTGGAAAAAATTCACCAAAAAAGCTCCGGGACTGCCGAAGGAGCTGCAATTTAGACACTCGAAAGTAAGTACTATAGTAGCATGTTCCGTGCATCTCCTAGGTATTGATTCAAGCGCTAGTTTCATCAATACCATTTGGCATTCTTGCTTATCTGTTTGATTGACCTCTATTTCTTGTAAAGTGGTTGTGGCAGGACCAAGGGAATGATTTCTGTGGATACTACGTTTGCGAGTCCATCCGCCACACGACCTGTGAGCGGGGCTACTCTGCCGAACAATATGAAGTGCGTAAATAACAATATTCACAATTTTATTTTATTACCATCATTTGTGTTGAGTTTCATTCATTTATATATATATATATATATATATATATATATTGACCCCCTTCTTCAAATTAGATGTTCCCGATGCGGGATGAACTCCTAGCACCAGATCGCTTGCGAGCAATTCAAGAGGAATTGGCGGCATTCTTTCTTGACCACGTGATCGCTGAAGACGGAGAATACTATGTGGACCATGCGTCCGTAATTTAGGAGATTATATTTGTAAGAGATAATTATTGTATATATGTAGCCGGTAGTGTCAGATAGATATACGAGAACTTGTTGTTCGACCAATCTCTCGGAGAAGGAGAGGTGGTCGATATCACTTCTCTCTGTATGCATATATGTTCATGACGATCTTCTGTTTCCTTCGTTTGCTTACTAGCTAGCTAGCGTGTCTAGTCCTCTCTATACGTATGTATAGTACGTAGCGTCGACCAAGCACGGACATAAGAGAGGACACTTCTCTCTATTAATTAGCTATCTAACACAATATATACCTAAATTAACCCCCCAAAACCCCCAACCCCCCCCCCCCCCTTTAAAAAAACAAAAACCCCAGCCACAGAAAAGCTGACGCGTGGATGCCTATTGGTCCCGGTTGGTGCCACCATTTGGGACCAAAAGCCTCCTGCATGGGCTCAGCGCGCAGGCCACGTGGAGGCCCATCTGTCCCGGTTCTGGTTTGAACTGGGACTAAAGGGTCAGGGCATTAGTAACGACCCTTTAGTCCCGGTTCCTGAACCGGGACAAAAGGCCCTTATGAACCGGGACAATAGGCCCGTTTTCTACTAGTGTGAGAGTTTGTTGAATAAAAGACCACTTGACTTTATCATAAGCTTTCTCAAAATCAACGACTCATATAGCCACCACAGTAGCGCATCTATCACATGATGAGCTCAGCGCCCTCATCACCACTGGAACTCCATGAGTATAGGCTCAATCCTCTACCCAGCTCGAGCTTGGGCACATGGCCAATAACAGAAATGCAACCCTTAATGACAAGACTAACACGAATTGAGTGTTATTGGCCTCGGCACATGAGTTTTTACTTCTATAATGATAGAGGTCACGTTCACAAGGCATGCATGGAGCCTGACTTATTGGCAGGGTCACTAGAATGTTAGGCCCAAGATGTAACAAGGCAAGGAGCCCCGGCCGAATCATCAGATAGCTAAATTGAAGAAGAGCCGAAACAAGATGGAGAGGAGAGATGCATTGTGTGTTTGTAACTCTGTGTGTCCATGTGTTGTATGTGTGATGCCTGTCAGAGTGCGTGTAGGTGCACACACTATATGATCTATGCATGTGCATCAACAACCAAACGATTCCAAACTTGCCACCATTCAACCTACCACGCGTCAAGCAATGATAGAGAACGATACATGATATATAGATCGATAAATAAGCGGTCTATAGTACGTTCATTTGTTAGATCTCTCCTTTTCACAACATATTAACAATCGATGGTCAGATGTCATGAGTCACACTGCCCCTAAAACAAATTTGGTGGCTACGGTTTCAACAGGAAAGACTTTATGATGCTTGCAGACTTGACCCACCAAATACTGACTCCACAATTAATGAAACTTAGATAAACAAGAACTACCATTAGCCATACATTACAGGAAAAGCAAGAGTTCAATATTTAGAGTAGGAACGACTTTGCCCTTCTAAGGCATAAGGAAAGGTTGTGTTTCATAGCAGTAGTCCAAAAATCACACTACATTTGGGTGCTTCGGTGTCATAAGAAGATCAACCAAATTGCTTCTGTGATTTTGGTGTTGACTGCACAAGCATCTTCACTGCAACCACTTCCCCATTTTGTAGCAGTCCCTATTTAAAGTCTCTGGTTTATATGGATATTGGTTTATATCAAAATAGTATGGTTTCAGATTTGAGGGGGAAAACATATACACATTAACCTTATACCTTATATACCACACCAAAACATCAATTAGCAATTTTTCATTCCCTTGAGAAATTTTCTCTGATATCTTTCAAATGTTGTAACGACACTTGGTGTCGCTCGGATCCTGTCCGCAACAAAGAAATACTCCTTCGATTAATAAGGGATTTATGTTAGTACTATGTGTTATTAACTTTGAGGTTATATCATAAAAAATATTTACTTCAATATTAGACAGAACTATCGATAATACATGTAATATATTTGTTGTCTTAATACACGAGCACGTAGCACCGCCCTCCTAGTCATGTCAAAGGTGCAGGGTGCCCTCTGCGGGCTAGCTAGAGAGATGCAAGAGAACCTTGCCACAATCATGAAACACCATCTACCGCGTGAATGAGGCACAACCTTAGAGCATCTCCAACAGCCGCGCTAAAGCGCCGTGCGCAAAAAACCTGTTTACCGCGCGCGCTGCGGCTGGTTTTACGTGCCCGCCTGCGCTGGCTCCAGCAGCCGCGCTATAATGCAGCGCGCGCGAGCCGCTCCAGCAGAGCGCAAAAATACAGCGCGCGCAACTCGCCGGGCATTTTGCATATATGATATTTTGGACAAAAATGAACATGTGAAATTTGACACAAACAAGTTGATGAATAAAAGTTCATGCCCACAAGTTCATCCAACCAAGTCAAATGCAAACTAAAGTTCAAGACATGAAAGACACATCAATCTTCATCTTCCTCGTCTTCGTCTTTGTCCTCATCTTCCGAAGACGACTCTTCCGCCTCCGAAGATGAATCTTCCTCCCTCTCCTCATCACGCACCACATCACGCACCGCATCATGTGAAGCTCCGACGGTGTTGGCAAGATCTTCAACGACATCTTCATGGGAATGTGTGTGAGAAGGCACATCGAAAGACATTGCACCCATGGCGGCCGGAGGTGCACCCATGCCTCCCATGAGAGAAGCAAAACTCATGCCTCCCATGGCGGCCATAGCGTCGGAGGGTGCTCCAAAGCCACCCATGCCTCCCATGAGAGAAGCAAAACTCATGCCTCCCATGGCGGCCATAGCGTCGGAGGGTGCTCCAAAGCCACCCATGCCTCCCATGGTGGCCGGAGGTGCACCCATGCCTCCCATGGCGGCCGGAGGTGCACCCATGCCTCCCATGGCGGCCGGAGGTGCACCCATGCCTCCCATGGCGGCCGGAGGTGCACCCATGCCTCCCATGGCGACCGGATGTGCACCCATGCCTCCCATGGTGGCCGGATGTGCACCCATGCCTCCCATGGCTCCGAAGCCACCCATGCCTCCCATGGCGCCGAGGCCACCGCCACCCATGGCGCCGAGGCCACCGCCACCCATTGCATGAACCAAAGCTCTTTTTTGGATCAAGACTTCTTGTTGGGCAAGATTGACATACTCTTTTTGCGCCGCATTGAGGTTAGATGTGTCCAAGAAGAACAAGTGCTTCTCCCATTCCAAGAACTTAGCTCGCTCCTCGTTGCTCACTTTCCTCTCCTCCAAAGTCACCTTTCTCTCCTCGGCCGCCACCCTTTTCTCCTCGGCCGCCAACCTCCTCTCCTCGGCCACGGCATCTTGGTTCCTTGCCATTTTCCTCACCTCATTGGCTTCGACCCTTGCCTTCACAATAGCTTCCATAGCATTTTTGAGCTCACACTAGTGCAGAACCGGGCAATAGCACCGGTTCGTAAGGCCCTTTAGTGCCGCTTCCATAACCGGCACTAAAGTGTGGTCACTAAAGGCCCCCCCCTTTAGTACCGGTTCAGCACGAACCGGTGCTAAAGGCCAACCACGTGGCAAGAGGCAGCTCCGGGGGCAGGGAGCCCTTTAGTACCGGTTGGTAACACCAACCGGTATTAAAATTTTGGGGGGTTTTGGGTTTATGATTTCTTTTTCATTTAATTTTGTGTTTTCCATTTAATTCTTTTTCGTTTGCTAGTATTTTACGATACTACACATTGTACACGTTATGCAATGCATATATATATATAAATAGAATTTCTAGTAGAACCGATCATATATATATATATATCATCAAATGTGATCTTAAACCACCATATTTAATTAATTCATACATACACACATGTATATATATATATAATTAGATAGCTATATACAATTTTTCCTACAATGTTGCCTTCGGATCCAGTGGCATTAGCCTAATTGGTGCCTTCGGAGAACGATATGACAATTGGAAGTGGTTCTTCATGGGGGCGGTAGCGGGTAATAGTATTCTCCCTTCGGATCTATGACATGGTCAAGCAAAAATCCGCATATTTCCTCTTGAAGTGCTTGTACGCGCTCCGTTTGTAGGAGCTTGTCCCGCACCTCTGTGAACTGTTAAGAAGGAGATCAATATGCATGTGTATTAGTTGTGTGACTAGATATCGATAATGGTGTAAAAATTGTGAATAATGTTGTGACAAACGTACCCATTCCTGTCTTTGAGATCTGCTCCTTTCAGACGCCATCATGCGAATGTTCTCGCAAACGCAGAATGCACACAGATCGGTCCCCTGCGCCTGCTGAAAGGCCTTTACGAGAATGGAATTTGATCAGATAATAATTAATCAAGCATGATAATTAAAGAGATGGCAGCTAGCTAGCTAGCTAGCTAGTACTACTTAATTACTTACCTTGGGTCGAAACCATTTCAGCTTTTTTTTTCATTCGCCTGGGGTGACGCTGATGAACCTTGCCCAAGCCCTGCCCGCCGACAAAGAAAATGAATAAAGGGGTTATTAAATAGTTCATATCAGGAAATGACGAACTAAATAGGCCGAGATATATAGTTTAATAATGATTGAAATTACCTGTTGACTATCCCATACAAGATGTTGTAGTCAGTTTTTATTTTGAGTAGTGAGTCCAGTATTTCAACTATTCCGGCGTCAAATTTAATGATACACAAGATCCAGTGAAATCTGCAAGCACACACATTTGCATGTCTTAATTAAGCGGGCATATGTAAGCAAAAACATGTAGCTAGCTAGTAGGCAAAAATAGAGAATTTGTAGTATAAGACAGTGTGACTCACTGGAAGTTGTAAGGAAGTAGTATATCTTCATTGTATTTGAGGCGCTTCAAGAACTCTAGCAATGCTGTCCTCTACATGCTTTTCATGATATGGATCTATTTTCCATGTGTATTCATTAACAGTGTTTGGGTCAATGAACCCAATGCCATAGCGTCCACCTTTTCTCATTTCATACATCTTCATCCTGCATAATACCACAGAAAAGAATATAGTGAGGATAATATTACAGGTAATAATTGATCAAAAGGATCACTACAGCTAGCTTGAGAGACTTAAATTACAGAAAGAAATCACTTACAGACAATAGCAACTGACGATAGATTTGTCGAGTGCGTCTTGATTGTATAACTGAAACAGTTCAGAATACTCAACGGCCACAGCTTTCTCATGGTAGTAATGATCCTTCTTGACGTTCACCATGAGGGACTCTCGATCGGATCTCTTGGTAATGTCCATGTACCATTGATGCAATTCATACATTCTCGTTGGGAGCTTCTTGACATCTTCTGGCTTGACCAAAGGTTGGCCCCGAGCATATTTCCGTTTTATTTCCTCCTCTATAAGCACAGGCATGTCCTCGATCTCGAGGAGTTGTCCAACAGTGATGTTGAGAGTTTCAGCCTGCATTATATGCTCCTGGGTTATTACCACATCGCCCACCTCGGGAACGTAAACTGTTTTCCCACAATAATATTGGGCGCGCGTACTGTCACGTGTTGTTGAAGGCACAACAAGCGGTTCGATCGATTGCGCCGCCTGTTCTCCCAGCTGGGCAACGGTTTTCCCGCATTTTTTGACAGCTGCTTGTTGTTTGCTCGAGCTCGAGCTCGCCTCCTTCTGTAGACGTTGTCGATGTAACTTCCTGATGTGGCGCTCATAGTCTGTGTCAACAGGCTTAGGAGCTGGTGGTTGAGCCATACGAATGAAGCGGTCAACTACTTCCACAGGCACTTTCTCCCTTGGCGGCGGTGGCGGTTTCGGTCTAAAATGGGCGTCGACTTCTGCCCGCACTATGGCATTGGTTTGCTCCTTGGTCCTGTCGTAAGCCCTCTCGGGAAGAGGAGTATTGAGGTTTGGACCATATTTATATCGCTTGCCTCCGCCTGTACTTCCTGTACTATGACTTCGACTCGTACCGCTACGCACTATAGCTGCGGGGTGTCTCTTCTGCGATTGCTTAGGCGGCGGAGACGGCTAACGGGGCTGAGTTGGACGAGGAGGAGTGGCCTGAAGCTGTGCCGGACTTGGAGGAGGAGTGGCCTGAGGTTGTGCCAGACTTGGAGGAGGAGTGGACGTCTGACGCTGTGTCGGACTTGGAGGAGGAGTGGCCTGACACTTTGCCGGACTTGGAGGAGGAGGAGTGGCCTCACGCGTTGGTGGACTTGGAGGAGCGGGAGTCTGCTGAATCGGTGGCGGACTTCGACGAGGAGTCGGGTGACGCGGTGTCGGTGGCCTTCGAAAGATGATGCAATCCTTTCTCCATAGGATGATACGATGTTTGGCCTCTCCGAGTGTGTGCTCCTCGTCACCTCCAGGAATGTCAAGTTCTAGCCCCGAATATTGGTCCACCACCTCATCAACCATGACACGAGCATAGCCTGCTGGAATCAGGTTGCAATGGAAGGTTGCATCGGGGGAATTTGTATAAGCAACGCCGTCCGCCACCTTCAAGGATATGCTCTTAATTTTGAAGTGTAGCTCGCAGTTAGTGTTATCCGTGATGTCATCCACGGGGTATCTATCCAGCATTGCGTCAAACGGGGCGGAACCCACGCTGCTTCTCGGCATGGATGGGGCGGTGGTATCCAATGCTGGATCATCCGCTAGCTGCTGCAGCTACTGAGACCCCCTTTGCTGGCTAAGTGAGTCGATCTGCTCCTGCTGCCGCTGGAATTTGACTGCCAAGTCCGCGTGCGCTGATTCTAGGCCTTGAAGGCGTTCATAGTCCAGCTTCCTCTTCTCCTCCTCAATCTTCCTCTGCTTCTCCTCCGCAATCTTCCTTCTCGCACGGGTTCTGTAGTCGGCGTTCCAGTCCGAAAACCCCTCATACCATGGAATAACGCCCTTGCCTCGTGTTCTTCCCGGGTGTTCAGGATTTCCCAGGGCACGCGTAAGCTCGTCGTTCTCTCTGTTGGGCTGGAACACCCCCGTTCGAGCCTCTTCTATTGCAGCAAGTATATTATCGTCGGCTCCGTTCAGACATGCCTTCGTCGAAACTTTGCCTGTCTTCGGGTCCAACTCCCCCCCATGCGCATAGAACCAAGTCCTGCACCTGGGGGCCAGCTCTTAGTAACCAGAGTGACACCTGCATCCTCCATCTCTTTCTCAGACTTATCCCACTTAGGCATTGCCACCGCGTAGCCACCTGGCCCCAGCTTATGGAACTTATCCTTTTTTTCGGCATTCTTCTTGTTTATTCTCGACCGTTCCTTAGCTAATTCTGAATCCTTGAATTTCACGAAATCATCCCAATGAGCACTTTGATTCTCTAGTGTTCCCTCGAATACTGGAGTCTTCCTTCCATCCTTGATGTACTTGTCCCATACTTTGTTCTTGTGGTTCTTGAATGCAACCGCCATCTTCCTAAGAGCGGCGTCCTTGACTTTCTCCACATCTGCATCTGTGAAATGATCTGGTAGGGTGAAATGTTCCATGAGAGTATCCCAAAGCAGTTTTTTTGTCTGTCGTCGACAAAAGTAACATTTGGACGTGGCTTTGCTGGCTCTCTCCATTCTTGAAGGGAGATCGGGAGTCGGTCCTTCACAAGAACTCCGCATCGACGAACGAACTTGTCCGCAATCTTCTTAGGCGCTAATGGTTCGCCATTAGGTCTGATTGCCTCGATATTGTACTTTACGCCCTCCTTCAACTTTTTATTCGGGCCTCGTTTCGTCCTTTTGCCTGAAGATTTGCTCGATCCGGATGGCTGAAAGAAGAAAGATCGATTCGTTAATATATCTTCAACTCATTTAAAACATGTGATGATCACCAGATGCCTGCTTATATAAATATATATACCTCGCCGGTGTTTGTTGTTTCAGGATCAACATGTTCTTCGTCATCGTCATAATCCTAGTTCATGACTTCATCAATTCGGCCGTCGCGATCGAATACCATATCACCCTCTCCGGTGTTGTTTAGAAATTCGGAGCCGTCATAATCTTCTTCATTCTGATCATCATCTGGCCCACGTATCATATCGAACATGGTCTGTTCTCTCTCTCTGTCGGTATTGTCCGCCATAGCTTTTATTTAACTATGCCAAAAGAAATATAAAACAATTTAGTATTCAAATTACATCGTCTCGAATAATAGATATAATCTCGAATACATCGTCTCGAATAATAGATATAATCTCGAATACATCGTCTCGAATAATATATAATATTGAATAGTACATCACTGGCTAGGTAGCTAATTAAAGATCGAATACTACAGAAGAATCTAGGACACTCACGGTTCCTGCGGCGCGGGCGGTGGACACCCAAAGAGAAGGAACCCTCACAGGATCATAGCTGAAGTGAGATCCCTGAAGAAACTGCCAGGTATTGCAGAACCTGCCGCCCTCTAACGCAACCATGTAGCGATGGACGTGCTCGTCCTCCTCCTTGACACGGCGACGTACCACCTCCGGCGGGGCCGGCTCCCTCCACACCGAAACTGGCCCACGCGAACGCCACCAAACGAGATCAGGGTCGACGAAGGGACCCGGGGCCGGGTTCCTCATCAAGCGGCGCGCCCCTCCAGGCAGCACCTCCCAGTGCCAGCCCGGCGGAGCCCAGTCCCGGACATGGGTCAGCAGGACGTCGTCGTGGACGGGTCGATGGCGAGGATGCGGGCCGGACATCGTCGAGAACAAATACTAGCTATATGCCCGCAAAAAGTAACATTTTTTTAATGATTGGATTTTGATAACTAAAATTTCTAACATTTCTATAACATTTCTAACAATGCTATATATAACTATTTCTATAACTAAAAAACAGAAAAATTTCTAACAATTCTAACATTTCTAACTATTCTAACAATTCTAACATTTCTAACTATTCTAACAATTCTAACATTTCTAACTATTTCTAAAAAACAGAAAAATTTCTAACAATTCTAACTTTTTTATAACTATTTCTATAACTAAAAAACAAAAAAATTTCTAACAATTCTAACATTTCTAACTATTCTAACAATTCTAACATTTCTAACTATTCTAACAATTCTAACATTTATAACTATTTCTAAAAAACAGAAAAATTTCTAACAATTTCTAAAAAACGGAAAAAATTCTAACTATTTGTATAACTAAAAAACAAAAAATGTGTGTGTGTGTGTGTGCGCGCGCGCTCACCGGCCGGCGAGGCGAGAGGCGACGGGGGGCGGCGACGGGGACGGCGACGGGCGCGGCGACGACGGGGACAGCGACGCGGCGGCGACGACGGGGATGGGGATGTACGGGCCGGGGCGGCGACGACGACGACGGGGACGGGGACGACGCGGGACGGGGCGGCGGTGATGACGGGGACGACGGGACGGGACGACGGGGCGGCAACGACCGGGACGGGGCGGCGACGGGGGCGGTGACGGGGGCGGCGACGAGGGATATGGAGACGGCGGGGGCGGCGGGCGACGGTGCAGAGGAGAAGAAGCAGAGGGAGAGATGAGAAACTGACGAAATTTTGAAGTGTTTTCTTATATAGAACCCACCTTTAGTACCGATTGGAGCCAACAACCGGTAGTAAAGGCCTGTTTTGGCCAGGCCAAGCGGCGGGAAGCGCACCCCCTTTAGTACCGGTTGGTGGCTCCAACCGGTACTAAAGGCCCCCCTTTAGTACCGGTTGGTGCCACGAACCGGTACTAAAGGGGGAGCGCTGGCGCAGGTGCGGTGCGCAAGTTTAGTCCCACCTCGCTAGCCGAGGGGCGACCGCACTGGTTTATAAACCCACGTGCGGTAGCTCTCTCGAGCTCCTCTTCAAAGCAGGCCTACTGGGCCTACATGTTCTGTGCTGCCCTGTGGGCCTACTAGGCCTTTGCGGGCCTGCATCCTGGCCCAACAACGGGTTGGGTTTCTAGTCGTATGCAGGCCGCTCTGGCCTAGTAGGCGGGCTTTTTTTAATTTGTTTTGATTTATTTATTTTTGAGTTGTTTTTTTGTGTATTTAGAGTTTCTTTGTGAATATTTTTGCTTTAGGTACAAAAAATTACAAACTTTCTGTTAGTGCCCGTAGTTTTCAAATTTGAATAGTTTAAATTTTGAATTATTTGAAATTAGTGTGAATCACTAGTTTGTGAATAACTTAACTTTAAAATCAGTAAAGGCATGAAAGAATTTGTTTGCACATAAAATTTCTTCGCGTTTCAAATGCCAAAACACATAATTAACTACCCTAACTATTACAGAGATTCCCTTCTGGGTGTGAAACACATAAGAAAGTGATGATAGTGAAGCCGATCACATCCCAGATCTTTGGGTGTGAAACTTTTTCTTCGCGTGTCCCTTTGCGCCGTAACCATGGAAAATCTTCATCATTTAACGGGATGCTCGGGTTAATATTCACTGTGAATGGAGCAATTTCATCAAACTTTTCATAATCTTCTGATTTGTCTGTCTTGTCATCCACTCCCACGATGTTTCTCTTCCGAGAAAGAACTATGTGCCGCTTTGGCTCATCGTACGATGCATTCGCTTCCTTATCTTTTCTTTTTCTTGGCTTGGTAGACATGTCCTTCACATAGAAAACCTGTGCCACATCATTGGCTAGGACGAATGGTTCGTCTGCATACGCAAGATTGTTGAGATCCACTGTTTTCAATCCGTACTGCGGGTCTTCCGTTACCCCGCCTCGTGTCATATTGACCCATTTGCACCGAAACAAAGGGACCTTCAAACCACGTCGATAGTCAAGTTCCCATATGTCCTGTATATAACCATAATATGTTTCCTTTCCCGTCTTGGTTTCTGCATCAAAGCGGACACCACTGTTTTGGTTGGTGCTCTTCTTATCTTGGGCGATCGTGTAAAATGTATTACCATTTATCTCGTACCCTTTGAAAGTCATTATATTCGAAGATGGTAACTGGGACAGCAAGTACAGGTCATCTTCAATAGAGGTGTCATGCATGGTACGTGTCTGCAACCAGCTGGCGAAACTCCTGGTTTGTTCACGTGTAATCCAGTCATCAGACCGCTCCGGGTGTTTGGAGCGTAGCAAATTCTTGTGTTCATCCATATACGGAACCACCAAGGCGGAATTCTGTAGAACTGTGTAGTGTGCTTTAGTGAGAGAATGTCCGTCCATACATATTATTTGTTCCCCTCCTAGCGTGCCTTTTCCATCTAGTCTGCCCTTATGCCGCGATTTAGGAACACCAATCAGCTTAAGGTCAGGAATAAAGTCAATACAAAACTCAATGACCTCCTCATTTTGACGGCCCTTGGAGATGCTTCCTTCTGGCCTAGCACGGTTATGGATATATTTCTTTAAGACTCCCATGAACCTCTCAAAGGGGAACATATTGTGTAGAAATACAAGACCCAAAACGTTAATATCTTCGCATAGGTGAACTAGGACGTGCGTCATGATGTTGAAGAAGGATGGTGGGAACACCAGCTCGAAACTGACAAGACATTGCACCAAATCATTCTGTAACCTTGGTATGAATTCTGGATCGATTACCTTCTGAGAGATTGCATTGAGAAATGCACATAGCTTCACAATGGCTAATCGAACGTTTTCTGGTAGAAGCCCCCTCAATGCAACCGGAAGCAATTGCGTCATAATCACGTGGTAGTCATGAGACTTTAGGTTCTGGAACTTTTTCTCTGCCATGTTTATTATTCCCTTTATATTCGACGAGAAGCCAGACGGTACCTTAATACTGAGCAGGCATTCAAAGAAGATTTCCTTCTCTTCTTTGGTAAGAGCGTAGCTTGCATGACCCTGATGTATGCCGTCTTTTCCGTGCATACGTTGCTGGTCCTCCCGTGCCTCAGGTGTATCTTTTGTCTTCCCATACACGCCCAAGAAGCCAAGCAGGGTCACAAAAAGATTCTTCGTCACGTGCATCACGTCGATTGCGGAGCGGACCTCTAGGTCTTTCCAATAGGGCAGGTCCCAAAATATAGATTTCTTCTTCCACATGGGTGCGCGCCCGTCAGCGTCATTCGGAACAGGTTGTCCACCAGGACCCTTTCCAAAGACCACCTTCAAATCCTTGACCATATCATGTACATCAGCACCAGTACGGTGGCGAGGCTTCGTCCGGTGATCCGCCTCACCTTTGAAATGCTTGCCTTTCTTTCTTACGGGATGCCTGCTCGGAAGAAATCGACGATGTCCCAGGTACACATTCTTCTTACAATTAGCCAAATATATGCTGTCAGTATCGTCCAAACAGTGCGTGCATGCGCGGTATCCCTTGTTTGTCTGTCCTGAAAGGTTACTGAGAGCAGGCCAATCATTGATGGTCACGAACAGCAACGCCTTTAGGTCAAATTCTTCCCCCATGTGCTCATCCCATGCACGTACACCTGTTCCATTCCACAGTTGTAAGAGTTCTTCAACTAATGTCCTTAGGTACACATCAATGTCATTGCCGGGTTGCGTAGGGCCTTGGATGAGCACTGGCATCATAATGAACTTCCGCTTCATGCACAACCAAGGAGGAAGGTTATACAAACATAGAGTCACAGGCCAGGTGCTATGGTTGCTGCTCTGCTCCCCAAAAGGATTAATGCCATCTGCGCTTAGACCAAACCATACGCTCCTTGCGTCATCTGCAAACTCCTTCCCGTACTTTCTTTCGATTTTTCTCCACTGCGACCCGTCAGCGGGTACTCTCAACTTTCCGTCTTTCTTACGGTCTTCTATGTGCCATCGCATCGCCTTGGCAAGCTCTTTGTTTTGGAACAAACGTTTCAACCGTGGTATTATAGGAGCATACCACATCACCTTGGCAGGAATCTTCTTCCTGGGGCGCTCGCCCTTGACATCACCAGGGTCATCGCGGCTAATCTTATAGCGCAATGCACCACATACTGGGCAAGCGTTCAAATCCTCGTACTCACCGTGGTAGAGGATGCAATTATTAGGGCATGCATGTATCTTCTGCACCTCTAACCCTAGAGGGCAGACAGCCTTCTTTGCTTCGTACGTACTCTCGGGCAATTCGTTGTCCTTTGGAAGCATATCCTTTATCATTACCAGCAACTTTCCAAATCCCTTGTCAGATACACCATTCTCTGCCTTCCATTGCAGCAATTCCAGTGTGGTGTCCAGCTTTTTCTTGTCACCTACGCAATTCGGGTACAAAAATTTTTTGTGATCCTCTAACATGCGCTGCAACTTCTTCTTCTCCAAATCACTTGCGCAGTTTCTCTTTGCATCGGTAATGGCCCGACCTAGATCATCAACGGGCTCATCTGATGCCTCTTCTTCAGCTTCTTCCCGCATTGCCGGCTCAGCTTCTTCCCGCATTACCGGCTCAGCTTCTTCCCCCATTGTTGTATCATCATATTCAGGGAACCCATGGCCAGGATAGCTGTCGTCGTCCTCTTCTTCTTCATTGTCTTCCATCATAACCCCTCTTTCTCCGTGCTTGGTCCAAACATTATAGTGGGGCATGAAACCGGACTTAAACAGGTGGACGTGAATGGTTCTTGACGTAGAGTAATTGTGACCATTCTTACAGCCAACACATGGACAAGGCATAAAACCATCCGCCCGCTTGTTTGCCTCAGCCGCAAGCAGAAAAGTATGCACGCCCTCAACGAACTGGGGAGAGCATCGGTCATCGTACATCCATTGCCGGCTCATCTTCATTACACAACACCGAATAGACCAAATTAATACAAGTTCATACATAAAGTTCATACAACACTTAAATGCAACAAACAAATAACTCTCTAGCTAAAGCATTTAAATGCAACAACAAATGCGATCAAGATCGCAACTAAGGTAACAATGGATCCAACAGCATAATGATACCAAGCCTCACTATCGATGGCATATTTTCTAATCTTTCTAATCTTCAAGCGCATTTTCTCCATCTTGATCTTGTGATCATCGACGACATCGGCAACATGCAACTCCAATTCCATCTTCTCCCCCTCAATTCTTTTCAATTTTTCTTTCAAGTACTCGTTTTCTCTTTCAACTAAATTTAACATCTCGACAATAGGGTCGGTTGGAATTTCCGGTTCACATACCTCCTAGAAAAAATTTCTATGTCAACTTGATGGGCATAATTTGTCATAAACACGAAATGCAACTAGTTTTAAAAGAGAATATATATACCACATCCGAATCATAACAAGGACGAGGGCCGACGGGGACGGATATCAAAACCATGGCACTATATGTATAACAAACAACGTACGGGTAAGATAATTATACGAGTAACTATATATCCAAATCACACAAATATCAATTTTTATATAAAATTTCATGAACAGAGAGGCTCACCACAAGGTGGTGCCGGCGACGGGACGGTGCGGGCGATCGACGGTGCTTAGGACGGAGATTTAGAAGGCACTAAGTAAACCACACCTACATATGCAAACTAAGTGTTATTTTTGACCTCAAATTGCATATAAATCAAATACTAGCACATATATATATATATTTCCTCCCAAATTACTAAACTCACAAATTAATCACTATATAAAGCATTGCAAGAGCTAATCTAGCAATGAGAGATGAAAGGACAAAGTTGCTAACCTTTGTGATCATTTCAATGGATGGGGACCTTCAAATCTTGACATACTTTGGGCAAAATGTGTGATGAGCTCGAGAGGAAGAGGGAAAGAATAGAGAGGAGAGGGGAAAGGGGAAGAACAGAGCGAGCTCGGGTGGACGAAGGGTTTATGTAGGACGACCTTTAGTACCGGTTCGTGCCAAGAACCGGTACTAAAGGGGCTGGAGGGCCCCCAGTCTGACAACATCCTGCCACCACTCTCATTAGTACCGGTTCGTGGCACGAACCGGTACTAAAGGTTCGCCACGAACCGGTACTAATGAAAGCGGCCCGGCTAGCCGTTGGAACCGGCACTAATGTATACATTAGTGCCAGCTCAAATACAAACCGGCACTAATGTGCTTCAGGTTTGACCCTTTTTCTACTAGTGTCATCATCTCCTTTCCTCTTCTTCTTTTCGATTTTGTCTTTCTTGCACCCATCCGGTCGTTTTGGCTTCGAGTATGAAACCGAGTTGGGTGTGGGGCTTCTCTTGCCGTCATCACTTGATGCATCATCCTCCTCATCATCATCATCATTCTCAATTGCTCGCTTCCATTTGTTGCTCAAATGCAAATCCTCTAAACCAACACGCTTCTTCCATTTCTCATCATCCTTTAACACTTCATAGCAATGAGGCAAGGTAAAGACCCTGCCTTTCTTGATCTTCCCCTTCTTGGTTGTCCTTGTCTCTTCTTTGAACAAGTTTTGTGCAATGTTGTTCTACAAGAAAAACAAAACAAGTTAGCACTTCGGTCAACAAAAACAAGTATGATGAACATATATGAGATGCCACTTACTCGATTATCCTCATTTGTGCCACTTAGGTTAATCATGTCAACTGCCTTTTGTACGGCCGCCCACTTTTGACAATCCGCGTTGATTGTCGACCATCGGGACCGAAGTGATCTCTCGGAGCGGTCAATTCCACTCAAGTTGTGAGCATCAAAGTGTTCTTTCATTCGCCCCCAATACGCGTCTCTACTTTGATCACCTCCAATGGATGGATCCCTCGACACTTGCAAATAAGTATGGCATAGTAACTTATCATCGTTGGTTGAGTAATTTCCCGCTCTTCCTTTTGGCGCCTCGACAATTCCCTCACCCTCCTCGTCCACCTCAAACTCATGGTCCTCGAAATGGATGTCATTGGTTTGAGACCAATGGGAATTGTTGGACCCAACACCCATAGTGGACATGTATGCATCATCGTTGAGACTACAAAGTTTTTTGAACAATGCAAATAAGCTATCTATATGTGATGATGATGCATTGAAAAAATAAGAAGAAAAGAAAAATTGGAAATTTTTTCACCTTGGGGGCATTTCGTCGAAAACGTGGTGCGCGTCGGCGGCCGGCTCAACGAGAGAGCTCGCCGGCGCTTCGGAAGCCGCCGCGGCCGTCGAACGCCCTGCGAGCTTCTTTCCCCTCGCCTTCGTGGTACCGGAGCCGTCCGCCGCCTTGTTTTTCTTCGCGGATGTTTTGCCCTCCTTCGTCCGTGTCGCATTGGGGACCTTCTTCGACGGTGCGGCGGCAGCACGGGACGGCGCCGGCGCGACGCCACCCGGCGCCGTGGTCATCCGCGGCGGCAAGAAGAGGCTGCGCGCGAGGCCGACGCTCGGCGGAGCTCCGGCGGTGGAGACGCCAGCGCTTCCCGCGCTAGGGTTTCCGGCGGCGGCGGCGGCGGGGGGTCGCGGCTGTACAGCGGGGTGAGCGGGGCGCCGGTGTGCGCGTCCATGGGTGGGTGGCAGGGCGCCGGCGCCGGCGCGCGCGGGGCGTAGGATGAGGAGAGGAGAGAGTGCGGCGCGAGCGCTCGAGTGTGCCGCGCGCTGTAGCTGGCGCCCGAAATACACCGCGCGGCTAAGTGTTTTCGACCGCGCGCCTAACCCGTTATAGCGCGCGCGCGCCGTTTTTGCGCGCCCACCGGAGCGACCCGCTGCGTTGCGCGCGCGCTAAAACGGCCTAATTTGCAGCGCGGCGCTAGTTTAGCGCGGCTGTTGGAGATGCTCTTAGAAAATGTCCATGCAAGACAACCGGAGAGGACTAATCAACTAGCATGCCTTAATGATATAAAATTTATTAGTGTGGGATGTTGGGGCTGGGTTGGCTTTGCATTCTATAATGTGATCCGTTTGAGGAATTAGAGCTAGGTAGTGTGAATTGAAAGGTTAAGACACTTTAAATTTGTCATGTGGTTAGGGGCACAAAAATCGAGGAGAGATTAGGCTAGTCTTAGTGAGGAGTAACTTAAAACAGTGTAATGCATATGATAATAGTCTATGTTACTATCTTTATAGTGGAAAGTATCATAGAGGTAGTATCTTAAATGATTGCATTTTCATTTTGAAATTGCGGAGCACATATAAATTCTCAACATCCATCATACATACTTGCACAGTTAGGTGTGACATTATTGTGCTTTTGGCTTCGACTTCCTCCAGTTCATGAACAATTTCCTTCACGGTAGGCCTTTTATTTTGGTCCATGGCGACACACCTTATTGCAATCTCAACACACGTCCTCACTCGTAGGATGTCCTCTTTGAGTGATGCATAGCTCATCATTGTCTGCATCCTTTTCGTCCAGTTTTCAGTTACCTGTGTGCAAATTTCATGCATAAATCTCCCTACATAGATACTAGATCGTTGGCAATGCCAAAAGAATTAAACAAACACGTGTATACAATGTGAAAGAGACCTAGGTATGTTCATTCGAAACAGAGATGAATTTTCTTACAAGCTCAAGAAACTGTTCGGGGGACATCTTAGAACATCTGTAATAGCCGTTATTTCCAGCGAGTATTTTTATCATTATGACGCCCAAACTGAACACATCAAACTTGTTTGATATACCGCCACCATCAACAAACTCCGGTGGCACGAACCCACTGCTTTGATATGGTTAATTAATAACATACAAGGAAAATTTTGGTCAAAAGCTGTCAAAATAACTGGCTTACAGCATGATCCATCAACTTACAGTGTTCCGTCGTGATTATCTGTTGAAGCAACAGGTCTTGACAAACCAAGATTTGCAATTTTGGGTGTCATACTTCTATCCAGCAAAATATTACCAGGCTTTAAGTTCATATGGGAAATAGGATTTCCCTGCAAGCTGTGCAGGTAATTGAGTCCCTCGCCAGTCCCTTTGATAATCTTGTAACATGTGGGCCACTCAAGTCCGCAAGATTCATCTACGATTAGTAGAGAAAGATGCGTATAAAATAGGCTATTGAATCATTCATCTTGATAGGAAAACTAATATATGTAGCCCATTGTCGACCATATATATATTTGAAGATAAGGGACACTTCTATTGATTATCAGAGCGGTGCCAAGATGAAACAACTAAAGAAAAGTTGAACTCCTGCCTCTACATATAAGGTGCTTACATCTGCACTGATATAGGTTACCTTTGATGTGTTTATCGAGGCTTCCACCTTGCATATATTCGAAGCAGAGCACTCGCTCCACCGTTTGTCCGAAAACAAGCTCCCCCTTGAGCTCCATGTATTTGTGCTGAGACTCGTAGCAGTAGCCAATTAGGCGCACAACATTTTGATGGCACACCTTACTAAGTTTACAGAACATGATGTCGAATTGCTTATCATCGAGTACATGCAATGGGTGAAGCTTCTTCACGGCAATCTCTTCCCCTTTATAAGTCGCCTGATAAAATCACCGCTTGTCATGGCACATATCGTGATTATAGATGTGAGAAGTACAGATGAAAAATATGACAATTAGTCGACCACTTGTCACTGTATAGACCGTGATTACAAATTTGAGAACTAATCACAGAAAATACAATGATTAGTCGATCATACCCTATAAAGATCTCCGAACCCATCGCTGCCAACCTTCTGATCCTCTGCGAATTGTTTGTAATAGTTTGAATCAATTGGAAATTAATATCCATATTGTGGTTGTCTTCCACCATCAGGCTTATAGGACGAGATCTTCTTTTGTCGTCCTGAGAGAAAAAAATATATTTCAATGTAGCATTGATAAACTGCCTGCAGCACCTAGAAACAGGAAAGATTGAAACTATGACATCACATCCATATAGGATGTGTTTGATTACAATAAGGTAACACAAACGGTGACGTTTGAAGAATACACCATCACTGTAAACATAGTGGGTAAAATCTTGATTCTGCTTGGTTCATGAATATAATGGTCGGACCCAATAACGGGCCGACGGCAGCTGAGGGAGGTCAGCTGAGCGTACTATTGTTCGCTATCGCTATGGGAGGTCATTGGAGCCAATGCCGCCATCTGGAAGGGTTCCCTCCCAGCGAGCACTTGAGAATTGTCTACCTCTCTCCCTTCGTGCTCCTCCTCTCCCTCTTTTTCCCAGCCCTTCTTCCCTGTCGCTCCCTTCCACCTCAGCGTGCTAGCCCGCAGCCGCCTAGCTAGTGCCGCAACCCTCGACCCATCCGGGCTGCCACGTTTGATACCGGGGTGCTTCAAGGGCAGATACCATGCCGGGATGCTCCAACGCTGACTATGACGGGCAATAGGACCCAGCTGCATCGTTTTGCTACGACCGGCAAGGTATTTGGCTCGAACCAGCGACACCAATTGCTGGAACTGGCATGTCAGGGAGCTGGCATAGGGATGATGGGGCATGAGAGCTACAACCTCCTACGCCAAGAGCTGCAACCACCCGCAAAAATATGCTACTACACGCAACCAAAAAAGCTACGACCGGCGGACTGATTTGCTACAATCCACGACGGCAGACGGCTGGAACCTTCAAACATGAAGCTGCAACTCGTCTGTGAGAAAGCTACTACAGGCAATGGAAAAAACTATGACCGGCGGACATTTTTTCTACAATCAACGACGGTAGATGGCTGCAACCGTCAAACAGGAAGCTGCAACTCGCCTATGAAAAAGCTACTATCGGCAATAGAAAAAGCCACCACCGGCGGACATTTTTGCTACAATCGGCATTTGTGGCTGGCTGCTGCTACAACGGATGACCGAGGAAGATGCAACCTGCACATAAAATTGCTACAACCGGCAAACAAAAAAGCTACGACATGTAGCGAGTTGGGATGGTCACCATGCAAAGCTGCGACGGTCACCATGGCGTTTGAGACTATGGTCGCGGTAAGCTGCACCGAGATGAAACTGTGGCTGCATTTTTGCTGCATCTGTGACTTGGGGCTTTTTTGCTGGAATCGCGGCTGCATTTTTGCTGCATCTGTGACTTGGGGCTTTTTTGCTGGAACCGCTGCTTTGCCCTGATTTGCTGCATCCGCGACAACGAGCCGGCGACAACGAGACGGATGGCGGGGGCAGCGGCCCTCGGGGGAGCCGGCAAGCTGGGACCGCGCCCTCTCCCGCAGCCCACCCAAATCTGGCGCACGTCAGGCGATGAGGCAGCCCTGTGTGGAGGATTGCGGCCTCTTCGATTCACAGGATTTTGAAAACACAGGAATAGGGAAACTATAGGATCGGAGTGGTATGCCCACTTGAATCCTATAAGATTAGTAAGGAGTGTTTGATTTTGCGGAAAAAGTAAAAAAATTGTAGAAAAGAAGTTGGAGTGGATGTTAGATTTCCTATAAAATGTAATACAGAAGATTTCATAGGAAAAATCCTATGAAATTCAATCCTATGAATCAAAGGACAAATGTAGGAAAAATTCCAGAGGATTTCAATCCTTAAAAAATCCTATAAAATTCCTTTGAATCGAAGGAGCCCTTGGTTGTGGGGGATTGGCAGCGTCGACTGAGGTAAGAGAAGATAGCGCCAGATCTAACGGCCACGCGGTGTCGCATTGAACGGTAGGCAGTCGACGCGCCCACGCAGAGTAGTCGCCTTTTCCGACTCGGAAAGTATTGGATGGAAAAATCAGATTGGATTAGAACTTTAGTAGACAGACAGATCGGGCAGAGTGCTGCATCTCCTACGGTGCGTGCCGTTGAAATATGCTGCTTACTCCTGGCCATGCTGAGACGGCCGCCGCCGCGGCCTAGCTTGCTTGCAGAGCAGACCAGCCGATGACACGCCGGCGCAGCTCAGACCTCCGTTGTAGCCATCCATGCCATGCGTCCCTCCATTGCTGCTCGGTAAACGGAGGCGGATATGGATCGATGCGATTCGAGATGGAGATCGAGAGGTGGGGGACCGGCCGCCGGCCGGCGCTGCTGCTTGCGATCGAGAGAGAGGTAGGATCAGGAAGAAAGGCCCGGCCCCGCTCTGTGAAGATATCGAGCGATAGAGCGAATACAGCCTCATATAGAGAAAAAGAAGCGCTAGTTCCCGTACGCCCCGCGTGATTTCCTTGGTGGAAAAAGCAACGGATTAAGCAAGATGGAGTAGCGCCACTGACCTTGAGCCTGGAGCCTGGAGAACGAACGAATGGAAGGCGATGATGGATCCAAGTTGCTTGCTCGTCGGCGGCGAAGATGGAGTCAATTGCAAAAAATCACCACATTTGCGGCTAGATCTGCAAGAAACCATCAACTCGTTAATCTGTTGTAGAAACATCGGAAAAATTGTTAAGTCGTTGTAAAAAGCACTGATCGAATGATTTAACCCGTTTAATCACTTTCTTACAAGTGGGGCCAGGTTGTAAGGAATTGACTTAGAAAAAAATAACACATACACCCCTAGATCTAAAAAATAAAAGCAATCAGACCCTCTCCGTGTAACACCGACGCCCTATCCACTATGCCGCCGCCGCGCTGCTTCGACGAGGACCTGCCGGTGCTGGACGAGCTCATCCGCTCTAGTGAGATGATCCCCGAAGCCGAGCACGTAGTTGGGGTCCTGGAGGGAACAGAGCACGTACTGCTTCCGGGCGCTGGCGCCGCCAGGGTGCGGCAGGATGCCGGCCTGCGCTTGAACGCCTTGTGCAGCGCCTTGTGGAGCCCCGCGCGGCTGCCCTTGAAGGGCACGTCCAGCGAGGCCACGCCGGAGCCCAGCCCAACGCGGACCGACACCACCACGTCGCCCTCCTGCACCACAGCCCCGCCCGCCGCCCCACTCCACCGTCTTGGAGCTCCCCGCCACGCACTCCAGCACTACCACCGCTTCCCGCTTCCTCCGCCCCTCCTCTTGCTCCATGGCCCGCTAGTCCCCCTCGATCAGTCGAGCGACGATGCTCACCACACGCGCGCTACCCGCTTCGTGCCGGCGCCGGCAGCCAAGTTGTGCGAGCGGCAGGGGAGCAGTCACGTGCCGCCGTGAGGCGCGCAGGGATCTTCATCTTCCACCGGAGGGAGTGGACCAGGAGATGGAGACAGGCAGGGGCTCGGCACGCACGCTCCGATGCTCCTCGGTGTCCTCCTGCTCTGAAGCGCTGCAACTCCACCAGCTGGGCTCCTCCTCCCTCATCCTCTCGGCCCGGAGCAGAGCGGCGGCGGATGGCAGCAGCGCGTAGTGAATAGGGTGTTGGTGTTCCCAGGGGAGGGGAGGGTCTGATTGCTTTTGTTTTTTAGATCTAGGGGTGTATGTGTTATTTTTTTTTTGCTAAATCAATTCCTTACAATCTGGCCCCACTTGTAAGAAAGTGATTAAACGGACCAAATCATCCGATCAGTGCTTTTTGCAATAACTTAACAAAAATTCCGGTCTTTTCTGCAACGGATTAACGAGTTGGTGGTTTCCTACAAACCTAGCCGCAAATGTGGTGGTTTCTTGCAATTGACTCGCGAAGATGAGATGATGAGGATCCCATCCATCCTGCAGCACTGCAACCTTTAAGTGGAGCGTACAGGTAAAACGCATCGGTTTTTCTATAATTAAACGCGTTGTTACTCGCACATAGAAGAACGACGTTGGCTGGACTCCAAGCTGATGGTTTTTTGGGGATAAATATGGTGTGCATAAAAAGTGGTGCGGGGAAGCGTGTGGTGCTGACATGCCTATCTTGCTAAGAAGATCAGGTCCAACCGAAAGAGGTTCAACGACCAAAGAAAAGTATAGTCGCGCCCTCCAGTTCCGCGACCCTTCCTCGCTTTCATTCGGCGTGCCGCTTCCACATTGTTGTGGTTCGACGTGTTTTCTGACGCAAGTTTATTTCATTGATCAACAGCGCGGGGATTGAAAGAAATAGAGTAAAATGCATGTGGTTACTGTATTTGTATCGGAAGCACACTCGATCAACGTCACGGGCATACTCACCAAACTGTCATGGTTCCTTGAGGATCAGAATCCTCCAAAAAAATTTCGGAAACTCCACATATCAAAGAGCCCCTATTTTCCGAGAGAAAATAGGATTTTTGCCGCTCTCTTGGTTGGGTTTCAGCGGTTTGCTATTCTCAACATTGCCTTTGTAAAACTGACATCTTGATTACTACTCCCTCCGTCTCATATTGTAAGACACTTTTTTGACTCCAGAATATGGGACGGAGGGAGTATGACATTAGCATCCATTTCTAATTTTTTTTCACATTAACTAGCTAGTGGAAGGACCAAACTGCTCTTGTGGATCTAACTGTATCATATAGTTGGACCGGATACTCGTGGTTCAACCGAGCCGCTTGCTTTGCCCGCGTATGTGGTCGCATCGTCGCTCCCGGCACCCGGCCGCTTTCCTTCCAACCGACCTCCCCGCTCACCCCACCCAGCCGCTCCTTGCTCTCCCTGCCCGCCCACTCGGTCGAGGGGCTGCTCGCCTGTGACGAGGAGGGAGGGCGAGAGGATGCAGAGGAATCTGGCCAGAGAGATGGGCAGATCGGCCTGGGCGTTTTACGCCTCACGCGGCCGGAATGCACGCAAGGTTCCATTCCGGCCGAGTGACGCGTTGTAGGTGGGTCGTGCGAGCCTGCTGCCTCATGCTTCTTCACGGCAGTGACCACGACGCAGTCCTTGTTCCATACTCCAAGAGCCAGAGCATCTCGTTAAGGACGGTCTCTTCGTGCACTGAGCCCCCGGAGCTAGAGGTGCTGAAATTGGTCTCTAGCATTTTTTTTTCATCTCCACATTAGTACTTATTTGTCCAAGAAGCTTAATCTGCTATTGTATTCCTAATTTCTTACAGCTCATTTCAACATGCAAACTTCACATTGGATTCCAAAAACTCACCTTGATCTCGAAGATGCAAATTGTGTAATGACCACCTTGTGTGCCCCTGTATAATTAAGCCTTGTTTCGGCCAGCTGGTTAATTTAAAATGGGGTTGGGTCCTGTCATATGCAATTATGCATCTCAACTACCAGTGCTGGGTCCTGGCTCCTACTTGCAGTGATCAACCACTTGGTCAAACTACGCGGCATTGACGAGCAACATCCCTGTCGATGCAGCGTTAATCATTTCGGCATTGCTCTCCTTTACTCCACTATGGCTCTAAGTTTAAGAACCTGCTGGTTAAGTATGCCCCTTTGGTTATCACATATGTGTTCCAAAAAATAATAATTTCAACAAGGTGGTGAGCAGTTAAACTGGTCATAAAAATTCCTAATGCTTACTATGCTAGCTACAAAATGTTAACATGTCTGATACTAGATTTTATTTCTTTTTTCCCCACCAGGAGAAGCAGTAACGTGGACCATGCAAGTGTGACACCAAGGTGATCTCAGCCATTGCATTTCTTGAAGAAACTACAAATGGTTTCCTCGAGGACCAGAGACTTGGTAGCGGTGCACAAGAATAGAGCCACTTGGAATACACACTGATTCAGTTGCCACCTGCTCCCCAACTTGGCTGCCGGGTAAGTAGACTGTTTTGGATGCAACTGCATAATTTAATCTGTTTGTATGATCAGATGTGATCGCGTTCCATCCTTAACAGAAGACCGAGCTAGCTGCTCATTTTCCTTCCACTTCAACCACGCAAGTTCGCAAGCGCCTTCCTCTCTCGGTTGCAGGCCCTTTTCTCAAGGTTTGTGCCTTCGACATTGCTTTCCTTTTACTGCTATTTTAACAACCTATTGGTTGAATGCATGGCCGTTTGATCTTCATAGCTTTGCGTTTTACTGGCAAATCAGCACTAATTCTGTAAGGAAGTGACCATATTTCTGCTGTATGGCACAATAATAGCAGGGAAACAATTGTTCATCACAAACTATTCATCTTTATAATGTATTTTGGTCTTGTGCATGAATTGGATTTGTGCAAGCTTCTTTGTATACTGGTAGAGCCCATAAAGGTCAACAGGGAGAGGAGCACTTAAATGCCCATCAATTTCTAATGCTTACTGTACCTGTGCAAATATAAACGTGCTTACTGTACCTGTGCAATTTTGCTGTTTTTCTTTACCAGGAGAAACAGTAACATGGACCATGCAAGTGTGGTGCCCAGTATAGCATACCATTTATTGGAACAGATGACAGATGGTTTCTCCGAGGATCGGGAACTTGGCAGAGGTACCTACGGAAAAGTCTATCTGGTACGTTTAATATGGTTTCCAAACACAATTTCATACAGTTAGTGTAGGCGGTAGCACCAGACATGTGAATTAAGACACACTTCACATTATATGGTGAACAAATCATTGTCCCCTTCATTTGTATCTACTATTGACGAAAATATAGTCTGTTACTTGCTAGAATAGCAATTGCGTCCATCGCAAAGAAAATTATTCATGCTAATTTATTTAGGCGCATGCCAAAGACAGATGAGGAATGCATTATTTTGGTCTCTATTGATCTTCGCAACTATTCACTTGGGTGTCAGATCTTGCACTGTTTTGTGCTCATCTGTCATGCAACAAATAGTGTATAGCAGTACACGATTTGCGTCACCACATATTCAAACATGAGTACCATTTTGTGCTTTACACTTGTCATATACATTGCTACATTAGTAGAAAATTAAACCAAGCATGTCAGACATTGAATAGGGATTGCGTGCGAATGGGGAGAAGATTGCTGTGAAGATGCTTCATCCCATTCTAGGACTTGATGATGAGCTATTTGAGAAGGAGTATCACAACCTTGAAATTCTCCAACACCAGAATGTTGTGCGTTTAGTTGGCTATTGCAATGAAACTCGGCGGGAATATGTGCCATACAATGGGAAAATGGTTCTTGGTGAAGTGACACATAGGGCGCTTTGCTTCGAGTATATGCAAAATGGAAGCCTTAATGATTATCTCTCTGGTATGATGCATAATGTTCTACTTGTATTTACCTCAAAAAAAAAATCTCTACTTGTATTAGTATGTAATATCATACTTTAATATAAACTTTTTGTGGATGCTCTTCATTGCTATAGATGAATCTAGTGGACATGATTGGCACACACGCTACGCAATAATAAAAGGAATTTCCAAGGGTTTGAAATACCTTCATGAGGAACTGGAACCTCCGATGTTTCATTTGGACTTAAAACCAGCCAATGTATTGCTGGATGAGAACTGCGTGCCTAAAATTGGCGATTTTGGATTGTCAAGGCTAATCGATGAACGAACGCGTATCACTACAAGTTCTGTAGGAACAATGTAAGCTTAGTTGTTCTCCATGTCAATTGATTTTTTTTGTAATCAAGTAATTTTGTTTGCATTTGACACATGGTATCAGTAATATGTATGATGTGTCATGCAGTGGGTACTTACCGCCGGAATATATAAATCATCATGTAATTTCTAATAAATTGGACATATTCAGCTTGGGTGTTATAATCATAAAGATAATGGCAGGACCCATGGGCTACTCAAAAAGTGCTGAAATATCTTCCCAACAATTCATTGAGCTTGTAAGAAAAAGGAGTTGCCTTTATTGTCATTAGTTGTATATGTTTCACAAATGGTACTTAATTATGCTAATATACTGCATCTATGTTTTAAATTACCAGGTACATAGAAATTGGAGGAATAGGCTACATGCAGCATCAGTGAATGCACTGGAGTCCTATTGCATACAAGTAAAGACGTGCATTGAAATGGGTTTAACTTGTGTGGAGGTTGACCGACATAAAAGGCCGACTATAGGAAACATCCTTAATAAGCTAAACGAGATAGAAACTGCAAGTCAATTTCCTGATGCGTTACTAAAGGACCCTGGGTCAACAAAGAACCAGGTGCGATCATTAACGGCACAACTGTGTTTTAATATGATTATTTTCCTGCCTAGAAATATTTGACCAATGGGCTATGGCCATACAATTAATATGTTTAATCCTGACATACTATATTCTGAAAAAAAAATTATAGGGAAGAACGCTTACAACATTGGGAATACATGTGCTTGTAAGATTGATTCCGTAAAATTAATTAAGCCAGGAAAAATCTGAATAAAAGGATAAAATAAAATTTATTTACTCTAAATCCCTAATATATACTCCCTCCATTCCACAATGTAGTGCTTCCTCTATCCCCGTGCTTCAACTTTGATCGTAAATTTAACTATCAAGACCGATTGCGGCGGGGGAAAAAGCTATATCAGTGAATTCGTATTCAAAAGAAGTTTTTAATTATGTAACTTTTTCTCCCGCCGCAGTCGGTCTCGTTCGTTAAATTTATGGTCAAAGTTCGACCTCGGGAAGCGCGGGCGTACTATATTTTGGAATGGAGGGAGTATGTTTTTGTTAATGTGTCGTTGGATGCTTGATAATGTAACACCCTTGTTTAACCAAATTATTATAGATTTCGTAGTACTGTTGATTTGGTAAGGTAATTCCTTTTCAGATAGATTTTTAGCTTCTAGGTTTTGAGGGAAACACAGTCTCCTTGGTGGGCTAGATTGTGAAACAATAATTCTTGAAGAAAATGACTTGCATTGTCAAACAGAGGGGATATTCTAAATCCCCTGGTAAGCTTTAACCAGGCGAATTAAGGTGCATTTGAACATTCGTATAACAATTAGCTTTGTTTGTGCTGTGAACTATATTTTCTCACAGGAAAATATTGTTTAAAATTTTCTTGAAATGTTATTTCTAGAAATTTATATTCATAAAAAAGAAAAATTGCCAGCACACCAAGCAGTCTATCCTGGTGGGAAGCTATTTTTTTTCCGAAAAGGAGGATAACCCCCGGCCTCTGCATTATGGCTCTTGGATCTCCCAAATGAATTATGCAGTCCACAAGACACCCGTTTATATACAAAGTGGGTGGTTGTCAAATATGTGCCTCCAAATGTGCAGGAAAGCCAGCAAACTCACATAACAGAAGCAGAAGAAAAACGGGAGAGAGAAGTGAGCGAAACAGAGAATTGCTTTGGTGAAGTAGTCGACAACTACAAGTTGGATAAAATGGAAAGGTACATGGGCAAACACAAGACACGGGAGGATCGAGCACGAGAGGCATGGAACCTGGTGGACGAGCATGACAAGGACAACGAAGCTTCTAGGTATGTCAAGGGTCTGAAGTCCCTGTACGGCAATGGACAGTCAACGTTGTGCCGTGTGTATAATGCGACCGGAGACACCCTCTACCAAGTCGCCAACTACGACTGGTCCGGCCACATCGGCAGGGCTCCCTACCCAGCTACGATTGGCAACGGCCAGTGGGCAGCATTCCATCACATCCACCGGGCCGGTGAGTCGTCAGGTTCGGTAGCCGCTGTTGTGTACCGAGGGAAAAATAAACATGGCCAAGAAAAGGACTACATAGTTGCCTGGAGTACCCCATGTAGTTTCTGGCACCGCAACAAGGTACATATATACATCCTAATTGTAATCAATTATTCCTACTTGAGTTCAACCGGTTTTCTATTTCTAAGCAGCATGAAAATTTGCATTTCTAGATCGATTGGTTGCCCATCGTCCATCCTCAAATTTTTCGAAAATGGTATGTGACTTCAGTGTTTGGAATGTGCAACCATACGGTTGCACATTTTTGAAGCTGAAGTTACGTATATTATCTCAGATATGCCAATACCCCCTTTATATCGAAGATTCTAAGGCTCGATTTATAGATACTACAAAGTTGAGACACTTACTTTGGAATGGAGAGAGTATTTAATAAAATTACTATCAACTAAGATTTGACACGCCCATAGTTTTTCTACTTCCTAGTTGCTTGGAATTTTGTAAATCTGGGTCACCTAAATTGCACATTAATTAGCCTAAAACTGCAGTATTTGAAAGATTGCAAATTTAGTCAAGCATCAGGGAAACTTTAAGTTTGTAGGTTACATATATGTGGTGACTTAGATATGAGGGTGGTTGGATGTTGATCTGAAGGTTTAAAACTTAACTGGGATTTAAGAAAAATTCAGGCACTTACGAATATATAACCCCTTTTATTGTTAACATGTGCAGGCTTATTGTGGGATCAGTGATGTTGACTGGTTTCAAAAGAACTTGGAGCAGCTTATGTACATCATTTCCGATGCCGATTATTCTTCTAGCTACAGAATGGGCGGCTGTGAGATAGAAGCAAAAATTGGCAGAGGTCATAGCCCTATGTTTACTGCAAGAATCAGTTATCGCTGATCACACATCTCCCACATTGTGCTAGGCTTACTAAGTTCACTTGTTGTGATTGTGAAACACATAATTGTGTCACGTATTAGTGAGGTACAGGAGGTTGAGTATTGAACCAGGATAGCTAGGCTAGGCGCATGAGATATTCTGTTGTAACTACTAGCTAGCTTATCTCCTATCTTTCTTGTTTATCAAGTTGTATCTCAACCAACTCTTGTACGCGTATTCCACGCTCGCACCCTGTCTATTTAACACGCAGAACGTCGCCCTAGATCGGGTAAGACGTTTCCGCCAGCGCACATGGTAATCAGAGCCTTCCTATTTCCCATCTAGCCTCCATCTCCACCTGTGCCGAAACCATGTCTTCCTCCTCCGGTGTCGCCCAGTCCAATCTCAATGGGCAGGTCATCGAGAAGCTCTCCCGCACGAATTACGTGCTGTGGCGCACGCAGATCACACCCCAACTGCGCGGCGCCGGTGTCTTCGGCTACATCGACGGCACGTCACCGGAGCCGGCCAAGCTCCGTGCTGCCAAGGACAAGGACGGCAAGGACACCTTCGAGCCCAACCCTCTCCACCCTCTTTGGGTCAGGGAGGACCAGCAGGTGCTCGAGTTCCTCCTCAGCAACCTCTCCAAGGAGGTGCTGGTCACGGTGACCGCGGTCACCACGGCGAACGCGCTCTGGACGACGCTGGCGGGCATGTACTCATCGCAGTCACTGAGCTGCATCAACAACATCTGCACCTCCCTCATCAACGCGCAGAAAGGTACCCAATCCGCCGCACCTACTTTGCCTACATGCATGGTCTCGCCGACGAGCTGGCTGCGGCGGGCAAGCCGATCCAGGATGATGAGCTGATCTCCTTCATCCTCCATGGGCTGGATCTGGAGTATCAGCCCCTGGTCTCAACCCTCGACGCTCACGTCTCCCCTGCCTCCCTCGATGAGATCTTCGCCATGCTCAGCAACTTCGACCAACGCATGGCGCAGTTCCACGGTGCAGGCGGCAACTCCTTCAAGTCCTCGGCAAACACTGCAACCCGCGGCCGTGGTGGTGGCCGTTCCCGCGGCTCCTCCCGCGGTAGGGGGCTGTCTGGTGGCAACGGCAACAACGGCGGGCGCTCCAACAACAAGGCTCGTCGCGGCGGCGGCAGCGGTTCTGGTCGATCTCGCCCGGAATTGCCTTGCTGCCAGATATGTGGTAAGCCGGGCCACACCGCAAAAGATTGCTGGTACCGTTATGATGAGGACGAGGATGACTCTCAAGACGATGACAAGATCGCTGCAGCGGCCGACGGCTCCTATGGCATCGACACCAACTGGTATGTCGACAGCGCGCAACCAACCATATCACCAACGAACTTGAGAAGGTGACCATGAAGGAAAGGTATCATGGAAAGGATCAAATCCACACGGCCAGTGGAGAAGGTATGCGGATAAATCACATTGGTCATTCAATATTTAGTACCCCTAGTCGCAATATTCATCTCAAGAAAATCTTGCATGTTCCTAGTGCTGCCAAAAGTCTTCTTTCTGTTCACCGAATTGCCTTAGATAATCATGTCTTCCTCGAGTTTCACCCCTTTTTCTTTTTGATCAAGGATCAGGAAACGAAGAAAATCCTCTATCGAGGTAGATGTGTTCAAGGGCTTTATCCGTTGATCCCGGTGCGTAGAAGATTCAATAAACAAGTCTATGGTGTTACCAAGCTTTCATCAACCCGGTGGCATGATAGATTAGGACATGCTTCTTTCTCTCTAGTTGAAAAATTGCTTAGGAAAAATAAGCTCCCGTTTGTGGTTGAGAGACATAATGAAACTATTTGTCATTCGTGCCAAAGAGCAAAAAGTCATCAATTGCCATATCCCATATCTACTAGTGTTTCTACCAAACCGTTGCAACTTATATTCTCTGACGTATGGGGTCCAGCCCCAACCTCTGTTGGTAGACACTCATATTACGCCAGTTTCATTGATGACTATAGCAAATTCTCGTGGATTTATCTCCTTAAGCATAGATCCGAAGTGTTTCAAGTTTTTCAAAACTTTAAAGCTCTTGTTGAACGCAAGTTCGACAGCAAAATAATTGCTGTCCAATCAGACTTGGGAGGGGAGTACGAGAAGTTAAACTCCTTCTTCCAAACTCTTGGCATATCACACCACGTATCATGCCCTCATGCGCACCAGCAAAACGGCTCTGCCGAACGAAAACATCGTCACATAGTTGAAGTTGGTCTCGCTCTTCTTGCAGGAGCATCCATGCCTCTCAAATTCTGGGATGAGGCCTTTCTCACAGCCGTTCACCTCATAAACATTCTTCCTAGTCATGTCATCAATAATGAAACACCCCTAGAAAGACTCCTCCATGAAAAACCAAACTACCAATCTCTCCGTGTCTTTGGGTGTGCATGCTGGCCCAATCTTCGTCCCTACAACAAACGGAAACTCATGTTTCGTTCCACCAAATGTGTGTTCCTTGGCTATAGCTCTCAACACAAAGGTGTCAAGTGTCTTGAGGTCTCCACAGGTCGAGTCTATATCTCTAGGGATGTCGTATTTGATGAAACACAGTTTCCCTTTGCTGATCTTCATCCTAACGCCGGTGCGCTTCTTCGCAAAGAAATCCTTCTTTTGCCCTCACATCTCACCGGTTGTGATCAAGGGGGGAACGATACTGATGATCACTTGTTGACTAATCCTGCTGATATGTTGCATGAGTCGTGTGGTGATGAAACAGGACCAGAGTCAGGAACAAATGGCGAACAAAATGAAGAAGAAAGAGCAAATTTTGGCCCTTATTTCATGTGTAGAAGCAGGAGACAGGATCTCCTCGGGATCAGTGCAGCAGCGTCAGGAAATCCGATCCCCCTCGGGATCGGTTGCAGCAGACGCGGGATCTCCCTCGGGATCCGGCGCACCTGGCGCGGCTGCAGCTGCAGGCGCACGCGCCGCAGCGCCCGGCTCCACAGGAGGCATGCGGTTGCCTCCCATTGGTCGGGACGCGGACCCAGTGACGCGCCAATCTCCTGCTGCAAACTGGCGATGCATGGATGGCCCGAACGGCGCGCGCTACCGGGCCAGCCGGTGTGCTACAAGCGGCGGGCTCCGGTTCGCTCCATCGGTGCGGACCCTGGTGCGGGCCCTGACACGGCCCCCAGCATTGATTCGTCATCATTGCACAATGATGGGCCGGTCCAGAGGCTGGGATCCTCTGTGGCCTCTCCAGGTGATGCAGTTCAGCCACAAACCGCAGAAGATCCCGCTGGGACAGCTCGCGCTGCTGCACCCAGGGAATCCGCCTTGGGATCGGCTCCGGCTGGAACTCCTATACAAGAGACAGGATCTTCTGTGGCTATGGATGAAGTTGCAGCGTCACCGCGACGCACACGACTACAAAAAGGGGTAACAAAACCTGTGAACTATAAACACATAGTTCAATATGGTATGATTTGTTCCACAGGAGAACCAGGTGAACCAAACACGGTTGAAGAGGCACTTGGTAATGAGAAATGGAAGAAAGCTATGAATGAAGAGTACATAGCATTGAAGAAAAATAAAACATGGCATCTGGTTCCTCCACAGCAAGGTAAAAACTTGATTGACTGCAAGTGGGTATTCGGGATTAAGAGAAAATCTGATGGAACCATTGATCGTTATAAAGCTAGACTTGTTGCAAAGGGCTTTAAACCAAGATACGGCATAGACTATGAGGACACGTTTAGTCCAGTTGTAAAAGCTGCTACCATTCGCCTTGTTCTGTCTATTGCTGTTTCTAGGGGCTGGAGTCTTAGACAGCTAGATGTATAGAACGCGTTTCTCCATGGTGTTCTGGAAGAGGAAGTGTACATGAAGCAACCTCCTGGGTTTGTAAGTAAGAATGCTCCATCTTATGTGTGCAAACTTGATAAAGCACTATATGGGTTAAAGCAAGCTCCAAGGGCATGGTATTCACGTCTCTGTCATAAGATGCAGGCACTTGGCTTTGTTCCTTCCAACTCTGACACTTCATTGTTTATTTATAACAAGTCCAACACATGCATATTTGTCCTCATCTATGTTGATGATATAATTGTGACAAGCTCATCTGATGAAGCAATCACAGGGCTCTTAAAGGACTTGAGTGCAGACTTTGCCTTGAAGGATCTTGGAGACTTGCACTTCTTCCTTGGGATTGAGGTAAAGAGAAACAATGATGGACTTCACCTTTCTCAAGAGAAGTATGCAACTGATTTGGTAAAAAAGGCTGGTTTGAAAGACTGTAAGCCATCTCCTACTCCATTATCCAGTTCAGAAAAACTATCTCTCACAGAAGGGACACTCTTGAATCAAGAAGACAGCACAAGATACAGAAGTTTGGTGGGAGCATTACAATATCTCACTCTTACTAGACCTGACATTTCCTTTGCAGTTAACAAAGTTTGTCAGTTTCTTCATGCACCCACTACTGTTCATCTAACTGCTGCAAAACGCATAGTTACATATGTCAAACATACTTTGAGCATTGGTCTAAACTTTAGCAAGTCACCTTCAACACTTGTCAGTGCATTCTCTGATTCAGATTGGGCAGGATGCTTGGATGACAGGAGGTCAACTGGTGGGTTTGATGTATTCTTTGGACCTAACTTAATATCATGGTGTGCACGAAAACAAGCTACTGTCTCCAGATCAAGTACAGAGGCCGAATACAAAGCATTAGCAAATGCTACAGCAGAGATTATATAGGTTCAGTCTATGTTGAAAGAACTTGGTGTGAAAAACACACAAGCTCCATGTCTATGGTGTGACAATCTTGGTGCCACCTATCTCTCTGCAAATCCAGTTTTTCATGCTAGAACAAAACATATAGAAATTGATTTTCACTTTGTCAGGGAAAGGGTTGCTCAGAAGCAACTTGACATTCGTTTTGTGCACTCCAGAGATCAAGTTGCAGATGGATTCACAAAGGCATTGCCTGTACGGAGTTTTGAAGAATTCAAACGTAATCTCAACTTGACCAAGCTGTGATTAAGGGAGGGTGTGAAACACATAATTGTGTCACGTATTAGTGAGGTACAGGAGGTTGAGTATTGAACCAGGATAGCTAGGCTAGGCGCATGAGATATTCTGTTGTAACTACTAGCTAGCTTATCTCCTATCTTTCTTGTTTATCAAGTTGTATCTCAACCAACTCTTGTACGCGTATTCCAGGCTCGCACCTTGTCTATTTAACACGCAACACATCGCCCTAGATCGGGTAAGACGTTTCCGCCAACGCACAGTGATCACCCGATTGCATCGCTAATTGTGGCCTGTAACAATTGCTACAACTACATGTTAAACTTGTGGTAAGCGTCATACCATGATCATGGCCGCGCGGTCATGTTATATAGGCAGGGGCTTATCACTGATATGCACACCGAAGGTTGTTGGAGTTACAGCTTGGGATGCAAGGAAAGAGAGGATAGACTTGCGTTACAATCCCTCGGGATGACAACTCCTAACAACCTAAAGATGCGGCTACAGCCAATACAAGATAGTATCTGGAACCTCCTCTTTAACGTGACAGATGATGGTTTAACACTGCATTTTCCAAGAAATGTATCACCTGCACTGTATGTACCAGTAGAGAACCTCTTGCCAGTTCCCACTTCCCAGGGATGATATTAGGAATCATAGGCCAATTATTACAAATTTTATCATGCTCACACTGGGTCTCAACTCTCAACTCCCTGTCACGACCCTGGATCAGGACGTAACAAATCGATACCAAACAATAGAAATCATTGGATACAAGTGTTCCCGGTGTATGAATAGATTTGCCAAACCAAGGTTCACAAGGGGAAACAATCCAGAGAGAGAATCAAGGATGGGAAGAGCACAGAATCAAGGGTAGAAGAGCAAGAGATGAATCTCTCGTATGGACACGAGGAGAGGAAGAAGAGACGAGGAAGAAGAAGGCTTCAGCCAATTGATTTCGGTTTGATCTCTCTGTTCTGTTTCTGTGATGCTTTGTAGGCTATGATCAGTGTCACGAAGTTTGCCGCCTCCTCATTAATGAATGCCTCGGCCATCGATGATTTAATTCGACGTTTATTTTTACATTTTGCTCGGTGCGTCTTCTGCATCCTCTCAGTTGCGTAGCACCAACGATTTTGCACGCCCCCTCCCCGCAATCTTGCCTCGGTCAGGAGATGCAAAATTAATTATTGCATTGGATTAAAGAAGCCCGGTGGAAAGATATTCTCTAACTTGCAGGTCAAATCTGGCGCCAACTCTTCTATTTCGTTTATCACGGCAGGTGACAGATCTTTCGCACAAAGAATACAGAAGAAATAGCTCAGCTTTGCCAGTACTAGCCATTCATCCTCAGGGATGAAGTCATTACCCGCTCAATCCATATGTGCCAATCACGACTCTTGAGACCAAATATTTTCAATTTGTCAAGACTCGCTTCCCTCTTTAGATTCTCTACATAACCATCGGGGAACATCAACTGCAGTTTCACCCACAAGATAATTTCCCTCATAGCTGGCCTTCCAAGATTGAACCATGCCTTTGGTTTCGTCCAATTCTGCTTTCCTTTCGGTTCTTGCATGTTTCGTAACGGTCTATCACATAGCGCCTCCTGATCGACTCTAGCCTTAGTATTATCCTTTGACTTCTCATCTATGCCAAACAATGTACCAAAAAGTGCCTCGACGATATTTTTCAGTGTGCGTCACGTCGATGATGTGTGGGCAAAGGAGGTCTTTGAAGTAAGGCAGATCTCATAAGCATGTCTTGTGAGTCCAGGCGTGTTTCAAATTACACCCCTTGAAATACCCTGGACGCTCTGGATCTGGCTCGAGAGCGTTTAACTGATCCAGGGTCTCTTGGCTTGTCAATGGAGGTGGTGCAGAGTTTTTGACAACTCTACCTTTCATGAAGTTCTTCTTGTCTTTCCTGAAGTTATGGCGAGGATCCAGGAACTGTCTATGCAAGTTGAAGCAAGAAAACTTGCGACCCGCCTGCAGCCAAAGAAACTCAAGAGTGCATGTGGGGCACGAGAACCTTCCATGCACACACGATCCAACGAGTAGAGCATATGCCAGCAAGTCATGCGTCGAGTACATGTACCAGACACGCATTATGAAGTTTTGTTTGTTAAAGGCGTCGTATGTCTTGAACCCATCCGATGTGTGTACCATCATCAGATTCCCATCTGCTCTAGTTCGGTTCTTTTTCCCTCTTTGTGCCATGTCATCTGTCTGGCTGTCACTTCAACCATGAAAAGATGTTGAAGTCTTGGTACAATTGGCATATATTGAAGAACATTAATCGGGATTTTGGTCTGCGTCTTCTCACCCATGCCGTTGTCTACCACAATTTACCTGAAGATTTGCAAATGTGACAATAGTTCAAGTAGACTCAAGCCTAAATAAGGCACATCCTTTCTCACATGCAAGTATCTTCTCATAGGCCATGTTAAGAGCATGGAGGATTTTGTCTGACTGGTACAGGTTTGCAGGCAGTACATGGCCTTTGGGTAGAAAGCATCCAAATACTATCATCATCGCGTCGTAACATTCTCTGCCCAAGTTGAATTGAGCCTTTAGAGCCATTATTTGTGAGATGGCATCCAGCTGACAAAGCTCGGTGTGCTCGTGAAGAGGACGTTTTGAAGACTCCAACATTTCATTGAAGGCCTTTGCAGATTCCTCCATCTCTTCGTCCGAATCTCGAGCATCATCAAATTTTTGCACCATGTCTTCCATCCCGGTACCATGCTCGTCGTTGTGACGACGGACCACCTCAGCTCTGGCACGTTGGGGAGAATCACCATAAAATGTCTGCACCGTATAACCGGGCGTAAAACCACTGTTCTGCAGGTGTTTTCCCATTTCATCATGTGTCCTCTTTTCCCAGTTCTCACACCGGACAAAAGGGCACCAGTTTTTCCTTTGGCCGTTTGCAAATGCGGCTTTCACAAACCCGTTGGTTTTTGTTAACCATTCATTGGTAATCTCTTTCTGACTAGTGCGACCGGTGTACATCCACGGACGATCACTCATCTTGCTTAGCTACTGGACAGACAATAATATATATATAATTCAGCATGTATATTCATCAGTTCATCTAGTTTGTCAATTTTATTACGTCCATGTAACCTACACTCTAATAGGTAAAGTGAAGGAAATATGACCTAGAGGCAATAATAAAGTTGTTATTTATATTTCCTTATATCATGATAAATGTTTGTTATTCATGCTAGAATTGTATTAGGCGGAAACTTAGTACATGTGTGAATACATAGACAAAACATAGTGTCCCTAGTATGCCTCTACTTGACTAGCTCGTCAATCAAAGATGGTTATGTTTCCTGACCATAGACATGTGTTGTCATTTGATGAACGGGATCACATCATTAGACAATAATGTGATGGACAAGACCCATCCGTTAGCTTAGCATAATGGTCGTTTAGTTTTATTGCTATTGCTTTCATCATGACTTATACATGTTCCTCTGACTATGAGATTATGCAACTCCCGAATACCGGAGGAACACCTTGTGTGCTATCAAATGTCACAACGTAACTGGGTGGTTATAAAGATGCTCTACAGATGTCTCCGAAGGTGTTTGTTGGGTTGGCATAGATCGAGATTAGGATTTGTTACCCCATGTATCGGAGAGGTATCTCTAGGCCCTCTCGGTAATGCACATCACTATAAGCCTTGCAAGCAATGTGACTAATGAGTTAGTCACGGGATGATGCACTACGGAACAAGCAAAGAGACTTGCCGGTAATGAGATTGAACTAGGTATGATGATACCGACGACCGAATCTCAGGCAAGTAACATACCGATGAGAAAGGGAACAACGTATATTGTTATGCGGTTTGACTGATAAAGATCTTCGTAGAATATGTAGGAGCCAATATGAGCATCCAGGTTCGGCTATTTGTTATGGACCGGAGATGTGTCTCGGTCATATCTACATAGTTCTCTAACCCGTAGGGTCCGCACGCTTAACGTTCGATGATGATTTGTATTATGAGTTATGTGATTTGATGACCGAAGCTTTGTTCGGAGTCCCGGATGAGATCACGGACATGACGAGGAGTATCGAAATGGTCGAGAGGTAAAGATCATATATTGGAAGGTTGCATTTGGACATCGAAATGGTTCCGAGTGGTTCGGGCATTTTTCCAGAGTACCGGGAGATTACCGAGCTGAACGTGTGCTGACCGCGGAGGTGCCGTATGTTTGGTACTTGGATCGGTTGGATCGCGAAGACGTTCGACTACATCAACCGTGTTACTAAATGCTTCCGCTTTCGGTCTACGAGGGTACGTCTACACACTCTCCCCGTTCGTTGCTATGCTTCTCCTAGATAGATCTTGTGTGATCGTAGGTAAAATTTTGAAATACTACATTAGCCAACAGTGGTATCAGAACCAGGTTTATGCATAGATGTTATATGCACGAGTAGAACACAAAGAGTTGAGGGCGATAATAGTCATACTGCTTACCAGCAACGTCTTACTTTGATTCAGCGGTATTGTTGGATGAAGCGTCCCAGCCCGACATTACATGACCGCGTTCATGAGACTTGTTCTACCGATGTGCTTTGCACACAGGTGCCTAGCGGGTGTCAGTTTCTCCAACTTTAGTTGAATCGAGTTTGACTACGGCCGGTCTTTGTTGAAGGTTAAAACAACACACTTGACAAAAAATCATTGTGGTTTTGATGCGTAGGTAAGAACGGTTATTGCTAGAAGCCCGTAGTAGCCACGTAAAACTTGCAAGAACAAAGTAGAGGACGTCTAACTTGTTTTTGTAGGGCTTGCTGTGATGTGATATGGTCAAGACATGATGATATATAAATTATTGTATGAGATGATCATGTTTTGTAACAGTTATCGACAACTAGCAGGAGCCATATGGTTGTCGCTTTATTGTATGAAATGCAATCACCATGTAATTGCTTTACTTTATCACTAAGCAGTAGCGATAGACATAGAAGCAATAGTTGGCGAGACGACAATGATGCTTCGATGGAGATCAAGGTGTCAAGCCGGTGATGATGGTGATCATGACGGTGCTTTGGAGATGGAGATGAAAGGCACAAGATGATGATGGCCATATCATATCACTTATTTTGATTGCATGTGATGTTTATCTTTTATGCATCTTATTTTGCTTAGTACGGCGGTAGCATTATAAGATGACCTCTCACTAAATTTCAAGGTATAAGTGTTCTCCCTGAGTATGCACCGTTGCTACAGTTCGTCGTGCCAAGACACCACGGGATGATCGGGTGTGATAAGCTCTACGTTCACATACAACGGGTGCAAGACAGTTTTGTACACGTAGAATACTCGGGTTAAACTTGACGAGCCTAGCATATGTAGATATGGCCTCGGAACATTGAGACCGAAAGGTCGAGCGTGAATCATATAGTAGATATGATCAACATAGTGATGTTCACCATTCAAAACTACTCCATCTCACTTGATGATCGGACATGGTTTAGTTGATATGGATCACGTGATCACTTAGATGATTAGAGGGATGTCTATCTAAGTGGGAGTTCTTAAGTAATATGATTAATTATACTTTATTTTATCACGAACTTAGTACCTGATAGTATTTTGCATGTCTATGCTATTGTAGACCAATGGCCCGTGCTACTGTTCCTTTGAATTTTAATACGTTCCTAGAGAAAGCTAAGTTGAAAGATGATGGTAGCAACTACACGGACTGGGTCCGTAACTTGAGGATTATCCTCATTGCTGCACAGAAGAATTACGTCCTGGAAGCACCGCTAGGTGCAAGACCCACTGCAGGAGCAACGCCAGACGTTATGAACGCCTGGCGGAGCAAAGCTGATGATTACTAAATAGTTCAAAGTGCCATGCTTTATGGCTTAGAACCGGGACTTCAACTACGTTTTGAACGTCATGGAGCATATGAGATGTTCCAGGAGTTGAAGTTAATATTTCAAGCAAATGCCCGGATTGAGAGATATGAAGTCTCCAATAAGTTCTACAGCTGCAAAATGGAGGAGAATAGTTCTGTCAGTGAACATATACTCAAAATGTCTGGGTACCACAATCACTTGACTCAACTGGGAGTTAATCTTCCGGTTGATAGTGTCATTGACAGAGTTCTTCAATCACTGCCACCAAGCTACAAAAGCTTCATGATGAACTATAATATGCAAGGGATGGATAAGACAATTCCCGAGCTCTTCGCAATGCTAAAGGCTGCGGAGGTAGAAATCAAGAAGGAGCATCAAGTGTTGATGGTTAACAAGACCACTAGTTTCAAGAAAAAGGGCAAAGGGAAGAAGGGGAACTTCAAGAAGAACGACAAGCAAGTTGCTACTCAAGTGAAGAAGCCCAAGTCTGGACCTAAGCCTGAGACTGAGTGCTTCTACTGCAAAGGGACTGGTCACTAGAAGCGGAACTGTCCCAAGTTTTTGGCGGATAAGAAGGATGGCAAAGTGAAAGGTATATTTGATATACATGTTATTGATGTGTACCTTACTAAAGCTCGTAGTAGCACCTGGGTATTTGATACTAGTTCTGTTGCTCATATTTGCAACTCGAAAAAGGGGCTACGGTTTAAGCGAAGATTGGCTAAGGACGAGGTGACGATGCGCGTGGGAAATGGTTCCAAAGTCGATGTGATCTCCGTCGGCACATGCTGGTAGCTGGAACTATGTCGGTATTTCCCTGGAGAGGAGGGATGATGTAGCACAGCGGCGGTAGGTATTTCTCTCAGTTATGAAACCAAGGTATCGAACCAGTAGGAGAACCAGGCAACACAACATAAACAACACCTGCACACAAACAACAACACCTCGCAACCCGACGTGTTAAAGGGGATGTCAGTCCCTTCTGGGGTACGGCTCCTCAAGATAGGCAAGCAGACGTGAGGTAAATTGTAGTAGATTGATAGATCGAACGCCAAATAAAATAAATAAAGGTAAAACGCAGCAAGGTAATTTTGTATTTTTTTGGTTTAATAGATCTGAATAAAAATGCAAAGGAAAAGTAGATCGCAAGGCAAATATATGAGAAAGAAGACCCGGGGGCCGTAGGTTTCACTAGTGGCTTCTCTCGAGAAAAATAGCAAACGGCGAGTAAACAAATTACTGTTGGGCAATTGATATAATTTCAAATAATTATGAAGATATCCAAGCAATGATCATTACATAGGCACCCTAGTAGAAAACGGAGCTTTAAAACCGGTTCGTAAGGGCCTTTAGTGCCGGTTCCATAACCGGCACTAAAGGCCCCCCCTTTAGTACCGGTTCGGCACGAACCGGCGCTAAACGTGTTACCAACCGGGGTTACCAACCGGTACTAAAGGTTTTTTTTTGAGTTTTTTCTAAAATTTTGGATTTTTTTTATTTTTTTTGATTTTTAATTTTTCTGAATTATTTGATGATTTAGTCTCTAATCACCTCTCTTAACTGCTCAAGTGTGGATCACTCATTCCAAGTCGCCTAACTTCCCGGCCGATCACCCATCCTCTCACTCCCCCAGCCTGAGCACGCTTAACTTCGGAGTTCTATTCCCCCTACATTCCAAGTCTGCACTTGTTGTTTTCCTGACAAATGTAAGCTATCAATCCTATTAACCCTCAGCAGTTTAGCTTGTGCATTAGGTCACACGTTTCACCGTTTGAGTTTGAAACTATTATTCTATGAAACAGTAATTATTTAGTAACACTAATATTTCTCGAATAAGTTTGACCATAGTTTGACCATAGTTTGACCAGATTTGACCAAAATTCAAAAAATTGAAATAATTATTTAGTAACACTAATATTCTTGAATAATTATGTGGTAACATTAATACTTCTTGAATAAGTAGTTTGACTAGATTTAACCAATTTTTTTAAAAAAAACTGAAATATGACCATATCTTTTTTTTCCTTTTGCAAACAGGCCGTAGGCTGGCTCCATCGGATGCGGATTTTTGTGCTGAATTTTTTGATATATTATACGTTTTTTTTCCGACATCGTATGCAAAAGTTATAGCCGTTTTACATTTTCCCTACACATTTTGCAAAACATGTCCAAATTTAAGTTTTCAAATTTTCCTAACTAGTAGATGTATTAATATAACTACCTCTTGAAGGATTTTATTTTTTGAAGTTTTTATCATTTTCTTTTGGTTTTTTCAAAACTGAAATGGCAATAAACGGGGGGGGGGGGGGGGGTAGAGTTTGAAAATTGCCCTATAGTGCCGGTTTGTGTCTTCAACCGGGACTATAGGTTAAGACTCTTTAGTGCCGGTTGGTGACACACACCGGTACTATAGGTTAGACCTTTAGTACCGGTTTGTGTCACAAACCGTCACTAAAGGGGCTCATGGGGCCCTGGCGTGACGCCAGCCTGCCACCACCCCTTTAGTACCGGTTTGTGGCACGAACCGGTACTAAAGGTTCATTACGAACTGGTACTATTGATCGCCGCCATGAACCGGTACTATTGATCATAATAGTGCCGGTTTTTTTACAAACTGGCACTAATGTTCTTCACATTTGACCCTTTTTCTACTAGTGGCATCATGTCCAAGATTAGTAGACCGACTCTTGCGTGCATCTACTACTATTACTCCACACATCGACCGCTATCCAGCATGCATCTAGTGTATTAAGTTCATGTAAAAACGGAGTAATGCAATAAGAATGATGACATGATGTAGACAAGAACCGTTTATCTATATGGCGGTAGATATAGATCTCATCGTTTTATCCTTAGTAGCAACGATACATACGTGTCGGTTCCCTTTCTGTCACTGGGATCAAGCACCATAAGATCAAACCCACTACCAGGCACCTCTTCCCATTGCAAGATTAATAGATCTAGTTGGCCAAACAAAACCCAAATATTGGAGAAGAAATACGAGGCTATAAGAGATCATGCATATAAGAGATCAAAGAAACTCAAATAACTTTCATGGATATAAAAAGATATAACTGATCATAAACTCGAAGTTCATCAGATCCCAACAAACACACCGCAAAAGAGTCACATCATATGGATCTCCAAGAGACCATTGTATTGAGAATTCAGCGAGAGAGAGAGAAAGCCATCTAGATACTAACTACGGACCCGAAGGTCTACAAAGAACTACTCACGCATCATCGGAGAGGCACCAATGGAGGTGGTGAACCCCATCCGAGATGGTGTCTTGATTGGATCTGGTGGTTCTGGACTCTGCGACGCCTGGATGAATATTTCGTCGACACTTCTAGGGTTCTGGTATTTTTGGGGTATTTATAGAGCAAAGAGGCGGTCTGGGGGGTACCCGAGGTGGGCACAACCCGCCAGGGCGCGCCAGGGCCTCCTGGCGTGCCCTGGTGGGTTGTCCCCTCCTCGGGACTCCCCCAAGTGCAACCAGGGCCCATCTGCTTCCTTTTGGCCCATAAAAAATCATCGTGAAGTTTTGTGGCATTTGGACTCTGTTTGATATTGATTTCCTGCGATGTAAAAACATCGAAAAAATAACAACTGACACTTGGCACTATGTCAATAGGTTAGTACCAAAAAATGATATAAAATGACTATAAAATGATTATAAAACATCCAATATTGATAATAAAATAGCATGGAACAATAAAAAATTATAGATACGTTGGAGACGTATCAGCACGCTACCTCTACATCTACCTTCAGGATTAGTTTTAGACCTGAATAATTGTTATTTGGTGCCAGCGTTAAGCACGAACATTATATCTGGATCTTGTTTGATGCGAGACAGTTATTCATTTAAATCAGAGAATAATGGTTGTTCTATTTATATGAGTAATATCTTTTATGGTCATGCACCCTTGATGAGTGGTCTAATTGTTGAATCTCGATAGTAGTGATACACATATTTATAGTATTGAAGCCAAAAGATATAAGTTTAATAATGATAGTGCAACTTATTTGTGGCACTGCCGTTTAGGTCATATTTGTGTAAAGCGCATAAAGAAACTCCATGCTGATGGGCTTTTGGTATCACTTGATTATGAATCACTTGATGCTTGCGAACCATGCCTCATGGGCAAGATGACTAAGACTGTTCTCCGGAACAATGGAGCGATCAACATACTTGTTGGAAATAATACATACTGATGTATGCGGTCCGATGAGCGTTGAGGCTCGCGGTGGGTATCGTTATTTTTTGACCTTCACAGATGATTTGAGCAGATATGGGTATATCTACTTGATGAAACATAAGTCTGAAACATTTGAATAGTTCAAAGAATTTCAGAGTGAAGTGGAAAATTATCGTAACAAGAAAATAAAGTTTCTACGATCTGATCGTGGAGGTGAATATTTGAGTTATGAGTTTGGTCTTCATTGAAAACAATGTGGAATAGTTTCGCAACTCACGCCACCTGGAACACCACAGCGTAATGGTGTGTCCGAACGTCGTAATCATACTTTATTAGATATGGTGCGATCTATGATGTCTCTTCTGATTTACCGCTATAATTTTGGGGTTATGCTTTAGAGACAGCTGCATTCACGTTAAATAGGGCACCATCTAAATCTGTTGAGAAGACACCATATGAACTGTGGTTTGGCAAGGAACCCAAGTTGTCGTTTCTTAAAATTTGGGGCTGCGATGCTTATGTGAGAAAGCTTCAACCTGATAAGCTCAAATCCAAATTGGTGAAATGTGTCTTCATAGGATACCCAAAGGAGACTGTTGGGTACACCTTCTATAATAGATCCGAAGGCAAGATATTCGTTGCTAAGAATGGATCCTTTCTAGAGAAGGAGTTTCTCTCGAAAGATGTGAGTGGGAGGAGAGTAGAACTTGATGAGGTAATTGTACCTGCTCCCTTATTGGAAAGTAGTTCATCACAGAAATCAGTTCGAGTGATTCCTACATCAATTAGTGAGGAAGCTAATGATGATGATCATGAACCTTCTGATCAAGTTACTACCGAACCTCGTAGGTCAACCGGAGTAAGATCCACACTAGAGTGGTACGGTAATCCTATTCTGGAGGTCATGTTACCTGACCATGATGAACCTACGAACTATGAGAAAGCGATGATGAGCCCAGATTCCGCGAAATGGCTTGAGGCCATGAAATCTGAGATGGGATCCATGTATGAGAACAAAGTATGGACTTTGATTGACTTGCCCGATGATCGGCGAGCCATTGAGAATAAATGGATCTTCAAGAGGAAGACGGACGCTGATAGTAGTGTTACTATCTACAAAGCTCGAATTGTCGCAAAATTTTTCAACAAGTTCAAGGTGTTGACTATGATAAGATTTTCTCACTCGTAGCGATGCGTAAGTCTGCCGAATCATGTTAGCAATTGCCACATTTTATGAAATCTGGCAAATGGATGTCAAAACTGCATTCCTTAATGGATTTCTTAAAGAAGAGTTGTATATGATGCAACAAGAAGGTTTTGTCAATCCTAAAGGTGCTAACAAAGTGTGCAAGCTCCAGCGATCCATCTATGGACCGGTGCAAGTGATGACCCACAAGTGTAGGGGATCTATCGTAGTCCTTTAGATAAGTAAGAGTGTCGAACCCAACGAGGAGCAGAAGAAAATGACAAGTGGTTTTCAGTAAGGTATTCTCTGCAAGCACTGAAATTATCGGTAACAGATAGTTTTATGATAAGGTAATTTGTAACGGGTAACAAGTAACAAGAGTAAATAAAGTACAACGAGATGGCCCAATCCTTTTTGTAGCAAAGGACAAGCCTGGAAAAACTCTTATATAAAGGAAAATGCTCCCGAGGACACATGGGAATTATCGTCAAGCTAGTTTTCATCACGCTCATATGATTCGCGTTCGTTACTTTGATAATTTGATTTGTGGGTGGACCGGTGCTTGGGTGCTGCCCTTTCTTGGACAAGCATCTCACTTATGATTAATCCCTATTGCAAGCATCCGGAACTACAAAAGAACTATTAAGGTAAACCTAACCATAGCATGAAACATATGGATCCAAATCAGCCCCTTACGAAGCAACTCATAAACTAGAGTTTAAGCTTCTGTCACTCTAGCAACCCATCATCTACTTATTACTTCCCAATGCCTTCCTCTAGGCCCAAACAATGGTGAAGTGTCATGTAGTCAACGTGCACATAACACCACTAGAGGAGAGACAACATACATCTCATCAAAATATCGAACGAATACCGAATTCACATGACTACTTATAGCAAGACTTCTCCCATGTCCTTAGGAACAAACGTAACTACTCACAAATCATATTGATGTTCATAATCAGAGGGGTATTAATATGCATAAAGGATCTGAACATATGATCTTCCACCAAATAAACCAACTAGCATCAACTACAAGGAGTAATCAACACTACTAGCAACCCATAGGTACCAATCTGAGGTTTTGGGACAAAGATTGGATACAAGAGATGAACTAGGGTTTTAGGGGAGATGGTGCCGGTGAAGATGTTGAGACAAGAATAAAAGATAGGCCCTTCGCAGAGGGAAGCAGAGGTTGTCATGTGCTTTTATGGTTGGATGCACAAAATCTTAATGCGAAAGAACGTCACTTTATATTGCCACTTGTGATATGGACCTTTATTATGCAGTCCGTCACTTTTATTTCTTCCACATCACAAGATCGTATAAAGCTTATTTTCTCCACACTAATAAATCATACATATTTAGAGAGCAATTTTTATTGCATGCAACGATGACAACTTACTTGAAGGATCTTACTCAATCCATAGGTAGATATGGTGGACTCTCACGGCAAAACTGGGTTTAAGGATTTTTGGAAGCACAAGTAGTATCTCTACATGGTGCAAAAAATTTGGCTAGCATGAGGGAGAAAGGCAAGCTCAACATGTTGGATGATCCATGACAATATACTTTATTTCGTATATAAGAAAACATAACCCATTACGTTGTCTTCCTTGTCCAAAATCAACTCTTTAGCATGTCATATTTTAATGAGTGCTCACAATCATAAAAGATGTCCAAGATAGTATATTTATATGTGAAAACCTCTCTTTCTTTATTACTTCCTATTAATTGCAATGATGACCAAAACTATATTTATCAACTCTCAACAACTTTTATTCATCATATTCTTTATATGTGAAGTCATTACTCTCCATAAGATCAATATGATCTCTTTTATTTCCTTTTATTCTTTCTTTTTCTAATATTCCCTCAAGATCATAGCAAGATAACCAAGCCCTTGACTCAAAACTAATCTTTATTATATATAGCTCACGGACTCGATTACATAGAGGGATCATAAAGCAAAACTCAAAACTAAATCATACTAAAAATTTATTATACTAGATCAAGATATTACCAAAAGGATCGAACTAAGAAAAATGGTAAAGATAGGAGTGTGATGGTGATACGATACCAGGGCACCTCCCCCAAGCTTGGCAGTTGCCAAGGGGAGTGCCCATACCCATGTATTTATGTCTCTTTCCTCGGGGGTGAAGAGGATGGTGATGATGAAGATAATTGTCCCTTAAGCTTTTTCATATTGTAATTTAGAAGAGAAATTTCCTCCTTTAGATCATCGACCTCCGATTCTAGCTTCAATATCTTGTCACATAAATCTCCTTTGCTTTTCTGCCGAAAACGAGAAGGAATAGATCGGTTGTTAGGCAGTTTAGCCCTCTTAGGGAAACTAGACTTCTTGAACTTCACGTGCATATCCCCAGGTTGAGGCAGAGGAACATCCTCCTCCTCTGAACTTAAATCATTGATCCTCCTCAATGAGCATCCTACTCATCATCCGTAGTTCGACCACAAGGAGATAGGTCTCCATAGGTCTTTGGGTCAGTAATGAGATGTGAGACGTAGCTCTCTCCGTCGGAGTCTTGAGATGACATATTGCTCTAAATCTGCTATAGAAACAGCTCGAAGCAAAAACAGAGGATATTTGCGTGGTACGGTGGTCAAAACCTTCGGGATATTATATAATGATTTTTTACCGACCAAAAGAAGTATCGTGCAAGAAAACGGAGTCCGGAGAGCGCACGAGGTTCCCACGAGGCAGGGGGCGTGCCCAGGGGGTAGGGCGCACCCTCCGCCCTCGTGGATGCCTCGCGTCCTTCCCGAACTACTTCTTATTTTTCTATTTTCTGAAATATTCCAAAACGGAGAAAAATTACCATTGGAACTGTTTGGAGTCGGTTTACTTACCGTACCACATACCTCTTCCTTTTCGGAGTCTGAAACCTTCTTGGAAAGTGTCCCTTATGTATTCCTCCGGGGTTATGGTTTCAATAACATTAGTTTCAACATTTATGGGATTACCTGAGATGTAATGTTTGATTCTTTGACCGTTCATCACCTTCAGATTTGTGCCTTTGAAGTTGTTGATTTTTATGGCACCGGAACGATAGATCCCCGATAACGTAAGGCCCTTCCCATTTAGAGAGAAGTTTTCCTGCAAAAAATCTTAAGCGAGAGTTGAATAGCAACACATGATCACCTACATTAAACTCATGCTTTTGTATCCTTTTGTCATGCCATCTTTTAACTTTTTCTTTAAACAGTTTGGCATTCTCATAGGCCTGGGTTCTCCATTCATCAAGTGAGCTAATGTCAAATAGCCTCTTCTCACCGGCAAGTTTGAAATCATAATTGAGCTCTTTAATGGCCCAATATGCCTTATGTTCTAGTTCGATAGGTAAGTGACATGCTTTCCCATAAACCATTTTATACGGAGACATACCCATAGGATTCTTATATGCAGTTCTATAGGCCCATAATGCATCATCAAGTTTCCTGGACCAATTCTTTCTAGATCTATTAACAATCTTTTGCAAAATTAACTTGATCTCTCTATTACTCAATTCTACTTGACCACTGGACTGTGGGTGATATGAAGATGCGATTCTATGATTAACATCATACTTAGCAAGCATTTTACGAAAGGCACCATGAATAAAATGTGAACCACCATCAGTCATTAAGTATCTAGGGACTCCAAACCTCGGAAAAATAACTTCTTTAAGCATCTTAATAGAGGTGTTATGATCAACACTACTAGTTGGAATAGCTTCTACCCACTTAGTAACATAATCAACAGCAACTAAAATATGTGTATACCCATTAGAGGAAGGAAACGGTCCCATATAATCAAAGCCCCAAACATCAAATGCTTCGATAACAAGTGAATAGTTCATAAGCATTTCTTGACGTCTACTAATATTACCGATTCTTTGACATTCATCACAAGACAAGACAAACTTACGGGCATCTTTGAAGAGAGTATGCCAATAAAAACCGGATTGCAATACCTTAAGTGCAGTTCTATCTCCAGGGTGGTGTCCTCCATAAGCTTCAGAGTGACACTTGCGTAGGATCTGTTCCTGTTCATGCTCAGGTGCACAACGTCTAATGACACCATCTACTCCTTCTTTATAAAGGTGTGGGTCATCCCAGAAGTAATGTCTTAAATCATAGAAAAACTTTTTCTTTTGCTAGTATGTGAAACTAGGTGGTATAAATTTAGCAACAATGTAATTAGCATAATCAGCATACCATGGAGCAGTACAAGAAGCATTTATGACAGCCAATTGTTCATCAAGAAAGCTATATCAATAGGTAGTGGGTCATCAAGAACATTCTCTAACCTAGATAAGTTGTCTGCAACGGGTTCTCAGCTCCCATTCTATCAATAATATGCAAATCATATTCTTGTAGCAAGAGAACCCATCTAATAAGTCTAGGTTTAGCATCTTTCTTTTCCATAAGGTATTTAATAGCAGCATGATCAGTGTGAACAGTTACTTTAGAGTCAACAATATAAGGTCTGAACTTATCACAAGCAAATTCAACTGCTAAAAATTCTTTTTCTTAGTAGCATAATTTCTCTGGGCACTGTCTAGAGTTTTACTAGCATATTGAATAACATTTAATTTCTTATCAACTCTTTGTCCTAGAACAACACCTACAGCATAATCACTAGCATCACACATAACTTCAAAGGGTAAATTCCAATCAGGTGGCTGAACAATAGGTGCAGAAATCAAGGCTTTCTTAAGTATTTCAAATGCTTCTATGCAATCATCATCAAAGACAAATGGAACATATTTTTGTAAGAGATTAGTCAGATACCTATAAATTTTAGAGAAGTCCTTAATGAACCTCCTATAAAAACCGGTATGACCAAGAAAACTTCTTATACCTTTAATGTCCTTGGGACACGACATCTTTTCAATAGCATCAACTTTAGCTTTATCAACCTCAATACCTCTTTCAGAAATTTTATGCCCCAAGACAATGCCTTCCTTTACCATAAAGTGGCACTTCTCCCAATTCAAGACAAGTTGTTTCTTCACATCTCCGCAAAACTCAATCAAGGTTGCTCAAGCAATCACAAAAAGAAGTTCCATATACGGAGAAATCATCCATGAAAACCTCAACAATCTTTTCACAAAAATCAGAGAATATAGCCATCATGCATCTTTGAAAAGTAGCAGGTGCATTACATAAACCAAAAGGCATACGTCTATAAGCAAAGGTACCGAAAGGACAAGTAAAGGTGGGCTTTTCTTGATCCTCTTTTGACACAGGTATTTGAGAGAAACCAGAATAACCATCTAGAAAGCAAAAATGTGTATGTTTGGATAATCTTTCTAGCATTTGATCAATAAAAGGTAAAGGGTAATGATCCTTTTTAGTAGCTTTATTTAGTTTGCGGAAATTGATAATCCCCAAGTGCAAGGAATCATCGTAGCACTTTCCAAAGATGGAAGTGATAAGTATGGAGTGTCGAACCCACAAGGAGCTAAAGGTAAGATCAATATTCTCTCAAGCTCTATCTACCACTGATACGACTCTACGTGCACCGAACGTTTGCTTCCAACTAGCAACGAGAAATAAAACTATGTTGTGGGTATGAAGAGGATAACTTTGCATGGTAACGGAGAGCTAAAACATAAAAGTAGGTGCTGTTATCATAAAGTTAGAATATATTACTTAGTATTATAAATAGCGAGTGTGGAATAATGGTGGATCGGTGTGCGGAATTGTCCTAGGCAATTGTTAACAAGACCGGTAATCACTATTGCAGTTTTATATGAGGGAGAGGCATAAGCTAACATACTTTCTCTACTTGGATCTTATGCACTTATGATTGGAACTCTAGCAAGCATCCACAACTACTAAAGATCGTTAAGGTAAAACCCAACCATAGCATTAAAGCATCAAGTCCTCTTTATTCCCATACGCAACAATCCCTCTTACTCGGGTTTGTGCTTCTGTTCACTCACCAACCCACTATAAGCGAATCATGAACGTATTGCAACACTCTACAGCAGGAACCCCTCACGCTTGCGCGACACGGAGGGCACCATAGGACAGCACCAAAGTAAAACATACAACTCATACCAATCTAGATCATCAATCAACCCAAAGACAAAAGATATCTACTCAAAACATCATAGAATGGCAACACATCATTGGATCATAATATGTGGCATAAAGCACCATGTTCAAGTAGGGGATTACAACGGTGTGCGGGAGAGTGGACCGCGTAAAAGAGATGAGTGTGGTGATGATGATGGTGATGTTGATGAAGACGATCACCGTGGCGATGATTCCCCTCCCGATGGCACTCCGGCGCCACCGGAAGAGAGGAGGAGAGGTTCTCCCCCTTGTGCTTCCTCCTCCATGGCCTCCACCTTCTGGCCCTTGGCCTTCATGGTGATGAAGACCCCTCCGGGATACTCCTCCATGGCCTCCGGTGATGATGGCCCCTTCCGGCAGGGTGCCGGAAAGGGCCCCGATTGGTTTTTCGTGGCTACAGAGGCTTGCGGCGGCGGAACTTCTGATCCAATCTCCCTTCTGGAAGTTTTAGGGTACGAGAGTATATATGGGTGCAGGGAGGACGTCGGAGGAGCTACGGGGGCCCCACGAGGCAGGGGGGCGCGCCCTAAGGGGGGGCGCCCCCCACCCTCGTGAGCACCTCCCGCATCTCCTAACGTAGAGTCCAAGTCTATCCGGTGGCTTTCCTTCCAAAAATAACTTCTCCAGTTGATTTCGTTCCGTTTTGACTCCGTTTGATATTCCTTTTCTTCGAAACATTGAAATAGACAAAAAAACAGCAAATCTGGGCTGGGCCTCCGGTTAATAGGTTAGTCCCAAAAATAATATAAAAGTGGAAAATAAAGCCCAAGATAGTCCAAAACAGTAGATAGTATAGCATGGAGCAATCAAAAATTATAGATACGTTGGAGACGTATTAGGCATCCCCAAGCTTAATTCCTGCTCGTCCTCGAGTAGGTAAATGATAAAAAGATAATTTTTGATGTGGAATGCTAGTAAGAGCTTAAGTTTGATCAATGATAATTCCAATCACTTTTTCTAGCATCATTACATATCATAACAATGGCTCATCTCATAAAACTTTTCATGATCAAGTAACAAGTAATTCACAAGTTTAAAGTATGGATCATAAACTTTCTTGAAAACTAGCAAACGATATTCTTAGTCATCAAACAATTTCAATTCATCCTATTTTCAGCAAGAGTCTATGTCAGAGCTTTGATTTAGCAAACTTCACATACTCAACTATCATGTAGTCTTTCACATACTCACTTGTGGTTATGGAGTTTTAATCGGACACAGAGAAAGATAGGGGCTTATAGTTTTGCCCCACAACCTTTTATCTCAAGGGTAATGTCAACAATAATAACTCATGCTCCCCTACATCCAATTAGATATATGTATATATACACACACACACACACATATATATATATACATATATATATATATCATGTTCTTTCCAACATGCTGGGCTTGCCAAAGGATAAAAATGAAAAAGGGAAAGGTGAAGATCACCGTGACTCTTGCATAAGGTAGAAGATAATAATAAAAGATAGGCCCTTCGCTGAGGGAAGCAGAGGTTGCCTGCGCTTTTTATGTTGGATGCATAAAATCTCAATGTGAAAGAACGCCACTTTATATTGCCCCTTGTGATATGAACCTTTATTATGCAGTCCGTCGCTTTTATTACTTCCAAAACTACTCACAAATCATGTTCATGTTCATAATCAGAGGGGTATTAATATGCATAAAGGATCTGAACATATGATCTTCCACCAAATAAACCAACTAGCATCAACTATAAGGAGTAATCAACACTACTAGCAACCCATAGGTACCAATCTAAGGTTTTGGGACAAAGATTGGATACAAGAGATGAACTAGGGTTTTAGGGGAGATGGTGGTGGTGAAGATGTTGATGGAGATTGACCCCCTCACGCTGAGAGGATCGTTGGTGATGACGATGGCTATGATTTCCCCCTCCCTGAGGGATGTTTCCCCGGCAGAACAGCTCCGCCATAGCCCTAGATTGGTTCCGCCAAGGTTCCGCCTCGTGGCGGCGGTTTTTCATCCCGAAAGCTTCCTTCTGATTTTTTTTCCAGGGTAAAAGACTTCATATAGTAGAAGATGGGCACCGGAGGCCTGCCAGGGGGGCCACGAGGCAGGGGGCGTGCCCAGGGGGGTAGTGCGCGCCCCCCACCCTCGTGGATGGTGGGTGGCCCCCCTCTGGTTGATTCTTTCGCCAGAATTTTATATTAATTCCAAAAACTGCCTCCGTGAAGTTTCAGGACTTTTGGAGCTGTGCAGAATAGGTCTCTAATATTTGCTCCTTCTCCAGCCCAGAATTCCAGCTGCCGGCATTCTCCCTCTTCATGTAAACCTTGTAAAATAAGAGAGAATAGGCATAAGTATTGTGACATAATGTGTAATAACAGCACATAATGCAATAAATATCAATATAAAAGCATGATGCAAAATGGACGTATCAGCAAGCATCCCGGAGTTGGACCATACGCTTTCATAAAATGATCAAAGCTTACGGTTTTATACAGACTTTTGGTGAAGCCTGTATTTACAAGAAAGTTAGTGGGAGCACTACAGCCTTTCTGAAAGTGAGTGACAGACCCATTGACTAACCTTCTCTCACAAGCAAAACATGATCACACCTTAGTACTCTTTGGGTGTTAATCACATAGCGATGTGAACTAGATTATTGCCTCTAGTAAAACCCTTTGGGTATTAGTCACATGGCGATGTGAACTAATCACATGGTGATGTGAACAATTGGTGTTAAATCACATGGCGATGTGAACTAGATTATTGACTCTAGTGCAAGTGGGAGACTGAAGGAAATATGCCCTAGAGGCAACAATAAAGTTGTTATTTATATTTCCTTATATCATGATAAATGTTTATTATTCATGCTAGAATTGTATTAACCGGAAACTTAGTACATGTGTGAATACATAGAAAAAATATAGTGTCCCTAGTATGCCTCTACTTGACTAGCTTGTTAATCAAAGATGGTTATGTTTCCTAACCATAGACATGTGTTGTCATTTGATGGACGGGATCACATCATTAGAGAATGATGTGATGGACAAGACCCATCCATTAGTTAGCATAATGGTCGTTTAGTTTTATTGCTACTGCTTTCATCATGACTTATACATGTTCCTCTGACTATGAGAATATGGAACTCCCGAATACCGGAGGAACACCTTGTGTGCTATCAAACGTCACAACGTAACTAGGTGATTATAAAGATGCTCTACAGATGTCTCTGAAGGTGTTTGTTGGGTTGGCATAGATCAAGATTAGGATTTTTCACTCCGTGTATAGGAGAGGTATCTCTGGGCCCTCTCGGTAATGCACATCACTATAAGCCTTGCAAGCAATGTGACTAATGAGTTAGTCACGAGATGATGCATTATGGAATGAGTAAAGAGACTTGCCGGTAACGATATTGAACTAGGTATGATGATACCGACGACCGAATCTCGGGCAAGTAACATACTGATGACAAAGGGAACAACGTATGTTGTTATGCGGATTGACCGATAAAGACATTCGTAGAATATGTAGGAGCCAATACGAGCATCCAGGTTCCGCTATTGGTTATTGACCGGAGATGTGTCTCGGTCATGTCTACATAGTTCTCGAACCCATAGGGTCCGCACGCTTAACGTTCGATGACGATTTGTATTGAGTTATGTGATTTGATGACCGAAGCTTGTTCGGAGTCCCGGATGAGCTCACAGACATGACGAGGAGTCTCGAAATGGTCGAGAGGTAAAGATTCATATATTAGAAGGTTGCATTTGGACATCGGAATGGTTCCGAGTCGTTCGGGCATTTTTCTGAAGTACACTACTAGGAAAACACTTATAGATAGAAGTTTACCAGTAGCATTTGTTTATAACCCCACGCTACTACTAGTTAGTAATAGCGCTGGCTATAAAGAGCGCTATTGGTATCAGTTAGCAGCAGCGCTTGTTACATAGCCCCACGCTACTGCTAAGTGTAATACACCACACCCCCGGTCAAAAAATAGCAAGTGCGTTGGCCCGTTGCCCGCGCTGCTGTTAGGCCCACTACCTCCCCCCCCCCCCCCCCCCGCGCCCCCCGGCCCAGCCGGCCTCACTCTCACTCACACTCCCACACTCCTCCATCGAACCCCCGCGCGCCGCCGTCGACCCCCGCACACTGCTGTCCCCCGCGCCAGCCCTCCTCCCTGCATCGGCCGCCCTCGCCCGCGCCAGCCCTCCTCCCCGCCGGCTGCCCAGCTCCCCCGCGTCGGCCTCCCTCCTCCGCCCGCCGCCCCGGCCCCCACGCCAGCTCTCCTCCCGCGCCGGCCCTCCTCCACCGAGAGGTACTCCTCCCTCCTTCCTCATCCTCCCTCCCTCCCTAGTTATAGTTATTAGATTAGTTATTTTGAATTCTATGTAGTTGAAAAAATGTAGGTTATTAGAATAATTTAGGTTTTGATCGAACCCTTGCTTGGACAGATTAGGTATGAACCCTAGGTTTTTAAATTTAGCTAGGTTTTAAAGTTAGGACAGAAATTTAGCTAGGTTTTTAGTTAGGTGTAGTTAATATAATTTAGGTGTTTTAAGTGTATTTAAAAGAGTTTTAGGTGTTTTAGTTGTTTTAGGTGTAGTTAACATAATTTTAGGTGTTTTAGTTGTTTTAGGTGTAGTTAACAGAATTCTAGGTATTTTTTTAGTTAAAGCAATTGTTGTTATTTTTTTTAGTTAAAGCAATTTTTCCTATTATATGCAAATTTGGAGTGGACATGTCATATTTTGAACATGTCACATTTTGGACATGTCATATTTTTCCGAGTGGCCTATGTTTTGCCAGAAATGTCAATTCTTTATGTTCTGGCAAATTTCAGGTGCTCGATATGTCCTGTTTTTAGCAAAGGTCAGGCCAAATTTTGCTAAGTGTTTATTAATTTTGTTTTCATAATTAAGCATTTTGTTCTTGACATCGACGATGCCTATCCCGCATCCTCGTCGCCGACTCGGCGGAGGACTCCTGGTTGAGCAGAGGAGCCATGTCCGGGACTGGGCTCCGCCGTGCTGGTACTGGGTTGTGCTACCTTCTGGTGAGAGCAGCTTAGTGAGGAGCTAGCCCGTCGTCGACCCAGAGCTTCTTTGGTGGCGGTCACGTGGGCCTGCATCGGTGGAGAGGCTTGAGTCCCCCGCGCAAGTGGTACAGCACCGTGTCACGGAGGAGAACGCGCACGTCCAGCGCTACTTGGTTGCGTTGGCGAACGGCCAGTTCTCCAATACCTGGCAGATTCTTTGGGGATCTCACCGGAGCTATGATCCGGTGATGGTTCCTTCTCTTTGGGTGTCCACCGCGGCCCACTGAACCTAGAGGAGCTATTATTCGAGATGTATTAGTGATATTATATGATGATCTTTGCTACAAACTACTATATATGTATTCGATGATGGATTATTAATTACCTATTAGTTATTTGCTTATTGAATGCAAAAGATGAGTGCGGTTTGTGCTACAAACTACTATATATGTATTCATGATGGATTATGTGATGATCTTTGCTACAAACTACAAATTTTAGGTGTTTTAGTTGTTATATGATGATCTTTGCTACAAACTACTATATATGTATTCGATGATGGATTATTAATTACCTATTAGGAAATGTCTGACGACGAAAGGGAATTCGCTATGTGCGAGTACTGCGAAGATGAGCGCGGTCTGTGCGACAGGCCTCACTTGGTAGAAGGTCGGCGCTTCAGCATCAAGCTCCAAGAGACCTTCGATGTTGAAACGGTACGCAACGACGACAAGTGTTTTTTGTTATTTTTTGCACGACTTCTCTGCTTCTTCAACGTGTAATTTCCGTCTTTTACAATTCGACTAGCTTATCCCATGCCATGCAAGACGCTATGTCTTGGAGAAGATGGGTTTTGAAGATCATGAAAGAATGGAGACAAATATAATTCAACTAAGGACCCATCATGGTTATGATTTTGCTGTAAATCTATACAATTCTGTGAACTCATACAATTTTGGTTGCCTGAATTGGGAAGCCCTTTGCAAGGCGTATGATTTTCATGAGGGTATGCTTCTCACCTTCGATCTTGGTGATCCTGACATCAACGAAAATGATATGACCATTTGGGTCCTTGTTGACACGCTTCCAGTTCTACCGCTGTGTGAGTTTCTTAAACATATTTACTAAGTAATTTATATTGTTTATTTCAAAATATTTGACAGCTTATTTCCATTGACAGCTTATTTTCATTCTTCAAAAAATGTACGGAAAATGGTAGACAGAACCTACTACTACAATGATGAAGCACAATTAACTTATAAGGAGCAAGATGGTCTTATCGCATTTTTTACTGATATTGAGAATTACAATAGCTATTATCAAACTCCTCCACATTATGGTCAATACGTGTCACTAGTGAACGTGTTGAACTACGGTAACATCAATGGAGATATCATGGTAAGATTTTCTACTATTACGACATCCGTGCATCTTTTGCATAAATTCTTCTAAAACTAAACTATATTGCTAACTACAAAGTTATTACTATGTTTTTGAACAGAAAATCCTGATGGATTGTGTGCCTCATCTGATGTTGACGAGAGGTCGCGTTAATGTTATGAGCTTACGGCCACCACGGCCAGGTCAGCCGCAGTATCCACATCACTCTTGTCCATACCGGATTTCTAAAAGCGAGGAAGCCATGATAATAGATGATTTCAAAAAATGTTTGAACCATCGTAGAGAGCTACTTGGAAGCAACATTGTGCGTAGGCCAAGACTTGGAGACAGGATGATCTCCGTCCTTTATTATGGAGAGTCAATTTTTCTTAATGCAGCGTCAATGCCTATCTTGTTTTATGACATTTTACCTAAGAGAGGGTAGAGTAGGTCCTATGAGAGGAGTAGGTCGTAGCTATAATGTGTTATTATGTGCTACATTGTGTTAGACTTGATGATGATGAGGAGGAGTTGTGATTATGACTAGTGACCAACTTGTTATATGATGTCTCATTGACGAACATTGTTTGATGGTGATGACAAGTGGTAATGAATATGCTATTTAAACAGACTAGTTCATGATGAGTTGTTATTGTATAAAAGATATATCTGCTTAAACATGTACAGTGCCAAAATGCAAAAAAAACATAAATGTTAGCAGTAGCGCGGGCCTGAAAACGCGCTACTAGTACATGAACTTACCAGTAGCGCTGGCTTAAAAACGCGCTACTGCTACAAAATAGCTGTAGCACTGTAGCAGTAGTGCTGGTGCCCGCTCTACTGGTAGCTCAAAAACCAGCGCTACTGGTAAGCATTTTCCTAGTAGTGGTACCGGGAGGTTACCGGAACCCCCCGGGAGAAGTTCTGTGCCTTATGGGCCATAAGAGGGAAGCACACCAGCCCACAAGGGGCTGGTGCGTCCCCCTTGGGCAGGAGGCCGATTAGGACTAGAGAAGGGGGCCGACCCCCTTTCCTTCTCCTTCTCCCTTCCACCTTTCCTACTCCGTGTGGGAGGTGGAATCCTACTAGGACTAGGGAGTCCTAGCAGGACTCCACACCTTGGCGCGCCCCCTAGGGCCGGCTGCCTCTCCCTCTCCCTCCTTTATATACGGAGGCAGGGGCACCCCAAAGACACATAAGTTGATCTTTTAGCCGTTTGCGGTGCCCCCCTCCACAGTTACACACCTCGGTCATATCGTCGTAGTGCTTAGGCGAAGCCCTGCGCCGGTAACTTCATCATCACCGTCACCACGCCGTCGTGCTGACGGAACTCTCCCTCAGCCTAAACTGGGTCAAGGGTTTGAGGGACATCACCGAGCTGAACGTGTGCTCATCGCGGAGGTGTCGTACATTCGGTACTTGGATCGGTCGGATCGCGAAGACGTTCGACTACATCAACCGCGTTACTAAACGCTTCCTCTTTCGGTCTACGAGGGTACGTGGACACACTCTCCCCGTTCGTTGCTATGCTTCTCCTAGATAGATCTTGCGTGATCGTAGGTAAATTTTTTGAAATACTATGTTACCCAACATAAAGATAGGTCCTAATCCCACCCGAGTATGTGTAGATTGAGTACGTTCTCCATGCTCTACCACATTTCGAGACAAAATTTTGGCAGCACCTCCCCGTTGTTCTCCTGATACACGTCTCGGCAAAAAGCCGAGAGAATGTGCATCCGGAGAACAACAGGGGGGCGCTGACGAAATTTTGTCTCGGAATGGGGTAGAGCATGGAGAACAAACTCAATCTGCACATACTCAGGCTGTTCGTGGAAATTGCTGGACAATCCGAATGAGTTACGGTGATAAATATGCAACTGAATGCATATTTATCGATGCAGCCCTTTCGGACAGGAGACACATACTGGTTACGCGACTGTAGTTACCTAGCTAGTGTCATCGGCACGATGGCCAGAACAGAGAAAATAATTATGGGGGGAGGAGGAGATGTCATTTGTGCTCACCCACGAGCGCAGGGGCGGAGCTTGTCGAACACCAGACCCTCGCAGCTACGAAACAACTACACATTGAAATCGAAAGATGAGTAACATAGCATTATTTGTTTTGCCATCAACCTAACTAAAATTAAACTAAACTAAGCCTAAACTAATGTAAATCTAAAAAACATAAAAAGGAAAAAAGGAGAGATCTAGGGCAGCGGTGGAGCTCACCAGAGAGGGCAACGGTGGCGACCGGTAGTGGTGTAGGAGGGGGGCGGGGCGGCCTGGGGCGACGGGGGCGGGGGCACCAGGGCAGGGAGGGTGGGGGCAGGTGGCGCCGCGCGGCGGCGGCACCCGGGCATCGAGGGCGGGGGCGGCAGAGATCGAGGGTGACGGGACGGCATGGGCGACGAGCCGCTGGGGCGGGGGGCGCCGAGCGGCGGGGCGTCGGGAAGTGGGGGGCGGGGGGATCCGGGGCCGGGAGGGTGGTGGGGCGGCGCCGGTGTTGGGCGACGGGACAGCGGGGGCGGGGGGCTCCACGGCACGGAGGGTGGTGGGGCGGCGGCGGTGCGGGCGCGGGGGCACGCGGGTGGAGAGAGAGGAGAAGAGAGAGGGCTGGGGCCGAGGAGAGATGGAGTGGTGGCCGTTAGTGGGCACCTTCTTTGCCGTCAGCTAGCGGACGACAAAGAATCTTTGTCGTCCGCTAGTTGATGGCAAAGAGGGGGGTGGTGGGTTGTTAGGGTTTGGACCTCCACTGGACCCCCACCCACCTCTTTGCTGTCCGCCAGCGGACAACAAACAATCTTTGCCGTCGGCCAGCCGACGGCAAAGAAATGGCTCATGGAAAATAGGATCTTTGTCGTCCGTTTTTCAGAAGCAGACGACAAAGGCCTTCTTTGCCATCCGCTAGCAGACGCCAAAGATCTAACCGATGGAAAATTCTCTGTTTCTAGTAGTGGCAGCCAGATGAGGCCAACAAGAAGTAGCGTCTCACACGATGGGATATTTTATGCCGATCAAAAGACCAGGGGCGTCTCGGTATTGAAAACCTGGAAATTAAGAATAAATGTCTTATGAGTAAATGGCTCTACAGGTTAGAGATAGAGCTAGAGGGTATGTGGGCACAGATACAACGTAATAAGTATCTACGATCGAAACCGCTAGCCCAGGTTACCGTGAGGCCAATTGACTCGCCATTCTGGAAGGGACTCATGCGAACGAAAGATTTGTCCTTTCGTAGGGTCAAAATCTTGGTTGGCAATGGGATGTCAACAAGATTTTGGGAGGATACGTGGTTAGGGGAGACGCCACTATCCGTACAATACCCCACCCTATATAACATTGTGCAACGCAAGGAGGATTACGTAGGCACAGTATTTCAATCGACTCCCTGGAATATTCAGTTCAGACGTGTGTTAGTTGGTGAGTGATGGAATGCCTGGATACACTTGGTTCGAAGATTGATACATGTTCAATTATCCGACCAACCCGATTCGATGCACTGGACGTTAGCTAGAAATGGGGTGTTTATGGTGAAATCTTTTTACATGGATCTAATTAATTCTGGCCCAATCTCGAGATCGTTACATATTTGGAAGGTTAAGGTTCCCTTGCGTATTAAAATCTTTATGTGGTTCGTACACAAGCAAGTGATTCTCACAAAGATAACTTAGTAAAGAGGCGGTAGGTAGGTAGTTCCCGTTGTTGTTTTTGTGATCATGATGAAACAATACAACACTTGTTCATAGAGTGCCCACTCACGAAATTGCTTTGGAGAACGATCCATATAACCTTTAACATTACTCCTCCAGTTAACATTGAATCATTATTTGGGACATGGTTAGCTGGGGTTGATCATATTACTGCGGCTCGTATTCGGATTGGAATATGTGCGCTTATATGGGCTATATGGAATTGCACGAATGATATGATTTTTAACAGACAACATACTTTAACTTTCTTGCAGGTCATCTTCAGAGCTACTGCATGGATCCGTACGTGGTCCTTACTCACTTCTATGGACTCCAGGAAGCCTTTGGATACTAGGTGCAACCAGTTGGAGATGGTAGCACGGGCTATATTCAACCGGTTCGGATGGCGGTCGCATAACAGGATAGGAGTCCAGGGAGCTTGTCCTTTACATTGTCATACCGGTTGCGATTTTGAGCATTCACTTTTCTTTTACGTTTTCCTCCGCTTGCGAGCTGTAATACTTTTATGACTTTGTGCTACTTTGAGACTTTTTAATAAGATGGTTGCACGCATCTTCCGATGCAGAGACCGGGGGCAAGCGTCCTTTTCCAAAAAAAAACATACTCGGGTACAGGACCCTTAAGTACAAATTCCATATGTGACTTTGATACATGATTAGAAATGGGGAAAGCAATTCCTTCGCTAGTTTGCGCGCTACACCCAGACAGAACAATCTGTCATACTACATGGTGGGAACTTACTCCAAAACTGAAGTGACTGGACGACCTAAGAAGAGGGATGAACAGGGTGCCTGTGCCACACGCCCACACCTCCTTGCTTGCACTGGGGCTTATCAATGCTAACTTCTGGGGCCGCTGAATGTTCGACGACTGCAATGGATACCGTCCGGCTTCACATCTGCCGTGCTAAATTTGTTTCTTCAACGTCTGACCCTTCAAAGCAAGAAAATAAACAGGCGGATTTAGAAAAACTACTATCATAGCATGTTTATGAACGGAGATAAGAACTTTTGAAGCATGCTGAATATGAGGATCGTTGTTGAGAACTAGAGATCAATCAGCCAGAATATTTACCGAAAAAGGCTTTCGCCCCGCTTTATAAATAAAGCAAACCGCCAAGAGCAAACATACATGGACTAGTTCAACACACACACACCCAAGTCACATAATGAGGAGTACAAAGGTTCTGCTGAGGGCACAGCTCAACAAGCCCAGAAAAAACACAAAAAGGACGCGGCCAAGGCAAGGCGTCTAATCCGGCTCCGGGGGTGGCGGAGGGGGCGGCGGCGATAGACGGACGGCCATCGAGCGAAGGTCGGCGATGAAGGCGGTGATGGCGTCGCGGTCCTGCAGGCGGCTAAGCGGCCGCCATAGCTGCAAGTAACCAAACAGTTTGAAGAGAGCGTCAGTAGCCCGTCGAAGAGGAATACGCTGGATCACAAGCTTATTGCGATTCGTCCAAAGGGTCCACGCAAGAACCCCAATCTCGAGCCACCTAATGTGGCGAGAAGGGGAAGGGGAGTTTTGGAGTTCGGCAAAGAGGTCGGGGAAGTTGGTGTGACACCAATCACCTCCCACAGTTTCCCTAAAGCAGCTCCACAAGAATTGAGCTGAGACACAGGTGAAGAAGATGTGATTCGAGTCTTCGGGGGTACCGCACAGGGGGCAAAGGCCGGACCCAGGGCCATTGCGTTTGCGGACCTCCACCCCAGACGAAATCCTACCGCGGATCCATTGCCACATAAAGATCGGAATTTTCAGTGGAAAGTGGATGGGCCAAACCGCCGTAAGGGGGGAGGGGCGGAGGAGGGGGCAATGGCCGAGTAGATGGACTTGGTGGAGAATTGGCCCGAAGGCTCAAGACGCTACCGAACCTCGTCCGGGCCCGCAACCAACTCCGGTTCGTGGAGAGCGATGCAATCCAGCAGCTCCAGCCATGCGGCGGCTTCCGAAGGCCCAAATGGCCTCCGGAAGGCGAGGCGCCCTAAGTCAATAAGGGACATCTCAACGGAGATTAGGGGGACGACAGCAATGGAGAAGAGGTCGGGGAAACGGGCCGCAAAGGGGGAGTCTCCCGCCCACCGGTCAAACCAGAACAACGTCGTTGTACCCGATCTAACCAAGATGGAGGTGCCAATGCGAAGGACGGGAAGCAGTTGGACAACCGATTGCCAGAACTGGGAACCGCCGGATCTCTGACAGAAGCCGAGAGGCTGTCCGCGCAGGTACTTGTTCCGGAGAATGTCAAGCCAGAGACCACCGTGGCCCTGCGAAATGCGCCAGAGCCAGCGGGTGAGGAGGGAAATGTTCATACGTTTAGAGCACATGATACCAAGGCCTCCCTGTTCACGGGGCTTGCAGATGTCCGGCCAGCTAACCATGTGGTATTTCTGCTTATTGTTGTCACCTGCCCAAAAGAAGCGAGACAGGATTTTGGCGATCTCATGGTGCAGGGTCTCGTGGAGGCTGTAGAAGCTCATAAGAAATAGGAGGAGGCTAGTGAGGGAAGAGTTAATGAGGATTGTCCGAGCAGCCTTTGACCGCCACCGGCCTTGCCAGGCTCCATGCGCGTTTGAAGCTTGGCCACAGTGGGGCGCAAGTCCGCGACAGTGAGCCGAGAGTCACTTATGGGGGTTCCCAAGTAGGTCGTGGGAAAGGAGCCGAGGCGGCAATTGAGGCGGTTGGCGATATCCAAGGCGTCAGCTGGAGAGTAGCCCATAACCATCACATGACTCTTATCGAAGTTGATCTTGAGGCCAGACATTTGTTGGAAGCAGAGAAGAAGGAACTTGAGGTTAGCGATGTCCATGTCTGAGCCCTCGACCATGATGATGGTGTCATTGGCGTACTGGAGCATGGAGATCCCGGAGCCGCCCGCTAGATGAGGGGTAATCCCACGAATGTGGCCAGCGGCTTTGGCCTTATCGAGGATGGCGGCAAGTGCGTCCACCACCATGTTGAACAGGAACGGAGAGAAAGGGTCGCCTTGTCTAACCCCACAAAGGGTGGGGAAGTAAGGTCCAATCTCTCCATTGATGTTCACGGCAGTGCGACCGCAGGACACCATCTGCATCACCCGGGTGACCTAACGGTCATCGAAGCCCTTCCGGAGCAAAACTTCCCGAAGGAAGGACCAACTAACAGTGTCGTAGGCCTTATGAAAATCAATCTTTAGGAAAACCGCCTTAAGGTGCTTCGACCGGACCTCATGAAGAACTTCATGGAGAACTAAAACCCCATCCAGGATATACCGCCCTTTCACGAAGGCGTACTGGTTGGGGTGGGTAATGAGGTCTGCGAGCAGGGTCACCCTATTGGCGTACCCTTTAGCCAGAATCCGGAAGATCACATTGATCACCGTGATCGGGCGGAACTGGCGGATGTCGGAGGCCCCCGGCACTTTGGGAATGAGCAAAATGATCCCATAGTTGAGGCGACCAAGGTCGACGGTCCCAACGTAGAGCTCATCAAAGATGGCCATGATTTCCGGCTTAATCACATTCCAGAAGGTCTGGAAGAATTTCACCGGAAGGCCGTCCGGGCCCGGGGCCGAGGATGGATTCATGCCTCTAATGGCTGTCCAAACCTCATCCTCCGAGAATGGAGCCATGAGTGTGGCATTCTCCGTATCTGAAACAAGCTGGCGGCCGGACCAGCAGTCGGGGGCCAGAGACAGGCCGCTTCTAGGAGAGGCGGAGAACAGGGATCGGTAGAACCCGTCGACATGGGTCCTAATGTCGCTCGGGGACTGCAGAAGGGCCGGACCGTCCCAGAGGAGGGGGATGGTGTTGCGTCTCCGTCGGCCGTTAGCTATGGCCTGAAAGTAGGCAGTGTTCGCATCGCCCTTGAGGAACCATTTCTGGGAACCTCGTAGGCGCCAATAAGCTTCCTCGTCCATGTAGATGATGGAGAGTTGGTCTTCCAGGTCATACCGAGAGAGCCACTCGTCAGGGGAAAGGCCGACCGTGTCCGCACGGAGGTCAAGTGCCTGAATGGCGGTTAGCAGGGCCCTTTTGCGCTCGCGTAGGTCCCGACCCAGATTGGCACCCCACCCCTTCATGAATTGCCGACCACGTTTGGCACAGAGATGCCAAGAGTCAATAGCAGAAGGAGGGCGGGAGTGAGGAAGAGACCTAGTCTCCACCCAACGAGTCCCAACAGCCTCCACAAATCCAGTTTGGGACAACCAGAATGTCTCAAACCGGAATCTAGGAGGGATCGGAGGGCGCTCGTCGGAGGAGGACCATAGCAGAGGGACGTGGTCGGAGCCAATCTGCGTGATGGCCCGAAGAGAGGCCAGAGGACAACGGAGGTCCCATTCCGGGGAGACTAGGACCCGGTCCAATACGGACTGGGTCGGGGAAGCTTGTCGGTTAGTCCAGGTGAACCTAGCACGGATCCTATCTATTTCGCGAAGGCCAAGATCGGCAATGCAGTCGTTAAACATCTGCATACGAGCATAGTTAACATGATCATTGCTCTTGTCCTCCGCGAATCGGAGGAGGTTAAAATCTCCTCCGACAACCACCGGCAGGGTGGCCGCCGATACCTTCCGATTAAGCTCATCAAGGAAGGACGCGGATCTACTGTGATCCGCCGGACCATAAACGATGATAACCTCCCATTTGAAGTTCAGGGCCCGTTCAAAGAGCTCCATACTAACAAAGAACTCGCCCCGGTCCATACTTCCCACCTCGAAGTTGGCATCCTTCACACCCAGAAGGATGCCACCCGAATGGCCGGCGTTCCCACTAGAAGGGAGCCAGTGCCACGCAAAGAGGTGGGAGCTCAGTCGGTCGAGCTCCGGCAAAGAGAAGTCAGAGCGCATGGTTTCCTGAATCGCCACTATGTCAATATGCTCATCGTGAACGTACTCGATGAGTTGGCGGCGTCGGCCATCATGGCCGAAGCCGCGGATGTTCCAGAATAGGGCACGCATTAGGGAGCCATTGGGGGGCTGCTTGACCCCAGGACACGGGAGGCGCTTTGGGCGCGGAGAGCGGCGGTGCGAGAGCGGGTGCGGCCCCGAGGCTCAGCCTCAATCGCAGGAGGGCGGCCAGCCGTCCTCTGGGGCTGAGACACGGTAGCCACCGGAGGAGGGCCCGAGGAGATGGGAGGAGCGAGGAGGGTCTGACGAGCCTCTGCCAACTTCCCATCAAGAATCTCGCGAGCCTGGATGACCGCAATCTGCACTAAAGGGGGGTCGGACTCCCCCCTAAAAACTATCGCGGAATCGGATGCGACCTTCGCAAGGTGCCCTAGAGGAATCGCTTCAAGTGCCGAGAATGAGCAAGTAGAAGCCGAAGGAGGGGCAGCAGGCGTACCTGGCTCCAGGTTCCGGGCAGCGGCCCGACGCTCCGCCCGCTCGGGGATGGGAAGAGCTGGGCTACCGACCGGCCGGGCGACCTCAAGCCTGAGGCTCCGACGCGAGGCCGTCACCGGGGTGGAGGAGGACCGACCACGGCGTGCGTAGGCCGCGGACCGTGGGGGAGGAGGCTGGGACGCCACCGGGATGGTCACCCGAGTCTCGCCCTCCCCATCAAGGCCCGCCGGGCCCGCGAGTAGGAGACGCGGCTGGGAGCAGTCGGTGCAGCGGGGGCATGAGGCCGGGGGAGGCGACGTGGCCGCAGGAACGGGAGGAGCCCCAGTTACCATCGGCAGTGGCAGTGAGGGGGAAGCGGCTGCCGGGGGTGGAGGGGGGGTCCTCGGGAACCATCGCCAAGGGAGGCGAGCTGAGGGGGGGCGGCGCGGCATCCTGGTGCGCCGACTGGAGGGTGGCCGGGAAGGTGCCTGACGCGGCGGGAGGCCCCGTCGAAGGGGAGGCCAGGACGGAGGCAGCCGTCTGCATGTCCCGGGCCGTCGAGGCAGGAAGCGTGACGGGGGAGCGGGGAGAGGAGGCCGGGGCGACGATGAGACTGATGTCTGAGGCGTCACTCCCCTCAGAGGCCGCTGCAACCGGAGAGGGAGGAGGCTCCGTGAGCCCCGCTTGACGCCCCCCACGACCCGAGGAGGGGGCCGGGCGAGGTGGCGAAGGGGAGCGGGAGGGGCTATCCTCAGAAGCCTCCTCATCATCGGAGTGGTGGGACCGAGGGTGGTGGCGGCCACGGAAGTCGTCCTGGGACCCGGGAGGGGCGCCGGGAGGGGCGTCGTCGAAGAAGCGGGGCCGACCCACATGGTTGGGCGGCTCGGGAGCGATGCGGAGATCAAAGCCCTGGTCGTTGAAGAAGACTCGGATGGTGGCGCGCAGCTTAGAGGAATCGAGGCACTTGACTTTAACGCGCACCTCCTCCTCCTTGCGGAGGGATAGCTCGTCGACCACCACCACCTTGCTGAGGATCCGGGACATGTTGCGTATCACCCGCTCGGACCGGGCAATGTCAGGGAGCCCGGCGACCAGGATCCAAGCAGTGTCAAGGACCGCGACGGCCTTGGGATCGAGGCGGAGATGTCAACGACCAACTTGTTGAGGGCGAGAGTGATCTGGTCACTGCACGTGGCGTAACCGTGGCTGAGAGCGTCGGGGAAGACCACCGGTGGCGCCTTCTCAGCCAGAATATTCATAGAGCAAAACGACAAACGTGAAAAGTGTGCCAACTCTGAATTGATCAGACCTGTGGTACTTACTCTGAAGGGTGAGTTGGTCAAGGTCAATTTCCATGTGATCGGTAGCACAGGTGTTGGTGTAGCGATCGTTGTGGACTTGGCACGAGGCAACATATTTCACCAAAGGAGCGGGAACCTACTGGAGTACCTATGCCAGCCTGAGCAAACTTGTGAATGGCCTCTAAGAGCATGGTGTAATTGATGTCTGTGTTAATGATCTCACACCATATCTTCACCTTTGTCAGTTTTTTCATATGAACCATCAGTTCCGGGAATCCAGGGTTGCTGAGCCTGGATTCTGTTCGGTGCTACGAACCGAAGTAATTCTGCAGGCAGCCAGTACCATGTTCCATGTTGCATGTTGTGCTATTTTTATGGTTCTCAATACCAAGATGACGGGAACTACTTCGGTTCGTAGCACCGAAAGATGTAGCAGCGAATTTTGAAGCTATGGACTGTGCAACATGAACTGGTGCATGATGCCACGAGGTTTTCACGCCTTGGCTTTTCCACTGTTGCTTGGGTCGATAGGCTGTCAATGAGCATATCCAACTTGCTTCTCGTGAAGGCACAGCTTTGTTCCGTGAGAGCCACAGCTATGCCTCTTGGAAAGAAAAAAAACTTTTTTTTTCTTCTGTGAGAGGCACAGATTTGCCTTCCATGAAGGCACAGGATTGTTTCCACGAGAGCCACAACTGTTTTCCATACAGATTATGCATATGAAAAAGGTTGGTACGGAATGAAAACTTATGGGAGGCATGTGTATAGACGAAGTTTGAAATTACCAGATTATTACAGACCAAATTTAGGGAACAGTTTGAGTTTTAAAGAACGTAGGAGGATAGATCTGGTACGTAGTATTGCCATCAATTGCTAATCTTAAGTAAATAATCTTTACAAAAGTCATACCAGATCATCTGACACAGTTGGCAAAGCTGAAAAGGCACAACAACAGCCCTTCATTTAACCGCTGTTGTGTGCAACACCTGGAGCCGCAAATAGCAGTACTGTTGTCAATGTTTGCATACAAAGTTATACAAACTTCCAAAGGCTTGGATGTCTCTCATCCTTTTGTGGAAACTATGGCCATCGTGCTGCATATTTATCTTCAAGCGAAGAACACACGTCCACATATGTGACATACACTGGCTACAACTAGGACTGGAAACCAAACAAGTGAAAATGCTTGCATGTAGTGGTAGTCGAGCATAAACGCCACTCGCGAGGAGAAAGTACATACGGAGATCCAAAGCCCTGTGGTGAAATCAAAGCTAACTTGCATTATAAATGAATCAATCAGGTTATAGAACTGTTAACCAGTTAACAGTCTTTAAAGATTTATAAAGTGGTATACCAGGAAGACAGAAGCAGTGGATATTGTTGACAACCTCTTTTGATTGTAATCTACAGCTCCTCCTGGATGTCGTCGATTGATAGCTGGAATGGACCAGATTGATGGTTAGAATTTCCTTGTGATTTATAATATCTCTGGTCCTTTAGAGCTGTTACTTTCAACATGGACATGATCTCCAAAAATTAAGTTGATTAGCAATTTAATTCGCAGTAGACTTATACATTTCAACCCAATTACACATAAAGTATATTATGTAAACATTCTATAAGATATCAGTAGTGGGCTCTCGCGTCGCTCCCGCGGGCGGCTCGGGAGAAAACCCTAGCCGCCGCCAGCAGCAACCCACCCACCATCCTCTCCTCCCCTCGCCGCCGCCGACAGCGGTCGCCGGGCAAAGCCCGCGCGGCTCGGCGGCGGCGGGGCCCCTTTCCCCTTCCGTCCAGAGGTGGCTGGTGCGGGCCGGTGGCCTCGGCGGGAGCCTGAGCTGCTGCGCGCGCTCGGGCGGCGCTGCTGGCCATCGGGGCGGCGCACGGAGGCGCGGGCGCGGATCCGGTGGCGGGGCGCGTAGGTGGAGGCGCGGGCTGGGCGCAGCGGCTGCGCGCGGCGGGGCGCGAGGAGGCGTGCGGCTGGGCGCGCGCGTGCTGGTCGCCGGCGCAGATCTGGCAGGCGGCGACCGCACGAGGATGCGCGCGGCGAGGCACGAGGAGGAGTGCGGCTGGGCGCGGTGTGCGGCCATGGGTGCGGCGTGCTGGCCACCGGCTCAGATCTGGCATGCGGCGACCGGCGGCGGCCCAGCGGGCGGGTCTGGATGCCACGGATCCGGCCTTGGCAGCACAAGATGGGCAGTTTCTCTGCCCCGTTTTGCTGCTATGGAGTCCATGGGGCCGGAAGGAGATGGTTGCTGGCTGGAGGTCCGTGGCTGGCGGGCCGGGAGGGGCACTGGCGGTTGCTGGTGGTGCCCGGTTGTCGCTTGCTGGAGCAGGGTGGCTCCGGCCGCGGATGGATGCGGGGTGCAGGACCCGATCTTGTCTCTGCAGGCCCGTCGATGAGGAGGTTTGCGGGTGGCCCTACACAGCAGTGGCGTGCTCGTTGTGTGGGGGGTGCGCGGTCCAATGGGGGTACGGGTCGACCTCGGCCTGCTGCGCGGGAGTGGCTGCACTGGGTGAAAGCCTGGCCGGTGCTGACCGGACGGCGGCGACGGTGTCTGTGGGCGTCGCTATCCTCCTTGGAGGCGTCGTCGGGAATCTTCACAGCCTTTACTCACGGATCAAGTCCTTCGGGTGAAAGCCCAGATCCCGCTTCAGGGTCGGGCGGTGGCGTCGTCTTCAACGTCGCTCCCCTCTTTAGGGCGCCGTCTTGAAGAATTTGATCCCTTTGGTGCTTCCTACGACTGGACGTGCACGGTGGCTTCTGTGGCAATGATGACGGTGGTGAGCAACGTCGGGAGCGCGGCTTTGGTCGTGGTAGTCGGCTCTTCTTCTCCGGCGTGTCCGTGGGAATGCCTCGACTGCCTGGTGCTGTGAAGTCGAAGCCGCGGTGGGGGGCCGCTGGTATACGATGACGCGTGTTAGGTGGCTCGTTCAGTGATCCCTGTGACGCCAACCTTGCCTCGTTTCTTTGTGGTTCATCGTCGGAGTCGGAGCTGCGTTGTCTAATGTGGATTGTATGGAGTGTTCTGTTGCAGCCATTAGGGCTGTTTTTCTTTTTCTTTTGATCTTCGGATCTTCTGGTCCTAGGACCTTCACCACCTTGTTGTTTTCCATTGCTTTCTGCTATTATCAATGAATGCCAGCGACGCTGGATCTTTCAAAAAAAATATAAGATATCAGTGGTCAAAGTTTCAGAGTTGACTTTGCATTTCACAAGATACCAGTGATCAAAGTTTACCTCGAGAACAACTTTTTTTTGAGCGTGAACGGCAGGTGCTCTGTCTTTGCATTATAGAAGAGGGTAAGTGGTCCAGTTAATAGGGAAACCTGAACGAAAACCATACAACGCGCGGTTAATATGGGAAACCGGCAAAAACCACACCCAACAACTCATGGCACATCATCTGTGCCAGAAACAAGAGCCCCCAGACCTAGGAACGGAGGCCATGCCTTGTATCCAACAAAGACGAACTCCGCAAACACCCACAAACTCTCTACAATGGCAGCACACCGAAGTGCACCCTCGCAACAGAAGTGGTCAAGCATTGGCCTGAACTAATGCGCGCACCGCCTCGATCGCCTTGGGCGTGTGTTCCTTCTTGTACATCTGCAGATAGTGCTGCATCTTCTCATTCAGGTCTTCCTCAGATGCTTTTCCTTTGTTCTTGAGTGTTGGAACCTCTCCAAAGGCCTCCGCCTGCCTATACTCCGCGCGCTTGGCTACAGGAATGTCGCAATCTTTGTTTTTCTTGTCCAAACGGCAGCTTCGTCGCTCTAAGAGAGAAGGAGCAGCCTCTCCCACCTGCAAAACTTGCGGCGAGCTTGACACGGTGAGAGCAAGCTCTTCGAGGAACTCCCCCCACGGAGAGGAGGCTCTCCCAAGAGGCTCATCTGCATCCATCTGGATCAGCTCCTTTGAAGGCTTGCCGGTGCAAGGAGCACTGGAAACCTTCGGCTCCTCCAGTGTCGACTGCTCAACAGGCTCCACCTCAGACATAACCATGTCAAAACAAGAAGATACCTTGGCCCGCTCCTCCACGCCTTGACTCACCATCCCGGGTAGGACAGAAGCCAAGTCAGGAGGATCATCCTCGAGCATGACCTTTTCCAAGGCAGGCGGATCATCAACGGATTGAGCCTTCTCACTCAACTCAGCTGAGCAGCCAGCCACAACAAGCGCACTGCAATCCTCACCAACGGCCACAGCAGGAGGAGCAGATTCAACATTGGCAAGGTCTTGGCTGCCCCCGATAGCTTCCATAGGTTCGCATAGGCTTGAGACTTAAGCAGTCCAACTCTCCACAGCAGCAACCAAGTCTTGAAGAGGCTTGAACAGCACCTCAAGACGAGCAGCGAACAAGGCCTGTAGCTCAGCGCCGAGCGCCTCCGCCTGAGCTGCAAGGAGAGGCCGAAAGGGCTCCAAAACAGCAGGAGGCACGTCGGGGTCAGCTGCCGGCACGACACCATCAGTCGCAGGGCTGTCTTGATGAGAAACCACCGAAGCCCAAGTGCGACCAGGTCGATGAACTGGGGCTGGAGGTGATCCGCTGCAGGGGGGAGGCCGCTGACGAGGCCCGGTAGGCGCGAGGGGGGGATGGCGAGGTTCTGAACCGGCAGGACGCCGTGCCAAGAACTCCCGCTCGCGATGGCCGAAGTGGCCACATCCCAAGCACCGGACAGGGCCGCGGCAGCCCGCGACGAAGTGGTCCGACGCCAAGCACCGAAAGCAGAGGCCGAAAGTCCTCTGCTTGAAAGTGCGAGGCAGTCCAGCATCCTTCCTGGGAGGGGGAGCAGCCACCTTCTCCAGGCTCGGGCGGCGCCGTCTCCCAACCTCCACCCAAGCTGGGGCGGCCGGGGCCAGACCGGCGGGCGCCGGGGTCGGAGCCGCAGGGGCCGGAACGGCCGGCGCCGGTGCCGGAGCAGCAGGGGCCGGAGCGGCCGGCGCCGGGGCCGGAGCAGCAGGGGCGAAAAGAACGACCGCCGGAGAGGGGCGTGGGTCGGGATCCGGGTCAGGGCCTTCATCCCCGGCCGGGCTGGGAGGGGGAGGGGGAGGGGCGGCGGCGGGGGAAGCAGCGGGGGCTACGGGGGCCATGGACGAGGGCGGCGGAGGGGGCTGCGCGGTGGCGGCGGCGGCCGCCGCCAGCGGAGTCGCGGGAGGCTAGGGTTTGTCCGAGAACAACTTTTTGAGAACAAATGGGAGCAAGTACTTGTTTTTTTACTTCAGTAGTTGATGCAACAGAGTGGATTCACTTTATTAAAAAGTTGTTCATTCTTGCACATAAAAGGTGAATGCTACAAAATCATTTAGACTGGTTGTGTGCATCAAAATGATGTGAAGGCCGGAGGTTTCACCCTCCTTTCCAAAATAAATAAATCAGTTAGACCTTTTTGCAGATGACTTCTAGCCAAAACGCCCTAGCATTACATACAAGGGGTCAGATGCAGACTACAAAGTCTAGTAAGTCCATTGAGCAGTACGCTAGTTACTATACTGAAGAAAATTTGTCCAGTAGGAATTTAAGTTACAAAGTGTCATACAAGGTAGGCATTAAGCACATACCTTAGTCCTAGCTGCTAGGTTGCTACTTCCAATACTAACCAGTATTTTGGACAAATTATATCATTATTAATTTAACATAGGACATAAGGACACTAAATACATTATAGGCTACGCAATACAGTGGTGTTATCATGCATGGGCTACAAGTGATATTACCTCGTTGCGAATGTAACAATTCATACTTTCCACCCCTTGAAGCATATCTATAATTTTCTTCATCGTAGGCCTTTTTGACCGGTCATTATTCACGCAGATTAGACCTATTTGAATGTATCTTTCGATTTGTTGGCAGTCTATTTCTAGTGTATATCCTGGTTCTTTTTGCAGCTTATTTCTCCATTTTTGCATTTCCTGTGAAATTGAACGCAAATTGGGGATATGTTACTATACAATGGTAATGTCATATAGCCTTATGCAGATGGAATTTCGTCTCAGAAGTTCAAACTGACTTGTCTTACCTGTTTGATGAAGTCTTTGGAAGACTTTCTAATATCATATGGGTAGTCCCTATGCCCTGTTATTATCTCCATGATTATCACACCCAAACTGAATATGTCTGCCATTGGTGTGATTTTACCTCGTAGCTGGTATTCTGGTGACATGTAACCTCTGCAGCGTAAAATGAGCTATTAAGAGGAAAGAAGAGAGAACACAGCCAGCCAATTACTGAAATGCGATAAATAATAATAATGTGCTTCACTTACAATGTTCCAGTAGCAGCTGCAGTGTCAATAGTTTGTTGTGGATCAAACAGTCTTGAAAGACCGAAGTCTGTAATTTTTGGTACAAAATCTTCATCAAGCAATATGTTCGCTGGTTTTAGGTCTAGGTGAATAATTGGAACATTAGATCCCTCGTGAAGGTACCGTAGACCAAAGGAAATTCCCTCAATTATTTTGCAACGTGTCTGCCAATCAAGGGCAGAAGGCGCATCTGCAACTACATAAATAAAAGAAGACCATTCAATAGATGTTGTCTCAAGTCTATTTTGTTGCACTATGAATGGAAGGACTCCACAACCTATCACACACTATCCTTTTTTATTAACAAGAACAGAATTTTTAAGAACTAACCACGATAGAAAAACTGCGACCTTAAAGAAACATTGAAGTGAATTCCTTGGTGCCCATGGTGGCACGCAACCAGAGACTACGAGTCATCAGATCGATGAAAGGATAAACACTCGGAGATGGATCATAAACGCTTAGGGTGCAGATCATAAACACTTGGGAGCAATGTTCAAATGACGGAAGATTTCATCACATGGAACTATACTCGTTCAGGTACTTTCTCAGTGCGGTCAGCATATTACACGGATTTAGATCACGAGTCTGGTTCCTGAATATCACTATCCCATGGACAGGGCAATGTTCATATTAACCCTGTTTGAAAGAATATATGAGGACTCCAACTTCTTGGAAAAGTGAAACACTTTACATGGAAAGTTCTTCATGGAGCCCTTCCCTGTTATGGGGTTTTAGCTGCACGTCATATCCCAGTGTCCAGTCTGTTCGATTGATGCCGAAGACAGGCAGCATTGTCTTTTCAATTATCGGCGTGTCACGAACGTTTGGTCTCAGCTGGGGGTACTGGATGCTATGCGAAGGGCGGTTGTGGAGGATAGAATGGGTTCAATTACTATGGAGATTCTGTTCGAATACCACCAACATGATTGATCACATCAATTCACGATGAACACGCCAGCGCAAAACTGATAGCTAAGGGCCCTTGTTGTGCCCTTTGTTTTCTCTCTTTATTTTCTCTTTCCCCCCACAGTGTTACAATATCCATGGCCTGCCTGTGTATATATATACACGTTCAGCCAAGACTCACGCAAACTCAATTCGAATCGGACTATGTAACCTAAACCTACACGTACGCACGGACACATCCAAGAACACCAAACCTGGACTCGTAATCTCCTAAGCCACGTACTTGACACATACTACTAATCTATTCCTACAAGAACTAGTACTCGCATATGACCAACTACAACACGTAATATATGGCCTAACTAGTAATCCTAGCCGGACTACTCAACTTAGCTGACACTAACCAACCAGCTTAGACAAGATCACCTAACAGATTCGTACTAAGCTAAGTGGTTTATCTGATGGGTTACTTATGGCAGAGCTTGCTGCTATTGCGGTGTGGTATCTATGGTGGCAACGGCAGCAATTTGTTAAAGGAGTGGTAATCCAAACACCTGAGAAAACTGCTATGTCTATCAAGGTTCTGGAACGAACTTTATCAGATCAATGACACCATAATTACCTACTCAGAAATTCGAACAGATGTGGAAGAACCCAACTCGTGGTAATGTGAAAGTAAATGTCGACGTATCACTTCATGCAGACACAGGGGCTTGCGGCGATACTGTATACAATGATCATGGAGGATTTTTTGTTTGAAACAAGGCAAAAGACTTGCCATTTTCATTGATTAAGAAGAAGGTTTAGACATAAGCCGCGAGGCGGCAAAACCGAAAAGGTCTACTCTCATGACATAACAATACTAAGCTGCTTCGCTCCTGCCAAAAGTCCAAAGATGGGCCTTCTCTTTGATTTTCGCGATAACAATGGAGGTAGGGGCGGAGACATTCTGAAAAATTCTTGCGTTATGCTCCTTCCAAATTTCCCACGAGACAAGCATCATCAAGGAGGTGGTGGCCTTCCTGTGGCCACCTCCCCCACTAACCGCCTTAAGCCACCAATCTTTAACTGAGTCTTCATGACGCCAAATCATTGGTGAGGAGTCAAGGATGCCAAGCCAAGTGCAAATTTCAGTCCAAATCCGGATAGTGAACCTACATTGGAATAGGAGGTGAGCAGCAGATTCTTGCACTTGCTTGCAGAGAGGGCACAAATTACAGTTTGGCCAACCTCGGCGCAGCAAACGATCGGCTGTCCAAACACGATTTTGGAAGATCAACCAAGCAAAAAAATTGCACTTCAGAGGAGCCCACATCTTCCAAATTGTAGCATTCATTGGACAAAATGAGAGACCGACAAACTGCACCATGGAAATTTTATAGCAGCAGCTAGGTTCCTACCACATGTACGTGATGTTGACTCACCCGAGTTGATCGCCCCTACCTCGGATAAGCTATAGTGACGCTATTACGTGGAAATAGCGTGCTATATTTCTCGTTGTTGCTACCACAAAAAAAAATCTTCACAAAAGATGACAAGGCTGGGGCGGTGGCCCCTGCAGCTATACACATAGCTCCATCCGTGTGCGCTAGAAGCAGCAGGGCATTGATGCTGATATTTCCTGTCTCAAACCGTGATCGCATCGATGAGCTTGGGCGCCTCTCTTCTCCTTCCTCAATCCTTTCTCTTTCCCCATGAGCATATCGCCGCGCCACACGGGAGAGCTCGCCCCCACACGCGTTACTCATGGCCGAATCCCCCAACACCGCGGCTGCCCACCTCGCCATGCATCCTCCTTCCTCAACCTCCATGTTGCCACCCGCCATGTGTTGCATGGGCGCAGAACAGAGAGCAGTAGCAGCACCAGCCACACACGGATGGCTCTTAAGTGATACCGTGATACGGGCTCTTGGGCCGTCTTAAGCATTTTGCAAAAAAGTTATCTGAGAGTCTTAAAATTGTGTGCAGATACAATAGCTTCTCAGATACCGTCGGATCTGAGATCAACGGAAAAGCCCGTGTCGTGGTATCACCTAAGGGTGGTAGCACTTGATATTCCCATGCATGCCTTTGTATGTCAATCTCATGTGTCGAAGCTCGTGAGGCGTGCGGCATGCAGACTTTTCGGCAGGGTAAATGAGCCCCGGCCGAGTTACTTTTTGCTGAACAGACCTGCCTGAGTCAGGTATCTTGATGGAAAAGCAGAAATAAGATGGAGCGGACATATGCAGTGTAATAAGTCTGCATGTGTTTGCATGCGTGGCAGAGTGTCCGTTAATTGCATGCGTTGTATGGTGTATTGGTGTGCCTGCGCACCAAGTACACAAAGCAGCCCGAACATGCTACCATATATCCAACCTACCACACGCACCGTGCCATCGTGTTTATCAGGCTAGTGATTTCCTATAAATGTAGATTATCATGTAATTTCATCCCCATTGAACTGGGATTGGTAAGTTGCACATAAGCATCATTAACAATATTAGTAGGTTGAGTACTCAAAACAACATATTTAAAAATCAAATTAATCTTTATGATGTTTGGTAGCCCTTTTCTGTTTATGACTGCACCATAAATCAAACAACTCAAAGAAATTTATTTAAAACTAAAATATGTCTAGATACATACATATTTCTGACACAAGTATTTTCAAACAAGGGGAGTAGATCACACCATCAAAATAACTAAAATTGGATATACAATTTCACCGCGTACAAGACTAGAGTTGAGAGAGATTAGTACACAGTTCTCAACAGTGCTAACCTTGGGGCTGAACCCCTAGCGATTTTTTTTTTGGGTGGTGACCGTGTTGAACCGCTAGCGAATTGATAAGAGTGTAGTTTGCACGACGACCAGGCAGCGGTCGCCGGCAGCGCTAATCACCTCAAGTCACAGGCTAATCACACTGGGGCTTGGCTTGATTTAGGGTAACGCGATGGGCCAAGTACTAGAGTTTACGGCCATGAGTTGGCTTTTAGGGAAAGGTGTGGCTACTCCCGGGAGTACTCACTCCCATTAGACGTCTTTAGAGAATCCGTAGAGATAAATAGAGAGAAAGAAAAGAAAGAGAAAAGATGGTACGGGGTGCGCAACGTCCCATGTGGCAGACTGGCTGGGCGCATCAATGAGTCCTTATATCCTCTTCAGATTTGGTATCAATATATTAGGGTTTGTAGACAGCCCAGACGTTTTGGAATGATGAGGAAGTCATTTGAGTCATTTTTTTCTTCTCTCTCCTGTCCGATCACTAGCGTTCGCGGACCTTTTAGAGGGATTTGAGGAGGTAGGCTGTAGATGCTTGTAATATGATCTTTTCACCGCAGATGAGAACTTGACATTCGGATGTCATTGGGCACACTGCCTACAATGCACCAATCCTATCAAACATAAAGCAACAAAAACTATTCATATTAAAAGGTCATACCTGTAATATACTTGTAAAGACTTCCGTTAGGCATATATTCCAAGCAAAGCAAACGTTCTGGAACAAGCAGAGGTTGTGTATCATAGCAGTAGTCCAACAACCGCACTACATTTGCGTGCTTCAGTGTTATAAGAAGATCAGCCTCATTCTCAAATTGCTTCTGTGATTTCGGTGTTAACTGCACAAGCTTCTTCACTGCAACCACTTCCCCGTTTTGTAGCAGTCCCTGTTTAAAGTCTCTTGTTTATATGGATGTTGGTTTACATGTTAAAGTACGGTTACATATCTGAGCGAAAAAACATATACTCTTAAATCTTATACCTTGTATACCACACCAAAACCACCACTACCAAGTATTCGGTCCTCTGAGAAGTTGTCTGTGATATCTTTCAATGTTGTAACGACACTTGGTGTGGCCTTGATCCTGTCTGCAACAAATAAAAACTCCTTTGAATAGTAAGGGATTGCATTTATACCATTTTATATGAACTTTAAGATTATATCAAACAAAGAATATAATAACTATTCTTAAATATTGCTCCCTCCATCCCAAAATAAGAATGTGTTTGGTTCAGATCATCAAGTGGAATGTAATGGGTCCGTCCCATACCCAGGAGTGGTTCTCGCGTTTGGTTGGGTTGAAGAACCGGAACCAAGTCATTCCCTGGAACAGCATATTCGCCCCAAATGCGGAACCCGCTGGTACCTCCAAATCGGGGGAACCACACGGAACGCCTCGCGTCTCCCTCCTCCCTTGACTCTGCCCTCTCTTCCTCGACCGGGCCATGTCCTAGCCTCGACCCTCCCCTCATGTCTCACCGCCGGCACACTCCTGTCCCTCGTCTCTCCCCCTCGAAAGGACAACCTGGTCGCTCCGGCGGGATCCTCGGGACTGACCGGGAAGAGGCGGAGCAGCGGCGGGCGTCCGATTTGACAGGTGGAGCAACGGCGGCGGCGTCCGATCTAACAGGCGGAGCAGCGGCGGCGGCGGCCAATCTGACAAGCGGAGCAGCGGCGTCCGATCTGGGAGGCAGAGCAGCGCCCGCGACTCCCACTACCTCCTACTCCGTGCGGCCTCCCGGCACCGCCTCCACGTGGGCACCGTCGTCCATTAGCTCTGCTCGGCCCTCCCTGCCTCCTCGCACATGCTCTACAGTGCCTGTCCATGGGTTACGTGCTACAGCTAGGCAAGCAGCGCCAAGCAGTCACAACAAGCAGCGGCAGTAACGACCATTTTACTTGCTAGCTTCTCGTAATCACAGCAGGCTCTAAAAGTATCTACAACTGGACCTCTCAAACCCGCCTCATACGCCCGGGCGGGCCGCCGGGTCACGAAAATCTGACCCAGACGGGCGCCTCAAACGCCCGGACTGACCAGCATCCCTCATATCCTGCACAAATATGAGGCGGATATGGGGGTGCCCGGGCGCGACCAGGCACGCCCGCCGACCCCGTTACAGGTCGTAGCGGTCCCACCTGCAGCGACCGAAGCTCCTCCATCTCTCATCGGTGCAACCAAATTTTAGTCCCACATCGTCGGGCGAGGCAGACGCCGGCCGGCTTGAATAGCTGTGCTAGCGGATGGCGGCAAGCTTGATTGTTGTGTGATCGAGATATATATGCACTAGATTGCATTTCATTGACTAATGATTGTTCATCGAGTGTCAAGTTTGTCTCGATCATATACGTTGATACCTATACTACAATGACAGTAGATTTTTATTTTGTTTTGATGCATGACACATAGAGATTCAACAAAAGCCGACATCAATGTTCCCTATGTGAAGGAGATAGACCCTGACTATGAATCTTCTATGTGATAAAGATAGAAGATTCATAGTAAGAGTCCATATCCTTAACAAGAATGCAATGATGTCATAAGCTTATCCTTTCTGGATGACCCGGATATTTAAGCTAGTCGACTAGCTCGTCAGTCAGCGAGGTGGGACTAATACGGATGTGAAAATATTAAGTATGAGCAATTTTCGGTGCCCAGCCGGCCCTAGACGGAGAGGATGATCGACGTGCATCGCCCTGCATGTAACATATGTTTTGAAAATAGGATACGTGGTTGTAAATTGTAAAATTCGAGGCACGCCCGGTCACTGTCCGTGGGCGTGTCCCGGCGCGTCTGCGGGCGTTTGAGGGTCCAAATTTGCAACCTCCGGCTATAGATGCTCTAATGGGGAAGAGAATTATGTTCTGCCCCTTGCTAGCTTCCTTTTTCCTAATCACGGAAAGCTCAATATCGAGTAAACGACTTGTATTTTGACATATCTTTTGACCCTATATAGGTGGATGCTTTGTATTTGACATGAATATAGATGAATGCCTTGTATTTGGTAGACTTTTAACATGTATATGAGTGAATAAGTAGTATTTTCCTTGGCAATTCTTTATTATGTGTTAAAAATACGAAGACTAGTGACAATTATGCATATATATGTGAGAAATTATTTTTATGCAAGATGTGAGATGAACCAAATGCATTCCATTTCATATCTCCAACCAAACACTAAGATGGAACCATTCCATTTCACCTACCATCCCAAACCAAACATAGGACGGAACCAACCCATTCTAGTAGAGCGGAACCATGACATTACATTCTACTTCGTTTCCCAACCAAACACACCCTAAGTGATTCAACTTTATACTAAGTTTAGTAAAAAGTTGAGTTACTTATTTTGAAACAGAGAGAGTAGATAAAACTATGGATAACACATGTAATATATGTGTTGTCTTAATGCACGAGCACGTGGTACCGCCCTCCTAGTCACGCCAAAGGTACGGGGTGCCCCGTGCGGGCTAGCTAGACATGCAAGAGAGCCTTGCCACAACCATGAGAAACCCTGTACTGCGTGAGCGAGGCACCATCTTGGAAAACGTCCATGCAGGACAGCAGGAGAGGACCAATCCAGTAGTGTGCCTTAATGACGCAAAATTTATTACTATGGGATGTTGAGATTGGGTTGGCATTGTGTCTTAGGCTAGTCATAGTGAGGAGTAACTTGATTAGTAACATGCCTATATTATTAGTTTATGTTACTACCTTCATAGCGGAGAGTAACATATATGTAGTATTATGCAAGCCATCATTTATTAAGATGTAGACTCATTTTGCTTTGGGATATGTTATGTTACAGTAACATATTATGTTACTCCAACCATCTCTTCCCTCATTAAATACATGTCATGTAAGCAAACTTTTCTTGGGATGTGTTATGTTACTTGCTAAGTTACTCCCACTATAAGACTGGTCATAGTGGGAGTAACATAGGTAGTAACATACATGCCACATAAGCAAAAAAGATGATGTGTTAGGTAATTAATGCATAGATAAGCATATTAAATATCTTAACAACTACATTTGTCAATGCATAAATGCTTAGCTTACTGTACTAGCTAAGCTTGTTTCATTTAATGATTTAGCAACTAAAGCTATTCGTGCATTGGTGGGCTCCTTTTTTTAAATGTTTTCCTAGTTTTTTGATGCGCTTGGCATTCTTTTAAATATTTTCCTAGTTTCACGTGCTTGGCATTCTTTTAACAGCAATTGTAATTTCCAAACGTTCTCGCCTTGTCGATAGATTCGATCGGCTCCAGCGCCCCACCTTCTGCTTGCTTTTCATTTTTCGAAAAAAAGACGAAGCGGTAGGAGTCGATCCTTGCACCTGCTGCATGCATTTAAATTTCGGTAACCAGCCCAGCTGACTGTTTCCTGTGATTAAACAGACGTTGCATTTCCTTTTATCGTATACAGCCAAAAATCTAGAAAATAATTCTGATGTCTGTGTGTGGGGTGCCTTTGGATTCGGATCTGAGTCTCTCGTAACTAAGCTCAGGCCCATTAACCAGCTCATTTAAATTACTTTTGATGTCGTACCCCTAATTGTATGCTTTTAAATAGCCCGTTGGTTACAATAGGCGTTTCCGTATATAGTATTGAAAATGCTATTGTTTCTTTCCATTACGGTAGTATGTCTCGTTGTCTTGCTCCCATTTCTACCTTGTCCGAGGAAAGTAAATAATGGACTGGAAAATTAAGAGGACTGAAATGGGAGCACATAATCCGTGCTCTCATTATGGTAGCATGTTTCTCTCCATTTCAAGACCAGGAGCATGCAACCAATGCATGTCATCGGGCTCTAGGTACAGTGACCACGATAACTTTGCCCCATGGATAAAAGTTGATCAAAACATACCACCGATAACTTCTTTGTAAATAACATGATAATATAGACTCACAGACTTGATAACTTAGGAATAAACACCATGATAACTTTGACCCATGGAAAAAAATTGTTAAAAACATACTCTGATAACAACTGTGTAAATAACATGGCAATATAGGCTCCTGAACCTAATAACTTAGGTATAAACACCATGATAATTTTGACCGGCGAAAAAAAGTTGTTGAAAACATATTCTGATAACTTTTTTGTGTGTAAATAGTATGATAATATAGGCTCCCGGTCCTGATAACTTGAATACAAACACCACGATAACTTTGACCCATGAATTTTTTTTGTTGAAAACATACCACTGATAACTTCTTCTTGTGTAAATAACATGATAATATACCCTTCCGAACATGATAACTGAAGTACAAAAATCAAGATAACTTTGACCCATGTAAAAAAGTTGTTTGCAAACATACTCCGGTAACATCTGTATAAATAACATGGTAATATTGGATCCCCAGACCTGATAACTTAGGTACAAACATCACAATAACTTTGACCCGTGAAAAAAGTTGTTGAAAACATACTTTGATAACTTTTTGTGTAAGTAGCATGATAATATAGGCTCCCGGTCCTGATAACTTGAGTACAAACACCACGATAACTTTGACCTATAAAAAAAATTGTTGAAACCATACTCCGGTAGGATCTGTGTAAATAACATGGTAATATATGCATAGTAGAGCTGATTACTTATTTAGCCCAGGCATGATAACTTTTGACTTAGAAAAAAAAGTATTCAAAACATGTTAACATGGTATCTAGTTTCGAAGGTCTCGCCGCGGCGGATTTTTTTTTTTGTGAAAACGGATTTTTGATCGAACAGACGGTTTGAGCTACAAAACATTTCGAAATTTCAAAAATAAAGAGAATCTACGACGACATTAGTTTTTCTGCACTTTAGTGCATTTGCACGTGGGAGAAAGTTGGAAGAAGTCATTTTTATGCCCGGATTTTGCCTATGTAAACATATTAACTTATGTATCATAGACGTGATAACTTGCATACCCCACGCGTGGTAACTTCTTACCCGGAAAAAAATCATCGAAACATATCAACATAAGATCTAGTTTCGTAGATCTCGTTGAGACGGATTTTTTATGTGAAAACAGTTTTTCAATCCGAGCGACGGTTTGAGCTACAAAACATTTTGAATTTTAAATTTTAATGAAATCTTTTGTGATGTCATCAATTTTGTTTATGTGCATGCAGTGGGTTACCATGCTAAATTCATTTGGTAATATAGAAGTATTTGACGCATCTTGCATGCGGTTTGTTAGAAAGCTTGCACGCCATCGCAGGGCTGTGGGATCGTTCGGATCTATACCTATAGTCCGAACGTTTGGAACAATCCTTCTTTTAAATGTTTTTCTAGTTTCACGTGCTTGGCATTATTTTTTTCTGAGGTCGTCATATTCATCTCTCTCCTCCAAATGATTCACCTTGTACAGATGCTAAGTCTGTCATATAGGCAAAAAAAATCGGACGTGGCAAGTTAATTAAGAGGAGGCCATTGTACAGATGCTAAGTCTGCCATATCGTCCGTTTCACCTCTTCCGCACCATGGCCTCCTCGCACTCCAAAGCTCTCTAGGACGGACTATCGCCGGAGTAGAAGAAGGAAATGGCCGCCATTATTGTAGGCTGGCAGGCAGCTGGAGGCCGAGGATATTTCAATGGAGGTCGCGGTCTAGGACGAGCCTGGGGCACCCTCCTCGCCGGTGCATTGCACCACGACCATTGGCAAGGCCTGTGCCCATTACATGGACATGGTGCGGGAGGAGCGGCAGCAGCAAGCCGATGTCGCCTACAGCCTCCATCTCCCAGGAGCACCAACAAGCGGAGGAGTGGCTCAACGCTGGTTGTTAGATCATGCTGAACATGGATGCAGCAGAGCAGGTGGCGCTGCTCGAGTCATACCGCTCCGCCTCGAGATCCGCCTCTACCGCCAGCGGCAGGCGGAATTGGGGGCCGCCTACAAGGAGTTCAACGGGGTGCCGGACGAGGTGTGGGGCAAGACCAACGTCGACGACGAGGACATCACCGGCTCCGCCGAGGCCGCGCCCCCTGCCACGACCAAGAAGCTGGCACGTCCGTGGGCGCCATCAGCAGCGAGGAAGAGTAGTGCACGGTAGGTCGCCGCCACTCCGATCCTAAGAAGGCCACCGCTCCTCCCCTCCCGTTGAAGCCAAGCTTGGTGGGCTGCACATGGTTTGGCTGATTAGCCACTTGGCGAGGACATGGAGGCAGATAGCTTCAGTTCCCGGGCCTCCGAAGGAGGAGGTCATGGAGGCAGAGCTCGAGGAGGCTTCCGACATTAGTGTCTGCGGACTGATCCCCCCACCCCCACCCCTCCGTGTACGGATGCAGGAGGAAATTTGCGGGTCGCCGTTGAAGATGCCCTAAGCTTATTTTATCGCCTCTCAGTCCATCATAAATTTCCACTAACTAAATGAGGGAATACACTTTTTTCTCAAATTCATACACATAGTTCTCATTAGATACCAAACTTGGGTTGAGAATAAATGGGCACATCCTATGTCTAATCTCAATACAACTTCCTCCTCTAAACTCCAATTCTCCATCTTAGTATGTGTGCTTGGAAACAAGATTTGTTCTTGACTAGTAAATAAGTAAGAAAGCCTTTTCATTTCGTAATATTTTTTAAGAAGGGTTAGCTCTCTACAAGTTCATTTGTGAAATTGCAGAGTACATAAAAATTCCCCACATCCATCATACATACCTGCACAATTGTGTATGACATTATTGTGATATTGGCTTCCAGTGCCTCCAGTTCATGAACAATATCTGTCACGGTAGGCCTTTTGTTTCGGTCCAAGGCGACACACCTTAATGCAATCTCAACACAAGTCCTCACTCGTAGGATGTCCTCCTGGAATGAATAGCTCATCAATGCCCGCAACCTTTTCGTCCAGTTTTCAGTTACCTGCATGCAAATTGCGCATAAAACTCCCTACAAAGATACTACATTGTTTGCAACGCCAAAAGAATTAAGCAAACACGTATATACAATGTGAAAGAGACCTATGTATGTTCATGGTAAATAGACAGGAGTTTTCTTACAAGCTCAATAAACTCTTCAGGGGACATTTCAGAACAATTGTCATAGCCATTATTTCCAGCAAGTATTTTTATAATTATGACGCCCAAACTGAATACGTCAAACTTCTTTGATATCAAGCAACTGTTCACATACTCCGGTGGCATGAACCCCCTGAATTGATATGGTTAATAGTTAGTTAAAAATACAAGGAATTTTTTGTTGAGGATCTCTTTGAAAAATGAACAGCTCAGAGTATGATCATCCATCAACTTACAGTGTTCCGTGGGGCATATCTGTTAACGTTTCTTCTGTTTTTTCTGAAGCAGCAAGTCTTGACACACCAAGATCTGCAATCTTGGGGGTCATACTTCTGTCCAGCAGAATTTTACCAGTGTTCGCACACGAACACGTCACCGTGTACCCTCGACGCCGGGGGTGATGCACCGCAGCTCACGTCGAAGGAGACCTGCCGAAAGCGCGGTACGCAAGACAATCCGGCGGGCGCTTTTGAGGACCCGAAACCCCACACGCCCGGGAGGGACCCCGTCTGGACGTGCGGCGGCTATGGGCTGCCCTAGGTCGGTTCGCCCGCTCCTAGAGCCTCGAGGATCGCTGCCCTTCAACACGAAGAACGAACGAAGAACGAGGAAGAAGAAGAACAAGGGAGAAGGAAAAGTAAAGGTAAAAGATGTAGATAGATTTGTTCGATTGTGTGTTGTTCAATCGGCCGTCACCCCCAACATATATAAGAGGCGGCTGGACTTCCCGTACAAGCAAATGATTTATCTAGGCTTTCCTTACAAGAAAATTACATCAATTCACGTCCTAGAATCCTAGCTCTGGTCCCACTCGGATTCAGCCCGAATCTGGTCCAATCTTCTGTCTTGCTCCTTGCGTGGGCTGTGGATTTGAGCCCATCTTCAGCATCTGGTCGGATTGGCCCCGACAGTTTCTACTGTTCACGGCAGCAAGCTTTCCCGGCAAGGTTACTGTTCACGGCGGCAAGCTTTCCCCGGCAAGGTTACTGTTCACGGCGGCAAGCTCTCCCCCGGCAAGGTTACTGTTCACGGCGGCAAGCTTTCCCCGGCAAGGTTGCTGTTCACGGCGGCAAGCTTTCCCCGGCACTGTTCACGGCGGCAAGCTCTCCCCCGGCAAGGTTACTGTTCACGGCGGCAAAGCTTTCCCCGGTAAGGTTACTGTTCACGGCGGCAAGGTTTTACCCCGGCAAGGTCTCATTCAGCCGACAAAGGCCGAATACTTTCTCACTCAGGACCGGCCCGCGAAGTGTTGCCTCTAACTTTTGCATATGAATCTGGATTCGTGATCATGCCAAAATCTGGTGTCAACACATGCCCCCCTGTTTTTCGGCATAGCTAGCGTGCCGAAAAATAACTTGTACCATGTTGGTTCTAAGGACGATGTCAACACTCCATCGTCCATTCTGCATCTTCTTAGGACGGTAAGTATATATCGTCCATTACTATGTAAACTTCATTCAAAGCACATATAGCCGAAATAAACAAATGAAATGACAAATCAAGTATTTCGGCCCTTTGGATCAGCAACAAACTTGTAGCTAATCAAATGTATAGTGATTTGGCAATACCCTTTCATGATGTAAGAAATTATATTGCATCCCTGGATTATAATAAGTCCATTGAGGGTAACCAATCATACCTGATGACGAATTCCATGGCATAGGCATCAATGACATAGTTGAAGAATATGGATAATGTGTGGAACGAAGATGTTGAAACCTTTGGCTTGGTCCTTCATAGTTTTCACTCTTTTCCTTCTTCATCTTTGCCACACGTCGTTTAATGGATGCTTTCACATAATTCTTATTTTGAGCACTTCCTTTGGGAACCCATGCCATGTTCCTTTCTTCAAGTTCATGTGCACTAAGTTTTTGTAGTTCCTTCTTTCGCCAACACGATAAGCCGAGTGGGCATCCCGGCTGTGATTTTGTTTGAAGCAATGGCAATTCTTGTTTTACCTTGTGCACTGTCAACTTATTTTCTTCAGATTTGGCACTTTGACTCTTGATAATAGGTTGCTTCGTCTCATTGCCTTTAGTAGCCAATGTCAACATGTTAATTGGCTCTTTATTATTTGAGATCAAATCTGAAGTAGCACACTTACGACCATCTCTTTTCACGCGGTAGACTTGCTTGACCACCTCTTTTTTCATCCATGGTGTCCGGACCGATTCCTTATAATTGAAACAGTCTTTAACATGTGACTGTTCAAATGTTGATCTTCTCGGAGCCGCATAATATTGGTGAGATGGTCTAAAATAAGATGGAGAATGTTCCCTTGTATCATACCTGTCCCATGATGAATATGGATCTACATGAGCATAGGGAGGCATCCACAGCATTGGCATTGGCGGCCCAAAATAAGGATATGAATATGTTGCATTGAGACTCTCACTTTGCCAATACCGATCCTCATATTTGCGCCTTGGGGGTGATCTTGGTTTCTTTGCATGATTGGGCCGATAACCATTCTTCTCTTCACTCTTCTTTTGATATTTCTCCAATAGTTCAGCGAAGGTGATTTTTGATCTTTTACACTTGCGCTTATTTCGGCCTTTGTTTTCTTTTGGTTTGCTTTCATCGATCGTTGGATTTGCTTGCTGCCCCCCAGTCCTTGGCGTCTCCATTGTAGCTTCGATGGAATTCTCGCCCTCAAGATTATGTTCATTATGTTCTTCAACAACTTGATTACTTGAAAGGTCGACCCCATCACCTGTAGTTCTTACCTTCTCTTTAAATGAATCGGCTTGAAGCAGCCGATGCAAAAACCTTTTACCATCGGGACCAATTGGAATAGAATAATCATCTTTTGGTGTCTCAACAAATTTCAATCGTCCTTTATCAATGGCCGATTTAACTATTTGACGAAACATGCTGCAATCCTCAATACTATGCTTGAATGAATCATGCAACTTACAATAAATTCGTCCTTGGATAGATGGTTTGACATGGTGATCAAGAATTCTAATGTAATTATTTTTTAACAATAAATCGAAGATTTGATCACACATGTTTGAATCAAAGGTATACATTTTGTTTTCTAGCCGATCTTGGTGTGCGAACGGCTTTGGAGGTAAGCAAATGAATGGTTCAGATTTAGAATCTTCCCATTCGGCTATACATTGTGTTTTGCACTCTATCTCCGATGTCTTTGGATAAGATATAATACTAGCATCGGATTTCTCAAAATAATTTAACCTTGGCTTTATATTTCTGAAACAAAAATAGTTAAAACACACATGTCTCAATTGAGACCATGCGTAAGCCAAGTATGAAGCAAGCAAAGCTACCCAATTAGATATGAACTCTGAATAAAGCAATGGGATAAGCTTTGGCTTCAATAATAAGTCACTATCGGTCTCTTCGAATGGTACAATGTATTGACCGATATGCTTTGTAACAATTTTATTGCTAACAAGTAAATTACCCTTCATCATTGGTCTTTCAAAATTACTTATGAGAATATTTCTTATAGATGCATCAATAATGAAGTTGCGACCAAATCTGAAAATAGGCAAATTACTCTGTATGCATACCTCTTCAAATATGTTGGGAGAGTATGATGGTGGTGCCACTTGAAGAACATCTTGCTCCGTCTTTGGATGGCTCCCCAACACCTTGTCATCATCTTTTTCTTGATTCCGTGCATCATTGCTTTGAAGATCCATGTCAGCCGAACTTTGTTCAGCTACTTGTTCTTGTCCTTGAGGCTTGTCAATTTCTACGGCACGAAACTCATAGGGCAGGAAGTAGGTTCCATTGACTTCGGAAAAATCAAGTATGGTTGTTTTGATATGCTTTCCATGCCCTTTCTCAATAATGCTTGCCTCTTTGGATTTGATGGTCTCAGAATATATACTACTTGATTCGGCTTTTCTAATAACCGAATTTTCTTTGTTGCCTGAATCAACAACTTTATCTTTTTGAATTTGCAAGGCTTCTCGCTCTCGTCTAATTTTAGCCCACATCTCAGCTTGGCAAGCTTTAAACTTTTTCATCTCAATTTCCATCCACTCCTCATGAGATTGCCCCCCAATACTTTCAGACTTTTCCGGCAATGAGGTGTCGAAACTTTGCAATTGTTTAGGGGGTACACTAGATGGTACACCACTGGGCGACCGTATCATTTGCACAACTATAGCTTTTACTGCAGCAAAATCATGAGGCTTCCCGCCTTCTATTAGTTCCTGTCGAATGGAGTTGCACAAATCCCAAGAGAATGTAAGCTTGTTCTCAACCACCCAGTCTGGATATGGTTGCCCCCCGATGCTTTTAGACTCTTTCGGCAATGAGATGTTGCCGAAATTCTGTAATTGTGTAGGGGGTACATGATATGCCACGGTAGTAGGTGAAGGCATTTGTGCTCCTGCAGAAGTTTCACTTATTCGGCCATGACCATGAAGGTGCGTAGCCGAATTATGGACATCAACAGTTGCGTATGGTGCCAAAAAATTAGTAGCATTAGGTGTAGCATATGATGTTTGAGGGTAATTGGCCAAATAACTAGTAGCAACATGGCCAATTCCCCTATCCACCGGCACGTTTGGATTCACATACTGCAAATTAGTTGCCGATGAATAAAAAGGTGAAACACTTTCTTCTATGCTATTGGAAATTTTAACATCAGGTGTTTCAAATCGATTAACCGAACCCATCATGTTGTTCATCGGCATATGGATTTGTGGGGTTGCCGATGCATGAGGGTTGGGGTACATATGTTGCATGTTGCTAAAATTATATGAAGTAGAATCATGGATATTTTGTTGCATCGGCCCTTGCACATAATTAGATGCATGATTGATAAATATAGGGCTAGCCGATACATTATGCTCATTAGATGATCTAGCAACAACATACGCATTATTTGCATCTACATATGTGAATTGGGTATTCATATTACCTTTGTAGACTGCAAACCCTAGATGACCATCTCTTCGTAGTAAGAACGGGCCGGAGACCGTTCAAAGCTTCGCCCCCAGCGGAGTCGCCAAAAAGTGTGTTCGCACACGAACACGTCACTGTGTACCCTCGACGCCGGGGGTGATGCACCGCAGCTCACGTCGAAGGAGACCTGCCGGAAGCGCGGTACGCAAGACAATCCGGCGGGCGCTTTTGAGGACCCGAAACCCCACACGCCCGGGAGGGACCCCGTCTGGACGTGCGGCGGCTATGGGCTGCCCTAGGTCGGTTCGCCCGCCCCTAGAGCCTCGAGGATCGCTGCCCTTCAACACGAAGAACGAACGAAGAACGAGGAAGAAGAAGAACAAGGGAGAAGGAAAAGTAAAGGTAAAAGATGTAGATAGATTTGTTCGATTGTGTGTTGTTCAATCGGCCGTCACCCCCAACATATATAAGAGGCGACTGGACTTCCCATACAAGTAAAGGATTTATCTAGGCTTTCCTTACAAGAAAATTACATCAATTCACGTCCTAGAATCCTAGCTCTGGTCCCACTCGGATTCAGCCCGAATCTGGTCCAATCTTCTGTCTTGCTCCTTGCGTGGGCTGTGGATTTGAGCCCATCTTCAGCATCTGGTCGGATTGGCCCCGACAGTTTCTACTGTTCACGGCAGCGAGCTTTCCCGGAAAGGTTACTGTTCACGGCGACAAGCTTTCCCCGGCAAGGTTACTGTTCACGGCGGCAAGCTCTCCCCCGGCAAGGTTACTGTTCACGGCGGCAAGCTTTCCCCGGCAAGGTTACTGTTCACGGCGGCAAGCTTTCCCCGGCACTGTTCACGGCGGCAAGCTCTCCCCCGGCAAGGTTACTGTTCACGGCGGCAAAGCTTTCCCCGGCAAGGTTACTGTTCACGGCGGCAAGGTTTTACCCCGGCAAGGTCTCATTCAGCCGACAAAGGCCGAATACTTTCTCACTCAGGACCGGCCCGCGAAGTGTTGCCTCTAACTTTTGCATATGAATCTGGATTCGTGATCATGCCAAAATCTGGTGTCAACAACCAGGCTTTAAGTTCAGATGGAAAATAGGTTTTCCCTTCGAGCTGTGAAGGTAATTTATTCCCGCACAAGTCCCTTTAATAATCTTGTAACATGTCAGCCACTCAAGCCCGCAAGCTTCATCTGCGATTAGTAGCAAAAGATGTGTATAAAATAAGCTATCGAATCATTCATCTTGATAAGCAAACTAATATGTAGGCAATCGTGGACCAGATATATTTCAAGACAAGGGAAACTTCCATTGATTATTTGAGTGGTATCTAGATGAAACAACCGCAAATGAGTTGAACTCCCACTGCATATAAGATACCTATATGCACACTAATACTATATGTTACCTTGAATGTATTTATCGAGGCTTCCGCCGTGCATATATTCGAAACAGAGGACTCGCTCCATCCTTTGTTCCAAATAAACCCCCCCATCGCGGTCCACCACGCATGTGTGCTCAGATTCGTAGCAGTAACCAATTAGCCGCACAATATTTTGGTGCCGTACCTCACGAAGGTTACGGCATTCGCTGTCGAATTCTTCATCATCGAGTCCCTGAAATTGATGGAGCTTCTTCACGGCAATTTCCTCTCCTTTATGAGTGGCCTGATAAAATCGACAACTTGTCATGGTACAGATCTTGATTTTAAATGTGAGAAGCACAAATGGAAGATGGTATAGAATTAGTCGATCATACCCTGTAAACATCTCCGTGTCCACCACTGCCGACTTTCTGAGCCTCGGCAAAGTTGTTGGTGATAGTTTCGATATCATGGAGCTTAAAATCCATGCTGCGGCTATCTCACACCCAGCAGGCTTACTGGACGATCTTCTTCGTCTTCTTCGTGAGAAACCAAAATTATAATGGGATCAACAACTGCTGCGGCACCTAGAAATAAACAGGAAGGATTGAAACTACGTCATCGCACTCATATAGTTTCGGCGTCAGTCAATTTCCACAAGAATCCCCGAGGGTGAGACCGTGCCGTATATGCGGACAACGCGACTGGAGGCGGCGTCACCGATGGAGGCGTGGCAGCACGTTGACCAGTGTGGGTAGGGGGTCTTTCAGATATGGTTGCTGCTCGGTTTGGACAGAGCGCGAGGATGAGATGAAGACGTCGCAGCCGGCCAGGGCGCCACTGGCGAGGGCTCGGACAGGACCTCGCCGGCCGGAGGCGAGGCATGTGGAGAGGAAGGGTCAGAGGCGTCTGCCAGAGGAAAAATAAACAGAGGTATGTTGCTGGGGAAGAAGAAGGAGAGGAAGAAGATGGCTGCTGAACCTTTGGATCAAGATCAAACGGTGGAAAGCGATTTGATCTACCGCGATTCGAGATCTTGATCCAAATCGGCGCAGCTCAGGCCTGCCACATCTTTGCAGCCATCCATGCGTCCCTCAACCTCTCCGTGCTGCCTGTTGTTGCGCGGTCAACGGAGGCCGATATGGATCTACCGCGATTCAAGATGCCTACGGGATTTGGGACCGAGAAAGAGGCAGGAAAAGAGAGAGGGAGCCGACGCTTTTGTGAAGAAATCCAGCGAGAGACCGATCGATATATCGCGAAGCGAATACACCCCGTGATTTGCCTGACAGAGAAAGAAACCTACAGTACTAAGCAAAGATGGCGTAGGAGGAGCACTGGCCTGACCTGGAGAAGAAGGAGTGAATGGAAGGCGACGATGGAGCAGCTCCTCTCCTCTCGGCGGCGAAGATGACAAGGAGGATCCCACCCGCCCAGCACCAGCAGCAGCTAGCAACCTTTTAATGGAGCGTGTCTGCAGCTAAACGCGTTGCTGGTTGCAGAGACAGAAAAGAACAAGGGAGTACCTGAAACTCATCTAGATAAGACGTAATTTGGTCTCATTCACCTGAAAAATAAGAATGGATACAACCCACGTCAGCATACACGTATCTTATAGCATCACATTTAATAGCTATAAAAGATGAATAAGACTAAATTAAATTTCATCTAAATGAGTTTTAGCAAAACTGAAAGAACAAACCAAGTTTTTTTTTTTTGCGGGTAAAGAACAAACCAAGTTGACTTGACTCCAATAAGCTCTTAGAGTTTTCTTTATTCTGCAGGTAATCTCTTATTTTACGGTACTTTTTCTGTTTTTGTTTACTCCACATATTAGATTCATCTCAGGATGCAGAGGAATCTGGCCACAGAGATGGGCAGATGAACATATCGGCCTGGGCATTTTACGCGTCACGCGGCCAGAATGCAGGTGGGTCGCGCGAGCCTGCTGCCTCATGCTTCTTCCCGGCAGCGAACACGACGCAGTCCTTGCCCCATTCTTCAAGGGCGTGTTTGGTTGCCGCCGGCTACAGTATTTGCGTTGCATATCATTCTCCACTCAGTCTGACTCTGGAAAAACAGTTTCATATGTGACATCTGCAAGTTGTTTGGTTGCCTATATATGGACTTCCTGCATTAGAGATCAACTTTGGCACGTTGTTTGGTTGCCTGCATTGTCTCGGCGCATACAACTACACGTTGTTTGGTTGACCGCATGGGGTTTAATTAAGAGTTAGCACTTACACTTAGCACACAGGGTTAAGAGCTAGCGGAGGAAGGGGGAGAAGAAGTGCAGTGTGCGCCGGACCATGGCGACTGCGGTGGATAGTGGCCGTGGCGCTGTGTCTGACATGACCGTCGGCGATCTAGTTGCGGTGCTCGCGCAAAGACAACGGACAGAGGAGGAGAATGAAGTGCTCGCGCCATGGTATCATCCGTGCAGTAGGACGAGAGAGAAGGCCGAGATGATCGACGCCGGAAACGACTCCAGTGTAGTGGGACGAGAGAGAGGAGGCCGAGAGGTCAAGATGATCGACCCCGTCGGTGGCGCGGCGAACTGCAGTGTGCACGGAGGCAGAGGACACAAGAAAGTAGTGTGCGCGTCATTGCAGCGTCAGTGCAGCAGGAGGACGACAGAGAGTAGGCCGAGATGAGCGACGCCGGAAACGACTCTAGTGTAGTAGGACGCGGGCAAGGAGATCAAGGGGAGGACGTCGGCGTCGAGAGGGACGAATTGGAGGGCTCTAAGAAGAGGACAGAGGAGTTCGACATGGCGGCGTGAGTACACTAGGCTGTTGTTCAAGGAGAGATGAAGCTACGATCGTCGAAACCAAAAACTTACAACACGAATGTTGCGGAACTGCGAGATTAAGCTGCTGGTCAAAGGAAATTTTAAACGATCAATCGTAGGCGACCAATCTGACAAAATTCGTACAAAATAGTTTCAAACGGGAACACAAAATAAAGAAGTTCTGGCCGATGAAACTACGAACCGATCGCCTGAATGGAACCGTAGCATCGAGGTGCATCTTTTTCGTGTAGAGCTTACCTCGAATCAAAGCACCGTTGTGTAGATCAGAGGGATAAGGAAGAGAGGAGATTAGAGAGAAGCTTAGTGGAGGTTGAAGAAGACGTAATCACCTCGCATCCCTCCGGTCCCCACTCGTACAAGGGCCCGCTCTCTTGCACTCGAGTCAGTCTGACTCGCAAGAAACTGCGGATCTGAGCGTTTCCAGCGAGCCAAGCCCAGAGGTGCTTTAAGTTGCATGCTATGTAGGCCCAATAGTGTATGCAGCTAACCAAACAGCCCGTTTTCTTCCCGCGCATGCCTGATTGGACCTCATACACGCAACCAAACACGCCCCAGGAGCCACAGCATCTCGGCAAGGACGGCCGCGTCGACGCATTTCGTGTGCTGAGCCCCCGGAGCTGGAAGTCAAATCGTTTGTCTGTTGTGCAGAAATTGGTCTATAGCATTTTTTTTCATCTCCAAATTAGTACGTACTAATTTGTCCAAGAAGCTTAATTTGCTGTCGTATTCCTAATTTCTTACTGCTCATTTGAATATGCAAACTGCACATTGGATTCCTACCGCTCACCTTGATCTCGAGGATGCAAATTGTGTAATGACCACCTTGTGTGCCCCTGTATAATTAAGCCTTGTTTCGGCCAGCTGTTTAATTTAAATGGGGTTGCGTCCTGTCATATGCAACTATGCATCTCAACTACCGGTGCTGGTCCACCTTAGGCTCCTACTTGCAATGATCAACCAATTTGTCAAACTACGCGGCATTGCCGAACAACATCGCTGTTACTCTCCTTTTATATAGTGATGAATGGGTCTGTTGGTAGAGTTCAACAAGGTGAAGAGCAGTTAAACTGGCCATAAAAATTTCTAATGCTTATGCTAGCTCCAAAATGTTAACATGTCATGCAAGTGTGACACCAAGGTCTCTGCCATTGCATTTCTTTAAGAAATTACAAATGGTTTCCTCGAGGACCAGAGACTTGGCATATACAATGATTCGGTTGCCACCTGCTCCCAACTTGGCTTCCTGGTAAGTAGACTGTTTTGGATGCAACTGTGTAATTTAATCTGTTTGCATGATGGGATGTGATCGTGTTGACGTGTTCCATCTTTAAATGAAGACCGAGCTAGCTGGTCATTTTCCTTCCAGTTTCACAAGCGCCTACCGCTCTCGTTGCAGGCCTTTTTTTTGCAAGGTTTGTGCCTTCGACATTGCTTTCCTTCTACTGCTATTTTAACAACCTGTCGGTTAAATGCATGCCCATTTGATCTTCATACATTTGCGTTTTACTGCAAATCTGCATTTATTAGGTATGGAAGTAGCCACATATCTGATGTATGTGACTATAGTAGGAGGAAAAAATGGTCCATCACAAACTATTCATCTTTATATGTATTTTGCTGTTGTGCATGAATCTCATTTTCGCAAGCCCCCTTGTGTACTGGTAGAGCCCATAAAGATCAACAGGGAGAGGAGCACTTAAATTTGCCATAAATTTCTAATGCTTATTGTACCTGTAAATATGAACATGAACTATCTCTCGTGCAGCAGTTTATTTTTTTCTTTTTTTCTACCCGGAAAACAGAACAGTAACATGGTCACCATGCAAGTGCCCTCCCGAGAAAACTGCCCTCCCGAGTCGCCCCCGCGAGGCGACCGGGAGGCGCCCCCAAATCCCCGCCGGCAGGCTTCCCGTCTCCCGTCCCTTCCCTCGCCGCCGCCACAGGGCGCGACCGGGCGAAGCCCGGCCGGCGCCGGCGGCGGCGGGGCCCCCTTTGCCTCCTCGTGCAGCAGTTCTTCGCGGGCGGACGTGGCTGCTCCGAGGTGTGGTGCGGCGGCGACGGGGCACCACAGCGCGGCGCACGCCGGCGGTTCGAGGCGGCGGCAGATCGGCCGCGCGGTAGGCTGTGGATGGCGGCGCATCGGCGACCTCGCTTCCCCGCGGCAGGAGGTCTCGCGATCTGGTGCGTCGCGGCCGCCAAGGACGGCGGCAGCGTGACCGGATCGGTTCACGGCGGCGCGGCCGGATCTATGCCCATGCGTGGGCCTTGATCGCTGGTCTGCCGTCGGCACGGTGGTGGGTGTGACTCATCGGCAGCTGGGCAGATCCGCGGGATTCTATCCTTGTCTGGTCCTTGATAGCGCGGGCAACTCCGGGGGAAACCCTAGATCTCTTTGGGATCGAACGATGGCGGCGCTTTTGCGTCGTAGTCCCTCTTTAGGGCATTGTTTTGGAGTTTGCTCCGGTTGAAGGGACCAGCGACGTCGGCGGCGCACGTCTGGTGGAGCAATTGCCGATGAAAATCGCGCCGACTACGGTCATGGCGGACGATGGCGGCGTCTTAGATGTCGTTCCCTTGTTGAGGCATCGTCATTGCAGTCTGCGTCATCAGGTTCGGGATGCTCCGGGGGAAACCCTAGATCTGGGTCTTCCGGATCAGACGATGATGGCGTTTTATCGCTTTCCCTCCTGGGGGCATCGTTTTGGAGTAAGTGCTGGCCAGGGGATGGTGGAGCGGTGCTTCATCTCACATATTGATGGCGGCGGATATCGGCGGCATGGCGCTGTGGAGGCTCGGCGTCCGATGCACGGAGATGGACTCGCGCAGGGGGAGGTTGCTGTCCGGCGTCATGGTGACGTCGATGGCAGAGTGGCCAAACAAGGTAGAAGCCTCAATATGATCTGAAGACGGACCTGTGGAAGATGGCGGCGACGACACACGAGTGAGTCTGCCCGGATTGTGTCCCAGACCCGGTATGTGGCTCGGCTGGGGCTTCCGAATGAGTTTCGGCTTCCGGCTTTTGATGTTAGGCTTAGGTCATTGGTTTGGGTAGTGGCCCAACTAGCACCCCTTCATCATTTTGAATAGGAGTAGTGGCATATGCTGCCAAGATGGTGGATTCAAGCACATTGTTGTAATACTTTGTAAGGTCCTTGAGAATAATCAATAAAATGGCCGTATGCATCTTCCAGATGCAGAGGCCGGGGTCATCCTCCTTTTCTAAAAAAACCATGCAAGTGCGTTAGCTGTATGTCCTAATAGTATTATATTGGGCTTGGGCCAGTTAAAATCAACATTCCAATCTAGTCCTACGCCCCCTCCCCGCGGGGCTCTCGCAGAAACCCTTCCCTCCCTGCGCCGCCACCCGCGAGGGCCCCCAGATCCGCTCGCCGCGAGCCTCCCCTCCTCCTCCCTCCTCCCTCGCCGCTGCCAGGGGGCGTGGCCGGGCGAAGCCCGACCGGCGCCGGCGGTGACGGGGCCTGTTCTTCCCCCGACGCGATGGGGTGGCGTGGGCTGCTTCTTCAGGTGCGGGCGCGGTGCGGACGCGCGGCACCGCGGCGTGGCGGCGCGCGGCCTCCTAGCGGGCATGGCGCGGCGTGGCCGGCTGCGCGGTGGTGCGCACCTCGCCGTGGCGGCCAGATCCGTCCGGCAGGCGGCGCAGGCTGCGGGCGGCGTGGGCGGCGGCTGGGGTCCGGCTTCGGGCCCCCGACGGCTGCGTTGGTTCCTCGCCGTCGTGGGCGTGCGGTGGTGGTGCGGCTCGGCTGGTGGCGGTCCGGCGACCTGGTGGTGGTGGCCGGCGGTGCGGTGGTGGTGGTGCTTCCACTTGGCGGCTCTCTGTGCGGGGAGGCAGGGGAGCGGCTTGGACAGGGGCGGCGGCGTCGACGGCATGCCGGCTGCAGCACAAAGGCGGGAACTTTACGGGCCTCGGAGATCCCGGCCGGGCCTGTGCGGTCACGGGCCTGGTATGTTCCTGCTATTGCGTCCGGTCAGCTACCGTCTTCGACGGTGGACGTGGGCCCTCCCGCATGCCGACGGTGCTACTGCCCTAATCCCGGCTCCGCTCCCTCTTTGTGCGGACCATGCTTCATGGTGCCGTGGTGAGACGGCGTGGGAAGCTTCGTGACCGGGTTGGCGCATGGTGAGGGTATGTTTGGTGGCGAGCTCTAAAGTGCCTGAGATGGAGGTTGGGGTCGGGAGAAATCCTTGTTGGCTTGGCCGACACCGACGCGGTGGCGCTTGTGGGTATCGCCTGACCTTTCTGAAGGGCGTCGGGGCTACCCTTCCTCTCTCCTCACAGTGTACCGGGGAAACCCTTGGCAGCAGCGTCGTCATCGTCGCGTCCCTTCTTGGAGGTGCTGATTGGTACCGGTGCTTCGGAGGCTCGGAGCTTGGTGGGCGATCTCCGGTGGGTGCAGCGGTCTCGAGGCTTCTTCGTTTTTTTGTCGATCCGCCATTGTTGGCATTAGTTTCTCTTGTATTTTCTCTTTCTTTTTTTTTGGACGTGACTGTGCTGCTTCCGCCCCAGCACTTATCGTTGGATGTTCGGTTGGTTGCTTTGTATACAAAGCGGGGGAAACCTTTTTTCGGCAATAGTATTATATTTCTGCTTACATGGGGTTAGTTAAACGTTGTATCGGTCAACACGGTATTCTCCAATCCAGTTTATAATTTGGCTTACGGACCTGCCACTCATCTATAGCAGAGGGACCGAGTTGCTTGCCCATTTACACCACGCTGCATCAACCAGGCGCGTTGACGAGCGCCGCTGCAGGCCTGCTCCAGGTTAGCATGTTCGCCATAGCTTTCCCTCCCTTACACCACGCTTGATTAATTTGTGGTTAAGTCCATACCTAGATCCTTGATCATACCAGATCTGTGTTCTACTAGCTAATCTGCACTTAATTACTCTTTGTAAATCAACATATCCGTGCTAGCTGTATGGTGGAATAATAGCTAGGCATGGCTCATCCGCTCATAACAAACTATGCATCTCTAGGCACTGTTTGGAACTCGGGAACTTTTCCGGAGTCCCACAAAAAATTTGAAAGTTCATTGCAATTCATGTGAAATACATATGCAAACACTCTCCTATAGTACTATATTTTGGTGTTGTGTTTTCATCCGTGGTTTTGACCATTTCTCAGGAAAAGAAATCTGATCCGTGCAAAATCAAGTGGGGCCTGTTATTTGTTTGAGATCAAGAAGGATAAGTAAGAGCAATTAATATGGTCATGGTTTCGTAATTATTGTTTTCACTGTAAATGCAATTTTCTCATGCAACAGTTTCCTTTTTCCTTTTTCCACCGGCAGAAATATAGACATGGACCTTGAAAGTGTGGTTCCAAGGAGTATGGCGTTCCATTTACTGGAAAAAATAACAGATGGTTTCTCCGAGCAACGGAAACTAGGTAGCGGATATATAAAAAAGGTGGGAGTACATACTCCTGGGAGTATATATATATATCCCTTCATGTATATGTAGAAAAAGGTGATATGTGTGCCAAACTTCCAAATTGGCACACGTGGGGTTGTATATATTAAACAACACATTGTGCAGATTATGAGCTAGTACATTATTTCCTTCTCTACTTATCTTGTTAAGAGCGTCTCTAACCGATCCCCTAAAATATAGAGGAGAATCCGGTCGAGTAAAGCATAGTGGATTAATTTTACTACTCTAATTTTTCTTTACCATTTCTAGCCGATCTCCTAGATTTAGCGGAGTAAATATCAAATTCGGCCATGTTGAACACAAACTCGATTGAAACAAACTAAACTTAACCGAAATTGAACACATACCCATAATAGTTCACATTGCCATCAACCGAAATATAGTCTACTTCTAAATTAACTAAAACTAATCGATAAAACTTACTAAAACTAGTGGCTATCTGAATGCAGGAGCGTCAACCATGTCTTTTTATCGATCCGACCGACCATGGGGTCAGGCCTGTGCTGTTGTTGTCGCCGCCGCCGAAGATTCTTCACCATTCGTTGAGGAAGCCGGCGTCGTTGCCGCCTCCACTTATGCTGCCTCCTCCCCCGCCTCCACTTACGCCGCTTCTTTTGCCGTCGTTGTCCTCCTTGTCGCTTGGCAGGACGATGACCTCCGCCCACCCGGCTGCTCGCTGCTCGTACAGGCAGCACTCCGCCTCCACTAGCTTGGGGTACTCGTGATGGAGCTCTGCCATGTACGCCTCGTCGGCGGTCTCCGCCGTGAGCCTTCCCATCGCCTCCTAGTCCTCCCTTGCGTCCCGCGCGTTCACCACCCCCGGCTCAACTGGATCGAGCAGCGGCATCTCACCCCACTCAAAATTTTGGCGGCCCTCGGTGCACTGCAGCCGGACTGACCAAATGTTGTACTTGTGGGCGACAAGCTCAGCGGCGTGGAAGGATCCGAGCCACAGTTTTTTGTGGGTGCGCTGATCCGTGGTCTCAGCCATCCACGTGCCCCATGCCCGCTGTCGCATGCCATGGTACTTCCTCTGTGGCGGCGGTGGCGCGGGGAGGTCTGGGAAGCTGGCTAGCCCGCCAGATGGGGTGTGCTCGTGGTAGTGCGGATCCGCGCTGTGGACGAACGGCGGGGAGCGGTGGCCACGGGATCCGGCCATGAAAGCACAGGTGTGGTGCAGGAGTGGTGGAGGAGCTGCCGGCGAGATGTGGGCGGCGGGGGATTAGGTGTGAAGAGGTAGAGAGGCGAGGGGATTTTTACTCCGCGGTCGAGCGATGGAGTATTTTTACTCGCTGGCTGAGAGGTGGAGTAAAATATATACTCCTCTATGGGTTTTAGGAGATTGGCTAGGTCCTGATTAGAGGAGTAAAACTGGATTTTTACTCCTCTAACCAGTTTTAGGGGATCAAGTAGATATGCTCTAATTGACTACCTCCCATACTTGATCCTGAAGTACTGTCTTGTCTGCCACACCAAACATATGCACATTTCTCCTTGATACGTCTTACATATATGATAATGCTTGAGGTGAACAGAAAATTAAAACATTATTGTAAGATTTTCAATAGGGACTGTATGAAGATGGAAAAAAGATTGCGGTGAAGATGCTTTATCCAATGCCTGGACTTGACGATGAACAATTTGAGAAAGAGTATCACAACCCAGCAAGTCTTCATCACAAGAACATTGTGCAATTAGTTGGCTATTGCCATGAAACTAGGCGAGAATATTTGCCCTACAATGGGAAAATGGTTCTTGCTGAAATGACACAGAGGGCGCTTTGCTTTGAGTTTATGCAGAATGGAAGCCTTGACAGCTGCATTTCGGGTATGATGCATGGTGCTCTACTTGTATTAGAAGGTAGTACGGTATAAGGACATAACATATACATTTTGTTGATGCCATTTGTTTATTGCTTCAGATGAATCTAATGGCCATGATTGGCACACACGCTACTCAATAATTAAGGGGATTTGCCATGGTTTGAAATACCTTCATGTAGAGCTAAAACCTCCTATTTTTCATCTGGATTTAAAACCAGCCAATATATTGCTGGATGAGAATATGGTACCTAAAATAGCAGATTTTGGATTGTCAAGGCTGTTGGGAGAAGAACAAACCCAAATCACAAATAGTTCTTTAGGAACACGGTGAGTTCAATTCTTCCTTTAGTGCAACTTGGCGGGGAAATGAGCTTGCATTGGTAGAATTGTATATATAAATATGTGTAATTTGTCATGCAGCGGGTATTTACCACCGGAATACATAGAGCGGAATGTTATCTCAAACAAGTTTTACATATTCAGCTTGGGTGTTGTTATCATAAAATTAATGACAGGACCTACGGGCTACTCCAAATGTGCTGAAATGTCTTCACAGGAGTTCATTGAACAGGTAAGAAAAAAAATACTTTTCTAGTATTACTTCCATTATTTATGCTCTTTTTTCAGGTGCAAAGAAACTGGAGGGATAGGTTACTCGCAACGTCGGTGTATGCTTCAGAGCCATATTATGAAGAAAATGAAGACATTCATTGAAATAGCTTTAAGGTGTGTGGAGACTGATCGGCATAAAAGGCCGAGTATAGTCGGATATTGTTGATAAAATAAACGAGACAGAGAATATGATACGGTTAGGCACATGCTGGCCACGGCTAGGACAGGTATGATCACTAATGGCATAAGGTTTTCTTTGTGTTATAACGTTCCATCTCTTCTCTATCTTCTGTATCATCGAGTTTGGACATACATCTGGTTCATCCCGAAATAAAATATTATACCAATGGCAAGTACTTTTAGGTTCAATCATGAGATCGCTGGCGGAGCTACGTGCAGGTAAAAGCGTGCCGTGGCCCGCCCTGCCCATAAGCAAAAAAGCAAACTACATATGCCTAGTGCACTCCGTCCGTGAGGCGTCAGCAGCGTGGATGCTCACGAGAGGCTTTCCTCTGGCTAGCTTGCGTGTGAATGCCCAGCCCAATGCAGGTCTGCAGCCAAGTCCACAAGCTGACCAGATTCAGACACATCCAGCACTGCTTCGCGTACATACGTTCCCGATTCAGCCAAGCCATGCCATGGCTCAGCTGCACCGTTGCACATGCATTGTGCACATGATAATCTCCTTTATTTCTTCTATTTGTAGCTCATTGCATCATCTCAAATTCCCAAGACCAATTTTTCTGTAGACTCCTTTCAAAAAAGAAGGCTATATTTGTCTAAAATTCGCAGTTATCGATTTGGTAGCATGGATTATTCAATTGTTTTCAAAGTTTCACAGATTGTAATTTATGTACTAAATACTAACTGGCCATGGGTAAGGTTAGTCAGCAAAGAATTGGTGTGGTTTTCAAAGAAAAATGAGACGGTTCAGATGTTTTCAAGATAACGAATAATGCCCGGTACTAGTATTGAAGTAGTATGGTTCAGAATTTGATTTTTTTTCTCCTTTAGACTGGCCCGCCCAACTCTTTCTCTGTAGCTCCGCCACTGCATGAGATAATCTTTTTTTGAATATGCAGTGTGGATAATACCTTTGAGAATATTCATTCATTGCCACATGAGCAAAAACAATAAAGTAACATTAAGCATGTATGCAACTTACCTACATCCTCAGAGAACCAGTCATTAGTTCCACGCAGAAACACCATTAAGTAGCTAGCCATAGCCAATGCATGCTCTGATGAGGTAATTTTTTCTGAAAAGAAAATGTGAACAGGGAAGGAATAAATGATGTCTAGTTTGTCACTTCATCCAACATTTCAAAAGAAAAACCTTGGTGTAACTTTTCAGTTTTATCATGGGTTTTTGTTGTTTGTGTTTGCTTTAATTTCTTCAGCCGGATATACCTTATGTAGTTAATAAATGAGAGAAGTGCATATTACACCCCTCAACTCTAGCCCTAGTCTAATATACACCCCCCAACTCCAATACCATCTAGTTTACACCCCCCCAACTCTCAAAACCGGCCAGAATTCAACCCTCCCCTCCTTGTTGACCGGTTTTGACCCAGTTGACCAGTTTTGACCTGTTGACTGGGTGAACAGTAACTAGTTTTTTTAAACACATTCTTTCACCAAATGAACAGTAAATTCAGAAAAAAAATACAATTTCAAAAAATAATTTTATTTTTAAAAAATTATTTTTTTGTTCATGTGAACAGTAATTCCGAAAAATAAAATAAAAAATTATGAATTATTTTTGCATGGATGATGTTTGAGTGCGTGATGTTCGTTCCAATTTTTAGTTTGTTCGGACATCTGAGTAGTTCTCAGCAAAAAAGACAAATGTGATGTTTGTGAAACAGTTAACTGTTCTTATACAGTTCGGGCCGATTTTTTTTTCTTAAGATACCACTCAAATGTCCAAACAAGCTGAAAATTGGCATGGACATCACGCACTAAAAAACGTCCATGCAAAAAGAATTCAGATCTTTTTGAAAAAAATAGTAATTTATTGAATTTACTATTCACCCAGTAAAAAATCGAAATTGTTTGTTGAATTTTATTTCCAACTTTTTTCCTCCGAATTTACTGTTCACTCGTTGAAAAAGTGTTTTTTATTTAGTTACTGTTCATCCAGTCAACCGGTCAAAACTGGTCAACTGGGTCAAAACCGGTCAACGAGGAGGGGAGGGTTGAATTCTGGCCGGTTTTGAGAGTTGGGGGGTGTAAACTAGATGGTATTAGAGTTGGGGGGTGTATATTAGACTAGAGCTAGAGTTGAGGGGTGTAATATGCACTTCTCTCTTAATAAATAAGTTCAGATCATTTGCTAGAAAAAAACACTCTGGAGCATGGGAAGAGAAAACAAATTCACCTCGAAATACTATGTGCTGTCATTTCTATTCCATTTTAGTAAGACATAATAGGTGACATGGAGACAGGAAGGTTGAAATCCAATTATAGTAACATATTTTGAAGACAAAATTATATGTATTTGGAATCCCAGGAATACGTAGGAGCACTATGACTGGTCGAATATAGTGGATCAGCAAGTTTGTGATATTTGTGTGTGGTGGCCTGCACAGTTGGGCGAGCTCAGTGAGGAGGAGCTCCGACAGTATGATGGGTCAGACCGCACGAAGCCCCTTCTCATGGCAATCAAGGGTCAGATCTATGACATCACACGGAGCAGGTATCTTCCTAACATGGTGCATGCTTCTCGTGTATTCAAAGATTGATCTGTCCGAACCGTTTTGATGAGTAATGTGTTCTCAAGTTCCCAGGCATTTCCGATTCCTTCCCGTTTCTGGTTGAAGGCGGTTCTTAGTAGTGCATCTCTATTTTCATTTGACACCTTTTAATGGCTCTGTGCAGAACATATTATGGACCCGGTGGACCATATGCGATATTTGCTGGCAAAGATGCCAGCAGAGCTCTAGCCAAGATGTCCTTCGAACCCCAGGATTTGACCAGCGATGTCTCCGGCCTTGGTCCATTCGAGCTTGATGCGTTGATAGATTGGGAATACAAGTTTGTTAGCCGTTACAACATGGTTGGCACGGTCAAAGAGGATGATTCAGATGAAAGAAGACGACACAAGCACATCCCAATGAGACCACCGCGCGCCGTAGAGGCGGGGCATCTGTGTAGAAGCCGGTGACAAGCTGAGGGAGGCCAGCTGGGAAGGAGGATGAGGAGGAGGTGGCACACAAGGAGTCAAGGACTTAGCTGCAGTTTTTTTTCCTCAGTCCATACGATCCAAAATAGGACCGGATTCTATTATCGTTCGATCAAAATAGGACCGGAAGTCAGATCTAAGTTAGTGTAATTCGATATATGACTTGTAAGTTGTAACTGGGTTGTTTCTCCTGCCTGCCTCATAGCTATATGGGAAGCTGCGGCTGGTGTAGCCTGTAGCAGAGCCTTGAAATTCAGAATGCGAGTGCCATGTTGGCATATAGATTGCGTTACTGGCAGAGTTCAAGCTATCTGTCTCATGTTCCTTTTAGCAATATATGTAGCATGCCATGCCCTTGTGAAAATCCTTCACAAGTTTTATATCTTCTTCATTGCATTCTGGTTAATCGTGAAAATATTCCCTTAGCAGTTAGCACCCATTGGATAAAGTCCTATGTTTTTCTCATGCCACGGTTCCGATTCCATTGACAAAATTCATGTGGTTTTCATTTTTGAAAACAACAAAAGATTGGCATCGCGCTGGATTAGATGGTTGGCAATCAGATGACCAGCACAAACTCTTGTACTGTCGTGAACAGAGTAGCAGATTGTGTGTCCCCGTGGAAACAGACCATTTTTCTTTTTTGAGGGAAGCGGGAACAGGGCATCTTTTTTCTTTTTTGAGAATTCTGGAACAGAGCATCTACTCTGCTTTGAGCAGAGCTGTAGCCATTCTGCTCCTGGTCAAGTTGGGGGCTGGCCCGGCCCGCTCCTCTTAGGTTCGAATAAAGGGGGCCCGCCCGACTCATCGGAGTATGCAGCGGCGGCGACGCAGGTGGTTTGCGCCGCGCCTGTGCTTCTCGCAGCCGACGCCTCGCAGCACATCCCTGCCCCGCTCTCCTCGTCCACCACCAGTTCGTGCGCAAGACCATCCCAATCCACCGAGAGATGCCTTCAGCGTCCCGTCAGCTCGAGCCCGTTTGGCTGCCTATGGAATGCAATGGTGATTGGAAGTCCACGTATCCGCACCGCGCGCTGGAATTTATGAATTGTATGTACTACTGTAGGCAGCATCAGTTCGAAGCCTCAAGGGTCCTGGGTTTTTTTTTTTAAAAAAAATAGGGTCCTGGGCTATCTTACCCTCATTCCTCATATATCCTTCATCTGGATTCCGTAGTTCGTCCTAGTAGCAGGAGCACATTCTTAATTTCTTGCGCTACTCATTTGAATAGGGCGGTTGGACAATTGGATTCCTACAACTCACCAAGTTAATTTGAAGGTGCTATTATAGAGGGGTTCGAATTTGATGGACGGTGGACATATCTGCGCCCAGCCAGTTGCACTAGATTGTTATGACGCACATAAAGCCATATATGCGTGTGTGATGATACCTTTTGTAACGTCAACATGCTTGCAGTATTGATCAAACATTAAAAGTGTAAGTGTTATGATGGCTCACTTATTCATTTACTGAGTAATATTAATGTATAAACATGTCTTCTTCTGGCAGGTATATTCTCGTGTACGGCACATCAAAGACTCACCGGAAAACAATGGTACTGTAGAAGCACTCAAGCACACATGACTTCACCGTAGGAATTAATATTCCAGTACTAGCGTAATTTGGATAAAGCAAAATAGGACTCGCAACAACAAAAACACAAGGAGAAAAGTGTTGTAGAGGAAGCAGGCACATGGACAAGCCATCAACATCAGGTTCCGCCTTCTTCTTTTTATCTTCAAATCATCAACTTGGAGTAGTAAAGTTATCTGAGAATGGAATGATCCAACAGGACCTTGCTTTAGCATGTGTTGCATATAGAATTGGATATATGACATTACGACTTTTCGGACTATAAGTACAACCAGCAATTGCAACAAATAGCAAGACAAGAGTAAAGTTGCTACATAAGAACTTATTTTTTTTGCCTTTCCAGTGTTCTCTTTTATCTAGCATGATGGCCAGCTAGCATTCATGTAATTCAAATAGTTTTACAAATGACTGAGTAATGGAAATTAATGATTGCAAGCACTATATGCCGGATATTTATGAGAGTCAAAGAGAGGAAAACTGAAGACGGAAGCAAAATAAACTTGCAAGCTCCACAAAGGATCAGGATCCTGACCTTGCCTAGAAGAAGGAATCAGGGCGTTCCCTGCATCTGAGCCTCTGGGGATCCCTGATCAGCATGGCAGCATCTTTCGCTGCAGCCGCAGGGCATCGGAAGCTCCAAGGATCCCTGATCAGTTGCAACATATTTCCCAGCTGGACCAACCCTTTTTAGCAATAAAATCCTTGGCCTCTTAGGGTGCATCCTAGCTTCATTTTCCCAGAGTTCTATGGTTTCTTTGCTGACCATAGAATCCAAAGCGATTTCCTGAAGACGTCCAAAACTTTTCATTTGGAGATGATCGGAAGGGCCTAGTAGATCTTTACATAGCAACTGAAGGGAAACTAAGGGACTCAGTAATGCTCCTTGCTGGATTGTTGGGAGTCCGGGTTCTTGCACCACCAGGCGTAGGCGTTGTAGGCTACGGAAGTTCCCAAGATTTAGGATGTCGATAACTGCCACATGTGTGGCAGAAAGGGAGACGCACCACACGTCTCTAATGCAAACAGATTGTCACGTCATCACATGCATGCATGTAGGAATTTTTTTGGATTTTCATTTTTTAAAATGTTTTATCTCTTAAACGAAAAATCCGATTGAAGATCCGTTTTCACCATTAAATCTCTCGCGACGAGATCTTCGAAACTAGATCCCATGTTGATATGTTTTGATGAATTTTTTTTGGATTAAAAGTTGCCATGTCTATTGCATATGAATTGCCATGGTGTTTACATTGAAGTTGCCATGATATGTTTCAGCAATTTTTTTCTACATTTAAAAGTAAATTTTGACATTTATAAAATGGGGAATTAAGAAACTAGACTTGCCATGAACCATAAACTAAAATTGCCATGATACATGCACGTAAAATTGCCATGGTTCATACAAAAAAATAATTTTTATGGTCAAAGTACTGGAGTTGCCATCATGAAAATACTAAAATTGCCATGATCTACAAACTAAAATTGCCACATGGCAACTTTAGTTTAAGCCCTATGGCAACTGCAGTGTAAACATCATGGCAACTTCTGGGCAAAAAATTTTTTGTTGAAACATATCAACATGTAGTCTAGTTTTGAAGATCTCATCGAGACGGATTTAATGGTGAAAACGGATTTTTAGTTTGCTTTTTTATTTAGGAGATACAATATTTTTAAGCCGAAAACCAAAAAGATTCCTGCTGATGTCATCTATTCATACGTGGCAAAATGAGTGGTGGAGGCGTGTGGGCGATGTGCAAACGCCCACACGTGTGGGCGTTAGCTTTTTCCAAGATTTATGTGTAAATCACCTGCAAGGTGGATGAGGGAGTCTTGGATTAGGGGGTGTCCGGGTAGCCGGACTATACCTTCAGCCGGACTCCAGGACTATGAAGATACAAGATTGAAGACTTCGTCCCGTGTCCGGATGGGACTTTCCTTGGCGTGGAAGGCAAGCTTGGCGATGCGGATATTTAGATCTCCTACCATTGTAACCGACTTTGTGTAACCCTAACCCTCTCCGGTGTCTATATAAACCGGAGGGTTTTAGTCCGTAGGACAACTTCAACATACAATAATCATACCATAGGCTAGCTTCTAGGGTTTAGCCTCCTTGATCTCATGGTAGATCTACTCTTGTACTACCCATATCATCAATATTAATCAAGCAGGACGTAGGGTTTTACCTCCATCAAGAGGGGCCGAACTTGGGTAAACATTGTGTCCCTTGTCTCCTGTTACCATCCGCCTAGACGCACAGTTCGGGACCCCCTACCCGAGATCCGCCGGTTTTGACACCAACATTGGTGCTTTCATTGAGAGTTCCTCTGTGTCGTCGCTTTTAGGCCCGATGGCTCCTTTGATCATCAACAACGATGCGTTCCAGGGTGAGACTTTTCTCCCCGTACAGATCTTCGTCTTCGGCGGCTTCGCGCTGCGGGCCAATTCGCTTGGCCACCTAGAGCAGATCGAAAGTTACGCCCCTGGCCACCAGGTCAGGTTTGGAAGTTTAAACTACACGGCGGACATCCGCGGGGACTTGATCTTCGACGGATTCGAGCCACAACCGAGCGCGCCGCACTGTCTCGATGGGCATGATCTAGCTCTGCCGACGAACAGTGCCCTGGAGGCCGCACTCGCACTGGTTCCGACCCTTAATTCGGAGCCTACTGCGCTGATCGAGGAAGAGCGGTTGGACGCCACCTCGGGGGCTGCGATCTCAAAGGCGATCGAGCCGAACACCAGCCCCGCACTCCGCCGGGCCCGTGACTCCGAGGGGCCGGATTCCTCTCCGGACTCTGAGCCCCCCGCGCCCCTGCCGATAGAATCCGATTGGGCACCGATAATGGAGTTCACCGCCGCGGACATCTTTCAGCACTCGCCCTTGGGCGACATCCTGAAGTCGCTAAAGTCTCTCTCTTTATCAAGAGAGCCCTGGCCGGACTATGGTCAGCAAGGATGGGATACGGATGATGAAGAAATTCAAAACCCACCCACCACCCATTTAGTAGCCACCGTCGATAATTTAAACGATGCGCTCAACTTCGACTCCGAAGACATCTACGGCATGGACGACGATGCAGGAGACGCAGATGAACCAACGCCTCTAGAGCATTGGACAGCCACCTCATCTCACGATGTGTACATGGTGGATACCCCTAAAGGAAGCGACAACGAGGAAAACGGGAATGGAACGAGGGATCGATCTCTCGAAAAACAACCAAAGCATCGGCGTAAACGCCGACCCAAGCCCCGCCTCGATACAGACCCAGCCATAGAGCAGGATGAGCTGGTAGACGACGATCATGCCTTAGAGCAGCCGTCCGAACAGGGCAACCCGGATAGAGAAACCGAACAACCCTCCCCCGGCGAAAATGGCATACCGGACGATCTTACGCCGGATAAGCCCACGGAGCAGAAGAATCTCCAAAAAAGGCTCGTTGCAACCGCACGCAGCCTGAAAAAGCAGAAGCGGAAGCTAAAAACTGCGGAAGATGCACTCCGAATCAGATGGAGTAATGTAATCAATACCGCAGACAAATACGGCGGTAGTCGTCACACTAAAAGCTATCCGAAGCGAAAGCTACTGCCCGAATTCGACGAAGAGGCCTTAGAGCCCTCGCATTCAAAAAGTAAGAAAGCCACCCGGTCGGATAGACGACCCCATGGCCAGCATAAAGCGGCGAGCGGCGCCGCACTCAAGCCGGCATGCGACTCACTTAAGGATTCGCATCAAAAGGATGGCCCATCCAGATCCATTTATGGGCCAAGAAAGCAAGCTCTCGTAAGCAATGCAACCAAACCAGTGTCCGAACATCACGGCACACCCAAATACAGGGGTGCCGCACACCCCTATGTTTCACCGATGAGGTCTTGGATTACGAATTTCCAGCGGGATTCAAACCCGTAAACATAGAGGCATACGACGGAACAACAGACCCTGGAGTCTGGATCGAGGATTATATCCTCCACATACATATGGCCAGAGGAGATGATCTCCATGCCATAAAATATTTACCCCTCAAGCTTAAAGGGCCAGCCCGGCATTGGCTTAAAAGCCTTCCTGAAAACACCATTGGAAGTTGGGAAGAGCTCGAGGACGCTTTCCGAGCAAATTTTCAAGGGACCTACGTCCGCCCCCCGGAAGCAGACGATCTCAGTCACATAACGCAACAACCCGGAGAGTCAGCTCGGCAGTTCTGGAACAGATTCCTTACTAAAAAGAATCAGATAGTCGACTGTCCGGACGCCGAGGCCTTAGCAGCCTTTAGGCACAATGTCCGAGATGAATGGCTCACCAGACACCTCGGCCAAGAAAAGCCAAGAACAATGGCCGCACTAACAAGCCTCATGACCCGCTTTTGCGCAGGAGAGGACAGCTGGTTGGCAAGATGCAGCACCAGCGACCCAAGTATATCCGAAACTAGGGATGGAAACGGAAAACCACGACGCAACAAGGACCGTCGCCGGACTAAAGAAAACAGTCCAAAGAGCACGACAGTCAATGCTAGATTTAAAAGCTCGCGGCAGAATAAGAAAAAGCCGCCCCTCCAGGATAATAGGGACGACCTATCCAACCTAAACAAAATCCTGGACAGGATATGTCAAATACACAGTACTCCTGGGAAGCCTGCTAACCATACCCACAGAGATTGTTGGGTTTTCAAACAATCCGGCAGACTCAATGCCGAACACAAGGGGCTCGACACACCAAGCGATGACGATGACGAATCCCAAAAGTAGAGCACCAGGAAACAAAAGAACTTCCCACAAGAAGTGAAAAGAGTAAACTTACTTCACATTACAAAACGTGCGGCACCCATGAAGGTAAGCGCCATATGGCCTACCCCAAAGGAGTCTCGCCACTGGTTGTCAAAACCAATCACCTTCGATCATCTGGACTATTCCAGAAGTATCAAGAACGCAGGCTGGACAGCCTTGGTACTCGATCCAATAATCGACGGACTCCAGTTTACAAATGTCTTGATGGACGGCGGCAGTGGACTAAACCTGATATATCAGACTGAACAAGAATTCGCCACAGCAAAACCTCCTTTCAAGGGGTAATGCCAGGTCCAGACACCCGTTGTATGGGTTTTCTCCGGCTCGAAGTTATATTCGGCTCTGCCGATAACTTCCGCCGCGAAAAGCTGACTTTCCACATCGTCCCATTCTCAAGTCGCTATCAAGCACTGCTGGGACGCGAGGCTTTCGCTCGCTTTAATGCAATACCGCATTATGCATCTCTTACTCTTAAGATGCCCGGTCCACGAGGCATCATCTCTTTGAAGGGGAAGCATTGAGTGCGCCTCCTCCGAGCGGAGGATTGTGCGGCCGCTTTAACAGCCCCACAATACAATGGCTTCACCAGGCAGAACATCCGAACAGGTCATTAAGACCACGGACACGGATAGACGAGTCTGGCACAAAAGTATCGTTGATAAAGGCTTAGTGGCCATATACCCCTGCCCTAGGGGCTCCGCACATATAAAATAAGAGACAATAAAGCTCAATTTTATATATTTTACTTTATACTTTGTTTATTTAATATAACTTTTGTTCGGCATGACCCTTTTTCAACTTACTTCCTCTCTTTTACAGACGAACGTCGTGCTGCGCCCGTCCAGGATACGGCACAACGGAGACACAGGCGCAGACGTGCAGCAGGGACCCGTTCCAAGGATTCTTTTCAGATTAAGACCCTGCGTAAACCTTTTTTACTGTCTCTTGTTGATACACATCCCCTGGTTCTATAACCAAGGAGGAGGCTGGCGTCTTGGCATGTGGCCACGTCAGAATTCCTGCGCGTACCTGGACACTAGGGGCTTATACCTAAGAGCGTTACCTCGCCCGCTCTCATAAAGACCGAATACCTTAGGTAGTGTTCGGCGTCGCGAGTTTGGCCTTATATGCATCAGCTCTGAATCATGATTTTGGTCAAATGTTGGGTTGCCCGGCTCCTGTGTTCGGCCGCCTTACGTTCCGCTCTATCGACTAAGGCGGCACCAGGAGAACTACTGCGATTGTGCCCCGGTTCGGCCAGGCGAGCACCTCAGTAGAGAAAGCCGAAAACCGACTATCATGATATAGCGTGAGACTGGTCAACCACTCGATGACCTACCGGAATCTATAGGATTCCTCCGCTTTAACAAAGAGCCGTTTCCCGGCCAGGCACATACGCGCCCTGAATTCGGGCGAGCGCAGTCGCCACCAGGGGCTATCTAAGTAGCCTCACTGTCAAACTCCTATGGCTAAGTGAAAGTGATAAAGCATTATAGTCCGATTGCCTAGTTCGCTGCGCTGTCACCTTCTTTGTAGGACCAAGACGTTGGATTAAGTGTGAAAAAGCGCCTTCTGCGAACATCCCAGCATTATGTGCATGGGGGCTGAAGCCGACGACTGCAATCTTTCAGATTTTATATAAACGGCCGCAAAGGAGGTGTTAAAATACTTGCAGACACAAGTATAAAAAGTTCCTATAATTATTTTACAATTACATATGCTATTCCAATATAGCATCCTTCGAGCACTGCGTCTCTATTATATGAGCGCCTTGCAGGACTTCCTGAAAATAGTGCTCGGCAGGAACTCGGCTTCGGTCCGAATCTTGGGACGCAACAACGGCGGTCTCCATTTCCACCCAGTATGTCTTGACACGGGCAAGAGCCATCCGCGCACCCTCTATGCATGCCGACCTCTTAATTGCATTGATATGTGGCACCGCATCAAGGAATTGCTGCACTAAGCTGAAATAACTCTTCGGCTCCGATCTCCCCGGCCACAAATGACCCATGACGCACTTCATGGCGAGTCCGGACAACCTATTCAGTTCGGCCCATTGAGCCAGACGATCGTCCACCGCCAGTGGACGCTCTGGATTGTGGAACTGCGACCAGAAAAGTTTTTCCACTTCGCGATCTTCTTGTTCTCGAAAGTGTTCGATCGCATCAGCAGCACTCGCTGCCAAATCCAGATAGGTGTCCTCCACACTCCACATCCGGTCCAACGGAGCAAACTTCGGACCACAAAACTTCCTCCGCAGCATAAAGGGCTTTCCAGCCGCAATCTGTCCGGCCTGACACAGCTCCTCCTTCACAGCTCTCATCGCAGAGCGAGCGTCCTTGGCATCAGCAACGGCCTTCTCTAAGTCCGTCTGTCTCGCCCGGTCTTCTTTTTCAAGGAGCTTGCAACGGTCAGCAGCGCTCTTTAACTTCACGGCCATCTCGGCCATCTCCTTCTTGCTTCGTCAGTGAGCAGCCTGTTCGGCTCTCAGCTCTTCAAGGGCCTTCTCGGTAGCCGCATCACCTTTTCTGGCTTGTTCCTTAGCTCGGGCAAGTTCCGCCCGAAGACTCTCCACAACGGCCGCACTATCTGCGTCAAGCACACACACATTGTAAGATAATGGCATAAACCTCCTCTTACCAGATGCCGCCCAAGGAATTACATACCTTGAGCCTCATCAAGCCGCTTGTTAACAAGCGGGATGTCGGCATCTGCCACGTCAAGTTGCCGCTTTAGCTCGGCAAATTCATCAGTCCGGCTGGATTCCGGACACTTCGCCACCTACATACAAAGGCGACATTTTAGACCTGGGATTTTGATCCTCTGCGCGCCGTCACTTTTGACAACGCACAGAGTCTCAGGGCTACTATCTACACAGGGCGCATCTTATTTATGCGCAACTGTCAAAAAGTGTACACTATTTTACGTACCTCAAAACCTGCCAGTAAACTTCTGACGGCCTCATGCAATCCGCTTTCCGCGGACGAAATGCTTTCAATCACCGTGCCCATCAATGCACGGTGCTCCCCTGAGATAGAAGCTCGCCCTAGCAGATTCTTCAGCTCCTCCGACCGAACACCAAACGGTGCCGGACTCGTCCTATGGCCTCTTTCAAAGGCCGGACGCGGAGAACCTTGGGGGGCCATATGGCTACCTTCCGCCCCTACCGGATTCGGAGAAACCCTCCGCGACGACACCTCAGGGTCGCCCGCCTCGCTAGGTGGTACGGCAGGGGGAGGCGTTCCGCTCTCCATCATCTCCGGAAGAAGGTCCCCCGAAGACGAGCTCTGCTGAGAAGGGTTGAGGTCCGAGCTACAAGGTAAAATTTCGGTTAATCTTCTCAGATATAAAGCAAGGATTTCCCTTATCTCTCAAAAAGAAAATCTTTCTCTACTTACGGCTCGCTGGAGGGCTGATCCCCTTGAGGACATAGCTCGGCCGAGGTATCCCCCGGCGTAGGACCCTCTGCTGAGGATTTTTTTCCCCCGCTTTGAGGCCAGGGTCTCCGGGTCTCCAGAGGCGGTCCTTTTCTTCCCCTGATGAGAGGAATTTTCGGTTCCTTCCTCCCCAACAGCCTCCTTCGAGGAGGTCGTAGTTTCCTTGTCCCCTCCCTCGCTTTCCTCCAAAGGCACAATCTCCAACATCCTGACTAGCACGGGATCCGGCCTGTTCTCGGGGAGGGGAGCCAGACACCTGATCAGCTTTGCTTTCGCTATCTACTCCTGTTTAAAAGGACAACTCTTTTAGGGGCAAGTTTATGACAAATATACGGATAACGAGTCCGGGCACAAGGCTACTTACTTGAGTATCCGGGCGATTGCAGCTCAGACCTGCGTCCTCGGTTAAATCCGGACACATTGTTTGTGATCTGAAGAACAGTTTATACATCTCCGCGGGCGTTGCGCCCATGAAATGCTGGAGAGCTCGTGGTCCCTACGGATTGAACTCCCACAGGCGAAGGGAACGACGTTTGCCGGGCAGGGTTCGGCGAATCAGCATGACCTGCGTCACCTTAACCAGGAGGAGGTCTCTTTCTAAGAGATCCCCAATGCGGCCCTGCAACAAGGGCACGTCCTTGGATAACCCCCAATCTAATCCTTTGTTAACCCATGACGCTAGCCGTGGTGGGGGACCCGAGTGAAAGGCTGGTGGCGCCACCCACTTGGTGCCCCTGGGAGCGGTGATATAGAACCACTCTCGTTGCCATAAGCCGAGCTCCTCTTGAAAAGAGCCTTCGGGCCATGGAGCATCGGCATTCTTCCTTATAACAGCGCCTCCGCACTCCGCATGCCGCCCCTCGATCATCTTCGGCGCTACTTCGAAGGTTTTGAGCCATAGCCCAAAGTGAGGAGCAACGCGGAAGAAGACTTCACACACGACGATAAAAGAGGAAATGTGGAGGATGGACTCCGAAGCTAAATCGTGAAATTCCAGCCCATAATAGAACATCAGCCCCCTCACAAAGGGATCCATTGGGAAGCCTAACCCTCGAAGGAAGTGAGACATGAACACCATGCTCTCACCGGGCTGGGGACTGGGAATAGCCTGCCCTTGAGCAGGCAACCTATGCGAAATTTCGCTGGTCAAGAACTTGGCCTCTCTCAACTTTAGCACGTCCTCCTCCATCCATCGGCCTCAAAGATCGGAACCGGACATTGTCGAAGGTCCGAAGCGCCTGGAATCTGGAGCCTAGGGTGTTGGAACTTGAGGCGACGGGCGAACTCGTTTGAGATTGGAAAAAAGGAGTAAGGCCTTGGTCTCTTTATAAGAGGTTGAATACCAAGAGCCCTCCCCGTAACCGTTTGGGACTCGCCTTTAATCGAGAAAACATGCCAACGGGCACGATTGGCTTACCCACGTCCGTATTGATGAGAATCCCGTGAATAAAGGGGACACGATCTCTGCTTTGACAAGACGTGCCAAGGAAACCGTCTCGCAAAACGCGCTGAGAGTCGGACACTATCCTTGGTGTTTACAAACTTTTATGAAGAATTTGGAGGAGGAACCCGCCTTGCAATGCCGAAGACAATCTGCGCGCCGGACTCGTCGTCATTGAAGCCTGGTTCAGGGGCTACTGAGGGAGTCCTGGATTAGGGGGTGTCCGGGTAGCCGGACTATACCTTCAGCCGGACTCCAGGACTATGAAGATACAAGATTGAAGACTTCGTCCCGTGTCCGGATGGGACTTTCCTTGGCGTGGAAGACAAGCTTGGCGATGCGAATATTTAGATCTCCTACCATTGTAACCGACTTTGTGTAACCCTAACCCTCTCCGGTGTCTATATAAACCGGAGGGTTTTAGCTAGTCCGTAGGACAACTTCAGCATACAATAATCATACCATAGGCTAGCTTCTAGGGTTTAGCCTCCTTCATCTCGTGGTAGATCTACTCTTGTACTACCCATATCATCAATATTAATCAAGCAGGACGTAGGGTTTTACCTCCATCAAGAGGGCCCGAACCTGGGTAAACATTGTGTCCTTTGTCTCCTGTTACCATCCGCCTAGACGCACAGTTCGGGACCCCCTACCCGAGATCCGCCGGTTTTGACACCGACAGTGGACTTCAACCAGTTTAAGATAAACCAAGAGTTTTAGTGTAAACAGCGTTGATAGATCATCCCTCGTCAGATTAGTAGAGGTAAGGCACAGCTCTTTCAGACCACGCAGGGACGTAACAAACTGAATGAACTGACTCAGGCTGCCTTGCAGTTTGAGGGAGCTAACACAAACATGTTTTGTTGATGTTGCAGTTGTGTTGTCAACTTGATGGTGATGAAGCAAATCTTTGGAACAATCATTGATGTGAAGCGACAGAGAACGGTCACCTACTGGATTACCCATGCCAGCCTGAACAAACCTGTGAATGGCTTCTGAGAGTATGGTGTAATTCCTATATGTGCTACTGATCTCACACCATAGCTTGATCTTTGTCAGTTTTTTCATATGAACCATCAGTTCCGGGAATCCAGAGTTGCTGTCTACAACAACTCCTGCTAGAGTCTGCAAATTACTTTTTCCTTGCATGAACTTCTTACCGTTCTTGCTACTAATCTTGTTTAGCTTAATCTTTCCAAACAGGTGCGCTAGGTGGGGCAGATTAATGACTTCCACCGGCAATGTCTCTATCTGGGTGTTCCTCACGTCAAGTGTCTCTAAACAATGAAGCCTTTCCATTTCAACTGAAAGATTGCAAACGGAGCTCCCGAGTGTTAGATATTTGAGATGCAACAGCTTGTATATGTACCCGAGATGTTCTTCATTCAAACCAACACATTCTTTCAGATCCAACACTCTGAGGAGCTCACAACTTGTCAAATCTGAAACGGCTTCTCCTGCACCCCCAAAGATTGTTAGAGACCGCGGACGGAGTTGCTTGCAGACCAATCCTGTATTGGTAAATGTACTGATATTGGCAAACTTTTCTTTAACAGAGGTAACGAGATTGTGCAGGCGGTTGTGGCTACGTGAAGTTGGAACGGCAGCATGATCCATACCAGGTGTTGTATAATTTGTATGATTTTCCATGACTAGGTGACGGAACCGCCTTCTGTTCTTATCACCAAAAGATGTGACGAAATTACAAGACATGGACTTGTGCAGCATGAACTGGTGCATGATACCATGAGGTTTGCACGTCTTTGATTTTCCATCGTTGCTTTCATCGATGGACTGAATGATATTCCGGTCAATCAGTTCCTTGAAATTCTTATCAGCAGCCTCCAGGTCACCATCTATGTATCCTTCCGCTAACCATCGTCTGGTTAGAGTTTTCCTGCTGACGGGACGACCATTTGGGAATAAACTTGTGTACAGTAAACATGTCTTGAGACCACCAGACAGACTGCTGTAATTATTCACCAGAACTTGTCGAAGTTTTGTGAAATCTCCATGCGTGTTCTTGTCCATATGAGAACCTAGGCAGCTGCTGGTATCTTTGCAGAACTTTCCTGTGAGCTCACTTTCTCCTAGCAAATGGTTGGCCACACTGACGAGAGCAAGCGGATGGCCATCACATTTGTGTACGATTGCAGCCGAACCATCCTCCAAATCAGGTGAAGATCCTCCCAATAAAGAAACTTTCTTCTTTAGCAAAACCGTAGAGTCCTCTGCGCTAAGGGTTCTCATATTGTATACATAGCCGCCAGCAGAGCTGCATTTATTTGCTACGGAATGAATTGTTGTCGTCACTAGTATTCTGCTTGATGTTTCCACGAAATGATAGGTTCTATCGCCTTCCAATGTTGATGCTCCATGTCATCAATTACAATTAAGCACCTGTTAGGCAAATGGACAATATGAAATTGTGCTGAACTACTACTACTGGGTGGTCTTACACCCATCTCTTAAATACTGTATTACATATACTCCCTCCTTACCGGTGCATTAGTCACATTACGAAACCAAATAATCTCAAAACTCTTAGGCGCGGTGCATTAGCTACCCACCTCGTTCCCTATTTTTTGCCACGGAAAAAGAAATCAACCAATAGAAGACGTGGGGCCTGTATGCATTCAGTGACTTGAGACTACTAGCACAATATGCAGTGGTCAATTCTCTATATGCAATGGTATTAATTAGCAAACAAATATCAAGTTCTCTCGTTTTCCCCCACACCTTGATCGCAGTGCACAACCTAAGATGACTAATACACCGGTAAAAGGAAATCTAAGTGGCCCACATGCGTACAATACAAATGCTCTGATGTGATACTTCTTTTTTTATATGAAAAAGGACACCTGGCATCTTCATTTTAATAATTATCAAGAAAAACATCAGCCAGTAGAATAAGAATACAACTGGATGCGGAACGACCAATAAAACATAAAATTGCATTGAAAATCATACTAGCCTTCTTCTCCTTCAATTGTACATCTCCGATGGACATAAAAAATTGAATCGAATCAACAGTAGTAGTATCATGCATGGCTTGCTACATGGGTGGGGGAGTCACATTCAATACCTCGGTTAGCAAGATGTTAACTAGTTTAGAGCATCTTCAATAGCTGCCCTATTATAGGGCACTAGCATTTGTAAGGCACTTGGGGACAAAAAACGGCCTCCAACCAGTGTTTTGGCTACCACTCGAAATATTCGGTTACCGGGTGGTTACCGCATTTACCACTCCCCCCCCCCCATCGAAAACACTCATACCTAGCAAAATATCCTGAATATTTTGAATTCAAACGTCAACTAATAGTTAGATACTACATGTCATCTCTTTCAGGTCAATCCAACTCCTCATGGCAAAGCCAACCTTTCCACAGCAACTGAGTCGCGTGTTTGAATCTGCTCATGCTCTTTTTTTTTAATTTATTTTTAAGGATGCAAAAGTTAAAAAACACAGTAAAATTGGGTAAGAGCCCAAGGGTCGAACTCACAACGCATCAGCAAGCGGCAGCTGCGGGTGAACAGCCACTACGCTACGGCAAGGTATGTATCTATGTTGATACGAAAAAATTGAATTCCAAATTTGATTTTATATTTCATCGGATTTTTTTCGGTATTTCATGGTTACCATGGTAGCCGCAAATTTCCGTGCCCCTCGGGAGAAAAGGTCCAATCGGGATCCAAAACCTTGCCTCCAACAAATGCCCTATCATCCAAAAATTGCAAAATTTTCTTGCGCGGCCCTAAAAGGAGGCATCAAGTGCTGCAAATATACAACATTTGGGCGGCTGCCGTAAAATAGTGCCCCCCACGCGATGCCCAACCACAGTCGTTTTGCTACCCTCCTGCGACCGGTCTGTTGCGCCACCATCGGCCCGCCGGCCAGCACGTCGCCATGGGCAGCTCCTCCAACGCCGCAGCCGACCCCGCGACGCTCCTGGCCTCCTAGCCATAGTCGGCGCGTCCGTCGCCATTCCCTCAACTACCGCCGCCGCCCCTGCTCGTCGTGGTGGATTCACGGCCCCACGACCGGCAAATGTCACTGGTAAGGATGGCCCTCGGCCAAAGAAGACCACCTCCATGCCCAAGCCTCGAGGAGGCAGCTGTTGGAAATATGCCCTAGAGACAATAAGTGTTGTGTTATTATTTATTTCCAAGTTTATAATTAATGTTTATATTCTATGCTATGACTGCTCTGATTCTTGAACCTATGAAAACCGAGAGGTTCAGAGGAAAATTGAAATGCACGTATAGAGTTAAAAACTATAAAATATGATTCCTAGTCTACCTATAGGACTAGCTCGAGTGTTGCATGATGGTTCTGTTTTTCTGATCATGAGCGTAGTTATGTGTAACGATAATTATGGCAAAATTGAGGGCACAATGTTGGAAGACCATTCGTGTTGAACTAACCCAAGTTGATTGCTATACTATGAGATCCTTTCATGAGTAGTTGATAGTTAATAACACAGAGAAAGTTAGCATATGCATAATTGTTTAGACCATGAGAATATCAAGTATCTTCGTACCAAATGAAGTACTTTTGGTTTTTTCTAACGTCAAGCGTAATAGGGTGATCATAACAGCAACTTACAGGTGCATCAAAAAAGTATGATAAGGTACTTGATAACTCGAGATTAGAGCATCTCCAGTCGTTGGCCCCCCCAGGAGGCATAAAAATCGCCGCCTGGGGGCGAGCCAGCGGTACAATCGGCGCTGGGGGGGGGGGGGGGGTTGGGCATCCAGCCGTCGCCCCCAGGCGCCGATATTGGCCCAGTTTTAGGCCCACTTTCGGCGAATAAAGGCCTCATATGGGCGAGAATCGGCCCATATTCGGCCCCGGTTCTTTGCTTCGATCCGCCCCGGCGTCGAGCCACCTTGCCGCGGCTTTTCATTGCTCGCCGGCGAGGGTGGCGAGGACCATGAGATGTTCCTCTTCCTGGACGTCGGCCTCGGCTTCCTCCTCCAGCAGCACGGTGAGCGCCTCCTCGTCGTCCGAGTCCATTGTCGAGGCAGGCAAATCACCGAACACCTTGCGGGCGCGGTGGGCGCGTACCCGCCACTAAACTGCCTCTCTGCGGCCGGAAACGGCGTGAAAAGCGCCCAGGTGCTGGTGGAGGGGCTGCCTTGGCGAAACCTCTACTCTTTTTTCGGCGGGGATGGACACTCTAGCGGTGGCGGGCGATTGGCGGCGGTGGGATCAGCCGGTTGGTGGCTGAGCGCGCGGGGTGTGTGAGGCGAATCTGGAAGCAGGACTTGACTTTTCGCCTGGAGGTGTGGGCCAGACGCGCTTTTCCCTCGCGCCAGAGCCCACGAGCGCCCCCATTGCGCTGGGTTCGGCCTGCGATCGCCGGGCCCAAAAACGGGCCGAACCGGCGGATTTCGGCATCCTGGGGGCACGACTAGGGCGTTTTTTCAGCGTCGGCGCTGAAAAAGTCGCCTGGGAGGGCCTGTTGGGGGCGCGGCTGGAGATGCTCTTAGAATTTGCTCCTTTGATGATGAAGAGATATTCTTACGGCCCTCTCAGTGTGATGGTATCCATCATCGTCTGGCCAGACACAATATGACCTACTCACGGGGATGCCGGAACACATGAACGAGAAAAGACAACAAAATAGGTAACGAGCAAACTGATATAGTGATCATGTGTTTGATTCACGGGGATGCCAATATATTTCACATCAAATTTTTGTAAAGTATCGTGAAGCAAATGGAATAGCACATGGTAACTGAAGGTTCACTTGAATATCATTCGTATGGGTATAGGGGTCAATGTGGATGTCCACGGTTTCTCTATTGATCATTGCACAAAAGGTGTTTCGGTCCTGTTAATAGTTCACCGAACCTGCAGGGTCACACTCTTAAGGGTTTATGATCTGTTGAGTTCTATTGGAGTTCAGTGTTTGAGAAAATAACACTGGAGAAATTTCAGGGTCAACAAAAAATGTTTTGAGAGAGAACCGTAAGTGTTTCGGAGAAAACCGGGTTAAACCGGGAAGGTGGACAAGTTCTGGAGGACCTACTAATAATATAGGAGAGCTCCGGTATTTACCGAGAGAACCTTGGGATTATTCTAAGCGTCATAGGATGACCTATATGGGTGGTGCACACACACACACACACACACACACACACACACACACACAAACATTATTCATCACCGAGGATGCAGAATAAGTTATTCTTCACCCGAGGTAATCTTATGATCGCTTCATAAATAAATTACGTTTGGAATACAAATAGTTACACATAAAATACGTAAAATTTGGTATAAGAAAACAAAAAAAGGTTATATGACCAAAAATATCGCATTTTATGTGTGGTGGCATGGGGGGGGGGCATGTGTGGTATGAGTGGTGCAATGGGTGGCGTCATGGGAGAATACATGGGGGTTTTGATGAGCATGATGGAAGGTAGCCTGGGTTCCAGGAGAGGCGGCTTTGGTTCCGTGGGAGGCGGCTTTGGTGGTACGATGAGTTCCATGGGAGGCGACTTTGGTGGTACGATGAGTGCCATGGGAGGTATGGATGGTGGCATCAATTCCATGGGAGGTATGGGTGGCGACATGGATGGCACAAAGCATGAAAATGAACAAATAAAGTCTGTGATGAGCATGAAACCAATACTGGAAGCCATGGTGAGGAGAAAGAAAGGACGAGTGGAAATGAAGGTTGAGAGAGTATGTACCTTTACTATGTTTATGTGTACTTTTGCTTGTGTTGGTCACCCACTTTTTGGTGCCCCGAAATTTCTTCCAACCACAATTTGGTGCTCTAAAATAGGGCAGCTATTGGAAATGCTATTATGCTTTATTTGTTTAACTAAATAGGGCAGCAATATTACAAATTACGGAAAGCTCTAGGAGCATCTCCAACAGCTGCCCTAAAATATGGCACTGAAAAACAGGTTTAGGGTACTAAAAAGTGAGTTTTAGGGCCCCGGATTTTTCTTCTCCACCAGTGGCCCGAATGCACCCAACCATATATTTTCTTCTCCATGATTGCATACATATTGAAATATTAAACGAATCTCAAATGAAGACAAACCATATAAAACATGAATAGTATTTAATTTCAGTTAGGTGCAGCACAACTGGCCCAAATTTGTCATGGTTTCAGACCTAACTAGATGTGACCTCTTCACCACCACCATCTACATAAACAATACACCTATAACAGTATTGGTGCTAGATCAGCAACCATGTGCTCTGTACTTTGAACCAGCCTGGCTAATGGGCGGCAGTACCTCTGTACTTGTTTTCTAGTTTAGTGGTTCTATGGTAGGCATGAGTTTGTTAATCACCATATGATAATGCTACCAATACACTACACTAGTCCAAGTTAGACTAATCTACGTTTAATCCACCATAAAAAACTTATATCTAATCTGGTTAAGCCGGATCATTGTCTGTTCCTCTGCAGCATCTGCACATGAACCAGAAAAAAGGACATGAAACAACGAGTGGATTGGATGAAGTACAGATTTGATACAATAGATTGGGCTGGACAAAAATCAGACGGCGGGGGAGCACCAAATTCGGTCTGATGGTTGTACTTGCAGCAACTAAATATTGGAGCTCCATGAATAACCAACAAAAGGGGATCATCTACTTTGCTACTGTACTTCCGAAATCAACATCGATGGTTTTAGTTTCACGGCGAAGTGGAGGAGGTGGCAAGACTTGATGATGGAGGAGTCGCCAATGACGAGCAGCTTAAGAGGTAGTCGTTGCAGAAATCTACCACTCGAATGCGGGGAGCTTGAAGAGGTAGTCGTTGTAGAAATCCGACACAAATCCGAGCGGCTGGCCACAAAATCGGTCAGATGGAGCCGCTCATGATTCCCATGCACGACATCTCGGCCAACACTGCTTGGCTCCTCTCTTACCGGTCAACACTGCCTGGCTCCACTCTTGCCGGCCAATACTGCCTGGCTCCTCACCCAACAGCTCTCTGGTGCGGGCGGGGTGCGGTGTTCTGGCTGTGCAGCGCTCGGTCGGGAAACTTTCGGGGGTTCGTTGTGCGTTCATGCGCTGTTGTTTTTGTTTTGCTGCTACTGCAAATTTGCAGCACAAGAGACTAAAACTTAGGGCTGCGCCTCATATTGGGAGCAGTACTAGCTGTGTACACTAGTGTAAGACGTTTTTGCAGATAATTTCTCATTTCTAAATTTTAATGTGTGACCTACTGACCTTCTATATCCATCAAACATGAATGGAAGATGGTTCGATGTAGGACTTGGATATCACTTGTTAATCCCTTTTTTTTTGCATCTTCCTTTTTTACATAGATAATTTTCAATACAAAAATATGTTGTGCAGGTTTACGCCTATGACTGAAATAGATAATAGATCGGCAGGTCTCCAAAAGTGGTAAATTATGCCAAAAAACTTAATTGTGTTGAGTAGGTACTCACTGCTGCCGCCTTTCAATTGCTAAAAAAATGTACAAAACCGACGAGAAAGAAACCAGTATGGTTTATATCATTTAAAAGGTATATAGGAAACTGGATCAAGAAAGTAATATGCGGGCAAACAGAGATGTCAAATTGATGCATGCTAATCATATAAGACGATTGATTCTGATTGGTCAGGGGACATACCTTGTGCTTCTAGCTTGCAGATGATGTATGATGTGCTGCTGGAGCTGGGGTACTTGTTGTGTTGGTAGCACTGCTCGTGCTTTGCTTGGAAGAAGCTGCTGTAGTATCGCCGTCAAGAGCCCCTTGGCGTCGTCTTTGTGCTTCGACGCCACAACCCAGGCACGGCGAAGGAATTTCCGGCGGACTTGAGGGCAGTGATACACTGCCTTTGCGAGTGCCGTCTTTCCGGAGCCGCCAAATCCGACGATGGATATCACCATCATTTTGTCTCCCTCCACCTCTAGCAAATCCACAACCTCCTGCTTGGGTTTCTCGATGCCCACATGATGATGATGTTCCTCAAATGTGTCCGCATCGTGGGAAGCTACTGGATGCCCCTGACGATCTTGGGAATCTTCCTGCTGGCCGCCCTTGACACCGTAATTTGTTTTCTGCTGATGTGCCCCCTCCAGCCGCTTCTTCAGTTTCTGAATCTCATCAACAAAGTACACTGGATCGCCGATTGACCCCGCTTCTTCTCCACATGCAGCGCAAGGAAGGAACCGGTCCAGGCAATCCTCGATGTCAAATGCCAATTCCCGCAATACAGTCATGGATATGCGCTCTACAGCACGGGTGGGCCCCTTCTGCGCGAGCTGATCCTCCATCGCACCAGCAATCAGGTGAAGCTCCGCTTTCATAGAATCGATATCATCATGCAGGGCACTCAACTGGTCGTATCTCTGCTCTAGCACGGCGAAGAGCCTCGCGACGATGTTAGTCATCAGAGCGCTCACCACCGCGGCCTCCATCCCTCCGCCGCCTGGTCGCCGACCCACTCCGGCCCTCTAATTCTTTTTGGCAACCAACACTAGTTTTTCGGACAACACTGCTTTGTAATGGAGGCCTAAAGGGTATGGCTAGATGGGGACAGACATACACTGAAGATAGCACCGGATGACTTCATGGTTACCGCAGAAAATACGATAACAACCCTCGCAACTACTCCTAGATGCTTGGTCTTAGACGGCCTGAACAATGAAATGATAAATTTAAATCCTAAAAAATTTAAAAGTGTTAACCTGAATTTTGTTCTGGTTCTGTATATTTCGGTCCTTTCTATATGATTTTTTTTGGATGCCCCATCCTCGTTAGAGTGGTTTAGCACCTTCAAAGTTTTTCATAAATATATTTAGATTAGAGCATCTCCACTAGGTGATGTATAATAGCGGTTAACAGCTTTTGATGTAAAAATGGCACAACAACGACCTCCAGCAGCTGCCCTATATGAATTTTTGGCCAATCCTTTATACATCGCGATGTAAAATAGGACACTGTGATAATAATCTCCCCCTTTCTCTCTCGCGACCGCGTCCCCCCCCCCCCCCCCCCCCCCCCCCCCGCGGGCGACCGGCCGCGCGTCGGGCCTCCTCCCTCCAGGCTCCCCCCCTCCCTTCTTCCTCCTTGCCGCCGGCGCCGGCGCCCGCGGCCGGCTTGGCCCTGGGGCTGCTGGTGGCGGCGGCCTCCTGGCCCTTCCCCTCCCGGTCGCTCTCCGGCGCGGGCGGAGCGGCTCCGAGGGGTGCATCTAGGCGGCGGGGCTCCGTGGCGCATGCAGGCGAGCAACTGGGCGGCGGCGGCGCTGTTGACGGCGCGGCGGCGGGATCTGGCGTCGTTCGCTCGGCCCAAATCTAGGCCTGGGCGGGCCGGCGGCGGGGATGGCTCCGGTGTGGCTTCTAGGAGGCGGGGGAGATGCGACGCGTGGCTGGGTGCCAGCGGCGACGACGCCGGCCTGCTGCATCGCGGCCGGCGGGGCTTAACGGGCCCGCTTTGGGCCTGGCTGGGCCAGGGGTGGCCCGGCATGCCCCGCTGCCGCGTCCGAACGGCTACCGCGTCGGTGCCGGAGGCACGGGCCTCCCTCACGACGGCGGTGGAGGTGGTTCCCTCCCTCTCGGCGTCGATGTTGCTGCTCCCGTTGTGGTGAGCTTCTCTCCGGTCCTCTTGGCCTTGTGGTGGTGTTCGTAGCAAGGCGGCGTGGGTGGCGGCGCTACTGCATTGGCGCATGGTGATGGGCGTCGGTTTTGGCAGGTCGGTTCCGTTCGGTTGGGCGGTTGGGGTTGGAATGCGGGAGAAATCCCTGCCGGCTTCGGCTCCGACGTGGTGACACTTGCGGGTTCCACCATTCCTCCCTGGAGGGTGTCGGTGGTATCCACCCCCCAGCTCCCTCCGCGTGCCCGGGGAAACCCGAGGACTCATCCGGGCAGCAGCGTCGTCGGTGTTGCATCCCTTCTTGGAGGTGCTGCTTGGTACGCGGCGGATCGGAGCCTCGGTCGGTGGTGTTTTGTTTCCGGTGGGCGCCGCGGTGGCGGGTCATCCATGCTTTGCCAAGCTGTCGTGGTTGGCATTTGTTTCCTCTTCTTTCTCTTTTAGTGTGTTGTGCTGCTCGCCACAGCGTTATCTGTACTCGGTGTTGGGTGCTTTGGAATACAAAGCAGGGGAAATCCTTTTTCGGTAAAATAGGACACTGTTGATGCAACTATACATCACCAGGGCCGTGGTATAGCACGCGGAACGCCGCGCGCGCAAACGTAACAACCAATCTGAAGGTTCGGATCGCGTCTCCTGTCTCCTCCGTGCCCGCGCCGCCCGTTGGTGATCTGCCGCCATGTCGATCCCGCCAACCCTCCCTGCCGATGTCGCGCCTGTCTATGGCCCCATTCCCGTCGGCGGCGCGACTCCTCCCTTCCCTCCGCCGCTGCCGCCGCTATCGCTGGCAGTGGTAGGCATGGTGGGTTTGCACCTCCATGGCCAACCACCGCAACCGAACGGAGGAGGAAGTAGGCACTCGCAACCCCGCCGCAGTCTTCCCCGGGCATCGCCACCACCCCGCCGCCGTCCCCGTCCATCACGACCACCCACCGGAGCCATCGTAGCTTCAACTCCGTGCCTATAATACATCAGCTATTGGAGTTGGACCTATGGGGCCTTAGCATGACGTTTTCCTGATTGTCTACTGCAACAAGTTTTGCCTGGCTCCGGTGAGGGTGGGGTGATGACAGCAGCGCGCCTTCGGCTCGTTTCAGTGCTTGCAATCGTCGCAAGGTAGTATACGAATCTGGATATAATTTTTATTATTTCTGGTGTTCGTTGTACTACCATGGTTGAAGATGAATAGATCAGATGTTTTCTTGAAAAAAGTGGAGTTGGACCTTGTTGGTGATCTAAAAACCACCTTTTTGGTGATGTAAAATTTACATCAAGACGTATTTGGGTTCTATTTTACATCACCTATTGGAGATGCTCTAACACCTACACTCCATGGTCCATGCTGATCCGACGTCGACTGCTGCTAGTCGCCTACAACCAATCTATTACATTAAATATCACATATTTTCCACATTTATGAAAAAACACAAATATAGTTAGATAAATCTTCTGCTACAGAGTGTGCACCTTCAGAGTTGCATAGTCAATTGCAGAAAGTACTTCCTCCTTTCTTTTGCAGAAAGTCACGAAAACCCGGACACATCTCTGTGACAATTGTAAAAGTTTCACATGGAGGGCACCCACCTTCCACCTTTCCAAAGTAATAAGAAACTCTTCATCTCAGTTAGTTGAGAAAAAACATGGCATATGCTATGTTGACCGCTAATAAGGTGTACAATATACATGTTAGGTCATAGCATCTTGCCTACTAGCTAGAGCATGTTCACAAATTATACATGCTGAGCTCTGGCCGTCGATTATTTATTATGGCAAGTTACCAAGTGGGGGACATATAACATGATTGGTGCATCTACGTTGGCTTCGTGTTCATGACGTTGTACTTTCGAGAGAAAAAAATTGCAGGGGATTGTACTTAGACTAGCCACAATGAAGAGTAACTTAGACTAGTAATATGCATATGTTGCTAGTCTATATTACTACCTCCTCAGTGAAGAGTAACATATGTGTGGTATTATGCAAGACTTCATTTATTATGCTATAGACTCATCTTATCTTGGTATGTGTGATGCTACCCATACTATTAGTAACTAGTAGCTATATTATCACGTATCTCTCTTTCTTCATTTATTATTTGCCACATCATATACTTTGTCTAGATGTGTGTGATGTTACCATCTATGTTACTCCCATTATGGATAGTCTTACGAAATTTGCATAAGCTGTAATCCCAAAGTCAAACTCAACAAGGCCTCCTTGGAGCGTACATGATTTATATGGTGTCTGATATTCATCCTGTTTTCTTGATCTCTTTACAGAATTTATAGCAAGACTTGTACAAGTATCCTCTATACTCCCTCCAAAAGTAGTAGAAGAAGAAACATTTTTGAAAATATTCGGGAACTGGTTGATGGGGATTAATCAAAGTTTAAAATAGCAGGCTATGGCAAATAACTTTCAGCCTCAAAACATGCTAAACCGACACTATAGCGCCGCTAAATGGTGCTACATGCAGCTAAAACCGCTAAATTGTACATAAGCACCGTTTAGTGTGACCTTGCTAAGAGCGGTGTCCCATCCAACTGGCCATCTGAGCACACACAACACAATGGTAGGCAGAGAGCCTTGCAGGCGTCCCTCAAACGCGTGAGGCGGGACCAGGCCAATAGTATAACATGCAACATTTTTTTTTCGAAAAGGAGGGTTTCCCCGGCCTCTGCATCAGAGCGATGCATACGGCCATCTTATTAACCAAATAACAAAAAGTGTCAATAAGGTTCCACAGTCTCCAGCTAAAAAAGAAAAAGATAAATGCAGCTCACACAAGAGCGATGGACGGCTAGATACACAAACTAGCCCGAAAAAGATGCCACAACCGGCTGGCTAACAATAGATAGGTAAACTAATTGCCTATCCTATTACATGACCGCCATCCAAACCGGTTGAAGATATCCCGAGCTACCATCTCCCAACGGATAGATTCAGTAACCAAATGCTCCCTGGCCTCCATCGGAGTGAGTAGCGACCACGAACGGATCAATGCCGTAGCTCGGAAAATAACCTGCAAAAAATGAATCCGTGATATTCTGTTAAAAACCAAATCATTTTTGCAATCCAGATAGTCCATAACAAAGCGCAAACTCCAACCCGAATATGTCTTGCTAAAACAGGCTCAACCCCATTAAGCCATGTCCCAAATAAAGTATTGACCGAAGTCGGCGGAGTAATATTAAAAGCAATATGGACCGTCCGCCAAAGAACTTTGGCCAACGGGCAATCAAAGAATAAATGTGTAATCGTCTCATCCCGATCACAGAAACTACACCTAGTAGGTCCTGTCCAATTGCATTTAATCAAGTTGTCCTTTGTTAAAATAACTTGTTTATGAACAAACCACATAAACACTTTAATTTTTAAAGGCACTTTGACAGCCCAAACATACTTGGAAGTTGGAATAGCAGTCGAATTAATAACATCAAGATACATTGATTTAACTGTAAATACTCCAGAACTAGTCAACTTCCAACGCAATATATCGGGTTGGTGAGAAAGTTGAACCTCCATCAGTCTCCTAACTAGATGGAGCCATTCTTCCCAACGATTGCCCGCTAGCGACCTTCGAAACTGAATATTAAGGGGGACTGATTGGAAAACCGTTGCAACAAACACATCACGTCGTTGAGCAATCCGATATAACGACGGATATTGAATGGCTAAAGGTGATTCACCAAGCCAAGTATCCTCCCAGAAACGTGTACTTGTACCGTTTCCAATAACAAATCTCGTCCTATTGAACATAGATTGCTTGACTTTCATTAGTCCTTTCCAGAAAGGCGAATCAGTCGGCCTGACTGCGACCTGGGACAATGTTTTAGTTTGGAGGTACTTGTTGCGGAGGATCTGCGCCCACATGGCCTCAGTCCCGGAAGACAGCTTCCACAACCACTTACTAAGAAGACATCTGTTCTTAACTTCAAGATTTTCAATACCAAGACCCCCTTGGTCTCTCGGTCTACGGATGATGTCCCATTTAGCAAGCCGGTATTTTCTTTTAAGCTCATCACCCTGCCAAAAGAAACGCGACCGATAAAAGTTCAGTCGTTTCCTAACACCAACTGGGACCTCAAAGAAAGATAAGAGAAACATAGGCATACTCGTGAGCACCGAATTAATCAAAATCAAACGGCCTCCGTATGACATGAGCTTACCCTTCCAACAGCTCAATTTTTTCTCAAAGCGATCCTCAATGCACTTCCATTCTCTGTTTGTTAGCCTACGATGGTGAATCGGAATACCAAGGTAAGAGAAGGGTAAACTCCCCAACTCGCACCCAAACAATTGCCTATAAGACTCCTGGTCGTCTTTGGCTCTACCAAAGCAGAACAATTCGCTCTTATAACATGCAACATTTTTGGCACCGATAAAGGCGTCTGCTCCTTCCATCTTTCCTCAGTGATTGTTCTTGCTTAATTAGCTGCTTCCTCCGTTTCATGATGTAGTGCATATATAATTTTTTTAAAATAAACCTCACCAACTTTGACCAAGTTTGTGAAAAAAACATTTACGTCTAGATTACCAAACATATATCATTAGATTCATCATAAGACATAATTTCATATTTTAAATATTTGCTATTGTAGATATAAACAGTTTTCTCTATGAACTTAATCAAAGTTGACTTTTAAAAATCTATACATACTACATTATGAAATGGATGGAGTACATTTTTGTAGGGTGGATATCAACTAAATCAAGGATGCTTGCGGAGGGGCAGAAAATAATATATAGTTTCAATCGTTCCTTAAGATGTGGCACACCAATTAGGCTTTGTTTGATAGCTACCTGTTCCGTGCAACTAAGCGATGATGTGATCGATGGTTTTCTCTGCGATGGAGCAGGGCTTGGCTCATGAGACTTGCATCGATATGATCCTGCACTCTTGCGTGGGCACCGTGAACCCATGCGACGAGGAAGAGAGGGACCTCTTTCACGCCCTGGCGAAGGTCACGATAGGGGATGGGAACAAGGCGAGCTTTTGGGAATCCGCCAGGCTAAACTGGCTTAGGCCCAAGCAGATTGCACAATTAATATTTGACATTTTCAGAAACAAGAGCTGGGGTTTAAGCAAGGCTATCCAGAATGACGCTTGGGTACATCAAATTCAGTTCACAAATGGCCTAACAGTGCACACATCTAGGAGTTCATCTCACAGTGGACTATGGTGGCACAAGTGCATCTTCAAGACGATGAACACGACATCATCGAAGAAGATACAATTAAAGAGACCTCAAAACAACACCCTTTCGCAAAAAACTACTCAATAATTATCTGAATTTACCAATACGGCTCTTTACCACCTGAGCTATTTTCGGTTCTTGGTGGAGGATTCTACTGGTCCAATGTGACATAAGCGATTCGCAGCTTCACCTCATTCACCATGGCCGTCTTGAACAATTCTTCATAATCGATCACAAGATCTTGGCTGACGCCGGTGCTCTGCACAAGGAGCAAGTCGCCGCACCGCATGTATGGTGGCGCCGCCTCCTGCGCTCGCAGAGTCACGCCCACGTGACGGCTGTAGAACGGCGGGATGGTCCCTTGGCTTGGCCGCACACTGTACTTGTTCTCGTCGATCAATATGTTGAATGCGATGAAGCCACCTGTCTTGTTGGTTAGCTGCAGGCAGCACGACGCCTCCTTCCTTAGCTCAAAGAGGAACCGCAGCACCGTGGGCGGATCCACCGACATAATGTTAGTGTTGCAGCTTCTCTGCAAGGAAAAAAAAAGAGGTTGATTCGTGCAGCCAAATCATAAATAAAAAAATATCATTGCACAGGTACATATTCAACAGAAATTTGACAGGCCAAAAATATTGAAACAGAGGATTGCAAACATTAATTGAAGAAAAATACAGGGGCACCCATGTCTTCCCAGTGGTCAAGCAAACGTACCTGGAAAGTGAGATCTTTTGGCAGATCAGAAGCTAGTGACATTTTCTCAATCTTAGCTTCTAGTTCCGCAAGTTCATGGACGATGTCCCTGATAGATGGCCTTTCGTTTCTGTCCCTGGCCACACACCTTAGTGCAATCTCCACAGTTGTACTCACTCGGAGGATATCTATTTCGTGCGAGGAATATCCAGGCTTTTCCTGCAACCTTCTCGTCCAGTTTTCAGTTACCTGCATACAAAATTGTCACAGAAAACTCCCTTAGAAAGATAATGCTCAGGTCTGTAAAATGTGAAAGAGATGTATGTATGTCCACGGTATAAACAGATAATTTGTACTAAAACCACGACACTTATTTTGCAACGGAGGGAGTAGATTTCTCTTACATGCTCAATGAAGTCTTTGGGAGACTTTTCAGCACGACAGAAGTAGCCCATATTACCGGCCATCATTTTTATAATCACCACTCCCAAACTGAATACGTCAAACTTCTTCGATACAAAGCCACGTTCTACATATTCCGGGGGCATGTACCCGCTGCATGATATCAGAAATATAAGACTATGTGGTTATTGCAGGACACACATATAAATCCAGCTTAATACATGTGTCAAACTTACTGTGTCCCATTGACAATCTCTCTTTTATGTGCTAATGTTGAAAAAACAAGTTTGGACAAACCAAGATCCGCAATTTTAGGTGTCATGCTCTTATCCAGCAAAATATTGGCTGGCTTTATGTCTAGATGGAAAATAGGCTTCTCCTGCGCGCTGTGAAGGTAATTTAAGCCCTCACAAGTCCCTCTGATGATTTTATAACATATGGGCCAATCAAGTTCACAAGATTCTTCTGCAATTACAAGTAAACACAGCAGCGTATTTGTCAGATATATGATGCTGAATCATTCATATACCTTGGATCCAGGTCATGGAAGAGGTTTAATTACCTGTAATATGTTTATCGAGGCTTCCGCCCTGCATATATTCGAAGCAGAGCACCCGCTCCATGATTTTCACGAAGACAAGTTCCCCATTATGATTCACCTGTCTGCTCCGAGTCTCGTAGCAGTAGCCAATGAGCCGCACAACGTTTTGGTGGCGTACCTTATGAAGGTCAAGGAACTCGCTGTGGAACTGCTTATCATCGAGTCCCTGCAATTGATGGAGCTTCTTCACAGCAATCTCTTCCCCTTGATAGGTCGCCTGATAAAATCAACCACTTGTCATGGTACAGATCTTGATTGTAAATGTGAGAAGCATTGACAGAAAATACAATGATTAGTCGATCATACCCTGTAAACATCTCCGTAACCACCGCTGCCGACTTTCCTATAATCTGCAAAGTTGTTTGTGATATCTTCGATCTCATGGAGTTTAAAATTCATGCTGATGTAGCCTTTCCACAGGCTATTCTGACGTTCTTCTTCCTGAGAAAGAGAGAAATATTCCACCTAAGAGGAGAGAATATGTTCAACATCCACAATGATCATTCTTAATCCACTTTTTGGCTCTCCAGCTAGCTCCCAGGTAAATGTGGAATCTATGATAGCTAGCTCCATGATTCCAAAATTCAAATACGCAAATTAAAAGCAAGCCTGTTTTTTTTTCAATCTTAGTTTCTTTACCCAGTCATAAAAATCAAAATGGAGCACATACGTATGACTAAATCACAAAAGCTAAATGAATTTTGGGGTAGTTTTGGATCACATGCCCTGAATTTAGGTATATGATGCAGCATACGTTCATTTCAATGTACGTCATCTAATACCCTAAAATCACTGAATTTGGTGATATTTTGAAAGTTATGTACTATATTTGAATGTCATATCTGTTCGTATATCAAAAAAGTAAAACTTGCAGAAAACATGATCAGATATGGTGTGAGAAAATCATGCGCATTTAAAATCATGGAATTTGAGCGATGTTTTCAGAGGTATGTACTATCTATGTCTTATCTACCATGTTCCCTTACAAAACAAAATCATACCTTGTTAGCTTCTCCAACGGCACCGCCACGAAGTTCCCGGTTCCCTGACAAACCTTGCACCATATTTGCAGTTTCCTTGGTATTTCTCCTCCTGGTGAGAAAATATGGATGTTTTACATGGGATAAATTTTATGCATATACATCTAGCTAGAGCAAGCTTTAAACATATATGACCAATTTAGTCGATCTTTTCCTTGACCTTTGTTACTTGAGCAATGGACTTTGCACAAATCACACCCATGTAAAAGAGTGCAACGTAAGTTGCAAAATAAAGTTGAAAGTTTGTGATGATCTATGTTTAGCTATTACTGTGTGAGGCAGAAGAGTGTAATGGAAGATCTCTAAGTTCAACAACAAAGAGAAAGTATGAAATAATGGACAGAACAGGACAAAGAACCGTACCGTTGAATGAACTGATAGTTGCCACCGGACTCTTGTTTCGGAATTACAGGTTGTTCACTTTTTATACTGCTTGATGCATCTTTCTCTCGGATCACATGTTGTTTTTGTGCCGGACCATACCCTTGCTCAAGCATAGATGCTCTTTTTATACTGACCTTACTACGTTTCTCACTGACGGACTTCATGAATGCAGATTCTGCAGCTTGAATATCATGTTCTTCCGCACCCGTGGCTACCCCAGTTATTCCAGAAATTTCCTGGACGCTTGACAGGTTCTCAATGCCGCTGAGCAAACTGCCACCGGCATTTTGTTTTATATCTTCCTCAGATTCTTGTTTCGGAATTGCAGGTTGTTCACTTTTTACACTGCTTGATGCATCTTCCTCTCTCTGTTTTTCTGCCGGATCACACTCTTCCTCAACCATATCTGCTCTTTTTACACTGACTTTACTACAGAGCTTGCTAACAGCTTTCATAAATGCAGATTTTGCAGCCTGAAAATCATGCTCATCGGCACCAGGGGCTGCGCCAATTATCCAAGAAATTTCCTGGACGTTTGACAGGTTCTCAATGCCGCTAAGCAAAGGCACATACTGTTTTCCTCTGCGAACATTGAAACCTAGCTTGATTCTCTGAAGATTGGGCATTGCTCCTTCCTGAAACATCAGGCGCAGTTCACCACACCTGAACTCAAAATACACGAGAGCAGAAAATGCTCCTGATGCGAAGCCGATTAGTTCTGTAGTTCCTCCCTGGACGTGCAATGAGAGAAGAGTGAGGGATGGCAATCCTTTCATGTTACCGATATCATTCCTTAGCAGTTCTCTGACGACAACTTTCAGAATGCAGAGGTTAGTTAGCTGTCCAATCCACTTGGGGATTCTGCAAATGGGTGGCAATAGCTCCATTGTGTTCAGTGAATCGGGAGAACTGCTCCAATCATCCAATAAAGTGGCAGCACTAGGAGGATTCAGGGTATCATTTGTGAGGACACCAGTCACATCAGGCAGTTCTGTCCCACCTCCTAGACGGAGATGCAACAAGTTTCGAAGATGAACAATATCCGATGGAATGGCTGCTACTTTTGCATTTATTTCAAGTGTTTCCAAGTGTTTCAGACGCTGCATCTGCTCTGGAAGATGCACGGTGCTGTTGCATGTCGCCTGCAAATATCTCAACAGAAGCAATCCAGAGATACACTCCAGGTCCACACCTGTGCTTGGTTGATCAGCCCAAATATGGAGAATCAGTACTCGAAGAAGCTTAAACTCTGATATGGAAGGCAAGCAGCTCATCAGTCCAGTATAAGCAAGAGATCGCATTTGCGACAGTCCGATACGTGCTGGTGTAGTTGCATATGTTGCACTGCCGAACTGGAGGGACAGACGGCTAACCATGTTAGAAAACCGTACCGCCCTTTGAGAATAATCTATTACAGTGACAAAATTCTCTTCTCTGGACTTGGATGTAATGATATCATGTACCATGTGATGCACCGCATAGTACACAACATCATTGCCATAGTCTACGTCTATATGTTGGATCATGCCCATACTAACAAGCATATCAAAATAGCTCCCGGCAATTTCCATTTTTCCTTTCTCTGCTGGTGCACTGATGAGACCTTCAGCAACCCATTGCTTCGTTATATCTTCCTTCAAGATAACATAGTTCTCTGGGTATACACTAAGATGCAACAGACATGTCTGAACACAACTGGGAAGCCTATTGTAGCAAAAAATCAGTACTTCTTTCAGTATCTCGTCAGAAGTTGTATTTGTTAGAAAACTTTTTTGTATTTGCTCCCAGTTCTCTACTGTATTTGCTTCTCCATGGCTTGCTAGAACACTGGATATGCTGATAATTGCCTGTGGTAAACCAGCACATCTTCTTATAATCTCATCTGACACTTCATCTACTTGTCGAGAGTGTTGTTCTCCAGAGCCAAACACTGCACTGGTGAACAACTCTTTTGAGTGACTCTCGCTAAGATGTTCCATCTTAAGCATGTACTTGGACTGATAACTGCAACATGCAAGAGCAACATCCTCAATTTCTGTTGTTGTTATTATCCTGCTGCCATCGTTACCCTTTGGGAAAGCACGGGCTGCAACATCCCATACTGATGTATCCCATAAGTCATCAATTATAATGAAGTACCTGATAAACAAAGTATATAGTATAATTAAACGTAAGTGGAATACCACAAATACTCCTAAAACAAGCACACAGTTATTTCAGTGCTACACTCATAAGTTCAAGTACCTAACCTTACACATCAGGTCAGTGCCACCCTTGCATACCCATAACACTTTCATGCAAATAAAAGGCAAAATTAATGGATACGTGCCATCGAATAAAGAATAAAAAGAGATTGTCCAACATCCTATTAACTGGCTTTGTGTTGTTTCACAGATTGCTGACTGCAACTAATGTAGGAGTGCCATCATGGGTATCAGCTCTGAAACCAACAAACCAATTAACAGCAAAACGCTGGGCGCCCGCTGGCTTATGCCACGTAGCACGAGTAGCCAATCAAAAGGTCAGTTAACTGATTAAAAATACTAAAAAGAAGCTCAATTATTGCTCCACTGCGGTGCGTTCATCTCGGCTAGCTCTACCTTTGTTAGTCCACGTGTGGTGCACTGGTTGGGCCGGTGGCTAAAAAGAGAAAAGTCCCGGTTTGACATGAAAGTGCTAATAGGACTGATGCTAAGACAAGTACGCACATCTCCCTCTCAGGAGGCACGCCATGGCACACCCCAGGCCCTAGTGAGTCACCAATCCACGCAAGCTCAAGATGACGGGACAGTCAAGAACAGAAGATCACCGGATCATCCACACACCAGTCAGCAAAGAAGGAAAAACACATAGACAAATCAATGCACTGTTGTGTCACTGGGGCATTGATGACAACACCAGAAAATAGACAGACACGCTGACCCACATGACACAACAAATGTTTATTTTAATAATTCAATGGTTATAACATGGTACTTATATAAATAAATAATTGTTGTTCAACATTGGATTTAGAGTTTTAAACATGGGTTCTAGGATACAAACTCACACTAGGGCAAAAACATAACACACGAGATAGATTGGACAGAAACTATTTTCGTGACCTCCTTGTCTTATTGCTCTATATATAGCCTGATTACAATCAACCCCGCATCCAACACAATATGTAAACGAGTCCAACTTGACGCGACCCAAATTCAACCTTGTATGTGAAAGAAAATTTACTTCACAAATAGACTAACATGCAAACAAGAACTATAATATTTTAGCTAGTAACGACAAAAAAAGTGTGCATATATATAAGTTGTTTGGGGCACCTAGCATTTAATAGCTCGCATGTCCACCCATTTGTATTTATTGATTTGAATAGAATTAAAACACATATTGATTGGTGGAGAGAGAATGACAGAATAAAAAGGAAACATATATACTATGTACGCACAATGTGACTCGTCGGCTTTTGGATTTTTTCTACGCACAGATGAATAAATGTATACATAAAAGTTGATACCATTCTGAGATATTCATGACAAAATATTTTTATTATCTATATCAACAAATTGTGTGCAAACTCCAAATAATATAAATACCCATGGTATATATACCTACTAATGAAATTATGTACATACACGGATACGTATATATCCAATGATTTATTCTAGGTTTTTAGGTATTAAAGAAATTATATACATAGCGGATATGTATATACCTACTAACAAAATTATGTACATACGTGGGTATACATATACCTACGAACGAAATTATATACATACCTCTGCAAAAGAAGAAATTATGTACATACGCGGGTATGCGTATACCTACCAAAGAAATTATGTACATATGCGAGTATGCATATACCCCTAACGAAATTATGTACATACGCGGGTATGCATATACCAACTAACAAAATTATGTATATATGCGCATGCCTTGAAAAAAGATACATATACGGGTATGTGTATGTGTATACCCAATTAGATGGTGGGTATGTGTATACCTACTGCTGAAGTTACGTAACATACATGTGTATTTTATATACGTAGTGATTTATTCTACGAATCAATAAGTGGTATATAAGGAGGTAATAAATGTTGATTTTTATTCACTATGGTATTTTAATCACCTTCCTTTTCTATGATGTGACATGCATGCATGGGACAGTTAAAGAATTAAAGGCTGCCAAATTAATTAGTAATTAAATCATTTACATTTGTTTCCAAATCTGTCGCTAAACACGATCCAACGATGGATAGGCAAGGTACCCAGACACCAAGGTGTCCCAAACCGGCGTCATATATATATATATATATATATATATATATATATATATATATATATATATATATATATATATATATATAAGTACCAAGTTTCATGAAAATACACAAAAAGACAAATACATATACCAAAGCGGGCTTTTTTTGTTGTTGTTTTGTGCCACAATGTTTTTTGTCGCCTACAAGTTCATCATATCATTTAATAAAAATCCTGAACATGTTTGTTTTCACAGAACTTTTTTGAGTTTTTTAGAACTTTAAAATGTGTTTTACCCTTTTCAAATTATAAGGTTGGGACCTCAAACTTCGCACTCAGCAGTCGCCCTTTTATTCACGCAATGCAAAGAATGAGATCAAGACAGAAAATTCATACTCTCTAGTATAGATTTACCTAGGGCTTGGTCCTCCTCACCCCATGCATCTGTGCTCTAACCAGCTCCAATTTTCCCATAAATTTCTTGGATCAAACCAAATCTATCCCCCCTACAAACTGATCCTGATACACCACCTCGCAAGTGAAATAGAGCAATTGCACCTTGCACTATTTGAATGGGAGACAAAGTTATGACGACACAGAGGGGGAGGAGGGACAGTATGGCGCTACCACCACAAACTCCATTAGAGCATCTCCAGCCGCGGCCCCAACAGCCCCCCCGGCGACTTTTTACGCGCCGGCGCCGAAAAAACGCCCCAGTCGCGCCCTCAAGACGTCGAAATCCGCCGGCTTGGCCCGTTTTTGGGCCCGACGATCGCAGGCCAAACCTGGCGCACTGGGGGGGGGGGGGGGGGCGAGGGGGGCGCTCGGGGGCTCCGGCACAAGGGAAAAGCATGCCTGGCCCACACTGCCAGGCGAAAAGTCAAGCCAACCGGCCAGATTCGCCCCCCACCCCCCGCGCACTCGGCCGCCACACTGCCGATCCCGGCGCCGCCCACCACCCACCACCACTAGATAGGTCATTCCCCGCCGGAAAAGAGAGGACGTTTCGCCGCGGCAGGCTTTCCACCACCGTCGGAGCGATTTTCCGGCATTCCGGCCGCTCAGGGCGGTGTACCGGCGGTGTGCGCCCACCACGCCTGTAAGGTGTTCGGCGATTTGCCTGCTCGGCGATGGACTCGGACGATGAGAAGGCGCTCGCCGTGCTGCTGGAGGAGGAAGCCGAAGCCGACGTCCAGGAAGAGGAGCATCTCATGGTCCTCGCCGTCCTCGCCGGCCTGCTCGCGAGCAATGAAAAGCCGCGGCAAGGTGGCTCGGCGCCGGGGTGGATGAAAGCAAAGAACCGGCATCGTTTGGAAGGCTACTGCATGCTCTACTCTGACTACTTCGCCAACGCTCCACTGCATGGCGACAAAGTATTTCGGCGCCGTTATCGGATGAGCCGAAAGTTTTTCCTCAGGATTGTGAATTCCATCTGTGAGTTCGACAGCTACTTCAAGTGCAAGTAGGATTGCACCGGCAAACTTGGATTCACCTCAATTCAGAAGTGCACGACAGCGATGAGGATGCTTGCATATGGAGCTCCTAGTGATTCACTCGACGACTATGGGCGCATGACCGAGTCCACGACCATTGAGTGTTTATACAAGTTCTGCTGGGCAGTAGTGGCAGTGTTTGGACCGCAATACTTGCAAACACCCAATGCGAAAGACACTGCTCAGATCCTAGCACATAATGCAGCAAGAGGATTTCCTAGGATGCTTGGAAGCATCGACTGCATGCATTAGAAGAACTTCCCATTTGCTTGGGATGTACAAAGGCGCCAAAGGCGGTTGCAGTGTGGTACTTGAGGCGGTGGCCACACAGGACCTCTGGATTTGGCACTCCTTCTTTGGTATGCCAGGAACTCACAATGACATCAACATGCTGTAGTGCTCCCCTATCTTTGCCAAGCTTGTTGAAGGTCATTCTTGTCCGGTGAACTTCAAGGTCAATGGGCGGCAATACAACAAGGGGTACTACCTAGCTGATGGCATCTATCCGAGATGGTCTACATTTGTGAAGACTATCTCAAACATGTGCCAGGAGGCAAGAAGTCCCACTTTGCCAAGGTGCAGGAGGCTTGCAGGAAGGATGTCTAACGGGCATTCGGTGTGCTTCAATCTCGATTTGCTGTTGTCCCGTACCCTGCTCAGACCTGGTCGAAAGATCAAATGTGGGAGATCATGACTTGCTGTGTCATCTTGCACAACATGATCATCGAGAGCGAGCAGGAAGAGCCAGTGTTTGACACTGAACCATACTACAGGCAGGGTCCCCTAGCCGAAGTTGATCACCAGCTACCGGCAATCTGGGCTGCCTACCTCAATATGCGTCAGGAGATCCGAGACCCACAGGTGCATCAACAACTGCAGCAGGATCTGGTGGAGCACCTATGAAGGATCAAGAGCGACGCCTAGCTCGACGTGTGATGAAATATGAGTTTTTATTTCTTCAACTATATAATTTGTATTGAATTATTTGTTGTTGTACTATTTGTTGAGCTATTTGATTTTTATTGATTTGCTGTGATGAATATGTGACACAAAAACCACGCCGAATATGGGCCGATTCACGCCGATATCGGATGATTTTTTGCCGAAAGTGGGCCGAAAGGCGGCCAGGAATGGGCCGATATCGGCGCCTGGGGGCGACGGCTGGATGCCCAACCGCTCCCAGAGCCGATTCTATCGCCGGCTCTCCTTCAGGCGGCGATTTTTATGTCTCCTCGGGGGCCAATGGCTGGAGACGCTCTTACTATTTGTGTGTGTGTGTGTGGTGGGGATTCGGGACTCAGGATCTCCTCATCCTCATCACATTCTGAATCCCCACGACATTTTCTTTGATGATGAGGGAGGGGGCCAGGGGCTTTACGTAATCAAGCACGGGGTGGTCTCTAGGGGCAAGAGAGGAGGGTCTTCACAAGAGGAAAATGCCGTTTTTGCAGGTTGTACTTTTTATCTTTTTTTGTGGGAAATATACTTTTTTATCAAGGTGCAGACTTTGGATTGTCACTTCTCCACCCTAGTAATTTTCTCCTCCACACTTAGACTGCTATGTTGCAGAATGAACTTTGTAAGCCTTTTGGCTGAGTGCATTTCTATAGTCAGAGGCAAGGTATTCTGTTTGCACTTGGTGTGACAGCAAGACCCACCAAAACCTTATTTGAGTGAAAATGGTGCACCAAATAAGCATTTAGAAAATATTTTGTTTGCAGGGATTTAGAAAATACTTCATTGGTCAAGATTCAAACACCTTATAATTATCTAAGAAATGGCTGCATCTAGCGTGGGTGTAGAAAACCACTCCCCACTCAAGTAGTCTTGTCTGAATGATGAAATTTTTATATACATTTCTCAAGTACATTTTTTTTCTTGAATATGCACGAGTGTGCATATCATACATATTAAAAAAAAAAGGTGCTCAACAGCTCAAGTACCTTTTATGCTTTAGATGCTCGTTGATGTCATGAATGAGCTCGTGCACCTCATTAGCGTCGGGTGGTTGGTCCGGACGAACTTGTGCGAGTATGCTCCTCAGGATCCTCCTCATGTCAGGTTTCTTGGCGGTCCGCACGAAAGCCCGGCAGCGGAAGTGGTGCCCGGGTTTGTGCTCACGCCATAGCTCTTTGGCAACCGTGGTCTTGCCGATTCCTCCAACACCAACAACGGATAGCACCTTGAGCTGCTCGTCCCGGTCGATCAGATTTTTGCGGAGCGTTTCGAAGGCGCCACCATTGGCGTGAAGGCCGACGAGTAGATCTGGCTTCCGGCCGCCGTCGCCGACCACCATTGGGATCGCTAAGACAGCTGCACGGCTGCGGACGCTCTCAAGCTTGTATCTGTCGTACCGCCCATTGGCCTCCTTCACGCGTGGCTTGAATATTCTTGACATCTTGTCGATCCAATCTGCATCGGCGTCGACACAGTTGACCATTTCATAGGATAGTTCGCGCGCCTCATTCATCCAGATCCTCGCTGCATGACGGGGGTCCTGTGGCTTGGAGAGCTTCAGCAGACGGGATACAAGTTTCCGGATCTCATCCATGAGTTCGGAATCCTTGAGCGCATCCAGCTTCCCGGGAAGGGAGCCCAGGGCGCCCATAGACGCGCTAATCGGAGGCAGCAGATCCATATCGATCTCTCTGCAACAGAAACACAAGAGCGAGCACCAAATTAACTAACAAGAAGGCCAAATCCCGGACCAGAGGAAAGAGGAAACACGAAAAATCCTCACCCGTCTGACTGCCAGACGACGCCACCGGGCTCGGGCTCAGCCATTTCCTTAGGCTTCTCGTCCAGCCCGACGCTAGAGATCTGCGCCGAGCGCTTGAACTCTGCAGTAAGCTAAGCAGGCTCAGCTGCGCCCGTGACCAGCGTTAGGGTCTTGTTCTCCTCGTGTGGACTCTGCTGTCACGGCATCTCGAACCGCAACCCCAAAAATCCTCCCGCATCCGTCTACGGACAGTTGATAGGTCTGTGGACACAGATATGGAAGGCAGTCATCCAACGCTAGCCGCTTACATTTTCACAACAACTAAAATCAACCGGACAAAATTCATGGAAACAAATCTGGTTTTCATAAAACACGGCCTGATTTCATATAAACACACCGGATTTCATATAAACAAGATGGGTTTCATTACGTTTACATCAAACGGTGTTAGTCCGTCTCTAGAGGTATAATAATACCTAATCTAAATCGCCGCCCACGGATCCCTTTGTCTTCCTCATGTCCGGCAACCCGATCACCGAGCTAACGGGCTGCCGGGAGCCCCGGAGGTATATGCTTCAGCGCAAAGGACGACTCACTTCCCCACCACTCATCGGAGTGGAACCCCTGGCTGATGCTTCAGCGGGAGGGGAAGGCGACGCCTCCGCTTCCGTGAAGCCCATGTGGGGTCAACGGAGGTCCTCGAAAGAGAAGAACCGGGCAAGGCACCGGTTGTGTATGCCACTGTCGCCTAGGCGGTGGCCTTCATGGGACCCAAGCGGCGGCGGAATCCCATGTTTTACCTCTCCTCGATAATGGCGGAGGACGCGGAGGCGCCGGCCACCAACTCGTCGCTCTCCGCGCACCCGACTTCTGCCTCTGCCTGCATGGTGCGTCTGCATGCACGAGAGGCGCGGTCACACGCACGGGAGGCACGTCCGCAGGCATGGGAGGCGCGGTCGTCGACGGCAGCGATGACGCTCGTGCCGCCGTGCTCCCCGCCGTGCCGCCGTGGAGTAACTCGCCACTCCTCATTTAGTGGGTCTGCAGCGACGAGTTGCTGAACCACGTGGCGGCTTCGGGTGACAACTTGCTCCGTCGGGTGAGGCACGGGAGGTGGAGTAGCGAGTTGCCTCGCTCGTATCCGGTGGGCTCGGTGGCCACCCAGCCGGCTTGTATGCCGGAGAACTGCTCTTCGGACGCCATCAGAAGAGTGGTCAATGAGAAGATTGGGGGAGCGGCGGAGGGGTGTGGTTCTTGCCCGGCGTCTGCCATTGTTTAAATAGAGGGCGAACGGGAGGAGCTCCGCCGATATTGTGTTTAATGTCAGCCCGCTCCTGAACGGATGTGTGGTCGGAGTAGGTTTCTCAGCTTCCATGCCGGGTTAATGGAGCCATATGAATGCGGCGAGGAGGCGTGTTCAGCCGGGCGCGCACCAGGTGAAACCCTTGGCCCACGCGCCGCTTCAATGGTGGAGGCAATGAGAGGTCACGTCCACTCAGAGCCATCTTCAATGCGGAGCGTCACGCTCTACAGCGACATAAATGCGGGCAGCTGGCGCCGGGCGGGAACACGCGCAGAAGGGGGGAGGTTTTTTATGGGCTAGGGCGGTCAGAAGCGGGCTTGGGACCGGTCCGGACTCCCGCAAACCTTCCCCACTTTTGTCTCGGATTTGCAGGAGAAATCGTGTCCGGACCGCTCCGCGGACCGATACAAGTTGGCACTGGATGGCTTCCGCGGTCCAGACAGCGTGGTCCGGACGGTTGCAGGAGGTTTACGGGTCCGCTTTGGAGATGCCCTTAGACGGTTATTTAGTAAGTGGTAAGTTGAACACCTCTTTAGGGCTTCTTGAAAGGATCTGTATAGGATTTTTCGAGGACTGCAATCCTTAGGAATTTTTTCTACATTAGACCTTTGACTTATATGATTGGATCTCATAGGAATTTTGTCTATGGAATTTTTTGTACTACATTTCACATGAAAATAGCAAGAAAAATATTTCCCTCACGTCGCTCCCTCCCTGGGGCGACATGGGCAGTGGCTCTGCCCCATCCACCACGCCCCTCCTGATGAAGCTATGTACCTAGGGTAGGGGCATGGACCTGTCCTAAGTGCCCTACCCAAGGACATCCCTAGAAGAAGTCACCTTTCAATCGACTTGGAGGTATCCCACTCGACGGATTCAAGACACTCGACCATGGAGCTATCACTCGACCACGAAGCCAACCACTCGACTGCCAGGAGATCTAAAGTCACTCCGCACGCAAACGGTCGGTCATTAAGTAGTTTTTATGGTCATCATAGCACTTTATTAGGGACGTTACCAGTAACGCCCAGTCTTAATGTACTTTAAACCCTGCATTACTGAGGGCCGAAGGGGCCTGGCGAACTCTATATAAGCCACCCCCTCCTTAGTATCAAGGGTTCGCACCCCTATTATTCATACCCACATAATTCAGTCGACCGCCTCCGGGCACCGAGACGTAGGGCTGTTACTTCCTCCGAGAAGGGCCTGAACTCGTAATCCTCGTGTGCTTACAACTCCTCCATAGCTAAGATCTAGCCTCTCCATACATACCCCCTACATCACTGTCAGAGTTAGAACCACGACAGTTGGCGCCCACCGTGGGGCTAGGAGTCTTAGCGCCTAGTTGGAGAAGTTGCGATTTTTTCGATCTCTTTGATCATGGTTTCGGGCGGAGCTTTGGTGGAGGGCCGCGAGATCCGTCTCGGCGCGCTCACGTTCATCGCCTATGACTCCACTTGGCTTCAGGAGGCTCCACTCGACATCGACGCGCTCCCCGTCCGCGGGGCGACACACTTTCGCGCATGTGTCCGTGGCGTCCTCCTGCGGCAGCCGTCGACCCAGTATCGGTCGGCTCCCGTGTCATCCCCCCGCCTCGTCTCTCGCCGGCGCAAGCGCTCCGGTCGATCGAGACTTCAGAGGTGGGTGAGGCATGCGGTGGCTCGCCAGTCGGCCACCCCACAAATCGCGGCAATCGAGCCCGACGAATCCCTCTACGGCCTGTTCGACTGGCTCCGCAGAGACCGCATCCGAATGCGACAGAAGTGACCCAGCGGCAGAGGTTTTGGTGATCGATGGGCTGCCCAGTCCTCCTGGTTTCCCTCGCACTGACGGAGGGGCAGGTGGGGGCGACCCGTCGCGTCTCCACGAAGAATATCTCCCCGAGCCTCTCACGTCACTGTAGCGAGAAGAACTTCGCCGCCGGAACATGGATGCACTTCACACTCCTATCGTTGGAGAAACCCCTGAGGCCCGGGCCTTGGAGGACGCGCGCTTGGCTAACTTGGCCGAGCGCACTCGACTGGAGAATCTCCAGCGAGTACTCGATGAGCGGGCGCGTCAACGGGCTCCCGAATCCAGTCGGCGTCAGCTCTTTCCGCCTACGCAGGTATATCGAACTCCGGTTCAGAATTTGGCGGCTGCGGCCCGTATAGCAGAATCGATTCAGCCCTCCCAGTCAGAGGCTGGCAGGGGCTTGTTGCAAATCAGAGCGTTGCTCCGGGCAGCGGGAAACCAGAATTCCGTTGTTTCTCAGTCGTGGAACAGGATCCATAGTCGATCAGTGGCAGCAGATACAGTCCAGTCGGCTCACAGCCCAAGATCGCCCCCGCGGCATGAGGGACGTGGAGACCGGCATGATCAGTACAGAAGGAATCATATGCGCCTCGACAGTATGATCACCGATTCGATCGTGATGATCGACGTCGAGTGCCAACCCCTCCCCCGAGGAGTGGATCATATGCGCCTCGACAGCAGGATGACAGGCGCCCTCATAGTGTTGGGCGGAGAATTCCAGTTGACCCCAGAGAACCAGGCTTTGATGCGAGATCCATTCTCGTTCAAGGTTTGGTTGACAGGAACAGAGCAAATCGAGAAGGCCACGACAGAGATGCGCCTACCAGTAGCAGAGTACACGTTTCAGGGCCAGAGTGTTTTAGTCGAGCCATCAGAGCCGCTGTGATTCCTCCCAACTTCAAGTTGGCGACTGGAGTTAGTAAGTTCACCGGTGAGTCTAAGCCTGACACTTGGCTCGAAGATTACCGAGTGGCTGTCCAGATTGGCGGTGGCAATGATGAGGTTGCTATGAAGCATTTGCCTCTCATGTTAGAGGGCTCAGCCAGAGCGTGGCTAAATCAGTTAGCACCCAGCAGCATCTACACTTGGGAGGACCTCTCCCGAGTGTTTGTCACAACCTTTGAAGGAACATGCAAGCGACCTGCAGGTCTTACAGAATTGCGGTCTTGCGTGCAGAAGCCGAATGAAACTCTGAGGGATTACATCCAGAGATGGATCACTTTGCATCACACAGTTGAAAATGTGCCAGATCATCAAGCAGTTTGTGCCTTTAAAGAAGGCGTTAAGTACAGAGAATTGATTCTGAAGTTCGGTCGAACCGGAGAGATGTCTCTCAATCGGATGATGGAGATCGCCACCAAATACGCTAATGGTGAAGATGAGGATCGACTCCGGAGTGGCAAGCACAAGGCAGTCACCCAGGAAACCGGAGGAAATTCCAGTCGGAAGCAAAAGCGGAAGGCCGAGCCAGCCGCTCCTGGGGAGGCCCTGGCCGTAACCCAGGGGAAATTTAAGGGAAAACCCAAGGGGCCTTGGAACCCCAAAAAAGTTAAGGACCAAGATGAAAATGATGTTTTGGATCTGCCGTGTCACATCCACACCAAGAAAGATGAAGAGGGTAAACTCATTTACCCAAAGCATACCACTCGACAGTGTCGGCTCCTGATCCAGCAGTTTCAGGGTAAACAGTCCAAAGATAAGGAAAAGGAGTCGGACAAAGTTGAGGACAAGGAAGATAGTGACGATGGATACCCCCAGGTCAATTCCACCTTGATGATTTTTGCTGATGTTGAAAGCAAAAGTCAACTGAAAGTCATTAACCGCGAGGTGAATATGGTTGCTCCGGCAACACCCAGTTATCTTAAGTGGTCTCAGACTGCCATCACATTCGACCAGTCTGATCATCCTACGCACATTGCCACCCCTGGGAGGCAAGCTTTGGTGGTCGACCCAGTTGTCGAAGGCACTCGACTGACTAAAGTCCTGATGGATGGTGGCAGTGGTTTGAACATACTGTATGCAGAAACATTGAAAGGGATGGGCATTCCGATGTCCAGGCTCAGTACCGGCAACATGAGCTTCCATGGAGTCATTCCTGGGAAGAAAGCCGAGTCACTCGGCCAAATTGCTCTTGATGTGGTTTTCGGTGATTCCAAGAATTACCGCAAGGAAAAGTTGACATTCGAGGTTGTGGATTTCCAAAGTGCTTATCACGCAATCTTGGGCAGACCAGCTTATGCACGCTTCATGGCTCGACCATGTTATGTGTATCTCAAATTGAAGATGCCTGGTCCCAAAGGAGTGATCACTGTTGCAGGCAATCGGAAGAAGGCAGAAGAGTGTTTTCAAAAAGGCTCAAAAATTGCTGATGCCCAGATGGCAGTGGTCGATTTGCAAGAATATCAGAAGACTGCAGATCCGAGTGAGTTGCTACGAGCCAAGAAGCCTGCTTCAGAGTCAGCTTTTCAGTTGTTGGTGAAACGAAGCCAGTTCACATTCACCCGACCGACCCAAATGCTGCTCCGACTCACATCTCAACAACGCTCGACTCCAAATAGGAAGAAGCGCTCATCCAGTTCCTCCGTGAGAACTGGGACATCTTCGCATGGAAACCTTCTGACATGCCTGGAGTTCCCAGGGGGCTGGCTGAGCACCGTCTACGATTCGACCCAAAATTTAAGCCTGTGAAAGAACATCTTCGACGGTCCGCCGTTCAGAAGAGGAAAGCCATTGGCGAGGAGGTGGCTCGGCTCTTAGCAGCAGAGTTCATCCGAGAAATTTACCACTCCGAGTGGCTCGCCAATGTTGTCATGGTCCCCAAGAAGGACAAGTCACTTTGCATGTGCATTAACTTTAAGCATATCAATCGGGCCTACCCAAAAGATCATTTTCCTCTCCCTCGCATCGACCAAATAGTCGACTCGACCACGGGGTGTGAGCGATTGTCTTTTCTAGATGCCTACTCCGGGTACCATCAGATCTGTCTGTATGGACCCGACGAGATCAAAATAGCTTTCATCACTCCATTCGGGTGCTTCTGTTATGTCACCATGCCCTTCGGCCTGAAGAATGCCGGAGCCATGTTCATGAGGATGATTCAAAAGTGTTTGCTCACTCAGATCAGTCGGAACGTGGAGGCATACATGGATGACATTGTGGTTAAGTCACGGAAGGGTTCCGACCTGCTGACTGACCTTGCTGAAACCTTTGCCAACCTTAGGAGGTATGATATCAAGCTCAATCCATCAAAGTGCACATTCGGAGTTCCGGGTGGGAAGTTACTCAGTTTTCTCGTTTCCGAACGGGGAATCGACGCCAATCTTGAAAAAATTGGTACTATTCTCCAGATGAAACGTCCTGTGCGTGTGCATGACGTCCAGAAGCTTACAGGATGCTTGGCCGCTTTAAGTCGATTCATGTCTCGCCTCGGTGAAAAGGCATTGCCTCTCTACCGACTGATGAAGAAGTCCGACAAGTTCGAGTGGACTCCAGAAGCTGATGTAGCGTTTGCAGAGCTCAAAGCTCTGTTCTCCACCTAGCCGGTGCTTGCTGCCCCAATCAGCAAGGAGCCTTTGCTGCTTTACATTGCAGCTACAGGACAAGTTGTCAGTACAGTACTTACGGTCGAGTGGGAGGAAGAAGTAAAGGCCTTCAAAGTTCAGCGCCCAGTATATTATGTTTCTGAAGTTTTGACTCCTTCAAAGCAAAGATATCCTCATTACCAGAAGCTTGTAATTACAGTCGTCAGCGACGCTCCACTATCGGAGATTTTGCACAACAGAGATGCAACTAGTCGAGTGGCCAAATGGGCGATTGAACTTCTTCCCTTGGATATCAAGTTTGAGGCAAAGAAAGCTATCAAGTCCCAAGCAATTGCAGATTTCGTCGCCGAGTGGATCGAACAGCAACTTCCGACTCAAGTTCACTCGGAGCATTGGACTATGTTCTTCGATGGATCTAAGATGCTGAATGGTTCCGGTGCTGGGGTAGTATTGGTTTCCCCCCGAGGAGATAAACTCAGATATGTTCTCCAGATTCATTTCGATTCCTCCAATAACGAAGAAGAATATGAAGCACTTTTGTATGGGTTGCGCATGGACATTTCACTCGGCATCTGTCGCCTCATGGTCTATGGCGACTCAGATTTGGTGGTGAATCAGGTGATGAAGGAGTGGGACGTCAGAAGTCCAGCTATGACTGGTTATTGCAATGCAGTGAGAAAGTTAGAGAAGAAATTCGAGGGGTTAGAACTTCATCACATCCCCCAACTGAAAAATCAAGCGGCTGATGATTTGGCAAAGATAGGCTCCAAGAGAGAAGCCATCCCCAGCAATGTGTTTTTGGAACACATCCACTCGCCATCAGTCTAAGAAGATCCTTTTACAGATGAGGCCCCGCAGCCAAAGAGTGCCACGGATCCGACTGAAGTCGAAATTCCAGCGGTGGTCGACCTAATCATGGAAGTCTTGGCAATCACCCCCGATTGGACGATACCGTACATCGCGTATATCCTGAGAAAAGAACTCCCGGAGGATGAGGATGAGGCTCGACAGATCGTCCGTCGATCCAAGGCCTTTACAGTCATAAAGGGACAGTTGTATAGAGAAAGCGCGACGGGAGTCGGTCAGAAGTGTATAACACCAGAAGAGGGTCAGATAATCCTTGATGATATCCACTCGGGGACCTATGGTCACCATGCGTCCTCTCGGACCATTGTGGCTAAAGCATACCGAGCGGGTTTTTACTGGCCAAGAGCAAATGAAATGGCGAAAGAGATAGTCGACAAGTGTGAAGGCTGCCAGTTCTACTCCAACATGTCACACAAACCAGCATCAGCCCTGAAGACCATTCCACTCATCTGGCCCTTCGCTGTTTGGGGACTGGACATGGTTGGTCCGTTGAGGACGGGCAGGAGCGGTTTCACACATGTGCTTGTGGCAGTCGACAAGTTTACCAAATGGATTGAAGCTAAGCCTATCAAGAATCTTGATGCTTGCACTGCTATCAGTTTCATCAGAGAGTTAACATTCAGATATGGAGTCCCGCACAGTATCATCACTGACAATGGGTCAAACTTTGATTCAGATAAGTTAAGAGCCTTTTGCGCCTCGCAAGGCACGCGAGTCGACTACGCATCGGTCGCCCATCCCCAGTCGAATGGACAAGCTGAAAGGGCAAATGGTCTGATTCTCAAAGGACTAAAGCCTCGGCTAATGCGTGATCTCAAGCACGCGGCAGGCGCTTGGGTCGACGAGCTTCCGTCAGTTCTGTGGGGATTGAGGACCACCCCGAACCGGTCGACCGGGAGAACTCCATTCTTTCTGGTTTACGGAGCCGAAGCAGTCCTGCCGAGCGATCTACTTCACAATGCACCCCAGGTCGAGCTTTATACCGAAGATGAAGCAGAACAAGCCCGGCAAGACGCAGTCGACCTCCTAGAAGAAGAAAGGGAAATGGCTATGATTAGATCGACCATTTATCAGCAAGACTTGCGTCGATTCCATGCCAGAAATGTGAAGAGTCGAGCCTTCCAAGAAGGAGATTTGGTCCTCCGAGTGGATCAACAGAAACCACACAAGCTCGCTCCTACTTGGGAAGGCCCCTTCATCATCACCAGAGTCCTCCACAATGGAGCGTATCACCTTTACAATGTTGATCGCCAGATCGATGAGCCACGAGCTTGGAATGCGGAACTGCTCCGCCCCTTTTACACTTGAATTCTCACTCGGATGAGATGTAATAAGAAAAACTTCTGTAGTTTATTTATCAAAGACAAGAGTGTTCCAATTTTTCCTATAATTGCTGTCGCTTTTTGCTTGCGTATGAAATCCCCCAGTGGGTGACTTAGCTGCGAATCCGTTTCGCCTAAGTCTGTAAAAAAATCCTACCGAGTGGTGAGCCAGACTCCCACTCGGGGGCTTAGCCGCAGCCCTATGCTCGCCTAAGTGTTTAAAAAATCCTACCGAGTGGTGAGCTAGACTCCCACTCGGGGGCTTAGTTGCAGCCCAGTGCTCGCCTAAGTGTTTAAAAATCCTACCGAGTGGTGAGCAAACCTCCCACTCGGGGGCTTAGCTGCAGTCCAGTGCTCACCTAAGTTTGAAAAAAGTCCTACCGAGTGGAGAGCAAACCTCCCACTCGGGGGCTTAGCTGCAGCCCAGTGCTCGCCTAAGTTTGAAAAAAATCCTACCGAGTGGAGAGCAAACCTCCCACTCGGGGGCTTAGCTGCAGCCCAGTGCTCGCCTAAGTGTTTAAAAATCCTACCGAGTGGTGAGCAAACCTCCCACGCGGGGGCTTAGCTGCAGTCCAGTGCTCGCCTAAGTTTGAAAAGAAAATCCTACCGAGTGGAGAGCAAACCTCCCACTCGGAGGCTTAGCTGCAGCCCAGTTCTCGCCTAAGTTTGAAAATCCTACCGAGTGGTGAGCAAACCTCCCACTCGGGGGCTTAGCTGCAGTCCAGTGCTCGCCTAAGTTTGAAAAAAATCCTACCGAGTGGAGAGCAAACATCCCACTCGGAGGCTTAGCTGTAGCCCAGTGCTCGCCTAAGTTTGAAAATCCTACCGAGTGGAGAGCAAACCTCCCACTCAGGGGCTTAGCTGCAGCCCAGTGCTCGCCTAAGTGTTTAAAAATCCTACCGAGTGGAGAGCAAACCTCCCACTCGGAGGCTTAGCTGCAGCCCAGTGCTCGCCTATGTTTGAAAAAAATCCTACCGAGTGGAGAGCAAACCTCCCACTCGGGGGCTTAGCTGCAGCCCAGTGCTCGCCTAAGCGTTTAAAAATCCTACCGAGTGGTGAGCAAACCTCCCACTCGGGGGCTTAGCTGCAGTCCAGTGCTCGCCTAAGTTTGAAAAAAATCCTACCGAGTGGAGAGCAAACCTCCCACTCGGAGGCTTAGCTGCAGCCCAGTGCTCGCCTAAGTTTGAAAATCCTACCGAGTGGTGAGCAAACCTCCCACTCGGGGGCTTAGCTGCAGTCCAGTGCTCGCCTAAGTTTGAAAAAAATCCTACCGAGTGGAGAGCAAACCTTCCACTCGGAGGCTTAGCTGCAGCCCAGTGCTCGCCTAAGTTTGAAAATCCTACCGAGTGGAGAGCAAACCTCCCACTCGGGGGCTTAGCTGTAGCCCAGTGCTCGCCTAAGTGTTTAAAAATCCTACCGAGTGGAGAGCAAACCTCCCACTCGGAGGCTTAGCTGTAGCCCAGTGCTCGCCTAAGTTTGAAAAAAAATCCTACCGAGTGGAGAGCAAATCTCCCACTCGGGGGCTTAGCTGCAGCCCAGTGCTCGCCTAAGTTTGAAAATCCTACCGAGTGGAGAGCAAACCTCTCACTCGGGGGGCTTAGCTGTAGTCCAGTACTCGCCTAAGTACGGAACACATCCCAACCCGCAAGGACGATGAGGTGCGAGTCGACTGCTACCTTCTCCTTCGGAGCTGCACCACAAATACGAAGTTATTTCGAGTGAAGAACAAGTTCCACTCGACAGATAATCCATGAAGATATTCAACAATAAATCAAGTTCGGATAAGATCCAAAGGTCCTGGACCGCGGATCAAAGTACTCGAGCTTCCAGCTCGACAGAGTTTAACGGTTACAAAATCCACTCGGCATTCCGAGGCAAATTTAAGGTGAAGCATAAAAAGTTTGTATTCCTCAAGCGGAGGACTGGAAGGGGCGACGAACTCGTCCAAGTCGATCCCGTCTGCAATGCGAGTGGCAGCAGCAATGAAAGTCTCCATGAAGTCTTGAAAGCTGTGCTTCCTGGTATTGGCAACTTGGATGGCGGCCAACTTTTCCTCTCGCGCCTCCTTGCAGTGGATGCGAACCAGAGACAGAGCGACGTCAGCGCCACATCTAGCAGAAGATTTCTTCCATTCCGCCACTCGACCTGGGACTTCATTCAGTCGAGTCATCAGGGACTCGAGGTCATTCTGAAGCGTCGTCCTAGGCCAGAGCGACGTGTCGATCCGCGACATCGCAACCTTCAACCGAGCAAGATAGTCAACAATGCCGGCAACACGAGATTCCAGTCGGAGCACGTTCATAGCAGCCTCGTCCTTCACTGGAGAATTGATGGGGTCCAAGCCTGTCTCCACTCGACTGGTCTCCTCTTCGAAGTTCCGGCAAAATTCTGTAAACACGATTCAAGAATAAGACAACGGCTCTGCACGAGTTCGGTAACTGCAAAACAGTCGGGCCAGAGTAATTACCCTCGAGCATGACGAACAACTTCTTGGCGAGTCCACCGAGATAAGCCTCCAGATCGTTCCTCTTCCCCGCCAGTTCACTTGCCTTGTCATTCAGAGCTATCTTGTCGTTCTTCAGACGGCTGACTTCTTGATTACACTACACCACAACATGGATGCAATGGCATGTAATCTGCCGGGAAAATGCACTTAAGAGGGCAGAAAAACTGTCGGGACAGAGTTTCTCCCGGCAGATTGAACTGCCACAAGAACGGCTGCCCGGGATTAGTTCTCCCGGCAGATAAACTATTCCCGGCAGTTTCCTTGCCCTGACAAGTTTATTTGCCGGCAGTTTACTTTCTCTTGGCAGATTAGTTATGGAGTAGGAACTACATCTACCGGCAGTTTGGCTGCCTGTACAAAGACATTTACCCGGCAGGTAATATGCCAGCACGTGTTGTTCCACAAGCAGTGCATTATATCCCTAATTTAATATTCAATCATTATGTTGAGCCAATCAGGATAGATCAAACAGCTTATACATACACTTCAATCAATGTTACATGCAAGGCCTCATTATATAACATTAAACGATTAAATACATATACATGCATGAATCGACCAGATGTTGTGCCACAAGGCAAAGTACATATGTTTAGAAAAAGATACTGTGCCAAACAACCAAAATGAGCATACATTGGCTGATGTGTCAAAACGAACATCAAAATGAGCGAAGTGAACTTGCCAACGTCCCCAGGCTCAATAAACAAGACATATTACATACTCCCCCATCCCATAATATAAGATCGTTTTGCAAAATGATCTTATGGGTCGGATGGAGTATATATATTATAACTCCAACTTGTTAGATCTTCCAAATCTCCAGCAACTTGTAGATCTTCCAAACCTCTATCAACTTGTGTATGTTTAAGAAACCTGCAACATTATACATAAGACACTACAATACATAAGCTTGTAGACAGAAGATACTATACATGAATCTTATAAGATATTATACATGATATAGTCATGGAAAGAAATGGATCAAGTAGTACTACGAATGTAGATTTCAAAGTAACTGAGAAAAGTAAAAATAAATATATCAATTCTGCTTATCACAAAACAAATTTCACATTTGGCTCATATACAATACCAATCTCATTACATCAAGAACAGTGAAATTGCAAAAGAATGAAGTAGCCAAGAGAAGTTAACTGAGCAAAGAATCATCCAAATGTCTTGGCTAATGCCAGTTAATGTTACTTATGAATCATGCATAAGGTATAGTTTCAGGAGCGTATTGCTAATCCTGAGGCCATTGTCAACCTGTCACATAATAGCCCTCATGCATAAGGTGTGACCAGTAAAGATTATGTTAACTTAGACGATTTTTTTATATAACTTTGACACTAATTCTAGTGCTTTGTTGGGCGCAGCGTACTAAGAAGGATGGTTAATTAAATTTTATTTTGCCTCTACCTTGTAACAGCAGTCAATTAGCTACTCCCTCCGTCCTATAATATAAGATCGTTTTGCAAGACAGAGTATTTTGTACTGACTACAACATTTGTACGTATATTTTATTATTAATTTGCAAGCTATAGTTCACTGACTTTGAAAAAATTAGTCTGTCTACAAGTTAGCTAGTATCTGGAAGATCTCTCTGTTTATTTAGAAGGGAGATTAGCAAACGAAATTAGTGGGACACATTTGATGTGGGGAAGGTATGCATGGACTGAGAAGGAACAGCTAGTCCAGCAGAAAAAAAAGACGTCATATGTACACAGGCGTAGTCAAAATCTATATGATGTATATAATCAACTGGACCCAGACACAGGTGCATGCGAGGCTAGATTCTGCCCCTTGCGCCTAGCTGGCCGGCCCTCCATACACAGGCTGATGAATCAATACAGGGAACAGCCACAGCAAATACAGGGAGGGCACACATTCTCAGAATGTTTGAGCGGCCAGGATTAAGTGCACCGAGGTGCACGGCCACCATAGGGCATTTTCCATATCTTGCCACTCTTTTTTTGTTGTTGCATTGGAATAAGTCAGACAAATGCACTAGAACTAAAATGAGATGTATAATGTACCATGAGGACAAGTCATGTTTCTACCAAGCAAAAGCAGCATCCTACTTTCACTTTGTAGTCTTGCTACACTTAAGTTCTGAATCAAAATGAGCTAACAGTACCTAACCAAACTAAGCTTCTGGAATAAAGTCATGATCATTTGGAGCTATCGGGAAGATAAAGACCATTTTAACTGTAATCGTGAATTCCAACCTGGCATTATGCTATTTCATAGTTTTTGCTAATATACAGGATACACATGTACAAGAAAGGTGCAACTAATGCCTTGGAGAATCCGATTACGAAAATTACTACTTTACAAGGGGTAAAACGGCCTCAGATCTGAACAACTATAAAGAGGTAACTGAGTCCAAGGCTTATTACCTCAGCTTGCTTCTGGTCGCAGTGCTGCTTTTTCCATGGACTTAGAAGATCGGTATGGGCAATAGTCCAAATTGCTTCGAATCTATATCCTCCACGCAGCGTACGGAATATGTTCGGCAATTGGTTTAGGGGAATAGATAAACAATTGTCTAAGCACATTCTTGCGGGGGCAGCTGCCTTATGTTGGGCGTTGTGGCTCACCAGGAATGATATTGTTTTTAATCATAAAAGTGTTTCATCTCCTATGCAGGTAATTCATATATGCTCGCAATGGCTCCGTATGTGGTCTATCCTGCAGAGGCCGGAGGACAGAGACTTTTTTATGATGGCTTCTACCCGGTTGGAGTGCTCGGCCAGGGACATTTTTTACCCCCATGGATGGCGGTGTGACCTTCGGATTGGACCGGCATCACCTTAGGCCTCTTTTATCTTTTTTCGCTACTGCTGGCGTTTTTTGCCTTTTTATTTTGGCTTCTAGTACTTTGTAACTTTGGCTGTGTGCATCTAGCTATGCAGAGGCCGGGTGATCTTTGATGCGGTTGTATCAACTCGATATTTCAATTCAATGAAAAGCCCTTTATCGAAAAAAGCTGCATTAGAAGCGAAGACTTTTAAGCAATCAACAATAATATTCATTGGAAAATACAATCAGAAGAACATAAGCTTACATGCTTGTATCTTCTGGCATCCCTTTTTCCACTTTTATCAATTTTTGAAATGAAGATGCCAGCTTCTGTAATGATATATAATTACTTGGTTAGCCAATACAAAAACACTAGCATGATGTAGCAACATTTCACCTTGAAACAGAACGAGTAAAGTGTAGTTGGTATTTATACTTTTAGTCTTCGAGAATAGAACACCAATAAAAGTGCAAGATATTTGTTTTAATTTTCGACTGCACCTTATGTTTTCTCCGGTGACGTACTGATATAACAATATTTGATATATTTTTTCTCGAGGACGCATATAAATGCATGCAATTTTGTATCAGAAAAAAGCCGGTGAGGTGCAAGATTACATATCAGAAAGGCAGCAACAATCGAATAAGAAAAGCTAATCGAAACAACTGATGAAAACTGCCAATTCTCAAGATTTTGTTAGCAGAAGAACTTTGCAAAATTTCACAGATTCCTAACTGCTCATATTTGGGCGGTGATCTCGCTCACAATATTTATCTTTGACAGATGGATCAGAACTGAAAACGAACATCAGTAACATGCCCTTGTTTTTTTTAACGAAACATGACCTGTACTCTAAGAATCTTCCATCTGACCTTGTATAGTTGAGTCTTTTCTTGTTTTGTTTTTTAAAACGACTCTTAGAGCTGAAATAGGAACCGGCTCTTAGGCCTGAAATAGGACCATATACTTTTGCTATTATAGCTGATAAGGACAAAGTAAACTATATGGCTTCTCAAGCATATGACAAGTTGGAGCAACAAACCTACACAGAATGTATGAATAACTGAACTAATGCTCAAGACTTAAACCATGTGTACTGCTGTGTATATTGGTTAATTAAAGGAATAAAAGTTTTTTGCAAAAGGCTTAGTTGGTGCGTTCTGACTGTGAGTGTGACCTTGTTGTACTCTGAACAGACATACAAGGAAAAAAAAAGAGGGGATAGCATCTTAATCCATACATACAGGTGATGATAGAGGCGTTGTGGTGAGACTGGTGGCGAATGTAGAGGATGTTGTGGTGCAGCAGGAGTGGAGCAGCCCTACCAGCACTACGCCATCCGTCCTCCACGGCAGCTGGTGCTGCACGCCTACACCCCCAGAAGGTGCAGGCCCCGTGAAGAAGAGGAACCCTCGATGTCGATGCAGCTCGCGGTCGATCTACTTTTACTCGATGCCACGGTCTATGATCTGGTGCTTCATGCAAAAGTTCAGGAGTCTGGACCGCGTTCTGAATGCAGTGGCGTTGGGAGTGTGGTGGAGGGAGTCCATGGAGAGGCCGTTTGGGGACGAGCTCGTCAGGAGACAGACAGCTACTCTCCCAGTCTTACCCTCTCACGGATCTGGGCGAGGCGGATGGGATGACGATGAGGGGAGAGGCGGTGGAGAGGTGAACAACCGGGGCGGCGTTGATGAGGCCCGGAGCGGCCAGATCCGGCAGCACCGATGACCAGTGTGCGGCCAGATCTGGAGATGACTAGGTCGGGCGCAGGTGAGTGGAGGAACAGAGGTAGGGGCGGCGGCAAACATGGATGGAGGGAACGGGCCGGCAAGGATTAGGGTTTGGAAGGGACGACGGTGGGGTGGTTGGGGGCGAGAGCGGGGGCGGCGGCGGCGGGTCTGGGTGGATCTGGAGGAGGGATTTGGGGAAAACCAGTTGGGCTTGGGCTCGGCGCTTATATTTCTTTTGGGTGCGAAATTTCTGTGCGCGCACATTGAGGCCCAATGTCTCCCGCCAAACAGTAGTCAGTCGCGGCAGATGATGGGCCGTGGGTTGCTTCTCCCGGCAGATAGGGTGACCTAAGAAGCGTGTGCAATCGCTGGCAGTCCATCTGTCCTCGTTGCTCAACTTCTCCCGGCAGTTCGTCTGCCTTTAAGTATTTCTACCGGCAGTACAGTGATTCCCGGCAGATGATTTGCCCTTATGCTATGATTTCTCCCGGCAGTTAATTACCCCCAATCCAGTGTTGTGGTGTAGTGTTAGCTGCGTCGAGAGCGGTTTTCAGTCTGGAGTTCTCCTTTTCAAGAGTACCAACTGAAGCTAGTTTTTCTTCAGCAAGCTTTGTTTTGTTCAAAGCCTCCTTCTGCGCTTTATCAAGATCTTGATCCTTCTTCTTTAGAGCTTCCTCCAGTTTATCTACGGAACGTCGAGTGAGATCAACATCAAAAATGGACAAGAAAGAAAAGTCACTCATCAAGAATGGAAAACCTCACCAGCCATACCTTTTGCTTCTTCTCGCGCCTTCTGCAAATTCTCTTGAGCAAGCTTCAAGTCAAGGTTGAGCTGGATCTGTTTATTCTCCAACTCAGTATAGCGAGCCACAAGTTCACAGGATTTCTGCAAAAAATCAGTCGACAGATGTCCAAGATAAGTTGCTTCCGAGTAACCAAGAGACAATGATGGCGTTTCTAAGACTACAGCCGAATCAAAAACATTCGGCAGTAGTCTCGGGGACTACACCCAGTGGGTGCACTCAGCGTGCCCCCACTGGTTTGAAAAAAAAATCGACTGCCCGCAGTCGACCGGATACAGTTCCATTCGACATGGCCTGACCAGACCGAGTGAAGAAGTACAACTACAGCAACACAATATAAAGACTACAGTCGACTGCTAGCAGTCCACCTTAGTATCGGGGACTACACCCAGTGGGTGCACTTAGCGTGCCCCCACTCTACAAAAATTGACGGACACACCCAGTGGGTGTACAGATATAAAGATCTTCGGAAAAGAGATTCTTCAAACAGCATATCCTAACAGAACAAGCGGTGAATCGACTGACCTGGACGTTACTGTGAAGAGCTGAACTCGCGTCATAAGCTGCTTGGCTGGCTTCCCGAACCACCGTCACTTGCTCCATCATGATTCCCGCCTGGCGTATAGCCTCTTTAGCGGCACCCACTTGGTCCTCAGGGACGTGGTGTGTGGCAAAAAGTAAAGGCAGATTTGCAGTCGACGTCGAAGGCCGCACGCTCGTCAGAGGAACGGCGAAAGTTACAGAAGGCCGAGTGGTATCACCACCATCCCGAGCTACGGCCTCAGACGCCGGAGTAGTTTGTGGGGTTTTGCCAGCCGACGCCCTCCTGTTCCTTCTCGCCCTCAGCGGCACTTCGTCGTCGTCATCAGGGAGGTCAATGACATGAGGAGGAGCTACAAGAAAAATTCAATCGACCAGAGTTATAAGAAATCGTCAGTCGACTCAAGGCAGAGTATCAGTTATCATACCAGGGTTGGAGGTAACAGCATCTTCCATCTCTTGATCATCGTCCTTGGCGGAGATCTCCGAGGTAGCAGCACTGCAAATTTCGAAAGTCAGTCAGCTCGCTCAATGAGTCGACCAAGAGTCTGTCACGTTCAACAAAGGAAAGCAAATCCTACTATTACCCAGAAATGGTGGGGACAGTCATCTTCATCTTGGGCAGAGCCTTGGGCGGCTTGGACGGCGTCGCGCGTGGGTGCTTGGGAGCTTTTTCAGTCGGCGCTGGAGAAGAGGTCCGAGGGCGCTTCGACGACTGCCCAACAGGGGCAGTCGCCTTACCACTTTCCCGCGCAGGGTCGTGTGTAAGCTTGGATCACCTTTTCGAGCGGGGGGGGGGGGGGGGGTTCGACTTCCTCCTCTTCCTCTTCGCTGGAGTCGTCGTCGTCCTCCCCCTCTCCTTCGCCGTCAGATTCCCACTCTCCTTGCTCGTCTCCGCTTTCGCCTCCGCTCGCCTCTCCTTCCTCGGCCTGCTCCTGCGCTCCATTGGGTGTCGAGTACATCTCAGTAGTTGCCTGGAGGACAGCAAACAAGACAAAAGTCAATCGACCGATTCAAAGGGAACAAATAAGGAAAGGAAGATCTCAGTCGGAAACACAAGGTCAGACCTTGTCCACTTCGTATGTGTTGTCGAGTGGAGGAATCCTCCTGGCTCCTCGGGGGTTGTCTTTGTTCCCTGTAATGCTCGACAGCCACCCTTCCAGCATCTCGTCAGTGACCTCCTCTGGGTGAATCCGAGTGGTGTCCTCGAGACCCGAGTACAGCCACATCGGGTGGTCACGAGCCTGAAGCGGTTGGATGCGCCTCCGAAGGAAGACTTCCAGCAAGTCCATGCCAGTCACACCCTCGCGGACAAGCTGAACCACTCGACCAACCAGCACCTTGACTTGCGCCTTTTCCTCCGGCGCCACTTTCAGAGAGGCAAGTTTTTGTGCTCGGTTCATAGAGAAAGGGGGAAGCCCAGTCGACTGTCCTGGGGTCGCCTGGTCTTGACAGTAAAACCAGGTCGACTACCAACCACGGACCGACTCGGGAAAAGTGATAGACGGAAAAGAACTTTTTCCCCTCATCTGGATCGCCAGGCCCCCACACAGCTGGATCACCTGCGTCCGTTCGTCACTCGACTTTGCCTTCTTGACCGACTGGGAGCGACAAGTAAAGATGTGCTTGAAGAGTCCCCAATGGGGGCAGCAACCCAAGAAGTTTTCACACAAGGAAACGGAAGCAGCAAGATACACAATGGAATTGGGAGTGAAGTGATGGAGCTGCGCTCCGAAGAAGTTCAAGAAACTCCGGAAAAAAGGATGAGGAGGCAGAGAGAATCCGCGGTCGATATGGGTGGCGAGGAGGACGCACTCACCATCGAGAGGCTGGGATTCGACTTCTTTCCCCGGGAGACGCGCAGATTCGTGGGGAATAAATCACCCCTCGACCAGATCATCAAGATCATCCTGCCGAATCACCGACGGCATCTAGTCGCCCTGGATCCAATCCTTGGACAGAGCTGTCCTCAAGGAAGATCCGCCCCGAGCGGACTTCTTCCCCTTCCCCTGCACCGCCGCCTTCTTCGCGTGCTCCAGAGCCGACGTCTTCTCTTTCACCATCATCGCCGGCGAAGCTCGAACAGACCTACGGCACTAAGGTGAGAGCGGAGATGGCGGAGGATCTTGTGAAGGGAGAAGGAAAAGTGAAGGCGCACTGTTCGGGAGTCCCGAGCCGGCAGCTTATAAGAGGTCGCTTCCGAGTGGCTGACTAGTAGGCCCGGGCAATCCTGTCAAATCCCGCAACAGGAACGCGCGCGGTACGTGGCGAAAAAGGTGGCACGGGGATCGAGGAGCTTCCGTCTTATCCCATCCGATTACTGCGGCCGCCCCCGTCCCGCGCGCTTCCTGAAATTCAAATCCCGCAAAATCTGCGGGCTGCAGAACAACTTGTCAAGCAGAAGATCCCTTTCGCACCATTACTCGAAACTTCACAAGTAAAGAAATTCACTCGACAAGAGGCCTCGAATGGATCAAGGCGACTGAAAGAAGTTGATGACGTCATCCGTGACAATTGATCCGAAATAAGGCGCTCATATAGCACAGAGAACCAGTCGGAAGGGTCCCCAACTCCTTCCCACTCAAACCTTGATCCATTTGGGGGCTAATGATGAAGCTATGTACCTAGGGTAGGGGCATGGACCTGTCCTAAGTGCCCTACCCAAGGACATCCCTAGAAGAAGTCACCTTTCAATCGACTTGGAGGTATCCCACTCGACGGATTCAAGACACTCAACCATGGAGCTATCACTCGACCACGAAGCCAACCACTCGACTGCCAGGAGATCTAAAGTCACTCCGCACGCAAACGGTCGGTCATTAAGTAGCTTTTATGGTCATCATAGCACTTTATTAGGGACGTTACCAGTAAGGCCCAGTCTTAATGTACTTTAAACCCTGCATTACTGAGGGCTGGAGGGGCCTGGCAAACTCTATATAAGCCAGCCCCTCCTCAGTATCAAGGGTTCGCACCCCTGTTATTCATACCCACATAATTCAGTCGACCGCCTCCGGGAACCGAGACGTAGGGCTGTTACTTCCTCCGAGAAGGGCCTGAACTCGTAATCCTCGTGTGCTTACAACTCCTCCATAGCTAAGATCTAGCCTCTCCATACATACCCCCCTACATCACTGTCAGAGTTAGAACCACGACACCTCCTACCCCACCCCTCTCTCCTCGTCGTCGCCGCCGATGGGCTTTAACGGGCGAAGCCCGCGCGGATCCGCTGGCAGCAAGGCCTCTTCTCCCCGTCTGTTCCTGGGCGCTCGCGAGGGGGAGCTGGCGGCAGCGGGCGAAGGATGGCGGCTAACGCGTGGAGCTTCGTGTTGGTTCTGAGTGGATGGTGGGGCACCGGGGCGGCGACCTCGGTCCAACCTCGAGGCGTGACCGGGGTGTGGACGGCATGAGCAGACAACATGTGTGCTCGCGGCGTCTCCGGCTGTGCGCCTGGGGCGCTGACCAGCGGTTGGGGCACGTCAGGCGTAGCAGGCATGACGTCCCCAGGGCGTGAGGTGTGTTGCGGCTGGAGGGCCTTCTCGCTCAACTATTTCGCTCGAGCGACTTATCTGGATCTAGTGCGGTGGTGCTCCGTTCTAGTTGTTGCTCCTTGCGAAGCAGGGGTGGTTGTGGTCGCAGTGGTTGATACGTCTCCAACGTATTTATATTTTTTTATTGTTCCATGCTATTATATTATCTGTTTTGGATGTTTTATTATATGCATTAATATGATATTTTATATGACTTTTGGGACTAACCTATTAACCTCTAACCTATTAACCTAGAGCCCAGTGCCAGTTCCTGTTTTTTTCCTTGTTTTAGAGTTTCGAAGAAAAGGAATACCACACTACAGGAAACGACTAATTTGCCGTCAGGGCGCGTCTTTGCCGTCAGCTTTTCGTCAGGGAAGATGGCAAAGAAAGATTTTTCATCATCAGCAGACGACAAAGAAAAACTGACGACAAAATATACTTTGCCGTCTGAAAAAAAAAACACAGACGGCAAAGAGCACACTTTGCCGTCTGGCAAACAAATCACAGATGGCAAAGAATCTTTGCTGTCAGTTTTTGTTTTCGCAGACGGCAAAGAATCTTTGCAGTATGTGTTTATATTAGCAGACGGCAAACTAGGGTCTTTCCCGTGTGCATTTTTTTGCAGACGGCAAAGAAGAAACACAAGACGCAGATTGATCACATGGATCGATGACATGGCAAGATCTACTCCACTCATCCCCGCTACCCACAGCGCCCCACCCCACGACCCACGCGCCCCTGATATGTCTCCAACGTATCTATAATTTTTGATTGCTCCATGCTATATTATCTACTGTTTTGGACTATATTGGGCTTTATTTTCCACTTTTATATTATTTTTGGGACTAACCTATTAAACGGAGGCCTAGCCTAGAATTGCTGTTTTTAGCCTATTTTAGTGTTTCGAAGAAACAGAATATCAAACGGAGTCCAAGCGGAATGAAACCTTCGGGAACGTGATTTTCTCACCGAACGTGATCCAGGAGAGTTGGACCCTTCTCCAAGGAACAAAAGAGGCGGTCACGAGGGTGGGGGGCACGCCCCCTCTAGGGCGCGCCCCCTGCCTCATGGGCCCTGTCGGGGATATACCCCGCGGCGTAAACCGGCCGGACTTGGCGGTTTATTTGAGACCCCGCTGGCACTTGGCGATTCACCAGGCGACCCGTTTGGACCTGGCGGTTCACGACTCATTGGTAACCCGGCGGGCGGGACAGACGGCGGCAAGACCTGGTGGCCCAACGGGCGGTTCATGAAGGCCGGTTCATACTATGGTGGGCCGGTTTAAGAGGAAAGGCGTGAGGAATATTTACCTTACAAGGAGTTAAGACCAGGACTTGTATCCGGTTTGTGTTAGAGATAGACTAGTCCTAATACTAATAGGACTCCACATGTAAACCGCCCCTTCAACATATATAAGGAGGGGCAGGGCTCCCCAAAGAGGGACAAGCTACAAGCAAGAAACAATTTCTAGGGCTAGACACAAAGAGCCGGTTTACGGCGTCTCCCTCGTGATGATAATGAGACCTAGCCTCAAACAGCATGTAGGGTTATTACCGGATGATGTTTCCCGGGGCCCGAAGCTGTCTAAATCCTTGTCTTGTGTTGCGTCTCTCGATTCCGCTCAACCCCTCTCAAGCTACCACATAGATGCGTTGGCCTCGCGACTAAGTCCTGACACTAAGGACATCTGCCGTGACAATTCCACGATAGTTGGCGCCCATCGTGGGCCTTGCGCATGGTGATGTTGAGTTTTTAGAGGGAGCTCTTTAGGGATCAAGAAGCGAGCGACTGACCAGATGAAGAAGAATCAAGGAATAATCGCGCAAGGTGACCCGACACGGGCAAACTTGGACAGAGTCGGCGGGTTCATTATTTGATGATCAGATCCGTCCAAACCTGCTAGCCGTGAGTTACACAATCAAATAAGAGAAATTAGGAGGATCTAGGGTTTGGCGTTCTTCTGTCTATCGCTGATGCGACATGATCCGCCGAATCTGAATAGAAGATTAATTCTTTGCTGCTACAGTTACTGGTCGCCGAGGCCAACAGGAATTGTATTACAGATGCCATATGCCGCGTCAGATCAATCTGTATCAGCACGTGCGTGTGTAGGCACGAGTCAAGCCCTGCGGTGGTTTCATAAAGTGATCTGCTAAGACCGATGCTACTATGCTACTATTCGTGTAAATTGGTCCACCAGTATTGGTTCAGGTTTTTCAGTTACCAAGTGAAAGAAGACTAGGATCCGGTCTGGTAAACCGGCCGCGACTCGGAAACGAATACGGCTGCTGGTTTTGCTTTGGCCAGGGCTTCAAGTTGCCGGTGCCTCCGAGCCGCCCCGGGGTCTCGCCGTCTCCGCTGTGGCCGGGCTCGAGCAGCCACCTCCGCTGGCTCGCCCAGACGGTTAGCTCCGCGCGCGGCTTCAAATCACCGACGCCTCGCCTTCCTACCCGTCAGCCGCCCCGTTTTAAGGCCGCCGCTGATTCAGTTTTCGACCCGCCTCCGCCGCCCGCTGGCTTCGCCTCCACCAGAGCTTCAAGTCACCACCGCCGCGCCTTGAGTCGGCCGAGTAACCTGCCCCGCTGCTGGGCTTCGTCTTCCGTTTCAAGCGGCCATCGCTGCCTCCGCCGAGTCGCCGGTCTGGCCAAGGTTCTGGCGCGCTTTCATGGCTCAGTATCAGTTGCCGTCGCAGCCCGCTGAGTCGCCGGCGAGGGAGATGCCGGTTTGCTGAACCACCCCGCGCTAAACCGCCGGGCTTTATCACCTCGACTGCAAGCCGCTCTGCCGCTCTGCCGCTCTAAACCGCCGCTGCAACTTCTGCAGCCATGACCTGCTACCGCGCCGCTTCTCTATTGTCGTGGGCCGTCTCCGCCGCGCCGGGTCTTGTCGTGCGTCCCTCACCCGTGAACCGCCTGCTCCGGTGCGCCTGCGCCTCCCGCTGTTGTCCGCGTGCGCCGGGTCACTCGCCTGCCAGCAGCCCCGGCCGCTGCGCCGATCGCCGGCTCTACTCCCGGGCCGGCTTCGTCTCCTGCGCTGCGCCCTTGCACCGGACTGTTCCCGGGCCGGCTCCGTCTCCCACGCCAGCACAACAAGCCTCGGTCAACACCAACGCATCAGACCACATGCTCTGACTTGGAGAAGGACACGCCATGAGTCAATTGATCCAGCCATGACCCGGAAGCAGTCACTTCTGCGGACTCGTGCTCCACTGCTTTGTACGGTTCAACCCGTGGCTCCATAAGATGACAAGATTGCATGAAGATCAAAGCAGAACGCCGTTAGTATTTACGCAAAAGTTGCCATGCAGAAAACCATTGGGTTTGACCGGCTCTAAGTGACACTTGATGCTACTCATCGGGGGATTAAGATACCACTTTTTGCAATCCGTATAAAGGCCAGGGTCCCGAAGTACTAATACAGACGATTCACACTTCCGTCTGCTATTTTCATCATCAGTACAAAATGCCAGCGATTCTACAAAATTTCAGCATCATCCGTCTGCATCAGTCTAGACGGCAGGTACACGGACCACGCTCTAGCAGTTGCAGATAAAAGACAAAAACAGCGCCGCTCAATAAATCTGGTTAAATACTATGAGGCGCCGGGTCTGCATATGGAGCTGTCACCTAAACAAAACCAGGTGTTATCCCTCCTTTATATTTTTATATCAGTACACTTTTAAAACCTGTTGGCACCATTATGTTGCCCTATGATGTTTTTATACACAGGTAAATTATTCATTACAAAGGTGTTGTTATATTGCGGAGATGGAGGCGCGCCAAATCATTCGGCACAGGTGGTCGTCCGTGTCGCGTTACTCAATGGGCTCCTGCACCGGCTTACAACACCGCGGCCGTATCTCGCAACCGAGCCGGTTTACAACACCACGGATAACTCACCTGAGTCCGTGCCGTTTCTAATGCTATGGCCGACTCTTTCGCCCGCGCCGGCTTACAGCGCCGCGGCCGACTCATCTGTCTATGCCGCCTCTGAAGCCGCAGTCGTCTTTGTCGTCTGTCTCTCGCAACCTGGTCTACATCAACATACCGGGCCGCACCTGTCTGCAGGAGCTGTTTATTGAGTATGAGCAAGTCACAGCTTGGGTAGCCCGGATTTCTTTCAACAAATTGGAGGCAAATTATCATATACTATCAACCGCTGTCTGCACTGGGTGGCTCAATGGGCAGGCGCACAAGTCGCCGCCACTACAGTTTGGTTATACTTCAAATTATCAGTTGGAAGGAACCATTGGCCGAGTTGCTGACACGGCTCATACATGATCATTTATAACCCGCCGCAGTCACCTCAACCTTCTGTGGATTCACATCGTGCTATCAACACCAATGATATACACGTTATGCCGATTTATTTCACGGTCAAATATGGAGAATCTCAAGCCAACTCCTCGAGTCACCTTGAGACTTGGGGGCTACAATGATATGACTTAGCAAACGTTGCCGGTTTTCAGTGAAGTCAAGAACCCCAATACATTGGAGGGAAAGATAACCCGGTCCCGGATTCACATTGTGCTGTCAGAAGATTTCCGGATTAAAAAGTATATGACAGTTACAAAATCCCGGCTCATTGAAGAAGTTTCGGGTCATCAGAAAAGGATTCCGGTTTACAATCCGGTTCAAGGGAAATTTGTTCTCCGACAAAGCTCTGAAGCTCTCAAATCCGGTTTAAGAATTTCCGGTTCAAAAAGGAATTAACTTCTCGCAAGTTCGAGTTTAAAGGCCGTTAGAAAATTTCCGGCTAAAAATGAAGATTCTGGTTTAAAATCCGGTTCAAGGGAAAGATGTCTCCCACAAAGCTTTGAAGCTTTCAATATCCGGTTCAAGAAGAATTTATCTCTTGCAAAAAGTTAAAAATTACCGAAGAGGACCTGCTGCCATGATGCGCGGTTCAAACATGGGTATCCCGCCTTATTGGCCTGACATATTATTGATCACATGGGGGCTTCTGCTTCATAAAGCAGGGTCTATGTTCTTTTTACATCATGCGTGGTTACACGGAGTTTCTGTCTTAAAGCGGCCTCCGGTTTACCCCTCGAGTTAACTTTTCAAAAGCTTTATATCATATCACTTGGGGGCTTGGTCGTGTCCGAACCAATGCAACACCTTTTGATAGGCGAAAGCCACAGAATCACTTGGGGACTTGGTCACGTCTGAACTAGTCACGCCTCTTGATCGGCCTAAGGCCACAAAATCACTTGGGGGCTTGGTCGAACCCGAACCATCGCTACACCTCTTGATCGGCATAATGCCAATGCATCACTTGGGGACTTGTTGTCACGTCTGAACCATAGTCACGCCTCTTGATCGGCCTAGTGCGACAACATCACTTGGGGGCTTGGTCGAACCCGAACCATAGCTACACCTCTTGATCGGCATAATGCCAAAGCATCATTTGGGGACCTGGCTGACTCAAACCATAGCTACGCCTTTTTGGGGGCTTGGTCGTGTCCGACCATGGTAATGCCACTTGATCGGGTCAATAGCCTCTTTTTGCAAATGGTTTTATCATTGCCTTTGCTTGGAATTTTGTTTTGATAAATATTTCTTTTGTTGCGTTTTAAACCGACAATTCTTGAACCGGTTCGACTGTCAAACTATAAATTGACGGAACACGATCAAATCTTAATCCGGAGGCCATCTGCCCGGTTTGATTTTCTGTTACCATCATATTATGGAGTAAACCGGTGTTTATCAACCCGGCTCAGCTTTCAATTACAAGTTGTCAGTACACGATCAAGTTATAATCCAGAGACTATCAGCCCGGTCTGGTTTGACTACAAGTCACCAGTATTATATATGGTTAATCCGGTGTTTATCACAAACCTAGTACAGTTTTATCATAAACCGGCACAATATGAAAGGAGTTATCATTACTCAAAGATTGGGGTTATCACTCTTACTACAAAAAGTTGGTAAACCAACGATGTGATTCAATGTCACAGGTATGATATATTTCATATTTTTAAGTGCAGCCTTGGTTATAAACCCAGGTTATATGTTGGGCATTATGACCCGTCCGGCGGTAAACCGCCAGGACACTTTAAACTTGTTGTATGCAGAAACAGGTTGAATAAAGTATGATGATAAATTCCGGTGTTTGTTAAACTTGCCTGGCTTTAAGATGATAAGTCGCCAGTATGATGATAAATTCCAGTGCTTGTTAAGCCGGCCTGGCTTTAAGATGATAAGTTGCCAGTATATGATGAGAAATTATCCGGTGTTTATTAAACCGGCCTGGCTTTGGACTATAAGTCGCCAGTATATATTTGGATTGCGCCATTGGAATCATGCGCTTATAAATGATTGGGTTATATTATTCAAATAGCCAAACTTGGTTGAATTTTCATTATGATATTGGATGAATAAGATTTTCATACCGGATTATATTATCTTGAATAGCCAACATGGCTGGATTTTTATTATGTTTATTAATATTATGATTGAGGTTTTTCAAAGTCACTTTAGCGCAATGGATATTATTTTGTCGATGAATATGATTTATTTTGCAATGGAAGGAATAGTCCCGAGTCGCTGCAGGCTTACGACCCGGCACTTGGGGGCTACACTATTCAAGTTGAGATTATATCAAATATGCAAGTCTCATGTCGCTGCAAGCATGCACCATGACACTTGGGGGCTAATGCAAAGTCATTTTTATTTGGCCTTATTGAAGACCCGACTCATCATATCATAATGAGCCGGCCCTTGGGGACTACCAATTGCTCCTGTCAACAATTCAAGTTTTATGGGAATCAGTCAATTACAAGTCCCAGGTTGCTGCAAGCATGACAACCCGGCACTTGGGGGCTAAATAATATGGAGTATTCAGTTTTTACTAGTGACTGGGATGAACAACATGGATTTCTTCGAAAGTGGCAGTATTTATATTGAAGCAAGTCTTAAGCCATCACTTTGTTCTGCTTAAGACTTGGGGGCTACAAGTATTATATTATTATCAGAGAAATATTTTCAAATTCTCTGTTTTGAGCAAACCAGATTGACCCGGCGTCACAATTTATTATGACCCTGTGTTTGCAACCCGGCATCATCAATAATCATAAACCGGCGTTGGCAACAATCATGAACCGGAGTTAGCAACAATCATGACCCGGAATTATCAGTCATATAACCCGGCAATTTTTGGCAATGATAAACCGGCAAGTTCGGCATCTTCAAACCAGTTGAATATCAGAGGAGTATTTCAAGACCCATATTTCTTAATCCGGCGCTTTGGAACCCGACTCAAGTGGATTATTCTTCATAATATTTGTCTGTGAGAAACCAATGTCAGCAAATTGAGTATGAAGCTGGTTATTGACCCAGATTTTCTAGAAGGAGGAAATGACAAGGACTAAGGATGATCAGATGCCGGTTTACAAGAATTCTTAATCCGGAGCACAACCTGTCAAATTTGTTCTTGTGTTTATTTTGCAGTATAAGTTTACCATGGATAAATCCAAGCTAAATTTGGGGGCTAATGTCGGGGATATACCCCACGGCGTAAACCGGCCGGAAGTTTAACCCAGCCGGACTTGGCGGTTTATTTGAGACCCCGCTGGCACTTGGCGATTCACCAGGCGACCCGTTTGGACCTGGCGGTTCACGACTCATTGGTAACCCGGTGGGCGGGACAGACGGCGACAAGACCTGGTGGCCCAACGGGCGGTTCATGAAGGCCGGTTCATACTATGGTGGGCCGGTTTAAGAGGAAAGGCGTGAGGAATATTTACCTTACAAGGAGTTAAGACCAGGACTTGTATCCGGTTTGTATTAGATATAGACTAGTCCTAATACTAATAGGACTCCACATGTAAACCGCCCCTTCAACATATATAAGGAGGGGCAGGGCTCCCCAAAGAGGGACAAGCTACAAGCAAGAAACAATTTCTAGGGCTAGACACAAAGAGCCGGTTTACGGCGTCTCCCTCGTGATGATAATGAGACCTAGCCTCAAACAGCATGTAGAATTATTACCGGATGATGTTTCCCGGGGCCCGAAGCTGTCTAAATCCTTGTCTTGTGTTGCGTCTCTCGATTCCGCTCAACCCCTCTCAAGCTACCACATAGATGCGTTGGCCTCGCGACTAAGTCCTGACACTAAGGACATCTGCTGTGACAATTCCACGACAGGCCCCCTGTTGCTCCACCGACGTATTTCTTCCTCCTATATATACCTATGTACCCCCAAACGATCAGATACGGAGCCAAAAACCTAATTCCACCACCGCAACTTTCTGTATCCATGAGATCCCATCTTGGGGCCTGTTCCGGAGCTCCGTCGGAGAGGGCCGTCATCACGGAGGGCTTCTACATCATCATAGCCTCTCCGATGAAGTGTGAGTAGTTTACCTCAGACCTTCGGGTCCATAGTTAGTAGCTAGATGGCCTCTTCTCTCTTTTTGGATCTCAATACAATGTTCTCCCCCTCTCTCATGGAGATCTATTCGATGTAATCTTCTTTTTGCGGTGTGTTTGTTGAGACCGATGAATTGTGGGTTTCTGATCAAGTCTATCTATGAATAATATTTGAATCTTCTCTGAATTCTTTTATGTATGATTGGTTATCTTTGCAAGTCTCTTTGAATTATCAGTTTGGTTTGGCCTACTAGATTGGTTTTTCTTGCCATGGGAGAAGTGCTTAGACTTGGGTTCGATCTTGTGGTGTCCTTTCCCAGTGACAGAAGGGGCAGCAAGGCACGTATTGTATCGTTGCCATCGAGGATAACAAGATGGGATTTATTTCATATTGCATGAATTTATCTCTCTACATCATGTCATCTTGCTTAAGGCGTTACTATGTTTTTAACTTAATACTCTATATGCATGCTGGATAGCGGTCGATGAGTGGAGTAATAGTAGTAGATGCAGGCAGGAGTCGGTCTACTTGTCTCGGACATGATGCCTATATACATGATCATACCTAGATATTCTCATAACTATGCTCAATTCTGTCAATTGCTCAATAGTAATTTGTTCACCCACCGTAGAATACTTATGCTCTTGAGAGAAGCCACTAGTGAAACCTATGGCCCCCAGGTCTATTCTCATCATATCAATCTCCATCACTTTAATCTTGCTTTGCTTTTTACTTTGCCTTTTACTTTTTACTTTGCATCTCTATATCAAAAATACCAAAAACATGATTTATCATCTCTATCAGATCTCACTCTCGTAAGTGACCATGAAGGGATTGACAACCCCTAATCGCATTGGTTGCGTTGATCTATTGTTTTTGTGTAGGTACGAGGGACTTGCGCGTGGCCTCCTACTGGATTGATACCTTGGTTCTCAAAAACTGAGGGAAATAATTACGCTACTCTTCGGGGAAATCCAACGCAAGCTCAAGAGGTAGCAAGAAGAATTTCTGGCGCTGTTGCCGGGGAGTCTACATGAAAAGTCAACATACCAAGTACCCATCACAATCCCTATCTCCCGCATTACATTAGTTGCCATTTGCCTCTCGTTTTCCTCTCCCCCAGTTCACCCTTGCCATTTTATTTGCCCTCTCTCTCCCAATCTCCTTCTCTCTTTCCGTTTGCTTTTTTTCGCTTGCCTTGTCGTCATGTCTAGTCTTATTTTTTCTCCGTTATCTCCCGAGAATGAAGTCCTAAATTTTAAACAAAGGGAGGGATAAAATCTGAAAGACGCTTGGTATAGAATTTGCAATGCTCAAAATAGATCTACCAGGAAGAAATCTACTTCAGTTCTTCTCCGCAATTTTTATGTATGTGCTAGCCCTTGGTATAGATATATTCTTGATACCATTACCGGGGGGAATTTCTTGGGTAGCCATAATTTTGATTCTTATAATGCTATGATAGATTTATTTGGCTCACCACCTCTTTTGGTTAATGGAACTATGTTAACTTTGGAGCATGTTATGCAAAGGCTTGAAATTATTGAAAACAAAGTTGCTACTATTGAATCAATTGAAAATCTAGATAAAAAGATCCATAATCAAATTACCCAATATGGATCTAAAGTAGGAATGACTTTGAAAAATATTAAGGAGAAGGAACCCATGGTTAATGAGAAAATAAATATAGATTCCTCTAGAATTGATAAACTTGAGGGTATCATTACAAACTTGGGAACCGCTTTTTCTCCCGTAAAGAATACTCCTAGTCCTCCCACTAAAATTGCTAAGCTTATGTATGTTCCTAAGAATAGGGGGTGAATCATCTAGTAAGGGAACTGCGAAACTTAAATCTATAAGTATTCATCCTGATATTTTTGCTTTCATTAAGGAACCATTTGCTACAAATGAATTTTTTGATCTTGTGCCTAAAAGTTTGATAATTACTAGGAAGAAAGAAATTTCTAAGGAAGATAGATGCCTCATTGAAGAATTACCTACCAAAGATGGCAATACCTAGATCTATCCTCGCTTTTATGCCTAGCTAGGGGCGTTAAACGATAGCGCTTGTTGGGAGGCAACCCAATTTTATTTTTAGTTTTTTGTTTTTGTTTCTGTTTAGGAATAAATAATCCATCTACCTTCTGTTTGGATGTAGTTTTGTGTTTAATTTAGTGTTCGTGCCAAGTTAGACCTATTGGATCTTCTTGGATGATAGTTATTTGATCTTGCTGTAATTTCCAGAAACTTTGCGCTCAGTGCCCGAATTATTAAAAATCACCAGAACGTGATAAAATACTGATTCCAATTTCTGCTGATCAATAAAAAAATTGTATAGGCCTTCCAATTTGGTAGATTTTTTGGAGTTCCAGAAGTTTGCGTTAGTTACAGATTACTACAGACTGTTCTGTTTTTGACAGATTCTGTTTTTCGTGTGTTGTTTGCTTATTTTGATGAATCTATGGCTAGTAAAATAGTTTATAATCCATAAAGACGATGGAATACAGTAGGTTTAACACCAATATAAATAAAGAATGAGTTCATTACAGTACCTTGAAGTGGTCTTTTGTTTTCTTTCTCTAACGGAGCTCACGAGATTTCTATTGAGTTTTGTGTTGTGAAGTTTTCAAGTTTTGGGTGAAATCTTTTGATGGATTACGGAACAAGGAGTGGCAAGAGCCTAAGCTTGGGGATGCCCATGGCACCCCCAAGATAATCCAAGTACACCAAAAAGTCAAAGCTTGGGGATGCCCCGGAAGGCATCCCCTCTTTCGTCTACTTCCATCGGTAATTTACTTGGAGCTATATTTTTATTCACCACATGATATGTGTTTGCTTGGAGCATCTTGTATTATTTGTGTCTTTGTTTGTTAGTTTGCCACAATCATCCTTGCTGTACACACCTTTTGAGAGAGCCATACATGAATTGGAATTTGATAGAATATTCTAGGTGCTTTACTTATATCTTTTGAGCTTGATAGTTTTGCTCAATGTGCTTCACTTATATCTTTTGTGCATTGTAGTTTTGCTCTATGTGCTTCACTTAGATCTTTTAGAGCACAGTGGTGGATTTGTTTTAAAGAAACTATTGATCTCTCATACTTCACTTAAATTATTTTGAGAGTCTTAAATAGCATGGTAATTTGCTTAATAATAAGATGCTTTGTATTCAAGATTTGTGAAACTTTCTTTTGAGTGCGTTGAATACTAAGAAAAGTTGGATGCTTGATAATTGTTTTGAGATATGGTGGTAGTAATATCAAAGTAATGCTAGTAGAGTAATTGTGAATTTGAGAAGTGCTTGAGTTAAAGTTTGCAAGTCCCGTAGCATGCACGTATGGTAAAAGTTATGCAACAAATTTGAAACATGAGGTGTTATTTGATTGTCCTCCTTATGAGTGGCGGTCGGGGACGAGCGATGGTCTTTTCCTACCAATCTATCCCCCTAGGAGCATGCGTGTAATGCTTTGGTTTTTGATGGCTTGTAGATTTTTGCAATAAGTATATGAGTTCTTTATGACTAATGTTGAGTCCATGGATTATACGCACTCTCACCCTTCCATCATTGCTAGCCTCTACGGTATAGTGCATTGCCCTTTATCACATTGAGAGTTGGTGCAAACTTGCCGGTGCATCCAAACCCCGTGATATGATACGCTCTTTCACACATAAACCTCCTTAAATCCTCTTCAAAACAGCCACCATACCTACCTATTATGGCATTTCCATAGCCATTCCGAGATATATTGCCATGCAACTTTCCACCATCCAGTTTATCATGACACATTCATCATTGTCATATTGCTTAGCATGATCATGTAGTTGACATAGTATTTGTGGCAAAGCCATCGTTCATAATTCCTTCATACTTGTCACTCTTGATTCATTGCATATCCCGGTACACCGGCGGAGGCATTCATATAGAATCATACCTTGTTCTACTATCGAGTTGTAATCATTGAGTTGTAAATAAATAGAATTATGATGATCATCATTCAATAGAGCATTGTCCCAAAAAAAGGCCAAAGAAAAAAAAAGAAGGCCCAAAAAAAGAGAAAATAAAAAGGGGCAATGCTACTATCCTTTTTTCCACACTTGTGCTTCAAAGTAGCACCATAATCTTTATGATAAAGAGTCTCATGTTTTATCACTTTCATATACTAGTGGGAATTTTTCATTATAGAACTTGGCTTGTATATTCCAACAATGGGCCTCCTCAAGTGCCACTCGCCCGCCTTCACCCACGTCCGCCTGCGCCGTCCGCCCGCTGGGGCCCGCCTCCGCCCACGCCACCGGCGCCGGCGCCACCAGATCGAGCGCGTCCTACAGTGGCCTACACAGATGGAGGAGCGACGGATCAGGAAGCGGTTGTTCGTCTCCACTAGATTGAGGGCGCGGTGGATCGAGAAGATATTCATGTGTATATTTTTTCGAGAATCGATATTGTTGTGTGTTGTGATGTAGACATGTAGTACTTCATATTGTATAATGTGTATTGTGTACTATCTAGTGTTGTATATCTTTTGGTTTTTTTTCAATCTGGAAATATTTATCATTGCTGGACAGCGACTGGTAGTGGGGTTTCCTCCGCGTCAACCATCCCGTTAAATATTTGCTAGGTGATATCACCTGTGCATTGTGGGTTCATTTCTTAGTTGATAAAAAATATTTCTATGCCGTCTGTGATGTTTGAGGTTGACGACAAAGATGGCGTTTGGCTGATGGCAAAGATGCTTCTCTTTGCCGTCTATTAATTATTCGGCTGACGACAACGATGATGTTTGGCTGACGGCAAAGTCTTTGCCGTCTGCTCGATAAAAAGCTGACGACAAAGTATTCTTTGCCGCTTCGACTTTGCCGTCTGACTTTGCCATCTGCTTTCTGAAGGCAAAGTATTTGCCGTATGGATTTAGGTCTTTGTCGTCTGTGATCCACAGACGGCAAATTACCTGTTTCCTGTAGTGCCAAATAGAGTCCAAACGGAATAAAACTTTTGGGATGATTTTTCTTACACTAGAGGACATCCAGAGGGCTTGGAGTGCACGTCAGGAAAGCCATGAGACGACCACAAGGTCGGGAGGCGCGCCCCCACCCTTGTGGGCCCCTCGTGACTCCACCGACCTATTTCTTCCACCTATATATTCTCAAATATCCCAAATCCTTCCAGGGGAGCCACGAAGCCACTTTTCCACCGCCGCAACCTTCTGTACCCGTGAGATCCCATCTAGGGGCCTTTTCCGACGTCCTGCCGGAGGGGGATTCGATCATGGAGGGCTTCTACATCAACACGATTGCCTCTCCGATGAAGCATGAGTAGTTTGTCTGGATCTTCTCTCTCTTTGATTCTCAATACCATGTTTTCCTCGATGTTCTTGGAGATCTATTCGATGTAATACTCTTTTGCGGTGTGTTTGCCGTGATCCGATGAATTTTGGATTTATGATCAGCTCATCTATAAATATTATTTGAATCTCCTCTGAATTCTTAAATGCATGATTTGGTATCTTTGCAAGTCTCTTCGAACTATCGATTTGGTTTGGCCAACTAGATTGGTTTCTCTTGCAATGGGAGAAGTGCTTAGCTTTGGGTTCAATCTTGCGGTGCTCGATCCTAGTGGCAGAAGGGGAACCGACACGTATTGTATTGTTGCCATCGAGGATAACAAGATGGGGTTTTAATCATATTGCTTGAGTTTATCCCGCTACATCATGTCATCTTACTTAATGTGTTACTCTGTTCTTCATGAACTTAATACTCTAGATGCAGGCAGGAGTCGGTCGATGTGTGGAGTAATAGTAGTAGATGCAGGAAGGAGTCGGTCTACCTGATACGGACGTGATGCCTATATTCATGAGCATTGCCTTAGATATCATCATAACTTTGCGCTTTTCTATCAACTGCTGGGCAGTAATTTGTTCACCCACCGTAATACTTCCTATCTTGAGAGAAGCCTCTAGCGAAACCTATGGCCCCGGGGTCTACTTTCCATCATCTAAGATTCCGATCTACAATTTTAGTTTCGTATTTACTTTCTTTGCAATCTTTTACTTTCCGTTCCATAAACCAAAAATACCAAAAATATTACTTTACCGTTTATCCATCTATATCAGATCTCACTTTGCAAATAATTATGAAGGGATTGACAACCCCTTTATCACGTTGGGTGCAAGTTGGAGTTTGTTTGTGCAGGTATTCGGTGGCTTGTGAGTTGTCTCCTACTAGATTCATACCTTGGTTCTCAAAACTGAGGGAAATACTTACTCTAGTTTGCTGCATCACCCTTTCCTCCACAAGACACCACCACACGGGCAAGGCACCAGGCGCATCCTGGTGGGTTGGGCTCACCTCCTTCACCTTCTGGCACCCCCATGAAGCTTCTAGTGCCTCTATTGTTCAAAATAAAAATCGTCAAAAAGTATTAGCTCATTTGGAGAACTTTCATTTCTGCACAAAAAACAACACCACGGTAGTTCTGCTGATAACAGCGTCAGTCCAGGTTAGTTCCGTTCAAATCATACCAAAACCATATAAACTTACAGTAAACATGGCATGAATACTTCATAAATTATAGATACATTGGATACGTACCAAGCTCTATGGTGAAGTTAGAGTCGCCCGTTCGAGGCAATCGGTGATGACGATCACAGTTGCAACTCCTCAGTGGATGTCTTTCTTCTTTGCAACGTCGAGTTCCATGTCGGTGGTTGGCCGGTGGTGCATGCTCGGGTCATATGGGTTGGGTTATATCAGCTTTAGCCTTTTTTCCCGCCTATTAATCGGGCAATCTCTTCTTGTAATTAATCAATGAAAATGATAAGTATTTTGCCTCGTTTTGGAAAAAAGCATTTTATTGGAAATCTAACATCCACTCCAATCGCCGTCTACAATTCTTTTGTTTTTCTGTGGCATCAAATGCTCCTTCCTAGTTTTCAGGTATTTTTGTGAGTTTTGCTCGAGTTTGTGTCCTACTCAGGATAGTGAGACGGTGGCGGCCTGATACGTCTTTGTTGTATCTATAATTTTTGTTTGTTTCATGCCAATATTATACAACTTTCACATATTTTTGGCAACATTTTATATGATTTAATGGACTAAGCTATTGATACAGTGCCCAATGCTAGTTCCTGTTTGTTGCATGTTTTTTGTTTCGTAGAATATCCATATCAAACGAAGTCCAACCGCGATAAAAATTTACGGAGAATTATTTTGGAATATATGTGATTTTGGGAGGTGGAATCAACACAAAGGGAGGCCAACGACCTCCACAACCCACCTGGGCGAGCCGGGCACCCCTTGGCGCGCCGAGGTGTCTTCTACCCTTCTTGTAAGTCGGTTGGGGCCCTTCTTTAGAGCAAGAAAGATAATTTATGGAAAAAATGTGTAAAAATTTCAGCGCAATCGGAGTTACGGATCTCCGGGAATTTAAGAAATGGTGAAGGGCCAAAAAATAGGAACACGAAACAGAAGAGAATAGAGAGGGAGATCCAATCTCGGAGGGGTTCCCGCCCCTCCGCCACCATGGAGGCCATGGACCAGAGGGGGAACTCTCCTCCCATCTAGAGGGGAGAGCAAGGAAGAAGAAGGAGGGGGGGCTCTCTCGCCCTCTCTCCTGGTGGCGCCGGAGCACCGCCGGGGCAATCCTCATGACGGCGATCAACTCCAACAACTTCGCCGCTGTCAACACCAAGTCTCCCCCCCTATGCAGTGGTGTAACACCTCTTCTCCCTGCTATAATCTCCACATAAACATAGTGCTTGCTACGTCCATTTTGCATCATGTTTTCTTACTATTATTTATGATGTTTTTATCCAGAATAATGCTTTTTGGAGTAATTATAATGCCTTTTCTCTCATAATATCCAAGGTATACACAAAGAGGGAGAATTCCAGAAGCTTGAAATCTGGACCTCGAAAAGCTATGTCAGGCCACCTATTCTGCACAACTCCAAACAAGCTGAAACTTCACGGAGAATTTTTATGGAATATTTGAAGAATATTGGCGCAAATAACCACCAGAGGGGGCCCACCAGGTGGCCACAACCATCCTGGGCGTGCTAGGGAGCCCAGGCGCGCCCTGGTGGGCTGTGCTCACCCAGGCCCACCTCCAGTGCCCATCTTCTGGTATGTAGGTCATTCTGACCTAGATAAAAAAGAAGGAGAGGACTTTCGGTATGGGGCTCCACAGTCTCGAGGCGGAACTTGGGCAAGAGCACTTTTACCCTTCGGCGGAGCGATTCCATAGGGGGAACTTCCTTCCCGGAGGGGGAAATCATCGTCGTCATCATCACCAACAACTCTCCCATCTTGGGGAGGGGTGTCTTCATCAACATCTTCAACAGCACCATCTCATCTCAAACCCTAGTACATCTCTTGTGTTCAATCTTGTTACCGAAACTATAGATTGGTGCTTGTGGGTGTCTAGTAGTGTTGATTACATCTTGTAATTGATTACTATATGGTTTATTTGGTGGAAGATTATATGTTCAGATCCAATATGCTATTTAATACCCCTTTGATCTTAAGCATGATTATTATTTGTGATTATTTACTTTTGTTCTTGAGGTCACAGGAGAAATCATGTTGCAAGTAATCATGTGAACTTGATATGTGTTCGATATTTTGATAGTATGTATGTTGTGATTCCCATGTTGGTGTCATGTGAACGTCGACTACATGACACTTCACCATATTTGGGACTAAGGGAATGCATTGTGGAGTAGCAATTAGGTGATGGGTTGCAAAGTGACAGAAGCTTAAACCCCAGTTTATGCGCTATTCCATAAGGGACCGATTCGATCCAAAAGTTTAATGCTATGGTTAGAATTTATTCTTAATAATTTTCTCGTAGTTGCAGATGCTTGCGGGAGCGTTAATCATAAGTACGAGGTTTGTTCAAGTAAGAACAACATCTAAGCACCGGTCCATCCACATATCAAATTATCAAAGTACCGAACACGAATTAAACCAACATGATGAAAGTGACTAGATGAAAATCCCGTGTACCCTCAAGAATGCTTTGCTTATCATAAGAGGCCGTTTTGGCCTGTCCTTTGCCTCAAAAGGATTGGGCTACCTTGCTGCACTTTTTCTATTACTATCGTTACTTGCTCATTACAAATTATCTTGCTATCAAACTACTCTGCTACTTACAATTTTAGCACTTGCAGACATTACCTTGTTGAAAACCACTTGTCATTTCCTTTTGCTCCTCATTGGGTTCGATGCTCTTACTTATTGAAAAGAGCTACAATTGATCCCCTATACTTGTGGGTCATCAAGTCTATTTTCTGGCGCCGTTGCCGGGGAGTGAAGCGCCTTTGGTAAGTGGAATTTGGTAAGGAAACATTTATATAATGTGCTGAAATTTATTTTCACTTGTTACTATGGAAAACAATCCTTTGATGGGTTTGTTCGGGGTATCTTCACCTTGACCAGAACCACAATTAGCTACCCCTCAACCTAGTGCACCAACTGAAAATATTAAATATCACTACTGGAATCAGCTACTTTGCTATCTGCCAGCTCTTTGCCGTCTGCTAGCGGACGGCAAAGAAGCTCTTTGCCATCAGCTACCCAAAAGCAGATGGCAAAGAACTGGCTGATGGCAAAGACCTTCTTTGCCATCAGCCAGTTCTTTGCCGTCCGCTAGCAGACGGCAAAGATTCTTTGGCGTCGGCTAGTAGACGGCAAAGAGGGAGGGGGCCCCACTGACGAGCTGGTTAAAAAAACTTAACACCCCTCCCTCTTTGCCTTCTGCTAGCAGACGGCAAAGAGCAAGTAAGCGGACGGCAAAGGGGGGCGGACGGCAAACGTTTAGGTTACTAACGGCGCCCCACCCCGCCCATCTCTCTGTTTCGATCTGTCCCCCTCTCCTCCCCGACGACCACCGCCACCCGCCGCCGCCCCCGCCACCCACCGCCGCCCCCTTGCCCACCTCCCCTCGCCCCGTCGCCCCACCGTCCCAACCACTCGCCGCCGTCGCCACCCGCCACCGCCCCTCGCCCCGTCGCCCCCACCACCCCCACCGCCCCGGCGTCCCGTCGCCCGCGCCGGAGCCAGGCTCGCCGTGGGCCGCCTGCGTCCGCCTCGCGCCCCCGTCCCGGAGCTAGGCTCGCCGCCGCCCCTGCGCCCGCGCCGCCCCCGGAGGCAGGCTCGCCCCTGCGTCTGCCTCACGCCCCCCGCCCCTGCGTCCGCCTCGCGCCCCCCGCCCCGGAGCCAGGCTTGCCGCCGCCCCAGAGCCAGGGTCGCCGCCGCCCCTGCGCCCGCACTGCCCCCTCCATCCTCCATCGAGAGGAGCCAAGGTGAGCATTTTTTTGTTTTTTTCTACTGTTTTTCTTTGCTGTATAGGTTTAATTAGGTTATTGATAGGTTTAGGTTAGTGGTTGGTTTAGGTTAGTGCTAGATTTAGGTTTAGATTATTAGAAGAAGAAAGTTGAAAAAAAGAAGAAGAAGTAGAAGAAGAGGAAAAGGAAAAAAGGAAGAAGAATAAGAAGAAAGTTGAAAAACAGAACAATATAGAAGAGGAAAAAGGAGAAGAAGAAAGAAGAAGAAGAAGAAGAAAGAAAGAAGAGGAGGAGGAGGAGGAAGAGGAGGGGGGAGAAGAAGAAAGAAAAGAAGAAGAAGAAAGAAGAAGAAAGAATAATAATTATAAGAAGACCCCGACGCGCCACCCCGACACCCCGACCCCGACCCCCGACCCCCGACACCCCGACCCCGACCCCCGACACCCCGACCCCGACCCCCGACACCCCGGCCCGACACCCCGACCCCCGACACCCCGACCCCGACCCCCGACACCCTGACCCCGACCCCGACACGCCACCCTGACACCCCGGCCCGACACCCCGACCTCGACCCCCGACACCCCGACCCCGACACGCCACCCCGGCACCCCGGCCCGACACCCCGACCCCGACCCCCGACCCCCGACACCCTGACACCACACCCCGACCCCGACACGACACCCCGATACCCCGACATGCATAGACAGTTCCTGGATCCTCGCCAGAAGTTCAGGAAAGACAAGAAGAACTTCATTAGGGGTAGAGTTGTCAAAAACTCTGCACCACCTGCATTGACAGGCCAACAGACCCTGGATCAGTTAAACGCTCTCGAGCCAGATCCACAACGTCCAGGGTACTTCAAGGGGTATAATACTAAGCACGCGTGGACTCACAAAACATGCTTATGGGATCTGCCTTACTTCAAAGACCTCCTTTGCCCACACAACATCGACATGATGCACACTGAGAATAATATCGCCGAGACACTTTTTGGTACATTGTTCGGCATAGATGGGAAGTCAAAGGATAATACTAAGGCTAGAGTCGATCTAGAGGCGCTATGTGATAGGCCGTTACAAAACATGAAAGAACCGAAAGGAAAGCAGAACTGGACGAAGCCAAAGGCATGGTTCAATCTTGGAAGGCCAGCTATGAGGGAAATTCTCTTGTGGGTGCAACAGCAGTTGATGTTCCCCGATGGGTATGCAGCGAATCTAAAGAGGGGAGCAAATCTTGATAAACTGAAGATATTTGGTCTCAAGAGTCATGATTGGCACATATGGATTGAGCGGGTAATGCTGGTGATGTTGCGTGGCTTCATCCCTGAGGATGAATGGCTAGTACTGGCAGAACTCATCTATTTCTTCCGTGTTCTTTGTGCGAAAGAACTATTGCCTGGCGTGCTAGAAGAAATGGAAGAGTTGGCGCCGGAGTTGATCTGCAAGTTAGAGAAGATCTTTCCACCGGGCTTCTTTAATCCAATGCAGCATTTGATTTTGCATCTCCCGACCGAGGCAAGATTGGGGGGGCCCATGCAAAATCATTGGTGCCACCCAACTGAGAGGATGCAGAAGATGCTTCGAGAAAAATGTAAAAATAAACGTAGAATTGAAGCATCGATGGCTGAGGCATTCATCACAGAGGAGGCGGCAAACTTCGTAACAGCGCACTACGAAGCCAAAAATCGTCATTTGCATAATCCAAAGCCTCGGTACAATGCTGACGAGCCTAAAAAGGGTGGATCCAACCTCATCCTATTCAAAGGGAATCTCGCACCAACTAGTGTTTCACATCCAGTATCTTTGGATAACGAAGAATGGCAGACCATTTCGTTGTATATCTTCAACAACCTGATAGAAGTGCGGCCGTACATCGAGTAAGTTCTCGGTACATTGTTTCGCAACTTCTATTTCCTTTGAACTGCTCTTATTCCTGGATATGTCATACAGTCGATACATCGCCATATTCTCGTATGGAGTGGAGATCCAAAAGGATTCCGTCGAAGAGTATGAGCTTCTCGCAAAGCAAGGAGGTGGCTATCCCGGTTTCATCTCTTAGTTCAAACAAATGGTAATTTCTATTAGACAATTTCATTTCATTCGCTAATTTGTGCATAATGCAACAATCCTTTCATATTAAACTTGTAGGCTAATTCAGAGTCTGTGGACGCCGAATTGAGACAAGTCGCTAATGGTTTTGACTATAAGGTTCGTTCATTTGACAAGTACGACATCAACGGGTATCGCTTTCGTACATATGGCAAAGAGCTATCTATGGCCGACCGAAAGTCTACAAATTGTTGTGTATCTGCTATCGGCGAAGGAGGTACCGAGTATTATGGGAGAGTTGAAGCAATTTATGAACTTCTGTTCTATGGTGAAAACCCACCGAATGTCGTAGTCTTCAAATGTTATTGGTTTCAGCCGAAGGAGACTAGAAGGACTCATGAACATATAGGGCTAGTTGAAATCAACCAAAGCACCCGTTTAGATGTTCCTGATGTCTATATTATGGCTCAACAGGCGACCCAAGTATTCTATCTACCGTGGGCTTGCCAAACTAATCCAAATCTGAAAGGTTGGGATGTCGTTTATGAAGTGCCGCCACGTGCTAGACTTTCTCCCCCAAAGGAAGAGGATTATGAACCTCACATTAACCCAGACACATATGAAGGAGAATTCTTCCAAGAGACACGTCTTTCCAAAAAGCATTTCAAGAACCGCTATACTTCACCCCAAAACATTGAAGTAGACAGCGACAATGAATCCGACATCACCCCAGAGGAGGAACAAGAAGAGCCGGAACAAGAAGAGGTTACTGCTGCGGATGACCTGTCAATGCTTGACCGATTACGTCAAGGTGGCCTTGCACATGTTGATGCCAATGAACCCTATGAGCCCATCATTGATTATAGTGATGATGATGATTATGCATTTATTTATGATACTGATCAAGATTATTAGTAGTGTCAAGTATTCAATTTTTTTATGTTGTACTTGATGATGATACACTTAAGTGATATACACATTATTATTCATGTCGGTACTTTTTTTTATGTTGTATTAATTTCGTTTATTCTTTGTCATGGCAGGTGTTGAAAGATGGCGGGCGCTGGTCGGGAGCGCACCGAGGCCCCTTCTTCGTCGGCGCGTGGTGCGAGGTCTTCCATTCCACACGCACCTCTCCGCCGAGCGTTGCTGGACAGTATGGCGACACCGCCGGGCCCTTCTTCGTCGACCGTGGTGCCCAGCAGGGGACGAGGTAAGAAGAAGAGAGGAGGTGGAGCACGTGGTCGCGGGAGAGGAGGTAGGCTGACTCTTACGGCGCCTTCCTCGCCGCCGCCCCCAGCTGTTTCACCCAAGCACGTGACTGCTAGGGTGGACTCGTCTGAGGAGGAGGCTGCACGGACTCCGGTCCACGGGTGTTCGGCCCACGAGCCTCGGGTCGACGGGCCTTTGGCCCACGAGACTTGGGCCCACGAGACCCCGGAGGAGCACACGTCTGGATGGGGTACCTGGTCGGGTCAGCCTGAGGATGGCGGGGAGCCGAGTGGCCATGCTGATGATGGCGGGGAGCCGACTGATGAGGAGGGGGAGGAGGGGGGCAACGTCTACCAGCGTGGTGCTACACGGCTCCCGTCTGTGCCGGCGACCCGCGAGCAGAGGTGGTTGATTTTCCCTGATGGGGAGAGGTAAGTGCATTTAATCTTTTTGTACCTTCTACATTCACATTTCTTCAAATAACTGATGTGTTGGCCTTTTCATGCTGTAGAGGTTGGGACCACCATGAAAGTGTCCGCCGGCCCAACTCCGTCCTTGGAGTTCTGATTCGGCAAAACTTCCCGGGGTTTGTCCCGTTGCCTGGTGAGGGTCGACTTCCAGAGGTTGGATTGACTTGGGAGCACTATTTGGCTGCCCCGGCCCCGCCGGGTGAGATTATCGACGGTGTCTTGTGCAAGACGAGGGCAGACGTCGTGATCAGAAAGTTCTGGGTAATTGCTCCTTTACACAATTAAAAATCTTCAACTAGCTAGTTATTAATTGTACTGATCAATATTGTCTCATTTGATTGCAGACATTCTACAGGTGTGAGGAGGGATACGACGAGGAGGCGGATCATGTTATCCACAAGGAGTGCAAGCGCCTACTTCAGAACTTACGGCATGAGGTTCGGGTGCAGGCTGTTCGAGACAACTACGCCGGGCGTGGTATCAAGAAGCCCAAGCAGGAGTGCCGCGATAAGTTCTTGAGTAAGGAGAAGTACATGAAGGTAATTCTTAAGGCCTTGTACTTACTTCCTTCATTTAGTAATTCATAGCCGTAGCGCTCAAGTTTCTATTTGCTAACTTAGGCCCCTCCGAGATGGTGTGCGGATTGGATGGATTGTTGGGAGGTGTTGGTCAATGCGTGGTGCTCAAAAGAATGGCTGGCCACCCACAAAGAGGCCAAGGACAAACGTGCCCAAATGGAAGGTGTGCCACACCACCAAGGCAGCTCCAACTTATTTCAGTACGGGCGGAACTGGGTATGTGGTTTGCTTCATGATTCATGCAATTCATTCATCATGCTAGCTTTAGCCCTTTAATTACTAATTTACTTTGTTTCTCTCTTTCAGGCATGCTACAATAAGGCGGATAAGGTGCCAGAGGTGTACGACCTGTATGCCATGGACCACACTGGCCCTTACAAGAAAGTCAAGGCATTCTCTGTGTCTGACCTCGATGATCCAAAGAACTTCACCAACATCTCCGCCCATGACAAGCTCGTGCAATATAGAGATCAGGGGAAGGCGAGGAAAGGGGAGGACTTTAACCCGAGCCAGGGTCCCATTGATACAGAGCTGCTGATGATATCTGGTGGCGGGAGGTCCCATGGCTCCATAGCCATGGGAGATGGACTTATCCATTGTCCTAGCACTCTCCCGGAGATCAAGGCGCGCCAGTCGAGCTCCTCTCCTAAGATAAGGCCTCATGAACGGCCAGTCCAACTCGCCTTCAAGGTTAGTTATACGTACTCAGATATCTTTCTCCATTACATTGTGTGCGCTTCCATCAATGATTAGAAATGGTCATGTGAGTGGTGTTGCAGGCTGCTATACAGAGTGAGAGAGATAGAACGGAGAAACTTCTGGCGGAGGCGGCGGAGAGGCAGCGGGAGTTGGAGGAGAAGACGACAAAGATGTTGGAGCAGGAGAGGGCACGGAATGACATGCAGGCAAGGGCCATGTACGAGCTCCTTGTGGTAAGTTTCTTCTGAAGATTACTTGCTAGTCTTAACATTTGAGTCTCATTACTAACTAGTATGACTGTTGTGAAAACCAAATGTGCAGTCTGTGTGCGAGAAGTCCGGTCAGACTGCTCCGCCGATGCCAGTGATTGCTCCTGGGAGCATGGTGAGTTTAATTTGAATGGACATTACTTGCTAGTCTTAACATTTGAGTGTCATAATGCTAACGAGACATTGGAAATGATCTTTGGTGCAGCTTAACTCCAGAAACGCATCGCACGATCCTTCTCCAGCTACCGGCGCGAGCCAGCCCGCTCCTACACCTCCGTGATCACGGTAAGTTTCTCTAGTGTTTACCATAATGGGTCAACTAAGTTAGCTCCAAAATGATCAATTTCACCTAGGTTAGCTCAAAAATGACCCATTTCACCTAGGTTACCTCATAAACGACCCATTTGGCCTAGGTTAGCTCATAAATGACCCATTTCACCTAGGTTAGCTCATAAACAACCTATTTCACCTAGGTTAGCTCATAAACGACCCATTTCAGCTAGGTTTTCTCATAAATGACTCATTTCACCTAACTTAGCTCATAAACGACCCATTTCACCTAGGTTTGCTCATAAACGACCCATTTCACCTAACTTAGCTCCAAAATGATCCATTTCACCTATGATAGCTCATAAACTACCCATTTCACCTAGGTTAGCTCATAAACGATACATTTCACCTAAGTTAGCTAATATATGGCATATACTTCTTCTTCTAGTCTTCTTCTTCTATTCTTTTTCTTCTAGTCTAATTCTTCTTCTAGTCTTCTTTTTCTAACTTTCTTATTTGTCATTTTGCAGGTTTCATTAACTTCACGGAAGCCAGCTTCCTATGATGGATTGCTTGCTTTTTCCTGTTTTTTCCTTTGATGCACTTCTTGTATTCTGATCGCTTGCTATGATGAAACTTTGCATATTGTAATATGTATGGATCGATGGAAGTATGTGCAACCTACTATGTATGTACGGATGGATATATATGTGCTGGATATTTATTATGTTGGATATATGTGCTGGATATTTATGTGATGGATATATATGTGCTGTGAAATTTTTGTTGTGATAATTGTTGGATATAAGAAAAATAGAACAAAAAAGAGGCAGTGCAGGCTCTTTGCCGTCCGCGGCAGACGGCAAAGACCCCTTTGCCGTCAGTGGCAGACGGCAAAGGGGGCACGTGGCGCCCACCTGTGCTTCCTGGGGATGGACCATTTGGCCAATTTGCCTACCGTGGCGGATGGCAAAGCCAAGTTGACGGCAAAGACTTTGCCTTTGCCGTCCGCCAGGAGGACGGCAAAAAAAGCAGGCGCTGACGTATTGCTGACGTCACCTGGCGGACGGCAAAGAGGCGCAAAAATTTGCCGTCCGCTGGTGGACGGCAAAGGCTGCCGTTAGCCGCCTAACGGAGTAACGCTGGCGGACATGCAACATTTTGCCGTCCCCCCTCTTTGCCATCCGCCGCTGTAGGCAAAGGGCTCTTTGCCGTCCGCCATATAAAGCAGACGGCAAAGGACCTGTTTGCCGAGCCTATCTTTGCCGTCACTGTTTGCCGTCCGCGGCGGACGGCAAAGTGCTTTGCCGTCAGCCGTCCCTGCCTTTGCCGTCCGCCATGGCGGATGACAAAGTACTGGATTCCTGTAGTGTATGAAATACCTTCGGGTATGATAGAACAACTGCTAGCTAATCCTTATGCAGGAGATGGAACCGAACATCCTGATATGCACTTGATATATGTAGAACAAATTTGTGGATTGTTCAAGCTTGCAGGTTTAACTGGGAATGAAGTTATGAAGAAGGTTTTCCCTTTATCTTTGAAGGGAAAAGCATTGGCATGGTATAGACTATGCGATGATATTGGATTTTTGAATTGGAATCGATTGAAATTGGAGTTCCACGAAAAAAATTATCCTATGCACCTAGTTCATCATGATCAGAATTATATATATAATTTTTGGCCTCGTGAAGGAGAAAGTATTGCTCTAGCTTGGGGGAGGCTTAAGTCAATGTTATATTCACGCCCCAACCATGAGCTCTCAAGAGAAATTATTATCTAGAATTTTTATGCTCGGCTTTCTCGCAATGATCAAACCATGCTTGATACTTCTTGTGCTGGTTCTTTTATGAAGAAGACTATTGAATTCCGATGGGATATTTTGGAAAGAATTAAATGCAACTCTGAAAATTGGGAACTCGACGAAGGTAAAGAGCCAGGTATTGAACTTAAGTATGATTGTGTTAAATCTTTTATGTATACCGATGCTTTTCCAAAGTTTAGCACTAAATATGGACTTGACTCTGAGATAGTAGCCTCCTTTTGTGAATCATTTGCTATTCATGTTGATCTCCCTAAAGAGAAATGGTTTAAATATCACCCACCTATTAAAGAGTAAATCAAACAACCGGTATCAGTTAAAGAAGAAACCATACTTTATAATGTTGATCTAGCTGTTCCTTCTGCTTATATTGGGAAACCACCTTTCCCTGTTAGGATAAAGGAACATGCTAAGGTTTCAACTGTAGTCAACAAGAGTTACATTGGAACACCTAAACCTTATGAACAAATTAAAATGGAACCTAGTATTGAAATGGTCAAAGATCTCTTGGAAGAAGATGTAGATGGCCAGGTTATTTATTTCCATGAAGAAGCTGCTAGAATTGCCGAACCTGATAAAAAAGATAAACATAGACTTGTTGTTGGCATGCCCGTTCTCTCAGTTAAAATACGATATCACTGTTATCATGGTTTATGTGACATAGTGCTACCTCTTGAGCATGCATTGGTTTTCCCTTGAAGAGGAAAGGGTGATGCACCAAAGTAGCGTAAGTATTTCCCTCAGTTTTTGAGAACCAAGGTATCAATCCAGTAGAAGATTACACGCAAGTCGCCTAGTACCTGCACAAACTATCAAGAACCTTGCAACCAATGCGATAAAGGGGTTGTCCATCCCTTCACTACCACTTGCAAAAGTGAGATCTGATAAAGATAATAAGTTAAATATTTTTGGTATTTTTGTTGTATTGATTGGAAAATAAAGATTGCAAAATAAACGGCGATAGAAATAGCTAGTTCACGGGAAACTAATATGATGTAAAATAGACCTAGGGGCCATAGGTTTCACTAGTGGCTTCTCTCATGATAGCATATATTACGGTGGGTGAACAAATTACTACCGATCAATTGATAGAAAAGCGCATAGTTATGAGGATATCTAGGCATGATCATGAACATAGTCATCACGTTTGTGTCAAGTAGACCGAAACAATTCTGCATCTACTACTATTACTCCGCACATCGACCGCTATCCAGCAGGCATCTAGAGTATTATGTTCATAAGAACAGAGTAACACATCAGGCAAGATGACATGATGTAGAGGGATAAACTCAAGCAATATGATATAAACCCCATCTTTTTATCCTCGATGGCAACAACAATACGTGTCGGTTCCCTTTCTGTCACTGGGATCGAGCACCGCAAGATTGAACCCAAAGCTAAACACTTCTCCCATTGCAAGAAAGATCAATCTAGTAGGCCAAACTAAACCGATAATTCGAAGAGACTTACAAAGATATCAAATCATGCATTTAAGAATTCATAGAAGAATCAAATATTGTTCATAGAGAATCTTGATCATAAAACCACAATTCATTGGATCTCGGCAAACACACCGCAAAAAGTATTACATCAAATAGATCTCCAAGAACATTGAAGAGAACTTTGTATTGAGATCCAAAGAGAGAGAAGAAGCCATTTAAATAATAACTATGGACCCGAAGATCGGTGCTAAACTACTCACACATCATCGGAGAGGCTATGGTGTTGATGTAGAAGCCCTCCATAATCGATTCCCCCTCTAGCGTAGCGCCAAAAAAGGCCCCAAAATGGGATCTCACGGGGACAGAAGGTTGCGGCAGTGGAAAAGTGGTTTCGTGGCTCCCCTGGTTGTTTTTAGGGTAAAAGAGTATATATAGGCGAAAGAAGTAGGTCGGTGGAGCTACGAGGGGCCCACTAGGGTGGGGGGCGCGCCTACCCCCCTGGGCGAGCCCTCCTGCCTCGTGGCTTCCTCATTGAGTCTCTGACTTCCACTCCAAGTCTCATGGGTTGCGTTTGTTCCAAGAAAGATCCTCGCGAATGTTTCATTCCTTTTGGATTCCGTTTGATATTCCTTTTCTGTAAAACACTGAAATAGGCAAAAAAACAGCAACTGGCACTGGGCCTCCGGTTAATAGGTTAGTCCCAAAAATAATATAAAAGAGCATATTAAATCCCATTAAACATCCAAAATAGATAATATAATACCATGGAAAAATTAAAAAATATAGATACGTTGGAGACGTATCAGCATCCCTAGGCATAGACACGTAACAGAAGGCTCCAAAAGGATTGATGAAGGCTATCTTCTCCTCGTCTTTAACTGCCATCTTGATCTGATGATACCCAGAATAAGCATCCAAAAATCTCAAGCGCTCACAACCCACCGTAGCATCAATAATCTGATCAATACGAGGGAGAGCAAAAGGATCAGCCGGGCAGGCCTTATTAAGGTCTGTATAATCCATGCACATGCGCCAAGTTCCATTCTTCTTAAGTACCAGCACCTCACCTGGCTAAAGAGGTGTTTTGGCGACTCAGATTGTTTTTGTTCTGTCCTGCGGTGCCCTCCGTGTCGCGCAAACGGAGGGATCCCCGCTGCAGGGTGTTGCAATATGTTAATGGTTCACTTATGGTAGGTGGCGTGAGTGTTAGAAGCACAGACCCGAGTTTGGGGGTCATTGCGTATGGGATAAAGTGGACTTGATACTTATGCTATGGTTGGGTTTTACGACCTTAATTATCTTTATTAGTTGCGGATGCTTCCTAGAGTTCCAATCATAAGTGCATATGATCCAAGTAGAGAAAGTATGTTAGCTCATGCCTCCCCCTCATATAAAATTGCATCAATGATCACCAGATTAGTTATCGATCACCTATGGACAAATGACTTTCTTGTTGACAAAAGCTATCTACTTTTATTGTCTTGCATTTTACTCGTAGTTTTATTCTTGCAAAGTACTTCTAGTTTTATTCTTGCAAACTTATCCTTCCACATACCAAATAGTTTTATACTTGTTCTAGGTAAATCAAAGATTAAGTGTGCGTAGAGTTGTATCGGTATTCGATAGAACTTGAGGGAATATTCATTCTACCTTTAGCTCTTCATTGGGTTTGACACTCTTATTTATCGAAAAATGCTATAAATGATCCCCTATACTTGTGGGTTATCAAGACTTTTTAATGCCGCCGTTGTCAGGGAGCAATAGCGTGGGCTGAATATTCTCGTGTGTGCTTGTTTGCTTTATCACTAAGTAGTTTTTATTTTCTGTTCTAAGTTGTTCTCTATCTTTAGTTATGGATATGGAACAGGAAATACAAAAAAATTAGTTGTACTTGCTACTCATGGAGATGGGGAACCTCCTAAAACCCTCGATGCTTGTTATGTGAAAAATATTAAACACTACTTTGATAATCCTGAGAAAACCCCATTCAAGTTGATAATGGGAGACACGTTGGATCAATGTGAATACTTTAGGGATTATCGCTTGACACAAAAAGGGAAATTATTATGGGATCAAAGATATGATTATACTTGTTGCTCTAGGATGAACGCTCCACACCTTCCCTTTTCATGCAAATTTAATGATAATGAAACCTTGGCTTCTTATGCTAATGGTATATATGATTATTATTATGTGGAACGTATAGAAGAATTTGTTGCTTTTAAGGGTGCTTATGAAATTGAATCTTTGTTTGAAAAGTATGAAGCTTTCGATGATGATCTTTATAGACTTCAAAATTTTGCTATACTTAAATATTGCTTTGAGGATTATAAATACAATTCCGATCATGATGTAATTATTGAGAAAGTCTCCGCTGTCCAAGAAGAGACTAATATTTTGCAGGAGTCTATGGAAGAAGGAATTGATGGAACTGTGAGCTCATTGGATGAAAAAGATGACGAGAAGAGCGAAGAAAAAAAGGAGGAACAACGGATTAGCTACCCTGCCCACCTTCTAATGAGAGTAACTCTTCAACTCATACATTGTTTAATGTCCCTTCATGCTTACCGAAGGATGATTGCCATGATAATTGTTATGATCCCATTGATTCATTTGAAATATCTCTTTTTGATGAACTTCATGCTTGCTATGCTTGTGGCCATGATGCCAATTTGAATTATGCTTATGAAGATTAACTTGCTATAGTTCCTTATGTTGAGAATGAAATTGTTGCTATTGCACCCACACATGATAGTCCTATTATCTTTTTAAATTCTCCAAACTATACTATATCGGAGAAGTTTGCACTTATTAAGGATTACATTGATGGGTTGCCTTTTACCATTGCACATGATAATTTTGATGAATATAATATGCATGTCATTGCTGCTCCTACTTGCAATTATTATGAGAGTGGAACGACATATCCGCCTCTCTATGTTTCCAACACGACAAAATTGCAAGAAACAGCTTATGCTATGTATTGGCCTTTACTTGATGTGCATGAATTGTTCTTTATGACATGTCGATGCATAGGAAGAGTTAGACTTTGTCATTGCATGATATATGTTTCTTTGTGCTCACTACTAAATGCCAAATCATTGCTAATTAAAATTGGCTTTGATATACATTGGGATCCGGGAGGATACATTATTTAAGCACTTTATGCCTAGTTAATGGCTTTAAAGAAAGCGCTGCCAGGGAAACAACCCAGAAGTTCTAGGAAGTCATTTTATTTTGTTGAGTGCTTTTATAAAGTTTAAAAACAAAAATATAGAGGGGAACTTAAAACTTCAAAGAAAACTGAAAGTGATAAAGATGAGCACCATGGAACTGGGATCTAGCCTTGAACTTTGTTCATGCCCATGGACACTTTGTGAATCTCGATTATAGAAACTTTTCAACAAAAATAATTATCCCCTTGTACAAATCCATTGTATTATAAAAATAATGTGCCAATGTCTTCCTTTAGGATGTTTAGATTGCTTCTTAGTACGTGCAGTGGAAAAACATAAACTTTGGATGTAGTGCGTGATTTTACATTTTTTACTGGACGTCAAAAGCTTCTGAAATTTTTACACAATATTTATATGATTTTTTTTCCATATTTTTTAGAATTTTTGGAGTAGTTGAAGTATGGGTAAAGTTCAGATTACTACAGACTGTCTTGTTTAAGATAGATTCTATTTTTGATGCATTGTTTTGCTTGTTTTGATGAAACTATCGATTTTATCGGTGGTATAAGCCATGGAGAAGTTATAATACAACATGCACAATGCAAAACAAAATATTAATGGGTTTGCAACAATGCTTAAAATAGTGATTTGCTTTATTATACACTAGTACGCGTCGGCATTTGAAACCATCGCCAAGTGAGTGTGGGCGATAGGGGGGTCCTTCCAACACGACCTAGAAATCATCGGGGATAGGCCCTCCTAGGACACAGGTTGGGGCCGTGTGTGATCGGGCGAGGAATCAAAACCCAATCATTTCCATTCGTATGTACATCCCACACGGTGAATCCCAGAAAAACATTTCCATTCATATGTATATCACACACAGTCAATCCAAGGAATACGTTTCCGTTCTTATGTACATCCCACACAGTCAATCCAGGCAAACGTTTCCATTCGTATGTACATTCACACAGTTTTATGTATACGCTCGTGTGTGAAAGGTGTAACTATCAGACGCGTTCTTCCTTGGTTAACTGCTTGCTTTTATGAACTACATCCCACATGATTTGATGTAGAAAACTGTGTGGCATTGGGCTATCCATCACAAGCGCTTTTACTGCCACAACTGTTTGCAAAGTTCCATGACTGTCTGTTCTCTTTTTACATCGCACACACTGTTTTCTTTCTAACTGTGTGCACATTATTTTATTAGCTCCTGTATATTTTTATTTTTGCCTGTAATTTATTATTCGAATTGGATTTTTTGCAATATGAAACATGCAATTAAAATTCTAAGCACAATGGTTCAACAACGAATCCATAAATAAAATTGCCAGTACAATATGTTCAGTAATTAGAGGATAAGGAAGCAATTAACTATGATAAACCACAATATTTAAAGGCAGTAAAGGTGAAGAGTCAAGTGTAAATCATTTTGACTGCCGACGGTGTTGAAGAAGCGGAATGCCCATATTGTGCCTTCCCGCATGCCATAGGCACGAACCACTTTTTTCCAACCCCTTGTGACGATCGCCCGCCCATCCTTCACCGCCTTTAGGAAGACTTCTAGAGAATTATCATGGTAGCATGAATTATATACTTTAACCTTAGTTGCCTCCACTCCGGTAATGTAGTTTGCAAGGTAATCATCAGTAAATAGCTTCGGAAACCATTGAAAAGGGGAAAAATATCAGATACTGAGGTCTAATAGAGTAACTTGTTGTGGGGAGGGGGAAAAGGCAACACATTACTTACGATCCTAAAGTTCACGGTTGTCTTGGACAAAGTGTAAATAAAGAGCTTAATTCCAATCACCCGTTTCTTTCGCCTAACAATATTTCTTAGGTTCCTCACTTGACGCTTGTTCATGAATATCTTATTGCCCCATACGCAAAAGGGATCGAAGCGTGGATCAGTACCGCTCATATATGTACCTACAAGCAACCAGTAAATGTTAGAACCTAAACTGAGATTGCACAAATGATGTAAAATACAACTACCTATGTTCCTAAGTACAGGTATTTTTTTGAGATTTCAATATGAATTACATACAGATGTATATAGAATTATAGATATAGTTTAGATTAGAATCTAGATTCACTCATTTTGCTCCTTATGTAGTCTATATTGGAATCTCTAAAAATACTTATATTTAGGAATAGATGGTGTACAAGACATGGGATGCAGCTAACCTCGACGGCAAACAACATCATCGCCCATTGTAGCCCTGTGTAAGTACATGGAAAGCCAATGATAACTACAACAGGGTTAACATCCAAGAAAAATAGCAAATGGTAATAAAACGACAGCATCTGTAGTGATATGTTCATTGCGAAAGAGTAGCACAGTAGCAAAGGGACGGATTACAAAATGACATCCTAATTCATGTTTTGTAAGTTTGTAGCCATCGAAATCCAACTCTTTAAAAGTGCATACAACTATTAATTGCAACAGGCTTAATGGCCATTGAAACCGGTACTGATAAAAATGCAATTGGCAGAGTTAAACATCACAGGGCAGGTGCTGCCAGAGCAGATAATGTCCAGGTTGTCTATAAAAAGGTAGGGAAAACAGCTAAAATGTTTTAGGCATGTTTACTACAACATGCTTAATACATCGACCGTACAAAACATAACCATTAATTGCAACTGGTATTGGTAAGATTGAACTGGTGAGTACATACTTGGTTAGTCCTGAGAGGTAGTTGCTGGGGCACTTCATCTTGGCCAGAGCCCGCCCAAAGTCAGCGCCGGTGGAGGCGAGCTGTTCCTCCGGGTCGAAGCGTGGATCAGTGCCACTAACATGCATGTGGGCAACCAGTAAATGGTAGAAGTTAAACTACAATTGCACAAATGATGTGAAATACTGTAATACATGGGATGGAGCTAACCTCGACGGCAAACAACATCATCAGCCGTTATGACCCTGCGTAAGTACATGGACAGACATGTTAAGTACAACGGGGTTAGTATCCACCAAAAATAGAAAATGGGCAGCATCTCTAGTATATCTTCATTGCGGAGAGTAGCATGGTAGCAAATGGACAAATTAAAAAATGGATACAACCGTTAATTGCAACAGGCTTAACAACATCATAAGTCATGTTTTTTACGTTTGTAGCCATTGAAATACAATTGTTTAAAAATGGATTGAACTGTTAATTGCAACATGCTTAATAGACATTGAAACCGGTATTGATAAAAATGCAATTGGCATAGTTAAACATCATAAGGCAGGTGCTGCCAGAGCAGAGAAGGGCCCAGATGTCTATAAAAAGGTAGGGAAAGTAGCAAAAAATGTGTTAGGCATGTTTACTAGAACATGCTTCATAGATCGACTGTACAGAACATAGCCATTAATTGCAAATGGTATTGGTAAGATTGAACTAGTGAGTACATACTTGGTAAGTCCTGAGAGGTAGTTGTTGGGGCACTTCATCTTGGCCAGAGCCTGCCCAAACTCAGCGACGGCGGAGGTGAGCTGTTCCTCCGGGTCGAAGTGTGGATCAGTGGCACTGACATGTGTACCTACAGGTAACCAGTAAATGGTAGAAGTTAAACTACAATTGCACAAATGATGTGAAATACTGTAAGACATGGGATGCATCTAACCTCGATGGCAAACAATAGCATCTGCAGTAATGACCCTGCATAAGTACATGGACATGCATGTTAAGTACAATAGGGTTAGCATCCACTAAAAATAGCAAATGGGCAGCATCTCTAGTGATACCGTGAGTCATGTATTGTAAGTTTGTTGCTGGTATTTGTGAAATTGAGTTGCACATGGTAAGATTTGAACATCACACAGTATGCAGTGCTGAAATATACATCAATCGTACAAATCATAGCCGTTGCAAGTGGTATTGGTAAGATTTAGCTGGTCAGATCTTACCTGTTAAGTCCTGGGGGGTAGTCGCTGGGGCACTTCATCTGGGCCAGAGCCTGCACCATGTCGGCGGCGGCGGCGGAGGCGAGGTATTCCTCTAGGTCAACACACACATCGGCTATCGCGCCATGGACCACTGATACGTCCATTTTGTATCATGCTTTTATATCAATATTTATTGCATTATGGGCTGTTATTTCACGTTATGTCACAATACTTATGGCTATTCTCTCTTATTTTACAAGGTTTACATAAGAAGGGAGAATGCCGGCAGCTGGAATTCTGGGCTGGAAAAGGAGCAAATATTGGAGACCTATTCTGCGCAACTCCAAAAGTCCTGAAACTCCACGGAATATCTTAAAATAAATAAAGAAGAATCCTCGCCAAAGATGAAGGCCAGGGGGCCCACACCCTGCTCAAGAGGGTGGGGGGCGCCCCCCCTTAGGGCGCGCCCCCTACCTCGTGGGCCCCCTGGTGGCTCTCCGACGCCCATCTTCTCCTATATGAAATCTTTCGATGAGAAAATAATAAGAAGAAACCTTTCGGGACGAGACTCTACCGCCATGAGGCGGAACCTTGGCGGAACCAGTCTAGAGCTCCGGCAGAGTTGTTCTGCCGGGGATACTTCCCTCCGGGAGGGGGAAATCATCACCATCATCATCACCAACGCTCCTCTCATTGGGAGAGGGCAATCTCCATCAACATCATCACCAGCACCATCTCATCTGCAAACCCTAGTTCATCTCTTGTATCCAATTCTTGTCTCCAAGTCCGGGATTGGTGCTAGTAGGTTGCTAGTAGTGTTGATTACTCCTTGTAGTTGATGCTAGTTGGTTTATTTGGTGGAAGATCATATGTTCAGATCCTATATGCATATTATTACCCCTCTGATTATGAACATGAATATGCTTTGTGAGTAGTTACGTTTGTTCCTGAGGACAAGGGATAAGTCTTGCTATTAGTAGTCATGTGAATTTGGTATTCGTTCGATATTTTGATGAGATGTATGTTGTCTAGCCTCTAGTGGTGTTATGTGAACGTCGACTACATAACACTTCACCATTATTTGGGCCTAGAGGAAGACATTGGGAAGTAATAAGTAGATGATGGGTTTCTAGAGTGACAGAAGCTTAAACCCTAGTTTATGCGTTGCTTCGTAAGGGGCTGATTTGGATCCACATGTTTCATGCTATGATTCGAATCATATGAACGTGATGAAAACTAGCTTGATGATATTCCCATGTGTCCTCGGGAGCACTTTCCCTATTATAAGAGTTTGTTCCGGCTTGTCCTTTGCTACAAAAGGATTGGGCCACCCTGCTGCACCTTATTTACTTTAGTTACTTGTTGCTCGTTACAATTTACCTTATCACAAAACTATCTGTTACCACTTATTTCAGTACTTGCAGAGAATACCTTGCTGAAAACCGCTTATCATTTCCATCTACTCCTTGTTGGGTTCGACACTCTTACTTACAGAAAGGACTACGATAGACCCCTATACTTGTGGGTCATCAAGACTCTTTTCTGGCGCCATTGCCGGGGAGTGTAGCGCCTTTGGTAGGTGGAATTTGGTAAGGAAAAATTTATAGTGTGCTGAAATTTACTGTCACTTGTTACTATGGAAAGCAAAGAGTTTCCTTCGGGTATGATGGAAAAACTGCTAGCTAATCCTTTTACAGGAGATGGAAGAAAGCCTCCTGATGAGCACTTAATATATGTGGATGAAGTTTGTGGATTATTTAAGCTTGCAGGTATACCCGATGATGTTGCTAAGAAGAAGGTCTTCCCTTTATCTTTGAAGGGAGACGCATTGACATGATATAGGCTATGTGATGATACGAGATCATGGACCTATAAAAGATTGAAATTGGAATTTCATCAAAAGTATTATCCTATGCATCTTGTTCATCGTGATCGCAATTATATATATAATTTCTGGCCTCGCGAAGGAGAAAGCATCGCTCAAGCTTGGGGGATGCTTAAATCAATGTTATATTCATGCCCCAATCATGGGTTTTCAAGGGAAACAATTATTCAAAATTTGTATGCTCGGCTCTCTGAGAACAATCGCACCATGCTCGATACTTCTTGTGCTGGCTCTTTTATGATGAAGACTATTGAATTCAAATGGAACTTATTGGATAGAATTAAACGCAACTCCGAATATTGGGACCTCGACGAAGGTAAGGAGTCAGGTATGACACCTAAGTTTGATTGTGTTAAATATTTTATGGATACCGATATTTTCCGTAAGTTTAGCACTAAATATGGACTTGACTCTGAGATAGTAGCTTCTTTCTGTGAATATTTTGCTACTTAAGTTGATCTCCCCAAGGAGAAGTGGTTTAAATATCATCCTCCCATAGAAGTAAAAGTAGCTGCACCTATTAAAGTTGAAGAAAAGACTGTAACTTATAATGATCCTATTTTTCCTACTTCTTATGTTGAGAGACCACCTTTCCCTGTTAGAATAAAGGATCATGCTAAAGCTTCAACTGTTGTTCGTAAAAGCAATATTAGAACTTATAAACCTCCTGAGCAAGTTAAAGTAGAACCTAATATTGCTATTGTTAAAGATCTCTTGTCTGATAATATTGATGGGCATGTTATTCAGTTCAACGGTGAAACTTCTAGAATTGCTAAACCTTGTGCTAAAGATAAACATAGACCTGTGGTAGGCGTGCCTGTTATTTCGGTTAAAATAGGAGATCATTGTTATTATGGTTTATGTGATATGGGTGCTAGTGCTAGTGTTATACCTTATGACTTGTGTAAAGAGATCAAGCATGAAATTGCACCTGCTGAGTAAGAAGAAATTGACATCACAATTAAACTTGCCGATAGAGATACTATTTCACCAGTGGGAATTATTAGAGATGTTGAAGTCTTGTGTGGGAGAAAAAAAGTATCCCGCTGATTTTCTTGTTCTTAGTTCCCCACAAGATAGCTTTTGTCCCATTATATTTGGTAGACCCTTCTTGAACACTGTTAATGCTAGGATAGATTGTGAAAAGAATGTTGTTACTATTTGCTTGGATGATATGATTCTTGAGTTTAATTTCTCTAAATTTAGTGAACAACATCGTGAGGAAGAATTGCCTAGTAAGGATGAAATTATTGGTCTTGCTTCTATTGCCGTACCTCCTAGTGATCCTTTAGAACACTATTTGCTAGACCATGAAAATGATATGTTCATGAATGAAAGAAGGGAAATAGATGAAGTATTCTTTAAACAGGAACCTATTCCGCAACACAATTTTCCTGTTGAAATTTTAGGGGATCCTCCTCCACCCAAGGGTGATCCCGTGTTTGAGCTTAAACCGTTGCCTGATAATCTTAAATATGCTTATCTTGATGAAAAGAAGATATATCCTGTTATTATTAGTGCTAACCTTTCAGAGCATGAAGAAGAAAGATTATTGAAAACTCTGAAGAAGCATCGTGCCGCTATTGGATATACTCTTGATGATCTTAAGGGCATTAGTCCCACTCTATGTCAACATAAAATAAATTTGGAAGCAGATGCCAAACCAGTTCGTGATCCTCAGCGACGTCTGAATCCTAAAATGAAAGAAGTGGTAAGAAAAGAAATATTAAAGCTTCTGGAGGCAGGTATAATTTATCCTGTTGTTGATAGTTAGTGGGTAAGCCCTGTCCATTGTGTCCCTAAGAAGGGAGGTATTACTATTGTTCCTAATGATAATGATGAATTGATCCCACAAAAAATTATCACAGGTTATAGGATGGTAATTGATTTGCGCAAACTAAATAAGGCTACTAAGAAAGATCATTACCCCTTACCTTTTATTGATCAAATGCTAGAAAGATTATGCAAACATACACATTATTGCTGCCTAGATGGTTATTCTGGTTTCTCTCAAATACCTGTGTCAGCTAAAGATCAATCAAAGACTACTTTTACATGCCCTTTTGGTACTTTTGCTTATAGATGTATGCCTTTTGGTTTACGTAATGCACCTGCTACCTTTCAAAGATGCATGATGGCTATATTATCTGACTTTTGTGAAAAGATTTGTGAGGTTTTCATGGACGACTTTTCCGTCTATGGTTCCTCTTTTGATGATTGCTTGAGTAATCTTGATCGAGTTTTGCAGAGATGTGAAGAAACTAATCTTGTCTTGAATTGGGAAAAGTGCCACTTTATGGTTAATGAAGGTATTGTCTTGGGCACAAAGTTTCTGAAAGAGGTATTGAAGTTGATAAAGCCAAGGTTGATGCTATTGAAAAGATGCCATGTCCTAAGGACATCAAAGGTATAAGAAGCTTCCTTGGTCACGCTGGATTTTACAGGAGGTTCATTAAGGACTTCTCAAAAATTTCTCGGCCTCTGACTAATTTATTGCAAAAAGATATACCATTTGTCTTTGATGATGATTGTGTAGAAGCATTTGAAATACTTAAGAAAGCATTAGTCTCTACACCTGTTGTTCAGCCACCTGATTGGAATTTACCTTTTGAAATTATGTGTCATGCTAGTGATTATGTTGTAGGTGCTGTTCTAGGGCAAAGAGTTGATAAGAAATTAAATGTTATCCATTATGCTAGTAAGACTCTGGACAATGCTCAAAGAAATTATACTGAAAAAGAACTTTTAGCAGTTGTATTTGCTTGTGATAAGTTCAGACCCTATATTGTTGATTCTAAAGTAACTATTCACACTGATCATGCTGCTATTAAATATCTTATGGAAAAGAAAGATGCTAAACCTAGACTTATTAGATGGGTTCTCTTGCTGCAAGAATTTGATTTGCATATCGTTGACAGAAAGGGAGCTGAGAACCCCGTTGCAGACAACTTGTCTAGGCTAGAAAATGTTCTTGATGACCCACTACCTATTGATGATAGCTTTCCTGATGAACAATTAAATATTATAAGTACTTCTCGTAGTACTCCTTGGTATGCTGATTATGCTAATTATATTGTTGCTAAGTTTATACCACTTAGTTTCACATACCAACAAAAGAAAAAGTTCTTCTATGACTTGAGACATTACTTTTGGGATGACCCACATCTTTATAAAGAAGGAGTAGATGGTGTTATTAGACGTTGTGTACCTGAGCATGAACAGGAATAGATCCTACGCAAGTGTCATTCCGAGGCTTATGGAGGACACCATGCTGGAGATAGAACTGCACATAAGGTATTGCAATCCGGTTTTTATTGGCCTACTCTCTTCAAGGATGCCCGTAAGTTTGTCTTGTCTTGTGATGAATGTCAAAGAATCGGTTATATTAGTAGACGCCAGGAAATGCCAATGAATTATTCACTTGTTATTGAACCATTTGATGTTTGGGGCTTTGATTATATGGGACCTTTTCCTGCCTCTAATGGATACACTCATATTTTAGTTGCTGTTGATTACGTTACTAAGTGGGCAGAAGCTATTCCAGCTAGTAGTGCTGATCATAACACTTCTATTAAGATGCTTAAGGAAGTTATTTTTCCGAGGTTTGGAGTCCCTAGATATTTAATGACTGATGGTGGTTCACATTTTATTCATGGTGCTTTCCATAAAATGCTTGCTAAATATGATGTTAATCATAGAATTGCATCTCCTTATCACCCACAGTCTATTAGTCAAGTAGAATTGAGCAACAGAGAGCTCAAATTAATTTTGCAAAAGACTGTTAATAGGTCTAGAAAGAATTGGTCCAAGAAACTTGATGATGCATTATGGGCTGATAGAACTGCATACAAAAATCCTATGGCTATGTCTCCGTATAAAATGGTCTATGGAAAAGCATGTCACTTACCTCTCAAACTAGAACATATGGCATATTGGGCTATTAAAGAGCTCAACTATGATTTCAAACTTGCCGGTGAGAAGAGGTTATTTGATATTAGCTCACTTGACGAATGGAGAACCCAAGCTTATGAAAATGCCAAGTTGTTTAAAGAAAAAGTTAAAAGATGGCATGGCAAAAGGATACAAAAGCGTGAGTTTAGTGTAGGTGATTATGTATTACTATATAACTCTCGTTTTAGATTTTTTGCAGGAAAACTTCTCTCTAAATGGGAAGGCCCCTATGTTATCGAGGAGGTCTATCGTTCCGGTGCCATAAAGATCAACAATTTTGAAGGTACGAACCCGAAGGTGGTAAACGGTCAAAGAATTAAACATTATATCTCAGGTAATCCCATAAATGATGAAACCAATATTATTGAAACAGTGACCCCGGAGGAATACATAAGAGACACTTTCCAGACTGTTTCAGACTCCGAAAAGGAATAGGTATGTGGTACGGTAAGTAAACTGACTCCAAAACAATTTTTAAGGCAACACTTCTCTGTTTTGGAATATTTAGAAAAATAGAAAATAAGTAGCAGTCCGGGAAGGACACAAGGGCCCCACGAGGGTGGTGGGCGTGCCCTACCCCCCTGGGCGCGACCCCTACCTCGTGAGCACCTCGTGTGCCCTCCGGACTCCGTTTTCTTGCACGATACGTATTTTGGTCGGTAAAAATTCATTATATAACCTCCCGAAAGTTTTTACTCTCGTATCACGCAAATCTCCTTTGTTCTTGTTTCGTGCTGTTTTCTGTCAGGGTTTTCAAGGCTAGGCATCATGTCGTCCTCCTCCTCCAACAATGGTGACAACGATGCTTGGCTAATGAAGATAGATCTGAAGAAGGGAAGAACCCATGAAAGTCAACAAGGATGAAAGGATCAAGAAGGCCACAGAGGATCAAGCTCCGGCAGCAAAAGACATCCTTCAACTTGATCATAACCTTCTTACCCCAACTGAGATCGAAGCTTTCAAGATGATTGAGTTAGCTCGTATACAGAACAAGTATCTCACACAACAAAATATTTTGTTGAAGGAGCATATTGTCGCACTCAAGGGCATTATCCGCAAACTGGAGGACCTCTTACGCTCGATGTGCGATTATCCAACGACTCCACCTTCTTCACCAACAAAGGAGACATAATCACCTGGGTATGGGCACTCCCCTTGGCAACTACCAAGCTTGGGGGAGGTGCCCCGGTATCGTATCACAATCACAACTCCTATCTTTACCGTTTTTCTTAGTTCGATCCTATTAGTAGTATTTTGATCTAGTAGAAGATTATGGAATGATCTAGTTTTGAGTTTTGCTTTATGATCTTTCTATGTAATCGAGTCCGTGATATATATAATAAATATTAGTGTTGAGTCACGGGCTTGATTATTTTTCCATGATCTTGGGTGGATAATAGAAAAGAAGAAAAAGAATAAAAAGAATAAAAGAGTTCATATTGATCTTATTGAAAGTAATGATTCACATAAAAAGAGTATGGTGATTAAAAGTTGTTGGGAGTTGGCAGACATAGCTTTGATCATCGTTGCAATTAATAGGAAGTAATAAGGAAAGAGAGGTTTCACATATAGATATATTATCATTGACATCTTTTATGATTGGGAGCACTCCTTAAAATATGACATGCTAAAGAGTTGATGTTGGACAAGGAAGACAACATAATGAGTTATGTTTTCTTATATCTGAGATAAAGTATGTTGTCATGGATCCTCTAACGTGTTGAGCTTGCCTTTCCCCCTCATGCTAGCCAAATTCTCAGCACCAAGTAGAGATACTACTTGTGCTTCCAAATAACCTTAAACCAGTTTTGCCATGAGAGTCCACCATATCTACCTATGGATTGAGTAAGATCCTTCAAGTAAGTTGTCATCGGTGCAAAGCAATAAAAATTGCTCTAAATATGTATGATTGATTGGTGTGGGAGAAATAAGCTTTATACGATCTTGTGATGTGGAAGTAATAAAAGCGACGGACTGGATAATAAAGGTTCATATCATAAGGGGCAATATAAAGTGTTGTTCTTTCGCATTGAGATTTTATGCATCCAACCATAAAAGCGCATGGCAACCTCTGCTTCCCTCTGCGAAGGGCCTATCTTTTTTATTATCTTCTACCTTATGCAAGAGTCAGGGTGATCTTCACCTTTCCTTTTTCGTTTTATCCTTTGACAAGCCCAGCATGTTGGAAAGAACATGATATATATATATATATATCTAATTGGATGTAGGGGAGCATGAATTATTATTGTTGACATTACCCATGAGGTAAAAGGTTGTGGGGCAAAACTATAAGCCCCTATCTTTCTCTGTGTCCGATTAAAAATCCGTAACCACAAGTATTGCGTGAGTGTTAGCAATTATGAATGACTAGATGATAGTTGAGTATGTGGACTTGTTTTTAAGCTCTGACGTAGACTCTTTCCGATGTTATGAGAAATTGCAATTGCTTCAATGACTGAGATTATAGTTTGCTGGTGCTCAATAAGGTTTCTGATTCATACTTTTGCATTGTGAATAGATCATCACTTGAACATAAGTAATCATATGACAAAATCTATATATGTTGCTGTTATGAGAATAATCATGATGCCTTCATGTCCGTATTTTATTTTTATTGACGCCTCTACCTCTAAACATGAGGACATATTTATTGTTATCGGCTTTTCACTTGAGGACAAGCGAGGTCTAAGCTTGGGGGAGTTGATACGTTCATTTTGCATCATGCTTTTATATCAATATTTATTGCATTATGGGCTTTTATTTCACGTTTTGTCACAATACTTATGGCTATTCTCTCTTATTTTACAAGGTTTACATAAGACGGGAGAATGCCGGCAGCTGGAATTCTGGGCTGGAAAAGGAGAAAATATTAGAGACCTATTCTGTGCAACTCCAAAAGTCCTGAAACTCCACGGAACATCTTAAAATAAATAAATAAAAATCCTCGCCAAACATGAAGGCCAGGGGGCCCACACCCTGCTCACGAGGGTGGTGGCGCCCCCCCCCCTTAGGGCGCGCCCCCTACCTCGTGGGCTCCCTGGTGGCTCTCCGACACCCATCTTCTCCTATATGAAGTCTTTCGATGAGAAAAAAATAAGAAGGAACCTTTCGGGACGAGACTCCGCCGCCACGAGGCGGAACCTTGGCGGAACCAATCTAGAGCTCCGGCAGAGCTGTTCTGCAGGGGATACTTCCCTCCGGGAGGGGGAAATCATCACCATCATCATCACCAACGCTCCTCTCATAGGGAGAGGGCAATCTCCATCAACATCTTCACCAGCACCATCTCATCTCCAAACCCTAGTTCATCTCTTGTATCCAATTCTTGTCTCCAAGTCCGGGATTGGTGCTAGTAGGTTGCTAGTAGTGTTGATTACTCCTTGTAGTTGATGCTAGTTGGTTTATTTGGTGGAAGATCATATGTTCAGATCCTATATACATATTATTACCCCTCTGATTATGAACATGAATATGCTTTTTGAGTATTTACGTTTGTTCCTGAGGACAAGCGAGAAGTCTTGCTATTGGTAGTCATGTGAATTTGGTATTCGTTTGATATTTTGATGAGATGTATGTTGTCTAGCCTCTAGTGGTGTTATGTGAACGTCGACTACATAACACTTCACCATTATTTGGGCCTAGAGGAAGGCATTGGGAAGTAATAAGTAGCTGATGGGTTGCTAGAGTGACAGAAGCTTAAACCCTAGTTTATGTGTTGCTTCATAAGGGGCTGATTTGGATCCACATGTTTCATGCTGTGGTTAGGTTTACCTTAATACTTTTGTTGTAGTTGCGGATGCTTGTAATAGAGGTAAATCATAAGGGGGATACTTGTTCAAGTAAGAACAGCACCCAAGCACTGGTCCACCCACATATCAAATTATCAAAGTACCAAACGCGAATCATATGAACATGATGAAAACTGGCTTGATGATATTCCCATGTGTCCTCGGGAGCGCTTTTCCTATTATAAGAGTTTGTTCCGGCTTGTCCTTTGCTACAAAAAGGATTGGGCCACCTTGCTACACCTTATTTACTTTAGTTACTTGTTGCTCGTTACAATTTACCTTATCACAAAACTATCTGTTACCACTTATTTCTGTACTTGCAGAGAATACCTTGCTGAAAACCGCTTATCATTTCCTTCTGCTCCTCGTTGGGTTCGACACTCTTACTTATCGAAAGGACTACGATAGATCCCCTATACTTGTGGGTCATCAACCACCATCAGCTCCTGGCGGTTGGGATTTGGAGGGATGAGGATGTTTCGTAGGCGCCATTTAAGCAATCAGGCCGGGGCCGTGATAGAGAACGGTGGGTTACCTGACTGGATCCAAGCAGAAGATAGATGTGGTTGAAGTTGTGGTTGCGGCGGCGGCGGTTTGAGATACCGGTAGGGGGAGGCGCGAGGTGGGGCGGGGGATACTGAGGGTGGGGATATGGTTGGAGGAATAAATTCTGAAATCGTGCGCCTAATGAAAATTTCGCTGTGAAACTTGAAACTTGGGAGGGGGAAAACACACAACGCAGATGAAGCGCGTAAAATACTTGTGTGTGATAAAAAAGAAAGTTGGTAGATCCCGTCTCCAAAAAATGTACACGTGTTGTTGATTTTTTTGGTCAATGGTACGCCTGGCTTATTTGGAAACATCGCACAGGTAACTGACTTATGGATCATTAATGCAAAAAAACACACACGGGTACGGCATAGAAACCGTGTGTTTTGTGATATTCTAATGATTAACGCAAAAAACTGCACACGGGCACACATGCTAATCAACGCTCAAAGCCCTCAAAGGATGCTCTTACCAACATTGTACGTTAATACTACAAACTTAAAGTACTACTGGTAATTTGCTCTAATACTACAAACTTAAACTACTTCTCACATGCTGCCATTGGGGCATGCTGGCCAGGCGCCGGCATTCTCCTTCCCGGCCATGTAGGCGGCAGCCCACCGTTCTTCGACCTCCGCCAAGCTCTCGTCACCATGGCGTGCGGCCTCTTTTTTCTTTTTTCTTGCGGCCTCTTTTTTCTTGCGGCCTCTAGATCCACCACCCATTCGGCCATGGCAGCCTGAATGTCCGCCCATGTAACTGTCTAGCCACCGGCGGCGATGAACTCGGTGCAACGAGATGCCATCGGTTCCTTACCATGTGTGCACTCGCGGGCGGCGAGGAATGCGGCTCGGCGGGATGCCATCGCTTCCTTACCAGTTACTGTGCGCTGCGGTGCCATGGACGATGCATGGAGAGAGCTCTCGGACGGAGGGGCCGGGCAGCTGTACAGTGCGGTGGTATTCAAGAGCTAAACGACAAACGACAATAGAAATTTGGCTTCCCTTACAAATTTTGCTCGTTCATTATCGCACACGGTTCATCTCCGTCGCTTCCAGAAACAGTGTGCGCTAAGCCTATTGTGTGTTGCGTTATGATTGGCTGGAACCCAGCCAAGCGGATCGCGTGTGTGCACCATAGGATGCGCCGTGATCGAACGACAATTCACGTCCCTCACATCACACCCGTACACCTGTAGCTGGATTGGATTTATATGTGCTAAATGCCTAGAAAATGCACATAATCCCCTAAATATGGTAAATGAGCCCGAAAAAATGACAAATTTGAACACGGTGACTTACACGGTGTATGTTCATCGTAAAAAAAAATTCCAGGGCAAAGAACGAAGAAAATTTGGATTCCCCTTCAATCTTGGTGATTTCCCTCTCGAAAGCATGGAACTTCCTTGGTGATAGTTCGATTTATGAAGGGCGTGCATGAGGATATAAGCCAAACCTTCTCAAATTTTTACCAGGGCATGGTGAGGTCATACCATGGCACACCAAGCCAGGCGTCATATTTTTCAAGCATTTATTTTATTTTTTCTATAGTTGAAAACCAATAAACAAACGTTTGTGGTTGACTATTGCCACACATTTCATCGAAATATCCGTCCATTCCTTGTAAAAGGCATGCGAATTTACTAAATGGAATGAGCATGGTTTTCCAGGCCGTTCTTGTGCACCCTTTCATGCACCGATTGTTTGAACTTGAATTATGTGCATTAATGCCTAGGAAATGCGCATAATCCCTTAACTATGGTAAATGAACCCAGAAAAGTGCCAAATTTGAACACGATGATTTGCAGGTTGTATGTTCATCGTAGCAAAAACTCGTGGACAAAGGCCAAAGGAAATTTGGACCCCCCCTTCAATCTTGGTGATTCCCCCCTCGAAACCATGAAACTTCCTTGGTGATGGTTCGATTTATGAAAGACATGCATCCTGACATAAGGAAAACATTCTCCAATTTTTACCAGGGCATGGTGAGGCCATACCATGGCACCACGCGAGGCGTCATGTTTTCCAACCATGTGTTTCATTTTTTGTATAGCTAGTCGTCAACTCGTGCGTCCGCACGGGCTAGGCAATACTCTATCTTAACATTGTTGTGTAATTTCATATTTGAATGCACATATATTTTTAAATAAGAGTGTCAACGTTATTCACATTTAAACATTATATAATATATAATCTTTTAGATTTATTGCACATGTTAACTTTTGGATTAAAAGATCATTTGTATTAATTAAGAAAATTGCATTTAATACAATGTATAACACCCTATATATTTCAGTTGTGTTACAGTTTATGTTCAAATTTTTGTATGTTCGTGTTTGATTTATTTTAACTTAGGCAGTTATTTTTCTTTAAGTAGGAACAAAAAAACAATTCATTCGGATAGATAATCTTTGTTTATATGTAAACATGAGGTTTTAGGGGCATTTATTTGTACATGTGTCTTCAGAAAATATTGTACGTGTATTTTTTTCAAGACAACATGCACGTGGCTTTGTTTTTGTGGGATTTGGAATGTGAACTCTTTTCCTAGGGCGAGGATTGAGGACTTCTCAATTGTGCATATCTTTTTTTTGTTTACAATAAAGGATGTACGTGTCCTTTTCTTCTTTTTGCAGGAAATATGTACGTTGGCTTGTTTTTGTGGGATTTGAGATGTAGACTCTTTCCCTAGCATGTGGTTTGAGGACTTCTAATTTATGTGTATCTTTTTTTCTTTACAATAAGGGAAGGCAAGTGGATTTTGTATTTGCCCATACTTGAATGTGACATCGAGGACTCTTATGTGCGTGTGGGTTTAATCTTTTTTTATCACATTAAACAATAGATCTTGACCAGTAATATTTAAATCTAATGGTCAAATTAATCTTGCTGATGTGGATTAATGTGGAGCCCGGAAAGGTGCCTCCAATTAGTAAATATAAGATTGTTAACCCAGTAAACGACGCGTTTATGGTTGACTATTGCCACACATTTTCCCTGAAATATTTGCCCATTCCTTGTAAAAGGCATGAGAATGTACTAAATAAAATGACAATGGTTTTCCAGACCGTTCTTATGCACCTTTTCATGCACCGATTGTTCGAATTTGAATTATGTCCATTAATGCCTAGAAAATGCACATAATCCCATAAATATGGTAAATGAGCCCGGAAAAATGTCAAATTTGAACACGTTGCATTCGAGGCGGTATCTTGATCGTTGGAAAAAAAGAATGACAAACTAGGACGAAAATTTGGATTCCTCTTCAGTTTTGGGGATTTCCCTCTCGAAAGCATGGAACTTCCTCAGTGATGGTTCGATTTATGAAGGTCGTGCATGACGACATAAGCCAAACCTTCTCAAATTTTTACCACGGCATGGTGAGGTCATACCATGGCACCGTGCCAGGCGTCATGTTTTTTAAGCATTTATTTCATAAAAAAAAGACACATCCGTGACATTTTGGGCTGAACGAAATTTTGTCCCGTCATGCTTATGACACTTCTATGAAGATAATTGTCACAAAACCCGGTATCATCATAGATGTGGTGGGCTCCTACTTCTATGACCAAAAATTATGACAGAAAATGGGATTTTCATCCTGGGCGGGCCGAAGACTCAGCTGCATGACATTCTTTGGGCCATCCATCATGGAAAAAAACGTGGTAGAAGCAAGGGTGAGGAAAATATCGGGGAGTTCCCTGTTACGGTGGGTGGTCGGGGGCTGAGCGATGCACATTTCTCTCATACACGTACGTGCGTGCGTGCGAGGCGTTGGGCTCTAACTGAACCCGAGCGAGGCGTTCGCCTATTGATCCCGAGCGAGGCGTTCCCTACTGAACCCGAGCGATTGCACCGCAGGCTACGCGTTACTGAACCTGAGCGATTGATCGATGGCTGTTAAATAAACCCGATCGAGCGATTCCTTCGCTACTGTTGCTAATTGAAGCCGATCAAACCCTGCTGCCTCCTTCCCTTGATGAACAGTGAGCGTTGTTGGGGGGGTTTGGATGATCATTTCTCGGAGGGGGGTTGGATGAACATGACCCCGTGGTAGTAGAGGCCGTTGCCGCTGGATGCACAAGACCCCGATCGAGCCGGTTGAGGGTAGATGAACAGGACCCCATGGAGGGCTGGATGAATAGGACCCCATGGAGGGCTGGTTCAACAGTAGACGGTGGAGGGCTGGATGAAAAGTAGCCCGTGGAGGGGTGGTTGAACAGGACCCCGTGGAGAGGGCTGGTTGAATAGTAGCCAGTGGAGGAGCGGTGGAGGCTGGATGAACAGGAGCCCGCGGATGAATAGTCGAAGATGGAGGCTGGAGGTGGTCAACGTGGATGACCAGTAGCCGTGGAGGCTGGAGGAGGTCGACCTTGGAGATGAACAATATCTCGTGGAGTCTTGTTTTGCGGTACGCCACACCCCTCCCGATGAACAGGACCCCTGTTTCGACCGTAGCGCTCCAACACAAGTCTGTTTCCTCTGCTTTGCGGTACGCCGCACCCGTCCCGATAAACATGACCCCGTTTTGACCGTAGGAGGTCCAAGAGAAGCCCATTTCCTCCGTTTTGCAGTATGCTAGACCCCTCCCGATGAACAGGATCCCATTTCGACCGTGGCCGGTCGAACACAAGGCCGTTTCCTCCATTCTGCGGTACGCCAGGCCTCGTTTCGATTGGCTGTTCCGTCCAAGCTGGTTGGCTCCTGATGAATACAACGACGACGCAGTTTCTCCGTTCCGTCCCAGCAATGTACGCGAGCCCTGGCCGTATGTATGCGCAAGTAGGCATTCAAGACCCCGCCCGTATGTACGTACGTGGCCGTATTTATTTTCTTGCACCCTGGCCGCTGTACGTACATGTACATGCTACGTGCGTGCCTCTACTACGACACGTGCCCTTCCTTACTCGGTCACGATTCATCACTGCAGCCTGCAGATAGACCGATCGTATCTACGTACACGTTCGCGACAAGAATGACAATGTTACGTACGCTTTGACCAGGTGGGTCCCGACTATCAGGCACTTCCTTGAGTCTGAAGATGTAGCTGGTGGGTCCCATCAGTCAAGGGGAATGTTTTCTTTTTCATGAAATACATTGGCCTGTCCGGTGGGTCCCTGCTGTCAGGTCGAGGAATCATTATTTTGTGCGTAATAAGGAGGCACTTCCTTGCTGCGGCCATGGACCCAGCTGTCAGCCTCTCCACGTACTGTACTCTTCCAATGCAAGTCGTTCGTTGACCACATTAACGATGCCGCGCCGAGAGCGCCAAGGCGGTGGACGACGGCGAGGCCTAGAAAGGGAACGACGCGCAGCCGGGGAAGACGCGGCCGTGGATGCCCACGCGGAGAGGAGTACGAGGGTTCACTGGTTCGGCTGTGGTTTGAGGCTGCCGTCGCCGCAGGGCCTGGCTAGCGTTGGGAGTAGTAGGGGGCGGTGATGCCTCCACGGCAGCACCACCCGGCCATAGGAGGCAAGAGCACGCGGTGGTTTGGACTGCTGGAGCAAGAAAATCAGAGGTTGAAGAAGTAGGACGACCATTGGATGTTAACAATCCAACGGTCACTGGCGATAGAGTTGTTTGTTGACTAATTTGACAAAGCCCTCCGTCCGCGTCAACTTAGTAGGCCCACAAGTCAGCCTCCCACTATGATGGGTCCTAGCTAGCCGGGGGAGTATTCATTTTTTTGTGCATAATAAGGTGGCACTTCCTTGCGAGCGAAGATATAGCTGGTGGGTCAGAGCTGTTAGCGGGAGTATTCATTCTTTTTGGTGTAATAAGAGGTACTTGCTTGCGTGCGGCCATGGACCATGTGTGTCCCAACTGTCAGCCTCTCCATGTACATCCCTTTTCTGATGTTGTCGTTTGTTGACAACGTTGAACACGCCGTGCCGAGAACATCAGCGCGATGGACAACGGCGAGACCCAGGAAGGGAATGATCCGGAGGCGGCGAAGCCACAACAGTGGAGGGATGTGGGTGAGTAGAGGGATGGCCTGACCAGCGGTGGGAGTAGTAGGGGCGGGGAGGCCTACGCGGCAGCACGGCCGGCCACGGGAGGCGGGAGCAAGCGGTCCCGCCGGCGCTGGATTTGGCGGCTGGAGCAAGAAGATCAAATATTGAAGAAACATGACGGCCGTTGGATTGACATCCAATGGTTACGTCTGCTAGAATCATTTGTTGTCGTATATAATAAGTAAAAAGAAATCTTGCATACGCGTCAACTTAATAATTTATATATAGCTCATTGCAACTTCTTATGCAATTTATTGTAGTCTGTTTTTTTGTTGGCCAGGGCCAGGGTTAAAAATTTAAACGAAATTTCACATATTTCTGTGCGTTCCAAATATTTTTAATACCGAAATGTCTAGCCAGATTTAAAGTACTTTGAAGATATATTTAAATTAGGTTAAAGCCTAGTGAAATTGGAATCTGAAAATGTGAAAAAATTCAGAAATTATAAAGTAATTGCCATTTTGTCATCTGTTTTTATATTTACAGCCCATTTCTACTTTCAACATTTGCAGGCGTCTTGAAAGAGTTGCAGCCCATCAGGGCATAGAAAAATAAGTAGGCCTGGATTGGGTATTCTTCAAAAAAAAACTGGGCTCATTTTCACAAAGAAAAAATAGATGGGCTGGTCATGTGGTGAACATATAATATAAGCCTGGGCTGACGGGCCACAACCCAGTTGAAACCTTACTCCGTCTCAACAATAATACTGCTTGAGCAGCTACGTCCCAGGTGTCAGCCAATCTTGTGTTGTTCTCTTGTCTATTGACTATATACGCTGACAATGTCGTGGGTCCCAGATGTCAGGAAACCACTAGCAGGAAGCATTTTCTTTTTCCATACGCTAACAATGGAGTATACATAACAAAAATTGAGGAACTTCCTTGCATCTGACCATGGACATGGTGGGCCCCTACTGTCATCCTCTCCACGTACAGTCCTCTGCCGATTCCTCTTGTTTGTTGACCATGTTGGCAACGCGAGAGAGCGGCGCCGCGGCGAGCGCACTAAAGCGCGTGGAGGACGACGATGAGGCCTCGGAGGTCGGCGTGAACGATTTAGGAGACGGTGGGGCAGCGATGCGTGCGTTGAGGCGCAGCCAGCCGTGGGAGACAGAAGCAAGCGGCCCCACCGGCGCTGGTTTGGTTTTGGCGGCTGGAGTAAGACAGGACTGAAGAAACACGACAAGCTATAAAAGCAGCAGGAGTACTTAACAACCTTAACTGAAACCATCAGGGGCACTTAACAACCATAGCTGAAAGCAATAATAGTGACGCTGTCCAAGGGGAAACCTTCCTCCCCGGACATATTTTCGTATTCGGCGGCTTCGTACTGCGGGCCAACTCGCTTGGCCATCTGGAGCAGATCGATAGCTACGCCTCTGGCCATCAGGTCAGATTCGGAAGCTTGAACTACGTTGCGGATATCCGTGGAGACTTGATCTTCAACGGATTTGAAACCACGACGATCGCTCCCGGAACATGACCTAAATTAGTCATCGGACCATACCTAGGAGATGGTTCTTGTAACTATCGCGGCCTTAGATCTGGAGCATACTGCGCCATCCGAAACCGCAGAATCCACGACGTTGGAGCCGCACATGGACTCAGCACCTTGCAATGTCTGCGTCAACGGAATTCCGGACTCGTCTCCGGCTATAAGTTCCGAACCACGCACGCCTGTGGGTGCACAGCTGGATAGGTTATCAATCTTCGAGTTCAGCGCCGCAGATATCTTCCAGCACTCGCCCTTGGGCGATGTGCTAAGTTCATTAAAAAGCCAGTCCTTGGCGGAGGACTCACAGCCGAAATATTTCCGGTTCGAACTAGGGGCTGATGATGGAGAATTTCGCTTCCCACACGCCACCCAGTTCATAGCCACTTACGAGGACTCAACCGACATGCTTGATTATGGCTCCGAAGACATCGATGATATACACGACGATGCCGACAAAGAGCAAAGCCAAGACCTGCCATTCAGGGACGTGGGATGACCACCTCTTCGTACGATGTGTACATGGGTGATACACCTAACAAAGCCAACGACGATGACAAAGAAGATCCAGTTGTGAATAAACAACCTGAGACATAGTCTAAGCACCGATGCCCCAAACACCACTCTAAGTCACATCGCAGCAACACTGGCACCGGAGAAAATAGTACTCCGGACGACGCCGGAAACAATGAAGACCCTATTGGAGCAAGATCCGAACAGGAGGAACAAGAAAACGGGCAAGCCAGCCTCGACGAACAGGCCCTGCCCATCGACAATTCGGAGGACGACAACTACCTTCCACTCTCCGAAGATGAAGTAAGCCTCGGCGACAAAGACTTCATCGTACCCGAAGAACCCCTCGAGGAGGAGCGCTTCAAGCGCAGGCTAATAGCCGTTGCAAGGAGCCTGAAAAAGAAGCAGCAGCAGCTTCAAGCTGACCAAGACCTACTCAACGATAGATGGATCGAAGTCCTGGCCACCGAAGAATATGGCCTTATTGGCCCAGCCAAAAGCTACCCGAAGCATAGATTGCTACCTCAGTTCGATGACGAGGCGTTGGGGCCCGTACCATCATCACACAATGTGGCAGGTCGCCGACAACTCTGTCCGGATAAAGAGGCAACTCAAGCCAAACACCAGACCACCCCACCTCGCCGTAAAGGCAAGAATAACACAGCTTATGGTTGTATAGACTTGGACAGTAGAGAAGGACACGCAAGATTGATCTATGGATCATGAGGGTATACCTCGACAAGCGACGATGGCTACCTATTCGGACGTGACAAACCTAGTCACGCCCGAGCCGAAAACCGCGAACAGACTCCTTTAGAGTTACGTCGCAGCGTGGCCCTACATAGAGGCGCCGCACACCCTCTTTGCTTCATTGATGAAGTAATGGATCATGAATTCCCTGAAGGATTCAAACCCGTCAATATCGAATCATACGATGGAACAACCGATCCCGTGGTGTGGATAGAAGATTTTGTCGTCCACATCCATATGCCCGTGGAGATGACCTCCACGCCATTAAATACCTCCCACTAAAGCTAAAAGGGCCAGCTCGGCACTAGCTAAACAGCCTGCCTCAAAACTCCATAGGCTGCTGGGAAGACTTGGAAGAATCCTTCCTTGACAATTTCCAAGGAACATACGTCCGGCCGCCGGATGCCGATGACCTAAGTCACATTGTCCAGCAGCCCGGAGAGTCAGCCAGGAAGCTCTAGACTCGGTTCTTAGTCAAAAAGAACCAAATCGTTGACTGTCCGGATGCGAAAGCCCTTGCAGCCTTTAGACACAGCGTCCGGGATGAATGGCTTGCACGCCACCTGAGACAAGAAGGACCTAAATCCATGACAACCCTCACTGCTCTAATGACCCACTTTTGCGCGGGAGAAGATAGCTGGCTCGCTCGTAGAAGCAATAGCGCCAGTGACCCGGGCACTTCCGACATCCTAGACGGCAACGGCAAGCCACAACAAAGCAAAAACAACAGTCGCAGTGATACCGAAAGATCACGCAACACAACGGTCAACACAGGATTCAGCAATCCCAAGCCAGTCAAGAGACGAAGCCATTCAAGGCGAACCGAGATGAACCATCCAACCTTGACAGGATATTTGACCGACCCTGCCAGATTCACGGACACCCCGATAAACCAGCTAATCATACTAACAGGAACTGCTGGGTCTTTAAGTAGGCCGGCAAGATGAACGCCGAACACAAGGGGAGGAGGCCACTTGGCGATAGGGACGAAGGAGAGGTTCACCAACGAAACACCGGGGGTCAGAGGCAGTTTCCACCCGAGGATCGATTACTTCCGGAGCGGAAATAGCAGTCCGGCTTCCGCCGCCCACCTTGTACACCCACAAAATGGGTACCGCGCGTACATCACTACGCACTCAAGATACCATGGGCATTGGTGGAAGCATACTATGGACAAGCCTGCAAGCATTCCCGTAATACTGTTTATCTATTTTCTTTTTTTCCTCTTTCTCTATCTCTTGAAAACAGGTGACAGACAGGGCAAACATCTAAAACTGACTCTATCGGAGTTCGGATCCTTACACTCACCTCAAGAGCTATTTCCATCAAGGATTCCCCTTGCCGAGGACAGGCGGCGCAGACATGCGGCAGGAGGTCCAAAATAACTTTTTGTAGATAATGACCCACAAGTATAGGGGATCTATCATAGTCCTTTCGATAAGTAAGAGTGTCGAACCCAACTAGGAGCAGAAGGAAATGATAAGCGGTTTTCAGCAAGGTATTCTCTGCAAGTACTGAAATTTGTGGTAACAGATAGTTTTGTGACAAGATAATTGGTAACAAGCAACAAGTAACAAAAGTAAATAAAGTGCAGCAAGGTGGCCCAATCCTTTTTGTAGCAAAGTACAAGCCTGGACAAACTCTTATAATAGGAAAAGCGCTCCCGAGGACACATGGGAATATTGTCAAGCTAGTTTTCATCACGTTCATATGATTCGCGTTCGGTACTTTGATAATTTGATATGTGGGTGGACCGGTGCTTGGGTGCCGTTCTTACTTGAACAAGCATCCCAAATGCAAAAGTATCCGCAACTACAACAAAATTATCCAACATATGGATCCAAATCTATTGCAAGCATCCGGAACTACAACAAAAGTATTAAGGTAAACCTAACCATAGCATGAAACATATGGATCCAAATCAACCCCTTAATAAGCAACGCATAAACTAGGGTTTAAGCTTCCGTCACTCTAGCAACCCATCTTCAACTTATTACTTCCCAATGCCTTCCTCTAGGCCCAAATAATGGTGAAGTGTTACGTAGTCGACGTTCACATAACACCACTAGAGGCTAGACAACATACATCTCATCAAAATATCAAACGAATACCAAATTCACATGACTACTAATAGCAAGACTTCTCCCTTGTCCTCAGGAACAAACATAACTACTCACAAAGCATATTCATGTTCATAATCAGAGGGGTAATAATATGCATAAAGGATGTGAACATATGATCTTCCACCAAATAAACCAACTAGCATCAACTACAAGGAGTAATCAACACTACTAGCAACCTACTAGCACCAATCCCGGACTTGGAGACAAGAATTGGATACAAGAGATAAACTAGGGTTTTGAGATGAGATGATGCTGGTGAAGATGTTGATGGAGATTGCCCTCTCCCGATGAGAGGAGCGTTGGTGATGACGATGGCGATGATTTCCCCCTCTCGGAGGGAAGTGTCCCCGGCAGAACAGCTCTGCTGGAGCCCTAGATTGGTTCCGCCAAGGTTCTGCCTCGTGGCGGCGAAGTTTCATCCCGAAAGGTTGCTTCCTATTGTTTTCTCGATGAAAGACTTCATATAGCAGAAGATAGGCATCGGAGAGCCACCAGGGGGCCCACGAGGTAGGGGGGGCGCGCCCTAGGGGGGGCACGCCCGCCACCCTCGTGGACAGGGCGTGGGCCCCCTGGTCTTCATCTTTGGCGAGGATTATTTATTATTTATTATAAGATATTTCGTAGAGTTTCAGCACTTTTGGAGTTGTGCAGAATAGTTCTCTAATATTTGCTCCTATTCCAGCCCAGAATTCTAGCTGCCGGCATTCTCCCTCCTTATATAAACCTTGTAAAATAAGAGAGAATAGCCATAAGTATTGTGACATAATGTGAAATAATAGCCCATAATGCAATAAATATCAATATAAAAGCATGATGCAAAATGGACGTATCAGTAGACCGCACTCTTTATTTCGAGCCTGTACTATGCCTCTTCTTCCACCTCCGACCCCGAGCATGTCAAATAGCTGAGGTTCTAGTCTATATATATATATATAAAGTAATCATTGGCATATTGCTCAAGTCCCAGTAAAAAGTATCCGAGTTAATCATCCGTGTTGTTTCACCAATGAATATGGCTCCTATGGTTATTTCACAAATATACCTTGCCAAACCTGCCAGGGGCTCGGTATGGGAACAAATGAGTTGCCAGCAAGAGTCCGAACAGCTCTATAGCGTACTTTGGCGTCGCAAGTTTGGCCTTATATGCATCAGCTCCGAATCATTGTCTTGGGTCAATAGTTGGGTTGCCCGGCCCCTGTGCTTGCTACCCTACGTCCGCTCCATCGGCTAGGGTAGTAAAGGGAGAAATACTACGATTGTGCCCCGGTCTAAACCAGATGAGCACCTCAGTAGAGAAAGCCGAAAACTGACTGCCATGATGCGACGAGAGCTGGTCAACCACTTGACGACTTATTGGAATCTTTAGCGATTCTCCGTGTCACACGAGGGATATTTTTCAGATCAAATATATAAGGGACCATATCATAATACGCCGCATACATACCAGGGGCTATGTCGTAGCCCCACCATAAAACTCCTATGGCTAAGTGAAAGTGTTAACGCCCTATAGTCTGATTGCCTGGTTCGCCGCATTATCACCTACGAGGGGGCTGAAGCCGACGATTGGAAAACTTTCAGATTATATTAAAACGGCCGCACAGGAGGAATACGAGCTTTTGAGCAAAACATAAAATGAATTAAACTAAAACATTGTCTTTTACAATTCTCATACACCTCACTCGAACATTATGTCTTTCGAGCACTGACCTTGTATCAAGCGGGCTGCCTCTAGGACGTCCTCAAAATAATGCTCCAGTTCTGGATGGTCCTTGCCCTCGGGTGGACTCTTCATCGCAACATCGATGGCCTTCATCTTCCCCCAAAATGTTTTGACACGGGCAAAAGCCATCCGTGCACCATAAATGCATGTTGACCGCTTCACATCGTCGATACGCGGCACGGTGTCAACAAGCCTTTGCACCAAACCAAAGTAGCTATTCGGAACCGGCTCGGTTGGCCACGACCGGACTACGACGTTCTTCATGGCAGCGCCAGATTGTTGGGGAACATAGCAGAAATTAAAAAATTTCCTACGTGTCACCAAGATCTATCTATGGAGAAACTAGCAACGAGGGGAAGGAGAGTGCATCTACATACCCTTGTAGATCGCTAAGCGGAAGCGTTCAAGTGAACGGGGTTAACGGAGTCGTACTCGTCGTGATCCAAATCATCGATGACCAAGTGCCGAACGCACGGCACCTCCGCGTTCAACACACGTACAGCCCGGTGACGTCTCCCATGCCTTGATCCAGCAAGGAGAGAGGGAGAGGTTGAGGAAGACTCCATCCAGCAGCAGCACAACGGCGTGGTGGTGGTGGAGGAGCGTGGCAATCCTGCAGGGCTTCGCCAAGCACCACGGGAGAGGAGAAGGACTTGGGAGAGGGGAGGGCTGCACCAAAGGCAAAGGTATGGCTGCCCTCCCCCCCCCACATATATATAGGGGCAAGGGAGAGGGGGGCGCAGCCTTGGCCCTTCCTCCAAGGAAGGGTGCGGCTAGGGAGGAGTCCCTCCTCCCCAAGGCACCTTGGAGGTGCCTTCCCCCTTTAGGACTCTTCCTTTCCTTATCCCTTGGCGCATGGGCCTCTTGGGGCTGGTGCCCTTGGCCCATATAGGCCAAGGCGCACCCCCTTACAGCCCATGTGGCCCCCCGGGGCAGGTGGCCCCACCCGGTGGACCCCCGGGACCCTTCCGGTGGTCCCAGTACAATACCGGTGACCCCGAAACTTGTCCGATGACCAAAACAGGACTTCCCATATATAAATCTTTACCTCCAGACCATTCCGGAACTCCTCGTGACGTCCGGGATCTCATCTGGGACTCCGAACAACATTCGGTAACCACATACAAACTTCCTTTATAACCCTAGCGTCATCAAACCTTAAGTGTGTAGACCCTACGGGTTCGGGAGGCATGCAGACATGACCAAGACGTTCTCCGGTCAATAACCAATAGCGGGATCTGGATACCCATGTTGGCTCCCACATGTTCCACGATGATCTCATAGGATGAACCACGATGTCAAGGACTTAATCAATCCCGTATACAATTCCCTTTGTCTATCGGTACGATACTTGCCCGAGATTCGATTGTCGGTATCCCGATACCTTGTTCAATCTCGTTACCGGCAAGTCTCTTTACTCGTTCCGTAACACATCATCCCGTGATCAACTCCTTGGTCACATTGTGCACATTATGATGATGTCCTACCGAGTGGGCCCAGAGATACCTCTCCGTCACACGGAGTGACAAATCCCAGTCTCGATTCGTGCCAACCCAACAGACACTTTCGGAGATACCCGTAGTGTACCTTTATAGCCACCCAGTTACGTTGTGACGTTTGGCACACCCAAAGCACTCCTATGGTATCCGGGAGTTGCACAATCTCATGGTCTAAGGAAATGATACTTGACATTAGAAAAGCTTTAGCATACGAACTACACGATCTAGTGCTATGCTTAGGATTGGGTCTTGTCCATCACATCATTCTCCTAATGATGTGATCCCGTTATCAACGACATCCAATGTCCATGGTCAGGAAACCGTAACCATCTATTGATCAACGAGCTAGTCAACTAGAGGCTTACTAGGGACATGGTGTTGTCTATGTATCCACACATGTATCTGAGTTTCCTATCAATACAATTCTAGCATGGATAATAAACGATTATCATGAACAAGGAAATATAATAATAATCAATTTATTATTGCCTCTAGGGCATATTTCCAATAGTCTCCCACTTGCACTAGAGTCAATAATCTAGTTCACATCGATATGTGATTAACACTCAAGGTCACATCCCCATGTGACTAACACCCAAAGAGTTTACTAGAGTCAATAATATAGTTCACATTTACCATGTGATTAACACTCGATGAGTTCTGGGTTTGATCATGTTATGCTTGTGAGAGAGGTTATAGTCAACGGGTCTGAACCTTTCAGATCCGTGTGTGCTTTACAAATCTCTATGTCATCTCCTAGATGCAGCTACCACGTTCTATTTGGAGCTATTCTAAATAACTGTTCTACTATACGAATCCAGTTTACTACTCAGAATAATCTGGATTAGTGTCAAAGTTTGCATCGGCGTAACCCTTTACGACGAACTCTTTTACCACCTCCATAATCGAGAAAATTCCTTAGTCCACTAGTTACTAAGGATAACTTTGACCGCTGTCCTGTGATCCATTCTTGGATCACTCTTGTACCCCTTGACTGACTCATGGCAAGGCACACTTCAGGTGCGGTACACAGCATAGCATACTGTAGAGCCTACGTCTTAAGCATAGGGGACGACCTTCGTCATTTCTCTCTATTCTGCCATGGTCGAGCTTTAAGTCTTAACTTCATACCTTACAACTCAGGCAAGAACTCCTTCTTTGACTGATCCATCTTGAACACCTTCAAGATCATGTCAAGGTATGTGCTCATTTGAAAGTTCCATTAAGCGTTTTGATCTATCCTTATAGATCTTGATGCTCAATGCTCAAACAGCTTAATCCAGGCTTTCCATTGAAAACACTTTCCAAATAACCCTATATGCTTTCCAGAAATTCTACGTCATTTCTGATCAACAATATGTCAACAACATATACTCATCAGAAATTCTATAGTGCTCCCACTCACTTCTTCGGAAATACAAGTTTTTCATAAACTTTGTATACACCCAAAATCTTTGATCATCTCATCAAAGCATACATTCCAACTCCGAGATGCTTACTCCAGTCCTCAGAAGGATAGCTGGAGCTTTGCATACTTATTAGCATCTTTCAGGATTGACAAAACCTTCCGGTTGTATCACATACAACCTTTCCTCAAGAAAAATCGTCGAGGAAACAATGTTTTGACATCCTATCTGCAAGATTTCATAAATAACGCAGTAATCGCTAATATAATTCCAACAGACTCTTAGCATCGCTACGAGTGAGAAAGTCTCACCGTAGTCAACTCCTTGAACTTGTCGGAAAACATCTTAACGACAAGTCGAGCTTTCTTAATGGTGATACTTACCATCATTGTCCGTCTTCCTTTTAAAATCCATCTGTACTCAACAGCCTTACGACCATCGAGCTGTTCCGCCAAAGTCTACACTTTGTTTTCATACATGGATCCTCTCTCGGATTTTATGGCCTCGAGCCATTTATCGGAATCCGGGCCCACCATCGCTTCTCCATGGCTCGTAGGTTCATTGTTGTCTAGCAACATGACTTCCAAGAGAGGATTACGTACCACTCTGAAGTAGTACGCATCCTTGTCATCCTACGAGGTTTGGGAGTGACTTGATCCGAAGTCTCATGATCAATATCATAAGCTTCCACTTCAATTGGTGTAGGTGCCACAGGAACAACTCTTTGTGCCCTGCTATACACTAGTTGAAGTGACGGTTCAATAACCTCATCAAGTCTCTACCATCCTCCCACTCAATTCCTTCGAGAGAAACTTTTTCTCGAGAAAGGACCTGATTCTAGAAACAATCCCTTATTGCTTTCGGATCCGAGACAGGAGGTATACCCAACTGTTTTGGGTGTCCTATGAAGATGCATTTATCCGCTTTGGGTTCGAGCTTATCAGCCTAAAACTTTTTCACATAAGTGTCGCAGCCCCACACTTTTAAGAAATGACAGCTTAGGTTTCTCTAAACCATAGTTTATACGGTGTCATCTCATCGGAGTTACGTGGTGCCCTATTTAAAGTGAATGTGGTTGTCTCTAATGCCTAACCCATGAACTATCGTGGTAATTCGATAAGAGACATCATGGTATGCATCATATCCAATAGGGTGCAGTTATGATGTACGGACACACCATCACACTATGGTGTTCCAGGCTGTATTAGTTGTGAAACGATTTCCACAATGTCTTAATTCTGTGCCAAACTCGTAATTCAGATATTCATCTCTATGATCATATCATAGATATTTTATCCTCTTGTCACGACGATCTTTCAACTTCACCCTGAAATTACTTGAACCTTTCAATAATTCAGACTCGTGATTCATCAAGTAAATATACTCAACATCTACTCAAATCATCTGTGAAGAACATAACGATATCCACTATACGCCTCAGCACTCATTGGACTGCACACATCAAAATGTGTTACTTCCAACGAGTTGCTATCTTGTTCCATCTTACTAAAACGAGGCTTTCAGTCATCTTGCCCATGTGGTATGATTTGCATGTCTCAAGTGATTCAAGATCAAGTGAGTCCAAACGGTCCATTTGCATGGAGTTTCTTTATGCATATACACCAATAGACATGGTTCGCATGTCTCAAACTTTTCAAAACGAGTGAGCCCAAAGATCCATCAACATGGAGCTTCTTCATGCGTTTTATACCGATATGACTTAAGTGGCAGTGCCACAAGTAGGTGGTACTATCATTACTATCTTATATCTTTTGGCATGAACATGTGTATCACTACGATCGAGATTCAATAAACCATTCATTTTAGGTGCAAGACCATTGAAGGTATTATTCAAATAAACAGAGTAACCGTTATTCTCCTTAAATGAATTACCGTATTGCGATAGACATAATCCAATCACGTCTATGCTCAACGCAAACACCAAATAACAATTATTTAGGTTTAACACCAGTCTCGATGGTAGAGGGAGCGTGCGATGCTTGATCATATCAACATTGGAAACACTTCCAACACATATCGTCAGCTCACCTTTAGCTAGTCTCCGTTTATTCCATAGCTTTTATTTCGAGTTACTAACACTTAGCAACCAAACCGGTATCTAATACCCTGGTGCTACTAGGAGTACTAGTAAAGTACACATCAACACAATGTATATCCAATATACTTCTATCGACCTTGCCAGCCTTCTTATCTACAAAGTATCTAGGGTAATTCTGCTCCAGTGGTTGTTCCCCTTATTATAGAAGCACTTAGTCTCGGGTTTGGGTTCAACCTTGTGTTTCTTCACTAGAGCAGCAGCTGAATTGCCGTTTCATGAAGTATCCCTTCTTGCCCTTGCCCTTCTTGAAACTAGTGGTTTCACCAACCATCAACAATTGATGCTCCTTCTTGATTTCTACTTTGGTGTCAAACATCGTGAATATCTCAAGGATCATCATATATGTCCCTGATATATTATAGTTCATCACGAAGCTCTAGCAGCTTGGTGGTAATGACTTCGGAGAAACATCACTATCTTATCTGGAAGATCAACTACCACTCGATTCAAATGATTATTGTACTCAGACAATCTGAGCACAAGCTCAACAATTGAGCTTTTCTCCCTTAGTTTGCAGGCTAAGAAAATCGTCGGAGGTCTTATACCTCTTGACGTGGGCACGAGCCTGAAATCCCAATTTCAGCCCTCGAAGCATCTCATATGTTTCGCGACGTTTCAAAACGTCTTCGGTGCCTCAACTCTAAACCGTTTAGCATTACACACTGAACTATCATGTAGTCATCAAAACGTGTATGTCAGATGTTCGCAACATCCACAGACGACGTTCGAGGTTCAGCACACTGAGCGGTGCATTAAGGACACAAGCCTTCTATGAAGCAATGAGGACAATCCTCAGTTTACGGACCTAGTCCGCTTAATTGCTACTATCAACTTTCAACTAATTTTTCTCTAGGAACATAACTAAACAGTAGAACTAAAGCGCGAGCTACGACATAATTTGCGAAGACCTTTTGACTATGTTCAGGATAATTTAGTTCATCTTATGAACTCCCACTCAGATAGACATCCCTCTAGTCATCTAAGTGATTACATGATCCGAGTCAACTAGGCCGTGTCCGATCATCACGTGAGACGGACTAGTCAACATCGGTGAACATCTTCATGCTGATCGTATCTACCATACGACTCATGCTCGACCTTGTCCCCAGCATGCCGGTTCTCCTCACGGGCCGCTCTGGATTCTGACTGCGCCTCTCTCGCCTCTTGTAAGGCCTTGTTCAGTTCAGCCGTTTTGGCTTCATTCTCCTTCTCCCGAAATTCACAGCGGCTAGTAGCATTTTCCAGTTCAAGCGCCATCGTGGATATCTTCTCCTCGTGTTGGCGCCGTGTAGCTTGTTCAGTTTTCAGCTCAGCCGATACCTTTTCGGCAGCCGCATTGCTACATCGGGCCTGCTCCTTGACCCGAGCTAGCTCTGCTCGAAGTACTTCAACGGCGGCAGCACCATCTGCAGCCACGCATATTCCAGCATACAAATTTCAGCATCATGCTTATACCGCAAAAAGGTATGGGGATTTCCCTGAATATATACCTTGTGATTCGTCAAGACGCATGTTGATTAACGCAAGGTCATCCCCTGCTACGTAAAGCTTCTGCTGGAGTTCGGCAATCTCCATAGCCCGGGAAGTAGCCAACGGGGAAGCAACCTGTGTTCAAGTTCATCAGAATAAGTCCTTGAGTAATTCTTTTTGATCCTCCGTTTGCTTCCCTGTGGAAGCCGACCCGAGTCTCATGGGCTACTACCTATACACAGGTACATGTTTGCAAACCAAACATAGCTGAAAACATTATATCACTAACCTCGAAGCCTTTTAGCAGGCTCATGAAGGCTTCATTCAATCCGCTCTTCGCGGACGGAACCTTCTCAACCACTGTACCCATCAAGGTACACCGGTCCTCCGAGACAGATGCTTTTCGCAGCATGTCTCGCAATATATCCGGAGCCTCCGGGTCTCCGGAAGCCGCTCTAGGAGCACATCCATCCTTTGAAGGAATCCGTTCACCCATCTCCGGAATTACCGCCGGCTGCGCGTCAGACAGTCCGGGGCCTTTATTATCAGCCCTAGAATCATGGACGGTCGGAGATCCACCTTTGGGTACTGCCACTTTTATCCCCAGCATAGCTTGTTGATCAAGAAAAACCTTCCATGATGACACATCGGAGTCGTCTGCCTTATTGGGCAAGGAGGTTGGGGGAGGCGTCTCACTCTCCATCATCTCTGGGAGGATTGCCTAGAATAACTCCGTGCCGACCTGTAAAAATGCACGGACACGTTATGTATGTCTTCGGTAACGACAATGGAGCGGGGCACTATCAAAGTACCCCAGATTCACTTACGGTTTGGTCGAGGGCTTGTCCCCATGTTGGAGCTGTTCGACAACATCGCTTTCCAAACCCAAGCCGCTTGACGGTGTCATCTTGCCCCTCTTAGGAGACCGCCCCTCCCGACCTTCGGAGACGGCCCTTTTCCTCCTGCTCGGAGAAGGGATACTGGGTCCTCTTTCGCCTTTGTCTTCAGGCGAGGAAAGGTTGAAATCTCCGGACTTAGTATCCGACTTACCTCCAGAATAAAGGTCATCCCGGGTCTTCTTACTCTCCTCTTTACCCTCCCTTGCTGGCGCTTGGCATGGTGCCGAGGCCAGCATCCTTGTTAACAAGGATTAGCTGGGTCTTCGGGACATCTGGTCCGTTCCACTTTCTTTATCCAGCCCTGAAAAAGGATGATTCGGTCAGTAGCACTGAGTGTCTGATTATGAGGTATCCGGCGAACGAGTACTTACAGGGGTGTCCGGATGGTGGCAGTCTAATCCGATATCTTCGGTGGCGTCCGGCCATTGCTTTCGGATCCCGAAAAATAATCTCCACATTCCTTCGTGCGTAGTGCCGAAGAAATGCTGAAGAGTCCGCGGCCCTTTTGGATTGAACTCCCACATGCAGAGAGGCTGTCGCTGGCATGGCAGGGTCCGGCGGACTAGCATCACTTGAACAATGTTGACGATATTGATGTCCCTCTCAATAAGGCTTCGGATGCGACTTTGCAAAGTTCGCACCTTGTCCGTTGATCACCTATCCAACCCCTTATTAATCCATGATGCAAGCTGAATTGGGCGGCTGGATCGAAATGCGGGCGCAGCTACCCACTTGGAGTCACGGGGCTCGTTGTTATAGAACCACCCTTGCTGCCATAAATCGGAAGATTTGGCAAAGTATCCCTCCAGCCAAACAGCGCTAGCAAGCTTGCTCACTATGGCACCACTGCATTCTGCCTGTTCCCCGTCTATCGCTTGCGGCTTCACATCGAAGGTCTTGAGCGACAAGCCGAAGTGCGGAGGAATTCGAAGGAAGGCTTCACACGTGACGGTAAACACGGAGATGAGAAGAATAGAGTCCGGGGCCAGATCATGGAAATCTAGCCCATAATAGAACATGATCCCTCGGACGAAGGGGTTAAGTGCAAACCCTAACCCACAGAGGAAGTGGGATACAAACACAACCCTCTCGCCGGATCTAGGGGTTGGAATAACCTGCTCCTCTGCAGGAAGCCGATGAAGGATTTCCGTGGTTAGATATCTCGCTGCACGAAGCTTTGCAATATCTCCCTCTATGACAGAAGAAGCCACCCACCAGCCATGACGGCCGGATCCGGACATGATTGGAGCTGGTGGCGATTGAAACCCGGGTGTTGGAACTTGGGGTAGCAAGTGTTGAGGAAGTGAGCATGAAAGGAAAAGACGGGTCTGTACCCCTATATAAAAGGCCGCGAATATTGAGCGTCTCCTCCTGGGCCTCAAAACTTGCCTATTCCCGAGGAGTTCTACCCAAGCAACAGTTGGGTTACCCACGTCTGGGTTGATAAGAATCCCATAAAAAGGGGAGACACGATCTCCGCTTGTACAAGACATGCCAAGGAAGCCACGTCTAGGGACGTGGGACGACGGGCTGGCTAACGGTTCGAAAATAATGATTGAGTAGGCGTGATGTCATATCACCAAAAAGTTGTCAGTGGATTGGACTCGTGAAATATTATATCTTTTGCACTTGTGTATACAGGTCCGGATACAATCATTGCGTCTGTCGGTGTCAAAACCGGCGGATCTCGGATAGGGGGTCCCAAGCTGTGCATATAGGCGGATGGTAACAGGAGACAAGGGACACGATGTTTTTACCCAGGTTCGGGCCCTCTCGATGGAGGTAAAACCCTACTTCTGCTTGATTAATATTGATGATATGGGTAGTACAAGAGTAGATCTACCACGAGATCAGAGAGGCTATACCCTAGAAGCTAGCCTATGGTATGATTTTATGTTGTCCTACGGACTAAAACCCTCCGGTTTATATAGACACCGAAGAGGGCTAGGGTTACACAAAGTCGGTTACGATGGGAGGAGATCTACATATCCGTATTGCCAAGCTTGCCTTCCACGCCAAGGAAAGTCCCACCCGGACACGTGACGAAGTCTTCAATCTTGTATCTTCATAGTCCAGCAGTCCGGCCAAAGGTTATAGTCCGGCTATCCGGACACCCCCTAATCCAGGAGTCCCTCAGTGGCCCCTGAACCAGGCTTTCAATGACGACGAGTCCAGCGCGCAGATTGTCTTCGGCATTGCAAGGTGGGTTCCTCCTCCGAATACTCCATAGAAGATGCTTTGAACACGAGGATCGTGTCCGGCTCTGCAAAACAAGTTCCACATACCACCGTAGAGAGAGTAATATTTTCACAAATCTAATCTGCTGACGTATTCTGTGGCGTGACATCACACCACAGCCAAGTCATCATTCGAATCGTTTTTACTGTCCCACCTGAGCGCGTTTTGCGAGGCGGTTTCCTTGGCACGTCTTGTCGAAGCAGAGATCGTGTCCCCTTATCACGGGATTCTCATCAATACGGGCGTGGGTAACCCAACTGTGCCATTGATTACGGCGCTTGGGGGATAAGCGAGTATTACCAGGCTGGTGGGGGCGCATAGTTTCGTCCGCCCATATAAAGGGATAAGGATTCACCTTTTCATCCACGCCATCTTCCTCCTTTGCTCATCCATTCTGGCACACTCGAGCTCCAGCGCCCAAGTCCGCATTTCCCACCTCAACCTTCTCCAACCATGTCCGGAGCGGGAGGTAGGTGGATGGTGTCCTCCATCACGGAGGGACACATCAAGAAGCTGAGGAGAGCCGGATAATTGTCCGACGACATCGTGCACCGGCTCCCGGATGAGGGACAGCTGATCCCCACCCCCAGGCCCCATGAGAGGGTAGTGTTCCTTACCCATTTCCTCCGTGGACTGGGATTCCCTCTTCACCCATTCGTCCGGGGGCTCATGTTCTACTACGACCTGGATTTCCACGATCTGGCCCTGAACTTCATCCTCAACATCTCGGCGTTTATCGTCGTGTGCGAGGCCTTCCTCCGCATCAAGCCCCACTTCGGCTTATGGCTGAAGACCTTCAATGTCAAGCCGAAGGTAGTGAGCGGCCGCCAGGCGGAGTGCGGAGGCTCCATGGTGGGCAAGATGCCCAACGTCACATGGCTCGAGGGCTCCTTCATGGAGACTGTAAAGGGGTGGCAATCGGGGTGGTTCTACATCACCGAGCCACGCGACCCTGAATGGGCAGCGGCCCCCGAGTTCCGATCTGGCATCCCCACACGGCTCACCTCCTGGCAAGAGAAGGGCCTGTCCTGGGGTAGTTCGGGAGAGCTGACCGGACTCCAAACATGTATCCAAAACATGGTGAGCAAGAAGCTCACACTCGTCAACGTAGTCCAAGTCATGCTCATCCGCCGGATCCTCCCGTGTCAACGACGGGCTTTCAATTTGTGGGAGTTCGACCTGGCCCGGCACCAAACTCTAAACAGGCTCTTCGAAACAACGTACGAGGATGCCTGGAAGGTGCTATTCAAGGGCGCCGAGGATCCCCCTTCTGCTTCCGAGGATCGCGGATTCTGCCCGAAGCGCCAAGCCAGCGCGGTAAGCTGTTTTACCTATTGCAGGATACTCGTTTTTCATAGATCGACTCCATGCGGGATCTAAGCTCCCGTACCTTTGACAGGACTGGCAGGAGACGGCCGGGCAGATCGACTGTCCGGCTCCTTTGCCCGAAGGCCCAGCAGATGCCAGTTTGGGGGAGCTGCTGGTTCCGGCACCTTACGTGGTGTCGGAGAAGAAGGCCAAGAAGAAGGCCACGGGAACCCGAAAGAGTTCCCGACGCCGGGTGGTTTCGGACTCATCGTCCGATGACTCCGAGGCGCACTCCTCCCACGAAGATGAGGAGGAGGAAAAAGAGGCTTCTCCCCCTCTAGTGGGGGGAGAAAAGAAAAGGAAGGCCGCCCCAACTGGGGAGGCCGGAGGGTCCAAGAAGGTAAGAACCCTTCCTCCGGACCACTCCGCCAATGCCGCCGACAGCGAGGAGGAATGGCCGCCCAGGGCCAAGCCCCTGGGGAAGTCGTAAGTATTCGGACACCAGAGTGACTCGTAGCATTCCTTTATTGCATAGCTTGTCCTAACGTCGAATATAATCATGCAGTCCGCCCCGAGCCCAAGTCGACATATCGTCGAGTGGTTCCTTGGATCCGTCGGATGTGAATAGCTTTTCACTTCCGACCGCTTCCTCCCCTCGCCCTACAGACAACGCCGAGGTGTTGTCTCAAAAGGCTCCAAACCAAGGGGAGGCGGTCCTGGAGGCGCCGCAAGGCGACCTTCCGGACTGCGGGCAAAGAAGGAGCAAGGCTCCCAAGGGCTCCAAGTCCGGTCCTAGGCCGAACGCCGCACCTGAACCTTCAGTGGTTCCGGACTCCGGCAGGCGGCCCCCCACTAAGAAGGGCAAGCCTACCGGGCCGGTGACCTCCATCCAACCAGAGGCACCGGATAACTTGCTGGAGGTGCTTAACGGTGCCTCCATCGACGAGGAGCACCGCACTATTATGAGTGCGATGATCCAGAAAGTTCAGTCCGCCGTAAGCGGGCTGACTGAAGCCTGTGCCAGCCTTCTAACAGGATTTGAGGTATGTAAAAGATATATGAAAATATTAGCGCATAGACAGTAGCCCCTGATGCTCTGTTTGGTGTTCACAAAGAAAAGCCGAATAGAGGATCTAATAGTAAACGCAGGAGTCTAACATAAATATGTCAATATGGGAATGCAGGCTACGCAGCTGACCTCTGCCGCACTGACCTCGGAGGTCGATGCGTTGAAGCAGAGCCTCGAGTGGTCCGAGAAAGTGCTCGGCCTTGCCAAGAGGTAGGTCAAGGAGAAAGAAGGTAAGTAATACCTTGTGTAAGTATATATTAAAAAGATGTGGTTGCAAAAAATGACAGGATCATCGTGACTATGGCAGGGGCCACGACCGAGGTGGCCACCCTGAACCAAGCGCTGTCCGAGGCCGAAGAGAAAGCGGCCACGGAGCGCACCGAGCGGGGAAAACAGGAGGCGGGGGTGGAGGAGGTGCAGCAAGAGCTCCAAGCTCTCGTGAAAAAACACGAGAGTTTGGAGCTTGACTCAAAGACGCGAGAGTCCGAGCTCGTGGCGGCCCTCGAAAGCGCCAAGTCTGCCAAGGCCGAAGCCCAAAATGCCCTCCAGGAAATTGAGGCGATGAAGAAGATAGCGGCGGGTAATGCATTCATTATGCAAAGCAAGCACGTGAAAGTGACTTACTTCTTACTTACCCGAGTCCGGAGCTCTCCAGGAGTGTTCGCAGATTTGCCCTGCAACGAGTCAGATGCCACCACCTACTACCGAGCCGAGGAAGGGAGCTCGACGGAGAAGGTGTTCTGGTCTCAGTATGCTGTGGCCGGACACCCGGTGCCCTTGAGCGACCAGTTGAAGCAAATGGTCGAGCTCCACAGGGTGGCTGAACAGGCCATGAAAGGTCTTATAGTCCGGCTGTGGCCTGGAGAGGCCGTGCCTGGGAGCTACTTTGGGCTGGTGAGGCGGCTGGCGGATGCCTGTCCGTGGCTTGAAGTCATCAAGCGCTCTGTCTGCATCGAGGGCGCCCGCAGGGCGCTTGCCCGTGTTAAAGTACACTGGGGCAAGATGGATGCTAAGAAGATGGTGAAGGACTGGCCACCGCAGGGCAAGGAGCATCGCAACCCCGAGATGTACTATGAGGGTGTCCTGAAGGGTGCCCGCCTTATGGCGGATGAATGTTCCAAGGATGTAATTTTTGAGTGAACTCGTATTTGTGATCCTGTACGCTGAAAACTTTTTTCATATGCGCTATGCAATGCTTGTTTGAATTTAAAATATTGCCTTCTGTGCGGCCGTTTATTAAATTTAAGAGATGGCGAGTCGTCGACTTCTGCCCCCATGCCACGAGTGCTGGGGTGTTCGGGATAAACCTGAGCACTCTTTTTCCCATTCTTGGGTCCTTCGAGGGAGGTGCTCAGCACAACGAACAAGGCAATTGGACTATAATGCGTTAGCACTCTCACTTAGCCAGAGAATTCTATAATTTTAAATTTTGGCGAAGCCCCTAGTGTTCGGAAGACCGAGTTTGGGTGCGATACACGCCTAGGCCGGACAAAGCCGACTCCTCGCCCTAAGCGGGATAAGTCTTTAGGGACTCGAAAACCTCTCGAACAGCAACCAGCTCTCACGCTATCATGACAGTCAGTTTTAGCTTTCTCTACTGAGGTGCTTAGCCCAGCTGAACCTAGCCACAATCGCAGTAGTTCTCCTAGTTCTACCTTAGCCAATATAGCGGAACGTAAGGTACCAAAGCATGGGAGCCGGGCAAACCCAACTATTGACCAAAGACATGATTCGGAGCTGATGCATATAATGCTATAAGTTCGGAGTGCCGCACTTGTGAAAGTGTTCGGACTTCTCACGCCGTGTTACGGGGTGCTAGAGCCCCTTGCGTATTGGCCGTACCAAAGTGTACGGATCCTAAATGTCGTGACTGAACATATGTACGTAAAAAGGTAGTGAATAGAGAATGCAATAATAGACTGAAGCTAAGCATTGTTTATTCGAAAAAGATGCATTAAAGGCAGAACGATACAAGTAGTGCGATAAGCAAGAGGTGGGACTATCTGACATGTCTCCTCCGAGGGTAAGCTATGGAATGGTAGTGAAAGCAGGTATTTTGCTCGTTATAGAGACCACCTGAGAGTTCCATGATGCGACGTAGCCTTCAGCCCCCCTGGTCCTTGCATCGTGTGTTCGGCGATTATATTGCCGGACAGGGCTTCCAGAGAATAAAGTCCTGGGAGAGAGAAAAAATAACAAAGTAGGGAGCCCCTGGTGCGGTTGAGCCGCGCTTCAGGGCGTGCCGCAGTCGTGCCCCTCCCCTGTGCCCATGGTATTTTTAATGCGTAATTGTGTACCCGTGGCACGTGTGCCGCCATTTGGATGGGGCTAGGGTAGGGGCCGTATTGCTATGCGAGCTCAGAACGTGCCAGGCGGTCCTATTGCAGATTACTTAGGGCAAGCTTGACGGTGTCCGGACGTCTCATCGCCGGACTGGAGAATTGCCTTGATAGGCTGCTTTGCACTTCTGCTGCGAGGGCCGTAGTGTGCTCCTCCATTCGGAGCGAGCGCTCTGTATTTCCATTGACTGTGATGACCCCTTGAGGTCCTGGTATCTTGAGCTTGAGGTACGCATAGTGCAGTACCGCATTGAATTTTGCAAATGCGGTTAGCCCGAGCAGTGCATGGTAGCCACTGCGGAACATGACTATATCGAAGATTAATTCCTCGCTCCGGAAATTATCCGGGGATCCGAAGACCACTTCCAGTGTGACTGAGCCTGTGCAATGGGCCTCTACACCTGGGATGACGCCTTTAAAGGTTGTTTTTGTGGGTTTAATCCTTGAGGGATCTATGTCCATTTTGCGCACCGTATCCTGGTAAAGCAGTGTTATTGGCATGTGTTACGTGCGGCTCGTCTGGAGTACAAATACAATAGGAGCAGTTCAGTGCGAAAGAGGAAGATTCGCTACTCCCCGGTTTATTATGCGGCCGTTGGCTGTGATCTAGTTCAAAAATACAAGCTCGGCCAACCATTGTGGGTGTGCCTGCACGAGAATGTAGCCACGTACCGAACCGGGATGCCCTGCTCACCAATCGTCATAGCCTTTGTGTTTTTCAGTGTTGTCACCGACAGAAGGAGATGCCATTTTCAAAGAGAATTCAACTTCCTTGCAAAATACAGAGGATATGATCAAGTGGCTGGGATGGCTCTTCTCTCTCCCTCCCCTCCCTCCCCCATGGTCGCCCCCTCACCGTCCGTCCCCCGCTCCCATGGCTTGTCGCTCCCTGCGCCCCCTCTCCTCCCGTCGCCGGCCTTCTCCTCCTCGCCCTGCGCTGCGTCCCTCCCTCGACCCAGCCCTGTATGTTCAATTTTCTCATGTATGTTCAATTTTCAGAATAGGAAGAACCAAACCGACAACCCTTGAACTAGATTGGTTGAAGCAGCATACATACATATTACAATTTTGCATTTTAAATTTGAAGACTAAGGCAACGCCCGATCAATGTAATTGCAGGTGAATATCTGTTTTCTTGTTTGTATTTAATCTTAGAAAACAGAATCTCATCAAGAGAAAATCCGTATGCATTGTAGTCCAATTGTTCTAGGGATTGGAACCAGACGTGTGACTGAATACTGCTTGGAACATGTGATTCGGCAAAGTTACCCCTCTGATTACCCCTCTGATTATGAACATGAATATGCTTTGTGAGTAGTTATGTTTGTTCCTGAGGACAAGGGAGAAGTCTTGGTATTAGTAGTCATGTGAATTTGGTATTCGTTTGATATTTTGATGAGATGTATGTTGTCTAGCCTCTAGTGGTGTTATGTGAACGTCGACTACATAACACTTCACCATTATTTGGGCCTAGAGGAAGGCATTGGGAAGTAATAAGTTGAAGATGGGTTGCTAGAGTGACGGAAGCTTAAACCCTAGTTTATGCGTTGCTTCGTAAGGGGCTGATTTGGATCCATATGTTTCATGTTATGGTTAGGTTTACCTTAATACTTTAGTTGTAGTTGCGGATGCTTGCAATAGAGTTTAATCATAAGTGGGATGCTTGTTCAAGTAAGAACAGCACCCAAGAACCGGTCCACCCACATATCAAATTATCAAAGTACCGAACGCGAATCATATGAACGTGATGAAAACTAGCTTGACGATATTCCCATGTGTCCTCGGGAGCGCTTTTCCTATTATAAGAGTTTGTCCAGGCTTGTCCTTTGCTACAAAAAGGATTGGGCCACCTTGCTGCACCTTATTTACTTTAGTTACTTGTTGCTCGTTACAATTTACCTTATCACAAAACTATTTGTTACCACTTATTTCTGTACTTGCAGAGAATACCTTGATGAAAACCGCTTATCATTTCCTTCTGCTCCTCGTTGGGTTCGACACTCTTACTTATCGAAAGGACTACGATAGATCCCCTATACTTGTGGGTCATCAACCACCATCAGCTCCTGGCGGTTGGGATTTAGAGGGATGAGGATGTTTCGCAGGCGCCATTTAAGCAATCAGGCCGGGGCCGTGATAGAGAACGGTGGGTTACCTGACTGGATCCAAGCAGAAGATAGATGTGGTTGAAGTTGTGGTTGCGGCGGTGGCGGTTTGAGATACCGGTAGGGGGAGGCGCGAGGGGGGCGGGGGATACTGAGGGTGGGGATACGGTTGGAGGAATAAATTCTGAAATCGCGCGCCTAATGAAAATTTCGCTGTGAAATTTGAAACTTGGGAGGGGGAAAACACACAACACAGATGAAGCGCGTAAAATACTTGTGTGTGAGAAAAAAGAAAGTTGGTAGATCCCGTCTCCAAAAAATGTACACGTGTTGTTGATTTTTTTGGTCAATGGTACGCCTGGTTTATTAGGAAACATCGCACAGGTAACTGACTTATGGATCATTAATGCAAAAAAACACAGACGGGTACGGCATAGAAACCGTGTGTTTTGTGATCTTCTAATGATTAACGCAAAAAACTACACACGGGCACACATGCTAATCAACGCTCAAAGCCCTCAAAGGATGCTCTTACCGACATTGTACGTTAATACTACAAACTTAAAGTACTACCGGTAATTTGCTCTAATACTACAAACTTAAACTACTTCTCACATGCTGCCATTGGGGCATGCTGGCCAGACGCCGGCGTTCTCCTTCCCGGCCATGTAGGCGGTAGCCCACCGTTCTTCGACCTCCGCCAAGCTCTCGTCACCATGGCGTGCGGCCTCTTTTTTCTTGCGGCAGAGGTTCTCTCTTTTCTTGACTGCTTTCTGCCTTTTCCGCTCCTTTTGCGCGGCTTTGGCCGCCTCTAGATCCACCACCCATTCGGCCATGGCAGCCTGAATGTCCGCCCATGTAACTGTCTGGCCACCGGCAGCGATGAACTCGGTGCAGCGAGATGCCATCGCTTCCTTACCATGTGTGCGGTCGTGGGCGGCGAGGAATGCGGCGCGGCGGGATGCCATCGCCTCCTTACCAGTTACTGTGCGCCGCGGTGCCATCGACGATGCATGGAGAAAGCTCTCGGACGGAGGGGCCGGGCAGCCGTACAGTGCGGTGGTATTCAAGAGCTAAACGACAAACGACAATAGAAATTTGGCTTCCCTTACAAATTTTGCTCGTTCATTATCGCACACGGTTCATCTCCGTCGCTTGCGGAAACAGTGTGCGCTAAGCCTATTGTGTGTTGCGTTATGATTGGCTGGAACCCAGCCAAGCGGATCGCGTGTGTGCACCATAGGATGCGCCATGATCGAACGGCAATCCACGTCCCTCACATCACACCCGTACACCTGTAGCTGGATTGGATTTATATGCGCTAAATGCCTAGAAAATGCACATAATCCCCTAAATATGGTAAATGAGCCCGAAAAAAATGCCAAATTTGAACACGGTGACTTACACGGTATATGTTCGTCGTAGAAAAAAACTCCAGGGCAAAGAACGAAGAAAATTTGGATTCCCCTTCAATCTTGGTGATTTCCCTCTCGAAAGCATGGAACTTCCTTGGTGATAGTTCGATTTATGAAGGGCGTGCATGAGGATATAAGTCAAACCTTCTCAAATTTTTACCAGGGCATGGTGAGGTCATACCATGGCACACCAAGCCAGGCGTCATATTTTTCAAGCATTTATTTTATTTTTTCTATAGTTGAAAACCAATAAACAAACGTTTGTGGTTGACTATTGCCACACATTTCATCGAAATATCTGTCCATTCCTTGTAAAAGGCATGCGAATTTACTAAATGGAATGAGCATGGTTTTCCAGGCCGTTCTTGTGCACCCTTTCATGCACCGATTGTTTGAACTTGAATTATGTGCATTAATGCCTAGGAAATGCACATAATCCCTTAACTATGGCAAATGAACCCAGAAAAGTGCCAAATTTGAACACGATGATTTGCAGGTTGTATGTTCATCGTAGCAAAAACTCGTGGACAAAGTCCAAAGGAAATTTGGACCCCCCTTCAATCTTGGTGATTCCCCCCTCGAAACCATGAAACTTCCTTGGTGATGGTTCGATTTATGAAAGACGTGCATCATGACATAAGGAAAACATTCCCCAATTTTTACCAGGGCATGGTGAGGCCATACCATGGCACCACGCGAGGCATCATGTTTTCCAACCATGTGTTTCATTTTTTGTATAGCTAGTCGTCAACTCGTGCGTCCGCACGGGCTAGGCAATACTCTATCTTAACATTGTTGTGTAATTTCATATTTGAATGCACATATATTTTTTAAATAAGAGTGTCAATGATATTCACATTTAAACATTATATAATATATAATCTTTTAGATTTATTGCACATGTTAACTTTTGAATTAAAAGATCATTTGTATTAATTAAGAAAATTGCATTTAATACAATGTATAACACCCTATATATTTCAGTTGTGTTACAGTTTATGTTCAAATTTTTGTATGTTCGTGTTTGATTTATTTTAACTTAGGCAGTTATTTTTCTTTAAGTAGGAACAAAAAAACAATTCATTCGGATAGATAATCTTTGTTTATATGTAAACATGAGGTTTCAGGGGCATTTATTTGTACGTGTGTCTTCAGAAAATATTGTACGTGTATTTTTTTCAAGACAACATGCACGTGGCTTTGTTTTTGTGGGATTTGGAATGTGAACTCTTTTCCTAGCGCGAGGATAGAGGACTTCTCAATTGTGCGTATCTTTTTTTTTGTTTACAATAAAGGATGTGCGTGTCCTTTTCTTCTTTTTGCAGGAAATATGTACGTTGGCTTGTTTTTGTGGGATTTGAGATGTAGACTCTTTCCCTAGCATGTGGTTTGAGGACTTCTAATTTATGTGTATCTTTTTTTCTTTACAATAAGGGAAGGCAAGTGGATTTTGTATTTGCCCATACTTGAATGTGACATCGAGGACTCTTATGTGCGTGTGGGTTTAATCTTTTTTTATCACATTAAACAATAGATCTTGACCAGTAATATTTAAATCTAATGGTCAAATTAATCCTGCCGATGTGGATTAATGTGGAGCCCGGAAAGGTGCCTCTAATTAGTAAATATAAGATTGTTAACCCAGTAAACGACGCGTTTATGGTTGACTATTGCCACACATTTTCCCTGAAATATTTGCCCATTCCTTGTAAAAGGCATGAGAATGTACTAAATAAAACGACAATGGTTTTCCAGACCGTTCTGATGCACCTTTTCATGCACCGATTGTTCGAATTTGAATTATGTCCATTAATGCCTACAAAATGCACATAATCCCATAAATATGGTAAATGAGCCCGGAAAAATGTCAAATTTGAACACGTTGCATTCGAGGCGGTATCTTGATCGTTGGAAAAAAAGAATGACAAACTAGGACGAAAATTTGGATTCCTCTTCAGTTTTGGGGATTTCCCTCTCGAAAGCATGGAACTTCCTCAGTGATGGTTCGATTTATGAAGGGCGTGCATGACGACATAAGCCAAACCTTCTCAAATTTTTACCAGGGCATGGTGAGGTCATTCCATGGCACCGTGCCAGGCGTCATGTTTTTTAAGCATTTATTTCATAAAAAAAGACACATCCGTGACATTTTGGGCTGAACGAAATTTTGTCCCGTCATGCTTATGACACTTCTATGAAGATAATTGTGACAAAACCCGGTATATCATAGATGTGGTGGGCTCCTACTTCTATGACCAAAAATCATGACAGAAAATGGGATTTTCATCCTGGGCGGGCCGGAGACTCAGCTGCATGACATTCTTTGGGCCATCCATCACGGAAAAAACCGTGGTAGAAGCAAGGGCGAGGAAAATATCGGGAAGTTCCCTGTTACGGTGGGTGGTCGGGGGCTGAGCGATGCACATTTCTCTCATACACGTACGTGCGTGCGTGCGAGGCGTTGGGCTCTAACTGAACCCGAGCGAGGCGTTCGCCTACTGATCCCGAGCGAGGCGTTCCCTACTGAACCCGAGCGATTGCACCACAGGCTACGCGTTACTGAACCCGAGTGATTAATCGATGGCTGTTAACGAAACCCGATCGAGCGATTCCTTCGCTACTGTTGCTAATTGAAGCCGATCAAACCCTGCTGCCTCCTTCCCTTGATGAACAGTGAGTGTTGTTGGGGGGGTTTGGATGATCATTTCTCGGAGGGGGGTTGGATGAACATGACCCCGTGGTAGTAGAGGCCGTTGCCGCTGGATGCACAAGACCCCGATCGAGCCGGTTGAGGGTAGATGAACAGGACCCCATGGAGGCCTGGATGAATAGGACCCCATGGAGGGCTGGTTGAACAGTAGACGGTGGAGGGCTGGATGAAAAGTAGCTCATGGAGGGGTGGTTGAACAGGACCCCGTGGAGAGGGCTGGTTGAATAGTAGCCAGTGGAGGAGCGGTGGAGGCTGGATGAACAGGAGCCCGCGGATGAATAGTCGAAGATGGAGGCTGGAGGTGGTCAACGTGGATGACCAGTAGCCGTGGAGGCTGGAGGAGGTCGACGGTGGAGATGAACAATATCTCGTGGAGTCTTGTTTTGCGGTATGCCACACCCCTCCCGATGAACAGGACCCCTGTTTCGACCGTAGCGCTCCAACACAAGTCTGTTTCCTCCGCTTTGCGGTACGCCGCACCCGTCCCGATGAACATGACCCCGTTTTGACCGTAGGAGGTCCAAGAGAAGCCCGTTTCCTCTGTTTTGCGGTATGCTAGACCCCTCCTGATGAACAGGGTCCCATTTCGACCGTGGCCGGTCGAACACAAGGCCGTTTCCTCCGTTCTGCGGTACGCCAGGCCTCGTTTCGATTGGCTGTTCCATCCAAGCTGGTTGGCTCCTGATGAATACAACGACGACACAGTTTCTCCGTTCCGTCCCAGCAATGTACGCGAGCCCTGGCCGTATGTATGCGCAAGTAGGCATTCAAGACCCCGCCCATATGTACGTACGTGGCCGTATTTATTTTCTTGCACCCTAGCCGCTGTACGTACATGTACATGCTACGTGCGTGCCTCTACTACGACACGTGCCCTTCCTTACTCGGTCACGATTCATCACTGCAGCCTGCAGATAGACCGATCGTATCTACGTACACGTTCGCGACAAGAATGACAACGTTACGTACGCTTTGACCAGGTGGGTCCCGACTATCAGGCACTTCCTTGAGTCCGAAGATGTAGCTGGTGGGTCCCAGCAGTCAAGGGGAACGTTTTTTTTCATGAAATACATTGGCCTGTCCGATGGGTCCCTGCTGTCAGGTCGAGGAATCATTATTTTGTGCGTAATAAGGAGGCACTTCCTTGCTGCGGCCGTGGACCCAGCTGTCAGCCTCTCCACGTACTGTACTCTTCCAATGCAAGTCGTTCGTTGACCACATTAACGATGCCGCGCCGAGAGCGCCAAGGCGGTGGACGACGAGGAGGCCTAGAAAGGGAACGACACGCAGCCGGGGAAGACGCGGCCGTGGATGCCCACGCGGAGAGGAGTACGAGGGTTCACTGGTTCGGCTGCGGTTTGAGGCTGCCGTCGCCGCAGGGCCTGGCTAGCGTTAGGAGTAGTAGGGGCGGTGATGCCTCCGCGGCAGCATAACCCGGCCATTGGAGGCAAGAGCACGCGGTGGTTTGGACGGCTGGAGCAAGAAAATCAGAGGTTGAAGAAGCAGGACGACTGTTGGATGTTAACAATCCAACGGTCACTGGCGATAGAATCGTTTGTTGACTAAGTTGACAAAGCCCTCCGTCTGCGTCAACTTAGTAGGCCCACAAGTCAGCCTCCCACTATGATTGGTCCCAGCTAGCCGGGGGAGTATTCATTTTTTTGTGCATAATAAGGAGGCACTTCCTTGCGTGCGAAGATATAGCTGGTGGGTCAGAGCTGTCAGCGGGAGTATTCATTCTTTTTGTTGTAATAAGAGGTACTTGCTTGCGTGCGGCCATGGACCATGTGTGTCCCAACTGTCAGCCTCTCCATGTACATCCCTTTTCTGATGTTGTCGTTTGTTGACAACGTTGAACACGCCGTGCCGAGAACAGCAGCACGATGGACGACGGCGAGACCCAGGAAGGGAATTATCCAGAGGCGGCGAAGCCACAACAGTGGAGGGATGTGGGTGAGTAGAGGGATGGCCTAACCAGCGGCGGGAGTAGTAGGGGCGGGGAGGCCTACGCGGCAGCACGGCCGGCCACGGGAGGCGGGAGCAAGCGGTCCCGCCGGCGCTGGATTTGGCGGCTCGAGCAAGAAGATCAAATATTGAAGAAACATGACAGCCGTTGGATTGACATCCAATGGTTACGTCTGCTAGAATCGTTTGTTGTCGTATATAATAAGTAAAAAGAAATCTTGCATACGCGTCAACTTAATAATTTATATATAGCTCATTGCAACTTCTTATGCAATTTATTGTAGTCCGTTTTTTTGTTGGCCAGGGCGAGGGTTAAAAATTTAAATGAAATTTCGCATATTTCTGTGCGTTCCAAATATTTTTAATACCGAAATGTCTAGCCAGATTTAAAGTACTTTGAAGATATATTTAAATTAGGTTAAAGCCCAGTGAAATTGGAATCTGAAAATGTGAAAAAATTCAGAAATTATAAAGTAATTGCCAATTTTTCATTTGTTTTCATATTTACAGCCCATTTCTACTTTCAACAATTACAGGCGTCTTGAAAGAGTTGCAGCCCATCAGGGCATAGAAAAATAAGTAGGCCTGGATTGGGTATTCTTAAAAAAAACTAGGCTCATTTTCACAAAGAAAAAATAGATGGGTTGGTCATGTGGTGAACATATAATATAAGCCTGGGCTGACGGGCCACAACCCAGTTGAAACCCTGCTCCATCTCAACAATAATACTGCTTGAGCAGCTACGTCCTAGGTGTTAGCCAATCTTGTGTTGTTCTCTTGTCTATTGACTATATACGCTGACAATGTCGTGGGTCCCAGATGTCAGGAAACCACTAGCAGGAAGCATTTTCTTTTTCCATACGCTAACAACGGAGTATACATAACAAAAATTGAGGAACTTCCTTGCATCCGACCATGGACATGGTGGGCCCCTACTGTCATCCTCTCCACGTACAGTCCTCTGCCGATTCCTCTTGTTTGTTGACCATGTTGGCAACGAGAGAGAGCGGCGCCGCGGCGAGCGCACTAAAGCGCGTGGAGGACGACGATGAGGCCTCGGAGGTCGGCGTGAACGATTTAGGAGACGGTGGGGCAGCGATGCGTGCGTTGAGGCGCAGCCAGCCGTGGGAGACAGAAGCAAGCGGCCCCACCGGCGCTGGTTTGGTTTTGGCGGCTGGAGTAAGACAGGACTGAAGAAACACGACAGGCTATAAAAGCAGCAGGAGTACTTAACAACATTAACTGAAACCATCAGGGGCACTTAACAACCATAGCTGAAAGCAATAATAGTGACGCTGTCCAAGGGGAAACCTTCCTCCCCGGACATATTTTCGTATTCGGCGGCTTCGTACTGCGGGCCAACTCGCTTGGCCATCTGGAGCAGATTGATAGCTACGCCCCTGGCCATCAGGTCAGATTTGGAAGCTTGAACTACGTTGCGGATATCCGTGGAGACTTGATCTTCAACGGATTTGAAACCATGGCGATCGCTCCGGGAACATGACCTAAATTAGTCATCGGACCATACCCAGGAGATGGTTCTTGTAACTGCCGCGGCCTTAGATCTGGAGCATACTGCGCCATCCGAAACCGTAGAATCCACGGCGTTGGAGCCGCACATGGACTCAGCACGTTGCAATGTCTGCGTCAACGGAATTCCGGACTCGTCTCCGGCTATAAGTTCCGAACCACGCACGCCTGTGGGTGCACAGCTGGATAGGTTATCGATCTTCGAGTTCAGCGCCGCAGATATCTTCCAGCACTCGCCCTTGGGTGATGTGCTAAGTTCATTAAAAAGCCAGTCCTTGGCGGAGGAATCACAGCCGAAATATTTCCGGTTCGAACTAGGGGCTGATGATGGAGAATTTCGCTTCCCACACACACCCACTTCATAGCCACTTTCGAGGACTCAACCGACATGCTTGATTATGGCTCCGAAGACATCGATGATATACACGACGATGCCGACAAAGGGCAAAGCCAAGACCTGCCATTCAGGGACGTGGGACGACCACCTCTTCGTATGACGTGTACATGGGTGATACACCTAACAAAGCCAACGACGATGAAAAAGAAGATCCAGTTGAGAATAAACATCCTGAGACATAGTCTAAGCACCGATGCCCCAAACGCCACTCTAAGTCACATCGCAGCAACACTGGCACCGGAGAAAACAGTACTCCGAACGACGCCGGAAACAATGAAGACCCTGTTGGAGCAAGATCCGAACAGGAGGAACAAGAAAACAGGCAAGCCAGCCTCGATGAATAGGCCCTGCCCATCGACAATTCGGAGGACGACAACTACCTTCCACTCTCCGAAGATGAAGTAAGCCTCGGAGACAAAGACTTCATCGTACCCGAAGAATCCCTCGAGCAGGAGCGCTTCAAGCGCAGGCTAATAGCCACTGCAAGGAGCCTGAAAAAGAAGCAGCAACAGCTTCAAGCTGACCAAGACCTACTCAACGACAGATGGATCGAAGTCCTGGCCACCGAAGAATATGGCCTTATTGGCCCAGCCAAAAGCTACCCGAAGCATAGATTGCTACCTCAGTTCGATGACGAGGCGTTGGGGCCCGTACCATCATCACACAATGTGGCAGGTCGCCGACAACTCTGTCCGGATAAAGAGGCAACTCAAGCCAAACACCGGACCACCCCACCTCGCTGTAAAGGCAAGAATAACACAGCTTATGGTTGTATAGACGACCTTCAATGGGACTTGGACAGTAGAGAAGGACACGCAAGATCAATCTATGGATCATGAGGGTATACCTCGACACGCGACGATGGCTACCTATTCGGACGTGACAAACCTAGTCACGCCCGAGCCGAAAACTGCGAACAAACTCCTTCAGAGTTACGTCGCAGTGTAGCCCTACATAGAGGCGCCGCACACCCTCTTTGCTTCACTGATGAAGTAATGGATCATGAATTCCCTGAAGGATTCCAACCCGTCAATATCGAATCATACGATGGAACAACCGATCCCGTGGTGTGGATAGAAGATTTTGTCGTCCACATCCATATGCCCGTGGAGATGACCTCCACGCCATTAAATACCTCCCACTAAAGCTAAAAGGGCCAGCTCGGCACTAGCTAAACAGCCTGCCTCAAAACTCCATAGGCTGCTGGGAAGACTTGGAAGAATCCTTCCTTGACAATTTCCAAGGAACATACATCCGGCCGCCGGATGCCGATGACCTAAGTCACATTGTCCAGCAGCTCGGAGAGTCAGCTAGGAAGCTCTAGACTCGGTTCTTAGTCAAAAAGAACCAAATCGTCGACTGTCCGGATCCGGAAGCCCTTGCAGCCTTTAGACACAGCGTCCGGGATGAATGGCTTGCACGCCACCTGAGACAAGAAGGACCTAAATCCATGACAACCCTCACTGCTCTAATGACCAACTTTTGCGCGGGAGAAGATAGCTGGCTCGCTCGTAGAAGCAATAGCGCCAGCGACCCGGGCACTTCCGACATCCTAGACGGCAACGGCAAGCCACGACAAAGCAAAAACAACAGTCGCAGTGATACCGAAAGATCACGCAACACAACGGTCAACACCGGATTCAGCAATCCCAAGCCGGGTCAACGGATGAAGCCATTCAAGGCGAACCGAGATGAACCATCCAACCTTGACAGGATATTTGACCGACCCTGCCAGATTCACGGACACCCCGATAAACCAGCTAATCATACTAACAGGAACTGCCGGGTGTTTAAGCAGGCCGGCAAGATGAACGCCGAACACAAGGGGAGGAGGCCGCTTGGCGACAGGGACAAAGGAGAGGTTCACCAACGAAACACCGGGGGTTAGAAGCAGTTTCCACCCGAGGATCGATTACTCCCGGAGCGGAAATAGCAGTCCGGCTTCCGCCGCCCACCTTGTACACCCACAAAATGGGTACCGCGCGTACATCACTACGCACTCAAGATACCATGGGCATTGGTGGAAGCATACTACGGACAAGCCTGCAAGCATTCCCGTAATACTGTTTATCTATTTTCTTTTTTTCCTCTTTCTCTATCTCTTGAAAACAGGTGACAGACAGGGCAAACATCTAAAACTGACTCTATCGGAGTTTGGATCCTTACACTCACCTCAAGGGCTATTTCCATCAAGGATTCCCCTTGCCGAGGACAGGCGGCGCAGACATGCGGCAGGAGGTCCAAAATAACTTTTTGTAGATAATGACCCACAACTATAGGGGATCTATCATAGTCCTTTCGATAAGTAAGAGTGTCGAACCCAACGAGGAGCAGAAGGAAATGATGAGCGGTTTTCAGCAAGGTATTCTCTACAAGTACTGAAATAAGTGGTAACAGATAGTTTTGTGATAAGATAATTGGTAACAAGCAACAAGTAACAAAAGTAAATAAAGTGCAGCAAGGTGGCCCAATCCTTTTTGTAGCAAAGTGCAAGCCTGGACAAACTCTTATAATAGGAAAAGCGCTCCCGAGGACACATGGGAATATCGTCAAGCTAGTTTTCATCACGTTCATATGATTCGCGTTCGGTACTTTGATAATTTGATATGTGGGTGGACCAGTGCTTCGGTGCTGTTCTTACTTGAACAAGCATCCCACTTATGATTAACCTCTATTGCAAGCATCCGCAACTACAACAAAAGTATTAAGGTAAACCTAACCATATCATGAAACATATGGATCCAAATCAACCCCTTAATAAGCAACGCATAAACTAGGTTTAAGCTTCTGTCACTCTAGCAACCCATCATCTACTTATTACTTCCCAATGCCTTCCTCTAGGCCCAAATAATGGTGAAGTGTTATGTAGTCGACGTTCACATAACACTACTAGAGGCTAGACAACATACATCTCATGAAAATATCGAACGAATACCAAATTCACATGACTACTAATAGCAAGACTTCTTCCTTGTCCTCACGAATAAACGTAACTACTCACAAAGCATATTCATGTTCATAATCAGAGGGGTAATAATATGCATAAAGGATCTGAACATATGATCTTCCACCAAATAAACCAACTAGCATCAACTACAAGGAGTACTCAACACTACTAGCAACCTACTAGCACCAATCCCGGACTTGGATACAAGAATTGGATAAAAGAATTGGATACAAGAGATGAACTAGGGTTTTGAGATGAGATGGTGTTGGTGAAGATGTTGATGGAGATTGCCCTCTCCCGATGAGAGGAGCGTTTGTGATGATGATGGCGATGATTTCCCCCTCCCGGAGGGAAGTGTCCCCGGCAGAACAGCTCGGCCGTAGCCCTTGATTGGTTCCGCCAAGGTTCCGCCTCGTTGCAGCGGAGTTTCGTCCCGAAAGGTTGCTTCCTATTTTTTTCTCGACGAAAGACTTCATATAGCAGAAGATGGGCATCGGAGAGCCACCATGGGGCCCACGAGTTAGAGGGGCGCGCTTTAGGGGGGGCGCCCCCACCCCCGTGGATAGGGTGTGGGCCCCCTGGTCTTCATCTTTGGCGAGGATTTTTTATTATGTATTATAAGATATTCCGTGGAGTTTCAGGACTTTTGGAGTTGTGCAGAATAGGTCTCTAATATTTGCTCCTTTTCCAGCCTAGAATTCCAGCTGCCGGTATTCTCCCTCCTTATGTAAACCTTGTAAAATAAGAGAGAATAGCCATAAGTATTGTGACATAATGTGAAATAATAGCCCATAATGCAATAAATATCAATATAAAAGCATGATGCAAAATGGACGTATCAACTCCCCCAAGCTTAGACCTCGCTTGTCCTCAAGCGAAAGCCGATAACAATAAATATGTCCCCATGTTTAGAGGTAGAGGTGTCGATAAAAATAAAATACGGACATGAAGGCATCATGATTATTCTCATAACAGCAACATATATAGATATTGTCATATGATTACTTATCTTCAAGTGATGATCTATTCACAATGCAAAAGTATGAATCAGAAACCTTATTGAGAACCAACAAACTATAACCTTAGTCATTGAAGCAATTGCAATTTATCATAACATCAGAAAGAGTCTATGTCAGAGCTAAACAGCAAGTCCACATACTCAACTATCTTCTAGTCCTTCATAATTGCTAACACTCACGCAATACTTTGTGGTTACGGAGTTTTAATCGGACACAGAGAAAGATAGGGGATTATAGTTTCGCCCCACAACCTTTTACCTCAAGGATAATGTCAACAATAATAACTCATGCTCCCCTACATCCAATTAGACATATATATCAGGTTCTTTCCAACATGCTGGGCTTGCCAAAGGATAAAACGAAAAAGGAAAGGTGAAGATCACCCTGACTCTTGCATAAGGTAGAAGATAATAAAAAAAGATAGGCCCTTCGCAGAGGGAAGCAGAGGTTGCCATGCGCTTTTATGGTTTGATGCATAAAATCTCAATGCGAAAGAACGTCACTTTATATTGCCCCTTGTGATATGAACCTTTATTATGCAGTCCGTCGCTTTTATTACTTCCACATCACAAGATCGTATAAAGCTTATTTCTCCCACACCAATCAATCATACATATTTAGAGCAATTTTTATTGCTTTGCACCGATGACAAATTACTTGAAGGATCTTACTCAATCCATAGGTAGATATGGTGGACTCTCATGGCAAAACTGGTTTAAGGATTTTTGGAAGCACAAGTAGTATCTCTACTTGGTGCCGTGAATTTGGCTAGCATGAGGGGGAAAGGCAAGCTCAACATGTTAGAGGATCCATGACAACATACTTTATCTAGGATATAAGAAAACATAACTCATCATGTTGTCTTCCTTGTCTAACATCAACTCTTTAGCATGTCATATTTTAATGAGTGCTCCCAATCATAAAAGATGTCAATAATAGTATATTTATATGTGAAACCTCTCTTTCCTTATTACTTCCTATTAATTGCAACGATGACCAAAACTATGTCTGACAACTCCCAACAACTTTTAATCATCATACTCTTTCTATGTGAAGTCATTACTCTCAATAAGATCAATATGAACTTTTGTTTCTTTTGTTTATTTTTCTCTTTTCTTTTATTCACTCAAGATCATGGCAAAACTATCAAGCCCTTGACTCAACACTAATCTTTATTATATAGCTCACGGACTCGATTACATCGAGAGATCATAAAGCAAAACTCAAAACTAGATCTTGCCATAAACTTTATTCTACTAAATCAAGATACTGCTAATAGGATCGAACTAAGAAAAACAGTAAAGATAGGAGTTGTGATGGTGATACGATACCGGGGCACCTCCCCCAAGCTTGGCAGTTGCCAAGGGGAGTGCCCATACCCATGTGATTACATCTTCTTTGCTAGTGAAGAAGGTGGAAGTGTTGTTGATGATGCGGGCTTGTCGTCCATCTTCCAAGGCATAGGCTCACCATCATAGAAGGATGATCGAGTCTCCGGAATCCTTAAATCTGCAGCCAAACTCATCCTTTTGAATCTATATTCATACTCACAGTTTTGATTTTGCAGTACTTAGATTTGGGCTTGAAGGTGCTCGATCTTCTCATGAAGCTTGAAGATGGCCTCTCTGATATTGTCGGCATCCAACTTGTGGTTGCTAGTGAACTCCGCGATCATCATGTGGGTGGAGGTGAGTCCATGTTCCACCATCCCTTGACACTTGAAAACTTGTTGTTCCACTTCTTCGAGCCACGTCTCCACGCTTCCGGTCCCCTTCGGTCCCTCTTCATTGCGGATGTGCAGCAACCCATCACGCAACTCAGTGGTTTGAGGGTGTCGCAGCACCTCCGCGAGGTAAGGGTTGATGACCTTCTCGAAGAACTTGTCCTTGGAGGCACTTGGGGACATCATGGTAATCTAGATCTGTCAGAAAAACAGCTCGAAATAAGAACAGAAGATATTAGCGTGATACAGGAGTCAAAACCTTCGGGAGAAAATATAATGAATTTTTACCGACCAGAAAATGTATCGTGCAAAAAAACGGAGTCCGGAAGGCACACGAGGTGCTCACGAGGTAGGGGGCGCGCCCTCCACCCTCGTGGCCTTCCTGGACTGCTACTTATTTTTCAAAATATTGTAAAACGGAGAAATATTGTCTTAAAAACTGTTTTGGATTCGGTTTACTTACCGTACCACATACCTATTCCTTTATGGAGTCTGAAACATTCTGGAAAGTGTCCCTTATGTATTCCTCCGGGGTTACGGTTTCAATAACATTGGTTTCAACATTTATGGGATTACCTGAGATATAATGTTTGATTCTTCGACCGTTTACCACCTTCGGATTTGTACCTTCGAAGTTGTTGATCTTTATGGCACCGGAACGATAGACCTCCTCAATAACGTAAGGACCTTCCCATTTAGAGAGAAGTTTTCCTGCAAAAAAATCTTAAACGAGAGTTGTATAGCAATACATAATCACCTACATTAAACTCACGCTTTTGTATCCTTTTGTCATTCCATCTTTTAACTTTTTCTTTAAACAATTTGGCATTTTCATAAGCTTGGGTTCTCCATTCATCTAGTGAGCTAATATCAAATAACCTCTTGTCACCGGGAAGTTTGAAATCATAGTTGAGCTCTTTAATAGCCCAATATGCCTTATGTTCTAGTTCGAGAGGTAAGTGAAATGCTTTTCCATAAACCATTTTATACGGAGACATACCCATAGGATTTTTATATGCAGTTCTATAGGCCCATAATGCATCATCAAGTTTCTTAGACCAATTCTTTCTAGACCTATTAACCGTCTTTTGCAAAATTAATTTGAGTTCTCTATTACTCAATTCTACTTGACCACTAGACTGAGGGTGATAAGGAGATGCAATTCTATGATTAACGTCATATTTAGCAAGCATTTTATGGAAAGCACCATGAATATAATGTGAACCACCATCAGTCATTAAATATCTAGGGACTCCAAACCTCGGAAAAATAACTTCCTTAAGCATTTTAATAGAGGTGTTATGATCAGCACTACTAGTTGGAATAGCTTCTACCCACTTAGTAACGTAATTAACAGCAACTAGAATATGTGTATATCAATTAGAGGCAGGAAATGGTCCCATATAATCAAAGCCCCAAACATCAAATGGTTCAATAACAAGTGAATAGTTCATAGGCATTTCTTGACGTCTACTAATATTACCAATTCTATGACATTCATCACAAGATGAGACAAACTTACGGGCATCCTTGAAGAGAGTAGGCCAATAAAAACCGGATTGCAATACTTTATGTGCAGTTCTATCTCCAGCGTGGTGTCCTCCATAAGCTTCGGAGTGGCACTTGCATAGGATCTGTTCCTATTCATGCTCAGGTACACAACGTCTAATAACACCATCTACTCCTTTATAAAGATGTGGGTCATCCCAAAAGTAATGTCTCAAATCGTAGAAAACCTTTTTCTTTTGTTGGCATGTGAAGCTAGGTGGTATGAATTTACCAACAATATAATTAGCATAATCAGCATACCATGGAGTACTATGAGAAGTACTTATAACATTTAATTGCTCATCAGGAAAGCTATCATCAATAGGTAGTGGGTCATCAAGAAGATTTTCTAAACTTGATAAGTTGTCTACAACGGGGTTCTCAGCTCCCTTTCTATCAACAATATGCAAATAAAATTCTTGTAGCAAGAGAACCCATCTAATAAGTCTAGGTTTAGCATCCTTCTTTTCCATAAGATATTTAATAGCAGCATGATCAGTGTGAATAGTTACTTTGGAATCAACAATATAAGGTCTGAACTTATCACAAGCAAATACAACTGCTAAGAATTCTTTTTCAGTAGTAGCATAATTTCTTTGAGCATTGTCTAAAGTCTTACTAGCATAATGGATGCCATTTAATTTCGTATCAACTCTTTGCCCTAGAACAGCACCTACAGCATAATCATTAGCATCACATATAATTTCAAAGGGTAAATTCCAATCAGGTGGCTGAACAATAGGTGCAGAGATCAATGCTTTCTTAAGTATTTCAAATGCTTCTACACAATCATCATCAAAGACAAATGGTATATCTTTTTGTAATAAATTAGTCAGAGGCCGAGAAATTTTTGAGAAGTCCTAGTGAACCTCCTATAAAATCCGGTGTGACCAAGGAAACTTCTTATACCTTTGATGTCCTTGGGACATGGCATCTTTTCAATAGCATCAACCTTGGCTTTATCAACTTCAATACCTCTTTCAAAAATTTTATGCCCCAGGACAATACCTTCATCAACCATAAAGTGGCACTTTTCCCAATTCAAGACAAGGTTAGTTTCTTCACATCTCTGCAAAACTCGATCAAGATTGCTCAAGAAATCATCAAAAGAGGATCCATAGACAGAAAAGTCGTCCATGAAAACCTCACAAATCTTTTCACAAAAGTCAGAGAATATAGCCATCATGCATCTTTGAAAGGTAGCAGGTGCATTACATAAACCAAAAGGCATACGTCTATAAGCAAAAGTACCAAAAGGGCATGTAAAAGTAGTATTTGATTGATCTTTAGCCGACACAGGTATTTGAGAGAAACCAGAATAACCATCTAGAAAGCAGTAGTGTGTATGTTTGCATAATCTTTCTAGCATTTGATCGATAAAAGGTAAGGGGTAATGATCTTTCTTAGTAGCTTTATTTATTTTGCGGAAATCAATTACCATCCTATAACCTATAATAATTCTTTGTGGAATTAATTCATCTTATCATTAGGAACAACATAATACCTCCCTTCTTAGGGACACAATGGACAGGACTTACCCATTGACTATCAGCAACGGGATAATTATACCTGCCTCCAGAAGCTTGAGTATTTCTTTTCTTACCACTTCTTTCATTTAAGGATTCAAACGTCGTTGAGGATTACGAACTGGTTTGGCATCTGCTTCCAAATTTATTTTATGCTGACATAGAGTGGGACTAATGCCCTTAAGATCGTCAAGAGTATATCCAATAGCAGCATGGTGCTTCTTTAGAGTTTTCAATAATCTTTCATCTTCATGATCTGAAAGGTTAGCACTAATAATAACAGGATATATCTTCTTTTCATCAAGGTAAGCATATTTAAGATTATCAGGCAACGGTTTAAGCTCAAACACGGGATCGCCTTTGGGTCGAGGAGGATTCCCTAAGATTTCAATAGGCAAGTTGTGTTTCAGAATAGGTTCCTTTTTAAAGAATATTTCATCTATTCCCCTTCTTTCATTCATAAACATATCATTTTCATGGTTTAGCAAATAATGTTCTAAAGGATCACTAGGAGGCACGGCAATAGAAGCAAGACCAATAATTTCATCCTTACTAGGCAATTCTTCTTCTCGGTGTTGTTTACGAAATTTAGAGAAATTAAACTCATGAATCATATCATCCAAGCCAATAGTAACAACATTCTTTTCGCAATCTATCTTAGCATTGACAGTATTCAAGAAGGGTCTACCAAATATAATGGGACAAAAGCTATCTTGTGGGGAACTGAGAACAAGAAAATCAGCAGGATATTTAGTTTTCCCACACAAGACTTCAACATCTCTAATAATTCCCATTGCTGAAATAGTATCTCTATTGGCAAGTTTAATTGTGACATCAATATCTTCTAACTCAGCAGGTGCAATTTCATGCTTGATTTCTTTATACAAGTCATATGGTATAACACTACCACTAGCACCCATATCACATAAGCCATGATAACAATGATCTCCTATTTTAACAGAAATAACAGGCACGCCTACCACAGGTCTATGTTTATCTTTAGCACAAGGTTTAGCAATTCTAGCAGTTTCACCGAAGAACTGAATGACATGCCCATCAATATTATCAGCCAAGAGATCTTTAACAATAGCAATCTGAGGTTCAACTTTAACTTGCTTAGGAGGTGTATAAGTTCTAATATTGCTTTTACGAACCATAGTTGAAGCTTTAGCATGATCCTTTATTCTAACAAGGAAAGGTGGTTTCTCAACATAAGAAGTAGGAACAATAGGATCATTATAAGTGACAATCTTTTCTTCAACTTTAATAGGTGCAGCTACTTTTACTTCTATGGGAGGATGATATTTAAACCACTTCTCCTTAGGGAGATCAACATAAGTAGCAAAAGATTCACAGAAAGAAGCTACTATATCAGAGACAAGTCCATATTTAGTGATAAACTTATGGAAGATATCGATATCCATAAAAGATTTAACACCATCAAACTTAGGTGTCATACCTAACTCCTTACCTTCGTCAAGATCCCAATCTTCAGAGTTGTTTTTAATTCTATCCAATAAATCCCATTTAAATTCAATATTCTTCATCATAAAAGAGCCAACACAAGAAATATCGAGCATGGTGCGATTGTTTTCAGAAAGCCAAGCATACAGATTTTGAATAATTGTTTCTCTTGGGAGCTCATGATTGGGGCATGAATATAACATTGATTTAAGCCTCCCCCAAGCTTGAGCGATGCTTTCTCCTTCGTGAGGCCAAAAATTATATATATAATTGCGATCACGATGAACAAGAAGCATAGGGTAATACTTTTGATGAAATTCCAATTTCAATCTTCTATAGTTCCATGATCTCGTATCATCACATAGCCTATACCATGTCAATGCTTCTCCCTTCAAAGATAAAGGGAAGACCTTCTTCTTAGCAACATCATCGGTTATACCTGCAAGCTTAAGTAACCCAAAAACTTCATCCACATATATTAAGTGCTCAATAGGATGCTTTGTTCCATCTCCTGTAAAAGGATTAGCTAGCAGTTTTTCTATCATACCCGAAGGAAATTCAAAAGGAATTTCATTTTCAGTAGGTTCCGTAGGTTGAGGAGCAACTCTTTGCTGTACTGGTCGGGGTGAAGATACCCCAAACAAGCCCCTCAGAGGATTACTTTCCATAGTAACAAGTGACAGTAAATTTCAGCACACCATATAAATTTTTCCTTACCAAATTCCACCTACCAAAGGCGCTTCACTCCCCGGCAACGGCGCCAGAAAAGAGTATTGATGACCCACAAGTATAGGGGATCTATCGTAGTCCTTTCGATAAGTAAGAGTGTCGAACCCAAGGAGCAGAAGGAAATGATAAGCGGTTTTCAGCAAGGTATTCTCTGCAAGTACTAAAATAAGTGGTAACAGATAGTTTTGTGATAAGATAATTGGTAACAAGCAACAAGTAACAAAAGTAAATAAAGTGCAGCAAGGTGGCCGAATCCTTTTTGTAGCAAAGGACAAGCCTGGACAAACTCTTATAATAGGAAAAGCGCTCCCGAGGACACATGGGAATATCGTCAAGCTAGTTTTCATCACGTTCATATGATTCGTGTTCGGTACTTTGATAATTTGATATGTGGGTGGACCGGTGCTTGGGTGCAGTTCTTACTTGAACAAGCATCCCACTTATGATTAAACTCTATTGCAAGCATCCACAACTACAACAAAAGTATTAAGGTAAACCTAACCATAGCATGAAACATATGGATCCAAATCAGCCCCTTACGAAGCAACGCATAAACTAGGGTTTAAGCTTCCATCACTCTAGCAACCCATCTTCAACTTATTACTTCCCAATGCCTTCCTCTAGGCCCAAATAATGGTGAAGTGTTATGTAGTCAACGTTCACATAACACCACTAGAGGCTAGACAACATACATCTCATGAAAATATCAAACGAATACCAAATTCACATGACTACTAATAGCAAGACTTCTCCCTTGTCCTTAGGAACAAACATAACTACTCACAAAGCATATTCATGTTCATAATCAGAGGGGTAATAATATGCATAAAGGATCTGAACATATGATCTTGCACCAAATAAACCAACTAGCATCAACTACAAGGAGTAATCAACACTACTAGCAACCTACTAGCACCAATCCCGGACTTGGAGACAAGAATTGGATACAAGAGATGAACTAGGGTTTTGAGATGAGATGATGCTGGTGAAGATGTTGATGGAGATTGCCCTCTCCCGATGAGAGGAGCGTTGGTGATGACGATGGCGATGATTTCCCCCTCCCGGAAGGAAGTGTCCCCGGCAGAACAGCTTTGCTGGAGCCCTAGATTGGTTCCGCCAAGGTTCTGCCTCGTGGCGGCGGAGTTTCATCCCGAAAGGTTGCTTCCTATAGTTTTCTCGACGAAAGACTTCATATAGCAGAAGATGGGCATCGGAGAGCCACCAGGGGGCCCACGAGGTAGGGGGCACACCCTAGGGGGGGCACGCCCCCCACCCTCGTGGACAGGGCGTGGGCCCCCTGGTCTTCATCTTTGGTGAGGATTATTTATTATTTATTATAAGATATTTCGTGGAGTTTCATCACTTTTGGAGTTGTGCAGAATAGTTCTCTAATATTTGCTCCTTTTCCAGCCCAGAATTCTAGCTGCCGGCATTCTCCCTCCTTATATAAACCTTGTAAAATAAGAGAGAATAGCCATAAGTATTGTGACATAATGTGAAATAATAGCCCATAATGCAATAAATATCAATATAAAAGCATGATGCAAAATGGACGTATCAGTAGACCGCACTCTTTATTTCGAGCCTGTACTATGCCTCTTCTTCCGCCTCCGACCCCGAGCATGTCAAATAGCCGAGGTTCTGGTCTATATATATATAAAGTAATCATTGGCATATTGCTCAAGTCCCAGTAAAAAGTATCCGAGTTAATCATCCGTGTTGTTTCACCAATGAATATGGCTCCTATGGTTATTTCACAAATATACCTTGCCAAACCTGCCAGGGGCTCGGTATGGGAACAAATGAGTTTCCAGCAAGAGTCCGAACAGCTCTATAGCGTACTTTGGCGTCGCAAGTTTGGCCTTATATGCATCAGCTCCGAATCATTGTCTTGGGTCAATAGTTGGGTTGCCCGGCCCCTGTGCTTGCTACCCTACATCCGCTCCATCGGCTAGGGTAGTAAAGGGAGAACTACTGCGATTGTGCCCTGGTCTAAACCAGATGAGCACCTCAGTAGAGAAAGCCGAAAACTGACTGTCATGATGCGACGAGAGCTGGTCAACCACTTGACGACTTATTGGAATCTTCAGCGATTCTCCGTGTCACACGAGGGATATTTCTCAGATCAAATATATAAGGCACCATATCATAATACGCCGCATACATACCAGGGGCTATGTCGTAGCCCCACCATAAAACTCCTATGGCTAAGTGAAAGTGTTAACGCCCTATAGTCTGATTGCCTGGCTCGCCGCATTATCACCTATGAGGGGGCTGAAGCCGATGACTGGAAAACTTTTAGATTATATTAAAACGGCCGCACAGGAGGAATACGAGCTTTTGAGCAAAACATAAAAATAGATTAAACTAAAAAATTGTCTTTTACAATTCTCATACACCTCACTCGAACATTATGTCTTTCGAGCACTGACCTTGTATCAAGGGGGCTGCCTCTAGGACGTCCTCAAAATAATGCTCCAGTTCTGAACGGTCCTTGCCCTCGGGTGGACTCTTCATCGCAACATCGATGGCCTTCATCTTCCCCCAAAATGTTTTGACTCGGGCAAAAGCCATCCGTGCACCATAAATGCATGTTGACCGCTTCACATCGTCGATACGCGGCACGGCGTCAACAAGCCTTTGCACCAAACCAAAGTAGCTATTCGGAACCGGCTCGGTTGGCCACAACCGGACTACGACGTTCTTCATGGCAGCGCCGGATATCCTATGAAGCTCGGCCCATTGGAACATCTGTTCATTCAGCAACAGAGGGCGCTTTAATGTGCCAAACTGTGACCAGAAAAGCCTCTCCGTTGCGTACCCCTATCACGCCTGATAATACTGCGCCGCATCGGAAGAACTCTTCGGCAAGTCTAAAAACTTGTCCAGAGAACTCCACACTCAGTCAAACTGAGCATAGTTCGGATCACCGAACTTGGTCTGTAGCAGAAAGGGTTTCCCAGCCGCAATGTCCCTAGCATGCCGGTTCTCCTCACGGGCCGCTTTGGATTCTGACTGCGCCTCTCTCGCCTCTTGTAAGGCCTTAATCAGTTCATCCGTTTTGGCTTCATTCTGCTTCTCCCGAAATTCACAGCGGCAAGTAGCATTTTCCAGTTCAAGTGCCATCGTGGATATCTTCTCCTTGTGTTGGTGCCGTGTAGCTTGTTCGGCTTTCAGCTCAGCCGACACCTTTTCGGCAGCCGCATTGCTACATCGGGCCTGCTCCTTGGCCCGAGCCAGCTCTGCTCGAAGTACTTCAACGGCGGCAGCACCATCTGCAGCCACGCATATTCCAGCATACAAATTTCAGCATCATGCTTATACCGCAAAAAGGTATGGGGATTGCCCTGAATATATACCTTGTGACTCGTCAAGACGCATGTTGATTAACGCAAGGTCATCCCCTGCTACGTAAAGCTTCTGCTGGAGTTCGGCAATATCCATAGCCCGGGAAGTAGCCAACGGGGAAGCAACTTGTGTTCAAGTTCATCAGAATAAGTCCTTGAGTAATTCTTTTCGATCCTCCATTCGCTTCCCTGTGGAAGACGACCCGAGTCTCATGGGCTACTACCTATACACAGGTACATCTTTGCAAACCAAACATAGCTGAAAACATTATATCACTAACCTCGAAGCCTTTTAGCAGGCTCATGAAGGCTTCATTCAATCCACTCTTCGCGGACAGAACCTTCTCAACCACTGTACCCATCAAGGTAGACCGGTCCTCCGAGACAGATGCTTTTCGCAGCATGTCTCGCAATATATCCGGAGCCTCCGGGTCTCCGGAAGCCGCTCTAGGAGCACATCCATCCTTTGAAGGAATCCGTTCACCCGTCTCCGGAATTACCACCGGCTGCGCGTCAGACAGTCCGGGGCCTTTATTATCAGCCCCAGAATCATGGACGGTCGGAGATCCACCTTCGGGTACTGCCACTTTTATCACCAGCGTAGCTTGTTGATCAAGAAAAACCTTCCGTGATGACACATCGGAGTCGTCTGCCTTATTGGGCAAGGAGGTTGGGGGAGGCGTCTCACTCTCCATCATCTCTGGGAGGATTGCCTAGAATAACTCTGTGCCGACCTGTAAAAATGCACGGACACGTTACGTATGTCTTCGGTAACGACAATGGAGCGGGGCACTATCAAAGTACCCCAGATTCACTTACGGTTTGGTCGAGGGCTTGTCCCCATGTTGGAGCTGTTCGACAACATCGCTTTCCAAACCCAAGCCGCTCGACGGTGTCATCTTGCCCCTCTTAGGAGACCGCCCCTCCCGACCTTCGGAGACGGCCCTTTTCCTCCTACTCGGAGAAGGGATACTGGGTCCTCTTTCGCCTTTGTCTTCAGGTGAGGAAAGGTTGAAATCTCCGGACTCAGTATCCGACTTACCTCCAGAATAAAGGTCATCCCGGGTCTTCTTACTCTCCTCTTTACGCTCCCTTGCTGGCGCTTGGCATGGTGCCGAGGCCAGCATCCTTGTTAACAAGGATTAGCTGGGTCTTCGGGACATCTGATCCGTTCCACTTTCTTTATCCAGCCCTGAAAAAGGATGATTCGGTCAGTAGGACTGAGTGTCTGATTATGAGGTATCCGGCGAACGAGTACTTACAGGGGTGTCCGGATGGTTGCAGTCTAATCCGATATCTTCGGTGGCGTCCGGCCATTGCTTTCGTATCCCGAAAAATAATCTCCACATTCCTTCGTGCGTAGTGCCGAAGAAATGCTGAAGAGTCCGCGACCCTTCTGGATTGAACTCCCACATGAAGAGAGGCTGTCACTGGCATGGCAGGCTCCGGCGGACTAGCATCACTTGAACAATGTTGACGATATTGATGTCCCTCTCAATAAGGCTTCGGATGCGATTTTGCAAAGTTCGCACCTCGTCCGTTGATCACCTGTCCAACCCCTTATTAATCCATGATGCAAGCTGAATTGGGCGGCTAGATCGAAATGCGGGCGCAGCTACCCACTTGGATCCACGGGGCTCGTTGTTATGGAACCACCCCTGCTGCCATAAATCGGAAGATTTGGCAAAGTATCCCTCCAGCCAAACAGCGCTAGCAAGCTTACTCACTATGGCACCACCGCACTCTGCCTGTTCCCCGTCTGTCGCTTGCGGCTTCACATCGAAGGTCTTGAGCCACAATCCGAAGTGCGGAGGAATTCGATGGAAGGCTTCACACGTGACGATAAACGCGGAGATGAGAAGAACAGAGTCCGGGGCCAGATCATGGAAATCTAGCCCATAATAGAACATGATCCCTCGGACGAAGGGGTTAAGTGCAAACCCTAACCCACGGAGGAAGTGGGATACAAACACAACCCTCTCGCCGGATCTGGGGGTTGGAATAACCTGCTCCTCGGTAGGAAGCTGATGAAGGATTTCCGTGGTTAGATATCTCGCTACCTGAAGCTTTGCAATATCTCCCTCTATGACAGAAGAAGCCACCCACCAGCCATGACGGCCGGATCCGGACATGATTGGAGCTGGTGGCGATTGAAACCCGGGTGTTGGAACTCGGGGTAGCAAGTGTTGAGGAAGCGAGCATGAAAGGAAAAGACGGGTCTATACCCCTATATAAAAGGCCGCGAATATTGAGCGTCTCCTCCTGGGCCTCAAACTTTCCTATTCCCGAGGAGTTCTACCCAAGCAACGGTTGGGTTACCCATGTCTGGGTTGATAAGAATCCCTTAAAAAGGGGAGACACGATCTCCGCTTGTACAAGACATGCCAAGGAAGCCACGTCTCGGGATGTGGGACGATGGGCTGGCTAATGGTTCGAAAATAATGATTGAGCAGGCGTGATGTCATATCACCAAAAAGTTGTCAGCGGATTGGACTCGTGAAATATTATATCTTTTGCACTTGTGTATACAAGTCCGGATACAATCATTGCGTCTGTCGGTGTCAAAACCGGTGGATCTCGTGTAGGGGGTCCCAAGCTGTGCGTCTAGGCGGATGGTAACAGGAGACAAGGGACACGATGTTTTTACCCAGGTTCGGGCCCTCTCGATGGAGGTAAAACCCTACTCCTGCTTGATTAATATTGATGATATGGGTAGTACAAGAGTAGATCTACCACGAGATCAGAGAGGCTAAACCCTAGAAGCTAGCCTATGGTATGATTTTATGTTGTCCTACGGACTAAAACCCTCCGGTTTATGTAGACACCGAAGAGGGCTAGGGTTACACAAAGTCGGTTACGATGGGAGGAGATCTACATATCCGTATTGCCAAGCTTGCCTTCCACGCCAAGGAAAGTCCCATCCGGACACGGGACGAATTCTTCAATCTTGTATCTTCATAGTCCAACAGTCCGGCTAAAGGTTATAGTCCGGCTATCTGGACACCCCCTAATCCAGGACTCCCTCAGTGGCCCCTGAACCAGGCTTTCAATGACGATGAGTCCGGCGCGCAGATTGTCTTCGGCATTGCAAGGCGGGTTCCTCCTCCGAATACTCCATAGAAGATGCTTTGAACACGAGGATCGTGTCCGGCTCTGCAAAACAAGTTCCACATACCACCGTAGAGAGAGTAATATTTTCACAAATCTAATCTGCTGACGTATTCTGTGGCGTGACATCACACCACAGCCAAGTCATCATTTGAATCATTTTTACTGTCCCACCTCAGCGCGTTTTGCGATGCGGTTTCCTTGGCACGTCTTGTCGAAGCGGAGATCGTGTCCCCTTATCACGGTATTCTCATCAATACGGGCGTGGGTAACCCAACTGCGCCATTGATTACGGCACTTGGGGGATAAGCGAGTTTTACCAGGCTGGTGGGGACGCATAGTTTCGTCCGCCCATATAAAGGGATAAGGATTCACCTTTTCATACACGCCTTCTTCCTCCTTTGCTCATCCATTCTGGCACACTCGAGCTCCAGCGCCCAAGTCCGCATTTCCCACCTCAACCTTCTCCAACCATGTCCGCAATGGGAGGTAGGTGGATGGTGTTCTCCGTCACGGAGGGACACATCAAGAAGCTGAGGAGAGCCGGATACTTGTCCGACAACATCGCGCACCGGCTCCCGGATGAGGGACAGCTGATCCCCACCCCCAGGCCCCATGAGAGGGTAGTGTTCCTTACCCATTTCCTCCGTGGACTGGGATTCCCTCTTCACCCATTCGTCCGGGGGCTCATGTTCTACTACGTCCTGGATTTCCACGATCTGGACCTGAACTTCATCCTCAACATCTCGGCGTTTATCGTCGTGTGCGAGGCCTTCCTCCACATCAAGCCCCACTTCGGCTTATGGATGAAGACCTTCAATGTCAAGCTGAAGGTAGTGAGTGGCCGCCAGGCGGAGTGCGGAGGCTCCATGGTGGGCAAGATGCCCAACGTCACATGGCTCGAGGGCTCCTTCATGGAGACGGTAAAGGGGTGGCAATCGGGGTGGTTCTACATCACCGAGCCGCGCGACCCTGAATGGGCAGCGGACCCCGAGTTCCGATCTGGCATCCCCACACGGCTCACCTCCTGGCAAGAGAAGGGCCTGTCCTGGGGTAGTTCGAGAGAGCTGATCGGACTCCAAACATGTACCCAAAACATGGTGAGCAAGAAGCTCACACTCGTCAATGTAGTCCAAGTCATGCTCATCCGCCGGATCCTTCCGTGTCAACGACGGGCTTTCAATTTGTGGAAGTTCGACCTGGCCCGGCACCAAACTCTAAACAGGCTCTTCGACACAACATACGGGGATGCCTGGAAGGTGCTATTCAAGGGCGCCGAGGTTCCCCCTTGTGCTTCCGAGGATCGCGGATTCTGCCCGAAGCGCCAAGCCAGCGCGGTAAGCTGTTTTACCTATTGCAGGATACTCGTTTTTCATAGATCGACTCCATGCGGGATCTAAGTGTTGGAAATATGCCCTAGAGGCAATAATAAATTGGTTATTATTATATTTCCTTGTTCATGATAATCGTTTATTATCCATGCTATAATTGTATTGATAGGAAACTCAGATACATGTGTGGATACATAGACAACACCATGTCCCTAGTAAGCCTCTAGTTGACTAGCTCGTTGATCAATAGATGGTTACGGTTTCCTAACCATGGACATTGGATGTCGTTGATAACTGGATCACATCATTAGGAGAATGATGTGATGGACAAGACCCAATCCTAAGCATAGCACTTGATCGTGTAGTTCGTATGCTAAAGCTTTTCTAATGTCAAGTATCATTTCCTTAGACCATGAGATTGTGCAACTCCCGGATACCGTAGGAATGCTTTGGGTGTATCAAACGTCACAACGTAACTGGGTGACTATAAAGGTGCATTACAGGTATCTCCGAAAGTGTCTGTTGGGTTGGCACGAATCGAGACTGGGATTTGTCACTCCGTGTAAACGGAGAGGTATCTCTGGGCCCACTCGGTAGGACATCATCATATGCGCAATGTGACCAAGGAGTTGATCACGGGATGATGTGTTACGGAACGAGTAAAGAGACTTGTCGGTAACGAGATTGAACTAGGTATTGGATAACGACGATCGAATCTCGGGCAAGTAACATACTGATAGACAAAGGGAATTGTATACGGGATTGATGAAGTCCTTGACATCGTGGTTCATCCGATGAGATCATCGTGGAACATGTGGGAGCCAACATGGGTATCCAGATCCCGCTGTTGGTTATTGACCGAAGAATGTCTCGGTCATGTCTGCATGTCTCCCGAACCCGTAGGGTCTACACACTTAAGGTTCGATGACGCTAGGGTTATAAAGGAAGCTTGTATGTGGTTACCGAATGTTGTTCGGAGTCCCGGATGAGATCCCGGACGTCACGAGGAGTTCCGGAATGGTCCGGAGGTAAAGATTTATATATAGGAAGTCCTTTTTCGGCCATCGGGACAAGTTTCGGGGTCATCGGTATTGTACCGGGACCACCGGAAGGGTCCCGGGGGTCCACCGGGTGGGGCCACCTACCCCGAGGGGCCACATGGGCTGTAGGGGGTGCCCCTTGGCCTACATGGGCCAAGGGCACCAGCCCCAAGAGGCCCATGCGCCTGGGGAAACCCTAAAGGAAGAGTCCCAGCAGGGAAGGCACCTCCTAGGTGCCTTGGGGGGGGGGGAAGGACTCCTCCCCTGGCCGCCGCCCCCTTGGAGATTGGATCTCCTAGGGGCTGGCGCACCCCCCCTTGGGATCCCTATATATAGTGGGGTAGGAGGGCCTCTCAAACATACCTTTTGCCTTTGGTGCAGCCCCTCCCTCTCTCCCATGTTCTTCTCCTCTTCTGCGGTGCTTGGTGAAGCTCTGCAGGATTGCCACGCTCCTCCATCACCACCACGCCGTTGTGCTGCTGCTGGATGGAGTCTTCCTCAACCTCTCCCTCTCTCCTTGCTGGATCAAGGCATGGGAGACGTCACCGGGCTGTACGTGTGTTGAACGCGGAGGTGCTGTCCGTTCGGCACTAGGATCATCGGTGATTTGAATCACGACGAGTACGACTCCATCAACCCCGTTCACTTGAACGCTTCCGCTTAGCGATCTACAAGGGTATGTAGATGCACTCTCCTTCCCCAAGTTGCTAGTCTCTCCATAGATAGATCTTGGTGACACGTTGGAAAATTTTGAATTTCTGCTACGTTCCCCAACAGTGGCATCATGAGCTAGGTCTATTGCGTAGATTCTATGCACAAGTAGAACACAAAGAAGTTGTGGGCGTTGATTTTTTTCAATATGCTTGCCATTACTAGTCTTATCTTGATTCGGCGGCATCGCGGGATGAAGCGGCCCGGACCGACCTTACACGTACTCTTACGTGAGACTGGTTCCACCGACTGAAATGCACTAGTTGCATAAGGTGGCTAGCGGGTGTCTGTCTCTCCCACTTTAGTCGGATCGGATTCGATGAAAAGGGTCCTTATGAAGGGTAAATAGCAATTGGCATATCATGTTGTGGTCTTTGCGTAGGTAAGAAACGTTCTTGCTAGAAACCCATAGCAGCCACGTAAAACATGCAAACAACAATTAGAGGACGTCTAACTTGTTTTTGCAGGGTATGCTATGTGATGTGATATGGCCAAAAGGATGTGATGAATGATATATGTGATGTATGAGATTGATCATGTTCTTGTAATAGATGATCATGGAGCCCCAAGATGAAGATCAAAGGAGCTATATGATATTGGCCATATCATGTCACTATTATTTGATTGCATGTGATGTTTATCATGTTTATACATCTTGTTTGCTTAGAACGACGGTAGTAAATAAGATGATCCCTCATTAAAATTTCAAGAAGTGTTCTCCCCTAACTATGCACCGTTGCTACAGTTCGTCGTTTCGAAGCACCACGTGTTAATCGGGTGTGATAGATCCTTACGTTCACATACAACGGGTGTAAGACAGTTTTACACATGCAAAAACACTTAGGGTTAACTTGACGAGCCTAGCATGTACAGACATGGCCTCGGAACACAGAAGACCGAAAGGTCGAGCATGAGTCGTATAGAAGATACGATCAACATGAAGATGTTCACCGACGTTGACTAGTCCGTCTCACGCATAGATCGGACACGGCCTAGTTGACTCGGATCATGTAATCACTTAGATGACTAGAGGGATGTCTATCTGAGTGGGAGTTCATAAGATGAACTTAATTATCCTGAACATAGTCAAAAGGTTTTTGCAAATTATGTCGTAGCTCACGCTATAGTTCTACTGTTTGGATATGTTCCTAGAGAAAAAATTAGTTGAAAGTTGATAGTAGCAATTATGCGGACTAGGTCCGTAAACTAAGGATTGTCCTCATTGCTTCTTAGAAGGCTTATGTCCTTAATGCACCGCTCAGTGTGCTAAACCTCGAACGTTGTGTGTGGATGTTGCGAACATCTGACATACACGTTTTGATAACTACATGATAGTTCAGTTAAACGGTTTAGAGTTGAGGCACCAAAGACGTTTTTGAAACGTCACGAAACATATGAGATGTTTTGAGTGCTAAAATTGGAATTACAGGCTCGTGCCCACGTCAAGAGGTATAAGACCTCCGACGATTTTCTTAACCTGCAAACTAAGGAGAAAAGCTCAATTGTTGAGCTTGTGCTCAGATTGTCTGAGTACAACAATCGCTTGAATCAAGTGGGAGTTGATCTTCCAGATGAGATAGTGATGTTTCTCCGAAGTCATTACCACCAAGCTGCTAGAGCTTCGTGATGAACTATAATATATCAGGGACATATATGATGATCCTTGAGATGTTCGTGATGTTTGACACCACAAAAGTAGAAATCAAGAAGGAGCATCAATTGTTGATGGTTGGTGAAACCACTAGTTTCAAGAAGGGCAAGGGCACGAAGGGATACTTCATAAAACGGCAATTCAGCTGCTGCTCTAGTGAAGAAACCCAAGGTTGAACCCAAACCCGAGACTAAGTGCTTCTGTAATAAAGGGAACAGCCACTGGAACAGAATTACCCTAGTTACTTGGTAGATTAGAAGGCTGGCAAGGTCGATAGAAGTATATTGGATATACATTATGTTAATGTGTACTTTACTAGTACTCCTAGTAGCACCAGGGTATTAGATACCAGTTCGGTTGCTAAGTGTTAGTAACTCGAAATAAAAGCTACGGAATAAACGGGGACTAGCTAAAGGTGAGCTGACGATATGTGTTGGAAGTGTTTCCAATGTTGATATGATCAAGCATCGCACGCTCCCTCTACCATCGAGATTGGTGTTTGCATTGATCATAGACATGATTGGATTATGTCTGTCGTAATACGGTTATTCATTTAAGGAGAATAATGGTTACTCTGTTTATTTGAATAATACCTTCAATGGTCTTACACCTAAAATGAATAGTTTATTGAATCTCGATCGTAGTGATACACATGTTCATGCCAAAAGATAGTAATGATAGTACCACCTACTTGTGGCACTTCCACTTAAGTCATATCGGTATAAAACGCATGAAGAAGCTCCATGTTGATGGATCTTTGGGCTCACTCGTTTTGAAAAGTTTGAGACATGCGAACCATGTCTATTGGTATATATGCATGAAGAAACTCCATGCAAATGGACCGTTTTGTACTCGCTTGATTTTAAATCACTTGAGACATGCAAATCATACCACATGGGCAAGATGACTGAAAGCCTCGGTTTCAGTCAAATGGAACTAGAAAGAAACTTGTTGGAAGTAATACATTTTGATGTGTGCAGTCCAATGAGTGCTGAGGCATGTAGTGGATATCGTTATGTTCTTACTTCACAGATGATTTGAGTAGATGTTGAGTATATTTACTTGATGAATCACGAATCTGAATTATCGCAAGGTTCAAGTAATTTCAGGGTGAAGTTGAAAGATCGTCGTGACAAGAGGATAAAATATCTATGATATGATCATAGAGATGAATATCTGAATTACGAGTTTGGCACAGAATTAAGACATTGTGGAAATTGTTTCACAGCTGATACATCCTGGAACACCATAGTGTGATGGTGTGTCCGAACATCATAACTGCACCCTATTGGATATGATGCATACCATGATGTCTCTTATCGAATTACCACAATAGTTTATGGGTTAGGCATTAGAGACAACCACATTCACTTTAAATAGGGCACCACGTAATTCCGATGATATGACACCGTATGAACTATGGTTTAGAGAAACCTAAGCTGTCATTTCTTAAAAGTTTAGGGCTGCGACGCTTATGTGAAAAAGTTTCAGGCTGATAAGCTCGAACCCAAAGCGGATAAATGCATTTTCACAGGACACCCAAAACAGTTGGGTATACCTCCTATCTCAGATTCGAAAGCAATAAGGGATTGTTTCTAGAATCGGGTCCTTTCTCGAGGAAAAGTTTCTCTCGAAAGAATTGAGTGGGAGGATGGTGGAGACTTGATGAGGTTGTTGAACCGTCACTTCAACTAGTGTATAGCAGGGCACAAAGAGTAGTTCCTGTGGCACCTACACCAATTGAAGTGGAAGCTTATGATATTGATCATGAGACTTCGGATCAAGTCACTCCCAAACCTCGTGGGATGACAAGGATGCGTACTACTTCAGAGTGGTACGTAATCCTGTCTTGGAAGTCATGTTGCTAGACAACAATGAACCTACGAGCTATGGAGAAGCGATGGTGGGCCTGGATTCCGATAAATGGCTTGAGGCCATATAATCCGAGAGAGGATCCATGTACAAAAACAAAGTGTAGACTTTGGAAGAACTACTTGATGGTCGTAAGGCTGTTGGGTGTAGATGGATTTTAAAAGGAAGACGGACAATGATGGTAAATGTCACCATTAAGAAAGCTCGACTTGTCGTTAAGATGTTTTCTGACAAGTTCAAGGAGTTGACTACGATGAGACTTTCTCACTCGTAGCGATGCTAAGAGTCTGTTGGAATTATATTAGCGATTACTGCATTATTTATGAAATCTTGTAGATAGGATGTCAAAACATTGTTTCCTCGACGATTTTCTTGAGGAAAGGTTATATGTGATACAACTGGAAGGTTTTGTCAATCCTGAAAGATGCTAATAAGTATGCAAAGCTCCAGCAATCCTTCTAAGGACTGGAGTAAGCATCTCGGAGTTGGAATGTATGTTTTGATGAGATGATCAAAGATTTTGGTATATACAAAGTTTATGAGAAACTTGTATTTCCAAAGAAGTGAGTGGGAGCACTATAGAATTTCTGATGAGTATATGTTGTTAACATATTTTTAATCAGAAATGACGTAGGATTTCTGGAAAGCATATAGGGTTATTTGGAAAGTGTTTTTCAATAGAAAGCCTGGATTAAGCTACTTGAGCATTGAGCATCAAGATCTATAAGGATAGATCAAAACGCTTAATGGTAATTTCAAATGAGCACATTCCTTGACATGATCTTGAAGGTGTTCAAGATGGATCAGTCAAAGAAAGAGTTCTTGCCTGAGTTATAAGGTATGGAGTTAAGACTTAAAGCTCGACCACAGCAGAATAGAAAGGACGAAGGTCATCCCCTATGCTTAAGACATAGGCTCTACAGTATGCTATGCTGAGTACCGCACCTGAAGTGTGCCTTGCCATGAGTCAGTCAAGGGGTACAAGAGTGATCCAAGAATGGATCACAGTACAGCGGTCAAAGTTATCCTTAGTAACTAGTGGACTAAGGAATTTTTCTCGATTATGGAGGTGGTGAAAGAGTTCGTCGTAAAGGGTTACGTCGATGCAAGCTTAACACCTATCCGGATAGCTCTGAGTAGAGATACCGGATGCATATAATGGAGCAACAATTTAGAATAGCTCCAAGTAGAACAGTTATTTGGAATAGCTCCAAATAGAGCGTGGTAGCTACATCTAGGAGATGACATAGAGATTTGTAAAGCACACACGGATCTGAAAGGTTCGGACCCGTTGACTAAAACCTCTCTCACAAGAAACCTGATCAAACCTAAAACTCATTGAGTGTTAATCACATAGTGATGTGAACTAGACTACTGACTCTAGTAAACTCTTGGGTGTTGGTCACATGGCGATGTGACCTATGAGTGTTAATCACATGGCGATGTGAACTAGATTATTGACTCTAGTGCAAGTGGGAGACTGTTGGAAATATGCCCTAGAGGCAATAATAAATTGGTTATTATTATATTTCCTTGTTCATGATAATCGTTTTTTATCCATGCTATAATTGTATTGATAGGAAACTCAGATACATGTGTGGATACATAGACAACACCATGTCCCTAGTAAGCCTCTAGTTGACTAGCTCGTTGATCAATAGATGGTTACGGTTTCCTAACCATGGACATTGGATGTCGTTGATAACGGGATCACATCATTAGGAGAATGATGTGATGGACAAGACCCAATCCTAAGCATAGCACTAGATCGTGTAGTTCGTATGCTAAAGCTTTTCTAATGTCAAGTATCATTTCCTTAGACCATGAGATTGTGCAACTCCCGGATACCGTAGGAATGCTTTGGGTGTATCAAACGTCACAATGTAACTGGGTGACTATAAAGGTGCATTACAGGTATCTCCGAAAGTGTCTGTTGGGTTGGCACGAATCGAGACTGGGATTTGTCACTCCGTGTAAACGGAGAGGTATCTCTGGGCCCACTCGGTAGGACATCATCATATGCGCAATGTGACCAAGGAGTTGATCACGGGATGATGTGTTACGGAACGAGTAAAGAGACTTGTCGGTAACGAGATTGAACTAGGTATTGGATAACGACGATCGAATCTCGGGCAAGTAACATACCGATAGACAAAGGGAATTGTATACGGGATTGATGAAGTCCTTGACATCGTGGTTCATCCGATGAGATCATCGTGGAACATGTGGGAGCCAACATGGGTATCCAGATCCCGCTGTTGGTTATTGACCGGAGAATGTCTCGGTGATGTCTGCATGTCTCCCGAACCCGTAGGGTCTACACACTTAAGGTTCGATGACGCTAGGGTTATAAAGGAAGCTTGTATGTGGTTACCGAATGTTGTTCGGAGTCCCGGATGAGATCCCGGACGTCACGAGGAGTTCCGGAATGGTCTGGAGGTAAAGATTTATATATAGGAAGTCCTGTTTTGGCCATCGGGACAAGTTTCGGGGTCATCGGTATTGTACCGGGACCACCAGAAGGGTCCCGGGGGTCCACCGGGTGGGGCCACCTACCCCGGGGGGCCACATGGGCTGTAGGGGGTGCCCCTTGGCCTACATGGGCCAAGGGCACCAGCCCCAAGAGGCCCATGCGCCTGGGGAAACCCTAAAGGAAGAGTCCCAGTAGGGGAAGGCACCTCCTAGGTGCCTTGGGGGGGAAGGACTCCTCCCCTGGCCGCCGCCCCCTTGGAGATTGGATCTCCAAGGGGATGGCGCACCCCCCCTTGGGATCCCTATATATAGTGGGGTAGGAGGGACTCTCAAACATACCTTTTGCCTTTGGTGCAGCCCCTCCCTCTCTCCCAAGTTCTTCTCCTCTTCTGCGGTGCTTGGCGAAGCTCTGCAGGATTGCCCCGCTCCTCCATCACCACCACGCCATTGTGCTGCTGCTGGATGGAGTCTTCCTCAACCTCTCCCTGTCTCCTTGCTGGAACAAGGCATGGGAGACGTCACCGGGCTGTACGTGTGTTAAACGCGGAGGTGCTGTTCGTTCGGCACTAGGATCATCGGTGATTTGAATCACGACGAGTACGACTCCATCAACCCCGTTCACTTGAACGCTTCCGCTTAGCGATCTACAAGGGTATGTAGATGCACTCTCCTTCCCCTCGTTGCTAGTCTCTCCATAGATAGATCTTGGTGACACGTAGGAAAATTTTGAATTTCTGCTACGTTCCCCAACACTAAGCTCCCGTACCTTTGACAGGACTGGCAGGAGACGGCCGGGCAGATCGACTGTCCGGCTCCTTTGCCCGAAGGCCCAGCAGATGCCCGTTTGGCGGAGCTGCTGGTTCCGGCACCTTACGTGGTGCCGGAGAAGAAGGCCAAGAAGATGGCCACGGGAACCCGAAAGAGTTCCCGACGCCGGGTGGTGTCGGACTCATCATCCGACGACTCCGAGGTGCACTCCTCCCACGAAGATGAGGAGGAGGAAAAAGAGGCTTCTCCCACTCTAGTGGGGGGAGAAAAGAAAAGGAAGGCCGCCCCAACTGGGGAGGCCGGAGGGTCCAAGAAGGTAAGAACCCTTCCTCCGGACCACTCCGCCAACGCCGCCGACAGCGAGGAGGAGTGGCTGCCCAGGGCCAAGCCCCTGGCAAAGTCGTAAGTATTCGGACACCAGAGTGACTTGTAGCGTTCCTTTATTGCACAGCTTGTCCTAACGCCGAATATAATCATGCAGTCCGCCCCGAGCCCAAGTCGACATATCATCGAGTGGTTCCTTGGATCCGTCGGATGTGAATAGCTTTTCACTTCCGACCGCTTCCTCCCCTCGCCCTACAGACAACGCCGAGGTGTTTTCCCAAAAGGTTCCAAACCAAGGGGAGGCGGTCCTGGAGGCGCCGCAAGGCGACCTTCCGGACTGCGGGCAAAAAAGGAGCAAGGCTCCCAAGGGCTCCAAGTCCGGTCCTGGGCCGAATACCGCGCCTGATAACCAGAGGCACCGGATAACTTGCTGGAGGTGCTTAACGGCGCCTCCATCGACGAGGAGCACCGCACTATTATGAGTGCGGTGATCCAGAAAGTTCAGTCCGCCGAAAGCGGGCTGACTGAAGCCTGTGCCAGCCTTCTAACATGCTTTGAGGTATGTAAAAGATATATGAAAATATTAGCGCATAGATAGTAGCCCCTGATGCTCTGTTTGGTGTTCACAAAGAAAAGCCGAATAGAGGATCTAATAGTAAATGTAGGAGTCTAACATAAATATGTCAATATGGGAATGCAGGCTACGCAGCTGACCTCTGCCGCACTGACCTCGGAGGTCGATGCGTTGAAGCAGAGCCTCGAGTGGTCCGAGAAAGTGTTCGGCCTTGCCAAGAGGTAGGTCAAGGAGAAAGAAGGTAAGTAATACCTTGTGTAAGTATATATTAAAAAGATGTGGTTGCAAAAAATGACAGGATCATCGTGACTATGGCAGGGGCCACGACCGAGGTGGCCACCCTGAACCAAGCGTTGTCCGAGGCCGAAGAGAAAGCGGCCACGGAGCGCACCGAGCGGGGAAAAAAGGAGGCGCGGGTGGAGGAGGTGCAGCAAGAGCTCCAAGCTCTCGTGAAAAAACACGAGAGTTTGGAGCTTGACTCAAAGACGCGAGAGTCTGAGCTCGCGGCGGCCCTCGAAAGCGCCAAGTCTGCCAAGGCCGAAGCCCAAAATGCCCTCCAGGAAATTGAGGCGATGAAGAAGATAGCGGAGGGTAATGCATTCATTATGCAAAGCAAGCACGTGAAAGTGACTTACTTCTTACTTACCCGAGTTCGGAGCTCTCCAGGAGTGTTCGCAGATTTGCCCCGCAGCGAGTCAGATGCCACCACCTACTACCGGGCCGAGGAAGGGAGCTCGACGGAGAAGGTGTTCTGGTCTCAGTATGCTGTGGCCGGACACCCGGTGCCCTTGAGCGACCAGTTGAAGCAAATGGTCGAGCTCCACAGGGTGGCCGAACAGGCCATGAAAGGTCTTATAGTCCGGCTGTGGCCTGGAGAGGCCGTGCCTGGGAGCTACTTTGGGCTGGTGAGGCGGCTGGCAGATGCTTATCCGTGGCTTGAAGTCATCAAGCGCTCTGTCTGTATCGAGGGCGCCCGCAGGGCGCTTGCCCGTGGTAAAGTACACTGGGGCAAGATGGATGCTGAGAAGATGGTGAAGGACTGGCCACCGCAGGGCAAGGAGCATCGCAACCCCGAGAGGTACTATGAGGGTGTCCTGAAGGGTGCCCACCTTATGGCGGATGAATGTTCCAAGGATGTAATTTTTGAGTGAACTCGTATTTGTGATCCTGTGCTATGCAACGCTTGTTTGAATTTAAAATATTGCCTTCTGTGCGGCCGTTTATTAAATCTGAGAGATGGCGAGTCGTCGGCTTCTGCCCCCATGCCACGAGTGCTGGGGTGTTCGGGATAAACCTGAGCACTCTTTTTCCCATTCTTGGGTCCTTCGAGGGTGGTGCTCAGCACAACGAACAAGGCAATTGGACTATAATGCGTTAGCACTCTCACTTAGCCAGAGAATTCTATAATTTTAAATTTTTGCGAAGCCCCTAGTGTTCGGAAGACCGAGTTCAGGTGCGATACACGCCTAGGCCGGACAAAGCCGACTCCTCGCCCTAAGCGGGATAAGTCTTTAGGGACTCGAAAACCTCTCGAACAACAACCAGCTCTCGCGCTATCATGACAGTCAGTTTTAGCTTTCTCTACTGAGGTGCTTAGCCCAGCTGAACCGGGGCACAATTGCAGTAGTTCTCCTAGTGCTACCTTAGCCAATATAGCGGAACGTAAGGTACCAAAGCATGGGAGCCGGGCAAACCCAACTATTGACCAAATACATGATTCGGAGCTGATGCATATAGTGCTATAAGTTCGAAGTGCCGCACTTGTGAAAGTGTTCGGACTTCTCACGCCGTGTTACAGGGTGCTAGAGCCCCTGGCGTATTGGCCGTACCAAAGTGTATGGATGCTAAATGTCGTGACTGAACATATGTACGTAAAAAGGTAGTGAATAGAGAATGCAATAATAGACTGAAGCTAAGCATTGTTTATTCGAAAAAGATGCATTAAAGGCAGAACGATACAAGTAGTGCGATAAGCAAGAGGTGGGACTATCTGACATGTCTCCTCCGAGGGTAAGCTATGGAATGGTAGTGAAAGCAGGTATTTTGCTCGTTATAGAGACCACCTGAGAGTTCCATGATGCGACGTATCCTTCGGCCCCCCGGGTCCTTGCATCGTGTGTTCGGCGATTATATTACCAGACAGGGCTTCCAGAGAATAAAGTCCTGGGAGGGAGAAAAAATAACAAAGTAGGGAGCCCCTAGTGCGGTTGAGCCGCGCTTCGGGGCGTGCCGCAGTCGTGCCCCTCCCCTGTGCCCATGGTATTTTTAATGCGTCATTGTGTACGCGTGGCACATGTGCCGCCATTTGGATGGGGCTGGGGTAGGGGCCGTATTGCTATGCGAGCTCAGAACGTGCCAGGCGGTCCTGTTGTAGATTACTTCGGGCACGCTTGACGGTGTCCGGACGTCTCATCGCCGGACTGGAGAATTGCCTTGATAGGCTTCTTTGCACTTCTGCTGCGAGGGCCGCAGTGTGCTCCTCCATTCGGAGCGAGCGCTCTGTATTTCCATTGACTGTGATGACCCCTTGAGGTCCTGGTATCTTGAGCTTGAGGTACGCATAGTGCAGTACCGCATTGAATTTTGCAAATGCGGTTCGCCCGAGCAGTGCATGGTAGCCACTGCGGAACATGACTATATCGAAGATTAATTCCTTGCTCCAGAAATTATCCGAGGATCCGAAGACCACTTCCAGTGTGACTGAGCCTGTGCAATGGGCCTCTACACCTGGGATGACGCCTTTAAAGGTTGTTTTTGTGGGTTTAATCCTTGAGGGATCTATGTCCATTTTGCGCACTGTATCCTGGTAAAGCAGGTTTAGGCTGCTGCCGCCGTCCATAAGGACTCGAGTGAGGTGAAATCCGTCAATGATTGGGTCTAGGACCAATGCGGCAAATCCGCCGTGGCGGATACTAGTGGGGTGGTCCCTGCGATCGAAAGTGATTGGATAGGAGGACCATGTGTTAAACTTTGGGGCGACCGGCTCCAACGCGTAGACGTCCCGTAACGCACGCTTCCACTCCCTCTTGGGGATGTGGGTTGCATATATCATGTTCACCGTCCGCACTTGTGGGGGGAAACCCTTCTGTCCTCTGTTGTTTGGCGGCCGGGGATCGTCCTCGTCGTTGCTATGTAGCCCCTTGTCTTTTTGTTCAGCATTTAATTTGCCGGCCATCTTGAACACCCAACAATCCCTATTGGTGTGGTTGGCTGGCTTGTCGGGGGTGCCATGTATCTGACACGAGCGATCGAGTATATGGTCCAAACTGGACGGGCCCGGAGTGCTTCTTTTTAATGGCTTTTTCCGCTGACCGGGCTTAGAGCCTCTAAATCCGGCAATAACTGCCGTGTCCTCCGTATTGTTGCTGTTAATGCGGCTCTTGTGCTTGTTGCGACGTGACCTACCATTGCTGTCCTTGTTATCCGAATTACCAGGGCTCTTTGACATGTTAGTGCTGCGAGCCAGCCAGCTGTCTTCTCCCGCACAAAAGCGGTCATGAGTGTCGTTAGGGCTACCATCGATTTCGACTTTTCCTGTCCAAGGTGCCGGGCAAGCCATTCGTCGTGGATGTTATGTTTGAAGGCCGCTAGGGCCTTTGCATCCGGACAGTCGACGATTTGATTTTTCTTGGTTAGGAACCGTGTCCAGAACTGTCTGGCCGATTCCTCTGGCTGCTGAATTATGTGGCTCAGGTCATCGGCGTCTGGTGGTCGCACATAAGTGCCCTGGAAGTTGTCGAGGAATGCGGCTTCTACGTCTTCCCAACACCCAATGGATTCTGCTGGCAAGCTGTTGGGCCAATGCAAGGCTGGTCCTTTAAGCTTGAGTGGGAGGTATTTGATGGCGTGTAGATCGTCGCCACGGGCCATGTGGATATGAAGGAGATAGTCTTCAATCCATACCGCAGGATATGTCATACCATCGTATGATCCAATATTCACGGGTTTGAAACCCTCTGGGATTTGATGATCCATTACTTCATCTGTGAAGCATAGCGGGTGTATGGCGCCTCTGTATTGGGCTATATCACGATGCAGCTCGAATGAGCTTTGTCTATTGTGTTCGGCCCGGCTGGATTTACTTTTAATGTATCTGGCGTGATGGCTATCGTCTCGTGTCGTGGGGCGCCCACGCGATCCGTAGATCGATCTTGTTTGCCTTGCTTTGTCCTCCAATATATCTCGCAGGTCTAACGCATTTCCCCGTGCCTTGGTGTTTTTTGAGTTACGCTGGGGTGCGGCTTGAGTTGTGGGCCGAGAGGCCTCTCTGTCGCGGCCGCGAGGTGGCCAGTCAGCCGCTGGGGATGTGGGTTTAGATGGTTCCTCCTCTAATCGGGGTAGCAACCTGCGCTTTGGGTAGCTCTTGGAGGGGCGTTCGAGTTCGTATTCCTCGGCTGCAAGGACTTCAGTCCATCTGTCGGCTAGCAAGTCTTGATCAGCTCTAAGCTGCTGCTGCTTTTTCTTAAGGCTGGTCGCCGTGGCCATAAGCTTGCGCTTGAAGCGCTCTTGCTCGACGGGATCCTCAGGCATGAAAAATTTGTCGTCGTTGAGGCTTGCCTCGTCTTCGGAGGGAGGCATGTAATAGTCATCCTCTTCCTCTCTATCTGCCGCTCTCTAAGGAGGGCTAGCTTCTCCATCCTCCCACTACTAGGAAAAGGGCTATAGATGGAATTGACACTAATGGCGCACCAGACATGTGGTGCGCCATTACTATATACTAATGGCGCACCATGTGTTGGCACGCCATTAGTGTCCAAATACTAATGGCGCACCACATCCGCGGGTGCGCCATTAGTAATTTTTTTTAATTTTTTCAAAACTACTAATGGCGCACCGTGGGAGTGGTGCGCCATTACTAGTTGAACTAGTAATGGCGCACCATGCCACGGTGCGCCATTAGTTACTTGGCCACCACTTCCACCGAATGCACACCCCCCCCCCCCCCCCGTGGATCGTCTTTTCAGTTTAAAAAAAATAGAAGAAAATGATGAAAATGTCAAAAAAATAAAAGAAAAATAAGTTTCCCATGTGATATGTGGTCTAGTTGTTGGGAAAATTTGCAAATATGAATTTCGACTTCATTTGCAAAATCTCTCTAGAATTTGTAAAAATGGGCATAACTTTTGCATACTAACTCGGATGAAAAAGTTTTTATATGAAAAATCATCTACTCGAAAAGTTACATCCGAATTTAACGGGGGAACGCCGTTAAACATTTTCAAAATCCTCAAAAACCTAACAGAAAAAAATATACGGGGCTTTTAAGATCTGGAGAGGCAAAAAAATTCAAAAAAAAAATTCAAACTCACTAATGGCGCACCTGCCCATGGTGCGCCATTAGTATCTTCCCGCCTTCAAAATTTAAAATAAGTCAAAAAAATAAAAAAAAGTTACTAATGGCGCACCTGCCCATGGTGCGCCATTAGTATCTTCCCGCCTTCAAAATTCAAAATAAGTCAAAAAAAAGTTACTAATGGCGCACCTTCCCATGGTGCGCCATTAGTATCTCCCCGCCTTCAAAATTCAAAATAAGTCAAAAAAATAAAAAAAGTTACTAATGGCGCACCTGCCCATGGTGCGCCATTAGTATCTTCCCGCCTTCAAAATTCAAAATAAGTCAAAAAAAATAAAAAAAAAAGTTACTAATGGCGCACCGGCCCATGGTGCGCCATTACTATGTCGTATATATGGCTGGGCGCACCTCCTCCACTCCACCTCTCCTCCACTCCATCTCCACCTCTCCTCTCCTCTCCTCCACTCCACCTCTCCTCCACTCCATCTCCTCCTCTCCTCTCCTCCACTCCTTCTCCTCTCCGGCGACCTCCTTCTCCTCTCCGGCGACCTCCTCCTCCTCTCCGGCGACCTCCTCCTCCTCTCCGGCGACCTCCTCCTCTCCGGGAACCTCCTCCTCCCTCCTCTCCTCCCCTCCCCTCCCCTCACGGTTTCTCCTCCCTCCTCTCCGGTGAGCTCCTCCTCCCTCCTCTCCTCCCATTCCCTCATGGTTTCTCCTTCCTCCTCTCCGATGCTTCGGTGAACTCCTCTCCGGCGACCTCCTCCTCGTCTCCGGCGATGTAGGCGAGCGCCTCTCCGGTGACCTCCTCCTCCTCTCCGGCGAACTCCTCTCTGGCGACCTCCTCCTCCTCTTCGACGATGTAGGTGAGCGCCTCTCCGGTGACCTCCTCCTCCTCCTCTCCGGCGAACTCCTCTCCGGCAAAAGAACACGGCAAAAGAACGTACAAGATCCAAAAACAGGAACAAAATTTGAAATAATATCATGCCAAAAAACGAGCAAAAAAAACTAGCAAAAAATGGGCAAAAAAATCACGATCCAGATCCAAATTCAAAATTCAAAAATAGCAATGGCGCACGGTGGGGGTTAGACGGTGCGCCACTACTATTTTCCCGCCTTCAAAATTCAAAATAACTAATGGCGCACCGTGGCCTATACTAATGGCGCACCAGTGGCCTATACTAATGGCGCACCAGTGGTGCGCCATTAGTATACCAGATACTAATGGCGCATCAGTGGTGCGCCATTAGTAAAAATTACTAATGGCGTGCTAGTAATGGCGCACCAGTGATGCGCCATTAGTTGGCAAAACTGGTGCGCCATTAGTAGGCCTTTTCCTAGTAGTGTCCTGTGCTGAATCTTGCTGGAGGGGGTTGTCTTCGGCACTGTCCGGGGTGTTATTATCTCCTGTGCCGGAATCACCGTTTTTGCTTTGGCGGGACTTACAGTGGCGCCGCTGACGCGGGCGCTCAGGTTGCTTCTTGGAGGGGTCATCCTCCGCTGTTCCGTCGCCATTGCCTTCTTTGGGTGGCTTTCCAGTGCCCTATAGTCCCTGGTTCCTGGTCGTGTCCTGCATCATCGTCCATACCGTCGATGTCTTCGGAGTCAATGTCGAGCATGTCGGTTAAATCATCGACAGTAGCTATGAAGTGGGTGGTGGATGGGCGCCGAATTTCTTCGTCATCCGCATCCCAACCTTGCTGGCCATAATCCGGCCAGGACTCTCCTGACAGGGAGAGAGATCTTAGTGAATTCTGTATGTCCCCGAAGGGTGAGTGCTGAAAGATATCCGCGGAGGTAAACTCCATGATCGGCGCCCAATCGGATTCGATCGGCAGGGGCACGGGCGGCTCGGAGTCCGGAAAATTGGAGTCACGGGCCTCGCGAAGGGTATCCTGCTCGATCGCCGTTGAGACCGCGGTCTCCATGGCGGGGCCCAACCACCCATCCATGGAAGGCGCGGTCGGCTCCAAATTGAAGGCCGGAGTGGTTGCAGGTGCGACTTCCTGAACATTGTTCGGTGGCAGAGCTCGGCAAGGGCTCAAATCCGTCGAAGATCAAGTCTCCGTGGATATTGTTCGTATAGTTTAGGCTTCCAAATCTGACTTGATGGCGAGGGGCGTAGCTTTCAATCTGCTCCAGATGGCCAAGCGAATTGGCTGCGTAGTGTAAAGCCGCCGAATACAAAAATCTGTCCCGGGAGAAAAGTCTCACCCTGGATTGCATCGCCAACGATGATCGAAGGAGCCATCAAGCCTAATGGTGACGACACAGAGGAACTCTCAACGAAAGCACCAATGTCGGTGTCCAAACCGGCAGATCTTGGGTAGGGGGTCCCGAACTGTGCGTCTAGGCAGATGGTAACAGGAGACAAGGGACACGATGTTTTTACCCAGGTTCGGGCCCTCTCGATGGAGGCAAAACCCTACTCCTACTTGATTAATATTGATGATATGGGTAGTACAAGAGTAGATCTACCACGAGATCAGAGAGGCTAAACCCTAGAAGCTAGCCTATGGTATGATTGTATGTTGTCCTACGGACTAAAACCCTCTGGTTTATATAGACACCGAAGAGGGCTAGGGTTACACAGAGTCGGTTACATTGGGAGGAGATCTACATATCCGTTTTTCTAAGCTTGGCTTCCACGCCAAGGATAGTCCCATCCGGACACGGGACGAAGTCTTCAATCTTGTATGTTATAGTCCAACAGTCCGGCCAAAGGTTATAGTCCGGCTATCCGGACACCGCCTAATCCAGGACTTCCTCCGCGTCCGAGGCCTATCTTGGAGTTCGGAAAGGGGAACCCGCCTTGCAATGCCGAATACAATCTGCGCGCCGGACTCCTTGTCATTGAAGCCAGGTTCAGGGGCTACTGAGGGAGTCCTAGACAAATAGGTCCTCGGGCGTCCGACCTATTATCACTGGGCCGGACTGGTGGGCTGTCAAGACGTGAAGGCGGAAGACTATACCCGTGTCCGGATTGGACACTTCTTGGGGTGGAAGGCAATCTTGGCGATCAACTATACAGATTCCTTTCTATATAACCGACTCTATGTAACCCTAGATCCCTTCACTGTCTATAAAAACCGGTGGGTTAGGTCTATAAGACCGAATACTCATTACCCAAGATCCGCTGGGTTTGACACCGACATTGGTCCTTTCATTGAGAGTTCCGCTGTGCTGTCGATGAAAGGTTTGATGGCCCCTTCGATCGTCCATAGTGACACTGTCCAAGGGGAAACCTTCCTCCCCGGACATATTTTCGTATTCGGCGGCTTCGTACTGCGGGCCAACTCGCTTGGCCATTTGGAGCAGATCGATAGCTACGCCCCTGGCCATAAGGTCAGATTCGGAAGCTTGAACTACGTCGCGGATATCCGTGGAGACTTGATCTTCAACGGATTTGAAATCACGGCAATCGCTCCCCCCTACTCCGATGAACATGACCTAAATCAGTCATCGGACCATACCCAGGAGATTGTTCCTGTAACTGCTACGGTCTTAGATCCAGAGCAGACTGCGCCATCCGAAACCGTAGAATCCACGACGTTGGAGCCGCACACAGACTCATCACATTGCAATGTCTGCGTCAATGGAATTCCGTACTCGTCTCCTGCTATATGTTTCGAACCACGCACGCCTGTGGGTGCAGAGCTCACTCGGTTATCGATCTTCGAGTTCAGCGCCGCAGATATCTTCCAGCAATCGCCCTTGGGCGATGTGCTAAATTCATTAAAAAGCATGTCCTTGGGAGAGGACTCACAACCAAACTATGTCCGGTTCGAACTAGGGGCTGATGATGGAGAATTTCGCTTCCCACCCGCCACCCACTTCATAGCCACTGTCGAGGACTCAACCGACATGCTTGATTATGGCTCCGAAGACATCGACGGTATACAAGACGATGCCGACAAAGAGCAACGACAAGACCCGCCATTCACGGGACGTGGGATGGCCACCTCTTCGTACGACGTGTACATGGGTGATAGACCTAACAAAGCCAGCGACGATGACAAAGAAGATCCAGTTGAGAATAAACATCCTGAGACACGGTCTAAGCACCGGCGCCTCAAACACCGCTCTAAGTCACATCGCAGCAACGCTGGCACCGGAGAAAATAGTACTCCGGAGGACGCCAAAAACAATGAAGACCCTATTGCACTAGTAGAAAACAGGGCTATGGTCCAGGCCGGCTCAGCCCATTAGTCCCGGTTCAGTGTAGAACGGGGACCAATGTGGGCATTGGTCCCGGTTCGTGAGCCCAGGGGGCCGGCCGGGCCACGTGGGCCATTGGTCCCGGTTCGTCTTGACCTTTTGGTCCCGGTTGGTGGCACAAACCGGGACCAATGGGCCTCGCTCCTGGCCCACCACCATTGGTCCCGGTTGGTGGCTTGAACCGGGACCAAAGGCTCCCCTTTAGTCCCGGTTCATGCCACCAACCGGGACCAATGAGGTGCCTATATATACCCCCTCGCGCAAGAGCAGAGCACAGTGCTCTGTTTTTTCTGGCCGAGGGGGAGAGGGCTTTGTGGTGCTCTAGCTCACCTCCTATGCACATGAGGTGTTCGATGGAATGCCCGGGCCACTCTACTTAAGCTTTCTCCTCTTGAAGCTCGACCTCCAAGCTCCATTTTCCTCGAGATTTGTACACTTCTATTAATTTGGACACTTAATTATATATAATGCACGCAGATGAACCGGCAATGGATGTACGGTGACAGACACACCCGCGAGTACATTAAGGGCGTGCATGAGTTTCTCGATGCGGCTGAGGCAAACAAGCAGAATGGTTTTATGTGTTGTCCATGCACTGAATGTGGGAATACGAGGTCTTACTCTAACCGGAAAATCCTTCACTCCCACCTGCTTTACAAGGGTTTCATGCCACACTATAATGTTTGGACGAGACACGGAGAAATATGGGTTATGATGGAAGACGGCGGAGAAGAAGAGTACGATGACAACTATGTGCCCCCTAAATACGGTGATGCTGCAACGGGGGGCGCTGGTGAAGATCAAGAGGAACCAGACGATGTGCCCAATGATGCTGCCACGGGTGAAGCTGCTGAAGATAAAGAGGAACCAGACGATGTGCCCGATGATGATGATCTCCGCCGGGTCATTGTCGATGCAAGGACGCAATGCATTAGTCAAAAGGAGAAGCTGAAGTTCGATCGCATGTTAGAGGATCACAAAAAAGGGTTATACCCCAATTGCGAAGATGGCAACACAAAGCTTGGTACCGTACTGGAATTGCTGCAGTGGAAGGCAGAGAATGCTGTGGCTGACAAAGGATTTGAGAAGCTACTGAAAATATTGAAGAAGAAGCTTCCAAAGGATAACGAATTGCCCGACAGTACATACGCAGCAAAGAAGGTCATATGCCCTCTAGGATTGGAGGTGGAGAAGATACATGCATGCCCTAATGACTTCATCCTCTACCGCGGTGCATACAAGGATCTGAACGCATGCCTGGTATGCGGTGCGTTGCGGTATAAGATCAGACGAGATGACCCTGGTGATGTTGACGGCGAGCCCCTCAGGAAGAGGGTTCCTGCGAAGGTGATGTGGTATGCTCCTATAATACCACGGTTGAAACGTCTGTTCAGAAACGAAGAGCATGCCAAGTTGATGCGATGGCACAGTGAGAACCGAAAGAAAGATGGGAAGTTGAGAGCAGCCGCTGACGGGTCGCAGTGGAGAAAAATCAAGGGAAAGTACTAGGATGAGTTTGCAAATGACCCAAGGAATGTATGGTTTGCTTTAAGCGCGGATGGCATTAATCCTCTCGGGGAGCAGAGCAGCAATCACAGCACCTGGCCCGTGACTCTATGTATGTATAACCTTCCTCCTTGGATGTGCATGAAGCGAAAGTTCATTATGATGCCAGTTCTCATCCAAGGCCCTAAGCAACCCGGCAATGAAATTGATGTGTACCTAAGGCCATTAGTTGAAGAACTTTTACAACTGTGGAATGGAAACGGTGTACGTACGTGGAATGAGCACAGACCGGAGGAATTTAACCTTAAGGCGTTGCTGTTCGTGACCATCAACGATTGGCCCGCTCTTAGTAACCTTTCAGGACAGACAAACAAAGGATACCACGCATGCACGCACTGTTTAGATGACACTGAAAGTATATACCTGGACAAATGCAGGAAGAATGTGTACCTGGGCCATCGTAGATTTCTTCCGACCAACCATTAATGTCGAAAGAAAGGCAAGCATTTCAAAGGCGAGGCAGATCACCGGAAGAAGCCCGCCATGCGCACCGGTGATCACGTGCTTGCTATGGTCAATGATTTACACTACGTAATCTTTGGAAAGGGTCCCGGTGGACTAGCTGTTCCGAATGACGCTGAGGGACACGCACCCATGTGGAAGAAGAAATCTATATTTTGGGACCTACCCTACTGGAAAGACCTAGAGGTCCGCTCCTCAATCGACGTGATGCACGTGACGAAGAACCTTTGCATGAACCTGCTAGGCTTCTTGGGCGTGTATGGGAAGACAAAAGATACATCTGAGGCACGAGAGGACCTGCAATGTTTGCACGAAAAAGACGGCATGCCTCCGAAGCAGTATAAAGGTCCTGCCAGCTACGCTCTTACGAAAGAAGAGAAACAAATCTTCTTTGAATGCCTGCTCAGTATGAAGGTCACGACTGGCTTCTCGTCGAATATAAAGGGAATAATAAATATGCCCGAGAAAAAGTTTCAGAACCTAAAGTCTCATGACTGCCACATGATTATGACGCAACTGCTTCCGGTTGCATTGAGGGGGCTTCTACCAGAAACGTCCGATTAGCCATTGTGAAGCTATGTGCATTCCTCAATGCAATCTCTCAGAAGGTGATCGATCCAGAAATCGTACCAAGGCTAAGGAGTGATGTGGCGTAATGTCATGACGCACGTCCTAGTTCATCTAGTCGACGAGATTGTCATCCTGGGGCCCGTATTTCTACAATATGTTCCCCTTTGAGAGATTCATGGGAGTCCTAAAGAAATATGTCCGTAACCGCGCTAGGCCAGAAGGAAGCATCTCCATGGGCCATCAAGTAGAGGATGTTATCGGGTTTTGTGTTGACTTCATTCCTGGCCTTAACAAGATAGGTCTCCCTAAATCGCGGTATGAGGGGAGACTGACTGGAAAAGGCACTCTTGGAAGAGACTCAATAATATGCAGGGACGGATATTCTTGGTCTCAAGCACACTACACAGTTCTACAGAACTCTACCTTGGTGACCCCGTATGTCGATGAACACAAGAACAGTCTGCGCTCCAAACACCCGGAGCAGTGCGATGACTGGATTACATGTGAACACATCAGGACTTTCAGCAGTTGGTTGGAAACACGTCTCAGAGGTGACAACACTGTTTGTGATGAGTTGTACTTGTTGTCCAGGGGACCATCTTTTACTGTATTGACTTACAAAGGATACGAGATAAATGGGAATACATTTTACACGATCGCCCAAGATCAAAAGAGCACCAACCAAAACAGCGGTGTCCGCTTTGATGCAGCAACCGAGAGCGGAAAGGACACATATTATGGTTACATAGTGGACATATGGGAACTTGACTACGGACCTGATTTTAAGGTCCCTTTGTTTAAGTGCAAATGGGTCAATCTGTTAGGCGGCGGGGTACAGGTAGACCCACAGTATGGAATGACAACAGTGGATCTGAAAAATCTTGGGTACACTGACGAACCGTTCGTCCTAGCCAATGATGTGGCACAGGTTATCTATGTGAAGGACATGTCTACCAAACCGAGAAAAAGAAAAGATAAGGAAGCGAATACATCATACGATCAGCCAAAGCGCCACATAGTTCTTTCAGGAAAAAGGGACATCCTGGGAGTGGACGGCAAGATAGACATGTCTGAAGATTATGAAAAGTTTCATGAAATTCCTCCCTTCAATGTCAAGCCTAACCCAAGCATCCTGATAAACAATAAGCAAATGACACAAGCGAAGAAAAAGTGAAGACTTTCTCCCGCAACTATTATGATGATACCATGCCAAATTTGTAACATACGAACATGCTACCATTGTCCGTTTTGTACATGCACATGCTATGTGGGTGAAATTATGATACCATCCCAACTTTCAACTTTTTCAGAGTTGATTTGAAATGCTTTCATGTCTTATGGTTTGAAACTTTGATACTCCGAAAGTGATTGTCCATTTTGTACATGAAGTGCATCAAGTTTTTGTCGTAATCCTCTCTACTTTTTGGAACATGCTATGTGGGTGAAATGATGATACCATGCCAACTTTCAACCTTTTCAGAGTTCATTTTGAAATGCTTTCCAATTTCAGAGTCATTTAGCTCAAAGAATGAATTAATAGCAAACAGAATGAACTACAAAACTTTTATGAAAATAAAAACAATCAATTAAAATATTATGTTATGATCAACTAAAATAAAACTGTAATATTCTTCAATAGCAAAAAGAATTTTTATAGTATTTAATTTTTGTGACCTAAAATCAAACTACAAGTATTTAATTGTAAGTATAAATAAAAAATAAATAGCAAAGAAGAAAAAAAATTCTATTTTTATAGTAAAGTTATTCATAAACTAGTGATTCACACAAATTTTTAAAAATTCAAATTTAAACTATTCAAAATTTAAAACTAATGGCACTAACAGAAAGTTTAAAATTTTTGTGACCTAAAATCAAAAAGAAATCACTAAAAAACTATAAGTATTTAGTTGTAAGTATAAATAAAAAAAATAGAAAAAAAATTCTATTTTTCTAGTAAAGTTATTCATAAACTAGTGATTCACACAAATTTTTAAAAATTCAAGTTTAAACTATTCGAAATTTAAAACTAATGGCACTAACAGAAAGTTTATAATTTTTGTGACCTAAAAGGAAAAAGGAATCACTAAATACGACTAGAAAAAATGTAGAAATAAAAAAGAAAAAACCAAAAAAATGCCTCCTACTGGGCCTCCACGGCCTGAATACGACTAGAAACCCTACATGGGCCAGGATTCAGGCCCGCAGAAGGCCCAATAGGCCCACAGGCAGTAGCAAGTTTAGGCCCGAAAGCCTGCATTAGAGAGGAGCTCGAATGGGGAGGCACACCCGCCCTTATAAACCAGTGCCGGCGCCCTTCAGCTAGCGATGTGGGACTAAACTTTTGGGCGCGGGGCAGCAAAGGCCATTGGTCCCGGTTGGTAGCACCAACCGGAACTAAAGGGGGCATTGGTCCCAGTTCGTGGCACCAACCGGGACCAATGCCCCCCTTTAGTCCCGGTTGGTGCCACCAACCGGGACCAAAGGCCGCCGCTTCCCGCCCTTTCGGCTGCTGAAAATTGGCCATTGGTCCCGGTTCGTGGCTCCAACCGGGACTAAAGGGTGGCATTGGTCCCGGTTGATGCCACGAACCGGGACCATTGCTCTGGCTATATAAGCCAACACTTGTGAAATTTTGGCCAACCGCTCCCATTCGCCCCCAGGCCGTTCGTCATCGTCGTCACCGCCCCGAGCCCGCGCCGTCGCCCCATGCCCGCCGCGCGCTGCCCAGAGCCCGTCGTCGCCCCGCGCCGCCCCTTCCCTGACCCATCGCCGTCGCCGTCGCCCCGTCCCGTCCCCGAGCCCGTCGTCGAGCCCGTCGTCGCCCCGCCCCGTCCCCGAGCCTGCCCCGCCCCGTCCCCGCGCCGTCGCCCCGTCCCGTCCCCGCGTCGTCGCCCCGCCCCGTCCCCGAGCCCGTCGTCGCCCCGCCCCGTCCCCGAGCCCGCCCAGCCCCGCGTCTGCCGCGCGCCGCCCCTTCCCTAACCCCATCGCAGTCGCCGCGCGCGCCGCCCCTTCCCCAACCCCGTCGCCGTCGCCCCGACCACACGCCGCCACTTTTGGTCCGGCCGCCGGCGCCCTTTTTATCACTGATTTTACGTTGATGATATGATGATGTTGATGATGTTTTTTTTTCTGTTGATGATATGATGATGTTTTTTTCTGTTGATGATATGATGATGTTTTTTTTCATATATGCATTTTTTCATATATGTACTAATTTTTTTAAGTTGTTAGTAGATATCGATTTTAGGTTAGTGCATTTTATCACTGATTTTAGGTTAGTTGATCGATTTAGTGCATTTTATGTTTGTTGCATTTTAGGTTAGTGCATTTTATGTTAGTGGAGAGGAAGAAGGAGAAGACGAGGAGAGGAAGAAAAGGAAAGAGCAGAAGAAGAAAGGAATAGAGGAGAAGAAGAAAAAATAGAATTTTTTTTCTATTTTTTCTTCTTCTCCTCTATTCCTTTCTTCTTCTCCTCTTTATTTTCTTCTTTTTTTTCTTCGATCTTCTCCCCCTCCCGATAGGAAAGTTTTATATAGAAAGTTACAATTTTAGAAGAGTTTTATGTATGCAAAAGTTACAATTTTAGAAAAAGAAGGATAGGAAAGAAGAAAATAAGAAGAGGAAAGAAAGAAGAAGAGGAGAGGAAAAGAAGAGGAGAAATAAATAAGAAGAAGAAAAAAGAAGAAAAAGAAGAGGAGAAGAAGAAAGGAATAGTGGAGAAAAGAGAAAATAGAATATTCTATTTTCTCTTTTCTCCACTATTCCTTTCTTCTTCTCCTCTTTTTTTTTCTTCTTTTTTTCTTCGACACGTGGGGGGGGTCGAGAACGCCGGACATTCATGAGAGAGGCGAGGAAGAAGGGGAAGAAGAGGGAGAAGAAGAGGAGAGGAAGAAGAGGAAATCTTCTCCTCTATTCTTTCGTCTTTTTTTTCTTCTTCTTCCTCTTTATTTTATCGGGAACGAGGGTCGTCGAGAGGTCGAGGAGCGGTAGAGGAGAAACCCTAAATAGAAAGTATCGCCGGTGTGAGATACATGTACCGTCGGTGTCGGACACTACACCCACATCCCACAAGTGGCGCGGGCTTCGACGCCCACGTCACTTGTGGGACGTGGATGTAGTGTCCGACACCGAAGGCCACATGTATCTCACACCCATGATACTTGCTAGCTATTTAGGGTTTCCTCTACCGAAAAGAAGAGGAGAAATAAATAAGAAGAATAAAAAAGAAGAAAAAGAAGAGGAGAAGAAGAAAGGAATAGTGGAGAAGAAGAGAAAATAGAATATATTATATTTTCTCTTTTCTCCACTATTCCTTTCTTCTTCTCCTCTTTTTTTTCTTCTTTTCTTCTTCTTCTTCTTCTTCTTCTTCTTCTTCTTATTCTTATTAGCCGGAAGTAGAGAGAGGTTTCCTAGTGTCAAAGTATTGAAGAAATCCAAGCCTTCATCATTAGCCGGAAGTAACCAGGGCATGTTGGTACGAAGTTCTGCAAAGTTATTCTGGAATGGAGTCCCGGATAGAATAATCCGCCTTTTGGTACGAATTCAGCAAAGACCTTCCAAATAGCGATATTCGGAAGGCTCTTGCTGAACTTTGTACCAAAAAGCGAATTATCCTATCTGGGACTCCGTTCCAGAACAACTTTGAAGAGCTTCGTACCATCATGCACATGTTACTTTCGCCTAATGATGAAGACATGGTTTTGTTGAATCCCTTGACACTAGGCAACCTCTCGACCCCTCGGCGATCCTATCGAACATGAGAGGAAGAAGAGGATAAAAAAAGAAGAGGAAGAAGAAAAAAAAAGAGGAGAAGAAAGAATAGAGGAGATCTTCTCCTCTATTCTTTCTTCTCCTCTTATTTTTCTTCTTCTTCCTCTTTTTTTTATCGGGAACGAGGGTCGTCGAGGGACAAAGATGTAGTGTCGTCGTTGTCGATATATACCCCCTCCCGATAGCTTACTATGATTAGGTAGCTAGTTCTACGTTTGGCACTAATATATCCATCTGTCATGTTTGAATAATAATTGCCATGTTGTAAATATTTGTAGAAACTATGGACACCGCCCTAGACGAAGAAACAAAAGAAGCGTTGTTGAGGGACATAATCGCAGAAGGAAGTGATGCCATCTTGTTGTTTCTCAACGAAACCGATGGTCTGGAAGGAGAGGGTGAACAAGCTGGCTACGGTGACCTAATGCCGGTGCAAGAAGAAGAACATGAGGACGGCAACGGTGACCCAATGCCGGTGCAAGAAGGAGACCGTGATGACGGCTCCGGTGACCCAATGCCGGTGCAAGGAGACCGTGATGACGGCTCCGGTGACCGAACCGAGTCCGGCCAGGTATATATATTAGTTAAGCCTATGCTGACTAGCTGATTGATGCATTCATTGTTTTGGTATGTACACATATTAATTAAGTCTTTGTTCTTTTTTCTAGCCCTTCGAATCGAGCACAACTTCGGTAAAGAGACGAGGCCCGAAGAAAAAGTTGAGCTCGGATGAAAAGTTTGAGATCATAGCAATCGCGCCCGACGACCAACCTATTGAACCCCTCCGGACAAAGAGCGCATTTGTTGGTCAGTGCGGGGTTCTGGTTAGGGACAAGATCTCGATAAGCATCCAGCAATGGTTTAAGCCGGCTACAGAAGACCGTGAGGTGTCTTATGTCACTGATATGCAGAAAAATGATCTTTGGACTGAGCTGAAGTCAAATTTCACCCTACCGCCTGAGGATAATCCAGAAAACCCAGTTAAAGAGAAATTAATCAAGTCTTTTGCTCTGAAGAGGATGGCAGAACTATTCAGGAGGTGGAAGAAAGAGCTGAATAAGTTTGTTGAAAATAATGAGACACCGGAATTCAAGGCCAGATATGAGAAGATCATAGATCACTGGCCCGCATTTTTGGCCCACAAGACATCAGAAAAGAGTAAGAAGATGTCGGCGACAAACAAGCAAAATGCTGCGAAGAAGAAGCTTCACCATCGCACGGGGTCAGGTGGCTACCTCGTAGCCCGGCCTAAGTGGTCCAAGAGTGAGAATGATCTGGTTCATAAAGGGATCGCACGGGGCCGGACCTGGTTCTTCGGGGCTGGCGGAACCCTGGACCCTGAAACAGGGAAGTGCATTTGGACGAACGATCAAATGGACATACCAGTCAGTAAGCTTAAGCAGTATATCAAAGCAGCGCAGGAAGGGACGTTCTTTCCAGACAGAGAGAACGACGAGCTCATAATGGCCTCGGGTATCCTGAGCACCCTGGACGGACATGAGGCACGCCAGGCTCCGTTCCGTGGAAGGTTGGGTTTCTGGACGCAGGCGGTTACAAATCCCATGAGAGGAGGAAAAAAGTGCAGCAGACCCAAATACAGGCGCTGCAAGCAAGGGTAGACGCGATAGAGGAACGAGAAGAAAATCGTAGCAAACGTACTGCCGAAGCCTCCCCCGAAGCTACCCCGCCATCTCAGCGCAGAAGCAGCGTGGCTTCCACCGAGCTGCTTCAGCTGGAGCATGCCTTGACGGCTCCTGCCAGCTATCCCGTGGATGCTATAACGGAGTCTCAAAATTGCCACCTTATGACGCAATGGATGAATTTGAAGGTCAAGGCGGCTGTTGGCTCTGTTTATCCTACTGAACCCGGCGCAACTTTTCACTGCCGGCCGATTCCAGAAGGATATGCTAGGGTGATGGTGGATAAGATAACGGAGGGATTTGAGGACCTCCAGCTTGACCACCCTACCGGTGAAGGGGAGACTCGGCTGGGGTCTGCTCTGAAGACTCCGTGCCTATGGCGGAAGGAGCTCATCAACCTTCCGAACTGGACGCCACCGCCTCCTCCTCCTCCTCCGGCGAGTCAGGTCACTCCGCCTCCACCGCCTCCTCCTCCGGCGAGTGACGATCAGGGCCCTCGGCCGGCTCCTTCTCCAGCTGCTCCGGCGCGTCGTAGTCCTTCTCCTCCGCCGCTTAAGCAAGTAAAGAAGACAACCGCTCCGTCTGCTCGTTCGGCGTCTAGTAGTACAACCAGAGGCGGGAGGACATACAGATTCGGTCCTTCTCTGAAGACTCCAGAGAAGTTACCATATGAGAGGACCCTAGAGGAGAACGCCGAGATCGCGTGAGAAGAAGTGAGGAACTTCTTTGAAGGGGTGAAAGCAAAGAAACATCCACCTCTGGAGGAGAAGGTAGATCGGGTGAAAGTGAAGCGCACTCTGGCTGCCCTGACAAAACCACCGAAGTCTGATCCACCGAAATGAAACTATGACCGCATTATTGGAAAGGAATTTGCCGAAGCGGAGCGGTCGGGAAGTACTGTCAGTGATCAAAGGCTGTAAGAACGACGAGCTGGGAAACAAATTGCCCAGCTCGGCGAACAAGTGAAGCAATCGTGCCCCCCGCTCAAGGTGCCTAGCCACAACGTCGATAATGATCCGAGGATGGTGCCCGGTTATAGCAATCTTGCAGATTACCTGCCCGACGAAGTACATTATGAACCCATGGAGGTGTAGATACAAAGATACGAGTATGGGAAGCCTCTCGTCAAAGATGAAAGATCTCTATCAACGATGATGCGAAGATTGCATGATTGGTACTTGAAAATCTGCAGAGACTCTGGGGGGAGGAGTACTTTGTATGCGAGAGTTAAACCGGAGCATGACCTCGTTGGAATTGATCTGTTGCCTGTTCCATTTGAGGAGTTCTATCAGTTTTTCAATCAATTGGCCCTCGATAAAACAACGGTCGCCTGCTACTGTTTGTAAGTAGTACTACTTCTGTCATTAAGTTTCTCTATATAGCTTAGCTCTTTCATTGCATGTATTTATAATCATCCTCACTATATTATGCAGATTGAAGATCGCCGAATTGAAGAAAAGACAAGTCGGTGATATTGGGTTCATTAACACATATCTCATAGATGGAACTGAGGTTAAACTTCATGCCGCAGCTACCGAGGCCAACTTGCTACGATCGTTCGTAATAAATCAAAACAAAGATATAATACTCTTTCCTTACAACTTCAGGTGAGTGTTACTGTCTTGTGCGTATTCGGTTTCCCTTATATATTAGTCAAGGTTATAGTAATGTAATTGATGAGTTATGCATGTGTGTGCAGTTACCACTATATTCTCCTAGAGATTAAGCTTGAGCAGGGAGTAGTAACCGTCTTGGACTCTAAACGAAAAGATCCCAAGGAGTATGCGGACATGACTGAAATCCTCAAGCAGTAAGTTAAATCAATCATTATCCACCATATCAGCAACTTTGTTCATTTCCTGATATCAAGTAATTGTTTTCTTTGTCCGGCAGGGTTTGGAGAAAATTCACCAAAACAGTTCCGGGACTGCCGAAGGAGCTGGAATTTAGACACCCGAAAGTAAGTACTATAGTAGCATGTTCCGCGCATCTCCTAGTGATTCAAGCGCTAGTTTCATCAATACCATTTAGCATTCTTGCTTATCAGTTTGATTGACCTCTATTTCTTGTAAAGTGTTTGTGGCAGGAACAAGGGAATGATTTCTGTGGATACTACATCTACGAGTCCATCCGCCACACGACCTGTGAGCGGGGCGGGTACTCTAACGAACAATATGAAGTACGTAAATAACAACATTCACAATTTTATTTTATTACCATCATTTGTGTTGAGTTTCATTCATTTATATATATATATATATATATATGTATTGACCCCCTTCTTCAAATTAGATGTTTCGGAAGCGGGATGAACTCCTAGCACGAGCTCGCATGCGAGCAATTCAAGAGGAATTGGCGGCATTCTTTCTTGACCACGTGATCCCTGAAGACGGAGAATTCTATGTGGACCCTGAGTCCGTATGATTATATTTGTAAGAGATAATTATTGCATATACGTAGCCGGTAGTGTCAGATAGATATACGAGAACTTGTTGTTCGACCAATCTCTCGGAGAAGGAGAGGTGGTCGATATCACTTCTCTCTGTATATATGCATATATGTTCATGATGATCTTCTGTTTCCTTCGTCTGCTTACTAGCTAGCTAGCGTGTCTTGTCCTCTCTATATACGTATGTATAGTACGTAGCGTCGACCAAGCACGGACATAACAGAGAACACTTCTCTCTATTAATTATAACTAGCTAACTCAATATATGAAACACCTAAATTAACCCCCCAAAACCCCCAACCCCCCCCCCTTTCAAAAAAAAACAAAAACCCCAGCCACAGAAGTGCTGACGCGTGGATGCCTACTGGTCCCAGTTGGTGCCAATAACCGGGACCAAAGGGTCTCCTGACTGGGCTCTGCGCACTGCCCACGTGGAGGGCCTTTAGTCCCGGTTCTGGATTGAACCGGGACTAAAGGGGGGAGGTATTAGTACCGACACTTTAGTCCCGGTTCCGGAACCGGGACTAAAGGCCCTTACGAACTGGGACTATAGGCCCTTTTTCTACCAGTGTTGGAGCGAGATCTGGACAGGAGGAATGAGGGAGTCCTGGATTAGGGGGTGTCCGGATAGCCGGACTATAACCTTTGGCAGGACTGTTGGACTATGAAGATACAAGATTGAAGACTTCGTCCCGTGTCCGGATGGGACTTTCCTTGGCGTGGAAGGCAAGCTTGGCAATACGGATATGTAGATCTCCTCCCATTGTAACCGACTCTGTGTAACCCTAGCCCTCTTCGGTGTCTATATAAACCAAAGGGTTTTAGTCCGTAGGAAAACATACAATCATACCATAGGCTAGCTTCTAGGGTTTAGCCTCTCTGATCTCGTGGTAGATCTACTCTTGTACCACCCATATCATCAAATTAATCAAGCAGGAGTAGGGTTTTACCTCCATTGAGAGGGCCCGAACCTGGGTAAAAACATCGTGTCCCTTGTCTCCTGTTACCATCTGCCTAGACGCATAGTTCGGGACCCCCTACCCGATATCTGCTGGTTTTGACACCGACATTGGTGCTTTCATTGAGAGTTCCTCTGTGTCGTCACCATTAGGCTTGATGGCTCCTTCGATCATCGTTGGCGATGCAGTCCAGGGTGAGACTTTTCTCCCCGGACAGATTTTTGTATTCGGTGGCTTTGCATTGCGGGCCAATTCGCTTGGCCATCTGGATCAGATTGAAAGCTACGCCCCTGGCCATTAGGTCAAATTTGGAAGCCTAAACTATACAGCCAATATTCGCGGAGACTTGATCTTCGACGGTTTCGAGACCTTGCCGAGTGTGTCGCAGTGTCCCGATGGGCATGATTTAGCTCTGCCGCCGAACAATGTTCAGGAAGTCGCACCTACAACCGCTCCGGCCTTCAATTCGGAGTCGACCACGCCATCCATGGACGGGTGGTTGGGCCCTGCCATGGAGACCGCTGTCTCAATGGCGATCGAGCCGGATACCCTTCGCGAGGCCCGTGACTCCAAATTGCCGGACTCCCCTCCGAACTCCGAGCTGCCCGCGCCCCTGCCGATCGAATCCAATTGGGCGCCGATCATGGAGTTTACCGCCGCGGATATCTTTCAACACTCACCCTTCGTGGACATACTGAATTCACTAAGATCTCTCTCCCTGTCAGGAGAGTCCTGGCCGGATTATGGCCAGCAAGGTTGGGATGCGGATGACGAAGAAATTCGGCGCTTACCCACCATCCACTTCGTAGCTACTGTCGATGATTTAACCGACTTGCTCGACTTCGACTCCGAAGACATCGACGGTATGGACGATGATGCAGGAGACGACCAGGAACCAGCGCCTATAGGGCACTGGAAAGCCACCTCGTCGTATGACATATACATGGTGGACACACCCAACGAAGGCAATGGCGACGGAACAGCGGAGGATGACCACTCCAAGAAGCAACCTAAGCGCCGGCGTCAGCGGCGCCGCTCTAAGTCCCGCCAAAGCAAAAATGGTGATTCCGGCACAGGAGATAATAACACCCCGGACAGTGCCGAACACAACCCCCTCCAGCAAGATTCAGCACAGGAGGATGGAGAAGCCAGCCCTCCTGAGAGAGCGGCAGATAGAGAGGAAGAGGATGACAATTACATGCCTCCATCCGAAGACGAGGAAAGCCTCGACAACGACGAATTTGTCGTGCCTGAGGATCTCGTCGAGCAAGAGCGCTTCAAGCACAGGCTTATGGCCACGGCGACCAGCCTTAAGAAAAAGCAGCAGCAGCTTAGAGCTGATCAAGACTTGCTAGCCGACAGATGGACTGAAGTCCTTGCGGCTGAGGAATACGAACTCGAACGCCCCTCGAAGAGCTACCCAAAGTGCAGGTTGCTACCCCGATTAGAGGAGGAAGCATCTAAACCCACATCCCCAGCGGCACCCCGGCGTTACTCAAAAAACACCAAGACACGGGGAAATGCGTTAGACCTGCGAGATATATTGGAGGACAAAGCAAGGCAAACAAGATCGATCTACGGATCGCGTGGGCGCCCCACGACACGAGACGATAGCCATCACGCCGGATACATTAAAAGTAAATCCAGCCGGGCCGAACACAATAGACAAAGCTCATTCGAGCTGCGTCGTGATATAGCCCAATACAGAGGCGCCGGACACCCGCTATGCTTCGCAGATGAAGTAATGGATCATCAAATCCCAGAGGGTTTCAAACCCGTGAATATTGAATCATACGATGGTACGACAGATCCTGCGGTATGGATTGAAGACTATCTCCTTCATATCCACATGGCCCGTGGCGACGATCTACACGCCATCAAATACCTCCCACTCAACCTTAAAGGACCAGCCTGGCATTGGCTCAACAGCTTGCCAGCAGAATCCATTGGGTGTTGGGAAGACCTGGAAGCCACATACCTCGACAACTTCCAGGGCACCTATGTGCGACCACCAGACGCCGATGACCTGAGCCACATAATTCAGCAGCCAAAGGAATCGGCCAGACAGTTCTAGACACGGTTCCTAACCAAGAAAAATCAAATCGTCGACTGTCCGGATGCAGAGGCCCTAGCGGCCTTCAAATATAACATCCGCGACGAATGGCTTGCCTGGCACCTTGGACAAGAAAATCCGAAATCGATGGCATCCCTAACGACACTCATGACCCGCTTTGTGCGGGAGAAGACAGCTGGCTGGCTCGCAGCAATAACATGTCAAAGAGCCCTGGTAATTCGGATACCAAGGACAGCAATGGCAGGTCATGTCGCAACAAGCACAAGCGCCACATTAACAGCGACAATACAGAGGACACGGCAGTTAATGCCGGATTCAGAGGCTCTAAGCCCGGTCAGTGGAAAAAGCCATTCAAAAGAAGCACTCCGGGCCCATCCTGTTTGGACCATATACTCGATCGCTCGTGTCAGATACATGGCACCCCCGACAAGCCAGCCAACCACACCAACAGGGATTGTTGGGTGTTCAAGCAGGCCGGCAAATTAAATGTCGAACAAAAAGACAAGGGGCTACATTGCGACGACGAGGAGGAGCCCCGGCCGCCGAACAATAGAGGACAGAAGGGTTTCCCCCCACAAGTGCGGACGGTGAACATGATATACGCAACCCACATCCCCAAGAGGGAGCGGAAGCGTGCGTTATGGGGCGTCTACACGTTGGAGCCGGTCGCCCCAAAGTTTAACCCATGGTCCTCCTGTCCGATCACTTTCGATCGCAGGGACCACCCCACTAGTATCCGCCATGGTGGATTTGCCGCATTGGTCCTAGACCCAATCATTGATGGATTTCACCTCACTCGAGTCCTTACGGACGGCGGCGGCAGCCTAAACCTGCTTTACCAGGATACGGTGCGCAAAATGGACATAGATACCTCAAGGATTAAACCCACAAAAGCAACCTTTAAAGGCGTCATCCCAGGTGTAGAGGCCCATTGCACAGGCCCAGTCACACTGGAAGTGGTCTTCGGATCCCCGGATAATTTCCGGAGCGAGGAATTAATCTTTGATATAGTCCCGTTCCGCAGTGGCTACCATGCACTGCTCGGGCGAACCGCATTTGCAAAATTCAATGAGGTACCGCACTATGCGTACCTCAAGCTTAAGATGCCAGGACCTCGAGGGGTCATCACAGTCAATGGAAATACAGAGCGCTCGCTTCGAACGGAAGAGCACACTGTGGCCCTCGCAGCAGAAGTGCAAAGCAGCCTATCAAGGCAATTCTCCAGTCCGGCGATCAGACGTCCATACACCGTCAAGCGTGCCCTAAGTAATCTGCAACAGGACCGCCTGGCACGTTCTGAGCTCGTATAGCAATACGGCCCCTACCCCAGCCCCATCCCAATGGCGGCACACGTGCCACGCGTACACAATTACGCATTAAAAATACCATGGGCACAGGGGAGGGGCACGACTACGACACGCCCCGAAGCGCGGCTCAACCGCACCAGGGGCTCCCTACTTTGTTATTTTTTCTCTCTCCCAGGACTTTATTCTCTGGAAGCCCTGTCCGGCAATGTAATCACCAAACACACGATGCAAGGACCAGGGGGGCCGAAGGCTACGTCGCATCATGGAACTCTCAGGTGGTCTCTATAACGAGCAAAATACCTGCTTTCACTACTATTCCGTAGCTTACCCTCGGAGGAGACATGTTAGATAGTCCCACCTCTTGCTTATCGCACTACTTGTATCGTTCTGCCTTTAATGCATCTTTTTCGAATAAACAATGCTTAGCTTCAGTCTATTATTGCATTCCCTATTCACTACCTTTTTACGTAAATATGTTCAGTCACAACATTTAGCATCCGTACACTTTGGTACATCCAATACGCTAGGGGCTCTAGCACCCCGTAACACGGCGTGAGAAGTCCGAACACTTTCACAAGTGCAGCACTCCGAACTTATAGCATTATATGCATCAGCTCCGAATCATGTCTTTGGTCAATAGTTGGGTTTGTGTGGCTCCCATGTTTTGGTACCTTATGTTCCGCTATATCGGCTAAGGTAGCACTGGGAGAACTACTGCGATTGTGCCCCGGTTCAGCTGGGCTAAGCACCTTAGTAGAGAAAGCTAAAACTGACTGTCATGATAGGGCTAGAGTTGGTCGCTGTTCGAGAGGTTTTCGAGTCCCTAAAGACTTATGCCGCTTAAGGCGAGGAGTCGGCTTTGTCCGGCCTAGGCGTGTATAGCACCCCGAACTCGATCTTCCGAACACTAGGGGCTTCGCCAAAATTTAAAATTATAGAATTCTCTGGCTAAGTGAGAGTGCTAATGCATTATAGTCCGATTGCCTTGTTCGTTGTGCTGAGCACCTCCCTCGATGGACCCAAGAATGGGAAAAAGAGTGCTCAGGTTTATCGCGAACACCCCAGCACTCGTGGCATGGGGGCAGAAGCTGACGACTCGCCATCTCTCAGATTTAATAAACGGCCGCACAGAAGGTAATAATTTAAAATCAAACAAGTGTTGCATAGAGCATATGAAAAAAGTTTTCAGCGTACAGGATCACAAATACGAGTTCACTCAAAAATTACATCCTTGGAACATTCATCCGCCATATGGCGGGCACCCTTCAGGACACCCTCATAGTACATCTCGGGGTTGTGATGCTCCTTGCCCTGCGGTGGCCCGTCCTTCACCAGCTTCTCAGCATCCATCTTGCCCCAGTGTAATTTAACACGGGCAAGCGCCCTGCGGGCGCCCTTGATGCATACGGAGCGCTTGATGACTTCAAGCCATATACAGGCATCCGCCAGCCGCCTCACCAGCCCAAAGTAGCTCCCAGGCACGGCCTCTACAGGCCACAGCCGGACTATAAGACCTTTCATGGCCTGTTCGGCCACCCTATGGAGCTCGACCATTTGCTTCAGCGGGTCGCTCAAGGGCACCAGGTGTCCGGCCTTAGCATACTGAGACGAGAACACCTTCTCCGTCGAGCTCCCTTCCTCGGCCCGGTAGTAGGTGGTGGCATCTGACACGCTGCGGGGCGAATCTTCGAACGCTCCTGGAGAGCTCCGGACTCGGGTAAGTAAGAAGTAATTCACTTTCACGTGTTTTCTTTGCATAATGAATGCCTTACCCGCCGCTATCTTCTTCATCGCCTCAATTTCCTGGAGGGCTTTTTGGGCTTCGGCCTTGGCAGACTTGGCGCTTTCGAGGGCCGCCGCGAGCTCGGACTCTCGCGTCTTTGAGTCAAGCTCCAAACTCTCATGTTTTTTCACGAGAGCTTGGAGGTCTTGCTGCACCTCCTCCACCCGCGCCTCCTGTTTTCCCCGCTCGGTGCGCTCCGTGGCCGCTTTCTCTTCGGCCTCGGACATCGCTTGCTTCAGGGTGGCCACCTTGGTAGTGGCCCCTGCCATAGTCATGATGATCCTGTCATTTTTTGCAACCACATCTTTTTAGTATATACTTACACAAGGTATTACTTACCTTCTTTCTCCTCGAGCTGCCTCTTGGCAAGGCGGAGCTCTTTCTCGGACTGCTCGAGGCTCAGCTTCAACGCATCGACCTGCGCCGTCAGTGCGGCAGAGGTCAGCTGCGTAGCCTGCATTCCCATATTGACATATTTATGTTAGACTGCTGCGTTTACTATTAGATCCTCTATTCGGCTTTTCTTTGTGAACACCAAACAGAGCATCAGGGGCTACTGTCTATGTGGTAATATTTTCATATATCTTTTACGTACCTCAAAGCCTGTTAGAAGGCTGGCACAGGCTTCAATCAGCCCGCTTTCGCTGGACTGAACTTTCTGGATCACCGAACTCATAATAGTGCGGTGCTCCTCGTCGATGGAGGTGCCGTTAAGCACCTCCAGCAAGTTATCCGGTGCCTCTGGTTGGACGGAGGTCACTGGCGCGGTAGGCTTGCCCTTCTTAGTGGGGGCCGCCTACCGGAGTCCGGAACCACTAAAGGTTCGGGCGCAGTGTTCAGCCCAGGACCGGACTTGGAGCCCTTGGGAGCCTTGCTCCTTTTTTGCCCGCAGTCCGGAAGGTCGCCTTGCGGCGCCTCGAGGACCGCCTCCCCTTGGTTTGGAACCTTTTGGGACAAAACCTCGGCGTTGTCCGTAGGGCGAGGGGAGGAAGCGGTCAGAAGTGAAAAGCTATTCACATCCGACGGATCCAAGGAACCAGTCGACGATATGTCGACTTGGGCTCAGGGCGGACTACATGATTATTTTCGGCGTTAGGAGAAGCTGTGCAATAAAGGAACGCTACGAGTCACTCTGGTGTCCGAAAACTAACGACTTCGCCAGGGGCTTGGCCCTGGGCGGCCACTCCTCCTCGCTGTCGGCGGCGTTGGCGGAGTGGTCCGGAGGAAGGGTTCTGCCCTTCTCGGACCCTCCGGCCTCCCCAGTTGGGGCGGCCTTCCTTTTCTTTTCTCCCCCCACTAGAGGGGGCGAAGCCTCTTTTTCCTCCTCCTCATCTTCGTGGGAGGAGTGCGCCTCGGAGTCATCGGACGATGAGTCCGACACCACCCGGCGTGGGGAACTCTTTCGGGTTCTCGTGGCCTTCTTCTTGGCCTTCTTCTCTGGCTCCACGTAAGGTGCCAGAACCAGTAGCTCCGCCAAACGGGCGTCTGCTGGGCCTTCTGGCAAAGGAGCCGGACAGTCGATCTATCCGGCCGTCTCCTGCCAGTCCTGTCAAAGGTACGGGAGCATAGATCCCACAAGGAGTCGATCTATGAAAAATGAGTATCCTGCAATAGGTAAAACAGCTTACCGCGCTGGCTTGGCGCTTCATGCAGAATCCGCGATCCTCGGAAGCAGAAGGGGGAACCTCGGCCCCCTTTAATAGCACCTTCCAGGCATCCTCGTACGTTGTGTCGAAGAGCCTGTTCAGAGTTTGGTGCTGGGCCGGGTCGAACTCCCACAAATTGAAAGCCCGTCGTTGACATGGGCGGATCCGGCGGATGAGCATGACTTGGACTACGTTGACGAGTTTGAGCTTCTTGCTCACCATGTTTTGGATACAGGTTTGGAGTCCGGTCAGTTCTCCCGAACTACCACAGGACAGGCCCTTCTATTGCCAGGAGGTGAGCCGCATGGGGATGCCTGATTGGAACTTGGGGGTCGCTGCCCATTCATGGTCGCACAACTCGGTGATGTAGAACCACCCCGATTGCCACCCCTTTACGGTCTCCACGGAGGAGCCCTTGGGCCATGTGACATTGGGCATCTTGCCCACCATGGCGCCTCCGCACTCTGCCTAGCGGCCGTGCACTTCCTTCGGCTTGACATTGAAGGTCTTCAGCCATAAGCCGGAGTGGGCTTGATGCGGAGGAAAGCCTCGCACACGACACGATAAACGCCGAGATGTTGAGGATGAAGTTCGGGGCCAGATCGTGGAAATCCAGGCCGTAGTAGAACATGAGCCCCCGGACGAATCGGTGAAGAGGGAATCCCAATCCATGGAGGAAATGGGTAAGGAACACTACCCTCTCATGGGGCCTGGGGGTGGGGATCAGCTGTCCCTCATCCGGGAGCCGGTGCGCGATGTCGTCGGACAAGTATCCGTCTCTCCTCAACTTCTTGATGTGTCCCTCCGTGACGGAGGACACCATCCACCTGCCTCCCGCTCCAGACATGGTTGGAGAAGGTTGAGGTGGGAAATGCGGACTTGGGCGCTGGAGCTCGAGTGTGCGAGAATGGATGAGCAAGGGAGGAAGAAGGCGTGGATGAAAAGGTGAATCCTTATCCCTTTATATGGGCGGACGAAACTATGCGTCCCCACCAGCCTAGTAAAACTCGCTTATCCCCCAAGCGCCGTAATCAATGGCGTGGTTGGGTTACCCACGCCCGTATTGATGAGAATCCCGTGATAAGGGGACACGATCTCTGCTTTGACAAGACGTGCGAAGCAAACCGCAGAATACGTCAACAGATTAGATTTGTGAAAATATTAGTCTCTCTACGGTGGTATGTGGAACTTGTTTTGCTGAGCCGGACACGATCCTCGTGTTCAAAGCATCTTCTATGGAGTATTCAGAGGAGGAACCCTCCTTGCAATACCGAAGACAATCTGCGCATCGGACTCGTCGTCATTGAAAGCCTGGTTCAGGGGCTACTGAGGGAGTCCTGGATTAGGGGGTGTCCAGATAGCCGGACTATAACCTTTGGCCGGACTGTTGGACTATGAAGATACAAGATTGAAGACTTCGTCCCGTGTCCGGATGGGACTTTCCTTGGCGTAGAAGGCAAGCTTGGCAATACGGATATTTAGATCTCCTCCCATTGTAACCGACTCTGTGTAAACCTAGCCCTCTTCGGTGTCTATATAAACCAGAGGGTTTTAGTTCGTAGGACAACATACAATCATACCATAGGCTAGCTTCTAGGGTTTAGCCTCTCAGATCTCATGGTAGATCAACTCTTGTACTACCCATATCATCAATATTAATCAAGCAGGAGTAGGGTTTTACCTCCATCGAGAGGGCCCGAACCTGGGTAAAAACATCGTGTCCCTTGTCTCCTGTTACCATCCGCCTAGACGCACAGTTCGGGACCCCCTACCTGAGATCTGCCGGTTTTGACACCGACAAGGAACAAGAAAATGGGCAAGCCAGCCCCGACGAACAGGCCCTGCCCATCGACAATTCAGAGGACGACAACTACCTTCCACTCTCCGAAGATGAAGTAAGCCTCGGCGACAAAGACTTCATCGTACCCGAGGAACCCCTCGAGCAGGAGCGCTTCAAGCGTAGGCTAATAGCCACTGTAAGGAGCCTGAAAAAGAAGCAGCAGCAGCTTCAAGCTGACCAAGACCTACTCAACGATAGATGGATCGAAGTCCTAGCCTCCGAAGAATACGGCCTTATTGGCCCAGCTAAAAGCTACCCGAAGCATAGATTGCTACCTCAGCTCGATGACGAGGCGTTGGGGCCCGTACCATCATCACACAATGTGGCAGGTCGCCGACAACTCTGTCCAGGTAAAGAGGCAACTCAAGCCGAACACCGGACCGCCCCACCTCGCCGTAAAGGCAAGAATAACACAACTTATGGTTGTACAGACGACCTTCAACGGGACTTGGATAGTAGAGCAGGACTCGCAAAATTGATCTATGGATCACGAGGGTATACCTCGACACGCGACGATGGCTACCTATTCGGACGTGACAAACCTAGTCACGCCCGAGCCGAAAACGGAAAACAGACTCCTCCGGAGTTATGTCGCAGTGTGGCCCTACATAGAGGCGCCGCACACCCTCTTTGCTTCACTGATGAAGTAATGGATCATGAATTCCCTGAAGGATTCAAAACCGTCAATATCGAATCATACGATGGAACAACCGATCCCGCGGTGTGGATAGAAGATTTTATCGTCCACATCCATATGGCTCGTGGAGATGACCTCGACGCCATTAAATACCTCCCACTAAAGCTAAAAGGGCCAGCTCGGCACTGGCTAAACAGCCTGCCTGAAAACTCCATAGGCAGCTGGGAAGACTTGGAAGAAGCCTTCCTTGACAATTTCCAAGGAACATACGTCCGGCCACCGGATGCCAATGACCTAAGTCACATTGTCCAGCAGCCCGGAGAGTCTGCCAGGAAGCTCTGGACTCGTTCTTAGTCAAAAAGAACCAAATCATGGACTGTCCGGACGCGGATGCCAATGCAGCCTTCAGACACAGCATCCGGGACGAATGGCTTGCACGCCACCTCAGACAAGAAGGACCTAAATCCATGACAACCCTCACTGCTCTAATGGCCCGCTTTTGCGCGGGAGAAGATAGCTGGCTCGCTCGTAGAAGCAACAGCGCCAGCGACCCGGGCACATCCAACATCCGAGACGGCAACGGCAAGCCACGACAAAGCAAAAACAACAGTCGCAGTGATAATGAAAGATCACGCGACACAACGGTCAATGCCGGATTCAGCAGTCCCAAGACCGGTCAACGGAAGAAGCCATTCAAGGCGAACCGAGATGAACCATCCAACCTTGGCAGGATATTTGACCGACCCTGCCAGATTCACGGACACCCCGATAAACCAGCTAATCATACTAATAGAAACTGCTGGGTATTTAAGCAGGCCGGCAAGATCAACGCCGAACACAAGGGGAGGAGGCCACTCGGTGACAGGGACGAAGCAGAGGTTCACCAACGAAACACCGGGGGTCATAAGCAGTTTCCACCCGAGGATCGATTACTCCCGGAGCGGAAATAGCAGTCCGGCTTCCGCCGCCCACCTCGTACACCCACAAAATGGGTACCGTGTGTACATCACTACGCACTAGGGATACCATGGGCATTGGTGGAAGCATACTATGGACAAGCCTGCAAGCATTCCCGTAATACTATTTATCTATTTTCTTTTTTTCCTCTTTCTCTATCTCTTGAAAACATGTGACAGATAGGGCAAACATCTAAAACTGACTCTATCGGAGTTCGGATCCTTACAATCTCGTCAAGGGCTATTTCCATCAAGGATTCCCCTTGCCGAGGACAGGCGGCGCAGACGTGCGGCAGGAGGTCCAAAATAACTTTTTGTAGACCGCACTCTTTATTTCAAGCCTGTACTATGCCTCCTCCTCCGCCTCCGACCCCGAGCATGTCAAATAGCCGGGGTGGTGGTCTATATATATAGGGAGATTTACATTTTTTCCCCTAACTTTGTCCCGACCTCATCTTTACCCCTAAATAAAAACAGCACTGAACTTTACCCCTCTTCCGTTAAGTGCGCTTATAGAAATACCCTTTCGTACATTTTCCGTCCAGTCAAATTCATTTGACCGTTAAGTGCGTGTGTAGAAAAATCTAACGATCAAAGGCCTTTGACTGGTTGGAAAATGTACGGAAGGGCATTTCTATAAGCGCACCTAACGGAAGAGGGGCAAAGTTGAGCACTATTTTTATTTAGGGGTAAAGATGAGGTCGGAACAAAGTTAGGGGGGAAAGTGGAATTGACCCATATATATAAAGTAATCATTGGCATATTGCTCAAGTCCCGGTAAAAAGTATCCAAACTAATCATCTGTGTTGTTTCACCAATGAATATGGCTCCTATGGTTATTTCACAGATATACCTTAGCAAACCTGCCAGGGGCTCGGTATGGGAACAAATGAGTTGCCAGCAAAAGTCCGAACAGCTCTATAGCGTACTTCGGCGTCGCAAGTTTGGCCTTATATGCATCAGCTCCGAATCATTGTCTTGGGTCAATAGATGGGTTGCCCGGCTCCTGTGCTTGCTACCCTACGTTCCGCCCCATCGGCTAGGGTAGTAAAGGGAGAACTACTGCGATTGTGCCCTGGTCTAAACCGGATGAGCACCTCAGTAGAGAAAGTAGAAAACTGACTGTCATGATGTGGTGAGAGCTGGTCAACCACTTGACGACTTATTGGAATCTTCAGCGATTCTCCGTGTCACACGAGGGATCTTTTTCAGATCAAATATGTAAGGCACCATATCATAATACGCCGCATACATACAAGGGGCTATGTCGTAGCCCCACCAAAAAACTCCTATGGCTAAATGAAAGTGTTAACGCCCAATAGTCTGATTGCCTGGTTCGCCGCATTATCACCTCCTTCATGGACCAAGACGTTGGATAAAGAGTGATCAAATGCTTTCCCGAACACCCCCGTACTTCCTACGAGGGGGCTAAAGCCGACGACTGGAAGACTTTCAGATTATATTAAAATGGCCGCACAGGAGGAATACGAGCTTTCGAGCAAAACATAAAAATAGATTAAACTATAAAATTGTCTTTTACAATTCTCATACACTTCACTCGAACATTATGTCTTTTGATCACTGACCCTCTATCATGCGGGCAGCCTCTAGGACGTCCTCAAAATAATGCTCCGATTCTGGACGGTCCTTGCCCTTGGGTGGACTCTTCGTCGCAACATCGATGGCCTTCATCTTCCCCCAGAATGTTTTTACTCGTGCACAAGCCATCCGTGCACCCTCAATGCACGTCGACCGCTTCACAGCGTTGATACGCGGCACCGTGTCAACAAGCCTTTGCACCAAACCAAAGTAGCTATTCAGAACTGGCTCAGTTGGCCACAATAGGACTACGACATTCTTCATGGCAGCGCCAGATATCCTATGAAGCTCGGCCCATTGGGACATCTGTTCATTCAGCAATAGAGGGCGCTTTGATGCGCCAAGCTGTGACCAGAAAAGCCTCTCCGTTGCGTACCCCTCTCGCACATGATAATACTGCACCGCATCGGAAGAACTCTTCGACAAGTCTAAAAGCTCGTCCGGAGAACTCCACACTCGGTCAAACTGAGCATAGTTTGGATCACCGAACTTGGTCTATAGCAGAAAGGGTTTCCCTGCCGCAATCTCCCCAGCTTGCCGGTTCTCCTCACGGGCCGCTCTGGATTCTGACCGCGCCTCTCTCGCCTCTTGTAAGGCCTTGTTCAGTTCAGCCATTTTGGCTTCATTCTCCTTCTCCCGAAATTCACAACGGCTAGTAGCATTTTCCAGTTCAAGCGCCATTGTGGACATCTTCTCCTCGTGTTGGCGCTGTGTAGCTTGTTCGGCTTTCAACTCAGCCCATGCCTTTTCGGCAGCCCCATTGCTACATCGAGCCTGCTCCTTGGCCCGAGCCAGCTTCGCTCGAAGTACTTCAATGGCGGCAGCACCATCTGCAGCCACGCATATTCCAACATACAAATTTCAGCATCATGCTTATACCGCAAAAAGGTATGGGGATTGCCCCGAATACATACCTTGCGACTCGTCAAGACGCATGTTGATTAACGCAAGGTCATCCCCTGCTACGTCAAGCTTCCGCTGGAGTTCAGCAATATCCATAGCCCGGGAAGTAGCCAACGGGGAAGCAGCATGTGTTCAAGTTCATCAGAATAAGTCCGTGAGTAATTATTTTCGATCGTCTGTTCGCTTCCCAGTGGAAGCCGACCCGAGACTCATCGGCTACTACCTATACACAGGTGCATCTTTGCAAGCAAAACATAGCTGAAAACATTATATCACTAACCTCGAAGCCTTTTAGCAGGCTCATGAAGGCTTCATTCAATCCGCTCTTCGCGGACAGAACCTTCTCAACCACTATACCCATCAAGAAACGCTGGTCCTCCGAGACAGATGCTTTTCGCAACATATCTTGCAATATATCCGGAGCCTCCGGGTTTGCAGAAGCCGCTCTACGAGCACATCCATCCTTTGAAGGAATCCGTTCACCCGTCTCCGGAATCACCGTCGGCTGCGCGTCAGACAGCCCTGGGCCTTTATTATCAGCCCCATAATCATGGACGGTCGGAGATCCACCTTCGAGTACTGCCTCTTTTATCCCCAGCGTAGCTTGTTGATCAAGAAAAACCCTCTGTGATGACACTTCGGAGTCGTCCGCCTTATTGGGCGAGGAGGTTGGGGGAGGCGTCTCGCTCTCCATCATCTCTGGGAGGAGACCTCCCGAAGAAGAGGATTGCCCAGAGTAACTCTGTGCCGACCTGTAAAAATGTATGGACACGTTACGTATGTCTTCGGTAATGACAAAGGAGCGGGACACTATCAAAGTACCCCAGATTCACTTACGGTTTGGTCGACGGCTTGTCCCCATGTTGGAGCTGTTCGACAGCATCGCTTTCCAAACCCAAGTCGCTCGACGGTGGCATCTTGCCCCTCTTAGGAGACCGTCCCTCCCGACCTTCGGAGGCGGCCCTTTTCCTCCTGCTCGGAGAAGGGATACTGGGTCCTCTTTCTCCTTTTTCTTTGGGCAAGGAAAGGTCGATTTCTCCAGACTCAGTATCCGACTTACCTCCGGAATAAAGGTCATCTCGGGTCTTCTTACTCTCCTCTTTACCGTCCCTTGCCGGCGCCTGGCATGGTGCCGAGGCCAGCATCCTTGGTAACAAAGGATTAGCTGGGTCTTCAGGACACCTGTTCCGTTCCACTTTCTTTATCAAGCCCTGAAAAAGGATGATTCGGTCAGTAGCACTGAGTGTCTGATTATGAGGTATTCGGCGAACGAGTACTTACCGGGGTGTCCGGATGGTTGCAGTCTAAGCCGATATCTTCGGTGGCGTCCGGCCATTGCTTTTGTATCCCGAAAAATAATCTCCACATTGCTTCGTTTGTAGTGCCGAAGAAATGCTGAAGAGTCCGCGACCCTTCTGGATTGAACTCCCACATGCGGAGAGGCCGTCGCTGGGATGGCAGGGTCCGGCGGACTAGCATCACTTGAACAACGTTGACGATATTGATGTCCCTCTCAATAAGGCTTCAGATGCGACTTTGCAAAGTTCGCACCTCCTCCATTGATCCCCAGTCCAACCCCTTATTAATCCATGATGCAAGCTAAATTGGGGGGCTGGATCAAAATGCGGGCACAACTACCCACTTGGAGCCACGGGGCTCGTTGATATAGAACCACCCCTGCTGCCATAAATCGGAAGATTTGGCAAAGGATCCCTCTAGCCAAACAGCGCTAGCAAACTTCTTCACTATGGCACCACCGCAATCTACCTGTTCCCCGTCTGTCGCTTGCGGCTTCACATCGAAGGTCTTGAGCCACAAGCCGAAGTGCGGAGGAGTTCAGAGGAAGGCTTCACACGTGACGATAAACGCCGAGATGAGAATAATAGAGTCTGGGGCCAGATCGTGGAAATCTAGCCCATAATAGAACATGAGCCCTCGGACGAAGGGGTTAAGTGCAAACGCTAACCCACGGAGGAAGTGGGATGCAAACACAAACCTCTCGCCGGATCTGGTGGTGGGAATAACCTGCTCCTCGGTAGGAAGCCGATGAAGGATTTCTATGGTCAGATATCTCGCTGCTCAAAACTTTGCAATATCTGCCTCTGTGATAGAAGAAGCCACCCACCGGCCTTGACAGCCGGATCCGGACATGATTGGAGCTAGTGGCGATTGAAACCCGGGTGAAAGGAAAAGACGGGTTTGTACCCCTATATAAAAGGCCACGAATATCGAGCGTCTCCTCCTAGACCACAAAACTTGCATATTCCCAAGGAGTTGTACCCAAGCAACGGTTGGGTTACCCACGTCTGGGATGATAAGAATCCCTTAAAAAGGGGAGACACGATCTCTGCTTGTACAGGACATGCCAAGGAACCAGGTCTCGGGACGTGGGACGATGGGCTGGCTAACGGTTCGAAAATAATGACCGAGCAGGCGTGATGTTATATCACCAAAAAGTTGTCAGCGGATTGGACTTGTGAAATATTATATCTTTTGCAGTTGTGTATACAGGTCCGGATACTATCATTGCATCCGAGGACTATCTTGGAGGTCGAAAAGGGGAACCCGCCTTGTAATGCTGAATGCAATCTGCGCGCCGGACTCCTCATCGTTGAAGCCAGGTTCAGGGGCTACTAAGGGAGTACTGGACTATGGGGTCCTCGGGCGTTTGGCCTATTATCACTGGGCCGGACTGGTGGGCTGTGAAGACGTGAAGGCGGAAGACTATACCCGTGTCCGGATAGGACTCTTCTTGGCGTGGAAGGCAAGCTTGGCGATCAACTAAACAAATTCCTTTCTATGTAACCGACTCTATGTAACCCAAGATCCCTCCGGTGTCTATATAAACCGGGGGGTTAGTTCTATAGGACCGAATACTCATTACCATAGTCATACATGCTAGACTTCTAGGGTTTAGCCATTACGGTCTCGTGGTCGATCAACTCTTGTAATACTCATATTCATCAGGATCAATCAAGCAGGAAGTAGGGTATTACCTCCATAGAGAGGGCCCGAACATGGGTAAACATCGTGTCCCCCTTCTCCTGTTACCGTCGACCTTAGACGCACAGTTCGGGACCCCCTACCCGAGATCCGCCGGTTTTGACACCGACAGCCAGCCTTTCACCGGAATGGGCCACTTTGGGCCGTGCCATGTGTCGACCTATCATAGGCGCCTCCTATCCAATGAGTGGATGACATTTGTCGTAGCAGTGAGCCAACACGTGTTTGCTCCGACCAATGAGAATTTTACACATGGAAAATCCCCATTGGTCCAGGCTGTTAACAGGTTATCAGATCCAAACCAGAACCCGATAGCTTAACAACGACCCGTTATGGTGGATGTCATGTGTCGGTCACCCTTGACGAAAGCACTTCTATGACGTGCGGTTTATCGTCATGGAAGTGGACACTTTCGTGATGATAATTTTGGTAATGTCATGGAACACTTCTACGACAGCATAGGTATGACTATCTTGATTCTGTTATAAAATCATCAAGGATGTACATGCATGACAGAAAATGTGACCTACTGTGACAAATACGTATCATCACGGAAGTGTATTTTTTTGTATGAGATGAGTTTTCGTCCCAAACCCTGATATATACTTCAAAAGAGATTGTCCATTTCGTACACGAAGTGCATCATGTTTTTGCCATAACCCTCTCATCTTTTTAGCATATGCTCTGTGGGTGAAATGATGATACCATGTCAACTTACAACCTTTTTAGAGTTCATTTGTAGTACTTTTCAATTTCAGGGTCGTTCAGCTCAAAAAATCAGTAAATGCATGAAAAATAGCAAATGAAGTTAGAAAGGATTTAAAATTGATAACGTGGCTTGGAATGGTGCATACTGAATGGACAAAAAGTCTGGAGTTGAAATAAGTTTAAAAAATGAAATGCCTTTGTAACAGATGAGTTTTCGTCTGAAACCCTGATAGTTCGAAACAGATTGTCCATTTTGTACACGACGTGCATCCTAATTTTGTCGTAACCCTCTCAAATTTTTAGCACATGCTATGTGGGTGAAATGATGATACCATGGCAACTTTCAACCTTTTCAGAGTTCATTTGTAGTGCTTTTCAATTTCAGGGTCATTTAGCTCAAAAAATTAGTAAATGCATGAAAAATAGCAAATGAAGTCAGAAAGGGTTGAAAATTGATGACGGGGCTTTCAATGGTGCATACTGAACGCACAAAAAGTCTGGATTTGAAATAAGTTAAAAAATGAAATGCCTTTGTAGCAGATGAGTTTTCATCTGAAACCTAATACTTCGAAAAAGAGATTGTCCATTTTGTACACGAAGTGCATCCTGTTTTTGCCGTAACCCTCTCAACTTTTTAGCACATGCCATGTGGGTGAAATGTTGATACCATGCCAACTTTCAACATTTTCAGAGTTCATTTTGTAGTGCTTTTCAATTTCAGGGTCATTTATCTCAAAAAAACAGTAAATGAGCTGAAAAATAGCAAATGAAGTTAGAAAGGGTTGAAAACTGATGGCGTTTGTCCGAAGCACAAAAGTACACGTTTCAAATGCCAAAACACATAAACACCCTAACTATTACAAAGATTCCCAACGGTTTGTCCAAAGTTGGACTCTCCAGATATATAAGTCCGGAAACTCACTAGAGAAGAAAGTGATGACAGTGAAGCCAGTCATATCCCAGAGTGGGATCTTTGGTTGTGAAACTTTTTCTTCCTTTGTGTCCCTTTGTGCCGTAACCATGGACAATCTTCATCATTCAACCTGATGCTCGGGTCAATATTCACTGTGAAGGTAGCAATTTCATGAAACTTTTCACAATCTTCTAACATGTCAGTCTTGTCATCCACTTCCACAATGTTTCTTTTCCCCGAAAGAACTATGTGGCGCTTTGTCTCATCGTATGATGTATTCGCTTCCTTATATTTTCTTTTTCTCGGCGTGGTAGACATGTCCTTCACATAGAAAACCCATGCCACATCATTGGCTTGGACTAATGGTTCGTCTGCATACGCAAGATTGTTGAGATCGACTGTTATCATTCCGTACTGCGGTCTTCCGTTACCCCGTCTCGTGTCAGATTGACCCATTTGCACCGAAACAAAGGACCTTCAAACCACGTCCATAGTCATGTTCCCATATCTCCTCTATGTAACCATAATATGTGTCCTTTCCCTCTTGGTTGCTGCATCAAAGAGGACACCACTGCTTGGTTGGTGCTCTTCTTATCTTGGGAAATCGTGTAAAATGTATTCCCATTTATGTCGTCCATTTGAAAGTCATTATATTCGAAGATGGTAACTAGGACAGCAAGTACAGGTCGTCTTCAACAGCGTCGTCAAGCATGGCGCGCGTCTGTAACCAGCTGACGAAAGTTCCCATTTGTTCATGTGTAATCCACTCATCAGACTGCTCTGGGTGTTTGGAGCATAGAATATTCTTGTGTTCCTCGATATACGGAGCCACCAAAGTGGAATTTTTTAGAACTGTGTAGTGTGCTTGAGTGAGAGACTGCCCATCCATAGATATTATTTGTTTCTGTCCTAGCGTGCCATTTCCACCCAGTTTGCCCTGATGCCACGATTCAGGAACACCAATCGGCTTAAGGTCAGGAATAAAGTCAACACAAAACTCAATGACCTCCTCATTTTCATGGCCCTTGGAGATTCTTCCTTCAGGCCTAGCACGGTTATGAACATATTTCTTTAAGACTCCCATGAACCTCTCAAAGGAGAACATATTGTGTAGAAATACGAACCCAGAATGACAATCTCTTCGCATAGGTGAACTAGGACGTGCATCATGATGTTGAAGAAGGATGGTGGGAACACCAACTAAAACCTGACAAGACATTGCACCAAATAATTCTCTATCCTTGGTATGATTTCTAGATTGATTACCTTCTGGGAGATTGCATTGAGGAATGCACATAGCTTCACAATGGCTAATCAAACATTTTCAAGTAGAAGCCCGTCAATGCAACCAGAAGCAGTTGCGTCATAATCACGTGGCAGTCATGAGACTTTAGGTTCTGGAACTTTTTCACTGCCATATTTATTATTCCCTTTATATTCGACGAGAAGCCAGACGGGACCTTCATACTAAGCAGGCATTCAAAGAAGATTTCCTTCTCTTCGGTAAGAGTGTAGCTGGCATGACCCTGATGTATGCCCTCTTTTCCGTGCATATGTTGCTGGTCCTCTCGTGCCTCCAGTGTATCTTTTGTCTTCCCATACACGCCCAAGAAGCCAAGCAGGGTCACGCAAAGATTCTTCATCACGTCAATCACATCGATTGCAGAGCGGACCTCTAGGTCTTTCTAATAGGGTAGGTCCCAAAATATAGATTTCTTCTTCCACATGTGTGCGCGTCCGTTAGCGTCATTCGGAACAGATTGTCCGTCAGGACCCTTCCCAAAGATTACCTTTAAATCCTTGACCATATCATGTACATCATCACCAGTACGGTGGCGAGGATTCGTCCGTTGATCTTCCTCGCCTTTGAAATGCTTGCCTTTCTTTCTTACAGGATACCTACTTGGAAGAAATCGATGATGTCCCAGTTATACATTCTTCTTACAATTATCCAAATATATATTGTCAGTATCATCCAAACAGTGCGTGCATGCGCGGTATCCTTGTTTGTCTGTCCTGAAAGGTTACTGAGAGCAGTCCAATTAGTTGGTATTGCTCTTCAATGCTGCACTGGGGGCTATCGTGTTGGTCTCAACGTGGTCCAAATCTCTCCTCGAGAATTTCGGTTTTCTATTGCTAATAACAAAGTTGGTCACTTCATATACAGTTTTAAGGACCAGGTTTGGCCTGATTTCGTTTGCCACTTTCACTTATTCAATGGCCATTTTAACTGTGCTCCGGTGGCTGCATCCTGTTGGCATGCTGATGAGGAATTACCAGAGTTAACTGGTCGGAGACCTATTGCTATTCAGTCCAAGTTGGGCTCTACGAACCCCACGTCTGTCTCCAACTCCATGCAGCAGCTTGCAAAGTTTAATTTGGTTCCGCTCAATTTTATGCGGTTTTCCAATAAGGATTCAGGTGAAGCTTCTACCTCTGCTATTTGGAATGATCAACAACCGGATTCAATTGTTCATGCCATTCTTCCTGATCAGGAAGAACAACTCAATTTTGGATCTTTTCGTGCCACACCCACAATTTTGGAAACTGTTCACCTATTTCCTTATTGGACAAATTTCTCCAATTAGCCAGATAAGAGGAATCACAAATCCCAGTCTTTCTCCATTTGGGCGCCTTTAAATGCAGAGTCAACGTGGCATATCCCACTCTCCCGCAAAGTTTCCTCTCTTCGGCATTCAAATATGCACCGGCCCATGAGCATTGGCCCCCGATTCTTTCGGCCCAACACAAGGCAGACTTGGCCCAGGCCGCATACACAGAAGAGGAGATTTCAGATTTATCTGCTAATTGGGAAAACCTGTGTGGACGATGCCTACAATGGGGTCACAAAAAGATTGCCTGCCACGCCAGGATTATTTCCATTAATTGTTCTGCACCTGATCATAAGGTAACCCTCTGCCCATTACGCGCTAATCCGCCATCCCATTTGAGCTTGAAATCCACAAGTATCGGGAATCATATCAATCAACCAGGATTTTCAATGCCTATTACTTCTAACACTTCCACAACTACCAAACACTCGACCACCGTCCGATGCAATAGTTGCGGCTTCTATGGCAACGTGGCTCGATTTTGCCTTAAACTCCGCAGAGCGAGGCAATGGAAATGGGTGCCCAAAAAATCTACTCTTTCCATTCCTACCCCTCACGTTCCAACTTCTGCCTCGAATACTGATACGCCCCCGCTCTGCTCTATCACTCGACCGCAGTCACCATCATTGCTCCCACCCTCGCTCCCCCTCTCCACGATGGTGAACTATCCCCTGAACCCGGTGCCATTCCTGCCGCCGGGCTTCGCCGTCGGGCCAGTGCCTGCTGATCGCATCATCCGGAGCGGGATGCTGGTCAGCCTGATTCCTCCGTTGAATCATGACTACCTTGCCATTGCTGAAACCAGTCAATATGTTCCTCTGCACTGCCGGGCCGCCATCCGCACTGCTATCCAAGGTTTGCTTCATGAAGCCCAACTTTTCACCATGGAATCTAGTGATCATCCTCTGGGTATTGGGATTTTTGGATTTGCAGATTCCCTCCTCATAGATACTGCCGTTGCCACCCCTCTGGAATTAGAGGAAGAAGATCTGCTCACTACTTTTGTGCCGCATTATGAGGCTCTCAATAGGCGCACCACTACCTTCGGTCCTGAGATTTGGTTGATGTGTTTTGGTTTCCCCTATGACTATCAAACAGACTACTACATTAGTAAGTATTTCGGGGGATTTGGATCCTTGGTGTCTTGGTTTAACCCTCATAAGGATAGAAGGTTTACGTTGATCAAAGCTAGAGTTATCAGTCTGCAGCTAGTCCCTAAAAGCTTTGTAGTGTGGCAACTAGGTGGTGCACGGGACTGCTGGACAGTCCAAATCACTATCTTGCACAGCAATGATTGGAAGGCACTCCTCCCTAAAGTTCCACCTGCACGTGAAGAACCACCTCCTCCAGACGGCAATCCGCATCCCTAGTTCGGTCCAGAGCTCACTGCGGAGCATCTTTATCAAAAGCAAGTGCAAAATTGGCTTGTTCAGAATACAACTCCGGCCAATGGTAGTCAGCAAGGCAACAATGGTTGGGGTGAATGGTAGGCGCCACCAGGTCCACCAGTTGTCCAAATGCCACCATACCTAATGAACTTTCAAGCTTGGCTGGCCGCGCAGGGGATGACAGTGCAACATGCTTTGGTTCCTGAGAAAAACCTGGAAGACAGTGCTACTCAGGCTTGGAATGACTCGATCATTGTCTCTGATGAGGGCAGCTCGGATCACTCGGAGTCTGCTTTTGCCTTGGTGATTGTGGACAACCCAGCCCATCAGGAGACGGTGCCAGTGTTGTCTGAAGAATCTCTTACTGTCACTGTTAAAATGCTTTGGACTCTCCACCCATGGAGAAATGCTCATGAATCTCTTACTTGCTAACCCAACTCCTCGCCAACTACTCAACAATGCTCTGTTCTCCGCAATTCGTCCGGTTGGGCCACCTGGGGCCCCTGGAGCAGTGGCTACGGTCTGAGATCCAACTTATAGGTGGAAGTTCAGGTTTCTGTCAACTCGGGTGGGTTGCAGTTCAAGCAAGTGCCCAACACAACCACTGGCTCTTCTGTGGTCCTCACTGAGCTGAATGAGCTCTCTGCCCAGCCTAAGATTTTGTAGTTGCCAGCTCCTGGAGAGATACAGGCGGTCGATATTCAGCCAACTGATTCTGTTGAGCCTGCTGCTATGCAGTCTGAAGGTATTCAGATAACAGAAACTGTCAAACCTGTCGCAGCTCAGTCTGATGATCAGATCTCCCCCGCCAGTACTAAAGTGATATCTGAATCCTTCTCTTCTGAAATGGATATGCTGAGCAGCGCGCTATCTGAGACCATCTTGATTTTAGAGAGCTCCACCATGAACACCAACACTCAGAAGCACCGCAAAGGAAAGATGTATGTGCCCATTGATACAGCCAATCTCCGACGCAGCAACAGATCCACCAAGTATGATGGCTTAAGGGTCCCACATCCTTCTGATTCTCGCCAGCCGAAGTCCAAGGTTAAACCTCGTCTGATCCCCTCAGCTGCAACTAACACTTCACAGCACACATCTGCAGTACATGCATCTGACGCACAAGATCTTGCAGTCCCACCTCCTACTCCACTTGCTACTATGCAGGCAGTGGGTACCCAACTGTGCGCCATCCCAGCTAAGGAGCTGTCTGATGCAGCTCTCACCAAGGGGCCCGAGGACTCCACCTCCTCCGCCTAATATATCTGAGGTGCTTACTTTTCTTTTGCTTCTTAAGTCGATGGTACTTTTGCAGAGTTGGAATGTGATCTATTGGAATATTCGCGGTCTTAATTCCCCCGATAAACATTTCGCTCTTTCAAATGCGATCAATGCTAGTGGCTGCGCCGTTATTTGTCTCCAGGAGTCCAAAATGCCTTCTTTTGATGCCGCTATGCTCAAAGGTTTATGCCCTCGACATTTTGATAAGTTTGCTTTTATACCATCGCAAGGAGCCTCGGGCGGCATAATAACGATTTGGAATGGTAGCATGTTTTCAGGCGATGTCTATTTATCAGAACCCTTTGCTCTGGGCATAGAATTTACTTCTACTCAGTCAGCGCATCGGTGGAAATTGATTAATGTTTACGGTCCGTGCCAGGGGGAACAACGTGACAAGTTTACTCAATGGATCTTTGACATTGATATCCCACCTTCTGAGGACTAGCTCCTCCTCGGAGATTTCAATTACATTCAATCACCTGATAATCGTAGCAAACCTGGTGGTAACGTGCATGATATGTTCGTTTTTAATGATTTCATTCGACAGCAGATGCTCACGGAAATTCCTATCAAAGGCAGAAGTTATACATGGTCAAACATGCAACAAATCCCACTGCTTGAACAGCTCGACTGGGTTTTCACCTCTCTAAATTGGACCGCCTCCTTCCCCAATACGATTGTCAATCCGCTGGGTAGACCGGTTTCAGATCATATCCCTTTCTCGGTGGTTATCCAGACCATAATCCTAAAAGCAAAATCTTTAGGTTCAAAACATACTGGATCATGCACCCTGGGTTTATGGACGCCGTTGAGCAGGCTTGGAACAAACCTATTCGCCATGGGAAAATTCGAATGCTGCATCCAGACTATGTCAAAAGCTTAAGTCTGTTCGTCATGCGCTCTCTCAGTGGAGTAAAAAGATTTCCCGCCTAAAAGTTGCCATTGATAACACCAACAAAGCCATTCTTGAATTAGACTCCATTGCGGACCGCCGCAGTCTCACAATACCTGAAAACAATTTTTGGCCATTCTCAAAAAACACCTTCTCTGACTATTGCAATACGAGAAGGAATATAGGGAAAAATGATGCACTATTAGATGGATTAAGTTTGGAGATGAAAACTCGAAGTTTTTCCAGGCGGTGGCAACGGAAAGCTACAGAAGAAATTGTATCTCAACCCTAAAAACGATAGATGGCACGTAAGTTGACGATCATGTGGGCAAGGAGTCAATTCTTTTGGAGGCCTTCAAAGATCGCCTAGACCTTGAGATCACAGGTGGATTTTGATAGCCTCACCACTCCTTTCACACATGCAGAAATAGATGCAGTTATCAAGGACATGCCGGTGGATCGCGCCCCTGGGCCTGACGGTTTCAACCGGTCTTTTTTAAAAGCGTGTTGGCCGATCATCAAAACATATTTTTATCAGCTTTGTGAGAAATTTCATTCAGTAAAACTGAATTTGGAAAGCCTCAACTATTGATTCATCACTCTAACATCTAAGAAAAATGCCCCCGAGATAGTTAATTTTTATCAGCCCATCACGCTCCTTAACTGCTGCCTCAAGATGATCACCAAAATTCTTGCCAATAGGCTCCAGAAAATAATCCTTCAAATTGTCCACCGCAACCAATATGGCTTCCTACGTGGTAGATCCATACATGATTGTCATGCCTCCAAACGAGAAATTATCTTATTGAAGTTGGATTTTGCCAAGGAATTCGACACTATAGAACAATCGGCTATGCTCCAAATTATGAAGACAATGGGATTTAACAAGCAATGGCTCCAGTGGATAGAATGCATCTTTGCCTCTGGGAAATCCTCAGTCCATCTCAATGGGACCCCGGGCCGCCAATTCCAGTGCAGGTGTGGAGTCCAACAAGGTGATCCTTTGTCGCCCTTGATTTTTGCGTTGGCCGCTGACTTGCTTCAAATGGCCATAAATGATGCTCTGGCTAACAAACTCTTGCAACACCCGATCCTCCACATCTGACGACAATTTTCCGGTAATTCAATACGCGGACGACACCATCATTGTCATGCCGGCATGCCAGGAGCAGATCATTCGCATGAAGCAAATTCTGACAGATTATGCTGCCTCGATCGGACTCAAAATCAATTTCCATAAGTCAACCATGATTCCGATCAACACACCTCGCGACAAGTGGAAAACCCTCGCAGACCTCTTTGGTTGTGCCATTGCCAGCATGCCCTTCACCTATCACTAGTGCAGAACCAGGCAATAGCACCGGTTCGTAAGGCCCTTTAGTGCCGGTTTAGGAACCGGCACTAAAGTGTGGGCACTAAAGCCCCCCCCCCCCCTTTAGTACCGGTTTAGCACGAACCGGTGCTAAAGGGAAACCACGTGGCACGAGCCAGCTCCCGGGGCCGGGAGCCCTTTAGTACCGGTTGGTAACACCAACCGATACTAAAATGTTTGGGGGGTTTTTGGTTTTATGATTTATTTTTCATTTAATTTTGTGTTTTCCATTTAATTTAGGATTGTTTTACGTTATAATGAGTTGTAGTCGTCATCATCATCATCATCATCGCATATTAATAAATAAATAAACTCTAGCTAGCTAAAAATCATCATAGTTGTCTAATTACCATTATTTAATCATCATAGTCATTACCGCTAGCTATCTAATCATCACCAACGCTGGCTAGCTTAAAGAGGAAACATTCACTTTGTAACAGAAGCAAAAATATCATCAAGTTCAACATAATCATCACCAACAACGAAGTTCAGGACACGGACATGAGACAAGTACTAATTAAGAGCATGAACTATAGCTACTCCTGCTGCTCCCTCTCAGGTAGAATAGCATAGAACATGTATAGCTCTCCTAATTCATCATACTGGAGCATGCAGATGAATCTGTCTCCTAATCTTGGGTTGCGCTTCTCCTTGCTGCCCCCAAGTACTTCTCTGCGATCGTTAACAATTTTGCTCCAATCGTTCACTATTAAGCATTCTTCGCTTTCAGAAATCCTGAATGCACTCATGTGCAATGTAGGAAATCTTGGTCGTAAGCTAACCATTGACATGCGACCTTTTGTCTCGATCCAGTGAGGCACAACTGTCATCGGAAGTCCCTGTTGAAGAACATCGTATAGTAATTAATATACTAAGAAATGAAAGTTTAGCATCAAAAATAATGTATGCAAAACATGCACTAATTAACGACAAATATTTAAAATCTTACCATCTTTCGATTATAGATGTGACCGTAGTTCAATACGATCACCATTGGTCGCACGTTTTGAGTACTAACATTTCTAAGTTCAGGAAAAAAATTGTCTTGACAGTATTAAGATCCTCAAGCCATGAAACATAATGACTTATCTCCTCGTAGTTTAGTTGAGCCCCGGGGCAGTAGTAGGTCCTGTCTACCAAGCGCCTAACATGTTTGCTTGAACCGAAATAAGCTGACAATACAAATTAGTTGTCAACTATTTTTGAATAAACTGTATCAAAGACATAAACATATGCATGCATGGTTGAGAAAAACTCACCAAATGGTAGAACAGGAGGCGTTTGCACATCGACCCAGATGTCTATATTACCTTCAATATCATCTTCCGGACGAATATCAAAGGTGATAACCATATCAGGCTCAAATGCATAAGCCTTGCATAGTGCTGGCCAAGTTTTGCATTCAAAATGGGTGTGTGTGTCTCCATTATATAATTTGACGTTGAAAGTATACCCATGCTCCGTCTTCAAGTAAACTCTCTTTACCTCCATATCATCTATAGCACTAAAACCAATCTTATCCAAGACAAAAATTCTTGCATGGCAGGGGATGTGCTAGTATAATAGTGAAAATTTAAAATTATAAGTTGAAGCAAATGAAGCATAAGTTTTGCATTCAAATAATAATTGACAAAGTGACTTGCTATATCAACTTCGAATGTCTCATCCAGCTTGATGCTGAAGCGCCTACCATCAACAAGGAAATTTTTGTCGCACAGGCCGCGCTGGTCTTCACAGTGTTCGCACATAATGAAATCTTTTTGGTCGTCAGATGACATTTCCTATGTTCATATTGGTGAAACATTAAACACCTATATCTAGCCAAATATATATTCATCTAACATTTGACATTAATATATGTAACTATATATTCAATTGACATTACTATATATTTAACTTTTCTATCTAATTCATCCAGCTAACATTCGACATTAATCTAACATTTATATAAACTCAAAATATATAAAAAATTAAATAAACAGAAAAACTCATTAACAAATAATATTTTAATTAGATCATCAAATCTCAGATACCTAAATTTTCTTACTAAAAATAAACTAGTTATATTAATTATTGAACTAGTTCAAATCTCATATACCTAAATAAACTAGTTCGACAATTTTCTTACTAAAAATAAAGTAGTTATATTAATTATTCAACTAGTTCTAATCTCTAGTTCGACAATTTTTCTATCTAGCTAGCTAATTCATCTAACATTCGACATTAATCTAACATTCGATCATCTAATTAACTTTCCTTAAAAGCAGAAAATAAGTAAAAAAATGTGTGTGTGTGTATGTGTGTGTGTATGTGTGTATACGTATATGTGTGTACGTATGTGTGTATGTGTGTGTGTATGCATGTGTGGTATATGTGTGTGTGTGTGCGGCCCTCGTACGCCGCCGCCCCGTACGTACGAGCGGGGGTGCCGGCGTATGGGGCGGGGGCGCCGGCGTTCGGGGCGGGGACGGACGGCGGCGCGGCGGGTACGCGCGAGGAGAGCGAGATACGTACGGACGGCGGCGCAGGACGACGACGGGACCGCGGTGCGGGACAACGACGGACGGCGGCGCGCGGCGTTCGGGGCGGCGGCGGGGACGACGACGGCGACGGGCGGCGACGACGGGAGCGGCGCGCGAGAGGTTGACGAAAGAAGTGGGGAGATGTAACTGAAATTTCGTAAGTGCTGTATATATAGGGTGAGCCTTTAGTACCGGTTGGAGCCACCAACCGGTACTAAAGGCCAGGCCAAGAGGCGGGAAGAGCAGGCCTTTAGTACCGGTTGGTGGCTCCAACCGGTACTAAAGGGTGGTCTTTAGTACCGGTTGGAGCCACCAACCCGTACTAAAGGCCTTGCGCTGCCCTGTGAAGTTTAGTCCCACCTCGCCGGGCGAAGGGCAGCCGCACTGGTTTATAAGCCTAGTCGCGGCTGCCTCCTTGAACTCCTCTATATAGCAGGCTTGTGGGCCTAATTTTTGCGCGCTGCCCTGTGAGTCTGCTGTGCCTTTAGGGCCTGTAATTGCACGCCCGTGGCGTAGCAGGCCCACAGGGCAGCGCCCCAATTTTTTTTATATTTTTTCTTTTCTGCTTTATTTTCTTCTATCTATTTCTTCGTAGTTTTTTGTATAGTTTTTTCTTTTCTGTTATATTTATTTGTGAGTAGTTTTTCATCTAGTTTGCCAAAATTCAACATTTTCAGAGTTCATTTTGTAGTGATTTTCAATTTCACGGTCATTTTGTGAACGATTGAAAAATAGCAAATATTTTTTTTCTTTTCTGCTTTATTTTTCTTCTATTTATTTCTAAGTAGTTTTTTGTAGTGTAATAAGTCCGGAGTTGTAATAAGTTATTAAAAATAAAAAAGAGGTGCAATGCTTCGTTAATTTGCTTCAAGCCTTTCGGAATAGTGTAAACTGCACTGCGCGTAGCTTCGTGCAATCTACCATATTCCTGAAGGCTTGATGCTAAGCAACGTGAGCATTGAGACTCTTCTTCATCGTCTCTGCACTCAGGGATTATAAACCGCTCCTAGTCCCTCTCTCTTGGCGAGGTGGGACTAAAAAATAGCTTACTAAGAAACTGTAGTACTGGTAACCCTTTAGTACCGGTTGGAGCCACCAACCGGTAATAAGGTGGTGCTATGCCTGCACAAAATTTAGTGTCATTTAGTTCAAAACAAATCATTGAATGCATGAAAAATAGCAAATGAAGGCAGAAATGGTTGAAAGTTGATGGCGTCGCTTTGAATGGTGCATACTGAATGCACAAAAATTCTGGAGTTGTAATAAGTTTAAAAAAAATGAAATGCCTTTGTAACAGATGAGTTTAATTTCGTCAGAAACCTGAATACTTCGAAAGAGATTGTCCAGTTTGTAAACGAAGTGCATCCAGTTTTAGCCGTAAGCCTCTCTACTTTCTTGCACATGCTATGTGGGTGAAATGATGATACCATGCCAAGTTTAAACTTTTTTAGAGTTCATTTGTAGTGCTTTTCAATTTCCAGGTCATTTAGTTCTCAAAACAAATCATTGAATGCATGAAAAATAGCAAATGAAGGCAGAAATGGTTGAAAGTTGATGGCGTTGCTTTGAATGGTGCATACTGAACGCAAAAAATATAAGAGCACTTACATCATGATCTTATATTTCTTTATAGTCTGAATTGTCAATACGATCTTATAACATAAAAAATACTTTGATCATCAATGATCTTTGTGTGTACAATCTGAATTGTCAATATGAGTCATCAACGATTTATAAACCGATGAAGACTCATATTGCGGCCACAAATTCTACACATAGAGTTCAATGAAGACTAAGTGCTTGTGATAGTTTGAGAAATAACATATTTAAGGTGGTAAAAGGCTTGTTAGGGGAGCGAGGTGGGATTAAAACAGCCTGCCACAATGTCATTAGTACCGGTTCGTGGTACGAACCGGCACTAAATGGTGATGGTGGGGCCATAGCCTGACCGCAGGCTGACACAGCCTCTTTAGTACCGGTTCGTGGTATGAACCGGTACTAAAGGTTCGCCACGAACCGGTACTATTGATCGCCGCCACGAACCGGCACTAATATACACATTAGTGCCGGCTCTAATTCAAACCGGCACTAATGTGCTTCATGTTTGACCCTTTTTCTACTAGTGTATCTAGGCCTGCCACTTGGCATGACCAAACCGACGGTCCTTGATATGGCACCTACGGTTTGCAAAGCTGAACGCAGATTTACCGCACCTATGTCCTTAATGTCATATGCCGGAAAATTGGATCTTGTGAACTCCCTCATCACGGCACTTGCTATCTATCCCATGGGGACCCTAAGAATCCCCCTAAGATAATACAACACCTGGATAAAATCAGAAGGTATTGTTTCTGGAAAAAGAAGACCAAAAATGGGGAGAAGTGCACACCCCTGGCTGCATGGGACATGTTTTGTCGACGCAAGAAATGTGGTGGGCTTGGCGTGCTAAACTTACGTATCCAAAATGATGCCGATCTGCTCAAAATGCTACACAAGTTCTACAACCGTCATGACATTCCATGGGTAAACCTCATCTGGCACAATTACTACAATGGCGTTGTCCCACACGCAGCTGAACCCTCTGGATCATTCTTGTGGAAAGACCTCATTAAACTCATGCCTACATACCGTGGGATTACAACTATTCAAGTCAACTCTGGCTCTACGGGTGTGTTCTGGAAGGACATGTGGAATAACTCCATCTACGCCACATCCTTCTCTCGAGTGTTCTCCTTTGCTGCCAATGAAGATATTTCAGTTCAAGAGTTTCTGGCAACCACAGACCTGGCTACAACCTTTCACCTACCGCTCTCCATGCAAGCCCACGAAGAGCTACGTCAAATTCAGCGGGAGGTCTCTCATATCACTCTGGATGGCTCAAGAGATCAGTGGATTTGTGCATGGGGAGCCCACACTTTCAAGACCTCTGCCTATTACACCTTTGTCTTCCGGGATGTGCAGGACCATGAGGGGTTCAAATGGCTTTGGAATGCAAAATCAATCCTAAAAATCAAAGTGTTTGGCTGGTTTCTGCTCTCTGACAGACTCAATACACGCAACATGTTGAGCAGACGACCCTAGAATATTGGTGACAACCTAGATTGTCTTCTTTGCAACCAACACGTTGAGGAGACTGTGGAACATCTGTTCTTTCGCTACACCTTTAGTAGAACATGCTGGCACCTCTTGGGGATCCATTGGCCGCCGCCGGGTAATAGGTTGGATATGATTTCACACCTAAAAATGAGGCATGGGCGCAAGATGACCGTGGACATCTTTCTGGTGGCTGCCTGGAGCCTCTGGAAGGAACGCAACAACAACTATTTTCGACACGTGACCCCAACGGTCTCCTCCTGGAGGACACGCTTCAAAAAATATTTCTCTGATATTAGCCATGGGCTACCACCACATAAGAAAAATTTAGTGGCCACAATTATTGCTGCTCTTCTCTAGCCACCTCCACCCCCTTGTAACCCCCCCATGTAACCCCACTTCCCCCTTTCATGTAAATACCATGTAACACCACCACCCATTTATATATATATGTAGTAGGAAACTCTCCTACTGTCTAAATTTGCAAAAAAAAAGCATTTAAATGCAACAACAAATGCGATCAAGAGAATATACCACATCCGTATCATAAACCGGACAAGGGCCGGTGGGGACGGATATCAAAACCATGGCACTATGTATAACAAACAACGTACGGGTAAGAAAATTATCCAAGTAACTATGTATCTAAATCACACAAACATGATTTTTTTATATATAAAACATAAGAACAAGAGGCTCACCAAAAGGTGGTTCCGACGATGGGACAGTGCGGGCAATCAACGGTGGTTAAGATGGAGACGGGAAGGCATGCTACCTCTTGAGCACTGTGTTGGATTTCCCCGAAGAGGAGAGGATGATGCAGCAAAGTAGAGTAAGTATTTCCCTCGGTTTTTGAGAACCAAGGTATCAAACGAGTAGGAGGCCACGCGCGAGTCCCACGTACCTACACAAAACAAATAGCTCCTCGCAACCAACGCGTATAGGGGTTGTCAATCCCTTCACGGTCACTTACGAGAGTGAGATCTAATAGATATGATAGATAATATTTTTGGTATTTTTGGTATAAAGATGCAAAGTAAAATAAAAAGCAAAGTAAAAAAGAAAAGCAATAATAAAGTGATGGAAGATTAATATGATGAGAATAGACCCGGGGGCCATAGATTTCACTAGTGGCTTCTCTCAAGAGCATAAGTATTTTACGGTGGGTGAACGAATTACTATTGAGTAATTGACAGAATTGAGCATAGTTATGAGAATATCTAGGTATGATCATGTATATAGGCATCACGTATTAGACAAGTAGACCGACTCCTGCCTGCATCTACTACTATTTCTCCACTCATCTACCGCTATCCAGCATGCATCTAGAGTATTAAGTTAATGAAAACAGAGTAACGCCTTAAGCAAGATGACATGATGTAGAGGAATAAATTCACGCAATATGATAAAAACTCCATCTTGTTATCCTCGATGCCAACAATACAATACGTTCCTTGTTGCCCCTACTATCGCTGGGAAAGGACACCGCAAGATTGAACGCAAAGCTAAGCACTTCTCCCATTGCAAGAAAACCAATCTAGTAGGCCAAACCAAACTGATAATTCGAAGAGACTTGCAAAGATAACCAATCATACATAAAAGAATTCAGAGAAGATTCAAATATTGTTCATAGACAATCTTGATCATAAACCCACAATTCATCGGTCTCAACAAACACAATGCAAAAAGAAGATTACATCGAATAGACCTCCACGAGAGAGGGGGAGAACATTGTATTGAGATCCAAAAAGAGAGAAGAAGCCATCTAGGTACTAACTATGGACTCGAAGGTCTGAGGTAAACTACTCACACTTCATCGGAGGGGCTATGGTGATGATGTAGAAGCCCTCTATGGTGGATTCCCCTTCCGGCAGAGCTCCGGAATAGGCCCCAAGATGAGATCTCGTGGATATAGAAAGTTGCGGCGGTGGAATTAGGTGTTTGGCTCCGTATCTGATCGTTTCGGGGTACGTTGGTATATATAGGAGGAAGAAGTACGTCGGTGGAGCTTCGTGGGGCCCACGAGGGTGGGAGGTGCGCCCTAGAGGGGTAGGCACGCCCCCCTACCTCGTGCCAACCTCGTGGCTTTCTTGACGTAGGGTCCAAGTCTCCTGGATCATATTCGGTGAGAAAATCATGTTCCCGAAGGTTTCATTCCGTTTGGACTCCGTTTGATATTCCGTTTCTTCGAAACACTGAAATAGGCAAAAACAAACAGCAATTCTAGGCTAGGCCTCCAGTTAATAGGTTAGTCCAAAAATAATATAAAAGTGGAAAATAAAGCCCAATATAGTCCTAAACAGTAGATAATATAGCATGGAGCAATCAAAAATTATAGATACGTTGGCGACTTATCAGGCATCCCCATGCTTAATTGCTGCTCGTCCTCTAGTAGGTAAATGATAAAAAGAATTTTTTATGTGGAGTGCTACTTGGCATAATTTTAATGTAATTCTTCTTAATTATGGTATGAATATTCAGATCGGAAAGATTCAAGACAAAAGTTTAATATTGACATAAAAATAATAATACTTCAAGCATACTAACAAAGCAATTATGTCGTCTCAAAATAATATGGCCAAAGAAAGCTATCCCTACAAAATCATATAGTCTGGCTATGCTCTATCTTCATCACACAAAATATTTAAATCATGCACAACCCCGGTTTCAGCCAATCAATTGTTTCACACTTTAGAATTTTCAAACCTTTTCAAGCTTCACACAACACATGAGCGTGACCCATGGACATAGCACTATATGTGGAGTAGAATGGTGGTTGTGGAGAAGACAAAAAGAGAGAAGATAGTCTCACATCAACTAGGCGTATCAACAGGCTATGGAGATGCCCATCAATAGATATCAATGTGAGTGAGTAGGGATTGCCATGCAACGGATGCACTAGAGCTATAAATATATGAAAGCTCAACAAAAGAAACTAAGTGGGTGTGCATCCAACTCGCTTGCTCACGAAGACCGTCATTGGAATATACAAGCCAAGTTCTATAATGAAAAATTCCCACTAGTATATGAAAGTGACAAAATGAGAGACTCTCTATCATGAAGATCATGGTGCTACTTTGAAGCACAAGTGTGGTAAAAGGATAGTGTCGGTGTCAAAACCGGCGGATCTCGGGTAGGGGGTCCCCAACTATGCGTCTAGGTGGATGGTAACAGGAAACAAGGGACACGATGTTTTTACCCAGGTTCGGGCCCTCTCGATGGAGGTAAAACCATACTCCTGCTTGATTAATATTGATGATATGGGCAGTACAAGAGTAGATCTACCATGAGATCAGAGAGGCTAAACCCTAGAAGCTAGCCTATGGTATGATTGTATGTTGTCCTACGGACTAAAACCCTCCGGTTTATATAGACACTGAAGAGGGCTAGGGTTACATAGAGTCGGTTACAATGGGAGGGGATCTACATATCCGTATTGCCAAGCTTGTCTTCCACGCCAAGGAAAGTCCCATCCGGACACGGGACGAAGTCCTCAATCTTGTATCTTCATAGTCCAACAGTCCGGCCAAAGGTTATAGTCCGGCTGTTCGGACACCCCCTAATCCAGGACTCCCTCAGTAGCCCCTGAACCGGGCTTCAATGATGACGAGTCCGGCGTGCAAATTGTCTTTGGCATTGCAAGGCGAATTCCTCCTCTGAATATTTCCTAAAAGATTTTGAACACGAGGATCGTGTCCGGCTCTGCAAAACAAGTTCCACATACCACCGCGGAGAGAATTATATTTCCACAGATCTATCCCGCTGACGTATTCCGCGGTATGACGTCACACCACGGCCAAGCCTTTATTCCAATCGTCTTTTACCCCCCACCTCAGCGCGTTTCGCGAGATGGTTTCTTTGGCACGTCTTGTCGAAGCAGAGATCGTGTCCCCTTTATTTACGGGATTCTCATCAACACGGACGTGGCTAACCCAATCGTGCTCGTCGGTATGTCCCCCTGACCAAAGGTAAGTCCCAAACGGTCACAGGGGGGGCTCTTGGTATTCAACCTCTTATAAAGAGACCAAGGCCTTACTCCTTTCTTTTGATTTCAATCGAATCCGCCTCCCGCCTTGAGTTCCAACACCCAAGGTTCCAGATTCAGGCGCTTCGGACCTTCGATGATGTCCGGACCCAACCTTCGAGGCCGATGGGTGCCTTCCTCCGTCATGGAGGAAGACGTACTAAAGCTAAGGGAGGCCTGGTACTTGACCGGCAAAATCCCGCATAGGCTGCCTGCTCAAGGGCTGGTTATTTCCACTCCAAAGTCTGGTGAGAGCGTTGTAATCGTGTCTCACTTCCTCCGAGGGCTAGGCTTCGCGCCGGATCCCTTCGTGAGGGGGCTCATGTTCTATTATGGTATGGAATTCCACGACCTGGCTCTGGAGTCCATCCTCCACATCTCATCGTTCATCGTCGTGTGCGAAGCTTTCCTCCGTATTACCCCTCACTTTGGACCGTGGCTTAAGACCTTCAAAGTGGAGCCGAAGACGATAGAGGGAGACCACGCAGAGTGCGGAGGTGCTGTAATAAGCAAGGATGCTAATGCTCCGTGTCCCGAGGGCTCTTTTCAAGAGGAGTCCAGCCTATGGCCACAAGAGTGGTTTTATATCACAGCTCCCAGGGGTACCAAATGGGTGGCGCCGCCTGCTTTTCGCTCGGGTCCCCCGCCCCGACTAGCGTCATGGGTTAATAAGGGGCTGGACTGGGGGGCAACAAGGGATGTGCCCCTGTTGCAGAGCCGCATCCGAGATCTCCTGGAAAGCAACATCAGTTTGGTCATGGTGACGCGGGTCATGTTAATTCGTCGAGTCCTGCCCTGCCAACGTCGCCCCCTCTGCCTGTGGGAGTTCAATCCGGAGGGACCACGAGCTCTCCAACATCTTATTGGCATGACGCCTTTGGAGATGTACAAATTGTTCTTCGGACCACAAGTAATGTGTCCGGACTCTACTGAGGATGCAAGTCTGAGCTGCAATCGTCCGGATACCCAAGTAAGTAGCCCTGTGTCCGGACATGCCATCTGTTCGTTCATCACAACATCTCCCTTAACAGAGCTGTTCTTGGAACAGGAGTGGATAGCGAAGGCGAAGTTAATCAGGTGTCCAGCCCCCCTTCCCGAGACCTCGCTAGATCCCATGTTAACCAGGATGCTGGAGATCGCGCCTTTGGAAGAAAACGAAGGGGGAACAAGGGAGCCACTGCCTCCACGGAGGAGGCTGTCTGGAAGGGAGGAATCAAAAATTCCTCTCCTCGGGGGAAGAAGAGGACCGCCTCTGAAGACCCGGAGACAGCGGTCTCAAAGCGGGGGAAGAAATCTTTACTAGAGGGTCCTACGACAGGGGATGCCCCGTCCGTACTATGCCCTCAAGGGGATCAGCCCTCCACCGAGCCGTAAGTAAAAAGGGTGTTTAATAATAAGAGAAATCCTTGCTTCACTTCTGAGGAAGATAACCAAAAATTTACCTTGTAGTTCGGATCTTAGCCCTTGTCAGCAGAGCTCGTCTTCGGGGGATCTTCTTCCAGAGATGATGGAGAGTGGAACGCCTCCCCTTGCCATCCCGTCTCATGAGGCGGGCGACCCTGAGGTGTCGTCGCAGAGGGTTTCTCCTGATCCGGTAAGGCCGGAAGGTAGTCATATGCATGGCCACCCGAAGCCTTCCTTGTCCGGCTTCTGGGAGAAGCAATCGAATGAGTCCGGCACCGCCTGGTCCACGGTCGGAGGTACTGAAGGATCTGCTAGGGCGGGCGTCTATCTCAAAGGAGCAGCGTGCGTTGATGGGCGCGGTAATTGAAAGGATTTCGTCCGCGGAGAGCGGGTTGCATGAAGCTGTCATGAGTTTACTGACAGGTTTTGAGGTACGTGAAATGATGTACCTTCAGTACCGCATACTCTAAGATGCGTCCTGTATAGATAGTATCCCCTGAGACTCTAGGTGCTGTCGAAGATGACGGCACATGGAGGATCATAGTCCCAGGTATAATGTTGCCGCCGTCATATGTAGGTGGCGAAGTGTCCGGTGGCCGGCCGGACTGATGAATTTGCCGAGCTGAAGCGGCAACTTGACGTGGTAGATGTCGACATCACGCTTATCACCAAGCGGGTTGATGAGGCACAAGGTATGTAATGTCTCCGGAGACACCTGGTAAGAGGAGCTTGATGCCAGTATCTTAGAACGTCTGTCCTTGATGCAGATGGGGCTGCCGCTGTGGAGGACCTTCGGGCAGAGCTTGCCCGAGCCAAAGAGCAAGCCAGAAAAAGCGATGTGGCTGCCCTAAAGGCGGTTGAGGAGCTGAAAGCCGAACAGGCTGCTCACTGCCGAAGCAAGGAGGAAATGGCCAAGATGGCTGTGAAATTAAAGAATGCTGCTGACCACTGCAAGCTTCTTGAAAAGGAAGATCGGGCGGAGCAGACAGACTTGGAGAAGGCCACTACGGCAGCCAAGGATGCTCGTTCTGCGATGAGAGCGATGAAGGAGGAGCTGCGTCAAGCCGGAGATATCGCGGCTGGGAAGCCCTTTATGCTGCGGATGAAGTTCGGAGATCCTAAATATGCTCCGTTGGACCGGATGTGGAGTTCGGCGGACGCATATCTGGCTTTAGCAGCGAGTGCCTCTGATGCAGCCGAATACTTTCGAGATCAGAAAGATCGCGAAGTGGAAAAGCTATTCTTGGCACGGTTCAACAATCCAGAGCGTCCGCTTCCATTGACCGATTGTTTGGCCGAATGGGTCGAGCTGAATAGGTTGTCCGGACTTGCCATGAGGTATGTCGTGGATCATCTTTGGCCGGAAAGGCCAAAGCCGAACAGTTATTTTAGCTTGGTGCAGGAGCTCCTTGGTGAAGTGTCGTATATCAACGCGATGAAGAGGTCAGCATGCGTGGAGGGTGCGCGGATGGCCCTTGCCCGTGTCAAGACATACTGGGCGGAGATGGAGGCCACCGCCGTTGCATCCCAAGATTCGCATGAAAGCCGAGTACCTGCCGAGCACTACTTTCAAGAAGTTCTAGAAGGCGCTCGTGCAATAGAGACACAATGCTCGAAGGATATTATGTTCGAATAACATGTATTTTTGTTGAAAACAATAGTTTGCTGAAATCTAGAAGATTTTTATACTTGTGCCTGCAAGAATTATAATATCTCCTGTGCGGCCGTTAATGTGTATATATATATATAACTTGAAAGATGGCAGTCGTCGGCTTCAGCCCCCACGCACATAATGTGGGGGTGTTCGCAGAAGACGCATTTTCACACTTGATCCAACGTCTTGGTCCATTTAAGGAGGTGATAGCGCATCGAACTAGGCAATCGGACTATAATGCTTTATCACTTTCACTTAGCCATAGGAGTTTGACAGTGGGGCTACTATATAGCCCCTGGTGGCGCCGCGCTCACCCGAATTCGGGGCACGTGTGTGCCTGGCCGGGAAACGACCCTTCATTAATGCGGAGGAATCCCGAAGATTCCGATAGGTCATCGAGTGGTTGACCAGTCTCATGCTATATCATGATAGGTAGTTTTCGGCTTTCTCTACTGAGGTGCTCGCCTAGCTGAACCAGGGCACAATCGCAGTAGTTCTCCTAGTGCCGCCTTAACCGATAGAGCGGAACGTAAGGCAGCAAAACACAGGATCTGGGCAAACCCAACATTTGACCAAAGACATGATTCGGAGCTGATGCATATAAGGCCAAACTCGCGAGCCGAACACTCCCTAAGGTATTCAGTCTTTATGATTTTAAACGTGCTGAACAATGCCCTTAGTAATAAGCCCCTAGTGTCCAGGTACGTGCAATATTATGACGTGGCCACATGCCAAGACGTCAGCCCCCCTTCTCGGTTATACTGAGAATCCGGGGGATGTGTATCAACAAGAGACAGTAAAAAAGTTTTACACAGGGTCTTAATCTAGAAAGAATCCTTGGAACGGGTCCCTGCTGCATGTCTGCACCTGTGTCTCCGTTGTGCCGTGTCCTGGACGGGCGTAGCATGGTGTTTATCTATAAAAGAGAGGAAATTAGTTGAAAAAGTAGTCGTGCGAAATGTATGTTATACTAGATAAGCAAAGTATAATTTAAGATGAGTGAAATTGAGCCTTATTGCCGCTTGTTTTACATGTGCAGAGCCCCTTGTATAGGGGTATACGGCTATTAAACCTTTATCAATTATATGTTGACGCCGGACTCGTCTAGCCACGTCCGTGGTCTTAACGACCTGTTAAATTCTTTGGTTGGTGAAGCCGTTTTAGTGTGTGGCTGCCAAGGCAGCCGCACAGTCTTCCGCGCACGAGGAGCACTCAATATTTCCCTTTAATGACATGATGCCTCATGGGCCAGGCATCTTAAGCGTGAGAGACGCATAATGCGGTATTGTGTTAAAGCGGGCGAACACTGGTAGAAAAAGGGCCTATAGTCCCGGTTCGTAAGGGCCTTTAGTCCCGGTTCCTGAACCAGGACTAAAGTGTTGGAACTAATGCCCCGACCCTTTAGTCTCGGTTCAATCCAGAACCGGGACTGATGGGCCTCCATGTGGGCAGTGCGCAGAGCCCAGTCAGGAGACCCTTTGGTCCCGGTTGGTGGCACCAACCGGGACCAATAGGCATCCACGCGTCAGCATTTCTGTGGCTGGGGTTTTTGTTTTTTTTTTTAAAGGGGGGGGGGTTGGGGGTTTTGGGGGGTTAATTTAGGTGTTTCATATATTGTGTTAGCTAGCTATAATTAATAGAGAGAAGTGTCCTCTCTTATGTCCATGCTTGGTCGACGGTACGTACTATACATACGTATAGAGAGGACTAGACACGCTGGCTAGCTAGTAAGCAAACGAAGGAAACAGAAGATCGTCATGAACATATATGCATACAGAGAGAAGTGATATCGACCACCTATCCTTCTCCGGGAGATTGGTCGAACAACAAGTTCTCGTATATCTATCTGACACTACCGGCTACATATATACAATAATTATCTCTTACAAATATAATCATACGGACTCAGGGTCCACATAGAATTCTCCGTCTTCAGGGATCACGTGGTCAAGAAAGAATGCCGCCAATTCCTCTTGAATTGCTCGCATGCGAGCAGGTGCTAGGAGTTCATCCCGCTTCTGAAACATCTAATTTGAAGAAGGGGGTCAATACATATATATATATAAATGAATGAAACTCAACACAAATGATGGTAATAAAATAAAATTGTGAATGTTGTTATTTACGTACTTCATATTGTTCGTTAGAGTACCCACCCCACTCACAGGTCGTGTGGCGGATGGACTCGCAGATGTAGTATCCACAGAAATCATTCCCTTGTTCCTGCCACAACCACTTTACAAGAAATAGAGGTCAATCAAACTGATAAGCAAGAATGCTAAATGGTATTGATGAAACTAGCACTTGAATCACTAGGAGGTGCGCGGAACATGCTACTATAGTACTTACTTTCGGGTGTCTAAATTCCAGCTCCTTCGGCAGTCCCGAAACTGTTTTGGTGAATTTTCTCCAAACCCTGCCGGACAAAGAAAACAATTATTTGATATCAGGAAATGAACAAAGTTGCTGATATGGTGGATAATGATCGATTTAACTTACTTCTGGAGTATTTGAGTCATGTCTACATAGTCCTGGGATCTTTTCGTTTTGAGTCTAAGACGGTTACTAGTCCCTGCTCAAGCTTAATCTGTAGGAGAATATAGTGGAAACTGCACACACATGCATAACTCATGAATTACATTACTATAACCTTGACTAATATATAAGGGAAACCGAATACGCACAAGACAGTAACACTCACCTGAAGTTGTAAGGAAAGAGTATTATATCTTTGTTTTGATTTATTACGAACGATCGTAGCAAGTGGGCCTCGGTAGCCGCGGCATGAAGTTTAACCTGAGTAGCATCTATGAGATAAGTGTTAATGAACCCAATATCACCGACTTGTCTTTTCTTCAATTCGGTGATCTTCAATCTGCATAATATAGTGAGGATGATTATAAATACATGCAATGAAAGAGCTAAGCTATATAGAGAAACTTAATGACAGAAGTAGTAGTACTTACAGACAGTAGCAGGCGACCATTGTTTTATCGAGGGCCAATTGATTGAAAAACTGATAGAACTCCTCAAATGGAATAGGCAACAGATCAATTCCAACGAGGTCATGCTCCTTTTTAACTTTCACATACAAAGTACTCCTCCCCCCAGAGTCTCTGTAGATTTTCAAGTACCAATCATGCAATCTTCGCATCATCGTTGATAGAGATCTTTCATCTTTGATGAGAGGCTTCCCGTACTCGTATCTTTGTATCTGCACGTCCATGGGTTCATAATGTACTTCGTCGGGCAGGTAGTCTGCAAGATTGCTATAACCGGGAACCATCCTCGGATCATTAGCGACGTTGTGGCTAGGCACCTTGAGTGGGGGGCACGATTGCTTCGCTTGTTCGCCGAGCTGGGCAATTTGTTTCCCAGCTCGTCGTTCTTTCAGCCTTTTATCACTGACAGTACTTCCCGACCGCTCCGCTTCGGCAAATTCCTTTCCAATAATGCGGTCATAGTTTCCTTTCGGCGGATCAGACTTTGGTGGTTTTGTCAGGGCAGCCAGAGTGCGCTTCACTTTCACCCGATCTACCTTCTCCTCCGGAGGTGGATGTTTCTTTGCTTTCACCCCTTCAAAGAACTTCCTCACTTCTTCTCGCGCGATCTCGGCGTTCTCCTCCAGGGTCCTCTCATATGGTAACTTCTCTGGAGTCTTCAGAGAAGGACCGAATCTGTATGTCCTCCCGCCTCTGGTTGTACTGCTAGACGCCGACCGAGCAGACGGAGCGGTTGTCTTCTTTACTTGCTTAAGAGGCGGAGGAGAAGGACTACGACGCGCCGGAGCAGCTGGAGTGGCGGCAGGTCTCTTCCGCCCTTGCTGACGAGGCGGAGAAGGAGGAGGCTGGCTGCTCGGGCGCGTTGGCGCGGGCGGAGAAGGAGGCGGAGTGCCGCCATGCGTCGGAGAAGGAGCCGGCCGAGGGCCCTGATCGTCACTGGCCGGAGGAGGAGGCGGTGGAGGCGGAGTGCCCTGACTCGCCGGAGGAGGAGGAGGAGGCGGTGGCGTCCAGTTCAGAAGGTTGATGAGCTCCTTCCGCCATAGGCATGGAGTCTTCAGAGCAGACCCCAGCTGAGTCTCCCCTTCACCGATAGGGTGGTCAAGCTGGAGGTCCTCAAATCCCTCCGTTATCTCATCCAGCATCACCCTAGCATATCCTTCTGGAATCGGCCGGCAGTGAAAAGTTGCGCCGGGTTCAGTAGGATAAACAGAGCCAACAGCCGCCTTGACCTTCAAATTCATCCATTTGCGTCATAAGGTGGCAATTTTGAGACTCCGTTATAGCATCCACGGGATAGCTGGCAGGAGCCGTCAAGGCATGCTCCGGCTGCAGCAGCTCGGTGGAAGCCACGTTGCTTCTGCGCTGAGATGGCGGGGTAGCTTTGGGGGAGGCTTCGGCAGTACGTTTGCTGCGATTTGCTTCTCGTTCCTCTATCGCGTCTACCCTTGCTTGCAGCGCCTGTATTTGGGTCTGCTGCACTTTTTTCCTCCTCTCATGGGATTTGTAACCGCCTGCGTCCGGAAACCCAACCTTCCACGGAATGGAGCCTGGCGTGCCTCGTGTCCGTCCAGGGTGCTCAGGATTCCCGAGGGCCATTATGAGCTCGTCGTTCTCTCTGTCTGGAAAGAACGTCCCTTCCTGTGCTGCTTCGATATACTGCTTAAGCTTACTGACTGGTATGTCCATTTGATCGTTCGTCCAAATGCACTTCCCTGTTACAGGGTCCAGGGTTCCGCCAGCCCCGAAGAACCAAGTCCGGCAACGGTCTGGCCAGTTAATTGTCTCTGGTTCGATCCCTTTATGAACCAGATCATTCTCACTCTTGGACCACTTAGGCCGGGCTACGAGGTAGCCACCTGACCCCGCGCGATGGTGAAGCTTCTTCTTTGCAGCATTTTGCTTGTTTGTCGCCGACATCTTCTTACTCTTTTCTGATGTCTTGTGGGCCACAAATGCGGGCCAGTGATCTCTGATGTTCTCATATCCGCCCTTGAATTCTGGTGTCTCATTATTTTCGACAAACTTATTCAGCTCTTTCTTCCACCTCCTGAATAGTTCTTCCATCCTCTTCAGAGCAAAAGACTTGATTAATTTCTCTTTAACTGGGTTCGCTGGATTATCCTCAGGCGGTAGGGTGAAATTTGACTTTAGCTCAGTCCAAAGATCATTTTTCTGCATATCATTGACATAAGACACCTCAGGGTCTTCTGTAGCCGGCTTAAACCATTGCTGGATGCTTATCGGGATCTTGTCCCTAACCAGAACCCCGCACTGAGCAACAAATGCGCTCTTTGTCCGGAGGGGTTCAATAGGTTGGCCGTCGGGCGCGATTGCTATGATCTCAAACTTTTCATCCGAGCTCAACTTTTTCTTCGGGCCTCGTCTCTTTAACGAAGTTGTGCTCGATCCGGAGGGCTAGAAAAAAGAACAAAGACTTAATTAATATGTGTACATACCAAAACAATGAATGCATCAATCAGCTAGTCAGCATAGGCTTAACTAATATATATACCTGGCCGGACTCGGTTCGGTCACCGGAGCCGTCATCACGGTCTCCTTCTTGCACTGGCATTGGGTCACCGGAGCCGTCCTCATGTTCTTCTTCTTGCACCGGCATTAGGTCACCGTAGCCAGCTTGTTCACCCTCTCCTTCCAGACCATCGGTTTCGTTGAGAACAACGAGATGGCATCACTTCCTTCTGCGATTATGTCCCTCAACAACGCTTCTTTTGTTGCTTCGTCTAGGGCGGTGTCCATAGTTTCTACAAATATTTACAACATGGCAATTATTATTCAAACATGACAGATGGATATATTAGTGCCAAACGTAGAACTAGCTACCTAATCATAGTAAGCTATCGGGAGGGGGTATATATCGACAACGACGACACTACATCTATGTCCCTCGACGACCCTCGTTCCCGATAAAAAAAGAGGAAGTAGAAGAAAAAAAGAGCAGAAGAAAGAATAGAGGAGAAGAACTCCTCTATTCTTTCTTCTCCTCTTTTTTTCTTCTTCCTCTTCTTTTTTTATCCTCTTCTTCCTCTCATGTTCGAGAGGATCGCTGAGGGGTCGGGAGATTGCCTAGTGTCAAACGATTCAACAAAACCATGTCTTCATCATTAGGCGAAAGTAACATGTGCATGATGGTACGAAGCTCTTCAAAGTTGTTCTGGAACGGAGTCCCCGATAGGATAATTCGCTTTTTGGTACAAAGTTCAGAAAGAGCCTTCCGAATATCGCTATTTGGAAGGCCTTTGCTGAATTCATACCAAAAGGCGGATTATTCTATCCGGGACTCCATTCCAGAACAACTTTGCAGAACTTCGTACCAACATGCCCTGGTTACTTCCGGCTAATGATGAAGGCATCGATTTCTTCAATACTTTGACACTAGGAAACCTCTCTCGATCCCTCGGCGATCCTCGACCCCTCGAACCCTTGACGACCCTGAAACCCTCGACCCCTAGACGACCCTCTTCTTCCTCTCATGTTCGAGAGGATCGCCGAGGGGTCGGGAGGTTGCCTAGTGTCAAAGGATTCAACAAAACCATGCCTTCATCATTAGGAGAAAGTAACATGTGCATGATGGTACGAAGCTCTTCAAAGTTGTTCTGGAACGAAATCCCAGATAGGATAATTCGCTTTCTGGTACAAAGTTCAGCAAGAGCCTTCCGAATATCGCTATTTGGATGGCCTTTGCTGAATTCGTACCAAAAGGCGGATTATTCTATCCAGGACTCCATTCCAGAACAACTTTGCAGAACTTCGTACCAACATGCCCAGGTTACTTCCGGCTAATGATGACGGCATGGATTTCCTCAATACTTTGACACTAGGAAACCTCTCTCGACCCCTCGAACCCTCGACGACCCTGAAACCCTCGACCCTCGACCCTCTACCCTAGTTCCCGACCCTCGACCAATAGAGGAGAAGAAGAAAGGAATAGCTAGAGGAGAATATCGAAGAAAAAAAAGAAGAAGAAAAAGAGGAGAGGAAGAAAGGAATAGTGGAGAAGAAGAGAAAATAGAATATATTCTATTTTCTCTTCTTCTCCACTATTCCTCTATTGTCTCTTCTTCTCCACTATTCCTTTCTTCTTCTCCTCTTCTTTTTCTTCTTTTTTCTTCTTCTTATTTATTTCTCCTCTTCTTTTCCTCTCCTCTTCTTCTTTCTTTCCTCTTCTTATTTTCTTCTTTCCTATCCTTATTTTTCTAAAATTGTAACTTTTGCATATATAAAACTTTTCTAAAATTGTAACTTTCTATATAAAACTTTCCTATCGGGAGGGGGAGAAGATCGAAGAAAAAAAAGAAGAAAAAAAATAGGAGAAGAAGAAAGGAATAGAGGACAAAAAGAAAAAATAGAATTTTTTTTCTATTTTTTCTTCTTCTCCTCTATTCCTTTCTTCTTCTCCTCTTCCTTTTCTTCCTCTCCTCTTCTTCTCCTTTTTCCTCTTCTTTTTTTCTCCTCTTCTTCCTGACCCTCGCCCCCTCGAACACTTGGCGACCCCCGACCCTCTACCCTAGCTAGTTCCCGACCCTCGCCCCCTCGATCCCTCGAACACTGGGCAACCCTCGACCCTCGACCCTCAGCGACCCCGTCCCCCCATCATGTCGAAGTTATCGGGGAGGGGGTATATCGACCCCCCTCATGTCGAAGTTATCTGGTACACACATATACATACATACACATATACACTACACACATGCAAACATACACATACATACACATACATATACATATCTGCATGCACACACATATACACTGCACACACATACACATACATACACACACACACATATATATATACACTACACACATGCATACATATGTCTCAAAAAATTAATAGAGGCGGGCGGCGGCGCGGCAAGCGAAGCGCGGCCAGGCGGCGGCGTCGAGGCAGAACACGACGGGCAGAGCACGGCGGGCAGCGGCGTCGGGGCGCGGCAAGAGCACGGCGGGCAGCGGCGTCGGGGCGCGGCAATAGAGCACGGCTGGCGGCGGTGGCAGGGCGCGGCGGGGGGGGGAGAGGAGGAGAGGAGGGGAACGGCACGGCGGCTCAAAGTGGGAGCGGGCCGGGAAGGCGTCGGGGTAGGGCTCGGCGGCGGCGGCGAGGACGTCGAAGTGGAGCAGCCTAACGGCGTCGGGGCAGGGCTCGGCGGTGGCGACGATGAGGGGCAGGGCTCAGCGGCGGCGACGACGCGAGAGGGGCAGCCTGCCGGCGTCGACGATGAGGAATGGGAGCAGTTGGCGGAAATTTCCCAAGTGTTGTATATATAGCCAGAGCAATGGTACCGGTTCGCGGTACGAACCGTGACCAATGCCCCCTTTGGTCCCGGTTGGTGCCACGAACCGGGACCAAAGGCCAATTTTCAGCAGCCCAAAGGGCGGGAAGCGGTGGCCTTTGGTCCCGGTTGGTGGCACCAACCGGGACCAATGGCCTTGTGCTGCCCCGCGCCCAAAAGTTTAGTCCCACATCGCTAGCTGAAGGGTGCCGGCACAGGTTTATAAGCGCTGGTGTGCCTCCACATTCGAGCTCCTCTCTAATGCAGGCTTTCGGGCCTAAACTTGCTACTGCTTGTGGGCCTATTGGGCCTTCTGCGGGCCTGAATCCTGGCCCATGTAGGGTTTCTAGTCGTATTCAGGCCGTGGAGGCCCAGTAGGAGGCATTTTTTTGGTTTTTTCTTTTTTATTTCTACATTTTTTTTATTTTTTTATTTCTACTTAAAACTAAATACTTACAGTTTTTTAGTGATTTCTTTTTGCTTTTAGGTCACAAAAATTATAAACTTTCTGTTAGTGCCATTAGTTTTAAATTTTGAATAGTTTAAATTTGAATTTTTAAAAATTTGTGTGAATCACTAGTTTATGAATAACGTTACTATAAAAATAGAATTTTTTTCTATTTATTTTTTATTTATACTTACAACTAAATACTTATAGTTTTTTAGTGATTTCTTTTTGATTTTAGGTCACAAAAATTATAAACTTTCTGTTAGTGCCATTAGTTTTAAATTTTGAATAGTTTAAATTTGAATTTTTAAAAATTTGTGTGAATCACTAGTTTATGAATAACTTTACTATAAAAATAGAATTTTTTTTTCTTCTTTGCTATTTATTTTTTATTTATACTTACAATTAAATACTTATAGTTTGATTTTAGGTCACAAAAATTATATTCTTTTTGCTATTGAAGAATATTATAGTTTTATTTTAGTTGATCATAACATAATATTTTAATTGATTGTTTTTATTTTCATAAAAGTTTTGTAGTTCATTCTGTTTGCTATTAATTCATTCTTTGAGCTAAATGACTCTGAAATTGGAAAGCATTTCAAAATGAACTCTGAAAAGGTTGAAAGTTGGCATGGTATCATCATTTCACCCACATAGCTTGTTCCAAAAAGTAGAGAGGGTTACGACAAAAACTTGATGCACTTCGTGTACAAAATGGACAATCACTTTCGAAGTATCAAAGTTTCGAACCATAAGACATGAAAGCATTTCAAATGAACTCTGAAAAAGTTGAAAGTTGGGATGGTATCATTATTTCACCCACATAGCATGTGCATGTACAAAACGGACAATGGTAGCATGTTCGTCTGTTACAAATTTGGCATGGTATCATCATAATAGTTGCGGGAGAAAGTCTTCACTTTTTCTTCGCTTGTGTCATTTGCTTATTGCGCCGTAACCATGGATAATCTTCATTGTTTATCAGGATGCTTGGGTCAGCCATGACATTGAAGGGAGGAATTTCATGAAACTTTTCATAATCTTCAGACATGTCTATCTTGCCGTCCACTCCCAGGATGTCCCTTTTTCCTGAAAGAACTATGTGGTGCTTTGGCTGATCGTATGATGTATTCGCTTCCTTATCTTTTCTTTTTCTCGGTTTGGTAGACATGTCCTTCACATAGATAACCTGTGCCACATCATTGGCTAGGACGAACGGTTCGTCAGTGTACCCAAGATTTTTCAGATCCACTGTTGTCATTCCGTACTGTGGGTCTACCTATACCCCGCCGCCTAACAGATTGACCCATTTGCACTTAAACAAAGGGACCTTAAAATCAGGTCCGTAGTCAAGTTCCCATATGTCCACTATGTAACCATAATATGTGTCCTTTCCGCTCTCGGTTGCTGCATCAAAGCGGACACCGCTGTTTTGGTTGGTGCTCTTTTGATCTTGGGCGATCGTGTAAAATGTATTCCCATTTATCTCGTATCCTTTGTAAGTCAATACAGTCAAAGATGGTCCCCTGGACAACAAGTACAACTAATCAAAAATAGTGTTGTCACCTCTGAGACGTGTTTCCAACCAACTGCTGAAAGTCCTGATGTGTTCACATGTAATCCAGTGATTGCACTGCTCCGGGTGTTTGGAGCGCAGACTGTTCTTGTGTTCATCGACATACGGGGTCACCAAGGTAGAGTTCTGTAGAACTGTGTAGTGTGCTTGAGACCAAGAATATCCGTCCCTGCATATTATTGAGTCTCTTCCAAGAGTGCCTTTTCCAGTCAGTCTCCCCTCATACCGCGATTTAGGGAGACCTATCTTGTTAAGGCCAGGAATGAAGTCAACACAAAACCCGATAACATCCTCTGTTTGATGGCCCATGGAGATGCTTCCTTCTGGCCTAGCACGATTACGGACATATTTGTTTAGGACTCCCATGAACCTCTCAAAGGGGAACATATTGTGTAGAAATACGGGCCCCAGGATGACAATCTCGTCGACTAGATGAACTAGGACGTGCGTCGTGATATTAAAGAAGGATGGTGGGAACACTAGCTCGAAACTGACAAGACATTGCGCCACATCACTCCTTAGCCTTGGTACGATTTCTAGATCGATCACCTTCTGAGAGATTGCATTGAGGAATGCACATAGCTTCACAATGGCTAATCGGACGTTTTCCGGTAGAAGCCCCCTCAATGCAACCGGAAGCAGTTGCGTCATAATCACGTGGCAGTCATGAGACTTTAGGTTCTGAAACTTTTTCTCTGGCATATTTATTATTCCCTTTATATTCGACGAGAAGCCAGTCATGACCTTCATACTGAGCAGGCATTCAAAGAAGATTTCTTTCTCTTCTTTCGTAAGAGCGTAGCTGGCAGGACCTTTATACTGCTTCGGAGGCATGCCGTCTTTTTCGTGCAAACGTTCCAGGTCCTCTCGTGCCTCAGGTGTATCTTTTGTCTTCCCATACACGCCCAAGAAGCCTAGCAGGTTCATGCAAAGGTTCTTCGTCACGTGTATCACGTTGATTGAGGAGCGGACCTCTAGGTCTTTCCAGTAGGGTAGGTCCCAAAATATAGATTTCTTCTTCCACATGGGTGCGTGTCCCTCAACGTCATTCGGAACAGCTAGTCCACCGGGAGCCTTTCCAAAGATTACGTAGTGTAAATCATTGACCATAGCAAGCACGTGATCACCGGTGCACATGGCAGGCTTCTTCCGGTGATCTGCCTCGCCTTTGAAATGCTTGCCTTTCTTTCGACATTGATGGTTGGTCGGAAGAAATCGACGATGGCCCAGGTACACATTCTTCCTGCATTTGTCCAGGTATATACTTTCAGTGTCGTCTAAACAGTGCGTAAATGCGTGGTATCCTTTGTTTGTCTGTCCTGAAAGGTTACTGAGAGCGGGCCAATCGTTGATGGTCACGAACAGCAAGGCCTTAAGGTTAAATTCCTCCTGTCTGTGCTCATCCCACGTACGTACACCGTTTCCATTCCACAGCTGTAAAAGTTCTTCAACTAATGGCCTTAGGTACACATCAATTTCGTTGCCGGGTTGCTTAGGGCCTTGGATGAGAACTGGCATCATAATGAACTTCCGCTTCATGCACATCCAAGGAGGAAGGTTATACATACATAGAGTCACGGGCCAGGTGCTGTGATTGCTGCTCTGCTCCGCCAAAGGATTAATGCCATCCGCGCTTAAAGCAAACCATACATTCCTTGGGTCCTTTGCAAACTCATCCCAGTACTTTCTCTCGATTTTTCTCCACTGCGACCCGTCAGCGGGTGCTCTCAACTTCCCATCTTTCTTTCGGTTCTCACTGTGCCATCGCATCAACTTGGCATGCTCTTCGTTTCTGAACAGACGTTTCAACCGTGGTATTATAGGAGCATACCACATCACCTTCGCAGGAACCCTCTTCCTGAGGGGCTCGCCGTCAACATCACCAGGGTCATATCGTCTGATCTTATACCGAAACGCACCGCATACCGGGCATGCGTTCAGATCCTTGTATGCACCGCGGTAGAGGATGCAGTCATTAGGGCATGCATGTATCTTCTCCACCTCCAATCCTAGAGGGCATACGACCTTCTTTGCTGCGTATGTACTGTCGGGCAATTCGTTATCCTTTGGAAGCTTCTTCTTCAATATTTTCAGTAGCTTCTCAAATCCTTTGTCAGCCACATCATTCTCTGCCTTCCACTGCAGCAATTCCAGTACGGTACCGAGCTTTGTGTTGCCATCTTCGCAATTGGGGTATAACCCTTTATGATCCTCTAACATGTGATCGAACTTCAGCTTCTCCTTTTGACTAATGCATTGCATCCTTGCATCGACAATGACCCGGCGGAGATCATCATCATCGGGCACATCCTCTGGTTCCTCTTGATCTTCAGCAGCTTCACCCGTGGCAGCATCATTGGGCACATCGTCTGGTTCCTCTTGATCTTCACCAGCTCCCCCCGTTGCAGCATCACCGTATTCAGGGGGCACATAGTTGTCATCGTACTCTTCTTCTTCGCCGTCTTCCATCATAACCCCTATTTCTCCGTGCCTCGTCCAAACATTATAGTGTGGCATGAAACCCTTGTAAAGCAGGTGGGAGTGAAGGATTTTCCGGTTAGAGTAAGACCTCGTATTCCCACATTCAGTGCGTGGACAACACATAAAACCATTCTGCTTGTTTGCCTCAGCCGCATCGAGAAACACATGCACGCCCTTAATGTACTCGCGGGTGTGTCTGTCACCGTACATCCATTGCCGGTTCATCTGCGTGCATTATATATAATTAAGTGTCCAAATTAATAGAAGTTCATCATCACATTAAAACCAAAGTGCATACATAGTTCTCATCTAACAACATATAGCTCTCCAGAGCATCTAATTAATTAAACCATACATTGAAACTATGTAAAACATTTCAATGTGAAAACAAATGCGATCATAATCGCAACCAAGGTAACAATTGATCCAAAGGCATAATGATACCAAGCCTCGGTATGAATGGTATATTTTCTAATCTTCAAGCGCATTGCATCCATCTTGATCTTGTGATCATCGACGACATCCGCAACATGCAACTCCAATATCATCTTCTCCTCCTCAATTTTTTTTATTTTTTCCTTCAACAAATTGTTTTCTTCTTCAACTAAATTTAACCTCTCGACAATAGGGTCGGTTGGCATTTCCGATTCACATACATCCTAGATAAATAAAATCTATGTCACGTTGGTCGGCATAATTTTCAAAAACAATAAATGAACCAATAGTTATAAAGATAATATACATACCAAATCCGAATCATAGACAGGACGAGGGCCGACGGGGGCGGATACCAAAACCATCGCAATATATAAGATGCAATAATAAATGTAAGAAAATGATACAAGTATCTATCTAAACATACAAGTAAGAATATTTTTCCTTTCAGAAAGAAGATAAGAACAAGAGGCTCACCACGGTGGTGTCGGTGATGAGATCGACGCGAGTTATCGACGGCGGTGAAGACGGGGATGGGGCGTGACAGACCGCTAAATCTAGACAAATCTCGAGGAAATTGGAGCTTGGAGGTTGAGCTTCGAGAGGAGAAAGCTTAAGTAGTGTGGCTCGGGCATTCCATCGAACACCTCATGTGCATAGGAGGTGAGCTAGAGCACCACAAAGCCCTCTCCCCCTTGGCCAGAAAAAACAGAGCACTGTGCTCTGCTCTTGCGCGAGGGGTATATATAGGCACCTCATTGGTCCCGGTTGATGACATGAACCGGGACTAAAGGTATAATCTTTAGTCCCGGTTCAAGCCACCAACCGGGACCAATGGTGGTGGGCCAGGAGCGAGGCCCATTGGTCCAGGTTCGTCCCACCAACCGGGACCAAAAGGTCCAGACGAACCGGGACCAATGGCCCACGTGGCCCGGCCGGCCCCGTGGGCTCACGAACCGGGACCAATGCCCACATTGGTCCCGGTTCTAGACTGAACCGGGACTAATGGGCTGAGCCGGCCTGGACCATAGCCCTGTTTTCTACTAGTGGAAAGCTTCGCGTCCTAGTAGCGCTTGATAACCACTTTGAAACGGAGCGATGTGGAAGGTTAGCTTTTCGCTACGGAAGTTATCGGGGGAGCTTAACAAAACTTCTAGTAGGAGGGAGCCCGTGCAATGGGCTTCTGGGCCTGGCGTTACTCCTTTAAAGGAAGTATTGCTATGGCTAATTTTTTTGGGTCCATCCCCATTTTGCGGACTGTGTCCTGATATATCCGGTTTAAACTACTGCCGCCGTCCATCAGGACTCGTGTAAAGTGGAGTCCGTCAATTATCGGGTCTAACACCAAGGCAGCCCAGCCTGCGTGCCGGATACTTCCGGAGTAATCCCGATGGTCGAAGGTGATCGGTTTTGACAACTAGTGGCGAAACTCTTGGGTATAGGCCGCATGGCACGTATCTCTGTGGGCGCCACTTCGTTTCTCCCTTTTGTCACGTGTAGTACGTTTACTGTTTTGACTTCTTGTGGGAATTTCTTTTGTTCCCCAGTGCTTTGTTTGTGGGGTTCATCATCATCTTCACTTGGTGTATCCAGCCCCTTGTGTTCGGCATTGAGTTTGCCGGATTGCTTGAAGACCCAACATTCTCTGTGGGTATGATTTGCAGGTTTCCCAGGGTGTTGTGGATTTTACATATCTTGTCCAGGATTTTGTTTAGGTTAGACAGTTCGTCCCAGTTATCTTTGAGGGGCAGCTTTTGCTGACCCTGCCGAGAGCTTTTGAAACCGGCGTTAACTGCCGTGCTCTTCAGGATGTTTCCCTTATTCCGGCGCTGGTCTTTGCTACGTCGTGGTTTCCCATTTCCATCCCTGACTTCGGATGTACTTGGGTCGCTAGTGCTGCACCTTGCCAACCAGCTGTCCTCTCCTGCGCAAAAGCGGGTCATGAGGCTTGTTAATGCGGCCATTGTTCTTGGCTTTTCTTGGCTGAGGTGTCTGGCGAGCCATTCGTCTCGAACACTATGTTTGAAAGCTGCTAAGGCTTTGGCGTCCGGACAGTCGACTATCTGGTTCTTTTTAGTAAGAAATCTGTTCCAGAGCTTCCGGGCTGACTCTCCGGGTTGTTGAGTTATATTACTTAAATCGTCTGCATCTGGTGGTCGGACATAGGTCCCTTGAAAATTTGCCCGAAAAGCGTCCTCGAGCTCTTCCCAACTTCCAATGGTGTTTTCGGGAAGGCCTTTAAGCCAGTGCCGGGCTGGCCCTTTAAGCTTGAGGGGTAAGTATTTGAAGGCATGGAGGTCATCTCCTCGAGCCATGTGGATGTGGAGGATACAGTCCTCAATCCAGACCCCCAGGTCTGTAGTTCCGTCATATGCCTCTATGTTTATGGGTTTGAATCCCGCTGGGAATTCATGGTCCAGCACCTCATCGGTGAAACATAGGGGGTGTGCAGCACCCCTGTATTTGGGTGTGCCGTGGTGTTCGGATATTTTTTGTGTTGCATTGCTTGTTAGAGGTTGCTTTCTCGGCCCGTAGATAGATCTGGCTGGGCCATCTTTTTGATGTGAATCCTCGTGTGGATCGCGTGTTGGTTTGTGTGCGGCGCCGTTTGCCGCTTTATGTTCGCCGTGAGGTCGTCTATCCGATTGGATGGCTGCTTTGTTTTTTGATTGCGGGGGCTCTAACGCCTCCTCATCAAATTCGGGCAGTAGCTTTCGCTTCGGGTAGCTCTTTGTGTGGCGACTGCCGCCATATTTGTCTACGGTGTTGAGTACTTTGCACCATCTGATTTTGAGTGCATCTTCCGCAGTCTTGAACTTCCGCTTCTGCTTTTTCAGGCTACGCGCAGTGGCGACGAGCCTTTTATGGAGGTTCTTTGCTCCAGGAACTTGTCCGGCGTCAGGTCATCCGGACTGTTATCTTCGACGGGGGCGTGTTGTTTGGTTTGGTTATCCAAGTTGCCTTGTTCGGACGGTTGCTCGATGCCATGTTCATCATCTGCCGGCTTGCCCTGCTCTGTGGCTGGATCTGTATGACCGCTGTCTTTGTCGAGGCGGGCTTTGGAGCGGCGCTTACGCCGCCGCTTTGATTGCTTTTCGAAGGAACGATCCTTCGTTGCGTCCTCCCGTTCCTCGTCATCGTTTCCTTTGGGTGTGTCCACCATGTATACATCGTAGGATGAGGTGGCTTGCTAGTGCCCTGTAGGCGCTGGTTCCTGTTCGCCTCCTACATCATTGTCCATACCATCGATGTCTTCGGAGTCGAAATCGGGCATGTCGGTCAAGTCATCGACAGTGGCTATGAAGTGGGTGGTGGGTGGGCGCCAAATTTCTTCGTCGTCCGCATCCCAATCCTGCCGGTCGTTATCTGGCCGGGACTCTTCTGACAAAGAGAGAGACCTTAGTGAATTCAGTATGTCGCCGAAGGGCGAGTGCTGAAAGATATCCGCGGCGGTGAACTCCATGATCGGTGCCCAATCGGATTCGATTGGCAGGGGCACGGAGGGTTCAGAGTTCGGAGGAGAGTCCGGTGATGTGGAGTCACGAGCCTCGCGAAGGATAAGGTTGTTTGGCTCAATCGCTGTTGAGGCTGCAGCCTCCATGGCGGGGTCTAGCCACCCGCCCTCGGTTGGCACAGTAGGCTCCGAATTAAAGGTCGGAGCAGATGCAGGTGCGGCTTCCAGGACACTGTTCGACGCCAAATCTAAATCATGCCCATCATGACAATGCGGCGCACTCGGCAGGGGCTCGAATCCGTCGAAGATCAAGTCTCCGCGGATATCGGTCGTGTAGTTTAAGCTTCCAAACCTGACCTGATGACCAGGGGCATAGCATTCAATCTGCTCCAAATGGCCAAGCGAATTGGCATGCAGTGCAAAGCCGCCGAATAAAAAAATCTATCCAGGGAGAAATGTCTCACCCTGGACTGCATCGCTAACGATGATCGAAGGAGCTATCAAGCCTGATGACGACGACACAGAGGAACTCTCAATGAAAGCAACAATGTCGGTGTCAAAACTGGCGGATCTCGGGTAGGGGTCCCGAACTATGCGTCTAGGCGGATGGTAACAGGAGACAAGGGACACGATGTTTTTACCCAGGTCCGGGCCCTCTCGATGGAGGTAAAACCCTACTCCTACTTGATTAATATTGATGATATGGGTAGTACAAGAGTAGATCTACCACGAGATCAGAGAGGCTAAACCCTAGAAGCTAGCCTATGGTATGATTGTATGTTGTCCAACGGACTAAAACCCTCCGGTTTATATAGACACCGAAGAGGGCTAGGGTTACACAGAGTCAGTTACAATTGGAGGAGATCTACATATCCGTATTGCCAAGCTTGTCTTCCACGCCAAGGAAAGTCCCATCCGGACACGGGACGAAGTCTTCAATCTTGTATCTTCATAGTCCAAAAGTCCGGCCAAAGGTTATATTTCGGCTGTCCGGACACCCCCTAATATAGGACTCCCTCAGATAGTAACATTGTCCCTTCTCTCTTTTTCTCTCATTCATTTTTTTATTTGGGCCTTTTCTCTTTTTTTATGGCCTCTTTTTTTCTCTTTTTTTATTTTTTTATTTTTCGTCCGGAGTCTCATCCCAACTTGTTGGGGAATCATAGTCTCCATCATCCTTTCCTCACTTGGGACAATGCTCTAAAAATGATGATCATCATGCTTTTATTTTTCTTACAACTCAACAATTACAACTCGATACTTAGAACAAAATATGACTTTATATGAATTCCTCCGGAGGTGTACCGGGATATGCAATGAATCAAGAGTGACATGTATGAAAGAATTATGAATGGTGGCTTTGCCACAAATACGATGTCAACTACATGATCATGCTAGCAATATGACAATGATGGAGCACGTCATAATAAACGGAATGGTGGAAAGTTGCATGGCAATATAACTCGGAATGGCTATGGAAATGCCATGATAGGTAGGTATCGTGGCTATTTTGAGGAAGATATATGGTGGGTGTATGATACCGGCGAAAAGTGCGCGGTATTAGAGAGGCTAGCAATGGTGGAAGGAAGGAAAAGTGCGTATAATCCATGGACTCAACATTAGTCATAAAGAACTCATATACTTATTGCAAAAATCTACAAGTTATCAAAGCAAAGTATTATGCACATGCTCCTAGGGGGATAGATTGGTAGGAAAAGACCACCGCTCGTCCCCGACCGCCACTCATAAGGAAGACAATCAATAGATAAATCATGCTCCGACTTCATCACATAACGGTTCACCATACGTGCATGCTACAAGAATCACAAACTTTAACACAAGTATTTCTCAAATTCACAACTACTCAACTAGCATGAATCTAATATCGCCATCTTCATATCTCAAAACAATTATCAAGCATCAAACTTTTCTTAGTATTCAACGCACTCAAAAGAAAGTTTTACAAATCTTGAATACCAAGCATATTAAGATTATTAAGCAAATTACCATGCTATTTAAGTCTCTCAAAAGAATCTAAGTGAAGCATGAGAGATCAATAGTTTCTGTAAATAAAATCCACCACCGTTCTCTAAAAGATATAAGTGAAGCACTAGAGAAAAACTATATAGCCCAAAAGATATAAGTGAAGCATATAGAGTAAAATTATAAAGCTCAAAAGATATTAGTGAAGCACATAGAGTATTCTATCAAATTCCAATTCATGTATGGCTCTCTTAAAAGGTGTGTACAGCAAGGACAACTGTGGTAAACTAAAAATTAAAGACTCAAATCGTACAAGACCCTCGAAGCAAAACACATATCATGTGGTGAATAGAAATATAGCTCCAAGTAAAGTTACCGATGAAAGTAGACGAAAGAGGGGATGCCTTCCGGGGGCATCCCCAAGCTTTAACTTTTTGGTATCCTTAGATTATCTTGGGGGTGCCATGGGAATCCCCAAGCTTAGGCTCTTTCCACTCCTCGTTCCATAATCCATCAAAAAAATTCACCCAAAACTTGAAAACTTCACAACACAAAACTCAACAGAAATCTCATGAGCTCCGTCAGCAAAAGAAAAGAAAAGACCACTTCAAGGTACTATAATTAACTCATACTTTATTTATATTGGTGTTAAACCTACTGTATTCCAACTTATCTATGGTTTATAAACTATTTTACTAGCCATAGATTCATCAAAATAAGCAAACAACACACGAAAAACAGAATCTGTCAAAAACAGAATAGTGTGTAGTAATCTCTAACTAACGCAAATTTCTGGAACTCCAAAAATTCAGCAAACATTTGACGACCTAGGCAATTTGTTTAGTGATCAGAAGCAATTGGAGTCACTATTTTATCACGTTCTAGTGCATTTTAACAATTGTTTTCGTGAACCGAAAGTTTCTGGAAATAACAGCAAGATCAAATAACTATCATCCAAGAAGATCATATAGGTTTAACTTGGCACAAACACTAATTAAAACATAAAACCACATCTAAACAGAAGGTAGATGAATTATTTATTCCTAAACAGAAGTAAAAAGCAAAAAAAAAACTAAAAATAAAATTGGGTTGCCTCCCAACAAGCGCTATCGTTTAACGCCCGTAGCTAGGCATAAAGCAAGCATAGATCTAGATAGTGCCGTAGTAATAAGATAGATCGGTGAAACTCATTTCATACTCCCTACGTTCGGCAGCAAGTTTTCTTTGAGGCAAGCAAAAGTAATCAAAAGGTCTAAATTTAATAGGGAAAAGTCCCCAAGATCAATTTTAGGAGGTATAGGTTCCTCTTTCGGCCCTTCGTATTGCACAACCAATTCATCATTATAAGCATTCTTTTGACAGAACCTTGTGAGCCTATACTCAAGAGAGTATCCTAGCTCATTATTTCGAATAGCCAAATCATCATTAAGTTCAGAGATTCTATCAACTAAAATATTGGTAGGCACCTTTTTTCTAAGATTTTCATTGAAAGCAACATAGTCAAGAGATTGAAAACGAATTATTTCTTCTTGATCAAAGAGGATAGATTCTATGGGAGGACGGCCATCGTCCACCCTATAATGCGCAAAGATTTCTTTGTCCTCTTTTATTATAAATCTGAATCCATGAGCCAAAAAGATTGTAGTGGCACGCTTAATAGAGGAATGCTCGAAATTAGAAAATTCTAGGAAAATCTTTGTATGGAAGGGTGCATATGCATAAATTGCCTTTCAAGTTCAACGATAAGCATGGCAATAGCGTCTGCAAGACTACTAGTTCTATGGAAAACAGAACCGCCCATAGAGGGCAAAGCATCGGCACAAGTAAAGAAATCTTGAATAAGTCCTTTTCCAATAATATTACCACTACCGACTCGAAATCTTTTTGTATGCAAGGTAGGGGGTTCTTGAGAGGAGCATCAGAATTCTCTATGATATTATTTCCCATAGCGGCAATAATTTCCCCAATTTAAGACATAGCGACAGAAAAAGCGAAGGGCGAAAAGAAGGGGAACGAAAAAAGAGAGGGTGAATAAAACGGCAAGGGTGAAGTGGGGGAGAGGAAAACGAGAGGCAAATGGCAAATAATGTAATGCGAGAGATAAGGGATTGTGATGGCTACTTGGTATGTTGACTTTTGCGTAGACTCCCCGGCAATGGCGCCAGAAATCTTCCTACTACCTCTTGAGCACTGCGTTGGATTTCCTTGAAGAGGAAAGGGTGATGCAGCAGAGTAGAGTAAGTATTTCCCTCAGTTTTTGAGAACCAAGGTATCAATCCAGTAGGTGGTGACACGCAAGTCCTTCGTACCTACACAAAACAAATAGCTCCACACAACCAACGCGATTAGGGGTTGTCAATCCCTTCATGGTCACTTATGAGAGTGAGATCTGATAGAGATGATAGATAATATTTTTAGTATTTTTGGTATAAAGATGCAAAGTAAAATAAAAGGTAAAATAAAAAGCAAAGCAATAACAAGTGATGGAAGATTGATATGATGAGAATAGACCCGGGGGCCATTGATTTCACTAGTGGCTTCTCTCAAGAGCATAAGTATTCTACGGTGGGTGAACATATTACTGTTGAGCAATTGACAGAATTGAGCAAAGTTATGAGAATATCTAGGTATGATCATGTATATAAGCATCACGTCCGAGACAAGTAGACCGACTCCTGTCTGCATCTACTACTATTACTCCACTCATCGTCCGCTATCTAGCATGCATCTAGAGTATTAAGTTCAAGAAAACAGATTAACGCCTTAAGCAAGATGACATGATGTAGAGGGATAAATTCATGCAATATGATAAAAACCACATCTTGTTATCCTCGATGGCAACAATACAATACGTGCCTTGCTGCCCCTACTGTCACTGGGAAAGGACACCGCAAGATTGAACCAAAAGCTAAGCACTTCTCCTATTGCAAGAAAAACAAATCTAGTAGGCCAAACCAAACTGATAATTCAAAGAAACTTGCAAAGATAACCAATCATACATAAAAGAATTCAGAGAAGATTCAAATATTGTTCATAGATAAACTTGATCATAAACCCACAATTCATTGGTCTCAACAAACACACCGCAAAAAGAAGATTACATCGAATAGATCTCCACAAGAGAGGGGAGAAAATTGTATTGAGATCCAAAAAGAGAGAAGGAGCCATCTAGCTACTAACTATGGACCCGAAGGTCTGAGGTAAACTACTCACACTTCATCGGAGAGGCTATGGTGATGATGTAGAAGCCCTCCGTGGTGGATTCCCCTTCCGGCAGAGCTCCAGAGCAGGCCCCAAGATGGGATCTCGTGGGTACAGAAGGTTGCGGCGATGGAATTAGGTTTTTGGCTCCGTATCTGATCGTTTGGGGGTACATAGGTATATATAGGAGGAAGGAGTACGTCGGTGGAACAAAGGGGGGCCCACGAGGCAGGGGGCGCGCCCTAGGGGGGAGCCCTCCAACCTCGTGGCTGCCTCCCTCCTTTCTTGACGGAGGGTCAAGTCTCCTGGATCATATTTGTTGAGAAAATCACGTTCCTGAAGGTTTCATTCCATTTGATATTCCGTTTCTTCGAAACACTGAAATAGGCAAAAAAACAGCAAATCTGGGCTGGGCCTCCGGTTAATAGGTTAGTCCCAAAAATAATATAAAAGTGGAAAATTAAGCCCAATATGGTCCAAAACAGTAGATAATATAGCATGGAGCAATCAAAAATTATAGATACGTTGGAGACGTATCATGAAGCATGAGAGATCAATAGTTTCTATAAAACAAATCCACCACCGTGTTCTAAAAGATACAAGTGAAGCACTAGAGCAAAACTATATAGCTCAAAAAATATAAGTGAAGCACATAGAGTATTCTAACAAATTGCAGTCATGTATGGCTCTCTTAAAAGGTGTGTACAACAAGGATGATTGTGGTAAACTAAAAAGCAAAGAATAAAATCATACAAGACGCTCCAAGCAAAACACATATCATGTCGTGAATAAATATATAGCTCCAAGTAAAGTTACCGATGGAAGTAGACGAAAGAGGGGATGCCTTCTGGGGCATCCCCAAGATTTGACTTTTTGGTGTCCTTAGATTATGTTGGGGGTGCCATGGGCATCCCCAATCTTAGGCTCTTGACACTCCTTGTTCCATAATCCATCACAAGATTTCACCCAAAACTTGAAAACTTCACAACACAAAACTCAACAGAAATCTCATGAGCTCCGTTAGCGAATGAAAACAAAACACCACTTCAAGGTACTGTAATGAACTCATTCTTTATTTATATTGGTGTTAAACATACTGTATTCCAACTTATATATGGTTTACAAACTATTTTACTAGCCATAGATTCATCAAAATAAGCAAACAACACACGAAAAACAGAATCTGTCAAAAACAGAACAGTCCGTAGTAATCTGTAACTAACGCAAACTTCTGGAGCGTGAAAAATTCAGCCAAATTAGGAAGTTCTAGATAATTTGTTTATTGATCTACAACAAAAAGAATCAACTAAAAAGCACGTTCCTGTGATTTATGAAAACTAATCTCGTGCGCACAAAGTTTATGTTTTCTGCAGTAGAATCAAATAACTATTACCGTAGGTTATCCTAACGGTTTTACTTGGCACAAACACTAATTAAAACACAAAAACAAATCTAATCAGAGGCTAGACAAATTATTTATTCTTAAACAGAAGCAAAAAGCAAAAAACTAAAATAAAATTGGGTTGCCTCCCAACAAGCGCTATCGTTTAACGCCCTTAGCTAGGCATAAAAGCAAGGATAGATCTAGGTATTGCCATCTTTGGTAGGCAATCCATAAGTGGCTCTCATGATAGATTCATATGGTAATTTTATTTTCTTCCTAGGGAAGTGTTCCATGCCTTTCCCTAATGGAAATTGGAATCTAATATTCCCTTCCTTCATATCAATAATTGCACCAATTGTTCTAAGGAAAGGTCTACCAAGAATAATAGGACATGAAGGATTGCAATCAATATCAAGAACGATAAAATCTACGGGCACATAATTCCTATTTTCAACAATAAGAACATCATTAATTCTTCCCATAGGTTTTTTAATAGTGGAATCCGCAAGGTGCAAGTTTAGAGAGCACTCATCAAAATCGCAGAAATCTAGCAAATCACACAAAGTTTTGGGAATAGTGGAAACACTAGCACCCAAATCACATAAAGCATAAAACTCATGATCCTTAATATTAATTTTAATAATAGGTTCCCACTCATTGTAAAGTTTTCTAGGGATAGAAACTTCCAGCTCAAGTTTTTCTTCACAAGATTGCATCAAGGCATCAACGATATGTTTAGTAAACGCTTTATTTTGACTATAAGCATGAGGAGAATTTAGCACGGATTGCAACAAGGAAATACAATCAATTAAAGAGCAACTTTCATAATTAAATTCCTTGAAATCCAAAATAGTGGGTTTAGCAACATCTAGGATTTTGATTTCTTCAATCCCACTTTCATCAATTTTAGTATCATAGTCTAAAAACTCCAAATTTTTGGAACGCGTTCTAGGTAAAGGTGGATCATATTCAGTCCCATCATTATCAAGATTCATATTGCAAAACAAAAATTTATTTGGGGACACATCAACAACTTTTAGATCCTCATCTTTATTTTCATGGAAAATGGAAGAACAAGCTTTAATAAAGGCATCTTTCGTAGTACGCATCCTAGCGGTTCTTTCCTTGCACTCATCAATGGAAATTCTCATGGCTTTGAGAGACTCATTGATATCATGCTTAGGAGGAATAGATCTAAGCTTTAAAGAATCAACATCAAGAGAAATTCTATCAATGTTCCTAGCCAATTCATCAACTTTAAGCAATTTCTCTTCAAGCAAAGCATTGAAATTCTTTTGCGAATTCATAAACTCTTTAACACTAGTCTCAAATTCAGAGGGCATCTTATTAAAATTTCCATAAGAGTTGTTGTAGGAATTTCCATAATTATTAGAAGGATTACTAGGATAAGGCCTAGGATTAAAATTCCCTCTATACGCGTTGTTACCAAAATTATTCCTACCAATAAAATTCACATCCATAGATTCATTATTATTCTCAATCAAAGTAGACAAAGGCATATCATTAGGATCAGAAGAAATACTCTTAGTAGCAAATAATTTCATAAGTTCATCCATCTTTCCACTCAAAACATTGATTTCTTCTATCGCATGCACTTTTTTATTAGTAGATCTTTCAGTGTGCCATTGGGAATAATTAACCGTAATATTATCTAGGAGTTTAGTAGCATCTCCTAGAGTGATTTCCATAAAAGTTCCTCCCGCGGCCGAATCTAAAAGATTTCTAGAAGCAAAATTCAATCCGGCATAAAAATTTTGTATAATCATCTACAAATTCAAACCATGAGTAGGGCAATTACGTATCATTAATTTCATTCTATCCCAAGCTTGTGCAACATGTTCATGATCAAGTTGCTTAAAATTCATAATATCGTTTCTAAGAGAGATCATTTTAGCGGGAGGAAAATACTTAGAGATAAAAGCATCTTTGCACTTGTTCCAAGAATCAATACTATTTTTAGGCAAAGACAAAAACCAAGCTTTAGCACGGTCTCTAAGCGAAAAGGGAAATAGCTTCAATTTAACAATATCATTATCAACATCCCTCTTCTTTTGCATGTAACATAGATCAACGAAGCTATTTAGATGAGTAGCGGCATCTTCACTACGAAGGCCGGCGAATTGATCTTTCATAACAAGATTCAACAAAGCAGTATTGATTTCACAAGATTTAGTATTGGTAAGAGGAGAAATCGAAGTGCTAAGGAAATCATTATTGTTGGTATTGGTAAAGTCACACAATTTGGTATTATCTTGAGCCATCGCGACAAACATGCAATCCAACACACGAGCAAACAAAAAGCGAGCGAGAAAAAGGCAAACGGAAAAGAGAGGGCGAATAAAATGGCAAGGGTGAAATGGGGGAGAGGAAAACGTGAGGCAAATGGAAAATAAAGTAATGCGAGAGATAAGGGATTGTGATGGGTACTTGGTATGTTGACTTTTGCTAGACTCCCCGGCAACGGCGCCAGAAATTCTTCTGGCTACCTCTTGAGCACTATGTTGGATTTCCCCGAAGAGCAGAGGATGATGCAGCAAAGTAGCATAAGTATTTCCCTCAGTTTTTTAGAACCAAGGTATCAATCTAGTAGGAGGCCACGCGCGAGTCCCTCATACCTACACAAAACAAATAGCTCCTCGCAACCAACGTGAATAGGGGTTGTCAATCCCTTCACGGTCACTTACGAGAGTGAGATCTGATAGATATGATAGATAAAATTTTTGGTATTTTTGGTATAAATATGCAAAGTAAAATAAAAAGAAAAGTAAAAAAGCAAAGCAATAATAAAGTGATGGAAGATTAATATGATGAGAATAGACCCGAGGGCCATAGATTTCACTTGTGGCTTCTCTCAAGAGCATAAGTATTTTACGGTGGGTGAACGAATTACTGTTGAGCAACTAACATAATTGAGCATAGTTATGAGAATATCTAGGTACGATCATGTATATAGGAATCACGTCCGAGACAAGTAGACCGACTCCTGCCTGCATCTACTACTATTACTCCACTCATCGACCGCTATCCAGCATGCATCTAGAGTATTAAGTTAATGAAAACAGAGTAACGCCTTAAGCAAGATGACATGATGTAGAGGAATAAATTCATGCAATATGATAAAAAGCCCCATCTTGTTATCCTCGATGGCAACAATACAATACGTGCCTTGCTTCCCCTACTGTCACTGGGAAAGGACACCGCTAGATTGAACCCAACGCTAAGCACTTCTCCCATTGCAAGAAAAACCAATATAGTAGGCCAAACCAAACTAATAATTCGGAGAGACTTGCAAAGATAACCAATCATACATAAAAGAATTCAGAGAAGATTCAAATATTGTTCATAGATAATCTTGATCATAAACCCACAATTCATCGATCTCAACAAACACACCGCAAAAAGAAGATTACATCGAATAGATCTCCACGAGAGAGGGGGAGAACATTCTATTGAGATCCAAAAAGAGAGAAGAAGCCATCTAGCTACTAACTATGGAGCCGAAGGTCTAAGGTAAACTACTCCATGGTGGATTCCCCTTCCGGCAGAGCTCCGGAACAGGCCCCAAGATGGGATCTCATGGATACAGAAAGTTGCAGCAGTGGAATTAGGTTTTTGGCTCCGTATCTGATCGTTTCGGGGTACGTAGGTATATATAGGAGGAAGAAGTACGTCGGTGGAGCTTCGTTGGGCCCACGAGGGTGGGGGCGCGCCCTAGGGGGGTAGGCGCGCCCCCTACCTCGTGTCCACCTCGTGGTTTTCTTGACGTAGGGTCCAAGTCTCCTGGATCATATTCGGTGAGAAAATCATGTTCCCAAAGGTTTCATACCGTTTGGACTCCGTTTGATATTCCGTTTCTTCGAAACACTAAAATATGCAAAAAACAACAATTCTGGGCTGGGCCTCCGGTTAATAGGTTAGTCCCAAAAATAATATAAAAGTGGAAACTAAAGCCCAATATAGTCGAAAACAGTAGATAATATAGCATGGAGCAATCAAAAATTATAGATACCTTGGAGACGTATCAAGACACTAATTAAACCACACCTACAGATGCAAACTGAGAGTTATTTTGAGCTCAAATTACATATAAATCAAATAACCTACCACATTTAATTCCTTCCAAACTAAAATCCACAAATCAGTATACTTATAGAGCATTGCAAGAGCTAATGTAGCAATGAGAGATGAAAGGACAAAGTTGCTAACCTTCGTGATCACTTGGATGGATGGGGTTCCTTCAAATCTTGACAAATTTTGGCAAAATGGAGGATGAGCTCGAGAGGAGAGGAAGAAAACAAATAGGAGTGGAAATGGGAAGAAAAAAGAGCTCGAGCTCAACGAAGGGTTTATATAGGATGATCTGTAGTCCCGGTTGGTTATACGAACTGGGACAAAAGGTGCACCTCTAGTACCGGTCATGCCACGAACCGGGACTAAAGGTCTTGGTGGGGCCCTAGCCCGACACCAGCCTGCCACCACCTCTTTACACCAAGTTCGTGGCACGAACCGGTACTAGAGGTTCGAAAAGGACCGGGACTACTGAGCGCCGCCCGCCTAGCCGTTGGAACCGGCACTAATGATCACATTAGTGCCGTTTCATTTACAAACCGGGACTAATGAACTGAACATTAGGTCCTTTTTCTACTAGTGATAGTAGAGATAAGTATTTCCCTTAGTTAAGAACCAATGTATCAATCCAGTATGAGGAATACACAAGTCCCCAATGATTGCACCTACACAAACAAAGAAATACTTGCAACCAATGCGAAAAAGGGGTTGTTAATCCCTTCACGGTTGCTTGCAAGGATGAGATCTAATAGAGATAGATATAAAAGATAAGTAAAAGTGCCAAAACAGTAAAGGTAAATAAATTGCAGCAAGGTATTTTTGTGTTTTTAATTTTATAGATCTGAAAATAATATGATAAAATAGACCCGGGGGGCATTGTTTTCACTAGAGACTTCTCTCTTAAAAGAAAGCATACGGTGGGTAAACAAATGACTATTGAGTATTTGATAGTAAAGCACATAGTTATGACGATATCTAACGCAATGATCATGAATATAGGCATCACGTCTGTGAGAAGTAGACCGACTGCTGCATGCATCTACTACTATTACTCCACACATCGACTGCTATCCAGCATGTATCAAGTGTATTAGGTTAACAAGAATGGAGTAACACGTTAAAAGAGATGCCATGATGTAGAGGGATATATCCAATCAATATGAATAAACCCCACCTTTTTATCCTCAGTGGCTACAATACAAATACGTGTCATGTCCCCTTCTGTCACTGGGTATTAGCACCAAAGGATTGAACCCACTAAAAAGCACCTCTCCCATTGCAAAAAAAATCAATCTAGTTGGCCAAACCAAGTCAGTAGATTGGAGAGAAATACAAAGCGATCTTAATCATGCATAAAAGAGGACTCAAATAATATTCATAGATAATCTTATCATAAATCTACAATTCATCGGATCTCAACAAACGCATCACAAAAGAAGATTACATCGAATAGATCTCCAAGAACATCGAGGAGAACATTGTATTGAAAATCCAAGAGAGAGAAGAAGCCATGTAGCTACTAGGTATGGACCTCTATGTCCGTGGTAAACTACTCACACATCATTGATAGAGCGGCAAGGTTGATGTAGAAGCCCTCCATGATCGAATACCACTCTGGTGGAGTGCCGAAAAATGCCTCTATATGGCATCTCACGAGAACAGAAGCTTGCGACGGCGGAAAAGTATTTTTGGTGTGCCCTCTACTATACAGGGAGTATTTTAGTATTTATAGAGCAAAGATCAGGAGCCCCACAAACCCCCCCCCCGGGGCATGCCTTCTGAGATTTTCGCCAACTAATGGCCCCACTAACCCCCTCCCAAAGGTTCCTGGGTGTCTTCTAGTCCAAGAAAAATCCTCAAAAAGTTTCGTTCCGTTTGGACTCTGTTTGATATTGATTTTTTGTAAAGACAAAAACAAGGAAAAAAACAACAACTGGCACTTAACACTAGGTTAATAGGTTAGTCCCAAAAAATGATATAGAATAGCATAATAATGCATATAAAACATCCAAGATGGATAATATAATATCATGGAACAATAAAAAATTATAGATATGTTGGAGACGGATCATGTGCCATGACTTCACTTGGAAGCGTTGCTTCGAGGTGTGCTACTCCTTCTCTCCGCAGCTTTGTCTCCGAAGGGAAACCTCAGATCAGCTGGATAGGGCGAGGAGGCATCTTCGCGTCGTTCTCCTCCATGGGGGCATCGTCTTGGAGCTGGCTACGACTGGAAGACCTGTGGATGGCGGCATCTTCGCAACTTGGTTTGCTAGGGTGGGTGTCGGTGTCAAAACCGGCGGATCTTGGGTAGGGTGTCCCGAACTGTGCATCTAAGGTCGATGGTAACAGGAGACGGGGGACACAATGTTTACCCAGGTTCGGGCCCTCTCTATGGAGGTAATACCCTATTTCCTGCTTGATTGATCTTGATGAATATGAGTATTACAAGAGTTGATCTACCACGAGATCGTAATGGCTAAACCCTAGAGGCCTAGCCTGTATGACTATGGTAACGAGTATTCGGTCCTATAGACCTAACCCCACGGTTTATATAGACACCGAAGGGATCTAGGGTTACATAGAGTCGGTTACATAGAAAGGAATCTGTATAGTTGATCGCCAAGCTTGCCTTCCACGCCAAGAAGCTCCGGACACTGGTATAGTCTTTGGCTTTCATGTCTTCACAGCCCACCAGTACGGCCCATTGATAATAGGCCGGACGGCCGAGGACCCCTTAGTCTAGGACTCCCTCAGTAGACCATGAACCTGGCTTCAATGACGAGTAGCCCGGCGCGTAGATTATATTCGGCACTGCAAGGCGGGTTCCCCTTTCCGAACTCCAAGATAGTCTTCGGACGCAATGATTGTATCCGGACCTATATACACAACTGCAAAATATATAATATTTCACGAGTCCAATCCGCCAACAACTTTTTGGTGATCTGACATCACGCCTGCTCGGTCATTATTTTCAAACCATTAGCTAGCCCGTCGTCCCACGTCCCGAGACGTGGCTTCCTTGGCATGTCTTGTCCAAGCGGAGATCGTGTCTCCCCTTTTTAAGGGATTCTTATCAACCCAGATGTGGGTAACCCAACCGTTTCTTGGGAATAACTCCTCGGGAATAGGCAAGTTTTGAGGCCCAGGAGGAGACGCTCGATATTCGCGGCCTTTATATAGGGGTACAGACCTGTCTTTTCCTTTCAGGCTCGCTTCCTCAACCCTCGCCACACTGAGTTCCAACACCCGGGTTTCAATCGCCACCAGCTCCAGTCATGTTCGGATTCGGCCGTCAAGGCCGGTGGGTGGTTTCTTCTGTCACAGAGGGAGATATTGCAAAGCTTCGGGTAGCAAGATATCTGACTGCAGAAATCCTTCATCGGCTTCCTGCCGACGGGCAGGTTATTCCCACACCCAGATCCGGCGAGAGGGTCGTGTTCGTATCCCACTTCCTCTATGGGTTAGGGTTTGCACTTAACCCCTTTGTTCCAGGGCTCATGTTCTATTATGGGCTAGATTTCCACGATCTGGCCTCGGACTCTATTCTTCTCATCTCGGCGTTTATCATCACGTGCGAAGCCTTCCCCCAAAGTCCTTCGCACTTCGGCTTGTGGCTCAAGACCTTCGATGTGAAGCCGCAAGTGACAGAGGGGAACAGGCAGAGTGTGGTGGTGCCATAGTGAGCAAGCTTGCTAGCGTTGTTTGGCTGGAGGGATCCTTTGCCAAATCTTCTGATTTATGGAAACAGGGGTGGTTCTATATCACTGAGCCCCGTGGCTCCGAGTGGGTAGCTGTGCCCGCATTTCGATCCAGCCACCCAATTCAGCTTGCATTCTGGATTAATAAGGGGTTGGACTGGGGATCAATGGACGAGGTGTGAACTTTGCAAAGTCGCACCCGAAGCATCATTGAGAGGAACATCAATATCGTCAACGTTGTTCAAGTGATGCTAGTTCGCCGGACCCTGCCGTGCCACTGACAGCCTCTCCGCATGTGGGAGTTCAATCCAGAAGGGCTGCGGACTCTTCAGCATTTCTTCGGCACTATGCACGAAGGAATGTGGAGATTATTTTTCGGGAAACGAAAGCAATGGCCGGACACCATCGAAGATATCGGCTTAGACAGCAACCATCCGGACACCCCGGTAAGTACTCGTTCACCGAATACCTCATAATCAGACACTCAGTGCTACTGACCGAATCATCCTTTTTCAGGACTGGATAAATAAAGTGGAACGGATTAGGTGTTCGGCTCCCCTTCGCGAAGACCCAGCTAATCCTTTGTTAACAAGGATGCTGGCCTCGGCACCATGCCAGGCGCCGGCAATGGAGGGTAAAGAAGAGAGTAAGAAGACCCGGGACGACCTTTATTCCGGAGGTAAGTCGGATACTGAATCTGGAGAAATCGACCTTTCCTTGCCTGAAGACAAAGGAGAAAGAGGACCCAGTATCCCTTCTCTGAGCAGGAGGAAAAGGGCCGCCTCCGAAGGTCAGGAGGGGCGGTCTCCTAAGAGGGGCAAGATGCCACCGTCGAGCGGCTTGGGTTTGGAAAGCGATGCTGTCGAACAGCTCCAACATGGGGACAAGCCCTCGACCAAACCGTACGTGAATCCGGGGTACTTTGGTAGTGTCCCGCTCCTTTGTCGTTACCAAAGACATAAATAACGTGTCCGTGCATTTTCACAGGTCGGCACAGAGTTATTCTGGGCAATCCTGTTCTTCGGGAGGTCTCCTCCCAGAGATGATGGAGAGCGAGACGCCTCCCCCAACCTCCTCGCCCAATAAGTCGGACGACTCCGAAGTGTCATCACAGAGGGTTTTTCTTGATCAACAAGCTACGCTGGGGATAAAAGAGGCAGTACCCGAAGGTGGATCTCCGACCGTCCATGATTATGGGGCTGATAATAAAGGCCCAGGGCTGTCTGACGCGCAGCCGACGGTGATTCCGGAGACGGGTGAACGGATTCCTTCAAAGGATGGATGTGCTCCTAGAGCGGCTTCTGGAAACCCGAAGGCTCCGGATATATTGCAAGATATGTTGCGAAAAGCATCTTTCTCGGAGGACCAGCGTTTCTTGATGGGTATAGTGGTTGAGAAGGTTCTGTCCGCGAAGAGCGGATTGAATGAAGCCATCATCAGCCTACCAAAAGCCTTCGAGGTTTGTGATATAATGTTTTCAGCTATGTTTTGTTTGCAAATATGCACGTGTGTATAGGTAGTAGCACCTGAGACTCGGGTCGGCTTCCATTGGGAAGCGAACGGAGGATCAAAAAGAATTACTCAAGGACTTAATCTGATGAACTTGAACACAGGCTACTTCCCCCTTGGCTACTTCCCGGGCTATGGATATTGCCGAACTCGAGCGGAAGCTTTATGTAGGAGGGGATGACCTTGCGTTAATCAACATGCGTCTTGACGAGTCGCAAGGTATGTATTCGGGGCAATCCCCATACCTTTTTGCGGTATAAGCATGATGCTGAAATTTGTATGCTGGAATATGCGTGGCTGCAGATGGTGCTGCAGATGTTGAAGTACTTCGAGCGGCAAGGAGCAGGCCCGGTGTAGCAATGCGGCTGCCGAAAAGGCATCGGCTGAGCTGAAAGCTGAACAAGCTGCATGATGCCAAGACGAGGAGAAGATATCCAAGGTGGCGCTTGAACTGGAAAATGCTACTAGCCGCTGTGAATTTCTGGAGAAGGAGAATGAAGCCAAAACGGTTGAACTAAACAAGGCCGTACAAGAGGCGAGACAGGCGTGGTCGGAATCCAGAGCGGCCCGTGAAGAGAACCGGCAAGCTGGGGAGATTGCAGCTAGGAAACCCTTTCTGCTACAAACCAAGTTCGGTGATCCGAACTATGCTCAGTTTGATCGAGTGTGGAGTTCTCCGGACGAGTTTTTAGACTTGCCGAAGAGTTCTTCCGTTGCGCTTTTCTGGTCACTGTTTGGAGCATCAAAGCACCCTTTGTTGCTAAATGAACAGATGTCCCAATGGGCCGAGCTTCATAGGATATCCGGCGCTGCCATTAAGAATGTCATAGTCCGATTGTGGCCAACCGAGCCAGTTCCGAATAGCTACTTTGGTTTGGTGCAAAGGCTTGTTGACGTTGTGCCGCGTATCGAAGCTGTGAAGAGGTTGACGTGCATTGAGGATGCACGGATGGCTTTTGCCCGAGTCAAAACATTCTGGGGGAAGATGAAGGCCATCGATGTTGTGGCGAAGAGTCCACCCAAGGGCAAGGACCGTCCGAAACCGGAGCATTATTTTGAGGACGTCCTAGAGGCTCCCCGCTTGATAGAGGGTCAGTGTTCGACACACATAATGTTCGAGTGAGGTGTATGAGAATTGTAAAAGAAAATTTTATAGTTTAATCTATTTTTATGTTTTGCTCGAAAGCTCAAATTCCTCCTGTGCGGCCATTTTAATATAATATGAAAGTTTTACCATCGTCGTCTTCAGCCCCCTCGTAGGAAGTACGGGGGTGTTCAAGAAAGCATTTAATCACTCTTTATCCAATGTCTTGGTCCATGAAGGAGGTGATAATGCGGCGAACCAGGCAATCGGACTATAGGGCGTTAACACTTTCACTTAGCCATAGGAGTTTTATGGTGGGGCTATGACATAGCCCCTGGTATGTATGCGGCGTATTATGATATGGTGCCTTACATATTTGATCTGAAAAAGATCCCTTGTGTGACACGGAGAATCGCTAAAGATTCCAATAAGTCGTCAAGTGGTTGACCAGCTCTCGTCGCATCATGACAGTCAGTTTTTGGCTTTCTCTACTAAGGTGATCATCCGGTTTAGACCAGGGCACAATCGCAGTAGTTCTCCCTTTACTACCATAGCCGATGGAGCGGAACGTAGGGTAGCAAGCACACGAGCCGGGCAACCCAACTATTGACCCAAGACAATGATTCAGAGCTGATGAATATAAGGCCAAAATTGTGACGCAGAAGTACGATATAGAGTTGTTCGGACTTTTGCTGGCAACTCATTTGTTCCCATACCGAGCCCCTACAGGTTTGCCAAGGTATATCTGTGAAATAACCATAGTAGCCATATTCATTGGCGAAACAACACAGATGATTAATTTGGATACTTTTTACTGGGACTTGAGCAATATGCCAATGATTACTTTTCATATATAGACCACAACCCCGGCTATTTGACATGCTCGGGGTCGGAGGCGGAGGAAGAGGCATAGTACAGGCTCGAAATAAAGAGTGCAGTCTACAAAAAGTTATTTTGGACCTCCTGCTGCACGTCTGCGCCGCCTGTCCTCGGCAAGGGGAATCCTTGATGGAAATAGCCCCTGAGGTGAGTGTAAGGATCCGAACGCCCATAGAGTCAGTTTTAGATGTTTGCCCTGTCCATCACTTGTTTTCAAGAGATAGTGAAAGAGGAAAAATAGAAAATAGATAAACAGTATTACGAGAATGCTTGCAGGCTTGACCGTAGTATGCTTCCACCAATGCCCATGGTCTCTTGAGTACGTAGTGATGTACGCGCGGTACCCATTTTGTGGGTGTACGAGGTGGGTGGCGGAAGCCGGACTGCTATTTCCGCTCCGGGAGTGATCGATCCTCGGGTGGAAACTGCTTCTGACCCGGTGTTTCGTTGGTGAACCTCTCCGTTGTCCCTGTCACAGAGCTGCCTCCTCCCCCTGTGTTCGGCATTGATCTTGCCGGCCTTCTTAAAGACCCAACAGTTTCTGTTAGTATGATTAGCTAGTTTATCGGGATGTCCGTGAATCTGGCAGGGTCGGTCCAATATCCTGTCAAGGTTGGATGGTTCATCTCGTGTCGCCTTGAATGGCTTCTTCCGTTGACCGGGCTTGGGATTGCTGAATTCGGCGTTGACCGCTGTGTCGCGTGATCTTTGGTTATCACTGCGACTGTTGTTTTTGCTTCGTCGTGGCTTGCCGTTGCCGTCTCGGATGTCGGAAGTGCCAGGGTCGCTGGCGCTGTTTCTTCTATGAGCGAGCCAGCTGTCTTCTCCCACGCAAAAGCGGGTCATTAGAGCAGTGAGGGTTGTCATGGATTTAGGTCCTTCTTGTCCGAGGTGGCGTGCAAGCCATTCGTCCCGGACGCTATGTCTGAAGGCTACAAGGGCTTCCGCTCCTGGACAGTCGACGATTTGGTTCTTTTTGACTAAGAACCGAGTATAGAGCTTCCTGGCTGACTCTCCGGGCTGCTGGACAATGTGACTTAGGTCATCGGCATCCGGCGGCCGGATGTATGTTCCTTGGAAATTGTCAAGGAAGGCTTCTTCCAAGTATTCCCAGCTGCCTATGGAGTTTTCAGGCAGGATGTTTAGCCAGTGCCGAGCTGGCCCTTTTAGCTTTAGTGGGAGGTATTTAATGGCGTGGAGGTCATCTCCGCGGGCCATATGGATGTTGAGGATAAAATCTTCTATCCACACCGCGGGATCAGTTGTTCCGTCGTATGATTCGATATTGACGGGTTTGAATCCTTCAGGGAATTCATGATCCATTACTTCATCAGTGAAGCAAAGAGGGTGGGCGGCGCCTCTATGTGGGGCCACACTACGATGTAACTTCGAAGGAGTCTGTTTGTGCTTTTCAGTTCGGGCGTGACTAGGTTTGTCACGTCCAAATAGGTAGCCAACGTCGTGTGTCGAGGTATAACCTCGTGATCCATAGATCGATCTTGCGTGTCCTGCTCTACTGTCCAAGTTCCGTTGAAGGTCGTCTATACAACCATAAGCTGTGTTATTCTTGCCTTTACGGCGAGGTGGGGCGGTCCGGTGTTCGGCTTGAGTTGCCTCTTTATCCGGATAGAGTTGTCGGCGACCTACCGCATTGTGTGATGATGGTACGGGCCCCAACACTTCGTCATCGAACTGAGGTAGCAATCTATGCTTCGGGTAGCTTTTGGCTGGGCCAATAAGGTTGTATTCTTCGGCGGCCAGGACTTTGATCCATCTATCATTGAGTAGGTCTTGGTCAGCTTGGAGCTGCTGATGCTTCTTTTTGAGGCTCCTTGCAGTGCTATTAGCCTGCGCTTGAAGCGCTCCTGCTCGAGGGGTTCTTCGGGTACGATGAAGTCTTCGTCGTCGAGGCTTATTTCATCTTCGGAGAGTGGAAGGTAGTTTTCGTCCTCCGAATTGTCGATGGGCAGGGCCTGTTCATCGGGGCTGGCTTGCCTCTTTTCTTGTTCATCCTGTTTGGATCTTGCTCCAACAGGGTCTTCATTGTTTTCGGTGTCGTCCGGAGTACTATTTTCTCCTGTGCCAGTGTTGCTGTGATGTGACTTAGAGCGGCGTTTGGGGCGCCGGTGCTTAGACCGTGTCTCAGGAGGTTTATTCCCAACTGGATCTTCTTTGTCATCGTCGCTGGCTTTGTTTGGTGTATCGACCATGTACAGGTCGTACGAAGAGGTGGCCGTCCCATGTCCCGTGAATGGCGAGTCTTGGCTTTGCTCTTTGTCAGCATCGTCGTCTATACCGTTGATGTCTTCGGAGCCATAATCAAGCATGTCGGTTGTGTCCTCGATAGTGGCTGTGAAGTGGGTGGCGGGTGGGAAGCAAAATTCTCCATCATCAGCCCCTAGTTCGAACCGGACATAGTTCGGCTGTGGGTCCTCCACCAAGGACAGGCTTCTTAATGAATTTAGCACATCGCCCAATGGCGAGTGCTGGAAGATATCTGCAGTGCTGAACTCGAAGATCGATAACCGATCCAGCTCTGTGCCCACAGGCGTGCGTGGTTCGAAACTTATAGCCGGAGACGAGTGCAGAATTCCGTTGACGCAGACATTGCAAGGTGCTGAGTCCGTGTTTGGCTCCAACGCCATGGATTCTGAGGTTTCGAATGGCGCAGTCTGCTCCGGATCTAAGGCCATAGCAGTTACAGGAGCCATCTCCTAGGTATGGTCCGATGACTGATTTAGGTCATGTTCATCGGAGCAGGGGGGCGATCGCCGTGGTTTCAAATCCATTGAAGATCAAGTCTCCACAGATATCCGCGACGTAGTTCAATTTTCCGAATATGATCTGGTGGCCAGGGGCGTAGCTATCGATCTGCTCCAGATGGCCAAGCGAGTTGGCCTGCAGTACGATCGAAGGGGCCATCGAACCTTTCATCGATGGCACAGTGGAACTCTCAATGAAAGCACCAATGTCGGTGTCAAAACCGGCGGATCTCGGGTAGGGGGTCCCGAACTGTGCGTCTAAGGTCGATGGTAACAGCAGACGAGGGACATGATGTTTACCCAGGTTCGGGCCCTCTCTATGGAGGTAATACCCTACTTCCTACTTGATTGATCTTGATGAATATGAGTATTACAAGAGTTGTTCTACCACGAGATCGTAATGGCTAAACCCTAGAGGCCTAGCCTGTATGACTATGGTAATTAGTATTCGGTCCTATAGACCTAACCCCCGGGTTTATATAGACACCAGAGGGATCTAGGGTTACATAGACTCGGTTACATAGAAAGGAATCTATATAGTTGATCGCCAAGCTTGCCTTCCACGCCAAGAAGAGTCCAATCCGGACACGCGTATAGTCTTGTCCTTCACGTCTTCATAGCCCACCAGTCCAGCCCAGTGATAATAGGCCGGACGCCTGAGGACCCCTTAGTCCAGGACTCCCTTAGCGGGGCGCTGGTTACTTTATTCGCAATAATGGTGGCATCGAGGGGACCTCAGGTTACGGCATGGAGTTCTATAGTTGGTTCTTCCCGACATGTCTAAGATGCCCTTCTATTGGTTGCTTGGTTGTTTTCAAGTGTGAGCTGCGGTGGAGCGAGTCCAGGTGTTGACGATACATGCACAAAGTGGTCATTTGAGGAGGGCACAGTCGGCGCAATTCCTAGATATTTCCATTGCGATGCTCATCCTCAAAGTCGGAGATGTGATTGCTTGCGCATGTGGCCATCTATTGGCATATGCCGTCATGGCTTCTCCGACTATTTGCGGGTTGGCTTCGATGATGGAGCTCTATGGTGAAGTCAGATTTGCCCGTTTGAAGCACCGGTTATGACGATGACGCTTGCAACTCCTCGGCGGATGTCTTCCTTTTTTGCAGCATCGAGTTCCATGTCGATGGCTGGCCCCTGGTGCTCAGGTCATATGGGTTGGGTTATACCGGTTTTAGCTTGGTTTTTCGCCAATTAACTGAGCAATTCTATTCTTGTTTATCATTGAAAATGCAAGTCTTTTGCCTCGTTTAGAAAAAAACATTTCATAGGAAATCTAACATCCACTCCAATCTAGCTCCTTTTTACAATTGTTTTGCTTTTCTGTGGCATCTAATGCTTGTTCCTAGTTTTTAGGTATTTTTATGAGTTTTGCTTGAGTTTGTCTCCTGCTCAGGTAGGCGAGACGACAACGGCCGTGGGTGCCCTGACCTTTCTTGGAAGCGTCGCTTGGAGGTGTGCTCCTCATTCTCACCACGGCTTTGGATCTGGAGGAAAACCTTAGATCAGCTGGATCAGGCGAGGAGGCATCTTCGCGTCTTTATCCCCCATGGGGGCATCGTCTCGAAGCCGGCAATGACTGGGAGACTGGTGGATGGCGGCATCTTCACATCGTCCTTTGCTTAGGCGGGGCGCCGGTTTCTGTTTTGGCAATGATGGTGGCGTCGAGAGGAGCTCGGGTCGTGTCGTAGACTTCGGTAGTTGGTTCTTCCCGGCATGTACGAGGTGCCCTTCCGTTGGTTGCTTGGTTGTTTTTATGTCTATGCCACGGTGGAGCGATTCTAGGTGGTGACAATATATGCAGTTAGTGGTCGTTTGTGGAGTATAGTTGGAGCAAGTCCTGCATATTTCCCTTGTGATGCTTGTCATACTACTAGGAAAAGGGCTATAGATAGGATTGGTACTAATGGCGCACCAGGGAAGTAGTGCGTCACTACTATATACTAATGGCGCACCTGTTGGTGATGCGCCATTAGTGGGGAAGACACTAATGGCGCACTAGAAACAGGGTGCGCCACTAGTATTAATTTTTTTTCCATTTTTCCATACATACTAATGGCGCATCAGGGCTATAATGCGCCATTACTAGTTCTAACTACTAATGGCGCACCAAGCAGACAGTGCGCCATTACTGCAAAAAAATTTATTCTTTTTTTTGCAAAACTACTAATGGCGCATCGTCTTACAGTGCGCCATTACTAGTTTAAACTAGTAATGGCGCACTATTACAAGGTGCGCCATTAGTATATATATTTTTTTTACTTTTTTGTAAAACAACTAATGGCGCACCACCTGCTAGTGTGCCATTAGTAACCAGGGTTACTAATGGCGCATTTGCTGGTGGTGCGCCATTAGTAACCTGGGACCCCAACAAGATATTTTGGACAGCCCCACACCTACCCACTCACTTTCCCCACTTCATTCCCTCCACCTCCTTCTCCAAGCTTTCGGCCATCTCCTCCTCCTCACCTCATTTCCACCATAGATTCATCAAAATTAAGTGGTGAAATTACCTTTTTTTGATAGGTAAGTAAGGGAAAGCTATCTTCATGATGTAGATCTACTTTTTTTCTCCCTAGCTTGCTCCAACAACGTGCACATGCACTTTTTGTGACCTAGCTACATCTATGTATGTTTGTGGTGTTGCATGTGTTTGTGGTGTTGCATATATGTTTGTGTTTGAAGGTACCGGTATTTCAAATGCGATAGTTGCCAATATTTTGCCAGAATGTTTTGATTCATTTCCGTTTTGGCGAGAATTTTGGCACTATGCATTCTTTTTGGTCCTATTTTTAGGGAAGGTAATGCCAAATTTTTTCTTGGTTCTAAAATATCGTTTTGCTCTACCCCGCAGGCGACCATGGTCCGCACGATGACTGAAGGCATCGTGAATAGGTTTTTGACCTCCGCGAAGGCCGAGATGCTTCAAAAGAACGAGACAGAGATAAGATGTCCGTGTCAAAGATGCAAGCTGAAGAGCCTTATTGCGGACCCGGATTCCGGGCAGGTGCAGGAGCACCTGCTCTTGCATGGTTTCATGGATGGCTATCGGTGGCAAGGTGATGAAGATGACTATGAAGTCGTCCATGGCCGGCGCCGGGCAAGAAATGAGGAAGGGCAACAAGACAAGTACCACCACGGCGAGGGCGGGCGAGAAGACGAAGAATCTCTAGGACATGATCACGACGGTGATGCTGTACACAGTCATCATGTAGAAGATGTCATACATGATGATGAGGAAGATCAAGACGAAGGGCATGATCATGGAGATGAAGATGCCGGAGCAGACGACGATGGAGGCTGGGTGCAGGATCCTCATATTCAAGAGCTGCTTCTCAAGCAGACGGATAACGCAAGAGCTGCCGCCCGAGAGAAAGCCAAGCTGGATCAACTAGAGATAGACGCGGTTACTCCATTGTATGAAGGATGCAGGCCCAAGGATACCCGCCTGAAAGTAACGCTCATGGCTCTGGAGATGAAGGTAAAACACAAAATGACCGATGCATGCTTCGACGAGAACATGTCATTCTGGCACGAACGTCTTCCCAAGGGGAACAAGTTCCCGACCAGTTTCGAGGAGGCGAAGAAAATTGTGTGTCCTCTGGATTTACCGCACGTGAAATACCATGTGTGCATGAACAATTGTATCATTTATCGGGATGAGCACGCGGAGTCTACCATATGTCTGGTGTGCGGCATCACTCGATACAAGAAGAGGAAGAAAGCTCCTCAAAAATCGGTGTGGTGCTTTCCAATCACTCCTCGTCTGCAGTGGTATTTCACGGACCCTAAGGTAGCAAAGCTCCTGTGTTGGCACACGGATAGGGAGGAGAAGAAGCGGGAAGATGACGGAAATGATCCGGAGATAAATCAAAAAGACAAGATGCTGAGTCACCCTAAGGATGCGAGCTAGTGGCAAGCGTTGAACTTCGAATACCCAAAATTTGGGAAGGATCCAAGGAACATCGTGCTGGGCGCGAGCACCGATGGAGTCAATCCGTTTGGCAGCCAGAGAAGCACACATAGCACTTGGCCTGTGTTTGTGTGGATGTACAACCTTCCCCCCTGGTTGTGCATGAAGAGGAAGTACATTCACATGAGTATGCTAATTGAAGGGCCGAAACAACCAGGGAACGACATCAATCTGTATCTGGGGCTGCTGAAGGAGGAGCTAGACACACTGTGGAAAACGCCAGCCAATACGTGGGACACCGCAAAGAAAGAATATTTCCCTATGAGAGCCGCACTGCTCACGACGGTGCACGACTATCTCGCGGGGCAGGTAGTCCACGGATTTTCTGGATGCGTAAGGTGCATGGATGACACAACGTATCGCCAGCTAGATAGAGATCCCGGGTCTTCGAAAACCGTGTTCATGGGACATAGAAGGTGGCTTCGCGACGATGACCCATGGAGGAAACGCAAGGATCTGTTCGATGGTGAAATCGAACCGCGAAAACGCCCGTGTACAAGGAGCGGCGAGGAAATAGACGAGCTGTTGAAAAAATGGAAAGACTGCCCACTGCCGAGAAAGAAGCAAAAGGCGCCAGAGTCGGGAAAGAAGCGAAAGTCGCCAGAGCCACTGCTGAAGGTATGGAAAACGAGGTCTATTTTCTGGGACTTGCCGTACTGGAAGATCCACCGCGTGCCTCACAGCCTTGATGTCATGCATATCACGAAGAACGTGTGCGAGAGTCTGCTTGGTACCCTGCTCAACATGCTAGAGAGGACCAAAGATGTGCCGAAAGCACGGGCAGACTTGAAATCAATGGGCATCAGGCAGGAGCTTCACGCTAATGATGATGATGATGATGATGATGATGAGGCGAAGTAGGACACAGAAAGTCGTCGCAAAGGCAAAAAGGCCAAGAAGACCGGAAATGACTACCCTCCCGCGTGCTTCACTCTAAGTCAGGAGGAGATCGAGCAGTTTTTCACCTTCCTCCTAGGAGTAAAACTTACTTACGGTTACGCGGGGAAGATAAGCAGATACCTAGACCCAGCGAAGCAGATGTTCAGCGGGATGAAGTCTCATGACTGTCACATGCTGATGACGCAGATACTTCTAGTTGCAATCCGTGGGATCATGGACGCGCACGTCCGTGAAACGCTATTTGTCCTATGCAACTTTTTCGACGTCATCTCTCGGAAGTCGATTGGCGTGAGGCAACTCAGAAGGCTATAGGAAGAGATCGTGGTGATACTATGCGAGCTTGAGATGTACTTCCTGCCCGCATTCTTCGATGTTATGGTGCATCTACTGGTCCATATCATGGAGGATATCATCCAACTCGGGCCGACGTTCCTGCATAGCATGATGCCGTTCGAAAGGATGAATGGTGTCATCAAAGGATACGTTCGCAACATGTCACGTCCAGAGGGAAGTATAGCCAGGGGCTTTCTGACCGAAGAGTGCATCTCCTACTGCACGAATTATCTAGGCATCGAGAACCCCGTTGGTCTGCCCGTCAACAGGCACCTCGGCAGGCTCGCTGAATGGGGTCACCGTGAGGGTCGCCGCGAAATGCATGTCGACTTTGAGGGTCGACTCGCCGACTTTGAAAGAGCAAACCTAGTCGCGCTACAACACATAGATGTGGTCGATCCTTGGGTGGTAGAGCACAAAACCTTTATTGAGAAGACCTACAATGACCGATACCAACAGAGGACGGACGGAGATATACTCAAAGAGCACAACTCATGTTTCATGCATTGGTTCAAGCAGAAGCTTCTGTCGTACCCTTTACATGAGGATTCTTCCTCGGAAGAACAACTCATATTTGCCTTGTCACAGGGCACCGAGCACAACCTGATGACCTATGAGGCGTACGATATCAACGGCTACACACTCTACATCGGGGACAAGGACATGAAGAGCGATGGTTATCAGAACTCCGGGGTAACGATGGAATCCTACACCGGCAACGACAAGGGCAGATACTACGGAAGGATCGAGGAGATCTGGGAGCTGAGCTACGCTGGAGAGAAGGTCCCGATGTTCCGTGTCAAATGGGCCAAGAGCGTCCTAAAAGAAGACCGGTATTTCACCACCATGGTTATACCCGAAGCCAAATCCAAGACCGCGGGCGCAAACGTCACCGCGAAAAATGAGCCATGGGTACTGGCTTCCAAAGTGGACCAATGCTTCTTCATTACTGACTCGTCAAAGCCCAGTCGTGTTGTCGTGAGGAGAGGCAAACGGAAGATCATCGGAATGGATGGAGTAGCCAATGAGCAAGACTTTGACAAGTATGGCGACCCAAAGATCGAACATGACGACGACGATGAAGTAGCAGCACACACCACAAGAAGAAGCAAGACCACCCTACCTAAAGGACGTCCGTTCCACAGAAGAACTCCATTTGCGAAAAAGAAGGGCAAGAAGATTGTGAACAGATAGCTAGCTAAGATCGATTGTATTTAAATCGTAGTCTTCATTTCTCGATTGTATTTCATGGGCACTTTTTGATATCATGAATATTTTTAAATTTCATGGGCACTTTTTGAATTCATGAGGACACTTGATCTCGATCCCCGTCCATCTCGATCTCGATTCCCCCTCCATCTCGATCTCGATCCCACCCGCACCCTCCCCCGCTAGCTAGCTCCACCGCCGCCGATGACCCACCGCAACCCTCCCCCGCTCCATCGCCGCCGGCGAGCACCCGGCCCCCCGCACCCCTGGGGGGGGGGGGTCATTAATGTTTTTATAAAAAAATATTACTGTTATGATTTAAACAAGTTTGAACATATTTAAACACAAATAAATATCAAAGAGGATTTAAAATGCATAAAAAAATATTGGGGAGCCTGGGAATCGAACCCAGGACCTCCTGGGTCTGTTGTACATAGGGTTAGGTTGTATATAACCTGACAAGTCGGGCTAGATTAAATTACTTATGGCGCACCCCTCGGTGGTGCGCCATTGCTATGGATGTATTTATGGCGCATCCCTGGGTGGTGCGCCATTGCTAAGCTTCCCCCCTCACTAAAATCCCCAATCTCCATTTCTCTCTAATCCCTCCCCTGCCTCGTCTCACCCGCGCCTGACCACTTCCCCCGTGCTCGCCGTCCCCGGCCGTGCTCGCTTCCCCCGACGCACCCGAGCACCTCCCTCACCGCCCCCCCTCCGCCCGCGCCCGCGCTCTCGCCGTCCCCCTCCCCCCGCGGCCCCGCCTGCGTCAACCTCCCTCCCGAGTGCGGCAGCTAGGGTTCCTAGCCGCCGCCACCGCTGCCGGCGCCCCCGCGCCCCCACGGCCCCCACCACTGCAGCTCCTCCATCGCCGACGCCTCCGCGACCTCGCCGTGGCCGCTGGCCTCCCCACGACCAACCGAGGCATCCCTTCGATGCCGCCGCCGACCCCGACCCCAACCCCGACCCCGACCCCGACCCCTCCGGCGACCGGCCGCGCCCGCCCAGGTACCTCTCCTCCTTCCTCCTTCCTCCCTCTCAACCCTTCCTCTCCATTCCCGTCGGTGTACTGCAATTTCTGTGTTTTTTCTTGTTGGAATGGTGAACTACTATCAGTATTAGTGCAGTGTATTCTTGTCCAGCAATAATAGTGCATTTTTTGCACTAATGAGTGAAGCTTTTTTCGTACTAGGGGGTATATAGTTCATGCCACTGCTTGTTTCCATGTAAAGTTATAGTGTTTCCGCATGGATAAGCTTTTTTCCGGTGTGCATGATCTGTGTAACCCCATTCAAATGAACAAGATTTGTTTAGTTGTTCATACCAGGAGTCTAGCTTTTCTGGGAGTTCAAAAAGTGAATGTGTATTTTGCTTGAATGTGTGTTTACACAGAATGTTGTAGGTTAAGTCAACACCTGTTTTGATTGAATGTGTGTTTACTGAATGTTTGTTTTGCTTGAATGCTGGAGTTTGTAAACCTAGAAATACTGATAAACAAACAGATTAACAATGGTGCAATGAATTGTTTATGAACAGTGGTCCAATAAACTTCCACGGGTTTATGAATAGTTCATCTGTTTTCTTTGGCCAGTTGTGCAGATAGAATGCTAACTAAGTTGGGCCTGTTTGATAAGTTATATAACTGCAGCACCTATTATTGCTACTGATATCATTGGCTCATTGCTTCCTTTGTGCAATGCAGAACTGTTAAGAGTGATTTGGAGGATTCAAGATTCTGTGAAGCTCTTTTTACATTTAAAGCTCAGAACTGAAGGTACTTAATAAACTCAAAAGCATTCAGTCCAGACCTTGCAATTTATGTGTTTTTTTGTATTGCTAGATGAATGGGAACATCATTTGACAGGTGAATGTAGTTTGGTCCTACTTTCCTAATTAAATATCACATGTTTTTCTCATGTTCTTTCAGTGGAGAGGTTCTTGCCACAGGTACCTGCATAGTTGCATTAAAAAAACAAGTATAAGACCAACATCTAGAGATGCTAGCATGGATATACATATTGCTGATTGTCATAAGTACTCTATATTTTAAACATCAACCATAACCAACAGCTACAAGTTTATTTGCTTCGACTGTAAATTCATATTCAGAAAAGTGCTCTGTATTTGAGTAGAAGAACAAATTTTAAACTGAATTTTGAGGTGTAACCAAGCTAAAACTCATAAATACTTCTTAGAATTTTCCAGCAAAGTCTTGGTCTGGCATTTCTAGTGTTTGTTTATGTTTAGAGTTTAAGCATGTGTAGTGTAGTGTAGTGTAGTGTAGTGAGCTTGTTCTAGTGCGGTGAGGTCTGAACCATTGCACGATGAAGTGTAGTGTAGTGAGCTCTGAACCATGTTCAGTGTTGAGTACTTCAAGTTTACTGAACCTATTCATTTTTGTGGACTTAGTGAACATGATAAGACAAGCCAGATGCTCTATTTTTAATTAACAGTAATCCATGATCAGCAACAGTTTCTTTCACTAATTTTCAGTTAACAACAATCCATGATTTTTTTCAGCTAAAACTATTGATGATTTTTTGTTGGGTGACCTATTAGATCTGGAATGGAAGCTCACATAAGTTGAGCTGATTTTTGTCCATATGAAAGCAGATGACCATATGGTCTCGTGATGATTTTGCAGGTACCCCGAGAGGCCCTTGAGTTTGCCGGAATGTCGATTAACTTCCATTCTGGCAAATTTGGGTACTCCATATGTCCTATTTTCAGCAAAGGTCATGCTGAAATTTTCCGTGAATTTTAGCATGACTTTGCTAAAAATTGGACATATGAGGTACTTGCTACTAATGCATGGGTCGGGGTATCTTAGTACTTAATTAAGTAGGATCAACTGCCCCTTTATTCTTGTTGTATTAAACCATAGGTGGCAGTAGAGCCAAGTGATTAGGCCCAACCTAGGGTGCCTCGGCATCGATAAACCCTAAATGATGAAAACTTAACTTAGCTGCCCCAGATGCCTCGGTATCGATGAGAACCTAAATGATGTACGCTTAGGCTTTTATGGTGCCTCGGCGTCAACAAACCCTAAATGATGAAAGCTTAGGCTTTGAGGGTGCCTCGGTGTCAACAAACCCTAAATGATGAGACCATGATCTTGTTCCTTGACAATAACCAACTTTTTGACCAAACTTTTTTCCTATTTAGAGAGAAACATGGCCCACAACGATGAGGCCGGTGGTTCGGGCGGCAAGCCATTCTGGGAGCTGTCCCAGGAGATGGAGGAACAACCTCACCGCTATGAGGACGCCACGGAAGACACCGATCCTGATTACACAACCCCTAGTGGCGTCGGGGCTGACACCACTGATGGTGCCGCCGAGGATGCCACCACTGATGATGGCGGTGCACACACGGATGGCAGCCAACCGAAGAAGCAAAGGAAGGACCAGCGCCCGAATGTGCTCCGCAGCCTCAAGGAGGAATTCACACAAGTGGACTCCGACGGGAATCCAACGGAGCCCAAACATATAGTCAAGGGGTACTCGCTTCAGCTCGGGTGCATTATCCGGAGCACCGTCTCGATCAACATCGAGAACCTTAGGCATAAGGACCGAGGGAATTTGCGCAACCTCCTCTTCACGAAGCTTCACGAACGATACAAGTTCCCCGCCGAATTTGAAAACACACGCCTCTCAGGGAATAAAGTGAACAGTGCCGCCCTCACGAAGATGAGCACGACCCTGTCTACTTGGAGAAGCGCGGTGAAGATAATGATTGATAAAGGTGATAGTTATGACAAGATCAAGGCGAAATATCCTTTGATGAGTGAAGATGACTACAAGGAGTTCAAGATCAAGTGCGAGAGCCCCGCAACCTCCGAATCAAGTCATTGGGGGAAAGAAATGCGGGAGTTGAACTTAGGGGAACACAAACTCGGTCCCGGCGGTTACAGAGTGGCAGAGCCTATATGGGACAAGGAGGACGCGGAGCGTGCCGAGCAAGGCCTACCGCCCCGCTTCGAGAAATACAGCGGTGACAAGCAGACCAGGAACTATGTTAGGGCCCGGTACAAGGAGGACCCGATAACAAAGCAGCTTACCACGGATCTGAAGACCAGGGCGCTTGAGCTTCTTCTGGTAAGGAATACACCCCCGCGTAATTAGCTCCATATGGTGGCACTCTAATTAATCCCCAATATTTCTAAATGGTTCAGGTTCCTTTCGCAGGACAATGAAAGCAGTAGCGCGGGGTCGTCTCAGAGCTCACCTTTTGACACCCCTTTAAATAGGGCGTTGAACAAAATGAAAAACAAGGATAAGCTCACTAAGCCGACGTCAGCTGGTCATGTGGCCAGCAAAGGCTTGTCCACAAAATGGGGGTCATACTATACCGCCGGTGTGCGGAAGGAGAAAAAGACCAGCTCGGAAAGCCAGACGCGCGAGGTTGAAGAACTCAAGGCACAAGTGCCGCGGATTCCGGAGCTTGTCCAAGAGAAAGTGCAACAACAACTTGGAACGACGCTCAACGCCATGGTGCCTACGTTGATTCATGGGCTGACGACGTGGATTGCGGGCGGCCAACAGGGGCCTCCCCCGGTTCCCAGCTTCACGGCCAGCAACTCGCACAGCGCGCAGGCGGCGCCATTGGTGTCTCCGGCGGCGGCGCCATTGGTGTCTCCGGCGGAGGCGGTATTCATGTCTCCGGCGCTGGCACGGGCATTGGAGCTTAATGCACCCGGGTGTACGCCGGCCGGCACCTCGCCAGCAAGCGCCCCCTCCATCAGTTGCACGCCCGCCGTTGGTGGTGCCTCGACATTAGCCGAGCTCGACGGCATCACGGTAACTAAGCCTCTCGGCCGATGACTTCATCTCCTTGCCTTTGACTGGGCATCCCTGACGCCCTATACATGTTTTCGTAGGGCATCGCCGACGTTCCTTGTACTCTTCTGCACTTCGTGGGCGCCGAGTTGGTCGATGTCGCCAAGGGCAGAATCGTTCAACCGGGCAACCCCATGTTCCACGGTAATCCGATGCCACCCACAATGTATAGGGTTGAAGTGGTTCGGGCGCTGCCAGGCTGCGACGAGCTGTTACCTCCGATTCGACCCGCTGGGGCCGATGAAGAAGATGAGATGACCCTGAGCACCTGCGTAAACTGGCCCCTGCTTTGGCCGAAGAGCCAGATTCGTTTGGTGGCGGGGGACACCACCCCACAGACAAGACCGCCAGTCGTGTCGGCGCCAAGCCATGGCAAGAACGCCGCAACGCTATCGGACCTGCCGGACATCCCTATGGCACAGGATCCGGATAGCCCTATGGCACAGGATCCGGACGGCGACGACAACGACGACCCCACATTTACCAAAGTTGATAAGTACTTTGCCGAACATGGGTATGTTGACGAGTTCTGTGGGCCTCTTTCTCAAGAACCCAACCAAGATGACCGCGATCTAGCTGGTACGGCGGAGAAATCCAATTGCAACAGGCATCGTCTGGCATTCAGTTCTCAGGACACACCTCCAGCTCCCGCCTTCACCGAGCCTCAGATAGCTGAGGTGCGAAATATTATCAGCCCCAACACGCTCAAGAAGGCGGTGTATGAGCAGAACTCGGTCCCATTATAGGCGATCAAGAAGAAGGGACGGAAACGAAAGACTAACAAGGGCGCCGGTGCGAGCCAGCCGGCACCGAGTTCGATCCGTGCTCAGGACGGGCCACCTTCACCTAAGGATATCTCGAGGAGGGTGCATGTGGCGGGTAGGGCGATGCTACCGCCAAATATGCTGAATGCTGCAACCGGTGCTATGCGGAGTCTGCACGACAGTGTTCTTTCTTTGGAGAAGCGGCGTCTCAGAGAGAAGGATGTGGCATACCCAGTTTTCATGGCCAAGGTGCCAGAGGGCAAGGGCTTTGTGGATGGCAATATCGGGGGTACGATCGTCCTGCGGTTTGATGACATCTTTGCTATGTTTAACCTTCATCCGCTACACTACACCTTCGTTCGACTGTTTTCGCTGAGTATGGAGATGCGGATCATTAGAGACAAGACACCGGACATCGTGATAGTCGACCCCTTCTACATGCGTGCCAAGCACTTGAGCAGCGCTGGGGACCGCCAAGTTGCGAGTTCACACCTCGAAGGCGTCATTCTGGCAAACCCAAATAAGGATAACTTCCTTGTGGCTTACTTTCCCGAGTAAGTCATCCCTTAACCGCCCCGTAACATATGATTTCTTAGATTTCGATCGTTCTTTTTTTTTCTAACATTCCGTGATCTGTGGAGTGACACACATTGCACACTCATCCTCTTAAGCTCGAAATATTCCATGGCCACGTATTTTTACCCGAACCGTAACTCCAAGATAGACTACACAAATGTCAAGAAAGTTCTTGATGATGTTCTCCCCGGCTACGCCAAATCTGGAGGCACCTTCACCAGGCCAGTTCGTAAGTACGACAAGCACATGTTCTCACACAATACGAAGTTCTGATGCATCAAGCAGCCGCCTGGCGGTCAGAAGGATGCCTACTATGCCCTCCATCACATGCGGGCGATCGTAAGGGACCATCATCAACTTCTGCTACCAGATAATCTCAAAGATTGGGCCGCGAGCTTGTCGGCAGTCCAGGACGCGGACCTCAGACAAGAATTCTTTCGCATCCAGTCAGAGTTTGCGGACATCATCCATCAAGATGTCCTTCATACCTCGGGGCAGTTCTTCCTCGGATGTCAACCGTCCAACAGTGAGATAGATGAAACGCTACAAATGCAGGGTGACAACGACCGCGATTTCATGACCATCACGACAGACGGCGGCTTCATCCATGCTCCTGTCTGATGAGTCGAGTCGAAAGTAGTGATGTGTAGTTCTGAAACATTGATTGGCTCCTGTTGTAATTATACTTTAATGAATTCGTATGTCTCTTTGGTTTGGATAGTCGTTCAACTTAGATGTAATCGATGCTATTTATTAGTAGGACCATGAATCGTGCTATTAATGTCTTGCTTTTCTCTTCCGATCCTTTTGTTGCATACTTACATATTGCTTATGTATTGTCTGTTGTTTGGCTTGTGCATAGAGATGCCATCGTATGCCGTGTACAAGGGTAAGGTTCCCGGAGTCTACGATGACTGGGAGGAGTGTCGGAGACAGGTTCACCGTTTCAGCGGTAATAGTTACAAAGGGTACACCACTAGGGCGGAGGCCGAATCTAGATACGCACGCTATCTAGCGGGAGAGAGGAGGGAGCATTGGAGGAACCGGATGAAGACTAGTTTGATCGCGATGATGCTCATCGTGATGACCACAGCTATCTTCTATGTGATGGTAGTTTAGATGATCGATATCGACTTGTAATGTGAAGACAAACTCGATACTCGCGGTCTTGAGACTTGTAATGTTTTATCTTTGTTTGGTCTTTTGAATTCGGGTATGATGAATTGTATTTGGAGACTAATCTTCTATTGTATTCGATGAATCTGATGTTGCTGTGTGCTGCTGTCTATATTCTGTCTAATAATATATTTTGTAACCTGTGCAAAAATCAGAAAAGGAAAAACAAAAAAACCAAATATTCATACTAATGGCGCATCGTCAGAGAATGCGCCATTAGTATGACAAAGCCATGCTTACGTATGGCCCCCCGGGAGGCACACTAATGGCGCATTGTGTTACACACTAATGGCGCACTAGTTGGTGCGCCATTAGTATACCAGATACTAATGGCGCACCAGTGGTGCGCCATTAGTAAGATATACTAGTGGCGTGCTACTAATGGCGCACTGGTAATGCGCCATTAGTAGGCAAAACCAGTGCGCCATTAGTAGGCCTTTTCCTAGTAGTGTCATCAAAGACAGAGATGTAGGTTGCTTGCGCATGTGGCCATCTTTTGGCATATGCCGTTGTGGCTTCTACGGCTATTTGCGGGTTGGCTTCGGTGATGGAGTTCTATGGTGAAGTTGGAATCGCGAGGCAATCGGTGATGACGATGACACTTGAAACTCCTCGGCAGAAGTCTTTCTTCTTTGGAGCATCGAGTACCATGTCGATGGTTGGCCGGTGGTTCTCGGGTCATATGGGTTGGGTTATGTCGGTTTTAGCATAGTTTTCTGCCGAATAAATGGGAAATTCTCTTTTTTTTTCTGCCGAATAAATGGGTTGGGTTATGTCGGTCATATTGTTGGGGATCGTTGCAGAAATTAAAAAAATTCTATGCATCACCAAGATCAATCTATGGAGAGACTAGCAACGAGAGAGAGGGGAGTGCATCTTCATTCCCTTGAAGATCGCGATGCGGAAGCGTTACAAGAACGCGGATGAAGGAGTCGTACTCATAGCGATTTAGATCATGGTTGATTCCGATCTAAGCGCCGAACAACAGTGCCTCTGAGTTCAACACACGTATAGCCCGGGGACTTCTCCTCCTTCTTGATCTAGCAAGGAGAGAGGAGAAGTTGAGGGAGAGCTCCGGCAGCACGATGGCGTGGTGGTGGAGCTTGCAGTTCTCCGGCTGGGCTTCGCCAAGCACTAGTACTACGGAGGAGCTGTTGGGGAGGGAGAGGGCTGCGCCAGGGGAAGGGGTGCGGCTCCCATGCGCCTCCCCACTATATATAGGGGTGGAGTAGGCTGGTTTCTTGCCCTCCAAGTCCATTGGGGCGTTGGCAAAGGTGGCGGAAAGAAATACCATAATTTCCCTTCCCCACCGATTCTTATCCCCTTTTTTAGGGATCTTGATCTTATCCCTTCGGGATATGATCTTATTCCTTCTAAGGGGGGATCTTGGTGCGCCTTGACTAGGGGTTTGGGGCCTTTCCCCCACTACCCACGTTCATGTCGGTCCCCCCATGCAGGTGGGCCACACTCCGGAACCATCTAGAACCATCCCGGTACAATACTGAAAAATCTCGAACATTTTCCAGTGGCCAAAATAGGACTTCCAATATATACATATTTACCTCCGGACCATTCCAGAACTCCTCGTGATGTCCGGGATCTCATGCGGGACTCCAAACAACATTCGGTAACTGCACACTAATTCCCATAACAACTCTAGCGTCACCAAACCTTAAGTGTGTAGACCCTACGGGTTCGGGAATCATGCAGACATGACCGAGACAACTCTCTGGCCAATAACCAACAGTGGGATCTGGATACCCATATTGGCTCCCACATGTTCCACGATGATCTCATCGGATGAACCACGATGTCGGGGATTCAATCAATCCTGTATACAATTCCCTTTGTCAATCGGTACGTTACTTGCCCGAGATTCGATCGTTGGTATCCCAATACCTCGTTCAATCTCGTTACCGGCAAGTCACTTTTACTTGTTCCGTAACACATCATCCCGTGATCAACTCTTTGGTCAGACTGAGCTCATTATGATGATGTCCTACCGAGTGGGCCCAGAGATACCTCGCCGTCACACGGAGTGACAAATCCCAGTCTCTATTCGTGCCAACCCAACAGACACGTCCGGAGATACCCGTAGTGTGCCTTTATAGCCACCCAGTTACGTTGTGACATTTGGCACACCCAAAGCATTCCTATGGTTTCCGGGAGTTGCACAATATCATGGTCTAAGGAAATGATACTTGACATTAGAAAAAGATTTAGCAGATGAACCACATGATCTTGTGCTATACTTAGGATTGGGTCTTGTCCATCACATCATTCTCCTAATGATGTGATCCCGTTATCAACGACATCCAATGTCCATTGTCAGGAAACTGTAACCATCTATTGATCAACGAGCTAGTCAATTAGAGGCTTACTAGGGACATATTGTGGTCTACGTATTCATACATGTATTACGGTCTCCGGTTAATACAATTACCGCATGAACAATAGACAATTATCATGAACAAGGAAATATAATAATAACCATTTTATTATTGCCTCTAGGGCATATTTCCAACAGTCTCCCACTTGCACTAGAGTCAATAATCTACTTCACATCACTATGTGATTCTAATGAATCCAACACCCATGGGGTTTGATCATATCTCGCTTGTGAGAGAGGTTATTAGTCAACGGGTCTGAACCTTTCAGATCCGTGTGTGCTTTACAAATCTCTATGTCATCTTGTAGATGCAGGTACCATGCTCTACTATACGAATTCGGTTTACTAATCAGAGTCATCTGGATTAGTGTCAAAGTTCGCATCGACGTAACCCTTTACGACGAACTCTTTTACCACCTCCATAATCGAGAAAATTCCTTAGTCCACTAGTTACTAAGGATAAGATTGACCGCTGTCATGTGATTCATTCCTAGATCATGCTTGTACCCCGTGATTTACTCATGGCAAGGCACACTTCAGGTGCGGTACACAGCATAGCATACTGTAGAGCCTATGTCTAAAGCATAGGGGACGGCCTTCGTCCTTTCTCTCTCTTCTGCCATGGTCAGATCTTGAGTCTCACTCAATGCACACACCTTATAACACAACCAAGAAATCCTTTGCTGATCTTATTTGAACTCCTTCAAAATCTTGTCACGGTATGTATTCATTTGAAAGTACTATTAAGCGTTTTTTGATCTATCCTCATAGATCTTGATGCTCAATGTTCAAGTAGCTTAATCCAGGTTTTCCATTGAAAAACACTTTTCAAATAACCCTATATGATTTCCAGAAATTCTACATCATTTCTGATCAACAATATGTCAACAACATATACTCATCAGAAATTCTATAGTGCTCCCACTCACTTCTTTGGAAATATAAGTTTCTCATAAACTTTGTATAAACCCAAAATCTTTGATCATCTCATCAAAGCGTATATTCCAACTCCAAGATGCTTACTCCAGTCCTTAGAAGGATTGCTGGAGCTTTGCATACTTGTTAGCATCTTTTAGGATTGACAAAAACCTTATGGTTGTATCACATACAACCTTTCCTCAAGAAAATTGTTGAGGAAACAATGTTTTGACATCCTATCTGCAAGATTTCATACATAATGCAGTAACTGATAATACAATTCCAACGGACTCTTAGCATCGCTACGAGTGAGAAAGTCTCACCGCAGTCAACTCCTTGAACTTGTCGGAAAACATCTTAACGACAAGTCGAGCTTTCTTAATGGTGATACTTACCATCATTGTCCATCTTCCTTTTAAAATCCATCTGTACCCAATAGCCTTACGACCATCAAGTAGTTCTTCCAAAGTCTTTACTTTGTTTTCACATATGGATCCTCTCGGATTTTATGGCCTCGAGCCATTTGTCGGAATCCAGGCCCACCATCGTTTCTCCATAGCTTGTAGGTTCATTGTTGTCTAGCAACATGACCTCCAAGACAGGATTACGTACCACTCTGAAATAGTACGCATCCTTGTCGACCTACGAGGTTTGGTAGTGACTTGATCCGAAGTTTCATGATCACTATCATCAGCTTCCACTCCAATTGGTGTAGGCGCTATAGGAACAACTTCCTGTGCCCTGCTACACACTGGTTGAAGTGACAGTTCAATAACCTCATCAAGTCTCCACCATCCTCCCACCCAATTCTTTCGAGAGAAACTTTTCCTCGAGAAAGGACCATTTATAGAAACAATCACTTTTGCTTCCAGATCCGAAATATGAGGTATACCCAACTGTTTTGGGTGTCCTATGAAGATGCATTTATCCGCTTTGGGTACGAGCTTATCAAGCTAAACCCTTTTCACATAAGCGTCGCAGCCCCAAACTTTTAAGAAATGATAGCTTAGGTTTCTCTAAACGGAATTACGTGGTGCCCTATTTAAAGTCAATGCGGTTGTCTGTAATGCCTAACCCATAAACGATAGTGGTAATTTGATAAGAGACATCATGGTTTGCACCACATCCAATAGGGTGCAGCTATGATGTTCGGATACACCATCACACTGGTGTTCCAGGCGCCATTAGTTGTGAAACAATTTCCACAATGTCTTGGTTGTGTACCAAACACGTAACTCAGGGCATCTCCTGCCGCGCCCCCAGGAAGGCCTCCCAAGGCGTTTTTTTTGCGCCGGTGCCGAAAAAACGGTCCAGTCGCGCCCCCGGGAGCCCGATTTTCGCCGGCCTGGGCCGAAAACAGCGCCGGCGGACCAAGACCGAACCTGGCGCGCTGGGGGGCGCCCGGGGGTGCCGGGGCGAACTGTTTTGGCGCGAAAATGCCGCGGGCCAGCCGCGTCAGGGACACGGCGGCTCGTCTTCCCCCAACTGCCTCGGTTCTCGCGGGGAATCAATGGCAAGGCTGCCGCCGGTCAGCCTTGCCATTGATTCCTCACGGGCGGCGCGTCACGGGACGGCGCGCCGACGCCTCCCCTCCCTCGCACGCGTACACACGGGCGCGGAGCGGCTATAAAACCGGCGGTCTCTCAGTCGCCTGTGCCCACACCAGACTCGCCCCTCGCCGCCGCCCAGCCCCTCTCTCTCCGTCTCCGTCTTCCTCTCCTGAGCGCCACCGGCAGCCCCTCTCTCTCCCTCTCTACCACCGCCGAGCCCGTCGCCATGGCAGAGCGCTTCCTCGGAGACGAGGCGGCAGCGAACGGCTTCGGCCGCCGTTCGCTCCGCGAACAGGAGTCCTGGCTCCTGGTCCAGGCGAACATCCCGGCACCGCCGGACTTGCGCGTCGGGCCGACGGGGTGGTGGCTCAGTGACGGGGGAGTGCCCGTTCCCCCGTTACCCGACGCCATGGCGAAGCCCAGGTACTTCACCGAGGAGGTCGAGGTCGCACGCGCCTCCCTGACCGACAACGAGCGCTCCCTCCCCCAGTACACCGCCGGCAATCACGCAGCTTGGGCGGCGTACTTCCAGCACCGCCAGTAGCAGCGCCTGGCCTCCACCAACGACACGCCGGTGGTCGGCGGCATGAAGAACAGCGAGGGGCGCCACCTGTGGTGGGGCGTCCCCGGCTGCACGCGGGATGGCGTGCTGGCGTACCTCGACGGTGGCAACAACCCGCCGTTGACCTATCCTGCGACGGGGGCCGCCCCGTCGCAATACCGACGCGCATGGGCGCCAAGGAGGTTTGCCTCTTCCTCGTCTTCCTCCTCTCGCTCATCTTCCCACTCCTCCGGTTCTCCGGCGCTTCTCGGCGTCAAGGCCGAGCCCGCGGCGGAGACGCCAATCAGTCGGCGCACTCGCAGCGTCGGCATCGTCATCAACGAGGGCGGCCAGCGCGCCTCCTCCTCATCGGCTCCTCCACGCTTCGTCAAGCCAAAGATGGAGCCGGGGCTAGAGCCGGTGAACACGGAGCCGGGGCTGGCGCGTGTGAAGGCGGAGTTCGACGACGACGACGCGGCCCTAGAATGGGTGCGCCAGGACTACATTGCGATGGAGAAGGCGCGCCGGGAGAAGGAGAAGGAGCGCCAGCGCGCCGCCCTGCGCCGCTTCGAGGAGCGCCGACGCGGCCGCGATGAAGACGGGATCGTCGTCTTATGCCGGCCAGGGGTCCAGCAGGGGCGCCCGCGTCAAGGAGGAGACGGCCGACGACGACGATGGCGGCGACGGCGGCGACGAGTTCAACGCCTTTCTTTTTTAGATTAGGTTAATGTAATGAAAATGCGCGAATTTCACTGAAATTTGCCATGTTTGGCCGAAATTTAACTAGTTTTTATCATAACCTCGCCGAACGGTCCATTTCTATTTTAATACGCGCCTGGGGGCTGCCCTGGGGCAGACGGCTGGGGACCGACTCACCCCCAGGGCCATTTTTGGCGCCGGCTCACCCCCAGGCGGCGCTTTTAGACACCCCCTGGGGGGCGAACGGCTGGAGATGCCCTTAGATATTCATCTCTATGATCATCTCATAGACATTTTATCCTCTTGTCACGACGATCTTCAGCTTCACTCTGAAATTACTTGAACCTTTCAATAATTCAGACTTGTGTTTCATCAAGTAAATATACTTAGAATCTACTCAAATCATCTGTGAAGTAAGAGCATAACGATATTCACTGCGTGCCTCAGCAGTCATTGGATTGCACACATCAAATGTATTACTTCCAACAAGTTACTCTCTTGTTTCATCTCACTGAAAACGAGGCCTTTCAGTCATCTTGCCCATTTGGTATGATTTGCATGTCTCAAGTGATTCAAAATCAAGTGAGTCCAAACGATCCATCTGCATGGAGTTTCTTCATGCGTATAAACCAATAGACATGGTTCGCATGTCTCAAACTTTTCAAAAACGAGTGAGTCCAAAGATCCATCAACATGGAGCTTCTTCATGCGTTTTATACCAATATGACTCAAATGGCAGTGCCACAAGTATGTGGTACTATCATTACTATCTTATATCTTTTGGCATGAACATGTGTATCACTACGATCGAGATTCAATGAACCATTCATTTTAGGTGCAAGACCATTGAAGGTATTATTCAAATAAATAGAGTAACCATTATTCTCCTTAAATGAATAACCGTATTGCGATAAACATAATCAAATCATGTCTATGCTCAATGCAAACACCAAATAACAATTATTTAGGTTTAACACCAATCTCGATGGTAGAGGGAGCATGCGATGCTTGATCACATCAACCTTGGAAACACTTCCAACACATATCGTCATCTCACCTTCAGCTAGTCTCCGTTTATTCCGTAGCTTTTTATTTCGAGTTACTAACACTTAGCAACCGAACCAGTATTTTAATACCTGGTGCTACTAGGAGTACTAGCAAAGTACACATTATAATATATATCCAATATACTTCTATCGGCCTTGCCAACCTTCTCATCTACCAAGTATCTAGGGTAGTTCTGCTTTAGTGACCGTTCAACTTATTTCAGAAGCACTTAGTCTCGGGTTTGGGTTCAACCTTGGGTTTCTTCATTAGAGCAGCAACTGATTTGCCGTTTCATGAAGTATCCCTTTCTTGCCCTTGCCCTTCTTGAAACTAGTGGCTTTACTAACCATAAACAATTGATGCTCCTATTTGATTTCTACTTTTGCGGTGTCACGAATAGCTCAAGGATCATCATATCTATCCCTGATATGTTATAGTTCATCACGAAGCTTATACACAGACGCTTACTAGCAGCGCGGGTTTATATCCCTCGCTACTGGTACTTACTAGTAGCACTGGTTTTTAACCCTCGCTACTACTAAGTTGATAGCAGTAGCGCTGGTTTTTAACCCTCGTTACTACTAAGCAGTCTCTACCGTGCCCCGCGGGACATGCCATATTAGTAGCACGAGTTTTTAACCCTCGCTACTACTAAGTTGATAGCAGTAGCGCTGGTTTTTACCCCTTGCTACTACTAAGCGGTCTCTACCGTGCCCCTGGACCATGCCATAGTAGTAGCGAGGGTTATAAACCCGCGCTACTACTAAGTTTTTACCCCTCGCTACTACTAAGAGGTCTCAACCGTGCCCCTCCGGGACATGCCATAGTAGTAGCGAGGGGTAAGAACCCTCGCTACAACTAAAGGTCCCATTTTGAAACTCTACCCCCCCCCCTCGTGGATCGCCTTTTCGGTTTTGTAAAAAGCAAAATCAAATGATAAAAACTTCAAAAATTAAAATCCTTCGAGTTGTAGTCATGTTACTACATCTACTAGTTAGGAAAAATTTAAAAACTTAAATTTGGACATGTTTTGCAAAAAGTGTAGGGAAAATGAAAAACAGCTAAAACTTTTGCATACGATGTTAGAAAAAAACGTATAATATATCAAAATGTTCAGCACGAAAATCCGCATACGATGGAGAAGGCCTACGCCTATTTGCATATTTTTAGAATCCTCAAATTCTAAAAGGAAAAAAAGTTATGCTCAAATTTGAGTTTTTTTTAAATTTTGGTCAAATCTGGTCGAACTGTGGTCAAACTACTTATTCAAGAAGTATTAGTGTTACTAAATAATTATTCAAGAATATTAGTGTTACTATATAATTATTTCAGTTTTTTGGAATTTTGGTCAAATCTGGTCAAACTTTGGTCAAAATGTGGTCAAACTCCTTATTCAAGAAATATTAGTGTTACTAAATAATTATTGTGGTTTAGAACAATAGTTTTAAACTCAAACAGCCAAATATGTGACTTCATGCTCAAGCTAAACTCTCGATGGTTAATAGGATTGACATCTTAGTATTGTCAGGAAAACAACAAGTGCAGACTTGGAATCGAGGGAGAATAGAACCCGGAAGTTAAGCGTGCTCAGGCTGGAGTAGTGAGAGGATGGGTGACTGAAAGTGCAACTATTCCTAGGTGGTTTTGGTAATTCATAACAACATATAGCTCATTGAGCTAATGCTATTCCAAGATGACTATTTCAGGAAAGCTCAATGATTGGCATGGCATGGATGTGAAAGTGGAACCCTCAAAATGCTAAGGACAAAGGATTGGCTCAAGCTCAAACGCTCAAGACTCTTCATTTTATATTTTAGTGATCCAAGATCACATTGAGTCTTTAGGAAAAGCCAATACTATCAAGGAGGGATGAGGTGTTGCTTAATGAGCCTCTTGCTTCATGTGCTTAGTGATATGCTCCAAAACCCTCAACTACTTTCCCATATCCACATATGACCTAAACCCTAAGCCAAACTCGGTCCTACCGATTCTTTCTATCCGGCGCCATCGAGTTTCACTTGTCATAGCCACTGCCAAATCCTAGCAATTCGGTTCTACCGATAGGGATCTCGGTCTCACCGAGATGGGATTGTAATCTCTCTGTTTCCTTTTCGTAACTTATCGGTCTCACCGAAAGAGCGGATCGGTCCCACCGAGATTGCAATGCAAATTCAGTGTTTCCTTTTTGTAACTTTTCGGTCTCACCGAAAGAGCAAATCGGTCCCACCGAGTTTGCCTGACCAACTCTCTGGTTAGCTAATTACCAAATTCGGTCTCACCGAGTTTGTGTAATCGGTCTCATCGAGATTACGTTATGCCCAAACCCTAACCATATCGGTCCTACTGAGTTGCATGTCAGTCCCACCGAAAATCTCTAACGGTCACTAGGTTTAACTTTTCGGTCCGACCGAGTTTGTTGATTCGGTCCCACCGAGATTGGAAAACTGTGTGTAACGGTTGGATTTTGTGTGGAGGCTATATATACCCCTCCACCTCCGCTTCATTCATGGCGAGAGCCATCAGAACACATACACAATTCCAACTCATATGTTCTAAGAGAGAACCACCTACTCATGTGTTGAGACCAAGATATTCCATTCCTACCATATGAATCTTGATCTCTAGCCTTCCCCAAGTTGCTTTCCACTCAAATCTTCTTTCCACAAAAACCAAATCCTATGAGAGAGAGTTGAGTGTTGGGGAGACTATCATTTGAAGCACAAGAGCAAGGAGTTCATTACCTACTCACCATTTGTTACTTCTTGGAGAGTGGTGTCTCCTAGATTGGCTAGGTGTTACTTGGGAGCCTCCGACAAGATTGTGGAGTTGAACCAAGGAGTTTGTAAGGGCAAGGAGATCGCCTACTTCGTGAAGATCTACCGCTAGTGAGGCAAGTCCTCCGTGGGCGATGGCCATGGTGGGATAGACAAGGTTGCTTCTTCGTGGACCCTTTGTGGGTGGTTGCTTCTTCATGGACCCTTCGTGGGTGGAGCCCTCCGTGGACTCGCGCAACCGTTACCCTTTGTGGGTGGAGCCCTCCGTGGACTCGCGCAACCGTTACCCTTCATGGGTTGAAGTTTCCATCAACGTGGATGTAGGATAGCACCACCTATCCGAACCACAGGATAAACATCCGTGTCTCCAATTGCGTTTGAATTCTCCAAACCCTTCCCTTTACATTCTTGCAAGTTGCATGCTTTAGTTTCCGCTGCCAATATACTCTTTGCATGCTTGCTTGAATTGTGTGATGATTGCTTGACTTTTCCTACAATAGCTAAAATCTGCCAAGAACTAAAATTGGGAAAAGGTTAAGTTTTTATTGGGTCAAGTAGTCTAATCACCCCCCCTCTAGACATACTTTCGATCCTACAAGTGGTATCAGAGCTTTGGTATCCATTTGCTTTGATCTCCATAGCTTTTGGTGGTCATAGCCTTGGTTTCACAACCTAGGAGAGTATGGCATCTAGCGAGGGAAAATTATCACCGTAGAGGTACTTACTTTGATGGTACTAATTTTGCTAGTTGGAAGCATAAAATGAAAATGCATATTCTTGGACATAACCCCGCCATTTGGGCTATTGTGTGTGTTGGTTTGCAAGGTGACTTCTTTGATGGGAAAGAACCAAACCGTGAAGCTACCGCGGATGAGTTGAGGATGTTGCAATACAATGCTCAAGCTTGAAGGTATCGACTCCGTCAAGGAATCCAAGTTGGATGTGCTTCAAAGTCAACTTGACAAGTTCAAAATGAAGGATGGTGAAGGTGTCGCTGAAATGTACTCTAGGCTTGCTCTCATCACAAATGAGATTTCCGGCTTAGGAAGTGAAGAGATGACCGATAGATTCATCATCAAGAAGATTCTAAGAGCCTTGGATGGAAAATATGATACCGTGTGCACATTGATCCAAATGATGCCCAATTACAAAGATCTCAAGCCAACGGAGGTGATTGGAAGAATTGTTGCTCATGAGATGTCACTTAAGGATAAAGAGGAACTTCACAACAAATCAAGTGGTGCCTACAAAGCCTCATGTGGAGCCCCTACATCATCAAGTGAGAAACAAAACTTCAATGAAGAATTGAGCTTAATGGTGAAGAACTTCAACAAGTTCTACAAGAGTAGAAGCAAAGATAGAAGCTTCAAGTCAAGGTCCTACAATGACAAAAGATCGTCTAGTCGAGAGCGAAACTGCTACAGTTGTGGAAGACCCGGACATTATTCCAATGAGTGTACGGCTCCCTACAAGAGAAGAGAAGATTCTCCAAAAAGAAGAAGCAAAGAATCACCACCAAGAGAGAGAAGGAGTAGAGATGATCGTTATGAACGAAGATACTCATGGAGAAGCAAGGATTCGTAAAGGAAGGAAAAATCATCAAGGAGCTACACAAAACGAAGACATCAAGCTCATGTTGGTGAATGGGTATCCGGCTCCGACTCCGACAGCCACTCCGAGAGAAGTTATCACTCCGACTCCGAAGATACTCAAGATGAAGGTGTTGCCGGTCTAGCACTTGTGTCAACCAACTCCTACGACATATTTGACTCACCAAATGAAGGAATTGGAAGATGCTTCATGGCCAAAGGTCCTAAGGTAACACACCCCGAGTATGTTGATTTCAATAGTGATGAAGATGACTTGTTAGGTGATGATTTGCTTGTTGACAACTCTAGTGATGAATACTATGATGAAACATCAATTACTCATGCTAATCAAGATAAAACGAATGACAATGATAAGGAGAAGATTGAGGCTCTAACTAAAGAACTAAACACTCTTAAGTTAGCTCATGAAACTATCTTCGAAGATCATCGAGAACTTTTAAGAGCTCATGAGAAATTACACTTTGAAAAGCTCAATCTTGAGCAAGAGCATGAGTTCTTAAAAGCAATCAATGATGATCTCCGCAAGAAAAGTTCTTCTTACATTGCCAAGCGTTTACTCTTATCCACTTACATGCCTCAAGTCAAGTCTAGTAACAAGAACAAGAAAGATTCTTCCTCTAGCAGTAACAATGATCATGCTAAATCCAATATTGTTGCTTCTAGTAGTTCTCTTGATTCCACTAATGATTCTCTTAGCCAAGTTACACTTGAGCAAGAAAATAGCTTATTGAAGGGAATTATAGAGAAAGGAGTGTACAAAAGCCTTGCCGGGAGTAAGCAATTTGAGGAAATTGTGCGCAAGCAAGGAATGCACCGGAAGAATCAAGGTGTTGGTTTTGAACGAAAGTTCAATGCCAATGGAGTTGAGTGGGAAGAAGATCAATACCCCAAGACAAAGTTTGTTCCTCAACAAGAGAAGTATGATACTTCTTTCAAGGGGACACAAGCTGAAGATGATCTTCCACCACAAGACTATAAGCAAAAAGGCAAGGACAAGCTTCAAGAGGAAATTGATGCATTTGAAGAAGCTCCTAAGACCTTAGTCAAGTGGACTCCCAAGACTACTTCAAGTTCCACTTCATCAAGTACAACTACAACTCCAAGGATTCCCATCAAGATGGTGTGGATCCAAAAGAAGAAGAACTAGAGAGTTCTTGAGGGTGACTCCGCCAACATACTTCACTCTTATCATTTTAGCAAGAATAAGTGCAATCAACTTCCACATCTTGCACTAGTTCAAGGAGTCACAAACCCTCTTGTTGGTAAGACAAGGGACAAGGTAACCTAAAAGTTTTCATGGACATCATCTTGTGTGTGCATCACTCTATGTCTATGGATATCATTGTTTGTTCCTTGTGGGACTAACCCATGTAGGTATTGAAAGTGCAATTCACTCAAATGGATAGCTCCAAGTGATCTACATCAACATTGAGCATCCACATCTTCAACATCTACATGAAGTCATCATCGACAAAACCCGAGGTTAGTTCATCCCTGTAAGGGGGGATATCACATCTAGGGGGAGCTTTACTTTAAGACTTGAGCTAAAGCAACTCTAAAGATGTGAACACAACAATGCTTTATGTAAAAGTGGTAACCCCACTTGAGCTTAAACGATGAGTATGACCTATGATCAAGTGTTGTCACTTGACTCCTAAGTCAATATACTCATATATAGATGACCTTGTCATCGCAAATTGCTTGATAGATGCTAGAATTGGTTGTGCATGCCTTGTCACATATTTCATTTGCCATCTTATTGTGTGAGCATGCTGGTTGCATATTTTACTCATTCGAGGACATCCACTTGTTGTTTTGATTGTTTGGTTTTATTTCCTTTTGCCAAGTGGATGGATAAGAATGCCTAAGAACCTCCTCTAGCTATCTATGCTTTTCTCGTCTCAAACTCTATTCATGCTACATCACAAAATTTGATCAAGTCAGATTCGAAACACTCTGTGTGAGGAGCGCTCGGAGTCCCCGATTTGTCATAGACTTAAACTTCCAAAACCTCTTTATGATTCTCGATATGACCGATACCCTACTTTCGGTCCTACCGAGATCATTAAGTTGATCTAGGTTTTCGATCTCGGTGCAACCGATTTGAACCTTTCGGTCACACCGAGTTTTAGTAACTACTTGCAGTTATGAATCTTGGTGCCACCGAGTTGTTCCACTCGGTCACACCGACAGGGTCGGGCTATATATAGTCACGGGCAAAAATTTGGAAATTTCTCCGAACCCCTTCGCCTGCGCGATAGCCTTCTCTGCCAACTTGGTCTCCGGATCGTCTCCTCGCCGCCAGCAGCCTCCAGTCGCTGGTCTCCGTCGCCGTCAACGGAATTCTACCCCGCCGTTGCCGCCGTAGCGAGTCTCCGCTGAACTAGGGTATGGACTCGATCTTTGTGCTATTCTCCAATCCGATTCTTAGCACATTGTGATCATCATGATTCTTGCCACAATTGAAACACTCCTATCCAGTCAATGCGCTCATAGATTAGGTTTGATTCGAAAATTTTAGGGTTAGGTTTCCGCCGAAACCATCTCGGACCCACCGAGTTGAAAAACTCGGTCCCACCGATTTGGCTTATGCCATTGCACAAGTGAGACTCGGTCTGACCGAGAATTACTTATCGGTGTGACCGATTTTGGAACTTTGTGAAACCCTAGCAGTCTCGGTGCCACCGAACTATGACTCGGTCCAACCGAGTTCACTAGTTTAGGTTCCAAAACTGCTTCGGTATCACCGAGTTTAAAAATCGGTAGATCCGAGATGATTTCAGTGGGAAACTAAAACTAAGTTTTTGGATCATTCTTTTGCAAAAATCTCTGCATTTTGTGATGCTCATCCACTCTATCTCATCTATAACCTATTCACAGGGTCAGCAGTCAGAGTTTGCAACATGTATGATCAGAGTGACAGCCAGAACATGTCAGAACAGCAAGTGCAGATGAGTGAGGGCACTAGTCCCTCAAGTTCTTCAGATGAAGGCAGCAGGAGCACCCCTAGCAATCTGCCAAAAGCTTCCACAAGACAGAGAAAGAAGAGAACCTCAGAATGAGAGGATGAGGACTATGTGGCAGAAGAGGAAGCAACTTCCAAGAGAGTTGAGCCAGCACAGGGCACAAAGCTAGGGTTAAAGATCAAAAGGCCAGCAGGCAGGCAACCTATGTCAAAGGCCAGAGCTTCAACTGAGAAGCCCACTCCCTTAGAGCCAGTTGCTGCTAAAGGCAAGAAGAGGAAGGAAAGGGTGAAGAAAACCGTAGCCAGAGTGCTTGGCAAGGCTTCCATCATGGAAGATGAGGAGGAAGAAGAAGAGGTAGCTGCACCAGCACCTAAGGCACCCAAGCTGACGGGTGATGCCATAAGATCAGGGGCAGCTGCTTCCAAGGCCAAGCCAGCTCCAAAGCCAAAGCCAAAGAGAAATACCAGAAGCATCCCAGCTGCTGAGAAGAACAAGGCCCCAGTGCCTGACACTGCTGAAGAAGATGAGGAAGAGCAAGTACTTAGAAAGCTCAAGCCCAAGATCCCAGACCACAATGATGCTCATCCTGTGGCTGAGGATATGAAGCTCAGGAGAGACTCAGGGCTGAGGAAGTGGAGAGAAGCAGATCCGTATGCTTCAAGGAGGAGGACTACTGTTGACTACAAATTTCACACCAAGGAACAGCAGGACTTCTATGAGACAGTGCTGCTTGATAAGAAGCCAATAGTCTGTGATATGAGATGGGTTGACTGGCAATACATCAAGGACAACGAAGAGTACTACCCTAGAGTGCAGGACAGCTTGAAGGCATATGGAGTAGAGGACTTTGTTGGGCAGAAGCTCACAAAGTGGAATGAGGAGCTTATCATGCAGTTCTACTCCACAGCACATTTTTATCCAGATGGGAAGATTGTATGGATGTTAGAAGGAACCAGATATCAGTCAACAGTTGCTGAGTGGGCACAGCTCATTAATGCCCCAGAGGAGCAGGAAGATGACTTGGATGTCTATTCCAAGAAGAAGATGGATCATAACTCAATGTCAAACATGTACAACGAAATTCCAAATGAAGCACTTGACACTTTCAAGTTTGGCTCAGTACACTATCTTCTGTCAGGGCTGCCAACCATCAATTGGATACCGAGGCACACCTTGTTGCCCAAGTCAGGTGATCACAAGATGATCAGAGGCCATGCGATCAATTTGCTACATATCTTTGATGTGCCACAGAAGTTCAAGGTGATGAGCCTCATGGTAGAGACCATCAAGAGGACTGCAGCAGACCAGAAGAGGAGCTGTGGGTATGCCCCACAAATTCAGGAGCTCATTAACTCCAAGATGGGCACGGGCATATACTTATTGGACAAGGAACACCTGCCCATCCATCCAGATTTTGAAGATAATCAAGTTGTTATGACTGAGAATGAACCATCATCTGCACAAGCACAAGCAAAGAAGGAGAAGGCAAGGAAGGAGAAAGCTGCCAAGATGCCAACTCAAGAGGAGGCATCTGAGTATTTCTTGAAAACCAAACAAGAGCAGCTTGGTTACCTGATTGCATCCACCCTGCGGATTGAGAAAGGACTAGCCACCCTAACTCAGAACCAGGCAAGCCTAGAGAGAATCATGGAACAAAAGTTCTATGACTTGGATGTCAAGGTGACAGAGATTCAGACTGCAGTGGAGCAGCTCCAAGATGACATGTAGGAGAGGAGAGGCAGGACTACAACTGATGCCTTTGCCAGAGTGCCACGAGGTCCGAGGTTGTCTGCAGTGCCAGTTGCTGACACCAGAGCCAACACTTCTGCACCAGCTACAGCCTCAGTTCCACCAGCTCCAGCATCTACTTGAGCCTTAACTCCAACCACGTCTACAGAAGGCTTCGTCCTTGGAGTGCTCCGGACTCCACCACCACCAGAAGATCAAGCCTAAGTGTCGACTTAGCACTATGCATTTTCTAGGAATTTTTGGTAACTTGTTGCCAAAGGGGGAGAAAATGTATAGATCATAGGCTTCGAGAGAGAGAGAGAGTGTTGCTTTTTTTCTCTCTTGCTTTATTTGGTGGTTTTTCGAACTTTGTTTGCTTTTGTGTGAGATACTATGTCATTGCTCGTGAGACATTGATGATCATGTGTTTGATCATAAGCTACACTTAATGCTTGATGAATGCTATTATCTTATCTATCTTATGTGATCATTCACTTTTCTTGGTGATGAGTGCATGTATTTCATTCTTATCATTTTAAGCGCTCCACCAAGATGTATGTGACATGGAAGAGTAACCCATGACTCTAACTCTTTGTGCATTTGCAGTCCAAAGCAAATTTTAAATATGCACAAATTTAGGGGGAGCTCTTACTTGTCACATACTTCTCAAAGCGACGATATATTTCATGCTTATTATCATTTGTCGAAGCTTTGATCTATATGTTGTCATAAATTACCAAAAAGGGGGAGATTGAAAGTGCAACTATCCCTAGGTGGTTTTGGTAATTCATAACAACATATAGCTCATTGAGCTAATGCTATTCCAAGATGACTATTTCAGGAAAGCTCAATGATTGGCATAGCATGGATGTGAAAGTGGAACCCTCAAAATTCTAAGGACAAAGGATTGGCTCAAGCTCAAAAGCTCAAGACTCTTCATTTTATATTTTAGTGATCCAAGATCACATTGAGTCTTTAGGAAAAGCCAATACTATCAAGGAGGGATGAGGTGTTGCTTAATGAGCCTCTTGCTTCATGTGCTTAGTGATATGCTCCAAAACCCTCAACTACTTTCCCATATCCACATATGACCTAAACCCTAAGCCAAACTCGGTCCTACCGATTCTTTCTATCCGGCGCCACCGAGTTTCACTTGTCATAGCCACTACCAAACCCTAGCAATTCGGTTCTACCGAGAGGGATCTCGGTCTCACCGAGATGGGATTGTAATCTCTCTGTTTCCTTTTCGTAACTTTTCGGTCTCACTGAAAGAGCGGATCGGTCCCACCGAGATTGCAATGTAAATTCAGTGTTTCCTTTTTGTAACTTTTCGGTCTCACCGAAAGAGCAAATCGGTCCCACCGAGTTTGCCTGACCAACTCTCTGGTTAGCTAATTACCAAATTCGGTCTCACCGAGTTTGTGTAATCGGTCTCACCGAGATTACGTTATGCCCAAACCCTAACCATATCGGTCCTACCGAGTTGCATGTCAGTCCCACCGAAAATCTCTAACGGTCACTAGGTTTACCTTTTCAGTCCGACCGAGTTTGTTGATTCGGTCCCACCGAGATTGGAAAACTGTGTGTAACGGTTGGAGTTTGTGTGGAGGCTATATATACCCCTCCACCTCCTCTTCATTCGTGGAGAGAGCCATCAGAACACATACACAATTGCAACTCATATGTTCTGAGAGAGAACCACCTACTCATGTGTTGAGACCAAGATATTCCATTCCTACCATATGAATCTTGATCTCTAGCCTTCCCCAAGTTGCTTTCCACTCAAATCTTCTTTCCACAAAAACCAAATCCTATGAGAGAGAGTTGAGTGTTGGGGAGACTATCATTTGAAGCACAAGAGCAAGGAGTTCATTACCTACTCACCATTTGTTACTTCTTGGAGAGTGGTGTCTCCTAGATTGGCTAGGTGTTACTTGGGAGCCTCCGACAAGATTGTGGAGTTGAACCAAGGAGTTTGTAAGGGCAAGGAGATCGCCTACTTCGTGAAGATCTACCGCTAGTGAGGCAAGTCCTTCGTGGGCGATGGCCATGGTGGGATAGACAAGGTTGCTTCTTCGTGGACCTTTTGTGGGTGGATGCTTCTTCGTGGACCCTTCGTGGGTGGAGCCCTCCGTGGACTCATGCAATCGTTACCCTTTGTGGGTGGAGCCCTCCGTGGACTCGCGCAACCGTTACCCTTCGTGGGTAGAAGTCTCCATCAACGTGCATGTAGGATAGCACCACCTATCCGAACCACGGGAAAAACATCCGTGTCTCCAATTGCGTTTGAATTCTCCAAACCCTGACAAGCGTACCCATTCCTGTCTTTGAGATCTGCTCCTTTCGGACGCCATCATGCGAATGTTCTCGCAAACGCAGTATGCACACAGATTAGTCCCCTGCGCCTGCTTCAGGGCCTTTATTACGAGAATGGAATTTAATTTGATCAGATAATAATTAATCAAGCATGATAATTAAAGAGATGGCAGCTAGCTAGCTAGCTAGTACTACTTAATTACTTACCTTGGATCGGAACCATTTCAGTTGTGGTTTCCATTCGCCTTCCGTGACGCTGATGAACCGTGCCCAAGCCCTGCCCGCCGACAAAGAAAATGAATAAAGGGGTTATTAAATAGTTCATATCATGAAATGACGAACTAAATAGGACGAGATATATAGTTAATAATGATTGAAATTACCTGTTGACTATCCCATACAAGATGTTGTAGTCACTATTTGCTTTGAGTAGCGAGTCTAGTATTTCAACTGTTCCGGCATCAACTTTAATGATATACAAGATCCAGTGAAATCTGCATGCACACACGTTTTCATGTCTTAATTAAGCGGGCATATGTAAGCAAAAACATGTAGCTAGCTAGTAGGCAAAAACAGAGAATTTGTAGTACACGAAAGTGGGACTCACTCGAAGTTGTATGGAAGTAGTATATCTTCATTGTATTTGAGGCCCTTCAAGAACTCTAGCATGCTGTCCTCTACCTGCTTTTCATAATACTTGCTCATTTTCCATGTGTATTGATTAACGGTGTTTGGGTCAATGAACCCAATGCCATAGCGTCCACCTTTTCTCATTTCATACATCTTCATCCTGCATAATACCACAGAAAAGAATATAGTGAGGATAATTACAGGTAATGATTGATCAAAAGGATCACTACAGCTAGCTTGAGACTTAAATTAATTACAGAAAGAAATCACTTACAGACAATTGCAACTAACGATAGATTTGTCGAGTGAGTCTTGATTGTATAACTGAAACAGTTCAGAATACTCAACGGCCACAGCTTTCTCATGGTAGTAATGATCCTTCTTGACATACACCATGAGGGACTCTCGATCGGATCTCTTGGTAATGTCCATGTACCATTGATGCAATTCATACATTCTCGTTGGGAGCTTCTTGACATCTTCTGGCTTGACCAAAGGTTGGCCCCGGACATATTTCCATTTTATTTCCTCCTCTGTAATCACAGGCATGTCCTCGATCTCCAGGAGTTGTCCAACAGTGATCTTGAGTTCTTCAGCCTGCATTATATGCTCCTGGGTTATTACCACATCGCCCACCTCGGGAACATAAACTGTTTGGCCACAATAATATTGGGCGCGCGTACTGTCACGTGTTGTCGGCACAACAAGCGGGGGGGGGGGGGGTGGTCGATTGCGCCGCCTGTTCTCCCAGCTGGGCAACGGTTTTCCCGCATTTTTCGACAGTTGCTTGTTGTTTGCTCGAGCTCGAGCTCGCCTCCTTTTGTAGACGTTGTCGATGTAACTTCCTGATGTGGCGCTCATAGTCTGTGTCAACAGGCTTAGGAGCTGGTGGTTGAGCCATACGAATGAAGTGGTCAACTACTTCCACAGGCACTTTCTCCCTTGGCGGCGGTGGCGGTTTCAGTCCAAAATGGGCGTCGACTTCTACCCGCACTATGGCATTGGTTTGCTCTTCGGTCCTGTCGTAAGCCCTCACAGGAAGAGGAGTAGTGAGGTTTGGACCATATTTATATCGCTTGCCTCCGCCTGTACTTCCTGTACTATGACCTCGACTGGTACCGCTACGCACCATAACAGCGGGGTGTCTCTTCTGCGATTGCTGAGGCGGCGGAGACGGCTGACAGGGCTGAGTTGGACGAGGAGGAGTGGCCTGAAGCTGTGCCGGACTTGGAGGAGGAGTGGCTTGACACTTTGCCGGACTTGGAGGAGGGGGAGTGGCCTCACGCGTTGGTGGACTTGGAGGAGCGGGAGTCTGCTGACTCGATGGCGGACTTCGACGAGGAGTCGGGTGACGCGGTGTCGGTGGCCTTCGAAAAATGATGCAATCCTTTCTCCATAGGATGATACGATGTTTGGCATCTCCGAGTGTGTGCTCCTCATCACCTCCGGGAATGTCAAGCTCTAGCCCCGAATATTGGTCCACCACCTCATCAACCAAGACACGAGCATAGCCCACTGGAATCGGGTTGCAATGGAAGGTTGCCTCGGGGGAATTTGAAAAAGCAACGGCGTCCGCCACCTTCATGGATATGTTCTTCATTTTGAAGTGTAGCTCGCAGTTAGTGTTCTCCGTGATGTCATCCACGGGGTATCTATCCAGCACTACTGCGTCGCCCGGGGCGGAACCCACGCTGCTTCTCGGCATGGATGGGGCGGTGGTATCCAATGCTGGATCATCCGCTAGCTGTTGCAGCTGTTGAGACCCCCTTTGCTGGCTAAGTGAGTCGATCTGCTCCTGCTGCCACTGGAATTTAGCTGCCAATTCCGCTTGACTTGCTTCTAGGCCATGAAGGCGTTCATAGTCGAGCTTCCTTTGCTCCTCCTCCATCTTCCTCTTCTTCTCCTCCGCAATCTTCTTTCTCGCACGGGTTCTGTAGTCGGCGTTCCAGTCCGAAAACCCCTCATACCACGGAATAGCGCCCTTGCCTCGTGTTCTTCCCGGGTGTTCAGGATTTCCCAGGGCACGCGTAAGCTCGTCGTTCTCTCTGTTGGGCTGGAACACCCCCGATCGAGCCTCTTCTATTGCAACAAGTAGCGCATCGTCGGCTCCGTTAAGACATGCCTTCGTCGAAACATTGCCTGTCTTCGGGTCCAACTCCCGCCCATGCGCATAGAACCAAGTCCTGCACCTGGGGGGCCAGCTCTTACTAACCGGAGTGACACCTGCATCCTCCATCTCTTTCTCAGACTTATCCCACTTAGGCATTGCCACCGCGTAGCCACCTAGCCCCAGCTTATGGAACTTATCCTTTTTTTCGGCATTGGCCTTGTTTATTCTCGACCGTTCCTTAGCTAATTCTGAATCCTTGAATTTCACGAAATCGTCCCAATGAGCACTTTGATTCTCTAGTATCCCCTCGAATACTGGAGTCTTCCTTCCTCCCTTGACGTACTTCTCCCACGTCATTCTCTTGTGGTTCTTGAATGCAACCGCCATCTTCCTAAAAGCAGCGTCCTTGACTTTCCGCACGTCTGTTCTGTGAAATTATCTGGTAAGGTGAAATGTTCCATGAGAGTATCCCAAAGCAGATTTTTTTGCTTCTCGTCGACAAAAGTAACATCTGGACGTGGATTTGCTGCTTTCTCCATTCTTGAAGGGAGATCGGGAGTTGGTCCTTCACAATAACTCCGCACCGACGAACGAACTTGTCCGCAATCTTCTTAGGCTCTAATGGTTCGCCATTAGGTCTGATTGCCTCAATATTGTACTTTACGCCCTCCTTCAACTTTTTGTTCGGGACTCGTTTCGTCCTTTTTCCTGAAGATTTGCTCGATCCGGATGGCTGAAAGAAGAAAGATCGATTCGTTAATATATCTTCAACTCATTTAAAACATGCGATGATCACCAGATTCCTGCTTATATAAATATATATACCTCGCCGGTGTTTGTTGTTTTAGGATCAACATGTTCTTCATCGTAGTTCATGACTTCATCTTCTCGGTCGTCGCGATCGAATATCATATCACCCTCTCCGGTGTTGTTTAGAAATTCGGAGCCGTCAAAATCTTCTTCATTCTGATCATCATCTGGCCCGCGTATGATATCGAGCATGGTCTGTTCTCTATCTCTGTCGGTATTGTCCACCACAGCTTTTATTTAACTATGCCAAAAGAAATATAAAACAATTTAGTATAATCTCGAATAATAGATATAATCTCGAATACATCGTCTCGAATAATAGATATAATCTCGAATACATCATCTCGAATAATAGATATAATATTGAATACATCACTAGCTAGCTAGCTAGCAAGCTAATAAAGATCGAATAGTACAGAGTAATCTAGGCCACTCGCGGTTCCTGAGGTGCGGGCGGTGGACACCCAAAGAGAAGGAACCATCACTGGATCATAGCTCGGGTGATCTCCCCAAAGAACCTGCCAGGTATTGGAGAACCTGACGTCCATAGCAGCCATGTAGCGATGGACGTGCTCGTCCTCCTCCTTGACACGGTGACGTACCACCTCCGGCGGGGCCGGCTCCCTCCGCACCGAACGTGGCCCACGTGAATGCCACCAAAGGAGATGAGGGTCGAAGACGGGACCCGGGGCCGGGTTCCTCACCAAGCGTCGCGCCCCTGAAGGTAGCACCTCCCAGTGCCAGCTCGGCGGAGCCCAGTCCCGGACAAGGGTCCTCTGAAGCAGGACGTCGTCGCGGACGTGTCGACGGCGAGGATGCGGGCCGGGCATCGTCGACAACAAAATACTATATGCCGCAAAAGTAAAGTAACATTTTTTAAATGATGGATTGTGATGATTTCATATATGAAAATTCTAAATTTTATAACTAAAAATATTAGAAACTAAAAAAACATCGATCATCGTCTAACAATTTGAAATTAATCTAATTCATCTAGCTAGCTAAAACTAAAATTTCCAAAATTTCTAACATTTCTATATAACTAACATTTCTATAACATTTGACATTATATATATTATAACTAACATTTCTACATACTATTTGACATTAATCTAATCTAATTAATTAATTCATCTAAAACTTTGTATGAAAAACAGGAAAACAGAAAAAACTAAAAGCTAAAAACAGAAAAATTGTGTGTGTGCGCGTCTAGTGTGTGTGTAGTGTGTGTGTGTGTGTGTGCATGTAGTGTGTGTATGCGCTACGATCGATTGGAGACGAGGAGAGGGGCCGGGGGAGGGGCTCACAGCGCGCGCGGGAAAGGTCGAGGCGACGGCGAGGGCGAGGGCGAGGTCGATCCAAAGGCGACGGCGATGGCGAAGCGAGGGGATCGGCGACCGGGACGGCGACAGGGGTGCCGCGGAGTCGACGGGGACGACGCGACGAGGACGGGGGCGTCGCGGAGCGCGACGGGGGCGGCGACGGCGCGGGACGGGGCGGCGGCAGAGAGAAGTGGGAGATGAGAAACTGAAATTTTTTGAAGTGTTTCTTATATAGGGGACACCTTTAGTACCGGTTGGAGCCACCAACCGGTACTAAAGGCCTGTTTTGGCCAGGCCAAGCGGGGGGGGGGGGAGCACCCCCCTTTAGTACCAGTTCCTGGCTCCAACCGGTACTAAAGGCCCCCCCTTTAGTACCGGTTGGTGCCACGACCCGGTACTAAAGGGGGTGCGCTGCCAGGCGAGGGGCGCAGAAGTTTAGTCCCACCTCGCTAGCCGAAGGGCGCTCACACCTGCTTATAAGCCCCGCCGCCGCTGCTGTCTCGAGTTCCTCTCTAATGCAGGCCTTCTGGGCCTACCTCTACTACTCTGCCCTGTGGGGCCTATTGGGCTTGCGGGCCTGCATCCTGGCCCAACAACAGGTTGGGTTTCTAGTCGTATGCAAGCCGCTGTGGCCCGGTAGGTGGGCTTTTTTCATTTAGTTTTTTCTTTTCTGCTTTATTTATTTTGTTTTATTTATTTTTAGTTGTTTTTTGCTGTATTTAGAGTTTCTTTGTGAATATTTTTGATAATTTTTAGAAACTTTCAGTTAGTGCCGGTAGTTTTTAAATTTGAATAGTTTAAATTTTGAATTATTTGAAATTTGTGTGAATCACTAGTTTGTGAATAACTTAACTTTAAAAATACATTTTCCAGTGATTCTTTTTTATTATGTTTAATATTAGTGTGTTTTATCATTATATTCAATTTGGTAATGCTTAAGTTATTTAAAAATGAAATGCCATTGTAACGGATGAGTTTTCGTCCGAAACCCTGATACTTCGAAACAGATTGTCCATTTTGTACACGAAGTGTATCCAGTTTTTGCGGTAACCGTCTCTACTTTTTTGCACATGCTATGTGGGTGAAATTATGATACCGTGCCAACTTTCATCCTTTTCTGAGTTCATTTGAAATGCTTTTCAATTTCAGGGTCATTTAGCTGAAAAAATCAATAAATGCATGAAAGAATTTGCTTGCACATAAAATTTCTTCGCGTTTCAAATGCCAAAACACATAACTAGCTACCCTAACTATTACAGAGATTCCTTCCTGGCTGTGAAACACAGAAATAAGTGATGATAGCTAAGCCGATCACATCCCAGATCTTTGGGTGTGAAACTTTTTCTTCGCGTGTGTCCCTTTGCGTCGTAGCCATGGAAAATCTTCATCATTTAATGGGATGCTCGGGTCAATATTCACTGTGAATGGAGAAATTTCATCAAACTTTTCATAACCTTCTGACTTGTCTGTCTTGTCATCCACTCCCACGATGTTTCTCTTCCCAGAAAGAACTATGTGCCGCTTTGACTCATCGTACGATGCATTCGCTTCCTTATCTTTTCTTTTTCTTGGCTTGGTAGACATGTCCTTCACATAGAAAACCTGTGCCACATCATTGGCTAGGACGAATGGTTCGTCTGCATACGCAAGATTGTTGAGATCCACTGTTGTCATTCCGTACTGCGGGTCTTCCGTTACCCCGCCTCGTGTCATATTGACCCATTTGCACCGAAACAAAGGGACCTTCAAACCACGTCGATAGTCAAGTTCCCATATGTCCTGTATATAACCATAATATGTTTCCTTTCCCGTCTTGGTTTCTGCATCAAAGCGGACACCACTGTTTTGGTTGGTGCTCTTCTTATCTTGGGCGATCGTGTAAAATGTATTATCATTTATCTCGTACCCTTTGAAAGTCATTATATTCGAAGATGGTAACTGGGACAGCAAGTACAGGTCATCTTCAATAGAGGTGTCATGCATGGTACGTGCTTGCAACCAGCTGGCGAAACTCCTGGTTTGTTCACGTGTAATCCAGTCATCAGACCGCTCCGGGTGTTTGGAGCGTAGCAAATTCTTGTGTTCATCCATATCCGGAGCCACCAAGGCGGAATTCTGTAGAACTGTGTAGTGTGCTTCAGTGAGAGAATGTCCGTCCATACATATTATTTGTTCCCCTCCTAGCGTGCCTTTTCCATCCAGTCTGCCCTTATGCCGCGATTCAGGAACACCAATCGGCTTAAGGTCAGGAATAAAGTCAATACAAAACTCAATGACCTCCTCATTTTGACGGCCCTTGGAGATGCTTCCTTCTGGCCTAGCACGGTTATGAACATATTTCTTTAATACTCCCATGAACCTCTCAAAGGGGAACATATTGTGTAGAAATACAGGACCCAAAACGTTAATCTCTTCGCATAGGTGAACTAGGACGTGCGTCATGATGTTGAAGAAGGATGGTGGGAACACCAACTCGAAACTGACAAGACATTGCACGAAATCATTCTGCAACCTTGGTATGATTTCTGGATCGATTACCTTCTGAGAGATTGCGTTGAGAAATGCACATAGCTTCACAATGGCTAATCGAACGTTTTCCGGTAGAAGCCCCCTGAATGCAACCGAAAGCAGTTGCGTCATAATCACGTGGCAGTCATGAGACTTTAGGTTCTGGAACTTTTTCTCTGCCATGTTTATTATTCCCTTTATATTCGACGAGAAGCCAGACGGTACCTTAATACTGAGCAGGCATTCAAAGAAGATTTCCTTCTCTTATTTGGTAAGAGCGTAGCTTCCATGACCCTGATGTATGCCGTCTTTTCCGTGCATACGTTGCTGGTCCTCCCGTGCCTCGGGTGTATCTTTTGTCTTCCCATACACGCCCAAGAAGCCAAGCAGGGTCACACAAAGATTCTTCGTCACGTGCATCACGTTGATTGCGGAGCGGACCTCGAGGTCTTTCCAATAGGGCAGGTCCCAAAATATAGATTTCTTCTTCCACATGGGTGCGCGTCCGTCAGCGTCATTCGGAACAGGTTGTCCACCAGGACCCTTTCCAAATACCACCTTCAAATCCTTGGCCATATCATGTACATCAGCACCAGTACGGTGGCGAGGCTTCGTCCGGTGATCTGCCTCACCTTTGAAATGCTTGCCTTTCTTTCTTACGGGATGCCTGCTCGGAAGAAATCGATGATGTCCCAGGTACACATTCTTCTTACAATTAGCCAAATATATACTGTCGGTATCGTCCAAACAGTGCGTGCATGCGCGGTATCCCTTGTTTGTCTGTCCTGAAAGGTTACTGAGAGCAGGCCAATCATTGATGGTCACGAACAACAACGCCTTTAGGTCAAATTCTTCCCCCATGTGCTCATCCCACGCATGTACACCTGTTCCATTCCACAGTTGTAAGAGTTCTTCAACTAATGGCCTTAGGTACACATCAATGTCGTTGCTGGGTTGCTTAGGGCCTTGGATGAGCACTGGCATCATAATGAACTTCCGCTTCATGCACAATCCAAGGAGGAAGGTTATACAAACATAGAGTCACAGGCCAGGTGCTATGGTTGCTGCTCTGCTCCCCAAAAGGATTAATGTCATCTGCGCTTAGACCAAACCATACGCTCCTTGCGTCATCTTCAAACTCCTTCCTGTACTTTCTTTCGATTTTTCTCCACTGTGACCCGTCAGCGGGTACTCTCAACTTTCCATCTTTCTTGCGATCTTCTCTGTGCCATCGCATCGCCTTGGCATGCTCTTTGTTTTGGAACAAACGTTTCAACCGTGGTATTATAGGAGCATACCACATCACCTTGGCAGGAATCTTCTTCCTGGGGCGCCGGCCCTCGACATCACCAGGGTCATCGCGACAGATCTTATAGAGCAATGCACCACATACCGGGCAAGCGTTCAAATCCTCGTACTCACCGCGGTAGAGGATGCAATCATTAGGGCATGCATGTATCTTCTGCACCTCTAACCCTAGAGGGCAGACAACCTTCTTTGCTTCGTACGTACTCTCGGGCAATTCGTTGTCCTCTGGAAGCATATCCTTTATCATTACCAGGAACTTTCCAAATCCCTTGTCAGATACACCATTCTCTGCCTTCCATTGCAGCAATTCCAGTGTGGTGCCCAGCTTTTTCTTGTCACCTACGCAATTCGGGTACAACAATTTTTTGTGATCCTCTAACATGCGCTGCAACTTCTTCTTCTCCAAATCACCTGCGCAGTTTCTCTTTGCATCGGCAATGGCCCGACCTAGATCATCAACGGGCTCATCTGATGCCTCTTCTTCAGCTTCTTCCCGCATTGCCGGCTCAGCTTCTTCCCGCATTACCGGCTCAGCTTCTTCCCCCATTGTTGTATCATCGTATTCAGGGAACCCATGGCCAGGATAGCTGTCGTCGTCCTCTTCTTCTTCATTGTCTTCCATCATAACCCCTCTTTCTCCGTGCTTGGTCCAAACATTATAATGGGGCATGAAACCGGTCTTAAACAGGTGGACGTGAATGGTTCTTGACGTAGAGTAATTGTGACCATTCTTACAGCGAGCACATGGACAAGGCATAAAACCATCCGCCCACTTGTTTGCCTCAGCCGCAAGCAGAAAAGTACATACGCCCTCAACGAACTGGGGAGAGCATCGGTCATCGTACATCCATTGCCGGCTCATCTTCATTACACAACACCGAATAGACCAAATTAATACAAGTTCATACATAAAGTTCATACAACACTTAAATGCAACAAACAAATAACTCTCTAGCTAAAGCATTTAAATGCAACAACAAATACGATGAAGATCACAACTAAGGTAACAATGGATCCAACAGCATAATGATACCAAGCCTCACTATCGATGGCATATTTTCTAATCTTTTTAATCTTCAAGCGCATTTTCTCCATCTTGATCTTGTGATCATCGACGACATCGGCAACATGCAACTCCAATTCCATCTTCTCCCCCTCAATTCTTTTCAATTTTTCTTTCAAGTACTCGTTTTCTCTTTCAACTAAATTTAACCTCTCGGCAATAGGGTCGGTTGGAATTTCAGGTTCAGATACCTCCTAGAAAAAATTTCTATGTCAACTTGATGGGCATAATTTGTCATAAACACGAAATGCAACTAGTTTTAAAAGAGAATATACATACCACATCCGAATCATAACAAGGACTAGGGCCGACGGGGACGGATATCAAAACCATGGCACTATATGTATAACAAACAACGTACGGGTAAGATAATTATACGAGTAACTATATATCCAAATCACAAACATCAATTTTTATATAAAATTTCATGAACAAGAGGCTCACCACAAGGTGGTGCCGGCGACGGGATGGTCCGGGGGATCGACGGTGGCTACGATGGAGATTTAGAAGGCACTAAGTAAACCACACCTACATATGCAAACTAAGTGTTATTTTTGACCTCAAATTGCATATAAATCAAATACTAGCACACATATATATATATATCCTCCCAAATTACTAAACTCACAAATTAATCACTATATAAACCAATGCAAGAGCTAATCTAGCAATGAGAGATGAAAGGACAAAGTTGCTAACCTTTGTGATCATTTGAATGGATGAGGGCCTTCAAATCTTGACAAATTTTGGGCAAATTTTGTGATGAACTCGAGAGGAAGAAGGGAAGAACAGAGGAGAGGGCCAGAGAGGGGAAAGGGGGAAGAACAGAGTGCTGGTGGACGAAGGGTTTATATAGGACGACCTTTAGTACCGGTTCGTGGCACGAACCGGTACTAAAGGTGCTGGAGGGGCCCCACTCTGGCAACATCCTGCCACCACTCTCATTAGTACCGGTTCGTGGCACGAACCGGTGCTAAAGGTTAGCCACGAACCGGTACTAATGAAAGCGGCCCGGCTAGCCGTTGGAACTGGCACTAATGTATACATTAGTGCCGGCTCAAATACAAACCGGCACTAATGTGCTTCACGATTGACCCTTTTTCTACTAGTGGAGGGTGTCCAGGTGGTGACGGAACATGCACTCAGTGGTCATTTGCGAAGGTCATGGTCGGTGCTAGTCCTGTATATTTTCGTTGCGATGCTCGTCGTCAAAGTTGGAGATGTGGGTTGCTTGCACGTGTCGACATCAGTTGGCATATGCCATCATGGCTTTTGTGGATATTTGCGGGCTGGCGTCGATGATGGAGCTCTATGGTGAAGTCGGAGTCGCACGCTTGTAACTCCTCGGCGGTTCTCTTCCTTCTTTGCAGCGTCGAGTTCCATGTCGGTGGTTGGCCTCTGGTGGTCTGGCCATATGGGTTGTGCTATACCCGTTTTAGCTTGGTTTTTCGCCAATTAACTGAGCAATTCTATTCTTGTTTATCAATGAAAATGCAAGTATTTCCTTGTTTAGATATAAACATTTCATAGGAAATCTAACATCCACTCAAATCTCCTTTTTACAATTCGTGTGCTTTTTTGTGGCATCTAACGCTCCTTCCTAGTTTTTAGTTATTTTTATGAGTTTTGCTCGAGTTTGTCTCCTGCTCAGGAAGGTGAGACGACAACGGCCGTGGGTGCCCTGACCTTTATTGGAAGCGTCACTTGGAGGTGTGCTCCTCCTTCTCACCACGGTTTTGGATCTGGAGGAAAACTTTAGATCAGTTGGATCGGGCGAGGAGGCGTCTTCGCGTCTTTGTTCTCCATTGTGGCATCGTCTCAGAGCCGGCTATGAGTGGGAGACTGGTGGATTGCGGCATCTTCGCGGCATGGTTTGCTTAGGCAGGGCGCCTGTTTCTACTTTGGCAATGATGGTGGCGTCGAGAGGAGATCGGGTTGCGGCGTGGACTTCGCTAGTCAGTTCTTCCCGGCATGTCCGAGGTGCCCTTCTGTTTGTTGCTTAGTTGTTTTTAAGTCTGTGTCACGGTGGAGCAAGTCCAGGTGTTGACAATACATGCACTTAGTGGTCATTTGCGGAGTACAGTTGGAGCAAGTCCTGCATATTTCCCTTGTGATGCTCGTCATCAAATACATAGTTGTGGGTTGCTTGCGCGTGTGGCCATCTATTGGCATATCCCGTTGTGGCTTTTGCGTCTATTTGCGGGTAGGCTTCGATGTTGGCGTTCTATGGTGAAGTCGGAATCGCGAGGCAACCGGTGATGACGATGACGCTTGCAACTCCTTAGCGGAAGTCTTTCTTCTTTGGAGCGTCAAGTACCATGTCGATGGTTGGACGGTGGTTCTCGGGTCATATGGGTGGGGTTATGTCGGATTTAGCCTAGTTTTCCGCCAAATAAATGGGCAATTCTCTTTTTGTTAATCATCGAAATTAATATGTCCTTTGCCTTGTTACGAAAAAAACATTTCTTTGGAAGTCTAACATCTACTCCAATCTCCTTCCACAATTGTTTTGTTTTTCTATGGCATCAAACCCTCCTTCCTAGTTTTTAGTTATTTTTATGTGTTTTGCTTGGGTTTGTGTCCTGCTTACGAAGGTGATACGGCGTAGGTCGTGGGTGCCCTGACCATTCTTGGAATCATCGCTTGGAGGTGTGCTCCTCCTTCTCTCCATGGTTTTCACTCGGGAGGGAAACCTCATATCAGCTGGATCGGGTCAGGAGGCGTGTCTTCGCGTCTTTCTCCTCCATGGGGGCATCGTCTCGGAGCAGGCTACGAATGGGATACCGGTGGATGGAGGCATCTTTGCGGCGTGTTATGCTGATGCGGCGCGCTCGTTTCTATTTTGGCAACGATGATGGCCTCGAGAGGAGCTCGGGTTGCAGCATGGACTTTGGTAGTTGGTTCTTCCCGGCATGTCCGAGGTGCCCTTCCGTTGTTTACTTGGTTGTTTACAATTCTGAGCTGCGGTGGAGCGAGTCCAGGAGGTGACGGAACATGCAATCAGTGGTCATTTGCGAAGGGCACGATTGGCGCAAGTCCTGCATATTTCCCTTGCGATGCTCGTCGTCAAAGTCGGAGTTGTGGGTTTCTTGCACGTCTCGCCATCAGTTGGCATATGCCGTAGTGGCTTCTGCGGCTATTTGCGGGTTGGCTTCGATGATGGAGCTCTATGGTGAAGTCGGAGTCGCCCGTTTGAGGCAACCGGTGATGACGATGACACTTGCAACTCCTCGGCGGATGTCTTCCTTCTTTACAGCGTCGAGTTCCATGTCAGTGGTTGGCCGCTGGTGCTCGGGTCATATAGGTTGGGTTATATCGGTTTAGCTTGCTTTTCCGCCAATTAGCTGAGCAATTCTATTCTCGTTTATCAATGAAAATGCAAGGCTTTTGCATCGTTTAGAAAAAAACATTTCACAGGAAATCTAACATCCACTCCAATCTCCTTTTTACAATTATTTTGCTTTTCTGTGGCATCTAAAGCTTCTTCCTAGTATTTAGGTATTTTTATGAGTTTTTCTCAAGTTTGTCTCACGCTCTAGAAGGCGAGACGACAACGACCGTGGGTGCCCTGACCTTTCATGGAAGCGCCGCTTGGAGCTGTGCTCCTCCTTCTCACCACGTCTTTGGATCTGGAGGAAAACCTTAGATCAGCTAGATCGAGAGAGGAGGTATCTTTGTGTCTTTGTCCTCCATGGGGGCATCGTCTCGGAGCCGGCAATGACTGGGAGACCGGTGAATGGCGGCATCTTCACGGCGTGGTTTGCTTAGGCGGGGCGCCGATTTCTATTTTGTCGACGATGGTGGCATCGAGAGGAGCTCGGGTTGCGGCGTGGACTTCGGTAGTCGGTTCTTCCCGGCATGTCCGAGGTGCCCTTCCGTTGGTTGCTTGGTTGTTTTTAAGTCTGTGCCGCGGTGGAGTGAGTCCAGGTGGTGACAATACATGCACTCAGTGGTCGTTTGCGAAGTACAGTTGGAGCAAGTCCTACATATTTCCCTTGTGATGCTCGTCATCAAAGACATAGTTGTGGGTTGCTTGGGCGTGTGGCCGTCTGTTGGCGTATGTCTTTGTGGCTTCTGCGGCTATTTGTGGGTTGGCTTCGATGATGGAGTTCTATGGTGAAGTCGGAATCGCGAGGCAACCGGTGATGACGATGATGCTTGGAACTCCTCGGCGGAAGTCTTTCTTCTTTGGAGCATCGATTACGATGTCGATGGTTGGCCGGTGGTTCTCGGGTCATATGGGTTGGGTTATGTCGGTTTTAGCCTGGTTTTCTACCGAATAAATGGGAAATTCTCTTTTTTTAACCATTGAAATTGATAACTCCTTTGCCTTGTTCAAAAAAATGTTTCATTGGAAATCTAACATCTACTCCAATCTCCTTCTATAATTCTTTTGTTTTTCTATGGCATCAAACGCTCCTTCCTAGTTTTTAGGTTTTTTATGAGTTTTTTTGGAGTTTATGTCCAGCTTAGGAAGCCGAGACGGCGTAGGTCGTGGGTGCCCTAACCTTTCTTGGAAGCATCGCTTGGAGGTGTGTCCTCCTTCTCTCCATGGCTTTGACTTCGGAGGGAAACCTTAGATCAGCTGGACCGGGTGAGGAGGCGTCTTTCTCCTCGATGGGGGCATCGTCTTGGAGCAGGCTACGAATGGGAGACCGGTGTGTGGCGGCATCTTTCCAGCGTAGTATGTTGATGCGGGGCGCTCCTTTCTATTTTGGCAACGATGATGGTGTCGAGAGGAGCTCGGGTTGCAGCATGGACTTTGGTAGTAGGTTCATCCCGGCATGTCCGAGGTGCCCTGCCGTTGTTTGCTTGGTTGTTTTCAAGTCTGATCTGCGGTGGAGCGAGTCCGGGTGGTAACAGAACATGCACTCAGTGGTAGTTTGCGAAGGGCGCGGTCGGCAGAAGTCCTGCATATTTCCCGTGCGATGCTCGTCGTCAAAGTCAGAGCTGTGGGTTGCTTGCACGTGTCGCCATCTTTTGGCATATCCCGCCGTGGCTTCTGCGGCTATTTGCGCGTGTGCCGTCGGATGGCACGCGTGAATCTCTGCGTGGGGCCTTGTCGCCACATCACGGTTTCAAAAGGTTCACACTCCTGGCAACCGTGCGAACGGTTGCGCATAAGGGCAACTCCACCGCACGACTCTGAGTGGTCTGTCCATCTCCGTTTGGAGGTAAACGGACATAGCAGGCCCTTCAATACGTGGGAGTAAACGGGTCATCATATGTTTTCTATCCGCTTTCGATCCGTTCTCAACCCCAGTTTGAGGCGAATTTGTAGTCGAACGGACATCGCGTGGACGGGCGGGATGCACGCCCTTGTCTTCCCCTGGCCCGCCCATCAGTGGCACAAGCAGCCACTTTCCCTCTCTTTCCTCCACAATAAAGATGGCAATGGGTGGGTGTGGGCGTAGGTCGTGGGTGCCCGGACCTTTCTTGGAAGCATCGCTTGGAGGTGTGCTCCTCCTTCTCTCCATGGTTTTGACTCCGGAGGGAAACCTCAGATCTGCTGGATCGGGTGTGGAGGCGCCTGCGTGTCTTTCTGCTCCATGGGGGCACCGTCTCGGAGCAGGCTACGAATGGGAGACCGGTGGATGGCGGCATCTTTGCAGTGTGGTATGCTGATGCGGGGCGCTCGTTTCTGTTTTGACAACGATGATGGCATCGAGAGGAGCGCGGGTTGCACCATGGACTTTGGTAGTTGGTTCTTCCCGGCTTGTCCGAGGTGACCTTCCGTTGTTTACTTGGTTGTTTTCAAGTCTGAGCTACGGTGGAGCGAGTCCAGACGGTGACGGAACATGCACTCAGTGGTCGTTTGCGAAGGGCACGGTCGGCGCAAGTCCTGCATATTTCCGTTGCGATGCTTGTCATTAGAGTCGGAGTTGTCGGTTGCTTGCACGTGTCGCCATCAGTTGGCGTATGCCGTCATGGCTTCTACGGCTATTTGCGGGTTGGCTTTGATGATGGAGCTCTATGGTGAAGTCGGAGTCGCCCATTCGAGGCAACCGGTGATGACGATGACGCTTGCAACTTCTCTGCGGATGCATTTCTTCTTTGCAGCGCCGAGTTCCATGTCAGTGGCTGGCCGGTGGTGCCCGGGTCATATGGGTTGGGTTATATCAGTTTTAGCCTGGTTTTTCACAGATTAGCCAGTCAATTCTCCTCTTCTAAATCGATGAAAATGGTAAGTCTTTTGGCTCATTAAAAAAAACATTTCATGGGAAATCTAACATCCACTCCAATCTCCTTTTACAATTCTTTTGTTTTTTTGCATCAAACGCTCCTTCCTAGTTTTTTTAGGTATTTTTTAAGAGTTTGCTCGAGTTTGTGTCCTGCCCAGAAAGGCGATAGGACAGCGGCTTGCTGAAGATAAAATAATGTTCTCCTTGCTTAGGCCCCGTCCGGTGATGCTTCAACGTCATTGGAGGGCATGTGGAGGTTTGTCTCCAGCAGATCTCGCGGGATTCGATCGGCGTTTCTCTTTGGTGGATCCGCTTCGATCCAGTCTATGTTTGTGTGTCTATAGGTTGGATCCTTTCGATCTAGGCTTCTCTTTATCGACGGTGGTTACTGTTCTGATGCGTTGTTCCCCTGCAGAAAAAAAAACACTCCTTCCTGATCCTATAGAATTCAAGTGGGTGTACGACTTCAATACTATACTTTCCTAGTTGTCAGCGTGTTTTTGTGTGTGTTCGTGTTGATTGTGTGCATTCTAGTTACACAGGGTCCAAAATGTGTTCATCTTGTTTTGCATCCTCTTGATGCTTCATTTTTTAGCCAATGAAATCTACCCATTATCAAACAAAAAATCTATACTTTTCTATTCCCGCATTTTCAAAATCATGTGAATCAAAGACTCCCCTACGTCAACCGCAAAAGAAAAACAAAAAAAAACTAAGAATCCCCTACGCAGGCCTAACATTCAAAATTGCCAGCGGCTTCGTCGTCTGGCCGACCACTTGGCCGGCTGGGGCACGGCGAGTTGGGACGTGGAGGGGTCTACGTACCCACTTGGCCATGTCCCCCTCATGCTCAGGCCATGTGAAATCTTGCGCCAGTTCAGAGGACAACGAGCGCCCCACCTACCAGTCTAGTTCGGCTTTCTGTGCGTAGACTCATCAACTACACAATAATGATACTCCCTCAGTTTTACTATATTATAGTGCATATATGATTTTGGATCAAATTCCGGAATATAGTGTGCATAAACAGCTTTGGACCAAGATACCCGTCCGCTGGACGCCTGGAACACCGCAGCGAAGCTGCATACACCCACATGTGTGACAGTCTGACAAAAGCAAGAGGTATTTCTGGTCCAGATAAAAGTGCCAGCACATATCTTGGTGTAAACGCTACAAACAAGGCGCACTATATAGGGGAACGGAGGGGCTAATAAGTTACTCATTTCCAAGCTCTGCCGTGTGATTCGCCCAAAGCGGATCATTTTTATATTGCTTGGAATGGAGCAAGTGGTTTGTTTGTCTCGTACAAAGATTCCTTTGAGTCCAACCTGCTTTTCCTCCACGCTAGAGATGAGAGATGCCTTCATCTCTCTTTCTCTCACAGAATCACGGGTGGGCTCATAGCCTGTCCTTTTCTCGGTTTTTCTTTACTAATGAACTGACATCGACTCAGTGGGGATTTTGTCCGAGCGCGCGTGTGCCGTCGGATGGCACGCGTGAATCTCTGCGTGGGGCCCTTGTCGCCACATCACGGTTTCAAAAGGTTCACACTCCTGGCAACCGTGCGAACGGTTGCGCATAAGGGCAACTCCACCGCACGACTCTGAGTGGTCTGTCCATCTCCGTTTGGAGGTAAACGGACATAGCAGGCCCTTCAATACGTGGGAGTAAACGGGTCATCATATGTTTTCTATCCGCTTTCGATCCGTTCTCAACCCCAGTTTGAGGCGAATTTGTAGTCGAACGGACATCGCGTGGACGGGCGGGATGCACGCCCTTGTCTTCCCCTGGCCCGCCCATCAGTGGCACAAGCAGCCACTTTCCCTCTCTTTCCTCCACAATAAAGATGGCAATGGGTGGGTGTGGGCGTAGGTCGTGGGTGCCCGGACCTTTCTTGGAAGCATCGCTTGGAGGTGTGCTCCTCCTTCTCTCCATGGTTTTGACTCCGGAGGGAAACCTCAGATCAGCTGGATCGGGTGTGGAGGCGCCTTCGCGTCTTTCTGCTCCATGGGGCACCGTCTCGGAGCAGGCTACGAATGGGAGACCGGTGGATGGCGGCATCTTTGCAGTGTGGTATGGTGATGCGGGGCGCTCGTTTCTGTTTTGACAACGATGATGGCATCGAGAGGAGCGCGGGTTGCACCATGGACTTTGGTAGTTGGTTCTTGCCGGCTTGTCCGAGGTGACCTTCCGTTGTTTACTTGGTTGTTTTCAAGTCTGAGCTACGGTGGAGCGAGTCCAGACGGTGACGGAACATGCACTCAGTGGTCGTTTGCGAAGGGCACGGTCGGCGCAAGTCCTGCATATTTCCCTTGCGATGCTTGTCATCAGAGTCGGAGTTGTGGGTTGCTTGCACGTGTCGCCATCAGTTGGCGTATGCCGTCATGGCTTCTGCGGCTATTTGCGGCTTGGCTTCGATGATGGAGCTCTATGGTGATGTCGGAGTCGCCCGTTCGAGGCAACCGGTGATGACGATGACACTTGCAACTCCTCGGCGGATGTCTTCATTCTTTGCAGCGTCGCTTAGAGTTTTCCTCCTTCTCGCCACGGATTTAGATCTGGAGGAAAACCTTAGATCCCCTGGATCGGCCGAGGAGGCTTCTTCGCGTCTTTGTCCGCCATGGAGGCATCGTTTCGAAGCCGGCTATGACTGGGAGACCGGTGGATGGTGACACGTTCGCACCGTGGTTTGCTTAGGCGGGGCGCCGGTTTCTGTTTTGGCAACAATGGTGGCGTCGAGAGGAGCACGGATTGTGTTGGGGATATAACTATTAAGTATAAACCGCCCAGGAGGGGCCGGGTTAAGCTCATGGTGATTTACGATTTATGAAGCCCATGAAGACATAGAAGATGGCGATTTACGAAAGAGACTTAATAAGAATTCCCAAAGCCCAAAGGCGGGTGAGGGCCCATAGATTAAACCGCCATAGGTATATGACTTGTATTGTAAGATAGGAAGGAGTGGATACCGAGCCGGACACGTTTATGAGCCGGCCAGGATTCTGTGAACCGCCTGGCATCAACCTGTGTATATAAAGGGACGACCCGGCGGCGGTTTAGGACAAGAAACAACAGATCGAGAGCCAGGCTAAGCGTATTCGCCCCCTGGTCAACGAAGCCCTAGCAATACCACATCAAACTGGATTAGGCCTTTACCTTCACCGCAAGGGGCCGAACCAGTATAACTCCCTGTGTCCTTTGTCCCGATTAACCCCTTTAAGCTAATCTCATTGCGATGGCCTCACGACTAAGTCCTCACACTAGGACATCTGACGTGACTATTCCACGACAGTTGGCGCCCACCATGGGGCCAGCGCACGGTGGTTTCGAGTTCTTGAAGGGCAACTTCGAAGGGATCAAGGGATACGTTGTGGGCCGGATGACCAAGAGTCATCACGACAAGCTCTACATCGACGACGCCGGCTGGGGCCCTGAGGCCGACTCAATTGAGTACGGGTATCGGGTCCCCTTCGGTGGAATTCACGTCTTCATTAGCAAGATCGGCGAACCGGGCCCTGAGCCGGACATTTGCGCCGAAATCATCGAGATGGCTCATCGTGCAAGACCCGCCCGAGTTCAGCCCGCCGTGAATCGTGCCTTCGTGGGATTCATCCATGGTGCGGAATCTGAGGATAGATCGGTATCTGACGGTGAGACGGTTGTCTACTTGGATGGCGAGTCATCCACCGGTGAAACCGAGTCATTATATCAACTGCAAGACGGCCGACTTGGGGGCTGGTCCGATGGCGATAGTATTCCGGACCCCTACGAGCCGCCGAACTGGGTTGCAATCTTCATGGCCGGTACGCAGCGAGTACAGCATTCTTCAACGGCAACGTCATTGATTTCTGGGTCAGCAGCGGCGACGGCAGCCGGGGCAGGAGGCCCTGCGCGCCAGCTGGCTCAAGTCTTGTCTGGTTTACTAGACACCTTGGCAACACTGCTGACGACGGAGGTTAACCTGGATAACCGAGATCAGCACAACGCAGAAGTCGCGAAATTGCGAGATCATATAGCTCAAGCTAAGGAAGACCTGGTGGCTGAAGACGCCAGGATGGCCACGGAGTGGGTTACATTGGATGCTCAGGTGCAGCGGATTCAGTCGGAGTCTTACCGGCTCATGGTGGATCAGAACGCTTCAAACGAAGTCATGAGGAGGAGGCATCAAACTCGTCTGCCTCCAGTCTACGAGGCAATAAATCTCTTTAACACACCAGGAGAAGGAACCAGTAACCCGCCAGTGGTAGACCGGGTTGAAGCGCATGGGACGGGAACGCCGGTTCAGCCGCGCACAACTAACCCGCCTCGTCAGAACAATATCCCGCCACAAGACATGCCGACACCGCTGGGTCATTACTCTAACCCTTTGGGTAACATGATCGCTGTGGCATCACGATTGGTAGCTCTCCCTATCGAGGGCGAGTCTCCGACGGCGGTTGAAATGCGGAGAGCTAGAGAGCTCCTTCAAACATCATTGGTTCGTCAGTAGGCTTATTGATACGTCTCCGTCGTATCTACTTTTGCCCTTGTTTTGGACTCTAACTTGTATAATTTGACTGGAACTAACCTGGACTGATGCAGTTTTCAACAGAATTGCCATGATGTTTTTTTTGTGCAGAAAACAAAAGTTCTCGAAATGACCTGAAACTCCATGGAATATCTTATAAAAAATAATAAAAAATCCTCGCCAAAGATGAAGACCAGGGGGCCCACACCCTGTCCACGAGGGTGGGGGGCGCCCCCCCTAGGGCGCGCCCCCCTACCTCATGGGCCCCCTGGAGACCTTCTGACGCCAACTCCAACTCTATATATTTGCTTTCGTGGAGAAAAAATCAAGGAGAAGAAATCATCGCGTTTTACGATACGGAGCCGCCGCCAAGCCCTAAAACCTCTCGGGAGGGCTGATCTGGAGTCTGTTCGGGGCTCCGGAGAGGGGGATTCGTCGCCGTCGTCATCATCAACCATCCTCCATCACCAATTTCATGATGCTCACCGCCGTGCATGAGTAATTCCATCGTAGGCTTGCTGGACGGTGATGGGTTGGATGAGATGTATCATGTAATCGAGTTAGTTTTGTTACGGTTTGATCCCTAGTATCCACTATGTTCTGAGATTGATGTTGCTATCACTTTGTTATGCTTAATGCTTGTCACTAGGGCCCGAGTGCCATGATTTCAGATCTGAACCTATTATGTTTTCATGAATATATGTGTGTTCTTGATCCTATATTGCAAGTCTATAGTGACTGATACGTCTCCAACGTATCTATAATTTTTGTTTGCTCCATGCTATATTATCTACTGTTTTGGGCAATATTGGGCTTTATTATCCACTTTTATATTATTTTTGAGACTAACCTATTAACCGGAGGCCCAACCCAGAATTGCTGTTTTTTTGCCTATTTCGTTGTTTCGAACAAAAGGAATATCAAACGAAGTCGAAATGGAACGAAATCAACTAGAGAAGTTATTTTTGGAATGAAAGCTACCGGATGGACTTGGACCCCACGTCAGGAAAGGAAGGAGGCGGCCACGAGGGTGGGGGGCGCCCCCACCCCCCTAGGGCGCGCCCCCTGCCTCGTGGGGCCCCCGAAGCTACACCGACGTACTTCCTGCACCCATATATACTCACGTAGCCTAAAACTTCCAGAACAGAGATTAGATCGGGAGTTCCGCCGCCGCAAGCCTCTGTAGCCACCCTGTTCCGGCACCCTGCCGGAGGGGGGAACCCTCACCGGTGGCCATCTTCATCATCCCGGCGCTCTCCATGACGAGGAGGGAGTAGTTCACCCTCGGGGCTGAGGGTATGTACCAGTAGCTATGTGTTTGATCTCTCTCTCTCTCTCTCGTGTTCTTGATTTGACACGATCTTGATGTATCGCGAGCTTTTCTATTATAGTTGGATCTTATGATTCTTCTCCCCCTCTACTCTCTTGTAATGGATTGAGTTTTCCCTTTGAAGTTATCTTATCGGATTGAGTCTTTAAAGATTTGAGAACACTTGATGTATGTCTTGCCGTGCGTATCTGTGGTGACAATGGGATATCACGTGACTCACTTGATGTATGTTTTGGTGATCAACTTGTGGGTTCCGCCCATGAACCTATGCATAGGGGTTGGCACACGTTTTCGTCGTGATACTCCGGTAGAAACTTTGGGGCACTCTTTGAGGTTATATGTGTTGGTTGAATAGATGAATCTGAGATTGTGTGATGCATATCGTATAATCATACCCACAGATACTTTAGGTGACATTGGAGTATCTAGGTGACATTAGGGTTTTGGTTGATTTGTGTCTTAAGGTGTTATTCTAGTACGGACTCTAGGGCTGTTTGTGACACTTATAGGAATAGTCCAACGGATTGATTGGAAAGAATAACTTTGACGTGGTTTCGTACCCTACCATAATCTCTTCGTTTGTTCTCCGCTATTAGTGACTTTGGAGTGACTCTTTGTTGCACGTTGAGGGATAGTTATATGATCCAATTATGTTATTATGGTTGAGAGAACTTGCACTAGTGAAAGTATGAGCCCTAGGCCTTGTTTCCTAACATTGCAATACCGTTTACGCTCACTTTTATCATTAGTTACCTTGCTGTTTTTATATTTTCAGATTACAAAAACCTATATCTACCATCCATATTGCACTTGTATCACCATCTCTTCGCCGAACTAGTGCACCTATACAATTTACCATTGTATTGGGTGTGTTGGGGACACAAGAGACTCTTTGTTATTTGGTTGCAGGGTTGTTTGAGAGAGACCATCTTCATCCTACGCCTCCTACGGATTGATAAACCTTAGGTCATCCACTTGAGGGAAATTTGCTACTGTCCTACAAACCTCTGCACTTGGAGGCCCAGCAAAGTCTACAAGAAGAAGGTTGTGTAGTAGACATCAGTCACCTACTATGTGTTATGATCCGGCAACCCCGAAGTGACAATAATCGGGACCACTCCCGGTGATGACCTTAGTTTGAGGAGTTCATGTATTCACTAAGTGCTAATGCTCTGTTCCGATTCTCTATTAAAAGGAGGCCTTAATATCCCTTAGTTTCCATTAGGACCCCGCTGCCACGGGAGGGTAGGACAAAAGATGTCATGCAAGTTCTTTTCCATAAGCACGTATGACTATATTCGGAATACATGCCTACATTACATTGATGAATTGGAGCTAGTTCTATGTCACCCTATGTTATGACTGTTACATGATGAACCACATCCAGCATAATTATCCATCACTGATCCAATGCCTACGAGTTTTCCATATACTGGTTTACGCTTATTTACTTTCCCGTTGCTATTGTTACAATCACTACAAAATACCAAAAATATTGCTTGAACTTTCATTACTCTTTTGTTACCGTTACCACTACTATCATATTACCTTGCTACTAAATACTTTGCTGTAGATATTAAGTTATCCAGGTGTAACTGAATTGACAACTCAGTTGCTAATACTTGAGAATACTCTTTGGCTCCCCTTGTGTCGAATCAATAAATTTGGGTTGAATACTCTACCCTCGAAAGCTGTTGCGATCCCCTATACTTGTGGGTTATCAAGACCTTTTTCTAGCGCCGTTGCCGGGGAGCATAGCTCTATTCTTTGAGTCACTTGGGATTTATATCTGCTGGACACTATGAGGAACTTGAAAGACAAGAAAACAAAAATTTATCCCTCAACTATGAGGGGAGGTAAGGAACTGCCATCTAGCTCTGCACTTGATTCACCTTCTGTTATGAGTAAGCTTGCGACACCTAAACCTGCTTCTGCTATTCGTTCTGATATATCGCATGTTATTGATGATGCCACTTCTGGTATGCATGATACTTATGATGAAACTACTTCTATGCCTGATACTGCTGTGCCCCTTAGTGAATTTCTTGATGAACAAATTGCTAGGGCCACTACAAAAAAATACACTTCCATGATGATACGTGTTTGTAACAGTAGGTCGCCTTTTTTGTCATGCATGTACATCCATGACAAATTTATGACAGAATCAAGATAGTCATACCTGTGCTGTCGTAGAAGTGTTCCATGACATTACCAAAATTATCATCACGGAAGTGTCCACTTCCATGATGATAAATCGCGCGTCACAGAAGTGCTTTCGTCAAGGGTGACCGACACGTGGCATCCACCGTAACGGAACGCCATTAAGCTATCGGGTCGTGTTTTGGATCCGAAAACCGTTACAGCCCCGACCAATGGGAAATTTCCACGTGTAAAATTCTTATTGGCCGGACAAAACACGTGTCAGCTCATCAGTGCGTCAGATAGGCGCCTATGATATGTCGACACGTGGCACGGCCCAACAGTGGCCCATTTAGCTTACAAAGCCGGCCCGTTTGACTTGGTCAAAAGTTAACGGGCTAGCCCATGAAAAGCCTGTTAACGGTCTCTTTGCAAATAGCCTATTTTACGGCCCGTTAACTCATGGCCCGTTAGGCCCTAAAGGAAATCGGCCCAACAACGTCATGTGGGCCGTCGAATATAATACCAGCCCATTTCACTTTCGGCCCATGTATGGCCCACGACGTTTTTCGGACCATATGAGGCCTTCATATCTTTCGGCCCGTTACAGGGCCACGGTGAGTCTAGCCCATAATGAACAGTAATTTTCTTTATACCCGTTAACAACCCGTGATTTACGTTGGCCGTTTCCAGCCCGTGTTAGCTTTTGGCCTATTGACAGCCCATACGTTCTTGGGCTCCTTTTCGGTCCTCGATTACTTCCGGCCCGTTACTGGCATGTTCCCCTAATGGTCCAAATTCGGCCCATGGCAAGAGTCGGCCCGTTACTGGCCTGTTACACTAATGGGCCAAACTTGGCCCATGGCAAGAGTCGGCCCGTTACTGGCCTATTACCCTAATGGGCCAAAATTAGCCCATGGCAAGAGTCGGCCCGTTGCTGACCTGTTAACCCGTTGCCCCGTTTCCAGCCCGTCCTATATTCTGGCCCATTAACGACCCATTATGCCTGTGACAAAATTAAGCCTTTGCTGTCCTACGGCCTGTTAACGGCCTGTTACCGCGCTGGGCCGATACCAATTACCCCCGATTATGGCCCATGTAGACACATTTATCCGACGGCCCGAGGCCCACCGATTACAGGCCCATTTATCGATGGCCCGTAGGATACCCATGGATCCTACGGCCCGTATATGGCCCATGGTAGTTGCGGCCACTAGCAAACCAGGGAAAAAGAAGACTATGAAATAAATAAGGCCGAAACTAACGCTAGGCTATTAAGGCGATTGCATAGATTACATCCAATCGGCATCAAAGATCGCCACCAGTGCAAATATAGGGAACACCCTACACTATACAAAAATGGCTTGCTGTTTTCTTCAGGCGGTGGCTGCATGTTAAGAATACATTTTGTATCGCACCAAAACAAATTGCAACTATATAACAAAAGGAAGGTTGGCATAAAACTTAACAGTCTAGAAGATAAATGCACCACCAGAAGTTCAGAAGCTCATTTCATTAGACCTGACTGTTACATTTTCATGCTGTATTGTCCGATGGAGCACCATAACCCTCGCCTTCATTTCCCCTAGGCTCCTGAACAACATAGCAAATGTCCGATAGTCTGGTTTCAAAACCATGCATATCTTGACGACATTGAGCAATGTTTCTCCTTGTTTCACAAAGGGTCTCTATTAGGGAATGGACTTGTGTCTGGAGCACAGATACAACATTGCTTTGAGCTTTCATATCTTGATCATGAGGCAGTTTGGACGATATTGCCTTAACAACCAACCCAGTATTACACAGGAACGTGCTTTTGGCACTGTTAGTGGACAGGTACTGACCCACTGCAGCAAGAGCTGACATTGCGGTTATAGTTGCCTCGCCACCTTCAGGTGGCGGTTCCACCATTTTTTCCATAGCTCGCTGAAAAGTTGAGGTTTTACATTAGTAGTACCAGAACAGAAGATATTAAGGAGGCAGCAAAACCAAACAAAATAGCTTTGGTCTATATACAGAACTTATTCTGGTGAACCCATGTAAAATATTAGTTGTATTTTATTGCAAAGTACATAACAAAACCAGGTTCCAAACATATGACCATGTACCATCGCTAATGTATTGTCTATTTCTTCACATTGTATTGAGGGCTAAGGATGAAGAGACGAAGTTTATAATACGGTAAGCATAGTATGATGTCATTCATATCACAAAACAAGTGAGAACAGACAAACAGGCAATTGTAACGTTGTGTGGGCAAGTCGAGCACGGAACTAGATTACGGGTCAACATAAAAGGAACATCACTCCTCTCTTTTAAACCTTGTAAGGTGCAATGATACGCTAAGACAATTGTGTATAAAATTGAAAAGAGTAATAGACATTGGCTGCAATCCATGCAGTTCAAGGCACAAGTCAAAGTAAGTAGTAGTTAAAAGGCATGAGGATTAAGGACTTACAACAGCGGCTTTGACTGGTGTAGTCATGCCCTTCTTCTTGCTGGTGTGACAGTCCTTGAAGATTTCCACAACATTTGGTTCAGGTACTTTTTGGTCCTTGCGGGCTTTCCTCTGCATTTGGAACAAGTCAATATAGATCTGATAATATGGTACAGCAAAAAGAGTGAAACAGCAGCTAATTACAAGAGCCTCGCAGTGTGCAATATAGCAAGGAGATCCTGTCGTCTGTTGGAATTTCACTTTCGTACGGTTGGCCTTGTTCTTTGAACAGTTCACCTACAAGAAGATAGATTTGTATGGCACATGCATAAATAGGACTTCAACATGTGACCTGATGACATATATATAATGTACCTGATACTTCGGATCGGACCAGTGTTTAACGAGGCCTCTCCAGTCTTCATCAGATATATTTTCCACTTGAGATGTTTGGGCAAGTTCACTATTATCCTTGCCTTCAAAGTGAGTTTTCCTCAATTTATACCGATACTATCGTAGAGCAGACTTGAAAACATGGGTGCAAGCTTGTCTGGTTGCATCATCTTGGCTATCCTACTTGAACCTCATCTGTTGAAAATTATGGGAGTCTCATTATCAGCAACCTAGAAAGTATTGGACAGAGCAAGACGATATTACTAGTTTCCATACATAACCATACTTACAGATAAATGGTCGAGGAAGGTGTTGAACTGGGTTTCGTCTTTGTCATTCCTGTACTGAATCCATGTTGGGAGGATACGTACAAGACACCTAACAGCAACCGCTGCCTCTGATACTAACTTGGCTGACTCTGTAGCATCACGTGGCCGTTTTAAACGTGCCTCAAAATGGATATCCATTCTTCCTCCTCTAGATTTAGTTAACCTATCGAGCATTATCCCTGATGTTTGTTTCCTCTTGCGCCTAGGTGCTAGTCCAACAACAAACATAGGAAGTGTTAGTGTACATCAAACTGTGAGACTACATATAAAGAAGCATGCAACTGTAACTTGACTCTAGCAACTACCTTCTTGATGTTGAAGCTCACAAGGTTCATCTGATATTGCCAACTCGTGTTGTGTCAAGAGTGCTTGGGAAGTAGTGTCAGGTGGCAAGGGAGCTTGGGAACGTGCTGCTAGCTCAGTTGACGCACGAGTACGTCGTGGAGCTGGTAGTACTACGGTAGGTGTTGCAAGAACTAGGGCTGTCTCTGCTTGTTTGGTGGCAGCTATTTGTTTCTGTTTGTCTTTTTTTGCAACTCGTGTAGCATGGGATGCCGTGTTTGTAGAATTTTCTGCTAGACTTTAACCTTCTATTGCACCATCAGTACCAGCAAAATCTGCAGGATTCATCCGCTTCTCATTCCCTGCCATTCTGTGTTTCTTCCTCTTTCTCTGTGCCATGTTAAGTCAAGCCGACAAGAAAAACGAATAACAATTTAGTTCTTCAGAACAAATTGATGAGTGATGCAGACGAACTGAACTTTGATGTTAGACAACCACATGATAGGAGCATGTAATATGTATGAAAAACAGGACGGAAGAGATAACCAGAACTATGATGTGTAAACTAAGAAGAAGACATTTCACCAAATTAGAAGCAATGCAATGGAAGGTAGACACCATATGAAAGATGCTACAAATATCGCTCTGCCAAGTTAACAGTGTATCATCATAAATGGCGTTTAGACAAATGTGAAGCAGTACAGGAAATAAATCATGTGCAAGATGCAAACAACATCACACTACCATGTTAGAGGTCTCTCGTCATTAGTGCCATTACACATTCACAGCATTTCGTATTCACAGCTTATGATGTGTAAACTAAGGAGAATGCATTTCAACAAATTAGAAGCAATGAAATCTAGACACCATATGAAAGATGCAACGAATATCACTCTACCAAGTTAAAACTGTCTCGTCATAAGTGCCATTTCAACAAATTAGTAGTACAAGCTAGAAAAGAATGTGAGATGTAACCTATATCACACTCCGAAGTCAAATGTGTCTTATGATAAGTGATTGTTGCAGGTTACACAACAGTAGTAATATGATGTAAGAACATGGTGTGATAGACAGATATTGTATGTTCTAGAAACAGGAACACGTGTCTTACTCAAGTATAATGTGTAAAGTAAGCAGATGGAATTCAACAAAATTAGAAGCAATATAAGCTAGACATCACACATAACATGCAACCACATATAACAGTGCCAAGTTAGAGGGAGCACCGGTGATGCTGCACTTGGGGAGACGTGCTCATCATAGACACAGCTTTGTTGAGTGTCTATGCATGTGTTGTCTTGGAAATCATCTTGGGGGTGTGGAGGAGTAGAAACTGTAGAGGCCCTCCGTTCGGAAGGAGCACCTTTATCCGCTGCCTTGCTAACTTCCTTCCGCTTTATTGATTTTGAATTGTCAAGTAAAACCGACACGAAAAAGCAATAAAATTGTCTCTTCGGAACTCATTCATGCATGATACTGACAATCACTACTTTGATATAAGGCAAACACATGATACCAGGATGGAATATGTACGAAAAAAGGACGGCATGGCATGTTCACAACTGTTTGTGTAAACTAAGCAGAAACCATTCCAGCAAATAAGAAGCAATGCAAGCTAGACACCACATGAAAGATGCAACCAATATGACTCTGCCAAGTTAAAAGCGTCCCATCATAAATGGAATTTCAACAAATTAGAAGCAACGCATGCTATAAATCATATGAAAGATGCAACTAATATCGCACTGCATATACTAAAGGTGTCTCGTCATATTGATTGATGCGGGATACAAAAAAACAATAGTTTTATGTAAGGACATGCTTAATAGACAGATGTACTATGTACTAAATACAGGAAGGCATGTCACATTAACAGGTATAATGTATAAGCTAAGCAGACTAGCACATGCAGTTTAAACAGATTGGAAGAATTACAATCTAGACACCATATGCAACATGCAACCACATATCACGCTGCCAAGTTAGAGCAAGCACCTGCGATGCTAGTGTAGGGGAAATGATGTAATCAACTACGGAGCTACGTTCACTATCTTCATGTAGCATTTCTGTTTCTTGAGAATCATGTCGGGAGGCTGACGCTGCATTCTTTAAATGAGGAGTAGTCCCCTTGCCTGCCTGCCTTGTCATAAGTGATTGATGAGGATACACAAGAACATTAGTTTGATGTAAGAACATGGTTAATACATAGATGTACTAGTATGTACCAAAAACAGAAAGCCATGTCATATTCAAAGGTATAATGTGTAAGCTAAGCAGATGCAATTTAACCAAACTGGAAGCAATACAAGCTAGACATCCGGCTGGAGTGGTGAGCATGATCATCTAGGACCTGAGAGCCTGGTGGGAGGCGGGCTGCTTCGCCACCATCGCAGCTTTTTAGTTGGCTTCCAAGTGATGCCTATCTTTGTTGGGCTTGTCACTGGCTCGGCCAGTACCCTGACTATCTATTTGTCTTCTGGTGCTCATGGGATGGTGGTTCATGTAAAAAAATATCTTTCCTTATCTTACTGACTTCGGCCTTTCGAATACAAGCTAGACACCATATGGAACATGCAACCACATATGACACCGCGGAGTTAAAGCAAGCACCTGGGATGGTGGTTCATTGCGAGCGAGGTCATCAACTCCAGAGCTACGTTTACCGTCTCCATCTGCTGACACTGCACCCTTTAAAGCCTTGAAACGTTTTTGGCCTAGCCGCGTACCAAGCTGGAGCGACTTCTCTCTATTCTTTTTTGCTTCTATCAAGGCAGGGTCTGAAATACCCTTGCATAAAAACACAACAGTGAGAGTAAGGGTGAAGTGTGTGCAGAACTAGTGCACTGTAAAAGTAGCAGATAGCAGGTGGCTGAAAAATAAATGACAGGTGACATATGATAGCTCTACAACATTGCATGGCAAACAAAATTAGATTCTACTCTGTATGATTTTGTAATATATGAGCACAGGAAATGGAGGTACTCCTCCAGCACACCACCACATGTGGTCATATCTAAGATAACAGTAGACTGAAAATAAATAGGTCAGTCGATTTTTTTAATGAACCATCCGATATATAAGGAACGGGCAGATGGCTTTCGTCTACCTCCCGCCAGTCACTGTTGATGATCTTTCTCGAACCTCCAGCGACCACCGGCCCAGACCCCTACCTCCGCCGCCCCGCCCTCCCATCGACCTCACACCACCGTCGTGCTTGGCAGCGCCCCCAGGCCATCCCTTTAATCCCGGCCGACCTCCAGATCGGGCGCCAGTAGCTCTAGGCCGCACACGCCCCTAAGATAAACACCAAGGCACTGCTTCCCCGTCGTAATAGGCGTACTAGCTCCTGTTACGCCAGGGAATGCTTCCGTTAATTGGGAATCAACTAGCCAGAAATTGAAATTCAGGGGGGCGACGCCCCTCTAGCTAAGGTGAAATAGTATATGAGGAGAAACCTTGTGCATCGCGAGTTACTAGGAACATCTAGTATAAAGAAGAAGCGGTCAACTATTGTCTTCTGTGGGATGAATACCATGCAAGCAGAGACGTAAGATTTGCACGAATAAGGGAAGAGGAGTACCTTTTTCGGTTGCCGGTGTGGTCACCCCCACATGTCGCGCCGATCTTCTTGTTTTTACCGGCGAAACCGATGTTTTGGAGGGTGTATGCTTGGACGAACCCATGGCCAAATTGTTGACTGTGTTGCCGTGGCCGTATGTCGGCGGAGGGGAAGCAGATCCGAGGCGGCGAAGGATGGCGTAGCAGTAACAGCTCCGGTGCGGTGGAGGGTGGCGAAGTTGGAGCAGCAGCGGTGAGGCGCAGGACGGCGTGGTTGAACTGGCTCGGGTACGGACGGCTTGGCCTCGGCTTCAACTACTAGCCGTGGAGGGTGTTGTGGTTGTGGTTGCGGTGGACGACGACGCCGGGGTATCGGCTCCGGCGTGATGGAGGAGGGCGACGGTTGATGGGTGGGATGGGGTGGCGGACGGAGGACGCCGGGGTTTCGCGGCTGGTGGAGAGGTAGTTTTGGCGCCCATGGAGTACGAATGGGGAATCGGACGGGTGGGGGGGAACCATGTTTAGGTCTGGGACGCGCTTGTTTTTGGCTTTTTTGAACAGAAGATGGGACGCGCTTGTTTGAAATTTGGGGAAAGTACAAACTTTGCCCCCCTCTTAAATTTGGGACCTACTGCGGGTCGGGGGTAGGATGGTAATCCCAGGTGTCCCAAATAGTGGGCGGGAGCGATTTCGGCCGCGCGCATGTGTGCTTAGGCGCCATTGTGTATGAATATTTTTTGGATGCGGTTGCGTGGCGTCTAGATGAAGCTACAAACCTACCCCGGTTTAGACCTTTGGACGTCAGGCCGGTAGGTTTCACGGGTCAGAGTTATTAGAAAAGTAATTTCCTTGTACTACCAAACATTGGTCTCACGCGGTTTCGGGTGAGTAGAGGCTCTTTTGGCGCTTCGTTCGAAATTTTGAAACACAAGCATTCACGTTTAGAGTACTCTTGAACTATGAGGATTGACCTAAATATACAACGTTATATTTGACCTTCTATGTTTGAAAACCTCATTAAATTATCCGCTTCTTTTTGAAATTTTGACACTTGAAAATCCTATAACTACGATTAATTTGGAATGGAGGAGCTAAATTTGAATCTATTTTGTACACGACTACATATGCTATTATGTACAAAAGTCAGAGCAAAGATTGGTGCCCCATAATTTAGGTATGGTTTACAAATGCCATGATATCAAATTCAAATAATTGAATGGACTTCATGTTGAATTCGATTTTTTTAAACCACCTTAAGTTGAATTCAAATGTATGCTAGTTCATAGGTAGTAGCTATTTATAATGTCCATTGTGTAACTTTCGTATGTATAATGTGCTTTACACACACAACATGAACTATACTCACATTTATATTCGATTGCTAAAGCGATGCATTGTCTGGAGTTCAAAATACTAACTATGTGGATCAATTGTGTCGAAGACATGCTCAAATTCGATAGAATCTAGATGTCTGATGGATCAATGACCGCTCCTTACGTGAATTGCAAATATCATGATCCCATCCTAATATTTGGATACAATTTATATCTTTAATCAATGTGTAGAGCAGTCTTTTACATGTAGTTTCACTCTCCATTGGTGGTCTCTCACACATGCTCACACACTCTCTCCCGAGGTGTCTTTCTCGCACACATGCTCTAGATATAACCCTCCCTCTCTCTCGTAACCATTTACAACTGTTTTCACTAACCTTTATCACAAGCACTCTTCCTCTCGCAAACATACACACGCACAATCCCCATCGACCCTTTCTATATACATGGACCTGCCTACGTGTCTCATGTACGCACATTATCTTTACGCCTGTCTCTCATGCATTGTCTCACACCTCTCTTCCTAATCGACGAGTATGATTCTAGCAGAGCATTCTGTAGGATGCCCCTTAAAGTTAGGTTGGATGAATAGTAATATCAGAGATAAAGGGGTTACCTTAGTCTGAGAACCTAGGGTTACAAATCCTAGCCGGCTTTGTCAGTGGACACAGAGTCCTTCACAATTCTGCTATCTTTGTCTTGTACGACTAGTCATCCATAGGTCTTCCTAAATGCGTCACGGGCCGACCAATGTGGCGCAGGACGGAACAGAACGAAGGGCCTCACCTCGACCCACCGGACCTCACCCGGTGACACACCCTCTGCCCCCACGTCTCATTATCTTCTCACACCCACACATACCAACACAAACACCCCACACACAGAAAATTTCTCCTGGTGCCTCTATTCCCTCCCCCCTTGCATATACACACTCAACGGAATGGAATCTCTTGTCGTGACGTCATATTCGTCTCTCTCTCTAGGCCACTCTCATTTCTCGTGCTATCTCTCCCACGCCCCCTCCCCCGTCGGCCCCTCTATCGATGCCTCTCTCGAATACGTAATACACACACATACCTCTCTAGGCCCCGCCAAATGCATCAACTACACATTCACACATGTTACATCACGTACCCCATTGATCTAAAACGCCCCCTCTTCACGTTTATTTCGCATACAACATTCCTTTTCAATAAAGTGTGGCCAAAAAAATATTTTAGAGTTTCTACATATATACAACATTACAAAGTTATATGGAGGAGTAGGAACGCTAATTTGCATTGCATGGTGCCCACAATGATATTTATTCTGCACTGTGAATTTGTATATTTTTATACTATATACAAAGTTAGTCATAATAAAGAGAAACAAAGAGCATCTCTCTCTCCATCACATACCCCCCCTGTACGCCCTTTCACGTATGCATACAAAACTATCTCCAGGTCCTCTAAAAGTAAGCCCCCCCCCAGAAAATTCAGGCATGTTTCATCTTTCTCTCGCGATATATGCAATGACGATCATTGTATTTGAAGCGAAAGCACGGTACGTACATCGGACTTCAGAATCCACTCATTATGGTCACCATTTATGTTTAGTGGTTATTATGCAGTCACGGGCTCACCGTACAACTCTGTATTTGCTCATGACATGACTAGTTGACCAGTTAAACGCTCCACGTGGCACCTCTAGTGTTGCATCACATTATCTCACTATCATCATGCCCACCTGTCGACTTGTATCTACTCTACATCTACACTCTTATAAAATACATAATATACACTCTTATAAAAACAGAGTTGGTGATGATGGTGTGCGTGCCATCCTGCAATATAGGCCGTCCGATTTATATCTGACGGATAGCAAAGAAACTATGGCAATTCTGCAAGAAGGTACCCACACACCTCTCCACATTTGCAAGTAAGGCCTTCCCTCGTTCATCCTTTTCTCTAACAAGATAAACATGTCATACAAATGCATCTTGATGTTACGTGCAACGCACGGGCATCTTGCTAGTAAGAATGAAAACAAACAACAACAAAATATTTGGACGGTGGTTCGAAGTCATGACCTCGGGCACAGCGGACAAGGTGGCCTTGTATTGGTATGTTGAGCCGTCTGTTTTAACACACAGGAGATGGTGTGGTGATTATACACACATGCACGCATGCACACGAACTGCATCCACGCAACACTCACACAAACACATGCAATCACGCACACACGCAACACTCACACGTACACATGTAGCCACGCACGCATGCAACACTCACACGCACGCACGCAACACTCACACGCACGCATGCAACACTCACATGCACACACGCACGCATGCATGCGCACACCAGTACACCACACGACCAACACACACTCTCACGCTCAAGTGCTCAACCTACACGTGCATGCGCACACATCAGGCCCTGACAGACACATACACAACCAGGTGATTCCCGCGCACGGGTTGGAGCCTTGTCGCGCATGCGTAAATTTGTGTTTATCTGACCTTTTGCTTATGTGAACTGACAGGTGGGACCCACAACAAACATGGTCAATTTAACTAGTCAACATGGCGCCACGCAGACTATTTGGCCGGTCAACAGAGTCCAATCCGATGCTGAGCTGTGAGCAAGTGACCGTATAATCACCGCAAAACGTATATAGTGACCGTAATCAGCTTATTCTGAAGTTCGGTGACCGTATTACGCTTTTCTCTCTGTAGGCCCTCCAAAACTACATATCTACACGTTCTCGCATGTTACATCTAACAACTATGCAATACAGCACTACTACTACACTCTAACACAATAAATCATATGTGTTTTTAGTTTTACTAGATATCATATTGTTACTTATAATTATTCAGTTTGCATACATTAAAATTAACTTTGAATTGTATGGCCAGTATCATCTACCGCGCGGGAAAAATCCCGCCCTTTCATGTTTAATCGGGTTTGTATCGATGGATCGTGCGAAACAGCAAAACTATACTAGTACTATAAAGTATAAGTGACAGTTCACTGGGTCATCGTGTCGTCTACTCCTCCGTCGTAAGAGTGGACCGCTCGCTTTCATAAATCTTCTAGTCCCTTTTGCCGACATGTGGGACATCAAGCTACCGGGTCCACGTGCCATACCGGAATATAGTGTAGAGCAGCCGGGGTGAAGCACCCCAGTCATGGCGCCGGTGTAGTAATGAGCAATGAGGCGTCAAATCACAAAGTTGTACCTTTCCTGCAGTTAAGTTGGAAGGACGAAGCAACCATCATTTCACTCGTTGCTGAATCCGCTTCTCCCTCATCTTCTTCAACTTAACCACGTGTTGCTTCTGCCGTTGTTCTGCCTCATGTGGGACGCGGATCGGCTTGGTAAAGCACTGACACATGGGACCGCATGTTAGCAAACCGCCAGGACAACGTCCTCCGAAAATAAGAAGCCTAATCCTAGACTTACAAAGGGCTACGTAGCTGCTACGTATACTTTCCATCTAATCTATATATGCCCCCCTGATTTTCAGGTGGGGTGGGCCTAATCCTCTCCTTTAATCCAATCAAATAGTCCCACATCACATCAGTTCGTAACTTTACGTAAACCATTACGTGGATGTAGCATTGCTCAAATAAGAAACCTCCCCCGTCATCCGCGCGGCAAAATCACCTCCTTTTTACTAATCTCGATTCTATAATTTTTTAGATCAATATAATTGAGATTTGTATAGATAGCACACAGGAGCAAAACCAAGTGGTACGATTAAGGGCATCCACAATGTGTAGCCATATGTGAAAATAGCTTTTAGCATCGTGGGAACCATTTTGTACGGTGTTGCCGAAGCGAAAAAGATGGAACCGAAGCTCCGTGATTGATTGATTGAAGGAATAGAAAAATGCAACGTCTCTCCTCTTTCTCCCATGCTTGGACGCATGTAGTACTACAGTATAGAGCACAGAGTCTACTCCCCTGTCCCTTCTATCACAAATCACAAAGTAGTGAGGCGTCAAATCACAAAAGCACGGACGAAGCAACCATCATTTCACTCTTCGCTGACTCCCCTTCTCCATCGTCTTCTTCGAGAAGCCATTCTCACCGCATTAGTTACTCCTAGTAGTACTAGTAAAGGACTTCCTGGATGCAAATGGTGTTCTCCGTCGAACGCACTTCGCCAAACCACCACCAAAAAAAATATCGTTGATGTCACCGCATTGGGGAAGGAATTCAAATATAGTTACTACCTCCATTTTTTTGTACACAAGGCCAGTATATCAAAATTACAATTTGGAAAGGGCCACTAACACTAATCGAGGCAAAATTGATGGGGTTAGCAACCAAGGACATTAATATCCCCTGCATGCATGCGGAAGTGAGAAGGTTGGTTTGCATGGCGCCGCATTAATCAAGCGATGAGGAGTGAGATGGTTAGCTCTTTGGTCTTTGGAGAAGAAAATACGCATTAATTGACACGTGAAACGAGGATTTGTATCGATTAAATCCCGCGAAGGAAAACTCAGCCTTTCTTTTTTAACACTAGTACTCCTAGTACGTACGTACTTATCCTGTTTGGGTCTAGGCCTTGCATTGCCAAACTTCGCCACACATTTTTTCCAAGCTTGCCTAAAGTTTTCAAAATGAGAAGGAGGTACACTTGCGCATGGCTATCGCGGTCGCACCGCACCCTCACACGGTCGCTCCTGCACGTCGCGGTCGCACCGCACCCTCACACGGTCGCTCCTGCACGCCGCAAACCCAACCAAGGGAACGCACCCTCACTGACACGTGTTGTCGCATGTGAACACACCAAACTCAGCCATCCTATCGCTGACACATAATTTTCGTTCATAGAGTATGTTTATCCAACCGCATGTTGGGGAGTATCCGTATGGCCCGTGCGGTGGTCTGTTGGGGAAGAAGAAGAGGTGAGGAAGAAGGAAAGAAGGGTTAGGAGACGTAGGATATTCATCCAACCGCCTAAAATGATAGACTGACCCAAGTCAGGCGACTTGCATAACAAATATATGTTTTTACACAGCAAAAGATCCATGAAAACAACAACATAAAGAAAAACTATCACTGATCGCGGGAAGAGACGGCCTCGTCATCTTTGGCTGCCGGCGCGAACAAGCCGACGTGTGTCTCCGCACCGTGGTTGTCCTCGGCCTCCAGCTACTCGTTCAAGCGGAGCGTGCGGGCACTCTGCATGGATGAGAGCACACCCCGGTTCAAGTCGAGGACGTCCAGTTCCGCCTGCAGGCGGGCCTCGATGGCAGCGGCATCCGCGCGCTGTGCGTCGAGTCAAGCCTCCGCCGCCCGGTTCAAGTCCAGGACGTCCGGTTCCGCCTGCAGGAGGGCGTCGATGAGAGCGGCATCCACGCGCTCTGCGTTGAGTCGAGCCTCTGCCGCCCGGTTCAAGTCCAGGACGTCCGGTTCCGCTTGCAGGAGGGCCTTGATGGCAGCGGCATCCGCGCGCTCTGCCTCAAGTTGAGCCTCCGCCGCTCTGTTCACATCCATGACATCCGGTTCCGCCTGCAGGAGAGCCTCGATGGCAGCGGCATGCGCGCGCTCTGTGTCGAGTTGAGCCTTTGCCTCCCGGTCCTCCTTTAGTATCGCCATGTTGAACTGCTGGTCCGCCTGCACCATGCGGGACTCGGACGCCGGCATGAAGTCGACGTCCATTGTCTCATACCCATCGGGGGCCTTCTGCGCTGCGACCTCGGCCATGAACATTGGATCGGCTTCCTCCTCCTCGTAGCTTGGCTCCAGAGAACTCGGGGATTGGCCCACCGCAAAGCAAGCTTGGGAACGGAGGTCTGTGGCACCGACCGCCACCGCGATTTCTGCGCGGCGCTCCGGCGTCAGCATCTTGTAGTAAGTGATCTTGCAGCGCACCATGGCTTTCCGGCGAACTAGGGGATGCTTGGTGCGGGCTAGGGAATCGAAAGGTGGGGCAATGGGTTGGAGATTTGGTGTGGTTTTAGGGCAGTGGCTGGCGTAGGCCGAGCAGCGAAGGTTCTGGTGTGAATAGTGGTTTCGGTGACGACCGGTCAATCGGTTTTGACTGTACATCGCTCTTGTCGCGTTCGCGTTGCAGCCCGGCACGCTGGACCCTCCACATCGCCCATGGAATGGAACGTGCTTCGTCTTGCGTTTTCGCTCGCTTGTGGGACCGCAGTTGAGAGAAAACCGACGTCCCTCCCCCTCCCCCGCCCGCGTCATTTATTATACCACCACTCCCTCCGTTTTATGCAGAGTAAATAAAAACAGAGGGAGTATTACTACGGATGAGGATCCCCTGACGTGGCCGAACCCATTGAGTAACTGACATGCGGGGCCTAGCAAGCATGGGGTCCTCTAGTAAGTGACCGAAAGGGAGGGTAAGGCAGGGATACCTACGTCAGAGGATCCACTTCCACGATACTACTTTGACCAAATGTTAGAGTAATAATATATGACATGCAACTTAAACAAATGTTAGAGTAATAATATATGACATGCAACTTACATTAAGCATACAGGGTCTAATGCGTTTTTCGAGACTAACTTTGACCAAATGATAGAGTAATAATATATGACATGCAACTTACACAAAGCATACTGTCAAATTCGTATGTGAAAGGAGTTTCCAATGATATAATTTTCACAATATACATCTCATGTACTATTAATCTTGTCAATAGTCAAATTGGAAACCATCTCGAGTACAAATCTAGGAGTACGTATGAATCTAACAATATTGATTGGGCATTGTTGAATGTTGATACCTTTTTTTATCAAAGTAGATATACTTTGACTACACATAAAACTTATACGTAAACTACTCCCTCCTTCCATCTGTATAGGGCCTAATGCGTTTTCGAGGCTAACTTTGACCAAAAGGTAGAGCAATAATATATGACATGCAACTTAAATAAAGCATACAATCAAATTCGTATGTGAAAGGAGCTTCCAATGATATAATTTTCGCATTATACATGTCATGTACTATTAATCTTGTCAATAGTCAAAGGCGGTCTTGAAAAATGCATTAGGCCCAATATAGATGGAAGGAGGGAGTAGAAAGGATAGGAGGGAGTATATTGTATATTCAAAAACGAAACGAACATTGAATACCCTTTATATATGATTTGCGGATGCTATGATCACCGGTTCAAAATTTTGAATCTACCTTAGGTATCACGTGCCCCCACTCGTTCCCTCTCGATTTAATCTTGGGGTCCGGAGATCTATTGAAAGAGGACTAGGGTGGGTACATGCGAATGATACTCGGCAAAATGTTCAAATGAGGCATGCGGGAGGATGGACTCGACTGGAGGGCGACATGATCGATGGAGAAGAGGGTTGGAGAGGAATGAGAAATAAGCAAACGCTACTTGAACAGCTCCAATAAACAATAAGTTGTCTCACTTGGCCTACATAGTGAAAGGCCTAATGCGCAACGCAGAGCACTGACGCTCAAATATGGCAGGGAAAACAGGGAAACAGACATGTGGGGCACACCCGTCGGGACGACGTAGCGCAAACTAGTCCAATGGAGGAGCTGGCCCACGACCTCCTTGCCACCGACAACCATTCATGTGGGTCGTTGGGGCCAACAACGGGGCGCAGCTCCAGCACCGCCTATGGACACGGCGACCGCGGTGAGCGACACGCTCATATCGTCACTAGACACGGTCGGTTTCAGTTTGCCGAGGGTGGCGTTAGTGCTGTGGCACGGCCAACGGTATGTTTGGTTTGTGCCCAAGGTTGCCCCATCAAAGCATTGGGTAGCCAAAATTTTGGTTGAGGTATTGGTTGCCCATGATTTGGCCGACATTGGCAAGAAAAATGAACTTGAGTTGGCTAGAGTTCATTGGCATGCCAAAGAAATGGCAACCATCCAAACAAAGACCAATCTTTGGGTCATGACCAAAATTTTGGTTGAGGTATTGGTTGCCCATGATTTGGCCGACATTGGCAAGAAAAATGAACTAGAGCTGGCTAGAGTTCATTGGCATGCAAAAAAATGGCAACCATCCAAACAAAGACCAATCTTTTGGTCATGACCAAAATTTTGGCAAGGTGCACTTTGGCCAGAATCCAAACACACACCAACACCCGATTCGTCGAGGATGCACGGGGCGCCGCGACGCGTCCGCGGAGTGGTGTAGTGCGGCCAACTGCATCCTTTGGAACTGATACCATGCTGGGTCGTATTGCTTTTTCAATGACATGGGGGGATCGCATGTGAGCAAAGGGCATCTCCAACGTTGCCACGACCGCAGCTGACTACCCTGGCACACCAAAACCCTCGTCCCTCGCACCGCCGCGCGGTGCATTCCCAGCCGGCGCCAGCTGCCTGCATTCATGCCATCCGTTCATATGTCGTCATTAAGAGGCTCGGTGCCCGAGGAACAACTCCGGCGACTTAATGACGCACCCAGATGCTTGGCCTCACCGGAATGCGCTACTTAAAGCGGCAACGCCCAGCTAATCTCCACACCATAGCGCATCGTCCTCCTACCTGGAACCACATCCGCCATGACCGCGCAAGCGCAAACGCTCTGTGGGAGAGCTTGTATTTGGGGATGGAGCTCGAGGTCGCCGCCCTCGCTGAAGTCGCCGCACAAGCGGTGGCCACGCTGGCGGCCGACGACGGGAGCACCGTTAGCCACGCGTCCTACTTGCCGCCGTCCAACGTCCGGCACCGCCGAGGTCGGGGACTCCTCCGAGGATGAGTAGGGCATGGGAGGCGGCAGGGCATGGTGTGCCAACTGGCCGGTCCGTCTCCCGTGTTCTACTTTTCCTCGCCGGAGACCGCACCTTCACTTCACGGGTCTTGAACCCCGCCACCGTACATCGAGATCACAGATGGAGGACGTCGCCGCCGTAGAATAGGTTTAGGGTCGGGTTTGTTTTATTTTTTTGTCCTATAAAAGTTCGAAATGTAATGAAAATCTGCCGTGTTTGCATTAATCTCGGCCGGTGTATATGAACTTTCACAATAATATACATATTGTAGGAGTACTAGCAAGATGCCCGTGCGTTGCACGGAAGATCAAGATCTTGTGGGAGAAAAGGATGAACGAGGGAAAGCCTTATCTGCAAATGTGGAGAGGAGTGCAGGTAAATTGTCATAGTTTCCTTCCTATCCGTTAGATATAGATCGGACGACCTATATTGCAGGATCGGAAACATCTTTCTACATCTACGGGAACCTATGAAAGGGTTAACGTAAATTTCCTCTCTCTCTCTCCTCCCCTGATTTTCATGGTGGTGGGCTCCTCCCTCCCCCCAATCTACAATCAACAGCTCACACGTTTCACATTACGTTAATTACATAACTGGGATTACGTAGGTGTAGCATTACTCGTCCTAAAAAACCCAACTAAGCCAACCTCCCAGCATATCGCGCGAGAAAAGACCTGGCCGCGCCGTTTTAGTCGGGATTACCGGATTACTAGTAGTAGTATCGATGGATCGCGTGAAGCAACATATATTTTTTTGTGGGGGCGAAGCACCTAGTTTAAAAGGAAAAAAATGCGGTACAGTCACAGCACTCCTGTCGCGGTCGCATTGCACCCCACACAAGTTCGGTCCCGCACACGGCTCATGCAAACGGAACGCGCTTCGGCTTGCCTCTTCATTAACACGTGGGACTGCACTTGGAGAAACCGACCATGCGCCAAACTCTCCCCGCCCACCGCGCGAAAATCCTCCCCCCCCCACACACCCAAAAATTCCCCCCAAATCCGATTCAACCGCCCTTCAGACAACTAGCCAATAATATTCCCCAAACCCCCCTCCCCCCTGTCCCCCTCCACTCCATTCGCTCCGCCAAAGCAGCCCTCCCCGCCGAACCGATACGTCGGCGCCGCGGTTCGGCGATCCTCTCGCTCCCATAGTGCACTCTCGTAGACTCCCGTCCTCTAGCCGCGCCGCCACCTCTGGCTACGTTCTTGTGCAGGCGCATGGCGGTCAGCGCCGCCACCGCTGGCGACGTTCGTGTGGAGATGCACGGCGGTCAGCTTCTCCCACCGTACGCGCATTCTAGACTGAGGCCCTGTTCATGTCGGTGTAGCGCTGAATGTTAGCTGATAGACGCTGTTAATCTCACTGCTTGCTGAAGTAGTTTACTGTCAATATGCTCTATTTAAGAAGCTTCCTTGCCCTGTTCTACACTCAATCTGCTTAGCTAAGATGGCATGCCAAGGCCGATTAGTTGCTAAAATATCCTGCCATATATTTATTGTGACGTAGATTGCCATGGTCTAGTAGCCAATCTGTTAGGTGAAATAGCTCTACACCATTTTATACTCGATCTTTGTTGCTGCGATGGCCTTCGATAGTTCAATGGCTGTGTGCTCGGCCTCATTGACTGCTGAAACAGCCTGCCATAATTTGACACTCAAATATGTTTGCTGAATTAGCTTTACATATATTTCGTTACATAGATCTGCTCGTCCAAATATCTTGCCATAGCTTTAGACATCGACCTAGGTATTTTTTTTCTGGACTTCATAAAAAAGCATATATGTTTTTCCTGTAATATATAGTAGAAGAACTAATTTGTATGTCTAACAGATGGACATGACTTGGATAACTTCTGCTCGAAGATTCTCCGCTGCATATGTCGAGGGGGTTGAAAACTTCATGAACTTTATCAGAGCTGAGTACGGTGGTCCGAAATCAGATGTGCTCTGCCCATGTAGCAGTTGTATGAATTCAGTTACAAGACCCCAGTCAACTGTGCAAAATCATCTACACTTGTGTGGGATGTCGGTCACATATACTAGGTGGGTTCATCATGGTGAAGCTGTGAACGTCAATGTTATTGACTACGCGGAAGCAGCAGATCACCATCTTGATCTGCCTGATGCTCAGGTGGAAGAGGAGGAGGAGGTGGTGGTGGCGGAGCCAGTGAGTTTGACTAACATTGAAACAATGCTACGAAATGCTCGTGCATTCCGTGAACTTTCTTCTACAAGAAAAACGGTGGGCCCACATGTTCGAACAATGCAACGTTGCTGTCACCCCAGGAAATAAGTTGTCAGTATTCTCAGCTATGGTCACCTTTCTTCAGGTGAAGACATCTGAGCGGATGACCAACAAATCATTCGATGCAATGTTTGCTGCTTTCCGCGAATCTTTCCCAGATGCATCTGAGCTGCCACACACCTACAGTAAAATGAAGAATTTCCTTCGTGAAGTTGGAATTGGATATGATATGATCCATGTTTGTAAGAATAATTGTGTTCTGTTCCGGAAGGATTATGCCAACTTAAGTGAATGCCCGAGATGCAAATCATCAAGATGGAAAGATGGCGATGTTGTGAAGAGGATTCCTCATAATGTTCTGAGACATTTTCCAATTACACCAAGATTGCAGAGGTTGTTTCATGATGCCGAAACAAGAGAGGATGTACTGTGGCATTCTAGGAACCAGGAGTACAGAGATCAGAATGTAATGAGCCATCCATCTCATGGTAGTGAGTGGAAAAGCTTCAATGATAAACACAAAGAGTTTGCTGCTGACCCGAGAAACATTAGACTTGGCTTAGCTTCAGATGGATTTAACCCATTTGGCCACCAGAGCGCCACATATAGAATGTGGCCAGTGCTTGTTATCCCTTACAACATGCCTCCAAATGTCTGCACCAAAGAATCAAACTACATGATGGCCTTGCTCATCCCAGGTCCAAAAAGTACTGGAAAGGATTTTGATTTGTTCATGGAGCCTCTTGTGGAGGAACTTCAACAGCTATGGAAGGGTGTTCTCACTCGAGACCTATATAGCAGCCCACCAGCTGATTTCTTTCTGCGTGCTGTTATAATTTGGTGCATCCATGAGTATCGGGCTTTGGGCACTATGTCAGGGTGAACGACACATGGTTACAATGCATGTGTTCGCTGTGACAGGAATCCGCTGTCATACGCAATACTTAGCAAGATCTGTTACATTGGACACTGCCGTTTCCTTGCCAAGGCCAAGCCGCTTTCTAGAAAATACCGAAGACATGTGTTCAATGCAAAGCATGAAAATCATGATACGCCAAAGAGGCTCACCGCCGATGAGTTGCAAGTGGAATTAGAGAAGGTCAGGCATATTACACCAGGAAACCATCCTGATAATGGTAGCGGGAAAAGGAAGCATGGCAGGGCAGAAGAGAGATTATTGTTTACCCGCAGGTCCACTTTGTGGGACTTGGAGTACTGGAAAGATTTGGATATGCGGCATAATCTTGATGTGATGCACATCGAGAAAAATATATGTGACAGCATTATCGGCACACTTCCTAATATTGAAGGCAAGACGAAAGATACCTTAAAATCTAGGATTGATTTGACACACCTGGGTATCAGACAGGATTTGCAGGTGCAAGATGAAGGTAAACCCCGGGATATGGCACCAGCTGTGTACGTCTTGGACAAGGTAAAAAGAAAAGAATTCTGCGAGATCCTGTCACGTGTGAGATTCCCACATGGATTTGCTTCCAACCCTGAAAGGAGAGTCAGTGCAGATGGAAACAAGGTACAAGGGTTGAAAACTCATGACTGCCACATCCTACTTCAAAGGGTTTTACCTGTTATCCTTAGAGGATTGGGCCGCCCTCACTTATACAGAGCAGTTGCAGAGTTGGGACAATTCTTCAGGGAACTCTGCAGTAGGAATATTAGGATAGATGCTTTGGAGCGTCTTAGAGACAAGATACCAACTATCCTATGCGACCTTGAGAAGATATATCCTCCAGCCTTCTTTGATGTGATGGTGCATTTGGCTGTTCATCTACCTGATGAGGCACTACTTAGAGGTCTAGTACAGTATGGCTAGATGTACCCTATTGAAAGGTGGCTAGGCACTTTTAAGGGCTATGTTAGGAACAGAGCTAGACCCGAGGGTTCCATTGCAGAGGCCTACATTGCTACAGAAGCGTTGACATTCTGCTCAAAATACATTGAAACAGCTGATCACTTAGGAAAGAGGTGGGTGAAGACAATCCCGGGCTCAATGTTTTCGATTATTCTGTTCGAGTTACAGGGAAGAGTCGACAAGAGGACAAACCTAAAGATTTGGACAAAATGGTTTGGTATGTGTTGAATAACTGTCCTGAGATACTACCTTATATCAAGTAAGTGCAATACTGCAGCTTATACATCGTAATCTACCAAACTTGCAGCACATTCTTATATATTTAGATGTTTGACGCGATCACTATGTTGTGCAGCATCTACAAAGAGGAGTTACTGCCGCAAAATCCAAGAAACATTGACAAACTAGTTTTGGCAGGATTTGCGAAATGGTTCAAGAACCATGTAAGCTTTTGAGGTGCACTGTCAGTTTTTTAATATATTGAGTACATAAGATGATGAGCTTGTATATTTTCTAACCATAGGCTAAGAAGATGCGGGAGGATGGGCAGGCAGTTGATGATGCCCTTTACTCACTAGCACTGGGTCTTGATACTCGGGTAAGACATTATGAATCTTGCGTTGTTGGAGATGTGCGCTACAACACCCTTGCACGAGACGAAGGCAGTAAGACACAAAACAGTGCCATCATGAGCACGGATACGTATGACAAAGACACAACTGAAATGTATGCTAACATAACAGACATTGTTCAGTTGCAGTATATCTCCAGTTTCGAGGATCATCGGTGTGTGGTTCTGTTGTGCTGTCGTTGGTATAACCTATTTTCCAGGATAGCAAAACCCAGAGCTGATGATTATTTCAAATCCATGAATGTCAAGGCAGCGTACCAGACCAACGAGCTTTTTATTTTGGCAAATCAAGCAACACAAATATTTTTCTTGGAAGACACATTTGCACATAGCGATGACTGGAGAGTATTGTAATGGTTTGAGCAGAGGAATTCGTTTAATGAAGTTGCACAACAAGATGATGCTTACACTGCTCCTGATGTACAAGATAACACAGATGTTCCTAATATCTTTGAGAACCATCACGTTAATGACACCGGCGAAAAGATTTCCTGTCGTGCTGTGGACATACAAGAGTTGATCAAGAAGAAGTCAACGTTCGAGGACGTTGAGGACGAAGAAGAAGATGAAACCGTGGGGAATTACGATTCAGAATGATACACATGGCGAAGATGTTCACGCTGCTGCTGCGGATGATGATTACATTGCTTTTGTCGTATTTGCCTGTCAGAAGACGTTTTTTCATCTACTATGTGAAATTATGTTTTCTATGAAAATTGAAACCTGATGAACATGTTGTTTAGTATTTTGCTGTGAGAACATCACTTGTTATGTATGCTGATTTGCGTTTGGTGATTGTATGACAACTAAAACATGATGACATTGTTGTTTAGTTGTACTCATATTTGGCTGTGAAACTTGAATTTGATGACATAGTTTGCTGTTGGACTGCAATTTGCTCGACGTCTTCGAATGAGAACAAAGCTGACCCGACAGGGCCTCTGCTATTTATTTATTTATATGAGCAAAAGGGGATACCCCCTATTTTCCGTTAATAGAAATCATTAGATGTTCAAAACACTACGCCCAGCCTGCTACACAGGTTTCATTCATTACTAGTTTCAGCAAAGTGCTCATGTCATAGCCACTGAATACATCACGAGTGCTACATACACTGCAAATAAAGAGACAATCATCCTACAGAGCACATCGATTTTACCCATTATCTTCACAAGGTCTTTCATCTCCTCATTGTTGTCAAGGCCGTTCAGCAGCTGTTGCTTGGCCATGATCACAGGAACTGCATCTTTAACCTTCTGCTCTGCATCTTCCTCTTCTGCCGTTCCTTCAGTTACTTGTCCAACACCCCAACCTGCTGGTATTGGGATTCCTCGGCTAACCAAATAATCAGCGTAGTTGCATTCCCCCACATCAGCAACTTCCCAGAAATACAAATCACACAAATCCTCCCTTTTCTACACGAATCAAATTGGTAGATCATCAACCAAACTATTAAAAAATCAGCAACTGAAAGCAGCAGAACAACACTTAAACATATTATTACCCCATGATTCGGGCATTTGTAGAATACTCGGCCAGCGTTGCGGATTGCGGTTGAGATGCGACAGATGACTCTGCATGATTTGCAGCAGTGGCACCACACCAACAACAGCGGGTTGCGATGAGCAATCGGCTGCGGTGCGCGTGCCGGCGAGGGTGTGATGAGACCCACATGCGATGGTACGGGTTGCGGCTTGGCGCATATCTGGTTGTTGCCTACTGAAGAGCAGGTGGACGAGCAGCCAGCGGACATGGTTGCTGTGGCCAGAGCTTCTGATGCTAGGCAGAGTAAGTAGAGAAGAGGAGAAGCGAACGTTGGATATGTCAGTTTCATTACTTGCAGAGTAGCATAGCACCATATATAGTCATAGTCTAGGTTTGGATTTGAACCAGCTACAGGAGCACGTCTTTCTTCTTTCTAAAACTCGGCAACGTCTCTTTACTGGTACACTAGCTTGTTCTATACGCCTTCCCAAGTCTTTGATTTTCTTTCCCTTTTTTGCGAGGACCTGACAGCTGGGACCCACCTGAAGGGCCTCTGTATTTCGCGAAAAAAACGTTCCCCCCACTGACATGTCGGACCCACCAGCTATATCTTCGCACACAAGGAAGTGCCTCCTTATTACGCACAAAAAAAGTGAATACCCCCCTGCTAGCTGGGATCCACCATAGTAGGAGGATGACTTGTGGGCCATCAAAGTTGACGGGGACGGAGGGCTTTGTCAACTTAGTCATTATGAACGATTCTAGCTCCAGTGACCGTACGATGTCCATCCAACGGGCGTAGTGCTTCTTCAACCTCTGGTCTTCTTGCTCCAGCCGCCCAAAGCAGCGCCGGTCGTGCCGCATGCTCCTACCTCCCGTGGCCAGCTGTGCTGCGGTGGAGGCCTCACCGCCTCCTACTATTCCCACCGCTGGCCAGGCCCTGCGGCGACGGCAGCCTCACACCGCAGCCGAACCAGTGAACCCTCGTACTCCTCTCTGCGTGGGCTTCCACTGCCGCGTCTTCCCCGGCTCCGCGTCGTCCCCTTCCTAGGCCTCGCCGTCGTCCACCGCCGTGGTGCTCTCCGCGCGGCCTGGTCAACGTGGTCAAGGAACGACTTCCATCGGAAGAGTACTGTACGTGGAGAGGCTGACAACTGGGTCCACAGCCACAGCCCAGTTTTTTTGTGATTTGCCAAGTAAGTCGCTTTGTCAGGCATGTTGGGCTGCAAATCTTTCAAGACGAGGAGAGCTTTCATTCGGCTGGCCGAGAAAATGGCCCATCAGTAATGAGAAATGGGCTGTACATTTTTAAAACACATCAAACCGGCAATTAGTTTCAAATATCTTTTTTTTCATTTCAAGATGTTAAATTACATTAATTTTTATGCGTGGAGAATTTGTTGGATTTTATATAGATATACATTTATTTTTAAAATTAGTTTGAATGTGAGTCGGAATTTCGGGATTAAAAACAGTTTGGACCGCACCGAAATATGCAAAAATTCGTATATTTTTTAACCATGGCCACAATTTGGGCTGTAATGCTAACAAAAAGAATATAGGCTCCAAAAAAACCTTAAGAATTAGCAAAAGGGCTGAAAATTATTAGAAATAATGGCAGATGGGCTGTATGCTGTTTTCCACAGATTTGAGGCTTTCCTAAAAAAAGGTTGACGCACAAGCAGTGACTGTTGGATGTCCATCCAACGGCCGTCGTGCTTCTTCAATCTCTGCTCTTCCTGCTCCAGCCGCTCAAACAGGCGACGACGGGACTGCCTGCTCCCTCCTCCCCGCGGCCAGCTCTGCTGCCGCGCAGGCCTCACCGCCCGACCGTACTCCCATCGCTGGCCTAGCCCCTCTACTCACCCACACCTGTTGTTATTCTCCGGCGACGGCAGACGAACCAGTAAACCCTCGTACAGTCGTACTCCCCTCCGTGTGGGAAACAACTGCCAAGTCTTCCCTGCCTCCGTGTCGTTCCCTTCCTAGGCCTCGCCGTCGTCCACCGCCCTGGTGTTCTCGGCGCGGCCTGGTCAACGTGGTCAACGGCCGACATGCATCTGAAGTGGACTGTACGTGGAGAGGCCGACAGCTGGGTCCACGTCCGCACGCAAGGAGATGCCTCCTTATTACACGCAAAATAATGATTCCTCCACCTGACATCAGGGACCCACCGAAAGGGCCTCTGTATTTCGCGAAAAAACGTTACCGCCGCTGACAGCTCGGACCCACCAGCTATATCTTCGCACGCAAGGAAGTGCCTCCTTATTACGCACAAAAAAATGAATACTCCCCCTATTAGCTGGGGACGGAGGGCTTTGTCAACTTAGTCAATAATGCACGATTCTAGCTCCAGTGACCGTACGATGTCCATCCAACGGCCGTAGTGCTTCTTCAACCTCTGGTCTTCTTGCTCCAGCCGCCCAAACCAGCGCCGGTCGTGCCTCGTGCTCTTGCCTCCCGTGGCCGGCTGCGATGCGGCGGAGGCCTCACCGCCCCCTACTACTCCCACCATTGGCCAGGCCATCCCTCTACTCACCCACACCCCCTGTTACTCTACAGCGACGGCAGCCTCACACCGCAGCGAACCAGTGCCCTCGTACTCCTCTACGCGTGGGCATCCACTGCCGCATCTTACCCGGCTCCGCTTCGTCACCTTCCTAGGCCTTGCCGTCGTCCACCGCCCTGGTGCGCTCGGCGCGGCATGGTCAACGTGGTCAAGGAACGACTTCCATCGAATGTGGACTGTACGTGGAGAGGCTGATAGCTAGGTCCACGGCCACAGCAAGGAAGTGCCTCCTTATTACATGCAAAATAATTATTCCTCCACCTGACAGCAGGGACCCACCAGACGGGCCACCAATATTTTGCGAAAAAAATCGTTTCCCCCTAACTGCTGGGACCCACTGGACGGGCCACCGTATTTCGTGAAAAAAACGTTCCCCCCGCTGTCAGCTCGGACCCACCGGAAGTGCCTCCTTATTACGCACAAAAAAATGAATACTCCCCCGTCTAGCTGGGACCCACCTTGGTGGGAGGCTGACTTGGGGGCCTACTAAGTTGACGGGGACGAAGGGCTTTGTTAACTAAGTCAATATGAACTATTCTAGCTCCATTGACCGTACGATGTCCATCCAACGGCCGTAGTGCTTCTTCAACCTCTGGTCTTCTTGCTCCAGCCGCCCAAACACTACAGGAATCAGCTACTTTGTCGTCTGCCACAGCGGACGGCAAAGGCCCGAACGGCGGACGGCAAAGGCCTTTGCCGTCAGCCACGGACGGCAAAAGGCTCCGGCAAAGTAGGCTTCGGTAAACAGCTACTTTGCCGTCTGCTACTGACGGCAAAGTCTTTGCCGTCTGCGGCGGACGGCAAAGAGAGCACGGCGGACGGCAAAGAGAGCGGACGGCAATAATTGCGCTGTCAGTCCGTTAAGTGGCTAACGGAAGGCCTTTGCCGTCCGCCGCTGACGGCAAAATTTCTAGGGTCTTTGCCGTCCGCCGTGTGATGTCATCTACACGTCACTACATGGCAGGTTCTTTGCCGTCCGCCACTGACGGCAAAGTCTTTGCCGTCTGCCACTGTAGGCAAACTGACCAAATGGGTCAGCTCCCAGGAAGCACAGCTGGATGCCACGTGGCTTCTTTGCCGTCCGCGGCAGACGGCAAAGAGCCCGTTGCCGTCAGTGGCAGACGGCAAAGAGCCTGCATTGCCTCTGTTTTTTCATATACCCAACCATTTTCACAGCAAATAGATGATACATATATATTTTTCACATGGCAAGTTCATAGCAAACATATGAGATATCCAACACATATAATTTCATCATACATGCATAGTTCCATCAACCATACATAGCAAGTTCGACATACATGAATCCAACCATACATATTACAATAGTGTCATCCTACCATACATGCATAGTTCATAGATACAAAGGAAACATAGTTCATCCAAACAAGCACTCCATCTATGCAAGCTTCCGTGAAGTGAATGAATTCTGCAAAATGGGAAATAAGAAAGTTAGAAGAAGAAGATTAGAAGAAGAAGAAGAAGATTAGAAGAAGAAGAAGAAGAAGAAGAAGAAAATGAAGAAGAAGAAGAATATATGACATTTATGAGCTAATTTAGGTGAAATTGATCATTTGTGAGCTAACTTAGGTGAAATGGATCGTTTATGAGCTAACCTAGGTGCAATGGATCGCTTATGAGCAGACTTAGGTAAAATGCATCATTTTAGAGGTAACCTAGGTAAGAAGGATCATTTTGGAGCTAACCTAGGTAAAATGGGTCATTTTAGAGCTAACTTGGGTAGAATGGATCATTTATGAGCTAAGTAAGGTTAGATGGGTCATTTTAGAGCTAACGTAGGTAAAATGGATCGTTTATGAGCTAAGTAAGGTAAAATGGATCATTTTAGAACTAACTTAGGTAAAATGGATCGTTTATGAGCTAACTAAGCTAATTATGCCATTTTTGACATAAGTAAGCTAAGTACATGTCATTATTGAGCAAACCTAGTTAACTAAGCATATTAGAGCTAACTTTGGTCATTTTGGAGGAAACAAAGCTAAGTACAGATCGTTTTAGAGCTAACTTAGGTAAAATGGATGGTTTTGGAGGTCAGTAAGCTTATTAAGTCATTTTGGAGGTGAAGAAGCTAAGTCTAGGTCATTATGGTAAGCATTGGAGGAAATAAAGCTATGTCTAGGTCTTTATGCATGTGTTAAGCAAAACACTAGATAAACTTACCAAGATGTAGGAGGTGTAGGAGCGGGGTGGCTCGTGTCGGTAGCTGGAGAAGGATCGTGCGATGCTTGTCTGGAGTTACGCTGCACCAAAGATCATTTCCAATGTCTTGTTAGCATGATGACACTCAAATGTTAAGACTAGCAAGTAATGTCCATTCAATAAAACTCACCGTGGTCCCAGGAGCAATCACTGGCATCGGCGGAGCGGTCTGACCTGTCTTCTCGCACACAGACTGCACATTTGGTTTTGACAACTCAGTCATACTAGTTAGTAATGAGACAAACACTACATGAATGTTTTGGCTACTTTGCAGAAGAAACTTACCACAAGGAGCTCGTACATGGCCCTTGCCTGCATGTCATTCCGTGCCCTCTCCTCCTCCATCATCTTTGTCGTCCTCTCCTCCAACTCCCGCTGCCTCTCCGCCGCCTCCGACAGAAGTTTCTCCGTTCTATCTCTCTCACTCTTTATAGCAGCCTGCAACACCACTCACATGACCATTTGTAATCATTGATGGAAGCGCACAGAATGTAATGGAGAAAGATAACTGAGTATGTATCACTAACCTTGATGGCGAGTTGCACTGGCCGTTCACGAGGCCTTATCTCAGGAGCGGAGCTCGACTGGCGCGCCTTGATCTCTGGGAGAGTGCTAGGACAACGGATAAGTCCATCTCCAATGGCTATGGAGCCATGGGACCTCCCGCCACCAGATATCATCAACAGCTCTGGATCAATGGGACCCTGGCTCGGGTTAAAGTCCTCCCCTTTCCTCGCCTTCCCCTCATCTCTATATCTCACGAGCTTGTTGTGGGAGGAGATGTTGGTGAAGTTGTTTGCATCATCGAGGTCAGACTGAGAGAAAGCCTTGACTTTCTTGAAAGAGGCAGTGTGGGCCATGGCATACAGGTCGTACACCTCTAGCACCTTATCCGCCTTATTGTAGCGTGCCTGAAAGAAAGAAACAATGAAAATTAGTAATTAAAGGGAATTGGGCCGGCAAAGAACTCCAAGGACGGAGTTGGGCCGGCGGACACCATGATGGTGGTCCCAACCCCTGCAGCATGACAAGGCCAACGCATTAGTTATTTGAAAAAACGTGAATGCACAAGGTACAAAAATATTAAATGCACTTACGTACATCTCCCCATCAGGGAAAATCAACCACCTCTGCTCGCGGGTCACCGGCACGGACGGGAGCCGTGTAGCACCACGCTGGTAGACGGTGCCCCCCTCCTCCTCAAGATCAGTCGGCTCCCCACCATCATCAGCATGGCCACTCGGCTCCTCGGGCTGATCCGGCCAGGTACCCCATCCGGACGTGTGCTCCTCCGGGGTCACGTGGGCCGAACTCTCGTGGGCCGAAGGCCAGTCGACCCGAGGCTCGTGGGCCCAAGACCCATGGACCGGAGTCCGTGTAGCCTCCTCCTCGGACGAGTCCACCCTAGCAGTCACGTGCTCGTGTGAAACAGCCGGGGGTGGCGGCGAGGAAGGCGCCGTAGCCCTACCTCCTCTCCCACGACCACATGCCCCACGTCCTCTCTTCCTACCTCGAGCTCGTCCCCTGCTGGGCACCGCGGTCGACGAAGAAGGGCCCGGCGGTGTGGCCATACTGTCCAGCAACGCTCGGTGGAGAGGTGCGTCTGGAATGGAAGACCTCAGACCACGCTCCCGACCAGCGCCCACCATCTTTCAACACCTGCCATGACAAACAGTAAACGAAATTAGTACAACATAAAAAAAGACCGACATGAATAATAATATGTGAATCACTTAAGTGTATCATCATCAAGTACAACATAAAAAAATGTAATACCTGACACTACTAATAATCTCGATCAGAATCATCAATAAATGCATAATCATCATCATCACTATAATCAATGACGGGCTCATAGGGTTCATTGGCATCAACACGTGCAAGGCCACCTTGACGTAATCGGTCAAGCATTGACAGGTCATCCGCAGCAGTAACCTCTTCTTGTTCCGGCTCTTCTTGTTCCTCCTCTGGGGTGATGTCGGATTCATTGTCGCTGTCTACTTCAATGTTTTGGGGTGAAGTATAGCGGTTCTTGAAACGCTTTTTGGAAAGACGTGTCTCTTGGAAGAATTCTCCTTCATACGTGTCTGGGTTAATGTGAGGTTCATAATCCTCTTCCTTTGGGGGAGAAAGTCTAGCACGTGGTGGCACTTCATAAACGACATCCCAACCTTTCAGATTTGGATTAGTTTGGCAGGCCCACGGTAGATAGAATACTTGGGTCGCCTGTTGAGCCATAATATAGACATCAAGAACATCTAAATGAGTGCTTTGGTTGATTTCAACTAGCCCTACATGTTCATGAGTCCTTCTAGTCTCCTTCGGCTGAAACCAATAACATTTGAAGACTACGACATTCCGTGGATTTTCACCATAGAACAGAAGTTCATAAATTGCTTCAACTCTCCCATAATACTCGGTACCTCCTTCGCCGATAGCAGATACACAACAATTTGTTGACTTTGGGTCGGCCATAGATAGCTCTTTGCCATAGGTACGAAAGCGATACCCGTTGATGTCATACTTGTCAAATGAACGGACCTTATAGTCAAAACCATTAGCGACTTGTCTCAATTCGGCGTCCATAGACTCTGAATTAGCCTACAAGTTTAATATGAAAGGATTGTTGCATTATGCACAAATTAGCGAATGATATGAAATTGTCTAATAGAAATTACCGTTTGTTTGAACCAAGAGATGAAACCGGGATAGCCACCTCCTTGCTTTGCGAGAAGCTCATACTCTTCGACGGAATCCTTTTGGATCCCCGCTCCATACGAGAATATGGTGACGTATCGACTGTATGACATATCCAGGAATAAGAGTAGTTCAAAGGAAATAGAAGTTGCGAAACAATGTACCGAGAACTTACTCGATGTACGGCTGCACTTCTATCAGGTTGTTGAAGATATACAACGAAATGGTCCGCCATTCTTCGTTATCCAAAGATACTGGATGTGAAACACTAGCTGGTGCGAGATTCCCTTTGAATAGGCTGAGGTTGGATCCACCCTTTTTAGGCTCGTCAGCATTGTACCGAGGCTTCGGATTATGCAAATGACGATTTTTGGCTTCGTAGTGCGCTGTTACGAAGATTGCCACCTCCTCTGTGATGAATGCCTCAGCCATCGATGCTTCAATTCTACGTTTATTTTTACATTTTTCTCGAAGCGTCTTCTGCATCCTCTCAGTTGGGTAGCACCAACGATTTTGCACGGGCCCCCCCAATCTTGCCTCGATCGGGAGATGCAAAATCAAATGCTGCATTGGATTAAAGAAGCCCGGTGGAAAGATCTTCTCTAACTTGCAGATCAACTCCGGCGCCAACTCTTCCATTTCTTCTAGCACGCCAGGCGATAGTTCTTTCGCACAAAGAACACGGAAGAAATAGCTGAGTTCTGCCAGTACTAGCCATTCATCCTCAGGGATGAAGCCACGCAACATCACCGGCATTACCCGCTCAATCCATATGTGCCAATCATGACTCTTGAGACCAAATATCTTCAGTTTATCAAGATTCGCTCCCCTCTTTAGATTCGCTGCATACCCATCGGGGAACATCAACTGCTGTTGCACCCACAAGAGAATTTCCCTCATAGCTGGCCTTCCAAGATTGAACCATGCCTTTGGCTTCGTCCAGTTCTGCTTTCCTTTCGGTTCTTTCATGTTTTGTAACGGCCTATCACATAGCGCCTCCAGATCGACTCTAGCCTTAGTATTATCCTTTGACTTCCCATCTATGCCGAACAATGTACCAAAAAGTGCCTCGGCGATATTCTTCTCAGTGTGCATCACGTCGATGTTGTGTGGGCAAAGGAGGTCTTTGAAGTAAGGCAGATCCCATAAGCATGTTTTGTGAGTCCACGCATGCTTAGTATTATACCCCTTGAAGTACCCTGGACGTTGTGGATCTGGCTCGAGAGCGTTTAACTGATCCAGGGTCTGTTGGCCTGTCAATGTAGGTGGTGCAGAGTTTTTGACAACTCTACCCCTGATGAAGTTCTTCTTGTCTTTCCTGAACTTATGGCGAGGATCCAGGAACTGTCTATGCATGTCGAAGCAAGAAAACTTGCGACCGGCCTGAAGCCAACGAAACTCAAGAGCTCCCTTGCATGTGGGGCACGAGAACCTTCCATGCACACACCAGCCAACGAATAGCGCATACGCCGGCAAGTCATGCGTCGAGTACATGTACCAGACACGCATTATGAAGTTCCGTTTGCTAAAGGCGTCGTATGTCTTGAACCCATTATCCCAGGCTTCTTGCAATTCGTCCTTAAGCGGCTGCATGTACACATTCATATTTTTGCCCGGATAGTTGGGTCCTGGAATTATCAACGTCAGGAAAATGTTCTTTCTTTGCATAATCTGTCCGGGGGGGAGATTGAGTGGAAAGACAAATACGGGCCAACAACTGTATTGGGCTGCCGTCATACCAAACACACTGAACCCATCCGTGCTGATGCCGACTCGAGGATGCCTCGGATCTGCTGCTTTGTCAGCATGTGATTCATCAAACTTTTTCCACACAACACCATCCGATGTGTGTACCATCATCAGATTCCCATCTGCATCTAGTTCGGTTCTTTTGCCTGTTTTGTGCCATGTCATCTGTCTGGCCGTCTCTTCGACCATGAAAAGACATTGAAGTCTTGGTATGATTGGCATACACCGAAGAACAGTAACGGGGATTTTGGTCTGTGTCTTCTCACCCATACCGTTGTCTACCACAATATACCTGGAAGACTTGCAAATGGGACAATAGTTCAAGTCCGCATAGTCAAGCCTAAATAAGGCACATCCTTTCTCACAGGCATGTATCTTCTCATAGGGCATCTTCAGTGCATGGAGGATTTTGTCCGACTGGTACAGGTTTGCAGGCATTACATGGCCTTTGGGTAGAAAGCGTCCAAATACTGTCATAATTGCATCATGGCACCAGGTTTTCTTTTGGCCGTTTGCAAATGCGGCTTGCACAAACCCCTTAGTTTTTGTGAACCATTCAGCGCTCCATTTGTTCTGACCAGTGTGACCGGTATACATCCAAGCACGGTCACTCATCTTGACTTTCAGAGCTACTGGACACACAACAATTATATATGTAATTCACCATGTATATATTCATCAGTTGATCTACTTTGTCAATTTTATTACGTCCATGCAACCTACACTCTAATAGGTAATGATAGGTCCTAATCCCACCCGTGTATGTGTAGATTGGGTTTATTTTCCCATGCTATGCTCCGGATCCGACGCAAAATTTCGGCAGCACCTCCCCGCTGTTCTCCTGATACACGTCTCTGCAATAAACAGAGAGGATGTGTACCCGGAGAACAACAGGGGAGGCACTGACGAAATATATGCGTCGGATCTGGAGCAAAGCATATGGGAAAACGAACCCAATCTACACATACTCGGGCTGTCCATGGATAGCGTTGGACAATTCGAAAGAATCAAGGTTATATATATGCAAATGCATGCATATTTATAACTATGATGCTTTCGAACGGGAGACACATATTGGTTACGCATACTGATGATTCAAGACACATACATAGCTAGCTATCAAGTTTCATCGGAATAGATCAAATAATTAATGGGGGAGGAGGACTTGTCATTTGTGCTCACCCACGAACGAAGGGGCAAAGCTCGTCAAACGCACAGCGAGGTCGTCGAACACCAAACCTCGCAGCGATGAAACAACTGCACATTTAAAACTACACGATCAACACAATTATATATGATGTTTTTCATAACAAAATCGAAAAATATATGACCTAACTAATAATTCACAAATATATGACCCCGTCGGCCTCTGGAAGGCCAAAGAACACCTTTTCGGGAGGTGTCGGGGGTCGGGGTGTCCTGTCGGTGTCGGGGTGCCGTGTCGGGGTCGGGGTGCTGTTTTGGGGTCGGGGTGTGGTGTCGGGGTCAGGGGGTCAGGGGGTCGGTTGTCGGGTTGTGGTGTCGGGGTCGGGGTGTGGTGTCGGAGTTGGGGGGTCAGGGGGTCGGGTGTCGGGGGGTCGGGTGTCGGGGTATCGGGGTGTCGTGTCGGGGTCGGGGTGTGATGTAAGGGTGTCGGGGGTCGGGGGTCGGGGTCGGGGTGTCGGGCCGGGGTGTCGCGGTGGCGTGTCGGGGTCGGGGTGTCGGAGGTCGGGGTCGGGGTGTCGGGGGTCGGGGGTCGGGGTGTGGGCCGGGGTGTCGGGGTGGCGTGTCGGGATCGGGGTCGGGGTGTCGGGGGTCGGGGTCGGGGTCGAGTTGTCGGGCCGGGGTGTCGGGGGTCGGGGTCGGGGTGTCGGGGGTCGGGGTCGGGGTGTCGGGGGTCGGGGGTCGGGGTCGGGGTGTCGGGGTGGCGCGTCGGGGTCTTCTTCTTCTTATTCTTTCTTCTTCTTTCTTCTTCTTCTTTTCTTTCTTCTTCTCCCTCCTCCTCTTCCTCCTCCTCCTCTTCTTTCTTCTTCTTTCTTCTTCTTCTTTTCTTTCTTCTTCTCCCTCCTCCTCTTCCTCCTCCTCCTCTTCTTTCTTCTTCTTCTTCTTCTTTCTTCTTCTCCTTTTTTTCCTCTTCTATATTGTTCTGTTTTCAACTTTCTTCTTATTCTTCTTCCTTTTTTTTCCTTTTTCCTCTTCTTCTACCTCTTCTTCTTTTTTTCAACTTTCTTCTTGTAATAATAATCTAAACCTAAATCTAGCACTAACCTAAACCACTAACCTAAATCTAGCACTAACCTAAACCTATCAATAACCTAATTAAACCTAAACAGCAAAGAAAAATAGTAGAAAAAAAAGCTCACCTTGGATCCTCTCGATGGAGGATGGAGGGGGCGGCACGGCCGCAGGGGCGGCGGTGAGCCTGGCTCCGGGGCGGCAGCGAGCCTGGCTCCTGGGCGGCGGCGAGCTCCGGGGCGCGAGGCAGACAGGACGGCGAGCTCCGGGGCGCAGGGGCGGCGACCTCCGGGGCGCAGGGGCGGCGACCTCCGGGGCGCAGGGGCGGCGACCTCCGGGGCGCAGGGACGGCGAGCTCCGAGGCGCAGGGGCGGCGAGCTCCGGGGCGCGAGCCTGGCTCCGGCGCGGGCGACGGGACGCCGGGGCGGTGGCGGGTGATGGGGGCGACGGGGCGACGGGGCGAGGGGAGGTGGGGCAAGGGGGCGGCGGGGCGAGGGGAGGTGGGGCAAGGGGGCGGCGGCGGGTGGCGGGGAAGGCGGGGCAATGGGGTAGCGCGGTGGGTGGCGGGGGAGGCGGCGGGTGGCGGTGGTCGTCGGGGAGGAGAGGGAACAGAGAGAGATGGGCGGGGTGGGGCGCCGTTAGTAACCTAAACGTTTGCCGTCCGCCCCCCTTTGCCGTCCGCTTACTTGCTATTTGCCGTCTGCTAGCAGATGGCAAAGAGGGGGGCGTTAAGTTTTTTTTAACCAGCTCGTCAGTGGGTCCCCCCGCTCCCTCTTTGCCGTCTGCTAGCCGACGGCAAAGAACTGGCTGATGGCAAAGAAGGTCTTTGCCATCAGCCAGTTCTTTGCCGTCTGCTTTTGGGTAGCTGATGGCAAAGAGCTTCTTTGCCGTCCGCTAGCGGACGGCAAAGATCTGGCAGATGGCAAAGTAGCTGATTCCAGTAGTGAAAGCAGCGCCGGTCGTGCCGCATGCTCCTGCCTCCCGTGGCCAGCTGTGCTGCCGCGAAGGCCTCACCGCCCCCTACTATTCCCACCGCTGGCCAGGCCCTGCAGCGACGACAGCCTCACACCGCAGCCGAACCAGTGAACCCTCGTACTCCTCTCCGCTCGCGCGGGGGCTTCCACAGCAGTGTCTTCCCTAGCTCCCCGTCGTACCCTTCCTAGGCCTCGCCGTCGTCCACCGCCCTGGTGCTCTCGGCGCGGTGTAGTCAACATGGTCAAGGAACGACTTCCATCGGACGTGGACTGTACGTGGAGAGGCTGACAGTTGGGTCCACGGCCGCAGCAAGGAAGTGCCTCCTTATTACGTGCAAAATAATTATTCCTCCACCTGACAGCGGAGACCCACCGGACGGGCCACCGTATTTCACCCCCCTAACTGCTGGGACCCACCAGCTACATCTTCATAGGCAAGGAAGTGCCTGACAGTCGGGACCCACCACTAGTAGAAAACAGGGCTATGGTCCAGGCCGGCTCAGCCCATTAGTCCCGGTTCAGTGTAGAACCGGGACCAATGTGGGCATTGGTCCCGGTTCATGAGCCCAGGGGGCCGGCCGGGCCACGTGGGCCATTGGTCCCGGTTCGTCTGGACCTTTTGGTCCCGGTTGGTGGGACGAACCGGGACCAATGGGCCTCGCTCCTGGCCCACCACCATTAGTCCCGGTTGGTGGCTTGAACCGGGATCAAAGGCTCCCCTTTAGTCCCGGTTCATGCCACCAACCGGGACCAATGAGGTGCCTATATATACCCCCTTGCGCAAGAGCAGAGCACAGTGCTCTGTTTTTTCTGGCCGAGGGGGAGAGGGCTTTGTGGTGCTCTAGCTCACCTCCTATGCACATGAGGTGTTCGATGGAATGCCCGAGCCACACTACTTAAGCTTTCTCCTCTCGAAGCTCGACCTCCAAGCTCCATTTTCCTCGAGATTTGTACACTTCTATTAATTTGGACACTTAATTATATATAATGCACGCAGATGAACCGGCAATGGATGTACAGTGACAGACACACCCGCGAGTACATTAAGGGCGTGCATGAGTTTCTCGATGCGGCTGAGGCAAACAAGCAGAATGGTTTTATGTGTTGTCCATGCACTGAATGTGGGAATACGAGGTCTTACTCTAACTGGAAAATCCTTCACTCCCACCTGCTTTACAAGGGTTTCATGCCACACTATAATGTTTGGACGAGGCACGGAGAAATAGGGGTTATGATGGAAGACGGCGAAGAAGAAGAGTACGATGACAACTATGTGCCCCCTGAATACGGTGATGCTGCAACGGGAGGAGCTGGTGAAGATCAAGAGGAACCAGACGATGTGCCCAATGATGCTGCCACGGGTGAAGCTGCTGAAGATCAGGAGGAACCAGACGATGTGCCCGATGATGATGATCTCCGCCGGGTCATTGTCGATGCAAGGACGCAATGCATTAGTCAAAAGGAGAAGCTGAAGTTCGATTGCATGTTAGAGGATCACAAAAAAGGGTTATACCCCAATTGCGAAGATGGCAACACAAATCTCGGTACCGTACTGGAATTGCTGCAGTGGAAGGCAGAGAATGCTGTGGCTGACAAAGGATTTGAGAAGCTACTGAAAATATTGAAGAAGAAGCTTCCAAAGGATAACGAATTGCCCGACAGTACATACGCAGCAAAGAAGGTCGTATGCCCTCTAGGATTGGAGGTGGAGAAGATACATGCATGCCCTAATGACTGCATCCTCTACCGCGGTGCATACAAGGATCTGAACGGATGCCCGGTATGCGGTGCGTTGCGGTATAAGATCAGACGAGATGACCCTGGTGATGTTGACGGCGAGCCCCTCAGGAAGAGGGTTCGTGCGAAGGTGATGTGGTATGCTCCTATAATACCACGATTGAAATGTCTGTTCAGAAACGAAGAGCATGCCAAGTTGATGCGATGGCACAGTGAGAACCGAAAGAAAGATGGGAAGTTGAGAGCACCCGCTGACGGGTCGCAGTGGAGAAAAATCGAGAAAGTACTGGGATGAGTTTGCAAAGGACCCAAGGAATGTATTGTTTGCTTTAAGCGCGGATGGCATTAATCCTTTCGGGGAGCAGAGCAGCAATCACAGCACCTGGCCCGTGACTCTATGTATGTATAACCTTCCTCCTTGGATGTGCATGAAGCGGAAGTTCATTATGATGCCAGTTCTCATCCAAGGCCCTAAGCAACCCGGCAACGAAATTGATGTGTACCTAAGGCCATTAGTTGAAGAACTTTTATAGCTGTGGAATGGAAACGGTGTACGTACGTGGGATGAGCACAGACAGGAGGAATTTAACCTTAAGGCGCTGCTGTTCGTGACCATCAACGATTGGCCTGCTCTCAGTAACCTTTCAGGACAGACAAACAAAGGATACCACGCATGCACGCACTGTTTAGATGACATTGAAAGTATATACCTGGACAAATGCAGGAAGAATGTGTACCTGGGCCATCGTCGATTTCTTCCGACCAACCATCAATGTCGAAAGAAAGGCAAGCATTTCAAAGGCGAGGCAGATCGCTGGAAGAAGCCCGCCATGCGCACCGGTGATCACGTGCTTGCTATGGTCAATGATTTACACTACGTAATCTTTGGAAAGGGTCCTGGTGGACTAGCTGTTCCGAATGACGCTGAGGGACCCGCACCCATGTGGAAGAAGAGATCTATATTTTGGGACCTACCCTACTGGAAAGACCTAGAGGTCTGCTCCTCAATCGACGTGATGCACGTGATGAAGAACCTTTGCGTGAACCTGCTAGGCTTCTTGGGCGTGTATGGGAAGACAAAAGATACACCTGAGGCACGAGAGGACCTGCAACATTTGCACGAAAAAGATGGCATGCCTCCGAAGCAGTATAAAGGTCCTGCCAGCTACGCTCTTACAAAAGAAGAGAAATAAATCTTCTTTGAATGCGTGCTCAGTATGAAGGTCACGACTGGCTTCTCGTCGAATATAAAGGGAATAATAAATATGCCAGAGAAAAAGTTTCAGATCCTAAAGTCTCATGACTGCCACGTGATTATGACGCAACTGCTTCCGGTTGCATTGAGGGGGCTTCTACCGGAAAACGTCCGATTAGCCATTATGAAGCTATGTGCATTCCTCATTGCAATCTCTCAGAAGGTGATCGATCCAGAAATCGTACCAAGGCTAAGGAGTGATGTGGCGCAATGTCTTGTCAGTTTCGAGCTGGTGTTCCCACCATCCTTCTTCAATATCATGACGCACGTCCTAGTTCATCTAGTCGACGAGATTGTCATCCTGGGCCCGTATTTCTACACAATATGTTCCCCTTTGAGAGGTTCATGGGAGTCCTAAACAAATATGTCCGTAACCGCGCTAGGCCAGAAGGAAGCATCTCCATGGGCCATCAAACAGACGATGTTATCGGGTTTTGTGTTGACTTCATTCCTGGCCTTAACAAGATAGGTCTCCCTAAATCGCGGTATGAGGGGAGACTGACTGGAAAAGGCACTCTTGGAAGAGACTCAATAATATGCAGGGATGGATACTCTTGGTCTCAAGCACACTACACAGTTCTACAGAACTCTACCTTGGTGACCCCGTATGTCGATGAACACAAGAACAGTCTACGCTCCAAACACCCGGAGCAGTGCGATGACTGGATTACATGTGAACACATCAGGACTTTCAGCAGTTGGTTGGAAACACATCTCAGAGGTGACAACACTGTTTGTGATGAGTTGTACTTGTTGTCTAGGGGACCATCTTTGACTGTATTGACTTACAAAGGATACGAGATAAATGGGAATACATTTTACACGATCGCCCAAGATCAAAAGAGCACCAACCAAAACAGCGGTGTCCGCTTTGATGTAGCAACCGAGAGCGAAAAGGACACATGTTATGGTTACATAGTGGACATATGGGAACTTGACTACGGACCTGATTTTAAGGTCCCTTTGTTTAAGTGCAAATGGGTCAATCTGTTAGGCGGCGGGGTACAGGTAGACCCACAGTACGGAATGACAACAGTGGATCTGAAAAATCTTGGGTACACTGACGAACCGTTCGTCCTAGCCAATGATGTGGCACAGGTTATCTATGTGAAGGACATGTCTACCAAACCGAGAAAAAGAAAAGATAAGGAAGCGAATACATCATACGATGAGCCAAAGCGCCACATAGTTCTTTCAAGAAAAAGGGACATCCTGGGAGTGGACGGCAAGACAGACATGTCTGAAGATTATGAAAAGTTTCATGAAATTCCTCCCTTCAATGTCAAGGCTGACCCAAGCATCCTGATAAACAATGAAGATTATCCATGGTTACGGCACAATAAGCAAATGACACAAGTGAAGAAAAAGTGAAGACTTTCTCCCGCAATAAGCAAATGCTATGTGGGTGAAATTATGATACCATCCCAACTTTGATGTCTTATGGTTCGAAACTTTGATACTTTGAAAGTGATTGTCCATTTTGTACACGAAGTGCATCAAGATTTTGTCGTAACCCTCTCTACTTTTTGGAACATGCTATGTGGGTGAAATGAAGATACCATGCCAACTTTCAACCTTTTTCAGAGTTCATTTTGAAATGCTTTCCAATTTCAGAGTTATTTAGCTCAAAGAATGAATTAATAGCAAACAGAATGAACTACAAAACTTTTATGAAAATAAAAACAATCAATTAAAATATTATGTTATGATCAACTAAAATAAAACTATAATATTCTTCAATAGAAAAAAGAATATATTTTTGTGACCTAAAATCAAACTATAAGTATTTAATTGTAAGTATAAATAAAAAATAAATAGCAAAGAAGAAAAAAAATTCTATTTTTATAGTAAAGTTATTCATAAACTAGTGATTCACACAAATTTTTAAAAATTCAAATTTAAACTATTCAAAATTTAAAACTAATGGCACTAACAGAAAGTTTATAATTTTTGTGACCTAAAAGCAAAAAGAAATCACTAAAAAACTGTAAGTATTTAGTTTTAAGTAGAAATAAAAAATAGAAAACCAAAAAAATGTAGAAATAAAAAAGAAAAAACCAAAAAATGCCACCTACTGGGCCTCCACGGCCTGAATACGACTAGAAACCCTACATGGGCCAGGATTCAGGCCCGCAGAGGCCCAATAGGCCCACAGGCAGTAGCAAGTTTAGGCCCGAAAGCCTGCATTAGAGAGGAGCTCGAATGGGGAGGCACAGCAGCGCTTATAAACCAGTGCTGGCGCCCTTCAGCTAGCGATGTGGGACTAAACTTTTGGGCGCTGCCAGCACAAGGGCATTGGTCCCGGGTGGTGGCACCAACCGGGACTAAAGGGGGAATTAATCACGGTTCGTGGCACCAACCGTGACCATTGCACCCCTTTAGTCCCGGTTGGTGCCACCAACCGGGACCAAAGGGTTGGTGGCACCAACCGGGACTAAAGGGGTGCATTAGTCCCGGGTCGTAGCACCAACCGGGACCAATGCTTTTGGTATATAAGCTGGACTTGTGAAAATTTTACAACTTCACCATCAGTTCGTGCCCGACGCCCCAGCGCCGCTCCTCGTCGCCGTCTCCATCATCGCCCCTGCCTCCGACGCCGTCGCCGCGCCGCCCCTGCCCCCGACGCCGTCGCCGTGCCGCCCCTACCTCCGACGCCGTCGCCGCGCCGCCCCTGCCTCCGGTGCCGTCGTCACGCCGCCCCTGCCGCCGACCACGTCGTCGCCGCGCCGGCCCCTGCCCCGCGCCCTAGCCCCTTCCCGCGGCCCGCCCCCGCCCACCGACGCCGTCGCCATCATCGCCCCTGCCTCCCCCGCGGTCGCCATCGCCAGAGCCCCCGCTGTGAGCCGCCGCGCCCATCCGGCTCAAAACATGTTTTTATTAGATTAATTTCTTATTAGATTTATTACATTAATGTTTTGTTCACAGCATGTTTTTGTTCATATATGTATTTTTTTGTTCATTTGTGTATTAATGTTTTTGTTGCATATATGTAATTTTTTCAATGTATATATGTATGTGGTAGCTATATATGCATGATGAGGGGGGTGGGGTTCGATATACCCCCTCCCCAATAATTTCAACATGAGCGGAGAGGTCGATATAGCCCCTCCCCGACAACATGAGAGAGGGACGAGGGGTCGAGAGAACTAAATAAGATGATGATGTTTATGATGTTTTTTTCCTGTTGATGATATGATGATATTGATGATGTTTTTTTCTGTTGATGATATGATGATGTTTTTTTTCTGTTGATGATATATATGATGATGTTTTTTTTCATATATGCATTTTTTTCATATATATGATGATGTTAGTGGAGAGGAAAAAGTAAAATAAGGAAAAGAAAAATAAGTAGAGAAAGAAGGAGAAGAAGAAGGAGAAGATGAGGAGAGGAAGAAAGGGAAGAGGAGAAGAAGAAAGGAATAGAGGAGAAGAAGAGAAAATTAGAATATATATTCTATTTTCTCTTTTCTCCTCTATTCCCTTTCTTCTTCTCTTCTTTTTTTTCTTCTTTTTTTTCTTCGACACATGGGGGGGGGTCGAGAACGTCGGACATTCATGAGAGAGGCGAGGAAGAAGGGGAAGAAGAGGGAGAAGAAGAGGAGAGGAAGAAGAGGAAGTCTTCTCCTCTATTCTTTCTTTTCTTCTTTTTTCTTCTTCTTCTTCCTCTTTTTTTTATCGGGAACGAGGGTCGTCGAGAGGTCGAGGAGCGGTAGAGGAGAAACCCTAAATAGAAAGTATCGTCGGTGTGAGATACATGTACTGTCGGTGTCGGACACTACACCCACATCCCACAAGTGGCGCGGGCTTCGATGCCCACGTCACTTGTGGGACGTGGATGTAGTGTCCGACACCTAAGGCCACATGTATCTCACACCCACGATACTTGCTAGCTATTTAGGGTTTCCTATACCGAAAAGAAGAGGAGAAATAAATAAGAAGAAGAAAAAAGAAGAAAAAGAAGAGGAGAAGAAGAAAGGAATAGTGGAGAAGAAGAGAAAATAGAATATATTCTCTTTTCTCTTTTCTCCACTATTCCTTTCTTCTTCTCCTCTTTTTTTTGTTCTTTTCTTCTTCTTCTTCTTATTAGCCAGAAGTAGAGAGAGGTTTCCTAGTGTCAAAGTATTGAAGAAATCCATGCCTTCATCATTAGCCGGAAGTAACCAGGGCATGTTGGTACGAAGTTCTGCAAAGTTATTCCGGAATGGAGTCCCGGATAGAATAATCCGCCTTTTGGTACGAATTCAGCAAAGGCCTTCCAAATAGCGATATTCGGAAGGCTCTTGCTGAACTTTGTACCAAAAAGCGAATTATCCTATCTGGGACTCCGTTCCAGAACAACTTTGAAGAGCTTCGTACCATCATGCACATGTTACTTTCGCCTAATGATGAAGACATGGTTTTGTTGAATCCCTTGACACTAGGCAACCTCCCGACCCCTCGGCGATCCTATCGAACATGAGAGGAAGAAGAGGATAAAAAGAGAAGAGGAAGAAGAAAAAAAAAGAGGAGAAGAAAGAATAGAGGAGATCTTCTCCTCTATTCTTTCTTCTCCTCTTATTTTTCTTCTTCCTCCACTTTTTTTTATCGGGAACGAGGGTCGTCGAGAGACATAGATGTAGTGTCGTCGTTGTCGATATATACCCCCTCCCGATAGCTTACTATGATTAGGTAGCTAGTTCTACATTTGGCACTAATATATCCTAATATATCCATCTATCATGTTTGAATAATAATTGCCATGTTGTAAATATTTGTAGAAACTATGGACACCGCCCTAGACGAAGCAACAAAAGAAGCGTTGTTGAGGGACATAATCGCAGAAGGAAGTGATGCCATCTCGTTGTTTCTCAACGAAACCGATGGTCTGGAAGGAGAGGGTGAACAAGCTGGCTACGGTGACCTAATGCCGGTGTAAGAAGAAGAACATGAGGACGGCTCCGGTGACCCAATGCCGGTGCAAGAAGGAGACCGTGATGACGGCTCCGGTGACCGAACCGAGTCCGGCCAGGTATATATATTAGTTAAGCCTATGTTGACTAGCTGATTGATGCATTCATAGTTTTGGTATGTACAAATATTAATTACGTCTTTGTTCTTTTTTCTAGCCCTCCGAATCGAGCACAACTTCGGTAAAGAGACGAGGCCCGAAGAAAAAGTTGAGCTCGGATGAAAAGTTTGAGATCATAGCAATCGCGCCCGACGGCCAACCTATTGAACCCCTCCGGACAAAGAGCGCATTTGTTGCTCAGTGCGGGGTTCTGGTTAGGGACAAGATCCCGATAAGCATCCAGCAATGGTTTAAGCCGGCTACAGAAGACCTTGAGGTGTCTTATGTCAATGATATGCAGAAAAATGATCTTTGGACTGAGCTGAAGTCAAATTTCACCCTACCGCCTGAGGATAATCCAGAGAACCTAGTTAAAGAGAAATTAATCAAGTCTTTTGCTCTGAAGAGGATGGCAGAACTATTTAGGAGGTGGAAGAAAGAGCTGAATAAGTTTGTCGAAAATAATGAGACACCAGAATTCAAGGGCAGATATGAGAAGATCAGAGATCACTGGCCCGCATTTGTGGCCCACAAGACATCAGAAAAGAGTAAGAAGATGTCGGCGACAAACAAGCAAAATGCTGCGAAGAAGAAGCTTCACCATCGCACGGGGTCAGGTGGCTACCTCGTAGCCCGGCCTAAGTGGTCCAAGATTGAGAATGATCTGGTTCATAAAGGGATCGAACCAGAGACAATTAACTGGCCAGACCGTTGCCGGACTTGGTTCTTCGGGGCTGGCGGAACACTGGACCCTGTAACAGGGAAGTGCATTTGGACGAACGATCAAATGGACATACCAGTCAGTAAGCTTAAGCAGTATATCGAAGCAGCGTAGGAAGGGACATTCTTTCCAGACAGAGAGAACGACGAGCTCACAATGGCCCTCGGGAATCCTGAGCACCCTGGACGGACACGAGGCACGCCAGGCTCCATTCCGTGGAAGGTTGGGTTTCCGGACGCAGGCGGTTACAAATCCCATGAAAGGAGGAAAAAAGTGCAGCAGACCCAAATACAGGCGCCGCAAGCAAGGGTAGACGCGATAGAGGAACGAGAAGCAAATCGCAGCAAACGTACTGCCGAAGCCTCCCCCGAAGCTACCCTGCCATCTCAGCGCAGAAGCAGCGTGGCTTCCACCGAGCTGCTTCAGCTAGAGCATGCCTTGACGGCTCCTGCCAGCTATCCCGTGGATGCTACAACGGAGTCTCAAAACTGCCACCTTATGACGCAATGGATGAATTTGAAGGTCCAGGCGGCTGTTGGCTCTGTTTATCCTACTGAACCCGGCGCAACTTTTCACTGCCGGCCGATTCCAGAAGGATATGCTAGGGTGATGGTGGATGAGATAACGGAGGGATTTGAGGACCTCCAGCTTGACCACCCTACCGGTGAAGGGGAGACTCGGCTGGGGTCTGCTCTGAAGACTCCATGCCTATGGCGGAAGGAGCTCATCAACCTTCCGAACTGGACGCCACCGCCTCCTCCTCCTCCTCCGGCGAGTCAGGGCACTCCGCCTCCACCGCCTCCTCCTCCGGCGAGTGACGATCAGGGCCCTCGGCCGGCTCCTTCTCCGGTGCGTGGCGGCACTCTGCCTCCTTCTCCGCCTGCGCCGACGCGCCCGAGCAGCCAGCATCCTCCTTCTCCGCCTCGTCAGCAAGGGCGGAAGAGACCTGCCGCCGCTCCAGCTGCTCCGGCGCGTCGTAGTCCTTCTCCTCCGCCTCTTAAGCAAGTAAAGAAGACAACCGCTCCGTCTGCTCGGTCGGCGTCTAGCAGTACAACCAGAGGCGGGAGGACATACAGATTCGGTCCTTCTCTGAAGACTCCAGAGAAGTTACCATATGAGAGGACCCTGGAGGAGAACGCCGAGATCGCGCGAGAAGAAGTGAGGAACTTCTTTGAAGGGGTGAAAGCAAAGAAACATCCACCTCCGGAGGAGAAGGTAGATCGGGTGAAAGTGAAGCGCACTCTGGCTGCCCTGACAAAACCACCGAAGTCTGATCCGCCGAAAGGAAACTATGACCGCATTATTGGAAAGGAATTTGCCGAAGCGGAGCGGTCGGGAAGTACTGTCAGTGATCAAAGGTTGAAAGAACGACGAGCTGGGAAACAAATTGCCCAGCTCGGCGAACAAGCGAAGCAATCGTGCCCCCCGCTCAAGGTACCTAGCCACAACGTCGATAATGATCCGTGGATGGTGCCCGGTTATAGCAATCTTGCAGATTACCTGCCCGACGAAGTACATTATGAACCCATGGAGGTGCAGATATAAAGATACGAGTACGGGAAGCCTCTCGTCAAAGATGAAAGATCTCTATCAACGATGATGCGAAGATTGCATGATTGGTACGTGAAAATCTGCAGAGACTCTGGGGGGAGGAGTACTTTGTATGCGAGAGTTAAACCGGAGCATGACCTCGTTGGAATTGATCTGTTGCCTGTTCCATTTGAGGAGTTCTATCAGTTTTTCAATCAATTGGCCCTCGATAAAACAACGGTCGCCTGCTACTGTCTGTAAGTAGTACTACTTCTGTCATTAAGTTTCTCTATATAGCTTAGCTCTTTCATTGCATGTATTTATAATCATCCTCACTATATTATGCAGATTGAAGATCGCCGAATTGAAGAAAAGACAAGTCGGTGATATTGGGTTCATTAACACATATCTCATAGATGCAACTGAGGTTAAACTTCATGCCGCAGCTACCGAGGCCAACTTGCTACGATCGTTCGTAATAAATCAAAACAAAGATATAATACTCTTTCCTTACAACTTCAGGTGAGTGTTACTGTCTTGTGCGTATTCGGTTTCCCTTATATATTAGTCAAGGTTATAGTAATTTAATTGATGAGTTATGCATGTGTGTGCAGTTAGCACTATATTCTCCTAGAGATTAAGCTTGAGCAGGGAGTAGTAACCGTCTTGGACTCTAAACGAAAAGATCCCAAGGAGTATGCGGACATGACTGAAATCCTCAAGAAGTAAGTTAAATCAATCATTATCCACCATATCAGCAACTTTGTTCATTTCCTGATATCAAGTAATTGTTTTCTTTGTCCGGCAGGGTTTGGAGAAAATTCACCAACACAGTTCCGGGACTGCCGAAGGAGCTGGAATTTAGACACCCGAAAGTAAGTACTATAGTAGCATGTTCCGCGCATCTCCTAGTGATTCAAGCGCTAGTTTCATCAATACCATTTAGCATTCTTGCTTATCAGTTTGATTGACCTCTATTTCTTGTAAAGTGGTTGTGGCAGGAACAAGGGAATGATTTCTGTGGATACTACATCTGCGAGTCCATCCGCCACACGACCTGTGAGCGGGGCGGGTACTCTAACGAACAATATGAAGTACGTAAATAACAACATTCACAATTTTATTTTATTACCATCATTTGTGTTGAGTTTCATTCATTTATATATATATATATATATATGTATTGACCCCCTTCTTCAAATTAGATGTTTCGGAAGCGGGATGAACTCCTAGCACTAGCTCGCATGCGAGCAATTCAAGAGGAATTGGCGGCATTCTTTCTTGACCACGTGATCCCTGAAGATGGAGAATTCTATGTGGACCCTGAGTCCGTATGATTATATTTGTAAGAGATAATTATTGTATATATGTAGCCGGTAGTGTCAGATAGATATACGAGAACTTGTTGTTCGACCAATCTCTCGGAGAAGGAGAGGTGGTCGATATCACTTCTCTCTGTATATAAGCATATATGTTCATGACGATCTTCTGTTTCCTTCGTTTGCTTACTAGCTAGCTAGCGTGTCTAGTCCTCTCTATATACGTATGTATAGTACGTAGCGTCGACCAAGCACGGACATAAGAGAGGACACTTCTCTCTATTAATTATAACTAGCTAACACAATATATGAAACACCTAAATTAACCCCGCAAAACCCCCAACCCCCCCCTTTCAAAAAAAAACAAAAACCCCAGCCACAGAAGTGCTGACGCGTGGATGCCTATTGGTCCCGGTTGGTGCCACCAACCGGGACCAAAGGGTCTCCTGACTGGGCTCTGTGCACTGCCCACGTGGAGGGCCTTTAGTCCCGGTTCTGGATTGAACCGAGACTAAAGGGGGGAGGTATTAGTACCGACACTTTAGTCCCGGTTCCGGAACCGGGACTAAAGGCCCTTACGAACCGGGACTATAGGCCCTTTTTCTAAAAGTGCACCTGGTCGAAGCGTACGTAGCGTTGTCATTCTGGTCGCGAACGTGTACGTACATATATACTGGTGGATGTAGAGGCGCGCACGTGTCGTAGTAGAGGCGGCCAGGGTGCAAGAAAGAAAATACGGCCACGTATGTGTACATACGGGCGGGGTCTCGAACGCCTACTCGCGCATACGTACGGCGAGGGCTCGTTGACATGGCTGGGTCAGAACGGAGAAACAGCGTCGTCATCGTGTTCATGGGGAGGCAACGGAATGCGTGGCCGTGTTCATCGGGAGGCAACGTGGCTGGGTTGGAACGGAATGCGTGATCGTGTTCATTGGGAGGGCTTGGACGGAAGAGGCGATGGAAACGAGGCCTGGCGTACCGCACAACGGAGGAAACGGACCTCCTATGGTCGAAACGGGGGTCCTGTTGATCGGGAGGGGTGTGGCATACCGCAAAACGGAGGAAACGGACCTCCTACGGTCGAAACGGCGGTCCAGTTGATCGGGAGGGGTGTGGCGTACCGCAAAATGGAGGAAACGGACCTCCTACGGTCGAAACGGGGGTCCTGTTGATCAGGAGGGGTGTGGCGTACCGCAAAACGGAGGAAATGGACTTGTGTTGGAGCGCTACGGTCGAAACGGGGGTCCTGTTCATCTCCACCGTCGACGCCCTCCAGCCTCCACGAGCTACTATTCATCCACCGTCGACCTCCTCCAGCCTCCACGGGCTCCTGTTCATCCAGCCTCCACCGCGCGCTACTCCACCGGCTACTGTTCAACCACCCCTCAACCGTCTACTGTTCATCCAGCCCTCAACACCACGTGGTCCTGTTCAACCACCCGTCCACGGGCACCCCTCCACCGTCTACTGTTCATCCTGCCCTCCACACCACTGGGTCCTGTTCATCCACCCCTCCACGGGCACCCCTCCACCGTCTACTGTTCATCCTGCCCTCCACACCACGGGGTCATGTTCATCCACCCCTCCACGGGCACCCCTCCACCGTCTACTATTCATCCAGCCCTCCACCACACCACGGGGTCCTGTTCATCCACCCCCACCTGGAACTGTTCGTCCAACCCCCCCCCCCCCCCCGCAACGCTCACTGTTCATCCAGAGGCAGCATCGATCGGCTTCAGTTAGAAGCAGTAGCCAAGGAATCGCTCGATCAGGTTCAGTTAACAGCCATCGATCGATCGCTCGGGTTCAGTAACGCGTAGCCTACAATGCAATCGCTCGGGTTCAATTAGAGCCCAACGCCTCGCTCGGGTTCAGTTAGAGCCAACGCCTCGCACACACGCGCGTACGTGTATGAGAGAAACGCGCATCGCTCGGCCCCCGACCTCCCACCGTAACCGGGAACTCCTCGAAATTTTCCTCCCCCTCGCTTCTACCACGGTTTTTCCCATCATGGACGGCCCAAAGAATGTCATGCAGCTGCGTCTCCGGCCCGGCCAGGACGAAAATCCCATTTTCTGTCATGATTTTTTGTCATAGAAGTAGGATCCCACCACATCTATGATGATACCGGGTTTTGTCACAATTATCGTCATAGAAGTGTCATATGTATGACAGAAAAAAATTTCATTCGGCCCAAAATGTCACGGATGTGTCTTTTTTTATGTAGTGGGCTAGAGAGAAAGAAATTATTGAATCTGATAATATTGATGAAGGTGATGATGAGGATAGGCTTGTTATTCCTGAAGGTTATATTTTTGATAAAGAGGCTTCTGCTGCTATTTTAGCTTGCAACGATAACGATGAGCTTAGAAGGTTAATAGCTAAATGGAACAAGGAATCTCTTAGAGATAGAATGAGGCCTGACCCTGCTTTTGCTACTTCACCTATTTGTGTTCCTGATAAGGATTATGAATTCTCTGTTGATCCTGATATAATTACTTTGGTTGAATCTGATCCTTTCCATGGTTATGAATCTGAAACTGTTGTGGCACATCTTACTAAATTTAAATGATATAGCCACCCTGTTCACTAATGATGAGAGATCTCGCTACTTTTATATACTTAAAATATTTCCGTTCTCATTAAAGGGTGATGCTAAGATATGGTTTAATTCTCATGATCCTGGTTGTGTGCATAGTCCCCAGGATATGATTTATTACTTCTCTGCTAAATATTTCCTTGCTCATAAGAAACAAGCTGCTTTAAAGGAAATATACAACTTTGTGCAAATTGAAGAAGAGAGTCTCCCACAAGCTTGGGGAAGGCTTCTCAAGTTACTTAATGCTTTGCCTGATCATCCTCTTAAGAAAAATGAAATACTTGATATCTTTTATAGTGGACTAACCGATGCTTCCAGAGATTACCTGGATAGTTGTGTTGGTTATCTTTTTAGGAAAAGAACACCGGATGAAGCTGAAATTCAATTGAATAATATGTTGACAAATGAAAATAATTGGGCACATCCTGAGCCAGCTCCTGCTCCAATTACTGAGCCTATTCCTAAACCAACTCCGAAGAAGAGAGGTGTTCTATTTCTCAGTCCTGAAGATATGCAAGAGGCAAAGAAATTTATGAAAGAAAAAGGTATTAAAGCTGAAGACGTTAAGAATTTACCTCCTATTGAAGAAATACATGGTCTTAATTTACCGCCTGTTGAAGAAACATATGATCTTGATCCATTACCTATTGAAGAACCTCCTGATCCCGATATACCGACACAGGTAGTAAAGGTAAATTCTCTCTATAGATCTGATAAAGCTGAAGTCCCTCCAACTAAAATTGCTAGTCAGTGCTTGTATGAGTTTGACAACTTTATGTTTAAGCAAGAAGACTTCAATGCTTATTTTGGTAGACAATTAAAACAAAATGCTTATATGATTAAACACTTGGGTGACTATATGGCTAATATTAGAGGTGAACTTAAACTTGTTAGCAAACATGCTTCTATGGTTACCACTCAAGTAGAACAAGTACTTAAAGGTCAAAAAGAATTGCTCAATGAAATGAATAGTAAGAAAAATGATTATGGTGTTAGAGAGGCTACTAGAACTGGTAGAATGACTCAGGAACCTTTGTATCCTGAAGGCCACCCTAAGAGAATTGAGCAAGATTCTCAGAGAAATAATATTGATGCACCTAGTTCTTCTAAAAGGAAGAAAAAGAAAAATGATAGGACTTTGGAAACTTCTAGTGAACCTATTGCAGAACCACGTGAGAATCCAAATGAGATATCTATGTCTGATGCTGAAACACAATCTGGTAATGAACATGAACCTACTGAAAATGTTAATGATGATGTTCATGATGATGCCCAACCTAGTAATGATAATGACGTAGAAATTGAACCTGTTGTTGATCTTGATAACTAGGGCTGGAAAAAAAGCTCGAAGCTTGCGAGCTAAACGAGTAGCTCGTGACTCGGCTCGGATCGACTCGAACTCGAAGAATAACGAGTCGAGCCAAGCTTTAGTTTAAGATCGTTTATAGAACGAGTTAAACGAGCCGGTCTCATGAGTACTCGTGTAACTCGTTAGGCTCGGTACAAAAGATCATCGAAGCATCATGCGCCCCAGGTGCACAACACAATGCCCAGGCGTTATAATTGTTTGGTCATTATATGTAACTAACTTGATGATCATTATGGTCATGTATAATTGTTTGTGGTTAATGGTCATGTACATGGTACTGTCTTGATGGTACTACCAATTGTAAGTTAAGATCGTATATGCTTATAATTGTTTGTGAACATTGCACCTGTTTAATATGTACATTTTACATTCCCAAGTAATCATTTTTATCATATTCATAAGGTTTTATGTTCATAGCATTAACGAGCTTAACAAGCTAAATGAGCCAGCTCGCGAGTTAAATGAGTCGAGCCAATCTTGGATTTGAGCTCGTTGTAGTAACGAGTCAAGTCGAGATAGCTCGTTAATGAAATGAGCTTTAGCGAGTCGAGCCGAGCTGGCTCGACTCGGCTCGGATTCCAGCCCTATTGATAACCCACAATCAAAGAATCAACGTTATGATAAGAGAGACTTTGTTGCTAGGAAACATGGTAAAGAAAGAGAACCATGGGTTCAGAAACCCATGCCTTTTCCTCCCAAACCATCCAAGAAAAAGGATGATGAGGATATTGAGCGCTTTACTGAAATGATTAGACCTATCTTTTTGTGTATGCGATTAACTGATATGCTCAAAACTAATCCTTATGGTAAGTATATGAAGGATATCATTACTAATAAAAGAAATATATCGGAAGCTGAAATTTCCATCATGCTTGCTAATTATACTTTTAAGGGTGGAATACCAAAGAAACTTGGAGATCCAGGAGTACCTACTATACCATGCTCCATAAAAAGAAATTATGTTAAAACTGCTTTATGTGATCTTTGAGCCGGTGTTAGTGTTATGCCTCTTTCTTTATATCGTAGACTTGATTTGAATAAGTTGACACCTACTGAAATATCTTTGCAAATGGCTGATAAATCAACTGCTATACTTGTCAGTATTTGTGAGGATGTGCCTGTTGTGGTTGCAAACGTTACTATTTTAACGGACTTTGTTATTCTTGATATTCCCGAGGACGATAGTATGTCTATTATTCTTGGAAGACCTTTTCTGAATACTGCAGGGGCTGTTATTGATTGCAACAAAGGCAATGTCACTATTCATGTTAATGGTAATGAGCATACGGTACACTTTCCGAGGAAACAACCTCAAGTTCATAGTATCAACTCTATTGGAAAAATTCCATCGATTATATTTGGAGGTTTTGAATTTCCTCTTCCTACTGTCAAGAAGAAATATGATATTTTTATTATAGGGGATGTGCGTATCCCCGTTGAGGTAACATAGTGTTATTCAAAATTTCTCCGGCTCCATGTTAATCGGAATGAGTTTGTTAACAAGACCTGATCAACCTTGTTAGTGGATTCCTTTTGATGAGCATGAGATGGATGAAACTAGAAGCACAACCTTCTGTAGCCTCATTGTACTTTCTGTTATTTATTTGAAATAAAGAAAAAATAGTATTTTTCTGTCTGTTTCCTGATTTATCCGTGCAATATAAAAATATCCCGAAAATAAAAGTCCTCCAAATGCCATGCCAATTTAATATGATTTTTTCGGGAATATTTGGGGATTTATGGTGCAAAAATCACCGCGGGGGGAGCTGCCACCTGGCCACGAGGGTGGAGGGCGCGCCCCCTGCCTCGTGGGCCCATGGTGGCCCTCCTCCACTTATTCCTGCACCCATCCTCTTCTTCTTCCTCCCCCAAACACGAATAACCAGCTCAAGCACGAGTTCTAGCTCACTTTGCTGTGATTTTCGATCTCCTTTGCTCAAAGCACCTCTCCGAAAACTTTGGGGAGATTGTTCCTTGGTATGTGACTCCTCCATTGGTCCAATTAGTTTTTGTTCTAGTGCTTTATTCATTGCAAATTTGTGCTGCATAGGTGACCATGTTCTTGAGCTTGCATGTCAAATTTATATGGTTCCAAGTAGTTCTAATGCTTGATATAGGCTCTAGGCACTTGTAGGTGTAGTTGCCATCAGTTTTATTGAAGTTGGTTCACTTTTGTTTGAAGTTCCTAAAAATTACAGAAATTTTTCAGAGAAAACAATATGCTTAGGAAGATGTTCCAAGGTGGTTCTTCAAGGAAGCAAGGCCCCAGGCTTGCTATGCGTGATGCTAACGAGAAACCACCAAGAGACGCTCTAGTGCGGCCTTGTGAATGGCTTTCGGAAATCGAGCGGGAATCAAAGAAGAACTTAACGCATATTTGCGTAACGCCGAGCTTGAGGACTTTGAGTCAGAAAAATGCCCACAGTACCATGATCTCACAAGCTCATTTGTGAGGAGGTTTGAATTTTCATCTTCACGTAATTCTCCAACAGTGATGTTTGATCTTTATGACATATCTTATACCATGGACTTAGAGGATTTTACATTTTCCTGCAAACTTCCACAATGGGGTAGTACTATTGATCCCCGTAAATCTGAATTTAAAGACTTTCTTGCTGGAATAATTGTAGGGGAATCTAGAGATATAACGCAAGCTACCATAGGGAGCATTCACTTTCCTGCTATACTTTATTTTGCTCTCTTCATAGGTAGATGCATAAATGCTAAGGATGAACCATGTCACATGTGCGTCCCTGACCTTCGCATTCTCAGGAGTGCTGTGTTAGGAGACCAATCTTATCATATGGGAGCCATTGTAGCTCGTAGGTTGCATCACAATAGATATAATGGAGATTTCTTTGGAGGAATTTATGCAACCTGCTTAGCTAATTTTCTTGAGGTGGATGTTCGTGAGGGTGACATGGAGTTTCCCCCTGCTTATTTAGATTTTAATTCTATGGTTTCCCACCAGTTTGTCGAGAGGACTGAATCACCTCTCCAATATCGACTAATCTTTAACAAACGACATGTTGTCCGTATTACTCTCCCTGCTCCTGCCTTCTTTGATTCTTAGGCAAAAGTAAGATATACCATTACCAGAGAGGAGGCAGTTGAGTACGAGAGGGGAGCAGAGGCAGCCCGACGCCGCGCTGCAGCTCAGGCGGCGATAGTCGCTGCATCGCAGTACGAGCCCAGCTACACCTACGTGTATCCGCCAGGCCATCCCTGGCCATGAACCAACTTAGGCCAAAATCCTAAGCTTGGGGGAGTACGTATTTCTCACCGACATTACATTTATGTTCACACACACTCATTGCTAGATGTCGGTGCTCATACTCTTTCACTATAATATCCATGCTAGTTTATTTTCTTTTTCCTGCTTTGTTCTTGTGTGTTTGCTAAACTTTAAGAAAAACCAAAAAAATTTAGTAGTAGTTTATTTTTCTTGCTGTAGTAGTAATAATTAAAAAGAAAACCCAAAAATATTTCCCGTTCTTCTTTTGCTTGTTGGGAGTTTTCCCGTGTAAATAGTTTTATTTCTTTTCTTTTCTTTGGGGGTCGATAGGAGAAGACCATAATTAAATTGTTGAAGTGGCTCTTATATGCTTTATTGTTGATTTAACCAAGAGCCCATATTACCTTGTCTTCTCCTGTTTATTGAATGCTCGCAGATTCCAGCTTAGTCCAATGCACGTGCACCCATATTATTATTCACATCGTTCGGTCGTCCAAGTAAAAGGCAATTATGATGATATATGATGGACTGACTGAGATGAGAAAAGCTGGTATGAACTCGACCTATTTTGTTTTTGTAAATATGATGAGTTCATCGTTCTTGATTCAGCTTATTATGAATAAACATGTTTGCAATGACAATTAGAGATCATAGTTGCTCGTGCCATGCTTGATTAGCTATGAGTTATAATGGTTTACCTTGCGTGCCAACATGCTATTGAAATGGTTATGATGTGGTATGATGGGGTGGTATCTTCCTTTGAATGATTTAAGTGACTTGACTTGGCACATGTTCACGCATGTAGTCGAAACAAATCAACATAGCCTTCACGATATTTATGTTCATGGTGGATTATATCCTACTCATGCTTGCATCCAATGTTTATTAATTTTAATCATGTACATGGCTGTTGTCGCTCTCTAGTTGGTCGCTTCCCAGTCTTTTTCTAGCCTTCACTTGTACTAAGTGGGAATACTGCTTGTGCATCCAATCCCTTAAACCCCAAAGTTATTCCATATGAGTCTGCTATACCTTCCTATATGCGGTATCTACCTGCCGTTCCAAGTAAATTTGTATGTGCCAAACTCTAAACCTTCAAATAAACATTCTGTTTTGTATGCTCGAATAGCTCATGTATCAACTAGGGCTGCCCTTATCTTCCATGTTAGGCGGGTTATTCTCAAGAGGAGTGGACTCCGCTCCTCACTCACGAGAAAATGGCTGGTCACCGGGATGCCCAGTCCCATGCTTTATGCAAACTAAATCAAAACTAATTGCAAACAAAACTCCCCTTGGGACCTGATGTTTGTTGGAGGCACTCGTTGTTTCAAGCAAGCCATGGATTGATGCTTGTTGTTGGAGGGGGAGTATAAACTTTACCATTCTGTTTGGGAACCGCCTATAATGTGTGTAGGATGCAAGATATCGCCATCTCTTAGTTGTTATGTTGATAATGAAAGTATACCGCTCAAAATATTATTTATCTCTATTTCAAAACCGAGCTCTGGCACCTCTACAAATCCCTGCTTCCCTCTGCGAAGGGCCTATCTATTTACTTTTATGTTGAGTCATCACCCTCTTATTAAAAGCACTAGCTGGAGAGCACAGCTGTCATTTGCATTCATTACTATTAATCTATATTGGGTGTGACTATGATTGGATCTCTTTTACCATGAATTACAATGTCTAGTCAGTCCTTGATCTTTAAAGGTGCTCTGCATTTATGTTTTGCGGTCTCGGAAAGGGCTAACGAGATACCATCTTGTTATATCATATTATGATTGTTTTGAGAAAGTGTTGTCATCCGAGATTTATTATTATCGCTCGCTAGTTGATTATGCTATTGATATGAGTAAACATGAGACCTGAGAATTATTGCAAATTTTGTTAGTTATAATCTTTGCTGAAAACTTGAATGCTGGCTTGACATATTTACAACAACAAGAGCAAACAGAGTTTGTAAAAGTTTTTCTTTTTCTCTTTCAGTTTGTCAACTGAATTGCTTGAGGACAAGCAAGGGTTTAAGCTTGGGGGAGTTGACACGTCTCCGTCGTATCTACTTTTCCAAACACTTTTGCCCTTGTTTTGGACTCTAACTTGTATGATTTGAATGGAACTAACCCGGACTGACGCTGTTTTCAGCAGAATTGCCATGATGTTGTTTTATGTGCAGAACACAAAAGTTATCGGAATGACCTGAAACTCCACGGAATATCTTATAAGAAATAATAAAAAATCCTCGCCAAAGATGAAAACCAGGGGCCCACACCCTGTCCACGAGGGTGGGGGGCGCCCCCCCCCCCTAGGGCGCGCCCCCTACCTCGTGGGCCCCCTGGAGACCTTCCGACGCCAACTCTAACTATATATTTGCTTTCGGGGAAAAAATCAAGGAGAAGAAATCATCGCGTTTTACGATACAGAGCCACCGCCAAGCGCTAAAACCTCTCGGGAGGGCTGATCTGGAGTCCGTTCGGGGCTCCGGAGAGGGGGTTTCGTCGCCATCATCATCATCAACCATCCTCCATCACCAATTTCATGATGCTCACCGCCGTGCGTGAGTAATTCCATCGTAGGCTTGCTGGACGGTGATGGGTTGGATGAGATCTATCATGTTATCAAGTTAGTTTTGTTAGGGTTTGATCCCTACTATCCACTATGTTCTGAGATTGATGTTTCTATGACTTTGCTATGCTTAATGCTTGTCACTAGGGCCCGAGTGCCATGATTTCAGATCTGAACCTATTATGTTTTCATGAATATATGTGTGTTCTTGATCCTATCTTGCAAGTCTAGTCACCTACTATGTGTTATGATCCGGCAACCCCGAAGTGACAATAATCCGGACCACTCCCGGTGATGACTTTAGTTTGAGAAGTTCATGTATTCACTAAGTGCTAATGTTTTGTTCTGGTTCTCTATTAAAAGGAGGCCTTAATATCCCTTAGTTTCCATTAGGACCCCGCTGCCACGGGAGGGTAGGACAAAAGATGTCATGCAAGTTCTTTTCCATAAGCACGTATGACTATATTCGGAATACATGCCTACATTACATTGATGAATTGGAGCTAGTTCTATGTCACCCTATGTTATGACTGTTACATGATGAACCGCATCCGGCATAATTATCCATCACTGATCCAATGCCTACGAGTTTTCCATATACTGGTTTATGCTTATTTACTTTCCCGTTGCATTGTTACAATCACTACAAAATACCAAAAATATTGCTTGTACTTTCATTAATCTTTTGTTACCGTTACCACTACTATCATATTACCTTGCTACTAAATACTTTGCTGCAGATATTAAGTTATCCAGGTGTGACTGAATTGACAACTCACTTGCTAATACTTGAGAATATTCTTTGGCTCCCCTTGTGTCGAATCAATAAATTTGGGTTGAATACTCTACCCTCGAACGCTGTTGCGATCCCCTATACTTTTGGGTTATCACTTATTCTTATAGTCGTGAGAGGATTCATTCCACCCCTCGCCCGAGCCGGAGTTACAGCAGGCATATCGATGAGCCGGCCGTGTCAAGCAACAGGCGACACCACAATCTGCCCCGTGGACATAACCCGGTGGGTGAGGGAGCTGATGCATAGAATGTAGTGGATCAAGGCAGGGCCCGTCGGGAGGCTGAGCTGGCGGCTCAGTATGCGGCCCGTCAACCTTCTCCAGTTCGACCGACAACTTCGGAGGAGCCAGGTGTAACCTTTAGGAATTTGGGGGTGCCGTGTTTAGTGTCGGCTCTACATAATGAGCGTCTGCCCAAGGATTTTAAGGGTCCTCGCAAGGTGCCTAACTATATAGCCGACTTACCTCCTGAAGCATGGGTCGAGAGTTATGAGATGGCCATGGAATTACTAGATGTTAGCGAGGCTGCGTGTGCTAAATATTTCCCCCTGATGTTGGATGGAACGGCCCGCACTTGGTTGAAGGGGCTCCCTGCCAACTCAATTGGGTCATGGGACGAGTTAGAGGCCCGGTTTATCAAGAATTTCAAAGATACGTGCAAGAAGCCTATGTCAATTGTGGATCTGGATGCCTGTGTCCAAGAAGAGGGTGAGTCCACAACCCATTGGGTGCGCCGGGTTTCGACCATCTTACATCCATCGGATCGCATCAATGTCGGTTCAGCGGTCATAATGTTGGAGAAGAATTGTCGTTTTACACCTCTTAAGCAGAAGTTAGGACGGCTCAAGCGCCACTGCAGTGACATGGGGGAGCTGATGGCAGCCCTGGTTAAGTATGCTAACTCTGATGGCACCAGAGGGCAGCAGCATAATCCGGCGAATCAGGGAGGCAATGGTAAGCGCAAAGCTGATAATAGTTTGGACTTTGTCGCTAACAACAACGCACAAAATAATGGCCAGCATCGTAAAGGTAAACCGTCCCCAGGGACCGGAGGGTCAGGCTTTAATCTTGATCAGATGCTAAATCAGCCTTGCCCAAGGCATGGGACGCGAGAAAGACCGTCGGGCCACCTCTGGAAGGACTGCTTCATTATGAAGGAGTACAAAAATCCCAATCTTTTTCAAGACAATAATGGGCCGGGTGGTTGCTCAGGATCCGGCTCTCATGGTCCGGGTTACGGCGGTGGCGGCTCTAGCTCTGGATTCCAACGTGATCAAGACAATCAAGGCAATCAGGGCGGCAACCATCAACAATCAGGTGAGGGGAATCAACAGCAGCAATCTGGATATCAGAGTAACCCCAAAGCAGTTGAATAGTGGGCAGTATCATGTCTTCACCACAAGTTTGTGCAAACGAGATCAGAAGCTTCATAAGAGGGCGGTGAACGCCGTTGAACCGGCAGTTCCCCGTTACTTGCGCTGGTCTGAGCAGCCCATTGTGTGGAGTCGGGAAGATCACCTGCCCCGGGTTGATAATCCGGGTCACCTGGCGTTGGTGGTCGCACCCCAGGTCGGAGGGTATAAGTTCACGAAGGTACACATGGACGGAGGGAGCAGCATGAATATTCTTTATTACGAGACTTTCTGTCGCATGGGGTTGACGGATAAAAATCTTAAACCATCGGACTCTGTTTTCCATGGCGTAGTGCCTGGAAAATCGGCATACCCGGTTGGTAAGATAGCTTTGGAAGTTGCTTTTGGAGATGATCATGACTCTAGGTCGGAGACATTAACCTTAGAAGTGGTAAAAATCAAGAGGCCTTATCATGCTCTGTTTGGACGGCCGGCTTATGCTAAGTTCATGGCAAGGCCCTGTTATGTTTATCTGCAGCTCAATATGCCGGGTCACAAGGGGACCATCATAGTGCACGGGAGCCGGAAGATAGCTTTGGAGTGTGAAGAAGGCGATGCAGCTTATGCTGAGTCGGTTTGTGCAACGGAGGAGTTAAAATTTTATAAGGACAATGTTGATCCGGCGGATATGACTTCTTTGAAAAAGCCAACTACAGAGCATGATCCGGCCTTGAAGTTTAAATCGGCTGATGATACCAAGCTAGTTGATTTCGTTCCTGGCGACTCATCCAAGCAGTTCAGCATCAGTGCTAATCTGGATTCGAAATAGGAAAGCGTGCTCATCGAGTTCATCCGTGAGAACTGAGACATCTTTGCATGGAAACCTTCTGACATGCCAGGTGTACCGAGGGAACTCGCTGAGCACACCCTTAATTTTGATCCCAAGTTTAAACCGGTCAAGCAGTTTCTTCGTCGTTTCAATGAAGAGAGGCGTAAGTCTACTGGTGAAGAGGTCGCCCGGCTCTTGGCGGCTGGGTTTATTGTTGAAGTTTTTCATCCAGAGTGGTTGGCTAACCCGGTGCTGGTACTTAAGAAAAACGACACTTGGCGCATGTGTGTGGATTACACGGATTTAAACAAGGCTTATCCGGCTGATCCTTTTGCTCTCCCTCGTATTGATGAAATTATTGAAGCTACGGCGGGTTGTGAGCGTTTGAGTTTTTTGGATGCTTATTCTGGTTATCATCAGATCAAGATGGCAGTTAAGGACTAGGAGAAAATAGCTTTTATAACTCCCTTTGGAGCCTTCTGCTATGTGTCTATGCCTTCTGGGCTCAAGAGTGCCCAGGCGACTTACCAGCGATGTGTGCAGAATTGTGTTCATAGTCAGATTGGGCGCAATGTTCATGCTTATGTGGATGATATTGTGGTGAAATCCAGAAAGAAGGATACGTTGATAGACGATTTGAAGGAAACCTTTGATAATCTCCGGGTTTATAAGATGATGCTTAACCCGACCAAGTTCGTTTTTGGTGTGCCGGCAGGCAAGCTCCTGGGTTTTCTGGTGTCCAACAGAGGCATTGATGCTAATCCGGAGAAGATCAAAGCCATTACTTCTTTGGCTAAACCGGCGTGTGTCAATGATGTTCAACAACTGGCAGGTCGTATTGCGGCGCTAAGTCGGTTCATAAGCTGGTAGGGAGAGAAGGCTATCCCGTTGTATCAAATGATGAAAAGACAGATAATTTTGTTTGGAGGGATGCCGCTAATGCAGTGTTTGAGGACTTGAAGAAGAAGTTGGCTGAGCCACCTGTTCTTGCTGCTCCAGTTGATAAAGAGCCATTGTTGTTATATGTGGCTGCCAATGCCTGGGCTGTCAGTGTGGCTATTGTGGTGGAACGGAAGGAGGCAACAAGTAATATCTAGTTCAAAGGCCGGTTTACTACATCAGCGAGGTGCTCATTGAGTCCAAGCAGAGGTATTCGCACTGGCAGAAACTTGTCTATGGGATGTTCATGGCAGTCGGAAGCTTAAGCAATATTTTTTGGGTCATCCCATCACTGTGGTTAGTTCTGCTCCTTTAGGGGATATTATTCTGAATAGAGAAGCCACAGGTCAGATAGCCAAGTGGGCCATTGAACTTAGACCTCATGGTTTGAAGTATATGCCTCGCACAACCTTCAAGTCTCAAGCACTGGTGGATTTCATTAATGACTGGACAGAGCTGCAGATGCCTGAGGAAATGCCAGATAACACGTATTGGACTATTCATTTTGATGGGTCCAGACAATTGGAGGGCTCGGGGGCTGGAGTTGTGCTAGCTTCCCCTCGAGGCGACAAGTTTTGTTATGTTCTCCGTTTGATGTTCCCTTGCACTAACAATGCAGCTGAATATGAGGCCTTGCTCCATGGTCTTCGGATGGCTAAGGAGATGAACTTAAGCCGGGTAAGGTGCTTTGGTGACTCAGATTTGGTGGCTCAACAAGTCTCGGGTACTTGGGATTCTAAGGACCCACTCATGGCGGCTTATCGATGAGAGGTCGACATTATTGCTAGTCATTTCAACAGTTATCAAGTTGAGCAGAGTTGGGCAATTCTTGTAGCTGGCGGTTTATTTGAAGCGCAGAAAGGACTGAGCCCCGTTTTGTTACAGTCGTCCACCGGTTCATTCAACATTTTCTTGACGGATTCAGTAATTTCAACATTAGTCAGCTGAATATCAGTGTGGCGTTGAGGGTCTTTCATGTCCCCTGTGTATTCACACATTAAACCAGGGCGACGGCTTAAAGGCAAAATACTCCAAGACACCCACTAACGGACAAATCAATGCCTGTTAAACCGTTTGCCACCAAGGCTCTGAGCTTTGAAAGTTGTGGTGCATACTTGGCCCGTCCCTTTGCAATGAGTCTTTGGGGGAGTGGATGTGTACTGGTAAGCCGGTGAGCACGGTAACCCGACAGAGGATTCTCGCTAGCTGGAGATGTATCTTGGCAATAGAACCAAGTTTGATTCCAATCTTTGGGGTGGCTATGATTATTAGTGTGAGGGAAGCTGACGTCTTTTCTTTTCTGAATTGAAACCCCGCCAAATTCAATATTGGGCCCGTCCGTAAATTCGGTACGGCCGTTTAAATAGTAGAAATCTTTGAACAGTTCGACTGTGGGCTCTTCTTGCAGGTAAGCTTCACAGAACACTTGAAAATTGCAAATATTGGACACGGAGTTAGAGCATCTCCAGCCGTTTGGCCCCCAGGGCGCCTAAAAAGAGCGGCCTGGGGGCGAACCGGCGCTAGCTCGGCCCCTGGGGGCGACCTAGCTCCCAGTCACGCCCCCAGGCGCCGGCCCCAGGATGCGGAAATTTCGAACTTGGTCGTTCCCGCTCATCACAAAAGACGCCACAAATCCGGCGATCAAGTCACAGTTCGGCGATCGGATGTAGTCTGGCGTACAAAAAACAGAGCGCCGCAAGTTTGCGTGCGCAACAAATCACTCAGCGGGGTCGGCTTCAGGCGCCGGCGGAATTCGCGTGCGCGGGCTCGGTGGTGTCGGAGCTGCTTCGATGCTGGGCGGTGTTGGCACGGTTCCGGTGCTGCTGGGCGGCGTCGTGGAGGCGTCATCACTCGGGCTTGGCGTCGGCGTGGCCGTGGGCGCGGAAGTTGGCGTCGACGTCGTCGGCAGCTGGTTCAGGATGAGGCCGCGTTCCACCATGTACCACGCCTTGAGCTTCTCGTCGTTGCTCTGGAGCATGTCCACCCCGCCCATCAGAAAAGCCAGGTCGGTGTTCCTCTTCTTCGCGGCGATGTTGGTCCGCAGCAGGCCGAGCTTGATGGCGCTGTTTGTCAGCAACGATGACCACCGCGCTACGGTTTTCTCTTCACGCAGGACGGCCCGGGCCTGTGCATCGGCGACGCAATGCTCGATGGACTCCTGCACTCGCGCGGTAGTCGCGTCGGCATGTTTCCCCTTCTTGGCCCCTTTGTTGCCGTCCGGCCGCCCCTCTGACGCGCCCAGAGTCGGCGCGTCCGGCTTGTATGTCTCCTTGGTCTTGTCGAGGGTGCGATGGCCCTGTTCCGCCGGTTGGCGGTGACAGCCTCGCGTCGCTGAACTTCTGCCCTCCACTCTTCATTTGGCATGCCCGGTGGCTTGGACGGTGGCGCCCTCGGCTTCCTCTGCTTCGGCTGGGCCACGGTGCCGGTCGCGGTTGCCGCCGCGCGTGGGACAACATACTTCTTCGGTGGCATGGCGGCCGACTGGAAGGCGAGCCGAAGGGAGTTTGGCGGGAGGAAGGAAGAGAATGGCGGGAGGAAGGCGAGCGGGAGGGAAGTGGGGGAAAGCGGCAAGAAATGGCGGGAAGAGGTGCTCGACTCGCCGACAGGGCGGACCCACGCGCCCTTTTCGCTTGTGCCGGCTCCCCAGGCGCCCCCCAGGGCGCCGGGTTCGGCCTGGGTCCGCCGGCACCAGTTTTGGCCCGAGCCGGCGAAAAACGGGCTTCTGGGGGCGCGACTGGGCCGTTTTTTCGGCGCCAGCGCGGCAAAAAGCCTGGGGAGGGCCTGTTGGGGGCGCGGCTAGAGATGCTCTTAGGTCCAATATCTTGAGGGTGAAGTTGGAGGAAATGAAGCACATGACGGAAATTTTTTGATCCGGGAGTTCTGAACCCTCGACTCAGATGATGAACAAAAATGATCACTTCCCCATCCTTGGGCTCGGGAGGATTTTCTGGACCGCAGGCTCTCCAGTGAATGTCTTCCTTTTTGGCTAAAGCGCCGGTTGCAACACACCTGTTCAGCTCTTCTTCTGTAACCCGGGATTGAACCCAGTTACAGGAATAGAAGGACTTGGCCATTTATTCGATAACTTGAAAGAAGATTTGTGCCTGTTTAAGGTTCATGGTTAATCCGCTAAAGGTTAAGAGGCAGAAAGTGTCGAAGCATGCATAAGTGTTAAACCGGAGATTGACATTATCAAATTACAAAGATGAGCACTTAGCTGTTTAAGAGGGGACTAATGGTATCTGGCGGGTTACTATTTTCTGAGTTAAACCGCCTACACAGATATTGAAAGGATAGAACTGAATATGGAAAATTTGTTAAGCGATGAAAAACAGGTTTCACAGACTGATCTTATAATTTTGGATCTACCGCATGACAGGAAATGAAAATATATTCAGACCTAAATATTGGTGCTTGAGCAGTTCATATGAGCCAGATTAGATTTTTTATTCAAGAATAGGCGCTCTGATAATGAAAAAGGAGCTATAACTATTACCGCGCAGGGAAGGTAACAAATTTGGATCAAATATTAGGGCTATGGTGAAGAACAGTGCTGAACCTCCATGAGCTTGCACGAACCCTAATGAGATCTACGGAGGGGGAAGCAGGAAGAACTTACCAAGGCTGCTGGAGCGGCAGAGGCACGCGAGTGAGATCTGGACTAATCAGGTTGATGCAGTGGCCGATGGTGATGCAGAGGAGAGGATCGATGGCGGCGGCTGGGCTCGAGAGCAACACGTCACGAGGAAGACGATGAAGATGAAGAGGCTGAGGGTGGGAAGTGAAAAGGACACCTGGTCCTATTTATAAGGCAATTGGATAAGTGGCATGCGCGGGAATCGAGGAGCTCCTAATTGGATATGTGACAGGGCTGACGCCTCAATTTTCGAAGGTTCATTAAAAAGGAGATGCATATATGATTTTGGATTTTTATAAAATAAATGACAGGTGATGTCATGGCGGGTTATCATGATCTCGGAAGATGACGTCACGGTGAGTTACAAGTTTTCGCGAAGGTAATGAAGAAGGAATTTTCCTAAGTGTTGAAGATTGACATGAACAAGTTCAACTCAACCTGGGCCTAATGTTGGGGATATAAGTATTGAGTATAAACCGCCCAGGAGGGACTGGGTTATGCTCATGGTGATTTACCAGTATTGAAGCCCATGAAGACATAGAAGATGGCGATTTACGAAAGAAACTTAATAAGAAGGCCCAAAGCCCAAAGGCGGGTTAGGGCCCATAGATGTAAACCTCCATAGGTATATGACTTGTATTGTAAGATAGGAAGGAGTGGATACCGAGCCGTACACATTTATGAGCCGTTCGGGATTCTGTGAACTACCGGGCGTCAACCTGTGTATATAAAGGGACGACCCGGCGGAGGTTTAGGACAAGAAACAACAGATCGAGAGCCAGGCTAAGCGTATTCGCCCCCTGCTCATTGAAACACTAGCAATACCACCTCAAACTGGATTAGGCCTTTACCTTCCCCGCAAGGGGCCGAACCAGTATAACTCCCTATGTCCTTTGTCCTGATTAACCCCTTTAAGCTAATCTCATTGCGATGGCCTCACGACTACGTCCTCACATTAGGACATCTGCCGTGACTATTCCACGACAGGTTACGGCGTGGACTTCCGTAGTCGGTTCTTCCCGGCATGTCCGTGGTGCCCTTCCGTTGGTTGTTTGGTTGTGTTTTAAGTCTGTGCTGCGGTGGAGTGAGTCCAGGTGGTGACAATACATGCACTCAGTGGTCATTTGCGGAGTACAGTTGGAGCAAGTCCTGCATATTTCCCTTGTGATGCTCGTCATCAAAGACACAACTGTGGGTTGGTTGCGCTTGTGGCCATCTGTTGGCATATGCCGTTGTGGCTTCTGCGGCTATTTGCGGGTTGGCTTCGATGATGGACTTCTATGCTGAAGTCAGAATCACGAGGCAACCGGTGATGAAGATGACGCTTGCAACTCCTCGGCGAAAGTCTTTCTTCTTTGGAGCATCGAGTACCATGTCGATGGTTGGCCGGTGGTTCTTGGGTCATATGGGTTGGGTTATGTCGGTTTTAGCCTGGTTTTCCGCCAAATAAATGGGAAATTCTCTTTTTATCAATCAATGCAATTGATAAGTCCTTTACCTTGTTTCGAAAAAAACATTGCATTGGAAATCCAACATCTACTCCAATCTCCTTGTACAATTCTTTTGTTTTTCTATGGCATTAAACGTTCGTTCCTAGTATTTAGGTATTTTTATGAGTTTTGCTCGAGTTTATGTCCTGCTTAGGAAGGTGAGACGTCATAGGTCGTGGGTGCCCTGACCTTTCCTGGAAGCATCGCTTGGAAGTGTTCTCCTCCTTCGCTCCATGGCTATGACTCCGGAGGGAAACCTCAGATCAGCTGGATCGGGTTAGGAGGCGTCTTCCGGTCTTTCTCTTCCATGGGGGCATCGTCTCGAGGCAGGCTACGAATGGGAGACCGGTGGATGGCGGCATCTTTGCAGCGTGGCATGCTGATGCGGGGCGCTCGTTTCTGTCTTGGCAACAATGATGGCATTGAGAGGAGCCCAGGTTGCAGCGTGGACTTTGGTAGTTTGTTCTTCCCGGCATGTCCGACGTGCCCTTCCGTTGTTTGCTTGGTTGTTTCAAGTCTGAGCTGCGGTGGAGCGACTCCAGGTGGTGACGTAACATGCACTCGGTGATTGTTTGCCAAGGGCACGGTCGGCGCAAGTCCTGCATGTTTCCCTTGTGATGCTCGTCGTCAAAGTCAGAGCTGTGGGTTGCTTGCACGTGTCGCCATCAGTTGCCATATGTCGTCGTGGCTTCTGCGGCTATTTTGTGGGTTGGCTTCAATGAAGGAGCTCTATGGTGAAGTCAGAGTCGCCCGTTGCAACCGGTGATGACGATGACGCTTGCAACTCCTCTGCGGATGCATTTCTTCTTTGCAGCGCGAGTTCCATGTCAGTGGCTGGCCGGTGGTGCCCGGGTCATATGGGTTGGGTTATATCAGTTTTAGCCTTTTTTTCACCAATTAGCCAGTCAATTCTCCTCTTCTAAATCGATGAAAATGGTAAGTCTTTTGGCTCGTTAAAAAAACATTTCATGGGAAATCTAACATCCACTCCAATCTCCTTTTACAATTCTTTTGTTTTTGTGGCATCAAACGCTCCTTCCTAGTTTATTTAGGTATTTTTTAAGAGTTTGCTCGAGTTTGTGTCCTGCCCAGAAAGGCGATAGGACAGCGGCTTGCTGAAGATAAAATAATGTTCTCCCTGCTTAGGCCCCGTCCGGTGATGCTTCAGCGTCATTGGAGGGCATGTGGAGGTTTGTCTCCGGCAGATCTCGCGGGATTCGATCGGCGTTTCTCTTTGGTGGATCCGCTTCGATCCAGTCTATGTTTGTGTGTCTATAGGTTGGATCCTTTCGATCTAGGCTTCTCTTTATCGACGGTGGTTACTGTTCTGATGCGTTGTTCCCCTGCAGAAAAAAACACTCCTTCCTGATCCTATAGAATTCAAGTGGGTGTACGACTTCAATACTATACTTTCCTAGTTGTCAGCGTGTTTTTGTGTGTGTTCGTGTTAATTGTGTGCATTCTAGTTACACAGGGTTCAAAATGTGTTCATCTTGTTTTGCATCCTCTTGATGCTTCATTTTTTAGCCAATGAAATCTACCCATTATCAAACAAAAAATCTATACTTTTCTATTCCCGCATTTTCAAAATCATGTGAATCAAAGACTCTCCTACGTCAACCGCAAAAGAAAAACAAAAAAAAAACTAAGAATCCCCTACGCAGGCCTAACATTCAAAATTGCCAGCGGCTTCGTCGTCTGGCCGACCACTTGGCCGGCTGGGGCACGGCGAGTTGGGACGTGGAGGGGTCTACGTACCCACTTGGCCATGTCCCCCTCATGCTCAGGCCATGTGAAATCTTGCGCCAGTTCAGAGGACAACGAGCGCCCCACCTACCAGTCTAGTTCGGCTTTCTGTGCGTAGACTCATCAACTACACAATAATGATACTCCCTCAGTTTTACTATATTATAGTGCATATATGATTTTGGATCAAATTCCGGAATATAGTGTGCATAAACAGGTTTGGACCAAGATACCCGTCCGCTGGACGCCTGGAACACCGCAGCGAAGCTGCATACACCCACATGTGTGACAGTCTGACAAAAGCAAGAGATACTCCCTCCGTTCCAAAATATAGTGCGCCCGCGCTTCCCAAGGTCCAACTTTGACCATAAATTTAACCAACGAGGCCAAGTGCGGCGGGAGAAAAAATTATATAATTGAAAACTTCTTTCGAATACGAATTCACTGATATAATTTTTGTTTCCGCCGCAATCGGTCTTGGTAGTTAAATTTACGGTCAAAGTTGAAGCACGTGGATAGAAGAAGCACTACATTATGGAATGGAGGGAGTATTTCTGGACCAGATAAAAGTGTCAGCACATATCTTGGTGTAAACGCTACAAACAAGGCGCACTATATAGGGGAACGGAGGGGCTAATAAGTTACTCATTTCCAAGCTCTGCCGTGTGATTCGCCCAAAGCGGATCATTTTTATATTGCTTGGAATGGAGCAAGTGGTTTGTTTGTCTCGTACAAAGATTCCTTTGAGTTCAACCTGCTTTTCCTCGACGCTAGAGATGAGAGATGCCTTCATCTCTCTTTCTCTCACAGAATCACGGGTGGGCTCATAGCCTGTCCTTTTCTCGGTTTTTCTTTACTAATGAACTGACATCGACTCAGTGGGGATTTCGTGCGAGCGCGCGTGTGCCGTCGGATGGCACGCGTGAATCTCTGCGTGGGGCCCTTGTCGCCACATCACGGTTTCAAAAGGTTCACACTCCTGGCAACCGTGCGAACGGTTGCGCATAAGGGCAACTCCACCGCACGACTCTGAGTGGTCTGTCCATCTCCGTTTGGAGGTAAACGGACATAGCAGGCCCTTCAATACGTGGGAGTAAACGGGTCATCATATGTTTTCTATCCGCTTTCGATCCGTTCTCAACCCCAGTTTGAGGCGAATTTGTAGTCGAACGGACATCGCGTGGACGGGCGGGATGCACGCCCTTGTCTTCCCCTGGCCCGCCCATCAGTGGCACAAGCAGCCACTTTCCCTCTCTTTCCTCCACAATAAAGATGGCAATGGGTGGGTGTGGGCGTAGGTCGTGGGTGCCCGGACCTTTCTTGGAAGCATCGCTTGGAGGTGTGCTCCTCCTTCTCTCCATGGTTTTGACTCCGGAGGGAAACCTCAGATCAGCTGGATCGGGTGTGGAGGCGCCTTCGCGTCTTTCTGCTCCATGGGGGCACCGTCTCGGAGCAGGCTACGAATGGGAGACCGGTGGATGGCGGCATCTTTGCAGTGTGGTATGGTGATGCGGGGCGCTCGTTTCTGTTTTGACAACGATGATGGCATCGAGAGGAGCGCGGGTTGCACCATGGACTTTGGTAGTTGGTTCTTGCCGGCTTGTCCGAGGTGACCTTCCGTTGTTTACTTGGTTGTTTTCAAGTCTGAGCTACGGTGGAGCGAGTCCAGACGGTGACGGAACATGCACTCAGTGGTCGTTTGCGAAGGGCACGGTCGGCGCAAGTCCTGCATATTTCCCTTGCGATGCTTGTCATCAGAGTCGGAGTTGTGGGTTGCTTGCACGTGTCGCCATCAGTTGGCGTATGCCGTCATGGCTTCTGCGGCTATTTGCGGCTTGGCTTCGATGATGGAGCTCTATGGTGATGTCGGAGTCGCCCGTTCGAGGCAACCGGTGATGACGATGACACTTGCAACTCCTCGGCGGATGTCTTCATTCTTTGCAGTGTCGCTTAGAGTTGTCCTCCTTCTCGCCACGGATTTAGATCTGGAGGAAAACCTTAGATCCCCTGGATCGGCCGAGGAGGCTTCTTCGCGTCTTTGTCCGCCATGGAGGCATCGTTTCGAAGCCGGCTATGACTGGGAGACCGGTGGATGGTGACACGTTCGCGCCGTGGTTTGCTTAGGCGGGGCGCCGGTTTCTGTTTTGGCAACAATGGTGGCGTCGAGAGGAGCACGGGTTGTGTTGGGGATATAACTATTAAGTATAAACCGCCCAGGAGGGGCCGGGTTAAGCTCATGGTGATTTACGATTTATGAAGCCCATGAAGACATAGAAGATGGCGATTTACGAAAGAGACTTAATAAGAATTCCCAAAGCCCAAAGGCGGGTGAGGGCCCATAGATTAAACCGCCATAGGTATATGACTTGTATTGTAAGATAGGAAGGAGTGGATACCGAGCCGGACACGTTTATGAGCCGGCCAGGATTCTGTGAACTGCCTGGCATCAACCTGTGTATATAAAGGGATGACCCGGCGGCGGTTTAGGACAAGAAACAACAGATCGAGAGCCAGGCTAAGCGTATTCGCCCCCTGGTCAACGAAGCCCTAGCAATACCACATCAAACTGGATTAGGCCTTTACCTTCACCGCAAGGGGCCAAACCAGTATAACTCCCTGTGTCCTTTGTCCCGATTAACCCCTTTAAGCTAATCTCATTGCGATGGCCTCACGACTAAGTCCTCACACTAGGACATCTGACGTGACTATTCCACGACAGTTGGCGCCCACCATGGGGCCAGCGCACGGTGGTTTCGAGTTCTTGAAGGGCAACTTCGAAGGGATCAAGGGATACGTTGTGGGCCGGATGACCAAGAGTCATCACGGCAAGCTCTACATCGACGACGCAGGCTGGGGCCCTGAGGCCGACTCAATTGAGTACAGGTATCGGGTCCCCTTCGGTGGAATTCACGTCTTCATTAGCAAGATCGGCGAACCGGGCCCTGAGCCGGACATCTGCGCCGAAATCATCGAGATGGCTCATCGTGCAAGACCCGCCCGAGTTCAGCCCGCCGTGAATCGTGCCTTCGTGGGATTCATCCATGGTGCGGAATCTGAGGATAGATCGGTATCTGACGGTGAGACGGTTGTCTACTTGGATGGCGAGTCATCCACCGGTGAAACCGAGTCATTATATCAACTGCAAGACGGCCGACTTGGGGGCTGTTCCGATGGCGATAGTATTTCGGACCCCTACGAGCCGCCGAACTGGGTTGCAATCTTCATGGCCGGTACGCAGCGAGTACATCATTCTTCAACGGCAACGTCATTGATTTCCGGGCCAGCAGCGGCGATGGCAGCCGGGGCAGGAGGCCCTACGCGCCAGCTGGCTCAAGTCTTGTCTGGTTTACTAGACACCTTGGCAACACTGCTGACGACGGAGGTTAACCCGGATAACCGAGGTCAGCACAACGCAGAAGTCGCGAAATTGCGAGATCATATAGCTCAAGCTAAGGAAGACCTGGTGGCTGAAGACGCCAGGATGGCCACGGAGTGGTTTACATTGGATGCTCAGGTGCAGCGGATTCAGTCGGAGTCTTACCGGCTCATGGTGGATCAGAACGGTTTAAACGAAGTCATGAGCAGGAGGCATCAAACTCGTCTGCCTCCAGTCTATGAGGCGATAAATCTCTTTAACACACCAGGAGAAGGAACCAGTAACCCGCCAGTGGTAGACCGGGTTGAAGCGCATGGGACGGGAACGCCGGTTCAGCCGCGCACAACTAACCCGCCTCGTCAGAACAATATCCCGCCACAAGACATGCCGACACCGCCGGGTCATTACTCTAACCCTTTGGGTAACATGATCGCTGTGGCATCACGATTGGTAGCTCTCCCTATCGAAGGCGAGTCTCCGACGGCGGTTGAAATGCGGAGAGCTAGAGAGCTCCTTCAAACATCATTGGTTCGTCAGTAGGCTTATTGATACGTCTCCGTCGTATCTACTTTTGCCCTTGTTTTGGACTCTAACTTGTATAATTTGACTGGAACTAACCTGGACTGATGCTGTTTTCAACAGAATTGCCATGATGTTTCTTGTGTGCAGAAAACAAAAGTTCACGAAATGACCTGAAACTCCATGGAATATCTTATAAAAAATAAAAAAAATCCTCGCCAAAGATGAAGACCAGGGGGCCCACACCCTGTCCACGAGGGTGGGGGGCGCCCCCCCCCCTAGGGCGCGCCCCCCTACCTCATGGGCCCCCTGGAGACCTTCTGACGCCAACTCCAACTCTACATATTTGCTTTCGGGGAGAAAAAATCAAGGAGAAGAAATCATCACGTTTTACGATTCGGAGCCGCCGCCAAGCCCTAAAACCTCTCGGGAGGGCTGATCTGGAGTCCGTTCGGGGCTCCGGAGAGGGGGATTCGTCACCGTCGTCATCATCAACCATCCTCCATCACCAATTTCATGATGCTCACCGCCGTGCATGAGTAATTCCATCGTAGGCTTGCTGGACGGTGATGAGTTGGATGAGATGTATCATGTAATCGAGTTAGTTTTGTTACGGTTTGATCCCTAGTATCCACTATGTTCTGAGATTGATGTTGCTATCACTTTGTTATGCTTAATGCTTGTCACTAGGGCCCGAGTGCCATGATTTCAGATCTGAACCTATTATGTTTTCATGAATATATGTGTGTTCTTGATCCTATATTGCAAGTCTATAGTGACTGATACGTCTCCAACGTATCTATAATTTTTGTTTGCTCCATGCTATATTATCTACTGTTTTGGGCAATATTGGGCTTTATTATCCACTTTTATATTATTTTTGAGACTAACCTATTAACCGGAGGCCCAACCCAGAATTGCTGTTTTTTTTGCCTATTTCGTTGTTTCGAAGAAAAGGAATATCAAACGAAGTCGAAACGGAACGAAATCAACTAGAGAAGTTATTTTTGGAATGAAAGCTACCGGATGGACTTGGACCCCACGTCAGGAAAGGAAGGAGGCGGCCACGAGGGTGGGGGGCGCCCCCACGCCAATAGGGCGCGCCCCCTGCCTCGTGGGGCCCCCGAAGCTACACCGACGTACTTCCTGCACCCATATATACTCACGTAGCCTAAAACTTCCAGAACAGAGATTAGATCGGGAGTTCCGCCGCCGCAAGCCTCTGTAGCCACCCTGTTCCGGCACCCTGCCGGAGGGGGGAACCCTCACCGGTGGCCATCTTCATCATCCCGGCGCTCTCCATGACGAGGAGGGAGTAGTTCACCCTCGGGGCTGAGGGTATGTACCAGTAGCTATGTGTTTGATCTCTCTCTCTCTCTCGTGTTCTTGATTTGACACGATCTTGATGTATCGCGAGCTTTTCTATTATAGTTGGATCTTATGATTCTTCTCCCCCTCTACTCTCTTGTAATGGATTGAGTTTTCCCTTTGAAGTTATCTTATCGGATTGAGTCTTTAAAGATTTGAGAACACTTGATGTATGTCTTGCCGTGCGTATCTGTGGTGACAATGGGATATCACGTGACTCACTTGATGTATGTTTTGGTGATCAACTTGTGGGTTCCGCCCATGAACCTATGCATAGGGGTTGGCACACGTTTTCGTCGTGATACTCCGGTAGAAACTTTGCGGCACTCTTTGAGGTTATATGTGTTGGTTGAATAGATGAATATGAGATTGTGTGATGCATATCGTATAATCATACCCACAGATACTTTAGGTGACATTGGAGTATCTAGGTGACATTAGGGTTTTGGTTGATTTGTGTCTTAAGGTGTTATTCTAGTACGAACTCTAGGGCTGTTTGTGGCACTTATAGGAATAGTCCAACGGATTGATTGGAAAGAATAACTTTGACGTGGTTTCGTACCCTACCATAATCTCTTCGTTTGTTCTCCGCTATTAGTGACTTTGGAGTGACTCTTTGTTGCACGTTGAGGGATAGTTATATGATCCAATTATGTTATTATTGTTGAGAGAACTTGCACTAGTGAAAGTATGAACCCTAGGCCTTGTTTCCTAACATTGCAATACCGTTTACGCTCACTTTTATCATTAGTTACCTTGCTGTTTTTATATTTTCAGATTACAAAAACCTATATCTACCATCCATATTACACTTGTATCACCATCTCTTCGCCGAACTAGTGCACCTATACAATTTACCATTGTATTGGGTGTGTTGGGGACACAAGAGACTCTTTGTTATTTGGTTGCAGGGTTGTTTGAGAGAGACCATCTTCATCCTACGCCTCCTACGGATTGATAAACCTTAGGTCATCCACTTGAGGGAAATTTGCTACTGTCCTACAAACCTCTGCACTTGGAGGCCCAACAAAGTCTACAAGAAGAAGGTTGTGTAGTAGACATCAGTCACCTACTATGTGTTATGATCCGGCAACCCCGAAGTGACAATAATCGGGACCACTCCCGGTGATGACCTTAGTTTGAGGAGTTCATGTATTCACTAAGTGCTAATGCTCTGTTCCGATTCTCTATTAAAAGGAGGCCTTAATATCCCTTAGTTTCCATTAGGACCCCACTGCCACGGGAGGGTAGGACAAAAGATGTCATGCAAGTTCTTTTCCATAAGCACGTATGACTATATTCGGAATACATGCCTACATTACATTGATGAATTGGAGCTATTTCTATGTCACCCTATGTTATGACTGTTACATGTTGAACCACATCCAACATAATTATCCATCACTGATCCAATGCCTACGAGTTTTCCATATACTGGTTTACGCTTATTTACTTTCCCGTTGCTATTGTTACAATCACTACAAAATACCAAAAATATTGCTTGAACTTTCATTACTCTTTTGTTACCGTTACCACTACTATCATATTACCTTGCTACTAAATACTTTGCTGTAGATATTAAGTTATCCAAGTGTAACTGAATTGACAACTCAGTTGCTAATACTTGAGAATACTCTTTGGCTCCCCTTGTGTCGAATCAATAAATTTGGGTTGAATACTCTACCCTCGAAAGCTGTTGCGATCCCCTATACTTGTGGGTTATCAAGACCTTTTTCTAGCGCCGTTGCCGGGGAGCATAGCTCTATTCTTTGAGTCACTTGGGATATATATCTGCTGGACACTATGAGGAACTTGAAAGACAAGAAAACAAAAATTTATCCCTCAACTACGAGGGGAGGTAAGGAACTGCCATCTAGCTCTGCACTTGATTCACCTTCTGTTATGAGTAAGCTTGCGACACCTAAACCTGCTTCTGCTATTCGTTCTTATATGTCGCATGTTATTGATGATGCCACTTCTGGTATGCATGATACTTATGATGAAACTACTTCTATGCCTGATACTGCTGTGCCCCTTAGTGAATTTCTTGATGAACAAATTGCTAGGGCCACTACAAAAAAATACACTTCCATGATGATACGTGTTTGTAACAGTAGGTCGCTTTTTTTGTCATGCATGTACATCCATGACAAATTTATGATAGAATCAAGATAGTCATACCTGTGCTGTCGTAGAAGTGTTCCATGACATTACCAAAATTATCATCACGGAAGTGTCCACTTCCATGATGATAAATCACGCGTCACAGAAGTGCTTTCGTCAAGGGTGACCGACACGTGGCATCCACCGTAATGGAACGCCATTAAGCTATCGGGTCGTGTTTTGGATCCGAAAACCGTTACAGCCCCGACCAATGGGAAATTTCCACGTGTAAAATTCTTATTGGCCGGACAAAACACGTGTCAGCTCATCAGTGAGTCAGATAGGCGCCTATGATATGTCGACACGTGGCACGGCCCAACAGTGGCCCATTTAGCTTACAAAGCCGGCCTGTTTGACTTGGTCAAAAGTTAACGGGCTGGCCCATGAAAAGCCTGTTAACGGTCTCTTTGCAAATAGCCTATTTTACGGCCCGTTAACTCATGGCCCGTTAGGCCCTAAAGGAAATCGGCCCAACAACGTCATGTGGGCCGTCGAATATAATACCAGCCCATTTCACTTTCGGCCCATGTATGGCCCACGACGTTTTTCGGCCCATATGAGGCCTTCATATCTTTCGGCCCGTTACAGGGCCACGGTGAGTCTAGCCCATAATGAACAGTAATTTTCTTTATACCCGTTAACGACCCGTGATTTACGTTGGCCGTTTCCAGCCCGTGTTAGCTTTTGGCCTATTGACAGCCCATACGTTCTTGGGCTCCTTTTCGGTCCTCGATTACTTCCGGCCCGTTACTGGCATGTTCCCCTAATGGTCCAAATTCGGCCCATGGCAAGAGTCGGCCCGTTACTGGCCTATTACACTAATGGGCCAAAGTTGGCCCATGGCAAGAGTCGGCCCGTTACTGGCCTATTATCCTAATGGGCCAAAATTAGCCCATGGCAAGAGTCGGCCCGTTGCTGACCTGTTAACCCGTTGCCCCGTTTCCAGCCCGTCCTATATTCTGGCCCATTAACGACCCATTATGCCTGTGACAAAATTAAGCCTTTGCTGTCCTACGGCCTGTTAACGGCCTGTTACCGCGCTGGGCCGATACCAATTACCCCCGATTATGGCCCATGTAGACACATTTATCCGACGGCCCGAGGCCCACCGATTACAGGCCCATTTATCGATGGCCCGTAGGATACCCATGGATCCTACGGCCCGTATATGGCCCATGGTAGTTGCGGCCACTAGCAAACCAGGGAAAAAGAAGACTATGAAATAAATAAGGCCGAAACTAACGCTAGGCTATTAAGGCGATTGCATAGATTACATCCAATCGGCATCAAAGATCGCCACCAGTGCAAATATAGGGAACACCCTACACTATACAAAAATGGCTTGCTGTTTTCTTCAGGCGGTGGCTGCATGTTAAGAATACATTTTGTATCGCACCAAAACAAATTGCAACTATATAACAAAAGGAAGGTTGGCATAAAACTTAACAGTCTAGAAGATAAATGCACCACCAGAAGTTCAGAAGCTCATTTCATTTGACCTGACTGTTACGTTTTCATGCTGTATTGTCCGATGGAGCACCATAACCCTCGCCTTCATTTCCCCTAGGCTCCTGAACAACATAGCAAATGTCCGATAGTCTGGTTTCAAAACCATGCATATCTTGACGACATTGAGCAATGTTTCTCCTTGTTTCACAAAGGGTCTCTATTAGGGAATGGACTTGTGTCTGGAGCGCAGATACAACATTGCTTTGAGCTTGCATATCTTGATCATGAGGCAGTTTGGACGATATTGCCTTAACAACCAACCCAGTATTACACAGGAACGTGCTTTTGGCACTGTTAGTGGGCAGGTACTGACCCACTGCAGCAAGAGCTGACATTGCGGTTATAGTTGCCTCGCCACCTTCAGGTGGCGGTTCCACCATTTTTTCCATAGCTCGCTGAAAAGTTGAGGTTTTACATTAGTAGTACCAGAACAGAAGATATTAAGGAGGCAGCAAAACCAAACAAAATAGCTTTGGTCTATATACAGAACTTATTCTGGTGAACCCATGTAAAATATTAGTTGTATTTTATTGCAAAGTACATAATAAAACCAGGTTCCAAACATATGACCATGTACCATCGCTAATGTATTGTCTATTTCTTCACATTGTATTGAGGGCTAAGGATGAAGAGACGAAGTTTATAATACGGTAAGCATAGTATGATGTCATTCATATCACAAAACAAGTGAGAACAGACAAACAGGCAATTGTAACGTTGTGTGGGCAAGTCGAGCACGGAACTAGATTACGGGTCAACATAAAAGGAACATCACTCCTCTCTTTTAAACCTTGTAAGGTGCAATGATACGCTAAGACAATTGTGTATAAAATTGAAAAGAGTAATAGACATTGGCTGCAAACCATGCAGTTCAAGGCACAAGTCAAAGTAAGTAGTAGTTAAAAGGCATGAGGATTAAGGACTTACAACAGCGGCTTTGACTGGTGTAGTCATGCCCTTCTTCTTGCTGGTGTGACAGTCCTTGAAGATTTCCACAACATTTGGTTCAGGTACTTTTTGGTCCTTGCGGGCTTTCCTCTGCATTTGGAACAAGTCAATATAGATCTGATAATATGGTACAGCAAAAAGAGTGAAACAGCAGCTAATTACAAGAGCCTCGCAGTGTGCAATATAGCAACGAGATCCTGTCGTCTGTTGGAATTTCACTTTCGTACGGTTGGCCTTGTTCTTTGAACAGTTCACCTACAAGAAGATAGATTTGTATGGCACATGCATAAATAGGACTTCAACATGTGATCTGATGACATATATATAATGTACCTGATACTTCGGATCGGACCAGTGTTTAACGAGGCCTCTCCAGTCTTCATCAGATATATTTTCCACTTGAGATGTTTGGGCAAGTTCACTATTATCCTTGCCTTCAAAGTGAGTTTTCCTCAATTTATACCGATACTATCGTAGAGCAGACTTGAAAACATGGGTGCAAGCTTGTCTGGTTGCATCATCTTGGCTATCCTACTTGAACCTCATCTGTTGAAAATTATGGGAGTCTCATTATCAGCAACCTAGAAAGTATTGGACAGAGCAAGACGATATTACTAGTTTCCATACATAACCATACTTACAGATAAATGGTCGAGGAAGGTATTGAACTGGGTTTCATCTTTGTCATTCCTGTACTGAATCCATGTTGGGAGGATACGTACAAGACACCTAACAGCAACCGCTGCCTCTGATACTAACTTGGCTGACTCTGTAGCATCACGTGGCCGTTTTAAACGTGCCACAAAATGGATATCCATTCTTCCTCCTCTAGATTTAGTTAACCTATCGAGCATTATCCCTGATGTTTGTTTCCTCTTGCGCCTAGGTGCTAGTCCAACAACAAACATAGGAAGTGTTAGTGTACATCAAACTGTGAGACTACATATAAAGAAGCATGCAACTGTAACTTGACTCTAGCAACTACCTTCTTGATGTTGAAGCTCACAAGGTTCATCTGATATTGCCAACTCGTGTTGTGTCAAGAGTGCTTGGGAAGTAGTGTCAGGTGGCAAGGGAGCTTGGGAACGTGCTGCTAGCTCAGTTGACGCACGAGTACGTCGTGGAGCTGGTAGTACTACGATAGGTGTTGCAAGAACTAGGGCTGTCTCTGCTTGTTTGGTGGCAGCTATTTGTTTCTGTTTGTCTTTTTTTGCAACTCGTGTAGCATGGGATGCCGTGTTTGTAGAATTTTCTGATGGACTTTGACCTTCTATTGCACCATCAGTACCAGCAGAATCTGCAGGATTCATCCGCTTCTCATTCCCTGCCATTCTGTGTTTCTTCCTCTTTCTCTGTGCCATGTTAAGTCAAGCCGACAAGAAAAACGAATAACAATTTAGTTCTTCAGAACAAATTGATGAGTGATGCAGACGAACTGAACTTTGATGTTAGACAACCACATGATAGGAGCATGTAATATGTATGAAAAACAGGACGGAAGAGATAACCAGAACTATGATGTGTAAACTAAGAAGAAGACATTTCACCAAATTAGAAGCAATGCAATGGAAGGTAGACACCATATGAAAGATGCTACAAATATCGCTCTGCCAAGTTAACAGTGTATCATCATAAATGGCGTTTAGACATATGTGAAGCAGTACAGGAAATAAATCATGTGCAAGATGCAAACGACATCACACTACCATGTTAGAGGTCTCTCGTCATTAGTGCCATTACACATTCACAGCATTTCATATTCACAGCTTATGATGTGTAAACTAAGGAGAATGCATTTCAACAAATTAGAAGCAATGAAAGCTAGACACCATATGAAAGATGCAACGAATATCACTCTACCAAGTTAAAACTGTCTCGTCATAAGTGCCATTTCAACAAATTAGTAGTACAAGCTAGAAAAGAATGTGAGATGTAACCTATATCACACTCCGAAGTCAAATGTGTCTTATGATAAGTGATTGTTGCAGGTTACACAACAGTAGTAATATGATGTAAGAACATGGTGTGATAGACAGATATTGTATGTTCTAGAAACAGGAACATGTGTCTTACTCAAGTATAATGTGTAAAGCAAGAAGATGGAATTCAACAAAATTAGAAGCAATACAAGCTAGACATCACACATAACATGCAACCACATATAACAGTGCCAAGTTAGAGGGAGCACCGGTGATGCTGCACTAGGGGAGACGTGCTCATCATAGACACAGCTTTGTTGAGTGTCTATGCATGTGTTGTCTTGGAAATCATCTTGGGGGTGTGGAGGAGTAGAAACTGTAGAGGCCCTCCGTTCGGAAGGAGCACCTTTATCCGCTGCCTTGCTAACTTCCTTCCGCTTTATTGATTTTGCATTGTCAAGTAAAACCGACAAGAAAAAGCAATAAAATTGTCTCTTCGGAACTCATTCATGCATGATACTGACAATCACTACTTTGATGTAAGGCAAACACATGATACCAGGATGGAATATGTACGAAAAAAGGACGGCATGGCATGTTCACAACTGTTTGTGTAAACTAAGCAGAAACCATTCCAGCAAATAAGAAGCAATGCAAGCTAGACACCACATGAAAGATGCAACCAATATGACTCTGCCAAGTTAAAAGCGTCCCATCATAAATGGAATTTCAACAAATTAGAAGCAACGCATGCTTTAAATCATATGAAAGATGCAACTAATATCGCACTGCATATACTAAAGGTGTCTCGTCATATTGATTGATGCGGGATACAAAAAAACAATAGTTTTATGTAAGGACATGCTTAATAGACAGATGTACTATGTACTAAATACAGGAAGGCATGTCACATTAACAGGTATAATGTATAAGCTAAGCAGACTAGCACATGCAGTTTAACCAGATTGGAAGAATTACAATCTAGACACCATATGCAACATGCAACCACATATCACGCTGCCAAGTTAGAGCAAGCACCTGCGATGCTAGTGTAGGGGAAATGATGTAATCAACTACGGAGCTACGTTCACTATCTTCATGTAGCATTTCTGTTTCTTGAGAATCATGTCGGGAGGCTGACGCTGCATTCTTTAAATGAGGAGTAGTCCCCTTGCCTGCCTGCCTTGTCATAACTGATTGATGAGGATACACAAGAACATTAGTTTGATGTAAGAACATGGTTAATACATAGATGTACTAGTATGTACCAAAAACAGAAAGCCATGTCATATTCAAAGGTATAATGTGTAAGCTAAGCAGATGCAATTTAACCAAATTGGAAGCAATACAAGCTAGACATCCGGCTGGAGTGGTGAGCATGATCATCTAGGACCTGAGAGCCTGGTGGGAGGCGGGCTGCTTCGCCACCATCGCAGCTTTTTAGTTGGCTTCCAAGTGATGCCTATCTTTGTTGGGCTTGTCACTGGCTCGGCCAGTACCCTGACTATCTATTTGTCTTCTGGTGCTCATGGGATGGTGGTTCATGTAAAAAAATATCTTTCCTTATCTTACTGACTTCGGCCTTTCGAATACAAGCTAGACACCATATGGAACATGCAACCACATATGACACCGTGGAGTTAAAGCAAGCACCTGGGATGGTGGTTCATTGCGAGCGAGGTCATCAACTCCAGAGCTACGTTTACCGTCTCCATCTGCTGACACTGCACCCTTTAAAGCCTTGAAACGTTTTTGGCCTAGCCGCGTACCAAGCTGGAGCGACTTCTCTCTATTCTTTTTTGCTTCTATCAAGGCAGGGTCTGAAATACCCTTGCATAAAAACACAACAGTGAGAGTAAGGGTGAAGTGTGTGCAGAACTAGTGCACTGTAAAAGTAGCAGATAGCAGGTGGCTGAAAAATAAATGACAGGTGACATATGATAGCTCTACAACATTGCATGGCAAACAAAATTAGATTCTACTCTGTATGATTTTGTAATATATGAGCACAGGAAATGGAGGTACTCCTCCAGCACACCACCACATGTGGTCATATCTAAGATAACAGTAGACTGAAAATAAATAGGTCAGTCGATTTTTTTAATGAACCATCCGATATATAAGGAACGGGCAGATGGCTTTCGTCTACCTCCCGCCAGTCACTGTTGATGATCTTTCTCGAACCTCCAGCGACCACCGGCCCAGACCCCTACCTCCGCCGCCCCGCCCTCCCATCGACCTCACACCACCGTCGTGCTTGGCAGCGCCCCCAGGCCATCCCTTTAATCCCGGCCGACCTCCAGATCGGGCGCCAGTAGCTCTAGGCCGCACACGCCCCTAAGATAAACACCAAGGCACTGCTTCCCCGTCGTAATAGGCGTACTAGCTCCTGTTACGCCGGGGAATGCTTCCGTTAATTGGGAATCAACTAGCCAGAAATTGAAATTCAGGGGGGCGACGGACCTCTAGCTAAGGTGAAATAGTATATGAGGAGAAACCTTGTGCATCGCGAGTTACTAGGAACATCTAGTATCAAGAAGAAGCGGTCAACTAATGTCTTCTGTGGGATGAATACCGTGCAAGCAGAGACGTAAGATTTGCACGAATAAGGGAAGAGGAGTACCTTTTTCGGTTGCCGGTGTGGTCACCCCCACATGTCGCGCCGATCTTCTTGTTTTTACCGGCGAAACCGATGTTCTGGAGGGTGTATGCTTGGACGAACCCATGGCCAAATTGTTGACTGTGTTGCCGTGGCCGTATGTCGGCGGAGGGGAAGCAGATCCGAGGCGGCGAAGGATGGCGTAGCAGTAACAGCTCTGGTGCGGTGGAGGGTGGCGAAGTTGGAGCAGCAGCGGTGAGGCGCAGGACGGCGTGGTTGAACTGGCTCGGGTACGGACGGCTTGGCCTCGGCTTCAACTACTAGCCGTGGAGGGTGTTGCGGTTGAGGTTGCGGTGGACGACGACGCCGGGGTATCGGCTCCGGCGTGATGGAGGAGGGCGACGGTTGATGGGTGGGATGGGGTGGCGGACGGAGGACGCCGGGGTTTCGCGGCTGGTGGAGAGGTAGTTTTGGCGCCCATGGAGTACGAATGGGGAATCGGACGGGTGGGGGGGAACCATGTTTAGGTCTGGGACGCGCTTGTTTTTGGCTTTTTTGAACAGAAGATGGGACGCACTTGTTTGAAATTTGGGGAAAGTACAAACTTTGCCCCCCTCTTAAATTTGGGACCTACTGCGGGTCGGGGGTAGGATGGTAATCCCAGGTGTCCCAAATAGTGGGCGGGAGCGATTTCGGCCGCGCGCATGTGTGCTTAGGCGCCATTGTGTATGAATGTTTTTCGGATGCGGTTGCGTGGCGTCTAGATGAAGCTACAAACCTACCCCGGTTTAGACCTTTGGACGTCAGGCCGGTAGGTTTCACGGGTCGGAGTTATTAGAAAAGTAATTTCCTTGTACTACCAAACATTGGTCTCACGCGGTTTTGGGTGAGTAGAGGCTCTTTTGGCGCTTCGTTCGAAATTTTGAAACACAAGCATTCACGTCTAGAGTACTCTTGAACTATGAGGATTGACCTAAATATACAACGTTATATTTGACCTTCTATGTTTGAAAACCTCATTAAATTATCCGCTTCTTTTTGAAATTTTGACACTTGAAAATCCTATAACTACGATTAATTTGGAATGGAGGAGCTAAATTTGAATCTATTTTGTACACGACTACATATGCTATTATTTACAAAAGTCAGAGCAAAGATTGGTGCCCCATAATTTAGGTATGGTTTACAAATGCCATGATATCAAATTCAAATAATTGAATGGACTTCATGTTGAATTCGATTTTTTTAAACCACCTTAAGTTGAATTCAAATGTATGCTAGTTCATAGGTAGTAGCTATTTATAATGTCCATTGTGTAACTTTCGTATGTATAATGTGCTTTACACACACAACATGAACTATACTCACATTTATATTCGATTGCTAAAGCGATGCATTGTCTGGAGTTCAAAATACTAACTATGTGGATCAATTGTGTCGAAGACATGCTCAAATTCGATAGAATCTAGATGTCTGATGGATCAATGACCGCTCCTTACGTGAATTGCAAATATCATGATCCCATCCTAATATTTGGATACAATTTATATCTTTAATCAATGTGTAGAGCAGTCTTTTACATGTAGTTTCACTCTCCATTGGTGGTCTCTCACACATGCTCACACACTCTCTCCCGAGGTGTCTTTCTCGCACACATGCTCTAGATATAACCCTCCCTCTCTCTCGTAACCATTTACAACTGTTTTCACTAACCTTTATCACAAGCACTCTTCCTCTCGCAAACATACACACGCACAATCCTCATCGACCCTTTCTATATACATGGACCTTCCTACGTGTCTCATGTACGCACATTATCTTTACGCCTGTCTCTCACGCATTGTCTCACACCTCTCTTCCTAATCGACGAGTATGATTCTAGCAGAGCATTCTGTAGGATGCCCCTTAAAGTTAGGTTGGATGAATAGTAATATCAGAGATAAAGGGGTTACCTTAGTCTGAGAACCTAGGGTTACAAATCCTAGCCGGCTTTGTCAGTGGACACAGAGTCCTTCACAATTCTGCTATCTTTGTCTTGTACGACTAGTCATCCATAGGTCTTCCTAAATGCGTCACGGGCCGACCAATGTGGCGCAGGACGGAACAAAACGAAGGGCCTCACCTCGACCCACTGGACCTCACCCGGTGACACACCCTCTGCCCCCACGTCTCATTATCTTCTCACACCCACACATACCAACACAAACACCCCACACACAGAAAATTTCTCCCGGTGCCTCTATTCCCTCCCCCCTTGCATATACACACTCAACGGAATGGAATCTCTTGTCGTGACGTCATATTCGTCTCTCTCTCTAGGCCACTCTCATTTCTCGTGCTATCTCTCCCACGCCCCCTCCCCCGTCGGCCCCTCTATCGATGCCTCTCTCGAATACGTAATACACACACATACCTCTCTAGGCCCCGCCAAATGCATCAACTACACATTCACACATGTTACATCACGTACCCCATTGATCTAAAACGCCCCCTCTTCACGTTTATTTCGCATACAACATTCCTTTTGAATAAAGTGTGGCCAAAAAAATATTTTAGAGTTTCTACATATATACAACATTACAAAGTTATATGGAGGAGTAGGAACGCTAATTTGCATTGCATGGTGCCCACAATGATATTTATTCTGCACTGTGAATTTGTATATTTTTATACTATATACAAAGTTAGTCATAATAAAGAGAAACAAAGAGCATCTCTCTCTCCATCACATACCCCCCTGTACGCCCTTTCACGTATGCATACAAAACTATCTCCAGGTCCTCTAAAAGTAAGCCCCCCCCCAGAAAATTCAGGCATGTTTCATCTTTCTCTCGCGATATATGCAATGACGATCATTGTATTTGAAGCGAAAGCACGATACGTACATCGGACTTCAGAATCCACTCATTATGGTCACCATTTATGTTTAGTGGTTATTATGCAGTCACGGGCTCACCGTACAACTCTGTATTTGCTCATGACATGACTAGTTGACCAGTTAAACGCTCCACGTGGCACCTCTAGTGTTGCATCACATTATCTCACTATCATCGTGCCCACCTGTCGACTTGTATCTACTCTACATCTACACTCTTATAAAATACATAAAATACACTCTTATAAAAACAGAGTTGGTGATGATGGTGTGCCTGCCATCCTGCAATATAGGCCGTCCGATTTATATCTGACGGATAGCAAAGAAACTATGGCAATTTTGCAAGAAGGTACCCACACACCTCTCCACATTTGCAAGTAAGGCCTTCCCTCGTTCATCCTTTTCTCTCACAAGATAAACAAGTCATACAAATGCATCTTGATGTTACGTGCAACGCACGGGCATCTTGCTAGTAAGAATGAAAACAAACAACAACAAAATATTTGGACGGTGGTTCGAAGTCATGACCTCGGGCACAGCGGACAAGGTGGCCTTGTATTGGTATGTTGAGCCGTCTGTTTTAACACACAGGAGCTAGTGTGGTGATTATACACACATGCACGCATGCACACGAACTGCATCCACGCAACACTCACACAAACACATGCAATCACGCACACACGCCACACTCACACGTACACATGTAGCCACGCACGCATGCAACACTCACACGCACGCACGCAACACTCACACGCACGCACGCAACACTCACATGCACACACGCACGCATGCATGCGCACACCAGTACACCACACGACCAACACACACTCTCACGCTCAAGTGCTCAACCTACACGTGCATGCGCACAGATCAGGCCCTGACAGACACATACACAACCAGGTGATTCCCGCGCACGGGTTGGAGCCTTGTCGCGCATGCGTAAATTTGTGTTTATCTGACCTTTTGCCTATGTGAACTGACAGGTGGGACCCACAACAAACGTGGTCAATTTAACTAGTCAACATGGTGCCACGCAGACTATTTGGCCGGTCAACAGAGTCCAATCCGATGCTGAGCTGTGAGCAAGTGACCGTATAATCACCGCAAAACGTATATAGTGACCGTAATCAGCTTATTCTGAAGTTCGGTGACCGTATTACGCTTTTCTCTCTGTAGGCCCTCCAAAACTACATCTCTACACGTTCTCGCATGTTACATCTAACAACTATGCAATACAGCACTACTACTACACTCTAACACAATAAAGCATATGTGTTTTTAGTTTTACTAGATATCATATTGTTACTTATAATTATTCAGTTTGCATACATTAAAATTACCTTTGAATTGTATGGCCAGTATCATCTACCGCGCGGGAAAAATCCCGCCCTTTCATGGTTAATCGGGTTTGTATCGATGGATCGTGCGAAACAGCAAAACTATACTAGTACTATACAGTATAAGTGACAGTTCACTGGGTCATCGTGTCGTCTACTCCTCCGTCGTAAGAGTGGACCGCTCGCTTTCATAAATCTTCTAGTCCCTTTCGCCGACATGTGGGACATCAAGCTACCGGGTCCACGTGCCATACCGGAATATAGTGTAGAGCAGCCGGGGTGAAGCACCCCAGTCATGGCGCCGGTGTAGTAATGAGCAACGAAGCGTCAAATCACAAAGCTGTACCTTTCCTGCAGTTAAGTTGGAGGGACGAAGCAACCATCATTTCACTCGTTGCTGAATCCGCTTCTCCCTCATCTTCTTCAACTTAACCACGTGTTGCTTCTGCCATTGTTCTGCCTCATGTGGGACGCAGATCGGCTTGGTAAAGCACTGACACGTGGGACCGCATGTTAGCAAACCGCCAGGACAACGTCCTCCGAAAATAAGAAGCCTAATCCTAGACTTACAAAGGGCTACGTAGCTGCTACGTATACTTTCCATCTAATCTATATATGCCCCCCTGATTTTCAGGTGGGGTGGGCCTAATCCTATCCTTTAATCCAATCAAATAGTCCCACATCACATCAGTTCGTAACTTTACGTAAACCATTACGTGGATGTAGCATTGCTCAAATAAGAAACCTCCCCCGTCATCCGCGCGGCAAAATCACCTCCTTTTTACTAATCTCGATTCTATAATTTTTTAGATCAATATAATTGAGATTTGTATAGATAGCACACAGGAGCAAAACCAAGTGGTACGGTTAAGGGCATCCACAATGTGTAGCCATATGTGAAAATAGCTTTTAGCATCGTGGGAACCATTTTGTACGGTGTTGCCGAAGCGAAAAAGATGGAACCAAAGCTCCGTGATTGATTGATTGAAGGAATAGAAAAATGCAACGTCTCTCCTCTTTCTCCCATGCTTGGACGCATGTAGTACTACAGTATAGAGCACAGAGTCTACTCCCCTGTCCCTTCTATCACAAATCACAAAGTAGTGAGGCGTCAAATCACAAAAGCACGGACGAAGCAACCATCATTTCACTCTTCGCTGACTCCCCTTCTCCATCGTCTTCTTCGAGAAGCCATTCTCACCGCATTAGTTACTCCTAGTAGTACTAGTAAAGGACTTCCTGGATGCAAATGGTGTTCTCCGTCGAACGCACTTCGCCAAACCACCACCAAAAAAAATATCGTTGATGTCACCGCATTGGGGAAGGAATTCAAATATAGTTACTACCTCCATTTTTTTGTACACAAGGCCAGTATATCAAAATTACAATTTGGAAAGGGCCACTAACACTAATCGAGGCAAAATTGATGGGGTTAGCAACCAAGGACATTAATATCCCCTGCATGCATGCGGAAGTGAGAAGGTTGGTTTGCATGGCGCTGCATTAATCAAGCGATGAGGAGTGAGATGGTTAGCTCTTTGGACTTTGGAGAAGAAAATACGCATTAATTGACACGTGAAACGAGGATTTGTATCGATTAAATCCCGCGAAGGAAAACTCAGCCTTTCTTTTTTAACACTAGTACTCCTAGTACGTACGTACTTATCCTGTTTGGGTCTAGGCCTTGCATTGCCAAACTTCGCCACACATTTTTCCCAAGCTTGCCTAAAGTTTTCAAAATGAGAAGGAGGTACACTTGCGCACGGCTATCGCGGTCGCACCGCACCCTCACACGGTCGCTCCTGCACGTCGCGGTCGCACCGCACCCTCACACGGTCGCTCCTGCACGCCGCAAACCCAACCAAGGGAACGCACCCTCACTGACACGTGTTGTCGCATGTGAACACACCAAACTCAGCCATCCTATCGCTGACACATAATTTTCATTCATAGAGTATGTTTATCCAACCGCATGTTGGGGAGTATCCGTATGGCCCGTGCGGTGGTCTGTTGGGGAAGAAGAAGAGGTGAGGAAGAAGGAAAGAAGGGTTAGGAGACGTAGGATATTCATCCAACCGCCTAAAATGATAGACTGACCCAAGTCAGGCGACTTGCATAACAAATATATGTTTTTACACAGCAAAAGATCCATGAAAACAACAACATAAAGAAAAACTATCACTGATCGCGGGAAGAGACGGCCTCGTCGTCTTTGGCTGCCGGCGCGAACCAGCCGACGTGTGTCTCCGCACCGTGGTAGTCCTCGGCCTCCAGCTACTCGTTCAAGCGGAGCGTGCGGGCACTCTGCATGGATGAGAGCACAGCCCGGTTCAAGTCGAGGACGTCCAGTTCCGCCTGCAGGAGGGCCTCGATGGCAGCAGCATCCGCGCGCTGTGCGTCGAGTCAAGCCTCCGCCGCCCGGTTCAAGTCCAGGATGTCTGGTTCCGCCTGCAGGAGGGCGTCGATGAGAGCGGCATCCGCACGCTCTGCGTCGAGTCGAGCCTCTGCCGCCCGGTTCATGTCCAGGACGTCCGGTTCTGCTTGCAGGAGGGCCTTGATGGCAGCGGCATCCGCGCGCTCCGGCTCAAGTTGAGCCTCCGCCGCTCTGTTCACATCCATGACATCCGGTTCCGCCTGCAGGAGAGCCTCGATGGCAGCGGCATGCGCGCGCTCTGTGTCGAGTTGAGCCTTTGCCTCCCGGTCCTCCTTTAGTATCGCCATGTTGAACTGCTGGTCCGCCTGCACCATGCGGGACTCGGACGCCGGCATGAAGTCGACGTCCATTGTCTCATACCCATCGGGGGCCTTCTGCGCTGCGACCTCCGCCATGAACATTGGATCGGCTTCCTCCTCCTCGTAGCTTGGCTCCAGAGAACTCGGGGATTGGCCCACCGCAAAGCAAGCTTGGGAACGGAGGTCTGTGGCACCGACCGCCACCGCGATTTCTGCGCGGCGCTCCGGCGTCAGCATCTTGTAGTAAGTGATCTTGCAGCGCACCATGGCTTTCCGGCGAACTAGGGGATGCTTGGTGCGGGCTAGGGAATCGAAAGGTGGGGCAATGGGTTGGAGATTTGGTGTGGTTTTAGGGCACTGGCTGGCGTAGGCCGAGCAGCGAAGGTTCTGGTGTGAATAGTGGTTTCGGTGACGACCGGTCAATCGGTTTTGACTGTACATCGCTCTTGTCGTGTTCGCGTTGCAGCCCGGCACGCTGGACCCTTCACATCGCCCATGGAATGGAACATGCTTCGTCTTGCGTTTTCGCTCGCTTGTGGGACCGCAGTTGAGAGCAAACCGACGTCCCTCCCCCTCCCCCGCCCGCGTCATTTATTATACCACCACTCCCTCTGTTTTATGCGGAGTAAATAAAAACAGAGGGAGTATTACTACGGATGAGGATCCCCTGACGTGGCCGAACCCATTGAGTAACTGACATGCGGGGCCTAGCAAGCATGGGGTCCGCCAGTAAGTGACCGAAAGGGAGGGTAAGGCAGGGATACCTACGTCAGAGGATCCACTTCCACGATACTACTTTGACCAAATGTTAGAGTAATAATATATGACATGCAACTTAAACAAATGTTAGAGTAATAATATATGACATGCAACTTACATTAAGCATACAGGGTCTAATGCGTTTTTCGAGACTAACTTTGACCAAATGATAGAGTAATAATATATGACATGCAACTTACACAAAGCATACTGTCAAATTCGTATGTGAAAGGAGTTTCCAATGATATAATTTTCACAATATACATCTCATGTACTATTAATCTTGTCAATAGTCAAATTGGAAACCATCTCGAGTACAAATCTAGGAGTACGTACGAATCTAACAATATTGATTGGGCATTGTTGAATGTTGATACCTTTTTTTTATCAAAGTAGATATACTTTGACTACACATAAAACTTATACGTAAACTACTCCCTCCTTCCATATGTATAGGGCCTAATGCGTTTTCGAGGCTAACTTTGACCAAAAGGTAGAGCAATAATATATGACATGCAACTTAAATAAAGCATACAATCAAATTCGTATGTGAAAGGAGCTTCCAATGATATAATTTTCGCATTATACATGTCATGTACTATTAATCTTGTCAATAGTCAAAGGCGGTCTTAAAAAATGCATTAGGCCCAATATAGATGGAAGGAGGGAGTAGAAAGGATAGGAGGGAGTATATTGTACATTCAAAAACGAAACGAACATTGAATACCCTTTATATATGATTTGCGGATGCTATGATCACCGGTTCAAAATTTTGAATCTGCCTTAGGTATCACGTGCCCCCACTCGTTCCCTCTCGATTTAATCTTGGGGTCCGGAGATCTATTGAAAGAGGACTAGGGTGGGTACATGCGAATGATACTCGGCAGAATGTTCAAATGAGGCATGCGGGAGGATGGACTCGACTGGAGGGCGACATGATCGATGGAGAAGAGGGTTGGAGAGGAATGAGAAATAAGCAAACGCTACTTGAACAGCTCCAATAAACAATAAGTTGTCTCACTTGGCCTACATAGTGAAAGGCCTAATGCGCAACGTAGAGCACTGACGCTCAAATATGGCCGGGAAATCAGGGAAACAGACATGTGGGGCACACCCGTCGGGACGACGTAGCGCAAACTAGTCCAATGGAGGAGCTGGCCCACGACCTCCTTGCCACCGACAACCATTCATGTGGGTCGTTGGGGCCAACAACGGGGCGCAGCTCCAGCACCGCCTTTGGACACGGCGACCACGGTGAGCGACACGCTCATATCGTCGCTAGACACGGTCGGTTTCAGTTTGCCGAGGGTGGCGTTAGTGCTGTGGCATGGCCAACGGTATGTTTGGTTTGTGCCCAAGGTTGCCCCATCAAAGCATTGGGTAGCCAAAATTTTGGTTGAGGTATTGGTTGCCCATGATTTGGCCGACATTGGCAAGAAAAATGATCTTGAGTTGGCTAGAGTTCATTGGCATGCCAAAGAAATGGCAACCATCCAAACAAAGACCAATCTTTGGGTCATGACCAAAATTTTGGTTGAGGTATTGGATGCCCATGATTTGGCCGACATTGGCAAGAAAAATGAACTAGAGCTGGCTAGAGTTCATTGGCATGCAAAAAAATGGCAACCATCCAAACAAAGACCAATCTTTTGGTCATGACCAAAATTTTGGCAAGGTGCACTTTGGCCAGAACCCAAACACACACCAACACCCGATTCGTCGAGGATGCACGGGGCGCCGCGACGCGTCCGCGGAGTGGTGTAGTGCGGCCAACTGCATCCTTTGGAACTGAGACCATGCTGGGTCGTATTGCTTTTTCAATGACATGGGGGGATCGCATGTGAGCAAAGGGCATCTCCAACGTTGCCACGACCGCAGCTGACTACCCTGGCACACCAAAACCCTCGTCCCTCGCACCGCCGCGCGGTGCATTCCCAGCCGGCGCCAGCTGCCCGCATTCATGCCGTCCGTTCGTATGTCGTCATTAAGAGGCTTGGTGCCCGAGGAACAACTCCGGCGACTTAATGACGCACCCAGATGCTTGGCCTCACCGGAATGCGCTACTTAAAGCGGCAACGCCCAGCTAATCTCCACACCATAGCGCATCGTCCTCCTACCTGGAACCACATCCGCCATGACCGCGCAAGCGCAAACGCTCTGTGGGAGAGCTTGTCTTTGGGGATGGAGCTCGAGGTCACCGCCCTCGCTGAAGTCGCCGCACAAGCGGTGGCCACGCTGGCGGCCGACGACGGGAGCACCGTCAGCCACGCGTCCTACTTGCCGCCGTCCAACGTCCGGCACCGCCGAGGTCGGGGACTCCTCCGAGGATGAGTAGGGCATGGGAGGCGGCAGGGCATGGTGTGCCAACTGGCCGGTCCGTCTCCCGTCTTCTACTTTTCCTCGCCGGTGACCGCACCTTCACTTCACGGGTCTTGAACCCCGCCACCGTACATCGAGATCACAGATGGAGGACGTCGCCGCCGTAGAATAGGTTTATGGTCGGGTTTGTTTTATTTTTTTGTCCTATAAAAGTTCGAAATGTAATGAAAATCTGCCGTGTTTGCATTAATCTCGGCCGGTGTATATGAACTTTCACAATAATATACATATTGTAGGAGTACTAGCAAGATGCCCGTGCGTTGCACGGAAGATCAAGATCTTGTGGGAGAAAAGGATGAACGAGGGAAAGCCTTATCTGCAAATGTGGAGAGGAGTGCGGGTAAATTGTCATAGTTTCCTTCCTATCCGTTAGATATAGATCGGACGACCTATATTGCAGGATCGGAAACATCTTTCTACATCTACGGGAACCTATGAAAGGGTTAACGTAAATTTCCTCTCTCTCTCTCCTCCCCTGATTTTCATGGTGGTGGGCCCCTCCCTCCCCCCAATCTACAATCAACAGCTCACACATTTCACATTACGTTAATTACATAACTTGGATTATGTAGGTGTAGCATTACTCGTCCTAAAAAACCCAACTAAGCCAACCTCCCAGCATATCACGCGAGAAAAGACCCGGCCGCGCCGTTTTAGTCGGGATTACCGGATTACTAGTAGTAGTATCGATGGATCGCGTGAAGCAACATATATTTTTTTGTGGGGGCGAAGCACCTAGTTTAAAAGGAAAAAAATGTGGTACAGTCACAGCACTCCTGTCGCGGTCGCATTGCACCCCACACAAGTTCGGTCCCGCACACGGCTCATGCAAACGGAACGCGCTTCGGCTTGCCTCTTCATTGACACGTGGGACTGCACTTGGAGAAACCGACCATGCGCCAAACTCTCCCCGCCCACCGCGCGAAAATCCTCCCGCCCCACACACCCAAAAATTCCCCCCAAATCCGATTCAACCGCCCTTCAGACAACTAGCCAATAATATTCCCCAAACCCCCCTCCCCCCTGTCCCCCTCCACTCCATTCGCTCCGCCAAAGCAGCCCTCCCCGCCGCGCCTATACGTCGGCGCCGCGGTTCGGCGATCCTCTCGCTCCCATAGTACACTCTCGTAGACTGTCGTCCTCTAGCCGCGCCGCCACCTCTGGCTACGTTCTTGTGGAGGCGCATGGCGGTCAGCACCGCCACCGCTGGCGACGTTCGTGTGGAGATGCACGGCGGTCAGCTTCTCCCACCGTACGCGCATTCTAGACTGAGGCCCCGTTCATGTCGGTGTAGCGCTGAATGTTAGCTGATAGACGCTGTTAATCTCACTGCTTGCTGAAGTAGTTTACTGTCAATATGCTTTGTTTAAGAAGCTTCCTTGCCCTGTTCTATACTCAATCTGCTTAGCTAAGATGGCATGCCAAGGCCGATTAGTTGCTAAAATATCCTGCCATATATTTATTGTGACGTAGATTGCCATGGTCTAGTAGCCAATCTGTTAGGTGAAATAGCTCTACACCATTTTATACTCGATCTTTGTTGCTGCGATGGCCTTCGATAGTTCAATGGCTGTGTGCTCGGCCTCATTGACTGCTGAAACAGCCTGCCATAATTTGACACTCAAATATGTTTGCTGAATTAGCTTTACATATATTTCGTTACTTAGATCTGCTCGTCCAAATATCTTGCCATAACTTTAGACATCGACCTAGGTATTTTTTTTATGGACTTCATAAAAAAGCATATATGTTTTTCCTATAATATCTAGTAGAAGAACTAATTTGTATGTCTAACAGATGGACATGACTTGGATAACTTCTGCTCGAAGATTCTCCGCTGCATATGTCGAGGGGGTTGAAAACTTCATGAACTTTATCAGAGCTGAGTACGGTGGTCCGAAATCAGATGTGCTCTGCCCATGTAGCAGTTGTATGAATTCAGTTACAAGACCCCAGTCAACTGTGCAAAATCATCTACACTTGTATGGGATGTCGGTCACATATACTAGGTGGGTTCATCATGGTGAAGCTGTGAACGTCAATGTTATTGACTACGTGGAAGCAGCAGATCACCATCTTGATCTGCCTGATGCTCAGGTGGAAGAGGAGGAGGAGGTGGTGGTGGCGGTGCCAGTGAGTTTGACTAACATTGAAACAATGCTACGAAATGCTTGTGCATTCCGTGAACTTTCTTCTACAAGAAAAACGGTGGGCCCACATGTTCGAACAATGCAACGTTGCTGTCACCCCAGGAAATAAGTTGTCAGTATTCTCAGCTATGGTCACCTTTCTTCAGGTGAAGACATCTGAGCGGATGACCAACAAATCATTCGATGCAATGTTTGCTGCTTTCCGCGAATCTTTCCCAGATGCATCTGAGCTGCCACACACCTACAGTAAAATGAAGAATTTCCTTCGTGAAGTTGGAATTGGATATGATATGATCCATGTTTGTAAGAATAATTGTGTTCTGTTCCGGAAGGATTATGCCAACTTAAGTGAATGCCCGAGATGCAAATCATCAAGATGGAAAGATGGCGATGCTGTGAAGAGGATTCCTCATAATGTTCTGAGACATTTTCCAATTTCACCAAGATTGCAGAGGTTGTTTCATGAGGCTGAAACAAGAGAGGATGTACTGTGGCATTCTAGGAACCAGGAGTACAGAGATCACAATGTAATGAGCCATCCATCTCATGGTAGTGAGTGGAAAAGCTTCAATGATAAACACAAAGAGTTTTCTGCTGACCCGAGAAACATTAGACTTGGCTTAGCTTCAGATGGATTTAACCCATTTGGCCACCAGAGCGCCACATATAGCATGTGGCCAGTGCTTGTTATCCCTTACAACATGCCTCCAAATGTCTGCACCAAAGAATCAAACTACCTGATGGCCTTGCTCATCCCAGGTCCAAAAAGTACTGGAAAGGATTTTGATTTGTTCATGGAGCCTCTTGTGGAGGAACTTCAACAGCTATGGAAGGGTGTTCTCACTCGAGACCTATATAGCAGCCCACCAGCTGATTTCTTTCTGCGTGCTGTTATAATTTGGTGCATCCATGACTATCGGGCTTTGGGCACTATGTCAGGGCGAACGACACATGGTTACAATGCATGTGTTCGCTGTGACAGGAATCCGCTGTCATATGCAATACTTAGCAAGATCTGTTACATTGGACACCGCCGTTTCCTTGCCAAGGCCAAGCCGCTTTCTAGAAAATACCGAAGACATGTGTTCAATGCAAAGCATGAAAACCGTGATACGCCAAAGAGGCTCACCGCCGATGAGTTGCAAGTGGAATTAGAGAAGGTCAGGCATATTACACCAGGAAACCATCCTGATAATGGTAGCGGGAAAAGGAAGCATGGCAGGGCAGAAGAGAGATTATTGTTTACCCGCAGGTCCACTTTGTGGGACTTGGAGTACTGGAAAGATTTGGATATGCGGCATAATCTTGATGTGATGCACATCGAGAAAAATATATGTGACAGCATTATCGGCACACTTCTTAATATTGAAGGCAAGACGAAAGATACCTTAAAATCTAGGATTGATTTGACACACCTGGGTATCAGACAGGATTTGCAGGTGCAAGATGAAGGTAAACCACGGGATATGGCACCAGCTGTGTACGTCTTGGACAAGGTAAAAAGAAAAGAATTCTGCGAGATCCTGTCATGTGTGAGATTCCCACATGGATTTGCTTCCAACCCTGAAAGGAGAGTCGGTGCAGATGGAAACAAGGTACAAGGGTTGAAAACTCATGACTGCCACGTCCTACTTCAAAGGGTTTTACCTGTTATCCTTAGAGGATTGGGCCGCCCTCACTTATACAGAGCAGTTGCAGAGTTGGGACAATTCTTCAGGGAACTCTGCAGTAGGAATATCAGGATAGATGCTTTGGAGCGTCTTAGAGACAAGATACCAACTATCCTATGCGACCTTGAGAAGATATATCCTCCAGCCTTCTTTGATGTGATGGTGCATTTGGCTGTTCATCTACCTGATGAGGCACTACTTAGAGGTCTAGTACAGTATGGCTAGATGTACCCTATTGAAAGGTGGCTAGGCACTTTCAAGGGCTATGTTAGGAACAGAGCTAGACCCGAGGGTTCCATTGCAGAGGCCTACATTGCTACAGAAGCGTTGACATTCTGCTCAAAATACATTGAAACAGCTGATCACTTAGCAAAGAGGTGGGTGAAGACAATCCCGAGCTCAATGTTTTCGATTATTCTGTTCGAGTTACAGGGAAGAGTCGACAAGAGGACAAACCTAAAGATTTGGACAAAATGGTTTGGTATGTGTTGAATAACTGTCCTGAGATACTACCTTGCAGCACATTCTTATATATTTAGATGTTTGACGCGATCTCTATGTTGTGCAGCATCTACAAAGAGGAGTTACTGCCGCAAAATCCAAGAAACATTGACAAACTAGTTATGGCAGGATTTGCGAAATGGTTCAAGAACCATGTAAGCTTTTGAAGTGCACTGTCAGTTTTTTAATATATTGAGTACATAAGATGATCAGCTTGTATAGTTTCTAACCATAGGTTAAGAAGATGCGGGAGGATGGGCAGGCAGCTGATGATGCCCTTTACTCACTAGCACTGGGTCTTGATACTCGGGTAAGACATTATGAATCTTGCGTTGTTGGAGATGTGCGCTACAACACCCTTGCACGAGACGAAGGCAGTAAGACACAAAACAGTGCCATCATGAGCACGGATACGTATGACAAAGAGACAACTGAAATGTATGCTAACATAACAGACATTTCTCAGTTGCAGTATATCTCCAGTTTCGAGGATCATCGGTGTGTGGTTCTGTTCTGCTGTCGTTGGTATAACCTGTTTTCCAGGATAGCAAAACCCAGAGCTGATGATTATTTCAAATCCATGAATGTCAAGGCAGCATACCAGACCAACTAGCTTTTTATTTTGGCAAATCAAGCAACACAAATATTTTTCTTGGAAGACACATTTGCACGTAGCGATGACTGGAGAGTATTGCAATGGTTTGAGCAGAGGAATTCGTTTAATGAAGTTGCACAACAAGATGATGCTTACACTGCTCCTGATGTACAAGATAACACAGATGTTCCTAATATCTTTGAGAACCATCACGTTAATGACACCGGCGAAAAGATTTCCTGTCGTGCTGTGGACATACAAGAGTTGATCAAGAAGAAGTCAACGTTCGAGGACGTTGAGGACGAAGAAGAAGATGAAACCGTGGGGAATTACGATTCAGAATGATACACATGGCGAAGATGTTCACGCTGCTGCTGCGGATGATGATTACATTGCTTTTGTCGTATTTGCCTGTCAGAAGACGTTTTTTCATCTACTATGTGAAATTATGTTTTCTATGAAAATTGAAACCTGATGAACATGTTGTTTAGTATTTTGCTGTGAGAACATCACTTGTTATGTATGCTGATTTGCGTTTGGTGATTGTATGACAACTAAAACATGATGACATTGTTGTTTAGTTGTACTCATATTTGGCTGTGAAACTTGAATTTGATCACATAGTTTGCTGTTGGACTGCAATTTGCTCGACGTCTTCGAATGAGAACAAAGCTGACCCGATAGGGCCTCTGCTATTTATTTATTTATATGAGCAAAAGGGGATACCCCCTATTTTCCGTTAATAGAAATCATTAGATGTTCAAAACACTACGCCCAGCCTGCTACACAGGTTTCATTCATTACTAGTTTCAGCAAAGTGCTCATGTCATAGCCACTGAATACATCACGAGTGCTACATACACTGCAAATAAAGAGACAATCATCCTACAGAGCACATCGATTTTACCCATTATCTTCACAAGCTCTTTCATCTCCTCATTGCTGTCAAGGCCGTTCAGCAGCTGTTGCTTGGCCATGATCACAGGAACTGCATCTTTAACCTTCTGCTCTGCATCTTCCTCTTCTGTCTTTCCTTCAGTTACTTGTCCAACACCCCAACCTGCTGGTATTGGGATTCCTCGGCTAACCAAATAATCAGCGTAGTTGCATTCGCCCACATCAGCAACTTCCCAGAAATACAAATCACACAAATCCTCCCTTTTCTACACGAATCAAATTGGTAGATCATCAACCAAACTATTAAAAAATCAGCAACTGAAAGCAGCAGAACAACACTTAAACATATTATTACCCCATGATTGGGGCATTTGTAGAATACTCGGCCAACGTTGCGGATTGTGGTTGAGACGCGACAGATGACTCTGCATGATTTGCAGCAGTGGCACCACACCAACAGCAGCGGGTTGCGATGAGCAATCGGCTGCGGTGCGCGTGCCGGCGAGGGTGTGATGAGACCCACATGCGATGGTACGGGTTGCGACTTGGCGCATATCTGGTTGTTGCCTACTGAAGAGCAGGTGGACGAGCAGCCAGCGGACATGGTTGCTGTGGCCAGAGCTTCTGATGCTAGGCAGAGTAAGTAGAGAAGAGGAGAAGCGAACGTTGGACCATATATAGTCATAGTCTAGGTTTGGATTCGAACCAGCTACAGGAGCACGTCTTTCTTCTTTCTAAAACTCGGCAACGTCTCTTTACTGGTACACTAGCTTGTTCTATACGCCTTCCCATGTCTTTGATTTTCTTTCCCTTTTTTGCGAGGACCTGACAGCTGGGACCCACCTGAAGGGCCTCTGTATTTCGCGAAAAAAACGTTCCCCCCACTGACATGTCGGACCCACCAGCTATATCTTCGCACACAAGGAAGTGCCTCCTTATTACGCACAAAAAAATGAATACCCCCCTGCTAGCTGGGATCCACCATAGTAGGAGGATGACTTGTGGGCCAACAAAGTTGACGGGGACGGAGGGCTTTGTCAACTTAGTCATTATGAACGATTCTAGCTCCAGTGACCGTACGATGTCCATCCAACGGGCGTAGTGCTTCTTCAACCTCTGGTCTTCTTGCTCCAGCCGCCCAAAGCAGCGCCGGTCGTGCCGCATGCTCCTACCTCCCGTGGCCGGCTGTGCTGCCGCGGAGGCCTCACCGCCTCCTACTATTCCCACCGCTGGCCAGGCCCTGCGGCGACGGCAGCCTCACACCGCAGCCGAACCAGTGAACCCTCGTACTCCTCTCTGCGTGGGCTTCCACTGCCGCGTCTTCCCCGGCTCCGCGTCGTCCCCTTCCTATGCCTCGCCGTCCTCCACCGTCGTGGTGCTCTCCGCGCGGCCTGGTCAACGTGGTCAAGGAACGACTTCCATCGGAAGAGTACTGTACGTGGAGAGGCTGACAACTGGGTCCACAGCCACAGCCGAGTTTTTTTGTGATTTGCCAAGTAAGTTGCTTTGTCAGGCGTGTTGGGCTGCAAATCTTTCAAGACGAGGAGAGCTTTCAGTCGGCTGGCCGAGAAAATGGCCCATCAGTAATGAGAAATGGGCTGTACATTTTTAAAACACATCAAACCGGCAATTAGTTTCAAATATCTTTTTTTTTCATTTCAAGATTTTAAATTACATTAATTTTTATGCGTGGAGAATTTGTTGGATTTTATATAGATATACATTTATTTTTAAAATTAGTTTGAATGTGAGTCGGAATTTCGGGATTAAAAACAGTTTGGACCGCACCGAAATATGCAAAAATTCGTATAGTTTTTTAACCATGGCCACAATTTCGGCTGTAATGCTAACAAAAAGAATATGGGCTCCAAAAAAACCTTAAGAATTAGCAAAAGGGAAAATTATTAGAAATAATGGCAGATGGGCTGTATGCTATTTTCCACAGATTTGAGGCTTTCCTAAAAAAAGGTTGACGCACAAGCAGTGACTGTTGGATGTCCATCCAACGGCCGTCGTGCTTCTTCAATCTCTGCTCTTCCTGCTCCAGCCGCTCAAACAGGCGCCGACGGGACTGCCTGCTCCCTCCTCCCCGCGGCCGGCTCTGCTGCCGCGCAGGCCTCACCGCCCGACCGTACTCCCATCGCTGGCCTAGCCCCTCTACTCACCCACACCTGTTGTTATTCTCCGGCGACGGCAGACGAACCAGTAAACCCTCGTACAGTCGTACTCCCCTCCGTGTGGGAAACAACTGCCAAGTCTTCCCTGCCTCCGTGTCGTTCCCTTCCTAGGCCTCGCCGTCGTCCACCGCCCTGGTGTTCTCGGCGCGTCCTGGTCAACGTGGTCAACGGCCGACATGCATCTGAAGTGGACTGTACGTGGAGAGGCCGACAGCTGGGTCCACGGCCGCACGCAAGGAGATGCCTCCTTATTATGCGCAAAATAATGATTCCTCCACCTGACATCAGGGACCCACCGAAAGGGCCTCTGTATTTCGCGAAAAAACGTTACCGCCGCTGACAGCTCGGACCCACCAGCTATATCTTCGCACGCAAGGAAGTGCCTCCTTATTACGCACAAAAAAATGAATACTCCCCCTATTAGCTGGGGACGGAGGGCTTTGTCAACTTAGTCAATAATGCACGATTCTAGCTCCAGTGACCGTACGATGTCCATCCAACGGCCGTAGTGCTTCTTCAACCTCTGGTCTTCTTGCTCCAGCCGCCCAAACCAGCGCCGGTCGTGCCTCGTGCTCTTGCCTCCCGTGGCCGGCTGCGATGCGGCGGAGGCCTCACCGCCCCCTACTACTCCCACCGTCGGCCAGGCCATCCCTCTACTCACCCACACCCCCTGTTACTCTGCAGCGACGGCAGCCTCACACCGCAGCGAACCAGTGCCCTCGTACTCCTCTACGCGTGGGCATCCACTGCCGCATCTTCCCCGGCTCCGCTTCCTCACCTTCCTAGGCCTTGCCGTCGTCCACCGCCCTGGTGCGCTCGGCGCGGCGTGGTCAACGTGGTCAAGGAACGACTTCCATCGAATGTGGACTGTACGTGGAGAGGCTGATAGCTGGGTCCACGGCCGCAGCAAGGAAGTGCCTCCTTATTACGTGCAAAATAATTATTCCTCCACCTGACAGCAGGGACCCACCAGACGGGCCACCAATATTTTGCGAAAAAAATCGTTTCCCCCTAACTGCTGGGACCCACCGGACGGGCCACCGTATTTCGTGAAAAAAACGTTCCCCCCGCTGTCAGCTCGGACCCACCGGAAGTGCCTCCTTATTACGCACAAAAAAATGAATACTCCCCCGTCTAGCTGGGACCCACCTTGGTGGGAGGCTGACTTGGGGGCCTACTAAGTTGACGGGGACGAAGGGCTTTGTTAACTTAGTCAATATGAACTATTCTAGCTCCATTGACCGTACGATGTCCATCCAACGGCCGTAGTGCTTCTTCAACCTCTGGTCTTCTTGCTCCAGCCGCCCAAACACTACAGGAATCAGCTACTTTGCCGTCTGCCACGGCGGACGGCAAAGGCCCGAACGGCGGACTTCAAAGGCCTTTGCCGTCAGCCACGGACGGCAAAAGGCTCCGGCAAAGTAGGCTTCGGTAAACAGCTACTTTGCCGTCTGCTACTGACGGCAAAGTCTTTGCCGTCTGCGGCGGACGGCAAAGAGAGCGCGGCGGACGGCAAAGTGAGCGGACGGCAATAATTGCGCTGTCAGTCCGTTAAGTGTCTAACGGAAGGCCTTTTCCGTCCGCCGCTGACGGCAAAATTTCTAGGGTCTTTGCCGTCCGCCGTGTGATGTCATCTACACGTCACTACATGGCAGGTTCTTTGCCGTCCGCCACTGACGGCAAAGTCTTTGCCGTCTGCCACTATAGGCAAACTGACCAAATGGGTCAGCTCCCAGGAAGCACAGTTGGATGCCACGTGGCTTCTTTGCCGTCCGCGGCAGACGGCAAAGAGCCCGTTGCCGTCAGTGGCAGACGGCAAAGAGCCTGCATTGCCTCTGTTTTTTCATATACCCAACCATTTTCACAGCAAATAGATGATACATATATATTTTTCACATGGCAAGTTCACAGCAAACATATGAGATATCCAACACATATAGTTTCATCATACATGCATAGTTCCATCAACCATACATAGCAAGTTCGACATACATGCATCCAACCATACATATTACAATAGTGTCATCCTACCATACATGCATAGTTCATAGATACAAAGGAAACATAGTTCATCCAAACAAGCACTCCATCTATGCAAGCTTCCGTGAAGTGAATGAATTCTGCAAAATGGGAAATAAGAAAGTTAGAAGAAGAAGATTAGAAGAAGAAGAAGAAGATTAGAAGAAGAAGAAGAAGAAGAAGAAGAAGAAGAAGAAAATGAAGAAGAAGAAGAATATATGACATTTATGAGCTAATTTAGGTGAAATTGATCATTTGTGAGCTAACTTAGGTGAAATGGATCGTTTATGAGCTAACCTAGGTGCAATGGATCGCTTATGAGCAGACTTAGGTAAAATGCATCATTTTAGAGGTAACCTAGGTAAGAAGGATCATTTTGGAGCTAACCTAGGTAAAATGGGTCATTTTAGAGCTAACTTGGGTAGAATGGATCATTTATGAGCTAAGTAAGGTTAGATGGGTCATTTTAGAGCTAACGTAGGTAAAATGGATCGTTTATGAGCTAAGTAAGGTAAAATGGATCATTTTAGAACTAACTTAGGTAAAATGGATCGTTTATGAGCTAACTAAGCTAATTATGCCATTTTTGACATAAGTAAGCTAAGTACATGTCATTATTGAGCAAACCTAGTTAACTAAGCATATTAGAGCTAACTTTGGTCATTTTGGAGGAAACAAAGCTAAGTACAGATCGTTTTAGAGCTAACTTAGGTAAAATGGATGGTTTTGGAGGTCAGTAAGCTTATTAAGTCATTTTGGAGGTGAAGAAGCTAAGTCTAGGTCATTATGGTAAGCATTGGAGGAAATAAAGCTAAGTCTAGGTCTTTATGCATGTGTTAAGCAAAACACTAGATAAACTTACCAAGATGTAGGAGGTGTAGGAGCGGGGTGGCTCGTGTCGGTAGCTGGAGAAGGATCGTGCGATGCTTGTCTGGAGTTACGCTGCACCAAAGATCATTTCCAATGTCTTGTTAGCATGATGACACTCAAATGTTAAGACTAGCAAGTAATGTCCATTCAATAAAACTCATCGTGGTCCCAGGAGCAATCACTGGCATCGGCGGAGCGGTCTGACCTGTCTTCTCGCACACAGACTGCACATTTGGTTTTGACGACTCAGTCATACTAGTTAGTAATGAGACAAACACTACATGAATGTTTTGGCTAATCTGCAGAAGAAACTTACCACAAGGAGCTCGTACATGGCCCTTGCCTGCATGTCATTCCGTGCCCTCTCCTCCTCCATCATCTTTGTCGTCCTCTCCTCCAACTCCCGCTGCCTCTCCGCCGCCTCCGCCAGAAGTTTCTCCGTTCTATCTCTCTCACTCTTTATAGCAGCCTGCAACACCACTCACATGACCATTTGTAATCATTGATGGAAGCGCACAGAATGTAATGGAGAAAGATAACTGAGTACGTATCACTAACCTTGATGGCGAGTTGCACTGGCCGTTCACGAGGCCTTATCTCAGGAGCGGAGCTCGACTGGCGCGCCTTGATCTCTGGGAGAGTGCTAGGACAACGGATAAGTCCATCTCCAATGGCTATGGAGCCATGGGACCTCCCGCCACCAGATAGCATCAACAGCTCTGGATCAATGGGACCCTGGCTCGGGTTAAAGTCCTCCCCTTTCCTCGCCTTCCCCTCATCTCTATATCTCACGAGCTTGTTGTGGGAGGAGATGTTGGTGAAGTTGTTTGCATCATCGAGGTCAGACTGAGAGAAAGCCTTGACTTTCTTGAAAGAGGCAGTGTGGGCCATGGCATACAAGTCGTACACCTCTGGCACCTTATCCGCCTTATTGTAGCGTGCCTGAAAGAAAGAAACAATGAAAATTAGTAATTAAAGGGAATTGGGCCGGCAAAGAACTCCAAGGACGGAGTTGGGCCGGCGGACACTATGATGGTGGTCCCAACCCCTGCAGCATGACAAGGCCAACGCATTAGTTATTTGAAAAAACGTGAATGCACAAGGTACAAAAATATTAAATGCACTTACGTACCTCTCCCCATCAGGGAAAATCATCCACCTCTGCTCGCGGGTCACCGGCACGGACGGGAGCCGTGTAGCACCACGCTGGTAGACGGTGCCCCCCTCCTCCTCAAGATCAATCGGCTCCCCACCATCATTAACATGGCCACTCGGCTCCTCGGGCTGATCCGGCCAGGTACCCCATCCGGACGTGTGCTCCTCCGGGGTCATGTGGGCCGAACTCTCGTGGGCCGAAGGCCAGTCGACCCGAGGCTCGTGGGCCCAAGACCCGTGGACCGGAGGCTCGTGGACCGGAGTCCGTGTAGCCTCCTCCTCGGACGAGTCCACCCTAGCAGTCACGTGCTCGGGTGAAACAGCCGGGGGTGGCGGCGAGGAAGGCGCCGTAGCCCTACCTCCTCTCCCACGACCACGTGCCCCACCTCCTCTCTTCCTACCTCGAGCTCGTCCCCTGCTGGGCACCGCGGTCGACGAAGAAGGGCCCGGCGGTGTGGCCATACTGTCCAGCAATGCTCGGCGGAGAGGTGCGTCTGGAATAGAAGACCTCAGACCACGCTCCCGACCAGCGCCCACCATCTTTCAACACCTGCCATGACAAACAGTAAACGAAATTAGTACAACATAAAAAAAGACCAACATGAATAATAATATGTGTATCACTTAAGTGTATCATCATCAAGTACAACATAAAAAATGTAATACCTGACACTACTAATAATCTCGATCAGAATCATCAATAAATGCATAATCATCATCATCACTATAATCAATGACGGGCTCATAGGGTTCATTGGCATCAACATGTGCAAGGCCACCTTGACGTAATCGGTCAAGCATTGACAGGTCATCCGCAGCAGTAACCTCTTCTTGTTCCGGCTCTTCTTGTTCCTCCTCTGGGGTGATGTCGGATTCATTGTCGCTGTCTACTTCAATGTTTTGGAGTGAAGTATAGCGGTTCTTGAAACGCTTTTTGGAAAGACGTGTCTCTTGGAAGAATTCTCCTTCATATGTGTCTGGGTTAATGTGAGGTTCATAATCCTCTTCCTTTGGGGGAGAAAGTCTAGCACGTGGCGGCACTTCATAAACGACATCCCAACCTTTCAGATTTGGATTAGTTTGGCAGGCCCACGGTAGATAGAATACTTGGGTCGCCTGTTGAGCCATAATATAGACATCAGGAACATCTAAATGAGTGCTTTGGTTGATTTCAACTAGCCCTACATGTTCATGAGTCCTTCTAGTCTCCTTCGGCTGAAACCAATAACATTTGAAGACTACGACATTCCGTGGATTTTCACCATAGAACAGAAGTTCATAAATTGCTTCAACTCTCCCATAATACTCGGTACCTCCTTCGCCGATAGCAGATACACAACAATTTGTTGACTTTGGGTCGGCCATAGATAGCTCTTTGCCATAGGTACGAAAGCGATACCCGTTGATGTCGTACTTGTCAAATGAACGGACCTTATAGTCAAAACCATTAGCGACTTGTCTCAATTCGGCGTCCATAGACTCTGAATTAGCCTACAAGTTTAATATGAAAGGATTGTTGCATTATGCACAAATTAGCGAATGATATGAAATTGTCTAATAGAAATTACCGTTTGTTTGAACCAAGAGATGAAACCGGGATAGCCACCTCCTTGCTTTGCGAGAAGCTCATAATCTTCGACGGAATCCTTTTGGATCCCCGCTCCATACGAGAATATGGTGACGTATCGACTGTATGACATATCCAGGAATAAGAGTAGTTCAAAGGAAATAGAAGTTGCGAAACAATGTACCGAGAACTTACTCGATGTACGGCCGCACTTCTATCAGGTTGTTGAAGATATACAACGAAATGGTCCGCCATTCTTCGTTATCCAAAGATACTGGATGTGAAACACTAGCTGGTGCGAGATTCCCTTTGAATAGGCTGAGGTTGGATCCACCCTTTTTAGGCTCGTCAGCATTGTACCGAGGCTTCGGATTATGCAAATGACGATTTTTGGCTTCGTAGTGCGCTGTTACGAAGATTGCCGCCTCCTCTGTGATGAATGCCTCAGCCATCGATGCTTCAATTCTACGTTTATTTTTACATTTTTCTCGAAGCGTCTTTTGCATCCTCTCAGTTGGGTAGCACCAACGATTTTGCACGGGCCCCCCCAATCTTGCCTCGGTCGGGAGATGCAAAATCAAATGCTGCATTGGATTAAAGAAGCCCGGTGGAAAGATCTTCTCTAACTTGCAGATCAACTCCGGCGCCAACTCTTCCATTTCTTCTAGCACGCCAGGCGATAGTTCTTTCGCACAAAGAACACGGAAGAAATAGCTGAGTTCTGCCAGTACTAGCCATTCATCCTCAGGGATGAAGCCACGCAACATCGCCGGCATTACCCGCTCAATCCATATGTGCCAATCATGACTCTTGAGACCAAATATCTTCAGTTTATCAAGATTCGCTCCCCTCTTTAGATTCGCTGCATACCCATCGGGGAACATCAACTGCTGTTGCACCCACAAGAGAATTTCCCTCATAGCTGGCCTTCCAAGATTGAACCATGCCTTTGGCTTCGTCCAGTTCTGCTTTCCTTTCGGTTCTTTCATGTTTTGTAACGGCCTATCACATAGCGCCTCCAGATCGACTCTAGCCTTAGTATTATCCTTTGACTTCCCATCTATGCCGAACAATGTACCAAAAAGTGCCTCGGCGATATTCTTCTCAGTGTGCATCACGTCGATGTTGTGTGGGCAAAGGAGGTCTTTGAAGTAAGGCAGATCCCATAAGCATGTTTTGTGAGTCCACGCATGCTTAGTATTATACCCCTTGAAGTACCCTGGACGTTGTGGATCTGGCTCGAGAGCGTTTAACTGATCCAGGGTCTGTTGGCCTGTCAATGCAGGTGGTGCAGAGTTTTTGACAACTCTACCCCTGATGAAGTTCTTCTTGTCTTTCCTGAACTTATGGCGAGGATACAGGAACTGTCTATGCATGTCGAAGCAAGAAAACTTGCGACCGGCCTGAAGCCAACGAAACTCAAGAGCTCCCTTGCATGTGGGGCACGGGAACCTTCCATGCACACACCAGCCAACGAATAGCGCATACGCCGGCAAGTCATGCGTCGAGTACATGTACCAGACACGCATTATGAAGTTCCGTTTGCTAAAGGCGTCGTATGTCTTGAACCCATTATCCCAGGCTTCTTGCAATTCGTCCTTAAGCGGCTGCATGTACACATTCATATTTTTGCCCGGATAGTTGGGTCCTGGAATTATCAACGTCAGGAAAATGTTCTTTCTTTGCATAATCTGTCCGGGGGGGAGATTGAGTGGAAAGACAAATACAGGCCAACAACTGTATTGGGCTGACATCATACCAAACACACTAAACCCATCCGTGCTGATGCCGACTCGAGGATGCCTCGGATCTGCCGCTTTGTCAGCATGTAATTCATCAAACTTTTTCCACGCAACACCATCCGATGTGTGTACCATCATCAGATTCCCATCTGCATCTAGTTCGGTTCTTTTGCCAGTTTTGTGCCATGTCATCTGTCTGGCCGTCTCTTCGACCATGAAAAGACATTGAAGTCTTGGTACGATTGGCATATACCAAAGAACAGTAACGGGGATTTTGGTCTCTGTCTTCTCACCCATACCGTTGTCTACCACAATATACCTGGAAGACTTGCAAATGGGACAATAGTTCAAGTCCGCATAGTCAAGCCTAAATAAGGCACATCCTTTCTCACAGGCATGTATCTTCTCATAGGGCATCTTCAGTGCACGGAGGATTTTGTCCGACTGGTACAGGTTTGCAGGCATTACATGGCCTTTGGGTAGAAAGCGTCCAAATACTGTCATAATTGCGTCATAGCATTCTCTGCCCAAGTTGAACTGAGCCTTCAGAGCCATTACTTGTGAGATGGCATCCAACTGACAAAGCTCAGTGTGCTCGTGGAGCGGACGTTTCGAAGACTCCAACATTTCATTGAAGGCCTTTGCAGATTCCTCCATCTCCTCGTCCGAATCCCGAGCATCATCATAGCCTTGCACCATGTTTTCCATCCCGGTACCATGCTCGTCGGTGCGACGACGATCCACCTCAGCTCGGTCACGTTGGGCAGACTCACCATGAAATGTCCACACCGTATAATCGGGCGTAAAACCACTCTTCTGCAGGTGTTTGCCCATTTTAGCCTCTGTCTTCTTTTCCCAATTGCCGCACCGGAAACAGGGGCACCAGGTTTTCTTTTGGCCATTTGCAAATGCGGCTTGCACAAACCCCTTAGTTTTTGTGAACCATTCAGCGCTCCATTTGTTCTGACCAGTGTGACCGGTATACATCCAAGCACGGTCACTCATCTTGACTTTCAGAGCTACTGGACACACAACAATTATATATGTAATTCACCATGTATATATTCATCAGTTGATCTACTTTGTCAATTTTATTACGTCCATGCAACCTACACTCTAATAGGTAATGATAGGTCCTAATCCCACCCGTGCATGTGTAGATTGGGTTTATTTTCCCATGCTATGCTCCGGATCCGACGCAAAATTTTGGCAGCACCTCCCCGCTGTTCTCCTGATACACGTCTCTGCAATAAACAGAGAGGATGTGTACCCGGAGAACAACAGGGGAGGCACTGACGAAATATATGAGTCGGATCCGGAGCAAAGCATATGGGAAAACGAACCCAATCTACACATACTCGGGCTGTCCATGGATAGCGTTGGACAATTCGAAAGAATCAAGGTTATATATATGCAAATGCATGCATATTTATAACTATGATGCTTTCGAACGGGAGACACATATTGGTTACGCATACTGATGATTCAAGACACATACATAGCTAGCTATCAAGTTTCATCGGAATAGATCAAATAATTAATGGGGAGGAGGACTTGTCATTTGTGCTCACCCACGAACGAAGGGGCAGAGCTCGTCAAACGCACGGCGAGGTTGTCGAACACCAAACCTCGCAGCGATGAAACAACTGCACATTTAAAACTACACGATCAACACAATTATATATGATGTTTTTCATAACAAAATCGAAAAATATATGACCTAACTAATAATTCACAAATATATGACCCCGTCGGCCTCTGGAAGGCCAAAGAACACCTTTTCGGGAGGTGTCGGGGGTCGGAGTGTCCTGTCGGTGTCGGGGTGCCGTGTCGGGGTCGGGGTGCCGTGTCGGGGTCGGGGTGTGGTGTCGGGGTCAGGGGGTCAGGGGGTCGGTTGTCGGGGTGTGGTGTCGGGGTCGGGGTGTGGTGTCGGGGTTGGGGGGTCAGGGGGTCGGGTGTCGGGGGGTCGGGTGTCGGGGTATCGGGGTGTCGTGTCGGGGTCGGGGTGTGATGTCAGGGTGTCGGGGGTCGGGGGTCGGGGTCGGGGTGTCGGGCCGGGGTGTCGGGGTGGCGTGTCGGGGTCGGGGTGTCGGAGGTCGGGGTCGGGGTGTCGGGGGTCGGGGGTCGGGGTGTGGGCCGGGGTGTCGGGGTGGCGTGTCGGGATCGGGGTCGGGGTGTCGGGGGTCGGGGTCGGGGTCGGGTTGTCGGGCCGGGGTGTCGGGGGTTGGGGTCGGGGTGTCGGGGGTCGGGGTCGGGGTGTCGGGGGTCGGGGGTCGGGGTCGGGGTGTCGGGGTGGCGCGTCGGGGTCTTCTTCTTCTTATTCTTTCTTCTTCTTTCTTCTTCTTCTTTTCTTTCTTCTTCTCCCTCCTCCTCTTCCTCCTCCTCCTCTTCTTTCTTCTTCTTTCTTCTTCTTCTTTTCTTTCTTCTTCTCCCTCCTCCTCTTCCTCCTCCTCCTCTTCTTTCTTCTTCTTCTTCTTCTTCTTCTTTCTTCTTCTCCTTTTTTTCCTCTTCTATATTGTTCTGTTTTTCAACTTTCTTCTTATTCTTCTTCCTTTTTTTTCCTTTTTCCTCTTCTTCTACCTCTTCTTCTTTTTTTCAACTTTCTTCTTGTAATAATAATCTAAACCTAAATCTAGCACTAACCTAAACCACTAACCTAAATCTAGCACTAACCTAAACCTATCAATAACCTAATTAAACCTAAACAGCAAAGAAAAACAGTAGAAAAAAAAAGCTCACCTTGGCTCCTCTCGATGGAGGATGGAGGGGGCGGCACGGCCGCAGGGGCGGCGGCGAGCCTGGCTCCGGGGCGGCGGCGAGCCTGGCTCCTGGGCGGCGGCGAGCTCCGGGGCGCGAGGCAGACAGGACGGCGAGCTCCGGGGCGCAGGGGCGGCGAGCTCCGGGCCGCAGGGGCGGCGAGCTCCGGGGCGCAAGGGCGGCGAGCTCCGGGGCGCAGGGACGGCGAGCTCCGAGGCGCAGGGGCGGCGAGCTCCGGGGCGCGAGCCTGGCTCCGGCACGGGCGACGGGACGCCGGGGCGGTGGCGGGTGATGGGGGCGACGGGGCGACGGGGCGAGGGGAGGTGGGGCAAGGGGGCGGCGGTGGGTGGCGGGGGAGGCGGGGCAAGGGGGCAGCGCGGTGGGTGGCGGGGGAGGCGGCGGGTGGCGGTGGTCGTCGGGGAGGAGAGGGAACAGAGAGAGATGGGCGGGGTGGGGCGCCGTTAGTAACCTAAACGTTTGCCGTCCGCCCCCCTTTGCCGTCCGCTTACTTGCTCTTTGCCGTCTGCTAGCAGACGGCAAAGAGGGGGGCGTTAAGTTTTTTTTAACCAGCTCGTCAGTGGGTCCCCCCCTCCCTCTTTGCCGTCTGCTAGCCGACGGCAAAGAATCTTTGCCGTCCGCTGGCGAACTGGCTGATGGCAAAGAAGGTCTTTGCCATCAGCCAGTTCTTTGCCGTCTGCTTTTGGGTAGCTGATGGCAAAGAGCTTCTTTGCCGTCCGCTAGCGGACGGCAAAGATCTGGCAGATGGCAAAGTAGCTGATTCCAGTAGTGAAAGCAGCGCCGGTCGTGCCGCATGCTCCTGCCTCCCGTGGCCAGCTGTGCTGCCGCGAAGGCCTCACCGCCCCCTACTATTCCCACCGCTGGCCAGGCCCTGCGGCGACGACAGCCTCACACCGCAGCCGAACCAGTGAACCCTCGTACTCCTCTCCGCTCGCGCGGGGGCTTCCACAGCAGTGTCTTCCCTAGCTCCCCGTCGTACCCTTCCTAGGCCTCGCCGTCGTCCACCGCCCTGGTGCTCTCGGCGCGGTGTAGTCAACATGGTCAAGGAACGACTTCCATCGGACGTGGACTGTACATGGAGAGGCTGACAGTTGGGTCCACGGCCGTAGCAAGGAAGTGCCTCCTTATTACGTGCAAAATAATTATTCCTCCACCTGACAGCGGAGACCCACCGGACGGGCCACCGTATTTCACCCCCCTAACTGCTGGGACCCACCAGCTACATCTTCATAGGCAAGGAAGTGCCTGACAGTCGGGACCCACCACTAGTAGAAAACAGGGCTATGGTCCAGGCCGGCTCAGCCCATTAGTCCCGGTTCAGTGTAGAACCGGGACCAATGTGGGCATTGGTCCCGGTTCGTGAGCCCAGGGGGCCGACCGGGCCACGTGGGCCATTGGTCCCGGTTCGTCTGGACCTTTTAGTCCCGGTTGGTGGGACGAACCGGGACCAATGGGCCTCGCTCCTGGCCCACCACCATTAGTCCCAGTTGGTGGCTTGAACCGGGATCAAAGGCTCCCCTTTAGTCCCGGTTCATGCCACCAACCGGGACCAATGAGGTGCCTATATATACCCCCTGCGCAAGAGCAGAGCACAGTGCTCTGTTTTTTCTGGCCGAGGGGGAGAGGGCTTTGTGGTGCTCTAGCTCACCTCCTATGCACATGAGGTGTTCGATGGAATGCCCGAGCCACACTACTTAAGCTTTCTCCTCTCGAAGCTCGACCTCCAAGCTCCATTTTCCTTGAGATTTGTACACTTCTATTAATTTGGACACTTAATTATATATAATGCATGCAGATGAACCGGCAATGGATGTACGGTGACAGACACACCCGCGAGTACATTAAGGGCGTGCATGAGTTTCTCGATGCGGCTGAGGCAAACAAGCAGAATGGTTTTATGTGTTGTCCATGCACTGAATGTGGGAATACGAGGTTTTACTCTAACCGGAAAATCCTTCACTCCCACCTGCTTTACAAGGGTTTCATGCCACACTATAATGTTTGGACGAGGCACGGAGAAATAGGGGTTATGATGGAAGACGGCGAAGAAGAAGAGTACGATGACAACTATGTGCCCCCTGAATACGGTGATGCTGCAACGGGGGGAGCTGGTGAAGATCAAGAGGAACCAGACGATGTGCCCAATGATGCTGCCACGGGTGAAGCTGCTGAAGATCAAGAGGAACCAGACGATGTGCCCGATGATGATGATCTCCGCCGGGTCATTGTCGATGCAAGGACGCAATGCATTAGTCAAAAGGAGAAGCTGAAGTTCGATTGCATGTTAGAGGATCACAAAAAAGGGTTATACCCCAATTGCGAAGATGGCAACACAAAGCTCGGTACCGTACTGGAACTGCTGCAGTGGAAGGCAGAGAATGCTGTGGCTGACAAAGGATTTGAGAAGCTACTGAAAATATTGAAGAAGAAGCTTCCAAAGGATAACGAATTGCCCGACAGTACATACGCAGCAAAGAAGGTCGTATGCCCTCTAGGATTGGAGGTGGAGAAGATACATGCATGCCCTAATGACTGCATCCTCTACCGCGGTGCATACAAGGATCTGAACGCATGCCCGGTATGCGGTGCGTTGCGGTATAAGATCAGACGAGATGACCCTGGTGATGTTGATGGCGAGCCCCTCAGGAAGAGGGTTCGTGCGAAGGTGATGTGGTATGCTCCTATAATACCACGATTGAAATGTCTGTTCAGAAACGAAGAGCATGCCAAGTTGATGCGATGGCACAGTGAGAACCGAAAGAAAGATGGGAAGTTGAGAGCACCCGCTGATGGGTCGCAGTGGAGAAAAATCAAGAAAGTACTGGGATGAGTTTGCAAAGGACCCAAGGAATGTATTGTTTGCTTTAAGCGCGGATGGCATTAATCCTTTCGGGGAGCAGAGCAGCAATCACAGCACCTGGCCCGGGACTCTATGTATGTATAACCTTCCTCCTTGGATGTGCATGAAGCGGAAGTTCATTATGATGCCAGTTCTCATCCAAGGCCCTAAGCAACCCAGCAACGAAATTGATGTGTACCTAAGGCCATTAGTTGAAGAACTTTTATAGCTGTGGAATGGAAACGGTGTACGTACGTGGGATGAGCACAGACAGGAGGAATTTAACCTTAAGGCGCTGCTGCTCGTGACCATCAACGATTGGCCTGCTCTTAGTAACCTTTCAGGACAGACAAACAAAGGATACCACGCATGCACGCACTGTTTAGATGACATTGAAAGTATATACCTGGACAAATGCAGGAAGAATGTGTACCTGGGCCATCGTCGATTTCTTCCGACCAACCATCAATGTCGAAAGAAAGGCAAGCATTTCAAAGGCGAGGCAGATCACCGGAAGAAGCCCGCCATGCGCACCGGTGATCACGTGCTTGCTATGGTCAATGATTTACACTACGTAATCTTTGGAAAGGGTCCCGGTGGACTAGCTGTTCCGAATGACGCTGAGGGACACGCACCCATGTGGAAGAAGAGATCTATATTTTGGGACCTACCCTACTGGAAAGACCTAGAGGTCTGCTCCTCAATCGACGTGATGCACGTGACGAAGAACCTTTGCGTGAACCTGCTAGGCTGCTTGGGCGTGTATGGGAAGACAAAAGATACACCTGAGGCACGAGAGGACCTGCAACGTTTGCACGAAAAAGATGGCATGCCTCCGAAGCAGTATAAAGATCCTGCCAGCTACGCTCTTACAAAAGAAGAGAAAGAAATCTTCTTTGAATGCCTGCTCAGTATGAAGGTCACGACTGGCTTCTCGTCGAATATAAAGGGAATAATAAATATGCCAGAGAAAAAGTTTCAGAACCTAAAGTCTCATGACTGCCACGTGATTATGACGCAACTGCTTCCGGTTGCATTGAGGGGGCTTCTACCGGAAAACGTCCGATTAGCCATTGTGAAGCTATTAGCATTCCTCAATGCAATCTCTCAGAAGGTGATCGATCCAGAAATCGTACCAAGGCTAAGGAGTGATGTGGCGCAATGTCTTGTCAGTTTCGAGCTGGTGTTCCCACCATCCTTCTTCAATATCATGACGCACGTCCTAGTTCATCTAGTCGACGAGATTGTCATCCTGGGCCCGTATTTCTACACAATATGTTCCCCTTTGAGAGGTTCATGGGAGTCCTAAACAAATATGTCCGTAACCGCGCTAGGCCAGAAGGAAGCATCTCCATGGGCCATCAAACAGAGGATGTTATCGGGTTTTGTGTTGACTTCATTCCTGGCCTTAACAAGATAGGTCTCCCTAAATCGCGGTATGAGGGGAGACTGACTGGAAAAGGCACTCTTGGAAGAGACTCAATAATATGCAGGGATGGATACTCTTGGTCTCAAGCACACTACACAGTTCTACAGAACTCTACCTTGGTGACCCCGTATGTCGATGAACACAAGAACAGTCTGCTCCAAACACCCGGAGCAGTGCGACGACTGGATTACATGTGAACACATCAGGACTTTCAGCAGTTGGTTGGAAACACATCTCAGAGGTGACAACACTGTTTGTGATGAGTTGTACTTGTTGTCTAGGGGACCATCTTTGACTGTATTGACTTACAAAGGATACGAGATAAATGGGAATACATTTTACACGATCGCCCAAGATCAAAAGAGCACCAACCAAAACAGCGGTGTCCGCTTTGATGTAGCAACCGAGAGCGAAAAGGACACATATTATGGTTACATAGTGGACATATGGGAACTTGAATACGGACCTGATTTTGAGGTCCCTTTGTTTAAGTGCAAATGGGTCAATCTGTTAGGCGGCGGGGTACAGGTAGACCCACAGTACGGAATGACAACAGTGGATCTGAAAAATCTTGGGTACACTGACGAACCGTTCGTCCTAGCCAATGATGTGGCACAGGTTATCTATGTGAAGGACATGTCTACCAAACCGAGAAAAAGAAAAGATAAGGAAGCGAATACATCATACGATGAGCCAAAGCGCCACATAGTTCTTTCAAGAAAAAGGGACATCCTGGGAGTGGACGGCAAGACAGACATGTCTGAAGATTATGAAAAGTTTCATGAAATTCCTCCCTTCAATGTCAAGGCTGACCCAAGCATCCTGATAAACAATGAAGATTATCCATGGTTACGGCGCAATAAGCAAATGACACAAGCGAAGAAAAAGTGAAGACTTTCTCCCGCAATAAGCAAATGCTATGTGGGTGAAATTATGATACCATCCCAACTTTGATGTCTTATGGTTCGAAACTTTGATACTTCGAAAGTGATTGTCCATTTTGTACACGAAGTGCATCAAGATTTTGTCGTAACCCTCTCTACTTTTTGGAACATGCTATGTGGGTGAAATGAAGATACCATGCCAACTTTCAACCTTTTCAGAGTTCATTTTGAAATGCTTTCCAATTTCAGAGTCATTTAACTCAAAGAATGAATTAATAGCAAACAGAATGAACTACAAAACTTTTATGAAAATAAAAACAATCAATTAAAATATTATGTTATGATCAACTAAAATAAAACTATAATATTCTTCAATAGCAAAAAGAATATATTTTTTGTGACCTAAAATAAAACTATAAGTATTTAATTGTATGTATAAATAAAAAATAAATAGCAAAGAAGAAAAAAAAATTCTATTTTTATAGTAAAGTTATTCATAAACTAGTGATTCACACAAATTTTTAAAAATTCAAATTTAAACTATTCAAAATTTTAAACTAATGGCACTAACAGAAAGTTTATAATTTTTGTGACCTAAAAGCAAAAAGAAATCACTAAAAAACTGTAAGTATTTAGTTTTAAGTAGAAATAAAAAATAGAAAACCAAAAAATGTAGAAATAAAAAAGAAAAAACCAAAAAAATGCCACCTACTGGGCCTCCACGGCCTGAATACGACTAGAAACCCTACATGGGCCAGGATTCAGGCCCGCAGAGGCCCAATAGGCCCACAGGTAGTAGCAAGTTTAGGCCCGAAAGCCTGCATTAGAGAGGAGCTCGAATGGGGAGGCACAGCAGCGCTTATAAACCAGTGCCGGCGCCCTTCAGCTAGCGATGTGGGACTAAACTTTTGGGCGCTGGCAGCACAAGGGCATTGGTCCCGGTTGGTGGCACCAACCGGGACTAAAGGGGGCATTAGTCACGGTTCGTGGCACCAACCGTGACCATTGCACCCCTTTAGTCCCGGTTGGTGCCACCAACCGGGACCAAAGGCCGCCGCTTCCCGCCCTTTGTGCTGCGGAAAATTGGCCTTTGGTCCCGGTTGGTGGCACCAACCGGGACTAAAGGGGTGCATTAGTCCCGGGTCGTAGCACCAACCAGGACCAATGCTTTTGGTATATAAGCTGGACTTGTGAAAATTTTACAACTTCACCATCAGTTCGTGCCCGACGCCCCAGCGCCGCTCCTCGTCGCCGTCGCCATCATCGCCCCTGCCTCCGACGCCGTCGCCGCGCCGCCCCTGCCCCCGACGCCGTCGCCGTGCCGCCCCTACCTCCGACGCCGTCGCCGCGCCGCCCCTGCCTCCGGTGCCGTCGTCGCGCCACCCCTGCCGCCGACCACGTCGTGACCGCGCCGGCCCCTGCCCCGCGCCCTAGCCCCTTCCCGCGGCCCGCCCCCGCCCGCCAACGCCGTCGCCATCATCGCCCCTGCCTCCCCCGCCGTCGCCATCGCCAGAGCCCCCGCTGTGAGCCGCCGCGCCCATCCGGCTCAAAGCATGTTTTTATTAGATTAATTTCTTATTAGATTTACTACATTAATGTTTTGTTCACAGCATGTTTTTGTTCATATATGTATTTTTTTGTTCATTTGTGTATTAATGTTTTTGTTGCATATATGTAATTTTTTCAATGTATATATGTATGTGGTGGCTATATATGCATGATGAGGGGGGTGGGGTTCGATATACCCCCTCCCCGATAATTTCAACATGAGCGGAGAGGTCGATATAGCCCCTCCCCGACAACATGAGAGAGGGACGAGGGGTCGAGAGAACTAAATAAGATGATGATGTTTATGATGTTTTTTTCTTGTTGATGATATGATGATATTGATGATGTTTTTTTCTGTTGATGATATGATGATGTTTTTTTTTCTGTTGATGATATATATGATGATGTTTTTTTCATATATGCATTTTTTCATATATATGATGATGTTAGTGGAGAGGAAAAAGTAAAATAAGGAAAAGGAAAATAAGTAGAGAAAGAAGGAGAAGAAGAAGGAGAAGACGAGGAGAGGAAGAAAGGGAAGAGGAGAAGAAGAAAGGAATAGAGGAGAAGAAGAGAAAATTAGAATATATATTCTATTTTCTCTTTTCTCCTCTATTCCTTTCTTCTTCTCTTCTTTTTTTTCTTCTTTTTTTTCTTCGACACATGGGGGGGGTGTCGAGAACGTCGGACATTCATGAGAGAGGCGAGGAAGAAGGGGAAGAAGAGGGAGAAGAAGAGGAGAGGAAGAAGAGGAAGTCTTCTCCTCTATTCTTTCTTTTCTTCTTTTTTCTTCTTCTTCTTCCTCTTTTTTTTATCGGGAACGAGGGTCGTCGAGAGGTCGAGGAGCGGTAGAGGAGAAACCCTAAATAGAAAGTATCGTCGGTGTGAGATACATGTACCGTCGGTGTCGGACACTACACCCACATCCCACAAGTGGCGCGGGCTTCGATGCCCACGTCACTTGTGGGACGTGGATGTAGTGTCCGACACCTAAGGCCACATGTATCTCACACCCACGATACTTGCTAGCTATTTAGGGTTTCCTCTACCGAAAAGAAGAGGAGAAATAAATAAGAAGAAGAAAAAGAAGAAAAAGAAGAGGAGAAGAAGAAAGGAATAGTGGAGAAGAAGAGAAAATAGAATATATTCTCTTTTCTCTTTTCTCCACTATTCCTTTCTTCTTCTCCTCTTTTTTTTCTTCTTTTCTTCTTCTTCTTCTTATTAGCCAGAAGTAGAGAGAGGTTTCCTAGTGTCAAAGTATTGAAGAAATCCATGCCTTCATCATTAGCCGGAAGTAACCAGGGCATGTTGGTACGAAGTTCTGCAAAGTTATTCTGGAATGGAGTCCCGGATAGAATAATCCGCCTTTTGGTACGAATTCAGCAAAGGCCTTCCAAATAGCGATATTCGGAAGGCTCTTGCTGAACTTTGTACCAAAAAGCGAATTATCCTATCTGGGACTCCGTTCCAGAACAACTTTGAAGAGCTTCGTACCATCATGCACATGTTACTTTCGCCTAATGATGAAGACATGGTTTTGGTGAATCCCTTGACACTAGGCAACCTCCCGACCCCTCGGCGATCCTATCGAACATGAGAGGAAGAAGAGGATAAAAAGAGAAGAGGAAGAAGAAAAAAAAAGAGGAGAAGAAAGAATAGAGGAGATCTTCTCCTCTATTCTTTCTTCTCCTCTTATTTCTCTTCTTCTTCCACTTTTTTTTATCGGAAACGAGGGTCGTCGAGGGACATAGATGTAGTGTCGTCGTGGTCGATATATACCCCCTCCCGATAGCTTACTATGATTAGGTAGCTAGTTCTACATTTGGCACTAATATATCCTAATATATCCATCTGTCATGTTTGAATAATAATTGCCATGTTGTAAATATTTGTAGAAACTATGGACACCGCCCTAGACGAAGCAACAAAAGAAGCGTTGTTGAGGGACATAATCGCAGAAGGAAGTGATGCCATCTCGTTGTTTCTCAACGAAACCGATGGTCTGGAAGGAGAGGGTGAACAAGCTGGCTACGGTGACCTAATGCTGGTGTAAGAAGAAGAACATGAGGACGGCTCCGGTGACCCAATGCCGGTGCAAGAAGGAGACCGTGATGACGGCTCCGGTGACCGAACCGAGTCCGGCCAGGTATATATATATATTAGTTAAGCCTATGTTGACTAGCTGATTGATGCATTCATTGTTTTGGTATGTACAAATATTAATTACGTCTTTGTTCTTTTTTCTAGCCCTCCGAATCGAGCACAACTTCGGTAAAGAGACGAGGCCCGAAGAAAAAGTTGAGCTCGGATGAAAAGTTTGAGATCATAGCAATCGCGCCCGACGGCCAACCTATTGAACCCCTCCGGACAAAGAGCGCATTTGTTGCTCAGTGCGGGGTTCTGGTTAGGGACAAGATCCCGATAAGCATCCAGCAATGGTTTAAGCCGGCTACAGAAGACCCTGAGGTGTCTTATGTCAATGATATGCGGAAAAATGATCTTTGGACTGAGCTGAAGTCAAATTTCACCCTACCGCCTGAGGATAATCCAGAGAACCCAGTTAAAGAGAAATTAATCAAGTCTTTTGCTCTGAAGAGGATGGCAGAACTATTCAGGAGGTGGAAGAAAGAGCTGAATAAGTTTGTCGAAAATAATGAGACACCAGAATTCAAGGGCAGATATGAGAAGATCAGAGATCACTGGCCCGCATTTGTGGCCCACAAGACATCAGAAAAGAGTAAGAAGATGTCGGCGACAAACAAGCAAAATGCTGCGAAGAAGAAGCTTCACCATCGCACGGGGTCAGGTGGCTACCTCGTAGCCCGGCCTAAGTGGTCCAAGACTGAGAATGATCTGGTTCATAAAGGGATCGAACCAGAGACAATTAACTGGCCAGACCGTTGCCGGACTTGGTTCTTCGGGGCTGGCGGAACACTGGACCCTGTAACAGGGAAGTGCATTTGGACGAACGATCAAATGGACATACCAGTCAGTAAGCTTAAGTAGTATATGGAAGCAGCGCAGGAAGGGACGTTCTTTCCAGACAGAGAGAACGACGAGCTCACAATGGCCATCGGGAATCCTGAGCACCCTGGACGGACACGAGGCACGCCAGGCTCCATTCCGTGGAAGGTTGGGTTTCCGGACGCAGGCGGTTACAAATCCCATGAGAGGAGGAAAAAAGTGCAGCAGACCCAAATACAGGCGCTGCAAGCAAGGGTAGACGCGATAGAGGAACGAGAAGCAAATCACAGCAAACGTACTGCCGAAGCCTCCCCCGAAGCTACCCTGCCATCTCAGCGCAGAAGCAGCGTGGCTTCCACCGAGCTGCTTTAGCTAGAGCATGCCTTGACGGCTCCTGCCAGCTATCCCGTGGATGCTATAACGGAGTCTCAAAACTGCCACCTTATGACGCAATGGATGAATTTGAAGGTCCAGGCGGCTGTTGGCTCTGTTTATCCTACTGAACCCGGCGCAACTTTTCACTGCCGGCCGATTCCAGAAGGATATGCTAGGGTGATGGTGGATGAGATAACGGAGGGATTTGAGGACCTCCAGCTTGACCACCCTACAGGTGAAGGGGAGACTCGGCTGGGGTCTGCTCTGAAGACTCCATGCCTATGGCGGAAGGAGCTCATCAACCTTCCGAACTGGACGCCACCGCCTCCTCCTCCTCCTCCGGCGAGTTAGGGCACTCCGCCTCCACTGCCTCCTCCTCCGGCGAGTGACGATCAGGGCCCTCGGCCGGCTCCTTCTCCGGTGCGTGGCGGCACTCCGCCTCCTTCTCCGCCTGCGCCGACGCGCCCGAGCAGCCAGCATCCTCCTTCTCCGCCTCGTCAGCAAGGGCGGAAGAGACCTGCCGCCGCTCCAGCTGCTCCGGCGCGTCGTAGTCATTCTCCTCCGTCGCTTAAGCAAGTAAAGAAGACAACCGCTCCGTCTGCTCGGTCGGCGTCTAGCAGTACAACCAGAGGCGGGAGGACATACAGATTCGGTCCTTCTCTGAAGACTCCAGAGAAGTTACCATATGAGAGGACCCTGGAGGAGAACGCCGAGATCGCGCGAGAAGAAGTGAGGAACTTCTTTGAAGGGGTGAAAGCAAAGAAACATCCACCTCCGAAGGAGAAGGTAGATCGGGTGAAAGTGAAGCGCACTCTGGCTGCCCTGACAAAACCACCGAAGTCTGATCCGCCGAAAGGAAACTATGACCGCATTATTGAAAAGGAATTTGCCGAAGCGGAGCGGTCGGGAAGTACTGTCGGTGATCAAAGGTTGAAAGAACGACGAGCTGGGAAACAAATTGCCCAGCTCGGCGAACAAGCGAAGCAATCGTGCCCCCCGCTCAAAGTGCCTAGCCACAACATCGATAATGATCCGAGGATGGTGCCCGGTTATAGCAATCTTGCAGATTACCTGCCCGACGAAGTACATTATGAACCCATGGAGGTGCAGATACAAAGATACGAGTATGGGAAGCCTCTCGTCAAATATGAAAGATCTCTATCAACGATGATGCGAAGATTGCATGATTGGTACTTGAAAATCTGCAGAGACTCTGGGGGGAGGAGTACTTTGTATGCGAGAGTTAAACCGGAGCATGACCTCGTTGGAATTGATCTGTTGCCTATTCCATTTGAGGAGTTCTATCAGTTTTTCAATCAATTGGCCCTCGATAAAACAACGGTCGCCTGCTACTGTCTGTAAGTAGTACTACTTCTGTCATTAAGTTTCTCTATATAGCTTAGCTCTTTCATTGCATGTATTTATAATCATCCTCACTATATTATGCAGATTGAAGATCGCCGAATTGAAGAAAAGACAAGTCGGTGATATTGGGTTCATTAACACATATCTCATAGATGCAACTGAGGTTAAACTTCATGCCGCAGCTACCGAGGCCAACTTGCTACGATCGTTCATAATAAATCAAAACAAAGATATAATACTCTTTCCTTACAACTTCAGGTGAGTGTTACTGTCTTGTGCGTATTCGGTTTCCCTTATATATTAGTCAAGGTTATAGTAATGTAATTGATGAGTTATGCATGTGTGTGCAGTTACCACTATATTCTCCTAGAGATTAAGCTTGAGCAGGGAGTAGTAACCGTCTTGGACTCTAAACGAAAAGATCCCAAGGAGTATGCGGACATGACTGAAATCCTCAAGAAGTAAGTTAAATCGATCATTATCCACCATATCAGCAACTTTGTTCATTTCCTGATATCAAGTAATTGTTTTCTTTGTCCGGCAGGGTTTGGAGAAAATTCACCAAAACAGTTCCGGGACTGCCGAAGGAGCTGGAATTTAGACACCCGAAAGTAAGTACTATAGTAGCATGTTCCGCGCATCTCCTAGTGATTCAAGTGCTAGTTTCATCAATACCATTTAGCATTCTTGCTTATCAGTTTGATTGACCTCTATTTCTTGTAAAGTGGTTGTGGCAGGAACAAGGGAATGATTTCTGTGGATACTACATCTGCGAGTCCATCCGCCACACGACATGTGAGCGGGGCGGGTACTCTAACGAACAATATGAAGTACGTAAATAACAACATTCACAATTTTATTTTATTACCATCATTTGTGTTGAGTTTCATTCATTTATTTATATATATATATGTATTGACCCCCTTCTTCAAATTAGATGTTTCGGAAGCGGGATGAACTCCTAGCACCAGCTCGCATGCGAGCAATTCAAGAGGAATTGGCGGCATTCTTTCTTGACCACGTGATCCCTGAAGACGGAGAATTCTATGTGGACCCTGAGTCCGTATGATTATATTTGTAAGAGATAATTATTGTATATATGTAGCCGGTAGTGTTAGATAGATATACGAGAACTTGTTGTTCGACCAATCTCTCGGAGAAGGAGAGGTGGTCGATATCACTTCTCTCTGTATATATGCATATATGTTCATGACGATTTTCTGTTTCCTTCGTTTGCTTACTAGCTAGCTAGCGTGTCTAGTCCTCTCTATATACGTATGTATAGTACGTAGCGTCGACCAAGCACGGACATAAGAGAGGACACTTCTCTCTATTAATTATAACTAGCTAACACAATATATGAAACACCTAAATTAACCCCGCAAAACCCCCAACCCCCCCTTTCAAAAAAAAACAAAAACCCCAGCCACAGAAGTGCTGACGCGTGGATGCCTATTGGTCCCGGTTGGTGCCACCAACCGGGACCAAAGGGTCTCCTGACTGGGCTCTGCGCACTGCCCACGTGGAGGGCCTTTAGTCCCGGTTCTGGATTGAACCGAGACTAAAGGGGGGAGGTATTAGTACCGACACTTTAGTCCCGGTTCCGGAACCGGGACTAAAGGCCCTTACGAACCGGGACTATAGGCCCTTTTTCTACAAGTGCACCTGGTCGAAGCGTACGTAGCGTTGTCATTCTGGTCGCGAACGTGTACGTACATATATACTGGTGGATGTAGAGGCGCGCACGTGTCGTAGTAGAGGCGGCCAGGGTGCAAGAAAGAAAATACGGCCACGTATGTGTACATACGGGCGGGGTCTCGAACGCCTACTCGCGCATACGTACGGCGAGGGCTCGTTGACATGGCTGGGTCAGAACGGAGAAACAGCGTCGTCATCGTGTTCATGGGGAGGCAACGGAATGCGTGGTCGTGTTCATCGGGAGGCAACGTGGCTGGGTTGGAACGGAATGCGTGATCGTGTTCATTGGGTGGGCTTGGACGGAAGAGGCGATGGAAACGAGGCCTGGCGTACCGCACAACGGAGGAAACGGACCTCCTATGGTCGAAACGGGGGTCCTGTTGATCGGGAGGGGTGTGGCATACCGCAAAACGGAGGAAACGGACCTCCTACGGTCGAAACGGGGGTCCAGTTGATCAGGAGGGGTGTGGCGTACCGAAAAATGGAGGAAACAGACCTCCTACGGTCGAAACGGGGGTCCTGTTGATCAGGAGGGGTGTGGCGTACCGCAAAACGGAGGAAACGGACTTGTGTTGGAGCGCTACGGTCGAAACGGGGGTCCTGTTCATCTCCACCGTCGACCCCCTCCAGCCTCCACGAGCTACTATTCATCCACCGTCGACCTCCTCCAGCCTCCACGGGCTCCTGTTCATCCAGCCTCCACCGCGCGCTACTCCACCGGCTACTGTTCAACCACCCCTCCACCGTCTACTGTTCATCCAGCCCTCCACACCACGTGGTCCTGTTCAACCACCCCTCCACGGGCACCTCTCCACCGTCTACTGTTCATCCTGCCCTCCACACCACGGGGTCATGTTCATCCACCCCTCCACGGGCACCCCTCCACCATCTACTATTCATCCAGCCCTCCACCACACCACGGGGTCCTGTTCATCCACCCCCACCTGGAACTGTTCATCCAACCCCCCCCCCCCCCCCCGCAACGCTCACTGTTCATCCAGAGGCAGCATCGATCGGCTTCAGTTAGAAGCTGTAGCCAAGGAATCGCTCGATCGGGTTCAGTTAACAGCCATCGATCGATCGCTCGGGTTCAGTAACGCGTAGCCTACAATGCAATCGCTCGGGTTCAGTTAGAGCCCAACGCCTCGCTCGGGTTCAGTTAGAGCCAACGCCTCGCACACACGCGCGTACGTGTACGAGAGAAACGCGCATCGCTCGGCCCCCGACCTCCCACCGTAACCGGGAACTCCTCGAAATTTTCCTCCCCCTCGCTTCTACCACGGTTTTTCCCATCATGGACGGCCCAAAGAATGTCATGCAGCTGCGTCTCCGGCCCGTCCAGGACGAAAAGCCCATTTTCTGTCATGATTTTTTGTCATAGAAGTCGGAGCCCACCACATCTATGATGATACCGGGTTTTGTCACAATTATCGTCATAGAAGTGTCATATGTATGACAGAAAAAAATTTCATTCGGCCCAAAATGTCACGGATGTGTCTTTTTTTATGTAGTGGGCTAGAGAGAAAGAAATTATTGAATCTGATAATATTGATGAAAGTGATGATGAGGATAGGCTTGTTATTCCTAAAGGTTATATTTTTGATAAAGAGGCTTCTGCTGCTATTTTAGCTTGCAACGATAACAATGAGCTTAGAAGGTTAATAGCTAAATGGAACAAGGAATCTCTTAGAGATAGAATGAGGCCTGACCCTGCTTTTGCTACTTCACCTATTTGTGTTCCTGATAAGGATTATGAATTCTCTGTTGATCCTAATATAATTACTTTGGTTGAATCTGATCCTTTCCATGGTTATGAATCTAAAACTGTTGTGGCACATCTTACTAAATTAAATGATATAGCCACCCTGTTCACTAATGATGAGAGATCTCGCTACTTTTATATACTTAAAATATTTCCGTTCTCATTAAAGGGTGATGCTAAGATATGGTTTAATTCTCTTGATCCTGGTTGTGTGCATAGTCCCCAGGATATGATTTATTACTTCTCTGCTAAATATTTCCTTGCTCATAAGAAACAAGCTGCTTTAAAGGAAATATACAACTTTGTGCAAATTGAAGAAGAGAGTCTCCCACAAGCTTGGGGAAGGCTTCTCAAGTTACTTAATGCTTTGCCTGATCATCCTCTTAAGAAAAATGAAATACTTGATATCTTTTATAATGGACTAACCGATGCTTCCAGAGATTACCTGGATAGTTGTGTTGCTTATCTTTTTAGGGAAAGAACACCGGATGAAGCTGAAATTCAATTGAATAATATGTTGACAAATGAAAATAATTGGGCACATCCTGAGCCAGCTCCTGCTCCAATTACTGAGCCTCTTCCTAAACCAACTCCGAAGAAGAGAGGTGTTCTATTTCTCAGTCCTGAAGATATGCAAGAGGCAAAGAAATTTATGAAAGAAAAAGGTATTAAAGCTGAAGACGTTAAGAATTTACCTCCTATTGAAGAAATACATGGTCTTAATTTACCGCCTGTTGAAGAAACATATGATCTTGATCCATTACCTATTGAAGAACCTCCTGATCCCGATATACCGACACAGGTAGTAAAGGTAAATTCTCTCTATAGATCTGATAAAGCTGAAGTGCCTCCAACTAAAATTGCTAGTCAGTGCTTGGATGAGTTTGACAACTTTATGTTTAAGCAAGAAGACTTCAATGCTTATTTTGGTAGACAATTAAAACAAAATGCTTATATGATTAAACACTTGGGTGACTATATGGCTAATATTAGAGGTGAACTTAAACTTGTTAGCAAACATGCTTCTATGGTTACCACTCAAGTAGAACAAGTACTTAAAGGTCAAAAAGAATTGCTCAATGAAATGAATAGTAAGAAAAATGATTATGGTGTTAGAGAGGCTACTAGAACTGGTAGAATGACTCAGGAACCTTTGTATCCTGAAGGCCACCCTAAGAGAATTGAGCAAGATTCTCAGAGAAATAATATTGATGCACCTAGTTCTTCTAAAAGGAAGAAAAAGAAAAATGATAGGACTTTGGAAACTTCTAGTGAACCTATTGCAGAACCACGTGAGAATCCAAATGAGATATCTATGTCTGATGCTGAAACACAATCTGGTAATGAACATGAACCTACTGAAAATGTTAATGATGATGTTCATGATGATGCTCAACCTAGTAATGATAATGACGTAGAAATTGAACCTGTTGTTGATCTTGATAACTAGGGCTGGAAAAAAAGCTCGAAGCTTGCGAGCTAAACGAGTAGCTCGTGACTCGGCTCGGATCGAATCGAACTCGAAGAATAACGAGTCGAGCCAAGCTTTAGTTTAAGATCGTTTATAGAACGAGTTAAACGAGCCGGTCTCATGAGTACTCGTGTAACTCGTTAGGCTCGGTACAAAAGATCATCCAAGCATCATGCGCCCCAGGTGCACAACACAATGCCTAGGCGTTACAATTGTTTGGTCATTATATGTAACTAACTTGCTGATCATTATGGTCATGTATAATTGTTTGTGGTTAATGGTCATGTACATGGTACTGTCTTGATGGTACTACCAATTGTAAGTTAAGATCGTATATGCTTATAATTGTTTGTGAACATTGCACCTGTTTAATATGTACATTTTACATTCCCAAGTAATCATTTTTATCATATTCATAAGGTTTTATGTTCATAGCATTAACGAGCTTAACAAGCTAAACGAGCCAGCTCGCGAGTTAAATGAGTCGAGCCAATCTTGGATTTGAGCTCGTTGTAGTAACGAGTCGAGTCGAGATAGCTCGTTAATGAAATGAGCTTTAGCGAGTCGAGCCGAGCTGGCTCGACTCGGCTCGGATTCCAGCCCTATTGATAACCCACAATCAAAGAATCAACGTTATGATAAGAGAGACTTTGTTGCTAGGAAACATGGTAAAGAAAGAGAACCATGGGTTCAGAAACCCATGCCTTTTCCTCCCAAACCATCCAAGAAAAAGGATGATGAGGATATTGAGCGCTTTACTGAAATGATTAGACCTATCTTTTTGTGTATGCGATTAACTGATATGCTCAAAACTAATCCTTATGGTAAGTATATGAAGGATATCATTACTAATAAAAGAAATATATCGGAAGCTGAAATTTCCATCATGCTTGCTAATTATACTTTTAAGGGTGGAATACCAAAGAAACTTGGAGATCCAGGAGTACCTACTATACCATGCTCCATAAAAATAAATTATGTTAAAACTGCTTTATGTGATCTTTGAGCCGGTGTTAGTGTTATGCCTCTTTCTTTATATCGTAGACTTGATTTGAATAAGTTGACACCTACTGAAATATCTTTGCAAATGGCTGATAAATCAACTGCTATACTTGTCAGTATTTGTGAGGATGTGCCTGTTGTGGTTGCAAACATTACTATTTTAACGGACTTTGTTATTCTTGATATTCCCGAGGACGATAGTATGTCTATTATTCTTGGAAGACCTTTTCTGAATACTGCAGGGGCTGTTATTGATTGCAACAAAGGCAATGTCACTATTCATGTTAATGGTAATGAGCATACGGTACACTTTCCGAGGAAACAACCTCAAGTTCATAGTATCAACTCTATTGGAAAAATTCCATCGATTATATTTGGAGGTTTTGAATTTCCTCTTCCTACTGTCAAGAAGAAATATGATATTTTTATTATAGGGGATGTGCGTATCCCCGTTGAGGTAACATAGTGTTATTCGTAATTTCTCCGGCTCCATGTTAATCGGAATGAGTTTGTTAACAAGACCTGATCAACCTTGTTAGTGGATTCCTTTTGATGAGCATGAGATGGATGAAACTAGAAGCACAACCTTCTGTAGCCTCATTGTACTTTCTGTTATTTATTTGAAATAAAGAAAAAATAGTATTTTTCTGTCTGTTTCCTGATTTATCCGTGCAATATAAAAATATCCCGAAAATAAAAGTCCTCCAAATGCCATGCCAATTTAATATGATTTTTTCGGGAATATTTGGGGATTTATGGTGCAAAAATCACCGCGGGGGGAGCTGCCACCTGGCCACGAGGGTGGAGGGCGCGCCCCCCTGCCTCGTGGACCCATGGTGGCCCTCCTCCACTTATTCCTGCACCCATCCTCTTCTTCTTCCTCCCCCAAACACGAATAACCAGCTCAACCACGAGTTCTAGCTCACTTTGCTGTGATTTTCGATCTCCTTTGCTCAAAGCACCTCTCGCAAAACTTTGGGGAGATTGTTCCTTGGTATGTGACTCCTCCATTGGTCCAATTAGTTTTTGTTCTAGTGCTTTATTCATTGCAAATTTGTGCTGCATAGGTGACCATGTTCTTGAGCTTGCATGTCAAATTTATATGGTTCCAAGTAGTTCTAATGCTTGATATAGGCTCTAGGCACTTGTAGGTGTAGTTGCTATCAGTTTTATTGAAGTTGGTTCACTTTTTTTTGAAGTTACTAAAAATTACAGAAATTTTTCAGAGAAAACAATATGCTTAGGAAGATGTTCCAAGGTGGTTCTTCAAGGAAGCAAGGCCCCAGGCTTGCTATGCGTGATGCTGACGAGAAACCACCAAGAGATGCTCTAGTGCGGCCTTGTGAATGGCTTTCGGAAATCGAGCGGGAATCAAAGAAGAACTTAACGCATATTTGCGTAACGCCGAGCTTGAGGACTTTGAGTCAGACAAATGCCCACAGTACCATGATCTCACAAGCTCATTTGTGAGGAGGTTTGAATTTTCATCTTCACGTAATTCTCCAACAGTGATGTTTGATCTTTATGACATATCTTATACCATGGACTTAGAGGATTTTACATTTGCCTGCAAACTTCCACAATGGGGTAGTACTATTGATCCCCGTAAATCTGAATTTAGAGACTTCCTTGCTGGAATAACTGTAGGGGAATCTAGAGATATAACGCAAGCTACCATAGGGAGCATTCACTTTCCTGCTATACATTATTTTGCTCTCTTCATAGGTAGATGCATAAATGCTAAGGATGAACCATGTCACATGTGTGTCCCTGACCTTCGCATTCTCAGGAGTGCTGTGTTAGGAGACCAATCTTATCATATGGGAGCCATTGTAGCTCGTAGGTTGCATCACAATAGATATAATGGAGATTTCTTTGGAGGAATTTATGCAACCTGCTTAGCTAATTTTCTTGAGGTGGATGTTCGTGAGGGTGACATGGAGTTTCCCCCTGCTTATTTAGATTTTAATTCTATGGTTTCCCACCAGTTTGTCGAGAGGACTGAATCACCTCTCCAATATCGACTAATCTTTAACAAACGACATGTTGTCCGTATTACTCTCCCTGCTCCTGCCTTCTTTGATTCTCAGGAAAAAGTAAGATATACCATTACCAGAGAGGAGGCAGTTGAGTACTAGAGGGGAGCAGAGGCAGCCCGACGCCGCGCTGCAGCTCAGGCGGCGATAGTCGCTGCATCGCAGTACGAGCCCAGCTACACCTACGTGTATCCGCCAGGCCATCCCTGGCCATGAACCAACTTAGGCCAAAATCCTAAGCTTGGGGGAGTACGTATTTCTCACCGACATTACATTTATGTTCACACACACTCATTGCTAGATGTCGGTGCTCATACTCTTTCACTATAATATCCATGCTAGTTTATTTTCTTTTTCCTGCTTTCTTCTTGTGTGTTTGCTAAACTTTAAGAAAAACCAAAAAAAATTAGTAGTAGTTTATTTTTCTTGCTGTAGTAGTAATAATTAAAAAGAAAACCCAAAAATATTTCCCGTTCTTCTTTTGCTTGTTGGGAGTTTTCCCGTGTAAATAGTTTTATTTCTTTTCTTTTCTTTGGGGGTCGATAGGAGAAGACCATAATTAAATTGTTGAAGTGGCTCTTATATGCTTTATTGTTGATTTAACCAAGAGCCCATATTACCTTGTCTTCTCCTGTTTATTGAATGCTCGCAGATTCCAGCTTAGTCCAATGCACGTGCACCGTTATTATTATTCACATCGTTCGGTCGTCCAAGTAAAAGGCAATTATGATGATATATGATGGACTGACTGAGATGAGAAAAGCTGGTATGAACTCGACCTATTTTGTTTTTGTAAATATGATGAGTTCATCATTCTTGATTCAGCTTATTATGAATAAACATGTTTGCAATGACAATTAGAGATCATAGTTGCTCGTGCCATGCTTGATTAGCTATGAGTTATAATGGTTTACCTTGCGTGCCAATATGCTATTGAAATGGTTATGATGTGGTATGATGGGGTGGTATCTTCCTTTGAATGATTTAAGTGACTTGACTTGGCACATGTTCACGCATGTAGTTGAAACAAATCAACATAGCCTTCACGATATTTATGTTCATGGTGGATTATATCCTACTCATGCTTGCATCCAATGTTTATTAATTTTAATCATGTACATGGCTGTTGTCGCTCTCTAGTTGGTCGCTTCCCAGTCTTTTGCTAGCCTTCACTTGTACTAAGTGGGAATACTGCTTGTGCATCCAATCCCTTAAACCCCAAAGTTATTCCATATGAGTCTGCTATACCTTCCTATATGCGGTATCTACCTGCCGTTCCAAGTAAATTTGTATGTGCCAAACTCTAAACCTTCAAATAAACATTCTGTTTTGTATGCTCGAATAGCTCATGTATCAACTAGGGCTGCCCTTATCTTCCATGTTAGGCGGGTTATTCTCAAGAGGAGTGGACTCCGCTCCTCACTCACGAGAAAATGGCTGGTCACCGGGATGCCCAGTCCCATGCTTTATGCAAACTAAATCAAAACTAATTGCAAACAAAACTCCCCTTGGGACCTGATGTTTGTTGGAGGCACTCGTTGTTTCAAGCAAGCCATGGATTGATGCTTGTTGTTGGAGGGGGAGTATAAACTTTACCATTCTGTTTGGGAACCACCTATAATGTGTGTAGCATGCAAGATATCGCCATCTCTTAGTTGTTATGTTGATAATGAAAGTATACCGCTCAAAATATTATTTATCTCTATTTCAAAAACGAGCTCTGGCACCTCTACAAATCCCTGCTTCCCTCTGCGAAGGGCCTATCTATTTACTTTTATGTTGAGTCATCACCCTCTTATTAAAAGCACTAGCTGGAGAGCACAGCTGTCATTTGCATTCATTACTGTTAATCTATATTGGGTGTGACTATGATTAGATCTCTTTTAGTATGAATTACAATGTCTAGTCAGTCCTTGATCTTTAAAGGTGCTCTCCATTTATGTTTTGCGGTCTCGGAAAGGGCTAGCGAGATACCATCTTGTTATATCATATTATGATTGTTTTGAGAAAGTGTTGTCATCCGAGATTTATTATTATCGCTCGCTAGTTGATTATGCTATTGATATGAGTAAACATGAGACCTGAGAATTATTGCAAATTTTGTTAGTTATAATCTTTGTTGAAAACTTGAATGCTGGCTTGACATATTTACAACAACAAGAGCAAACAGAGTTTGTAAAAGTTTTTCTTTTTCTCTTTCAGTTAGTCAACTGAATTGCTTGAGGACAAGCAAGGGTTTAAGCTTGGGGGAGTTGACACGTCTTCGTCGTATCTACTTTTCCAAACACTTTTGCCCTTGTTTTGGACTCTAACTTGTATGATTTGAATGGAACTAACCCGGACTGACGCTGTTTTCAGCAGAATTGCCATGATGTTGTTTTATGTGCAGAAAACAAAAGTTATCGGAATGACCTGAAACTCCATGGAATATCTTATAAGAAATAATAAAAAATCCTTGCCAAAGATGAAGACCAGGGGGCCCACACCCTGTCCACGAGGGTGGGGGGCGCCCCCCCCCTAGGGCGCGCCCCCTACCTCGTGGGCCCCCTGGAGACCTTCCGACGCCAACTCTAACTCTATATATTTGCTTTCGGGGAAAAAATCAAGGAGAAGAAATCATCGCGTTTTACGATACAGAGCCGCCGCCAAGCGCTAAAACCTCTCGGGAGGGCTGATCTGGAGTCCGTTCGGGGCTCCGGAGAGGGGGATTCGTCGCCATCATCATCATCAACCATCCTCCATCACCAATTTCATGATGCTCACCGCCGTGCGTGAGTAATTCCATCGTAGGCTTGCTGGACGGTGATGGGTTGGATGAGATCTATCATGTTATCAAGTTAGTTTTGTTAGGGTTTGATCCCTACTATCCACTATGTTCTGAGATTGATGTTTCTATGACTTTGCTATGCTTAATGCTTGTCACTAGGGCCCGAGTGCCATGATTTCAGATCTGAACCTATTATGTTTTCATAAATATATGTGTGTTCTTGATCCTATCTTGCAAGTCTAGTCACCTACTATGTGTTATGATCCGGCAACCCCGAAGTGACAATAATCCAGACCACTCCCGGTGATGACTTTAGTTTGAGAAGTTCATGTATTCACTAAGTGCTAATGTTTTGTTCTGGTTCTCTATTAAAAGGAGGCCTTAATATCCCTTAGTTTCCATTAGGACCCCGCTGCCACGGGAGGGTAGGACAAAAGATGTCATGCAAGTTCTTTTCCATAAGCACGTATGACTATATTCGGAATACATGCCTACATTACATTGATGAATTGGAGCTAGTTCTATGTCACCCTATGTTATGACTGTTACATGATGAACCGCATCCGGCATAATTATCCATCACTGATCCAATGCCTACGAGTTTTCCATATACTGGTTTATGCTTATTTACTTTCCCGTTGCATTGTTACAATCACTACAAAATACCAAAAATATTGCTTGTACTTTCATTAATCTTTTGTTACCGTTACCACTACTATCATATTACCTTGCTACTAAATACTTTGCTGCAGATATTAAGTTATCCAGGTGTGACTGAATTGACAACTCACTTGCTAATACTTGAGAATATTCTTTGGCTCCCCTTGTGTCGAATCAATAAATTTGGGTTGAATACTCTACCCTCGAAAGCTGTTGCGATCCCCTATACTTGTGGGTTATCACTTATTCTTATAGTCGTGAGAGGATTCATTCCACCCCTCGCCCGAGCCGGAGCTACAGCAGGCATATCGATGAGTCGGCCGTGTCAAGCAACAGGCGACACCACAATCTGCCCCGTGGACATAACCCGGTGGGTGAGGGAGCTGATGCATAGAATGTAGTGGATCAAGGCAGGGCCCGTCGGGAGGCTGAGCTGGCGGCTCAGTATGCGGCCCGTCAACCTTCTCCAGTTCGACCGACAACTTCGGAGGAGCCAGGTGTAACCTTTAGGAATTTGGGGGTGCCGTGTTTAGTGTCGGCTCTACATAATGAGCGTCTGCCCAAGGATTTCAAGGGTCCTCGCATGGTGCCTAACTATATAGCCGACTTACCTCCTGAAGCATGGGTCGAGAGTTATGAGATGGCCATGGAATTACTAGATGTTAGCGAGGCTGCGTGTGCTAAATATTTCCCCCTGATGTTGGATGGAACGGCCCGCACTTGGTTGAAGGGGCTCCCTGCCAACTCAATTGGGTCATGGGACGAGTTAGAGGCCCGGTTTATCAAGAGTTTCAAAGATACGTGCAAGCAGCCTATGTCAATTGTGGATCTGGATGCCTGTGTCCAAGAAGAGGGTGAGTCCACAACCCATTGGGTGCGCCGGGTTTCGACCATCTTACATCCATCGGATCGCATCAATGTCGGTTCAGCGGTCATAATGTTGGAGAAGAATTGTCATTTTACACCTCTTAAGCAGAAGTTAGGACGGCTCAAGCGCCACTGCAGTGACATGGGGGAGCTGATGGCAGCCCTGGTTAAGTATGCTAACTCTGATGGCACCAGAGGGCAGCAGCATAATCCGGCGAATCAGGGAGGCAATGGTAAGCGCAAAGCTGATAATAGTTTGGACTTTGTCGCTAACAACAACGCACAAAATAATGGCCAGCATCGTAAAGGTAAACCGTCCCCAGGGACCGGAGGGTCAGGCTTTAATCTTGATCAGATGCTAAATCAGCCTTGCCCAAGGCATGGGACGCGAGAAAGACCGTCGGGCCACCTCTGGAAGGACTGCTTCATTATGAAGGGGTACAAAAATCCCAATCTTTTTCAAGACAATAATGGGCCGGGTGGTTGCTCAGGATCCGGCTCTCATGGTCCGGGTTACGGCGGTGGCGGCTCTAGCTCTGGATTCCAACGTGATCAAGACAATCAAGGCAATCAGGGCGGCAACCATCAACAATCAGGTGAGGCGAATCAACAGCAGCAATCTGGATATCAGAGTAACCCCAAAGCAGTTGAATAGTGGGCAGTATCATGTCTTCACCACAAGTTTGTGCAAACGAGATCAGAAGCTTCATAAGAGGGCGGTGAACGCCGTTGAACCGGCAGTTCCCCGTTACTTGCGCTGGTCTGAGCAGCCCATTGTGTGGAGTCGGGAAGATCACCCCAGGTCGGAGGGTATAAGTTCACGAAGGTACACATGGACGGAGGGAGCAGCATGAATATTCTTTATTACGAGACTTTCTGTCGCATGGGGTTGACGGATAAAAATCTTAAACCATCGGACTCTGTTTTCCATGGCGTAGTGCCTGGAAAATCGGCATACCCGGTTGGTAAGATAGCTTTGGAAGTTGCTTTTGGAGATGATCATGACTCTAGGTCGGAGACATTAACCTTAGAAGTGGTAAAAATCAAGAGGCCTTATCATGCTCTGTTTGGACGGCCGGCTTATGCTAAGTTCATGGCAAGGCCCTGTTATGTTTATCTGCAGCTCAATATGCCGGGTCACAAGGGGACCATCATAGTGCACGGGAGCCGGAAGATAGCTTTGGAGTGTGAAGAAGGCGATGCAGCTTATGCTGAGTCGGTTTGTGCAACGGAGGAGTTAAAATTTTATAAGGACAATGTTGATCCAGCGGATATGACTTCTTTGAAAAAGCCAACTACAGAGCATGATCCGGCCTTGAAGTTTAAATCGGCTGATGATACCAAGCTAGTTGATTTCGTTCCTGGCGACTCATCCAAGCAGTTCAGCATCAGTGCTAATCTGGATTCGAAATAGGAAAGCGTGCTCATCGAGTTCATCCGTGAGAACTGAGACATCTTTGCATGGAAACCTTCTGACATGCCAGGTGTACCGAGGGAACTCGCTGAGCACACCCTTAATTTTGATCCCAAGTTTAAACCGGTCAAGCAGTTTCTTCGTCGTTTCAATGAAGAGAGGCGTAAGTCTACTGGTGAAGAGGTCGCCCGGCTCTTGGCGGCTAGGTTTATTGTTGAAGTTTTTCATCCAGAGTGGTTGGCTAACCCGGTGCTGGTACTTAAGAAAAACGACACTTGGCGCATGTGTGTGGATTACACGGATTTAAACAAGGCTTATCCGGCTGATCCTTTTGCTCTCCCTCGTATTGATGAAATTATTGATGCTACGGCGGGTTGTGAGCGTTTGAGTTTTTTGGATGCTTATTCTGGTTATCATCAGATCAAGATGGCAGTTAAGGACTAGGAGAAAATAGCTTTTATAACTCCCTTTGGAGCCTTCTGCTATGTGTCTATGCCTTCTGGGCTCAAGAGTGCCCAGGCGACTTACCAGCGATGTGTGCAGAATTGTGTTCATAGTCAGATTGGGCGCAATGTTCATGCTTATGTGGATGATATTGTGGTGAAATCCAGAAAGAAGGAGACGTTGATAGACGATTTGAAGGAAACCTTTGATAATCTCCGGGTTTATAAGATGATGCTTAACCCGACCAAGTTCGTTTTTGGTGTGCCGGCAGGCAAGCTCTTGGGTTTTCTGGTGTCCAACAGAGGCATTGATGCTAATCCGGAGAAGATCAAAGCCATTACTTCTTTGGCTAAACCGGCGTGTGTCAATGATGTTCAACAACTGGCAGGTCGTATTGCGGAGCTAAGTCAGTTCATAAGTCGGTTCATAAGCGTGTGTCAGTGTGGCTATTGTGGTGGAACGCAAGGAGGCAACAAGTAATATCTAGTTCAAAGGCCGGTTTACTACATCAGCGAGGTGCTCATTGAGTCCAAGCAGAGGTATTCGCACTGGCAGAAACTTGTCTATGGGATGTTCATGGCCAGTCGGAAGCTTAAGCAATATTTTTTGGGTCATCCCATCACTGTAGTTAGTTCTGCTCCTTTAGGGGATATTATTCTGAATAGAGAAGCCACAGGTCAGATAGCCAAGTGGGCCATTGAACTTAGACCTCATGGTTTGAAGTATATGCCTCGCACAACCTTCAAGTCTCAAGCACTGGTGGATTTCATTAATGACTGGACAGAGCTGCAGATGCCTGAGGAAATGCCAGATAACACGTATTGGACTATTCATTTTGATGGGTCCAGACAATTGGAGGGCTCGGGGGCTGGAGTTGTGCTAGCTTCCCCTCGAGGCGACAAGTTTTGTTATGTTCTCCGTTTGATGTTCCCTTGCACTAACAATGCAGCTGAATATGAGGCCTTGTTCCACGGTCTTCGGATGGCTAAGGAGATGAACTTAAGCCGGGTAAGGTGCTTTGGTGACTCAGATTTGGTGGCTCAACAAGTCTCGGGTACTTGGGATTCTAAGGACCCACTCATGGCGGCTTATCGATGAGAGGTGGACATTATTGCTAGTCATTTCAACAGTTATCAAGTTGAGCAGAGTTGGGCAATTCTTGTAGCTGGCGGTTTATTTGAAGCGCAGAAAGGACTGAGCCCCGTTTTGTTACAGTCGGCCACCGGTTCATTCAACATTTTCTTGACGGATTCAGTAATTTCAACATTAGTCAGCTGAATATCAGTGTGGCGTTGAGGGTCTTTCATGTCCCCTGTGTATTCACACATTAAACCAGGGCGACGGCTTAAAGGCAAAATACTCCAAGACACCCACTAACGGACAAATCAATGCCAGTTAAACCGTTTGCCACCAAGGCTCTGAGCTTTGAAAGTTGTGGTGCATACTTGGCCCGTCCCTTTGCAATGAGTCTTTGGGGGAGTGGATGTGTACTGGTAAGCCGGTGAGCACGGTAACCCGACAGAGGATTCTCGCTAGCTGGAGATGTATCTTGGCAATAGAACCAAGTTTGATTCCAATCTTTGGGGTGGCTATGATTATTAGTGTGAGGGAAGCTGACGTCTTTTCTTTTCTGAATTGAAACCCCGCCAAATTCAGTATTGGGCCCGTCCGTAAATTCGGTACGGCGGTTTAAATAGTAGAAATCTTTGAACAGTTCGACTGTGGGCTCTTCTTGCAGGTAAGCTTCACAGAACACTTGAAAATTGCAAATATTGGACACGGAGTTAGAGCATCTCCAGCCGTTCGGCCCCCCAGGGCGCCTAAAAAGAGCGGCCTGGGGGCGAACCGGCGCTAGCTCGGCCCCTGGGGGCGACCTAGCTCCCAGTCACGCCCCCAGGCGCCGGCCCGAGGATGCGGAAATTTCGAACTTGGTCGTTCCCGGTCATCACAAAAGACGCCACAAATCCGGCGATCAAGTCACAGTTCGGCGATCGGATGTAGTCTGGCGTACAAAAAATAGAGCGCCGCAAGTTTGCGTGCGCAACAAATCACTCAGCGGGGTCGGCTTCAGGCGCCGGCGGAGTCCGCGTGCGCGGGCTCGGTGGTGTCGGAGCTGCTTCGATGCTGGGCGGTGTTGGCGCGGCTCCGGTGCTGCTGGGCGGCGTCGTGGAGGCGTCATCACTCGGGCTTGGCGTCGGCGTGGCCGTGGGCGCGGGAGTTGGCGTCGACGTCGTCGGCAGCTGGTTCAGGATTAGGCCGCGCTCCACCATGTACCACGCCTTGAGCTTCTCGTCGTTGCTCTGGAGCATGTCCACCCCGCCCATCAGAAAAGCCAGGTCGGTGTTCCTCTTCTTCGCGGCGATGTTGGTCCGCAGCAGGCCGAGCTTGATGGCGCTGTTTGTCAGCAACGACGACCACCGCGCTACAGTTTTCCCTTCACGCAGGACGGCCCGGGCCTGTGCGTCGGCGACGCAATGCTCGATGGACTCCTGCACTCGCGCGGTAGTCGCGTTGGCATGTTTCCCCTTCTTGGCCCCTTTGTTGCCGTCCGGCCGCCCCTCTGACGCGCCCAGAGTCGGCGCGTCCGGCTTGTATGTCTCCTTGGTCTTGTCGAGGGTGCGATGGCCCTGTTCCGCCGGTCGGCGGTGACAGCCTCGCGTCGCTGAACTTCTGCCCTCCACTCGTCATTTGGCATGCCCGGTGGCTTGGACGGTGGCGCCCTCGGCTTCCTATGCTTCGGCTGGGCCACGGTGCCGGTCGCGGTTGCCGCCGCGCGTGGGACGACGTACTTCTTCGGTGGCATGGCCGCCGACTGGAAGGCGAGCCGGAGGGAGTTTGGCGGGAGGAAGGAAGAGAATGGCGGGAGGAAGGCGAGCGGGAGGGAAGTGGGGGAAAAGCGGCAAGAAATGGCGGGAAGAGGTGCTCGACTCGCCGACAGGGCGGACCCACGCGCCCTTTTCGCTTGTGCCGGCTCCCCAGGCGCCCCCCAGGGCGCCGGGTTCGGCCTGGGTCCGCCGGCACCAGTTTTGGCCCGAGCCGGCGAAAAACGGGCTTCTGGGGGCGCGACTGGGCCGTTTTTTCGGCGCCAGCGCGGCAAAAAGCCTGGGGAGGGCCTGTTGGGGGCGCGGCTAGAGATGCTCTTAGGTCCAATATCTTGAGGGTGAAGTTGGAGGAAATGAAGCACATGACGGAAATTTTTTGATCCGGGAGTTCTGAACCCTCGACTCAGATGATGAACAAAAATGATCACTTCCCCATCCTTGGGCTCGGGAGGATTTTCTGGACCGCAGGCTCTCAAGTGAATGTCTTCCTTTTTGGCTAAAGCGCCGGTTGCAACACACCTGTTCAGCTCTTCTTCTGTAACCCGGGATTGAACCCAGTTACAGGAATAAAAGGACTTGGCCATTTATTCGATAACTTGAAAGAAGATTTGTGCCTGTTTAAGGTTCATGGTTAATCCGCTAAAGGTTAAGAGGCAGAAAGTGTTGAAGCATGCATAAGTGTTAAACCGGAGATTGACATTATCAAATTACAAAGATGAGCACTTAGCTGTTTAAGAGGGGACTAATGGTATCTGGCAGGTTATTATTTTCTAAGTTAAACCGCCTACATAGATATTGAAAGGATAGAACTGAATATGGAAAATTTGTTAAGTGATGAAAAACAGGTTTCACAGACTGATCTTATAATTTTGGATCTACCGCATGACAGGAAATGAAAATATATTCAGACCTAAATATTGGTGCTTGAGCAGTTCATATGAGCCAGATTAGATTTTTTATTCAAGAAGAGGCGCTCTGATAATGAAAAAGGAGCTATAACTATTACCGCGCAGGGAAGGTAACAAATTTGGATGGGCTATGGTGAAGAACAGTGCTGAACCTCCATGAGCTTGCACGAACCCTAATGAGATCTACGGAGGGGGAAGCAGGAAGAACTTACCAAGGCTGCTGGAGCGGCAGAGGCACGCGAGTGAGATCTGGACTAATCAGGTTGATGCAGTGGACGATGGTGATGCAGAGGAGAGGATCGATGGCGGCGGCTGGGCTCGAGAGCAACACGTCACGAGGAAGACGATGAAGATGAAGAGGCTGAGGGTGGGAAGTGAAAAGGACACCTGGTCCTATTTATAAGGCAATTGGATAAGTGGCATGCGCGGGAATCGAGGAGCTCCTAATTGGATATGTGACAGGGCTGACGCCTCAATTTTCGAAGGTTCATTAAAAAGGAGATGCATATATGATTTTGGATTTTTATAAAATTAATGATAGGTGATGTCATGGCGGGTTATCATGATCTCGGAAGATGACGTCACGGCGAGTTACAAGTTTTCGCGAAGGTAATGAAGAAGGAATTTTCCTAAGTGTTGAAGATTGACATGAACAAGTTCAACTCAACCTGGGCCTAATGTTGGGGATATAAGTATTGAGTATAAACCGCCCAGGAGGGACTGGGTTATGCTCATGGTGATTTACCAGTATTGAAGCCCATGAAGACATAGAAGATGGCGATTTACGAAAGAAACTTAATAAGAAGGCCCAAAGTCCAAAGGCGGGTTAGGGCCCATAGATGTAAACCTCCATAGGTATATGACTTGTATTGTAAGATAGGAAGGAGTGGATACCGAGCCGGACACATTTATGAGCCGTTCGGGATTCTGTGAACTGCCGGGCGTCAACCTGTGTATATAAAGGGACGACCCGGCGGAGGTTTAGGACAAGAAACAATAGATCGAGAGCTAGGCTAAGCGTATTCGCCCCCTGCTCATCGAAACACTAGCAATACCACCTCAAACTGGATTAGGCCTTTACCTTCCCCGCAAGGGGCCGAACCAGTATAACTCCCTATGTCCTTTGTCCTGATTAACCCCTTTAAGCTAATCTCATTGCGATGGCCTCACGACTACGTCCTCACACTAGGACATCTGCCGTGACTATTCCACGACAGGTTACGGCGTGGACTTCCGTAGTCGGTTCTTCCCGGCATGTCCGTGGTGCCCTTCCGTTGGTTGTTTGGTTGTGTTTTAAGTCTGTGCTACGGTGGAGTGAGTCCAGGTGGTGACAATACATGCACTCAGTGGTCATTTGCGGAGTACAGTTGGAGCAAGTCCTGCATATTTCCCTTGTGATGCTCGTCATCAAAGACACAACTGTGGGTTGGTTGCGCTTGTGGCCATCTGTTGGCATATGCCGTTGTGGCTTCTGCGGCTATTTGCGGGTTGGCTTCGATGATGGACTTCTATGCTGAAGGCAGAATCACGAGGCAACCGGTGATGAAGATGACGCTTGCAACTCCTCGGCGAAAGTCTTTCTTCTTTGGAGCATCGAGTACCATGTCGATGGTTGGCCGGTGGTTCTTGGGTCATATGGGTTGGGTTATGTCGGTTTTAGCCTGGTTTTCCGCCAAATAAATGGGAAATTCTCTTTTTATCAATCAATGCAATTGATAAGTCCTTTACCTTGTTTCGAAAAAAACATTTCATTGGAAATCCAACATCTACTCCAATCTCCTTGTACAATTCTTTTGTTTTTCTATGGCATTAAACGTTCGTTCCTAGTATTTAGGTATTTTTATGAGTTTTGCTCGAGTTTATGTCCTGCTTAGGAAGGTGAGACGTCGTAGGTCGTGGGTGCCCTGACCTTTCTTGGAAGCATCGCTTGGAAGTGTTCTCCTCCTTCGCTCCATGGCTATGACTCCGGAGGGAAACCTCAGATCAGCTGGATCGGGTTAGGAGGCGTCTTCCGGTCTTTCTCCTCCATGGGGGCATCGTCTCGAGGCAGGCTACGAATGGGAGACCGGTGGATGGCGGCATCTTTGCAGCGTGGCATGCTGATGCGGGGCGCTCGTTCTGTTTTGGCAACAATGATGGCATTGAGAGGAGCCCAGGTTGCAGCGTGGACTTTGGTAGTTTGTTCTTCCCGGCATGTCCGACGTGCCCTTCCGTTGTTTGCTTGGTTGTTTCAAGTCTGAGCTGCGGTGGAGCGACTCCAGGTGGTGACGGAACATGCACTCGGTGATTGTTTGCCAAGGGCACGGTCGGCGCAAGTCCTGCATGTTTCCCTTGTGATGCTCGTCGTCAAAGTCAGAGCTGTGGGTTGCTTGCACGTGTCGCCATCAGTTGCCATATGTCGTCGTGGCTTCTGCGGCTATTTTGTGGGTTGGCTTCAATGAAGGAGCTCTATGGTGAAGTCGGAGTCGCCCGTTCGAGGCAACCGGTGATGACGATGACGCTTGCAACTCCTCTGCGGATGCATTTCTTCTTTGCAGCGCCGAGTTCCATGTCACTGGCTGGCCGGTGGTGCCCGGGTCATATGGGTTGGGTTATATCAGTTTTAGCCTGTTTTTTCACCAATTAGCCAGTCAATTCTCTTCTTCTAAATCGATGAAAATGGTAAGTCTTTTGGCTCGTTAAAAAAACATTTCATGGGAAATCTAACATCCACTCCAATCTCCTTTTACAATTCTTTTGTTTTTGTGGCATCAAACGCTCCTTCCTAGTTTTTTTAGGTATTTTTTAAGAGTTTGCTCGAGTTTGTGTCCTGCCCAGAAAGGCGATAGGACAGCGGCTTGCTGAAGATAAAATAATGTTCTCCCTGCTTAGGCCCCGTCCGGTGATGCTTCAGCGTCATTGGAGGGCATGTGGAGGTTTGTCTCCGGCAGATCTCGCGGGATTCGATCGGCGTTTCTCTTTGGTGGATCCGCTTCGATCCAGTCTATGTTTGTGTGTCTATAGGTTGGATCCTTTCGATCTAGGCTTCTCTTTATCGACGGTGGTTACTGTTCTGATGCGTTGTTCCCCTGCAGAAAAAAACACTCCTTCCTGATCCTATAGAATTCAAGTGGGTGTACGACTTCAATACTATACTTTCCTAGTTGTCAGCGTGTTTTTGTGTGTGTTCGTGTTAATTGTGTGCATTCTAGTTACACAGGGTCCAAAATGTGTTCATCTTGTTTTGCATCCTCTTGATGCTTCATTTTTTAGCCAATGAAATCTACCCATTATCAAACAAAAAATCTATACTTTTCTATTCCCGCATTTTCAAAATCATGTGAATCAAAGACTCTCCTACGTCAACCGCAAAAGAAAAACAAAAAAAAAACTAAGAATCCCCTACGCAGGCCTAACATTCAAAATTGCCAGCGGCTTCGTCGTCTGGCCGACCACTTGGCCGGCTGGGGCACGGCGAGTTGGGACGTGGAGGGGTCTACGTACCCACTTGGCCATGTCCCCCTCATGCTCAGGCCATGTGAAATCTTGCGCCAGTTCAGAGGACAACGAGCGCCCCACCTACCAGTCTAGTTCGGCTTTCTGTGCGTAGACTCATCAACTACACAATAATGATACTCCCTCAGTTTTACTATATTATAGTGCATATATGATTTTGGATCAAATTCCGGAATATAGTGTGCATAAACAGCTTTGGACCAAGATACCCGTCCGCTGGACGCCTGGAACACCGCAGCGAAGCTGCATACACCCACATGTGTGACAGTCTGACAAAAGCAAGAGGTATTTCTGGTCCAGATAAAAGTGCCAGCACATATCTTGGTGTAAACGCTACAGACAAGGCGCACTATATAGGGGAACGGAGGGGCTAATAAGTTGCTCATTTCCAAGCTCTGCCGTGTGATTCGCCCAAAGCGGATCATTTTTATATTGCTTGGAATGGAGCAAGTGGTTTGTTTGTCTCGTACAAAGATTCCTTTGAGTTCAACCTGCTTTTCCTCCACGCTAGAGATGAGAGATGCCTTCATCTCTCTTTCTCTCACGGAATCACGGGTGGGCTCATAGCGTGTCCTTTTCTCGGTTTTTCTTTACTAATGAACTGACGTCGACTCAGTGGGGATTTCGTGCGAGCGCGCGTGTGCCGTCGGATGGCACGCGTGAATCTCTGCGTGGGGCCCTTGTCGCCATATCACGGTTTCAAAAGGTTCACACTCCTAGCAACCGTGCGAACGGTTGCGCATAAGAGCAACTCCACCGCACAACTCTGAGTGGTCTGTCCATCTCTGTTTGGAGGTAAACGGACATAGCAGGCCCTCCAATACGTGGGAGTAAATGGGTCATCATATGTTTTCTATCCGGTTTCGATCCGTTCTCAACCCCAGTTTGAGGCGAATTTGTAGTCGAGCGGACATCGCGTGGACGGGCGGGATGCGCGCCCTTGTCTTCCCCTGGCCCGCCCATCAGTGGCACAAGCAGCCACTTTCCCTCTCTTTCCTCCACAATAAAGATGGCAATGGGTGGGTGTGGGCGTAGGTCGTGGGTGCCCGGACCTTTCTTGGAAGCATCGCTTGGAGGTGTGCTCCTCCTTCTCTCCATGGTTTTGACTCCGGAGGGAAACCTCAGATCAGCTGGATCGGGTGTGGAGGTGCCTTCGTGTCTTTCTGCTCCATGGGGGCACCGTCTCGGAGCAGGCTACGAATGGGAGACCGGTGGATGGCGGCATCTTTGTAGTGTGGTATGCTGATGCGGGGCGCTCGTTTCTGTTTTGACAACGATGATGGCATCGAGAGGAGCGCGGGTTGCACCATGGACTTTGGTAGTTGGTTCTTCCCGGCTTGTCCGAGGTGACCTTCCGTTGTTTACTTGGTTGTTTTCAAGTCTGAGCTACGGTGGAGCGAGTCCAGACGGTGACAGAACATGCACTCAGTGGTCGTTTGCGAAGGGCACGGTCGGCGCAAGTCCTGCATATTTCCCTTGCGATGCCTGTCATTAGAGTCGGAGTTGTGGGTTGCTTGCACGTGTCGCCATCAGTTGGCGTATGCCGTCATGGCTTCTGCGGCTATTTGCGGCTTGGCTTCGATGATGGAGCTCTATGGTGATGTCGGAGTCGCCCGTTCGAGGCAACCGGTGATGACGATGACACTTGCAACTCCTCTGTGGATGCATTTCTTCTTTGCAGCGTCGAGTTCCATGTCGGTGGTGCCAGGGTCATATGGGTTGGGTTATATCAGTTTTAGACTAGGTTTCCACCAATTAGCCAGTCAATTCTCCTCTTCTAAATCGATGAAAATGGTAAGTCTTTTGTCTCGTTTAAAAAAACATTTCATGAGAAATCTAACATCCACTCCAATCTCCTTTTAAAATTCTTTTGTTTTTGTGGCATCAAACGCTCGTTCCTAGTTTTTTATGTACTTTTTAAGAGTTTGCTCGAGTTTGTGTCCTGCCCAGAAAGGCGATAGGACAGCGGCTTATTGAAGATGAAATAACGTTCTCCCCGCTTAGGACCCGTCCGGTGATGCTTCTAGCGTCATTGGAGGGCATGTGGAGGTTTGTCTCCGGCAGATCCCGCGGGATTCGATCAGCGTTTCTCTTTGGTGGCTCCGCTTGGATCCAGTCTATGTTTGTGTGTCTATAGGTTGGATCTTTTTGATCTAGGCTTCTCTTCATCGACGGTGGTTACTGTTCTGGTGCGTTGTTCCTCTGCGTCCTTAGCACGGTGACTTCTGACTGTCTAGTACAGCAAGGTGGTTTATGAACCTTCATCTAATTTTACTTCTGATGTTCTTTGTATTACCTTGACAGTTGATGAATAGATCAAAAGTTTTTCCTGCAGAAAAAAAACACTTCTTGCTGATCCTATAGAATTCAAGTGGGTATACGACTTCAATACTATACTTTCTTAGTTGTCAGCGTGTTTTTGTGTGTGTGTTCGTGTTGATTGTGTGCATTCTAGTTACATAGGGTCCGAAATGTGTTCATCATGTTTTGCATCCTCTTGATGCTTCATTTTTTAGCAAATGAAATCTACACCTTATCAAACAAAAATTCTACACTTTTCTATTCCCGCATTTTCAAAATCATGCGAATCAAAGACTTCCCTACGTCCACCGCAAAAAAAAAAAACAAAGAATCCCCTACGCAGCCTAACATTCAAAATTGCCAGCGGCTTCGTCGTCTGGCCGACCACTTGGCCGGCTGGGGCAAGGCGAGTTGGGACGTGGAGGGGTCTACGTACCCACTTGGCCATGTCCCCTCATGCTCAGGCCATGTGAAAATCTTGCGCCAGTTCAGAGGACAACGAGCGCCCCACCTACCAGTCTAGTTCGGCATTCTATGCGTAGACTCACCAACTACACAATAATGATACTCCCTCAGTTCTATATATTATAGTGCATATATGATTTTGGATCAAATTCCGGAATATAGTGTGCATAAACAGCTTTGGACCAAGATACCCGTCCGCTGGACGCCTGGAACACAGCAGCGAAGCTGCATACACCCACATGTGTGACAGTCTGACAAAAGCAAGGGGTATTTTTAGTCTAGATAAAAGTGCCAGCACATGTCTTGTATAAACGCCACCAACAAGGCGCACTATATAGGGGAACGTAGGGGCTAATAAGTTACTCATTTCCAAGCTCTGCCGTGTGATTCGCCCAAAGCGGATCGTTTTTATATTGCTTGGAATGGAACAAGTGGTTTGTTTGTCTCGTACAAAAATTCCCTCTGAGTTCAACCTGCTTTTCCTCCACGCTAGAGATGAGAGATACCTTCATCTCTCTTTCTCTCACGGAATCACGGGTGGGCTCATAGCCTGTCCTTTTCTCGGTTTTTCTTTACTAATGAACTCACGTCGACCCAGTGGGGATTTCGTGCGAACGCGCGTGTGCCATCGGTTGGTGTTAAGTATATGTGTTATGTGTATATTGTGTATTAGGTCTGTCTCCTAGTTGCTTATATAGTTGAGGTTTGTGGTCCATCGTTATACATCATATATACGTGTCTATGCACAAAAGCAATACATCGTGCAATCATAATCTTATAGGAGTACATGGTATCAGTTTTCTAGATTTCTTTGTCGCTTCTAGCGCCGCCGTCGCGGCGCATCTCCTCCGCACAGCCGCCGCTGCCACCCAGCCGCCGCCGCCTCCCCGCCATGCTCCTCCGCGCCAGCTAGCCACTCGTTAGCCGCTATCGCGGCTCGCTAGCCGCTGCGCTGCCTCCCGCATTGCTACCCCGCCCGCCCTCGCTCGCAGGCATTCGTGTGTCTACCCGGCGACCGCGCACGTATATACGTACTTGTACAGCCGAGCGATCGATCGACCAAATCCATTTGCTTGTACGTGCTTGCACGTTCTTCGTCTAGCTAGCTTCACGTCCAAGAAATCCATCCAGCAGCCTGGTTCTATACGTGGTGGTTCACAGCTCGTACGCACGCGTGTGTCTCTCGACCAAAAGCATCGGTCGGCGAGTCCGGTCGCCCGCCAGCCCTGATGGCGTTCTTTGTCGTCCCGTCGCTGGTGCTCTCTGGCACGGCTCCGCCCCGGTGCCCCACAGCGTGGCCCCGCTGTCATACGGCGCGGCCACCACCTACGGCGAGTCCGGCGTCGCCCCGCCAGCCCGTCCCGACTTGCTACCTGGCTCGGCCCCGCTGTTCGGGCCGATTTTGCCCGTCGACCCTTTACTGTTGCGCGGGGCGTTTGAAGCGTCCGTGCATGGAGCTCCCGGGTACTGGTGGGGGCGTCAGCAGGCCAGCAGGTTTTTTCGGCGGGCTATCCGACCTATCCGGCACCGCAGTCGTAGCCAGGGCTGCTTCCCATACCGTCTGGAGAGTACCCACCGCTGCAGCTGAGCGGCGGCTACGGCCTCCCCATGGCGTCTTTGTCCCCCTCGCCGGCCCTGCCGCCGGCGCCCTAGGACCCGGTGCTCCTTCCTGCACTTCATGCCGCTCCTACGCCAAACAACTACACTGGAGGTGATTATTGGTACATGGACACGAGGGCTACGGCTCACATGTTTGCTCATCCTGATAATCTTGCCTCCTTAACTCTCGTCACCACCGACCGCCGCATCATTGTCGGCGACGGTTCCACACTCCCTATCACACATGTCGGGCACACTTCTTTTCACTAGTAGAAAATGGGTCAAATGTGAGACACATTAGTCCCGGTTTGTAACAGAATCGACACTAGTGCCCGTTCCAACGGCTAGGCGGGAGGAATCTTTAGTACCGGTTCGTGGCGAACCTTTAGCACCGGTTCGTGCCACGAACCGGTACTAAAGAGTGTGGTGGCAGGATGTTGTCAGCGTGGGGCCCCTCCAGCATCTTTAGTACCGGTTCATGGCACGAACCGGTACTAAAGGTCGTCCTATATAAACCCTTCGTCCACCCGCACTTTATTCTTCTTCCTTTCCCCTCTCACTCTCCTCTGTTCTTCCCTTCTCCTCTCGAGTTCATCACAAATTTTGCCCTAAATTTGTCAAGATTTGCAGGCCCCCATCCATTCAAATGATCACAAAGGTTAGCAACTTTGTCCTTTCATCTCTCATTGCTAGATTAGCTTTTGCATTGGTTTATATAGTGATTAATTGTGGGTTTTAGTAATTTGGGAGGAGTTATATGTGGTAGTATGTGATTTATATGCAAACTGAGGTCAAAATAACACTTAGCTCGCATATGTAGGTGTGGTTTACTTAGTGCCTTCTAAATCTCCGTCGTAACCACCGTCGATCGCCCGCACCGTCCCGTCACCGGCACCACCTTGTGGTGAGCCTCTTGTTCATGAAATTTTATATAAAAATTGATGTTTGTGTGATTTGGATATATAGTTACTCGTATAATTATCTTACCCGTACGCTGTTTGTTATACATAGTGCCATGGTTTTGATATCCGTCCCCGTCGGCCCTCGTCCTTGTTATGATTCGGATGTGGTATATTCTCTTTTAAAACTAGTTGCATTTCGTGTTTATGACAAATTATGCCCATCAAGTTGACATAGATATTTTTTCTTGGGGGTATGTGAACCGGAAATTCCAACCGACCCTATTGTCGAGAGGTTAAATTTAGTTGAAAGTGAAAACGAGTACTTGAAAGAAAAATTGAAAAGAATTGAGGGGGAGAAGATGGAATTGGAGTTGTATGTTGCCGATGTCGTCGATGATAACAAGATCAAGATGGAGAAAATGCGCTTGAAGATTAGAAAGATTAGAAAATATGCCATCGATAGTGAGGCTTGGTATCATTATGCTGTTGGATCAATTATTACCTTAGTTGCGATCTTGATCGCATTTGTTGTTGCATTTAAATGCTTTAGCTAGAGAGTTATTTGTTTGTTGCATTTAAGTGTTGTATGAAGTTTATGTATGAACTTGTATTAATTTGGTGTTTTTGGTGCTGTGTATTGAAGATGAGCCGACAATGGATGTACGATGACCGATGCTCTCCCGAGTTCATTAATGGCGTGCAAACTTTTCTGCTTGCGGCTGAGGCAAACAAGCGGGTGGATGGTTTTATGCCTTGTCCATGTGCTGTCTGTAAGAATGGTCAAAATTACTCTACGTCAAGAACCATTCATGTCCACCTGTTTATGTCCGGTTACGTGCCCCACTATAATGTTTGGACCAAGCATGGAGAAAGAGGGGTTATGATGGAAGACAATGAAGAAGAAGAGGACGACGACAGCTATCCTGGCCATGGGTTCCCTGAATACGATGATACAACAATGGGGGAAGAAGCTGAGCCGGTAATGCGGGAAGAAGCTCAGGCGGCAATGCGGGAAGAAGCTGAAGAAGAGGCATCAGATGAGCCCGTTGATGATCTAGGTCGGGCCATTGCCGATGCAAAGAGAAACTGCGCAAGTGATATGGAGAAGAAGAAGTTGCAGTGCATGTTAGAGGATCACAAAAAATTGTTGTACCCGAATTGCATAGGTGACAAGAAAAAGTTGGGCACTACACTGGAATTGCTGCAATGGAAGGCAGAGAATGGTGTATCTGACAAGGGATTTGGAAAGTTGCTGGTAATGATAAAGGATATGCTTCCAAAGGACAAAGAATTGCCCGAGAGTACGTACGAAGCAAAGAAGGCTGTCTGCCGTCTAGGGTTAGAGGTGCAGAAGATACAAGCATGCCCTAATGATTGCATCCTCTACCGCGGTGAGTACGAGGATTCGAACGCTTGCCCGGTATGCGGTGCATTGCGCTATAAGATCAGCCGCGATGACCCTGGTGATGTCGAGGGAGAGCGCCCCAGGAAGAAGATTCCTGCCAAGGTGATGTGGTATGCTCCTATAATACCACGGTTGAAACGTTTGTTCCAAAACAAAGAGCATGCCAAGGCGATGCGATGGCACAGAGAAGACCGTAAGAAGGACGGAAAGTTGAGAGTACCCGCTGACGGGTCGCAGTGGAGAAAAATCGAAAGAAAGTATGGGAAGGAGTTTGCAGATGACGCAAGGAGCGTATGGTTTGGTCTAAGCGTAGATGGCATTAATCCTTTTGGGGAGCAGAGAAGCAACCATAGCACCTGGCCTGTGACTCTATGTTTCTATAACCTTCCTCCTTGGTTGTGCATGAAGCGGAAGTTCATTATGATGCCAGTGCTCATCCAAGGCCCTAAGCAACCCGGCAACGACATTGACGTGTACCTAAGGCCATTAGTTGAAGAACTCTTACAACTGTGAAATGGAACAGGTGTACGTGCGTGGGATGAGCACATGGGGGAAGAATTTGACCTAAAGGCGTTGCTGTTCGTGACCATCAATGATTGGCCTGCTCTCAGTAACCTTTCAGGACAGACAAACAAGGGATACCGCGCATGCACGCACTGTTTGGACGATACCGATAGTATATATTTGACTAATTGTAAGAAGAATGTGTACCTGGGAAATCGTCGATTTCTTTCGAGGAGGCATCCCGTAAGAAAGAAAGGCAAGCATTTCAAAGGTGAGGCGGATCACCGGACGAAGCCTCGCCACCGTACTGGTGCTGATGTACATGATATGGTCAAGGATTTAAAGGTGCTCTTTGGAAAGGGTCCCGGCGGACAACCTATTCCGAATGACTCTCACGGACGCGCACCCATGTGGAAGAAGAAATCTATATTTTGGGACCTGCCCTATTGGAAATACCTAGAGGTCCGCTCCGCAATCAACGTGATGCACGTGACGAAGAATCCTTGCGTGACCCTTCTTGGCTTCTTGGGCGTGTATGGAAAGACAAAAGATATGCCTGAGGCACGGGAGGACCAGCAACGTATGCATGGAAAAGACGGCATACATCAGGGTCATGCCAGCTACGCTCTGACCAAAGAAGAGAAAGAAATCTTCTTTGAATGCCTGCTCAGTATTAAGGTACCGTCTGGCTTCTCGTCAAATATAAAGGGAATAATAAACATGGCAGAGAAAAAGTTCCAGAACCTAAAGTCTCATGACTGCCACGTGATTATGACGCAACTGCTTCCGGTTGCATTGAGGGGGCTTCTACCGGATAACGTTCGATTAGACATTGTGAAGCTATGTGCATTCCTCAATGCAATCTCTCAGAAGGTAATCGATCCAGAAATCATACCAAGGTTAGAGAATGATTTGGTGCAATGTCTTGTCAGTTTCGAGTTGGTGTTCCCACCATCCTTCTTCAACATCATGACGCACGTCCTAGTTCACCTATGCGAAGAGATTAACGTTTTGGGTCCTGTATTTCTACACAATATGTTCCCCTTTGAGAGGTTCATGGGAGTCTTAAAGAAATATGTTCATAACCGTGATAGGCCAGAAGGAAGCATCTCCAAGGGCCATCACAATGAGGAGGTCATTGAGTTTTGTATTGACTTTATTCCTGACCTTAAGCCGATTGGTGTTCCTGAATCGCGGCATAAGGGCAGAGTGGATGGAAAAGGCACGCTAGGAGGGGAACAAATAATATGTATGGACGGACATTCTCTCACTGAAGCACACTACATAGTTCTACAGAATTCCGCCTTGGTGGCTCCGTATATGGATGAACACAAGAATTTGCTACGCTCCAAACACCCTGAGCGGTCTGATGACTGGATTACACGTGAACAAACCAGGAGTTTCGCCAGCTGGTTGCAGACACGTACCATGCATGACGCCTCTATTGAAGATGACCTGTACTTGTTGTCCCAGTTACCATCTTCGAATATAATGACTTTCAAAGGGTACGAGATAAATGGTAATACATTTTACACGATCGCCCAAGATAAGAAGAGCACCAACCAAAACAGTGGTGTCCGCTTTGATGCAGAAACCAAGACGGGAAAGGAAACATATTATGGTTATATACATGCAATATGGAACTTGACTATCTACGTGGTTTGAAGGTCCCTTTGTTTCGGTGCAAATGGGTCAATATGACACGAGGCGGGGTAACGGAAGACCCGCAGACGAACCATTCGTCCTAGCCAATGATGTGGCACAGGTTTTCTATGTGAAGGACATGTCTACCAAGCCGAGAAAAAGAAAAGATAAGGAAGCGAATGCATCGTACGATGAGCCAAAGCGGCACATAGTTCTTTCTGGAAGAGAAACATCGTGGGAGTGGATGACAAGACAGACATGTCAGAAGATTACGAAAAGTTTGATGAAATTGCTCCATTCACAGTGAATATTGACCCGAGCATCCCGTTAAATGATGAAGATTTTCCATGGTTACGGCGCAAAGGGACACACGCGAAGAAAAAGTTTCACACCCAAAATCTGGGATGTGACCAGCTTCACTATCATCACTTTCTTCTGTGTTTCACACCCAGGAGGGAATCTCTGTAATAGTTAGGGTAGTTATGTGTTTTGGCATTTGAAACGCGAAGAAATTTTATGTGAAAACAAATTCTTTCATGCCTCTAATAATTTTTAAAGTTAAGTTATTCACAAACTAGTGATTCACACAAATTTCAAATAATTCAAAATTTAAACTATTCAAATTTGAAAACTACCGGCACTAACAGAAAGTTTCTAATTTTTGTACCTAAAGCAAAAATATTCACAAAGAAACTCTAAATACAGCAAAAAACAACTAAAAATAAATAAAACGAAATAAATAAAGCAGAAAAGAAAAAACTAAATGAAAAAAGCCCACCTACTGGGCCACAGCGGCCTGCATGCAGGCCCGCTAGCCCAATAGGCCCATCAGGGCATAGCAGCAGACGTAGGCCCGGAAGGCCTGCTTAAGAGAGGAGCTCGAGAGAGCTACCGCACTGGGGCTTATAAACCAGTGCGGGAGCCCCTCGGCTAGCGAGGTGGGACTAAACTTGCCGCACCGCACCTGCGCCAGCGCACCACCTTTAGTACCGGTTGGTGGCACCAACCGATACTAAAGACCCCCCCCCCCTTTAGTACCGGTTGGTGGCACCAACCGGTACTAAAGGGGTGCGCTTCCCGCTACTTGGCCTGGCCAAAACAGACCTTTAGTACCGGTTGGTGGCACCAACCGGTACTAAAGGTGTCCCCTATATATGAGAACACTTCGAAAAATTTCAGTTTCTCATCTCCCACTTCTCTCTGTTGCCGCCCCGTCCCGCGTCGTCCCTGTCGACTCCGCGACGCCCCCGTCCTCGTCGCGTCGTCCTCGTCGACTCCGCGGCGCCCTCGTCGCCGGCCTGTCCCGGTCGCCGCACCGGCCGTCGCCTTCCCCGCGCCTCGCCGCCGTAGCGCGCACAAACGCGCGCGCACACACACACACTACATGCACACACACACACACTACACGCGCACACACACAATTTTTTTGTTTTTAGTTTTTTCTGTTTTTCTGTTTTCATACAAAGTTTTAGATGAATTAATTAATTAGATTAGAAATGTTAGTTATATAGCATTGTTATAATTTTTTTCTGTTTGTCAAATAGTATAAATGTTAGTTATATAAATTTTTCCTGTTTGTCAAATAGTATAAATGTTACAACTGTTAGTTATAGAAATTTTTCTGTTTGTCAAATAGTATAAATGTTAGTTATATAGAAATGTTATAATTTTTTTTTTCTGTTTTTTAGTTATAGAGATATTAAAATGTTATAGAAATGTTAGTTATATAGCATTGTTAGAAATGTTATAGAAATGTTAGTTATATAGAAATGTTAGAAATTTTAGTTATCAAAATCCAATCATTAAAAAAATGTTACTTTTTGCGGGCATATAGCTAGTATTTGTTCTCGATGATGCCCGGTCCGCATCCTCGCCGTCGACCCTTCCGCGACGACGTCCGGCTGACCCATGTCCGGGACTGGGCTCCCCCGGGCTGGCACTGGGAGGTGCTGCCTGGAGGGGCGCGCCGCTTGATGAGGAACCCGGCCCCGGGTCCCGTCGTCGACCCTGATCTCGTTTGGTGGCGTTCGCGTGGGCCACTTTCGGTGCGGAGGGAGCCGACCCCGCCGGAGGTGGTACGTCACCGTGTCAGGGAGGAGGACAAGCACGTCCATCGCTACATGGTTGCGTTAGAGGGCGGTAGGTTCTCCAATACCTGGCAGTTTCTTCAGGGATCTCACTTCAGCTATGATCCTGTGAGGGTTCCTTCTCTTTGGGTGTCCACCGCCCGCGCCGCAGGAACCGCGAGTGTCCTAGATTCTTCTGTAGTATTCGATCTTTATTAGCTACCTAGCCAGTGATGTATTCGATATATAATATTCGAGACGATGTATTCGAGATTATATATTATTCGAGACGATGTATTCGAGATTATATCTATTATTCGAGACGATGTAATTTGAATACTAAATTTTTTTATGTTTCTTTTGGATTAGTTAAATAAAAGCTATGGTGGACAATACCGGCAGAGAGGGAGAACAGACCCTGTTCGATATGATACGCCATCCTCGCGGGCCAGATGATGATCAGAATGAAGAAGATTATGACGGCTCCGAATTTCTAAACAACACCGGGGAGGGTGATATGATATTCGATCGCGACGACCGAATTGATGAAGTCATGAACTATGATTATGATGATGACGAAGAAAATGTTGATCTTGAAACAACAAAGACCAGCGAGGTATATATATTTATATAAGAAGGCATCTGGTGATCATCACATGTTTTAAATGACTTGAAGATATATTAACGAATCGATCTTTCTTCTTTCAGCCATCCGGATCGAGCAAATCTTCAGGCAACAGGACAAAACGAGGCCCGAACAAAAAGTTGAAGGAGGGCGTAAAATACAATATCGAGGCCATCAAACCTAATGGCGAACCATTAGCGCCTAAGAAGATTACGGACAAGTTCGTTCGTCAGTGCAGAGTTCTTGTGAAGGACCAACTCCCGATCTCCCTTCAAGAATGGAGAGAGCCAGAAAAGCCACGTCCAGATCTTACTTTTGTCGACGACAGACAAAAAGGTCTGCTTTGGGATACTCTCATGGAACATTTCACCCTACTAGATCATTTCACAGATGCGGATGTGCAGAAAGTCAAGGACGCTGCTCTTAGGAAGATGGCGGTTGCATTCAAGAACCACAATAATCGTGAATGGGACAAGTACGTCAAGGGAGGAAGGAAGACTCCAGTATTCGAGGGAACACTAGAGAAGCAAAGTGCTCATTGGGACGATTTCGTGAAATTCAAGGATTCGGAATTAGCTAAGGAACGGTCGAGAATAAACAAGAAGAATGCCGAAAAAAGGATAAGTTCCATAAGCTGGGGCCAGGTGGCTATGCGGTGGCAATGCCTAAGTGGGATAAGTTTGAGAAAGAGATGGAGGATGCAGGTGTCACTCCGGTTAATAAGAGCTGCCCCCCAGGTATAGGACTTGGTTCTATGCGCATGGGGGGAGTTGGACCCGAAGACAGGCAAAGTTTCAACGAAGGCATGTCTGAACGGAGCCAACGATGCGATACTTGTTGCAATAGAAGAGGCTCGATCGGGGGTGTTCCATCCCAACAGAGAGAACGACGAGCTTACGCGTGCCCTGGGAAATACTGAACATCCTGGAAGAACACGAGGCAAGGGCGCTATTCCGTGGTATGAGGGGTTTTCGGACTGGAATACCGACTACAGAACCCGTGCGAGAAAGAAGATTGCGGAGGAGAAGAAGAGGAAGATGGAGGAGGAGCAGAGGAAGCTGGACTATGAATGCCTTCAAGGCCTAGAATCAAAGCACGTGGACTTGGCAGTCAAATTCCAGCGGCAGCAGGAGCAGATCGACTCACTTAGCCAGCAAAGGGGGTCTCAATAGCTGCAGCAGCTAGCGGATGATCCACCATTGGATAGCACCGCCCCATCCATGCCGAGAAGCAGTGTGGGTTCCGCCCCGGGCGACGCAATGCTGGATAGATACCCCGTGGATGACATCATGGAGAACACTAACTGCGAGCTACACTTGAAAATGAAGAACATATCCATGAAGGTGGCAGACGCCATTGCTTTTACAAATCCCCCCGAGGCAACCTTCCATTGCAACCCGATTCCAGCGGGCTATGCTCGTGTCTTGGTTGATGAGGTGGTGGACCCATATTCGGGGCTACAGCTTGACATTCCTGGAGGTGACGACGAGCACACATTGGGAGAGGCCATACATCGTGTCATCCTATGGAGAAAGGATTGCATCGTCTTTCGAAGGCCATCGACACTGCGTCACCCGACTCCTCGTCGAAGTCCGCCACCGAGTCAGCAGACTCCTGCTCCTCCATGTCCACCAACGCGTGAGGCCACTCCTCCTCCTCCAAGTCCGGCAAAGTTTTAGGCCACTCCTCCTCCAAGTCCGACACAGCGTCAGACGTCCACTCCTCCTCCAAGTCCAGCACAACTTCAGGCCACTCCTCCTCCAAGTCCGACACAGCTTCATGCCACTCCTCCTCGTCCAACTCAGCCACGTCAGCCGTCTCCACCGCCTCAGCAATCACAGAAGAGACACCCCGCAGCTATGCTGCGTAGCGGTACGAGTCGAGGTAGTACAGGAAGTACAGGCGGAGGCAAGCGATATTAATATGGTCCAAGCATCACTCCTCTTCCTCAGAGGGCTTACGACAGGACCGAGGAGGAAACCAATGCCATAGTGCGGGCAGAATTGGACGCCCATTTTGCATCGAAACCGCCACCGCCGCCAAGGGAGAAAGTGCCTGAGGAAAAGATTGACCACTTCATTCGTATGGCTAGACCACCAGCTCCCAAGCCTATTGACACAGACTATGAGCGCCACCTTAGGAAGTTAAATCGAGCACGTCTACAGAAAGAGGCGAGCTCGAGCTCGAGCAAATCAGCTGGAAAAAATGTGGTAAAACCGTTCCCCAGCTGGGAGAACAGGCGGCACAATCAATCCCCCCGCTTGGTGTGCCAACAACACATGAGAGTACGCGCGCCCAATATTATTGTGGGCAAACCGTTAACGTTCCCCAGCTGGGCGATGTGGTAATAACCCAGGAGCATATAATGTAGGCTGAAATCCTCAAGATCACTGTTGGACAACTCCTCGAGATCGAGCCCATGCCTGTGCTTAGAGAGGAGGAAATAAAACGGAAATATGTCCGGGGCCAACCTTTGGTCGAGCCAGACGAGGTCAAGAAGCTCCCAACGAGAATGTATGAATTGCATCAATGGTACATGGACATTACCAAGATTTCCAATCGAGAGTCCCTCATGGTGAATGTCAAGAAGGATCATTACTACCATGAGAAAGTTGTGGTCGTTGAGTATTCTGAACTGTTTCAGTTATACAATCAAGACGCACTCGATAAATCTATCGTTAGTTTCTATTGTCTGTAAGTGATTTCTTTCTGTAATTTAAGTCTCAAGCTAGCTGTGTAGTGATCCTTTTGATCAATCATTACCTGTAATTATCCTCACTATATTCTTTTCTGTGGTATTATGCAGGATGAAGATGTATGAAATGAATAAAGGTGGACGCTATGGCATTGGGTTCATTGACCAAAACACCGTTAATGAATACACATGGAAAATAGATAAATATTATGAAAAAAGTGTAGAGGACAGCATGCTAGAGTTCTTGAAGTGCCTCAATAGCAATGAAGATATACTACTTCCTTACAACTTCCAGTGAGTCACACTGTCTTGTACTACAAATTCTCTGTTTTTGCCTACTAGCTAGCTACATGTTTTTGCGTACATATGCCCGCTTAATTAAGACATGCAAACGTGTGTGCATGCAGATTTCACTTGATCTTGTGTATCATTAAAGTTGACGCCGGAATAGTTGAAATACTAGACTCACTACTCAAAAAACAAACTGACTACAACATCTTGTATGGGATAGTCAACAGGTAATTTCAATCATTATTAACTATATATCTCGGCCTATTTAGTTTGTCATTTCCTGATATGTACTATTCAATAACCCCTTTATTCATTTTCTTTGTCGGCGGGCAGGGCTTGGGCAAGGTTCATCAGCGTCACTCTAGGCAAATGGAAACGAAAACTGCAATGGTTTTGACCCAAGGTAAGTAATTAAGTAGTACTAGCTAGCTAGCTACCATCTCTTTAATTGTCATGCTTGATTAATTATTATCTAATCAAATTTCATTCTCGTAAAGGCCCTTCAGCAGTCGCAGGGGACTGATCTGTGTGCATACTGCCTTTGCGAGAACATTCGCATGATGGTGTCCGAAAGGAGCAGATCTCAAAGACAGGAATGGGTACGTTTGTCAGAACACTGTTCACAATTTTTACACCATTATCAATATCTAGTCACATAACTAATACACATGCATATTGATCTCCTTCTTAACAGTTCAGAGAGGAGCGGGAGAAGCTCATACAAACGGAGCGCGTACAAGCACTTCAAGAGGAAATAGCGGGATTTTTGCTCGACCAGGTCATAAATCCGAATGGAGAATACTATTACCCGCTAGCGCCCCCATGAACCACTTCAAATTGTCATCGTGCTCCGAAGGAACCAATTAGGCTAATGCCACTGACTCCAAAGGCAACATTGTAGGAGAAATTGTATATATAGCTAGCTAATTGTATATATATACATGTGTGTATGTGTGAATTAATATGGTGGTTTGTGAGACATTTGATGATATATATATATGATCGGTTCTACTAGAAATTCTATTTATATATATATATGCATAACGTGTGCAATGTGTAGTATCGTAAAATACCAGCAAATGAAAAAGAATTAAATGGAAAACACAAAATTAAATGAAAAATAAATCATAAACCCAAAACCCCCCCAGCCTTTTAATACTGGTTGGTGTCACCAACCGGTACTAAAGGGCTCCCTGCCCCCGGAGCTGGCTCGTGCCACGTGGTTGCCCTTTAGCACTGGTTCGTGCTGAACCGGTACTAAAGGGGGAGGGGCTTTAGTGACCACACTTTAGTGCCGGTTACCGAACCGGCACTAAAGGGCCTTACGAACCGGTGCTATTGCCCGGTTCTGCACTAGTGTTTCCTTCTAATTCCATGGCTATTACTTTGTCTAACATACTTGTGTCACCTCATCTTATTAAGAACCTTATTTCCGTTCGTTGTTTAACTCGTGACAATCCTGTTACTGTTGAATTTGACGAGCTTAGATTTTCTGTCAAGGATGCTCGAACCAGGATGGTACTTCACCGATGTGACAGCTTCGACGAGCTCTGTCCGGTGCATTCACTGTCCACCTCCTCCACCGCACCGGTTGCTCTCTCCGCCGGCGTTGATCTCTGCCACGCTCGTTTGGGTCATCCCAACCCCGTCACACTTCGTGATATTCTTAGGAGTTTCAGCTTTAGTTCTCATAAGATAGAGGATCACACATGTCATGCCTGTCACGTCGGCAAACATGTTCGCCCCCCTTTTAATAACTCCACCACCATAGCTTCTTTTCCTTTTCAGTTGATTCATAGCGATGTGTGGACCTCTCCGGTTCCTAGTAATTCAGGCTATTTGTATTATCTGGTTATCCTTGATGATTATCCTCATTATGTGTGGACTTTTCCTTTCCGCAGAAAGTCGGATGCACTCCCCACTTTGACAGCTTTTTACTCCTATGTCAGCACGCAGTTTGGGCGTCCCATCCTTGCTCTTCAGACTGAAAATTGAAAAGAGTTCGACAACCTTGCTTTCCGTACTTTTCTGTCGCACCAAGGCACAATTTTTCTTCTCACATGCCCGTATACTTCCTAGCAGAACGGTCGAGCCGAACGCGTCCTTCACACTCTGAACGACTGCGTTCGCATTCTCCTGTTCCATGCTAGTGTGCCGCCTCGTTTCGGGCCGGACGCACTCGCCACTTCTTCTCTTGTCCTTAACCTTCTCCCTTGCCGCCCACGGTGGAACTATGCACCTCACCATCTTCTCTTCGGTACGCCCCCATCTTACAATGGCTTGCATATTTTCGGGTGCCTTTGCTATCCTAGCACTGCCGACTCCGCTCCTCACAAACTCGCACCTCGTTCTGTCGCTTGCATCTTCATCGGCTACCCCTCCAACTCCAAGGGATATCGGTGCTACGATCCCGTCTCCCACCGTATGTTCACTTCCTGGCACGTCTATTTTTATGAGCATGTGTTTCCGTTTCACTAGGTACTCCCCTGCTGTTCCTCCCGCCACCGGTGACGCGGGCTCCTTGACGCCTCTCCCAGGGCGCTCGCGCGCATCTCTTGGCACACCCCCTAGCTTTGAGGTGTGCCCCCCCATGTGGCGCTTCCTACATCTGCGGCGCTGGCGCCCCCGGCGTTCCTGACGTTGGCGCCCGCAGCCCCAGCGCCCCCCCAGCGCCCCCGGCGCCCGCGGCCGGTCCGGTCACCCGCGCCCGTAAGGGCGTTTTTTGCCCGAGCTCACGCTACGCCTTGGGTGACTACGTCCATGCGGTGTCCACCTCTGAGCCATCGCCGTTGCCATCCTCCGTTCACGCCGCTCTTCGTGACCCGCTCAGGAAGGTTGCGATGCAAGAGGAGTTTGACGCCCTATTGCGCAACCGGACGTGGCAGCTTGTTCCCCGTCCTCGGCACACCAACGTGATTACCGGGAAGTGGGTCTTTAAACACAAGCTTCGTCCTGATGGTACCCTGGATCGCTATAAAGTGCGCTGGGTCATTCATGGCTTCCGAGAGCGTGCTGGCATCGACTTCACCGACACCTTCGCTCCGGTCGTCAAGCCCGACACGATATGCATGGTTCTCCACCTTGCGGTCTCCCATGCTTGGCCGGTGCACCAGATGGACGTACGTCTCCAACGCCTTCCTCCATGGTCACCTCGAGGAGCAGGTCTTCTGCCAGCAGCCCATCGGGTTTGTTGACCCGGTGCTTCCCGACCACATGTGCCTACTTTCGCGGTCCTTGTATGGACTGAAGCAGGCTCCGCGCGCTTCGTACCAGTGCATCGTGGCGTTTCTCCACCAGTTTGGGTTCCGCTCTACCCGCTCGGACGCCTCGCTCTTCGTCTATCATGAGGGCTCTAACACGGCCTACTTGCTGCTCTATGTCGACGACATCATCCTGACGGCATGTACGGCTGGTCTCCTCAGTCAGCTCACGGCTCATCTTCGCGCTGAGTTCGCCATCAAGGACTTCGGTCCTTTGCACTACTTCCTCGGTGTCGAGGTGGTGCGCCGTCCGGATGGCTTCTTCCTTCATCAGCGAAAGTACACTCACGAGCTCCTAGAGCGCGCTGGCATGCTTAACTGGAAGCCCGCCGCCACGCCTGTTGATACGAAGGCCAAGCTTTCTGCCACGGATAGTTCTCCTGCTTCAGATGCTGCTTTCTATCGGTCTATCGTTGGTGCCCTCCAGTACATCACTCTGACTCGACCAGAGATCCAATATGCCGTGCAGCAGGTGTGTCTTCATATGCATGCTCCTTGATATGTTCACTGGGCTGCCGTCAAGCGGATTCTCCGCTATATCTGTAGCACTATGGATCTCGGCGTCACGCTTCATGCCTCCGCCGACACCACCCTCACCGCCTACTCTAATGCAGACTGGGCGGGCTGCCCTAACACTCGTCGCTCCACATCGGACTATTGTGTCTACCTTGGACCCTCACTTATCTCGTGGTCGTCCAAGCGGCCGCATACGGTCTCTCGTTCCAGTGCTGAGGCTGAGTATCGTGCCATGGCCAACGCCGTCACCGAGTGTTCGTGGCTTCGCCAGCTGCTTCAGGAGCTCTCTAGCCCTATTAACCGTGCCGCGGTGGTCTACTGTGATAACGTCTCGGCGGTCTACCTCTTGGCTAACCCGGTGCATCATCGACGGACCAAGCACATTGAGTTCGATATTCATTTGGCCCTTGGTCGTATTCGTGTTTTACACGTCCCTACTTCCCAACAATTTGCCAATATCATGACTATACCTGGACGCGAGCCAACTCGAGCCGGCTCGGGCCGAGCCTGACCAAAGCTCGCCGTTCCTCGGGCCGAGTCGAGCCGAGCTCAATGCTCCGGCGAGCCTCAAAATGGAGCTCGGCCCGGGCTTTGCCCTAGCTCGGTGCAGCTTGGCAGGCTCGCCAAGCCTGCGTGCTCAAGTCACTGCCATGTGGGTCTCCACATGGATGGTCACCAATGGGAGGCGAGGAAGACGGTGGCGGCGCTCTGATGAAGCTGGGTCGTTGCCGACCGTTCAGGAGGAAGACAGCGCGACGCTCCTCGTGGACACGTGCGTGCGTCGAGAAGAAGACGGGTGGTGAGGTCGCCGACGGCAAGCGAGGAAGACGGCGGCGGCACTCCTCGTGGACGTATGCGGGCACCGCGAAGATGGTCCAGAGCACGGCCGCGACGATGAGGGGAGCGAGCAAGTGGTCGACGAGGTGAAGGAGGAAGGGCGGACGAGCGGCGAGCCGGCGTCGGCGTCCGGCATGCTGCTGGCGGCGGTGTATCGTGCGGGCGTGGAGATGTGCATAACTGGGCCAAGGCAGCGTGCTGGCTATGGGCTGCGTGAGACAGCGTGCTGGGCTGCTTGCTAACTTGCTAAGGGCTGCGCTGGGCTGCTCTGCCATGCGAGCTTTGGGCTCGCGAGTCAGCCCGAGTCGAGCCTGGCTCGGCTCGAGGTGAAAACAAGCCCGATTGTGCAACTCGGCTCGGCCTTTTTGTGTTGCGGGCCGAGCCTGACTCGCTCCGAGCCGATGCAAGCCCGGGCCGAGCCCAAAAGCTCGAGCTGAGCGTCCAGATATAATCATGACCAAGGGCTTCCCTACGCCGTCATTTGAGGAGTTCCGGTCCAGTCTTTGCATCAGCCGCGGTGCCGCTTCAACTGCGGGGGGGGGGGGGGGGGTATTGAGTATATGTGTTATGTGCATATTGTGAATTGGGCCCGCCTCCTATTTCCTTGTATAGTTGAGGCACGTGGCCCACCATTGTACATCATATATACGTGCCTATGCACGAGAGCAATACATCGTGCAATCATAATCTCATATAGCTAGCACGCGTGAATATCTGCGTGGGGCCCTTGTCGCCACATCACGGTTTCAAAAGGTTCACACTCCTGGCAACCGTGCGAACGGGTGCGCATAAGGGCAACTCCATCGCACGACCCTGAGTGGTCTGTCCATGTCCGTTTGGAGGTAAACGGACATAGCAGGCCCTCCAACACGCGAGAGTAAATGGGTCACTGTCCATTTTCTGTCTGCCTTCGATCCGTTCTCAACCCAAGTTTGAGCCGAATTTGCGGTCGAAGGGACAACGCGTGGACGGGCGGGGCGCGCGCCCTTGTCTTCCCCAGTCTCACCCTTCGGTGACACAAGCGGCCACTTTCCCTCTCTTTTCTCCAAAATAAGGATGGCAATGGGTGGGTATGGGACGTGTAGAGCAATACCATACCCATACCTATGTAGTCAAATGGGTATAAAATTATACCCATATCCGTACCCATGGGTATGAAACTTTACCCATACCTGATATGTCTCCAATGTATCTATAAATTTTGATTGTTCCATGGTGTTATATTATCAATCTTGGATGTTTTATAATCCTTTTATAGTCATTTTATATCATTTTTTGGTACTAACCAATTGACATAGTGCCAAGTGCGAGTTGCTGTTTTCGCATGTTTTTACATTGCAGGAAATCAATACCAAACGGAGTCCAAATGCAACGAAACTTCACGAAGATTTTTTTATGGACCAGAAGACACCCAATGGGCCAAGGCAACGCCTGGGGTGCTTCGTGCGGAACAACCCACCAGGGCGCGCCAGGAGGCCCAGGCGCACGCTGGTGGGTTGTGCCCACCTCGGGTGCCCCCCGGACCTCCTCTTTACTCTATAAATAACACAATATTCCAGAAACCCTAGCATATTCGATGAAAATCAATCCCAGCCGCCGCATAGTCCAGAACCACCAGATCCAATCTAGACACCATCACGGAGGGGTTCACCACTTCCATTGGTGCCTCTCCAATGATGCGTGAGTAGTTCTTTGTAGACCTTCGGGTCCGTAGTTAGTAGCTAGATAGCTTCTACTCTCTCATTTGATTCTCAATACAATGGTCTCTTGGAGATCCATATGATTTAACTCTTTTTGTGGTGTGTTTGTTGGGATCGGATGAAATTTGAGTTTATGATCAGATCTATCCTTTTATATCCACGAAAGTTATTTGAGTTTCTTTGATCTCTTTTACGCATGATTGCTTATAGCCTCGTATTTATTCTCCGATATTTGGGTTTTGTTTGGCCAACTCGATCTACTTATCTTGCAATGGGAAGAGGTGCTTTGTAGTGGGTTCGATCTTACGATGCTTGATCCCAGTGACAGAAGGGGAACTGACACGTATGTATTATTGTTACTAAGGATAAAACGATGGGGTCTATCTCTACATAGATAGATCTTGTCTACATCATGTCATCATTCTTAATGCATTACTCCATTTCTTCATGAACTTAATACACTAGATGCATGCTGGATAGCGGTTGATGTGTGGAGTAATAGAAGTAGATGCAGGCAGGAGTCGGTCTAGTAATCTTGGACGTGATGCCTATATAATGATCATTGCCTGGATATCATCATGATTATTTGAAGTTCTATCAATTTCCCAATAGTAATTTGTTCACCCACCGTTTGCTATTTTTCTCAAGAGAAGCCACTAGTGAAACCTACGCCCCCTGGGTCTCTTTCTCTTATATTTGCCTTTGTGATCTTCTTTATCTTTGCTTTTATTTTCAGATATATTAAACTAAAAATACAAAAATATCTTGCTTCATTTTATTATTATTTATTTTATTTGGCATTCGATCTATCAATCTACTATAATTTATTTCACGTCCGTTTGCCTATCTTGGGGCGCCGCTACCTGAAAGGGATTGACAACCCCTTTTACACGTCGGGTTGCTAGTATTTGTTATTTTTGTGCAGGTGTTGTTTATGTTATGTTGCTTGGTTCTCCTACTGGTTCAATAACCTTGGTATCATAACTGAGGGAAATACCTACCGCCGCTGTGCTGCATCACCCTTCCTCTTTGGGGAAATACCGACGTAGCTTCAAGCTGCATCAAAAGGAATTTCTGGCGCCGTTGCCAGGGAGGATCTTCAACATATACCAGGTTCCTAATCACAAATCTCATCTCCTCGCAATTTACATTATTTGCCAGTTTCCTCTCGTTTTCCTCTCCCCCACTTCACAAAAATTTGTCGTTTTATTCGCCCTCTTTTTCGTTCGCCGTTTTCTTGCCGGATCCGTTTTTGAGTGCAATATTGTTTGCTTTTATTATCGTCATGGATAGTTCTTCCTCTATTGCGTGCACTCCCGAGAACAAAGTTCTCAACTTTAAACAAAAGGTAGGCAAAAATTGAAAAGATGTTTGGTATATAATTTGCAATGCTCATAATAGATCTATTCGTAAGCAATCTACCGTTGTTCTTCTTTATTGTTTTTATGTGGGCATCACCACTTGGTATAGATTCATCCTTGATATGATTACTGGTGGAAATTTCTTGATGTGTCCCTCTCTTGATGATTTCAATGCTATGTGAAATTTAGTAGGCTCACCACCTCTTATGATTAATGAAACAACTTTGACTCTTGAGCATGTCATGGAAAGATTAGATGCTCACTAATGCAGAACCGGGCTTTAGCACCGGTTCGTAAGGGCCTTTAGTGCCAGTTCTGCAACCGGCACTAAAGAGTGGAGACTAAAGCCGCCCCCCCTTTACTACCGGTTCGGTACGAACCGGCGCTAAAGTGCCACCACGTGGCACGAGCCAGGCCCGGGTGCTGGTAGACCATTAGTACGGGTTGGTAGAACCAACCGGTACTAAATGTTTGGGGGGGTTTTGGTTTTAATTTTTATTTTTCCATTAATTTTGTGTTTTCCACTTAATTCTTTTTTTTTGACAGTATTTTACGTTACTACATATTGTACACGTTATGCATATATATAAATAGATTTTCTCGTAGAACCGATCATATGTATATATATATAATCGAATGTCTCACAAGCACCATTAATTATTCACACATACACATGCATACATACAATTTCTCCTACATGTTGCCTTGGTGCCTTCGGAGCACGATGACAAGTGGTTCATGGGGGCGGTAGCGGGTAATAGTATTCTCCTTTGGAATCTATGACCTGGTCGAGCAAAAATCCCGCTATTTCCTCTTGAAGTGCTCGTATGCGCTCCTCTGATAGGAGCTGCTCCCGCACGTCATGGAACTGTTAAGAAGGAGATCAATATGCATGTGTATTAGTTGTGTGACTAGATATTGATAATCATGTAAGATTGTGAATAGTGTTCTGGCAAACGTACCCATTGCTATCTATCAGATGTGCTCCTTTCGGACTACATCATGCGAATGTTCTCGCAAACGTAGTATGCACACACTTCAGTCCCCGGCGCCTGCTTCAGGGCCTTCACGAGAATAGAATTTAATCAGATAATAATTAATCAAGCATGTTAATTAATTAATGGTATTGAAACAAGAATTAAAGAGATGGTAGCTAGCTAGCCAGTACTACTTAATTAATTACTTACCTTGGGTCGATACCAAAATACACTACTAGGAAAAGGCATGCTAGTGGCGCATCGATTTTGCCTTCTAATGGCGCACTACTGGTGCGCCACTGGCATCACGCCATTAGAATTAAATTCTAATGGCGCACCACTGGTGCGCCATTAGTATCTGGTGTTCTAATGGCGCACCACGTAGTGCGACATTAGTATATCCTGCAGTGCGCCATTAGAATGCCTCCCAGGGGGCCATATGTACCCATGTGCTTTGGCATTCTAATGGCACACCAGTAGGTAATGCGCCATTAGTGTGATTATCACAGTGCTCCACTAGTGTCTTGTGTGGTGCACCATTAGTATGAATATTAGTTTTTTTTCTTTTTTGATTTTTGCACAGGTTACAAAATATATTGTTGGACAGAATATAGACACCAGCACACAGCAACATCAGATTCATCGAATACAATAGAAGATTAGTCTCCGAATACAATTCATCATATTAGTCTCCGAATTCAAAAGACCGAACAAAGATAGAACATTACAAGTCTCGAGACCGCAAGTAGCGAGTTTGTCTTCACATTACAAGTCGATATCGATCATCTAAACTACCATCACATAGAAGAGAGCTGCGGTCATCACGATGAGCATCATCGTGATGAAACTGGTCTTCATCCGGTTCCTCCAACGCTCCCTCCTCTCTCCCGCTAGATAGCGGGCGTATCTAGATTCGGCCTCCGCCCTAGTGGTGTACACTTTGTAACTGTTACCGCTGAAACGGTGAACCTGTCTCCGACACTCCTCGCAGTCGTCGTAGACTCTAGGAACCTTACCCTTGTACACGACATACAACGGCATCTCTATGCACAAGCCAAAGAACAGACAATACATAAGCAATATGTAAGTATGCAACAAAAGGATCGGAAGAGAAAAGCAAGACATTAATAGCACGATTCATGGTCCTACTAATAAATAGCATCTATTACATCTAAGTTGAACGACTGTCCAATCCAAAGAGACATACGAATTCATTAAAGTATAATTACAACATGAGCCAATCAATGTTTCAGAACTACACATCACTACTTTCGACTCGACTCATCGGACAGGAGCGTGGATGAAGCCGCCGTCTGTCGTGATGGTCATGAAATCGCGGTCGTTGTCACCCTGCATTTGTAGCGTTTCATCTATCTCACTGTTGGACGGTTGATATCTGAGGAAGAACTGACCCGAGGTATGAAGGACATCTTGATGGATGATGTCCGTAAACTCTGACTGGATGCGAAAGAATTCTTGTCTGAGGTCCGCGTCCTAGACTGCCGACAAGCTCGCGGCCCTATCTTTGAGATTATCTGGTAGCAGAAGTTGATGATGGTCCCTTACGATCGCCCACATGTGATGGAGGGCGTAGTAGGCATCCTTTTGACCGCCAGGCGGCTGCTTGACGCAGCAGAACTTCGTATTGTGTGAGAACATGTGCTTGCCGTACTTACGAACTGGCCTGGTGAAGGTGCCTCCAGATTTGGCGTAGCCGGGGAGAACATCATCAAGAACTTTCTTGACATTTGTGTAGTCTATGTTGGAGTTACGGTTCGGGTCGAAGTACGTGGCCATGGAATATTTCGGGCTTAAGAGGATGAGTGTGCAATGTGTGTCACTGCACAGAACACGGAATGTTAGAAAAAAAGAACGATCGAAATCTAAGAAATCATATGTTACGGGGCGGTTAAGGGATGACTTACTCGGGAAAGTAAGCCACATGGAAGTTATCCTTATCTGGGTTTGCCAGAATGACGCCTTCGAGGTGTGAACTCGCAACTTGGCGGTCCCCAGCGCTGCTCAAGTGCTTGGCACGCATGTAGAAGGGGTCGACTATCACGATGTCCGGGGTCTTGTCTCTAATGATCCGCATCTCCATACTTAGCGAAAACAGCCGAACGAAGGTGTAGTGCAGCGGATGAAGGTTAAACATAGCAAAGATGTCATCAAACCGCAGGACGATCGTACCCCTAATGTCTCCATCCACAAAGCCCTTGCCCTCTGGCACCTTGGCCACGAAAACCGGGTATGCCACATCCTTCTCTCTGAGACGCCGCTTCTCCAAAGAAAGAACACTGTCGTGCAGACTCCGCATAGCACCGGTTGCAGCATTCAGCATATTTGGCGGTAGCATCGCCCTACCCGCCACATGCACCCTCCTCGAGATATCCTTAGGTGAAGGTGGCCCGTCCTGAGCACGGATCGAACTCGGTGCCGGCTGGCTCGCACCGGCGCCCTTGTTAGTCTTTCGTTTCCGTCCCTTCTTCTTGATCTCCTGTAATGGGACCGAGTTCTGCTCACAGACCGCCTTCTTGATCGTGTTGGGGCTGACAATATTTCACACCTCAGCTATCTGAGGCTCGGTGAAGGCGGGAGTTGGAGGAGTGTCCTGAGAACTGAACGCCAGACGACGCCTGTTGCAATTGGATTTCTCCGCCGTACCAGCTAGATCACGGTGGTCTTGGTTGGGTTCTTGAGAAAGAGGCCCGCAGAACTCGTCAGTGTACCCATGTTCGGCCAAGTACTTATCAACGTTGGTAAATGTACCGTCGTCGTTGTCGTCGCCGTCCGGATCTTGTGCCATAGGGCTGTCCGGATCCTGTGCCATAGGGATGTCCGGCAGGTCCGGTAGCATTGCGGCGTTCTTGCCATGGCTTGGCGCCGGCACGACTGGCGGTCTTGTCTGTGGCGTGGTGTCCCCCGCCCCCAAACAAATCTGGCTCTTCGGCCAAAGCAGGGGCCAGTTTACGTAGGCGCTGTGGGTCATCTCATCTTCTTCGTCGGCCCCAGCGGGTCGAATCGGAGGTAACAGCTCGTCGCAGCCTGGCAGCACCCGAACCACTTCAACCCTATACACCGTGGGTGGCATCGGATTACCGTGGAACATGGGGTTGCCCGGTTGAACGATTCTGCCCTTGGTGACATCGACCAACTTGGTGCCCACGAAGTGCAGAAGAGTGCAAGGAATGTCGGCGGTGCCCTGCGAAAACATGTACAGGGCGTCAGGGATGCCCAGTCAAAGGCAAGGAGATGAAGTCATCGGTCGAGAGGCTTAGTTACCGTGATGCCGTTGAGCTCGGCTAATGTCGAGGCACCGCCAACGGCGGGCATGCAACTGACGGAGGGGGCGCTTGCTGGCGAGGTGACGGCCGGCATATACCTGGGTGCATTAAGCTCCAATGCCCGTGCCGGCGCCGGAGACACCAATGGCGCCGCCGGAGACACCAATGGCGCCGCCGGAGACACCAATGGCGCCGCCGGAGACACCAATGGCGCCGCCTGCGCGCTGTGCGTGTTGCTGGCCGTGAAGCTGGGAACCGGGGGAGGCCCCTGTTGGCCGCCCGCAATCCACGTCGTCAGCCCATGAATCAACGTAGGCACCATGGCGTTGAGCTTCGTTCCCAGTTGTTGTTCCACTTGCTCTTGGACAAGCTCCGGAATCCGCGCCACTTGTGCCTTGAGTTCTTCAACCTCGCGCGTCTGGCTTTCCGAGCTGGTCTTTTTCTCCTTCCGCACACCAGCGGTATAGTATGACCCCCATTTTGTGGACAAGCCTTTGCCGGCCACATGACCAGCTGACGTCGGCCTAGTGAGCTTATCCTTGTTTTTCATTATGTTCAACGCCCTATTTAAAGGGGTGTCGAAAGGGGAGCTCTGAGATAACCCCGCACTACTGCTCTGAGTGTCCTGCGAAAGGAACGTGAACCATTTAGAAATATTGGGGATTAATTAGAGTGCAACCATATGGAGCTAATTACGCGGGGGTGTATTCCTTACCAGAACAAGCTCAAGCGCCCTGGTCTTCGGATCCGTGGTAAGCTCCTTTGTTATCGGGTCCTCCTTGTACCGGGCCCTGACATAGTTCCTGGTCTGCTTGTCACCGCTGTATTTCTTGAAGCGGGGCGGTAGGCCTTGCTCGGCACGCTCCGCATCCTCCTTGTCCCATATAGGCTCCGCCACTCTGTAACCGCCGGGACCGAGTTTGTGTTCCCCTAAGTTCAACTCCCGCATTTCATTCCCCCACTGACTTGATTCGGAGGTTGCACTGCTCTCGCACTTGATCTTCAACTCCTTGTACTCATCTTCGCTCATCAAAGGATATTTCGCCTTGATCTTCTCATAACTATCACCTTTATCAATCATTCTCTTCACCGCGCTTCTCCAAGTAGACAGGGCCGTGCTCATCTTCGTGAGGGCGGCATTGTTCACTTTATTCCCTGAGAGGCGTGTGTTTTCAAATTCGGCGGGGAACTTGTATCGTTCATGCAGCTTCGTGAGGAGGAGGTTGCACAAATTCCCTCGGTCCTTATGCCTAAGGTTCTCGGTGTTGATCGAGATGGTGCTCCAGAGAATGCATCCGAGCTGAACCGAGTACCCCTTGACTATATGTTTGGGCTCCGTTGGATTCCCGTCGGAGTCCACTTGAGTGAATTCCTCCTTGAGGGTGCGGAGCGCATTCGGGCGCCGGTCCTTCCTTTGCTTCTTCGGTTGGCTGCCATCTGTGTGTGCGCCACCATCATCAGTGGTGGCATCCTCGGCGGCACCATCAGTGGTGTCATCCCCGACGCCACTAGGGGTTGTGTAATCAGGATCGGTGTCTTCCGCGGCGTCCTCATAGCGGTGAGGTTGTTCCTCCATCTCCTGGGATAGCTCCCAGAATTGCTTGCCGCCCGAACCACCAAACTAATCATTGTGGGCCATGTTTCGCTCTAAATAGGGAAAAAGTTTGGTTAAAAAGTTGATTATTGTCAAGGAACAAGATCATGGTCTCATCATTTAGGGTTTGTCGACACCGAGGCACCCTAAAAGCCTAAGCTTTCATCATTTAGGGTTTGTTGACGCCGAGGCACCCTAAAAGCCTAAGCGTACATCATTTACGTTCTCATCGACACCGAGGCATCCGGGGCAGCCAAGTTAAGTTTTCATCATTTAGGGTTTATCGATGCCGAGGCACCCTAGGTTGGGCCTAATCACTTGGCTCTGTTGCCACCTATGTTGGGTTTATCATCTAGGGTTTATCAATGCTAAGGAGAATTCTAAGTTGGGCCTAATCACTTGGCTCTATTGCCACCTATGGTTTAATGCAGCAAGAATGGCGGGGCAGTTGATCATACTTAACTAAGTACTAAGATACCCCAGCCCATGCATTAGTCACAAGCACCCCATATGTCCTATTTTTAGCAAAGTCATGCTAAAATTGACGAATTTTAGCATGACCTTTGCTGAAAATAGGACATATGGAGTACCTGAATTTGCCGGAACGGAAGTTAATCGACATTCTGGCAAACTCAAGGGCAACTCGGGGTACCTGCAAATTCATCACGACATAATGGTCGGAGACAAAACCCAGCAAACTAGCAAGATTATCATCATCTTTGCAAGACAGTAGCTCATGTTTTTGACAGTAGCCTCTGAAGAAAACAACATTGCAACATTCAAGTTCACAGGATAAAAAAATCATCCACATTCACCAACCCACATGATGTTAAAACCCACATGAGCTGTAAACAGACTTAAAAAACCCACATGATGTTATAACTGTATACACTGAACATGATGATACCAAATGGGAAGGAAGATTGTATCACTCTAGATTAGTGTAGCCACTATCTAACAAAACCAGAATGTTAACAAAATTACACCATGATGATACCAAATTCTTGTAGCAGTACAATGAGTTCACAGGATAAAAAAATCATCCACATTCACCAACCCAAACTGGTGGAGATACAGCAAACCAGAACCTCCCAGGTTTCTGCCATTTTATTTTTCCCACCGTATATGTTTTTTTATTCATGTCATGGTACTTGCTGTCAAACCAAGTATTTTCTTTCTACATAATCTGGGAAGTTTCCTTCTTACTGTCTCACTACAAAAAACTAGTATGTTTAATTGAGACTAGTATGCTTAGTTGCATTATGACAGGCAAAAACTACAAATATTTGTGTTTTTAGTTGAGCAATACAGCGACAGTGTGATAGGCAAGTTTCAGCTGGCAAAGTGTCATGATTCAGACAACAGAGCAGCTAAGCATAGCAAGTGGATAGTTTAGTCAGTATACTAGTACTCTTTAGAAAGCATGAGACATATATTACCTGGAGGAGACTTCGTCGGAGAGTTGCCTGTGAATTAAAAATACAACGAGATCAGCAAAGGACAGTAAGATATATACTGAAATTATCATAACAAAATGCCAGCTACTGCCATGGTCAAAGAATAGATTATGATAGCTGGACAAGTACAGGTCAAACTAGATAATTTTCAGAACCGGTTTAACCACCGCTGGATAAAACAATGCATCCAAGACTGGGCTTAGACTAATACCCTCATAGCATAATCTGACATCAAGCAAATATTATAAGAACAGTGAAAATGAATGTTCACTGCAAATGAATATGGACCAAGTGTTCTCATTAACTACTTAAAGAATTAGTTCCATATTGTTGCATGAGAATTGTAGAGAGAAAAGATACATGGTTCTACTTCTAGGATTGGTTACATCTCTTATTGTTCACATTCTTGTCAAAGGACTTTAACCACTAATTATCAGAAGAACTAATGCACATTTAAACACCGTGAATCCAAAAGAAGTAATACAACACTACATAGTACCTCTGTAGTTTCCATGCCAAACTTTGGGTGATATCAAACCATTAGAAAGCATGATCATGAGAACAACATCAGTTTGAAAGATATTGTAACCCCTCCTGGTAACAAATATTCATCTACTCATTTGTAGATACCTAGGAGTAACAAGACTGCACTTGCCAATAATGTTTTATTTATGCTTCCCAAGGACCAACTCCTAAACTGAACACAAAAAACTGTGTGCACATCTGCAAGTTGTAGAAGGAAAAGGTGCAACACTAAAAAAACTATCAAACTAACAGATCCATTAATCAATTATGGACTTCTTACATGTTACATCTATCATTAGTGGCCAGAAAGAATAGTAATTAATGTTTCATATTGTTGCATGAATCCAAACTCACTAGAAAATTCACTAATTGAGCCTAGCTACTTAAAGAAAGAATCTCTAGGCGGATGCTTAGTTGAGACTAGTATCCTCTAAAATGCATCTAAATGCAAGCTCGGAGATTTGAACATTCGGAAAACCCTAGCTACTTAATTCTCCAACCCCCTTTCCTTGTCCAAATTTCTCCAACCCCCAACCCTAGAACACATCAGAAGGAAATAAAGAGCAGGAAGAGGGGGAAGCGGCTCGGGTGCTCACTTGGGAGGTCGAGGGCGACTCGGGGCAGCCGAAGCTAGTCGAGGCGGCGTGAATTCGGATCGAGCGGTGGCGGTCCTCCTGGGGAGGCCGCGCGGTCGAGGGCGTCGAGCGGTGGCGGTCCTCCTGGGCGTCCGAGCTCGTCCGGGTCCTCGTACTCGAAGAGGAAGACGGCGGCGGTCCTCCTGGGCAGGCCGCGCGGTGTTCGACGACGAGCATGTCGAGGGCGCAGGCGGGGCCGCGGGGGGAGGGGGCGCTTGGGCGGGAGGACGTCGAGGGCACTCGGCTTGGGGACGGCGAGGGAGGCGGCGCTCGGCTCAGGGACGGCGAGGGAGGCGGCGAGGGAGGCGGCGCTCGGCTCGGGGACGGCGAAGGAGGCGAGGGGGGCGGCGAGGGGGACGGCGAACACGGGGGGCAGCGGGTGAGATCGATGAGGCAGGGGAGAGATTAGAGAGATTGGGGATTTAGTGTGGGGGGAAGCTTTCTAGTGCCGCACCACCCCCTCGTGCGCCATAAGTACGACTATTCTAATGGCGCACCACCCCTCGGTGCGCCATTAGAATTTTGTTTTAATCTAGCCCACTAGCCATATCTACAACCTAACCCCATCTACAACAGAACCCACCTACTAGCCCGACTGGTCAGCACGCAGCACACACACTAGGAGGTCCTGGGTTCGATTCCCAGGCTCCCCAATATTTTTTTTATGCATTTTAAATGCTGTTTTTTATATTTATTTGTGTTTAAATATGTTCAAACTTGTTTAAATCATAACAGTAATATTTTTTATAAAAACAGTAATAATTTTTTAAAAAATATGTTCAAATTTATTACTTGAAAATATCATCGGCGGCGGCGGTGGAGTGGGGGAGGGTGCGGGGGGTTCCCGTTGGTGGCGGTGGAGCGGGGAATGGTGCGGGGGGCCGGGTGCTCGTCGGCGGCGGTGGAGCGGGGGAGGGTTGCGGTGGGTCGTCGGCGGCGGTGGAGCTAGCGGGGGAGGGTGCGGGTGGGATCGAGATGGAGGGGGATCGAGATCGAGATGGAGGGGGAATCGAGATCGAGATGGAGGGGGATCGAGATCAAGTGTCCTCATGAATTAAAAAAGTGCCCATGAAATTTAGAAATATTCATGATATCAAAAAGTGCCCATGAAATACAATCGAGAAATGAAGACTACGATTTAAATACAATCGATCTTAGCTAGCTATCTGTTCACAATCTTCTTGCCCTTCTTTTTCGCAAATGGAGTTCTTCTGTGGAACGGACGTTCTTTAGGTAGGGTGGTCCTGCTTCTTCTTGTGGTGTGTGTTGCTACTTCATCGTCGTCGTGATGTTCGATCTTCGGGTCGCTGTACTTGTCGAAGTCTTGCTCATTGGCTACTCCATCCATTCCGATGATCTTCCTTTTGCCTCTCCTCACGACAACACGACTGGGCTTTGACGGGTCGGTAATGAAGAGGCATTGGTCCACTTGGGAAGCCAGTACCCATGGCTCATTTTTCGCGGTGACGTTTGCGCCCGCGGTCTTGGATTTGGCTTCGGGTATAACCATGGTGGTGAAATACCGGTCTTCTTTTAGGACGCTCTTGGCCCATCTGACACGGAACATCGGGACCTTCTCTCCAGCGCAGCTCAGCTCCCAGATCTCCTTGATCCTTCCATAGTATCTGTCCTTGTCGTTACCGGTGTAGGATTCCATCGTTACTCCGGAGTTCTGATAACCATCGCTCTTCATGTCCTTGTCCTCGGTGTAGAATGTGTAGCCGTTGATATCGTATGCCTCATAGGTCATCAGGTTGTGCTCGGCGCCCTGTGACAAGGCGAATATGAGTTGTTCTTCCACGGAAGAATCCTCATGTAAAGGGTACGACAGAAGCTTCTGCTTGAACCAATGCGTGAAACATGAGTTGTGCTCTTTGAGTATATCTCCGTCCATCCTCTGTTGGCCTCGGTCATTGTACGTCTTCTCAATAAAGGTTTTGTGCTCTACCACCCAAGGATCGACCACGTCTATGTGTTGTAGCGCGACTACGTTTGCTCTTTCAAAGTCGGCGAGTCAACCCTCGAAGTCGACATGCATTTCGCGGCGACCCTCACGGTGACCCCATCCAGCGAGCCTGCCGAGGTGCCTGTTGACGGGCAGACCAACGGGGTTCTCGATGCCTAGATAATTCGTGCAGTAGGAGATGCACTCTTCGGTCAGAAAGCCCCTGGCTATACTTCCCTCTGGACGTGACATGTTGCGAACGTATCCTTTGATGAAACCATTCATCAGTTTGAACGGCATCATGCTGTGCAGGAACGTCGGCCCGAGTTGGATGATATCCTCCACGATATGGACCAGCAGATGCACCATAACGTCGAAGAGTGCGGGCGGGAAGTACATCTCACGCTCTCATAGTATCACCACGATCTCTTCCGGTAGCCTTCTGAGTTGCCTCACGCCAATTGACTTCCGAGAGATGACGTCGAAAAAGTTGCATAGGCCAAATAGCGTTTCACGGACGTGCGCGTCCATGATCCCACGGATTGCAACTGGAAGTATCTGCGTTATCAGCACGTGACAGTCGTGAGACTTCATCCCGCTGAACTTCTGCTTCGCTGGGTCTAGGTATCTGCTTATCTTCCCCGCGTAACCGTAAGGAAGTTTTACTCCTAGGAGGCAGGTGAAAAACTGCTCGATCTCCTCCTAACTTAGAGTGAAGCACGCGGGAGGGTAGTCATTTCCGGTCTTCTTGGCCTTTTTGCCTTTGCGACGACTTTCTGTGTCCTGCTTCGCCTCATCATCATCATCATCATCATCATCATCATCATCATCATCATCATCATCATCATTAGCGTGAAGCTCCTGCCTGATGCCCATTGATTTCAAGTCTGCCCTTGCTTTCGGCCCATCTTTGGTCCTCTCTGGCATGTTGAGCAGGGTACCAAGCAGACTCTCGTACACGTTCTTCGTGATATGCATGACATCAAGGCTGTGAGGCACATGGTGGATCTTCTAGTACGGCAAGTCCCAGAAAACAGACCTCGTTTTCCATACCTTCAGCAGCGGCTCTGGCACCTTTCGCTTCTTTCTCGGCTCTGGCGCCTTTTGCTTCTTTCTCGGCAGTGGGCAGTCTTTCCAATTTTTCAACAGCTCGTCTATTTCCTCGCCGCTCCTCGTACACGGGCGTTTTTGGGGTTCGGTTTCACCATCGAACAGATCCTTCCGTTTCCTGCACGGGTCATCGTCGCGAAGCCACCTTCTATGTCCCATGAACACGGTTTTCGAAGACCCAGGATCTCTATCTAGCTGGCGATACGTTGTGTCATCCATGCACCTTACGCATCCAGAAAATCCGTGGACTACCTGCCCCGCGAGATATCCGTAACCGAGATAGTCGTGCACCGTCGTGAGCAGTGCGGCTGTCATAGGGAAATATTCTTTCTCTGTGGCGTCCCACGTATTGGCTGGCGTTTTCCACAGTGTGTCTAGCTCCTCCTCCAGCAGCCCCAGATACAGATTGATGTCGTTCCCTGGTTGTTTCGGCCCTTCAATTAGCATACTCATGTGAATGTACTTCCTCTTCATGCACAACCAGGGGGGAAGGTTGTACATCCACACAAACACAGGCCAAGTGCTATGTGTGCTTCTCTGGCTGCCAAACGGATTGACTCCATCGGTGCTCGCGTCCAGCACGATGTTCCTTGGATCCTTCCCAAATTCTGGGTATTCGAAGATCAACGCTTGCCACTGGCTCGCATCCTTAGGGTGACTCACCATCTTGTCTTTTTGATTTATCTCCGGATCATTTCCGTCATCTTCCCGCTTCTTCTCCTCCCTATCCGCGTGCCAACGCAGGAGCTTTGCTACCTTAGGGTCCGTGAAATACCACTGCAGAAGAGGAGTGATCGGAAAGTACCACACTGATTTTTGAGGAGCTTTCTTCCTCTTCTTGTATCGAGTGACGCCGCACACCGGACATATGGTAGACTCCGCGTGCTCGTCCCGATAAATGATACAATTGTTCATGCACACATGGTATTTCACGTGCGGTAAATCCAGAGGACACACGATTTTCTTCGCCTCCTCGAAACTGGTCGGGCACTTGTTCCCCTTGGGAAGACGTTCGTGCCAGAATGACATGTTCTCGTCGAAGCATGCATCGGTCATTTTGTGTTTTACCTTCATCTCCAGAGCCATGAGCGTTACTTTCAGGCGGGTATCCTCGGGCCTGCATCCTTCATACAATGGAGTAACCGCGTCTATCTCCAGTTGATCCAGCTTGGCTTTCTCTTGGGCGGCAGCTCTTGCGTTATCCGTCTGCTTGAGAAGCAGCTCTTGAATATGAGGGTCCTGCACCCAGCCTCCATCGTCGTCTGCTCCGGCATCTTCATCTTCATGATCATGCCCTTCGTCTTGATCTTCCTCATCATCATGTACGACATCTTCTACATGATGACTGTGTACAGCATCACCGTCGTGATCATGTCCTGGAGATTCTTCGTCTTCTTGCCCGCCCTCGCCGCAGTGGTACTTGTCTTGTTGCCCTTCCTCATTTCTTGCCCGGCCCCCATGGACGACTTCATAGTCATCTTCATCACCTTGCCACCGATAGCCATCCATGAAACCACGCAAGAGTAGGTGGTCCCGCACCTGCCCGGAATCCGGGTCCGCAATAAGGCTCTTCAGCTTGCATCTTCGACACGGACATCTTATCTCCGTCTCGTTCTTTTGAAGCATCTCGGCCTTCACGGAGCTCAAAAACCTATTCACGATGCCTTCAGTCATCGTGCGGACCATGGTCGCCTGCGGGGTAGAGCAAAACGATATTTTAGAACCAAGAAAAAATTTGGCATGACCTTCCCTAAAAATAGGACCAAAAAGAATGCATAGTGCCAAAATTGTCGCCGAAATGGAAATGAATCAAAACATTCCTTCAAAATATTGGCAACTATCGCATTTCAAATACCGGTACCTTCAAACACAAACATATATGCAACACCACAAACACATGCAACACCATAAACATACATAGATCTAGCTACGCCACAAAAAGTGCATGTGCACGTTGTTGGAGCGAGCTAGGGAGAAAAAAAGTAGATCTACATCATGAAGATAGATTTCACCTTACTTACCTATCAAAAAAGGTAATTTCACCACTTAATTTTGATGAATCTATGGTGGAAATGAGGTGAGTAGGAGGAGGCAGCCGAAAGCTTGGAGAAGGAGGTGGAGGGAATGAAGTGGGGAAAGTGAGTGGCTAGGTGTGGGGCAGTCCAAAATATCTTGTTGGGGTCCCAGGTTACTAATGGCGCACCACCAGCAAATGCGCCATTAGTAACCCTGGTTACTAATGGCGCACCTGCAGGTGGTGCGCCATTAGTAGTTTTGCAAAAAAGTAAAAAAAAATAAATAAATATATATACTAATGGCGCACCGGGTAATAGTGCGCCATTATTAGTTTAAACTAGTAATGGCGCACTATGAAACGGTGCACCATTAGTAGTTTTGCAAAAAAAAGAATAAAAAAATTACAGTAATGGCGCACTGTCTGCCTGGTGCGCCATTACTAGTTAGAACTAGTAATGGCGCACTTCGACCTGATGCGCCATTAGTATGTATGGAAAAATGGAAAAAAAATTAATACTAGTGGCACACCCTGTTTCTGGTGCGCCATTAGTGTCTTCCACACTAATGGCGCATCACCAACAGGTGCGCCATTAGTATATAGTAGTGGCGCACTACTTCCATGGTGCGCCATTAGTATCAATCCTATCTATAGCCCTTTTCCTACTAGTGATAGCTTTTTTGCCATTTTCCTGGAGTCACCTTGATGTACTTTGCCCAAGCCCTGCCCGCCGGCAAAGAAAATTAATAAAGGGGTTATTAAAAATAGTTCATATCAGAAATTGACGAACTAAATAGGCTGAGATATAGTTAATAATGATTGAAATTACCTGTCGACTATCCCCTTCACGATGTTGTAGTCACTATCTTTTTTAAGTAGTGAGTCCCGTACTTCAACTTTTCCTTCGTCAACTCTAATGTCTAACAAGATCCAGTGGTACCTGCATGCGCATACGTTTGCATGTATAAATTAAGCGAGCATGTGCATAACACTAATCAACTATAACCCTAAACCCTATACACTTTATAACATCTAGCTAGTAAGCAAAAACAGAATTTGTAGTACAAGATAGTGTGACTCACTCGAAGTTGTAAGGAAGTAGTATATCTACATTGCTATTGAGGCGCTTCAAGAACTCTAGCATGATTTTCTCTAAATCTTGTTTACAGTATTCCAATTTCCAAGTGAATTCATTAATGGTATTTGGGTCAATGAACCCAATGCCATAGCGTCCACCTTTTTTCATTTCATACATCTTCATCCTGCATAATACCACAGAAAAGAATATATAGTGAGGATATATAATTACACGTAACTAATGATCTATCAATGAGCACTAGAGCTAGCTTGAGACTTAAATTACAGAAATAAATCACTTACAGACAATAGCAACTGACGAGAGATTTGTCGAGTGATTCTTGATTGAATAACTGAAATAGTTCTGAATACTCAACGGACAGAGCTTTCTTATGGAAGTAATGTTCTTCCTCGACTTTCACCATGAGGGACTCTCGATTGGAAATCTTGGTAATGTTCATGTACCATTGATGCAATTCATACATTCTCGTTGGGATGCAATCAATAAGGAAAAACTGAATCATATATAGTACATAATATGCATCGTCTCGAATGATATATAATCTCAAGTACATCATCTCGAATAATATATATAATCTCGAATACATCGTCTCGAATATTATATATCGAATACATCACTGGCTAGGTAGCTAATAAAGATCAAATACTACAGAGGAATCTAGGCCACTCGCGGTTCCTGGGGCGCGAGCGGTGGACACCCAAAGAGAAGGAACCATCACAGGATCATATCTCCGGTCATCTGCCCAAAGAACCTGCCAGGTATTGGAGAACCTGACGTCCATAGCAGCCATGTAGCGATGGACGTGCTTGTCCTCCTCCCTGACACGACGATGCACCACCTCCGGCGGGGCCGACTCCCTCTGCACCGAATGTGGCCCACGCGAACGCCACCAAAGGAGATCAGGGTCGACGACGGGACCCGTGGCTGGGTTCCTCACCAAGCGGCGCGCCCCTCCAGGTACCACCTCCCAGTGCCAGCCCGGCGGAGCCCAGTCCCGGACATGGGTCAGCCGGACGTCGTGGCGAACGGGTCGACGGCAAGGATGCGGGCCGGGCATCGTCGAGAACAAATACTATATGCCCGCAAAAAGTGACATTTTTTAAATGTGATTGGATTGTGATAACTAAAATTCTATATGCAAATTCTAACAATTTGACATTAATGTAATTCATCTAGCAAAAACTAACTCTAAAATTTATAATATTTCTATATATATAACTAAAAAACAGAAAAATTTATAACATTTCTATATAACTAACATTTCAAATATTTCTATAACTAAAAAACAGAAAAATTGCTAACATTTCTATAAATATTTCTATAACTAAAAAACAGAAAAATTTATAATATTTCGATATAACTAACATTTCTAATATTTCTATAAATAAAAAATTTATATAACTAACATTTCTATACATATTTCTATAACTAAATATCAATATGTGTATGTGTGTGTGTGTGGACATGGCTGCCGGGGCACAGGAGCTCACCGGCGAGGCGCGGCGACGGGGACGACGGGGACGGGCCGGGCGGGGACGACGGGAGGCCGGGGCGGGGTGCGGCGATGGGGACGGGGACGGGGACAGCGACGGCTAGGCGACGGGACGGCGACGGGGGCGGCGACGGACGGCGACGGGGGCGGCGGTGACGGCGACGGGGCCGGTGACGAGGGGCAGCGGCGACGGGGCAAAGGAGAAGAAGCAGAGGGAGAACGAAAATGTCGAATTTTTTTGAAGGGTTTTCTTATATAGAACGCACCTTTAGTACCGGTTGGAGCTACCAACCGGTACTAAAGGTCTGTTTTGGCCAGGCAAAGCGGCGGGAAGCGCCCACCTTTAGTACCGGGTGGTAGCACCAACCGTTACTAAAGACCCCCTTTAGTACCGGTTGGAGCCACGACCCGGTACTAAAGGGTGTGCGCTGCCAGGCGAGGGGCGCAGAAGTTTAGTCCCACCTCGCTAGTTGAGCAGCGCCAGGACCTGTTTATAAGCCCCGGCGCGGGTACTGCATTGAGCTCCTCTCAATAGCAGGCCTTCAGGGCCTACCTCTGCTACTCTGCCTGTGGGCCTACTGGGCTTTCGGGCCTGCATCCTGGCCCAACTACAGGTTAGGTTTCTAGTCGTATGCAGGTTGCTGTGTGAAGTATGCGGCCTTTTTATTTTCTTACTTTTTTGCTTTATTTATTTTTGATTTGTTTTTTTGCTGTATTTAGAGTTTCTTTGTGAATATTTTTGCTTTAGGTACAAAAAATTACAAACTCTCTATTAGTGCGGGTAGTTTATAAATTTGAATAGTTTACATTTTGAATTATTTGAAATTTGTGTGAATCACTAGTTTGTTTTATCATTATATTAGTGTGTTTTATCTTATGTTTAATTTGGTAATGCGGGTAGTTTACAAATCAGTGATTCTTTTTTCTTATGTTTAATATTAGTGTGTTTTATCATTATATTCAGTTTGGTAATGCTTAGGTCATTTAAAAAATGAAATGCCTTTGTAACGGATGAGTTTTCGTCCGAAGCTCTGATACTTCGAAAGAGATTGTCCATTTTGTACACGAAGTGCATCCAGTTTTTGTGGTAACCCTCTCTACTTTTTTGCACATGCTATGTGGGTGAAATTATGATATGATGCGAACTTTCAACCTTTTTTGAGTTAATTTGAAATGCCTTTCAATTTTAGGGCCAGTTAGCTGAAAAAATCAGTAAATGCATGAAAGAATTTGTTTGCACATAAAATTTCTTCGCGTTTCAAATGCCAAAACACATAACTACCTTAACTATTACAGCAAAAAAATGATAGTGATGATAGTGAAGTCGATCACATCCCAGATCTTTGGGTGTGAAACTTTTTCTTCGCGTGTGTCCCTTTGCGTCGTAGCCACGGAAAATCTTCATCATTTAACTGGATGCTCGGGTCAATATTCACTCTGAATGGAGCAATTTCATCAAACTTCTCATAATCTTCTGACATGTCTGTCTTGTCATCCACTCCCACGATGTTTCTCTTCCCATAAAGAACTATGTGGCTCTTTGGCTCATTGTATGATGCATTCACTTCCTTATCTTTTCTTTTTCTCGGCTTGGTAGACATGTCCTTCACATAGAAAACCTATGCCACATCATTAGCTAGGACGAATGGTTCGTCTACATACGTAATATTGTTGAGATCCACTGTTGTCATTCCATACTGCGGGTCTTCCCTTACCCCACCTCGTGTCATATTGACCCATTTGCACCGAAACAAAGGGACCTTCAAACCACGTCCATAGTTAAGTTCCCATATCTCCTCTATGTAACCATAATATGTTTCCTTTCCCGTCTTAGTTGTTTCATCAAAGCGGACACCACTGTTTTGGTTCGTGCTCTTCTTATCTTGGGCGATCGTGTAAAATGTATTACCATTTATCTCGTACCCTTTGAAAGTCATTATATTCGAAGATGGTAACTGGGACAGCAAGTACAGGTCATCTTCGATAGAGGCGTCATGCATGGTACATGTCTGCAACCAGCTGGCGAAACTCCTGATTTGTTCACGTGTAACACAGTCATCAGACCGCTCCGGGTGTTTGGATCATAGCAAATTCTTGTGTTCTTCCATATACGGAGCCACCAAGGCGGAATTCTGTAGAACTGTGTAGTGTGCTTCAGTGAGAGAATGTTCGTCCATACATATTATTTGATCCCCTCTTAGTGTGCCTTTTCCATCCATTCCGCCCTTATGCCGCGATTCAGGAACACCAATCGGCTTACGGTCAGGAATAAAGTCAATACAAAACTCAATGACCTCCTCATTTTCATGGCCCTTGGAGATGCTTCCTTCTGGCCTAGCACGGTTATGAACATATTTCTTTAAGACTCCCATGAACCTCTCAAAGGGGAACATATTGTGTAGAAATACAGGACCCAAAACGTTAATCTCTTCGCATAGGTGAACTAGGACGTGCGTCATGATGTTGAAGAAGGATGGTGGGAACACCAACTCGAAACTGACAAGACATTGCACCAAATCATTCTCTAACCTTGGTATGATTTCTGGATCGATTACCTTCTGAGAGATTGCATTGAGGAATGCACATAGCTTCACAATGTCTAATCGAACGTTATCCGGTAGAAGCCCCCTCAATGCAACCGGAAGCAGTTGCGTCATAATCACGTGGCAGTCATGAGACTTTAGGTTCTGGAACTTTTTCTCTGCCATGTTTATTATTCCCTTTATATTTGACGAGAAGCCAGACGGTACCTTAATACTGAGCAGGCATTCAAAGAAGATTTCTTTCTCTTCTTTGGTAAGAGCGTAGCTGGCATGACCCTGATGTATGCCGTCTTTTCCATGCATACGTTGCTGGTCCTCCCGTGCCTCAGGCATATCTTTTGTCTTTCCATACACGCCCAAGAAGCCAAGAAGGGTCACGCAAGGATTCTTCGTCACGTGCATCACGTTGATTGCGGAGCGGACCTCTAGGTCTTTCCAATAGGGCAGGTCCCAAAATATAGATTTCTTCTTCCACATGGGTGCGCGTCCGTGAGAGTCATTCGGAATAGGTTGTCCCATGTGCTCATCCCATGCACGTACACCTGTTCCATTCCACAGTTGTAAGAGTTCTTTAGCTAATGGCCTTAGGTACACATCAATGTCGTTGCCGGGTTGCTTAGGGCCTTGGATGAGCACTGGCATCATAATGAACTTCCGCTTCATGCACAACCAAGGAGGAAGGTTATACAAACATAGAGTCACAGGCCAGGTGCTATGGTTGCTGCTCTGCTCCCCAAAAGGATTAATGCCATCTGCGCTTAGACCAAACTATATGTTCCTTGCGTCATCTGCAAACTCCTTCCCATACTTTCTTTCGATTTTTCTCCACTGCGACCCGTCAGCGGGTACTCTCAACTTTCTGTCTTTCTTACTGTCTTCTCGGTGCCATCGCATCGCCTTGGCATGCTCTTTGTTTGGGAACAAATGTTTCAACCGTGGTATTATAGGAGCATACCACATCACCTGGGCAGGAATCTTCTTCCTGGGGTGCTCTCCCTCGACATCACCAGGGTCATCGCGGCTGATCTTATAGTGCAATGCACCGCATACAGGGCAAGCGTTCAAATCCTCGTACTCACCGCGGTAGAGGATGCAATCATTAGGGCATGCATGTATCTTCTGCACCTCTAACCCTAGAGGGCAGACAGCCTTCTTTGCTTCGTACGTACTCCCGGGCAATTCATTGTCCTTTGGAAGCATATTCTTTATCATTACCAGCAACTTTCAAAATCCCTTGTCAGATACACCATTCTTTGCCTTCCATTGCAGCAATTCCAGTGTGGTGCCCAACTTTTTCTTGTTAGCTTCGCAATTCGGGTACAACAATTTCTTGTGATCGTCTAACATGCACTGCAACTTCTTCTTCTCCAAATCACTTGCGCAGTTTCTCTTTGCATCGGCAATGGCCCGACCTAGATCATCAGCAGGCTCATCTGGTGCCTCTTCTTCAGCTTCTTCCCGCATTGCCGGCTCAGCTTCTTCCCCCATTGTTGTATCATCGTATTTAGGGAACCCATGGATAGGATAGCTGTCGTCGTCCTCTTCTTCTTCATTCTCTTCCATCATAATCCCTGTTTCTCCGTGCTTGGTCCAAACATTATAGTGGGGCATGAAACCGGACATAAACAGGTGGACATGAATGGTTCTTGACGTAGAGTAATTGTGATCATTCTTACAGACAAAACATGGACAAGGCATAAAACTATCCGCCCGCTTGTTTGCCTCAGCCGCAAGCAGAAAAGTGTGCACGCCATTAATTAACTCGGGAGAGCATCGGTCATCGTACATCCATTGTCGGCTCATCTTCATTACACAACACCGAAAAGACCAAATTAATACAAGTTCATACATAAAGTTCATACAAGACTTAAATGCAACAAACAAATAACTATCTAGCTAAAGCATTTAAATGCAACAACAAATGCGATCAAGATCGCAACTAAGGTAACAATTGATCCAACAGCATAATGATACCATGCCTCACTATCAATGGCATATTTTCTAATCTTTCTAATCTTCAAGCGCATTTTCTCCTTCTTGATCTTGTGATGATCGATGACATCGGCAACATGCAACTCCAATTCCATCTTCTCCCCCTCAATTCTTTTCAATTTTTCTTTCAAATACTCGTTTTCTCTTTCAACTAAATTTAACCTCTCGACAATAGGGTCGGTTGGAATTTCCAGTTCGCAAACCTCCTAGACAAAAATATCTATGTCAACTTGATGGGCATAATTTGTCATAAACACGAAATGCAACAACTAGTTTTAGAAGAGAATATACCACATCCAAATCATAACAAGGACGAGGGCTGACGGGGACGGATATCAAAACCATGGCACTATGTATAACAAATAACGTATGGGTAAGATAATTATACGAGTAACTATATATCCAAATCACACAAAAATCAATTTGGTAATGTAAAACATTCATGAACAAGAGGCTCACCAAGGTGGTGCCAGCGACGGAACGGTGCGGGCGTTCGACTGTGGTTACGACAAAGATTTAGAAGGCACTAAGTAAACCACACCTACATATGCAAACTAAGTGTTATTGTTGACCTAAAATTGCATATAAATCAAATACTAGCACATATATTTCCTCCCAAATTACTAAACTCATAAATTAACCACTATACAAAGTATTGCCAGAGCTAATCTAGCAATGAGAGATGAAAGGACAAAGTTTCTAACCTTTGTGATCATTTGAATGGAGGGGGGCCTTCAAATCTTGAGAAAATTTGGGCAAAATGTGTGATGAGCTCGAGAGGAAGAGGGGAAGAACAGAGAGGAGAGGGGAAAGGGGAGAACAAGTGAGCTCCGGTGGACGAAGGGTTTATGTAGGACGACCTTTAGCACCGGTTCGTGGGACGAACCGGTACTAAAGGTGCTGGAGGGGCCCCGGACTAACAACATCCTGCCACCAATCACTTTAGTACCGGTTCGTGGCTTGAACCGGTGCTAAAGGTCGGCCACGAACCGGTACTAATGAAAGCGGCGGGCTAGCCGTTGGAATTAGCACTAATGCACACATTAGTGCCGGCTCAAAAGCAAACCGACACTAATGTGCTTGACATTTGACCCTTTTTCTACTAGTGGCTATTGAAAAGAAAATGCTTACTGAAGAGCATATTGAAAATTTGGTAAAAAGATGCATAATTTTGCCACTAAAATTGGGTCAAAAGGGGGGGAAGTTTTTAAGCTATTAAAAGAAAAGGGAACCATAATTCATGAAAGAATTGAAGAAAGTCCGTCTCAGATTGATAAACTAGAAGAAATCCATAGTAATTTGAGTACAACTTTTGCTTCCGCTAAAACTATTGAAAAACTCCCGTAATAATTGGCAAGATTACCCAAGTTACTAAGAGCAAGGATGCAACTTCTAGTAAAGGGGATCTAAAGATGATTAGTATTCACCCGGATTTTGTTGAAGTTATAAGAGATCCCTTTGGCAAAAATGAATTCTTTAAATTTATTCCTAGGAGTATTATTGTCATTGAAAACCTTTATGCTAAATCTCTGAGGAATTCTAAGTTATGATTGAAGAGCGAAACAAAGATGACAAAACTTAGATCCTTGCTTTATGCCTAGCTAAGGGCGTAAAACTATAGCGCTCGCTGGGAGGCAACCCAATAAATAAAATTTATTTTTGCTTTTTGCTTTCTGTTCTTGAGTGTTAGCACATTTATGCTACTGTTATTATTGTGTTTTTTTGTGTTTTAGTTAGTTTTGTGCCAAGTAAAGCCTATAGTTGTTTAATCTTGCTGGAAAAAACAGAAACTTTGCGTCAAGAGTTAGAATTTTTTTAAATCACATAAGCGACGAAAAACTCTGAAGTTTTTACAGTAGAATGATATACAAATTTATCTGGCCATCCTATTTTTTCAGAATTTTTGGAGTCCCAGATGTATTCGAAATATCCATATTGCTACAGACTGTTCTGTTTTTGACATATTCTGTTTTCTTTGCGTTGTGTGCTTGTTTTGATGGATCTATGGTCTTCTTTGATGAGTTTTTGCCATATAAAAGTTGGAATACAGTAGATATAATGCAAGAACAAAATATGAATTGGTTTGCTACAATACTTATAGTAGTGATTTGTTTTCTTATACTAATGGATCTCATGAAGGTTTTGCTGAATTTTGTGTGAATGAAGTTTTCTAGTTTTGGGTTATCTTACGATGGATGAAGGAATAAGGAGTAAGAAGAGCCTAAGCATGGGGATGCCCCGGCATCCCAAGCTACTATCCAAAAGAGAGCAAGCAAGTAAGCTTCGGATGCCCCGAGTGGCATCCCCTCTTTCTTCTAACGACCATCCGTATTTTAGTCGAAGCTATATTTTTATTCGTCACATACTATGTGTTTTGCTTGGAACGTCTTGTATGATATGAGTCTTTTCTTGTTTTATTTTGTGTTTTAAGTCTTGATTCTATGCTAGACACACCTATTTGAGAGAGCCAAAATTTTTTCATGACTTGTTAGTTTTGCTCTCTATGCTTCACTAAAATTTTTATGAGCTATGGACTCGCTCTAGTGCTTCACTTATATCTTTTTGAGCACGGTATGCTTTAGTATTTTTGAAGAAATGCTCTCTTGCTTCACTTAGATTTATTTGAGAGTTAGTAAAATTTTCAAGAAATTCTCTCTTCCTTCACTTAAATTTATTTGACAGAAAGAAAGAAATTATGCTCATGATCTTCACTTATCACTACTAGGGAAAGGCCTAGCAGCAGTGCGGGTTTTAGGCCTATCAGTAGCGCGGGGCGATGCGCTACTGATAAGGCGCTACAGCTAACGTATAGCAGTAGCGTGCCTCCGCACACGCTACTGCTAAATTGACTTAGTAGTAGCGACTTCCCGGAGGAGCGCTACTGGTAATTAGTAGTAGCGCTTCTCCCTACCCGCACTGCTACTATTATTTCGTATTTTATTTCTTTTCTATTTCATGTTGTATTCGTACACCTTTACACAAGTTTTCATACACCAGGAATTTAGAAATTGTTTTTACACCATAATGAGTTATTACATCACGGGGTGAAAGAACCGTGGACTAGTTTCAAGTGGATGGACATCCACTTGAAACTAATCCGCGGTTCTTTCACCCAATGATATAATAAATATCATCATCATCATATCATTAACAACTTATCATCCTAATACATCATTGTCATATAACACCTCCTCAAGATCATCGTTTTCATCAATGAGACATCACATAGCAAATTGGTCACTAGTCGTAATCACAAGTACTCCTCATCATGAACTCTAACACATTGTATCACATAACAAACATATTGTACCTCATAGGACCTACTACATTCTCTTAGGACCTACTATATTCTCTAAGGTAAAATAGCAAAAAACAAGATAGCCCCTGACTCTCCATTATGGAGAATGGAGATTATCCTGTCTCCAATTCTTGCCTTTCGCTTAATGTTACTTCCAAGAACCTCCTTGCGAATGTCCAAACATTTTTTCCATTCTTTGAGTAGCATGTGTTCATCGGTTTTAGAAATACGATATGCACAGGTGAGCTCCTTAGATTGACCTGGCTGTATGTTCAGAATTGCAAGGCGACTATTCTGATACATCAGATGAGGCACACAATCCATCTGGATTTTCTGTTGAAAAACATAGTAATAACTTCGTAGTTAGCAATGATGTACTAGTTTTAGAAGTATGCAAAAGATGCACACGTATGTCGTAATAGTAAAAAATCTTACCAGGGTATCTCCATAGAAGTTACCGTGGTTAAACACGTGCACTAGTGGCACGTATTCACCATAATTTGGAGGAGTTCGATAATAGGTATTCTAATTCTCAAGATAAGTACAATAAGCAATCAGATGACTTTTCTCCTTATAAGCTAATTCGGAGCCATAAGTGTAGTGGGTTTTGTCTACCATCTTCTGCACATTCTTTGAAGATTCAAAATAAGCTGTCAATGGAAATAAGCTGTCAACTATTTTGAAATAAACAATATAAATTAGTTAATAACTATGTTTGAGAAACTCACATTGCGGTAGAATCGGAAGCGTATCAACAAGGACTCAAATGTCCATATTGTCTTGCTCGATGTCAGGATCACCAAGATCCATGGTGACAATCATACCCTCATAAAAACCATACATTTTGCAAAGTGCTTCCCAATTTTGGCAACCAAAATGGGTTACGCTCTGAGAATTGTACAGATTTACTTCAAAATCGATATCATGATGGGTCCTTAGGTGTATTTTCTTTGTTTGAAAATTTTCATGGTCTTCAAAACCCATCCTCTCCAAGACATAGCGTCTTGCATGGCATGGGATAAGCTAGTCGAATTGTAAAAGATGAAAATTAGACGTTGAAATAGTTGAAGTCATGCTTAATTACGAAAAAAACACTTGTCGTTGTTGCGTACCGTTTCAACATCGAAGGTCTCCCCGAGCTTAATGCTGAAGCGCCGATCTTCGTCCAGCTCAACGAACCTGTCGCACATACCTCGATCGTCGTGGCACCAGCTGCACTCCCCCAGGAGACTGTCGTCGTCCGAGTACGACATTTCCTACGTTCATAATTCAAATATTAAACTTGTACAATTAAATATATGTACTAAAAAACCTAAATTAGAAAATTATTTTTCGAGAAAATCTAGGCCACTCGATATTTCCTATATATTCTAGCACAAGTCGTTGCCAGAATTCACGGAAAAACCCGGCATGACCTTTGCTTAAAAAGGACATATCGAGCGCCTAAAATTTGCCGGAACAGAAATTAATCAACACTTCGGCAAAACATAGGCCACTCAGAGGTGTAAACTGAACATGAACGGCCACTTGGGCAACCACATATCCTATTTGAGCAACACAAGATATACATGGATATTTGGCTGGTCTCACCTCAATGTCGGAGGGGGTCGGTGACGGGGACGACGGCGGGGATGATGGAGGGGCTCCTTGATTTTTGCAAAAGCAAAAACCGTATAAGTTATCACTAATACATCCCAAATAATTGCTTAAACTAAAAAATAACAACAAATATGACATATTCAACTAGTTTTATTAATTCAACTAGTTCTTACTAAATATAAACTTACTATAAATAGAAAAAAACTAGTTCTTTCTAAAAATAAAGTAGTTCAACTAGTAATATTAATTATCTTACTAAAAATACATTAGTTCTATTAATAAACTAGTTCAACTAGTTTATTAATTTACTTACTAAACTAGTTCAACTACAACTAAAGTTGTTCAACTAGTTTATTAATTGACTTACTAATTATTTTAAACATTTACTAAAAACAGTAAAAATAAACTACATTATACAATAGTTAACTAGTACCATCACTACTACTAATTAACATCTACTGTTGCTAAAAAACATTATCTATGAACCCTAAATTAACATCTACTACTACTAAAAAACATCTTATATTTACTAATTGGAGGCACCTTTCGAGCGTTTACATTAATCCACATCATCAAGATTAATTTAACCATTAGATTAAAAATTTAATGGCTAAGATCTGTTAAAAGTCCGTGACTTATATAAGGAAGTGATTTTGACATCCACAATTTTTGGTGAAAATTTTAAATGCGTTTATCAAATGGTTGTAGTGCAAATAGAGCTCTAAAACTAATGAAAATCACTTTAAGGAATAAAGCTCAGAGAGAAATAATTATGCAAATAAATCCACTGATAATAGAAATGTTTTTCTTGAGAGGCTAAACAAGTCCAATAATATATTTGAAAAGTTTTCACTTGGGGTAAAAACTCCATAATATCAAAGAACGGAGTGGTTCTGAAATCATAGAAAACCCAGAAGATGAAAGGTTTAATTTTCTGTTAAAATTTTAATAACAAATCATGTTTAAATTTTTGGGGTGTTACAGTGAGGTCGAGACCGGAGGGGGTGGGGGAGGCGGCGGCGACGGTGAGGTCGAGAGCGGCGGCGGGCGGCGGCGGTGAGGTTGATGGCGGCCTCGGGCGGTGGCGGTGAGGGCAGGCTCGGGCTCGGGCGGCGGCAATAGAGGAGTAGGGGAACAGTGGGGGGAGGGGGGAGGAGGACTTAGCAAAATTTTGAGCGGGCGGGTGGTTAAGTCGAACTAGCAGTAGCGCACTTCAGGAAACGCGCTATAGCTAAAGTAGCTATAGCGCGTTTTCAGGAAAAACGCTACTGCTAAGTCTAAGGACGCATCAAAAATATACGTTGGTCATCATTGATCTTTTTGTGTAGAATCTAAATATTCAACATATTTAAGGTGGTAAACACCTTGTTCGCTTAGCAGTATGGGACTAAACTTAATTAGGTGCAACACTTAGCAGCAGCAAGTTTTGCAGAAACACGCTGCTACTAAGTACTTTAGCAGCAGCGTGTCCAGGGAAGGGCGCTACTACTATATCTAGCATGGGGGCAAATCCGTGGCAATTATAGTAGTAGCGCTTGTTTCACCTAGAGCGCTATTGCTATCTAGTTATTAGTAGCGCGGTTCCTTTAAGCTCGCTACTGCTAGTTAGCAGTAGCGCCTGTTTTTAAACCGCGCTACTGCTAAGATTCTGTGTATAACGTTTTCCCTAGTAGTGTATATTTGTTTGAGCTTATCAAAAGCAACATATGAAAAATAGTTCCAAAGTGATATATATCCAATAGGGATATAATAAAAACTTTCATGAAGATCATTGGACAAAATAAACTTTATTCTAAGTAATAGTTTTGAGATATGATGATGTGATATGTGAGTTATATTGATGAGTAACTATACTTTAGTAAGAATATTGGTGTTAAGGTTTGTGATTCCCTATGCAAGCACAAAAGTCAATAACATACAATGAAATTATATCCTACTTGTTGTGCAGTATTCGGTGTTAATTATGCTTAATGCTCGCTTATGAGATTATTCGTTTCTTTGTTGACCGCTTCTCAATCTTTTGCTAGCCTTCATTTTGCACTAAGTATGATCACTACTTGTGCATCCAAAAACCTTTAAACCAGTTTTGCCACATGAGTCCTCTATATCTACCTATATGCGGTATTCATTTGCCGTTGTAAGCAAATTTGTATGTGCCATCTCTAATTTTGAAAATAAACTTCTCTTTTGTGTGTTCGTACTGCTCGCGGAGCGGTGAGGGGTGGCTAATATTTTCCATGCTAGATGTGTTATTCTCACGATGAGTGTTTATTCTCTTGTCATTGCACGAGAGTAAGACAATGGTATTAGGGATGCCCAGTCCCAAAATGAAAATGAATTTACTTTTTGTTGTAAAATAATAAATTCCTTCGAAAGTGTTGGTATGGAGGGCGCCCGTGGATACGGTTAGCCATGGAAAGTGAAAGTATGGTTGAAAAAGGAATAAACATTATTTTCTGTTTGGGAACCGCCTATGATATATCTAGCATGGAAAGTGTTGGGAACTCTAAGTCGTTTTCGTTGGTGGGAAAGGCACACCTCCCAAAATGTTTTTTTCTCTAAGCTTTTCGTTTTGAGCTCTAGCACCACTACAAATCCCTACTTCCCTCTGCGAAGGGACTTTCTTTTACTTTATGCAATTTTTATTTTGAATTTAATTCTCCATCTTCTCTTATTAAAAGCACCAACTAAGAGGCACTATGATCGTACTTGAGCATTGGTTGTAGTTAATATGCGAATGTGTTTCATGAATGGATCAATGATTAAGCATGATGGACTAGGGATAGCTTATTTTAGCGTTGATATTTTGAAAGACATGGTTGCTTGTTGATATGCTTTAGTATTTAAGGTGTCATTACGCGGGCAAATGCCATCTGTGCACCTTCAATGCAGACCGACCGCTTCACGGCTTCGAGCCGTGGGCAGGCACTCACAAGCCACTTCACAAGTCCGAAGTAGCTGATGGGCACGGGCTTGGCAGGCCACAGCCGGACTATTAAGTCCTTCATGGCCAGCTCGCCGAACTATGCAGCTCGACCAGCTGCTTCAGCTGGTCTCTAAAGGGCACCAGATGTTCTGGTCCAAGATATTGAGACCAGAATAGCTTCTCCGTAGACATCCCCTCTTCGGCTCGATAAAACTCGGCAGCATCTGATATACTGCGCGGCAGATCCGTAAACGCCCAAGGAAAACCCAAATTCGGGTAAGTACAAGGAATGTTTCCTTCGCATACTTGCTTTGCATAGTAAAAGACTTACCCACCGCAATCTTCTTGGCCGCCTGAATTTCCTGGAGGGCGCTCTGGGCTTTGGCTCGGGCATCCTGTGTGCTCTGGCGGGCCTTCGCAAGTTCGTACTCTTGCGTCTTAAAATCGCGCTCCAAGGACTCGAACTTCCCGATAGCGTCCTGGAGCTCTTGCTGGGCCTTGCTAACCCGGGCCTCGTGCTTCTCATGCGCGGCGCGTTTCTTGGCCGCTTTTTCCTCGGCCTCGGCTAACGCCTTCTTTAGGGCTGCCACCTCAGTCGTGGCCCGTAATAAAGTTCATGACATTTTAGTCCACTCGGACCACTCATCCTTACTAAATATACACGCAGGTTACTGCACACCTTGGCTGTCCTCCAACTGCTTCTTCATGACGCCGAGCTCCTCCTCGGCACGCTCCAGGTTCTGCTTCAGTCCGGAGACCTCCGCGGTATGAGCGGTAGCAGCCCGCAGCGATGCCTGCTTATTCACATAGACATCTTATGTTAGACTCCTGCGAAAATTATTTTGATCCTTTGTTCAGCTTTTTCTTTCCGAACGCCAAACAGAGCTTCAGGGGCTACTGTATACACTATGATATTCTTCCTACAATCACATTACTTACCTCAAAGCCTGTTAGAAGGCTAGTGCAGGCCTCGTCAGTCCGCTTTTGGCGGACTTAACCTTTTCGATCACCGTACCCATAAGAACATGGTGCTCATCCACAACGGAGGCGCCTCGCAGCGTTTCTAGCAGATTATCCGGCGCCTATGGTTGGACAGAGGTCACCGGGAGAACAGGCGCACCTCCTCCTTTCGGGGAAGGCCGTTCGCTGGACTCCGGAGCCGTGTAGGTCTCCGTAATGGTATCCGGCTTAGGGCCGAATGGAACTCGGCCCCCATCACCAGTCCCCATGGGGGCTATTTCCTCCATGTGTCCGGCGGCCGAGGAGTCATCCAGGGCCACCATCCTGACGATCTCCGGAACCTCCCCCCGATCTGAGAAGGTCTTTTGGGACACCGCCTCATCATCACCCTTGGGTGAGACAGAGTGAGCAGGCGGCGGAGACATGCTAGCCATCTCCTCTGAGTCTAGCGAACCATCTGTCGAGGATCACGGGGAGCCATCGCGGCAGGACTGCAATGACATAATCTAAACATATCAGTATTACAAAGCAGAAAGGCCAACGTTCGGACGTGCATAAGGATTTTTGATACTTATGATGCGGCCCGAGGCTTGGTCCGTGGAGGTCGCTCCGGACTACTATAGATATCCCATGCGGAGTTATCCGCGAGGGAGCCTTTCCCCTTCTTGGGCGCCTTCGATTCCAGATTTGCGGGGGCCGCTCTCTTCTTCCTCCCCGACACGGGGAGTCATTTTCTTCCTCCTCCTCATCGTCGTCTTCGGCGGACGAAGAGTGAGTCTCGTCTTCGGACGTCATGTCCGAAGCGCCTTTTCGGCGAGGGCCCCTTCTGGCCCCCTTGGCCGCCTTCTTGGCCTTCTTCGCCGGCACCTCATAAGGTGCCGGAAACAACATTTTCGTCAGCAATGAGAATTCTTGGTCTTCGGGTGATGGACCCGGAGAGTTAGTCCGCCCTGCTACCTCAATCCAGGCATGAAAACATTGATAGGAAGGCTTAGACTCTTTCCTCAAAATATGCTAGTAGAGGGCACCCCTTGAAAACATGAAAGAACTTACCAAATTGGCCTGGCGTTTTAAGCAAAGCCCGCGATCTTCGGTCGTGGGCGGTGGTGTCTCGCCGGTCTTGAAAAGCACTTTCCAGATGTCTTCGTGCGTCGTGCCGAAGAGCTCTAGTAGCGTCTGGTGCTTGGCCGGATCGTAATCCCACTAATAGCAAGTCCGGCATTGGCACAGAAGGATCCGACGAATAAGCATGACCTGGATCACGTTGACAAGCTTGATTTTCCTGGTTATCATGTTCTGGACGCACGTGTGGAGCCCAGTTAGCTCGTTCGAGGAACCCCAGGTTAGGCCCCTCTCTTGCTAGGAGGTGAGCCGCATCGGAATTCCAGATCAGAATTCGGGGCCGCCACCCAGTCGGTGTCGCGCGGCTCGGTGATGTAGAACCACCCCGATTGCCACCCCTTCAGCGTCTCCGCAAAGGAGCCTTCGGGCCAGGTGACATTGGGCATCTTGCCCACCATGGCGCCTCCGCACTCTGCTTGTTGGCCGCTCACCACCTTCGGCTTCACATTGAAGGTCTTCAGCCATAGGCCGAAGTGAGGTGGGATGCGGAGAAAGGCCTCGCACACGACAATGAATGCCGTGATGTTGAGGATGAAGTTGTGGGCTAGATCATGGAAGTCCAGCCCATAGTAAAACATCAGTCAGCGGACAAACGGGTGGAGAGCGAATCCCAACCCACGGACGAAATGTGCAAGTTACACCACCCTCTCTTGAGGTTCGGGGGTAGGAACGATCTGTCCCTTGGCCGGGAGTCGGTGAACGATCTCGTTGGCAAGGTATCCGGCCTCTCAGAGCTCCTTTATATTTTTCTTCTTAACGGAGGAGGCCATCCACTTGCCTCCAGCTCCAGATCCGGACATGGTTGGAATGCTTTCTCGGGTGGGGAAGGCTAGAGCTTGAACACTAGAGCTCAAGATTGGATGCGCAGAGGAAGAAAGAAGGTGCGGGTGAATGAGGATGAATCCTTATCCCCTTATAAAGGCCATGAATGTCAAGCGCCCCCCCACTCACCCTAAAAGCTCGCCTGTTCCCAAGGCCTGTGTAAATGGCACAGTTGGGTTACCCACGCCCGTATTGATGAGAATCCCATAATAAGGGGGCATGATCTCTGCTTCGAAAAGACATGCCAATGGCAACCATGTCTCGAAACATGGAGCAGCACACGAAAATGGTTCGAAATTATGACCGGGCAGACGTGATGTCATGTTACAAAAAGTTGTCAGCAGATTGGACTCGTGTAAAATTGTATTCTCCCTATGGTGGTGTGTGGTGCGTGTTACAGGTCCGGATACAATCATCGCGTCCGAAGACTATCCTGGAGTTCGGAAAGGAGGGAACCCACCTTGCAATGTCGAAGACAATCTGCGCACCGGACTCCTCGTTATTGAAGCCAAGTTCAGGGGCTACTGAGGGAGTCCTGGACTAAGGGGTCCTCGGGCGTCCGGCCTGTTATCCATGGGCCGGACTGATGGGTTGTGAAGACACGAAGGCCGAAGGCTGTACTCGTGTCCGGATAGGACTCTCCTTGACGTGGAAGGCAAGGTGGGCGATCAATTATGAAGATTCCTTTCTATGTAACCGACTCTATGTAACCCTAGCTCTCCCAAGTGTCTATATAAACCGGAGGACTTAGTCCGGAAGAGGGATATTCATTACCATAGTCATACAGGCTAGACTTATAGGGTTTAGCCATTACAATCTCGTGGTAGATCAACTCTTGTAATACTCATATTCATCAAGATCAATCAAGCAGGAAGTAGGGTATTACCTCCACAGAGAGGGCCCGAACCTACGTAAACATCGTGTCCCGTGTCTCCTGTTACCATCGACCTTAGACACATAGTTCGGGACCCCCTACCCGAGATCCGCCGGTTTTGACACCGACAATAACCCCATCGAATGGGTAAGATTTCGATTACCTATGTCGCTTATTGCTGTCACGGCATGCTAATCAAGTTGTTCTTTGTTGTTACAAAACATTCATGGAGGAAGATGATCGAGGACGTTCACTATCCTGCCCCACAGCCAGAGGATCACAATCACGACAAAGACCCTGGATTGTGCGAGCATCCGGATATATACATAGAGTTCGATGATGGGGTATTTTATCAAGCGAGCCTTGGCTGCTCGGAAGTGGCTATTACTGCCAACTACCCCTGCCACTATCCTTTCTCCATCTTAAGTAATTAAAGAGCCTTCAAAAATAAATCCCCACTTGTGCCTTTATCCCTTATACTAAACCGTACTTTATAGGATCGCGCTTGGCAGGCCGCACCCCTTCGAGACTGGCCCCTGCGCAGGGTAATCGTTCAAAACGAAAGGAGACCGGGAGCGCCGTAGAAACCTCACAGTCTTCCAACAGGTATGTCCGCTTAATGCCTGGGCACGAGTTCGGATGGATAAAGTCCCTTTTTATCCTTGATTCAGGAGAAGCACGTGGCAGACTATGGGAAAACGCCCTGCTAGCCGAATGTGAGCCAATCCGGCGCCGGACTCGTCAACTAGGACGAGGGCCGATGCAATGCCGGTTCCGCCGCCTCATGAGGATTCGGATGACTTATCCATAACGAATTCTGAGGTGGAGAGTGTAATGAATCACCGTCGACTGAAAGAGGCCATGCGCCCTTCAGCATTTTCCGAGCAGGAATATGTTGCACTCAGTTTAGTGGACACATATATCCGGGCCGCTCGACATGGACTTGCCGGAGTTACCCAACTGTTCTCAAAGGATATACATTTAAGAGTTTGCACAGTTTTGATAGACATATGCTAGTAGCCCCCGAGACTTGAAGCGTTGAGACTAACCGATTTAAGGATCGATGTAACCTGCAGGTTCTCAAGGAAAAGAATATTGCGCTATCCCAGGAGCTGAAAACAAACCAAACGCAGTTAAATGTTGTCACCGCCGAACTGGTGGAAATGAAAAAGGCAGCAATGAGCATGTCCGAGAAGAAAAAACACGACCATGAAAAAGACAAACAATCCTAAGAGATAGAGAGCATAAAGGCTCAGCTATCGGCCGCCCGAAAAGAAAATGAAAAGTTGAAGCGCGGAAATTTTGGTATGATTTGTAAAAACCACCATAGTGACTCATGCCTAGTCCACAATTCGGAACGTCATAATTCTGTTACTGCAGGTCTATTAACTGGTCGGCCGGAAGAAGAAGTATCTGGATTTTAGGGCGACGTGCTGAAGGAGTAGTCTATGGTGCACGCGTGGGCACGGAAAGCCATGAAGAGTATGGTCAAGGCTTTATGGCCATCCGATACCCCTCCAGAGAGCATGGAGGGTTTGGCAAACCTGTTCAAAGGTGCCCGGCGCCGCTTTGAGCTATGGAAGACGTCAGCCTACCGTGAATGCGCACGAGAGGCCCGGGCGATTGTGAAAGCACGCTTCACCAAGCTAGATCCAAATCATATGGCCCGAGTAGGACCGCATGGACCAGACGGTAAAGAAATTCCATTGAACTTGGTGTATGACCAAGTAATGATAGTTGCGAAATATCCGCAGGAAGACTATAGGTTAGACTGTCTGATAGATGGGATAGATAAGTAATAGGTATTTGATTCAATGTATTAATGTACTTTGTGATCAACCTGTATCTTCAGCCGAACATGTGGAAAATTTGTGATCGTAGGCTTTCGGCTTTAACCTCCAAACTAAAAATGATGGAGTGTTTCTGGATACTATTGTGGAGTAAAAGAAGCATTCACTATGTCCGGAAACCAGGCAGCCTAGTTATTGTGCTCGAACTGACAAAAAAAATTAGTTCGGGAGGTATGTTATATTACATGTGTAAGAAACATCTTCCAAGGAGAATAGTTCCGTTAAGGGTTCCTTTCCTTGGGTTGGCATGCTTTAATTATGTGTGCCTGGGCTTTTGTCCGTAGTACGGGAAAATTGTCCCATATTTTAAAGAGTTAGAAGAATGTAACAATATGTCGTTTGATTGCCGGCCAATGATTCTATTAAGAACTCTAGCTTTAGGTTTCACCCGTCTGAGGTACAAGTCCGGATTATCCAGTTGTAACAATCGAGAGGTGCTCCCTTTACGCCGTAGCCGAACAATCAATAACGTAGGTCATAAACACAGGAGCAAGGCAACCCAGCTTGGCAAAAACTTAAGTCATAGAGGTGTATATAATGGCAAAAAGGGTGTATATGGACAAACGACGTATAAATTGTGAGCTCCATGCTCGGAATAATAATAAGCTTCGGTTAAAGAAGGCCCCAGCCATGGTGGGGTGTATACATTTTAGGATGTGTACCCCGCAAGTGTTCGGCCTATTCGAACATATCCTGGGAATCGTATAAAATCGAGAAAAAAAATGAAGAGGAGAAAAAAAGAATGAAAAAGAAACATGCCCAAACTTATGCGTAGAATCTTCGGAGCCGAGCAACGTTCCATGGATTTGGCTCTAGGTGATTATCCGATGCATTACGAAGGCGATAGGCTCCTCCTATGATAACTTCATCGATAATGAAGGGCCCATCCCATTTTGGTTTGAGATTGTCCTTCTTCTTATCTGGGAGGCGTAAAACGAGTTCGCCGACATTATAAGTCTTGGCCCGCACTTCTCTTCTTTGGTATCTTCGAGCCTATTGTTGATAAAATACAGAATGGGCTCTTGCAATATCGCGCTCCTCCAGGCCGTCTAAGTCATCCTGCCAATCAAGCTCGGCCTCTCTCTCTTCATACATGCGCACTCGAGGTGATTCATGAATAATGTTGCAGGGCAAGACAGCCTCTGCGTCATGCAGCATGAAAAAGGGTGTGGATCCGGTAGTGCGATTGGGCATAGTCCGAAATCCCCAGATTAAGGAATTGAGTTCCTCGACCCAGTGTCTATCTGACTCCCATAGGGATCGCACTAATCTGGGTTTGATGCCACTCATTATAAGGCCATTAGCCTGTTCTACCTGACCATTTGTTTGAGGGTGATATACGGAGGCGTAATCGAGCTTAATGCCCAAATTAGCACACCAATTTTTTACATCAGCGGTTGGTAATTAGAGCCCCAACCAATGTTTCATCAACTAGTCCCACTATTACAGTAATCTCACTCTCTCAATATATGTACCAACAGGGATGCTCGATTTTGGTGGAACTACACAAAAAATTTGGGTGCTTCATTGCCTTGACAACTTCCTTCCTTTCCTGTCAGTCGCTAATCTGGGCTTGCTTCCTTCATTTGCTATCAGTCGCTTCGCTTAGCTCGGCTTCCAGTCAAAGGAAATAGTAATTGATATGCTACCTCACATAGGTTGGTACTGGTCTTTATCCTGGTTATTGTGCTTGTCATATGTATTGGTAATTTGGTATTATGCTACTATTTGCCGATTTCATAAAGGAGTAACTTGGAACCTGAACTCGCAGGCAAATCATTACATTGGGCGATTTCAGTAGAACTGCACAAAAAGATCAGATGGACAGATACTTATGATGCTTCTATGTTCTCCAAAGTTCACTCAGACAAGCATCGATGTTCACAAGAAGAAGTGCCTATATTCATTCGAGTATCAACCGGCGTCAACCAGTTGTCAAACTCCAAGTATTAGGAGAGTGAACGCCAAAAATATTGCTTGGCGCATAGCCCAGAAAAATGCAGTCCAGTCTTTGGTCCCAACTTGTGCCTTTTGGTTATCGGCACATATGGTAGCGAATTGTATGGCATGGAGTCTAATGATTCTAGACAAGTTGGTTGACGCGTATATTCATCTAGCACTTAATCAGTCTGCACGCCAGGGATTCTCCTTTTCAGTTGAACTGCACAAAAAATTTGGGTGGTTCATTCTCTCAACCGCCTCCTTTCTTGTCTGCAATTTAGAATTTTGGCGAGCTACAGGACCAAGATGAGCCAGTAAACTAGTTGGACGAAAGTAGTGGCCAAGTTGCTCAAACCTCCCTCGGCATGAGGCCATTATTTGAGAATAAACCTACAAGCAAAGTTCAGATTGTCTGTGTTGCTTCTTATGTACTCGATAGTTTACTCGTACAAGCATTAATTTTAGCAAGAAGTACCTCTGACTGGACACCATTTACCAGTCTGTACCCTAGGTAATTAAAGTTCATCCATGGATGATATTGGTTGTGATCTCAATCATTTGGATGCATAAACATACTGAACATGTCTATATTTGAATCTTTTTGTGAATTATCTATGAATATTGTCATGTGATCTATCAATCATTTGGATGCATAGACATGCTGAACTTGTGTATATATGAATCTTTTGAGTTGTTGATTGTGAATGTTGGCTATGAATATGAACGTGTCCTGTGAACCTGAGTTTGATACGAATGTTTACCTTTTCTGTTGTACTTGTGAGTGAACTTTTTAGTATCTCTACTATGGGATTTGTGACGTGTGGGTGTCAATGACACACCTTCTTCCCGAGAAGAATTGCACCTGCTTTGTTAGGGTAGCAACAGCGCATCAACTCTTTTTAATCTTTTTGCTCGGTCTTCCCCCCTCCCCGCTCAACCCCTGCCGTAATGTTTTTGGCCTCAAAACAAACATAGTATTGCGTTGTTTTTGGGGATTGATGAAAAATCGAGTGTTGGTTTCTGTAGATTGGCCCGCCCAACAAATGAAAATGTGTCGCTCCGGTTAATTTTTTGATATTAATTGCTCCTTCTAACCTAACATTATATATAGAACGAGCCCAGCTAATTCGTGTATTTCAAGAAAGTGCAAATGGGCTGGGATTTCTTAGAAAATGTTAAATGGGCCGCATTGACGCAAAATTATTTGTTCACCCAGCCCAGCAAATGGACTGTAAGTTCGTGAAAACATGGGTTAAATATATGCCACATTTTTGCAGGCTGACATGTGGGCCAATAGGTCGAAGCCTACGCAGGGTGTTGTCAACTTGGTCTACAAATGATTATGATAGCCATAGCCATTGGATTTATATCCAACGGCCGGCATGCACCTTCAATCTCTTGTCTTCTTCCTCCAGCGTCGCCGGGACCGCCTGGTCCGATCTCCGGCGGCTAGTGACTCTTCTTAGCACGCATCGCTGCGAAGGGCTACCCCACAGCCGGCTAGGCTATCCTTCCACCCTTCCACACCTCCTATTATTCTCCACTGACTGCAGCCCCACGCCGCACCAGAACCAGTTATAACCCTTGTACTCCTCTCAATCTGCGACTCCACTACCGTGTCTTCCCATCTCCGTGTCGTTCCCGTCCGGGGCATCGCCGTTGTCCACCACCTCGCTGCGCTCGGCGCGGCGTGGTCAACAAACGAGTGTCATCGGAAGAGGACTGTACGTGGAGAGCCTGACGGCTAGGACCCACGAGGTCCATGGTCGCACGCAAGTAAAGTTCCTCCTTATTAAGCTAAAAAAAATGTTTCCTCCCCGTGACAGCTGGGACCCACCGGCCTCCTTGTTATGCGATAAAAACTATTCCTCCCATTGATAGCTGGGACCCGTCAGATTTGGTGGCTGACTTGTGGGCCTACCAAGCGGACGTTTACGCATGGCTTTGTCAACTTAATCAACAAATGATTCTAGCAGCTGGACCGTTGGATGTTAATCCAACAGCCGTGCTCCGTCTTCAACCTCTGTTCTTGCTCCTGTCTCCTGTGGGCGGCACCGCGGCAGTGCTGCCGTGCACCCGAACCAGTGAAATTTCCCACTCCTCTCCATCTGCGACTCCACCGCCGCATCTTCCCTAGCTCTGGGTCGTTCCAGTCTAGGGCCTCGCCAATGTCCACCGGCCTTGGTGCGCTCGGCATGGTGTGGTCAATGTGGTCAACAAATGAGAGTCATCGGAAGATGACTGTACGTGAGAGGCTGACAGTGGGGACGCACCACACCCATGGACGCATGCATATAATTGCATCCTTTTTACCCAGAAAAATAATGTTTTCTTTCCCTGACTTCTAGGACCCACCAGCTACATCTTCGCACGCAAGGAAGTGCGTCCTTATTATGGGCAAATAAAATATCCCCCTGACAGCTAGGACCCAGCAGCTATATCTTCGCACGCAAGGAAGTGCGTCCTTATCCACCCTGACAGCTGGGACCCACACAGTCAAAGTGTACGTACCATTGTGTGTCTTGTCGGAACGTGTACGTACATACTCGTCGATCGATCGGTCTGCAACGATGAACCGTGGCCGAGTAAGTAGCAGCACATGTCATAGTAGAGCCCCCCACGTAGCAGTTCAGGTTGTCCCGTCTAAACCGTGTACACATACATACAGCCACACGCCAAAAAATATGGCCACGTACATACATACGGGTGGGGTCTCGAACACCTACTCGCGCACACGTATGGCCAGGGCTCGTGTACATGGTTGGGTCAGAACAGAGAAACTGTGTCATCGTGTTCATCGGGAGGCAATGGAATGTATCGTGTTCATCGGGAGGCAATGGATTACGTCGTGTTGATCGGGAGCCAACCGGCTTGGACGGAACAGCTGATCGAAACGAGGCATGGCGTACTGCAGAACGGAGGAAACAGCCTTGTGTTCGACCGGCCATGGTCGAAACGGGATCCTGTTCATCGGGAGGGGCCTGGCGTACTGCAAAACGGAGGAAACATACTTCTCTTGGACCTCCTACGGTCGAAACGGGATCCTGTTGATTGGGCGGGGTATGGCGTACCGCAAAACAGAGTAAACAGACTTTTGTTGGAGCACTACGGTCGAAACGGGGGTCCTGTTCATCGGGAGGGGCCTGGCGTACTGAAAAACGGAGGAAACATACTTCTCTTGGACCTCCTACGGTCGAAACGGGATCCTGTTGATTGGGCGGGGTATGGCGTACCGCAAAACAGAGTAAACAGACTTGTGTTGGAGCACTACGGTCGAAACGGGGGTCCTGTTCATCGGGAGGGGTGTGACATCCGCAAAACGGGACTCCAAGGGATATTGTTCATCTCCACCGTCGACTGCCTCCACGGGCTACTATTCATCCACTTTCGACCTCCTCTAGCCTCCACCTACGAATGTTCAACCACGGGGTCCTGTTCATCTAGCCTCCACCGCTCCTCCACCGGCTACTGTTCAACAAGCCCTCTCCACGGGCTACTGTTCATCCATCCCTCCACTAGCTACTATTCAACTAGCCCTCCACGGGGTGCTGTTCATCCAGGCCTCCACGGGGTCCTGTTCATCCAGCCCTCCACGGGGTCTTGTTCATCCACCCCCAACCGGCTCAATCGGGGTCCTGTTCTTCCAGCGGCAACGACCTCTACTACCACGGGGTCCTTTTCATCCAACACCCCACCAGGAACTATTCTTCCAAACCACCTCAACAATGCTCACTGTTCATCCAGGGGCAGCATCGATCGGCTTCAGTTAGCAGCAGTAGCGAAGGAATCTCTCGATCGGGTTCAGTGAACAGGCATCAATCGATCGCTCGGGTTCAGTAACGCGTAGCCTGCAGTGCAATTGCTCAGTTTAGCAGGCGAACGCCTCGCTCGGGTTCAGTTAGAGCCCAATGCCTCGCACCCACGTGCGTACGTGTAATATAGAAACGCACATCGCTCGGCCCCCGACCACCCACCGCAACCGGGAACTCCCCGATATTTTCCTCGCCCTTGCTTCTACCACGGTTTTTTCCGTCATGGACGGCCCAAAGAATGTCATGCAGCTGCATCTCTGGCCGAAAAGCCCATTCTCTTCCATGATTTTTTGTCATAGAAGTAGGAGCCCACCACATCTATGACGATACCGGGTTTTTTCACAATTATCGTTATAGAAGTGTCATAACCATGACAGAAAAAAATTCGTTCGGCCCAAAATATCACAGATGTGTCTTTTTTGTAGTGTTGGGGAGTGTAATCTCCATCAACATCTTCAACAACACCATCTCACCTCAAACCCTAGATCATCTCTTGTGTTCAATCTTGTTATCGGAACTATAGATTGGTGCTTGTGGGTGACTAGTAGTGGTAATTACATCTTGTACTTGATTACTATATGGTTTATTTGGTGGAAGATTATATTTTCAGATCCAATATGCTAATTAATACCCCTCTGATCTTGAGCATGATTATCATTTGTGAGTAGTTACTTTTGTTCTTGAGGTCACGCAAGAAATCATGTTGCAAGTAATCATGTGAACTTGATATGTGTTTGATATTTTGATAGTATGTATGCTGTGATTCCCTTAGTGGTGTCATGTGAACGTCCACTACATGGCACTTCACCATATTTGGGCCTAATTAAGGGAATGCTTTATGGAGTAGCAATTAGATGATGGGTTGCGAGAGTGACAGAAGCTTAAACCCTAGTTTATGCGCTATTCCGTAAGGGACCGATTCGATCCAAAAGTTTAATGCTATGGTTAGAATTTATTCTTAATACTTTTCTCATAGTTGCGGATGCTTGCGTAAGGGTTAATCATAAGTAGGAGGTTTGTTCGAGTAAGAACAGCACCTAAGCACCGGTCCTCCCACATATCAAATTATCAAAGTACCCCACACAAATTAAACCAATATGATGAAAGTAACTAGATGAAAATCCCGTGTACCCTCAAGAATGCTTTGCTTATCATAAGAGACTATTTTGGCATGTCCTTTGCCTCAAAAGGATTGGGCTACCTTGCTGCACTTTTGTTACTACTATCTTTACTTGCTCATTACAAATTATCTTGCTATCAAACTACTCAGTTACTTACAATTTCACCACTTGCACTAGTAGAAAACAGGGCTATGGTCCAGGCCGGCTCAGCCCATTAGTCCCGGTTCAGTGTAGAACCGGGACTAATGTGGGCATTGGTCCCGGTTCGTGAGCCCAGGGGGCCGGCCGGGCCACGTGGTCCATTGGTCCCGGTTCGTCTGGACCTTTTGGTCCTGGTTGGTGGGACGAACCGGGACCAATGGGCCTTGCTCCTGGCCCACCACCATTGGTCCCGGTTGGTGGCCTGAACCGGGACCAAAGGCTCCCCTTTAGTCCCGGTTCTTGCCACAAACCGGGACCAATGAGGTGCCTATATATACCCTCGCCCGCGAGCAGAGCACTCCAGTGCTCTGTTTTTCTCTGGCCGGCGAGGGGAGGGGTTTGTGGTGCTCTAGCTCACCTCCTATGCACATGAGGTGTTCGATGGAATGCCCGAGCCAAACTACTTAAACTTTCTCCTCTCGAAGCTCGACATCCAAGCTCCATTTTCCTCGAGATTTGTCTAGATTTAGCGGTCCGTCACGCCCCGTCCCCGTCTTCACCGCCGTCGATCACCCGCGCTGATCTCATCACCGACACCACCGTGGTGAGCCTCTTGTTCTTATCTTCTTTCTGAAAGGAAAAATATTCTTACTTGTCTGTTTAGATAGATACTTGTATCATTTTCTTACATTTATTATTGCATCTTATTTAGTGCGATGGTTTTGGTATCCGCCCCCGTCAGCCCTCGTCCTGTCTATGATTCGGATTTGGTATGTATATTATCTTCATAACTATTGGTTCATTTATTGTTTATGAAAATTATGCCGACCAACGTGACATAGATTTTATTTATCTAGGATGTATGTGAATCGGAAATTCCAACCGACCCTATTGTCGAGAGGTTAAATTTAGTTGAAGAAGAAAACAATTTGTTGAAGGAAAAAAATTGAGGAGGAGAAGATGATATTGGAGTTGCATGTTGCGGATGTCGTCGATGATCAAAAGATCAAGATGGATGCAATGCGCTTGAAGATTAGAAAGATTAGAAAATATGCCATTCATACCGAGGCTTGGTATCATTATGCCGTTGGATCAATTGTTACCTTGGTTGCGATTATGATCGCATTTGTTTTCGCATTGAAATGTTTTACATAGTTTCAATGTATGGTTTAATTAATTAGATGCTCTGGAGAGCTATATGTTGTTAGATGAGAACTATGTATGCACTTTGGTTTTAATGTGATGATGAACTTCTATTAATTTGGACACTTAATTATATATAATGCACGCAGATGAACCGGCAATGGATGTACGGTGACAGACACACCCGTGAGTACATTAAGGGCGTGCACGAGTTTCTCGATGCGGCTGAGGCAAACAAGCAGAATGGTTTTATGTGTTGTCCATGCACTGAATGTGGGAATACGAGGTCTTACTCTAACCAGAAAATCCTTCACTCCCACCTGCTTTACAAGGGTTTCATGCCACACTATAATGTTTGGACGAGGCACGGAGAAATAGGGGTTATGATGGAAGACGGCGAAGAAGAAGAGTACGATGACAACTATGTGCCCCCTGAATACGGTGATGCTGCAACGGGGGGAGTTGGTGAAGATCAAGAGGAACCAGACGATGTGCCCAATGATGCTGCCACGGGTGAAGCTGCAGAAGATCAAGAGGAACCAGACGATGTGCCCGATGATGATGATCTCCGCCGGGTCATTGTCGATGCAAGGACGCAATGCATTAGTCAAAAGGAGAAGCTGAAGTTCGATCGCATGTTAGAGGATCACAAAAAAGGGTTATACCCCAATTGCGAAGATGGCAACACAAAGCTCAGTACCGTACTGGAATTGCTGCAGTGGAAGGCAGAGAATGCTGTGGCTGACAAAGGATTTGAGAAGCTACTGAAAATATTGAAGAAGAAGCTTCCAAACGATAACGAATTGCCCGACAGTACATACGCAGCAAAGAAGGTCGTATGCCCTCTAGGATTGGAGGTGGAGAAGATACATGCATGCCCTAATGACTGCATCCTCTACCGCGGTGCATACAAGGATCTGAACGCATGCCCGGTATGCGGTGCGTTGCGGTATAAGATCAGACGAGATGACCCTGGTGATGTTGACGGCGAGCCCCTCAGGAAGAGGGTTCCTGCGAAGGTGATGTGGTATGCTCCTATAATACCATGGTTGAAACGTCTGTTCAAAAACGAAGAGCATGCCAAGTTGATGCGATGGCAAAGTGAGAACCGAAAGAAAGATGGGAAGTTGAGAGCACCCGCTGACGGGTCGCAGTGGAGAAAAATCGAGAGAAAGTACTGGGATGAGTTTGCAAAGGACCCAAGGAATGTATGGTTTGCTTTAAGCGCGGATGGCATTAATCCTTTCGGGGAGCAGAGCAGCAATCACAACACCTGGCCCGTGACTCTATGTATGTATAACCTTCCTCCTTGGATGTGCATGAAGCAGAAGTTCATTATGATGCCAGTTCTCATCCAAGGCCCTAAGAAACCCGGCAACGAAATTGATGTGTACCTAAGGCCATTAGTTGAAGAACTTTTACAGCTGTGGAATGGAAATGGTGTACGTACGTGGGATGAGCACAGACCGGAGGAATTTAACCTTAAGGCGTTGCTGTTCGTGACCATCAACGATTGGCCCGCTCTCAGTAACCTTTCAGGACAGACAAACAAAGGATACCACGCATGCACGCACTGTTTAGATGACACTGAAAGTATATACCTGGACAAATGCAGGAAGAATGTGTACCTGGGCCATCGTCGATTTCTTCCGACCAACCATCAATGTCAAAAGAAAGGCAAGCATTTCAAAGGCGAAGCAGATCACCGGAAGAAGCCCGCCATGCGCAACGGTGTTCACGTGCTTGCTATGGTTAATGATTTACACTACGTAATCTTTGGAAAGGGTCCCGGTGGACTAGCTGTTCCGAATGACGCTGAGGGACACGCACCCATGTGGAAGAAGAAATCTATATTTTGGGACCTACCCTACTGGAAAGACCTAGAGGTCCGCTCCTCAATCGACGTGATGCACGTGACGAAGAACCTTTGCGTGAACCTGCTAGGCTTCTTGGGCGTGTATGGGAAGACAAAAGATACACCCGAGGCACGAGAGGACCTGCAACGTTTGCACGAAAAAGACGGCATGCCTCCGAAGCAGTATAAAGGTCCTGCCAGCTACGCTCTTACGAAAGAAGAGAAAGAAATCTTCTTTGAATGCCTGCTCAGTATGAAGGTCACGACTGGCTTCTCGTCGAATATAAAGGGAATAATAAATATGCCAGAGAAAAAGTTTCAGAACCTAAAGTCTCATGACTGCCACGTGATTATGACACAACTGCTTCCGGTTGCATTGAGGGGGCTTCTACCGGAAAACGTTCGATTAGCCATTGTGAAGCTATGTGCATTCCTCAATGGAATCTCTCAGAAGGTGATCGATCCAGAAATCGTACCAAGGCTAAGGAGTGATGTGGCGCAATGTCTTGTCAGTTTCGAGCTGGTGTTCCCACCATCCTTCTTCGATATCACGACGCACGTCCTAGTTCATCTAGTCGACGAGATTGTCATCCTGGGGCCCGTATTTCTACACAATATGTTCCCTTTTGAGAGGTTCATGGGAGTCCTAAAGAAATATGTCCGTAACCGCGCTAGGCCAGAAGGAAGCATCTCCATGGGCCATCAAACAGAGGATGTTATCGGGTTTTGTGTTGACTTCATTCCTGGCCTTAACAAGATAGGTCTCCCTAAATCGTGGTATGAGGGGAGACTGACTGGAAAAGGCACTCTGGGAAGAGACTCAATAATATGCAGGGACGGATATTCTTGGTCTCAAGAACACTACACAGTTCTACAGAACTCTACCTTGGTGACCCCGTATGTCGATGAACACAAGAACAGTCTGCGCTCCAAACACCCGGAGCAGTGCGACGACTGGATTACATGTGAACACATCAGGACTTTTAGTAGTTGGTTGGAAACACGTCTCAGAGGTGACAACACTATTTGTGATGAGTTGTACTTGTTGTCCAGGGGACCATCTTTGACTGTATTGACTTACAAAGGATACGAGATAAATGGGAATACATTTTACATGAACGCCCAAGATCAAAAGAGCACCAACCAAAACAGCGGTGTCTGCTTTGATGCAGCAACCGAGAGCGGAAAGGACACATATTATGGTTACATAGTGGACATATGGGAACTTGACTACGGACCTGATTTTAAGGTCCCTTTGTTTAAGTGCAAATGGGTCAATCTATTAGGCGGCGGGGTACAGGTAGACCCACAGTACGGAATGACAACAGTGGATCTGAAAAATCTTGGGTACACTGATGAACCGTTCGTCCTAGCCAATGATGTGGCACAGGTTATCTATGTGAAGGACATGTCTAAAGATTATGAAAAGTTTCATGAAATTCCTCCCTTCAATGTCAAGGCTGACCCAAGCATCCTGATAAACAATGAAGATTATCCATGGTTACGGCGCAATAAGCAAATGACACAAGCGAAGAAAAAGTGAAGACTTTCTCCCGCAATAAGCAAATGCTATGTGGGTGAAATTATGATACCATCCCAACTTTCAACTTTTTTAGAGTTCATTTGAAATGCTTTCATGTCTTATGGTTCGAAACTTTGATACTTCGAAAGTGATTGTCCATTTTCTACACGAAGTGCATCAAGTTTTTGTCGTAACCCTCTCTACTTTTTGGAACATGCTATGTGAGTGAAATGATGAGACCATGCCAACTTTCAACCTTTTCAGAGTTCATTTTGAAATGCTTTCCCATTTCAGAGTCATTTAGCTCAAAGAATGAATTAATAGCAAACAGAATGAACTACAAAACTATAAGTATTTAATTGTAAGTATAAATAAAAAATAAATAGCAAAGAAGAAAAAAATTCTAATTTTATAGTAAAGTTATTCATAAACTAGTGATTCACACAAATTTTTAAAAATTCAAATTTAAACTATTTAAAATTTAAAACTAATGGCACTAACAGAAAGTTTATAATTTTTGTGACCTAAAAGCAAAAAGAAATCACTAAAAAACTGTATGTATTTAGTTTTAAGTAGAAATAAAAAATAAATAGAAAAATTTTCTAATTTTATAGTAAAGTTATTCATAAACTAGTGATTCACACAAATTTTTAAAAAATTCAAATTTAAACTATTTAAAATTTAAAACTAATGGCACTAACAGAAAGTTTATAATTTTTGTGACCTAAAGCAAAAAGAAATCACTAAAAAACTGTAAGTATTTAGTTTTAAGTAGAAATAAAAAAATAAAAAACCAAAAAAATATAGAAATAAAAAAGAAAAAACCAAAAAAAATGCCACCTACTGGGCCTCCACGGCCTGAATACGACTAGAAACCCTACATGGGCCAGGATTCAGGCCCGCAGAAGGCCCAATAGGCCCATAGGCAAAGCAGTGTCAAATTAGGCCCATAGGCCTGCTGTTCAGAGGAGTTCGAGAGGGAGGAGGCAGCAGAGCTTATAAACTGGTGTTGGGCGCTGTCAACTAGCGATGTGGGACTAAACTTATGGGCGCGGGGCAGCACAAGGGTATTGGTCCCGGTTGGTGGCACCAACCGGGACTAAAGGTGGCATTGGTCCCGGTTGGTGGCACCAGCCGTGACCATTGCCCCCCTTTAGTCCCGGTTGGTGCCACCAACCGGGACCAATGGGCTTCGCTTCCCGCCCTTTGGGCTGCTGAAAATTGGCCTTTGGTCCCGGTTCGTGGCACCAACCGGGACTAAAGTGTGGCATTGGTCCCGGTTGGTGCCACGAACCGGGACCAATGCCCTTGCTATATAACCAGGACTTGTGAAAATTTCACATCTCCATCACCTCCCTAGCCAGTTGCCCCCGCCGCCAGGCTGCCCAAATCGCTCGCGCGCTCCTCGTCGCCGTCGTCGCCGCCGGCCGCCATCCCCGTCTCCTCGTGCCCCTGCCCCGCGCCCGAGCCCACGCCGGCCGCCGCCCCATGCCCCTGCCCCGTCCCCGAGCACGCACGGCCGCGCCCCTGCGCCCCGGCCCGCCCCCACCATTGTCGTCGTCGCCGGCGCCCGCCCCCACTGCCGCCCCTGCCTCGACGCCGCCCCTCCTCCCCGTTCGGTCCGGCTCCGGCGACCCCCTTTCCTCCCTGTCCCCTCGATCCTCTTCATATAATTTTTTTCATATAATTTTGTTTCATATGCATATGTTGATTATATGGATGGATGGATGATGTATATGTTCATTATATGGATGGATGGATGATGTATGCTTTTTTTCATATAATTTTTTTAGGCAGATTTTTAGATTTTTAGGCAGATTTTTAGAATTTTTTTTGTATGTATGTTATGTTTATATGTATGTATGTATGTTCATATGTATGTATGTTTATATGCAAAGCATATGCAAAGAAAATGTATGAATGGTCATATGCAAAGAAAAATGTATGTATGGTCATATGCAAAGAAAATGTATGTATGTATGTTCATATGAAAGAAAAATGTATGTATGTATGTTCATATTCATATGCAAAGAAAATGTATGTTCATATATATGATGATATGTTCATATAAAAAGGAAAATAAGAAGAGGAAGAAAGGAGAAGAAGAGGAGAGGAAGAAGAGGAGAAATAAATAAGAAGATAGATTTTTAGAAAAAATAGTATTTTTTTCTGTTCATAGATTTTTTTGGTGATATTAATTATTGTAAATATGCAAATGTTTGTATATTCATATGAACAATGAATTAGGCAAAACCTTTAGTTTTTTCTAAAATTTATATTTGATCATTATTGAAAAAAAACAAGCAATACTACTTCATGTATTTTTAAGAAAGGAAGAAGAAGAAAAAGAATGAGAGGAAAAAGGAAATAAGAAGAGGAAGAAAGGAGAAGAAGAGGGGAGAGGAAGAAGAGGAGAAATAAATAAGAAGAAGAAAAAAGAAGAAAAAGAAGAGGAGAAGAAGAAAGGAATAGAGGAGAAGAAGAGAAAAATAGAATATATATTCTATTTTCTCTTTTCTCCTCTATTCCTTTCTTCTTCTCCTATTTTTTTCTTCTTTTTTTTCTTCGACACGTGGGGGGGGGTCGAGAACGCCGGACATTCATGAGAGAGGCGAGGAAGAAGGGGAAGAAGAGGGAGAAGAAGAGGAGAGGAAGAAGAGGAAGTCTTCTCCTCTATTCTTTCTTCTCTTCTTTTTTCTTCTTCTTCTTCCTCTTTATTTTATCGGGAACGAGGGTCGTCGAGAGGTCGAGGAGCGGTAGAGGAGAAACCCTAAATAGAAAGTATCGTCGGTGTGAGATACATGTACCGTCGGTGTCGGACACTACACCCACATCCCACAAGTGGCGCGGGCTTCGACGCCCACGTCACTTGTGGGACGTGGATGTAGTGTCCGACACCGAAGGCCACATGTATCTCACACCCATGATACTTGCTAGCTATTTAGGGTTTCCTCTACCGAAAAGATGAGGAGAAATAAATAAGAAGAAGAAAAAAGAAGAAAAAGAAGAGGAGAAGAAGAAAGGAATAGTGGAGAAGAAGAGAAAATAGAATATATTCTATTTTCTCTTTTCTCCTCTATTCCTTTCTTCTTCTCCTCTTTTTTTTTCTTCTTTTCTTCTTCTTCTTCTTCTTCTTCTTCTTCTTCTTCTTATTAGCCGGAAGTAGAGAGAGGTTTCCTAGTGTCAAAGTATTGAAGAAATCCATGCCTTCATCATTAGCCGGAAGTAACCAGGGCATGTTGGTACGAAGTTCTGCAAAGTTATTCTGGAATGGAGTCCCGGATAGAATAATCCGCTTTTTGGTACGAATTCAGCAAAGGCCTTCCAAATAGCGATATTCGGTAGGCTCTTGCTGAACTTTGTACCAAAAAGCGAATTATCCTATCTGGGACTCCGTTCCAGAACAACTTTGAAGAGCTTCGTACCATCATGCACATGTTACTTTCGCCTAATGATGAAGACATGGTTTTGTTGAATCCTTTGACACTAGGCAACCTCCCGACCCCTCGGCGATCCTCTCGAACATGATGTAGTGTCGTTGTTGTCGATATATACCCCCTCCCGATAGCTTACTATGATTAGGTAGCTAGTTCTACGTTTGGCACTAATATATCCATCCGTCATGTTTGAATAATAATTGCCATGTTGTAAATATTTGTAGAAACTATGGACACCGCCCTAGACGAAGCAACAAAAGAAGCGTTGTTGAGGGACATAATCGCAGAAGGAAGTGATGCCATCTCGTTGTTTCTCAACGAAACCGATGGTTTGGAAGGAGAGGGTGAACAAGCTGGCTACGGTGACCTAATGCCGGTGCAAGAAGAAGAACATGAGGACGGCTCCAGTGACCCAATGCCGGTGCAAGAAGGAGACCGTGATGACGGCTCCGGTGACCGAACCGAGTCCGGCCAGGTATATATATTAGTTAAGCCTATGCTGACTAGCTGATTAATGCATTCATTGTTTTGGTATGTACACATATTAATTAAGTCTTTGTTCTTTTTTCTAGCCCTCCGAATCGAGCACAACTTCGGTAAAGAGACGAGGCCCGAAGAAAAAGTTGAGCTCGGATGAAAAGTTTGAGATCATAGCAATCGCGCCCGATGGCCAACCTATTGAACCCCTCCGGACAAAGAGCGCATTTGTTGCTCAGTGCGGGGTTTTGGTTAGGGACAAGATCCCGATAAGCATCCAGCAATGGTTTAAGCCAGCTACAGAAGACCCTGAGGTGTCTTATGTCAATGATATGCAGAAAAATGATCTTTGGACTGAGCTGAAGTCAAATTTCACCCTACCGCCTGAGGATAATCCAGAGAACCCAGTTAAAGAGAAATTAATCAAGTCTTTTGCTCTGAAGAGGATGGCAGAACTATTCAGGAGGTGGAAGAAAGAGCTGAATAAGTTTGTCGAAAATAATGAGACACCAGAATTCAAGGGCAGATATGAGAAGATCAGAGATCACTGGCCTGCATTTGTGGCCCACAAGACATCAGAAAAGAGTAAGAAGATGTCTGCGACAAACAAGCAAAATGCTGCGAAGAAGAAGCTTCACCATCGCACGGGGTCAGGTGGCTACCTCGTAGCCCGGCCTAAGTGGTCCAAGAGTGAGAATGATCTGGTTCATAAAGGGATCGCACGGGGCCGGACCTGGTTCTTCGGGGCTGGCGGAACCCTGGACCCTGAAACAGGGAAGTGCATTTGGACGAACGATCAAATGGACATACCAGTCAGTAAGCTTAAGCAGTATATCAAAGCAGCGCAGGAAGGGACGTTCTTTCCAGACAGAGAGAACGACGAGCTCATAATGGCCTCGGGAATCCTGAGCACCCTGGACGGACATGAGGCACGCCAGGCTCCGTTCCGTGGAAGGTTGGGTTTCTGGACGCAGGCGGTTACAAATCCCATGAGAGGAGGAAAAAAGTGCAGCAGACCCAAATGCAGGCGCTGCAAGCAAGGGTGGACGCGATAGAGGAACGAGAAGCAAATCGTAGCAAATGTACTGCCGAAGCCTCCCCCGAAGCTACCCCGCCATCTCAGCGCAGAAGCAGCGTGGCTTCCACCGAGCTGCTTCAGCCAGAGCATGCCTTGACGGCTCCTGCCAGCTATCCCGTGGATGCTATCACGGAGTCTCAAAATTGCCACCTTATGACGCAATGGATGAATTTGAAGGTCAAGGCGGCTGTTGGCTCTGTTTATCCTACTGAACCTGGCGCAACTTTTGACTGCCGGCCGATTCCAGAAGGATATGCTAGGGTGATGGTGGATGAGATAACGGAGGGATTTGAGGACCTCCAGCTTGACCACCCTACCGGTGAAGGGGAGACTCGGCTGGGGTCTGCTTTGAAGACTCCATGCCTATGGCGGAAGGAGCTCATCAACCTTCCGAACTGGACGCCTCCGCCTCCTCCTCCTCCTCTGGCGAGTCCGGGCACTCCGCCTCCACCGCCTCCTCCTCCTCCGGCGAGTGACGATCAGGGCCCTCGGCCGGCTCCTTCTCCGGCGCGTGGCGACACTCCGCCTCCTTCTCTGCCTGCGCCGACGCGCCCGAGCAGCTAGCCTCCTCCTTCTCCGCCTCGTCAGCAAGGGCGGAAGAGACCTGCCGCCGCTCCGGCTGCTCCGGCGCGTCTTAGTCCTTCTCCTCCGCCGCTTAAGCAAGTAAAAAAGACAACCGCTACGTCTGCTCGGTCGGCGTCTAGCAGTACAACCAGAGGCGGGAGGACATACAGATTCGGTCCTTCTCTGAAGACTCTAGAGAAGTTACCATACGAGAGGACCCAGGAGGAGAACGCCGAGATCGCGCGAGAAGAAGTGAAGAAATTCTTTGAAGGGGTGAGAGCAAAGAAACATCCACCTCCGGACGAGAAGGTAGATCGGGTGAAAGTGAAGTGCACTCTGGCTGCCCTGACAAAACCACCGAAGTCTGATCCGCCGAAAGGAAACTATGACCGCATTATTGGAAAAGAATTTGCCGAAGCGGAGCGGTCGGGAAGTACTGTCAGTGATCAAAGGCTTAAAGAATGACGAGCTGGGAAACAAATTGCCCAGCTTGGCGAACAAGCGAAGCAATCATGCCCCCCGCTCAAGGTGCCTAGCCACAACGTCGCTAATTATCCGAGGATGGTGCCCGGTTATAGCAATCTTGCAGATTACCTGCCCGACGAAGTACATTATGAACCCATGGAGATGCAGATACAAAGATACGAGTACGGGAAGCCTCTCGTCAAAGATGAAAGATCTCTATGAACGATGATGCGAAGATTGCATGATTGGTACTTGAAAATCTGCAGAGACTCTGGGGGGAGGAGTACTTTGTATTTGAAAGTTAAAAAGGAGCATGACCTCGTTGGAATTGATCTGTTGCCTGTTCCATTTGAGGAGTTCTATCAGTTTTTCAATCAATTGGCCCTCGATAAAGCAACGGTCACCTGCTACTGTCTGTAAGTACTACTACTTCTGTCATTAAGTCTCTCCATATAGCTCAGCTCTTTCATTGCATGTATTTATAATCATCCTCACTATATTATGCAGATTGAAGATCGTCGAATTGAAGAAAAGACAAGTCGGTGATATTGGGTTCATTAACACATATCTCATAGATGCAACTCAGGTTAAATTTCATGCCGCAGAAACCGAGGCCAGCATGCTAGAATCGTTGATAATAAATCAAAACAAAGATATAATACTCTTTCCTTACAACTTCAAGTGAGTGTTACTGTCTTGTGCATATTCGGTTTCCCTTATATATTAGTCAAGGTTATAGTAATGTAATTGATGAGTTATGCATGCGTGTGCAGTTTCCACTATATTCTCCTACATCTTAAGCTTGAGCAGGGACTAGTAACCGTCTTAGACTCAAGACGAAAAGATCCCAGGGACTATGCACACATGACTCAAATACTCGAGAAGTAAGTTAAATCGATCATTATCCACCATATCAGCAACTTTGTTCATTTCCTGATATATCAAGTAATTGTTTTCTTTGTCCGGCAGGGTTTGGAGAAAATTCACCAGAAAAGCTCCGGGACTGCCGAAGGAGCAGCAATTTAGACACCCGAAAGTAAGTACTAGCTATAGTAGCATTTTAAGCGCATCTACTAGTCATTCAAGCGCTAGTTTCATCAATACCATTTGGCATTCTTGCTTATCAGTTTGATTAACCTCTATTTCTTGTAAAGTGGTTGTGGCAGGAACAAGGGAATGATTTCTGTGGATACTATGTTTGCGAGTCCATCCGCCACACGACCTGTGAGCGGGGCTACACTGACGAACAATATGAAGTACGTAAATAACAACATTCAAAATTTTATTTTATTACCATCATTTGTGTTGAGTTTCATTCATTCATATATATATGTATTGACCCCCTTCTTTAAATTAGATGTTCCGGAAGCGGGATGAACTCCTAGCATCAGCTCGCATGCGAGGAATTCAAGAGGAATTGGCGGCATTCTTTCTTGACCACGTGATCCCTGAAGACGGAGAATTCTATGTTGACCCTGAATCCGTATGATTATATTTGTAAGAGATAATTACTGTATATATGTAGCCGGTAGTGTCAGATAGATATACGAGAACTTGTTGTTCGACCAATCTCTCGGAGAAAGAGAGGTGGTCGATATCACTTCTCTCTGTATATATGCATATATGTTCATGACGATCTTCTGTTTCCTTCGTTTGCTTACTAGCTAGCTAGCGTGTCTAGTCCTCTCTATATACGTATGTATAGTACGTAGCGTCGACCAAGCACGGACATAAGAGAGGACACTTCTCTCTATTAATTATAACTAGCTAACACAATATATGAAACACCTAAATTAACCCCGCAAAACCCCCAACCCCCCCCCCTTTCAAAAAAAAACAAAAACCCTAGCCACAGAAGTGCTGACGCGTGGATGCCTATTGGTCCCGGTTGGTGCCACCAACCGGGACCAAAGGGTCTCTTGACTGGGCTCTGCGCAATGCCCACGTGGAGGGCCTTTAGTCCCGGTTCTGGATTGAACCGGGACTAAAGGGGGGAGGTATTAGTACCGACACTTTAGTCCCGGTTCCGGAACTGGGACTAAAGGCCCTTACGAACCGGGACTATAGGCCCTTTTTCTACCAGTGTTGCAGACATTACCTTACTGAAAACTACTTGTCATTTCCTTCTGCTCCTTGTCATTTCCTAATTGATCCCCCATACTTGTGGGGTCATCAAAGCTATTTTCTGGCACCGTTGCCGGGGAGTGAAGCGCCTTTGGTAAGTGCAATTTGGTAAGGAGACATTTATATAGTGTGCTGAAATTTATTGTCACTTGTTACTATGGAAAACAATCCTTTGAGGGTTTTTTTCGGGGTATCTCCACCTCGACGACCTACTGCACCTACTGAAAATATTGAATATAAAATGCCTTCGGGTACGATAGAACAACTGCTAGCTAATCCTTATGCAAGAGATGGAACAGTACATCCCGATATGCACTTGATATATGTAGAACAAATTTGTTGATTGTTCAAGCTTGCAGGTTTACCCAGAGATGAAGTTATGAAAAATGTTTTCTCTTTATCTTTGAAGGGAAAATCATTGGCATGGTATAGGCTATGCGATGATATTGGATCTTGGAATTGGAATCGTTTGAAATTGGAGTTCCACCAAAAAAAATTATCCTATGCATCTAGTTCATCGTGATCGGAATATCTATATAATTTTTAGCCTCGTGAAGGAGTAAGTATCGCTGTAGCTTGGGGGAGGCTTAAGTCAATGTTATATTCATACCCAATCATGAGCTCTCAAGAGAAATTATTATCCGGAATTTTTATGCTCGTCTTTCTCGTAATGATCAAACCATGCTTGATACTTCTTGTGCTGGTTCTTTTGTGAAAGAATTAAACACAACTCTGAACATTGGGAACTCGACAAAGGTAAAGAGTCAGGTATTAAACTTAAGTATGATTGTGTTAGATATTTTATGGATACCGATGCTTTTCAAAAGTTTAGCACTAAATATGGACTTGACTCTGAGATAGTAGCTTCCTTTTGTGAATCATTTGCTACTCATGTTGACCTCCCTAAAGAGAAGTGGTTTAAATATCGCCCAACTATACTTTACAATGTTGATCCAGTTTTTCCTACTACTTTTATTGAGAAACCACCTTTCCCTATTAGGATAAAGGAACATGCTAAAGTTTCAACTGTGGTCAACAAAAGCTATATTAGAACACCTAAACCTGATGAACAAATTAAAGTAGAACCTAGTGTTCCTATGATTAAAGATCTATTGGAAGAATATATGGATGGGCATGTTATTTACTTCTGTGAAGAAGCTACTACAATTGCCAAACCTGATAAAAAGGATAAACATAGACCTGTTGTTGGCATGCTTGTCATCTGAGTTACAAAAGGAGATCACTTTTATCATGGTTTCTGTGACATAGGTGCTAGTGTGAGTGCTATTCCTTACACCTTACACTACTAGGGAAAAGCCTAGCAGCAGCGAGGGTTCTGGGCCTCTCATTAGCGCGGGCACCGGCGCTACTAATAAGGCGCTACAGGTAACGTATAGCAGTAGCGCCGGTTGTCCCACGCTACTGCTGTACATGAATAGCTGTAGCGCTCTTTGGGAAAGGGCGCTACTGATATTATCTGCAGCGCTGTTTGCTGGGATGCGCTACTGATAATGCGGCGCTACTGCTAAATTTCCCCCCTCGCTACTACTAGTTTATTTATTAGTTTTTTTCCTGCATATTTGTTTTGTATTTGAATAGGCTTTATACAATAATCTTTAGCATATTATACACATACAAATGTAATCATAGCATATACATACAATTAGTCTCATCAAATCATGTCATCATCATAATCATCATCCAACACAAAGTGGTCTCTCGTCATCATCTGGAAAATAGCAGTACAAGTCTCGAATGATATGCAAATACATCGTCATCTATCTAAACAATGATATACGCGAGAAGAGCTATCACTTTGAGAACATGAGTTCGTATCCCTCTCTCGCATTAGCGTGAACCTCTAAACTAACTACTGCCTGTCGCTCGGAAACCGGAAGGGCCTGACACTCCGGCCACTTGTCGTATATATACTCCTGGCATAGCACTTCTTCGCCTTCTATGATCTATGCACCTGCATCATCACATGAGTCGATGATATGCAACATATATAGTTGAGCAACAGAAAGAGACAAACTTGGCAAAAATAAAAACAACATATCATAAGCATAAATAACAAAGTTCATCGTACCCCAAAATGCCCTAACTAGAGTGATTTTCGCTAGTCGAGGAGGATGGTTTAATTACATCACAAATAAAGTTTCACCATGCATAACTCAAAGTTTTGTCATACAGAAAGTATGCACTAAACGGACACATTGTCATATATCGACAATCACTCCAACATGTCGATCCATCCATCCAAGTCAGGGAGATAGTCCCCGAGCCTAGTGATAGGCTTCAGGTCGAGACACTGAGAGGCTATCCATGTTCGAACGTCTTCCCACGACATTTGTCCTTCTCCGTAGAACATCCCTGTTTTTCCGACAACCTCCTTCATGATGATTTGGCAAGTTCGCGTTCGATGTTATAGAACTCAGCTCGAAGTCGATGATCCTCGATATGTCCTATGTCCTTTGCCCATTGCAGAATATGGGCATCGCCGGAAGAAGGTGCCATGCGAAGGTTCTGGTGATCCCGTCTGTACTCCATCATGTGGTGTAGGACATAGAATCCATCATTAAGAGAATCGTTCGGTTGCTGGATGCAGCAGAAGTCGGTCTTATGGCCGAAGGCGACCCTGCCGCCCCTTATCTTCTTGTCCCTGACCTCTCCACCCATTGATTGGTAGTAATACATAGCACTGTCGAGAACATCCTTGATGTGGGTGTAATCCTTTTTGTGAATGTTCTTCGACGAGTCCAAGTAAAGAGCGTGGGAGAATCGGGGGTAGAGGATGATGAGGACGGCGCGCCCGCCGCTACGCAAAATAAGTCCTCAAATTAATTAGCCTCCACCGTGCAAATGAATGATTGAAATCGAAGGAAGGATAACAGCGCAGATGACTTACACGGGATGATAAGGCACGAGAATCACCCCCTTGTCCTTATTGGTGATCATGAAACTGACGATGTAATCCCTCGCGTATTCACGGTGCTTTGTGCAGACTCCCAAGAAGCCCTCGTGCATGTAGTACGGGTCAGCGACACAAATATGAGATATCTGCTCAACCCTGATGATGTAGTTCATGTGCAAGGCATAAAGGTGGACAAACATAAAATCCAGCTTCTTCACGTGAAACATGTCGAATATGTAATCGAATCGGAGGAAGAACTTATCCGCGGGGAAGCTGTCGACGTACGACATTTGCCGCGGAACGTTAACCACGTAGAGTGGGTATCCTGGATCTTTCGAGGCGATGAGGTCTTTCTCTACCCTTAGCACATCGTCATGAAGTCTCTTTAGATTGCCGAACCTGGCCGATAGCGCTGTTGCAGGTAGGATTGGTTGACCGGGGATATGCCATTTATCCGCATCGGGGATATCTATACGGTCCTGAAGCCGAGGCTGCTGAGGCGGCTGGATCATAGACACACCTTTTTTCCCTTTCCTCGTTCTCTTCCTAAACTTCTTTACTACCGGAAGGTCGTCCATAATATGTTGAGACGGCAATTCCGGCACCGACTCATGACGCTCAAACCCTGAGGAGGCGCCAGTATAGACATACTGTTCAGCAGCGCCATCGTCGTCCTCATCCTCATCCATCGCTACGTCATCAGCGACTAATGGAGCCACCTCCTTACCTCGTCCGCTATCACCCAACCCGACACCCGACGCTAATTGGGTAGGTGGGGTGTTGATGTCCATACCTTGCTGAGGCTGCGTGCTCGTGGGTGTGCTCCCGGCCGCCTCCAGACGAAGCAGAATCTTTGGCCACAACAGGACCCACCCAGCATTGCAACAATCACCAAGCCGCCGCAGTGTCTCGTCGTCATCCCCCAGTAGTACTGGAGGAGGCAAATTCTCGTGGCCCGGTTTGGCACTGGCCACGGAAACCTTGAAGACGTTCGGGGGGATCGGCCGGCTGTGGAACAATGGTTCCTTCGGCTCCATTATCGTCGCCTTCCCCACGTCCACCTTCTGATCGCCGATGGTGTACAATATGGTGCACGGGGTTTCGTCGGCCTGCAAAGAAAAGTCTGTGACGTGAGACATCCGAAAGGCAATGAAAACGGGAGATTATACATTTATATTGAAGGGGGCCGGTGTGACAAATACCGTGAGGGTGTCGAGCTCAGCCAAATACAAAGCACCGCCTAGCACGTCCGGTGCGGGAGCCGGTGCAGGAGCAGGTGCAGCTGCAGGTGCTGGTGCAATGATAGTCGAGCTGCTCCCCGCCAAGAAGTCAGCAAGGGGAAAGTCCCGGACACTTTTTTCTGGATTTTGCCTGGTCCAATTGAAAACGGCCGGAACCAAGCTAGTAGAAATATCTACAGCCACCTGTTTTGCGGCAGCTACCGCTGTCGGGACTGTCTGAGTTGATTTCTTCTCAATCGCAATCTCAAGCCTCTTGTCGATGTTTTCTTCATTTAACCTCCGTATTTCCTTTCTCTCCTCCGTGGTCTCACAGTAGTACTTCTTCCACATGGCGCCGTCTCCGACACCGTGCACGCGTCCATACGACGGTCGAGTATCCATCGGTTGTCATTTCAATATGTTCAACGCCCGGTTGAATGGAGTGTCCCACTTGGGCCTCGCCAATGCCTCAGACGGCGAGTCGCTTTCGGCCGCAATCCTGTGCTGCTCTCTCTGCAAAAGGCACAACGATCGTTTACAGATATGACTAACGTGTGCAGTCGAATTGATCAGAAACTAAAATTACCAGCAGTCTCATGAACTCTGTAATGACCGGTGTTGTCTCGTAAACCTGGATCACTGGGTCCCAACGGTGCCGGGCCCTGAGGACGTCATGCTCCTGCGGTACAGTGAACTCCGCCAAGGGGTCTGGGATGCCCAGACTCGCGGCTTCCGCGTCGTCCTCGGCCCATTTGGACCTCTTTCCGCCGTAACCACGGCTTCCGAGGTGGTGGCTCCCAAAGTTCCTCTCTTGAAGCCCCTTCATGTACTTAGACTTTTTTTGGCATCTTCGGCCTCGCAAGCCTCCTTGAATATTTGAAACTACTCTTCCGTGATTGTCGGATTATCCTTGATAATCTCGGAGTAGGGTTCCTTCTTGTCGATGATCCTTGCTTTTACTCGATTTTTCCGGACGGCCAACGCGTCGCTAAACTTGGTCATGGCGTGTTTGTTTATCTTCTTCATTGCCGGGTCCTCATCTAGACCTTTATAATCATTCTCAATCCGGCCCGGGAACAAGAATATCTGGCGAAACTTCTTTAGGAGGGAGCTCCTCATATTTTCTATCTTCTATAGTTTCTCATCGTTGATGGTGGCGGTTGTCCATACGATGTAGCCTATTTGATTGCCGTAGTATTGACGCGCTTCCTCGGGCGCCGTTCTCTCAAAATTGCCGTCGTCCTGAGTTTGTTAGGAACCCGTTGCCTCTTTGCTTCGGTTCTACACCGGCTCCGCTCCCCGAGGCAGCGCCGGTCTCAGTCTCAGTGCCGGTCTCGATGCCGGTCTGAGTCTCAGCGCCGGTCTCAGTCTCAGCACCGGTCTGCGTGTCGGTCTCAGTCCCCGATGCGATCGGTGGGCCCAGCAACAACATCGGTTGAGCGTCGGCAAGGCTAAAAAATTCGTTTGCCACCCGGTAGGTGTCGTCACAATCACCAGAACCCTGTCCTTCATCGTTGCTAGCCATGTTTCCTATGATTAAATCTAGTGAATTACTTCTAGACCTAATAAAATGAATAATGACATAAAAAAGGCCTATTGTTTTGCAGGAACGTTGACTCCTTCCCGGTGCGGCAAATCCCGGGCACTCGATATGTCCTAGTTTGTAGCACAAGTCATGCCGAAATTCACGGAAAATTGCGGCATGACCTTTGCTAAAATGTGGACAAATCGAGAACCTGAATTTTGCCGGAACGGAAATGAATCAACATTCCGGAAAAACATAGGCCACTCAGCTTCATTCCCTGGAAACAACAAAAGGCCGGCCACTTGGGCACAATCGAACCACTTCAATGTCGATTATGATCAATGAGCAAACACAATTGAGGATTTTTCATATATAATGACCACTTCAAATTTGCATCTCTTAGTGTTTGACACTTCAAGAAAATCTACACAAATCTCATGCTCTCTGAAACTCAATTCAAAAACCAAATATAGATGGATGAACCCTAGAACTCAAATTATGAACCTAGAACTCAAATTATGTCCTAAATTTTTGTCGTAATAAAAATTCACTAAAAATTAAGAACCTACTATACTTGCAACACTAAAATAAATTTATTTTTTTATATTGATTTTTTCTCTAAACTAAATCCTACCACCCTAGTTAACATCTAGTTAAACCTTACTTTCCTAACATTTGTAATAAACACTACAACCCTAACCCTACTGCCCTAGTTAAGCATATACAATTTTTTCCTACGGCGAGGGAGGCAAGGGCGTCTCTGTCAAAGCCCTATCTAAATTATTTTCCTAACTAAATTCTTTTCCTAACTAAATTCTTTTCCTAACTAAATTAACCTAACTAATTTAGAGAGAGAGAGAGGAGGGGTGGGGCTTACAGAGGATGGCTCCGGTGGTGGCGCGGGAGGCAGTGGTGGCGAGGGAGGCAGGGGCGTCTCCGGTGATGGCGAGGGAGGCAGTTGTGGTGAGGGAGGATCCGGTGGCGTCGACTACGGCTCCGGTGGCGTCGACTATGGCTCCGGTGGCGTTGATGAGGCCACGCGGCTCCCGTGGCGTTGGGGGCGGCTCCTGTGGCGTCGACAGCATGCGGCTCTGGTGGCTCCGGGGGCGTCGACGTCGGCAGGAGACGGTGGCGAAGTGGGGCGACGGCGAATCGGGCAGACGGCGGCAGGGTGGCTCGAGGGATTTGGGGGAGAAGTGGTGGCCGGGGGGAAACGGTTTTTTGGTTAAGTCAAACTTAGCGGTAGCGCTTTTCGCGAAATGCGCTATAGCTAAGTTAACTATAGCGGCTTTCACAAAACGCGCTACTGCTATAGCTATGTAATTTCCTACATATTTCTTATTTCCGTTAGCAGTAGCGCCTTACACGTAAGCGCGCTACAGCTAAGGAGAGTAGCAGTAGCGCTGGGCCGTTATACGTGCTACTGCTAGGTTGGGCTAGCCATGTGCGCCCAGTTCAAACATAGCAGCAGCGCTCTTTGCTAGTACGCGCTACTGCTAAAGTAATAGCAGTAGCGCGGTTTATTTACATGCGCTGCTACTAAGTAGCAGCAGCGTTTGGTTTTGTACAGCGCTACTGGTAACATTCTGTGTATAAGGTTTTCCCTAGTAGTGTTATATCAGAAAATTATGAATGACATAGCACCCTCAGAGATACAAGACTTAGATGTTACTATTAAACTTGCTAATAGAGACACTATATCACCAATTAGGATTGTTAGAGATGTTGATGTCCTGTGTGGGAAAATAAAATACCCTGCTAATTTTCTTGTTCTTGGTTCCCCACAAGATGATTTCTGTCCCATTATCTTTGGTAGACCTTTCTTGAACACCGTTAATGCTAAAATAGACTGTGAGAAGCAAACTGTCGGTGTTAGTTTTGGTGATGAGTCTTATGAGTTTAAATTTTCCAAGTTTAGTAGAAAGCTTCATGAAAAAGAATTTCCTAATAAAGATAAATTTACTGGTCTTGCTTCAATTGTTGTGCCACCTACTAACCTTTAGAACAATATTTGTAGACCATGAAAATGATTTACATATGCATGAAAGAAATGAAATAGGTAAGATTTTCTTTGAACACCGTCCTCTGCCTAAACACAATTTTCCTATTGAAACTCTAGTAGGTCCTCCTCCACCTAAAGGTGATCCTGTGTTTGAATTAAAACAATTGCCAGACACTTAGAAATACGCTTATCTTGATGAAAAGAAGATATATCTTGTTATTATTAGTGCTAACCTTTCAGAACATGAAGAAGAAAGATTATTGAAAGTTCTAAGGAAGCACCGGGCTGCTATTGGATATACTCTTGATGATTTAAAGAGCATAAGTCCCACTCTTTGTCAGCACAAAATTAATATGGAGCCTGATGCTATACCCGCTGTTGATCACCAACGTTGGTTAAATCCAAAAATGAAGGAAGTGGTAAGAACAAAAATCTTAAAACTTCTGGAAGCAGGTATAATCTATCCTATAGCTGATAGTGGATGGGTAAGTTCTGTTCATTGTGTCCCTAAGAAAGGAGGTATAACTATTGTTCCTAATGATAAGAATGAACTTATTCCACAAAGAATTGTTACAGGTTATAGAATGGTAATTGATTTCAGAAAATTAAATAAAGCAACTAGAAAAGATCATTACCCTCTGCCTTTTATTGATCAAATGCTTGAAAGATTATCTAAGTACACACATTGTTGCTTCCTTGATGGATATTCTGGTTTTTCACAAATACCTGTTTCTCAACCTGATCAAGAAAAGACCACTTTTACTTGTCCCTTTGGAACTTATGCTTATAGATGTATGCCTTTCAGTTTATGTAATGCACCTGCTACCTTTCAAAGATGTATGACTGCTATATTCTCTGACTTTTGTGAAAAGATTGTTAAGGTTTTCATGCATGATTTCTCTGTTTATGGGAAGTCTTTTGATGATTGTTTTGCAGAGATGTGAACAAACAAATCTTGTCTTGAATTGGGAGAAGTGCCGCTTTATGGTTAATGAAGGCATTGTCTTGGGTCATAAAATTTCTGAAAGAGGTATTGAAGTGGAAAAAGCTAAGGTAGACGCAACTAAGAAAATTCCATGCCCTAAAGATATAAAAGGTATTTGTAGTTTCTTAGGTCATGCTGGTTTCTATAGGAGATTTATCAAAGACTTTTCTAAACTTTCTAGGCCTCTTACGAATCTTTTGCAAAAGGATATTCCTTTTGTTTTTGACGATGATTGTTTAGAATCCTTTGAAACACTCAAGAAATCCTTAAATTCTGCACCTATTGTTCAACCAGCTGATTGGAACTTTCCTATTGAAATTATATTTGATGCTAGTGATTATGATGTTGGTGCTGTTCTAGGACAAAGAGTTGATAAGAAACTGAATGTTATTCATTATGCTAGTAAAACTCTAGATAGTGCTCAACGAAACTATGCGACTACTGAAAAAGAATAGGTAAGTTCGTCTTATCTTGTGATGAATGTCAAAGAATAGGTAATATCGGTAAACGTTAAGAAATGCCTATGAACTATTCAATTGCTGTTGAACCATTTGATGTTCGGGGATTTGATTATATGGGACCTTTTCCTTCCTCTAATGGGTATACATATTTTGGTTGATGTTGATTATGTTACTAAATGGGTAGAAGCTATTCCAACCAGTAGTGCTAATCACAACACCTATATTAAAATGCTTAAGGAAGTTATTTTCCCAAGGTTTGGAGTCCCTAGATATTTAATGACTCATGGTGGTTCACACTATATTCATGGTGCTTTCCGTAAAATGCTTACCAAGTATGATGTTAACCCTAGAATTGCATCACCTTATCATCCTCAGTCTAGTGGTCAAGTTGAACTTAGCAATAGAGAAATAAAATTAATTTTGCAAAAGACTGTCAATAGGTCTAGGAAGAATTGGTCTAAGAAATTAGATGATGCACTTTGGGCTTATAGGACAACATATAAAATTCCTATGGGTATGTCTCCTTATAAAATGGTTTATGGAAAAGCTTGTCATTTGCCTCTTGAGTTAGAACATAAAGCATATTGGGCAATCAAAGAGCTCAACTATGATTTCAAACTTGATGGTGAAAAGAAGTTATTTGATATTAGCTCTTTAGATGAATGGAGAACCCAAGCTTATGAAAATGCTAAGTTATTCAAAGAAAAAGTTAAAAGATGGCATGAGAAAAGAATCCCAAAGCGTGAGTTTAAAGTCAGAGAATATGTTCTTTTTTACAACTCTCGTTTCAGATTCTTTGCAGGAAAACTCCTCTCAAAATGGGGGCCCCTATGTTATTGAGGAGGTTTATCGGTCTGGAGCCATCAAAATAAATAATGCAAAGGTACTAATCCAAAGGTTGTCAATGGTCAATGAATAAAATATTATATCTTAGGTACGCCCATTAATGTTGACAGTACTATTATCCAAACTTTGACACTGGAGGAACACGTAAAAGAGTCCTTTCGGAACACTCCGAATCATGAAAATAAGGAGGTACGTGATATAGTAAGTAAACGGACTCCAAAAAATCCGCAAAAATATTTTTTCAGTTTTGAAATATTTAGAAAAATAAGAAAATAAGAAACTTCAAGGAAGCATATCCTGGTGGGCACAAGACACCAGGGCGCGCCAGGAAGGTGGGTTGTGCCCACCTGGGACACCTTCCAGACTCCGTTTTTCTATAGTTTGCTTGTCCCCCAAGATAAAAAATCTATATATACCCCCGAACCTGTTGATCACCATATCACAGAGAAATCTTCTGATTACTTTTCTTGTTGTTTCCTGTCAGATTCAGCTAGGCCAGCTTCATGTCTTCCTTACCTCTAACAATGGAGAAGAAGATGCATGGGTGGTTCAGGAGGTTCTAAGAAGAGAGGAAGCTGAAGAGGTGGCTATGGAGGAAGAGGAGGAATATCCTTTTGGGGTTCACTCTCGGGCTTCCAAGAGAGGCACCTTGGCCGACATCTCCACTCACCCGAATCCTCATCAAGCTGTGAGTTCACCAAGTAATCAAGAGAGCCTCAAAATGCAAGAAGAAACCCCACCAATGAGGCCTTTACACAGGTTACATCAGAATTTTTTTCGCAATTTGATTCATAACTATGGGTTCGAGAATACTCCTCATAGGCACATACCGTCTAATTGGGACATATCTCACCCAAGAGAAAACAGTGCAGGAATAAACCCTTGGGGCCCAGAAAATAAACACATAATGGCTGAAGTGAAGAAAAACGGTGAGCTAATTTATCAAGCCCTTCGGGAGATCTAAGGTTTGAAGGATCTACTCATGGTTATATTGGAGAATACCATTATGCGACCACCTTCTACTTCATCACCAAAAGAGAATTGAGTATCGGGTATGGGCACTCCCCTTGGATTCCGCTAAGCTTGGGGGAGGTCCCCCTATCGTATCACCCCTACTATGTTTTGCCTTTACTTATTTTAGTTTGATCTTTTGCTTTAGATGAATAAAAGTTTACTTCTATCCTTTCTTTTGCATTAAGGGGTTGAGCATATAAACAAATAAGCGCATGGCAACATCTTTTTCCCTCGGTGAAGGGCCTATATTTTACTTTTTATGTATTTACTTTTATTCAAAGAGTCAAAGTTTTGTTTCTATTCCCTTTTATTTTTATCCTTTGGCAAGCATCATGTGGTGAAGAAAGATCTAGGCACATATGTCCAGTTGAATATGGGTAGCATGAGTTATTATTGTTGACATCACCCTTGAGATGAATACGTTGGGAGGCGAAACTATAAGCCCCTATCTTCTTATGTATCCAGTTGAAACGTTTTGCTCAGGTGTATGCGGTGAGTGTTAGCAATCATAGAAGACGACATGATGGTTGAGTATGTGGACTTTCCTAAAGGCTCCGATATGTGGCCCTTCCTGAAAAGAAGATGAATTGTAGTTGTAAAGTTGACTGAGAACATAGTTTGTTGGTTTTTAATAGAGTTTTTGCTTTATACTTCGATTGTGTGATGAACTATTACTTATTCATGAGAAGTATATGATAAAAGTTCTATGATAAGTCTTATGTTTAATTTGGTTGCTATTATAATAATCTACATGATCCTTCTATGTCCGTATTTTGTTTTTATCGACACCTCTCTCTGTCAGCATGTGGACATGTTTTTCGATTTCAGTTTTCGCTTGAGGACAAGCGAGGTCTAAGCTTGGGGGAGTTGATGAGTCCATGAGGGAGTCCTGGATTAGGGGGTATCCGGACAGCCGGACTATATCCTTTGGCCGGACTGTTGGACTATGAAGATACAAGATTGAAGACGCCGTCTCGTGTCCGGATGGGACTCTCCTTGGCGTGGAAGGCAAGTGTCGGTGTCAAAACCGGCAGATCTCAGGTAGGTGGTCCCGAACTGTGCGTCTAGGCGGATGGTAACAGGAGACCAGGGACACGATGTTTTTACCCAGGTTCGGGCCCTCTCGATGGAGGTAAAACCCTACTCCTGCTTGATTGATCTTGATGATATGAGTATTACAAGAGTTGATCTACCACGAGATCGGAGAGGCTAAACCCTAGAAGCTAGCCTCTGGTATGATTGTTGTTGGTCATACGGACTAAACCCTCCGGTTTATATAGACACCGGAGGGGGCTAGGGTTACACAGATTCGGTTACAGGGAAGGAGATCTACATATCCGTATTGCCAAGCTTGCCTTCCACGCCAAGGAGAGTCCCATCCGGACACGGGACAAAGTCTTCAATCTTCTATCTTCATAGTCCAATAGTCCGGCCAAAGGTTATAGTCCGGCTGTCCGAATACCACCTAATCTAGGACTCCCTCAGTAGCCCCCGAACTAGGCTTCAATGGCGAGGAGTTCGGCGCGCAGACTGTCTTCGGCATTGCAAGGCCGGTTCTTCTTCAAACTCTGAGTATCTGTTAAATAGTGTCCGGCTTCTCGTAAATGTTGCGCTTCTTGGCTTCTGCGTCCAATAATGGCCATCTTCCACGTGTCAAGCGAATGTGAGGAGTCTGGGCGCTTTTATATTTACTACCCTAGCAATGCGAATGAACTATCTATTTTAAAGAGACTAGGATTCTCGGATCCAAACCACATAATCCTCCCTCAGCGAGTATTCATCGGAGCGCGCCTGAAAAAATCCATTCCAGCATGGCCGGCCAGCGCAGCTCCTCCTCTCGCTCCCACAGCCCCAAGCCCGGGGATTGGGAGAGGTGTTCCGTCCCGCATATCCAGTTAGTGAAGCTACAGACCCATGGATTTCTCCCCCCAGCGTATATGGTCCCGGTTCGAGCCGGGCTCGCCACCTATAATGGCGGGAGCAAGCAGAGAGCTTTCCCAACGCCTCTAACGGAGAGCGGGTATGCCTTGTCCCTTATTTGTTAAGGGGACTCGGATTTCCAATCCATCCGTTTCTCCAAGGGCTCCTGGAGTTCTACGGCCTCCAATTGCACAACCTCACCCCTACCTCCATACTGCACATCGCTGGTTACGTAGCCCTTTGCGAACTATTTCTGGGCTGCGAAGCTCATTTCGCACTGTGGAAGAAGTTGTTCTACCTTGTGCCTCGTACACAGAGGGGATCAATATATCAAGTGGGCGGAGCCGAAGTGTGGCGCATCGCCGGGACCGGGTACCGATCCGGTACCCCGAAGAAGACGTCCGAAGACTGGCCTTCAGAGTGGTTTTATATGGAGGACGTCCCCCTTCCGGATCCTATTCGGATCGGCCTTCCCGAGTTTGATAATGCTCCCTTGAAGAAGTGCCTGAGCTGGCGGCCTCGGAGCCCTCGGGAGGAAGATGATAGAGACATTCTTTACCTGATGGGCCGAATAAAGGTATTGGCTCAATCAGGACTGACCATAACCGAGGTTATGTCAATATGCATTATGCGGGGGGTGCAGCCACTTCAATATCGAGGCCACCCTATGTGGGATTTTAACGGGGAAGATGATGCCACCCGTTGCGGCCGTAAGGGGCCGGACTCTATTGCTGCCCTAGCAAAAATCCTGTCCGGTTTGTACAAGGGAGAGGAAGAGGAGTTCCTCGGCATCAAGCCACGGGATGGATTCTCCATGTACAACCCTCCGAGCTGGGTAAGCTGCCACTTTTTATGCCCACCCATTCCGTATTTCTGCAGTTAAATATTTTACCTTAAAATTTCATCGCAGGAGCTGCATAAGGTTGTAAGGGAGATCAACAGCCCACCTCCAAAACCAGAGGATCCTGAGCGGTCCCTCGATCCCGGCCTCAAAGAGGATCCGAACATATTCGTAGAGCTGATTGACTGGGTATTCTACCAATTGAGCTGTGATGATGCCAGGGCGGCCATTATAGCCGACTACCCTGGTCTAATCCCAGTCTCGCAGGTAAATGAGACCAGAGTCCCAACCTTTGAAAAGTGTTTCTTTTTACGCACTACACCTACCGTATACAAACGGTGTTTTATAGGGAAGGCCCCCGGGACACCATGCCAAGCCCGCGGCGATTCGCCAACAAGGGGCTCCGAGGCCGGACAGGCTAAAAAGGAAGGCGGTCCGGATGGAGACGCCGGCGTAGAGGTATGATGCAACACCTCACTCCATGGTTGTCATCTTTAAAAACATAATAACACCCGTGTTTCCTAGAAGGAAGAACGCTCGCCGGACTATATCCGGAGAGGTCGCCGATCACGCCTCTACCAGTCGGGTTCCAGGGCCGGACACAGAGGCAGAAGCTAACACGAGGCGCACGCCGGATGCTCCTCCTACAGAGGATGCGGATCCCGAAGTGGAGAGCGCCATGAACCACAGGCGTCGCCGAGCCATACTCCGTGACGCTTGTTTCTCCCAAGAGGCGTTTGATGCCTTCAACTCAGGAGATGCGTATATCCGTGCATCTCAAAATGGTCTAGCCAGAGCCACGGACCAGTATGTAAAGGATATACGGGTAAGAAAATTTGATGATTATATATAGCAGTAGCCTCTGAGACTTGAAACTGTTAGAATAACTGATTTAAGGATCATTTATTGTGCAGGTTCTTACAGAGAAGAATACCCAATTGTCTCATGAGCTTGAAGAGTGCAAGGCCGAGCTACGGGCCGCAGTTGCCGCAGTGAAGGAGTCCGAGAAGGCCTCCTCTGGTAACACTTGTTTCAAAGAATGATACGTACCATATAGAGTGCAGTATGCCTGCAAATCTAACAATAAATATTGCAGATGACGCCGGAGTGAATCCGGATGAGCAACATGTCGTACGCCAGTTAAAGGCTAGCGAGCGCGTGCTTACAAAAGTTACGCAGGAGAAAAACGATCTCCAGGATGCCAATACCCAGCTGAGCATGGAATTAAAGGATGTTCATGCCCAGCTATCGGACTCCGTGACTGAGAATAAGTGGCTTCGACACGGCATTTTCAGTAAGTGCTTGAGCGAACCTGTTAAAAAGAGTTCGGCAAAGAAGCCAGCTAACAGAGTTATGTCTGTAGGTATGCTGACGGGTTGTGCCATGGATGAGATGCCCGGGTCTATGGGTGATCTTCTTCCAGACCTCTCACAACTGCACGAACAAGTTCGGCAGGTGATGCAAGGCATTGCCCAGGCCTTGTGGCCATCCGTCTCCCTGCCCGAAGGCCTTGGAGAGCTTGCGGAGAAGCTCAATGGAGCGCGGCGGTGCTTCCGATTATGGAAGATATCGGCCAGCCGTCAAGGTGCCAGGGAAGCCTGGGCCATGGTGAAGACGCGGTATACCAAGGCTGACCCAAACCACATGGCCGAGGTCGGACCGGTCGCGTCTGATGGGAAAGAGATCCCTGTTAGCTTAGTGTATGGGCAAGTAGAATTAGCCGCAAAGTATTCCCAACAGGATTGTAGACTAGACAGCCTGTTGGATGGTATAGAAGAGGAATTTAGTCAGGCTAAGTGACTATGTAATTAAGGTGACATGTATAATGCCTTCTAGTTGGATTGTAAATCATTTGTGATGGCAGACCTTTTCGCTTCAACCTCGGGACCCGATAGTCCGGAGTGTATCTGAATACCCACTCAGTTATATAAGAACCGGGGCATGCGTGGAAACCATACGTAGGGGTCATTAGTGCTTGAACAGACAAGTACCCAACTAGTTATGTTATATTACATGGGTAGTAAGAAATATCTTCCAGGGAGAATAGTTCCGTTAAGGGTCCCTTTCCCTGGGTACGCATGCCCTAAAGTGTATGTCCGGACCGCGAGCAGAGACGCAGGCAAAAACATCTGGGGGCACATATGGAAAATAAATAAAAATCATCTTTTGTTCACCGACCGAATATTCCCTTCAGAACGCTAGCTTTCGGCTTCACCCAGTCTGAGGTACACATCCGGCTGACCCGGCAGTAACAATCGCAGAGGTGCTCCCCTTATGCCCTAGCCGAATTAACGGGAACGTAGGGCATAAATACAAGAGCCAGGCAACCTAGCTTGGCCAAAACTTAAGTCATATCGATGCATATAATGGCTAAGAAAAGGTACATGCGGAAGAATAACACATGTGCGGGGCATGAAGCCCAGATAAATAATTAAGCTTCTGTGTGAGAAGCCCCCAGGTATAATGAGCGCGGTGAGCGCGTCAATAGTGTGCAAGCAAGGCACAAGTTGGCCCTTGATGGCCTTGAGAAAGAAAAAGAAGAAAGAAAGAAAGAAAAGACAGATATGTATATGCAAAAAATGGACAGAGGAAGGATACGAACATAGAGTCCGGCTCTAGGCATAGAATCTTTGGAGCCTGGCTGCATTCCATGGGTTCGGCTCAAGTCGATTATCCGATGCATCCCGCAGACGGTACGCTCCACCGGTCAGAACTTGGTCAATAATGAAGGGACCATCCCATTTGGGCTCGAGCTTGGTCTCTTTCTTCTCCGGCAGGCGTAGAACTAGCTCGCCAACGTTATAAGTTTTGGCCCGTACTTCTCCGCGTTGGTATCTTCGAGCCTGTTGCTGATAGAATGCGGAACGGGCTTTTGCCACGTCGCGCTCCTCCTCCAGGGTGTCCAGACTGTCTTGCCGATCGATCTGGGCTTCTCTTTCTTCGTACATGCGCACTCGAGGTGAGTCATGAATTATGTCACAGGGCAGAACCGCCTCTGCGCCGTACACCATAAAGAAGGGAGTGTATCCGGTAGTACGATTCGGCGTGGTCCGCAGCCCCCAGAGTACGGAGTCGAGCTCCTCTACCCAATGCGTGTTAGATTCTTTTAAGGACCGCACTAATCTGGGTTTTATGACGCTCATGATAAGACCATTTGCTCGCTCAACTTGACCGTCAGTTTGTGGGTGATAGACAGAAGCATAATCGAGCTTGATGTCCATGTTGCTGCACCAGAGTTTTACCTCGTCGGCCGTGAAGTTCGTGCCATTGTCAGTGATGATGCTGTGGGGGACGCCATAACAGTGTACAACCCCGGATATGAAGTCTATCACCGGTCCGGATTCGGCCGTTTCAACAGGTTTGGCTTCTATTCATTTGGTGAATTTATCCACCATGACCAGTAAGTATTTTTTCTTATGGGTTCCCCTTTAAGGGTTCCAACCATGTCAAGCCCCGAGACCACGAAGGGCCAGGTAATGGGGATTGTTTGGAGGGCGGTGGGTGGCATATGGCTTTGGTTTGCAAAAAGCTGGCGGCCGACGGAGCGTTGGACCAAGTCCTGTGCATCTGCCCTGGCCGTCGGCCAATAAAAACCTGCACGGAAGGCCTTGCTTACAAGGGCCCGGGCTGCGGCGTGGTGGCTGCCCCTTCCACTTCAGAGATGCACCTTTGAAGGACTACAGTAGTGCTTTTCTTATAAAGCTCTCCCACATGGACCCTGTAGGCCTTAGATCGCCGCACTATGCAGGGTGCCTCATTTTGGTCCTCGGGGAGTTCCTGCCTAGTTATATAAGCCATGAATGGTTCTGTCCACGGGGCGATGATGGCCATTATTTCGTGGGGTGAAGGTGTTATTTTGGTGGCAGAGCCTCCGATTATGTCATAGTGTTCGGTATCGGGCATTGTGGCTGGGTCCGGCCTATTGTTGCTGGTGTCCCCTTCCCATGCCTCGGATGGCTTAAACAACCTCTCCATGAAGATGTTGGGTGGGACCACGTCGCGTTTTGCACCGATACAGGCGAGGATATCCGCCACCTGATTGTTTTCCCTAGCCACATGGTGGAATTTGAGCCCCTCGAACTGAGCTGACATCTTGAGGACGGCGTTGCGATATGATGCCATTTTTGGATCCCTGGCATCGATGTCTCCATTTATTTGGGATATTGCGAGGTTCAAATCCCCACGCACCTCCAGGCGTCGAATGCCCATGGAAACTGCCATCCGAAGACCATGCTACAGGGCCTCCTATTCGGCTGCGTTGTTGGAGTCTATATATAGTATCTAGAGTATGTATTGAACTGTATCTCCGGTTGGGGACGTCAGGACGACGCCAGCCCCCAGACTAGCCAGCATTCTAGAGCCGTCGAAGTGCATGATCCAATTGGAGTATGCGCCGTACTCTTTAGGGAGTTCAGCTTTCGTCCATTCGGCGACAAAGTCGGCCAAAACATGCGACTTAATGTCTCGCCGAGGTTTGTATGTTATGTCAAACGCGAGGAGCTCAATGGCCCATTTGGCAATCCGGCACGTAGCGTCACGGTTGTTTATAATATCATTAAGTGGCACCTCCGAGGCCACCGTAATTTAACACTCTTGAAAGTAGTGTCGTAGCTTCCGGGATGCCATGAATACCGCATAGGCTATCTTTTGATAATGTGGGTACCGTGATTTGCATGGAGTGAGGATAGTGGATACATAATATACCGGATTTTGAAGGGGGAATTTATGTCCGTCCGTTTCTCGTTCGACGACGAGCACTGCTCTTACCACCTGATGAGTTGCCGCAATGTACAACAACATTAGTTCGCCGACGTTAGGCGCGGCCAGGGTTGGGTTGGTTGCCAGTATGGCTTTTATTTCTTCCAATCCGGCAGTTGCGGCATCCGTCCACTCGAAGTGTTTGGTGCGCCGAAGGAGGCGATAAAGGAGTAATGCCTTTTCTCCTAAGCGGGAGATAAAGCGGCTTAGAGCCGCCACGCATCCGGTTAATTTCTGGATTTGTTGGAGGTCCGTTGGGATAGCCAACTATGACAGGGCTCGGATTTTGGCCGGATTTGCTTCAATTCCTCTACTAGAGACAATGAAGCCCAAGAGCTTTCCGGCTGGTACACCGAAAACGCATTTTTCCGGATTTAGCTTGACGTTGTATGTTCGGAGGTTGTCGAATGTGAGCCTCAAGTCGTCTATTAGAGAGTCGACGTGTTTGGTTTTGACGACCACATCATCTGCGTATGCCTCTACTGTTTTGCCGATCTGTTTCTCCAGACATGTCTGAATCATGCGTTGATATGTTGCGCCGACGCTTTTGAGCCCAAAAGGCATTGTGTTGAAACAGAAGGGGCCGTATGGTTTGATGAATGTCGTTGTGGCTTGGTCGGACTCCGCCATCTTGATTTGGTGGTAGCCGAAGTATGCGTCAAGGAAACACAATGAATCGTGTCCTGTGGTAGGATCGATAATTTGATCGATGCGGGGGAGGGGGAAGGGATCCTTTGGGCAGGCCTTGTTGAGGTCCTTGAAATTGACGCATAGGGGCCAGGATTTGTCCTTCTTTGGTACCATCACTAGGTTTGCTAGCTAGTCCGGATGTTTTATTTCTCTAATGAATCCGGCCTCCAATAACTTGGCTAGTTCCTCTCCCATAGCTTGTCTCTTAGGTTCAGAGAAACGCCGAAGAGTCTGCTTGACCGGCTTGAATCCCTTTAGAATATTAAGGTTGTGCTCAGCCAGCCTGCATGGAATTCCTGGCATATCTGAGGGATGCCAGGCGAATATGTCCAAATTCTCGTGCAGGAACTCTCGTAGTGTGGCGTCCATGGTGGGGTTTAACTGTGCCCCGATGGAGGCTGTTTTTGTAGTGTCCGTTGGGTGGACTTGGAATTTGACTATTTCATCCGCTGGTTTAAAGGAGAAGGACTTGGATCTCTTGTCAAGTATCACGTCGTCCTTGTCCACTATGGAGCGTAGTGCAGTTAATTCCTCGGCCGCAAGGGCTTCGGATAATGCCTCGAGGGCCAATGCGGCTGTTTTGTTTTCGGTGAGGAGGGCTGTGTCTGGATCACTTGCGAGAGTGATGATTCTGTTGGTCCCAGGCATTTTGAGCTTCATGTACCCATAATGGGGTATGGCTTGGAAGATCGTGAACGCCTCCCGCCCAAAGAAGGGTGTGGTATCCGCTGCTGAACGGGGCCATTTGGAATCTAATTTCTTCGGACCTATAGTTCTCTGGCGTGCCGAATACCACATTTAGTGTGATTTTCCTAGCACAGCGCGCTTCCCGGCTGGGGATGATTCCTCTGAAGGTTGTGCTGCTTTGCTCAATGCGGTTCCAGTCTACTTCCATTTTCTGAAGAGTTTCCTCATAGATGAGGTTTAATCCACTGCTGCCGTCCATGAGTACTTTGGTGAGTCGAAAGCCGTCCAAAATTGGACTAAGCACCAGCGCAGATGGTGCCCGGGCTGTTTGGAATTTAGGTTCGTCACTGGCATTGAAAGTAATAACTGTGTCACTCCATGGATTAATTGCTGCCATGTGGCAGATTTCGGCAAGGCTGCGGAGTGTTCGCTTGCGCCTATTATTTGATGCGAAGGTCTCAAAGACTATTAATACCGTATTGTTATCCCCGGGATGGTGCTCTGTGGCATCTGGTATGAGAAGATCCTCGCCACGTTTTGCCACCTGTTGGAGTATCCAACATGCTCTAAGGATGTGTGTTGGTATGGTATCCGCTGTACTGTGAATTTTGCAGGGTCCGTTGAGCCATCCCTCCAATACGGTTCCACTCCTTGTAGAGGGTTTTTGCTTTTTTGGGATTAACTCGGGTGTCTTATGATAATGCACCCTTTTACTTCGGACTGGGTGTGTATTCGGAGCCGGATTATCCCAAAATTTCGATTCGGTTTTCCAGGCGCTTTATATTGCACAGTACTTTCGTACTATGGACGCCAAGTCAGCGAAGCGTGATATGTCACGACGACTTATGGCGTTAAGGATTCCCTTGTCCATGCAATTATTGCAGAAAAATAAGATTGCGTCTTCCTCACGACAGTCCTTAACCTTGTTAATCACAAGGAGGAATCTGGCCCAATAATGGCGTACTGTTTCCTGGGGCTCTTGCTTGATGTGGGAAAGATCGCTTATGTTTGGGTGGGTGGGTGGAATTGAGTCCGAACCCTTACCCGGTCTGAGACCCAGGGGCTGAGGAGTTTCCAATCCTGGAAGTTTGGGTTCCGGGATGTTGCCCGATCAGTCTGGCCCGCTGCCTGACTCTAGGTTCAAGGCTTGGGTGATGTCCTCCCGTAAACGGGTGTCTGGCTCGGAGAGCTCAGGAATCCGGACATAGTTAGTCCTCAAGATAGAGGAAGAATCGCCGCATTGTTCCTCCACCACCGCAATATGATGGGTGCCCGGTGGAGAGTTAATCTCCCTTTGATCAGGTTTAAGCCCAATCCGATCATAGTCCGTAGCGACTCCCAAGGCGGTGATGCGATCCAAGAGCTCGTTTAGGGAAGAGAGCTCCATTGGATCCATCTTCTTGGAAAGTTCCGAGTTGACGTGGAGGCCGTTTTTGATGACCCGAGAGGTCATCGTCAGTGCAGCAGCCGAATAGGCGGTCATGATCAAACCGCCTAGCCGGAGAGTTTGGCCGACAGTTAAGGCTCCCCCGGCGGTAATGTTGTCTTTAAAGACGAGAAGAGACATCCTTCCTTGTGGTGACGGCACAGTGGAACTCTCAATGAAAGCACCAATGTCGGTGTCAAAACCGGTGGATCTCGGGTAGGGGGTCCCGAACTGTGCGTCTAGGCGGATGGTAACAGGAGACAAGGGACACGATGTGTTTACCCAAGTTAGAGCCCTCTCGATGGAGGTAAAACCCTACTCCTACTTGATTGATCTTGATGATATGAGTATTACAAGAGTTGATCTACCACGAGATCGGAGAGGCTAAACCCTAGAAGCTAGCCTATGGTATGATTGTTGTTGGTCCAACGGACTAAACACTCCGGTTTATATAGACACCGGAGGGGGCCAGGGTTACACAGATTCGGTTACAGGGAAGGAGATCTACATATCTGTATTGCCAGGCTTGCCTTCCACCCCAAGGACAGTCCCATCCGGACACGGGACGAAGTCTTCAATCTTGTATCTTCATAGTCTAATAGTCCGGCCAAAGGTTATAGTCCGGCTCTCCGGATCCCCCCTAATCCAGGACTCCCTCAGCAAGCTTGGCGACACGGATATGTAGATCTCCTCCCATTGTAACCGATTTTGTGTAACCCTAGCCCCCTCCGGTGTCTATATAAACCAGAGGGTTTAGTCCGTAGGACAACAACAATCATACCATAGGCTAGCTTCTAGGGTTTAGCCTCTACGATCTCATGGTAGATCAACTCTTGTACTACTCATATCATCAAGATCAATCAAGCAGGAAGTAGGGTATTACCTCCATAGAGAGGGCCCGAACCTGGGTAAACATTGTGTACCCTGCCTCCTGTTACCATCCGCCTTAGGCGCACAGTTCGGGACCCCCTACCCGAGATCCGCCGGTTTTGAAACCGACATTGGTGATTTCATTGAGAGTTCCACTGTGTCGTCACCATAAGGCTTGATGGCTCCTTCGATCATTGGCGGCGATGCGGTCCAGGGTGAGGTTTTCCTCCCTGGACAGATCTTTGTATTCGGCGGCTTCGCACTTCGGGCCAACTCGCTTGGCCATCTAGAGCAGATCGAGAGCTACCCCCCTGGCCATCAGGTTAGGTTCAGAAACTTGAACTACAAGGCCGACATCCATGGAGACTTTATCTTTGACGAATTCGAGCCCATGCCAGGTGCGCCGCACGATCACGACGAGCACGATTTAGCTCTGCCGTCGGACGGCGTTCAGGAGATCGCACCAGCAACAACTCCGGCCTTCAATCCAGAGCAGATCGCGACATCCGAGGATGGGCAGATAGACCCCGCCACGGAGGCCGCACTCTCAGCTGTGATAGAGCCGGATACTAACCATACCCCTCACGAGAGCCGTGATGTCGAACCTATAGACTCGTCTGCGGCCACGGACTCTGGACCACCTGTGCCCGTGCCTGTCGAATCTGACTGGGCGCCGGTCATGGAGTTCACCTCCGCGGATATCTTTCAGCACTCGCCATTTGGCGACGTACTAAACTCATTAAGGTCTCTCTCTCTGTCAGGAGAACCTTGGCCGAACTATGTCCGGCTAGAATGGGATGCGGACGACGAAGAAATTCACGCCCCACCCACCATCCACATAGTAGCCACTGTCGACGATTTAACCGACATGCTCTACTTCGACTCCGAAGACATCGATGGTATGGACAAAGATGAAGGAGACGAACAGGAACCATTTCCCACGGGGCACTGGACCGCCACCTCGTCATATGACATCTATATGGTGGGCACACCCAAAGAAGGCAATGGCGACAAGACCGCGGAGGATGACCCCTCCAAGAAGCAACCCAAGCGCCGACGTCAGCGGCGCCGCTCTAAGTCTTGCCACAGCAAAAGCGGTGATACCGGCACAGGAGATAACAGTACTCCGGACAGTGCCGAAGACGATCCCCTCCAGCAGGATCTAGAGCCGGAGGATGTACAAGCCAGCCCTCCGGAGCGAGCGGCAGAGGGAGAGGAAGACAATTACATGCCCCCCTCCAAAGATGAAGTGAGCCTCGACGACGAAGAATTTGTCGTACCTGAGGATCCCGTCGAACAGGAGCACTTTAAGCGCCGGCTTATAGCCACAGCAAATAGCCTGAAGAAAAAACAGCAACAGCTTCGAGCTGATCAGGACTTGCTAGCAGATAGATGGACCGAAGTCCTTGCAGCCGAGGAATACGAACTCGAACGCCCCTCCAAGGGTCACCCAAAGCGCAGGTTGCTACCTCGACTTGAGGATGAAGCATTAAAACCTACATCACCAGCGTACGACGCGGCTGATCGGCCACCTCGTGGCCGAGACAGAGAGGCATTTCAGCCAGAATTTCAGCCCGCACCCCGCCGCCACTCAAACAAAAATACCAAGGCACCGGGAAACACGCGAGACCTGTGAGATATATTGGAAGATAAGGCAAAACACACAAGATCGATCTATGGATCACGAGGGCGCGCCACTACGCGGGACGGTGACCGTCACGCCAGATACAGTAAAAGTAAATCCGGCTGGGCTGAATACAGCAGGCAAGACTCATATGAGCTGCGTCGCGATATAGCCCATCACAGAGGCGCCGCACACCCCCTAAGCTTCACTGACGAAGTAATGGATGATAACCCACAAGTATAGGGGATTGCAACAGTTTTCGAGGGTAGAGTATTCAACCCAAATTTGTTGATTCGACACAAGGGGAGCCAAAGAATATTCTCAAGTATTAGCAGCTGAGTTGTCAATTCAACCACACCAGCAAACTTAGTATCTGCAGCAAAGTGTTTCGTAGCACAGTAATATGATAGTGGTGGTAGCGGCAACAAAAGTAAAGACAGCAAAAGTAATATTTTTGGTGCTTTGTAGTGACTGTAACAGTAGCAGCAGGAAAGTAAATAAGCGAAAACCAGTATATGGAAAACTCATAGGCACCGGATCACTGATGGATAATTATGCCAGATGTGGTTCATCATGTAACGGTCATAACATAGGGTGACACAGAACTAGCTCCAATTCATCAATGTAATGTAGGCATGTATTCCGTATATAGTCATACGTGCTTATGGAAAAGAACTTGTATGACATCTTTTGTCCTACCCTCCCGTGGCAGCGGGGTCCTATTGGAAACTAAGGGATATTAAGGCCTCCTTTTAATAGAGAATCGGAACAAAGCATTAGCACATAGTGAATACATGAACTCCTCAAACTATGGTCATCACCGGGAGTGGTCCCGATTATTGTCACTTCGGAGTTGCCGGATCATAACACATAGTAGGTGACTATAGACTTGCAAGATAGGATCAAGAACTCACATATATTCATGAAAACATAATAGGTTCAGATCTGAAATCATGGCACTCGGGCCCTAGTGACAAGCATTAAGCATAGCAAAGTCATAGCAACATCAATCTCAGAACATAGTGGATACTAGGGATCAAACCCTAACAAAACTAACTCGATTACATGATAAATCTCATCCAACCCATCACCGTCCAGCAAGCCTACGATGGAATTACTCACGCACGGCGGTGCGCATCATGAAATTGGTGATGGAGGATGGTTGATGATGATGACGGCGACGAATCCCCCTCTCCGGAGCCCCGAACGGACTCCAGATCAGCCCTCCCGAGAGGTTTTAGGGCATGGCGGCGGCTCCGTATCATAAAACGCGATGATTTCTTCCCTCTGATTTTTTCTCTCCAAAAGCAGATATATAGAGTTGGAGTTGGCGTCGGAGGATCCAGGGGGCCCACGAGGTAGGGGGGCGCGCCCTAGAGGGGTGTGGGCCCCCTGGTCTTCATCTTTGGCGAGGATTTTTTTATTTTTTCTAAGGTGTTCCGTGGAGTTTTAGGTCATTCCGAGCATATTTGTTTTCTGCACATAAAACAACACCATGGCAATTCTGCTGAAAACAGCGTCAGTCCGGGTTAGTTCCATTCAAATCATACAAGGTAGAGTCCAAAACAAGGGCAAAAGTGTTTGGAAAAGTAGATACGACGGAGACGTATCAACTCCCCCAAGCTTAAACCCTTGCTTGTCCTCAAGCAATTCAGTTGACAAACTGAAAGAAAGAAAAAAACTTTTACAAACTCTGTTTGGTCTTGTTGTTGTAACTATGTCAAGCCAACATTCATGTTTTCAGCATAGTTCATAACTAACCATATTTGCAATAATTCTCATGTCTCATAATTACTCATATCAATAGCATAATCAACTAGCGAACCATAAAAATAAATCTCGGATGACAACACTTTCTCAAAACAATCATAATATGATATAACAAGATGGTATCTCTCTATCCCTTTCTGAGACAGCAAAACATAAATGCAGAGCACCTTTAAAGATCAAGGACTGACTAGACATTGTAATTCATGGTAAAAGAGATCCAATCATAGTCATACCCAACATGGATTAATAGTGATGAATGCAAATGACAGCTATGCTCTCCAGCTAGTGCTTTTTAATAAGAGGGTGATGACTCAACATAAAAGTAAATGGATAGGCCCTTCGTAGAGGGAAGCAGGGATTTGTAGAGGTGCCAGAGCTCGGTTTTGAAATAGAGATAAATTACATTTTGAGCGGTATACTTTCATTTTCAACATAGCAACTAAGAGACGGCGATATCTTCCATGCTAAACACATTATAGCCGGTTCCCAAACAGAATGGTAAAGTTTATACTCCCCCTCCACCAACAAGCATCAATCCATGACTTGCTCGAAAGAACAAGTGTCTCCAACATACATCAGGTCCCAGGGGGAGTTTTGTTTGCAATTAATTTTGATTTAGTTTGCATAAAGCATGGGACTGGGCATCCCGGTGACGAGCCATTTTCTCGTGAGTGAGGAGCGGAGTCCACTCCTCTTGAGAATAACCCGCCTAACATGGAAGATAAGGACAGCCTTGGTTGATACATCAGCTATTCGAGCATACAAAACAGAATATTTATTTGAAGGTTTAGAGTTTGGCACATACAAATTTACTTGGAATGACAGGTAGATACCGCATATAGGAAGGTATAGTGGACTCATCTGGAATAACTTTGGGGTTTAAGGGATTGGATGCACAAGCAGTATTCCCGCTTAGTACAGGTGAAGGCTAACAAAAGACTGGGAAGCGACCAACTAGAGAGCGACAACAGCCATGTACATGCATTAAAATTAATAAACATTGGATGCAAGCATGAGTAGGATATAATCCACCATGAACATAAATATCATGAAGGCTGTGTTGATTTGTTTCAACTACATGCGTGAACATGTGCCAAGTCAAGTCACTTAAATCATTCAAAGGAGGATACCACCCCATCATACCACATCATAATCATCTCAATAGCATGTTGGCACATAAGGTAAACCATTATAACTCATAGCTAATCAAGCATGACACAAGCAACTATGATCTCTAATTTTCATTGCAAACATGTTTATTCATAATAAGCTGAATCAAGAACGACGGGCTCATCATATTTACAAAAACAAAAGAGGTCGAGTTCATACCAGCTTTTCTCATCTCAGTCAGTCCATCATATATCATCATAATTGCCTTTCACTTGCATGCCCGAATGGTGTGAATAATAATAAGAGTGCACGTGCATTGGACTAAGCTAGAATCTGCGAGCATTCAATAAACAGGAGAAGACAGGCAATATGGGCTCTTTGGTTAATTCAACAATAATGCATATAAGAGGCACTTCAACAATTTAATCATGGTCTTCTCCTATCGACCCCCAAAGGAAAGGAAAGAAAATAAAAACTATTTACACGGGAAAGCTCCCAACAAGCAAAAGAAGAACGGGAAATATTTTTTGGTTTTTCTTTTTAATTACTACTACAACAGAAAAGTAAATTACTACTAATTTTTTGGGGTTTTTTTCTTAAGGTTTTTAACAAACACACAAGAAGAAAGCAGGAGAAAGAAAATAAACTAGCATGGATATTACAGTGAAAGAGTATGAGCACCGACATCTAGCAATGAGTGTGTGTGAACATAAATGTAATGTCGGTGAGAAATACGTACTCCCCCAAGCTTAGGCTTTTGGCCTAAGTTGGTCTATGGCCAGGGATAGCCTGGCGGATACCCATAGGTGTAGCTGGGGTCGTACTGCGACGAGGAATAACTGGGATCATACTGTGATGATGAAGAGGACTCTGACTGCCACTGGCTGATAGTCATCTCTGGATCCCAAGAATAAACAGATTGTCGTGGAGGCTCATCTTGTGGTTCCGGTTCCGGGGCTGGTGCAGAGTTCTTGTACGCTTGGACAGCAGCCCATGTAACGAGATAGGGTCCTACAAAATTAAACAAAGAAGGAGCAGGCAATGTAATAGTTTCATGATAATGTTTATCAAAGTATAACTTGTATTTGAGCTCTCCACTCCCGTCCTTAACAAGAAAATCATGGGCTATCATGCTCTAAAAATCCAAATAAGCATCAGGCAACAATTTTTCTTCTTTCTGATAATGCCTAATAGCTATGTTAAAATGTGCAGCAAGACGGGAAGCATAAATGCCTCCAAAGATGGGGCCTTTAGTACGGTTGAAACTCAACCGCCTAGCAATAATTCCGCCCATACTGACAGTGTTGTCGCGGTATAAACCATGGAACAGAATAATAATATCAGGAACACTAAATTTACCACAGTTCCCATGACCAATCAGGCATCGACTAGCAAATAAAGCAAAATAGTGTAACACAAGAAAATGTATGCTAGTGATCCTCGCATCAGAAACCTTCCTAGTTTCTCCCAGAGAGATAAGTTTGATAAATGGTTCCAACTCCTTAAGGGGTGGTTCCTCTAAGGTGCCCTCAGGGGGTATGTTGCAGATCTTGCAAAATTCATCTAATGGTATTTTCTTAACAACGTCATATAAATGAAACTCTACTTGAGGAGGTGATTCCTTAGGGTAAAAGTAGAAGTTTTGCACAAAAGTATTTGTGAGTAAGAGATATTGTGGACGTTGGTCGCGGATGAAGTTGGTGAGGTCAGCATTTTCAACCAATGAATAGAAATACTCATAAATCCCGGCATCTCTCAAGAAATTATCAGAAGGCCATTCACACGGCCGGATTTCCGCGGTACGAGGAAAATTATATTTGGGCCTCTGAGCTTCTTCATCTTGTTTATCCTTTGAGCTTCGGCTCGATGAACCCCTCAAAAGTCTCCTCATTATTTCTGAAATAATCTGAAATTTTTAGTAACTTCAAACAAAAGTGAACTAACTTCAATAAAATTGGTAGCAACTACTCCTACAAGTGCCTAGAGCCTATATCAAGCATTAGAACTACTTGGAACCATATAAATTTGACATGCAAGCTCAAGAACATGGTCACCTATGCAGCACAAAACTGCAATGAATAAATCACAAGAACAAAAACTAATTGGACCAATGGAGGAGTCACATACCAAGGAACAATCTCCCCAAGCAGTTTTGCGAGAGGTGCTTTGAGCAAGGAGATCGAAAATCAGAGCAAAAGTGGCCGGAACTCGTGCTCGAGTTGGTTTTTCGGGTTTGTGTGAGACAGAGGTAGAAGATGGGTGCTGGAATAAGTGGAGGAGGGCCACCATGGGCCCACGAGGCAGGGGGCGCCCACGACCCTCGTGGCCAGGTGGCAGCTCCTCCCGTGGTAATTTTTGCCCAGTAAATCCTCAAATATTCCCGAAAAAATCATATTAAATTGGCATGGCATTCTGAGGATTTTTATTTTTGGGATATTTTTATATTGCACGGATAAGCCAGGAAACAGACAGAAAAATACTATTTTTTACTTGTTTCTACTAATTAACAGAAAATATGGAGAGGGTACAGAAGTTTGTGCTTCTAGTTTCATCCATCTCATGCTCATCAAAAATAATCCACTAACAAGGTTGATCAAGTCTTGTTAACAAACTCATTCCGATAATCATGAAACCGAAGAAATTTTGAATAACACCAAGTTACCTCAACGGGGATATGCACATCCGCTATAATAAGTATACCATATTTCTTTTTGACGGTAGGAAGAGGAAATTCAAAACCTCCAAATTTAATCGATGGGATTTTTCCAGTGGAGTTGATACTATGAACTTGTGATTGTTTCCTCGGAAAGTGTACCGTATGCTCATAACCATTAACATGAAAAGTGACATTGCCTTTGTTGCAATCAATAACAGCCCCTGCAGTATTAATAAAAGGTCTTCCAAGAATAATATACATACTATCATCCTCGGGAATATTAAGAATAACAAAGTCCGTTAAAATAGTAACGTTTGCAACCACAATAGGCACATCCTCACAAATACCGACAGGTATAGCAGTTGATTTATCAGCCATTGGCAAAGATATTTCAGTAGGTGTCAATTTATTCAAGTCAAGTCTACGATATAAATAGAGAGGCATAACACTAACACCGGCTCCAAGATCACATAAAGCAGTTTTAATATTATTTCTTTTAATGGAGCATGGTATAGCAGGTACTCCTGGATCTCCAAGTTTCTTTGGTATTCCACCCTTAAAAGTATAATTAGCAAGCATGGTGGAAATTTCAGCTTCCGGTATCTTTCTTTTATTAGTAATGATATCTTTCATATATTTAGCATAAGGATTCATTTTGAGCATATCAGTCAATCGCATACGTAGAAAGATAGGTCTAATCATTTCAGCAAAGCGCTCAAAATCCTCATCATCCTTTTTCTTTGATGGTTTGGGAGGAAAGGGCGTGGGTTTCTGAACCCATGGTTCTCTTTCTTTACCATGTTTCCTAGCAACAAAGTCTCTTTTATCACAGCGTTGATTCTTTGATTGTGGGTTATCAAGATCAACAGCAGGTTCAATTTCTACATCTTTATCATTACTAGGTTGAGCATCATCATGAACATCATCATTAATATTTTCACTAGGTTCATGTTCATTACCAGATTGTGTTTCAGCATCGGACATAGATATATCATTTGGATTATCATGTGGTTCAGCAATAGGTTCACTAGAAGTTTGCACAATTCTATCATTTTTCTTTTTCTTCTTTTTAGAAGAACTAGGAACATCAATATTATTTCTTTGAGAATCTTGCTCGATTCTCTTGGGGTGGCCTTGAGGATACAAAGGTTCCTGAGTCATTCTACCAGTTCTAGTAGCCACTCTAACAGCATAATCATTTTTCTTACTATTCATTTCATCAAGCACTTCTTTTTGAGCTTTAAGTACTTGTTCTACTTGAGTGGTAACCATAGAAGCATGTTTGCGAACAAGTTTAAGTTCACCTCTAATATTAGCCATATAATCACCCAAGTATTTAATCATATCGGAATTGTATTTCAATTGTCTACCAAAATAAGCATTAAAATTTTCTTGTTTGACAATAAAATTGTCAAACTCATCAAAGCATTGCCTAGCAGACTTATAGTGAGGGATATCACCTTCATCAAATCTATAGAGGGAATTTACCTTTACTACCTGTGTCGGGATATCGGGATCAGGAGGTTCTTCAGTGAATAAAGGATTAAGATCATATACTTCCTCAACAGGCGGTATATTAAGACCATGTATTTCTTCAATACACTAGTAGAAAAGGGGGCTATGATCCAGGCCGGGGCAGCCCATTAGTCCCGGTTCAGTCTAGAACCGGGACTAATGGGGGCATTGGTTCCGGTTCGTGAGCCCAGGGGGCCGGCCGGGCCACGTGGGCCATTTGTCCCGGTTCATCAGGACCTTTTGGTCCCGGTTGTTGGGACGAACCGGGACCAATGGGCCTGGCTCCTGGCCCACCACCATTGGTCCCGGTTGGTGGCCTGAACTGGGACCAAAGGGCCACCTTTAGTCCCGGCTCATGCCACCAACCGGGACTAAATGGTCTCCTCGTTGCGATTCACAGTTTAGTCCCACCTCGCCAACCGAAGGGCGCCCACATTGGTTTATAAGCCCGTCCCTCTACGCATTGTTGAGCTCCTCTCAAAATGAAAATAGATGCCCCTATACAGGAAATTTGACTTAAATTCATAATGAATTTCTATGAAATTCATGGAAATTGATTATGAATTTAGGTTGAATTTTCTCTATAGGCGCATCTATGTTCATTTTTTTAGTAATTTTAATCACAAACATGAGATTCACACAAATTTCAAAGAATTCAAATTCTAACTATTCTAATTTGAAAACTAGAATCACTAACAGAAAGTTTATAATTTTTGGTATCTCTGTGCAGAAAGATTGTACATAGTAATATAATACACAAAGTGTTTTCACACAAATTTAGTAAACTAGTGATTCATAAACTAGAGATTCACACAAATTTCAAAGAATTCAAATTTTAACTATTCAAATTATAAGTATTTAGTTCTAAGTAGAAATAAAAAAATAAATAGAAAAAAAGAAAAAAAATGCCACCTACTAGGCCTGCACAGCCTGAATACGACTACAAACCCAATCATGGGCCAGGATTCAGGCCCGCAGCAGGCCCAGTAGGCCCACAGGCATTGCAGTGTCCAATTAGGCCCATAAGCCTGCATTTCAGAGGAGTTCGAGAGGGAAGAGGCAGCGGAGCTTATAAACTGGTGCCGGCCACTCTCAACTAGCGAGGTGGGACTAAACTCCCACCACCGCGCCAGCGCAAGGCCATTGGTCCCGGTTGGTGGCTCCAACCGGGACTAAAGGGGGGAATTGGTCCCGGTTCGTTACAGAAACCGGGACGAATGCCCCCCTTTAGTCCCGGTTGGTTCCAGCAACCGGGACAAAAGGCCGCCACTTCCCGCCCTTTGGGCTGCCGAAAAGTGGCCTTTGGTCCCGGTTGGTGGCACCAACCGGGACTAAAGGGGGGCATTAGTCCCGGTTTCTATCACGAACCGGGTCCAATTCTTCGTCTATATAAGTAGCACTTGTGAAATTTTCGATTCAGTTCATTCTCGCCCCGCCCGACGACGCCGCCAGTCTGCGCCTCCCCGTCGCCCCTGCCTCCGACGCCGTCCCGCGCGACCGCAGACGCCGTCGCCGCCCCATGCCCCCCTGCCTCCTCGCCGCCGACGCCGTGCCCCTCACCGTCGTTGTCGCCGCCCCCTGCTTTCCTCATCCGCCCGTCGCGCCGCGCCCCTCACCGTCGCCATCTCCGCGCCTCTCACCGTCGCCGTTGCCGCGCCCCTCACCGTCGCCGGCCTCCTCGTCGATCGTCGCCGGCCTCACTAAATTGCGTAATTTCCTAATTTAGTGTGTAGGTTAATTTAGATGCGTAATTTATAGGATGTATAGTTAATTGAGTTGTTAATTTAGTGTGTAGTTAATTTAGATGCGTAGTTTAGATTTTGTTCATAGATTTTTTATGATTTTTTTTTTCTGTTGTAATTTTGTTCATAGATTTTTTATGATTCTTTCTGTTGTAATTTTGTTCATAGAATTTTTATGATTTTTTTTTGTTCATAGAATTATCTTTGTCAATTTACGTATATGTTCATATTTAGAAGAAAAAGAAGGAGAGAAAAAAGGAAAATAAGAAGAGGAAGAAGGAGAAGAAGAAGAAGAATAAGAAGAAGAAGAGGAGAGGAATAACAGAAGAAATAAATAAGAAGATGAAAAAGAAGAAAAATAGAGGAGAAGAAGAATCTTCATCTTCTCCTCTATTATTCCTTCTTCTTCTCCTCTTTTTTTCTTATTTTTCATCTTCTTATTTATTTCTTCTTCTCCTCTTTTTTTCTTCTTCTTCCTCTTCTTATTTTTGTTATCGGGTATGTCGTTGTCGATATACCCCCCTCCCCGATAACTTTTAGTAATTAGTACTACTTAGAAAGTGTTTAATGGACTTAGTTAGAACTAGGGCAACTTGTTTATTTTTAGTAAGTACTACATTATTCTATTTATAGTAAGTGCTTAGTAGTTGAACTAGTTGATTTAATAAAACTGGTTTATTTTACTATAGAAGTAGTTTATTTTTAGCAGGAAAATTAATAGAACTAGTTTATTTTTTTAGTTAAAGCAATTATTCCCGCCTCGACGTGGACGATGCCTATCCTGCATCCTCGTCATCGAGTCGGCGGAGGACGACACCTGCTTGACCAGATGGGCCATGTCCGGGACTGGGCTCCGCCGGGGTGGTACTGGGAGGCGCTACCTTCCGGGGGGCGTAGCTTGGTGAGGAGACAACCCGTCGTTGAACCGATCCTTGTTTGGTGGCGGTCGCGTGGGCCAGTGACGGTGCCGAGGCTTCCGGACACCACGGAGGTGGTACGTCACCGTGTCAGCGAGGAGGACGAGCACGTCCGTCGCTACATGGTTGCGTTGGAGGGCAGGTTCGAGAATACCTGGCAGGTTCTTCAGGGATCTCACTGGAGCTATGATCCTGTGATGGTTCCTTCCCTTTGGGTGTCCACCGCCCGCGCCGATACCCGTCGGGCGCTACGGTTCTAGCTGTACTGGCGATATGTATGATATATAGTATTCGACGTGTATTAGTGATAATATTCGATGTACGGACACATGGAGATGATGTAGTTTTTCTTATAATTGAAGGCATCCTAATTTGAGTACTACTTAATTTTGCGATTTGATTTTTCTTATTGAATGCTCAAATTGGAGAGCACTATGCACGGCATATGCATATGATTAGTTGAATAATAATGATCTAATTTAGTCTTTGAATTATGAATGTATAGGAAATGTCATCATCGGACGACGAAAGTCTCCCGGGGGAGTGCGACTGGTGCCACGACGATCGAGGTGAGTGCGACAAGCCTCACCTGGACGATGGTCGGCGCTTCAGCATTAAGCTCGAGGAGACCTTCGAAGTTGAAATGGTACGCAATGACGACAAGTGTTTTTTTTCATAATTAAGCATGACTTCAACTATTTCAACGTGTAATTTTCATCTTTTACAATTCGAGTATAGTTTATCCCATGCCATGCAAGACGCTATGTCTTGGAGAGGATGGATTTTGAAGACCATGAAAATTTTGAAACGAAGAAAATTCACCTAAGGACCCATCATGATGTGGATTTTGAAGTAAAGTTGTATAATGCTGAGAGCGTAACCCATTTTGGTTGCAAAAATTGGGAAGCATTTTGCAAATTGTATGGTTTTGTGAGGGTATGCTTGTCACCATGGATCTTGGTGATCCTGAAATCGAGCAAAACAATATGGACATTTGGGTCCTTGTTGATACTCCTCCAGTTCTACCACTATGTGAGTTTCTCAAACATAGTTAATTATTAATAGAACTTATATTGTTCATTTCAAAATAGTTGACAGCTTATTTCCATTGACAACTTATTTTGAAGTATCAAAGAATGTGCAGAAGATGGTAGATAGAACTTACTACACCGATGGCTCTGAGTTAACTTACAAGGAGAAAACTCTTCTGGTTGGATTTTGTAATGATATTGAGAATTACAATATCTACAATCGAACTCCTCAACATTATGGTCAATACGTGCCACTAGTGCACGTGTTGAACTACGGTAACAACCATGGAGATACCCTGGTAAGTTTTTTTACTATTATGACATCCGTGCATCTTTTTGCATACTTCTAAAACTAGTACATCATTGCTAACTACTAAGTTATTACTATGTTTTTCAACAGCTTATCCCAGAAGATTGTGTGCCTCATTTGATGTATCAGAATGGCGGCAGCCTTCGTGTTTTGAACATATATCCAGGTCATCCTACGAATCTCAACTGTCCATACTGGATTTCTAAAACAAGTGGAGACATGACAATCAAAGGATGGAAAAAATGTATGGACAGTTGTAAGGAGCTTCTTGGAAGCAAAAGGAAGCGAGGCGCAAGAATTGGAGATAGGATGATCTCCATTCTTCATAAAGGAGAGTCAGGGTCTATATTGTTTTATGCTATTTTACCTTAAGTGTGTTTAGGTCCGATCCTACCTGATACTGATGATCATGTGCTAAGAACAATTATGTAGGGTTGGCTCCGATGACTATGAGGATGACGATCGTATGACTTATTATTAATAACGAGTAGAAGTTGTATGATGATGCTTGATTAATTAGTAGGACTTGTTATTATATATGATGATGTATGATGCGAGCATGCATGAGTTATTATATATATATCTACGGGTGAAATGAACATATGTAGTCCTTGCAAGGACTACATATAAGAGAGGACACTTCTCTCTATTAGCTAGCTAATAACAACCTAAAAATAACCCCCTAAACCCCTAAAACAGCCACTTTTTTTCAAAAAAAAGAAAAGCTCCTGCTGACGCGTGGAAGCCTTTTGGTCCCGGTTTATGTCATCAACCGGGACCAAAGGCCCCCCTGCCTGGGCTGCCGGCAGCGGCCACGTGGAGGCCCATCTGTCCCGGTTCTGGTTTGAACCGGGACTAAAGTGTGAGGGTATTAGTAACGACCCTTTAGTCCCGGTTCAGGAACCGGGACTAAAGGCCCTTATGAACCGGGACAAAAGGCCGGTTTTCTACTAGTGATAGGAGGTAAATTCTTAACATCTTCAGCTTTAATACCTTTTTCTTTCATAGATTTCTTTGCCTCTTGCAAATCTTTAGGAGTGAGAAATAGAACACCTCTCTTCTTCGGAGATGGTTTAAGAATAGGCTCATTAATTGGAGCAGGAGCTGGCTCAGGGGCTGGCTCAGGAGGTGCCCAATTATTTTCATTTGTCAACATATTATTCAATAGAATTTAAGCTTCATCCGGTGTTCTTTCCCTGAAAAGAGAACCAACACAACTATCCAGGTAATCTCTGGAAGCATCGGTTAGTCCATTATAAAAGATATCAGGTATTTCAGGTTTCTTAGGAGGATGATCAGGCAAAGCATTAAGTAACTTGAGAAGCCTCCCCCAAGCTTGTGGGAGACTCTCTTCTTTAATTTGCACAAAGTTGATATTTCCCTCAAAGCAGCTTGTTTCTTATGAGCAGGGAAATATTTAGCAGAGAAGTAATCAATCATATCCTGGGGACTACGCACACAACCAGGATCAAGAGAATTAAACCATATCTTAGCATCACCCTTTAATGAGAACGGAAATATTGTGAGTATATAGAAGTAACGCGATCTCTCATCATTAGTGAACAGGGCAGCTATATCATTTAACTTAGTAAGATGTGCCACAACAGTTTCAGATTCATAGCCATAAAAAGGATCAGATTCAACCAAAGTAATTATATCTGGATCAACAGAGAATTCATAATCCTTATCAGGAACACAGATAGGTGAAGTTGCAAAAGCAGGATCAGGTTTCATTTTTTCTCTAAGTGATTCTTTGTTCCATTTAATCAATAACCTCTTAAGCTCATATCTATCTTTGCAGGCTAAAATAGCTAAAGAAGAATCTTTGTCAAAAAGATAACCCTGAGGAATAACAGGCGTATTTTCATCGTCACTTTCATCATCATATTCAGATTCATCAATTTCTCTTTCTCCAGCCCTAGCAATTTGTTCTTCAAGAAATTCACTAAGGGGCTCAGTAGTATCAGGCATAGAAGCGGTTTCATCATAAGTATCATGCATAGAAGAAGTGGCATCATCAATAACATGCGACATATCGGAACGAATAGCAGAAGCAAGTTTTGGTGTCGCTAGCTTACTCATAACAGAAGGTGAATCAAGTGCAGAGCTAGATGGCAGTTCCTTACCTCCCCTCGTAGTTGAGGGATAAATTGTTGTCTTAGCGTCTTTCAAATTCTTCATAGTGTCCAGCAGATATAATTCCCAAGTGACTCAAAGAATAGAGCTATGCTCCCCGGCAACGGCGCCAGAAAAAGGTCTTGATAACCCACAAGTATAGGGGATCGCAACAGTTTTCGAGGGTAGAGTATTCAACCCAAATATGTTGATTCGACACAAGGGGAGCCAAAGAATATTCTCAAGTATTAGCAGCTGAGTTGTCAATTCAACCACACTTGGAAACTTAGTATCTGCAGCAAAGTGTTTAGTAGCACAGTAATATGATAGTGGTGGTAGCGGCAACAAAAGTAAAGACAGCAAAAGTAATATTTTTGGTGTTTTGTAGTGATTGTAAAAGTAGCAGCAGGAAAGTAAATAAGCGAAAACCAGTATATGGAAAACTCGTAGGCACCGGATCAGTGATGGATAATTATGCCGGATGCGGTTCATCATGTAACAGTCATAACCTAGGGTGACACAGAACTAGCTCCAATTCATCAATGTAATGTAGGCATGTATTCCGTATATAGTCATACGTGCTTATGGAAAAGAACTTGTATGACATCTTTTGTCCTACCCTCCCGTGGTAGCGGGGTCCTATTGGAAACTAAGGGATATTAAGGCCTCCTTTTAATAGAGAACCGGAACAAAGCATTAGCACATAGTGAATACATGAACTCCTCAAACTATGGTCATCACCGGGAGTGGTCCCGATTATTGTCACTTCGGGGTTGCCGGATCATAACACATAGTAGGTGACTATAGACTTGCAAGATAGGATCAAGAACTCACATATATTCATGAAAACGTAATAGGTTCATATCTGAAATCCTGGCACTCGGGCCCTAGTGACAAGCATTAAGCATAGCAAAGTCATAGCAACATCAATCTCAGAACATAGTGGATACTAGGGATCAAACCCTAACAAAACTAACTCAATTACATGATAAATCTCATCCAACCCATCACCGTCCAGCAAGCCTACGATGGAATTACTCACGCACGGCGGTGAGCATCATGAAATTGGTGATGGGGGATGGTTAATGATGACGACGGCGACGAATCCCCCTCTCCGAAGCCCTGAGCGGACTCCAGATCAGCCCTCCCGAGAGGTTTTAGGGCTTGGCGGCGGCTCCGTATCGTAAAACGTGATGATTTCTTCTCTCTGATTTTTTTCTCTCAGAAAGCAGATATATAGAGTTGGAGTTGGCGTCGGAGGGCATCCAAGGGGCCCACGAGGTTGGGGGGCGCGCCCTAGAGGGGGGAGCCCCCCACCCTGGTCTTCATCTTTGGCGAGGATTTATTATTATTTTTTCTAAGGTGTTCCGTGGAGTTTCAGGTCATTCCGAGAATATTTGTTTTCTGCACATAAAACAACACCCTGGCAATTCTGCTGAAAACAGCGTCAGTCCGGGTTAGTTCCATTCAAATCATACAAGCTAGAGTCCAAAACAAGGGCGAAAGTGTTTGGAAAAGTAGATACGACGGAGATGTATCAATGGATCATGAATTCCCAGAGGGTTTTAAACCCGTAAACATCGAATCATATGATGGTACAATAGATCCCGCGGTGTGGATCGAGGACTTCCTCCTCCACATCCACATGGCTCACGGCGATGATCCACACGCCATCAAGTACCTCCCGCTAAAGCTTAAAGGACCAGCTCGGCATTGGCTGAATAGCTTCCCAGCAGACTCCCTTAGCTGTTGGGAGGACCTGGAAGACGCATTCCTCGATAACTTCCAGGGCACTTATGTGCGGCCACCAGATGCCGATGACTTGAGCCACATAATTCAGCAGCCAGCGAATCGGCCAGGCAATTCTGGACACGGTTCCTAACCAAGAAGAATCAAATTGTCGACTGTCCGGATGCAGAGGCCTTAGCGGAATTTAAGCACAACATCCGTGATGAGTGGCTCGCCCGGCACCTCGGCCAGGAAAAGCCGAAATCCATGGCAGCCCTCACGACGCTCATGACCCGCTTTTGCGCGGGAGAGGATAGCTGGCTGGCTCGCAGCAACAACATATCAAGGAACCTTGGCACTTCGGATACCAAGGATAGTAACGGCAGGCCATGTCGCAGCAAACATAAGTGCCGCAATAATGGCGATAACACCGAGGATACGGCAGTCAATGCCGGATTCAGAGGCTCTAAACCCGGTCAGCGAAAAAAGCCATTCAAAAGAAGCACTCCGGGCCCGTCCAGTCTGGACCGCATACTCGATCGCTCGTGCCAAATACACGGCACCCCCGACAAACCAGCCAATCACACCAATAGAGAATGCTGGGTGTTCAAGCAGGCAGGCAAGTTAAACACCGAAAACAAGGACACGGGGCTACACAGCGATGACGAGGAGGAGCCCCGGCCGCCGCACACGGAAGGACAGAAGAGGTTCCCCCCACAAGTAAGGATGGTGAACATGATATACGCAACCCACATCCCCAAGAGGGAACGGAAGCGTGCACTAAGGGACGTATATGCAATGGAGCCCATCGCCCCAAAGTTCAACCCATGGTCCTCTTGTCCAATCACCTTTGATAGCAGGGACCACCCCACTAGTATCCGTCATGGTGGATCTGCCGCATTGGTCTTAGACCCAATCATTGACGGATTTCACCTCACTCGAGTCCTTATGGACGGCGGCAGCAGCCTGAACCTGCTTTATCAGGATACAGTGTGCAAAATGGGTATAGACCCCTCGAGGATCAAACCCACCAAAACGACCTTTAAAGGCGTCATCCCAGGTGTAGAGGTGCATTGTATGGGCTCAGTCACACTAGAAGTGGTCTTTGGATCTCCGAACAACTTCCGAAGCGAGGAATTAATCTTCGATATCGTCCCGTTTCGCAGCGGCTATCATGCACTGCTCGGGCGCACCGCATTTGCAAGATTCAATGCGGTACCGCATTACGCGTATCTCAAGCTCAACATGCCAGGACCTAGGGGGTCATCACAGTCAATGGAAACACAGAGCGCTCGCTCCGTACGGAGGAGCACACTGCGGCCCTCACAGCAGAAGCACAAAGCAACCTTTTAAGGCAATCCACCAGTTCGGCGATCAAGCTCCCGGACACCGTCAAACGCGTCCGGAGTAACCTGAAACAGGATCGCCTGGCACATTCAGAGCTCGCCTAGCAATTCGGCCCCCACCCTAGTCTCATTACAATGGCAAAATCCGTCCCGCGTGTACATAATTACGCATTGAAAATACCATGGCTGTCGGCGGGGGCACGATCAAGGCACGCCCCACAATGCGGTTCAACCGCACTAGGGGGTTACTACCTTTATCATCCTCTCTCTTTCAGGACTTTACTCTCTGGAAGCCCTATCCGGAAGTACGATACCCGGACACATGATACAACACCCAAGGAGGCAGGAAGCTACATCATGCAATGGAATCCCCAGGTGGTCTCTGATAACGAGTGAAATACCTATTTTAAATACTAGCTCGCAGCTTGCCCTTGCACGGGACATGTCAAATATTCCCATTTTTTGCTTATCGCACTGCTTGTATCTGTATGCATCAACCCATTTCTTAAATAAACAAGGCATAGCACTAGTCTCTTATTGCATTCTATATTCTTTTTTATATATATGTTCACCTATGACAATCAGCACCTGTACACTCTAGTACGGCCAATACGCCAGGGGCTTCCGTATACCCCATAATTTGGCGTGAGAAGTCCGCCCACTTTCGACAGTGCGGCACCCCGAACTTATAGCATTATATGCATCAGCTCTGAATAATGTCTTGGGTCAATAGTTGGGTTTGCTCGGCTCCCATGTTTTGGTACCTTCGTTCCGCTATATCGGCTAAGGTATCACTGGGAGAACTACTGCGATTGTGCCTCGGTTCTTCCGGCCGAGCACCTCAGTAGAGAAAGCTAAAACTGACTGTCTTGACGAGGCGAGAGCTGGTCGCTGTTCGAGAGGTCTCAAGTCCCTAAAGACTTTTTCCGCTTCGGGCGAGGAGTCAGCCTTGTCCGCCTTAGGCGTGTATAGCGCCCCAACTTCGTCTTTCCGAATACTAGGGGCTTCACCAAAATTTAAAATTGTAGACTTCTATGGCTAAGTGAGAGTGACAAAGCATTGTAGTCTGATTGCCTGGTTCGCTGCGCTGAGCACCTCTCTCGAAGGACCCATAAATGGGAAAAAGAGTGCCCATATTTATCCCGAACACCTCAGCACTGGTTGCATGGGGGCTGAAGCCGACGACTAACAACTCTCAGATTTTATAAACGGCCGAACAGAAGGTAATATTTTAAATTTGAAAGCGTTGCATAGCACAAACGAACTAGTTTTCATAAATACGGGATCACATGAGCAAGTTCATTCAAAGATTACATCTTTGGTACACTCGTCTGCCATGAGACGGGAACCCTTCAGGACACCTTCATAATACATTTCGGGGTGGCAATGCTCCTTGCCCTGCGGTGGCCCCTCCTTCACCAGCTTCTCGGCGTCCATCTTCGCCCAGTGCACCTTTGCACGGGCAAAAGCCCTGTGGGCACCCTCGATGCAGACAGACCGCTTTATGACTTCCAGCCGTGGGCAGACATCCACAAGCCACCTCACCAGGCCGAAATAGCTGTTGGGAAGGAAATCGCCAGGCCACATCTGGACTAGAAGGCCCCTCATGGCCTGTTCGGCCGCCTTGTGGAGCTCGACAAGTTGCTTCAGCTGGCCGCTCACGGGCATGGGGTGTTCGGTCCTTGTATATTGAGACCAGAAAAACTTCTCCGTCGAGCTTCCCTCCTCGGCCCGGTAGAACTCCACGACATCAGACACACTACAGGGCAGATCTGCGAACGCTCCTGGAGAGCTCCAAACTCGGGTAAGTAAAAGGAATTTTTCTTTCGCATGCTTACTTTGCATAATGAATGCCTTACCTGCCGCTATCTTCTTCACCGCCTCAATTTCCTGGAGGGCCTTTTGGGCTTTGGCCTTGGCATGTTTTGCGCTTTCAAGGGCCTTGGCAAGCTCAGACTCTCGCGTCTTCGAGTCAAGCTCCAAGGACTCATGCTTCTTCACGAGCGCCTGGAGCTCTGGCTGCACCTCCCCTACCCGGGCTTCGTGTCTTTCTCGCTCGGTGTGCTCCTTGGCCGCTTTGTTTTCGGCCTCGGTGAGCAACTGCTTCAGTTGCGGACCCTGGTACATCCATGATGATCCTATTATCTTGCAACCAAAACTTTTTTTATATAGACAAGGTATTGCTTACCTTTGTTCTCCTCGAGCTGCTTTTTGGCAAGCCCGAGTTCTTCCTCAGACCGCTCGAGGTGCAGCTTCAGTGCGGCGATCTCTGCAGTATGTGCGGCAGCGGCCAACAGTGAAGCCTGCACACGCATATAGACATATTTGGATTAGACTCCTGCAGTTATTATTCGATCCTCTATTCAGCTTTTTCTTCGCGAAACGCCAAACAGCACATCAGGGGCTACTGTCTATGTGGTAACATTTTCTTATAATTTAATTACTTAACTCAAAGCCTGTTAGGAGGCTGGCACAAGCTTCGGTTAGTCCGCTTTTGGCAGACCGAATCTTCTCGATCACAACACTCAAAATAGTGCGGTCCTCTTCGTCGATGGAAGCGCCTCGAAGCGCTTCCAACAAATTGACCGGTGCCTCTGGATGGACAGAGGCCACCGGCGTGGGCAGCTTGTCTCCCTTAATAGGGAGTTGCCTGCTGGAATCTGGAACCACTGAAGGCTCCGGCGCGGTGTCCGGCCAACGGCCGGACTTGGAGCCTGTGGGAGTCTTGCTCCCTTTGCGCCCCGGGCCTGGAAGGTCGCCTCGAGGCGCCTCTAGGACCCCCTCCCCTCGGCTCGATGCCCTCGCAGACAACACTGCGACGTTGTCCGTAGGGCGGGGGGTAGAAGCGGTCGGAAGTGAATCACTCTTCATATCCGACGAGCCCAAAGAATCACCCGACGAAGATACGTCGATACAGGCTCTGGGCAGTCTGCATAATCGTGTTCTGCATGAGTAGAAGCAGTTCGATAAAGTAGACCAATAATTGCTATGATATTCGGATACTTACGACTTCGCCAGGAGCTTGTCCCTGAGCAGCCACTCGTCGCCACTGTCGGCGACCGTCGTGGAGTAGTCCGGAAGGAGAATTCTTCCCTTCTTGGACTCTTCGGCCTCCCTGGTTGGGGCGGCCTTCCTTTTCTTGTCTCCCCCGACTAGGGGGGGAGAACCTTCATCTTCCTGCTCCTCGCTTTCACGAGAGGAGTGCGTCTCGGAGTCATCGGGTGATGAGTCTGATACCACATGACGGCGGGAACTCTTTCAGGTCCCAGGCACGGACCAAGAGTCATCGTGGCAAGCTCTACATCAATGACGCAGGCTGGGGCCCCGAGGCCGGCTCAATTCAGTACGTGTACCAGGTCCCCTTCGGCGGAATCCACGTCTTCATCGGCAAGATCGATGAATCGGGCCCTGAGCCGGACATCTGCACCAACATCATCGAGATGTCTCAGCGTGCACAGCCCGCCCGGGTTCGACCAGCTGTGAAGTGTGCCTTTGTCAGATTTTATCCATGGGGCAGAATTGGAAGGCTCCGTGTCTGGTGGTGAAACGGCCGTCTACTCTGATGGTGAGTCATCCACGGGCGAGACCAGCTCAATGTATCAACTGCAATACGGACGGCTTGGGGCCTGTTCCAATGGTGACAGTATTTCGTACCCCCATGAGCCGCCGAACAGGGTTGCGATTTTCATGGCTGGCACCCAGCCGGTTTTTGATTCAACAGACGCCACGACAATGACTTCCAGTGCGGCAGCGGTAACAGCAGCTGGTGCTGGCAGGTCAGCTCGCCCTACTGGCTCAAGTTTTCACAAATCTGTTGGACGATCTAGCGTCTCTAATGGGGGTGGAGGTAACCGCAGACAACCGTGAACAACATAAGGTGGATGTGGCTAAGCTGCATGAAGAGATAGGACAAGCCAAGGAAGATCTGGAGGCAGAGAACGATAGGATGAATGCAGAGCGGGCCATTTTAGACGCTCAAGCACAGTGGAGAACGCTAGGATTAGAACGCTGCAAACGAAGTCTTAAGGCGAAAATACTGGAGTCGTCTGCCTTCAGTGTATGAGGCGAGGAACCTCTTCAACACACCTGGGGCAGGGGCCAGTAACCCGCCAGGTATAAACCAGATGACTGAAGCGCCAGGGGGTGGAGCGCCGGTTCAGCCACGCGTGACAGGTCCTCCGCATATGAATAACACCCTGCCTCAGTATGTGGTGACGCTGCCGGGTCATTATTCCAACCCTTTAGAAAATATGATTGACGCAGCTACGCGATTGGCGGCTCTGCCAGTCAAGGGTGAGACTCCAGCGGCGGTTGAAACTTGAAGGGCCAGGGAGCAACTTCAAACAACTTTGGTGCAGCAGCAGGCTTATTCCTATAGTCGCGACTGAATTCATTCGACCCCTCGTCCCAGCCGGAGCTACAGTAGGCGCATTGACTCGCCAGCGGTCTCGAGTACTGAGCAGCACTGTAACCAACCTCATGGACATAACCCGGCGTGTAATGATGCCAATGCACAGGATTTGGTGGACCAGTGCAGAGAACGCCGGGAGGCCGAGCTGGGCGGCTCAACTGGCGGCTCACCAACATGCGCCAGTTTACCCGACGGCTTCAGTTGAGCAGGTGTAACTTCTAGTTCTTTGGGTGTGCCGTGTTTAATGACGGCTCTACAAAACGAACGTCTTCCCAAAGACTTCAAAGGCCCTCGTAAGGTGCCTAAGGCTTGGGTGGAGAGTTATGAGATGGCTATGTTGATGCTGGATGTTAGCGAGGCTGCCTATGCTAAGTATTTCACCATGATGCTAGAGGGGACGGCTCGTACCTGGTTGAAGGGGTGGCCAGCCAACTCCATCGGATCATGGGCAGAGCTGAAGGCCCGGTTTATCCAGAATTTCAAAGATACATGCAAGAAGCCTATGTCGATCATGGACTTGGTTTCTTGTGTTCAAGATGATGGCGATTCAACGACCAGCTGGGTGCGCCGGGTCTCAACTATCATACATTCGTCAGATAACATCAATGTGGGCTCAGCAATTTTGATGTTGGAGAAAAACTGATGTTTCCTTCCACTCCAGCAGAAGCTTGGGCGGCTTAAGCGTCATTGCAACGACATGGGGGAGCTCATGGCGGCTCTTGTCAAGTATGCCGACTCTGATAGTACCAAGGACCCCGACTCTGATGATGAAAGAATGTGAAAGGGAAAGAAGAGTGGCGGTATGAAGGGACAGCAGTACAACCCAACCAATCAGGGCGGCAACGGTAAGTGCGGAGCTGGCGATTTTGTGGCTAACACCGGTGCACGGAATTATAACCAGCGTCGTAAGGGGAGGCCGGCTCAAGGGACAAAATTTGACCTTGAGGCGATGTTAAACTAGCCATCTCCAAAACATGGAACTGATCAAAAGCCAGCTACCCATCTGTGGAAACATTGCAGCATAATGAGACACTTTAGGGAGTCCATCCAACACAACCATGGCCCAAACGGCGGTTCAGGGTCCGGCTTTCATGGTCCGGGTCATGGAGGCGGCAGTTCAAATTCTGGGTTTCAAGGCCACGACAACCAAGGTGGCTACAACCAGTAGAATAATTAGGGAAATCAACAGCATGAGTAGTCTAGTTATCAGAGCAACCCGAAGCAATTAAATAGTGGACATTTGTCGGTTCAATATCCGGCGTATCTCGTAGTCCTGAGCTAGGCGTCTTGGAGTGATGGTAACATGAACACGGGGTTTTACCCAGCTTCGGGCTCTCTTGATGAGATAATACCCTACATGCTACTTTTGATTGTTTTCATATGGGTGTAGTACAGAGTACACGTATCTACCACGAGACTGTAGTAATGAATATCTGAGATCTATTGACTAGCCTGGCCTCGGTTTATATAAGACACCGGAGGCCTAGGGTTTAGGAGAGTCCTTGTCTTGGGCGAGTCTTCCTTGTATGCGGCAGGGGCAGTCCGAACTGGCCCATGAGTAAACGGCCCTAGGGCTCCTCGGCTCAATCCAAGAGACCAGGAGATGACGTGGTGAGTACCCCCTAGTCCAGGACACCGTCAGTAGCCCCCTGAACCGGTCTTCAAGTTGGGGACGCTCCTCGGTTCTTCCGAACTGCTCTTTGTCTTCGGTCGTCAGTCTTAAAAACTGGTTCAACAAATCTTCCCATCATCTATCTTGAGGATTGCCAAGCTAAATCTGAAGAGTTTATATGTCGGGTATCCAAGGAGCCCTTTTAAGTCTTTGGCCATTATCAATGCCTTGTTATTTTTACGCCGACCTCGGGTCTGAAGTGTTTCCCGTGCAGCAGTGTCCTCCTGCATCCGAGCTCCAACGCCGGACTGCATTCGAGGTATCTTTGGCAGCCGAGCACCAATGTCGGACCGCTTCTGAGCTCCAACGCTGGAATGTATTCGAAGAGTCTTGTTACAACCGAGCTCCAATGCCGGACTACATCCGAGCTCCAACGCTGGACTATGTCCAAGCTCCAACGTTGGACTATATCCGAGGTGTCATAGCTCACCTTGGTTCAAAAAAGGTGAAGGACTTTGAAGGGTGTTAGCCGAGCTTAGTGCCGAAAATGCCCTCTATAGAGCCAGCCGCTTGCATCTGAGCTTTATGCCGGACTGCTAACGAGATGAGGCACCACCTCGGGCATGGGCTGATTGTTTGTGGATTTTATTTCCGATTGATGCAATTTACTTACTGACGAGATATATGGCCAGTAGTACTCAAGGTGTGTGTCGTCCTAAAATTCCTAGATGCACTTTTAGATGAGAATAGTGATCGGCGGACGGACCCATGAGAGAGGGTTTTGAGAAGTCGCCGTAATATGCTAGCTTGATGCCGGATAGGTCCATATGGTACCTATTGTTGTCCGAAGACACGTTTGCGCCTAGTTCGGTCAAGCCAAACATTGAGCACTTTGAATTTTCTGCATTGAATAGGCAATGCAGTAGCCCCCGAGACACTGGTCGGGTGGCAACACAAGATCAGGGGATTGATGTACCCCTTAAATATTTGTAAACAATAAGCACGAAGCCCAATAGCCCCCGAGCCTTAATGTGGGCACCGGTGGCCGAATTAAGGATCGATATCCGAAGTAAAATCACAAATTATGAGTAATGATTCTATGTATCCAAGTACTCTACATCATTAATGCTCGGGTCCGCATTGTACAAAACTTTGTTGACCGACCATCGGCTTCCACCTCCTTGGCCAGTAGCCGAGGAGTGTTTGTCCTACTTTATAAAGCCTTTATGAGTGCAAAGATTTACGACAAATAAGGCAATCCGGTCATACAGTTTTATAAACAAAGGTACGCGGAGAGATATGTAAGCACAGGAGGCAGGCAACCCAACTTGGCCAAAATCTTAAGTCAAATTGATGCATATTTATGGCTTTATAACGACGATTGCGGAAGGCATCCCTCATATATGTAATACAAACACCGATGATATGTTTATTTTGACTCCGTTGCGACCGTTTATCATTTGAAAGTGGCCCATCGTCGGCTTCCACCCGCTTGTAGATGCAACGCAGGGTGTTTCCGCAATAACGAAACAACCCTTAGCCGACGTCTCGGTGCCCTAAGGCGGTTGTGTTAGCGGAAATGAGGCAATCAGATATGCGGGCTTTATAACTTTCACTTAGTCTTAGGAGCTTCAAGTTGGGAGGCCAAGTTACTAGCCCTCAGTTAGTGTTCGGCGACAATCGAGGTCAAGTCGTAAACACTTCAGTCAATGTTATGAACGGACCGTCATTTAACACGGGGTGACCTCTATCGATCTTTATAGTTTAATACAGTCATCAGATCACTAACCAGTTTACGCTTAGTGTTTCAGTCAGTTTTCGGCTTCTCCACTGAGGCGCTTAACCATGCTAGTTGGAAGCACAATCGCAGTGGTTCTCCTTTTGCGCACCTAGCCGAACAAAGCGGAACGTAGGCGGCAAGGACAGGAGCCGGGCAACCCAACTATTGACCGAAGACACAGTTCGAAACCAATGCATATATAGCAATATCCGAGCATGTTTTTGCCGAATCTCTAAAGGTGTCCGGCATTGCACTACGAGACTAATGCTTGAAACACAGAAATAGTTTAAAAGTGTCGTGTGCTCGGAAAACCAAAAACTTCAGCAAAAACTGGTCGTCCGAACTAGATCAAGTGTTCGGTGCCAAATCGAAAATTGGTCTCAGAGAGAAAAGGAGAAAAAAATTGTGCTTCTTTCGTGCTTTAACATGACACATCCTATCTCAAGACTTCAAGCGGGTCAGCCTACGGCTTGAACCTCCTATCCCGAAGGCCGAGTACTTCTCATTAGGCCAGTTTAGCAAACTAAACTCTAGCAGCTTCGAGAGAGAAATTAGGCTCTTCAGCTATTGACCACACACTCGCGTCGAAAAAGGGAGTGATAGAAAAATTCTTTGCAATGACTAAGAAGAAAACACTGATTATAAAATGGCTCATGTAAATTTAAGAGCCCCCAAGTGACTTGGGTAGAAGAATTTTATATATAATGATCATATGTACTGAAGTACTTATATCATATCTACGTTCACCTAAACATTAAACGCGTCTTAACTGACCGTTGGCTTCTCCCTCTTCGGTCAAGGGACGAAAAGTGTTATGTACTCCACCTGTCAAGAATATGGACGGTGTTTCCGATAACCAGGCAATCAGGCCATAAGGCTGCAACAGACAAAGCGCGCTCAGGGAACTTATGCTATATATTACTGACGAAGTGTAAGAAGCATCTTTGAAGAAAATAGTACCCCCACCAATACCTTTCTTCGGTTGCTCATTGTTACTATGAGACTTGTGCAATAGATTTTTTGTATTCATGAGTTCTGTTGTGTGCCGACCATGATTGAAAACAATAAGAGCGCTAGCTTTCGGCTTCACCCAGTCTGAGGTCCGAGCTCGGATGACCCGATCGTGACCAAGTTGCCCACCCCTGGTAGACGATGTTTGACACAGGGCGGTAGCGGCGAGGCCAAGCTGTATGCCATATTGACCGATCTATGAAAAATATAGATGACCGAAGTAATAAATTCTTAAAATTAAGAGTAAAGAACATGCACCATTAGTATTGGAAAAATATCACCTGGATGTTTGGGGGTGATCGTAGCAGATTGAAGCAAACAGACGAACTGATCTGTGTTCAGATTACTTTGATCTTTCACAGGGATCCACCAGTACGTGAAAGCCATAGTACTAGTACTAGTTGAGCTGCTATACTTTTGGAACCATGCTTGCGCAGAATTAAAAAAGGAAACAACATATAGAAGGAAAAGGACAAAAGGGAAGGGATCTTCCTAGATGGCTCTTGCCGTGCAGGAGCGTCCTCGGCTCTAACGCCTGGTACTTCTTGGGATCCAGTACCGCATATGCCAGGCAAGGCAAGCTGCTGGTCGATCTCTATGTACACGTCCCATTTGCCTGATCTCCTGATCTCCAGCGAGGTATGGCCGGTGCTGCATGACGCATGCATGTTCGGCGGAGGCCTCGGTTCGCCTAGTATATCCGGATCGCCCGACGGCGCTTGAGATCAAATCTAGTCTGCAAACTGAATAGCGCAAGAGTACAGACAATAATTGCAACAGAAATCTGATGTAGATGAAATAGATTGAATTGAAATCATAACACCTGATTTATGTCGTCGATCCGTGACGACACCTAGCAGGCTCTCAATGAAAGCAGCAATGTCGGTTCAATAACCGGCGTATCTCGTAGTAGGGGTTCTGAGAAAGGCGTCTTGAAGCGATGGTAACATGGACATGGGGTTTTACCCAGCATCAGGCTCTCTAGATGAGATAATACCCTACATGCTTCTTTTGATTGTTTTCATATGGGTGTAGTACAGAGTACACGTATCTACCATGAGATTGTAGTAATGAATATCCGAGATCTATTGACTAGCTTGGCCTTGGTTTATATAAGTCACCGGAGGCCTAGGGTTTAGGAGAGTCCTTGTCTTGGGCGCCAAGTCTTGTGGAGTCTTCCTTATATGCGGCAGGGGCAGTCCGAACTGGCCCATGAGTAAACAGCCCTGGGGGTCCTCGGCCCAATCCAAGAGATCGGGAGACGACGTGGTGAGTACCCCGTAGCCTAGGACACCGTCAACAGTATAACGTCTTCACCACCAGCTTGTGTAAACGGGATTAGAAGCTTCATAAGAGGGCAGTGAATGCTGTTGAGCCGGCGGTGACACGTTATTTACGGTGGTCCGAACAACCTATTGTGTGGTGTTGTGAGGATCATCCGCCCCGGGTTGATAATCCGGGTCACCTGGCTGTGGTGGTGGCGCCTCAGGTTGGAGGTTATAAATTTACTAAGGTACTCATGGATGGAGGCAGCAGTATTAACATACTTTATTATGAGACCTTCCGTCGCATGGGACAAACTGATAAGAATCTTAAGCTGTCAAACACTGTTTCCATGGTGTGATGCCGGGTAAGTCAGCCTACCCAGTGGGTAAGATATCTTTGGAAGTTTCCTTTGGATATGAGCATGATTCCAGGTCTGAGACTTTAACCTTCGAAGTAGTCAAGATCATGAGCCCTTATCATGCTCTGTTTGGGCGGCCGGCTCAAGCTGTGTTCAGGGAAAGGCCTTGTTATGTTTACTTACAGCTTAAGATACCGTGTTACAAGGGCACCATCACAGTGCACAGGAGTCGCAATGTAGCTTTGGAGTGTGAAGAAGGTGATGCTGCTTATGCTGAATCAGTTTGTGCAACAGAGGAGCTGAAATTTTACAAAGATAATGTTGACCCGGCAGACATGAAGTCCTAGAAAAAGCCAACAATAGAGCATGATCTTTCGTTAAAGTTTAAGTCGACAGATGACACTAAATTGGTTGACTTCGTTCCTGGCGACTCATCTAAGCAGTTCAACATCAGTGCTAATCTGGATCCGAAATAGGAAAGCGCGCTCATCGAATTCATCCGTGAGAGACGGGACATCTTTGCATGGAAGCCTTCAGACATGTCGGGTGTACCGAGGGAACTCGATGAGCACACTCTTAATATTGATCCGAAGTTTAAGCCGGTCAAGCAATTTCTTCGTCCTTTCAACGAGGAGAGGCGGAAGGCTATTAGTGAAGAGGTGGCCGGACTCTTAGCGGTCGGGTTTATCGTTAAAGTTTTTCATCCTGAGTGGTGGGCTAACCCGGTGTTGGTGCTTTAGAAAAACGGCACTTGTCGAATGTGTGTGGATTACATGGACTTATACAAGGCTTGTCCGGCTGATCCGTTTGTTCTCCCTCGTATTGATCAAATCATTGATGCTACGGCGGATTGTGAGCGCTTGAGTTTATTGGATGCTTATTCTGGATACCATCAGATCAAAATGGCAGTTAAGGACCAGGAGAAGACATCTTTCACTACTCCGTTTGGAGCCTTCTGCTATGTGTCTATACCTTTTGGGATCAAGAGTGCCCAGGCGACTTACCAACGGTGTGTGCGGAATTGCCTTCACAATCAGATCAGTGACTTACCAATGCTTTTCGTCACGGTTTTTATTAGCTGACAGCCCATGCTGGCGCTGAGGATTTGGTCAGCAAATGTGACAGTTGTCAGAAGTTTTCACGGCGAGCTCATGTGTTGGCTCAGGAGTTGATGATGATTCCAATCACTTGGCCGTTTGCAACTTGGGGGCTTGATATGGTTGGGACTTTTAAGAGGTCCAAGGATAAGAAGGCCCACCATTTGGTGGCGGTTGATAAGTTTACTAAATGGGTTGAAGCAGAGCCGGTCAGTAAGTGTGATGCAACAACAGCGGTTCAATTCATCAAGAAGGTGATCTTTCGTTTTGCCTTTCCACACAGCATTATAACAGATAATGGTACTAATCTCTCTAAAGGCCCTATGAAAGAATTTTGTCAATGGGAGCAAATTCGACTTGACGTCTCCTCTGTGGCTCACCCTCAGTCCAATAGTCAAGCGGAACGAGCTAATCAAGAGATTCTGCGAGGTATCAAGCCCCGGCTTATGGTTCCTTTGAAACGAACACCAGGTTGTTGGGTGGAGGAGTTACCCTCAGTGTTATGGAGTATCAATACAACCCCAAACAGATCTACGGGTTATACACCTTTCTTCATGGTTTATAGGGCAGAGACAGTTCTCCCTAGTGATATCCGTCATGATTCACCACGGGTGGCAGCTTATGTCGAAGCTGATAATGAAAAGGCACGTCAAGATGCACTTGACCTATTGGATGAGGAGCGTGATCTTGCGGCGGCTCGTTCGGCGATTTACTAGCATGATTTACGTTGTTATCACAGCCACCAGGTCAAAACTAGAACCTTTCAAGAAGGAGACTTAGTGCTCCGGCTCATCTAGGATCAAACAGATATGCATAAGCTATCACCGCCTTGGGAAGGACCTTTTGTTGTCAGCAAGAACCTGTATAATGTGTCATACTATCTTATTGATGTTCGAGACTACAAGGACTCACGCAAGTCGGAGGAGGAGACCCGTTGGCCGTGGAATATCGCTAGGGAGAACCGCCTCAACCCTATAAACATAGGTCCCTGACGAGCACGACCTGTAAGTATGTCATTTGGGGCCTTCATGTTCAAACATAGGCATATTCGACCAAAGAGAACATAGAGTTACTACCCTCTTGACCAGGTTATCTTGTTCAAAGATAGGCGTATTCAACCAAAGAGGACATAACCTTTCTGGGTCATCCTACCTCTATACCAGCTGCTTCAACTCCATCAGGTCATCCTGATTGACCCGTCGTACTGTTAACAATCAGTATTTTATGGTATCTTCACCAAAGATCCTTAGCTTGTTAAAGTTAAAACGGAGGCTTGTCAGGCGAGAGCATGGCTTACAGATAGTCAGGATAGATCCAGGCTTCATAAGCCGCCTTCCATGAAACATGGATAAATTGGCCCGTGATGCATGCTGCTACTCTGACCCCGCGTACTCCTGATAAGTCTATATTTATACAAGACCTGACTTTATCTGGGTTCAAATGTCGATTGGGTACTGTGAGTGCCGGCTCACGGAAAGCACGTACCTTCTAGTGGCTCAGGCTAGTTTCATCGAAGAAGACACTTTGGCTTGGCGGCCTACAAAAGCCTTGCATTTTTTATTTCTTGTTTTTCATCTCTTTTTTGCCGTTTTGTTTTACAAATCGAGCCAAGCTGCCCTATTTATGGCTCATATTTGAAGCATCTTTTGGGTTCTGCAACCACTACAAAAAAATACACTTACGTGATGATACGTGTTTGTCACAGTAGGTCACGTTTTTTGTCAGGCATGTACATCCATGACAAATTTATGACAGAATCAAGATAGTCATACCTGTCCTGTCGTAGAAGTGTTCCATGACATTACCAAAATTATCATCACGGAAGTGTCCACTTCCATGACGATAAATCGCGCGTCAGAGAAGTGCTTCCGTCAAGGGTGACCGACACATGGCATCCACCGTAACGGAACGCCGTTAAGCTATCAGGTCCGGTTTTGGATCCAATAACCCGTTAACAGCCCTGACCAATGGGGATTTTCCATGTGTAAAATCATCATTGGCTGGAGGAAACATGTGTCGGCTCACCGTTGGGACAGATGTCATCCACTCATTGGACCCAAAGCGCCTATGATACGCTGACACGTGGCACGGCCCAACAGAGGCCCATTCTTGTGAAAAGGCCGGCCCGTTTGACTTGGTCAAAAGGTGGCAGGCCGGCCCACGGCAAGCCTGTTAACGACCTGTTCGCATATAACCCATTTACAGCCCGCTATCCTAGGGCCCGTTTATGGCCTATCCGAATTAGGCCCAGTAGCGTCATCTAGGCCGTCCAATATAATTCCAGCTCGTTTTAACTTCCGGCCCATGTATGGCCCATGACGTCTTTCGGCCCATATGAGGCCCTTAGTAACCCTCGGCCCTTTAACGGCCCATGGTAAAACTGGCCCGTAATGAACAGTGTATCACTTTATACCCATTAATGGCCCATTATTCCATTGGGCCGTTTCCAGCCCATGATATCTTTCGGCCTTCTCAGGGCCCATTTATTCTTGGGCTCATTTCCAGCATTCGGTTACTTATGGCCTGTTACTGTCATGTTCTGCTTGTGGGCCAAATTCAGCCCGTGGTTACAGTTGGCCCATTTGTGGCCCGTTAATACGTTCGGCCGTTTTCATGTCGAAAAAAACCGTTGGGCTGTTTTCATAGAGTTATCAAATACGGCCAATAAACAACCCGTTATTGTCCACGAATAGTACGGCCCATGATTGGCGAAATGACAATACGCCCCGTAGAAGGCCCATGGATCCTACGGCCTGTAAAAGGCCCATGGATCGTACGGCCCATAGAAGGCCCCTGGATCCTACGGCCCGTATAGAAGGCCAATGGATCCTACGACCCATAGAGGGCCCATGGATCATACTGCCCACAGGAGGCCCATGGTTACAACAGTCCGTGTGTTGCCATGATTATTTTGGCAAAGTTTCCAAAAATAGGTTTTTGTGGCCACTAGAAAAACACAGAAAAAGAACTCCAGTGACTACAAGAAAACAAGTTCCTAGCATATTCTTCAATGTAATTTTCTTTATTGTGGCATGAATGTTCAGATCTGAAATATTCAAGATAAAAGTTTAATATTGACATAAAAATAATAATACTACAAGCATACTAACAAAGCAATCATGTCTTCTCAAAATAACATGGCCAAAGAAAGTTATCCCTAAAAAATCATATAGTCAGGCTATGCTCTATCTTCATCACACAAAATATTTAAATCATGCACAACCCCGATTTCAGTCAAGCAATTGCTTCATACTTTAGTATTCTCAAACTTTTCACGCAATACATGAGCGTGAGCCATGGATATAGCACTACAGGTGGAATAGAATGGTGGTTGTGGAGAAGACAAAAAGGAGAACATAGTCTCACATCAACTAGGCGTATCAACGGGCTATGGAGAATCCCATTAATAGATATCAATGTGAGTGAGTAGGGATTGCCATACAACGGATGCACTAGAGCTATAAATGTGTGAAAGCTCAACGAAAGAAACTAAGTGGGTGTGCATCGAACTTGCTTGCTCATGAAGACCTAGGGCAATTTGAGGAAGCCCATCACTTGAATATACAAGCCAAGTTCTATAATGAAAAATTCCCACTAGTATATGAAAGTGATACAATAGGAGACTCTTTATCATGAAGATCATGGTGCTAATTTGAAGCACAAGTGTGGAAAAAGGATAGTAACATTGTCCCTTCTCTCTTTTCTCTCATTTTTTTGTTAGCCCTTCTCCTTTTTTATGGCATCTCTTTTTTTTTAGTCCGGAGTTTCATCCCGACTTGTGGGGGAATCATAGTCTGCATCATCCTTTCCTCACTTGGGACAATGCTCTAATAATGATCATCACACTTTTATTTCTTACAACTCAAGAATTACAACTCAATACTTAGAACAAAATATGACTCTATGTGAATGCCTCCGGCGGTGTACCAGGATATGCAATGAATCAAGAGTGACATGTATGAAAATAATGAACGGTGGCTTTGCCACATATACGATGTCAACTACATGATCATGCAAAGAAATATGACAATGATGGAGCGTGTTGCATGGCAATATATCTCAGAATGGCGATGGAAATGCCATGATAGGTAGGTATGGTGGCTGTTTTGAGGAAGGTATATGGTGGGTGTATGATACCTGCAAAAAGTGTGCGGTATTAGAGAGGCTAGCAATGGTGGAAGGGTGAGAGTGTGTATAATCCATGGACTCAACATTAGTCATAAAGAACTCACATATTGCAAAAATCTACAAAGTACTACACGCATGCTCCTAGAGGAAGGGTTGGTAGGAGTTAACCATCGCGCGATCCCGACCTCCACACATAAGGAAGACAATCTAGAAATAAATCATGCTCCAACTTGATCACATAACGGTTCACCATACGTGCATGCTACGGAAATCACAAACTTTAACACAAGTATTCCTCAAATTCATAACCACTCAACTAATATCACCATCTTCATATCTCAAAACAATCATAAAGAATCAAACTTCTCATAGTATTCAATGCACTTTATATGATAGTTTTTATTATAGCCCTCTTGGATGTTCATCACTTCTAGGACTAAAATTTCAACCAAAGCAAATTACCATGCTGTTTTGTAGGACCCTAAAAATAATATAAGTGAAGCATGAGAGATCAATAATTTTTATAAAATAAACCACCATCGTGCCTTTCAGGACCCCGATTCCAAGTCACATCGATCTAGCCGGTAACACCTCATATCACTTTGCGGCCTCACGCACGGTATCCCACGGGTGTCGCCTTACCATGGCCCGAGACCATTTGCTCCTTTTGGCTCACGTATATGATAGTGTCGCTAGCATCCATATGATAGAGAACTCGGGCCGACATGGCTAGTCGTGAACCCAAAGTGGCACAGACCTATGGAGACAGGCATACATGAATCACATCGAGCATGTCAGTCATCAGCGAGTGATTCCAGGCTGTAGCACTGGGCTAACAGGACTCCGGGGAACCCGGGCTATAGCAGGCTAGGCAGAACTCTGGAAGTCACAGCGTGACATTTCCCCGAAGGGACAGACATAGGAACGAAGTGAAACACATGCCGGCCAGTCAAGTGTCCTCAACAGTAGTGCTAGGCTAGCAGGACTCCGGTGAACCGGGCTGTAGCGGACTACTATGGCTCGAGGAACACTAGACTACATTTCCCCATAAGAAAGGCTACTAAGGATAAACAACTAGATTGTCGGATCCCACTCATACCAAGCATTTCAATCATACACACAATATGCCCAATATGAGTACATACAACATGGCATCACAACAAAACTCTACAACTCAAGTACTTTATTTAAAGGCTCCAGAGAGCCATAAATAACATGTTCATACAGATAGGGGTCACATGACCCGACACTCAAGTCATACAATCATACAAGCACATGCGGAAGCAGCTAGTCTGAGTACAGACTCTAGAAAGAAAGAAGGCTTCTCAAAGCCTGTCTATGTACATAGGGCCCTCCATGGCCAGGATCACCACCTGGCTGGCTAGTCACTCATCGACGTCAAGATCTACATAGAACCCATCGGAGGGGGCGGTGTTGTCGTCTGAAAACAGTAATTAAGCAAACATGAGTACAAAGGTACTCACCAAGTCTTACATCAGAACCTACTAAGCATGCTTATTCTCAAGAAGGTGGTGGGGTTAATGCAGCAAGCCAGCTTTGACTCTTGGCTAAGCTATCCTACAGAACTTCACCAGTAAAATAGTTTTCGCACACGAGTCCACTACTCACCAACACAATACTCCACCGTGGATCCTCCCTCGTCATCCTACGAGAGGGCCATCCTCGATACTCACACTTATCTTGAGTCTTTTAGTAGTATCCATTAACTTGTCTATGAACGGTATAGGCAACCAAGTAGTCCTTTACCGCGGACGCGGCTATTCGAGTAGTTTTATACCCTGCAGGGGTGTACTTCGTCATACACGCTTTCACCACTTACCGCCGCTTACACGACATGTACTCGGCAACCTTCAAGCGGAAGCCCAACGAGGGTGTCGGCCACGGCCTACCTAAACACTTAAGTCTCTAGTCCAGGTTTATCGCCTATCCAGGTTCCATCCGCAGGGAGTCCGGCCAAGGTTTCCACATACGGCCCTGAATGATGTGAACAGGGTCCCGAGACGCCAAACGGGCGCCCGACATACCCGGCCATGGTGTATCTACCGCAACATAGCCCACCCCTAGGGTCAGCGCTACGCACGGCCGCCAACACATATCCTACAAACACCAGAAACTATTTGCAACTCCTGGACAGAGTACTAAGGTGATTAAGAAGCCGAGAGGGTCCATTGGTTTGGGCCCAATGTACGGTAGTAACTGCATCTTAAATCACACATATAGATCTCAGTTCTTAGGGACGGCCTCAATGAAACAACCCACCATGTACTCCTACATGGCCTCTCATCGATACCTTTACCAAAACATGTTCAACACATCCCTCACATTACTGACATAAGCATTTCAGTCTAGCCCATCACCTAGATGAACCAGACCTGACACAACTCTAAGCATAGCAGGCATAGCAAGGTAGGAATCACATACGTGGCTCAATCAACTCCTACACATGCTAGTGGGTTTCATCTAGTTACTGTGGCAATGACAGGTCATGCAGAGGATAAGGGTTCAACTACCGTAGCACACAGCAATTTGAATCGCGTTATCTTAATGCAGTAAACAAGAGCAGAAGCGAGAACATGGGTTGTATCGGAATGATCAATGGTTGCTGGCCTGATGGAGTGGTAGTGGGATACTGCCCTTCAGTTGGATACTCGTGAATATCCTCGGAGCCAGAACCTACCACGAAGAACACATCAGAACACAATCAACACATGACGATATGCAACAATATGATGCATGCTATGACATGGCAATATGAATGTGTCTTGGCCTAATGCAAGTTATAATAGAAAGGAATGAACTCATTTGAATCAAAGATTCAAATATTAGCTCATTAAACATTGCCTTAATAGTGCATTTCCTTATTATGCTTAAACAGCAAGGTAAACTTGTTTTGTCATGCATGAAACCATTACAGATGGATAGATTGAATTTTTCTGATCATTTTTCATATATAAATCTTTGCATTTGGAGCTATGGTTGATTTTCTATGATTTTTAGAAGTTTTGACTATTTTCTGGAATTTCCTGAATAAAAATAAATCCAGAAAATGCATTACTGCGTCAGCATTGCGTCATGCTGAACTCAGCAGGTCAAAGGCGCCAGCCCAGGTCAAACCTGACTGGTGGGCCCCTTCTGGCAGCCTCTCAGCTAATTAACAGGATTAGATTAACACTAATTAGCTGTCAGTGGGGCCTGGGCCCACATGTCAGTGACTGATTTAATTAAAATTAATTAATACTAATCCTAATTTAGTTAGCAAACCGGCCCCACCAGTCATAGACTCAAGGGGGGTCTACCTGGGTCCACCCAGGGGTCAAACTGGGTCAAACTCGCCGGCGTTGAGCCGCCGGCGAGGCCAAGACGGCGGAGGGCTTCGAATTTGGTCCTCCGGTGACCAAATCGATGGCGGAGATGTGCTATGCGTAGCTGGGGCTCGTGCGCATCTAGTGGGGCAAGTGGGAGGAGCTGGGGTGGAGCGAGCTCGCCGGAATCGAGCTCTTGGTGGCGGCCGGAGTTCGGACAGGGTGGGTTTCGACGCTACGGTGCACGGGAGGAAGAGCTGGTGGTGGCTACGGGCTCCTGGTGCTGCACTGAGCACAACGGCGAGGTTGGCTTCGAGCCAGTGTCGCTCTGGCCACGACGGCGCCATGGCCGACGGCGGGGAGCTCTCGGGTGCGGTGGATACGGTGGCTACAGAGGCCAAGCGAGCACGAGAGCTAGGGGGAAAGGAAGAGGAGCTCACAGCGGAGTCGGAGAGGGGGTCAGCGAGCTCGGGGAGGTCCTGGCGACGGCGAATCGGCCGGAGACGGCTCGGGTGCCCGAGGTTGAAGGAGAGGGCGTAGACGGCTTTCGGCGGCGTTTGGGGTCGCGTGGGTCGGTGAAGAGGTCCAGGGCGACGAGGCAGAGCTATTGGGCTCATCGGAGGGGCGAGGGAGTGGCTGTGGTGGCAACTACGGCGATCGGCCGCGAGGTACGCGCTCGGCCATCGCGGGAGAGAGTGAGGGAGACGAGGGGGGGAGTGAGCGAGGATGAGAGGGGGACGTGGGGGTCACGTGGCACCTCTAGGCGTCTCCAGGCGTCGGCGGAAGCAGGAGGTGGCTAGCGCGTGGCCGGCGCGCGGCGAGCACGCGCCCCTGCCTCCTGGCGCGAGGAGGACGACGACTGGCGAAGCCAGTAGGCTGGGCCGAGCTACGTGGGCTGGCCAGCTCAGGTAAGGCCCAGGTGGCTTCCTTCTCCCTTTTTTTTGTAAATTTGTTTCTGTTTTCTATTTAACTGCAACTGTTGGGCTTTATTAAAAATACTAAAACGTTTCCAAAAATCCTGAAAATAATTGTGGGCTCCGTTTAGATTATTTCCAACAGCAAACATTTATTTCCAGAATTATTTGGGCATTTAAATTATTTTATAGCATTTAAATGCCCAAATTCAAATACTTATGATTTAATTCAATGACCTTCTGTTGACCTAGAAAAATGTGCACCAATTTTGCGAGAGGTTTTAACCCAAGACAAAGAGGGTGAACTTTTTAGAAGGGCATTTCAGGTTCATTGAAAATAATTTTAGTAAACCCTAGTTGTTTCCAGGGGGGTGTTGGGGGTTTCTGCCTTCCCCATTTCAAATTTAAGAGAAAAATAAACATGATGCACACTCTAATGCTTGAACTATCTAGGGTGTGACAACTCACCCCCACTCAAAAGAATCTCGTCCCGAGATTTAGGATCCTCCGGGAAGAAGGTGGGGTACTCAAGTCGAAGACGATCCTCCCTTTCCCAAGTGGCTTCTTTCTCGGAATGGTGTGACCACTGAACCTTGAGAAACTTGATATACTGACGTCGAGTGGTACGCTCGGCCTGATCAAGGATACAAACGGGATATTCCCGATAGGAGAGGTTATCTTGTAGATCAAGCGTTACGTGGTCCACTCCACGGATAGGATCCGCGAAGCAACACCTGAGTTGTGAAACGTGGAAGACATCGTGAACTCTGGAAAGATGCGGAGGTAGTTCCAATTGGTAGGCAACTTCTCCTCGTTTGGCAAGAATGCGAAAGGGTCCAATGTAACGAGGGGCCAATTTGCCTTTGATACCGAAACGGTGGGTTCCCTTTAACGGAGTAACCCGAAGGTAAGCCTTCTCGTCGACTTCATAAGTCATAGGCTTATGTTTACGATCATATTGACTCTTTTGACGAGATTGGGCTGTTTTCAATTTCTCACGAATAACACGAACCTGCTCTTCTGCTTCCTGAATCATATCCGGGCCAAAGAGTTGTCTTTCCCTGGTTTCGGACCAGTTAAGAGGCATTCGACATTTTCATCCATAGAGAACTTCGAAAGGAGCCTTGCCTAAGCTGGTTTGATAACTATTGTTATAAGCAAACTCCGCGAATGGAAGGCATTTCTCCCAACTCATTCCGAACGAGATGATAGAAGCTCGGAGCATATCTTCCAGAATTTGATTGACTCGTTCCACTTGACCACTTGATTGAGGATGGAAGGCGGTGCTAAAGGAGAGACGAGTTCCCATAGCATTTTGGAAATATTCCCAAAATCGAGAGGTGAAGAGACTTCCAAAGTCTGAGTTAATTTCCAATGGAACACCATGAAGAGACACTATTCGGGAGATGTATAAATCAGCTAGCTGGCTAGCGGTGATACTCTCACGAACAGGTAGGAAATGGGCTACTTTGGAAAGACGGTCTATCACGATGAAGATGGCATTATTCCCTCTCTTGGACCTGGGAAATCCAGTGATGAAATCCATACTGATTTTATCCCATTTCCACTCGGGAATAGCCAGAGGTTGAAGGGTGCCAGCAGGCCGTTGATGCTCTGCTTTAACATGACGACAAATGTCGCAATTAGCAATGTATTGAGCAATTTCTCTCTTCATCCTAGTCCACCAAAACCTCTGGCGTAGGTCTTGATACATTTTAGTACTACTGGGATGAATGGTGAGAGGGGATTCATGAGCTTCCTTAAGGATCAGCCGCCTTAGGTTTCGTGCCTTTGGAACCACTAGGCGATTCCCAAAGTATACGACACCTTGATCATCAATGGAGAAACAATTCGCAACTCCTTTCTTAATGTTTCTCTTAATACGGGAGATTCCCGGATCTACCTTCTATGCCTTGATGATCTGATCCGTAAGGGTAGGTTTCACCACCAGGGTGGATAGGAATCCTTGAGGAACAATGTGAAGATTTAGCTTACGAAATTCCTCCTGGAGAAATGGTTGACTTTGTTGTAACATCAGGTTGTTACAATAGGACTTACGGCTTAGCGCGTCAGCCATGACATTGGCTTTGCCCAGGGTGTAAGTTATTCCTAAGTCGTAATCCGAGATCAACTCAACCCAACGTCTTTGCCTGAGATTCAAATCTGGTTGGGTGAAGATATATTTCAAACTTTGGTGATCGGTGAAGATCTCGCAACGATTACTGAGAAGGTAATGTCGCCAAGTTTTAAGTGCATGGACTACAGCTGCAAGCTCTAGATCATGTGTGGGATAATTTTCCTCATAGGGGTGTAATTGCCGTGAAGCATAGGCAATTGCCTGACGATCCTGCATGAGTATGCAACCTAGTCCTTGTCGCGAGGCGTCGCAATAGATAATAAAGTCCTTGGAGAGATCTGGTGGTACCAGTACGGGAGTAGATGCCAGGCGTCTTTTCAGTTCCTGAAAACTGAACTCGCAATATGGAGTCCACTCGAACTTTTTATCTTTCTTGAGGAGTTCAGTTAGAGGTTTAGCAACCTTGGAGAAATTCTCGACGAAGCGGCGGCAATAGCTCGCTAAGCCAAGGAAGCTCCGAACTTGCTTGATTGTCTCAGGTGGAGTCCAATCAAGGACGGCTTGAACTCACTCGGGATTGACAGCAATACCCTTGCCAGAGATCACATGGCCTAGGTAGGTGACTTCTGGCAACCAAAATTCACACATGGAGAATTTGGCATAAAGGCGATGCTCTCGAAGTTTCATCAATACCAGCCTTAGATGCTCGGCATGTTCCTCTTCATTCTTGGAGTAGATGAGTATGTCATCAAGGAATACTACGACAAATTTATCCAAGTACTCCATGGAAACCGAGTTCATTAACCGGGAGAAGGTGGCTGGGGCATTGGTTAAACCGAAGGACATCACGGTGTATTCGTATTGGCCATAACGAGTAACAAAGGCCGTTTTGGGAATGTCCCCGTTTCTGATTTTGATTTGATGGTAGCCTAATCTCAAATCCATCTTGGAAAAGACTGAGGATCCAGCGAGCTGATCATACAGATCGTTAATCCTGGGAAGCGGGTATTTGTTCTTGATGGTGACCAGGTTGACAGGGCGGTAATCCACAACCATTCGATCCGTTCCATCCTTCTTCTTAACGAAGAGGACGGGGCAAGCCCAAGGAGAGGAACTAGGACGGATGAAACCCTTTTTCAAGGACTCATCGAGTTGGTTCTTAAGCTCGGCTAGTTCAAAGGGTGCCATCTTGTAGGGTCTTCTAGAAATTGGAATGGTTCCTGGAACAAGGTCTATCACAAACTCAACATCCCTGTCAGGTGGAACACCTGGCAGTTCTTCTAGAAAGACATCCGGAAAGTCTCGGACTACCAGAACATCCTCAAGGTCTGGGAGGGGGTTGGCATTTAAGGAGTAAAGCTGGCGCTTGGCCAATCGAGTTAAGACATTGTCTGTCTTGCCCGATGGGTGAGTAAGTTGAATGGTTCTAGTGGCACAATCGATCTTAGCATAATGAGCTGACATCCAGTCCATACCCAAGATGATGTTTATGTCCGAGGACTTGAGAGCTATTAAGGATGCAAGGAAGACAAGTCTCGACAAGAATTTCGTTCCCATGGCTTACTCTAGAAGTTTGCCATCTAGAGCCAGGAGTTTGAATTTCCATGGTAGAGGGCATGTCACAGAATGTCGTGTTGGGCAATCGAGCATAATTCTCGGATGTGAATGAATTAGATGCTCCAGTATCGAAAAGAACAGATGCCGGATGGCAGTTAACAAGGAGCGTACCAAGGACGACGTTGGGATCCTCATGAGCCTCCTCGGCTGAAACATAGTTGACATGGCCACGGGCAGTGGTGACCGGCTTGGCGTAGAATGTCTTTCCCGCGGGCTTACCATGGCCAACGGACTTTCCAGTCTAAATGGGGTTGTTGTTCTGGGGACACTCTCGGCTATAGTGACCCAGCTCTCCACACTTAAAGCATGTCACCACATTGGGGCATGGAGCAGCATTAGCAGCGGGGCCACCATAGGGCTTGGGCGGTGCAAATTGCTGGTTGGGACGAGGCGCCTCAAAGGATGGCCTCGGGATGAACCTGGGTGGTAGTGCCGTGCTTGGAATCCACACCCGGCGCTTCTGAGCTCCAGAGCCGGATGAAGAGCCAAAATCATGGGAGTGCTTGCGTGAAGCGTCATAATCAGTCTGGCCTGTCTCAGCACTGATGTCATTATTGACCAACTTCTGATAAGAGGTGCACTCGTGCAGACGAAGATCGTGGCAAAGCTCGGGGCTAAGTCCCTTGCGGAACCTTTCTTTCTTCTTAGTGTCAGTAGATACCTCTTCGGGAGCATAGCTTGCCAGATTTCCAAATTCACGACTATAAGCATCCACAGTCAGTCTTCCTTGGGTGAAGTTGCAGAACTCCTCCCTCTTGCGATCCATGAGACCTTCCGGAATGTGATGCTCGCGGAAAGCCTCACTGAACTCAGCCCAAGTAGTAACTTGGCCGACCGGGCGCATAGCTTCGAAGTTTTCCCACCCAAGGCTAGCAGGGCCTTCGAGGTGATAGGCAGCATAGGTAACCTTGTCGGCTTCGGCTACGTTGGCAGAACATAGCTTGTGAGTGATGCTGCGAAGCCAGTCATCCGCGTCGAGGGGTTCGACGGAATGGTTAAACTTTGGTGGGTACAGCTTGATAAAGTCATTGATTGACACCAAGTCATTTCGTGGGTGGCGTGCAGTGTTCTGCTCAATCCGCTCTAGCAGGCGGTTAGTCTCACGCTTGTTTCTTTCCGCCTCCAGCATTACTTCGGCCAGAGAAGGCGGGTGAGGCAGATTTTCACCCCTAGCTGCATTGGCTTCCCCCTGCTCCGAGGCAGCAGGGTTGCTGCGGGTGTTGACCATCCTAGGAGAAAACAAGATAATGGTTTAGATAAGGATGGCTCAAACTTAGCAAGGAATTGCAGAATGTAATGGATAACACGGAATGCAGAGATGTTCATCCGTATGTCATGGTAATATAAAACTGCCATATATATACCAACGATCATACACATCATACATAGTTCAGTACAAGCCCAGGCTATAGTACAACTATGATGAAAGACATTACATCTCATCGGAGGCATTCCAAGCTCCTATACATTATTTGTCTACACCTCCGGAATTTACTACACACTAAGTCGTATTCCACAAGTCACGCAGGACAGTGGAGATACAACTACTACAATACTAGTGGTACTACTACTAACTCAGACAGCTCCGTAGTAGTTCTCATAGAAGTCACCTCCGTAGCCTGGAAGTTCAACATGACCATCCGAGAACAGACGGTCCTGAGGAGCCTGTGGACCAAAGGGGCTAGGATGAGGTCTTGGACCAACAAACGGTGGCCTGCGGGGACCACGGGGTGGGGTAATGCCTCCCACATCACGCCAATCCACCATGTCTGGCAGAGCTGATCTCACAGGATACAGATCCCTTGTATCCATACATCCAGCTTGCACCGCAGGTGCAAACCGAGTCAATGTGGCCGAATGATCAGCACGGGTATTGAAAAGCTCCAGCCTCAAGGCCCGATTCTCTCGGTCCTTATCTTCGAGCATCTCAGCAGTGGTACGAGTTAATGAGTCCTCCTGAGTGGAGTCAGCATAGATAGCCTGAAGATACCCTTGCGCTCCCGGAAGTGAAGCTAGCATGTAATGGAAGTCGGTGTTCCGAAGCAGGCCAGTCCGGACTCGCAAGATGGTCATCATGGAATAGGCAGCATCCTGCACAGCCATCTCAACAGTAACCCCAAGTCCATAAGAACAGTGAAGGGGATCGGTAGATCCAGGATAAGAAGGAAATATCCTGACGGTGCAGAGATACTGGCTTTGATTAAAGTCACGGAACTGCTCTTTGACGGTGTATTCGGGATACCAACGGTAGCCCGTCTCGATCATTACCCGGACTAGCATAGCAGTATGACCGGGCACGTCGAGGCACCGGGTCAGGCGAACCACTTGGTTTTGAACACGGTTGGCCATCTGAAAGCACAACCACAATGCACAGACATCAGAATTTCTAGGGAAAATTGGGCAGCATAACAGCTGTAAATGCTCAAAAAAAGATTTGAGACATCCACAACAGTTCGCAATACCACTCAACATCATCATATCAAGGTTATGATCCAATTAGCAACATACTAAGAATAGTAGAAACTGAACTGGGACTTGTAACAACAATCCTATAAGCTACTACGGATTAGTAACACGTGAACCTAATAGAAGAAGAGAGCCTAATCCTTAACCCACGTTGAATGAGAAGAGAATGACTCAGATCAGAGACATAGGGTAAAGGTGTAAAAGAGCCTTACGTTCCCTCCCACAATCAATTCCCCTACATATAACTAAAGCATTTCTAGACTCGGCATCGACCAGTTTGGCTCAACGAACCTACAGGCAGTCCGGCTTTGATGCCAACGCTGTCAGGACCCCGATTCCATGTCACATCGATCTAGCCGGTAACACCTCATATCACTTTGCGGCCTCACGCACGGTATCCCACGGGTGTCGCCTTACCATGGCCCGGGACCGTTTGCGCCTTTTGGCTCACGTATATGATAGTGTCGCTAGCATCCATATGACAGAGAACCCGGGCCGACATGGCTAGTCGTGAACCCAAAGCGGCACAGACCTATGGAGACAGGCATACATGAATCACATCGAGCATGTCGGTCATCAGCGAGTGATTCTGGGTTGTAGCACTGGGCTAACAGGACTCCGGGGAACCCGGGCTGTAGCAGGCTAGGCAGAACTCCGGAAGTCACAGCGTGACATTTCCCCAAAGGGACAGACATAGGAACGAAGTGAAACACATGTCGGCCAGTCAAGTGTCCTGAACAGTAGTGCTAGGCTAGCAGGACTCCGGTGAACCGGGCTGTAGTGGACTACTATGGCTCGAGGAACACTAGACTACATTTCCCCATAAGAAAGGCTGCTAAGGATAAACAACTAGATTGTCAGATCCCACTCATACCAAGCATTTCAATCATACACACAATATGCCCGATATGAGTACATACAACATGGCATCACAACAAAACTCTACAACTCAAGTACTTTATTTAAAGGCTCCAGAGAGCCATACATAACATGTCCATACAGATAGGGCTCACATGACCCGACACTCAAGTCATACAATCATACAAGCACATGCGGAAGCAGCTAGTCTGAGTACAGACTCTAGAAAGAAAGAAGGCTTCTCGAAGCCTGTCTATCTACATAGGGCCCTCCATGGCCAGGATCACCACCTGGGTGGCTAGTCACTCGTCGACGTCAAGATCTACATAGAACCCATCGGAGGAGGCGGTGTTGTCATCTGAAAACAGTAATTAAGCAAACATGAGTACAAAGGTACTCAGCAAGTCTTACATCATAACCTACTAAACATGCTTATTCTCAAGAAGGTGGTGGGGTTAATGCAGCAAGCCAGCTTTGAATCTTGGCTAAGCTATCCTACGGAACTTCACCAGTAAAATAGTTTTCGCACACGAGTCCACTACTCACCAACACAATACTCCACCGTGGATCCTCCCTCGTCATCCTACGAGAGTGCCATCCTCGATACTCACACTTATCTTGAGTCTTTTAGTAGTATCCATTAACTTGTCTATGAACCGTATAGGCAACCAAGTAGTCCTTTACCGCAGACGCGGCTATTCGAGTAGTTTTATACCCTGCAGGGGTGTACTTCGTCATACACGCTTTCACCACTTACCGCCGCTTACACGACATGTACTCGGCAACCTTCAAGCGGAAGCCCACCGAGGGTGTCGGCCACGGACTACCTAAACACTTAAATCTCTAGTCCAGGTTTATCGCCTATCCAGGTTCCAGACGCAGGGAGTCCGGCCAAGGTTTCCACATACGGCCCCGAACGATGTGAACAGGGTCCCGAGACGCCAAACGTGCGCCCGGCATACCCGGCCACGGTGTATCTACCGCAACGTAGCCCACCCCTAGGGTCAGTGCTACGCACGGTCGCCAACACATATCCTACAAACACTAGAAACTATTTGCAACTCCTGGACAAAGTACTAAGGTGATTAGGAAGCCGAGAGGGTCCATTGGTTTCGGGCCCAATGTACGGTAGTAACTGCATCTTAAATCACACATACAGATCTCAGTTCTTAGGAACGGCCTCAATGAAACAACCCACCATGTACTCCTACATGTCCTCTCATCGATACCTTTACCAAAACATGTTCAACACATCCCTCACATTACCGACATAAGCATTTCACTCTATCCCATCACCCAGATGAACCAGACCTGACACAACTCTAAGCATAGCAGGCATAGCAAGGTAGGAATCACATACATGGCTCAATCAACTCCTACACATGCTAGTGGGTTTCATCTAGTTACTGTGGCAATGGCAGGTCATGCAGAGGATAAGGGTTCAACTACCGTAGCACACAGCAGTTTGAATCGCGTTGTCTTAATGTAGTAAACAAGAGCAGAAGCGAGAACATGGGTTGTATCGGAATGATCAATGGTTGCTTGCCTGATGGAGTGGTAGTGGGATACTGCCCTTCAGTTGGATACTCGTGAATATCCTCGGAGGCAGAACCTACCACGAAGAACACATCGGAACACAATCAACACATGACGATATGCAACAATATGATGCATGCTATGACATGGCAATATGAATGTGTCTTGGCCTAATGCAAGTTATAATAGAAAGGAATGAACTCATTTGAATCAAAGATTCAAATATTAGCTCATTAAACATTGCCTTAATAGTGCATTTCCTTATTCTGCTTAAACAGCAAGGTAAACTTGTTTTGTCATGCATGAAACCATTATAGATGGATAGACTGAATTTTTCTGATCATTTTTCATATATAAATCTTTGCATTTGGAGCTATGGTTGATTTTTGATGATTTTTAGAAGTTTTGACTATTTTTTGGAATTTCCTGAATAAAAATAAATCCAGAAAATGCATTACTGCGTCAGCATTGCGTCATGCTGACCTCAGCAGGTCAAAGGCGCCAGCCCAGGTCAAACCTGACTGGTGGGCCCCTTCTGTCAGCCTCTCAGCTAATTAACAGGATTAGATTAACACTAATTAGCTGTCAGTGGGGCCTGGGCCCACATGTCAGTGACTGATTTAATTAAAATTAATTAAGACTAATCCTAATTTAGTTAGCAGACTGGCCCCACCTGTCATAGACTTAGAGGGGGTCTACCTGGGTCCACCCAGGGGTCAAACTGGGTCAAACTCGCCGGCGTTGAGCCGCCGACGAGGCCGAGACGGCGGAGGGCTTCGGATTTGGTCCTCCAGTGACCAAATCGACGGTGGAGACGTGCTACGCGTAGCTGGGGCTCATGCGCATCTAGTAGGGCAAGTGGGAGGAGCTGGGGTGGAGCGAGCTCGCCGGAATCGAGCTCGTGGCGGCGGCCGGAGTTCGGACGGGGTGGGTTTCGACGCTACGGTGCACGAGAGAAAGAGCTGGTGAAGGCTACGAGATCCTGGTGCTGCACTGAGCACAACGGCGAGCTTGGTTCGAGCCACTGTGGCTCTGGCCACGACGGCGCCATGGCCGACGGCGGGGAGTTCTCGGGTGCGGTGGAAACGGCGGCTACAGAGGCCAAGCGAGCACGGGAGCTAGGGGGAAAGGAAGAGGAGCTCACAGTGGAGTCGGAGTGGGGGTCAGCGAGCTCGGGGAGGTCCTGGCGACGGTGAATCGGCCAGAGACGGCTCGGGTGCCGGAGGTTGAAGACGAGGGCGTAGAGGGCGTTCGGCGGCGTTTGGGGTCGCGTGGGCCGGTGAAGAGGTCCAGGGCGACGAGGCGGAGCTATTGGGCTCGTCGGAGGGGCGAGGGAGTGGCTGTGGTGGCAACTACGGCGATCGGCAGCGAGGTACGCGCTCGGCCATAGCGGGAGAGAGTGAGGGAGATGAGGGGGAGAGTGAGCGAGGATGAGAGGGGGATGTGGGGGTCGCGTGGCACCTCTAGGCGTCTCCAGGCGTCGGCGGAAGCAGGAGGTGGCTAGCGCGTGGCCGGCGCGCGGCGAGGACGCGCCCCTGCCTCCTGGCGCGAGGAGGACGACGACTGGCGAAGCCAGTAGGCTGGGCCGAGCCAGGTGGGCTGGCCAGCTCAGGTAAGGCCCAGGTGGCTTCCTTCTCTCTTTTTTTTGTAAATTTGTTTCTGTTTTCTATTTAACTGCAACTGTTGGGCTTTATTAAAAATACTAAAACGTTTCCAAAAATCTTGAAAATAATTGTGGGCTCCGTTTAGATTATTTCCAACAGCAAACATTTATTTCCAGAATTATTTGGGCATTTAAATTATTTTATAGCATTTAAATGCCCAAATTCAAATACTTATGATTTAATTCAATGACCTTCTGTTGACCTAGAAAAATGTGCACCAATTTTTCCAGAGGTTTTAACCCAAGGCAAAGAGGGTGAACTTTTTAGAAGGGCATTTCAGGTTCATTGAAAATAATTTTAGTAAACCCTAGTTGTTTCCGGGGGGGTGTTGGGGGTTTCTGCCTTCCCCATTTCAAATTTAAGAGAAAAATAAACATGATGCACACTCTAATGCTTGAACTAGCTAGGGTGTGACAGTGCTCTAAAAGATATAAGTGAAGCACTAGAACAAAAACAATATATCTCAAAAGATATAAGTGATGCACATAGAGTATTCTAATAAATTCCGATTCATGTGTGTCTCTCTCAAAGGGTGTGTATACAAAGGATGATTGTGGCAAACTAAAAAGAAAGGACTCAAATCATACAAGACGCTCCAAGCAAAACACATATCATGTGGTGAATAAAAATATAGCATCAAGTAAAGTTACCGATGGACGAAGATGAAAGAGGGGATGCCTTCCGGGGCATCCCCAAGCTTAGGCTTTTGGTTGTCCTTGAATTTTACCTTGGGGTGCCACGGGAATCCCCAATCTTAGGCTCTTTCCACTCCTTGTTCCATAATCCATCAAATCTTTACCCAAAACTTGAAAACTTCACAACACAAAACTCAACAGAAAATCTCATGAGCTCCGTTAGCGAAATAAAACAAACTACCACTTTAAGGTACTGTAATGTACTCATTCTTTATTTATATTGGTGTTAAACCTACTGTATTCCAACTTCTCTATGGTTCATAAGCTCCATTACTAGCAATAGATTCATCAAAATAAGCAAACAACACACGAAAAACAGAATCTGTCAAAAACAGAATAGTCTGTAGTAATCTGTATCTAACGCAAACTTCTGTAACTCAAAAATTTCTACCAAAATAGGAAATCCTAGATATCTTGTTTATTAATCTTATTCAAAAAGAATCAACTGAAAATCATGTTTCTGTGATTTATTAAAATTATTCTCGTGCGTGCAAAAGTTTCTGTTTTTCAGCAAGATCAAATTAACTATCACCCAAGAAGATCCTATAGGTTTTACTTGCACAAACACTAACTAAAACATAAAACCTAACCTAACCAGAGGCTATATTAATTATTTATTGTAAAACAGAAAGGAGAAATATTGGGTTGTCTCCCAACAAGCGCTTTTCTTTAAAGCCTTTTTAGCTAGGCATTGAGATTTCAATGATGCTCACATGAAAGACAAGAATTGAAGCACAAAGAGGAGCATCATAAAACACATGACAAACATATCTAACTATAACACGCTTCCTATGCATAGGCATCTTATAGGCAAACAAATTATCAAGGAATGCAAAAACTAGCATATGCAAGGTAGCGGAAGAAAACAATAGCAATCTCAACAGAACGAGAGGTAATTTAGTAACATGAAAATTTTTAGAACCATATTTTCCTCTCTCCTAATAATTACATGTAGGATCAAAAGCAAATTCAACAATATAGCTATCACATCACATATTCTGAACACAATCCACATGCATGCGAAGTTGACACTCTTCCAAAATAGTGGGATTATCATTAACTAAAGTCATGACCACTCCAAACCCACTCTTATCAAAAATTTCATAAGATTGAACATTCTCCAAATATGTGAGATCTAAAGTTGACACTCTACTAAACCCACTTTCAATAATATTGCAAACACTATTATCAATCTCATATTCATCATAGGGCTTTAATAAATTTTCAAGATCAAAAGAAGAATCACCCCAATCATGATCATTGCAACAAATAGTAGTCATAGCAAAACTAGCATCCCCAAGCTTAGGGTTTTGCATATTATTAGCACAATTGACATCAAGAGAATTTGTAGTAAAATCATTGAAATCATGCTTTTCATCGAAGGAACTACCAAGTATGGGTGCAATAGCAACGATCTCCTCTTTAACATAAGGAACTATAGCAAATTCATCTTCATAAATATTGGCATCATGGCCACAAGAATAGCAAGCATCATGTTGATCAAGGGATATTTCAATCAAATCATCGAAATCATCATTATCTATAGATTCATGCATATCATTATTTTCTTCCAAAGAAACGGTCATTCTCTCAATAAATTCTTTGACATAGACATTATGAGCATAGTTTTCATAGCAATATTTAAGTATGTCGGAATTTTCCGATTTGTAGAGAGTAATATCATACTTTTCAATCAAAGAAGCAACTTCATGAGCACCCTTAAAAAATGAAAAATTCTTCAATTTATTCGATATCATAATAACTATAAACACCCTTTCCATAAGAAGATAAGATTTCATTATCATTAAACTCACATAGGTAGGGAAGAGGTTTTTTAGGGTTCTTAGAGCAACAAGTAAAATAAAAAATTTCACAAAGATTCAAAGCATAGCAAAGCAAACTATTTATTTGATACCATAAGAGCTTCCCCTTTTCAGACAAACAATCACTACAAACAAAAGACATATCCGTGACATTTTGGGCCGAACAAAAAAAAATTCTGTCATACATATGACACTTCTATGACGATAATTGTGACAAAACCCGGTATCATCATAGATGTGGTGGGCTCCTACTTGTATGACAAAAAATCATGACAGAAAATCGGCTTTTCGTCCTCGGCGGACCGGAGACGCAGCTGCACGACATTCTTTGGGTCGTCCATGACGGAAAAACCCATGGTAGAAGCGAGGGCGAGGAAAATTTCAGGGAGTTCCTGGTTACGGTGGGAGGTCGGGGCCGAGCGATGCGCGTTTTTCTCGTACATGTACGCGCGTGTGTGCGAGGCGTTGGCTCTAACGGAGCCCGAGCAAGGCGTTGGGCTCTAACTGAACCCGAGCGATTGCACTACAGGCTACGCGTTAGTGAACCCGAGCGATCGATCGATGGCTGTTAACTGAACCCGATCGAGCGATTCCTTCGCTACTGCTGCTAACTGAAGCCGATCTATGGGATGAATAGTGAGCGTTGCGGGGGGGGGGGGGGGGGGGTTGGATGAACAGTGAGCGGTGGCGTTGCCTCTGGATGAACAGGACCCAGTGGTGTGGTGGAGGGCTGGACGAACAGTAGACGATGGAGGGGTGCTCGTGGAGGGGTGGATGAACAGGACCTGTGGTGTGGAGGGCTGGATGAGCAGTACACAATAGAGGGGTGGTTCAACAGGACCCCGTGGTGTGGAGGGCTGGATGAACAGTAGACGGTGGAGGGGTGCCCGCGGAGGGGTGGTTCAACAGGACCCCATGGTGTGGAGGGCTGGATGAACAGTAGACGGTGGAGGGGTGCCCATGGAGGGGTGGTTGAACAGGACCCCGTGGTGTGGAGGGGTGGATGAACAGTAGACGGTGGAGGGGTGCCCGTGGAGGGGTGGTTGAACAGGACCCCGTGGTGTGGAGGGCAGGATGAATAGTAGAAGGTGGAGGGGTGGTTGAACAGTAGCCGGTGGAGTAGCGCGCGGTGGAGGCTAGATGAACAGGAGCCCGTGGAGGCTAGAGGAGGTCGACGATGGAGATGAACAGTATCCCGTGGAGTCCAGTTTTGCGGTACGCCACACCCCACACTGGTAGAAAAAGGGCCTATAGTCCCGGTTCGTAATGGCCTTTAGTCCCGGTTCCGGAACTGGGACTAAAGTGTCGGTACTAATACCTCCCCCCTTTAGTCCCGGTTCAATCCAGAACCGGGACTAAAGGCCCTCCACATGGGCAGTGCGCAGAGCCCAGTCAGGAGACCCTTTGGTCCCGGTTGGTGGCACCAACCGGGACCAATAGGCATCCACGCGTCAGCACTTCTGTGGCTGGGGTTTTTGTTTTTTTTGAAAGGCGGGGGGATTGGGGGTTTTGGGGGGTTAATTTAGGTGTTTCATATATTGTGTTAGCTAGCTATAATTAATAGAGAGAAGTGTCCTCTGTTATGTCCATGCTTGGTCGATGCTACGTACTATACATACGTATAGAGAGGACTAGACACGCTAGCTAGCTAGTAAGCAAACGAAGGAAACAGAAGATCGTCATGAACATATATGCATACAGAGAGAAGTGATATCGACCACCTCTCCTTCTCCGAGAGATTGGTCGAACAACAAGTTCTCGTATATCTATCTAACACTACCGGCTACATATATACAATAATTATCTCTTACAAATATAATCATACGGACTCAGGGTCCACATAGAGTTCTCCGTCTTCAGGGATCACGTGGTCAAGAAAGAATGCCGCCAATTCCTCTTGAATTGCTCGCATGCGAGCTGGTGCTAGGAGTTCATCCCGCTTCCGAAACATCTAATTTGAAGAAGGGGGTCAATATATAATATATATATATATAAATGAATGAAACTCAGCACAAATGATGGTAATAAAATAAAATTGTGAATGTTGTTATTTACGTACTTCATATTGTTCGTTAGAGTACCCGCCCCGCTCACAGGTCGTGTGGCGGATGGACTCACAGATGTAGTATCCACAGAAATCATTCCCTTGTTCCTGCCACAACCACTTTACAAGAAATAGAGGTCAATCAAACTGATAAGCAAGAATGCTAAATGGTATTGATGAAACTAGCGCTTGAATCACTAGGAGATGCGCAGAACATGCTACTATAGTACTTACTTTCGGGTGTCTAAATTCCAGCTCCTTCGGCAGTCCCGGAACTGTTTTGGTGAATTTTCTCCAAACCCTACGGGACAAAGAAAACAATTACTTGATATCAGGAAATGAACAAAGTTGCTGATATGGTGGATAATGATCGATTTAACTTACTTCTTGAGGATTTCAGTCATGTCCGCATACTCCTGGGGATCTTTTCGTTTAGAGTCCAAGACGGTTACTACTCCCTGATCAAGCTTAATCTCTAGGAGAATATAGTGGAAACTGCACACACATGCATAACTCATGAATTAATTACTATAACCTTGACTAATATATAAGGGAAACCGAATACGCACAAGACAGTAACACTCACCTGAAGTTGTAAGGAAAGAGTATTATATCTTTGTTTTGATTTATTACGAACGATCGTAGCAAGTTGGCCTCGGTAGCTGCGGCATGAAGTTTAACCTGAGTTGCATCTATGAGATATGTGTTAATGAACCCAATATCACCGACTTGTCTTTTCTTCAATTCGGCGATCTTCAATCTGCATAATATAGTGAGGATGATTATAAATACATGCAATGAAAGAGCTAAGCTATATAGAGAAACTTAATGACAGAAGTAGTACTACTTACAGACAGTAGCAGGCGACCGTTGTTTTATCGATGGCCAATTGATTGAAAAACTGATAGAACTCCTCAAATGGAACAGGAAACAGATCAATTCCAACGAGGTCATGCTCCTTTTTAACTTTCACATACAAAGTACTCCTCCCCCCAGAGTCTCTGCAGATTTTCAAGTACCAATCATGCAATCTTCGCATCATCGTTGATAGGGATCTTTCATCTTTGACGAGAGGCTTCCCGTACTCGTATCTTTGTATCTGCACGTCCATGGGTTCATAATGTACTTCGTCGGGCAGGTAATCTACAAGATTGCTATAACCGGGCACCATCCTCGGATCATTAGCGACGTTGTGGCTAGGCACCTTGAGCGGGGGGCACGATTGCTTCGCTTGTTCACCGAGCTGGGCAATTTTTTTCCCAGCTCGTCGTTCTTTCAGCCTTTGATCACTGACAGTACTTCCCGACCGCTCCGCTTCGGTAAATTCCTTTCCAATAATGCGGTCATAGTTTCCTTTCGGCAGATCAGACTTCGGTGGTTTTGTCAGGGCAGCCAGAGTGCGCTTCACTTTCACCCGATCTACCTTCTCCTCCGGAGGTGGATGTTTCTTTGCTTTCACCCCTTCAAAGAAGTTCCTCACTTCTTCTCGCACGATTATTCTATCCGGGACTCCATTCCAGAACAACTTTGCAGAACTTCGTACCAACATGCCCTGGTTACTTCCGGCTAATGATGAAGGCATGGATTTCTTCAATACTTTGACAATAGGAAACCTCTCTCGACCCCTCGGCGATCCTCGACCCCTCGAACCATTCTATTTTCTCTTCTTCTCCACTATTCCATTCTTCCTTCTCCTCTTTTTTTTCTTATTTTTTCTTCTTCTTATTTATTTCTCCTCTTCTTTTCCTCTCCACTTCTTCTTTCTTTCCTCTTCTTATTTTCTTCTTTCCTATCCTTCTTTTTCTAAAATTGTAATTTTTGCATATATAAAACTTTTCTAAAATTTTAACTTTCTATATAAAACTTTCCTATCGGGAGGGGGAGAAGATCGAAGAAAAAAAAGAAGAAAAAAAGAGGAGAAGAAGAAAGGAATAGAGGAGAAGAAGAAAAAATAGAATTTTTTTTCTATTTTTTCTTCTATTCCTCTATTCCTTTCTTCTTCTCCTCTTCCTTTTCTTCCTCTCCTCGTCTTCTCCTTCTTCTTCTCCTTCTTTCTCTACTTATTTTCCTTTTCCTTATTTTACCTTTTCCTCTCCACTAACATAAAATGCACTCACCGAAAATGCAACAAACATAAAATGCACTAAAGAGGCTCAACTAACCTAAAATCAGTGATAAAATGCACTAACCTAAAATCGATATCTACTAACAACTTAAAAAAATTAATACATATATGAAAAAATGCATATATGAAAAGCTTTTGCATATATACATCAACATATATATACACTAACCTAAAATGCACAAAAATGCTATCGAAGAGGGGGTATATCGACCCCCCTCATGTATCCACATACATACAACTATACATACATACATTTCTCATATATAAATACATACATTTCTCATATATAAGTTTTTCTTCTTCTTCTTCCTTTCTTCCTTCTTCCTAGCTAGATATATAAATTTTTGCATATATAAAATACATATATACTTGCATATATGTATAAATTTTTGCATATATAAACTTTTGCATATATAAACAGAGGCTCGACGGCGGGGGCTCACAACGGGGGCGGCCGGCGAGGGCGGCAGCGGCGGCGGCAGCGATGGCGTCGGCGACGACCACGGCGTTGGCGGGGGCGGGCGACGGCGGCGTCGGGGCAAGGGCGACGAGGACGGCGGGCTCGGGGCAGCGCGGGGCTCGGGCGACGGCGGGGGCGGCGCGGGCGACGACGGGGGCGGGCGACGGCGGGGGCGGCGCGGGCGACGCGGGCGACGACAGGGCGGCGCGGGGCGCGGGCGACGACGTGCGCGGGCGACGACGTGCGCGGGCGACGAGGACGAGGAGCAGGGCGTCGGGGCAGAATGAGGAACTGAATGAAATTTTTGACAAGTGCTGTATATATAGCAAGAGCATTGGTCCCGGTTCGTGGCACAAACCGGGACTAATGCACCCCTTTAATCCCGGTTGGTGCGACGAACTGGGACCAAAGGCCAATTTTCGGCAGCCGAAAGGGCGGGAAGCGAAGGCCATTGGTCCCAGTTGGTGGCACCAACCGGGACTAAAGGGGGGCAATGGTCACGGTTGGTGCCACGAACCGTGACCAATGCCCCCTTTAGTCCCGGTTGGTGCCACCAACCGGGACCAATGGCCTTGTGCTCCATCGCTAGCTGAAGTTTAGTCCCACATCGCTAGCTGAAGGGCGCCGGCACTTGTTTATAAGCGCTGTTGTGCCTCCCCATTCGAGCTCCTCTCTAATGCAGGCTTTCGGGCCTAAACTTGTTACTGCCTATGGGCCTATTGGGCCTCTGCGGGCCTGAATCCTGGCCCATGTAGGGTTTCTAGTCGTATTCAGGCCGTGGAGGCGCAGTAGGTGGCATTTTTTTTGGTTTTTTCTTTTTTATCACTACAAGAAATATGTCAACTTATGACCTTCTGTCAGTGACCCTCGAAGAATTGGTCATAAATTTATGACCATTTTAGACCAATTGGTCAAAAGCTGTTCAGGGGGCTCCAAACCATAAACCATTGCGACCATTTTGGTCAGAAAGGTCGTAATTTCCTTACACGAAATGGTCACAAAGCAAACAGTGCTAGTCCGCTGCCTTATTTCTAGTTGTTAATGACCAATATAGATGGTCATAGCCTTGTAGATTGTGGTGGGTTGTGATGACTAGGCGCCATCTCATCAGTTTTGCCTATGTGTCATGTCCATGTGGCAGTTTTTGCCCTAGGTTGTGAAGCAACCTATATTTCTATCATTCCCAAAATTCCCAAAAAAATCTCATAAATTCTTTGGGGCATATTTTCATCAAATATGTAAAAATCCTTCCTTGCCTAGTTCAAAACTAATTCAACAATATTCATTTTCCTATTCTGTTCACAACAACACTTTATTAAGGAAGTGCTATTTATATATTCTTGATTGCCCTTGGAATTTTTGGGCACTCTTTCCTATGCAAATCATTACCGCATGACAAAATTCAGCTCCATTTGCCTAGCAAATCTTCTTCGGTAAATTTCCTAAGTTTTTGTCCACCTAGAAGTATTGTGAAGGAAGTACCTTTTTTATATCACTAAATGACATGAAATTTATATAGTTCCTTCATATGCCCAAATTATCACCCTCCTCCAAATTGCAGCTCAGTCAAATCATCTATGTGAGCCCAGGTTCAATTTATATTTTATGGCCAAATTGGCACGTTGCAAAGCAAGTGTTATATAGACCCCTCCTATTACCCTCAAACTTTTCGGGCAGTCTTCCATACCCAAATCATTGCCACATGATAATATTCAGCTCAATTTTCCTAGTAAATATTTCTCGGGATATTTCCAAAGTTTCTACCTCGAGAGAAGCTTTGTGAAGTAAGTACTAGCTAGGCTTACCCAAATGATCTTAAAATTTACCAGCGCATGACCATACCTATGTAACTTACCTACACCAATTTTGAGCTCATTTCATTCATCCAATTTCTCTCACTAGTTTTCCCAGGTTTCTGTCCATAGAAGAGCATTGTGAAGGAAGTACTACTTTGGCATGTCCAAATGGTATCAATTTTCTACAATGCTTTCCTATGCCCAAATAACCATCCTCCACAAAATTTCAGCTCACTCCATTCATTATTTTGACCCCAGCTTCAACATTCATATTTTTGTCCAGTGTGGTACTTTGCAAAGCAAGTACCACCTAGGATCCTCCTTTTGAGCTAAAAATTTGTGAAGACATTCTCCTTAGTAGATGATCATCCTCAGCCAAAACTCACGCCCATTGGCCATGTGCATTTCCCGTGCCGCTAATCAAACACTTGGCTGCTAATTCATGTTTGAGCATTGATCGGTCTCCTCGTGAGAATCTTATGTTGTAATTTTATTCCTAGCACCAACCTGGGGAGTGCCCAACCCACTAGACATGCCTAGGCCGCCCAGAACACATGGCAACATTACAGTCACGCGGTGACCACGCGACGGGCATGCGAGTTTACGCGCTCTAGAGTTGGGGCCCTCGGCCACCGCCCAAACCTCGACGTATCGCCACCAAACCATGTATTTATGATTGAATAGGTCCTTATGTAACTAGAAATGAATTTTGTAAAAAATAAATAGCAAACTATGAGGCACCTGCAGTTCAAATTTGACCCGCTTCTAGCTGAATCGGCAGAAATTTGTCTTTTTCACGAGAGGTGGATCAAAACATTTTATACCCAACCATTCTGTCAATTGTGCATTAAATATGGCCTAGTATTTTATAAAAATGATTTGGTCCAATTTTGCAACAATTATTTGGTAGTTCCTTCACAAAAAAACCTCCTTTCGGGCACTCGAAAAATGGAAAATGGTTTTTTCGTCCAACGAAAATGAAAACTTCCCTAGGCAACATTGTTTGCCATTCCAATATGCACCCTTGTGCACAATATGAGATCATTTGAACAAACTATGCCATGGATGTGGCCATAAGATTGATCATTTGGCTTGAAAGCCATTGATCTCCACACGTCATAGCTCGTTTCCGAGAACACTTTTTTTTAAAAGAATTGCCGTATTACAAGTTTATTATTTCTACTGGGAACTTGGCCACATATAATTACACAATGCGAAGGTTTCCCAATTTTTTGATTTTTTTTGATTTTTTATGCCCGTTTCAAAATGCGGTCAAAACGGCGGGAATGACCGTTCCTAGCTAGTGGTTGAATCTTGGAATTTTTTTGGTGTTTCTCTGATTAAATTGATACTTATGTACCTAGAAATGATTTTTGAAAAAAATAAAGAGCAAACTACAAGGTAGCTACAGTTCAAATTTGACCCGCTTCCAACTGAATTGGCGGAAATTTGTCTTTTTCATGAGAGGTGGATCAAAACTTTTTACACCCAACCATTTGGTCAATTTTTCATTAAAAATGGCCTAGTATTTTTAATAAAATGATTTGGTCCAATTTTCCAACAATTATTTGGTAGGTCCTTCACAAAAAAACCTCCTTTTGGGCACTCAAAAAATGGAAAATGGTTTTTTCGTCCAAAGAAAGTGACAACTTCCTTAGGCAACATTGTTTGCCATTCCAATATGCACCCTTGTGCACAATATGAGATCATTTGAACAAACTATGCCATGGATGTGGCCATAGGATTGATCATTTGGCTTGAAAGCCATTAATCTCCACACGTGATAGCTCGTTTCTGAGAACACTTTTTTAAAATAATTGCCGTATTACAAGTTTATTATTTTTCCTAGGAACTTGGCCACATATAATGACACAATGCGAAGGTTTCCCACTTTTTTGATTTTTTTTGAATTTTTTATGCCTGTTTCAAAATGCGGTCAAAACGGCGGGAATGACCGTTCCTAGCTAGTGGTTGAATCTTGGAATTTTTTTGGTGTTTCTATGATTAAATAGATACTTATGTACCTAGAAATGATTTTTGGAAAAATTAAAGAGCAAACTATGAGGCAGCTGCAGTTCAAATTTGACCCGCTTCCTACTAAATCGGCGGGAATTTGTCTTTTTCACGAGAGGTGGATCAATGCTTTTGACACCCAACAATGATTTGGTCCAATTTTGCAACAATTATTTGGGAGGTCCTTCACAAAAAAACCTCCTTTTGGGCACTCAAAAAATGGAAAATGGTTTTTTCGTCCAAAGAAAATGAAAATTTTCTTAGGCAACAATGTTTGCCATTCCAATATGCACCTTTGTGCACAATATGAGATCGTTTGAACAAACTATGCCATGAATGTGGCCATAAGATTGACCATTTGGGTTGAAAGCCGTGAGTCTTCACACATGATAGCTCATTTCTGAGAACACTTTTTAAAAAGAATTGCCGTATTATAAGTTTATTATTTTTCCTGGTAACTTGGTCACATATTATGACATAATGCGAATGTTTTCCAATTTTTTGATTTTTTTTGAATTTTTTATGCCCGTTTCAAAATGCGGTCAAAACGGCGGGAATGACCGTTCCTAGCTAGTGGTTGAATCTTGGAATTTTTTTGGTGTTTCTCTAATTAAATAGATACTTATGTGCCTAGAAATGATTTTTTGAAAAAATAAAGAGCAAACTACAAGACAACTACAGTTCAAATTTGACCCGCCTCCAGCTGAATCGGCGGAAATTTGTCCTTTTCATGAGAGGTGGATCAAAACTTTTTACACCCAACTATTTGGTCATTTGTGCATTAAATATGGCCTAGTATTTTAGAAAAATGATTTGGTCCAATTTTGCAACAATCATTTGGGAGGTCCTTCACAAAAAAACCTCCTTTTGGGCACTCAGAAAATGATTAAAAATTGCTAGAAGGATAAAAAATGCATGCAAATTGGTCTGAGCCCATAGTTTTGGAATTCCCAAAATTAGTTGTGCAGTTTTGCAAAATATTTTTGATAGCTACTTCACAAAACACCCATAGTTTTAGTACTTAGAAACTATTTTAAACCATAAATTTTCTGAGCCAATCAGGACTCATCCCACAGATCACCCTCCTTAGCCGATTTGAACCGTCCGTTCTAGCCGATCTGAACCGTCCACCTCTCAGCAGCCTAATCCAGACCCTAGCAGCCTCTCTCTCCCCCTCTCCGCCGCCTCTCTCTTTCCCCTTCTCCCCTATCCAGATCCAACCCAAGCGCCCCGTCCTCCGCCGCCGCCCCGTCCCCTGCCACAGCCATGACGTCAGATCCCTCCGCCCGCTCGCACCACCCACCTTCGGATCCCTCTGCCCGCCCTCGCCCTTGCTCCCTCTACGCCTGCGGGGCCGCGCCCCTCGCGCTGCTCCCTGACGACGCGCCGAGGAGAGGTAGAGGAGATGGACGTGGTGAAGGCGGCGCAGCTGTCGGGGCGGATGCTGGAGAAGGTGGTGGTGCACCCGCTGGTGCTGCTCAGCATCGTCGACCACTACAACCGCGTCGCCAGCGACACCAGGAAGCGCGTCGTCGGCGTTCTCCTTGCCCGATCCCGGAGATCTACTCCTCCCAGCACACCACCGCGACCCCATCACCTCCGCTCCATCCTCCCCTCAGAACAGATCCGGTGCACATCGACCAGATCGACCGCACCCTCCCCCCGAGCCCGGGCTATGCTGCAGATCAAGCATGGCAGCCATGGCATCGCGGACGGCGGGCTCAGGTGCGTCCCTCCACTCAATCTCCTCCTCCTCACAGCTCTCCCTCACTTCCTCACCTCGTCTTCTCTCCCTCCCAGATCCAGGACATTGTCCTCGCTCGGCCTCTTCCTCTCCTACCCCTTGGAGCCGGCGCAGGCCAGGGAGAGACGCCGGCGAGGGGGAGGACGCCGGAGCCCACACGCCGTCCAGGCGGCCGTCTTCGGGGGGCGAGCCCACAGGCCTCGCGCCCTACGACCTCTCCTTCTCGCCCTTCTCCAAGGTACGGACGTCGATGGAGGTGGTGGTGTCCGGCCCCCAATCTCATCCTCTGGCCACACGATCTGACGCGCCTTCCTCTGATTTTCCCCGTTGTGTCTCGTGTGGTGGTCGATTCCCGTCGGATTTGCCGGAGATCCCGATCAATGCTCTGGTTTATGCCATGCCGGTGGTGCATCAAAGTGTTCTCCATTCAGCTGACATTTTAGCTGTTGCTAATTGGACTGATGTGGCATCTGTAGGACGCGGCCATGTGGCAAGGTTCATTTGGTACAGCAGCAGAACGAGGAGCTGCATCTTCAAGGTCAGCAGCTACATGGATGCAAGGACGCCACCATGGATGAAAGAGCAGCTCAATTTGGTAGCCCCCCTCTCTCTGACACAATATTTTGATGTTTCATGTTCAGTACACACCATGTTGTCCAATGTTAACTTCTTTCTATCAAAAACTGGCAAGCAGTACTTCTTGTTCCATTGGCTTTTACCATGTTGGCCAATAGAGCTTGGCTAAATCTTTTGTGTCCAGGATTCGAGCATTATTTTTCTGGGTTAGGAAGAGGTTACAAATTGTGCAATCTTAATCATCATGTGTTGGTCTGATGGAAGGCTGATGATAGTCTGTTTACAATTCTGTTAGCTAGTGTTCGTTTACTGCTGGCACTCAGCTTCGCTGTTAGGTTGTTCTTTGTCAGTTTTACTCAAAAAGAGGAGTTGAAGATGTGCTCCCGTTGCAGCCTCTAACCCAAATCAGTCTTGTTGTCTGTTCATTTTTCTTTTTTGAGAAACATGTCATCTGTTCTTTGTTCTTACTACTTATTTTAGTACTACGTACACTTTGTATGGCTGAAGCTTCGCTGCTGCTAAACATCAGTTCAAGCTTGTTATGTTGTCTTGAACATTTATGCTATAAGTTTTTCCTACTATTATGCCTGTTGTCAATTTAACTTCACATTTTTAAGTAGCATGAATTGCATTACCGCGGTTCAAAAGAATTCCCTTCCTGAGAAGTTATGGAACATTTTTAAATGTTGGAGTGTTACAAAGGCACCCAATGAATATTGTGTCAATGTTGGAGCTAGCACGGCATCTTACAGAGCTACTCATCGATTCAAACTACTGCTCAAATTTTAGTTTCCAAATTCACCATGCCATTTCGCACGATTTGTTCAATTATTCTTATGTTAATTGTTATCCAGGAATCTATTGCCTTGCACCACACTAACATTTCCGCTGTTTTTTCCTCTGCTTGAATGAATAGAAGGAGAAGTCTCCCTATGTTGCCAAGGCTGAGATGCTCAACGCCGAGTACACCAAGAAGATCGATGCTTACAACTACCCATAGGTATAACATTCAAGCAACAATGTTTCCCTAACTGTTCAACATGTTGATCTGCTCTAAACACATGAAAACTTGTTGTGTGCAGGGTGACTAGTGATGTGGCACAACAAGCAACGGTGGGGGAAGGGGGTCTCTGGAATGTCGCCGTTGCCGCTTATTGCTGAAGTCACCAATTTATGATGGATGGTTGCTGTTAGTTTAGCTCCTTGGTAGTCCCTCCTCTCTTTCAGGCGGCTGCTGCTACTGGTGGAAATGGAAGCAACTGTGTGCCATGTACTTCATGTTCTCAGACTGCCCTTTGTTGCTTCATCTTGATGTTAATTTTGTCTCTATTGAATGTACCTACTGTGTGCATGTGGCTTTTTCAAAAGTCCCTCCATGTTGAAAGAAATGAAATGCTCTCGATGCATGCTTGTTTGAATTTCCTCTCTATTTCACTGTCGCTGGAATAACCGTGTGTCTCGTGAGCAAGTTTTTGAAAGTTTGTTATGGAGGCCCAAAATAGAAATGAACTGTCAAATGATTGAGGTCCAAAAACGAAATGTATAGTAGGCCACGTCCTAGAAAATAAAAAAGGCTGAATTCTTGGGCTTGGCCCATGTAGCTGACAGAAAAACAATAATAAATGGGCTCGGCCCATGTAAAACACCAAACTGGACCGGGCTGAATCTTGTGCCACATCAGCTTGCCACGCTGGATGCCTACGTGGCCTGGGGAGGTTGCTAGTGACCAAAACAGAAGGTCATAGGATCAACGACCTTTTGTTAAAGGTCGCTATAGTCAGTTTACGACGCCCAGCTTTTGACCTTATGTTTTTGGTCACAAAAAGGTCATAAATGGAAATTTGTGACCATTCAGTGACCAATAGTGGTGGTCATAAGTTGACATATTTCTTGTAGTGTATTTCTACATTTTTTTGGTTTTTTATTTTTTTATTTCTACTTAAAACTAAATACTTACAGTTTTTTAGTGAATTCTTTTTGCTTTTAGGTCACAAAAATTATAAACTTTCTGTTAGTGCCATTAGTTTTAAATTTTGAATAGTTTAAATTTGAATTTTTAAAAATTTGTGTGAATCACTAGTTTATGAATAACTTTACTATAAAAATAGAATTATTTATTTATTTATTTTTTATTTCTAGTTAAAACTAAATACTTATAGTTTTTTAGTGATTTCTTTTTGATTTTAGGTCACAAAAATTATAAACTTTCTGTTAGTGCCATTAGTTTTAAAATTTTGAATAGTTTAAATTTGAATTTTTAAAAATTTGTGTGAATCACTAGTTTATGAATAACTTTACTATAAAAATAGAATTTTTTCTATTTATTTTTTATTTATACTTACAACTAAATACTTATAGTTTTTTAGTGATTTCTTTTTGATTTTAGGTCACAAAAATTATAAACTTTCTGTTAGTGCCATTAGTTTTAAAATTTTGAATAGTTTAAATTTGAATTTTATAAAATTTGTGTGAATCACTAGTTTATGAATAACTTTACTATAAAAATAGAATTTTTTTTCTTCTTTGCTATTTATTTTTTATTTATAATTACAATTAAATACTTATAGTTTGATTTTAGGTCACAAAAATTATATTCTTTTTGCTATTGAAGAATATTATAGTTTTATTTTAGTTGATCATAACATAATATTTTAATTGGTTGTTTTTATTTTCATAAAAGTTTTGTAGTTCATTCTGTTTGCTATTTATTCATTATTTGAGCTAAATGACTCTAAAATTGGAAAGCATTTAAGAATGAACTCTGAAAAGGTTGAAAGTTGGCATGGTATCATAATTTCACCCACATAGCATGTGCATGTATAAAACGGACAATGGTAGCATGTTCGTCTGTTACAAACTTGGCATGGTATCATCATAATAGTTGCGGGAGAAAGTCTTCACTTTTTCTTCACTTGTGTCATTTGCTTATTGCGCCGTAACCATGGATAATCTTCATTGTTTATCAGGATGCTTGGGTCAGCCTTGACATTGAAGGGAGGAATTTCATGAAACTTTTCATAATCTTCAGACATGTCTGTCTTGCCGTCCACTCCCAGGATGTCCCTTTTTCCTGAAAGAACTATGTGGCGCTTTGGCTCATCGTATGATGTATTCGCTTCCTTATCTTTTCTTTTTCTCGGTTTGGTAGACATGTCCTTCACATAGATAACCTGTGCCACATCATTGGCTAGGACGAACGGTTCGTCAGTGTACCCAAGATTTTTCAGATCCACTGTTGTCATTCCGTACTGTGGGTCTACCTGTACCCCGCCGCCTAACAGATTGACCCATTTGCACTTAAACAAAGGGACCTTAAAATCAGGTCCGTAGTCAAGTTCACATATGTCCACTATGTAACTATAATATGTGTCCTTTCCGCTCTCGGTTGCTGCATCAAAGCGGACATCGCTGTTTTGGTTGGTGCTCTTTTGATCTTGGGCGATCGTGTAAAATGTATTCCCATTTATCTTGTATCCTTTGTAAGTCAATACAGTCAAAGATGGTCCCCTGGACAACAAGTACAACTCATCACAAACAGTGTTGTCACCTCTGAGACGTGTTTCCAACCAACTGCTGAAAGTCCTGATGTGTTCACATGTAATCCAGTCGTCGCACTGCTCCGGGTGTTTGGAGCGCAGACTGTTCTTGTGTTCATCGACATATGGGGTCACCAAGGTAGAGTTCTGTAGAACTGTGTAGTGTGCTTGAGACCAAGAATATCCATCCCTACATATTATTGAGTCTCTTCCAAGAGTGCCTTTTCCAGTCAGTCTCCCGTCATACCGCGATTTAGGGAGACCTATCTTGTTAAGGCCAGGAATGAAGTCAACACAAAACCCGATAACATCCTCTGTTTGATAGCCCATGGAGATGCTTCCTTCTGGCCTAGCGCGGTTACGGACATATTTCTTTAGGACTCCCATGAACCTCTCAAAGGGGAACATATTGTGTAGAAATACGGGCCCTAGGATGACAATCTCGTCGACTAGATGAACTAGGACGTGCGTCATGATATTGAAGAAGGATGGTGGGAACACCAGCTCGAAACTGACAAGACATTGCGCCACATCACTCCTTAGCCTTGGTACGATTTCTGGATCGATCACCTTCTGAGAGACTGCATTGAGGAATGCACATAGCTTCACAATGGCTAATCGGACGTTTTTCGGTAGAAGCCCCCTCAATGCAAATGGAAGCAGTTGCGTCAGAATCACGTGGCAGTCATGAGACTTTAGGTTCTGAAACTTTTTCTCTGGCATATTTATTATTCCCTTTATATTCGACGAGAAGCCAGTCGTGACCTTCATACTGAGCAGGCATTCAAAGAAGATTTCTTTCTCTTCTTTCGTAAGAGCGTAGCTGGCAGGACCTTTATACTACTTCGGAGGCATGCCGTCTTTTTCGTGCAAACGTTGCAGGTCCTCCCGTGCCTCAGGTGTATGTTTTGTCTTCCCATACACGCCCAAGAAGCCTAGCAGGTTCACGCAAAGGTTCTTCGTCACGTGCATCACGTCGATTGAGGAGCGGACCTCTAGGTCTTTCCAGTAGGGTAGGTCCCAAAATATAGATTTCTTCTTCCACATGGGTGCGTGTCCCTCAGCGTCATTCAGAACAGCTAGTCCACCGGGACCCTTTCCAAATATTACATAGTGTAAATCATTAACCATAGCAAGCACGTGATCACCGGTGCGCATGGCGGGCTTCTTCCGGTGATCTGCCTCGCCTTTGAAATGCTTGCCTTTCTTTCGACATTGATGGTTGGTCGAAAGAAATCGACGATGGCCCAGGTACACATTCTTCCTGCATTTGTCTAGGTATATACTTTCAGTGTCCTCTAAACAGTGCGTGCATGCGTGGTATCCTTTGTTTGTCTGTCCTGAAAGGTTACTGAGAGCGGGCTAATCGTTGATGGTCACGAACAGCAATGCTTTAAGGTTAAATTCCTCCTGTCTGTGCTCACCCCACGTACGTACACCGTTTCCATTCCACAGCTGTAAAAGTTCTTCAACTAATGGCCTTAGGTACACATCAATTTCGTTGCCGGGTTGCTTAGGGCCTTGGATGAGAACTGGCATCATAATGAACTTCCGCTTCATGCACGTCCAAGGAGGAAGGTTATACATACATAGAGTCACGGGCCAGGTGCTGTGATTGCTGCTCTGCTCCCCGAAAGGATTAATGCCATCCGCGCTTAAAGCAAACCATACATTCCTTGGGTCCTTTGTAAACTCATCCCAGTACTTTCTCTCGATTTTTCTCCACTACGACCCGTCAGCGGGTGCTCTCAACTTCCCATCTTTCTTTCGGTTCTCACTATGCCATCGCATCAACTTGGCATGCTCTTCGTTTCTGAACAGACGTTTCAACCGTGGTATTATAGGAGCATACCACATCACCTTCGCAGGAACCCTCTTCCTGAGGGGCTCGCCGTCAACATCACCAGGGTCATCTCGTCTGATCTTATACCGCAACGCACCGCATACCGGGCAAGCGTTCAGATCCTTGTATGCACCGCGGTACAGGATGCAGTCATTAGGGCATGCATGTATCTTCTCCATCTCCAATCCTAGAGGGCATACGACCTTCTTCGTTGCGTATGTACTGTCGGGCAATTCGTTATCCTTTGGAAGCTTCTTCTTCAATATTTTCAGTAGCTTCTCAAATCCTTTGTCAGCCACAACATTCTCTGCCTTCCGCTGCAGCAATTCCAGTATGGTACCGATCTTTGTGTTGCCATCTTCGCAATTGGGGTATAACCCTTTTTTGTGATCCTCTAACATGCGATCGAACTTCAGCTTCTCCTTTTGACTAATGCATTGCGTCCTTGCATCGACAATGACCCGGCGGAGATCATCATCATCGGGCACATCGTCTGGTTCCTCTTGATCTTCAGCAGCTTCACCCGTGGCAGCATCATTGGGCACATCGTCTGGTTCCTCTTGATCTTCACCAGCTCCCCCCGTTGCAGCATCACCGTATTCAGGGGGCACATAGTTGTCATCGTACTCTTCTTCTTCGCCGTCTTCCATCATAACCCCTATTTCTCTGTGCCTCGTCCAAACATTATAGTGTGGCATGAAACCCTTGTAAAGCAGGTGGGAGTGAAGGATTTTCCGGTTAGAGTAAGACCTCGTATTCCCACATTCAGTGCATGGACAACACATAAAACCATTATGCTTGTTTGCCTCAGCCGCATCGAGAAACTCATGCACGCCCTTAATGTACTCGCGGGTGTGTCTGTCACCGTACATAGATTGCCGGTTCATCTGCGTGCATTATATATAATTAAGTGTCCAAATTAATAGAAGTTCATCATCACATTAAAACCAAAGTGCATACATAGTTCTCATCTAACAACATATAGCTCTCCAGAGCATCTAATTAATTAAACCATACATTGAAACTATGTAAAACATTTCAATGCGAAAACAAATGCGATCATAATTGCAACCAAGGTAACAATTGATCCAACGGCATAATGATACCAAGCCTCGGTACGAATGGCATATTTTCTAATCTTACTAATCTTCAAGCGCATTGCATCCATCTTGATCTTGTGATCATCGACGACATCCGCAACATGCAACTCCAATATCATCTTCTCCTCCTCAATTTTTTTCCTTCAACAAATTGTTTTCTTCTTCAACTAAATTTAACCTCTCGACAATAGGGTCGGTTGGCATTTCCGATTCACATACATCCTAGATAAATAAAATCTATGTCACGTTGGTTGGCATAATTTTCATAAACAATAAATGAACCAATAGTTATAAAGATAATATACATACCAAATCCGAATCATAGACAGGATGAGGGCCGACGGGGGCGGATACCAAAACCATCGCACTATATAAGATGCAATAATAAATGTAAGAAAATGATACAAGTATCTATCTAAACATACAAGTAAGAATATTTTTCCTTTCAGAAAGAAGATAAGAACAAGAGGCTCACCACGGTGGTGTCGGTGATGAGATCGGCGCGGGTGATCGACGGCGGTGAAGACGGGGACGGGGCGTGACGGACCGCTAAATCTAGAAAAATCTCGAGGAAAATGGAGCTTGGAGAAAGCTTAAGTAGTGTGGCTCAGGCATTCCATCGAACACCTCATGTGCATAGGAGGTGAGCTAGAGCACCACAAAGCCCTCTCCCCCTCGCCAAAAAAAACAAGAGCACTGTGCTCTGCTCTTGCGCGAGGGGGTATATATAGGCACCTTATTGGTTCCGGTTGATGACATGAACCGGGACTAAAGGGAAGCCTTTGGTCCCGGTTCAAGCCACCAACCGGGACCAATGGTGGTGGGCCAGGAGCGAGGCCCATTGGTCCCGGTTCGTCCCACCAACCGGGACCAAAAGGTCCAGACGAACCAGGACCAATGGCCCCCGTGGCCCGGCCGGCCCCCTGGGCTCATGAACCGGGACCAATGCCCACATTGGTCCCGGTTCTAGACTGAACCGGGACTAATGGGCTGAGCCGGCCTGGACCATAGCCCTGTTTTCTACTAGTGCCACCCGATGAATAGGACCCCCGTTTCGACCGTAGCGCTCCAACACAAGTCCGTTTCCTCCGTTTTGCGGTACGCCACACCCCTCCCGATCAACAGGACCCCCGTTTCGACCGTAGGAGGTCCGTTTCCTTCGTTTTGCGGTACACCACACCCCTCCCGATCAACAGGACCCCCGTTTCGACCGTAGGAGGTCCGTTTCCTCCGTTTTGCGGTACGCCACATCCCTCCCGATGAACAGGATCCCGTTTCGAACGTGGCCGGTCGAACATAAGGCAGTTTCCTCCATTCTGTGGTACGCCAGGCCTCGTTTACATCGCATGTTCCGTCCAAGCCCTCCCGATGAACACGACCACGCATTCCGTTGCCTCCCCATGAACACGACGACGACGTTGTTTCTCCGTTCCGACCCAGCCATGTACACGAGCCCTCACCGTACGTATGCGCGAGTAGGCGTTCGAGACCCCGCCCGTATGTACTCATACGTGGCCGTATTTTCTTTCTTGCACCTTGGGCGATGTACGTACATGTACATGCTACGTGCGTGCCTCTACTACGACACGTGCGCGCCTCTACATCGACCAGTATATATGTACGTACACGTTCGCGACCAGAATGACAACGCTACGTACGCTTCGACCAGGTGGGTCCCGACTATCACGCACATCCTTGCGTGCGAAGATGTAGCTGGTGGGTCCCACCAGTCAGGGGGGCGAATCGTTTTGTTTTTGTTTTGCCCGGATGCACTTCCTTGCGTGCGAAGGTGTAGCTGGTGGGTCCCAGCAGTCAGGGGGAAACATTTTTTTCGCGAAATACGGTGGCCCGTCCGGTGGGTCCCCGCTGTCAGGTGGAGGAATAATTATTTTGCACGTAATAAGGTGGCGCTTCCCTGTTGCGGCCGTGGACCCAGCTGTCAACCTCTCCACATACAGTCCACGTCCGATGGAAGTCGTTCCTTGACCACGTTGACCACGCCGCGCCGAGAGCACCAGGGCGGTTGATGACGGCGAGGCCTAGGAAGGGGACGACGGGGAGCTGGGGAAGACGTGATAGTGGAAGCCTCCGCGGCCTGGCCAGCGGTGAGGCCTCCGCGGCAGCATAGCTGGCCACGGGAGACAGGAGCATGCGGCACGACCGGCGCTGCTTTGGGCGGCTGGAGCAAGAAGACCAGAGGTTGAAGAAGCACTACGGTCGTTGGATGGACATCGTACGGTCACTGGAGCTAGAATCGTTCATATTGACTAAGTTCACAAAGCCCTTCGTCCCCGTCAACTTAGTAGGCCCACAAGTCAGCCTCCCACCAAGGTGGGTCCCAGCTAGCCGGGGGAGTATTCATTTTTTTGTGCGTAATAAGGAGGCACTTCCGGTGGATCCGAGCTAACAGCGGGGGGAACATTTTTTTTGCGAAATACGGTGGCCCGTACGGTGGGTCCCAGCAGTCAGGGGGAAATGATTTTTTTTGCAAAATACTGGTGGCCCGTCCAATGGGTCCCCGCTGTCAGGTGGAGGAATAATTATTTTCCGCGTAATAAGGAGGCACTTCCTTGCGGCTGCCGGGGACCCAGCTGTCAGCCTCTCCACGTATAGTACTCTTCCGATGGAAGTCGGTCATTGACCACATTGACCACGCCACGCCGAGAGCACCACGGCGGTGGACGACGGTGAGGCATAGGAAGGGGACGACGCGGAGCCGGGGAAGACGCGGCAGTGGATGCCCACACGGAGAGGAGTACGAGCGTTCACCGGTTCGGCTGCGGTGTGAGGCTGCCGTCGCCGCAGAATAACAGGGGGTGTGGGTGAGTAGAGGGATGCCCTGGCCAACGGTGGGAGTAGTAGGGGGTGCTGAGGCCTGCGCAGCAGCACAGCCGCCCACGGGAGGCGGGAGTAGGCGGTCCCGCCGGCGCTGCTTTGGCGGCTGGAGCAAGAAGATCAGAGATTGAAGAAACACGACAGCCGTTGGATTGACATCCAATGGTTACATCTGCTAGAGTCGTTTGTTGACGTATATAATAACTAAAAAAATCTTGCATACGCATCAACTCCCTCTTTTTTTAATAATTTATATATAGCTCATGGAAACATCTGATGCAATTTATTGCAGTCATTTTTTTGGTTGGCCAGGGCCAATTTCGCATATTTCTGTGGGTTCCAAACCATTTTTTATACCGAAATGTAGAGCCAGATTTAAAGTACTTTGAAGATATATTTAAATTAGGCTAATGCCCAGTGAAATAGGAATCTGAAAATGTGATAAAATTCAGAAATTATAAAGTAATTGCCAATTTGTCATCTGTTTTTATATTTACAACCCATTTCATATTACTTTCAAGATTTGCAGGCGTCTTGAAAGAGTTGCAGCCCATCAGGGCGTAGAAAAATGAGTAGGCCTGGATTGGGTATTCTTCAGAAAAAATAAATTGGGCTCATTTTCACAAAGAAAAAATAGCTGGGATGGTCACATGGTGAACATAAAATATAAGCCTGTGCTAGACGGGCCACAGCCCAGTTCAAACCCTGCTCTGTCTCAACAATACCAAAAAAAAATAATACTGCTCGAGTAGCTACGTCCCAGATGTCAGCCGATCTTGTGTTGTTCTCTTATCTATTGACTATATACGCTCACAATGTCGTGGGTCCTAGATGTCAGGAAAACACTAGGTGGAAGCATTTTATTTTTCCATATGCTGACGTGGTGGGCCCCTACTATCATCCTCTCCACGTACTTCTGCTGATTCCTGTTGTTTGTTGACCATGTTGACAACGCGAGAGGGCGGTGCCGCGGCGAGCACACCAAAGCGCGCGGAGGACGTCGGCGTTAACGATTTAGGAGACGGTGGGGTGGCGATGCGTGCGATGAGGCGCAGCCAGCCGTGGGAGGCGGAAGCAGGCGGCCCGCCGGCGCTGGTTTGGTTTTGGCGGCTGGATGAAGACAGGACTGAAGAAACACGACAGACTGTAAAAGCAGCAGGAGTACTTAACAACCTTAACTGAAACCAGCAGGGGCACTTAACAACCAAAGCTGAAAGAAGTATGAGTACTTATATAGGTTCAGCCGTACAAAGCATGCCTCGAACAGTGCTACTTTGCCTACAGTTAACCAAGGGTGAGGCCGCCAAGCCCTAGGACAAGGCCCAGGCACCACCCCGTGCATCCACAACCTTCTGAAAGCGGCTTCATCTCGCAACGTGGTCAATAAACAGGATATTCGCTTTAGAGCCATGGAAAAGCATGAACATAATCTTCTGTCCTATTCTCCATGATGGACGGGCCTTCATTATTTGAGACCACCCATGAATAAGTATCTTTTCACCTCCAAGGGGAATTGAGTAGGTCGACATAAACATCACGTTGTGACCAAGCGCAAGTCTGACCCGACCATGGTCAGGCATCTGTATAGGAACACTAGAACTCGGCAGTTCCTGTTTCAAGAAATATCACCGTTGTAAAACTGTGTATAAGCAATAGTTTATGAACAACATATATAACAGAAAACAGCTCGTACCATAAGTTTCTCGACATAGTTGGACCTATTCAACGAGTGCAGCAGTGGCACACATATCCCACGTGGCCTTCCACTATTGAAACGCCCCACAAGGACCTCAAGACGATCAATGAAGTGTAGGAACTTGTGGATGTCGATCCAGTCAACTTCAGTGCCATTAGTAACAGCCGAGTTATTACAGAGTAACAAACGACCAGACTGCTTAACTCTGAAAAAACCTACACGTGCCACCAATTATAAGAAAATATTAGTTAGAAGTAGCATCTTCGTGAGAGATTCGTTGCTACTTCTAAAGTTAAATTGTGAATAGTTAGACAGAATAGGTGGATTAAGAAGTAATCGAGGCAACAAGCAAGAACCAGATACAAAACTAACATGGATGAACAATTGGAACGACGTCGGGGTGGAAGATCGCAGTGAAGATGAGACCAGGTTCTGCTATTTCCATCAACATTCGTGCGCCAACTTTCAGTCCGTAACACTTGAGAAAGTTTATCCAAGTTCGGCCATAAAAAAGCAGCGATCTTCTTGGTTCATGAACCCAACTCGGAACTTATATCCATGGCTTGTCTTCACTGTGACCATTAAACTAGTGTATTCAGTTATGGCAAGGCCGAGCATCTTGAGTACATGTGTTCTGGCAGAGCAAATAATACACTGCAGGAAAAATAATATGAGAACACAGCATGTTCAAAAAAAACCCACCTTCCCAGATAGAAAAGAGGATTCTAGGAACATACTGTGTGCGTTTCAAAATGCTGTGTTTGATGAGAAGGAACAAGTGTGGCGTCTCGCCGAGGGCGCAGAAACCTGTAGGGTACTCGCACTTTGGGCACTGCAAATGAAACACACTAGATTCAGGAGGAAGAAAAATGCATCAATCGCGGCGGCTGCCATCCTAGGATTACCTGCGACCAAGGGACTTGGGTTTATCGGGGATGGATGAAGAATTCGTACCTGGTTCTCCATGAGGAAACCCTATGCAATCACCGAGAGGGGGTTTTCTCTGAACAAGCAGACGAGGGAGAAGGGGATTCAGGCCTAGTGAAATATTGTCGCTTCGTCCGTCCAGCTTACTGCTAAAGCTGGAAAGGGGGGGTTGTGATTTGACGGCTCATTGGGCATTACTGCGGCCATACAACCGGCGCTGGTTTTATATGATGTCGTAAGGCGAATACACAAAATTGAATAAAGCATGGCAATTGTTGGAATGAAACCAAACGACAGTTCCTAACCAGCAATCAGAGTTGCAATTCTATCAACGCTATACCATGTGATAAATAATACTGTCGTACTACTTATACACACAGGACACTTGTTTCACCATGCCAGATTATTACATCAAAATCTCTCGGAGGATAGATCAGTTCGGCAGTTGCATGATGCTAATTTCAAAGTTGATTTGGACTAGCTCTCCTTGTCGAGAAAGTTCGATTTTCACATCATCCCACACCGCAAGATATGATTTAGATTTGAACCTTGACCATCCTTTAGCATCAATCATCATGCGACCATCCTTTGTACTTACGGTATATTGAGCAGGTTCATTCACACCAAGGCTGCGCATGGTAAGAGAAACTTGGCCGCGGTCGCCTGGATTGTTGAACGACTCGCTTGTTGCTCTAGGAATTCTCTGTTTGCAAACAAGAAGACATGCCCAAACAGTTAGATCAACACAGTGAATCATATGAAACAACATGGAAAGAAAAAAGAACGAAGCACTTGGGCGGCCAATGCTTACCAAGAAGGTGGAGATGTCGGTTTTTGTAAGGACTTTGGTATACGAAGTGCAAACTGCAGCCCAGTCTGTTGCCGGTGCAACTGCACGGGCCGGAGCAGATGCAAGTGCAAGTGTTGGTGCAGGTGCCGAAGCCGCTGCTGCTGCCGGAGATGGTTCTCTTGTAGAGCTGGTGCCGGTGTCGATGCCCGATCCTCCGGTAGATCATACTGATCCGCTGACGCGGTCGGTGCCCAATCCTTAGCTGGATCAGACTGATCTGCTGCCGCTGTCAGTGGTAGAGCAACTACCGGTGCTCGATCTGTGCAAGACAGCAGCGATCGTGTCTGGTCTGCTAGGATCAACTTTCTAACTTGACTAGGATCCGTGACCGTGATCCGGTTCTTTTCTTCATTTCTTTTAAACGCGAGAAGGACTAATTGTGGCATTTTTGTTAAACCAAACTGCAGTTCAGCATAGGGATTCAACTTGTACTCAGACAACAGACTAATCCAATTTTTTCCAGTAATATAAGTGATGGACAGTGCCTTCGTTACTGACATGACATAACAAGTGAAACCTGCAAAAATAGCCATCATAGAGCAAACCAAACGGTTTTTTCTGTGATGAATGTCACATGGCAAAACCTGCATCGTAAAATTTCAGGAAAAGAAAGAAAACATGACATTAAATCAATAAGATTTAGACAGTAAATCAATAAGATTTACTTGATGTGACACGAGTGAATCCTTACCAGGAAATCACTATGTTGAAGTACTAAACAGAAGATTGATCGTCCAACTACACGTGGCATGCAGGGGCCCTGCCTACTCCCACAAGCAGGACAGTCCAAAGGTCGTGACAAATCGTATGGACCAAACATCCATGGGACTGGAAATCCTGATGGGTGCGATAAACCCTACAATGCATACAGATATTGAAGTGTAACCATAATTGATAAACCGTCCTCACAAAAAATATGATCTGGATACTTCAAAATATACAGACTGAATTGAGTGGATAGACATTAACATAGACCGTTCTCAGGACTGACCACACACCAAAAGCGGCAGTACTAATAAACAATACAGGGTTCACAAACACAAATCAAGTACTGAACAATAGTACTTACTACAGACAAGCAAAGTTTTACTAACTAAACTCTGCAGACTATTTCTTGCCACCGACCTACGGGATGAACCCCACATAACTGACTAGGCCATGGACTTCGTGTGAGATGTCTACACGCACCATCACCATCTTGTTAACCTTGGAGAACCTAAAGAGTGGTCTTTCCACTCATAAACATGATGAGGAAGACAGGCCGCATCAGATTTGTTGGGAAGCTTTACAAGAACCACAACCTTCGTAATTGAAGGCACAGCCAGGAAATTGTTGTGGTCAAGTACAGCCTCGAGAACACGCCTGACAACAATGCTACAGGAAAACACTATTTCAAGACACGTGGCGATAAGGACACAGCAGCTGGATAGTTCGGCAGTAGAACTCATCATCAGGTCTTCCAGTTCACACGGCATGACTTTGAGAACTTCATCTCCACCGCGGACCTAGTTCTAATTCAAACAGAAACCATATTTTATTACTACCTCCGTTCAGAAATACAAGATGATTTTCGATATTATACTCCATATATGACTACATATACGCACAGAAATGAGTGAACAAAGACAGTAGAACATGTCTTCAAAGGCACGAGAGCAGAGGGATTACATGCAAAATCCATAACACAAGTTACTGAGGCAAATATACCCTCTTAAAAGGTAGCATTGATGTTCATAAAGTACTCCCTCCATCCCAAAATTCTTGTCTTATATTTTTCTAGATACAGATGTATCAAGTCACATTTTAGTATTAGATACATCTGTATCTAGAAAAATCTAAGACAAGAAATTTGGGACAGAGGGAGTAGTTGAAAGTAATCTATAAGAAATCAGTGTCAACCTCTCGCATGTTTTGGTCAAAAGAGGAATTTATAACCGTCATTTGGCACACAAAAATCACATGCAAGATCACCCAGAAAGTTGTACTACTAGTACTAGTACTGCATGTTAGATGAAAAAACACGATCAAAATTGAGAAAAATATCGTCAAGAAGAGATATTACCTGGACTTGCTTCATGAGGGATCCCGGAGAGGGGGGCTTGGACAGGGCGATGGCTTTGAGCTTGTTTGCGGTAGTCTCGGCGGGGTGCTTGCGCTTCTTCGTACCATGAGCCTCGACGGTTTTGGCCAGAGCCATAGACATCACTTCGGCCGGTGCTCCAGCGTCCATCAAGAAACTTTCAAATAGGAATAAAAGAAAAGAAACCATAATCACAAACCCAAAAGAAGAAAAGAGAGGGAGTTATAGGATCAGTCTCGGGGTTGCAAGACCAGGCCTTGGCCAGAATCAACACCATTGATGCGCTCACCTTTCCTTCTTTGGGAGAGAAGAACAATGGCAGAAGCAGGTCAGGATTTTCTTGAAGAAATGAGGAACAAGAAGAGGCAGAAGCGAGGGTTGGGTAGAGAGGAAGCTGAGAGAGAAGAGTGAAATGATGGTTGCATCGTCCGTCCAACTTACTGCTGGAAAGGAGGGGGTTTTGTGATTTGACGGCCAATTGGTCATTACCGCGGCGCTTCGATCGGGGTAGTCTACCGTCACTCTACTACGGAGTAATTTAGTGCATGGCTGGTGGACCCCGATGCTGGCTGTCCCACACGTCGGCGAAAGTGAGTAATTTAGTGCATGGCTGGAGGAGGATCCGCACGGTAGAGCGTGTCCATTGTTTTTCAGAAGAAAAAAAATGATTACAGCAAGCGTTTCCACTCTTACGACGGAGGATTGCGAAACACGGCAGCCACTTGAACATACACAGTGCTCCTACTACTAGGCATGTGCAGTGGTTCATACGTCAGTACTACACAATCTTGTTGCTAGTGTAGTAAGATATGACGATAACAAATGATGTTGTGTGCATGTCAACTACTGCTATATGTAACATAGTACCGCTTTTTCGACTGTCCGGTCGAGAATGAACGGTGAGATCAATGTTAACAGAACTAGGTCCACAGCGCACGGAGAGTACAATGCTACACTACTCCACGAAACATGAACCATATGAAGCACGAATAGTGTTAGGCAGGGTGTATGCAGGGTGCACGGGAAGGGAGCAAAAGTTCCCTTCTCGACCCACTTTTGGGTGTTTGGCAGGGTGCATGAGTCCACACTAGTAGGTTGACAAAAATACACGAAGAGGAAACAACTATATTGAGATGAGAATGCAACCAAACACACCCACACGCTTTGTGCTATAGTGACTGATCTGCACCGTCTGAGTTTGATCCAACGGTCATGTTGCGCCGAGACATGGACATGCCCATGCAGAGGGCGCCTAAACACAACGAAAGTCCCTCTACTTCTCGAGGCGCACAACATTGGTGATGCAGGGTGCAACCGCCCGCAGAGCTCGCTCCCGGTCGACGGGAGCCAGCTCGTCAAAGACGACGTCCAATGGCACGAATGGATTCCGGTGACGGAGCCCTGAAAGGATTCGCCCGGCAACGGCGACGGCAGCCCGCAACCCCTCCTTGTCCAGCTCAGCCCCCACCATCGCGCGGTGACGGCTCAGCTCCTCGGAGATATAGGTGAAGAAGGAGACCAGGTCAGGAAGCCGCAGCTCGTTGAAGTCGACCGGGTGGTCGAACGGGTTTAGTCCGATGGCCGGCATCGTCGCGCTGGCACGACGGTAGGCATCGCGCAGCTGCAACACGTGCGTGGCAACTTGGTTCCCCAAGTGGCTGAGGCGACCCTGGACCTCGTCACGATCGGCCCGCTCGCGCTCCAGCCGGTTCCCCTGACGGCCTATCGTATCTCCCGCTTTCTATAGCAACGCCGCCGACGCCTTGAGCATCTTTGTGGTGGACGCGTGCCGCTTTTGAAGCTCTGTGAACTCCCGCACATAACGGAGGAGCATGGCACTCCTCTCCTCGTTGAGCTCACGGAGCTCCACGTCCTTGGCCCTGAGCTCCGCATCCTTGGCATGGAACTCCTGTGTCAGGAGCCTCACCTCGGACTCCGTGATCTACTGCGCCGCCATGGCACCAGGTAGAAGAAATGGGGAGAGGAAGCAAAGGGGGCGAAACGGCTGAAAGGCAATGCAATCTACGGGAAGGCGGAGGGAGTGGGGAATCTTTTGGTTTTCACCACGGTAAAACACCAGTCGACGACTTCTCACATCAGGGAGCAGTGGGTTTTTACAGGCATAGTCATCGTGAAAAATTGCTGCCGCGCCTGCTCCCGTCAATCAAAAATTTAAAAATCCTGCCGCACCCAAACACGAGAGCAATGCCGTGGTGGATATTTAAATTTACCTGCCGGCAAGTAGACAAAAAAGGGGTGAAAAACAAATGTGGTGGCGGCCTAGCTAATCGGTCGAACTAGCCCAACTAGCTAGCCACCATGCTTCACTGATGTACTCAGCGGGAAAGGTGATCTTTCGTGATTTGACGACTCATTTACTTGCTTCGGCGCTACGACCGAGGAGGACCCAGAAAACGCACAGTAGGGCGTCCCACGTCAGGAAGAATATATGCGTGCACCATCCGGGAGGACCCCGAAACCGTGCGGTAGGGTGTGCCATGTCTCGGCACGGAGGAAAAATGTGCGTGTAAAAATATACTGTATCAGACGTAGTACCTATGGTTTGACCTGGGGACCCAGCCAGTCGGTCGAAAACACCCCACTAGCCACACGGCAACGTGGCACGGAGGATAGATGTGGTTAGCTCCGTCTCGACCAGCCACAACGTCTCTTGTTCTAGGCGATTCTTCTATTTTCCAAGATTTTTTAGTTGTAATAACACCACGGCAAGCTAGCGCCGCTCTTCGTGTGTGCCCGTGCAAAGGTTAGAAGATGGAGAGAAGAGAGATTGAGATCGCAGACCTGGGACCTACCAGTAAGTGAGACAACGGCCATGCACGTGTTGATGAGGCACTCCCTCTACTCTACTCAACGAAAGTACTGTATAAATAAAATCAAGTTATGGGACAAAGCCAACAACCGTTCGTTTTTTCAGGCTATCAACTTCGCTTTGTAGTCCAGGTTGCCAGTTCGAATCTCGTCTTTCAGATTTGTTAGTTTTAGGTCCAAATTTGATTAATGACAAGTGGGACCCCCGTGTGTTGTTCCGATATTTCAGTGTAGGATGGTTTTTTTGAACAAACACTTTGCGCGGTTAGACAAGTAACGGCACGAGTTACACGTATTTTGTAAGTTTACGAACAAAAATGACAGCGGCATAGAATATCAGATCCACCCCGCAGCTTAGATACTATGGTGATACGAGTTTTTACACCGTTGGAAGTGAGATCCAATGGCTTGGGAGTAGTCTTTGTAATTATGCGCAATTTCCAGACTCTCCAAAGGTTTTTTTTGAAAATAAAACATTCAGGCCTCGTGTGTGCCGCTGCATCTTCGATCCAACGGCTCCCCGGTGGTCATATTAGGTGCTCCCCGTAGCTTAATTACCCGCTACGGTGATATGAGCATCTAGGTCGTATGATCAATGATCAGATGGCACACGCGTAGTACTTGTACTTTCTGCGCATTTCCCAACTCTATCAGCTGTATATTGCAAAAACATTCAAACCTCCTATTGTGGGCCGTTAGATCTCAGTGAACTCGTATCACCATAGAATCTACGGTGCGGGAGCACCTCATACTCTCCCATGCGAGAAAACATAAGGTGCTATCGCAGCTTGGATGCTACGGTGATACGAGATTGGAGGTCGTTTGATCTGAGATCCAATGGCATCTGAGCAGTCTTTGTGCTTGTAAGCAGTGGCCGAACTCTTTTGGGGATTTTCTGCAAAAAACCATTCGAACCACCGAGGAGGTGTTGGGTCACAAATCCAATGCCTCCGAAGAGCTTGTATCACCAAAGAATCTAAGGTGTGGTAGCACAGGATATTCTTACATACAGGAGAATATGATGTCCTCCTTCATCTTAGATGCTATGGTGATACGAGCTCCGAGGTCGTTGGATATGGGATCAAAGGGCATCTAAGTAGTTTTTGTACAAATTGTGTGCAATTCTCAAACTCATCAAGGTTTCCTGCAGAAATATTAAGACACATCATGTGAGCTGCTATATCTCAGATCTACAAGCTCCAAGCAACTCGTATCGGCATATAGCATCTAAGGAATGGGGCACATGATATTCTTCCAGGGAGCAGGGGTGGGGGGTGCACAACCAATCGGTGGTTGGGAGGGTGGGGACAAATATAATCTAAACAACCCTAAACAGAGCTCCACAATTTTATCTAAGGTCAAGGGGTTGACCCCCGACAATCATAGCTCCGCCTAAACAGAACATTTGCATGTACTGTAGTAATAGACTTAATATTCATGTTTCAGTTTCATGTTCATTTTAAATATTGAACTGAGGACCATGGATGTCTTACATTTTACTCCCTTCGTTCCTAAATATTATTCTTTTTAGAGGCTTCAAATGGACTGGCACATACAGATGTATATAGACATATTTTAGAGTCTAGATTCACTCATTTTGCTCCATATGTAGTCACTTGTTGAACTCTCTAAAAGACTAATATTTAGGAATAGAAGGAGTATTTTTGAATTCGTGTCATACATGCATGGTTTGGAAAAATAGATGCACTATACTTATTGGATTGTTGTTGTGTTCGTGCGTGTGTGTCTGTGTGTGTGTGTGTGTGTGGTCATATGCTTGATACATACTAAGTTTTCTCACCTCCATATTATTCATCTTTTAAATTTGAATTTGCATTGGAAAACTTACTAGGGATACCATGAAATGTGAAATCCACGTTTAGATCACTATATCACAAACTCACTCTAATTCAACAACTCGTCATAAATCAATTACCACATTGGGATTAGTATTTGCAAGGAAAATACGGGTATTGTAATACACATAGATTCGTTCGGCAATTTAAAAGGTTCCTTTCGTATTCTCTAATGGTAGGACCCAACGGCATACCAGCCAGACCTTGGCTCGTGTTGATCCTAAAAAAAACCGGGATCGTGTCCTTCGGTGGCGTGCGTGGTACGCACTTTAGGCAATCCCATTACCCCAACCAGTCGAGCCTCAGCGTTTCAAGTCGAAATATCTGGCGGCCAGAATTCCAGCCCTAGGAAATTCCTCTCATGTCCCCGGTCCATAATGACTACCGATGAACAACGGAGGGATGCCTTAGTAACTAGACAACGTTACCTGCCGTGCCGAGTACAGTTCAATTCCGACGAGACACAGAGCACGGAAGAGGAGCCGCTTCCCACCGCGAGACGCCCCAGCCGCCGCGTAATCTAAATTTGCCATGAAAAACGTTCGGACTGCCATGCTTAAAATCTGAACGTTTATCATTTGCGTTTATTTTATATCGATCGTCATATAATTTAAAGTCGGAGTCAGACTGAACGAAATGTACGGTTTGATCGATTGAATGTTCTGCTAGAGCCGTATCAAATAAAATATAAAACGTCATCAAGCCACATGTATTCCTTGTCATCCAACGACCTAGACTGCTTCAATGTCGAGCGCTCAACACGTTTAGCGTGCAGTTAATTTCATGCCAAAAATAGTGCTAATCACATGACAACACGCAAATAATATCCTAGTAGTTAATATCCGCATCCATTTAATATACTTCCAAATTAACGTGCATTGCACGTACACACTGACTAGTGCTGCTAGTACGTGAAACTGGTGCCGTGACTTGTGAACGCGTCCAGATATGGTCAACGGCAACATCGCCCATGAGTTCTTCCTGTTTGCCCGTGCGTCTAAACGCAGAAGGGGAGGAGAGAGAGAGCACACATGGAACCCACCAGTAAGTGAAGGCGAATAGTACTAAAAATAATATTACATGTTATCCATTAATTAGGCTGTGCTAATATAAAAACATTATGTGAACAAAGGGGGTACAACAAACATTGCCATTCTACGTATGTTGCCTACTCTTGATGTGCGGCTTGAAGGCCCAGTCGCACGTTCGATCCTTGTCCTTTATTTTTTAATTTGTATATGGGTCCAAATTTTTCTCATGACATGTGGGCCCCTCGGTGTGTAGTTTGTAGCACTTTAATTTGTGGGTCGAAATTTGTTCCATTCCAAGTGGACTATCGGTGTGTAGTTTTGTAGCTTATTTATAATAATTAAAGAGAACAACATAGTTTTTTCAATAATACCATGGTGCGACGTTGAAGGCGAGAAAGGACGTGCCAGAGAGCGATGACCGAGTCAGAGGGAAATCAACTAGGGCAGTTGCATGGGTAGCAACGGTGTTTGGAGTAGTTGTGGGCCGAATGCTACGAAAATATAATCTAAACCGTCCGGAATAAATGCCTACACAAATTAATCCAAGGTTGGAGTGCCCCTCGCAATGTAAATAGCTCCGGCTTTGCGAGGGATGGAGAGGTAGTAGCTTCAACGCGTGGAATATACGGTGTGAGAAAGCGAGGTCAATCGAGAGACAAAGTGAGTGTGGTCCGACATTCATTGAACAAATATATATGCTCTGGAGAGATATTGTCCGATTGAGCTTTTTGGCAAGGGTGAGGGTTGTAAGCTAGAGCTTGAGAGATGATCCAGTCACAAACGTGTAGATATACTTTGTGCGTGGGAGGAAGCAAGGTCAACCGATCACATAGGGTCGCCGTGTGATCGAAAGAGTGAGACGGGTTGGAGAGAGTGACCTAGATAGACGATGTGCGTGAGAGAGTATACAATGTGAATAGGTCGAATTGGGCTCAAACATGGTGATATGTCGTTTTTGTCCGAGAAAGAGCGAGGTCAATTGAGACATACGGAGAGAGAGAGAGAGATTGAGTGAGAGTGGCCCACCATGAGGTCGAAAGAGTGGTGGCGGCTTGGATGGACTGACCTAGATAGACAATCTGCGTGAGAGAGTATAGAGTGTGTCGATCGAGGCCCGAACAGGGAGATATATCATTTGTGTGTGAAAGAAAACAAGGTTAAATGAGACTCAAATAAAGAGAGCGAGATTGAGCGAGTGTGGCCCGCCGTGCGGAAGAAAGAGTGAGACAGTCTCAAGGGAGTGACCTAGATATACAACTTGCGTGCGTGCGCATGCACGAGAGGTTGGGGGGCTAGATAGGCAATGCATGTATTTAGCGCGAGAGGGTGAGAGGGAGAGGGGGGAGAGAGAGAGCTCGGCATGGGGTGCAATGGCGGGTGTGTGAGGTAAATACATTTGATAACAGAGTGGAAAAAGGGGTTGTGTAGTTGAAAGACTTAGAGATCGAAACATGGAGAGAAAGAATGAACGTGTGTTGGAAACCGATAGCTTCCTAAGGTGGTTAGGAAAGGAAGATTGACCGATACAGGAAGTTTGTAGCGTTTGTGCGGGGGGGGGGGGGCTAAAAACAACATTTGAATGTACATAGTACGAGACTTAATATCAATGTTTCAATTCGGTGTACATTGTAAGATTTGAACCAAGGACCAGGCATACGGGTAATTATTTCGAATTCGTGCCATACTAAGTTTCGAAAAGTTGACATTGACTCAGTTTGTTGTGCTATTTTGTAGGTCATATGTTTGAATCGATCCAAAAGTTTTCTCACTACCATGGTGTTCATCATATACATATGAATTTGTATTAAAAAGGTAGCATGGATACAGTGAAATGTGAAATCCACGTTAGAATTGGAGATCGCTACATGACACACACTCTAATTCAAATAACTAACTACGTGACACACACTCTAATTCAAATAACTAATTATGCGAGACACACTCTAATCCACGTTAGCGTGGGTACCATTTTGATTTTTTTTCCAAATAACTCCTCATTAATAAATTTATAGTACTCCCTCTGTTCACTTTTATAAGACCTTGAAGACATTTCAGACAATGTGGAAAACGGTTCATTTTAAGTTGTCTGAAACGACTTACAAAAGTGAACGGATGGAGTATCTCATTCCGAATGACTAATTATTGCAAGGAAAACACGGGCATGGTAATACATACAGATTCGTTTGCAAATGAAAGAAGATTCGTTTGCATTCTCAAATGTAGGCGCACCAGGCAAACCAGGGTCATGTCGGGGTGGACGCTGCTTCGGTGCCTTAAAGGCAACTGCCTTTGGGTCACTGACATGTGGGCCAGCCACCTGTTGGGCCCATATGTCATGGACACAAAGGTAGGTGCCTTAAGGCACCGAAGCATAGTCCTGTCGGGGTGGTCGCGTGTGTTGGACGGACGCATAGCACCCAGCCACCCACCCCCCTCCCCCCCCCCAAAAAGGACGACAACAATATAAGTTCGCGCTTCCACATTTCGGATTGAAATATCTGGCGGCCCCAATTCCAGCCCTGCAAAATCTCTCTTCTCCACCATCGCCTTCCACGCCCAGATTGCTCAAATCCCTAATTCGCCACCAACCCTCGAATCGCCTCTCGTCTTGTCTCTTTCCCCACCGTTCCCCACCTCTGTGCCGGACGACGACGACGAAGACGACGCTCGCGCTTCACCACTGCACCGGAGCTACCTCATCTACGCCCTCATCCATCGCACCGGGTGGTCCACCGACAACGTCGGCCGCCGCAACCGACGTGCCTCACAGACACCGAGTTCCACCGCATCAGGGGTGCTTCACCGACGCCGTCTCCCAGCTTACCGGGGCTACTTCACCGAGCACATTGCCGCACCTCTGCCCTCCGAGGCCGTTGGGGCTTCACCAATGGTCTCGTCCACCGCATCGTAGCGCTCCGCTGCCACTCAAGATCTGCATCCGTGCGCGGCCAGCCAACGCCAGCGCATCACCCTCAACGGCTCTGAAGTGACCCGCACTCTAGCTAGGCGAGCATGCCCAAACGCCGGCCCAAACTAGGTATCCACACATCACTCCCTTGTGCATTGTTCCGACGATGTTTGGATATCCTTTCACTGCTCTCTTTGCTTATAGGCCTATGCAACTCTGACCTTAACTCTTATTTCTTCTGGAGATATCATCTGAAACAAGCAAATCCATATTTTAGTGAAGCATGACGGCGCTACGGGATCTGGTACACATCTTGCACACCCGTATAACCTTGTAAGTATCTGTCCTCCAGTACAACATCAAGGTCGATTCCTCTTATTTGATCAACCATTCGCCATGTCAAAATGCAAAGGGGGATGCAAGGAGCACAAGGCCTGCACATCCAAGCAAGTGGTAACATGGACTTGTACATGGAACATCCCAAGCACAAGCAGAGCTGAAGTGAGCCTGTACAACGAGCTAGCGTAAGTCCCTGCATTTCATTTAATTTGTAATGGCATTCGTGTATGATTTGTGTGCAGTGGCTGATCCACGAATTCAAGTTACTAGGGGCAAACATTTAACTTAAAAAATACGAAGGCACTTGCACTCCGGAAATCAACATAACTTGAGAAATGTGAAGCTACATGCACTTTGAAAACCAGCTAATGATCCAAAGTAGTTCAGATTATAAACACTAAATGATGCAAGCACCAAAAAACACAAAATGCAACATGGTGTACATGGACTACAAACATGGTCTGTACCTGCTTGAATTGTTCGTTCTCTGGCTGAAAATATCAAAGTGTAATTGCACGTATAACCAGTGCGCAAACTACATATCAATATATCTATCCTGCACAAGTATGCCAATAGTTTCAAACAACAGATTAGAAAAGTATTTATGCTATGTTGTCATGATACACGTACTTTCTGGTAGATGGCCTCGACGTTTCCTCAAGCTATGAAAATGCACTATAATTTGCATGTCATCAATGCCAACAAATCTCTGTCTCTCTCAACATAGTAGATCATCATTAGACACTAAATCCTTCAATGAGCTTGCAAAATGCTTGCATTAGATCCCTCACTAGACACTATATGTTCATCACCAGGAGCATGTAAAATGTTTGCATCAAATCCTTCATTAGCAGTCTGTTCATTAGACACTTCAGGCTCAAGAACAACATGAGCTTGTATGTTTGCACCGGAAACTTGATTAGATACATCAGATTCAGTCAGTTCAGTATTGATTGGGGGAGTTATAAAATAAGTAGAAATTGGTTTCATTTTGTCATAGATTCCCTACATACAAGCAGTTTTACAACACCGTCAGGTTTAACTATTGGCCAGAAATTGAAGAGTTGAATTAGATATAATCAGGGATGTGATGTACCTGCTCGTTGCGCATGCTACTCTCGCAATTAGCGACTGTCCGTTTGCGCAAGCTCGATGCCATGCCCGTGCTGCTGCCGCTGCCTCCCACGCAGGCTACACCCAGGGTTGGATCTTCATCTTCTTGTCCTTCCATTTGCTTGAAGCCCGGCGACTGCCCTCCAACATTTTTCTTCATTTTTTACATTGCCTGCTCGTGCGGTGGGACGAACAAAACTAGCGTGGGCCAACCTGGACGACTCAAACTAGGTGCACACTTTCCAGCCACCTGAGGCGGCCGCCCATACCAGACCCTATTGTGGCGTCGCCCCTTTTTGCGTGTATGATTGGATACTGAAAAATATTCCAGTGGCGCTTTTGATTTACCCACATAATGGTTGAATGGCTTGTTTCTATGAACTAAGTTCGCCAATAATGTGAAGGATGCCAGTCTTTTCATCCTATTGTAGATTTCTTAGTTCTCAATATGCCAAAAGTAATCGCATGAAATATACAGTAAAAGCTAGTGTGATGTGTTTGGCTACAACTAGTCTGACTACACGTCCTCATATAACATATCAAGGACGCACCATCTTACCAGATTAAGCATTCGACTTACCCATGCAGTGTGGGAAGAAAGAATTATTGGGACTGCGTATCCAAGAAATTGATGCCATGGACTCCTTCGTACAACCTTGTAAGCGAAAAAGAAGTTGTAGTATGCCTGTACAAAGAACTAGCATAAGTTCAGTTAACTGCTTCTCGGAATTTTAGTTAGCCACTTATTGCAAAATTGTTCAATTACGTTGCTTGGCTTAATTTAGTTTGCTACTGATTACATAATGGCACAACCTGTTAATCATATTGTAGACTGCACCTATCTATGTGTTTGATACTTACTGTTAAGAATTACCTGTTTGCCTTAACATAAAAATCTACTTGTTTGTTTAACTACTTTGCTGCTGCAACAGCAGGTTACAATGATGTTAATAACTACTTTTCAGCATCCAATTGAAACTCTTTAATTCCTTGTTTGTTTAACTGGTTTGCTGTTATAACTCCCAGTTGAGATGTTTTGCTAACTTCAACTTTTCTGAATCCTATCGGAACTTTAATGGCAAAACAGGTTAGCCCAAGATCAAAGAGCGAGGTCCCCATGGAAGTGGCACCGGCCCAATCGTGCATTATGAATTGCCAACTGCTGATGCTCTAGAGGCTAAACTAGTGGTAGAAAGAGATTCTGCTTCTGCACTTAGAGATGAAGTTGACATGTTGAGGAAGCAAACAGCACAATCACAAGCAGTACTCAAGACAACCATTAAATATTTGGTGGATTTCAAAACGAAGCAAGCTGAGACTGACCAGATTCTTAAGGTCCTGAAGGAAAAAAGGAAATTAAATTCCTACTTGGTAAATCATAGGTAAAATGTTCTTTCCATAGTTGAATAACCTTTGTGTTGTCTGTTCATGTAATCAATAAAACCATTTGTTTTAGAGATCATGTAATAATTGTTTTTTTTCTTTTTTTGTTTGTAATTTTATTTGAGCACAAGTGTGTATTAATTGATAAGACTCGGAGACATTTCATTTGGATTGCTGTGCCAGACCTACAAATATGCCATTCGGGCTGAATCTGCATTCAACAATAGTAGTATAGATGGACCATAAGTGGCACACATCGGAAAGGGCCAAGATGCTGGCTAAAAAAAGGATGTTGTTGTAGCCAAAATAAACTACAGCGGCCTGGCTTATGTATGTTAGTTGATATTATTGATCCCTATACTCTATAAGTGTTTATATGTCTGTTAGTTCCATACATTCTTGGTTGATTGACTTGGTATTTGAATCTTGATACATCGCTTGTGTACATATCTAAATGGGAGTACACATTATGCTGCGTGTGACATTTGAGTTGGACATGAAGTGTTCCAAATATTCGAATTCACCTTAAGCTGGATTCTAGTTTTCTGAATTTGAGTATCGGCATTTGTAAACCATATTCATATATGACAGTGGAATACATCTTTGTCGTCCTTTTGAAGATATATAAAAACACATAGAATGATTTATAAAGATTCATATAGGAATACAAAATGGATTCGAATTTAGTTGCCAGGGTAAACATGGATGCTTATTGTCCCAAAATTCGAAAGAAACAGCAAAATGTCCACTCCCACATCGGCTGCCCGAAGCCAAGTGTTTGGGAGATGGAAATTACTGTCTACCCCTTACACGGACAATTCATTGGCCCGATTTCCACTGCTCTAAATAGGGGTAGGTTAGTAACTTCAATTAGACGTGACACGACCGCCTCTAAGCCCATTCCGACACGGTGGGCGTCAAACATGGGCAGCAAAACTCATTTGATTCAAGCTCGTCCGAAAGACCTCTTTTTCTCCCTCCATTTCCCATTCATACACGGTGGGTGGCAAAACAAACTCTCCTTGTCTGAAATAGATGTAAGCTAATATTTTAAATAGGGGCAGATGTGTAACTTCCTTCAGACGTGACACAACCGCCCTACCTGTCAGCCCCGTTCATACACCGTGGGCGCCAACCGTGGGCGGAAAAACACCCTCTCCTCACCCGAAATAGTTACCGGCAAATATTTGGGAGGTGCGAGATTACCGTCCTATCCCCAACCGACGAGACGTCCAAATTTGAAATGCGGGATAAGTTCGTAACTTTCCCATATTTCAGACAGGCGCGTCCCAAAAACATGGTTCCCCGTACCTCTCCCTCCATTTTCCCATTCATACACCGTCCGCGCTAGAACACCCCATTCCCACACCAGCCTCCGTCCGCCACCCCATCCATCGCCGCCGTCCTCCACCACATCCATCGCCACCGTCCTCCACTATGTCGGAGCACCTACCAAGACCGTGTCGTCCACTGCTAGAGATGGACGTTTCTCATCCACGGCGACGGACCAATAGCCTTGCATCGCGTCCTCTTGCTTCATCGGCGTTGTCGTCCTCTTTATCGGGGCCGCTCACACGACCTTCTCTTCCACCGCAACGGGACTTATCCCCCGATGCACCCGTCTACCGTCGCATATCTGCTTCAACGCCACCGACAGCCATCGCACCCCCGATGCCTACACGGCGCCACAAGAGAGGTGGTACTTCATATCTCCTCAACTTTTTGATCTCAACCAAAAAATAGAACTTAACTTGGTTACTCTACTTTCTTTTCAGCTCTTAGAATTTAGTTCTTAGTTCGAAGCAAACAATGGATACTAAATATCATTTCTCCGGTTTGCAGCATCAAATCTGCCATGGCACAGCCATAATACGGTTTAATAGATCATGCTTAGGGTTTAATTGATCATGTTGGTTCCATGGTGGTTTCTTTAATATAAATCAGAGGGGAAACCCTCTTTTGCTAAAAAAATATATGCTTAGAGTTTCCCCCTTTTATGATCACTATACGATCAGAATACGTGCTTCGTGTCATAATAACACTGCTCCACCCATCAAGCTAAACAAGCTTAGTTGTTCAAATACGAATCTGATATTATTAAAACAGAGTTGTTTAATTGGTCAGCTAAATGTTCCTAAATTAGTTTCGAAAATGCATGTTCGCCGCTCGGGTGTGTATCTTTTTTGTGGTCTGGTTAGCACGGTTGGGGAGGTGAACTTTGCATATGTAGGGGTTTATAGGGAGACACTCTCCGAGTTGAAACCGCAATGCATTCCATAGATAATCTGACTACTTTTTATGTTTTCATGAATCTCAGATTCTGAACAGCATCATAATGATTATGAGCTTGCGCGCATGAAAAGAATAAAGCAAAACAATGCCATGGCTGTCAAACATGGCATTAAGGGACTGAAATCAAGTCTGGATGCAAGGCAATGCAAACACTCTCCACCTACAGATTCATGCTCGGAATATGATCCTAACAGTGATTCTGAGCTAGAGGGAGACCTAAGTTAATGTAGCTCCCTAGTGGAGGAGTCAGAGGAAGCTGCTCTATCTTATTCACCCATCAAGGTACTTGCTCTAACTTTCCAAGGTTACATTGCTCGCACATATCTTGCAACTGATGCTTTGCATTGCTTCTACTTTGTTGAACTGCCATTAGCTTAGTTTACACATCGTGTATGTGAATACGCCCTGCCTATCCATTTTCAGTACATATTCCATCTGTCATCATACCATATTTATCCATTCAAATGCTGTTCTTGTGTATCAGACGTTCAAAAGGAAGAGGGCGATTGCTGATCGTGGAGGAGCACAAGCAAAGTATTTGGAAAAGGTAGTGGCACCTGATAAATCAAATAGCCCATTAGGTGTAGTTGCAATATCACCTGACCCACAAAATACCCCAACTCTAGCAGACTCTAGCCCTACTACACTGGTCATTTCTGATGCCCCAACTCAGCAGACCCCAACTGCAGCAAACAGTACGATTATGTCAGTTGACATAGCACCAGCTGTACAACGCAAAACCCCCATTCCAGCAAAAAGTACACCAAATCCAGTTGCCAAATCCCTTTTCGAACCAGAGAGAGCCCCAATTGCAGCAAATAGGACCCTGTTCCATTTCTTCCCAGTTTAGAAGACGAAGCTTATGTTGTTGTCAGGAACTTTGTGCGCATCTTTCCTTCATGGAAAGATTATACCGCAGACACAGAACAATTTCCAGTCTTCCTCCGCAACTTACGCGTAAGTAATGTACTAATGTTATTCATGGTCATTACTGCATATGTTTCTGCTGACAGAAGACACAAGATTTCATTCTTTTAAATAGGCGAGGCGTAAACTGGATTGTGATGACGAGCAAGGGTTGGTTGCGCTCTTCAAGCACTCGTTGATGAATTATCGTTCCTACCGGAGGCAAGCGCACTTCGATGGCAAGCCTCTAAACAAAATTTCTGTAAAGTCTCTGGTGCTACATTTATCCGACGGTGACTGCAATAATCTTGTTACACATTGGTCTCGGCTGCAGCGTAAGGTACTGTCTATGATATCACATCACAATTTGAACTACATTTCTTCATTTGCCTTAATGTCTCACTTATACGAAAACTGTTAGCAGAAGAACATTCGTTCTCAAGGGACCACAGAATCTCGCAACTATACTGCACACTGCATTGCTCTTGTGAGTACCTCTTGCCCTGTATGACCATACTTGCTTTCATAGCTGTTTGATTATGTAGCATCACTGCACATGTTAGCCTCGTAATCGTCCATTTGGTGGACATTATAAGATCCTTATGGACTCTTACATAAATTTAGAATCAACCCAATGCTTTTGAAGAGGTTTAGCTCTGCAGTCCTCTTGTAAGAACTGAACATGGTCTATCACTGTACTTACATTAACAGCTACTCCCTCCGTCCCATAATATAAGAACATTTTGTACAGTACACCAGTGTTCAAAACACTCTTGTATTATTGGAAGAGGGATTAGTTCATTTTGTAGCATTCTGCATCTTATCTCCCTCGCCCACCATTTACTAATAAAGATCAGATCTATATTTAATCTTACCAACAAGTAGAATACACAGACAATGCCAGTGCAGAAGTGTAGCCCATTGCTCTTGTCAGTACATTTTGTCCTGTAATGCTTGTACTTCCAGGGATTGGTAGTTGATTATGTAGCATCAATCTACATGTTATCTCCAAAATGCATGTTCGTAAGAAACGTAAGTTCTAAGTTTTACTTGTAAAACCAAACTCCTTATTCATACCATGCACATTACTTAATACTCCCTATATGTATGCTTGTTTTTGTGGATCTATAATCCAGTGTGTGGTGAAGCAGCCCACGTTTGCATCTTGTCATCTCTTGTTTTATCTTACTAATGTGGCTGATGATATGAACAACATGCCATGCACATTATCCAAAATAGATACAATGATTTTCTTTGCCCTTCATCTATGCTTGTTATGTTGACATGGTAATCCAGTAGTGTGGTGAAGCTCCCCGCATTATGAACAATGCCAAATTATGCTATTGATATTTTGAACATACTCTTTATTTTCTAATTTGAAATTGGATAGAATTGATAGAACAGTTATCATCTTTGTTTATACACGTGGAAAACCTGTCGTCTCTCTGCTTTGTTTCAGGGTGATATGCCTGATGGCATGCACAAGTCTGCTGAAGGTTGTGAGAGAAACCCAACATATATTACAGCAAAGAAGGCAAAACATCTTGAAGATAGCGAGACAACCCCAAAGTCTTGTCTTGATGCAGTGTTCAAATTACTTGAGACTAACAGTCAGACAAGCTCACAGAATTCATTGCCTGAATCAGTTCGACTTCTTTAGTCACAAGTTCTAGCAGAAAGGCATTCTGCAACTCAACTTCGACTTGAAGTCCTATCTCTAAGAAAGATTGCGGAGAACACCAATGAGAACCTCATCACTAAATAGCTACACCTGGAAGCTATGACCGACCTGCTAGGCCGGTCTCACAGCCTTGCTCAGCAGCTTGCGCAGCAGTTCCCCCGCTAGGCTAACCTTTCTTGAACTGTCTTGGAAGTGGTCTCGGTTCAGTATTATTTTACTACGCTGCAATGGTGACCAGTTTTTGTAATCTGCTTCTTTGTTGCACTTTATGATCATTGGTGGCGAACTTCGATGCCCAGTGGATGTAATAATACCTTAAACCCTTTCTTGTATAGTGTAGGTTTATTCTAAGTTACTATACCGTAATTTCTTTATTGTATAGAGTAGGTTTGTTCTTAATTCATACTAGTTACGCAGTAGCCCGAAATGAACCCCGGCCCATGATTGTGCGAATCAAATCACGGGCTTTTAAGAGGCCAAAATTGTCTCGGTCCTTGTTTGGCCCAATCAGATATCGGCTGCGAGCAGGCCGGATGCAAAAAGGGCCATAGTTAGGCCCAACTATATGACGAGCTTTTAACGGGCCGAAATTAATATAGGGACGAAATGTTAAACGGGCCTTTAACAGGCCAAAACTAATATCAGGCCGAATTACTAAGTGAGCCTTTAGAAAGTGGGGCCAAAAGCATAGTGTCCAGTTGACAGGCTGAATCTGATATGGGCCATAATTGAGCCCAAAGCCTCTTAAAGGGCCGGACCTGATCTGGGCCGTAATTTGGCCCAAAACGTGGTAGGCTTTTAACGGGCCAGATCTCATATGGGCCACTATTAGGCCCGGAGCGTGGTAGGCCATTAATGGACTGGATCAAATATGGGTCGGCATTTGGCCCAAAACATGGCAGCCAGTTAATGGGCAGGCCTACTATGGTCGTCAAAATCTTGTGGGCCTATAGCTAGGCCGGCCCATTAATGTCGATGAAATCTCGTGGGCCTTTAGCTGGGACGGCCCATTATGACCCGCAAGAATCTTGTGGGCTTTACCTGGGCCAGCCCATTATGGCACACAAAAATCTTGTGGGCCTTTAGTTGGGCCAGCCCATTATGCTCCGCAAAATCTCGTGGGCCTTTAGCTGGGCCGGCCCATTATGGTCCGCAAAATCTTGTGGGCCTTTAGTTGGGCCGGCCCTTTTAAACTTGATGGGCCGGTCCACGTGTCAACATATCATAGGCGTGTCTCGCCCATTGGATGAGTTGACACGTGTCTCCTCCAGCCAATGATGATTTTACACGTGGAAAATCCCCATTGGTCGGGGCTGTTAACGGGCTATTGGATCCAAAACCCGACCCGATAGCTTAACGGCGTTCCGTTACGGTGGATGCCACGTGTCGGTCACCCTTGACGAAAGCACTTCTGTGACGCGCGATTTATTGTCATGGAAGTGGACACTTCCGTGATGATAATTTTGGTAATGTCTTGGAACACTTCTACGACAGCACAGGTATGACTATCTTGATTCTGTCATAAATTTGTCATGGATGTACATGCATGACAAAAAAAGCGACCTACTGTGACAAACACGTATCATCACGGAAGTGTATTTTTTTGTAGTGGATGACGCCCAAAATGAGCATGCTCATCTAAAGATTTCCCATCAACTAGGCTAGTTGGGGTTTCAGCACGAGCGCATAAGGATCGAACATGATCCAAGTAGAACACTTTAAGTGGATCCATATCAATAGATTTTTAGCAAGCAAAAATGCAGCAAATAGAAGGCACATGGAAACACAAACAAAGATACATACGGGAAGAAGGCGAAGAAAAGGCAAAGGTGAAGTGGGGGAGAGGAAAACGAGAGGCAAATAGCAAATAATGTAATGCGAGGGATAAGAGTTTGTGATGGGTACTTGGTATATCTTGAGTTGTGTGTAGACTCCCCGGCAATGGCACTAGAAATCCTTCTTGCTACCTCTTGAGAATGCGTTGGTTTTCCATTGAAGAGGAAAGGGTGATGCAGCACAGTAGCGTAAGTATTTCCCTCAGTTTTTGAGAACCAAGGTACCAATCCAGTAGGAGGCCACACGCAAGTCCCTCGTACCTACACAAACAAATAAGAACCTTGCAACCAACGCGATAAAGGGGTTGTCCATCCCTTCACGGCCAGTTGCAAAAGTGAGATCTGATAGAGATGATAAGATAATATTTTTGGTATTTTTATGAAAGTAAAGATTGCAAAATAAGATAGATAAGAAACTTGTATGATGGAAAATAGACCCCGGGGATATAGGTTTCACTAGTGGCTTCTCTCAAGAGCATAAGTATTACGGTGGGTGAACAAATTACTGTCGAGCAATTGATAGAATTGAGCATAGTTATGAGAATATCTAGGCATGATCATGTATATAGGCATCACGTCCGTGACAAGTAGACCGAAACGATTCTGCATCTACTACTATTACTCCACACATCGACTGCTATCCAGCATGCATCTAGAGTATTAAGTTCATAATAACAGAGTAAAGCATTAGGCAAGATGACATGATGTAGAGGGATAAACTCAAGCAATATGATATAAACTCCATCTTTTTATCCTCGATGGCAACAATACAATACGTGTCGCTTCCACTTCTATCACTCGGATCGAGCACCGCATGATTGAACCCAAAGCTAAGCACTTCTCCCGTTCCAAGAAAGATCAATCTAGTAGGCCAAACAAAACTGATAATTCGAAGAGACTTGCAAAGATAACAAACCATACATAAAAGAATTCAGAGGAGATTCAAATATTGTTCATAGATAATCTGGATCATAAACCCACAATTCATCAGATCTCGACAAACGCACCACAAAAAAGAGTTACATCGAATAGATATCCAAAAGAATCAAGGAGAACTTTGTATTGAGATCCAAAGAGAGAGAAGAAGCCATATAGCTAATAACTATGGACCCGAAGGTCTGAGGTAAACTTCTCACACATCATCGGAGAGGCTATGGTGTTGATGTAGAAGCCCTCCGTGATCGATGCCCCCTCCGGCGGAGTGCCGGAAAATGCCCCAAGATGGGATCTCAAGGGTACAGAAGGTTGCGGCAGTGGAAATAGGGTTTCGTCGTGCTCCTGGATGTTTTTGGGGTATATGGATATATATATATATATATAGGAGGAAGAAGTAGGTCGGTGGAGCTACGAGGGGCCCACGAGGGTGGGGGCGCGCCTAGGGGGGCAGGCGCGCCTCCCTACCTCGTGGCCTCCTCGCTTCTTTCTTGACGTCCACTCCAAGTCCTCTGGATCACGTTTGTTCCAAAAATAACTCTCCTGAAGGTTTCATTCCGTTTGGATTCCGTTTGATATTCCTTTTCTGCGAAACACTGAAATAGGCAAAAAAACAGCAATTTGCACTGGGCCTTGGGTTAGTAGGTTAGTCCAAAAACTAATATAAAAGTGCATAATAAATCCCATTAAACATCCAAAACAGAATATATAATAGCATGGAACAATCAAAAATTATAGATACGTTGGAGACGTATCAGGCGCAAGGTATGTATTTGGGGCAGTCATTACATGCATTGATCATGACGCTAAGGATTGTATACTGAGATATGCATGACTGCAGATGGTGCCGCCGCAGTTGAGATCCTCGGGCTGAGCTAGCCCGGGCCAAAGATCAGGCCCGGGTTAGTAATGCGGCTACCGAAAAGGCATCTGCTGAGTTAAAGGCCGAACAGGCTGCTCAGCGCCAATACGTAGTGAGAATATCCATGGTGGCGCGTGAGCTAAAGGATGCCGCTAGCCACTGCGAATTCCTTGAGAAGGATAATAAAGCCAAAACGGCCAGGGAGGCCAGGGAGGAGATCCGGCAAGCTGGGGAGATCGCGGCTGGTGAGCCCTTTTTATTACAAACTAAGTTCGGCGATCCGAATTATGCCCGGCTTAATCAATTGTGGAGTTCTCCAGACGCGCTATAGGACTTGCCGAAGAGTGCTTCCGATGTGGCACAATTTTAACAAGCGCAAGAAGGGTATGCAACGGAGAAGCTTTTCTGGTCACAATTCGGTGTGTCAAAGCGCCCGCTGTTGCTGAACGAACATATGGCCCAATGGGCTGAGCTCCACAGGGTATCCGGTTCTGCCATGAAGGATGTCGTGGTCCGGCTATGGCCGACTGAGCCAATTCCGGATAGTTATTTTGGTTTGGTGCGGCGACTTGTTGATGTGGTGCCACGTATCGACGTCGTTAAGCAGTCAACGTGCATTGAAGGTGCACGGATGGCCTTTGCCCGCGTCAAGACATACTGGGCGAAGATGAAGGCCACCGATGTTGCAGCGAAGAGTACACCCAAGGGCAAGGACCATCACACACCAGAGCATTATTTCGAGGATGTCTTAGAGGGTGCCCGCTTGATAGAGGGTCAATGCTCGAAAGACATGATATTCAAGTGAATGTATGGAAATTTGTAAAAGACAATATTATAATAAGTCTATTTTCTTTTTCGTTTTGCCTAATAAATGTTGTTCCTCCTGTGCGGCCGTTTTTGTATAATCTGAAAGTTTTCCAGTCGTCGGCTTCAGGACCCTCATATAACATACAGGGGTGTTGGGAAAAGCATTTGATCACTCTTAACCCAATGTTTTGGTCCATTTAAGGAGGTGTCAATGCGGCGAACTAGGCAATCGGACTATAGGGCATTAACACTTTCACTTAGCCATAAGAGTTTTATGGTGGGTCTACGATATAGCCCCTGGTATGTACGTGGCTTATTCCAATACGATGCGTTACATGTGACCTGAAGAAAAGGTCCTTCCTATAATATGGAGGGAATCGCGAAAGATTCTGATAAGTCACCGAGTGGTTGACCAGCTCTCGCCTCATCATGACAGTCAGTTTTCGGCTTTCTCTACTGAGGTGCTTGACCAGATGAACCGGAAGCACAATCGCAGTAGTTCTCCCTTTACTATCCTAGCCAATAGAGCGGAATGTAAGGTAGCAAGCACAGGAGCCGGGCAACCCAACTATTGACCCAAGACATGATTCGGAGCTGATGCGTATAAGGCCAAACTCGCGAGGCCGAAGTATGCTATAAAGCTATTCGGACTTGTCGGCAACTCGTTTGTTCCCATACCGAGCCCCTGGGAAGTTATGCCGAGGTGTGTGTGAAACAACCAAAGGAGCGAAATTCAGTTCTTTAGAAAAAAGCGAATACTGAATACGGATTATGTTCATTGGGACCTGAGTGATATGCCAATCGTCGTTTTACAGATAACAACGTCACTACCCCAGCTATTTGACATGCCAGGGGTCGAAGGCTGAGGAAAAAGGCACTTTACAGGCTCGAAATAGAGAGTGCGGTCTACAAAAAGTTATTTTGGACCTCCTGTCGCACGTCTGCGCCGCCTTTCCTCGGTGAACGGACTTCTTGACAGGAATAGCCCTTGGGTGAGTGTACGAACCTGAAGTCCAATAGAGTCCGTGAGATGACCAGCCTCCGAGCCACCTGTGGGAAGGATAATAAAAAAAGAAAGAGTAGTTAGAAAAAAGGGAAGGGGGTTATGGGAGTACTTGTAGGCCCGCCCGTATTGTGCTTCCGCCCATGCCCAGAGTATTTTAAGTGCATAATTATGTATGCGTGGTACAGACTTCGCAGGTATATTAGGCGAACGGCGGAAGCCGGACTGCTAGTCCAGCTTTGACATTGATCGGTCCTGTTGAATGGAGACCGGCGGCTTATTGGCCGACGAGGTATGCGGTTTGATAAGGCCGCTGTGTACTTTGACTGAGGTAGCCGTAGTATGATCTTCTGTACGGAGGGAGCACTCCGTGCGCTCCCCTGTAGGGGTGTGTGTCACGATACCATGTTCACTGTTTTTACTTTGGGGGGAAACTGCTTCAGACCCCTGGTGTTTGGTTGGTGAGTCTCTTCGTCGTCACTATTGCCGGGCGGCCTCTTCCCCATATGTTCGTCATTTAACATGCCAGCCAATTTGAAGACCCAATAGCTTCTGTTGGTGTGATTAGCTGGTTTATCGGGGTTGCCATGAATCTGGCAGGGCCGCTCCAATATCTTGTCTAAATTGGATGGTCCGTCTCAATTTGCTGTAAATGGCTTTTTCTGTTGACCGGGTTTGGGGCCGCTGAATCCGGCATTGACCGCTTTGTCGTGCATTCCCTCATTATTATTGTGACGTTTGTGTTTGTTGCGTCGTGGCTTCCCATTGCCATCTCGAACTTCGGAAGTGCCCGAATCGCTGGCGCTGTTGCTCCTACGAGCAAGCCAGCTATCTTCTCCCGTGCAAAAGCGGGTCATCAGAGCGGTAAGGGCTGACATGGATTTTGGTTTTTCCTGATCGAGGTGGCGGGCGAGCCACTTGTCCAGGACACTGTGTTTGAAGGCCGCTAGGGCTTCGGCGTCTGGATAGTCTACGATTTGGTTCTTTTTAACTAATAACCTAGTCCAGAGCTTCCTGGCTGACACTCCGGGCTGCTGGACGATGTGACTTAAGTCATCGGCATCTGATAGCCGGACATATGTACCTTGGAAGTTTTCGCGGAAGGCATCTTCCAAATCCTCCCAACTACCAATAGAGTTTTCAGGCAGACTGTTTAACCAGTCACTACAAAAAAAAAAGAAACATCCGTGAAATTTTGGGCCGAACGAAATTTTTTCTGTCATACATATGACACTTCTATGACGATAATTGTGACAAAACCCGGTATCATCATAGATGTGCTGGGCTCCTACTTCTATGACAAAAAATCATGACAGAAAATGGGCTTTTCGTCCTGGGCGGGCCAGAGACGCAGCTGCATGACATTCTTTGGGCCGTCCATGACGGAAAAACCCGTGGAAGAAGCGAGGGCGAGGAAAATTTCAGGGAGTTCCTGGTTACGGTGGGAGGTCGGGGGCCGAGCGATGCGCGTTTCTCTCGTACACGTACACGCATGTGTGCGAGGCGTTGGCTCTAACTGAACCCGAGCAAGGCGTTGGGCTCTAACGGAACCCGAGCGATTGCACTGCAGGCTACGCGTTACTGAACCCGAGCGATCGATCAATGGCTGTTAACTGAACCCGATCGAGCGATTCCTTCGCTACTGCTGCTAACTGAAGCCGATCAATGCTACCTTCGGATGAACAGTGAGCGTTGCGGGGGAGTTTGGATGAACAGTTCCCGGTGGGGTGGATGAACAGGACCCCGTGGTGTTTCCTCTGGATGAACAGGACCCCGATCGATCGAGTCGATTGGGGCTGGATGAACAGGACCCCATGGAGGGCTGGATGAACAGGACCACCCCGCGGAGGGCAGGATGAACAGTAGACGGTGGAGGGAAGGATGAATAGTAGCCCGTGGAGGGGTGGTTGAACAGGAGCCCGTGGAGAGGGCTGGTTGAACAGTAGCCGGTGGAGTAGCGCACGGTGGAGGTTGGATGAACAGGAGCCCGTGGATGAACAGTCGCAGGTGGAGGCTGGAGGAGGTCTACGGTGGATGAACAGTAGCTCGTGGAGGCTAGAGGGGGTCGACGGTGGAGATGAACAGTATCCCGTGGAGTCCCGTTTTGCGGTACGCCACACCCCTCCTGATGAACAGGACCCCCGTTTCGACCGTAGCGCCCTAACACAAGTCCGTTTCCTCTGTTTTGTGGTACGCCACACCCCTCCCGATCAATAGGACCCCCGTTTCGACCGTAGGAGGTCCGTTTCCTCCGTTTTGCGGTACGCCGGACCCCTCCCGATGAACAGGATCCCGTTTCGAACGTGGCCGGTCAAACACAAGGCCGTTTCCTCTGTTCTGCGGTATGCCAGGCCTTGTTTCCATCGCCTCTTCCGTCCAAGACCACCCGATGAACACGACCACGCATTCCGTTCTGACCCAGCTGGTTGGCTCCCACGCGTTCCGTTGCCTCCCGATGAACACGACGCATTCCGCTGCCTCCCTATGAACACGACGCATTCCGTTGCCTCCCCATGAACACGACGCATTCCGTTGCCTCCCCATGAACACGACGACGACGCTGTTTCTCCTTTCCGACCCAGCCATGTACACGAGCCCTGGTCGTACGTATGCGTGAGTAGGCGTTCGAGACCCTTCCCGTATGTACGTACGTGGCCGTATTTTCTTTCTTGCACCCTGGCCGCTGTACGTACATGTACATGCTACGTGCGCACCTCTACTACGACACGTACGCACCTCTACTACGGCACGTGCGCGCCTCTACATCGACCAGTATATATGTACGTACACGTTCGTGGCCAGAATGACAACGCTACGTACGCTTCGGCCAGGTGGGTCCCGACTGTCAGGCAGTTCCTTGCCTGCGAAGATGTAGCTGGTGGGTCCCATCAGTCAGGGGTGCGAATCGTTTTGGTTTTTTTTTGCCCGAGCGCACTTCCTTGCGTGCGAAGATGTAGCTGGTGGGTCTCAGTTGTCAGGGGGACGAATCGTTTTTTTTTGCCCGGACGCACTTCCTTGCGTGCGAAGGTGTAGCTGGTGGGTCCCAGTAGTCAGGGGGAACGTTTTTTTCGCAAAATACGGTGGCCCGTCCGATGGGTCCCTGCTGTCAGGTGGACGAATCATTATTTTCCGCGTAATAAGGAGGCACTTCCTTGCTGCCACCGTGGACCCAGCTGTCAGCCTCTCCACGTATAGTCCACGTCCGATGGAAGTCGTTCCATGACCATGTTAACCATGCCGCCCCGAGAGGACCAGGGCGGTGGACAATGGTGAGGCCTAGGAAGGTGATGACGCGGAGCCGGTGAAGATGCGGCAGTGGATGCCCACATGGAGAGGAGTATGAGGGTTCACTCGTTTGGCTGTGGTGTGAGGCTGCCGTCGCCGCAGGGCCTGGCAACGGGAGGCAGGAGCAGGCAGCACGACCGGCTCTGCTTTGGGCGGCTGGAGCAAGAAGACCAGAGGTTGGAGAAGCACTACGGCCGTTGGATGGACATCGTACGGTCACTGCAACTAGAATCGTTTATATTGACTAAGTTGACAAAGCCCTTGATACATCAACTTAGTAGGCCCATAGGTCAGCTTCCGAAACGGTGCGCCCCAGATGTCAGGGGGAGGAATCATTTTTTGGGCGGGTGAAGCTAGAATATCCGAGATTGAAGAAGAAGCACGGCATCCGTTGGATGGACATCCAACGGCCACTGCTGCTAGAACCGTGTGTTGACTATAAGTTGACAAAGCCTTGCATACGCGTCAACTCTGTTTTTTCGGGGACGCATGAACATAGTAAGGACAGAAGTGTGTGGCAGAGAACTTATAGCCCATTTGAGATTTGTAAGAATGTGTAGCCCATTTTTTAATTCTAATGGAATTTACTACAGCCCATTTACAGTTTGTTAAAAGTACAGCCCATTTCAACCAACCGTTCAAAACAGAATTCAATAAAATTTCCCACATTTTGATGGGATCCGAAATATTTTTATCCCGAAATTTCTAGTCAGATTAAATACAATTTCAATATAAATTTATATTACATAAAAATCCAACGAAACATTGCGCTAACAACAATTAATGAAATTAAAATTTTCAATATCCAAAAATAATATTTTATAAAGTAATCACGTGTTTGGTGCATTTTTTTATAGTTACTGCCCAGTTTTTATAATTACGTCCCATTTATTTTTTCTTAGAGCCTATTTTCTTGTTAAGCCTCATGCATCCCTCCTAGGAATGATTTGCAGCCCAGCGGGGCGGAGAATAACAACTTGACCTTGCCTGGGTATTCCTAAAAAAAGTATAGCTGGGCTAGCCATATTTAGCTTGAAAAAAATTAATATCTGGACTGGATATCTGGCCTGGGCTAGACGGGCCACAGCCCGCCCAGTTAATACCTGTAGCAATGTTTTCGTTGTTGTTCAGAGGAGAAAAATTAATATCTGGGCTAAACATCAAAAAACTCTGCAGTGCTCACACCTCAAAAACACAAATATTGCTCGAGCTGCTTGGTCCCAGCTGTCGGCCGCTTCTTGTGCAATTCTCTCATTTATTGACTACTACATAGGTTGACAATGGTGTGGGACCATGATGTCAGGAAACCAGGGGGAAGCAAAATAAATTACTCCAACGAGCGCTTCCACCTCTGCCTCATTGTCTCCCGTGGAAACCCCGTTCCTCCCTTTTTTTTGCTCGGGCCAGGACCAATGCATGCAGCATGTCCATGCGGTTATTAGGCAAGAAATAAAAGCGCTTTGCATGCTATGAATTACGACGACCTGCATGGGTAGCTAATAAGGCATCCTCTTAACTGATGTGATTAAATGTTGTGTTTAGAAGAGAGAAATATTCTTCTTTTCCACCAATCTGCTTGCACCTAGGTCGTGATGCACCTTCTAATATGGCTTATTCACCTAGACGGAAGGAGTATAGTTATATATATATATATAATAAGGAGGCACTTGCGTATGTGAGGCTATGGACCTGGTGGGTCCCCATTGTCATCCTCACCAAGTAAAGTCATCTCCCCGCCCGCGCGCGCTTTCCGCCCGAAACAGTCAGCGCCGCCCGCCCCGTTTCCCTGTGCAGGCGGTTGCTCCGCCTTCAAACGACACAAGTGCTGTCCGTCCGTCCATCTGCCGCCCACATTAATGATACGCGGTTGCCGAGGCGACTACTTCGGCGCCACACGTCCGTCCCTCCGCCCGCCCACCATTGCTATATAAACTGTTGGGCCGGCCATAGCCGCAGTCATCCGCATCCATTCCCTTTCTCCTGTCCACACCACTACTGCCCACCATGGCTTCCTCGTGCTCCAGCGCTCTTTGGGACAGGCGAACGACGGACCACAAGGAGATGGCGGTCATTATTGCCGACTGGCTGGCCGGCAAGCAGCCGGAGGACGACGACGTCCCAATGGAGAACATGGTAGTCGACGATCCGGCGCCAACCCCCACCTCCGCGCCATCCTCGCTGGTGCATTGCACCAGGACCATCGGCGAGGCCCGTGCCCAATATATGGACAGTGTGAGGCAGATGCGTCAGGAGCAGTTCCGGGAGGCGCAGGCCGATGCCGCCTACAACCACCATCTCCTCCAGGAGCACCTGCAGGCGGTACCGCATGCGGGTGGCGGAGGATGCGGCCACCTACAAAGAGGCTAGCAAAGAGGGCGATGAAGCGGGCGAGGCGCTGTTTGGTGAGACCGAGGACGAGGCAGAGGACAATGCCGGCTCCGACGAGTCCCTGCTCCGCTGGCGTCGACGAGGCCCTGCTTCGCCGAGGCCCCGCGGTGCCAACAACGAGGCAGAGGACACCGCCGGCTCCGCCGAGGCCCCGCCCCGCCAACAACGAGGCAGAGGACATCGCCGGCTCAACCGAGGCCCCACCCTGCCGGCAATGCGGGGGAGGATTTCCACCGTTCCGCTGAGGCACCGCCCGCCGGCAACGAGACAGAGGACATCGCCGGCTCCACCGAGTCCGCGCCACACAGAAAATGAGGAAGAGTAGAACACGGTAGGTCGCCGCCGCTCGGGTCCAAGTAAGGCCACCGCTGCTACCCTCCTGTTGAAGCCAAGCTAGGCGGGTTGACCATTGACGACCGGTTAGCTTCTTGGTGGCGACGTGGAGTCGGGGAGTTCTGCTGGAGAATAACGCTGCTTCTACTTAACTACTGGTGCAGTTGGCTGACTGACACATGGGCCCAATAGGCCACATGTCAGTTACGCAACTGCACCTGCAGTTTAGTCACTGAAGCTTCTATTCGGCTCAGCGGGCACAGGTGGGTAGCTTCAGTTAATTAATTATACGTCCTTCGTCACCAAGCTTCCTCCTTCGTGGATCTCATTGGCACTCTTGATGTGGAAGAAAAGGCGAGAGAAAAGGACACACATGCTTGAGGAATTGAGGGAGGATCTAGTGCCAATATGGTACAGAAGAACTTCTAGCCCCACAAGTTCAAGAATAAGCGCAAGTTTGATGGTAAAGCAAAGTTTGATGGGAAGAACAAGGCTGTGCAACACACGAACTTCAAGAAGAAGAATGAAAAGAAGAAAGGTGTTTGTCATGTGGTGATCCTGATCATTGGGCTCCTAGTTGCCCTAATCGCTATGAAAAGCTAGGCGGGTTGACCACTGACGGCCGGTTAGCTTCTTGGCGGCTACCTGGAGTCGGAGAGCTATGTTGGAGAAGGACGCTGCTTCTACTTAACTGCTGGTGCAGTTGGCTGACTGACACGTGGGCCCAACAAGCATCTGGGCCACACATGTCAGTTATGCAACCGCACCTACAGTTAAGTCACTGAAGCTTCTATTCGGCTCAGCGGGACATAGATGGGTAGCTTCGGTTAATTAATTATACCTCCAGCGCACCCCTTTTTAGTTGAAGAATGTATGAAATGTAATGAAATCCGGCATGTTTATATGAAATCCGACCGTGTATGAATGAATTTATTTCGATTAGTTCAAATTCCTGTATCACTGGCATTGGATGAACATGCAAAACAATACGTACTAGCATTATTCCCAGGGTGATCACCTCGTTTGCAGCAGTTTCACATGTACTCCCTCCGGTCCTTTCTAGTTTGCATACAAGTTTTGTCTGCAGTCAAAGTATCTCTACTTTGACAAATCTTATACAAAAAAGTATGCACTTTCACAATGTGCGAAGTAAAAAGGAACAGAAGGAGTACAAAGAGTTTGAGCAGCTTTTTAGCGTTTCTGTACATTGCAATCAAACACACAGGCCTGGCAATCCATAGAGAACATTCAAAACAATCGATGATTATGCATCTCAGCGACTCACATGTCAGAGGCAATATTTACTTCACAACTAAAGAATAAAGAAAAAAATTGATCGACGCTGCTGACAGCAAAGGGCGTCCCATTCGAAAATATCAAACGCATGTCTTGCTAAAATCAATGAGCAAAATTTGACAAGGTTGTCCCGTTCCAAAATATCAAATGCCTACGACTGTGGAATGGGCAGGGTTTGCCATCAGTTCGGACATTGACATGGCACCTCGTGCTAAATAAACCAGCTGTTCTTTTTGTGCAGTTCCACCAAAATCAACCAAATTCGCGCGTAACTTGTATGATTTCGCCCTTATATGTTGCAACGCCTTGAACTTATCGGCACCTCCTTTCTTGTGGTGGAAATGAATGATTCGATGTATTAATGAACATTTTGTGCAATTCCCATTGAAATCAAGCCGAGCACCCCTGTTTGCACAAATACAAAAAAGTGATTAGTATAGAGCAAACTGTACTATGAATTGACAGTTTCAACAGGCACATACATGGTCCATGTAGAGCACACTTTTAGGAAAATGGAATTCACTAGAAAGAATCCTAGAACAACATTGTACTCGCGCATCACAGCAAAAAAATGGAGATTTTGTCAGTCCTTCTGAGCTGAAGTTAGTTTGGTCTTGTGGGGAGTAATGTAAGCATCCTTCAACTGCTCCTTCTGATGATAAGATAGATAGGGCTTCTTCATCCTAGCATAATCGGAACTAGTCACTTCACGTACTCCATATTCTTCTTCAGAGGAAGATGATCCTATTGTGCAAAGACAAGAGGACTACTAAATGCTAGCATCACTTATTGCTCGAAAAAAAGGAAAGGAAATATTTAAAACAGCACAGATGAAGCACTTCTCAAGGACAATACCACTTTTTCATGACAATATCTAAACAGTAGCACAACACCAATAGAGATGACAAAGCTCAATCATATGGATGAAATCAGTGGGTGAGTACCAACCTTTGTCAGGAGGCTTATTGTGTAGAGCATACAGATGAAGCATTTCTCCAGAACCACCTGTTGCTATCTACGGTGGTGGCCAAGCTTACTATATACTCCTCGATTAGTTTAATGTTTCCCACATCTTCTTGTGCCGTTCCACTAAAATATATGGTATCTTCAAAGAAGATCCCTGTTTGCACAAGTACAGATAATTACATATTACATTAAGAGTGGCATCAAATCAGTGGCAAAACATTTGCTTATTCCAGCCATAGCAATAAATTAAGATGCAAAACTATATCATTACTTGTGTCATCACAGTTCCAGTGCTTCATTACAGCACCAGGAGTTGATTTTTGTTTTTCTTACCCTTGTTCTTCCCCTTCATCACTTGGTTCAATAACAAACAAGCTTCGCCTTCAACGTAAGATTTTGCATGTCAATTAGGGAGCACAATTATAGTACTAAACTTAATTTTCTGATGAAAGTGGAAAAATACAGGCCAGCAGTTGTGAAATATCCTTATCTTACCTCAATGGGATATTATGGTGCACATACAGATTGGAAGTCTTGTCTCCATTTGTGCAGTTCACTAAAATCAAGCAACATTATCGTACAAGTAGCACAACATATGAATGCACACTGCAGAATCATGTGAAAGAAGGCTAGTACTGACCTCTCATGATGCGGAATTCAAACAACTCACAAGAAGAAGATCTGAACCAAATTCGCCTTAATGGATAGGAAGTAAGATCTCCTCTTGTGCAGTTCCACTAAGATCAAGCAATCAAGCAACGTTGTCGGTGTGACATTTTGGTTGAACTGCACAAAACAATCTTAAAACAAAAGTGTTTTGTGCAGTGCAACAAAAGGTCACAATGGCAACGAGGTGAAGCAGATAACCCTGTTTACACAGAGGTGCAAAGGAAACAATTAGTGGTCAATAATGGTGGATGACACAGAAGCCAACAAAAAGAAGCATCTACCTTATCTAAATTGGAAAGAAAGCAAGGTAGTAGCATTTCTCAAACGGTGGCGTTGATTAATATTAACATAGAGATTATATTAACAATAAAATTCGTTAAACATGTAATTTGCTTTTAACTGTGGCATTGCATCAATTTTCCGGCGGCATTATTAGAGGGTGTTTGTTTACAGGGACATTTTGGTGTAGGGACTAAAAAAACTCCGTGTCAGTCCCATCTAAACCAACGAGGAGGGACTTTTAGGGACTAAAAGTGGGCATTTGGGACTAAAGAAAGAAGACCCCGAGGGAGTCTTTTTGGGACTTTTTCCAACAGTTGCCCCTGCCACGCATCGCACCTTGTCTCTATTAGTTCATTACTAGGGGTAACATGGTCTTTTAGCATGTCATTTAATAACCTCTAGTCCATGTTTAGTCCCTGGACCCAGCAGGTAGGGACTAGGGAGTTTTTAACCAAACAGGGCCTTAGATTAACAACATCTAATGAGTTGCACGGGACAGTGGACGCACCAGCACCATGTGCATCTACCGATGTACTGTGGTCATACACAGTCTGTTGCAACAAAGAACAAACAACCATGGAGCATATTTGTGTTGGTCCCAGTTTTTTTATCTTTAGCCGCCTTTCCCTATGCGAGCGCAGCAAATCTAGTCCTGCTCAAACTCTACAGCCTTGTCCCTTCCTTTCCTTTTTGAACTAGTACTTTCGCCCCTTCCTTTCCTCTTTGAACCATGTCCTAGATTTATGCGATACAACTTTCCCCACTACTTTCCCCCATTCCTTTCCTCTTTGAACGACGTCCTAGATTAATGCTATACAACTTTCCCCCTTCATTTCCTCTTTGAACCACGTCCTAGATTTATGCTATATACAACTTTTCCCACTACTTTTCCCCACTCCTTTCCTCTTTGAATCACGTCCTAGATTCATGGTATACATGCAGCTAGAGCAATACATGTGGAGTAAGTAAATTATACCTTAAGGTTCTTGGGGCGTGGTTCGGTGGGCGACGGGACGGAGGCGAAGAAGAAGGGGTCGGAGGCCCTCCTGCGCCGCTGCTGCGTGGAAAGTGAACAGCTGCGCCGGTAGTCCCTCGCCGACGGCGACAGCGTTAAGCCTGACGGATCCTGCCGGCTCTTTGAGCAGCAGTGAGGGGAGAGAGAGGCCAACGAAGTCTTGTTTAGATCTGGAGAGGGTGAGAGAGTGTGAAGAGAGCAACTACAAGCGCTGAGGCTCCAGCGGGAGAGGGCGAGAGAGTGTGAAGAGAGCAACCACAAGCGCTGAGGCTCCAGCGTGTATATATATACTTGAGAGAGAGTGTGAAGCGTGCAAACCCTAGAAAACATTTTGACGAGTCAAAGAATCCTCCTGGCACAAATTATGCTCAAGTGTAGTTATCGAACCCGAGACCTCAAGTTTGATGAGCGAACAGGCTAACCAGCTACACAACCCTCCCGTTATGTTCAACTAGAGGGAAATAACCTTTTATACATTCCTGCATTCGTGTGACAAGCATGCCGTGTTTTTTTTGTGTGTGTGGGAGTAAATGTTGGGTTTCGTAGTAATTTCAAAAAAATTCCTACGCACACGCAAGATCATGTGATGCATAGCAACGAGGGGGAGAGTGTTGTCTACGTACCCAACGCAGACCGACTGCGGAAGCACTGACACGACGTAGAGGAAGTAGTCGTACGTCTTCACGATCCAACCGATAAAGCACCGAAACTACGGCACATCCGAGTTCGAGCACACGTTCAGCTCGATGACGATCCCCGGACTCCAATCCAGCAAAGTGTCGGGGAAGAGTTCCGTCAGCACGACGGCGTGGTGACGATCTTGATGAACTACAGCAGCAGGGCTTCGCCTAAGCTCCGCTATAGTATTATCGAGGTATATGGTGGCAGGGGGCACCGCACACGGCTAAGGAATAGATCACGTGGATCAACTTGTGTGTCTAGAGGTGTCCCCTGCGTCCGTATATAAAGGAGCGAAGGGGGAGAGCTGGCCGGCCAAGGGGGGAGGCGCAGGAGAGTCCTACTCCCTCTAGGAGTAGGATTCCCCCCTCCAATCCTAGTCCAACTAGGATTCCTCGGAGGGGGAAAAAGGAGGAGGGGGCCGGCCACCTCTCCTAGTCCTAATAGGACTAGGGGAGGGGGGAGGCGCGCAGCCCATCTAGGGCAGCCCCTTCTCTTTTCCACTAAGGCCCACTATGGCCCATTTAGCTCCCGGGGGGTTCCGGTAACCCTCTCGGTACTCCGGTAAAATCCCGATTTCACCCGGAACACTTCCGATGTCCAAACATAGGCTTCCAATATATCAGTCTTTACGTCTCGACCATTTCGAGACTCCTCGTCATGTCCGTGATCACATCCGGGACTCCGAACAACCTTCGGTACATCAAAATGCATAAACTCATAATATAACTGTCATCGTAACCTTATGCGTGCGGACCCTACGGGTTCGAGAACAATGTAGACATGACCGAGACATGTCTCCGGTCAATAACCAATAACGGGACCTGGATGCCCATATTGGCTCCTACATATTCTACGAAGATCTTTATCGGTCAGACCGCATAACAACATACGTTGTTCCCTTTGTCATCGGTATGTAACTTGCCCGAGATTCGATCGTCGGTATCCAATACCTAGTTCAATCTCGTTACCGGCAAGTCTCTTTACTCGTTCCGTAATACATCATCTCACAACTACCATATTAGTTGTAATGCTTGCAAGGCTTATGTGATGTGTATTACCGAGAGGGCCCAGAGATACCTCTCCGACAATCGGAGTGACAAATCCTAATCTCGAAATACGCCAACCCAACATCTACCTTTGGAGACACCTGTAATGCTCCTTTATAATCACTCAGTTACGTTGTGACGTTTGGTAGAACCCAAAGTGTTCCTCCGGCAAACGGGAGTTGCATAATCTCATAGTCATAGGAACATGTATAAGTCATGAAGAAAGCAGTAGCAACATACTGAACGATCGTGTGCTAAGCTAATGGAATGGGTCATGTCAATCAGATCATTCAACTAATGATGTGACCTCGTTAATCAAATAACAACTCATTGTTCATGGTTAGGAAACATAACCATCTTTGATTAACGAGCTAGTCAAGTAGAGGCATACTAGTGACACTCTGTTTGTCTATGTATTCACACATGAATTATGTTTCCGGTTAATAAAATTCTAGCATGAATAATAAACATTTATCATGATTATAAGGAAATAAATAATAACTTTATTATTGCCTCTAGGGCATATTTCCTTCAGTCAATGGGATTTCAATCATAATCGTGTCATGTGGCTTTGGTGATAAGACTATCCACAGTGGTGCAGAAATAATGCAGCCTTAGTCACCTTACCTCTCTCCACGTAGTACGTTGGGTCCCACCAGTTAGAGGGTGAAACAAACAAGTTAATAAGAAAAATTAAAAGCGCCAGCGGTGTATATTACCTCACACATCTCGCTACTGCTCGGGAACATTGTCCAATTGATCCCTCTGTTCGCTCACGTACTATTTTAAGTGAATCCTTATTATAACATGCACACAAATTTTGGGCACTTGTATTCGACTTAAGTCAGTGTGCCACCGTATCTCGTATACTTACTACTCCCTCCGTCTAGGTGTAATAAGTCATGTTAGAAGGTGCAACGGGACCATGGTGCGTGCGTGTGTGTGTGTGTTTAACACCATGTGTGTGTTAGAGAGAGCAACAGATCGACCTACTCCTACAGGGAGATGTTGTGTAGTGTACAATTTTAGCCGCGAGAGTCGGTGCATCCTCTCGTTTCCAGGCGTGTCCGGTAGGGACATGCGGACAGCTGCCACGCCCGCTCCTGACCAGCCTGGCCCACCCAAAGCCCCTTCATCGCCCGCGCGCGCTTCCCGCCCGAACCGGTCAGCACCGCTCCAAAGAATCGGTGCCGCATTCATGCCCGGGCAGAGCGGACACGACCTCTCACTGGCGCAAGAGTGATGGTTGCTTCGTCCGTCCAACTTACTGCTGGGTCTATGTGATTTGACGGCTCATTGGTCTTTATTACTGAGGTGGTAGGACTGCTGGATGTCCCACGCTTTCGGCGAAAGGAGGTATACTACTACTAGATTACAATTTTCTCCATTCTTACAGCGGAGGCATGCAAGAGAAGTGAAAACATGCAGGCTCAGTGATTACATGGCCCACCTCACACTATCACCATGCGACACCTAACTCTTTACATAGTACTCCCTCCGTTCCTAAATATTACTAGATGAGTCCCCGCGCGTTGGCACGGAACGGCGGTATATCTCTCTGCGCAAAATTATCGATTTCATAGAACAAAAAAAAAACTCTATAACTGCATGACAAATGTGGTAGCCAAACTAAATAAACTCCCATCATCATTTAGATCATCCCACGTAAGGAAAAAAGATCAGCCAACTCCTACTGCATAATGGGATTATATTTTTATTTTTGACATGTTAATGGGACTTAAAAGCTCACTTACATGCATGCTACTAGTGATTGCATGAAGACATGTTGATGTGATTTAAAACCCACTCACATGCATGTGGCACGGTATTTCTGCATGCTTGCATGTGGCTTAGTGCAGAGCCTCTCAACGTCTAGATCAGACGGCTATTATGGACTGATTTACTTCATCTAACGGCTACATCAATTTTGATGACGTGGCTCAAGGAGAGGATAGAGAATTCCTAGTAGTGGGGGCTAGCTATTACTAGTAGATAGTAAGTCTTTGTAGAGATTCCACTACATACGGAACATAATGAATGAATCTACACTTAAAATGCATCTATATACATCTGCATGTGGTTCGTGGTGACATCTCTACAAAGACTTATATTTAGGAACGGAGGAAGTACTAGTATAGTACGTACTGTAATTTATCGACGAGATAAATTTGTACAATGCTATGAAGCATCCAGCTTCTGTTACATGTATCTTGCGTCCAAGGTTGCCCGTTGCAACATTTCATCAAATACAGAGGAGACTAACATGCATGCTATGGCATCTCAATGATTGACAAATCATAGCAAATATGTACTCCCTCCGTTCCAAAATAAGTTTCTCAACTTCGTGCAAACTTTAGTACAAAGTTGAACTACTACTAAAGTTGACACTTATTCTGGAACAGAGGTAGCTAAAGAAAAAAAGATCCATGCAGTCCCTAGCCCTTGAACCATGAACCCTGACCAGACTTCAATTAGCTGGCAACGTTCGAGCTTCCTAATAAATGAAGTTTGCAACCTTTTGACCATCGGATCATTTTGTGGCAAAGAAATTGAACAAGCGTGATTAGAATAAGATTACTGGGACTAGTTGATGAGACATAAACTCATCACAAATACAGTACGTAGAAGCCAATGGAGGTATGTGCGGGGCAAAGAAGTAGAGAAATATCCACAGGGAGTGATGTGGGCAGCTGGAGCAGTGGTGCAAGCCGGCTGGAAAGGGAGTTGTACCTGAGGGACGTAGCTCAACCTTGAGGAGGGCGGCGGGAGGCGGCAACTGCCCACATCGCGGCAGTGAGCAAGGGACGAAGGCAACCTCACCGGCTTTGTGAGAGAGAACGGCGGGGACCCCTGATCGGGACGTGCCGACAGTGGGTTTTCGCCGTCGGCGACGGCCACCGCATCTACACTAAGCATCCACCCCTTCCCCAAGAGGACGTGATCCACCGGGATGTTAGAGATGTGGCCACAGTCTTTTTGTGCGAGAGAGTGTGAAGAGAGCAACCACAACAAGCAACCGTGTAGGCTGGCCCGTCCTGACTATGTATATAGTGGAGCGGTTTCCTTTTCTCTCCATATGAACCTATCATATTGCGTACGTGCCACTCAAGAAAAAAAACTTTATTTATAAATGACGCGACACGTACTACTCGTTCTCCTATAACCTTGCACTTAGCATCTCCAAAATATTAACCTTGCGATTGGCTCTTCGCCTGTTCGGGAAGTTGAGCAATAATGTAGTGCAGTATAGATCGTTCTGGCTATATGAGACCGAATGAATTGCTGCACGACCACCACATGGGCGAGGGTCTAGGGGCGAGGGAGAGTGCTACATACAGAGAAAAATGAGTGAATCTACACTCTAAAATACGTCTATATACATCAGTGTTTGGAGTATGTACTAGTAGTTCATATTGAAATCTACTAAGGTAGGCCCCACATGGTATGCCTCTTTTTTTAACATAACACGTAAAGTCGCAATTTGTTTGTTCACCCGTGGTAGACGATCCTCCCTCCACCAAGTGGACAACCAGTACACGTGCCAAATTACCACGTGGGCTGCCTTTTTCATACAGAAATGAGCTCCACCGTGTACCCGCGTGGGTGTGGTTGGGAAAGAGATGGGAGTACGTGCGCCGTGCACGTCCCCTACCTACGCTCATCCCCAAGATCATTTCACACAAAGGGCCCGATGATTTTCGGCCAATATCTCTCACAAACACCTGTCTTAAATTTCTTACAAAGTTGTTGGCCAACCGGTTGCAGAAGGTGATCCTTCGGTGTATCCACAAAAATCATTATGGGTTCCTTAAGGGTAGGTCAATCCAAGATTGCCTTGCCTGGAGTTTTGAATATATTCATCAATGTAAGCAGTCCAAGCGACCAATCATAATCCTCAAGCTGGATTTTGCCAAAGCATTTGACACAGTTGAGCATGAAGTTATTCTCCAAATGTTGCGGCATAAAGGGTTTGATGCCAAATGGATTTCTTGGGTAAAGCAATTGTGTCCACAGGTTCTTCGTCTGTGTTGTTAAATGGCATTCCTGGAAAACAATTTAAGTGCAAATGTGGTGTCAGGCAGGGTGACCCTCTGTCACCTCTGTTGTTCACCATTGCAGCGGATTTGTTGCAGTCAGTGGTCAACCAAATGCTTGCACATGGCACGCTATCTTTGCCTATTCAAACCCATGACAGAGAGTTTCCCATCATCCAATATGTAGATGACACAATCCTGTTTCTTTCAGCTAAGGATGAGGAGCTTGTTGCATTAAAGAACATGCTGCTGACCTCCCAACAGTCCACAGGTTTAAAGGTCAACTTTGCTAAATCCTCAATGATCCCTTTGAATATGAGTGATGAAGAGGCTTCTAGAATTGCTGCAATTCTGGGTTGTAAAATTGCACAGCTCCCATTTACCTATTTGGGATTGCCTTTGGGAACTACAAGGCCAAGGATCATTGTCCTAATGCCCCTGGTTGACAGCCTTGAGAGGAGACTAACTGCAAGTTCTTCCGTGCTGAATCAAGGCTCTCGCTTGCAACTTCTTACTTCGGTCCTCACATCTTTGCCAATATACTTTCTCTGCAGCTTATAGATTCCACCAGGGATCATCAAACAGCTTGACAGAACCTTTAGCCAATGTCTTTGGAGGTGCAATAGTGATGCTCCCAAACAGTCTCTGGCAGCATGGGATCTTGTTTGCAGGACAAAAGATAAAGGGGGTCTAGGAGTTATCAACCTGAACATCCAGAACAAAGGACTCCTTATCAAGCATCTCCACAAGTTCTACAACAAGGTCGACATTCCTTGGGTGACCCTGATATGGAACAGTTACTATGATCATGGCGTTCCACAGGCAACAGCTGAAGCTGGATCTTTCTGGTGGAGGGATGTTCTGAAGCTGCATGAGGCTTATACTGCTATTGCCTCAGTTAACATCAACATGGGAGATTCAGTTTTGTTTTGGACAGATTCTTGGCACATTGGGGGTTTTGCTAGACCATTATGTTGGAGATTTCCTAGGTTGTTTTCATTTGCCAGTAATGATAAGATCTCTGTGCAGGAATTCCTTCAATCACATGATCTCTTCTCCATGTTTTATCTTCCTATTTCTCATGAGGCTGCTGTTGAATTACATATACTGGAAGGTTGGATCATGCAGTTAGAAAGAGACCCAACTATACCTGATGTTTGGATATGGCCTGGCAAATCAGGGGATTATACTGCCAAGAGCTTCAACATGATCATGCACTCTCATCTACCTACAATACAACCTTGCAAGTGGTTGTAGCAGAGTAGGTGTACCATGAAGATCAAGGTGTTTGGGTGGCTCCTCTTTTTTGGCAGGGTAAACACCAAGGACATGTTGGTTAGAAGACACTGGCGCTCTAGCTAAGATGACAATTTCTGTCTCATTTGAAGTGAGTTGGTGTATTAGGATAGAATCCATCTGTTCTTTAACTGCACCTTCAGCTCAAGGGTCTGGAATTACCTAGGCATTGATTGGATCGGGGGCTCTGATGTCTTGCAATGTATCATACATGCTAGGTCCAACTTCAGGCATCCTTTCTTCTTTGAAGTCATGCTGACAGCAGCTTGGAACATTTGGATTTTAAGAAATGGCAGAACCTTCAGGGCTGAGAGAGCTACCTTCAGTGCTTGGAAGTGTAAATTCATCCATGACATCTCACTGCTTGCTCATAGGGTGAAGGATTGTATTAAACCGAACCTCTTGGCTTGGGTTAATTCTCTGTTGTAAAATAGTAGGGATGTTTAGCCTTAGGTTTTTCTTACCTTTCTTTCTTTGTACAGCTTGTATTCTATTTGTACAGTTTTTCTTGCTTTAATAAAGGGCTGTGGGGCTTTGCCTCACGGTAAATATTCAAAAAAAAACCTACATGGGTGTGTGTGAGAGATACAAACCGCGTTCGTGAGTGTTTTTTGTTTTGGGGTGGGGGTGGGGTGGGGGGTTGATTTCGTGAATTATTTGTGGGAATATGTGTTGATGACATCTCAAACAAAATTTTGCATGCAATGTGTAGAGTCGAAGAGAAGAGAGGATCGGGCAATCGACGAGAAGAGAGGGAGGGGTCATAGCTATCGATAGAGTCGAAGAGAGGATCAAGTGGGTGGGTGCGAGATCGATGAAGAGAGCCATCGAAATTATGTGTGTGTACAAGTCAAAGATATAGGGCGACTGGCCTACCAGAACGTTAGAGGGCACACGTCAAGTTTGTGTGTGGCAGGGAGACATGACTAGAGCGCTCGATGTATTGGTGTGTGGGGGGGGAGGGGGTGGTGGGAGGGGTAGGCAGAGGCCTAACTATAGAGGTAGAACGACTCGTATATGTGTTTAGAAGGAAAGACCCAGCTATGTCTTGAGGGAGATCGGTCGACATCCATACATAACTAAAGGACGGGAAATATGATGGGACAGAGAGAGAGGAGAGAGAGAGAGGGAGGGATAGGGGTAGAGTGATGGATGGGTGATGGAGTTGCTTCACGAAGATGGTGGGAGAGGCCGATTAGACAAACTGAGGGTGGAACTGCAATGTTATCAATAAGAGTGGGGATGTGTTTCTGTGTGTGCCTATGCGTGATAGATCTATCGGGATGCATCCATGGATGATGAAGGGGAACCATGCATGTGTTTGGTAAGCAAACCTAACTAGATCGGTAGATCAATTGTTGTTTGTCGGAGGAAGGGAGAGACACAACTAATGAGGTAGATCGATTGACGTGTCGGTAAAAACGAGTTATAAGGACCTAGCTAGCTATATGTATAGCGAGAGATCGATCGGTGTACGTCCATTTGTTAGAGGCAAATAAGGCCCAGCGAGATGGATAGACAGAGAGAATGGAGCTAGGAGGTCGTGCGAGAGGCCCAACTACTAGCTAGATAGGGGGAGGAGTGTGCGGTTGTGAGAGCGATGAAAAGAGGGGCAAGAGTTTATACGTGTGTCTGACAGTATGAGAGACACGAGGCAAGGACACATAAAGGAGGAGATTGAAGGTGTGTTTGTATGTTGTAGGCAGGCATCGTTGGAGACGTTTACCGATAGGTGTGTGTCGGAAAGGAGTTGTGGAGACTCTGGGAGAACGACCTAAAGAAAAAAATGAATGTGCCCGGTGGATAGCATGTCGAGGGAGGGGGAGGGCGAGGAGGGCGTGTGCATGCATGAGAGAAAGTTAGTGGTAGCTACAAAGGTTAGAGGATTGTGTGGGTGTAAGAGACTAACAAAGATCATAATTTGATATGAAAGCGGATTCATATATTTGAATAGGAGATCATAGTGTTTTAAACATTGCATGCATGAATATAGCGGTAATACACGTGTTGTGCACATGTTATACCATAATGTGATAATGCATGGCGTTTGCAACTCACAGCTAAATGTCGAACAATCTAAACCATACTATACATCAAACAATCTCACATTTTATTTGAATTTGTGATAATGTGTGGCGTTTGCAGCTTACAACTAAATATCAAACAATCTAAACAATACTATATATCCAACATTCTCACATTTTATTTGAATTTGTGGTAATGTGTGTGGTGTTTGCAACTCACATCTAAATACTTGTAGGCGTAGGGGGTGGGGCACCATACATAATGTGATAAACACATTGTACATATGAGACATGGTTTAGATTATGAAGATCTAGCTAGAGCTAGAAATGTAATGTGATTTGAATTCAAAATAAAGTGGATTCAAAAAATCTAGTTCGAGTTCATATAGTACACATAGTTCATATGTAACTCGAGACTAATCATGTGGTGTGCTGTGAAGATAATACAAAAATGATGGTTTAACTTGACAATAATGATGATTGTAGATCTTATTAAAACAGAGAAACAAATTCAAATGCTTTGACTTCATAACAATCTTTACTGTAGATCTTATTCAAATAGAGAAACGAATTCAAATTTAGTTCATATTAAAGCGGTAGTATATACGTTTGGAATTCACTAAACGTTCATTTGAGTAGTAGGTTGCATGCATTATACACGTAGCGAAATATTTTAATTAAACATAACATGAATTCAATGTTTTGAATGACATTTGTGGGACAGTACACGTTAGGCTTGTCCGGAAATTTCAACCCGCGCCTTGTTAGCCCGAAATATTTAAGATATATCTTTGTCTCATTGTGCTCCGACAACTCCCTCCATCTCAACCCATGCCTTGCTATTCCGAAATTACAACGCGCGCGAACACTCCCACCTCCTGTGAAATCCCGACACGAGAAATGCCCGTGGAACCTCTGAACCGAAAGAACCGCCTCAAATCGGTGGGGGTACTTTCGTAACTTACCCTACATTTCGGACAAGCGCGTCTCTAAGCCATGGTTCCACACTGCCATCTCATCCGCCCACCCATTCGTACATCGAGGCCGCGAAAACCCGCGATGAAACCCCACACCGTGCTCCGTCCGCCACCCAGCCGGAGCCTCTTCCCCGACGACGTCGTCCACAGCAACACCTCGACGTCCCTCATCCACCGTACCGGATGAGGATCCGTTGTCGATCTCATCGTCCCGCCGGTTCAGCCACCCCGTCCTCCACCTCCAAGGAGCTGCCCCGACGTTCCCCTCGTCTTTCGCGGCACCTCCATTCCCACACCTCCATCTTCACCTGCACCAATGAAAGAGCATCATCATCACTGTTTCCTCAGATGAAGCTACGGCCTAATCGGCGCCACCAAAGAGGTTCTACACTAATCGCCGCATTTTCTTCTTGATTCGATCTCACCGTGCTGCCGACGCTCGGTCCCAAGACGACATGGTGTGGCTCTATCCACGGCGGCGTCGCCGGCCACTTCCTCCACGGCGTTGCTCCCTCGGCGGCGACGTCCACATCAGTAGGACCTGCTGCTGCTTTAGCTCTCTCTCGCGCTGCTGCTCTGCTCTTGCACTCGGTCCCCTGCCTGGTCTGCTCTTGCTATTGCTCTTGCTCGCGCTGCTGCTCTCGCTCTTGCTCTTGCTTGCGATGTTGCTCCGATTTAGCTACACTTCACTCCGATGCCGCCGGGGTGAAGGAAGAACCAGCCGCAGCGGGGAGGGGGGCTCACCAGAGAGTTACCCCACTATCTATCTTAGGGTTCAGGATGGGGGCGGTGGTCGCCGGCGGTGGCGGGGCATTGGCGGGGCGGTGGCATGGGGATCGCCGGAGAAAAAGCTCGGCACGGGGGGCCTAGAGGGATGGCCGAGGCGGCGGCGGACCAGCGGTGGGGAGTGTTTTTGGGGCGGCGGGGCGGCGGCGGACCGGCGGTGGGGAGTGTTTTCGGGGCGGGCGGGGCGGCGCACCGCCGGCCGCGGGCGGCGGGGGGCTGCTGTTTGGCCGGCTCGGGGGGTGGAGGTTGAAGATGAACCACAGGCCCTTGATTTCGTATCCAACGGCTACAAAATCGACTAACCAGAGATGAAAAAGTCAGTCGACCGACGTGTAGCCTCACCTTGCTAGTGCGTTCAGTTTTGACAGCAAAATTCAGTTTCGATAGCAAAATTCAGTTTGGACAGTTAAGTTCAGTTTCGATAGTTAAGTTCAGTTTCGACAGTTAAATTCAGTTTCGACAGTTAAGTTCAGAGATGAGCGGCTGATGTATTTTACATCTAGCACTTTGTGGTTATGTATTTTACATCATGTATTGGAGATGCTATTAGAATTCCACTCAGGTTAACGTTGTTCGTTGTCTCTCTTGTCCTACTTCAGCCTCGGCGTCGTACAACTCACCGGAGCTGCTCCAAGGACGAAACCCTCCATCACAGCGGAGCAGTACCTCGGGCTCCATCTCCAGACACCTAAGATCTTCTTCCCCTCCTCCGACAGCCAAGTCAGCGAGAGCATCCTCACTGGCCAACCCAATCACGCTGAGATTGACATGGCTTCGCCAAAGAGGTTGTACACTTGTCGCATCTCTTTTTTACTCTACATGTTATATATATTGTCCACTGAGCACACGGATTTGTTCCTTTAGTGTCTCCTTGAAAGAAAAAACGTAGGAATTTTAATTTTCACTTGTCCTCCTTTTCAAATTCCTATTCACGAAGCACAAGACTAAGAGATAGTAGCATAATAGCATTATAACCGTACATTTTCTTGTGGTTTGACTTAATCTCACCATGCTTCTTTGCATCTTGTGATCTTCCAATTGTTTTGAATCAAACACCCGGATTGGCAGAAATCCTGTGTTTTTAAATTCCCTGTTTTGCACGTGGATTCCTATCCCATTCCTGTCTATTTCCTATCCCTGCATTGTTGGAATCCTCCAATTCAAACGAGCCCTTACAGAATTACTTCTCTGACAGATAGTTGTCAAAGAAAACCTTGCGTGGTTTGTCCCGCTCCTGCTGCGCCGTCGTCCACCCCAACTCAGCTACTCCAACGACAGAAGGGTCCAGCACAGCAGGGATCTGGCCTCCAAACTGTCTTTCGCCGCCTCAGATCTTCTTCCCCGCCACTGGCAGCCATGAAAACTGCACTACCATCATCAACCGAGCAGATGACCTCGAGGACTACACGGGTCCGCAAGAGAGATCGCACTCTTTCATGTCTGCTTACGTTATGCATCACTTAATATTACATGCTACTTTATCTTCATGTTCACCGATTAGACTCTGAGTCAGCTCCAAAGTAATGGTCAAACTTGAGTTTTTAAATGGTTGTGGGGTACATATCGGGTCCACTATCTATAGTATCTATCTACTATCTGGTTAATCTCCGGTGTCTACTATGAGTTTCATGTTGGGTGGGAAACAAACAGTAAAGAAGCCATTATCTGTACTTTTAACTGAAGCCATTATCTGCCTGCTATTATTGGTTTTGGGGCTATCCACAGGTTGCTACCATCACTCTGGATTTTTGTATGCACTCCTTACATAATCTCACTATGTTTTATTCCTATGCATGACAGTTATTGTAAACAATGGAACTGAACATGTAGAGCAAAAGAGACGAGCCTTGCGTGGCAATAAAATTTCATGCAGACGTCGCTCCATGGTAGGCGCAAAGGCAGCCTCCCCTCCACGCATTTCGGATTGTAATCGAGAGGAAGATATCTGTTCTGAGGGGGATTCAGAAGGAGAAGACAACTCCTATTTACCCCCTGAGGTCATCGCTCTAACTTGGCATGCTGATGTTGGTTATATCATGCATATGGTGTCTTGCATTGCTTACTTTATACATCAAATATGTCATCTGCTTAGTTTAGATATCCTTTGTGTGAATGCCATTTGTTTAGTTAATTCATCGTTTATGTGAATTATGCAACGCCATCTTGTTTAGCCAGGCATCATATATGTGAATTTTGCAATGCCATCCTGCTTAGCCAGTCATCTTATATGTAAATTACATCAGGCCATCCTTTTTTTCGTTACATATTACATTTGTCAACAATGTTATTACATTCAACTGCTCTTCGTGTGCATCAGCCATTTGACACGGCGATGGCAAATTCTGGAGTGAAAACAAGGTCTTCAGAGTAGACTATGCTATCTGACGAAGCGCATATCTTGCTGGTTACGGATAGCTCCTCAGAGGAGGATTCAGAGACAGATGACCAGTCCTATTCCCCCCCCCCCCCCGAGGTGTATGCTCTAACTTGGCAGGGTTATGTTGCTCATATCGTGCGTATGGTGTCTCACATTGCTATGTCATTTGATTAGTTTAGACATTCTTTGTGTGAATGCGACCTGTTCAGTGTCTAATTACCATATATGTGAATTATGCATTGTCATCTTGTTGCAAGACATTATATATGTGAATTATAAAATGCTATCTTGTTGCAAAGGCATTATATATGTGAATTATGCAATGCCATGCTGTTTAGCCAATCATCATGTATGTGAATTATATCATGCTATCATTTTTTTGTATTACGTGTTCCATTTGTCGACAATGTTTGTATATTCAACTACTCTTCCTGTGCATCAGCCATTTGAAGCGGTGATGGAAGTATCTTGAGTGAAAACAAGGTATTTAGAGCAGACAATGCTACCTGCTCAAGCAGACATCTTGCTGGTTACAGAGAGCTCCTCAGAGGAGGATTCAGAGACTGATGACCAGTCCTATTTTCCCCCTGAGGTCTATGCTCAAACTTGGCAGGGTTATATTACCCATGTCATGCATGTTGTCTTGCATTGCTTAGTTTTTACATCATATATGGATTGCCATCTGCTTACTTGCTTACTATATAAATCATATATTTGAATTATATCATGCCATCATGTTTACATAGTACATACACATCATCTATCTGAATTATGGCATGGCAACCCAATTAATAAAGACATCATATAGTTATATCATCTCATCCTGTTTAGTGTTTACAGTCATCATATTTTGAATTATGGCATTCTATCCGTGAATGTATGTGAATTATGGCATGCCAACCTATTTACTAAACACATTATATAGTTATGTCATGTCATCCTGTTTACATAGTCTCATATTTTGAACTATGTCTTTCCATCTTTTTTAGTTAGCCATCATAATGTGAAATTGTGTCATGCTATCCTGTTTAGTTAGCCATCATATATGTGAAATTGTGTCATGCTATCCTGTTTGGTTAGACAACATAAATATGAATTATGTCATGCCCTCTTTTATTCCCCACTATCCATTGCACCTGTCTATCATACAATGTTTATACTTTCAATTACTTTTTTTGAACTATATCTTTCCATCTTTTTTCGTTAGCCATCATAATGTGAAATTGTGTCATGCTATCCTGTTTAGTTAGCCATCACATATGTGAAATTGGGTCATGCTATCCTGTTTGGTTAGACAACATAAATATGAATTATGTCATGCCCTCTTTTATTCCCCACTATCCGTTGCACCTGTCTATCATACAATGTTTATACTTTCAATTACTTTTCTTGTTTATCATCCATTTGAATTGGAGAGCATGACGGCAGTATCTAAGGGAGTAACAACACGGTCTTCAGAAAAGATAGTGCTACCAGTTGATGCAGATAGAACCACGGTTGTACTTGCCCAAGGACCAGATCTACCACACATAACCCAGACTCTCGCAGATTGTACCCCTACCCAGTTGGACAGAGAACTAGCTACACCCCTTCTAACCCCAACCCCGGCAGATAGTAACCCAGTTCCAGTTGACACGGCACCGTCTCCACCACAGAGCACCCAAACACGAGCAGTTAGTAAGGGAACTGCAGTGCCCAAAGCACGAGGACCACCAATCCGAATCCCAACTCAACGCTTAAAGGATAAGAAGATTTGTACTCAGGTCAGGTTCTGTAGCTATGGTTCATACTCCTTTGATCTTGCATGACTGTATTTACTCATACCAACTATTTTCAAATTTAAAGTATGGAATTGAAACTCCAATGGCGCAACAGGTATGTTTTAAACCTGTTTCTTTAACTGGTTTGCTGTTGTAACCAGCTCTATGTTGATTTCAGTTTCAATTGAATAAACAGTTATGTTCTCATGTCATGCACATTACAAGTGTTGTTATTGCTCTATAGTTACCCACACTTATATTCTGTCTATTCTTCTTTGTCTTGAACAAATATTATCTGAACTGTGTCTCTATCTTGATTTGGCAACAAAAACTTGAATGATATAGACCACAAAGTGACCATGGTACATAGATATATGTTTGTTTCATGCTGTTATCCTATCCACTTTACTACTGAACTCAATTACCAAAATGAGTTTCATATACAACATGGTAAACATGTGATGTGTCTGCTTGTTTCTCTTCTAGAATGCAGACAAAATATTGCAGAATAGTACCGCGTTATCCAATGGTAAAGGAAGTAATGCAGATAAGGTTCAAGATAGTGAGACATCCCTGTTGGTCTCCAAGAAAGCTGATAAAAACTATCTTGACGACAGTGAGGGAACCCAAAAGTCCTGTCTTGATGTAGTGTTCGAGTTACTGGCCACTACTGCTGGCACAAGCTCTTCGAACTCGCTACCTGAATCAGTTCGTCTTCTTGAGTCTCAACTTCAAGTTGAAAGACATCGATCAGACGTGCTGTGACAGGAAGCTGAAGGACTGAGGAAGTCCCTGCAGAATTCAGATGCATATTTTCTGGTGCAACAACAAGCGCTGGAGGATTTAAGCGCCAAACAAGAGAAAGTTAATAAGCTTGCTAAGCATCTTGCCAGCATTATGGGTACCCAGGATATTGTTTCTTGAGATCTTCTGAAGTGGTTTCAGTTCTGGATTTGTTTTGCTGTGACGTTTATTTGCGTTGGTCGCCAACTTTGACAACCAGTGTATATGATATGCTGCTTTGTTCCCTATATTTGCACTGGTGGCGAACTTTGATGCCCAGTGGATGTAATATGTGTAATAGCCGTGATAGCCTAGCGTTAGTTGCTTGCGTATTTATTTCCTTGTTGTCTTGTTTATTTTTTTGCTTGTAGTCATTGCAGTTCTTTTTCCGCGGTTAGCTAGTGGCTGCAATAACCTATTTTTTAAAACTAGGCCACAATAACCATGGGCTAATATTTACTGTAGTGACACTGGGCCTCCTACTAGCCGTAGAAACAGTGGGCCTTCTATGGGCCGTAGAAACAATGGGCCTTCTACGGGCCGTAGAAACAATGGGCCTTCTGCGGGCCGTATTATCAATGGGCCTTATACGGGCCGTATAATCGATTGGCCAAACATGGGCCAAACAGACCGCATTATGGCTGTAAATGGGCTAGAGTTGGAATCATCCGTTCATGGGCCGACCATAACGGGCCATAGTTAATAGGCCGTATTTGATGACGCTATGAAATCGGCCCAACGTATTAACGGACCACAAACGGGCCGACTGTAACCACGAGCTGAATTTGGCCCACAAGCAGAAAATGACAGTAACGGGCCGTAAGTAAACGAATGCTGGAAATGAGCCCAAGAATAAATGGGCTCTGAGAAGGCCAAAAGATAACATGGGCTGGAAATGGCCCAACGGAATAACGGGCTGTTAATGGGTATAAAGTGATACACTGTTCATTACGGGCCAGTTTCACCACGGGTAATTAATGGGTGTAAAGTGATACACTGTTCATTACGGGCCAGTTTCAACACGGGCCGTTAATGGGTGTAAAGTGATACACTATTCATTACGGGCCAGTTTCACCATGGGTCGTTGATAGGCCAAGAGTTACATAGGTCCTCATATGGGCCGAAAGACATCATGGGCCATACACGGGCCAGAAGTGAAAACGGGCTGGAATCATATTGGATGGCCCAGATGACGCTACTGGGCCTAATTCGAATAGGGCGTAATGGGCCTTGGGTTAGCGGGCTGTAAATGGGCTATACGCGAACAGGCCATTAACAGGCTTTCCATGGGCCGGCCCGCCACCTTTTGACCAAGTCAAACGGGCCGGCCTTTTCACAGGAATGGGCCTCTGTTGGGCTGTGCCACGTGTCGACGTATCATAGGCGCCTATCTGACCCACTGACGAGCTGACACATGTTTCGTCCGGCCAATAAGAATTTTACACGTGGAAATTTCCCATTGGTCGGGGCTGTTAACCGGTTATCGGATCCAAAACCCGACCCGATAGCTTAACGGTGTTCCATTACGGTGGATGCCACGTGTCGGTCACCCTTGACGAAAGCACTTCTGTGATGTGCGATTTATCATCATGGAAGTGGACACTTCCGTGATGATAATTTTGGCAATGTCATGGAACACTTCTACGATAGCACAGGTATGACTATCTTGATTCTGTCATAAATTTGTCATGGATATACATGCATGACAGAAAATGCGACCTACTGTGACAAACACGTATCATCACGGAAGTGTATTTTTTTGTAGTGAGTGCCGAGCTGGTCCTTTGAGTTTTAACAGGAGGTATTTGATGGTGTGAAGGTCATCTCCGCGAGCCATATGGATATGGAGAAGAAAATCATCGCGGGATCAGTTGTTCCATCATATGATTCGATGTTCACATGTTTAAACCCTTCTGGGAATTCATGCTCCGTTACTTCATCAGTGAAGCAAAGAGGGTGTGCGGCGCCTCTATATTGGGCCGCATCGCGACGTAGCTCAGATGGAGTCTGTCTGCGGTTTTCGGCCCGGGCATGACTAGGCTTGTCACGTCCGAATAGATGGCCGTCGTCGTGTGTTGAGGCACGTCCTCGCGATCTGTAGATCGATTTGGTATGTCCTGCTCTACTGTCCAGGTCCTGCCGAAGGTCATATGTATAACCCCGAGTTGTTTTATCTCTGCTTTTACGTTGAGGTGGGGCGGGCTGCTGTTCGGCTTGAGTTGCCGCTTTGTCCCGACCATGTGGTGGTCGGTCAGTCGCATTGTCCCGACCACGTGGTGGTCGGTCAACCGCATTGCGCGATGGTGGTACGGGCTCCTGCGCCTTGTCATCGAACTGAGGTAGCAATTTGCGCTTCGGGTAACTTTTGGCTGGGCGCTTGAGGCCATATTCTTCGGCTGCCAGGACATCAGTCCATCTGTCGTTGAGCAGATCTTGGTCAGCTTGAAGCTACTGCTGTTTCTTTTTCAGGCTCCTTGAAGTGGCTATTAGCCGGTGCTTAAAGCGCTCCTGTTCGAGAGGTTCCTTAGGAACGATGAAGTCCTTGTTGTCGAGGCTCACCTCATCCTCGGAGAGCGGAAGATAATCACTGTCCTATGAGTCATCATGTATGGCCTGTTCATCAGGGCTAACCTGCCTGTTTTCCCGTTCCTCCCGTTCGGAGGTTGCCTCAATGGGGTCTTCATTATCTTCGGTATCATCCGGAGTATTGTTTTCTCCGGTATCGGTATTGTTGTCTTTTGCACGACGTGACTTAGAGCGGCGCCGCTAGCGCCGGCGTTTTGGCTGTGTCTCAGGAGGTTTATCCTCGACTGGATCGTCTTTGTCATCGTCGTTAGTTTCTTTGGGTGTATCCACCATGTACATGTCATACGAAGAAGTGGACGTCCAGCGTCCGGTAAACGGTGGGATTTCGCCCTGCTCCTCCTCGACGTCGTTGTCCATACCGTCAATGTCTTCGGAGCCGTGATCGAGCATGTCGGTTAAGTCCTCGACAGTGGCTATGAAGTGGGTGGCAGGTGGGGAGAGAAATTCTCCGTCATCAGCCTCCAGTTTGAACCGGACATAATTCGGTTGTGAGTCCCCCGCCAAGGATTGAGTTTTTAATGAGTTTAGCACGTCGCCTAGAGGCGAGTGCCGGAAGATGTCCGCGGCGCTGAATTGGACGATCGATGACTGATCAAGCTCGATGTACGCGAACGCACATGGTTCAGAACTTGTAGCCGAAAATGAGTCTGAGGTTCCGGTGACACAGATATCAGCCGAGGTTAGGTCTGTGTGCGGCTCCAATGCCGCCGAGTTTGTGGCTACCATGGCGGGGTTGAGCTTCCCGTCATCGGATGGCGCGATCTGCTCCGGATCTAAGGCCAGAGCGGTTACAGGTGCAATTTCTGTTGGGGAACGTAGCAGAATTTTAAAATTTTCTACGCATCACCAAGATCAATCTATGGAGTCATCTAGCAACGAGGGAGAGGAGTGCATCTACATACCCTTGTAGATCGCGAGCGGAAGCGTTCAAGAGAACGGGGTTGATGGAGTCGTACTCGTCGTGATCCAAATCACCGTTGACCGAGCGCCGAACGGACGGCACCTCCGCGTTCAACACACGTACGGTTGGGGAAGACGTCTCCTCCTTCTTGATCCAGCAAGGGGGAAGGAGAGGTTGATGGAGATCCAGCAGCACGACGGCGTGGTGGTGGAAGCAGCGGGGATCTCGGCAGGGCTTCGCCAAGCTCAGCGAGAGGGAGAGGGAGGCGCCAGGGGTTAGGGTGCGGCTCCCATGCGCCTCCCCACTATATATAGGGGTGGAGGGGGCTGGTTTCTTGACCTCCAAGTCCATGCGCTTCCCCACCGATTGTTATCCCCCTTTTTAGGGATCTTGATCTTATCCCTTCGGGGTATGATCTTATTCCTTCTAAGGGGGGATCTTGGTGCGCCTTGACCAGGGGTGTGGGGCCTTGCCCCCACTACCCAAGTTCATGTGGGTCCCCCCATGCAGGTGGGCCCCACTCCGGAACCTTCTAGAACCTTCCCGGTATAATACCGAAAAATCCCGAACATTTTCCGGTGGCCAAAATAGGACTTCCCATATATAAATCTTTACTTCCGGACCATTCCGGAACTCCTTGTGACGTCCGAGATCTCATCTGGGACTCCGAACAACTTTCGGGTTAACGCATACTAATATCTCTACAACCCTAGCGTCACCGAACCTTAAGTGTGTAGACCCTACGGGTTCGGGAGACATGCAGACATGACCGAGACGACTCTCCGGTCAATAACCAACAGCGGGATCCGGATACCCATGTTGGCTCCCACATGTTCCACGATGATCTCATCGGATGAACCACAATGTCGAGGATTCAATCAATCCCGTATTCAATTCCCTTTGTCCAGCGGTATTGTACTTGTCCGAGATTCGATCGTCGGTATCCGATACCTTGTTCAATCTCGTTACCGGCAAGTCTCTTTACTCGTTCTGTAACACATCATCCCGTGATCAACTCCTTGGTCGCATTGTGCACATTATGATGATGTCCTACCGAGTGGGCCCAGAGATACCTCTCCATCACACGGAGTGACAAATCCCAGTCTCCGTTCATGCCAACCCAACAAACACTTTCGGAGATACCCGTAGTGCACCTTTATAGCCACCCAGTTACGTTGTGACGTTTGGCACACCCAAAGCATTCCTACGGTATCCGGCAGTTGCACAATCTCATGGTCTAAGGAAATGATACTTGACATTTAGAAAAGCTTTAGCATACGAACTACACGATCTTTGTGCTAGGCTTAGGATTGGGCCTTGTCCATCACACCATTCTCCTAATGATGTGATCCCGTGATCAACGACATCCAATGTCCATGGTCAGGAAACCGGAACCATCTATTGATCAATGAGCTAGTTAACTAGAGGCTTACTAGGGACATGGTGTTGTCTATGTATCCACACATGTATCTGAGTTTCCTATCAATACAATTCTAGCATGGATAATAAACGATTATCATGAACAAGGAAATATAATAATAACCAATTTATTATTGCCTCTAGGGCATATTTCCAACAGTCTCCCACTTGCACTAGAGTCAATAATCTAGTTCACATCGCCATGTACTCACAGGTCACATCGCCATGTGACCAACATCCAAAGAGTTTACTAGAGTCAATAATCTAGTTCACATCAATATATGATTAACACTCAATGAGTTCTGGGTTTGATCATGTTATGCTTGTGAGAGAGGTTTTAGTCAACGGGTCTACACCTTTCTTCATGGTTTATAGGGCAGAGACAGTTCTCCCTAGTGACATCCGTCATGATTCACCACGGGTGGCGTCTTATGTCGAAGCTGATAATGAAAAGGCACGTCAAGATGCACTTGACCTATTGGATGAGGAGCGTGATCTTGCGGCGGCTCGTTCGGCGATTTACTAGCATGATTTACGTTGTTATCACAGCCGTCAGGTCAAAACCAGAACCTTTCAAGAAGACGACTTAGTGCTCCGACTCATCTAGGATCAAACAGATATGCATAAGCTATCACCACCTTGGGAAGGACCTTTTGTTGTCAGCAAGAACCTGTATAATGTGTCATACTATCTTATTGATGTTCGAGACTACAAGGACTCACGCAAGTCGGAGGAGGAGACCCGTTGGCCGTGGAATATCGCTAGGGAGAACCGCCTCAACCCTATAAACATAGGTCCCTGACGAGCACGACCTGTAAGTATGTCATTTGGGGGCTTCATGTTCAAACATAGGCGTATTTGACCAAAGAGAACATAGCGTTACTACCCTCTTGACTAGGTTATCTTGTTCAAAGATAACCTTTCTGGGTCATCCTACCTCTATACCAGCTGCTTCAACTTCAAACCATGCAGTGTGGGAAGAAAGAAGTATTGGGACTGCGTATCCAAGCAATTGATGCCATGGACTCCTTCGTACAACCTTGTAAGCGAAAAAGAAGTTGTAGTATGCCTGTACAAAGAACTAGCGTAAGTTCAGTTAACTGCTTCGGAATTTTAGTTAGCCACTTATTGCAAAAAATTTCAATTACGTTGCTTGGCTTAATTTCGTTTGCTACTGATTACATAATGGCACAGCCTGTTAATCATATTGTAGACTGCGCCTATCTATGTGTTTGATACTTACTGTTAAGAATTACCTGTTTGCCTTAACTTAAATATCTACTTGTTTGTTTAACTACTTTGCTGCTGCAATAGCAGGTTACAATGATGTTAATAACTACTTTTCAGCATCCAATTGAAACTCTTTAATTCCTTGTTTGTTTAACTGGTTTGCTGTTATAACTCCCAGTTGAGATGTTTTGCTAACTTCAACTTTTCTGAATCCAATCAGAACTTTAATGGCAAAACAGGTTAGCCCAATATTAAAGAGCGAGGTCCCCATGGAAGTGGCACTGGCCCAATCGTGCATTATGAATTGCCAACTGCTGATCCTCTAGAGGCTAAACTAGTGGTAGAAAGAGATTCTGCTTCTACACTTAGAGATGAAGTTGACATGTTGAGGAAGCAAACAGCACAATCACAAGCAGTACTCAAGACAACCATTAAATATTTGGTGGATTTCAAAACGAAGCAAGCTGAGACTGACCAGATTGTTAAGGTCCTGAAGGAAAAAAGGAAATTAAATTCCTACTTGGTAAATCATAGGTAAAATGTTCTTTCCATAGTTGAATAACCTTTGTGTTGTCTGTTCATGTAATCAATAAAACCATTTTTAGAGATCATGTAATAATTGTTTTTTTCTTTTTTTGTTTGTAATTTTATTTGAGCACAAGTCTGTATTAATTGATAAGACTCGGAGACATTTCATTTGGATTGTTGTGCTAGACCTACAAATATGCCATTCGGGCTGAATGTGCATTCAACAATAGTAGTATAGATGGACCATAAGTGGCACGCATCGGAAAGGGCCAAGATGCTGGCTAAAAAAAGGATGCTCTTGTAGCCAAAAAAAGTACAGCGGCCTGGCTTATGTATGTTAGTTGATATTATTGATCCATATACTCTATAAGTGTTTATATGTCTGTTAGTTCCATACATTCTTGGTTGATTGACTTGGTATTTGAATCTTGATACATCGCTTGTGTACATATCTAAATGGGAGTACACATTATGTTGCGTGTGACATTTGAGTTGGACATGAAGTGTTCCAAATATTCGAATTCACCTTAAGCTGGATTCTAGTTTTCTGAATTTGAGTATCGGCATTTGTAAACCATATTCATATATGACAGTGGAATACATCTTTGTCGTCCTTTTGAAGATATATAAAAACACATAGAATGATTTATAAAGGTTGATATAGGAATACAAAATGGATTCGAATTTAGTTGCCAGGGTAAACGTGGATGCTTATTGTCCCAAAATTCAAAAGAAACAGCAAAATGTCCACTCCCACATCGGCTGCCCGAAGCCAAGTGTTTGGGAGATGGAAATTACTGTCTACCCCTTACACGGACAATCCATTGGCCCGATTTCCACTGCTCTAAATAGGGGTAGGTTAGTAACTTCAATTAGACGTGACACGACAGCCTCTAAGCCCATTCCGACACGGTGGGCGTCAAACATGGGCGGCAAAACTCATTTGATTCAAGCTCGTCCGAAAGACCTCTGTTTCTCCCTCCATTTTCCATTCATACACGGTGGGCGGCAAAACAAACTCTCCTCGTCTGAAATAGATGTAGGCTAATATTTTAAATAGGGGTAGATGTGTAACTTCCATCAGACGTGACACAACCGCCCTACCTGTCAGCCCCGTTCATACACCGTGGGCGCCAACCGTGGGCGGCAAAACACCCTCTCCTCGCCCGAAATAGTTACCGGCAAATATTTGGGAGGTGCGAGATTACCGTCCTATCCCCAACCGACGAGACGTCCAAATTTGAAATGGGGGATAAGTTCGTAACTTTCCCATATTTCGGACAGGCGCGTCCCAAAAACATGGTTCCCCGTACCTCTCCCTCCATTTTCCCATTCATACACCGTCCGCGCTAGAACACCCCATTCCCACACCAGCCTCCGTCCGCCACCCCATCCATCGCCGCCGTCCTCCACCACATCCATCGCCACCGTCCTCCACCATGTCGGAGCGCCTACCAAGACCGTGTCGTCCACTGCTAGAGATGGACATTTCTCATCCACGGCGATGGACCAATAGCCTTGCATCGCGTCCTCTCGCTTCATCGGCGTCGTCGTCCTCTTTACCGGGGCCGCTCACACGACCTTCTCTTCCACCGCAACGGGACTTATCACCCGATGCACCCGTCTACCATCGCAGATCTGCTTCAACGCCACCGACAGCCATCGCACCCCCGATGCCTACACGGCGCCACAAGAGAGGTGGTACTTCATATCTCCTCAACCTTTTGATCTCAACCTGAAAATAGAACTTAACTTGGTTACTCTACTTTCTTTTCAGCTCTTAGAATTTAGTTCTTAGTTCGAAGCAAACAATGGATGCTAAATATCATTTCTCCAGTTTGCAGCTTCAAATCTTCCATGGCACAGCCATAATACGGTTTAATTGATCATGCTTAGGGTTTAATTGATCACGTTGGTTCCGTGGTGGTTTCTTTAATAGAAATCAGAGGGGAAACCCTCTTTTGCTAAAAAGATATATGCTTAGAGTTTCCCCCTTTTATGATCATTATACGATCAGAATACATGCTTCGTGTCATAATAACACTGCTCCACCCATCAAGCTAAACAAGCTTAGTTGTTCAAATACGAATATGATATTATTAAAATAGAGTTGTTTAATTGGTCAGCTAAATGTTCCTAAATTAGTTTCGAAAATGCATGTTCACCGCTTGGGTGTGTATCTTTGTGTGTGGTCTGGTCAGCACGGTTGGGGAGGTGAACTTTGCATATGTAGGGGTTTATAGGGAGACACTCTCCGAGTTGAAACCGCAATGCATTCCATAGATAATCTGACTACTTTTTATGTTTTCATGAATCTCAGATTCTGAACAGCATCATAATGATTATGAGCTTGCACGCATGAAAAGAATAAAGCAAAACAATGCCATGGTTGTCAAACTTGGCATTAAGGGACTGAAATCAAGTCAGGATGCAAGGCAATGCAAACACTCTCCACCTACAGATTCATGCTCGGAATATGATCCTAACAGTGATTCTGAGCTAGAGGGAGACCTAAGTCAATGTAGCTCCCTAGTGGAGGAGTTAGAGGAAGATATCCTATCTTATTCACCCATCAAGGTACTTGCTCTAACTTTCCAAGGTTACATTGCTCGCACATATCTTGCAACTGATGCTTTGCATTGCTTCTACTTTGTTGAACTGCCATTAGCTTAGTTTACACATCGTGTATGTGAATACGCCCTGCCTATCCATTTTCAGTACATATTCCATCTGTCATCATACCATATTTATCCATTCAAATGCTGTTCTTGTGTATCAGACGTTCAAAAGGAAGAGGGCGATTGCTGATCGTGGAGGAGCACAAGCAAAGTATTTGGAAAAGGTAGTGGCACCTGATAAATCAAATAGCCCATTAGGTGTAGTTGCAATATCACCTGACCCACAAAATACCCCAACTCTAGCAGACTCTAGCCCTACTACACTGGTCATTTCTGATGCCCCAACTCAGCAGACCCCAACTGCAGCAAACAGTACGATTATGTCAGTTGACATAGCACCAGCTGTACAACGCAAAACCCCCATTCCAGCAAAAAGTACACCAAATCCAGTTGCCAAATCCCTTTTCGAACCAGAGAGAGCCCCAATTGCAGCAAATAGGACCCTGTTCCATTTCTTCCCAGTTTAGAAGACGAAGCTTATGTTGTTGTCAGGAACTTTGTGCGCATCTTTCCTTCATGGAAAGATTATACCGCAGACACAGAACAATTTCCAGTCTTCCTCCGCAACTTACGCGTAAGTAATGTACTAATGTTATTCATGGTCATTACTGCATATGTTTCTGCTGACAGAAGACACAAGATTTCATTCTTTTAAATAGGCGAGGCATAAACTGGATTGTGATGACGAGCAAGGGTTGGTTGCGCTCTTCAAGCACTCGTTGATGAATTATCGTTCCTACCGGAGGCAAGCGCACTTCGATGGCAAGCCTCTAAACAAAATTTCTGTAAAGTCTCCGGTGCTACATTTATCCGACGGTGACTGGAATAATCTTGTTACACATTGGTCTCGGCTGCAGCGTAAGGTACTGTCTATGATATCACATCACAGTTTGAACTACATTTCTGCATTTGCCATAATGTCTCACTTATACGAAAACTGTTAGCAGAAGAACATTCGTTCTCAGGGGACCACAGAATCTCGCAACTATACTGCACATTGTATTGCTCTTGTGAGTACCTCTTGCCCTGTATGACCATACTTGCTTTCATAGCTGTTTGATTATGTAGCATCACTGCACATGTTAGCCTCGTAATCATCCATTTGGTGGACATTATAAGATCCTTATGGACTCTTACATAAATTTAGAATCAACCCAATGCTTTTGAAGAGGTTTAGCTCTGCAGTCCTCTTGTAAGAACTGAACATGGTCTATCACTGTACTTACATTAACAGCTACTCCCTCCGTCCCATAATATAAGAACATTTTGTACAGTACACCAGTGTTCAAAACACTCTTGTATTATTGGAAGAGGGATTGGTTCATTTTGTAGCATTCTGCATCTTATCTCCCTCGCCCAGCATTTACTAAAAAAGATCAGATCTATATTTAATCTTACCAACAAGTAGAATACACAAACAATGCCAGTGCAGAAGTGTAGCCCATTGCTCTTGTCAGTACATTTTGTCCTGTAACGCTTGTACTTCCTGGGATTGGTAGTTGATTATGTAGCATCAATCTACATGTTATCTTCATTATCCTCTATCCCTTCCAGTATTATCATATCTATAATTACTCTCTACAAAATGTAGAGTACAGGCAATGCTTATGAAGAAGATTATGTGCTGAAATTCTTGAGTTATCCTTCCCTTGACATGGAGAAGGGCATTATAAAGCCGGTGTTAACTGTTAATGTAAGTCAGTCCTTCTAAAGCCTTTATCCTCAACTGCTATTTAATTTGCTCATACTCCCTATCGTTTACTGCTGTTTAGTTTGCTGTTTCTACCAAAATGCATGTTTGTAAGAACCGTAAGTTCTAAGTTTTACTTGTAAAACCAAATTCCTTATTCATACCATGCACATTACTTAATACTCCCTATATGTATGCTTGTTTTTGTGGATCTATAATCCAGTGTGTAGTGAAGCAGCCCACGTTTGCATCTTGTCATCTCTTGTTTTATCTTACTAATGTGGCTGATGATATGAACAACATGCCATGCACATTATCGAAAATAGATACAATGATTTTCTTTGCCCTTCATCTATGCTTGTTATGTTGACATGGTAATCCAGCAGTGTGGTGAAGCTCCCCGCATTATGAACAATGCCAAATTATGCTATTGATATTTTGAACATACTCTTTATTTTCTCATTTGAAATTGGATAGAATTGATAGAACAGTTATCATCTTTGTTTATACACGTGGAAAACATGTCATCTCTCTGCTTTGTTTCAGGGTGATATGCCTGATGGCATGCACAAGTCTGCTGAAGGTTGTGAGACAAACCCAACATATATTGCAGCAAAGAAGGCAAAACATCTTGAAGATAGCGAGACAACCCCAAAGTCTTGTCTTGATGCAGTGTTCAAGTTACTTGAGACTAACAGTCAGACAAGCTCACAGAATTCGTTGCCTGAATCAGTTCGACTTCTTCAGTCCCAAGTTCTAGCAGAAAGGCATTCTGCAACTCAACTTCGACTTGAAGTCCTATCTCTACGAAAGATTGGGGAGAACACCAATGAGAACCTCATCGCTAAATAGCTACACCTGGAAGCTATGACCTACCTGCTAGGCCGGTCTCACAGCCTTGCTCAGTAGCTTGCGCAGCAGTTCCCCCGCTAGGCTAACCTTTCTTGAACTGTCTTGGAAGTGGTCTCAGTTCAGTTTTATTTTTTTACGCTGCAATGGTGACCAGTTTTTGTAATCTGCTTCTTCGTTGCACTTTATGATCATTGGTGGCGAACTTCGATGCCCAGTGGATGTAATAATACCTTAAACCCTTTCTTGTATAGTGTAGGTTTATTCTAAGTTACTATGCCGTAATTTCTTTATTGTATAGAGTAGGTTTGTTCTTAATTCATACTAGTTACGCAGTATCCCGAAATGAACCCCGGCCCATGATTGTGCGAATCAAATCACGGGCTTTTAACAGGCCAAAATTGTCTCGGTCCTTGTTTGGCCCAATCAGATATGGGCTGCGAGCAGGCCGGATGCAAAAAGGGCCATAGTTAGGCCCAACTATATGACGGGCTTTTAACGGGCCGAAATTAATATAGGGCCAAAATGTTAAACGGGCCCTTAACAGGCCAAAACTAATATCAGGACGAATTACTAAGTGGGCCTTTAGCAAGTGGGCCCAAAAGCATAGTGTCCAGTTGACGGGCTGAATCTGATATGGGCCATAATTGAGCCCAAAGCCTCTTAAAGGGCCGGACCTGATCTGGGCCGTAATTTGGCCCAGAACGTGGTAGGCTTTTAACGGGCCGGATCTCATATGGGCCACTATTAGGCCCGGAGCGTGGCAGGCCATTAATGGACTGGATCAAATATGGGTCGGCATTTGGCCCAAAACATGGCAGCCAGTTAATGGGCCGGCCTACTAGGGTCATCAAAATCTTGTGGGCCTATAGCTGGGCCGGCCCATTAATGTCGGTGAAATCTCGTGGGCCTTTAGCTGGGATGGCCCATTATGACCCGCAAGAATCTTGTGGGCTTTACCTGGGCCAGCCCATTATGGCACACAAAAATCTTGTGGGCCTTTAGTTGGGCCAGCCCATTATGGTCCGCAAAATCTCGTGGGCCTTTAGCTGGGCCGGCCCATTATGGTGTGTAAAATCTTGTGGGCCTTCAGTTGGGCCGGCCCATTTAAACTTGATGGGCCGGTCCACGTGTCAACATATCATAGGCGCATCTCGCCCATTGGATGAGTTGACACGTGTCTCCTCCAGCCAATGATGATTTTACACGTGGAAAATCCCCATTGGTCGGGGCTGTTAATGGGCTATTAGATCGGAAACCCGACCTGATAGCTTAACGGCGTTCCGTTACGGTGGATGCCACGTGTCGGTCATCCTTGACGAAAGCACTTCTGTGACGCGTGATTTATTGTCATGGAAGTGGACACTTTCGTGATGATAATTTTGGTAATGTCTTGGAACACTTCTACGACAGCATAGGTATGACTATCTTGATTCTGTCATAAATTTGTCATGGATGTACATGCATGACAAAAAGGCAACCTACTGTGACAAACACGTATCATCACGGAAGTGTATTTTTTTGTAGTGGATGACGCACAAAATGAGCATGCTCATCTAAAGATTTCCCATCAACTAGGCTAGTTGGGGTTTTAGCACGAGCGCATAAGGATCGAACATGATCCAAGTAGAACACTTTAAGTGGATCCATATCAATAGATTTTTAGCAAGCAAAAATGCAGCAAATAGAAGGCACATGGAAACACAAACAAAGATACATATGGGAAGAAGGCGAAGAAAAGGCAAAGGTGAAGTGGGGGAGAGGAAAATGAGAGGCAAATAGCAAATAATGTAATGCGAGGGATAAGAGTTTGTGATGGGTACTTGGTATTTCTTGACTTGTGTGTAGACTCCCCGGCAATGGCGCCAGAAATCCTTCTTGCTACCTCTTGAGCATGCGTTAGTTTTCCATTGAAGAGGAAAGGGTGATGCAGCAAAGTAGCATAAGTATTTCCCTCAGTTTTTGAGAACCAAGGTACCAATCCAGTAGGAGGCCACACGCAAGTCCCTCGTACCTACACAAACAAATAAGAACCTTGCAACCAACGCGATAAAGGGGTTGTCAATCCCTTCACGGCCAGTTGCAAAAGTGAGATCTGATAGAGATGATAAGATAATATTTTTGGTATTTTTATGATAAAGATTGCAAGTAAAGATTGCAAAATAAGATAGATAAGAAACTTGTATGATGGAAAATAGACCCGGGGGATATAGGTTTCACTAGTGGCTTCTCTCAAGAGCATAAGTATTACGGTGGGTGAACAAATTAGTGTCGAGCAATTGATAGAATTGAGCATAGTTATGAGAATATCTAGGCATGATCATGTATATAGGCATCATGTCCGTGACAAGTAGACCGAAACGATTCTGCATCTACTACTATTACTCCACACATCGACCGCTATCCAGCATGCATCTAGAGTATTAAGTTCATAATAACAGAGTAACGCATTAGGCAAGATGACATGATGTAGAGGGATAAACTCAAGCAATATGATATAAACTCCATCTTTTTATCCTCGATGGCAACAATACAATACATGTCGTTTCCCCTTCTATCACTGGGATCGAGCACCGCATGATTGAACCCAAAGCTAAGCACTTCTCCCGTTACAAGAAAGATCAATCTAGTAGGCCAAACAAAACTGATAATTCGAAGAGACTTGAAAAGATAACAAATCATACATAAAAGAATTCAGAGGAGATTCAAATATTGTTCATAGATAATCTGGATCATAAACCCACAATTCACCGGATCTCGACAGACGCACCAAAAAAAGAGTTACATCGAATAGATCTCCAAAAGAATCGAGGAGAACTTTGTATTGAGATCCAAAGAGAGAGAAGAAGCCATATAGCTAATAACTATGGACCCAAAGGTCTGATTAAACTTCTCACACATCATCGGAGAGGCTATGGTGTTGATGTAGAAGCCCTCCGTGATCAATGCCCCCTTCGGCGGAGTGCCGGAAAATGCCCCAAGATGGGATCTCAAGGGTACAGAAGGTTGCGGCGGTGGAAATAGGGTTCGTCGTGCTCCTGGATGTTTTTGGGGTATATGGATATATATATATATATAGGAGGAAGAAGTAGGTCGGTGGAGCTACGAGGGGCCCACGAGGGTGGGGGCGCGCCCAGGGGCGCAGGCGCGCCTCCCTACCTCGTGGCCTCCTCGCTTCTTTCTTGACGTCCACTCCAAGTCCTCTGGATCACGTTTGTTCCAAAAATAACTCTCCTGAAGGTTTCATTCCGTTTGGATTCCGTTTGATATTCCTTTTCTGCGAAACACTGAAATAGGCAAAAAAACAGCAATTTGCACTGGGCCTTGGGTTAGTAGGTTAGTCCAAAAACTAATATAAAAGTGCATAATAAAGCCCATTAAACATCCAAAATAGAATATATAATAGCATGGAATAATCAAAAATTATAGATACGTTGGAGACGTATCAGGCGCAAGGTATGTATTTGGGGCAGTCATTACATGCATTGATCATGACGCTAAGGATTGTATACTGAGATATGCATGACTGCAGATGGTGTCGCCGCAGTTGGGATCCTCGGGCTGAGCTAACCCGGGCCAAAGATCAGGCCGGGGTTAGTAATGCGGCTACCGAAAAGGCATCTGCTGAGTTAAAGGCCGAACAGGCTGCTCGGTGCCAATACGTAGTGAGAATATCCATGGTGGCGCGTGAGCTAAAGGATGCCGCTAGCCACTGCGAATTCCTTGAGAAGGATAATAAAGCCAAAACGGCTGATCTTGACAAGGCCTTACAAGAGGCGAAAGAAGCGTGGTCCGAATCTAGAGCGGCCAGGGAGGAGATCCGGCAAGCTAGGGAGATCGCGGCTGGTGAGCCCTTTTTATTACAAACTAAGTTCGGCGATCCGAATTATGCCCGGCTTAATCAATTGTGGAGTTCTCCAGACGCGCTATAGGACTTGCCGAAGAGTGCTTCCGATGCGGCACAATTTTAACAAGCGCAAGAAGGGTATGCAACGAAGAAGCTTTTCTGGTCACAATTCGGTGTGTCAAAGCGCCCGCTGTTGCTAAACGAACATATGGCCCAATGGGCTGAGCTCCACAGGGTATCCGGTTCTGCCATGAAGGACGTCGTGGTCCGGCTATGGCCGACTGAGCCGATTCCGGATAGTTATTTTGGTTTGGTGCGGTGACTTGTTGATGCGGTGCCGCGTATCGACGTCGTTAAGCAGTCAACGTGCATTGAAGGTGCACGGATGGCCTTTGCCCGCGTCAAGACATACTGGGCGAAGATGAAGGCCACCGATGTTGCAGCGAAGAGTACACCCAAGGGCAAGGACCATCACACACCAGAGCATTATTTCGAGGATGTCTTAGAGGGTGCCCGCTTGATAGAGGGTCAATGCTCGAAAGACATGATATTCAAGTGAATGTATGGAAATTTGTAAAAGACAATATTATAATAAGTCTATTTTCTTTTTCGTTTCGCCTAAAAAATGTTGTTCCTCCTGTGCGGCCGTTTTTGTATAATCTGAAAGTTTTCCAGTCGTCAGCTTCAGGCCCCTCATATAACATACGGGGGTGTTGGCAAAAGCATTTGATCACTCTTAACCCAACGTCTTGGTCCATTTAAGGAGGTGTCAATGCGGCGAACTAGGCAATCGGACTATAGGGCATTAACACTTTCACTTAGCCATAAGAGTTTTATGGTGGGTCTATGATATAGCCCCTGGTACGTACGTGGCTTATTCCAATAGGGTGCGTTACATGTGACCTGAAGAAAAGGTCCTTCGTATAATATGGAGGGAATCGCGAAAGATTCTGATAAGTCGCCGAGTGGTTGACCAGCTCTCGCCTCATCATGACAGTCAGTTTTCGGCTTTCTCTACTGAGGTGCTTGACCAGATGAACCGGAAGCACAATCGCAGTAGTTCTCCCTTTACTATCCTAGCCGATAGAGCGGAATGTAAGGTAGCAAGCACAGGAGCCGGGCAAGCCAACTATTGACCCAAGACATGATTCGGAGCTGATGCGTATAAGGCCAAACTCGCGAGGCCGAAGTATGCTATAAAGCTATTCGGACTTGTCGGCAACTCGTTTGTTCCCATACCGAGCCCCTGGGAAGTTATGCCAAGGTGTGTGTGAAACAACCAAAGGAGCGAAATTCAGTTCTTTAGAAAAAAGCGAATACTGAATACGGATTATGTTCATTGGGACCTGAGTGATATGCCAATCGTCGTTTTACAGATAACAACGCCACTACCCCGGCTATTTGACATGCTAGGGGTCGAAGGCTGAGGAAAAAGGCACTTTACAGGCTCGAAATAGAGAGTGCGGTCTACAAAAAGTTATTTTGGACCTCCTGTCGCACGTCTGCGCCGCCTTTCCTCGGTGAACGGACTTCTTAACAGGAATAGCCCTTGGGTGAGTGTACGAACCCGAAGTCCGATAGAGTCCGTGAGATGACCAGCCTCTGAGCCACCTGTGGGAAGGATAATAAAAAAAGAAAGAGTAGTTAGAAAAAAGGGAAGGGGGTTATGGTAGTACTTGTAGGCCCGCCCGTATTGTGCTTCCGCCGATGCCCAGAGTATTTTAAGTGCATAATTATGTATGCGTGGTATAGACTTCGCAGGTATATTAGGCGAACAGCGGAAGCCGGACTGCTAGTCCAGCTTTGACATTGATCGGTCCTGTTGAATGGAGACCAGCGGCTTATTGGCCGACGAGGTATGCGGTTTGATAAGGCCGCTGTGTACTTTGGCTGAGGTAGCCGTAGTATGATCTTCTGTACGAGGGAGCGCTCCGTGCGCTCCCCTGTAGGGGTGTGTGTCACGATACCATGTTCATTGTTTTTACTTCGGGGGGAAACTGCTTCAGACCCCCGGTGTTTGGTTGGTGAGTCTCTTCGTCGTCGCTATCGCCGGGCGGCCTCTTCCCCATATGTTCGTTATTTAACTTTCCAGCCTATTTGAAGACCCAATAGCTTCTGTTGGTGTGATTAGCTGGTTTATCGGGGTTGCCATGAATCTGGCAGGGCCGATCCAATATCTTGTCTAAATTGGATGGTCCGTCTCAATTTGCCGTAAATGGCTTTTTCTGTTAACCGGGTTTGGGGCCGCTGAATCCGGCATTGACCGTTGTGTCGTGCATTCCCTCATTATTATTGTGATGTTTGTGTTTGTTGCATCGTGGCTTCCCATTGCCATCTCTAACTTCGGAAGTGCCCGGATCGCTGGCGCTGTTGCTCCTACGAGCGAGCCAGCTATCTTCTCCCATGCAAAAGCGGGTCATCAGAGCGGTAAGGGCTGACATGGATTTTGGTTTTTCCTGATCGAGGTGGCGGGCGAGCCACTCGTCCCGGACACTGTGTTTGAAGGCCGCTAGGGCTTCGGCGTCTGGATAGTCTACGATTTGGTTCTTTTTAACTAATAACCTAGTCCAGAGCTTCCTGGCTGACACTCCGGGCTGCTGGACGATGTGACTTAAGTCATCGGCATCTGATAGCCGGACATATTTACCTTGGAAGTTTTCGCGGAAGGCGTCTTCCAAATCCTCCCAACTACCAATAGAGTTTTTAGGCAGACTGTTTAACCAGTCACTACAAAAAAAAGAAACATCCGTGACATTTTGGGCCGAACGAATTTTTTTCTGTCATACATATGACACTTCTATGACGATAATTGTGACAAAACCCGGTATCATCATAGATGTGGTGGGCTCCTACTTCTATGACAAAAAATCATGACAGAAAATGGGCTTTTCGTCCTAGGCGGGCCAGAGACGCAGCTGCATGACATTCTTTGGGCCGTCCATGACGGAAAAACCCATGGTAGAAGCGAGGGCGAGGAAAATTTCAGGGAGTTCCCGGTTACGGTGGGAGGTCGGGGGCCGAGCGATGCGCGTTTCTCTCGTACGCGTACGCGCGTGTGTGCGAGGCGTTGGCTCTAACTGAACCCGAGCGAGGCATTGGGCTCTAACTGAACCCGAGCGATTGCACTGCAGGCTACGCGTTACTGAACCCGAGCGATCGATCAATGGCTGTTAACTGAACCCGATCGAGCGATTCGTTCGCTACTGCTACTAACTGAAGCCGATCGATGCTGCCTCTGGATGAACAGTGAGCTTTGCGGGGGAGTTTGGATGAACAGTTCCCGGTGGGGTGGATGAACAGGACCCCGTGGTGTTGCCTCTGGATGAACAGGACCCCGATCGATCGAGTCGGTTGGGGCTGGATGAACAGGACCCCGTGGAGGGCAGGATGAACAGTAGACGGTGGAGGGAAGGATGAATAGTAGCCTGTGGAGGGGTGGTTGAACAGGAGCCCGTGGAGAAGGCTGGTTGAACAGTAGCCGGTGGAGTAGCGCACGGTGGAGGTTGGATGAACAGGAGCCTGTGGATGAACAGTCGCAGGTGGAGGCTGGAGGAGGTCGACGGTGGATGAACAGTAGCTCGTGGAGGCTGGAGGGGGTCGACGGTGGAGATGAACAGTATCTCGTGGAGTCCCGTTTTGCGGTACGCCACACCCCTCCCGATGAACAGGACCCCCGTTTCGACCGTAGCGCTCCAACACAAGTCCGTTTCCTCCGTTTTGCGGTACGCCACACCCCTCCCGATCAACAGGACCCCCGTTTCGACCGTAGGAGGTCCGTTTCCTCCGTTTTGCGGTACGCCAGACCCCTCCCGATGAACAGCATCCCGTTTCGAACGTGACCGGTCGAACACAAGGCCGTTTCCTCTGTTCTGCGGTACGTCAGGCCTCGTTTCCATCGCCTCTTCCGTCCAAGCCCTCCCGATGAACACGACCACGCATTCCGTTCTGACCCAGCCGGTTGGCTCCCACGCGTTCCATTGCCTCCCGATGAACACGACGCATTCCGTTGCCTCCCTATGAACACGACGCATTTCGTTGCCTCCCCATGAACACGACGCATTCCGTTGCCTCCCCATGAACACGAGGACGACGTTGTTTCTCCTTTCCGACCCAGCCATGTACACGAGCCCTGGTCGTACGTATGCGCGAGTAGGCGTTCGAGACCCTGCCCGTATGTACGTACGTGGCCGTATTTTCTTTCTTGCACCCTGGCCGCTGTACGTATGTGTACATGCTACGTGCGCACATCTACTACGACACGTACGCACATCTACTACGGCATGTGTGCGCCTCTACATAGACCAGTATATATGTACGTACACGTTCGTGACCAGAATGACAAAGCTACGGACGCTTCGACCAGGTGGGTCCCGACTGTCAGGCACTTCCTTGCCTGCGAAGATGTAGCTGGTGGGTCCCAACAGTCAGGGGGGCGAATCGTTTTGGCTTTTTTTTTGCCCGAATGCACTTCCTTGCGTGCGAAGATGTAGCTGGTGGGTCTTAGTTGTCAGGGGGGCGAATCATTTTTTTTGCCCGGACGCACTTCCTTGCGTGCGAAGGTGTAGCTGGTGGGTCCCAGCAGTCAGGGGGGACATTTTTTTCACGAAATATGGTGGCCCGTCCGGTGGGTCCCTGCTATTAGGTGGAGGAATCATTATTTTCCGCGTAATAAGGAGGCACTTCCTTGCTGCCACCGTGGACCCAGCTGTCAGCCTCTCCACGTCCGATGGAAGTCGTTCCTTGACCACGTTGACCATGCCGCGCCGAGAGCACCAGGGCGGTGGACGATGGTGAGGCCTAGGAAGGTGATGACGCGGAGCCGGTGAAGATGCGGCGGTGGATGCCCACGCGGAGAGGAGTATGAGGGTTCACTCGTTTGGCTGTGGTGTGAGGCTGCCGTCGCCGTAGGGCCTGGCCAGCGGTGGGAATTGTAGGGGGCGGTGAGGCCTCCGCGGCAACACAGCCGGCCACGGGAGGCAGGAGCAGGCGGCATGACCGGCGCTGCTTTGGGCGGCTGGAGCAAGAAGACCAGAGGTTGAAGAAGCACTACGGCCGTTGGATGGACATCGTACGGTCACTGCAGCTAGAATCGTTTATATTGACTAAGTCGACAAAGCCCTTGATACGTCAACTTAGTAGGCCCACAGGTCAGCTTCCGAAACGGTGCGCCCCAGATGTTAGGGGGAGGAATCATTTTTTGGGCGGGTGAAGCTAGAATATCCGAGATTGAAGAAGAAGCATGGCATCCGTTGGATGGACATCCAACGGCCACTGCTGCTAGAACCATGTGTTGACTATAAGTTGACAAAGCCTTGCATACGCGTCAACTCTGTTTTTTTAGGGGACGCGTCAACATAGTAAGGACAGAAGTGTGTGGCAGAGAACTTATAGCCCATTTGAGATTTGTAAGAATGTGTAGCCCATTTTTTAATTCTAATGGAATTTACTACAGCCCATTTACAGTTTGTTAAAAGTACAGCCCATTTCAACCAACAGTTCAAAACAGAATTCAATAAAAATTCCCACATTTTGATGGGATCCAAAATATTTTTATCCCGAAATTTCTAGTCAGATTAAATACAATTTCAATATAAATTTATATTACGTAAAAATCCAACGAAACATTGCGCTCGCAACAATTAATGAAATTAAAATTTTCAATATCCAAAAATAATATTTTATAAAGTAATCACGTGTTTGGTGCATTTTTTTATAGTTACTGCCCAGTTTTTATAATTACATCCCATTTATTATTTCTTAAAGCCCATTTTCTTGTTAAGCCTCATGCATCCTCCTAGGAAATATTTGCAGCCCAGCGGGGCGAAGAATAACAACTTGACCTTGCCTGGGTATTCCTAAAAAAAGTATAGCTGGGCTAGCCATTTTCAGCTTGAAAAAAATTAATATTTGGGCTGGATATCTGGCCTGGGCTAGACGGGCCACAGCCCGCCCAGTTAATACCTTGTTTTCGTTGTTGTTCAGAGGAGAAAAATTAATATCTGGGCTAAACATCGAAAAACTCTACAGTGCTCACACCTCAAAAACACAAATATTGCTCGAGCTGCTTGGTCCCAGCTGTCGGCCGCTTCTTGTGCAATTCTCTCATTTATTGACTACTACATAGGTTGACAATGGTGTGGGACCGTGATGTCAGGAAACCAGGGGGAAGCAAAATAAATTACTCCAGCGAGCGCTTCCACCTCTGCCTCGTTGTCTCCCGTGGAAACCCCTTTCCTCCCTTTTTTTGCTCGGGCAAGGACCAATGCATGCAGCACGTCCATGCGGTTATTAGGCAAGAAATAAAAACGCTTTGCATGCTATGAATTACGATGGCTTGCATGGGTAGCTAATAAGGCATCCTCTTAACTGATGTGATTAAATGTTGTGTTTAGAAGAGAGAAATATTCTTCTTTTCCACCAATCTGCTTGCACCTAGGTCGTGATGCACCTTCTAATACGACTTATTCACCTAGATGGAAGGAGTATAGTTTTATACATATATATATATAATAAGGAGGCACTTGCGTACGTGAGGCTATGGACCTGGTGGGTCCCCATTGTCATCCTCACCAAGTAAAGTCATCTCCCCGCCCGCGCGCGCTTTCCGCCCGAAACAGTCAGCGCCGCCCGCCCCGTTTCCCGGTGCAGGCGGTTGCTCCGCCTTCAAACGACACAAGTGCTGTCCGTCCGTCCATCTGCCGCCCACATTAATGATACGCGGTTGCCGAGGCGGCTACTCCGGCGCCACACGTCCGTCCCTCCGCCCGCCCACCATTGCTATATAAACTGCTGGACCGGCCATAGCCGCAGTCATCCGCATCCATTCCCTTTCTCCTGTCCACAACACTACTGCCCACCATGGCTTCCTCGCGCTCCAGCGCTCTTCGGGACGGGAAAACGACGGACCACAAGGAGATGGCAGTCATCATTGCCGACTGGCTGGTCGGCAGGCAGCCGGAGGACGACGACGTCCCAATGGAGAACATGGTAGTCGACGATCCGGCGCCAACCCCCTCCTCCGCGCCATCCTCGCTGGTGCATTGCACCATGACCATCGGCGAGGCCCGTGCGCAATATATGGACAGTGTGAGGCAGATGCGTCAGGAGCAGTTCCGGGAGGCGCAGGCCGACGCCGCCTACAACCAGCATCTCCTCCAGGAGCACCTGCAGGCGGAGGAGCAGATCGCCGCGGAGCGGGCGGATCAGGAGGAGCTGCTCGACTCATACCGCTCCGCCCGCAAGGGCCGCCACGAGCGCTGGCGGTACCGCATGCGGGTGGCGGAGGCTGCGGCCGCCTACAAAGAGGCTAGAAAAGAGGGCGATGAAGCGGGCGAGGCGCTGTTTGGCGAGACCGAGGACGAGGCAGAGGACAATGCCGGCTCCGACGAGTCCCTGCTCCGCTGGCGTCGACGAGGCCCTGCTCCGCCAAGGCCCCGCGGTGCCAACAACGAGGCAGAGGACACCGCCGGCTCTGCCGAGGCCCCGCCCCGCCAACAACGAGGCAGAGGACATCGCCGGCTCAGCCGAGGCCCCACCCTGCCGGCAATGCGGGGGAGGATTTCCACCGTTCCGCTGAGGCACCGCCCGCCAGCAACGAGACAGAGGACATCGCCGGCTCCGCCGAGGCCCCGGTCTGCTGCCAACGAGGCCGTGCCACACAGAAAACGAGGAAGAGTAGAACACGGTAGGTCGCCACCGCTCGGGTCCAAGTAAGGCCACCGCTGCTACCCTCCTGTTGAAGCCAAGCTAGGCGGGTTGACCATTGACGACCGGTTAGCTTCTTGGCGGCGACGTGGAGTCGGGGAGTTCTGCTGGAGAATAATGCTGCTTCTACTTAACTGCTGGTGCAGTTGGCTGACTGATACGTGGGCCCAACAGGCCACACGTCAGTTACGCAACTGCACCTGCAGTTTAGTCACTGAAGCTTCTATTCGGCTCAACGGGCACAGGTGGGTAGCTTCGGTTAATTAATTATACGTCCTTCGTCACCAAGCTTCCTCCTTCGTGGATCTCATTGGCACTCTTGATGTGGAAGAAAAGGCGAGAGCAAAGGACACACATGCTTGAGGAATTGAGGGAGGATCTAGTGCCAATATGGTACAGAAGAACTTCCAGCCCCACAATTCAAGAACAAGGGCAAGTTTGATGGTAAAGCAAAGTTTGATGGGAAGAACAAGGCTGTGCAACACACAAACTTCAAGAAGAAGAATGAAAAGAAGAAAGGTGTTTGTCATGTGGTGATCCTGATCATTGGGCTCCTAGTTGCCCTAATCGCTATGAAAAGCTAGGCGGGTTGACCACTGATGGCCGGTTAGCTTCTTGGCGGCGACGTGGAGTCGGAGAGCTATGTTGGAGAAGGACGCTGCTTCTACTTAACTGCTGGTGCAGTTGGCTGACTGACACGTGGGCCCAACAAGCATCTGGGCCACACATGTCAGTTACGCAACCGCACCTGCAGTTAAGTCACTGAAGCTTCTGTTCAGCTCAGCGGGACACAGGTGGGTAGCTTCGGTTAATTAATTATACCTCTAGCGCACCCCTTTTTAGTTGAAGAATATATGAAATGCAATGAAATCCGGCATGTTTATATGAAATCCGACCGTGTATGAATGAATTTATTTCGATTAGTTCAAATTCCTGTATCACTGGCATTGGATGAATGCAAAACAATACGTACTAGCATTATTCCCAGGGTGATCACCTCGTTTGCAGCAGTTTCACATGTACTCCCTCCGGTCCTTTCTAGTCTGCATACAAGTTTTGTCTGCAGTCAAAGTATCTCTACTTTGACAAATCTTATACAAAAAACTATACACTTTCACAATGTGCGAAGTAAAAAGGAACAGAAGGAGTACAAAGAGTTTGAGCAGCTTTTTAGCGTTTCTGTACATTGCAATCAAACACACAGGCCTGGCAATCCATAGAGAACATTCAAAACAATCGATGATTATGCATCTCAGCGACTCACATGTCAGAGGCAATATTTACTTCGCAACTAAAGAATAAAGAAAAAATTGATCGACGCTGCTGACAGCAAAGGGCGTCCCATTCAAATATATCAAACGCATGTCTTGCTAAAATCAATGAGCAAAATTTGACAAGGTTGTCCCATTCCAAAATATCAAATGCCTACAATTGTGGAATGGGCAGGGTTTGCCATCAGTTCGGACATTGACATGGCACCTCGTGCTAAATAAACCAGCTGTTCTTTTTGTGCAGTTCCACCAAAATCAACCAAATTCGTGCGTAGCTTGTATGATTTAGCCCTTATATGTTGCAACGCCTTGAACTTATCGGCACCTCCTTTCTTGTGGTGGAAATGAATGATTTGATGTATTAATGAACATTCTGTGCAGTTCCCATTGAAATCAAGCTGAGCACCCCTGATTGCACAAATACAAAAAAGTGATTAGTATAGAGCAAACTGTACTATGAATTGACAGTTTCAACAGGCACATACATGGTCCATGTAGAGCACACTTTTAGGAAAATTGAATTCACCAGAAAGAATCCTAGAACAACATTGTACTCGCGCATCACAGCAAAAAAATGGAGATTTTGTCAGTCCTTCTGAGCTGAAGTTAGTTTGGTCTTGTGGGGAGTAATGTAACCATCCTTCAACTACTCCTTCTGATGATAAGATAGACAGGGCTTCTTCATCCTAGCATAATCGGAACTAGTCACTTCACGTACTCCATATTCTTCTTCAGAGGAAGATGATCCTGTTGTGCAAAGACAAGAGGACTACTAAATGCTAGCATCACTTATTTCTCGAAAAAAAGGAAAGGAAATATTTAAAACAGCACAGATGAAGCACTTCTCAAGGACAATACCACTTTTTCATGACAGTATCTAAACAGTAGCACAACACCAATAGAGATGACAAAGCTCAATCATATGGATGAAATCAGTGGGCGAGTACCAACCTTTGTCAGGAGGCTTATTGTGTAGAGCATACAGATGAAGCATTTCTTTGGAACCACCTGTTGCTATCTACAGTGGTGGCCAAGCTTACTATATACTCCTCAATTAGTTTAATGTTTCCCACATCTTCTTGTGCAGTTCCACTAAAATATATGGTATCTTCAAAGAAGATCCCTATTTGCACAAGTACAGATAATTACATATTACATTAAGAGTGGAATCAAATCAGTGGCAAAACAATTGCTCGTTCCAGCCATAGCAATAAATTAAGAGGCAAAACTATATCATTACTTGTGTCATCACAGTTCCAGTGCTTCATTACAGCACCAGGAGTTGATTTTTGTTTTTCTTCCCCTTGTTCTTCCCCTTCATCACTTGGTTCAATAACAAACAACCTTCGCCTTCAACGTAAGATTTTGCATGTCAATTAGGGAGCACAAGTATAGTACTAAACTTAATTTTCTGATGAAAGTGGAAAAATACAGGCCAACAGTTGTGAAATATCCTTATCTTACCTCAATGGGATATTACGGTGCACATATAGATTGGAAGTATTGTCTCCATTTGTGCAGTTCACTAAAATGAAGCAACCTTATCGTACAAGTAGCACAACATATGAATGCACACTGCAGAAACATATGAAAGAAGGCTAGCACTGACCTCTCATGATGCGGAATTCAAACAACTCACAAGAAGAAGATCTGAACCAAATTCGCCTTAATGGATAGGAAGTAAGATCTCCTCTTGTGCAGTTCCACTAAGATCAAGCAATCAAGCAACGTTGTCGGTGTGACATTTTGGTTGAACTGCACAAAACACTCTTAAAACAAAAGTGTTTTGTGCAGTGCAACAAAAGGTCACAATGGCAACGAGGTGAAGCAGATAACCCTGTTTACACAGAGGTGCAAAGGAAACAATTAGTGGTTAATAACGGTGGATGACACAGAAGCCAACAAAAAGAAGCATCTACCTTATCTAAATGGGAAAGAAAGCAAGGCAGTAGCATTTCTCAAACGGTGGCATTGATTAATATTAACATAGAGATTATATTAACAATAAAATTCGTTAAACATGTAATTTGCTGTTAACTGTGGCATTGCATCAGTTTTCCAGCGGCATTATTAGAGGGTGTTTGTTTACAGGGACATTTTGGTGTAGGGACTAAAAAAACTCCGTGTCAGTCCCATCTAAACCAACGAGGAGGGACTTTTAGGGACTAAAAGTGGGCATTTGGGACTAAAGAAAGAAGACCCCGAGGGAGTCTTTTTGGGACTTTTTCCAACAGTTGCCCCTGCCACGCATCGCACCTTGTCTCTATTAGTTCATTACTAGGGGTAACATGGTCTTTTAGCATGTCATTTGATAACCTCTAGTCCATGTTTAGTCCCTGGAACCCAGCAGGTAGGGACTAGGGAGTTTTTAACCAAACAGGGCCTTAGATTAACAACATCTAATGAGTTGCACGGGACAGTGGACGCATCAGCACCATGTGCATCTACCGATGTACTGTGGTCATACACAGTCTGTTGCAACAAAGAACAAACAACCATGGAGCATATTTGTGTTGGTCCCAGTTTTTTTTATCTTTAGACGCCTTTCCCTATGCGAGCGCAGCAAATCTAGTCCTGCTCAAACTCTACAGCCTTGTCCCTTCCTTTCCTTTTTGAACTAGTACTTTCGCCCCTTCCTTTCCTCTTTGAACCACGTCCTAGATTTATGCGATACAACTTTCCCCACTACTTTCCCCCATTCCTTTCCTCTTTGAACGATGTCCTAGATTAATGCTATACAACTTTCCCCCTTCATTTCCTCTTTGAACCATGTCCTAGATTCATGCTATATACAACTTTTCCCACTACTTTCCCCCACTCCTTTCCTCTTTGAATCACGTCCTAGATTCATGGTATACATGCAGCTAGAGCAATGCATGTGGAGTAAGTAAATTATACCTTAAGGTTCATGGGGCGTGGTTCGGTGGGCGACGGGACGGAGGTGAAGAAGAAGGGGTCGGAGGCCCTCCTGCGCCGCTGCTGGGTGGAAAGTGAACAGCTACGCCGGTAGTCCCTCGCCGACGGCGACAGCGTTAAGCCTGACGGATCCTGCCGGCTCTTTGAGCGGCAGTGAGGGGAGAGAGAGGCCAACGATGTCTTGTTTAGATCTGGAGAGGGCGAGAGAGTGTGAACAGAGCAACTACAAGCGCTGAGGCTCCAGCGGGAGAGGGCGAGAGAGTGTGAAGAGAGCAATCACAAGCACTGAGGCTCCAGCGTGTATATATATACTGGAGAGAGAGTGTGAAGCGTGCAAACCCTAGAAAACATTTTGACCAGTCAAAGAATCCTCCTGGCACAAATTATGCTCAAGTGTAGTTATCGAACCCGAGACCCCAAGTTTGATGACACTAGTAGAAAACGGGCCATTAGCACCGGTTCGTAAGGCCCTTTAGTGCCGGTTTCGGAACCGGCACTAACATTTCGGCACTAAAGCCCCCCCCCCTTTAGTACCAGTTCAGCACGAACCGGTGCTAAAGGGCAACCACGTGGCACGAGCCAGCTCCGGGGGCCGGGAGCCCTTTAGTACCGGTTGGTAACACCAACCGGTACTAAAATGTTTGGGGGATTTTTGGTTTTATGATTTCTTTTTCATTTAATTTTGTGTTTTCCATTTTAATTCTTTTTCGTTTGCTGGTATTTTACGGTACTACACATTGTACATGTTATGCATATATATATATATATATAAATAGAATTTCTAGTAGAACCAATCATATATATATATCATCAATGTCTCACAAACCACCATATTAATTTACACATACACACATGTATAGCTATATACAATTTCTCCTACATATGCATGTTGCCTTCGGAGCCAGTGGCATTAGCCTAATTTGTGCCTTTGGAGCACGATGACAATTGGAAGTGGTTCATGACATGTTCGATGGGGGCGGTAGCGGGTAATAGTATTCTCCCTTCGGATTTATGACCTGGTCGAGCAAAAATCCCGCTATTTCCTCTTGAAGTGCTTCTACGCGCTCCGTTTCTAGGAGCTTGTCCCGCACCTCTTTGAACTGTTAAGAAGGAGATCAATATGCATGTGTATTAGTTGTGTGACTAGATATCGATAATGGTGTAAAAATTGTGAATAGTGTTCTGACAAGCGTACCCATTCCTGTCTTTGAGATCTGCTCCTTTCGGACGCCATCATGCGAATGTTCTCGCAAACGCAGTATGCACACAGATTAGTCCCCTGCGCCTGCTTCAGGGCCTTTATTACGAGAATGGAATTTAATTAGATCAGATAATAATTAATCAAGCATGATAATTAAAGAGATGGCAGCTAGCTAGCTAGCTAGTACTACTTAATTACTTACCTTGGATCGAAACCATTTCAGCTGTGGTTTCCATTCGCCTTCCGTGACGCTGATGAACCTTGCCCAAGCCCTGCCCGCCGACAAAGAAAATGAATAAAGGGGTTATTAAATAGTTCATATCATGAAATGACGAACTAAATAGGCCGAGATATATAGTTAATAATGATTGAAATTACCTGTTGACTATCCCATACAAGATGTTGTAGTCACTATTTGCTTTGAGTAGCGAGTCCAGTATTTCAACTGTTCCGGCGTCAACTTTAATGATACACAAGATCCAGTGAAATCTGCATGCACACACGTTTGCATGTCTTAATTAAGCGGGCATATGTAAGCAAAAACATGTAGCTAGCTAGTAGGCAAAAACAGAGAATTTGTAGTACAAGAAAGTGTGACTCACTCGAAGTTGTAAGGAAGTAGTATATCTTCATTGTATTTGAGGCCCTTCAAGAACTCTAGCATGCTGTCCTCTACCTGCTTTTCATAATACTTGCTCATTTTCCATGTGTATTGATTAACGGTGTTTGGGTCAATGAACCCAATGCCATAGCGTCCACCTTTTCTCATTTCATACATCTTCATCCTGCATAATACACAGAAAAGAATATAGTGAGGATAATTACAGGTAATGATTGATCAAAAGGATCACTACAGCTAGCTTGAGACTTAAATTAATTACAGAAAGAAATCACTTACAGACAATAGCAACTGACGATAGATTTGTCGAGTGCGTCTTGATTGTATAACTGAAACAGTTCAGAATACTCAACGGCCACAGCTTTCTCATGGTAGTAATGATCCTTCTTGACATACACCATGAGGGACTCTCGATCGGATCTCTTGGTAATGTCCATGTACCATTGATGCAATTCATACATTCTCGTTGGGAGCTTCTTGACATCTTCTGGCTTGACCAAAGGTTGGCCCCGGACATATTTCCGTTTTATTTCCTCCTCTGTAATCACAGGCATGTCCTCGATCTCGAGGAGTTGTCCAACAGTGATCTTGAGTTCTTCAGCCTGCATTATATGCTCCTGGGTTATTACCACATCGCCCACCTCGGGAACGTAAACTGTTTGGCCACAATAATATTGGTCGTGCGTACTGTCACGTGTTGTCGGCACAACAAGCGGGGGGGTCGATTGCGCCGCCTGTTCAACCAGCTGGGCAACGGTTTTCCCGCATTTTTCGACAGCTGCTTGTTGTTTGCTCGAGCTCGAGCTCGCCTCCTTCTGTAGACATTGTCGATGTAACTTCCTGATGTGGCGCTCATAGTCTGTGTCAACAGGCTTAGGAGCTGGTGGTTGAGCCATACGAATGAAGTGGTCAACTACTTCCATAGGCACTTTCTCCCTTGGCGGCGGTGGCGGTTTCGGTCCAAAATGGATGTCGACTTCTGCCCGCACTATAGCATTGGTTTGCTCCTCGGTCCTGTCGTAAGCCCTCACAGGAAGAGGAGTAGTGAGGTTTGGACCATATTTATATCGCTTGCCTCCGCCTGTACTTCCTGTACTATGACCTCGACTGGTACCGCTACGCACCATAGCTGCGGGGTGTCTCTTCTGCGATTGCTGAGGCGGCGGAGACGGCTGACGGGGCTGAGTTGGACGAGGAGGAGTGGCCTGAAGCTGTGCCGGACTTGGAGGAGGAGTGGCTTGACACTTTGCCGGACTTGGAGGAGGAGGAGTGGCCTCACGCGTTGGTGGACTTGGAGGAGCGGGAGTCTGCTGACTCGGTGGCGGACTTCGACGAGGAGTCGGGTGACGCGGTGTCGGTGGCCTTCGAAAAATTATGCAATCCTTTCTCCATAGGATGATACGATGTTTGGCATCTCCGAGTGTGTGCTCCTCATTACCTCCGGGAATGTCAAGCTCTAGCCCCGAATATTGGTCCACCACCTCATCAACCAAGACACGAGCATAGCCCGCTGGAATCGGGTTGCAATGGAAGGTTGCCTCGGGGGAATTTGAAAAAGCAACGGCGTCCGCCACCTTCATGGATATGTTCTTCATTTTGAAGTGTAGCTCGCAGTTAGTGTTCTCCGTGATGTCATCCACGGGGTATCTATCCAGCACTACTGCGTCGCCCGGGGCGGAACCCACGCTGCTTCTCGGCATGGATGGGGCGGTGGTATCCAATGCTGGATCATCCGCTAGCTGCTGCAGCTGCTGAGACCCCCTTTGCTGGCTAAGTGAGTCGATCTACTCCTGCTGCCGCTGGAATTTAGCTGCCAATTCCGCTTGACTTGCTTCTAGGCCTTGAAGACGTTCATAGTCGAGCTTCCTTTGCTCCTCCTCCATCTTCCTCTTCTTCTCCTCCGCAATCTTCTTTCTCGCACGTGTTCTCTAGTCGGCGTTCCAGTCCGAAAACACCTCATACCACGGAATAGCGCCCTTGCCTCGTGTTCTTCCCGGGTGTTCAGGATTTCCCAGGGCACGCGTAAGCTCGTCGTTCTCTCTGTTGGGCTGGAACACCCCCGATCGAGCCTCTTCTATTGCAACAAGTAGCGCATCGTCGGCTCCGTTCAGACATGCCTTCGTCGAAACATTGCCTGTCTTCGGGTCCAACTCCCCCCCATGCGCATAGAACCAAGTCCTGCACCTGGGGGGGCAGCTCTTACTAACCGGAGTGACACCTGCATCCTCCATCTCTTTCTCAGACTTATCCCACTTAGGCATTGCCACCACGTAGCCACCTGGCCCCAGCTTATGGAACTTATCCTTTTTTTCAGCATTGGCCTTGTTTATTCTCGACCGTTCCTTAGCTAATTCTGAATCCTTGAATTTCACAAAATCGTCCCAATGAGCACTTTGATTCTCTAGTATCCCCTCGAATACTGGAGTCTTCCTTCCTCCCTTGACGTACTTCTCCAACGTCATTCTCTTGTGGTTCTTGAATTCAACCGCCATCTTCCTAAAAGCAGCGTCCTTGACTTTCCGCACGTCTGCTTCTGTGAAATTATCTGGTAAGGTGAAATGTTCCATGAGTGTATCCCAAAGCAGTTTTTTTTGCTTCTCGTCGACAAAAGTAACATCTGGACGTGGATTTGCTGGCTTTTCTCCATTCTTGAAGGGAGATCGGGAGTTGGTCCTTCACAATAACTCCGCACTGACGAACGAACTTGTCCGCAATCTTCTTAGGCGCTAATGGTTCGCCATTAGGTCTGATTGCCTCGATATTGTACTTTACGCCCTCCTTCAACTTTTTGTTCGGGCCTCGTTTCGTCCTTTTGCCTGAAGATTTGCTCGATCCGGATGGCTGAAAGAAGAAAGATCGATTCGTTAATATATCTTCAACTCATTTAAAACATGCGATGATCACTAGATTCCTGCTTATATAAATATATATACCTCGCCGGTCTTTGTTGTTTCAGGATCAACATGTTCTTCGTCGTAGTTCATGACTTCATCTTCTCGGTCGTCGCGATCGAATATCATATCACCCTCTCCGGTGTTGTTTAGAAATTCGGAGCCGTCAAAATCTTGTTCATTCTGATCATCATCTGGCCCGCGTATGATATCGAGCATGGTCTGTTCTCTATCTCTGTCGGTATTGTCCGCCATAACTTTTATTTAACTATGCCAAAAGAAATATAAAACAATTTAGTATAATCTCGAATAATAGATATAATCTCGAATACATCGTCTCGAATAATAGATATAATCTCGAATACATCATCTCGAATAATAGATATAATATTGAATACATCACTAGCTAGCGCTAATAAAGATCAAATAGTACAAAGTAATCTAGGCCACTCGCGGTTCCTGAGGTGCGGGTGGTGGACACCCAAAGAGAAGGAACCATCACTGGATCATAGCTCGGGTGATCTCCCCAAAGAACCTGCCAGGTATTGGAGAACCTGACGTCCATAGCAGCCATGTAGCGATGGACGTGCTCGTCCTCCTCCCTGACACGGCGACGTACCACCTCTGGCGGGGCCAGCTCCCTCCGCACCGAAAGTGGCCCACGTGAATGCCACCAAAGGAGATGAGGGTCGACGACGGGACCCGGGGCTGGGTTCCTCACCAAGCGTCGTGCCCCTGAAGGTAGCACCTCCCAGTGCCAGCCCGGCGGAGCCCAGTCCCGGACATGGGTCCTCTGAAGCAGGACGTCGTCGCGGACGTGTCGACGGCAAGGATGCGGGCCGGGCATCGTCGACAACAAAATACTATATGCCGCAAAAGTAAAGTAACATTTTTTAAATGATGGATTGTGATGATTTCATATATGCAAATTCTAAATTTTATAACTAAAAATATAAGAAACTAAAAAAACATCGATCATCGTCTAACAATTTGAAATTAATCTAACTCATCTAGCTAGCTAAAACTAACATTTCCAAAATTTCTAACATTGCTATATAACTAACATTTATATAACATTTGACATTATATATATTATAACTAACATTTCTACATACTATTTGACATTAATCTAATCTAATTAATTAATTCATCTAAAACTTGGTATGAAAAACAGAAAAACAGAAAAATTGTGTGTGTGTGCGCGTCTAGTGTGTGTGTAGTGTGTGTGTGTGTGCATGCATGTAGTGTGTGTGTGCGCGCGCGCGTGTGTGTGTGCGCACGGTCGGCGCCGGCGCCGGGGCCGGTGTGCGCTACGATCGATTGGAGGGAGGAGAGGGGCCGGGGGAGGGGCTCACAGCGCGCGCGGGCAAGGTCGAGGCGACGGCGACGGCGAGGGCGAGGTCGATCCAAAGGCGACGGCGACGGCGAAGCGAGGGGATCGGCGACCGGGACAGCGACGGGGGTGCCGCGGAGTCGACGGGGACGACGCGACGAGGACGGGGGCGTCGCGGAGTCGACGGGGACAGCGCGACGGGGGCGGCGACGGCGCGGGACGGGGCGGCGGCAGAGAGAAGTGGGAGATGAGAAACTGAAAATTTTCGAAGTGCTTCTTATATAGGGGACACCTTTAGTACCGGTTGGAGCCACCAACCGGTACTAAAGGCCTGTTTTGGCCAGGCCAAGCGGGGGGGAGGGGGGGAGCACCCCCCTTTAGTACCGGTTCCTGGCTCCAACCGGTACTAAAGGCCCCCCCTTTAGTACCGGTTGGTGCCACGACCCGGTACTAAAGGGGGTGCGCTGCCAGGCGAGGGGCGCAGAAGTTTAGTCCCACCTCGCTAGCCGAAGGGCGCTCACACCTGCTTATAAGCCCCGCCGCCGCTGCTGTCTCGAGCTCCTCTCTAATGCAGGCCTTCTGGGCCTACCTCTGCTACTCTGCCCTGTGGGGCCTATTGGGCTTGCGGGCCTGCATCCTGGCCCAACAACAGGTTGGGTTTCTAGTCGTATGCAGGCCGCTGTGGCCCGGTAGGTGGGCTTTTTTCATTTAGTTTTTTCTTTTCTGCTTTATTTATTTTGTTTTATTTATTTTTAGTTGTTTTTTGCTGTATTTAGAGTTTCTTTGTGAATATTTTTGATAGTTTTTAGAAACTTTCAGTTAGTGCCGGTAGTTTTTAAATTTGAATAGTTTAAATTTTGAATTATTTGAAATTTGTGTGAATCACTAGTTTGTGAATAACTTAACTTTAAAAATACATTTTCCAGTGATTCTTTTTTCTTATGTTTAATATTAGTGTGTTTTATCATTATATTCAATTTGGTAATGCTTAAGTTATTTAAAAGTGAAATGCCTTTGTAATGGATGAGTTTTCATCCAAAACCCTGATACTTCGAAACAAATTGTCCATTTTGTACACGAAGTGTATCCAATTTTTGCGGTAACCCTCTATACTTTTTTGCACATGCTATGTGGGTGAAATTATGATACCATGCCAACTTTCATCCTTTTCTGAGTTCATTTGAAATGCTTTTCAATTTCAGGGTCATTTAGCTGAAAAATCAATAAATGCATGAAAGAATTTGCTTGCACATAAAATTTCTTCGCGTTTCAAATGCCAAAACACATAACTAGCTACCCTAACTATTACAGAGATTCCCTCCTGGGTGTGAAACACAGAAGAAAGTGATGATAGCTAAGCCGATCACATCCCAGATCTTTGGGTGTGAAACTTTTTCTTCGCGTGTGTCCCTTTGCGTCGTAGCCATGGAAAATCTTCATCATTTAACGGGATGCTCGGGTCAATATTCACTGTGAACGGAGCAATTTCATCAAACTTTTCATAATCTTCTGACTTGTCTGTCTTGTCATCCACTCCCACGATGTTTCTCTTCCCAGAAAGAACTATGTGCCGCTTTGACTCATCGTACGATGCATTCGCTTCCTTATCTTTTCTTTTTCTCGGCTTGGTAGACATGTCCTTCACATAGAAAACCTGTGCCACATCATTGGCTAGGACGAATGGTTCGTCTGCATACGCAAGATTGTTGAGATCCACTGTTGTCATTCCGTACTGCGGGTCTTCCGTTACCCCGCCACGTGTCATATTGACCCATTTGCACCGAAACAAAGGGACCTTCAAACCACGTCGATAGTCAAGTTCCCATATGTCCTGTATATAACCATAATATGTTTCCTTTCCTGTCTTGGTTTCTGCATCAAAGCGGACACCACTGTTTTGGTTGGTGCTCTTCTTATCTTGGGCAATCGTGTAAAATGTATTACCATTTATCTCGTACCATTTGAAAGTCATTATATTCGAAGATGGTAACTGGGACAGCAAGTACAGGTCATCTTCAATAGAGGTGTCATGCATGGTACGTGCTTGCAACCAGCTGGCGAAACTCCTGGTTTGTTCACGTGTAATCCAGTCATCAGACCGCTCCGGGTGTTTGGAGGGTAGCAAATTCTTGTGTTCATCCATATACGGAGCCACCAAGGCAGAATTCTGTAGAACTGTGTAGTGTGCTTCAGTGAGAGAATGTCCGTCCATACATATTATTTATTCCCCTCCTAGCGTGCCTTTTCCATCCAGTCTGCCCTTATGCCGCGATTCAGGAACTCCAATCGGCTTAAGGTCAGGAATAAAGTCAATACAAAACTCAATGACCTCCTCATTTTGACGGCCCTTGGAGATGCTTCCTTCTGGCCTAGCACGGTTATGAACATATTTCTTTAAGACTCCCATGAACCTCTCAAAGGGGAACATATTGTGTAGAAATACAGGACCCAAAACGTTAATCTCTTCGCATAGGTGAACTAGGATGTGCGTCATGATGTTGAAGAAGGATGGTGGGAACACCAACTCAAAACTGACAAGACATTGCACCAAATCATTCTGTAACCTTGGTATGATTTCAGGATCGATTACCTTCTGAGAGATTGCATTGAGAAATGCACATAGCTTCACAATGGCTAATCGAACGTTTTCCGGTAGAAGCCCCCTCAATGCAACCGGAAGCAGTTGCGTCATAATCACGTGGCAGTCATGAGACTTTAGGTTCTGGAACTTTTTCTCTGCCATGTTTATTATTCCCTTTATATTCGACGAGAAGCCAGACGGTACCTTAATACTGAGCAGGCATTCAAAGAAGATTTCCTTCTCTTCTTTGGTAAGAGCGTAGCTTGCATGACCCTGATGTATGTCGTCTTTTCCGTGCATACGTTGCTGGTCCTCCCGTGCCTCAGGTGTATCTTTTGTCTTCCCATACACACCCAAGAAGCCAAGCAGGGTCACACAAAGATTCTTCGTCACGTGCATCACGTCGATTGTGGAGCGGACCTCGAGGTCTTTCCAATAGGGCAGGTCCCAAAATATAGATTTCTTCTTCCACATGGGTGCGCGTCCGTCAGCGTCATTCGGAACAGGTTGTCCACCAGGACCCTTTCCAAAGACCACCTTCAAATCCTTGGCCATATCATGTACATCAGCACCAGTACGGTGGCGAGGCTTCGTTCGGTGATCTGCCTCACCTTTGAAATGCTTGCCTTTCTTTCTTACGGGATGCCTGCTCGGAAGAAATCGACGATGTCCCACGTGCATATTCTTCTTACAATTAGCCAAATATATACTATCGGTATCATCCAAACAGTGCGTGCATGCGCGGTATCCCTTGTTTGTCTGTCCTGAAAGGTTACTGAGAGCAGGCCAATCATTGATGGTCACGAACAACAACGCCTTTATGTCAAATTCTTCCCCCATGTGCTCATCCCACGCACGTACACCTGTTCCATTCCACAGTTGTAAGAGTTCTTCAACTAATGGCCTTAGGTACACATCAATGTCGTTGCCGGGTTGCTTAGGGCCCTGGATGAGCACTGGCATCATAATGAACTTCCGCTTCATGCACAACCAAGGAGGAAGGTTATACAAACATAGAGTCACAGGCCAGGTGCTATGGTTGCTGCTCTGCTCCCCAAAAGGATTAATGCCATCTGCGCTTAGACCAAACCATACGCTCCTTGCGTCATCTGCAAACTCCTTCCCGTACTTTCTTTTGATTTTTCTCCACTGCGACCCGTCAGCGGGTACTCTCAACTTTCCATCTTTCTTACGGTCTTCTCTGTGCCATCGCATCGCCTTGGCATGCTCATTGTTTTGGAACAAAAGTTTCAACCGTGGTATTATAGGAGCATACCACATCACCTTGGCAGGAATCTTCTTCCTGGGGCGCCGGCCCTCGACATCACCAGGGTCATCGCGGCAGATCTTATAGCGCAATGCACCACATACCGGGCAAGTGTTCAAATCCTCGTACTCACCGCGGTAGAGGATGCAATCATTAGGGCATGCATGTATCTTCTGCACCTCTAACCCTAGAGGGCAGACAACCTTCTTTGCTTCGTACGTACTCTCGGGTAATTCGTTGTCCTCTGGAAGCATATCCTTTATCATTACCAGCAACTTTCCAAATCCCTTGTCAGATACACCATTCTCTGCCTTCCATTGCAGCAATTCCAGTGTGGTGCCCAGCTTTTTCTTTTCACCTACGCAATTCGGGTACAACAATTTTTTGTGATCCTCTAACATGCGCTATAACTTCTTCTTCTCCAAATCACTTGCGCAGTTTCTCTTTGCATCAGCAATGGGCCGACCTAGATCATCAACGGGCTCATTTGATGCCTCTTCTTCAGCTTCTTCCCGCATTGCTGGCTCAGCTTCTTCCCGCATTACCGGCTCAGCTTCTTCCCCCATTGTTGTACCATCGTATTCAGGGAACCCATGGCCAGGATAGCTGTCGTCGTCCTCTTCTTCTTCATTGTCTTCCATCATAACCCCTCTTTCTCCGTGCTTGGTCCAAACATTATAATGGGGCATGAAACCGGTCTTAAACAGGTGGACGTGAATGGTTCTTGACGTAGAGTAATTGTGACCATTCTTACATCGAGCACATGGACAAGGCATAAAACCATCCGCCCGCTTGTTTGCCTCAGCCGCAAGCAGAAAAGTACGCACGCCCTCAACGAACTGGGGAGAGCATCGGTCATCGTACATCCATTGCCGGCTCATCTTCATTACACAACACCGAATAGACCAAATTAATACAAGTTCATACATAAAGTTCATACAACACTTAAATGCAACAAAAAAATAACTCTCTAGCTAAAGCATTTAAATGCAACAACAAATACGATCAAGATCGCAACTAAGGTAACAATGGATCCAACAGCATAATGATACCAAGCCTCACTATCGATGGCATATTTTCTAATCTTTCTAATCTTCAAGCGCATTTTCTCCATCTTGATCTTGTGATCATCAACGACATCGGCAACATGCAACTCCAATTCCATCTTCTCCCCCTCAATTCTTTTCAATTTTTCTTTCAAGTACTCGTTTTCTCTTTCAACTAAATTTAACCTCTCGGCAATAGGGTCGGTTGGAATTTTAGGTTCAGATACCTCCTAGAAAAAATTTCTATGTCAACTTGATGGTAATAATTTGTCATAAACACGAAATGCAACTAGTTTTAAAAGAGAATATACATACCACATCCGAATCATAACAAGGACTAGGGCCGACGGGGACGGATATCAAAACCATGGCACTATATGTATAACAAACAATGTACGGGTAAGATAATTATACGAGTAACTATATATCCAAATCACAAACATCAATTTTTATATAAAATTTCATGAACAAGAGGCTCGCCACAAGGTGGTGCCGGCGACGGGACGGTGCGGGCGATCGACGGTGGCTACGATGGAGATTTAGAAGGCACTAAGTAAACCACACCTACATATGCAAACTAAGTGTTATTTTTGACCTCAAATTGCATATAAATAAAATACTAGCACATATATATATATATATCCTCCCAAATTACTAAACTCACAAATTAATCACTATATAAACCAATGCAAGAGCTAATCTAGCAATGAGAGATGAAAGGACAAAGTTGCTAACCTTTGTGATCATTTGAATGGATGAGGGCCTTCAAATCTTGACAAATTTTGGGCAAATTTTGTGATGAACTCGAGAGGAAGAAGGGAAGAACAGAGGAGAGGGCCGGAGAGGGGAAAGGGGGAAGAATAGAGTGCTGGTGGACGAAGGGTTTATATAGGACGACCTTTAGTACTGGTTCGTGGCACGAACCGGTACTAAAGGTGCTGGAGGGGCCCCACTCTGGCAACATCCTGCCACCACTCTCATTAGTACCGGTTCGTGGCACGAACCGGTGCTAAAGGTTAGCCACGAACCGGTACTAATGAAAGCGGCCCGGCTAGCCGTTGGAACCGGCACTAATGTATACATTAGTGCCGGCTCAAATACAAACCGGCACTAATGTGCTTCACGATTGACCCTTTTTCTACTAGTGTGAGTGAACAGGCTAACCAGCTACACAACCCTCCCGTTATGTTCAACGAGAGGGAAATAACCTTTTAAACATTTCTGCATTCGTGTGACAAGCATGCCGTGTTTTTTTTTGTGTGTGTGGGAGTCATTGTGATTTCAATCATAATCGTGTCATGTGGCTTTGGTGGTAAGACTATCCACAGTGGTGCAGAAATAATGCAGCCTTAGTCACCTTACCTCTCTCCACGTAGTACGTTGGGTCCCACCAGTCAGAGGGTGAAACAAACAAGTTAATAAGAAAAATTAAAAGCGCCAGCGGTGTATCTTACCTCACACATCTCGCTATTGCTCGGGAACATTGTCCAATTGATCCCTCTGTTCACTCACGTACTATTTTAAGTGAATCCTTATTATAACATGCACACAAATTTTGGGCACTTGTATTCGACTTAAGTCAGTGTGCCGCCGTATCTCGTATACTTACTACTCCCTCCGTCTAGGTGTAATAAGTCATGTTAGAAGGTGCAACGGGACCAAGGTGCGTGCGTGTGTGTGTGTGTGTGTGTGTGTTTAACACCATGTGTGTTAGAGAGAGCGAAAGATCAACCTACTCCTACAGAGAGATGATGTGTAGTGTACAATTTTAGCCGCGAGAGTCGGTGCATCCTCTCGTTTCCGGGTGTGTCCGGTAGGTACATGCGGACAGCTGCCACGCCCGCTCCTGACCAGCCTGGCCCACCCAAAGCCCCTCCATCGCCCGCGCGCGCTTCCCGCCCGAACCGGTCAGCACCGCTCCAAAGAATCAGTGCCGCATTCATGCCCGGGCAGAGCGGACGCGACCTCTCACTGGCGCAAGAGTGATGGTTGCTTCGTCCGTCCAACTTACTGCTAGGTCTATGTGATTTGACGGCTCATTGGTCTTTATTACTGAGGTGGTAGGACTGCTGGATGTCCCACGCTTTCGGCGAAAGGAGGTATACTACTACTAGATTACAATTTTCTCCATTTTTACAGCGGAGGCGTGCAAGAGAAGTGAAAACATGCAGGCTCAGTGATTACATGGCCCACCTCACACTATCACCGTGCGACACCTAACTCTTTACATAGTACTCCCTCCGTTCCTAAATATTACTAGATGAGTCCCCGCGCGTTGGCGCGGAACAGCGGTATATCTCTCTGCGCAAAATTATCGATTTCATAGAACAAAAAAAACTCTATAACTGCATGACAAATGTGGTAGCCAAACTAAATAAACTCCCATCATCATTTAGATCATCCCACGTAAGGAAAAAAGATCAGCCAACTCCTACTGCATAATGGGATTATATTTTTCTTTTTGACATGTTAATGGGACTTAAAAGCTCACTTACATGCATGCTACTAGTGATTGCATGAAGACATGTTGATGTGATTTAAAACCCACTCACATGCATGTGGCACGGTATTTCTGCATGCTTGCATGTGGCTTAGTGCGGAGCCTCTCAACGTCTAGATCAGACGGCTATTATGGACTGATTTACTTCATCTAACGGCTACATCAATTTTGATGACGTGGCTCAAGGAGAGGATAGAGAATTCCTAGTAGTGGGGGCTAGCTATTACTAGTAGATAGTAAGTCTTTGTAGAGATTCCACTACATACGGAACAAAATGAATGAATCTACACTTAAAATGCATCTATATACATCCGCATGTGGTTCATGGTGAAATCTCTACAAAGACTTATATTTAGGAATGGAGGAAGTACTAGTATAGTACGGACTGTAATTTATCGGCGAGATGAATTTGTACAATGCTATGAAGCATCCAGCTTCTGTTACATGTATCTTGCGTCCAAGGATGCCCGTTGCAACATTTCATCAACTACAGAGGAGACTAACATGCATGCTATTGCATCTCAATGATTGACAAATCATAGCAAATATGTACTCCCTCCATTCCAAAATAAGTTTCTCAACTTTGTGCAAACTTTAGTACAAAGTTGTACTACTACTAAAGTTGACACTTATTTTGGAACAGAGGCAGCTAAAGAAAAAAACGATCCATGCAGTCCCTAGCCCTTGAACCGTGAACCCTGACCAGACTTCAATTTGCTGGCAACGTTCGAGCTTCCTAATAAATGAAGTTTGCAACCTTTTGACCATCGGATCATTTTGTGCAGTTTCACCAAAATCGAGATGAGCATCCCTGTGGCAAAGAAATTGAACAAGCGTGATTAGAATAAGATTACTGGGACTAGTTGATGAGACATAAACTCATCACAAATACAGTACATAGAAGCCAGTGGAGGTATGTGCGGGGCAAAGAAGTAGAGAAATATCCACAGGGAGTGATGTGGGCAGCTGGAGCAGTGGTGCAAGTCGGTTGTAAAGGGAGTTGTACCTGAGGGACGTAGCTCAACCTTGAGGAGGGCGGCGGGAGGCGGCAACTGCCCACATCGCGGCAGTGAGCAAATGACGAAGGCAACCTCACCGGCTTTGTGAGAGAGAACGGCGGGGACCCCTGATCGGGAAGTGCCGACAGTGGGTCTTCGCCGTCGGCGACGGCCACCGCATATACACTAAGCATCCACCCCTTCCCCAAGCGGACGTGATCCGCCGGGATGTTAGAGATGTGGCCACAGTCTTTTTGTGCGAGAGAGTGTGAAGAGAGCAACCCCAGCAAGCAACCGTGTAGGCCGGCCCATCCTGACTATGTATATAGTGGAGCGGTTTCCTTTTCTCTCCATATGAACCTATCATATTGCGTACGTGCCACTCAAGAAAAAAAACTTTATTTATAAATGACGCGGCACGTACTACTCGTTCTCCTATAACCTTGCACTTAGCATCTCCAAAATTTTAACCTTGCGATTAGCTCTTCGCCTCTTCGGGAAGTCGAGCAATAATGGTAGTGCAGTATATATCGTTCTGGCTATATGAGACCGAATGAATTGCTGCACGTCCACCACGTGGGCGAGGGTCTAGGGGCGAGGGAGAGTGCTACATACAGAGCAAAATGAGTGAATCTACACTCTAAAATACGTCTATATACATCAGTGTTTGGAGTATGTACTAGTAGTTCATATTGAAATCTACTAAAGGACATATATATTCCAAACAATATGATATAATCTCTATAACCAAGGTAGTAGGGACGAGGAGTAAACGGAGGGAGTAGTAAATTTTTCTCCTCGTCCTGCGAGCCACCGCACGCATGGGCGAGGGAGCGGGCGTAAGGCGTAGTAAGCAAGCTTCACCACATCCTGCGAGCCACCGCGCCCGTGGGCGGGGGAGACGGCGTAGTAAGCAAGCTTCTCCTCGTTCTGCGAGTTGACGGGACACATCAAAAGTACTCCAGTGAATAGAGCCTTGCCTCTAAGGTAGGCCCCACATGGTTTGCCTCTTTTTTTAACATAACACATAAAGTCGCAATTTGTTTGTTCACCCGTGATAGACGATCCTCCCTCCACCAAGTGGACAACCAGTACACGTGCCAAATTACCACGTGGGCTGCCTTTTTCGTACAGAAATGAGCTCCACCATGTACCCGCGCGGGTGTGGTTGGGAAAGAGACGGGAGTACGTGCGCCGTGCACGTCCCCCACCTATGCTCATCCCCAAGATCATTTCACCCGAAGGGCCCGATGATTTTCGGCCAATATCTCTCACAAACACCTGTCTTAAATTTCTTACAAAGTTGTTGGCCAACCGGTTGCAGAAGGTGATCCTTCGGTGTATCCACAAAAATCAGTATGGGTTCCTTAAGGGTAGGTCAATCCAAGATTGCCTCGCCTGGAGTTTTGAATATATTCATCAATGTAAGCAGTCCAAGCGACCAATCATAATCCTCAAGCTGGATTTTGCCAAAGCATTTGACACAGTTGAGCATGAAGTTATTCTCCAGATGTTGCAGCATAAAGGGTTTGATGCCAAATGGATTTCTTGGGTAAAGCAATTGTGTCCACAGGTTCTTCGTCTGTGTTGTTAAATGGCATTCCTGGAAAACAATTTAAGTGCAAATGTGGTGTCAGGCAGGGTGACCCTCTGTCACCTCTGTTGTTTATCATTGCAGCGGATTTGTTGCAGTCAGTGGTCAACCAAATGCTTGCACATGGCACGCTATCTTTGCCTATTCAAACCCATGATAGAGAGTTTCCCATCATCCAATATGCAGATGACACAATCCTGTTTCTTTCAGCTAAGGATGAGGAGCTTGTTGCATTAAAGAACATGCTGCTGACCTTCCAACAGTCCACAGGTTTAAAGGTCAACTTTGCTAAATCCTCAATGATCCCTTTGAATATGAGTGATGAAGAGGCTTCTAAAATTGCTGCAATTCTGGGTTGTAAAATTGCACAGCTCCCATTTACCTATTTGGGATTGCCTTTGGGAACTACAAGGCCAAGGATCATTGTCCTAATGCCCCTAGTTGATAGCCTTGAGAGGAGACTAACTGCAAGTTCTTCCATGCTGAATCAAGGCTCTCGCTTGCAACTTCTTACTTCGGTCCTCACATCTTTGCCAATATACTTTCTCTGCAGCTTACAGATTCCACCAGGGATCATCAAACAGCTTGAGAGAATCTTTAGGCAATGTCTTTGGAGGTGCAATAGTGATGCTCCCAAACAGTCTCTGGCAGCATGGGATCTTGTTTGCAGGCCAAAAGATAAAGGGGGTCTAGGAGTTATCAACCTGAACATCCAGAACAAAGGACTCCTTATCAAGCATCTCCACAAGTTCTACAACAAGGTCGACATTCCTTGGGTGACCCTGATATGGAACAGTTACTATGATCATGGTGTTCCACAGGCAACAGCTGAAGCTGGATCTTTCTGGTGGAGGGATGTTCTGAAGCTGCATGAGGCTTATACTGCTATTGCCTCAGTTAACATCAACATGGGAGATTCAGTTTTGTTTTGGACAGATTCTTGGCACATTGGGGGTTCTGCTAGACCATTATGTTGGAGATTGCCTAGGTTGTTTTCATTTTCCAATAATGATAAGATCTCTGTGCAGGAATTCCTTCAATCACATGATCTCTTCTCCATGTTTTATCTGCCTATTTCTCATGAGGTTGCTGCTGAATTACATATACTGGAAGGTTGGATCATGTAGTTAGAAAGAGACCCAACTATACCTGATGTTTGGATATGGCCTGGCAAATCAGGGGATTATACTGCCAAGAGCTTCTACATGATCATGCACTCTCATCTACCTACAATACAACCTTGCAAGTGGTTGTAGCAGAGTAGGTGTACCATGAAGATCAAGGTGTTTGGGTGGCTCCTCTTTTTTGACAGGCTAAACACCAAGGACATGTTGATTAGAAGACACTGGCGCTCTAGCCAAGATGACAATTTCTGTCTCAATTGCAGTGAGTTGGTGTATGAGGATAGAATCCATCTATTCTTTAACTGCACCTTCAGCTCAAGGGTCTGGAATTACCTAAGCATTGATTGGATCGGGGGCTCTGATGTCTTGCAATGTATCATGCATGCTAGGTCCAGCTTCAGGCATCCTTTCTTCTTTGAAGTCATGCTGACAGAAGCTTGGAACATTTGGATTTTAAGAAATGGCAGAACCTTCAGGGCTGAGAGAGCTACCTTCAGTGCTTGGAAGTGTAAATTCATCCATGACATCTCACTGCTTGCTCATAGGGTGAAGGATTGTATTAAACCGAACCTCTTGGCTTGGGTTAATTCTCTGTTGTAAAATAGGTAGGGATGTTTAGCCTTAGGTTTTTCTTACCTTTCTTTCTTTGTACAGCTTGTATTCTGTTTGTACAGTTTTTCTTGCTTTAATAAAGGGCTGTGGGGCTTTACCTCACAGTAAATATTCAAAAAAAAACCTACGTGGGTGTGTGTGAGAGATACAAACCGCGTTCGTGAGTGTTTTTTGTTTTGGGGTGGGGGGTTGATTTCGTGAATTATTTGTGGGAATAAGTGTCGATGACATCTCGAACAAAATGTTGCATGCAATGTGTGTGAAATGGAGGATTATCCATATCATACATAGAGGGTCGGGCAATCCACGAGAAGAGAGGGAGGGGTCGTAGCTATCGATAGAGTCGAAGAGAGGATCAAGTGGGTGGGTGCAAGATCGATGAAGAGAGCCATTGAAATTGTGTGTGTGCGTGTGTGTACAAGTCAAAGATATAGGGCGGCTGGCCTACCGGAACGTTAGAGGGCACACGTCAAGTTTGTGTGTGGCAGGGAGACATGACTAGAGCGCTCGATGTATCCGTGTGTGGGGGGGAGGGGTGGTGGGAGGGGTAGGCAGAGGCCTAACTATAGAGGTAGAACGACTCGTATATGTGTTGAGAAGGAGAGACCCAGCTATGTCTTGAGGGAGATCGGTCGACATCCATACATAACTGAAGGACGGGAAATATGATGGGACATAGAGAGAGAGAGGAGAGAGAGAGAGGGAGGGAGAGGGAGGGAGAGGGGTAGAGTGATGGATGGGTGATGGAGTTGCTTCTCGAAGATGGTGGGAGAGGCCGACTAGACAAACTGAGGGTGGAACTGCAATGTTATCAATAAGAGTGGGGATGTGTTTCTGTGTGTGCCTATGCGTGATAGATCTATCGGGACGCATCCATGGATGATGAAGGGGAACCATGTGTTTGGTAAGCAAACCTAACTAGATCGGTAGATCAATTGTTGTTTGTCGGAGGAAGGGAGAGACACAACTAATGAGGTAGATCGATTGACGTGTGGGTAAAAACGAGTTATAAGGACCTAGCTAGCTATATGTATAGCGAGAGATCGGTCGGTGTACGTCCATTTGTTAGAGGCAAATAAGGCCCAGCGAGACGGATAGACAGAGAGAATGGAGCTAGGAGGTGGTGCGAGAGGCCCAACTACTAGCTAGATAGGGGGAGGAGTGTGCGGTTGTGAGAGCGATGAAAAGAGGGGCGAGAGTTTACACGTGTGTCTGACAGTATGAGAGACACGAGGCAAGGACACATAAAGGAGGAGATTGAAGGTGTGTTTGTATGTTGTAGGCAGGCATCGCTGGAGAGGTTTACCGATCGGTGTGTGTCAGGAAGGAGTTGTGGAGACTCTGGGAGAACGACCTAAAGAAAAAAAATGAATGTGCCCCGTGGATAGCATGTCGAGGGAGGGGGAGGGCGAGGAGGGCATGTGCATGCACGAGAGAAAGTTAGTGGTAGCTACAAAGGTTAGAGGATTGTGTGGGTGTAAGAGACTAACAAAGATCATAATTTGATATGAAAGAGGATTCATATACTTGAATAGGAGATCATGGTGTTTTAAACATTGCATGCATGAATATAGCGGAGATACACGTGTTGTGCACATGTTATACCATAATGTGATAATGCATGGCGTTTGCAACTCTCAGCTAAATGCCGAACAATCTAAACCATACTATACATCAAACAATCTCACATTTTATTTGAATTTGTGATAATGTGTGGCGTTTGCAGCTTACAACTAAATATCAAACAATCTAAACAATACTATATATCCAACATTCTCACATTTTATTTGAATTTGTGGTAATGTGTGTGGTGTTTGCAACTCACATCTAAATACTTGTAGGCGTAGGGGGCGGGGCACCATACATAATGTGATAAACACATTATACATATGAGACATGGTTTAAATTATGAAGATCTAGCTAGAGCTAGAAATGTAATGTGATTTGAAATCAAAATAAAGTGGATTCAGAAAATCTAGTTCGAGTTCATATAGTACACATAGTTCATATGTAACTCGAGACTAATCATGTGGTGTGTTGTGAAGATAATACAAAAACGATGGTTTAACTTGACAATAATGATGATTGTAGATCTTATTAAAACAGAGAAACAAATTCAAATGCTTTGACTTCACAACAATCATTACTGTAGATCTTATTCAAATAGAGAAACGAATTCAAATTTAGTTCATATTAAAGCGGTAGTATATACGTTTGGAATTCACTAAAACGTTCATTTGAGTAGTAGGTTACATGCATTATACACGTAGCGAAATATTTTAATTAAACATAACATGAATTCAATGTTTTGAATGACATTTGTGGGGCACATTGATTTGGGACAGTACACGTTAGGCTTGTCCGGAAATTTCAACCCGCGCCTTGTTAGCCCGAAATATTTAAGATATATCTTTGTCTTGTTGTGCTCCGACAACTCCCTTCATCTCAACCCGCGCCTTGCTATTCCGAAATTACAACGCGTGCGAAAACTCCCACCTCCTGTGAAATGCCGACACGAGAAATGCCCGTGGTACCTCTGAACCGAAAGAACCGCCTCAAATCGGTGGGGGTACTTTCGTAACTTACCCTACATTTCGGACAAGCACGTCTCTAAGCCATGGTTCCCCACTGCCATCTCATCCGCCCACCCATTCGTACACCGAGGCCGCGAAAACCCGCGACGAAACCCCACACCATGCTCCGTCCGCCACCCAGCCGGAGCCTCTTCCCCGACGACGTCGTCCACAGCAACACCTCGACGTCCCTCATCCACCGTACCGGATGAGGATCCGTCATCGATCTCATCGTCCCGCCTGTTCAGCCACCCCGTCCTCCACCTACAAGGAGCTGCCCCGACGTTCCCCTCGTCTTTCGCGCCACCTCCATTCCCACACCGCCATCTTCACCTGCACCAACGAAAGAGCATCATCATCACCGTTTCCTCGGATGAAGTTGCGGCCAAATCGGCGCCACCAAAGAGGTTGTACACTAATTGCCGCATTTTCTTCTTGATTCGATCTCACGGTGCTGCCGATGCTCGGTCCTGAGCCGACACGGCGTGGCTCCATCCACGGCGGCGTCGCCGGCCACTTCCTCCACGGCGTCGCTCCCTCGGCGGCGACGTCCACATCAGTAGGACCTACTGCTGCTCTCGCTCGCGCTGCTGCTCTGCTCTTGCACTCGGTCCCCTGCCTGGTCTGCTCTTGCTATTGCTCTTGCTCGCTCTGCTGCTCACGCTCTTGCTCTTGCTTGCGATGTTGCTCCGATTTAGCTACACTTCACTCCGATGCCGCCGGGGTGAAGGAAGAACCAGCCACAGCGGGGAGGGGGGCTCGCCGGAGAGTTACCCCACTATCTATCTTAGGGTTCAGGATGGGGGCGGTGGTCGCCGGTGGTGGCGGGGCATTGGCGGGGCGGTGGCATGGGGATCGCCGGAGAAAAAGCTCGGCACGGGGGGCCTAGAGGGATGGCCGAGGCGGCGGCAGACCAGCGGTGGGGAGTGTTTTCGGGGCAGGCGGGGCGGCAGCGGACCGGCGGTGGGGAGTGTTTTCGGGGCAGGCGGGGCGGCGCACCGCCGGCCGCGGGCGGCGGGGGGCTGCTGTTTGGCCGGCTCAGGGGGTGGAGGTTGAAGATGAACCACAGGCCCTTGATTTTGTATCCAACGACTGCAAAATCGACTAACCAGAGATGAAAAAGTCAGTCGACCGACGTGTAGCCTCACCTTGCTAGTGCGTTCAGTTTCGACAGCAAAATTCAGTTCGACAGCAAAATTCAGTTTGGACAGTTAAGTTTAGTTTCGACAGTTAAGTTCAGTTTCGACAGTTAAGTTCAGTTTCGATAGTTAAGTTCAGAGATGAGCGGCTGATGTATTTTACATCTAGCACTTTGTGGTTATGTATTTTACGTCATGTATTGGAGATGTTATTAGAATTCCACTCAGGTTAACGTTGTTCGTTGTCTCTCTTGTCCTGCTTCAGCCTCGGCATCGTACAACTCACTGGAGCTGCTCCAAGGACGAAACCCTCCATCACAGCGGAGCAGTACCTCGGGCTCCATCTCCAGACACCTAAGATCTTCTTCCCCTCCTCCGACAGCCAAGTCAGCCGGAGCATCCTCACTTGTCGCATCTCTTTTTTACTCTACATGTTATATATATTGTCCACTGAGCACACGGATTTGTTCCTTTAGTGTCTCCTTGAAAGAGAAAATGTAGGAATTTTAATTTTCACTTGTCCTCCTTTTCAAATTCCTATTCATGAAGCACAAGACTAAGAGATAGTAGCATAATAGCATTATAACCGTACATTTTCTTGTGGTTCGACTTAATCTCACCATGCTTCTCTGCATCATGTGATCTTCCAATTGTTGTGAATCAAACACCCAGATTGGCAGAAATCCTGTGTTTTTAAATTCTCTGTTTTGCACGTGCATTCCTATCCTATTTCTGTCTATTTCCTATCCCTGCATTGTTGGAATCCTCCAATTCAAATGAGCCCTTACAGAATTACTTCTCTGACAGATAGTTGTCAAAGAAAACCTTGCGTGGTTTGTCCCGCTCCTGCTGCGCCGTCGTCCACCCTAGCTCGGCTGCTCCAACGACAGAAGGGTCCAGCACAGCAGGGATCCGGCCTCCAGACTGTCTTTTGCCGCCTCAGATCTTCTTCCCCGCCGCTGGCAGCCATGAAAACTGCACTACCATCATCAACCGAGCAGATGACCTCGAGGAATACACGGGTCCGCAAGAGAGGTCACACTCTTTCGTGTCTGCTTACGTTATGCATCGCTTAATATTACATGCTACTTTATCGTCCTGTTCACCGATTAGACTCTGAGTCAGCTCCAAACTAATGGTCAAACTTGAGTTTTTAAATGGTTGTGGGGTACATATCGGGGACACTATCTATAGTATCTATCTACTATCTGGTTAATCTTCGGTGTCTACTATGAGTTTCATGTTGGGTGGGAAACAAATAGTAAAGAAGCCATTATCTGTACTTTTAACTAAAGCCATTATCTGCCTGCTATTATTGGTTTTGGGTCTATCCACAGGTTGCTACCATCATGCTGGATTTTTGCATGCACTCCTTACATAATCTCACTATGTTTTATTCCTATGCATGACAGTTATTGTAAAAAATGGAACTGAACATGTAGAGCAAAAGAGACGAGCCTTGCGTGGCAATAAAATTTCATGCAGACGTCGCTCCATGGTAGGCGCAAAGGCAGCCTCCCCTCCACGCATTTCGGATTGTAATCGAGAGGAAGATATCTGTTCTGAGGGGGATTCAGAAGGAGAAGATAACTCCTATTTACCCCTGAGGTCTTCTCTCTAACTTGGCATGCTGATGTTGGTTATATCATGCATATGGTGTCTTGCATTGCTTACTTTATACATCAAATATGTCATCTGCTTAGTTTAGACATCCTTTGTGCGAATGCCATCTGTTTAGTTGATTCATCGTTTATGTGAATTATGCAACGCCATCTTGTTTAGCCAGGCATCATATATGTGAATTTTGCAATGCCATCCTACTTAGCCAGTCATCTTATATGTAAATTACATCAGGCCATCCTTTTTTTCGTTACATATTACATTTGTCAACAATGTTATTACATTCAACTGCTCTTCGTGTGCATCAGCCATTTGACACGGCGATGGCAAGTTCTGGAGTGAAAACAAGGTGTTCAGAGTAGACTATGCTATCTGATGAAGCACATATCTCGCTGGTTACGGATAGCTCCTCAGAGGAGGATTCAGAGACAGATGACCAGTCCTATTCCCCCCCCCCCCCCGAGGTGTATGCTCTAACTTGGCAGGATTATGTTGCTCATATCGTGCGTATGGTGTCTCACATTGCTATGTCATTTGATTAGTTTAGACATTCTTTGTGTGAATGTCACCTGTTCAGTGTCTAATTACCATATATGTGAATTATGCATTGTCATCTTGTTGCAAGACATTATATATGTGAATTATACAATGCTATCTTGTTGCAAAGGCATTATATATGTGAATTATGCAATGCCATCCTGTTTAGCCAATCATCATGTATGTGAATTATATCATGCTATCATTTTTTTGTATTACGTGTTCCATTTGTCGACAACGTTTGTATATTCAACTACTCTTCCTGTGCATCAGGCATTTGAAGCGGTGATGGAAGTATCTTGAGTGAAAACAAGGTATTCAGAGCAGACAATGCTACCTGCTGAAGCAGACATCTTGCTGGTTACAGAGAGCTCCTCAGAGGAGGATTCAGAGACTGATGACCAGTCCTATTTTCCCCCTGAGGTCTATGCTCAAACTTGGCAGGGTTATATTACCCATGTCATGCATGTTGTCTTGCATTGCTTAGTTTTTACATCATATATGGATTGCCATCTGCTTACTTGCTTACTATATAAATCATATATTTGAATTATATCATGCCATCATGTTTACATAGTACATACACATCATCTATCTGAATTATGGCATGGCAACCCATTTAATAAAGACATCATATAGTTATATCATCTCATCCTGTTTAGTGTTTACAGTCATCATATTTTGAATTATGGCATTCTATCCGTGAAAGTATGTGAATTATGGCATGCCAACCTATTTAATAAACACATTATATAGTTATGTCATGTCATCCTGTTTACATAGTCTCATATTTTGAACTATGTCTTTCCATCTTTTTTAGTTAGCCATCATAATGTGAAATTGTGTCATGCTATCATGTTTAGTTAGCCATCATATATGTGAAATTGTGTCATGCTATCCTGTTTGGTTAGACAACATAAATATGAATTATGTCATGCCCTCTTTTATTCCCCACTATCCATTGCACCTGTCTATCATACAATGTTTATACTTTCAATTACTTTTTTTGAACTATGTCCTTCCATATTTTTTTAGTTAGCCATCATAATGTGAAATTGTGTCATGCTATCCTATTTAGTTAGCCATCATATATGTGAAATTGTGTCATGCTATCCTGTTTGGTTAGACAACATAAATATGAATTATGTTATGCCCTCTTTTATTCCCCACTATCCACTGCACCTGTCTATCATACAATGTTTATACTTTCAATTACTTTTCTTGTTTATCAGCCACTTGAATTGGAGAGCATGACGACAGTATCTAAGGGAGTAACAACACGGTCTTCAGAAAAGATAGTGCTACCAGTTGATGCAGATAGAACCACGGTTGTACTTGCCCAAGGACCAGATCCACCACACATAACCCAGACTCTCGCAGATTATACCCCTAGCCAGTTGGACAGAGAACCAGCTACACCCCTTCTAACCCCAACCCCGGCAGATAGTAACCCAGTTCCAGTTGACACAGCACCGTCTCCACCACAGAGCACCCAAACACGAGCAGTTAGTAAGGGAACTGCAGTGCCCAAAGCACGAGGACCACCAATCCGAATCCCAACTCAACGCTTAAAGGAGAAGAAGATTTGTTCTTAGGTTAGGTTCTGTAGCTATGGTTCATACTCCTTTGCTCTTGCATGACTGTATTTACTCATACCAACTATTTTCAAATTTAAAGGATGGAATTGAAACTCCAATGGCGCAACAGGTATGTTTTAAACCTATTTCTTTAACTGGTTTGCTGTTGTAACCTGCTCTATGTTGTTTTCAGTTTCAATTGAATAAACAGTTATGTTCTCATGTCATGCACATTACAAGTGTTGTTATTGCTCTATAGTTACCCACACTTATATTCTGTCTATTCTTCTTTGTCTTGAACAAATATTATTTGAACTGTGTCTCTATCTTGATTTGGCAACAAAAACTAGAATGATATAGACCACAAAGTGACCATGGTACATAGATATATGTTTGTTTCATGCTGTTATCCTATCCACTTTACTACTGAACTCATTTACCAAAATGAGTTTCATATACAACATGGTAAACATGTGATGTGTCTGCTTGTTTGTCTTTTAGAATGCGGACAAAATATTGGAGAATAGTACCGCGTTATCCAATGGTAAAGGAAGTAATGCAGATAAGGTTCAAGATAGTGAGACATCCCTGTTGGTCTCCAAGAAAGCTGATAAAAACTATCTTGACGACAGTGAGGGAACCCAAAAGTCCTGTCTTGATGTAGGGTTCGAGTTACTGGCCACTACTGCTGGCACAAGCTCTTCGAACTCGCTACCTGATTCAGTTCGTCTTCTTGAGTCTCAACTTCAAGTTGAAAGACATCGATCAGACGTGCTGTGACAGGAAGCTGAAGGACTGAGGAAGTCCCTGCAGAATTCAGATGCATATTTTCTGGTGCAACAGCAAGCGCTGGAGGATTTAAGCGCCAAACAAGAGAAAGTTAATAAGCTTGCTAAGCATCTTGCCAGCATTATGGGTACCCAGGATATTGTTTCTTGAGATCTTCTGAAGTGGTTTCAGTTCTGGATTTGTTTTGCTGCGGCGTTTATTTGCGCTGGTCGCCAACTTTGACAACCAGTGTATATGATATGCTGCTTTGTTCCCTATATTTGCACTAGTGGCGAACTTTGATGCCCAGTGGATGTAATATGTGTAATAGCCGTGATAGCCTAGCGTTAGTTGCTTACTTATTTATTTCATTGTTGTCTTGTTTATTTGTTTGCTTGTAGTCATTGCAGTTCTTTTTCCGCGGTTAGCTAGTGGCTGCAATAACCTATTTTTTAAAACTAGGCCACAATAACCATGGGCTAATATTTACTATAGTGACACTGGGCCTCCTACTGGCCATAGAAACAGTGGGCCTTCTATGGGCCGTAGAAACAATGGGCCTTCTACAGGTCGTAGAAACAATGGGCCTTCTGCGGGCCGTATTATCAATGGGCCTTATACGGGCCGTATAATCGATTGGCCAAACATGGGCCAAACAGACCGCATTATGGCCGTAAACGGGCTAGAGTTGGAATCGTCCGTTCATGGGCCGACCATAACGGGCCATAGTTAATTGGCCATATTTGATGACGCTATGAAATCGGCCCAACGTATTAACGGACCACAAACGGGCCGACTGTAACCACGGGCTGAATTTGGCCCACAAGCAGAAAATGACAGTAACGGGCCGTAAGTAAACGAATGCTGGAAATGAGCCCAAGAATAAATGGGCTCTGAGAAGGCCGAAAGATAACATGGGATGGAAATGGCCCAACGGAATAACGGGCCGTTAATGGGTATAAAGTGATACACTGTTCATTACGGGCCAGTTTCACCACGGGCTGTTAATGGGTGTAAAGTGATACATTGTTCATTACGGGCCAGTTTCACCACGGGCCGTTAATGGGTGTAAAGTTATACACTATTCATTACGGGCCAGTTTCACCACGGGTCGTTAATAGGCCAAGAGTTACATAGGTCCTCATATGGGCCGAAAGACGTCAAGGGCCATACATGGGCCAGAAGTGAAAATGGGCTCGAATCATATTGGATGGCCCAGATGACGCTACTGGGCCTAATTCGAATAGGGCGTAATGGGCCTTGGGTTAGCGGGTTGTAAATGGGCTATACGCGAACAGGCCGTTAACAGGCTTTCCATGGGCCGGCCCACCACCTTTTGACCAAGTCAAACGGGCCGGCCTTTTCACAGGAATGGGCCTCTGTTGGGCCGTGCCACGTGTCGACGTATCATAGGCGCCTATCTGACCCACTGACGAGCTGACACATATTTCGTCTGGCCAATAAGAATTTTACACGTGGAAATTTCCCATTGGTCGGGGCTGTTAATGGGTTATCGGATCCAAAACCCGACCCGATAGCTTAACGGTGTTCCGTTATGGTGGATGCCACGTGTCGGTCACCCTTGACGAAAGCACTTCTGTGACGCGCGATTTATCGTCATGGAAGTGGACACTTCCGTGATGATAATTTTGGCAATGTCATGGAACACTTCTACGACAGCACAGGTATGACTATCTTGATTCTGTCATAAATTTGTCATGGATGTACATGCATGACAGAAAACGCGACCTACTGTGACAAACACGTATCATCACGGAAGTGTATTTTTTTTGTAGTGAGTGCCGAGCTGGTCCTTTGAGTTTTAACGGGAGGTATTTGATGGTGTGAAGGTCATCTCCGCGAGCCATATGGATATGGAGAAGAAAATCCTCGATCCATACCGCGGGATCAGTTGTTCCATCATACGATTCGATGTTCACATGTTTAAACCCTTCTGGGAATTCATGCTCCATTACTTCATCAGTGAAGCAAAGAGGGTGTGCGGCGCCTCTATATCGGGCCGCATCGCGACGTAGCTCAGATGGAGTCCGTCTGCGGTTTTCGGCCCGGGCATGACTAGGCTTTTCACGTCCGAATAGATGGCCGTCGTCGTGTGTCGTGGCACGTCCTCGCGATCTGTAGATCGATCTGGTATGTCCTGCTCTACTATCCAGGTCCTGCCAAAGGTCATATGTATAACACCGAGCTGTTTTATCTCTGCTTTTACGTTGAGGTGGGGCGGGCTGCTGTTCGGCTTGAGTTGCCGCTTTGTCCCGACCATGCGGTGGTCGGTCAGTCGCATTGTCCCGACCACGTGTTGGTCGGTCAACCGCATTGCACGATGGTGGTACGGGCTCCGGCGCCTTGTCATCGAACTGAGGTAGCAATTTGCGCTTCGGGTAACTTTTGGCTGGGCGCTTCAGGCCATATTCTTCGTCTGCCAGGACATCAGTCCATCTATCGTTGAGCAGATCTTGGTCAGCTTGAAGCTACTGCTGTTTCTTTTTCAGGCTCCTTGCAGTGGCTATTAGCCGGCGCTTAAAGCGCTCCTGTTCGAGAGGTTCCTTAGGCACGATGAAGTCCTTGTTGCCGAGGCTCACCTCATCCTCGGAGAGCGGAAGATAATCACTGTCCTATGAGTCGTCATGTATGGCCTGTTCATCAGGGCTAACCTGCCTGTTTTCCCGTTCCTCCCGTTCGGAGGTTGCCTCAATGGGGTCTTCATTATCTTCGGCATCATCCGGAGTATTGTTTTCTCCGGTGTAGGTATTGTTGTCTTTTGCACGACGTGACTTAGAGCGGCGCCGCTAACGCTGGCGTTTTGGCTGTGTCTCAAGAGGTTCATCCTCGACTGGATCTTCTTTGTCATCGTCATTAGTTTCTTTGGGTGTATCCACCATGTACATGTCGTACGAAGAAGTGGACATCCAGCGTCCGTAAACGGCGAGATTTGGCCCTGCTCCTCCTCGACGTCGTTGTCCATACCGTCGATGTCTTCGGAGCCGTGATCGAGCATGTCGGTTAAGTCCTCGACAGTGGCTATGAAGTGGGTGGCAGGTGGGGAGAGAAATTCTCCGTCATCAGCCTCCAGTTTGAACCGGACATAATTCGGTTGTGAGTCCCCCGCCAAGGATAGAGTTTTTAATGAGTTTAGCACGTCGCCTAGAGGCGAGTGCCGGAAGATGTCTGCGGCGCTGAATTGGACGATCGATGACTGATCAAGCTCGATGTACGCGAACGCACATGGTTCAGAACTTGTAGCCAAAAACGAGTCTGAGGTTCCGGTGACACAGATATCAGCCGAGGTTAGGTCTGTGTGCGGCTCCAACGCCGCCGAGTCTGTGGCTTCCGTGGCGGGGTTGAGCTTCTCGTCCTCGGATGGCGCGATCTGCTCCGGATCTAAGGCCAGAGCGGTTCAGAATTTTAAAATTTTCTACGCATCACCAAGATCAATCTATGGAGTCATCTAGCAACGAGAGAGAGGAGTGCATCTACATACCCTTGTAGATCGCGAGCGGAAGCGTTCAAGAGAACGGGGTTGATGGAGTCGTACTCGTTGTGATCCAAATCACCGTTGACCGAGCGCCGAACAGACGGCACCTCCGCGTTCAACACACGTAGGGTTGGGGAAGACGTCTCCTCCTTCTTGATCCAGCAAGGGGGAAGGAGAGGTTGATGGAGATCCAGCAGCACGACGGCGTGGTGGTGGAAGCAGCGGGGATCTCGGCAGGGCTTCGCCAAGCTCAGCGAGAGGGAGAGGTGTTACGAGGGGAGAGGGAGGCGCCAGGGGTTAGGGTGCGGCTCCCATGCGCCTCCCCACTATATATAGGGGTGGAGGGGGCTGGTTTCTTGCCCTCCAAGTCCATTGGGGCGTTGTCAAAGGTGGGGGAAAGAAATCCCATCATTTCCCTTCCCCACCGATTGTTATCCCCCCTTTTTAGGGATCTTGATCTTTTCCCTTTGGGGTATGATCTTATTCCTTCTAAGGGGGGATCTTGGTGCGCCTTGACCAGGGGTGTGGGGCCTTGCCCCCACTACCCAAGTTCATGTGGGTCCCCCCATGCAGGTGGGCCCCACTCCGGAACCTTCTAGAACCTTCCCGGTATAATACCGAAAAATCCCGAACATTTTCCGATGGCCAAAATAGGACTTCCCATATATAAATCTTTACCTTCGGACCATTCCGGAACTCCTTGTGACGTCCGGGATCTCATCTGGGACTCCGAACAACTTTCGGGTTACCGCATACTAATATCTCTACAAACCTAGCGTCACCGAACCTTAAGTGTGTAGACCCTACGGGTTCGGGAGACATGCAGACATGACCGAGACGACTCTCCGGTCAATAACCAACAGCGGGATCTGGATACCCATGTTGGCTCCCACATGTCCCACGATGATCTCATCGGATGAACCACGATGTCGAGGATTCAATCAATCCCGTATTCAATTCCCTTTGTCCAGCGGTATTGTACATGCCCGAGATTCGATCGTCGGTATCCGATACCTTGTTCAATCTCGTTACCGGCAAGTCTCTTTACTCGTTCCATAACACATCATCCTGGTATCAACTCCTTGGTCACATTGTGCACATTATGATGATGTCCTACCGAGTGGGCCCAGAGATACCTCTCCGTCACACGGAGTGACAAATCCCAGTCTTGATTCGTGCCAACCCAACAGACACTTTCGGAGATACCCGTAGTGCACCATTATAGCCACCCAGTTACGTTGTGACGTTTGGCACACCCAAAGCATTCCTACGGTATCCGGGAGTTGCACAATCTCATGGTCTAAGGAAATGATACTTGACATTTAGAAAAGCTTTAGCATACGAACTACATGATCTTTGTGCTAGGCTTAGGATTGGGTCTTGTCCATCACATCATTCTCCTAATGATGTGATCCCGTTATCAACGACATCCAATGTCCATGGTCAGGAAACCGTAACCATCTATTGATCAATGAGCTAGTTAACTAGAGGCTTACTAGGGACATGGTGTTGTCTATGTATCCACACATGTATCTGAGTTTCCTATCAATACAATTCTAGCATGGATAATAAACGATTATCATGAACAAGGAAATATAATAATAACCAATTTATTATTGCCTCTAGGGCATATTTCCAACAGTCTCCCACTTGCACTAGAGTCAATAATCTAGTTCACATCGCCATGTGATTAACACTCATAGGTCACATCGCCATGTGACCAACATCCGAAGAGTTTACTAGAGTCAATAATCTAGTTCACATCACTATGTGATTAACACTCAATGAGTTCTGGGTTTGATCATATTATGCTTGTGAGAGAGGTTTTAGTCAATGGGTCTGCAACATTCAGATCCGTATGTACTTCGCAAATCTTTACGCTATATTTGGAGCCATTTCAAATAACTGTTCTACTTGGAGCTATTCTAAATTGTTGCTCCATTATACGTATCCGGTATCTCTACTCAGAGATATCCGGATAGGTGTTAAGCTTGCATCGATGTAACTCTTTACGTCAAACTCTTTATCACCTCCATAACTGAGAAACATATCCTTATTCCTCTAAGGATAATTTTGACCACTATCTGGTGATCTACTCCTAGATCACCTTTGTACCCTCTTGCCAGACATGTGGCAAGGCACACATCAGGTGCGGTACTCGGCATGGCATACCGTATAGAGCCTATGACAAAAGCATAGGGGACGACCTTCGTCCTTCCTCTTTCTCCTGTCGTGGTCGAGCTTTGACTTCATAACTTCATACCTTACAACTCAGGCAAGAACTCCTTCTTTGACTGATCCATCTTGAACACCTTCAAGATCATGTCAAGGTATGTGCTCATTTGAAAGTACCATTAAGTGTTTTGATCTATCCTTATAGATCTTGATGCTCAATGTTCAAGTAGCTTAATCCAGGTTTTCCATTGAAAAACACTTTTCAAATAACCCTATATGCTTTCCCGAAATTCTACATCATTTCTGATCAACAATATGTCAACAACATATACTCATCAGAAATTCTATACTGCTCCCACTCACTTCTTTGGAAATACAAGTTTCTCATAAACTTTGTATAAACCCAAAAGCTTTGATCATCTCATCAAAGCGTACATTCCAACTCCGAGATGCTTACTCCAGTCCTTAGAAGGATTGCTGGAGCTTTGCATACTTGTTAGCATTTTTCAGGACTGACAAAACGTTCTGGTTGTATCACATACAACCTTTCCTCAAGAAAATCGTCAAGGAAACAATATTTTGACATCGTATCTGCAAGATTTCATAAACAATGCAGTAACTGCTAACATAATTCCAACAGACTCTTAGCATCGCTACGAGTGAGAAAGTCTCATCGTAGTCAACTCCTTGAACTTGTCGGAAAACATCTTAACGACAAGTCGAGATTTCTTAATGGTGATACTTACCACCATTGTCCGTCTTTCTTTTAAAATCCATATGTACCCAACATCCTTATGACCATCAAGCAGTTCTTCCAAAGTCTACACTTTGTTTTCAAACATGGATCCTCTCTCGGATTTTATGGCCTCGATCCAATTTTCGGAATATGGGCCCACCATCGCTTCTCCATAGCTCGTAGGTTCATTGTTGTCTAGCAACATGACTTCCAAGACAGGATTACGTACCACTCTGAAGTAGTACGTATCCTTGTCGTCCTGCGAGGTTTGGTAGTGACTTGATCCGAAGTTTCATGATCACTATCATAAGCTTCCACTTCAATTGGTGTAGGTGCCACGGGAACAACTCCCTGTGCCCTGCTATACACTGGTTGAAGTGAAGGTTCAATAACCTCATCAAGTCTCCACCATCCTCCCACTCAATTATTTCGAGAGAAACTTTTCCTCGAGAAAGGACCCGATTCTAGAAACAATCCCTATTGCTTTCGGATCTAAGACAGGAGGTATACCCACTGTTTTGGGTACTCTATGAAGATGCATTTATCCGCTTTGGGTTCGAGCTTATGAGCCTGAAACTTTTTCACATAAGCATTGCAGCCCCAAACTTTAAAGAAATGACAGCTTAGGTTTCTCTAAACCATAGTTCATACGGTGTCATCTCATCAGAATTACGTGGTGCCCTATTTAAAGTGAATGTGGTTGTCTCTAATGCCTAACCCATAAACTATCGTGGTAATTCGATAAGAGACATCATGGTATGCATCATATCCAATAGGGTGCAGTTATGATGTTCGGACACATCATCACACTATGGTGTTCCAGGCTGTATTAGTTGTGAAACAATTTCCACAATGTCTTAATTCTGTGCCAAACTCGTAATTCAGATATTCATCTCTATGATCATATCATAGATATTTTATCCTCTTGTCACAACGATCTTCAACTTCACCCTGAAATTACTTGAACCTTTCAATAATTCAGACTCGTGATTCATCAAGTAAATATACTTAGCATCTACTCAAATCATCTGTGAAGTAATAATATAACGATATCCGCTACATGCCTCAGCACTCATTGGACTGCACACATCAAGATGTATTACTTCCAACAAGTTGCTTTCTTGTTCCATCTTACTGAAAACGAGGCCTTTCAGTCATCTTGCTCATGTGGTATGATTTGCATGTCTCAAGTGATTCAAAATCAAGCGAGTCCAAAGATCCATCAACATGGAGCTTCTTCATGTGTTTTATACCATTGTGACTAAAATTGCAATGCCACAAGTATGTGGTACTATCATTACTATCTTATATCTTTTGGCATGAACATGTGTATCACTACGATCGGGATTCGATAAACCATTCATTTTAGGTGCAAGACCATTGAAGGTATTATTCAAATAAATAGAGTAACCATTATTCTCCTTAAATGAATAACCGTATTGCGATAAACTTAATCCAATCATGTCTATGCTCAACGCAAACATCAAATAACAATTATTTAGGTTTAACACCAATCCCGATGGTAAACGGAGCGTGCGATGCTTGATCACATCAACCTTGGAAACACTTCCAACACATATCATCGTCTCACCTTTGACTAGTCTCCGTTTATTCCGTAGCCTTTCATTTCGAGTTACCAACACTTAGCAACCGAACCGGTATCTAATACCCTGCTGCTACTAGGAGTACTAGTAAAGTACACATTTTATATAATGTATGTCCAATACATACTTCTTTCAACCTTGCCAGCCTTTCTCATCTACCACCTATCTAGGGTGGTTCTGCTTCAGTGACCGTTCCCCTTATTTCAGAAGCACTTAGTCTCGGGCTTGGGTTCAACTTTGGGTTTCTTCACTAGAGCAGCAACTGATTTGTTGTTTCATGAAGTATCCCTTTCTTGCCCTTGCCCTTCTTGAAACTAGTGGTTTTACTAACCATCAACAATTGATGCTCCTATTTGATTTCTACTTTCACGGTGTCGCGAATAGCTCAGGGATCATCATATCTATCCCTGATATGTTATAGTTCATCACGAAGCTCTAGTAGCTTGGTGGAAGTGACTTTGGAGAACCATCACTATCTCATCTAGAAGATCAACTCCCACTCGATTCAAGCGATTGTAGTACTCATACAATCTAAGCACATGCTCAACGATTGAGCTTTTCTCCTTAGTGAGTACTCCGCTGCTGGTTGGAAAATCTCTGTCGGGCCCTCTCTGTGAGCTCTGTTTCTGTCGACCAGACCCTGAACGAGAATAGATCTCGCATCAAAGCCCGGTTCCATGGGGTCGACTGGAATCCTTCGCCCACCACTGTGAGGGCGTCTATCATCCTGCTGTCGAGGCACGTATGATCCACTCCTTGGGGGAGGCGTGGCCACTCGACGATGATCATCGTGATCGAGTCAGTGATCATACTGCTCACGGTTTCTGTATTGATCTCATCGGTCTCCATGTCCCTCACGCCTCGGGCACGATCTTGGGCTGTGAGCCGACTAGACTATGTCTGCAACCACGGATCTGCTGTGAATCCTATTCCGTGACTGAGATACCACTGTATTTTGCTCTCCCGTGGCTCGGAGCAAGGCCCGAATCTGCACCAAACCTCTACCAGCTTCTGACTGGGAAGGTTGAATTGACTCCGGTATTCGGGCCGCAGGTGCGAGATTCTGGATTGGAGTTCGGTATACCTGAGTCAGAGGTGGAAAAAGTTGACGTCGACTGGATTCAGGAGCACGCTGCCGAGCACGCTCGTCGAGTGCGCTCATCCAAGTTGGCCAGGCGCGCCTCCTCCAAGGCCTGGGCCTCAGGGGTTTCTCCAACGATGGGAGTGTGAAGTGCATCCATGTTCTGGCGGCGAAGTTCCTCCCTCCTCTGCGAAGAGAGGGGTTCGGGTCAGTACTCTTCATGGACACGCGACGAATCACCGCCACCATCGCCTCCGTCCTCATGGGTGAAGCCAGGAGGACTACGTGGTCCATTGACCATCAAAACTTCCGCCGCGGGGTCGTTGTTGTCGCACTCGGATGTAGTCTCTACGGAGCCAGTCAAACAGGCCGTAGAGAGTTTCGTCAGGCACGATTGCCGCGACCTGGGGGTGGCCGATTGGCGAGCCACCGCATGCCTCACCCACCGCTGAAGCCTCGGCCGACCGGAACGTTTGCCCCGGCGGGCTGCAGGGAAAGAGGTCGGCACGGGAGCCGACCGATACTGAGTCGACGGCTGCCGTAGGAGGACGCCACAGTCGCACGCGCGAAATTGTGTTGCCCCGCGGACGGGGAGCGCCTCGACATCGAGTGGCGCTTCCTGGAGCCAAGCGGAGTCGCCGGCGATGAATACGAGCGCACCGAGATGGATCTCGTGGCCCTTGGCCAAACCTCTGCCTGAAACCATGTTGATGGGGATCGAAAAAATCACAACTTCTCCAACAAGTCGCTAAGACACCTGCCCCAAGGTGGGCGCCACCTGTCGTGGTTCTAAGTCTGACAGTAGAATGGGGGGTAGGAATATAGAGGCAAGATCCTAACTATGGAGGATTGTAGGCGCGAGTTTTAGGAGTTCAGGCCCTTCTCGGAGGAAGTAACAGCCCTACGTCTCGGAGCCCAGAGGCGGTCGACTAGATTATATGCGTGTGTGTTATAGAGGGTGCGAACATGTGTCCCTGAGGAGAGGGGTCGCTTATATAGAGTTCGCCAGACTCCTCCCGCCCTCAGTTACAAAGGGTTTAAGGTACATAAAGATGGGGACGTTACTGGTAACGCCTGCAATAAAGATATATAATGACCATTAAATCTATGACTTAATTCCCGACCATTGCAGAGTGGAGTGGCTCTAGATCTTCTGGTAGTCGAGTGATTGTCCATATGGTCGAGTGTCTTCGAGACTGTTGAGTGGAACATAGCTTCATGGTCGAGTGGATGATGATTTTTCTTCAAGTGCTTCTGGCTCCTTTAGAGATGTCCTTGGGGAGGGTATCTTGGACAGATCCATGAGCCTACCCTAAGTACATAGCTTCATCACACACCATGAAACCTTTTAGTCATGCGGCACAATGCTTGGGCGGAGGCACAGGGGGTTACCTTCAATGTTAAAGGCCCTAACTTATTTTTAGTTTAATGTCATTGCTTGGGCGATTGGTGGAAGATTATGGATGGAGGGCCATGGCTGTTTAAGAGGGCCCTGGTGGTGCTCCAAGAATACGTCGGGTTTTCATATGTTAAGGGATATAGACTAAACAAGATCCCGGTTTGGGGTAGGCTGAAGGGACTACCTAACGGCCTTATGAGAAGGAGAGAGCTGGCGGAAAAAGTTGCGGCCAAGGTGGGTGATCCACCGTTCACTGTTATCATGAATGAGGGAAGAATCAACCCAGCTAGTACCCTCTGTGTCAGGGTTTATGTGGATGTAAATACCCTGCTGGTCCGTTTTGTACTAATAACCTTAAAGGAGTACAAGAGGTATAGTGTCTATTATGAGAAGCTGCCAGACTTCTATTTTTCATGTGGAAGGATGGGCCACCTAGCTGATGAGTGTGGTGACGGGGTGCATGACCCGAACACTTTTGAATGTGGGGAGTGGTTGCTTTGGGAGCCAGAGGTGCCAACAGCTCAGGGTTTAGGGGGCGAGGTAGAGGTGATGGAGGAGGTAGAGGTAGAGGGAGGGATGTTGGCGGAGGGGATAGAGGAGGTAGAGGAGGCAGGGGCCCGGCGGGTGGAAGAGGGAGAGATGTTTCTGGCGAGGGGGTGTATGCTGCTGATGCATAGCGAACGGAGATGGATGGCATGGCTCTAGGGGCCAGAATGGTGAAGAGGGAGGTGAGAAGGGAGCCCGTAAATGATTGGTGGCGGCGGGTGGAAGTGTGAATGTTAGGGGCCATCCGGTCCCAAATTTGGCTGGCAGAGTGGTAGGGTCAATCCTATGCATTGAGGGCGCTACCCCTTCAGGCGCTATCGAGCCGGCATCAACGCCAGAGAAAGTTCAGGTGGTGAAGAGGAGGAACCAAGATGAAGGGATGGTTGTGGATGAAGTGGAGCTTACATTTTAGGCGGCCTCTGGTGAGGACTGCCGAGCCCAATGAGAACCGTGTGTTGGAACTGTCGAGGCATTGGCGACCCTGCGACAGTTCGTGAGCTCCGCGACCTTGTGGAGGCTAGTGCGTTGTCGGTACTGTGCATCATTGAAACTCAATTGGCAAAGTACCGAGTGGAAGGTTTGGCTGTTTGACTAGGTTTTAGTAGTAGTTTTGGAGTAGGTACTAGTGGAAGAAGTGGGGGTCTTTGGTTGTATTGGAAGAATAGCATCAATCTTGAAATAAAAAGTTTTTCTCAGTATCATATTGACTCGGTGATTTCCCAACCTGGGGAGCAACCTTGGCGATTATCTTGTTTTTATGGAGCCGCAAACAGGAGCTTGAGATACAAGACTTGGGATACGATGAAGTTCTTGAGAGGGGAAATCACGCCGCCTTGGGTGTGTATGAGGGATTTCAATGAAATACTATGACCAGAGGAACAATTGGGGCCAAATTAACGGGATAGTGCACAAATTGCAGGTTTCCGTGAAGCAGTGGATGTGTGCAATCTAGCTGACTTGGGGTACAAGGGCTTGGATTGGACTTTTTAAAAAAGAGTTGTGGGGGGAGAGTACTGTTGTGTCCGACTAGATAGAGCTCTAGCCACATCAAGCTGGTCGGCACTGTTTCCTTTTGCATCAGTCGAACACCTCACCGCGGCAAAGTATGATCATAGCCCAATCGTTTTGTCAAATGAGCTAGAGGATAGTAGCTTGAGACATTCATTGAAGAAACCCTTCCGCTATGAGTGTGCATGGGAAACTGATGACAGGTTCAGCGAGGCACTGGGACAGGCTTGGGAGGCATCACTCCCAGCAACGACTGTCACTGAGTTGGCGCACAAGCTAGGTAATGTTGCAGCAAGGTTAAAACGATGGAGCAGGCACTCTTTTGGCTCCGTCCGGCAGGAATTGAGGGAACTAAGACAGCAGTTGGCGAGCTATCGAGCTGATCCATTAAGGGTTGGCCCCGGTCCTGACGAGAAGCGGGTGCAGGACAGGATCATAGAATTGTCCTTCCAAGAGGAGGTGATGATGATGCAGCGAGCTCGAGTACAATAGCTATCAGAAGGAGACTCGAATACGAAATACTTTTAGAAGAAGGCGAGCGCACGCAAGCGAAAAACACCATAACTAGCTTGTAGCGCAACGATGGATCGATCTGTTCGGATCCACGAGAGTTGGCTGACATGAAGAGTGCCTTTTATGAAAACATGTATACTTCTGAGGGCTCAATTGGCATTGAGGAGGTACTGTCCCATATACCCAGAAGAGTGGATGCAGCTATGAATGCTCGTTTGAACGCGACTTATAGCAGAGATGAGGTCAAAGAAGCACTTTTCCAGATGTTTCCCACAAAGGCTCCAGGTCCAGATGGTTTTCCGACCCATGTTTTCAGCGGCATTGGGACCTTTGTGGAGATGAGGTGACAGGTATGGTTATCAGGCTGCTTAACGGAGATGATTCACCGGAGGATATTAATAACACGTTCATCGTTTTGATTCCCAAGATTGCTAGTCCAAAAATATTAGGACAATTTCGGCCGATAAGCCTTTGCAACGTGATCTATAAGATTGCTTCCAAGGTCTTAGCTAATAGGCTGAAAATTATCCTTCCTGATGTGATCTCTGAAGAGCAGACAACTTTTGTTCCTGGACGCCTTATTATGGATAATTTTATTATAGCATATGAGTGCTTGCATTACATGAAAACGAGAACGGTGAAGGGCAACTGTTTCTGTGCATTGAAACTGGATATGATGAAAGCCTACGATAGGCTTGAATGGCCTTATCTTAAAGAAGTGATGCTGAAGCTGGGTGTAAGCCCGAGGTTTATTGAAACTATTATGAGGTGTGAATCTTCAGTTTCGTTCTCAGTACTATTTAATGGTGGAATTCTAGATGCTTTTAGGCCTTTGGGGGGTTTGCGGTAGGGAGACCCTATCTCCCCGTATTTATTTTTGCTGACGGCTGAAGGACTCTCTTGCTTGCTGAAAGCTCAAGAGAGCAGGATTCGAGGTGTTTCTGTCGCGGCCACAGCACCGGCGGTAAATCACCTTTTTTTGCAGATGAAAACTTGCTTTTCTTTGAGGCACACACTGAAAGTGCAGCCACAGTCCAAGATTTGCTGAGGAAATACTGTGATGCTTCAGGTCAACGAATCAACACAGACAAATCATCCATTTATTTCAGCAAGGGAGTTCCAGATACATTGAGGAATGAGGTAAAGGGACTGCTTGATGTGCATAATGAATCTCTTTTCGAGAAATATCTTGGGCTGCCCATCGATGTTGGTGTTGGGAATATGCCCTAGAGGCAATAATAAAATGGTTATTATTATATTTCCTTGTTCATGGTAATTGTCTATTGTTCATGCTATAATTGTGTTATCCGGAAATCGTAATACATGTGTGAATACATAGACCACAACATGTCCCTAGTGAGCCTCTAGTTAACTAGCTCGTTGATCAATAGATTGTCATGGTTTCCTGACTATGGACATTGGATGTCATTGATAACGGGATCACATCATTAGGAGAATGATGTGATGGACAAGACCCAATCCTAAGCATAGCACAAGATCGTGTAGTTCATTTGCTAGAGCTTTTCCAATGTCAAGTATCATTTCCTTAGACCATGAGATCGTGTAACTCCCGGATGCCGTAGGAGTGATTTGGGTGTACCAAACATCACAACGTAACTGGGTGACTATAAAGGTATACTACAGGTATCCCCGAAAGTATCTGTTGGGTTGACACGGATCGAGACTGGGATTTGTCACTCCGTATGACAGAGAGGTATCTCTGGGCCCACTCGGTAATGCATCATCACAATGAGCTCAATGTGGCCAAGTGTTTGGTCACGGGATCATGCATTGCGGTACGAGTAAAGTGACTTGCCGGTAAAGAGATTGAACGAGGTATTGGGATACCGACAATCGAATCTCGGGCAAGTAACGTACCGATTGACAAAGGGAATTGAATACGGGATTGATTGAATCATTAACATCGTGGTTCATCCGATGAGATCATCGTTGAACATGTGGGAGCCAACATGGGTATCCAGATCCCGTTGTTGGTTATTGACCGGAGAGTCCACTACTAGGGAAAACTTTATACACAGAATGTTACCAGTAGCGGTGTACAAAATCAAACGCTACTGCTAATTAGTAGCAGCGCGCGTAAATAAACCGCGCTACTGCTACGACTTTTGCAGTAGCGCGTACTGGCGAAAAGCACTGCTGCTATGTTTGAACTGGGCGCACATGGCTAGCCCAACCTAGCAGTAGCGCATATACTGGCCCAGCGCTACTGCTACGCTCCTTAGCTGTAGCGCGCTTACGTGTAAGGCGTTGCTGCTAACGAAAATAAAATAAAGTGAAAAAAAAGTAGAAAAGTAAATGAAAAGGAAATAAATAGAAAAAGGAGAAAGGAAAAAAAATAAAATGTAAAGAAAAATAAAAGGAGAAAGGAATAGCAGTAGCGTGTTTCAGTAAACGCGCTATAGCTATGTTTCCGGAAACTCGCTACCGTTACGTTTCACTTAAACAGCGGTCCCCCCCCCGCCCCCCGGCCACCACTTCTTCCCCAAATCCCTCGCCCTTGCCGCCGTCTCCCCAATTCGCTGTCACCCACTTCGCCGCCGTCTCCTGCCAGCGTGGACGCCCGCAACCTCACCGTCTCCCCCCGAGGCCGCCGTCATCCTCACCGCCGCCGCCCGAGGCCGCCCTCGACGTCACCGTCGGCGCCCTCCACCTCACCGCCGCCCAAGCCCGCCCAGGACCGCCGTTGCCCGTGCCCGAGCCTGCCCTCTCTCCCCTCTCTGTAAGTCCCCCACCCCTCCCCCCACTCATCTCTCTCTGCATTTTAAAGAAAAAATTAGTAGAGCAAAAGTTAGTTAGTGCAGTAGGGTTTAATTAGTGTAGATGCTGCTTGAATAGTATATAGTGATACTAGTAGATGTTAATTAGGTTAGGGCAATAGTGGTACTAGTAGATGTTAATTAGATGTTTTTCAGTTAGGGCACTAGAGTTTTGCTAGGTTAATTAGGTTAGTAGTGCTGCTAGTAGTAGTGGTACAGTAGGTTAATTAGGTGATGTTAAATGAATAACCTAAATGAATGAAATTAGTAGTTAACTGAAAAAAATTTCCTTTCATCATTATAGAGCACTAAAGTTAACTGAATTTTGTTCTATTAGTAGTTAAATGAATTTCTTCTGAACTTTGTTTTTGAATTAGCTTGCGAAATTTGGACATGTGGTTGCTCGTGTATATTTGGACACTGTTTCCAGGGAATGATGCTTAGTGGCCTATGTTTTGCCGGAATGTTGATTCATTTCTTTTCCGGCAAATTTCAGGTTCTCGATTTGTCCACTTTTTAGCAAAGCTCATGCCGAAATTTTCCGTGAATTTGGGCGTGACTTGTGCTACAAACTAGGACATATCGAGTGCCCGTGATTTGCCGCACCAGGAAGGAGTCAACATTCCTGCAAAACAATAGGCCTTTTTTATGTCATTATTCATTTTATTAGGTCTAGAATTAATTGACTAGATTTAATCATAGGAAACATGGCTAGCAACGATGAAGGACAGGGTTCTGGTGATTGCGACGACGCCTACCGGGCGGCAGACGAATTTTTTAGCCTTACCGACGATCAACCGATGTTATTGCTGGGCCCACCGGTGGCATCGGGGACTGAGACTGACAGGCAGACCGGTGCTGAGACTGAGACCGACGCTCAGACTCAGACCGGCATCGAGACCGGCACTGAGACTGAGACCGGCACTGACTCGGGGAGCGGAGCCGGTGTAGAACCGAAAGCAAAGAGGCAACGGGTTCCTAACAAACTCAGGACTACTAGAGTGGTGGTCACGAAGGTGGACGACGGCAATTTTGAGCCAACGGCGCCCGAGGAAGCGCGTCGATGCTACGGCAATCAAATAGGCTGCATCGTACGGACAACCGCCACCATCAACGATGAGAAACTACAGAAGATAGAAAATATGAGGAGCTCCCTCCTAAAGAAGTTTCACCAGATATTCTTGTTCCCGGGCCGGAATGAGAATGATTATAAAGATCCAGATGAGGACCCGGCAATGAAGAAGATAAAGAAACACGCCATGACCAAGTTTAGCGACACGTTGGCCGCCTGGAAAAATCGAGTGAAAGCAAGGATCATCGACAAGAAGGAACCCTACTCCGAGATTGTAAAGGATAATTCGACAATCACGGAAGAGCAGTTCAAATATTCAAGGAGGCTTGCGAGGCCGAAGATGCCAAAAAAAGTCTAAGTACATGAAGGGGCTTCAAGAGAGGAACTTTGGGAACCACCACCTCGGAAGCTGTGGTTACGGCGGAAAGAGGTCCAAATGGGCCAAGGAGGACACGGAAGCCGCGAGTCTGGGCATCGCAGACCCCTTGGCGGAGTTCACCGTCCCGCAAGAGCATGACGTCCTCAGGGCCCGGCACCGTTGGGATCCCGGTGAAAAAGGTTTACGAGACAACACCGGTCATTACGGAGTTCATAAGACTGCTGGTAATTTTAGTTTCTGATCAATTCGACTGCACACGTTAGTCATATTTGTAAACGATCGTTGTGCCTTTTGCAGAGAGAGCAGCACAGGATTGCGGCCGAAAGCGACTCGCCGTCTGAGGCATTGGCGAGGCCCAAGTGGGACACTCCATTCAACTGGGCGTTGAACATATTGAAACGACAACCGGTGGATACTCGACCGTCGTATGGACGCGTGCACGGTGTCGGAGACGGCGCCACGTGGAAGAAGTACTACCGTGAGACCACGGAGGAGAGAAAGGAAAGACGGAGGTTAAATGAAGAAAACATCGACAAGAGGGTTGAGATTGCGGTTGAGAAGAAATCAACTGAGACAGTCGCAACAGCGGTAGCTGCCGCAAAACAGGTGGCTGTAGATATTTCTACTACCTTGGTTCCGGCCGTTTTCAGTTGGACCAGGCAAAATCCAGAAAAAAATGCAGCGGACTTTCCCCTTGTTGACTTCTTGGCGGGGAGCAGCTCGACTAGCGTTGCACCAGCACCTGCAGCTGCACCTGCTCCCGCACCGGCTCCCGCACCGGACATGCTAGGCGGTGCTTCGTCTTTGGCTGAGCTCGATGCCCTCACGGTATTTGTCACACCGGCCCCCTTCAATATAAATGTATAATCTCCCGTTTTCGTTGCCTTTCGGATGTCTCACGTCGCAGACTTTTCTTTGCAGGCCGACGAAACCCCGTGCACCATATTGTACACCATCGGCGACCAGAAGGTGGACGTGGGGAAGGCGACGATAATGGAGCCGAAAGAACCATTGTTCCACAGCCGGCCGATCCCCCCGAACATCTTCAAGGTTTCCGTGGCCAGTGTCAAACCGGGCCACGAGAATTTGCCTCCTCCAGTACTACTGGGGGATGACGACGAGACACCGTGGCGGCTTGGTGATTGTTGCAATGCTGGGTGGGTCCTGTTGTGGCCAAAGAGTCTGCTTCGTCTGGAGGCAGCCGGGATCACACCCACGAGCACGCAGCCTCAGCAAGGTATGAACATCAACACCCCACCTACCCAATTAGCGTCGGGTGTCGGGTTGGGTGATAGCAGACGGGGTAAGGAGGAGGCTCCATTAGTCGTTGATGACGTCGCCATGGATGAGGATGAGGACGACGATGGCGCTGCTGAACAGTATGTCTATACTGGCGCCTCCTCAGGGTTTGAGCGTCATGAGTCGGTGCCTGAATTGCCGTCTCAACATATTATGGACGACCTTCCGGTAGTAAAGAAGTTTAGGAAGAGAGGGAGGAAAGGCAAAAAAGTTGCTTCTATGATCCAGCCGTCTTAGCAGCCTTGGCTTCAGGACCATATAGATATCCCCTATGCGGATAAATGGCATATCCCCGGTCAACCAATCCTACCTGCAAGAGCGCTACGGGCCAGATTCGGCGATCTAAAGAGACTTCATGACGATGTGCTGCAGGTAGAGAAATACCTCATCGCCTCGAAAGATCCAGGATACCCACTCTACGTGGTTAACGTTCCGCGGCAAATGTCGTACGTCGACAGCTTCCCCGCGGATAAGTTCTTCCTCCGATTCGATTATATATTCGACATGTTTCACATGAAGAAGCTGGATTTTACGTTTGTCCGCCTTTATGCCTTGCACATGAACTACATCATCGGGGTTGAGCAGATATCTCATATCTGTGTCGCTGACCCGTACTACATGCACGAGGGCTTCTTGGGAGTCTGCGCAAATCACCGTGAATACGCGAGGGATTACATCGTCAGTTTCATGCTCGCCAATAAGGACAAGGGGGCGATTCTCGTGCCTTATCATCCCGTGTAAGTCATCCGCGCTGCTATCCTTCCTTCGATTTCAATCATTCATTTGCACGGTGGAGGCTAATTAATTTGAGGACTTATTTTGCGCAGTGGCAGGCGCGCCGTCCTCATCATCCTCTACCCCCGATTCTCCCACGCTCTTTACTTGGACTCGTCGAAGAACATTCACAAAAAGGATTACACCCACATCAAGGATTTTCTCGACAGTGCTATGTATTACTACCAATCAATGGGTGGAGAGGTCAGGGACAAGAAGATGAGGGGCGGCAGGGTCGCCTTCGGCCATAAGACCGACTTCTGCTGCATCCAGCAACCGAACAATTCTCTTAATGATGGATTCTATGTCCTACACCACATGCTGGAGTACAGACGGGATCACCAGAACCTTCGCATGGCACCTTCTTCCGGCGATGCCCATATTCTGCAATGGGCAAAGGACATAGGAGATATCGAGGATCATCGACTTCGAGCTGAGTTCTATAACATCCAACGCGAACTTGCCCAAATCATCATGAAGGAGGTCGTCGGAAAAACAAGGATGTTCTATGGAGAAGGACAAATGTCGCGGGAAGACGTCCGAACATGGATAGCCTCTCAGCGTCTCGACGTGAAGCCTTTCACTAGGCTCGGGGACTATCTCCCTGACTTGGATGGATGGAACGACATATTGGAGTGATTGTCGATATATGACAATGTGTTCGTTTAGTCCATACTTTCTGTATGACAAAACTTTGAGTTATGCACGGTGAAACTTTATTTGTGATGTAATTAAACCGTCCTCCTCCTCGACTAGCGAAAATCACTCTAGTTAGGGCATTTTGGGGTACGATGAACTTTGTTATTTATGCTTATGATATGTTGTTTCTATTTTTGCCAAGTCTGTCTCTTTCAGTTGCTCAACTATATATGTTGCATATCATCGACTCATGTGATGATGCAGGTGCATAGATCATAGATGGCGAAGTGCTACACCAGGAGTATATATACGACAAGTGGCCGGAGTGTCAGGCCCAGGTGTACCGGTTTCCGGTTTCCGAGCGACAGGCAGTAGTTAGTTTAGAGGTTCACGCTAATGCGAGAGAGGGATACGAACTCATGTTCTCAAAGTGATAGCTCTTCTCGCGTATATCATTGTTTAGATGGATGACGATGTATTTGCATATCATTCGAGACTTGTATCGCTATTTTCGAGATGATGACGAGAGACCACTTTGTGTTGGATGATGATTATGATGATGACATGATTTGATGAGACTAATTGTATGTATATGCTATGATTACATTTGTATGTGTATGATATGCTAAAGATTATTGTATAAAGCCTATTCAAATACAAAACAAATATGCAGGAAAAAAACTAATAAATAAACTAGTAGTAGCGAGGGGGAAATTTAGCAGTAGCGCCGCATTATCAGTAGCGCGTCCCAGCAAACAGCGCTGCAGATAATATCAACAGCGCCCTTTCCCAAAGAGCGCTACGGCTATTCATGTATAGCAGTAGCGTGGGACAACAGGCGCTATTGCTATACGTTAGCTGTAGCGCCTTATTAGTAGCGCCGGTGCCCGCGCTACTGAGAGGCCCAAAACCCTCGCTACTGCTAGGCTTTTCCCTTGTAGTGAGTCATCATCGGTGAACATCTTCATGTTGATCGTATCTTCTATACGACTCATGTTCGACCTTTCGGTCTTCCGCGTTCCGAGGCCATGTCTGTACATGCTAGGCTCATCAAGTCAACCTAAGTGTATTGCGTGTGTAAATCTGGCTTACACCCGTTGTATTCGAACGTTAGAATCTATCACACCCGATCATCACGTGCTGCTTCGAAACAACGAACCTTCGCAACGGTGCATAGTTAGGGGAAACACTTTTCTTGAAATTATTGCGAGGGATCATCTTATTTTAGCTACCGTCGTTCTAACCTAATAAGATGTAAAACATGACAAACATCACATGCAATCAAATAGTGACATGATATGGCCAATATCATTTTGCTCCTTTTGATCTCCATCTTCGGGGCGCCATTATCATCATCGTCACCGGCATGACACCATGATCTCCATCATCATGATCTCCATCATCGTGTCTTCATGAAGTTGTCTCGTGATCTATTACTTCTACTACTATGGCTAACGGTTTAGCAATAAAGTAAAGTAAATACATGACATTTATGTTGACACGCAGGTCATAAATAAATTAAGACCACTCCTATGGCTCCTGCCGGTTGTCATACTCATCGACATGCAAGTCGTGATTCCTATTACAAGAACATGATCAATCTCATACATCACATATATCATTCATCACATCCTTTTGGCCATATCACATCACACGGCATATGCTGCAAAAACAAGTTAGACATCCTCTAATTGTTGTTGCAAATTTTTACGTGGCTGTTATAGGTTTCTTAGCAAGAACGTTTCTTACCTACGCAAAAACCACAACGTGATATGCCAATTTCTATTTACCCTTCATAAGGACCCTTTTCATCGAATCTGATCCGACTAAATTGGGAGAGACAGACACCCGCTAGCCACCTGCCATGATGCTGCCGAATCAAGATAAGACTAGTAACGGCAAGTAAATTGACAAAATCGACGCCCACAACTACTTTGTGTTCTACTCATGCATAGAAACTACGCATAAACCTAGCTCATGATGCCACTGTTGGGGAACATAGCAGAATTTTAAAATTTTCTATGCATCACCAAGATCAATCTATGGAGTCATCTAGCAACGAGAGAGAGGAGTGCATCTACAAACCCTTGTAGATCGCGAGCGGAAGCGTTCAAGAGAACGGGGTTGATGGAGTCGTACTCGTCGTGATCCAAATCACCGATGACCGAGCGCCGAACGGACGGCACCTCCGCGTTCAACACACGTACGGTTGGGGAAGACGTCTCCTCCTTCTTGATCCAGCAAGGGGGAAGGAGAGGTTGATGGAGATCCAGCAGCACGACGGCGTGGTGGTGGAAGCAGCGGGGATCTCGGCAGGCCTTCGCCAAGCTCAGCGAGAGGGAGAGGTGTTACGAGGGGAGAGGGAGGCGCCAGGGGCTAGGGTGCGGCTCCCATGTGCCTCCCCACTACATATAGGGGTGGAGGGGCTGTTTTCTTGCCCTCCAAGTCCATTGGGGCGTTGGCAAAGGTGGGGGAAAGAAATCCCATCATTTCCCTTCCCCACCGATTGTTATCCCCCTTTTTAGGGATCTTGATCTTATCCCTTCGGGATATGATCTTATTCCTTGACCAGGGGTGTGGGGCCTTGCCCCCACTACCCACGTTAATGTGGGTCCCCCCATGCAGGTGGGCCCCACTCCGGAACCTTCTAGAACCTTCCCTGTACAATACCGAAAAATCCCGAACATTTTCCGGTGGCCAAAATAGGACTTCCCATACATAAATATTTACCTCCGGACCATTCCGGAACTCCTCGTGATGTCCGGGATCTCGTCCGGGACTCCGAACAACTTTCGGGTTACCGCATACTAATATCTCTACAACCCTAGCTTCACCGAACCTTAAGTGTGTAGACCCTACGGGTTCGGGAGACATGCAGACATGACCGAGACGACTCTCCGGTCAATAACCAACAGCGGGATCTGGATACCCATGTTGGCTCCCACATGTTCCACGATGATCTCATCGGATGAACCACAATGTCGAGGATTCAATCAATCCCATATTCAATTCCCTTTTCCAGCGGTATTGTACTTGCCCGAGATTCAATCGTCGGTATCCGATACCTTGTTCAATCTCGTTACCGGCAAGTCTCTTTACTCATTCCGTAACACATCATCCCGTGATCAACTCCTTGGTCACATTGTGCACATTATGATGATGTCCTACCGAGTGGGCCCAGAGATACCTCTCCGTCACACGGAGTGACAAATCCCAGTCTCGATTCGTGCCAACCGAACAGACACATTCGGAGATACCCGTAGTGCAACTTTATAGCCACCCAGTTACGTTGTGACGTTTGGCACACTCAAAGCATTCCTACGGTATCCGGGAGTTGCACAATCTCATGGTCTAAGGAAATGATACTTGACATTTCAAAAAGCTTTAGCATACGAACTACACGATCTTTGTGCTAGGCTCAGGACTGGGTCTTGTCCATCACATCATTCTCCTAATGATGTGATCCCGTTATCAACGACATCCAATGTCCATGGTCAGGAAACCGTAACCATCTATTGATCAACGAGCTAGTTAACTAGAGGCTTACTAGGGACATGGTGTTGTCTATGTATCCACACATGTATCTGAGTTTCCTATCAATACAATTCTAGCATGGATAATAAACGATTATCATGAACAAGGAAATATAATAATAACCAATTTATTATTGCCTCTAGGGCATATTTCCAACAATTTCCTGGGTATGGTCCGGTGACAGATTTATGTCATGTTCATCGCGGTGACAGGGAGCGGCTGCTGTGGTCTCGAATCCGTCGAAGATCAAGTCTCCACGGATATCTGTGACGTAGTTCAAGCTCCCAAATCTGACCTGATGGCTAGGGGCGTAGCTGTCGATCTGCTCCAGATGGCCAAGCGAGTTGGCCAGCAATGCGAAGCCGCCGAATACGAAGATCTGTCCAGGGAGGAAGATTTCCCCTTTGGACAGCATGGCTGTAGACGATTGAAGGATCCATCAAACCTTTTGGGGACGGCACAGTGGAACTCTCAATGAAATCACCAATGTCGGTGTCAAAATCGGTGGATCTCGGGTAGGGGGTCCCGAATTGTGCGTCTAGGATCGATGGTAACAGGAGATAGGGGACACAATGTTTACCCAGGTTCGGGCCCTCTCTATGGAGGTAATACCCTACTTCCTGCTTCATTGATCTTGATGAATATGAGTATTACATGAGTTGATCTACCATGATATCGCAATGGCTAAAACCCTAGAAGTCTAGCCTGTATGACTATATCTGTCCTCCGGACTAAGCCCTTCGGTTTATATAGACACCGGAGGGGATTTAGGGTTGTACAAAGTCGGTTACAGAGAAAGGAATCTTCATATTTGGGCGCCAAGCTTGCCTTCCACGCCAAGGAGAGTCCCATCCGGACACGGGAGAGAGTCTTCGATCTTGTATCTTCACAGCCCATTAGTCCGGCCCATGTCCAACAGGCCGGACGCCTGAGGACCCCTTAGTCCAGGACTCCCTCACATATCACACATCCCGAACACCCGAGGACCCCCTAATCCAGGACTCCCTCACCGGGACCAAAGCCCCCCTTTGGTCCTGGTTCGTGCCATGAACCGGGACCAATTGCCTTGCACAGCGGCGTGGTGGGAGTTTAGTCCCACCTCGCTAGTTGAGAGAGCCCCGCGTCGGTTCACTAGTGCAGAACCGGGCAATAGCACCGGTTCGTAAGGCCCTTTAGTGCCGGTCCCATAACCGGCACTAAAGTGTGGGCACTAAAGGCCCCCCTTTAGTACCGGTCCAGCACGAACCGGTGCTCAAGGGCAACCACGTGGCACGAGCCAGCTCCGGGGGCCGGGAGCCCTTTAGTACCGATTGGTAACACCAACCGGTACTAAAATGTTTGGGGGGTTTTTGGTTTTATGATTTCTTTTTCATTTAATTTTGTGTTTTCCATTTTAATTCTTTTTTGTTTGCTGGTATTTTACGATACTACACATTGTACACGTTATGCATATATATGGTAGCTAGTAGAACCAATCATATATATAGATCATCAATGTCTCACAAACCACCATATTAATTCACACATACACACATGTATAGCTATATACAGTTTCTCGTACATATGAATGTTGCCTTCGGAGCCAGTTGCATTAGCCTAATTGGTGCCTTCGGAGCATGATGACAAATTGGAAGTGGTTCATGACCTGGTCAATGGGGGCGGTAGCGGGTAATAGTATTCTCCCTTCGGATTTATGACCTGGTCGAGAAAAAATCCCGCTATTTCCTCTTGAAGTGCTTGTACGCGCTCCGTATCTAGGAGCTTGTCCTGCACCTCTATGAACTGTTAAGAAGGAGATCAATATGCATGTGTATTAGTTGTGTGACTAGATATCGATAATGGTGCACAAATTGTGAATAGTGTTCCGACAAGCGTACCCATTCCTGTCTTTGAGATCTGCTCCTTTCGGACGCCATCATGCGAATGTTCTCGCAAACGCAGTATGCACATAGATCAGTCCCCTGCGCCTGCTTTATGGCCTTTACGAGAATGGAATTCAATTTGATCAGATAATAATTAATCAAGCATGATAATATTAAAAAGATGCAGCTAGCTACCACTACTTAATTACTTACCCTGGGTCGAAACCATCTCAGCTGTCGTTTCCATTCGCCTTCCGTTTTGCTGATGAACCTTGCCCAAGCCTTGCCCGCCGACAAAGAAAATGAATAAAGGGGTTATTAAATAGTTCATATCATGAAATGACGAACTAAATAGGCCGAGATATATAGTTAATAATGATTGAAATTACCTGTTGACTATCCCAAACAAGATGTTATAGTCACTATTTTCTTTGAGTAGTGAGTCCAGTATTTCAACTGTTCCTTCGTCAACTTTAATGATACACAAGATCCAGTGAAATCTGCATGCACACACGTTTGCATGTCTTAATTAAGCGGGCATATGTAAGCAAAAACATGTAGCTAGCTAGTAGGCAAAAACAGAGAATTTGTAGTACAAGAAAGTGTGACTCACTTGAAGTTGTAAGGAAGTAGTATATCTTCATTGTATTTGAGGCGCTTCAAGAACTCGAACATGCTGTCCTCTACCTGCTTTTGATAATACTTGCTTATATTCCATGTGTATTCATTAACGGTGTTTGGGTCAATGAACCCAATGCCATAGCGTCCACCTTTTTTCATTTCATACATCTTCATCCTGCATAATACCACAGAAAAGAATATAGTGAGGATAATTACAGGTAATGATTGATCAAAAGGATCAATATAGCTAGCTTGAGACTTAAATTACAGAAAGAAATCACTTACAGACAATAGCAACTGACGATAGATTTGTCGAGTGCGTCTTGATTGTATAACTGAAACAGTTCAGAATACTCAACGGTCCCAGGTTTCTCATGGTAGTAATGATCCTTGTTGACTTGCACCATGAGGGACTGTCGATCGGATCTCTTGGTAATGTCCATGTACCATTGATGCAATTCATACATTCTCGTTGGGAGCTTCTTGACATCTTCTGGCTTGACCAAAGGTTGGCCCCGGACATATTTCCATTTTATTTCCTCCTCTGTAAGCACAGGCATGTCCTCGATCTCGAGGAGTTGTCCAACAGTGATCTTGGGTTCTTCAGCCTGCGTTATATGCTGCTGGGTTATTACCACATCGCCCACCTGGGGAACGTAAACTGTTTGCCCACAATAATATTGGCCGCGCGTACTGTCACGTGTTGTTGGCGGCACAACAAGCGGGGGGATCGGTTGCGCCCACTGTTCTCCCAGCTGGGCAACGGTTCTCCCGCATTTTTTGACAGCTGCTTGTTGTTTGCTCGAGCTCGAGCTCACCTCCTTCTGTAGACGTTGTCGATGTAACTTCTTGATGTGGCGCTCATAGTCTGTGTCAATAGGCTTAGGAGCTGGTGGTTCAGCCATACGAATGAAGTGGTCAATAACTTCCACGGGCACTTTCTCCCTTGGCGGCGGTGGCGGTTTCGGTCCAAAATGGGCGTCGACTTCTGCCCGCACTATGGCATTGGTTTGCTCCTTGGTCCTATCATAAGCCCTCTCAGGAAGAGGAGTACTGAGGTTTGGACCATATTTATATCGCTTGCCTCCGCCTGTACTTCCTGTACTATGACCTCGACTGGTACCGCTACGCACCATAGCTGCGGGGTGTCTCTTCTGCGATTGCTGAGGCGGCGGAGACGGCTGACGGGGCTGAGTTGGATGAGGAGGAGTGGCCTGAAGCTGTGCCGGACTTGGAGGAGGAGTGGCCTGACACTTTGCCGGACTTGGAGGAGGAGTGGACGTCTGACGCTGTGTCGGACTTGGAGGAGAAGTGGCCTGACACTTTGCCGGACTTGGAGGAGGAGGAGTGGCCTCACGCGTTGGTGGACTTGGAGTGGGAGTCTGCTGACTCGGTGGCGGACTTCGACGAGGAGTCGGGTGACACGGTGTTGGTGGCCTTCGAAAGATGATGCAATCCTTTCTCCATAGGATGACATGATGTATGGCCTCTCCCAATGTGTGCTCGTCGTCACCTCTAGGAATGTCAAGTTGTAGCTCCAAATATGGGTCCACCACCTCATCAACCAAGACACGAGCATAGCCCGCTAGAATCGGGTTGCAATGGAAGGTTGCCTCGGAGGAATTTGAAAAAGCAACGGCGTCCGCCACCTTCATGGATATGTTCTTCATTTTGAAGTGTAGCTCGCAGTTAGTGTTCTCCGTGATGTCATCCACGGGGTATCTATCCAGCACTGCGTCGCCCGAGGCGGAACCCACGCTGCTTCTCGGCATGGATGGGGCGGTGCTATCCAATGCTGGATCATCCGCTAGCTGTTGCAGCTGCTGAGACCCCCTTTGCTAGCTAAGTGAGTCGATCTGCTCCTGCTGCTGCTGGAATTTAACTGCCAATTCCGCTTGACTTGCTTCTAGGCCTTGAAGGTGTTCGTAGTCCCGCTTCCTCTGCTCCTCCTCCATCTTCCTCTTCTTCTCCTCCGCAATCTTCTTTCTCGCACGGGTTCTGTAGTCGGCGTTCCAGTCCGAAAACCCCTCATACCACGGAATAGCGCCCTTGCCTCATGTTCTTCCCAGGTGTTCAGGATTTCCTAGGGCACGCGTAAGCTCGTCGTTCTCTCTGTTGGGCTGGAACACCCCCGATCGAGCCTCTTCTATTGCAACAAGTATCGCATCGTCGGCTCCGTTCAGACATGCCTTCGTCGAAACATTGCCTGTCTTCGGGTCCAACTCCCCCCCATGCGCATAGAACCAAGTCCTGCACCTGGGGGCCAGCTCTTAGTAACCGGAGTGACACCTGCATCCTCCATCTCTTTCTCAGACATATCCCACTTAGGCATTGCCACCGCGTAGCCACCTGGCCCCAGCTTATGGAACTTATCCTTTTTTTCGGCATTCTTCTTGTTTATTCTCGACCGTTCCTTAGCTAATTCTGAATCCTTGAATTTCACGAAATCGTCCTAATGAGCACTTTGATTCTCTAGTATCCCCTCGAATACTGGAGTCTTCCTTCCTCTCTTGACGTACTTCTCCCATGTCATTCTCTTGTGGTTCTTGAATGCAACCGCCATCTTCCTAAAAGCAGCGTCCTTGACTTTACGCACGTCTGCTTCTGTGAAATTATCTGGTAGGGTGAAATGTTCCATGAGAGTATCCCAAAGCAGATTTTTTTTGATTCTCGTCGACAAAAGTAACATCTGGACGTGGATTTGCTGGCTTTCTCCATTCTTGAAGGGAGATCGGGAGTTGGTCCTTCACAAGAACTCCGCACTGACGAACGAACTTGTCCACAATCTTCTTAGGCGCTAATGGTTCGCCATTAGGTTTGAATGCCTTGATATTGTACTTTACGCCCTCCTTCAAATTTTTGTTCGGGCCTCGTTTCCTCCTTTTGCCTGAAGATTTGCTCGATCCGGATGGCTGAAAGAAGAAAGATCGATTCGTTAATATATCTTCAACTCATTTAAAACATGCGATGATCACCAGATTCCTGCTTATATAAATATATATACCTCGCCGGTGTTTGTTGTTTCAGGATCAACATGTTCTTCGTCATCGTCATAATCGTAGTTCATGACTTCATCAATTCGCTCGTCGCGATCGAATATCATATCACCCTCTCTGGTGTTGTTTAGAAATTCGGAGCCGTCATAATCTTCTTCATTCTGATCATCATCTGGCCCGCGTATCATATGGAACATGGTCTGTTCTCTCTCTCTGTCGGTATTGTCCGCCATAGCTTTTATTTAACTATGCCAAAAGAAATATAAAACAATTTAGTATAATCTCGAATAATAGATATAATCTCGAATACATTGTCTCGAATAATAGATATAATCTCGAATACATCGTCTCGAATAATAGATTTAATCTCGAATACATCGTCTCGAATAATATATTATATTGAATAGTACATCACTGGCTAGGTAGCTAATTAAAGATCGAATACTACAGAAGAATCTAGGACACTCGCGGTTCCTGCGGCGCGGGCGGTGGACACCCAAAGAGAAGGAACCCTCACAGGATCATAGCTGAAGTGAGATCCCTGAAGAAACTGCCAGGTATTGGAGAACCTGTCGCCCTCTAACGCAACCATGTAGCGATGGACGTGCTCGTCCTCCTCCCTGACACGATGACGTACCACCTCCGGCGGGGCCGGCTCCCTCCGCACCGAAACTGGCCCACGCGAACGCCACCAAACGAGATCAGAGTCGACGACGGGACCCGGGGCCGGGTTCCTCATCAAGCGGCGCGCCCCTCCAGGCAGCACCTCCCAGTGCCAGCCCGGCAGAGCCCAGTCCCGGACATGGGTCAGCTGGACGTCATCGCGGACGTGTCGACGGCGAGGATGCGGGCCGGGCATCGTCGACAACAAATACTAGCTATATGCCCGCAAAAAGTAACATTTTTTTAATGATTGGATTTTGATAACTAAAATTTCTAACATTTCTAACAATGCTATAATAACTAATATTTCTATAACATTTCTAATATTTCTATAACTAAAAGAAAGAAAAATTTCTAACTTTTTTATAACTATTTCTATAACTAAAAAACAGAAAAACTTCTAACAATTCTAACTTTTTTATAACTATTTCTATAACTAAAAAACAGAAAAATTTCTAACAATTCTAACTTTTTTATAACTATTTCTATAACTAAAAAATAGAAAAATTTCTAACAATTCTAACATTTCTAACAATTCTAACATTTCTCACTATTCTAACAATTCTAACATTTCTAACTATTTCTAAAAACCAGAAAAATGTCTAACAATTTCTAAAAAACAGAAAAATCTATAACTAAAAATGTATGTGTGTGTGTGCGCGCTCACCGGCCGGCGAGGCGAGAGGCGACGGGCGCGGCGACGACGGGGCGGCGACGACGGGGACGGGGACATACGGGCCGGGGCGGCGACGACGACGGGGACGGTGACGACGCGGCCAGGACGGGCCGGGACGGGGAGGCGGTGACGACGGGGACGACGGGGACGGGACGACGGGGCGGCGATGACGGGGATGGGGCGGCGACGGGGCTGGCGACGGGGGCGGCGATGAGGGATATGGAGACGGCGGGGGCGGCGGGCGACGGTGTGCAGAGAGGAGAAGAAGCAGAGGGAGAGATGAAAACTGACGAAATTTCGAAGTGTTTCTTATATAGGGGACACCTTTAGTACCGGTTGGAGCCACCAACTGGTACTAAAGGCCTGTTTTGGCCAGGCCAAGCGGCGGGAAGCGACCCCCTTTAGTACCGGTTGGTGGCTCCAACCAGTACTAAAGGCCCCCCCTTTAGTACCGGTTGGTGCCACGAACCGGTACTAAAGGGGGGTGCGCTACCAGGCGAGGGGCGCAAAGTTTAGTCCCACCTCGCCTAGCGAAGGGCAGCCGCACTGGTTTATAAACCCAGCCGCGGCTGCTCCTTCGAGCTCCTCTCAAATGCAGGCCTTCTGGGCCTACCTGTGCTGTGCTGCCCCGTGGGCCTACCGGGCCTTTGCGGGCCTGCATCCTGGCCCAACAACGGGTTGGGTTTCTAGTCATATGCAGGCCGCTCTAGCCTAGTAGGCGGGCTTTTTTATTTTATTTTTTGCTTTATTTATTTTTGAGTTGTTTTTTGTGTATTTAGAGTTTCTTTGTGAATATTTTTGCTTTAGGTACAAAAAATTACAAACTTTATGTTAGTGCCCGTAGTTTTCAAATTTGAATAGTTTAAATTTTGAATTATTTGAAATTAGTGTGAATCACTAGTTTGTGAATAACTTAACTTTAAAAATCAGTAAAGGCATGAAAGAATTTGTTTGCACATAAAATTTCTTCGCGTTTCAAATGCCAAAACACATAATTAACTACCCTAACTATTACAGAGATTCCCTTCTGGGTGTGAAACACAGAAGAAAGTGATGATAGCTAGTGAAGCCGATCACATCCCAGATCTTTGGGTGTGAAACTTTTTCTTCGCGTGTGTCCCTTTGCACCGTAACCATGGAAAATCTTCATCATTTAACGGGATGCTCGGGTCAATATTCACTGTGAATGGAGCAATTTCATCAAACTTTTCATAATCTTCTGACTTGTCTGTCTTGTCATCCACTCCCACGATGTTTCTCTTCCCAGAAAGAACTATGTGCCGCTTTGGCTCATCGTACGATGCATTCGCTTCCTTATCTTTTCTTTTTCTTGGCTTGGTAGACATGTCCTTCACATAGAAAACCTGTGCCACATCATTGGCTAGGACGAATGGTTCGTCTGCATACGCAAGATTGTTGAGATTCACTGTTGTCATTCCGTACTGCGGGTCTTCCGTTACCCCGCCTCGTGTCATATTGACCCATTTGCACCGAAACAAAGGGACCTTCAAACCACGTCGATAGTCAAGTTCCCATATGTCTTGTATATAACCATAATATGTTTCCTTTCCCATCTTGGTTTCTGCATCAAAGCGGACACCACTGTTTTGGTTGGTGCTCTTCTTATCTTGGGCGATCGTGTAAAACCCAGCCGCGATTTAGGAACACCAATCGGCTTAAGGTCAGGAATAAAGTCAATACAAAACTCAATGACCTCCTCATTTTGATGGCCCTTGGAGATGCTTCCTTATGGCCTAGCACGGTTATGAACATATTTCTTTAAGACTCCCATGAACCTCTCAAAGGGGAACATATTGTGTAGAAATACAGGACCCAAAACATTAATCTCTTCGCATAGGTGAACTACGACGTGCGTCATGATGTTGAAGAAGGATGGTGGGAACACCAACTCGAAACTGACAAGACATTGCACCAAATCATTCTGTAACCTTGGTATGAATTCTGGATCGATTACCTTCTGAGAGATTGCATTGAGAAATGCACATAGCTTCACAATGGCTAATCGAACGTTTTCCGGTAGAAGCCCCCTCAATGCAACCGGAAGCAGTTGCGTCATAATCACGTGGCAGTCATGAGACTTTAGGTTCTGGAACTTTTTCTCTGCCATGTTTATTATTCCCTTTATATTCGACGAGAAGCCAGACGGTACCTTAATACTGAGCAGGCATTCAAAGAAGATTTCCTTCTCTTCTTTGGTAAGAGCGTAGCTTGCATGACCCTGATGTATGCCGTCTTTTCCGTGCATACGTTGCTGGTCCTCCCGTGCCTCAGGTGTATCTTTTGTCTTCCCATACACGCCCAAGAAGCCAAGCAGGGTCACACAAAGATTCTTCGTCACGTGCATCACATCGATTGCAGAGCGGACCTCTAGGTGTTTCCAATAGGGCAGGTCCCAAAATATAGATTTCTTCTTCCACATGGGTGCGCGTCCGTAAGTGTCATTCAGAACAGGTTGTCCACCAGGACCCTTTCCAAAGACCACCTTCAAATCCTTGACCATATCATGTACATCAGCACCAGTACGGTGGCCATGCTCATCCGGTGATCCGCCTCACCTTTGAAATGCTTGCCTTTCTTTCTTACGGGATGCCTACTCGGAAGAAATCGACGATGTCCCAGGTACACATTCTTCTTACAATTAGCCAAATATATACTGTCGGTATCGTCCAAACAGTGCGTGCATGCGCGGTATCCCTTGTTTGTCTGTCCTGAAAGGTTACTTAGAGCAGGCCAATCATTGATGGTCACGAACAGCAACGCCTTTAGGTCAAATTCTTCCCCCATGTGCTCATCCCACGCACGTACACCTGTTCCATTCCACAGTTGTAAGAGTTCTTCAACTAATGGCCTTAGGTACACATCAATGTCGTTGCCGGGTTGCTTAGGGCCTTGGATGAGCACTGGCATCATAATGAACTTCCGCTTCATGCACAACCAAGGAGGAAGGTTATACAAACATAGAGTCACAGGCCAGGTGCTATGGTTGCTGCTCTGCTCCCCAAAAGGATTAATGCCATCTGCGCTTAGACCAAACCATACGCTCCTTGCGTCATCTGCAAACTCCTTCCCCTACTTTCTTTCGATTTTTCTCCACTGCGACCCGTCAGCGGGTACTCTCAACTTTCCGTCTTTCTTATGGTCTTCTCTGTGCCATCGCATCGCCTTGGCATGCTCTTTGTTTTGGAACAAACGTTTCAACCGTGGTATTATAGGAGCATACCACATCACCTTGGCAGGAATCTTCTTCCTGGAGCGCCGGCCCTCGACATCACCAGGGTCATCGCGGCTGATCTTATAGCGCAATGCACCACATACCGGGCAAGCGTTCAAATCCTCGTACTCACTGCGGTAGAGGATGCAATCATTAGGGCATGCATGTATCTTCTGCACCTCTAACCCTAGAGGGCAGACAGCCTTCTTTGCTTCGTACGTACTCTCGGGCAATTCGTTGTCCTTTGGAAGCATATCCTTTATCATTACCAGCAACTTTCCAAATCCCTTGTCAGATACACCATTCTCTGCCTTCCATTGCAGCAATTCCAGTGTGGTGCCCAGCTTTTTCTTGTCACCTACGCAATTCGGGTACAACAATTTTTTGTGATCCTCTAACATGCGCTGCAACTTCTTCTTCTCCAAATCACTTGCGCAGTTTCTCTTTGCATCGGCAATGGCCCGACCTAGATCATCAACGGGCTCATCTGATGCCTCTTCTTCAGCTTCTTCCCGCATTGTCGGCTCAGCTTCTTCCCCCATTGTTGTATCATCGTATTCAGGGAACCCATGGCGAGGATAGCTGTCGTCGTCCTCTTCTTCTCCATTATCTTCCATCATAACCCCTCTTTCTCCGTGCTTGGTCCAAACATTATAGTGGGGCATGAAACTGACTCAAACAGGTGGACGTGAATGGTTCTTGACGTAGAGTAATTGTGACCATTCTTACAGCCAGCACATGGACAAGGCATAAAACCATCCGCCCGCTTGTTTGCCTCAGCCGCAATCAGAAAAGTATGCACGCCCTCAACGAACTGGGGAGAGCATCGGTCATCGTACATCCATTGCCGGCTCATCTTCATTACACAACACCGAATAGACCAAATTAATACAAGTTCATACATAAAGTTCATACAACACTTAAATGCAACAAACAAATAACTCTCTAGCTAAAGCATTTAAATGCAACAACAAATGCGATCAAGATCGCAACTAAGGTAACAATGGATCCAACAGCATAATGATACCAAGCCTCACTATCGATGGCATATTTTCTAATCTTTCTAATCTTCAAGCGCATTTTCTCCATCTTGATCTTGTGATCATCGACGACATCGGCAACATGCAACTCCAATTCCATCTTCTCCCCCTCAATTATTTTCAATTTTTCTTTCAAGTACTCGTTTTCTCTTTCAACTAAATTTAACCTCTCGACAATAGGGTCGGTTGGAATTTCCGGTTCACATACCTCCTAGAAAAAATTTCTATGTCAACTTGATGGGCATAATTTGTCATAAACACGAATGCAACTAGTTTTAAAAGAGAATATATATACCACATCCGAATCATAACAAGGACGAGGGCCGACGGGGACGGATATCAAAACCATGGCACTATATGTATAACAAACAACGTACGGGTAGGATAATTATACGAGTAACTATATATCTAAATCACACAAACATCAATTTTTATATAAAATTTCATGAACAAAGAGTCTCACCACAAGGTGGTGCCGGCGACGGGACGGTGCGGGCGATCGACGGTGGTTACGACGGAGATTTAGAAGGCACTAAGTAAACCACACCTACATATGCAAACTAAGTGTTATTTTTGACCTCAAATTGCATATAAATCAAATACTAGCACATATATATATATTTCTTCCCAAATTACTAAACTCACAAATTAATCACTATATAAAGCATTGCAAGAGTAAATCTAGCAATGAGAGATGAAAGGACAAAGTTGCTAACCTTTGTGATCATTTCAATGGATGGGGGCCTTCAAATCTTGACAAAATTTGGGCAAAATGTGTGATGAGCTCGAGAGGAAGAGGGGAAGAACAGAGAGGAGAGGGGAAAGGGGAAGAACAGAGCGAGCTCGGGTGGATGAAGGGTTTATGTAGGACGACCTTTAGTACCGGTTCGTGCCAAGAACCGGTACTAAAGGGGATGGAGGGGCCCCAGTCTGACAACATCCTGCCACCACTCTCATTAGTACCGGTTCGTGGCACGAACCGGTGCTAAAGGTTCGCCACGAACCGGTACTAATGAAAGCGGCCCGGCTAGCCGTTGGAACCATACATTAGTGCCGGCTCAAATACAAACCGGCACTAATGTGCTTCACGTTTGACCCTTTTTCTACTAGTGGTTTATAAGCTCCGTTGTCGCATCCCTCTCGAACTCCTCTGAACTACAGGCCTACGGGCCTAATCTAACACTACTATGCTTGTGGGCCAACTGGGCCCACTGCGGGCCTGCATCCTGGCCCAACATGCTAGTTGGGTTTCTAGTCGTATGCAGGGCGTCGTGGCCCTGTAGGCGGCATTTTTAAAAAAATGTACCTTTTGTTTTATGCTTTACTTAATTTTTTAGACTTTTTGAGTGATTCATTTTGCTTTAGGTAATTTTTAGGTTGTTTTAAATGTCTATTTTAATGAAAAACAGATTTTGTTATTTTAGTTTGCCATTAAAGTTTCTAACAAAAAATTTCTTTATGAAAATTCTATTTGCTATTAATGTTTTGAATACAAAAATACTTTGATAATTTTAGTTGCATAAAGTTTCTATAATTTTAGTTTCAAAAATACTAGAGGTTTATAAAAGCTTTTTAGTTGATTCCTTTTGCTACTAGAGTTTTATAAAAGCTTTTTAGTCGATTCTTTCTGCTATTGAAGAATATTATAGTTTTGTTTTAGTTGATCATAATAGAATATTTAAATTGATTATTTTTAGTTCATTCTTTTTGCTACCAGTTCACTCTTTTTGCTATTAGTTCATTCTTTGAGCTAAATGACCCTGAAATTGAAAAGCACTACAAATGAACTCTGAATAGGTTGAAAGTTGGCATGGTATCATCATTTGACCGACATAGCATGTGCTAAAAAGTTGAGAGGGTTACGGCAAAAACTGGATGCACTTCACATACAAAATGGACAATCTCTTTCGAAGTATCATGGTTTCAAACGAAAACTCATCTGTTACAAATGGATTTCATTTTTTTGAAATTATTTGAACTCCAGACTTTTTGTGTGTTCAAAATGCACCATTCAAAGCCACATCATCAATTTTCAACCCTTTTTGACTTCATTTTCTATTTTTCATGCATTTACTGATTTTTCTTTTGAGCTAAATGACCCTAAAATTGAAAAGCACTACAAATGAACTCTGAAAAGGTTGAAAGTTTGCATGGTATCATCATTTCACCCACATAGCATGGGCTAAAAATTTGAGAGCGTTACGGCAAAAACTGGATGCACTTCATGTACAAAACGGACAATCTCTTTCGAAGTATCAAGGTTTCAAACGAAAACTCGTCTATTACAAAGGTATTTCATTTTTTGTACTTATTTGAACTCCAGAATTTTTTGTGTTCAAAATGCAACATTCAAAGCCATGTCATCAATTTTCAACCCTTTCTGACTTCATTTGGTGTTTTTCATGCATTTACTGATTTTTTAAGCTAAATGACCCTGAAACTGAAAAGAACTAAAAATGAACTCTGAAAATGTTGAAAGTTGGCGTGGTATCATAATTTCACCCACATAGCATGTTATAAAAAGTTGAGAGGGTTACGGCAAAAACTGGATGCACTTCGTGTACAAAACAGACAATCTCTTTCAAAATATGAGGGTTTCATACAAAAACTCATCTGTTACAAAGGTATTTCATTTTTTTGAACTTATTTGAACTCCTGACTTTTTGTGTGTTCAAAATGAACCATTCAAAGCCACATCATCAATTTTCAACCCTTTCTGACTTCATTTGTTATTTTCCATGCATTTACTGTTTTTAAGCTAAATGACCCTGAAATTGAAAAGCATTACAAATGAACTCTGAAAAGGTTGAAAGTTGGCATGGTATCATCATTTCACCCACATAGAATGTTATAAAAAGTTGACAGGTTTACGGCAAAAACTGGATGCACTTCATGTACAAAACAGACAATCTCCTTCGAAGTATCAGGGTTTCCGACGGAAACTCATCTGTTACAAAAGGCATTTCATTTCTTCACATGTAACTGCAGTGATATTCTATAGAACAAAGGAATCATCATAATAGTTGTGGAGTGAAAGTCTTCACTTTTTCTTTGCTTGTGTCCTTTGCTTATTGCGCTGTAACCATGGATAATCTTCATCGTTTAGCAGGGTGCTTCGGTCAGCCTTGACTTTGAAGGGAGGAATTTCATGAAACTTTTCATAATCTTCAGACATGTCTGTCTTGCCCTCCAATCCCATGATGTCTCTTTTTCCTAAAACAACTATGTGGCGCTTTGGGTCATCGTATGATGTATTCGCTTCCTTATCTTTTCTTTTTCTCGGTTTGGTAGACATGTCCTTCACATAGAAAACCTGCGCCACATCATTGGCTAGGATGAATGGTTCGTCTATGTACCCAAGATTGTTCAGATCCACTGTTGTCATTCCGTACTATGGGTCTACCTGTACCCTGCCTCCTGACATATTGACCCATTTGCACTGAAACAAAGGGACCTTAAAATCATGTCCATAGTCAAGTTCCCATATGTCCACTATGTAACCATAATATGTGTCCTTTCCCCTCTTGGTTGCTGCATCAAAGCGGACATCGCTGTTTTGGTTGGTGCTCTTTTGATCTTGGGCGTCATGTAAAATGTATTCCCATTTATCTCATACCCTTTGTAAGTCAATATAGTCGAAGATGGTCCCCTGGTCAACGAGTACAGCTCATCGGAAACAGTGTTGTCACCCATGAGACGTGTTTGCAACCAACTGCCGAAAGTCCTGACGTGTTCACATGTAATCCAGTCGTCACACTGCTCCAGGTGTTTGGAGCGCAAAATATTCTTGTGTTCATTGACATACAGGGTCACCAAGGTAGAATTCCGTAGAACTATGTAGTGTGCTTGAGACCAAGAATGCCCGTCCCTACATATTATTGAGTCCCCTCCTAGCGTGCCTTTTCCAGTCAGTCTCCCCTCATACCGCGATTGAGGGAGACCAATCTTCTTAAGGTCAGGAATGAAGTCAACACAAAACCCAATGACATCCACTATTTGATGGCCCATGGAGATGCTTCCTTCTGGCCTAGCGCGGTTACGAACACATTTCTTTAAAGCTCCCATGAACCTCTCAAAGGGGAACATATTGTGTAGAAATACAGGGCCCAGAATGACAATCTCGTCGACTAGATGAACTAGGATGTGCATCATGATATTGAAGAAGGATGGTGGGAACACCAGCTCGAAACTAACAATACATTGCTCCACATCACTCCTTAACCTTGGTAGGATTTCTGGATCGATCACCTTCTAAGAGATTGCATTGAGGAATGCACATTGCTTCACAATGGCTAATCGAACGTTTTTCGGTAGAAGCCCCCTCAATGCAACCGGAACCAGTTGCATCATAATCACGTGGCATTCATGAGACTTTAGGTTCTAGAACTTTTTCTCTAGCATATTTATTATTCCCTTTATATTTGATGAGAAGCCATACGCGACCTTCATACTGAGCAGGCATTCAAAAAAGATTTTCGTCTCTTCTTTGGTAAGAACGTAGCTGGCAGGACCTTCATACTGCTTTGGAGGCATGTCGTCTTTTTCGTGCACACGTTGCTGGTCCTCCCGTGCCTCCGGTGTATCTTTTGTCTTCCCATACACGCCCAAGAAGCCTAGCAGGTTCACGCAAAGATTCTTCATCAGGTGCATCACGTCGATTGCAGAGCGGACCTCTAGGTCTTTCCAGTAGGGTAGATCCCAAAATATAGATTTATTCTTCCACATGGGTGTGTCTCCCTCAGCATCATTCGGAACAGATAGTCCGCTGGGACCCTTTCCAAAGATTACTTGTAAATCATTGACCATAGCAAGTATGTGATCACCGGTACGGACGGCGGGCTTCTTCCAGTGATCTGCCTCGCCTTTGAAATGCTTGCCTTTCTTTAGACATTGATGGTTGGTCGGAAGAAGTCGATGATGCCCCAGGTACACATTCTTCCTGCATTTGTCCAGATATATACTTTCAGTGTCATCTAAACAGTGCGTGCATGCTTGGTATCCCTTGTTTTTCTGTCCTGAAAGGTTACTGAGAGCAGGCCAGTCATTGATTGTTACAAACAGCAACGCATGTAGGTCAAATTCCTGTTGTTTGTGCTCATCCCACACACGTACAGCATTTCCATTCCACAGCTATAAAAGTTCTTCAACTAATGGCCTTAGGTACACATCAATGTCGTTGTCGGGTTGCTTAGGTCCTTGGATGAGAACTGGCATCATGATGAACTTCCGCTTCATGCACAGCCAAGGAGGAAGCTTATAGATACATAGAGCCACGGGCCAGGTGTTGTGATTGCTGCTCTGCTCCCCAAAAGGATTAATGCCACCCGTGCTTAAACCAAACCATACTTTCCTTGTGTCACCTACAAAGTCCTCCCAATACTTTCTCTCGATTTTTCTCCACTGCGACCCGTCAGCGGGTGCTCTCACCCTCCCGTCTTTCTTACGGTCCTCTCTGTGCCATTGCATCAGCTTGGCATGCTCTTTGTTTCTGAACAGGCGTTTCAACCGTGGTATTATAGGATCATACCACATCACCTTGGCAGCAACCCTCTTCCTGGGGCACTCGCCATCAACATCACCAGGGTCATCTCGTCTGATCTTATACCGCAATTAATGCACCGCATATCGAGCATGCATTCAAATCCTCGTACCCATCGCGGTAGAGGATGCAGTCATTAGGGCATGCATGTATCTTCTAAACCTCCAATCCTAGAGGGCATACAACCTTATTTGATGCGTACGTACTGTCAAGAAATTCGTTATCCTTTGGAAGATTCTTCTTTAATATTTTCAGTAGCTTCTCAAATCCTTTGTCAAGTACACCATTCTCTGCCTTCCACTGCAGCAATTCCAGTGTGGTACCGAGCTTTGTGTTGCCATCTTCGCAATTGGGGTACAAACCTTTTTTGTGATCCTCTAACATGTGGTCGAACTTCAACTTCTCCTTTCCACTTTCGCATTGTCTCTTTGCATCAACAATGACCCGACGAAGATCATCATCGGGCACATCGTCTGGTTCCTCTTGATCTTCAGCTTCCCCCGTTGCATCATCACCGTATTCAGGGGGCACATAGTTGTCATCATCCTCTTCTTCTTCGGTGTCTTCCGTCATAACCCCTCTTCCTCCATGCTTGGTCCAAACATTATAGTGTGGCATGAAACCCTTATAAAGCAGGTGGGTGTGAAGGATTTTCCGGTCAGAGTAAGACTTCGTATTCCCACATATAGGGCATGGACAACACATAAAACCATTCTTCTTGTTTGCCTCAGCCACTTCGAGAAAATTATGCACGCCCTTAATGTACTCGGAGGTGCATCTGTTACCGTACATCCATTGCCGGTTCATCTGCGTGCATTATATATAATTAAGTGTGTCAAACCATTACAGAACATCATGAATACAGAAGTGGCCAAATTAATAGAAGTTCATCATCACATTAAAACCAAAGTACATACATAGTTCTCATTGAACAACGTATAGCTCTCCAGAGCATCTAATTAAACCATACATTGAAACTATCTAAAACATTTCAATGCAACAATAAATGTGATCATAATTGCAACTAAGGTAACAATTGATCCAACGGCATAATGATACCAAGCCTCAGTATGAATGGCATGTTTTCTAATCTTTCTAATCTTCAAGCGCATTGCATCCATATTGATCTTGTGATTATCGATGACATCCGCAACATGCAACTCCAATATCGTCTTCTCCTCCTCAATTTTTTTCAATTTTTCCTTCAAGTAATTGTTTTCTTCTTCAACTAAATTTAACCTCTCAACAATAGGGTCGGTTGGAATTTCCGGTTCACATACCTCCTAGATAAAAAAAAATCTATGTCACGTTTGTCGGCATAATTGTCATAAACACTAAATGAAACAAATAGTTATAAAGATAATATATATATATATACCACACCCGAATCATAGACAGAACGAGGGCCGACGGAGGCGGATACGAAAACCATCGCACTATATAATAACAAACAATAATAAAAGTAAGAAAATTACACAAGTATCTATCTAAATCATACAAGTAAGAACTTTTTTCTTTTAGAAAGAAGATAAGATCAAGAGGCTCACCACAGTGGTGCCTGCGATGAGATCGGCGCGGGCGATTGACGGCGGTGAGGACGGGGACGGGACAGGACGGACCGCCAAACCTAGACAAATCTTGAGAAAAATGGAGCTTGGACAAGGAGCTTCGAGACGAGAAAGCTTAAGTGTGGCTCGGGCATTTCATCGAACACCTCATGTGCATAGGAGGTGAGCTAGAGCACCACAAAGCTCTCCCACGGCCGGCCAAAAAAACAGAGCACTCCACTGCTCTGCTCGCGGGCAAAGGGGGCATATATAGGCATCTCTTTGGTCTCGGTTCGTGGCTAGAACCGGGACTAAAGAACCCCATTTGGTCCCGGTTCCAACCACCAACCATAACCAATGGTTGTGGGCCAGGAGCGAGGCCCATTGGTCCCGGATCATATCTGGAACCGAGACCAAAGGTGCCAGACAAACCGGGACCAATGGCCCCCGAGGCCCGGCCGGCCCCCTGGCCTCACGAACCGGGACCGATGCCCCCATGGGTCCCGGTTCGTGAACCGGGATTAATGGGCTTACCTGGCCTGGACCAAAGCCCTGTTTTCTACTAGTGGCCCCTCACGATGGAGGTAAAAGTCTACATCCTGCTTCATTGATATCGATCATGGTGATGCTCACGATTACAAGGGTGCTCTTTCGCTACCTATCCCTCGAGAGCTATATGATTTGTCTGTCTTACCTTGTCAAACTTGTCCCTCTTGGGGTGCCCTGCCCCTCCTTATATAAGTTAGAGGAGCGGGTTACATGTAGAGTCCTAGTAGGATTAGGACTATTCTATTACAAGTGGAATCCTAGTCTTGCTTCCTTTGTAGGGAAATATTCCTTATGCCTTCCTTCTCAAACTGGCTCACCGGACACCGTACCAAGAGTCGGCCTTCTCATTGGTCACCTTCTGGGCCTTGGGCCTTGTCGTCTGTCTGACCTGCTCGTCGGGTCACTAGTGATTCGCAAAGCTCGGGCGGGTTACCCGTGAGTCCCCAGGTCTGGGTGGGTCACCAGTGAGTCGCCAAGCTCCTGCCGGGTCATACATCTGGCCGGGTACACCGCGGGGTATATCCCTGACATTAGCCCCCAGTTTAATTTTGATTTATCCATGTTAAACTCATCCTGTAAAATAAACACAAGAACAAATTTGACAGGTTGTGCGCCGGGTGTAACATTCTTCTAAGCTGGCTTCTATTCATCCTTAAGTCCTTGTCACTTCCTTCTCGTGGAAAGTCCAGGTTAATAGGCAAACTTCATAATCAATTTGCTTGTAGAAAAATATTGTAAAAAAGAATCCATTAGAGTCGGTCTCCAGTGCTTTAAATGACAAAAATATTGGTCTTGAAATACTCATCTGACTTTCAATCGGCTTGAAGATGTAGAGCTTGCTGAGTTATGATTTCCAAAATTGTCGGGTTATAAAAACTGATGATTCCGGGTCATGACTGTTATAGACACTGGGTCATGATTTGTTACCAACGTCGGGTTATGTAATTTATCTTCCTGGTTTGCTCAAAACTGAAAATTTGAAGATGTTCCTCCCTTATATGCATATCACCTGTAGCCCCAAGTCTTAAGAGGAGAACGTAGTGATAGCTTAAGACTTGCTTTAATATAAATGCTGCAACTTTGGAGAAATCCGGGTTGTTCATCTAAATCGCCAGTCAAAAAACTTAATGTTGTATATTTCACATGTGTAGCCCCAAGGGCCGGGTTGTCTTGCCTGCAGCAACCTGGGACTTGTAACTGTCTTATGCTCATAAAATTTCAACCAGTGTAGCCCCCAAGGGCCGGCTCATCACTATGTGATGAGTCGGGTCTTCAATAAGGCGAGTTAAAAATGACCTTACATTAGCCCCCAAGTGCCATGGTGCATGCTTGCAGTGACATGGGACTTGCATACTTGATATAATCCTGATTTGAATAATATAGCCCCCAAGTGTCGGGTCGTATGCCTGCAGTGACTCGGGACTATTCCTTCCATTATAAAATAAAACCATATCCATCGTCTGGATGATGTTGCTGAAATCTCTGCATATCAATATTGAACCATGTTGTAAGTTGGTATTTTCGGATGAGAAAATAATAGCCATTATTCTGAAGGAGCTTTGAAAACCTCAATCATACTACTGGTTATTTATAACCATAATAAAAAAATCCAGCTATGTTGCCTATTAAAGATTTGAACAATATAATCCGGTTGGAAAACCTCAATCATTGAAAATTGGTTATGACAACCATAATGAAAAATCCAATAATATTTGACTATTAAAGATTTGAATAATATAATCCGACATGAAAACCTCAATCACAAGATCTTGACTGTTGACAAGTAAATCTAGAGTTAAATACTCAGTGGCTCTTGGCCGATGACGATTTAATGCGCATTCATTGTAATCCGGAATTTTTGTAACCCAGCGGCTTATAGCCTTTGTAAAAATCAAGAACTGATAACCCTTTAAAACACCAACTTTAATCTTTGATGATGCTCTTGAACTTAACCATTTATGTAAACCATAGCTCAGCATGTCCTACACAAAGTTTAAACAACATATGCCCTGGCGACTTAACGTCAAAAGCCAGGGCGAGTAACAACATAACATAGTCTTATGCAATTATGGAAAAGACTGCAATTAAGGCCATCAAAGCCAAAATATACTGGCGACTTAAAGTCAAAAGCCAGGGTGGGTTATCAAACCTCGCCTATTCGTATAACCAGGAAAACATACATGTAGAATTGACTTATACTGCCGGTTTACATCGTCATATCTAGTGAGGGTGACAACCCAAATATTTTATAAGCGCATGACTCCAATTGCGCAATCCAAAGTATGCTGGCGAATTAAAGTCCATAGCCAGGGCGGGTTATGAAAAAACCCCAATATTCATATAATTATTGAAATACATACCTGTAGATTGAAACTATGGTGACATCTTGATAAGTAATGTCCGTAGCGGGTGTTAACCCGAAGTCATGAAATATCATGATCTTGATTGCTCAAGGCAAAAATATCCTCGCGACTTAAAGTCCGCTGTTAGGGCGGGTTATCAAACCCAAAAATGCTCAAATATGAGTCGTATAATTAGGGCTGCATGGCCCAAATTGTGAAAACCATGTGTTAACATGAAAGAAGGATATAAATCCAAAATTTTCAGAAAGACAACAGTCCAGAAAAATCAAGGCTTTCATAGGCCGCCAAGCCTAAAACCCAAGTGCTTTCATGGGCCGCACAGCCACTGAGTTAATCCTTGCTATCCGTAAGTCACATGACAAACCGCCGTTTTAACCTTAATGAGTTCAGAGTCTTAGTTAAAAGATTGGCTGTCAAGAGTACGGCGGGTCATTCCAGGATTACCTGGGCGGAGTAGCATCGACATACAGGCAGGATAACCCGGAATTCGGCATGGAGGCCGGTCAAGAGGGTAAGCATAGCTATGTTCATTGAGCAGGAAGCCCCCAAGTGACATATAATATGGCATGTAAGCCAATCAAGAGGGTAAGCATATCTATGCTCATTGAGCAGGAAGCCCCCAAGTGACCTATAATATGGCATGTAAGCCGATCAAGAGGGTAAGCATAGCTACTTTCATTGGGCAGGAAGCCCCCAAGTGACTCATAATGTGATAAGCCAATAAAGCAGGATATCTATGTTTGAACTGCGCACTGCGTCAATTTCTCTTTTGCAACCTTTAATTTTTTTTTTGAGAACTCGAACTTGCGAGAGATGAATTCCTCTTGAACCGGATGTTGAACCGGAATCTTTTCTTATAACCCGGAACTCTTCTATTGAGCTGGAACATTTTTGACTGCCAGACACTTTTAAGCCGGAAATTGTCTGACAGCCTTTTGAATTATTCAACAACATGGTAGTAGCCTCCAGGATCGGGTTATTTTCCCTCCAATGACCCGGGGTCATGAATTGACTGAATCATGTCATTGTAGCCCCCAAATCTTAAGACGACTCGAGGAGTTAGCTTGAGATTCTCCATACTTAACCGTGATATAAGCCGGCATATAGTTGAATAGTAAAACGTTGTAATCTCAGTGGGTTATAAATGTTGTCGTATGAGTTGTGTCAGTAATCCGGCCGATGGTTCATCCCAGTTGGTTGTTGAAATTACCCAAACCGCAATAGCGGTGACTTGTGTGCCTGTCCATTGATCCATCCGGTGTAGTCAAAGGTCATAGCTTGATGATCTCTTTTGTAATGATGAATGGTTCTGCATATTAAATTTCATAAACGAGAGTAATTGTTCTTGAAGAAAGTAAAAATGTATCAATACAAACTTGATAGGATGAATTTCACCTGATATGTTATATCGAAAATTATCAGCCATAGGATTGCAGCAACGATGACAAAGGAGGCGGCTTAAAACGCGGCACCAGGCGGCTCAGAAGGGATCCTCCGGGTCATGTTGACCATTGATTTTTTTTCAGCACTTTGTCCACTTTGACTTTTCTTTTCTGTTGTTTCAATCAGTGCAGGCGCACGGGAAGGGAGCAGCCTGCAGGGCCGTGGGCGGCCGGGTCAGCACCTGCTGGCTGGCGCGGGGCGTCTCAGAGGAGGCCAGGACAAGGGCAAGGCCTGAGGCGACGGGGAAGAACCGGCGCGGCAGCTGACCACGGAAGCGGGCAGGGCGGCTCAAGGTGGCTCGGAACGGGGCGGCAGAAGGGTGCCGGCGTCCGCGGGAGAGAGGATTCAGCGCGGGGGGCGGCTGAAGTGTCGGGCGTGACCCGGCAGGGCGGCTCACAGCGACGGGGCGGCTCCGCGCTGTTGCAGCTGAGGCAGACTTACAAGGCGGAGGCCGGTGACTCACGGCGGCGTCTTGGCACGTACACTGCAGAGGTGGAGAGCAACGGCGGCTCAGCGGGGGCGCCGGCGGGTCACGGCCCCGGCGGCTTTAATTGAAGGGCGGCTCAGATGCGTTGGCGTGGCGGCTTGTAGTGGCGCGCCGGCTCGGAGCGAAGCAAGCACCGCGGAGGGCGAGCGCAGTACGATGCGCCAAAAGTAGAGAACAGCGGCCGTAGCTGGTTCAGCGAATAATCAGCGCAGCCGGCGCGGAGGAGGGCCCGCGAGGCGAGGCAAGTCAACGTACAGCAGCGGCTTGAGAGGCCGGTTTGAAGGCGGACGGCAGCTCGAGGGAGCGGTGGCCGAGTCAGCAACGTGGTCGACGGAGACCGAGTCCGCTTCCCAGCCGTGGACTTCCGCGTGCGTGGCCTTACTGTTCAGGCCAGCCTGATCCCGCGATGAGCTTTGCCAGGAGAGGGTGCAAGAGGAAACCGGCTTGATGTCTTCTGTGGATTCTGACTACCACGTACGTGGAGTTCATACCCTTCGGTTAGCTTGATTACTTTGTACTTGGAGTAGCAATGGCTTCCTTTGTATTCTTTCGTTGATCTTGATCCCAACTTTTGACTTTTTCCCGTATAGCAAATTTGTCTTTGACGGTTGAACAAACCCAGTATAGATCTTCCATAAACCAAGTATGGGCAGCGGAATTTTAAGCCTGTGCTTCACCCGTTTGTTGATGTGGCTGAGTACCTCCATAGCGAGCTTGCGGACGAACATGGAGGCGGAGGAATAAGGGAGCACGCAGAGGCGCGAGGCGGGCATCGTCGGCGAAGGCCAGCCGCGTGAACACCCGGCCCAGGGCGTCTTCCTTCTCCGCGCCAGCGGCTGGGCTCTCGCGGTCGCCGCTGGTCTGATCTTGAGAGTACCAGGCAAAAACTGCTTGTTGACGAGCATGACTGGCGACTCAGTGAAACCAAGTAATAATGGGCCGTTCGAAGCCGCAGAGGCGCCGGGCCGGCTTGGAGCAGCGACCGGTGATGGCTCGAGACCTACGGTATCGACAACTTTGTGGTAACAGAGGGTCGCGGCGGGTCAACAGTGATCGGGACGGCGACCGCTCGGAGAGGAGGCAAGGCCGAGCTCGAAAACAGGGGCCCGGGGCCACGACCGCACACAGCAGAGGCGGGCGTGAGCGCAGCGGTGGCTCGGGGCGGGCGGCTTAAGGCCAACTCCACCGCACGACCTCAAACGGACATCCGATTTGACCGGATTTTGTTTCTTTGAAGCGGCAATGGGTTCATCCATGTCCGTCTCTATCCGTTAGGTCGTGGGTGTGCCCAACGCGTGGCCGCACCCCAAATCATGTCTGTGTTGGCTGTGATAAAAAAATAGAAAAATCAAAATAAAATGTCTAAAAAAGTAAATAAACGCAGATAAAAAAACATAATTAACATAAGTTAGGGGTCACGGCCACAAAACGGCCCAGTTTCACGGTTCACATTGCCATAATTAAACGTAAAAACAAAATAAAAACGGCCGCCGCCCGCGCGCTTCTGCCGTGCCCGTCGCTGTCGCCGTCTTCAGTGGTTGTCGGTGTCGTTGTCGTCGCTGACGAGGTCGACGTAGTCCGGCGGCGTCCAAAGGTGGGCCGGCTGTGCGTGATAGACGGGGGCGGGCCGGAAGGCAGCAGGTGCCTGCACCACATCCTCCCGTGGCAAAGCCTCCGCTCCGGTGACCGCGGCGGTGTGGGGCACCAGTTCACGCCCCCCACGGCGTCGGCCATCTCCGAAGCCGTGCACGACCAGCTCCACTACTGGCCCACCAGGCCTGGGTGGAACGCGGCCGCCGGCGCCTCCTCCATCACCTCCTCCGCCGCCACCATCTCTAGCTCGGGGATGGCGACGTCGCCGGCCGCAGAGAGGGCCATCGTCTCCTTGAGGCCCGGCCATCGTCGCTCATCGTGCGTGTTCATGGAGTCCTCCATGACACGTTGCATGAGCCGGGCCTCCTCCTCCGCTGTCATGCGAGGAGGTGGAGGTGGCGATGGAGATGGGGAAGGCGACGGCGTGGGCGTGAGGCCGCGCACCCGCGCACCTCCTGACGTGGCCGCCACGGCCCCGACGCCGTGCCAGCGAAGTAGGACGCGTGCCGCACGTCGTGCTCGTCCTGGAGCCACGTGTCCTAGAGCACAAAGTCGGGGGCGTACCTATCGTCGTAGTAGAGGTCGTCGGGGAGGCGGTGGCGGCGGTGCTCGATCTCATCGCGGCGCGCACAGTCGCTCATCGGGACCGGCGGGATCGGGAGCCGGTCGGCGAAGAGGTGCCAGTTGCTGGGGAGGTGGACGTCACTCCACGGGACCGGCGTCCGCGTCTCCCAATAACGCCGACAAACATCGGCGTTGAGGTACTGCCGGTCGCGCTCGCCGGCGGCCCTAGGGCGATGGTGAATGGGGCTGGCACGGGGCCCTGACGGGAGGTGCGCGGCAGCGATGCGGCCTCCTCTTTCACAGAGCCGCGGCGGCGTCCCTAGGAGGAGCCGGCCTCGCGGTCATGCTTCCCCTTGCGGCCGTGGTTCCATAGCCCCATGGCTGCGAGGCGGCCGGCCGGCGAGTTCGAGGCTAGGGTTTGGGGGTTTGGAGGTGTCGGGTTTCGAGGGGGCAGAGAGGGGCCGGAGTGAGAAGTGTGGACGATGACCGGTCCACGGCTTCCCCATTTAAGAAGGACGGCGATCGTTCGCCTGGGCGGATGACAGGCGGGGCTGGCCGCGCATGCCCATTTATGTTGACGGGTGGGAGGTATGTGGCCGCCTGCCACGCGGCCCCGACACGGACGAGTGACGCGTCCGTTTGCTGTCCGCCGCGACCCAAACCCAGCGCATGTTTACGCTCGAAATGGGTCGGCCCGGACACAAAACGGATCAGATGGGTCCGGGCCGTCACGCGCTGGGCCAACTGATTTGTCCGTTTTACTCCAAACAGACGAGGCCAGATAGGATGGGGTTGCACGGTGGAGTTGGCCTAACACACCGGAGGGCCGGCCAGGCAAGACGGCGGCTCGAAGGCCACATCGGGACTAGCAGCCCATGTGAACGAGCGTTTCTTGACGCTGGAAAAGTGAACCTTTCTTGATGCTGTAGGTGAGGCCACGGGGAAGCCGCCGTGGCAGGGGAGTCCGGGTCAGATCTGATTTTTTTTCCTTTGTAAAAAACTCTGATTTTTCTTGGAGGGATGGACAGGACTCTTTGGTCAAGGCTATGCGGCGTAAAGCGGCGCAGAACCTCGACAACCAAGGTACTTCATCATCACTCAAATCATTTTTATCTTTTTCTAATACATCCATCGTTTCCAAGTTGAATAATGTGGGTGTTAGTCTAGGAAATAATGAGAATGATATTTCTGTTTCGACAAATGCTTTGAAACATTTGGAATATGACTGATTGAAGGTTACTCCACGAGTTTCTAGCAAATCTTTTATCTCACATCTAGATTAGGAGGAGCTGCATGCCACATGATCAGATGTCAGCTACTCGCTCATGTAGTAGGGGAGATTTCGGACGTGGGCTTGGAGGAACCCGGGCTTAGCTCATTGCTTGAGCTTACAGCTTCCGGTCGTAAATCCAAGTCGGACCGTTCGAAAAAATGTCGTAAATCCTCTAAGAGGGCGAAATTTTCTAAATCTCCTATTCTTTCCTCATGAATGGCATGTTCTTTCATAGCAGAGGTCTTGGTGACTTGGCTAAACATCTATTCATTGCGGAATGTAATAGGGAACACAATTTAGACTTTTTGGCTTTATCTGAAACGGGGAGACGTGATTTCTCAGTAAGTCTTCTTAACCGTCTTTCTGGCGGGATAGACTATACTTGGATTTCTCGGCCACCTCGAGGTCGTCCTGGGGGCATTTTACTTGGCGTAAACACGGGGACTATGGATGTGTTGGCTAGTTCGGATGATGAGTTCCACATTAAACTCCATATCCGGAACAAAGCCGACAACTTCACATGGACCCTCGTCGCTGTGTATGGAGCAGCCCAGGATGAATTCAAGGCTGATTTTCTCCGTGAATTGGTTAATCTGGCGAAGGAGAATCCCTACCCCATTCTTATCGGTGGGGATTTTAATTTTCTACGATTTCCAAATGAGAAAAGCCGAGGTAGGTTTGATAATCATTGGCCTTTCCTTTTCAACGTTGTCATAGACAGTCTAGATTTGCGAGAGGTTTCCATGATTGGAAGACAGTTCACTTGGGCGAACAGTCTTCCAGAACGGACATATGAGAAACTAGATCGCGTATTAATGGATACCGACTGGGAATCTAGATTCCCTATGGTTTCTGTACGCGCTCTACCTCGTATAGAGGCTATCTCAGACCACGCACCCATCCTTTTAACTACTGGATTGCCACGACCGTAGCACAGACGCAAGTTCAAGTTTGAACTGGGTTGGTTGCATCGGGATGGATTCCATGACATGGTCAAGAAGGTGTGGGATAAACCGGTTGCCGGGCTTACCCCAATACACAAATGGAACAACAAAATCCGTGCATTACGTAAGTTCCTTAGTGGTTGGGATAGGCACACTGCGGGTATCCTCAAAAAGGAGAAGCTTCGTCTTTCGTCTATCATTGATGAATTAGAAGCTTTGGCAGAGGTTAGACCTCTATCTGAGCATGAAATCGACATCAAGTCATTCGAATGCACAGATAGCTAGCATGCTGCGTGAGGAGGAACTCAAATGGTACCAACATAGTAACTCTCAATTTAACCTGAAAGGTGATTCGAATACTAGATTTTTCCATGGAGATGCCAATGGCAGACATCGGAAGAAAATTATTCATTCCCTACAACAGGATGAGGGCATGATTGAGGGACATGAGCAACTTAAATATTATATCACTAATTATTATAAAAATTTGTTCGGAGCCCCAGAGGAAGGTAACTTCTCAATGGATGAGTCCCGAACGGATGACATTCCCCAGGTCTCTAATGAGGAAAACGACCTTCTAACAGCCCCATACTCCGAGGAGGAAGTTAGAAAGGCGGTTTTCCTAATGGAGCACAACAAAGCCCTGGGTCCAGATGGTTTTCCTGCTGAGTTCTACCAGAACTTCTGGGAAGTCATCAAGTCGGATCTCCTACTTTTGTTTAGCGACCTACATGCTGGCCATCTGGAATTGTTTCGCTTAAACTTCGGTGAGATTATTTTATTACCTAAGGTTAATGAGGCTGAAAGGATACAACAATATAGACCTATTTGCCTCCTTAATGTTAGTTTTAAAATATTCATGAAGGTTGCGACTATTAGGCTAAATTCGGTTGCTGAACATGTGATTCGTCCTTCACAGACTGCTTTTATGCAAGGAAGAAACATCCTAGATGGAGTTGTTATCCTTCATGAAACAGTCCATAAATTATATCGGAAAAAGTTGAATGGGGTGGTACTCAAAATAGACTTTGAAAAAGCATATGACAAAGTCAAATGGCCATTTCTTCAACAGACTCTCAGAATGAAAGGATTTTCTGCAGAGTGGTGCGCTATGGTCCATAGCTTCGTTTCTGGAGGTAGTGTTGCCATTAAGGTCAATGATGACGTTGGACACTATTTCCAAACAAAGAAGGGATTGCGACAAGGTGACTCGGTATCGCCCATGCTATTCAATAGTGGCGGATATGCTAGCGGTCATGATTGAGCGTGCCAAGGTTGATGGCCAAATTGATGGAGTAGTAAGTCATCTAGTTGATGGTGGTCTCTCTATACTTCAATATGCCGAAGATACGATTCTCTTCATGGATCATGACCTCGAGAAAGCGAGAAATCTGAAATTAATTTTATCAGCATTCGAGCAGCTCTCAGGTCTGAAGATCAACTTTCACAAAAGTGAATTGTTTTGTTTTGGCGAGGCTCAAGACGAGGCCCACCTATGCGCTGAACTGTTCGGATGTGGGTTGGGCCAGTTTCCGATCACGTATTTGGGGATACTGATACATTATCGGAGACTCACAAATGCTGAATGGAAACATGTCGAGGAGAGGCTACAAAAAAGACTTAGCAGTTGGAAAGGTAAATTGTTGTCTCTAGGTGGAAGATTGGTCCTCATAAACTCAGTACTAAGTAATATGGTACTATATATGATTTCCTTCTTCCAGTTGCCAAAAGGAGTTTTACATAGATTGGATTATTTCCGATCAAGATTCTTTCGGCAAGGAGATAGCGAGCGAAAGAAATATCGACTGGCTAAATGGAGTGTGGTTTGTCGTCCCAAAGACCAAGGCGGGTTGGGCATTCATGACCTTGAGGTTAAGAATAGGGCCCTCCTCAGCAAATTGCTATTTAAATTACTGACCGAAAATGGTGTATGGCAAACCCTCCTGAGGAGGAAATATGTGGGCTCCAAGGCGGTATCCCAAGTATACTGGAAGCCTGGGGATTCTCACTTTTGGGCGGGTCTAATGGCTACAAAGAAATATTTCTTCTCCTATGGATCCTTCTCGATTAAGGACGGCTCAGAAATTAGATTCTGGGAGGACAAGTGGCTAGGAAATGCCACACTCCGGGAACAATATCCGGCTCTATACAACATTCTGCGTCACAAGGGTGATACTATTGCCACTGTAATGGAATCATTTCCGCCAAATGTGACGTTCAGAAGAGATTTAGTTGGACCTAGACTCCAATCGTGGTACATCCTGCTTTAACGGTTGTCCACGGTGCAATTGTCACATGGATCTGATGTATTTCGATGGAACCTACATGAGAATGGAAAATTCTCAGTGGAGTCTATGTATAGAGCGTTAATCCAGTCTGATGTGCCAGTTGATAATAAGAAGAAGATCTGGAAGATGAAGATACCTTTTAAGAATAAAATATTTGCATGGTATCTTCATCGCGGAGTCATTCTTACTAAAGATAACCTTATCAAGAGGAATTGGCATGGAAGTCCGCGATGTGTTTTTTGTCATCATGATGAGACAATAAAACATTTATTCTTCCAATGCAAATTGGCTCGGTCTATATGGTCAGTCATCCAGATAGCTTCTGGCTTGTATCCTCCTTGTAGTGTTGCCAATGTATTTGGCAACTGGTTACATGGGATTGATCACAGGTTAAGAACTCTTCTTAGGGTGGGAGCGCTAGCCGTTATTTGGTCGCTCTGGCTATGTAGAAATGATAAGGTTTTTAACGATAAAAGTACTTCTCTAATGCAGGTTATCTACAGATGTACCGGGACTCTTCGTTTATGGTCCTTTCTACAACGAGTGGAGAATCGAGACCTATTTACGGAGGTGTGTACACAATTGGAGGATACGGCGAGGGATACTTTTATCCAACATGGGTGGCAACATGATCATAGGATTGGCCCACCTCCGCTTTAGGCGTTATACAGACTCTATATTTGTATTCGGCCTATCTATTTTTAGTTCTTGCAGAGGACTTTGTGTGGCTGTGTGCATCTTAGTTATGCAAAGGCTGGGTGTAATGCTTAAACCTTTTAAGTAATAAAGCGCCCCTTTTCGAAAAAAACGAGTCTCTTCGGTTGTTTGTCTGATTCGGTGACCCGAGCTGGACGCAGTGGAGACCTTAACCGTACTGGTTTGGGCGAGTTAGGGCATGTACAATAATTAATAAGATAGTGTTATTTTAAGTCTTGTATATAATTTAGACATGATAAAAAAATATCTACAATAAATCATCTTTTAGCCTTATATCTTCAATAAGTAGTTATTCCTAAAAACATGGTGAGACATATTATGCTAAGAGATCATTTCTTGTCTTTTCTTAAATAAGATAAAACAAGCCTTTTCTTACAAGTTATCTTCCTTCCACCTCATCATTTATCTTAACTGGCACTCTTAAGATAGCATCATTGTACATGCCCTTATACGCCTGGACTTGACACGCCGGCAAAACAGACAGCGGCGGAAAAACAACGTTTTCAGTGACTTTTGTGACTCGATCGCTCCCTCAGATGAATAGCGGTTGACTTATCTTGAACTCAAATACTCTACTGCCGGATCCAAAGTAGTCCAGCAAATTTAATTAACCCGGCTGCACCTCTGCCCCGGATTTGTCCAACTTCGAGCTATTGATCATGTCGGCTTTTCTTTATTTAACCAAAACGTGAGCTTCTCGATCCTTGATGAATTTCCTCCAAAAACTCAATACCACCGTGCGCAGGCCCCACGATGGGAGCAAACTGTCGTGATTTTGTCACGGCAGATGTCCTAGTGTGAGGATTTGGTCGTGAGGCCAACGCAACTAGGTAGTAGCTTGAACAGGATTGGTCAGAATCGAGAGACGCGAGGTTTCCCCCAGGTCCAGCCCTCACGGTGGAGGTAAAAGCCTAGATCCTGCTTCATTGATACTGATCATGGTGATGCTCACGATTATAAGGGTGCTCTTTCGCTACCTATCCCTCGAGAGCTATATGATTTGTCTGTCTTAACTTGTCAAACTTGTCCGTCTTAGGGTGTCCTGCCCCTCCTTATATAAGTTAGAGGGGCGGGTTACATGTAGGGTCCTAGTAGAATTAGGACTATTCTATTTACAAGTGGAATCCTAGTCTTGCTTCCTTTGTAGAGAAATATTCCTTATGCCTTCCTTCTCAAACCGGCCCACTGGACACCGTACCAAGAGTTGGCCTTCTCCTAGGTCGCCTTCTGGGCCTTGGGCCTTGTCGCCTGTCTGACCCGCCTGCCGGGTCACTAGTGATTCGCAAAGCTCGGGCGGGTTACCCGTGAATCGCCAGGTCCGGGCGGGTAACCAGTGAGTCGCCAAGCTCCAGTCGGGTCATACTGTTGGGGAACGTTGCAGAAAACAAAAATTTTCCTACTCGTTTCACCAAGATCATCTAGGAGTTCATCTAGCAACGAGTCATCTAATGCATCTACATACCTTTGTAGATGGCGCACGGAAGCGTTCAAAAGAACGGTGATGATGTAGTCATACTCGACGTGATCCAAATCACCGATGACCAAGCGCCGAACGGACGGCACCTCCGCGTTCAACACACGTACGGGACGGGAGACGTCTCCTCCTTCTTGATCCAGCAAGGGGGAAGGAGAGGTTGATGAAGATCCAGCAGCACGACGGCGTGGTGGTGGATGCAGGGCGTCACAGAAGCAGGGCTTCGTCAAGACTACGAGAAGGAGACGTAACGGGGAGAGAGGGAGGCGCCAGGGGCTGGTGTGTCAAGTCCCTCCTCTCCCCCACTATATATAGGAGGGCCAAGGGGGGGTGGTGCGCAGCCTAGGAGATCAGATCTCCTAGGTGCGGCGGCCAGGGGAGGGTTTCCCTCCCCCCCAAGGCACCTCGGGGTGCCTTCCACCACTTGGACTCCTCCTTGGTGGAACCCTAGGCGCATGGGCCTATAGGGGCTGGCGCCCCAGCCCACTATGGGCTGGGTTCCCTCCTATTTCAGCCCATGGGGCCCTCCGGGATAGGTGGCCCCACCCGGTGGACCCCCGGGACCCTTCCGGTGGTCCCGGTACAATACCGATAACCCCGAAACTTGTCCCGATGCCCGAAACACCACTTCCTATATATAATTCTTTACCTCCGGACCATTCCGGAACTCCTCGTGACGTCCGGGATCTCATCCGGGACTCCGAACAACATTCGGGTTTCTGCATATACATATCTTCACAACCCTAGCGTCACCGAACCTTAAGTGTGTAGACCCTACGGGTTCGGGAGACAAGCAGTCATGACCAAGACGACTCTCCGGTCAATAACCAACAGCGGGATCTGGATACCCATGTTGGCTCCCACATGCTCCACGATGATTTCATCGGATGAACCACGATGTCGAGGATTCAATCAACCCCGTATGCAATTCCCTATGTCAATCGATATGTTACTTGCCCGAGATTCGATCGTCGGTATCCCAATACCTCGTTCAATCTCGTTACCGGCAAGTAACTTTACTCGTACCGTAATGCATGATCCCGTGACCAGACACTTGGTCACTTTGAGCTCATTATGATGATGCATTACCGAGTGGGCCCAGTGATACCTCTCCGTCATACGGAGTGACAAATCCCAGTCTTGATCCATGTCACCCAACAGACACTTTTGGAGATACCCGTAGTCTACCTTTATAGTCACCCAGTTACGTTGTGACGTTTGGCATACCCAAAGCACTCTTACGGTATCCGGGAGTTACACGATCTCATGGTCTAAGGAAAAGATACTTTGACATTGGAAAACTCTAGCAAACGAACTATACGATCTTGTGCTATGTTTAGGATTGGGTCTTGTCCATCACATCATTCTCCTAATGATGTGATCTCGTTACCAATGACATCCAATGTCCATAGTCAGGAAACCATGACTATCTATTGATCAACGAGCTAGTCAACTAGAGGCTCACTAGGGACATGTTGGTGTCTGTTATTCACACATGTATTACGATTTCCAGATAACACAATTATAGCATGAATAAAGACAATTATCATGAACAAGGAAATATAATAATAATGCTTTTATTATTGCCTCTAGGGCATATTTCCAACAGTCTCCCACTTGCACTAGAGTCAATAATCTAGTTACATTGTGATGAATCGAACACCCATGGAATTCTGGTGTTGATCATGTTTTGCTCTAGGGAGAGGTTTAGTCAACGGATCTGCTATATTCAGGTCCGTATGCACTTTACAAATCTCTATGTCTCCATCTTGAACATTTTCACGAATGGAGTTGAAGCGACGCTTGATGTGCCTTGTCTTCTTGTGAAACCTGGGCTCCTTGGCAAGAGCAATAGCTCCAGTGTTGTCACAGAAGAGCTTGATCGGCCCCGACGCACTGGGTATGACTCCTAGGTCGGTGATGAACTCCTTCACCCATATTGCTTCATGTGCTGCCTCCGAGGCTGCCATGTACTCCGCTTCACATGTAGATCCCGCCACGACGCTTTGCTTGCAACTGCACCAGCTTACTGCCCCACCATTCAAAATATACACGTATCCGGTTTGTGACTTAGAGTCATCCAGATCTGTGTCGAAGCTAGCGTCGACGTAACCCTTTACGACGAGCTCTTCGTCACCTCCATAAACGAGAAACATTTCCTTAGTCCTTTTCAGGTACTTCAGGATATTCTTGACCGCTGTCCAGTGTTCCTTGCCGGGATTACTTTGGTACCTTCCTACCAAACTTACGGCAAGGTTTACATCAGGTCTGGTACACAGCATGGCATACATAATAGAACCTATGGCTGAGGCATAGGGGATGACACTCATCTCTTCTATTTCTTCTGCCGTGGTCGGACATTGAGCTGAGCTCAATTTCATACCTTGCAACACAGGCAAGAACCCCTTCTTAGACTGATCCATATTGAACTTCTTCAATATCTTATCAAGGTATGTGCTTTGTGAAAGACCTATGAGGCGTCTCGATCTATCTCTATAGATTTTGATGCCTAATATATAAGCAGCTTCTCCAAGGTCCTTCATTGAAAACTTTTATTCAAGTAGGCCTTGATGCTGTCCAAGAGTTCTATATCATTTCCCATCAAAAGTATGTCATCTACATATAATATGAGAAATGCTACAGAGCTCCCACTCACTTTCTTGTAAACGCAGGCTTCTCCATAAGTCTGCGTGAACCCAAACGCTTTGATCATCTCATCAAAGTGAATGTTCCAACTCCGAGATGCTTGCACCAGCCCATAAATCGAGCGTTGGAGCTTGCACACCTTGTCAGCATTCTCAGGATCGACAAAACCTTCCGGCTGCATCATATACAATTCCTCCTTAAGGAAACCATTAAGGAATGCCGTTTTGACGTCCATTTGACATATCTCATAATCGTAGAATGCGGCAATTGCTAACATGATTCGAACGGACTTCAGCTTCGCTACCGGTGAGAAAGTCTCATCGTAGTCAACCCCTTGAACTTGTCGATAACCCTTAGCGACAAGCCGAGCTTTATAGATGGTCACATTACCATCCGCGTCTGTCTTCTTCTTAAAGATCCATTTATTTTCTATGGCTCGCCGTTCAACGGGCAAGTCAGTCAAAGTCCATACTTCGTTTTCATACATGGATCCTATCTCGGATTTCATGGCTTCTAGCCATTTGTCGGAATCCGGGCCCGCCATCGCTTCTTCATAGTTCGAAGGTTCACCGTTGTCCAACAACATGATTTCCAAGACAGGGTTGCCGTACCACTCTGGTGCGGAACGTGTCCTTGTGGACCTTCGAATTTCAGTAGGAGCTTGATCAGAAGTATCTTGATCATTATCATTAACTTCCTCTCTAGTCGGTGCAGGCACCTCAGGAACATTTTCTTGAGTTGCGCCAGTTTCCGGTTCAAGAGGTAATACTTCATCAAGCTCTACTTTCCTCCCACTTACTTCTTTCGAGATAAACTCTTTCTCTAGAAAGGACCCATTCTTGGCAACAAAGATCTTGCCTTCGGATCTGAGGTAGAAGGTGTACCCAATAGTTTCTTTTGGGTATCCTATGAAGACGCATTTTTTCGACTTGGGTTCGAGCTTTTCAGGTTGAAGTTTCTTCACATAAGCATCGCATCCCCAATTTTTAGAAACGACAGCTTAGGTTTCTTTCCAAACCATAATTCATACGGTGTCGTCTCAACGGATTTCGACGGAGCCCTATTTAAAGTGAATGCGACAGTCTCTAAAGCATAGCCCCAAAAAGATAGCGGTAAATCAGTAAGAGACATCATAGACCGCACCATATCCAATAGAGTGCGATTACGACGTTCGGACACACCGTTACGTTGAGGTGTTCCAGGCGGCGTGAGTTGTGAAACTATTCCACATTTTCTTAAGTGCGTGCCAAATTCGTGACTCAAGTATTCTCCTCCACGATCTGATTGTAGAAACTTGATTTTCCTGTCACGTTGATTTTCAACCTCACTCTGAAATTCTTTGAACTTTTCAAAGGTTTCAGACTTGTGTTTCATTAAGTAGATATACCCATACCTACTTAAATCATCAGTGAGGGTGAGAACATAACGATAGCCACCGCGAGCCTCAACACTCATTGGACCGCACACATCAGTATGTATGATTTCCAATAAGTCGGTTGCTCGCTCCATTGTTCCTGAGAACGGAGTCTTGGTCATTTTACCCATAAGGCATGGTTCGCACGTGTCAAATGATTCATAATCAAGAGACTCTAAAAGTCCATCTGCATGGAGCTTCTTCATGCGTTTGACACCTATGTGACCAAGGCGGCAGTGCCACAAGTATGTGGGACTATCATTATCAACCTTACTTCTTTTGGTACTCACATTATGAACATGTGTAGCATCACGTTCGAGATTCATAAAGAATAAACCATTCACCATAGGAGCATGACCATAAAACATATCTCTCATAAAAATGGAACAACCATTATTCTCAGATTTAAAAGAGTAGCCATCTCGAATTAAACGAGATCCCGATACAATGTTCATGCTCAAAGCTGGCACTAAATAACAATTATTAAGGTTTAAAACTAATCCCGAAGGGAGATGCAGAGGCAGCGTGCCGACGGCGATCACATTGACCTTGGAACCATTCCCGACGTGCATCGTCACCTCGTCCTTTTTCCAGTTTCCGCTTATTCCGCAGCCCCTGCTTTGAGTTACAAATGTGAGCAACTACACCGGTATCAAATACCCAGGAGCTACTACGGGCACTAGTAAGGTACACATCAATTACATGTATATCACATATACCTTTTGTTTTGCCGGCCTTCTTATCCGCTAAGTACTTAGGGCAGTTCCGCTTCCAGTGACCGCTTCCCTTGCAATAAAAGCACTCAGTCTCGGGCTTGGGTCCATTCTTTGGCTTCTTCCCGGCAGCTTGCTTGCCGGGCACGGCAACTTCCTTGCCGTCCTTCTTGAAGTTCTTTTTACCCTTGCCTTTCTTGAACTTAGTGGTTTTATTGACCATCAACACTTGATGTTCCTTCTTGACTTCTACCTCCGCTGATTTCAGCATTGAGAACAACTCAGGAATGGTCTTTTGCATCCCCTGCATGTTGAAGTTCATCACAAAGCTCTTGTAGCTTGGTGGAAGCGACTGGAGGATTCTGTCAATGACCGCATCATCCGGGAGATTAACTCCCAGCTGAGACAAGCGGTTATGCAACCCAGACATAGTGAGTATGTGCTCACTGACAGAACTATTTTCCTCCATCTTACAGCTGAAGAACTTATCGGAGACTTCATATCTCTCGATCCGGGCATGAGCTTGAAAAACCATTTTCAGCTCTTCGAACATCTCGTATGCTCCATGTCTCTCAAAACGTTTTTGGAGCCCCGGCTCTAAGCTGTAAAGCATGCCGCACTGAACGAGGGAGTAGTCGTCAACACGTGTCTGCCAAGCGTTCATAACGTCTTGGTTCTGTGGGACGGGAGCTTCACCTAGCGGTGCTTGTAGGACATAATCTTTCTTGGCAGCTATGAGGATGATCCTCAGGTTCCGGACCCAGTCCGTATAGTTGCTGCCATCGTCTTTCAGCTTGGTTTTCTCTAGGAACGCGTTGAAGTTGAGGACTACGTTGGCCATTTGATCTACAAGACATATTGCAAAGATTTTAGACTAAGTTCATGATAATTAAGTTCATCTAATCAAATTATTAATGAACTCCCACTTAGATTAGACATCCCTCTAGTCATCTAAGTATTACATGATCCGAGTTAACTAGGCCGTGTCCGATCATCACGTGAGACGGGCTAGTCAACGTCGGTGAACATCTTCATGTTGATCGTATCTTCTATACAACTCATGCTCGACCTTTCGGTCTTCTGTGTTCCGAGGCCATGTCTGTACATGCTAGGCTCGTCAAGTCAACCTAAGTGTTTGCATGTGTAAATCTGTCTTACACCCGTTGTATGTGAACGTCTGAATAAAACACCCGATCATCACGTGGTGTTTTGAAACAGCGAACTGTCGTAACGGTGCACAGTTAGGGGGAACACTTCTTGAAATTAGTATGAGGGATCATCTTATTTACTACCGTCGTTCTAAGTAAACAAGATGCAAAACATGATAAACATCACATGCAATCAAATAATAAACGTGACATGATATGGCCAATATCACATAGCTCCTTTGATCTCCATCTTGGGGCTCCATGATCATCTTGTCACCGGCTTGACACCATGATCTCCATCATCATGATCTCCATCATCGTGTCTCCATGAAGTTGCTCGCCAACTATTACTTCTACTACTATGGCTAACGCGTTTAGCAATAAAGTAAAGTAATTTACATGGCGTTTCTCGATGACACGCAGGTCATATAAAAGAATAAAGACAACTCATATGGCTCCTGCCGGTTGTCATACTCATCGACATGCAAGTCGTGATTCCTATTACAATAGCATGAACATCTCATACATCACATATAGATCATTCATCATTCATCACAACTTTGGCCATATCATATCACAAACCACTTGCTGCAAAAACAAGTTCGACGTCCTCTAATTGTTGTTGCAAGTTTTACGTGGCTGAATTAGGGTTCTAGCAAGAACGTCTTCTTACCTACGTTAAAGCCACAACGTGATTTGTCAACTTCTATTTACCCTTCATAAGGACCCTGTTCATCGAATCCGCTCCAACTAAAGTGGGAGAGACAGACACCCGCCAGCCACCTTATGCAACTAGTGCATGTTAGTCGGTGGAACCGGTCTCACGTAAGCGTACGTGTAAGGTTGGTCCGGGCCGCTTCATCCCACAATACCGCTGAAGAAAGAAAAGACTAGTAACGGCAAGAAAGTTGACAAATCCACGCCCACAACTAATTGTGTTCTACTCGCGCAAGAAGAACTACGCATAGACCTAGCTCATGATGCCACTGTTGGGGAACGTTGCAGAAAACAAAAAATTTCCTACTCGTTTCACCAAGATCATCTAGGAGTTCATCTAGCAACGAGTCATCTAATGCATCTACATACCTTTGTAGATGGCGCACGGAAGCGTTCAAAAGAACGGTGATGATGTAGTCGTACTCGACGTGATCCAAATCACCGATGACCAAGCGCCGAACGGACGGCACCTCCGCGTTCAACACACGTACGGGACGGGAGACGTCTCCTCCTTCTTGATCCAGCAAGGGGGAAGGAGAGGTTGATGAAGATCCAGCAGCACGACGGCGTGGTGGTGGATGCAGGGCGTCACAGAAGCAGGGCTTCGCCAAGACTACGATAAGGAGACGTAACGGGGAGAGAGGGAGGCGCCAGGGGCTGGTGTGTCAAGTCCCTCCTCTCCCCCACTATATATAGGAGGGACAAGGGGGGGTGGTGCACAGCCTAGGAGATCATATCTCCTAGGTGCGGCGGCCAGTGGAGGGTTTCCCTCCCCCCCAAGGCACCTCGGGGTGCCTTCCACCACTTGGACTCCTCCTTGGTGGAACCCTAGGCGCATGGGCCTATAGGGGCTGGCGCCCCAGCCCACTATGGGCTGGGTTCCCTCCTATTTCAGCCCATGGGGCCCTCCGGGATAGGTGGCCCCACCCGGTGGACCCCCGGGACCCTTCCGGTGGTCCCGGTACAATACCGATAACCCCGAAACTTGTCCCGATGCCCGAAACAGCACTTCCTATATATAATTCTTTACCTCCGGACCATTCCGGAACTCCTCGTGACGTCCGGGATCTCATCCGGGACTCCGAACGACATTCGGGTTTCTGCATATACATATCTTCACAACCCTAGCGTCACCGAACCTTAAGTGTGTAGACCCTACGGGTTCGGGAGACAAGCAGTCATGACCGAGACGACTCTCCGGTCAATAACCAACAGCGGGATCTGGATACCCATGTTGGCTCCCACATGCTCCACGATGATTTCATCGGATGAACCACGATGTCGAGGATTCAATCAACCCCGTATGCAATTCCCTTTGTCAATCGATATGTTACTTGCCCGAGATTCGATCGTCGGTATCCCAATACCTCGTTCAATCTCGTTACCGGCAAGTCACTTTACTCGTACCGTAATGCATGATCCCGTGACCAGACACTTGGTCACTTTGAGCTCATTATGATGATGCATTACCGAGTGGGCCTAGTGATACCTCTCCGTCATACGGAGTGACAAATCCCAGTCTTGATCCATGTCACCCAACAGACACTTTTGGAGATACCCGTAGTCTACCTTTATAGTCACCCAGTTACGTTGTGACGTTTGGCATACCCAAAGCACTCTTACGGTATCCGGGAGTTACACGATCTCATGGTCTAAGGAAAAGATACTTTGACATTGGAAAACTCTAGCAAACGAACTATACGATCTTGTGCTATGTTTAGGATTGGGTCTTGTCCATCACATCATTCTCCTAATGATGTGATCTCATTACCAATGACATCCAATGTCCATAGTCAGGAAACCATGACTATCTATTGATCAACGAGCTAGTCAACTAGAGGCTCACTAGGGACATGTTGGTGTCTGTTATTCACACATGTATTACGATTTCCGGATAACACAATTATAGCATGAATAAAGACAATTATCATGAACAAGGAAATATAATAATAATGCTTTTATTATTGCCTCTAGGGCATATTTCCAACACATACATCCGGCCGGGTTACACCGCTGGGTATATCCCCGACATTGACCGATCATTGTAGAAGAAGAAAGGTGGGATGCCAACTGGGGCATCCCCAAGCTTAGATGCTTAAGACTTCTTGAAATATTAACTAGGGATGCCTTGGACATCCCTAAGCTTGACCTCTTGTGTCTCCTTAATTCCTCTCATATCAAGGTTTTCCTAAATCTTAAAAACTTCATCCACACAAAACTCAATAAGAACTCGTGAGATAAGTTAGTATAAATCAATGCAGAACCTTATCATTCTCTACTGTAGCAAATCACTAAAATTATTATTTAACATTGAATAATAAATGCCTCTACATATTTAATACTCTTATTCTCAAATAGAATCATTAAACAAGCAAACATATGCAAACAATGCAAACATAACAGCAATCTGTCTAAACAGGACAGTCTGTAAAGAGTGCAATAAGATTCATACTTCTCTAATTCCAAAAATTCTGAAAAATTACCACACTGTGGATAATTTGTTGTTACTCATTGTGTAAAAATTTAAAGATTTTATCATGTTCTGACTATTCACAAATATTCAGACAATGATAGAAAACTTTTTGTTTTCAAAACAACAACATATAGACTTGCAAAATAAGAATTGTAAAGGCTATACTTGACCTTTTTATTGAACTAAAAGATGAAAAACATTAATCTAAATAACATCAAGAAAATCCTAATAAAATAAAATGACGCTCCAAGCGAAACTCATATCATGTGACGAATAAGAATATAGTTCCAAGTGTGGTTACCGATAATGTTGAAGACAAAAGAGGGGGATGCCCTGCCCAAGCTTAGTTGCTTTGATCTTCCTTGAATATTACCTTCGGGTGCCTTGGTCATCCCCAAGCTTAGTGTCTTTCCACTCCTTATTCCCCTCATATTGATATCTCACCCAAAACTTGAAAACTTCAATCACACAAAACTTAACGGAACTTCGTGACATAGGTTAGTATGATAAAGGCAAATCATTCACTTTAGTATTGTCAAAATAAGATTCATAATTGTTCTCACACAATTCCTACGGTACCTTATCATTTCCACAATTTATATCACTTAATATAAGCTATGGAAACACTAAAACAAGCAAATTATGCATTGAAAACAGAATCTGTCAAAAATAGAACAGTCTGTAAAGATCTGAAGAACAACCATACTTCTGTTACTCGAACAATTATGAAAAATTAGGAAAACATATACAATTTGTATATACATCAACTGTAAAAAATTATAATTTTTCGATGCTCCAGTGATTTTTAGAAAATTCGGCCACTGGACACAGAAGTTTTTGTTTTCTCACAGAATTGAATCAACTATCATCCACACTATCCAAAAGGCTTTACTTGGCACTTTATTCAAACAAAAGCTATAAAACATGATTAATATAGTAGCTTAATCATGTGAACATGCAAAAACAGTAGGGGTAAACATTGGGTTGTCTCCCAACAAGCGATGTTCTTTAATGCTTTTTTAGCTAGGCATGATGATTTCAATGATGCTCACATAAAAGATGAGAATTGAAACACAAATAGAGCATCACGAAGAATATTACTAGCACATTTAAGCCTAACACACTTCCTATTCATAGGGATTTTGTGAGCAAACGAATTATGGGAACAAAAACCAACAAGCATAGAAGGCAAAACAAGCATAACTTCAAGATTTTCAACACATAGAGAGGAAACTTGATATTATTGCAATTCCTACAAGCATATGTTCCTCCCTCATAATAATTTTCAAAGAATTCATACTAACAACGTTGCAATCATGCTCATCATACAAAGATTTAATGCCAAACATTTTATTGACTTCTTCTTCTAACACTTGAGCAAAATTTTCCTTTCCATCATTTTCACGAAACACGTTAAAAAGACGAAGCATAAGAGGCAACCTCAATTCCATTTTTTTGGTATTTTTCTTTTATAGACTAAACTAGTGATAAAACAAGAAGCTAAAAGATTCAATTGAAAGATCTAAAGATATACCTTCAAGCACTCACCTCCCCGGCAACGGCACCAGAAAAGAGTTTGATGTCTACTACGCAACCTTCTTCTTGTAGACTCGTGTTGGGCCTCCAAGTGTAGAGATTTGTAGGACAGTAGTAAATTTCCCTCAAGTGGATGACTTAAGGTTTATCAATCTGTGGGAGGCGTAGGATGAAGATGGTCTCTCTCAACCAACCCTGCAACTAAATAACAAAGAGTCTCTTGTGTCCCCAACATACCCAATACAAATGGTAAATTATATAGGTGCACTAGTTCGGTGAAAAGATGGTGATACAAGTGTAATATGGATAGTAGATATAGGTTTTTGTAATCTGAAAACATAAAAACAACAAGGTAGCAAGTAGTAAATGTGAGAAAAAACGGTATTGCAATGCTTGAAAACAAGACCTAGGGTTCATATTTTCACTAGTGCAAGTTCTCTCAACAATGATAACATAATTAAATCATCTAGCAATCCCTCAACGTGCGACAAAGCGTCACTCCAAAGTTCCTATCGGAGAACATAGGACGAAAAAGTGCATCAACCCCTATGCATAGATTACCCCATTCTCACCTCAGGAATCAGCGAGTTGAGTGCCAAAACATGCATCAAGTGAATCAATAGAACATCCCGTTGTCACCACAGATATCCCATCGCAAGACATACATCAAGTGCTCAAATCCAATAATCAATCCAACACAATGAAACTTCAAAGAGCAAGACTCAATTCATCTTAAGAAGGTAGAGGGGAAGAACAACATATGATCCAACTATCATAACAAAGCTCACGGTACATCAAGATCATGCCAAATCAAGAACACGAGAGACAGAGAGATCAAACACATAGTTACTGGTACATACCCTCAGCCCCGAGGGTGAACTACTCCCTTCTCGTCATGGAGACCACCGGGATGATGAAGATGGGCTCCGGTGATGGATTCCCCCTCCGGCAGGGTGCCGGAACGGGCTCCCGATTGGTGTTTCGTGCCTACAGAGGCTTTCAACGGCGGAACTTTCGATCTAGGGTTCTTTTCGGAGGTTTCTATATTTATAAGAATTTTTGGCGTTGAAATCAAGTCAGGGGGTGCCCGAGGGGCCCACAAGCCGGGGGCGCGCCCTAGAGGATTGTGGACTCCTCGGGACTCTTCTGCCCCAACTCCAGTGCTTCGGGGGTCTCTTTTGGTCTATAAAAAATCACCGTAAATTTTTAGCCCATTCCGAGAACTTTTATTTCTGCACAAAAAATGACACCACGGGAGTTCTGCTGAAAACAGCGTCAGTCCGGGTTAGTTCTAGTGAAATCATATCAAAACCATATAAAATTGTTGCAAACATGGCATGAATACTTCATAAATTATATATGTGTTGGAGACGTATCAAATTCTAACACATATAACCCCCCCCCCCCCGTCTTTATTTCTGCTCCCTTCACCCCCTAAAACTACGTGTCGGCCGTCGGATCTTTTCAAAAGATCTGCCGCCTTCGTAGCCACTTGATCTGGGGGTATTTAGCGGCCCGTCCTTTTTCCGTACCAATGCAACAGAGGCAGTGTTGCGGAACTCTTTGCAACAGACCTTTTATTGCAGAAACATTTGCAATAGAGGTTCTATTGCAGATTCTTTTTCTTTGTCTTAACTTTTTTGAAACATGAGTGTTGTTGCCGGAAGACTTCTGCGACATAGATGATGTTGCAGAATTTTTTTCGTCTTAAATTTTTTGCAACATGGATGTTGTTGCAAAAGAACGTCTACAACACGGATGTTGTTGCAAAAAAGTTGTCAAGATTGCAGAGGCATGCACAGTCGTCAGATAAGATTGATCGGACACGGCTCAGGGTGGTCTCTAGCAAGGATAATGTCGAGGGGGGCTCGGGCGTCCTCTGCAGGCGACGAAGAAGAAGGCAGTAAGGGAGAAATTAAAGCCCATATGGCTTTATACTGCGGCGTAGCCAGCAGTAGAGCATACCGAGCGACAAGGTGGGAATGGTAGGTGATGCCCGCAGCAGTGGCGGCCGCGGGGGAGGGGGGGTCAAGACCCCATTTTCCAGTTTCTTCTTAGCAGCGACACCGTACAAAATCCCCACCTGATAATATAAATATGGCCCCACGGTCAAATACCGCTTTGACCTCATCCATGTCAGCAAACCACGTAAGTGAACCCACCTAAGACAATTTCTGACTGTATCAGATAGATAAGGGGGTTAAGGGCATGTATAATGCATAGCTCCAGGGTGATGCCTCGCATGCCATGTAGGATCGGATATCAGGTAAAGTAGGTTCAGATAGGGAAGCGGGAATTTCTGCACGAGGCGGGTGCTTGAAGAGAAAAAGTGTGGTCCGGTGTTAAAAGCTGAAAAGTTGAAGTGAAAAATAGAGATGCATGTGTACTAGTCTTTATTTTTTATTCTTAATGAGGCCCACTAGTAGGTAGCTTGCATTAGGGACAGAAAAATAAATGTAGATGTCTTATATTACTTTTTGTCATGGAACAACTATATCCACCCTAAAAGAGTAGAAAAAAATTATGGGCGGGCTATGGGAGCAATTCACTCTGTTCAGGCTTCAGATAGTACTACACAAATCTTCCTTCTGCCTCGTCCATTGCTCGGCTTTTCCCTTCTTGCTCCCTCAACCGAACTCTCCCTCTCTCCAACATTTGTCCTCCCACCAGATCTTGCCCCAAATCTCTTCTTCTCCACAAGTCATGCCCGGAACCTCTCTTCCCTGCTCCAAGGCCCAAAGCTTTGTGGATGGAAATCTGTGATGGCTTCCCCAACCCCAACTCCAATCTAGATCTTGCTGGTCTTCCCCGAGCACTTGTTACCCGCCGGTGACGGTCGTCCGTGCGGTACTGAGCTCCTTCCTTCCTCTAGCAGTGCATCTCGGAGTGGCGGTCACACCAAAGGCACAAGTTATTTTGAGGAGCGAGCGGGTCACCGAGGCATGGAGGTGGTGGTGGCAGTGGCGAGCGCTGCGGCGACCAGCGTGGTTCCGAAGCTGTTCACAGTCTTAGAGAACAAGTTGCGGGGGTTGGAGGACATTGAGGAAGACGTCCGCTCCTTGCATCGAGAGCTTGGCATGATTTCTGCTTCTAGCGAGGATCAGATCTCGCACAAGGGGCAGCCCAGTCCCAGTGCCGTAAAGTCTATGAAGGAATTCTGTGATTTGGCACATAACATCGAGGACTGCCTAGACCAGTTCATTCCTTGCGCTGAATGCGGCAAGGGAGAACTGAAGATCCGGGATCCAAGCAAGTTTCGTGATGAGATCGCGAGACTCAAGCGGGAGCTGGATGCGGCACAACAGCGGAAGGACAGATACGTCGTTGCCGAATCCAACGTCGACAACAGCAGCACCGCTGACGTGGAGGATACGGGCAGAACATATGAGGCTTGTCCTGCAGTGGGCATCGAGCAAGCAAAGGAGGAGCTTCGGGCGTTGTTAGTTGGCGGCGAAGCAAGCAAGCTGAGGGTGGTCTCCATCGTCGGATTTGGGGGCTCGGGGAAAACCGCACTCGCCTGGGAAGTGTACAATTGCCCTCAAGTCGCCAAGGAATTCAGTTGTCGTGCCTGGGCGACCATGGCGTGCAAGCAGAAACACGACATCTCTGGCAAGGAGGCACTCTTGAAGGCTATACAAAAGGGGCTTCTTGGAGAAAAAGCACTGGAGCCTGTGCAACAGACACCCAAGGAGCTGGAAGACAATATCAGTCATCTTCTCCGGACTAATAGGTGAGGATTAATCCTAAACTGCCACTCGGAATATTCACAACTTGATACCGTGAAGAAATATAAGAGCGTTTAAATCACTAAAGTAGTAGTGATCTAAACACTTATATTTCTTTACAGATATTTTATCATCAGTTTAGCTCTGCTTAATTGTAGGATTCAATTTGTATCTAAGATTCAAAGGAATTTGATAGGATTTCTGGATGATTTAGATCATTAGGAATTTCTCTATGCTTGTTGTTTGATTCGTAGTTTTCGAATCCTTAGGATTCATTTGCACTCTATTTTTGGAGGTACATTTCCATCCGTTGAAACCTCTTTGTAGATTTCATTTGTTTTTTCTGTGTTGTAAAACACTTTTGGTCCAAATTTCTTCAGTTTTATAGTTGTATCATTAGGTTTTCACTGACAGTATTAATATCTCAGTTCAATATGAAACCCAACGATCATAGTGAGTGGCATTGCCCTTAGGCTATTTCTGGTGTCGTTGGTCACTAGTTAATTTCAGGGGGGGGAAATTGCACCAGGATTTACTAAAAATAGAGAACTTTTCGTACTATTAGAGTTATTCATTAGTTATGCAAACATCAAATGGTAATTGCTGGAAAAAATGGTAAGGATAAGCAAGAATTTTCGTGCAACTACTGGACAGGTTAGCTGATCAAGTCATTGGTTCGTATTTCCAGTAGAATGCTTGCATACCAAATATATTTTGAAGATACTTTATCCCCTGTAGAGTTCAGTAGTCTGAAACGTTTATCAATTTGGCTGACAGGTGTTTAGTTGTAATTGATAACATCAAGATGGAGCTCTGGCACGCAATAAAACATATCTTCCCAGATGAAACAGAGAGCAGAATCCTAGTGACCACAACTGTGACCACAGTAGCTAATGCCTGCAGTAACGGTTATGTGTACATTATAAGATCTCTTAGTGCAAAACAGTCCAAGGATTATCTAGACAAGAAGCTTTCCGTCCATGGATGCTCATTGGAAGTGGAGTGGGGTACCCCAATCGTGAAGAAATGTGATGGTCACCCACTTGCTCTTGTTAGTGTTGTCGAAGCATTGCAAGGTTGCAGAGTGGTGACACGAGATCACTGTGAAGCAATAAGCGAGAACCTGGGTTCCCAAATGGAGGAGAACTGGAATGGTCACTTCACAAAACTGCAACAAGTTCTAATGAATGATTACAGCAGTCTGCCTGACAATTCTTCAAGAGCCTGCTTACTATACACAAGTATATTCCCAAATGGTCGCCCCTTCAACACGAACAGTCTTACGAGGCGATTGTCAGCCGAAGGGTACATAAAGGGTGATGATAAACGCAGTGCCCAGCAGGTTGCATATGACCGCTTGGATAAATTGATGGACCGGAACATCATCCGGCCTATCGACGCACACAACAATTCAAAAGTGAAGACGTGCAGAACACATGGAATCATGAATCAGTTAATGTTGTATAAGTCCAGGTCTTTGAATTTCATTTCTACATCTTTTAATGATAAAAACAGAAGTGATTGCCGTCACCTGGTTATTCAAAATCACAGAAACGGTAACAGCTTTGGTCCAGCAACAAGTGGCAAGGCCAAGCAGCTGCGTCCCCGGTCTCTGACAGTCTTTGGGAGTGCAGGAGAGGCCGTTTCAGAATTGAAGAGTTGTGAGCTGCTGAGAGTGTTGGATCTTAAAGAATGCAATGATTTGAATGACCAACATCTCAAGGACATATACAAGCTGTTGCATATAAAATATCTGACCCTCGGGAGTTCTGTGAGCCGGCCTTTAGATGGAATGAAAAAGCTACATTGTTTAGAGACACTCGACTTGAGGAAGAGGAAAATAGAGACACTGCCACTGGAAGTCATCAGTCTGCCCCACCTAGCATACCTGTTGGGAAAGTTTAAGCTAAGCAAGTTGAGTGAGAGCAATCTTAAAAAGTTCGGGTCAAAGAAATGCAACTTGAAGACTGTAGCAGGAGTTGTTGTTGACAGCGACTCTGGATTTCCCAAACTGATGGTCCATATGAATCAACTGAGAAAGGTCAAGATATGGTGCGAGCCCACTGGAACAGATTGCGATAGCCAGGGATCTGGCGATAGCATACTGGATTCACTTTCACTAGCCATTCAAAAGTTTGCTAAGGCTGGCATAGATACTCCAGTACGTGACCTTGATACTCCAGTAGGTGACCGTGGTCGCCTATCACTCCATTTCAACAATTATTCTGAAGGTCTGTTGCACGGTCGAGATGACCCCACATTTCTTGGTTATCTTAGCTCGCTGAAACTGCAGGGCAGACTGCGTCAGTTCCCTCAGTTTGTTATGTCCATCTGTGGTCTGGAAGAGCTGTGCCTTTCATATACTAATCTGACAGGGGACGATCTTCTAAAAGGTCTGTGTCATCTACAGCGCTTGGTTTATCTCAAACTGGTCGAAGTCCATCTTGCGGATTTATACTTAGAAGATGGGGATCTCCCAAGACTGCAACGTCTATGCCTCGTGGTGCAAAAGCCAATATTCCCCACTATCCGACAAGGCGCTCTGCCGAAACTCACTTCAGTTCAGTTGCTCTGTGATGGTTTGGAAGATCTTGGTGGCATCGAAATGGAATTGTTCAAGGACCTTCAGGAAATCGCTCTGGACTCTATGGTCAGCCAGGAAACCATAAAATTCTGGGAAGATGAAGCTAAGAAGCACCCCAGGAGGCCAAGGGTTATCTTGCTCGATAAGGTTGTTGCTCCAGCCGAAGCTATGGCTCCGGTGAAATATGTTGCCTCCCGCAAAGTCTACAACAATTGGTACGCCGACGCTCCGCAGCGGAAGTTGCAGAGGTCATGTCAAGTAACACCTTTGCGCGAGCAGTCTCCACCACCTCGCTCTCAGTCTGATGAAGCTCAAGTTCGTAATGGATTAGGTTTGCACATTTCTCACGCCATTCATTGCTCTACAAACATAGCAAAATACTGTTGCATGTTTAGTTGTCAATAAAGTTCTACACGTTCTGGATAGCTAAAAAATATCTTATTTTTTATTTTTCGAATTCCAGCTTTGCTATCTTGTTGTGAAGCACCAGAAGCCCGTGAAGCCGAGGGCGGACGTGATGCTGGACTCAAGCCATTGCATTCATCGTCCGTTGAGCAGCCGAACAAGACAGTGCCGTCGATCATGCCCAACGGAAGCAAGGAGGTGTGAGTGACACAGGGGCCTGGAAATCTCTTCTCTAGGTCGTCCAGTCTATTTAATTTCTGAATAAATTCCGGCCATTTACTAGCTTCGACAGATGCTTCTGTCTGGATGCTGCACGGCAACCGGGAAAAGACTTATTTTCTATTCATGTATCGGTCACCCTTTAAATTTCGTATTTATGGGTTCTGCACCCGAATCTGTGTTGGTGGACAAATGTATTATGTCAGTCTTATCGACGATTTATGATAAATTCACTTGGACCTATTTATTTCATGCGAATTTTTGTGGTAGGAATGCTTTTGTTCAATTTTCTTTTTAAAAAAAACATGCATTGGGCAACGACTAGAGAATCCAACGGCCGATGCTCGGCTGTAGACAAGATTCTCTGCTGGATTTAATCGTCGTCCGTCCGCAAATCGTCAAACACTGTCGTCGGCCTAGCAATGCTCGTCCAAGAATTATGTTGTTGCACACTGGGGTTTCACTTCATCTGAATGATTCTTCCCAAGGTTTGCCGCATCTACATCAAGGATGCAGCACCAAATTGTCTCACACAATCCTAGTCCTAGTCCTAAAAGGATTCGATAAAAGGCCAGCTGCACCTCCTGATGAAGGTAACTCTTTTTCGCATCTAGTCCTGGGGACGCTGAGTATGCACAAGAGCAGAGCAACATGTCCTGGGGACAGAGCATTTTCCTTTTCTGATGGAGGCGGGAACAGAGCATGTACTCTGCTTTGAGCAGAGTCGGGGCCATTCTCTTCCTCTTGGATTCGAGACTAAAAGGGGCCTGGCCCAGCCCGGCCCGCTCCTCTTGGGTTGGACTAAGAGGGGTCCGCCCGACTCATCCGAGGGAGAGTATGCGGCGGCGGCGCAGGTGGTCGGCGCCGCGCCTGTGCTTCTCCCAGTCCCAGTCCCAGCCGACGCCACGCAGCCCCGCTCTCCGCATCCACCACCACCAGTTAGTTCGTGCGCAGCAACATCCCGATCGACCGGGCTGCGTATGGAATGGAATGGTGATTGCAAGTCCACGCATCCGCACCGCGCGCTAGAATTTGTTAGCTGGTTATCCGCTCCTCCACCGAATTGTAGTGTAGGCATAAGATTAGTTTTCCGCATCCACCATCAAATTGTAGTGAAAACGGTTCGCGATTTGAACGCACGGAGATAAAACATTTTAAATAAATAAATTTACGGAAGAAAGAAACCCCTGGGTTCGACAAGTGGCGCATATGCAGTGCGTCACTTGTAGCAGCCTGGAAATGCGAGAGTGACCTTTACGAGGTACCACTTTATTAATGATTTAGAAAAGAGTGTGGTTAGATCATGTGCGCCACTTGTCGCACCCTACAAATGTGAGAATAACATTTGCAAGGGATATCTCTAAATTGCTGATTTAGCATGCTAGATCTCACGATTGATACTTAATCAAGTCTCGGTCAAGTGACACAACATATAAAAAGAAGAAAAAAAATTAGAACGGATCTGCAGGTAAGATCTCACAAATATAGCATCGACTGAGATTTAGCAATCCCGTATAGCAAACAAGGTGCGCACTTTTCAGCCACCCGAGACGGCTATACCCACCCCTACGGTGGTGCCGCCCATGGAGGTGAAGTCGCTCAACAAACACCTGGATCACAGTCTACTTCATGTTAAACTAGCAGGGCGCGACCAACTCGAGGGAGAAAAGAGTCGGTTTTCCCACAAGTTGTCCGGATTTTTTTTGTTTTAGGTCACCCATTTTCTTTGTTTCTTTCTCTGTTTTTCGCTATTTTTATTTTCTTTTTTTTTCATTTTCCATTGTTTCTTTATCGGTTTTCATTGATTTTTTTCTTCAGTATTGTTTGTTTCTTTCTCGTTTTCCATCAGTTTTCTTTGTTTCCTCTCGGTTTTCACTATTTTTTCATACACATCGTTTGGTATATACCTAATACATTACTAATACCACTTATTATTTTTCAAACACAAGATTAATTCTTTTTAAATACATGGTCAATATTTTACTATACAAATTTAACATTTTTTAAATGCTTGATTAACATTTTTCAGATATAAGAATAGCATTTTTTAGTACATCGTCAACCTTTTTTATACACATTTAATATTTTTTCAAATGCTTGATTAACATTTTATAAATACAAGTTTAACAAAAGATAATAATAGATGGTCTATATTTTTTAAATGCTTTATTAACAATTTCGAAATACTTATTTAACAGTTTTTTCAAATTCTTGGATTAACATTTCTTAAATACAGGTTCAACTTTTTCACACACATTGATGATTTTTTCTATGCAAGAGAAACATTTCCTCCATACACATTTAACATTTTTCAAATACAAGTTTAAGAGTTTTTTAGTACATGGTCTACATTTTTCAAATGCTTCATTAACATTTTTCAAATAGTTATTTAACAGTTTTTTCAAATCATTGGATTAACATTTCTTAAATAGCTGTTCAATTTTTTTCACGCACATTGATTATTTTTTGTATGCATGAGAAACATTTGCTCTATACACATTTAACATTTTTCAAATACAAGTTTAGCAGTTTTTTAGTAGATGGTCTACATTTTTCAAAATGTTTGATTAACATTTTTTAAATACTTATTTATATTTTTTTTCAAATTCTTGGATTAACATTTCTAAATACATGTTCAATTTTTTTCACACACATTGATTTTTTTGTATGTATGAGAAACATTTGCTCTACACACACTTAACAATTTTTAAATGCTTGGTTAACATTTTTTAATTTTTTTATGTAAATTCCTTTTGCAATTTTTTTTAATATTTGGAAGTATAAGTCAAACTTAAAAAATAAGTATAAACGAGGTTGTGGTCTCCCTTGCTCCTGGGCCGGCCCATCTCGCGCTCTCATTGACGTGAGGCTTCCCTCGGTCTCGCTAGAAGCGAGGTATAGCTGCTTGAGCAGAACCCCGCATCGCAACCTATCGGTTTACCCTCGCTGCGGAGTCCTCCTCGTTGGCACCTTAGAGAGCTCCTTTTCGGGGGAACTCCTAGTCAGCGCCTTCAGCGCCGCGCAAGCTAACCGGCGCCTGCAGCCGCGGCTGGATGGGCCGGCCCACAATGGCGCGGCAAGAAAAAAAGGTGGCCGAAAAAACTGCTATCGATCGGGATCGATCTCGCGCCCTCATGCTTCCAAAGAGCAAGGCTACCCACTTGACCAGTCAAACTGTAGTGATTATTTAGAGCGTGAAGTTTAAAAGAATAGAAACACAAACGCATTATTAATTTCGCATTATACTGTAGTGTTTATATTTTCCAATTATTTAAAAACATGTGCACATATTACAAATGAAGTTCATGCGCATGCAAAAATAGTTCGCGTACTCAAAAAATGGTTCAACAAATAAAAAAGTTCATGTATTCAAAATAAAGTTCACAGATTCAAAAGAGTTCATCGATTTTCAAAAAATGTCCATCAAACAATAAAATTAGTTCATCAATTTGAATAAAAGAAGTTCATCAATTTGAATAAAAAAAGTTCATCGGATTTCAAAAAAGTTCATCTAAATTGAAAAAAGTTCATGTATTCAACAACAAGTTTACAAATTCAAAAGAGTTCATCAATTTTCAAAAATGTTCATCAAACAATGAAAGTAGTTCATCGATTAGAATAAAAAAGTTCATCAATTTGAAAAAAGTTCATCGGATTTGGAGAAAGTTCATCAGTTTTGAAAAAAGTTCATCACCGTTGAAAAAAAGTTCATCAATGTTGAAAAAAAGTTCATCGATTTTGAGAAAAAATTCAAACAAATGAAAAAGTTCATCAAATTTGAAAAAAAAGTTCATCATTTTTGAAAAAGGTTCAAGAGTTTCAAAAAAACAGTTCATGGATTTTGAAAAAAAATTCATCTATTTGAAGAAAACAATTATGGATTTGGACAAAGAAAGAAGAAAAGAACAGAGAAAAAAGAAAAAGAAAGAAAAAAGGAAAAATGGAAGGTATAAATGGACGAAAAACGTTTTTGTTATCACAGTTAGTGGCGTAGTCTGGATGGTCACGCCACAAGCACTGATAACCAGCGATGCATTGTTCGAATCCTAGCTCGCGCTGTGTTTTTGCAGTTTTCCATAGAGTTTAGAGAGCGCAAGAAAAATGAAAGATGGGCCGGCCCACGAGATCCTGCTGCAGGCGCCGGTTAGCAAAAACAGAAGAAACCGGCGCCTGCAGCGCTAAATAGGAATTGCCCCTTTTCCGCGCCCTCAGCGCCGCTTGGTCTAGTGGGCGCTCGAAGGCAAACCATAGTGGGCCGGCCCAGCATCTGTCGCATCAAGGAAAAAAATAACATATTCATCGCTATTATTCCGCGAGACGTAGGTTTCGAACCTGCATGCCTTCTACGCCCGCACGGTTGTCGTGCTAATCACTCCAGCGCAACAATGTTGATGAAATATGTAGGAAAACAGTGCTATTTGGCAGCGGTTCCAGTCCCAGTTAGGCTTTTTCGAAAAAATAAGACGTAAATATGAAAAACATTCACCGGATTTTGAAAAAAAAGTTCACGGGTTTGAAAAAAGTTCATCAATTTTGACAAAAAAAGTTCACCAGATTCTGAAAAAATTTCACGGGTTTGAAAAAAGTTTAGCGATTTTGATAAAAAACTTTCACGGATTTTCAAAAAAAGTTCATCAATTTTTAAAAAAGTTCACGGATTATACAAAGTTCACCGGTTTTGAAAAAAGTTCATCTATTTTGTGAAAGAAAATCACACATCTAACTAGAAAAAAAAGGAAAGGAAGGAACAAAAGAGGAAAAGGGAAGTAACTAACCAAATGACGTACGTTGTCTAGTTGGGTATGGTAGCTAACAAGAAACCAGGAGGTCGCCGTTCGAATCTCACTCCCGCATGCTGTTTTTACCTTTTAAAACTGGAAAAAGAAGGAAAAATGGGCCGTCCCAGCATGGAAGTGGAGGTGTGCGCCCGTTTGTCGAAATCGAAGTAAGGGGCGCTGAAGGCGCCGAATAGGGTTTGGCGGCACCTTATCCGCCGTGTTTCCCTGGTCCCGCATGCTGTTTTTACCTTTTAAAACTGGAAAAAGAAGGAAAAATGGGCCGTCCCAGCATGGAAGTGGAGGTGTGCGCCCGTTTGTCGAAATCGAAGTAAGGGGCGCTTAAGGCGCCGAATAGGGTTTGGCGGCACCTTATCCGCCGTGTTTCCCTGGTGGCGCTCACGTCCCAGCTCACTTGGGCCGGCCCATTTAGCTGGATCGATCCTTCGATCGCTCCAGAAACAGAAAACTCTCTCGTTCGATTCAGTTGACGCGTTAAATTCACTTGACCATTAAAATTTTGTCAGCCTTGCAGTTGACCGTGTTAAATTTTCAAAGAAGTTCAAAAATAATCAAATTTGAAACAGAATTTCCCGATTTGGAATGAGTTCATCAAAATTTGGGAAAGAGTTCATGAAATTTGGAAAAAGTTCATCAATTTTGAATAAAAAATTTATCACTTTTCAAACAAGTTCATTGATTTTAAAAATAGTTCATCAATTTTCAAAAAGTTCATCAATCTTGAAAAAAGTTCATCGAACCTGGAAAAAAGTTCATCAAGTTTGAAAAAAAGTTCACAGAATTGAAAGAAGTTCATCGAATTTGATAAAAGTACATCAATTTTAAGAATAAGTTCACGAATTTCAAACAAGTTCATCCAGCCTAGGAATAAGAAAAGGAAAATAGGAAAACGAAAATAGAAGAAAAAAATAAAGAAGAAAAGGAATAAAAGTATGACAGTTAGCATATCCAGTAGGGATAGCATAGCCGTTACTATAGCTTACAGTTAAGCGTGACGTCCCCTTTTCGATTCCTAGCAGTAGGAGACATTTTTGCAGTTTGATAAACACAGAGAAAACTGGCTATATGGGCCGGCCCAGCTGAGAAGGGGGTATGCGGCCGTTGACGAGCGCTCTCTTCGGATTTTTTTTAATTTTTACGCACACATTTTCGGCTTTTTAAACGGTTTTGTCTGGGTTTTTTTGACGTTTCGGTTTTTCACCGCTCTTACTTAGCTTTTGGATTAAAAATTAGAAAAAAATTTACACGAAAAAACGTATTTTTTCTTTTTTTTCTTCCGTGAGAGCGACGATATTGCTTTTGTGAGAGTCACGGCCGTGCCTCTCGAAAATAAATAAAAAATGCATTTTCTGTATTTTTCCTTTCGTCAGAAGCACGGTTTTACTTCCGCGAGAGGCACGGTTGTGCTTTCGCGAGAGGAATGCCTCTCGAAAATGAAAAAAAATGATTTTTTTTTGTTTTTTTCCTCCCATGAGAAGCACGATTTTGCTTCCGTGAGAGGCATGGTTGTGCTTTCGCGAGAGTCATGACAGTGGCTCCTCTGAAAAGGAAAAAATGTTTTTCTCTTCTTTTTTTCCTTCCACGAGAGGCACGATTTTGCTTTCGCGAGATGCACGGTTGTGATTTCGCGAGGGTCACCGGCGTGCCTTTTTCGTAAAGGGAAAAAACCCGTGCTCCCGGTTCAGTTTTTTCGTTCGGTTTTTTTCGTGAAAAAAAGTTCGTCAAAACCTATCAACATGAGATCTAGTTTTGAAAATCTCGATGCGAGGAATCCAACGATGAAAACGATTCGAGATTTGGACGCATGGTTTAAGAGATAAAACATTTTGAATAAACGGATTTACAAAAAATAGAAAAACTTCCAGTTATGACAAGTGGCGCACATGCAGCGCGCAACTTGTCACAACCTAAAAAGGTGAGAGTGATGTTTACAATTAGTACTCCTCAATTAGTGATTCCGAATTTAGCCTGGCTACGTCTATTTATGTTGATGGAGAAAATCTCGACTACTTGTGGATTGCCGGTTTGTTACTAAATGGGCTGGGAAAAGGACTGGTTTATTATAATGGGAGCAACTAGTTAACGAGCGCTTCTTCGGAAGCCTTGCAACAATCCGCGTCACTTAGCATGCTCTCAGCCATTCACCACATGTCGCGCTCTGGACGCTCCCTTCAGATTTTACTTTTTTTATTTTTCCGCACGCGTTTTTTTTTCTTTCGCGAAAAGTCACGGTTTTTCTTCCTCGAGAGGCACAGTTGTGCTTTAGCGAAAGTCACGGCTGTGCCTTTCGGAAACAAAAAAAACGTGTTTTCTATTTTATTTTCTTTCACGAAGTCACGGTTTTTCTTCTGCGAGAGGCACGGTTGTGCGTTCGCGAGAGTCACGGCCGTACCTCTCGGAAAGGGAAAAACAAAACGTGTTTTCTGTTTTTTTTGCTTTCGCGAAATTCACGGGTTTGCTTCCGCGAGAGGCACGGTTGTGCTTTCGCAAGTCACGGCCGTGCCTCTCGGAAAGGGAAAAACAGAACGTGATTTCTATTTTTTTTTCTTTCGCGAGAGTCACGGTTTTGCTTCCGCGAGAGGCATGGTTGTGCTTTCGCGAGAGTCACGGCCATGCCTCTCGGAAAGGGAAAAAAAATACTCGTTTTCTGTTTTTCTTCTTTCGCGAGAGTCACGGTTTTGCTTTCGCCAGAGCACAGTTGTGCTTTCACGAGAGTCACGAGCGTGCCTCTTTCGGAAAGGGAAAAACACGTTTTCTGTTTTTTTCTTCCGTGAGAGTCACGGTTTTGCTTCCACGAGAGGCACGGGTGTGATTTCGCGAGAGGCACGGGCGTGCCTTTTTCAGAAAGGATAAAAAAACCATGGTCCCGGTTTGTTTTTTCCGTCCGGTTTTTTCATGAAAAAAAAGTTCATCAAAACCTATTAACATGGAATCTAGTTTTAAAGATCTCGACGCAGGGAATCCAATGATGAAAACGGTTTGAGATTTGGACGCACAATTTAAGAGATAAAACATTTTGAATAAACGGATCTACGAAAAAAGGGAAAACTCCCAGGTTACGACAAGTGACGCGCTGCATGTGCGCCACTTGTCGTGACCTGGAAAGGTGAAGTGTTCTTTGCAACGAGTACTCCTTAATTAATGATTTCGTATTATAGTCCTTCAAGTTTTCTCCCGGAGCAGCAGCCCCTTGGGACAGTTGGGCTAGACAATTTAACATGCGATGGAGGTAGAAATAAACATCAGATCTGACGCCCGAGAACGCCCCAATCACAATAATGAATAGCCAGAAAATGAAGAATGCGTGAGAGGGCTAGGATATGGTGCCGTTTTATTGTCCTAAAAATAAATAATAGCCCCACCAAAATTAAAACCACATGCCCGGGACACGAAAACCTAATAAAAAGGTCATACCGGTGACAAAAATTCCCTCCTCTCTACTCCACATCGCAGGAGGCAAGGAAGAGGGTGTTGCATATGCGTCACTTGTCGTAACCTGAGAGTTTTTCTCTTTTTTCGTAGTTCCGTTTATTCAAAACATTTTATCTCTTAAATATGTGTCCAAATTTCAAACCATTTTCATGGTTGTATTTCTCGCGTTGAGATCTTCAAAACTAGATCCCATGTTGATAGATTTGGACGAACTTTGTCTTCATGAAAGAACCCAGCGAAAAAACCGTGCCTCTCATGAAAGAAAAGAAAAATAAACTGCGCTTTTTTCGTTTCCGAGAGGCACGGCCGTATCTCTCGAGGAAGGAAAAAAAGGAAAACAAATTTTTTCCATTTCCTAGAGGCACAACCGTGCCTCTCGCGGAAGAAAAAAATGTGTTCTTTTTTCCGTTTCTGAGAGGCACGGCCGTGCCTCTCGCGGAAGCAAATCCGTACCTCTCACGAAAGCAAAACCGTGCCTATCATGGAAGAAAAAAACATTTTTTGCGTCCTCGAGAGGCACGGCTGCGAAAGCAATATCATGCCTCTCGTGGAAGGAAAAATGTGCTTCTCACAAAAGAAAAAAAAGGAAAAATATTTTTTTACGTTTCCAAGAGGCACAATCGTGCATCTTGCGGAAGCAAAAAATACACATTTTTTCGGGCAAAAAAAATTCAAATTTTTTTCATCCAAATGCTAAGAAAGACCAATGGAAAACTGAAAAACGAAAACAACCCGTCTAAAAAGCCAAAATTGTGTGTGAAGAAAATAAAAATAAAAACAAAATTCGGAGGGAGCATCAAGTGGCGTGCTCTCATCCCACTTCAAGTGACCCTTAGAAGGCTCCTGAACTAGCGCTCCTCTACTTAGTGTTCGCTCTCTACGTACCGTATCCTAGTGAACACAAAAAGAAGAAGGGAAGATTGGTTGGAGGGGAGACCGGGAACTTCAAACACCGACGGAGCAAAGAAACTGTGATGTTGACTGTGGATGGCTTCTGTATCATCTAAACTGAAACATTTCGCATGGAGATTGGCCACGAACTCGATCCCTACTGAAGTTGTTCGGCGTGTGAGAAAGATGATAGATTCCAGTCAATGTGTGATTGTGGTCAATATCGGTTCATGCAATCCTGCCCTTGTTGCACTGTTTTCCTGAAGTTGGTGTTCCTAACTTGGATTGTGGTCTGTATCACAGTTGTTGCCTTTATCTCTCCTAGAAACGATGAACTTATTGGATCCATGATTGCTGATGCCATTGACAAAGTGGGTCCAGATTGTGTCCTTTCGATTGAATCGTGTTCATCTTTTGAGACTATTGTTGATGTTGCAGAAGTAATGAAGGTTTGTTGGTTCAGCTTCTTTCTTTTATGTTCTCTAGACAAATGCTAGTTGAATGTTGTTAATTTTCATCCAAAGCCTCCCCAGAATTGATGTGAATGAGAATACTGCTATTTATCTTTGTTGTATGTAATAGTCAATTGTTTTATGAGTTTTGGCTGACAGCAATCAGGTAGTCATATGCTCTCTATTTCTTTGCATAAATGGAAAAAATCTTCCTCCCCAGTCCCCACAAGAAACAATCTGTCTATTGTTAGTTGTTTGCATGTTGTACAATAGCTAGCTCAACTGCATGTGTTCTTTTTTCCAGTCAAGTCAATTAATATAATTTATGAGTCAAATTGTACTACATGCTAATTATTCTTGTTCGGTTGAAGAGAAGAATTCATGACAGAGAGCGACTTTCTTTGCAAACATGGGTTTTCGTTGAAGACTTGCTTGATATGTGCCGGCCATTGAGCCATGGCTATCTGTGACATTGATCATTGGAGTAGGCTTTCTAAATATTCTCAGTCCATGCTTGTGGTACACATGATGGTATGTGCCAAGGCTTGGTTGTCTTGACGCGTCCAAGCTCAAAGTGCACTAGCCCCTTCTTGAAATTCCAGGAAAAGTTGTGTCTTTTTTGAGCAACCATATAGATGAATAATTTTTGGCCTCTGATGATCATCTGGAACTGAAATATATGAGCTCTAGTGGTGCCAGGTGTCTCTCCTTCACAGGCTTGTGAGGCTTACGAGGTTGCTTTGCTTGCACACATGCATGGCACTTAGAGCCTTTGGCTAAAGTGAAACTCGGGATTAAATTCATCTTAGCCAGCCGCGTCATACAACCGAAATTTATGTGACAAAGACATGAATGCCAAACCTCACATTCATTCACATTAGAATGAATTTGGTTCACAACTTTATTATAGAAATCCTCGAGGGAAAGGCGGAACAAACCACCACAATCATATCATTTTTCAACAAATAGTCCATACCGGGATACGACTACTTTGTTAGACTCAAATACTAATTTAAACCCTTCCTTACATAGAAGGGAGCCACTAACGAGATTCTTCTTGATAGCGGGGACATGTTGCATGTTCTTTAGTTGCACGATCTTTTCCGAAGTAAACTTCAGATCTACCGTGTCAACACCATGAACAGAAGCATGCGAGCCGTTCCCCATCAGGACGGAACAATCTCGTGTGACCTGGTAAGAAGAAAACAAAGACACATCAGCACACAAATGAATATTGGCCCCAGTGTCAACCCACCAATCGATGGACTGACAAACTAAAAGTACGGTAAACAGATTACCATACCCTGATGCCGCATCATTGTTGCTCAGAGTCATATTGACATACTTTGTGTCCTGTCCTGGCTTTTTATACTTGTTTGGGCACTTGTTTGCTCAATGTTCCTCTGAACCACAAGTGAAGCAGCCATCTCTCTTCTTATCTTTCTTCTTACCCTTCTTCTTAAAGGTAGTATTCTGATGGACAGAGTTCTTTCCCTTGAACTTGTGGAAGTTCTTCTGCACCATATTGGCGCTAGAAGAACCCTCTGCCCCTTTCATGTGTGAGTCCTTTGCTCTCGAGTTCTGCTCAACACTTAGATGATCGATGACATCCTCAACAGAGAATTCATGTATCAAGTGCTTGAGAGAAGTAGCAAAGTTCCTCCATCCAGGAGGGAGTTTTGCAATAATGCAACCCGCGACAAACTTGTCCGGTAACTCACACTTCAGGAGCTCCAGCTCCTTAGCGATGCATTGTATCTCATGGGCCTGGTCCAATACAGAACGGTTATCAACCATCTTGTAATCATGGAACTGCTCCAGAGCATACAACTCGCTTCCAGCACCGGTTGTGCCGAATTTAGCTTCGAGCACATCCCACAAATTCTTGGCAACGCGCATATGGAGATATGCGTCGACTAACTTGTCTCTGATCACAGTAAGAACGGCTCCCACAAAGATGGTGGTTGCCTCCCTAAACGCATTTTCCTGTTCAGGAGCAATAGTTACCGTGGGAGACACACCACCAACCCAGAACACGTTCATTGATGTGAGCCACAAGGTAGTCCTCGTCTGCCAACGCTTAAAATGTGTTCCAGTAAATCAGAGTAGCGGCGAAGCCATGAGTCGAAAAGTGCCTAAAATAAGGTTTTTGGATTGTTGGAAATATTAGCACTTTTCTGACTAATCTAATCCACGAGTAAACAGTAAGCACGGCAAATACGGTATGCATCTCATACCGATAACTAAGCATGTGAGCATGTACAATATATAAAACCGAAACATCTATGAACAACATATATACGGCGCAGCACATGAACGAGCAAATAGGGGATGAACGAGTCATACCCTCCGGTTGGCCAGGCCAACGCGACGGCGGCAGCGGCAGCCTCGGCATCGGCCAAGGCCTTCTTCTTGGCGGCGGCGGCGTCAGCCATGGGGTCGATGGAAGGGAAGTAGTGGAAGCAGAGGCAGACGGAGATGGGGACGGATCGGGAGCAGTCGCGTCGAGACGCTCCCTAAAAACCTTATTGTCGTTCTCCCGGGAGGATCTCGAACGACAGGGTTCCGGAGGCACCTACTCTCCGGAAGCAGCACAGTGAGAGGAACAATAGATGACGGGTTCACTCCACTGGCCAGCGCCTTCCTGAGCGGCAAAAATAAGCTTCGGCTCGGCTCATTCCCGCAACCCGCGGCGCGCGCGCACGTGCGCGTCGTGGCGAGGCGAAACGGGCGGCGGAGGAGGAGCGCGCGTGTACAACTCCTATTTCCAAACTCTCAATAGCAAGTGGTAGAGCAGCCCTTATAAAGAGGTCTCGCTCTTTTTACTATAGCAGTAGCAGTATGGGATTAAACTCCCCACACTTCCCACCACTTGCCGTACACATGCATGGACCTTAGAGATTAACTAGGGATTATTTTCTTATATGGGCCTAAGCCCATCCATAATCCATCAACATATATGTGGTGACTTAGAGATGAGGATGGTTGGACGTTGATTGGAAGGCTTAAAACTTAACTGGGATTTAAGAAAAATTCAGGCACTTACGAATATATAACCCCTTTTATTGTTAACATGTGCAGGCTTATTGTGGGATCAGTGACGTCGACTGGTTTCAAAGGAACTTGGAGCAGCTTATGTACATCATTTCCGATGCTGATTATTCTTCTAGCTACAGATCGGGCGGGTGTGAACTTGAAGCAAAATTTGGCAGAGGTCATAGCCCTAAGTTTACTGCAAGAATCAGCTACCATTGATCAGCCATCTGCAGCATTGTGCTAGGCTTACTAAGTTCACTTGTCGTGATCACCCGATTGCATCGCTAATCGTGGCCTGTAACCATTGCAACAACTGCATTGTCCAAGAAATGTATGACCTGCACTGTATGTACCAGTAGAGAACCTCTTGCCAGTTCCCACTTCCCAGGGATGTTATTAGGAATCATAGGCCAATTATTACAAATTTTATGATCCTCACGGGTTTGATAAATTCTGGACAAACTGCGCATAAACAGTTCGAATCACACATGAAACAGATTCAGAGTTTCCTTTCAATCAGGGAGGCCAGACTCTGCCCAGTGCCGACCAGTGTATCTCTGTCCAGTCCTAGCCAAAAGGTACTGAAGCGTGGCACTGTCAGAGGATGCAGCGTCGGGCAGAGACGCAGTTCGTGCTTCTCTACGACTGCGACTCATCTAAGTATGCCGATTGCAAATTCGATTCAGAGTTTCGGACTCGCCTCCTTCAACCTTAATTCCTGATGATTCTGCGGTTGACCACTGAGCTACCCCGGCCGAGTGTGAGGTGTGTTTTGCTTCCCCTTGGCTCGAATCATTTTTTGGAGTGCATGATAGTTCGGTGTTGATGCTTATGTTTCTGGAACAAATGATTTTTTTTCTTCTCTGTATCTGGTACAGAAACTAGCAATTATTTGTCCAAGAAGCTTAGCTGCACCCTGTATCTCCCACTCCACATTTCGGTACGCAGATTGCACATTGGATTACAACTGATCACCTAGATGGGGGCTCACCCTGGATGCCCCTGTAGTAGAACCTTGTTTCAGTCAACTATTTAATTTACATGGGGTTGGGTCGCCTGATTGTGATACCCATTTCAACAATCAGTGCTGGGTCCATCTTAATAATTAAGTTCCTACTTGCAATGGCTGCCCACTTGAACAAATCACGCCTCTCGGACGAGTGCCATCGTTCTCACTGCGGATCTTGTCTAGAGTTAGTGATTCCAAAAAGCTTAGCTACATTCTGAAGTACTGAAACTAGCAATTAGTTGTCCGAGATGCTTAGATGCATTCTGAATCTCTTACTCTCATTCGATATGAAGATTGCCACTGGATTCCAACTCCTACTCATCGCTTAATTTGAAAAATGGCGTCATGTGGTTTCATTATGATGAATGGAGCCGGGGAGATGGTCTCCCTGTTCATCTAAAACCTTGTTTCGGTCAACTATTTAATTTAAATGGGGTTGCATCCCTTGATATCCATCTCAATAATGGGTGACGGGACCCTCTTAATAATTAAGTGCCTACTTGCAATGGTCGGCGATTTCAACAAATCACGCCACTTTGACGAGTGCCATCGTTCTCGTTGTGGATTCTTTCTAGACTTAGTGATTTCAAGAAGCTGAGCTGCATTCTGAAGTATGGAAACTAGTGATTAGTTGTCCAAGATGATTTGTTGCATTCTGAAGTACTGAAACTCGTAATTAGTTGTCCAAGATGCTTAGATGCATTCTGAATCTTCTACTACTCATTCGATATGCAGATTGCCATTGGATTCTGACTCCGACGCATTGGCGCATGCACTTCGACGACTCCGACTCTGAAACTCGTAGTAACAAATTTTATTATCTTTTCTCCGATAGAAACTTTGAGGTCTTTTTGTAGTTCTTTGTGTGGATTGAATATTATGATCGTAAAGTTGTTTGATACATATCGTAGAATTAATTCACGGATACTCGTGGTGACATTGAAGTATCTAGGTGACATTAGAGTTGGTTGATGTGTGTCATATGGTGTTATTTTAGTACGAACTCTTGATTATAGATCGATCGGAAAGAATAGCTTGTGTTACTTTAGTACGAACACTATGATAGATTGATCGGAAAAAATAGCTTTGAGGTAGTTTCGTACCCTACAAACAATTTCTATCTTTTGTTCTCCGCTAATAGGAATTCGGGAGTGATTCTTTATTGCACTTTGAGGGATAATCATATGATCCAACTATATTAGCACTGTTGAGAGATTGCACTAGTGAAAGTACGGACCATAGGCCTTGTTTTCAAGTATTGCAATACCGTTTTTTTGCCCTACCTTGCTGTTTTTATTTATTCAAATTACAAAAATATATTTCTATCATCCATATTACACTTTTATCACCATCTCTTCGCCGAACTAGTGCACCTATACAATTTGTCATTGTATTGGATGTGTTGGGGACACAAGAGATTTCTTGTATTTGGTTGCAGGGTCGTTTGAGAGAGACCATCTTCATCCTACACCTCTCACGGATTGATAAACCTTATGTCATCCACTTGAGGGAAAATTGCTACTGTCCTACAAAACTCTACGCTTGGAGGCCCAACACGTGTCTACAAAAATAAAGTTGCGTAGTATCACCAATACATCGATTTATTGATAGAAATAAACTTAATAGATGTTGGTGCACTCCTTAGTAGAATCGAAGGCAATGATGTGGCTGCATGTGCAACTAGAGGGAAAGCAACGTCTACTTCTTTCGAACTAAGGATAAAGAAAGAAGACTGCAAAATCAAGAATCCGCAGATAAACAATGAATGCATGGAGAAGATATTAGTCCAACTTGTGAGAGCAGTTATGGAAGTTGAAAATCTTCTAAAATGCATACTTGTGGTTCTTGTTTTCTTTGGTCTTACTATTCTAGCAAAGATTTGGTGATGTCTTATCTATCCAATGTTGTTGAAAAAACAAAGAAATGCATTATGCTAGATCAAATTAAGGTGCAAATTTAGGTTTTCCGGGCCGGGAGGAGCTGCGCCAGATCAGACCCCGCAAATCCGACACGTAAAAAAGCATATTTCGCGAATATTTTTTTACGGGTCCGTTATGCGGGGTCTGCAATTGCGGCCTTCCGCGCCAGCCCGCCAAGGTGTTTTTCCGTGAACTGCAAACATGTTTTGCGGGCGGGCCGGATGCGGGGTCTGCTCGAGTTGCTCTTAGATGCACCAGTTTCTCCCAGTTTATTGCAGATTTCAACGTGTGTACGGATGAAGCTGCAAGGAGGATTTTACTGCTAAAGTGGTGCAGGTCTAGCGTGATTTCTGGGGAGTAGTTGACGGGAAACAAATCGCAATTAGTGCAACATGCAAACTAACTACCTAGGCCCACCTATTCAATCACACGGCCCATTTGTTGTGAAATAGTACTCCCTCCGTCTAGATGAATAAGTCATCTTAGGTTGTGCACCGTGACCAAGAAGGAGGGGAAAACGAGATAATTTAATGTTGATTTGCTAATTAATAGCATTGCATGCAATGAACTAACTATTGCATGTCGTGTTTGATAGTCTCGAGTCATTGAAAACATGCACCCCCACATCTTTTATTGGTTGATAAGAAACAAGAAATGAGATGTGAGTTAATGCACCGCGTCTAAGTATTTTGGGATTATTTGGTTTTCGTAAAATGACTTATACTCTTAGACAGAAGGAGTAGTCTAACAGGATGCTAATATTAGTAGTCTAATTTAAATGGGGTTGCATCCCTTAATATCCATCTCAATAATCGGTGAAGGGATCCTCCTAATAATTAAGTCCCTACTACCGGCGGAACAGGAGCCACTGGAGCAACGGGACAGGGTGGACAAGCTACCTCGCCAGAGAGTACGCCCCACAGCAGAAGACCGCGCATATGGATACACATGAAGCCCACAAACTCAGCATAGTTGGTGCCATCAAAGAGCACCGAGCAGCGAGGAACAGCCACATAGCCCGAAGAGGACATACTGAAATATCTCACTGTTTTTTTTTGCAGTCAACGGGTCCTCAACTCAATCTAGATCGAGGGGATCTTGAGCCAGAAAGCGAGCGAGGCCTCAAGAGAGCGGCCGCGGGCAGGAAGCACGAGCCCGATGCAGCCAGGCGAGCAGCGCAGGCAGGCGGACGGGGAACGCGTGGCCCGGGGCCCGACGTGAGAGGAGGAGGAGTACACGGCCCAGCACGGTCGCGACCCGGACGGGATCGAGCAGAGCAGGCTCTCCCGAGGCGGGATCGAGCAGAGGAGGCTCTCCCGCGGTCGGTCGGCCGGCCGGCAGGAGCAGAGGAGGCGCTCCCGCGGGCCAAGATGCGCCAGTCGAGGAGGACGAGGCGGAATCGAGCAGAGCAGACTCGCAGCAGAGGAGGCGCTCACGCGGGCCAAGATGCGCCAGTCGAGGAAGACAAGGCCGAACGGGACAGCCGCGGCAGCGGATCCGGACGGGATGAGAGCGACGACGGCGGCCAGAATCGAGCAGAGGATCACGGAGTTGCAGCGTGCGGGGAAGCGAGGGAAACCTAAGCATCTGATACCATGTTATGAATGAGCAACTAGTATTCACTGAGGGCCAGAGGCCAGTACATATACATGTGTGACAAAGTGCAGAAAACTCCTTATACATTAGGGATATACAGACAAGTGACTATACACATCTAACACCAATGACATATGACTCACATTGTTCGAGTACGTTGGGTACAATATACTGTGTTCTCTCTCGCGCGCACACACAAAAGTTGTTCCCTCTTTCAAATGATTTGCTTTCATACTTGACCTTTCACTTCCGAATGCTCTTTTGTATCATTCAACAAGAAATAAAACCCAGAAGAGGCTATGTATTATCACATACTCAGTCATGACCATCATTTTCTTCTTTACATTTGTTACATATATCAGTAAAAATTTAATAAAACTAAACCATATGCGTTTGAGGTGCCAAACAGGGTGTGAATAAAGACGGGGAAAAGATTGCTCTGAAGATGCTTTATGGGATGCCATCACTTGATGATAATGACAAGAATTTTGATAAGGAGTTCCACAACCTTACATGTCTCCAGCACCCAAATATTGTCCGGTTGGTTGGCTTTTGCCATGAAACGCAGCGAGAATACGTACCCTATAGAGGTAAAATGGTTCTTGCTGACATGACAAAGAGAGCATTGTGCTTCGAGTATATGCATAACGGAAGTCTTGACAAATTTATTTCTGGTATGTTGCATTGCGCTTACTCGTATTAGGAGATCACATGACAAGGAATTATTCTTAACTAACATATACATGTTGAAGATGATATTTGTTTTTTGCTACAGATGAATCCACTGGACTTGATTGGGACACACGCTATGCAATAATTAAGGGGATATGTGAGGGTTTGAAATACCTTCATGAGGAACTGCAGCCTCCTATTTTTCATTTGGATTTGAAACCAGCCAATGTATTACTGGATGAGAATATGGTTCCCAAAATTGCTGATTTCGGATTGTCAAGGTTTTACGGAGAAGGCACGGGAATCACAACAAGTTCTATAGGGACAATGTAAGATGCAACTTTTAAGGGGCAACATAAGATGAATTCATCGCGTGAACCGGAATATTTATAATTATATTAGAGTCTTCTGCTTGCATTAGTCTCGGTAACATGTGCGATTTGTCATGCAGTGGGTACTTACCGCCAGAATTCATAAATCGACATGTTATTTCAAATAAGCTGGACATATTCAGCCTGGGTGTTGTAATCATAAAGATAATGACAGGACCTACGGGGTACTCCCAAAGTGCTGAAATGAATTCCCAAGAATTCATTGAGCAAGTAAGGAAAAAACTTGCCTATATCAAAACAAGTTGTACATCTTTTCAAATAATACTTCTATTTTTTGAATATATTGTCATTCTGAATGTTGATGTTAAAACTGCCAGGTACAGAGGAACTGGAGGAGTAGGCTACAGGCTAGATCAGTGGACGTGCCAGAGTCATACTGCGAACAAATAAAGCGATGCATTGAAATAGCCTTAAGCTGTCTAGAGATCGAGCGATGCAGAAGGCCGACTATAGGGGCCATCATCCATGAGCTAAATGAGACAAGGTGTATGTGTCAGCTTCATGAGGTGCTAGGAAATGTTCCAAGGTCATCGATGGACCAGGTGTGATTATTAATGGTGCGGTTTACCATGCTTTTCTTTCCTTCCAACTTGCAAATATTTGGACAACGGCCATAAAAATATAATGTTTGATTATGAGACCATGTTTTTCTTTCTTTCTAGCTTGCAAATATTTGGACATGGCCATATATATATATATATATATATATATATGTTTGATTATGAGATAATTCATTCTACACAGTTTAATTATGTGAGAACAAATGCGCTTGAAGGACTCCTTCTCCAAAATTAATTGAATCAGAAACAAAATCTAGAGACGAAAGGTCAGTCTGTAAGTCAATATATAGTTTGACCCCAGGTCATTTGTCCCGTAACATAGTTACTCCCTGCATTTCTAAATACAAGGCCACTTCATATTTTTATGTCTAACTTTAATCATTAATTTGACCAACAAAAAGTGACTTATATGACACAAAAAGTATGTCATTAAATGCACATTTCATAGAAGTGCCTGTTGATATATTTTTGATGACATATAACCCATATTTTGTTGACCAAAATTATATGTCAAAGTTCATCATGGAAAACGAAGTGACCTTTTATATAGAGTGGAGGGAGTACATGCTTTGGCTCATGTGCCCTCAGAAGCTTGATAAGGGCACACCCTTGTTTAACCAAATTATTTAGTTATGTGGATATGTGCTTTGGTTGTAGTATGGATCAGGCTGCCCATAATGAGAGTATCATATCTAGTATCATTCATGCCAACTAGACAATTTTGATAAAGTGGCATATAACTAAATGAAGAAGAAAGCGGATTGAGTATCATATTATGTTATTGTATCATAATAAATACTATACTCCTATATATTTTGCATGACAATAAATAAGGCCATCTAAATCTATTATACTATGCATTGCAGAGATAGTATCATATACATGATGCTAATTTATGATATACCCGCTACGGCAGCCTCAAGGATGGGCACCAACGGGTGGGTTAGTTATCTTTTAATTGCTTCTTTAAAAACATCATGCAACCTTTCAGTTGGATAGCACATAAGAGCCTCTCAATTACTCTAGTAATGTAATGGGGTAATCTCTTTTCCAGATATACTAATCTTTAAAAGAAATCATGGCGTTTCTATGTGCCTTGTTTTATACCAGTAATGTCACATTTTGATTGGTAGAGGATTGAAATTTTATTTACTTAAAACTTTATTTTCCTTAATTCCTAATGGAAATGTCCTAACCACACGAATTAAGGAGCATTCAAATGCGAACAGAATCTTAGCTTTCTTTACATTTTAATTATATTTTTTCTCAAGGAAAAATATTAAATGCACTTCCTCCAAATGTTTGTTTTTTCGGGAACATGGAAATCCATTTAAACCTGCTGCCCAGCAACATTGCTGGCAACCAACTCACTTGCAAAGTCAGGGGCATGATTTGCCCATATAGAAATGGCACAAAGCATCCTCAAACCAAACTGCCAAACTGCATGCACTGCGCCATTACTTCCACGATGACATAATTGAAAGCTAGCTGCATCAAAAGATAAAATGCACAGGCTACGAGCTTCGCGAAGAAGAACCTCAAAATTCACCCCTTCATACAGACGTGAGTTCAAGGCTTTTATCAGGACCTGGCAATCAGATCCAAAAATACCTTGGTGGGAGCCCATATCAATGGCTCCCTCAATTTTTGAAGGAGCCATTCAAATAAATACAAACATAACATTGAGGGAGCCATTTTAATGCTCTCATGGCCACATTTTATCATTCAAAGAAAACAGAAGTAGGCCAACATACCCCCCCCCCCTTCCCCCCGCCCTGATGGGCGACTGTAGCTCTTGACTTTACCCAAATGGACAAATCCTACTTGGCTTAAGGCGCATAAATACTTTGTTATCCATTCACCTTTTTCAACGATACATGAGTTAGCCGGGACAGCCCATACTAGCACTTTTACACTGCTTTTGGGAACCTTCTAGAAGGTTCCACCAGTTTCCATTGGGCTGACTTCTTTTGGTTTTTACGGGAGCACATTTTTCTTGTTTTTATCTTTTTTTTTCGTTTTTTCTTTCTTAAACATATTTCAACTCAGTGAACATTTCAAATTCGTATTTTTGTAATTCACGATCTTTTTAAATAAAAAATTCAAACAGATGGACATTTTCGAGTTCGTGAACATATTTTAAGCCATGAACTTCTTTTAAATCTGAAAATATTCTTTAAATTTGTGAACTTTCTTCAGTTTCATGAATTTTTTTTCAAATCCCTGATTTGTCTTTCAAATACATGATTTTGTTAAAAAATCAAACTTTTTGTAAATCCACAACATTTCAAATTTGTGAACTATTTTAAAATTTGCAAACTTTTTTCATATTCAGGAACTTCTTTCAAATTCATGAAATTTTTTATGTCCAAAACTTTTACTATATGATTTTTTTGCTGAGAGAAGTCGACCGTGCGCAACCAATCGGACAAGCAAGTCACACTAGCGACCAGCGTAAGGAGGGTACTGGGTTTGCTCCCTAGTGCTATAGGCGCCGAACAGGAGTTCCCACCCAAATGACATCTATAGGCAGTCTCCACAAGATGCCTTTCCACAAGGTGCTTCCGTACACCGGTGCCTCCTACCTACCTCCCCTGATGGCTTTGGACGAGAAACGATGCTCTTCCGGATAAGAAGAAAAAGCTGAACTGCATCATCTTAGTAGTTGCTTGGTTCATTTGGAAGGAGAGGAATAGAAGTATTGATAGTGAAGTGCCTCAACTCTTAATTGCTTTGGTCGTTTTGCGGATATTCTTTCCGGTACTTTTGGGTATTGCTTTTGCTTCTGCCGCCGCAGGGGCTGTTGTTTGTTTTACCATATTTTTTTTCTCGAATACGAATGAGTATGAGTATGTTATATGGGTGAATTCCATATATGCCACTCAAAACTTGCCTGTATCCGCATATGCCATTGAAAATTTCCCTCTGTCAAATATGCCACCGAAATTTTGCACCGCGTACATATATGCCACTACCGCTAGTTGACTGTTAGTTGACTGTGTAGAAGCTCTCACGTGATGTCGGTTTTTTCCAGTAAAGACCATTGTACCCTTTGAGCCATATGTTAGAAAAATGGAACTAAGATAAAAAAAACTGGCCAGTTGCGCTCGACCTGCATCCATCCCCATCCGCACGACCTAGCGCTCGTTCCCTAGTCCCCATGACCTGCATCTTGACCTAGCCGCCGCCGGTCCCAAGCAGCCTCTCCGCCGCTGGTCCCCCACGCCCCCCCATCCCACATCCCCACCGGACCCGAGCAGCCGCAGGTGCCCATCCCACCGGACACGAGCAGCAGCTGCCGCTCCCCGCCCCGGCGGTGGAGTGGTTGGTCTCTGCCGCGGCCCCCTTCCCACGCGGTGCCAGCAGGATGGCGCCGCCGGCTGCCACATCTGCATCGATGGGAGCACCGCAGCAAGCACCCCCAAAGGCGGCGGCGGATGCCAGATCGGTGGCGACGGGAGCACATCAAGTACCAGCGGCAACCCGAATGGCGACAGATCCTCCTCCTTGGCTCCCAGCAGGGTATATTTCTTCTGCACATTGCTTGTTCCCGAAATTTTAAATTGGTAGCAATCGATTTAGTTCATTGCGGTCTGAATGGTGGTATCCTGTTCATTCACAGGATGGATGCAGCTTCATCATTTTTAATGAACATGAAAATTTGTTGGCTCTCATTTTAGAGAGGGCATTAGTGGCTATATGTTCAATATGGTCATTGACTCTTACACGACAAATTATAAAGACTTTGTTGCTGAAATTGAAGAGAAATATCCATGGCGTATGAATGAAACAGTGACACTTCATTATTTTGAAGAGTCCAATAGAACAATCCATGAATTAAGTACTGACCATGACATGCTTGCTATGTTTGCTAAGTTTGGTAGTAAAAAAACAATTGAGATGAGGATTACAGTTCATAATGTCAATGCTAGACCTGATAAACCTGAATGGCCAATAGAAGAGAGTGTTGGAGTGGATGTCCCTTATGTTGGAACTGACTTAGCAAATCCATTTGAGGAAAATGAGCATGTTGGTGTAAACGAGGAAGACATGTACTCAGATGATAGTGAAAATGAAGGTGATGCTAGTGATGTGCCTTGTAAAGATCCTAACTTTGTGCCCGACGATAGGGAAAAATCTTCTGATGATGACATATCAGAGGATAGGATGAGGAGGATGAAATTAAAGATGCTGAGCCCATTGACCTTCCAGATTTTTCATATGATAGGGAAAATCCACCAATGACAGAGGGCACAGTATATAGTGACATGCATGAGTTTAGAGTGGCAATAGCTCAACATGCAATTGCACGTGAATTCAATTTTCAAATTGACAAGACTGATCCTTCAAGATTCAGGGCCCATTGTTGTGATGAGAATTGCAAGTGGAGAATTCATGCCGCTAGGATGGATGAGGGTAGCATCAAGGTGGTGGTAAACAAACATGGTCACACATGCTCAAGCACAAGACAAGATGAAACATCCAAACATGCAAACCAGAATTAGGTGGCTGATAGAGTCAAAGTTTGGCTCCATGAAGATTCTAGTTTGGGACCCATTGCATTGCAGACCAAGATCAGTGAAAAGTACCATATGACTGTGCCCTACAAGAGGGTATACAAGGGAAAGGAGCAAGCACTTGAGGAGTTATATGGGTCATGGGATCAAAGTTTTGACAAGTTGTATAGCTACAAGGCAGAAATTGATAAGTCTTGCCCTGGTAGCTCTTTTGTCATTGATCATGAAGTATCGCTTGGAGCGAGAAGGTTCACAAAGCTGTTCTTTGCATTAAAGCCATGCATAGATGGTTTTCTTGCAGGTTGTAGGCCATATTTGGCTATTGACAGCACTTTCTTGACAGGCAAATTCAAAGGTCAATTGGCAGCCGCAGTTGCTGTAGATGGCCACAATTGGATGTATCCTCTTTCTATTGGAGTAATCGACTCTGAGACAAAGGAAAACTGGGCTTGGTTCATGGAGAGACTTAAAGATGCTATTGGCACACCAGAAGGTCTCACGATTTGCAATGATGCGGGAAAGGGTATTGATGGAGCTGTAGCTGACATATTCCCTATGGCTGAACATAGGGAGTGTATGTGGCACTTGGTAAAGAATTTTAAGAAGAAGTTTCGAGGCAAGGTATATGATGATCACCTTTGGCCAGCCGCATATGCATGGAATTCTTATCATTTTAACAAGCACATAACAACTATTCAACAAGCAAGGCCAACAGCAATATCCTACTTGCAAGAGAATCACATAAGGTTATGGACCAGGAGCCAGTTCACGACACTCTCAAAGGTGGACTATGTGACCAATAATCTTGCTGAATCCTTCAACAAATGGATCAAGCCTTACAAAGGAATGCATCTTCCAGAATTCATTGACAAGATGAGGCACGAGCAAATGATCATGTGGCATAAGAGAAGGAAGGTTTCTAGGAAATGGAAAGGCAGAATTATGCCACACATTGTGAAACAATTGCATGAGAAGAGCAGAGGTTTGACATTTCAGGTAACAAGAACTAGTGACACTGAAGCTGAAGTGCAGTGCAAGGCTGGGAGTGGTTATAGGCATGTTGTCAATCTCAGCAAGTGGACTTGCACTTGTAGAGAGTGGCAGGTTTGCGGACAGCCTTGTGTGCATGCTATTGCATTCATTGGGCATGTTCGAGGGTCTATAGAGGATTATGTTGATGATTGTTATAGTGTGGAAAAGTTTAGGGCTGCATATGAGCATATCATTCCTGGATTGGTTGACAAGTCTCAATGGCCCAAAGGTGATCATGGCTTCTTCCTAGAACCACCTATACTAAAGAGCGTAGCGGGGAGACGAAGAAAGAATAGATACAAAGGATCCGAAGAAAGGTCAAAAGGGGCTCCCAAATGCCCAATCTGTAAATGATATGGGCACCATTGGCACAGTTGTAGAGATGGTGATCCTGAACAAAAGGCAGCTATGCTTCTTGAAAGGTATTTACTTTTCCTGTATTTACTGCATGTATTTCCTTTTCTTGTATTTACTTTTCCTGAATTTACACTTTCTGATTTTATAACCCTGTTTTGTTTTAAGGGGGCCACCAAAGAAGAGGAGAAAGAAGAAGAGTGCCATACAGGACCCTGAGGCGGCCATGGTAGTTGCATGTGCTTCTACAACTGCTCCGGTCATGGTATACCCATCTAGGTAAGATTGCATTAAACTTGCGTGTCCTTATACTCCTGTCAACATTGCACAACATTGGTTAATCTTTTGATATCCAAAAACAGCACTGATCTAGTTTCTCAAATAAATGAGGATGCTGGCCCAAGTTCTAGTTTAGTGAGGTATATCTCCATCTATATTTGTTAGTTGCTGATTTGCACCTTTCAGAACCGTGCAATGTGCTTACCAGATAAACATTATGTGTACAGATCTATCAAGGGTTCTAAAGAACCAAAACATGCTTCTGGGGAACAAAAGGAAAAATCTAAGAAGAGTGTGCCGCGAAAGGGAAAGGGTAAGGCTGCCAAAGAGAAGATTGCCTCACGAGTTGTTGCTATTGGAGAGCAGACACCAAAAGGCAAAGAAAAATGCAGCGAAGTTGCTCCACATGATAGCCCAGACATGGGTACAAGAAGCAAAAGGACATCTCATAGCCCAGCTATGAGCACTAGGAGCAAAAGAGCACCTGTTAGATTGGACTTGTAGTGTGTGCTCTGTTTCGGTGTATGTTTGACATTAAAACATGTTGAGACCTCTCTGTTTTGTGTTGTGATGAACCAATATGGTCTTGTAACAAATTTGATGTTTGTGAGGGTATATTGCTCATGAGATGCAAATTGTGATTCTATGCTAATTAAGCGAAAATGCTGCCGAAATTTTGTTTTTTTGTACTAACATTATTTTACTTGTTTTGTACTTTCATGCTGAAATTAATTAAAAAGTTCATCGCTCGTCTTATATTCATGTAAAAATTATTGAAATGGAATACAATAGAAATCAGTATATCATTTGGCTAAATGGTCACAAGGTATGTTCAGGGGTAAAATCGTCTTTTCAACTGCCACTTAACAGTCAACTAACAGTCAACTCGCGATAGTGGCATATCTGTACGCAGTGCAAGTTTTCAGTGGCATATTTAGGGGAGGGAAATTTTCAATGGCATATGAGGGTACGGGCAAGTTTTGAGTGACATATATGGAATTCACCCATCTTATATTGATAGAAGAAAGGGACACCTAAACAACCACTGAAAACACGATGGCACCGGCCCGGTGAACTTGCCGGCCGCCTCCCTCTGTGCTAGAACCCTCGGCGTGGACGGAGTTGCGTGGTCGAGGATTGACAGCGTTCGGATGTTTTACCGGACTTTGTACTTCTTTTTTTTTCATTCAATTATATATTGCTCACATACAGTTCTATTTGTTTCTAAAAAAAATTACGCAGGGAAGCCCAGAAACTGACATGACAGACCAAGAACCGGCGAGAAGTCAACTGAACACTGCGGTGTATCTCTTTGGTGAAGTGGTTGACAATGAAAAGTTGGATCAAATGCCTTGGTACATTGGGAAACCAAAGAATCGGCAAGACCGAGCACGAGAGGCCATGATTCTGGTGTGCGATGACAACAAGGATGTCAAGGCTTGCAGGTACTTGTGCGGTCCCAAGCTCATCGTCCAAATCCGTCCACCGCGAACCACGCATTTTTTTAGAACATAGACGTCAGGGACGTCCGGCTTTAAATTAATAAAGCCTTCAACATAGGCAGCATGCACAAACAAACAGGCCAAACAGACGGAACCAAAGCTAGTCACCCATGTTCTAAGGCATGCCACAAAAGGCAACGACGGCGAAATAAAGTGCATTACATGGCATAACCAGCCAAACTAACGAGCGCGCAGGCTCGGGGATAACCAAGACCAAAAGGACTGCCCATCCCTATGAGGCAGCAAACGGAGGTGACGGAGCTCGAGACGCCGAGTAGACGGAGCGAAGACATGCGATAGCTTGGCGATGAAGATCAGATTCCTATTGCCTTCCCAGCGGTGCCCACTGCTGCAAGAATAAGATGCATTTGAAGATTACATCAGCGGGGTGAGAGGGAAACACTCCCTCAATAGTAAACTTGTTACGAATATGCCATAAGGCCCATAACATGGCCGAAGCACACGCCCACATGATCCGGTGCAGAGAGCCCTGGATCGAAGATAGGTATGACACAAGCTCAGAGCGTGAGCGTGGATCCCAATCCACCCCAGCGGCCTCACGGACCGCGCTCCAAGCAAAGCGCGCCAATGGACACCGGAAGAACACGTGGTCAGCATCTTCCGCGTCATCACACAAAGCGCAAGGACCGGAAGCAGGGCCATTGCGCTTGGCTATATTGATAGAGGTAGGAAGGCGATCTTGGCATAGTTGCCATAGGAAGACCTTAATCTTAAGCGGATTCGCGCCTTCCAAAGCCCCGTGGCTGCCATAGGGGCATGGCCGCGGCACAACTCTCTATACAGGGACTTGACAGTGAACTTGCCAGAGCCCGAAAGTCTCCAAGAGACCACATCTGCGGAGCCCGACAGCCGCACATTCGCTATCAGAGCCCGAAGGCGCTCCCAATCTTCCAGCTCCGGCCCCAAAAGCTCCCTTCTGAAGTAGATAGGGGGCGGAGTGGCACTAAGAGCCGAAGCAACCAGTTGGTTGGGCTCAACCGCGATGGAATAAAGATGGGTAAACTCCGACCAAAGAGGATGCTGGCCTATCCAAACGTCGTGCCAAAAACGCGTGGAGCGGTCGTTATTAACAGTGAACCTCGCACCCCTGGCGAAGTATGGTTTGAGGGATTGGATAGAGGTCCAGAAAGGGGACCCATGAGGTGTTGCCTCAAAGAAATTCCCATGCGGGAAATACTTGGCACGAAGGAGGTCAACCCAGAGGCCGGTCCCTCCCTGGGACAGCTTCCAGATCCACTTGCACATAAGCGCAATGTTCATCAGCTTAGAGTTGATGATCCCAAGGCCCCCCGGGCTTTAGGTCTACAGACGGCTTGCCACTTAACCATGTGGTATTTCCGTTTAGGACCCGCTCCTTCCCAAAAGAAACGTGCCCGCGGGGTGTCCATTTTCGTGTGGACCCCATCAGCCAACAAGAACATACCCATGGCAAACATGGGTAGGGACAAGAGGCTGGAGTTAGTAAGGATTAGTCTTGCCCCTGAAGACATAAATCGACCTCTCCACGGACAAACCCGGTCCGCCACCTTAGTGTTGAGAGGTTCCCAATCAGCAATCGAGCATTTCTTCTCTGCGATCGGGAGGCCGAGGTAGGTAAACGGAAACTTCCCAAGTTTGCAATTAAGCAAGTTGGCCACCCGCTCACTTTCGGCCGCGTCCATCCCTATGGACACCACTTCACATTTGTGGAAGTAATTTTTAGTCCGGACATGAGTTGAAAACACAGCAGGATGGCCTTAACCGTTGCGATACTGTGTTCGTCCGGCTCAAAAAGGAGAAGAGTGTCATCCGCATACTGCAGGTGTGACACACCTCCTGGGATCAGATTACCGACCACTCCCCTGATGTGGCCAGCAGATCGAGCTTTGTCTAGCATGGCGCCCAAGGCATCCGCCACAAAGTTGAAGAGCAACGGTGAGGCTGGGCCCCCTTGACGTAGCCCACGCTTGTTGCCGAAGAAGTTCCCTACTTCTCCATTCACCGCAATTGCCGTTTGGCCTCCCGAGACCAATTGCATCATACGGTGAACCCAAACCGACGAAAATCTTCGATCCAGAAGGATTTGTCGGAGAAACTCCCAGTTCACTCGATCGTACGCCTTCTCAAAATCTAATTTCAAAAGAATTGCTGGTTGGCGAGTGCGTTTGAGCGAGTGAACGATCTCTTGGAGGGCCAACGGCCCCTCCAAAATGTTGCAACCACGAATAAAAGCCGATTGGTTCCTACTAATAATACGGTGAGCTACCGGAGACAAGCGCGTAGAACAAGCCTTAGAACAAATTTTAAACGGGACATTGATAAGGGCAATAGGACGAAAAAGTCTAATGTTGTCTGCGCCCTGCACTTTGGGGATAAGAGAAAGGATCCCAAAGTTAAGGCGAGAGATATCTACTGAGCCACGCATGAACCCGTTGCAAACTTCGAAAATAGGACCTTTGAGCACTTGCCAAAACCTTTTGAACGTCGCCACCGGCCACCCATCCGGACCCGGGGCGGTGTCAGTTTTCATCCCAAGGAGCGCCTGGTCAATCTCCTGGGGAAGGAAAGCGAGTCCCAAGCATTCATTCTCCTCGTCCGTGACCCACAGCGCGGGTTCCCAAACATCCGACCGCAGCCGAGCTCGGGACTCCTCCCTGGAGCCCATCAACTAGATGTAGAAGTCATAGATGTGACGAACGATATCCTGTTGACGCAAAAGGAGCCCCTGCTCAGATTGCAGTCTCTAGATGGCGCATTTACGGCACCGGCCGTTAGCATAGGCATTAAAATATTTAGTATTCGCGTCCCCCTTGAGCGTCCACTTGATTCCACCGTGCCTACGCCAGTACTCCTCCTCAGCTCGTAGGAGGGACTCAACTTGGGCTTCTACAGCGTAGCGCTGAGCCCAATCTTGTTCCGAGAAGACCTGTGAGTCCGCAGCAGCGTCCATTCAGGCGAGGTCGGCGATCAAACGCGCTCGGAGCAACTTATCCTCACGGCCCTGGTTGGCCCCCCAGCCTTTGAGAGCCACATGCATCCCCGCCCCTGCGGCAATCCAGAAATCCATGGGCCCACGCGTGTGCCCGATCCAGGCAACACAAGTCTCCCACTTGGAGAGAAAGATTTGCTCAAATTCCGGGTGCTCAAACCACGCAGTTTCAAAGAAAAAACGAGGGCTTCGTTTTAACCTCTCCTCCCCCGAGGAGAGAATTAAAGGGACGTGGTCCGACCCGATCCTCGTTTCAGCGTGTAGGGAGCACAAGGGAAATAGCATTTCCCACTCCGCGGACATAAAAACTCGGTCAAGCACTGACCGAACCGGCGTAGGCTTCTTGTTTGTCCAAGTGTACCGTGCGCCCACGCGGGCCACTTCCCTAAGGGCCATTGATGCTATCGCGTTATTAAACATGGACACCCTTGTCCAGTTAATAATCCCGTTGTTCTTATCCGCTCCCGAACGGATTAGGTTGAAATCCCCACCGACTATCAGTGGCAAGTTACGCACACCCAAGGCCGCGACCTTCTCCTGTAGTTCCCCCAAGAACTCATGCGAGTGCGAGTGGTCGGCCGGGCCATAAACCACAATGACCTCCCACTCGCGGAGGGTCGCGCGATGGCGAACGTGTGCCGACACAAAGAAACGACCGGCATCTCACGCCACCACCTCGCAGCAAACATGGCTGATGCCAAGAAGCAGACCCCCCGAGTGGCCCACCGCAGGCACCCAGTGCCACGCAAAGCGTTCGAGCGGATCGATGGCTACCAGGTCTCGGTGAGAGAATTCGGCCTCGATGGTTTCCTGCAAACCAACAACGTCGATATCCTCAACGCGAATGAATTCTTTTAGCTGGGTCCGCCTCCCAACGTGGCCGAAGCCTCGGATGTTCCAGAAGATGAAACGCATTTAAATTATGCGATTGCGGAGGCAGATACCGCGAGCGGTAACCGCTTTGGCCACTCGCCGTGTCTTGATAGGACCACGGGCTGGGGGGGACGGCGCAGCCCCTGCTGCTGTGTCCACCCGATCGGGCCGCGCAACAGGCAACAGAAAAGCCCCTGCTTCTTCTGCTACTGGCACAACACGCGCCGCCGCTGCCTGGGCGAGCGCGGCCTGCGCGATTTCCTTAGAGCGGATGAGAGACAAGAGCTCTCGAGCCTCACCCTCATCAGACAAATCAACCCCACTATCCTCTAAAATACCCCCTAGACGCTCATCGGAATAATCATTAAAAATCGTAAAACGGGGTAGGGGGTTACCTTCGGTCTCCATGTTCTTCTGGGCCACCAAGAGTTGAGCGCGCTGCAGAGCAGGAAGGTTGCCCTTGGCGCCCTTCGAACGAGAACTTGCCCGCTCCTGCGCCACCGGGGCCGCCACCACCGCCTTGGAGCACTTGGCCGTGGAAATGGGCACCGCCTTGGTCACCTCCGCCCGAAGCACGTCGGAGGGAGGAGGGGGGGGGGGGGCGCCGGCGAGGGCCCGCCAACCGGACCCCCAGGAGAAGCCAACGCCATCACCACCGGCCGGTGCGAGACAGACGTTCCCGCACGGACCGAGGGTGGGCTCGTCGGCGCCATCGGGGGAGTCTTGCGGCCCGCCGTCTTCTTGTGAAGCCGCACCCCGCCGCTACCAAGACCGCGCGCAGACATGGGGGAACGCGACGCAAGAGCGCGCAGCCCACCCACATCCGCAGCCACCGGGGAGACGAGCATGGAGCGGCCCTCCGAATCGCACGAAGCCGATATGCCCTTGTCGAGGTCGAGGCCGAGGGACATGTTGGAGCCATAATGATTGAAGCCCGTCTCGTTGCTGCCCACGACCACTTGACGCACCTCCAGATCCTTCGCGGCCCCTGCAGCCGGGGCCACGGCCTCGGAAGCCTTGTCCTTGAGGCCCAGCTTGTCCCAAGTCGCGGTGTCGATGGAGTCATCATCCATGCTCGTGTCCTTGTCCTTGTCCTTGTCCTTGTCCATGTCATTCATCTATAACGTGACCGGGGACACCCTCCACCACGTTGGCTCCAATGTTTGGTCTGGTCGTTTCAACGGTGAAGACCACCTAAAATGGATTGGCAACGGACAGTGGGCTGCCTTCAGTCACAAACGTGGGTACTTTTCTGGTTCGATAGCCACAGTTGTGTACCGTGGAAAGAACAAAGATGGAGAAGACCAGGACTACCTGCTTTCCTGGAGTAACCCGTATGCTTACGCGCTCAACAAGGTACGTACGTGTGTCCTAATCATCATTAGTTCTTCCAACTTAAAAGTTCCTGCTAATCTCAACATCGACTCAGCATAATACTTCGAGGAGCATTAAGGATGTGAATTTAAATACTAATGCATGCTGACAGGCTTATTGCGAGATCGGCCAAGTAAACTACTTCCAAACACGTTGGGATGATGTACTCAACAGGCTGTTAAATTCTGGTTACTCTTCACACGCCAAGTCTGACGGATGCGAGATTGATTCAAAAATTGGCAAACGTGATTACCCTTTTTTTACTGCAAAGATCACCTCGCTGGTCGGTCATCTCCAACATTGTGCAAAGACCTATTTAGATTAATTAATAGATAGTCAGTTAATTCCATTTGTGATGGCATGCCGGATGTTGGCATTCTTATGATCCCGTGATAGCATCGCTGTTAGTTGCCTATATTTCAAGCAGTCCACATACAATCACACGGTCCCAGAAGTAACTCGAACATTTTGTGATTTTATTCAAATATGAGTCTGTCAAGAAAATGTATCATCTAATGAAACACAGGCTACCAACACTAGTAGAAAAAGGGTCAAATGTGAAGCACATTAGTGCCGGTTTGAATTTGAGCCGGTACTAATGTGTCCATTAGTGCCGGTTCCAACGGCTAGCCGGGCCGCTCTCATTAGTACCGGCTCGTGGCGAACCTTTAGCACCGGTTCGTGCCATGAACCGGTACTAATGAGAGTGGTGGTAGGATGTTGTCAGTCTGGGGCCCCTCCAACACCTTTAGTACCGGTTCGTGTCACGAACCGGTACTAAAGATCATCCTACATAAACCCTTCGTCCACCCGAGCTCGCTTTGTTCTTCCCCTTTCCTCTCCCCTCTGTTCTTTCCCCTCTTTCTCTCGAGCTCATCACACATTTTGCCCAAAATTTGTCAAGATTTAAAGACCCCCATCCATTCAAATGATCACAAAGGTTAGCAACTTTGTCCTTTCATCTCTCATTGCTAGATTAGCTCTTGCAATGCTTTATATAGTGATTAATTTGTGAGTTTAGTAATTTGGAAGGAATTATATGTGCTAGTATTTGATTTATATGCAAATTGAGGTCAAAAATAACACTTAATTTGCATATGTAGGTGTGGTTTACTTAGTGCCTTTTAAATCTCCGTCGTAACCACCGTCGATCGCCCGCACCGTCCCGTCGCCGGCACCACCTTGTGGTGAGCCTCTTGTTCATGAAATTTTATATAAAAATTGATGTTAGTGTGATTTGGATATATAGTTACTCGTATAATTATCTTGCCCGTACTTTGTTTGTTATACATAGTGCCATGGTTTTGATATCCGTCCCCGTCGGCCCTCGTCCTTGTTATGATTCGGATGTGGTATATTCTCTTTTAAAACTAGTTGCATTTCGTGTTTATGACAAATTATGCCCATCAAGTTGACATAGATATTTTTTCTAGGAGGTATGTGAACCGGAAATTCCAACCGACCCTATTGTCGAGAGGTTAAGTTTAGTTGAAAGAGAAAACGAGTACTTGAAAGAAAAATTGAAAAGAATTGAGGGGGAGAAGATGGAATTGGAGTTGCATGTTGCCGATGTCGTCGATGATCACAAGATCAAGATGGAGAAAATGCGCTTGAAGATTAGAAAGATTAGAAAATATGCCATCGATAGTGAGGCTTGGTATCATTATGCTGTTGGATCAATTGTTACCTTACTTGCGATCTTGATCGCATTTGTTGTTGCATTTAAATGCTTTAGCTAGAGAGTTATTTGTATATATGTTGCATTTAAGTGTTGTATGAACTTTATGTATGAACTTGTATTAATTTGTTCTATTCGATGTTGTGTAATGAAGATGAGCCGGCAATGGATGTACGATGACCGATGCTCTCCCCAATTCGTTGAGGGCGTGCATACTTTTCTGCTTGCGGCTGAGGCAAACAAGCGGGCGGATGGTTTTATGCCTTGTCCATGTGCTGGCTATAAGAATGGTCACAATTACTCTACGTCAAGAACCATTCACGTCCACCTGTTTGAGTCCGGTTTCATGCCCTACTATGATGTTTGGATCAAGCACGGAGAAAGAGGGGTTATGATAGAAGACAATGAAGAAGAAGAGGACGAAGACAGCTATCCTGGCCATGGGTTCCCAGAATACGATGATACAACAATGGGGGAAGAAGCCGAGCCGGTAATGCGGGAAGAAGCTGAGCCGGCAATGCGGGAAGAAGCTGAAGAAGAGGCATCAGATGAGCCCATTGATGATCTAGGTCGGGCCATTGCCGATGCAAAGAGAAACTGCGCAAATGATTTGGAGAAGAAGAAGTTGCAGTGCATGTTAGAGGATCACAAAAAATTGTTGTACCCGAATTGCGTAGGTGACAAGAAAAAGCTGGGCACCACACTAGAATTGCTGCAATGGAAGGCAGAGAATGGTGTATCTGACAAGGGATTTGGAAAGTTGCTGGTAATGATAAAGACTATGCTTCCAAAGGACAACGAATTGCCCGAGAGTACGTACGAAGCAAAAAAGGTTGTCTGCCCTTTAGGGTTAGAGGTGCAGAAGATACATGCATGCCCTAATGATTGCATCCTCTACCGCGGTGAGTACGAGGATTTGAACGCTTGCCCGGTATGCGGTGCATTGCGCTATAAGATCAGCCGCGATGACCCTGGTGATGTGGAGGGCGAGCGCCCCAGGAAGAAGATTCATGCCAAGGTGATGTGGTATGCTCCTATAATACCACGGTTGAAATGTTTGTTCCAAAACAAAGAGCATGCCAAGACGATGCGATGGCACAGAGAAGACCGTAAGAAAGACGGAAAGTTGAGAGTACCCGCTGACGGGTCGCAGTGGAGAAAAATCGAAAGAAAGTACGGGAAGGAGTTTGCAGATGACGCAAGGAACATATGGTTTGGTCTAAGCGCAGATGGCATTAATCCTTTTGGGGAGCAGAGCAGCAACCATAGCACCTGGCCTGTGACTCTATGTTTGTATAACCTTCCTCCTTGGTTGTGCATGAAGCGAAAGTTCATTATGATGCCAGTGCTCATCCAAGGCCCTAAGCAACCCGGCAACGACATTGATGTGTACCTAAGGCCATTAGTTGAAGAACTCTTACAACTGTGGAATGGAACAGGTGTACGTGCGTGGGATGAGCACATGAGGAAGAATTTGACCTAAAGGCGTTGATGTTCATGACCATCAATGATTGACATGCTCTCAGTAACCTTTCAGGATAGACAAACAAGGGATACCGCGCATGCACGCACTGTTTGGACGATACCGACAGTATATATTTGGCTAATTGTAAGAAGAATGTGTACCTGGGACATCGTCGATTTCTTCCGAGCAGGCATCCCGTAAGAAAGAAAGGCAAGCATTTCAAAGGTGAGGCGGATCACCGGACGAAGCCTCGCCACCGTACTGGTGCTGATGTACATGATATGGTCAAGGATTTGAAGGTGGTCTTTGGAAAGTGTCCTGGTGGACAACCTGTTCCGAATGATGCTGACGGACGCGCACCCATATGGAAGAAGAAATCTATATTTTGGGACCTGCCCTATTGGAAAGACCTAGAGGTCCGCTCCGCAATCGACGTGATGCACGTGACGAAGAATCTTTGTGTGACCCTGCTTGGCTTCTTGGGCATGTATGGGAAGACAAAAGATACACCTGAGACACGGGAGGACCAGCAACGTATGCACGGAAAAGACGCCATACATCAGGGTCATGCAAGCTACGCTCTTACCAAATAAGAGAAGGAAATCTTCTTTGAATGCCTGCTTAGTATTAAGGTACCGTCTGCCTTCTCGTCGAATATAAAGGGAATAATAAACATGGCAGAGAAAAAGTTCCAGAACCTAAAGTCTCATGACTGCCACGTGATTATGACGCAACTGCTTCCGGTTGCATTGAGGGGGCTTCTACCGGAAAACGTTCGATTAGCCATTGTGAAGCTATGTGCATTTCTCAATGCAATCTTTCAGAAGGTAATCGATCCAGAAATCATACCAAGGTTAGAGAATGATTTGGTGTAATGTCTTGTCAGTTTCGAGTTGATGTTCCCACCATCCTTCTTCAACATCATGACACACGTCCTAGTTCACCTATGCGAAGAGATTAACGTTTTGGGTCCTGTATTTTTACACAATATGTTCCACTTTGAGAGGTTCATGGGAGTCTTAAAAAATATGTTCATAACCGTGCTAGGCCAGAAGGAAGCATCTCCAAGGGCCATAAAAATGAGGAGGTCATTGAGTTTTGTATTGACTTTATTCCTGACCTTAAGCCGATTGGTGTTCCTGAATCGCGGCATAAGGGCAGACTGGATGGAAAAGGCACGCTAGGAGGGGAACAAATAATATGTATGGACGGACATTCTCTCACTGAAGCACACTACACAGTTCTACAGGATTCCGCCTTGGTGGCTCCGTATATGGATGAACACAAGAATTTGCTACGCTCCAAACACCCGGAGCGGTCTGATGACTGGATTACACGTGAACAAACCAGGAGTTTCGCCAGCTGGTTGCAGACACGTACCATGCATGACGCCTCTATTGAAGATGACCTGTACTTGCTTTCCCAGTTACCATCTTCGAATATAATGACTTTCAAAGGGTACGAGATAAATGGTAATATATTTTACACGATCGCCCAAGATAAGAAGAGCACCAACCAAAACAGTGGTGTTCGCTTTGATGCAGAAACCAAGACGGGAAAGGAAACATATTATGGTTATATACAGGACATATGGGAACTTGACTATTGACGTGGTTTGAAGGTCCCTTTGTTTCGGTGCAAATGGGTCAATATGACACGAGGCGGGGTAACGGAAGACCCGCAGTACGGAATGACAACAGTGGATCTCAACAATCTTGCGTATGCAGACAAACCATTCGTCCTAGCCAATGATGTGGCACAGGTTTTCTATGTGAAGGACATGTCTACCAAGTCGAGAAAAAGAAAAGATAAGGAAGCGAATGCATCGTACGATGAGCCAAAGCGGCACATAGTTCTTTCTGGGAAGAGAAACATTGTGAGAGTGGATGACAAGACAGACATGTCAGAAGATTATGAAAAGTTTGATGAAATTGCTCCATCCACAGTGAATATTGACCCGAGCATCCGGTTAAATGATGAAGATTTTCCATGGTTATGGCGCAAAGGGACACACGCGAAGAAAAAGTTTCACACCCAAAGATTTGGCTTCACTATCATCACTTTTTTTCTTTGTTTCACACCGAGGAGGGAATCTCTGTAATAGTTAGGGTAGTTATGTGTTTTGGCATTTGAAACGCGAAGAAATTTTATGTGCAAACAAATTCTTTCATGCCTTTACTGATTTTTAAAGTTAAGTTATTCACAAACTAGTGATTCACACTAATTTCAAATAATTCAAAATTTAAACTATTCAAATTTGAAAACTACGGGCACTAATAGAAAGTTTGTAATTTTTTGTACCTAAAGCAAAAATATTCACAAAGAAACTCTAAATACAGAAAAAAAACAACTCAAAAATAAATAAAACAAAAATAAATAAAGCAAAAAAAGCCCGCCTACTGGGCCAGAGCGGCCTGCATACGACTAGAAACCCAACCTGTTGTTGGGCCAGGATGCAGGCCCGCAAAGGCCCAGTAGGCCCACAGGGCAGCACAGAACATGTAGGCCCAGTAGGCCTGCTTTGGAGAGGAGCTCGAGAGAGCTACCGCACGAGGGGTTATAAACCAGTGCGGACGCCCCTCGGCTAGCGAGGTGGGACTAAACTTGCCGCACCGCACCTGCGCCAGTGCACCCCCTTTAGTACCGGTTCATGGCACCAACCGGTACTAAAGGGGGGGCCTTTAGTACCGGTTGGAGCCACCACCCGGTACTAAAGGGGGCGCGCTTCCCGCCGCTTGGCCTGACCAAAACAGGCCTTTAGTATCGGTTGGTGGCTCCAACCGGTACTAAAGGTCCATCCTATATAAGAAAACACTTCAAAAAATTCAGTTTCTCATCTGCTTCTTCTCCTCTGCCCCGTCGCCCGCCGCCCCTGTCTCCATATCCCTCGTCGCCGCCCCCCGTCGCCGCCCCGTCCCAGTCCCCGTCCCCGTCGTCGCCGCCCCGTCGTCCCCGTCCCCGTCGTCACCGCCGCCCCGTCCCGGCCGTCTCACGTCGTCCCCGTCCCCATCGTCGCCGCCCCATCCCTGTCCCCGTCGTCGCCATCCCCGTCGTCGCCGCCCGTCGCCGTCCCCGTCGCCGCCCCCCGTCACCTCTCGCCTCGCCGGTGAGCACACACACACGCACACATACACTTTGTTTTTCTGTTTTTCAGTTATATATTTTTTTCTTCTGTTTTTTAGTTATAGAAATATTTATAGAAATGTTAGAAATTTTTCTGTTTTTTAGTTATAGAAATAGTTAGAAAAAATTTAGAATATTTTTTAGTTATGGAAATATTAGAAATGTTATACAAATGTTAGTTATATACAAATGTTATAATTTTTTCTTCTGATTTTTAGTTATAGAAATATTAGAAATGTTAGTTATATAGCATTGTTAGAAATGTTATAGAAATGTTAGTTATATAGAAATGTTAGAAATTTTAGTTATCAAAATCCAATCATTAAAAAAATGTTACTTTTTGCGGGCATATAGCTAGTATTTGTTCTCGACGATGCCCGGCCCGCATCCTCGCCGTCGACCCTTCCGACGTCCGGCTGACCCATGTCTGGGACTGGGCTCCGCCGGGCTGGCACTGGGAGGTGCTGCCTGGAGGGGCGCGCCGCTTGATGAGGAACCCGGCCCCGGGTCCCGTCGTTGACCCTGATCTCCTTTGGTGGCGTTCGCGTGGGCCACTTTCGGTTCGGAGGGAGCCGGCCCCGCCGGAGGTGGTACGTCGCCGTGTCAGGGAGGAGGACGAGCACGTCCATCGCTACATGGTTGCGTTAGAGGGAGGCAGGTTCTCCAATACCTGGCAGGTTCTTCAGGGATCTCACTTGAGCTATGATCCTGTGAGGGTTCCTTCTCTTTGGGTGTCCACCGCCCGCGCCACACGAACCGCGAGCGGCCTAGATTCTTCTGTAGTATTCGATCTTTATTAGCTACCTAGCCAGTGATGTATTCGATATATAATATTAGAGACAATGTATTCGAGATTATATATTATTCGAGACGATGTATTCGAGATTATATCTATTATTCAAGACGATGTATTCGAGATTATATCTATTATTCGAGACAATGTAATTTGAATACTAAATTGTTTTATATTTATTTTGGATTAGTTAAATAAAAGCTATGGTGGACAATACCGGCAGAGAGGGAGAACAGGCCATGTTTGATATGATACGCCATCCTCGCGGGCCAGATGATGATCAGAATGAAGAAGAGTATGACGGCTCCGAATTTCTAAACAACACCGGGGAGGGTGATATGATATTCGATCGCGACGACCGAATTGATGAAGTCATGAACTATGATTATGATGATGACGAAGAAAATGTTGATCTTGAAACAACAAAGACCGGCGAGGTATATATATTTATATAAGCAGGCATCTGGTGATCATCACATGTTTTAAATGACTTGAAGATATATTAACGAATCGATCTTTCTTCTTTCAGCCATCCAGATCGAGCAAATCTTCAGGCAACAGGACGAAATGAGGCCCATACAAAAAGTTGAAGGAGGGCGTAAAGTACAATATCGAGGCCATCAAACCTAATGGTGAACCATTAGCGCCTAAGAAGATTGCGGACAAGTTCATTCGTCAGTGCGGAGTTCTTGTGAAGGACCAACTCCCGATCTCCCTTCAAGAATGGAGAGAGCCAGCAAAGCCACGTCCAGATCTTACTTTTGTCGACGACAAATAAAAAGGTCTGCTTTGGGAAACTCTCATGGAACATTTCACCCTACCAGATCATTTCACAGATGCAGATGTGGAGAAAGTCAAGGACGCTTCTATTAAGAAGATGGCAGTTGCATTCAAGAACCACAAGAATCGTGAATGGGACAAGTACGTCAAGGGAGGAAGGAAGACTCCAGTATTCGAGGGAACACTAGAGAAGCAAAGTGCTCATTGGGACGATTTCGTGAAATTCAAGGATTCGGAATTAGCTAAGAAACGGTCGAGAATAAACAAGAAGAATGCCGAAAAAAGGATAAGTTCCATAAGCTGGGGCCAGGTGGCTACGCGGTGGCAATGCCTAAGTGGGATAAGTCTGAGAAAGAGATGGAGGATGCAGGTGTCACTCCGGTTACTAGGAGCTGGCCCCCAGGTGCAGGACTTGGTTCTATGCGCATGGGGGGGAGTTGGACCCGAAGACAGGCAAAGTTTCGACGAAGGCATGTCTGAACGGAGCCGACGAACAGCTACTTGTTGCAATAGAAGAGGCTCGAACAGGGGTGTTCGAGCCCAACAGAGAGAACAACGAGCTTACACGTGCCTTGGGAAATCCTGAACACTTGGGAAGAACACAAGGCAAGGGCGCTATTCCGTGGTATGAGGGGTTTTCGGACTGGAACACCGACTACAGAAAGCGTGCGAGAAAGAAGATTGCGAAGGAGAAGAAGAGGAAGATGGAGGAGGAGCAGAGGAAGCAGGACGCGGAATGCCTTCAAGGCCTAGAAGCAAGGCACGCGGACTTGGCACTCAAATTCCAGCAGTAGCAGCAGCAGATCGACTCACTTAGCCAGGAAAGGGGGTCTCAGCAGCGGCAGCAGCAAGCGGATGATCATCCAGCATTGGATAGCACCGCCCCATTCATGCCGAGAAGCAGCGTGGGTTCTGCCCCGGGCGACGTAATGCTGGATAGATACCCTGTGGATGACATCATGGAGAACACTAACTGCGAGCTACACTTCAAAATGAAGAACATATCCATGAAGGTGGCGGACGCCGTTGCTTTTACAAATCCCCCGGAGGCAACCTTCCATTGCAACCCGATTCCAGCGGGCTATGCTCGTGTCTTGGTTGATGAGGTGGTGGACCCATATTCGGGGCTACAGCTTGACATTCCTGGAGGTGACGACGAGCACACATTGGGAGAGGCCATACATCGTGTCCTCCTATGGAGAAAGGATTGCATCGTCTTTCGAAGGCCACCGACACCGCGTCACCCGACTCCTCATCGAAGTCCGCCACTGAGTCAGCAGACTCCCGCTCCTCCAAGTCCACCAACGCGTGAGGCCACTCCTCCTCCTCCAAGTCCGGCAAAGTGTCAGGCCACTCCTCCTCCAAGTCCGACACAGCGTCAGACGTCCACTCCTCCTCCAAGTCTGGCACAACTTCAAGCCACTCCTCCTCCAAGTCCGGCACAGCTTCAGGCCACTCCTCCTCGTCCAACTCAGCCACGTCAGCCGTCTCCGCCGCCTCAGCAATCGTAGAAGAGACACCCCGCAGTTATGGTGCGTAGCGGTACGAGTCGAGGTAGTACAGGAAGTACAGGCCGAGGCAAGCGATATAAATATGGTCCAAGCCTCGCGCCTCTTCCGCAGAGGCCATATGACAAGTCCGAGGAGGGAAACGCAACCATATCGAAGGCCGAGGTGGAAGCCCATTTTGCACCGAAACCACCACCGCCGCCAAGGGAGAAAGTGCCTGAGGAAACGATTGACCACTTCATTCGTATGGCTCAACCACCAGCTCCCAAGCCTGTTGACACAGACTATGAGCGCCACATCAGGAATTTAAATCGAGCACGTATACAGAAGGAGGCGAGCTCGAGCTCGAGAAGACAATAAGCAGCTGTCAAAACTGCGGGAAAACCGTTCCCCAGCTGGGAGAACAGGCGGCGCAATCGATCCCCCCACTTGTTGTGCCAGCAACACATAAGAGTACGCGCGCCCAATATTATTGTGGGCAAACCGTTAACATATCTGAGGTGGGCAATGTGGTAATAACCGAGGAGCATATAACGCAGGCTGAAATTCTCAAGATCACTGTTGGACAACTCCTCGAGATCGAGCCCATGCCTGTGCTTAGAGAGGAGGAAATAAAACGGAAATATGTCCGGGGCCAACCTTTGGTCAAGCCAGACGAGGTCAAGAAGCTCCCAACGAGAATGTATGAATTGCATCAATGGTACATGGATATTACCAAGATTTCCAATCGAGAGTCCCTCATGGTGGAGGTCAAGAAGGATCATTACTACCAGGAGAAAGTTGTGTACGTTGAGTATTCTGAACTGTTTCAGTTATACAATCAAGACGCACTCGACAAATCTATCGTCAGTTGCTATTGTCTATAAGTGATTTATTTCTGTAATTTAAGTCTCAAACTAGCTGTAGTGATCCTTTTGATCAATCATTACCTGTAATTATTCTCACTATATTCTTTTCTGTGGTATTATGCAGGATGAAGATATATGAAATGAAAAAAGGTGGACGCTATGGCATTGGGTTCATTGACCCAAACACCGTTAATGAATACACATGGAAAATATATGCATATTATGAAAAAAGTGTAGAGGACAGCATGCTAGAGTTCTTGAAGCGCCTCAAATACAATGAAGATTTACTACTTCCTTACAATTTCCAGTGAGTCACACTGTCTTGTACTACAAATTCTCGGTTTTGCCTACTAGCTAGGTACATGTTTTTGCTTACATATGCCCGTTTAATTAAGACATGCAAACGTGTGTGCATGCAGATTTCACTGGATCTTGTGTATCATTAAAGTTGACGCCGGAACAGTTGAAATACTGGACTCACTACTCAAAATAAAAAATGACTATAACATCTTGTTTGGGATAGTCAACAGGTAATTTCAATCATTATTAACTATATATCTCGGCCTATTTAGTTCATCATTTCCTGATATGAACTATTTAATAACCCCTTTATTCATTTTCTTTGTCGGCGGGCAGGGCTTGGGCAAGGTTCATCAGCGTCACTCCAGGCCAATGGAAACAAAAACTGAAATGGTTTCGACCCAAGGTAAGTAATTAAGTAGTACTAGCTAGCTAGCTAGCTGCCATCTTTTTAATTATCATGCTTGATTAATTATTATCTGATCAAATTCCATTCTCGTAAAGGCCCTTCAGTAGGCGCAGGGGACTGATCTGTATGCATACTGCGTTTGCGAGAACATTCGCATGATGGCGTCCGAAAGTAGCAGATCTCAAAGACAGGAATGAGTACGTTTGTCAGAACACTATTCACAACTTTTACACCATTATCGATATCTAGTCGCACAACTAATACACAGGCATAAAGGTGCGGGACAAGCTCCTACAAACGGAGCGCGTACAAGCACTTCAAGAGGAAATAGCGGGTTTTTGCTCGACCAGGTCATAGATCCGAAGGGAGAATACCATTACCCGCTACCGCCCCCATGAACCATTTCCAATTGTCATCGTGCTCCGAAGGCACCAATTAGGCTAATGCCACTGGCTCCGAAGGCAACATGTAGGAGAAATTGTATATAGCTAGCTAATTGTATATATATATATATATACATGTGTGTATGTGTGAATTAATATGGTGGTTTGTGAGACATTTGATGATATATATATATATATATATATATGATCGGTTCTACTAGAAATTATATATATATATATATATATATATATATGCATAACGTGTACAAATGTGTAGTATCGTAAAATACCAGCAAACAAAAAAGAATTAAATGAAAAACACAAAATTAAATGAAAAAGAAATCATACCTTTTAATACCGGTTGGTGTCACCAACCGGTACTAAAGGGCTCCCGGCCCGCGGAGCTGGCTCGTGCCACGTGGTTGCCCTTTAGCATCGGTCCGTGCTGAACCGGTACTAAACGCGGGGGGGGGGGGGGGGGGGGGCTTTAGTGCCGACACTTTAGTGCCGGTTATCGAACCGGCACTAAAGGGCCTTACGAACCGGTGCTATTACCCGGCTCTGCACTAGTGCAAACAGGCAAAAATTGTATCACATGGGCCTGTCTGGGCAATAAGCAGATTACAGTGGCATGGAGTGTATGGGCGTTATCAGAGTAGGGCCTGGTCAAGCACATGTGTCAGCACCAGATCACAAATGCAAAAAAAATAATCTATGTAAGGCATGGCATTCTATGTCATGAAGATTTCATCCGCATGATGATCACCCTGTCGGCAATTTGGGGAGCGAGAAGAAAAGCTATCTATGAGGATACATATCAAAGCCCACTATGAAGTCACCACTTTATTAAGTCCTTTTTGAGCAATCTTCAAATCTTTGACAAGCCTAAGAGGCCAAAAGTGCGTGTGGTAGCCCCAAGGCCGAGGCAATGGAAACCATAATCTCACTAAACTCAGTATTAACGCGGCCATAGCAGGGACCTCTGGAGTGGAGCGGTGGCTGCGGTGAGTCCTGATCCAGGGGTGCTTTTTTTTTTGGAGCTTCGGTCATTGTACTCAGGATCATCTCGGACCCTGCAACTGTAGAAGTTTTGACGGTCAAGGAATCAATGGTTGTTGCAGAGGATCCTCGTCGCTTCTGACTGCAAGGTGATGGTTGATGATATTACGCAACATAGCGTGGCTATGTATGAAGCTATCATACATGAAATCGTAGATTACTCTGGAGTTTTTGATTTATTAAATTTTATTCGTGAATTTAGGAGTTTGAATTTCGAGACTCGCAATTCAATGGAGCATGCTCTACAACCAGGCGTTGGTCACCATGTCTGGTTAGACCAACCTAGTGATCTTTTGTTCATCCTCTATAAATATTGTGACGGTTGAATAAAGCTTGACGAAATATGTCTTGAAAAAATGCTTACTAAAGCGGAGGGAGTATCAGGGAACAGAGGATGTACTCTGCCTTCAAACTTGGAACAGAGGAAGTACACGGTCCGGTTTGAACAGACTTGTGACCATTCTGCCCCCACCCGGTCAAGTCGCAGCCTGCTAGCCCGGCCTGCTTCTGTAGCCCTCCCCGCACCAGACGCGTTGGCCGCCGGCGGCGGCGCAGGGGGGCTGCCGTCGCGGTGGCACGAGTGATATGCTTCTCCCACCCGACGCGTCGCTCCTCCTCCACCAGCCGCCTCCGCCCCTTCCAGTACACCGGTTCCTGGCGGGCGAGCTAAGCCATCCCGATGGAGCGAGAGGTGTGTTTCGCTTCCCACCAGCACGAGCTGCCTCGCCCCTTCTCTAACCACACCTTTTTGGCTAAACAAGCGAGCAATCTTCCTCCATGAACGTCCCTTGGAAGCCTCAAGTGTCGCTGGATGTATCCTCATCTGCTGGTTTGTCCAAATAGCACAGATGAATTCTTAATTTGTTGCTGTTAGTTTTAAATATGCAAAATGCACACCGGATACCGACTACTGATTACTGAACCACCTTAATTTCCTAGGCTCAGATGTAGTCCTTTTAGATGCTACTCCCCCTGTCCGAAAAAGTTTATCCCTCAAATAGATATACCTAGCACTACTTCCTCAAATGAATGTAGTACCTAGCACCTAGGGACAAACTTGAGACAAACTTTTTCAAACGGAGAGAGTATATGCTAGAGGGGATCACATTGGCAGCCCCTCTAGTCCAACCTCCTTAATTTCCTAGTCTCTAATATGCTATGCTAGAGTGGACCACATTGGCTTCCCCCGTAAACAAACCTTCATTTAGTCTGCGTGACAACGATTTGTCACCAGCTGCATGTATGAGCTTCAGGAGCCATTCACATGATAAAGATACCCACAATTTTGGATTTACGCAGGTTTCCTTCTCCTAGTCTGACTGTACACATCTACAGTACTTCTTTTGCCTACAAGTTTTGCAATGCAGTTTTTTGAAACTGAATAAAAGCATTCCTGACCTCAAATTTCGCATGAAACGAATAGATGCAAGTGAATTTGTCGTCGGCATCATCAATCAAACTGATACAATACATACATTTATCATCCAACGGACTCGGGTGCAGGACTCTTAAATGCAAATTTTATAGGTGACTTTGATACATGAGTATATTAGCCTAAAAAAAAAAGATACATGAGTATATACGGGGAGAGCAAGTCCTTCACCAGTTGGCATGCTACATGTTTGGAGTTTATTCAAAAACTAAACTGGCAGGACGACCTGAGAAGAGGGATGAACAGGGTGCCTCCTTGCTTGTAGTGGGACCTATCAATGCTTACAGATTGACTAGCTCGCGCGTGGTGGATTGGTTTCAGCTGTCAGCACTCGCGCGGGTCATCCTTTGTTGTTAAAAAAAAGCACTTTGCGCGGGAAATATGCTTTGAAACCAGGAATGGAGATGTACCAGAAAACAGAGGATGTACTCTGCCTTCAAACTCTGAATCTGCCCTGGTCAAGTTGGAGCCGGCTAACCTGTAGGTAGCCCTGTGGGTGTCCACCCAGACCGGACAAGGCGCGTTGGCCGTCACCGACGGCGCATGTGGTCGGCTTACGCCGGCCGTCGCGGTGGCCAGGTGGTCGGCCCGCCCCTCCTGCCGTCACTGCATGTATCCCCTGTAATCAAACCTTCATTTAGTCTGCGTGACAACGATTTATCACCAGCTGCATATATATATATGCTTTATGAGCCATTCACACGATGTGAAAGTGAAACCCTGTGTGTAAAACCACAATCTTGAATTTACGCAAGTATGCGCACTTCCCCTAGCCCGATTGTCTAGTTCTTTTGCCTACAAGTTTTGCAATGCATTTGAGCTTGTTTACGGTACCTTGGTACTGTTTTGATAGGGGTGGGAGTACCAATTAAATCCAACCATTGATTTGAAAGGGTGGTTCAGACCTTTTTCTTTCCTAACATAAGGGTAATGTTTATATTAATTTCTGAGATCTTATTCCCTCCCGGTGTCTCACAATCACTCGCTTCCGCCCTTGATCCAGTGACCATGCACGGCCATGGCCACATCATCCCGCCGGCCCTTGTATGCATCTGTCACCGGCTACGCTCCATGGAAACTTAATTACAACCATGGTCGGCGGCGAGGCCTCCCTGGACGTGCGCCTTGTTAGATGTGTATAGTTTTTTTCGGTTTATCCTCATTGTATAAGGGGTCTCTTACACTTTATCATACATATGTACATGTATTGGCCTCTGGCCCTCTTAAGAATGCAGTTGCCATTCATCCAACATGGTATTAGATGTTAGGTTCCCTCTCTCCCGCACGCTGCAACTCCGTGCTAACTTCTCCCTCGATCCGCCCACTGCCAGTCCGGCTCTCCTCGCCGTGGATCCAGCCGTCCCGGTCTTCCTCGCTGCGGATCCGGCCTGCTCTGCCTCCTCCCGGCCATGCTTCGGCCTGCTCCATCCCCTGCCGGCCGCGCCTCGGCCTGCTCCGCCTTCTGCTGGCTGCGCCCCGGCCGCCTTCGCCTCCTGCCTCGGTCGCCGTCGCGACCTGGCTCGGCTCCGGCCACCGCTCCCGTTGTTGTTCTTGCTGCCGGCTGCCCCCGTCTGCCCCCTGCGCCCTGCTGTCCGGCCCGGCTCCGAGGTCGGGCAGGTGCTGCTCCTCGCCCGTTCGGCGGGCTGCTGTTGCCCCAGCCGGCTCCTTCCAGCTGAGGGGCTTCCTCCCTGCGCGCTCCTCTGCCCGCCCTCGGGCGATTCCCTACTCGCTCGTGTGCGAGCGCTAGCTCAATCCCGATCCAGTTCGGGTCTGCTTGCGTTGATAAAAAAAGACAGACAGATAGCGAGATATCTCAGTATGTCATCTTCGGGCTATGTGGTTGTTCTTCGCTGCTCGGTGATCTTTGATGGCACCAACTATGCTGAGTTTGTGGGTTTCATGTGTATCCATATGTGCGGTCTTCTGCTGTGGGGCGTGCTCTCTGGCGAGGTATCTTGTCCGCCCTGCCCCGTTGCTCCGGTGGCTCCTGGTCTGCCGGTTCCGCCAGTGCTTGCTGCTGATGCTTCTCAGACCGATCGTGATGCAGCCAAGGTCCTTGATGATGCTGCAGTTGATGCTTATGATCAGCAGGTATCTGCATATTCTGACGCTCTTTCTCTCTACCGGGATGAGCTGTCTGCCTACACTTAGTGGTGCAATGATGATGCTCGAGCTGCTGCCGTTCTCACTGCGAGTGTCCTTCCTCAGTTTTCTTAAGAGTTCATGGGCCTCGGTACTGTTGCAGCGATGTGGTCCTACCTCTGTCAGCGCTATCAGCCCTCTGGCGATGCCCTATACCTCTCTGTGGTGCGTCAGGAGCATGCCCTCCAGCAGGGTGACTCGTCTATTGATGAGTTGTACTCACAGTGTTCTGCCATCTGGCGTCAGCTTGACTCACAGAGGACAGTTGTTTGTGGAACTTGTTGTTGCTGTCAGACTACACGGTCTGACTTGGAGTTTCAGCGGGTCCATGAGTTTTTATCTCGTCTCCGCTCTAAGTTTGAGCCCAGACGTGCTCACTTGCTTGCTCGTGGTCGTGTTCTTATCTCGGAGGTGCTTGCCGAGCTTCGTGCTGGGGAAACCCGCCTTCGCTCTACCGGTTTGCTGGTGGTCCCGTCTGTATTGGCTGCTTGGGCTCCAGTGTCGTCAGCTCGGCTCACTACTCCACCGCTCCTACCCACGCCTTCAAGGGGGTGGGTCGCCCTGCTTATACTGAGAAGGGCCGGTCGCGACGTGACACCTTCTGTGGCTACTGCTCTCGGCCAGGTCATCCAGAGTCTGATTGCCGTGAGAAGAAGCGAGACCAGAGGCGCTCCTCTTCCAGTGGGACTCCTGGATCTTCCTCGACTCCGTCACTCACCGATCAGGACATTGTGAGGCTCAAGCGTCTCTTGGCTTCCTCAGGCTCTTCGTCGACTGGTTCCACTGCTGCTGTAATTGCATCCACTTCTCCATCACCGCAGGCATCTACTCAGTCAGGTACATCTTTGTGGGTTCTGGATTCTGGAGCCTCCTTTCATATGTCTTCTGATTCTTCTGTGCTGTCTTCCCTTCAACCTCTTGATTCGCCTGTTAATGTTCTTACTCCCGATGGCAAACCTCTTCCTTTTAGTAGTCGTGGTCTTCTTTCCACTCCATCTTTTTCCATTCATCCAACACGCCTTATCTGAGTATTCGGCTAAACAGTCGGCAGTTGCATCTCCGGAGTTCTGATCTTGCAATTTAGGGCGCGGTCGGTGTCCCTCCACTCCGCTTCTGGAGCGAACGTAGCTGGAGTTATAATCCATGGAGCGAGCTAACAGTTGCTCCGTAGATTCTAGGATTTGAAGGAGCGGTGGACTGCCTAACGCGACCTTAATTATTAATTATTGTGCATCTCTGGTTCTTAGTTCGAGCATGCTAACAAATCCTCCCGATGCATCGGCGCATTGTATGTGCAAATCCTGGTCAAGATATCCGGCTGGTTCGTCAATCACATCCCGTAATTAGTGGGGAATAAAATGACACCCTCACATAATACCAAATTAACAGCTGGTCTGGATTACCAATTAACCCTTGCAATGAAGGTACTCCCGGACTATTGGTTGCGGTTCTCCCAGGTATCTATATTGTAGTACCAAACAATTCTACCCATCAGATCAGAGTAAATGGACGGCTCATATTTACTTGTGGGTACCGTAAAAGAGCTCCTGGGCAAAGGACTTGTTTTCCCCATTTATACTCATGTATCAAAGTCACCCATAGAATTCCTGCACCCGAGTTTGTCGGAGGACTTGTTTTCCCCATTTATACTCATGTGTCAGTTGGATATATTTGTTTCATGCGAAGTCTGATGTCATGAGTGCTGCTTTTCAATTCCAAAAATGCATGAGCTCTTTTACGGTACCTGCATCACATGGACAGAGGCATCTGTCAAGCTACTTGGTGGAAATTTATTCAGTAATTAAATTGACTGGACGACGTGAGAAAAGAGATGACCAGCCCCCTGTCCCTGTGCCGCACCTCCTTGCTTATGTTGGCGCTTATCAATGCTAAGTTGGTAACCTTTGTGCCCGCTGAATGGACGATAGAGCCGGGCTTCACATCTACCGCGTTAAATTTATATCTTCAACGTCTGATCCTTCACAGCAAGATAATAAACAGGCTGAATTAAAACACACATACTATCATAGCAGAGTTTATGAATGGAAATAAGAAATCTTAAAGGTATGCAGAACATGAAGGTCGTTGTTGTGAAAAAGATATCAACCGGCCACAATTTTAATAGACCGAAACGACGTGAGAAGTGTGCATACCTGCTCCATTACCAACTTGGATTTATCAACCCGCGCTTCCAGGAAAATGAGGCGGCCGAGGTCGCTTTTGGCCAGCTTGGAATTGATCAGACCCATGGCCCTTCTGCTGCAGACTGAGGCTGTCAAGTTCAATTTCCATTTGATGGATAGCACATGTGTTGCTGTAGCAATTGTTGTTGACTTGGCATGAGGAAACATATTTCCCCGAAGGCATAGTTTCGGCTGGATCAACGACCCTCTTGAGCAACAAAATCCTCGGCCTCTTGGGGTGCTTCTTAGCTTCATTCTCCCAGACTTTTATGGTTTCGCAACTGACCATAGAATCCAGCGCGATTTCTTGAATATCTCTGAGATATTCTATTTTGATGTCACAAAGACCTACTAGACCTTTACAGAGCAACTGCATGGAAGTGAGTCTCGTCAAAGCTCCTTTCTCGATGGTGGGGAATGTGGGTTTTTCCACCACAAGGCACAGGCGTTGCAGAATTAGGAAATCTCCATCTTGTATCCAAAAACCTGTAAGGCTGGCTTCAACCAGCTTGAGATAAACCAAGTACCGTAGCTTACGCAGATTTTTTAGAAGATCAGCTGCCGTCAGATTAGTAGATGTAAGGCACAGCTCCCGGAGACCACTCTGGGATATGACAAACTGAGGGAACTGTCTCAGGACGCCTTGCATCTTCAGTGAGCTAAGGTTACCAGAAACTGTCGACGTTGCATTTGCTTTGTCTAGACATTGCAGTAAACTTTTAGAATAATGGTTCAAATGAAGTGATAGACGACGACGGGCACCTACTGGGGTATCTATTCTAGCCTTAATAAACTTTTGAATGGCGACTGAAAGTGGATCCAGTATCTTATTGTTATCTGTGACAGTGGGCTCACACCATATCTTGACCTTTGTCAGTTGTTTCATATGAATCATCAGTTCTGGGAATCCAGAGTTGCTGTCTACAATAACTCCTGCTAGAGTCTCCAAGTTACATTCTCCTGACAGGAACTTGTTAAGCTTCTTGCTATCCAACTTCTTTAGCTTAATCTTTCCGAACACATGTACTAGGTGGGGCAGACTGATGACTTCCACAGGTAGTGTCTCTGTTTTCCTCTTCCTCAAGTCCAGTGTCTCTAAATAATGTAGCTTTTCCATTCCATCTAAAGGTTGGCTAACAGAACTTCCGAGGGTCAGATATTTTAGATGCAACAGCTTGTATATGTCCTCGAGATGTTGGTCCTTCAAATCATTGCATTCTTTCAGATCCAACACTCTCAGCAGTTCACAATTCTTCAAATCTGAAATGGCTTTTCCTGCACTCCCAAAGACTGTTAGAGACCGAGGACGCAGCTGCTTGCCCTTACCACTTGTTGCTCGACAGGTACTGATACCATTCCTGTGATTCTGGATAACTAGGTGACGGCAATTAATTCGGTTCTTATCACCAAAAGATGTAGAAATGAAATCCGAAGACCTGGACTTGTGCAGCATGAACTGGTTCATGATTTTGTGAGGTCTGCATGTCTTCACTTTCGCATTGTTGCTTGCATCTACACGCTGAATTATATTCCGGTCGATTAGTTCTTCCATGTTGTCATAGGCAACTTCCAGGTCACTGCGTTCATGTTTACCCTCTATGTACCCTTCGGCTGACAATCGCCTGATAAGACTGTTCATGCTGAAGGGACGATCATTTGGGAATATACTTGTGTATTGTAAGCATGCCCTGAAAGAATTGTCAGGTAGACTGCTGTAATTATTCATAAGAACTTGTCGCAGTTTTGTGAAGTGACCATTCTTGTTCACATCCATACGGGAACATAGGTTATTGCTTATTTCTTCACAGTGAACTCCTGTCAACACATTGTGATCTTGCAAAGCTTTGGCAACACTAACAAGAGCAAGTGGGTGACCATCACATTTGTCCACGATTGCAGTTGAACCCCTCTGCAAGTCAGGTGTGGATTGATCGACAAAAACCTTCTGCTCAATATAGTCCTTTGACTGTTTCGCACTAAGAGATCTCATACTGTAAACATAACCATCAGGCAAGCTGCAGGCATTTGCTACTGAGGTCACAGCTGTGGTCACTAGTATTCTGCTTTCTGTCTTCTCTGGGAAGATGTGTTTTATTTTGGTCCAGAACTCCATCTTGATGTCATCAATGACAATTAAACACCTGCCAGGAAAATTAGCAAAAACAAACTTAAGAGACCTGTCGTTTGGAGGCAATTGTTTTGGTTAATGCTCAGATGAACAAATATAGTAATATGCTCAGATGATCTGCAGGGGATCTAAAATGGTTCGTATGTGCAGAACCAGATTCATCGGTTCTTTGTTCATGTTCATCGATATGTTCTTGCACTAGGGATTTGCGCATGCAGATCATGTGATCACCTCTTTGTGATACTATCTAATTTCGTGGTCCTAACCCACCACGCCAATTTGTTAGTGGTATTTCTCTAATTTGTGTGGTATTGCAGGTATAGATAGGGTGCCATCGAGTTGAAGCAGCAGTGCAGCACACGCCAGAGGGCCAGTAAGGTTGAGCCAGGGCATGAAGCACTGGCCGGCAAGGTGCATCGACAAGGTATGCTTTTTCTTCTTTTTTCTTGTGGTTCAGATACAGTCCCTCATTTGTGGACCTCCTTGCTAGAGCTTTGTGTGAACGGGTGGAGAGCTACTTCCGTGTGAAGGCAAGTGGCCGCATATCATGATATTTTTCCGAAATTACTCACGATCGGGTGGAAATGCTTTAGATCCCTCTACAATTTGTGATTGCTTTGAGTATGGGAAACACTTTCTATCTATAGTCTGATAAGACACCAGCGGCAGACCAGTCGTACTCCGTCGATCTAACTGAAATCTGACGGTCAAGAGTTGCCCTTCTTATGTATGTAAAAAATAAGGAAAATTAATAATAAATTAATCGGCAGGAACCTAACCCCCGCAAAGGCCGCACGTAAACCTCTCCCCTAATCCCTCCAGATCATCAAATTAGAGGGGCTGCCAATTTGTCATTGCTATTTATGTTCATGGTCTGCCTAGTATTGTGATGTTCATGTGTTAGGCCACATGGAGTCATAATTAGATAACGCATAGCCATGTACGCTACAATCGTGCCTATTCCTCTTTCAATATTCAGTGCTTCTAATGAAGTTGACAAATGTTGAGAAAAAAAAATTCTTTTATTGCTTCTGTATACAGGGCTTCCAAAAATATGTAACCACAGTTGGCAGCAAATCTTTTCTTGTTTTATTTTCAAAATTGCATGCTTCCACCAAACACTAATAATGCACCCTTTGCATTATTTTCTAGCTTCATACCTGTGTGCTTCTACATTGTACTCATTTTGCACTATCGTCTAGAAAATTGCTCTTCCATGCCTTCATCTTATAATGGTTTATAATAGGTCCAGTTTGTATGGTGGCAACACAAACAAACCGATGCTCATAATGGTACCGTGCTTTCAACTTATATTGTTCGATATCTCTATGTGCATATATTGCTTTATTCCCTTCCCGGGGGCTGATTTCAGTTTGTACAATATGTAGTGGATCACTAAATCATCAAGAATATATGTGTATTTGGATTGTGCATATATTGATCTTTTTTCTTTCAAATATCCATGCTTCAAAGTACTGCTTATGTATTGAGAGCACTATTTTTATGCTTCTTATCTATTGCGCTTCTATACTGTAATACATATGCTTCTTTGGTCCATAGAGTATGCTTCAATTAGTGAATAACAACCGGTTGAATAGCACCAAATAAGCGTCTTCTTGTTAATCCTGCTTCCTTTATTTTTCCTATATGCTTCTCATGTAGACATGTAGTGCCGCAACAGAACAATGTTTCGTGAACATTAAATTTGGGCACCCAAATCTTGCCTCTCAAGCATGTAGATTTCTCATGTCAAAATTCTATCATGTTAGTGTGTGCTAGCATCAAATCATTTATTTGTGTTATCCATATGCTTTCTACCTTATGAGTTCTCACATATGTTTCTATGCCAATGAAGGGGCGCTAGGGGATTGATGCTGGATGCATCTACTTCAGAGATGACGTGTCGAATTCACCACAAAGACCCACATGGCTCAGACATCCGGGCTATCAGGGTATACAACCTCAAGGACGGCACAATGAAGATCGAAGCGCTCGGGCAAGGGCACCTCAGCTTGTACCCATTGGCGCTATGGACAACACCCTCCATCACATGATGTCTAATTAGTGAAATTCGACGCATGGAAGCAATTTTACTTCGCCTTGAAACACTCTGCATTTGACAACAACATTTCTTTCTTTCTTTGCAAACAAATCATTCATTTGAATTAGAAGGATGTGTAATTATGACTCCATTTGACAGCAGCATTTTCGTTCTTTCTTTGCAAACAAACCCTTCATTTGAATTAGAACCATGTGTAATTATGACTGGAAATATCTATCTCTTTAGTGGAAGCAATATAATACTTGGTTGTAAGCAATTCTCTAGTAGATGGAAGCAAGATTGTGATCCTTCTCAAACATGTGGAATGTTTCCTTTTTTATGGAAGCAGGTTTAAACCAATTCTCTAGTTTATATAAGCAAGATACTGATGCTTTTGAAACAAAATATCACATTACAAAGGACATCAACCTTCAAATAAATAGAAGCAGATATCATTTACCACAGAAGCAAATTCTCCAATGAGCGAAACATAAATTAATTTGTTGTGAACTGATAGACAACATTAAAAATAAGGGTAGATGCACGTATTTGTTGCACCGGACACAAAATTCAAAAAAAAAAGTTGCACCAGACAGAAATTTTGCTTCGTAAGGAAGCAAGCTGCCGGATTTTTTTTGTTTCCTAAAAAAAAGGCTAAAACCAAGGACCAATGCATATCATAAGGAAGCAAGCTGTCGGATTTGATTTGTTTCCTTCAAATCGAAATCAGTTGCCTAAAAATCAGCAACTGTGAGTGATCTTCGGAAGCAATCAAACCTCAACACACGTCAATTGGCTTCTGTTTTGGAAACTCCACATTAATTGTATTTTGTTTTGGAAACTCCCTAACGGGGTAGGAAGCATGCAATGGTGCTTCATCCACCATCCATACAGACTTATATCTAACGGCCATGGAGTGGTCTGATGGGATGATAGGGATCAGTAGTCTGATCCCTAGCGGTTCCCTTTGAGTATTAGTGTGAGATTATTTTCTCTCGGTGTACTTAGGCCCTGTTTGGTTCATAAGTCCTAAGACTTTTTTTAGTCCCAACTTATAAGTCACAAGTCCCTAAAAAGTCCCTACCTGTTTGGTTCCTGGGACTTATAAGTCCCTATAAGACCATATTACAACTATAAGTCCCTCCTTAAGAATCTTATTTCATAAGTCCCAAATGTCCATTTAAGTCCCTATAAGTCCCTCCTGTTTGGTTTAGATGAGACTTATAGGGACTTTTTTAAGTCCCTAAGCCAATAAGTCCCTAGAAACAAACACCCTCTTAATGCTTAGTAGTATTGATCTACAAGTGAGATATCAATGAAGAAAATCATTTGTAATTGCTTAATCTTGCTCTGAGTGAGGTCATTAGCCTAATTTGAGGGTTCAAGCAACATGCTGTATAGTTAATCCCTGACCTACAAGTGACGGGAAGATATCAATGAGGAAAATCATTGGTGGAGGAGAACGGAAAGTCATGACATCCATTGCATTGACCACTAAGGCACGAGACTAGTGGGATGAGAACTATAAACTGATACAAGCATGGCAACCTACGAGCTAGACATCACTTTCATAGTCGTAGAACTACTTGAAAACTCTAAATTTGTTTGTTCTTTGCTTCTACGGAACAAACTTGTTCCCGATGGGCGATGGCACCACAAGTAATTTTACAAGGACAACACTGACCATGACAAGTTTGATATTAAACTAGAATTAATACACTCGTACTGAAAAATTGCTACAGCCAAAGTTCGTGTACTTGCAGAAGAGGAAATTTGTTTGGGTGAACTGATTGGTGCATAAAACTAGGAGTATTTTACAACTAAATGCAACTCATTATACTACAAAAGTCAAAAAGTTCTCTGTACCATCTCGAGTTCGATTTAACCAATTAAAAGTCTATTTAAAATTGATGGGAAAACTATCATCCATGCTGATAACACTCCTAAAGTGTGAAAACTCCAATAGTATCATAGTGTGAAGAAGGGGATAGGAAGGAAGCTATCCTTTGGATGAATAGGAGTGACGTATCAAATTGGGAAAATCCTGACCAACTAATCAGTTTATTTGAAGTGACGATCGAGTCACAGTTTAGGAATGGGGATCCTCACCTCTTAGTTTCGAGAAGACGAGTAATACATTGTTGGAGTTGCCGGAGTTTCTGTGGCACGGGTTGTGCTGCTTCTCCGTCAAGACCCTCTAGTATGGCCGTCAGGAGCCTCTCCGTCGTAGCGTCGTCGTTGTGGTTGGACGCCACAGCCCAGGCACGGCAACTGAACTGCTTGGTGACCTGAGGGCAGTTATACACTTCCCATGCGAGTGCCGTCTTGCCCGAGCCCCCGAATCCCACGATGGATATCACCCTCAGCTTGCTTGCTTGGCCACCAAACAATGACTCCCAAAGCTCCTGCTTTGGTTCCTCCATGCCCACCGCGGGACAAGCTCCATGTGTGCCCGTATCCTTCTCCGGATTACTATGGTTGGCCTTGGATACGGCATCGGCGGAGGCTTGGCTGTGGATGCTATGTCTTTCTCTCCGCTGATGTGCCTCGTCCAGCCGCCGCTTGAGCCTCACGATCTCGGCACAGAACTTCTTCGCATCGCGGATCGATTCCCCCTCGCATGAACCGCAAGGAAGGAACCGGTCTAGGCAATCCTCGATGTTATGTGCCAGATCACGGAAGTCCTCCATAGATATGATCTCCACAGCACTAGGCTGCCCCTTGTGTGAGATCTGAACCTCCATGGAACCAGAAATCATGGTAAGCTCTCTATGCAAGAACCCGATGTCATCCTCAAGGTCCTTCAACTCCCTCCACCTCTTCTCTATAACTGTTAGGAGCTTCGACACCACGCTCCTCGTCACAGCAGTCGCCACTGCAATCCCCACCTCCATATCTCCGCCCAGCAACTCGGCGGAGCCAGGTTTCCTTAATGGTGGTATAGCATGCACATCTCCCCCTCCACCCCTCTTCCCCTCTAGTTGACCCTAGTGCAGCTAAGCTGCCAAGCACTCAAGTTGAATATTACACGATGGCTAAGTAGTTGGTACTTACCCTAAAAAAAAGTAGTTGGTACTTTTTGACATGTTTTTTTAGGGGATATTTTTTAAAAAGTAGGTAGTTGGTACTTGCAAACAGCAAAAATATATGTTGCCAACCGATAACCTACAAAATGTTGTTTGGGACAATTAATGTACAGCCCGTTCCTAAAAAAAAGAGTGAATTCCAGTTTTTACACCCATAGTTTCACATTTGTGACAGTAATTAGCAGATTTTCCACATTTTTACCCAATTTAAATAAATGTTGCCGCGTTTCTGACAACAATTACCACATTTAGCCGATTACCCATATAGAGTAAGGGCATAAATTTGCTTAAATTGGATAAAATATGGAAATCTGCCGAATGGGGTAGAAGCCATCACAAAGATGAAACTACGAAGTAATTTACTCATACATATAAAACCAAAATTTGCAAAGTAGTGAAATTATCTTTCGTTTGGGATGAGTTTATATAGTCCAAGTTTCAAAATTATTGGCGCAAATGCGTGATCTTCACTGGTACGAACAACTGAACAAGCACTTACATACGGTTGACGTAGGTCTCAATTGGTTGTTGCCTTGTTCTATGTGTGTGTGAGGGGGGGGGGGGGGGGGGGGGTGACGTACCAATGAAGAGCTAAAGAAACAACGCAAGTTGTCACCCACTTGCAAATAGATGGGTCTAAAATAGAATTAATTGAGACGATTAAAATACAAAAATCAAGGTTGCCATCTCACGTTAGTTGAAAAAAAATATCCATTATGTGAAGTCAAGTTGCAATGCAAGAGCATCTCCAAAGAAGATCCTCAAAACTCCCGTATATGTCTAGACTGTGTCCGGAAAGAAATAACGCAAGTTGTCACCCATTTACAAATACATGGGTCTAAAATAGAAGTAAAAGAGAAAGAAGCCGGTTGCGCGGAGATCGATGAGTCGGCGGCTAGCGTGTCGGCGTCCACTATCAATATCGATGGAAAGTAGAACATGGAAGGCCGCCGCTGCTTGGGTCTTAAGAAGGCCACCGTCGGGCATCTCCGGCTTGCAAACAACGGGTGACTCGTCCGATCCTTTATATTAGACCTTCCTCGGTCCCCGTCTGGGATCCACGGAAGCGGAGGATCCCCCTCTTCACCTCCGGCCATAGCACCCTCTTTTCACTCCGATGAGCGGCACCCAGATACGGGGGGAGAATATACCTCCGGGACTCCCCCTAGACCGTTGAGCGGGCTGCCGGACATGGGGAAAACAAAGGATCTGTCGCGGCCGGCCATAGACTAGTGTAGTGTATCTGTGTCATGCGAGTGGAGTTTTGGGCAACTGTACGTGCCCATAGTTCTACCATTTTAGTTAAAATATGTCCAAAACTCTAAAATGGAATTGTTTTCGTCCGATTTGTGTGAAATCGGACATGTTTATATGAAATCCGGGTGTGTTTGCATGAATTTCATCTTGTTTGTTGAAAAAGTGTTTGAAATATATGCGGGCAGTGTTAGATGACGGCCTCCCACATGCGTGTGAGCGTGTCCGTGGACTGGTCTCTCTGTTCGTGGACGGATACGGAAAAAAATTATGGATTGTGGTTGAAGATGCCCTAATAATACGTGTTGGGCACATACTACATGTTGACCCGGTGCTTGCGGAACCAGCAAATTTATATGCCTAGTAGACAAGTGGGGGGCACATAACGTGCAGATTTGGTACATCTGTGTCGGCTTGGTACTCCTTAAGTACACCACATCATTGATTTTCATAGTTCAACCTTCTCGACACAAATACAGCGCGACGCGCACCATTGTATCACCGTGGCGCTCACGCGGTTCCATAGTTGATCGCACGATGAGAAGCTGCTTGCGCCATAGGATAGGGCATGTCCAACTTTTAGCTTTTTCAAGTGGTCACTGAATCTGTCTTTAAAGTTTAAACGCGCCCGGACAGTGTGGAAGCCAGCCATCCAAACAATGCCCGTGTACATTTCAAAACGTATTTTTACAATCCGAGCGAATTTCGTTAACCACGACAAAATTCACTAAAGTTCGATTATAATCTACACAAAATGGTCAATATTTCATCAGTTTGACTTAAACTTAAAGAAACTAGATTTTCTTGTACCGGACGGTGACCTAGCTCGTATGCGTGGCCAGCCTGGCGAGCGGCACGCCATCCGTATCGTCATCGCGAAGTAGCCGCTCCGCTTCCAATATCAGTCATTGGGGATCAAACACACACACAATTGCCCTCGGTGGTTTGCAATTTTTTGGTAATGTGTTAGAAGATACCCTACTTCTACTTGTGTCTCCTGGTGATGGTACTGTTAATTGTGTACTGACTGGAATGTGCCTTGTTATGGGCTCTCATTTTTCTCGTCTTTATTTTTCTCCTTGCTACTTGTGCGTTTTTTTACCCGATTTTCCTCATAAACGGGACAATTTGTTTATGTTTAGTTCAGGTTTTCACTATAAACTGATTCACTCTCTTATCTTATCTTTTAATAGTATGTAAATTGTGTACCATAGGTTTATAGAAAAGAGAATTGTAAGTATAAGATAACTACACTCGCTACGAACAACGAGCTTAGAAAGAACTCCACACCCGGCTAGTCCAAAGACAGCCACCCACGACAAAACAACTACAACGCAAAAGAGCATGTCCAAAACACGAAACCTTGCCGCATCTCAACCGACACCGGTCATCTCCTAAGAACAACATCTCCCGCCCGAGCTTCCCTTGTCGATGCACCTTCCACCTATTATGCCTAAAGGAGGTGGCAAGTGTATTGCGGGACTCGATCAGACCCAAGAAATGCACCATCTTGGAATCACCAGCGGCTGTCATACATTGCGTCATGGAAGATCAATCAAGCAGAGTGGCGAACACCGAGGAGCGCAACAAAGGACCTCCAAACCGTGTCTCGAGGCACGATGCTCCCAACAGATGGACGGCTTCGAGGATGTCGCCATTGTGTTGATTCTACACCGAATTAATGCTTTCGCCCGGAGACAACTACCAACACGAAGCGAGCGAGGGAGATGGCGACACCCCGTGATGACGCCTCTAATTAAGGAGGGGAATGGCACCCACGTGCACCATCGCCGCCGGCCCGGCAAAAACCAGGCAGCATTTTCATTCATATCCCCTCACATCTCCACACCTCCAAGGCTTGGGGCAGCACCGTGTTGGAAATATGTCCTAGAGGCAATAATAAAAGGATTATTATTATTATTATATTTCCTTGTTCATGATAATTGTCTTTTATTCATGCTATAATTGTGTTATCCGGAAATCGTAATACATTTGTGAATACTTAGACACCAACATGTCCCTAGTAAGCCTCTAGTTGACTAGCTCGTTGATCAACAGATAGTCATGGTTTCCTGACTATGGACATTGGATGTCATTGATAACGAGATCACATCATTAGGAGAATGATGTGATGGACAAGACCCAATCCTAAACATAGCACAAGATCGTATAGTTCGTTTGCTAGAGTTTTCCAATGTCAAGTATCTTTTCCTTAGACCATGAGATCGTGTAACTCCCAGATACCATAGGAGTGCTTTGGGTGTACCAAACGTCACAACGTAACTGGGTGACTATAAAGGTATACTACGGGTATCTCCGAAAGTGTCTGTTGGGTTGACACGGATCAAGACTGGGATTTGTCACTCCGTATGACGGAGATGTATCTCTGGGCCCACTCGGTAATGCATCATCATAATGAGCTCAAAGTGACCAAGTGTCTGGTCACGGGATCATGCATTACGGTACGAGTAAAGTGACTTGCCGGTAACGAGATTGAACGAGGTATTGGGATACCGACGATCGAATCTCGGGCAAGTAACGTATCGATTGACAAAGGGAATTGTATACGGGGTTGCTTGAATCCTCGACATCGTGGTTCATCCGATGAGATCATCGAGGAGCATGTGGGAGCCAACATGGGTATCCAGATCCCGCTGTTGCTTATTGACCGGAGAGCCTTCCCGGTCATGTCTACATGTCTCCCGAACCCGTAGGGTCTACACACTTAAGGTTCGGTGACGCTAGGGTTGTTAGGAAGACTTGTATGTGATTACCGAATGTTGTTCGGAGTCCCGGATGAGATCCCGGACGTCACGAGGAGTTCCGGAATGGTCCGGAGGTAAAGGTTTATATATGGGAAGTTGTCATACGGTCGCCGGAAAGGTTCGGGGGCATATCCGTATTGTACCGGGGCCACCGGAGGGGTTCCGGGGGTCCACCGGGAGGGGCCACCTCTTCTAGGGGCCTTATGGGCTGTATGGAGAAGGGAACCAGCCCAAGTGGGCTGGGGCGCCACACCCCCTAGGGCCCATGCGCCTAGGGTTTGGGGGAAACCCTAAGGGGGGCGCCCCCTTGCTTGGGGGGCAAGCCCCCTCCCCTTGGCCGCCGCCCCCCCTCTAGATCCCATCTAGAGGGGGCCGACCCCCTTCCCCCTTCCCCTATAAATAGAGGGGTGAGGGGAGGGCTGCACACAAGATCCAAGGCGCAGCCCCTCCCCTCCCCAACATCTCTCCTCCTCCGTCACGAGCTTGGCCAAGCCCTACCGGAGTATTGTTGCTCCACCACCACCACGCCATCGTGCTGGTGCTGGTGCCATCTTCCTCAACCTCTCCTTCCCCCTTGCTGGATCAAGAAGGAGGAGACGTCACGCTGACCGTACGTGTGTTGAACGCGGAGGTGCCGTCCGTTCGGCGCTAGATCTCCGGTGATTTGGATCACGTCGAGTACGACTTCCTCATCCCCGTTCTTTGAACGCTTCCACGCGTGATCTACAAAGGTATGTAGATGCAATCCGATCACTCGTTGCTAGATGAACTCATAGATGGATCTTGGTGAAACCGTAGGAAATTTTTTGTTTTCTGCAACGTTCCCCAACAGTGGCATCATGAGCTAGGTCTATGCGTAGTTCTCTTTGCAGGAGTAGAACACAATTTGTTGTGGGCGTAGATGTTGTCAACTTTCTTGCCGCTACTAGTCTTATCTTGCTTCAACGATATTGTGGGATGAAGCGGCCCGGACCAACCTTACACGTACGCTTACGTGAGACCGGTTCCACCGACTGACATGCACTAGTTGCATAAGGTGGCTGGCGGGTGTCTGTCTCTCCCACTTTAGTTGGAGCGGATTCGATGAAAAGGGTCCTTATGAAGGGTAAATAGAAGTTGACAAATCACGTTGTGGCTTTCACGTAGGTAAGAGAACGTTCTTGCTAGAACCCTATTGCAGCCACGTAAAACTTGCAACAACAATTAGAGGACGTCTAACTTGTTTTTGCAGCAAGTGTTTTGTGATATGATATGGCCAAAGTTGTGATGAATGATGAATGATATATATGTGATGTATGAGATGTTCATGCTATTGTAATTGTAGGGGAACGTAGTAATTTCAAAAAATTTCCTACGCACACGCAAGATCATGGTGATGCATAGCAACGAGAGGGGAGAGTGTGATCTACGTACCCTTGTAGATCGACACCGGAAGCGTTTGGTTGATGTAGTCGTACGTCTCCACGGCCCGACCGATCAAGCACCGAAACTATGGCACCTCCGAGTTCTAGCACACGTTCAGCTCGATGACGATCCCCGGACTCCGATCCAGCAAAGTGTTGGGGAAGAGTTCCGTCAGCACGACGGCGTGGTGACGATCTTGATGCACTACCGTCGCAGGGCTTCGCCTAAGCACCGCTACAATATTATCGAGGACTATGGTGGAAGGGGGCACCGCACACGGCTAAGAATATGATCACGTGGATCAACTTGTGTGTCAAGGGGTGTCCCCTGCCCCCATATATAAAGGATCAAGGGGAGGAGGCCGGCCGGCCCTCTATGGCGCGCCAAGGAGGAGTCCTCCTCCTAGTAGGAGTAGGACTCCTACTAGGAGGGGGAAAGAAGTGGGGAGGGAGAGGGAAAGGGGGGCGCCGCCCCCCCTCTCCTAGTCCAATTCGGACCAGGGGGAGGAGGCGCGCGGCCCACCTTTGGCTGCCCCTCTCTCTCTCCACTAAGGCCCATATGGCCCATTACTTCTCCCGGGGGGGTTCCGGTAACCCTCCAGCTCTCCGGTTTTCTCCCAAATCACCCGGAACACTTCCGGTGTCCGAATAAAGCCGTCCAATATATCAATCTTTATGTCTCGACCATTTTGAGACTCCCCGTCATGTCCGTGATCACATCAGGGACTCTGAACTAACTTTGGTACATCAAAACTCATAAACTCATAATATAACTGTCATCGAAACCTTAAGCGTGCGGACCCTACGGGTTCGAGAACAATGTAGACATGACCGAGACACGTCTCCGGTCAATAACCAATAGCGGAACCTAGATGCTCATATTGGCTCCTACATATTCTACGAAGATCTTTATCGGTCAGACCGCATAACAACATACGTTGTTCCCTTTGTCATCGGTATGTTACATGCCCGAGATTCGATCGTCAGTATCTCAATACCTAGTTCAATCTCGTTACCGGCAAGTCTCTTTACTCGTTCTGTAATACATCATCTCGCAACTAACTCATTAGTTGCAATGCTTGCAAGGCTTATGTGATGTGCATTACCGAGAGGGCCCAGAGATACCTCTCCAACAATCAGAGTGACAAATCCTAATCTCGAAATACGCCAACCCAACATGTACCTTTGGAGACACCTGTAGAGCACCTTTATAATCACCCATTTACGTTGTGACGTTTGGTAGCACACAAAGTGTTCCTCCGGCAAACGGGAGTTGCATAATCTCATAGTCATAGGAACATGTATAAGTCATGAAGAAAGCAATAGCAACATACTAAACGATCGGGTGCTAAGCTAATGGAATGGGTCATGTCAATCAGATCATTCACCTAATGATGTGATCCCGTTAATCAAATAACAACTCCTTGTTCATGGTTAGGAAACATAACCATCTTTGATTAACGAGCTAGTCAAGTAGAGGCATACTAGTGACACTCTGTTTGTCTATGTATTCACACATGTATTATGTTTCCGGTTAATACAATTCTAGCATGAATAATAAACATTTATCATGATATAAGGAAATAAATAATAACTTTATTATTGCCTCTAGGGTATATTTCCTTCAGTCTCCCAGTTGCACTAGAGTCAATGATCTAGATTACACAGTAATGATTCTAACACCCATGGAGCCTTGGTGCTGATCATGTTTTGCTCGTGGAAGAGGCTTAGTCAATGGGTCTGCAATATTCAGATCCGTATGTATCTTGCAAATCTCTATGTCTCCCACCTGTACTAGATCCCGAATGGAATTGAAGCGTCTCTTGATGTGCTTGGTTCTCTTGTGAAATCTGGATTCCTTTGCCAAGGCAATTGCACCAGTATTGTCACAAAAGATTTTCATTGGACCCGATGCACTAGGTATGACACCTAGATCGGATATGAACTCCTTCATCCAGACTCCTTCATTTGCTGCTTCCGAAGCAGCTATGTACTCCGCTTCACATGTAGATCCCGCTACAACGCTTTGTTTAGAACTGCACCAACTGACAGCTCCACCGTTTAATGTAAACACGTATCCGGTTTGCGATTTAGAATCGTCCGGATCAGTGTCAAAGCTTGCATCAACGTAACCTTTTACGATGAGCTCTTTGTCACCTCCATATATGAGAAACATATCCTTAGTCCATTTCAGGTATTTCAGGATGTTCTTGACCACTGTCCAGTTATCCATTCCTGGATTACTTTGGTACCTCCCCGCTAGACTTATAGCAAGGCACACATCAGGTTTGGTACACAGCATTGCATACATGATAGAGCCTATGGCTGAAGCATAGGGAACATCTTTCATTTTCTCTCTATCTTCTGCAGTGGTCGGGCATTGAGTCTTGCTCAACTTCACACCTTGTAACACAGGCAAGAACCCTTTCTTTGCTTGATCCATTTTGAATTTCTTCAAAACTTTGTCAAGGTATGTGCTTTGTGAAAGTCCAATTAAGCGTCTTGATCTATCTCTATAGATCTTAATGCCTAATATGTAAGCAGCTTCACTGAGGTCTTTCATTGAAAAACTCTTATTCAAGTATCCCTTTATGCTATCCAGAAATTCTATATCATTTCCAATTAGTAATATGTCATCCACATATAATATCAGAAATGCTACAGAGCTCCCACTCACTTTCTTGTAAATACAGACTTCTCCAAAAGTCTGTATAAACCAAATGCTTTGATCACACTATCAAAGCGTTTATTCCAACTCCGAGAGGCTTGCACCAGTCCATAAATGGATCGCTGGAGCTTGCACACTTTGTTAGCTCCTTTTGGATCGACAAAACCTTCTGGTTGCATCATATACAACTCTTCTTCCAGAAATCCATTCAGGAATGCAGTTTTGACATCCATCTGCCAAATTTCATAATCATAAAATGCGGCAATTGCTAACATGATTCGGACAGACTTAAGCATCGCTACGGGTGAGAAGGTCTCATTGTAGTCAATCCCTTGAACTTGCCGAAAACCTTTTGCGACAAGTCGAGCTTTGTAGACAGTAATATTACCGTCAGCGTCAGTCTTCTTCTTGAAGATCCATTTATTCTCAATTGTTTGCCGATCATCAGGCAAGTCAACCAAAGTCCATACTTTGTTCTCATACATGGATCCCATCTCAGATTTCATGGCTTCAAGCCATTTTGCGGAATCTGGGCTCACCATCGCTTCTTCATAGTTTGTAGGTTCATCATGATCTAGTAGCATGACTTCCAGAACAGGATTACCGTACCACTCTGGCGCGGATCCCACTCTGGTTGATCTACGAGGTTCAGTAGTATCTTGTTCTGAAGTTTCATGATCATCATCATTAGCTTCCTCACTAATTGGTGTAGGTGTCACTGAAACAGTTTTCTGTGATGCACTACTTTCCAATAAGGGAGCAGGTACAGTTACCTCATCAAGTTCTACTTTCCTCCCACTCACTTCTTTCGAGAGAAACTCCTTCTCCAAAAAGTTTCCAAATTTAGCAACAAAAGTCTTGCCTTCGGATCTATGATAGAAGGTGTATCCAATAGTTTCCTTTGGATATCCTATGAAGACACATTTCTCCGATTTGGGTTCGAGCTTTTCAGGTTGAAGCTTTTTCACATAAGGATCGCAGCCCCAAACTTTCAGAAACGACAACTTTGGTTTCTTTCCAAACCACAGTTCATAAGGCGTCCTCTCAACGGATTTTGATGGTGTCCTATTTAATGTGAATGCGGCCGTCTCTAGAGCGTATCCCCAAAACGATAGCGGTAAATTAGTAAGAGACATCATAGATCGCACCATATCTAGTAAAGTACGATTACGACGTTCGGACACACCATTACGCTGTGGTGTTCCGGGTGGCGTGAGTTGTGAAACTATTCCACAATTTTTCAAATGTACACCAAACTCGTAACTCAAATATTCTCCTCCACGATCAGATCATAGGAATTTTATTTTCTTGTTACGATGATTTTCTACTTCACTCCGAAATTCTTTGAACTTTTCAAATGTTTCAGACTTGTGTTTCATTAAGTAGATATACCCATATCTGCTTAAGTCATCTGTGAAGGTGAGAAAATAACGATATCCGCCACGAGCCTCAATATTCATCGGACCACATACATCTGTATGTATGATTTCCAACAAATCTGTTGCTCTCTCCATAGTACCGGAGAATGGTGTTTTGGTCATCTTGCCCATGAGGCACGGTTCGCAAGTACCAAGTGATTCATAATCAAGTGGTTCCAAAAGTCCATCAGTATGGAGTTTCTTCATGCGCTTTACACCGATATGACCTAAATGGCAGTGCCACAAATAAGTTGCACTATCATTATCAACTCTGCATCTTTTGGCTTCAACACTATGAATATGTGTGTCACTACTATCGAGATTCAATAAAAATAGACCACTCTTTAAGGGTGCATGACCATAAAAGATATTACTCATATAAATAGAACAACCATTATTCTCAGATTTAAATGAATAACCGTCTCGCATCAAACAAGATCCAGATATAATGTTCATGCTTAACGCTAGCACCAAATAACAATTATTTAGGTCTAATATTAATCCCGAAGGTAGATGTAGAGGTAGCGTGCCGACTGCGATCACATCGACTTTGGAACCGTTTCCCACGCGCCTCGTCACCTCGTCCTTAGCCAATCTTCGCTTAATCCGTAGTCCCTGTTTCGAGTTGCAAATATTAGCAACAGAACCAGTATCAAATACCCAGGTGCTACTGCGAGCATTAGTAAGGTACACATCAATGACATGTATATCACATATACCTTTGTTCACCTTGCCATCCGTCTTATCCGCCAAATACTTGGGGCAGTTCCGCTTCCAGTGACCAGTCTGCTTGCAGTAGAAGCACTCAGTTTCAGGCTTAGGTCCAGGTTTGGGTTTCTTCTCTTGAGCAGCAACTTGCTTGCCGTTCTTTTTGAAGTTCCCCTTCTTCTTCCCTTTGCCCTTTTTCTTGAAACTAGTGGTCTTGTTGACCATCAACACTTGATGCTCCTTCTTGATTTCTACCTCCGCAGCTTTCAGTATTGCGAAGAGCTCGGGAATAGTCTTATTCATCCCTTGCATATTATAGTTCATCACGAAGCTCTTGTAGCTTGGTGGTAGTGATTGGATAATTCTGTCAATGACGCAATCATCTAGAAGATTAACTCCCAATTGAATCAAGTGATTATTATACCCAGACATTTTGAGTATATGCTCACTGACAGAACTGTTCTCCTCCATCTTGCAGCTATAGAACTTATTGGAGACTTCATATCTCTCAATCCGGGAATTTGCTTGAAATATTAACTTCAACACCTGGAACATCTCATATGCTCCATGACGTTCAAAACGTCATTGAAGTCCCGATTCTAAGCCGTAAAGCATGGCACACTGAACTATCGAGTAGTCATCAGCTTTGCTCTGCCAGACGTTCATAACATCTGGTGTTGCTCCAGCAGCAGGCCTGGCACACACCGGTGCTTCCAGGACGTAATTCTTTTGTGCAGCAATGAGGATAATCCTCAAGTTATGGACCCAGTCCGTGTAATTGCTACCATCATCTTTCAACTTTTCTTTCTCAAGGAACGCATTAAAATTCAACGGAACAACAGCACGAGCCATCTATCTACAATCAAGCATAAACAAGCAAGATACTATCAGGTACTAAGTTTCATGATAAATTTAGGTTCAATTAATTTACTTAAAGAACTCCCACTTAGATAGACATCCCTCTAATCCTCTAAGTGATTACGTGATCCAAATCAACTAAACCATGTCCGATCATCACGTGAGATGGAGTAGTTTCATTGGTGAACATCACTATGTTGATCATATCTACTATATGATTCACGCTCGACCTTTCGGTCTCCGTGTTCCGAGGCCATATCTGTATATGCTTGGCTCGTCAAGTATAACCTGAGTATTCCGCGTGTGCAACTGTTTTGCACCCGTTGTATTTGAACGTAGAGCCTATCACACCCGATCATCACGTGGTGCCTCAGCACGAAGAACTTTCGCAACGGTGCATACTCAGGGAGAACACTTCTTGATAATTAGTGAGAGATCATCTTATAATGCTACCGTCAATCAAAGCAAGATAAGATGCATAAAAGATAAACATCACATGCAATCAATATAAGTGATATGATATGGCCATCATCATCTTGTGCTTGTGATCCCCATCTTCGAAGCACCGTCGTGATCACCAACGTCACCGGCGCGACACCTTGATCTCCATCGTAGCATCGTTGTCGTCTCGCCAATCTTATGCTTCCACGACTATCGCTACCACTTAGTGATAAAGTAAAGCATTACAGCACGATTGCATTGCATACAATAAAGCGACAACCATATGGCTCCTGCCAGTTGCCGATAACTCGGTTACAAAACATGATCATCTCATACAATAAAATTTAGCATCATGTCTTGACCATATCACATCACAACATGCCCTGCAAAAACAAGTTAGACGTCCTCTACTTTGTTGTTGCAAGTTTTACGTCGTTGCTACGGGCTTAAGCAAGAACCAATCTTACCTACGCATCAAAACCACAACGATAGTTTGTCAAGTTGGTGCTGTTTTAACCTTCGCAAGGACCGGGCGTAGCCACACTCGATTCAACTAAAGTTGGAGAAACTGTCACCCGCAAGCCACCTATGTGCAAAGCACGTCGGGAGAACCGGTCTCACGTAAGCGTACGCGTAATGTCGGTCCGGGCCGCTTCGTCCAACAATACCGCCGAACCAAAGTATGACATGCTGGTAAGCAGTATGACTTATATCGCCCACAACTCACTTGTGTTCTACTCGTGCATATAACATCAACATATAAAACCTAGGCTCGGATGCCACTGTAGGGGAACGTAGTAATTTCAAAAAAATTCCTACGCACACGCAAGATCATGGTGATGCATAGCAACGAGAGGCGAGATTGTGATTTACGTACCCTTGTAGATCGACAACGAAAGCGTTTGGTTGATGTAGTCGTACGTCTCCATGGCCCGACCGATCAAGCACCGAAACTATGGCACCTCCGAGTTCTAGCACACGTTCAGCTCGATGACGATCCCCGGACTCCGATGCAGCAAAGTGTCGGGGAAGAGTTCCGTCAGCACGACGGCGTGGTGACGATCTTGATGCACTACCGTCGCAGGGCTTCGCCTAAGCACCGCTACAATATTATCGAGGACTATGGTGGAAGGGGGCACCGCACACGGCTAAGAATATGATCACGTGGATCAACTTGTGTGTCAAGGGGTGCCCCTTGCCCCCGTATATAAAGGATCAAGGGGAGGAGGCCGGCCGGCCCTCTATGGCGCGCTAAGGAGGAGTCCTCCTCCTAGTAGGAGTAGGACTCCTACTAGGAGGGGGAAAGAAGTGGGGAGGGAGAGGGAAAGGGGGGCGCCGCCCCCCCCCTCTCCTAGTCCAATTCGGACCAGGGGGGAGGAGGCGCGCGGCCCACCTTTGGCTGCCCCTCTCTCTCTCCACTAAGGCCTATATGGCCCATTACTTCTCCCGGGGGGGTTCCGGTAACCCTCTGGCTCTCCGGTTTTCTCCGAAATCACCCGGAACACTTCCGGTGTCCGAATAAAGCCGTCCAATATATCAATCTTTATGTCTCGACCATTTCGAGACTCCTCGTCATGTCCGTGCTCACATCCGGGACTCCGAACTAACTTCGGTACATCAAAACTCATAAACTCATAATATAACTGTCATCGAAACCTTAAGCATGCGGACCCTACGGGTTCGAGAACAATGTAGACATGACCGAGACACGTCTCTGGTCAATAACCAATAGCGGAACCTGGATGCTCATATTGGCTCCTACATATTCTACGAAGATCTTTATCGGTCAGACTGCATAACAACATATGTTGTTCCCTTTGTCATCGGTATGTTACTTGCCCGAGATTCGATCGTCGGTATCTCAATACCTAGTTCAATCTCGTTACCGTCAAGTCTCTTTACTCGTTCCGTAATACATCATCTCGCAACTAACTCATTAGTTGCAATGCTTGCAAGGCTTATGTGATGTGCATTACCGAGAGGGCCCAGAGATACCTGTCCGACAATCGGAGTGACAAATCCTAATCTCGAAATATGCCAACCCAACATGTACCTTTGGAGACACCTGTAGAGCACCTTTATAATCACCCATTTATGTTGTGACGTTTGGTAGCACACAAAGTGTTCCTCCGGCAAATGGGAGTTGCATAATCTCATAGTCATAGGAACATGTATAAGTCATGAAGAAAGCAATAGCAACATACTAAATGATCGGGTGCTAAGCTAATGGAATGGGTCATGTCAATCATATGATTCACCTAATGATGTGATCCCGTTAATCAAATAACAACTCCTTGTTCATGGTTGGGAAACATAACCATCTTTGATTAACGAGCTAGTCAAGTAGAGGCATACTAGTGACACTCTGTTTGTCTATGTATTCACACATGTATTATGTTTCCGGTTAATACAATTCTAGCATGAATAATAAACATTTATCATGATATAAGGAAATAAATAATAACTTTATTATTGCCTCTAGGGCATATTTCCTTCAGTAATAGGAATCACGACTTGCATGTCGATGAGTATGACAACCGGCAGGAGCCATAGGAGTTGTCTTTATTTTTTGTATGACCTGCGTGTCATTGAGAAACGCCATGTAAATTACTTTACTTTATTGCTAAACATGTTAGCCATAGTAGTAGAAGTAATAGTTGGCGAGCAACTTCATGGAGACACGATGATGGAGATCATGGTGTCATGCCGGTGACAAGATGATCATGGAGCCCCAAGATGGAGATCAAAGGAGCTATGTGATATTGGCCATATCATGTCACTATTATTATTTGATTGCATGTGATGTTTATCATGTTTTTGCATCTTGTTTACTTAGAGCGACGGTAGTAAATAAGATGATCCCTCATAATAATTTCAAGAAAGTGTTCCCCCTAACTATGCACCGTTGCGACAGTTCGTTGTTTCGAAGCACCACGTGATGATCGGGTGTGTTAGATTCCAACGTTCACATACAACGGGTGTAAGACAGATTTACACATGCAAACACTTAGGTTGACTTGACGAGCCTAGCATGTACAGACATGGCCTCGGAACACAGAAGACCGAAAGGTCGAGCATGAGTCGTATAGAAGATACGATCAACATGAAGATGTTCACCGATGTTGGCTAGTCCGTCTCACGTGATGATCGGACACGGCCTAGTTAACTCGGATCATGTTATACTTAGATGACTGGAGGGATGTCTATCTGAGTGGGAGTTCATTGAATAATTTGATTTAGATGAACTTAATTATCATGAACTTAGTCTAAAATCTTTACAACATGTCTTGTAGATCAAATGGCCAACGTTGTCCTCAACTTCAACGCGTTCCTAGAGAAAACCAAGTTGAAAGACGATGGCAGCAACTATACTGACTGGGTCCGGAACCTGAGGATCATCCTCATAGCTACCAAGAAAGATTATGTCCTACAAGCACCGCTAGGTGACGCACCTCTTCTCCCTGCAGAACAAGACGTTATGAATGCTTGGCAGACACGTACCGATGATTACTCCCTCGTTCAGTGAGGCATGCTTTACAGCTTAGAACCGGGGCTCCAAAAGCGTTTTGAGAGACATGGAGCATATGAGATGTTCGAAGAGCTAAAAATGGTTTTTCAAGCTCATGCCCGGGTCGAGAGATATGAAGTCTCCGACAAGTTCTTCAGCTGTAAGATGGAGGAAAACAGTTCTGTCAGTGAGCACATACTCACTATTTCTGGGTTACATAACCGCTTGACTCAGCTGGGAGTTAATTGTTGGGGAACGTAGTAATTTCAAAATTTTCCTACGCACACGCAAGATCATGGTGATGCATAGCAACGAGAGGGGAGAGTGTTGTCTACGTACCCTCGTAGACCGAAGCGGAAGCGTTGACGCAACGTAGAGGAAGTAGTCGTATGTCTTCCCGATCCGACCGATCCAAGCACCGTTACTCCGGCACCACCGAGTTCTTGGCACACATTCAGCTCGATGACGATCCCTGGGCTCCGATCCAGCAAAGCATCGGGGAGGAGTTCCGTCAGCACGACGGCGTGGTGACGATCTTGATGTTCTACCGTCGCAGGGCTTCGCCTAAGCACTGCTACAATATGACCGAGGTGGAATATGGTGGAGGGGGGCACCGCACACGGCTAAGGAACGATCACGAAGATCAACTTGTGTGTCTATGGGGTGCCCCCTGCCCCCGTATATAAAGGAGTGGAGGAGGGGAGGGCCGGCCCTCTCTATGGCGCGCCCTAGGGGAGTCCTACTCCCACCGGGAGTAGGATTCCCCCTTTCCTAGTCCAACTAGGAGTCCTTCCATGTAGTAGGAGGGGGGGGCGTGCGGCCTGCCCTAGGCAGCCCCTCTCTCTTTCTCGTATGGCCCAATAAGGCCCAATACTTCTCCCGGCGAATTCCCGTAACTCTCCGGTACTCCGAAAAATACCCGAATCACTCGGAACTTTTCCGAAGTCCGAATATAGTCGTCCAATATATCGATCTTTACGTCTCGACCATTTCGAGACTCCTCGTCATGTCCCCGATCTCATCCGGGACTCCGAACTCCTTCGGTACATCAAAACTCATAAACTCATAATATAACTGTCATCGAAACCTTAAGCGTGCGGACCCTACGGTTCGAGAACAATGTAGACATGACCGAGACACATTTTCGGTCAATAACCAATAGCGGGACCTGGATGCCCATATTGGCTCCTACATATTCTACGAAGATCTTTATCGGTCAGACCGCATAACAACATACGTTGTTCCCTTTGTCATCGGTATGTTACTTGCCTGAGATTCGATCGTCGGTATCTAATACCTAGTTCAATCTTGTTACCGGCAAGTCTCTTTACTCGTTCCGTAATACATCATCCCGCAACTAACTCATTAGTTGCAATGCTTGCAAGGCTTAAGTGATGTGCATTACCGAGAGGGCCCAGAGATACCTCTCCGACATTCGGAGTGACAAATCCTAATCTCGAAATACGCCAACCCAACATGTACCTTTGGAGACACCTGTAGAGCTCCTTTATAATCACCCAGTTACGTTGTGACGTTTGGTAGCACACAAAGTGTTCCTCCGACAAACGGGAGTTGCATAATCTCATAGTCATAGGAACATGTATAAGTCATGAAGAAAGCAATAGCAACATACTAAGCGATCGGGTGCTAAGCTAATGGAATGGGTCATGTCAATCAGATCATTCAACTAATGATGTGATCCCGTTAATCAAATAACAACTCTTTGTCCATGGTTAGGAAACATAACCATCTTTGATTAACGAGCTAGTCAAGTAGAGGCATACTAGTGACACTCTGTTTGTCTATGTATTCACACATGTATTATGTTTCCGGTTAATACAATTCTAGCATGAATAATAAACATTTATTATGATATAAGGAAATAAATAATAACTTTATTATTGCCTCTAGGGCATATTTCCTTCAGTCTCCCACTTGCACTAGAGTCAATAATCTAGATCACATCGCCATGTGATTTAACATCAATAGTTCACATCTTTATGTGATTGGTTCACATCTCCATGTGACTAACACCCAAAGGGTTTACTAGATTCAATAATCTAGTTCACATCGCTATGTGATTAAGACCCAAAAAGTGATCATGTTTTGCTTGTGAGAGAATTTTAGTCAACGGTTCTGCCACATTCAGATCCGCATGTATTTTGCAAATTTCTATGTCAACAGTGCTCTGCATGGAGCTACTCTAGCTAATTGATCCCACTTTCAATATGTATCCAGATTGAGACTTAGAGTCATCTGGATCAGTGTCAAAGCTTGCATCGACGTAACCCTTTACGACAAACCTTTTGTCACCTCCGTAATCGAGAAACATATCCTTATTCCAGTAAGGATAATTTTGATCGTTGTCCATTGATCTACTCTTAGATCACTATTGTACTCCCTCTCTTAACACAGTGTATGGTATACAATAGATCTGGTACATAGCATGGCATACTTTATAGAACCTATGACTGAGGCATAGGGAATGACTTTCATTCTCTTTCTATCTTCTGCCGTGGTCGGGCTTTGAGTCTTACTCAACTTCACACCTTGTAACACAGGCAAGAAACTTTTTCTTTGACTGTTCCATTTTGAACTACTTCAAAATCTTGTCAAGGTATGTACTCATTGAAAAACTTGTCAAGCGTCTTGATATATCTCTATAGATCTTGATACTCAATATGTAAGCAGCTTTACCGAGGTCTTTCTTTGAAAAACTCCTTTCAAACACTCCTTTATGCTTTGCAGAATAATTCTACATTTCCGATCAACAATATGTCATACACATATACTTATCAGAAATGATGTAGTGCTCCCACTCACTTTCTTGTAAATACAGGCTTCACCGCAAGTCTGTATAAAACTATATGCTTTGATCAACTTATCAAAGCGTATATTCCAACTCCGAGATTCTTGCACCAGTCCATAGATGGATCGCTGGAGCTTGCATATTTAGTTAACACCTTTAGGATCGACAAAACCTTCTAGTTGCATCATATACAACTCTTCTTTAGTAAATCCATTAAGGAATGCAGTTTTGTTTATCCATTTGCCAGATTTCATAAAATGCGGCAATTGCTAACATGATTCGGACAGACTTAAGCATAGATACGAGTGAGAAAATCTCATCGTAGTCAACACCTTGAACTTGTCGAAAACCTTTTGCGACAATTCTAGCTTTGTAGATAGTAACACTACTATCAGCGTCCGTCTTCCTCTTGAAGATCCATTTATTTTCTATGGCTTGCCGATCATCGGGCAAATCCATCAAAGTCCATACTTTGTTCTCATACATGGATCATATCTCAGATTTCATGGCCTCAAACCATTTCGCGGAATCTGGGCTCATCATCGCTTCCTCATAGTTCGCAAGTTCGTCATGGTCTAGTAACATGACTTCCAGAACAGGATTACCGTACCACTCTGGTGTGGATCTCACTCTGGTTTACCTACAAGATTTGGTAGTAACTTGATCTGAAGTTACATGATCATCATCATTAGCTTCCTCACTAATTGGTGTAGTAGTCACAGGAACAGATTTCTGTGATGAACTACTTTCCAATAAGGGAGCAGGTACAGTTACCTCATCAAGTTCTACTTTCCTCCCACTCACTTCTTTCGAGAGAAACTCCTTCTCTAGAAAAACTCCGAATTTAGCAACAAAAGTCTTGCCTTCGGATTTGTGATAGAAGGTGTACCCAAAAGTCTCCTTTGGGTATCCTATGAAGACATATTTCTCCGATTTGGGTTTGAGCTTATTAGGATGAAACTTTTTCATATAAGCATCAGAACCCCAAACTTTAAGAAACGACAACTTTGGTTTCTTGCCAAACCATAGTTCAGATTATGTCATCTCAATGGACTTAGATGGTGCCCTATTTAACGTGAATGCAGCTGTCTCTAATGCATAACCCCAAAACGATAGTGGTAGATCGGTAAGAGACATCATAGATTGCACCATATCTAATAAAGTACGGTTATGACATTCGGACACACCATTATGCTGTGGTGTTCCAGGTGGCATGAGTTTGTGAAACTATTCCACATTGTTTTAATTGAAGACCAAACTCGTAACTCAAATATTTTACTTCTGCGATCATATCGTAGAAACTTTCATTTTTGTTACGATGATTCTCCACTTCACTCTGAAATTCTTTGAACTTTTCAAATGTTTCAGACCTTTGTTTCATCAAGTAGATATACTCATATCTGCTCAAATCATCTGTGAAGATCAGAAAATAATGATACCTATTGCGAGCCTCAATATTCATCGGACCACATACATCAGTATGTATGATTTCCAACAAATCTGTTGCTCGCTCCATTGTTCCGAAGAACAGAGTCTTAGTCATCTTGCCCATGAGGCATGGTTCGCAAGCATCAACTGATTCATAATCAAGTGATTCAAAAGCCCATCAGCATGGAGTTTCTTCATGCGCTTTACACCAATATGACCTAAACGGCAGTGCTACAAATAAGTTGCACTATCATTATTAACTTTGCATCTTTTGGTTTCAATATTATGATTATGTGTATCACTACGATCGAGATCCAACGAACTATTTTCATTGGGTGTGTAACCATATAAGGTTTTATTCATGTAAACAGAATAACAATTTATTCTCTTACTTAAATGAATAACCGTAATACAATAAACATGATCAAATCATATTCATGCTCAACGTAAACACCAAATAACACTTATTTAGGTTCAACACTAATCCCGAATTTATAGGGAGTGTGCGATGATGATCATATCAATCTTGGAACCACTTCCAACACACATCGTCACTTCACCCTTAACTAGTCTCTGTTTATTCTGTAACTCCCGTTTCGAGTTACTAATCTTAGCAACTGAACTAGTATCAAATACTGAGGGGTTGCTATAAACACTAGTAAAGTACACATCAATAACATGTATATCAAATATACTTATGTTCACTTTGCCATCCTTCTTATCTGACAATCACTTGGGGTAGTTCCGCTTCCAGTGACCAGTCCCTTTGCAGTAGAAGCACTTAGTCTCAGGCTTAGGATCAGACTTGGGCTTCTTCACTTGAGCAGCAACTTGCTTGCTATTCTTTTTAAAGTTCCCCTTCTTCCCTCTGCCCTTTTCTTGAAACTAGTGGTCTAATCTACCATCAACACTTGATGTTTTTCTCGATTTCTACCTTCATCAATTTCCGCATTACGAAGAGCTTGGGAATCGTTTCCGTTATCCCTTGCATATCATAGTTCATCATGAAGTTCTACTAACTTGGTGATGGTGACTAGAGAATTCTGTCAATCACTATCTTATCTGGAAGATTAACTCCCACTTGATTCAAGCGATTGTAGTACTCAGACAATCTGGGCACATGCTCACTAGTTGAGCGATTCTCCTCCATCTTTTAGCTATAGAACTTGTTGGAGACTTCATATTTCTCAACTCGGGTATTTGCTTGAAATATTAACTTCAACTCCTGGAACATCTCATATGGTCCATGACGTTCAAAACGTCTTTGAAGTCCCGATTCTAAGCCATTAAGCATGGTGCACTAAACTATCAAGTAGTCATCATATTGAGCTAGCCGAACGTTCATAATGTCTGCATCTGCTCCTGCAATAGGTCTGTCACCTAGCGGTGTATCAAGGACATAATTCTTCTGTGCAGCAATGAGGATAAACCTCAGATCACGGATCCAATCCGCATCTTTGCTACTAACATCTTTCAACACAATTTTCTCTAGGAACATATCAAAATAAACACAGGGAAGCAACAACGCGAGCTATTGATCTACAACATGATTTGCAAAATACTACCAGGACTAAGTTCATGATAAATTTAAGTTCAATTTAATCATATTACTTAAGAACTCCCACTTAGATAGACATCCCTCTAATCCTCTAAGTGATCACGTGATCCAAATCAACTAAACCATGTCCGATCATCACGTGAGATGGAGTAGTTTCATTGGTGAACATCACTATGTTGATCATATCTACTATATGATTCACGCTCGACCTTTCGGTCTCCGTGTTCCAAGGCCATATCTGTATATGCTTGGCTCGTCAAGTATAACCTGAGTATTCCGCGTGTGCAACTGTTTTGCACCCGTTGTATTTGAACGTAGAGCCTATCACACCCGATCATCACGTGGTGTCTCAGCACGAAGAACTTTCGCAACGGTGCATACTCAGGGAGAACACTTCTTGATAATTAGTGAGAGATCATCTTAAAATGCTACCGTCAAACTAAGCAAAATAAGATGTATAAAAGATAAACATCATATGCAATCAAAATATGTGTCATGATATGGCCATCATCATCTTGCGCCTTTGATCTCCATCTCCAAAGTACTGTCATGATCTCTATCGTCACCGGCATGACACCATGATCTCCATCATCTTGATCTATATCAATGTGTCGTCACACGGTCGTCTCGCCAACTATTGCTCTTGCAACTATTGCTATCGCATAGCGATAAAGTAAAGAAATTATTTGGCGCTTGCATCTTATGCAATAAAGAGACAACCATAAGGCTTTTGCCAGTTGCCGATAACTTTAACAAAACATGATCATCTCATACAACAACTTATATCTCATCATGTTTTGATCATATCACATCAAAACATGCCCTGCAAAAACAAGTTAGACGTCCTCTACTTTGTTGTTGCAAGTTTTACGTGGCTGCTACGGGCTTAAGCAAGAACCAATCTTACCTACGCATCAAAACCACAATGATAGTTTGTCAAGTTGGTGCTGTTTTAACCTTCGCAAGGACCGGGCGTAGCCACACTCGGTTCAACTAAAGTTGGAGAAACTAACACCCGCCAGCCACCTGTGTGCAAAGCACGTCGGTAGAACCGGTCTCGCGTAAGCGTATGCGTAATGTTGGTCCGGGCCGCTTCGTCCAACAATACCGCCGAACCAAAGTATGACATGCTGGTAAGCAGTATGACTTATATCGCCCACAACTCACTTGTGTTCTACTCGTGCATATAACATCAAACCATAAAAACCTAGGCTCGGATGCCACTGTTGGGGAACGTAGTAATTTCAAAATTTTCCTACGCACACGCAAGATCATGGTGATGCATAGCAACGAGAGGGGAGAGTGTTGTCTAGGTACCCTCATAGACCGAAGCGGAAGCGTTGACGCAACGTAGAGGAAGTAGTCGTATGTCTTCCCGATCCGACCGATCCAAGCACCGTTACTCCGGCACCTCCGAGTTCTTGGCACACATTCAGCTCGATGACGATCCCTGGGCTCCGATCCAGCAAAGCATCGGGGAGGAGTTCCGTCAGCACGACGGCGTGGTGACGATCTTGATGTTCTACCGTCGCAGGGCTTTGCCTAAGCACTGCTACAATATGACCGAGGTGGAATATGGTGGAGGGGGGCACCGCACACGGCTAAGGAACGATCACGAAGATCAACTTGTGTGTCTATGGGGTGCCCCCTGCCCCCGTATATAAAGGAGTGGAGGAGGGGAGGGCCGGCCCTCTCTATGGCGCGCTCTAGGGGAGTCCTACTCCCACCGGGAGTAGGATTCCCCCTTTCCTAGTCCAACTAGGAGTCCTTCCATCTAGTATGAGTAGGAAACAAGGAAGGGGCGCAGCCCCTTCCCCTAGTCCAATTCAGACTAGGCGTTGGGGGGGCGTGCGGCCTGCCCTAGGCAGCCCCTCTCTCTTTCTCATATGGCCCAATAAGGCCCAATACTTCTCCCGGCGAATTCCCGTAACTCTTCGGTACTCCGAAAAATACCCGAATCACTCGGAACCTTTCCGAAGTCCGAATATAGTCGTCCAATATATCGATCTTTACGTCTCGACCATTTCGAGACTCCTCGTCATGTCCCCGATCTCATCCGGGACTCCGAACTCCTTCGGTACATCAAAACTCATAAACTCATAATATAGCTGTCATCGAAACCTTAAGCGTGCGGACCCTACGGTTCGAGAACAATGTAGACATGACCGAGACACGTCTCCGGTCAATAACCAATAGCAGGACCTGGATGCCCATATTGGCTCCTACATATTCTACGAAGATCTTTATCGGTCAGACCGCATAACAGCATACATTGTTCCCTTTGTCATCGGTATGTTACTTGCCTGAGATTCGATCGTCAGTATCTAATACCTAGTTCAATCTTGTTACCGGCAAGTCTCCCTACTAGGAGGGGGAAAGAAGTGGGGAGGGAGAGGGAAAGGGGGGCGCCGCCCCCCCTCTCCTAGTCCAATTCGGACCAGGGGGAGGAGGCGCGCGGCCCACCTTTGGCTGCCCCTCTCTCTCTCCACTAAGGCCCATATGGCCCATTACTTCTCCCGGGGGGGGTTCCGGTAACCCTCCAGCTCTCCGGTTTTCTCCCAAATCACCCGGAACACTTCCGGTGTCCGAATAAAGCCGTCCAATATATCAATCTTTATGTCTCGACCATTTTGAGACTCCCCGTCATGTCCGTGATCACATCAGGGACTCTGAACTAACTTTGGTACATCAAAACTCATAAACTCATAATATAACTGTCATCGAAACCTTAAGCGTGCGGACCCTACGGGTTCGAGAACAATGTAGACATGACCGAGACACGTCTCCGGTCAATAACCAATAGCGGAACCTAGATGCTCATATTGGCTCCTACATATTCTACGAAGATCTTTATCGGTCAGACCGCATAACAACATACGTTGTTCCCTTTGTCATCGGTATGTTACATGCCCGAGATTCGATCGTCAGTATCTCAATACCTAGTTCAATCTCGTTACCGGCAAGTCTCTTTACTCGTTCTGTAATACATCATCTCGCAACTAACTCATTAGTTGCAATGCTTGCAAGGCTTATGTGATGTGCATTACCGAGAGGGCCCAGAGATACCTCTCCAACAATCAGAGTGACAAATCCTAATCTCGAAATACGCCAACCCAACATGTACCTTTGGAGACACCTGTAGAGCACCTTTATAATCACCCATTTACGTTGTGACGTTTGGTAGCACACAAAGTGTTCCTCCGGCAAACGGGAGTTGCATAATCTCATAGTCATAGGAACATGTATAAGTCATGAAGAAAGCAATAGCAACATACTAAGCGATCGGGTGCTAAGCTAATGGAATGGGTCATGTCAATCAGATCATTCAACTAATGATGTGATCCCGTTAATCAAATAACAACTCTTTGTCCATGGTTAGGAAACATAACCATCTTTGATTAACGATCTAGTCAAGTAGAGGCATACTAGTGACACTCTGTTTGTCTATGTATTCACACATGTATTATGTTTCTGGTTAATACAATTCTAGCATGAATAATAAACATTTATCATGATATAAGGAAATAAATAATAACTTTATTATTGCCTCTAGGGCATATTTCCTTCATTAATCTCCCGGATGACGCGGTCATTGACAGAATCCTTCAGTCGCTTCCACCGAGCTACAAGAGCTTTGTGATGAACTTCAATATGCAGGGGATGGAAAAGACGATTCCTGAAGTATTTGCAATGCTGAAATCAGCAGAGGTAGAAGTCAAAAAGGAACATCAAGTGTTGATGGTGAATAAAACCACTAAGTTCAAGAAAGGCAAGGGTAAGAAAACCTTCAAGAAGGACGGCAAGGGAGTTGCCGCGCCCGGCAAGCAAGCTGCCGGGAAGAAGCCAAAGAATGGACCCAAGCCCGAGACTGAGTGCTTTTATTGCAAGGAAAGTGGTCACTGGAAGCGGAACTGCCCCAAATACTTAGCGGACAAGAAGGCCGGCAAAACGAAAGGTATATGTGATATACATGTAATTGATGTGTACCTTACCAGTACTCGTAGTAGCTCCTGGGTATTTGATACCGGTGCAGTTGCTCACATTTGTAACTCAAAGCAGGAGCTGCGGAATAAGCGGAGACTGGCGAAGAACGAGGTGACGATGCGCGTCGGGAATGGTTCCAAGGTCTATGTGATCGCCGTCGGCACGCTACGTCTACATTTACCTACGGGATTAGTTTTAAACCTCAATAATTGTTATTTAGTGCCAACTTTGAGCATGAACATTGTATCAGGATCTCATTTAATTCGAGATGGCTACTCATTTAAATCCGAGAATAATGGTTGTTCTATTTATATGAGAGATATGTTTTATGGTCATGCTCCGATGATGAATGGTTTATTCTTAATGAATCTCGAGCGTAATGCTACACATATTCATAGTGTGAGTACCAAAAGATGTAAGGTTAATAATGATAGTCCCACATACTTGTGGCACTGCCGCCTTGGTCACATAGGTGTCAAACGCATGAAGAAGCTCCATGCAGATGGACTTTTAGAGTCTCTTGATTACGAATCATTTGACACGTGCGAACCATGCCTCATGGGTAAAATGACCAAGACTCCGTTCTCAGGAACAATGGAGCGAGCAACCAACTTATTGGAAATCATACATACTGATGTGTGCGGTCCAATGAGTATTGAGGCTCGCGGTGGCTATCGTTATGTTCTCACCCTCACTGATGACTTGAGTAGATATGGGTATGTCTATTTAATGAAACACAAGTCTGATACCTTTGAAAAGTTCAAGGAATTTCAGAGTGAGGTTGAGAATCAACATGATAGGAAAATCAAGTTCTTGCGATTAGATCGTGGAGGAGAATACTTGAGTCACGAGTTTGGCACACACTTAAGAAAATGTGGAATAGTTTCACAACTGACGCCGCCTGGAACACCTCAGCGTAATGGTGTGTCCGAACGTCGTAATCGCACTCTATTAGATATGGTGCGATCTATGATGTCTCTTACCGATTTACCGCTATCTTTTTGGGGCTATGCTTTAGAGACTGCCGCATTCACTTTAAATAGGGCTCCGTCAAAATCCGTTGAGATGACACCGTATGAGTTATGGTTTGGGAAGAAACCTAAGCTGTCGTTTCTAAAAGTTTGGGGATGTGATGCTTATGTCAAGAAACTTCAACCTGGAAAGCTCGAACCCAAGTCGGAAAAATGCGTCTTCATAGGATACCCTAAAGAAACTATTGGGTATACCTTCTACCTCAGATCCGAAGGCAAGATCTTTGTTGCCAGGAATGGATCCTTTCTAGAGAAGGAGTTTCTCTCGAAAGAAGTAAGTGGGAGGAAAGTAGATCTTGATGAAGTATTACCTCTTGAACCGGAAAATGGCGCAACTCAAGAAAATGTTCCTGAGGTGCCTGCACCGACTAGAGAGGAAGTTAATGATGATGATCATGAAACTTCAGATCAAGTTGCTACTGAAATTCGAAGGTCCACAAGGACACGTTCCGCACCAGAATGGTACGACAACCCTGTCTTGGAAATCATGTTGTTAGACAACGGTGAACCTTCGAACTATGAAGAAGCGATGGCGGGCTCGGATTCCGACAAATGGCTGGAAGCCATGAAATCCGAGATAGGATCCATGTATGAAAATGAAATATGGACTTTGACTGACTTGCCCGTTGAGCGGCGAGCCATAGAAAATAAATGGATCTTTAAGAAGAAGACAGACGCGGATGGTAATGTGATCATCTATAAAGCTCGGCTTGTCACTAAGGGTTATCGAGAAGTTCAAGGGGTTGACTACGATGAGACTTTCTCACCGGTAGCGAAGCTGAAGTCCGTCCGAATCATGTTAGCAATTGCCGCATTCTATGATTATGAGATATGGCAAATGGACGTCAAAACGGCATTTCTTAATGGTTTCCTTAAGGAAGAATTGTATATATGCAGCCGGAAGGTTTTGTCGATCCTAAGAATGCTGACAAGGTGTGCAAGCTCCAACGCTCGATTTATGGGCTGGTGCAAGCATCTCAGAGTTGGAACATTCGCTTTGATGAGATGATCAAAGCGTTTGGGTTTATGCAGACTTATGGAGAAGCCTGCGTTTACAAGAAAGTGAGTGGGAGCTTTGTAGCATTTCTCATATTATATGTAGATGACATACTTTTGATGGGAAATGATATAGAGCTTTTGGACAGCATTAAGGCCTACTTGAATAAGAGTTTTTCAATGAAGGACCTTGGAGAAGCTGCTTATATATTGGGCATCAAGATCTATAGAGATAGATCAAGACGCCTCATAGGTCTTTCACAAAGCACATACCTTGATAAGATATTGAAGAAGTTCAATATGGATCAGTCCAAGAAGGGGCACTACAAGAAACCTGTTAATGCATGACGGATTTCTGGTGACAATTTCAGAAACCGTCATGGAAAGCCCAGTACAAGCCCGCGAAAAGCCCGCCTAAAGCCCTAAACCTTTCCTGTATATAAACCTAAACCTAACGCACTCCCGTCCCAATTCTCCTTCCTCCATACGGCGCCGCCACGCCTCTCCTCTGCTCGTCCCCGTCCTCTGCCTCCACCTCCCTGCCTAGTAACAGCGGCCCAAGATCCATGGCGACGGAGGCTACAGTGGCTCGAGATCCATGGCGACGGCGGCTGTAGCGGCCCGATGGAGGCGGCGGCCAACCCTAGCCACTGCTGCACACCTCTGCTGCTCACAACCAATGACCATGGCCGTGGATCTACGGCAGGGGCCTCCCTCCTCCGTCTCCTTGCTCGTGCAGCTGCCTCTCCATCCGGAGATTCGTAGCAGCAAGCGCTGGACGAGGAGAGAACGGTGGCCGAGACCTGCGGGAGGCCCGAGCTCGACCTCGCCGACGCCGCCGACGCACTGCGTAGGGTACCTCCCTACTTCTCTCCCTCGTCTCGTTTCTCCTTCATTCCTTCCTTCTCTCTTTACCATTCCAATCGATTTTTTTGATTCGATTCAGATCAGCAGGAGCTCTCTGCCTCTCCAGATCCATGCACGGTGACGACCCGGACCCCATGCTGGAGCCCCACGAGATGGACTAGCTCGACAGCAAGGAAGGTCATGTGCCCCGCCCACCATGATTCGCCACAGAATAAGGTCGACCCTTCCTCTCTGTTTTCTTTACCTTCCAAGTGATTGCTGCTCTGCTCTAGCATAGGTCTCCAGGGGTTCTCAAATTTCCTTGGACTGAATCTAATGAAGAAAACATGGCCACTTTGTTTCCTGATACTCGCAAGTTACATCCAAACCTAGACCAACATCTGATGAAGAAAACTTGGCCATTTTGTTTTTCTTTTGTCACCGTGTGAGCACTAGCAGTGTACAATTTGTTAGATCCGTTCCTTAGTTATAAGCAACTATTAGTTTAATTAGAAAATGCCCATGATATGCTCCCGTTGGTTCCTTTGATTTTTCTTGTTTCTGCACGGAAAGTAATTCATTAATCTCACTGAATCGATTGACCAAGAGTAGACTGTTTGTTAACTAGGCCTACTATTACACTTCTTCTCTGTCACCAGGTTCAGGATATTACGTACTAGATGCCTCCATCTGACAATCTATTTTATTTATTTATAATGGAAACTGGCGCAGAGTTAGATACGTGTAGTGCTTGAAGATTTGTCCTCTTAAGTCCTCTTAAAATAGTTCAGCCAAAAGTTCGTATCAACATGTGCCTTGAGCATCCATATTTTACCAAGCTGATATGTCTTTGTTATTATCTAGATTTGTTCTCATGGTGGTTAACTTGGTTTTTAATGCAAATGTTTAGTGGAGGTCATGAGTATATATTGTTTTGGCAAGCGTATACACAGAAAGCAGAGGCTCCTTTTTCAGAACGTTTCCAAGAAAATTGAAAGTGATGTAATATTGATGTTTGTAAATCCTTAAAAGAGTGATCTAACTAGGATATGCTTGAAAACTAACTAACAAGATCAGATTATTCATTTTGTAAATGTAGAGAAAAAATAAGTATGGTCTTCACAATGTCCACCATTGAATATCTCTGCACATTTCTAGGCCTTGATTTGATATAAAGTGATCCAATTTATCTTCTTGCTTATGTCTTGTATTTCACTATGACTTGACTTTCTCTGATTTCTTGTTACACGACTTGCTGCCCATAGGTGTAGATGTTGAAACATTCCTACTGTAGGTGTGCCTTTCACATGTTTGCCGAGATGTTTGGGAAAAATACCTGTCCTTATGCAATTCCATCAAAACAGCTTAGTGATTGCTACTCCATGGTGTACATGTAAGTCCCATGAGTTCCCATGTCATACTTATTAATTGTGTGCATGAAGTATTATAGATTGCATAAACTAAGGTGACTTTTTACTATTATGTATATGCGTGTAGTTACACTAATTAAAATCACAAGAAACATAAACATGCTTCTGATTTGCACTGAAGATGTTAAATATGAAATTGTTGGAGGATATGTGCTAGGATTTTATAGTTAAGTAGTGCTTTTTGTTTCATAGTGATACCTTTTTGAGTCCCCTAGACTGAGCATATCTAAAATAGAATCTGTACAAGATGAACCAATGAAGAAAAGGAACTTCAGACTTGGGCTTGTACCTTAATAACCTTGCATTGCTTCGATACACTACTAGAGTGGCCATCACCCATTGTTCATGTGTTATGATTTGGCATATACCTTCATAATCGTGAAATAATTTTTAAGCCATGTATAGACTAAGTTTGTAGTTCTCGTGCAAGCTAGCCTTTTTCCTATTGTTGTCATCTTGTATAAATATATTCTGGTTCATTTCATTTTATTATTGTTTCCTGTTATAAATAATAGTACTATGTTGGTCAAGTCGGCAGCAAGTATTTTTACTATTTGTCAGCCCTTTGAGATGTACTTGCAGCATAAACATTTAAGAATCTTAGACAACAAATAATTTATTTTTATCTTATGTCTAGTATCTATTCATATATATCTACAAATACTTAATATTCTTGTAAATATGCTAGGTGAGATTGGATAGCGAGCTACTTGGTGTTGCCTATCACAATCAGCCACGACATGCACAGGAGGGCCAAGGACAAGAACATGAATAAGAGTCTTAATAGTTTATATGTTCCGTTCATGTAAAATGAATTGTACTGGTTCCTAAACTTGTTGTGATATATTTTGTAAATCTATGTTGTAAGTTAATCATTTCATAGATGATTTTGGAGGAATAAACTGCTATGTTGTAGATACATACAGTTGGCTACATACTCAATGAACTGTGTAATGTTTGACACTTTGCAAACACTTCCTCTTGGGTAAAAGTTGGCATTTGTGTGATGCATTATGCTAAAAACTTCCTGGGTGAAAATTAGGCTGAAATAAATGAGATAATGGGCTCGACCAAATTTATACTGTACATAAATCCATGACGAATTTTATGACGAAAAATAGTATCCACGTAGGCAGCCATGTTGGTCAATCAAAATCCTACGTGGCATCAGTCCATGACGGATTGTTCCGTCACAATGGTTTGGGCCTGGGCGGGCTTGGGGCAGATCCATGACGGTTAAGAACCGTCAAGGAAGGTACGATGTCAAATTATGACGCGATATACATGACGGATTTCATATCCGTCATGTATGGGCACCCATGACAGTTTTTCACTTGTCTGTGACGGACTATATCCGTCATGTATTAACATATTTCTTGTAGTGGGGTTCTTGCCTGTGTTGCAAGGTGTGAAATTGAGCTCAGCTCAATGTCCGACCACGGCATAAGATATAGAAGAGATGAGTGTCATCCCCTATGCCTCAGCCATAGGTTTTATTATGTATGCCATGTTGTGTACCAGACCTGATGTAAACCTTGCCGTAAGTTTGGTAGGAAGGTACCAAAGTAATCCCGGCAAGGAACACTGGACAGCGGTCAAGAATATCCTGAAGTACCTGAAAAGGACTAAGGAAATGTTTCTCGTTTATGGAGGTGACGAAGAGCTCGTCGTAAAAGGTTACGTCGACGCTAGCTTCGACACAGATCTGAATGACTCTACGTCACAAACCGGATACGTGTATATTTTGAATGGTGGGGCAGTAAGCTGGTGCAGTTGCAAGCAGAGCGTCGTGGCGGGATCTACATGTGAAGCGGAGTACATGGCAGCCTCGGAGGCAGCGCATGAAGCAATTTGGGTGAAGGAGTTCATCACCGACCTAGGAGTCATACCCAATGCGTCGGGGCCGATCAAACTCTTCTGTGACAACACTGGAGCTATTGCACTTGCCAAGGAGCCCAGATTTCACAAGAAGACAAGGCACATCAAGCGTCGCTTTAACTCCATTCGTGAAAATGTTCAAGATAGAGACATAAATATTTGTAAAGTACATACGGACCTGAATGTAGCAGATCCGTTGACTAAACCTCTCCCTAGAGCAAAACATGATCAACACCAGAATTCCATGGGTGTTTGATTCATCACAATGTAACTAGATTATTGACTCTAGTGCAAGTGGGAGACTGTTGGAAATATGCCCTAGAGGCAATAATAAAAGGATTATTATTATATTTCCTTGTTCATGATAATTGTCTTTTATTCATGCTATAATTGTGTTATTCAGAAATCGTAATACATGTGTGAATACTTAGACACCAACATGTCCCTAGTAAGCCTCTAGTTGACTAGCTCGTTGATCAACAGATAGTCATGATTTCCTGACTATGGACATTGGATGTCATTGATAACGAGATCACATCATTAGGAGAATGATGTGATGGACAAGACCCAATCCTAAACATAGCACAAGATCGTATAGTTCGTTTGCTAGAGTTTTCCAATGTCAAGTATCTTTTCCTTAGACCATGAGATCGTGTAACTCCCGGATACCGTAGGAGTGCTTTGGGTGTACCAAACGTCACAACGTAACTGGGTGACTATAAAGGTATACTACGGGTATCTCCGAAAGTGTCTGTTGGGTACACGGATCAAGACTGGGATTTGTCACTCCGTATGACGGAGAGGTATCTCTAGGCCCACTCGGTAATGCATCATCATAATGAGCTCAAAGTGACCAAGTGTCTGGTCACGGGATCATGCATTACGGTACGAGTAAAGTGACTTGCCGGTAACGAGATTGAACGAGGTATTGGGATACCGACGATCGAATCTCGGGCAAGTAACGTACCGATTGACAAAGGGAATTGTATACGGGGTTGCTTGAATCCTCCACATCATGGTTCATTCGATGAGATCATCGAGGAGCATGTGGGAGCCAACATGGGTATCCAGATCCTGCTGTTGGTTATTGACCGGAGAGCCTTCTCGGTCATGTCTACATGTCTCCCGAACCCGTAGGGTCTACACACTTAAGGTTCGGTGACGCTAGGGTTGTTAGGAAGACTTGTATGTGATTACCGAATGTTGTTCAGATTCCCGGATGAGATCCCGGACGTCACGAGGAGTTCCGGAATGGTCCGGAGGTAAAGATTTATATATGGGAAGTTGTCATACGGTCGCCGGAAAGGTTCGGGGGCATATCGGTATTGTACCGGGGCCACCGGAGGGGTTCCGGGGGTCCACCGGGAGGGGCCACCTCTTCCGGGGGGCTTATGGGCTGTATGGAGAAGGGAACCAGCCCAAGTGGGCTGGGGCGCCACAGCCCCCTAGGGCCCATGCGCCTAGGGTTTGGGGGAAACCCTAAGGGGGGCGCCCCCTTGCTTGGGGGGCAAGCCCCCCTCCCCTTGGCCGCCGCCCCCCCTCTAGATCCCATCTAGAGGGGGCCGGCCCCCTTCCCCCTTCCCCTATAAATAGAGGGGTGAGGGGAGGGCTGCACACAAGATCCAAGGCGCAGCCCCTCCCCTCCCCAACATCTCTCCTCCTCCGTCACGAGCTTGGCGAAGCCCTGCCGGAGTACTGCTGCTCCACCACCACCATGCTGTCGTGCTGCTGCTGGAGCCATCTTCCTCAACCTCTCCTTCCCCCTTGCTGGATCAAGAAGGAGGAGGCGTCACGCTGACCATACGTGTGTTGAACGCGGAGGTGCCGTCCGTTCGGTGCTAGGATCTCCGGTGATTTGGATCACGTCGAGTACGACTTCCTCATCCCCGTTCTTTGAACGCTTCCGCGCGTGATCTACAAAGGTATGTAGATGCAATCCGATCACTCGTTGCTAGATGAACTCATAGATGGATCTTGGTGAAACCGTAGGAAATTTTTTGTTTTCTGCAACGTTCCCCAACACACCGTCCTTGTAGCTACACACCGCCGCCACCGCAACACATTGTCGTCGAAGCCGCACAACCGCGGTTTGCTGACACCCCACACAAATGAGAGAAAAGCGGCCCAAACATCCACCACCAATCCCCGACCAACAACCTCCCGCCACCTTGGGAATGGACCAGGATCACCGCGGCGGTCACCACCCGCTCCAAGTGACATCCACGTGACGACACCAGCCCTCGGGCCCAGATCAAGCTCAACTCTGACGTCAGCACCACCGGGAGGGCACCACTGCACACCACAATGCGAAGCTGGTCGATAGTTTGGTACACGCCTGGCCTTCCTGGCTATAAGCCTCCTCGGCGCCACCGCCTCCTTGTCGAGAGCTCACGCCGCCGTCTCCAGGTCGCGCCAACACGCCACCCTGCTCACCGCCCTGGCTACTTCCCACACCAGTCTTCTTCTCCTCCATGTCCCCCTCCGTGCGCTGGCGAAACCCAGCAAAGTCTCGCGCTGCCGTCAACCCAACACCAACTCATCCCCAGAGACGTCCCGCCTCCGCGTGAAGGTGGCTTGTTAGGGGGCGCCGCCATCACCCGCCTCCTTTGACGGCCGGGCACGGCCGCCACCACTGACGTCGGCGGCGGCAGCGGCTGGAGAGGGAAGATCGGGCCGCCTATTAGTTTAGGGTTTGGGGTCCTCCGGAGCCGTTCGAGAGAGCGGCCGGGAGGAGAGGGGAAAGTTATGCCCGGCCAGGGTCACTCTCTTATCATAATAGCCACTTTCAGTAATATATCATTCCTTGCCTAAAAAAAGAAGTAATATATTATTCCTCCCTCTTTTCCAAGTCGCCTCCTACTCCCCCCAATACAACCACCGACAACCACTACAATACGGAAAGGGTAGTATTATCTTCCGTTAGAGCGAGAGAGATCGAGATCTCATGGAGTTGTCTCCGGTGAGTGCTTCTCTGGGTGCCATGGGCTCCCTTACACGGAAGCTGGATGCGCACCTGGATGCCGTACACAAGGATGAGATCGGGAAACTCACTACCCGGCTGCTGAAGCTCTCGGGCGCACGGGACCCTCCCATCACGGCGACTTACTGGATGAAGGAAGTAGGCGAGCTGTCCTACGACATGGACAACTGTGTCGACGCCGAAGCAGATTGGATCCAGAAGTTGCCGGCATTCATGGCTCGTGTGAGGGAGGCAAATCGACGCTACGACAGGTACATGCTTGAGAGCGTCCCCGGCCGTAAAGATATTTCCGCTGCCGTTGACCACCGGCTTCCAGCGGCGGACGTCGGCCGGAAGCCAGATCCAGCCGTCGGCCTTCATGCCAAGGGCGGCGCGGTTGATAGACTCCGCCAGTTGCTCACTGATGATGGTAAGAAGGAGCTCAAGGTGGTGTCCATTGTCGGAGTTGGTGGGATCGGCAAGACCACGCTCGCCAAACAGCTATGGCGTGAGGGCAAGCTCCAGGGATTCGACTGCCGGGCTTTTGTGCGGACGGCCAAGAAACCTGACATGAGGAGGACCCTGAGGAGCATACTCGCACAAGTTCGTCCGCACCAACCACCCGTGGCTAATGAGGTGCACGACCTCATTCACGACATCAGCGAGCATCTGAAAAATAGAAGGTACCGTACTGTTTTTGACCCTTTGCAGCCTCTATTCCTACTGAACTTTGCTCAGGTCATTACTCAATCCAATCATAAGTTTCTTCAGTCTACGAAGGGATCCCTTCTAAGAAGTACTAGCATAGTACTACTGCCTCGTTTGTTCTTAGAGGATCAGCATAAGAGGTGTCTGCAATCATTGACCAATGAAGCATTACTGAATGCTTACTAAGTAGTACCACGTACGAGTCGAATCGTGTGAACATGTGCTGTCGATCTAGCAGTACAAATACAGGGGTAAGCTATTGCTGGAGCGAGGAAAAATGGAGAGCGAGGGCGCTCCTGCCCCACGTCGGACCGCCCACCAGCCCCTCCCGGCGAGGGCCATTCCGACCTCGCCGGCCACCCACACGGCTCTCTCTATCCGAAATTACTTTACACACGACACTACACGCACAATCTGCGAACGATGCATCCCTCCCCAACAGTGATTCCTGCATGCACGCTTGCTTTTGATGCTGCCAAGTAGTAGGATCGTGCAGACGTCGGCTGTAAAACTGTCGTCCGTGTAGCAGCGCTGCTCTCTATCTCAGCGGCCGTTCCAGCTCCCGCCGCCGCCGCCTCGCCTGCCAAGGTATTTTCCTCCTGTCGTCGTCCATGCGGAGGCTAGCGCTGCTCACAATTCAAGCCTTTTTTCAACCAGATCTGGCTCGACGCGTCTTCCCCGGCCTGCGGGTGTGAATCCAAGGCACACTTACAGCAAGTACAGTAAAGTTAAGTAAGCTAGTAATAGCTATAAGAATTAATATATTATTTTTCTACTGACATGAGGAAGAGAAAAGAAGAGAAGAGAGAGTGGAGCATGAGCCTTCTATTAATAAACTAGCACATCTTTATATCTAATTATTATACATGTCGACTATAAGTTTGGCTATGAATGACATTGGTAACATCGTATATCCATCAGCTAGTTGTACTATTAAGTATGCTCTTATTAAGCTGCTCGTAATGAATGGCAGTATTATAATTTAAGCTAGTAATATAACCCACCCTAAGATAAATTTGTTTACATGGCACGTAGTTAATGAAGAGAGAGGCACTCGAAATAATATAATATATTACCATCACATAACACTTTTCAAGACAAAATGAGTCTACGATCTAATAAATACAAACACATATGACACTAAGTTACTCCCTAGTCCCCACTATGACTAGCCTTAGGCTACCCTAATGGAAGTATCATAACTAATATCATGCATGCCAACTAGGCAATTTTGATGAGGTGGCGCAGAATTAAATAAAGAAACAGAGGGTTGAGTACTCTCTCCGTTCCTAAATATAAGTCTTTTTAGATATTTCAACTCAAATTACATATGGATGTATATAGACATATTTTAAAATGTAGATTTACTCATTTCGCAACGTATGTACTCCCTCCGTTCCCAAATATTTGTCTTTCTAGACATTTAAAATGAAGTATAACATACAGATGTATGTAGACATATTTTAGAGTGTAGATTCACTCATTTTACTTCGTACGTAGTCACTTGTTGAAATATCTAGAAAGACAAATATTTGGGAATGAAGGGAGTAGTCCGCATTGGAATCTCTAAAAAGATTTATATTTAGGAACAGAACAAGTATGATATTATGATATCGTATCATAATAAATTCTATACTACTGTGTGTCATGCATGCTAAATAAATGAGACCATCTATGATACTATTCACTACGGTGTAGCTAGTATCATACACTAGTATCTATCATGCATGTGATATTAGTGTTTGATATTATTTTCGTAAGAGGACTTCACTTGGTGTACAACAACACTTGTCCAACAGTTAGTTTTTTTTAGAAACCATTTAACATTTATACCTTTTATTAAGGCAACCCGACAGTTTTTTTAGCCACGGCCATCAACTGATTTTTCTTCTTTTAACACAGTGCAAACACAGACACTCATACGCACATACACTCGTCCCTATGAACACACGCACATCCTACCTCTATGAGCTCCTTCGAGAGACTAAGCCGACACATCATTTAAGATTGATGAAGTCGCCATAAACGCCTTCATAGTCGACAAGAACGTCTCCTTCCACTTAAGGTCTGGAATAAATCCAGAAAAATGTGAGCACAAATGTCAAGTCTGGAACTTGAACCCCGGTGGGCGAGATACCACTGTCATCTTAACCATCCAATCACAGGTTGGTTTGCGACAATCTAACAACAATTAGTTTGGGCACTAATTAATTTTGGCCCAGCCAATTTATGATAAAACCACTATTTTTTCGAGAGCAAAGATTCAACAGTTATGATGAAATTTCTATATATCTATATGGTTTTATGCTATGAGACTTCATATGTCATGCATGTGTGATGACGAGATTTAATGTTAGTTCCTTTAGATCTATTTAAGGGCAGTTGCTGGAGAGGGCGTCGGACTACACCTCAATGTCAGGTGAGGATTGAGCAACCGCCCTCCCCACCGCAGGCCTGGTCCACGACTCACCAAGGCGCGGCATGGTGACGACATCGTGGTAGGAGCGAGCCGGCATAAGCGGCAAGCCTGGCTCGAAGATGGAGGCGACCGGCGGTGGTGCAAGGTGTGTTGGAGCAGGAGCGGGCGGGCAAGCTGGAGGACGAACTTGGAGCTGTCGCTTGGTGCACTCCTTTGCACGATGGCCAGACCAAAAGCACGCGTTGTACTGCATCTCCTCCTTGCAGTCTCCAGCACGGTATAGAGCGCGAGAAGCAATGGAAGCACTTACCAACCAGGTGAGCGACGATTTGTAGTTGTCCGCGAGGGAGTAAATTGTTCAAAACCACCATATCTGTGGTTAGGGTAATGGATTGCCACCATTTTTGTCAAAAATCACAACAAACCACCCCTTCCGCGGCTAGTGAGTAACAAATTGCATCTAATTTGGAACCGAGTGGCGTTTAACAGCGGAACTGACCAGTTGGCCCCACATGTTAGGATGATTTGGCATGCCTACATGGACGATAGATGAGGTGGAAGATGGCCCCAGCAGTCAGTCCCTGATCTCTTTTCACCTTTTTTTTGTTCTTCCAGAGTCAACAGTTGTCGTTTATATCATATCGCCGCCGTCGATGGCCGCCATCCCGTGCGGCGATGGACACGCTTGGCCAAGCTTCCCCCACCTCCCCCTTCTGGGCGAGCCCCTCTCTCCCCTTTCCCAACCTGGCAGCCATAGTTGTGCCCGTGCTCCCCGACGAATGCATGGAAGGCTGGACGGAGGCTTGACAGTCATGGCAATTGGAGGTGGCGGCGTTGCTGTCGCAGGTCGGGTCAGCAGCGGGCTGACGAGCCGGAGCTCCATGATATCAGGTGGGCTAACGAGGAACAGGTAGTGGTGGCGTGCCTCATACGGGCAAAACGGGGAAAACAGTGAGTTCAATCCCCATCTGCTCTCGCAGAGAAAAAGAAAATCCCCATCTCCCGTCCCCTCTGAGCTACCGCCGCTATGGCATTGAGGAGGCAGCGCCGGAACTGCAGCGTAAGGTGGCGGCCTCTACGCCCTGCCCCCGCACCTGCGGAGGTGAGCGACGGTGCCCGCGGCGGTACGTGCTAGCTAGAGGGGTGGCGACACGTACCTTTGTTTCTTTTGCTAATTTCTATCGATCTTCTTGTCCGACCATTTGTTCTTGACTAGCCCATCGCCCTGAGCTTGCGGGAGTGGGTCGACCCATGCTGTCAGATCTGGCACCCCGCGAAGGCTGTCCTATATTATCCACGAAAGTGCCGGGCACACGACAGTTCCTGGCCAAGAGATTGGCCAACATCCATCTCTTAATTTTATTTTATTTTTAGAAATGGAGGAGAACCCCGGCCTCTGCATTTGGACGATGCATGCAGCCACTTCATTAATTATTCACACAAAATCTTATAAAGTCATACAACAGTAAGACTGAAGCTACCGTCTAGGCAACAAAAGTGTCGCTACTCCTATCCAATTGATGAAGGGATGCTGATAGTCTGGGCCTAATACCAAACAAATCTCGCAGCCAAACCTAACATCTAAGACCTGAGGTCCCAACCAGGACGCCTGCCGGGTATGGGCACTCACCAGTCTGGCGTGCTCCTCAACCAGGACGCCTGCCGGGTATGAAGCCCATGAACGTTGCCCGGTCTAGCTGCCGCCGACGCCACCACGACGCCAGACAGCGTCAACCTCCTGCGAGAGTCCATCATCGCACATCAAAAGCCTAATCTCCATAGCGCCATGCCATCGAGATCCGACACCATCAATATGTGTGATGAAGCACCGCTCCTCCTCTTGTCACCTCCAGCCATCGCTTGCTCCAAAACGATGCCCCCATGAGGGAAAGCACTACTAAGAACGCCATCATCGTCCGATCTGGGAGACCCAGGTCTAGGGTTTCCTCCGGAGCATCCCGAGCCAGATGACGCCAACTGCAACAATGATGCCTCGACAAGGAAACGACATCAAAGATGCCGCCATCGTCTGCCATAACCGTAGTCGGCGCGATTTTCATCGGGAGTTGCGCCACCGGGCGTATGGCGCCGGCCTCGCTGGTTCCTTCGACCGTAGCAAACTTCAAAACGATGCCTTGAAGAGGGACTACGACGCAAGAGCACCGCCATCGCTTGATCCCATGGAGATCTAGGGTTTCCCCCGGAGTTGCCTGGGTTGTCAAGGACCAGACAAAGATGCCGACGTGTCACACTCGCCATCGCGCCGACTGTGACCCGGAGACCAAGCTCACGCCTGAGTCAAGATCTGGCCGCGCCGCCGCCGATCTGGTCAAGCCGCCGTCGTCCCTGGCGACTGTGGCGCCCCAGATCTTGAAGCCACCTGACATGGGGAATGGGATCGCCGGAGCGCCGCTAGCCCCCGTCGTGATATCCGGCCGCACACCACGCTCCGGCCCAGGGGCGCCGGCCCGCGCCAGCTCCTCACGAGCGGGAGGGCACCTAGTCCCCACCGCCGCCGGCGATGGCAAGGCTTTGCCTGGCCGCGCCCTCGGGCGGCGGCGAGGGAGGAGGAGGACGAGAGGGGGAGTCAGGGGCGACGGGATTTGGGGCCCTCCATCTCTTATTCTGAGACTTGTAAGCATGATTTTGATTTTGATTTTTATTCAGGGCTCATTGGTGCCCGAGCTCCTAAAACACATTCACACTTCATTCTCTTGCTTTTTTTTTGCTCGAGATTTTCCTCATCAATTATACACTTTATTCTCTTAATTTTTGTGGCTGTTTGCATTTTTCTACAGGATTCAGAGATAGTCTGGGTGTGATTTTTAGTTTTGGTTGTATCGTCTTGATGCCATGCTTTGGGTTCAAAAAAAAAAACTTCCCTTAATTTTGTAGTTCTGTTTGCCTGATAACTGTTCTACTACAAACCCTCTTTGTCAGGTACTTTCTTATAGTCGATGACTTATCTGATACATCAGTATGGGATGTTGCTAGCCGTGCTTTCCCAGAGGCTAATCATGGCAGCAGGATAATAACAACGACGGAAATTGAAGATGTCGCCCTTGCATGCTGTGGTTATCAGTCCAGATACATTTTTAAGATGGAACCTCTTTGTGTCAGTTACTCAAAAGAGTTGTTCAGTAGTGCAGTGTTTTGCTCTGGAGAGAAATACTGCTCGCAATTGGATGAAGTCTCAGATGAGATTATAAGAAGATGTGCTGGTTTACCGCATTCAATTATCAGCATAGCCAGTGCTTTAGCAAGCCAACTGAAAGCAGATGCAGTAGAAAATAGGGAGCAAACAGGGGATCGCTGGAAATATATACAGACCTCTGTACTCGACAATTTGCCAGCAAATACAACTTCTAACGAGATACTGAAACAAGTACTGAACTTTTGCTGCAACAGTCTTCCCATATGCTTGCAAACATGTCTATTGTATCTTAGTCTATACCCGGAGAATTATATAATCTTCAAGGAAGATATAATGAAGCAATGGGCAGCTGAAGATTTTATCCGTGCGCCAACCCAGAAAGACATTTTGGAAGTTGCCGGGAGCTATTTTGATAAGCTTGTCAATATGGGCTTGATCCAACATATTGATGTGGACTATAGTGATAAGGTGTTCTACTATGCAGTGCATCCCATAGTTCATGGTCTTATTACATCCAAATGTACAGAAGCGAATTTCATCACCTTAATAGATTATTCTCAAAGGAAAATGCAGTTTTCTGACAAGGTCCGTCGGTTGTCCCTCCAGTTTGGCAGTGCAACATATGCAACTATACCAGCAAGTACCAGTACCAGACTGTCGCAAGTTCGATCACTTGCTTTTATTGGACTGATGAGCTGCTTGCCTTCTCTTTTGGAGTTTAAGCTTCTTCGAGTTTTGATCCTCCATGTTTGGGGCGATCCACCACGCAGTAGCTTCCAACTCGAGGGTGTCTCTGAAGTGCCTCTATTGAGATATTTGCAAGTCACTTGCAATCTCACTGTACAACTTCCATATCAGATGCAAGGTCTGCAACACTTGGAAACACTTGAAATAAATGCAAGAGTGGCAGCTGTTCCATTCGATATTGTTCATCTTGGGAGCTTGTTGCATCTCCGTCTCGGAGGTGGAACAGAACTGCCTGATATGACTGCATGCATACCCCAAAAAAATGTTACCCTGGATCCTCCTAGCGCTTCAGCTGGCATGGCCATTTTATTGGATAACTCTTGTAGCCCTCCAGATTCAGTGAAGACAATCGAGTTATTGCAGCCCATTCAAAAACTCCCTAAGTGGATTGGACAACTTACAAAACTCTGCATTTTGAAAATTGTGGTCAGAGAACTGCTAAGGGATGATATCAGTACCCTGCAAGGATTACCAGCCCTCACTATTCTCTCATTGCACGTCCGGCGACGACCTACAGAAATAATCTTGTTCCAACGAGGATCAGTCGCTGCTCTCAAGTATTTTGAGTTCAGGTGTGGAGTACTCCATCTGGCCTTTGAGGAAGGAGCAATGCGCAATCTTCAGAGGTTGACGCTGGGTTTCAATGCCCACAGAGGAGAAGAGTATGGTCATTTCATTCATGGCATTGAGCACCTGTCAAATGTCCAGGAGATTAAGGGAATAATTGGAGCAGCCACTGGTGCTGAAGATAATGACTGGAGGGCTGCAGAGTCCGCATTCAAGGATGCCATTCGGAAGCATCCAAGTTATCCCAGTAATGTCAGTGTAAAAGCATCAGGTATGGTTGATGAAGAATATGGCCCTCCAGAAAAACAACCTGGTATTCAAAACAAGAGTCTGAACAAGATATAAGGAAAAATGTTGATAGCGATTCTCAATTTATTATGAGGTATGGTGTATTCGTCCTGATTTTGCTATAATCACAAGATATTGCAATCCAGGGTTTGCAAGTATGCATGTGATTTATCTCCTAGCAAATAACCGTAATGATCCGGTAGATTTTCCTATTCCATTCATCACCTCTGCTCAAATGCAGCCGAATTAATTATCTAGGATCTTCCCGTGCTGCCTATGTGCCTTATCAGGAACCCAGATATTATTCGTGACCCAAACTCGGACTAACACCCATGCAATATTTCCTTTGAGAGTGGATTTATAATCCCACCACTAGGTTTAAGTCCTCACGGACACGAATGTGGGTTCCTATTAATACTGTTGGGGTCCCCCTTACAATTTTCCTGCAAAAAAGGGCACCTCGACATCCATCTTGGTGATGGTGAATTCTTCATCAGAGAGCGATGGAAAAGCCATGCACTTGCCTCTGCACGGGTACGGTACATTGCCATGTCATGGGGGATAAACGCAAAGGGATTCACCCAGAAGTTTGGTCATGGTTAGGGGCTATGGTGGAAGGAACGGTTAATCTAATGATGGAGTTGAGAGCAAGTGAGGATATTTCTGGGTTTCCATGAACCAGAATATATGAGCAACTGGGCTCATCTAGAAACAGGCTCTTGCCCTGTTTTATAGATAAAACACAAACCAAAGTACACGGCAGAATGACACAAGGTGGTGAGAGAGCCCTCTTATAGACAGCAGATCCCGGGATAACAAACAACCCAAACACATACGACTACGTTGCTGAAAGATAATAGAGGTATGCCTGAATACTACGTCAAGAGACGCCCTAGGACACCTAAGTTCCTGATAGCACCCTCAGAAGGGGAGACGGTGCTGCACGTCGCTGCTGTCAAGTCCGAGATGGACAGGGGTCTTCACCTGGAACCCTGGAATGGAGAGAAGAATCACAACGACATCCTCAAAAGGAGCATGGCATCCGTGGGCGTCGCCATCGTCGGTGCCAAAGAATGGAGTTTTCACTCGGCAGCTCACCCATTACCACGATGCACCCAAAAACCGTTGTGACGAGTACAAGCCACCAAATCCAGATCTGGGCGACGCCACTGCCCGTGTCAAAGATCTCACCCAAGCCAACCACCACGTCGCCGCAAGACGACCAAGAGATATAGCAACCATTGTCTCCATGATGCAACACCGGAGAGCCAAACATGCAGATCACAATCTGGGGTCACCGCCCCAGCATCCATGCCCCTAGACACCACTAACCATCCACATCATGGCCACCCAAGCACGGTTGGAGTGAAATGCACCTCCTTCCACTCCTAGCACTGCATCAGCCACCGGGTCTGGGTCCGCACCTCCACGATAGGAAGCGCAAACACCTGCCTCCCCAGTCGGTCCCGGTGGACTGGCGGGGATATAACCCAATGACTGCCGATGAACGCCAACGAGCAAGCTTGAACGCCGCCATGTCCGTCCCCACCGGTGCCGATACGGCTGACGACATGGTAGCACCCGGAGAGCCCAATTCGAACCGACGTCACCAACAGGCAACATACAAGAAGAGCACAACGCGAAGGCAACCAACGCGGACCAGGTCAGCTCCCCGTACGTGCGCACTGCCCGACGCTGCCCACCACAATGAACTAGATCTGTGCCGCCCGCCAATGACCCAAATCGCTCCACCGCCAAACCACAGCAGTCGCACCCCCCCCCCCCCATTGCCGCCCGGAGGACCCCGGACAACGCTACCACCGACCGCCACCCGAACCAGGCCCAGATCTGGCCCGGACCCACCCAGGCCCAAATCTGGCCCGGCCGAGCATGAACCCGCGCACCATCGGCCCGGACCTATGAGAAGGGAGAACGCCACCACGGCACAAACCTCGCCGTTGAACGTCAGCCGCCGCCGCCTGAGCTGCCGCGGCCGTGTCGTCGACTGGTGCAACCACCACGAGCTGGCAGAACCAGATCATTGTAGAGCAGCCGCAACGGCAAGGGCTCCAGCCTGACCCTGCCTACCACCGTACAGCCCGCGCTGAAGCAGCCACAGCACGCCGCCGCCGTGAACCACTCCTGGCCTATGTTGCGCGGATACTTCAGAAACCGCGCGTATCCAGCCGGATACTGCCCCGATACTCGGATACGGCCCCGATACTCGGATACGGCGCCGATACGTATCCCGTAAGTATCCCTGGATTTTTTGATTTAGAAAAATAAATAATGTTTGATACTCCTAGGATACTTCTGCGATACTTTTTGGATACCCGAAACCCCTCGTTCGACGTGAAATCCCCTCAATAGTAAAGGCGCACCTTTTGAAGATACCCAACATGGGCGTGAGTTCATGCCAAAACATGACTGTCAATATTCTTATTCATTTAAAAGGTGAGCAAGAGAGAGTCGATGCACAGATTGGAACAACAAACCCGGAAAAACCCCACTGCCAATTAATGATAGTGGACCAGGTGCAAGAAAACAAAGGGAATAATCCTATTGAGGCATGCTTTGACCTAGAAGCTCTATTTTGTTTTCAATATTTTTAATTATATATATATATATATATATATAAACGTATCGCCCGTATCCATGTTTTTAGAAAATTGGCGTATCGGGCGTATCCCCGTATCGCGTATCCGATACGTATCCAAGTATCCGTGCAACGTAGCTCCCGGCGTGCACGCCGCAGCCTTGCCTTCGGATCTGTGCCGCGCTCAACCCCTGGCTCTTACGCCACCCCTTGGGGTAATAGCGCAAATTGGCAATCTCCGGTGGTCTGCCACAGAATAGCCCTTTGGGGCCTAATCTTATTTGGTGAGGGCCCTTTGTGCAAGCTCTCGCCTCCCATTGATTTGTATATAAATTTGGTCATAAATCTTTGACACTTGCTCTAGCTTTAAAATATATATACATTATATTTCTCCCATGCTAAAGTTTTTTTTCTCTCTATCAGGAACAGATACGCCACAGAATATGCATGGGCATGTCCTATGTCGTTCTATTTGTTAGAAGAAATCACAAGTGGTTTTTCGGAGGACTGGAAACTTGGTAGTGGCGCTAATGGACATGTTTACATGGTACTCCCTCCATTGACTATTATAAGATGTTCTAACTTTTTTCTGAATTGGATGCATATAGACGCCTTTAAGTGTGTTTATTCACTCATTTCAGTCCGTATCTAGCCTATATTGAAATATGCAAAACGTCTTATAATAGTGAACAGAGGGAGTACGATTTAATCTGTATATTTCCAGCTGAAGTTTCTTACAGTTCAAGTTTAACAAACATGTGAGTTGATACACATGCACAGTATGTTCTGAAACAGAACTTTCACTGTGCTCTTTTGTCTATTATTCTGAATTGAGAGGTTCACGTGCGGGGAAGGAAGTTAATGATATTTGGTCATTAGAAAAGCAATTTCATTCATCAGATGGAACCACATGGCTACAAATTTGGGGCCTGCCAAAGGCACAAAGCACACTGTGCTGATATTTCAGTTACAACGTACTCTGCCTATGTTATTGAGTGACTTTTTTTTTTGTGCGTGAAGAGCTAATATTGTCTTTTCCACTAATCTTGTTGATGATTAACTTGCATACTTGTTCTTTCACTGTGGTTTTATAGCAAACAACAAACGGTAAATAAAAGAATCGCAATATTCAGACATACCATCTGCTAGTTTTTACATAATGAATATATTGCCACAAATAAGGAACTAAACCACACGAAATGTTGAATAGGGCGTGCATAAAGATGGGAAAAGGATTGCTGTGAAGAGGCCTCACATTCTTGGACCTGCAGATCGCCGATTGAGTGAGTATCTCGAACTTGCAAGGCTAGAACACACAAATCTTTTGTGGCTGGTTGGCGATTGCCATGAAATTCAGAAAATATGCACACCTTTCAGTGGAAGAATGATTTTTTCTGAGGTAGAAAAGACAGCGATGTGCTTCGAGTATATGCATAATGGAAGCCTTGACAGTCATATTTCTGGTATGATGCATGCTGTTCTACTTATATAAAGAGTTAGCAACTTAAGCAATTATTCTTATCATATACCTTTCGATAATTTTCTTTGCTCCTGCAGATGAATTTAATGGGCATGGTTGGCCCACACGCTATACAATAATTAAGGGGATTTGCGATGGTTTGAATTACATTAATGAGAATTTGGACGGGAACCAGGAACTGAAATATGATATATATGACTTTGATTTCAGACTATCCGATGTTTTGCTAGATGAGGAGATGATACCAAAAATTACAGATTTTGGTTTTCCAAAGCTCTTTGAAAAACAATCAGATTCTGCATTTACAAAGCTAATGAGAGAAAGAGAAGACTCAGATACATATAAGAAAGAAAGAATAGAACACAAAAGTCTAGGGTAAGATTCGTGTCAACTGAAATTTCTGTATCAGGAAATTCTGTTTGCATTAGATGCATGATATCATCATTAACATGTACTATGTATCATGCAGTCGCCAGTATAGAGGGTTCAATTACTCGAATCAGTTCGACATATTCAGCCTGGGTGTTGTAATCATAAAGATAATGATGGGACATATTGGCTATATCAGAAGTGCATACATGCCATCGCAGGAATTCATTGAGCATGTATGAAACATTGTTGCCTTTATTGAGATCAGTTATGTGTTTTTCATAAATGATACTTCCATTTTCCTGACATTTTTATTTTATAAAATTTGCAGGTATGTGGAAATTGGAGGAGTAGACTACAGGCAACATCACTACATGGGCTGGAGTTACATTGCCAACAAGTAAAGAACTGCATTGAAATAGCTTTAAGCTGTGTGGAGGTTCAAGAATACAAAATCCTCAAAATTGGAGATATCGTCGATAAGCTAAATATCAAAGAGACTATGAGTCTACTTCCCGATTTGTTGCTAAATGGCACGGGGTCATCGGCAGACCAGGTGTGATCACTAATGGCACAATGGATTTTACTATATTGTTTTCATCTAGAAATATTGTGACAATGTCCGTATAATTGTATACATGCGATCATCAAATGATCTATTTGGAACGGGTTTAATTATAGAGAGGAGCACATCCAGTATCTAGAAATAGATGCATATTCTGTCAAATTAGTTAAACTGAAAAGGAAATCCTGAATTAGAAGCATAAGATGAACTATATATTTTGAATGTTCTTTGTCACCTAATATACATGCTTTAGTTCATGTTCCGTTGGATGCTTAACGATGTACTCCTCCATTTCAATTTGCTAGCGTATTAGTATTGTCTTAAGTCGAACTTTGTAAACTTTGACCAAGTTTATAGAAATATTTAACAACATCTACAATACCAAATCGATATCATTAGATTCATCTCATATATATTTGTTATTGCAATTTTTTAATTTTTTTATGTAAACTTGGTCAAACTTTTTGGCTCAGGACAAATCTAATATGCGAAGTAAATTGAAACATAGGGAGTACTACCATTGCTTAACCAACTTATTTAGAAAGTAAATGATAATTTAATATTACATTTTTGTAGTCTTTTAAGCTTCTAAACACACATTTTGAGGAGCACCACGCTCCAAATATGCACGTCGACTGCTTTACATCTTTTACACTACCAGTATACATGTACATGCAAAGAACCTGTCAACAACTAAAGCATAAAATTTAGACGTAAACTCGATCAGCCTCATTGCACGTGTATCACAGAAGACAGAATGGCCCTCTCAGTTCCGTTGCTAATGGTGCACCTTTAGCCTCAACCTCACGGTGTGCAGCCGCCACTTGGCATGTTGGCACACCTTTCCAGCACAACAAGACCTTAACAGCTCTGCTGCTCTGCGCGGTTGCTCGTTGGGACGGCTTTCCAGAATTTGAGAGTAATTCCATATTAGTGAGCTTAATTCATAAGCATCTGAGCATTCCAAATTAGACGTGTTATCATATACGACAACATTGAAGCAACATGAGCCGTCTGATTTAAGCACTTGGATGGCTTGGATCCCTGGAATTCATAACTCAGGCTTTTTATATTTGTGTTGATATAGGCATAGATATAGATAAGAAAGGGGTAGACGACAAAATGTTACAATAACTAGATTTCTGATTTCCTTTGTGGATTAGATTGTGAAACAATAATTCTTCAGAACTTAAAATTGCTTATGAGAAGGAGAGATTGTACCTCAATCAGTGGTAGCTTAAACCACACAAAGTTAACTTTTGCTTATATTCCAAACTGTATTTTCTCACCAAAAATACTAAGCACAATTTTGAAAATGTGTGTTTTTTCCTTTTTTTAGATATTTCATATATATAAATAAAGCAAAGTGGGCGAGCAAAGGATGCAGCCTGTCCACAAGATGCCCCTTTCCATACGAAATGGCATTTTTCATATAAGTGTCTCCAAATGTGCAGGAAACCCAGCAAACTCACACAACAGTAGGAGAAGAAAAATGGGAAAGGGAAGAGCAGAGCGAAAGGGAAGAGCAGAGCAAGACGGAGAATCTCTTCGGTGATGTAGTCAACAACTACAAGCTGCATAAAATGCCGAGGTATGTGGGCAGACCCAAGACGAGGAAAGACCGAGCACGAGAGGCCTGGTATCTGGTGAACGAGGACGACAAGGAAGGCAAGGCGTCCAGATACGTAGATGGTCTCAAGGCCATATACGGTGATGGACAGTCCATGATGTGCCTTCTGTATAACTCGACTGGCGACACCCTCCACCACGTCGCCAACCACGACTGGTGTGGTCACATCGGCAGTGCTCCCTACCCTGCTATGATCGGCAACGGCCAGTGGGCTGCCTTTCATCACGTTCACGGGGCCGGCGAGCCATCAGGTTCAGTAGCCGCCGTTGTGTACCGCGGCAAGAGCAGAGATGGCGAGGACCTGGACTACCTTGTTGCCTGGGGTACCACTTCCAGCCTCGCGGGAGTACGTCATAATCATCCATAATTATTAAGCCCAATAAACTGAGGACAATAATAATGCTTCAAATATTACACATGAGGTGATTATATTACAACGTGCAGGTTTATTGCGAGATCGGTGGCGTCGACCACTTCGTAAACCGTTGGTCTACTATATATGCCAAAGTGCGCAAATTTAATTACTATTGGAACGACATATGCAATGGGTGTTCGGTTGATGCAAGAATTGGAGCCGGTGATAACCCCAAGTTTACTGCAAGAATCAAATGTCGCTGATTGGCCATCTCCAACATTGGCATGCCTACGGCAGCCTCTATGGATCTCCATGGATGGTTAATGAATACCTCTTGTGATGGACGATGGTCTTCCTGCGATCACCTGATTGCATCATTCATCGTTGCTGCAATTCAACTGCTTACAATGTGGAGAACCTACAGGTGGAGAAATAAGCGACACCTGGACCTGACGCACTTGTAGATCTCAACAAAAGTACAGAGATCATCGGCTGATTCACTTCATGAGTACTTTTATTTGTTTGCAACTGTGACGATCTGCGCTTTTTTACAGGTTTACATACTGTCGTCATGTGTCATCTCTTATCAATCACAAAATCTCTTTGTGTTCTAGTTCTTTTCATCGGAGTTTGTGCCAGATTCTGAGGTTCATATGTTTGCTGGAGTTTCCTGTGATTACATCCGTTGGGGATATCACAAACAACTGACAGTTTTGGACATGCCTCTTGTCAAAATTTTGAATTTTTTTACAATACATATCATTTTTTATTATCCAGACAGAATTTTGAAAATCACATGTATAGATTTATGGCATTGCTACGCACCGGCGGCCGGCCCAATTTTCAGCCGGTCACACCGCCTGCTGTCGACATTGCCTGGATGAGCAAGGCGACCAACCTCAAAAAACCGCAGCTGGTCGCAGCCCGTCCTTGCCCTCCTTGGAGCTTGCAGCATCCGTCCTTGCTGCTTCTAGCATGATGCCGCTGTCGTAGCACCATTGTGCTAGTTGTCATGGTAGTAGTAGGATGCCGCAATACCAGCGGCCGCCGTCTCCAGCACCGGCGATTGCTTGTTGCAGCATCCAGTGTAGAGTCGTCGGCCTTAGCATCATCGCTTGTCGGATATAACATCGAAGGATACCGCTTCCAACACCTGCAATCACTGATAGTAGCAAAAAGGTCGTCTTCTCGCGGTTCTTGCTGCCAGATGTAACATCAAGGATGCCTGTGTCCAGTACATGCATACACCAGTAGTAGCAAAAGAACGTGCGGGACTAGCAAAATGTCATCGTTCGCTGTAGTAGCAAATTAAAACGCCGGCACTAGCAAAAAAACGCCAATGTACCATTGAAGGACGCCAGTTCCAGCACCTGCAAACACCGGTTGTAGCAAAGCACCGTCACCGTAGCATTGTCGCCGCCGGATGTAGCAATGAACGACGCTGGTTGTAGCACCTGCAAAACACCGGTAGTAGCAAAACGTCGTCACTACCGTAGCATTGTCGCTGCCGAATGTAGCATTGAAGGATGCCTATTCCAGCACCTGCAAACACTGGTAGTAACAAAACGCCGTCACCATCGTAGCATTGTCGCTGCCGGATATAGCAACGAACGACGCCGGTTCTAGCACCTGCAAGACACCGGTAGTAGCAAAAAAAAAATTGGCAGACGCAGCAAAAAAGACCGCCATTTTGAGGACACCAGCAAAATCAGTGACCGGTTCCAGCAAATACTCTCTCCACTAGCAGCAAATTCGGTCGCCGGTTACAACCCCCCCATCCTCGTTGACTCGCTCGACAATTCGAGTAATTCCACTCGCCGGTTCTAGCAAATCCGCACGCAGATTGCAGCAAACAAACGCCCCTCCAGTCACCTCAAGCAACCATCGTCCTCCACTACTGACAAAAAGGGCCGTTGCGGCACGGCGGCGTCAGGGGCAAAGCAACCCTAGGCATCTCTTCCTTTTAAAAAAATGGAGGTAAAAGATTTGTGTTATCAATTAATCAAGCAGAAGAGAGTTGTGCTGATAATTAACAAAAAAAAAACCGGGGGAAAACTGTCGAGCGGCACACAATGATACCCCAGACACACCTCAACAAAGGAGCCTCATCAAGATACACTTAGAGATCATCGTCATCACTTCTCCGCAAACTGGCGTCCAGTGGCGGAGGCAAGGAGGACCAGGCCCTCCCTCCCCAACGATCAAACGAACATGCAGCAGACATATGCAACCAGTGGCGGAGCCACCTCCCGGCGACCCCGGGCGGCTGCCCGGGCTAGTCCAGAAATTTGCTCCTAAGCGCTAGTGTTTTTTTTAGAAAAGGCCATCATGGCTAGCTTTATTGATTATGAATAATGTTTACATTGTCCACGAGCTCCCTAACCAAAAAATCAGGGGGCTCATGCAACCAAACAGAAGAAAGCTTATTACAAAAACTGAAATTTGCTAGCACATGAGCTGCACGATTACATGAACGTAAACAATGCTTGTAGATGACCTTCCCAATCGATGTACCTAAATCCACACATTCTGCAAAGAGCGCTGCCGCTTCATCCCACCATCTTGTTTGACCCGTACAGAAGTTGATAACTTGTAGAGAATCAGATTCTGCCTCCAGACAGCTAAATCCCAGAGAATTAGCAAATACCAATCCGTCCCTCATTGCCATGGCTTCTGATGTAATCGCATCCACTGCCACCGGAAGAAACTTGCATTGGGCCGCAATAAAACTTCCCCTTCCATCTCGTAGGACCACCGAGGTAGCACCCACACCTTCATCTGAAAAGAAAGCCGCATCGACATTCATTTTAATAGAGCCTGGGATCGGTTTTGTCCAAGTTGTTTCAGATACACTCAATGGACCTGCATGTATTGTTGCAAAATTACGAATTATAGAGAGGACCGAAAGCGGCCATCTCCATGTCGGGGGAACTTGTTCATTATGAGTGATCTGCCTCCTTATCCACCATAGATACCATGCCCCTACCATCAGACCTTGCTTAACTTCGACACTAGGATGTATGGATAGTTGCTTCTCCAGTAGGGATAGGATGTGTTCTACAATAACAGACCCCGACCGATCAACCACAGCTGAGTGTTCGATGACATCCACCATACCTAGTCGCCTCCAAAGCTCCTTTGCATTAGTGCACAAAAACAGAAGATGTTTCAGATCCTCCGCTCCCTGATGACAAATCGGACAGGCCCCATCCGACCCTACATGCCGGTTCATTAGGATTGATTTTAGAGGGATGATTCCACGCAATATTCGCAAACCAAATATTTGAACTTTACGTGGCACCTGAAGTTTCCAAAGGGTATTCCAGATATCCACGGGTGCAGATCCAGTCAGGTTCTCTATCTTGTTTGCATGTGCCCTATAAGTATGACTCCACTGAAGATGGTAGGCCGTTTTTACAGTGAAAATCCCTGTCCTGTTAGGTTGCCAAGCAATGAAGTCGTCGAAGTCTAACGGGTATACTGGGATTTGCATAATCCTACGCACATCCACTGCCCAAAAAAAATCTCTTAGTAACTCCTCATCCCACGTACCAGTCAGCGGATCCATCAAGTCACAAACTCTTGTCAGAAGTGTTTGGTTACGGGGAGTGAACACTTTCCTGTCTGCGCTACTGGGTATCCATGGATCGTTCCAGATATTCACATGTTCTCCCGTGCCAATTCTCCAGATATATCCTCTTTTGAAAGTTTCTAAGCCTTTCATTATGCTTTGCCAAGTAAAGGAAGAACCATTTTTCAGGGTAGCTTCTAGGATACTCCCATTAGGAAAGTACTTAGCTTTCAACACACGGGCCACCAGGGATTCTGGTTCTGTTACAATCCTCCAGCACTGTTTTGCAAGCATTGCTAAATTGAACGAGTATAGATCTCGAAAGCCCATTCCACCTTCACTTTTGGGGATGCAAAGCTTCCACCATGCCATCCGATGCATCCTCTTATGATCCTCATCGTCCCCCCACCAAAACTGAGCTATGATGTCTGTAATCTCTTTGCAAATCCCTTTTGGAATACAGAAGACTGGCATAGCAAATACTGGAATAGCTTGTGCAACAGCTTTCAGTAGTATCTCTTTGCCCCCAACAGAAAGTTGCTTTTCCATCCACCCTAATATTCTTTTTCTTATCCTTTCAACAAAGTGCTTAAAACAATCACTCTTATCTGCCCCCACAATAGCTGAAAGACCCAGGTATTTGTCTGACAAAGCTTCTGTATCAATATGAAGTATTTGACCAATTTCTGCTTTTGTTACCTCACTAGTATTAGGACTGAAATATATGCTTGATTTAGCCAGGCTCACCATCTGTCTAGAGCTTGCACAATAGGCATCCAGGATTTGCTGTAATGAAGTTGCATTTAAAACATCTGCTCTCATGAGTATTAGTGAATCATCAGCAAATAAAAGGTGTGATACTGATGGTGCATTTCTACACACACTAATCCCATCCATGCCACCAACTTCTTCTTCATACTGCAACATGCTGGATAATCCTTCTGCACATAGAAGGAACAAATAGGGAGAAAGGGGATCCCTTGTCTAATCCCCCTTGAAGGTACAAAAATTTCAGTTTGTTGAGAATTTATCCTCACCTTGTATCTTACCGAAGAGACACACGCCATGATCATGTCTATCCACTGTGTGTTAAACCCCAGTTTCTCCATCATTCTCCTGAGGAAAATCCATTCCACTCGGTCATAGGCCTTATGCATGTCTAGCTTGACTGCACACAGACCAGCCGCCCCTGCCCTCTTATTCTTGATCTTGTGAACACATTCATAGGCAATCAACACATTATCTGTGATAAGTCTCCCAGGAACAAACGCACTCTGAGAAGGTGATATGATCTCAGGCAGGATCCCCTTCAATCTACCAGCCAACATCTTAGAAATAATTTTATACAATACATTGCACAAGCTTATCGGCCTATATTGTGTGATTAGATCAGGAGAATCAACTTTGGGTATCAGCACAATAGATGTGTCATTCCATTCCTCTGGAATCTGCCTTCTATTAATAGCAAACAAAACTTCTTGGGCTATTTCATCTCCTAGTATACCCCAATATTTTTTAAAGAAAATAGCATGAAGGCCATCCGGCCCGGGGGCTTTAAGATCACCAATACTGAACACAGCTTTTCGCACATCGTCAGCAGTATAAGGGGCCATCAACATATCGTTCATTTGATCTGTCACTTCAGTTTGCACTTTATTTATAACAGCCGGGTCTACAAGGTTAACCTCAGAAGTAAACAAGTTACTAAAGTATCCTTTTATATGTGGTTTTAGGGTATCCATACCTTCCAGAGTATTTCCATTCTCGTCCTTCAGCTTTTTAATCATATTCTTTTTACGTCTAGCACTTGCATAGGCTTGGAAAACCCCGTGTTGCGGTCTCCATGTTTCAGCCATCCCGCTCTTGATCGCTGCATGTAATGGATCTCTTCTAGCTCATGCAGGAATTCAATAAGCTCTGAGATCTCCTCCATCTTCTCCTCACTGGCCTCATTCATTGGGCCCGTCATCACTTCCTCAAGATCTCTTTGCGCTTTCCGAAGCCTCTTCTTTGGTTTCTTCAGCACCCTTTGATCCCAGTCATGAAACGAGTCATGCATGCTGTTTAGTTTCTCATGAATGGTTGTGAGGTTCGGATTCAAATTTGCTGCATGCCACGCTTCTTGAACTAGCTTCGGGAAATCTCTTTCCTTAAACCATCTAGCTTCAAAGCGTTTTGTACGCTCTCCTCCACCATGCGCAGCAGCATAGTACTCTGTATCAACCAAAATTGGGCGGTGGTCTGAATGATTGTATAGCAAGTGTTGCAGTACCGCCGATGGGTACATAGCTTCCCAACCGGCATTGATTAGCCCTCTATCCAACCTCGCCCTGATTTCACCTCGCTGCCACGTAAAGCGATCACCTATATAACCCATGTCCCGCAATCCGCAGTCATCAATCGCCGACTGGAAGACCTGCATGTACTGCGGCGGTCTCAGGTTCCCTCCTTCCTTTTCAGACAAGAACTGAATTTCATTCAGGTCCCCAATCAATAGCCATGGCATATTGTTGTTTTGATGCAACTGGCGCACTCTCTCCCATGTTTTATATTTCTGCGTCCATCTAAATTCCCCATACATCCCCGTACACCTCCACACTAAGTGTCCTTCATCCTCAACTTGTACATCGATGAACATTGGATCCAAATTTAAGCGCTAGTGTTAATCAATGGTTAGAAGCAAGATTTCTTTGGACAGATGGCAGCTCACACTGTCACAGTTAACTCTTGCCCGGGCTGCATTCACGGGCTGGCTCCGCCACTGTATGCAACCAGCGAGAGAATTATACCTTCACACGTACTTCAGGGCGACTAATTATCGCCTTAAGCGATCCAAATAACAGCTGTTGCTGAAGCGTTTTTCCTCCTCGTCTCATATTGGGCTAGCCCATTCACGTGCGCACAGTCATAAACAAGGCAGAAAAATGAGAGAAGGAGGGATCGAACCCGGATCTCCAGGGAGAAACACACGCCGCACTAACCATTCCACCCAAGTTCCTTTTTTTTTTGCGTTTCATGCTAAGTACTAAGTGCGCGTCCTACTTGAGGCTACTCCAGCTGTTTTCTCTGGGAATTTCCCCACTTTTTTGGTTTTATTTTCTTTCTTTTCCATTTTTCTTTCATTCATTTTTGCATTTTGTTTTTATTTGGTTATTTTGTTCCTTTGCAATATTCATTTTTTGTTTAGTTTTTTTTCTTCTCTATGTTTTGTTTGGTTTTCTTTTTTCTTATCCATTTTTGGGTTTTTCTTTTGTTTTCATTTTCACTCTATATTTTTGTATATGTCAAAAACGTTTTTTAATAAGTGATCAACATTTTTTATACACGTCCAACATGGTCTGAATGGTTATTCAGCATTTTCAAATACTTTCTCAACATTTTAATACTTATTCAAAAAATTTGAAGTACTTGTTCAACATTTTTCAAATACTTGTTCAAAAAAATTAATACTTATTCAACATTTTCAAACACTTGTTCAACATCGGCAATCCCATCCAATTTCTTATCGGCAATCTCTTGGTCACCATCAATGTATCCTTCAGCTAACCATCGGCTAGTAAGAGTTTTCCTGCTGACTGGGCGATCAATTGGGAATGCACTTGAGTATAGTAAGCAGGTCTTGAGAGAATTGCCAGGCAGACTGCTGTAATTATTCATAAGAACTTGCCCTAGTTTTGTGAAGTGACCATTCTTGTTCTCGTCCATGCGAGAACATAGGTTGCGGGTCATTTCTTCGCAGAGATCCAACATAAGAACAACATCTCCCGCCCGAGTTTCCCTTGTCGACGCACCTTCCACCTATTATTAGGCGGCGCCGGCGCTGTCGCGTGCCCTTGTCGCCGCCTGCCTCTGCTCCCCCTGCTCTACTACTCACCATCCGATTCATACCGCGAGTTGGCGATGCAGCCTACTTCACTGTTCCAGCCAAGGTAATACATCACATTATACTTATCTCTCTCAGTTTCTCATCTTGTATCAGTCTTAAAATTTTACACCAGATTTTCGTTTTTTTCGTTGTGTGATTTAAGATGTTGTCAAGAATTCATATCTTGTGAGTGTTCTAGGAATTATTGTAATGCAAATTATTTTGAACGTGTTCCTGGTTGTGATGCAAAAAAAAAATCCGATGTCGAACATATACTATACAGATAATTCTGAGATTAAGAATCAGCAACTACGAAAAGGAAAAATGCTGCCAAACATTGTTAAGATTAATTGTTTTCTAAGCTCGTTGATTCGAGTTTTCAACTACTAAATTGTTAATGAGGTTGATCTGCAAGTTCTCAACCTAGTTCTCTATGAAACTGAATAAAGTAAAAAGGAGCGACTTTTTTCCCCTCTCCCTCCCGCGAGCGCCGGGGAGGGCAACCCTAGCCGCCGACCCAGGCCTCCCCTTTCCTCCCTCCTCCCTTCGCCGCCGCCGCGGCGCGCTGACGGGCAAAGCCCGGCCAGCATCGGCGGCGGCGCGCTTTTCCTCCAGCCGCGTGGGGCCGGGCGGCGCGGGCCGACGGATTCTTGCGGCGGCGCGGCGCGGGCACAGGGCGCGGCGGTTGCAGTTGGCGGCGGAGGCGCTGGTTGACGGCAGTGGCGCGGAGGGGCTGTGGGCGGCGGGACGACGCTCGTGTCCTTGGTTGGGTCGGGCCGGCCTCGATCTGGCTGTCGACACGGGTGGCTCGGCTCCATGCGGCGGCTCGGTTGGGTTGGGTCGAGGGTGGTAGCTGGGTCCGAGCTCTCCTCTGCTCAGTCATCCCTGGTGGCGGCGCGCCTGCCATCCTTCGGTTAGGTCCACCTGGCTAGAACTGACGCTGGCAGGGGGCGTGGGCTGGCAGGTGTTGGGGCGGCATGGCTGCTTGGCTGGACGGCGGTGTGATCCGGATGCTGGTGGTGATGGTGGTTCGTGCTGGTGGTGGCGCTGGCGGCGGTGTGGGCTTTGGCCGACCTTGCGTGTGGCGGCCGTTGGCGGCGAGGGTGGTGGCGCTGGCTCAGGGCTGCCCCTCGGGGTCGCACGTGGATGTGGGCTGCCACGGCGTGGTGGTGGCCCATGGTGGTGGTCTGGGTCGTTACACGGCGGCGGCTGGACTTCTTCGGCGTCAGCCTGTCGGTGAGTGCCCTTGACGACCTTCGATTCCTCTCCCCGTCGTCCGGCACTATCGTCATCGGAGGGTTGGCCCTCTCCCAGCTGCGGCCCATCACCTGTCTCGCGCCCAGCAGCGGGACCGAGCTCATCTCGCGCCCGGCAGCAGGACCTGACTCGTCTCGCGCCCGGTGGCAGGACCGAGCTCGTCCCGCGTCCGGCAGCAGGACCGGTCGATGGTGGCCAGTTTTGGCCGGCCTATTGGGTCTCGACGCTGGGGACAGCTCGGGGGTGCGAAAGGCGGTTCCTTTCCACTCGACTCTTTGGTTGGGGTAGCGGTGGGTGGCGGGCGAGGTGGCGTCAAGGTCCTGGATGTCGGGGCGGCGGCCCTGGTGGTGGTGTCGTGGTGCTCCTGGGCAAAGCCCGTGGCTTGGTGCTGCTTGGTGGCCATGGCCGTGTGGGCGGCGTGGCAGCCAGGGTGTGGCGTTCGGTGGGGGTGAATATTGGCCGGGGTGAAAATCCGTTCTATCTTCGGACGGACCGGCGGCGGCGAAGCTCGTTCCCTTCTTGAAGGCATCGCCGCGACTCTCACTGCCTATCGTGTTGCTCCGGGGGAAACTCTGATTCTTGGGTCGGGCGGTGGCGGTGCTTCGGTGTCGTAACCTTCCAGTAGGCACCGCCTTGGAGCCCACGGTGCATCGTATGTGGCTTCTTCTCTTCTCGGTGACGTGTTCACGGTTGAGGCTCCCGGTGGCTCATGTAGTGCTAGGGGTGGTGTTGCTGCGTTCAGCGCCTATGTATCCTGCCTTGGGTGTGTGCGTGTGTTTCGATGGCGTGCGTTGTACCTGGTTGTTGGTGATCTTTGCTTTATATATATAACGAGGCGAAAACCTTTTTCAATATGATTATCATGACTCCGCCCCTGCTGGTGTCATCGCCCTCCCTAGACTTCAAGCAAGCGACCCAGGCATATCTCAAGAACACGCCACTACTAGGAAAAGGCCTACTAATGGCGCACTGGTTTTGCCTACTAATGGCGCATTACTAGTGCGCCATTAGTAGCACGCCACTAGTATATCTTACTAATGGCGCACCATAGGTGCGCCATTAGTATCTGGTATACTAATGGCGCACCAACTAGTGCGCCATTAGTATGTAACAGCATGCGCCATTAGTGTGCCTCCCAGGGGGCCATACGTAAGCATGGCTTTGTCATACTAATGGCGCATTCTCTATTGATGCGCCATTAGTATCCTTTGGCATACTAATGGCGCACCTGGTGGTGATGCGCCATTAGTATGAATATTTGGTTTTTATTCCTTTTCTGATTTTTGCGCAGGTTACAAAATATATTATTAGACAGAATATAAAATATATTATTAGACAGAATATAGACAGCAGCACACAGCAACATCAGATTCATCGAATACAATAGAAGATTAGTCTCCGAATACAATTCATCATATTAGTCTCCGAATTCAAAAGACCGAACAAAGATAAAACATTACAAGTCTCAAGACCGCGAGTATCGAGTTTGTCTTCACATTACAAGTCGATATCGATCATCTAAACTACCATCACATAGAAGAGAGCTGTGGTCATCACGATGAGCATCATCGCGATCAAACTGGTCTTCATCCGGTTCCTCCAACGCTCCCTCCTCTCTCCCGCTAGATAGCGGGCATATCTAGATTCGGCCTCCGCCTTAGTGGTGTACCCTTTGTAACTATTACCGCTGAAACGGTGAACCTGTCTCCGACACTCCTCCCAGTCGTCGTAGACTCCGGGAACCTTACCCTTGTACACGACATACGACGGCATCTCTATGCACAAGCCAAACAACAGACAATACATAAGCAATATGTAAGTATGAAATAAAAGGATCGGAAGAGAAAAGCAAGACATTAATAGCACGATTCATTGTCCTACTAATAAATAGCATCGATTACATCTAAGTTGAACGACTGTCCAAACCAAAGAGACATACGAATTCATTAAAGTATAATTACAACATGAGCCAATCAATGTTTCAGAACTACACATCACTACTTTCGACTCAACTCATCGGACAGGAACGTGGATGAAGCCGCCGTCTGTCGTGATGGTCATGAAATCGCGGTCGTTGTCACCCTGCATTTGTAGCATTTCATCTATCTCACTGTTGGACGGTTGATATCTAAGGAAGAACTGCCCCGAGGTATGAAGAACATCTTGATGGATGATGTCCGCAAACTCCGACTGGATGCGAAAGAATTCTTGTCTGAGGTCCGCGTCCTGGACTGCCGACAAGCTCGCGGCCCAATTTTTGAGATTATTTGGTAGCAGAAGTTGATGATGGTCCCTTACGATCGCCCGCATGTGATGGAGGGCGTAGTAGGCATCCTTCTGACCGCCAAGCGGCTGCTTGACGCAGCAGAACTTCGTATTGTGTGAGAACATGTGCTTGCCATACTTACGAACTGCCTTGGTGAAGGTGCCTCCAGATTTGGCGTAGGCGGGGAGAACATCATCAAGAACTTTCTTAACATTTGTGTAGTCTATCTTGAAGTTACGGTTCGGGTCTAAATACGTGGCCATGGAATATTTCGGGCTTAAGAGGATGAGTGTGCAATGTGTGTCACTGCACAGAACACGGAATGTTAGAAAAAAAAGAACGATCGAAATCTAAGAAATCATATGTTACGGGGCGGTTAAGGGATGACTTACTCGGGAAAGTAAGCCACAAGAAAGTTATCCTTATCTGGGTTTGCCAGAATGACGCCTTCGAGGTGTGAACTCGCAACTTGGCGGTCCCCAGTGCTGCTCAAGTGCTTGGCACGCATGTAGAAGGGGTCGACTATCACGATGTCCAGGGTCTTGTCTCTAATGATCTGCATCTCCATACTCAGCGAAAACAGCCGAACGAAGGTGTAGTGCAGCGGATGAAGGTTAAACATAGCAAAGATGTCATCAAACCACAGGACGATCGTACCCCCGATGTTGCCATCCACAAAGCCCTTGCCCTCTGGCACCTTGGCCACGAAAACCGGGTATGCCACATCCTTCTCTCTGAGACGCCGCTTCTCCAAAAAAAGAACACTGTCGTGCAGATTCCGCATAGCACCGGTTGCAGCATTCAACATATTTGGCGGTAGCATCGCCCTACCTGCCACATGCACCCTCCTCGAGATATCCTTAGGTGAAGGTGGCCCGTCCTGAGCACGGATCGAACTCGGTGCCGGCTAGCTCGCACCGGCGCCCTTGTTAGTCTTTCGTTTCCGTCCCTTCTTCTTGATCTCCTGTAATGGGACCGAGTTCTGCTCACAGACCGCCTTCTTGAGCGTGTTGGGGCTGATAATATTTCGCACCTCAGCTATCTGAGGCTCGGTGAAGGCGGGAGCTGGAGGCGTGTCCTGAGAACTGAACGCCAGACGACGCCTGTTGCAATTGGATTTCTCCGCCGTACCAGCTAGATCGCGGTCGTCTTGGTTGGGTTCTTGAGAAAAAGGCCCGCAGAACTCGTCAGCGTACCCATGTTCGGCAAAGTACTTATCAACTTTGGTAAATGTACCGTCGTCGTTGTCGTCGCCGTCCGGATCCTGTGCCATAGGGCTGTCCGGATCCTGTGCCATAGGGATGTCCGGCAGGTCCGGTAGCGTTGCGGCGTTCTTGCCATGGCTTGGCGCCGGCACGACTGGCGGTCTTGTCTGTGGGGTGGTGTCCCCCGCCCCCAAACGAATCTGGCTCTTCGGCCAAAGCAGGGGCCAATTTACGCAGGTGCTGAGGGTCATCTCATCTTCTTCGTCGGCCCCAGCGGGTCGAATCGGAGGTAACAGCTCGTCGCAGCCTGGCAGCACCCGAACCACTTCAACCCTATACATTGTGGGTGGCATCGGATTACCGTGGAACATGGGGTTGCCCGGTTGAACGATTCTGCCCTTGGCGACATCGACCAACTCGGCGCCCACGAAGTGCAGAAGAGTGCAAGGAACGTCGGCGGTGCCCTGCGAAAACATGTACAGGGCGTCAGGGATGCCCAGTCAAAGGCAAGGAGATGAAGTCATCGGCCGAGAGGCTTAGTTACCGTGATGCCGTCGAGCTCGGCTAATGTCGAGGCACCGCCAACGGCGGGCGTGCAACTGACGGAGGGGGCGCTTGCTGGCGAGGTGCCGGCCGGCGTACACCCGGGTGCATTAAGCTCCAATGCCCGTGCCGGCGCCGGAGACACGAATACCGCCTCCGCCGGAGACACCAATGGCGCCGCTGCCGGAGACACCAATGGCGCCGCCTGCGCGCTGTGCGAGTTGCTGGCCGTGAAGCTGGGAACCGGGGGAGACCCCTGTTGGCCGCCCGCAATCCACGTCGTCAGCCCATGAATCAACGTAGGCACCATGGCGTTGAGCGTCGTTCCAAGTTGTTGTTGCACTTGCTCTTGGACAAGCTCCGGAATCCGCGCCACTTGTGCCTTGAGTTCTTCAACCTCACGCGTCTAGCTTTCTGAGCTGGTCTTTTTCTCCTTCCGCACACCAGCGGTATAGTATGACCCCCATTTTTTGGACAAGCCTTTGCCGGTCACACGACCAGCTGATGTTGGCTTAGTGAGCTTATCCTTGTTTTTCATTACGTTCAACGCCCTATTTAAAGGGGTGTCGAAAGGGGAGCTCTTAGACGACTCCGCGCTACTGCTTTCAGTGTCTTGCGAAAGGAACGTGAACCATTTAGAAATATTGGGGATTAATTAGAGTGCAACCATATGGAGCTAATTACGCGGGGGTGTATTCCTTACCAGAAGAAGCTCAAGCGCCCTGGTCTTCGGATTCGTGGTAAGCTCCTTTGTTATCGGGTCCTCCTTATACCGGGCCCTGACATAGTTCCTGGTCTGCTTGTCACCGCTGTATTTCTCGAAGCGGGGCGGTAGGCCTTGCTCGGCACACTCCGCGTCCTCCTTGTCCCATATAGGCTCCGCCACTCTGTAACCGCCGGGACCGAGTTTGTGTTCCCCTAAGTTCAACTCCCGCATTTCTTTCCCCCACTGACTTGATTCGGAGGTTGCACTGCTCTCGCACTTGATCTTGAACTCCTTGTACTCATCTTCGCTCATCAAAGGATATTTCGCCTTGATCTTCTCATAACTATCACCTTTATCAATCATTCTCTTCACCGCGCTTTTCCAAGTAGACAGGGTCGTGCTCATCTTCGTGAGGGCGGCACTGTTCACTTTATTCCCTGAGAGGTGTGTGTTTTCAAATTCGGCGGAGAACTTGTATCGTTCGTGCAGCTTCGTGAAGAGGAGGTTGCGCAAATTCCCTCGGTCCTTATGCCTAAGGTTCTCGGTGTTGATCGAGACGGTGCTCCGGAGAATGCACCCGAGCTGAAGCGAGTATCCCTTGACTATATGTTTGGGCTCCGTTGGATTCCCGTCGGAGTCCACTTGAGTGAATTCCTCCTTGAGGGTGCGGAGCGCATTCGGGCGCCGGTCCTTCCTTTGCTTCTTCGGTTGGCTGCCATCTGTGTGTGCGCCGCCATCATCAGTGGTGGCATCCTCGGCGGCACCATCAGTGGTGTCATCCCCGACGCCACTAGGGGTTGTGTAATCAGGATCGGTGTCTTCCGCGGCATCCTCATAGTGGTGAGGTTGTTCCTCCATCTCCTGGGACAGCTCCCAGAATTGCTTGCCGCCCGAACCACCGGCCTCATCGTTGTGGGCCATGTTTCGCTCTAAATAGGAAAAAAGTTTGGTCAAAAAGTTGGTTATTGTCAAGGAACAAGATCACGGTCTCATCATTTAGGGTTTGTCGACACCGAGGCACCCTAAAAGCCTAAGCTTTCACCATTTAGGGTTTGTCGACGCCGAGGCACCCTAAAAGCCTAAGCGTACATCATTTAGGTTCTCATCGACAAGGAGGCATCCGGGGCAGCCAAGTTAAGTTTTCATCATTTAGGGTTTATCGATGCCGAGGCACCCTAGGTTGGGCCTAATCACTTGGCACTAATCACTTGGCTCTATTGCCACCTATGGTTTAATACAGCAAGAATAAAGGGGCAGTTGATCCTACTTAATTAAGTACTAAGATACCCCGGCCCATGCATTAGTAGCAAGTACCTCATATGTCCGATTTTTATCAAAGTCATGCTAAAATTCACGGAAAATTTCAGCATGACCTTTGCTGAAAATAGGACATATGGAGTACCCGAATTTGCCGGAACGGAAGTTAATCGACATTCCGGCAAACTCAAGGGCCTCTCGGGGTACCTGCAAAATCATCACGACACGAAGGGCCTCTCAAGGGCCTCAAGCAGCAGCGGCGTCTCCCAGGACCCCATTTTTTTGCTAAATTTCTTTGAGAAACAATCAGAGCAGAAAATTCAGCATATTTCTATACAACAGCACTGTAAAGATGAAGAACAGTTCTACAGCAGCCCATCTTTGATCATCATCTTTGCATCTCTTTCTCAATGTGATCACAAGTAATTCAGAGGCATCACAAGTAATTCAGAGCATCACAAGGCATTAGTAGTTCAGTACATGAACAAGTTTTACAAAGCACATCAATATGTTACAGCAAACAAAAGTTCTGAAATTTGTGTGCCTAACTGAATTTTTAGTAACCGAATAAACTGAATTTTCAAAACTGCAAGAAGCAATTTAAAAAAAATCCTCTCATCTCATATGAGGAGTGTTAATCCTAAGACTAATAGTTTGTTGTCCCTGTCCATTTGTCCCTCCCCAACTAGATACTAGAGTAGCACTGTTGATGCCCTGTTCTTGCTGAACTTTATGACAGTATATACAACAACTTATCCTAAATGTGGCTAGAACTGCAGATTTACAAATTAAAGGACACAAACTCAAGCAAGCTTCCTGAACAATACCCTGACAAAAAACATAGGACAATCAATGAATTTATATAACCAGTAAGAACAAGGGGATGATTTTAACAAGTTAAGTGCAGCTCTAGCACCTGTGCATGAAATGTATCATGTATCAAACCATCAATTAGCTGCTGAAAAACATAAATGTACCATGTGAACATATAATACCTTCACGAGCGAACTCAATGAGTGTGAACCAACAGAGTGTGGGTCACCACAGATTGTGTAGTCAAAAACCTTCAGGACAGAGTGAAAATAGTTACAATATGCTTGCAAGTAATTTGAGGAGGGAACTACACTACACAAGAACTAAACTTTGGTTAACTGAATGCATTAGCTACTAAGATGTCCAGATTAACAAACTACAGTGCACAAATCTCCTGTCATCATCAGTAAGTTCACAAATCTGATTAGGTAATGTTCCACTGTGTAGTTCACAAACTATAGTTCACAAATCTGATTAGGTAATTTGATTAGGCCCCCACGCTTCTGCAAACCAGCCCAGTGTTCCAACCAGTGAGAGACTTGAGTAATAACTTAGTCAATAATATACTATTCTTAAACATAACCACAAGATAACTGTAATCTTAAGAGGTACTTTAATAAACCATAATTTTCTAAAATGACATCTAACTTGCAAAGCTTTGATCATTAGGTACATTGATCTAATGGTAAATTCACCACATGTAGTTAAAGTCCACACGCACTTATCTCTCTCCTCACTTTGAACCACGTCCTCACAGAGATATTGCAACTGCTGCTCAGCCAAATCACCCAACCTCCTCCTAATTTTGACATTATCCCAACAACCCCCAATCACCTCTGCTACAGTAATATTAAAACTGGTGTCAGCATTATACAATCTATGGAACTTACTACACAGTGGAACATTACCTAATCCATCATGGAGATTTGTGCACTGTAGTTTGTGCACAAATCTCCTGTCATCATCAGTAAGTTCACAAATCTGTCATCATCAGTAAGTTCACAGTGGAACATCATCTATAGTGCACAAATCTGAACCTAGGAACCTAGGAACCTAGGAACACAGGAGAGGGAGGAAGGAGGAAGGAGGAGAGGTACCTGGGTGGGAGGACGGTGGCAGCGGCGGCAGCAGCTGGAGGACGGCGTCGTCGACGAACTCAAGGGCGGGGGCACCGGATGCTCCTCTCGTTGATGGGGGAGGGGAGGGGCTGGAGGCAAACCCTAGCCGCCAAGCGCACGAGGGCTGCAGCTAGGTGGAGTAACCTCTACCGGAGACGACGGAGCAGGTGGCCAGCGTCGTGGTTGGTGAGGAGAGCGCGAGGAAGAGCGCCCCGTGCGCGATGAGGAGGCGCGGCGTCGGCGTCGTGGGTCGGGAGGCGGCGCACGTAGGGGAGGCGGCGCTCGAGGGGGAGGAAGGGGAGAGGGAGACGGCGGGGGCGCGTGGGCGGCTGCGGCGCCGTGGGTCGGGGCAGCAGCGGCGGCGCGGTGGAGGGGGGGACGAGGGAGGGAGCGGCATGGTGGAGGGATAGGAAGGACGAAGTGTCTGGCGAGGGCAGTAGGTGGAGTGGGGGGAGGGTTCTAATGGCGCACCTCCCCTCGGTGCGCCATAAGTACGACTATTCTAATGGCGCACCTCCCCTCGGTGCGCCATAAGTACGACTATTCTAATGGCGCACCTCCCCTCGGTGCGCCATTAGAATTTTGTTTTAATCTAGCCCACTAACCATATCTACAGCCTAACCCTATCTACAGCAGAACCCACCCACTAGCTTGACTGGTTAGCATGCAGCACACACACCAGGAGGTCTTGGGTTTGATTCCCAAGCTCCCCAATGTTTTTTATGCATTTTAAATGCTGTTTTTGATATTTATTTGTGTTTAAATATGTTCAAACTTGTTTAAATCATAACAGTAATATTTTTTTATAAAAACAGTAATAATTTTTTAAAAATATGTTCAAATTTGTTACTTGAAAATATCATTTTTTTGTGTTTAAATATGTTCAAACTTGTTTAAATCATAACAGTAATATTTTTTTATAAAAATAGTAATAATTTTTTAAAAAATATGTTCAAATTTGTTACTTGAAAATATCATCGGCGGCGGCGGTGGAGCGGGGGAGGGTGCGGGGGGTGCCCGTTGGCGGCGGTGGAGCGGGGGAGGGTGCGGGGGGGGGGGGGTGCTCGTCGGCGGCGGTGGAGCGGGGGAGGGTTGCGGTGGGTCGTCGGCGGCGGTGGAGCTAGCGGGGGAGGGTGCGGGGGGGGGGGGGGGGGGGGTGCTCGTCGGCGGCGGTGGAGCGGGGGAGGGTTGCGGTGGGTCGTCGGCGGCGGTGGAGCTAGCGGGGGAGGGTGCGGGTGGGATCGAGATGGAGGGGGAATCGAGATCGAGATGGAGGGGGATCGAGATCAAGTGTCCTCATGAATTCAAAAAGTACCCTGGTTACTAATGGCACACCTGCAGGTGGTGCGCCATTAGAAGTTTTACAAAAAAGTAAAAAATATAAATATATATACTAATGGAGCACCAGTTGGTGATGCGCCATTAGTATATAGTAGTGACGCATTACTTTCCTGATGCGCCATTAGTATCAATCCTATCTATAGCCTTTTTCCTAGTAGTGCGCGGACAAGTGTGAGGAGTCCCTGCCATGCTTAGCTGGGCAACGCCCCTTCCACCCTCTCTGGTGAGAAAGCACCCAGCCATGACTCGATGGTGAGACTTAGGACAACTAGGAAGGTGGAGATGGAAGGAGCAGCAGCACGTGTGGAGATAGGAGGATGCCTCGACGCGTCGAAGAAAGAATTAAGGAATGAGTATCGATAAAGTCGCGTGCGTCGCAACTACTACTCCCTCCGTTTCAAATTATTCATCGTAGAAATAAATGTATCTAGAATTAAAATAATCATATTTATGACAAGTAATCGAAACGGAGGAAGTAGATGCGTATGGAAGCTGCACGAAGCGAGCAAGCGGTGCCGACCGCGGCGACCGGCTGAGCGTTCGGCAGGTAGGCCGTTTCTAATCATTTCCTAGAGTTATTCACACTGTATCATATGTCTATCTATCTATAACTATATAACTACTAATAAAAGAGCTATTGGTTCTGCCCATTCATCATCATAATATGCCTCCCGTACCTAAGAATCGTTTGTAATACCCTTCCTGTACTAAAAATCGTTTCATTCAGTGTTTCTGCTGATACGTAAAAAAATGACTCGCTTAGTGTTATGTTACTAAGCCAGGACTCTTATGGGCCGAACAGCCCAACCGCAGCTAAGGAAAAAAGTCGGAGTCAGGACTCTTCTTCACCTTCCCCTAAAAAAGGACTCTTCTTCAACCCGTCCTCCGGATTCGAGGAATCCTCCTCCATGATGGCAACTTCTCCGCCCTCCTCCTATAAGAACCTCCTCCTCGCGTGATTCCACCGGGTCGTTTCTTGTCTTGGTGTCGCCGTCCCCGCTGCTTGATAATCCCTAACCCTAGGTTCGAGCAAGCTTGGCGGGTACGTGTGATCGGAAGCCTGGACGGGCGATGCAATTGATTAGGCATGAGTGTGGAGCGTGGCCGCTTGGGCGTTGTGCGTTGGACGATACGTGAGTGACCTTCGTCTGGCCGGTTCCGGTCGGGAGAAGCTGCGAGGAGCGGTTCAGGAGAGAGAAAAATAGGCAAGAAAAAACCGTCGACGTGGCATGCCAGCTGGACCTGACAATTGAGACCTGTTGGACAAAACACTCGCAAAATTTTGAACAGGGTAAATCGTGGCAGAACTTTTGCTAAATGAAGTAAAACGCATGAAATCTCGCTAAATGAGGTGATTAGTATCAAAAGTGTCAAAATTGAGGGTAAAAACTGGTATTCACTCATCTGTTAAATTTTGTTCATGAATTTAGGAGGTTGAATTGCGAGGCTCGCAATTTAGCGAAGCATGCTCTACAACTAAGGGTTGGTCACCATGTTTGGTTTAGGCCAACCTAGTGATCTTTTGTTCGCCCTTTAAACATTGTGACTGTTGAATAAAGCTTGCCGAAATTTGTCTTAAAAAATGCTTACAGATTGACTAGCTCGCGCGTGGTGGATTGGTTTCAGCTGTCAGCACTCGCGCGGGTCATCCTTTGTTGTTAAAAAAAAGCACTTTGCGCGGGAAATATGCTTTGAAACCAGGAATGGAGATGTACCAGAAAACAGAGGATGTACTCTGCCTTCAAACTCTGAACAGAGGATGTACTCTGCCCTGGTCAAGTTGGAGCCGGCTAACCTGTAGGTTGGCCGCCACCGCCGGCGCAGGTGGTCAGCGTACGCCTGCGGTCGCGGTGGCCAGTCCTACCGTCATTACATGCATCCCCTGTAATCAAACCTTCATTTAGTCTGCGTGACAACGATTTGTCATAAGATTTAGGAGCCATTCACATGATGTGAAACCCTGTGTGTCAAACCATAATATTGATTTTACACAAGTACCCGCACTTCCCCTAGTCTGACTGTACGCATCTACGTAGTTCTTCTGCCTGCAAGTTGTGCAATGCATTTTTTGAATTAATAAAAGCACTTGACATCAGGTTTCGCATCAAACGAATATATCCAAGTAAATTTACTAGAAAGATCAATAAAATTGATACAATACATTTATCCGCCGACAGACTCGGGTGCAGAATACAAATTCTTTAGGCCGCCCTTGGATGGAGTGTAATCTAATATAATACAGTTGTGTCAGTTTTACAAGTGTATCTTACCGGATTAGAGTGATTTCCGGCACAAAACGACGAACGTGCAGTGGCGTGTATATTTTACAGGTGTATCCGAAGGAAACATGATAATCCAAACGCAGCCTTAGGAGACATTATAATACATGAGTAGAAATGGGGCAAGCAAAGTGGTTGGCCAGTTGGTGTGCACAACCCCGACAGAAGCATCTGTCAAGCTGCATGGTGGAGATTTATTCACAAACTGAATTGACTGGACAGCCTGAGAAGAGGGGTGTCACAGGGCGCCTGCGCCGCACCTCCTTCTTATGTCGAACCTTACTAATTGTACCCTCATGTTGGGCTGCTCAACGACAGATGAATGTATATACGGAGAGAGTCCAGTTTCACATCTAATGTGGTAAATTATGTATCTTCGACATCTGAGGCCCTTGATAAAATAACAAAGATGGAATTCAGAAATTAGAAATATGATATTCTTCAGTCATGCAGAACATGAATAACGTTAGTGAGAACTAAACAACGACCGGCAACAATATGAGAAAGGTGCAAACCTGGTCCACTGCAAACTTGAACTTGATCAAACAGAGAGTGAGGTGTTGGAGATTGCTCGTGGGGAGCTGTGACTTGACAAGACCTCTGCAACCTCGTTTGCGGAGTGTCGGTGTAACAACTGTTGTAGACTTTGCGGGAGGCAACATATTTCCCCGACATAGTTTTGGTTGGATCAACCACCTTTTCGAGCAAGATAACCCTTGGCCTCTTGGGGTGCTTCTTCAATTCATTTTCCCAGAGCTGTATGGTTTGTTGATTGAGCATAGAATCCAGAGCGACTTCCTCAAGAGCTTCAAATGATTCCACTTTTAGGTCATCAGAAAGACCCACTAGATCTTTACAGAGCCACTGGAGTGAAACAAGACGCGGCAAAGCTCCATGCTCAATTATAGGGAATCTGGGTTTTTCGACCACAAGGCAAAGCCGTTGCAGGCTTGGGAAATCCCCAATGTCTATATTTAAATCGGCGAGATCGACTTCAACCAGTTTGAGACAAACCAAGAGCTTTAGGTTGCCCAGACCTGCTAGAAGTTCAGACCCCTTCAGATTAGTATATGTAAGGCACAGCTCCTTCAGACCACGCAGGCCCATAACAAACTGAGGTAACTGATTCAGGCTGCCTTGCAGTTTCAGTGAGCTAAGATAACCACGCTTTCTTGATGTTGCAATTGTGCTGTCACCTTGATGGTGATGAAGCAAACCTTTGGAAAAATCATTCAAATGAAGTGATAGGGAACGGGCGCCTACTGGAGTAGCCATACCAGCCTGAGCAAACTTGTGAATGGCCTCTGAAAGTACGGCGTAATTGCTATCTGTGCTAGGGATCTCACACCATATCTTGACCTTTGTCAGTTTTTTCATATGAACCATCAGTTCCGGGAATCCAGAGTTGCTGTCTACAACAACTCCTGCCAGAGTCTGCAAATTAGTTTTTCCTTGCAGGAATCCCGTAAGGTTCTTGCCACTAATCTTTTTTAGCTTAATCTTTCCATAAAGGTGTGCAAGGTGGGGCAGAGTAATAACTTCCATAGGCAGTGTCTCTATCTTTGTCTTCCTCAAGTCAAGTGTCTCTAAACAATGAAGCCTTTCCATTTGAACTGAAAGATTGCTAACAGAGCTCCCCAGTGTCAGATATTTGAGATGCAGCAGCTTGTATATCTGCCCCAGATGTTCTTCATTCAAAACACTACATTCTTTTAGATCCAACACCCTCAGCAGCTCAAAACTCGTCAAGTCTGGAACAGCTTCTTCTACACTCCCAAAGACTGTTAGAGATCTGGGGCGCAGCTGCTTGCTGGCTGATCCCGAAAAGAAATTATCAACCTTTTTTTTGAAAGACGAAAAGATGTTGTGCAGGCGGTCATGGCCAGCTGGACCGGTACCATCTCCCTTGTTGCCTGCTGTGCCATTTGTAGCGTTCTCAATAATGAGGTGACGGAAGTTACTTCGGTTCTTAGCGCCAAAAGATGTATCAATGAAATTCGAAGCCATGGACTTGTGTAGCATGAACTGGTGCATGATACCGTGAGGTTTGCACGTCTTGGCTTTCCCATTGTTGCTTGGATCGACGGGCCGAATGATATTCCTGTCGATTAGCTCATCCAATTTCTTATTGGCAATCTCTTGGTCACCATCAATGTATCCTTCAGCTAACCATCGGCTAGTAAGAGTTTTCCTGCTGACTGGGCGATCATTTGGGAATGCACTTGAGTATAGTAAGCAGGTCTTGAGAGAATTGCCAGGCAGACTGCTGTAATTATTCATAAGAACTTGCCCTAGTTTTGTGAAGTGACCATTCTTGTTCTCGTCCATACGAGAACATAGGTTCTGGGTCATTTCTTCACAGAGATCCCCTGTCAACTTGTGACCTTGCAAAGCTTTGGCAACACTAACAAGAGCGAGTGGGTGACCATCACATCTGTTCACGATTGCAGTTGAACCCCTCTCCAAGTCAGGTGAGCATCCATTGACAAAAACCTTCTTGTCTAGATAAGCCTTGGACTGTTCCGCACTAAGAGATCTCATACTGTAAACATAACCATCAGGCAAGCTGCAGGCATTAGCTACTGAGGTCACAGTCGTGGTCACTAGTATTCTGCTCTCTGTTTCATTTGGGAAGATGGGTTTTATTGCGTCCCAGATCTCCATCTTGATGTTATCAATTACAATTAAACACCTGTTAGCAAAATGGAAAAATGCAAAGTTAATATGCCGGTCATTTGGAATTGGCTTTGTAGTTAAGCAAGTCCCCTGTTTTGGTTTAAAAAGTCCCCTGTTTTGGTCTAAAAAGTCCCCTGTTTTGGTCCAAATTACCAAGCCAACTACTCAACATGAGGGTAACAGGAGAACAATAGAGCCGTTCAAGCATGGCTGCCTATTGGTGACTACGCCTACTGAATTCTTGAGAGGACAAGTATCTTTGTTATGCAAGCACTCTACTGGAAAAAATGAACCAAAAACTTGATTGGCTAAGTAGGTCTCATATTTGCAGGAAAATTCGTACTTATCGTACTTTTTTTAGCTTTTACAATTTATTAGTTGTAGTACAACCAATTGAAAACTCTACAAATGTTAAGAGTTGTCTATTTTTAGTAAATCCCTTTGCAGGTTATTTCGAAGTTAATTTCCAGGGAAACTCATTTGCGACCAATGCCGCCAGAAATAGCCCAATGACAGCGTCAATCACTACGATTGATGGGTTTGAGATTAGATAGTCATTTTGCCAGTGAAAAACTGATACTTGTACACTTGCAAAACAATAGGTACTGTGCATGCCTAATCAGGAGCAAGATACAAACTGAATGTTAGAGTTGAGCTAATGTACTATACATTTTTAGGCGTACTGATTAGTTCATGAAACTACTTTTAACTAGCTGATGCATTGGTTTTTGATTTGAGGCGGATAGTTGATGCATTCAACTTATGATACCATAGCCAAAAGATTCTTAAATGTATAAGATTTGGCTAAACTGATGGGAAAATATCAGCAATACTGATGATACTCAAATTACTGGCATAGTATGAAAACTACAAATGCATAATTGACGGATACATCCGTATATAGACAAATCTAAGACAAGTAATTTGGGATGGAGGGAGTATAATTGACAGATACAAATATTGTACCATAGCTGGGAACATTCGGATCGGCACTCACCTCTTTGTCCGGAGAAGAACACTGACATGCTGCTGGAGCTGTCGGAGTTTCTGTGGCATGGACTCCTGTGCTTCTTCTCCGAGAAGCCCCTCAAGTATGGCCCTCAAGAGCGCCTCCTTGGCAGCGACATCGTGTTTGTGCTTGGACGCCAGAGTCACCCAGGCACGGCGACCGAATCGCTCGGCGACTTGAGGGCAGTTGTACACCTCCCATGCCAGTGCCGTTTTGCCGGAGCCCCCAAATCCGACGACGGAGACCACCTTCAGCTTCCTGCGGCTAGCTTGGCCACCGCCGCCGCCGCCATCAACTAAGGACTTGCAAAGCTCCTGCTTCGCTTCCTCGATGCCCACCGCAGGAGAAGCCCCGTAGGCGCCCGGATTCTCTGGGTCAACGGGGTTGTCGTCCAGGTTCGATTCGGCTGCGGCGGAGCCAAAGTCTGCATTGTATCTGACCTTCCGCTCATGCGCCGCATCCAGCTCCCGCTTGAGCCTCGCGATCTCATGGCAGAACTTTCTTGGATCGCGGATCTGGAGCTCCCCCTCGCACGCGGCGCAGGGAAGGAACCGGTCCAGGCAGTCCTCGATGTTATGTGCCAGAGCGCGGAACTCCTCCATGGATAGGATCTCCACCGCACTGGGCTGCCCCTTGTGCGAGATCTGAACCTCCATGGATCCGCAGATCATGGCGAGCTCTCGATGCAGGAAACCGATGTCGCCCTCCAGGTCCTTCAACTCCTTGTACCTCTTCTCTATGACTGTGAGCAGCTTCGACACCACGCTTTTCGTCACAGCGCTCACTACCGCCACCGCCACCTCCATGCCTGCGCTCGCCGGTGATCCGCTCGCTCCTCCAAACTTGAGGTGTGGTGACTATGGCTCTGATTGTGGTGTGCTCACCAGGTTGCTGCAGTGGCCACACAGGCACACCAAGTAGAGCCAACCCACTTCCACCCACAAACCCTTCGTGAGAGATGACCGCACCTACTACTCAAGTACTTCCTCTGTTCGAAAATACTTGTTTAAAGAATGAACATATCTACGTATATTTTAATTTTAAATACATCTATTTATATCCATTTTAACAACAACATCTATTTATATCTATTTTGACGATAAGTATTTTTGGATGGAGGGGAGTAGTTAAGTCTCCGGCTAGCCTAAGAGCATGGGAGACAACAATCGGCTATAAAGAGTTGTCATGTTATGTATATGGCCAAGTTAATAGACGGCATTTATAATATTATATTTTAACTAGCATAAGAGTCCGTACGTTGTAACAGGAGAAAGCAATACGAAACACCCCTTACCCAATAATCATGACTCAAGAACCTAATAATCACACCCCATTTTTGGTGGAAACACATCAAAAAGAGGATTTGTGGAATCCTTTGCATTCATTAGTCATTTGTAGCAATACGAGCGAATATCTCGGTTTTAATGAAATGTCTTGGTTCAACAAAAGGGTGAATGAGTGTTAAAATATCACTTATTTAACTCCCCCAAGTTTAAACTTGATCGCCCTCAAGCAACATCGAGAGAACTGAATCATAAGGAACTTAGTTGTTTAAACCGAAATAACAAGAAGTTTTTGGTTCACTTAGGATCGGTACACTCAGATAGCTCTCCGCTTCTTAACCTGAAAACATAGTATACCTGTAGTGATGGCATGGTAATTGTGCAAGTGTTAGTGATGCAGAGAGAAACAACACAAAGTTTTTGATCTTTAGATAAACAACTTTGGAACACTCAATTCTATTTATTCTAGACAACACTTACTTGCCAGGAATGCACGAAAGAGTTTTTCTTTGGTGGAGCCATAAAAACATAAGTTAGGCAGTGAAAGACATGTAGAAAACATGATGTTAAAGTGCTCATTAACACACCCACAATTATATCGTCCTCAAGGCTCTTAAGCACTTCATTTCAATCTTTATTTGCTGAAATTTTGGTTGTCACGTGAAGGGATTATGCCAAGTAAGTGAATGTGCATATAGTTTCATTATGGCTTAAATTTTGGGAACTATGGACCTTTGATAGTTGTCTCTTTTGAGCTCTTTTGATCAGTCCTGTTTATTTACCACATACACACCCATTCAAGAGAAAGCCGCCCTCTGAATGGCAACAGGAAATTCAAGGGGCGATATGGCGCTTTTCTGGAAGGATGGAGGGCCGCAAGCCGTCAAGGAGCGTGGTGAGGGAGAGAAGTCGCGGCCATGGGGAAAGACAAGCTCCAAGAAAGAGGACAAAGCATGATGTGGTGTCGATTGCCCTTGCAAGAAACTTTTCAAGGCATGATGACCCAAAAGGAAACAAGGGAGGAAAGTGTCGGCAAGACAAAGAAGAGCAAATGAAGGCCTACATAGAGATACAATGGAAAGAAGCTCGAGATGAAGGCGAATAAAGTCAAGATGGAGGTGGAGATTCAAGCAAAGATGCTCGACAAAGGAAGAAGTTCGAGATGAAGGTGGAGATGCAAGCAAAGATGCTTGGGATGGAGCCGGAGATGCAAGCAAAGATGCTCGATAGCGAGGCTACCAAAGGCAAGACCAAAGCAAAAGAAGTGACGCTCGCTTGCATGTTGAAAGGGTGAAGATCATGAAGGTGGACTTGAGCACGGTATCACCGAGGAAAAGGACATGGTTCAAGAACATGCATGCCGACATGCTCAAGCTTGACGATTGATCTACGACGGAGAGCGCCATCTTTTTGTATGCCGGCATGACCACGGTCGAGATGACGTGGTTGAACTCCTACCCCTGTTGTGTGCTAGCATTTGTGTCGGGCGCTGGCAGGTGTGCCAGTCTGAAATATGTGGTGATTTTTGAAGGCTCGCATGTATGTCGGCTGCCGGCATGAACTCTGGACGATGTCATCATCGTTGGCATAATCTTTGATCACGGGTCTTTTTTATGTTAAAATTGTTTTTTGAGCGAACAAGAGTTGGGTCGGTTGGTTCGGTGCACCGGCCCGACATCTGACCCAAACAGACACAAAAAAACAGGCAAAAATGCGCGTGAGCGCCTTGGGGTTGCTCCATCCGGCTGGCTACAGTGTGAGGCAATCAATCCATCTGACGAACGGCCCACGGACGAAGTCGAGGTGGGGGCGTGACGACCCCGCATCAGCTCCCTCTTCTCCCCATCCACTCAACCTAACACACAGCATCCATCCCCCGCCCGGCCGCGCTCAATCCCCACCCCCACTGTTTCCAGGTCCGATTTTCTGCCCCGGATCCTTGCTCAGTTGCTCCATCGATCACCATGGTAAGTAACAACTCTGATTCTGTCGCATCAAAATCATCTTACTTGCTAGCTGTGTAATTAATTTTACATTTCTTGGTCCGTTCTATGGATCTCATGCCTGTCAATCCATCCGGTTGCTTTTGCAGAAGATGCCAAGTTCATCGTGCTGAGAGCGGGACGCTGACAGGTGGTGGGCGTGGTGAGCGCGCTGTGGGAGGCCAAGTTCGTCCCGCAGATCGTCAGCGTCGGACCGGATCAGGCGATAGTCAGCGTCGGACCGGATCAGGCCGAGAAGAATCCTGACCGCGTCGCCTCCGTCTGGCAGCCCGACGGGTGATTCCATTTCTAATTTATACTCCAGTAGCAACATCTATTATGTTTTTGTGTTCATTTGTTGTCGATGCAGGAGGAGATTTTTCGGCTTCTGCATCGACATCAGACTAGTATACTTTGTCATGCATATAGATTAGTAGATAGATCCCCAATTTATTATCGATCTACTCCCTCCGTTCCTAAATATAAGTCTTTCTAGAGATTCCAATATAGACTATTACGGAGCAAAATGAGTGAATCTACACTCTAAACCACGGCTATATACATCTGTATATAGTCCATAGTGAAATCTCTAGAAAGACTTATATTTTGGAATGGATGGAGTAATACATATTAGTACTCTTTTGTTTGGTTGCAGGTCTACTCTATTGTTCCGGTTGCAGAGAGATCGACATGGATCTGCTGCTACCGCCGATTAGTGCTTCTCTTGGTGCCATGGGCTCCCTTGCACACAAGCTGGATGCGCTCCTTGATACAGAACACAAGGATGAGATGGGGAAACTCGGAACCCGGCTGCTGGAGCTCTCCAAGGCACGAGACCCTCCCGTTACAGCGAGGATCTGGATGAAGGATGTGCGCGAACTATCCTATGATATGGAGAACTTTGTCGACACTGAAGAAGATTGGATCCACAACATGTCACCATTCATGGGCCGTGTGAAGGAAGCAAATGCACGGTACGAGAGGTACAGGCTTGAGAGCGTCCCCAGCCACACATATGTCTTTCCAATCATCCACCACCGTGGCCGGAAGACAGGTCTAGTCGTCGGCCTTCATGACAAGGGTGGCCCGGTTGATAGGCTCTGCCAATTGCTGACCGATGGAGATGAGCAGCTCAAGGTGTTATCCATTGTCGGTGTTGGAGGGATCGGGAAGACCACGCTTGCCAAACAGCTATGGCGTGAGCACAAACTCAGGGACTACTTCCACTGCCGGGCTTTTGTGCGGACGGCCAAGAAACCAGACATGAGGAGGATCCTAAGGAGCATACTCGCACAAGTTCGTCCGCACCAACCACCTGATGCTAGCGAGGTGGACGACCTCATTCACGATCTCACCGAGCATCTACAGGATAAAAGGTATGGGTTTTCTTGGCCCTACGCACACTATGTATTTCTATAACTCGCTTAATCTATTCATCGAAGTTTCATCATTCTGAGAAACATTACAAGTCAACCTTTTAGATCAGAGTGTCTTATGCCACGTTTCATGCTCATTCCGGTGTTCTTTGCATTCATTGTATTCCAGCGCATGAGTATTTGCTTCCTAACCTTGTTCTGCCTTTTGCATTCATTGTCTGCCTTTGTACCAGATAGTATACAAGTCCCATGCTCATTCTATGCATTAACAGTGAATTGACCACAGAACCACTTAATAGATGGTAGACAATCTCTTGCTCTTAATACTTAATCGGGAAACTCTTATGTGCTAGCACTTATCCATCAATTTATTTATTTTTCCTCCTGAAAAGTTAAAGGGTATCACGAGGGTGGCACACATATATGCAAGGATAGGTACTGGAAAGTACGAGGGTAGTGCTCCAATGGTTGGTCTAAGTGTGCTTGGGGTATTTACGGTGTTCCACATACTTCTAATTAGACTTTTTTTATCAGGTATATTATTATAATTGATGACATATGGGATACATCAGTATGGGATGTTGCTACATGTGCTTTCCCAGAGGGTAATCATGGAAGCAGGATAATAACAACAACAGAAATTGAGGATGTTGCCCTAGCATGCTGTAGTTACCAGTCCAAGTACATATTTAAGATGGAGCCACTCAGTGTCAGTCAATCAAAACAATTGTTCACCAATGCAGTGTTTGGCTCTGGAAAAGAGAAATCTCCTCAATTAGATGAAGTGTCAGATGAGATTATAAGAATATGTGATGGTTTACCACAGGCAATTATCAGCATATCCAGTGTTCTAGTAAGCCATAGGGAAGCAAATGCAGTAGAGAACTGGGAGCACGTACAGAACAATTTGCCAACAAGTACAACTTCCGACGAGATACTGAACTTTTGCTACAATAGTCTTCCCAGTTGTGTTCAGACATGTCTGTTGTATCTTGGCATATACCCGGAGAACTATATAATCTTGAAGGAAGATATAATGAAGCAATGGGTAGCTGAATGTTTTATCCGTGCACCAACAGAGAAAGAAAAAATGGAAGTGGCCGGGAGCTATTTTGATATGCTTGTAAATATGGGCATGATCCAACATATAGACATAGACTATAGCAATGCGGTATTGTACTATGCAGTGAATCACATGGTACATGATCTTATTACTTCTAAGTCCATAGAAGATAATTTTATCACTGTGATAGATTATTCTCAGAGGCAATTGCGGCTTTCTAACAAGGTTAGTCGTTTGTCCCTCCAGTTTGGCGGCGCACCATTTGCAACTACACCAGCAAGTACTGGACTATCACAAATTCGGTCGCTTACTTTTATTGGACTGATGAGCTGCTTTCCTTCAGTTGTGGAGTTTAAGCTTCTTCGATTTCTGAACCTTCATATTTGGAGTGATCAACCAAGCACATACTTCGACCTCAGGGTTATCTGTGAATTTGTTCTGTTGAGATATTTGCAGGTCACCTGCAGCGACACCGTATATCTTCCAGATCAGATGCAAGGTCTGAAACACTTGGAAACACTTGAAATAAATGCAAGAGTAATAGTTATTCCATCGGATGTTGTTCATCTTCAGAGCTTGTTGCATCTCCGTCTCGGAGGTGGGACAGAACTGCCTGATGTGACTGGTATACCCAGAAATGTCACTGTGCCTAGTGTTGCCAATTTATTGGATGAGTCAAGCAGTCCTCCAAAATCAGTGATGACAATCGAGTTGTTGCCACCCATTTGTAGAATCCCCGAGTGGATTGGACAGCTTAACAACCTCTGCATTCTGAAAGTTGTCGTCGGTGAACTGCTAAGGGATGATATCCATATCCTGGGAGGATTGCCAGCCCTGACTGTTCTCACATTGCATGTACAGCGACGAACTACAGAACTAATTGGCTTCACACCTGGAGCATTTAATGCTCTAGAATATTTTGAGTTCAGGTGTGGCGTACTGCGCCTGATGTTTGAGGAAGGAGCAATGCCCAATCTTCAGAGGATTAAGCTAGGTTTCAATTCTCACAGAGGAGAACAGTACGGTCGTTTGCTTGTGGGCATTGAGCACCTGTCAAACGTCCAGGAGATTTCTGGAATAATTGGGTCAACCGTCGGTGCAGAGGAATATGACTTGCAAGCTGCAGAGTCTGCATTCAAGGATGCCACTGGCAAACATCATAGTAACGTCAGCATAAAAAGATCAGATATTGTTGTGGAAGAGTATGGTCCTCTAGAAAAACAGCATTTGGTGCGAGGGAAACACCCATCGACATCAAGTGAACATACTGGAAGTCGAAAACAAGAGTCCCAGCAAGCTATAAAGCAAAGCTCCCATAACAATTCTCAGTTGATTAGCAGGTATATGGTTTCTTATCCTGGTTCAACACTTTCTTTCTTGATTATGCAAAGAAGTGCATAACAGCCCGCAGCATTGTTAGCACAATGGCAGACAAACTGAGGATTAATTAGCCATAAAAAATCTGCACTAACCCATTGCTTTCTTGAATCACATCTCTGCTGTATGGCATAATAATAGCCAGAAAGGGCCCAACTCAACTTCCACCTTTTATTGTTACCGTTTTTGTGTTTTCTTACATGGATTTGACAGGTGCAATTAAAAATGTCAGGAATCTTTAGTGTTTATTCGAGCTATAAAAGTATAAAAATAAAATTTTCTCCTGCAAAAGTCTGACTTTTTTTTCTACCAGGAGAAGTGATGGCAAGAAACAAGCAAGTGTGGAGCTACGGAATGACCCGCGATCATCGGTGCAGAAGGTGTGATCCCTAATGTCATAAGTTTAATTTCTTCCAAATAAATTCATGAAATTTTTATGTTCATTCATGTTATAATCTTTCCTTTTGTACCATCATAGAAGGTAAGTGCATGACTTACAAGTACAAATCTCCAAATTATGAGAAAGGACTCTGAGGAAATGAAAAGTACAAAGTGAATCTAAAAAAGACAAACAAAATCCACCTAACGAGAAGTACAACGATGCTATCTCCAATGCCACAAATTGTGATTCCTAAGCTGGAAAAAACAGAAACGGAAATCTAAGCTTGGAGATGATCTATTAGTAAGAAAGTTAAGCCATTTTTTTCCACTGTAAAAGAAGTTTTCTCTTAGTCATGTGTTTTTTGTTTTATTTTATTAACCTTGTAATTTTAGAAGTATACAAAGGTTTTTTCCAAAATGGGAAGCCCTTGTCCTATACATCGATTGATGCACACAGCTAACTTTATTACGGAGTTCTAATCCATTCGTAGAAATAAAGTAAATAACTTGCTGATGGGCTAGAACAACCACCAAAAAATTACATGTTGCACTTATGCATCATAAATCTTATTTCTAGACTCATTGAAAAATAGTGTGCGCTACTATCTCCAAGTTTTTTTCACTCAGAGGGCAGAGACTCCTGTGATTCCGCATGCTGCAATAAGCACCACATACCAGTGGGTAGGCTAAGTTACAAACTCTAATTTTGTTTAAAACATAATCACTGCACCAATTTCAAATAGTCCAACATAAAGCGTACCCCCCTCCCCCTCTGTGTTTGAGCATTAATTAAGTTGTGCACTAACTCCTGCCAACCATTTTCCGAGAAAAAGCCATGTGTCCGCCACAAAAGTTGAGAAAAGGGACATGGGAAAGAGAAATTGATATTGAATGGTTTCTTTCTCGTCACAAAACAGCACTTCTTACTCTCATTCCACTTGCTCCTTGGACTTTGCTCTTAGTTTCGGTTACACTAGCACCTATGAGGTACCAACGAAGTGTTTGATCTTCGGCAGTACTTTTAGTTCATAATAAACTTTTGGCAAAAGTGGCGAGTGTTGTTCACCGTCTCAGAATACATCGATTTGATCAAAGAAGACTTCATTGGACCAAATGTAGCAAGGCCATCCATTTATCACCTGTGATTACTAGAGATAACACTAAGAGATAATCCAGTATATCACATAAATTTTGTCTTCTTTAGCTGACATAGTGTATAAGAAAAGACTGAGCTATAAACCATGTACGCGCATGCAAACCCACGGTCATATCTAATGTACTCTGTCCATCTGGAAATGTATGGCGTTTTTGTTTTGTTTTGTTTAGACAATTTTGATCAACATTAAGATGTTAAAGAGTTACTTCTCACACCTTAGAAAAGATTGTGATTCTTGGTGGACATTAATGGTTTCGGAAATGGAAGAACATTAGGACTCCTTAGTAAATTACCACTAACATCCTTACATCAACACCCAAAAATACAGACAAAAAGGCAACGGACTAGGTAGATCCAACATATATCTCCTAGCCTAGTCTCGTCAATAGCAAAACGCTTCATCACAACGGCTTCTAAGCGTTTGCTTCCTGTGTGATTAATTCAACATTGTTGGGTCATCCTATCGATCTCAATATCTCATCCCTACCCAATCCATTTGGTTCCTTTCGCAGGTGATCGTAATCAAGATAGTGGACATTACAGACAAGCGGTGGAAGTCCAGTGCCTTCAAAGTCCTTTCGAAGTTCCATGGTAAGTTTGGAAAGATAATCATATCATATTTTTTCACTCGATCATTAACGGTAATGTTAAAAATATGACGTCGGATTTTTGACCATGGTAAATGCAAGGTTTCTCATGGCAATTATATTTGTCGTGATGATGGCAGTTTCCTTTAGCAAGCATGGCAAATCCTTTCACGCCAACTATAATTGCCATGAAAAACGTTTGATTTACCATGGTATAAAAATCTGACGTTTGTTTTGTAGTAGGGAAGCCCATGATTAATTGCCATGTGAATTTTATAGCAAGCTTGATGCTTTGTTTGTTTTGTTTTTTTGCCAGGGACCAATTCGGTAGCGGCAAACGAGGAGGAGGGGACGCTAACTGTGGTGGGGGACCTGGACCCGGTGGTCTTAGTGCTGGCATTACAGAAGGCCAAACTCAATGTGCAGATCGTCAGCACGGGGTCGCATATCTTCTCAATGGGCGAGGGGTTGATGAACAAACCCGAGGGACGCAAAATGCCTGGACGTAACCCGCCCGAGGGACAACAGAAGCCTGAATCTAACCCAACCGAGCTGCCGCACAGTCTCATCCCCCCGTACTCCCCTCCCTACCGGCCACCCCCCTACCGTCAACACCGACACGAGGTCCACCAGTCCCGGGAGGACCCCAACTCATGTGTCATCCAGTGATTTTTTTTGCATGGGTATTGTGGATTGTATTCATCATAAATAATGTTAGAGCATCTACAGCCGGACCTCTCAAACCTGCCTCATACGTCTGGACATGCTGCCTGGTCACGTTTTTTCAACCCAGACGGTCCCCTCAAATGGCTCTCAAACGCCCGGGTTGACAGCAAACGCCCGGGTTGACAGCACCCCTCATGTCCAACCCAAACATGGCGCGGATATGGGGGCACCCGGGCACGCCTGCCACGTCGGTCCCAGTCCACGTTGGCCCACTCGACCCCACATAAATTCCTCTTCATCCGCTCGCCGGACTAAACCCTAGCCACTTCACTTCCTTTCGCCACCCAAGCTCGTCGAGTCCCCTGAGTTAGCTCGTGTCCCATGCCCTACTCTACCTTGCCGGCGGCCGGACCAACATTCTAAGGAGCGCAGACAGCCGTCGGACATGGCCATTGCAGAGACGAGCGAGCGGGGAGCGGAATCGGGTGAGCTCCGCTTAGATCTGGTTTCACGTTGCATGTAATAATATGGATTTGAGGTATCCGGATGTGGAATACATTTTTTGAGCCGTGGCCGGTCACTGTCCGCGGACATGCCGGGGCGCGTCTGCAGGCGTTTGAGGGGTCGGATTTGCCAAGTCCGACTGTAGATGCTCTTACACACGTACACTAGAGCACAATTTGGAAGACTGCGCAACCAACAAGCGGTGCTACCTTCGGAGTGACCAAGATTAGCTAGAGTGTACTCCCTCCGTCCACCAATGAAGTATATGCTTGGCATTTAAATTTTATGCACAAAAAAATGTACTTCTATCTTCTTAATGCATTTTAAAATAGAAAATAGATTCTTCTCACTCATCACAGGTAATCAAGACCAAGAACATTTGACACCTGATCTCCTCATTTTCTACACGCGCTTAGCTAATTGGGGTGAGGAGAGAGATGGTGGCACTTTCCAGTGTTGCAGTGGGGGTTTTCCCCACTGTGTTTTCTTATAAAAAAAGTGTTAAGTTATGAAAATGCCAAAAAAATCCTATAAGTTGCCATGAGAACAATGCAAAAAATCATTCTCATGTTTGCTTATAATCAAACTGCCACAGTAGTTTATTGATGAAACTACCATAGTCTAATTAAAAAAATTGACATGTTGCTTATATTAAAACTGCAATGTATAGTAACTAAAATTGTCAAGGTCTAATTTATAAATATGCCATGCTATATATAATAAAACTACCCTGGCCTAATTAAAACTACCATAGACAACTTACATAGAAACTGCCATGGTCTAATCAAAATATAATTGCCATGGCCCAAATAATAAAAATGTCATGGTACATACAATGAAACTACCATGGTCTATTTAAATAAAAATGTCGCGCTATCCATAAATAGAATTACCATATTCTCACTTATAAAAATGCCATGCTACCTATAAATAAAACAACTATGGCCTAATGAAAACTACCATGGTCTAATAGATATAGGAAAATGTGATGGTATGATTAATTTTTTTTCCATGGCACAAAAAAAATGCCATGTGGAAAATTTAAAAATTGCCATGATATGTATTTTATTTTTTTGGAAAAAATCTCTCTCTCTCTCTCTCACACACACACACACACAAATTGCCTTGGTACAAAAATATGTCATGTGGCAAATTTTAAAATTTCCATGATATGTATTTTCTTTTTCGAAAAAGTCTCACACACACACAAATTGCCTTGCCACAAAAATAAAAAATGCCATGTCATTAAAAATAAATTTACCGTGCTATATATGAAAAAATGTCATTCTCTTGATTTAAATTTTTTTAGATTGCCATGGTCTTACTAATTAAAAAATGACATCCTCTCGATAATAGAAACACCATGCTCTTGATAATATAGATGACATGCTCTTAGTAATAAAAATGTCATAATCTTAATAGTAAAAAATGTTATGCTCTTAATAATAAAAAATGTCGTGCTCTTGATAAGAAAAATGGCATGTTGTTTCACGGCTATGGTGGAGAAGATCATCCACGGCTGCCCTTGCCCTTCTTGGCGCCTTTGTTGTCCTTATCACAGAAGTACCGGTCGAAGACGCAGTAGGGATCGAGCCGGATCTTCTCATCCCGGGGCTGTCCTCACTGTCGTTGTCCTCCTTCTCCTCCTTTGATGGCAGTTCGGTCACGGCATGGACCGCCCGATTCCGCTCTTGGGCGAGGGCGCGCGTGTTCCTCCGCTGTCGCTTCTTCACAACACGGGCGCGGATGACCTCCTCCTCTGCGGCTGCCCGCTTCGTCGCATGAGCCGCCCCCATGGCCGCCATGTCGGCAGTGAGACGAGCATCGGCGACCCTTATCCCCTCCTTCCCACGACGGGCACACCAGTCCAGGTGGGACTCATAGTCCACCCGACAGGTGATGGGGAACTTGCCAGGGTTTGGTCCGACGAGCGGATGTGGAGAAATATATGTGGGTTCGGGTGGGTCAGCGTGGGCTGGGCGCGAGTGACGGGCGCGCCCGGGCGCCCCCATATCTATCCCATATTTGGGTTGGATATGAGAGGTGCTGGTCAGCCCGAGCGTTTGAGGCGCTGTTTGGGTCAATTTTTCGTCACCGGTCAGTGACTGAGCAGTCCGTCCGAGCGTATAGAGCGGGTTTGGGACATCCGGTTGTAGATGCTTTAAAGCCAACCGGTCGATGCCCCGGCCTCTCATCCCTAATTATGAACACCATACTACTATAGATTTTTTTTCTTTCATCGATACTAGTAGTATAGAATTTGCCCCATCCAATATGGGGGCTGCTAAGCGTCGCGAGCCATCGGATATTACAAAATCAAGCGGCTGAATGTTTTTCTCTTCTTTGCAACAATGATCTTTTTGCGGAAACACTTGAGATTGTGTTGAGATTTTTTTTGCAGTATAGGTTGGGTTGCGGGATTATTATTTTCGCAACATAGGTCGTGTTGCGGTTTTTTCTGTCTTCACTTTTTTTGCAACAAAGGTATTGTTGCAGAATTTTTTTGCAAGATGTTGCAATTTTTTTCTTTATCTTCACCTTTATATGGTGTTACGGAAGAAAGTTTTGCAACATAACTGATGTTGCACAAATCTTTCTTGCAATAGATTGGATGTTGCAAAAGAAAACACCACCATCATTCGTCACAAGCCTGCCGGGTGGTGTTGAGGGAGGAGCGGCCCTGCCCGCCCCACCCGGCGCCGCCGCCAGCATGCGCCGGACCTCCAACCAGGTGGCCTCGCTGCCATCTTCCTCTCCGACAAGGTGGACGCCATTGATGAGGAACTTGCGTACAGGAGAGAGGTTGGAGAAGAGATGAGATGAGGGAAAGAGATGTGTGTGGTCCAATAAACCAGGTGTCGATCAACGGAGGAGGCGGATGCCTGTACTAGATCCGCCGGTTGAGCGATAGCCTTTTCCATCTAAATATTGGCATCCTTTTCCAACAAAAAAGTAGTACATGTGCAGGGCCGGCCCTGGGGCATGGGCAGGGGGGCAACGGCCCAGGGCCCAGCCCAGGGAGGGGCCCGTGATGTAGTGCACATATATAATATAGCCAAGCAAAAATAGGTGAGAAAAAAATTTATGAGAGAAGAAAAACGAGATGAGGTAGGCCCATCAGATAGCAGGTAGGGATTAGCGAAGCGTCATGCACGCCGCACGGCAGGGCCGCTCGTTTAGATTGTGAAACAAATCAATCGAAGATTTCGCAGACGCCTCGCTCGTCTGTTCGTCCACTCGTCGCTGTGGTCGCCTCGGTCACCGCTGTGCGCGTCGCCCGCCGTGCGGCAATCCAGCAGCCGCAGCCCGCAGCAGTACGTATACGTATGTATGTGAGCAGTGAGCGCAGCCCGCAGCAGTACGTATATGTATGTATGTGAGCAGTGAGCGCAGCCCACAGCAGTACGTATACGTATGCATAACTCTCTGTACCATGTTCCTGATCCATCCCTGCAAACCCCAATTTCAGTAATTTCTTTTATTTTTTAGAACGTATTCAACTATTCATCCATGATCCATCCTCTAATTTCAGTGTACATGAAGTTCCAAATTTTAATGTATAATTTTCGAATTCAATCTTTCATAGTATGTATTCAACCATCCTTTTTTTTGTCATTCTATGCACATGTCTAGGGTTCCAATCATTCAAATCATCCGATGTATAAATTTCTAATTCCTTGAATAATTTTTTCTTCATAATATTAGAACATTAGTCCGCCATGTTGCCTAAGAAGCATTTGTCAGTTGTTCAAACAAGGAGAAAAAAGATAGAAAGGGATCTGAAGATTCAACAACTGAAGGGTACTTAAGTATTATTGTTGTCGATGGAGTCAGTTGAATTTGGTTCTTATCATGTTACTTTCAATTTTCTATCTTTTTAGTATTTCTGTCGTAATATGGCCTTGTCCAACAATTATTATGTTTAACTTTATGTACCATGCACGCGCATACATATATATGATCTTAGAACATAGGGGCACATGGCATCGAATTCGCCTAGGGCCTCCCGAAACACAGGGACGGCCCTGTACATGCGTATACATACATCGGGTTATACATCGTTGATCTGGGGGACACATAATCAACCCGCACGTGAACTGATAATCAAAAGAAACGAAGAACCATGCAGATGGCACACGAACAACAATGCAGTTGCCTCGCTAAACCGCCCAACTTCGCGCGCCAACCCACGTACTCGTACCATCGACCTCACCATTCCCAACCCCAATCTTCCTCCGTCATCACCGATGCTACCACTACTAGTACCAAAGCAATTCACCACCACAGCGCCATGTCCACCGCTGCCGCATCTGCATGCCACCCATGTCTCCTCCGCCGCCACCCTTCCTCTGCCTCCTCGTCCCGCTCCTCCTCGTCGTCTCCGGCGCTGAGCCGACCGGCGGCAGCTGCGGTGGCGGGGCCGAAAGCTGCGGCGACCTCTTGCTCCCGTTCCCCTTCCACCTCAACTCCTCCGCCGCCAGCGCTGACGCCGATGGTAACTCCTCCGCCCCCTTCCACCTCTCCTGTGACGGCGGCGGTGGCCACAATGCCACGCCCACACTCACGCTCGGCGCCGGGGCTTTCCGCGTCCTGGAGTTCCTCCCCACGGGAACGTCCCTCCTGCTCGAACATGATTTTGCAAAGGTACTAGCAACTTTATGGGCTATATGGTGGGCAAGAAGAAGAGCTCTACAGGAGGGGGAATTTCAGTCACCGCTGTCCACTTTCGCTTTTACTCTCTTCATTTATATATATAAAACCACTATGAAATATACGTTTTGCGGCTATACAAGGCCACCAACAATAATTAAGGCAAAATTAATGATATTTTCTCATAGTACTAACAACCTATTTAATAGTTGCATGCATGCAGTCATAATGATAATTAGCTACTTTCTTCATTCAGTTTTTTTGCATGCGTGTGGGGTATTAATAATTACAATAAATGAAAAAAAGCTGACTTTTAAATTAGACATTAAATTTTACATTAATATTTATAGTTTGAATTTGTGGTCTTGTATATAAAAATGAAGAAAGTATCACAAAGTTCTTTCCTGCAACAACCGCTCGGAATGCCTAGGCTCACTGGATTGCTCCAGCGCAAGGCGATGCAGATATCTCACGTCATGAAGACCGAGGTGCAATTGCGGCTATCCGTCAGACAGCTAATGGGACTTATCTGGGATCCTCGGTCAGAGTCATAAGGGATCAGGTTGATCCAGAGGCTTTGGAGGCAATGGCCTGAGGGGAAGGACTTTCTTTGGCTAGCAATTTAATACTGCACAAGATTCAGGTGGCAACTGATTACGTAACAACAGTCAAGCAACTCCATGAAGCTTACTCCCTCCTTTCAACTATATAGAGTCTAATGCGTTTTTTAAGACCGTCTTTGACTGTTGACAAGATTAATAATACATAACATGCATAATGTGAAAATTATATCGTGGAAGCTCCTTTCACACACGAATTTAACGATATGGTTTGTGTAAGTTGCATGTCATATATTATTGCTCTAATATTTAGTTAAAGTTAGTCTCAAAAAACGCATTAGGCCCTATATAAATGAAAGGAGGGAGTACTTGAGCTGTAACGGTCTGATTATAGATGACATCAGGGAGAAGAAGGAGTTCCAGGTGGCGGAGATACTCCACGAGAGAAGAGATCATCATACTAAAGCACACAACCTGGCAAGGGCAGCTTTGTCTTTAGATTTTGGTCGCTATATGTGGCTACTCCTTCCTTCTGGTGAAGAGTGCACATCTAGTTTCAAAATTTTATTCACAAAAAAGTGTAGTTCTATCTTTTCTATATATTTTAAAGTAGAAAAAAATACTTCTCTCCCATCACACGATAATCAAGACCGATAACAACCTACAAATGATCTTCTTAATTTCTACATGCACTTAGGTCATTGAGGGTTGGATAATTAAAAAAAAAAGATGGTTGCTTGCATCTTTTCAATGCATTTTTTACTTAACTCCATAATTTATCCTAAAATTTCTAGATATACACTTGTTAAGCCAGATTTCTTGTTTATCCGTGATCTTGCTCCTTAGTTAATACTAGTGTGCAGCTCAAAAAAACAAAAAAAGTTAACACTCATCAACTGGTTGCTCTCGGGAGAGGGTGCTTTTGTTTTTCAGTTCTCACCGAGAAACCCACGGTCACTGAAGAAAATTATCCCATTAATTCTGCCGCGTCTTCTGGGCTGTGTTACTGTGTGCGTTGCACTTCCCTGATTAATTGATGGTAAACGTTTGTGGCCGGCGGACCAGCCGAAACTTCGGCCGGTCACGCGCGGCAGGTACAGGGTGTGGGCCTCTTGCGACAGCTAGTCCACCTGCTCGCTTGACCCCTCTCGATCCTCTTCTCTCGCTCAGCGTTCATCTTCTTCCCCTTGATCCCTTTCCTCTCTCCGCCCCTCCTCGTCTTCCTCGTTCAGATCCCGCTGCCGGCTAGCCCCAGTCCCATGTATGTCTCCATCTCCAACATCAGTGCCCATAAACACTTCTTCCACTGCTCCAGCTTTGCAGATTCCTTCCGCCCGGCGAGCCGGACTTGGGAAGCTGCCATGGACATGCGTCCGCGAGCTGCTGCTCACAATTTTCGTACGCTGGAACCGTCCACTGAAGATGCTACAACCACGGCAGCGCGACCTCCTCCCCCCACCGCTGCACCATGTTGTCCCACAACAAACCTGGAAGCATTTTTTTGCTCCTCCATTGATGCTGCAACCGACTACCCAAAAAGCTACAATCCTTTTGATCGAAAGCTTCAACCTGCGGCATATAAAGTTTTAACCGGACACCATGCACCGAAAAAAGCTACATTCATTCATATGAAAGCTGCAACCGTAGTTGGAAAAAGCTTCAACCTGCTTCTGTAGACAGCTTCGACCGGCTGAAAGCTTCAACCCCGTAGAAAAGCTGCAACCCCCCGTTGAAGGTGCTCGAACCGTTGTGCAGAAAAGTTGCAACCCCCAAGTCAATGGCAGCGATGGGAAGCAAATTAATGAGGCAACCAACGACAAGAACTTTGCTGAAAACGGCCAAGGTTTTTGCTACAACCGTCACCAAATTTTGCTACTACCGGCGACGGAATTTGCTACATCTATCATGGCGGAGCTGCGACGTACTATGGTGGTGGATTTTTTTTGTTGCAACCGTCCTCGGATTTTGCTACTACCGGCGTGGGATTTTGCTACATCCATCCATGGCGGAGTCACGAGCAGCGACGGCGGCGATGAAGAAGAATTGCTGCAACCATTTGTTCGTTTTTGCTACGATCGGCACCGAAATTGCCATGGCCGATAAGCGCGGCCGGCAAAGGAACGAGCGCGGGCGGCCAAGGATACGGTGGCGAGCACGGGTTGCCGGCGAGCACGAGGCCAAGGACGAACGCAGGTGGTGCGAGTGGGGACCGGCAACGAGAAACGCCGGCGAGGATGGGGACCTGCGACGAGCGCGGGCGGCGCCATGGCCGGGGTGACGAGCGCCACAGGCGGCCAGGGCGACAAGCACAGGCGGTGCCAAGGCGGCAAGCGCGGGCTTCGTGGGCGTGCATCCATGGCGGCCTCACTACAAGAAATATGTCAACTTATGACCACCACTATTGGTCACTGAAAGGTCACAAATTTCCATTTATGACCTTTTTGTGACCAAAAACATAAGGTCAAAAGCTGGGCGTCGTAAACTGACTATAGCGACCTTTCTTCTGGAATGGTCGCAAATGTTTATGACCAAAATAAGTCCACTGTGGCGTTTTGGTCACTAGCAACCTCCCCAAGCCACGTAGGCATCCAGCGTGGCAAGCTGATGTGGCACAAGATTCAGCCCGGTCCAATTCGATTTTCTACATGGGCCTAGCCCAACAATTCGGCCTATTTGTGTTTTTTTCTGTGTGTCAATTTTTGGTTGGGTTCATGGGCCAAGCCCAATATTGCAGCCTTTTTATTGTTGGGTTGTGGCCTTTTTGTCTAAACGAATTTAGTTTTTCTTTTTTTTCCAAAAGAAGGGTCCACTAGTCAGATGGGTCCCAGTTGTCAGGTTCTAGTAACAGGTTCCCATTAATTCAGACTCATATTCTTCATATTTCAAGCATTATTTAGATTTTCGGAGACAAAAACACACATGATACTTAAATAAGAGCAACCAGATCACATAATACAAGCTCTATCCATTCCAATACAGAAGACCATACTGCTTTACAAGCTCTACAAGTGTAACAAGCTCTACAATTGTAATACTAACAAACTCTACAAGTTCTTAGATTCAGACTCCTAACAAGCTCTACTAGATGAACAACATGCCGGACTCGCTCGACGACCATAGTCAGGGCTGGGAACAAACAAAACAACAACATGGCTTCCACTGTCATCCTGTTACATGAATCAGAGAAGAATTAGAATAACTGGGGAAAATATATGTCGTAGCTAACAAAGTAAGAAACAATAGTTAACAAGTCTGAGTCATAGAAGCTAGAAGTGTCTCTTCAGAGAGACGAGAACTTAGAATTGATGCATGGATCTTATTCTAAACAGCATAAACACCATGGCAATAACAAATTAACAGTAACAAGATCAGTGTTAGCAGAATTAAGTACAAGGCAATCACGGGTACCAATCCAGTGCAAGTTAATAGAGAAAATATGTCAAAGTTACTCAGATTTACTAATGTGTTTTTCATACTACCAAATTGAAGGTAAAAGATGTGTACTGATTCAACACTGCAAACTGATTTCTGAAAGCTTTACCAAAACATTGTTTAGTCGCTTGGTGCTAAAGCGATAGATGTTGAACACTAACTGCCAGCGATAGTAACAACCAGCAGGTACTGCACCTGCGACCGCCATCACTAGCTTGGAAGCAATAAGCACAGCATAGGTAGGATAGGAATCATCCTGGTTGTGTGTTCACGAATCACCTAATAGGTGCCGTGCCGCATAATTGATTTCCTGAACTCAGTATGCTACACTTGTCTATCCCAAATCAGGGCTCATGAATCCTCATCAAAGTGTGAAATTTTACCTGAAGTAGGGCAGTGGCCACGTCGAAAACCACGTACAGGTCAATGGTCTGCGGGGCATGAGAAGCACATCAGGAACCCGGCAGTCGCAAGTGGCAGACGAAAAAAATACTGCTAGGGAATCTGTACACGAATTAGGCATAGAGCAGCAAAATAAGATATATATTCATGATCTTCACAGCATGAATCCAAATCCTACGGCTGATAGTGGCCCTTTTTATACTACAAAAGACACCTGTACATGACCATTGACACCGTTGAAGAATCACAACAACACACTAAGAACAATGACAGGCTCCGCATGCCTGTGACATACTGTACACGGCAATAGGAGCAAAAATCTAATAAATTCATTACAGGCTTGCCAATAAAAATAACAAGTTACCTACACACAAGGAAACATAAACTTGAGAGGTTGAGATCAAGGCCTATCAACTACATCATATATATATGCATCAAAAAACAAGGCCATATGGACCAATGCATCATAATTATCAGTTTTAAACACTACAGGATCAGACCGACTGACCAAGCCTGATGAATCAATAGGTGTGAAATGCATTGACACTTTGCTCTGTCTTAAAATTGACAGCTATATTAATTCATATTTATACTCACTAGAGATAGTCATAATATTGGGACGTGGACACTCATCAAGATAACTCTAAAAGAGTTTGACAAGATATGCAACCGTAGTCATAGATCCAGAACAATAAAAATAATCACATTCGATTCTGATGAACACTTATTTACGCTGGATCTCGAACATCATAGACACTGTAGTTGTCGGGCAACTCTATCTACACCATTCTAATGCTTAAACACTGTCTACATGAGCATTTTAATACCACTCACCGTTTCATTTGACCACACAAATAATCTGACAAGCACGATGCAGATGCCACCCAGGTAGGCGATCAGTTTTTCTAGACAATAGACAATAGAGCAATCATGCCCTGTGCAAGTTAACAAATGCAAGGGAAACAAGAAGCTTCACCAGCTTTTAGCTGGCAAACTCTCAAGGTTGACCACCCCAACAGCTTCAGCAGCAGCTTTTAGCTGGCAAACAAATCAAGTTAGTTGGTTCGACAAAGGAAAACAAAGCAAGCTTATTTTCTTGACTATTTACAGAACTTGTAATAGAAAAGTAAAGTGTTGGGCGTGCAGAAAAGGGCAAAGAAGAAAGTCGATGCCAATCACAACTTCTATAGATGGAGATAGACAGAAATAGATAACATTTCTTACATATCTAGCTACAGCCCAACTTGTAAATCATATTCAGTCATGTCACAGTTGAGAGTAAATGTTGACAGTTTATGGACATTTTGCTAGAAGGACATGTCACACTTGTATTCACATCCACATTGATCTAATGGATCAATTGAAGGCAGTTTTTATTTATTTGCATGCACTTTAAGTCAAATGGGATAATCAAAGACAGACACTCTCTATCCAAGTGATTTTAGTACTAGTGCCCGGAACCAACAGGTGGTTTACCTGATTCAGAAATTCATCCAGCCTCCTAACTAGCCGTATGATGCTTCTTTCAAAAATGTCAGTCATTTCTGTCACCTCTCCGAAGGTGGCGCCCTGTGAGGAAAATGTTTCAGGACTCTACACAGAATATAACTACAATAACTGCAGTAGCAATACAGATGCAGAGTATGATTGCATCAGATGTCGAGATTATGCATGATAAGAATCGCAGAACATTACAAGTGCACCTACTAATCCACAATCAACATCTGATTTCACAAGAGATCTACAAGTACATCTGATACAAAGGTATTTTCTAGTTAGGAACTCAATTCTGGAAGTTTGGAATAAGTAGCCGATAATAATTTCATTCAGTTGGCACCAAACAATGAATCAACACTTAAGACAGACTACTTTCAAAATGGAATAATGCCCAACTGTTCCAGCAATGAATCAACACTTAAGACTACTTTCAAAATGGATCAATGCCCAACTGTTACAGCAATGAATCATCAGCACGCAAGGCCTTGACTGCTAATAGCTAACATGACTGATAAGACTAATTCAGCTATCCTAAACACAACAATTCCCTTACCAGATTGGTCTGTTTAAAAACCACGATATCGCTTCCGTATGCAGCAAAGGTGTATTCCTTGAAGGACGCGAGAGCGCGGATCTTCTTGGGCAGTTGAGGTCCTTAAATCGCAAAGAAAATTCACGCACCATGAGCGGGAGAGCTAAAAAAACACTGAACATAAGAAACCGAGGTACTGAATAGCAGGCTCACCGGCAAGGACCAAACTGAGCTTGGCACACTGCACAACAAGAACAGAAAACAACATGATTAGTTATATCGCAAAATGGAAGTCGGCTGCATCAGAGTTATATGTAAAGCCCTGATCCAAAGTAGGTACTGCTTCCATGCCCTGCGGGAGGGAGAGAGGGAGATAATAAGTTACCTGATCCGAAGCTCCTGGTGCTCCTCGGTGCCATCGTTGTCGAGGACGAGCGGATCCGGAGGCGTTGCTGTCGAAGAGGAGGGGGTCCGGTGGCGGCCTTGTCGGAGAGGCGAGGATCCACCGGCGGAGAGGAGCTGATCCGGCGGCGGCCTTGTAGGAGGATCTCACGCGCACCGCCACCACCGCCAAGGAAGTTCATCTCAGCCGTGCGCAACGAAGAGGTCCACACCACCACCGAAACCCTAGCGGGAGGAAGTGATGCGGGCGACCACATGAGGCGGGGTAAAGCAAATCGACGCGGTGGTGAAGAGGGAGTGCAGCGAGAGGAAGCTGTGGGTAGGCTTGGCGACGCCGGAGGATGCCGGAATCAAGCGGGATCCGTAGGTGGTTGTGGAAGATAGGAGTGGTGCATGGGAGAGGGAGAGACGAGCGAAAGAGAGGTTGCCTGAGGTGGGAGGAGAGAGAGATGGATGGGTGGTGGCTCTGCCTAAGGTGGGAGGAGAGGGAGAGGCCACCGGCCGGCGAGGTTTGGATCGGTGGCGGCAGCGATGTGGGAGATGAGGGAGGGATGGGATCGGGGAGAGGAGGGAGATGAGGCGGAGGACTGGTTCGGGAGGGGGCGGCGGCGGCGAGGAGATGGGGGATCAGAGCTAGGGTTTGGGCTGCGGGTGGGGTATCTCCTTTTCAGTTTTTTTCTTTTTTTTCTGTAGATAGATGGATGGATGGATGGATGTGGGATGGAGAGATGGATGGATGGATGGATGGGCTCCATGTCATCGATCCGTGGGAAGAGTTTTGATTGGTTTGGAAAAACCATTGATTTAAGTAGTTTCCAAGTACTAAAAATTCATTGATTTTGTGAAGTAGCTATCAAAAATATATTGCAAAAGGGCATCACACAAATTTTCACTAGAGTTAGACCACATTTCATGGATAAGGACTAATTTGTATGCATTTCTGATCTTTGTAGCTATTTTTAATCATTTTCCGAGTGGCAAAAATAGGTTTTTTTTAAAGAACCTACCAAATATTTGTTGCAAAATTGGACTCCATCAATTTTCTAAAATACTAGTCCATATTTAATATACAATTGACAAAATGGTTGGGTGTAAAAAGTTTTGATCCACCTCTCGTGAAAAAGACAAATTTCCGCCGATTCAGGTGGAAGCGGGTCAAATTTGAACTGCAGCTGCCTCATAGTTTGCTATTTATTTTTTACAAAAATCATTTCTAGGTACATAAGTATCTATTTAATCAGAGAAACACCAAAAGTTTTTCAAGATTCAACCACTAGCTAGGAACGGTCAAGCCCGCTGTTTTGACCGCATTTTGAAACGGGCATAAACAATTCAAAAAAAAACCAAAAAATTGGGAAACCTTCACATTGTGTCATTATATGTGGCCAAGTTCCCAAGAAAAATAACAAACTTGTAATACAGCAATTATTTTAAAAAAGTGTTCTCAGAAACGAGCTATCATGTGTGGAGATCAATGGCTTTCAAGCCAAATGATCAATCTTATGGCCACATTCATGGCATAGTTTGTTCAAATGATCTCATATTGTGCACAAGGGTGCATATTGGAATGGCAAACAATGTTGCCTAAGGAAGTTTTCATTTTCGTTGGACGAAAAAACCATTTTCCATTTTTTGAGTGCCCGAAAGGAGGTTTTTTTGTGAAGGAACTACCAAATAATTGTTGCAAAATTGGACCGAATCATTTTTATAAAATACTACGCCATATTTAATGCACAATTGACAAAATGGTTGGGTGTAAAAAGTTTTGATCCACCTCTCGTGAAAAAGACAAATTTCCGCCGATTCAGTTGGAAGCGGGTCAAATTTGAACTACAGGTGCCTCATAGTTTGCTATTTATTTTTTTTAAAAATCATTTCTAGGTACATAAGTATCTATTTAATCAGAGAAATACCAAAAGTTTTCCAAGATTCAACCACTAGCTAGGAACGGTCAAGCACGCCGTTTTGACCGCATTTTCAAACGGGCATAAAAAATTCAAAAAAAATCAAAAAATTGGGAAACCTTCGCATTGTGTCATCATATGTGGCCAAGTTCCTATGAAAAATAACAAACTTGTAATACGGCAATTATTTTAAAAAAGTGTTCTCAGAAACGAGCTATCATGTGTGGAGATCAATGGCTTTCAAGCCAAATGATCAATCTTATGGCCACATTCATGGCATAGTTTGTTCAAATGATCTCATATTGTGCACAAGGGTGCATATTGGAATGGCAAACAATGTTGCCTAAGGAAGTTTTCATTTTCGTTGGACGAAAAAACCATTTTCCATTTTCCGAGTGCCCGAAAGGAGGTTTTTTTGTGGAGGAACTACCAAATAATTGTTGCAAAATTGGACCGAATCATTTTTATAAAATACTACGCCATATTTAATGCACAATTGACAAAATGGTTGGGTGTAAAAAGTTTTGATCCACCTCTCGTGAAAAAGACAAATTTCCGCCGATTCAGTTGGAAGCGGGTCAAATTTGAACTACAGGTGCCTCATAGTTTGCTATTTATTTTTTTTAAAAATCATTTCTAGGTACATAAGTATCTATTTAATCAGAGAAATACCAAAAGTTTTCCAAGATTCAACCACTAGCTAGGAACGGTCAAGCACGCCGTTTTGACCGCATTTTGAAACGGGCATAAAAAATTCAAAAAAAATCAAAAAATTGGGAAACCTTCGCATTGTGTCATCATATGTGGCCAAGTTCCTATGAAAAATAACAAACTTGTAATACGGCAATTATTTTAAAAAAGTGTTCTCAGAAACGAGCTATCATGTGTGGAGATCAATGGCTTTCAAGCCAAATGATCAATCTTATGGCCACATTCATGGCATAGTTTGTTCAAATGATCTCATATTGTGCACAAGGGTGCATATTGGAATGGCAAACAATGTTGCCTAAGGAAGTTTTCATTTTCGTTGGACGAAAAAACCATTTTCCATTTTCCGAGTGCCCGAAAGGAGGTTTTTTTGTGGAGGAACTACCAAATAATTGTTGCAAAATTGGACCGAATCATTTTTATAAAATACTAGGCCATATTTAATGCACAATTGACAAAATGGTTGGGTGTAAAAAGTTTTGATCCACCTCTCGTGAAAAAGACAAATTTCCACCGATTCAGCTGGAAGCGAGTCAAATTTGAACTGCAGCTGCCTCATAGTTTGCTATTTATTTTTTACAAAAATCATTTCTAGGTACATAAGTATCTATTTAATCAGAGAAACACCAAACGTTTTCCAAGATTCAACCACTAGCTAGGAACGGTCAAGCCCGCCGTTTTGACCGCATTTTGAAACGGGCATAAAAAATTCAAAAAAAAATCAAAAAATTGGGAAACCTTCGCATTGTGTCATCATATGTGTCCAAGTTCCTAGGAAAAATAACAAACTTGTAATACGGCAATTATTTTAAAAAAGTGTTCTCAGAAACGAGCTATCATGTGTGGAGATCTATGGCTTTCAAGCCAAATGATCAATCTTATGGCCACATTCATGACATAGTTTGTTCAAATGATCTCATATTGTGCACAAGGGTGCATATTGGAATGGCAAACAATGTTGCCTAAGGAAGTTTTCATTTTCTTTGGACGGAAAAACCATTTTTCATTTTCCGAGTGCCCGAAAGGAGGTTTTTTTGTGAAGGAACTACCAAATAATTGTTGCAAAATTGGACCGAATCATTTTTATAAAATACTAGTCCATATTTAATGCACAATTGACAAAATGGTTGGGTGTAAAAAGTTTTGATCCACCTCTCGTGAAAAAGACAAATTTCCGCCGATTCAGTTGGAAGCGGGTCAAATTTGAACTGCAGCTGCCTCATAGTTTGCTATTTATTTTTTACAAAAATCATTTCTAGGTACATAAGTATCTATTTAATAAGAGAAACACCAAACGTTTTCCAAGATTCAACCACTAGCTAGGAACGGTCAAGCCCGCCGTTTTGACCGCATTTTGAAACGGGCATAAAAAATTCAAAAAAAATCAAAAAATTGGGAAACCTTCGCATTGTGTCATCATATATGGCCAAGTTCCTAGGAAAAATAACAAACTTGTAATACGGCAATTATTTTAAAAAAGTGTTCTCAGAAACGAGCTATCATGTGTGGAGATCAATGGCTTTCAAGCCAAATGATCAATCTTATGGCCACATTCATGGCATAGTTTGTTCAAATGATCTCATATTGTGCACAAGGGTGCATATTGGAATGGCAAACAATGTTGCCTAAGGAAGTTTTCATTTTCGTTGGACGAAAAAACCATTTTCCATTTTCCGAGTGCCCGAAAGGAGGTTTTTTTGTGAAGGAACTACCAAATAATTGTTGCAAAATTGGACCGAATCATTTTTATAAAATACTAGGCCATATTTAATGCACAATTGACAAAATGTTGGGTGTAAAAAGTTTTGATCCACCTCTCGTGAAAAAGACAAATTTCCGCCGATTCAGTTGGAAGCGGGTCAAATTTGAACTACAGTTGCCTCGTAGTTTGCTATTTATTTTTTACAAAAATCATTTCTAGGTACATAAGTATCTATTTAATCAGAGAAATACCAAAAGTTTTCCAAGATTCAACCACTAGCTAGGAACGGTCAAGCACGCCGTTTTGACCGCATTTTGAAACGGGCATAAAAAATTCAAAAAAAATCAAAAAATTGGGAAACCTTCGCATTGTGTCATCATATGTGGCCAAGTTCCTACGAAAAATAACAAACTTGTAATACGGCAATTATTTTAAAAAAGTGTTCTCAGAAACGAGCTATCATGTGTGGAGATCAATGGCTTTCAAGCCAAATGATCAATCTTATGGCCACATTCATGGCATAGTTTGTTCAAATGATCTCATATTGTGCACAAGGGTGCATATTGGAATGGCAAACAATGTTGCCTAAGGAAGTTTTCATTTTCGTTGGACGAAAAAACCATTTTCCATTTTCCGAGTGCCCGAAAGGAGGTTTTTTTGTGAAGGAACTACCAAATAATTGTTGCAAAATTGGACCGAATCATTTTTATAAAATACTAGGCCATATTTAATGCACAATTGACAAAATGGTTGGGTGTAAAAAGTTTTGATCCACCTCTCGTGAAAAAGACAAATTTCCACCGATTCAGCTGGAAGCGGGTCAAATTTGAACTGCAGCTGCCTCATAGTTTGCTATTTATTTTTTTACAAAAATCATTTCTAGGTACATAAGTATCTATTTAATCAGAGAAACACCAAACGTTTTCCAAGATTCAACCACTAGCTAGGAACGGTCAAGCCCGCCGTTTTGACCGCATTTTGAAACGGGCATAAAAAATTCAAAAAAAATCAAAAAATTGGGAAACCTTCGCATTGTGTCATCATATGTGTCCAAGTTGCTAGGAAAAATAACAAACTTGTAATACGGCAATTATTTTAAAAAAGTGTTCTCAGAAACGAGCTATCATGTGTGGAGATCAATGGCTTTCAAGCCAAATGATCAATCTTATGGCCACATTCATGGCATAGTTTGTTCAAATGATCTCATATTGTGCACAAGGGTGCATATTGGAATGGCAAACAATGCTATCTAAGGAAGTTTTCATTTTCTTTGGACGAAAAAACCATTTTTCATTTTCCGAGTGCCCGAAAGGAGGTTTTTTTGTGAAGGAACTACCAAATAATTGTTGCAAAATTGGACCGAATCATTTTTATAAAATACTAGGCCATATTTAATGCACAATTGACAAAATGGTTGGGTGTAAAAAGTTTTGATCCACCTCTCGTGAAAAAGACAAATTTCCACCGATTCAGCTGGAAGCGGGTCAAATTTGAACTGCAGCTGCCTCATAGTTTGCTATTTATTTTTTTACAAAAATCATTTCTAGGTACATAAGTATCTATTTAATCAGAGAAACACCAAACGTTTTCCAAGATTCAACCACTAGCTAGGAACGGTCAAGCCCGCCGTTTTGACCGCATTTTGAAACGGGCATAAAAAATTCAAAAAAAATCAAAAAATTGGGAAACCTTCGCATTGTGTCATCATATGTGTCCAAGTTCCTAGGAAAAATAACAAACTTGTAATACGGCAATTATTTTAAAAAAGTGTTCTCAGAAACGAGCTATCATGTGTGGAGATCAATGGCTTTCAAGCCAAATGATCAATCTTATGGCCACATTCATGGCATAGTTTGTTCAAATGATCTCATATTGTGCACAAGGGTGCATATTGGAATGGCAAACAATGCTATCTAAGGAAGTTTTCATTTTCTTTGGACGAAAAAACCATTTTTCATTTTCCGAGTGCCCGAAAGGAGGTTTTTTTGTGAAGGAACTACCAAATAATTGTTGCAAAATTGGACCGAATCATTTTTATAAAATACTAGGCCATATTTAATGCACAATTGACAAAATGGTTGGGTGTAAAAAGTTTTGATCCACCTCTCGTGAAAAGACAAATTTCCGCCGATTCAGTTGGAAGCGGGTCAAATTTGAACTGCAGCTGCCTCATAGTTTGCTATTTATTTTTTACAAAAATCATTTCTAGGTACATAAGTATCTATTTAATCAGAGAAACACCAAACGTTTTCCAAGATTCAACCACTAGCTAGGAACGGTCAAGCCCGCCGTTTTGACCGCATTTTGAAACGGGCATGAAAAATTCAAAAAAAATCAAAAAATTGGGAAACCTTCGCCTTGTGTCATCATATGTGGCCAAGTTCCTAGGAAAAATAACAAACTTGTAATACGGCAATTATTTTAAAAAAGTGTTCTCAGAAACGAGTTATCATGTGTGGAGATCAATGGCTTTCAAGCCAAATGATCAATCTTATGGCCACATTCATGGCATAGTTTGTTCAAATGATCTCATATTGTGCACAAGGGTGCATATTGGAATGGCAAACAATGCTATCTAAGGAAGTTTTCATTTTCGTTGGACGAAAAAACCATTTTCCATTTTTTGAGTGCCCGAAAGGAGGTTTTTTTGTGAAGGAACTACCAAATAATTGTTGCAAAATTGGACCGAATCATTTTTATAAAATACTAGGCCATATTTAATGCACAATTGACAAAATGGTTGGGTGTAAAAAGTTTTGATCCACCTCTCGTGAAAAAGACAAATTTCCGCCGATTCAGCTGGAAGCGGGTCAAATTTGAACTGCAGCTGCCTCATAGTTTGCTATTTATTTTTTACAAAAATCATTTCTAGGTACATAAGTATCTATTTAATCAGAGAAACACCAAACGTTTTCCAAGATTCAACCACTAGCTAGGAACGGTCAAGCCCGCCGTTTTGACCGCATTTTGAAACGGGCATGAAAAATTCAAAAAAAATCAAAAAATTGGGAAACCTTCGCATTGTGTCATCATATGTGGCCAAGTTCCTAGGAAATATAACAAACTTGTAATACGGCAATTATTTTAAAAAAGTGTTCTCAGAAACGAGTTATCATGTGTGGAGATCAATGGCTTTCAAGCCAAATGATCAATCTTATGGCCACATTCATGGCATAGTTTGTTCAAATGATCTCATATGGTGCACAAGGGTGCATATTGGAATGGCAAACAATGTTGCCTAAGGAAGTTTTCATTTTCGTTGGACGAAAAAACCATTTTCCATTTTTTGAGTGCCCGAAAGGAGGTTTTTTTGTGAAGGAACTACCAAATAATTGTTGCAAAATTGGACCGAATCATTTTTATAAAATACTAGGCCATATTTAATGCACAATTGACAAAATGGTTGGGTGTAAAAAGTTTTGATCCACCTCTCGTGAAAAAGACAAATTTCCGCCGATTCAGTTGGAAGCGGGTCAAATTTGAACTGCAGCTGCCTCATAGTTTGCTATTTATTTTTTACAAAAATCATTTCTAGGTACATAAGTATCTATTTAATCAGAGAAACACCAAACGTTTTCCAAGATTCAACCACTAGCTAGGAACGGTCAAGCCCGCCGTTTTGACCGCATTTTGAAACGGGCATGAAAAATTCAAAAAAAATCAAAAAATTGGGAAACCTTCGCCTTGTGTCATCATATGTGGCCAAGTTCCTAGGAAAAATAACAAACTTGTAATACGGAAATTATTTTAAAAAAGTGTCTCAGAAACGAGCTATCATGTGTGGAGATCAATGGCTTTCAAGCCAAATGATCAATCTTATGGCCTCATTCATGGCATAGTTTGTTCAAATGATCTCATATTGTGCACAAGGGTGCATATTGGAATGGAAAAACAATGTTGCCTAAGGAAGTTTTTCTTTGGACGAAAAAACCATTTTTCATTTTCCGACTAGCCGAAAGGAGGTTTTTTTGTGAAGGAACTACCAAATAATTGTTGCAAAATTGGACCGAATCATTTTTATAAAATACTAGGCGATATTTAATGCACAATTGACAAAATGGTTGGGTGTAAAAAGTTTTGATCCACCTCTCGTGAAAAAGACAAATTTCCGCCGATTCAGCTGGAAGCGGGTCAAATTTGAACTGCAGCTGCCTCATAGTTTGCTATTTATTTTTTACAAAAATCATTTCTAGGTACATAAGTATCTATTTAATCAGAGAAACACCAAACGTTTTCCAAGATTCAACCACTAGCTAGGAACGGTCAAGCCCGCCGTTTTGACCGCATTTTGAAACGGGCATGAAAAATTCAAAAAAAATCAAAAAATTGGGAAACCTTCGCATTGTGTCATCATATGTGGCCAAGTTCCTAGGAAAAATAACAAACTTGTAATACGGCAATTATTTTAAAAAAGTGTTCTCAGAAACGAGTTATCATGTGTGGAGATCAATGGCTTTCAAGCCAAATGATCAATCTTATGGCCACATTCATGGCATAGTTTGTTCAAATGATCTCATATGGTGCACAAGGGTGCATATTGGAATGGCAAACAATGTTGCCTAAGGAAGTTTTCATTTTCGTTGGACGAAAAAACCATTTTCCATTTTTTGAGTGCCCGAAAGGAGGTTTTTTTGTGAAGGAACTACCAAATAATTGTTGCAAAATTGGACCGAATCATTTTTATAAAATACTAGGCCATATTTAATGCACAATTGATAAAATGGTTGGGTGTAAAAAGTTTTGATCCACCTCTCGTGAAAAAGACAAATTTCCGCCGATTCAGTTGGAAGCGGGTCAAATTTGAACTGCAGCTGCCTCATAGTTTGCTATTTATTTTTTACAAAAATCATTTCTAGGTACATAAGTATCTATTTAATCAGAGAAACACCAAACGTTTTCCAAGATTCAACCACTAGCTAGGAACGGTCAAGCCCGCCGTTTTGACCGCATTTTGAAACGGGCATAAAAAATTCAAAAAAAATCAAAAAATTGGGAAACCTTCGCGTTGCGTCATCATATGTGGCCAAGTTCCTAGGAAAAATAACAAACTTGTAATACGGAAATTATTTTAAAAAAGTGTTCTCAGAAACGAGCTATCATGTGTGGAGATCAATGGCTTTCAAGCCAAATGATCAATCTTATGGCCTCATTCATGGCATAGTTTGTTCAAATGATCTCATATTGTGCACAAGGGTGCATATTGGAATGGAAAACAATGTTGCCTAAGGAAGTTTTCATTTTCTTTGGACGAAAAAACCATTTTTCATTTTCCGACTACCCGAAAGGAGGTTTTTTTTTGTGAAGGAACTACCAAATAATTGTTGCAAAATTGGACCGAATCATTTTTATAAAATACTAGGCGATATTTAATGCACAATTGACAAAATGGTTGGGTGTAAAAAGTTTTGATCCACCTCTCGTGAAAAAGACAAATTTCCGCCGATTCAGCTGGAAGCGGGTCAAATTTGAACTGCAGCTGCCTCATAGTTTGCTATTTATTTTTTACAAAAATCATTTCTAGGTACATAAGTATCTATTTAATCAGAGAAACACCAAACGTTTTCCAAGATTCAACCACTAGCTAGGAACGGTCAAGCCCGCCGTTTTGACCGCATTTTGAAACGGGCATGAAAAATTCAAAAAAAATCAAAAAATTGGGAAACCTTCGCATTGTGTCATCATATGTGGCCAAGTTCCTAGGAAAAATAACAAACTTGTAATACGGCAATTATTTTAAAAAAGTGTTCTCAGAAACGAGCTATCATGTGTGGAGATCAATGGCTTTCAAGCCAAATGATCAATCTTATGGCCACATTCATGGCATAGTTTGTTCAAATGATCTCATATGGTGCACAAGGGTGCATATTGGAATGGCAAACAATGTTGCCTAAGGAAGTTTTCATTTTCTTTGGACGAAAAAACCATTTTTCATTTTCCGACTGCCCGAAAGGAGGTTTTTTTTTGTGAAGGAACTACCAAATAATTGTTGCAAAATTGGACCGAATCATTTTTATAAAATACTAGGCCATATTTAATGCACAATTGACAAAATGGTTGGGTGTAAAAAGTTTTGATCCACCTCTCGTGAAAAAGATAAATTTCCACCGATTCAGCTGGAAGCGGGTCAAATTTGAACTGCAGCTGCCTCATAGTTTGCTATTTATTTTTTACAAAAATCATTTCTAGGTACATAAGTATCTATTTAATCAGAGAGACACCAAACGTTTTCCAAGATTCAACCACTAGCTAGGAACGGTCAAGCCCGCCGTTTTGACCGCATTTTGAAACGGGCATAAAAAATTCAAAAAAAAATCAAAAAATTGGGAAACCTTCGCATTGTGTCATCATATATGGCCAAGTTCCTAGGAAAAATAACAAACTTGTAATACGGCAATTATTTTAAAAAAAGTGTTCTCAGAAACGAGCTATCATGTGTGGAGATCAATGGCTTTCAAGCCAAATGATCAATCTTATGGCCACATTCATAGCATAGTTTGTTCAAATGATCTCATATTGTGCACAAGGGTGCATATTGGAATGGCAAACAATGTTGCCTAAGGAAGTTTTCATTTTCGTTGGACGAAAAAACCATTTTCCATTTTCCGAGTGCCCGAAAGGAGGTTTTTTTGTGAAGGAACTACCAAATAATTGTTGCAAAATTGGACCGAATCATTTTTATAAAATACTAGGCCATATTTAATGCACAATTGACAAAATGTTGGGTGTAAAAAGTTTTGATCCACCTCTCGTGAAAAAGACAAATTTCCGCCGATTCAGTTGGAAGCGGGTCAAATTTGAACTACAGTTGCCTCGTAGTTTGCTATTTATTTTTTACAAAAATCATTTCTAGGTACATAAGTAACTATTTAATCAGAGAAATACCAAAAGTTTTCCAAGATTCAACCACTAGCTAGGAACGGTCAATCCCGCCGTTTTGACCGCATTTTGAAACGGGCATAAAAAATTCAAAAAAAAATCAAAGAATTGGGAAACCTTCGCATTGTGTCATCATATATGGCCAAGTTCCTAGGAAAAATAACAAACTTGTAATACGGCAATTATTTTAAAAAAGTGTTCTCAGAAACGAGCTATCATGTGTGGAGATCAATGGCTTTCAAGCCAAATGATCAATCTTATGGCCACATTCATGGCATAGTTTGTTCAAATGATCTCATATTGTGCACAAGGGTGCATATTGGAATGGCAAACAATGTTGCCTAAGGAAGTTTTCATTTTCGTTGGACGAAAAAACCATTTTCCATTTTCTGAGTGCCCGAAAGGAGGTTTTTTTGTGAAGGAACTACCAAATAATTGTTGCAAAATTGGACCGAATCATTTTTATAAAATACTAGGCCATATTTAATGCACAATTGATAAAATGGTTGGGTGTAAAAAGTTTTGATCCACCTCTCGTGAAAAAGACAAATTTCCGCCGATTCAGTTGGAAGCGGGTCAAATTTGAACTGCAGCTGCCTCATAGTTTGCTATTTATTTTTTCCAAAAATCATTTCTAGGTACATAAGTATCTATTTAATCAGAGAAACACTAAACGTTTTCCAAGATTCAACCACTAGCTAGGAACGGTCAAGCCCGCCGTTTTGACCGCATTTTGAAACGGGCATAAAAAATTCAAAAAAAAAATCAAAAAATTGGGAAACCTTCGCGTTGTGTCATCATATATGGCCAAGTTCCTAGGAAAAATAACAAACTTGTAATACGGCAATTATTTTAAAAAAAGTGTTCTCAGAAACGAGCTATCATGTGTGGAGATCAATGGCTTTCAAGCCAAATGATCAATCTTATGGCCACATTCATAGCATAGTTTGTTCAAATGATCTCATATTGTGCACAAGGGTGCATATTGGAATGGCAAACAATGTTGCCTAAGGAAGTTTTCATTTTCGTTGGACGAAAAAACCATTTTCCATTTTCCGAGTGCCCGAAAGGAGGTTTTTTTGTGAAGGAACTACCAAATAATTGTTGCAAAATTGGACCGAATCATTTTTATAAAATACTAGGCCATATTTAATGCACAATTGACAAAATGGTTGGGTGTAAAAAGTTTTGATCCACCTCTCGTGAAAAAGACAAATTTCCGCCGATTCAGTTGGAAGCGGGTCAAATTTGAACTACAGTTGCCTCGTAGTTTGCTATTTATTTTTTACAAAAATCATTTCTAGGTACATAAGTAACTATTTAATCAGAGAAATACCAAAAGTTTTCCAAGATTCAACCACTAGCTAGGAACGGTCAATCCCGCCGTTTTGACCGCATTTTGAAACGGGCATAAAAAATTCAAAAAAAAATCAAAGAATTGGGAAACCTTCGCATTGTGTCATCATATATGGCCAAGTTCCTAGGAAAAATAACAAACTTGTAATACGGCAATTATTTTAAAAAAGTGTTCTCAGAAACGAGCTATCATGTGTGGAGATCAATGGCTTTCAAGCCAAATGATCAATCTTATGGCCACATTCATGGCATAGTTTGTTCAAATGATCTCATATGGTGCACAAGGGTGCATATTGGAATGGCAAACAATGTTGCCTAAGGAAGTTTTCATTTTCGTTGGACGAAAAAACCATTTTCCATTTTCTGAGTGCCCGAAAGGAGGTTTTTTTGTGAAGGAACTACCAAATAATTGTTGCAAAATTGGACCGAATCATTTTTATAAAATACTAGGCCATATTTAATGCACAATTGATAAAATGGTTGGGTGTAAAAAGTTTTGATCCACCTCTCGTGAAAAAGACAAATTTCCGCCGATTCAGTTGGAAGCGGGTCAAATTTGAACTGCAGCTGCCTCATAGTTTGCTATTTATTTTTTCCAAAAATCATTTCTAGGTACATAAGTATCTATTTAATCAGAGAAACACTAAACGTTTTCCAAGATTCAACCACTAGCTAGGAACGGTCAAGCCCGCCGTTTTGACCGCATTTTGAAACGGGCATAAAAAATTCAAAAAAAAAATCAAAAAATTGGGAAACCTTCGCGTTGTGTCATCATATATGGCCAAGTTCCTAGGAAAAATAACAAACTTGTAATACGGCAATTATTTTAAAAAAAGTGTTCTCAGAAACGAGCTATCATGTGTGGAGATCAATGGCTTTCAAGCCAAATGATCAATCTTATGGCCACATTCATAGCATAGTTTGTTCAAATGATCTCATATTGTGCACAAGGGTGCATATTGGAATGGCAAACAATGTTGCCTAAGGAAGTTTTCATTTTCGTTGGACGAAAAAACCATTTTCCATTTTCCGAGTGCCCGAAAGGAGGTTTTTTTGTGAAGGAACTACCAAATAATTGTTGCAAAATTGGACCGAATCATTTTTATAAAATACTAGGCCATATTTAATGCACAATTGACAAAATGTTGGGTGTAAAAAGTTTTGATCCACCTCTCGTGAAAAAGACAAATTTCCGCCGATTCAGTTGGAAGCGGGTCAAATTTGAACTACAGTTGCCTCGTAGTTTGCTATTTATTTTTTACAAAAAACATTTCTAGGTACATAAGTAACTATTTAATCAGAGAAATACCAAAAGTTTTCCAAGATTCAACCACTAGCTAGGAACGGTCAATCCCGCCGTTTTGACCGCATTTTGAAACGGGCATAAAAAATTCAAAAAAAAAATCAAAAAATTGGGAAACCTTCGCATTGTGTCATCATATGTGGCCACGTTCCTAGGAAATATAACAAACTTGTAATACGGCAATTATTTTAAAAAAGTGTTCTCAGAAACGAGCTATCATGTGTGGAGATCAATGGCTTTCAAGCCAAATGATCAATCTTATGGCCACATTCATGGCATAGTTTGTTCAAATGATCTCATATGGTGCACAAGGGTGCATATTGGAATGGCAAACAATGTTGCCTAAGGAAGTTTTCATTTTCGTTGGACGAAAAAACCATTTTCCATTTTTTGAGTGCCCGAAAGGAGGTTTTTTTGTGAAGGAACTACCAAATAATTGTTGCAAAATTGGACCGAATCATTTTTATAAAATACTAGGCCATATTTAATGCACAATTGACAAAATGGTTGGGTGTAAAAAGTTTTGATCCACCTCTCGTGAAAAAGACAAATTTCCGCCGATTCAGTTGGAAGCGGGTCAAATTTGAACTGCAGCTGCCTCATAGTTTGCTATTTATTTTTTACAAAAATCATTTATAGGTACATAAGTATCTATTTAATCAGAGAAACACCAAACGTTTTCCAAGATTCAACCACTAGCTAGGAACGGTCAAGCCCGCCGTTTTGACCGCATTTTGAAACGGGCATGAAAAATTCAAAAAAAATCAAAAAATTGGGAAACCTTCGCCTTGTGTCATCATATGTGGCCAAGTTCCTAGGAAAAATAACAAACTTGTAATACGGCAATTATTTTAAAAAAGTGTTCTCAGAAACGAGCTATCATGTGTGGAGATCAATGGCTTTCAAGCCAAATGATCAATCTTATGGCCACATTCATGGCATAGTTTGTTCAAATGATCTCATATGGTGCACAAGGGTGCATATTGGAATGGCAAACAATGTTGCCTAAGGAAGTTTTCATTTTCTTTGGACGAAAAAACCATTTTTCATTTTCCGACTGCCCGAAAGGAGGTTTTTTTTTGTGAAGGAACTACCAAATAATTGTTGCAAAATTGGACCGAATCATTTTTATAAAATACTAGGCCATATTTAATGCACAATTGACAAAATGGTTGGGTGTAAAAAGTTTTGATCCACCTCTCGTGAAAAAGATAAATTTCCACCGATTCAGCTGGAAGCGGGTCAAATTTGAACTGCAGCTGCCTCATAGTTTGCTATTTATTTTTTACAAAAATCATTTCTAGGTACATAAGTATCTATTTAATCAGAGAGACACCAAACGTTTTCCAAGATTCAACCACTAGCTAGGAACGGTCAAGCCCGCCGTTTTGACCGCATTTTGAAACGGGCATAAAAAATTCAAAAAAAAAATCAAAAAATTGGGAAACCTTCGCATTGTGTCATCATATATGGCCAAGTTCCTAGGAAAAATAACAAACTTGTAATACGGCAATTATTTTAAAAAAAGTGTTCTCAGAAACGAGCTATCATGTGTGGAGATCAATGGCTTTCAAGCCAAATGATCAATCTTATGGCCACATTCATAGCATAGTTTGTTCAAATGATCTCATATTGTGCACAAGGGTGCATATTGGAATGGCAAACAATGTTGCCTAAGGAAGTTTTCATTTTCGTTGGACGAAAAAACCATTTTCCATTTTTTGAGTGCCCGAAAGGAGGTTTTTTTGTGAAGGAACTACCAAATAATTGTTGCAAAATTGGACCGAATCATTTTTATAAAATACTAGGCCATATTTAATGCACAATTGACAAAATGGTTGGGTGTAAAAAGTTTTGATCCACCTCTCGTGAAAAAGACAAATTTCCGCCGATTCAGTTGGAAGCGGGTCAAATTTGAACTACAGCTGCCTCATAGTTTGCTATTTATTTTTTACAAAAATCATTTCTAGGTACATAAGTATCTATTTAATAAGAGAAACACCAAACGTTTTCCAAGATTCAACCACTAGCTAGGAACGGTCAAGCCCGCCGTTTTGACCGCATTTTGAAACGGGCATAAAAAATTCAAAGAAAATCAAAAAATTGGGAAACCTTCGCATTGCGTCATCATATGTGGCCAAGTTCCTAGGAAAAATAACAAACTTGTAATACGGCAATTATTTTAAAAAAGTGTTCTCAGAAACGAGCTATCATGTGTGGAGATCAATGGCTTTCAAGCCAAATGATCAATCTTATGGCCACATTCATGGCATAGTTTGTTCAAATGATCTCATAGTGTGCACAAGGGTGCATATTGGAATGGAAAACAATGTTGCCTAAGGAAGTTTTCATTTTCTTTGGACGAAAAAACCATTTTTCATTTTCCGAGTGCCCGAAAGGAGGTTTTTTTTTGTGAAGGAACTACCAAATAATTGTTGCAAAATTGGACCGAATCATTTTTATAAAATACTAGGCCATATTTAATGCACAATTGACAAAATGGTTGGGTGTTAAAAGTTTTGATCCACCTCTCGTGAAAAACATAAATTTCCGCCGATTCAGTTGGAAGCGGGTCAAATTTGAACTGCAGCTGCCTCATAGTTTGCTATTTAGTTTTTCAAAAATCATTTCTAGGTACATAAGTATCTATTTAATCAGAGAAACACAAAACGTTTTCCAAGATTCAACCACTAGCTAGGAACGGTCAAGCCCGCCGTTTTGACCGCATTTTGAAACGGGCATAAAAAATTCAAAAAAAAAATCAAAAAATTGGGAAACCTTCGCATTGTGTCATCATATATGGCCAAGTTCCTAGGAAAAATAACAAACTTGTAATACGGCAATTATTTTAAAAAAAGTGTTCTCAGAAACGAGCTATCATGTGTGGAGATCAATGGCTTTCAAGCCAAATGATCAATCTTATGGCCACATTCATAGCATAGTTTGTTCAAATGATCTCATATTGTGCACAAGGGTGCATATTGGAATGGCAAACAATGTTGCCTAAGGAAGTTTTCATTTTCGTTGGACGAAAAAACCATTTTCCATTTTTTGAGTGCCCGAAAGGAGGTTTTTTTGTGAAGGAACTACCAAATAATTGTTGCAAAATTGGACCGAATCATTTTTATAAAATACTAGGCCATATTTAATGCACAATTGACAAAATGGTTGGGTGTAAAAAGTTTTGATCCACCTCTCGTGAAAAAGACAAATTTCCGCCGATTCAGTTGGAAGCGGGTCAAATTTGAACTACAGCTGCCTCATAGTTTGCTATTTATTTTTTACAAAAATCATTTCTAGGTACATAAGTATCTATTTAATAAGAGAAACACCAAACGTTTTCCAAGATTCAACCACTAGCTAGGAACGGTCAAGCCCGCCGTTTTGACCGCATTTTGAAACGGGCATAAAAAATTCAAAGAAAATCAAAAAATTGGGAAACCTTCGCATTGCGTCATCATATGTGGCCAAGTTCCTAGGAAAAATAACAAACTTGTAATACGGCAATTATTTTAAAAAAGTGTTCTCAGAAACGAGCTATCATGTGTGGAGATCAATGGCTTTCAAGCCAAATGATCAATCTTATGGCCACATTCATGGCATAGTTTGTTCAAATGATCTCATAGTGTGCACAAGGGTGCATATTGGAATGGAAAACAATGTTGCCTAAGGAAGTTTTCATTTTCTTTGGACGAAAAAACCATTTTTCATTTTCCGAGTGCCCGAAAGGAGGTTTTTTTTTGTGAAGGAACTACCAAATAATTGTTGCAAAATTGGACCGAATCATTTTTATAAAATACTAGGCCATATTTAATGCACAATTGACAAAATGGTTGGGTGTTAAAAGTTTTGATCCACCTCTCGTGAAAAACATAAATTTCCGCCGATTCAGCTGGAAGCGGGTCAAATTTGAACTGCAGCTGCCTCATAGTTTGCTATTTAGTTTTTCAAAAATCATTTCTAGGTACATAAGTATCTATTTAATCAGAGAAACACAAAACGTTTTCCAAGATTCAACCACTAGCTAGGAACGGTCAAGCCCGCCGTTTTGACCGCATTTTGAAACGGGCATAAAAAATTCAAAAAAAAATCAAAAAATTGGGAAACCTTCGCATTGTGTCATCATATATGGCCAAGTTCCTAGGAAAAATAACAAACTTGTAATACGGCAATTATTTTAAAAAAAGTGTTCTCAGAAACGAGCTATCATGTGTGGAGATCAATGGCTTTCAAGCCAAATGATCAATCTTATGGCCACATTCATAGCATAGTTTGTTCAAATGATCTCATATTGTGCACAAGGGTGCATATTGGAATGGCAAACAATGTTGCCTAAGGAAGTTTTCATTTTCGTTGGACGAAAAAACCATTTTCCATTTTCCGAGTGCCCGAAAGGAGGTTTTTTTGTGAAGGAACTACCAAATAATTGTTGCAAAATTGGACCGAATCATTTTTATAAAATACTAGGCCATATTTAATGCACAATTGACAAAATGTTGGGTGTAAAAAGTTTTGATCCACCTCTCGTGAAAAAGACAAATCTCCGCCGATTCAGTTGGAAGCGGGTCAAATTTGAACTACAGTTGCCTCGTAGTTTGCTATTTATTTTTTACAAAAATCATTTCTATGTACATAAGTATCTATTTAATCACAGAAATACCAAAAGTTTTCCAAGATTCAACCACTAGCTAGGAACGGTCAAGCACGCCGTTTTGACCGCATTTTCAAACGGGCATAAAAAATTCAAAAAAAATTAAAAAATTGGGAAACCTTCGCATTGTGTCATCATATGTGGCCAAGTTCCTACGAAAAATAACAAACTTGTACTACAGCAATTATTTTAAAAAAGTGTTGTCAGAAACGAGCTATCATGTGTGGAGATCAATGGCTTTCAAGCCAAATGATCAATCTTATGGCCACATTCATGGCATAGTTTGTTCAAATGATCTCATATTGTGCACGAGGGTGCATATTGGAATGGCAAACAATGTTGCCTAAGGAAGTTTTCATTTTCGTTGGACGAAAAAACCATTTTCCATTTTCCGAGTGCCCGAAAGGAGTTTTTTTGTGAAGGAACTACCAAATAATTGTTGCAAAATTGGACCGAATCATTTTTATAAAATACCAGGCCATATTTAATGCACAATTGACAAAATGGTTGGGTGTAAAAAGTTTTGATCCACCTCTCGTGAAAAAGACAAATTTCCACCGATTCAGCTGGAAGCGGGTCAAATTTGAACTGCAGCTGCCTCATAGTTTGCTATTTATTTTTTACAAAAATCATTTCTAGGTACATAAGTATCTATTTAATCAGAGAAACACCAAACGTTTTCCAAGATTCAACCACTAGCTAGGAACGGTCAAGCCCGCCGTTTTGACCGCATTTTGAAACGGGCATAAAAAATTCAAAAAAAAATCAAAAAACTGGGAAACCTTCGCATTGTGTCATAATATGTGTCCAAGTTCCTAGGAAAAATAACAAACTTGTAATACGGCAATTATTTTAAAAAAGTGTTCTCAGAAACGAGCTATCATGTGTGGAGATCAATGGCTTTCAAGCCAAATGATCAATCTTATGGCCACATTCATGGCATAGTTTGTTCAAATGATCTCATATTGTGCACAAGGGTGCATATTGGAATGGCAAACAATGTTGCCTAAGGAAGTTTTCATTTTCGTTGGACGAAAAAACCATTTTCCATTTTCCGAGTGCCCGAAAGGAGGTTTTTTTGTGAAGGAACTACCAAATAATTGTTGCAAAATTGGACCGAATCATTTTTATAAAATACTAGGCCATATTTAATGCACAATTGACAAAATGGTTGGGTGTAAAAAGTTTTGATCCACCTCTCGTGAAAAAGACAAATTTCCGACGATTCAGTTGGAAGCGGGTCAAATTTGAACTACAGTTGCCTCGTAGTTTGCTATTTATTTTTTACAAAAATCATTTCTGTGTACATAAGTATCTATTTAATCACAGAAATACCAAAAGTTTTCCAAGATTCAACCACTAGCTAGGAACGGTCAAGCACGCCGTTTTGACCGCATTTTCAAACGGGCATAAAAAATTCAAAAAAAATTAAAAAATTGGGAAACCTTCGCATTGTGTCATCATATGTGGCCAAGTTCCTACGAAAAATAACAAACTTGTACTACAGCAATTATTTTAAAAAAGTGTTCTCAGAAACGAGCTATCATGTGTGGAGATCAATGGCTTTCAAGCCAAATGATCAATCTTATGGCCACATTCATGGCATAGTTTGTTCAAATGATCTCATATTGTGCACAAGGGTGCATATTGGAATGGCAAACAATGTTGCCTAAGGAAGTTTTCATTTTCGTTGGACGAAAAAACCATTTTCCATTTTCCGAGTGCCCGAAAGGAGGTTTTTTTGTGAAGGAACTACCAAATAATTGTTGCAAAATTGGACCGAATCATTTTTATAAAATACTAGGCCATATTTAATGCACAATTGACAAAATGGTTGGGTGTAAAAAGTTTTGATCCACCTCTCGTGAAAAAGACAAATTTCCGCCGATTCAGTTGGAAGCGGGTCAAATTTGAACTACAGTTGCCTCGTAGTTTGCTATTTATTTTTTACAAAAATCATTTCTGTGTACATAAGTATCTATTTAATCACAGAAATACCAAAAGTTTTCCAAGATTCAACCACTAGCTAGGAACGGTCAATCCCGCCGTTTTGACCGCATTTTGAAACGGGCATAAAAAATTCAAAAAAAAAATCAAAAAATTGGGAAACCTTCGCATTGTGTCATCATATGTGGCCACGTTCCTAGGAAATATAACAAACTTGTAATACGGCAATTATTTTAAAAAAGTGTTCTCAGAAACGAGCTATCATGTGTGGAGATCAATGGCTTTCAAGCCAAATGATCAATCTTATGGCCACATTCATGGCATAGTTTGTTCAAATGATCTCATATGGTGCACAAGGGTGCATATTGGAATGGCAAACAATGTTGCCTAAGGAAGTTTTCATTTTCGTTGGACGAAAAAACCATTTTCCATTTTTTGAGTGCCCGAAAGGAGGTTTTTTTGTGAAGGAACTACCAAATAATTGTTGCAAAATTGGACCGAATCATTTTTATAAAATACTAGGCCATATTTAATGCACAATTGACAAAATGGTTGGGTGTAAAAAGTTTTGATCCACCTCTCGTGAAAAAGACAAATTTCCGCCGATTCAGTTGGAAGCGGGTCAAATTTGAACTGCAGCTGCCTCATAGTTTGCTATTTATTTTTTACAAAAATCATTTATAGGTACATAAGTATCTATTTAATCAGAGAAACACCAAACGTATTCCAAGATTCAACCACTAGCTAGGAACGGTCAAGCCCGCCGTTTTGACCGCATTTTGAAACGGGCATGAAAAATTCAAAAAAAATCAAAAAATTGGGAAACCTTCGCCTTGTGTCATCATATGTGGCCAAGTTCCTAGGAAAAATAACAAACTTGTAATACGGCAATTATTTTAAAAAAGTGTTCTCAGAAACGAGCTATCATGTGTGGAGATCAATGGCTTTCAAGCCAAATGATCAATCTTATGGCCACATTCATGGCATAGTTTGTTCAAATGATCTCATATTGTGCACAAGGGTGCATATTGGAATGGCAAACAATGTTGCCTAAGGAAGTTTTCATTTTCGTTGGACGAAAAAACCATTTTCCATTTTCCGAGTGCCCGAAAGGAGGTTTTTTTGTGAAGGAACTTCCAAATAATTGTTGCAAAATTGGACCGAATCATTTTTATAAAATACTAGGCCATATTTAATGCACAATTGTCAAAATGGTTGGGTGTAAAAAGTTTTGATCCACCTCTCGTGAAAAAGATAAATTTCCGCCGATTCAGCTGGAAGCGGGTCAAATTTGAACTGCAGCTGCCTCATAGTTTGCTATTTATTTTTTACAAAAATCATTTCTAGGTACATAAGTATCTATTTAATCAGAGAAACACCAAACGTTTTCCAAGATTCAACCACTAGCTAGGAACGGTCAAGGCCGCCGTTTTGACTGCATTTTGAAACGGGCATAAAAAATTCAAAAAAAAATCAAAAAGTTGGGAAACCTTCGCATTGTGTCATCATATATGGCCAATTTCCTAGGAAAAATAACAAACTTGTAATACGGCAATTATTTTAAAAAAGTGTTCTCAGAACGAGCTATCATGTGTGGAGATCAATGGCTTTCAAGCCAAATGATCAATCTTATGGCCACATTCATAGCATAGTTTGTTCAAATGATCTCATATTGTGCACAAGGGTGCATATTGGAATGGCAAACAATGTTGCCTAAGGAAGTTTTCATTTTCTTTGGACGAAAAAACCATTTTCAATTTTTCGAGTGCCCGAAAGGAGGTTTTTTTGTGAAGGAACTACCAAATAATTGTTGCAAAATTGGACCGAATCATTTTTATAAAATACTAGGCCATATTTAATGCACAATTGACAAAATGGTTGGGTGTAAAAAGTTTTGATCCACCTCTCGTGAAAAAGACAAATTTCCACCGATTCAGTTGGAAGCGGGTCAAATTTGAACTGCAGCTGCCTCATAGTTTGCTATTTATTTTTTACAAAAATCATTTCTAGGTACATAAGTATCTATTTAATCAGAGAAACACCAAACGTTTTCCAAGATTCAACCACTAGCTAGGAACGGTCAAGCCCGCCGTTTTGACCGCATTTTGAAACGGGCATAAAAAATTCAAAAAAAATCAAAAAATTGGGAAACCTTCGCATTGTGTCATCATATGTGGCCTAGTTCCTAGGAAAAATAACAAACTTGTAATACGGCAATTATTTTAAAAAAGTGTTCTCAGAAACGAGCTATCATGTGTGGAGATCAATGGCTTTCAAGCCAAATGATCAATCTTATGGCCACATTCATGGCATAGTTTGTTCAAATGATCTCATATGGTGCACAAGGGTGCATATTGGAATGGCAAACAATGTTGCCTAAGGAAGTTTTCATTTTCGTTGGACGAAAAAACCATTTTCCATTTTCCGAGTGCCCGAAAGGAGGTTTTTTTGTGAAGGAACTACCAAATAATTGTTGCAAAATTGGACCGAATCATTTTTATAAAATACTAGGCCATATTTAATGCACAATTGACAAAATGGTTGGGTGTAAAAAGTTTTGATCCACCTCTCGTGAAAAAGATAAATTTCCGCCGATTCAGCTGGAAGCGGGTCAAATTTGAACTGCAGCTGCCTCATAGTTTGCTATTTATTTTTTACAAAAATCATTTCTAGGTACATAAGTATCTATTTAATCAGAGAAACACCAAACGTTTTCCAAGATTCAACCACTAGCTAGGAACGGTCAAGGCCGCCGTTTTGACTGCATTTTGAAACGGGCATAAAAAATTCAAAAAAAAATCAAAAAGTTGGGAAACCTTCGCATTGTGTCATCATATATGGCCAAGTTCCTAGGAAAAATAACAAACTTGTAATACGGCAATTATTTTAAAAAAGTGTTCTCAGAACGAGCTATCATGTGTGGAGATCAATGGCTTTCAAGCCAAATGATCAATCTTATGGCCACATTCATAGCATAGTTTGTTCAAATGATCTCATATTGTGCACAAGGGTGCATATTGGAATGGCAAACAATGTTGCCTAAGGAAGTTTTCATTTTCTTTGGACGAAAAAACCATTTTCAATTTTTCGAGTGCCCGAAAGGAGGTTTTTTTGTGAAGGAACTACCAAATAATTGTTGCAAAATTGGACCGAATCATTTTTATAAAATACTAGGCCATATTTAATGCACAATTGACAAAATGGTTGGGTGTAAAAAGTTTTGATCCACCTCTCGTGAAAAAGACAAATTTCCACCGATTCAGCTGGAAGCGGGTCAAATTTGAACTGCAGCTGCCTCATAGTTTGCTATTTATTTTTTACAAAAATCATTTCTAGGTACATAAGTATCTATTTAATCAGAGAAACACCAAACGTTTTCCAAGATTCAACCACTAGCTAGGAACGGTCAAGCCCGCCGTTTTGACCGCATTTTGAAACGGGCATAAAAAATTCAAAAAAAATCAAAAAATTGGGAAACCTTCGCATTGTGTCATCATATGTGGCCTAGTTCCTAGGAAAAATAACAAACTTGTAATACGGCAATTATTTTAAAAAAGTGTTCTCAGAAACGAGCTATCATGTGTGGAGATCAATGACTTTCAAGCCAAATGATCAATCTTATGGCCACATTCATGGCATAGTTTGTTCAAATGATCTCATATGGTGCACAAGGGTGCATATTGGAATGGCAAACAATGTTGCCTAAGGAAGTTTTCATTTTCGTTGGACGAAAAAACCATTTTCCATTTTCCGAGTGCCCGAAAGGAGGTTTTTTTGTGAAGGAACTACCAAATAATTGTTGCAAAATTGGACCGAATCATTTTTATAAAATACTAGGCCATATTTAATGCACAATTGACAAAATGGTTGGGTGTAAAAAGTTTTGATCCACCTCTCGTGAAAAAGATAAATTTCCGCCGATTCAGCTGGAAGCGGGTCAAATTTGAACTGCAGCTGCCTCATAGTTTGCTATTTATTTTTTACAAAAATCATTTCTAGGTACATAAGTATCTATTTAATCAGAGAAACACCAAACGTTTTCCAAGATTCAACCACTAGCTAGGAACGGTCAAGGCCGCCGTTTTGACTGCATTTTGAAACGGGCATAAAAAATTCAAAAAAAAATCAAAAAGTTGGGAAACCTTCGCATTGTGTCATCATATATGGCCAAGTTCCTAGGAAAAATAACAAACTTGTAATACGACAATTATTTTAAAAAAGTGTTCTCAGAACGAGCTATCATGTGTGGAGATCAATGGCTTTCAAGCCAAATGATCAATCTTATGGCCACATTCATAGCATAGTTTGTTCAAATGATCTCATATTGTGCACAAGGGTGCATATTGGAATGGCAAACAATGTTGCCTAAGGAAGTTTTCATTTTCTTTGGACGAAAAAACCATTTTCCATTTTTCGAGTGCCCGATAGGAGGTTTTTTTGTGAAGGAACTACCAAATAATTGTTGCAAAATTGGACCGAATCATTTTTATAAAATACTAGGCCATATTTAATGCACAATTGACAAAATGGTTGGGTGTAAAAAGTTTTGATCCACCTCTCGTGAAAAAGACAAATTTCCACCGATTCAGCTGGAAGCGGGTCAAATTTGAACTGCAGCTGCCTCATAGTTTGCTATTTATTTTTTACAAAAATCATTTCTAGGTACATAAGTATCTATTTAATCAGAGAAACACCAAACGTTTTCCAAGATTCAACCACTAGCTAGGAACGGTCAAGCCCGCCGTTTTGACCGCATTTTGAAACGGGCATAAAAAATTCAAAAAAAATCAAAAAATTGGGAAACCTTCGCATTGTGTCATCATATGTGGCCTAGTTCCTAGGAAAAATAACAAACTTGTAATACGGCAATTATTTTAAAAAAGTGTTCTCAGAAACGAGCTATCATGTGTGGAGATCAATGGCTTTCAAGCCAAATGATCAATCTTATGGCCACATTCATGGCATAGTTTGTTCAAATGATCTCATATGGTGCACAAGGGTGCATATTGGAATGGCAAACAATGTTGCCTAAGGAAGTTTTCATTTTCGTTGGACGAAAAAACCATTTTCCATTTTCCGAGTGCCCGAAAGGAGGTTTTTTTGTGAAGGAACTACCAAATAATTGTTGCAAAATTGGACCGAATCATTTTTATAAAATACTAGGCCATATTTAATGCACAATTGACAAAATGGTTGGGTGTAAAAAGTTTTGATCCGCCTCTCGTGAAAAAGATAAATTTCCGCCGATTCAGCTGGAAGCGGGTCAAATTTGAACTGCAGCTGCCTCATAGTTTGCTATTTATTTTTTACAAAAATCATTTCTAGGTACATAAGTATCTATTTAATCAGAGAAACACCAAACGTTTTCCAAGATTCAACCACTAGCTAGGAACGGTCAAGGCCGCCGTTTTGACTGCATTTTGAAACGGGCATAAAAAATTCAAAAAAAAATCAAAAAGTTGGGAAACCTTCGCATTGTGTCATCATATATGGCCAAGTTCCTAGGAAAAATAACAAACTTGTAATACGGCAATTATTTTAAAAAAGTGTTCTCAGAACGAGCTATCATGTGTGGAGATCAATGGCTTTCAAGCCAAATGATCAATCTTATGGCCACATTCATAGCATAGTTTGTTCAAATGATCTCATATTGTGCACAAGGGTGCATATTGGAATGGCGAACAATGTTGCCTAAGGAAGTTTTCATTTTCTTTGGACGAAAAAACCATTTTCCATTTTTCGAGTGCCCGAAAGGAGGTTTTTTTGTGAAGGAACTACCAAATAATTGTTACAAAATTGGACCGAATCATTTTTATAAAATACTAGGCCATATTTAATGCACAATTGACAAAATGGTTGGGTGTAAAAAGTTTTGATCCACCTCTCGTGAAAAAGACAAATTTCCACCGATTCAGCTGGAAGCGGGTCAAATTTGAACTGCAGCTGCCTCATAGTTTGCTATTTATTTTTTACAAAAATCATTTCTAGGTACATAAGTATCTATTTAATCAGAGAAACACCAAACGTTTTCCAAGATTCAACCACTAGCTAGGAACGGTCAAGCCCGCCGTTTTGACCGCATTTTGAAACGGGCATAAAAAATTCAAAAAAAATCAAAAAATTGGGAAACCTTCGCATTGTGTCATCATATGTGGCCTAGTTGCTAGGAAAAATAACAAACTTGTAATACGGCAATTATTTTAAAAAAGTGTTCTCAGAAACGAGCTATCATGTGTGGAGATCAATGGCTTTCAAGCCAAATGATCAATCTTATGGCCACATTCATGGCATAGTTTGTTCAAATGATCTCATATGGTGCACAAGGGTGCATATTGGAATGGCAAACAATGTTGCCTAAGGAAGTTTTCATTTTCGTTGGACGAAAAAACCATTTTCCATTTTCCGAGTGCCCGAAAGGAGGTTTTTTTGTGAAGGAACTACCAAATAATTGTTGCAAAATTGGACCGAATCATTTTTATAAAATACTAGGCCATATTTAATGCACAATTGACAAAATGGTTGGGTGTAAAAAGTTTTGATCCACCTCTCGTGAAAAAGACAAATTTCCGCCGATTCAGATGGAAGCGGGTCAAATTTGAACTGCAGCTGCCTCATAGTTTGCTATTTATTTTTTACAAAAATCATTTCTAGGTACATAAATATCTATTTAATCAGAGAAACACCAAACATTTTCCAAGATCCAACCACTAGCTAGGAACGGTCAAGCCCGCCGTTTGGACCGCATTTTGAAACGGGCATAAAAAATTCAAAAAAAATCAAAAAATTGGGAAACCTTCGCATTGTGTCATCATATGTGGCCAAGTTCCTAGGAAAAATAACAAACTTGTAATACGGCAATTATTTAAAAAAGTGTTCTCAGAAACGAGCTATCATGTGTGGAGATCAATGGCTTTCAAGCCAAATGATCAATCTTATGGCCACATTCATGGCATAGTTTGTTCAAATGATCTCATATTGTGCACAAGGGTGCATATTGGAATGGCAAACAATGTTGCCTAAGGAAGATTTCATTTTCGTTGGACGAAAAAACCGTTTTCCATTTTTTGAGTGCCCGAAAGGAGGTTTTTTTGTGAAGGAACTACCAAATAATTGTTGCAAAATTGGACCGAATCATTTTTATAACATAGTAGGCCATATTTAATGCACAATTGAAAAAATGGTTGGGTGTAAAAACTTTTGATCCACCTCTCGTGAAAAAGATAAATTTCCGCCGATTCAGCTAGAAGCGGGTCAAATTTGAACTGCAGCTGCCTCATAGTTTGCTATTTATTTTTTACAAAAATCATTTCTAGGTACATAAGTATCTATTTAATCAGAGAAACACCAAACGTTTTCCAAGATTCAACCACTAGCTAGGAACGATCAAGCCTGCCGTTTTGACCGCATTTTGAAACGGGCATAAAAAATTCAAAAAAAAATAAAAAAATTGGGAAACCTTCGCATTGTGTCATCATATGTGGCCAAGTTCCTAGGAAAAATAACAAACTTGTAATACGGCAATTATTTTAAAAAAGTGTTCTCAGAAACGAGCTATCATGTGTGGAGATCAATGGCTTTCAAGCCAAATGATCAATCTTATGGCCACATTCATGGCATAGTTTGCTCAAATGATCTCATATTGTGCACAAGGGTGCATATTGGAATGGCAAACAATGTTGCCTAAGGAAGTTTTCATTTTCGTTGGACGAAAAAACCATTTTACATTTTTTGAGTGCCCGAAAGGAGGTTTTTTTGTGAAGGAACTACCAAATAATTGTTGCAAAATTGGACCGAATCATTTTTATAAAATACTAGGCCATATTTAATGCACAATTGACAAAATGGTTGGGTGTAAAAAGTTTTGATCCAACTCTCGTGAAAAAGACAAATTTCCACCGATTCAGCTGGAAGCGGGTCAAATTTGAACTGCAGCTGCCTCATAGTTTGCTATTTATTTTTTACAAAAATCATTTCTAGGTACATAAGTATCTATTTAATCAGAGAAACACCAAACGTTTTCCAAGATTCAACCACTAGCTAGGAACGGTCAAGCCCGCCGTTTTGACCGCATTTTGAAACGGGCATAAAAAATTCAAAAAAAAAATCAAAAAATTGGGAAACCTGCACATTGTGTCATCATATGTGGCCAAGTTCCTAGGAAAAATAACAAACTTGTAATACGGCAATTATTTTAAAAAAGTGTTCTCAGAAACGAGCTATCATGTGTGGAGATCAATGGCTTTCAAGCCAAATGATCAATCTTATGGCCACATTCATGGCATAGTTTGTTCAAATGATCTCATATTGTGCACAAGGGTGCATATTGGAATGGCAAACAATGTTGCGTAAGGAATTTTTCATTTTCTTTGGACGAAAAAACCATTTTTCATTTTCCGAGTGCCCGAAAGGAGGTTTTTTTGTGAAGGAACTACCAAATAATTGTTGCAAAATTGGACCAAATCATCTTTATAAAATACTAGGCCATATTTAATGCACAATTGACAAAATGGTTGGGTGTAAAAAGTTTTGATCCACCTCTTGTAAAAAAGACAAATTTCCGCCGATTCAGCTGGAAGCGGGTCAAATTTGAACTGCAGCTGCCTCATAGTTTGCTATTTATTTTTTACAAAAATCATTTCTAGGTACATAAGTATCTATTTAATCAGAGAAACACCAAACGTTTTCCAAGATTCAACCACTAGCTAGGAACGGTCAAGCCCGCCGTTTTGACCGCATTTTGAAACGGGCATAAAAAATTCAAAAAAAAATCAAAAAATTGGGAAACCTTCGCATTGTGTCATCATATGTGGCCAAGTTCCTAGGAAAAATAACAAACTTGTAATACGGCAATTATTTTAAAAAAGTGTTCTCAGAAACGAGCTATCATGTGTGGAGATCAATGGCTTTCAAGCCAAATGATCAATCTTATGGCCACATTCATGGCATAGTTTGTTCAAATGATCTCATATTGTGCACAAGGGTGCATATTGGAATGGCAAACAATGTTGCCTAAGGAATTTTTCATTTTCGTTGGACGAAAAAACCATTTTCCATTTTTTGAGTGCCCGAAAGGAGGTTTTTTTGTGAAGGAACTACCAAATAATTGTTGCAAAATTGGACCGAATCATTTTTATAAAATACTAGGCCATATTTAATGCACAATTGACAAAATGGTTGGGTGTAAAAAGTTTTGATCCACCTCTCGTGAAAAAGACAAATTTCCACAGATTCAGTTGGAAGCGGGTCAAATTTGAACTGCAGCTGCCTCATAGTTTGCTATTTATTTTTTACAAAAATCATTTCTAGGTACATAAGTATCTATTTAATCAGAGAAACACCAAACGTTTTCCAAGATTCAACCACTAGCTAGGAACGGTCAAGCCCGCCGTTTTGACCGCATTTTGAAACGGGCATAAAAAATTCAAAAAAAAATCAAAAAATTGGGAAACCTTCACATTGTGTCATCATATGTGGCCAAGTTCCTAGGAAAAATAACAAACTTGTAATACGGCAATTATTTTAAAAAAGTGTTCTCAGAAACGAGCTATCATGTGTGGAGATTAATGGCTTTCAAGCCAAATGATCAATCTTATGGCCACATTCATGGCATAGTTTGTTCAAATGATCTCATATTGTGCACAAGGGTGCATATTGGAATGGCAAACAATGTTGCCTAAGGAAGTTTTCATTTTCTTTGGACGAAAAAACCATTTTTCATTTTCCGAGTGCCCGAAAGGAGGATTTTTTGTGAAGGAACTACCAAATAATTGTTGCAAAATTGGACCGAATCATTTTTATAAAATACTAGGCCATATTTAATGCACAATTGACAAAATGGTTGGGTGTAAAAAGTTTTGATCCACCTCTCGTGAAAAAGATAAATTTCCGCCGATTCAGCTAGAAGCGGGTCAAATTTGAACTGCAGCTGCCTCATAGTTTGCTATTTATTTTTTACAAAAATCATTTCTAGGTACATAAGTATCTATTTAATCAGAGAAACACCAAACATTTTCCAAGATTCAACCACTAGCTAGGAACGGTCAAGCCTGCCGTTTTGACCACATTTTGAAACGGGCATAAAAAATTCAAAAAAAAATCAAAAAATTGGGAAACCTTCGCATTGTGTCATCATATGTGGCCAAGTTCCTAGGAAAAATAACAAACTTGTAATACGGCAATTATTTTAAAAAAGTGTTCTCAGAAACGAGCTATCATGTGTGGAGATCAATGGCTTTCAAGCCAAATGATCAATCTTATGGCCACATTCATGGCATAGTTTGCTCAAATGATCTCATATTGTGCACAAGGGTGCATATTGGAATGGCAAACAATGTTGCCTAAGGAAGTTTTCATTTTCGTTGGACGAAAAAACCATTTTACATTTTTTGAGTGCCCGAAAGGAGGTTTTTTTGTGAAGGAACTACCAAATAATTGTTGCAAAATTGGACCGAATCATTTTTATAAAATACTAGGCCATATTTAATGCAAAATTGACAAAATGGTTGGGTGTAAAAAGTTTTGATCCACCTCTCGTGAAAAAGACAAATTTCCACCGATTCAGATGGAAGCGGGTCAAATTTGAACTGCAGCTGCCTCATAGTTTGCTATTTATTTTTTACAAAAATCATTTCTAGGTACATAAGTATCTATTTAATCAAAGAAACACCAAACGTTTTCCAAGATTCAACCACTAGCTAGGAACGGTCAAGCCCGCCGTTTTGACCGCATTTTGAAACGGGCATAAAAAATTCAAAAAAAAATCAGAAAATTGGGAAACCTTCACATTGTGTCATCATATGTGGCCAAGTTCCTAGGAAAAATAACAAACTTGTAATACGGCAATTATTTTAAAAAAGTGTTCTCAGAAACGAGCTATCATGTGTGGAGATCAATGGCTTTCAAGCCAAATGATCAATCTTATGGCCACATTCATGGCATAGTTTGTTCAAATGATCTCATATTGTGCACAAGGGTGCATATTGGAATGGCAAACAATGTTGCCTAAGGAAGTTTTCATTTTCTTTGGACGAAAAAACCATTTTTCATTTTCCGAGTGCCCGAAAGGAGGTTTTTTTGTGAAGGAACTACCAAATAATTGTTGCAAAATTGAACCGAATCATTTTTATAAAATACTAGGCCATATCTAATGCACAATTGACAAAATGGTTGGGTGTAAAAAGTTTTGATCCACCTCTCGTGAAAAAGACAAATTTCCGCCGATTCAGTTGGAAGCGGGTCAAATTTGAACTGCAGCTGCCTCATAGTTTGCTATTTATTTTTTACAAAAATCATTTCTAGGTACATAAGTATCTATTTAATCAGAGAAACACCAAACGTTTTCCAAGATTCAACCACTAGCTAGGAACGGTCAAGCCCGCCGTTATGACCGCATTTTGAAACGGGCATAAAAAATTCAAAAAAAATCAAAAAATTGGGAAACCTTCGCATTGTGTCATCATATGTGGCCAAGTTCCTAGGAAAAATAACAAACTTGTAATACGACAATTATTTTAAAAAAGTGTTCTCAGAAACATGTGTGGAGATCAATGGCTTTCAAGCCAAATGATCAATCTTATGGCCACATTCATGACATAGTTTGTTCAAATGATCTCATATTGTGCACAAGGGTGCATATTGGAATGGCAAACAATGTTGCCTAAGAAAGTTTTCATTTTCTTTAGACGAAAAAACCATTTTTCATTTTCCGAGTGCCCGAAAGAATGTTTTTTGTGAAGGAACTACCAAATAATTGTTGCAAAATTGGACCAAATCAATTTTCTAAAATACTAGGACATATTTAATGCACAATTGACAAAATGGTTGGGTGTAAAAAAATTTGATCCACCTCTCGTGAAAAAGACAAATTTTCGCCGATTCAGCTGGAAGCGGGTCAAATTTAAACTACAGTTGCCTTATAGTTTGCAATTTTTTGTAAAAAAAATCATTTCTACAAACCTAGCCCTCAAAGTGATGGTTTTCTGCAACCTAGTGCACGCACCGTGAGCTTCGCCAGCGAGGTACCTAAATGTCAGATTTAATCTCGACAAGTTACTCTTCCATGTTTAGTAGCTCACTGGCGGTGCTATGGAATATATATGTGACGTGCAGCCGGAGGAAGTTGTGGAGACGATCAACGAACATGTGAAGAAGGCCACCAACAACCTCATCACCTCTATCATCTCAGCTACGGATGTCGACGCTGAGACCGATCTGGTGCTCGCCAACGCCGTCTACTTCAAGGGAGCGTGGCTCAAGCAGTTCGGCTCCGGCTCGACGGCAGTCCTGTCGAGGCGCAGTTCATGTCCATGTACTTCCCCCACTATGCCTCCTGTATGGACGGGTTCAAGGTCCTCAGGCTCCCCTACAGGCCTAACATTGGTGCCGATCGCTGGAATAAGTTGTTAGAGTTGAAACAGAAGTTTCCGACGGCGCCTCTGAGTTTCCAAGGATTCGCGTCGGACATGCCACTGTATCTTCGTGCGAATGTTCAAGACACTGACAGTCGCAGACATAGCATCAATAATGTGATCAAAACTTTTCTTCTGGTCATTCACTATTATTTTTGTTTTTAATAATGTCTCTTACGCAATCAATCTTCTGTTGTCCATGCAGGCTCCAGACGCCGATGTTATGCAGTTCTCCATGCTCATCTTCCTCCCGGACGAGCGCCACGGGTTTGCCGCCATGGTGGACATGATCACCGCGGCGCCAGGTTACCTCTACAGAATCCTGCCCAGGAGGCAGCCCGATCTCACCATCATCAAGATGCCCAAGTTTGAGATAAGCTTCGACTGGAACCTCGAAAGCGACCTGCGTCGGCTGGGCCTGTCGCTGCCATTTTCGCCGGAGGCGGCCGACTTGCGTGGCATGTTCGATAAGAACGACGGCGGACGCACGGCCTTCCTGACAAAGGTTGTCCACAGAGCGGTGGTCAAGGTGAACGAGCAAGGCACGGAGGCAGGCGCGAGCACAGCTGGCATGCGTGGTGGCGGCCTGCCGCCCAACGTTGTGGAGTTCGTCGCCGATCATCCGTTCACGTTCCTCATCATGGAGGAACGGTCCGGTGTCATCGTCTTCGCTGGCCACGTCCTTGATCCGACCAAGTGATTGGCATCAATAAGTATGAAATAAGCTGAAAGTAGTAGCTCGGACCAGCTGGTTAGCTTGTACCGTTTCGTTTGCAAGATTCGTGTTCTCTTTTTGCGAGCATCTCCTTGGACGCCCCGAACTATCTCGGCTCTATAATTCGTCTTCTCTTTTTTGCAACATTAACCCTGAGATTTAGCTGCTAGTACTACCTTTGAACTACCAAAACGTCTTATATTAGTGTATACTGGGAGTATTTACTGGCTAGTAACTACTCCCAGTGTAAACAAATATAAAACGTTTTAGATCACTTTGCAGAATGCACTTTACATTTTGGTTATTCTTCATTGTGCTTGTGCAGTCCTATCCTGATTTTTTTATTAATAATAAATGATAATTCAATTATTCCAAAACTGGTAAAGGTAACTTGAAATTTTGAAAAATGGGAAGTACGCTATGAGTAACAGCGTCCAGGCTGGCCCAGTCGCTATTGTGAACCATGTCCATGTCTGGACGCTAGTGTTAGTCGCGTACAATGCATGATTGAACCAACCCAGGAATCCCTGAATCGGCTGTCCCCAACCTAATCAGCTTGCTCGTTCAAAGAAATGTCGATTGGTGGATCGTAACAGCGAGCGGCCGGTGAGACCATGTCTCTCATGTGATGATTGGCGTTGTCGGCTGTCATGTCCCGAATGCAACGTCACACTCATGCTATGGCCAAGCATGCTGAAGCGGAACGAGCAGCGCAAGAACAACGACTGACCAATAACGTGCATGCTTGATGAAACTAAAGATGGCCCGAGCGGTGCACTGGTAATGAGTGGGTCAGAATCTTAGAAGATGGATATGCAAGTTAATTGTGTTGTTGACGTGGCTATTAGTAGTGTTGCTCTTATTCCTATAACGAATGTGAAGGACCTTGACAAGGGTTAGAGCATTTCTCTAACCAGTTAGAGAAGTAAAAATTCGGCCTTACTTCTCTAACCAGGATCTAACTTATCCCGTAACTCCTATAGTGGAGTATATATTTTACTCCTCTCCTTGTGGAGTACCTAAACTTACTCGACTTCTCCGTCGTGGAGTAAAAGGACCACACGCCTCTTTGCCTCTCACCCCTAGTCCCCTGCCACCGTCATGTCGTCGGCAACCCCCCCCCCCCCCCCCCCCATCGCTCTCGATCGCATCCCGACCCTTGCCGCCATGGCCGTCGCTCCTCGCCACCCATCCGTAGAGCAGATCCGCGCCGCCACGAGCGCAACGCCGACCCGTCTGCCTCCTGCCATCATCACAACTATTCCTCGAGCGTCGCCCCATCTGCCTCCCACGGCACGTTCTCTGGCTTCCCCGAGCTCCCAGCTCCGCCGCCGTAATGAGACCGTACATCGGCATGTGGGGACATGGGTGGCCGAGATGACAGACTGGCACACCCATGAGAAGCTTTGGCTCAGATCCTTCCAATCCGCCTAGCGGGCCGCCAAACAATATGACATTTGGTCGGTCGTGCCGACGGCCACCAGAACTTTTAGTTCTGTGGGATGTTGCGGCTAGATGTCAGCGACCCGCGAGTGGTCTCCACAAAAGAGGCAAGGGAGGACTGGGAGGCGATGGAAAGGCTTGCGGTGGAGTCCTACGACGAGGTGTACATGGCGGATCTCCACGGCCTCTACATAGAGAAAGTGGAGGCGGAGCGCCGCCTGTCCGAGCAGCTAGCTGTGTGTGTGTGGGGGGGGGGGGGGGGGGGGCATCGTGACGTGGACGCTGGACGTGGTTTTTAATGGCGTCCAGACGTGGACGCTGTTGTTATTTGCGTCTTTCCTATTTTTAGAATTTTCACATATCCTTTACCAGTTCTGGAATTACTGAATTATTAATTATTAATTATAAAAAATCGGGTCCTATCCTTTTAGTAACTATTTCTCTATTGCAAACATGAAACAAAAGAAGCAAAATGGGCCTGACCCAAACAACAGTGGGATACTCCTTTCCCTCTCTTTTTGAGGGGAAACCTGTTGGCATTTTAATTATCCAAGGATGAAAGAGTTACATCATTGAGTACATGCGGTAATAAGATATCTAGAGGTTCATCATCCCATAAGACAATTGGGAATCATAAGCATGTCTAGTTATTAGGTGTGCCAACCTGTATTTGCTTCCCTAGGGCAATGTTGAAATTTCAGTAGCGATATTCCATGTGCTAAATCAAAACAATCCGCCAAGATCACTCGGTATGGAGCTCGGATGTCAGAGCAACTCCAGCAGACCCTGCATCCTCTCGACCCGCAAAACGTTTTTGCAGTTCACGGAAAAATGTCTTTGCGGGCCGGCGCGGATGGCTGCAGTTGCAGACCCCACATAATGGACCTGTAAAAAAGGACGGGTTGGGGTTGCGCGTCTGATTTGGCGTAGCTCCTCCCGGCACGCAAAACTTAAATTTACAACTAAATTTGATCTAGCATATTGCATTGCTTTGCTTTATTAACAACATTGGATACAAAAGACATCATCAAATCTTTGCTAGAATAGCAAGACCAAAGAAAACAAGAACTACAAGTATGCATTTTAGAAGATTTCCAACTTCCATAACTGCTCCCACTAGTTGGACTAGTATCTTCTCCATGCATTCGTTGTTGATCTGTGGATTCTTGATTTTGCATTCTTCTTTCTTCATCTTTGGTTCGGAAGAAGTAGATGTTGCTTCCCCTCCAGTTGCACATGCAGCCACATCATTGCCTTCGATTGTACTAAGAAGTGCACTAACATCTATTAAGTTTCTTTCTATCAACAAATCAATGTATTGGCCTTCCCAAAACCAAAATGAGCATCCATCGTCCTACACAAAAGAATGAGCAAGCTCGAAGTGAGCTACCGCAATTGAACTAAAGAATGAACTATGAAACGAGCTACCGCAAGTGCACGTACCCCGTCGTTTTCGCATTTGAAGAACACCCATCGGGGGTGCTTCGGCGTGCCCGAAGTGAGCTGCAGCACTTTTCGCGTGCAGTCGTCACACTCTATGAGCGGCATGGGCAAGCCACAAAGACGTTGCGTGAGCGCCGAGCCCGGTGGACGGCCGGACGAGTCCATGCCCGCAAAACTTCGGCGGCGGGGTGGGGGTGGGGGACGAACCTGCATGCGGCGATGCGCCCTTGCCTGGGCTGCGGGAGAGGCTCCCCGACCACTCCGTCACTTGGGGCAGCAACTGGCGGCCGGAAAAAGCCAAATCCGGCAGCCCACGATGAAGTGCCACAGATCTGCAAATCCGGTGGCCCGCCGACGCAGGGGGGAAGGGAGGGGAGGCCTCGTGCGCGTGGCGGCCTTCCGGCGTGCTCCTGCCGTCTGCATTCGCCGGAATCTTGGGCGGTGGCGCGAGGGGGGAGAGAGAGGTGGTTGGTGAAAGAAAGCACGGGATGAAATGTCCTCCCACCAACTGCTTCTGCTTATATGTAGGGCACCGCAGCCGTGAGGGGGAAACCCGCATTTTCCTGGGTTGGGGTCGGGATTTTGCCGCGCCCCCTAAAATTTTTTGCGGGCCGGGGCGGGATGCGGGATCTGATCGGGCTGGTTTTTTTCGCCCCGACCCGCATTCTGACGGTTATTTTGCAGGTCGGGGCAGGATGCGGGGTCTGCTAGAGTTGCTTTCAGTGTCTCCTTTGCATGCTTGAGCAATCTCAAGGCAATCTGATTTCATGAGTACACGAGAACATCTGATATCAAGAATCAACTGTAGGCCACGCTTAACTGCCATTGCTTCTGTCGAGGCTGCATCATGCACCTGATGGATCAACTCGGCTACCCCCACAACAGCGCAACCTCTCGAATCTCGGACGACAGCAGCCACAACACCCGATCCATCTTCAAAGAAGGCTGCGTCGGTATTTACCTTATATGATCCGGTCATCGGCTTCTCCCATATTGCAATTTCCATGGAGTCATCTAGGATTTTACCCAATTAATCTGCCCTTTCACACGTCCACCATTCACTACGGGAGAAAATCATCTAGCAACGGGCCAAAAAACACACCAACTCGGGGACGAAAAACCTCACCAAAGGGGAATTTATGCAGTAGTGACCTTGAACAAAGGATGTGTCTTTTAACCAACAAATATGATTGTTCGTATGCCATAAATGCTAATCTAACAACTTTTGATTGATCCTTGATATAATCCAATGACAATTTATTTTAGAGTGGTGTAGCTTGGTGTGGATATTGCATTAGGTGTGAGTTTCACAAAACAGATGATTATAATATAAATATATTTATCAGATTATATTTTCGAAAGGGCTCACTCAAGCTAGAATGCTAGATAGCTAGAAATCTGTGATCATCAAACACCTATAAGGAAAAAAATACAGAAGATTTTTTGGAGCGTGGCTAATAACATAGCCAAAAGATGGCTATATGCTAGTACCATGTCATTTGGAGATATCATTTATAATCACTCATACATTGAGATTTGGCTATTAGATTAGTCTTTTTTCTACCTTATCTTCTTTTCTTTTCTACTTTTCTATTATGTTTTCCACGTAGCACATATGGAAGTGGGCCCTTACACAAGAGCCAACTCGCTCCTTTCGGTTTCTCTCTTTTCGACATCGGAACGACTTTGCACACGACGTTCAACTGTGCGCACCTTGAACGACTGATGATCCAAAGGTCCAGCTCCAGGCAGTGGACGTGATGAAAGGTCGCGGTGAATCGTCGTGTAACAATCATCCAAATAGTATCGTCCGTGTAGCGTTGTTCTTTCGACATTCCACATACTACTTGCTGCTATCGAACCTGTCACAAGTTCCCTGGATGAGCTTTAGATTAACTGGTCCCTATGTCCTGAATACTTGTGCATGGTTGTCCCCCGCCTTTTGCCTTGATGAATATTGCTAGTGCTTGTACTTATTGTTCGCAGTTGTTGCAACAGCTGCCTTCTCCAAGAAATGCATTGCTCTACACTATGAGCATCATTAGGGTCTCTCGCTTGTCAATTCCTAGGGACCGTTATAGGGATTCACATAATTATATCATGTTAAAACTGCATCTCAAGACATCTCCCTAGGCAAGTAGGCATCACGGATTCAATAGTGCACCTCTGTAATTGCATCTAGTAGTAGCTTGCGGATTTCATGAACAGTCCAGGGATCTGCATCACAGCACTCAAGATGGACATTAGTTACAGGGAAAAAAAGAAAAGGAGTATCTTGAGAATATTGTTCTTTTGATAACATTATTTACAGATTTGATTCAAAAAGAACAAAATACATGGAAAATGGTAATAATTTCTTTTGAACCGAACGCCGTACGAACACGGAAATTACATTGACTGAAGAAAATTATGTGTGAAGACTGAAGAATGGCACGGAAAATTCACCGCGATTTTACTTTTACTTATGCATGTTCTTATACTCTGATTTGACTGACTGTGTTTATTAGATACTACCTCCGTTTTAGCTGTAAAACCATGACAATTATTTTGAAATGGAGGAAGTATTGTTTTCAACATTCGCGTGGTCGTGCCTTCTCCCTCTTCTAGCAAATTAAACACACGTCTGCAAAATTCTTGTATTCTTCAACCCTTAACTGTATTCTAAGAATATATTTTTGTGTTTTCCTTGTTCTTATAAATTTCATTATCCAACAAATCAAATATGCAAACTGCTCTCTTTGAGATATTCTCGGCGAAATTCTTGTGAACAGAGTACCTCGGGGTGAAAGTGGACAGATCTAGCTAGCCCTTTTCTGAAACTTTAGCATAGGGTGATAGCCCATTTCACTTTTACTCCTGCATGTGTTTTGAGTTTAGTTTGACCCTGGTTATTAGAAATTTAGGATTCGTTTGTTGTTGCTCCTCTATCAAATCAAACACACAAGTCTGCAAAAATCTTGTGTTCTTCAACCCTCTGCCGTGTATTGACTTTGATTTGATCGTATTGATTAGAAATGTAGGATTCCCGCGCTCTCCTTCTTCTAGCGAATCAAACACATAAATCTCCGATTTTCTTGTATTTTTGGATCCTATGTTGCGTACATTTGTTCTTAGAATTTATCTTAGAATTTTCTATTTCCTTGCGATTTTCAGTTTGCTGCAAATCAAATGGACGAACAATGGAGAGATTTTTTTTATATATAATCCCTGAAAAGGATGGGGTGCTACTATCATCATAGCGATAACGGAACAAGTTTTTTATTTGAGATGTTTTCAGGGAAATTCTTTTGAGCAGAGTACCCTCAGGCATGCTCTGCTCCCAACCAGACTAAGAACAGGTGTGCACTGAATGTACAGACGAGCTTCACTCTACACTGAATATTAACAAGCCCATTTGCATACGCCGGATAATCATCACGCCGGATGATGATCCATCGTCGTCTATGCATCACGGGAGGTGGCGGTGGAGGGTGTCGGGCGACATGGAGATCATCTGGAGGAGGCTGGAGGTGGAGAAGGTCTCCTCGAGGGAGATCTCGATCTTGCTGCTGCTCCCCATGTTGTCCCTGACGAGGTGCATCAGCTCCCGCGCCACCGCCACCATCCCGACCCCGCTCTCGGCGCTCAGCAGGCACCGCACCGCCAGCTCCAGCACCTTGCGCACCTCCTCCGCCGCCGCCGGCAGCTGCCCCTGGCTCTTCTTCCCCGACGACGACGCCAGGAGCAGCGTCGGGTCGATCACCTCGTGGAGCCTGCCCTCCCTCACCTTGGGCGCCACCGAGTCGAAGGGGTTCTGGTGCCGCAGCCCCGTGAGCAGCTCGATGAGCAGCAGCCCGAAGTTGCACACCACGTCCTGCTCCTGCGCCCCGGCCGTTGACGACGACGACGAGCCGTAGTAGTGGTGGTGGTAGCTGGTGGCCGCCGGGGTGGAGGAGACGAGCTTGTGGCCGGCGATCTTGGCGCTGAGGTCGGCGTCGAGGAAGACGTCGCTGGAGCGGAGGTCGTGGAGGAAGGTCGGGGCCGTCTCGTGCGCCTGCAGGTACGCCAGCGCGCTGGCCAGCTCGATGGCGATGTTGACGCGGTGGTACCAGCCGAGCGTGGCGCGGCTGCCGCCGACCGTCCGCCGCAGGTGGTCCTCCAGCGTGCCGCCCGCGAAGTGCTCGTGCACCAGAAGCAGCGCGCGCGCGCCGGGGTCCTCCGGGAGGCAGAAGCCGACGACGCGGGCGATGTTCCGGTGGGAGATCTCGGGCAGGAGCGAGACCGCGTCGAGGGCCACCCGAAGCTTGTCCTGCGTCTCGTACCCGATCCTCTGCGCGGCCACCACGCTGCCGTCGTCGAGCACCCCGGCGTGGACCGCGCCCTCGGCGTCGACGGGCTTCTCGCCGCCGTCCTCGAACCGCCTCGTCGCCGCGTCCAGCTGCTCGTACGTGAACTGCCTCGCGTTGCACACGCCCCCGAGGATCTTGGGGATGCACGCCGGGTCCAGATCCCACCGCTGGTTCTCGTCGCCGGAAGGCTGGCGGAGGAACAGCCAGAAGGAGACCGCTGCCGCGAGGAAGAACACCGATACGAAGAAGCCGGCGAGCGCCACCGCCTTCTTGGAGCAGAACCTTCCCTGGCAACAAGCAGTGCCGTCGCCATCGCCGCACTCGAGCCGCTTGGAGCAGCCGGTGCCGTGCGCGAAGCCGTCGCCGACGAGTCCAGACGTGCATGCGCACCGCACGCCGCCGCGCACCGTCGTGGAGTTGACGAGCCTGGCGCCGTCGGCGCACGCCGCGAGCGCGCTGCCCCTCGGCACGGCCCACTCCACCTCGATCGCTCTCGTCACGCCCGCCGTCGCCGACGAGCGGTTCTTGACCCAGCTGGAGAATCCCCGGCACCCGAAGCCGGCGAACACGCCGAGCCCGTCCCCGGGCTTCCACACGCTGCCGTCGGAGAGCGGGTAGCAGCACCCGGCGGCCGCGGGCTTCTTCCCGGCGCAGGCCGGCGCGGCGACGTCGTCGCAGCCGGCGCGGCAGAGCGAGGAGTCCTCGCAGGCGTAGAGGCGGAGCACGTTGGCCGGCGCGACGGCGAGGAAGGACGCGGCGGCGTCGAGCGCGGCCGCTGGGGAGGACGGGCGCGAGAACGCGGCGTACCCTGGGTCGCACGGCGGGGCCGCGGGCGCGGCGTAGTCGAGCAGGACGGACGAGCCCGAGGGGAGGAACTCCAGGACGCGGAAGGCCGCAGCGCCGAGGGTGAGGGTGAGCGTGGCATTGTGGCCACCGCCGCCGTCGCAGGAGAGGTGGAAGAGGGACGAGGAGTTGCCATCGGCGTCCGCGCAGGCGGCGGAGGAGTTGAGGTGGAAGGGGAACGGGAGGAGGAGGTCGCCGCAGCTTTCGGCCCCGCCACTGCAACTGCTGCCGGCTGGCACAGCGCCGGAGACGATGAGGAGGAGCGGGAGGAGGAGGTACAGGGAGGGTGGCGGCGGAGGAGACATGGGCGGTGGCATGCGGCAGCGGTGGACATGGATGGCGCTATGGTGGTGAATTGCTTTGCTACTAGTAGGGGTAGCATCGGTGATGACGAGAGAAGATTGGGCTTGGGAATGGTGAGCTAGTAGATGGTAGATGGTACGAGTACGTGGGTTGGCGCGCGAAGTTGAGCAGTTTAGTGAGGCAGCTGCATATGTTGGTGTGAAGTTTGCATGGTTCTTCGTTTCTTTTGATTATCAGCTCACGTGCGGGTTGATTATGTGTCCCCCAGATCGACGATGTGTAGCCATAGTTTTAAATAGCGCGCTAAGCATCTTAGCAGCGGACCTCTTCCAAATGCTATAGCGTGCTATAGCGGAGCTATAGCGCGCTATTTAAAATGTTTGTTCATTTGTTTGGATCAAAATCTCTTAGCGCAAGACATTTTGTAAACGCTATAGCATGCTATAGCGGAGCTATAGCGGGCTATTTAAAACAGTGTGTAGCCCGAGGTATATATTCATGTCAATCAATGTACTACTATTTTTTGTTGCAAAATGGTGCTAAGTGGCAAGTTCTATAGCTCATCATTAGGGATAAACAAGTGAAGGGAACATAGCGATGTCATAGTTGTTTTGGTTGTGTAATTTGTATCCAAATGATAAGTACCTGATGTGTGGTATTTAGGATTTCAGCCCGAACGACTCTTGTGCCATCCATTACAATCTCGGATCTTAAAGCAGCCACGCCAGATTTTTTATCTGTTCGGTGTAAAGAAACATTGCCGTCCTCCATCCCCTCGCTTCTTTGTCTTATCTCCCTTCCGCCCCACTCCTCCCCCCATTCCTCCCCCGATCCCCCCTCCCCCTCCCCTTCCATTTCTCTGGCGACTGTGGTGACAGTCATTCCCAGCGGTGGCGCTATGGCGCGGCGTGGAGGCGCAATGGTGGGGCGCAGAGGCGGATCTAGGTCGCAACCACATCGACGACGACGGACGAGACGGAACTGCACGCGTGGTGATGCCATTTTTCCGGCGGGCAGGAGTTGTCGGAGAGAGGGATGGGAGGCGGAGGCGCTGCCCGAGTAGAGGGATGGGAGGCGGAGGTGCAGACCAGCACAGGCCTCCGCCATGTCATAATTTTTCAAAGTTGTATCCTTACTGGCACAACTTCTGCTTTTGTAAACTATGGGCAGGCATAGCAATGTGCCATAGTGGGGGAGTAGTTTTTAGTTTGCATGGGAGAAGGGAAAAAACATGTATGTGTATTTTGCTACAATTGTATAAGGGAAAAAAATGTACATGTACATGGTAGATGGTAGATGGCAAATTTCTTATACAAACATGATAATTCTAATTAAAATACCATGGCAAATTTCAACATACATTTGCCATGGCATTTTTTGGTCATACCTAGTGCTATTTTTTACATACATGGCAAATTTCTTATTTGAAAGCATGCAGATTTTCAATAAAATACCATGACATTTTTTAAAATATAAATGCCACAGCATTTTCTATCTTACAGTGCAACAGGAAAACACACTGCAATACCTGGGTTTCTGTTTGTATGCAACCACCAATTTGCTTAACTCCCCATCAAACAATTTTTTCTTGCCACCTACCATGGTTTTTGTAGGGCACGGCAAGTAGTTTTTTTAGTGCAATATGTTTAAAGTATGGGTAATCTAAGAAACTAGTGTGTGCATCAATCATGTCACTATTATAGTTAAAATCAGAAAAGATTGTAGCATGGCAAATTTAAATTTAATTTTTGCCATGGCGTTTTCATGAAATTTTACCTACATAATATGCAATTGTTTTGAAAATAAATGGACTAATCACATGGAAATTTGATTTTTGTGATGTTAATTTACTTTTAGTTTTTGCCATGGCAATTTTAACTTAATTGCCATGGCAAACTTACTTTCAAATACATGGCAAATTCTCTTTTACTAATTGAAAAATTACTTTCACTTTTTGCCATGGCAAATTTGACTTAATTGCCATGGAAAACTTACTTTGACAAACATGAAAAATTCATTTTATTACTAATGGAAAGTTTACCTTTTCATTTGCCATGCAAAATTTACACTACGGGCCATAGCAAATTTACATTTTATTCTGCCATGGAAATTTCATGAAATTATTTATATAATATGAAAATTATTTGTGAAATGAATGGACTAATCACATGGCAATTTGTACGGATTTTCGTTTTCTCTAGGACATTGCAAATTTACTTTTAATTTTTGGCACCAAACATTTAAGTTAACTGCCATGGCAAACTTACTTTCACATACATGGAAATTTTAAATTAATTGCCATGGCAAATTTTTATTTTATTTTGCCATGGCAATTTTCATGAAATTTTATCTACATAATATGACAATTCTTTTTGTCACGATGAATGGACAAATCACATGGAATTTGAACCAATTTTCGTTTTCTCTAGGGCATGGCCAATTTACATTTAAATTTGTAGCATGTCAAATTTAACTTAATTGCCATGCCAAACATACATTGACATACATGGCAAATTCACTTTTATTACTAATGGAAAATTTAATATTAATATGGCATGTAAATGTTAAATTAATTTTCATGGAGTTATATTTGCCCATGGCAATTTCATGAATTTTCATCTATATAATATGACATTTTATAGTAAAATGAGCGGACTAATCACATGGCAATTTGTGCGGATTTTCATTTTGATGCAGAGGGGGGATCTATGTTGGGGCGTGGCAAATTGCTTTTTTATGTACCATGGAAAGTCATTTGTTCTTTTTTGCAATTTTTGTTTCTTTGTTTGTGGTCTTGTTTAGTGAAATAGTAGACAACTCATAACACCAACGCAATGTTTTTACACTCAAATGTCATGAAGTGTGTCTGAACATCATGGCAACTCATTATTTTTTCTGTAATATAACATTTTTTATAAATATATGGAAGTTTTGTTCATTAGAGCATGGCAACCTTTTATCATTTAGTATGAATTTTCTAAATTATTTTTCAGGATTGTTTCTTTGTCTAGTGCATTTTTTAGGCCTGTGTGTTTTTCTTTATTTGTTGGGAGAGGTTGGAGCAGTTTTTTTGGGCCTACATTGTTGTAATTATTATTTTTCAAGTGGTCGAAGCAAAGGTGTTTTTGGGTTGGTCCATTGAAGGCGACAGGGAGCACGTCGTTCGGGGAGGGGGAGACGGTACCGAACGAAATCGTTCGTTCGCCCCACTCTCCTGATCGAAGGAAATTTCAATCTGGTGCCTCCCTAGACCGAACGTGTGGTAGTTATCGGCGTCCATGTGTATTGGAAGGAGAAACATGAAAGGACTCCAAGAATCGATGATCGAACGTTAGTGGGTAGTCTTGGCGAATGATTGGTTCGCCAGGGTTCAACGATCGTAGCGACATTTTTCGTTCGCTGGACAGAACCTCTCCAACGTGAATCTTCTTTGTTGGAACAAAGAACGACACAATATAGCCTAAAGCTATATTTTTGGACCTGACTTATATTAGGTACTAAAATACAAAAATTGTCATGACATAAATAACAAGGTCCATCATGTTAGAAAAATAGATCATATGCAAAAAAATGCCTTGAAAATAAAATAAATTTTACATGCCTTAAATAGAAATGACCAAGATAGTGGGGTATGTTTATACACACATTGTCATGTATGTAAATTTAAAAATCTTATGCACCCAAAAAGGTGGCCATGACATTTGTACCTAAAATGACATAGAAGAACAAATAAAAAGATGTATGCTATACGAAAAATAGAAATACCATCTTCTTGGCAACAAAAAATGACATGCTCTTTCTAATAAACTGTCCGTGATCTAAATAAAAGTCATGTTTCTTAATAATAAAAAATGGAACGCGCTTACTAACAAAAACAACGTGATCTACACAACAATAAAAAATGCCATGCTCTATAAAAAATGACAGGCTAATAATAATAAAAAATACCATGTTCATTAAAATAAAAGTGTCGTGGTTGTAAAAAAATGACATGCTCTTTAAAAATTGAAAACGTCATGCTCTATACAGAAAACGCCATGCTATTTATAATGGAAATGTCATGCTCTACCAAAAAATGTCATGTTCTTTGAAATAAAATGCAATTTTATTAATAATAAAAATGTCACGCTCTACAAACAAAATGACATGCTCCTTAAAATAAAAATGACATGCTATTTCTAATAAAAATGCCACGCTCTTAGAAAATAAAAATGGCATGCCCTTAAAGATTAAAATGCCATGGTCTTTAAAATAAACGTGACATGCTATTTATAATAAAATGCCATGCTCTTAGAAAATAGAAATGGCTTGCTCTTAATGATTAAAATGGCATGCTCTTTGAATAAAAAATACCATGCTATTTATAATGATAAATTCCATTCTCTACAAACAAAATATCATGTTCTTTAAATAAAAATGTCATAGTCTTAATAAACAAAAATGCCATGCTATTTGAAAACAGAAATATCATGCTAGTAAAAAATTAAAATGACATGCTCTTTAAAATAAAATTCCAGAGTATAACAAATAAAGCACCCCGTTATCATGGCAAAATAACATAGAACATCGTTTTGCAAAAAAAAAATGGTATAGCTATCTGGCGAACATTTGCTGGGGGTGATATCGCAGCGAACGTAACCACACGGCCCATCTGAATCACACGGTACCTGTTTTCGCCTAGAAAAACCCATAAAATAAACAAACTGGAAAGGCAGTTTTGTAAAATGAGGACCCCCCCCCCCCCCCCCCCGATAAGCTGCCACCACCAGTGTTCGCGATTACCATCCCTACCCGCGAATGTTCGCCAGGAACTTACGTAAAAAAGTACCAAAAATAGGGGTCTCTATACATGGTTTGTAAAAAAAAGAGAATTTGACATGGTATTATAGACACAAAAATGCGATGATGGATATTAGAAAATTGCCATGGAAAACAAACAAATTCCATGGACATTTTTGTTGAAATTTTCTTTTAAGTTAGAACATTACTTGGTAAAACAATTGCAATGATCTACTAATATAAAAATAATTGCCATGACCCAAATATTAAATGTGCCATGGCACACCCAATGAAACTACCATGGCAAAAAAATAATTTTCCAATCAAAAATAAATAATGGTTGCCATGGCCTAAATTATATATATGACATCCTGCCTATAATGACCATCTTCTTCTTAATAGGCAATGCCATGGCAAAGAAACTACCGTAGACTAGTTAGAAAAGACTTACCCATCTATTTAAAATAATTGGCATGCTCTTATAAGTAAAAAGTGCCATTACACCTACAAACGAAACTACTAAAATAGAACATGGTATTTGTTTTTGAAAAATTTCATGCACGAGAAACTAAAGTGTTTGTAATTATGGCAATTATTTGTGAAAAAATGCTCTGGCTCCAACAACATCAACATCCCTGTCAAGCCTGACATCTGTAGTTATTGGCATTCATTTTGTACCGTATGTCATTGAATCCTCCACTCCAGCGCAAACAACATAGATGCTACCTAGCCATGAAAATCCTCCACTCCAACAACCATGGATGTTAAGTTCAATAAAAATGTCATGCAAGGTGCAGCGGGAGTGCCGTGGTGTAGTCTTACGAAAATTGCCATGGTGTACTATATTAGAAAACAAAAAAGAATAGGAAAAAAGTTTGTTTTGTCGTTCTCATCGTAAAAAATGCCACAACGAAACTTCAGAACATCAATTCCAAAGGGTCATGGTAGTTTCGTTTTTTATTAGGTCATATGTAGTTTAAGTATAGGTGTTATGGCTCTTTTGTTGTATGTGCCATGGCCGCTTTATATTCTAGGTGACATGGTATTTTGATTTTGCAATTTCTCAATAGGTCATGGCAAAAATAGTAGAAAAACTCTATAGGACAAAGTGATAAGTATATAACTAATGACATCGCAATTTTCATGGGTGATAAACTGAATTTGTGTGGCAACTTCATAATGACACCCGATGTTAAAATCCAGAAAGTGGCAATTTTGTCGTTCTATTTGCCCATGGCAATTCCTACATCAGATGTTCTATTTCAAGTGTGTGTCCCTGCATTTTTAAATCAAATGCGACCACGCTCACATACAAACCATGGCAAAAATTCCACAATCCCAATAGATTCAAGTAGCACTACACTAAATAAGCATAAATAGTTGAACAAGAGAAGAAGAGGGCGGTCAACCTTCATGAACTCCGTGGCAACGACCTGGTCGCAGCCTCCAGCTCCTCCTAGTGCCCTCATCCCGTCATTGCCTCGCCACCTTCCTCCATCCTCACGCGGGACTCCTCCTCCACACATGCCAAATGCAAAGTTAGCGGATTTGCATCGTCATCTGTACATAAGGTATATATATGTTAGGTTGGGCTGGCCCATTATCGATTCCATTGGTCTGTCTTTTCTACTTTTTCATCCAGTTTTTCTCCAATTTCAACCTATTTTGTTTTGTTTTTTATTTCTATTTTTTCATATATTTTGTGGAAACACGCTTGCATAGGTCTAATTGCTCATGTCCATTTTTAGTCATAAGCTTTTTCCTCATGCATGAACATTTTCTTGAAATGTGAACATTTCGCAGGAAAACACATGATTTTTTTCATTATATGAACTTCTTTAATAACTTGAATTTAAATATGGGATATATATTCTAGTTGAACATATGATTTAGTTTCATAATATATTTCAAGAAAAATGGATATAATAATATTGCTATTATATAAATAATTGACACATTTTCCCAAAATAACAAAATAAAAATCTTAACATGCCACTCGTTTGCTGGACCATAATAGAGCTGTTGTTGGGATAACAGTCTCCCACGTCGTTTTATGGTCGAAGGAAGTAGGATGGACCATGGCTTGCCCAAACCAGATCTGGCGTCATATGCACCCATTAAACTCCATTTGGCAACTGGCGCACACCCCCTCGGAACGAACAGGCCGGCCCATATGAAGCAGTGTACTTTTTTGTATGGGATTTATGTGTTTCGTGTTGGCTGGTTACTCTTTGGTTTTATTTTCTTTCTTTTTTGTTGTTTTTCTTTTTTCCATTTTCCTGATTTATTTTGAAATGAGTGAACTTTTTTCAAAATCGTGAACTCTTTCTAAGTCTTGTGTTTCTTAAATTTATATGAACTTCTTTCCAAAAAACTAATTCTATTTTTTTTTTCATATTTGCAAAATTTATTGAAATTATGAACTTTTCCTAGTCGTGAACTTATTTTAAATTCTTGAACTTTTTCCAAAAAATATATTAAATCTTGAACTTATTCCATCTCACAAAGTTTTTCCAAATTCCTGAATTGTTTCAAAATTTATGAACTTTTTCGAATCCATAAACATTTTCCCAAATTCTTAAACTTTTTTCAACCAATGGGAATTTTTTGAATTTGTGATTTTTATTTATAATTTCATGAACTTTTTCAGAGTAATCAATGGTCAATGGCCTTGGTCAATGGCTAGGTCTATGCTCGATGAACGTGGCGACGTTAGCGAAAACCAGCGAATGAGCGAGCTGGCCGACCGAGCCAAAAAGAGATAGCGTGCTAATGGGCCGCAACCCGCGTGAATCATGTGAGCGCCCTAGAGTTTCCCAACGCCTCAAGCGCTAAAGAGGAGCCCTCCATGGCTTGGGCGTTCTAGAAAGAGGAAAGTATAGTTTTCACCCTCAAATCCCTTTGGTAGATCAAACCCCCCTAAACTCTAATATCATATGACTGCACTTCAAACTTGACAAACCGGTTTAATCGTGCCTGTGAGTGATTTTGAACATTTGATAGGCTCTAACTCACTCATCATCTGCTCCTCACGATCAATTCATTGGGGCGGGGCAGAGGTCCTCAAGCCCTTCTCTGCCGAAGCAGGTCAGTACTGGCTGAAGCGTCGATTCTCGTGATGCTTCCTCTGAATTGACGTCGAGGAGGCGCTCCACACCAACTGCGTGGACCGACACGTGGAGGATAGGGTCGACGCCAGCATGGGAGAGGAGTTGTGAGATTACTTAGCCTAAGCCACCGCCTTGAAGCATGTTGCACACGCCATTGGGGAGCTTCCGTGCGACCGTTGACGGCATCAAGCCAACACCAGTCGCCTCGATGCAATGCAGGCGTCCAAGGTCTGCCGCATGGCCAACTCCTGCTACTGGTCCATGCACAGGTTGGATGCCACTGCCACCATCCTTGCTGGCCTTGTCAGCCTCGGCCCGGCCACCGAGTTCGTAGCATGGTAGCGTGATTTTTAGTTTTTTTTCAAAGATTCCTGCATTCATCAGGATCTTTTGTTTGTGAATTTCAAAAATGATTGCAGGTTGAAAACAATTATGCATAGCTGAAAAATCACATATTAGATTTTTTGATAAAATTTTAAAATCTTAATAAAAAATGCTCATGCATTTAAAATAGTCTAGGAATTTAGAAAATATTCAAATATTCAAAAATATTCATATTTTTTGGAAAATAAATATTATTTTGTTTAGAGATAAGAGGTAAATTAAAAAAAGGAGAAAAGGACAAACAAAGTGAAAATAGTAAAAAAAATTCTAAAAAAGGTCAAAAGCTTGCCAAAATCGAATGGAAATGAAAATGGTTAAAGCTACATGGGCTGGCCCATTACAAACCTAGCCCGTTGGGGATATGGAGAGAGCATCTAACTAAGCAGCAGGGCGCGGTCCAGGAAAAAGGGTAGGAGTCTAGCTCTACCTATCGCCGTTGAGTTTCTCCCACCTGTCCGGTACATGATCCGCTCCGGTCTCCTAGTGCCATACCCCGAGCTGAACAAGGGGACGACGGGTCCGTCCGCCCGGCCTTAGGGTTTTGGCGAATGCAGTCCTTAGAACTATGAAGGGAGAGGAGAGTGCAGAGGCCATTAATGAGACAGTTTTGGTCCTTATTACAGAGGTAGACAATCCTACTCTACTTTCTCAATTCAGACCCATCAGCTTATGCAATGTTCTCTACAAGATTGCATTTAAAGTTATTGCTAACCGGTTGAAAGTTATCATGACGGACATTATCTATGTTGAACAATCAGCCTATGCTCCTGGAAGGCTAATTACAGACAATATCATATCAACCTATGAGTGCTTACACTTTATGAAAAGAAACAGGGCAAAGAAAAAATGTTTTGCAGCTCTAAAACTGGATATGATGAAAGCATATGATAGAGTGGAATGGCAGTACTTGGAGGCCATCATGCTCAAACTAGGCTTCAACCAACATTGGGTATCTGTTATTATGGGTATGGTCAGATCAGTTTCCTTTTCAGTTCTATTTGATGGAAAAAGTTTGGAGGAATTTAAACCATCACGTGGTATTCGACAGGGAGATCCAATTCGACCTTATATTTTCTTAATAGCACCGGAGGGCCTTTCGTTCCTATTGAAATCTAATAAGTCGTCGAACTTAAGTGACATTAAGGTGGTCTCATCGACTCCCCTAGTGAACCATCTTCAGTTTGCAGATGATAGCCTGCTGTTCGTCAAGGCGAGTGTGGAAGGGAAAATGAGGTGTAAAACTTGTTGAATTATTACTGTCTTGCTTCAGAACAGAGAGTAAAGAGAAATAAGTATTTGATCTTCTTCAGTTAGTGATGCCCTAGTACTACTAGATAAGTTGTGAAGCAAGCATTACAAGTGCCCAATGACTCCTGCAAGACCCATCATCATTAAGCACCAGTATACTGAAGGTTGTTTACTACCCAACCACAGAAATCTTGGAAGCTCACCTGGGCTTGAATCCATCACAAATATGGCGTGCAATAGTTGATGGCAAATACGTTTTACAACAAAGCTTAATTAAGCGCATTGGGGATGGCCTTTCCATGCCAATATGGGACTGTAACTGGGTACCTAGGCCGCTTTTACCACTTACACAAAACCCTCCACAGATGGTTCACAAACTGATTAATCACATCGATGCTACTTGGAACGTGCCCCTGGTGAGGCAAACTTTTCAGCCAATGGACACAGATGCCATCCTCAGCATCCCTCTGTACCAGCGGCATACAGGATTTTTGGGCATGGCACTTCGAGTGCAAGGAAATTTTTTCGATTTGCTCTGCATACCGAATGTTAGAAGATACTACATAGATAAGGAGGGGAAATTGGTTAGATGGTACTGCCGAGACATCCTACATGCAGCAGGCACGGAAAGAATGGACCAAGTTGTGGAAACTTACTATACCATCTAAAATCAAAGTTTTCATCTGGAGATTGTCACAACAGTCACTGCCAACAACAGACCTCCATCAGCACCGGCATATGGGAACGGCAAATTCATGTAAACTGTGTGGCCGAGAGGACTCATGGCGCCATTCCCTCCTAGATTGCTCTATGACGCGCTGTACATAGGCTTTGGCAGATGACTATCTGGCAGACCTAGTGGCTTTGGAGAAGTCGGTTATTCAGAAGGAGAGGAGAAATCCTGATCGTCGCCACAAATTGCTCCCACCACGATCAGCTCATGTCAAAATCAATGTGGATGGGGACTTTGCTCGTGTGGGAGATAGGAGTGCAGCTGCTGCCTTTTGTAGGTATGCCAGTGGAATGGAGTCTATATTGGTGCCTCGGCTTTGGTTGTCAACAACATACGTACATGATCCAACATGCATTGACGCCCTAGCTTGCCGGGAGGGCTTGGCTTTGGCAAAAGACCTACAACTTAGTAGTGTGGATATTGCACCTGACAACTCAACGGTAGTGCAAGATATCAACCAACGATCCCAAGGAGCTTATGGTAAAATTAGCAAGGAGATCGTCGAACGTAAATCGTTGTTACATAGTTGCTTTTTTTTGATGAACATAGGAACTTCAATCTCAAGGCTCATAGCCTTGCGAAGCAAGCGACAACTCTAGGTATAGGACGCCACATCCGGCTAGGTCATCCTTATGATCCTATTTCTGTACCGGTAAACCTTCTTGAGCAACAAAGTTTTGTATGATCACCTAGAGAAAAAACTAACTAAGGGTGACCCCTTGCGGGCTCCGGAAGGGTCACTCTTTTGGCCTGGGAGCGCGCCAAGTGGTGCGCCCAAGCCGCTGCCACATGTCGTGTGTTGAGCACTCCCTCTGAATTTAGTTTTTCTGCTTTTTATGCATTTTTGGTAATTAGATGTTTCCTTTCATTTTTATTCGCCTTTTGTTTTTCAACCGGTTTCCCTAGGTTTTAGAGAGATTTTTTTTTGCGAAGCATAGTTGAGATTCTACAAAAGGGAAAAATATATGGTTCGAGAACCACAAATTTGCTTCTACGAGAAGCTCAGTTGTGCTTCTCGAAAAACATGTGCTTACATAGTAAGCACATAGTCGCTTCTCATGGAAGCACATGTTTGCTTCTGTTAGAAACATAGTTGTGCTTATCGTAAATAATATGCTTCCACGAGAAACACGGGTTTGCTTCTTATAGAAGCACAAAACTTTTCTTTTCAAGAAGCACAGAGATTTGTTTCTCGTGGAAGCACATATTTTTTTCCTTCTCGAGAAGCACAACGAAAAAAATATGTGCTTTCACGAGAAGCACAGATTTGCTTTCACGAGAAGCACACTATGCATCTAAAAAAAAATGTTCTTCCACAAGAAACATGGAAAAGAGGAAAAGGTCAAAAAGCACAACCGCGCTCTCAAGCTCCGGTTTTTCTTCCGTTTTTTCGTATTTGCTTTTTTGCTTTTTTTTGGTTCTTTCTTTTCTTTTGGTATTTGGTTTTTGGGTTTCGGGTTTTTTTAGTATCTTGGTTGTTCCAGGTTTTTTCATGTAAAAAGTTTGTTGAAACCTATTAATATGGGATTTAGTTTCGAAGATCTCGACACGAGAAATCCAAGAGTGAAAACTGTTCGGGATTTGGATGCACGATTCAAGAGATAAAACATTTTGAATAAATGAACAAACAGGAAATGGGAAAATTTCTAGGTTACAACAAGCAGTGCATCACTTGTCAGCGTCTAAAAAATTTGGGGAGTAACCTTTGCAAATGGTAACTCTAACGGGTGATTTTGGGGTATTTGACGCCTTAAACCCAAAATATAATATTTCAGTTAATCTTTTTGTGTATGTGTGAAGATCATACTCTTATTAATCGTCTGCTTGGGTGATAGAGGCAAAGGTGTCCCGTCTTTCAATGAGATGGTGGCTGTCGTTTTTTTGGAATAGACTTTGACGATCTGACTACGAACGTGCGAGGATGTCAAGCCTTGCCAATCGCTAAATCAACCCCGAGAGGTTATTGACGGTGCCGGAGCACGATCAACCTGACCACGAGGTCTGTTTCCTGCATGCAAACAAAGAACAAGCAAGAAACTGAAATTGCAGAATGGATATTGCGATTATAAAAGGAAAGCTTTATTAATGAAGGTGGGTTTTTGTGACGTTTTTTTCTGGTTGTAGAAGTTGGAAACAATATTTCCTTGATTGATGCTCACTATTACAAAGTACAGAGAATAAGTAGGGAAAGTGGAGCACCCGTCACCCTACAATGTAGGCACGCAGGCCATGGAGCGGCATGATCCAACAAACCCGGAGAGTACAACAAGATAAACGTTACAATGTACAACGCTATATACACAGATTCTAACACCCCCCCCCTCAGCCAGAACTCCGTTGGGAAGGATGTTCAGGCTGTAGCGAAAATCTGTGAAGACTGGAGACGGCAACCCCTTCGTGAAAATGTCTGCATATTGAGAGCTTGATGAGACATGAAGAACGCGAGCTTCCCCAAGAGCGACACGGTCACGCACAAAGTGCAAATCGATCTCAATGTGCTTTGTTCGTTGATGCTGAACTGGGTTGCAGGCAAGGTAAGAAGCACTGACATTGTCACAGTAGACTAGGGTTGCACAAGTCGGAGGGAGTTTGAGCTCATGGAGAAGTTGGCGTAACCAGCAGGACTCAGCCACACAGTTTGCAATGCCCCTGTACTCAGCTTCGGCACTGGAACGTGAAATGGTAGGTTGCCTCTTCGAAGACCAGGAAATGAGGTTGTCCCCAAGAAACACACAGAACCCGGAGGTGGACCGACGGGTGTCCGGGCAACCTGCCCAGTCGGCATCGATGTAGGCAAGAAGATCCATGGAGGAGGACTTGAATAGCTGAAGACCATAATGAGACGTGCCTTTGATGTAGCGCAAAAGCCGTTTGACAAGTTGCGTGTGCGTATCCCAAGGGGCATGCATGAAGAGGAACACTTGTTGAACGGCATAGGCAATGTCTGGGCGGGTAAGGGTGAGATATTGTAGGGCCCCAACAAGGCTACGGTAATGTGTAGGATTGGAGAGTACAGCGCCGGTGTGAGAGGACAGCTTGGAGCTTGTGTCAATGGGCGTGGAAACGGGCTTGCAATTTAGCATCTTGGCGCGCTCGAGAATCTCAAGAGCATACTGCTGTTGGCACAAGAAAAGGCCAGAGGAGTTGGTGGTGACATTGATGCCCAAGAAGTGATGTAGAGCACACAGGTCAGTCATTGAGAACTCGGACTTGAGAGAGTTGATGATATATGTGAGGGTGGTGGAGGAGCTAGCCGTAAGTATGATATCATCAACGTAAACGAGCAAGTATGCAATGGAGTTACCGTGGTGCAAGATGAAAAGAGAGGAGTCACTCTTGGATGCCCGAAATCCCAAGTGAAGAAGAAATGCCTAAAACCGGAGAAACCAAGTCTGTGGGGCTTGCTTAAGGCCGTTGAGGGACTTGCGAAGAAGGCAAACATGATCCGGTTTGGAGCTATCCACGAACCCCGAAGGCTGGCTGCAATACACTGTCTTGTGAAGATCCCCATGAAGAAATGCATTCTTGACGTCGAGCTGGTGAATAGGCCATGAGCGAGAAGTAGCAATGCTGAGTACCACACGGATGGTTGCTGGTTTGACCACCGGGCTGAAAGTTTCACCATAGTCCACACCCTCCTCTTGAGTAAAGCCACGCATGACCCACCGAGCTTTGTAGCGAGCAAGAGAGCCATCCGGGTTAAATTTGTGCCAAAAAATCCATTTTCCCGTGACAAGATTGACACCTGCAGGTTTAGGCACCAAGGACCAAGTAAAGTTGTTCATTAAAGCAGTATATTCCTCGAGCATTGCCTGGTGCCAATGTGGGTCTTTGAGGGCTGATTTGTAGGTGGGTGGGATGGGAGATATGGTGTCGGAGGAGGTGGCAGCAAGAAATAAGCGTTTTGGCATAAGATAACCAGTTTTAGCGCGTGTGGACATCCTGTGTGCATTGTTGGGTGGCTGAACTGGAATGGCATGGCGAGGGAGGTGTGGCACAGGCGGAGTGGACGGTGTGGAAAGCGAGGAGGATTCGGTGGGGACAGGAACATAGGACGCAGCTGCATGTGGCGAGTGATCCGAGGCGGATACGGTGGCAGACGAGCTAGTGGGAACTGATCGCGAGGGGGATCGGGGGGTAGTTGGGGATACAGGCGCGCTGGACGAGGCGGATTGGCAGCGAGCGGGGGGCGAGCCAGGGGTGGGCGAGCACGTGGCGGAGGGGGTGGGAGAGGGGGTTGCGGGATTGGGTGGCTGAGTCGCTGGTGGAGGAGGTGGGGCCCCGTCCGAGGTAGGTGGAGGTGGGTACGGGCGATCCAAGAGATCCGGTGGGGTCGAGGCTGCATGGGGATTTTCTGTGGTCGTGGTGCTGGTGTGCCAGGGCGGTGTGGGCGTGTACGGGAACACGTTTTCATCAAACGTGACATGGCGCGATACAATGACGCGGCGAGTGGTGAGATCATAGCACCGATAGCCTTTGTGCTCGAGTGGGTATCCTAGGAAGATGCAGCGGGAGGAGCGGGGAGCTAGTTTGCGGTCGGTGGTGGCATATAAATTGGGAAAACATAAACACCCAAAGACCCGTAAGTGTGAATAATCAGGTTGTGTGCCATGGAGAAGGTAGTATGGTGTGTGAGGTGCAATGGTGCGAGAGGGGCGGCGGTTCAGCAAGTACGTGGCGGTGTGGAGGGCCTCGACCTAGAACGGGGGAGTGAGGTTGGCTTGGAGTAAGAGCGTGCGGACGATATCGTTGGTTGTGCGAATGAGTCGTTCGGCTTTACCGTTTTGTGGGGAGGTGTGGGGGCAAGAAAAGCGATAGACAACGCCGTTTGAGGAGAAGAAGGAGCGGAGAGAAGAGTTGATAAACTCACCTCCGTATCACATTGCGTGGTTTGGATGATGACATGAAATTGGGTGTGAACATATGTGAAGAAGCGTTGGAGGATAGTGGAGGTGTCGGACTTATGGCGCATAGGAAAGGACCACGAATAATGCGTGTAATCATCCAACAGAATGAGGTAGTATTGATATCCAGAGAAGCTTACAACCGGAGAGGTCCACAAATCACAGTGAATTAATTGAAAGGGAGCACAAGTTTTGCTAGTAGAGGAAGGAAAAGGGAGACGTGGTTGGCGTCCTAGTTGACATGCACTACATACAGAGTGTGGCTCCTTATTACAAACACTAAGAAAGTCGCGAGATAATGTGGACAGAGTGTGAGCGCTTGGGTGTCCAAGTCGGCGGTGCCACAACGCCGAGGAAGTGGTGAGGAAAGCGGTCGCCGTCGCCGGATTATTGCCGATGAATGGATATAGGTCGCCGGTGCTAGCGGAGATCATGAGAACTTTCCGAGTGCGTAGATCCTTCACAAGAAAACCACACGGATAAAATTCATTGGAGCAAGAATTATCTTTAGTAAACATGCGAACAGAAATAAGACTAGTGACGATGTTTGGGGAGACAAGAATATCGGTAAGTTTAAAATCGTGAGGGGGGAGGACGGTAGATCCAGTGGTAGTGACGGGAAGAGAGTGACCATTGCCAACAAGAATGCTGCGAGGTACATGCGTTAATGAAGAACTTGACGTGGTGAGGTTACCTTGACTGCCCGTCACATGGGAAGAGGCGCCGCTGTCGAGGAACCACTCGGTGTCGGGAGTGGTGGGGAAGCCGGAGTTGCTGTAGGCGGCGTTGAGCATCGCAAGGTGCTCCCATGACGGCGGTTGGAGCGGGTAGGACGGAGGAGGCGGTGCAGGCTAGTACATGGGGTAGGCGTGCGCGTGGGAGCCGGGGCGTGGGCCGAGGACGCCGTCGGCGTTCGGCGGCACCCATCCAGAGCGGGGTGAGGGGAGCGCCATGCCGTAGGGCGCAAAGTAGCCTGTGAACGGCGAGAACTGGAGCTGCGATCCAGATCCGCGGCCCGACTGGTCGCCCCGGCCACGTCCACGACCGCAGCCACGTCCGCGGCCACAGTCACCGCCATCGGCCGAGCGATCACCGCGTCCACGACCAGGGGCAGGCTGCTGCTGTTGAGGAAGGTGGCCCTGGGGGCGGTTGTTGGTGCGGTCTCCACCGGAACCGCGAGCACCACCGCCGGAGCCACTGCTCTGGCCGCGGTCACCACTGGGGAGCGCAAACGCCGAGGCGCTCTCCTCAGCGGTGCGCTGCGCCTGGGACTCTTCGACCAGGATGACCCGAGAGAGGACGGTGTTGAAGGGCAGCTCCTGGTTGCCGAGGACGACTCGAATGGTGTCGAGGCCGTGAAGAAACTGAGTGCGGAGATCGACCTCGGTGACGGCGTGCTCGATGTCGGCGAGACCGTCGGTGAGGAGTTTCATGCGCCGCGCGTACTCGGCCACAGGAAGATCGCCCTGCTTGAGGTTGCGATACTGCCGGTTGAGGATCATGAACCGGGCAGCACGATTGGCAAGGAAGAAATCCTTGATCTTGTGCCAGAGAGCGAAGGTGTTGGTGGCGCCGCCGACGTGATCCACCATGGAGTTGGCGAGCATGGCGTAGATCCAGATAACGACGTGGGCATCGAGCTCGAGGTAGGCAGCATCGGCGTTGGGAGGAGGAGGATGCTCGATGAGAAACTTGACGCCGTGGCGAATGAGGACCATGAGGAAGAAGGACTTCCATTTGTGGTAGTTGTGATCCGCAGGGTTGAGGAGGAACTTGATGTGGTTGGAGATATGGTCGTTGTAGATGGAGAGGCGGGGGCAGGGGGTGGTGGCGCCGTAGTGGCGGAGGAGAAGAGAGGGGCGAACTGCGATCCGGTCGCGGCGGAGCTGCTGCTGAAGAGAGAGGGTGCCGTGCCGAAGACGAACGGCGGGGAGGAAGTGGAGGAGGAGGCCGCGGCAGTGGTGGCGGCAGGCGCGGTGGAAGTGAGGGAGGCCGGAGAGGTGACAGAGTCCATGGCGGCGACGGACGGGGAGGAGTTTGTGCCGGCCATGAAGGGGACCTGGAAGCAGCTGATACCAAGTTGGAAACAATATTTCCTTGATTGATGCTCACTGTTACAGAGTACAGAGAATAAGTCAGGAAAGTGGAGCACCCATCTCCCTACAATGTAGGCACGCAGGCCATGGCGCGGCATGATCCAACAAACCCGGAGAGTACAACAAGATAAACGTTACAATGTACAACACTATATACACAGATTCTAACAGTAGAACACAAACAAAGTACGCGAAGCTACAACTATGGCGAACTTTTGATTTAAACAAAACTAAAGTCTAAATAGTGCCTTAAGGGATGTATTTTTAGGGGAAAAGAGAAGGGATTTCATCCCCCATTGGCAAGGTGGGACTAAAACACTTCCTGAGTCATTTCTCCTACAATACGGACTCTAAAAAATAGTCTATAAGTAGTATTTTAAAATTACATGGGACTGGCCCAAAAATAAGATGGGGCAACACCTATATTAAGCTATGGACGAAATTTATGAAAGACCATCTTGTATATTTCGTCCATGTCCTTGTACGTCAACATGGTGGCTCCAAAGTGCTGAAAACTCCACCAAAAACTTTGTTCTTGTTCCCCATGCACATGCCATCATCTCCATGCTTGATCATGCTCCTATGTTCATTCTTCTTGTCCAATATAGACCCTTCATTTGTAAGGAAAACAAATGTATTTAATTTAGGCAACATCATATTCTCATGAACATTAGAATCATTACCAAGAAAAGAAAGTACATGGTAATTTAATTGGCATGCACGAGTTCTAGTAAATGGTCCCATGTATGTAACAACAGGGGCTGTGGGTGTAACGTTGAATCCAATTGGGTTGGACAGTGCACGAAATAAACCTTCCAACAAAAAAAGAATCACCCAATTCAGAGTCTGGATGCAAAAGTTCTTGGCATTTTGAGTCAGGTATGTCTATGCAGTACGAATCTGAGTCCAGAACGTGAGAGACTTGGACTCTATCTTCTCTTGGGCTAAAAGTGACGAGAGATAATTTCTTGAACAACACCTAAATGTCTCTTTCTCCCTTATCTACATATGTGGATTGTACAAGTGTCCGGTAGTTCTGCAATTAGGCATGAAACAAAAAGAGGTGAAGTACTCTTGTTCTGTATAGTATAAACTAGTAAGCGTGCACGTGCAACGCATGTATAATCGTAGAGAGAAATTTCTTGAGTCATCCTAGTTAAGACATAATTATCTCATATCAAATATGCACGCAGCGGACTTCTCAACCAGACAACCATACATAATTAACGTAAACACGCCAATACAACAGTACCTTAGTCAAACTACAAGTCAGACCAGAGATGTACATTTACATCACAACCAACTCCAACTGTGCCTAATGACCTACAAAGGTATTCATACAATATAATGGTTTTGAACGTGTAAGGTATATCACAAGCTGTATCAAACTGCATGATGAGTGCGGTGCAGGGACGGGTGATCCGAAAACAGTTTCCCTTTATTTACAGAATCACAAAATAATCACCAAAAGAGAGTGGAAAGCATGGAACATTGGGTACTATTTTCTCAAAGCAGGTTCGACCAGGGAATTTCAGATTGCACTGGTTCTGCATATGTTGCATGTGTCCATGGACTGAAAGCAGAAGATGCAAATAAACAAAACTAACAGGACATGTTAGGTTGCATATACTAACGTTAGGACTGACACAATATATATATAAACTACACCTTCAGCAGAATCAGTAAGTATTCTGCTTGCAAGCAACACAATGGCTGGCAAAAGTTATCTTCTGAAAAGAAACACAATCTGCTCTCTTTCTGTACAAGTACAATCCGTGAAACCTCTCTCCACATTCCATAAATTTGATCCTCTCACTACCATTATCTACAAGCACAATCTGCTTTCTTTCTATATATCAAAAAGGTTCCAAAGTCGCAATCTTCTCAATCCTGCAAGAAAGAAAAGGTGAGTTCTGAACCTTCCTCTAACAAAGTCAGATTCCACAGTTCACCCAATTAAATCTTATTGTGAGTAGTAAATTTCTTCCTTTTTATTCTCACCACCAAAGGAGTCTTTTTTCATAGCACAGAGCAAACATGTATGTACAGAGGTCTAATAATGAACCCTCCTATACATGTTCACGAGTAAAGCAATTAGCTTTGATGGCCTTACTAATTGTACAAGGCTCCAAGAATCCTCCTGTGCATGTATTTACATATAGGTCTAATAACGGTAAACCACGAATCCTCCTATCACATGTTCACCAGTAAAGCAATTGGCTTTGATGCTCCAAGAACAATATTCAGTAGAATAGCAGTAGGGGGACATAGTAAATCTCGACAGATAGGAGGGAAACTGTGCAGTGATGGGACTGAACCAAGGAGCCCCATCCGACCACGACAGAGGGCTTGACACCCTTGAGGCATCCGAGAGCAGTGCGAAAAGGTTCTGCCCGCCCGCCACCATATACTGCAGAGGCACACACAAAACAAAAAAACATCAGAAACCAATTCCTGGAGAGGGACAAGGAATTGGAACGGGAGTGCAGGTCCGGACCTCGTCATGGCCGGCGAGCGAGATCTTCTCCTTGTTGAAGACGGCGATGTCGAAGTCGAGCGTGCGGCCCTATGCCATGCAGCCGCCCCGGTACCATCAGCATACAAAATAATCTCCATCACTGGCCATAATCTAGTCGGGATTTTAGCATCAATGTTGCATTTTTCCAAGCAATTTATGACCAGGAAAAAGTCATGTTGTTCATATTATATACAACTAAAAATAAGAGTATAGGCATCGATGTTATGCATTTCAGCAAAAAATAAAATGAAAAGGAGGTTGAAACCCCCGGCCTCTGCATCGATCAGTGCGCACAGCCATCTTTATTAATTATTCAACAACGGGTTGACAAGAACATACATCAAACCACCCGAAACCACCACTCATAACTACAAACTCGATAATGCGGAGTGCCCTCACTCCCACCATCTAGAACCGAGGTCATCGCCGGTCCGCCCGCATGACGCATCAGGAACCTGCACCCGGTTTAGCAAAACTAAAGCGTATACCGCATGCACACGTTTTAGAAGCCGCCATCACCATTGAACCGCTGACCCATCTCCAGGAAGGAGATCCACATCATCCTTGCCAGGCCAGCCATCCGTCGACGCCGCCACGGCTCCTCCAGTGCCACCGCCCTGCGCTCTTCCATCCAGATGCATCCATCGCCGAGGCTCAGCTGCACCATGCCGCCAAGACCTGCCGTCATCAACGCGGTAGATGCCACGCCGCTCCACCTGCCAACCTCCACCCACCGTCGTCGCTCGAGCCCTGGTCACCCGGAGCCCACCGCCTACAGCAACCCTTTCCCATAAACCCAAGCATCCCAAGACGGCGCCTCCATGGAGGGTACGACGCACATGGCGCCGCCGCCGCCCAATCCAAGGCAGATTTTGAACTTTCTTCTGGGAGGGGGGTCGGGTGTGGATAAGAGGGACCTCGATTGTGCCTCCAATGAGGAAAACGACATCGAGAGACGTCACCACTGCCGGGCCAGTCGACCAAAGTTTCCTCCGGTCCCAATCTTATAATATCTATCTGTTCTGCTCCAGATCCGACAACCTCGAGCTGCCATCAACCGGAACCTACGGGGAAGAGAGTACCATAGGGGAAGTACAACCCTCCAAATCGGTTGGCGAGGAAGGTCTGCTCTGCGCGCACCACCCCGCACCACATCCGCGTCGGGGAGCAGAGTCCCGAGCAAGAGCAGCCGCCCCATGGAGTCAGCCAGACTTTAAGATTTATGAAAGTTCATTGGTTGACTGACTTTACGATTTATATGACCAAGAGATGCAAACACTCAAGAAGTCCAAAAAAATTAGCCTGCCATTAGCTTTGAGATAACTGTAACTCCCCCTGACGTACAGTTGCAGCCACAGAATATGTTGGACATTCAGATAGACCCGGACTTAATATGAGTCCATTGAGAAAAATTAATGTGATGAACAGCTTCCCTATATGTCCATAACCTACTCTATTTATCCACCTTATGTTCCAGGGTCCCCATCATACAGACCAAGGTTTCGAGTTATGCGTGTGGTAAGAAATGCATGTGAATCAAGTAAATTGTGATCTCCTGATGCAAAATGTGTTATGGTTACACCATAAGAATAAGGTGTTTAGAGTAGTGTGAGTTACCTCCCAATCGGTGCCTCTATCTGAAGATCAAACACAATTCTGTATTTGTTCAAGTGTAAACATTAAGTTGATCTGTACCTAGCACCTGGTCATTAGTACAAAAGGACCTTGTTACTGACTGCAATACCTTCAACCAAAAAGTGAAAGATGATATTCAACACGCATGCACACACCTTTATGAGGAAATAAAAGACAATTGTTACTAACCTCGGCTTTCTGTAAAGTTGATCATGGTTGCCGTGACCATAAAAAATTGGGTCATTACGAAATATAATCCTCGAATCATGAATAGTGTACAGAAGCAATGCATGTGCACTTTCAGAGCCAACAACGGATCGGCTTGGCCCGTTGCCCATCTGGGGAAGAAAGAGTTTCTAGATCTGCACATATGCAGTCTTCAAATCATTAGAACTAATTCTTCTTGCAGGATTCAATCATAGTGACTATCACTGCAATTAACAACAAAGAGCATATACTCAGCCTTAGACAAGTAGCACAGACCAACCTTTTCAGCTAATTCTTCTTGCAGGATGGTCCAAGTTCCTGGAGCTAAAAAATTGCAGGCGGCGTTAGATGGCAGCACTGTACTTAGGCTCAAGAGTACCATGGTTACCTTGGAGGACATGTATAAAGGATAAACAGAAAAATGACTAACCATTAATACATTTGTCTTAAGTATACACATGTGATTCATTCAACACGTTAATCTGATGCATCCAATAATTAGATAATTACATGTGGACCTCTTTGTGTGTACACTGTATATACCTTGAGCGTTACCGAAAATTTGGATGCCATTGCCGGTAGTGTAGCTCCGGCGATCAGCACTGCCGAGCCTTCCGGTGGCGCACCGATTTCCCTTCGGTTCATGCCAACTTCTGCACATCGATTGGTTCTACCATACACACTGCATGCACATATAGTACACAACAATTTCAGATTTAAGCCTGGAAACAGTCATACAATTCACTCCCGATTTAAGATTGGGAGGCTGGGACGAAGTACCAACCACAAGGTAATGAATGTTGAACCACATACTATAGGTGTGTGTCAATGAGCTCTATATCCAGAGAAGTATCTCACTAATTGTTTTGACCCTTTTTATAGTCACTGTACATCACAGCAGTAAGCATAAGATCGAGATATTCCTGAGCAATTTTCCGTTGCCTATGCCTATGCTCCAATTTCCTTTGCACCATTTCCTTGGATTGCTTTGAAGAAAAGAGCCGGAGAGAACCATTATTTGTGTTGTAGGTTCATCCCTAACCAGATTGTTTTCAGGAAAAATGTTTTGGTTGGTTAACAGAAGAAGAAATAGAACGGAGAAGTTCTTGGCTCGGCGGTGGATCGAGGGCTGGTCACGTAGTCCTGGCCGGAGAGGACCTCCGCGCTGTCTGGTGCTTCCCGGTTCTCCACGATCCGAGACCCTATCTGACAGCCTGCAGAGCGCGTAGGTGGGGCAAAGTGGAGGCGTACCTAGGTTGCTGCCGCGCGCACGGAGGAGCAGCTGGAGTGCTGGGCGGCGAGGTCAGTGAAGGAGGCGCGGCGGGCGAGGATCTGGTCGCGGAGCTCGCCGAGGCGCGCGGCGACATCGGTGCGCGTTGTGGCGGAGATGACCCGACCCTTGGGATCCTTCCCGGATGTAGGACGCCCGCCCCGTCTCCTCCCCCGCCGCCGCAAACGCCATCTCCCCATTCCTCCGCCGTTTTCCGCTCCGGTTGCTTCGGGGGTTGGTTCCGTTCGCTCGCGCCCTCGATAGCAGAGGAGGAACGGCAGGCGGCGGCGGCGATGGGAACAGGAAGGAGTTCTGTGGCGGCTAGAGGAGGGGCGCTATGGCTGAAGTTGGAAACGTGATGTGTTTTTTTGGAAGCCGAGACGTGATGGCAGACGGGCAGAACATTCAATCTTGTCCATTCGTTTCGATGGCAGACCATCGAAGTAATACGGGCTCTCAGATATAATTAAGTGGAGTAGATCTGACGGTGCTGGTTTTCTTGTGTACATTAAGTTTGGTTGGTTTAGACTAATTCATGTTTGCTCTTTTAATAGTAGTATATTAATAGTAGTATATAGATAAATTATTGCATAACTTTTATTAGAAATCACCTCAGTTAATTACGCATAAGCAATATTTGTGATCATATCCAAGGTAGCCATGTCCTCTTCGTCCTCCCATTCTTGAAAACAAAGCCGTCATCGGCGTTACTTAATTTGAAATGTGGCTACCAAAAAAGACAAGGTGTACACGTCATGTATGTATATGTCATCCATTTTCACTTCTCTTGGTTTTTGCACATATGACACATGTTTACATGAGTAACTTTCATATGTTATGAAATATAAAGCCAAAATATTATCACAAGAAGTAGAAGGCATAAAAATATTGCAACTCAGTTTGCACATATAAGTAAAGCCCTTATTCATATCAAAATATTAACAATGTTCATCATTAAACCATCCCAAACATTGGTAAATAAACTTTAACTGCTTCAAATTTACATTCTACAACATGCTTAAATAAGCAAACATACAACAAGTCATTTGACACAAAATCATCACCAAGATTAGATGTCATAAAAAATGATTAAACATTGGCACAATTATTTTCAAACGTATTTGAGCCAAATCTGATTTATTTCCTGATTCACATGGTTCTTTCGCATCAACAGTTAATTGAATGGGTGCACTCGACATTGTTGATATGTAGATGTTTGACATGACACATTGATAATTGTAACACGATTCACTAAAATAGGTGTTATGCTCAAATCAATAGGTAACTCAACACATGATGTATTCAAGTCAACTAGGCATTCATCATCCTCATGTGAAGTTATGTCATAAATACCTTTAGTGTTACCTTGTTGCAATGACTCGGGTGCTTAGGTACGGATGATGGTAATGTACCATAAACTTGAGGTGATACCGTGCTCACAATCTGAGCTGTGGCCGCTCTAGTAGGTGCATTGAGGGAGGGTACAACCAGTGTTAGTGAGCCTCAACTAGAATAGTAGTTGTCATAGTCTCCCAACGCATTTTTCCTATATTTTTCTCTCAAACGTACAAGTACAGACATATATACTAGTAATGCAACATGGAATATAACAAAATATTGCGCGAATGTCATGGTTTAAACCATGAAAAAAAATCTATTCTTTGAATCATCTTCAGATTCATCTCTGTCACAAATATGCATGTACGATTTGAACTCCTGGTAGTAAGCATTAACAATGTTACTTCCTTCTTTTAATTGTTCTAATTTGCGAAGCAATTCACGACGATAATAAGCAGGAATAAATTGGTCTCTTATTATAGCTTTCAAATATTTCCAAGTTGTGGGTTGGTTATCAATGTTTTTCTTACGATGCCCACTCCACCCAACAGAAGCAAAACCAATAAATGCTCGAGTGAAAGCTCACACTCTGTCAAGTTCAGAAAAATCATGGCGGCTAAAAACTATTTCTACCTCAAGCTCCCAATCAATATACATAACAGGATTAAATCTACTCTGAAAAGGTGGTAGAGAGATAACTTGGTCGTAAGCTAGTGTGTGTAGTCGCACCTCTCGTGGTGGTGAAGATGTGTCCGTCGTCAAAAAACTTCTATCTCCGGAACCTGTCATGATTAGTAGAAACAAGAAACAAAATCCAAATAATGTTCCTATGAACTACTAGGATATGGTGGTAAAGCGCTCACAGTAAAGCAATTATCAATATCTTACAAGTTCCTGCCATGTAGCAGGTGGTGACCGGCAACCAGCGGTGTCGAATAACTCCAAAGATTGAGTAAAGCGATTGCCAGGTGAATGTATGCATACACGGTGTAGAAATATGTGGATCTTGGAAGGCTTAAATATATGGTTGCAAAATATTATCAATAATCAATTCAGAGATGCAGTGTTGAATAAACGGTTAACAACGGTACTGTGCTGGTTCTAGGCTAGATTGAACTACAGACACGAGCCTAGAACACTAATGGGGTCACGGCGTAGCACGACTAGCAGCAACATAGGATATGAAGTAGCTCTGGATAACAAGATATACGCGAAGATCACAATGGCAGTAAAGATAATGATGATAAACAAGTTCCAAGCAGGATATACCAAACACTCTCTCTCCTACTTACCTCTGGAAAAAATGTGCCAATTTTCTGATAATTTTTCTCAAGAATGCTACTAGCTCAAACTTTTCAAAGCAAAAGATTCACTCAATTCCGAGTTGAAATGAGGAGTCAAAAAATTATAAAACTAGCCTAAAAACAGGGAGAAACTATGATTGCGAACTTCGAAGGGCAAATAGTCCTATTCAGGAGCTGATTTGGAAGTCAAAATAATGAACATGTTTTATGAACTATTCAGATGCGGCTCGTCGATAGCTTGAATTTGAGTATTTGTGGAGCCAAAACGGACTTCATATGTGGAAGTTACACCTGTTTTGCTGAACAATGCACAAAATAGATTCCAATCTGAATTCACGTACGGGACTGAGTCTAGATAGATCCAAAATTAGGTTTTTTTCTTCTTATTTTTCTCTCACTTTTCTCTTTTTTCTCATCCTTTTTGTTTTTACTTTTCTTTTTCTGTCTTCTCTCTCTCTCCAAAACAAACTAGGTAAGATGCAAATTAGATCAAGCAAAGATGTGAATGACCTCAACTATGATTATGACAATGGACGAGAGGTAGCATGTGGTGGAAATTGATGGATGGGGTGATAGACAGTGGAAGGGACAGAGATGCAGTGGCGGCATGACTAATGTGAACAGAAATGGAAACTCTAATGGAACTAGACACTAAAACCAGCAACTTGACACGACGATGCAACCGATAATTCAACTATGCAAACAAAGAAAATAAAATTGCAAAGGCTCAGACTGGCCTGGACAAGGGCTGAACAGATCAAACTTTTTTCATGATTTTTTCTTGGACAATAGGTAAGAAAATAAATATAATCTAGGGATAATTGGAAATTCTCACCGAGCAACCTGAAAACTGATACCACTTGATAGAGGCAAAGGTGTCCCATCTTTCAATGAGATGGTGGCTATCGTTTCCAGTGGAGTAGACTTTGCCGATCCGATTACGAACGTGCGAGGACGTCGCGCCTTAGCAATCACTAAACCAACTCCTATAGGTTATTGATCACGCCGGAGCACGATCAACCTGACCACGAGGGTCTGTTTCCTGCACGCAAACGAAGAACAAGCAAGAAACTAAAATTACAATCTAGATATTGCGAATATAAAAGGAAAGCTTTATTAATGATGCGAGGGTTATGTGACGTCTTTGTTTGGTCGTATAACACAAACGAAGTACGCAAAGCTGCATCCATGGCGAACTTTTGATCTAAACAAAACCCAAAGTCTAAACGGTGCCTGAAGGGCCATATTTGTAGGGGAAAAGAGAGGGGATTTTGCCCCCATCCGTTGCAAGATGGGACTAAAACACCTCCTGAGTCGTTTCCCCTACAATACGGACTCCAAAAAATAGCTTATAAGTAATATTTTAAAATTATATGGGTCTGACCCAGAAATAAGGTGGCGTAACGCCTATATTAATCTATGGACGAAATTTATAAAAGTACATCTTTTATATTTCGTCCATATCCTTGTATGTCATATGGTGGCTCCAAAGTGCTGAAAACTACACCAGAAACTCTATTCTTGTTCCGCTTGCGCTTGCCATCATATCCATGCTTGATCATGCTCCAATGTTCTTCCTTCTTGTCCAACATAGGCCTTCATTTGTAAGCAAAACAAATGTATCTAATTTAGACAACATCATATTCTCATAAACATTAGAATCGTTACCAAAAAAATGAAAGTACCTGGTAATTTAATTAGCGTGCACGAGCTCTAATGATTGGTCTCATGTATATAACACGAGGGGATGTGGGTGTAACGGTGAATCTAATTGGGTTGGATAGTGCGTGAAATAAACTTTTCAACAAAAAAGAATCACCCAATTCGGAGTCCGGATGCAAAAGTTCTTGGTGTTTTGTGTTAGGTGTGTTTGTGCGGTCTGAATCTGAGTATAGAACGTGAGAGACTTGGACTCTATCTTCTCTTAACCTAAAAGTGACGTTAGAGAACTTTTTGAACAACATCTAAATGTCTCTTTTTCCCTTATCTTCATATGTGGATTGCACAAGTGTCCGGTAGTTCTGCAATTAAGCATGAAACAAAAAGATGTGAAGTACTTTTGTTCTGTATATCATAAATAAATTATTGCATAAATTTTATTAGAAATCACCTTAATTAAATAGGCATATGCAATATTTGTGATTATATCCAAGGTAGTGATGTTGTCATCATGGAGTCATGTAGAAAGATAGTCACACACGCACCAGACGTGTGATTGTCTCTTTTCCTGTTATAATAGAATAATGCCCGTCTGTTGCAACGGGATATAAATATTCTAATATGTTATCTTGTGATTTACCCGTACAAAATAATGTGATATGTAAATAAATGTTCATCAAATTCTGTCCGTGAATTACCTTATATTTTGATCAAAAGTTTCTTAAGTAAATTAAAATGAAATTGGTTAAGAAGTTAAGTAAATTAAGTTGTTCGAGTATCATACATAAAAGGTTGGATGAAGACGTGGTGGAAAGAAAGGTGAAATGAAAATCTTACATTTTTTTTAAGTAGTAGAGATTATTCTCTTCGGAGCATCTATTTCGGGCAATATGCGCTCGTGATGGAGCAAGGCGCATCCCCCTTTTGGGCCATCCCATGCGGGGTGGAATGTGCCCTGTTATTTCCACTAGAAGATGCCCCACGCGTTGCGGCGGGATTTTGTATGAAATAAAAACTACGCTGAATTAACCATTTAGCTACTGTCTTTATAGCTTCTCCTGTAGTAAGATAATTTGTTTATCAGTATTTTAAAAATAAATAAGTAAATAAATATCTCTATCTATAATTCAAAGTTAGACCAAAACGAAATAAAAATGCATTCACGACTCACTTTTCTTTCATATAGAGCATTCAGCATGAGGCTATGAGCTGCATGCATGCGTCAGTATTTTTTCATTGAGTAAAATATTTATAGGAGGGAGTTACTGCATGCATTTGCATGCATGCGGCAGTTACTACATATGATAGCTTTAGTAGCTCTTTGTGTCTTGATCGGACGGATATTATTGATTGATCTAGTATATCCAAGGGGCAAATTAATTTGGGTGATGTGGCTCAAGGAGAAGCTAGAGAATCCCTAATCGTGGGGGCTAGCTATTTAGATATAGTAAATTATGTTTTTCACTTTTGTGTTTTCTACACTGTTTTTTTATTTAAATAATTTGGGATTTATTAAAATTCCATAATTCACAAAATTTTGAATTAAAAATAGTTCTAGAAACCATAAAATATTTGTGGCTTAAAAACAATTTTCATGATTTAAAAGAATGTTTATGTACTTAAAAATGTTTGTGAATTTGAGAAGATTGTTTGCAATTCAAAAAATGTTCTCAGAAACCAAAAGGATTGTGAATTAGATTTTTTTATCAATTAAAAAAATGTTCATACTTACAAAAAACTGTTCGTAGAAAAATGTTCATGAATTTAGAAAAATGTACGTTGATTAAAATACACTCCCTGATTTAAGAAATGTTCATGAGTTTCTAAATATATTTACAATCTTTTTAAACAGTTCGCAAATTTGAAAAATATTTATGATTAAGGAAAATGTCCGCAAATTAATAAAAAAAATTCACACAGCTTAAAGCTATTTCAATGGATCTCTTTGCTTGTTTAGAATATGATTCCAGCCCTTCTGATATTTGTCGTAGCCTCTTGCTCCAGTTTTCAAGAACCTGCGATTTTAGAACATAAAAAATGCCCTTTATTAGAACACCCATCCTTCTTCTCAGGTAGTCCGAATAATTTGTTTCTGATTTTTCCAACATGTAGTTTGATAGATGCCTTTGTACATGTGATGCACGTCAGCTCAGCTGGCGAAAAAACTTCTTTTCCCCATTTGTACTCATGTATCGAAGTCACCTATAGAATAGAATGTGTATTTAAGGGGGGGATTTCCTATTTGACGCTTATGCGCCCGTTTGCGAACGGGCGCCTGCATCGCTCCCCCCTTCGCTGGCGAGCTGGGCCGGCTCATGTACGTTCTGTTTTATTCTGGAAAAAGGTTCAAAAAAGGTGCGGGCTGCCCGGAGTCGAACTCGCGATCACTGCCTTTCATCTCCAACGACGGTAACCACAACACTACACGTGATTTGCGGCTTGTTTTTTTCTCTAGTTTTTCTCTTCAGCTGCAGGGGTCCTCCGGTTTTGGGAAGCTTCCCAACCCGGGGTTTTCCTCTATTTCTGATCTGTGAACTACCATCTTTTCCCTCTATTTCTTATCTATTCTTTCCTCTTTTCCTTTTTCCTTTTTCCTATTTCTTTTTTTCCTTTTTTTGTTTTTCCTTTTTTCTTCTTCGTAGTTTGATGTTTTTGCTTGAAGTTTGTGAACTTTTTTCTTAAAAATCGATGAACTTTTTTCCAAATCTGATGAACTTTTTTCCAAATCCGATGAACTCTTTTTCCAAACTCGATGAACTATTTCCAAATTCAATGAACTTTTTCCAAATCCGATGAACTTTTTTCCAAATATGATGAACTATTTTCAAATCCAATGAACAATTTTTCAAATCCAATGAACTTTTTTCAAATTCGATGAACTCTTTTCCAAACTCGATGAACTATTTTCCAAATTTGATGAACTTAAAATCCGATAAACTTTTCAAATTCGATGAACTATTCTTGAAAAATTATTAACTTTTTTTCAATTTCGATGAACGTTTTTCAAATCCGATGAACTATTTTCAAGTTTGATGAACATTAAATGAAAATCCATTAACTTTTTTTCAATTTTGATGAACGTTTTTCAAAACCAATAAAAGTTTTTTCAAATTTGATGAACCTTATCTGGTAATATGTGAACATGTTTTCAAATAATTAGAAAATATAAACACTACAGTGTAATGCGCAATAAATTGCGTGTCTAGTTTCCATTCTTTAAAAACTTCGCGTTGTGAATATTAACAAGCAGGAAGCAGGTCCAGTGGTTAGCCTCTTCTTATAGAAGCTCTAGGTCGCGAGTACGAATCCCAGGCGAGATGTATTTTTGGCGATCTTTTTCCACGTTGCGTCTTGCGCGATCGTGGGCCGGCCCATCCAGCGGCTGCTGCAGGCGCCAGTTCTCTTTGGCGGCGCTGAAGGCGCGCAATAGGAGCTCCCATTTAAGGGTCCTGCACTCGCGTTTGTCGGAGGATAAATGTGTTGAATTATAGGTGGTCCTTGGGCCCATGTAAACAATAAAGGATAATTAGTTTTATGCCCATAGTTGGGTCACAGACTCACAGTCGGCTGGTTTGCCCCTAGTTTCAGAAACTACATGTTCCCGCCCAAACCACTTTGCCCGTCTTATACTTTTGCCCTTCGACTGTTTGACCATCATTTTAGAAACTTTATAAAAAATTCATACTAACCCAAAAAAATTCAAATAAAATATCAAAATGTTCAGAAAAACTTCACCTATATGTGCATGCCATTTGCATTCATGAAAAAGTGTTGGATAATCCCCATCACCTAGATTTGAGTTCAGGTTTATAGCATGGACCAATGTTGCTAGGATAGATCCTGTTTCAGATGCTTTTCCACTGTATGCGCATAGACTTCGCTCTATTAAGGATATAACGGCTACAGTGACTGACAAGACCTATCTTGCAGGTGAATATTAATTGCTTTTGTCATTTATATTGTCCACTTGATTAGATTGTTATGTAGTTTCCTTTGTGTTGTGTTTTTAATGGTGTTGCTTATGTGAATGCATGCAGATGTTGTCGGCCTCATCAATGCAGTATTAGCTCTTACACACATAGACATTAAAGGCAGACAGACTGCTAAGAGAAATTTACGTATAACAGAGGGGAGGTTAGTTTCCGGATTAGAGTTAATGCATCCACTGATTGTTGGTTTGTTATTCGTGCTTCTCAGTAAAACACATCTCAAACAAATTATTATCGAAATGCCAAAATATATTATTGTGAATATATTCATTGGTCTGGTTGATGTGTTTTCATATGTGGATCTTATTTGTAGAAATACTGCTTTTTTGGTTTTGTAGAGCGAGAAAGCTTTACAAATAGATGCTGATGAGCTTATAAGGAGAGGCCATCACGAACCTATCATTGTTCTTGTTATGGGTTGTACTTTTAAGATGCAGAACTGTAAGTGCTATTATGCATGAGTTGAGTTTTCCTTAGATTTTTTATATCAGTAAAGGGTTTACTATCTGCTAAGCATTATGTATGCATGGGGATTTGTTTTCCTGTTGTTTTGTAGCAATGCTTACGCTTACTGGGAATTGTGGCTCTAAGATCTGTCCGAACCTTGCTAATCCTGACGTCTCTTCTTTTCGCAATAGGTAATATCTTATATGTTTCTGTGTTCCGTAGATTTACATTAGCTGATTACTTCTGCTATATGAAATTAAATCTTGCTATTCGTTATAGGATTACTGGTATGGATCATTATATTGAGCTAATTGCTGAAAGAGCTTGCCGCCTTGGCACTAGTGAGATTGAGCAGACAACCGTTGCTTATCTAGCAAGTGCTATTCCACATGTTATCATGGTAATGCTCGATTTACTCACTAGTAGAAAAGAGGGCAAAGGTCCAGGCCAGGTCAGCCCATTAGTCCCGGTTCAGTCCAGAACCGGGATCCATGGGGGCATTGGACCCGGTTCGTGAGCCCCGGGGGCCGGTCGGGCCACGTGGGCCATTGGTCCCGGTTCGTCTGGACCTTTTAGTCCCGGTTGGTGGGACGAACCGGGACCAATGGGCCTCGCTCTTGGCCCACCACCATTGGTCCCGGTTGGTGGCTTGAACCGGGACCAAAGGCTGCCCTTTAGTCCCGGTTCATGCCACCAACCGGGACCAATGAGGTGTCTATATATACCCCCTCGCATAAGAGCAGAGCACAGTGCTCTGTTTTTTCTGGCCGCCGAGGGGGAGAGGGCTTGGTGGTGCTCTAGCTCACCTCCTATGCACACAAGGTGTTCGATGGAATGCCCGAGCCACACTACTTAAGCTTCCTCCTCTCCAAGCTCGACCTCCAATCTCCATTTTCCTCAATATTTGTCTAGGTTTAGCGGTCCGTCACGCCCCGTCCCCGTCTTCACCGCCGTCGATCACCCGCGCCGATCTCATCGCCGGCACCACCGTGGTGAGCCTCTTGTTCTTATCTTCTTTCTGAAAGGAAAAATATTCTTACTTGTATGTTTAGATAGATACTTGTATTATTTTCTTACTTTTATTATTGCATCTTATATAGTGCAATGGTTTTGGTATCCGCCCCCATCGGCCCTCGTCCTGTCTATAATTCAGATGTGGTATATATTATATTTTCATAACTATTGGTTCATTTATTGTTTATGAAAATTATGCCGACCAACGTGACATAGATTTTATTTATCTAGGAGGTTGTTGAACCGGAAATTCGAACTGACCCTATTGTCGAGAGGTTAAATTTAGTTGAAGAAGAAAACCATTTCTTGAAGGAAAAAATAAGAAAAATTGAGGAGGAGGAGATGATATTGGAGTTGCATGTTGCGGATGTCGTCGATGATCACAAGATCAAGATGGATGCAATGCGCTTGAAGATTAGAAAGATTAGAAAATATGCCATTCATACCGAGGCTTGGTATCATTATGCAGTTGGATCAGTTGTTACCTTGATTGCGATTATGATCGCATTTGTTTTCGCATTGAAATGTTTTACATAGTTTCAATGTATGGTTTAATTAATTAGATGCTCTGGAGAGCTATATGTTGTTAGATGAGAACTATGTATGTACTTTGGTTTTAATGTGATGATGAACTTCTATTAATTTGGTCACTTATTTATCTATTCATGATGTTCTGTAATGGTTTTTGACACACTTAATTATATATAATGCACGCAGATGAACCGGCAATGGATATACGGTGACAGACACAGCTCCGAGTACATTAAGGGCGTGCATGATTTTCTCGAAGTGGCTGAGGCAAACAAGAAGAATGGTTTTATGTGTTGTCCATGCCCTATATGTGGGAATACGAAGTCTTACTCTGACTGGAAAATCCTTCACACCCACCTACTTTACAAGGGTTTCATGCCACACTATAATGTTTGGACGAGGCACAGAGAAATAGGGGTTATGATGGAAGACGAAGAAGAAGAGTACGATGAAAACTATGTGCCCCCTGAATACGGTGATGCTACTGAAGATCAAGAGGAACCAGACGATGTGCACGATGATGCTGCAACGGGCGAAGCTGCTGAAGATCAAGAGGAACCAGACGATGCGCCCGATGATGATGATCTCCGCCGGGTCATTGTCGATGCAAGGACGCAATGCGAAAGTCAAAAGGAGAAGCTGAAGTTCGATCGCATGTTAGAGGATCACAAAAAGGGTTGTACCCCAATTGCAAAGATGGCAACACAAAGCTCGGTACCGTACTGGAATTGCTGCAGTGGAAGGCAGAGAATGCTGTGCCTGACAAAGGATTTGAGAAGCTACTGAAAATAGTGAAGAAGAAGCTTCCAAAGGATAACGAATTGCCCGATAGTACATACACAGCAAAGAAGGTTGTATGCCCTCTAGGATTGGAGGTGCAGAAGATACATGCATGCCCTAATGACTGCATCCTCTACCGCGGTGAGTACAAGGATTTGAACGCATGCCCGGTATGCAGTGCATTACGGTATAAGATCAGACGAGATGACCCTGGTGATGTTGACGGCGAGCCCCCCAGGAAGAGGGTTCCTGCGAAGGTGATGTGGTATGCTCCTATAATACCACAGTTGAAACGTCTCTTTAGAAACGGAGAGCATGCCAAGATGATGCGATGGCACAGTGAGGACTGTAAGAAAGACGGGAAGTTGAGAGCACCCACTGACGGGTCGTAGTGGAGAAAAATCGAGAGAAAGTACTGGGATGAGTTTGCAAGTGACCCAAGGAACGCATGGTTTGCTTTAAGCGCGGATGGCATTAATCCTTTCGGGGAGCAGAGCAGCAATCACAACACCTGGCCCGTGACTCTATGTATGTATAACCTTCCTCCTTGGATGTGCATGAAGCGGAAGTTCATTATGATGCCAGTTCTCATCCAAGGCCCTAAGCAACCCGGCAACGACATTGATGTGTACCTAAGGCCATTAGTTGAAGAACTTTTACAGCTGTGGAATGGAAACGGTGTACGTACGTGGGATGAGCACAGACAGGAGGAATTTGACCTAAAGGCGTTGCTGTTCGTGACCATCAATGATTGGCCCTCTCTCAGTAACCTTTCAGGACAGACAAACAAGGGATACCACGCATGCACGCACTGTTTACTTGACACCGATAGTATATACCTGGGAAGCTGCAGGAAGAATGTGTACTTGGGCCATCGTCGATTTCTTCCGACCAACCATCAATGTCGAAAGAAAGGCAAGCATTTCAAAGGCGAGGCAGATCACCGGAAGAAGCCCGCCATGCGTACCGGTGATCACGTACTTGCTATGGTCAATGATTTACACGTAATCTTTGGAAAGGGTCCCGACGCACTAGCTGTTCCGAATGACGCTGAGGGACACGCACCCATGTGGAAGAAGAAATCTATATTTTAGGACCTACCCTACTAGAAATACCTAGAGGTCCGCTCTTCAATCGACGTGATGCACGTGATGAAGAACCTTTGAGCGAACCTGCTAGGCTTCTTGGGCGTGTATGAAAAGACAAAAGATACACCTAAGGCACGGGAGGACCTGCAACGTTTGCACGAAAAAGACGGCATGCCTCCGAAGCAGTATGAAGGTCCTGCCAGCTATGCTCTTACGAAAGAAGAGAAAGAAATCTTCTTTGAATGCCCGCTCAGTATGAAGGCCCCGACCGGCTTCTCGTCGAATATAAAGGGAATAATAAATATGCCAGAGAAAAAGTTTCAGAACCTAAAGTCTCATAACTGCCACGTGATTATGATGCAACTACTTCCGGTTGCATTGAGGGGGCTTCTACCAGAAAACGCCCGATTAGCCATTGTGAAGCTATGTGCATTCCTCAATGCAATCTCTCAGAAGGTGATCGATCCAGAAATCGTACCAAGGCTAAGGAGTGATGTGGCGCAATGTCTTGTCAGTTTCGAGCTGGTGTTCCCACCATCATTCTTCAATATCATGACGCACGTCCTAGTTCATCTAGTCGACGAGATTGTCATTCTGGGGCCCGTAATTCTACACAATATGTTCCCCTTTGAGAGGTTCCTGGGAGTCCTAAAGAAATATGTCCGTAACCGCGCTAGGCCAGAAGGAAACATCTCCATGAGCCATCAAACAGAGGATGTCATCGGGTTTTGTGTTAACTTCATTCCTGGCCTTAAGAAGATAGGTCTCCCTAAATCGCGGTATGAGGGGAGACTGACTGGAAAAGGCACGCTTGGAAGGGACTCAATAATATGCAGGGACGGATATTCTTGGTCTCAAGCACACTGCACAGTTCTACAGAACTCTACCTTGGTGACCCCGTATGTCGATGAACACAAGAACAGTCTGCGCTCCAAACACCCGGAGCAGTGCGACGACTGGACTACATGTGAACACATTAGGACTTTCAGCAGTTGGTTGGAAACATGTCTCATAGGTGACAACACTGTTTGTGATGAGCTGTACTTGTTGTCCAGGAGACCATCTTTGACTGTATTGATTTACAAAGGATACGAGATAAATGGGAGTACATTTTACACGATTGACCAAGATCAAAAGAGCACCAACCAAAACAGCGGTGTCCGCTTTCATGCAACAACCGAGAGGGGAAAGGACACATATTATGGTTACATAGTGGACATATGGGAACTTGACTACGGACATGATTTTAAGGTCCCTTTGTTTAAGTGCAAATGGGTCAATCTGTCAGGAGGCGGGGTATAGGTTGACCCACAGTACGGAATGACAACAGTGGATCTGAAAAATCTTGGGTACACTGACGAACCATTCGTCCTAGCCAATGATGTGGCACAGGTTATCTATGTGTAGGACATGTCTACCAGACCGAGAAAAAGAAAAGATAAGGAAGCGAATACATCATACGATGAGCCAAAGCGCCACATAGTTCTTTCAGGAAAAAGGGACATCGTGGGAGTGGAGGGCAAGACAGACATGTCTGAAGATTATGAAAAGTTTCATGAAATTCCTCCCTTCAAAGTCAAGCCTGACCCCAGCATCCTGATAAACGATGAAGATTATCCATGGTTATGGCGCAATAAGCAAATGACACAAGCAAAGAAAAAGTGAAGACTTTCTCCCGCAACTATTATGATGATAGCATGCCAACTTTGTAACAGACGAGTATGATACCATTGTACGTTTTGTACATGCACATGCTATGTGGGTGAAATTATGATACCATGCCAACTTTCAACTTTTCTAGAGTTCATTTGAAATGCTTTAATGTCTTATGGTTCGGCCCTCATAATACCATTAATCCCGGTTCGCTCCTTGTCAACTATGTTCTAACCAAGAACACTCTCAAGAGGGCAACCACGTGGGCCATTGGTCCCGGTTCGTCTGGACCTTTTGGTCCCGGTACCACGCACGAACCGGGACCAATGCGCCTCGCCCCTGGCCCATGACCATTAGTCCCGGTTTGTGCCACAAACCGGGACTAAAGGGTTGGTCCTCGTTGCGCTCAGAGTTTAGTCCCACCTCGCCAACCGAAGGGCGCTCACATCGGTTTATAAGCCTGTCCCTCTCTGCCTTGTTGAGCTCCTCTCAAAGTGAAAATAGATGCCCCTATACAAGGAATTTGACCTAAATTCATAGTGAATTTCTCTGAAATTCATAGAAATTTATTATAAATTTAGGTTGAATTTTCTCTATAGGCGCATCTATGTTCATTTTTTAGTAAAGTTAATCACAAACTTGTGATTCACACAAATTTCAAAGAATTCAAATTTTAAGTATTCAAATTTGAAAACTAATGGCACTAACAGAAAGTTTATAACTTTTCTAAAACTAATGGCACTAACAGAAAGTTTATAATTTTGCTGACTTAAAAGCAAAAAGAAATAAAAAATAAAGCAAAAAACAAAATAAAATAAATAATGCAGAAAACAAAACAACAAAACTGAAAATAAAATAAAAATAGCAACAATAAGTATTTTGTTGTAAGTAGAAACAAAATAAAATAAATAAAGCAAGAAAGAAAACAAAAAAAATGTTTTCAAATTTGAAAACTAATGGCACTAACAGAAAGTTTATAATTTTTCTAAAACTAAAAGCAAAAAGAATTAAAAAATAAAGCAAAAAACAAAAGAAAATAAATAATACAGAAAACAAAACAAAAAAACTGGAAAAAAATAAAAATCGCAACAATAAGTGAAGAAAAAAAAAGTGCCTCCTACTGGGCCCCCACGGCCTGAATACGACTAGAAACCCAACAATGGGCCAGGATTCAGGCCCGTAGTAAGCCCAGTAGGCCCACAGGCACATAGAGACAGATTAGGCCTGAAAGCCTGCTTTAGAGAGGAGCTCGAGAGGGTTGGCGCATCCCACCTTATAAACAGGTGCGGCTCTCTCTCAGCTAGCGAGGTGGGACTAAACTCTCACCACCACGCCGTTGTGCAAGGCCCATTGGTCCCGGTTGGTGGCACCAACCGGGCTAAAGGGGTGCATTAGTCCCGGTTAGTGCTGCGAACCAGGACCAATGCCCCCCTTTAGTCCCGGTTGGTGCCACCAACTGGGACTAAAGGGTGCATTAGTCCCGGTTGGTTTCACGAACCGGGACCAATGGCTTTGCTATATAAGCAAAGACTTAACGTTTTTCATTTCATCTCTGCAGTTGCCCGCGCTGCCGCCGCCGCCAGGCTGCCCGGTTCACACACCGCCGACGCCGTCGCCGCCCCCGTCGCCGCCCGTGCCCCGCGCCGTCACCACCCCGCGCCGCCCCGACGCCATCGCCGCGCGCCACCCCGCGCCGTCACGGTCACCTCCCCGCGCCGCCCTGACGCCGTTGCCGCCCCGCGTCGCGCCTCAACGCCGTTGCCGCCCCGCCGACACCTCGCTGCCACTCCCCGCGCCCCTGCTCGCTCCGACGCCGCCCGCCGCTCACCCCTGCCCGCCCCGACGCCGCCCTTGTGAGCACCGCGCGCCCCTGCCGGCCCCGCCGCTGCCGCCGTTGTTTTCAGATGTTTTTACATGTTTTTAGATGTTTTTATATTTTCATATATGTATGTATGTATTTTTTAGATATATGTATTTCTTATGTTTGTTCATATATGTATGTATGTATTTTTTACATGTTTTTTGTATGAATGTATGTATTTTTTCAATTGTAATATGCATGGTGTTTTAAAAATACATTAATTTTAGTACATTAATGTTCTCTGATTTAGTACATGATAACCCATAAGTATAGAGGATCGCAACAGTTTTCGAGGGTAGAGTATTCAACCCAGATTTATTGATTCAACACAAGGGGAGCCAAAGAATATTCTCAAGTATTAGCAGATGAGTTGTCAATTCAACCACACCTGGAAACTTAGTATCTACAGCAAAGTGTTTAGTAGCAAAGTAATATGATAGTGGTGGTAACGGTAACAAAAGTAAAGACAGCAAAAGTAATGTTTTTGGTATTTTGTAGTGATTGTAACAATAGCAACGGAATAGTAAATAAGCAAGACAAGTATATGGAAAGCTCGTAGGTACCGGATTAGTGATGGATAATTATGCCGGATGCGGTTCGTCAAGTAACAGTCATGTAACATTAGTCATGTTCGTCATGTGACACAGAACTAGCTCCAATTCATCAATGTAATGTAGGCATGTATTCCGTATATAGTCATACGTGCTTATGGAAAAGAACTTGCATGACATCTTTTGTCCTACCCTCCCGTGGCAGCGGGGTCCTATTGGAAACTAAGGGATATTACGGCCTCCTTTTAATAGAGAACCAGAACAAAGCATTAGCACATAGTGAATACATGAACTTCTCAAACTATGGTCATCACCGGGAGTGGTCCCGATTATTTTCATTTCGGGGTTGCCGGATCATAACACATAGTAGGTGACTATAGACTTGCAAGATAGGATCAAGAACACACATATATTCATGAAAACATAATAGGTTCAGATCTGAAATCATGGCACTCGGGCCCCAGTGACAAGCATTAAGCATAGCAAAGTCATAGCAACATCAATCTCAGAACATAGTGGATACTAGGGATCAAACCATAACAAAACTAACTCAATTACATGATAAATCTCATCCAACCCATGACCGTCCAGCAAGCCTACGATGGAATTACTCACGCACGGCGGTGAGCATCATGAAATTGGTGATGGAGGATGGTTGATGATGACGACGGCGACGAATCCCCCTCTCCGGAGCCCCGAACGGACTCCAGATCAGCCCCCGAGAGAGATTAGGGCTTGGCGGCGGCTCCGTATCATAAAACGCGATGATTTCTTCTCTCTAACTTGTATGGTTTGAATGGAACTAACCCGGACTGACGCTGTTTTCAGCAGAATTGGCATGATATTGTTTTATGTGCAGAAAACAAAAGTTCTCGGAATGACCTGAAACTCCAGGAACATCTTAGGAAAAATAATAAAAAATCCTCGCCAAAGATGAAGGCCAGGGGGCCCACACCCTGTTCACGAGGGTGGGGGGCGCCCCCCCTCCTGGGCGCGCCCCCTACCTCGTGGGCTCCCTGGTGGCCCTCCGACGCCAACTCCAACTCCATATATTGGCTTTCGGGGAGAAAAAAAATCAGAGAGAAGAAATCATCGCGTTTTACGATATGGAGCCGCCGCCAAGACCTAATCTCTCTCGGGAGGGCTGATCTGGAGTCCGTTCGGGGCTCCAGAGAGGGGGATTCGTCGCCGTCGTCATCATCAACCATCCTCCATCACCAATTTCATGATGCTCACCGCCGTGCGTGAGTAATTCCATCGTAGGCTTGCTGGACGGTGATGGGTTGGATGCGATTTATCATGTAATCGAGTCAGTTTTGTTAGGGTTTGATCCCTAGTATCCACTATGTTCTGAGATTGATGTTGCTATGACTTTGCTATGCTTAATGCTTGTCACTAGGGCCCGAGTGCCATGATTTCAGATCTGAACCTATTATGTTTTCATGAATATATGTGTGTTCTTGATCCTATCTTACAAGTCTATAGTCACCTACTATGTGTTATGATCCGGCAACCCCGAAGTGACAATAATCGGGACCACTCCCGGTGATGACCATAGTTTGAGGAGTTCATGTATTCACTATGTGTTAATGCTTTGTTCTGGTTCTCTATTAAAAGGAGGCCTTAATATCCCTTAGTTTCCAATAGGACCCCGCTGCCACGGGAGGGTAGGACAAAAGATGTCATGCAAGTTCTTTTCCATAAGCATGTATGACTATATACGGAATACATGCCTACATTACATTGATGAATTGGAGCTAGTTCTGTGTCACCCTATGTTATGACTGTTACATGATGAACTGCATCCAGCATAATTATCCATCACTAATCCGGTGCCTACGAGTTTTCCATATACTGGTTCTCGCTTATTTACTTTTCCGTTGCTACTGTTACAATCACTACAAAATACCAAAAAACATTACTTTGGCTGTCTTTACTTTTGTTACTGTTACCACCACTATCATATTACTTTGCTACTAAACACTTTGCTGCAGATACTAAGTTTCAGGTGTGGTTGAATTGACAACTCAGCTGCTAATACTTGAAAATATTCTTTGGCTCCCCTTGCATCGAATCAATAAATTTGGGTTGAATACTCTACCCTCAAAAACTGTTGCGATCCCCTATACTTGTGGGTTATCAAGACCTTTTTCTGGCATCGTTGCCGGGGAGCATAGCTCTATTCTTTGAGTCACTTGGGATTTATATCTGCTGGACACTATGAAGAACTTGAAAGACGATCGAACTACTATTTTGCCCTCAACTACGAGGGGAGGTAAGGAACTTCCATCTAGCTCTGCACTAGATTCTCCTTCCGTTATAAGTAAGCTTGGGACACCTAAACCTGCTACTGCTATGAATTCTGATATGTCGCATGTTATTGATGATGCCACTTCTGCTATGCATGATACTTATGATGAAACTACTTCTATGCTTGATACTACTATGCCCCTTGGTGAATTCCTTGATGAGAAAATTGCTAGGTCTAGAGAAAGAGAAATTATTGAATCTGAATACAATGATGAGAGTGATGATGAAAATATGCCTGCTATTCCTGAGGGTTATCTTTTTGATGCAGAATCTTCTGCAGCTATTTTTGCTTGCCAGGATAGATACGAACTTAAGAGGTTGCTAGTTAAATGGGGTAAAGAATCTCTTAGAGATAGAATGAGAACCGACCCTGCTTTTGCTACTTCACCTATCTGTGTTCCCGATAAGGATTATTATGAATTTTCTGTTGATCCAGATATAATTACTTTGGTTGAATCTGATCCTTTCTATGGCTATGAATCTGAAACTGTTGTGGCACATCTTACTAAGTTAAATGATATAGCCGCCCTTTTTACTAATGATGAGAGATCGCGCTACCTTTATTTACTCAAAATATTTCCGTTCTCATTAAAGGGTGATGCTAAGATATGGTTTAATTCTCTTGATCCTGGTTGTGTGCGTAGTCCCCAGGATATGATTTATTACTTTTCTGCTAAATATTTCCCTGCTCATAAGAAACAAGCTGCTTTGAGGGAAATATACAACTTCGTGCAAATTGAAGAAGAGTGTCTCCCACTAGCTTGGGGGAGGCTTCTCAAGTTACTTAATGCTTTGCCTGATCATCCTCTTAAGAAACCTGAAATGCTTGATATCTTTTATAATGGACTAACTGATGCTTCCAGAGATTACCTGGATAGTTGTGCTGGTTATCTTTTCAGGGAAAGAACACTGGATGAAGCTGAAATTCTATTGAATAATATGTTGACAAATGAAAATAAATGGGCACCTCCTGAGCCAACTCCCGAGCCAGCTCCTGAGCCAATTACTGGGCCTATTCCTAAACCAACACCGAAGAAGAGAGGTGTTCTATTTCTCAGTCCCGAAGATATGCAAGAGGCAAAGAAATCTATGAAAGAAAAAGGTATTAAAGTTGAAGATATTAAGAATTTACCTCCTATTGAAGAAATACACGGCCTTAATTTACCGCCTGTTGAAGAAGTATATGATCTCAATTCCTTATTCATTGAATAACCTCCTGATCCCGATATCCTGGCACAGGTAGTAAAGGTAAATTCTCTTTATAGATATGATAAAGCTGAAGTCCCTCCTACTAAAATTGCTAGTCAGTGCTTGGATGAGTTTGATGACTTTATGTTTAAGCAAGATGACTTTAATGCTTATTTTGGTAGAGAATTAAAACAGAATACCTTTATGATTAAACGCTTGGGTGATTATATGGCTAATATTAGAGGTGAACTTAAACTTGTTAGCAAACATGCTTCTATGGTTACCACTCAAGTAGAACAAGTACTTAAAGCTCAAAAAGAAGTGCTTGATGAAATGAATAGTCAGAAAAATGATTATGCTGTTAGAGTGGCTACTAGAACTGGTAGAATGACTTAGGAACCTTTGTATCCTGAAGGCCACCCTAAGAGAATCGAGCAAGATTCTCAGAGAAATAATATTGATGTACCTAGTTCTTCTAAAAGGAAGAAAAAGAAAAATGATAGGACTTTGCAAACTTCTAGTGAACCTATTGCTAAACCACCTGAGAATCCAAATGATATCTCTATTTCTGATGCTGAAACACAATCAGGTGACGAACATGAACCTAGTGAAAATGTTAATGATAATGTGCATGTTGATGCTCAACCTAGCAAAGACAATGATGTAGAGATTGAACCTGCTGTTGATCTTGATAACCCACAATCAAGGAATCAACGTTATGATACAAGAGACTTCGTTGCTAGGAAACATGGTAAAGAAAGGGAACCATGGGTTCAGAAACCCATGCCTTTTCCTTTGAAACCATCCAAGAAAAAGGACGATGAGGATTTTGAGCGCTTTGCTGAAATGATTAGACCCATCTTTTTGCGTATGCGATTAACTGATGTGCTCAAAACAAATCCTTCTGCTAAGTATATGAAGGATATCATTACTAATAAAAGAAAGATACCGGAAGCTGAAATTTCCACCATGCTTGCTAATTATACTTTTAAGGGTGGAATACCAAAGAAACTTGGAGATCCAGGAGTGCCTACTATACCATGCTCCATTAAGAGAAATTATGTTAAAAATGCTTTATGTGATCTTGGAGCCAGTGTTAGTGTTATGCCTCTCTCTTTATATCGTAGACTTGACTTGAATAAGTTGACACCTACTGAAATATCTTTGCAAATGGCTGATAAATCAACTGCTATACCTGTCGGTATTTGTGAGGATGTGCCTGTTGTAGTTGCGAACGTAACTATTTTAACAGACTTTGTTATTCTTGATATTCCCGAGGATGATAGTATGTCTATTAATCTTGGAAGACTTTTCCTTAATACTGCAGGGGCTGTTATTGATTGCAACAAAGGCAATGTCACTTCTCATGTTAATGGTAATGAGCACACGATACACTTTCCGAGGAAACAACCTCAAGTTTATAGTATCAACTCTATTGGAAAAATTCCATCGATTATATTTGGAGGTTTTGAATTTCCTCTCCCTCCTGTCAAGAAAAAGTATGATATTCTTATTGTTGGGGATTTTCATATCCCCGTTGAGGTAACTTAGTGTTATTCGAAATTCTCCTGTTCCGTGATTATTCGGAATGAGTTTGTTAACAAGACTCGATCAACCTTGTTAGTGGGTTCATTTTGATGATCACGAGATGGATGAAACTAGAAGCACAACCTTCTATACCCTCTTTATATTTTCTGTTATTTAGTAGAAATAAAGTAAAATAGTATTTTTCCGTCTGTCTCCTGACTTATCCGTGCAATATAAAAATATCCCGAAAATAAAAGTCCTCAAAATGCCATGCCAATTTAATATGATTTTTCGGGAATATTTGAGGATTTACCGTACAAAAATTACCGCGGGGGGAGCTGCCACCTAGCCACGAGGGTGGAGGGCGCGCCCTACCACCCTGGGCGCGCCCCCTGCCTCATGGGCCCATGGTGGCCCTCCTCCACTTATCCCTGCACCCATCTTCTTCCTCCTTTTCACACAAACACGAAAAACCAACTCAAGCACGAGTTCCATCCCCCGTTGCTGTGATTTTCGATCTCCTTGCTTAAAGCACCTCTCGCAAAACTGCTTGGGGAGATTGTTCCTTGGTATGTGACTCCTCCATTGGTCCAATTAGTTTTTGTTCTAGTGCTTTACTCATTGCAAATTTGTGCTGCATAGGTGACCATGTTCTTGAGCTTGCATGTCAAACTTATATGGTTCCAAGTAGTTCTAATGCTTGATATAGGCTCTAGGCACTTGTGGGAGTTGTTGCTATCGATTTTATTGAAGTTGGTTCACTTTTATTTGAAGTTACTAAAAATTTCAGATTATTTCAGAAAATAATGAAGAGACTTTTAAGGGGCTCGTCGAGCCGAAGCTCGAAGGAAAACCAAAAGGAAGAAGAGCAGAAGCCCAAATTTAATTTGCCTCGCACCGCGGAGGTCCGGCCGTGTGAATGGCCTTCTGATGACTTCTTGAGGAGAGCCGGGATTTATGAGGATTTCTATTTATTGATTGAGAATGCTGGCCTCACCGACTTCCTCCGTGACCAACGTCATCAGTATCTCTTACTCACAAATACTTTTGTGCAAAACTTCTACTTTTTCCCTAAGAAATCACCTCCATCAGTAGAGTTTCATTTATATGACATTGTTAAGGAGATGCCATTAGCTGAATTTTGCGAGGTTTGCAAAATACCCTTTGAAGGCACCTTGGATGAACCACACCGTAACGAAGTAGAAGCTTTTATTAACACTATCTCTGTGGGAGAAACCAGGAAGGTTTCGGATGCAAGGATTACTAGCATACATTTTCCTGTTTTACACTACTTTGCCTTATTTTCTAGTCGTTGCTTGATTGGACGTGGGAACTGTGGAAACCTTAGTGTTCCTGATATTATTATTTTGTTCCATGGTTTACACCACAATAACTCTGTTAGTATGGGTGGAATTGTTGCTAGATGTTTAAGTCTGAATCGTACTAAGGGCCCCATCTTTGGAGGCATTTATGCTTCATGCCTAGCTGAATATTTTGAAATACGTATTAGGCATGAGGAGAAGGAAGAAACATCGTTGCCCCGTGCTTATTTAGATTATAAGAGTATGCTAGCGCATGACTTTCTTGTTAAGAGTCGTGAAGGGGAGCTCAAATATAAATTATACTTTGATAAACATCACCTTGAGACTATTACTTTGCCTGCTCCCTCTTTGTTTAACTTGTCTGTAGGTCCTCACATTGTTCCGTGGGCGGCCATTCAAGCCTATCGGAATCCTATACCAGCCCCGGAATCGGAGCCACAAGATGAGCCTCCACGACAGTCTGTTTATTCTTGGGATCCAGAGGTGGTTGCCACCCAGTGGCAGTCAGAGTCTTCTTCATCGCAGTATGACCCAGCTTCACCTACGGGTATCCGCCAGGCTATCCCTGGCAATAGACCAACTTAGGCCAAAAGCCTAAGCTTGGGGGAGTACGTATTTCTCACCGACATTACATTCATGTTCACACACACTCATTGCTAGATGTCGGTGCTCATACTCTTTCACTGTAATATCCATGCTAGTTTATTTTCTTTTTCCTGCTTTCTTCTTGTGTGTTTAATAAACCTTAAAAAAACAAAAAAATAGTAGTAGTTTATTTCTTTGCTGTAGTAATTAAAAAGAAAACCCAAAAATATTTCCCGTTCTTCTTTTGCTTGTTGGGAGCTTTCCCGTGTAAATAGTTTTCTTTCTTTTCTTTGGGGTCGAGAAGACTATATTGAAAATGCTTAGTGGCTCATACATGCATGATTGTTTATTTAACTTAGAGCCCATATTACTTGTCTTCTCTCTTGAGTTGAATGCTTGCAGATTCCAGCTTAGTCCAATGCACGTGCACTCTTATTATTATACACATCGTTCGGTCGTGCAAGTGAAAGGCAATAATGATGATATATGATGGACTTATTGGGATGAGAAAAGCTGGTATGAATTCGACCTCTCTTGTTTTTGTAAATATGATGATTCATCATTGCATATTTACAATGACATTTAGAGATTATAGTTGCTTGTGCCATGCTTGATTAGCTATGAGTTATAATGGTTTACCTTACGTGCCAACATGCTATTAGAATGATTATGATGTGGTATGATGGGATGGTATCCTCCTTTAAATGAATTGAGTGACTAGACTTGGCACATGTTCACGCATGTAGTTGAATCAAATCAACATAGCATTCATGATATTTATGTTCATGGTAGATTATATCCTACTCATGCTTGTATTCGGTGTAAATTAATTTTAATGCATGTTTACGACTGTTGTCGCTCTCTCAGTTGGTCGCTTCCCAGTCTTTTGCTAGCCTTCACCTGTACTAAGCGGGAATACTGCTTGTGCATCCAAACTCCTTAAACCCCAAAGTTGTTCCATATGAGTCCACTATACCTACCTATATGCGGTATTTACCTGCCGTTCCAAGTAAATTTGTATGTGCCAAACTCTTAACCTTCAAATGAAATTCTGTTTTGTATGCTCGAGCAGCTCATGTTTCAACTAGGGCTGCCTACATCTTCCATGCTAGGTGGGTTATTCTCAAGAGGAGTAGTGGACTCCGCTCCTAATTCACGAGAAAGGCCGGGATGCCCAGTCCCATGATCCAAAAAGATCAAAGAAAATCAAAATAATCAAACAAAACTCCCCTAGGGCTGTTGTATGTTGGAGGCACTCGTTGTTTCGAGCAAGCCATGGATTGATGCTTGTTGGTGGTTGGGGGAGTATAAACCTTTACCATTCTGTTTGGGAACTGCCTATAATGCATGTAGTATGGAGGATACAGCCATCTCATAGTTGTTACGTTGACAGCAAAAGTATGCCGCTCAAAATGTTATTCAATCTCTATTTTAAAACCAAGCTCTGGCACCTCTACAAATCCCTGCTTCCCTCTGCGAAGGGCCTATCTATTTACTTTTATGTTGAGTCATCATCCTTCTTATTAAAAAGCACCCGCTAGAGAGCACACTGTCATTTGCATTCATTATTATTGGTTTATATTGGGTATGACTTGCCTGGATGTCTTTTACCATGAATTACAATGTTTAGTCAGTCCTTGATCTTTAAAGGTGCTCTGCATTTATGTTTTGCGGTCTCAGAAAGGGCTAGAGAGATACTATTTTGTTATATCATGTTATGATTATTTTGAGAAAGTGTTGTCATCCGAGTTTTGTTATTATAGCTCGCTAGCTGATTATGCTATTGATATGAGTAATTGTGAGACCTATGTGTTATTGTTAGTATGGTTAGTTCAAAATATTTGCTGAAACTTGAATGCTGTCTTTTCATGTTACAACAACAAGAGCAAACAGAGTTTGTAAAAGTTTTTCCTTTTCTCTTTCAGTTTGTCAACTGAATTGCTTGAGGACAAGCAAGGGTTTATGCTTGGGGGAGCTGATACGTCTCCGTTGTATGTACTTTTCCAAACACTTTTGCCCTTGTTTTGGACTCTAACTTGTATGATTTGAATGGAACTAACCCGTACTGACGCTGTTTTCAGCAGAATTGCCATGATGTTGTTTTATGTGCAGAAAAAAAAGTTCTCGGAATGACCTGAAACTCCACAACGAAACTTCAGAACATCAATTCCAAAGGGTCATGGTAGTTTCGTTTTTTATTAGGTCATATGTAGTTTAAGTATAGGTGTTATGGCTCTTTTGTTGTATGTGCCATGGCCGCTTTATATTCTAGGTGACATGGTATTTTGATTTTGCAATTTCTCAATAGGTCATGGCAAAAATAGTAGAAAAACTCTATAGGACAAAGTGATAAGTATATAACTAATGACATCGCAATTTTCATGGGTGATAAACTGAATTTGTGTGGCAACTTCATAATGACACCCGATGTTAAAATCCAGAAAGTGGCAATTTTGTCGTTCTATTTGCCCATGGCAATTCCTACATCAGATGTTCTATTTCAAGTGTGTGTCCCTGCATTTTTAAATCAAATGCGACCACGCTCACATACAAACCATGGCAAAAATTCCACAATCCCAATAGATTCAAGTAGCACTACACTAAATAAGCATAAATAGTTGAACAAGAGAAGAAGAGGGCGGTCAACCTTCATGAACTCCGTGGCAACGACCTGGTCGCAGCCTCCAGCTCCTCCTAGTGCCCTCATCCCGTCATTGCCTCGCCACCTTCCTCCATCCTCACGCGGGACTCCTCCTCCACACATGCCAAATGCAAAGTTAGCGGATTTGCATCGTCATCTGTACATAAGGTATATATATGTTAGGTTGGGCTGGCCCATTATCGATTCCATTGGTCTGTCTTTTCTACTTTTTCATCCAGTTTTTCTCCAATTTCAACCTATTTTGTTTTGTTTTTTATTTCTATTTTTTCATATATTTTGTGGAAACACGCTTGCATAGGTCTAATTGCTCATGTCCATTTTTAGTCATAAGCTTTTTCCTCATGCATGAACATTTTCTTGAAATGTGAACATTTCGCAGGAAAACACATGATTTTTTTCATTATATGAACTTCTTTAATAACTTGAATTTAAATATGGGATATATATTCTAGTTGAACATATGATTTAGTTTCATAATATATTTCAAGAAAAATGGATATAATAATATTGCTATTATATAAATAATTGACACATTTTCCCAAAATAACAAAATAAAAATCTTAACATGCCACTCGTTTGCTGGACCATAATAGAGCTGTTGTTGGGATAACAGTCTCCCACGTCGTTTTATGGTCGAAGGAAGTAGGATGGACCATGGCTTGCCCAAACCAGATCTGGCGTCATATGCACCCATTAAACTCCATTTGGCAACTGGCGCACACCCCCTCGGAACGAACAGGCCGGCCCATATGAAGCAGTGTACTTTTTTGTATGGGATTTATGTGTTTCGTGTTGGCTGGTTACTCTTTGGTTTTATTTTCTTTCTTTTTTGTTGTTTTTCTTTTTTCCATTTTCCTGATTTATTTTGAAATGAGTGAACTTTTTTCAAAATCGTGAACTCTTTCTAAGTCTTGTGTTTCTTAAATTTATATGAACTTCTTTCCAAAAAACTAATTCTATTTTTTTTTCATATTTGCAAAATTTATTGAAATTATGAACTTTTCCTAGTCGTGAACTTATTTTAAATTCTTGAACTTTTTCCAAAAAATATATTAAATCTTGAACTTATTCCATCTCACAAAGTTTTTCCAAATTCCTGAATTGTTTCAAAATTTATGAACTTTTTCGAATCCATAAACATTTTCCCAAATTCTTAAACTTTTTTCAACCAATGGGAATTTTTTGAATTTGTGATTTTTATTTATAATTTCATGAACTTTTTCAGAGTAATCAATGGTCAATGGCCTTGGTCAATGGCTAGGTCTATGCTCGATGAACGTGGCGACGTTAGCGAAAACCAGCGAATGAGCGAGCTGGCCGACCGAGCCAAAAAGAGATAGCGTGCTAATGGGCCGCAACCCGCGTGAATCATGTGAGCGCCCTAGAGTTTCCCAACGCCTCAAGCGCTAAAGAGGAGCCCTCCATGGCTTGGGCGTTCTAGAAAGAGGAAAGTATAGTTTTCACCCTCAAATCCCTTTGGTAGATCAAACCCCCCTAAACTCTAATATCATATGACTGCACTTCAAACTTGACAAACCGGTTTAATCGTGCCTGTGAGTGATTTTGAACATTTGATAGGCTCTAACTCACTCATCATCTGCTCCTCACGATCAATTCATTGGGGCGGGGCAGAGGTCCTCAAGCCCTTCTCTGCCGAAGCAGGTCAGTACTGGCTGAAGCGTCGATTCTCGTGATGCTTCCTCTGAATTGACGTCGAGGAGGCGCTCCACACCAACTGCGTGGACCGACACGTGGAGGATAGGGTCGACGCCAGCATGGGAGAGGAGTTGTGAGATTACTTAGCCTAAGCCACCGCCTTGAAGCATGTTGCACACGCCATTGGGGAGCTTCCGTGCGACCGTTGACGGCATCAAGCCAACACCAGTCGCCTCGATGCAATGCAGGCGTCCAAGGTCTGCCGCATGGCCAACTCCTGCTACTGGTCCATGCACAGGTTGGATGCCACTGCCACCATCCTTGCTGGCCTTGTCAGCCTCGGCCCGGCCACCGAGTTCGTAGCATGGTAGCGTGATTTTTAGTTTTTTTTCAAAGATTCCTGCATTCATCAGGATCTTTTGTTTGTGAATTTCAAAAATGATTGCAGGTTGAAAACAATTATGCATAGCTGAAAAAATCACATATTAGATTTTTTGATAAAATTTTAAAATCTTAATAAAAAATGCTCATGCATTTAAAATAGTCTAGGAATTTAGAAAATATTCAAATATTCAAAAATATTCATATTTTTTGGAAAATAAATATTATTTTGTTTAGAGATAAGAGGTAAATTAAAAAAAGGAGAAAAGGACAAACAAAGTGAAAATAGTAAAAAAAATTCTAAAAAAGGTCAAAAGCTTGCCAAAATCGAATGGAAATGAAAATGGTTAAAGCTACATGGGCTGGCCCATTACAAACCTAGCCCGTTGGGGATATGGAGAGAGCATCTAACTAAGCAGCAGGGCGCGGTCCAGGAAAAAGGGTAGGAGTCTAGCTCTACCTATCGCCGTTGAGTTTCTCCCACCTGTCCGGTACATGATCCGCTCCGGTCTCCTAGTGCCATACCCCGAGCTGAACAAGGGGACGACGGGTCCGTCCGCCCGGCCTTAGGGTTTTGGCGAATGCAGTCCTTAGAACTATGAAGGGAGAGGAGAGTGCAGAGGCCATTAATGAGACAGTTTTGGTCCTTATTACAGAGGTAGACAATCCTACTCTACTTTCTCAATTCAGACCCATCAGCTTATGCAATGTTCTCTACAAGATTGCATTTAAAGTTATTGCTAACCGGTTGAAAGTTATCATGACGGACATTATCTATGTTGAACAATCAGCCTATGCTCCTGGAAGGCTAATTACAGACAATATCATATCAACCTATGAGTGCTTACACTTTATGAAAAGAAACAGGGCAAAGAAAAAATGTTTTGCAGCTCTAAAACTGGATATGATGAAAGCATATGATAGAGTGGAATGGCAGTACTTGGAGGCCATCATGCTCAAACTAGGCTTCAACCAACATTGGGTATCTGTTATTATGGGTATGGTCAGATCAGTTTCCTTTTCAGTTCTATTTGATGGAAAAAGTTTGGAGGAATTTAAACCATCACGTGGTATTCGACAGGGAGATCCAATTCGACCTTATATTTTCTTAATAGCACCGGAGGGCCTTTCGTTCCTATTGAAATCTAATAAGTCGTCGAACTTAAGTGACATTAAGGTGGTCTCATCGACTCCCCTAGTGAACCATCTTCAGTTTGCAGATGATAGCCTGCTGTTCGTCAAGGCGAGTGTGGAAGGGAAAATGAGGTGTAAAACTTGTTGAATTATTACTGTCTTGCTTCAGAACAGAGAGTAAAGAGAAATAAGTATTTGATCTTCTTCAGTTAGTGATGCCCTAGTACTACTAGATAAGTTGTGAAGCAAGCATTACAAGTGCCCAATGACTCCTGCAAGACCCATCATCATTAAGCACCAGTATACTGAAGGTTGTTTACTACCCAACCACAGAAATCTTGGAAGCTCACCTGGGCTTGAATCCATCACAAATATGGCGTGCAATAGTTGATGGCAAATACGTTTTACAACAAAGCTTAATTAAGCGCATTGGGGATGGCCTTTCCATGCCAATATGGGACTGTAACTGGGTACCTAGGCCGCTTTTACCACTTACACAAAACCCTCCACAGATGGTTCACAAACTGATTAATCACATCGATGCTACTTGGAACGTGCCCCTGGTGAGGCAAACTTTTCAGCCAATGGACACAGATGCCATCCTCAGCATCCCTCTGTACCAGCGGCATACAGGATTTTTGGGCATGGCACTTCGAGTGCAAGGAAATTTTTTCGATTTGCTCTGCATACCGAATGTTAGAAGATACTACATAGATAAGGAGGGGAAATTGGTTAGATGGTACTGCCGAGACATCCTACATGCAGCAGGCACGGAAAGAATGGACCAAGTTGTGGAAACTTACTATACCATCTAAAATCAAAGTTTTCATCTGGAGATTGTCACAACAGTCACTGCCAACAACAGACCTCCATCAGCACCGGCATATGGGAACGGCAAATTCATGTAAACTGTGTGGCCGAGAGGACTCATGGCGCCATTCCCTCCTAGATTGCTCTATGACGCGCTGTACATAGGCTTTGGCAGATGACTATCTGGCAGACCTAGTGGCTTTGGAGAAGTCGGTTATTCAGAAGGAGAGGAGAAATCCTGATCGTCGCCACAAATTGCTCCCACCACGATCAGCTCATGTCAAAATCAATGTGGATGGGGACTTTGCTCGTGTGGGAGATAGGAGTGCAGCTGCTGCCTTTTGTAGGTATGCCAGTGGAATGGAGTCTATATTGGTGCCTCGGCTTTGGTTGTCAACAACATACGTACATGATCCAACATGCATTGACGCCCTAGCTTGCCGGGAGGGCTTGGCTTTGGCAAAAGACCTACAACTTAGTAGTGTGGATATTGCACCTGACAACTCAACGGTAGTGCAAGATATCAACCAACGATCCCAAGGAGCTTATGGTAAAATTAGCAAGGAGATCGTCGAACGTAAATCGTTGTTACATAGTTGCTTTTTTTTGATGAACATAGGAACTTCAATCTCAAGGCTCATAGCCTTGCGAAGCAAGCGACAACTCTAGGTATAGGACGCCACATCCGGCTAGGTCATCCTTATGATCCTATTTCTGTACCGGTAAACCTTCTTGAGCAACAAAGTTTTGTATGATCACCTAGAGAAAAAACTAACTAAGGGTGACCCCTTGCGGGCTCCGGAAGGGTCACTCTTTTGGCCTGGGAGCGCGCCAAGTGGTGCGCCCAAGCCGCTGCCACATGTCGTGTGTTGAGCACTCCCTCTGAATTTAGTTTTTCTGCTTTTTATGCATTTTTGGTAATTAGATGTTTCCTTTCATTTTTATTCGCCTTTTGTTTTTCAACCGGTTTCCCTAGGTTTTAGAGAGATTTTTTTTTGCGAAGCATAGTTGAGATTCTACAAAAGGGAAAAATATATGGTTCGAGAACCACAAATTTGCTTCTACGAGAAGCTCAGTTGTGCTTCTCGAAAAACATGTGCTTACATAGTAAGCACATAGTCGCTTCTCATGGAAGCACATGTTTGCTTCTGTTAGAAACATAGTTGTGCTTATCGTAAATAATATGCTTCCACGAGAAACACGGGTTTGCTTCTTATAGAAGCACAAAACTTTTCTTTTCAAGAAGCACAGAGATTTGTTTCTCGTGGAAGCACATATTTTTTTCCTTCTCGAGAAGCACAACGAAAAAAATATGTGCTTTCACGAGAAGCACAGATTTGCTTTCACGAGAAGCACACTATGCATCTAAAAAAAAATGTTCTTCCACAAGAAACATGGAAAAGAGGAAAAGGTCAAAAAGCACAACCGCGCTCTCAAGCTCCGGTTTTTCTTCCGTTTTTTCGTATTTGCTTTTTTGCTTTTTTTTGGTTCTTTCTTTTCTTTTGGTATTTGGTTTTTGGGTTTCGGGTTTTTTTAGTATCTTGGTTGTTCCAGGTTTTTTCATGTAAAAAGTTTGTTGAAACCTATTAATATGGGATTTAGTTTCGAAGATCTCGACACGAGAAATCCAAGAGTGAAAACTGTTCGGGATTTGGATGCACGATTCAAGAGATAAAACATTTTGAATAAATGAACAAACAGGAAATGGGAAAATTTCTAGGTTACAACAAGCAGTGCATCACTTGTCAGCGTCTAAAAAATTTGGGGAGTAACCTTTGCAAATGGTAACTCTAACGGGTGATTTTGGGGTATTTGACGCCTTAAACCCAAAATATAATATTTCAGTTAATCTTTTTGTGTATGTGTGAAGATCATACTCTTATTAATCGTCTGCTTGGGTGATAGAGGCAAAGGTGTCCCGTCTTTCAATGAGATGGTGGCTGTCGTTTTTTTGGAATAGACTTTGACGATCTGACTACGAACGTGCGAGGATGTCAAGCCTTGCCAATCGCTAAATCAACCCCGAGAGGTTATTGACGGTGCCGGAGCACGATCAACCTGACCACGAGGTCTGTTTCCTGCATGCAAACAAAGAACAAGCAAGAAACTGAAATTGCAGAATGGATATTGCGATTATAAAAGGAAAGCTTTATTAATGAAGGTGGGTTTTTGTGACGTTTTTTTCTGGTTGTAGAAGTTGGAAACAATATTTCCTTGATTGATGCTCACTATTACAAAGTACAGAGAATAAGTAGGGAAAGTGGAGCACCCGTCACCCTACAATGTAGGCACGCAGGCCATGGAGCGGCATGATCCAACAAACCCGGAGAGTACAACAAGATAAACGTTACAATGTACAACGCTATATACACAGATTCTAACACCCCCCCCCCTCAGCCAGAACTCCGTTGGGAAGGATGTTCAGGCTGTAGCGAAAATCTGTGAAGACTGGAGACGGCAACCCCTTCGTGAAAATGTCTGCATATTGAGAGCTTGATGAGACATGAAGAACGCGAGCTTCCCCAAGAGCGACACGGTCACGCACAAAGTGCAAATCGATCTCAATGTGCTTTGTTCGTTGATGCTGAACTGGGTTGCAGGCAAGGTAAGAAGCACTGACATTGTCACAGTAGACTAGGGTTGCACAAGTCGGAGGGAGTTTGAGCTCATGGAGAAGTTGGCGTAACCAGCAGGACTCAGCCACACAGTTTGCAATGCCCCTGTACTCAGCTTCGGCACTGGAACGTGAAATGGTAGGTTGCCTCTTCGAAGACCAGGAAATGAGGTTGTCCCCAAGAAACACACAGAACCCGGAGGTGGACCGACGGGTGTCCGGGCAACCTGCCCAGTCGGCATCGATGTAGGCAAGAAGATCCATGGAGGAGGACTTGAATAGCTGAAGACCATAATGAGACGTGCCTTTGATGTAGCGCAAAAGCCGTTTGACAAGTTGCGTGTGCGTATCCCAAGGGGCATGCATGAAGAGGAACACTTGTTGAACGGCATAGGCAATGTCTGGGCGGGTAAGGGTGAGATATTGTAGGGCCCCAACAAGGCTACGGTAATGTGTAGGATTGGAGAGTACAGCGCCGGTGTGAGAGGACAGCTTGGAGCTTGTGTCAATGGGCGTGGAAACGGGCTTGCAATTTAGCATCTTGGCGCGCTCGAGAATCTCAAGAGCATACTGCTGTTGGCACAAGAAAAGGCCAGAGGAGTTGGTGGTGACATTGATGCCCAAGAAGTGATGTAGAGCACACAGGTCAGTCATTGAGAACTCGGACTTGAGAGAGTTGATGATATATGTGAGGGTGGTGGAGGAGCTAGCCGTAAGTATGATATCATCAACGTAAACGAGCAAGTATGCAATGGAGTTACCGTGGTGCAAGATGAAAAGAGAGGAGTCACTCTTGGATGCCCGAAATCCCAAGTGAAGAAGAAATGCCTAAAACCGGAGAAACCAAGTCTGTGGGGCTTGCTTAAGGCCATTGAGGGACTTGCGAAGAAGGCAAACATGATCCGGTTTGGAGCTATCCACGAACCCCGAAGGCTGGCTGCAATACACTGTCTTGTGAAGATCCCCATGAAGAAATGCATTCTTGACGTCGAGCTGGTGAATAGGCCATGAGCGAGAAGTAGCAATGCTGAGTACCACACGGATGGTTGCTGGTTTGACCACCGGGCTGAAAGTTTCACCATAGTCCACACCCTCCTCTTGAGTAAAGCCACGCATGACCCACCGAGCTTTGTAGCGAGCAAGAGAGCCATCCGGGTTAAATTTGTGCCAAAAAATCCATTTTCCCGTGACAAGATTGACACCTGCAGGTTTAGGCACCAAGGACCAAGTAAAGTTGTTCATTAAAGCAGTATATTCCTCGAGCATTGCCTGGTGCCAATGTGGGTCTTTGAGGGCTGATTTGTAGGTGGGTGGGATGGGAGATATGGTGTCGGAGGAGGTGGCAGCAAGAAATAAGCGTTTTGGCATAAGATAACCAGTTTTAGCGCGTGTGGACATCCTGTGTGCATTGTTGGGTGGCTGAACTGGAATGGCATGGCGAGGGAGGTGTGGCACAGGCGGAGTGGACGGTGTGGAAAGCGAGGAGGATTCGGTGGGGACAGGAACATAGGACGCAGCTGCATGTGGCGAGTGATCCGAGGCGGATACGGTGGCAGACGAGCTAGTGGGAACTGATCGCGAGGGGGATCGGGGGGTAGTTGGGGATACAGGCGCGCTGGACGAGGCGGATTGGCAGCGAGCGGGGGGCGAGCCAGGGGTGGGCGAGCACGTGGCGGAGGGGGTGGGAGAGGGGGTTGCGGGATTGGGTGGCTGAGTCGCTGGTGGAGGAGGTGGGGCCCCGTCCGAGGTAGGTGGAGGTGGGTACGGGCGATCCAAGAGATCCGGTGGGGTCGAGGCTGCATGGGGATTTTCTGTGGTCGTGGTGCTGGTGTGCCAGGGCGGTGTGGGCGTGTACGGGAACACGTTTTCATCAAACGTGACATGGCGCGATACAATGACGCGGCGAGTGGTGAGATCATAGCACCGATAGCCTTTGTGCTCGAGTGGGTATCCTAGGAAGATGCAGCGGGAGGAGCGGGGAGCTAGTTTGCGGTCGGTGGTGGCATATAAATTGGGAAAACATAAACACCCAAAGACCCGTAAGTGTGAATAATCAGGTTGTGTGCCATGGAGAAGGTAGTATGGTGTGTGAGGTGCAATGGTGCGAGAGGGGCGGCGGTTCAGCAAGTACGTGGCGGTGTGGAGGGCCTCGACCTAGAACGGGGGAGTGAGGTTGGCTTGGAGTAAGAGCGTGCGGACGATATCGTTGGTTGTGCGAATGAGTCGTTCGGCTTTACCGTTTTGTGGGGAGGTGTGGGGGCAAGAAAAGCGATAGACAACGCCGTTTGAGGAGAAGAAGGAGCGGAGAGAAGAGTTGATAAACTCACCTCCGTATCACATTGCGTGGTTTGGATGATGACATGAAATTGGGTGTGAACATATGTGAAGAAGCGTTGGAGGATAGTGGAGGTGTCGGACTTATGGCGCATAGGAAAGGACCACGAATAATGCGTGTAATCATCCAACAGAATGAGGTAGTATTGATATCCAGAGAAGCTTACAACCGGAGAGGTCCACAAATCACAGTGAATTAATTGAAAGGGAGCACAAGTTTTGCTAGTAGAGGAAGGAAAAGGGAGACGTGGTTGGCGTCCTAGTTGACATGCACTACATACAGAGTGTGGCTCCTTATTACAAACACTAAGAAAGTCGCGAGATAATGTGGACAGAGTGTGAGCGCTTGGGTGTCCAAGTCGGCGGTGCCACAACGCCGAGGAAGTGGTGAGGAAAGCGGTCGCCGTCGCCGGATTATTGCCGATGAATGGATATAGGTCGCCGGTGCTAGCGGAGATCATGAGAACTTTCCGAGTGCGTAGATCCTTCACAAGAAAACCACACGGATAAAATTCATTGGAGCAAGAATTATCTTTAGTAAACATGCGAACAGAAATAAGACTAGTGACGATGTTTGGGGAGACAAGAATATCGGTAAGTTTAAAATCGTGAGGGGGGAGGACGGTAGATCCAGTGGTAGTGACGGGAAGAGAGTGACCATTGCCAACAAGAATGCTGCGAGGTACATGCGTTAATGAAGAACTTGACGTGGTGAGGTTACCTTGACTGCCCGTCACATGGGAAGAGGCGCCGCTGTCGAGGAACCACTCGGTGTCGGGAGTGGTGGGGAAGCCGGAGTTGCTGTAGGCGGCGTTGAGCATCGCAAGGTGCTCCCATGACGGCGGTTGGAGCGGGTAGGACGGAGGAGGCGGTGCAGGCTAGTACATGGGGTAGGCGTGCGCGTGGGAGCCGGGGCGTGGGCCGAGGACGCCGTCGGCGTTCGGCGGCACCCATCCAGAGCGGGGTGAGGGGAGCGCCATGCCGTAGGGCGCAAAGTAGCCTGTGAACGGCGAGAACTGGAGCTGCGATCCAGATCCGCGGCCCGACTGGTCGCCCCGGCCACGTCCACGACCGCAGCCACGTCCGCGGCCACAGTCACCGCCATCGGCCGAGCGATCACCGCGTCCACGACCAGGGGCAGGCTGCTGCTGTTGAGGAAGGTGGCCCTGGGGGCGGTTGTTGGTGCGGTCTCCACCGGAACCGCGAGCACCACCGCCGGAGCCACTGCTCTGGCCGCGGTCACCACTGGGGAGCGCAAACGCCGAGGCGCTCTCCTCAGCGGTGCGCTGCGCCTGGGACTCTTCGACCAGGATGACCCGAGAGAGGACGGTGTTGAAGGGCAGCTCCTGGTTGCCGAGGACGACTCGAATGGTGTCGAGGCCGTGAAGAAACTGAGTGCGGAGATCGACCTCGGTGACGGCGTGCTCGATGTCGGCGAGACCGTCGGTGAGGAGTTTCATGCGCCGCGCGTACTCGGCCACAGGAAGATCGCCCTGCTTGAGGTTGCGATACTGCCGGTTGAGGATCATGAACCGGGCAGCACGATTGGCAAGGAAGAAATCCTTGATCTTGTGCCAGAGAGCGAAGGTGTTGGTGGCGCCGCCGACGTGATCCACCATGGAGTTGGCGAGCATGGCGTAGATCCAGATAACGACGTGGGCATCGAGCTCGAGGTAGGCAGCATCGGCGTTGGGAGGAGGAGGATGCTCGATGAGAAACTTGACGCCGTGGCGAATGAGGACCATGAGGAAGAAGGACTTCCATTTGTGGTAGTTGTGATCCGCAGGGTTGAGGAGGAACTTGATGTGGTTGGAGATATGGTCGTTGTAGATGGAGAGGCGGGGGCAGGGGGTGGTGGCGCCGTAGTGGCGGAGGAGAAGAGAGGGGCGAACTGCGATCCGGTCGCGGCGGAGCTGCTGCTGAAGAGAGAGGGTGCCGTGCCGAAGACGAACGGCGGGGAGGAAGTGGAGGAGGAGGCCGCGGCAGTGGTGGCGGCAGGCGCGGTGGAAGTGAGGGAGGCCGGAGAGGTGACAGAGTCCATGGCGGCGACGGACGGGGAGGAGTTTGTGCCGGCCATGAAGGGGACCTGGAAGCAGCTGATACCAAGTTGGAAACAATATTTCCTTGATTGATGCTCACTGTTACAGAGTACAGAGAATAAGTCAGGAAAGTGGAGCACCCATCTCCCTACAATGTAGGCACGCAGGCCATGGCGCGGCATGATCCAACAAACCCGGAGAGTACAACAAGATAAACGTTACAATGTACAACACTATATACACAGATTCTAACAGTAGAACACAAACAAAGTACGCGAAGCTACAACTATGGCGAACTTTTGATTTAAACAAAACTAAAGTCTAAATAGTGCCTTAAGGGATGTATTTTTAGGGGAAAAGAGAAGGGATTTCATCCCCCATTGGCAAGGTGGGACTAAAACACTTCCTGAGTCATTTCTCCTACAATACGGACTCTAAAAAATAGTCTATAAGTAGTATTTTAAAATTACATGGGACTGGCCCAAAAATAAGATGGGGCAACACCTATATTAAGCTATGGACGAAATTTATGAAAGACCATCTTGTATATTTCGTTCATGTCCTTGTACGTCAACATGGTGGCTCCAAAGTGCTGAAAACTCCACCAAAAACTTTGTTCTTGTTCCCCATGCACATGCCATCATCTCCATGCTTGATCATGCTCCTATGTTCATTCTTCTTGTCCAATATAGACCCTTCATTTGTAAGGAAAACAAATGTATTTAATTTAGGCAACATCATATTCTCATGAACATTAGAATCATTACCAAGAAAAGAAAGTACATGGTAATTTAATTGGCATGCACGAGTTCTAGTAAATGGTCCCATGTATGTAACAACAGGGGCTGTGGGTGTAACGTTGAATCCAATTGGGTTGGACAGTGCACGAAATAAACCTTCCAACAAAAAAAGAATCACCCAATTCAGAGTCTGGATGCAAAAGTTCTTGGCATTTTGAGTCAGGTATGTCTGTGCAGTACGAATCTGAGTCCAGAACGTGAGAGACTTGGACTCTATCTTCTCTTGGGCTAAAAGTGACGAGAGATAATTTCTTGAACAACACCTAAATGTCTCTTTCTCCCTTATCTACATATGTGGATTGTACAAGTGTCCGGTAGTTCTGCAATTAGGCATGAAACAAAAAGAGGTGAAGTACTCTTGTTCTGTATAGTATAAACTAGTAAGCGTGCACGTGCAACGCATGTATAATCGTAGAGAGAAATTTCTTGAGTCATCCTAGTTAAGACATAATTATCTCATATCAAATATGCACGCAGCGGACTTCTCAACCAGACAACCATACATAATTAACGTAAACACGCCAATACAACAGTACCTTAGTCAAACTACAAGTCAGACCAGAGATGTACATTTACATCACAACCAACTCCAACTGTGCCTAATGACCTACAAAGGTATTCATACAATATAATGGTTTTGAACGTGTAAGGTATATCACAAGCTGTATCAAACTGCATGATGAGTGCGGTGCAGGGACGGGTGATCCGAAAACAGTTTCCCTTTATTTACAGAATCACAAAATAATCACCAAAAGAGAGTGGAAAGCATGGAACATTGGGTACTATTTTCTCAAAGCAGGTTCGACCAGGGAATTTCAGATTGCACTGGTTCTGCATATGTTGCATGTGTCCATGGACTGAAAGCAGAAGATGCAAATAAACAAAACTAACAGGACATGTTAGGTTGCATATACTAACGTTAGGACTGACACAATATATATATAAACTACACCTTCAGCAGAATCAGTAAGTATTCTGCTTGCAAGCAACACAATGGCTGGCAAAAGTTATCTTCTGAAAAGAAACACAATCTGCTCTCTTTCTGTACAAGTACAATCCGTGAAACCTCTCTCCACATTCCATAAATTTGATCCTCTCACTACCATTATCTACAAGCACAATCTGCTTTCTTTCTATATATCAAAAAGGTTCCAAAGTCGCAATCTTCTCAATCCTGCAAGAAAGAAAAGGTGAGTTCTGAACCTTCCTCTAACAAAGTCAGATTCCACAGTTCACCCAATTAAATCTTATTGTGAGTAGTAAATTTCTTCCTTTTTATTCTCACCACCAAAGGAGTCTTTTTTCATAGCACAGAGCAAACATGTATGTACAGAGGTCTAATAATGAACCCTCCTATACATGTTCACGAGTAAAGCAATTAGCTTTGATGGCCTTACTAATTGTACAAGGCTCCAAGAATCCTCCTGTGCATGTATTTACATATAGGTCTAATAACGGTAAACCACGAATCCTCCTATCACATGTTCACCAGTAAAGCAATTGGCTTTGATGCTCCAAGAACAATATTCAGTAGAATAGCAGTAGGGGGACATAGTAAATCTCGACAGATAGGAGGGAAACTGTGCAGTGATGGGACTGAACCAAGGAGCCCCATCCGACCACGACAGAGGGCTTGACACCCTTGAGGCATCCGAGAGCAGTGCGAAAAGGTTCTGCCCGCCCGCCACCATATACTGCAGAGGCACACACAAAACAAAAAAACATCAGAAACCAATTCCTGGAGAGGGACAAGGAATTGGAACGGGAGTGCAGGTCCGGACCTCGTCATGGCCGGCGAGCGAGATCTTCTCCTTGTTGAAGACGGCGATGTCGAAGTCGAGCGTGCGGCCCTATGCCATGCAGCCGCCCCGGTACCATCAGCATACAAAATAATCTCCATCACTGGCCATAATCTAGTCGGGATTTTAGCATCAATGTTGCATTTTTCCAAGCAATTTATGACCAGGAAAAAGTCATGTTGTTCATATTATATACAACTAAAAATAAGAGTATAGGCATCGATGTTATGCATTTCAGCAAAAAATAAAATGAAAAGGAGGTTGAAACCCCCGGCCTCTGCATCGATCAGTGCGCACAGCCATCTTTATTAATTATTCAACAACGGGTTGACAAGAACATACATCAAACCACCCGAAACCACCACTCATAACTACAAACTCGATAATGCGGAGTGCCCTCACTCCCACCATCTAGAACCGAGGTCATCGCCGGTCCGCCCGCATGACGCATCAGGAACCTGCACCCGGTTTAGCAAAACTAAAGCGTATACCGCATGCACACGTTTTAGAAGCCGCCATCACCATTGAACCGCTGACCCATCTCCAGGAAGGAGATCCACATCATCCTTGCCAGGCCAGCCATCCGTCGACGCCGCCACGGCTCCTCCAGTGCCACCGCCCTGCGCTCTTCCATCCAGATGCATCCATCGCCGAGGCTCAGCTGCACCATGCCGCCAAGACCTGCCGTCATCAACGCGGTAGATGCCACGCCGCTCCACCTGCCAACCTCCACCCACCGTCGTCGCTCGAGCCCTGGTCACCCGGAGCCCACCGCCTACAGCAACCCTTTCCCATAAACCCAAGCATCCCAAGACGGCGCCTCCATGGAGGGTACGACGCACATGGCGCCGCCGCCGCCCAATCCAAGGCAGATTTTGAACTTTCTTCTGGGAGGGGGGTCGGGTGTGGATAAGAGGGACCTCGATTGTGCCTCCAATGAGGAAAACGACATCGAGAGACGTCACCACTGCCGGGCCAGTCGACCAAAGTTTCCTCCGGTCCCAATCTTATAATATCTATCTGTTCTGCTCCAGATCCGACAACCTCGAGCTGCCATCAACCGGAACCTACGGGGAAGAGAGTACCATAGGGGAAGTACAACCCTCCAAATCGGTTGGCGAGGAAGGTCTGCTCTGCGCGCACCACCCCGCACCACATCCGCGTCGGGGAGCAGAGTCCCGAGCAAGAGCAGCCGCCCCATGGAGTCAGCCAGACTTTAAGATTTATGAAAGTTCATTGGTTGACTGACTTTACGATTTATATGACCAAGAGATGCAAACACTCAAGAAGTCCAAAAAAATTAGCCTGCCATTAGCTTTGAGATAACTGTAACTCCCCCTGACGTACAGTTGCAGCCACAGAATATGTTGGACATTCAGATAGACCCGGACTTAATATGAGTCCATTGAGAAAAATTAATGTGATGAACAGCTTCCCTATATGTCCATAACCTACTCTATTTATCCACCTTATGTTCCAGGGTCCCCATCATACAGACCAAGGTTTCGAGTTATGCGTGTGGTAAGAAATGCATGTGAATCAAGTAAATTGTGATCTCCTGATGCAAAATGTGTTATGGTTACACCATAAGAATAAGGTGTTTAGAGTAGTGTGAGTTACCTCCCAATCGGTGCCTCTATCTGAAGATCAAACACAATTCTGTATTTGTTCAAGTGTAAACATTAAGTTGATCTGTACCTAGCACCTGGTCATTAGTACAAAAGGACCTTGTTACTGACTGCAATACCTTCAACCAAAAAGTGAAAGATGATATTCAACACGCATGCACACACCTTTATGAGGAAATAAAAGACAATTGTTACTAACCTCGGCTTTCTGTAAAGTTGATCATGGTTGCCGTGACCATAAAAAATTGGGTCATTACGAAATATAATCCTCGAATCATGAATAGTGTACAGAAGCAATGCATGTGCACTTTCAGAGCCAACAACGGATCGGCTTGGCCCGTTGCCCATCTGGGGAAGAAAGAGTTTCTAGATCTGCACATATGCAGTCTTCAAATCATTAGAACTAATTCTTCTTGCAGGATTCAATCATAGTGACTATCACTGCAATTAACAACAAAGAGCATATACTCAGCCTTAGACAAGTAGCACAGACCAACCTTTTCAGCTAATTCTTCTTGCAGGATGGTCCAAGTTCCTGGAGCTAAAAAATTGCAGGCGGCGTTAGATGGCAGCACTGTACTTAGGCTCAAGAGTACCATGGTTACCTTGGAGGACATGTATAAAGGATAAACAGAAAAATGACTAACCATTAATACATTTGTCTTAAGTATACACATGTGATTCATTCAACACGTTAATCTGATGCATCCAATAATTAGATAATTACATGTGGACCTCTTTGTGTGTACACTGTATATACCTTGAGCGTTACCGAAAATTTGGATGCCATTGCCGGTAGTGTAGCTCCGGCGATCAGCACTGCCGAGCCTTCCGGTGGCGCACCGATTTCCCTTCGGTTCATGCCAACTTCTGCACATCGATTGGTTCTACCATACACACTGCATGCACATATAGTACACAACAATTTCAGATTTAAGCCTGGAAACAGTCATACAATTCACTCCCGATTTAAGATTGGGAGGCTGGGACGAAGTACCAACCACAAGGTAATGAATGTTGAACCACATACTATAGGTGTGTGTCAATGAGCTCTATATCCAGAGAAGTATCTCACTAATTGTTTTGACCCTTTTTATAGTCACTGTACATCACAGCAGTAAGCATAAGATCGAGATATTCCTGAGCAATTTTCCGTTGCCTATGCCTATGCTCCAATTTCCTTTGCACCATTTCCTTGGATTGCTTTGAAGAAAAGAGCCGGAGAGAACCATTATTTGTGTTGTAGGTTCATCCCTAACCAGATTGTTTTCAGGAAAAATGTTTTGGTTGGTTAACAGAAGAAGAAATAGAACGGAGAAGTTCTTGGCTCGGCGGTGGATCGAGGGCTGGTCACGTAGTCCTGGCCGGAGAGGACCTCCGCGCTGTCTGGTGCTTCCCGGTTCTCCACGATCCGAGACCCTATCTGACAGCCTGCAGAGCGCGTAGGTGGGGCAAAGTGGAGGCGTACCTAGGTTGCTGCCGCGCGCACGGAGGAGCAGCTGGAGTGCTGGGCGGCGAGGTCAGTGAAGGAGGCGCGGCGGGCGAGGATCTGGTCGCGGAGCTCGCCGAGGCGCGCGGCGACATCGGTGCGCGTTGTGGCGGAGATGACCCGACCCTTGGGATCCTTCCCGGATGTAGGACGCCCGCCCCGTCTCCTCCCCCGCCGCCGCAAACGCCATCTCCCCATTCCTCCGCCGTTTTCCGCTCCGGTTGCTTCGGGGGTTGGTTCCGTTCGCTCGCGCCCTCGATAGCAGAGGAGGAACGGCAGGCGGCGGCGGCGATGGGAACAGGAAGGAGTTCTGTGGCGGCTAGAGGAGGGGCGCTATGGCTGAAGTTGGAAACGTGATGTGTTTTTTTGGAAGCCGAGACGTGATGGCAGACGGGCAGAACATTCAATCTTGTCCATTCGTTTCGATGGCAGACCATCGAAGTAATACGGGCTCTCAGATATAATTAAGTGGAGTAGATCTGACGGTGCTGGTTTTCTTGTGTACATTAAGTTTGGTTGGTTTAGACTAATTCATGTTTGCTCTTTTAATAGTAGTATATTAATAGTAGTATATAGATAAATTATTGCATAACTTTTATTAGAAATCACCTCAGTTAATTACGCATAAGCAATATTTGTGATCATATCCAAGGTAGCCATGTCCTCTTCGTCCTCCCATTCTTGAAAACAAAGCCGTCATCGGCGTTACTTAATTTGAAATGTGGCTACCAAAAAAGACAAGGTGTACACGTCATGTATGTATATGTCATCCATTTTCACTTCTCTTGGTTTTTGCACATATGACACATGTTTACATGAGTAACTTTCATATGTTATGAAATATAAAGCCAAAATATTATCACAAGAAGTAGAAGGCATAAAAATATTGCAACTCAGTTTGCACATATAAGTAAAGCCCTTATTCATATCAAAATATTAACAATGTTCATCATTAAACCATCCCAAACATTGGTAAATAAACTTTAACTGCTTCAAATTTACATTCTACAACATGCTTAAATAAGCAAACATACAACAAGTCATTTGACACAAAATCATCACCAAGATTAGATGTCATAAAAAATGATTAAACATTGGCACAATTATTTTCAAACGTATTTGAGCCAAATCTGATTTATTTCCTGATTCACATGGTTCTTTCGCATCAACAGTTAATTGAATGGGTGCACTCGACATTGTTGATATGTAGATGTTTGATCACATGACACATTGATAATTGTAACACGATTCACTAAAATAGGTGTTATGCTCAAATCAATAGGTAACTCAACACATGATGTATTCAAGTCAACTAGGCATTCATCATCCTCATGTGAAGTTATGTCATAAATACCTTTAGTGTTACCTTGTTGCAATGACTCGGGTGCTTAGGTACGGATGATGGTAATGTACCATAAACTTGAGGTGATACCGTGCTCACAATCTGAGCTGTGGCCGCTCTAGTAGGTGCATTGAGGGAGGGTACAACCAGTGTTAGTGAGCCTCAACTAGAATAGTAGTTGTCATAGTCTCCCAACGCATTTTTCCTATATTTTTCTCTCAAACGTACAAGTACAGACATATATACTAGTAATGCAACATGGAATATAACAAAATATTGCGCGAATGTCATGGTTTAAACCATGAAAAAAAATCTATTCTTTGAATCATCTTCAGATTCATCTCTGTCACAAATATGCATGTACGATTTGAACTCCTGGTAGTAAGCATTAACAATGTTACTTCCTTCTTTTAATTGTTCTAATTTGCGAAGCAATTCACGACGATAATAAGCAGGAATAAATTGGTCTCTTATTATAGCTTTCAAATATTTCCAAGTTGTGGGTTGGTTATCAATGTTTTTCTTACGATGCCCACTCCACCCAACAGAAGCAAAACCAATAAATGCTCGAGTGAAAGCTCACACTCTGTCAAGTTCAGAAAAATCATGGCGGCTAAAAACTATTTCTACCTCAAGCTCCCAATCAATATACATAACAGGATTAAATCTACTCTGAAAAGGTGGTAGAGAGATAACTTGGTCGTAAGCTAGTGTGTGTAGTCGCACCTCTCGTGGTGGTGAAGATGTGTCCGTCGTCAAAAAACTTCTATCTCCGGAACCTGTCATGATTAGTAGAAACAAGAAACAAAATCCAAATAATGTTCCTATGAACTACTAGGATATGGTGGTAAAGCGCTCACAGTAAAGCAATTATCAATATCTTACAAGTTCCTGCCATGTAGCAGGTGGTGACCGGCAACCAGCGGTGTCGAATAACTCCAAAGATTGAGTAAAGCGATTGCCAGGTGAATGTATGCATACACGGTGTAGAAATATGTGGATCTTGGAAGGCTTAAATATATGGTTGCAAAATATTATCAATAATCAATTCAGAGATGCAGTGTTGAATAAACGGTTAACAACGGTACTGTGCTGGTTCTAGGCTAGATTGAACTACAGACACGAGCCTAGAACACTAATGGGGTCACGGCGTAGCACGACTAGCAGCAACATAGGATATGAAGTAGCTCTGGATAACAAGATATACGCGAAGATCACAATGGCAGTAAAGATAATGATGATAAACAAGTTCCAAGCAGGATATACCAAACACTCTCTCTCCTACTTACCTCTGGAAAAAATGTGCCAATTTTCTGATAATTTTTCTCAAGAATGCTACTAGCTCAAACTTTTCAAAGCAAAAGATTCACTCAATTCCGAGTTGAAATGAGGAGTCAAAAAATTATAAAACTAGCCTAAAAACAGGGAGAAACTATGATTGCGAACTTCGAAGGGCAAATAGTCCTATTCAGGAGCTGATTTGGAAGTCAAAATAATGAACATGTTTTATGAACTATTCAGATGCGGCTCGTCGATAGCTTGAATTTGAGTATTTGTGGAGCCAAAACGGACTTCATATGTGGAAGTTACACCTGTTTTGCTGAACAATGCACAAAATAGATTCCAATCTGAATTCACGTACGGGACTGAGTCTAGATAGATCCAAAATTAGGTTTTTTTCTTCTTATTTTTCTCTCACTTTTCTCTTTTTTCTCATCCTTTTTGTTTTTACTTTTCTTTTTCTGTCTTCTCTCTCTCTCCAAAACAAACTAGGTAAGATGCAAATTAGATCAAGCAAAGATGTGAATGACCTCAACTATGATTATGACAATGGACGAGAGGTAGCATGTGGTGGAAATTGATGGATGGGGTGATAGACAGTGGAAGGGACAGAGATGCAGTGGCGGCATGACTAATGTGAACAGAAATGGAAACTCTAATGGAACTAGACACTAAAACCAGCAACTTGACACGACGATGCAACCGATAATTCAACTATGCAAACAAAGAAAATAAAATTGCAAAGGCTCAGACTGGCCTGGACAAGGGCTGAATAGATCAAACTTTTTTCATGATTTTTTCTTGGACAATAGGTAAGAAAATAAATATAATCTAGGGATAATTGGAAATTCTCACCGAGCAACCTGAAAACTGATACCACTTGATAGAGGCAAAGGTGTCCCATCTTTCAATGAGATGGTGGCTATCGTTTCCAGTGGAGTAGACTTTGCCGATCCGATTACGAACGTGCGAGGACGTCGCGCCTTAGCAATCACTAAACCAACTCCTATAGGTTATTGATCACGCCGGAGCACGATCAACCTGACCACGAGGGTCTGTTTCCTGCACGCAAACGAAGAACAAGCAAGAAACTAAAATTACAATCTAGATATTGCGAATATAAAAGGAAAGCTTTATTAATGATGCGAGGGTTATGTGACGTCTTTGTTTGGTCGTATAACACAAACGAAGTACGCAAAGCTGCATCCATGGCGAACTTTTGATCTAAACAAAACCCAAAGTCTAAACGGTGCCTGAAGGGCCATATTTGTAGGGGAAAAGAGAGGGGATTTTGCCCCCATCCGTTGCAAGATGGGACTAAAACACCTCCTGAGTCGTTTCCCCTACAATACGGACTCCAAAAAATAGCTTATAAGTAATATTTTAAAATTATATGGGTCTGACCCAGAAATAAGGTGGCGTAACGCCTATATTAATCTATGGACGAAATTTATAAAAGTACATCTTTTATATTTCGTCCATATCCTTGTATGTCATATGGTGGCTCCAAAGTGCTGAAAACTACACCAGAAACTCTATTCTTGTTCCGCTTGCGCTTGCCATCATATCCATGCTTGATCATGCTCCAATGTTCTTCCTTCTTGTCCAACATAGGCCTTCATTTGTAAGCAAAACAAATGTATCTAATTTAGACAACATCATATTCTCATAAACATTAGAATCGTTACCAAAAAAATGAAAGTACCTGGTAATTTAATTAGCGTGCACGAGCTCTAATGATTGGTCTCATGTATATAACACGAGGGGATGTGGGTGTAACGGTGAATCTAATTGGGTTGGATAGTGCGTGAAATAAACTTTTCAACAAAAAAGAATCACCCAATTCGGAGTCCGGATGCAAAAGTTCTTGGTGTTTTGTGTTAGGTGTGTTTGTGCGGTCTGAATCTGAGTATAGAACGTGAGAGACTTGGACTCTATCTTCTCTTAACCTAAAAGTGACGTTAGAGAACTTTTTGAACAACATCTAAATGTCTCTTTTTCCCTTATCTTCATATGTGGATTGCACAAGTGTCCGGTAGTTCTGCAATTAAGCATGAAACAAAAAGATGTGAAGTACTTTTGTTCTGTATATCATAAATAAATTATTGCATAAATTTTATTAGAAATCACCTTAATTAAATAGGCATATGCAATATTTGTGATTATATCCAAGGTAGTGATGTTGTCATCATGGAGTCATGTAGAAAGATAGTCACACACGCACCAGACGTGTGATTGTCTCTTTTCCTGTTATAATAGAATAATGCCCGTCTGTTGCAACGGGATATAAATATTCTAATATGTTATCTTGTGATTTACCCGTACAAAATAATGTGATATGTAAATAAATGTTCATCAAATTCTGTCCGTGAATTACCTTATATTTTGATCAAAAGTTTCTTAAGTAAATTAAAATGAAATTGGTTAAGAAGTTAAGTAAATTAAGTTGTTCGAATATCATACATAAAAGGTTGGATGAAGACGTGGTGGAAAGAAAGGTGAAATGAAAATCTTACATTTTTTTTAAGTAGTAGAGATTATTCTCTTCGGAGCATCTATTTCGGGCAATATGCGCTCGTGATGGAGCAAGGCGCATCCCCCTTTTGGGCCATCCCATGCGGGGTGGAATGTGCCCTGTTATTTCCACTAGAAGATGCCCCACGCGTTGCGGCGGGATTTTGTATGAAATAAAAACTACGCTGAATTAACCATTTAGCTACTGTCTTTATAGCTTCTCCTGTAGTAAGATAATTTGTTTATCAGTATTTTAAAAATAAATAAGTAAATAAATATCTCTATCTATAATTCAAAGTTAGACCAAAACGAAATAAAAATGCATTCACGACTCACTTTTCTTTCATATAGAGCATTCAGCATGAGGCTATGAGCTGCATGCATGCGTCAGTATTTTTTCATTGAGTAAAATATTTATAGGAGGGAGTTACTGCATGCATTTGCATGCATGCGGCAGTTACTACATATGATAGCTTTAGTAGCTCTTTGTGTCTTGATCGGACGGATATTATTGATTGATCTAGTATATCCAAGGGGCAAATTAATTTGGGTGATGTGGCTCAAGGAGAAGCTAGAGAATCCCTAATCGTGGGGGCTAGCTATTTAGATATAGTAAATTATGTTTTTCACTTTTGTGTTTTCTACACTGTTTTTTTATTTAAATAATTTGGGATTTATTAAAATTCCATAATTCACAAAATTTTGAATTAAAAATAGTTCTAGAAACCATAAAATATTTGTGGCTTAAAAACAATTTTCATGATTTAAAAGAATGTTTATGTACTTAAAAATGTTTGTGAATTTGAGAAGATTGTTTGCAATTCAAAAAATGTTCTCAGAAACCAAAAGGATTGTGAATTAGATTTTTTTATCAATTAAAAAAATGTTCATACTTACAAAAAACTGTTCGTAGAAAAATGTTCATGAATTTAGAAAAATGTACGTTGATTAAAATACACTCCCTGATTTAAGAAATGTTCATGAGTTTCTAAATATATTTACAATCTTTTTAAACAGTTCGCAAATTTGAAAAATATTTATGATTAAGGAAAATGTCCGCAAATTAATAAAAAAAATTCACACAGCTTAAAGCTATTTCAATGGATCTCTTTGCTTGTTTAGAATATGATTCCAGCCCTTCTGATATTTGTCGTAGCCTCTTGCTCCAGTTTTCAAGAACCTGCGATTTTAGAACATAAAAAATGCCCTTTATTAAAACACCCATCCTTCTTCTCAGGTAGTCCGAATAATTTGTTTCTGATTTTTCCAACATGTAGTTTGATAGATGCCTTTGTACATGTGATGCACGTCAGCTCAGCTGGCGAAAAAACTTCTTTTCCCCATTTGTACTCATGTATCGAAGTCACCTATAGAATAGAATGTGTATTTAAGGGGGGGATTTCCTATTTGACGCTTATGCGCCCGTTTGCGAACGGGCGCCTGCATCGCTCCCCCCTTCGCTGGCGAGCTGGGCCGGCTCATGTACGTTCTGTTTTATTCTGGAAAAAGGTTCAAAAAAGGTGCGGGCTGCCCGGAGTCGAACTCGCGATCACTGCCTTTCATCTCCAACGACGGTAACCACAACACTACACGTGATTTGCGGCTTGTTTTTTTCTCTAGTTTTTCTCTTCAGCTGCAGGGGTCCTCCGGTTTTGGGAAGCTTCCCAACCCGGGGTTTTCCTCTATTTCTGATCTGTGAACTACCATCTTTTCCCTCTATTTCTTATCTATTCTTTCCTCTTTTCCTTTTTCCTTTTTCCTATTTCTTTTTTTCCTTTTTTTGTTTTTCCTTTTTTCTTCTTCGTAGTTTGATGTTTTTGCTTGAAGTTTGTGAACTTTTTTCTTAAAAATCGATGAACTTTTTTCCAAATCTGATGAACTTTTTTCCAAATCCGATGAACTCTTTTTCCAAACTCGATGAACTATTTCCAAATTCAATGAACTTTTTCCAAATCCGATGAACTTTTTTCCAAATATGATGAACTATTTTCAAATCCAATGAACAATTTTTCAAATCCAATGAACTTTTTTCAAATTCGATGAACTCTTTTCCAAACTCGATGAACTATTTTCCAAATTTGATGAACTTAAAATCCGATAAACTTTTCAAATTCGATGAACTATTCTTGAAAAATTATTAACTTTTTTTCAATTTCGATGAACGTTTTTCAAATCCGATGAACTATTTTCAAGTTTGATGAACATTAAATGAAAATCCATTAACTTTTTTTCAATTTTGATGAACGTTTTTCAAAACCAATAAAAGTTTTTTCAAATTTGATGAACCTTATCTGGTAATATGTGAACATGTTTTCAAATAATTAGAAAATATAAACACTACAGTGTAATGCGCAATAAATTGCGTGTCTAGTTTCCATTCTTTAAAAACTTCGCGTTGTGAATATTAACAAGCAGGAAGCAGGTCCAGTGGTTAGCCTCTTCTTATAGAAGCTCTAGGTCGCGAGTACGAATCCCAGGCGAGATGTATTTTTGGCGATCTTTTTCCACGTTGCGTCTTGCGCGATCGTGGGCCGGCCCATCCAGCGGCTGCTGCAGGCGCCAGTTCTCTTTGGCGGCGCTGAAGGCGCGCAATAGGAGCTCCCATTTAAGGGTCCTGCACTCGCGTTTGTCGGAGGATAAATGTGTTGAATTATAGGTGGTCCTTGGGCCCATGTAAACAATAAAGGATAATTAGTTTTATGCCCATAGTTGGGTCACAGACTCACAGTCGGCTGGTTTGCCCCTAGTTTCAGAAACTACATGTTCCCGCCCAAACCACTTTGCCCGTCTTATACTTTTGCCCTTCGACTGTTTGACCATCATTTTAGAAACTTTATAAAAAATTCATACTAACCCAAAAAAATTCAAATAAAATATCAAAATGTTCAGAAAAACTTCACCTATATGTGCATGCCATTTGCATTCATGAAAAAGTGTTGGATAATCCCCATCACCTAGATTTGAGTTCAGGTTTATAGCATGGACCAATGTTGCTAGGATAGATCCTGTTTCAGATGCTTTTCCACTGTATGCGCATAGACTTCGCTCTATTAAGGATATAACGGCTACAGTGACTGACAAGACCTATCTTGCAGGTGAATATTAATTGCTTTTGTCATTTATATTGTCCACTTGATTAGATTGTTATGTAGTTTCCTTTGTGTTGTGTTTTTAATGGTGTTGCTTATGTGAATGCATGCAGATGTTGTCGGCCTCATCAATGCAGTATTAGCTCTTACACACATAGACATTAAAGGCAGACAGACTGCTAAGAGAAATTTACGTATAACAGAGGGGAGGTTAGTTTCCGGATTAGAGTTAATGCATCCACTGATTGTTGGTTTGTTATTCGTGCTTCTCAGTAAAACACATCTCAAACAAATTATTATCGAAATGCCAAAATATATTATTGTGAATATATTCATTGGTCTGGTTGATGTGTTTTCATATGTGGATCTTATTTGTAGAAATACTGCTTTTTTGGTTTTGTAGAGCGAGAAAGCTTTACAAATAGATGCTGATGAGCTTATAAGGAGAGGCCATCACGAACCTATCATTGTTCTTGTTATGGGTTGTACTTTTAAGATGCAGAACTGTAAGTGCTATTATGCATGAGTTGAGTTTTCCTTAGATTTTTTATATCAGTAAAGGGTTTACTATCTGCTAAGCATTATGTATGCATGGGGATTTGTTTTCCTGTTGTTTTGTAGCAATGCTTACGCTTACTGGGAATTGTGGCTCTAAGATCTGTCCGAACCTTGCTAATCCTGACGTCTCTTCTTTTCGCAATAGGTAATATCTTATATGTTTCTGTGTTCCGTAGATTTACATTAGCTGATTACTTCTGCTATATGAAATTAAATCTTGCTATTCGTTATAGGATTACTGGTATGGATCATTATATTGAGCTAATTGCTGAAAGAGCTTGCCGCCTTGGCACTAGTGAGATTGAGCAGACAACCGTTGCTTATCTAGCAAGTGCTATTCCACATGTTATCATGGTAATGCTCGATTTACTCACTAGTAGAAAAGAGGGCAAAGGTCCAGGCCAGGTCAGCCCATTAGTCCCGGTTCAGTCCAGAACCGGGATCCATGGGGGCATTGGACCCGGTTCGTGAGCCCCGGGGGCCGGTCGGGCCACGTGGGCCATTGGTCCCGGTTCGTCTGGACCTTTTAGTCCCGGTTGGTGGGACGAACCGGGACCAATGGGCCTCGCTCTTGGCCCACCACCATTGGTCCCGGTTGGTGGCTTGAACCGGGACCAAAGGCTGCCCTTTAGTCCCGGTTCATGCCACCAACCGGGACCAATGAGGTGTCTATATATACCCCCTCGCATAAGAGCAGAGCACAGTGCTCTGTTTTTTCTGGCCGCCGAGGGGGAGAGGGCTTGGTGGTGCTCTAGCTCACCTCCTATGCACACAAGGTGTTCGATGGAATGCCCGAGCCACACTACTTAAGCTTCCTCCTCTCCAAGCTCGACCTCCAATCTCCATTTTCCTCAATATTTGTCTAGGTTTAGCGGTCCGTCACGCCCCGTCCCCGTCTTCACCGCCGTCGATCACCCGCGCCGATCTCATCGCCGGCACCACCGTGGTGAGCCTCTTGTTCTTATCTTCTTTCTGAAAGGAAAAATATTCTTACTTGTATGTTTAGATAGATACTTGTATTATTTTCTTACTTTTATTATTGCATCTTATATAGTGCAATGGTTTTGGTATCCGCCCCCATCGGCCCTCGTCCTGTCTATAATTCAGATGTGGTATATATTATATTTTCATAACTATTGGTTCATTTATTGTTTATGAAAATTATGCCGACCAACGTGACATAGATTTTATTTATCTAGGAGGTTGTTGAACCGGAAATTCGAACTGACCCTATTGTCGAGAGGTTAAATTTAGTTGAAGAAGAAAACCATTTCTTGAAGGAAAAAATAAGAAAAATTGAGGAGGAGGAGATGATATTGGAGTTGCATGTTGCGGATGTCGTCGATGATCACAAGATCAAGATGGATGCAATGCGCTTGAAGATTAGAAAGATTAGAAAATATGCCATTCATACCGAGGCTTGGTATCATTATGCAGTTGGATCAGTTGTTACCTTGATTGCGATTATGATCGCATTTGTTTTCGCATTGAAATGTTTTACATAGTTTCAATGTATGGTTTAATTAATTAGATGCTCTGGAGAGCTATATGTTGTTAGATGAGAACTATGTATGTACTTTGGTTTTAATGTGATGATGAACTTCTATTAATTTGGTCACTTATTTATCTATTCATGATGTTCTGTAATGGTTTTTGACACACTTAATTATATATAATGCACGCAGATGAACCGGCAATGGATATACGGTGACAGACACAGCTCCGAGTACATTAAGGGCGTGCATGATTTTCTCGAAGTGGCTGAGGCAAACAAGAAGAATGGTTTTATGTGTTGTCCATGCCCTATATGTGGGAATACGAAGTCTTACTCTGACTGGAAAATCCTTCACACCCACCTACTTTACAAGGGTTTCATGCCACACTATAATGTTTGGACGAGGCACAGAGAAATAGGGGTTATGATGGAAGACGAAGAAGAAGAGTACGATGAAAACTATGTGCCCCCTGAATACGGTGATGCTACTGAAGATCAAGAGGAACCAGACGATGTGCACGATGATGCTGCAACGGGCGAAGCTGCTGAAGATCAAGAGGAACCAGACAATGCGCCCGATGATGATGATCTCCGCCGGGTCATTGTCGATGCAAGGACGCAATGCGAAAGTCAAAAGGAGAAGCTGAAGTTCGATCGCATGTTAGAGGATCACAAAAAGGGTTGTACCCCAATTGCAAAGATGGCAACACAAAGCTCGGTACCGTACTGGAATTGCTGCAGTGGAAGGCAGAGAATGCTGTGCCTGACAAAGGATTTGAGAAGCTACTGAAAATAGTGAAGAAGAAGCTTCCAAAGGATAACGAATTGCCCGATAGTACATACACAGCAAAGAAGGTTGTATGCCCTCTAGGATTGGAGGTGCAGAAGATACATGCATGCCCTAATGACTGCATCCTCTACCGCGGTGAGTACAAGGATTTGAACGCATGCCCGGTATGCAGTGCATTACGGTATAAGATCAGACGAGATGACCCTGGTGATGTTGACGGCGAGCCCCCCAGGAAGAGGGTTCCTGCGAAGGTGATGTGGTATGCTCCTATAATACCACAGTTGAAACGTCTCTTTAGAAACGGAGAGCATGCCAAGATGATGCGATGGCACAGTGAGGACTGTAAGAAAGACGGGAAGTTGAGAGCACCCACTGACGGGTCGTAGTGGAGAAAAATCGAGAGAAAGTACTGGGATGAGTTTGCAAGTGACCCAAGGAACGCATGGTTTGCTTTAAGCGCGGATGGCATTAATCCTTTCGGGGAGCAGAGCAGCAATCACAACACCTGGCCCGTGACTCTATGTATGTATAACCTTCCTCCTTGGATGTGCATGAAGCGGAAGTTCATTATGATGCCAGTTCTCATCCAAGGCCCTAAGCAACCCGGCAACGACATTGATGTGTACCTAAGGCCATTAGTTGAAGAACTTTTACAGCTGTGGAATGGAAACGGTGTACGTACGTGGGATGAGCACAGACAGGAGGAATTTGACCTAAAGGCGTTGCTGTTCGTGACCATCAATGATTGGCCCTCTCTCAGTAACCTTTCAGGACAGACAAACAAGGGATACCACGCATGCACGCACTGTTTACTTGACACCGATAGTATATACCTGGGAAGCTGCAGGAAGAATGTGTACTTGGGCCATCGTCGATTTCTTCCGACCAACCATCAATGTCGAAAGAAAGGCAAGCATTTCAAAGGCGAGGCAGATCACCGGAAGAAGCCCGCCATGCGTACCGGTGATCACGTACTTGCTATGGTCAATGATTTACACGTAATCTTTGGAAAGGGTCCCGACGCACTAGCTGTTCCGAATGACGCTGAGGGACACGCACCCATGTGGAAGAAGAAATCTATATTTTAGGACCTACCCTACTAGAAATACCTAGAGGTCCGCTCTTCAATCGACGTGATGCACGTGATGAAGAACCTTTGAGCGAACCTGCTAGGCTTCTTGGGCGTGTATGAAAAGACAAAAGATACACCTAAGGCACGGGAGGACCTGCAACGTTTGCACGAAAAAGACGGCATGCCTCCGAAGCAGTATGAAGGTCCTGCCAGCTATGCTCTTACGAAAGAAGAGAAAGAAATCTTCTTTGAATGCCCGCTCAGTATGAAGGCCCCGACCGGCTTCTCGTCGAATATAAAGGGAATAATAAATATGCCAGAGAAAAAGTTTCAGAACCTAAAGTCTCATAACTGCCACGTGATTATGATGCAACTACTTCCGGTTGCATTGAGGGGGCTTCTACCAGAAAACGCCCGATTAGCCATTGTGAAGCTATGTGCATTCCTCAATGCAATCTCTCAGAAGGTGATCGATCCAGAAATCGTACCAAGGCTAAGGAGTGATGTGGCGCAATGTCTTGTCAGTTTCGAGCTGGTGTTCCCACCATCATTCTTCAATATCATGACGCACGTCCTAGTTCATCTAGTCGACGAGATTGTCATTCTGGGGCCCGTAATTCTACACAATATGTTCCCCTTTGAGAGGTTCCTGGGAGTCCTAAAGAAATATGTCCGTAACCGCGCTAGGCCAGAAGGAAACATCTCCATGAGCCATCAAACAGAGGATGTCATCGGGTTTTGTGTTAACTTCATTCCTGGCCTTAAGAAGATAGGTCTCCCTAAATCGCGGTATGAGGGGAGACTGACTGGAAAAGGCACGCTTGGAAGGGACTCAATAATATGCAGGGACGGATATTCTTGGTCTCAAGCACACTGCACAGTTCTACAGAACTCTACCTTGGTGACCCCGTATGTCGATGAACACAAGAACAGTCTGCGCTCCAAACACCCGGAGCAGTGCGACGACTGGACTACATGTGAACACATTAGGACTTTCAGCAGTTGGTTGGAAACATGTCTCATAGGTGACAACACTGTTTGTGATGAGCTGTACTTGTTGTCCAGGAGACCATCTTTGACTGTATTGATTTACAAAGGATACGAGATAAATGGGAGTACATTTTACACGATTGACCAAGATCAAAAGAGCACCAACCAAAACAGCGGTGTCCGCTTTCATGCAACAACCGAGAGGGGAAAGGACACATATTATGGTTACATAGTGGACATATGGGAACTTGACTACGGACATGATTTTAAGGTCCCTTTGTTTAAGTGCAAATGGGTCAATCTGTCAGGAGGCGGGGTATAGGTTGACCCACAGTACGGAATGACAACAGTGGATCTGAAAAATCTTGGGTACACTGACGAACCATTCGTCCTAGCCAATGATGTGGCACAGGTTATCTATGTGTAGGACATGTCTACCAGACCGAGAAAAAGAAAAGATAAGGAAGCGAATACATCATACGATGAGCCAAAGCGCCACATAGTTCTTTCAGGAAAAAGGGACATCGTGGGAGTGGAGGGCAAGACAGACATGTCTGAAGATTATGAAAAGTTTCATGAAATTCCTCCCTTCAAAGTCAAGCCTGACCCCAGCATCCTGATAAACGATGAAGATTATCCATGGTTATGGCGCAATAAGCAAATGACACAAGCAAAGAAAAAGTGAAGACTTTCTCCCGCAACTATTATGATGATAGCATGCCAACTTTGTAACAGACGAGTATGATACCATTGTACGTTTTGTACATGCACATGCTATGTGGGTGAAATTATGATACCATGCCAACTTTCAACTTTTCTAGAGTTCATTTGAAATGCTTTAATGTCTTATGGTTCGGCCCTCATAATACCATTAATCCCGGTTCGCTCCTTGTCAACTATGTTCTAACCAAGAACACTCTCAAGAGGGCAACCACGTGGGCCATTGGTCCCGGTTCGTCTGGACCTTTTGGTCCCGGTACCACGCACGAACCGGGACCAATGCGCCTCGCCCCTGGCCCATGACCATTAGTCCCGGTTTGTGCCACAAACCGGGACTAAAGGGTTGGTCCTCGTTGCGCTCAGAGTTTAGTCCCACCTCGCCAACCGAAGGGCGCTCACATCGGTTTATAAGCCTGTCCCTCTCTGCCTTGTTGAGCTCCTCTCAAAGTGAAAATAGATGCCCCTATACAAGGAATTTGACCTAAATTCATAGTGAATTTCTCTGAAATTCATAGAAATTTATTATAAATTTAGGTTGAATTTTCTCTATAGGCGCATCTATGTTCATTTTTTAGTAAAGTTAATCACAAACTTGTGATTCACACAAATTTCAAAGAATTCAAATTTTAAGTATTCAAATTTGAAAACTAATGGCACTAACAGAAAGTTTATAACTTTTCTAAAACTAATGGCACTAACAGAAAGTTTATAATTTTGCTGACTTAAAAGCAAAAAGAAATAAAAAATAAAGCAAAAAACAAAATAAAATAAATAATGCAGAAAACAAAACAACAAAACTGAAAATAAAATAAAAATAGCAACAATAAGTATTTTGTTGTAAGTAGAAACAAAATAAAATAAATAAAGCAAGAAAGAAAACAAAAAAAATGTTTTCAAATTTGAAAACTAATGGCACTAACAGAAAGTTTATAATTTTTCTAAAACTAAAAGCAAAAAGAATTAAAAAATAAAGCAAAAAACAAAAGAAAATAAATAATACAGAAAACAAAACAAAAAAACTGGAAAAAAATAAAAATCGCAACAATAAGTGAAGAAAAAAAAAGTGCCTCCTACTGGGCCCCCACGGCCTGAATACGACTAGAAACCCAACAATGGGCCAGGATTCAGGCCCGTAGTAAGCCCAGTAGGCCCACAGGCACATAGAGACAGATTAGGCCTGAAAGCCTGCTTTAGAGAGGAGCTCGAGAGGGTTGGCGCATCCCACCTTATAAACAGGTGCGGCTCTCTCTCAGCTAGCGAGGTGGGACTAAACTCTCACCACCACGCCGTTGTGCAAGGCCCATTGGTCCCGGTTGGTGGCACCAACCGGGACTAAAGGGGTGCATTAGTCCCGGTTAGTGCTGCGAACCAGGACCAATGCCCCCCTTTAGTCCCGGTTGGTGCCACCAACTGGGACTAAAGGGTGCATTAGTCCCGGTTGGTTTCACGAACCGGGACCAATGGCTTTGCTATATAAGCAAAGACTTAACGTTTTTCATTTCATCTCTGCAGTTGCCCGCGCTGCCGCCGCCGCCAGGCTGCCCGGTTCACACACCGCCGACGCCGTCGCCGCCCCCGTCGCCGCCCGTGCCCCGCGCCGTCACCACCCCGCGCCGCCCCGACGCCATCGCCGCGCGCCACCCCGCGCCGTCATGGTCACCTCCCCGCGCCGCCCTGACGCCGTTGCCGCCCCGCGTCGCGCCTCAACGCCGTTGCCGCCCCGCCGACACCTCGCTGCCACTCCCCGCGCCCCTGCTCGCTCCGACGCCGCCCGCCGCTCACCCCTGCCCGCCCCGACGCCGCCCTTGTGAGCACCGCGCGCCCCTGCCGGCCCCGCCGCTGCCGCCGTTGTTTTCAGATGTTTTTACATGTTTTTAGATGTTTTTATATTTTCATATATGTATGTATGTATTTTTTAGATATATGTATTTCTTATGTTTGTTCATATATGTATGTATGTATTTTTTACATGTTTTTTGTATGAATGTATGTATTTTTTCAATTGTAATATGCATGGTGTTTTAAAAATACATTAATTTTAGTACATTAATGTTCTCTGATTTAGTACATGATAACCCATAAGTATAGAGGATCACAACAGTTTTCGAGGGTAGAGTATTCAACCCAGATTTATTGATTCAACACAAGGGGAGCCAAAGAATATTCTCAAGTATTAGCAGATGAGTTGTCAATTCAACCACACCTGGAAACTTAGTATCTACAGCAAAGTGTTTAGTAGCAAAGTAATATGATAGTGGTGGTAACGGTAACAAAAGTAAAGACAGCAAAAGTAATGTTTTTGGTATTTTGTAGTGATTGTAACAATAGCAACGGAATAGTAAATAAGCAAGACCAGTATATGGAAAGCTCGTAGGTACCGGATTAGTGATGGATAATTATGCCGGATGCGGTTCGTCAAGTAACAGTCATGTAACATTAGTCATGTTCGTCATGTGACACAGAACTAGCTCCAATTCATCAATGTAATGTAGGCATGTATTCCGTATATAGTCATACGTGCTTATGGAAAAGAACTTGCATGACATCTTTTGTCCTACCCTCCCGTGGCAGCGGGGTCCTATTGGAAACTAAGGGATATTACGGCCTCCTTTTAATAGAGAACCAGAACAAAGCATTAGCACATAGTGAATACATGAACTTCTCAAACTATGGTCATCACCGGGAGTGGTCCCGATTATTTTCATTTCGGGGTTGCCGGATCATAACACATAGTAGGTGACTATAGACTTGCAAGATAGGATCAAGAACACACATATATTCATGAAAACATAATAGGTTCAGATCTGAAATCATGGCACTCGGGCCCCAGTGACAAGCATTAAGCATAGCAAAGTCATAGCAACATCAATCTCAGAACATAGTGGATACTAGGGATCAAACCATAACAAAACTAACTCAATTACATGATAAATCTCATCCAACCCATGACCGTCCAGCAAGCCTACGATGGAATTACTCACGCACGGCGGTGAGCATCATGAAATTGGTGATGGAGGATGGTTGATGATGACGACGGCGACGAATCCCCCTCTCCGGAGCCCCGAACGGACTCCAGATCAGCCCCCGAGAGAGATTAGGGCTTGGCGGCGGCTCCGTATCATAAAACGCGATGATTTCTTCTCTCTAACTTGTATGGTTTGAATGGAACTAACCCGGACTGACGCTGTTTTCAGCAGAATTGGCATGATATTGTTTTATGTGCAGAAAACAAAAGTTCTCGGAATGACCTGAAACTCCAGGAACATCTTAGGAAAAATAATAAAAAATCCTCGCCAAAGATGAAGGCCAGGGGGCCCACACCCTGTTCACGAGGGTGGGGGGCGCCCCCCCTCCTGGGCGCGCCCCCTACCTCGTGGGCTCCCTGGTGGCCCTCCGACGCCAACTCCAACTCCATATATTGGCTTTCGGGGAGAAAAAAAATCAGAGAGAAGAAATCATCGCGTTTTACGATATGGAGCCGCCGCCAAGACCTAATCTCTCTCGGGAGGGCTGATCTGGAGTCCGTTCGGGGCTCCAGAGAGGGGGATTCGTCGCCGTCGTCATCATCAACCATCCTCCATCACCAATTTCATGATGCTCACCGCCGTGCGTGAGTAATTCCATCGTAGGCTTGCTGGACGGTGATGGGTTGGATGCGATTTATCATGTAATCGAGTCAGTTTTGTTAGGGTTTGATCCCTAGTATCCACTATGTTCTGAGATTGATGTTGCTATGACTTTGCTATGCTTAATGCTTGTCACTAGGGCCCGAGTGCCATGATTTCAGATCTGAACCTATTATGTTTTCATGAATATATGTGTGTTCTTGATCCTATCTTACAAGTCTATAGTCACCTACTATGTGTTATGATCCGGCAACCCCGAAGTGACAATAATCGGGACCACTCCCGGTGATGACCATAGTTTGAGGAGTTCATGTATTCACTATGTGTTAATGCTTTGTTCTGGTTCTCTATTAAAAGGAGGCCTTAATATCCCTTAGTTTCCAATAGGACCCCGCTGCCACGGGAGGGTAGGACAAAAGATGTCATGCAAGTTCTTTTCCATAAGCATGTATGACTATATACGGAATACATGCCTACATTACATTGATGAATTGGAGCTAGTTCTGTGTCACCCTATGTTATGACTGTTACATGATGAACTGCATCCAGCATAATTATCCATCACTAATCCGGTGCCTACGAGTTTTCCATATACTGGTTCTCGCTTATTTACTTTTCCGTTGCTACTGTTACAATCACTACAAAATACCAAAAACATTACTTTGGCTGTCTTTACTTTTGTTACTGTTACCACCACTATCATATTACTTTGCTACTAAACACTTTGCTGCAGATACTAAGTTTCAGGTGTGGTTGAATTGACAACTCAGCTGCTAATACTTGAAAATATTCTTTGGCTCCCCTTGCATCGAATCAATAAATTTGGGTTGAATACTCTACCCTCAAAAACTGTTGCGATCCCCTATACTTGTGGGTTATCAAGACCTTTTTCTGGCATCGTTGCCGGGGAGCATAGCTCTATTCTTTGAGTCACTTGGGATTTATATCTGCTGGACACTATGAAGAACTTGAAAGACGATCGAACTACTATTTTGCCCTCAACTACGAGGGGAGGTAAGGAACTTCCATCTAGCTCTGCACTAGATTCTCCTTCCGTTATAAGTAAGCTTGGGACACCTAAACCTGCTACTGCTATGAATTCTGATATGTCGCATGTTATTGATGATGCCACTTCTGCTATGCATGATACTTATGATGAAACTACTTCTATGCTTGATACTACTATGCCCCTTGGTGAATTCCTTGATGAGCAAATTGCTAGGTCTAGAGAAAGAGAAATTATTGAATCTGAATACAATGATGAGAGTGATGATGAAAATATGCCTGCTATTCCTGAGGGTTATCTTTTTGATGCAGAATCTTCTGCAGCTATTTTTGCTTGCCAGGATAGATACGAACTTAAGAGGTTGCTAGTTAAATGGGGTAAAGAATCTCTTAGAGATAGAATGAGAACCGACCCTGCTTTTGCTACTTCACCTATCTGTGTTCCCGATAAGGATTATTATGAATTTTCTGTTGATCCAGATATAATTACTTTGGTTGAATCTGATCCTTTCTATGGCTATGAATCTGAAACTGTTGTGGCACATCTTACTAAGTTAAATGATATAGCCGCCCTTTTTACTAATGATGAGAGATCGCGCTACCTTTATTTACTCAAAATATTTCCGTTCTCATTAAAGGGTGATGCTAAGATATGGTTTAATTCTCTTGATCCTGGTTGTGTGCGTAGTCCCCAGGATATGATTTATTACTTTTCTGCTAAATATTTCCCTGCTCATAAGAAACAAGCTGCTTTGAGGGAAATATACAACTTCGTGCAAATTGAAGAAGAGTGTCTCCCACTAGCTTGGGGGAGGCTTCTCAAGTTACTTAATGCTTTGCCTGATCATCCTCTTAAGAAACCTGAAATGCTTGATATCTTTTATAATGGACTAACTGATGCTTCCAGAGATTACCTGGATAGTTGTGCTGGTTATCTTTTCAGGGAAAGAACACTGGATGAAGCTGAAATTCTATTGAATAATATGTTGACAAATGAAAATAAATGGGCACCTCCTGAGCCAACTCCCGAGCCAGCTCCTGAGCCAATTACTGGGCCTATTCCTAAACCAACACCGAAGAAGAGAGGTGTTCTATTTCTCAGTCCCGAAGATATGCAAGAGGCAAAGAAATCTATGAAAGAAAAAGGTATTAAAGTTGAAGATATTAAGAATTTACCTCCTATTGAAGAAATACACGGCCTTAATTTACCGCCTGTTGAAGAAGTATATGATCTCAATTCCTTATTCATTGAATAACCTCCTGATCCCGATATCCTGGCACAGGTAGTAAAGGTAAATTCTCTTTATAGATATGATAAAGCTGAAGTCCCTCCTACTAAAATTGCTAGTCAGTGCTTGGATGAGTTTGATGACTTTATGTTTAAGCAAGATGACTTTAATGCTTATTTTGGTAGAGAATTAAAACAGAATACCTTTATGATTAAACGCTTGGGTGATTATATGGCTAATATTAGAGGTGAACTTAAACTTGTTAGCAAACATGCTTCTATGGTTACCACTCAAGTAGAACAAGTACTTAAAGCTCAAAAAGAAGTGCTTGATGAAATGAATAGTCAGAAAAATGATTATGCTGTTAGAGTGGCTACTAGAACTGGTAGAATGACTTAGGAACCTTTGTATCCTGAAGGCCACCCTAAGAGAATCGAGCAAGATTCTCAGAGAAATAATATTGATGTACCTAGTTCTTCTAAAAGGAAGAAAAAGAAAAATGATAGGACTTTGCAAACTTCTAGTGAACCTATTGCTAAACCACCTGAGAATCCAAATGATATCTCTATTTCTGATGCTGAAACACAATCAGGTGACGAACATGAACCTAGTGAAAATGTTAATGATAATGTGCATGTTGATGCTCAACCTAGCAAAGACAATGATGTAGAGATTGAACCTGCTGTTGATCTTGATAACCCACAATCAAGGAATCAACGTTATGATACAAGAGACTTCGTTGCTAGGAAACATGGTAAAGAAAGGGAACCATGGGTTCAGAAACCCATGCCTTTTCCTTTGAAACCATCCAAGAAAAAGGACGATGAGGATTTTGAGCGCTTTGCTGAAATGATTAGACCCATCTTTTTGCGTATGCGATTAACTGATGTGCTCAAAACAAATCCTTCTGCTAAGTATATGAAGGATATCATTACTAATAAAAGAAAGATACCGGAAGCTGAAATTTCCACCATGCTTGCTAATTATACTTTTAAGGGTGGAATACCAAAGAAACTTGGAGATCCAGGAGTGCCTACTATACCATGCTCCATTAAGAGAAATTATGTTAAAAATGCTTTATGTGATCTTGGAGCCAGTGTTAGTGTTATGCCTCTCTCTTTATATCGTAGACTTGACTTGAATAAGTTGACACCTACTGAAATATCTTTGCAAATGGCTGATAAATCAACTGCTATACCTGTCGGTATTTGTGAGGATGTGCCTGTTGTAGTTGCGAACGTAACTATTTTAACAGACTTTGTTATTCTTGATATTCCCGAGGATGATAGTATGTCTATTAATCTTGGAAGACTTTTCCTTAATACTGCAGGGGCTGTTATTGATTGCAACAAAGGCAATGTCACTTCTCATGTTAATGGTAATGAGCACACGATACACTTTCCGAGGAAACAACCTCAAGTTTATAGTATCAACTCTATTGGAAAAATTCCATCGATTATATTTGGAGGTTTTGAATTTCCTCTCCCTCCTGTCAAGAAAAAGTATGATATTCTTATTGTTGGGGATTTTCATATCCCCGTTGAGGTAACTTAGTGTTATTCGAAATTCTCCTGTTCCGTGATTATTCGGAATGAGTTTGTTAACAAGACTCGATCAACCTTGTTAGTGGGTTCATTTTGATGATCACGAGATGGATGAAACTAGAAGCACAACCTTCTATACCCTCTTTATATTTTCTGTTATTTAGTAGAAATAAAGTAAAATAGTATTTTTCCGTCTGTCTCCTGACTTATCCGTGCAATATAAAAATATCCCGAAAATAAAAGTCCTCAAAATGCCATGCCAATTTAATATGATTTTTCGGGAATATTTGAGGATTTACCGTACAAAAATTACCGCGGGGGGAGCTGCCACCTAGCCACGAGGGTGGAGGGCGCGCCCTACCACCCTGGGCGCGCCCCCTGCCTCATGGGCCCATGGTGGCCCTCCTCCACTTATCCCTGCACCCATCTTCTTCCTCCTTTTCACACAAACACGAAAAACCAACTCAAGCACGAGTTCCATCCCCCGTTGCTGTGATTTTCGATCTCCTTGCTTAAAGCACCTCTCGCAAAACTGCTTGGGGAGATTGTTCCTTGGTATGTGACTCCTCCATTGGTCCAATTAGTTTTTGTTCTAGTGCTTTACTCATTGCAAATTTGTGCTGCATAGGTGACCATGTTCTTGAGCTTGCATGTCAAACTTATATGGTTCCAAGTAGTTCTAATGCTTGATATAGGCTCTAGGCACTTGTGGGAGTTGTTGCTATCGATTTTATTGAAGTTGGTTCACTTTTATTTGAAGTTACTAAAAATTTCAGATTATTTCAGAAAATAATGAAGAGACTTTTAAGGGGCTCGTCGAGCCGAAGCTCGAAGGAAAACCAAAAGGAAGAAGAGCAGAAGCCCAAATTTAATTTGCCTCGCACCGCGGAGGTCCGGCCGTGTGAATGGCCTTCTGATGACTTCTTGAGGAGAGCCGGGATTTATGAGGATTTCTATTTATTGATTGAGAATGCTGGCCTCACCGACTTCCTCCGTGACCAACGTCATCAGTATCTCTTACTCACAAATACTTTTGTGCAAAACTTCTACTTTTTCCCTAAGAAATCACCTCCATCAGTAGAGTTTCATTTATATGACATTGTTAAGGAGATGCCATTAGCTGAATTTTGCGAGGTTTGCAAAATACCCTTTGAAGGCACCTTGGATGAACCACACCGTAACGAAGTAGAAGCTTTTATTAACACTATCTCTGTGGGAGAAACCAGGAAGGTTTCGGATGCAAGGATTACTAGCATACATTTTCCTGTTTTACACTACTTTGCCTTATTTTCTAGTCGTTGCTTGATTGGACGTGGGAACTGTGGAAACCTTAGTGTTCCTGATATTATTATTTTGTTCCATGGTTTACACCACAATAACTCTGTTAGTATGGGTGGAATTGTTGCTAGATGTTTAAGTCTGAATCGTACTAAGGGCCCCATCTTTGGAGGCATTTATGCTTCATGCCTAGCTGAATATTTTGAAATACGTATTAGGCATGAGGAGAAGGAAGAAACATCGTTGCCCCGTGCTTATTTAGATTATAAGAGTATGCTAGCGCATGACTTTCTTGTTAAGAGTCGTGAAGGGGAGCTCAAATATAAATTATACTTTGATAAACATCACCTTGAGACTATTACTTTGCCTGCTCCCTCTTTGTTTAACTTGTCTGTAGGTCCTCACATTGTTCCGTGGGCGGCCATTCAAGCCTATCGGAATCCTATACCAGCCCCGGAATCGGAGCCACAAGATGAGCCTCCACGACAGTCTGTTTATTCTTGGGATCCAGAGGTGGTTGCCACCCAGTGGCAGTCAGAGTCTTCTTCATCGCAGTATGACCCAGCTTCACCTACGGGTATCCGCCAGGCTATCCCTGGCAATAGACCAACTTAGGCCAAAAGCCTAAGCTTGGGGGAGTACGTATTTCTCACCGACATTACATTCATGTTCACACACACTCATTGCTAGATGTCGGTGCTCATACTCTTTCACTGTAATATCCATGCTAGTTTATTTTCTTTTTCCTGCTTTCTTCTTGTGTGTTTAATAAACCTTAAAAAAACAAAAAAATAGTAGTAGTTTATTTCTTTGCTGTAGTAATTAAAAAGAAAACCCAAAAATATTTCCCGTTCTTCTTTTGCTTGTTGGGAGCTTTCCCGTGTAAATAGTTTTCTTTCTTTTCTTTGGGGTCGAGAAGACTATATTGAAAATGCTTAGTGGCTCATACATGCATGATTGTTTATTTAACTTAGAGCCCATATTACTTGTCTTCTCTCTTGAGTTGAATGCTTGCAGATTCCAGCTTAGTCCAATGCACGTGCACTCTTATTATTATACACATCGTTCGGTCGTGCAAGTGAAAGGCAATAATGATGATATATGATGGACTTATTGGGATGAGAAAAGCTGGTATGAATTCGACCTCTCTTGTTTTTGTAAATATGATGATTCATCATTGCATATTTACAATGACATTTAGAGATTATAGTTGCTTGTGCCATGCTTGATTAGCTATGAGTTATAATGGTTTACCTTACGTGCCAACATGCTATTAGAATGATTATGATGTGGTATGATGGGATGGTATCCTCCTTTAAATGAATTGAGTGACTAGACTTGGCACATGTTCACGCATGTAGTTGAATCAAATCAACATAGCATTCATGATATTTATGTTCATGGTAGATTATATCCTACTCATGCTTGTATTCGGTGTAAATTAATTTTAATGCATGTTTACGACTGTTGTCGCTCTCTCAGTTGGTCGCTTCCCAGTCTTTTGCTAGCCTTCACCTGTACTAAGCGGGAATACTGCTTGTGCATCCAAACTCCTTAAACCCCAAAGTTGTTCCATATGAGTCCACTATACCTACCTATATGCGGTATTTACCTGCCGTTCCAAGTAAATTTGTATGTGCCAAACTCTTAACCTTCAAATGAAATTCTGTTTTGTATGCTCGAGCAGCTCATGTTTCAACTAGGGCTGCCTACATCTTCCATGCTAGGTGGGTTATTCTCAAGAGGAGTAGTGGACTCCGCTCCTAATTCACGAGAAAGGCCGGGATGCCCAGTCCCATGATCCAAAAAGATCAAAGAAAATCAAAATAATCAAACAAAACTCCCCTAGGGCTGTTGTATGTTGGAGGCACTCGTTGTTTCGAGCAAGCCATGGATTGATGCTTGTTGGTGGTTGGGGGAGTATAAACCTTTACCATTCTGTTTGGGAACTGCCTATAATGCATGTAGTATGGAGGATACAGCCATCTCATAGTTGTTACGTTGACAGCAAAAGTATGCCGCTCAAAATGTTATTCAATCTCTATTTTAAAACCAAGCTCTGGCACCTCTACAAATCCCTGCTTCCCTCTGCGAAGGGCCTATCTATTTACTTTTATGTTGAGTCATCATCCTTCTTATTAAAAAGCACCCGCTAGAGAGCACACTGTCATTTGCATTCATTATTATTGGTTTATATTGGGTATGACTTGCCTGGATGTCTTTTACCATGAATTACAATGTTTAGTCAGTCCTTGATCTTTAAAGGTGCTCTGCATTTATGTTTTGCGGTCTCAGAAAGGGCTAGAGAGATACTATTTTGTTATATCATGTTATGATTATTTTGAGAAAGTGTTGTCATCCGAGTTTTGTTATTATAGCTCGCTAGCTGATTATGCTATTGATATGAGTAATTGTGAGACCTATGTGTTATTGTTAGTATGGTTAGTTCAAAATATTTGCTGAAACTTGAATGCTGTCTTTTCATGTTACAACAACAAGAGCAAACAGAGTTTGTAAAAGTTTTTCCTTTTCTCTTTCAGTTTGTCAACTGAATTGCTTGAGGACAAGCAAGGGTTTATGCTTGGGGGAGCTGATACGTCTCCGTTGTATGTACTTTTCCAAACACTTTTGCCCTTGTTTTGGACTCTAACTTGTATGATTTGAATGGAACTAACCCGTACTGACGCTGTTTTCAGCAGAATTGCCATGATGTTGTTTTATGTGCAGAAAAAAAAGTTCTCGGAATGACCTGAAACTCCACAACGAAACTTCAGAACATCAATTCCAAAGGGTCATGGTAGTTTCGTTTTTTATTAGGTCATATGTAGTTTAAGTATAGGTGTTATGGCTCTTTTGTTGTATGTGCCATGGCCGCTTTATATTCTAGGTGACATGGTATTTTGATTTTGCAATTTCTCAATAGGTCATGGCAAAAATAGTAGAAAAACTCTATAGGACAAAGTGATAAGTATATAACTAATGACATCGCAATTTTCATGGGTGATAAACTGAATTTGTGTGGCAACTTCATAATGACACCCGATGTTAAAATCCAGAAAGTGGCAATTTTGTCGTTCTATTTGCCCATGGCAATTCCTACATCAGATGTTCTATTTCAAGTGTGTGTCCCTGCATTTTTAAATCAAATGCGACCACGCTCACATACAAACCATGGCAAAAATTCCACAATCCCAATAGATTCAAGTAGCACTACACTAAATAAGCATAAATAGTTGAACAAGAGAAGAAGAGGGCGGTCAACCTTCATGAACTCCGTGGCAACGACCTGGTCGCAGCCTCCAGCTCCTCCTAGTGCCCTCATCCCGTCATTGCCTCGCCACCTTCCTCCATCCTCACGCGGGACTCCTCCTCCACACATGCCAAATGCAAAGTTAGCGGATTTGCATCGTCATCTGTACATAAGGTATATATATGTTAGGTTGGGCTGGCCCATTATCGATTCCATTGGTCTGTCTTTTCTACTTTTTCATCCAGTTTTTCTCCAATTTCAACCTATTTTGTTTTGTTTTTTATTTCTATTTTTTCATATATTTTGTGGAAACACGCTTGCATAGGTCTAATTGCTCATGTCCATTTTTAGTCATAAGCTTTTTCCTCATGCATGAACATTTTCTTGAAATGTGAACATTTCGCAGGAAAACACATGATTTTTTTCATTATATGAACTTCTTTAATAACTTGAATTTAAATATGGGATATATATTCTAGTTGAACATATGATTTAGTTTCATAATATATTTCAAGAAAAATGGATATAATAATATTGCTATTATATAAATAATTGACACATTTTCCCAAAATAACAAAATAAAAATCTTAACATGCCACTCGTTTGCTGGACCATAATAGAGCTGTTGTTGGGATAACAGTCTCCCACGTCGTTTTATGGTCGAAGGAAGTAGGATGGACCATGGCTTGCCCAAACCAGATCTGGCGTCATATGCACCCATTAAACTCCATTTGGCAACTGGCGCACACCCCCTCGGAACGAACAGGCCGGCCCATATGAAGCAGTGTACTTTTTTGTATGGGATTTATGTGTTTCGTGTTGGCTGGTTACTCTTTGGTTTTATTTTCTTTCTTTTTTGTTGTTTTTCTTTTTTCCATTTTCCTGATTTATTTTGAAATGAGTGAACTTTTTTCAAAATCGTGAACTCTTTCTAAGTCTTGTGTTTCTTAAATTTATATGAACTTCTTTCCAAAAAACTAATTCTATTTTTTTTTCATATTTGCAAAATTTATTGAAATTATGAACTTTTCCTAGTCGTGAACTTATTTTAAATTCTTGAACTTTTTCCAAAAAATATATTAAATCTTGAACTTATTCCATCTCACAAAGTTTTTCCAAATTCCTGAATTGTTTCAAAATTTATGAACTTTTTCGAATCCATAAACATTTTCCCAAATTCTTAAACTTTTTTCAACCAATGGGAATTTTTTGAATTTGTGATTTTTATTTATAATTTCATGAACTTTTTCAGAGTAATCAATGGTCAATGGCCTTGGTCAATGGCTAGGTCTATGCTCGATGAACGTGGCGACGTTAGCGAAAACCAGCGAATGAGCGAGCTGGCCGACCGAGCCAAAAAGAGATAGCGTGCTAATGGGCCGCAACCCGCGTGAATCATGTGAGCGCCCTAGAGTTTCCCAACGCCTCAAGCGCTAAAGAGGAGCCCTCCATGGCTTGGGCGTTCTAGAAAGAGGAAAGTATAGTTTTCACCCTCAAATCCCTTTGGTAGATCAAACCCCCCTAAACTCTAATATCATATGACTGCACTTCAAACTTGACAAACCGGTTTAATCGTGCCTGTGAGTGATTTTGAACATTTGATAGGCTCTAACTCACTCATCATCTGCTCCTCACGATCAATTCATTGGGGCGGGGCAGAGGTCCTCAAGCCCTTCTCTGCCGAAGCAGGTCAGTACTGGCTGAAGCGTCGATTCTCGTGATGCTTCCTCTGAATTGACGTCGAGGAGGCGCTCCACACCAACTGCGTGGACCGACACGTGGAGGATAGGGTCGACGCCAGCATGGGAGAGGAGTTGTGAGATTACTTAGCCTAAGCCACCGCCTTGAAGCATGTTGCACACGCCATTGGGGAGCTTCCGTGCGACCGTTGACGGCATCAAGCCAACACCAGTCGCCTCGATGCAATGCAGGCGTCCAAGGTCTGCCGCATGGCCAACTCCTGCTACTGGTCCATGCACAGGTTGGATGCCACTGCCACCATCCTTGCTGGCCTTGTCAGCCTCGGCCCGGCCACCGAGTTCGTAGCATGGTAGCGTGATTTTTAGTTTTTTTTCAAAGATTCCTGCATTCATCAGGATCTTTTGTTTGTGAATTTCAAAAATGATTGCAGGTTGAAAACAATTATGCATAGCTGAAAAAATCACATATTAGATTTTTTGATAAAATTTTAAAATCTTAATAAAAAATGCTCATGCATTTAAAATAGTCTAGGAATTTAGAAAATATTCAAATATTCAAAAATATTCATATTTTTTGGAAAATAAATATTATTTTGTTTAGAGATAAGAGGTAAATTAAAAAAAGGAGAAAAGGACAAACAAAGTGAAAATAGTAAAAAAAATTCTAAAAAAGGTCAAAAGCTTGCCAAAATCGAATGGAAATGAAAATGGTTAAAGCTACATGGGCTGGCCCATTACAAACCTAGCCCGTTGGGGATATGGAGAGAGCATCTAACTAAGCAGCAGGGCGCGGTCCAGGAAAAAGGGTAGGAGTCTAGCTCTACCTATCGCCGTTGAGTTTCTCCCACCTGTCCGGTACATGATCCGCTCCGGTCTCCTAGTGCCATACCCCGAGCTGAACAAGGGGACGACGGGTCCGTCCGCCCGGCCTTAGGGTTTTGGCGAATGCAGTCCTTAGAACTATGAAGGGAGAGGAGAGTGCAGAGGCCATTAATGAGACAGTTTTGGTCCTTATTACAGAGGTAGACAATCCTACTCTACTTTCTCAATTCAGACCCATCAGCTTATGCAATGTTCTCTACAAGATTGCATTTAAAGTTATTGCTAACCGGTTGAAAGTTATCATGACGGACATTATCTATGTTGAACAATCAGCCTATGCTCCTGGAAGGCTAATTACAGACAATATCATATCAACCTATGAGTGCTTACACTTTATGAAAAGAAACAGGGCAAAGAAAAAATGTTTTGCAGCTCTAAAACTGGATATGATGAAAGCATATGATAGAGTGGAATGGCAGTACTTGGAGGCCATCATGCTCAAACTAGGCTTCAACCAACATTGGGTATCTGTTATTATGGGTATGGTCAGATCAGTTTCCTTTTCAGTTCTATTTGATGGAAAAAGTTTGGAGGAATTTAAACCATCACGTGGTATTCGACAGGGAGATCCAATTCGACCTTATATTTTCTTAATAGCACCGGAGGGCCTTTCGTTCCTATTGAAATCTAATAAGTCGTCGAACTTAAGTGACATTAAGGTGGTCTCATCGACTCCCCTAGTGAACCATCTTCAGTTTGCAGATGATAGCCTGCTGTTCGTCAAGGCGAGTGTGGAAGGGAAAATGAGGTGTAAAACTTGTTGAATTATTACTGTCTTGCTTCAGAACAGAGAGTAAAGAGAAATAAGTATTTGATCTTCTTCAGTTAGTGATGCCCTAGTACTACTAGATAAGTTGTGAAGCAAGCATTACAAGTGCCCAATGACTCCTGCAAGACCCATCATCATTAAGCACCAGTATACTGAAGGTTGTTTACTACCCAACCACAGAAATCTTGGAAGCTCACCTGGGCTTGAATCCATCACAAATATGGCGTGCAATAGTTGATGGCAAATACGTTTTACAACAAAGCTTAATTAAGCGCATTGGGGATGGCCTTTCCATGCCAATATGGGACTGTAACTGGGTACCTAGGCCGCTTTTACCACTTACACAAAACCCTCCACAGATGGTTCACAAACTGATTAATCACATCGATGCTACTTGGAACGTGCCCCTGGTGAGGCAAACTTTTCAGCCAATGGACACAGATGCCATCCTCAGCATCCCTCTGTACCAGCGGCATACAGGATTTTTGGGCATGGCACTTCGAGTGCAAGGAAATTTTTTCGATTTGCTCTGCATACCGAATGTTAGAAGATACTACATAGATAAGGAGGGGAAATTGGTTAGATGGTACTGCCGAGACATCCTACATGCAGCAGGCACGGAAAGAATGGACCAAGTTGTGGAAACTTACTATACCATCTAAAATCAAAGTTTTCATCTGGAGATTGTCACAACAGTCACTGCCAACAACAGACCTCCATCAGCACCGGCATATGGGAACGACAAATTCATGTAAACTGTGTGGCCGAGAGGACTCATGGCGCCATTCCCTCCTAGATTGCTCTATGACGCGCTGTACATAGGCTTTGGCAGATGACTATCTGGCAGACCTAGTGGCTTTGGAGAAGTCGGTTATTCAGAAGGAGAGGAGAAATCCTGATCGTCGCCACAAATTGCTCCCACCACGATCAGCTCATGTCAAAATCAATGTGGATGGGGACTTTGCTCGTGTGGGAGATAGGAGTGCAGCTGCTGCCTTTTGTAGGTATGCCAGTGGAATGGAGTCTATATTGGTGCCTCGGCTTTGGTTGTCAACAACATACGTACATGATCCAACATGCATTGACGCCCTAGCTTGCCGGGAGGGCTTGGCTTTGGCAAAAGACCTACAACTTAGTAGTGTGGATATTGCACCTGACAACTCAACGGTAGTGCAAGATATCAACCAACGATCCCAAGGAGCTTATGGTAAAATTAGCAAGGAGATCGTCGAACGTAAATCGTTGTTACATAGTTGCTTTTTTTTGATGAACATAGGAACTTCAATCTCAAGGCTCATAGCCTTGCGAAGCAAGCGACAACTCTAGGTATAGGACGCCACATCCGGCTAGGTCATCCTTATGATCCTATTTCTGTACCGGTAAACCTTCTTGAGCAATAAAGTTTTGTATGATCACCTAGAGAAAAAACTAACTAAGGGTGACCCCTTGCGGGCTCCGGAAGGGTCACTCTTTTGGCCTGGGAGCGCGCCAAGTGGTGCGCCCAAGCCGCTGCCACATGTCGTGTGTTGAGCACTCCCTCTGAATTTAGTTTTTCTGCTTTTTATGCATTTTTGGTAATTAGATGTTTCCTTTCATTTTTATTCGCCTTTTGTTTTTCAACCGGTTTCCCTAGGTTTTAGAGAGATTTTTTTTTGCGAAGCATAGTTGAGATTCTACAAAAGGGAAAAATATATGGTTCGAGAACCACAAATTTGCTTCTACGAGAAGCTCAGTTGTGCTTCTCGAAAAACATGTGCTTACATAGTAAGCACATAGTCGCTTCTCATGGAAGCACATGTTTGCTTCTGTTAGAAACATAGTTGTGCTTATCGTAAATAATATGCTTCCACGAGAAACACGGGTTTGCTTCTTATAGAAGCACAAAACTTTTCTTTTCAAGAAGCACAGAGATTTGTTTCTCGTGGAAGCACATATTTTTTTCCTTCTCGAGAAGCACAACGAAAAAAATATGTGCTTTCACGAGAAGCACAGATTTGCTTTCACGAGAAGCACACTATGCATCTAAAAAAAATGTTCTTCCACAAGAAACATGGAAAAGAGGAAAAGGTCAAAAAGCACAACCGCGCTCTCAAGCTCCGGTTTTTCTTCCGTTTTTTCGTATTTGCTTTTTTGCTTTTTTTTGGTTCTTTCTTTTCTTTTGGTATTTGGTTTTTGGGTTTCGGGTTTTTTTAGTATCTTGGTTGTTCCAGGTTTTTTCATGTAAAAAGTTTGTTGAAACCTATTAATATGGGATTTAGTTTCGAAGATCTCGACACGAGAAATCCAAGAGTGAAAACTGTTCGGGATTTGGATGCACGATTCAAGAGATAAAACATTTTGAATAAATGAACAAACAGGAAATGGGAAAATTTCTAGGTTACAACAAGCAGTGCATCACTTGTCAGCGTCTAAAAAATTTGGGGAGTAACCTTTGCAAATGGTAACTCTAACGGGTGATTTTGGGGTATTTGACGCCTTAAACCCAAAATATAATATTTCAGTTAATCTTTTTGTGTATGTGTGAAGATCATACTCTTATTAATCGTCTGCTTGGGTGATAGAGGCAAAGGTGTCCCGTCTTTCAATGAGATGGTGGCTGTCGTTTTTTTGGAATAGACTTTGACGATCTGACTACGAACGTGCGAGGATGTCAAGCCTTGCCAATCGCTAAATCAACCCCGAGAGGTTATTGACGGTGCCGGAGCACGATCAACCTGACCACGAGGTCTGTTTCCTGCATGCAAACAAAGAACAAGCAAGAAACTGAAATTGCAGAATGGATATTGCGATTATAAAAGGAAAGCTTTATTAATGAAGGTGGGTTTTTGTGACGTTTTTTTCTGGTTGTAGAAGTTGGAAACAATATTTCCTTGATTGATGCTCACTATTACAAAGTACAGAGAATAAGTAGGGAAAGTGGAGCACCCGTCACCCTACAATGTAGGCACGCAGGCCATGGAGCGGCATGATCCAACAAACCCGGAGAGTACAACAAGATAAACGTTACAATGTACAACGCTATATACACAGATTCTAACACCCCCCCCCCCTCAGCCAGAACTCCGTTGGGAAGGATGTTCAGGCTGTAGCGAAAATCTGTGAAGACTGGAGACGGCAACCCCTTCGTGAAAATGTCTGCATATTGAGAGCTTGATGAGACATGAAGAACGCGAGCTTCCCCAAGAGCGACACGGTCACGCACAAAGTGCAAATCGATCTCAATGTGCTTTGTTCGTTGATGCTGAACTGGGTTGCAGGCAAGGTAAGAAGCACTGACATTGTCACAGTAGACTAGGGTTGCACAAGTCGGAGGGAGTTTGAGCTCATGGAGAAGTTGGCGTAACCAGCAGGACTCAGCCACACAGTTTGCAATGCCCCTGTACTCAGCTTCGGCACTGGAACGTGAAATGGTAGGTTGCCTCTTCGAAGACCAGGAAATGAGGTTGTCCCCAAGAAACACACAGAACCCGGAGGTGGACCGACGGGTGTCCGGGCAACCTGCCCAGTCGGCATCGATGTAGGCAAGAAGATCCATGGAGGAGGACTTGAATAGCTGAAGACCATAATGAGACGTGCCTTTGATGTAGCGCAAAAGCCGTTTGACAAGTTGCGTGTGCGTATCCCAAGGGGCATGCATGAAGAGGAACACTTGTTGAACGGCATAGGCAATGTCTGGGCGGGTAAGGGTGAGATATTGTAGGGCCCCAACAAGGCTACGGTAATGTGTAGGATTGGAGAGTACAGCGCCGGTGTGAGAGGACAGCTTGGAGCTTGTGTCAATGGGCGTGGAAACGGGCTTGCAATTTAGCATCTTGGCGCGCTCGAGAATCTCAAGAGCATACTGCTGTTGGCACAAGAAAAGGCCAGAGGAGTTGGTGGTGACATTGATGCCCAAGAAGTGATGTAGAGCACCCAGGTCAGTCATTGAGAACTCGGACTTGAGAGAGTTGATGATATATGTGAGGGTGGTGGAGGAGCTAGCCGTAAGTATGATATCATCAACGTAAACGAGCAAGTATGCAATGGAGTTACCGTGGTGCAAGATGAAAAGAGAGGAGTCACTCTTGGATGCCCGAAATCCCAAGTGAAGAAGAAATGCCTAAAACCGGAGAAACCAAGTCTGTGGGGCTTGCTTAAGGCCGTTGAGGGACTTGCGAAGAAGGCAAACATGATCCGGTTTGGAGCTATCCACGAACCCCGAAGGCTGGCTGCAATACACTGTCTTGTGAAGATCCCCATGAAGAAATGCATTCTTGACGTCGAGCTGGTGAATAGGCCATGAGCGAGAAGTAGCAATGCTGAGTACCACACGGATGGTTGCTGGTTTGACCACCGGGCTGAAAGTTTCACCATAGTCCACACCCTCCTCTTGAGTAAAGCCACGCATGACCCACCGAGCTTTGTAGCGAGCAAGAGAGCCATCCGGGTTAAATTTGTGCCAAAAAATCCATTTTCCCGTGACAAGATTGACACCTGCAGGTTTAGGCACCAAGGACCAAGTAAAGTTGTTCATTAAAGCAGTATATTCCTCGAGCATTGCCTGGTGCCAATGTGGGTCTTTGAGGGCTGATTTGTAGGTGGGTGGGATGGGAGATATGGTGTCGGAGGAGGTGGCAGCAAGAAATAAGCGTTTTGGCATAAGATAACCAGTTTTAGCGCGTGTGGACATCCTGTGTGCATTGTTGGGTGGCTGAACTGGAATGGCATGGCGAGGGAGGTGTGGCACAGGCGGAGTGGACGGTGTGGAAAGCGAGGAGGATTCGGTGGGGACAGGAACATAGGACGCAGCTGCATGTGGCGAGTGATCCGAGGCGGATACGGTGGCAGACGAGCTAGTGGGAACTGATCGCGAGGGGGATCGGGGGGTAGTTGGGGATACAGGCGCGCTGGACGAGGCGGATTGGCAGCGAGCGGGGGGCGAGCCAGGGGTGGGCAAGCACGTGGCGGAGGGGGTGGGAGAGGGGGTTGCGGGATTGGGTGGCTGAGTCGCTGGTGGAGGAGGTGGGGCCCCGTCCGAGGTAGGTGGAGGTGGGTACGGGCGATCCAAGAGATCCGGTGGGGTCGAGGCTGCATGGGGATTTTCTGTGGTCGTGGTGCTGGTGTGCCAGGGCGGTGTGGGCGTGTACGGGAACACGTTTTCATCAAACGTGACATGGCGCGATACAATGACGCGGCGAGTGGTGAGATCATAGCACCGATAGCCTTTGTGCTCGAGTGGGTATCCTAGGAAGATGCAGCGGGAGGAGCGGGGAGCTAGTTTGCGGTCGGTGGTGGCATATAAATTGGGAAAACATAAACACCCAAAGACCCGTAAGTGTGAATAATCAGGTTGTGTGCCATGGAGAAGGTAGTATGGTGTGTGAGGTGCAATGGTGCGAGAGGGGCGGCGGTTCAGCAAGTACGTGGCGGTGTGGAGGGCCTCGACCTAGAACGGGGGAGTGAGGTTGGCTTGGAGTAAGAGCGTGCGGACGATATCGTTGGTTGTGCGAATGAGTCGTTCGGCTTTACCGTTTTGTGGGGAGGTGTGGGGGCAAGAAAAGCGATAGACAACGCCGTTTGAGGAGAAGAAGGAGCGGAGAGAAGAGTTGATAAACTCACCTCCGTATCACATTGCGTGGTTTGGATGATGACATGAAATTGGGTGTGAACATATGTGAAGAAGCGTTGGAGGATAGTGGAGGTGTCGGACTTATGGCGCATAGGAAAGGACCACGAATAATGCGTGTAATCATCCAACAGAATGAGGTAGTATTGATATCCAGAGAAGCTTACAACCGGAGAGGTCCACAAATCACAGTGAATTAATTGAAAGGGAGCACAAGTTTTGCTAGTAGAGGAAGGAAAAGGGAGACGTGGTTGGCGTCCTAGTTGACATGCACTACATACAGAGTGTGGCTCCTTATTACAAACACTAAGAAAGTCGCGAGATAATGTGGACAGAGTGTGAGCGCTTGGGTGTCCAAGTCGGCGGTGCCACAACGCCGAGGAAGTGGTGAGGAAAGCGGTCGCCGTCGCCGGATTATTGCCGATGAATGGATATAGGTCGCCGGTGCTAGCGGAGATCATGAGAACTTTCCGAGTGCGTAGATCCTTCACAAGAAAACCACACGGATAAAATTCATTGGAGCAAGAATTATCTTTAGTAAACATGCGAACAGAAATAAGACTAGTGACGATGTTTGGGGAGACAAGAATATCGGTAAGTTTAAAATCGTGAGGGGGGAGGACGGTAGATCCAGTGGTAGTGACGGGAAGAGAGTGACCATTGCCAACAAGAATGCTGCGAGGTACATGCGTTAATGAAGAACTTGACGTGGTGAAGTTACCTTGACTGCCCGTCACATGGGAAGAGGCGCCGCTGTCGAGGAACCACTCGGTGTCGGGAGTGGTGGGGAAGCCGGAGTTGCTGTAGGCGGCGTTGAGCATCGCAAGGTGCTCCCATGACGGCGGTTGGAGCGGGTAGGACGGAGGAGGCGGTGCAGGCTAGTACATGGGGTAGGCGTGCGCGTGGGAGCCGGGGCGTGGGCCGAGGACGCCGTCGGCGTTCGGCGGCACCCATCCAGAGCGGGGTGAGGGGAGCGCCATGCCGTAGGGCGCAAAGTAGCCTGTGAACGGCGAGAACTGGAGCTGCGATCCAGATCCGCGGCCCGACTGGTCGCCCCGGCCACGTCCACGACCGCAGCCACGTCCGCGGCCACAGTCACCGCCATCGGCCGAGCGATCACCGCGTCCACGACCAGGGGCAGGCTGCTGCTGTTGAGGAAGGTGGCCCTGGGCGCGGTTGTTGGTGCGGTCTCCACCGGAACCGCGAGCACCACCGCCGGAGCCACTGCTCTGGCCGCGGTCACCACTGGGGAGCGCAAACGCCGAGGCGCTCTCCTCAGCGGTGCGCTGCGCCTGGGACTCTTCGACCAGGATGACCCGAGAGAGGACGGTGTTGAAGGGCAGCTCCTGGTTGCCGAGGACGACTCGAATGGTGTCGAGGCCGTGAAGAAACTGAGTGCGGAGATCGACCTCGGTGACGGCGTGCTCGATGTCGGCGAGACCGTCGGTGAGGAGTTTCATGCGCCGCGCGTACTCGGCCACAGGAAGATCGCCCTGCTTGAGGTTGCGATACTGCCGGTTGAGGATCATGAACCGGGCAGCACGATTGGCAAGGAAGAAATCCTTGATCTTGTGCCAGAGAGCGAAGGTGTTGGTGGCGCCGCCGACGTGATCCACCATGGAGTTGGCGAGCATGGCGTAGATCCAGATAACGACGTGGGCATCGAGCTCGAGGTAGGCAGCATCGGCGTTGGGAGGAGGAGGATGCTCGATGAGAAACTTGACGCCGTGGCGAATGAGGACCATGAGGAAGAAGGACTTCCATTTGTGGTAGTTGTGATCCGCAGGGTTGAGGAGGAACTTGATGTGGTTGGAGATATGGTCGTTGTAGATGGAGAGGCGGGGGCAGGGGGTGGTGGCGCCGTAGTGGCGGAGGAGAAGAGAGGGGCGAACTGCGATCCGGTCGCGGCGGAGCTGCTGCTGAAGAGAGAGGGTGCCGTGCCGAAGACGAACGGCGGGGAGGAAGTGGAGGAGGAGGCCGCGGCAGTGGTGGCGGCAGGCGCGGTGGAAGTGAGGGAGGCCGGAGAGGTGACAGAGTCCATGGCGGCGACGGACGGGGAGGAGTTTGTGCCGGCCATGAAGGGGACCTGGAAGCAGCTGATACCAAGTTGGAAACAATATTTCCTTGATTGATGCTCACTGTTACAGAGTACAGAGAATAAGTCAGGAAAGTGGAGCACCCATCTCCCTACAATGTAGGCACGCAGGCCATGGCGCGGCATGATCCAACAAACCCGGAGAGTACAACAAGATAAACGTTACAATGTACAACACTATATACACAGATTCTAACAGTAGAACACAAACAAAGTACGCGAAGCTACAACTATGGCGAACTTTTGATTTAAACAAAACTAAAGTCTAAATAGTGCCTTAAGGGATGTATTTTTAGGGGAAAAGAGAAGGGATTTCATCCCCCATTGGCAAGGTGGGACTAAAACACTTCCTGAGTCATTTCTCCTACAATACGGACTCTAAAAAATAGTCTATAAGTAGTATTTTAAAATTACATGGGACTGGCCCAAAAATAAGATGGGGCAACACCTATATTAAGCTATGGACGAAATTTATGAAAGACCATCTTGTATATTTCGTCCATGTCCTTGTACGTCAACATGGTGGCTCCAAAGTGCTGAAAACTCCACCAAAAACTTTGTTCTTGTTCCCCATGCACATGCCATCATCTCCATGCTTGATCATGCTCCTATGTTCATTCTTCTTGTCCAATATAGACCCTTCATTTGTAAGGAAAACAAATGTATTTAATTTAGGCAACATCATATTCTCATGAACATTAGAATCATTACCAAGAAAAGAAAGTACATGGTAATTTAATTGGCATGCACGAGTTCTAGTAAATGGTCCCATGTATGTAACAACAGGGGCTGTGGGTGTAACGTTGAATCCAATTGGGTTGGACAGTGCACGAAATAAACCTTCCAACAAAAAAAGAATCACCCAATTCAGAGTCTGGATGCAAAAGTTCTTGGCATTTTGAGTCAGGTATGTCTGTGCAGTACGAATCTGAGTCCAGAACGTGAGAGACTTGGACTCTATCTTCTCTTGGGCTAAAAGTGACGAGAGATAATTTCTTGAACAACACCTAAATGTCTCTTTCTCCCTTATCTACATATGTGGATTGTACAAGTGTCCGGTAGTTCTGCAATTAGGCATGAAACAAAAAGAGGTGAAGTACTCTTGTTCTGTATAGTATAAACTAGTAAGCGTGCACGTGCAACGCATGTATAATCGTAGAGAGAAATTTCTTGAGTCATCCTAGTTAAGACATAATTATCTCATATCAAATATGCACGCAGCGGACTTCTCAACCAGACAACCATACATAATTAACGTAAACACGCCAATACAACAGTACCTTAGTCAAACTACAAGTCAGACCAGAGATGTACATTTACATCACAACCAACTCCAACTGTGCCTAATGACCTACAAAGGTATTCATACAATATAATGGTTTTGAACGTGTAAGGTATATCACAAGCTGTATCAAACTGCATGATGAGTGCGGTGCAGGGACGGGTGATCCGAAAACAGTTTCCCTTTATTTACAGAATCACAAAATAATCACCAAAAGAGAGTGGAAAGCATGGAACATTGGGTACTATTTTCTCAAAGCAGGTTCGACCAGGGAATTTCAGATTGCACTGGTTCTGCATATGTTGCATGTGTCCATGGACTGAAAGCAGAAGATGCAAATAAACAAAACTAACAGGACATGTTAGGTTGCATATACTAACGTTAGGACTGACACAATATATATATAAACTACACCTTCAGCAGAATCAGTAAGTATTCTGCTTGCAAGCAACACAATGGCTGGCAAAAGTTATCTTCTGAAAAGAAACACAATCTGCTCTCTTTCTGTACAAGTACAATCCGTGAAACCTCTCTCCACATTCCATAAATTTGATCCTCTCACTACCATTATCTACAAGCACAATCTGCTTTCTTTCTATATATCAAAAAGGTTCCAAAGTCGCAATCTTCTCAATCCTGCAAGAAAGAAAAGGTGAGTTCTGAACCTTCCTCTAACAAAGTCAGATTCCACAGTTCACCCAATTAAATCTTATTGTGAGTAGTAAATTTCTTCCTTTTTATTCTCACCACCAAAGGAGTCTTTTTTCATAGCACAGAGCAAACATGTATGTACAGAGGTCTAATAATGAACCCTCCTATACATGTTCACGAGTAAAGCAATTAGCTTTGATGGCCTTACTAATTGTACAAGGCTCCAAGAATCCTCCTGTGCATGTATTTACATATAGGTCTAATAACGGTAAACCACGAATCCTCCTATCACATGTTCACCAGTAAAGCAATTGGCTTTGATGCTCCAAGAACAATATTCAGTAGAATAGCAGTAGGGGGACATAGTAAATCTCGACAGATAGGAGGGAAACTGTGCAGTGATGGGACTGAACCAAGGAGCCCCATCCGACCACGACAGAGGGCTTGACACCCTTGAGGCATCCGAGAGCAGTGCGAAAAGGTTCTGCCCGCCCGCCACCATATACTGCAGAGGCACACACAAAACAAAAAAACATCAGAAACCAATTCCTGGAGAGGGACAAGGAATTGGAACGGGAGTGCAGGTCCGGACCTCGTCATGGCCGGCGAGCGAGATCTTCTCCTTGTTGAAGACGGCGATGTCGAAGTCGAGCGTGCGGCCCTATGCCATGCAGCCGCCCCGGTACCATCAGCATACAAAATAATCTCCATCACTGGCCATAATCTAGTCGGGATTTTAGCATCAATGTTGCATTTTTCCAAGCAATTTATGACCAGGAAAAAGTCATGTTGTTCATATTATATACAACTAAAAATAAGAGTATAGGCATCGATGTTATGCATTTCAGCAAAAAATAAAATGAAAAGGAGGTTGAAACCCCCGGCCTCTGCATCGATCAGTGCGCACAGCCATCTTTATTAATTATTCAACAACGGGTTGACAAGAACATACATCAAACCACCCGAAACCACCACTCATAACTACAAACTCGATAATGCGGAGTGCCCTCACTCCCACCATCTAGAACCGAGGTCATCGCCGGTCCGCCCGCATGACGCATCAGGAACCTGCACCCGGTTTAGCAAAACTAAAGCGTATACCGCATGCACACGTTTTAGAAGCCGCCATCACCATTGAACCGCTGACCCATCTCCAGGAAGGAGATCCACATCATCCTTGCCAGGCCAGCCATCCGTCGACGCCGCCACGGCTCCTCCAGTGCCACCGCCCTGCGCTCTTCCATCCAGATGCATCCATCGCCGAGGCTCAGCTGCACCATGCCGCCAAGACCTGCCGTCATCAACGCGGTAGATGCCACGCCGCTCCACCTGCCAACCTCCACCCACCGTCGTCGCTCGAGCCCTGGTCACCCGGAGCCCACCGCCTACAGCAACCCTTTCCCATAAACCCAAGCATCCCAAGACGGCGCCTCCATGGAGGGTACGACGCACATGGCGCCGCCGCCGCCCAATCCAAGGCAGATTTTGAACTTTCTTCTGGGAGGGGGGTCGGGTGTGGATAAGAGGGACCTCGATTGTGCCTCCAATGAGGAAAACGACATCGAGAGACGTCACCACTGCCGGGCCAGTCGACCAAAGTTTCCTCCGGTCCCAATCTTATAATATCTATCTGTTCTGCTCCAGATCCGACAACCTCGAGCTGCCATCAACCGGAACCTACGGGGAAGAGAGTACCATAGGGGAAGTACAACCCTCCAAATCGGTTGGCGAGGAAGGTCTGCTCTGCGCGCACCACCCCGCACCACATCCGCGTCGGGGAGCAGAGTCCCGAGCAAGAGCAGCCGCCCCATGGAGTCAGCCAGACTTTAAGATTTATGAAAGTTCATTGGTTGACTGACTTTACGATTTATATGACCAAGAGATGCAAACACTCAAGAAGTCCAAAAAAATTAGCCTGCCATTAGCTTTGAGATAACTGTAACTCCCCCTGACGTACAGTTGCAGCCACAGAATATGTTGGACATTCAGATAGACCCGGACTTAATATGAGTCCATTGAGAAAAATTAATGTGATGAACAGCTTCCCTATATGTCCATAACCTACTCTATTTATCCACCTTATGTTCCAGGGTCCCCATCATACAGACCAAGGTTTCGAGTTATGCGTGTGGTAAGAAATGCATGTGAATCAAGTAAATTGTGATCTCCTGATGCAAAATGTGTTATGGTTACACCATAAGAATAAGGTGTTTAGAGTAGTGTGAGTTACCTCCCAATCGGTGCCTCTATCTGAAGATCAAACACAATTCTGTATTTGTTCAAGTGTAAACATTAAGTTGATCTGTACCTAGCACCTGGTCATTAGTACAAAAGGACCTTGTTACTGACTGCAATACCTTCAACCAAAAAGTGAAAGATGATATTCAACACGCATGCACACACCTTTATGAGGAAATAAAAGACAATTGTTACTAACCTCGGCTTTCTGTAAAGTTGATCATGGTTGCCGTGACCATAAAAAATTGGGTCATTACGAAATATAATCCTCGAATCATGAATAGTGTACAGAAGCAATGCATGTGCACTTTCAGAGCCAACAACGGATCGGCTTGGCCCGTTGCCCATCTGGGGAAGAAAGAGTTTCTAGATCTGCACATATGCAGTCTTCAAATCATTAGAACTAATTCTTCTTGCAGGATTCAATCATAGTGACTATCACTGCAATTAACAACAAAGAGCATATACTCAGCCTTAGACAAGTAGCACAGACCAACCTTTTCAGCTAATTCTTCTTGCAGGATGGTCCAAGTTCCTGGAGCTAAAAAATTGCAGGCGGCGTTAGATGGCAGCACTGTACTTAGGCTCAAGAGTACCATGGTTACCTTGGAGGACATGTATAAAGGATAAACAGAAAAATGACTAACCATTAATACATTTGTCTTAAGTATACACATGTGATTCATTCAACACGTTAATCTGATGCATCCAATAATTAGATAATTACATGTGGACCTCTTTGTGTGTACACTGTATATACCTTGAGCGTTACCGAAAATTTGGATGCCATTGCCGGTAGTGTAGCTCCGGCGATCAGCACTGCCGAGCCTTCCGGTGGCGCACCGATTTCCCTTCGGTTCATGCCAACTTCTGCACATCGATTGGTTCTACCATACACACTGCATGCACATATAGTACACAACAATTTCAGATTTAAGCCTGGAAACAGTCATACAATTCACTCCCGATTTAAGATTGGGAGGCTGGGACGAAGTACCAACCACAAGGTAATGAATGTTGAACCACATACTATAGGTGTGTGTCAATGAGCTCTATATCCAGAGAAGTATCTCACTAATTGTTTTGACCCTTTTTATAGTCACTGTACATCACAGCAGTAAGCATAAGATCGAGATATTCCTGAGCAATTTTCCGTTGCCTATGCCTATGCTCCAATTTCCTTTGCACCATTTCCTTGGATTGCTTTGAAGAAAAGAGCCGGAGAGAACCATTATTTGTGTTGTAGGTTCATCCCTAACCAGATTGTTTTCAGGAAAAATGTTTTGGTTGGTTAACAGAAGAAGAAATAGAACGGAGAAGTTCTTGGCTCGGCGGTGGATCGAGGGCTGGTCACGTAGTCCTGGCCGGAGAGGACCTCCGCGCTGTCTGGTGCTTCCCGGTTCTCCACGATCCGAGACCCTATCTGACAGCCTGCAGAGCGCGTAGGTGGGGCAAAGTGGAGGCGTACCTAGGTTGCTGCCGCGCGCACGGAGGAGCAGCTGGAGTGCTGGGCGGCGAGGTCAGTGAAGGAGGCGCGGCGGGCGAGGATCTGGTCGCGGAGCTCGCCGAGGCGCGCGGCGACATCGGTGCGCGTTGTGGCGGAGATGACCCGACCCTTGGGATCCTTCCCGGATGTAGGACGCCCGCCCCGTCTCCTCCCCCGCCGCCGCAAACGCCATCTCCCCATTCCTCCGCCGTTTTCCGCTCCGGTTGCTTCGGGGGTTGGTTCCGTTCGCTCGCGCCCTCGATAGCAGAGGAGGAACGGCAGGCGGCGGCGGCGATGGGAACAGGAAGGAGTTCTGTGGCGGCTAGAGGAGGGGCGCTATGGCTGAAGTTGGAAACGTGATGTGTTTTTTTGGAAGCCGAGACGTGATGGCAGACGGGCAGAACATTCAATCTTGTCCATTCGTTTCGATGGCAGACCATCGAAGTAATACGGGCTCTCAGATATAATTAAGTGGAGTAGATCTGACGGTGCTGGTTTTCTTGTGTACATTAAGTTTGGTTGGTTTAGACTAATTCATGTTTGCTCTTTTAATAGTAGTATATTAATAGTAGTATATAGATAAATTATTGCATAACTTTTATTAGAAATCACCTCAGTTAATTACGCATAAGCAATATTTGTGATCATATCCAAGGTAGCCATGTCCTCTTCGTCCTCCCATTCTTGAAAACAAAGCCGTCATCGGCGTTACTTAATTTGAAATGTGGCTACCAAAAAAGACAAGGTGTACACGTCATGTATGTATATGTCATCCATTTTCACTTCTCTTGGTTTTTGCACATATGACACATGTTTACATGAGTAACTTTCATATGTTATGAAATATAAAGCCAAAATATTATCACAAGAAGTAGAAGGCATAAAAATATTGCAACTCAGTTTGCACATATAAGTAAAGCCCTTATTCATATCAAAATATTAACAATGTTCATCATTAAACCATCCCAAACATTGGTAAATAAACTTTAACTGCTTCAAATTTACATTCTACAACATGCTTAAATAAGCAAACATACAACAAGTCATTTGACACAAAATCATCACCAAGATTAGATGTCATAAAAAATGATTAAACATTGGCACAATTATTTTCAAACGTATTTGAGCCAAATCTGATTTATTTCCTGATTCACATGGTTCTTTCGCATCAACAGTTAATTGAATGGGTGCACTCGACATTGTTGATATGTAGATGTTTGATCACATGACACATTGATAATTGTAACACGATTCACTAAAATAGGTGTTATGCTCAAATCAATAGGTAACTCAACACATGATGTATTCAAGTCAACTAGGCATTCATCATCCTCATGTGAAGTTATGTCATAAATACCTTTAGTGTTACCTTGTTGCAATGACTCGGGTGCTTAGGTACGGATGATGGTAATGTACCATAAACTTGAGGTGATACCGTGCTCACAATCTGAGCTGTGGCCGCTCTAGTAGGTGCATTGAGGGAGGGTACAACCAGTGTTAGTGAGCCTCAACTAGAATAGTAGTTGTCATAGTCTCCCAACGCATTTTTCCTATATTTTTCTCTCAAACGTACAAGTACAGACATATATACTAGTAATGCAACATGGAATATAACAAAATATTGCGCGAATGTCATGGTTTAAACCATGAAAAAAAATCTATTCTTTGAATCATCTTCAGATTCATCTCTGTCACAAATATGCATGTACGATTTGAACTCCTGGTAGTAAGCATTAACAATGTTACTTCCTTCTTTTAATTGTTCTAATTTGCGAAGCAATTCACGACGATAATAAGCAGGAATAAATTGGTCTCTTATTATAGCTTTCAAATATTTCCAAGTTGTGGGTTGGTTATCAATGTTTTTCTTACGATGCCCACTCCACCCAACAGAAGCAAAACCAATAAATGCTCGAGTGAAAGCTCACACTCTGTCAAGTTCAGAAAAATCATGGCGGCTAAAAACTATTTCTACCTCAAGCTCCCAATCAATATACATAACAGGATTAAATCTACTCTGAAAAGGTGGTAGAGAGATAACTTGGTCGTAAGCTAGTGTGTGTAGTCGCACCTCTCGTGGTGGTGAAGATGTGTCCGTCGTCAAAAAACTTCTATCTCCGGAACCTGTCATGATTAGTAGAAACAAGAAACAAAATCCAAATAATGTTCCTATGAACTACTAGGATATGGTGGTAAAGCGCTCACAGTAAAGCAATTATCAATATCTTACAAGTTCCTGCCATGTAGCAGGTGGTGACCGGCAACCAGCGGTGTCGAATAACTCCAAAGATTGAGTAAAGCGATTGCCAGGTGAATGTATGCATACACGGTGTAGAAATATGTGGATCTTGGAAGGCTTAAATATATGGTTGCAAAATATTATCAATAATCAATTCAGAGATGCAGTGTTGAATAAACGGTTAACAACGGTACTGTGCTGGTTCTAGGCTAGATTGAACTACAGACACGAGCCTAGAACACTAATGGGGTCACGGCGTAGCACGACTAGCAGCAACATAGGATATGAAGTAGCTCTGGATAACAAGATATACGCGAAGATCACAATGGCAGTAAAGATAATGATGATAAACAAGTTCCAAGCAGGATATACCAAACACTCTCTCTCCTACTTACCTCTGGAAAAAATGTGCCAATTTTCTGATAATTTTTCTCAAGAATGCTACTAGCTCAAACTTTTCAAAGCAAAAGATTCACTCAATTCCGAGTTGAAATGAGGAGTCAAAAAATTATAAAACTAGCCTAAAAACAGGGAGAAACTATGATTGCGAACTTCGAAGGGCAAATAGTCCTATTCAGGAGCTGATTTGGAAGTCAAAATAATGAACATGTTTTATGAACTATTCAGATGCGGCTCGTCGATAGCTTGAATTTGAGTATTTGTGGAGCCAAAACGGACTTCATATGTGGAAGTTACACCTGTTTTGCTGAACAATGCACAAAATAGATTCCAATCTGAATTCACGTACGGGACTGAGTCTAGATAGATCCAAAATTAGGTTTTTTTCTTCTTATTTTTCTCTCACTTTTCTCTTTTTTCTCATCCTTTTTGTTTTTACTTTTCTTTTTCTGTCTTCTCTCTCTCTCCAAAACAAACTAGGTAAGATGCAAATTAGATCAAGCAAAGATGTGAATGACCTCAACTATGATTATGACAATGGACGAGAGGTAGCATGTGGTGGAAATTGATGGATGGGGTGATAGACAGTGGAAGGGACAGAGATGCAGTGGCGGCATGACTAATGTGAACAGAAATGGAAACTCTAATGGAACTAGACACTAAAACCAGCAACTTGACACGACGATGCAACCGATAATTCAACTATGCAAACAAAGAAAATAAAATTGCAAAGGCTCAGACTGGCCTGGACAAGGGCTGAACAGATCAAACTTTTTTCATGATTTTTTCTTGGACAATAGGTAAGAAAATAAATATAATCTAGGGATAATTGGAAATTCTCACCGAGCAACCTGAAAACTGATACCACTTGATAGAGGCAAAGGTGTCCCATCTTTCAATGAGATGGTGGCTATCGTTTCCAGTGGAGTAGACTTTGCCGATCCGATTACGAACGTGCGAGGACGTCGCGCCTTAGCAATCACTAAACCAACTCCTATAGGTTATTGATCACGCCGGAGCACGATCAACCTGACCACGAGGGTCTGTTTCCTGCACGCAAACGAAGAACAAGCAAGAAACTAAAATTACAATCTAGATATTGCGAATATAAAAGGAAAGCTTTATTAATGATGCGAGGGTTATGTGACGTCTTTGTTTGGTCGTATAACACAAACGAAGTACGCAAAGCTGCATCCATGGCGAACTTTTGATCTAAACAAAACCCAAAGTCTAAACGGTGCCTGAAGGGCCATATTTGTAGGGGAAAAGAGAGGGGATTTTGCCCCCATCCGTTGCAAGATGGGACTAAAACACCTCCTGAGTCGTTTCCCCTACAATACGGACTCCAAAAAATAGCTTATAAGTAATATTTTAAAATTATATGGGTCTGACCCAGAAATAAGGTGGCGTAACGCCTATATTAATCTATGGACGAAATTTATAAAAGTACATCTTTTATATTTCGTCCATATCCTTGTATGTCATATGGTGGCTCCAAAGTGCTGAAAACTACACCAGAAACTCTATTCTTGTTCCGCTTGCGCTTGCCATCATATCCATGCTTGATCATGCTCCAATGTTCTTCCTTCTTGTCCAACATAGGCCTTCATTTGTAAGCAAAACAAATGTATCTAATTTAGACAACATCATATTCTCATAAACATTAGAATCGTTACCAAAAAAATGAAAGTACCTGGTAATTTAATTGGCGTGCACGAGCTCTAATGATTGGTCTCATGTATATAACACGAGGGGATGTGGGTGTAACGGTGAATCTAATTGGGTTGGATAGTGCGTGAAATAAACTTTTCAACAAAAAAGAATCACCCAATTCGGAGTCCGGATGCAAAAGTTCTTGGTGTTTTGTGTTAGGTGTGTTTGTGCGGTCTGAATCTGAGTATAGAACGTGAGAGACTTGGACTCTATCTTCTCTTAACCTAAAAGTGACGTTAGAGAACTTTTTGAACAACATCTAAATGTCTCTTTTTCCCTTATCTTCATATGTGGATTGCACAAGTGTCCGGTAGTTCTGCAATTAAGCATGAAACAAAAAGATGTGAAGTACTTTTGTTCTGTATATCATAAATAAATTATTGCATAAATTTTATTAGAAATCACCTTAATTAAATAGGCATATGCAATATTTGTGATTATATCCAAGGTAGTGATGTTGTCATCATGGAGTCATGTAGAAAGATAGTCACACACGCACCAGACGTGTGATTGTCTCTTTTCCTGTTATAATAGAATAATGCCCGTCTGTTGCAACGGGATATAAATATTCTAATATGTTATCTTGTGATTTACCCGTACAAAATAATGTGATATGTAAATAAATGTTCATCAAATTCTGTCCGTGAATTACCTTATATTTTGATCAAAAGTTTCTTAAGTAAATTAAAATGAAATTGGTTAAGAAGTTAAGTAAATTAAGTTGTTCGAGTATCATACATAAAAGGTTGGATGAAGACGTGGTGGAAAGAAAGGTGAAATGAAAATCTTACATTTTTTTTAAGTAGTAGAGATTATTCTCTTCGGAGCATCTATTTCGGGCAATATGCGCTCGTGATGGAGCAAGGCGCATCCCCCTTTTGGGCCATCCCATGCGGGGTGGAATGTGCCCTGTTATTTCCACTAGAAGATGCCCCACGCGTTGCGGCGGGATTTTGTATGAAATAAAAACTACGCTGAATTAACCATTTAGCTACTGTCTTTATAGCTTCTCCTGTAGTAAGATAATTTGTTTATCAGTATTTTAAAAATAAATAAGTAAATAAATATCTCTATCTATAATTCAAAGTTAGACCAAAACGAAATAAAAATGCATTCACGACTCACTTTTCTTTCATATAGAGCATTCAGCATGAGGCTATGAGCTGCATGCATGCGTCAGTATTTTTTCATTGAGTAAAATATTTATAGGAGGGAGTTACTGCATGCATTTGCATGCATGCGGCAGTTACTACATATGATAGCTTTAGTAGCTCTTTGTGTCTTGATCGGACGGATATTATTGATTGATCTAGTATATCCAAGGGGCAAATTAATTTGGGTGATGTGGCTCAAGGAGAAGCTAGAGAATCCCTAATCGTGGGGGCTAGCTATTTAGATATAGTAAATTATGTTTTTCACTTTTGTGTTTTCTACACTGTTTTTTTATTTAAATAATTTGGGATTTATTAAAATTCCATAATTCACAAAATTTTGAATTAAAAATAGTTCTAGAAACCATAAAATATTTGTGGCTTAAAAACAATTTTCATGATTTAAAAGAATGTTTATGTACTTAAAAATGTTTGTGAATTTGAGAAGATTGTCTGCAATTCAAAAAATGTTCTCAGAAACCAAAAGGATTGTGAATTAGATTTTTTTATCAATTAAAAAAATGTTCATACTTACAAAAAACTGTTCGTAGAAAAATGTTCATGAATTTAGAAAAATGTACGTTGATTAAAATACACTCCCTGATTTAAGAAATGTTCATGAGTTTCTAAATATATTTACAATCTTTTTAAACAGTTCGCAAATTTGAAAAATATTTATGATTAAGGAAAATGTCCGCAAATTAATAAAAAAAATTCACACAGCTTAAAGCTATTTCAATGGATCTCTTTGCTTGTTTAGAATATGATTCCAGCCCTTCTGATATTTGTCGTAGCCTCTTGCTCCAGTTTTCAAGAACCTGCGATTTTAGAACATAAAAAATGCCCTTTATTAGAACACCCATCCTTCTTCTCAGGTAGTCCGAATAATTTGTTTCTGATTTTTCCAACATGTAGTTTGATAGATGCCTTTGTACATGTGATGCACGTCAGCTCAGCTGGCGAAAAAACTTCTTTTCCCCATTTGTACTCATGTATCGAAGTCACCTATAGAATAGAATGTGTATTTAAGGGGGGGATTTCCTATTTGACGCTTATGCGCCCGTTTGCGAACGGGCGCCTGCATCGCTCCCCCCTTCGCTGGCGAGCTGGGCCGGCTCATGTACGTTCTGTTTTATTCTGGAAAAAGGTTCAAAAAAGGTGCGGGCTGCCCGGAGTCGAACTCGCGATCACTGCCTTTCATCTCCAACGACGGTAACCACAACACTACACGTGATTTGCGGCTTGTTTTTTTCTCTAGTTTTTCTCTTCAGCTGCAGGGGTCCTCCGGTTTTGGGAAGCTTCCCAACCCGGGGTTTTCCTCTATTTCTGATCTGTGAACTACCATCTTTTCCCTCTATTTCTTATCTATTCTTTCCTCTTTTCCTTTTTCCTTTTTCCTATTTCTTTTTTTCCTTTTTTTGTTTTTCCTTTTTTCTTCTTCGTAGTTTGATGTTTTTGCTTGAAGTTTGTGAACTTTTTTCTTAAAAATCGATGAACTTTTTTCCAAATCTGATGAACTTTTTTCCAAATCCGATGAACTCTTTTTCCAAACTCGATGAACTATTTCCAAATTCAATGAACTTTTTCCAAATCCGATGAACTTTTTTCCAAATATGATGAACTATTTTCAAATCCAATGAACAATTTTTCAAATCCAATGAACTTTTTTCAAATTCGATGAACTCTTTTCCAAACTCGATGAACTATTTTCCAAATTTGATGAACTTAAAATCCGATAAACTTTTCAAATTCGATGAACTATTCTTGAAAAATTATTAACTTTTTTTCAATTTCGATGAACGTTTTTCAAATCCGATGAACTATTTTCAAGTTTGATGAACATTAAATGAAAATCCATTAACTTTTTTTCAATTTTGATGAACGTTTTTCAAAACCAATAAAAGTTTTTTCAAATTTGATGAACCTTATCTGGTAATATGTGAACATGTTTTCAAATAATTAGAAAATATAAACACTACAGTGTAATGCGCAATAAATTGCGTGTCTAGTTTCCATTCTTTAAAAACTTCGCGTTGTGAATATTAACAAGCAGGAAGCAGGTCCAGTGGTTAGCCTCTTCTTATAGAAGCTCTAGGTCGCGAGTACGAATCCCAGGCGAGATGTATTTTTGGCGATCTTTTTCCACGTTGCGTCTTGCGCGATCGTGGGCCGGCCCATCCAGCGGCTGCTGCAGGCGCCAGTTCTCTTTGGCGGCGCTGAAGGCGCGCAATAGGAGCTCCCATTTAAGGGTCCTGCACTCGCGTTTGTCGGAGGATAAATGTGTTGAATTATAGGTGGTCCTTGGGCCCATGTAAACAATAAAGGATAATTAGTTTTATGCCCATAGTTGGGTCACAGACTCACAGTCGGCTGGTTTGCCCCTAGTTTCAGAAACTACATGTTCCCGCCCAAACCACTTTGCCCGTCTTATACTTTTGCCCTTCGACTGTTTGACCATCATTTTAGAAACTTTATAAAAAATTCATACTAACCCAAAAAAATTCAAATAAAATATCAAAATGTTCAGAAAAACTTCACCTATATGTGCATGCCATTTGCATTCATGAAAAAGTGTTGGATAATCCCCATCACCTAGATTTGAGTTCAGGTTTATAGCATGGACCAATGTTGCTAGGATAGATCCTGTTTCAGATGCTTTTCCACTGTATGCGCATAGACTTCGCTCTATTAAGGATATAACGGCTACAGTGACTGACAAGACCTATCTTGCAGGTGAATATTAATTGCTTTTGTCATTTATATTGTCCACTTGATTAGATTGTTATGTAGTTTCCTTTGTGTTGTGTTTTTAATGGTGTTGCTTATGTGAATGCATGCAGATGTTGTCGGCCTCATCAATGCAGTATTAGCTCTTACACACATAGACATTAAAGGCAGACAGACTGCTAAGAGAAATTTACGTATAACAGAGGGGAGGTTAGTTTCCGGATTAGAGTTAATGCATCCACTGATTGTTGGTTTGTTATTCGTGCTTCTCAGTAAAACACATCTCAAACAAATTATTATCGAAATGCCAAAATATATTATTGTGAATATATTCATTGGTCTGGTTGATGTGTTTTCATATGTGGATCTTATTTGTAGAAATACTGCTTTTTTGGTTTTGTAGAGCGAGAAAGCTTTACAAATAGATGCTGATGAGCTTATAAGGAGAGGCCATCACGAACCTATCATTGTTCTTGTTATGGGTTGTACTTTTAAGATGCAGAACTGTAAGTGCTATTATGCATGAGTTGAGTTTTCCTTAGATTTTTTATATCAGTAAAGGGTTTACTATCTGCTAAGCATTATGTATGCATGGGGATTTGTTTTCCTGTTGTTTTGTAGCAATGCTTACGCTTACTGGGAATTGTGGCTCTAAGATCTGTCCGAACCTTGCTAATCCTGACGTCTCTTCTTTTCGCAATAGGTAATATCTTATATGTTTCTGTGTTCCGTAGATTTACATTAGCTGATTACTTCTGCTATATGAAATTAAATCTTGCTATTCGTTATAGGATTACTGGTATGGATCATTATATTGAGCTAATTGCTGAAAGAGCTTGCCGCCTTGGCACTAGTGAGATTGAGCAGACAACCGTTGCTTATCTAGCAAGTGCTATTCCACATGTTATCATGGTAATGCTCGATTTACTCACTAGTAGAAAAGAGGGCAAAGGTCCAGGCCAGGTCAGCCCATTAGTCCCGGTTCAGTCCAGAACCGGGATCCATGGGGGCATTGGACCCGGTTCGTGAGCCCCGGGGGCCGGTCGGGCCACGTGGGCCATTGGTCCCGGTTCGTCTGGACCTTTTAGTCCCGGTTGGTGGGACGAACCGGGACCAATGGGCCTCGCTCTTGGCCCACCACCATTGGTCCCGGTTGGTGGCTTGAACCGGGACCAAAGGCTGCCCTTTAGTCCCGGTTCATGCCACCAACCGGGACCAATGAGGTGTCTATATATACCCCCTCGCATAAGAGCAGAGCACAGTGCTCTGTTTTTTCTGGCCGCCGAGGGGGAGAGGGCTTGGTGGTGCTCTAGCTCACCTCCTATGCACACAAGGTGTTCGATGGAATGCCCGAGCCACACTACTTAAGCTTCCTCCTCTCCAAGCTCGACCTCCAATCTCCATTTTCCTCAATATTTGTCTAGGTTTAGCGGTCCGTCACGCCCCGTCCCCGTCTTCACCGCCGTCGATCACCCGCGCCGATCTCATCGCCGGCACCACCGTGGTGAGCCTCTTGTTCTTATCTTCTTTCTGAAAGGAAAAATATTCTTACTTGTATGTTTAGATAGATACTTGTATTATTTTCTTACTTTTATTATTGCATCTTATATAGTGCAATGGTTTTGGTATCCGCCCCCATCGGCCCTCGTCCTGTCTATAATTCAGATGTGGTATATATTATATTTTCATAACTATTGGTTCATTTATTGTTTATGAAAATTATGCCGACCAACGTGACATAGATTTTATTTATCTAGGAGGTTGTTGAACCGGAAATTCGAACTGACCCTATTGTCGAGAGGTTAAATTTAGTTGAAGAAGAAAACCATTTCTTGAAGGAAAAAATAAGAAAAATTGAGGAGGAGGAGATGATATTGGAGTTGCATGTTGCGGATGTCGTCGATGATCACAAGATCAAGATGGATGCAATGCGCTTGAAGATTAGAAAGATTAGAAAATATGCCATTCATACCGAGGCTTGGTATCATTATGCAGTTGGATCAGTTGTTACCTTGATTGCGATTATGATCGCATTTGTTTTCGCATTGAAATGTTTTACATAGTTTCAATGTATGGTTTAATTAATTAGATGCTCTGGAGAGCTATATGTTGTTAGATGAGAACTATGTATGTACTTTGGTTTTAATGTGATGATGAACTTCTATTAATTTGGTCACTTATTTATCTATTCATGATGTTCTGTAATGGTTTTTGACACACTTAATTATATATAATGCACGCAGATGAACCGGCAATGGATATACGGTGACAGACACAGCTCCGAGTACATTAAGGGCGTGCATGATTTTCTCGAAGTGGCTGAGGCAAACAAGAAGAATGGTTTTATGTGTTGTCCATGCCCTATATGTGGGAATACGAAGTCTTACTCTGACTGGAAAATCCTTCACACCCACCTACTTTACAAGGGTTTCATGCCACACTATAATGTTTGGACGAGGCACAGAGAAATAGGGGTTATGATGGAAGACGAAGAAGAAGAGTACGATGAAAACTATGTGCCCCCTGAATACGGTGATGCTACTGAAGATCAAGAGGAACCAGACGATGTGCACGATGATGCTGCAACGGGCGAAGCTGCTGAAGATCAAGAGGAACCAGACGATGCGCCCGATGATGATGATCTCCGCCGGGTCATTGTCGATGCAAGGACGCAATGCGAAAGTCAAAAGGAGAAGCTGAAGTTCGATCGCATGTTAGAGGATCACAAAAAGGGTTGTACCCCAATTGCAAAGATGGCAACACAAAGCTCGGTACCGTACTGGAATTGCTGCAGTGGAAGGCAGAGAATGCTGTGCCTGACAAAGGATTTGAGAAGCTACTGAAAATAGTGAAGAAGAAGCTTCCAAAGGATAACGAATTGCCCGATAGTACATACACAGCAAAGAAGGTTGTATGCCCTCTAGGATTGGAGGTGCAGAAGATACATGCATGCCCTAATGACTGCATCCTCTACCGCGGTGAGTACAAGGATTTGAACGCATGCCCGGTATGCAGTGCATTACGGTATAAGATCAGACGAGATGACCCTGGTGATGTTGACGGCGAGCCCCCCAGGAAGAGGGTTCCTGCGAAGGTGATGTGGTATGCTCCTATAATACCACAGTTGAAACGTCTCTTTAGAAACGGAGAGCATGCCAAGATGATGCGATGGCACAGTGAGGACTGTAAGAAAGACGGGAAGTTGAGAGCACCCACTGACGGGTCGTAGTGGAGAAAAATCGAGAGAAAGTACTGGGATGAGTTTGCAAGTGACCCAAGGAACGCATGGTTTGCTTTAAGCGCGGATGGCATTAATCCTTTCGGGGAGCAGAGCAGCAATCACAACACCTGGCCCGTGACTCTATGTATGTATAACCTTCCTCCTTGGATGTGCATGAAGCGGAAGTTCATTATGATGCCAGTTCTCATCCAAGGCCCTAAGCAACCCGGCAACGACATTGATGTGTACCTAAGGCCATTAGTTGAAGAACTTTTACAGCTGTGGAATGGAAACGGTGTACGTACGTGGGATGAGCACAGACAGGAGGAATTTGACCTAAAGGCGTTGCTGTTCGTGACCATCAATGATTGGCCCTCTCTCAGTAACCTTTCAGGACAGACAAACAAGGGATACCACGCATGCACGCACTGTTTACTTGACACCGATAGTATATACCTGGGAAGCTGCAGGAAGAATGTGTACTTGGGCCATCGTCGATTTCTTCCGACCAACCATCAATGTCGAAAGAAAGGCAAGCATTTCAAAGGCGAGGCAGATCACCGGAAGAAGCCCGCCATGCGTACCGGTGATCACGTACTTGCTATGGTCAATGATTTACACGTAATCTTTGGAAAGGGTCCCGACGCACTAGCTGTTCCGAATGACGCTGAGGGACACGCACCCATGTGGAAGAAGAAATCTATATTTTAGGACCTACCCTACTAGAAATACCTAGAGGTCCGCTCTTCAATCGACGTGATGCACGTGATGAAGAACCTTTGAGCGAACCTGCTAGGCTTCTTGGGCGTGTATGAAAAGACAAAAGATACACCTAAGGCACGGGAGGACCTGCAACGTTTGCACGAAAAAGACGGCATGCCTCCGAAGCAGTATGAAGGTCCTGCCAGCTATGCTCTTACGAAAGAAGAGAAAGAAATCTTCTTTGAATGCCCGCTCAGTATGAAGGCCCCGACCGGCTTCTCGTCGAATATAAAGGGAATAATAAATATGCCAGAGAAAAAGTTTCAGAACCTAAAGTCTCATAACTGCCACGTGATTATGATGCAACTACTTCCGGTTGCATTGAGGGGGCTTCTACCAGAAAACGCCCGATTAGCCATTGTGAAGCTATGTGCATTCCTCAATGCAATCTCTCAGAAGGTGATCGATCCAGAAATCGTACCAAGGCTAAGGAGTGATGTGGCGCAATGTCTTGTCAGTTTCGAGCTGGTGTTCCCACCATCATTCTTCAATATCATGACGCACGTCCTAGTTCATCTAGTCGACGAGATTGTCATTCTGGGGCCCGTAATTCTACACAATATGTTCCCCTTTGAGAGGTTCCTGGGAGTCCTAAAGAAATATGTCCGTAACCGCGCTAGGCCAGAAGGAAACATCTCCATGAGCCATCAAACAGAGGATGTCATCGGGTTTTGTGTTAACTTCATTCCTGGCCTTAAGAAGATAGGTCTCCCTAAATCGCGGTATGAGGGGAGACTGACTGGAAAAGGCACGCTTGGAAGGGACTCAATAATATGCAGGGACGGATATTCTTGGTCTCAAGCACACTGCACAGTTCTACAGAACTCTACCTTGGTGACCCCGTATGTCGATGAACACAAGAACAGTCTGCGCTCCAAACACCCGGAGCAGTGCGACGACTGGACTACATGTGAACACATTAGGACTTTCAGCAGTTGGTTGGAAACATGTCTCATAGGTGACAACACTGTTTGTGATGAGCTGTACTTGTTGTCCAGGAGACCATCTTTGACTGTATTGATTTACAAAGGATACGAGATAAATGGGAGTACATTTTACACGATTGACCAAGATCAAAAGAGCACCAACCAAAACAGCGGTGTCCGCTTTCATGCAACAACCGAGAGGGGAAAGGACACATATTATGGTTACATAGTGGACATATGGGAACTTGACTACGGACATGATTTTAAGGTCCCTTTGTTTAAGTGCAAATGGGTCAATCTGTCAGGAGGCGGGGTATAGGTTGACCCACAGTACGGAATGACAACAGTGGATCTGAAAAATCTTGGGTACACTGACGAACCATTCGTCCTAGCCAATGATGTGGCACAGGTTATCTATGTGTAGGACATGTCTACCAGACCGAGAAAAAGAAAAGATAAGGAAGCGAATACATCATACGATGAGCCAAAGCGCCACATAGTTCTTTCAGGAAAAAGGGACATCGTGGGAGTGGAGGGCAAGACAGACATGTCTGAAGATTATGAAAAGTTTCATGAAATTCCTCCCTTCAAAGTCAAGCCTGACCCCAGCATCCTGATAAACGATGAAGATTATCCATGGTTATGGCGCAATAAGCAAATGACACAAGCAAAGAAAAAGTGAAGACTTTCTCCCGCAACTATTATGATGATAGCATGCCAACTTTGTAACAGACGAGTATGATACCATTGTACGTTTTGTACATGCACATGCTATGTGGGTGAAATTATGATACCATGCCAACTTTCAACTTTTCTAGAGTTCATTTGAAATGCTTTAATGTCTTATGGTTCGGCCCTCATAATACCATTAATCCCGGTTCGCTCCTTGTCAACTATGTTCTAACCAAGAACACTCTCAAGAGGGCAACCACGTGGGCCATTGGTCCCGGTTCGTCTGGACCTTTTGGTCCCGGTACCACGCACGAACCGGGACCAATGCGCCTCGCCCCTGGCCCATGACCATTAGTCCCGGTTTGTGCCACAAACCGGGACTAAAGGGTTGGTCCTCGTTGCGCTCAGAGTTTAGTCCCACCTCGCCAACCGAAGGGCGCTCACATCGGTTTATAAGCCTGTCCCTCTCTGCCTTGTTGAGCTCCTCTCAAAGTGAAAATAGATGCCCCTATACAAGGAATTTGACCTAAATTCATAGTGAATTTCTCTGAAATTCATAGAAATTTATTATAAATTTAGGTTGAATTTTCTCTATAGGCGCATCTATGTTCATTTTTTAGTAAAGTTAATCACAAACTTGTGATTCACACAAATTTCAAAGAATTCAAATTTTAAGTATTCAAATTTGAAAACTAATGGCACTAACAGAAAGTTTATAACTTTTCTAAAACTAATGGCACTAACAGAAAGTTTATAATTTTGCTGACTTAAAAGCAAAAAGAAATAAAAAATAAAGCAAAAAACAAAATAAAATAAATAATGCAGAAAACAAAACAACAAAACTGAAAATAAAATAAAAATAGCAACAATAAGTATTTTGTTGTAAGTAGAAACAAAATAAAATAAATAAAGCAAGAAAGAAAACAAAAAAAATGTTTTCAAATTTGAAAACTAATGGCACTAACAGAAAGTTTATAATTTTTCTAAAACTAAAAGCAAAAAGAATTAAAAAATAAAGCAAAAAACAAAAGAAAATAAATAATACAGAAAACAAAACAAAAAAACTGGAAAAAAATAAAAATCGCAACAATAAGTGAAGAAAAAAAAAGTGCCTCCTACTGGGCCCCCACGGCCTGAATACGACTAGAAACCCAACAATGGGCCAGGATTCAGGCCCGTAGTAAGCCCAGTAGGCCCACAGGCACATAGAGACAGATTAGGCCTGAAAGCCTGCTTTAGAGAGGAGCTCGAGAGGGTTGGCGCATCCCACCTTATAAACAGGTGCGGCTCTCTCTCAGCTAGCGAGGTGGGACTAAACTCTCACCACCACGCCGTTGTGCAAGGCCCATTGGTCCCGGTTGGTGGCACCAACCGGGACTAAAGGGGTGCATTAGTCCCTGTTAGTGCTGCGAACCAGGACCAATGCCCCCCTTTAGTCCCGGTTGGTGCCACCAACTGGGACTAAAGGGTGCATTAGTCCCGGTTGGTTTCACGAACCGGGACCAATGGCTTTGCTATATAAGCAAAGACTTAACGTTTTTCATTTCATCTCTGCAGTTGCCCGCGCTGCCGCCGCCGCCAGGCTGCCCGGTTCACACACCGCCGACGCCGTCGCCGCCCCCGTCGCCGCCCGTGCCCCGCGCCGTCACCACCCCGCGCCGCCCCGACGCCATCGCCGCGCGCCACCCCGCGCCGTCACGGTCACCTCCCCGCGCCGCCCTGACGCCGTTGCCGCCCCGCGTCGCGCCTCAACGCCGTTGCCGCCCCGCCGACACCTCGCTGCCACTCCCCGCGCCCCTGCTCGCTCCGACGCCGCCCGCCGCTCACCCCTGCCCGCCCCGACGCCGCCCTTGTGAGCACCGCGCGCCCCTGCCGGCCCCGCCGCTGCCGCCGTTGTTTTCAGATGTTTTTACATGTTTTTAGATGTTTTTATATTTTCATATATGTATGTATGTATTTTTTAGATATATGTATTTCTTATGTTTGTTCATATATGTATGTATGTATTTTTTACATGTTTTTTGTATGAATGTATGCATTTTTTCAATTGTAATATGCATGGTGTTTTAAAAATACATTAATTTTAGTACATTAATGTTCTCTGATTTAGTACATGATAACCCATAAGTATAGAGGATCGCAACAGTTTTCGAGGGTAGAGTATTCAACCCAGATTTATTGATTCAACACAAGGGGAGCCAAAGAATATTCTCAAGTATTAGCAGATGAGTTGTCAATTCAACCACACCTGGAAACTTAGTATCTACAGCAAAGTGTTTAGTAGCAAAGTAATATGATAGTGGTGGTAACGGTAACAAAAGTAAAGACAGCAAAAGTAATGTTTTTGGTATTTTGTAGTGATTGTAACAATAGCAACGGAATAGTAAATAAGCAAGACCAGTATATGGAAAGCTCGTAGGCACCGGATTAGTGATGGATAATTATGCCGGATGCGGTTCGTCAAGTAACAGTCATGTAACATTAGTCATGTTCGTCATGTGACACAGAACTAGCTCCAATTCATCAATGTAATGTAGGCATGTATTCCGTATATAGTCATACGTGCTTATGGAAAAGAACTTGCATGACATCTTTTGTCCTACCCTCCCGTGGCAGCGGGGTCCTATTGGAAACTAAGGGATATTACGGCCTCCTTTTAATAGAGAACCAGAACAAAGCATTAGCACATAGTGAATACATGAACTTCTCAAACTATGGTCATCACCGGGAGTGGTCCCGATTATTTTCATTTCGGGGTTGCCGGATCATAACACATAGTAGGTGACTATAGACTTGCAAGATAGGATCAAGAACACACATATATTCATGAAAACATAATAGGTTCAGATCTGAAATCATGGCACTCGGGCCCCAGTGACAAGCATTAAGCATAGCAAAGTCATAGCAACATCAATCTCAGAACATAGTGGATACTAGGGATCAAACCATAACAAAACTAACTCAATTACATGATAAATCTCATCCAACCCATGACCGTCCAGCAAGCCTACGATGGAATTACTCACGCACGGCGGTGAGCATCATGAAATTGGTGATGGAGGATGGTTGATGATGACGACGGCGACGAATCCCCCTCTCCGGAGCCCCGAACGGACTCCAGATCAGCCCCCGAGAGAGATTAGGGCTTGGCGGCGGCTCCGTATCATAAAACGCGATGATTTCTTCTCTCTAACTTGTATGGTTTGAATGGAACTAACCCGGACTGACGCTGTTTTCAGCAGAATTGGCATGATATTGTTTTATGTGCAGAAAACAAAAGTTCTCGGAATGACCTGAAACTCCAGGAACATCTTAGGAAAAATAATAAAAAATCCTCGCCAAAGATGAAGGCCAGGGGGCCCACACCCTGTTCACGAGGGTGGGGGGCGCCCCCCCTCCTGGGCGCGCCCCCTACCTCGTGGGCTCCCTGGTGGCCCTCCGACGCCAACTCCAACTCCATATATTGGCTTTCGGGGAGAAAAAAAATCAGAGAGAAGAAATCATCGCGTTTTACGATATGGAGCCGCCGCCAAGACCTAATCTCTCTCGGGAGGGCTGATCTGGAGTCCGTTCGGGGCTCCAGAGAGGGGGATTCGTCGCCGTCGTCATCATCAACCATCCTCCATCACCAATTTCATGATGCTCACCGCCGTGCGTGAGTAATTCCATCGTAGGCTTGCTGGACGGTGATGGGTTGGATGCGATTTATCATGTAATCGAGTCAGTTTTGTTAGGGTTTGATCCCTAGTATCCACTATGTTCTGAGATTGATGTTGCTATGACTTTGCTATGCTTAATGCTTGTCACTAGGGCCCGAGTGCCATGATTTCAGATCTGAACCTATTATGTTTTCATGAATATATGTGTGTTCTTGATCCTATCTTACAAGTCTATAGTCACCTACTATGTGTTATGATCCGGCAACCCCGAAGTGACAATAATCGGGACCACTCCCGGTGATGACCATAGTTTGAGGAGTTCATGTATTCACTATGTGTTAATGCTTTGTTCTGGTTCTCTATTAAAAGGAGGCCTTAATATCCCTTAGTTTCCAATAGGACCCCGCTGCCACGGGAGGGTAGGACAAAAGATGTCATGCAAGTTCTTTTCCATAAGCATGTATGACTATATACGGAATACATGCCTACATTACATTGATGAATTGGAGCTAGTTCTGTGTCACCCTATGTTATGACTGTTACATGATGAACTGCATCCAGCATAATTATCCATCACTAATCCGGTGCCTACGAGTTTTCCATATACTGGTTCTCGCTTATTTACTTTTCCGTTGCTACTGTTACAATCACTACAAAATACCAAAAACATTACTTTGGCTGTCTTTACTTTTGTTACTGTTACCACCACTATCATATTACTTTGCTACTAAACACTTTGCTGCAGATACTAAGTTTCAGGTGTGGTTGAATTGACAACTCAGCTGCTAATACTTGAAAATATTCTTTGGCTCCCCTTGCATCGAATCAATAAATTTGGGTTGAATACTCTACCCTCAAAAACTGTTGCGATCCCCTATACTTGTGGGTTATCAAGACCTTTTTCTGGCATCGTTGCCGGGGAGCATAGCTCTATTCTTTGAGTCACTTGGGATTTATATCTGCTGGACACTATGAAGAACTTGAAAGACGATCGAACTACTATTTTGCCCTCAACTACGAGGGGAGGTAAGGAACTTCCATCTAGCTCTGCACTAGATTCTCCTTCCGTTATAAGTAAGCTTGGGACACCTAAACCTGCTACTGCTATGAATTCTGATATGTCGCATGTTATTGATGATGCCACTTCTGCTATGCATGATACTTATGATGAAACTACTTCTATGCTTGATACTACTATGCCCCTTGGTGAATTCCTTGATGAGCAAATTGCTAGGTCTAGAGAAAGAGAAATTATTGAATCTGAATACAATGATGAGAGTGATGATGAAAATATGCCTGCTATTCCTGAGGGTTATCTTTTTGATGCAGAATCTTCTGCAGCTATTTTTGCTTGCCAGGATAGATACGAACTTAAGAGGTTGCTAGTTAAATGGGGTAAAGAATCTCTTAGAGATAGAATGAGAACCGACCCTGCTTTTGCTACTTCACCTATCTGTGTTCCCGATAAGGATTATTATGAATTTTCTGTTGATCCAGATATAATTACTTTGGTTGAATCTGATCCTTTCTATGGCTATGAATCTGAAACTGTTGTGGCACATCTTACTAAGTTAAATGATATAGCCGCCCTTTTTACTAATGATGAGAGATCGCGCTACCTTTATTTACTCAAAATATTTCCGTTCTCATTAAAGGGTGATGCTAAGATATGGTTTAATTCTCTTGATCCTGGTTGTGTGCGTAGTCCCCAGGATATGATTTATTACTTTTCTGCTAAATATTTCCCTGCTCATAAGAAACAAGCTGCTTTGAGGGAAATATACAACTTCGTGCAAATTGAAGAAGAGTGTCTCCCACTAGCTTGGGGGAGGCTTCTCAAGTTACTTAATGCTTTGCCTGATCATCCTCTTAAGAAACCTGAAATGCTTGATATCTTTTATAATGGACTAACTGATGCTTCCAGAGATTACCTGGATAGTTGTGCTGGTTATCTTTTCAGGGAAAGAACACTGGATGAAGCTGAAATTCTATTGAATAATATGTTGACAAATGAAAATAAATGGGCACCTCCTGAGCCAACTCCCGAGCCAGCTCCTGAGCCAATTACTGGGCCTATTCCTAAACCAACACCGAAGAAGAGAGGTGTTCTATTTCTCAGTCCCGAAGATATGCAAGAGGCAAAGAAATCTATGAAAGAAAAAGGTATTAAAGTTGAAGATATTAAGAATTTACCTCCTATTGAAGAAATACACGGCCTTAATTTACCGCCTGTTGAAGAAGTATATGATCTCAATTCCTTATTCATTGAATAACCTCCTGATCCCGATATCCTGGCACAGGTAGTAAAGGTAAATTCTCTTTATAGATATGATAAAGCTGAAGTCCCTCCTACTAAAATTGCTAGTCAGTGCTTGGATGAGTTTGATGACTTTATGTTTAAGCAAGATGACTTTAATGCTTATTTTGGTAGAGAATTAAAACAGAATACCTTTATGATTAAACGCTTGGGTGATTATATGGCTAATATTAGAGGTGAACTTAAACTTGTTAGCAAACATGCTTCTATGGTTACCACTCAAGTAGAACAAGTACTTAAAGCTCAAAAAGAAGTGCTTGATGAAATGAATAGTCAGAAAAATGATTATGCTGTTAGAGTGGCTACTAGAACTGGTAGAATGACTTAGGAACCTTTGTATCCTGAAGGCTACCCTAAGAGAATCGAGCAAGATTCTCAGAGAAATAATATTGATGTACCTAGTTCTTCTAAAAGGAAGAAAAAGAAAAATGATAGGACTTTGCAAACTTCTAGTGAACCTATTGCTAAACCACCTGAGAATCCAAATGATATCTCTATTTCTGATGCTGAAACACAATCAGGTGACGAACATGAACCTAGTGAAAATGTTAATGATAATGTGCATGTTGATGCTCAACCTAGCAAAGACAATGATGTAGAGATTGAACCTGCTGTTGATCTTGATAACCCACAATCAAGGAATCAACGTTATGATACAAGAGACTTCGTTGCTAGGAAACATGGTAAAGAAAGGGAACCATGGGTTCAGAAACCCATGCCTTTTCCTTTGAAACCATCCAAGAAAAAGGACGATGAGGATTTTGAGCGCTTTGCTGAAATGATTAGACCCATCTTTTTGCGTATGCGATTAACTGATGTGCTCAAAACAAATCCTTCTGCTAAGTATATGAAGGATATCATTACTAATAAAAGAAAGATACCGGAAGCTGAAATTTCCACCATGCTTGCTAATTATACTTTTAAGGGTGGAATACCAAAGAAACTTGGAGATCCAGGAGTGCCTACTATACCATGCTCCATTAAGAGAAATTATGTTAAAAATGCTTTATGTGATCTTGGAGCCAGTGTTAGTGTTATGCCTCTCTCTTTATATCGTAGACTTGACTTGAATAAGTTGACACCTACTGAAATATCTTTGCAAATGGCTGATAAATCAACTGCTATACCTGTCGGTATTTGTGAGGATGTGCCTGTTGTAGTTGCGAACGTAACTATTTTAACAGACTTTGTTATTCTTGATATTCCCGAGGATGATAGTATGTCTATTAATCTTGGAAGACTTTTCCTTAATACTGCAGGGGCTGTTATTGATTGCAACAAAGGCAATGTCACTTCTCATGTTAATGGTAATGAGCACACGATACACTTTCCGAGGAAACAACCTCAAGTTTATAGTATCAACTCTATTGGAAAAATTCCATCGATTATATTTGGAGGTTTTGAATTTCCTCTCCCTCCTGTCAAGAAAAAGTATGATATTCTTATTGTTGGGGATTTTCATATCCCCGTTGAGGTAACTTAGTGTTATTCGAAATTCTCCTGTTCCGTGATTATTCGGAATGAGTTTGTTAACAAGACTCGATCAACCTTGTTAGTGGGTTCATTTTGATGATCACGAGATGGATGAAACTAGAAGCACAACCTTCTATACCCTCTTTATATTTTCTGTTATTTAGTAGAAATAAAGTAAAATAGTATTTTTCCGTCTGTCTCCTGACTTATCCGTGCAATATAAAAATATCCCGAAAATAAAAGTCCTCAAAATGCCATGCCAATTTAATATGATTTTTCGGGAATATTTGAGGATTTACCGTACAAAAATTACCGCGGGGGGAGCTGCCACCTAGCCACGAGGGTGGAGGGCGCGCCCTACCACCCTGGGCGCGCCCCCTGCCTCATGGGCCCATGGTGGCCCTCCTCCACTTATCCCTGCACCCATCTTCTTCCTCCTTTTCACACAAACACGAAAAACCAACTCAAGCACGAGTTCCATCCCCCGTTGCTGTGATTTTCGATCTCCTTGCTTAAAGCACCTCTCGCAAAACTGCTTGGGGAGATTGTTCCTTGGTATGTGACTCCTCCATTGGTCCAATTAGTTTTTGTTCTAGTGCTTTACTCATTGCAAATTTGTGCTGCATAGGTGACCATGTTCTTGAGCTTGCATGTCAAACTTATATGGTTCCAAGTAGTTCTAATGCTTGATATAGGCTCTAGGCACTTGTGGGAGTTGTTGCTATCGATTTTATTGAAGTTGGTTCACTTTTATTTGAAGTTACTAAAAATTTCAGATTATTTCAGAAAATAATGAAGAGACTTTTAAGGGGCTCGTCGAGCCGAAGCTCGAAGGAAAACCAAAAGGAAGAAGAGCAGAAGCCCAAATTTAATTTGCCTCGCACCGCGGAGGTCCGGCCGTGTGAATGGCCTTCTGATGACTTCTTGAGGAGAGCCGGGATTTATGAGGATTTCTATTTATTGATTGAGAATGCTGGCCTCACCGACTTCCTCCGTGACCAACGTCATCAGTATCTCTTACTCACAAATACTTTTGTGCAAAACTTCTACTTTTTCCCTAAGAAATCACCTCCATCAGTAGAGTTTCATTTATATGACATTGTTAAGGAGATGCCATTAGCTGAATTTTGCGAGGTTTGCAAAATACCCTTTGAAGGCACCTTGGATGAACCACACCGTAACGAAGTAGAAGCTTTTATTAACACTATCTCTGTGGGAGAAACCAGGAAGGTTTCGGATGCAAGGATTACTAGCATACATTTTCCTGTTTTACACTACTTTGCCTTATTTTCTAGTCGTTGCTTGATTGGACGTGGGAACTGTGGAAACCTTAGTGTTCCTGATATTATTATTTTGTTCCATGGTTTACACCACAATAACTCTGTTAGTATGGGTGGAATTGTTGCTAGATGTTTAAGTCTGAATCGTACTAAGGGCCCCATCTTTGGAGGCATTTATGCTTCATGCCTAGCTGAATATTTTGAAATACGTATTAGGCATGAGGAGAAGGAAGAAACATCGTTGCCCCGTGCTTATTTAGATTATAAGAGTATGCTAGCGCATGACTTTCTTGTTAAGAGTCGTGAAGGGGAGCTCAAATATAAATTATACTTTGATAAACATCACCTTGAGACTATTACTTTGCCTGCTCCCTCTTTGTTTAACTTGTCTGTAGGTCCTCACATTGTTCCGTGGGCGGCCATTCAAGCCTATCGGAATCCTATACCAGCCCCGGAATCGGAGCCACAAGATGAGCCTCCACGACAGTCTGTTTATTCTTGGGATCCAGAGGTGGTTGCCACCCAGTGGCAGTCAGAGTCTTCTTCATCGCAGTATGACCCAGCTTCACCTACGGGTATCCGCCAGGCTATCCCTGGCAATAGACCAACTTAGGCCAAAAGCCTAAGCTTGGGGGAGTACGTATTTCTCACCGACATTACATTCATGTTCACACACACTCATTGCTAGATGTCGGTGCTCATACTCTTTCACTGTAATATCCATGCTAGTTTATTTTCTTTTTCCTGCTTTCTTCTTGTGTGTTTAATAAACCTTAAAAAAACAAAAAAATAGTAGTAGTTTATTTCTTTGCTGTAGTAATTAAAAAGAAAACCCAAAAATATTTCCCGTTCTTCTTTTGCTTGTTGGGAGCTTTCCCGTGTAAATAGTTTTCTTTCTTTTCTTTGGGGTCGAGAAGACTATATTGAAAATGCTTAGTGGCTCATACATGCATGATTGTTTATTTAACTTAGAGCCCATATTACTTGTCTTCTCTCTTGAGTTGAATGCTTGCAGATTCCAGCTTAGTCCAATGCACGTGCACTCTTATTATTATACACATCGTTCGGTCGTGCAAGTGAAAGGCAATAATGATGATATATGATGGACTTATTGGGATGAGAAAAGCTGGTATGAATTCGACCTCTCTTGTTTTTGTAAATATGATGATTCATCATTGCATATTTACAATGACATTTAGAGATTATAGTTGCTTGTGCCATGCTTGATTAGCTATGAGTTATAATGGTTTACCTTACGTGCCAACATGCTATTAGAATGATTATGATGTGGTATGATGGGATGGTATCCTCCTTTAAATGAATTGAGTGACTAGACTTGGCACATGTTCACGCATGTAGTTGAATCAAATCAACATAGCATTCATGATATTTATGTTCATGGTAGATTATATCCTACTCATGCTTGTATTCGGTGTAAATTAATTTTAATGCATGTTTACGACTGTTGTCGCTCTCTCAGTTGGTCGCTTCCCAGTCTTTTGCTAGCCTTCACCTGTACTAAGCGGGAATACTGCTTGTGCATCCAAACTCCTTAAACCCCAAAGTTGTTCCATATGAGTCCACTATACCTACCTATATGCGGTATTTACCTGCCGTTCCAAGTAAATTTGTATGTGCCAAACTCTTAACCTTCAAATGAAATTCTGTTTTGTATGCTCGAGCAGCTCATGTTTCAACTAGGGCTGCCTACATCTTCCATGCTAGGTGGGTTATTCTCAAGAGGAGTAGTGGACTCCGCTCCTAATTCACGAGAAAGGCCGGGATGCCCAGTCCCATGATCCAAAAAGATCAAAGAAAATCAAAATAATCAAACAAAACTCCCCTAGGGCTGTTGTATGTTGGAGGCACTCGTTGTTTCGAGCAAGCCATGGATTGATGCTTGTTGGTGGTTGGGGGAGTATAAACCTTTACCATTCTGTTTGGGAACTGCCTATAATGCATGTAGTATGGAGGATACAGCCATCTCATAGTTGTTACGTTGACAGCAAAAGTATGCCGCTCAAAATGTTATTCAATCTCTATTTTAAAACCAAGCTCTGGCACCTCTACAAATCCCTGCTTCCCTCTGCGAAGGGCCTATCTATTTACTTTTATGTTGAGTCATCATCCTTCTTATTAAAAAGCACCCGCTAGAGAGTACACTGTCATTTGCATTCATTATTATTGGTTTATATTGGGTATGACTTGCCTGGATGTCTTTTACCATGAATTACAATGTTTAGTCAGTCCTTGATCTTTAAAGGTGCTCTGCATTTATGTTTTGCGGTCTCAGAAAGGGCTAGAGAGATACTATTTTGTTATATCATGTTATGATTATTTTGAGAAAGTGTTGTCATCCGAGTTTTGTTATTATAGCTCGCTAGCTGATTATGCTATTGATATGAGTAATTGTGAGACCTATGTGTTATTGTTAGTATGGTTAGTTCAAAATATTTGCTGAAACTTGAATGCTGTCTTTTCATGTTACAACAACAAGAGCAAACAGAGTTTGTAAAAGTTTTTCCTTTTCTCTTTCAGTTTGTCAACTGAATTGCTTGAGGACAAGCAAGGGTTTATGCTTGGGGGAGCTGATACGTCTCCGTTGTATGTACTTTTCCAAACACTTTTGCCCTTGTTTTGGACTCTAACTTGTATGATTTGAATGGAACTAACCCGTACTGACGCTGTTTTCAGCAGAATTGCCATGATGTTGTTTTATGTGCAGAAAAAAAAGTTCTCGGAATGACCTGAAACTCCACAACGAAACTTCAGAACATCAATTCCAAAGGGTCATGGTAGTTTCGTTTTTTATTAGGTCATATGTAGTTTAAGTATAGGTGTTATGGCTCTTTTGTTGTATGTGCCATGGCCGCTTTATATTCTAGGTGACATGGTATTTTGATTTTGCAATTTCTCAATAGGTCATGGCAAAAATAGTAGAAAAACTCTATAGGACAAAGTGATAAGTATATAACTAATGACATCGCAATTTTCATGGGTGATAAACTGAATTTGTGTGGCAACTTCATAATGACACCCGATGTTAAAATCCAGAAAGTGGCAATTTTGTCGTTCTATTTGCCCATGGCAATTCCTACATCAGATGTTCTATTTCAAGTGTGTGTCCCTGCATTTTTAAATCAAATGCGACCACGCTCACATACAAACCATGGCAAAAATTCCACAATCCCAATAGATTCAAGTAGCACTACACTAAATAAGCATAAATAGTTGAACAAGAGAAGAAGAGGGCGGTCAACCTTCATGAACTCCGTGGCAACGACCTGGTCGCAGCCTCCAGCTCCTCCTAGTGCCCTCATCCCGTCATTGCCTCGCCACCTTCCTCCATCCTCACGCGGGACTCCTCCTCCACACATGCCAAATGCAAAGTTAGCGGATTTGCATCGTCATCTGTACATAAGGTATATATATGTTAGGTTGGGCTGGCCCATTATCGATTCCATTGGTCTGTCTTTTCTACTTTTTCATCCAGTTTTTCTCCAATTTCAACCTATTTTGTTTTGTTTTTTATTTCTATTTTTTCATATATTTTGTGGAAACACGCTTGCATAGGTCTAATTGCTCATGTCCATTTTTAGTCATAAGCTTTTTCCTCATGCATGAACATTTTCTTGAAATGTGAACATTTCGCAGGAAAACACATGATTTTTTTCATTATATGAACTTCTTTAATAACTTGAATTTAAATATGGGATATATATTCTAGTTGAACATATGATTTAGTTTCATAATATATTTCAAGAAAAATGGATATAATAATATTGCTATTATATAAATAATTGACACATTTTCCCAAAATAACAAAATAAAAATCTTAACATGCCACTCGTTTGCTGGACCATAATAGAGCTGTTGTTGGGATAACAGTCTCCCACGTCGTTTTATGGTCGAAGGAAGTAGGATGGACCATGGCTTGCCCAAACCAGATCTGGCGTCATATGCACCCATTAAACTCCATTTGGCAACTGGCGCACACCCCCTCGGAACGAACAGGCCGGCCCATATGAAGCAGTGTACTTTTTTGTATGGGATTTATGTGTTTCGTGTTGGCTGGTTACTCTTTGGTTTTATTTTCTTTCTTTTTTGTTGTTTTTCTTTTTTCCATTTTCCTGATTTATTTTGAAATGAGTGAACTTTTTTCAAAATCGTGAACTCTTTCTAAGTCTTGTGTTTCTTAAATTTATATGAACTTCTTTCCAAAAAACTAATTCTATTTTTTTTTCATATTTGCAAAATTTATTGAAATTATGAACTTTTCCTAGTCGTGAACTTATTTTAAATTCTTGAACTTTTTCCAAAAAATATATTAAATCTTGAACTTATTCCATCTCACAAAGTTTTTCCAAATTCCTGAATTGTTTCAAAATTTATGAACTTTTTCGAATCCATAAACATTTTCCCAAATTCTTAAACTTTTTTCAACCAATGGGAATTTTTTGAATTTGTGATTTTTATTTATAATTTCATGAACTTTTTCAGAGTAATCAATGGTCAATGGCCTTGGTCAATGGCTAGGTCTATGCTCGATGAACGTGGCGACGTTAGCGAAAACCAGCGAATGAGCGAGCTGGCCGACCGAGCCAAAAAGAGATAGCGTGCTAATGGGCCGCAACCCGCGTGAATCATGTGAGCGCCCTAGAGTTTCCCAACGCCTCAAGCGCTAAAGAGGAGCCCTCCATGGCTTGGGCGTTCTAGAAAGAGGAAAGTATAGTTTTCACCCTCAAATCCCTTTGGTAGATCAAACCCCCCTAAACTCTAATATCATATGACTGCACTTCAAACTTGACAAACCGGTTTAATCGTGCCTGTGAGTGATTTTGAACATTTGATAGGCTCTAACTCACTCATCATCTGCTCCTCACGATCAATTCATTGGGGCGGGGCAGAGGTCCTCAAGCCCTTCTCTGCCGAAGCAGGTCAGTACTGGCTGAAGCGTCGATTCTCGTGATGCTTCCTCTGAATTGACGTCGAGGAGGCGCTCCACACCAACTGCGTGGACCGACACGTGGAGGATAGGGTCGACGCCAGCATGGGAGAGGAGTTGTGAGATTACTTAGCCTAAGCCACCGCCTTGAAGCATGTTGCACACGCCATTGGGGAGCTTCCGTGCGACCGTTGACGGCATCAAGCCAACACCAGTCGCCTCGATGCAATGCAGGCGTCCAAGGTCTGCCGCATGGCCAACTCCTGCTACTGGTCCATGCACAGGTTGGATGCCACTGCCACCATCCTTGCTGGCCTTGTCAGCCTCGGCCCGGCCACCGAGTTCGTAGCATGGTAGCGTGATTTTTAGTTTTTTTTCAAAGATTCCTGCATTCATCAGGATCTTTTGTTTGTGAATTTCAAAAATGATTGCAGGTTGAAAACAATTATGCATAGCTGAAAAAATCACATATTAGATTTTTTGATAAAATTTTAAAATCTTAATAAAAAATGCTCATGCATTTAAAATAGTCTAGGAATTTAGAAAATATTCAAATATTCAAAAATATTCATATTTTTTGGAAAATAAATATTATTTTGTTTAGAGATAAGAGGTAAATTAAAAAAAGGAGAAAAGGACAAACAAAGTGAAAATAGTAAAAAAAATTCTAAAAAAGGTCAAAAGCTTGCCAAAATCGAATGGAAATGAAAATGGTTAAAGCTACATGGGCTGGCCCATTACAAACCTAGCCCGTTGGGGATATGGAGAGAGCATCTAACTAAGCAGCAGGGCGCGGTCCAGGAAAAAGGGTAGGAGTCTAGCTCTACCTATCGCCGTTGAGTTTCTCCCACCTGTCCGGTACATGATCCGCTCCGGTCTCCTAGTGCCATACCCCGAGCTGAACAAGGGGACGACGGGTCCGTCCGCCCGGCCTTAGGGTTTTGGCGAATGCAGTCCTTAGAACTATGAAGGGAGAGGAGAGTGCAGAGGCCATTAATGAGACAGTTTTGGTCCTTATTACAGAGGTAGACAATCCTACTCTACTTTCTCAATTCAGACCCATCAGCTTATGCAATGTTCTCTACAAGATTGCATTTAAAGTTATTGCTAACCGGTTGAAAGTTATCATGACGGACATTATCTATGTTGAACAATCAGCCTATGCTCCTGGAAGGCTAATTACAGACAATATCATATCAACCTATGAGTGCTTACACTTTATGAAAAGAAACAGGGCAAAGAAAAAATGTTTTGCAGCTCTAAAACTGGATATGATGAAAGCATATGATAGAGTGGAATGGCAGTACTTGGAGGCCATCATGCTCAAACTAGGCTTCAACCAACATTGGGTATCTGTTATTATGGGTATGGTCAGATCAGTTTCCTTTTCAGTTCTATTTGATGGAAAAAGTTTGGAGGAATTTAAACCATCACGTGGTATTCGACAGGGAGATCCAATTCGACCTTATATTTTCTTAATAGCACCGGAGGGCCTTTCGTTCCTATTGAAATCTAATAAGTCGTCGAACTTAAGTGACATTAAGGTGGTCTCATCGACTCCCCTAGTGAACCATCTTCAGTTTGCAGATGATAGCCTGCTGTTCGTCAAGGCGAGTGTGGAAGGGAAAATGAGGTGTAAAACTTGTTGAATTATTACTGTCTTGCTTCAGAACAGAGAGTAAAGAGAAATAAGTATTTGATCTTCTTCAGTTAGTGATGCCCTAGTACTACTAGATAAGTTGTGAAGCAAGCATTACAAGTGCCCAATGACTCCTGCAAGACCCATCATCATTAAGCACCAGTATACTGAAGGTTGTTTACTACCCAACCACAGAAATCTTGGAAGCTCACCTGGGCTTGAATCCATCACAAATATGGCGTGCAATAGTTGATGGCAAATACGTTTTACAACAAAGCTTAATTAAGCGCATTGGGGATGGCCTTTCCATGCCAATATGGGACTGTAACTGGGTACCTAGGCCGCTTTTACCACTTACACAAAACCCTCCACAGATGGTTCACAAACTGATTAATCACATCGATGCTACTTGGAACGTGCCCCTGGTGAGGCAAACTTTTCAGCCAATGGACACAGATGCCATCCTCAGCATCCCTCTGTACCAGCGGCATACAGGATTTTTGGGCATGGCACTTCGAGTGCAAGGAAATTTTTTCGATTTGCTCTGCATACCGAATGTTAGAAGATACTACATAGATAAGGAGGGGAAATTGGTTAGATGGTACTGCCGAGACATCCTACATGCAGCAGGCACGGAAAGAATGGACCAAGTTGTGGAAACTTACTATACCATCTAAAATCAAAGTTTTCATCTGGAGATTGTCACAACAGTCACTGCCAACAACAGACCTCCATCAGCACCGGCATATGGGAACGACAAATTCATGTAAACTGTGTGGCCGAGAGGACTCATGGCGCCATTCCCTCCTAGATTGCTCTATGACGCGCTGTACATAGGCTTTGGCAGATGACTATCTGGCAGACCTAGTGGCTTTGGAGAAGTCGGTTATTCAGAAGGAGAGGAGAAATCCTGATCGTCGCCACAAATTGCTCCCACCACGATCAGCTCATGTCAAAATCAATGTGGATGGGGACTTTGCTCGTGTGGGAGATAGGAGTGCAGCTGCTGCCTTTTGTAGGTATGCCAGTGGAATGGAGTCTATATTGGTGCCTCGGCTTTGGTTGTCAACAACATACGTACATGATCCAACATGCATTGACGCCCTAGCTTGCCGGGAGGGCTTGGCTTTGGCAAAAGACCTACAACTTAGTAGTGTGGATATTGCACCTGACAACTCAACGGTAGTGCAAGATATCAACCAACGATCCCAAGGAGCTTATGGTAAAATTAGCAAGGAGATCGTCGAACGTAAATCGTTGTTACATAGTTGCTTTTTTTTGATGAACATAGGAACTTCAATCTCAAGGCTCATAGCCTTGCGAAGCAAGCGACAACTCTAGGTATAGGACGCCACATCCGGCTAGGTCATCCTTATGATCCTATTTCTGTACCGGTAAACCTTCTTGAGCAATAAAGTTTTGTATGATCACCTAGAGAAAAAACTAACTAAGGGTGACCCCTTGCGGGCTCCGGAAGGGTCACTCTTTTGGCCTGGGAGCGCGCCAAGTGGTGCGCCCAAGCCGCTGCCACATGTCGTGTGTTGAGCACTCCCTCTGAATTTAGTTTTTCTGCTTTTTATGCATTTTTGGTAATTAGATGTTTCCTTTCATTTTTATTCGCCTTTTGTTTTTCAACCGGTTTCCCTAGGTTTTAGAGAGATTTTTTTTTGCGAAGCATAGTTGAGATTCTACAAAAGGGAAAAATATATGGTTCGAGAACCACAAATTTGCTTCTACGAGAAGCTCAGTTGTGCTTCTCGAAAAACATGTGCTTACATAGTAAGCACATAGTCGCTTCTCATGGAAGCACATGTTTGCTTCTGTTAGAAACATAGTTGTGCTTATCGTAAATAATATGCTTCCACGAGAAACACGGGTTTGCTTCTTATAGAAGCACAAAACTTTTCTTTTCAAGAAGCACAGAGATTTGTTTCTCGTGGAAGCACATATTTTTTTCCTTCTCGAGAAGCACAACGAAAAAAATATGTGCTTTCACGAGAAGCACAGATTTGCTTTCACGAGAAGCACACTATGCATCTAAAAAAAATGTTCTTCCACAAGAAACATGGAAAAGAGGAAAAGGTCAAAAAGCACAACCGCGCTCTCAAGCTCCGGTTTTTCTTCCGTTTTTTCGTATTTGCTTTTTTGCTTTTTTTTGGTTCTTTCTTTTCTTTTGGTATTTGGTTTTTGGGTTTCGGGTTTTTTTAGTATCTTGGTTGTTCCAGGTTTTTTCATGTAAAAAGTTTGTTGAAACCTATTAATATGGGATTTAGTTTCGAAGATCTCGACACGAGAAATCCAAGAGTGAAAACTGTTCGGGATTTGGATGCACGATTCAAGAGATAAAACATTTTGAATAAATGAACAAACAGGAAATGGGAAAATTTCTAGGTTACAACAAGCAGTGCATCACTTGTCAGCGTCTAAAAAATTTGGGGAGTAACCTTTGCAAATGGTAACTCTAACGGGTGATTTTGGGGTATTTGACGCCTTAAACCCAAAATATAATATTTCAGTTAATCTTTTTGTGTATGTGTGAAGATCATACTCTTATTAATCGTCTGCTTGGGTGATAGAGGCAAAGGTGTCCCGTCTTTCAATGAGATGGTGGCTGTCGTTTTTTTGGAATAGACTTTGACGATCTGACTACGAACGTGCGAGGATGTCAAGCCTTGCCAATCGCTAAATCAACCCCGAGAGGTTATTGACGGTGCCGGAGCACGATCAACCTGACCACGAGGTCTGTTTCCTGCATGCAAACAAAGAACAAGCAAGAAACTGAAATTGCAGAATGGATATTGCGATTATAAAAGGAAAGCTTTATTAATGAAGGTGGGTTTTTGTGACGTTTTTTTCTGGTTGTAGAAGTTGGAAACAATATTTCCTTGATTGATGCTCACTATTACAAAGTACAGAGAATAAGTAGGGAAAGTGGAGCACCCGTCACCCTACAATGTAGGCACGCAGGCCATGGAGCGGCATGATCCAACAAACCCGGAGAGTACAACAAGATAAACGTTACAATGTACAACGCTATATACACAGATTCTAACACCCCCCCCCCTCAGCCAGAACTCCGTTGGGAAGGATGTTCAGGCTGTAGCGAAAATCTGTGAAGACTGGAGACGGCAACCCCTTCGTGAAAATGTCTGCATATTGAGAGCTTGATGAGACATGAAGAACGCGAGCTTCCCCAAGAGCGACACGGTCACGCACAAAGTGCAAATCGATCTCAATGTGCTTTGTTCGTTGATGCTGAACTGGGTTGCAGGCAAGGTAAGAAGCACTGACATTGTCACAGTAGACTAGGGTTGCACAAGTCGGAGGGAGTTTGAGCTCATGGAGAAGTTGGCGTAACCAGCAGGACTCAGCCACACAGTTTGCAATGCCCCTGTACTCAGCTTCGGCACTGGAACGTGAAATGGTAGGTTGCCTCTTCGAAGACCAGGAAATGAGGTTGTCCCCAAGAAACACACAGAACCCGGAGGTGGACCGACGGGTGTCCGGGCAACCTGCCCAGTCGGCATCGATGTAGGCAAGAAGATCCATGGAGGAGGACTTGAATAGCTGAAGACCATAATGAGACGTGCCTTTGATGTAGCGCAAAAGCCGTTTGACAAGTTGCGTGTGCGTATCCCAAGGGGCATGCATGAAGAGGAACACTTGTTGAACGGCATAGGCAATGTCTGGGCGGGTAAGGGTGAGATATTGTAGGGCCCCAACAAGGCTACGGTAATGTGTAGGATTGGAGAGTACAGCGCCGGTGTGAGAGGACAGCTTGGAGCTTGTGTCAATGGGCGTGGAAACGGGCTTGCAATTTAGCATCTTGGCGCGCTCGAGAATCTCAAGAGCATACTGCTGTTGGCACAAGAAAAGGCCAGAGGAGTTGGTGGTGACATTGATGCCCAAGAAGTGATGTAGAGCACCCAGGTCAGTCATTGAGAACTCGGACTTGAGAGAGTTGATGATATATGTGAGGGTGGTGGAGGAGCTAGCCGTAAGTATGATATCATCAACGTAAACGAGCAAGTATGCAATGGAGTTACCGTGGTGCAAGATGAAAAGAGAGGAGTCACTCTTGGATGCCCGAAATCCCAAGTGAAGAAGAAATGCCTAAAACCGGAGAAACCAAGTCTGTGGGGCTTGCTTAAGGCCGTTGAGGGACTTGCGAAGAAGGCAAACATGATCCGGTTTGGAGCTATCCACGAACCCCGAAGGCTGGCTGCAATACACTGTCTTGTGAAGATCCCCATGAAGAAATGCATTCTTGACGTCGAGCTGGTGAATAGGCCATGAGCGAGAAGTAGCAATGCTGAGTACCACACGGATGGTTGCTGGTTTGACCACCGGCCTGAAAGTTTCACCATAGTCCACACCCTCCTCTTGAGTAAAGCCACGCATGACCCACCGAGCTTTGTAGCGAGCAAGAGAGCCATCCGGGTTAAATTTGTGCCAAAAAATCCATTTTCCCGTGACAAGATTGACACCTGCAGGTTTAGGCACCAAGGACCAAGTAAAGTTGTTCATTAAAGCAGTATATTCCTCGAGCATTGCCTGGTGCCAATGTGGGTCTTTGAGGGCTGATTTGTAGGTGGGTGGGATGGGAGATATGGTGTCGGAGGAGGTGGCAGCAAGAAATAAGCGTTTTGGCATAAGATAACCAGTTTTAGCGCGTGTGGACATCCTGTGTGCATTGTTGGGTGGCTGAACTGGAATGGCATGGCGAGGGAGGTGTGGCACAGGCGGAGTGGACGGTGTGGAAAGCGAGGAGGATTCGGTGGGGACAGGAACATAGGACGCAGCTGCATGTGGCGAGTGATCCGAGGCGGATACGGTGGCAGACGAGCTAGTGGGAACTGATCGCGAGGGGGATCGGGGGGTAGTTGGGGGTACAGGCGCGCTGGACGAGGCGGATTGGCAGCGAGCGGGGGGCGAGCCAGGGGTGGGCGAGCACGTGGCGGAGGGGGTGGGAGAGGGGGTTGCGGGATTGGGTGGCTGAGTCGCTGGTGGAGGAGGTGGGGCCCCGTCCGAGGTAGGTGGAGGTGGGTACGGGCGATCCAAGAGATCCGGTGGGGTCGAGGCTGCATGGGGATTTTCTGTGGTCGTGGTGCTGGTGTGCCAGGGCGGTGTGGGCGTGTACGGGAACACGTTTTCATCAAACGTGACATGGCGCGATACAATGACGCGGCGAGTGGTGAGATCATAGCACCGATAGCCTTTGTGCTCGAGTGGGTATCCTAGGAAGATGCAGCGGGAGGAGCGGGGAGCTAGTTTGCGGTCGGTGGTGGCATATAAATTGGGAAAACATAAACACCCAAAGACCCGTAAGTGTGAATAATCAGGTTGTGTGCCATGGAGAAGGTAGTATGGTGTGTGAGGTGCAATGGTGCGAGAGGGGCGGCGGTTCAGCAAGTACGTGGCGGTGTGGAGGGCCTCGACCTAGAACGGGGGAGTGAGGTTGGCTTGGAGTAAGAGCGTGCGGACGATATCGTTGGTTGTGCGAATGAGTCGTTCGGCTTTACCGTTTTGTGGGGAGGTGTGGGGGCAAGAAAAGCGATAGACAACGCCGTTTGAGGAGAAGAAGGAGCGGAGAGAAGAGTTGATAAACTCACCTCCGTATCACATTGCGTGGTTTGGATGATGACATGAAATTGGGTGTGAACATATGTGAAGAAGCGTTGGAGGATAGTGGAGGTGTCGGACTTATGGCGCATAGGAAAGGACCACGAATAATGCGTGTAATCATCCAACAGAATGAGGTAGTATTGATATCCAGAGAAGCTTACAACCGGAGAGGTCCACAAATCACAGTGAATTAATTGAAAGGGAGCACAAGTTTTGCTAGTAGAGGAAGGAAAAGGGAGACGTGGTTGGCGTCCTAGTTGACATGCACTACATACAGAGTGTGGCTCCTTATTACAAACACTAAGAAAGTCGCGAGATAATGTGGACAGAGTGTGAGCGCTTGGGTGTCCAAGTCGGCGGTGCCACAACGCCGAGGAAGTGGTGAGGAAAGCGGTCGCCGTCGCCGGATTATTGCCGATGAATGGATATAGGTCGCCGGTGCTAGCGGAGATCATGAGAACTTTCCGAGTGCGTAGATCCTTCACAAGAAAACCACACGGATAAAATTCATTGGAGCAAGAATTATCTTTAGTAAACATGCGAACAGAAATAAGACTAGTGACGATGTTTGGGGAGACAAGAATATCGGTAAGTTTAAAATCGTGAGGGGGGAGGACGGTAGATCCAGTGGTAGTGACGGGAAGAGAGTGACCATTGCCAACAAGAATGCTGCGAGGTACATGCGTTAATGAAGAACTTGACGTGGTGAGGTTACCTTGACTGCCCGTCACATGGGAAGAGGCGCCGCTGTCGAGGAACCACTCGGTGTCGGGAGTGGTGGGGAAGCCGGAGTTGCTGTAGGCGGCGTTGAGCATCGCAAGGTGCTCCCATGACGGCGGTTGGAGCGGGTAGGACGGAGGAGGCGGTGCAGGCTAGTACATGGGGTAGGCGTGCGCGTGGGAGCCGGGGCGTGGGCCGAGGACGCCGTCGGCGTTCGGCGGCACCCATCCAGAGCGGGGTGAGGGGAGCGCCATGCCGTAGGGCGCAAAGTAGCCTGTGAACGGCGAGAACTGGAGCTGCGATCCAGATCCGCGGCCCGACTGGTCGCCCCGGCCACGTCCACGACCGCAGCCACGTCCGCGGCCACAGTCACCGCCATCGGCCGAGCGATCACCGCGTCCACGACCAGGGGCAGGCTGCTGCTGTTGAGGAAGGTGGCCCTGGGCGCGGTTGTTGGTGCGGTCTCCACCGGAACCGCGAGCACCACCGCCGGAGCCACTGCTCTGGCCGCGGTCACCACTGGGGAGCGCAAACGCCGAGGCGCTCTCCTCAGCGGTGCGCTGCGCCTGGGACTCTTCGACCAGGATGACCCGAGAGAGGACGGTGTTGAAGGGCAGCTCCTGGTTGCCGAGGACGACTCGAATGGTGTCGAGGCCGTGAAGAAACTGAGTGCGGAGATCGACCTCGGTGACGGCGTGCTCGATGTCGGCGAGACCGTCGGTGAGGAGTTTCATGCGCCGCGCGTACTCGGCCACAGGAAGATCGCCCTGCTTGAGGTTGCGATACTGCCGGTTGAGGATCATGAACCGGGCAGCACGATTGGCAAGGAAGAAATCCTTGATCTTGTGCCAGAGAGCGAAGGTGTTGGTGGCGCCGCCGACGTGATCCACCATGGAGTTGGCGAGCATGGCGTAGATCCAGATAACGACGTGGGCATCGAGCTCGAGGTAGGCAGCATCGGCGTTGGGAGGAGGAGGATGCTCGATGAGAAACTTGACGCCGTGGCGAATGAGGACCATGAGGAAGAAGGACTTCCATTTGTGGTAGTTGTGATCCGCAGGGTTGAGGAGGAACTTGATGTGGTTGGAGATATGGTCGTTGTAGATGGAGAGGCGGGGGCAGGGGGTGGTGGCGCCGTAGTGGCGGAGGAGAAGAGAGGGGCGAACTGCGATCCGGTCGCGGCGGAGCTGCTGCTGAAGAGAGAGGGTGCCGTGCCGAAGACGAACGGCGGGGAGGAAGTGGAGGAGGAGGCCGCGGCAGTGGTGGCGGCAGGCGCGGTGGAAGTGAGGGAGGCCGGAGAGGTGACAGAGTCCATGGCGGCGACGGACGGGGAGGAGTTTGTGCCGGCCATGAAGGGGACCTGGAAGCAGCTGATACCAAGTTGGAAACAATATTTCCTTGATTGATGCTCACTGTTACAGAGTACAGAGAATAAGTCAGGAAAGTGGAGCACCCATCTCCCTACAATGTAGGCACGCAGGCCATGGCGCGGCATGATCCAACAAACCCGGAGAGTACAACAAGATAAACGTTACAATGTACAACACTATATACACAGATTCTAACAGTAGAACACAAACAAAGTACGCGAAGCTACAACTATGGCGAACTTTTGATTTAAACAAAACTAAAGTCTAAATAGTGCCTTAAGGGATGTATTTTTAGGGGAAAAGAGAAGGGATTTCATCCCCCATTGGCAAGGTGGGACTAAAACACTTCCTGAGTCATTTCTCCTACAATACGGACTCTAAAAAATAGTCTATAAGTAGTATTTTAAAATTACATGGGACTGGCCCAAAAATAAGATGGGGCAACACCTATATTAAGCTATGGACGAAATTTATGAAAGACCATCTTGTATATTTCGTCCATGTCCTTGTACGTCAACATGGTGGCTCCAAAGTGCTGAAAACTCCACCAAAAACTTTGTTCTTGTTCCCCATGCACATGCCATCATCTCCATGCTTGATCATGCTCCTATGTTCATTCTTCTTGTCCAATATAGACCCTTCATTTGTAAGGAAAACAAATGTATTTAATTTAGGCAACATCATATTCTCATGAACATTAGAATCATTACCAAGAAAAGAAAGTACATGGTAATTTAATTGGCATGCACGAGTTCTAGTAAATGGTCCCATGTATGTAACAACAGGGGCTGTGGGTGTAACGTTGAATCCAATTGGGTTGGACAGTGCACGAAATAAACCTTCCAACAAAAAAAGAATCACCCAATTCAGAGTCTGGATGCAAAAGTTCTTGGCATTTTGAGTCAGGTATGTCTGTGCAGTACGAATCTGAGTCCAGAACGTGAGAGACTTGGACTCTATCTTCTCTTGGGCTAAAAGTGACGAGAGATAATTTCTTGAACAACACCTAAATGTCTCTTTCTCCCTTATCTACATATGTGGATTGTACAAGTGTCCGGTAGTTCTGCAATTAGGCATGAAACAAAAAGAGGTGAAGTACTCTTGTTCTGTATAGTATAAACTAGTAAGCGTGCACGTGCAACGCATGTATAATCGTAGAGAGAAATTTCTTGAGTCATCCTAGTTAAGACATAATTATCTCATATCAAATATGCACGCAGCGGACTTCTCAACCAGACAACCATACATAATTAACGTAAACACGCCAATACAACAGTACCTTAGTCAAACTACAAGTCAGACCAGAGATGTACATTTACATCACAACCAACTCCAACTGTGCCTAATGACCTACAAAGGTATTCATACAATATAATGGTTTTGAACGTGTAAGGTATATCACAAGCTGTATCAAACTGCATGATGAGTGCGGTGCAGGGACGGGTGATCCGAAAACAGTTTCCCTTTATTTACAGAATCACAAAATAATCACCAAAAGAGAGTGGAAAGCATGGAACATTGGGTACTATTTTCTCAAAGCAGGTTCGACCAGGGAATTTCAGATTGCACTGGTTCTGCATATGTTGCATGTGTCCATGGACTGAAAGCAGAAGATGCAAATAAACAAAACTAACAGGACATGTTAGGTTGCATATACTAACGTTAGGACTGACACAATATATATATAAACTACACCTTCAGCAGAATCAGTAAGTATTCTGCTTGCAAGCAACACAATGGCTGGCAAAAGTTATCTTCTGAAAAGAAACACAATCTGCTCTCTTTCTGTACAAGTACAATCCGTGAAACCTCTCTCCACATTCCATAAATTTGATCCTCTCACTACCATTATCTACAAGCACAATCTGCTTTCTTTCTATATATCAAAAAGGTTCCAAAGTCGCAATCTTCTCAATCCTGCAAGAAAGAAAAGGTGAGTTCTGAACCTTCCTCTAACAAAGTCAGATTCCACAGTTCACCCAATTAAATCTTATTGTGAGTAGTAAATTTCTTCCTTTTTATTCTCACCACCAAAGGAGTCTTTTTTCATAGCACAGAGCAAACATGTATGTACAGAGGTCTAATAATGAACCCTCCTATACATGTTCACGAGTAAAGCAATTAGCTTTGATGGCCTTACTAATTGTACAAGGCTCCAAGAATCCTCCTGTGCATGTATTTACATATAGGTCTAATAACGGTAAACCACGAATCCTCCTATCACATGTTCACCAGTAAAGCAATTGGCTTTGATGCTCCAAGAACAATATTCAGTAGAATAGCAGTAGGGGGACATAGTAAATCTCGACAGATAGGAGGGAAACTGTGCAGTGATGGGACTGAACCAAGGAGCCCCATCCGACCACGACAGAGGGCTTGACACCCTTGAGGCATCCGAGAGCAGTGCGAAAAGGTTCTGCCCGCCCGCCACCATATACTGCAGAGGCACACACAAAACAAAAAAACATCAGAAACCAATTCCTGGAGAGGGACAAGGAATTGGAACGGGAGTGCAGGTCCGGACCTCGTCATGGCCGGCGAGCGAGATCTTCTCCTTGTTGAAGACGGCGATGTCGAAGTCGAGCGTGCGGCCCTATGCCATGCAGCCGCCCCGGTACCATCAGCATACAAAATAATCTCCATCACTGGCCATAATCTAGTCGGGATTTTAGCATCAATGTTGCATTTTTCCAAGCAATTTATGACCAGGAAAAAGTCATGTTGTTCATATTATATACAACTAAAAATAAGAGTATAGGCATCGATGTTATGCATTTCAGCAAAAAATAAAATGAAAAGGAGGTTGAAACCCCCGGCCTCTGCATCGATCAGTGCGCACAGCCATCTTTATTAATTATTCAACAACGGGTTGACAAGAACATACATCAAACCACCCGAAACCACCACTCATAACTACAAACTCGATAATGCGGAGTGCCCTCACTCCCACCATCTAGAACCGAGGTCATCGCCGGTCCGCCCGCATGACGCATCAGGAACCTGCACCCGGTTTAGCAAAACTAAAGCGTATACCGCATGCACACGTTTTAGAAGCCGCCATCACCATTGAACCGCTGACCCATCTCCAGGAAGGAGATCCACATCATCCTTGCCAGGCCAGCCATCCGTCGACGCCGCCACGGCTCCTCCAGTGCCACCGCCCTGCGCTCTTCCATCCAGATGCATCCATCGCCGAGGCTCAGCTGCACCATGCCGCCAAGACCTGCCGTCATCAACGCGGTAGATGCCACGCCGCTCCACCTGCCAACCTCCACCCACCGTCGTCGCTCGAGCCCTGGTCACCCGGAGCCCACCGCTTACAGCAACCCTTTCCCATAAACCCAAGCATCCCAAGACGGCGCCTCCATGGAGGGTACGACGCACATGGCGCCGCCGCCGCCCAATCCAAGGCAGATTTTGAACTTTCTTCTGGGAGGGGGGTCGGGTGTGGATAAGAGGGACCTCGATTGTGCCTCCAATGAGGAAAACGACATCGAGAGACGTCACCACTGCCGGGCCAGTCGACCAAAGTTTCCTCCGGTCCCAATCTTATAATATCTATCTGTTCTGCTCCAGATCCGACAACCTCGAGCTGCCATCAACCGGAACCTACGGGGAAGAGAGTACCATAGGGGAAGTACAACCCTCCAAATCGGTTGGCGAGGAAGGTCTGCTCTGCGCGCACCACCCCGCACCACATCCGCGTCGGGGAGCAGAGTCCCGAGCAAGAGCAGCCGCCCCATGGAGTCAGCCAGACTTTAAGATTTATGAAAGTTCATTGGTTGACTGACTTTACGATTTATATGACCAAGAGATGCAAACACTCAAGAAGTCCAAAAAAATTAGCCTGCCATTAGCTTTGAGATAACTGTAACTCCCCCTGACGTACAGTTGCAGCCACAGAATATGTTGGACATTCAGATAGACCCGGACTTAATATGAGTCCATTGAGAAAAATTAATGTGATGAACAGCTTCCCTATATGTCCATAACCTACTCTATTTATCCACCTTATGTTCCAGGGTCCCCATCATACAGACCAAGGTTTCGAGTTATGCGTGTGGTAAGAAATGCATGTGAATCAAGTAAATTGTGATCTCCTGATGCAAAATGTGTTATGGTTACACCATAAGAATAAGGTGTTTAGAGTAGTGTGAGTTACCTCCCAATCGGTGCCTCTATCTGAAGATCAAACACAATTCTGTATTTGTTCAAGTGTAAACATTAAGTTGATCTGTACCTAGCACCTGGTCATTAGTACAAAAGGACCTTGTTACTGACTGCAATACCTTCAACCAAAAAGTGAAAGATGATATTCAACACGCATGCACACACCTTTATGAGGAAATAAAAGACAATTGTTACTAACCTCGGCTTTCTGTAAAGTTGATCATGGTTGCCGTGACCATAAAAAATTGGGTCATTACGAAATATAATCCTCGAATCATGAATAGTGTACAGAAGCAATGCATGTGCACTTTCAGAGCCAACAACGGATCGGCTTGGCCCGTTGCCCATCTGGGGAAGAAAGAGTTTCTAGATCTGCACATATGCAGTCTTCAAATCATTAGAACTAATTCTTCTTGCAGGATTCAATCATAGTGACTATCACTGCAATTAACAACAAAGAGCATATACTCAGCCTTAGACAAGTAGCACAGACCAACCTTTTCAGCTAATTCTTCTTGCAGGATGGTCCAAGTTCCTGGAGCTAAAAAATTGCAGGCGGCGTTAGATGGCAGCACTGTACTTAGGCTCAAGAGTACCATGGTTACCTTGGAGGACATGTATAAAGGATAAACAGAAAAATGACTAACCATTAATACATTTGTCTTAAGTATACACATGTGATTCATTCAACACGTTAATCTGATGCATCCAATAATTAGATAATTACATGTGGACCTCTTTGTGTGTACACTGTATATACCTTGAGCGTTACCGAAAATTTGGATGCCATTGCCGGTAGTGTAGCTCCGGCGATCAGCACTGCCGAGCCTTCCGGTGGCGCACCGATTTCCCTTCGGTTCATGCCAACTTCTGCACATCGATTGGTTCTACCATACACACTGCATGCACATATAGTACACAACAATTTCAGATTTAAGCCTGGAAACAGTCATACAATTCACTCCCGATTTAAGATTGGGAGGCTGGGACGAAGTACCAACCACAAGGTAATGAATGTTGAACCACATACTATAGGTGTGTGTCAATGAGCTCTATATCCAGAGAAGTATCTCACTAATTGTTTTGACCCTTTTTATAGTCACTGTACATCACAGCAGTAAGCATAAGATCGAGATATTCCTGAGCAATTTTCCGTTGCCTATGCCTATGCTCCAATTTCCTTTGCACCATTTCCTTGGATTGCTTTGAAGAAAAGAGCCGGAGAGAACCATTATTTGTGTTGTAGGTTCATCCCTAACCAGATTGTTTTCAGGAAAAATGTTTTGGTTGGTTAACAGAAGAAGAAATAGAACGGAGAAGTTCTTGGCTCGGCGGTGGATCGAGGGCTGGTCACGTAGTCCTGGCCGGAGAGGACCTCCGCGCTGTCTGGTGCTTCCCGGTTCTCCACGATCCGAGACCCTATCTGACAGCCTGCAGAGCGCGTAGGTGGGGCAAAGTGGAGGCGTACCTAGGTTGCTGCCGCGCGCACGGAGGAGCAGCTGGAGTGCTGGGCGGCGAGGTCAGTGAAGGAGGCGCGGCGGGCGAGGATCTGGTCGCGGAGCTCGCCGAGGCGCGCGGCGACATCGGTGCGCGTTGTGGCGGAGATGACCCGACCCTTGGGATCCTTCCCGGATGTAGGACGCCCGCCCCGTCTCCTCCCCCGCCGCCGCAAACGCCATCTCCCCATTCCTCCGCCGTTTTCCGCTCCGGTTGCTTCGGGGGTTGGTTCCGTTCGCTCGCGCCCTCGATAGCAGAGGAGGAACGGCAGGCGGCGGCGGCGATGGGAACAGGAAGGAGTTCTGTGGCGGCTAGAGGAGGGGCGCTATGGCTGAAGTTGGAAACGTGATGTGTTTTTTTGGAAGCCGAGACGTGATGGCAGACGGGCAGAACATTCAATCTTGTCCATTCGTTTCGATGGCAGACCATCGAAGTAATACGGGCTCTCAGATATAATTAAGTGGAGTAGATCTGACGGTGCTGGTTTTCTTGTGTACATTAAGTTTGGTTGGTTTAGACTAATTCATGTTTGCTCTTTTAATAGTAGTATATTAATAGTAGTATATAGATAAATTATTGCATAACTTTTATTAGAAATCACCTCAGTTAATTACGCATAAGCAATATTTGTGATCATATCCAAGGTAGCCATGTCCTCTTCGTCCTCCCATTCTTGAAAACAAAGCCGTCATCGGCGTTACTTAATTTGAAATGTGGCTACCAAAAAAGACAAGGTGTACACGTCATGTATGTATATGTCATCCATTTTCACTTCTCTTGGTTTTTGCACATATGACACATGTTTACATGAGTAACTTTCATATGTTATGAAATATAAAGCCAAAATATTATCACAAGAAGTAGAAGGCATAAAAATATTGCAACTCAGTTTGCACATATAAGTAAAGCCCTTATTCATATCAAAATATTAACAATGTTCATCATTAAACCATCCCAAACATTGGTAAATAAACTTTAACTGCTTCAAATTTACATTCTACAACATGCTTAAATAAGCAAACATACAACAAGTCATTTGACACAAAATCATCACCAAGATTAGATGTCATAAAAAATGATTAAACATTGGCACAATTATTTTCAAACGTATTTGAGCCAAATCTGATTTATTTCCTGATTCACATGGTTCTTTCGCATCAACAGTTAATTGAATGGGTGCACTCGACATTGTTGATATGTAGATGTTTGATCACATGACACATTGATAATTGTAACACGATTCACTAAAATAGGTGTTATGCTCAAATCAATAGGTAACTCAACACATGATGTATTCAAGTCAACTAGGCATTCATCATCCTCATGTGAAGTTATGTCATAAATACCTTTAGTGTTACCTTGTTGCAATGACTCGGGTGCTTAGGTACGGATGATGGTAATGTACCATAAACTTGAGGTGATACCGTGCTCACAATCTGAGCTGTGGCCGCTCTAGTAGGTGCATTGAGGGAGGGTACAACCAGTGTTAGTGAGCCTCAACTAGAATAGTAGTTGTCATAGTCTCCCAACGCATTTTTCCTATATTTTTCTCTCAAACGTACAAGTACAGACATATATACTAGTAATGCAACATGGAATATAACAAAATATTGCGCGAATGTCATGGTTTAAACCATGAAAAAAAATCTATTCTTTGAATCATCTTCAGATTCATCTCTGTCACAAATATGCATGTACGATTTGAACTCCTGGTAGTAAGCATTAACAATGTTACTTCCTTCTTTTAATTGTTCTAATTTGCGAAGCAATTCACGACGATAATAAGCAGGAATAAATTGGTCTCTTATTATAGCTTTCAAATATTTCCAAGTTGTGGGTTGGTTATCAATGTTTTTCTTACGATGCCCACTCCACCCAACAGAAGCAAAACCAATAAATGCTCGAGTGAAAGCTCACACTCTGTCAAGTTCAGAAAAATCATGGCGGCTAAAAACTATTTCTACCTCAAGCTCCCAATCAATATACATAACAGGATTAAATCTACTCTGAAAAGGTGGTAGAGAGATAACTTGGTCGTAAGCTAGTGTGTGTAGTCGCACCTCTCGTGGTGGTGAAGATGTGTCCGTCGTCAAAAAACTTCTATCTCCGGAACCTGTCATGATTAGTAGAAACAAGAAACAAAATCCAAATAATGTTCCTATGAACTACTAGGATATGGTGGTAAAGCGCTCACAGTAAAGCAATTATCAATATCTTACAAGTTCCTGCCATGTAGCAGGTGGTGACCGGCAACCAGCGGTGTCGAATAACTCCAAAGATTGAGTAAAGCGATTGCCAGGTGAATGTATGCATACACGGTGTAGAAATATGTGGATCTTGGAAGGCTTAAATATATGGTTGCAAAATATTATCAATAATCAATTCAGAGATGCAGTGTTGAATAAACGGTTAACAACGGTACTGTGCTGGTTCTAGGCTAGATTGAACTACAGACACGAGCCTAGAACACTAATGGGGTCACGGCGTAGCACGACTAGCAGCAACATAGGATATGAAGTAGCTCTGGATAACAAGATATACGCGAAGATCACAATGGCAGTAAAGATAATGATGATAAACAGGTTCCAAGCAGGATATACCAAACACTCTCTCTCCTACTTACCTCTGGAAAAAATGTGCCAATTTTCTGATAATTTTTCTCAAGAATGCTACTAGCTCAAACTTTTCAAAGCAAAAGATTCACTCAATTCCGAGTTGAAATGAGGAGTCAAAAAATTATAAAACTAGCCTAAAAACAGGGAGAAACTATGATTGCGAACTTCGAAGGGCAAATAGTCCTATTCAGGAGCTGATTTGGAAGTCAAAATAATGAACATGTTTTATGAACTATTCAGATGCGGCTCGTCGATAGCTTGAATTTGAGTATTTGTGGAGCCAAAACGGACTTCATATGTGGAAGTTACACCTGTTTTGCTGAACAATGCACAAAATAGATTCCAATCTGAATTCACGTACGGGACTGAGTCTAGATAGATCCAAAATTAGGTTTTTTTCTTCTTATTTTTCTCTCACTTTTCTCTTTTTTCTCATCCTTTTTGTTTTTACTTTTCTTTTTCTGTCTTCTCTCTCTCTCCAAAACAAACTAGGTAAGATGCAAATTAGATCAAGCAAAGATGTGAATGACCTCAACTATGATTATGACAATGGACGAGAGGTAGCATGTGGTGGAAATTGATGGATGGGGTGATAGACAGTGGAAGGGACAGAGATGCAGTGGCGGCATGACTAATGTGAACAGAAATGGAAACTCTAATGGAACTAGACACTAAAACCAGCAACTTGACACGACGATGCAACCGATAATTCAACTATGCAAACAAAGAAAATAAAATTGCAAAGGCTCAGACTGGCCTGGACAAGGGCTGAACAGATCAAACTTTTTTCATGATTTTTTCTTGGACAATAGGTAAGAAAATAAATATAATCTAGGGATAATTGGAAATTCTCACCGAGCAACCTGAAAACTGATACCACTTGATAGAGGCAAAGGTGTCCCATCTTTCAATGAGATGGTGGCTATCGTTTCCAGTGGAGTAGACTTTGCCGATCCGATTACGAACGTGCGAGGACGTCGCGCCTTAGCAATCACTAAACCAACTCCTATAGGTTATTGATCACGCCGGAGCACGATCAACCTGACCACGAGGGTCTGTTTCCTGCACGCAAACGAAGAACAAGCAAGAAACTAAAATTACAATCTAGATATTGCGAATATAAAAGGAAAGCTTTATTAATGATGCGAGGGTTATGTGACGTCTTTGTTTGGTCGTATAACACAAACGAAGTACGCAAAGCTGCATCCATGGCGAACTTTTGATCTAAACAAAACCCAAAGTCTAAACGGTGCCTGAAGGGCCATATTTGTAGGGGAAAAGAGAGGGGATTTTGCCCCCATCCGTTGCAAGATGGGACTAAAACACCTCCTGAGTCGTTTCCCCTACAATACGGACTCCAAAAAATAGCTTATAAGTAATATTTTAAAATTATATGGGTCTGACCCAGAAATAAGGTGGCGTAACGCCTATATTAATCTATGGACGAAATTTATAAAAGTACATCTTTTATATTTCGTCCATATCCTTGTATGTCATATGGTGGCTCCAAAGTGCTGAAAACTACACCAGAAACTCTATTCTTGTTCCGCTTGCGCTTGCCATCATATCCATGCTTGATCATGCTCCAATGTTCTTCCTTCTTGTCCAACATAGGCCTTCATTTGTAAGCAAAACAAATGTATCTAATTTAGACAACATCATATTCTCATAAACATTAGAATCGTTACCAAAAAAATGAAAGTACCTGGTAATTTAATTAGCGTGCACGAGCTCTAATGATTGGTCTCATGTATATAACACGAGGGGATGTGGGTGTAACGGTGAATCTAATTGGGTTGGATAGTGCGTGAAATAAACTTTTCAACAAAAAAGAATCACCCAATTCGGAGTCCGGATGCAAAAGTTCTTGGTGTTTTGTGTTAGGTGTGTTTGTGCGGTCTGAATCTGAGTATAGAACGTGAGAGACTTGGACTCTATCTTCTCTTAACCTAAAAGTGACGTTAGAGAACTTTTTGAACAACATCTAAATGTCTCTTTTTCCCTTATCTTCATATGTGGATTGCACAAGTGTCCGGTAGTTCTGCAATTAAGCATGAAACAAAAAGATGTGAAGTACTTTTGTTCTGTATATCATAAATAAATTATTGCATAAATTTTATTAGAAATCACCTTAATTAAATAGGCATATGCAATATTTGTGATTATATCCAAGGTAGTGATGTTGTCATCATGGAGTCATGTAGAAAGATAGTCACACACGCACCAGACGTGTGATTGTCTCTTTTCCTGTTATAATAGAATAATGCCCGTCTGTTGCAACGGGATATAAATATTCTAATATGTTATCTTGTGATTTACCCGTACAAAATAATGTGATATGTAAATAAATGTTCATCAAATTCTGTCCGTGAATTACCTTATATTTTGATCAAAAGTTTCTTAAGTAAATTAAAATGAAATTGGTTAAGAAGTTAAGTAAATTAAGTTGTTCGAGTATCATACATAAAAGGTTGGATGAAGACGTGGTGGAAAGAAAGGTGAAATGAAAATCTTACATTTTTTTTAAGTAGTAGAGATTATTCTCTTCGGAGCATCTATTTCGGGCAATATGCGCTCGTGATGGAGCAAGGCGCATCCCCCTTTTGGGCCATCCCATGCGGGGTGGAATGTGCCCTGTTATTTCCACTAGAAGATGCCCCACGCGTTGCGGCGGGATTTTGTATGAAATAAAAACTACGCTGAATTAACCATTTAGCTACTGTCTTTATAGCTTCTCCTGTAGTAAGATAATTTGTTTATCAGTATTTTAAAAATAAATAAGTAAATAAATATCTCTATCTATAATTCAAAGTTAGACCAAAACGAAATAAAAATGCATTCACGACTCACTTTTCTTTCATATAGAGCATTCAGCATGAGGCTATGAGCTGCATGCATGCGTCAGTATTTTTTCATTGAGTAAAATATTTATAGGAGGGAGTTACTGCATGCATTTGCATGCATGCGGCAGTTACTACATATGATAGCTTTAGTAGCTCTTTGTGTCTTGATCGGACGGATATTATTGATTGATCTAGTATATCCAAGGGGCAAATTAATTTGGGTGATGTGGCTCAAGGAGAAGCTAGAGAATCCCTAATCGTGGGGGCTAGCTATTTAGATATAGTAAATTATGTTTTTCACTTTTGTGTTTTCTACACTGTTTTTTTATTTAAATAATTTGGGATTTATTAAAATTCCATAATTCACAAAATTTTGAATTAAAAATAGTTCTAGAAACCATAAAATATTTGTGGCTTAAAAACAATTTTCATGATTTAAAAGAATGTTTATGTACTTAAAAATGTTTGTGAATTTGAGAAGATTGTCTGCAATTCAAAAAATGTTCTCAGAAACCAAAAGGATTGTGAATTAGATTTTTTTATCAATTAAAAAAATGTTCATACTTACAAAAAACTGTTCGTAGAAAAATGTTCATGAATTTAGAAAAATGTACGTTGATTAAAATACACTCCCTGATTTAAGAAATGTTCATGAGTTTCTAAATATATTTACAATCTTTTTAAACAGTTCGCAAATTTGAAAAATATTTATGATTAAGGAAAATGTCCGCAAATTAATAAAAAAAATTCACACAGCTTAAAGCTATTTCAATGGATCTCTTTGCTTGTTTAGAATATGATTCCAGCCCTTCTGATATTTGTCGTAGCCTCTTGCTCCAGTTTTCAAGAACCTGCGATTTTAGAACATAAAAAATGCCCTTTATTAGAACACCCATCCTTCTTCTCAGGTAGTCCGAATAATTTGTTTCTGATTTTTCCAACATGTAGTTTGATAGATGCCTTTGTACATGTGATGCACGTCAGCTCAGCTGGCGAAAAAACTTCTTTTCCCCATTTGTACTCATGTATCGAAGTCACCTATAGAATAGAATGTGTATTTAAGGGGGGGATTTCCTATTTGACGCTTATGCGCCCGTTTGCGAACGGGCGCCTGCATCGCTCCCCCCTTCGCTGGCGAGCTGGGCCGGCTCATGTACGTTCTGTTTTATTCTGGAAAAAGGTTCAAAAAAGGTGCGGGCTGCCCGGAGTCGAACTCGCGATCACTGCCTTTCATCTCCAACGACGGTAACCACAACACTACACGTGATTTGCGGCTTGTTTTTTTCTCTAGTTTTTCTCTTCAGCTGCAGGGGTCCTCCGGTTTTGGGAAGCTTCCCAACCCGGGGTTTTCCTCTATTTCTGATCTGTGAACTACCATCTTTTCCCTCTATTTCTTATCTATTCTTTCCTCTTTTCCTTTTTCCTTTTTCCTATTTCTTTTTTTCCTTTTTTTGTTTTTCCTTTTTTCTTCTTCGTAGTTTGATGTTTTTGCTTGAAGTTTGTGAACTTTTTTCTTAAAAATCGATGAACTTTTTTCCAAATCTGATGAACTTTTTTCCAAATCCGATGAACTCTTTTTCCAAACTCGATGAACTATTTCCAAATTCAATGAACTTTTTCCAAATCCGATGAACTTTTTTCCAAATATGATGAACTATTTTCAAATCCAATGAACAATTTTTCAAATCCAATGAACTTTTTTCAAATTCGATGAACTCTTTTCCAAACTCGATGAACTATTTTCCAAATTTGATGAACTTAAAATCCGATAAACTTTTCAAATTCGATGAACTATTCTTGAAAAATTATTAACTTTTTTTCAATTTCGATGAACGTTTTTCAAATCCGATGAACTATTTTCAAGTTTGATGAACATTAAATGAAAATCCATTAACTTTTTTTCAATTTTGATGAACGTTTTTCAAAACCAATAAAAGTTTTTTCAAATTTGATGAACCTTATCTGGTAATATGTGAACATGTTTTCAAATAATTAGAAAATATAAACACTACAGTGTAATGCGCAATAAATTGCGTGTCTAGTTTCCATTCTTTAAAAACTTCGCGTTGTGAATATTAACAAGCAGGAAGCAGGTCCAGTGGTTAGCCTCTTCTTATAGAAGCTCTAGGTCGCGAGTACGAATCCCAGGCGAGATGTATTTTTGGCGATCTTTTTCCACGTTGCGTCTTGCGCGATCGTGGGCCGGCCCATCCAGCGGCTGCTGCAGGCGCCAGTTCTCTTTGGCGGCGCTGAAGGCGCGCAATAGGAGCTCCCATTTAAGGGTCCTGCACTCGCGTTTGTCGGAGGATAAATGTGTTGAATTATAGGTGGTCCTTGGGCCCATGTAAACAATAAAGGATAATTAGTTTTATGCCCATAGTTGGGTCACAGACTCACAGTCGGCTGGTTTGCCCCTAGTTTCAGAAACTACATGTTCCCGCCCAAACCACTTTGCCCGTCTTATACTTTTGCCCTTCGACTGTTTGACCATCATTTTAGAAACTTTATAAAAAATTCATACTAACCCAAAAAAATTCAAATAAAATATCAAAATGTTCAGAAAAACTTCACCTATATGTGCATGCCATTTGCATTCATGAAAAAGTGTTGGATAATCCCCATCACCTAGATTTGAGTTCAGGTTTATAGCATGGACCAATGTTGCTAGGATAGATCCTGTTTCAGATGCTTTTCCACTGTATGCGCATAGACTTCGCTCTATTAAGGATATAACGGCTACAGTGACTGACAAGACCTATCTTGCAGGTGAGACAGACTGCTAAGAGAAATTTACGTATAACAGAGGGGAGGTTAGTTTCCGGATTAGAGTTAATGCATCCACTGATTGTTGGTTTGTTATTCGTGCTTCTCAGTAAAACACATCTCAAACAAATTATTATCGAAATGCCAAAATATATTATTGTGAATATATTCATTGGTCTGGTTGATGTGTTTTCATATGTGGATCTTATTTGTAGAAATACTGCTTTTTTGGTTTTGTAGAGCGAGAAAGCTTTACAAATAGATGCTGATGAGCTTATAAGGAGAGGCCATCACGAACCTATCATTGTTCTTGTTATGGGTTGTACTTTTAAGATGCAGAACTGTAAGTGCTATTATGCATGAGTTGAGTTTTCCTTAGATTTTTTATATCAGTAAAGGGTTTACTATCTGCTAAGCATTATGTATGCATGGGGATTTGTTTTCCTGTTGTTTTGTAGCAATGCTTACGCTTACTGGGAATTGTGGCTCTAAGATCTGTCCGAACCTTGCTAATCCTGACGTCTCTTCTTTTCGCAATAGGTAATATCTTATATGTTTCTGTGTTCCGTAGATTTACATTAGCTGATTACTTCTGCTATATGAAATTAAATCTTGCTATTCGTTATAGGATTACTGGTATGGATCATTATATTGAGCTAATTGCTGAAAGAGCTTGCCGCCTTGGCACTAGTGAGATTGAGCAGACAACCGTTGCTTATCTAGCAAGTGCTATTCCACATGTTATCATGGTAATGCTCGATTTACTCACTAGTAGAAAAGAGGGCAAAGGTCCAGGCCAGGTCAGCCCATTAGTCCCGGTTCAGTCCAGAACCGGGATCCATGGGGGCATTGGACCCGGTTCGTGAGCCCCGGGGGCCGGTCGGGCCACGTGGGCCATTGGTCCCGGTTCGTCTGGACCTTTTAGTCCCGGTTGGTGGGACGAACCGGGACCAATGGGCCTCGCTCTTGGCCCACCACCATTGGTCCCGGTTGGTGGCTTGAACCGGGACCAAAGGCTGCCCTTTAGTCCCGGTTCATGCCACCAACCGGGACCAATGAGGTGTCTATATATACCCCCTCGCATAAGAGCAGAGCACAGTGCTCTGTTTTTTCTGGCCGCCGAGGGGGAGAGGGCTTGGTGGTGCTCTAGCTCACCTCCTATGCACACAAGGTGTTCGATGGAATGCCCGAGCCACACTACTTAAGCTTCCTCCTCTCCAAGCTCGACCTCCAATCTCCATTTTCCTCAATATTTGTCTAGGTTTAGCGGTCCGTCACGCCCCGTCCCCGTCTTCACCGCCGTCGATCACCCGCGCCGATCTCATCGCCGGCACCACCGTGGTGAGCCTCTTGTTCTTATCTTCTTTCTGAAAGGAAAAATATTCTTACTTGTATGTTTAGATAGATACTTGTATTATTTTCTTACTTTTATTATTGCATCTTATATAGTGCAATGGTTTTGGTATCCGCCCCCATCGGCCCTCGTCCTGTCTATAATTCAGATGTGGTATATATTATATTTTCATAACTATTGGTTCATTTATTGTTTATGAAAATTATGCCGACCAACGTGACATAGATTTTATTTATCTAGGAGGTTGTTGAACCGGAAATTCGAACTGACCCTATTGTCGAGAGGTTAAATTTAGTTGAAGAAGAAAACCATTTCTTGAAGGAAAAAATAAGAAAAATTGAGGAGGAGGAGATGATATTGGAGTTGCATGTTGCGGATGTCGTCGATGATCACAAGATCAAGATGGATGCAATGCGCTTGAAGATTAGAAAGATTAGAAAATATGCCATTCATACCGAGGCTTGGTATCATTATGCAGTTGGATCAGTTGTTACCTTGATTGCGATTATGATCGCATTTGTTTTCGCATTGAAATGTTTTACATAGTTTCAATGTATGGTTTAATTAATTAGATGCTCTGGAGAGCTATATGTTGTTAGATGAGAACTATGTATGTACTTTGGTTTTAATGTGATGATGAACTTCTATTAATTTGGTCACTTATTTATCTATTCATGATGTTCTGTAATGGTTTTTGACACACTTAATTATATATAATGCACGCAGATGAACCGGCAATGGATATACGGTGACAGACACAGCTCCGAGTACATTAAGGGCGTGCATGATTTTCTCGAAGTGGCTGAGGCAAACAAGAAGAATGGTTTTATGTGTTGTCCATGCCCTATATGTGGGAATACGAAGTCTTACTCTGACTGGAAAATCCTTCACACCCACCTACTTTACAAGGGTTTCATGCCACACTATAATGTTTGGACGAGGCACAGAGAAATAGGGGTTATGATGGAAGACGAAGAAGAAGAGTACGATGAAAACTATGTGCCCCCTGAATACGGTGATGCTACTGAAGATCAAGAGGAACCAGACGATGTGCACGATGATGCTGCAACGGGCGAAGCTGCTGAAGATCAAGAGGAACCAGACGATGCGCCCGATGATGATGATCTCCGCCGGGTCATTGTCGATGCAAGGACGCAATGCGAAAGTCAAAAGGAGAAGCTGAAGTTCGATCGCATGTTAGAGGATCACAAAAAGGGTTGTACCCCAATTGCAAAGATGGCAACACAAAGCTCGGTACCGTACTGGAATTGCTGCAGTGGAAGGCAGAGAATGCTGTGCCTGACAAAGGATTTGAGAAGCTACTGAAAATAGTGAAGAAGAAGCTTCCAAAGGATAACGAATTGCCCGATAGTACATACACAGCAAAGAAGGTTGTATGCCCTCTAGGATTGGAGGTGCAGAAGATACATGCATGCCCTAATGACTGCATCCTCTACCACGGTGAGTACAAGGATTTGAACGCATGCCCGGTATGCAGTGCATTACGGTATAAGATCAGACGAGATGACCCTGGTGATGTTGACGGCGAGCCCCCCAGGAAGAGGGTTCCTGCGAAGGTGATGTGGTATGCTCCTATAATACCACAGTTGAAACGTCTCTTTAGAAACGGAGAGCATGCCAAGATGATGCGATGGCACAGTGAGGACTGTAAGAAAGACGGGAAGTTGAGAGCACCCACTGACGGGTCGTAGTGGAGAAAAATCGAGAGAAAGTACTGGGATGAGTTTGCAAGTGACCCAAGGAACGCATGGTTTGCTTTAAGCGCGGATGGCATTAATCCTTTCGGGGAGCAGAGCAGCAATCACAACACCTGGCCCGTGACTCTATGTATGTATAACCTTCCTCCTTGGATGTGCATGAAGCGGAAGTTCATTATGATGCCAGTTCTCATCCAAGGCCCTAAGCAACCCGGCAACGACATTGATGTGTACCTAAGGCCATTAGTTGAAGAACTTTTACAGCTGTGGAATGGAAACGGTGTACGTACGTGGGATGAGCACAGACAGGAGGAATTTGACCTAAAGGCGTTGCTGTTCGTGACCATCAATGATTGGCCCTCTCTCAGTAACCTTTCAGGACAGACAAACAAGGGATACCACGCATGCACGCACTGTTTACTTGACACCGATAGTATATACCTGGGAAGCTGCAGGAAGAATGTGTACTTGGGCCATCGTCGATTTCTTCCGACCAACCATCAATGTCGAAAGAAAGGCAAGCATTTCAAAGGCGAGGCAGATCACCGGAAGAAGCCCGCCATGCGTACCGGTGATCACGTACTTGCTATGGTCAATGATTTACACGTAATCTTTGGAAAGGGTCCCGACGCACTAGCTGTTCCGAATGACGCTGAGGGACACGCACCCATGTGGAAGAAGAAATCTATATTTTAGGACCTACCCTACTAGAAATACCTAGAGGTCCGCTCTTCAATCGACGTGATGCACGTGATGAAGAACCTTTGAGCGAACCTGCTAGGCTTCTTGGGCGTGTATGAAAAGACAAAAGATACACCTAAGGCACGGGAGGACCTGCAACGTTTGCACGAAAAAGACGGCATGCCTCCGAAGCAGTATGAAGGTCCTGCCAGCTATGCTCTTACGAAAGAAGAGAAAGAAATCTTCTTTGAATGCCCGCTCAGTATGAAGGCCCCGACCGGCTTCTCGTCGAATATAAAGGGAATAATAAATATGCCAGAGAAAAAGTTTCAGAACCTAAAGTCTCATAACTGCCACGTGATTATGATGCAACTACTTCCGGTTGCATTGAGGGGGCTTCTACCAGAAAACGCCCGATTAGCCATTGTGAAGCTATGTGCATTCCTCAATGCAATCTCTCAGAAGGTGATCGATCCAGAAATCGTACCAAGGCTAAGGAGTGATGTGGCGCAATGTCTTGTCAGTTTCGAGCTGGTGTTCCCACCATCATTCTTCAATATCATGACGCACGTCCTAGTTCATCTAGTCGACGAGATTGTCATTCTGGGGCCCGTAATTCTACACAATATGTTCCCCTTTGAGAGGTTCCTGGGAGTCCTAAAGAAATATGTCCGTAACCGCGCTAGGCCAGAAGGAAACATCTCCATGAGCCATCAAACAGAGGATGTCATCGGGTTTTGTGTTAACTTCATTCCTGGCCTTAAGAAGATAGGTCTCCCTAAATCGCGGTATGAGGGGAGACTGACTGGAAAAGGCACGCTTGGAAGGGACTCAATAATATGCAGGGACGGATATTCTTGGTCTCAAGCACACTGCACAGTTCTACAGAACTCTACCTTGGTGACCCCGTATGTCGATGAACACAAGAACAGTCTGCGCTCCAAACACCCGGAGCAGTGCGACGACTGGACTACATGTGAACACATTAGGACTTTCAGCAGTTGGTTGGAAACATGTCTCATAGGTGACAACACTGTTTGTGATGAGCTGTACTTGTTGTCCAGGAGACCATCTTTGACTGTATTGATTTACAAAGGATACGAGATAAATGGGAGTACATTTTACACGATTGACCAAGATCAAAAGAGCACCAACCAAAACAGCGGTGTCCGCTTTCATGCAACAACCGAGAGGGGAAAGGACACATATTATGGTTACATAGTGGACATATGGGAACTTGACTACGGACATGATTTTAAGGTCCCTTTGTTTAAGTGCAAATGGGTCAATCTGTCAGGAGGCGGGGTATAGGTTGACCCACAGTACGGAATGACAACAGTGGATCTGAAAAATCTTGGGTACACTGACGAACCATTCGTCCTAGCCAATGATGTGGCACAGGTTATCTATGTGTAGGACATGTCTACCAGACCGAGAAAAAGAAAAGATAAGGAAGCGAATACATCATACGATGAGCCAAAGCGCCACATAGTTCTTTCAGGAAAAAGGGACATCGTGGGAGTGGAGGGCAAGACAGACATGTCTGAAGATTATGAAAAGTTTCATGAAATTCCTCCCTTCAAAGTCAAGCCTGACCCCAGCATCCTGATAAACGATGAAGATTATCCATGGTTATGGCGCAATAAGCAAATGACACAAGCAAAGAAAAAGTGAAGACTTTCTCCCGCAACTATTATGATGATAGCATGCCAACTTTGTAACAGACGAGTATGATACCATTGTACGTTTTGTACATGCACATGCTATGTGGGTGAAATTATGATACCATGCCAACTTTCAACTTTTCTAGAGTTCATTTGAAATGCTTTAATGTCTTATGGTTCGGCCCTCATAATACCATTAATCCCGGTTCGCTCCTTGTCAACTATGTTCTAACCAAGAACACTCTCAAGAGGGCAACCACGTGGGCCATTGGTCCCGGTTCGTCTGGACCTTTTGGTCCCGGTACCACGCACGAACCGGGACCAATGCGCCTCGCCCCTGGCCCATGACCATTAGTCCCGGTTTGTGCCACAAACCGGGACTAAAGGGTTGGTCCTCGTTGCGCTCAGAGTTTAGTCCCACCTCGCCAACCGAAGGGCGCTCACATCGGTTTATAAGCCTGTCCCTCTCTGCCTTGTTGAGCTCCTCTCAAAGTGAAAATAGATGCCCCTATACAAGGAATTTGACCTAAATTCATAGTGAATTTCTCTGAAATTCATAGAAATTTATTATAAATTTAGGTTGAATTTTCTCTATAGGCGCATCTATGTTCATTTTTTAGTAAAGTTAATCACAAACTTGTGATTCACACAAATTTCAAAGAATTCAAATTTTAAGTATTCAAATTTGAAAACTAATGGCACTAACAGAAAGTTTATAACTTTTCTAAAACTAATGGCACTAACAGAAAGTTTATAATTTTGCTGACTTAAAAGCAAAAAGAAATAAAAAATAAAGCAAAAAACAAAATAAAATAAATAATGCAGAAAACAAAACAACAAAACTGAAAATAAAATAAAAATAGCAACAATAAGTATTTTGTTGTAAGTAGAAACAAAATAAAATAAATAAAGCAAGAAAGAAAACAAAAAAAATGTTTTCAAATTTGAAAACTAATGGCACTAACAGAAAGTTTATAATTTTTCTAAAACTAAAAGCAAAAAGAATTAAAAAATAAAGCAAAAAACAAAAGAAAATAAATAATACAGAAAACAAAACAAAAAAACTGGAAAAAAATAAAAATCGCAACAATAAGTGAAGAAAAAAAAAGTGCCTCCTACTGGGCCCCCACGGCCTGAATACGACTAGAAACCCAACAATGGGCCAGGATTCAGGCCCGTAGTAAGCCCAGTAGGCCCACAGGCACATAGAGACAGATTAGGCCTGAAAGCCTGCTTTAGAGAGGAGCTCGAGAGGGTTGGCGCATCCCACCTTATAAACAGGTGCGGCTCTCTCTCAGCTAGCGAGGTGGGACTAAACTCTCACCACCACGCCGTTGTGCAAGGCCCATTGGTCCCGGTTGGTGGCACCAACCGGGACTAAAGGGGTGCATTAGTCCCGGTTAGTGCTGCGAACCAGGACCAATGCCCCCCTTTAGTCCCGGTTGGTGCCACCAACTGGGACTAAAGGGTGCATTAGTCCCGGTTGGTTTCACGAACCGGGACCAATGGCTTTGCTATATAAGCAAAGACTTAACGTTTTTCATTTCATCTCTGCAGTTGCCCGCGCTGCCGCCGCCGCCAGGCTGCCCGGTTCACACACCGCCGACGCCGTCGCCGCCCCCGTCGCCGCCCGTGCCCCGCGCCGTCACCACCCCGCGCCGCCCCGACGCCATCGCCGCGCGCCACCCCGCGCCGTCACGGTCACCTCCCCGCGCCGCCCTGACGCCGTTGCCGCCCCGCGTCGCGCCTCAACGCCGTTGCCGCCCCGCCGACACCTCGCTGCCACTCCCCGCGCCCCTGCTCGCTCCGACGCCGCCCGCCGCTCACCCCTGCCCGCCCCGACGCCGCCCTTGTGAGCACCGCGCGCCCCTGCCGGCCCCGCCGCTGCCGCCGTTGTTTTCAGATGTTTTTACATGTTTTTAGATGTTTTTATATTTTCATATATGTATGTATGTATTTTTTAGATATATGTATTTCTTATGTTTGTTCATATATGTATGTATGTATTTTTTACATGTTTTTTGTATGAATGTATGTATTTTTTCAATTGTAATATGCATGGTGTTTTAAAAATACATTAATTTTAGTACATTAATGTTCTCTGATTTAGTACATGATAACCCATAAGTATAGAGGATCGCAACAGTTTTCGAGGGTAGAGTATTCAACCCAGATTTATTGATTCAACACAAGGGGAGCCAAAGAATATTCTCAAGTATTAGCAGATGAGTTGTCAATTCAACCACACCTGGAAACTTAGTATCTACAGCAAAGTGTTTAGTAGCAAAGTAATATGATAGTGGTGGTAACGGTAACAAAAGTAAAGACAGCAAAAGTAATGTTTTTGGTATTTTGTAGTGATTGTAACAATAGCAACGGAATAGTAAATAAGCAAGACCAGTATATGGAAAGCTCGTAGGCACCGGATTAGTGATGGATAATTATGCCGGATGCGGTTCGTCAAGTAACAGTCATGTAACATTAGTCATGTTCGTCATGTGACACAGAACTAGCTCCAATTCATCAATGTAATGTAGGCATGTATTCCGTATATAGTCATACGTGCTTATGGAAAAGAACTTGCATGACATCTTTTGTCCTACCCTCCCGTGGCAGCGGGGTCCTATTGGAAACTAAGGGATATTACGGCCTCCTTTTAATAGAGAACCAGAACAAAGCATTAGCACATAGTGAATACATGAACTTCTCAAACTATGGTCATCACCGGGAGTGGTCCCGATTATTTTCATTTCGGGGTTGCCGGATCATAACACATAGTAGGTGACTATAGACTTGCAAGATAGGATCAAGAACACACATATATTCATGAAAACATAATAGGTTCAGATCTGAAATCATGGCACTCGGGCCCCAGTGACAAGCATTAAGCATAGCAAAGTCATAGCAACATCAATCTCAGAACATAGTGGATACTAGGGATCAAACCATAACAAAACTAACTCAATTACATGATAAATCTCATCCAACCCATGACCGTCCAGCAAGCCTACGATGGAATTACTCACGCACGGCGGTGAGCATCATGAAATTGGTGATGGAGGATGGTTGATGATGACGACGGCGACGAATCCCCCTCTCCGGAGCCCCGAACGGACTCCAGATCAGCCCCCGAGAGAGATTAGGGCTTGGCGGCGGCTCCGTATCATAAAACGCGATGATTTCTTCTCTCTAACTTGTATGGTTTGAATGGAACTAACCCGGACTGACGCTGTTTTCAGCAGAATTGGCATGATATTGTTTTATGTGCAGAAAACAAAAGTTCTCGGAATGACCTGAAACTCCAGGAACATCTTAGGAAAAATAATAAAAAATCCTCGCCAAAGATGAAGGCCAGGGGGCCCACACCCTGTTCACGAGGGTGGGGGGCGCCCCCCCTCCTGGGCGCGCCCCCTACCTCGTGGGCTCCCTGGTGGCCCTCCGACGCCAACTCCAACTCCATATATTGGCTTTCGGGGAGAAAAAAAATCAGAGAGAAGAAATCATCGCGTTTTACGATATGGAGCCGCCGCCAAGACCTAATCTCTCTCGGGAGGGCTGATCTGGAGTCCGTTCGGGGCTCCAGAGAGGGGGATTCGTCGCCGTCGTCATCATCAACCATCCTCCATCACCAATTTCATGATGCTCACCGCCGTGCGTGAGTAATTCCATCGTAGGCTTGCTGGACGGTGATGGGTTGGATGCGATTTATCATGTAATCGAGTCAGTTTTGTTAGGGTTTGATCCCTAGTATCCACTATGTTCTGAGATTGATGTTGCTATGACTTTGCTATGCTTAATGCTTGTCACTAGGGCCCGAGTGCCATGATTTCAGATCTGAACCTATTATGTTTTCATGAATATATGTGTGTTCTTGATCCTATCTTACAAGTCTATAGTCACCTACTATGTGTTATGATCCGGCAACCCCGAAGTGACAATAATCGGGACCACTCCCGGTGATGACCATAGTTTGAGGAGTTCATGTATTCACTATGTGTTAATGCTTTGTTCTGGTTCTCTATTAAAAGGAGGCCTTAATATCCCTTAGTTTCCAATAGGACCCCGCTGCCACGGGAGGGTAGGACAAAAGATGTCATGCAAGTTCTTTTCCATAAGCATGTATGACTATATACGGAATACATGCCTACATTACATTGATGAATTGGAGCTAGTTCTGTGTCACCCTATGTTATGACTGTTACATGATGAACTGCATCCAGCATAATTATCCATCACTAATCCGGTGCCTACGAGTTTTCCATATACTGGTTCTCGCTTATTTACTTTTCCGTTGCTACTGTTACAATCACTACAAAATACCAAAAACATTACTTTGGCTGTCTTTACTTTTGTTACTGTTACCACCACTATCATATTACTTTGCTACTAAACACTTTGCTGCAGATACTAAGTTTCAGGTGTGGTTGAATTGACAACTCAGCTGCTAATACTTGAAAATATTCTTTGGCTCCCCTTGCATCGAATCAATAAATTTGGGTTGAATACTCTACCCTCAAAAACTGTTGCGATCCCCTATACTTGTGGGTTATCAAGACCTTTTTCTGGCATCGTTGCCGGGGAGCATAGCTCTATTCTTTGAGTCACTTGGGATTTATATCTGCTGGACACTATGAAGAACTTGAAAGACGATCGAACTACTATTTTGCCCTCAACTACGAGGGGAGGTAAGGAACTTCCATCTAGCTCTGCACTAGATTCTCCTTCCGTTATAAGTAAGCTTGGGACACCTAAACCTGCTACTGCTATGAATTCTGATATGTCGCATGTTATTGATGATGCCACTTCTGCTATGCATGATACTTATGATGAAACTACTTCTATGCTTGATACTACTATGCCCCTTGGTGAATTCCTTGATGAGCAAATTGCTAGGTCTAGAGAAAGAGAAATTATTGAATCTGAATACAATGATGAGAGTGATGATGAAAATATGCCTGCTATTCCTGAGGGTTATCTTTTTGATGCAGAATCTTCTGCAGCTATTTTTGCTTGCCAGGATAGATACGAACTTAAGAGGTTGCTAGTTAAATGGGGTAAAGAATCTCTTAGAGATAGAATGAGAACCGACCCTGCTTTTGCTACTTCACCTATCTGTGTTCCCGATAAGGATTATTATGAATTTTCTGTTGATCCAGATATAATTACTTTGGTTGAATCTGATCCTTTCTATGGCTATGAATCTGAAACTGTTGTGGCACATCTTACTAAGTTAAATGATATAGCCGCCCTTTTTACTAATGATGAGAGATCGCGCTACCTTTATTTACTCAAAATATTTCCGTTCTCATTAAAGGGTGATGCTAAGATATGGTTTAATTCTCTTGATCCTGGTTGTGTGCGTAGTCCCCAGGATATGATTTATTACTTTTCTGCTAAATATTTCCCTGCTCATAAGAAACAAGCTGCTTTGAGGGAAATATACAACTTCGTGCAAATTGAAGAAGAGTGTCTCCCACTAGCTTGGGGGAGGCTTCTCAAGTTACTTAATGCTTTGCCTGATCATCCTCTTAAGAAACCTGAAATGCTTGATATCTTTTATAATGGACTAACTGATGCTTCCAGAGATTACCTGGATAGTTGTGCTGGTTATCTTTTCAGGGAAAGAACACTGGATGAAGCTGAAATTCTATTGAATAATATGTTGACAAATGAAAATAAATGGGCACCTCCTGAGCCAACTCCCGAGCCAGCTCCTGAGCCAATTACTGGGCCTATTCCTAAACCAACACCGAAGAAGAGAGGTGTTCTATTTCTCAGTCCCGAAGATATGCAAGAGGCAAAGAAATCTATGAAAGAAAAAGGTATTAAAGTTGAAGATATTAAGAATTTACCTCCTATTGAAGAAATACACGGCCTTAATTTACCGCCTGTTGAAGAAGTATATGATCTCAATTCCTTATTCATTGAATAACCTCCTGATCCCGATATCCTGGCACAGGTAGTAAAGGTAAATTCTCTTTATAGATATGATAAAGCTGAAGTCCCTCCTACTAAAATTGCTAGTCAGTGCTTGGATGAGTTTGATGACTTTATGTTTAAGCAAGATGACTTTAATGCTTATTTTGGTAGAGAATTAAAACAGAATACCTTTATGATTAAACGCTTGGGTGATTATATGGCTAATATTAGAGGTGAACTTAAACTTGTTAGCAAACATGCTTCTATGGTTACCACTCAAGTAGAACAAGTACTTAAAGCTCAAAAAGAAGTGCTTGATGAAATGAATAGTCAGAAAAATGATTATGCTGTTAGAGTGGCTACTAGAACTGGTAGAATGACTTAGGAACCTTTGTATCCTGAAGGCCACCCTAAGAGAATCGAGCAAGATTCTCAGAGAAATAATATTGATGTACCTAGTTCTTCTAAAAGGAAGAAAAAGAAAAATGATAGGACTTTGCAAACTTCTAGTGAACCTATTGCTAAACCACCTGAGAATCCAAATGATATCTCTATTTCTGATGCTGAAACACAATCAGGTGACGAACATGAACCTAGTGAAAATGTTAATGATAATGTGCATGTTGATGCTCAACCTAGCAAAGACAATGATGTAGAGATTGAACCTGCTGTTGATCTTGATAACCCACAATCAAGGAATCAACGTTATGATACAAGAGACTTCGTTGCTAGGAAACATGGTAAAGAAAGGGAACCATGGGTTCAGAAACCCATGCCTTTTCCTTTGAAACCATCCAAGAAAAAGGACGATGAGGATTTTGAGCGCTTTGCTGAAATGATTAGACCCATCTTTTTGCGTATGCGATTAACTGATGTGCTCAAAACAAATCCTTCTGCTAAGTATATGAAGGATATCATTACTAATAAAAGAAAGATACCGGAAGCTGAAATTTCCACCATGCTTGCTAATTATACTTTTAAGGGTGGAATACCAAAGAAACTTGGAGATCCAGGAGTGCCTACTATACCATGCTCCATTAAGAGAAATTATGTTAAAAATGCTTTATGTGATCTTGGAGCCAGTGTTAGTGTTATGCCTCTCTCTTTATATCGTAGACTTGACTTGAATAAGTTGACACCTACTGAAATATCTTTGCAAATGGCTGATAAATCAACTGCTATACCTGTCGGTATTTGTGAGGATGTGCCTGTTGTAGTTGCGAACGTAACTATTTTAACAGACTTTGTTATTCTTGATATTCCCGAGGATGATAGTATGTCTATTAATCTTGGAAGACTTTTCCTTAATACTGCAGGGGCTGTTATTGATTGCAACAAAGGCAATGTCACTTCTCATGTTAATGGTAATGAGCACACGATACACTTTCCGAGGAAACAACCTCAAGTTTATAGTATCAACTCTATTGGAAAAATTCCATCGATTATATTTGGAGGTTTTGAATTTCCTCTCCCTCCTGTCAAGAAAAAGTATGATATTCTTATTGTTGGGGATTTTCATATCCCCGTTGAGGTAACTTAGTGTTATTCGAAATTCTCCTGTTCCGTGATTATTCGGAATGAGTTTGTTAACAAGACTCGATCAACCTTGTTAGTGGGTTCATTTTGATGATCACGAGATGGATGAAACTAGAAGCACAACCTTCTATACCCTCTTTATATTTTCTGTTATTTAGTAGAAATAAAGTAAAATAGTATTTTTCCGTCTGTCTCCTGACTTATCCGTGCAATATAAAAATATCCCGAAAATAAAAGTCCTCAAAATGCCATGCCAATTTAATATGATTTTTCGGGAATATTTGAGGATTTACCGTACAAAAATTACCGCGGGGGGAGCTGCCACCTAGCCACGAGGGTGGAGGGCGCGCCCTACCACCCTGGGCGCGCCCCCTGCCTCATGGGCCCATGGTGGCCCTCCTCCACTTATCCCTGCACCCATCTTCTTCCTCCTTTTCACACAAACACGAAAAACCAACTCAAGCACGAGTTCCATCCCCCGTTGCTGTGATTTTCGATCTCCTTGCTTAAAGCACCTCTCGCAAAACTGCTTGGGGAGATTGTTCCTTGGTATGTGACTCCTCCATTGGTCCAATTAGTTTTTGTTCTAGTGCTTTACTCATTGCAAATTTGTGCTGCATAGGTGACCATGTTCTTGAGCTTGCATGTCAAACTTATATGGTTCCAAGTAGTTCTAATGCTTGATATAGGCTCTAGGCACTTGTGGGAGTTGTTGCTATCGATTTTATTGAAGTTGGTTCACTTTTATTTGAAGTTACTAAAAATTTCAGATTATTTCAGAAAATAATGAAGAGACTTTTAAGGGGCTCGTCGAGCCGAAGCTCGAAGGAAAACCAAAAGGAAGAAGAGCAGAAGCCCAAATTTAATTTGCCTCGCACCGCGGAGGTCCGGCCGTGTGAATGGCCTTCTGATGACTTCTTGAGGAGAGCCGGGATTTATGAGGATTTCTATTTATTGATTGAGAATGCTGGCCTCACCGACTTCCTCCGTGACCAACGTCATCAGTATCTCTTACTCACAAATACTTTTGTGCAAAACTTCTACTTTTTCCCTAAGAAATCACCTCCATCAGTAGAGTTTCATTTATATGACATTGTTAAGGAGATGCCATTAGCTGAATTTTGCGAGGTTTGCAAAATACCCTTTGAAGGCACCTTGGATGAACCACACCGTAACGAAGTAGAAGCTTTTATTAACACTATCTCTGTGGGAGAAACCAGGAAGGTTTCGGATGCAAGGATTACTAGCATACATTTTCCTGTTTTACACTACTTTGCCTTATTTTCTAGTCGTTGCTTGATTGGACGTGGGAACTGTGGAAACCTTAGTGTTCCTGATATTATTATTTTGTTCCATGGTTTACACCACAATAACTCTGTTAGTATGGGTGGAATTGTTGCTAGATGTTTAAGTCTGAATCGTACTAAGGGCCCCATCTTTGGAGGCATTTATGCTTCATGCCTAGCTGAATATTTTGAAATACGTATTAGGCATGAGGAGAAGGAAGAAACATCGTTGCCCCGTGCTTATTTAGATTATAAGAGTATGCTAGCGCATGACTTTCTTGTTAAGAGTCGTGAAGGGGAGCTCAAATATAAATTATACTTTGATAAACATCACCTTGAGACTATTACTTTGCCTGCTCCCTCTTTGTTTAACTTGTCTGTAGGTCCTCACATTGTTCCGTGGGCGGCCATTCAAGCCTATCGGAATCCTATACCAGCCCCGGAATCGGAGCCACAAGATGAGCCTCCACGACAGTCTGTTTATTCTTGGGATCCAGAGGTGGTTGCCACCCAGTGGCAGTCAGAGTCTTCTTCATCGCAGTATGACCCAGCTTCACCTACGGGTATCCGCCAGGCTATCCCTGGCAATAGACCAACTTAGGCCAAAAGCCTAAGCTTGGGGGAGTACGTATTTCTCACCGACATTACATTCATGTTCACACACACTCATTGCTAGATGTCGGTGCTCATACTCTTTCACTGTAATATCCATGCTAGTTTATTTTCTTTTTCCTGCTTTCTTCTTGTGTGTTTAATAAACCTTAAAAAAACAAAAAAATAGTAGTAGTTTATTTCTTTGCTGTAGTAATTAAAAAGAAAACCCAAAAATATTTCCCGTTCTTCTTTTGCTTGTTGGGAGCTTTCCCGTGTAAATAGTTTTCTTTCTTTTCTTTGGGGTCGAGAAGACTATATTGAAAATGCTTAGTGGCTCATACATGCATGATTGTTTATTTAACTTAGAGCCCATATTACTTGTCTTCTCTCTTGAGTTGAATGCTTGCAGATTCCAGCTTAGTCCAATGCACGTGCACTCTTATTATTATACACATCGTTCGGTCGTGCAAGTGAAAGGCAATAATGATGATATATGATGGACTTATTGGGATGAGAAAAGCTGGTATGAATTCGACCTCTCTTGTTTTTGTAAATATGATGATTCATCATTGCATATTTACAATGACATTTAGAGATTATAGTTGCTTGTGCCATGCTTGATTAGCTATGAGTTATAATGGTTTACCTTACGTGCCAACATGCTATTAGAATGATTATGATGTGGTATGATGGGATGGTATCCTCCTTTAAATGAATTGAGTGACTAGACTTGGCACATGTTCACGCATGTAGTTGAATCAAATCAACATAGCATTCATGATATTTATGTTCATGGTAGATTATATCCTACTCATGCTTGTATTCGGTGTAAATTAATTTTAATGCATGTTTACGACTGTTGTCGCTCTCTCAGTTGGTCGCTTCCCAGTCTTTTGCTAGCCTTCACCTGTACTAAGCGGGAATACTGCTTGTGCATCCAAACTCCTTAAACCCCAAAGTTGTTCCATATGAGTCCACTATACCTACCTATATGCGGTATTTACCTGCCGTTCCAAGTAAATTTGTATGTGCCAAACTCTTAACCTTCAAATGAAATTCTGTTTTGTATGCTCGAGCAGCTCATGTTTCAACTAGGGCTGCCTACATCTTCCATGCTAGGTGGGTTATTCTCAAGAGGAGTAGTGGACTCCGCTCCTAATTCACGAGAAAGGCCGGGATGCCCAGTCCCATGATCCAAAAAGATCAAAGAAAATCAAAATAATCAAACAAAACTCCCCTAGGGCTGTTGTATGTTGGAGGCACTCGTTGTTTCGAGCAAGCCATGGATTGATGCTTGTTGGTGGTTGGGGGAGTATAAACCTTTACCATTCTGTTTGGGAACTGCCTATAATGCATGTAGTATGGAGGATACAGCCATCTCATAGTTGTTACGTTGACAGCAAAAGTATGCCGCTCAAAATGTTATTCAATCTCTATTTTAAAACCAAGCTCTGGCACCTCTACAAATCCCTGCTTCCCTCTGCGAAGGGCCTATCTATTTACTTTTATGTTGAGTCATCATCCTTCTTATTAAAAAGCACCCGCTAGAGAGCACACTGTCATTTGCATTCATTATTATTGGTTTATATTGGGTATGACTTGCCTGGATGTCTTTTACCATGAATTACAATGTTTAGTCAGTCCTTGATCTTTAAAGGTGCTCTGCATTTATGTTTTGCGGTCTCAGAAAGGGCTAGAGAGATACTATTTTGTTATATCATGTTATGATTATTTTGAGAAAGTGTTGTCATCCGAGTTTTGTTATTATAGCTCGCTAGCTGATTATGCTATTGATATGAGTAATTGTGAGACCTATGTGTTATTGTTAGTATGGTTAGTTCAAAATATTTGCTGAAACTTGAATGCTGTCTTTTCATGTTACAACAACAAGAGCAAACAGAGTTTGTAAAAGTTTTTCCTTTTCTCTTTCAGTTTGTCAACTGAATTGCTTGAGGACAAGCAAGGGTTTATGCTTGGGGGAGCTGATACGTCTCCGTTGTATGTACTTTTCCAAACACTTTTGCCCTTGTTTTGGACTCTAACTTGTATGATTTGAATGGAACTAACCCGTACTGACGCTGTTTTCAGCAGAATTGCCATGATGTTGTTTTATGTGCAGAAAAAAAAGTTCTCGGAATGACCTGAAACTCCACTGAACATCTTAGAAAAAATAATAAAAAATCCTCGCCAAAGATGAAGGCCAGGGGGCCCACACCCTGTTCACGAGGGTGGGGGGGCGCGCCCCCCCTCCTGGGTGCGCCCCCTACCTCGTGGGCCCCCTGGTGGCCCTCCGACGCCAACTCCAACTCCATATATTGGCTTTCGGGGAGAAAAAAATCAGAGAGAAGAAATCATCGCGTTTTACGATACGGAGCCACCGCCAAGCCCTAATCTCTCTCGGGAGGGCTGATCTGGAGTCTGTTCGGGGCTCCGGAGAGGGGGATTCGTCGACGTCGTCATCATCAACCATCCTCCATCACCAATTTCATGATGCTCACCGCCGTGCGTGAGTAATTCCATTGTAGGCTTGCTGGACGGTGATGGGTTGGGTGAGATTTATCATATAATCGAGTTAGTTTTGTTAGAGTTTGATCCCTAGTATCCACTATGTTCTGAGATTGATGTTGCTATGACTTTGCTATGCTTAATGCTTGTCACTAGGGCCCGAGTGCCATGATTTCAGATCTGAACCTATTATGTTTTCATGAATATATGTGTGTTCTTGATCCTATCTTGCAAGTCTATAGTCACCTACTATGTGTTATGATCCGAAAACCCCGAAGTGACAATAATCGGGACCACTACCGGTGATGACCATAGTTTGAGGAGTTCATGTATTCACTATGTGTTAATGCTTTGTTCCGGTTCTCTATTAAAAGGAGGCCTTAATATCCCTTAGTTTCCAATAGGACCCCGCTGCCACAGGAGGGTAGGACAAAAGATGTCATGCAAGTTCCTTTCCATAAGCACGTATGACTATATACGGAATACATGCCTACATTACTTTGATGAATTGGAGCTAGTTCTGTGTCACCCTATGTTATGACTGTTACATGACGAACCGCATCTGGCATAATTATCCATCACTAATCCGGTGCCTATGAGTTTTCCATATACTGGTTCTCGCTTATTTACTTTTCCGTTGCTACTGTTACAATCACTACAAAATACCAAAAACATTACTTTGGCTGTCTTTACTTTTGTTACCGTTACCACCACTATCATATTACTTTGCTACTAAACACTTTGCTGCAGATACTAAGTTTCCAGGTGTGGTTGAATTGACAACTCAGCTGCTAATACTTGAGAATATTCTTTGGCTCCCCTTGTGTCGAATCAATAAATTTGGGTTGAATACTCTACCCTCGAAAACTGTTGCGATCCCTTATACTTGTGGGTTATCAGTGACCCAATGACGGTGCAAGAAGGAGACCGTGATGATGGCTCCGGTGACCGAACCGAGTCTGGCCAGGTATATATATTAGTTAAGCCTGTGCTGACTAGCTAATTGATGCATTCATTGTTTTGGTATATGTACACATATTAATTAACTCTCATCTTTCTTCTTTTTTCTAGCCCTCCGGATCGAGCACAACTTTGGTAAGGAGACGAGGCCCGAAGAAAAAGTTGAGCTCGGATGAAAGGTTTGAGATCACAGCAATCACGCGCGACGGCAAACCGATTGAACCCATCCGGACAAAGAACGCATTTGCTACTCAGTGCAGGGTTCTTGTTAGGGACAAGGTCCCGATTAGCATCCACCAATGGTATAAGCCTAAGGAGGAAGACCCTGAGGTGTCTTATGTTAATGATATGCAGAAAGATGATCTTTGGACTGAGCTGAAGGCAAATTTCACCCTACCGCCAGAGGAGGATCCGGAGAAGCCAGTTAAAGAGCAATTAATCAAGTCTTGTGCTCTTAAGAAGATGGCAGGCCTATTTAGGAGGTGGAGGAAAGAGCTGAACAAGTTTGTCGACAAAGAAGAGACACCAGAATTCATCGGCAAATATGAGAAGATCGGAGATCACTGGCCCGCATTTGTGGCCCACAAGACATCGGAAAAGAGTAAGAAGATGTCGGCGACAAACAAGCAAAATGCTACGAAGAAGAAGTTTCACCATCGCACTGGGTCAGGTGGCTACCTCAAAGCCCGGCCTAAGTGGTCCAAGGCTGAGAATGATCTGCTTGATAAAGGGATCGAACCAGAGACAATGAACTGGCCAGACCGTTCCCGGACTTGGTTCTTCGGGGCTGGCTGAACCTTGGACCCTGTATCAGGGAAGTGCTGTTGGACGGACGAGCAACTGAAAATACCAGTCAACAGGCTTCGGCACTATATCGATGCAGCGCAGCAAGGGACGTTCGTTCCAGACAGGGAGAAGGACGAGCTCACAATGGCCCTCGGGAATCCTGAGCACCCTGGACAGACACGAGGCACGCCAGGCTCCATTCCGTGGAAGGTTGGTTTTCCGGACGCAGGGGGTTACAAAACCCAGGAGAGGAGGAAGAAACTGGAGTAGAGCCAACTATAGGCACTGCACGAAACGGTACAAGGGCTAGAGGAACGAGAAGCAGATCGCAACAAACGACCTGCCGAAGCTTCCCCCGAAGCTACCCCGCCATCTCAGCGGAGAAGCAACGTGGCTTCCACCGAGCTGCTTCAGCCGGAGCATGTCTTGACGGCTCCTGCTAGCTACCCCGTGGATTTTATCACGGAGTCTCAAAATTGGCACCTTATGACGCAATGGCAGAACTTCAAAGTCAAGGCGGCTGTCGGCCAAGTTCGACCTTCTGAACCCGGCGCAACTTTTCACTGTCGTCCGATTCCAGAAGGATATGCTAGGGTGACGGTGGACAAAATAACGGAGGGATTTGAGGACCTCCAGCTTGACCACCCTACCAGTGAAGGGGAGACTCGGCTGGGTTCTGCTCTGAAGACTCCATGCCTATGCGGAAGGAGTTCATCAAGCTTCCGAACTGGACGCCTCCTCCTCCTCCTCCGGCGATTCAGGGCACTCCGCCTCCTCCACCGCCTCCTCGTCCGGCGAGTGATGATCAGGGCACTCAGCCTCCTTGTCCGGCGCGTGGCGGCACTCCGCCTCCTTCTCCGCCTGCACCGGCGTGCCCGAACAGCCAGCAGCCGCCTCCTTCTCCGCCTCGCCAGCAAGGGCGGAAGAGACTCACCGCCGCCCCGGCTGCTCCGGCGCGTCGTAATCCTTCTCCTCCGCCTCGTAAGCAAGCACGAAAGAAGACAGATGCCGCAGCCGCTTCGTCTGCTCTGGCGTCTAGCAGTACAGCCAACAGAGGCGGGAGGCAATACAAATACGGTCCTTCTCTCAAGCCTCTAGAGAAGTTACCGTACGAGAGGACCAAGGAGGAAAACGCGAAGATCATGTGGGGCGAAGTGGACGACTTCTTTGAAGGGTTGAAAGTAAAGAGACATCCACCTCCGGAGGAGAAGGTAGATCCAATGAAAGCAAAGCGCACTATCGATGCCCTGAGGAAATCACCAAAGTCTCCGCCGAGAACCAACTATGAGCGCATTACTGAACAGACATATCTCGAAGCGGAGCGGTCGGGAAGTACTGTCAGACATCAAAGGTCAAAAGAACGTGCAGCTGCGAAAAAAATTGCCCAGCTTGGCGAACAAGAAAATCAATCGTGCCCCCCGCTCAATGTGTCTAGCGGCGACATCGTCGCTAATGCTACGTGGACGGTGGCCGGTTATGGCAATCTTGCAGATTACCTGCCTGACGATCAACTTCCTGATTTCATGGAGGTGGACGAACACTGATACGAGTATGGGAAGCCTCTCGCCAAGGATGAAAAATCTCTAACAACGATGATGCGAAGATTCCATAATTGGTACATGAAAACCTGCAGAGAGTCTGGTGGGACGAATACTTGGTATCTGAACATTAAAGAGGAGCACGACCTCGATGGAACTGATCTGTTGCCTGTTCCATTTGAGGAGTTCTTCGAGTTCTTCAATCAAAAGGCCCTCGATAAATTAACGGTCTTTTGCTACTGTCTGTAAGTACTATTTCTGTCGTTAAGTCTCTATATATAGCTCAGCTCTTTCATTGCATGTATTTATAATTAATTATCCTCACTATATTATGCAGATTGAAGATCGTCGAGTGTAGAAAACAAGAAATGTATGATATTGGGTTCATTAACACAAATATCACAGATGAAATTCAGGTTAAAAAGCACGCCGAAGAGGCCGAGGCCAACTTGCTACAATCGTTGATCAAAAATCAAAACAAAGATACCATACTCTTTCCTTACAACTTCAAGTGAGTGTTACTATCGTGTGCATATTCGGTTTCCCTTATTACTCGAGCGAGGTTATAGTAATGTAATTGATGAGTTATGCATACGTGCGCAGCTTCCACTATGTTCTTCTGGAGATTAAGCTTGAGTGGGGACTAGTAACCGTCTTAGACTCGAGACGAAAAGATCCCGAAACCTATGCGGACGTGACTAAAATGCTCAACAAGTAAGTTCAATCGATCATTATCGCACCATATCGGCAACTTTTTGTTCATTTCCTGATATCTCAAGTAATAATAATTATTTTCTTTGTCTTGCAGGATTTGGAAACAGTTCACCGCAGAAGCTCCGGGACTACCGAAGGAGCTGCGATATACATACCCGAAAGTAAGTACTACTGGCTAGCTAGTTGCGCGCATCTCCCATTGATTCTATAGCTATACTTTCATCAGTGCCATTTATAATGCTTCATTATCAGTTTGATTGACCTCTATTTCTCGTAAAGTGCTTGTGGCAGGAACAAGGGAATAATTACTGTGGATAATATGTGTGCGAGTTCATCTACAACGCGACTTTGAAAAATAAGCGGGGCTACTCTAAAAGACAATATGAAGTGCGTAAGCAATAATATTCACAATTTCATTTTATTACACCATCATTTCTGTTGAGTTTCATTCATATATATGTATTAATTAACCCCCTTCTTCAAATTAGACGTGGCAGATGCGGAATGAACTCCTAGAACAAGATAGCATGAAAGCAATTCCAGAGGAATTGGCGGGATTCTTTCTTGACCACATCATCAATAAAGCCGGAGAATACCATGTGGAAGTTGATTTCAATTGCTAGGGGATTGTAAGAGATCTTACATATTGTATATGTATGTAGCCAGTAGCGTCGGATAGATAATACGAAAACTTGTTGTTCGACCAATCTCTCGGAGAAGGAGAGGTCGATCGATCACTTCTCTCGGTATGCATGACGAACTTCTATAGTTAATGGTTCCCTTCATTTTCTTACTAGCTAGCGTGTCGAGGGCCTCTCTATGTATAGTACGTAGCGTTGACCAAGCACGGACATAAGAGAGGACACTTCTCTCTATTAATTAGCTAGCTAACACAATATATGGAACACCTAAATTAACCCCCCAAAAACCCCCAACCCCCCCCCCCCCTTTCAAAAAAAAACAAAAACCCCAGCCACTGAAATGCTGACGTGTGGATGCCTTTTGGTCCCGGTTGGTGCCACCAACTGGGACCAAAGGCCCTCCTGCCTGGGCTCGGCGCACCGGCCACGTGGAGGCCCATCTGGAGGCCCATCTGTCCCGGTTCGTGTTAGAATCGGGACTAAAGGTCTAGGGCATTAGTAACGACCCTTTAGTCCCGGTTCAAGAACCGGGACAAAAGGCCCTCACCAACCGGGACTAATAGGGGTTTTTCTACTAGTGACTCCTCGGCTAAATTTATACTATGTTTGTTCTTATTGTTGGTATTTTTGCAGAACAAGGTCTTTAGGTGCAAGATCACCGTCCAGGGTATTGCGTCCAACCACACTTGGAAGGCTATGGAGGATGGTGATGCATATCATTGTACTAATCTGAATTGTGTTAACAGGACTGCTAGCCCTAGGTCTCTTTAATTATTTGTTACGTGTTTTGGTTTTGTTGTAATGAGGTTTTGAACTGATATCTTTGCTGCTGTAGGTACAAGCTTCCTATAATCGCAGCTGATGGAAACGCTGCAGTGGAAATGGTTTTCTTTGATGATGTTGATAGGGATGTTGTGCGCAGGCCAGCCGATCAGGTGCTGGAGAGTTTTCTAGCAAATAGCTCCGTCATGCCAGCAAAGATAATGGCTCTGGTTGGAAGGAAATATATTGTAGAGGTCACTGTGTCAAAGTATTCTTGTAGGAGAAACAAGGATGGGCTGAGCTTTCAAGTGCTCAGATTTTTCACGGAGGGTGGTTCTATGTACCATGATTTTGTTGTGGGTGTGGGTTCTTCCAGTAGCGCTCCAATGCAGCAAGTTCCATTTTCTGGTTAGTGTTTTTTGTCAAGCTTGAATTTTTCCTAATTAGTATTCAGCTGTATTCATTCATCCGTAAGATTTACGCAGGAGGTGTACATACCAGCCATGCAGGGCTTCCTCAGGGTACCTGCTCGCTTCCAGTGGCAATGGAGGCCTGCTCCGGTGCTCCTCCCTAACCTAATTTCGGAGGGGTATTTTTGCCCCTGCGATTTTTTTTTCTGGCCCGCCGTAGCCCAGATCCAAGCCCTGTCTAGCCCTGCCAAGCCATGTATAGCCCAGATCGTATACGTATAGTACCTGGTCCGAAAAAAAACATCACACGACCCCACGACCACGTAGGACCTGCTGGATCCAATCATTCACGCAGCTCCATCAATCTCGCGAGCATTCATGCCGCTCCATAATTCACGCGGTAGATCTCCAGCGGGGCGCGCAGGGCTATCTCGTCGCCGACGATCTCGTCGGACAGCGGGCGCGACAACATCGTGAATCTCCAGCGCTCACAGGTACCGCATCCTGCATCCCCCCGCACCCCTCTAGTCTCGCTCGCGGCAACATCGAACGAACTGCCGCCGTCAGAGATAGTGGTTAGCCTACCGGGGCGGGAAACCTACCTACCCGGCAGCGCACGCAATCGTGGATCTTGTTCAGGTAGTGCTGCTCCTCGTGATATGGGTTTCTTCAATGTAGGGTTCACGTAGCGTCTGTTGCCGTCTGCTGTGTCCACCAGGACTATCATTATTTGATGTGGCGGCTAACCTAGGTATCCGGCGGCAGAGGTAATCACAGATCTAGCTAGGTTTTGTAGTGCTGCTCCTTGCGATTGAAAGTGATCACGATGGGTGTCGTGGCCATCTTCCTGACTTGGTTTGGCAGATCTGAACGGCCTCGGTTGGGGTTGTTTACATAACATCCGTGATCGTGAGCTATGTGTAGATATTTCATCATTGATAATGTTTTCATCATTTGTTGTAGGAAATGGCGGACGAGGAGTTAACTGATATGATGGTAGACATGGAGTTTGGAGAACTGATGAAAGACTGGATAGAAGATTGGTCAGATGATGAAAATTCAGATCTTGGGAATCAGTCAGAGAATGGGAACGAATGGGAAGATTTGAATGTGAGTGACATTACCATGTTGTAATATTTTGGTGCCATCCTACAACATTATATTTTTGTGTTGAAAATTTGTAGATGGATGAGCATGATGATGGTCAGGAAACAATTCGGAGCTCTCAAATGAAGATTACATTAGTCAGGTACGTAAGTGAAAAAATTTATTGGCATGCAAATTGAATTCATTCTGGAATATTATATGATAAGTAATTATGTATTTGTGTTGTATTTTCAGTTCATTTCCGAATGTCATAATGCGTACGACTATTACGGTGAATCCGACGCGGAGACAAGCCTTAACGACGAATCATCAAATGCACTTGATTCTGGGGATTCTCAGTCGTCGGTCACCATGAGTGAGGTATTTGTGTAATCAATGTTCTATGAAAGTAATGTTAAACCATACAAAACAGTTTTCATGACTATGTTTTGACTGTGTAGGTGACAGAAGATGGTGGGGTAATGAATGTCCAAGATACTGCCAGTGTGGATGATAAGAGGGATATGTTCATGCAGATAATGGACATGACTTTTATGACTCACGATGCTGCGTATGATTTCTACAACAGCTATGCTAGAGCTAATGGTTTCAGCATTAGGAAGAATAAGGTCAGGTATACCAAAACCGAGGCACATCTTATGCGTTATAGGAAGTTTGTTTGTTCCAGACAAGGGAAACGTGACAGCAAGTTGCTAACCGAGGAAGGGCACAGCCGTCGGCTCAGAGCCGAGACACGCTGCTTTTGCAAAGCACACCTGACTGTCAAGCTTGACCAAAAGCGTGGGGTTTGGTATGTTGCAAGTTTTGAGGACAAGCATAGCCATATGTTGGCAGGACCGGACGAGGTACCTTTTTTTTGGTCCCACAGAAAAATCAAAGAGTTTCAGAAGCATGAGATAATGTCCATGGGAGCGGCAGGGATTAGAATTCACGACATGATGGATTCCCTCATCAGCAAACATGTATGGTATGGCGGTGTTGGTTTTACCAGGCGTGAAATATACAACCTTTGTGCCAGGGAGAAGAGGATGCTGCTTTCAAAAGGTGATGCTGCCACAACCATAGGCATCATGGCCAGTAGGAAACAGAGGGATCCTAGCTTCTTTTTCGAGTACATGCTAGATAAGGAAGGACACTTGAATAGGATGTTCTGGTGTGACTCCCAGTCTCGTCATGACTATGAGGACTTTGGCGACGTGCTTGTATTTGACAGAACGTACAAGATGAACCGCTATGGTATGCCATTCATACCTTTTGTTGGTCTTAACAATCACCGGAAGACCACTGTTTTTGGTTGTGCCATAGTTTCGGACGAGACCGAACAGACATACGTGTGGCTGCTGCAGACTTTTTTGAGGTCCATGTGTCAAAAGATGCCGAAGAGTGTAATCACAGACGCCGACGCTGCGATGATCAAGGCAATTCGCTAAGTCTTGCCAGACATGTGGCACCGTATATGTACGTGGTATATAGAAAAAAATATGAAGATTCACCTCAGTCCCATGTCCTTGAAGGAGTTCCAAACCCTTCTGTACTACAACACGTCCACGGCCACGTTTGAGGAGAGATGGCACGCGTTTACCAAAAGATGGCAGTCGGAAAAAATAGTAACATGGTTGAGATGGATGTATAAGAAGAGGAGACTGTGGGCCGCGGCTTATCTGACAGAGGGGTTTTGGCTTGGCATGAAAAGCAACAAGCGGAGTGAAAGCCTAAACTCATGCCTTCACCTCCACCTAGACGGTGAAATGACCCTGGTGGATAAGATTTTGCATTATGAGAACGCTGTTGTACGTATCTGTGAAAACGAGGCGCGAGATGACTGCATGGCCTCACAGAGTTTACTGGTGCCAGTTACTAGCTCGAGGGAACTTGAGATAGCTGCTTCTCACGTCTTCACTCTAGCAAACTTCTATATGTTGCAAGATGATCTTAGAAAAATTGATGGCATGGAGATTGTAGAAATTAAGCTGGGAAATAGATCACAGCAGTACATCGTAGCCTGGAAGAATAACCGGAATAGCCGTTTTTGGGTGGAGTATACAACAGTAAATTCCGCAGAACCTATACGGTGCCGCTGCAGAAGAATGATTCGAAAGGGTCTACCTTGCAAACACATATTCCACGTACTGAAGTACTTGAACATATCTGAAATACCAAAGTGTTTAGTTCTTGTTCGGTTCACGAAACAAGCAAGGTTGGGACTGCCCGCGAGGTGCACAAGCAATCTTTTGGGATATGGTTGGACTGGGGCAGAGGAAAGAATGAAATATAGCCAGGTCAGTGTGTTAGCGTCAGAAGCTATGCATGCGGCATGCAAACACCCAGCTTTGTGGGATCAGTTACAGGATAGTTTGAAGGCTGTGATAGCTAAGAGTCATGAGTATGATCTGCTACAGGAAAATTTGAGCAACAATATAAATGACTTCAGTAAGTGTGCAGTTGAATATGTAGACGATGGTGAAGGCAACATGGTCGCAGTTAAAGATCCTATGAAAGTGTCCAGCAAAGGTGCAACAAAGGTAGATGAGAACCGCCCTGTCTCGAAAAATGGTAGACCACTCTCTTTTGATGAGTTGAAAACCCGGTGCGGCACTTGCAAATTGCTAGGACACACTAAACGTAGCAAGAAATGCAAACTGAATCAGAAGTAAGTGTTTGTATGCATTCTGGATTATTGAAAAATTTATCATTCATTAACTTATCTTGTCTTCTATGATGTGCAGAACAATGGAGAAGGAAGAAGTGTAGAACACTTGCTTCAATTTTTTACGGATGAATCGAGTGAACATGGCAGTATATCCTTTTCACATTATGGCATCAATTTTAGTTCGACGTTTAACATCGTGTTTGGATCCTATATATATCTTCTATACCTAAATAGCTAGCCCCCACTACTAGATTTGTCTACACATGCGTGCTTCCACATCACCTCAATTATTTACAGCCTTCCGATTAAAATTGTGTGGCATCAAGGAATCATGCATGTGCTCATAAGTTACTTTTTGCATTAATGTAAATTATGCCACCTCATTGGTCATGCATGCCTTTTTTTCCCAACGCATGCATGCATTTTTTGCATTAACCTATCAACTCAAACAACGCCACTTCATCAATCATGTCTTCTATTTGTGGGGATTTTTTTCTCTTTTATACATCATTTTGCCACACACACTTCTTTTAAGTTTTATCTTTTTTAACATGTAAAACTCTTACATTTAATTTCATTGGTTTTAAGCACTAATTTATGGATTGGTTTTAACACGGTTCCCGCAGCAACGCGCGGGGCATCATCTAGTTGTAGCAACTCGATCGACACTTTGTTTAGTGGGAGTGTCAAATTTTTACATCTCTAAATAAACAACAAAATATGACCTAAATAAATTACACCTATAAATTAGAAAGAATATTGTACATTTCCCCTCCCCACGTCCTAACTGCCATTAAATCACCTAACTTACCACTCCCCACCACACATTCACCCACCTACCTCGCGCGCCGGTTCGAACTCCCCTTATCCCCACCTACAGTAGATCGAGAAAACCCCCGCCGACGACCGCTGCAGCCGCCTCCATGGAGAAAAGCCTCGGCTGGCAGAGAGCGATGATGAAGCTCACCGGCGATGACGAGGGGTGGTGCGCCCAGTTGGCGGAGGTGTGCGGCTGGTTCCCCGGCACAGAGATGTTGGTCAACCACGCGCGTGGCCTCGTCAAAGTCCTCACCGATGCAAAGAAGAAGCACGCCTTCCCCTACGGCTGCGGCGTCCCGCCGGCTCTCCTCGTCTGGGCAATGCAAGAGGCCACGCTGAGCGACTCCCCTGTTCAGCGCGCAAGGTGGTGGATGTACCGCTCCACCACCATGACGCTGCGGCTAGATCCAGCATGCGTCGCGTCGATGGCGGAGCGCGTCGACGTCGAGCTCGCTATCCCTGCGCCCGTGAGCCCGGACTACCAGGTCCGCCACGTGCCGAAGCCAGTCCTGCCGTTGAGCTCTGACATCATGGAGGACGACGTGGGCGAGGTACTGCTCATCCCTGATGACCCTGAGGAGGGCGAGGAGGACGCCGTGCAGATGGTAGCGCCGGTTGCCGTGGAGGGTGGCAAAACAATGCCCATCGACGTCGAGCTCCTTCCCCTGCACCCTGACATAGTGAAGGTGGAAGAAGAGGAGGTGGCTCAGGATCAGGTGGCGCCGGCGATGGTCAAGAAGAAGGCTTCTCCGTGTGTGGTGCGCCGCTCACGCCGCCTCAAATTTCTGAAGAAGTGAAGATGGGCACAGTTGCTGAAGGAGGAGGAAGCTGCTGGTTATCTTAGGTATGCTGTTATATGTTTCAGCATATAAGTTTGCTGTTCTCCTAGTTGCTACTAGGCTCCTTCAGCTCCATGCTTGCTTTTGATGTAATAATGATCGATGTAGGGTGGATTGTGTCGTCGCTTGTGAACTTGTTTGGGTCATTGCGCGGTTTGGCTGGCCTGTGTTGGCCTTCTGGGATGTTGCGATGTCATGCTGGTAGCGTTTTAATCCTTCTCTTTTTAGACTGAACTTGGTTGTGAACTTTGGTGGTTTTCAGTAATGAAAATCGGAAGGGGCAAGCCCTTCTTTGATCAAAAAAAAATTGGGCTTGATGTTGGTTAGGTGTGCTTTTCTCCAGGTAATTATATAAGTTATGGAATCAGTACGGTTTGGTCGGGTTCTTTGTGGCTAAAGAACTGAATATCTATTGCCTACCCTAAGTGTGAAGTTCAGTTAAATTTCAATATGTACTGTGGTTTTGCTTCAGTGTTGAATCAAAGGTGTAGGTGCTGCTAGATGTTGCTCCTATGTTGCAACAAGACAATGAGGTGGGCAGCTGCACAAATCAGTAGTGTTGCTATGTGATGTGCCCATGTGCATCACTTACCAAATATAGAACATGACAAAACTGCAGAGTCTGCCAAATGTAGAACATGCCAAAAGTGCATTGTCTACCAATCATGATGGCCCCATGTTATTTCTGCTGCAATGTCTATTACACTTTGCCCATAAACTGAGTAGCAAATAATTCATCAGGATTTCATCATGTCAACTACAATGATGTCAATAACTTTATGAACAATCTACTTGGTAACTATGACAACAATCATAGTGGCAAGCAGGCCAAGATACAGAAGACCTCCAAATCCTAAAATCCTATCCCTATAGAGCAATATTTCCTTGTGCATCTTAACCATTGCCCTCTTTTCTTTCTCATTCCTTTTAATTTCAGCTTCACATTCTGTAATCTTAGTCTCCAGTTTCTTGTTCTTCATGGCTATAAAAAATTGTAGAACGAGAAAAATATTAAGCAAGAACAATTGATAGTTGAAGCCAAAACTTTATTGGTACGACCAAATTGTCTTCTCGAGCGAATTGAATGACCGAATGGTCTGGTACGAGCCTATTGTTTGACAGACACATACACATGTATGTGTCACAATATTCGAGATGCCCTGTTTATTACATAAAAATGATAGAAACCGTAAGATAATCATGCCGTCGAAACCTTCGACCGGACTAAATCCAAAGCACTAAAACTTGACTCTTGCATGCCGCATGAATTCTTCAGGCGCGCCTTTTACTTGCGATTTCGCGAATTTTGTTCTTCACACACTCCATCGTGTTCGAAGGTGACATAATCAACTCGGCGACGAAACGTCTTCTCCTTGCGTCAACGGTGGCCTGCAAAAAATGACATACAGGTTACATGAACCTAATTTTGCACACGACCATAGTAGCTACTCTACAAACGTAAAAAACAGCATACCTGTGAAAAATCACGGGTCATTCGGTCCCCGTCCCAATTCTCTAGACACTGTATGACAAAAAGGCCACAAGAGTTCCTGGTATATATGCAAACATTAGCGGTGGGCAATACGAACATGTGTATTGTTGTTTGAATGTGCATGATGTCCTACTAACTCACCCATCCTCTTGCTGGGGCATGTCATACTCATTGATAGGCCATTTACTAACGTCCGGATATTTCCCTGGTGTAATAAGATTTGCTTGGCGCATATCGTTTTCTATAGCCATTCGCTATAAAGAGGATAGTGTTAAAGAAGAATCATAAACAACATGTAAGACCAATGGTACAAAAGTTGGTTATACTACCAGTGCTTTCATAGTCTTTTCTGTCTGGTCCAGAGGATAGAGTGAATCGAGAACTTGGAATTCTTGCTTGATCAAGTGCATGACCACGGTCATCCAGTGGGCATTTTCGATATTCAACGTGATATACGTCTACAGTGCAAAAACCAATTATGGATCAAACGTAATACTAGATGTAATGTCCTGAAGTGAAGAATTACAAACATAACATACCTTATCACACACAATATACTCTTTCGTGACTCTATTAACTGCTCCAGCTTTAGACAGAGCACTGTCCATGTTGCAGCTCGACGACAATGGATCATCTCGTGCGATAGCACGATCTACAAGGAATTTGGACCTCCACGCTGGACAGAGGTAACGATCATGACCAATGCGCAGCTCCAAATGTCCCATATAAGCATCAATAACCTTCATAGAATATCAGGGCATTACATGTTGAAAGTTGAGACATAGATTATTGACAATTTAAATAACAAAACATGCAATTAGTACTTGCATCGTCCGAGAGCCATCTATGAGTTAGTACCGGTTGAATCCTTTCGGAAGTCAGAGATATACCACGCCCTTCACTGTAGTAAATTTTCTTCCCCATATTCTTGTCGGTGCTAGCAGCTAACTTGACAAATGAAACAGCTGCATCAATTATTTTCGGCGTTAACTCATCCAGCTCATCAATTTTAGAAAAGAGAGTTGCATGAAATAATATGAATGTCAACAATGGTGATCATATGCATTTGTAGTATACAACAAACCAACAAAGTTAGTTACGATACCTCTACTAGCAGAACGGGTACCGGAGGGTTTTTGACCACGGTTGGTATGCCTGCTGGGCTTGTCAAGTGCGTAGGGGGATTCAAATTTCTTGGGAATGGTCCGCTTCCGCTTACCGGACATAACTTCCTCATCCTTATCGACTGTTGCACCCTTTTTTCCATTCACCTTAGCCATTAACTTGCTGACAGAAGATGGACAAATGTCTATGTCCGATGAAGGTGCTTGTGTAGAATTACCAACGATCCAAGGGTTTTCGGGTGTAGCGCCACATTCATCATTACGCTTAATAGGTGAAGCTTCCTTGTGTCCATTCATCTTTGCTGGGGTTTTCTGTTTGGCAAACAAAATGGTGTGAACATTTCAGCCCGTAAAAAATTGAAGGACAAAATTATAGACAGAAATATATATACATAGTACCTCAGGTACGGTTTTATGGTTGGGAACTACTTCATCAGGCTGCGTCATGTCAATGACAGGCTCTCCGTGTGAGTCTATGTCATCCTTGTACACGAATTCCTTCTTTTCATATGGACCGTTCTCGAACGAATCCACTTCTTGATCCACATCATTGTCCACGGATGGCACGGCAGCAGCCGGCGTGTACATGACACCTGATTTGTTCATCTTCTCCAACAACCTCTGCAATAGATATATAAAGTTAAGAATGCTTGCATGGTTTAAAACAGGGAACAAACTGTAAACTATTATGTTATGGTGTGACACCTCAGCAACTTGATCAGGGATTTGCCTCATCTGGGTGTGTATGAAGTCCATGCACCGCTTCATTAGAAGCTCCATCAAATCTTCCGACATTGGGGCTGTCGTTGACTTCTTTGCGTTTCCATTAGCAGGTTTGGTTTTTGGCTTCATGGCAGGCACATTACATGGGATTTTGGGCTCCTGCACCCTATACTCTTGGGTGATATTATTTTCGATCTGCATGCGATATTGAAGTACATGTGATGAATTAAAAATAAATATTATTTAGTTACAAAACATTTAAGAAAGACAGAACACAATGGCTTACCTTGACGTTACCACGGGCGCGCCCTTTGTCATAGTCGAACCGATCTCTCCTAGTGGCTGCACCTTCGGTCCAGTTCCTCATAAGAGGTTGTATGGAGAAGTTGGGATTATAGGCGCAATCGCCTTCGACAGGTTGCACCTTCTCCCAGTACAAGTACTACAAAAATATATAAGGATTTAGAGTTAGTTCAATACATCACATAAAATTGCAATGATATAATAATTGACATTATGCAATAGGCCTCATTTGTGTACCTACAACAGAGCCAAATTGCCTTTCGGCCATTGGCGTAGGTGTTTGCCTTTCTTGACTATGCGAAGGCAATCGAGTAGAACACGCAGGGTGAAGGCATTCCAGTTAATCTTTGAAATATGTTTCACATCATGGACCAAAGCGTAGTACTGCTTTGGCACAATCTTGCTCGACATGGGAGCAATAATTGTTCCTAATAGGACAAGGACTAATTTCCGAAGAAAATCGTCGTCGGTGGCTTTACTTTTAATTATGTCCTCAATGAGATTATCTATCACTATGTTTTCTGATGTCTTACTGAGAAATTGTGGCGGCACCCGCTCCTTCATGTCCTCTCCTTCTTCAATCAGAATGTCCGAAGCGGAGAGTCCTTGGTTCTCGAGGTTCAAGATGCACTCGACGTCGACCGCACCGAGAGTCACCTCCCCAACCCGCTCTTGTATAATGAATCTGGACTTGCTAGCATCAAAATTCTCAATCATATACCTAATCAGAAGGGTACGCATCTTAATAGATGGTATCTGCAGCATGCTGCGCAATGTTGTATCAGCCACTGTAGCGTGTTGACCGCTCGATAGAGCGGCAACAAGCTTGCACCATTTTTCAACAGCGCACACTATTTCTCCATTCAGCTCGTCCATCCTATAGAAAGAAAATATAAAACTTCGTTACATTTGCCAACACAAATGCAAAAGTAACAATAGACATGCAAAATTATAAAACTTTCTGGCAGCATCAAACAAAAATGCAAAAATAACACTAATGCAAATATAAAACTAACAACATGTATACAGCAACATGCACCCAAGTGTGTGCTGATATGAGGCAATAAAAAAGTAACTACAACTGTTTTTTTTTGAAGTGAAAATTTTAACCACTACAATAAATTAGAGCTTGTGGCCTTAACACAAAATTATATTCATATTCCCTATATTGATTTCAAAGTACATATATACTACAAAAAAGAACTATACCAAAACTTTGATACATATACGGCTGAGCTTTCAAACCCCAACGAGTTACTACCAAACCATGGAGGTACTACTACTACAGATCAGCTTTTCATTCTCCTTTTTACTCCTAATTCAAGTAACTAGCTAAACAATTATGTGCTGCCAATCGTTTATGTGTTGCCAACAACAAGACAAATCCTTAATGCGACCGAGTGAATAGGAGTACTAATCAAACTCATACATACAGGGAACCAAAAGAAGTAGACGAGCAGTGGCCAGCCGGCCGGGCGTTCATGCAGACGCATGCAACAACATAGGCGGCAACGGACTAGTGGTGAAGACACGAAGCTCGGCCGTGTTCTCGTTCCTCCCCGCACGGCGCTGTCGCCGGCTACACATGTGGCCCAGAATGGGAGCACTTCGCGAGTCTGCGTCGAGCCTGTGCGGGATGAGATGCCATGGAGCAGCCGAGCTGTGCATGCGTAGAGATGATGGGCGTACTCATGCGTGCGAACATGGGAGAGAAGGCATACTACTGCTTCATAAAAAATAAATCTCGTTTGGGCTGGGGGGGCCACAGCCCCCTCAGACTTCCACATAGCTCCGCCGGTGAACCTAAGTCCATGAAAGCAACAAGACGGAGGAACTTACTTGATCGGTCGACGAAGATGAAAGAAGTCGGCGATGCATTGTCGACGTAGTTCGTCGAGGGTGGCCAGCACGTGCGGACGATCTCGATCTTCTCGGGGTTTTTGTGGCATGTGGGATGCGGCGGACGGAGGTGTCGACGACTCGCCGGCAGGAGGCGATCTAGACGACGACATGTGCGAGGAGGTTGAGATTATATACGAGGTCGCCTCGGTCTTCGTAACTTCCCTGTGGCCAATCTGGCGATCTATATTTTCCTCCGTTGAATCGAGGCAGAACGTGGTCCTCAATCGTAGGGATTAGGAACATATGGATTAGCATGATCCCGGAATTGTGTAACAGAACGGCAACTACTCCCGTGATCGACGTGCATGTGATCGACGTGCATGGAAAGCGCAGCGTGGTGGGCCCCCACAATATGGATTCAACAGTTATTTGCGGTCTGGGCCGGCCCACCTACCTCTACATTGTTTTTTCCTGAAAATTAATAGCATTGTTTCTTCCCTCAATAAAAAATATTTGTGACACCTATTAGTGATTGTAGACTTGTATATGTTTAACAATATTTATAGTATCTCTATCATTTCTGCAATATTATATATTCAAATGTACTGTTCCTCTTTCCCTTTTAATTTGGTTTTCCTGTTATTTATGTTTTGTCCTTCTTATTCCTAATTGTTTTTTCATGTTTCATAATTCCATATCACTTCTTCTCATATTTTTCAAATTCATATCAAATATGTATGATTAAATGTTGTCCTATTTATGACTTGTTAATTGGTGGGGAAGGTAAACCACTTTCAGACCTGCCCTCCGGCAGACCCGAATGGTCCTGTTTGTACATGGTGCATGTGGAGGCATGCATGAGATGACCCCAACTTTTGTGACCATGTGGGCATGGCCAATGTGGTCCCTCAGGCAAGGTGTGCACAAATTCGGACACAAAACACACGTTGGGTCACGTGGGGGCAGTGTTGTAGGGTTTTGTCGCCGGATAAACCCTAGAAAATGCATTGAGTGTCGGAAATGAACGATATTTGTCATGCATGCATGCCATGATCATCCTAGGGTATGCATAAAGTTTGGGATCATTTGGTGGGACCGGGAAGGTAAACCACTTTCAGACCTGCCCTCCGGCAGACTCGAATGGTCCTGCTTGTACATGGTGCATGTGGAGGCATGCATGAGATGACCCCAACTTTTGGTACCATGTGGGCATGGCCAATGTGGTCCCCCAGGCAAGGTGTGCACAAATTCGGACACAAAACGCACGTTGCGTCATGTGGGGGCAGTGTTGTAGGGTTTTATCGCCGGATAAACCCTAGAAAATGCATTGAATGTCGAAAATGAACGATATTTGTCATGCATGCATGCCATGATCATCCTAGGGTATGCATAAAGTTTGGGATCCTTTGGTGGGACCGGGAAGGTAAACCACTTTCAGACCTGCCCTCCGGCAGACCCGAATGGTCCTGCTTGTACATGGTGCATGTGGAGGCATGCATGAGATGACCCCAACTTTTGGGACCATGTGGGCATGGCCAATGTGGTCCCCCAGGCAGGGTGTGCACAAATTCGGACACAAAACGCACGTTGTGTCACGTGGGGCAGTGTTGTAGGGTTTTGTCGCTAGAAAAACCCTAGAAAATGCAACGGCTGTTAGCAATGAACGATACTTGTCATGCATGCATGCCATGATCATCCTTGGATATGCATAAAGTTTGTGATCATTCGGTTGGACCGGGAAGGTAAACCTGCTTCTAGTACATGGTGCATGTGGAGGCATGCATGCGATTGTCCCAACTACATTTGATTTAAATAATATTTCAAGTATGAAACAGAAAAGAAAATTTATAATTGAAAAAGACAACCATGAAAAGTGAAATAAAAGACAACATTATATCATACATTGTTTAAATTTATAACCGTCAGAACAAAGAAAAGAGGATAATATAGAAAACAGAAGAAAAATTTGAATGAATAAGTGCAATAAAAGACAACATATTATCTTACATTTAAAAAATAATTCAAATATAAAAACGATAAGATCTATTAGAATGTAGAAGTGAAATAAAAGACAACATATTATCTTACATTTAGAAAATATTTCAAATATAAAGAAGAGAACAAAAATTAGAATGAAGAAGTGAAATAAAACAGAACATTTTATCTTACAAACTAAAAATATTTTAAATATAATAAAGATAAGAAATATTAGAATTGGGCCCAAGGCTGCCCTGGGCCAGATCAGTGCGCCGCGGGTAAGGCTTCCTTGGGCCAGCCCGCCCGAATTGGGCCCAAGGCAAAGCCGCGCAGGGCGCAGCGCAACGCACTGCCGTGGGGTGGTGGGAGTTTAGTCCCACCTCGCCAAGCGAGAGAGCGTCGCACCGTTTTATATACCCGACTGCGACTCCCCTCCCAAGCTCCTACCATATGCAGGCAGTACATTGCCTAACTCTAGTCACCTCTGCCCAGTGGGGCCTACTAGCAGCAGAATTATTCTGCACCACGGGCCTGCATCCTGGCCCATGAACCGCTGGGTTCCTAGTCGTATGCAGGCCGTGGTGTATGAATGATCCTGCTCTGGTTGGTGGGCACTTTTTTTTCGCATATTGCCAGGTGTTTTGGTCTTCAAATCACAAACTAAATTATACACATGCTCACTTGCATTGAATACACATTTTCTCTTTGCATATATGCCAAGTTAATGTTTTGACCTTCAAATCACATAATAAATTTTACACATGCACACTTACATGTAATACACATGGCTATTAATGAGATTTCAACAAAATTAGGCCGTGGTGTATGAATTCTCCTCCCAGATGCATGCCATGGTCATGGTAGGGTGTGCATATAGTTTGGGATCATTTGGTGGGACCGGCAAGGAAAACCTCTTTCAAACTTGCCCTCCGGCAAACCCGAATGGTCCGGCTTTTACATGGTTCATGTGGAGGCATGCATCAGATGACCGCAACCTTTTCGGAGCACGTGGGCATGGCCAATGTGGTCCCCCACTTCGGCTATGCACAAATTCGGACACAATACACACGTTGTGTCACGTCGGGGCACTGTTATAGGGTTTGATCGATGCAAAACACCTACAAATTACATCGAGTGACCAAAATGAACGATAGTTGCCATGCATGCTTGCTATGCTCATCGTAGGAAAACCTGCTTCTAGTACATGATTCAGGTGGAGGCACACATGCGATTGTCCCAACTAGATTTCATTTAATAATATTTCAAGTATGAAACAGAAAAAAAAATTATAATTAGGAAAGACAATCATGAAAAGTAAAATAAAAGACAACGTTATATCATACATTGTTTAAATTTATAACCGTCAGAACAAAGAAAATAGGAGAATATAGAAAACAGAAGAAAAATTTGAATGAATAAGTGCAATAAAAGACAACATATTATCTTACATTTAAAAAATAATTCAAATATAAAAAAGATAAGATCTATTAGAATGAAGAAGTGAAATAAAAGACAACATATTATCTTACATTTTGAAGATATTTCAAATATAAAGAAGAGAAAAAAATATTAGAATGAAGAAGTGAAATAAAACACACCATTTTTGTTTATATTTTGTAAATATTATCAATATAAAAAAGAGAACGAACAAATGAAATAAAACGCAATAAAATTTGGCTCACTTTTTAATTTTAATAAACACTGTTAGAAATAATATAGAAAAAAAGAGATTTGATTTTAAATATAAGAAATATAAGCAAGAAAATAAATTTTGGAGTTAAGAATTATAAAAACAAATGAATTTATAAAACACAGATCAGCACGCCGCGGGTAAGGCTGCCCTGGGCCAGCGCGCCCGAATTGGGCCCAAGGCAGAGCCGTGCAGGGCGCAGCGCAACACACTGCCGTGGGGTGGTGGGAGTTTAGTCCCACCTCGCCAAGCAAGAGAGCGTCGCACCGGTTTATATACCTGGCTGCGACTCCCCTCCCAAGCTCCTATCATATGCAGGCAGTACATTGCCTAACTCTAGTCACCTCTTTCCAGTGGGGCCTACTAGCAGCAGAATTATTCTGCACCACGGGCCTGCATCCTGGCCCATGAACGGCTGGGTTCCTAGTCGTATGTAGGCCGTGGTGTTAGGAATTATCCTGCTCTGGTAGGTGGGCACTTTTTTTTGGCATATTCTCCTGTTCTTCAAATCACACACTAAATTATACACATGCTCACTTGCATTCAATGCACATTTTTTTCTGGCCCGGCCAAGTTAATGTTTCTACCTTCAAAACAACTAGTATTTTTGGCATATTGCCATGTGTTTTTGGAATATTCTCCTGTTCTTCAAATCACACACTAAATTATACACATGCTCACTTGCATTCAATGCACATTTTTTTTGCATTGTAAAATATTCTTTTTCCAAATTTTCTTTGATAGCCATGTTTGGCACATGTGGGTCACCATTTACAAGAAAATTTGGGTGATTTGGAGGTGGTGGAAAAAACCACCTTTGTTCAAAAAGTGGCTTAAGTTAGACCAAATGGCCCCTCCGGAATGCGGTGATTTTTTCGACCACCTCCAAATCACCTTTGTTTTGGCACACATGACCTATTGCACAAACAAAGCTAGGTTTCCAAGCTTTGTATTTTTTTGATTTTTTTTGAATTTATACTGCCCCCTAGACTGGCTGCTCAAAACATCGGTCTATAACTCAAGGGGGCATTGTAAAATATTCTTTTTCCAAATTTTCTTTGATAGCCATGTTTTGCACATGTGGGTCACCATTTACATGAAAATTTGGGTGATTTGGAGGTGGTGGAAAAAACCACCTTTGTTCAAAAATTGGCTTAAGTTAGACCGAATGGCCCCTCCATAATGCGGTGATTTTTTCGACCACCTCCAAATCACCTCTATTTTTGAACACATGACCTATTGCACAAACAAAGCTAGGTTTTCAAGTTTTTGTATTTTTTTGAATTTTTTTGAATTTGTACTGCCCCTAGACTGGCTGCTCAAAACATCGGTGTATACCTCAAGGGGGCATTGTAAAATATTATTTTTCAAAATTTTCTTTGATATCCATGTTTGGCACATGTGGGTAACCATTTACAAGAAAATTTGGGTGATTTGGAGGTGGTGGAAAAAATCACCTATGTTCAAAAAATGGCTTAAGTTAGACCGAATGGCCCCTCCGGAATGCGGTGATTTTTTCGACCACCTCCAAATCACCTCTATTTATGCACACACGAACTATTGCACAAACAAAGCTAGGTTTTCAAGATTTTTTTATTTTTTGATTTGTTTTTGAATTTATATTGCCCCCTAGACTAGCTGCTCAAAACATCGATCTATACCTCAAGGGGGCATTGTAAAATATTCTTTATCCAAATTTTCTTTGATAGCCATGTTTGGCACATGTGGGTCACCATTTAGAAGAAAATTTGGGTGATTTGGAGGTGGTGGAAAAAACCACCTTTGTTCAAAAACTGGCTTAAGTAGACCGAATGGCCCCTCCGGAATGCGGTGATTTTTTTGACCACCTCCAAATCACCTTTATTTTGGCACACATGACCTATTGCACAAACAAAGCTATGTTTTCAAGTTTTTGTTTTTTTTGATTTTTTTGAATTTATATTGCCCCCTAGACTGGCTTCTCAAAACATCGGTCTATACCTCAAGGGGCCATTGTAAAATATTCTTTTTCCAAATTTTCTTTGATAGCCAACTTTGGCACATGTGGGTCACCATTTACAAGAAAATTTGGGTGATTTGGAGGTGGTGGAAAAAACCACCTATGTTCAAAAACTGGCTTAAGTGACCGAATGGCCCCTCCATAATGCGGTGATTTTTTTGACCACCTCCAAATCACCTCTATTTTGGCACACATGACCTATTGCACAAACAAAGCTAGGTTTTCAAGTTTTTGTATTTTTTTTGAATTTTTTTGAATTTTTTTGAAAATTTGGAGGTGGTGGAAAAAATCACCTATGTTCAAAAAATGGCTTAAGTTAGACCGAATGGCCCCTCCGGAATGCGGTGATTTTTTCGACCACCTCCAAATCACCTCTATTTATGCACACATGAAGTATTGCACAAACAAAGCTAGGTTTTCAAGTTTTTTGTATTTTTTGATTTGTTTTTGAATTTATATTGCCCCCTAGACTGGCTGCTCAAAACATCGGTCTATACCTCAAGGGGGCATTGTAAAATATTCTTTATCCAAATTTTCTTTGATAGCCATCTTTGGCACATGTGGGTCACCATTTAGAAGAAAATTTGGGTGATTTGGAGGTGGTCGAAAAAACCACCTATGTTCAAAAACTGGCTTAAGTTAGACCGAATGGCCCCTCCGGAATGCGGTGATTTTTTTGACCACCTCCAAATCACCTTTATTTTGGCACACATGACCTATTGCACAAACAAAGCTAGGTTTTCAAGTTTTTGTTTTTTTTTTTGATTTTTTGAATTTATATTGCCCCCTAGACTGGCCGCTCAAAACATCGGTCTATACCTCAAGGGGCCATTGTAAAATATTCTTTTTCCAAATTTTCTTTGATAGCCAACTTTGGCACATGTGGGTCACCATTTACAAGAAAATTTGGGTGATTTGGAGGTGGTGGAAAAAACCACCTATATTCAAAAACTGGCTTAAGTTAGACCGAATGGCCCCTCCATAATGCGGTGATTTTTTCGACCACCTCCAAATCACCTCTATTTTGGCACACATGACCTATTGCACAAACAAAGCTAGGTTTTCAAGTTTTTGTATTTTTTTTGAATTTTTTTGAATTTATACTGCCCCTAGACTGGCTGCTCAAAACATCGGTGTATACCTCAAGGGGGCATTGTAAAATATTCTTTTTCCAAATTTTCTTTGATAGCCATGTTTGGCACATGTGGGTCACCATTTAGAAGAAAATTTGGGTGATTTGGAGGTGGTGGAAAAAACCACCTTTGTTCAAAAACTGGCTTAAGTTAGACCGAATGGCTCCTCCATAATGCGGTGATTTTTTCGACCACCTCCAAATCACCTCTATGTTGGCACACATGACCTATTGCACAAACAAAGCTAGGTTTGCAAGGTTTTGTATTTTTTTTGATTTTTTTTGAATTTATACTGCCACCTAGACTGGCTGCTCAAAACATCTGTCTATAACTCAAGGGGGGCATTGTAGAATATTCTTTTTCCAAATTTTCTTTGATAGCCATGTTTGGCACATGTGGGTCACCATTTACAAGAAAATTTGGGTGATTTCGAGGTGGTGGAAAAAACCACCTTTGTTCAAAAACTGGCTTAAGTTAGACCAAATGGCCCCTTCGGAATGCGGTGATTTTTTTGACCACCTCCAAATCACCTCTATTTTGGAACACGTAACCTATTGCACAAACAAAGCTAGGTTTTCAAGGTTTTGTATTTTTTTATTTTTTTTGAATTTATACTGCCCCCTAGACTGGCTGCTCAAAACATCGGTCTATACCTCAAGGGGGCATTGTAAACTATTCTTTTTCCAAATTTTCTTTGATAGCCATGTTTGGCACATGTGGGTCACCATTTACAAGAAAATTTGGGTGATTTGGAGGTGGTGGAAAAAATCACCTATGTTCAACAACTGGCTTAAGTTAGACCGCATGGCCCCTCCGGAATGCGGTGATTTTTTCGACCACCTCCAAATTACCTCTATTTTGGCAAACATGACTTATTGCACAAACAAAGCTAGGTTTTCAAGTTTTTGTATTTTTTTGAATTATTTTTGAATTTATATTGCCCCCTAGACTGGCTGCTCAAAACATCGGTCTATACCTCAAGGGGCCATTGTAAATTATTCTTTTTCCAAATTTTCTTTGATAGCCATGTTTGGCACATGTGGGTCACCATTTAGAACAAAATTTGGGTCATTTGGAGGTGGTCGAAAAAATCACGTATGTTAAAAAACTGGCTTAAGTTAACCAAATGGCCCCTCCGAAATGCGATGATTTTTTCGACCACCTCGAAATCACCTCAATTTTGGCACACATGATATCTTGCACAAACATAGCTAGTTTTCCAAAGTTTTACATTTTTTAGAATTTTTTATTAATTTATAATGCTCTCTAGACTAACTGGTCAAAACATCGGTCTATACCTCAAGGGGCATTTCAAATAATCAACTTGCTCTTCATGAAAAAACTCCTTCATATTGCAAATAATCCTTACACCTTTATTAAAATGTTGTTTTTTCCACACACACACACCATCTTTAACTACTTTTTTATTAGTATTTCATGAAATGATGGAATATGTGCTCAGTTATTGGAATATTTGATCATATGGTGGAGTATTTGCTATTTTTGCTTCCTCAAATGAAGGAAAGATGTCATATGTGTGGATGAACAATTTCCACTTACTTCACTAAACAACATTAATTAACTTAACGCAAAGTTTTACATTTGGTCCGATTTGCTTATGGGCAGAGCTTGTTGCACATGGCCACATTATGGGAATTTATTGCACCATTGCCACAGCATGTTCCACATGACCGCAACATGGGAAGTGTTTGCAGCATGCCTCATCAGTGAAGCAACACTGATGCGGCATGTCTGATCATTGCAGCAGCTAAATTCAAGCAAATCATACATCTAAGGAACCATACATCTAAGGAACCATAATGGCAAATTTAAGGGACACAAATATAGCTAGCAATATATATTACTACCATAGATAGCAACATCCACACAGCACACTTGCTGATGCAGACCACTAGCATATTAGATATGTTTAGACCACACATCACAGTACTACACTTAGATAAAGTTCATACTAAATTACCACTAAAAGTTTCCACCATCAGAATACCACATAAAGTTCACCAAAAGGACTGAGCCTTCCTCCATCATAAGACAACCAGGGTCTAGGGCAACTACATGTGAGGGTTTTTCAGGACCTTGTGGAGGGCAGAATGCTGAGCCCTGATCTTGTACTCATCATTGCTGATGGATGTAGCCCGACAATGTTCCATCAGATGCTCCAGCAACCCAGACCTGGGCTTGGGCCTGCTGCAGTAGGGGCACCGGTACTTGTCCGTCTTCCAGTTGTAGTACATAGCAGATCCTTGGGCCCTGATCTTCTGCACCACCTTCTCTTCAAAGGACTCGACGTTCCCCTCGACCACATCATCTCCAGATTGATACTGCACACATTAATGACTGACATTAATACATTATGCATTCAAATACTATAAACATCTAACACTAAGCAATGCACAAATAACATTACAACTAGGCCTTACCTCGTACGGGTCATCCTCATCACTGTCATAAGGGTAGTAGCCAGATGAGTCCCACTTCCTCTTGTTGCCAACAAGAACCTCCTTCTGCTATATTGTCAACCAAGCAAGTCATTTACAAGGAATTGAATTGCAGTTCAAATAATGTCATTACAAACAAGTTGATTTTGCATAATGATGGAAAGCTCCTAACTATATTGAAAAGGTGCACAGGTTACACATGGTATGTACATTTCAACAACTAATTCATATACTATATATCAAGCTATATACATACTAAACAATTGGGTTATGAACATACAAGTTCATTCATATGGACATACAAATTCAGATTTTGCTTTTGAACATGCATATGAAGGTATAAATGAATATCATTCCTCTCTTATTAACCAATGAGATAGCAGTTTTTGACAGACAATGCAAATAGGACCTTTATATATAACTTCACAAACATGTCAGGTTTTCATTTCAATTGTAAATATTAATGAATATTTAGTTCAGAGCAGTTCTCAATGATCACTCATATGTCAGAATAAGTGAAATGGTGAAGCCTAACTCCTACATCTAATTAAAATACCCTAACTACAGCATCTAATTAAAAAACACTAACTCCTAGATCCACTGGAACATTGAATCACAGAATTTACTTACATATATCATTGGATATAAATGAATCTACTACAAATAACACTAACTCATACATCTAATTAAAATATCATAACTCTTACTTCTACTGCATCATTCAGTCACACCATTTAATTACATTTATCTCTGCCTATAAATGAATCCAATACAAAAGATACCTAACTAAACATCTAATTAAGAAACACTAATTAGTACATCTACTACTTCATTCAATCACAGAATCTATAGAACTGTCTATAAATGAATAATAGCAATAAACCTTAACTAATCAACTAATTAAAAAACCATAACTACTACATCTACTGGATGATTCAATCATAGATCATACATATAACTGGCTATAAATGAATCCAATAAAAGAAAACCCTAACTAAACATCTAATTAAAAAAACCTTTACTAATACATCTACTTGATGATTCATATGACATTCATGCATGGAGTTATGCAACAACAATTTAATATGAGTTAGTCATCTGGCATAGTTGCATGTCTAGCAAACCTACTTATGGTTCACTTTATAAGTACAGGAATCCTACAGATCAAAAATAAACCTACCTACAATTTGAAATTATAGATAATGAAGTGAAGCTCCTAACTATTTTGAAATTGTGCACTAGTTAAACATACTGTGTTCATTTCAACAATTAATTGATAGACTTCAGATGAACAAAGTAGGATTTTAACCTCATTTGTACAATATCAACTTTAATAGATACACTGGGTGGCGGCTCAGCTCCTGCCGTGGCCCACTGAGGGAATATGCAAAACAAATCTAACAACATCTACATCACAGAACAAAATCTGAGCACATGAGGCAATCCAGATTCTAATATAAAAAACATAACTCTCATTATGATCTCTCTAGCATTCAACCACGAATCAACTACAAAAAAACCCTAACTCTCAAATGGGTTCTCCATTCAATCAAAAAACCCTAACAAGCAGAAGGGGGTGCCGCATTCAATCACAAATCTACAATAAAAAACCCTATCTACTAAATCTTGTGCTTAACAACTACAACTAAGAGAGGAGGGGAACGAGAAGGATTACCACATCCACCACCTGCTTGTCGCTCGCCTCCGCACCTGCATCCAGTGCGCCGCGAGACGCCGTCACCACCAGGTCCGGCACGACGGAGTCCGAGCCCAGCACCCCCTGCTCCACCAGATCCGCCGCGGCAGCGACCGATCCAGCGACTGCGGGTGCAGCATCTCCCGCACCGCCGACGACGACCACTTCTTGGACGACATCTGTCGCGATGTTCGCGGCCTCGACCGCAACTCCGTGCGCAGCGGCGGCACCGCCACCACCTTGCACCATCGAAGCCTATGAGAACCCACTGGAGAGAGGGAGGCGGTGGGGTTGAGCGAGTAGGTGCGGTGGCGGGGCGATGGAGACGAGGGGTAGACGATGCGGCAAGGAGAGAGAGGGAGTGAGCCGATTTGGGGGGAAATGGTGGGGGCGATGCGGCCGGTGGTGGTTCCCCTCCCTCTTTATAGGATGTGACGTTTTTGGAAGTTTTCGTGCGCCGCGTGGCTGCGTGGCTAGCCCACGACCGCCGCCGCCCACGCCCACGACCGCCGCACGTGACAAGGGAAAACGAAACGCCCACGTAAAATACATGTATACCCTCACTGTACAAAGGTAATTGGGCCGGTGCGGGCTTGTACAGGGCTGTACGCGCGCTCTCCGCGGGCATAAAAAAACGATCGTGCCCCTCTTCACGAATCGTTTTTGACAGATCTCACCCGTCCTTGTGTTTCTCCCCCTCGCGTTCAGCCCAAGGGGGGAGCACCGGAGCAGAAACGGTGGCGATGATGGTGAGCTCAAGCAAACTTTCCTTTGCTTCATGATACTGCTGGTCATTTATTTCTTCTCCCTAGCTGTTTATTTTTCTGATAGTCCATATATTGTTCTTTTCTACGGGGTGGAAAAATGTAGAATACAGTTTCTAGCGTGCACACCAGTCATGCTGAGCTTCCTCAGGACACTTCCTCACTTCCTAACGTGCGCACCAGTAATACTGAGTTTCCTCAAGGCACTTCCTCACTTCCAGGGGACATGTTGGTGAGTTTGAACATAATTTCCTTTGCTTTATGGTGCTTGTGGCCATTAATTTCATCTACTAGCTGTTTATTTTAGTTATAATTCGTTTTTTATTATTTTTCAGGGGACGGAAATGCAGAATCCAAATCTTACTAATGTTGCTCAGCTCATGTCCATGCGCCGAGAAGACATGCTGGTAACCATATGATGTTCTTTTGTTAACTATATGCTACTGTTTTTTTCCTAAACTATTTCTTGCTTCCAATGTATTCTTGTTCTTGTTTAGGAGGCACAACCTCAAAATGTGGGGTCTTGCTGACTTTCCTCAAGCCATTCATACGCCTCCAGGAGCCATACTGGTTACTTTATTCCTATTTGCTTTTGTTGTTCGGTGTTGTTGGATCTTTAGTTCTTCTAAATATTGTCTATCTTTCATATGCTGTGTTCTTCATGTCACCATATGATGGTATGCCTTTCTTTGAAAACTTTGTATAGATTGCGTTCCTGAGGCTTTTATTCGCTTTTTAGCAAATTAACACAGTCCCATAACGTATGCACTGCTGATGTGCCGGACAAGACTAAGGTGAAGGAGACCAAGAATAAAAAGTTTGGCTACTATTGCATATGATTTTCTTTTTGAGTGAGCATCCTGTAATACAGGTGATGTTATGGTATACGCGCAGGTCACGTTCAAAGTCGACTGCATCTAAAAACTTGTTCGTTGATGGGAGCGACACAGCTGGACATAGGTATGCTTCGGCATATGCTATCTTTTCTTACTATTTTCTTGTGAAATTCTTGTGAAAAGAGTGAACTTTAGAAAACACTACTTATGTAATGATTCACCTTTCACTATATTTGTAGGGTGGACGATAAGTGATGGGAGCAGGTGGTTTGCAAGGTGGACGACCAGTGATGGAAGCAGGCTGTTTTCTTAGGCACTTTGTCAGGATTTCGCGTTCCCTAGGCTAGGCGTGCTTATATGTGAGAATGGGATTTATGTAGTGGCGGTGCTTAGTGTCTTAGCCTCTGTAAACAGTTTCAGTTGCATCCGTGGTGGTGTGGTCTATGCGATGGTTAAAAAAGATTTCAGGTAAGCCTGGGTTTTGGAGTGTTGTTGTATGAGACGAGTAATCCAGTGTTTTGATGTGGTGTTGTATGAAAAACTGGCGCGGCGCAAGCGCGAGTATCCCTCTAGTGTGTATTGATGGCGTGTGAGTAGTTTACACACAAATGATATCAGAGCCGGCAAATCCATTATAAAAAACTATAAATTTACTAGTGGCATGCGTACTACTCCCTCCGTTCCTAAATATAGGTATTTTTAGACATTTCAAATGGACTATAATATATGGATGTATGTAGATATATTTTAGAGTGTAGATTTACTCATTTTGGTCCGTATGTAGTCATGTGTTGAAACCTCTTGAAAGACTTATTGATAACCTACATGTATTTGTGTGTATGAGCATTGTATGTAGTCTACTGTATAGGCTAGCATAGAGTACGTGTGTGCAGTTTTCCCCCAAGCACACACGACGCTCCACCTCTCTCGAGCATGGCCTCCAACGATCTCCATCATGGCCAAGTCACCCCCTGCTCCTGCTGTTCAATGGAACAAGTGTGTTCGATCTCTTCACTGAAACACTTATATTTGGGAACGGAGGGAGTAGAAGGCACGCTACCACGCCGACCCAAAACCAAGCCTGACCTAGCAAGCTGTCTTCCTCCTCCTTCATTGGTCTCGCGTCTGTCTCAACCGACTCTCTCACTAGTGGCAGTACTTCTTTCCCAAAGAAGACACACCTTTTTTGCGGGATCATTTTGTTTGATAACGTTTTTCAAAGAGTAGAAATCCAGTCTCAAACCTTTAGCTATGTGACGCTCACTCTAGAAGGTGGAGGTCAGAATGATCAACAGTACTATAGGAGAAAGGGTAATTGGATTCCGATTCTTTGCCCTTCAATCACGGATCACACGAGCTATGCATTGATGACAACTAGCGAGCAATATGCATGTGTAATAACTAGTCAACCAATGGTTTGAGCGTCGATCGGTAACTCGTCAACATCTCCCGCATGCTCATGGAAGGACAGTACTGAGGCTAGCAGGAGCCGTTGCCTGCAGCTAGCGCGTATGTGGAAGAGAATGGATCCGGACACTCGTGCATCATGTGCTACTTGCAGCTAGTAGTGCGTGTGTGGATGAGAATAGATCCGGACAGTGAACGTACGGGTCGACGGACACCCACAGAAACCCGGCCAGCCTCAGTCCAAGATTCCAAAGCAAGACCGAACTGGCGTCGGTACCAAATTTTGGCATAGCCAAGATGGCAGCCAAGAGCCGTTTCCTCGCTTTGCTCCCATGAAAATGATGTGAAAATTCTTTTTCTTGGAATCAGTTTTCTATTTTTATATGTTTGATGAATTGTATTTGGCAAGAGATTCTATCTTTAGTCTAGTGGTTATTGTTTGGTAATGCTACGTGTAAGTTCTTGTTGTTTGTTTCTACTGTGAACTTTTTTGTAAGTTATTGCTAGCAGGTTTTTCATTTCTTTAATTTCTCTTCATTTCATCAGTGCAACAACAACAAAGATAGAAAGATAAATATATTGCTGAATTGCACAGGCAAAGGTTCTATAGTAATTACATTTGGCACAAACTGCAAATTAGTCTAAAAAACAGAATCATCGTTATCCATTATCATGCATTTTTTTATATTTTGTTGATTTAAAAAATGACTTTATGTGTTTTCCTTTGCAAGAATTTTTTTACTTATATATTTCTTTATGCCTGATGAGCTGCCAATAAGGTACACTATATACCATCATGCTATCCCGGACCCGTAGTTTTCCAATAAAGGGCACCTCTATTGACTCATAATATGGCATTTAGTAGATTCACTCACAATGAGTACACACCCAGTCTCTGCATGATTAAGATGCACATCGCAGTCGTTAGTGCCTTCTGGTCTACATCGACGACTTCCCGGCCATTGCTTTTAATTAAAAGCTCCTGGGTTTAACCAAGTTTGCTCCACTGAGAGGGGGCCAAGAGGCGGCAACGAGCTTTGCTGACCGTGCGCTGGCGGTGGATGCAAGAGGAAAAATACTTTAGTTATGGATTTTTTGAATTCTGGAAGGGCATTCGATAAGGGTATGTACTACTTAATATATGACTTTTTGGCCTTTTCAAAGAAAAAAGATGCACATGGCCAACACCCCGTTCCAAACAGACTTATTTATGTTCACTAGGACAATGGTAGTGCGTCGCAACGTGATATAAATATTCTAGTTCATTAGGTTGTGCTTTACTTACCCATATTAATGTTATTTTTAAAATAAATGTTTATCAAATCCTACCCGTGATTGACCTTATATTTTGATATGAAGTTTGGCAAGTAAAATAAAGTAGAATTTGTTCAAAAGGTAAGTAAATTAAGGTGATTGATACGGACATGAAATCACGATGCATGTTTTCAGATGATAGTGCTACGTCAGAAGAATCTGTTAAGCAGACTAGACAGCCACAATGACTACATAGAGATAGAGATGGAATAATACGTGAGTTATGTGGGCTTGGGATTAGTATCGCGCCAAAATATTCAATGTCTCTTACAAAACATATATATGAAGTTACACGACAACACAAAGCTATTTGGCGTGGCAAAAGATATACTGCAGCAGCATGTCCTGATTGTTTGGAATCAAGAATCCACGGAAGGTTCGGATCCAGCACGAAGGAACAATATCCTCTTGACTTATTTAAAAGGAAACAACCTTGCCAAGTAATGCATGTACGCTTTGGTAAGACAAAGGAGATCAAGAAAGATTATGCACCTGCCAAAGTGGAGCCAAAGTTCAGAACGCCACCTCGACAGATACGCACTGGAGATATACCACCAAATATTTGATTTAGTTTGCTAGTGACGAGTCAGTTTAGATTCCCTATTATTAGGTGGTCTGGTTTAACTTTTTGTTAATCCCAAGTTGTACTCACGTGAACTATCAACATGAGAAACAAGTTGTACTAGTATAGGTGTTGTGGGCCTTAGGCCAAGCGCGTGCGTGAGTCTGGCTATATAACAGCCAAGGGATTTGTACGTGATAGATCAGTTTTGATTTTTATTTGGAGTATGAGATATATAGAAAAATGTCCGAGTTACGGGCGGCCATATCTTGTGTATTATCTGTGATTTTCCCATCGTGGAAATTTACTAGCGACGGAGGGCTGATCATCGCATCGACGCCTACGTGCTGATCCGAGGGGGTCATTATTTTCGTTTGTGTATTTTCGTACACAGGTGAAAATTATCTTGAGGTTGCGAGGAGGAACCAGGGGACGAACTGTTGATCAAGCATCACCGTGAAAGATCGGGCTATCTACACGCGCGAATTAGCATCTCGCTAGTCCGTGCCTCATCAAGTGGTATTCAGAGCAAAGGTTAGTCACGGAGACTCAGTTTGTAATATCGTCTGCAGAGTCAAGCATCAACATGTTGAGCATGAACATATTGATGGAGGAGGAAGGCATTGGCGAGGTCACTCTTTTTCACACTCGTTGCGTCGTGAACGAACGACATGTCAATCTGACAATCGATGAGAGTACTGCAGTCAATATGGTGAGCATCGAGGTGGTGGAAAAATTGGGGCTGAAGATGGTGCCTCTGGAAAGACCATACACGCTGAAGTGGTTTAAAGGTGAAAGCAAAATTACGCATCAGATTTTGCTAATTTTTTATCTAGGAAAATATTGTTGTGCGGAATTTTTTCATGTTTGTCCTGTGTCCATGGTGTCGTGCCATCTGCTACTTGGGAACCCATGGTGCAAGCGTGTTGGGGCTGTTCGGGATGTCAAGAAAAATAGTTATTCTTTATCACGGAAGGGCAAACAAATTTGTTTTATTCCCATGCCAATGGATGTGTTCGCTGCTGATTGGAAAGATCGTTTGCGAAAAAGAGAAGAAGAGGTAGAAGAAATAAAAGAAGAAGTTGATGCACCGATGAAGGGTCTAAATCTCTTAGTGAAGAAGGTGCAGGAGGATGGTGATCCTAAAGGGCAGTGATGGAGTGTTTTTAAAACACAGTGTAAGATCAACAATCGTGCTTGCAAGTTGATAATTGATGGTGGTAGCTTTACAAATGCCATTAGCAAAGATCTTGTGAAAGAATTGGGTTTGTCTATGTGGAAGCACCCTCAACTGCACCACGTGTTGTGGCTATACAACTCTGGTAAATTAAAGATTATGCACAAGGTACGTGTAACTTTTGCGGTTGGAGATTATATTGACAAGGTAGACTGTGATGTCATGCCGATGGATGCTTGTCAGTTGTTATTGGGAAGACCGTGGCAGTTCGATCATGATGCAGTGCATGCCGGAAGATCTAACACCTACACATTCATGCATCTTGGTAGGAAGCATGTGCTAAATCCCATGGCGGATAGTGCAACCACTAGAAAACAACAAGCTCCGGAGAAGAAGGTCGTGTTAAAAATAGACTTGAAACCGAGACGGTTTCGCTTCAAGGAAGGGAGGATGATACGGACATGAAATCACGACGCATGTTTTCAGATGATAGTGCTACGTCAGGTGAATCTGTTAATCAGACTAGACGGCCACAACGACTACACAGAGATAGAGATGGAATAACACGTGAGTTATGTGGGCCTGGGATTAGTATCGCGCCAAAATATTCAATGTCTCTTACAAAACATATATATGAAGTTACACGACAACACAAAGTTATTTGGCGTCGCAAAAGATGTACTGGTGCAGCATGTCCTGATTGTTTGGATCAAGAATCCACGGAAGGTTCGGATCCAGCACGAAGGAACAATATCCTCTTGATTTATTTATATAAAAGGAAACAACCTTGCCAAGTAATGCATGTACGCTTTGGTAAGACAAAGGAGATCAAGAAAGATTATGCACCTGCCAAAGTGGAGCCAAAGTTCAGAACGCCACCTCGACAGATACGCACTGGAGATATACCACCAAATATTTGATTTAGTTTGCTAGTGACGAGTCAGTTTAGATTCCCTATTATTAGGTGGTCTGGTTTAACTTTTTGTTAATCCCAAGTTGTACTCACGTGAACTATCAACGTGAGAAACAAGTTGTACTAGTATAGGTGTTGTGGGCCTTAGGCCAAGCGCGTGCGTGAGTCTGGCTATATAACAGCCAAGGGATTTGTACGTGATAGATCAGATTTGAGTTTTATTTGGAGTATAAGATATATAGAAAAACGTCCGAGTTACGGGCGGCCATATCTTGTGTATTATCTGTGATTTTTTCATCGTGAAAATTTACTAGCGACGGAGGGTTGATCATCACATCGACGCCTACGTGCTGATCCGAGGGGGTCATTATTTTCGTTTGTGTATTTTCATACACAAGTAATTATCTTGAGGTTGCGAGGAGGAACCAGGGGACGAACTGTTGATCAAGCATCGCCGTGAAAGATCGGGCCATCTACACGCGCGAATTAGCATCTCGCTAGTCCGTGCCTCATCAGTGGTGGTGGAAAGAAAAGTGAAACATTTAGCTTTACATTCTTTTGAATTAGTAGATATAGAGATTACTTGGTTAAACATGGATTTGTCATTGTATTGGTGATGTTGCTTTATTTGAAAAGCTGGATGAAATCCTAGTTTCTGAAAATTATCGATCCCTTAAAATCAACAAGAAGTAATTCAAATTAAAACTGCATAGTTAATTCAAACATAAATATCATTCAGAGGATAAAGTTCAAATAGAAAACTAATGGTTTCCTACATGAATCCAAATATGCTTCACAAGATCATCGAGTAGTTGCACATGCGCTTATTAGTGTTGAAGTTATTGATGCATCTATGAAAGTTGACAACATGCTCTGGATCTTCTTTTAAGAGGCGAACATGTACCTTGGGCCTATAAAATATGAGAGGTAGGGCGAGCATTGTCAGCCTCATCCTTTACATTATGTTATGCATGATCATACAACAAGCCATCATCTTCCACAGTATCTCAAAATCCCATATATTTGCAGCTTCATGAACAATACCCAAACGAAGTAGGAGCATTCGAAATGCCCATCGCAAAGTCTCTTTACAAATGGAGATCGCTGAAGTATGTTGATATCATCGTGAGACCCTGGCATGCCAAAGCCGCAAGTCATGAGGCGTGGCTTCTAGTCCGCATGCCACTAGTACAATTTTCCCAAAGTATACATACATTATTTTTGCGGGATCAAATACCACAAACTTTAGCTATGTGACGCTCACTCTAGAAGGTGGAGGTCAGAATGATCGACAGTACTATAGGAGAAAGGGTAATTGGATTCTGATTCTTTGCCCTTCAATCACGGATCACATGGCTATGCATGGATGACAATTAGCGAACAATATGCATGTGTAATAACTAGTCAACCAATGGTTTGAGCGTCGATTGGTAACTCGTCAACATCTCCCGCATACTCATGGAAGCACAGTACTGAGGCTAGCATGAGCCGTTGCCTGCAGCTAGTGCGTATGTGGAACAGAATGCATCCGGACACTCGTGCATCATGTGCTGTGGATGAGAATAGATCCGGACAGTGAACGTACGGGTCGACAGACACCCACAGAAACGCGGACATCGAACGTACGGGCCGACGGACACCCACAGAAACCCGGCCAGCCTCAGTGCAAAATTCCAACGCAAGACCGAACTGGCGTCACGGTACCAAATTTTGGCATGGCCAAGAGATGGCAGCTAGGAGCCGTCGCCTCGGTTGGATCCCATGAATAACACATTTTAGTGATGATACTTCCAGGATTTTTCTTCTGTCGGGTTCTGCTAGCCCGTGTTCTTAATTTCTCTACTTCATAGTCTTGGTTCAAAGTTGTGACATTTATTTTGGATCCAAGGAAATAACATTTAGAGCATCTACAACCATATACAACAAATTTGATCCCTCAAACTCCATAGACAGTGATCGGTCAGACATGAAATTGACGTTTCCACAACTAGATACCTCAATTAGCTAGTAATCCTCAAATCCATACAATTACATGCACATGAAACCTAAACATAAGCGGAGCTTGTCCGGCTCTGCCGTGCCCTAGTTTGGCGGCTGGCAGCGCCACTCGGACTATTGATGCAGTGGTCGGCAATGTAGAGTAGGACATGGGACTCGCACCGGCTCATGGGACTCGAGGCGTTGTCGTCTCCCATGTCCTACTCTTCGTCATCAGAGGCCGTCAGCTGCTGCACGTCGCTGGTCAAAGTGAGGTCAATGAAGGATTTGTCATGGTCGGAGGCCACCACGTGCATGGCGAGTATGAATCTGCCTCGCCGACGTCCGTCGCGAGGGCTGCCTCCACCTCCCGTGCCTTCTGCCTCACACTGCCGGCACGCCGAGCCATATTAGCCTCCGACGTGGACGGGCCATGGAAGGCCTCGTCATCGGCACACCTACGTCTCTACGGTGTTCAAACGCCAGACGAAGCGGACCGCCTCAGGCGAGGGATTAGTGACGCGCCTCGCGCCGGATCCAAGCGCCATTTGGGAGGACGTTATGGATTCCCTCCGGATCGAGTATGACCGTTGTGAGGCGTTCTCCTCGCCGGCGCGGTGGAGTGGACCGACATGTCCTTCTCCAGCCCTACTTGGATGAGGTCACAGTTCACAGATCGGGTGACGAAGGACTCGGATCCGCTACCCGCCATGCCAAAGAAGGCCAGAGATCGCCGAAAGTGAGCTTGGGGCGGAGGGGAGTGGCTAGCATTTGGTTTGACAAACGAATGGGGATAAATATATGTGGGGTCGGGATGGGCCAGTGTGGGTCGGATCCGACGTGGCAGACGCGCCTAAGCGCGCCCAGACCTCCCCATCCCCGTCCTAGAATTCGACAGGATATGAGGGGTGTCGGTCCGCCCGGGTGTTTAGGGCCGGTATCAGGAGCCCTACCGAGTCACTTTTTCTTGACTAGTGAATGACCAGACTGTCTGTCCGGACGTTTAAGATGGATACAAGGCACTTAATTGTAGATGCTCTTACTTCCGAGGTTGAAACTTTGCAATAATAGATCGTTGTGTGCATCAATCGATAGAGGCCGGAGAATCGTAAATCTTTATATGCCTATGACACTCTGAAATGAGAAGGATTTCCATAAAACATTTAAGGTTCCTTCTCACCGGCAAAGTCTGAATGAACGAAAGACTCCATGTGAGCTAGCATTCCCTGAATATGTCAATTGGAAGAGCTCATGGAGATGATCAAGTGAAGAACGTCTCCAAGTGAGTGGCCAGCATTCACTTAATTTGCTCTCTATCAATTTGTCCAACCAAAAGAATGTGGACCCTCCAGAATGCATTGAACTTGCATGAGGCGACATGAATAGTATATGTGGCCACGTGGGGCAATGAAAGGAGTCACTAACTGATTAAATAATTATTATGTACGTCAAGGATGCTGGCTCCCCGGCTGTCCTATAAATACCTGCAGAACTAACCAGCTAAGATGCACCAAGAGCAAGAGTGTCTTCAAACACAACTGTTAAAACATCTGTCCATTACGGATCAGTTCCACAAATTGCCTTCTATCCTACTTCATATAGCACCCTGACGAGCTCATGCAATATGGCTCTTGGTACTCTGGTTATCATGGCCACCATGCTGGTGTATTTTCTCTTGAAAAATAAAAGAGTGCTATTGTCCCAGCAACAATGGGGACGACGAGGCAGGCTGCCCCCAGGGCCTGCGGCGCTGCCCATCATCGGTAACATGCATCAGGTGATTCTGAGCAAGCCGGCGGTGTTCCGATGGATCCACGCCCTGCTCAAGGAGATGAACACAGACATCATGTGCCTCCATCTCGGAGCTACTCATGTCATTGTTGTAGCATGTCCACAGATAGCCTCTGAGGTACTAAGAAAAAATGATGAAGTTTTTGCCTCCCGTCCCACCACCTTCGCCTCGGGCATATTCAGCTTCGGGTACAAGGGCTCCATCTTCTCACCGCACGGAGACCAGTGGAAGAAGATGAGGCGCGTCCTCACTGTTGAGATCCTCGCCTCGTCCATGGAGCGAAAGCTCCACCACCTCCGGAAAGAGGAGTACGACCACCTTGTGAGGTACATTAATAAAACTCATTGCAGCGACATGGCATGTCCATGCAACATTGTCAACGTCCGTCATGTAACCCAACACTTCGTTGGCAACATGATAAGAAGGCTTGTGTTTGGTAAAAGATACTTCAGTGACCTACCAGCTTCATCCACTAGTGGGCCTGGACATGATGAGGTGGCACATGTTGCCGCTCTCTTCATGGCCCTCAACCATCTGTACAACTTTTGTGTGTCCGACTACTTCCCAGCGCTCATAGGCCTCGACCTGGATGGCCATGAAAAGGTTTCTAAGGATGCCATGCAAACAATCAACCGGTTGCATGATCCTATAATAGAGGAGCGGATCCGTGAAAGGTCATCCACTCTTGAGAAAGGGGGTGAAAAGAAAGAGGCCCGAGACTTTCTAGATGTCCTAGTTCATCTTAAAGATGAGGATGGACAACCAATGCTTTCCCTAGAAGACATTAGAGCACAAACAGCGGTTAGTATCTCATCTTAATAAAAAGTTCATTCATTGTTCTTCGATCCATTTTATCCGTGTATTGACCTTTTCTGTTGCGTTATATTGATTACTTTATTTATTCTCAAATCTATGGATGTAGGAAATGATGTTCGCAGCAGTCGATAACCCATCTAATGCGGTTGAGTGGGCACTCGCTGAGATGATGAACATGCCAGAGATCATGCAAAAAGCAACCGAGGAACTCGATGCTGTCATCGGTAAAGATAGACTGGTGCAGGAGTCTGACATTCCTCAGCTAAACTATCTCAAATCATGCATCCGGGAGGCCTTCCGCTTACACCCATACCATGCTCTTAATGTACCCCATGTCGCCATGGCGGACACAACTATTGCTGGCTACACCATCCCCAAGGATAGCCACATACTTTTAAGCCGGCTTGGACTTGGCCGCAATCCCAAGATCTGGACTGAACCACTGGAGTTTCAGCCTGAGAGGCATTTGAACACTGCGAATGTACTTCTCACTGATCCAGGCCTACGTTTCATTTCATTTAGCAGTGGGAGGAGGGGTTGTCCTGGGATTTCACTTGGTACCTCTATGACAATGATGTTGTTCGCAAGGATGTTGCAGGCATTCACTTGGACAAAGCTTCCCGGCGTTAAGAGTATCAGTCTCAAAGAACGCAATGCGGGCCTTGCACTAGCTGAACCCCTTGTTCTGCAAGCTACACCACGATTGGCTGCACATCTCTATATATGATCCAATTAAATAGATTTAATACGTGTTTTCTCATTTATGTATCAATAAAATGTATCTGGAACTAGTGTATGTTACATGTTTTTGGCGCTACGTTGGGTTCACTTGCATGTGTGCAGAAACAAAGAAGCAATCGATGGTTGCATCACTAATGTAATGTGTGTAGTTATCATTATGTAAAACAAAACCTCTGTATTTTCCATTATGGTGTACCATGCAAATAATCCTTGGAATTGCACAAAAGTTTTATGTTTATGTTGTATACATGCCTGGCTATACAATTGTGTGCCCAGCTTTGACCCCATCTTACCATTCTGTCATTCAAACATTAATATGTTCTGTATTGCCAACTTGTTGTTCTATGAACTAAGTTTTTTTATTCTATTACCTAGGGTTTGTTTTGTTGTGAGAAATCTTTTCTTCTGAAATAAAATTATACACAATGATTAACGAGCCGGGCAGGTTCACCATCACCGAAAAGGCGAAAAAAAGGAAAATGCTCATCCTAATCAGGCTCAAGGCCCGGTTCATTTCCCTTTGAAACAACCAAAATTCTGATGAACTAGACTGCGGCAGATTCTGCTTAATAATCAAGTGAAACAGGTTGTCCAAAGAGATGGCTTGGTACTTGAAAACGATGCGAGAATTCTTATTTTGGAAGTAATTTTGTAGTTTTCATATGTTTAATGAATTGTATTTTGCAGGACAGTGTATTGTCAGGCTAGTGGTTATTGTTGATAATGCTACGAGTAAGTTCTTGTTGTTTGGTTTGTACTGTCAGCTTTTCGTTTATTGCTGCAGGTTCTTCATTTCAATAATTTCGCTTCATTTCATCAATGCAACAACAAAGACAGAAAGAAAAATTTATTGCTGAATTACACGGGCAAAGCTGCTATAGTAATTACAGTCTTCGGCATAAACTGCAAATTAGTCTAAAAAACAGAATCGTCGTTATCCACAGGTGTTTATGGAATAGACTATCTACCTGTGGCAAAGATCATATCATACATCGTACAAGTTGCATCCGTGGAATGAATTCTATATCTAGTATTGCAAAAGGAAAAAAAAGATCAGTTTTAAGTAGACTATCATAGGTGGGGATAGAGTTTCCAAGATTATATTGTACCAATCTGCTCATTTTTCTTTTAGGTAGCATGATATTCATTGCTTTACTAACTAGGGAATTAAAAACGTGATTGTTCCTAAAGTATTTTCAGTTTTTTCTTAATTTTCTTAGATTAATTGTGCATTTTGTTGAACTTTATTTTTCTTTTAATCATTAATTTCATATTATAAAAATGTGATAAGTTTTAATTTTGCTGGAAATTATAATCTAATATATTTTTTATCGTTTTCTAAACACTTATAGCCTTTCAGTTTATGTCTGTCTCTTTCTGTTTAAATTTTTGTCCGGTAGACAATCAGGCCTGCAAATCTGTTGGAATGCAATTTTTATCAGTTGTTGATTTATTTTATGTGTTTTCAAGAATTTGGTTATCTATATATTTCTTTATGCCCGGTGATCTGCCATGTGTTCTGCTGACGATCTAGTCGATGGTGAATTATGAATCCCTAATCCAATTGTGGAGCCATATTAACACCAAATACAAATAGTACATATGTCTCCGGGGAAAGGGCAGTTCTGAGACTGGGACTTGCAGCTACCTTATTTAAGAAATAACGCCAACTGGGTTTTGAGCTAGCCAAGCTCGAGTTTTATTTGTTTTACAACTTCTCTTTATTACTTTCATCAACTTTAAAAATATGCAGATACGATGTTTATAAATCATATGCATATATGTATCTCAAAAGGTACTTCTGAAACATGTAATTTTGTTGATAGGAGTTTGCTGGCTGATATAGTTGATGGTGGATTTTTTTTAATTCCTGTTTATAGCCTGCAGATGTGGAGAATGGATAGTCATGCACTTTTGCTAGATTTAATTTCCATAATACTCTTACGGGTTCCGTTAAGAAAAGTCCTCCTGTTCGATACTAACATCTCCTATGTTATATTACATACCATCATGCTATCCTGGAGTAGTTTTGCATAAAGGGCGCCTTTATTGACTCATAATATTGCATCTAGGAGATACGTACAATAAGTACACATCAGGTCTCTGCATGGTTAAGATGTACATCACGAAGATCGACGTCTTCTGGTTTATATCGATGACCTCCTGTTCATTGCTTTTACATGTTCCCTCGTTTAAACAAGTTTGATCCGCTGCGGCAACGAGCTTTGTTCAAAACGTGTGGCTGGTGGATACATGACGAAGAAGACTTTGGTGCCCTGAAGGGTTGGATGTAGTTTTTAATTTTACGAGTGATCTTGTAAGGGTTTGTGCTACTTAATATAGGTGGCCTTTTCGGAAAAGAAAAAGATGCACACGGTCTGCTTTACCAAGAAAGCTGGACCAAACTCTAGTTTCCGAAAAATACCTATCCCTATTAACACCAAACAGAATACAAATTGTACATGTCTCCAGGTGACAGAGCAATTCCGAGACTGGGAGTCACAACCAACCTTAGCTTGTCTTGTAACTGTGACATGTGATTATCACAATCACTGACACTAGCCGGTCCTCCCTGAGACGGTGTGTACGAGAAGAGAAGAGAGGAGTCAAGGCAACCACAGCCCGCATGATCGCACGGGTGAAACGCGCGGGGTTGAATTGTCATCGGGAGCACGTACCTACGTACTGTATGTCGGAGGTCGTCACATCTGCAGCAGTAGCAGCAGCAAGTTAATCATGTACTCCCTCCGTCCGAAAATACTTGTCATCAAAATGGATAAAAAGGGATGTATCTAGAACTAATATACATCTAGATACATCCCCTTTTATTCATTTTGATAACGAGTATTTTCGGACGGACGGAGTACCGTGTTAATAAGTGGCTCTGCGTTCGTGGATGAGAACGTCCACAAGATTATTCTCACAACTAACAAAGTGTCCCGCTCGTTGCGCTGGCTAGAATTTTGAAAGTTTAATAATGAGATCTTATTATTTGATATGTGTAAAGAAACACCGGAGCCATGGTATTCTATTTACATATAAAAGTATATATGTCGTCCATTTATCATTTAGCTTGTAGTTATGCATGACGTTGTCGTTGTATATTTTCTGATCGGTCGTGTTGTGCGTATTATATTTAGATATTTTTTACATCATTTTTACCAATGTTGCATTGTAATATAATTTCTTCAAGCGTTAATTGAATAGATCTCATTGCATCCATGTAGGCATAAGAATATTCGTAAATATTGTGTAAGATTTACATATTAATTACTATTTTTCTGTTTTTTACTGTAACTTTTTCTAATCTTGTATAAAAAAATAGAATGCATTTATATACTATATGTAGTGTCTTGTTATATATTTGTTTCCATGATCATTTGATTTAGGTAAGTTAAGGCTCGTGCACTAAGCGGGACAAATAATGGCTTATATTATGTCATAAGCGAAGTTTGCTACTATAACAGTGCCCACAATTTATAGGGAAAAAACATCCTCCAAGATAGTGTGGACACTACTTCCGGACAAAAGCATTGTCCGCACTATTATGTACATTACAACTTTGAAAGTTAATTTTAGCATTCCTAGTTCCAAGATAGTTAGAACCCATTTTAAAAATTATTATAGTATATTATTTGGGCGTGCCATGCTTAAGTTTGTCAGATTCTCCAGGATTTTTTTTATATTGAAATGAGTGTGATGAAAGGACTGACGTTTATAGATATATTTAACTTGAATTGCAGATTGTTTTTTTAAAGAAATGTAATCACGTTTGGCTAGTCAAACTTACATAACAAAGATGTAAACCATGTGTGCATGCATGGCGGCAAAATGCTCGTCAAATATGGATTACTTTCACTATGCTTGAATAGTCAATAGGAAGTAATTAACACACATCTTATCTGCATATATCCTACCTGACGGTTAGCATGGTACTTTGATTGGTCTTGTTTTCATATGTATTTTGTTATCGCTCTGACCCAGATCAAAGCGGTCATGCAACACTCCTGACTTGGTCCTGGTCCGTTGCCTGTAGGCTGAGAACCTCTTCAGGTAATTGGACTCACCGTGGTTGATGAACAGGGCGAGGTTGTTGGCCATGTTGCCAATGAGATGTACACTTGGGGCGACATCATGTTGGCAACTTGGCAACCATGGCCTGACATAAAAAGTGCACGGATAGAGTTTGAAGCATATGCGTTTAGAGATATATACGTGGATAGTTTTTTTAAGTTGATGTTCTCATAGTTTAGGTATAGCATGTGATGCATGCATATATCAATGGACATGTGTGCAGGTTTTCTTCTTCCAAAAAATCCATTAATGCATGTATATTGCAAGGTATGTACGCTAGCTTTTTTTTAAATGGACCGCTCATGTATGCGTATTGCATCCATGCACACGTAGATAGATTGTTTTTGTTAGATTAATCTCTCATGCATGCATATTGGTTGGCATGAGCCCATATCCCACCCACATTAATTTTTTCTGCCCATGTCCCATGTACGTTAGCTTGTTTTTTTGATTGATTTCTCATGCGTGCATATTGTTTGGTATGTGCCCATGTCCCACGTACGTTAATTTTTTCTGCCCACGTCCCATGCACGTTATGGTTTAATTTTTTAGATTAATCGCACATAGATCTAGTCTGTTGGTTAAACAATGGGTCCACCAAATTACGTTTTCTCTTTTTTTTTAGATAAGCCGCTTTTAGATCTAGTCTGTTAGTTATATCTTTTAAGTGATGGGTCCACAAAATTAACGGCTAGATTTTTCTGATTTTTGTGGTAATTTCTTGCTTATTTGTCTTTTTTCTGGGTATCCCGTCAATTACTTTTAATGGTTTAATTTTTTAGATTAATCGCACATAGATCTAGTCTGTTGGTTAAACAATGGGTCCACCAAATTACGTTTTCTCTTTTTTTTTATATAAGCCGCTTTTAGATCTAGTCTGTTAGTTATATCTTTTAAGTGACGGGTCCACCAAATTAACGGCTAGATGTTTCTGATTTTTGTGGTAATTTCTTGCTTATTTGTCTTTTTTCTGGGTATCCCGTCAATTACTTTTAATATATAAATAGATGCGATTCGGTGTCCGTCGTACGTAACTTGTCCATCATTGGTTGTGTAGGCAATAGTCCTGTAGATTGGACCGGAGAGAAGAGAAGGCTTCAGGACCTTAACGTGCGATCTAGAACACGACAGTGAAGAGACAGACGACGGCGATGACAGTACGAGTCTGTGCACATTCGAACGGTCGACAAATGGAATTTCTCTTGGCTGTTCCAGATGCATGCACTTGCCAATTTCAAATCGTTAAGAAGTTTTTTTTTTCTATGACACGTGTTAGCTCGCATGTGCATTTTTAATGTAAAGGCGATGACACACAAGGGCGACATCACAAAAGGCAAGATGGTGATACATGCAGCAAACCATCCAGCCAAAGCAGGGCCGAGTACGATGCATGGACACGCACTGAAGGCGAGATGGATGAGACCACCACCGGGCTGGGCGAAACTGAACGTAGATGGATCCTGCATGCATGGAGAGAGCACAGGTGGAGCTGGAATGGTACTCAGGGATGAGCTGGTCTCCTTTACAGGCGGAGCTAGCTGCATGCCTAGAAGGAATACCCCTAGCACTTGCACACACTAACAACGACTTGATCATGGAAATGGATTGCAAGGAAGGGGTAGAGCAGCTTAATTGCTTGGGCACTAGTCGCTCGTCCGTTGCTGGACTGGTGGCGGAGATAAACAGCCTGGTGCATGGAGTCCGAAGGCACAGATTTGTGCATGTAGGGAGATCATGCAATGCTGCCGCACATTGCATGGCGCAGCTGGGGCGTGGTTTGCAGCGCACAGCTATTTGGTTTGGTTCAGGGCCAGATGATTTATGCAAGATTTGTGAAAACGAGTGTAGCCACATTCATTAATTAATATATACTCGTTTCACCCGCAAAAAAAACGGCGATGAGTTGTTGCTCTCTCATGATTTCTAATTAAACTCCCCTCCCGGGCGCTCCGACGGCGGAAGGGTGGGGAGGGGGAACCTCGGATCTGGCTGTCCAGTGTGAAAATAGGGTGTGGGCTTGCGTCTAAGGCGGTGCCGTTGTTGGTGCAGCAGTCTCGACGCGTATGAAAATAATGTCCACCCAATCCTTGCTCCACCTCAACGACGGCACCGGGCTTCAGCGCTGAAGGACCAGTGGATTCTGGGCCTCGTGTTGCTGTGAAGGCGGCGGCCACAGCAGTACCGTTGGCTGTTTTGTCCTCGAGTTTCGTCCACGTCCTGACAGCGGCTTATGCAGCATCACCGGGAAGCTTCGAGAGTTTGTGCAAGCTTTGTGGTTGGCTTTTTTGTTTTCGTCCTATGGAGCAGTGACGGTGTGCCATCTTCTGGTGCTTCTACGTTGGCTTGGTCAGCCTCGAGGCTCTCAACTCTTGGACTTCGAATCGGGCGACTATGACTTCATCTCCGAAATGTTTGACAGTGTGCGTTAGACTAGAACGCTCGCCCGAATCTAGCAGTGGGGAGGCTATTGGAGCGGCTGCGGTGGCGCACCATCGGCCCATCCAGGAGATTGGAGGAGTGATGCACCCTAGGGACTTAGTTGTAATATCTATCTTTTTTTACGGGTGAGACCTCACTGCTTGATCTGTGGCTAATAGATCCGAGGGTCTTTTCGATTTTTCTTCAAAAATAAATCATACTATGTAACCTTATCTTTTATAAACATAACGTTTTCTAATAGTTTCTAGCATATATTAATTTCCCAAATTTTATGATCTTTTATGTTTGTCTCTTTTGTTTGCACCGAATTGGCTGTACGGCGTGCAATTCTTGTCAGGGTACCAAGAGGTAGCCGGGGAATTGATAGTCAGGTTGGAAAATCACTTGCTTGGCTGATCACACCACTTTGATGAAGATCAAGGACGATGATCAACTGTGCAAATAATTTCATGATGTTTTTTTATGTGTGAGAAACCATGCAACTAAGTCAAGTGTACCTGGCACTACAAAGAATACCAGAGGTAATACAAATTACAACAGACCCATGGACCACCAAGCACTTGCATGGTTTCTCACGAATAAAAAAACATCATGAAATTATTTGCACTGAGACAGGGACCTAGAGGCGGCAATGAGCTTTGCTTACGGAGCGCTAGCAGTGGATGCAAGAGGAGAAAGACTTTGGTACCCTCAAATATTTGAATGGTTTTTTCAAATTCTGAAAGGGTGTTTCTATAAGCGTATGTGCTACTTAACTTTTTGGCCTTTTCGCAAAGAAATAAGATGCACACAGCCAACACCCGGTTCCAACGGACCTATTTATTTTCACTAGGACAATGCCCATGCGTTGCAACAGAATATAAATATTCTAGTTTGTGAGGTTGTGATTTAACTGCCCATATGAAGGTAATTGTGTAAATAAATGTTTACTAAGTCGCGACCGTGATTTACCTAGGCCTTATATTTTGATGAGAAATTTGAAAAGTAAATTAAAATGGAATTGGTTCAGAAAATAAGTAAATTAAGATGATTGATTATCATATGAGGATGGTTGAACGAAAGGGTAGTGAGAAGGAAAGTAAAACATGATACCTTACATTCTTTTTAACTAGTGTATATAGCGATAGAGATTACATGTTTTTTTTCTGGAAAACTTCCGATTTATTCATCTTCAATCACGGCAGTACGATGAACACCAGAAATAACTAAGCTTTTTACACAGAGATTACTTGGTTAAACTTGGATTCGTGGTTGTATCGGTGATGTTTCTTTATCTGGAAAGCTGGATGAAATCCTAGTTTCTGAAAATTAACAATCCCTTTTAAAACCAATAAAAAATACTTCATCAAATTTATACTACAACCACGACCTTTATTTTGGATCGGAGGGAGTAATACATGTCTCCATGGGAGAGGGCAATTCTGAGACTGGGACTCACAACCAACCTTAATTAGCTTGTCTTCTAGCTGTGGCCTGTGATTATCACAGTCACGAACACTGGCCTGTCCTCCATGTCTATGTACGCATCATCATGTGGTGCAGACAAACAGTGTGTGCGTACGAGAAGAGAAGAGAAGAGAAGAGAAGAGTCAAGGCAACGAAACCTGCACGATCCCACGCGCGTTGTCATCGGGACCATGTACGTACGTCCAAAAAACGAGCAAGTTAATCATGTAGCATGTCATGTGGCTCTGCGTTCGTCGATGAGAACGCCCACAAAATTGGTCTCACGGAGATTCGCTGTCCGTCGTATGTAACCTGTCTATCATCAGTTGTGTGGGCAAATAGTGCTGCAACCTGTCTATCATCAGTTGTGTGGTCAAATAGTGCTGCAGACAGCGTGTGGGTTCGGAGAAGGGCCTCAGGACCTTAACTTAGTACGATCTGGACTGCTGCTCTGGCTCCAGAGCACGACAGTGAAGAGACAGACGACGGCGACGACAGTACGAGAATGCAGTGCGCATTTGAACGGTCGCCAAATGGAATTTCTCTTGGCTGTCCGGGATGCATCTGCCCTTGCCAATTTCAAATCTTAAAGAAGAAGTATTTTTTTTCAGGCCACCTATTAGCTCGCCTGCGCACTTTCTAATGTGGAGCCCGGGAGTGTTGGTCTCTCTTCTTTGTCTACATAAACTTCAAAAATAAATCATACTACGCAGCCTTATCTTTTAGCTAGGATCATAATGTTTTCTAATAGTTTCTAGCTTATATCTATTTTTCAAAATTGATGATCTTCTTTTATGTATGTCTCTTTTTCTTTTCTGCATCAGAAGGGCCATAGGTTGTGTAATTCCTGTCGGGTTACCGAAGAGGTAGTAGGGGAATTGATAGTCAGGGTTAGAAAATCATCTGCTTGGCCGATCACATCACTTTGATGAAGCTCAAGGACGATGATCAATCTTCCAAATCATTTAACGACGTCTCACTTTGATTAATTTTAACTTTTCATTTATTGTGCAAGGTAGAGTAGTTAGACTTAATTGGACAAAGTACTAGTCTCCTATGTCGGGGAGGAGCCCTCTCTGCCTTCAGCGCTTCCTCCGGCGCGGCTGGGCTCTCAGAGCTCCAAGGAGGTGCTCGCTCCCGACGCTGTTGTGCGGGCCTCGCAGCCGCCGCTGGCCGTGTCGTGGGCTTCCCTCGCTGATGAAGTCTGCAGCATTGACGACGACGAGGAGCTCGCCCCGCTGACGCCATTGGCTGCCAGATGCTCCGGCGGGGTGAGCGATAAGGCTGCTGCTGTTGTTGCTACTGCCCCTGAGGTATCTTCGGAGCTAGGATGGGTGAAAGTGGAGGGCCGGCGTCGGTCGGCGTCGCCGGCCTTGGCTCTAGCTCCCCGGCCAATCCCCGCTTGGCTTCACGGTCGCTGCTGCAGATGCCTCATCCGTGGCCACCGTGCTGCGGTTTGCAGAGATCCCTTCCGATGCTCTCGTTGCTTGGAGAATGGTCATCGTGCGCGCAACTACAGCAACCAATGGTGTCCTCTCAGTTCATTGGCATGTCATGTCGTCCCGCCCGTCTCTCGCCTTGCCACCCAACGTCGTCCACCTCCTCCTTCAAGAGAGGGCCAAATGAAATCCACGCTCCCCTTCACTGCGCTTCGCCGTGGGTCCTGGGCATCCGTGGTTTCTGCTTCTGCTAGCCCGAAAACCTCATCTTCTATGGTGCTCCAGACCGCCCTTGCTGATCAGACTGAGTTGCTTCAAGGCTGACAGGCACGAATTGAGATCTTCCTGGAGCGGGCAGAGGCTGCTTTGAGTAGGCTCTCCCTTGTGCCGGCTATGTTGCAGGCCACGCTACAACCTCTTGGTGTGACAGTTGTTGACTCCACGGAGGACCGGGGGACAGAGCCCTATGGTTGTTTCTCTCCTCGTGTTCGGGAAAATTCACCATCGGTGTCTGCTTCTTCCATTGTGTTGCCTCCCGCTGTGGGCGAGTCCATCGTCGGGCTTGCGGCTCCGGTGTTGCAACTCATGCCCGAGCTTCGGGATATATGTTCGAACCTTGCTTTGCCTTTGTCCTTGGAGCGATTGGAGGTGGACTCGTCGACGACGTTGTGTAAGGAACATGTTTCATCTCTATCATGTGAGCAACTAAAGGTGTCGAAGTCGATTGTGTCGCTGGTTCCTGTGGTGGAGGATGTTATGTCGGTGGTTCCTCGGGTCGATGTTGTTGATGCTGCCGGTTGGTTGGTGCCTGCTCCTACGAGCCCCTTGGTTGACGACAACGACACAAAGAAATTCAATGAGTTTTACGATTTTCTTGACAAATGGGTGGCTCAACAGCCGACATCTAGCAAGACAAGTGACCTTGCAAAGAAGATGCCAAGTAAGGAGAAACCAAAGAAGAAGAAAAACAAGAAGTGTGGCGCCATCCGAAAGGCGTCTGTGGTTTCATGATGGAGGGTGTTCAGTTTTCGTTAGTGTGCTTGTTAGGAGTTTCATTGTGTCCTTCAAGTGTTGAGGGTTGCGGTTGTTGTTTGTTTAGAGGGCCGCTTAAGCGGTTTTGGTGTTTCCTACTTTGCGAGTAGTCCGCATTTGGGAGTCTGTATCGGTTTTCGCCCGGTTTTCCGTAAATTAACTCGGCAATTCTCTTCTTCTTAATTAATCGACGAGGCAAATATTTTTGCCTCCGTTTCAAAAAAAACTAAATGTGCTAATTAAGGCTTTTTCTAGATGAAAGAAAGCTAGGCATTAGCCTTGCTATCATTTTTATCTACATTAAATTTCCAGGTAAACAAGTGTGTGGGTGATCTTTCCATACCAGTTGTAAGTGAACCCTGCCGTCTTCAAATTTCAGGAGTAAACTTTTGTCCATTATGGATGTTTCTTGCTCATGCATGATTAACAGTTCAACTGGGAAGATTAGATAAGCGGATCCTACACCCTTAATTTCCGGAGTTGAATCTTCATATTCCCAAGAATGTTCTTGGATTATCCCTATAAGTTGTCTACAAATGAGTATTTTGCATGATATGCAAATCTCACTTGGGTACGTATTTCATCACCAGATTAGGATCTATAAGAAACGGCGATCACTTGTACTATGTATAATGCCGCAAGGCCTAATACACATTATTGAAGATCTATTTAAGGAGGAGAGGAGGCACTGGAAATGGATTTCGAGTCCCAACCACCGAGGCTTGTGAATTCTACCATTGCATAGTAGGCACTCTATCAAAGGCCTCCATAGTTATCTCCATCGCCATTAGCACATCCATTTAGATCAAGCCCTAGTACTCCACCAATTGGATTGGACTAGTACATAAGCGGACATTAGAAGTGATTGGCGGAGACGACTTCTAACAATAAAAATACTAGTCGTGTAACATCCCAAATTTCCAAATTAGGATGTTAATAGAAGCATATCACTTGCATATCATTCTTTCATGTATATTTGGATGTTGAAATGTTCAAAATGGTTTCCAACTGAGAGAAGAGTGAAGATAACATGATTTCTTCAAACCAATGATGGAAAACCTAGGATAGGGCCTGGGGATTCTGGATCTTGATGTGATGAACAAGATCTTACTATGAAAGTGGTATGGATATTGGAGAACTTTGAAGGCATATGGTAAGAAGTAATTTCAAATAAATACCTGAGTGAGCAGGTGCTATCTGAAGTGACAACTGACATGGGAGGATCACATTCCTTCAGGGTCTGGCTCATATCAATGAAATATTCCAAAAACGCATTCAAAGGATTGTTGGTGCTGGGGTAAAAACATTTTTCTAGGATGGTGATTAGCATGGAGGTAGACATGGCTGGACATTTTCTTAGGCTCTACAATATAGCCTTCACTAAGAACAGCCCCTTTAGTTCATAATGAAATTTTGGCTGAGGCTTCTTCTCAATGGAATTTGCTGAAATATGCTGTGGGTAACTTTATCTTGCCCAGTGATAAGGATAAGGTGAGGTCGAAGCTAATCTGAATTGTGATTTTTTTTCTGGCTTCGGGATTTTTCCCTTCATTTTTCCTTGGTTTTATCCTTTGTGTTAGTTTTTCGGCATACCTCCTTCTTCTAATCTTGCAAATGAAAGGAAAAAGGGTACATGAATTATGCCATAACGTATAAAAACATGGATATAATTGAGCAATCTATATCAAGAAATAGTGAAGCAAAATGCACATATCAATTATCAGTCACGCAAGTGAAGTCATTTAAATTATGATTACAAGTAGTTAGTGACATTAAGATCTTTTATGCCATGGCTTAATTCAAATGCATCACTCATAACCCTGCCATGTTTTCTTTTTGTCACCATTTCCATGTACCCGCATATTTGCAAATGTTTGCTGTAAGTTTGCTTGATTTTGCACCTCACTTGAGAAAAATTGCTCACGAATATCACTCTTTCTGGTGGTTATAGACTATGGTGAATCATCAAATCAACGTAGGACCTTCCAAGGCAAAATCCATATGTTCCAAATAGTGTTATTCCTACAAAATTAATGTAAACTTTTACTTTCCTGATGACCTCCTTAAAATAGATCGAGTTTTATTCATAGGGAGCATGGGTTGTTTTATTTTATTCAACTCAAGTTGCACACATTATTAATTTCAGTAAACCATGCCACATAAACGATTGGCGGAGTGAAACACATCAATTCAAAGAACCTATCATTGACCAAAAAGCAGTACAAGAGCGCTAAAGGGAAAATGTCGCAACAAAGCACACGCGTACTTCTAGTACAAAACTACTCTAGCTAAAGTAGCAACACAAATTAAAACATTAAGTGTGTCTCAAAAACCAAAAGGTAGAATGAAGTTTATCTCTCTCTCTGACTGTAAAAAAGCCTAGAGTGGGAATACTGGGGAGCATGCCTCAGCGACATTCTACCCCATTTTCCAAAACCCAATTTTATTTCGGTGCCAAATTATTGAGGCAAACGTCTGAATGGTCTATATTACAAAGAATCCTTGAATGGGATAACTAGACATGCCTGATTAGATAGAGTGACTATTAGACTTGAACCGTCTGTGTGCCCTCCATGATGTGCTGGTAATCTTAGCATCAAATCGTGGTTGCGTGACTCATGTGAGTCAACCCTAGACCTATGGTATAGTTACATGTTAATACTACAGATAGATCTTCACCAATTGTCGATTAGTATTTCTGTTAGATCTATTATAAATTATATACTAGTTAAATCGCGAACATGTTTTGGGCTAGGATGATGTGGCAAGAGAAGCAATATGAGGAGAAGTAACACTTGGTCAATTGGCATACAGACTTTGGGGGACTAGGGATTCTGACTCTCAGTGTGATGAACAATAGCTTACTATGCAAGTGGTCATGGAAATAGGAGAATTCTGAAGGCTTATGGCAGCAGATGATATAAAAGAAATACTTGAGTGTTTGAGGTCACGACTGGTGTAGGAGGATCACATTTCTTGCAGGGCATGGCTCATTTTAGTGAAATACTCCAAAAACACGTATTCAAGTGATTGTTTTTTAGAAAAGCTGGAGGACCTCCGGCCTCTGCATCCGGGCATGCATGCAGCCACTTTATTAATTATTCACACAAGACCTTACAAAGTCATACAACAGTAAGACTAAAACCACCGTCTAGGCGACATATGTCGCTACTCCTATCCAGTTGATGTAGACATGCTGATAGTCTGGGCCTAATACCAAACAGACCTCACAACCAAACCTAACATGTAAGACCTGAGGTCCCAACCAGGACGCCTGCCGGGTATGGGGCACCCACCAGTACGGCACACTCCTCAACCAGGACGTCTGCCGGGTATGAGGCCGCCGCAGCCACCTGCCACCAATCCATCTTCAGTGTTGTACTGCTGCATCTACCTTGCCCGGTCTAGCTGCCGTCGACACCACTACGACGCCAGACAACACGACCATCCTGCGCTCGTCCATCCTCACACACCCACCGGCGAGACCCCGCTGATCCATGCCGCCGAGACCCGTCATCGTCGACGCGAGAGAAGGCACACCACACCACCTCACGCCTCTTCCATCCGGCGCCGCTCCACAAACGATGCCCCCAATAGGGAACACGACACCGCAGCACCGCCATCGTCCGATCCGGTGATCTTAGGATTTCTCCAGGAGCGGCACGGGCAGGTTGACGACAGTTGCTTGACGATGCCTTCATCAAGGTAACGACGTAGACGCCACCATCGCCCGCCATGACCGGAGTCGGCTCGGATTTCACCAACGACTATGTCTCCTCAACTCGCCGCCGGTGCTAATAGTGGGATCCAAGATCCATCACCACCAGCCTAGCCAACCGCCTTTGGTGGAGAAGGCAGCCACCACCACCATGCCCGGCGTCCTCTATTGGAAATATGCCCTAGAGGCAATAATAAAATGGTTATTATTATATTTCCTTGTTCATGATAATTGTCTATTCATGCTATAATTGTATTAATTGGAAACCGTAATACATGTGTGAATACATAGACCACAACATGTCCCTAGTGAGCCTCTAGTTGACTAGCTCGTTGATCAATAGATGGTTATGGTTTCCTGACCATGGACATTCACTAGTAGAAAACAGGGCTATGGTCCAGGCCGGCTCAGCCCATTAGTCCCGGTTCAGTGTAGAACCGGGACCAATGTGGGCATTGGTCCCGGTTCGTGAGCCCAGGGGGCCGGCCGGGCCACGTGGGCCATTGGTCCCGGTTCATCTGGACCTTTTGGTCCCGGTTGGTGGGATGAACCGGGACCAATGGGCCTCGCTCCTGGCCCACCACCATTGGTCCCGGTTGGTGGCTTGAACCGGGACCAAAGGCTCCCCTTTAGTCCCGGTTCATGCCACCAACCGGGACCAATGAGGTGCCTATATATACCCCCTCGCGCAAGAGCAGAGCACAGTGCTCTGTTTTTTCTGGCCGAGGGGGAGAGGGCTTTGTGGTGCTCTAGCTCACCTCCTATGCACATGAGGTGTTCGATGGAATGCCCGAGCCACACTACTTAAGCTTTCTCCTCTCGAAGCTCGACCTCCAAGCTCCATTTTCCTCGAGATTTGTCTAGATTTAGTGGTCCGTCACGCCCCGTCCCCGTCTTCACCTCCTATTGCAACTCAGTTTGCACATATAAGTAAAGCCCTTATTCATATCAAAATATTAACAATGTTCATCATTAAACCATCCCAAACATTGGTAAATAAACTTTAACTGCTTCAAATTTACATTCTACAACATGCTTAAATAAGCAAACATACAACAAGTCATTTGACACAAAATCATCACCAGGATTAGATGTCATAAAAAATGATTAAACATTGGCACAATTATTTTCAAACGTATTTGAGCCAAATCTGATTTATTTCCTGATTCACATGGTTCTTTCGCATCAACAGTTAATTGAATGGGTGCACTCGACATTGTTGATATGTAGATGTTTGATCACATGACACATTGATAATTGTAACACGATTCACTAAAATAGGTGTTATGCTCAAATCAATAGGTAACTCAACACATGATGTATTCAAGTCAACTAGGCATTCATCATCCTCATGTGAAGTTATGTCATAAATACCTTTAGTGTTACCTTGTTGCAATGACTCGGGTGCTTAGGTACGGATGATGGTAATGTACCATAAACTTGAGGTGATACCGTGCTCACAATCTGAGCTGTGGCCGCTCTAGTAGGTGCATTGAGGGAGGGTACAACCAGTGTTAGTGAGCCTCAACTAGAATAGTAGTTGTCATAGTCTCCCAACGCATTTTTCCTATATTTTTCTCTCAAACGTACAAGTACAGACATATATACTAGTAATGCAACATGGAATATAACAAAATATTGCGCGAATGTCATGGTTTAAACCATGAAAAAAAATCTATTCTTTGAATCATCTTCAGATTCATCTCTGTCACAAATATGCATGTACGATTTGAACTCCTGGTAGTAAGCATTAACAATGTTACTTCCTTCTTTTAATTGTTCTAATTTGCGAAGCAATTCACGACGATAATAAGCAGGAATAAATTGGTCTCTTATTATAGCTTTCAAATATTTCCAAGTTGTGGGTTGGTTATCAATGTTTTTATTACGATGCCCACTCCACCCAACAGAAGCAAAACCAATAAATGCTCGAGTGAAAGCTCACACTCTGTCAAGTTCAGAAAAATCATGGCGGCTAAAAACTATTTCTACCTCAAGCTCCCAATCAATATACATAACAGGATTAAATCTACTCTGAAAAGGTGGTAGAGAGATAACTTGGTCGTAAGCTAGTGTGTGTAGTCGCACCTCTCGTGGTGGTGAAGATGTGTCCGTCGTCAAAAAACTTCTATCTCCCGAACCTTTCATGATTAGTAGAAACAAGAAACAAAATCCAAATAATGTTCCTATGAACTACTAGGATATGGTGGTAAAGCGCTCACAGTAAAGCAATTATCAATATCTTACAAGTTCCTGCCATGTAGCAGGTGGTGACCGGCAACCAGCGGTGTCGAATAACTCCAAAGATTGAGTAAAGCGATTGCCAGGTGAATGTATGCATACACGGTGTAGAAATATGTGGATCTTGGAAGGCTTAAATATATGGTTGCAAAATATTATCAATAATCAATTCAGAGATGCAGTGTTGAATAAACGGTCAACAACGGTACTGTGCTGGTTCTAGGCTAGATTGAACTACAGACACGAGCCTAGAACACTAATGGGGTCACGGCGTAGCACGACTAGCAGCAACATAGGATATGAAGTAGCTCTGGATAACAAGATATACGCGAAGATCACAATGGCAGTAAAGATAATGATGATAAACAAGTTCCAAGCAGGATATACCAAACACTCTCTCTCCTACTTACCTCTGGAAAAAATGTGCCAATTTTCTGATAATTTTTCTCAAGAATGCTACTAGCTCAAACTTTTCAAAGCAAAAGATTCACTCAATTCCGAGTTGAAATGAGGAGTCAAAAAATTATAAAACTAGCCTAAAAACAGGGAGAAACTATGATTGCGAACTTCGAAGGGCAAATAGTCCTATTCAGGAGCTGATTTGGAAGTCAAAATAATGAACATGCTTTGGAAGTCAAAATAGTCCTATTCAGGTGTTCGATGGAATGCCCGAGCCACACTACTTAAGCTTCCTCCTCTCCAAGCTCGACCTCCAATCTCCATTTTCCTCAATATTTATCTAGGTTTAGCGGTCCGTCACGCCCCGTCCCCGTCTTCACCGCCGTCGATCACCCGCGCCGATCTCATCACCGGCACCACCGTGGTGAGCCTCTTGTTCTTATCTTCTTTCTGAAAGGAAAAATATTCTTACTTGTATGTTTAGATAGATACTTGTATTATTTTCTTACTTTTATTATTGCATCTTATATAGTGCAATGGTTTTGGTATCCGCCCCCGTCGGCCCTCGTCCTGTCTATAATTCAGATGTGGTATATATTATCTTTTCATAACTATTGGTTCATTTATTGTTTATGAAAATTATGCCGACCAACGTGACATAGATTTTATTTATCTAGGAGGTTGTTGAACCGGAAATTCGAACTGACCCTATTGTCGAGAGGTTAAATTTAGTTGAAGAAGAAAACCATTTCTTGAAGGAAAAAATAAGAAAAATTGAGGAGGAGGAGATGATATTGGAGTTGCATGTTGCGGATGTCGTCGATGATCACAAGATCAAGATGGATGCAATGCGCTTGAAGATTAGAAAGATTAGAAAATATGCCATTCATACCGAGGCTTGGTATCATTATGCAGTTGGATCAGTTGTTACCTTGATTGTGATTATGATCGCATTTGTTTTCGCATTGAAATGTTTTACATAGTTTCAATTTATGGTTTAATTAATTAGATGCTCTGGAGAGCTATATGTTGTTAGATGAGAACTATGTATGTACTTTGGTTTTAATGTGATGATGAACTTCTATTAATTTGGTCACTTATTTATCTATTCATGATGTTCTGTAATGTTTTTTGACACACTTAATTATATATAATGCACGCAGATGAACCGGCAATGGATATACGGTGACAGACACAGCTCCGAGTACATTAAGGGCGTGCATGATTTTCTCGAAGTGGCTGAGGCAAACAAGAAGAATGGTTTTATGTGTTGTCCATGCCCTATATGTGGGAATACGAAGTCTTACTCTGACTGGAAAATCCTTCACACCCACCTGCTTTACAAGGGTTTCATGCCACACTATAATGTTTGGACGAGGCACAGAGAAATAGGGGTTATGATGGAAGACGAAGAAGAAGAGTACGATGAAAACTATGTGCCCCCTGAATACGGTGATGCTACTGAAGATCAAGAGGAACCAGACGATGTGCACGATGATGCTGCAACGGGCGAAGCTGCTGAAGATCAAGAGGAACCAGACGATGCGCCCGATGATGATGATCTCCGCCGGGTCATTGTCGATGCAAGGACGCAATGCGAAAGTCAAAAGGAGAAGCTGAAGTTCGATCGCATGTTAGAGGATCACAAAAAGGGTTGTACCCCAATTGCAAAGATGGCAACACAAAGCTCGGTACCGTACTGGAATTGCTGCAGTGGAAGGCAGAGAATGCTGTGCCTGACAAAGGATTTGAGAAGCTACTGAAAATAGTGAAGAAGAAGCTTCCAAAGGATAACGAATTGCCCGATAGTACATACACAGCAAAGAAGGTCGTATGCCCTCTAGGATTGGAGGTGCAGAAGATACATGCATGCCCTAATGACTACATCCTCTACTGCGGTGAGTACAAGGATTTGAACGCATGCCCGGTATGCGGTGCATTACGGTATAAGATCAGACGAGATGACCCTGGTGATGTTGACGGCGAGCCCCCCAGGAAGAGGGTTCCTGCGAAGGTGATGTGGTATGCTCCTATAATACCACAGTTGAAACGTCTCTTTAGAAACGGAGAGCATGCCAAGATGATGCGATGGCACAGTGAGGACTGTAAGAAAGACGGGCAGTTGAGAGCACCCACTGACGGGTCGTAGTGGAGAAAAATCGAGAGAAAGTACTGGGATGAGTTTGCAAGTGACCCAAGGAACGCATGGTTTGCTTTAAGCGCGGATGGCATTAATCCTTTCGGGGAGCAGAGCAGCAATCACAACACCTGGCCCGTGACTCTATGTATGTATAACCTTCCTCCTTGGATGTGCATGAAGCGGAAGTTCATTATGATGCCAGTTCTCATCCAAGGCCCTAAGAAACCCGGCAACGACATTGATGTGTACCTAAGGCCATTAGTTGAAGAACTTTTACAGCTGTGGAATGGAAACGGTGTACGTACGTGGGATGAGCACAGACAGGAGGAATTTGACCTAAAGGCGTTGCTGTTCGTGACCATCAATGATTGGCCCTCTCTCAGTAACCTTTCAGGACAGACAAACAAGGGATACCACGCATGCACGCACTGTTTACTTGACACCGATAGTATATACCTGGGAAGCTGCAGGAAGAATGTGTACTTGGGCCATCGTCGATTTCTTCCGACCAACCATCAATGTCGAAAGAAAGGCAAGCATTTCAAAGGCGAGGAAGATCACCGGAAGAAGCCCGCCATGCGTACCGGTGATCACGTACTTGCTATGGTCAATGATTTACACGTAATCTTTGGAAAGGGTCCTGACGCACTAGCTATTCCGAATGACGCTGAGGGACACACACCCATGTGGAAGAAGAAATCTATATTTTAGGACCTACCCTACTAGAAATACCTAGAGGTCCGCTCTTCAATCGACGTGATGCACGTGATGAAGAACCTTTGAGCGAACCTGCTAGGCTTCTTGGGCGTGTATGAAAAGACAAAAGATACACCTAAGGCACGGGAGGACCTGCAACGTTTGCACGAAAAAGACGGCATGCCTCCGAAGCAGTATGAAGGTCCTGCCAGCTATGCTCTTACGAAAGAAGAGAAAGAAATCTTCTTTGAATGCCCGCTCAGTATGAAGGCCCCGACCGGCTTCTCGTCGAATATAAAGGGAATAATAAATATGCCAGAGAAAAAGTTTCAGAACCTAAAGTCTCATAACTGCCACGTGATTATGATGCAACTGCTTCCGGTTGCATTGAGGGGGCTTCTACCAGAAAACGCCCGATTAGCCATTGTGAAGCTATGTGCATTCCTCAATGCAATCTCTCAGAAGGTGATCGATCCAGAAATCGTACCAAGGCTAAGGAGTGATGTGGCGCAATGTCTTGTCAGTTTCGAGCTGGTGTTCCCACCATCATTCTTCAATATCATGACGCACGTCCTAGTTCATCTAGTCGACGAGATTGTCATTCTGGGGCCCGTAATTCTACACAATATGTTCCCCTTTGAGAGGTTCCTGGGAGTCCTAAAGAAATATGTCCGTAACCGCGCTAGGCCAGAAGGAAACATCTCCATGAGCCATCAAACAGAGGATGTCATCGGGTTTTGTGTTAACTTCATTCCTGGCCTTAAGAAGATAGGTCTCCCTAAATCGCGGTATGAGGGGAGACTGACTGGAAAAGGCACGCTTGGAAGGGACTCAATAATATGCAGGGACGGATATTCTTGGTCTCAAGCACACTACACAGTTCTACAGAACTCTACCTTGGTGACCCCGTATGTCGATGAACACAAGAACAGTCTGCGCTCCAAACACCCGGAGCAGTGCGACGACTGGACTACATGTGAACACATTAGGACTTTCAGCAGTTGGTTGGAAACATGTCTCAGAGGTGACAACACTGTTTGTGATGAGTTGTACTTGTTGTCCAGGAGACCATCTTTGACTGTATTGATTTACAAAGGATACGAGATAAATGGGAGTACATTTTACACGATTGACCAAGATCAAAAGAGCACCAACCAAAACAGCGGTGTCCGCTTTCATGCAACAATCGAGAGGGGAAAGGACACATATTATGGTTACATAGTGGACATATGGGAACTTGACTACGGACATGATTTTAAGGTCCCTTTGTTTAAGTGCAAATGGGTCAATCTGTCAGGAGGCGGGGTATAGGTTGACCCACAGTACGGAATGACAACAGTGGATCTGAAAAATCTTGGGTACACTGACGAACCATTCGTCCTAGCCAATGATGTGGCACAGGTTATCTATGTGTAGGACATGTCTACCAGACCGAGAAAAAGAAAAGATAAGGAAGCGAATACATCATACGATGAGCCAAAGCGCCACATAGTTCTTTCAGGAAAAAGGGACATCGTGGGAGTGGAGGGCAAGACAGACATGTCTGAAGATTATGAAAAGTTTCATGAAATTCCTCCCTTCAAAGTCAAGGCTGACCCCAGCATCCTGATAAACGATGAAGATTATCCATGGTTATGGCGCAATAAGCAAATGACACAAGCGAAGAAAAAGTGAAGACTTTCTCCCGCAACTATTATGATGATAGCATGCCAACTTTGTAACAGACGAGTATGATACCATTGTACGTTTTGTACATGCACATGCTATGTGGGTGAAATTATGATACCATGCCAACTTTCAACTTTTCCAGAGTTCATTTGAAATGCTTTAATGTCTTATGGTTCGGCCCTCATAATACCATTAATCCCGGTTCGCTCCTTGTCAACTATGTTCTAACCAAGAACACTCTCAAGAGGGCAACCACGTGGGCCATTGGTCCCGGTTCGTCTGGACCTTTTGGTCCCGGTACCACGCACGAACCGGGACCAATGCGCCTCGCCCCTGGCCCATGACCATTAGTCCCGGTTTGTGCCACAAACCGGGACTAAAGGGTTGGTCCTCGTTGCGCTCAGAGTTTAGTCCCACCTCGCCAACCGAAGGGCGCTCACATCGGTTTATAAGCCTGTCCCTCTCTGCCTTGTTGAGCTCCTCTCAAAGTGAAAATAGATGCCCCTATACAAGGAATTTGACCTAAATTCATAGTGAATTTCTCTGAAATTCATAGAAATTTATTATAAATTTAGGTTGAATTTTCTCTATAGGCGCATCTATGTTCATTTTTTAGTAAAGTTAATCACAAACTTGTGATTCACACAAATTTCAAAGAATTCAAATTTTAAGTATTCAAATTTGAAAACTAATGGCACTAACAGAAAGTTTATAACTTTTCTAAAACTAATGGCACTAACAGAAAGTTTATAATTTTGCTGACTTAAAAGCAAAAAGAATTAAAAAATAAAGCCAAAAACAAAATAAAATAAATAATGCAGAAAACAAAACAACAAAACTGAAAATAAAATAAAAATAGCAACAATAAGTATTTTGTTGTAAGTAGAAACAAAATAAAATAAATAAAGCAAGAAAGAAAACAAAAAAAAAGTTTTCAAATTTGAAAACTAATGACACTAACAGAAAGTTTATAATTTTTCTAAAACTAAAAGCAAAAAGAATTAAAAAATAAAGCAAAAAACAAAAGAAAATAAATAATACAGAAAACAAAACAAAAAAACTGGAAAAAAATAAAAATCGCAACAATAAGTGAAGAAAAAAAAAGTGCCTCCTACTGGGCCCCCACGGCCTGAATACGACTAGAAACCTAACAATGGGCCAGGATTCAGGCCCGTAGTAAGCCCAGTAGGCCCACAGGCACATAGAGACAGATTAGGCCTGAAAGCCTGCTTTAGAGAGGAGCTCGAGAGGGTTGGCGCATCGCACCTTATAAACAGGTGCGGCTCTCTCTCAGCTAGCGAGGTGGGACTAAACTCCCACCACCACGCCGTTGTGCAAGGCCCATTGGTCCCGGTTGGTGGCACCAACCGGGACTAAAGGGGTGCATTAGTCCCGGTTAGTGCTGCGAACCAGGACCAATGCCCCCCTTTAGTCCCGGTTGGTGCCACCAACTGGGACTAAAGGGTGCATTAGTCCTGGTTGGTTTCACGAACCGGGACCAATGGCTTTGCTATATAAGCAAAGACTTAACGTTTTTCATTTCATCTCTGCAGTTGCCCGCGCTGCCGCCGCCGCCAGGCTGCCCGGTTCACACACCGCCGACGCCGTCGCCGCCCCCATCGCCGCCCGTGCCCCGCGCCGTCACCACCCCGCGCCGCCCCGACGCCATCGCCGCGCGCCACCCCGCGCCGTCACGGTCACCTCCCCGCGCCTCCCCGACGCCGTCGCCGCCCCGCGTCGCGCCTCAACGCCGTTGCCGCCCTGCCGACACCTCGCTGCCACTCCCCGCGCCCCTGCTCGCTCCGACGCCGCCCGCCGCTCACCCCTGCCCGCCCCGCCGCCGCCCTTGTGAGCACCGCGCGCCCCTGCCGGCCCCGCCGCTGCCGCCGTTGTTTTCAGATGTTTTTACATGTTTTTAGATGTTTTTATATTTTCATATATGTATGTATGTATTTTTTAGATATATGTATTTCTTATGTTTGTTCATATATGTATGTATGTATTTTTTACATGTTTTTTGTATGAATGTATGTATTTTTTCAATTGTAATATGCATGGTGTTTTAAAAATACATTAATTTTAGTACATTAATGTTCTCTGATTTAGTACATGATAACCCATAAGTATAGAGGATCGCAACAGTTTTCGAGGGTAGAGTATTCAACCCAGATTTATTGATTCAACACAAGGGGAACCAAAGAATATTCTCAAGTATTAGCAGATGAGTTGTCAATTCAACCACACCTGGAAACTTAGTATCTACAGCAAAGTGTTTAGTAGCAAAGTAATATGATAGTGGTGGTAACGGTAACAAAAGTAAAGACAGCAAAAGTAATGTTTTTGGTATTTTGTAGTGATTGTAACAATAGCAACGGAATAGTAAATAAGCAAGACCAGTATATGGAAAGCTCGTAGGCACCGGATTAGTGATGGATAATTATTTCGGATGCGGTTCGTCAAGTAACAGTCATGTAACATTAGTCATGTTCGTCATGTGACACAGAACTAGCTCCAATTCATCAATGTAATGTAGGCATGTATTCCGTATATAGTCATACGTGCTTATGGAAAAGAACTTGCATGACATCTTTTGTCCTACCCTCCCGTGGCAGCGGGGTCCTATTGGAAACTAAGGGATATTACGGCCTCCTTTTAATAGAGAACCAGAACAAAGCATTAGCACATAGTGAATACATGAACTTCTCAAATTATGGTCATCACCGGGAGTGGTCCCGATTATTTTCGCTTCGGGGTTGCCGGATCATAACACATAGTAGGTGACTATAGACTTGCAAGATAGGATCAAGAACACACATATATTCATGAAAACATAATAGGTTCAGATCTGAAATCATGGCACTCGGGCCCTAGTGACAAGCATTAAGCATAGCAAAGTCATAGCAACATCAATCTCAGAACATAGTGGATACTAGGGATCAAACCATAACAAAACTAACTCAATTACATGATAAATCTCATCCAACCCATGACCGTCCAGCAAGCCTACGATGGAATTACTCACGCACGGCGGTGAGCATCATGAAATTGGTGATGGAGGATGGTTGATGATGACGACGGCGACGAATCCCCCTCTCCGGAGCCCCGAACGGACTCCAGATCAGCCCCCGAGAGAGATTAGGGCTTGGCGGCGGCTCCGTATCGTAAAACGCGATGATTTCTTCTCTCTAACTTGTATGGTTTGAATGGAACTAACCCGGACTGACGCTGTTTTCAGCAGAATTGCCATGATATTGTTTTATGTGCAGAAAACAAAAGTTCTCGGAATGACCTGAAACTCCAGGAACATCTTAGGAAAAATAATAAAAAATCCTCGCCAAAGATGAAGGCCAGGGGGCCCACACCCTGTTCACGAGGGTGGGGGGCGCCCCCCCTCCTGGGCGCGCCCCCTACCTCGTGGGCTCCCTGGTGGCCCTCCGACGCCAACTCCAACTCCATATATTGGCTTTCGGGGAGAAAAAAAATCAGAGAGAAGAAATCATCGCGTTTTACGATATGGAGCCGCCGCCAAGACCTAATCTCTCTCGGGAGGGCTGATCTGGAGTCCGTTCGGGGCTCCAGAGAGGGGGATTCGTCGCCGTCGTCATCATCAACCATCCTCCATCACCAATTTCATGATGCTCACCGCCGTGCGTGAGTAATTCCATCGTAGGCTTGCTGGACGGTGATGGGTTGGATGCGATTTATCATGTAATCGAGTCAGTTTTGTTAGGGTTTGATCCCTAGTATCCACTATGTTCTGAGATTGATGTTGCTATGACTTTGCTATGCTTAATGCTTGTCACTAGGGCCCGAGTGCCATGATTTCAGATCTGAACCTATTATGTTTTCATGAATATATGTGTGTTCTTGATCCTATCTTACAAGTCTATAGTCACCTACTATGTGTTATGATCCGGCAACCCCGAAGTGACAATAATCGGGACCACTCCCGGTGATGACCATAGTTTGAGGAGTTCATGTATTCACTATGTGTTAATGCTTTGTTCTGGTTCTCTATTAAAAGGAGGCCTTAATATCCCTTAGTTTCCAATAGGACCCCGCTGCCACGGGAGGGTAGGACAAAAGATGTCATGCAAGTTCTTTTCCATAAGCATGTATGACTATATACGGAATACATGCCTACATTACATTGATGAATTGGAGCTAGTTCTGTGTCACCCTATGTTATGACTGTTACATGATGAACTGCATCCAGCATAATTATCCATCACTAATCCGGTGCCTACGAGTTTTCCATATACTGGTTCTCGCTTATTTACTTTTCCGTTGCTACTGTTACAATCACTACAAAATACCAAAAACATTACTTTGGCTGTCTTTACTTTTGTTACTGTTACCACCACTATCATATTACTTTGCTACTAAACACTTTGCTGCAGATACTAAGTTTCGGGTGTGGTTGAATTGACAACTCAGCTGCTAATACTTGAAAATATTCTTTGGTTCCCCTTGCATCGAATCAATAAATTTGGGTTGAATACTCTACCCTCAAAAACTGTTGCGATCCCCTATACTTGTGGGTTATCAAGACCTTTTTCTGGCGTCGTTGCCGGGGAGCATAGCTCTATTCTTTGAGTCACTTGGGATTTATATCTGCTGGACACTATGAAGAACTTGAAAGACGATCGAACTACTATTTTGCCCTCAACTACGAGGGGAGGTAAGGAACTTCCATCTAGCTCTGCACTAGATTCTCCTTCCGTTATAAGTAAGCTTGGGACACCTAAACCTGCTACTGCTATGAATTCTGATATGTCGCATGTTATTGATGATGCCACTTCTGCTATGCATGATACTTATGATGAAACTACTTCTATGCTTGATACTACTATGCCCCTTGGTGAATTCCTTGATGAGCAAATTGCTAGGTCTAGAGAAAGAGAAATTATTGAATCTGAATACAATGATGAGAGTGATGATGAAAATATGCCTGCTATTCCTGAGGGTTATCTTTTTGATGCAGAATCTTCTGCAGCTATTTTTGCTTGCCAGGATAGATACGAACTTAAGAGGTTGCTAGTTAAATGGGGTAAAGAATCTCTTAGAGATAGAATGAGACCCGACCCTGCTTTTGCTACTTCACCTATCTGTGTTCCTGATAAGGATTATTATGAATTTTCTGTTGATCCAGATATAATTACTTTGGTTGAATCTGAAACTGTTGTGGCACATCTTACTAAGTTAAATGATATAGCCGCCCTTTTTACTAATGATGAGAGATCGCGCTACCTTTATTTACTCAAAATATTTCCGTTCTCATTAAAGGGTGATGCTAAGATATGGTTTAATTCTCTTGATCCTGGTTGTGTGCGTAGTCCCCAGGATATGATTTATTACTTTTCTGCTAAATATTTCCCTGCTCATAAGAAACAAGCTGCTTTGAGGGAAATATACAACTTCGTGCAAATTGAAGAAGAGTGTCTCCCACTAGCTTGGGGGAGGCTTCTCAAGTTACTTAATGCTTTGCCTGATCATCCTCTTAAGAAACCTGAAATGCTTGATATCTTTTATAATGGACTAACTGATGCTTCCAGAGATTACCTGGATAGTTGTGCTGGTTATCTTTTCAGGGAAAGAACACTGGATGAAGCTGAAATTCTATTGAATAATATGTTGACAAATGAAAATAAATGGGCACCTCCTGAGCCAACTCCCGAGCCAGCTCCTGAGCCAATTACTGGGCCTATTCCTAAACCAACACCGAAGAAGAGAGGTGTTCTATTTCTCAGTCCCGAAGATATGCAAGAGGCAAAGAAATCTATGAAAGAAAAAGGTATTAAAGCTGAAGATATTAAGAATTTACCTCCTATTGAAGAAATACACGGCCTTAATTTACCGCCTGTTGAAGAAGTATATGATCTTAATTCCTTATTCATTGAATAACCTCCTGATCCCGATATCCTGGCACAGGTAGTAAAGGTAAATTCTCTTTATAGATATGATAAAGCTGAAGTCCCTCCTACTAAAATTGCTAGTCAGTGCTTGGATGAGTTTGATGACTTTATGTTTAAGCAAGATGACTTTAATGCTTATTTTGGTAGAGAATTAAAACAGAATACCTTTATGATTAAACGCTTGGGTGATTATATGGCTAATATTAGAGGTGAACTTAAACTTGTTAGCAAACATGCTTCTATGGTTACCACTCAAGTAGAACAAGTACTTAAAGCTCAGAAAGAAGTGCTTGATGAAATGAATAGTCAGAAAAATGATTATGCTGTTAGAGTGGCTACTAGAACTGGTAGAATGACTTAGGAACCTTTGTATCCTGAAGGCCAACCTAAGAGAATCGAGCAAGATTCTCAGAGAAATAATATTGATGTACCTAGTTCTTCTAAAAGGAAGAAAAAGAAAAATGATAGGACTTTGCAAACTTCTAGTGAACCTATTGCTGAACCACCTGAGAATCCAAATGATATCTCTATTTCTGATGCTGAAACACAATCAGGTGACGAACATGAACCTAGTGAAAATGTTAATGATAATGTTCATGTTGATGCTCAACCTAGCAAAGACAATGATGTAGAGATTGAACCTGTTGTTGATCTTGATAACCCACAATCAAGGAATCAACGTTATGATACAAGAGACTTCGTTGCTACGAAACATGGTAAAGAAAGGGAACCATGGGTTCAGAAACCCATGCCTTTTCCTTCGAAACCATCCAAGAAAAAGGACGATGAGGATTTTGAGCGCTTTGCTGAAATGATTAGACCCATCTTTTTGCGTATGCGATTAACTGATGTGCTCAAAACAAATCCTTCTGCTAAGTATATGAAGGATATCATTACTAATAAAACAAAGATACCGGAAGCTGAAATTTCCACCATGCTTGCTAATTATACTTTTAAGGGTGGAATACCAAAGAAACTTGGAGATCCAGGAGTGCCTACTATACCATGCTCCATTAAGAGAAATTATGTTAAAACTGCTTTATGTGATCTTGGAGCCGGTGTTAGTGTTATGCCTCTCTCTTTATATCGTAGACTTGACTTGAATAAGTTGACACCTACTGAAATATCTTTGCAAATGGCTGATAAATCAACTGCTATACCTGTCGGTATTTGTGAGGATGTGCCTGTTGTAGTTGCGAACGTAACTATTTTAACAGACTTTGTTATTCTTGATATTCCCGAGGATGATAGTATGTCTATTATTCTTGGAAGACTTTTCCTTAATACTACAGGGGCTGTTATTGATTGCAACAAAGGCAATGTCACTTCTCATGTTAATGGTAATGAGCACACGATACACTTTCCGAGGAAACAACCTCAAGTTTATAGTATCAACTCTATTGGAAAAATTCCATCGATTATATTTGGAGGTTTTGAATTTCCTCTCCCTCCTGTCAAGAAAAAGTATGATATTCTTATTGTTGGGGATTTTCATATCCCCGTTGAGGTAACTTAGTGTTATTCGAAATTCTCCTGTTCCGTGATTATTCGGAATGAGTTTGTTAACAAGACTCGATCAACCTTGTTAGTGGGTTCATTTTGATGATCACGAGATGGATGAAACTAGAAGCACAACCTTCTATACCCTCTTTATATTTTCTGTTATTTAGTAGAAATAAAGTAAAATAGTATTTTTCCGTTTGTCTCCTGACTTATCCGTGCAATATAAAAATATCCCGAAAATAAAAGTCCTCAAAATGCCATGCCAATTTAATATGATTTTTCGGGAATATTTGAGGATTTACCGTACAAAAATTACCGCGGGGGGAGCTGCCACCTAGCCACGAGGGTGGAGGGCGCGCCCTACCACCCTGGGCGCGCCCCCTGCCTCATGGGCCCATGGTGGCCCTCCTCCACTTATCCCTGCACCCATCTTCTTCCTCCTTTTCACACAAACACGAAAAACCAACTCAAGCACGAGTTCCATCCCCCGTTGCTGTGATTTTCGATCTCCTTGCTTAAAGCACCTCTCGCAAAACTGCTTGGGGAGATTGTTCCTTGGTATGTGACTCCTCCATTGGTCCAATTAGTTTTTGTTCTAGTGCTTTACTCATTGCAAATTTGTGCTGCATAGGTGACCATGTTCTTGAGCTTGCATGTCAAACTTATATGGTTCCAAGTAGTTCTAATGCTTGATATAGGCTCTAGGCACTTGTGGGAGTTGTTGCTATCGATTTTATTGAAGTTGGTTCACTTTTATTTGAAGTTTACTAAAAATTTCAGATTATTTCAGAAAATAATGAAGAGACTTTTAAGGGGCTCGTCGAGCCGAAGCTCGAAGGAAAACCAAAAGGAAGAAGAGCAGAAGCCCAAATTTAATTTGCCTCGCACCGCGGAGGTCCGGCCGTGTGAATGGCCTTCTGATGACTTCTTGAGGAGAGCCGGGATTTATGAGGATTTCTATTTATTGATTGAGAATGCTGGCCTCACCGACTTCCTCCGTGACCAACGTCATCAGTATCTCTTACTCACAAATACTTTTGTGCAAAACTTCTACTTTTTCCCTAAGAAATCACCTCCATCAGTAGAGTTTCATTTATATGACATTGTTAAGGAGATGCCATTAGCTGAATTTTGCGAGGTTTGCAAAATACCCTTTGAAGGCACCTTGGATGAACCACACCGTAACGAAGTAGAAGCTTTTATTAACACTATCTCTGTGGGAGAAACCAGGAAGGTTTCGGATGCAAGGATTACTAGCATACATTTTCCTGTTTTACACTACTTTGCCTTATTTTCTAGTCGTTGCTTGATTGGACGTGGGAACTGTGGAAACCTTAGTGTTCCTGATATTATTATTTTGTTCCATGGTTTACACCGCAATAACTCTGTTAGTATGGGTGGAATTGTTGCTAGATGTTTAAGTCTGAATCGTACTAAGGGCCCCATCTTTGGAGGCATTTATGCTTCATGCCTAGCTGAATATTTTGAAATACGTATTAGGCATGAGGAGAAGGAAGAAACATCGTTGCCCCGTGCTTATTTAGATTATAAGAGTATGCTAGCGCATGACTTTCTTGTTAAGAGTCGTGAAGGGGAGCTCAAATATAAATTATACTTTGATAAACATCACCTTGAGACTATTACTTTGCCTGCTCCCTCTTTGTTTAACTTGTCTGTAGGTCCTCACATTGTTCCGTGGGCGGCCATTCAAGCCTATCGGAATCCTATACCAGCCCCGGAACCGGAGCCACAAGATGAGCCTCCACGACAGTCTGTTTATTCTTGGGATCCAGAGGTGGTTGCCACCCAGTGGCAGTCAGAGTCTTCTTCATCGCAGTATGACCCAGCTTCACCTACGGGTATCCGCCAGGCTATCCCTGGCAATAGACCAACTTAGGCCAAAAGCCTAAGCTTGGGGGAGTACGTATTTCTCACCGACATTACATTCATGTTCACACACACTCATTGCTAGATGTCGGTGCTCATACTCTTTCACTGTAATATCCATGCTAGTTTATTTTCTTTTTCCTGCTTTCTTCTTGTGTATTTAATAAACCTTAAAAAAAATAGTAGTAGTTTATTTCTTTGCTGTAGTAATTAAAAAGAAAACCCAAAAATATTTCCCGTTCTTCTTTTGCTTGTTGGGAGCTTTCCCGTGTAAATAGTTTTCTTTCTTTTCTTTGGGGTCGAGAAGACTATATTGAAAATGCTTAGTGGCTCATACATGCATGATTGTTTATTTAACTTAGAGCCCATATTACTTGTCTTCTCTCTTGAGTTGAATGCTTGCAGATTCCATCTTAGTCCAATGCACGTGCACTCTTATTATTATACACATCGTTCGGTCGTGCAAGTGAAAGGCAATAATGATGATATATGATGGACTTATTGGGATGAGAAAAGCTGGTATGAATTCGACCTCTCTTGTTTTTGTAAATATGATGATTCATCGTTGCATATTTACAATGACATTTAGAGATTATAGTTGCTTGTGCCATGCTTGATTAGCTATGAGTTATAATGGTTTACCTTACGTGCCAACATGCTATTAGAATGATTATGATGTGGTATGATGGGATGGTATCCTCCATTAAATGAATTGAGTGACTAGACTTGGCACATGTTCACGCATGTAGTTGAATCAAATCAACATAGCATTCATGATATTTATGTTCATGGTAGATTATATCCTACTCATGCTTGTATTTGGTGTAAATTAATTTTAATGCATGTTTACGACTGTTGTCGCTCTCTCAGTTGGTCGCTTCCCAGTCTTTTGCTAGCCTTCACCTGTACTAAGCGGGAATACTGCTTGTGCATCCAAACTCCTTAAACCCCAAAGTTGTTCCATATGAGTCCACTATACCTACCTATATGCGGTATTTACCTGCCGTTCCAAGTAAATTTGTATGTGCCAAACTCTTAACCTTCAAATGAAATTCTGTTTTGTATGCTCGAGCAGCTCATGTTTCAACTAGGGCTGCCTACATCTTCCATGCTAGGTGGGTTATTCTCAAGAGGAGTAGTGGACTCCGCTCCTAATTCACGAGAAAGGCCAGGATGCCCAGTCCCATGATCCAAAAAGATCAAAGAAAATCAAAATAATCAAACAAAACTCCCCTAGGGCTGTTGTATGTTGGAGGCACTCGTTGTTTCGAGCAAGCCATGGATTGATGCTTGTTGGTGGTTGGGGGAGTATAAACCTTTACCATTCTGTTTGGGAACTGCCTATAATGCATGTAGTATGGAGGATACAGCCATCTCATAGTTGTTACGTTGACAGCAAAAGTATGCCGCTCAAAATGTTATTCAATCTCTATTTTAAAACCGAGCTTTGGCACCTCTACAAATCCCTGCTTCCCTCTGCGAAGGGCCTATCTATTTACTTTTATGTTGAGTCATCATCCTTCTTATTAAAAAGCACCCGCTAGAGAGCACACTGTCATTTGCATTCATTATTATTGGTTTATATTGGGTATGACTTGCCTGGATGTCTTTTACCATGAATTACAATGTTTAGTCAGTCCTTGATCTTTAAAGGTGCTCTGCATTTATGTTTTGCGGTCTCAGAAAGGGCTAGAGAGATACTATTTTGTTATATCATGTTATGATTATTTTGAGAAAGTGTTGTCATCCGAGTTTTGTTATTATAGCTCGCTAGCTGATTATGCTATTGATATGAGTAATTGTGAGACCTATGTGTTATTGTTAGTATGGTTAGTTCAAAATATTTGCTGAAACTTGAATGCTGTCTTTTCATGTTACAACAACAAGAGCAAACAGAGTTTGTAAAAGTTTTTCCTTTTCTCTTTCAGTTTGTCAACTGAATTGCTTGAGGACAAGTAAGGCTTTATGCTTGGGGGAGTTGATACGTCTCCGTTGTATCTACTTTTCCAAACACTTTTGCCCTTGTTTTGGACTCTAACTTGTATGATTTGAATGGAACTAACCCGTACTGACGCTGTTTTCAGCAGAATTGCCATGATGTTGTTTTATGTGCAGAAAAAAAAGTTCTCGGAATGACCTGAAACTCCACGGAACATCTTAGAAAAAATAATAAAAAATCCTCGCCAAAGATGAAGGCCAGGGGGCCCACACCTGTTCACGAGGGTGGGGGGGCGCGCCCCCCCTCCTGGGTGCGCCCCCTACCTCGTGGGCCCCCTGGTGGCCCTCCGACGCCAATTCCAACTCCATATATTGGCTTTCGGGGAGAAAAAAATCAGAGAGAAGAAATCATCGCGTTTTACGATACGGAGCCACCGCCAAGCCCTAATCTCTCTCGGGAGGGCTGATCTGGAGTCTGTTCGGGGCTCCGGAGAGGGGGATTCGTCGACGTCGTCATCATCAACCATCCTCCATCACCAATTTCATGATGCTCACCGCCGTGCGTGAGTAATTCCATTGTAGGCTTGCTGGACGGTGATGGGTTGGATGAGATTTATCATATAATCGAGTTAGTTTTGTTAGGGTTTGATCCCTAGTATCCACTATGTTCTGAGATTGATGTTGCTATGACTTTGCTATGCTTAATGCTTGTCACTAGGGCCCGAGTGCCATGATTTCAGATCTGAACCTATTATGTTTTCATGAATATATGTGTGTTCTTGATCCTATCTTGCAAGTCTATAGTCACCTACTATGTGTTATGATCCGAAAACCCCGAAGTGACAATAATCAGGACCACTACCGGTGATGACCATAGTTTGAGGAGTTCATGTATTCACTATGTGTTAATGCTTTGTTCCGGTTCTCTATTAAAAGGAGGCCTTAATATCCCTTAGTTTCCAATAGGACCCCGCTGCCACAGGAGGGTAGGACAAAAGATGTCATGCAAGTTCCTTTCCATAAGCACGTATGACTATATACGGAATACATGCCTACATTACTTTGATGAATTGGAGCTAGTTCTGTGTCACCCTATGTTATGACTGTTACATGACGAACCGCATCCAGCATAATTATCCATCACTAATCCGGTGCCTATGAGTTTTCCATATACTGGTTCTCGCTTATTTACTTTTCCGTTGCTACTGTTACAATCACTACAAAATACCAAAAACATTACTTTGGCTGTCTTTACTTTTGTTACCGTTACCACCACTATCATATTACTTTGCTACTAAACACTTTGCTGCAGATACTAAGTTTCCAGGTGTGGTTGAATTGACAACTCAGCTGCTAATACTTGAGAATATTCTTTGGCTCCCCTTGTGTCGAATCAATAAATTTGGGTTGAATACTCTACCCTCGAAAACTGTTGCGATCCCTTATACTTGTGGGTTATCAGTGACCCTATGACGGTGCAAGAAGGAGACCGTGATGATGGCTCCGGTGACCGAACCGAGTCTGGCAAGGTATATATATTAGTTAAGCCTGTGCTGACTAGCTAATTGATGCATTCATTGTTTTGGTATATGTACACATATTAATTAACTCTCATCTTTCTTCTTTTTTCTAGCCCTCCGGATCGAGCACAACTTTGGTAAGGAGACGAGGCCCGAAGAAAAAGTTGAGCTCGGATGAAAGGTTTGAGATCACAGCAATCACGCGCGATGGCAAACCGATTGAACCCATCCGGACAAAGAACGCATTTGCTACTCAGTGCAGGGTTCTTGTTAGGGACAAGGTCCCGATTAGCATCCACCAATGGTATAAGCCTAAGGAGGAAGACCCTGAGGTGTCTTATGTCAATGATATGCAGAAAGATGATCTTTGGACTGAGCTGAAGGCAAATTTCACCCTACCGCCAGAGGAGGATCCGGAGAAGCCAGTTAAAGAGCAATTAATCAAGTCTTGTGCTCTTAAGAAGATGGCAGGCCTATTTAGGAGGTGGAGGAAAGAGCTGAACAAGTTTGTCGACAAAGAAGAGACACCAGAATTCATCGGCAAATATGAGAAGATCAGAGATCACTGGCCCGCATTTGTGGCCCACAAGACATCGGAAAAGAGTAAGAAGATGTCGGCGACAAACAAGCAAAATGCTACGAAGAAGAAGTTTCACCATCGCACTGGGTCAGGTGGCTACCTCAAAGCCCGGCCTAAGTGGTCCAAGGCTGAGAATGATCTGCTTGATAAAGGGATCGAACCAGAGACAATGAACTGGCCAGACCGTTCCCGGACTTGGTTCTTCGGGGCTGGCTGAACCTTGGACCCTGGATCAGGGAAGTGCTGTTGGACGGACGAGCAACTGAAAATACCAGTCAACAGGCTTCGGCACTATATCGATGCAGCGCAGCAAGGGACATTCGTTCCAGACAGGGAGAAGGACGAGCTCACAATGGCCCTCGGGAATCCTGAGCACCCTGGACAGACACGAGGCACGCCAGGCTCCATTCCGTGGAAGGTTGGTTTTCCGGACGCAGGGGGTTACAAAACCCAGGAGAGGAGGAAGAAACTGGAGTAGAGCCAACTATAGGCGCTGCACGAAACGGTACAAGGGCTAGAGGAACGAGAAGCGGATCGCAACAAACGACCTGCCGAAGCTTCCCCCGAAGCTACCCCGCCATCTCAGCGGAGAAGCAACGTGGCTTCCACCGAGCTGCTTCAGCCGGAGCATGTCTTGACGGCTCCTGCTAGCTACCCCGTGGATTTTATCACGGAGTCTCAAAATTGGCACCTTATGACGCAATGGCAGAACTTCAAAGTCAAGGCGGCTGTCGGCCAAGTTCGACCTTCTGAACCCGGTGCAACTTTTCACTGTCGTCCGATTCCAGAAGGATATGCTAGGGTGACGGTGGACAAAATAACGGAGGGATTTGAGGACCTCCAGCTTGACCACCCTACCAGTGAAGGGGAGACTCGGCTGGGTTCTGCTCTGAAGACTCCATGCCTATGCGGAAGGAGTTCATCAAGCATCCGAACTGGACGCCTCCTCCTCCTCCTCCGGCGATTCAGGGCACTCCGCCTCCTCCACCGCCTCCTCGTCCGGCGAGTGATGATCAGGGCACTCAGCCTCCTTGTCCGGCGCGTGGCGGCACTCCGCCTCCTTCTCCGCCTGCACCGGCGCGCCCGAACAGCCAGCAGCCGCCTCCTTCTCCGCCTCGCCAGCAAGGGCGGAAGAGACTCACCGCCGCCCCGGCTGCTCCGGCGCGTCGTAGTCCTTCTCCTCCGCCTCGTAAGCAAGCACGAAAGAAGACAGACGCCGCAGCCGCTTCGTCTGCTCTGGCGTCTAGCAGTACAGCCAACAGAGGCGGGAGGCAATACAAATACGGTCCTTCTCTCAAGCCTCTAGAGAAGTTACCGTACGAGAGGACCAAGGAGGAAAACGCGAAGATCATGTGGGGCGAAGTGGACGACTTCTTTGAAGGGTTGAAAGTAAAGAGACATCCACCTCTGGAGGAGAAGGTAGATCCAATGAAAGCAAAGCGCACTATCGATGCCCTGAGGAAATCACCAAAGTCTCCGCCGAGAACCAACTATGAGCGCATTACTGAACAGACATATCTCGAAGCGGAGCGGTCGGGAAGTACTGTCAGACATCAAAGGTCAAAAGAACGTGCAGCTGCGAAAAAAATTGCCCAGCTTGGCGAACAAGAAAATCAATCGTGCCCCCCGCTCAATGTGTCTAGCGGCGACATCGTCGCTAATGCTACGTGGACGGTGGCCGGTTATGGCAATCTTGCAGATTACCTGCCTGACGATCAACTTCCTGATTTCATGGAGGTGGACGAACACTGATACGAGTACGGGAAGCCTCTCGCCAAGGATGAAAAATCTCTAACAACGATGATGCGAAGATTCCATAATTGGTACATGAAAACCTGCAGAGAGTCTGGTGGGACGAATACTTGGTATCTGAACATTAAAGAGGAGCACGACCTCGATGGAACTGATCTGTTGCCTGTTCCATTTGAGGAGTTCTTCGAGTTCTTCAATCAAAAGGCCCTCGATAAATTAACGGTCTTTTGCTACTGTCTGTAAGTACTATTTCTGTCGTTAAGTCTCTATATATAGCTCAGCTCTTTCATTGCATGTATTTATAATTAATTATCCTCACTATATTATGCAGATTGAAGATCGTCGAGTGTAGAAAACAAGAAATGTATGATATTGGGTTCATTAACACAAATATCACAGATGAAATTCAGGTTAAAAAGCACGCCGAAGAGGCCGAGGCCAACTTGCTACAATCGTTGATCAAAAATCAAAACAAAGATACCATACTCTTTCCTTACAACTTCAAGTGAGTGTTACTATCGTGTGCATATTCGGTTTCCCTTATTACTCAAGCGAGGTTATAGTAATGTAATTGATGAGTTATGCATACGTGCGCAGCTTCCACTATGTTCTTCTGGAGATTAAGCTTGAGTGGGGACTAGTAACCGTCTTAGACTCGAGACGAAAAGATCCCGAAACCTATGCGGACGTGACTAAAATGCTCAACAAGTAAGTTCAATCGATCATTATCGCACCATATCGGCAACTTTTTGTTCATTTCCTGATATCTCAAGTAATAATAATTATTTTCTTTGTCTTGCAGGATTTGGAAACAGTTCACCGCAGAAGCTCCGGGACTACCGAAGGAGCTGTGATATACATACCCGAAAGTAAGTACTACTGGCTAGCTAGTTGCGCGCATCTCCCATTGATTCTATAGCTATACTTCCATCAGTGCCATTTATAATGCTTCATTATCAGTTTGATTGACCTCTATTTCTCGTAAAGTGCTTGTGGCAGGAACAAGGGAATAATTACTGTGGATAATACGTGTGCGAGTTCATCTACAACGCGACTTTGAAAAATAAGCGGGGCTACTCTAAAAGACAATATGAAGTGCGTAAGCAATAATATTCACAATTTCATTTTATTACACCATCATTTCTGTTGAGTTTCATTCATATATATGTATTAATTAACCCCCTTTCTTCAAATTAGACGTGGCAGAAGCGGAATGAACTCCTAGAACAAGATAGCATGAAAGCAATTCCAGAGGAATTGGCGGGATTCTTTCTTGACCACATCATCAATAAAGCCGGAGAATACCATGTGGAAGTTGATTTCAATTGCTAGGGGATTGTAAGAGATCTTACATATTGTATATGTATGTAGCCAGTAGCGTCGGATAGATAATACGAAAACTTGTTGTTCGACCAATCTCTCGGAGAAGGAGAGGTCGATCGATCACTTCTCTCGGTATGCATGGAGAACTTCTGTAGTTAATGGTTCCCTTCATTTTCTTACTAGCTAGCGTGTCGAGGGCCTCTCTATTTATAGTACGTAGCGTTGACCAAGCACGGACATAAGAGAGGACACTTCTCTCTATTAATTAGCTAGCTAACACAATATATGGAACACCTAAATTAACCCCCCAAAAACCCCCAACCCCCCCCCCCCTTTCAAAAAAAAACAAAAACCCCAGCCACTGAAATGCTGACGTGTGGATGCCTTTTGGTCCCGGTTGGTGCCACCAACTGGGACCAAAGGCCCTCCTGCCTGGGCTCGGCGCACCGGCCACGTGGAGGCCCATCTGGAGGCCCATCTGTCCCGGTTCGTGTTAGAATCGGGACTAAAGGTCTAGGGCATTAGTAACGACCCTTTAGTCCCGGTTCAAGAACCGGGACAAAAGGCCCTCACCAACCGGGACTAATAGGGGTTTTTCTACTAGTGACTCCTCGGCTAAATTTATACTATGTTTGTTCTTATTGTTGGTATTTTTGCAGAACAAGGTCTTTAGGTGCAAGATCACCGTCCAGGGTATTGCGTCCAACCACACTTGGAAGGCTATGGAGGATGGTGATGCATATCATTGTACTAATCTGAATTGTGTTAACAGGACTGCTAGCCCTAGGTCTCTTTAATTATTTGTTACGTGTTTTGGTTTTGTTGTAATGAGGTTTTGAACTGATATCTTTGCTGCTGTAGGTACAAGCTTCCTATAATCGCAGCTGATGGAAACGCTGCAGTGGAAATGGTTTTCTTTGATGATGTTGATAGGGATGTTGTGCGCAGGCCAGCCGATCAGGTGCTGGAGAGTTTTCTAGCAAATAGCTCCGTCATGCCAGCAAAGATAATGGCTCTGGTTGGAAGGAAATATATTGTAGAGGTCACTGTGTCAAAGTATTCTTGTAGGAGAAACAAGGATGGGCTGAGCTTTCAAGTGCTCAGATTTTTCACGGAGGGTGGTTCTATGTACCATGATTTTGTTGTGGGTGTGGGTTCTTCCAGTAGCGCTCCAATGCAGCAAGTTCCATTTTCTGGTTAGTGTTTTTTGTCAAGCTTGAATTTTTCCTAATTAGTATTCAGCTGTATTCATTCATCCGTAAGATTTACGCAGGAGGTGTACATACCAGCCATGCAGGGCTTCCTCAGGGTACCTGCTCGCTTCCAGTGGCAATGGAGGCCTGCTCCGGTGCTCCTCCCTAACCTAATTTCGGAGGGGTATTTTTGTCCCTGCGATTTTTTTTTCTGGCCCGCCGTAGCCCAGATCCAAGCCCTGTCTAGCCCTGCCAAGCCATGTATAACCCAGACCGTATACGTATAGTACCTGGTCCGAAAAAAAACATCACACGACCCCACGACCACGTAGGACCTGCTGGATCCAATCATTCACGCAGCTCCATCAATCTCGCGAGCATTCATGCCGCTCCGTAATTCACGCGGTAGATCTCCAGCGGGGCGCGCAGGGCTATCTCGTCGCCGACGATCTCGTCGGACAGCGGGCGCGACAACATCGTGAATCTCCAGCGCTCACAGGTACCGCATCCTGCACCCCCCCGCACCCCTCTAGTCTCGCTCGCGGCAACATCGAACGAACTGCCGCCGTCAGAGATAGTGGTTAGCCTACCGGGGCGGGAAACCTACCTACCCGGCAGCGCACGCAATCGTGGATCTTGTTCCGGTAGTGCTGCTCCTCGTGATATGGGTTTCTTCAATGTAGGGTTCACGTAGCGTCTGTTGCCGTCTGCTGTGTCCACCAGGACTATCATTATTTGATGTGGCGGCTAACCTAGGTATCCGGCGGCAGAGGTAATCACAGATCTAGCTAGGTTTTGTAGTGCTGCTCCTTGCGATTGAAAGTGATCACGATGGGTGTCGTGGCCATCCTCCTGACTTGGTTTGGCAGATCTGAACGGCCTCGGTTGGGGTTGTTTACATAACATCCGTGATCGTGAGCTATGTGTAGATATTTCATCATTGATAATGTTTTCATCATTTGTTGTAGGAAATGGCGGACGAGGAGTTAACTGATATGATGGTAGACATGGAGTTTGGAGAACTGATGAAAGACTGGATAGAAGATTGGTCAGATGATGGAAATTCAGATCTTGGGAATCAGTCAGAGAATGGGAACGAATGGGAAGATTTGAATGTGAGTGACATTACCATGTTGTAATATTTTGGTGCCATCCTACAACATTATATTTTTGTGTTGAAAATTTGTAGATGGATGAGCATGATGATGGTCAGGAAACAATTCGGAGCTCTCAAATGAAGATTACATTAGTCAGGTACGTAAGTGAAAAAATTTATTGGCATGCAAATTGAATTCATTCTGGAATATTATATGATAAGTAATTATTTATTTGTGTTGTATTTTCAGTTCATTTCCGAATGTCATAATGCGTACGACTATTACGGTGAATCCGACGCGGAGACAGGCCTTAACGACGAATCATCAAATGCACTTGATTCTGGGGATTCTCAGTCGTCGGTCACCATGAGTGAGGTATTTGTGTAATCAATGTTCTATGAAAGTAATGTTAAACCATACAAAACAGTTTTCATGACTATGTTTTGACTGTGTAGGTGACAGAAGATGGTGGGGTAATGAATGTCCAAGATACTGCCAGTGTGGATGATAAGAGGGATATGTTCATGCAGATAATGGAAATGACTTTTATGACTCACGATGCTGCGTATGATTTCTACAACAGCTATGCTAGAGCTAATGGTTTCAGCATTAGGAAGAATAAGGTCAGGTATACCAAAACCGAGGCACATCTTATGCGTTATAGGAAGTTTGTTTGTTCCAGACAAGGGAAACGTGACAGCAAGTTGCTAACCGAGGAAGGGCACAGCCGTCGGCTCAGAGCCGAGACACGCTGCTTTTGCAAAGCACACCTGACTGTCAAGCTTGACCAAAAGCGTGGGGTTTGGTATGTTGCAAGTTTTGAGGACAAGCATAGCCATATGTTGGCAGGACCGGACGAGGTACCTTTTTTTTGGTCCCACAGAAAAATCAAAGAGTTTCAGAAGCATGAGATAATGTCCATGGGAGCGGCAGGGATTAGAATTCACGACATGATGGATTCCCTCATCAGCAAACATGTATGGTATGGCGGTGTTGGTTTTACCAGGCGTGAAATATACAACCTTTGTGCCAGGGAGAAGAGGATGCTGCTTTCAAAAGGTGATGCTGCCACAACCATAGGCATCATGGCCAGTAGGAAACAGAGGGATCCTAGCTTCTTTTTCGAGTACATGCTAGATAAGGAAGGACACTTGAATAGGATGCTCTGGTGTGACTCCCAGTCTCGTCATGACTATGAGGACTTTGGCGACGTGCTTGTATTTGACAGAACGTACAAGATGAACCGCTATGGTATGCCATTCATACCTTTTGTTGGTCTTAACAATCACCGGAAGACCACTGTTTTTGGTTGTGCCATAGTTTCGGACGAGACCGAACAGACATACGTGTGGCTGCTGCAGACTTTTTTGAGGTCGATGTGTCAAAAGATGCCGAAGAGTGTAATCACAGACGCCGACGCTGCGATGATCAAGGCAATTCGCTAAGTCTTGCCAGACATGTGGCACCGTATATGTACGTGGTATATAGAAAAAAATATGAAGATTCACCTCAGTCCCAAGTCCTTGAAGGAGTTCCAAACCCTTCTGTACTACAACACGTCCACGGCCACGTTTGAGGAGAGATGGCACGCGTTTACCAAAAGATGGCAGTCGGAAAAAATAGTAACATGGTTGAGATGGATGTATAAGAAGAGGAGACTGTGGGCCGCGGCTTATCTGACAGAGGGGTTTTGGCTTGGCATGAAAAGCAACAAGCGGAGTGAAAGCCTAAACTCATGCCTTCACCTCCACCTAGACGGTGAAATGACCCTGGTGGATAAGATTTTGCATTATGAGAACGCTGTTGTACGTATCTGTGAAAACGAGGCGCGAGATGACTGCATGGCCTCACAGAGTTTACTGGTGCCAGTTACTAGCTCGAGGGAACTTGAGATAGCTGCTTCTCACGTCTTCACTCCAGCAAACTTCTATATGTTGCAAGATGATCTTAGAAAAATTGATGGCATGGAGATTGTAGAAATTAAGCTGGGAAATAGACCACAGCAGTACATCGTAGCCTGGAAGAATAACCGGAATAGCCGTTTTTGGGTGGAGTATACAACAGTAAATTCCGCAGAACCTATACGGTGCAGCTGCAGAAGAATGATTCGAAAGGGTCTACCTTGCAAACACATATTCCACGTAGTGAAGTACTTGAACATATCTGAAATACCAAAGTGTTTAGTTCTTGTTCGGTTCACGAAACAAGCAAGGTTGGGACTGCCCGCGAGGTGCACAAGCAATCTTTTGGGATATGGTTGGACTGGGGCAGAGGAAAGAATGAAATATAGCCAGGTCAGTGTGTTAGCATTAGAAGCTATGCATGCGGCATGCAAACACCCAGCTTTGTGGGATCAGTAACAGGATAGTTTGAAGGCTGTGATAGCTAAGAGTCATGAGTATGATCTGCTACAGGAAAATTTAAGCAACAATATAAATGACTTCAGTAAGTGTGCAGTTGAATATGTAGACGATGGTGAAGGCAACATGGTCGCAGTTAAAGATCCTATGAAAGTGTCCAGCAAAGGTGCAACAAAGGTAGATGAGAACCGCCCTGTCTCGAAAAATGGTAGACCACTCTCTTTTGATGAGTTGAAAACCCGGTGCGGCACTTGCAAATTGCTAGGACACACTAAACGTAGCAAGAAATGCAAACTGAATCAGAAGTAAGTGTTTGTATGCATTCTGGATTATTGAAAAATTTATCATTCATTAACTTATCTTGTCTTCTATGATGTGCAGAACAATGGAGAAGGAAGAAGTGTAGAACACTTGCTTCAATTTTTTACGGATGAATCGAGTGAACATGGCAGTATATCCTTTTCACATTATGGCATCAATTTTAGTTCGACGTTTAACATCGTGTTTGGATCCTATATATATCTTCTATACCTAAATAGCTAGCCCCCACTACTAGATTTGTCTACACATGCGTGCTTCCACATCACCTCAATTATTTACAGCCTTCCGATTAAAATTGTGTGGCATCAAGGAATCATGCATGTGCTCATAAGTTACTTTTTGCATTAATGTAAATTATGCCACCTCATTGGTCATGCATGCCTTTTTTCCCAACGCATGCATGCATTTTTTCCATTAACCTATCAACTCAAACAACGCCACTTCATCAATCATGTCTTCTATTTGTGGGGATTTTTTTCTCTTTTATACATCATTTTGCCACACACACTTCTTTTAAGTTTTATCTTTTTTAACATGTAAAACTCTTACATTTAATTTCATTGGTTTTAAGCACTAATTTATGGATTGGTTTTAACACGGTTCCCGCAGCAACGCGCGGGGCATCATCTAGTTGTAGCAACTCGATCGACACTTTGTTTAGTGGGAGTGTCAAATTTTTACATCTCTAAATAAACCACAAAATATGACCTAAATAAATTACACCTATAAATTAGAAAGAATATTGTACATTTCCCCTCCCCACGTCCTAACTGCCATTAAATCACCTAACTTACCACTCCCCACCACACATTCACCCACCTACCTCGCGCGCCGGTTCGAACTCCCCTTATCCCCACCTACAGTAGATCGAGAAAACCCCCGCCGACGACCGCTGCAGCCGCCTCCATGGAGAAAAGCCTCGGCTGGCAGAGAGCGATGATGAAGCTCGCCGGCGATGACGAGGGGTGGTGTGCCCAGTTGGCGGAGGTGTGCGGCTGGTTCCCCAGCACAGAGATGTTGGTCAACCACGCGCGTGGCCTCGTCAAAGTCCTCACCGATGCAAAGAAGAAGCACGCCTTCCCCTACGGCTGCGGCGTCCCGCCGGCTCTCCTCCTCGTCTGGGCAATGCGAGAGGCCACGCTGAGCGACTTCCCTGTTCAGCGCGCAAGGTGGTGGATGTACCGCTCCACCACCATGACGCTGCGGCTAGATCCAGCATGCGTCGCGTCGATGGCGGAGCGCGTCGACGTCGAGCTCGCTATCCCTGCGCCCGTGAGCCCGGACTACCAGGTCCGCCACGTGCCGAAGCCAGTCCTGCCGTTGAGCTCTGACATCATGGAGGACGACGTGGGCGAGGTACTGCTCATCCCTGATGACCCTGAGGAGGGCGAGGAGGACGCCGTGCAGATGGTAGTGCCGGTTGCCGTGGAGGGTGGCAAAACAATGCCCATCGACGTCGAGCTCCTTCCCCTGCACCCTGACATAGTGAAGGTGGAAGAAGAGGAGGTGGCTCAGGATCAGGTGGCGCCGGCGATGGTCAAGAAGAAGGCTTCTCCGTGTGTGGTGCGCCGCTCACGCCGCCTCAAATTTCTGAAGAAGTGAAGATGGGCACAGTTGCTGAAGGAGGAGGAAGCTGCTGGTTATCTTAGGTATGATGTTATATGTTTCAGCATATAAGTTTGCTGTTCTCCTAGTTGCTACTAGGCTCCTTCAGCTCCATGCTTGCTTTTGATGTAATAATGATCGATGTAGGGTGGATTGTGTCGTCGCTTGTGAACTTGTTTGGGTCATTGCGCGGTTTGGCTGGCCTGTGTTGGCCTTCTGGGATGTTGCGATGTCATGCTGGTAGCGTTTTAGTCCTTCTCTTTTTAGACTGAACTTGGTTGTGAACTTTGGTGGTTTTCAGTAATGAAAATCGGAAGGGGCAAGCCCTTCTTTGATCAAAAAAAATTGGGCTTGATGTTGGTTAGGTGTGCTTTTCTCCAGGTAATTATATAAGTTATGGAATCAGTACGGTTTGGTCGGGTTCTTTGTGGCTAAAGAACTGAATATCTATTGCCTACCCTAAGTGTGAAGTTCAGTTAAATTTCAATATGTACTGTGGTTTTGCTTCAGTGTTGAATCAAAGGTGTAGGTGCTGCTAGATGTTGCTCCTATGTTGCAACAAGACAATGAGGTGGGCAGCTGCACAAATCAGTAGTGTTGCTATGTGATGTGCCCATGTGCATCACTTACCAAATATAGAACATGACAAAACTGCAGAGTCTGCCAAATGTAGAACATGCCAAAAGTGCATTGTCTACCAATCATGATGGCCCCATGTTATTTCTGCTGCATTGTCTATTACACTTTGCCCATAAACTGAGTAGCAAATAATTCATCAGGATTTCATCATGTCAACTACAATGATGTCAATAACTTTCTGAACAATCTACTTGGTAACTATGACAACAATCATAGTGGCAAGCAGGCCAAGATACAGAAGACCTCCAAATCCTAAAATCCTATCCCTATAGAGCAATATTTCCTTGTGCATCTTAACCATTTCCCTCTTTTCTTTCTCATTCCTTTTAATTTCAGCTTCACATTCTGTAATCTTAGTCTCCAGTTTCTTGTTCTTCATGGCTATAAAAAATTGTAGAACGAGAAAAATATTAAGCAAGAACAATTGATAGTTGAAGCCAAAACTTTATTGGTACGACCAAATTGTCTTCTCGAGCGAATTGAATGACCGAATGGTCTGGTACGAGCCTATTGTTTGACAGACACATACACATGTATGTGTCACAATATTCGAGATGCCCTGTTTATTACATAAAAATGATAGAAACCGTAAGATAATCATGCCGTCGAAACCTTCGACCGGACTAAATCCAAAGCACTAAAACTTGACTCTTGCATGCCGCATGAATTCTTCAGGCGCGCCTTTTACTTGCGATTTCGCGAATTTTGTTCTTCACACACTCCATCGTGTTCGAAGGTGACATAATCAACTCGGCGACGAAACGTCTTCTCCTTGCGTCAACGGTGGCCTGCAAAAAATGACATAGAGGTTACATGAACCTAATTTTGCACACGACCATAGTAGCTACTCTACAAACGTAAAAAACAGCATACCTGTGAAAAATCACGGGTCATTCGGTCCCCGTCCCAATTCTCTAGACACTGTATGACAAAAAGGCCACAAGAGTTCCTGGTATATATGCAAACATTAGCGGTGGGCAATACGAACATGTGTATTGTTGTTTGAATGTGCATGATGTCCTACTAACTCACCCATCCTCTTGCTGGGGCATGTCATACTCATTGATAGGCCATTTACTAACGTCCGGATATTTCCCTGGTGTAATAAGATTTGCTTGGCGCATATCGTTTGCTATAGCCATTCGCTATAAAGAGGATAGTGTTAAAGAAGAATCATAAACAACATGTAAGACCAATGGTACAAAAGTTGGTTATACTACCAGTGCTTTCATAGTCTTTTCTGTCTGGTCCAGAGGATAGAGTGAATCGAGAACTTGGAATTCTTGCTTGATCAAGTGCATGACCACGGTCATCCAGTGGGCATTTTCGATATTCAACGTGATATACGTCTACAGTGCAAAAACCAATTATGGATCAAACGTAATACTAGATGTAATGTCCTGAAGTGAAGAATTACAAACATAACATACCTTATCACACACAATATACTCTTTCGTGACTCTATTAACTGCTCCAGCTTTAGACAGAGCACTGTCCATGTTGCAGCTCGACGACAATGGATCATCTCGTGCGATAGCACGATCTACAAGGAATTTGGACCTCCACGCTGGACAGAGGTAACGATCATGACCAATGCGCAGCTCCAAATGTCCCATATAAGCATCAATAACCTTCATAGAATATCAGGGCATTACATGTTGAAAGTTGAGACATAGATTATTGACAATTTAAATAACAAAACATGCAATTAGTACTTGCATCGTCCGAGAGCCATCTATGAGTTAGTACCGGTTGAATCCTTTCGGAAGTCAGAGATATACCACGCCCTTCACTGTAGTAAATTTTCTTCCCCATATTCTTGTCGGTGCTAGCAGCTAACTCGACAAATGAAACAGCTGCATCAATTATTTTCGGCGTCAACTCATCCAGCTCATCAATTTTAGAAAAGAGAGTTGCATGAAATAATATGAATGTCAACAATGGTGATCATATGCACTTGTAGTATACAACAAACCAACAAAGTTAGTTACGATACCTCTACTAGCAGAACGGGTACCGGAGGGTTTTTGACCACGGTTGGTATGCCTGCTGGGCTTGTCAAGTGCGTAGGGGGATTCAAATTTCTTGGGAACGGTCCGCTTCCGCTTACCGGACATAACTTCCTCATCCTTATCGACTGTTGCACCCTTTTTTCCATTCACCTTAGCCATTAACTTGCTGACAGAAGATGGACAAATGTCTATGTCCGATGAAGGTGCTTGTGTAGAATTACCAACGATCCAAGGGTTTTCGGGTGTAGCGCCACATTCATCATTACGCTTAATAGGTGAAGCTTCCTTGTGTCCATTCATCTTTGCTGGGGTTTTCTGTTTGGCAAACAAAATGGTGTGAACATTTCAGCCCGTAAAAAATTGAAGGAGAAAATTATAGACAGAAATATATATACATAGTACCTCAGGTACGGTTTTATGGTTGGGAACTACTTCATCAGGCTGCGTCATGTCAATGACAGGCTCTCCGTGTGAGTCTATGTCATCCTTGTACACGAATTCCTTCTTTTCATATGGACCGTTCTCGAACGAATCCACTTCTTGATCCACATCATTGTCCACGGATGGCACGGCAGCAGCCGGCGTGTACATGACACCTGATTTGTTCATCTTCTCCAACAACCTCTGCAATAGATATATAAAGTTAAGAATGCTTGCATGGTTTAAAACAGGGAACAAACTATAAACTATTATGTTATGGTGTGACACCTCAGCAACTTGATCAGGGATTTGCCTCATCTGGGTGTGTATGAAGTCCATGCACCGCTTCATTAGAAGCTCCATCAAATCTTCCGACATTGGGGCTGTCGTTGACTTCTTTGCGTTTCCATTAGCAGGTTTGGTTTTTGGCTTCATGGCAGGCACATTACATGGGATTTTGGGCTCCTGCACCCTATACTCTTGGGTGATATTATTTTCGATCTGCATGCGATATTGAAGTACATGTGATGAATTAAAAATAAATATTATTTAGTTACAAAACATTTAAGAAAGACAGAACACAATGGCTTACCTTGACGTTACCACGGGCGCGCCCATTGTCATAGTCGAACCGATCTCTCCTAGTGGCTGCACCTTCGGTCCAGTTCCTCATAAGAGGTTGTATGGAGAAGTTGGGATTATAGGCGCAATCGCCTTCGACAGGTTGCACCTTCTCCCAGTACAAGTACTACAAAAATATATAAGGATTTAGAGTTAGTTCAATACATCACATAAAATTGCAATGATATAATAATTGACATTATGCAATAGGCCTCATTTGTGTACCTACAACAGAGCCAAATTGCCTTTCGGCCATTGGCATAGGTGTTTGCCTTTCTTGACTATGCGAAGGCAATCGAGTAGAACACGCAGGGTGAAGGCATTCCAGTTAATCTTTGAAATATGTTTCACATCATGGACCAAAGCGTAGTACTGCTTTGGCACAATCTTGCTCGACATGGGAGCAATAATTGTTCCGAATAGGACAAGGACTAATTTCCGAAGAAAATCGTCGTCGGTGGCTTTACTTTTAATTATGTCCTCAATGAGATTATCTATCACTATGTTTTCTGATGTCTTACTGAGAAATTGTGGCGGCACCCGCTCCTTTATGTCCTCTCCTTCTTCAATCAGAATGTCCGAAGCGGAGAGTCCTTGGTTCTCGAGGTTCAAGATGCACTCGACGTCGACCGCACCGAGAGTCACCTCCCCAACCCGCTCTTGTATAATGAATCTGGACTTGCTGGCATCAAAATTCTCAATCATATACCTAATCAGAAGGGTACGCATCTTAATAGATGGTATCTGCAGCATGCTGCGCAATGTTGTATCAGCCACTGTAGCGTGTTGACCGCTCGATAGAGCGGCAACAAGCTTGCACCATTTTTCAACAGCGCACACTATTTCTCCATTCAGCTCGTCCATCCTATAGAAAGAAAATATAAAACTTCGTTACATTTGCCAACACAAATGCAAAAGTAACAATAGACATGCAAAATTATAAAACTTTCTGGCAGCATCAAACAAAAATGCAAAAATAACACTAATGCAAATATAAAACTAACAACATGTATACAGCAACATGCACCCAAGTGTGTGCTGATATGAGGCAATAAAAAAGTAACTACAACTGTTTTTTTTTTTTGAAGTGAAAATTTTAACCACTACAATAAACTAGAGCTTGTGGCCTTAACACAAAATTATATTCATATTCCCTATATTGATTTCAAAGTACATATATACTACAAAAAAGAACTATACCAAAACTTTGATACATATACGGCTGAGCTTTCAAACCCCAACGAGTTACTACCAAACCATGGAGGTACTACTACTACGGATCAGCTTTTCATTCTCCTTTTTACTCTTAATTCAAGTAACTAGCTAAACAATTATGTGCTGCCAATCGTTTATGTGTTGCCAACAACAAGACAAATCCTTAATGCGACCGAGTGAATAGGAGTACTAATCAAACTCATACATACAGGGAACCAAAAGAAGTAGACGAGCAGTGGCCAGCCGGCCGGGCGTTCATGCAGACGCATGCAACAACATAGGCGGCAACGGACTAGTGGTGAAGACACGAAGCTCGGCCGTGTTCTCGTTCCTCCCCGCACGGCGCTGTCGCCGGCTACACATGTGGCCCAGAATGGGAGCACTTCGCGAGTCTGCGTCGAGCCTGTGCGGGATGAGATGCCATGGAGCAGCCGAGCTGTGCATGCGTAGAGATGATGGGCGTACTCATGCGTGCGAACATGGGAGAGAAGGCATACTACTGCTTCATAAAAAATAAATCTCATTTGGGCTGGGGGGGCCACAGCCCCCTCAGACTTCCACATAGCTCCGCCGGTGAACCTAAGTCCATGAAAGCAACAAGACGGAGGAACTTACTTGATCGGTCGACGAAGATGAAAGAAGTCGGCGATGCATTGTCGACGTAGTTCGTCGAGGGTGGCCAGCACGTGCGGACGATCTCGATCTTCTCGGGGTTTTTGTGGCATGTGGGATGCGGCGGACGGAGGTGTCGACGACTCGCCGGCAGGAGGCGATCTAGACGACGACATGTGCGAGGAGGTTGAGATTATATACGAGGTCGCCTCGGTCTTCGTAACTTCCCTGTGGCCAATCTGGCGATCTATATTTTCCTCCATTGAATCGAGGCAGAACATGGTCCTCAATCGTAGGGATTAGGAACATATGGATTAGCATGATCCCGGAATTGTGTAACAGAACGGCAACTACTCCCGTGATCGACTTGCATGTGATCGACGTGCATGGAAAGCGCAGCGTGGTGGGCCCCCACAATATGGATTCAACAGTTATTTGCGGTCTGGGCCGGCCCACCTACCTCTACATTGTTTTTTCCTGAAAATTAATAGCATTGTTTCTTCCCTCAATAAAAAAATATTTGTGACACCTATTAGTTATTGTAGACTTGTATATGTTTAACAATATTTATAGTATCTCTATCATTTCTGCAATATTATATATTATAATGTACTGTTCCTCTTTCCATTTTAATTTGGTTTTCCTGTTATTTATGTTTTGTCCTTCTTATTCCTAATTGTTTTTTCATGTTTCATAATTCCATATCACTTCTTCTCATATTTTTCAAATTCATATCAAATATGTATGATTAAATGTTGTCCTATTTATGACTTGTTAATTGGTGGGGAAGGTAAACCACTTTCAGACCTGCCCTCCGGCAGACCCGAATGGTCCTGTTTGTACATGGTGCATGTGGAGGCATGCATGAGATGACCCCAACTTTTGTGACCATGTGGGCATGGCCAATGTGGTCCCTCAGGCAAGGTGTGCACAAATTCGGACACAAAACACACGTTGGGTCACGTGGGGGCAGTGTTGTAGGGTTTTGTCGCCGGATAAACCCTAGAAAATGCATTGAGTGTCGGAAATGAACGATATTTGTCATGCATGCATGCCATGATCATCCTAGGGTATGCATAAAGTTTGGGATCATTTGGTGGGACCGGGAAGGTAAACCACTTTCAAACCTGCCCTCCGGCAGACTCGAATGGTCCTGCTTGTACATGGTGCATGTGGAGGCATGCATGAGATGACCCCAACTTTTGGTACCATGTGGGCATGGCCAATGTGGTCCCCCAGGCAAGGTGTGCACAAATTCGGACACAAAACGCACGTTGCGTCATGTGGGGGCAGTGTTGTAGGGTTTTATCGCCGGATAAACCCTAGAAAATGCATTGAATGTCGAAAATGAATGATATTTGTCATGCATGCATGCCATGATCATCCTAGGGTATGCATAAAGTTTGGGATCCTTTGGTGGGACCGGGAAGGTAAACCACTTTCAGACCTGCCCTCCGGCAGACCCGAATGGTCCTGCTTGTACATGGTGCATGTGGAGGCATGCATGAGATGACCCCAACTTTTGGGACCATGTGGGCATGGCCAATGTGGTCCCCCAGGCAGGGTGTGCACAAATTCGGACACAAAACGCACGTTGTGTCACGTGGGGCAGTGTTCTAGGGTTTTGTCGCTAGAAAAACCCTAGAAAATGCAACGACTGTTAGCAATGAACGATACTTGTCATGCATGCATGCCATGATCATCCTTGGATATGCATAAAGTTTGTGATCATTCGGTTGGACCGGGAAGGTAAACCTGCTTCTAGTACATGGTGCATGTGGAGGCATGCATGCGATTGTCCCAACTACATTTGATTTAAATAATATTTCAAGTATGAAACAGAAAAGAAAATTTATAATTGAAAAAGACAACCATGAAAAGTGAAATAAAAGACAGCATTATATCATACATTGTTTAAATTTATAACCGTCAGAACAAAGAAAAGAGGATAATATAGAAAACAGAAGAAAAATTTGAATGAATAAGTGCAATAAAAGACAACATATTATCTTACATTTAAAAAATAATTCAAATATAAAAACGATAAGATCTATTAGAATGTAGAAGTGAAATAAAAGACAACATATTATCTTACATTTAGAAAATATTTCAAATATAAAGAAGAGAACAAAAATTAGAATGAAGAAGTGAAATAAAACAGAACATTTTATCTTACAAACTAAAAATATTTTAAATATAATAAAGATAAGAAATATTAGAATTGGGCCCAAGGCTGCCCTGGGCCAGATCAGTGCGCCGCGGGTAAGGCTTCCTTGGGCCAGCCCGCCCGAATTGGGCCCAAGGCAAAGCCGCGCAGGGCGCAGCGCAACGCACTGCCGTGGGGTGGTGGGAGTTTAGTCCCACCTCGCCAATCGAGAGAGCGTCGCACCTTTTATATACCCGACTGCGACTCCCCTCCCAAGCTCCTACCATATGCAGGCAGTACATTGCCTAACTCTAGTCACCTCTGCCCAGTGGGGCCTACTAGCAGCAGAATTATTCTGCACCACGGGCCTGCATCCTGGCCCATGAACCGCTGGGTTCCTAGTCGTATGCAGGCCGTGGTGTATGAATGATCCTGCTCTGGTTGGTGGGCACTTTTTTTTCGCATATTGCCAGGTGTTTTGGTCTTCAAATCACAAACTAAATTATACACATGCTCACTTGCATTGAATACACATTTTCTCTTTGCATATATGCCAAGTTAATGTTTTGACCTTCAAATCACATAATAAATTTTACACATGCACACTTACATGTAATACACATGGCTATTAATGAGATTTCAACCTGTGGGTCACCATTTAGAAGAAAATTTGGGTGATTTGGAGGTGGTGGAAAAAACCACCTTTGTTCAAAAACTGGCTTAAGTTAGACCAAATGGCCCCTCTGGAATGCGGTGATTTTTTTGACCACCTCCAAATCACCTTTGTTTTGGCACACATGACCTATTGCACAAACAAAGCTAGGTTTTCAAGTTTTTGTTTTTTTTGATTTTTTTTAATTTATATAGCCCCCTAGACTGGCTGCTCAAAACATCGATCTATACCTCAAGGGGCCATTGTAGAATATTCTTTTTCCAAATTTTCTTTGATAGCCAACTTTGGCACATGTGGGTCACCATTTACAAGAAAATTTGGGTGATTTGGAGGTGGTGGAAAAAATCACCTATGTTCAACAACTGGCTTAAGTTAGACCGAATGGCCCCTCCGGAATGCGGTGATTTTTTCGACCACCTCCAAATCACCTCTATTTTGGCAAACATGACTTATTGCACAAACAAAGCTAGGTTTTCAAGTTTTTGTATTTTTTGAATTATTTTTGAATTTATACTGCCCCCTAGACTGGCTGCTCAAAACATCGGTCTATACCTCAAGGGGCCATTGTAAATTATTCTTTTTCCAAATTTTCTTTGATAGCCATGTTTGGCACATGTGGGTCACCATTTACAAGAAAATTTGGGTGATTTGGAGGTGGTGGAAAAAACCACCTTTGTTCAAAAAGTGGCTTAAGTTAGACCAAATGGCCCCTCCGGAATGCGGTGATTTTTTCGACCACCTCCAAATCACCTCTATGTTGGCACACATGACCTATTGCACAAACAAAGCTAGGTTTCCAAGGTTTTGTATTTTTTTTGATTTTTTTTGAATTTATACTGCCCCCTAGACTGGCTGCTCAAAACATCTGTCTATAACTCAAGGGGGGCATTGTAGAATATTCTTTTTCCAAATTTTCTTTGATAGCCATGTTTGGCACATGTGGGTCACCATTTACAAGAAAATTTGGGTGATTTCGAGGTGGTGGAAAAAACCACCTTTGTTCAAAAACTGGCTTAAGTTAGACCAAATGGCCCCTTCGGAATGCGGTGATTTTTTCGACCACCTCCAAATCACCTCTATTTTGGAACACATAACCTATTGCACAAACAAAGCTAGGTTTTCAAGGTTTTGTATTTTTTTATTTTTTTTGAATTTATACTGCCCCCTAGACTGGCTGCTCAAAACATCGGTCTATACCTCAAGGGGGCATTGTAAACTATTATTTTTCCAAATTTTCTTTGATAGCCATGTTTGGCACATGTGGGTCACCATTTACAAGAAAATTTGGGTGATTTGGAGGTGGTGGAAAAAATCACCTATGTTCAACAACTGGCTTAAGTTAGACCGAATGGCCCCTCCGGAATGCGGTGATTTTTTCGACCACCTCCAAATTACCTCTATTTTGGCAAACATGACTTATTGCACAAACAAAGCTAGGTTTTCAAGTTTTTGTATTTTTTTGAATTATTTTTGAATTTATATTGCCCCCTAGACTGGCTGCTCAAAACATCGGTCTATACCTCAAGGGGCCATTGTAAATTATTCTTTTTCCAAATTTTCTTTGATAGCCATGTTTGGCACATGTGGGTCACCATTTAGAACAAAATTTGGGTCATTTGGAGGTGGTCGAAAAAATCACGTATGTTAAAAAACTGGCTTAAGTTAGACCAAATGGCCCCTCCGAAATGCGATGATTTTTTCGACCACCTCGAAATCACCTCAATTTTGGCACACATGATATCTTGCACAAACATAGCTAGTTTTCCAAAGTTTTACATTTTTTAGAATTTTTTATTAATTTATAATGCTCTCTAGACTAACTGGTCAAAACATCGGTCTATACCTCAAGGGGCATTTCAAATAATCAACTTGCTCTTCATGAAAAAACTCCTTCATATTGCAAATAATCCTTACACCTTTATTAAAATGTTGTTTTTTCCACACACACACACACACCATCTTTAACTACTTTTTTATTAGTATTTCATGAAATGATGGAATATGTGCTCAGTTATTGGAATATTTGATCATATGGTGGAGTATTTGCTATTTTTGCTTCCTCAAATGAAGGAAAGATGTCATATGTGTGGATGAACAATTTCCACTTACTTCACTAAACAACATTAATTAACTTAACGCAAAGTTTTACATTTGGTCCGATTTGCTTATGGGCAGAGCTTGTTGCACATGGCCACATTATGGGAATTTATTGCACCATTGCCACAGCATGTTCCACATGACCGCAACATGGGAAGTGTTTGCAGCATGCCTCATCAGTGAAGCAACACTGATGCGGCATGTCTGATCATTGCAGCAGCTAAATTCAAGCAAATCATACATCTAAGGAACCATACATCTAAGGAACCATAATGGCAAATTTAAGGGACACAAATATAGCTAGCAATATATATTACTACCATAGATAGCAACATCCACACAGCACACTTGCTGATGCAGACCACTAGCATATTAGATATGTTTAGACCACACATCACAGTACTACACTTAGATAAAGTTCATACTAAATTACCACTAAAAGTTTCCACCATCAGAATACCACATAAAGTTCACCAAAAGGACTGAGCCTTCCTCCATCATAAGACAACCAGGGTCTAGGGCAACTACATGTGAGGGTTTTTCAGGACCTTGTGGAGGGCAGAATGCTGAGCCCTGATCTTGTACTCATCACTGCTGATGGATGTAGCCCGACAATGTTCCATCAGATGCTCCAGCAACCCAGACCTGGGCTTGGGCCTGCTGCAGTTGGGGCACCGGTACTTTTCCGTCTTCCAGTTGTAGTACATAGCAGATCCTTGGGCCCTGATCTTCTGCACCACCTTCTCTTCAAAGGACTCGACGTTCCCCTCGACCACATCATCTCCAGATTGATACTGCACACATTAATGACTGACATTAATACATTATGCATTCAAATACTATAAACATCTAACACTAAGCAATGCACAAATAACATTACAACTAGGCCTTACCTCGTACGGGTCATCCTCATCACTGTCATAAGGGTAGTAGCCAGATGAGTCCCACTTCCTCTTGTTGCCAACAAGAACCTCCTTCTGCTATATTGTCAACCAAGCAAGTCATTTACAAGGAATTGAATTGCAGTTCAAATAATGTCATTACAAACAAGTTGATTTTGCATAATGATGGAAAGCTCCTAACTATATTGAAAAGGTGCACAGGTTACACATGGTATGTACATTTCAACAACTAATTCATATACTATATATCAAGCTATATACATACTAAACAATTGGGTTATGAACATACAAGTTCATTCATATGGACATACAAATTCAGATTTTGCTTTTGAACATGCATATGAAGGTATAAATGAATATCATTCCTCTCTTATTAACCAATGAGATAGCAGTTTTTGACAGACAATGCAAATAGGACCTTTATATATAACTTCACAAACATGTCAGGTTTTCATTTCAATTGTAAATATTAATGAATATTTAGTTCAGAGCAGTTCTCAATGATAACTCATATGTCAGAATAAGTGAAATGGTGAAGCCTAACTCCTACATCTAATTAAAATACCCTAACTACAGCATCTAATTAAAAAACACTAACTCCTAGATCCACTGGAACATTGAATCACAAAATTTACTTACATATATCATTGGATATAAATGAATCTACTACAAATAACACTAACTCATACATCTAATTAAAATATCATAACTCTTACTTCTACTGCATCATTCAGTCACACCATTTAATTACATTTATCTCTGCCTATAAATGAATCCAATACAAAAGATACCTAACTAAACATCTAATTAAGAAACACTAATTAGTACATCTACTACTTCATTCAATCACAGAATCTATAGAACTGTCTATAAATGAATAATAGCAATAAACCTTAACTAATCAACTAATTAAAAAACCATAACTACTACATCTACTGGATGATTCAATCATAGATCATACATATAACTGGCTATAAATGAATCCAATAAAAGAAAACCCTAACTAAACATCTAATTAAAAAAACCTTTACTAATACATCTACTTGATGATTCATATGACATTCATGCATGGAGTTATGCAACAACAATTTAATATGAGTTAGTCATCTGGCATAGTTGCATGTCTAGCAAACCTACTTATGGTTCACTTTATAAGTACAGGAATCCTACAGATCAAAAATAAACCTACCTACAATTTGAAATTATAGATAATGAAGTGAAGCTCCTAACTATTTTGAAATTGTGCACTAGTTAAACATACTGTGTTCATTTCAACAATTAATTGATAGACTTCAGATGAACAAAGTAGGATTTTAACCTCATTTGTACAATATCAACTTTAATAGATACACTGGGTGGCGGCTCAGCTCCTGCCGTGGCCCACTGAGGGAATATGCAAAACAAATCTAACAACATCTACATCACAGAACAAAATCTCAGCACATGAGGCAATCCAGATTCTAATATAAAAAACATAACTCTCATTATGATCTCTCTAGCATTCAACCACGAATCAACTACAAAAAAACCCTAACTCTCAAATGGGTTCTCCATTCAATCAAAAAACCCTAACAAGCAGAAGGGGGTGCCGCATTCAATCACAAATCTACAATAAAAAACCCTATCTACTAAATCTTGTGCTTAACAACTACAACTAAGAGAGGAGGGGAACGAGAAAGATTACCACATCCACCACCTGCTTGTCGCTCGCCTCCGCACCTGCATCCAGTGCGCCGCGAGACGCCGTCATCACCAGGTCCGGCACGACGGAGTCCGAGCCCAGCACCCCCTGCTCCACCAGATCCGCCGCGGCAGTGACCGATCCAGCGACTGCGGGTGCAGCATCTCCCGCACCGCCGACGACGACCACTTCTTGGACGACATCTGTCGCGATGTTCGCGGCCTCGACCGCAACTCCGTGCGCAGCGGCGGCACCGCCACCACCTTGCACCATCGAAGCCTATGAGAACCCACTGGAGAGAGGGAGGCGGTGGGGTTGAGCGAGTAGGTGCGGTGGCGGGGCGATGGAGACGAGGGGTAGACGATGCGGCAAGGAGAGAGAGGGAGTGAGCCGATTTGGGGGGAAATGGTGGGGGCGATGCGGCCGGTGGTGGTTCCCCTCCCTGTTTATAGGATGTGACGTTTTTGGAAGTTTTCGTGCGCCGCGTGGCTGCGTGGCTAGCCCACGACCGCCGCCGCCCACGCCCACGACCGCCGCACGTGACAAGGGAAAACGAAACGCCCACGTAAAATACATGTATACCCTCACTGTACAAAGGTAATTGGGCCGGTGCGGGCTTGTACAGGGCTGTACGCGCGCTCTCCGCGGGCATAAAAAAACGATCGTGCCCCTCTTCACGAATCGTTTTTGATAGATCTCACCCGTCCTTGTGTTTCTCCCCCTCGCGTTCAGCCCAAGGGGGGAGCACCGGAGCAGAAACGGTGGCGATGATGGTGAGCTCAAGCAAACTTTCCTTTGCTTCATGATACTGCTGGTCATTTATTTCTTCTCCCTAGCTGTTTATTTTTCTGATAGTCCATATATTGTTCTTTTCTACGGGGCGGAAAAATGTAGAATACAGTTTCTAGCGTGCACACCAGTCATGCTGAGCTTCCTCAGGACACTTCCTCACTTCCTAACGTGCGCACCAGTAATACTGAGTTTCCTCAAGGCACTTCCTCACTTCCAGGGGACATGTTGGTGAGTTTGAACATAATTTCCTTTGCTTTATGGTGCTTGTGGCCATTAATTTCATCTACTAGCTGTTTATTTTAGTTATAATTCGTTTTTTATTATTTTTCAGGGGACGGAAATGCAGAATCCAAATCTTACTAATGTTGCTCAGCTCATGTCCATGCGCCGAGAAGACATGCTGGTAACCATATGATGTTCTTTTGTTAACTATATGCTACTGTTTTTTTCCTAAACTATTTCTTGCTTCCAATGTATTCTTGTTCTTGTTTAGGAGGCACAACCTCAAAATGTGGGGTCTTGCTGACTTTCCTCAAGCCATTCATACGCCTCCAGGAGCCATACTGGTTACTTTATTCCTATTTGCTTTTGTTGTTCGGTGTTGTTGGATCTTTAGTTCTTCTAAATATTGTCTATCTTTCATATGCTGTGTTCTTCATGTCACCATATGATGGTATGCCTTTCTTTGAAAACTTTGTATAGATTGCGTTCCTGAGGCTTTTATTCGCTTTTTAGCAAATTAACACAGTCCCATAATGTATGCACTGCTGATGTGCCGGACAAGACTAAGGTGAAGGAGACCAAGAATAAAAAGTTTGGCTACTATTGCATATGATTTTCTTTTTGAGTGAGCATCCTGTAATACAGGTGATGTTATGGTATACGCGCAGGTCACGTTCAAAGTCGACTGCATCTAAAAACTTGTTCGTTGATGGGAGCGACACAGCTGGACATAGGTATGCTTCGGCATATGCTATCTTTTCTTACTATTTTCTTGTGAAATTCTTGTGAAAAGAGTGAACTTTAGAAAACACTACTTATGTAATGATTCACCTTTCACTATATTTGTAGGGTGGACGATAAGTGATGGGAGCAGGTGGTTTGCAAGGTGGACGACCAGTGATGGAAGCAGGCTGTTTTCTTAGGCACTTTGTCAGGATTTCGCGTTCCCTAGGCTAGGCGTGCTTATATGTGAGAATGGGATTTATGTAGTGGCGGTGCTTAGTGTCTTAGCCTCTGTAAACAGTTTCAGTTGCATCCGTGGTGGTGTGGTCTATGCGATGGTTAAAAAAGATTTCAGGTAAGCCTGGGTTTTGGAGTGTTGTTGTATGAGACGAGTAATCCAGTGTTTTGATGTGGTGTTGTATGAAAAACTGGCGCGGCGCAAGCGCGAGTATCCCTCTAGTGTGTATTGATGGCGTGTGAGTAGTTTACACACAAATGATATCAGAGCCGGCAAATCCATTATAAAAAACTATAAATTTACTAGTGGCATGCGTACTACTCCCTCCGTTCCTAAATATAGGTATTTTTAGACATTTCAAATGGACTATAATATATGGATGTATGTAGATATATTTTAGAGTGTAGATTTACTCATTTTGGTCCGTATGTAGTCATGTGTTGAAACCTCTTGAAAGACTTATTGATAACCTACATGTATTTGTGTGTATGAGCATTGTATGTAGTCTACTGTATAGGCTAGCATAGAGTACGTGTGTGCAGTTTTCCCCCAAGCACACACGACGCTCCACCTCTCTCGTGCATGGCCTCCAACGATCTCCATCATGGCCAAGTCACCCCCTGCTCCTGCTGTTCAATGGAACAAGTGTGTTCGATCTCTTCACTGAAACACTTATATTTGGGAACGGAGGGAGTAGAAGGCACGCTACCACGCCGACCCAAAACCAAGCCTGACCTAGCAAGCTGTCTTCCTCCTCCTTCATTGGTCTCGCGTCTGTCTCAACCGACTCTCTCACTAGTGGCAGTACTTCTTTCCCAAAGAAGACACACCTTTTTTGCGGGATCATTTTGTTTGATAACGTTTTTTCAAAGAGTAGAAATCCAGTCTCAAACCTTTAGCTATGTGACGCTCACTCTAGAAGGTGGAGGTCAGAATGATCAACAGTACTATAGGAGAAAGGGTAATTGGATTCCGATTCTTTGCCCTTCAATCACGGATCACACGAGCTATGCATTGATGACAACTAGCGAGCAATATGCATGTGTAATAACTAGTCAACCAATGGTTTGAGCGTCGATCGGTAACTCGTCAACATCTCCCGCATGCTCATGGAAGGACAGTACTGAGGCTAGCAGGAGCCGTTGCCTGCAGCTAGCGCGTATGTGGAAGAGAATGGATCCGGACACTCGTGCATCATGTGCTACTTGCAGCTAGTAGTGCGTGTGTGGATGAGAATAGATCCGGACAGTGAACGTACGGGTCGACGGACACCCACAGAAACCCGGCCAGCCTCAGTCCAAGATTCCAAAGCAAGACCGAACTGGCGTCGGTACCAAATTTTGGCATAGCCAAGATGGCAGCCAAGAGCCGTTTCCTCGCTTTGCTCCCATGAAAATGATGTGAAAATTCTTTTTCTTGGAATCAGTTTTCTATTTTTATATGTTTGATGAATTGTATTTGGCAAGAGATTCTATCTTTAGTCTAGTGGTTATTGTTTGGTAATGCTACGTGTAAGTTCTTGTTGTTTGTTTCTACTGTGAACTTTTTTGTAAGTTATTGCTAGCAGGTTTTTCATTTCTTTAATTTCTCTTCATTTCATCAGTGCAACAACAACAAAGATAGAAAGATAAATATATTGCTGAATTGCACAGGCAAAGGTTCTATAGTAATTACATTTGGCACAAACTGCAAATTAGTCTAAAGAACAGAATCATCGTACTGGAATTGCTGCAGTGGAAGGCAGAGAATGCTGTGCCTGACAAAGGATTTGAGAAGCTACTGAAAATAGTGAAGAAGAAGCTTCCAAAGGATAACGAATTGCCCGATAGTACATACATAGCAAAGAAGGTCGTATGCCCTCTAGGATTGGAGGTGCAGAAGATACAAGCATGCCCTAATGACTACATCCTCTACCGCGGTGAGTACAAGGATTTGAACGCATGCCCGGTATGCGGTGCATTACGGTATAAGATCAGACGAGATGACCCTGGTGATGTTGACGGCGAGCCCCCCAGGAAGAGGGTTCCTGCGAAGGTGATGTGGTATGCTCCTATAATACCACAGTTGAAACGTCTCTTTAGAAACGGAGAGCATGCCAAGATGATGCGATGGCACAGTGAGAACTGTAAGAAAGACGGGCAGTTGAGAGCACCCACTGACGGGTCGTAGTGGAGAAAAATCGAGAGAAAGTACTGGGATGAGTTTGCAAGTGACCCAAGGAACGCATGGTTTGCTTTAAGCGCGGATGGCATTAATCCTTTCGGGGAGCAGAGCAGCAATCACAACACCTGGCCCGTGACTCTATGTATGTATAACCTTCCTCCTTGGATGTGCATGAAGCGGAAGTTCATTATGATGCCAGTTCTCATCCAAGGCCCTAAGCAACCCGGCAACGACATTGATGTGTACCTAAGGCCATTAGTTGAAGAACTTTTACAGCTGTGGAATGGAAACGGTGTACGTACGTGGGATGAGCACAGACAGGAGGAATTTGACCTAAAGGCGTTGCTGTTCGTGACCATCAATGATTGGCCCTCTCTCAGTAACCTTTCAGGACAGACAAACAAGGGATACCACGCATGCACGCACTGTTTACTTGACACCGATAGTATATACCTGGGCAGCTGCAGGAAGAATGTGTACTTGGGCCATCGTCGATTTCTTCCGACCAACCATCAATGTCGAAAGAAAGGCAAGCATTTCAAAGGCGAGGCAGATCACCGGAAGAAGCCCGCCATGCGTACCGGTGATCACGTACTTGCTATGGTCAATGATTTACACGTAATCTTTGGAAAGGGTCCCGACGCACTAGCTATTCCGAATGACGCTGAGGGACACACACCCATGTGGAAGAAGAAATCTATATTTTAGGACCTACCCTACTAGAAATACCTAGAGGTCCGCTCTTCAATCGACGTGATGCACGTGATGAAGAACCTTTGAGCGAACCTGCTAGGCTTCTTGGGCGTGTATGAAAAGACAAAAGATACACCTAAGGCACGGGAGGACCTGCAACGTTTGCACGAAAAAGACGGCATGCCTCCGAAGCAGTATGAAGGTCCTGCCAGCTATGCTCTTACGAAAGAAGAGAAAGAAATCTTCTTTGAATGCCCGCTCAGTATGAAGGCCCCGACCGGCTTCTCGTCGAATATAAAGGGAATAATAAATATGCCAGAGAAAAAGTTTCAGAACCTAAAGTCTCATAACTGCCACGTGATTATGATGCAACTGCTTCCGGTTGCATTGAGGGGGCTTCTACCAGAAAACGCCCGATTAGCCATTGTGAAGCTATGTGCATTCCTCAATGCAATCTCTCAGAAGGTGATCGATCCAGAAATCGTACCAAGGCTAAGGAGTGATGTGGCGCAATGTCTTGTCAGTTTCGAGCTGGTGTTCCCACCATCATTCTTCAATATCATGACGCACGTCCTAGTTCATCTAGTCGACGAGATTGTCATTCTGGGGCCCGTAATTCTACACAATATGTTCCCCTTTGAGAGGTTCCTGGGAGTCCTAAAGAAATATGTCCGTAACCGCGCTAGGCCAGAAGGAAACATCTCCATGAGCCATCAAACAGAGGATGTCATCGGGTTTTGTGTTAACTTCATTCCTGGCCTTAAGAAGATAGGTCTCCCTAAATCGCGGTATGAGGGGAGACTGACTGGAAAAGGCACGCTTGGAAGGGACTCAATAATATGCAGGGACGGATATTCTTGGTCTCAAGCACACTACACAGTTCTACAGAACTCTACCTTGGTGACCCCGTATGTCGATGAACACAAGAACAGTCTGCGCTCCAAACACCCGGAGCAGTGCGACGACTGGACTACATGTGAACACATTAGGACTTTCAGCAGTTGGTTGGAAACATGTCTCAGAGGTGACAACACTGTTTGTGATGAGTTGTACTTGTTGTCCAGGAGACCATCTTTGACTGTATTGATTTACAAAGGATACGAGATAAATGGGAGTACATTTTACACGATTGACCAAGATCAAAAGAGCACCAACCAAAACAGCGGTGTCCGCTTTCATGCAACAACCGAGAGGGGAAAGGACACATATTATGGTTACATAGTGGACATATGGGAACTTGACTACGGACATGATTTTAAGGTCCCTTTGTTTAAGTGCAAATGGGTCAATCTGTCAGGAGGCGGGGTATAGGTTGACCCACAGTACGGAATGACAACAGTGGATCTGAAAAATCTTGGGTACACTGACGAACCATTCGTCCTAGCCAATGATGTGGCACAGGTTATCTATGTGTAGGACATGTCTACCAGACCGAGAAAAAGAAAAGATAAGGAAGCGAATACATCATACGATGAGTCAAAGCGCCACATAGTTCTTTCAGGAAAAAGGGACATCGTGGGAGTGGAGGGCAAGACAGACATGTCTGAAGATTATGAAAAGTTTCATGAAATTCCTCCCTTCAAAGTCAAGGCTGACCCCAGCATCCTGATAAACGATGAAGATTATCCATGGTTATGGCGCAATAAGCAAATGACACAAGCGAAGAAAAAGTGAAGACTTTCTCCCGCAACTATTATGATGATAGCATGCCAACTTTGTAACAGACGAGTATGATACCATTGTACGTTTTGTACATGCACATGCTATGTGGGTGAAATTATGATACCATGCCAACTTTCAACTTTTCCAGAGTTCATTTGAAATGCTTTAATGTCTTATGGTTCGGCCCTCATAATACCATTAATCCCGGTTCGCTCCTTGTCAACTATGTTCTAACCAAGAACACTCTCAAGAGGGCAACCACGTGGGCCATTGGTCCCGGTTCGTCTGGACCTTTTGGTCCCGGTACCACGCACGAACCGGGACCAATGCGCCTCGCCCCTGGCCCATGACCATTAGTCCCGGTTTGTGCCACAAACCGGGACTAAAGGGTTGGTCCTCGTTGCGCTCAGAGTTTACTCCCACCTCGCCAACCGAAGGGCGCTCACATCGGTTTATAAGCCTGTCCCTCTCTGCCTTGTTGAGCTCCTCTCAAAGTGAAAATAGATGCCCCTATACAAGGAATTTGACCTAAATTCATAGTGAATTTCTCTGAAATTCATAGAAATTTATTATAAATTTAGGTTGAATTTTCTCTATAGGCGCATCTATGTTCATTTTTTAGTAAAGTTAATCACAAACTTGTGATTCACACAAATTTCAAAGAATTCAAATTTTAAGTATTCAAATTTGAAAACTAATGGCACTAACAGAAAGTTTATAACTTTTCTAGAACTAATGGCACTAACAGAAAGTTTATAATTTTGCTGACTTAAAAGCAAAAAGAATTAAAAAATAAAGCAAAAAACGAAATAAAATAAATAATGCAGAAAACAAAACAACAAAACTGAAAATAAAATAAAAATAGCAACAATAAGTATTTTGTTGTAAGTAGAAACAAAATAAAATAAATAAAGCAAGAAAGAAAACAAAAAAAAGTTTTCAAATTTGAAAACTAATGGCACTAACAGAAAGTTTATAATTTTTCTAAAACTAAAAGCAAAAAGAATTAAAAAATAAAGCAAAAAACAAAAGAAAATAAATAATACAGAAAACAAAACAAAAAAACTGGAAAAAAATAAAAATCGCAACAATAAGTGAAGAAAAAAAAGTGCCTCCTACTGGGCCCCCACGGCCTGAATACGACTAGAAACCCAACAATGGGCCAGGATTCAGGCCCGTAGTAAGCCCAGTAGGCCCACAGGCACATAGAGACAGATTAGGCCTGAAAGCCTGCTTTAGAGAGGAGCTCGAGGGGGTTGGCGCATCGCACCTTATAAACAGGTGCGGCTCTCTCTCAGCTAGCGAGGTGGGACTAAACTCCCACCACCACGCCGTTGTGCAAGGCCCATTGGTCCCGGTTGGTGGCACCAACCGGGACTAAAGGGGTGCATTCGTCCCGGTTAGTGCTGCGAACCAGGACCAATGCCCCCCTTTAGTCCCGGTTGGTGCCACCAACTGGGACTAAAGGGTGCATTAGTCCCGGTTGGTTTCACGAACCGGGACCAATGGCTTTGCTATATAAGCAAAGACTTAACGTTTTTCATTTCATCTCTGCAGTTGCCCGCGCTGCCGCCGCCGCCAGGCTGCCCGGTTCACACACCGCCGACGCCGTCGCCGCCCCCGTCGCCACCCGTGCCCCGCGCCGTCACCACCCCGCGCCGCCCCGACGCCATCGCCGCGCGCCACCCCGCGCCGTCACGGTCACCTCCCCGCGCCGCCCCGACGCCGTCGCCGCCCCGCGTCGCGCCTCAACGCCGTTGCCGCCCTGCCGACACCTCGCTGCCACTCCCCGCGCCCCTGCTCGCTCCGACGCCGCCCGCCGCTCACCCCTGCCCGCCCCGACGCCGCCCTTGTGAGCACCGCGCGCCCCTGCCGGCCCCGCCGCTGCCGCCGTTGTTTTCAGATGTTTTTACATGTTTTTAGATGTTTTATATTTTCATATATGTATGTATGTATTTTTTAGATATATGTATTTCTTATGTTTGTTCATATATGTATGTATGTATTTTTTACATGTTTTTTGTATGAATGTATGTATTTTTTCAATTGTAATATGCATGGTGTTTTAAAAATACATTAATTTTAGTACATTAATGTTCTCTGATTTAGTACATGATAACCCATAAGTATAGAGGATCGCAACAGTTTTCGAGGGTAGAGTATTCAACCCAGATTTATTGATTCAACACAAGGGGAACCAAAGAATATTCTCAAGTATTAGCAGATGAGTTGTCAATTCAACTACACCTGTAAACTTAGTATCTACAGCAAAGTGTTTAGTAGCAAAGTAATATGATAGTGGTGGTAACGGTAACAAAAGTAAAGACAGCAAAAGTAATGTTTTTGGTATTTTGTAGTGATTGTAACAATAGCAACAGAATAGTAAATAAGCAAGACCAGTATATGGAAAGCTCGTAGGCACCGGATTAGTGATGGATAATTATGCCGGATGCGGTTCGTCAAGTAACAGTCATGTAACATTAGTCATGTTCGTCATGTGACACAGAACTAGCTCCAATTCATCAATATAATGTAGGCATGTATTCCATATATAGTCATACGTGCTTATGGAAAAGAACTTGCATGACATCTTTTGTCCTACCCTCCCGTGGCAGCGGGGTCCTATTGGAAACTAAGGGATATTACGGCCTCCTTTTAATAGAGAACCAGAACAAAGCATTAGCACATAGTGAATACATGAACTTCTCAAATTATGGTCATCACCGGGAGTGGTCCCGATTATTTTCACTTCGGGGTTGCCGGATCATAACACATAGTAGGTGACTATAGACTTGCAAGATAGGATCAAGAACACACATATATTCATGAAAACATAATAGGTTCAGATCTGAAATCATGCACTCGGGCCCTAGTGACAAGCATTAAGCATAGCAAAGTCATAGCAACATCAATCTCAGAACATAGTGGATACTAGGGATCAAACCATAACAAAACTAACTCAATTACATGATAAATATCATCCAACCCATGACCGTCCAGCAAGCCTACGATGGAATTACTCACGCACGGCGGTGAGCATCATGAAATTGGTGATGGAGAATGGTTGATGATGACGGCGGCGACGAATCCCCCTCTCCGGAGCCCCGAACGGACTCCAGATCAGCCCCCGAGAGAGATTAGGGCTTGGCGGCGGCTCCGTATCGTAAAACGCGATGATTTCTTCTCTCTAACTTGTATGGTTTGAATGGAACTAACCCGGACTGACGCTGTTTTCAGCAGAATTGCCATGATATTGTTTTATGTGCAGAAAACAAAAGTTCTCGGAATGACCTGAAACTCCAGGAACATCTTAGGAAAAATAATAAAAAATCCTCGCCAAAGATGAAGGCCAGGGGGCCCACACCCTGTTCACGAGGGTGGGGGGTGCCCCCCCCTCCTGGGCGCGCCCCCTACCTCGTGGGCTCCCTGGTGGCCCTCCGACGCCAACTCCAACTCCATATATTGGCTTTCGGGGAGAAAAAAAATCAGAGAGAAGAAATCATCGCGTTTTATGATATGGAGCCGCCGCCAAGACCTAATCTCTCTCGGGAGGGCTGATCTGGAGTCCGTTCGGGGCTCCAGAGAGGGGGATTCGTCGCCGTCGTCATCATCAACCATCCTCCATCACCAATTTCATGATGCTCACCGCCGTGCGTGAGTAATTCCATCGTAGGCTTGCTGGACGGTGATGGGTTGGATGCGATTTATCATGTAATCGAGTCAGTTTTGTTAGGGTTTGATCCCTAGTATCCACTATGTTCTGAGATTGATGTTGCTATGACTTTGCTATGCTTAATGCTTGTCACTAGGGCCCGAGTGCCATGATTTCAGATCTGAACCTATTATGTTTTCATGAATATATGTGTGTTCTTGATCCTATCTTACAAGTCTATAGTCACCTACTATGTGTTATGATCCGGCAACCCCGAAGTGACAATAATCGGGACCACTCCCGGTGATGACCATAGTTTGAGGAGTTCATGTATTCACTATGTGTTAATGCTTTGTTCTGGTTCTCTATTAAAAGGAGGCCTTAATATCCCTTAGTTTCCAATAGGACCCCGCTGCCACGGGAGGGTAGGACAAAAGATGTCATGCAAGTTCTTTTCCATAAGCATGTATGACTATATACGGAATACATGCCTACATTACATTGATGAATTGGAGCTAGTTCTGTGTCACCCTATGTTATGACTGTTACATGATGAACTGCATCCAGCATAATTATCCATCACTAATCCGGTGCCTACGAGTTTTCCATATACTGGTTCTCGCTTATTTACTTTTCCGTTGCTACTGTTACAATCACTACAAAATACCAAAAACATTACTTTGGCTGTCTTTACTTTTGTTACTGTTACCACCACTATCATATTACTTTGCTACTAAACACTTTGCTGCAGATACTAAGTTTCGGGTGTGGTTGAATTGACAACTCAGCTGCTAATACTTGAAAATATTCTTTGGCTCCCCTTGCATCGAATCAATAAATTTGGGTTGAATACTCTACCCTCAAAAACTGTTGCGATCCCCTATACTTGTGGGTTATCAAGACCTTTTTCTGGCGTCGTTGCCATGGAGCATAGCTCTATTCTTTGAGTCACTTGGGATTTATATCTGCTGGACACTATGAAGAACTTGAAAGACGATCGAACTACTATTTTGCCCTCAACTACGAGGGGAGGTAAGGAACTTCCATCTAGCTCTGCACTAGATTCTCCTTCCGTTATAAGTAAGCTTGGGACACCTAAACCTGCTACTGCTATGAATTCTGATATGTCACATGTTATTGATGATGCCACTTCTGCTATGCATGATACTTATGATGAAACTACTTCTATGCTTGATACTACTATGCCCCTTTGTGAATTCCTTGATGAGCAAATTGCTAGGTCTAGAGAAAGAGAAATTATTGAATCTGAATACAATGATGAGAGTGATGATGAAAATATGACTGCTATTCCTGAGGGTTATCTTTTTGATGCAGAATCTTCTGCAGCTATTTTTGCTTGCCAGGATAGATACGAACTTAAGAGGTTGCTAGTTAAATGGGGTAAAGAATCTCTTAGAGATAGAATGAGACCCGACCCTGCTTTTGCTACTTCACCTATCTGTGTTCCCGATAAGGATTATTATGAATTTTCTGTTGATCCAGATATAATTACTTTGGTTGAATCTGAAACTGTTGTGGCACATCTTACTAAGTTAAATGATATAGCCGCCCTTTTTACTAATGATGAGAGATCGCGCTACCTTTATTTACTCAAAATATTTCCGTTCTCATTAAAGGGTGATGCTAAGATATGGTTTAATTCTCTTGATCCTGGTTGTGTGCGTAGTCCCCAGGATATGATTTATTACTTTTCTGCTAAATATTTCCCTGCTCATAAGAAACAAGCTGCTTTGAGGGAAATATACAACTTCGTGCAAATTGAAGAAGAGTGTCTCCCACTAGCTTGGGGGAGGCTTCTCAAGTTACTTAATGCTTTGCCTGATCATCCTCTTAAGAAACCTGAAATGCTCGATATCTTTTATAATGGACTAACTGATGCTTCCAGAGATTACCTGGATAGTTGTGCTGGTTATCTTTTCAGGGAAAGAACACTGGATGAAGCTGAAATTCTATTGAATAATATGTTGACAAATGAAAATAAATGGGCACCTCCTGAGCCAACTCCCGAGCCAGCTCCTGAGCCAATTACTGGGCCTATTCCTAAACCAACACCGAAGAAGAGAGGTGTTCTATTTCTCAGTCCCGAAGATATGCAAGAGGCAAAGAAATCTATGAAAGAAAAAGGTATTAAAGCTGAAGATATTAAGAATTTACCTCCTATTGAAGAAATACACGGCCTTAATTTACCGCCTGTTGAAGAAGTATATGATCTCAATTCCTTATTCATTGAATAACCTCCTGATCCCGATATCCTGGCACAGGTAGTAAAGGTAAATTCTCTTTATAGATATGATAAAGCTCAAGTCCCTCCTACTAAAATTGCTAGTCAGTGCTTGGATGAGTTTGATGACTTTATGTTTAAGCAAGATGACTTTAATGCTTATTTTGGTAGAGAATTAAAACAGAATACCTTTATGATTAAACGCTTGGGTGATTATATGGCTAATATTAGAGGTGAACTTAAACTTGTTAGCAAACATGCTTCTATGGTTACCACTCAAGTAGAACAAGTACTTAAAGCTCAGAAAGAAGTGCTTGATGAAATGAATAGTCAGAAAAATGATTATGCTGTTAGAGTGGCTACTAGAACTGGTAGAATGACTTAGGAACCTTTGTATCCTGAAGGCCACCCTAAGAGAATCGAGCAAGATTCTCAGAGAAATAATATTGATGTACCTAGTTCTTCTAAAAGGAAGAAAAAGAAAAATGATAGGACTTTGCAAACTTCTAGTGAACCTATTGCTGAACCACCTGAGAATCCAAATGATATCTCTATTTCTGATGCTGAAACACAATCAGGTGACGAACATGAACCTAGTGAAAATGTTAATGATAATGTTCATGTTGATGCTCAACCTAGCAAAGACAATGATGTAGAGATTGAACCTGCTGTTGATCTTGATAACCCACAATCAAGGAATCAACGTTATGATACAAGAGACTTCGTTGCTAGGAAACATGGTAAAGAAAGGGAACCATGGGTTCAGAAACCCATGCCTTTTCCTTCGAAACCATCCAAGAAAAAGGACGATGAGGATTTTGAGCGCTTTGCTGAAATGATTAGACCCATCTTTTTGCGTATGCGATTAACTGATGTGCTCAAAACAAATCCTTCTGCTAAGTATATGAAGGATATCATTACTAATAAAAGAAAGATACCGGAAGCTGAAATTTCCACCATGCTTGCTAATTATACTTTTAAGGGTGGAATACCAAAGAAACTTGGAGATCCAGGAGTGCCTACTATACCTTGCTCCATTAAGAGAAATTATGTTAAAACTGCTTTATGTGATCTTGGAGCCGGTGTTAGTGTTATGCCTCTCTCTTTATATCGTAGACTTGACTTGAATAAGTTGACACCTACTGAAATATCTTTGCAAATGGCTGATAAATCAACTGCTATACCTGTCGGTATTTGTGAGGATGTGCCTGTTGTAGTTGCGAACGTAACTATTTTAACAGACTTTGTTATTCTTGATATTCCCGAGGATGATAGTATGTCTATTATTCTTGGAAGACTTTTCCTTAATACTGCAGGGGCTGTTATTGATTGCAACAAAGGCAATGTCACTTCTCATGTTAATGGTAATGAGCACACGATACACTTTCCGAGGAAACAACCTCAAGTTTATAGTATCAACTCTATTGGAAAAATTCCATCGATTATATTTGGAGGTTTTGAATTTCCTCTCCCTCCTGTCAAGAAAAAGTATGATATTCTTATTGTTGGGGATTTTCATATCCCCGTTGAGGTAACTTAGTGTTATTCGAAATTCTCCTGTTCCGTGATTATTCGGAATGAGTTTGTTAACAAGACTCGATCAACCTTGTTAGTGGGTTCATTTTGATGATCACGAGATGGATGAAACTAGAAGCACAACCTTCTATACCCTCTTTATATTTTCTGTTATTTAGTAGAAATAAAGTAAAATAGTATTTTTCCGTCTGTCTCCTGACTTATCCGTGCAATATAAAAATATCCCGAAAATAAAAGTCCTCAAAATGCCATGCCAATTTAATATGATTTTTCGGGAATATTTGAGGATTTACCGTACAAAAATTACCGCGGGGGGAGCTGCCACCTAGCCACGAGGGTGGAGGGCGCGCCCTACCACCCTGGGCGCGCCCCCTGCCTCATGGGCCCATGGTGGCCCTCCTCCACTTATCCCTGCACCCATCTTCTTCCTCCTTTTCACACAAACACGAAAAACCAACTCAAGCACGAGTTCCATCCCCCGTTGCTGTGATTTTCGATCTCCTTGCTTAAAGCACCTCTCGCAAAACTGCTTGGGGAGATTGTTCCTTGGTATGTGACTCCTCCATTGGTCCAATTAGTTTTTGTTCTAGTGCTTTACTCATTGCAAATTTGTGCTGCATAGGTGACCATGTTCTTGAGCTTGCATGTCAAACTTATATGGTTCCAAGTAGTTCTAATGCTTGATATAGGCTCTAGGCACTTGTGGGAGTTGTTGCTATCGATTTTATTGAAGTTGGTTCACTTTTATTTGAAGTTACTAAAAATTTCAGATTATTTCAGAAAATAATGAAGAGACTTTTAAGGGGCTCGTCGAGCCGAAGCTCGAAGGAAAACCAAAAGGAAGAAGAGCAGAAGCCCAAATTTAATTTGCCTCGCACCGCGGAGGTCCGGCCGTGTGAATGGCCTTCTGATGACTTCTTGAGGAGAGCCGGGATTTATGAGGATTTCTATTTATTGATTGAGAATGCTGGCCTCACCGACTTCCTCCGTGACCAACGTCATCAGTATCTCTTACTCACAAATACTTTTGTGCAAAACTTCTACTTTTTCCCTAAGAAATCACCTCCATCAGTAGAGTTTCATTTATATGACATTGTTAAGGAGATGCCATTAGCTGAATTTTGCGAGGTTTGCAAAATACCCTTTGAAGGCACCTTGGATGAACCACACCGTAACGAAGTAGAAGCTTTTATTAACACTATCTCTGTGGGAGAAACCAGGAAGGTTTCGGATGCAAGGATTACTAGCATACATTTTCCTGTTTTACACTACTTTGCCTTATTTTCTAGTCGTTGCTTGATTGGACGTGGGAACTGTGGAAACCTTAGTGTTCCTGATATTATTATTTTGTCCCATGGTTTACACCGCAATAACTCTGATAGTATGGGTGGAATTGTTGCTAGATGTTTAAGTCTGAATCGTACTAAGGGCCCCATCTTTGGAGGCATTTATGCTTCATGCCTAGCTGAATATTTTGAAATACGTATTAGGCATGAGGAGAAGGAAGAAACATCGTTGCCCCGTGCTTATTTAGATTATAAGAGTATGCTAGCGCATGACTTTCTTGTTAAGAGTCGTGAAGGGGAGCTCAAATATAAATTATACTTTGATAAACATCACCTTGAGACTATTACTTTGCCTGCTCCCTCTTTGTTTAACTTGTCTGTAGGTCCTCACATTGTTCCGTGGGCGGCCATTCAAGCCTATCGGAATCCTATACCAGCCCCGGAACCGGAGCCACAAGATGAGCCTCCACGACAGTCTGTTTATTCTTGGGATCCAGAGGTGGTTGCCACCCAGTGGCAGTCAGAGTCTTCTTCATCGCAGTATGACCCAGCTTCACCTACGGGTATCCGCCAGGCTATCCCTGGCAATAGACCAACTTAGGCCAAAAGCCTAAGCTTGGGGGAGTACGTATTTCTCACCGACATTACATTCATGTTCACACACACTCATTGCTAGATGTCGGTGCTCATACTCTTTCACTGTAATATCCATGCTAGTTTATTTTCTTTTTCCTGCTTTCTTCTTGTGTGTTTAATAAACCTTAAAAAAACAAAAAAAATAGTAGTAGTTTATTTCTTTGCTGTAGTAATTAAAAAGAAAAACCAAAAATATTTCCCGTTCTTCTTTTGCTTATTGGGAGCTTTCCCGTGTAAATAGTTTTCTTTCTTTTCTTTGGGGTCGAGAAGACTATATTGAAAATGCTTAGTGGCTCATACATGCATGATTGTTTATTTAACTTAGAGCCCATATTACTTGTCTTCTCTCTTGAGTTGAATGCTTGCAGATTCCATCTTAGTCCAATGCACGTGCACTCTTATTATTATACACATCGTTCGGTCGTGCAAGTGAAAGGCAATAATGATGATATATGATGGACTTATTGGGATGAGAAAAGCTGGTATGAATTCGACCTCTCTTGTTTTTGTAAATATGATGATTCATCGTTGCATATTTACAATGACATTTAGAGATTATAGTTGCTTGTGCCATGCTTGATTAGCTATGAGTTATAATGGTTTACCTTACGTGCCAACATGCTATTAGAATGATTATGATGTGGTATGATGGGATGGTATCCTCCTTTAAATGAATTGAGTGACTAGACTTGGCACATGTTCACGCATGTAGTTGAATCAAATCAACATAGCATTCATGATATTTATGTTCATGGTAGATTATATCCTACTCATGCTTGTATTCGGTGTAAATTAATTTTAATGCATGTTTACGACTGTTGTCGCTCTCTCAGTTGGTCGCTTCCCAGTCTTTTGCTAGCCTTCACCTGTACTAAGCGGGAATACTGCTTGTGCATCCAAACTCCTTAAACCCCAAAGTTGTTCCATATGAGTCCACTATACCTACCTATATGTGGTATTTACCTGCCGTTCCAAGTAAATTTGTATGTGCCAAACTCTTAACCTTCAAATGAAATTCTGTTTTGTATACTCGAGCAGCTCATGTTTCAACTAGGGCTGCCTACATCTTCCATGCTAGGTGGGTTATTCTCAAGAGGAGTAGTGGACTCCGCTCCTAATTCACGAGAAAGGCCAGGATGCCCAGTCCCATGATCCAAAAAGATCAAAGAAAATCAAAATAATCAAACAAAACTCCCCTAGGGCTGTTGTATGTTGGAGGCACTCGTTGTTTCGAGCAAGCCATGGATTGATGCTTGTTGGTGGTTGGGGGAGTATAAACCTTTACCATTCTGTTTGGGAACTGCCTATAATGCATGTAGTATGGAGGATACAGCCATCTCATAGTTGTTACGTTGACAGCAAAAGTATGCCGCTCAAAATGTTATTCAATCTCTATTTTAAAACCGAGCTTTGGCACCTCTACAAATCCCTGCTTCCCTCTGCGAAGGGCCTATCTATTTACTTTTATGTTGAGTCATCATCCTTCTTATTAAAAAGCACCCGCTAGAGAGCACACTGTCATTTGCATTCATTATTATTGGTTTATATTGGGTATGACTTGCCTGGATGTCTTTTACCATGAATTGCAATGTTTAGTCAGTCCTTGATCTTTAAAGGTGCTCTGCATTTATGTTTTGCGGTCTCAGAAAGGGCTAGAGAGATACTATTTTGTTATATCATGTTATGATTATTTTGAGAAAGTGTTGTCATCCGAGTTTTGTTATTATAGCTCGCTAGCTGATTATGCTATTGATATGAGTAATTGTGAGACCTATGTGTTCAAAATATTTGCTGAAACTTGAATGCTGTCTTTTCATGTTACAACAACAAGAGCAAACAGAGTTTGTAAAAGTTTTTCCTTTTCTCTTTCAGTTTGTCAACTGAATTGCTTGAGGACAAGCAAGGCTTTATGCTTGGGGGAGTTGATACGTCTCCGTTGTATCTACTTTTCCAAACACTTTTGCCCTTGTTTTGGACTCTAACTTGTATGATTTGAATGGAACTAACCCGTACTGACGCTGTTTTCAGCAGAATTGCCATGATGTTGTTTTATGTGCAGAAAAAAAGTTCTCGGAATGACCTGAAACTCCACGGAACATCTTAGAAAAAATAATAAAAAATCCTCGCCAAAGATGAAGGCCAGGGGGCCCACACCCTGTTCACGAGGGTGGGGGGCACGCCCTCCCTCCTGGGTGCGCCCCCTACCTCGTGGGCCCCCTGGTGGCCCTCCGACGCCAACTCCAACTCCATATATTGGCTTTCGGGGAGAAAAAAATCAGAGAGAAGAAATCATCGCGTTTTACGATACGGAGCCACCGCAAAGCCCTAATCTCTCTCGGGAGGGCTGATCTGGAGTCTGTTCGGGGCTCCGGAGAGGGGGATTCGTCGACGTCGTCATCATCAACCATCCTCCATCACCAATTTCATGATGCTCACCGCCGTGCGTGAGTAATTCCATTGTAGGCTTGCTGGACGGTGATGGGTTGGATGAGATTTATCATATAATCGAGTTAGTTTTGTTAGGGTTTGATCCCTAGTATCCACTATGTTCTGAGATTGATGTTGCTATGACTTTGCTATGCTTAATGCTTATCACTAGGGCCCGAGTGCCATGATTTCAGATCTGAACCTATTATGTTTTCATGAATATATGTGTGTTCTTGATCCTATCTTGCAAGTCTATAGTCACCTACTATGTGTTATGATCCGAAAACCCCGAAGTGACAATAATCGGGACCACTACCGGTGATGACCATAGTTTGAGGAGTTCATGTATTCACTATGTGTTAATGCTTTGTTCCGGTTCTCTATTAAAAGGAGGCCTTAATATCCCTTAGTTTCCAATAGGACCCCGCTGCCACAGGAGGGTAGGACAAAAGATGTCATGCAAGTTCCTTTCGATAAGCACGTCTGACTATATACGGAATACATGCCTACATTACTTTGATGAATTGGAGCTAGTTCTGTGTCACCCTATGTTATGACTGTTACATGACGAACCGCATCCAGCATAATTATCCATCACTAATCCGGTGCCTATGAGTTTTCCATATACTGGTTCTCGTTTATTTACTTTTCCGTTGCTACTGTTACAATCACTACAAAATACCAAAAACATTACTTTGGCTGTCTTTACTTTTGTTACCGTTACCACCACTATCATATTACTTTGCTACTAAACACTTTGCTGCAGATACTAAGTTTCCAGGTGTGGTTGAATTGACAACTCAGCTGCTAATACTTGAGAATATTCTTTGGCTCCCCTTGTGTCGAATCAATAAATTTGGGTTGAATACTCTACCCTCGAAAACTGTTGCAATCCCTTATACTTGTGGGTTATCAGTGACCCTATGACGGTGCAAGAAGGAGACCGTGATGATGGCTCCGGTGACCGAACCGAGTCTGGCCAGGTATATATATTAGTTAAGCCTGTGCTGACTAGCTAATTGATGCATTCATTGTTTTGGTATATGTACACATATTAATTAACTCTCATCTTTCTTCTTTTTTCTAGCCCTCCGGATCGAGCACAACTTTGGTAAGGAGACGAGGCCCGAAGAAAAAGTTGAGCTCGGATGAAAGGTTTGAGATCACAGCAATCACGCGCGACGGCAAACCGATTGAACCCATCCGGACAAAGAACGCATTTGCTACTCAGTGCAGGGTTCTTGTTAGGGACAAGGTCCCGATTAGCATCCACCAATGGTATAAGCCTAAGGAGGAAGACCCTGAGGTGTCTTATGTCAATGATATGCAGAAAGATGATCTTTGGACTGAGCTGAAGGCAAATTTCACCCTACCGCCAGAGGAGGATCCGGAGAAGCCAGTTAAAGAGCAATTAATCAAGTCTTGTGCTCTTAAGAAGATGGCAGGCCTATTTAGGAGGTGGAGGAAAGAGCTGAACAAGTTTGTCGACAAAGAAGAGACACCAGAATTCATCGGCAAATATGAGAAGATCAGAGATCACTGGCCCGCATTTGTGGCCCACAAGACATCGGAAAAGAGTAAGAAGATGTCGGCGACAAACAAGCAAAATGCTACGAAGAAGAAGTTTCACCATCGCACTGGGTCAGGTGGCTACCTCAAAGCCTGGCCTAAGTGGTCCAAGGCTGAGAATGATCTGCTTGATAAAGGGATCGAACCAGAGACAATGAACTGGCCAGACCGTTCCCGGACTTGGTTCTTCGGGGCTGGCTGAACCTTGGACCCTGTATCAGGGAAGTGCTGTTGGACGGACGAGCAACTGAAAATACCAGTCAACAGGCTTCGGCACTATATCGATGCAGCGCAGCAAGGGACGTTCGTTCCAGACAGGGAGAAGGACGAGCTCACAATGGCCCTCGGGAATCCTGAGCACCCTGGACAGACACGAGGCACGCCAGGCTCCATTCCGTGGAAGGTTGGTTTTCCGGACGCAGGGGGTTACAAAACCCAGGAGAGGAGGAAGAAACTGGAGTAGAGCCAACTATAGGCGCTGCACGAAACGGTACAAGGGCTAGAGGAACGAGAAGCGGATCGCAACAAACGACCTGCCGAAGCTTCCCCCGAAGCTACCCCGCCATCTCAGCGGAGAAGCAACGTGGCTTCCACCGAGCTGCTTCAGCCGGAGCATGTCTTGACGGCTCCTGCTAGCTACCCCGTGGATTTTATCACGGAGTCTCAAAATTGGCACCTTATGACGCAATGGCAGAACTTCAAAGTCAAGGCGGCTGTCGGCCAAGTTCGACCTTCTGAACCCGGTGCAACTTTTCACTGTCGTCCGATTCCAGAAGGATATGCTAGGGTGACGGTGGACAAAATAATGGAGGGATTTGAGGACCTCCAGCTTGACCACCCTACCAGTGAAGGGGAGACTCGGCTGGGTTCTGCTCTGAAGACTCCATGCCTATGCGGAAGGAGTTCATCAAGCATCCGAACTGGACGCCTCCTCCTCCTCCTCCGGCGATTCAGGGCACTCCGCCTCCTCCACCGCCTCCTCGTCCGGCGAGTGATGATCAGGGCACTCAGCCTCCTTGTCCGGCGCGTGGCGGCACTCCGCCTCCTTCTCCGCCTGCACCGGCGCGCCCGAACAGCCAGCAGCCGCCTCCTTCTCCGCCTCGCCAGCAAGGGCGGAAGAGACTCACCGCCGCCCCGGCTGCTCCGGCGCGTCGTAGTCCTTCTCCTCCGCCTCGTAAGCAAGCACGAAAGAAGACAGACGCCGCAGCCGCTTCGTCTGCTCTGGCGTCTAGCAGTACAGCCAACAGAGGCGGGAGGCAATACAAATACGGTCCTTCTCTCAAGCCTCTAGAGAAGTTACCGTACGAGAGGACCAAGGAGGAAAACGCGAAGATCATGTGGGGTGAAGTGGACGACTTCTTTGAAGGGTTGAAAGTAAAGAGACATCCACCTCCGGAGGAGAAGGTAGATCCAATGAAAGCAAAGCGCACTATCGATGCCCTGAGGAAATCACCAAAGTCTCCGCCGAGAACCAACTATGAGCGCATTACTGAACAGACATATCTCGAAGCGGAGCGGTCGGGAAGTACTGTCAGACATCAAAGGTCAAAAGAACGTGCAGCTGCGAAAAAAATTGCCCAGCTTGGCGAACAAGAAAATCAATCGTGCCCCCCGCTCAATGTGTCTAGCGGCGACATCATCGCTAATGCTACGTGGACGGTGGCCGGTTATGGCAATCTTGCAGATTACCTGCCTGACGATCAACTTCCTGATTTCATGGAGGTGGACGAACACTGATACGAGTACGGGAAGCCTCTCGCCAAGGATGAAAAATCTCTAACAACGATGATGCGAAGATTCCATAATTGGTACATGAAAACCTACAGAGAGTCTGGTGGGACGAATACTTGGTATCTGAACATTAAAGAGGAGCACGACCTCGATGGAACTGATCTGTTGCCTGTTCCATTTGAGGAGTTCTTCGAGTTCTTCAATCAAAAGGCCCTCGATAAATTAACGGTCTTTTGCTACTGTCTGTAAGTACTATTTCTGTCGTTAAGTCTCTATATATAGCTCAGCTCTTTCATTGCATGTATTTATAATTAATTATCCTCACTATATTATGCAGATTGAAGATCGTCGAGTGTAGAAAACAAGAAATGTATGATATTGGGTTCATTAACACAAATATCACAGATGAAATTCAGGTTAAAAAGCACGCCGAAGAGGCCGAGGCCAACTTGCTACAATCGTTGATCAAAAATCAAAACAAAGATACCATACTCTTTCCTTACAACTTCAAGTGAGTGTTACTATCGTGTGCATATTCGGTTTCCCTTATTACTCGAGCGAGGTTATAGTAATGTAATTGATGAGTTATGCATACGTGCGCAGCTTCCACTATGTTCTTCTGGAGATTAAGCTTGAGTGGGGACTAGTAACCGTCTTAGACTCGAGACGAAAAGATCCCGAAACCTATGCGGACGTGACTAAAATGCTCAACAAGTAAGTTCAATCGATCATTATCGCACCATATCGGCAACTTTTTGTTCATTTCCTGATATCTCAAGTAATAATAATTATTTTCTTTGTCTTGCAGGATTTGGAAACAGTTCACCGCAGAAGCTCCGGGACTACCGAAGGAGCTGCGATATACATACCCGAAAGTAAGTACTACTGGCTAGCTAGTTGCGCGCATCTCCCATTGATTCTATAGCTATACTTCCATCAGTGCCATTTATAATGCTTCATTATCAGTTTGATTGACCTCTATTTCTCGTAAAGTGCTTGTGGCAGGAACAAGGGAATAATTACTATGGATAATACGTGTGCGAGTTCATCTACAACGCGACTTTGAAAAATAAGCGGGGCTACTCTAAAAGACAATATGAAGTGCGTAAGCAATAATATTCACAATTTCATTTTATTACACCATCATTTCTGTTGAGTTTCATTCATATATATGTATTAATTAACCCCCTTTCTTCAAATTAGACGTGGCAGATGCGGAATGAACTCCTAGAACAAGATAGCATGAAAGCAATTCCAGAGGAATTGGCGGGATTCTTTCTTGACCACATCATCAATAAAGCCGGAGAATACCATGTGGAAGTTGATTTCAATTGCTAGGGGATTGTAAGAGATCTTACATATTGTATATGTATGTAGCCAGTAGCGTCGGATAGATAATACGAAAACTTGTTGTTCGACCAATCTCTCGGAGAAGGAGAGGTCGATCGATCACTTCTCTCGGTATGCATGACGAACTTCTGTAGTTAATGGTTCCCTTCATTTTCTTACTAGCTAGCGTGTCGAGGGCCTCTCTATGTATAGTACGTAGCGTTGACCAAGCACGGACATAAGAGAGGACACTTCTCTCTATTAATTAGCTAGCTAACACAATATATGGAACACCTGAATTAACCCCCCAAAAACCCCCAACCCCCCCCCCCCCCCTTTCAAAAAAAAACAAAAACCCCAGCCACTGAAATGCTGACGTGTGGATGCCTTTTGGTCCCGGTTGGTGCCACCAACTGGGACCAAAGGCCCTCCTGCCTGGGCTCGGCGCACCGGCCACGTGGAGGCCCATCTGGAGGCCCATCTGTCCCGGTTCGTGTTAGAATCGGGACTAAAGGTCTAGGGCATTAGTAACGACCCTTTAGTCCCGGTTCAAGAACCGGGACAAAAGGCCCTCACCAACCGGGACTAATAGGGGTTTTTCTACTAGTGACTCCTCGGCTAAATTTATACTATGTTTGTTCTTATTGTTGGTATTTTTGCAGAACAAGGTCTTTAGGTGCAAGATCACCGTCCAGGGTATTGCGTCCAACCACACTTGGAAGGCTATGGAGGATGGTGATGCATATCATTGTACTAATCTGAATTGTGTTAACAGGACTGCTAGCCCTAGGTCTCTTTAATTATTTGTTACGTGTTTTGGTTTTGTTGTAATGAGGTTTTGAACTGATATCTTTGCTGCTGTAGGTACAAGCTTCCTATAATCGCAGCTGATGGAAACGCTGCAGTGGAAATGGTTTTCTTTGATGATGTTGATAGGGATGTTGTGCGCAGGCCAGCCGATCAGGTGCTGGAGAGTTTTCTAGCAAATAGCTCCGTCATGCCAGCAAAGATAATGGCTCTGGTTGGAAGGAAATATATTGTAGAGGTCACTGTGTCAAAGTATTCTTGTAGGAGAAACAAGGATGGGCTGAGCTTTCAAGTGCTCAGATTTTTCACGGAGGGTGGTTCTATGTACCATGATTTTGTTGTGGGTGTGGGTTCTTCCAGTAGCGCTCCAATGCAGCAAGTTCCATTTTCTGGTTAGTGTTTTTTGTCAAGCTTGAATTTTTCCTAATTAGTATTCAGCTGTATTCATTCATCCGTAAGATTTACGCAGGAGGTGTACATACCAGCCATGCAGGGCTTCCTCAGGGTACCTGCTCGCTTCCAGTGGCAATGGAGGCCTGCTCCGGTGCTCCTCCCTAACCTAATTTCGGAGGGGTATTTTTGTCCCTGCGATTTTTTTTTCTGGCCCGCCGTAGCCCAGATCCAAGCCCTGTCTAGCCCTGCCAAGCCATGTATAGCCCAGACCGTATACGTATAGTACCTAGTCCGAAAAAAAACATCACACGACCCCACGACCACGTAGGACCTGCTGGATCCAATCATTCACGCAGCTCCATCAATCTCGCGAGCATTCATGCCGCTCCATAATTCACGCGGTAGATCTCCAGCGGGGCGCGCAGGGCTATCTCGTCGCCGACGATCTCGTCGGACAGCGGGCGCGACAACATCGTGAATCTCCAGCGCTCACAGGTACCGCATCCTGCATCCCCCCGCACCCCTCTAGTCTCGCTCGCGGCAACATCGAACGAACTGCCGCCGTCAGAGATAGTGGTTAGCCTACCGGGGCGGGAAACCTACCTACCCGGCAGCGCACGCAATCGTGGATCTTGTTCCGGTAGTGCTGCTCCTCGTGATATGGGTTTCTTCAATGTAGGGTTCACGTAGCGTCTGTTGCCGTCTGCTGTGTCCACCAGGACTATCATTATTTGATGTGGCGGCTAACCTAGGTATCCGGCGGCAGAGGTAATCACAGATCTAGCTAGGTTTTGTAGTGCTGCTCCTTGCGATTGAAAGTGATCACGATGGGTGTCGTGGCCATCTTCCTGACTTGGTTTGGCAGATCTGAACGGCCTCGGTTGGGGTTGTTTACATAACATCCGTGATCGTGAGCTATGTGTAGATATTTCATCATTGATAATGTTTTCATCATTTGTTGTAGGAAATGGCGGACGAGGAGTTAACTGATATGATGGTAGACATGGAGTTTGGAGAACTGATGAAAGACTGGATAGAAGATTGGTCAGATGATGAAAATTCAGATCTTGGGAATCAGTCAGAGAATGGGAACGAATGGGAAGATTTGAATGTGAGTGACATTACCATGTTGTAATATTTTGGTGCCATCCTACAACATTATATTTTTGTGTTGAAAATTTGTAGATGGATGAGCATGATGATGGTCAGGAAACAATTCGGAGCTCTCAAATGAAGATTACATTAGTCAGGTACGTAAGTGAAAAAATTTATTGGCATGCAAATTGAATTCATTCTGGAATATTATATGATAAGTAATTATGTATTTGTGTTGTATTTTCAGTTCATTTCCGAATGTCATAATGCGTACGACTATTACGGTGAATCAGACGCGGAGACAGGCCTTAACGACGAATCATCAAATGCACTTGATTCTGGGGATTCTCAGTCGTCGGTCACCATGAGTGAGGTATTTGTGTAATCAATGTTCTATGAAAGTAATGTTAAACCATACAAAACAGTTTTCATGACTATGTTTTGACTGTGTAGGTGACAGAAGATGGTGGGGTAATGAATGTCCAAGATACTGCCAGTGTGGATGATAAGAGGGATATGTTCATGCAGATAATGGACATGACTTTTATGACTCACGATGCTGCGTATGATTTCTACAACAGCTATGCTAGAGCTAATGGTTTCAGCATTAGGAAGAATAAGGTCAGGTATACCAAAACCGAGGCACATCTTATGCGTTATAGGAAGTTTGTTTGTTCCAGACAAGGGAAACGTGACAGCAAGTTGCTAACCGAGGAAGGGCACAGCCGTCGGCTCAGAGCCGAGACACGCTGCTTTTGCAAAGCACACCTGACTGTCAAGCTTGACCAAAAGCGTGGGGTTTGGTATGTTGCAAGTTTTGAGGACAAGCATAGCCATATGTTGGCAGGACCGGACGAGGTACCTTTTTTTTGGTCCCACAGAAAAATCAAAGAGTTTCAGAAGCATGAGATAATGTCCATGGGAGCGGCAGGGATTAGAATTCACGACATGATGGATTCCCTCATCATCAAACATGTATGGTATGGCGGTGTTGGTTTTACCAGGCGTGAAATATACAACCTTTGTGCCAGGGAGAAGAGGATGCTGCTTAAAAAGGTGATGCTGCCACAACCATAGGCATCATGGCCAGTAGGAAACAGAGGGATCCTAGCTTCTTTTTCGAGTACATGCTAGATAAGGAAGGACACTTGAATAGGATGTTCTGGTGTGACTCCCAGTCTCGTCATGACTATGAGGACTTTGGCGACGTGCTTGTATTTGACAGAACGTACAAGATGAACCGCTATGGTATGCCATTCATACCTTTTGTTGGTCTTAACAATCACCGGAAGACCACTGTTTTTGGTTGTGCCATAGTTTCGGACGAGACCGAACAGACATACGTGTGGCTGCTGCAGACTTTTTTGAGGTCCATGTGTCAAAAGATGCCGAAGAGTGTAATCACAGACGCCGACGCTGCGATGATCAAGGCAATTCGCTAAGTCTTGCCAGACATGTGGCACCGTATATGTACGTGGTATATAGAAAAAAATATGAAGATTCACCTCAGTCCCAAGTCCTTGAAGGAGTTCCAAACCCTTCTGTACTACAACACGTCCACGGCCACGTTTGAGGAGAGATGGCACGCGTTTACCAAAAGATGGCAGTCGGAAAAAATAGTAACATGGTTGAGATGGATGTATAAGAAGAGGAGACTGTGGGCCGCGGCTTATCTGACAGAGGGGTTTTGGCTTGGCATGAAAAGCAACAAGCGGAGTGAAAGCCTAAACTCATGCCTTCACCTCCACCTAGACGGTGAAATGACCCTGGTGGATAAGATTTTGCATTATGAGAACGCTGTTGTACGTATCTGTGAAAACGAGGCGCGAGATGACTGCATGGCCTCACAGAGTTTACTGGTGCCAGTTACTAGCTCGAGGGAACTTGAGATAGCTGCTTCTCACGTCTTCACTCCAGCAAACTTCTATATGTTGCAAGATGATCTTAGAAAAATTGATGGCATGGAGATTGTAGAAATTAAGCTGGGAAATAGATCACAGCAGTACATCGTAGCCTGGAAGAATAACCGGAATAGCCGTTTTTGGGTGGAGTATACAACAGTAAATTCCGCAGAACCTATACGGTGCAGCTGCAGAAGAATGATTCGAAAGGGTCTACCTTGCAAACACATATTCCACGTAGTGAAGTACTTGAACATATCTGAAATACCAAAGTGTTTAGTTCTTGTTCGGTTCACGAAACAAGCAAGGTTGGGACTGCCCGCGAGGTGCACAAGCAATCTTTTGGGATATGGTTGGACTGGGGCAGAGGAAAGAATGAAATATAGCCAGGTCAGTGTGTTAGCGTCAGAAGCTATGCATGCGGCATGCAAACACCCAGCTTTGTGGGATCAGTAACAGGATAGTTTGAAGGCTGTGATAGCTAAGAGTCATGAGTATGATCTGCTACAGGAAAATTTAAGCAACAATATAAATGACTTCAGTAAGTGTGCAGTTGAATATGTAGACGATGGTGAAGGCAACATGGTCGCAGTTAAAGATCCTATGAAAGTGTCCAGCAAAGGTGCAACAAAGGTAGATGAGAACCGCCCTGTCTCGAAAAATGGTAGACCACTCTCTTTTGATGAGTTGAAAACCCGGTGCAGCACTTGCAAATTGCTAGGACACACTAAAAGTAGCAAGAAATGCAAACTGAATCAGAAGTAAGTGTTTGTATGCATTCTGGATTATTGAAAAATTTATCATTCATTAACTTATCTTGTCTTCTATGATGTGCAGAACAATGGAGAAGGAAGAAGTGTAGAACACTTGCTTCAATTTTTTACGGATGAATCGAGTGAACATGGCAGTATATCCTTTTCACATTATGGCATCAATTTTAGTTCGACGTTTAACATCGTGTTTGGATCCTATATATATCTTCTATACCTAAATAGCTAGCCCCCACTACTAGATTTGTCTACACATGCGTGCTTCCACATCACCTCAATTATTTACAGCCTTCCGATTAAAATTGTGTGGCATCAAGGAATCATGCATGTGCTCATAAGTTACTTTTTGCATTAATGTAAATTATGCCACCTCATTGGTCATGCATGCCTTTTTTCCCAACGCATGCATGCATTTTTTCCATTAACCTATCAACTCAAACAACGCCACTTCATCAATCATGTCTTCTATTTGTGGGGATTTTTTTCTCTTTTATACATCATTTTGCCACACACACTTCTTTTAAGTTTTATCTTTTTTAACATGTAAAACTCTTACATTTAATTTCATTGGTTTTAAGCACTAATTTATGGATTGGTTTTAACACGGTTCCCGCAGCAACGCGCGGGGCATCATCTAGTTGTAGCAACTCGATCGACACTTTGTTTAGTGGGAGTGTCAAATTTTTACATCTCTAAATAAACCACAAAATATGACCTAAATAAATTACACCTATAAATTAGAAAGAATATTGAACATTTCCCCTCCCCACGTCCTAACTGCCATTAAATCACCTAACTTACCACTCCCCACCACACATTCACCCACCTACCTCGCGCGCCGGTTCGAACTCCCCTTATCCCCACCTACAGTAGATCGAGAAAACCCCCGCCGACGACCGCTGCAGCCGCCTCCATGGAGAAAAGCCTCGGCTGGCAGAGAGCGATGATGAAGCTCGCCGGCGATGACGAGGGGTGGTGCGCCCAGTTGGCGGAGGTGTGCGGCTGGTTCCCCAGCACAGAGATGTTGGTCAACCACGCGCGTGGCCTCGTCAAAGTCCTCACCGATGCAAAGAAGAAGCACGCCTTCCCCTACGGCTGCGGCGTCCTGCCGGCTCTCCTCCTCGTCTGGGCAATGCGAGAGGCCACGCTGAGCGACTCCCCTGTTCAGCGCGCAAGGTGGTGGATGTACCGCTCCACCACCATGACGCTGCGGCTAGATCCAGCATGCGTCGCGTCGATGGCGGAGCGCGTCGACGTCGAGCTCGCTATCCCTGCGCCCGTGAGCCCGGACTACCAGGTCCGCCACGTGCCGAAGCCAGTCCTGCCGTTGAGCTCTGACATCATGGAGGACGACGTGGGCGAGGTACTGCTCATCCCTGATGACCCTGAGGAGGGCGAGGAGGACGCCGTGCAGATGGTAGCGCCGGTTGCCGTGGAGGGTGGCAAAACAATGCCCATCGACGTCGAGCTCCTTCCCCTGCACCCTGACATAGTGAAGGTGGAAGAAGAGGAGGTGGCTCAGGATCAGGTGGCGCCGGCGATGGTCAAGAAGAAGGCTTCTCCGTGTGTGGTGCGCCGCTCACGCCGCCTCAAATTTCTGAAGAAGTGAAGATGGGCACAGTTGCTGAAGGAGGAGGAAGCTGCTGGTTATCTTAGGTATGCTGTTATATGTTTCAGCATATAAGTTTGCTGTTCTCCTAGTTGCTACTAGGCTCCTTCAGCTCCATGCTTGCTTTTGATGTAATAATGATCGATGTAGGGTGGATTGTGTCGTCGCTTGTGAACTTGTTTGGGTCATTGCGCGGTTTGGCTGGCCTGTGTTGGCCTTCTGGGATGTTGCGATGTCATGCTGGTAGCGTTTTAGTCCTTCTCTTTTTAGACTGAACTTGGTTGTGAACTTTGGTGGTTTTCAGTAATGAAAATCGGAAGGGGCAAGCCCTTCTTTGATCAAAAAAAAATTGGGCTTGATGTTGGTTAGGTGTGCTTTTCTCCAGGTAATTATATAAGTTATGGAATCAGTACGGTTTGGTCGGGTTCTTTGTGGCTAAAGAACTGAATATCTATTGCCTACCCTAAGTGTGAAGTTCAGTTAAATTTCAATATGTACTGTGGTTTTGCTTCAGTGTTGAATCAAAGGTGTAGGTGCTGCTAGATGTTGCTCCTATGTTGCAACAAGACAATGAGGTGGGCAGCTGCACAAATCAGTAGTGTTGCTATGTGATGTGCCCATGTGCATCACTTACCAAATATAGAACATGACAAAACTGCAGAGTCTGCCAAATGTAGAACATGCCAAAAGTGCATTGTCTACCAATCATGATGGCCCCATGTTATTTCTGCTGCATTGTCTATTACACTTTGCCCATAAACTGAGTAGCAAATAATTCATCAGGATTTCATCATGTCAACTACAATGATGTCAATAACTTTATGAACAATCTACTTGGTAACTATGACAACAATCATAGTGGCAAGCAGGCCAAGATACAGAAGACCTCCAAATCCTAAAATCCTATCCCTATAGAGCAATATTTCCTTGTGCATCTTAACCATTGCCCTCTTTTCTTTCTCATTCCTTTTAATTTCAGCTTCACATTCTGTAATCTTAGTCTCCAGTTTCTTGTTCTTCATGGCTATAAAAAATTGTAGAACGAGAAAAATATTAAGCAAGAACAATTGATAGTTGAAGCCAAAACTTTATTGGTACGACCAAATTGTCTTCTCGAGCGAATTGAATGACCGAATGGTCTGGTACGAGCCTATTGTTTGACAGACACATACACATGTATGTGTCACAATATTCGAGATGCCCTGTTTATTACATAAAAATGATAGAAACCGTAAGATAATCATGCCGTCGAAACCTTCGACCGGACTAAATCCAAAGCACTAAAACTTGACTCTTGCATGCCGCATGAATTCTTCAGGCGCGCCTTTTACTTGCGATTTCGCGAATTTTGTTCTTCACACACTCCATCGTGTTCGAAGGTGACATAATCAACTCGGTGACGAAACGTCTTCTCCTTGCGTCAACGGTGGCCTGCAAAAAATGACATACAGGTTACATGAACCTAATTTTGCACACGACCATAGTAGCTACTCTACAAACGTAAAAAACAGCATACCTGTGAAAAATCACGGGTCATTCGGTCCCCGTCCCAATTCTCTAGACACTGTATGACAAAAAGGCCACAAGAGTTCCTGGTATATATGCAAACATTAGCGGTGGGCAATACGAACATGTGTATTGTTGTTTGAATGTGCATGATGTCCTACTAACTCACCCATCCTCTTGCTGGGGCATGTCATACTCATTGATAGGCCATTTACTAACGTCCGGATATTTCCCTGGTGTAATAAGATTTGCTTGGCGCATATCGTTTGCTATAGCCATTCGCTATAAAGAGGATAGTGTTAAAGAAGAATCATAAACAACATGTAAGACCAATGGTACAAAAGTTGGTTATACTACCAGTGCTTTCATAGTCTTTTCTGTCTGGTCCAGAGGATAGAGTGAATCGAGAACTTGGAATTCTTGCTTGATCAAGTGCATGACCACGGTCATCCAGTGGGCATTTTCGATATTCAACGTGATATACGTCTACAGTGCAAAAACCAATTATGGATCAAACGTAATACTAGATGTAATGTCCTGAAGTGAAGAATTACAAACATAACATACCTTATCACACACAATATACTCTTTCGTGACTCTATTAACTGCTCCAGCTTTAGACAGAGCACTGTCCATGTTGCAGCTCGACGACAATGGATCATCTCGTGCGATAGCACGATCTACAAGGAATTTGGACCTCCACGCTGGACAGAGGTAACGATCATGACCAATGCGCAGCTCCAAATGTCCCATATAAGCATCAATAACCTTCATAGAATATTAGGGCATTACATGTTGAAAGTTGAGACATAGATTATTGACAATTTAAATAACAAAACATGCAATTAGTACTTGCATCGTCCGAGAGCCATCTATGAGTTAGTACCGGTTGAATCCTTTCGGAAGTCAGAGATATACCACGCCCTTCACTGTAGTAAATTTTCTTCCCCATATTCTTGTCGGTGCTAGCAGCTAACTCGACAAATGAAACAGCTGCATCAATTATTTTCGGCGTCAACTCATCCAGCTCATCAATTTTAGAAAAGAGAGTTGCATGAAATAATATGAATGTCAACAATGGTGATCATATGCATTTGTAGTATACAACAAACCAACAAAGTTAGTTACGATACCTCTACTAGCAGAACGGGTACGGAGGGTTTTTGACCACGGTTGGTATGCCTGCTGGGCTTGTCAAGTGCGCAGGGGGATTCAAATTTCTTGGGAACGGTCCGCTTCCGCTTACCAGACATAACTTCCTCATCCTTATCGACTGTTGCACCCTTTTTTCCATTCACCTTAGCCATTAACTTGCTGACAGAAGATGGACAAATGTCTATGTCCGATGAAGGTGCTTGTGTAGAATTACCAACGATCCAAGGGTTTTCGGGTGTAGCGCCACATTCATCATTACGCTTAATAGGTGAAGCTTCCTTGTGTCCATTCATCTTTGCTGGGGTTTTCTGTTTGGCAAACAAAATGGTGTGAACATTTCAGCCCGTAAAAAATTGAAGGAGAAAATTATAGACAGAAATATATATACATAGTACCTCAGGTACGGTTTTATGGTTGAGAACTACTTCATCAGGCTGCGTCATGTCAATGACAGGCTCTCCGTGTGAGTCTATGTCATCCTTGTACACGAATTCCTTCTTTTCATATGGACCGTTCTCGAACGAATCCACTTCTTGATCCACATCATTGTCCACGGATGGCACGGCAGCAGCCGGCGTGTACATGACACCTGATTTGTTCATCTTCTCCAACAACCTCTGCAATAGATATATAAAGTTAAGAATGCTTGCATGGTTTAAAACAGGGAACAAACTGTAAACTATTATGTTATGGTGTGACACCTCAGCAACTTGATCAGGGATTTGCCTCATCTGGGTGTGTATGAAGTCCATGCACCGCTTCATTAGAAGCTCCATCAAATCTTCCGACATTGGGGCTGTCGTTGACTTCTTTGCGTTTCCATTAGCAGGTTTGGTTTTTGGCTTCATGGCAGGCACATTACATGGGATTTTGGGCTCCTGCACCCTATACTCTTGGGTGATATTATTTTCGATCTGCATGCGATATTGAAGTACATGTGATGAATTAAAAATAAATATTATTTAGTTACAAAACATTTAAGAAAGACAGAACACAATGGCTTACCTTGACGTTACCACGGGCGCGCCCATTGTCATAGTCGAACCGATCTCTCCTAGTGGCTGCACCTTCGGTCCAGTTCCTCATAAGAGGTTGTATGGAGAAGTTGGGATTATAGGCGCAATCGCCTTCGACAGGTTGCACCTTCTCCCAGTACAAGTACTACAAAAATATATAAGGATTTAGAGTTAGTTCAATACATCACATAAAATTGCAATGATATAATAATTGACATTATGCAATAGGCCTCATTTGTGTACCTACAACAGAGCCAAATTGCCTTTCGGCCATTGGCGTAGGTGTTTGCCTTTCTTGACTATGCGAAGGCAATCGAGTAGAACACGCAGGGTGAAGGCATTCCAGTTAATCTTTGAAATATGTTTCACATCATGGACCAAAGCGTAGTACTGCTTTGGCACAATCTTGCTCGACATGGGAGCAATAATTGTTCCTAATAGGACAAGGACTAATTTCCGAAGAAAATCGTCGTCGGTGGCTTTACTTTTAATTATGTCCTCAATGAGATTATCTATCACTATGTTTTCTGATGTCTTACTGAGAAATTGTGGCGGCACCCGCTCCTTCATGTCCTCTCCTTCTTCAATCAGAATGTCCGAAGCGGAGAGTCCTTGGTTCTCGAGGTTCAAGATGCACCTCCCCGACGTCGACCGCACCGAGAGTCACCTCCCCAACCCGCTCTTGTATAATGAATCTGGACTTGCTAGCATCAAAATTCTCAATCATATACCTAATCAGAAGGGTACGCATCTTAATAGATGGTATCTGCAGCATGCTGCGCAATGTTGTATCAGCCACTGTAGCGTGTTGACCGCTCGATAGAGCGGCAACAAGCTTGCACCATTTTTCAACAGCGCACACTATTTCTCCATTCAGCTCGTCCATCCTATAGAAAGAAAATATAAAACTTCGTTACATTTGCCAACACAAATGCAAAAGTAACAATAGACATGCAAAATTATAAAACTTTCTGGCAGCATCAAACAAAAATGCAAAAATAACACTAATGCAAATATAAAACTAACAACATGTATACAGCAACATGCACCCAAGTGTGTGCTGATATGAGGCAATAAAAAAGTAACTACAACTGTTTTTTTTTGAAGTGAAAATTTTAACCACTACAATAAACTAGAGCTTGTGGCCTTAACACAAAATTATATTCATATTCCCTATATTGATTTCAAAGTACATATATACTACAAAAAAGAACTATACCAAAACTTTGATACATATACGGCTGAGCTTTCAAACCCCAACGAGTTACTACCAAACCATGGAGGTACTACTACTACAGATCAGCTTTTCATTCTCCTTTTTACTCCTAATTCAAGTAACTAGCTAAACAATTATGTGCTGCCAATCGTTTATGTGTTGCCAACAACAAGACAAATCCTTAATGCGACCGAGTGAATAGGAGTACTAATCAAACTCATACATACAGGGAACCAAAAGAAGTAGACGAGCAGTGGCCAGCCGGCCGGGCGTTCATGCAGACGCATGCAACAACATAGGCGGCAACGGACTAGTGGTGAAGACACGAAGCTCGGCCGTGTTCTCGTTCCTCCCCGCACGGCGCTGTCGCCGGCTACACATGTGGCCCAGAATGGGAGCACTTCGCGAGTCTGCGTCGAGCCTGTGCGGGATGAGATGCCATGGAGCAGCCGAGCTGTGCATGCGTAGAGATGATGGGCGTACTCATGCGTGCGAACATGGGAGAGAAGGCATACTACTGCTTCATAAAAAATAAATCTCGTTTGGGCTGGGGGGGCCACAGCCCCCTCAGACTTCCACATAGCTCCGCCGGTGAACCTAAGTCCATGAAAGCAACAAGACGGAGGAACTTACTTGATCGGTCGACGAAGATGAAAGAAGTCGGCGATGCATTGTCGACGTACTTCGTCGAGGGTGGCCAGCACGTGCGGACGATCTCGATCTTCTCGGGGTTTTTGTGGCATGTGGGATGCGGCGGACGGAGGTGTCGACGACTCGCCGGCAGGAGGCGATCTAGACGACGACATGTGCGAGGAGGTTGAGATTATATACGAGGTCACCTCGGTCTTCGTAACTTCCCTGTGGCCAATCTGGCGATCTATATTTTCCTCCATTGAATCGAGGCAGAACGTGGTCCTCAATCGTAGGGATTAGGAACATATGGATTAGCATGATCCCGGAATTGTGTAACAGAACGGCAACTACTCCCGTGATCGATGTGCATGTGATCGACGTGCATGAAAAGCGCAGCGTGGTGGGCCCCCACAATATGGATTCAACAGTTATTTGCGGTCTGGGCCGGCCCACCTACCTCTACATTGTTTTTTCCTGAAAATTAATAGCATTGTTTCTTCCCTCAATAAAAAAATATTTGTGACACCTATTAGTTATTGTAGACTTGTATATGTTTAACAATATTTATAGTATCTCTATCATTTCTGCAATATTATATATTATAATGTACTGTTCCTCTTTCCCTTTTAATTTGGTTTTCCTGTTATTTATGTTTTGTCCTTCTTATTCCTAATTGTTTTTTCATGTTTCATAATTCCATATCACTTCTTCTCATATTTTTCAAATTCATATCAAATATGTATGATTAAATGTTGTCCTATTTATGACTTGTTAATTGGTGGGGAAGGTAAACCACTTTCAGACCTGCCCTCCGGCAGACCCGAATGGTCCTGTTTGTACATGGTGCATGTGGAGGCATGCATGAGATGACCCCAACTTTTGTGACCATGTGGGCATGGCCAATGTGGTCCCTCAGGCAAGGTGTGCACAAATTCGGACACAAAACACACGTTGGGTCACGTGGGGGCAGTGTTGTAGGGTTTTGTCGCCGGATAAACCCTAGAAAATGCATTGAGTGTCGGAAATGAACGATATTTGTCATGCATGCATGCCATGATCATCCTAGGGTATGCATAAAGTTTGGGATCATTTGGTGGGACCGGGAAGGTAAACCACTTTCAGACCTGCCCTCCGGCAGACTCGAATGGTCCTGCTTGTACATGGTGCATGTGGAGGCATGCATGAGATGACCCCAACTTTTGGTACCATGTGGGCATGGCCAATGTGGTCCCCCAGGCAAGGTGTGCGCAAATTCGGACACAAAACGCACGTTGCGTCATGTGGGGGCAGTGTTGTAGGGTTTTATCGCCGGATAAACCCTAGAAAATGCATTGAATGTCGAAAATGAACGATATTTGTCATGCATGCATGCCATGATCATCCTAGGGTATGCATAAAGTTTGGGATCCTTTGGTGGGACCGGGAAGGTAAACCACTTTCAGACCTGCCCTCCGGCAGACCCGAATGGTCCTGCTTGTACATGGTGCATGTGGAGGCATGCATGAGATGACCCCAACTTTTGGGACCATGTGGGCATGGCCAATGTGGTCCCCCAGGCAGGGTGTGCACAAATTCGGACACAAAACGCACGTTGTGTCACGTGGGGCAGTGTTGTAGGGTTTTGTCGCTAGAAAAACCCTAGAAAATGCAACGGCTGTTAGCAATGAACGATACTTGTCATGCATGCATGCCATGATCATCCTTGGATATGCATAAAGTTTGTGATCATTCGGTTGGACCGGGAAGGTAAACCTGCTTCTAGTACATGGTGCATGTGGAGGCATGCATGCGATTGTCCCAACTACATTTGATTTAAATAATATTTCAAGTATGAAACAGAAAAGAAAATTTATAATTGAAAAAGACAACCATGAAAAGTGAAATAAAAGACAGCATTATATCATACATTGTTTAAATTTATAACCGTCAGAACAAAGAAAAGAGGATAATATAGAAAACAGAAGAAAAATTTGAATGAATAAGTGCAATAAAAGACAACATATTATCTTACATTTAAAAAATAATTCAAATATAAAAACGATAAGATCTATTAGAATGTAGAAGTGAAATAAAAGACAACATATTATCTTACATTTAGAAAATATTTCAAATATAAAGAAGAGAACAAAAATTAGAATGAAGAAGTGAAATAAAACAGAACATTTTATCTTACAAACTAAAAATATTTTAAATATAATAAAGATAAGAAATATTAGAATTGGGCCCAAGGCTGCCCTGGGCCAGATCAGTGCGCCGCGGGTAAGGCTTCCTTGGGCCAGCCCGCCCGAATTGGGCCCAAGGCAAAGCCGCGCAGGGCGCAGCGCAACGCACTGCCGTGGGGTGGTGGGAGTTTAGTCCCACCTCGCCAAGCGAGAGAGCGTCGCACCGTTTTATATACCCGACTGCGACTCCCCTCCCAAGCTCCTACCATATGCAGGCAGTACATTGCCTAACTCTAGTCACCTCTGCCCAGTGGGGCCTACTAGCAGCAGAATTATTCTGCACCACGGGCCTGCATCCTGGCCCATGAACCGCTGGGTTCCTAGTCGTATGCAGGCCGTGGTGTATGAATGATCCTGCTCTGGTTGGTGGGCACTTTTTTTTCGCATATTGCCAGGTGTTTTGGTCTTCAAATCACAAACTAAATTATACACATGCTCACTTGCATTGAATACACATTTTCTCTTTGCATATATGCCAAGTTAATGTTTTGACCTTCAAATCACATAATAAATTTTACACATGCACACTTACATGTAATACACATGGCTATTAATGAGATTTCAACAAAATTAGGCCGTGGTGTATGAATTCTCCTCCCAGATGCATGCCATGGTCATGGTAGGGTGTGCATAAAGTTTGGGATCATTTGGTGGGACCGGCAAGGAAAACCTCTTTCAAACATGCCCTCCGGCAAACCCGAATGGTCCGGCTTTTACATGGTTCATGTGGAGGCATGCATCAGATGACCGCAACCTTTTCAGAGCACGTGGGCATGGCCAATGTGGTCCCCCACTTCGGCTATGCACAAATTCGGACACAATACACACGTCGTGTCACGTCGGGGCACTGTTATAGGGTTTGATCGATGCAAAACACCTACAAATTACATCGAGTGACCGAAATGAACGATAGTTGCCATGCATGCTTGCTATGCTCATCGTAGGAAAACCTGCTTCTAGTACATGATTCAGGTGGAGGCACACATGCGATTGTCCCAACTAGATTTCATTTAATAATATTTCAAGTATGAAACAGAAAAAAAAATTATAATTAGGAAAGACAATCATGAAAAGTAAAATAAAAGACAACGTTATATCATACATTGTTTAAATTTATAACCGTCAGAACAAAGAAAATAGGAGAATATAGAAAACAGAAGAAAAATTTGAATGAATAAGTGCAATAAAAGACAACATATTATCTTACATTTAAAAAATAATTCAAATATAAAAAAGATAAGATCTATTAGAATGAAGAAGTGAAATAAAAGACAACATATTATCTTACATTTTGAAGATATTTCAAATATAAAGAAGAGAAAAAAATATTAGAATGAAGAAGTGAAATAAAACACACCATTTTTGTTTATATTTTGTAAATATTATCAATATAAAAAAGAGAACGAACAAATGAAATAAAACGCAATAAAATTTGGCTCACTTTTTAATTTTAGTAAACACTGTTAGAAATAATATAGAAAAAAAGAGATTTGATTTTAAATATAAGAAATATAAGCAAGAAAATAAATTTTGGAGTTAAGAATTATAAAAACAAATGAATTTATAAAACACAGATCAGCACGCCGCGGGTAAGGCTGCCCTGGGCCAGCCCGCCCGAATTGGGCCCAAGGCAGAGCCGTGCAGGGCGCAGCGCAACACACTGCCGTGGGGTGGTGGGAGTTTAGTCCCACCTCGCCAAGCAAGAGAGCGTCGCACCGGTTTATATACCTGGCTGCGACTCCCCTCCCAAGCTCCTATCATATGCAGGCAGTACATTGCCTAACTCTAGTCACCTCTGCCCAGTGGGGCCTACTAGCAGCAGAATTATTCTCCACCACGGGCCTGCATCCTGGCCCATGAACGGCTGGGTTCCTAGTCGTATGTAGGCCGTGGTGTTAGGAATTATCCTGCTCTGGTAGGTGGGCACTTTTTTTGGCATATTCTCCTGTTCTTCAAATCACACACTAAATTATACACATGCTCACTTGCATTCAATGCACATTTTTTTCTGGCCCGGCCAAGTTAATGTTTCTACCTTCAAAACAACTAGTATTTTTGGCATATTGCCATGTGTTTTTGGAATATTCTCCTGTTCTTCAAATCACACACTAAATTATACACATGCTCACTTGCATTCAATGCACATTTTTTTTGCATTGTAAAATATTCTTTTTCCAAATTTTCTTTGATAGCCATGTTTGGCACATGTGGGTCACCATTTACAAGAAAATTTGGGTGATTTGGAGGTGGTGGAAAAAACCACCTTTGTTCAAAAAGTGGCTTAAGTTAGACCAAATGGCCCCTCCGGAATGCGGTGATTTTTTCGACCACCTCCAAATCACCTTTGTTTTGGCACACATGACCTGTTGCACAAACAAAGCTAGGTTTCCAAGCTTTGTATTTTTTTGATTTTTTTTGAATTTATACTGCCCCCTAGACTGGCTGCTCAAAACATCGGTCTATAACTCAAGGGGGCATTGTAAAATATTCTTTTTCCAAATTTTCTTTGATAGCCATGTTTTGCACATGTGGGTCACCATTTACAAGAAAATTTGGGTGATTTGGAGGTGGTGGAAAAAACCACCTTTGTTCAAAAATTGGCTTAAGTTAGACCGAATGGCCCCTCCATAATGCGGTGATTTTTTCGACCACCTCCAAATCACCTCTATTTTGGAACACATGACCTATTGCACAAACAAAGCTAGGTTTTCAATTTTTTGTATTTTTTTTGAATTTTTTTGAATTTGTACTGCCCCTAGACTGGCTGCTCAAAACATCGGTGTATACCTCAAGGGGGCATTGTAAAATATTCTTTTTCAAAATTTTCTTTGATAGACATGTTTGGCACATGTGGGTAACCATTTACAAGAAAATTTGGGTGATTTGGAGGTGGTGGAAAAAATCACCTATGTTCAAAAAATGGCTTAAGTGACCGAATGGCCCCTCCGGAATGCGGTGATTTTTTCGACCACCTCCAAATCACCTCTATTTATGCACACATGAACTATTGCACAAACAAAGCTAGGTTTTCAAGATTTTTGTATTTTTTGATTTTTTTTTGAATTTATATTGCCCCCTAGACTAGCTGCTCAAAACATCGATCTATACCTCAAGGGGGCATTGTAAAATATTCTTTATCCAAATTTTCTTTGATAGCCATGTTTGGCACATGTGGGTCACCATTTAGAAGAAAATTTGGGTGATTTGGAGGTGGTGGAAAAAAACACCTTTGTTCAAAAACTGGCTTAAGTAGACCGAATGGCCCCTCCGGAATGCGGTGATTTTTTTGACCACCTCCAAATCACCTTTATTTTGGCACACATGACCTATTGCACAAACAAAGCTATGTTTTCAACTTTTTGTTTTTTTTGATTTTTTTGAATTTATATTGCCCCCTAGACTGGCTGCTCAAAACATCGGTCTATACCTCAAGGGGCCATTGTAAAATATTCTTTTTCCAAATTTTCTTTGATAGCCAACTTCGGCACATGTGGGTCACCATTTACAAGAAAATTTGGGTGATTTGGAGGTGGTGGAAAAAACCACCTATGTTCAAAAACTGGCTTAAGTAGACCGAATGGCCCCTCCATAATGCGGTGATTTTTTCGACCACCTCCAAATCACCTCTATTTTGGCACACATGACCTATTGCACAAACAAAGCTAGGTTTTCAAGTTTTTGTATTTTTTTTTGAATTTTTTTGAATTTATACTGCCCCTAGACTGGCTGCTCAAAACATCGGTGTATACCTCAAGGGGGCATTGTAAAATATTCTTTTTCCAAATTTTCTTTGATAGCCATGTTTGGCACATGTGGGTCACCATTTAGAAGAAAATTTGGGTGATTTGGAGGTGGTGGAAAAAACCACCTTTGTTCAAAAACTGGCTTAAGTTAGACCAAATGGCCCCTCCGGAATGCGGTGATTTTTTTGACCACCTCCAAATCACCTTTGTTTTGGCACACATGACCTATTGCACAAACAAAGCTAGGTTTTCAAGTTTTTGTTTTTTTGATTTTTTTTGAATTTATATAGCCCCCTAGACTGGCTGCTCAAAACATCGATCTATACCTCAAGGGGCCATTGTAAAATATTCTTTTTCCAAATTTTCTTTGATAGCCAACTTTGGCACATGTGGGTCACCATTTACAAGAAAATTTGGGTGATTTGGAGGTGGTGGAAAAAATCACCTATGTTCAACAACTGGCTTAAGTTAGACCGAATGGCCCCTCCGGAATGCGGTGATTTTTTCCACCACCTCCAAATCACCTCTATTTTGGCAAACATGACTTATTGCACAAACAAAGCTAGGTTTTCAAGTTTTTGTATTTTTTTTGAATTATTTTTGAATTTATACTGCCCCCTAGACTGGCTGCTCAAAACATCGGTCTATACCTCAAGGGGCCATTGTAAATTATTCTTTTTCCAAATTTTCTTTGATAGCCATGTTTGGCACATGTGGGTCACCATTTACAAGAAAATCTGGGTGATTTGGAGGTGGTGGAAAAAACCACATTTGTTCAAAAACTAGCTTAAGTTAGACCAAATGGCCCCTCCGGAATGCGGTGATTTTTTCGACCACCTCCAAATCACCTCTATGTTGGCACACATGACCTATTGCACAAACAAAGCTAGGTTTCCAAGGTTTTGTATTTTTTTTGATTTTTTTGAATTTATACTGCTCCCTAGACTGGCTGCTCAAAACATCTGTCTATAACTCAAGGGGGGCATTGTAGAATATTCTTTTTCCAAATTTTCTTTGATAGCCATGTTTGGCACATGTGGGTCACCATTTACAAGAAAATTTGGGTGATTTCGAGGTGGTGGAAAAAACCACCTTTGTTCAAAAACTGGCTTAAGTTAGACCAAATGGCCCCTTCGGAATGCGGTGATTTTTTTGACCACCTCCAAATCACCTCTATTTTGGAACACATAACCTATTGCACAAACAAAGCTAGGTTTTCAAGGTTTTGTATTTTTTTATTTTTTTTGAATTTATACTGCCCCCTACACTGGCTGCTCAAAACATCGGTCTATACCTCAAGGGGGCATTGTAAACTATTCTTTTTCCAAATTTTCTTTGATAGCCATGTTTGGCACATGTGGGTCACCATTTACAAGAAAATTTGGGTGATTTGGAGGTGGTGGAAAAAATCACCTATGTTCAACAACTGGCTTAAGTTAGACCGCATGGCCCCTCCGGAATGCGGTGATTTTTTCGACCACCTCCAAATTACCTCTATTTTGGCAAACATGACTTATTGCACAAACAAAGCTAGGTTTTCAAGTTTTTGTATTTTTTTGAATTATTTTTGAATTTATATTGCCCCCTAGACTGGCTGCTCAAAACATCGGTCTATACCTCAAGGGGCCATTGTAAATTATTCTTTTTCCAAATTTTCTTTGATAGCCATGTTTGGCACATGTGGGTCACCATTTAGAACAAAATTTGGGTCATTTGGAGGTGGTCGAAAAAATCACGTATGTTAAAAAACTGGCTTAAGTTAACCAAATGGCCCCTCCGAAATGCGATGATTTTTTCGACCACCTCGAAATCACCTCAATTTTGGCACACATGATATCTTGCACAAACATAGCTAGTTTTCCAAAGTTTTACATTTTTTAGAATTTTTTATTAATTTATAATGCTCTCTAGACTAACTGGTCAAAACATCGGTCTATACCTCAAGGGGCATTTCAAATAATCAACTTGCTCTTCATGAAAAAACTCCTTCATATTGCAAATAATCCTTACACCTTTATTAAAATGTTGTTTTTTCCACACACACACACACACCATCTTTAACTACTTTTTTATTAGTATTTCATGAAATGATGGAATATGTGCTCAGTTATTGGAATATTTGATCATATGGTGGAGTATTTGCTATTTTTGCTTCCTCAAATGAAGGAAAGATGTCATATGTGTGGATGAACAATTTCCACTTACTTCACTAAACAACATTAATTAACTTAACGCAAAGTTTTACATTTGGTCCGATTTGCTTATGGGCAGAGCTTGTTGCACATGGCCACATTATGGGAATTTATTGCACCATTGCCACAGCATGTTCCACATGACCGCAACATGGGAAGTGTTTGCAGCATGCCTCATCAGTGAAGCAACACTGATGCGGCATGTCTGATCATTGCAGCAGCTAAATTCAAGCAAATCATACATCTAAGGATCCATACATCTAAGGAACCATAATGGCAAATTTAAGGGACACAAATATAGCTAGCAATATATATTACTACCATAGATAGCAACATCCACACAGCACACTTGCTGATGCAGACCACTAGCATATTAGATATGTTTAGACCACACATCACAGTACTACACTTAGATAAAGTTCATACTAAATTACCACTAAAAGTTTCCACCATCAGAATACCACATAAAGTTCACCAAAAGGACTGAGCCTTCCTCCATCATAAGACAACCAGGGTCTAGGGCAACTACATGTGAGGGTTTTTCAGGACCTTGTGGAGGGCAGAATGCTGAGCCCTGATCTTGTACTCATCACTGCTGATGGATGTAGCCCGACAATGTTCCATCAGATGCTCCAGCAACCCAGACCTGGGCTTGGGCCTGCTGCAGTAGGGGCACCGGTACTTGTCCGTCTTCCAGTTGTAGTACATAGCAGATCCTTGGGCCCTGATCTTCTGCACCACCTTCTCTTCAAAGGACTCGACGTTCCCCTCGACCACATCATCTCCAGATTGATACTGCACACATTAATGACTGACATTAATACATTATGCATTCAAATACTATAAACATCTAACACTAAGCAATGCACAAATAACATTACAACTAGGCCTTACCTCGTACGGCTCATCCTCATCACTGTCATAAGGGTAGTAGCCAGATGAGTCCCACTTCCTCTTGTTGCCAACAAGAACCTCCTTCTGCTATATTGTCAACCAAGCAAGTCATTTACAAGGAATTGAATTGCAGTTCAAATAATGTCATTACAAACAAGTTGATTTTGCATAATGATGGAAAGCTCCTAACTATATTGAAAAGGTGCACAGGTTACACATGGTATGTACATTTCAACAACTAATTCATATACTATATATCAAGCTATATACATACTAAACAATTGGGTTATGAACATACAAGTTCATTCATATGGACATACAAATTCAGATTTTGCTTTTGAACATGCATATGAAGGTATAAATGAATATCATTCCTCTCTTATTAACCAATGAGATAGCAGTTTTTTACGGACAATGCAAATAGGACCTTTATATATAACTTCACAAACATGTCAGGTTTTCATTTCAATTGTAAACATTAATGAATATTTAGTTCAGAGCAGTTCTCAATGATCACTCATATGTCAGAATAAGTGAAATGGTGAAGCCTAACTCCTACATCTAATTAAAATACCCTAACTACAGCATCTAATTGAAAAACACTAACTCCTAGATCCACTGGAACATTGAATCACAAAATTTACTTACATATATCATTGGATATAAATGAATCTACTACAAATAACACTAACTCATACATCTAATTAAAATATCATAACTCTTACTTCTACTGCATCATTCAGTCACACCATTTAATTACATTTATCTCTGCCTATAAATGAATCCAATACAAAAGATACCTAACTAAACATCTAATTAAGAAACACTAATTAGTACATCTACTACTTCATTCAATCACAGAATCTATAGAACTGTCTATAAATGAATAATAGCAATAAACCTTAACTAATCAACTAATTAAAAAACCATAACTACTACATCTACTGGATGATTCAATCATAGATCATACATATAACTGGCTATAAATGAATCCAATAAAAGAAAACCCTAACTAAACATCTAATTAAAAAAACCTTTACTAATACATCTACTTGATGATTCATATGACATTCATGCATGGAGTTATGCAACAACAATTTAATATGAGTTAGTCATCTGGCATAGTTGCATGTCTAGCAAACCTACTTATGGTTCACTTTATAAGTACAGGAATCCTACAGATCAAAAATAAACCTACCTACAATTTGAAATTATAGATAATGAAGTGAAGCTCCTAACTATTTTGAAATTGTGCACTAGTTAAATGTACTGTGTTCATTTCAACAATTAATTGATAGACTTCAGATGAACAAAGTAGGATTTTAACCTCATTTGTACAATATCAACTTTAATAGATACACTGGGTGGCGGCTCAGCTCCTGCCGTGGCCCACTGAGGGAATATGCAAAACAAATCTAACAACATCTACATCACAAAACAAAATCTGAGCACATGAGGCAATCCAGATTCTAATATAAAGAACATAACTCTCATTATGATCTCTCTAGCATTCAACCACGAATCAACTACAAAAAAACCCTAACTCTCAAATGGGTTCTCCATTCAATCAAAAAACCCTAACAAGCAGAAGGGGGTGCCGCATTCAATCACAAATCTACAATAAAAAACCCTATCTACTAAATCTTGTGCTTAACAACTACAACTAAGAGAGGAGGGGAACGAGAAGGATTACCACATCCACCACCTGCTTGTCGCTCGCCTCCGCACCTGCATCCAGTGCGCCGCGAGACGCCGTCACCACCAGGTCCGGCACGACGGAGTCCGAGCCCAGCACCCCCTGCTCCACCAGATCCGCCGCGGCAGCGACCGATCCAGCGACTGCGGGTGCAGCATCTCCCGCACCGCCGCCGACGACCACTTCTTGGACGACGTCTGTCGCGATGTTCGCGGCCTCGACCGCAACTCCGTGCGCAGCGGCGGCACCGCCACCACCTTGCACCATCGAAGCCTATGAGAACCCACTGGAGAGAGGGAGGCGGTGGGGTTGAGCGAGTAGGTGCGGTGGCGGGGCGATGGAGACGAGGGGTAGACGATGCGGCAAGGAGAGAGAGGGAGTGAGCCGATTTGGGGGGAAATGGTGGGGGCGATGCGGCCGGTGGTGGTTCCCCTCCCTCTTTATAGGATGTGACGTTTTTGGAAGTTTTCGTGCGCCGCGTGGCTGCGTGGCTAGCCCACGACCACCGCCGCCCACGCCCACGACCGCCGCACGTGACAAGGGAAAACGAAACGCCCACGTAAAATACATGTATACCCTCACTGTACAAAGGTAATTGGGCCGGTGCGGGCTTGTGCAGGGCTGTACGCGCGCTCTCCGCGGGCATAAAAAAACGATCGTGCCCCTCTTCACGAATCGTTTTTGACAGATCTCACCCGTCCTTGTGTTTCTCCCCCTCGCGTTCAGCCCAAGGGGGGAGCACCGGAGCAGAAACGGTGGCGATGATGGTGAGCTCAAGCAAACTTTCCTTTGCTTCATGATACTGCTGGTCATTTATTTCTTCTCCCTAGCTGTTTATTTTTCTGATAGTCCATATATTGTTCTTTTCTACGGGGGGGAAAAATGTAGAATACAGTTTCTAGCGTGCACACCAGTCATGCTGAGCTTCCTCAGGACACTTCCTCACTTCCTAACGTGCGCACCAGTAATACTGAGTTTCCTCAAGGCACTTCCTCACTTCCAGGGGACATGTTGGTGAGTTTGAACATAATTTCCTTTGCTTTATGGTGCTTGTGGCCATTAATTTCATCTACTAGCTGTTTATTTTAGTTATAATTCGTTTTTTATTATTTTTCAGGGGACGGAAATGCAGAATCCAAATCTTACTAATGTTGCTCAGCTCATGTCCATGCGCCGAGAAGACATGCTGGTAACCATATGATGTTCTTTTGTTAACTATATGCTACTGTTTTTTTCCTAAACTATTTCTTGCTTCCAATGTATTCTTGTTCTTGTTTAGGAGGCACAACCTCAAAATGTGGGGTCTTGCTGACTTTCCTCAAGCCATTCATACGCCTCCAGGAGCCATACTGGTTACTTTATTCCTATTTGCTTTTGTTGTTCGGTGTTGTTGGATCTTTAGTTCTTCTAAATATTGTCTATCTTTCATATGCTGTGTTCTTCATGTCACCATATGATGGTATGCCTTTCTTTGAAAACTTTGTATAGATTGCGTTCCTGAGGCTTTTATTCGCTTTTTAGAAAATTAACACAGTCCCATAACGTATGCACTGCTGATGTGCCGGACAAGACTAAGGTGAAGGAGACCAAGAATAAAAAGTTTGGCTACTATTGCATATGATTTTCTTTTTGAGTGAGCATCCTGTAATACAGGTGATGTTATGGTATACGCGCAGGTCACGTTCAAAGTCGACTGCATCTAAAAACTTGTTCGTTGATGGGAGCGACACAGCTGGACATAGGTATGCTTCGGCATATGCTATCTTTTCTTACTATTTTCTTGTGAAATTCTTGTGAAAAGAGTGAACTTTAGAAAACACTACTTATGTAATGATTCACCTTTCACTATATTTGTAGGGTGGACGATAAGTGATGGGAGCAGGTGGTTTGCAAGGTGGACGACCAGTGATGGAAGCAGGCTGTTTTCTTAGGCACTTTGTCAGGATTTCGCGTTCCCTAGGCTAGGCGTGCTTATATGTGAGAATGGGATTTATGTAGTGGCGGTGCTTAGTGTCTTAGCCTCTGTAAACAGTTTCAGTTGCATCCGTGGTGGTGTGGTCTATGCGATGGTTAAAAAAGATTTCAGGTAAGCCTGGGTTTTGGAGTGTTGTTGTATGAGACGAGTAATCCAGTGTTTTGATGTGGTGTTGTATGAAAAACTGGCGCGGCGCAAGCGCGAGTATCCCTCTAGTGTGTATTGATGGCGTGTGAGTAGTTTACACACAAATGATATCAGAGCCGGCAAATCCATTATAAAAAACTATAAATTTACTAGTGGCATGCGTACTACTCCCTCCGTTCCTAAATATAGGTATTTTTAGACATTTCAAATGGACTATAATATATGGATGTATGTAGATATATTTTAGAGTGTAGATTTACTCATTTTGGTCCGTATGTAGTCATGTGTTGAAACCTCTTGAAAGACTTATTGATAACCTACATGTATTTGTGTGTATGAGCATTGTATGTAGTCTACTGTATAGGCTAGCATAGAGTACGTGTGTGCAGTTTTCCCCCAAGCACACACGACGCTCCACCTCTCTCGAGCATGGCCTCCAACGATCTCCATCATGGCCAAGTCACCCCCTGCTCCTGCTGTTCAATGGAACAAGTGTGTTCGATCTCTTCACTGAAACACTTATATTTGGGAACGGAGGGAGTAGAAGGCACGCTACCACGCCGACCCAAAACCAAGCCTGACCTAGCAAGCTGTCTTCCTCCTCCTTCATTGGTCTCGCGTCTGTCTCAACCGACTCTCTCACTAGTGGCAGTACTTCTTTCCCAAAGAAGACACACCTTTTTTGCAGGATCATTTTGTTTGATAACGTTTTTTCAAAGAGTAGAAATCCAGTCTCAAACCTTTAGCTATGTGACGCTCACTCTAGAAGGTGGAGGTCAGAATGATCAACAGTACTATAGGAGAAAGGGTAATTGGATTCCGATTCTTTGCCCTTCAATCACGGATCACACGAGCTATGCATTGATGACAACTAGCGAGCAATATGCATGTGTAATAACTAGTCAACCAATGGTTTGAGCGTCGATCGGTAACTCGTCAACATCTCCCGCATGCTCATGGAAGGACAGTACTGAGGCTAGCAGGAGCCGTTGCCTGCAGCTAGCGCGTATGTGGAAGAGAATGGATCCGGACACTCGTGCATCATGTGCTACTTGCAGCTAGTAGTGCGTGTGTGGATGAGAATAGATCCGGACAGTGAACGTACGGGTCGACGGACACCCACAGAAACCCGGCCAGCCTCAGTCCAAGATTCCAAAGCAAGACCGAACTGGCGTCGGTACCAAATTTTGGCATAGCCAAGATGGCAGCCAAGAGCCGTTTCCTCGCTTTGCTCCCATGAAAATGATGTGAAAATTCTTTTTCTTGGAATCAGTTTTCTATTTTTATATGTTTGATGAATTGTATTTGGCAAGAGATTCTATCTTTAGTCTAGTGGTTATTGTTTGGTAATGCTACGTGTAAGTTCTTGTTGTTTGTTTCTACTGTGAACTTTTTTGTAAGTTATTGCTGGCAGGTTTTTCATTTCTTTAATTTCTCTTCATTTCATCAGTGCAACAACAACAAAGATAGAAAGATAAATATATTGCTGAATTGCACAGGCAAAGGTTCTATAGTAATTACATTTGGCACAAACTGCAAATTAGTCTAAAGAACAGAATCATCGTTATCCATTATCATGCATTTTTTTATATTTTGTTGATTTAAAAAATGACTTTATGTGTTTTCCTTTGCAAGAATTTTTTTACTTATATATTTCTTTATGCCTGATGAGCTGCCAATAAGGTACACTATATACCATCATGCTATCCCGGACCCGTAGTTTTCCAATAAAGGGCACCTCTATTGACTCATAATATGGCATTTAGTAGATTCACTCACAATGAGTACACACCCAGTCTCTGCATGATTAAGATGCACATCGCAGTCGGTAGTGCCTTCTGGTCTACATCGACGACTTCCCGGCCATTGCTTTTAATTAAAAGCTCCTGGGTTTAACCAAGTTTGCTCCACTGAGAGGGGGCCAAGAGGCGGCAACGAGCTTTGCTGACCGTGCGCTGGCGGTGGATGCAAGAGGAAAAATACTTTAGTTATGGATTTTTTGAATTCTGGAAGGGCATTCGATAAGGGTATGTACTACTTAATATATGACTTTTTGGCCTTTTCAAAGAAAAAAGATGCACATGGCCAACACCCCGTTCCAAACAGACTTATTTATGTTCACTAGGACAATGCTAGTGCGTCGCAACGTGATATAAATATTCTAGTTCATTAGGTTGTGCTTTACTTACCCATATTAATGTTATTTTTAAAATAAATGTTTATCAAATCCTACCCGTGATTGACCTTATATTTTGATATGAAGTTTGGCAAGTAAAATAAAGTAGAATTTGTTCAAAAGGTAAGTAAATTAAGGTGATTGATACGGACATGAAATCACGATGCATGTTTTCAGATGATAGTGGTACGTCAGAAGAATCTGTTAAGCAGACTAGACAGCCACAATGACTACATAGAGATAGAGATGGAATAATACGTGAGTTATGTGGGCTTGGGATTAGTATCGCGCCAAAATATTCAATGTCTCTTACAAAACATATATATGAAGCTACACGACAACACAAAGCTATTTGGCGTGGCAAAAGATATACTGCAGCAGCATGTCCTGATTGTTTGGAATCAAGAATCCACGGAAGGTTCGGATCCAGCACGAAGGAACAATATCCTCTTGACTTATTTAAAAGGAAACAACCTTGCCAAGTAATGCATTGTAACGCCCGGATAATTAAGCTACAGTGATTCCCCGCTAATGATGCCACGTCACCACGGTTACTGTGGTAAACTCTCGATAGTTCAGAACCGAAACAAGTTCAAAATTTAAATAAAAGAAAACAATAAAAGTTTTCAAAAAAAAAATTAAAACAAAAATGTTCGGTGGTTGCCAAATATTACCAAGATAATTATGGTGTAAGGTTCACAATTTTATAAAATGCCTAAATAATTTAAAATGATTTAAAACAGAAGAGGAAATAAAGAAAAGGAAACTACAAAAACAGAAGACAAAACAAAAAAAAAACAAAAGGGGGGAGAAGCCCCCCCCCTCGCTGGGCCTCGGCCCAGATGGCCTCGGGGCCAATCAGGCCGGCCCAGCCGGCCCCTCCTCTCTCTCCTTATCCCCACCACGTAACCCTAACCCACCCCCCACTCGTCCCACTCCCTCCCCCGATCCCCCTGGATCGGGATCGATCCCCTCTCTCCCCTCGTCTCCCCCAGCGCGCACCCGTACCGCCGCTCAGTGCCGCCGCCGTTCACCATCGCCACCGCCACCGCGCTCCCCGTCCTCCTCTGGACGCCGTCGTGCCGCTACCATCGCCCCGCGCCACCCCGAGCCCCGACGACCGCGCCCCATCCGCTGCCGCTCGAGGGCCTCCTCGACTCGCCGGACCGCTCCGCCATCGCCGGAGCCCTACCCCGCGCGGACTGCATCCCCTGCGCCGCGTCGTCTCCGCCCGCCTCCTCGCCCCCCCTGTTGCCCTTGACCCTACGGATCCACGGTGAGGCCCCCGGCCTCTCTTCCTCCCGGCTCCTCGCGTCGTCCCGCAGCCGTGCACGCGCACCACCGCGTCGGCCACACCGTCGCCCCTTGCCGTTCTTGGCCGTGCCCCGCCACGAGGTGCAGCAGCAGCTGCTGTGCTGCGGCGGTGCGGCCACCACCACTGCAGCGCCCCGTCACCGGTGGCCTCGCCCCTATGCGCCGCCTCCCGTCACCGCCTGCCCCCCTGCTGCTCCGGCCGGCGCCCCATGGCCCCGTGCCTCGCCACGCCTAGTCTCCGCCCTCTCCTCCTCCCACGGCCGTGCCACCGCGCCACTGGCCGCACCAGCGCCACCCCTCGCCTCCGCCCGCCGTGGCCCCGGCTGGCCGCGCGGGCGTGCCCCGCCGTAGGTGCCCCGGCGGCCTCGTCCCGCCCTGCGGGCGAGCGCCCGCTCGGGTGCGCCCGCACCCGGCGCCCGACGCCTGTGAACCCACGCCCGCTATGGCCCCTCTAGGCCACTGGCATGGGGGCCCCGCCTCCAGAACAAATAAAAAAAACAAACAAAGGAATTAAAAAAATACCTAAATAAATAAATAATTAATGATAAAAGTAATTAATTAACTAATTAGTTAACTTATTTAATTCTGATTAAATCAACTAATTAAGGTTAATTAACCCAATGATTAATTAACCTAATTAACTACTGTTAATTAATCTAATCAATTAGTTAGGTTAATTAAACCCTAATTAACATAAACAGTGTATGACAGGTGGGTCCCACTGGACCCACTGGTCAGGTTGACCAAGTCAACAGAGTTGACTGCTGATGTCAGCATGACATCATGCTGATGTCATTAATCTGTTTTTTTGAATTAATTTAAATAATTAATTAAATTCCAGAAATTAATAAAATCTTTAGAAAATCATATCTTTTAATCCGTAACTCGGATTAAAATATTTTCAACATGAAAATTGCTCAGAACGACGAGACGAATTCGGATACGCAGCCCGTTCGTCCGCCACGCATCCCTAACCTATCAAACTCGCAACTTTCCCCTTCCGGTTCACCGGTCCGAAAACGCGAAACACCGGGGATACTTTCCCGGATGTTATCCCCCTTCACCGGTATCACCTACTACCGCGTTAGGGCACCTCTAACGCCGTAACTTGTCTTGTCATGCATCACTATGCATATGCTTGCATTATATTTATTGTTTCTTCCCCCTCTTCTCTCTCTAGACACCGAGACCGACGCCGCTGCTACCACGTACGACTACGGAGTTGACGACCCCTCTCTCTTGCCAGAGCAACCAGGCAAGCCCCCCCTTTGATCACCAGATATCGCCTACTCTTCTCTATACTGCTTGCATTAGAGTAGTGTAGCATGTTACTGCTTCCCGTTAATCCTATACTGATGCATAGCCTGTCCTTGCTACTACTGTTGTTACCTTACCTGCAATCCTAATGCTTAGTATAGGATGCTAGTTTTTCATCAGTGGCCCTACATCCTTGTCCGTCTGCCATGCTATACTATCGGGCCGTGATCACTCGGGAGTTGATCACGGGTATATACTATATACTTTATACATGATACATGTGGTGACTAAAGACGGGTCGGCTTGAGGAGCACCCGCGAGTGGATCTTTGAGGCGGAGCGACAGGGCAGGTTCCGACCACCTAGGAGAGAGGTGGGCCTGGCCCTGGTCGACGTTCGCGGATACTTAACACGCTTAACGAGATCTGGGTATTTGATCTGAGTTTGGCCATTTGGCCTATACGCACTAACCATCTACGCGGGAGTAGTTATGGGTATCCCGGCGTCGTGGTATCAGCCGAAGCCTTCGTGACGTCAGCGACTGAGTGGCGCGCGCCGGATTGGAACGTAAGCCTGCTCTTGTATTAAGGGGGCTAGTTCTGCTTCCGGCCGCGTACGCAACGTGCAGGTGTGCTAAGGGCGATGGGCCCAGACCCCTGTGCGCTTAGGTTTAGACCGGCGTGCTGACCTCTCTGTTGGTCTAGGTGGGGCTGCGACGTGTTGATCTTCCGAGGCCGGGCATGACCCAGGAAAGTGTGTCCGGCCAAATGGGATCGAGCGTGTTGGGGTATGTGGTGCACCCCTGCAGGGAAGTTAATCTATTCGAATAGCCGTGATCTTCGGTAACAGGACGACTTGGAGTTGTACTTTGACCTTATGACAACTAGAACCGGATACTTAATAAAACACACCCTTCCAAGTGCCAGATACAACCGGTGGTCGCTCTCTCACAGGGCGACGAGGGGAGGATCATCGGTTAGGATTATGCTATACGATGCTACTTGGAGGACTTCAGTCTACTCTCTTCTACATGCTGCAAGACGGAGGCTGCCAGAAGCGTAGTCTTCGAAAGGACTAGCTATCCCCCCTTATTCCGGCTTTCTGCAGTTCAGTCCACTTATGATACCCTTATTCCATTTGATACCAATGCATACATATGTAGTATAGCTCCTTGCTTGCGAGTACTTTGGATGAGTACTCACGGTTGCTTTCTCCCTCTTTTCCCCCTATCCTTTCTACCTGGTTGTCGCAACCAGATGTTGGAGCCCAGGAGCCAGACGCCACCTTCGACGACGACTCCTACTACACCGGAGGTGCCTACTATTACGTGATGCCCGCTGACGACGACCAGGAGTAGTTCAGGAGGATCCCAGGCAGGAGGCCTGCGCCTCTTTCGATCTGTATCCCAGTTTGTGCTAGCCTTCTTAAGGCAACCTTGTTTAACTTATGTCTGTACTCAGATATTGTTGCTTCCGCTGACTCGTCTATGATCGAGCTCTTGTATTCGAGCCTTCGAGGCCCCTGGCTTGTAATATGATGCTTGTATGACTTATTTTATTTGTAGAGTTGTGTTGTGATATCTTCCCGTGAGTCCCTGAACTTGATCGTACATGTTTGCGTGTATGATTAGTGTACGATTAAATCGGGGGCGTCACAAGTTGGTATCAGAGCCGACTGCCTGTAGGAACCCCCCTTCCACACTCCTTGGCCGAAGTCGAGTCTAGACATTACAAAACCCTTTTACTAACATGACGTTGTGCCTTACGGGCCCACGTCGCCATCTGGGTGGTATTAGGATCTTTTACTCCTCGATCCTTACTCTGGGACTCTGAACCCTCTTTTGCTCGGGTTAAACGATTTTACTAACTCTAACACTAGGATCCCGTGACCACGCTCACCCCAAAGTTGGATAAGCCCTAGTTATTCTTTAGAGTAGTACTTGAACATTATCCACATTGTCATTTGACTCCTGTGAAAACATCTTTGTTTTCAGATGGAACCCACGGGGCAGGTCGTGCGCCACACGACGGCCATTGGTGCCTCAGGATCACCTGCTGTGTTGGTTGAGATGATGACCTATCTGGGTTATCGCTGGCACCCTGAGTACACCGTCTATGAGGAGTATCAGGACTTCAACCAGGAGCAGTACCGTGCCATCGTCCACCTCTACTCTCGGGAGTATGACTCCACTACCGTGCTGCACACTGCTCATGGTGTTGGAGTGACTATCGATATGGCGGTCCACGATGCTGCTTATGCTGCTCTGACACGTCTCCGTGGAGAGTATCAGGAGTTGGATACCTCCCCCTTCAGGCACATTGCTATCGCATCCGATGTTGGTGCGGAGGGATACTACACTGCTGCCTACTCCACTGTCACCCGAGAGCCCTTCTACCATCAGAACCTGGTTCTGCATGCTGATGGGCTGGATCGAGCTAACCGAGCTCTTCGCCATGAGTTGTACACCACTCGTCAGCACCTCTACCGTGCTCTGACGATGTTGCACCCCTTCGTCGGATCTGGGGAGCTGTCGCGTTCTGCGATCTACCCTGCCCGGACCGTGATGCCCCAGGGCGTCGGCTGGCCAGATGTGGGAGGCTACTCTCCTGCATTGGGTCCTCTCCTGCCACCTGCGCATCGGGTTCCGCACCAGAGTATCCGTGGGCCCCAGGCTACTCGCGTGGAGGTCTTCCCTTCGCGTCACTACCAGCTGTCGGGCTACACCTACCTCCGCAGTACCGCATGGGACTGACGTAGACTTGCTTGTTAGTGTTAGCTGCATTCGCCGCGAGCCTGTGTGCCGCCTATGATGTCTTAGTCTATGTACCAGACTCTGTGTAACGAACTCCATGCATGATCTCTTTTGTAAGATATGCCGACTACTATGTAGTATCTATCGTGCTGCTTTCGTTGTGCATGTTTCATCATGAATGATTCTCGTCTTTGCACATTTCTCAATAATGAACTACCCCTGTTATATATTAGCAGGATGGTTAGACCAGGTGGTCGTGGTCGTGGTCGTGGTGGCAACGCCCCACCACCACCTGAGTACATGGCTGGGATGATGCAACAGTTTGAGCTGAATCGTCAGTTCATGGAGAATATTATGGCTCAGTTTCCTCGCCCCAATATGAACCAGCAGCCAGCCCCAGTAACTCTGCAGGATTTCATGCGCCTGAACCCAACGGTGTACCGCAGCTCAACTCAGCCTCTGGATGCTGATGACTGGCTCCGAGACATCACCTATGAGATGGAGTCTGCTGATGTAGCCCCTGCCAGCTATGTCACCTTTGCTTCCTTCTTCCTGAAGGGACCCGCAGCTCAATGGTGGGATAGCCACAGGCGTACTCTGCCAGCTGGAACAATCATCACCTGGCCAGACTTCCAAGCTGCCTTCCGTGCTCGCTTCATTCCTCAGGGAGTTATGGACCGGAAGAAGCGTGAGTTCCGCAACCTCACCCAAGGCAATAAAACTGTGGAAGCTTACCAGCGGGAGTTTCTTGACTTGTCCCGCTATGCTGAAGAAGACATCGCAACTGATGCACGCAGACAGGAGAAGTTCCGTGATGGCCTTCAAGCTGACATCAAGCTCGCACTTCTAGTGCACGACTTTGCTGATTTCGCCACTCTGGTGAACAAAGCCATCAACGTCGAAACTGGTCTGCAGGAATACCAGAGCTCTCACAAGCGCAGCCGTGACACGGGCTCATCTTCGGGCCCGTCCTCGCAGAAGCGCAAGATATGGATCCCCAACAGCATGTACCAGCCGGATGCACCTGCCCCAAGGCAGTCCTATGCTGCACCTCGTCTGCCTGCTCATCCAACTAGGCAGACAAGACTTCCAGCTCCACCACCACAAGCTCCTGTTCCCACTCCCAATAATGGCCTCTGCTACAAGTGTGGTCAGCCAGGTCACCGTGCTAGGGATTGCAATCAAAACCAGAATCAACTGGCCCTCCCAGCAACTGGCCGTGGAAGCAACCAGCCTCGCAACAACAGTGCCAAGTCTTATGGTCGTGTTCATGCCAACCATGTTGATCTCAATGAAGTTCTAGACCAGCCTGCTACCGTGATGGGTACACTCCTCGTAAACTCAGTACCTGCATCTGTTTTATTCGATTCAGGGGCATCGCATTCATTCATGTCAGAAGATTTTGCATACAAGCATGACGTTAAATGTGAGGAGATGAACGCTTCGGTATTGGTAAAAACCCCCGTGGGACAATGTCAAACCTCACTGGTTGGCATCGATGTCCCCGTGGAAATCGAAGGGCTGGAATTCTATGCCTCTCCCATTATCCTGAAGTCGTCTAACATCGACCTCATTCTGGGAATGGATTGGTTGAAAGCGCATACTGCTTCTATAGTTTGCGCCACTAAGGTCGTCCATCTGCTACACCCTTCTGACGAAATAATAGCTTACCAAGCTCATCTAGTTCAGAACGCCGAGGCACGTCTTTATGCCTTGAATGCGTTGAACGCTGCACCACTCGAGGGCATTGAAAACATTCCCGTCGTTCGTGAATTCCAAGATGTCTTCCCAGAAGAACTTCCAGGGATTCCCCCTGCTAGAGCTGTCGAATTCATCATCGACTTGAAACCCGGCACCACCCCTATAGCCAAACGACCCTATAAGATGCCGCCGCATGAACTCATTGAACTTAAGGAGGAAATCGACAAATCTCTTGTCAAAGGTTTCATTCGTCCTAGTTTCTCTCCTTGGGGAGCACCTTCTCTCTTTGTTAGGAAGAAGGATGGGACAAACCGATTGGTCCAAGACTACCGTCCTATAAACCAAGCTACCATTCAGAATAAATACCCTCTTCCTCGGATCAATGATCTTTATGATCAACTGGCTGGTTCATCAGTGTTCTCCAAACTCGACTTGAGGTTGGGTTACCACCAGATCCGTGTTCGTGAAGAGGACATCCCAAAAACTGCCTTCGTGACTCGGTATGGATCATACGAGTACACCGTCATGTCATTCGGTTTAACGAATGCTCCAGCCACCTTCTCTCGTCTGATGAATTATATATTCATGGAATACCTCGACAAGTTCGTCGTGGTTTATCTGGACGATATCCTTGTATTTTCCAAGAACGAGGAAGAACATGCTGGACATCTGCGTCTTGTGCTAGAGAGGCTTCGAGAACATCAGCTGTATGCTAAGTATTCCAAGTGTGAATTTTGGCTTCCCGAAGTAACCTATCTTGGGCATGTCATCTCCAAAGATGGTATTGCCGTCAACCCTGAACGAGTTCAGGCTATTCTCGATTGGACTCCTCCGAAGAATGTGAAGCAAGTCCGAAGTTTTCTCGGTCTCGCCAGCTATTGCCGTCGATTCGTCGAGAACTTCTCCAAGATTGCCAGGCCTCTGACTAATTTGTTGCATAAGGGTGTCAAGTTCGACTGGACAGACAAGTGTCAGGAAAGTTTCCAGGCGCTCAAAGACAAGTTGACTTCTGCCCCCGTACTTGTTCCACCTGATACTAAGAAGGACTTCGTCATTTACTGCGACGCTTCCCGTCAAGGATTAGGCTGTGTCCTAATGCAAGAGCGCAGAGTGATTGCTTATGCCTCTCGTCAACTGCGCCCTCACGAAGAAAACTACCCGGTTCATGACCTCGAGCTTGCTGCTGTCATTCATGCACTGAAGCAGTGGCGACATTACCTTCTCGGTAATCGTTGCGAGATCTTCACCGACCATCAAAGTCTGAAGTATCTGTTTACTCAGCCAGACCTGAACCTCCGTCAGCAAAGATGGATGGAGACTGTTGCAGACTTTGACGTGGATATATCATATACCCCCGGCAAGGCTAATGTAATGGCTGATGCCCTAAGCCGCAAGTCTTACTGCAACCACCTCCAGGTCCACAAAGTTCAGCCCTCGCTTACCGAAGAATTTAGAAGGCTGAACCTCCATATTGTTCCCCCGGGATCACTCGCTCCCCCTCCCGAAGGTTTTCCCAAACGGAACCTCCATGTTGTTTCCAAGGGTTCTCTCAATACCCTGGTTGCGAAACCAGATCTTGTGGACACCATCAAATGGATACAGAAATGTGACGATGAAGTCCTCAAGATTAAGCGCGACCTCAAAAGAGGAAAGCCCTCATTCTTCACGATCGCCGACGATGGCGCCTTGTATTTCAAAGGCCGCCTAGTGGTACCATGTTCGAAGAAAAACCTGGATAAGACTAAAAGGGTTATGCAAGAAGCCCATGATACGCCTCTGTCCATCCATCCTGGTAGTACAAAGATGTACCAGGATATTCGTCAAAGATTCTGGTGGTCTAATATGAAGTAGGACATTGCTCGTTATGTTGCTGAGTGTGACGTTTGACGCCGAATCAAAGCAGAGCATCAAAGGCCTGCTGGAACTCTGCAACCTATCTCTATTCCTGAATGGAAATGGGACCATGTTGAAATGGACTTCGTCACTGGATTTCCCAAATCGCAGAAAGGTAATGATGCTATTCTTGTCGTCATTGACCGGCTTTCCAAAGTTGCCCATTTCCTGGCGGTCAAAGAGACAATCACTGCTAGTCAGCTTGCTACTCTCTACATGGCTAGAATTGTTTCACTTCACGGTATCCCACTGGTTATCAGTTCAGACCGTGGCAGCTTATTCACTTCAAGGTTTTGGGCGAGTTTCCAAGAAGCTATGGGGACTCATCTGTCGTTCAGTACTGCGTTCCATCCTCAGTCGCAAGGACAGGTTGAACGTGTCAACCAAGTTCTCGAAGACATGCTTCGAGCTTGTGTAATCTCATTCGGCAAGAAATGGGAGGAATCTCTTCCATATGCCTAGTTCTCTTATAATAATAGCTATCAAGCTAGTCTAAAGATGTCCCCCTTCGAAGTGCTATATGGACGAAAGTGTCGAACCCCTCTGAACTGGTCAGAAACTGGGGAACGTCCACTCTTTGGTCCGGATATTATACAACAGGCCGAAGAACAAGTTCGCATTATTCGCGAGAATCTCAAGATTGCTCAGTCACGTCAGAAAAGTCAGTATGACCGTCATCACCAAGACATGGTCTATCAACCTGGCGAAAAGGCTTATCTTCGAGTTACACCAATGAAGGGTGCTCACCGCTTCGGGATCAAGGGAAAGCTAGCTCCCCGCTATATTGGTCCTTTCACTATTCTCGAAAGGCGTGGTAAAGTGGCATATCAACTGGAGCTTCCGCCGAACCTTTCTCAGGTTCACGATGTGTTCCATGTGTCACAACTCCGACGCTGCTTCAAGGACCCAATTCGAGCAGTGGATCATGAAGTGCTTGAATTGCAACAAGACCTCTCCTATAAAGAGCATCCGGTCCGCATTCTCGACCAAGCTGAACGCCGCACACGTCAGAAGGCGATCAAATTCCTCAAAGTCCAGTGGTCGAATCACTCTGAAGACGAAGCCACATGGGAACGCGAGGATCGCCTGCGTGATGAATACCTCGCGTTGTTTCCTTCTACCTCCTAAATCTCGGGACGAGATTTCTTGTAGTGGAGGAGTTTTGTAACGCCCGGATAATTAAGCTACAGTGATTCCCCGCTAATGATGCCACGTCACCACGGTTACTGTGGTAAACTCTCGATAGTTCAGAACCGAAACAAGTTCAAAATTTAAATAAAAGAAAACAATAAAAGTTTTCAAAAAAAAAACTAAAACAAAAATGTTCGGTGGTTGCCAAATATTACCAAGATAATTATGGTGTAAGGTTCACAATTTTATAAAATGCCTAAATAATTTAAAATGATTTAAAACAGAAGAGGAAATAAAGAAAAGGAAACTACAAAAACAGAAGACAAAACAAAAAAAAACAAACGGGGGGAGAAGCCCCCCCCCCCCTCGCTGGGCCTCGGCCCAGATGGCCTCGGGACCAATCAGGCCGGCCCAGCCGGCCCCTCCTCTCTCTCCTTATCCCCACCACGTAACCCTAACCCACCCCCCACTCGTCCCACTCCCTCCCCCGATCCCCCTGGATCGGGATCGATCCCCTCTCTCCCCTCGTCTCCCCCAGCGCGCACCCGCACCGCCGCTCAGTGCCGCCGCCGTTCACCATCGCCACCGCCACCGCGCTCCCCGTCCTCCTCTGGACGCCGCCGTGCCGCTGCCATCGCCCCGCGCCACCCCGAGCCCCGACGACCGCGCCCCATCCGCTGCCGCTCGAGGGCCTCCTCGACTCGCCGGACCGCTCCGCCATCGCCGGAGCCCTACCCCGCCGGACTGCATCCCCTGCGCCGCGTCGTCTCCGCCCGCCTCCTTGCCCCCCCTGTTGCCCTTGACCCTACGGATCCACGGTGAGGCCCCCGGCCTCTCTTCCTCCCGGCTCCTCGCGTCGTCCCGCAGCCGTGCACGCGCACCACCGCGTCGGCCACACCGTCGCCCCTTGCCGTTCTTGGCCGTGCCCCGCCACGAGGTGCAGCAGCAGCTGCTGTGCTGCAGCGGTGCGGCCACCACCACTGCAGCGCCCCGTCACCGGTGGCCTCGCCCCTATGCGCCGCCTCCCGTCACCGCCTGCCCCCCTGCTGCTCCGGCCGGCGCCCCATGGCCCCGTGCCTCGCCACGCCTAGTCTCCGCCCTCTCCTCCTCCCACGGCCGTGCCACCGCGCCACTGGCCGCACCAGCGCCACCCCTTGCCTCCGCCCGCCGTGGCCCCGGCTGGCCGCGCCGGCGTGCCCCGCCGTAGGTGCCCCGGCGGCCTCGTCCCGCCCTGCGGGCGAGCGCCCGCTCGGGTGCGCCCGCACCCGGCGCCCGACGCCTGTGAACCCACGCCCGCTATGGCCCCTCTAGGCCACTGGCATGGGGGCCCCGCCTCCAGAACAAATAAAAAAAACAAACAAAGGAATTAAAAAAAAATACCTAAATAAATAAATAATTAATGATAAAAGTAATTAATTAACTAATTAGTTAACTTATTTAATTCTGATTAAATCAACTAATTAAGGTTAATTAACCCAATGATTAATTAACCTAATTAACTACTGTTAATTAATCTAATCAATTAGTTAGGTTAATTAAACCCTAATTAACATAAACAGTGTATGACAGGTGGGTCCCACTGGACCCACTGGTCAGGTTGACCAAGTCAACAGAGTTGACTGCTGATGTCAGCATGACATCATGCTGATGTCATTAATCTGTTTTTTTGAATTAATTTAAATAATTAATTAAATTCCAGAAATTAATAAAATCTTTAGAAAATCATATCTTTTAATCCGTAACTCGGATTAAAATATTTTCAACATGAAAATTGCTCAGAACGACGAGACGAATTCGGATACGCAGCCCGTTCGTCCGCCACGCATCCCTAACCTATCAAACTCGCAACTTTCCCCCTCCGGTTCACCGGTCCGAAAACGCGAAACACCGGGGATACTTTCCCGGATGTTATCCCCCTTCACCGGTATCACCTACTACCGCGTTAGGGCACCTCTAACGCCGTAACTTGTCTTGTCATGCATCACTATGCATATGCTTGCATTATATTTATTGTTTCTTCCCCCTCTTCTCTCTCTAGACACCGAGACCGACGCCGCTGCTACCACGTACGACTACGGAGTTGACGACCCCTCTCTCTTGCCAGAGCAACCAGGCAAGCCCCCCCTTTGATCACCAGATATCGCCTACTCTTCTCTATACTGCTTGCATTAGAGTAGTGTAGCATGTTACTGCTTCCCGTTAATCCTATACTGATGCATAGCCTGTCCTTGCTACTACTGTTGTTACCTTACCTGCAATCCTAATGCTTAGTATAGGATGCTAGTTTTTCATCAGTGGCCCTACATCCTTGTCCGTCTGCCATGCTATACTATCGGGCCGTGATCACTCGGCAGTTGATCACGGGTATATACTATATACTTTATACATGATACATGTGGTGACTAAAGACGGGTCGGCTTGAGGAGCACCCGCGAGTGGATCTTTGAGGCGGAGCGACAGGGCAGGTTCCGACCACCTAGGAGAGAGGTGGGCCTGGCCCTGGTCGACGTTCGCGGATACTTAACACGCTTAACGAGATCTGGGTATTTGATCTGAGTTTGGCCATTTGGCCTATACGCACTAACCATCTACGCGGGAGTAGTTATGGGTATCCCGGCGTCGTGGTATCAGCCGAAGCCTTCGTGACGTCAGCGACTGAGTGGCGCGCGCCGGATTGGAACGTAAGCCTGCTCTTGTATTAAGGGGGCTAGTTCTGCTTCCGGCCGCGTACGCAACGTGCAGGTGTGCTAAGGGCGATGGGCCCAGACCCCTGTGCGCTTAGGTTTAGACCGGCGTGCTGACCTCTCTGTTGGTCTAGGTGGGGCTGCGACGTGTTGATCTTCCGAGGCCGGGCATGACCCAGGAAAGTGTGTCCGGCCAAATGGGATCGAGCGTGTTGGGGTATGTGGTGCACCCCTGCAGGGAAGTTAATCTATTCGAATAGCCGTGATCTTCGGTAACAGGACGACTTGGAGTTGTACTTTGACCTTATGACAACTAGAACCGGATACTTAATAAAACACACCCTTCCAAGTGCCAGATACAACCGGTGGTCGCTCTCTCACAGGGCGACGAGGGGAGGATCATCGGTTAGGATTATGCTATACGATGCTACTTGGAGGACTTCAGTCTACTCTCTTCTACATGCTGCAAGACGGAGGCTGCCAGAAGCGTAGTCTTCGAAAGGACTAGCTATCCCCCCTTATTTCGGCTTTCTGCAGTTCAGTCCACTTATGATACCCTTATTCCATTTGATACCAATGCATACATATGTAGTATAGCTCCTTGCTTGCGAGTACTTTGGATGAGTACTCACGGTTGCTTTCTCCCTCTTTTCCCCCTATCCTTTCTACCTGGTTGTCGCAACCAGATGTTGGAGCCCAGGAGCCAGACGCCACCTTCGACGACGACTCCTACTACACCGGAGGTGCCTACTATTACGTGATGCCCGCTGACGACGACCAGGAGTAGTTTAGGAGGATCCCAGGAAGGAGGCCTGCGCCTCTTTCGATCTGTATCCCAGTTTGTGCTAGCCTTCTTAAGGCAACCTTGTTTAACTTATGTTTGTACTCAGATATTGTTGCTTCCGCTGACTCGTCTATGATCGAGCTCTTGTATTCGAGCCTTCGAGGCCCCTGGCTTGTAATATGATGCTTGTATGACTTATTTTATTTGTAGAGTTGTGTTGTGATATCTTCCCGTGAGTCCCTGATCTTGATCGTACACGTTTGCGTGTATGATTAGTGTACGATTAAATCGGGGGCGTCACATGCATGTACGCTTTGGTAAGACAAAGGAGATCAAGAAAGATTATGCACCTGCCAAAGTGGAGCCAAAGTTCAGAACGCCACCTCGACAGATACGCACTGGAGATATACCACCAAATATTTGATTTAGTTTGCTAGTGACGAGTCAGTTTAGATTCCCTATTATTAGGTGGTCTGGTTTAACTTTTTGTTAATCCCAAGTTGTACTCACGTGAACTATCAACATGAGAAACAAGTTGTACTAGTATAGGTGTTGTGGGCCTTAGGCCAAGCGCGTGCGTGAGTCTGGCTATATAACAGCCAAGGGATTTGTACGTGATAGATCAGTTTTGATTTTTATTTGGAGTATGAGATATATAGAAAAATGTCCGAGTTACGGGCGGCCATATCTTGTGTATTATCTGTGATTTTCCCATCGTGGAAATTTACTAGCGACGGAGGGCTGATCATCGCATCGACGCCTACGTGCTGATCCGAGGGGGTCATTATTTTTGTTTGTGTATTTTCGTACACAGGTGAAAATTATCTTGAGGTTGCGAGGAGGAACCAGGGGACGAACTGTTGATCAAGCATCACCGTGAAAGATCGGGCTATCTACACGCGCGAATTAGCATCTCGCTAGTCCGTGCCTCATCAAGTGGTATTCAGAGCAAAGGTTAGTCACGGCGATTCAGTTTGTAATATCGTCTGCAGAGTCAAGCATCAACATGTTGAGCATGAACATATTGATGGAGGAGGAAGGCATTGGCGAGGTCACTCTTTTTCACACTCGTTGCGTCGTGAACGAACGACATGTCAATCTGACAATCGATGAGAGTACCGCAGTCAATATGGTGAGCATCGAGGTGGTGGAAAAATTGGGGCTGAAGATGGTACCTCTGGAAAGACCATACACGCTGAAGTGGTTTAAAGGTGAAAGCAAAATTACGCATCAGATTTTGCTAATTTTTTATCTAGGAAAATATTGTTGTGCGGAATTTTTTCATGTTTGTCCTGTGTCCATGGTGTCGTGCCATCTGCTACTTGGGAACCCATGGTGCAAGCGTGTTGGGGCTGTTCGGGATGTCAAGAAAAATAGTTATTCTTTATCACGGAAGGGCAAACAAATTTGTTTTATTCCCATGCCAATGGATGTGTTCGCCGCTGATTGGAAAGATCGTTTGCGAAAAAGAGAAGAAGAGGTAGAAGAAATAAAAGAAAAAGTTGATGCACCGATGAAGGGTCTAAATCTCTTAGTGAAGAAGGTGCAGGAGGATGGTGATCCTAAAGGGCAGTGATGGAGTGTTTTTAAAACACAGTGTAAGATCAACAATCGTGCTTGCAAGTTGATAATTGATGGTGGTAGCTTTACAAATGCCATTAGCAAAGATCTTGTGAAAGAATTGGGTTTGTCTATGTGGAAGCACCCTCAACTGCACCACGTGTTGTGGCTATACAACTCTGGTAAATTAAAGATTATGCACAAGGTACGTGTAACTTTTGCGGTTGGAGATTATATTGACAAGGTAGACTGTGATGTCATGCCGATGGATGCTTGTCAGTTGTTATTGGGAAGACCGTGGCAGTTCGATCATGATGCAGTGCATGCCGGAAGATCTAACACCTACACATTCATGCATCTTGGTAGGAAGCATGTGCTAAATCCCATGGCGGATAGTGCAACCACTAGAAAACAACAAGCTCCGGAGAAGAAGGTCGTGTTAAAAATAGACTTGAAACCGAGACGGTTTCGCTTCAAGGAAGGGAGGATGATACGGACATGAAATCACGACGCATGTTTTCAGATGATAGTGCTACGTCAGGTGAATCAATTAATCAGACTAGACGGCCACAATGACTACACAGAGATAGAGATGGAATAACACGTGAGTTATGTGGGCCTGGGATTAGTATCGCGCCCAAATATTCAATGTCTCTTACAAAACATATATATGAAGTTACACGACAACACAAAGTTATTTGGCGTCGCAAAAGATGTACTGGTGCAGCATGTCCTGATTGTTTGGATCAAGAATCCACGGAAGGTTCGGATCCAGCACGAAGGAACAATATCCTCTTGATTTATTTATATAAAAGGAAACAACCTTGCCAAGTAATGCATGTACGCTTTGGTAAGACAAAGGAGATCAACAAAGATTATGCACCTGCCAAAGTGGAGCCAAAGTTCAGAACGCCACCTCGACAGATACGCACTGGAGATATACCACCAAATATTTGATTTAGTTTGCTAGTGACGAGTCAGTTTAGATTCCCTATTATTAGGTGGTCTGGTTTAACTTTTTGTTAATCCCAAGTTGTACTCACGTGAACTATCAACGTGAGAAACAAGTTGTACTAGTATAGGTGTAGTTGTACTAGTATAGGTGTTGTGGGCCTTAGGCCAAGCGCGTGCGTGAGTCTGGCTATATAACAGCCAAGGGATTTGTACGTGATAGATCAGATTTGAGTTTTATTTGGAGTATAAGATATATAGAAAAACGTCCGAGTTACGGGCGACCATATCTTGTGTATTATCTGTGATTTTTTCATCGTGAAAATTTACTAGCGACGGAGGGTTGATCATCACATCGACGCCTACGTGCTGATCCGAGGGGGTCATTATTTTCGTTTGTGTATTTTCATACACAAGTAATTATCTTGAGGTTGCGAGGAGGAACCAGGGGACGAACTGTTGATCAAGCATCGCCGTGAAAGATCGGGCCATCTACACGCGCGAATTAGCATCTCGCTAGTCCGTGCCTCATCAGTGGTGGTGGAAAGAAAAGTGAAACATTTAGCTTTACATTCTTTTGAATTAGTAGATATAGAGATTACTTGGTTAAACATGGATTTGTCATTGTATTGGTGATGTTGCTTTATTTGAAAAGCTGGATGAAATCCTAGTTTCTGAAAATTATCGATCCCTTAAAATCAACAAGAAGTAATTCAAATTAAAACTGCATAGTTAATTCAAACATAAATATCATTCAGAGGATAAAGTTCAAATAGAAAACTAATGGTTTCCTACATGAATCCAAATATGCTTCACAAGATCATCGAGTAGTTGCACATGCGCTTATTAGTGTTGAAGTTATTGATGCATCTATGAAAGTTGACAACATGCTCTGGATCTTCTTTTAAGAGGCGAACATGTACCTTGGGCCTATAAAATATGAGAGGTAGGGCGAGCATTGTCAGCCTCATCCTTTACATTATGTTATGCATGATCATACAACAAGCCATCATCTTCCACAGTATCTCAAAATCCCATATATTTGCAGCTTCATGAACAATACCCAAACGAAGTAGGAGCATTCGAAATGCCCATCGCAAAGTCTCTTTACAAATGGAGATCGCTGAAGTATGTTGATATCATCGTGAGACCCTGGCATGCCAAAGCCGCAAGTCATGAGGCGTGGCTTCTAGTCCGCATGCCACTAGTACAATTTTCCCAAAGTATACATACATTATTTTTGCGGGATCAAATACCACAAACTTTAGCTATGTGACGCTCACTCTAGAAGGTGGAGGTCAGAATGATCGACAGTACTATAGGAGAAAGGGTAATTGGATTCTGATTCTTTGCCCTTCAATCACGGATCACATGGCTATGCATGGATGACAATTAGTGAACAATATGCATGTGTAATAACTAGTCAACCAATGGTTTGAGCGTCGATTGGTAACTCGTCAACATCTCCCGCATACTCATGGAAGCACAGTACTGAGGCTAGCATGAGCCGTTGCCTGCAGCTAGTGCGTATGTGGAACAGAATGCATCCGGACACTCGTGCATCATGTGCTGTGGATGAGAATAGATCCGGACAGTGAACGTACGGGTCGACAGACACCCACAGAAACGCGGACATCAAACGTACGGGCCGACGGACACCCATAGAAACCCGGCCAGCCTCAGTGCAAAATTCCAACGCAAGACCGAACTGGCGTCACGGTACCAAATTTTGGCATGGCCAAGAGATGGCAGCTAGGAGCCGTCGCCTCGGTTGGATCCCATGAATAACACATTTTAGTGATGATACTTCCAGGATTTTTCTTCTGTCGGGTTCTGCTAGCCCGTGTTCTTAATTTCTCTACTTCATAGTCTTGGTTCAAAGTTGTGACATTTATTTTGGATCCAAGGAAATAACATTTAGAGCATCTACAACCATATACAACAAATTTGATCCCTCAAACTACATAGACAGTGATCGGTCAGACATGAAATTGACGTTTCCACAACTAGATACCTCAATTAGCTAGTAATCCTCAAATCCATACAATTACATGCACATGAAACCTAAACATAAGCGGAGCTTGTCCGGCTCTGCCGTGCCCTAGTTCGGCGGCTGGCAGCGCCACTCGGACTATTGATGCAGTGGTCGGCAATGTAGAGTAGGACATGGGACTCGCACCGGCTCATGGGACTCGAGGCGTTGTCGTCTCCCATGTCCTACTCTTCGTCATCAGAGGCCGTCAGCTGCTGCACGTCGCTGGTCAAAGTGAGGTCAATGAAGGATTTGTCATGGTCGGAGGCCACCACGTGCATGGCGAGTATGAATCTGCCTCGCCGACGTCCGTCGCGAGGGCTGCCTCCACCTCCCGTGCCTTCTGCCTCACACTGCCGGCACGCCGAGCCATATTAGCCTCCGACGTGGACGGGCCATGGAAGGCCTCGTCATCGGCACACATACGTCTCTACGGTGTTCAAACGCCAGACGAAGCGGACCGCCTCAGGCGAGGGATTAGTGACGCGCCTCGCGCCGGATCCAAGCGCCATTTGGGAGGACGTTATGGATTCCCTCCGGATCGAGTATGACCGTTGTGAGGCGTTCTCCTCGCCGGCGCGGTGGAGTGGACCGACATGTCCTTCTCCAGCCCTACTTGGATGAGGTCACAGTTCACAGATCGGGTGACGAAGGACTCGGATCCGCTACCCGCCATGCCAAAGAAGGCCAGAGATAGCCGAAAGTGAGCTTGGGGCGGAGGGGAGTGGCTAGCATTTGGTTTGACAAACGAATGGGGATAAATATATGTGGGGTCGGGATGGGCCAGTGTGGGTCGGATCCGACGTGGCAGACGCGCCTAAGCGCGCCCAGACCTCCCCATCCCCGTCCTAGAATTGGACAGGATATGAGGGGTGTCGGTCAGCCCGGGTGTTTAGGGCCGGTATCAGGAGCCCTACCGAGTCACTTTTTCTTGACTAGTGAATGACCAGACTGTCTGTCCGAACGTTTAAGATGGATACAAGGCACTTAGTTGTAGATGCTCTTACTTCCGAGGTTGAAAATTTGCAATAATAGATCGTTGTGTGCATCAATCGATAGAGGCCGGAGAATCGTAAATCTTTATATGCCTATGACACTCTGAAATGAGAAGGATTTCCATAAAACATTTAAGGTTCCTTCTCACCGGCAAAGTCTGAATGAACGAAAGACTCCATGTGAGCTAGCATTCCCTGAATATGTCAATTGGAAGAGCTCATGGAGATGATCAAGTGAAGAACGTCTCCAAGTGAGTGGCCAGCATTCACTTAATTTGCTCTCTATCAATTTGTCCAACCAAAAGAATGTGGACCCTCCAGAATGCATTGAACTTGCATGAGGCGACATGAATAGTATATGTGGCCACGTGGGGCAATGAAAGGAGTCACTAACTGATTAAATAATTATTATGTACGTCAAGGATGCTGGCTGCCCGGCTGTCCTATAAATACCTGCAGAACTAACCAGCTAAGATGCACCAAGAGCAAGAGTGTCTTCAAACACAACTGTTAAAACATCTGTCCATTACGGATCAGTTCCACAAATTGCCTTCTATCCTACTTCATATAGCACCCCGACGAGCTCATGCAATATGGCTCTTGGTACTCTGGTTATCATGGCCACCATGCTGGTGTATTTTCTCTTGAAAAATAAAAGAGTGCTATTGTCCCAGCAACAATGGGGACGACGAGGCAGGCTGCCCCCAGGGCCTGCGGCGCTGCCCATCATCGGTAACATGCATCAGGTGATTCTGAGCAAGCCGGCGGTGTTCCGATGGATCCACGCCCTGCTCAAGGAGATGAACACAGACATCATGTGCCTCCGTCTCGGAGCTACTCATGTCATTGTTGTAGCATGTCCACAGATAGCCTCTGAGGTACTAAGAAAAAATGATGAAGTTTTTGCCTCCCGTCCCACCACCTTCGCCTCGGGCATATTCAGCTTCGGGTACAAGGGCTCCATCTTCTCACCGCACGGAGACCAGTGGAAGAAGATGAGGCGCGTCCTCACTGTTGAGATCCTCGCCTCGTCCATGGAGCGAAAGCTCCACCACCTCCGGAAAGAGGAGTACGACCACCTTGTGAGGTACATTAATAAAACTCATTGCAGCGACATGGCATGTCCAGGCAACATTGTCAACGTCCGTCATGTAACCCAACACTTCGTTGGCAACATGATAAGAAGGCTTGTGTTTGGTAAAAGATACTTCAGTGACCTACCAGCTTCATCCACTAGTGGGCCTGGACATGATGAGGTGGCACATGTTGCCGCTCTCTTCATGGCCCTCAACCATCTGTACAACTTTTGTGTGTCCGACTACTTCCCAGCGCTCATAGGCCTCGACCTGGATGGCCATGAAAAGGTTTCTAAGGATGCCATGCAAACAATCAACCGGTTGCATGATCCTATAATAGAGGAGCGGATCCGTGAAAGGTCATCCACTCTTGAGAAAGGGGGTGAAAAGAAAGAGGCCCGAGACTTTCTAGATGTCCTAGTTCATCTTAAAGATGAGGATGGACAACCAATGCTTTCCCTAGAAGACATTAGAGCACAAACAGCGGTTAGTATCTCATCTTAATAAAAAGTTCATTCATTGTTCTTCGATCCATTTTATCCGTGTATTGACCTTTTCTGTTGCGTTATATTGATTACTTTATTTATTCTCAAATCTATGGATGTAGGAAATGATGTTCGCAGCAGTCGATAACCCATCTAATGCGGTTGAGTGGGCACTCGCTGAGATGATGAACATGCCAGAGATCATGCAAAAAGCAACCGAGGAACTCGATGCTGTCATCGGTAAAGATAGACTGGTGCAGGAGTTTGACATTCCTCAGCTAAACTATCTCAAATCATGCATCCGGGAGGCCTTCCGCTTACACCCATACCATGCTCTTAACGTACCCCATGTCGCCATGGCGGACACAACTATTGCTGGCTACACCATCCCCAAGGATAGCCACATACTTTTAAGCCGGCTTGGACTTGGCCGCAATCCCAAGATCTGGACTGAACCACTGGAGTTTCAGCCTGAGAGGCATTTGAACACTGCGAATGTACTTCTCACTGATCCAGGCCTACGTTTCATTTCATTTAGCAGTGGGAGGAGGGGTTGTCCTGGGATTTCACTTGGTACCTCTATGACAATGATGTTGTTCGCAAGGATGTTGCAGGCATTCACTTGGACAAAGCTTCCCGGCGTTAAGAGTATCAGTCTCAAAGAACGCAATGCGGGCCTTGCACTAGCTGAACCCCTTGTTCTGCAAGCTACACCACGATTGGCTGCACATCTCTATATATGATCCAATTAAATAGATTTAATACGTGTTTTCTCATTTATGTATCAATAAAATGTATCTGGAACTAGTGTATGTTACATGTTTTTGGCGCTACGTTGGGTTCACTTGCATGTGTGCAGAAACAAAGAAGCAATCGATGGTTGCATCACTAATGTAATGTGTGTAGTTATCATTATGTAAAACAAAACCTCTGTATTTTCCATTATGGTGTACCATGCAAATAATCCTTGGAATTGCACAAAAGTTTTATGTTTATGTTGTATACATGCCTGGCTATACAATTGTGTGCCCAGCTTTGACCCCATCTTACCATTCTGTCATTCAAACATTAATATGTTCTGTATTGCCAACTTGTTGTTCTATGAACTAAGTTTTTTTATTCTATTACCTAGGGTTTGTTTTGTTGTGAGAAATCTTTTCTTCTGAAATAAAATTATACACAATGATTAACGAGCCGGGCAGGTTCACCATCACCGAAAAGGCGAAAAAAAGGAAAATGCTCATCCTAATCAGGCTCAAGGCCCGGTTCATTTCCCTTTGAAACAACCAAAATTCTGATGAACTAGACTGCGGCAGATTCTGCTTAATAATCAAGTGAAACAGGTTGTCCAAAGAGATGGCTTGGTGCTTGAAAACGATGCGAGAATTCTTATTTTGGAAGTAATTTTGTAGTTTTCATATGTTTAATGAATTGTATTTTGCAGGACAGTGTATTGTCAGGCTAGTGGTTATTGTTGATAATGCTACGAGTAAGTTCTTGTTGTTTGGTTTGTACTGTCAGCTTTTCGTTTATTGCTGCAGGTTCTTCATTTCAATAATTTCGCTTCATTTCATCAATGCAACAACAAAGACAGAAAGAAAAATTTATTGCTGAATTACACGGGCAAAGCTGCTATAGTAATTACAGTCTTCGGCATAAACTGCAAATTAGTCTAAAAAACAGAATCGTCGTTATCCACAGGTGTTTATGGAATAGACTATCTACCTGTGGCAAAGATCATATCATACATCGTACAAGTTGCATCCGTGGAATGAATTCTATATCTAGTATTGCAAAAGGAAAAAAAAGATCAGTTTTAAGTAGACTATCATAGGTGGGGATAGAGTTTCCAAGATTATATTGTACCAATCTGCTCATTTTTCTTTTAGGTAGCATGATATTCATTGCTTTACTAACTAGGGAATTAAAAACGTGATTGTTCCTAAAGTATTTTCAGTTTTTTCTTAATTTTCTTAGATTAATTGTGCATTTTGTTGAACTTTATTTTTCTTTTAATCATTAATTTCATATTATAAAAATGTGATAAGTTTTAATTTTGCTGGAAATTATAATCTAATATATTTTTATCGTTTTCTAAACACTTATAGCCTTTCAGTTTATGTCTGTCTCTTTCTGTTTATATTTTTGTCCGGTAGACAATCAGGCCTGCAAATCTGTTGGAATGCAATTTTTATCAGTTGTTGATTTATTTTATGTGTTTTCAAGAATTTTGTTATCTATATATTTCTTTATGTCCGGTGATCTGCCATGTGTTCTGCTGACGATCTAGTCGATGGTGAATTATGAATCCCTAATCCAATTGTGGAGCCATATTAACACCAAATACAAATAGTACATATGTCTCCGGGGAAAGGGCAGTTCTGAGACTGGGACTTGCAGCTACCTTATTTAAGAAATAACGCCAACTGGGTTTTGTGCTAGCCAAGCTCGAGTTTTATTTGTTTTACAACTTCTCTTTATTACTTTCATCAACTTTAAAAATATGCAGATACGATGTTTATAAATCATATGCATATATGTATCTCAAAAGGTACTTCTGAAACATGTAATTTTGTTGATAGGAGTTTGCTGGCTGATATAGTTGATGGTGGATTTTTTTTAATTCCTGTTTATAGCCTGCAGATGTGGAGAATGGATAGTCATGCACTTTTGCTAGATTTAATTTCCACAATACTCTTACGGGTTCCGTTAAGAAAAGTCCTCCTGTTCGATACTAACATCTCCTATGTTATATTACATACCATCATGCTATCCTGGAGTAGTTTTGCATAAAGGGCGCCTTTATTGACTCATAATATTGCATCTAGGAGATACGTACAATAAGTACACATCAGGTCTCTGCATGGTTAAGATGTACATCACGAAGATCGACGTCTTCTGGTTTATATCGATGACCTCCTGTTCATTGCTTTTACATGTTCCCTCGTTTAAACAAGTTTGATCCGCTGCGGCAACGAGCTTTGTTCAAAACGTGTGGCTGGTGGATACATGACGAAGAAGACTTTGGTGCCCTGAAGGGTTGGATGTAGTTTTTAATTTTACGAGTGATCTTGTAAGGGTTTGTGCTACTTAATATAGGTGGCCTTTTCGGAAAAGAAAAAGATGCACACGGTCTGCTTTTCCAAGAAAGCTGGACCAAACTCTAGTTTCCGAAAAATACCTATCCCTATTAACACCAAACAGAATACAAATTGTACATGTCTCCAGGTGACAGAGCAATTCCGAGACTGGGACTCACAACCAACCTTAGCTTGTCTTGTAACTGTGACATGTGATTATCACAATCACTGACACTAGCCGGTCCTCCCTGAGACGGTGTGTACGAGAAGAGAAGAGAGGAGTCAAGGCAACCACAGCCCGCATGATCGCACGGGTGAAACGCGCGGGGTTGAATTGTCATCGGGAGCACGTACCTACGTACTGTATGTCGGAGGTCGTCACATCTGCAGCAGTAGCAGCAGCAAGTTAATCATGTACTCCCTCCGTCCGAAAATACTTGTCATCAAAATGGATAAAAAGGGATGTATCTAGAACTAATATACATCTAGATACATCCCCTTTTATTCATTTTGATAACGAGTATTTTCGGACGGACGGAGTACCGTGTTAATAAGTGGCTCTGCGTTCGTGGATGAGAACGTCCACAAGATTATTCTCACAACTAACAAAGTGTCCCGCTCGTTGCGCTGGCTAGAATTTTGAAAGTTTAATAATGAGATCTTATTATTTGATATGTGTAAAGAAACACCGGAGCCATGGTATTCTATTTACATATAAAAGTATATATGTCGTCCATTTATCATTTAGCTTGTAGTTATGCATGACGTTGTCGTTGTATATTTTCTGATCGGTCGTGTTGTGCGTATTATATTTAGATATTTTTTACATCATTTTTACCAACGTTGCATTGTAATATAATTTCTTCAAGCGTTAATTGAATAGATCTCATTGCATCCATGTAGGCATAAGAATATTCGTAAATATTGTGTAAGATTTACATATTAATTACTATTTTTCTGTTTTTTACTGTAACTTTTTCTAATCTTGTATAAAAAAATAGAATGCATTTATATACTATATGTAGTGTCTTGTTATATATTTGTTTCCATGATCATTTGATTTAGGTAAGTTAAGGCTCGTGCACTAAGCGGGACAAATAATGGCTTATATTATGTCATAAGCGAAGTTTGCTACTATAACAGTGCCCACAATTTATAGGGAAAAAACATCCTCCAAGATAGTGTGGACACTACTTCCGGACAAAAGCATTGTCCGCACTATTACGTACATTACAACTTTGAAAGTTAATTTTAGCATTCCTAGTTCCAAGATAGTTAGAACCCATTTTAAAAATTATTATAGTATATTATTTGGGCGTGCCATGCTTAAGTTTGTCAGATTCTCCAGGATTTTTTTTATATTGAAATGAGTGTGATGAAAGGACTGACGTTTATAGATATATTTAACTTGAATTGCAGATTGTTTTTTTAAAGAAATGTAATCACGTTTGGCTAGTCAAACTTACATAACAAAGATGTAAACCATGTGTGCATGCATGGCGGCAAAATGCTCGTCAAATATGGATTACTTTCACTATGCTTGAATAGTCAATAGGAAGTAATTAACACACATCTTATCTGCATATATCCTACCTGACGGTTAGCATGGTACTTTGATTGGTCTTGTTTTCATATGTATTTTGTTATCGCTCTGACCCAGATCAAAGCGGTCATGCAACACTCCTGACTTGGTCCTGGTCCGTTGCCTGTAGGCTGAGAACCTCTTCAGGTAATTGGACTCACCGTGGTTGATGAACAGGGCGAGGTTGTTGGCCATGTTGCCAATGAGATGTACACTTGGGGCGACATCATGTTGGCAACTTGGCAACCATGGCCTGACATAAAAAGTGCACGGATAGAGTTTGAAGCATATGCGTTTAGAGATATATACGTGGATAGTTTTTTTAAGTTGATGTTCTCATAGTTTAGGTATAGCATGTGATGCATGCATATATCAATGGACATGTGTGCAGGTTTTCTTCTTCCAAAAAATCCATTAATGCATGTATATTGCAAGGTATGTACGCTAGCTTTTTTTTAAATGGACCGCTCATGTATGCGTATTGCATCCATGCACACGTAGATAGATTGTTTTTGTTAGATTAATCTCTCATGCATGCATATTGGTTGGCATGAGCCCATATCCCACCCACATTAATTTTTTCTGCCCATGTCCCATGTACGTTAGCTTGTTTTTTTGATTGATTTCTCATGCGTGCATATTGTTTGGTATGTGCCCATGTCCCACGTACGTTAATTTTTTCTGCCCACGTCCCATGCACGTTATGGTTTAATTTTTTAGATTAATCGCACATAGATCTAGTCTGTTGGTTAAACAATGGGTCCACCAAATTACGTTTTCTCTTTTTTTTTTAGATAAGCCGCTTTTAGATCTAGTCTGTTAGTTATATCTTTTAAGTGATGGGTCCACAAAATTAACGGCTAGATTTTTCTGATTTTTGTGGTAATTTCTTGCTTATTTGTCTTTTTTCTGGGTATCCCGTCAATTACTTTTAATGGTTTAATTTTTTAGATTAATCGCACATAGATCTAGTCTGTTGGTTAAACAATGGGTCCACCAAATTACGTTTTCTCTTTTTTTTTATATAAGCCGCTTTTAGATCTAGTCTGTTAGTTATATCTTTTAAGTGACGGGTCCACCAAATTAACGGCTAGATGTTTCTGATTTTTGTGGTAATTTCTTGCTTATTTGTCTTTTTTCTGGGTATCCCGTCAATTACTTTTAATATATAAATAGATGCGATTCGGTGTCCGTCGTACGTAACTTGTCCATCATTGGTTGTGTAGGCAATAGTCCTGTAGATTGGACCGGAGAGAAGAGAAGGCTTCAGGACCTTAACGTGCGATCTAGAACACGACAGTGAAGAGACAGACGACGGCGATGACAGTACGAGTCTGTGCACATTCGAACGGTCGACAAATGGAATTTCTCTTGGCTGTTCCAGATGCATGCACTTGCCAATTTCAAATCGTTAAGAAGTTTTTTTTTTCTATGACACGTGTTAGCTCGCATGTGCATTTTTAATGTAAAGGCGATGACACACAAGGGCGACATCACAAAAGGCAAGATGGTGATACATGCAGCAAACCATCCAGCCAAAGCAGGGCCGAGTACGATGCATGGACACGCACTGAAGGCGAGATGGATGAGACCACCACCGGGCTGGGCGAAACTGAACGTAGATGGATCCTGCATGCATGGAGAGAGCACAGGTGGAGCTGGAATGGTACTCAGGGATGAGCTGGTCTCCTTTACAGGCGGAGCTAGCTGCATGCCTAGAAGGAATACCCCTAGCACTTGCACACACTAACAACGACTTGATCATGGAAATGGATTGCAAGGAAGGGGTAGAGCAGCTTAATTGCTTGGGCACTAGTCGCTCGTCCGTTGCTGGACTGGTGGCGGAGATAAACAGCCTGGTGCATGGAGTCCGAAGGCACAGATTTGTGCATGTAGGGAGATCATGCAATGCTGCCGCACATTGCATGGCGCAGCTGGGGCGTGGTTTGCAGCGCACAGCTATTTGGTTTGGTTCAGGGCCAGATGATTTATGCAAGATTTGTGAAAACGAGTGTAGCCACATTCATTAATTAATATATACTCGTTTCACCCGCAAAAAAACGGCGATGAGTTGTTGCTCTCTCATGATTTCTAATTAAACTCCCCTCCCGGGCGCTCCGACGGCGGAAGGGTGGGGAGGGGTAACCTCGGATCTGGCTGTCCAGTGTGAAAATAGGGTGTGGGCTTGCGTCTAAGGCGGTGCCGTTGTTGGTGCAGCAGTCTCGACGCGTATGAAAATAATGTCCACCCAATCCTTGCTCCACCTCAACGACGGCACCGGGCTTCAGCGCTGAAGGACCAGTGGATTCTGGGCCTGGTGTTGCTGTGAAGGCAGCGGCCACAGCAGTACCGTTGGCTGTTTTGTCCTCGAGTTTCGTCCACGTCCTGACAGCGGCTTATGCAGCATCACCGGGAAGCTTCGAGAGTTTGTGCAAGCTTTGTGGTTGGCTTTTTTGTTTTCGTCGTATGGAGCAGTGACGGTGTGCCATCTTCTGGTGCTTCTACGTTGGCTTGGTCAGCCTCGAGGCTCTCAACTCTTGGACTTCGAATCGGGCGACTATGACTTCATCTCCGAAATGTTTGACAGTGTGCGTTAGACTAGAATGCTCGCCCGAATCTAGCAGTGGGGAGGCTATTGGAGCGGCTGCGGTGGCGCACCATCGGCCCATCCAGGAGATTGGAGGAGTGATGCACCCTAGGGACTTAGTTGTAATATCTATCTTTTTTTACGGGTGAGACCTCACTGCTTGATCTGTGGCTAATAGATCCGAGGGTCTTTTCGATTTTTCTTCAAAAATAAATCATACTATGTAACCTTATCTTTTATAAACATAACGTTTTCTAATAGTTTCTAGCATATATTAATTTCCCAAATTTTATGATCTTTTATGTTTGTCTCTTTTGTTTGCACCTAATTGGCTGTACGGCGTGCAATTCTTGTCAGGGTACCAAGAGGTAGCCGGGGAATTGATAGTCAGGTTGGAAAATCACTTGCTTGGCTGATCACACCACTTTGATGAAGATCAAGGACGATGATCAACTGTGCAAATAATTTCATGATGTTTTTTTATGTGTGAGAAACCATGCAACTAAGTCAAGTGTACCTGGCACTACAAAGAATACTAGAGGTAATACAAATTACAACAGACCCATGGACCACCAAGCACTTGCATGGTTTCTCACGAATAAAAAAACATCATGAAATTATTTGCACTGAGACAGGGGCCTAGAGGCGGCAATGAGCTTTGCTCACGGAGCGCTAGCAGTGGATGCAAGAGGAGAAAGACTTTGGTACCCTCAAATATTTGAATGGTTTTTTCAAATTCTGAAAGGGTGTTTCTATAAGCGTATGTGCTACTTAACTTTTTGGCCTTTTCGCAAAGAAATAAGATGCACACAGCCAACACCCGGTTCCAACGGACCTATTTATTTTCACTAGGACAATGCCCATGCGTTGCAACAGAATATAAATATTCTAGTTTGTGAGGTTGTGATTTAACTGCCCATATGAAGGTAATTGTGTAAATAAATGTTTACTAAGTCGCGACCGTGATTTACCTAGGCCTTATATTTTGATGAGAAATTTGAAAAGTAAATTAAAATGGAATTGGTTCAGAAAATAAGTAAATTAAGATGATTGATTATCATATGAGGATGGTTGAACGAAAGGGTAGTGAGAAGGAAAGTAAAACATGATACCTTACATTCTTTTTAACTAGTGTATATAGCGATAGAGATTACATGTTTTTTTTCTGGAAAACTTCCGATTTATTCATCTTCAATCACGGCAGTACGATGAACACCAGAAATAACTAAGCTTTTTACACAGAGATTACTTGGTTAAACTTGGATTCGTGGTTGTATCGGTGATGTTTCTTTATCTGGAAAGCTGGATGAAATCCTAGTTTCTGAAAATTAACAATCCCTTTTAAAACCAATAAAAAATACTTCATCAAATTTATACTACAACCACGACCTTTATTTTGGATCGGAGGGAGTAATACATGTCTCCATGGGAGAGGGCAATTCTGAGACTGGGACTCACAACCAACCTTAATTAGCTTGTCTTCTAGCTGTGGCCTGTGATTATCACAGTCACGAACACTGGCCTGTCCTCCATGTCTATGTACGCATCATCATGTGGTGCAGACAAACAGTGTGTGCGTACGAGAAGAGAAGAGAAGAGAAGAGAAGAGTCAAGGCAACGAAACCTGCACGATCCCACGCGCGTTGTCATCGGGACCATGTACGTACGTCCAAAAAACGAGCAAGTTAATCATGTAGCATGTCATGTGGCTCTGCGTTCGTCGATGAGAACGCCCACAAAATTGGTCTCACGGAGATTCGCTGTCCGTCGTATGTAACCTGTCTATCATCAGTTGTGTGGGCAAATAGTGCTGCAACCTGTCTATCATCAGTTGTGTGGTCAAATAGTGCTGCAGACAGCGTGTGGGTTCGGAGAAGGGCCTCAGGACCTTAACTTAGTACGATCTGGACTGCTGCTCTGGCTCCAGAGCACGACAGTGAAGAGACAGACGACGGCGACGACAGTACGAGAATGCAGTGCGCATTTGAACGGTCGCCAAATGGAATTTCTCTTGGCTGTCCGGGATGCATCTGCCCTTGCCAATTTCAAATCTTAAAGAAGAAGTATTTTTTTTCAGGCCACCTATTAGCTCGCCTGCGCACTTTCTAATGTGGAGCCCGGGAGTGTTGGTCTCTCTTCTTTGTCTACATAAACTTCAAAAATAAATCATACTACGCAGCCTTATCTTTTAGCTAGGATCATAATGTTTTCTAATAGTTTCTAGCTTATATCTATTTTTCAAAATTGATGATCTTCTTTTATGTATGTCTCTTTTTCTTTTCTGCATCAGAAGGGCCATAGGTTGTGTAATTCCTGTCGGGTTACCGAAGAGGTAGTAGGGGAATTGATAGTCAGGGTTAGAAAATCATCTGCTTGGCCGATCACATCACTTTGATGAAGCTCAAGGACGATGATCAATCTTCCAAATCATTTCACGACGTCTCACTTTGATTAATTTTAACTTTTCATTTATTGTGCAAGGTAGAGTAGTTAGACTTAATTGGACAAAGTACTAGTCTCCTATGTCGGGGAGGAGCCCTCTCTGCCTTCAGCGCTTCCTCCGGCGCAGCTGGGCTCTCAGAGCTCCAAGGAGGTGCTCGCTCCCGACGCTGTTGTGCGGGCCTCGCAGCCGCCGCTGGCCGTGTCGTGGGCTTCCCTCGCTGATGAAGTCTGCAGCATTGACGATGACGAGGAGCTCGCCCCGCTGACGCCATTGGCTGCCAGATGCTCCGGCGGGGTGAGCGATAAGGCTGCTGCTGTTGTTGCTACTGCCCCTGAGGTATCTTCGGAGCTAGGATGGGTGAAAGTGGAGGGCCGGCGTCGGTCGGCGTCGCCGGCCTTGGCTCTAGCTCCCCGGCCAATCCCCGCTTGGCTTCACGGTCGCTGCTGCAGATGCCTCATCCGTGGCCACCGTGCTGCGGTTTGCAGAGATCCCTTCCGATGCTCTCGTTGCTTGGAGAACGGTCATCGTGCGCGCAACTGCAGTAACCCATGGTGTCCTCTCAGTTCATTGGCATGTCATGTCGTCCCGCCCGTCTCTCGCCTTGCCACCCAACGTCGTCCACCTCCTCCTTCAAGAGAGGGCCAAATGAAATCCACGCTCCCCTTCACTGCGCTTCGCCGTGGGTCTTGGGCATCCGTGGTTTCTGCTTCTGCTAGCCCGAAAACCCCATCTTCTATGGTGCTCCAGACCGCCCTTGCTGATCAGACTGAGTTGCTTCAAGGCTGACAGGCACGAATTGAGATCTTCCTGGAGCGGGCAGAGGCTGCTTTGAGTAGGCTCTCCCTTGTGCCGGCTATGTTGCAGGCCACGCTACAACCTCTTGGTGTGACAGTTGTTGACTCCACGGAGGACCGGGGGACAGAGCCCTATGGTTGTTTCTCTCCTCGTGTTCGGGAAAATTCACCATCGGTGTCTGCTTCTTCCATTGTGTTGCCTCCCGCTGTGGGCGAGTCCATCGTCGGGCTTGCGGCTCCGGTGTTGCAACTCATGCCCGAGCTTCGGGATATATGTTCGAACCTTGCTTTGCCTTTGTCCTTGGAGCGATTGGAGGTGGACTCGTCGACGACGTTGTGTAAGTAACATGTTTCATCTCTATCATGTGAGCAACTAAAGGTGTCGAAGTCGATTGTGTCGCTGGTTCCTGTGGTGGAGGATGTTATGTCGGTGGTTCCTCGGGTCGATGTTGTTGATGCTGCCGGTTGGTTGGTGCCTGCTCCTACGAGCCCCTTGGTTGACGACAACGACACAAAGAAATTCAATGAGTTTTACGATTTTCTTGACAAATGGGTGGCTCAACAGCCGACATCTAGCAAGACAAGTGACCTTGCAAAGAAGATGCCAAGTAAGGAGAAACCAAAGAAGAAGAAAAACAAGAAGTGTGGCGCCATCCGAAAGGCGTCTGTGGTTTCATGATGGAGGGTGTTCAGTTTTCGTTAGTGTGCTTGTCAGGAGTTTCATTGTGTCCTTCAAGTGTTGAGGGTTGCGGTTGTTGTTTGTGATTAGTCCGCATTTGGGAGTCTGTATCGGTTTTCGCCCGGTTTTCCGTAAATTAACTCGGCAATTCTCTTCTTCTTAATTAATCGACGAGGCAAATATTTTTGCCTCCGTTTCAAAAAAAACTAAATGTGCTAATTAAGGCTTTTTCTAGATGAAAGAAAGCTAGGCATTAGCCTTGCTATCATTTTTATCTACATTAAATTTCCAGGTAAACAAGTGTGTGGGTGATCTTTCCATACCAGTTGTAAGTGAACCCTGCCGTCTTCAAATTTCAGGAGTAAACTTTTGTCCATTATGGATGTTTCTTGCTCATGCATGATTAACAGTTCAACTGGGAAGATTAGATAAGCGGATCCTACACCCTTAATTTCCGGAGTTGAATCTTCATATTCCCAAGAATGTTCTTGGATTATCCCTATAAGTTGTCTACAAATGAGTATTTTGCATGATATGCAAATCTCACTTGGGTACGTATTTCATCACCAGATTAGGATCTATAAGAAATGGCGATCACTTGTACTATGTATAATGCCGCAAGGCCTAATACACATTATTGAAGATCTATTTAAGGAGGAGAGGAGGCACTGGAAATGGATTTCGAGTCCCAACCACCGAGGCTTGTGAATTCTACCATTGCATAGTAGGCACTCTATCAAAGGCCTCCATAGTTATCTCCATCGCCATTAGCACATCCATTTAGATCAAGCCCTAGTACTCCACCAATTGGATTGGACTAGTACATAAGCGGACATTAGAAGTGATTGGCGGAGACGACTTCTAACAATAAAAATACTAGTCGTGTAACATCCCAAATTTCCAAATTAGGATGTTAATAGAAGCATATCACTTGCATATCATTCTTTCATGTATATTTGGATGTTGAAATGTTCAAAATGGTTTCCAACTGAGAGAAGAGTGAAGATAACATGATTTCTTCAAACCAATGATGGAAAACCTAGGATAGGGCCTGGGGATTCTGGATCTTGATGTGATGAACAAGATCTTACTATGAAAGTGGTATGGATATTGGAGAACTTTGAAGGCATATGGTAAGAAGTAATTTCAAATAAATACCTGAGTGAGCAGGTGCTATCTGAAGTGACAACTGACATGGGAGGATCACATTCCTTCAGGGTCTGGCTCATATCAATGAAATATTCCAAAAACGCATTCAAAGGATTGTTGGTGCTGGGGTAAAAACATTTTTCTAGGATGGTGATTAGCATGGAGGTAGACATGGCTGGACATTTTCTTAGGCTCTACAATATAGCCTTCACTAAGAACAGCCCCTTTAGTTCATAATGAAATTTTGGCTGAGGCTTCTTCTCAATGGAATTTGCTGAAATATGCTGTGGGTAACTTTATCTTGCCCAGTGATAAGGATAGGGTGAGGTCGAAGCTAATCTGAATTGTGATTTTTTTTCTGGCTTCGGGATTTTTCCCTTCATTTTTCCTTGGTTTTATCCTTTGTGTTAGTTTTTCGGCATACCTCCTTCTTCTAATCTTGCAAATGAAAGGAAAAAGGGTACATGAATTATGCCATAACGTATAAAAACATATATATAATTGAGCAATCTATATCAAGAAATAGTGAAGCAAAATGCACATATCAATTATCAGTCACGCAAGTGAAGTCATTTAAATTATGATTACAAGTAGTTAGTGACATTAAGATCTTTTATGCCATGGCTTAATTCAAATGCATCACTCATAACCCTGCCATGTTTTCTTTTTGTCACCATTTCCATGTACCCACATATTTGCAAATGTTTGCTGTAAGTTTGCTTGATTTTGCACCTCACTTGAGAAAAATTGCTCACGAATATCACTCTTTCTGGTGGTTATAGACTATGGTGAATCATCAAATCAACGTAGGACCTTCCAAGGCAAAATCCATATGTTCCAAATAGTGTTATTCCTACAAAATTAATGTAAACTTTTACTTTCCTGATGACCTCCTTAAAATAGATCGAGTTTTATTCATAGGGAGCATGGGTTGTTTTATTTTATTCAACTCAAGTTGCACACATTATTAATTTCAGTAAACCATGCCACATAAACGATTGGCGGAGTGAAACACATCAATTCAAAGAACCTATCATTGACCAAAAAGCAGTACAAGAGCGCTAAAGGGAAAATGTCACAACAAAGCACATGCGTACTTCTAGTACAAAACTACTCTAGCTAAAGTAGCAACACAAATTAAAACATTAAGTGTGTCTCAAAAACCAAAAGGTAGAATGAAGTTTATCTCTCTCTCTGACTGTAAAAAAGCCTAGAGTGGGAATACTGGGGAGCATGCCTCAGCGACATTCTACCCCATTTTCCAAAACCCAATTTTATTTCGGTGCCAAATTATTGAGGCAAACGTCTGAATGGTCTATATTACAAAGAATCCTTGAATGGGATAACTAGACATGCCTGATTAGATAGAGTGACTATTAGACTTGAACCGTCTGTGTGCCCTCCATGATGTGCTGGTAATCTTAGCATCAAGTCGTGGTTGCGTGACTCATGTGAGTCAACCCTAGACCTATGGTATAGTTACATGTTAATACTACAGATAGATCTTTACCAATTGTCGATTAGTATTTCTGTTAGATCTATTATAAATTATATACTAGTTAAATCGCGAACATGTTTTGGGCTAGGATGATGTGGCAAGAGAAGCAATATGAGGAGAAGTAACACTTGGTCAATTGGCATACAGACTTTGGGGGACTAGGGATTCTGACTCTCAGTGTGATGAACAATAGCTTACTATGCAAGTGGTCATGGAAATAGGAGAATTCTGAAGGCTTATGGCAGCAGATGATATAAAAGAAATACTTGAGTGTTTGAGGTCACGACTGGTGTAGGAGGATCACATTTCTTGCAGGGCATGGCTCATTTTAGTGAAATACTCCAAAAACACGTATTCAAATGATTGTTTTTTAGAAAAGCTGGAGGACCTCCGGCCTCTGCATCCGGGCATGCATGCAGCCACTTTATTAATTATTCACACAAGACCTTACAAAGTCATACAACAGTAAGACTAAAACCACCGTCTAGGCGACATATGTCGCTACTCCTATCCAGTTGATGTAGACATGCTGATAGTCTGGGCCTAATACCAAACAGACCTCACAACCAAACCTAACATGTAAGACCTGAGGTCCCAACCAGGACGCCTGCCGGGTATGGGGCACCCACCAGTACGGCACACTCCTCAACCAGGACGTCTGCCGGGTATGAGGCCGCCGCAGCCACCTGCCACCAATCCATCTTCAGTGTTGTACTGCTGCATCTACCTTGCCCGGTCTAGCTGCCGTCGACACCACTACGACGCCAGACAACACGACCATCCTGCGCTCGTCCATCCTCACACACCCACCGGCGAGACCCCGCTGATCCATGCCGCCGAGACCCGCCATCGTCGACGCGAGAGAAGGCACACCACACCACCTCACGCCTCTTCCATCCGGCGCCGCTCCACAAACGATGCCCCCAATAGGGAACACAACACCGCAGCACCGCCATCGTCCGATCCGGTGATCTTAGGATTTCTCCAGGAGCGGCACGGGCAGGTTGACGACAGTTGCTTGACGATGCCTTCATCAAGGTAACGACGTAGACGCCACCATCGCCCGCCATGACCGGAGTCGGCTCGGATTTCACCAACGACTATGTCTCCTCAACTCGCCACCGGTGCTAATAGTGGGATCCAAGATCCATCACCACCAGCCTAGCCAACCGCCTTTGGTGGAGAAGGCAGCCACCACCACCATGCCCGGCGTCCTCTATTGGAAATATGCCCTAGAGGCAATAATAAAATGGTTATTATTATATTTCCTTGTTCATGATAATTGTCTATTCATGCTATAATTGTATTAATTGGAAACCGTAATACATGTGTGAATACATAGACCACAACATGTCCCTAGTGAGCCTCTAGTTGACTAGCTCGTTGATCAATAGATGGTTATGGTTTCCTGACCATGGACATTCACTAGTAGAAAACAGGGCTATGGTCCAGGCCGGCTCAGCCCATTAGTCCCGGTTCAGTGTAGAACCGGGACCAATGTGGGCATTGGTCCCGGTTCGTGAGCCCAGGGGGCCGGCCGGGCCACGTGGGCCATTGGTCCCGGTTCATCTGGACCTTTTGGTCCCGGTTGGTGGGATGAACCGGGACCAATGGGCCTCGCTCCTGGCCCACCACCATTGGTCCCGGTTGTTAGCTTGAACCGGGACCAAAGGCTCCCCTTTAGTCCCGGTTCATGCCACCAACCGGGACCAATGAGGTGCCTATATATACCCCCTCGCGCAAGAGCAGAGCACAGTGCTCTGTTTTTTCTGGCCGAGGGGGAGAGGGCTTTGTGGTGCTCTAGCTCACCTCCTATGCACATGAGGTGTTCGATGGAATGCCCGAGCCACACTACTTAAGCTTTCTCCTCTCGAAGCTCGACCTCCAAGCTCCATTTTCCTCGAGATTTGTCTAGATTTAGCGGTCCTTCACGCCCCGTCCCCGTCTTCACCGCCGTCGATCACCCGCGCCGATCTCATCATCGACACCACCGTGGTGAGCCTCTTGTTCTTATCTTCTTTATGAAAGGAAAAATATTCTTACTTGTATGTTTAGATAGATACTTGTATCATTTTCTTACATTTATTATTGCATCTTATATAGTGCGATGGTTTTGGTATTCGCCCCCGTCGGCCCTCGTCCTGTCTATGATTCGGATTTGGTATGTATATTATCTTTATAACTATTGGTTCATTTATTGTTTATGAAAATTATGCCGACCAACGTGACATAGATTTTATTTATCTAGGATGTATGTGAATCAGAAATGCCAACCGACCCTATTGTCGAGAGGTTAAATTTAGTTGAAGAAGAAAACAATTTGTTGAAGGAAAAAATAAAAAAAATTGAGGAGGAGAAGATGATATTATTGGAGTTGCATGTTGCGGATGTCGTCGATGATCACAAGATCAAGATGGATGCAGTGCGCTTGAAGATTAGAAAGATTAGAAAATATGCCATTCATACCGAGGCTTGGTATCATTATTCCGTTGGATCAATTGTTACCTTGGTTGTGATTATGATCGCATTTGTTTTTGCATTGAAATGTTTTCCATAGTTTCAATGTATGGTTTAATTAATTAGATGCTCTGGAGAGCTATATGTTGTTAGATGAGAACTATGTATGCACTTTGGTTTTAATGTGATGATGAACATCTATTAATTTGGACACTTAATTATATATAATGCACGCAGATGAACCGGCAATGGATGTACGGTGACAGACACACCCGCGAGTACATTAAGGGCGTGCATGAGTTTCTCGATGCGGCTGAGGCAAACAAGCAGAATGGTTTGATGTGTTGTCCATGCACTGAATGTGGGAATACGAGGTCTTACTCTAACCGGAAAATCCTTCACTCCCACCTGCTTTACAAGGGTTTCATGCCACACTGTAATGTTTGGACGAGGCACGGAGAAATAGGGGTTATGATGGAAGACGACGAAGAAGAAGAGTACGATGACAACTATGTGCCCCCTGAATATGGTGATGCTGCAACGGGGGGAGCTGGTGAAGATCAAGAGGAACCAGATGATGTGCCCAATGATGCTGCCACGGGTGAAGCTGCTGAAGATCAAGAGGAACCAGACGATGTGCCCGATGATGATGATCTCCGCCGGGTCATTGTCGATGCAAGGACGCAATGCATTAGTCAAAAGGAGAAGCTGAAGTTCGATCGCATGTTAGAGGATCACAAAAAAGGGTTATACCCCAATTGCAAAGATGGCAACACAAAGCTCGGTACCGTACTGGAATTGCTGTAGTGGAAGGCAGAGAATGCTGTGGCTGACAAAGGATTTGAGAAGCTACTAAAAATATTGAAGAAGAAGCTTCCAAAGGATAATGAATTGCCCGACAGTACATACACAGCAAAGAAGGTCGTATGTCCTCTAGGATTGGAGGTGGAGAAGATACATGCATGCCCTAATTACTGCATCCTCTACCGCGGTGCATACAAGGATCTGAACGCATGCCCGGTATGCGGTGCGTTGCGGTATAAGATCAGACGAGATGACCCTGGTGATGTTGACGGCGAGCCCCTCAGGAAGAGGGTTCCTGCGAAGGTGATGTGGTATGCTCCTATAATACCACGGTTGAAATGTGTGTTCAGAAACGAAGAGCATGCCAAGTTGATGCGATGGCACAGTGAGAACCGAAAGAAAGATGGGAAGTTGAGAGCACCCGCTGACGGGTCGCAGTGGAGAAAAATCGAGAGAAAGTACTGGGATGAGTTTGCAAAGAACCCAAGGAATGTATGGTTTGCTTTAAGCGCGGATGGCATTAATCCTTTCGGGGAGCAGAGCAGCAATCACAGCACCTGGCCGTGACTCTATGTATGTATAACCTTCCTCCTTGGATGTGCATGAAGCGGAAGTTCATTATGATGCCAGTTCTCATCCAAGGCCCTAAGCAACCCGGCAACGAAATTGATGTGTACCTAAGGCCATTAGTTGAAGAACTTTTACAGCTGTGGAATGGAAACGGTGTACGTACGTGGGATGAGCACAGACAGGAGGAATTTAACCTTAAGGCGTTGCTGTTCGTGACCATCAACGATTGGCCCGCTCTCAGTAACCTTTCAGGACAGACAAACAAAGGATACCACGCATGCACGCATTGTTTAGATGACACTGAAAGTATATACCTGGACAAATGCAGGAAGAATGTGTACCTGGTCCATCGTCGATTTCTTCCGACCAACCATCAATGTCGAAAGAAAGGCAAGCATTTCAAAGGTGAGGCAGATCACCGGAAGAAGCCCGCCATGGGCACCGGTGATCACGTGCTTGCTATGGTCAATGATTTACACTACGTAATCTTTGGAAAGGGTCCTGGTTGACTAGTTGTTCCGAATGACACTGAGGGACACGCACCCATGTGGAAGAAGAAATCTATATTTTGGGACCTACCCTACTGGAAAGACCTAGAGGTCCGCTCCTCAATCGACGTGATGCACGTGACGAAGAACCTTTGCGTGAACCTGCTAGGCTTCTTGGGCGTGTATGGGAAGACAAAAGATACACCTGAGGCACGAGAGGACCTGCAACGTTTGCACGAAAAAGACGGCATGCCTCCGAAGCAGTATAAAGGTCCTGCCAGCAACGCTCTTACGAAAGAAGAGAAAGAAATCTTCTTTGAATGCATGCTCAGTATGAAGGTCACGACTGGCTTCTCGTCGAATATAAAGGGAATAATAAATATGCCAGAGAAAAAGTTTCAGAACCTAAAGTCTCATGACTGCCACGTGATTATGACGCAACTGCTTCCGGTTGCATTGAGGGGGCTTCTATCGGAAAACGTCCGATTAGCCATTGTGAAGCTATGTGCATTCCTCAATGCAATCTCTCAGAAGGTGATCGATCCAGAAATCGTACCAAGGCTAAGGAGTGATGTGGCGCAATGTCTTGTCAGTTTCGAGCTGGTGTTCCCACCATCCTTCTTCAATATCATGACGCACGTCCTAGTTCATCTAGTCGACGAGATTGTCATCCTGGGGCCCGTATTTCTACACAATATGTTCCCCTTTGAGAGGTTCATGGGAGTCCTAAAGAAATATGTCCGTAACCGCGCTAGGCCAGAAGGAAGCATCTCCATGGGCCATCAAACAGAGGATGTTATCGGGTTTTGTGTTGACTTCATTCCTGGCCTTAACAAGATAGGTCTCCCTAAATCGCGGTATGAGGGGACACTGACCGGAAAAGGCACCCTTGGAAGAGACTCAATAATATGCAGGGACGGATATTCTTGGCCTCAAGCACACTACACAGTTCTACAGAACTCTACCTTGGTGACCCCGTATGTCAATGAACACAAGAACAGTCTGCGCTCCAAACACCCGGAGCAGTGCGACGACTGGATTACATGTGAACACATCAGGACTTTCAGCAGTTGGTTGGAAACACGTCTCAGAGGTGACAACACTGTTTGTGATGAGTTGTACTTGTTGTCCAGGGGACCATCTTTGACTGTATTGACTTACAAAGGATACGAGATAAATGGGAATACATTTTACACGATCGCCCAAGATCAAAAGAGCACCAACCAAAATAGCGGTGTCCGCTTTGATGCAGCAACCGAGAGCGAAAAGGACACATATTATGGTTACATAGTGGACATATGGGAACTTGACTACGGACCTGATTTTAAGGTCCCTTTGTTTAAGTGCAAATGGGTCAATCTGTTAGGCGGCGGGGTACAGGTAGACCCACAGTACGGAATGATAACAGTGGATCTGAAAAATCTTGGGTACACCGACGAACCGTTCGTCCTAGCCAATGATGTGGCACAGGTTATCTATGTGAAGGACATGTCTACCAAACCGAGAAAAAGAAAGATAAGGAAGCGAATACATCATACGATGAGCCAAAGCGCCACATAGTTCTTTCAGGAAAAAGGGACATCCTGGGAGTGGACGGCAAGACAGACATGTCTGAAGATTATGAAAAGTTTCATGAAATTCCTCCCATCAATGTCAAGGCTGACCCAAGCATCCTGATAAACAATGAAGATTATCCATGGTTACGGCGCAATAAGCAAATGACACAAGCGAAGAAAAAGTGAAGACTTTCTCCCGCAATAAGCAAATGCTATGTGGGTGAAATTATGATACCATCCCAACTTTCAACTTTTTCAGAGTTCATTTGAAATGCTTTCATGTCTTATGGTTCGAAACTTTGATACTTCGAAAGTGATTGTCCATTTTGTACACGAAGTGTATCAAGTTTTTGTCGTAACCCTCTCTACTTTTTGGAACATGCTATGTGGGTGAAATGATGATATCATGCCAACTTTCAACCTTTTCAGAGTTCATTTTGAAATGCTTTCCAATTTCAGAGTCATTTAGCTCTAAGAATGAATTAATAGCAAACAGAATGAACTACAGAACTTTTATGAAAATAAAAACAATCAATTAAAATATTATGTTATGATCAACTAAAATAAAACTATAATATTCTTCAATAGCAAAAAGAATATAATTTTTGTGACCTAAAATCAAACTATAAGTATTTAATTGTAAGTATAAATAAAAAATAAATAGCAAAGAAGAAAAAAAAATCTATTTTTATACTAAAGTTATTCATAAACTAGTGATTCACGCAAATTTTATAAAATTCCAATTTAAACTATTCAAAATTTTAAAACTAATGGCACTAACAGAAAGTTTATAATTTTTGTGACCTAAAATCAAAAAGAAATCACTAAAAAACTATAAGTATTTAGTTGTAAGTATAAATAAAAAATAAATAGAAAAAAATTTCTATTTTTATAGTAAAGTTATTCATAAACTAGTGATTCACACAAATTTTATAAAATTCCAATTTAAACTATTCAAAATTTTAAAACTAATGGCACTAACAGAAAGTTTATAATTTTTGTGACCTAAAATCAAAAAGAAATCACTAAAAAACTATAAGTATTTAGTTGTAAGTATAAATAAAAAATAAATAGAAAAAAATTTCTATTTTTATAGTAAAGTTATTCATAAACTAGTGATTCACACAAATATTTAAAAATTCAAATTTAAACTATTCAAAATTTAAAACTAATGGCACTAACAGAAAGTTTATAATTTTTGTGACCTAAAAGCAAAAAGAAATCACTAAAAAACTGTAAGTATTTAGTTTTAAGTAGAAATAAAAAAATAAAAAACCAAAAAAATGTAGAAATAAAAAAGAAAAAACCAAAAAAAATGCCACCTACTGGGCCTCCACGGCCTGAATACGACTAGAAACCCTACATGGGCCAGGATTCAGGCTCGCAGAGGCCCAATAGGCCCACAGGCAGTAGCAAGTTTAGGCCCGAAAGCCTGCATTAGAGAGGAGCTCGAATGGAGAGGCACATCAGCGCTTATAAACCAGTGCCGGTGCCCTTCAGCTAGCGATGTGGGACTAAACTTTTGGGCGCGGGCAGCACAAGGGCATTGGTCCCGGTTGGTGGCACCAACCGGGACTAAAGGGGGCATTGGTCCCGGTTGGTGGCACCAACCGTGACCATTGCCCCCCTTTAGTCCCGGTTGGTGCCACCAACCGGGACCAAAGGCCGCCGCTTCCCGCCCTTTGGGCTGCCGAAAATTGGCCTTTAGTCCCGGTTGGTGGCACCAACCGGGACTAAAGGGGGGCATTGGTCCCGGTTTGTGCCACGAACCGGGACCAAAGCCTTTTCTATATAAGCAAAGACTTAGCGTTTTTTTAGATTTCATCGCCAGTTCCCCGCCCCGACGACGCCGCCAGGCTGCCCGAGCTCGCCCCGACGACGCCGTCAGGCTGCCCCGCCGTCGCCGTCGCCTCGCCTGTGCCCGTCGTCGCCCGCCGTCGCCCGCCGTCGCCCGCGCTCTCGCCGTCGCCCGGGCCCCTGCCCCGGCCCGCCCCTGCCCCGACGCGGCCGCCCCGGCCCGCCCCCGTCGCCGTCGCCCGCGCGCCGCCCCGGCCCGCCCTCGCCGTCGCCCGCGCCCCTGCCCCGACGCCATCCACGCCGCCAACCTCTCCTTAGCTTGGTCCGGCCGCCGGCGCCATCCCTTTGCAAATTTTTGTTCATAGATGATCGAGATCAAATGATGATTTTTTTGTTCATAGATGCATGATAGATGATCAAATGATGTTTTTTTTGTTCATAGATGATCATATGATTTTTTTAGGTTATTTTCATTTGTAGAATTTTTTTATGTATCTAGGAATATTTTTGTTTATAGATAATAGATGATCAAATGATGAATATTTTTGTTCATAGATGATAGATGATCAAATGATGATATTTTTGTTCATAGATGATAGATGATCAAATGATGTTTTTTTTGTTCATAGATGATCATATGATTTTTTTTAGGTTATTTTCATTTGTAGAAATTTTTTATGTATCTAGGAATATTTTTGTTCATAGATGATAGATGATATATATGATGATGATATATATGATGATGTTTTTTTTCATATATGCATTTTTTCATATATATGATGATGTTAGTGGAGAGGAAAAATTAAAATAAGGAAAAGGAAAATAAGTAGAGAAAGAAGGAGAAGAAGAAGGAGAAGACGAGGAGAGGAAGAAAAGGAAGAGGAGAAGAAGAAAGGAATAGAGGAGAAGAAGAGAAAATTAGAATATATATTCTATTTTCTCTTTTCTCCTCTATTCCTTTCTTCTTCTCTTCTTTTTTTTCTTCTTTTTTTTCTTCGACACATGGGGGGGGGTCGAGAACGTCGGACATTCATGAGAGAGGCGAGGAAGAAGGGGAAGAAGAGGGAGAAGAAGAGGAGAGGAAGAAGAGGAAGTCTTCTCCTCTATTCTTTCTTTTCTTCTTTTTTCTTCTTCTTCTTCCTCTTTATTTTATCGGGAACAAGGGTTGTCGAGAGGTCGAGGAGCGGTAGAGGAGAAACCCTAAATAGAAAGTATCGTCGGTGTGAGATACATGTACCGTCGGTGTCGGACACTACACCCACATCCCACAAGTGGCGCGGGCTTCGACGCCCACGTCACTTGTGGGACGTGGATGTAGTGTCCGACACCGAAGGCCACATGTATCTCACACCCACGATACTTGCTAGCTATTTAGGGTTTCCTCTACCGAAAAGAAGAGGAGAAATAAATAAGAAGAAGAAAAAAGAAGAAAAAGAAGAGGAGAAGAAGAAAGGAATAGTGGAGAAGAAGAGAAAATAGAATATATTCTATTTTCTCTTTTCTCCACTATTCATTTCTTCTTCTCCTCTTTTTTTTCTTCTTTTCTTCTTCTTCTTCTTCTTCTTCTTCTTCTTCTTCTTCTTCTTCTTATTCTTATTAGCCGGAAGTAGAGAGAGGTTTCCTAGTGTCAAAGTATTGAAGAAATCCATGCCTTCATCATTAGCCGGAAGTAACCAGGGCATGTTGGCACGAAGTTCTGCAAAGTTGTTTTGGAATGGAGTCCCGGATAGAATAATCCGCCTTTTGGTACGAATTCAGCAAAGGCCTTCCAAATAGCGATATTCGGAAGGCTCTTTCTGAACTTTGTACCAAAAAGCGAATTATCCTATCTGGGACTCCGTTCCAGAACAACTTTGAAGAGCTTCGTACCATCATGCACATGTTACTTTCGCCTAATGATGAAGACATGGTTTTGTTGAATCCTTTGACACTAGGCAACCTCCCGACCCCTCGGCGATCCTCTCGAACATGAGAGGAAGAAGAGGGTCGTCTAGGGGTCGAGGGTTCCAGGGTCGTCGAGGGTTCGAGGGGTCGAGGATCGCCGAGGGGTCGAGAGAGGTTTCCTAGTGTCAAAGTATTGAAGAAATCCATGCCTTCATCATTAGCCGGAAGTAACCAGGGCATGTTCGTACGAAGTTCTGCAAAGTTGTTCTAGAATGGAGTCCCGGATAGAATAATCCGCCTTTTGGTACGAATTCAGCAAAGGCCTTCCAAATAGCAATATTCGGTAGGCTCTTGCTGAACTTTGTACCAAAAAGCGAATTATCCTATCTGGGACTCCGTTCCAGAACAACTTTGAAGAGCTTCGTACCATCATGCACATGTTACTTTCACCTAATGATGAAGACATGGTTTTGTTGAATCCCTTGACACTAGGCAACCTCCCGACCCCTCGGCGATCCTATCGAACATGAGAGGAAGAAGAGGATAAAAAAAGAAGAGGAAGAAGAAAAAAAAGAGGAGAAGAAAGAATAGAGGAGATCTTCTCCTCTATTCTTTCTTCTCCTCTTATTTTTCGTATTCTTCCTCTTTTTTTTATCGGGAACGAGGGTCGTCGAGGGACATAGATGTAGTGTCGTCGTTGTCGATATATACCCCCTCCCGATAGCTTACTATGATTAGGTAGCTAGTTCTACGTTTGGCACTAATATATCCATCTGTCATGTTTGAATAATAATTTCCATGTTGTAAATATTTGTACAAACTATGGACACCGCCCTAGACGAAGCAACAAAAGAAGCGTTGTTGAGGGACATAATCGCAGAAGGAAGTGATGCCATCTCGTTGTTTCTCAACGAAACCGATGGTCTGGAAGGAGATGGTGAACAAGCTGGCTACGGTGACCTAATGCCGGTGCAAGAAGAAGAACATGAGGAAGGCTCCGGTGACCCAATGCCGGTGCAAGAAGGAGACCGTGATGACGGCTCCGGTGACCGAACCGAGTCCGGCTAGGTATATATATTAGTTAAGCCTATGCTGACTAGCTGATTGATGCATTCATTGTTTTGGTATGTACACATATTAATTAAGTCTTAGTTCTTTTTTCTAGCCCTCCGGATTGAGCACAACTTCGGTAAAGAGACGAGGCCCGAAGAAAAAGTTGAGCTCGGATGAAAAGTTTGAGATCATAGTAATCGCGCCCGACGGCCAATCTATTGAACCCATCCGGACAAAGAGCGCATTTGTTGCTCAGTGCGGGGTTCTGGTTAGGGACAAGATCCCGATAAGCATCCAGCAATGGTTTAAGCCGGCTACAGAAGACCCTGAGGTCTCTTATGTCAATGATATGCAGAAAAATGATCTTTGGACTGAGCTGAAGTCAAATTTCACCCTACCGCCTGAGGATAATCCAGAGAACCCAGTTAAAGAGAAATTAATCAAGTCTTTTGCTCTGAAGAGGATGGCAGAACTATTCAAGAGGTGGAAGAAAGAGCTGAATAAGTTTGTCGAAAATAATGAGACACCAGAATTCAAGGGCAGATATGAGAATATCAGAGATCACTGGCCCGCATTTGTGGCCCACAAGACATCGGAAAAGAGTAAGAAGATGTCGGCGACAAACAAGCAAAATGCTGCGAAGAAGAAGCTTCACCATCGCACGGGATCAGGTGGCTACCTCATAGCCCGGCCTAAGTGGTCCAAGACTGAGAATGATCTAGTTCATAAAGGGATCGAACCAGAGACAATTAACTGGCCAGACCGTTGCCGGACTGGGTTCTTCGGGGCTGGCGGAACACTGGACCCTGTAACAGGGAAGTGCATTTGGACGAACGATCAAATGGACATACCAGTCAGTAAGCTTAAGCAGTATATCGAAGCAGCGCAGGAAGGGACGTTCTTTCCAGACAGAGAGAACGACGAGCTCACAATGGCCCTCGGGAATCCTGAGCACCCTGGACGGACACGAGGCACGCCAGGCTCCATTCCGTGGAAGGTTGGGTTTCCGGACGCAGGCGGTTACAAATCCCATGAGAGGAGGAAAAAAGTGCAGCAGACCCAAATGCAGGCGCTGCAAGCAAGGGTAGATGCGATAGAGGAACGAGAAGCAAATCGCAGCAAACGTACTGCCGAAGCCTCCCCCGAAGCTACCCCGCCATCTCAGCGCAGAAGCAGCGTGGCTTCCACTGAGATGCTTCAGCCGGAGCATGCCTTGACGGCTCATGCCAGCTATCCCGTGGATGCTATAACGGAGTCTCAAAATTGCCACCTTATGACGCAATGGATGAATTTGAAGGTCAAGGCGGCTGTTGGCTCTGTTTTTCCTACTAAACCCGGCGCAACTTTTCGCTGCCGGCCGATTCCAGAAGGATATGCTAGGGTGATGGTGGATGAGATAACGGAGGGATTTGAGGACCTCCAGCTTGACCACCCTACCGGTGAAGGGGAGACTCGGCTGGGGTCTGCTCTGAAGACTCCATGCCTATGGCGGAAGGAGCTCATCAACCTTCCGAACCGGACGCCACCGCCTCCTCCTCCTCCTCCAGCGAGTCAGGGCACTCCACCTCCACCGCCTCCTCCTCCGGCGAGTGACGATCAGGGCCCTGGGCCGGCTCCTTCTCCGGCGCGCGGCGGCACTCCGCCTCATTCTCCGCCTGCGCCGACGCGCCCGAGCAGCCAGCCTCCTCCTTCTCCGCCTCGTCAGCAAGGGCGGAAGACACCTGCCGCCGCTCCAGCTGCTCCGGCGCGTCGTAGTACTTCTCCTCCGCCTCTTAAGCAAGTAAAGAAGACAACCGCTACGTCTGCTCGGTCGGCGTCTAGCAGTACAACCAGAGGCGGGAGGACATACAGATTCGGTCCTTCTCTGAAGACTCCAGAGAGGTTACCATACGAGAGGACCCAGGAGGAGAACGCCGAGATCGCGCGAGAAGAAGTGAAGAAATTCTTTGAAGGGGTGAAAGCAAAGAAACATCCACCTCCGGAGGAGAAGGTAGATCGGGTGAAAGTGAAGCGCACTCTGGCTGCCCTGACTAAACCACCGAAGTCTGATTCGCTGAAAAGGAAACTATGACCGCATTATTGGAAAGGAATTTGCCGAAGCGGAGCAGTCGGGAAGTACTGTCAGTGATCAAAGGCTGAAAGAACGACGAGCTAGAAAACAAATTGCCCAGCTCGGCGAACAAGCGAAGCAATCGTGCCCCCCACTCAAGGTGCCTAGCCACAACGTCGATAATGATCCGAGGATGGTGCCCGGTTATAGAAATCTTGCAGATTACCGGCCCGACGAAGTACATTATGAACCCATGGAGATGCAGATACAAAGATACGAGTACGGGAAGCCTCTCGTGAAAGATGAAAGATCTCTATCAACGATGATGCGAAGATTGCATGATTGGTACTTGGAAATCTGCAGAGACTCTGGGGGGAGGAGTACTTTGTATGTGAAAGTTAAAAAGGAGCATGACCTCGTTGGAATTGATCTGTTGCCTGTTCCATTTGAGGAGTTCTATCAGTTTTTCAATCAATTGGCCCTCGATAAAACAACGGTCGCCTGCTACTGTCTGTAAGTAGTACTACTTCTGTCATTAAGTTTCTCTATATAGCTTAGCTCTTTCATTGCATGTATTTATAATCATCCTCACTATATTATGCAGATTGAAGATCGTCGAATTGAAGAAAAGACAAGTCGGTGATATTGGGTTCATTAACAAATATCTCATAGATGCAACTCAGGTTAAATTTCATGCCGCAGAAACCGAGGCCAGCATGCTAGAATCGTTGATAATAAATCAAAACAAAGATATAATACTCTTTCCTTACAACTTCAAGTGAGTGTTACTGTCTTGTGCGTATTCGGTTTCCCTTATATATTATTCAAGGTTATAGTAATGTAATTGATGAGTTATGCATGCGTGTGCAGTTTCCACTATATTCTCCTACATATTAAGCTTGAGCAGGGACTAGTAACCGTCTTAGACTCAAGACGAAAAGATCCCAAGGACTATGCAGACATGACTCAAATACTCGAGAAGTAAGTAAATCGATCATTATCCACCATATCAGCAACTTTGTTCATTTTCTGATATATCAAGTAATTGTTTTCTTTGTCCGGCAGGGTTTGGAGAAAATTCACCAGAAAAGCTCCGGGACTGCCGAAGGAGCTGCAATTTAGACACCCGAAAGTAAGTACTAGCTATAGTAGCATTTTAAGCGCATCTACTAGTCATTCAAGCGCTAGTTTCATCAATACCATTTGGCATTCTTGCTTATCAGTTTGATTAACCTCTATTTCTTGTAAAGTGGTTGTGGCAGGAACAAGGGAATGATTTCTGTGGATACTATGTTTGCGAGTCCATCCGCCACACGACCTGTGAGCGGGGCTACACTGACGAACAATATGAAGTACGTAAATAACAACATTCACAATTTTATTTTATTACCATCATTTGTGTTGAGTTTCATTTATTCATATATATATATATATATGTATTGACCCCCTTCTTTAAATTAGATGTTTCAGAAGCGGGATGAACTCCTAGCACCATCTCGCATGCGAGGAATTCAAGAGGAATTGTCGGCATTCTTTCTTGACCACGTGATCCCTGAAGACGGAGAATTGTATGTGGACCCTGAGTCCGTATGATTATATTTGTAAGAGATAATTATTGTATATATGTAGCCGGTAGTGTCAGATAGATATACGAGAACTTGTTGTTCGACCAATCTCTCGGAGAAGGAGAGGTGGTCGATATTACTTCTCTCTGTATATATGCATATATGTTCATGACGATCTTCTGTTTCCTTCGCTTGCTTACTAGCTAGCTAGCGTGTCTAGTCCTCTCTATATACGTATGTATAGTACGTAGCGTCGACCAAGCACGGACATAACAGATGACACTTCTCTCTATTAATTATAACTAGCTAACACAATATATGAAACACCTAAATTAACCCCCCAAAACCTCCAACCCCCCCCCTTTCAAAAGAAAACAAAAACCCCAGCCATAGAAGTGCTGACGCGTGGATGCCTATTGGTCCCGGTTGGTGCCACCAACCGGGACCAAAGGGTCTCCTGACTGGGCTCTGCGCACTGCCCACGTGGAGGGCCTTTAGTCCCGGTTCTGGATTGAAATGGGACTAAAGGGGGGAGGTATTAGTATCGACACTTTAGTCCCAGTTCCTGAACCGGGACTAAAGGCCCTTACGAACCGGGACTATAGGCCCTTTTAATACCAGTGATTGGATGTCATTGATAACGGGATCACATCATTAGGAGAATGATGTGATGGACAAGACCCAATCCTAAGCATAGCACAACATCGTGTAGTTCGTTTGCTAAAGCTTTTCTAATGTCAAGTATCATTTCCTTAGACCATGAGATTGTGCAACTCCCGGATACTGTAGGAATGCTTTGGGTGTACCAAACGTCACAACGTAACTGGGTGGCTATAAAGGTGCACTACAGGTATTTCCGAAAGTGTCTGTTGGGTTGGCATGAATTGAGACTAGGATTTGTCACTCCGTATGATGGAGAGGTATCTTTGGGCCCACTCGGTAATGCATCATCATAATGAGCTCAATGTGAGTAAGTAGTCAGTCACGGGATCATGCATTATGGAACGAGTAAAGTGACTTGCCGGTAACGAGATTGAATGAGGTATTGGGATACCGACGATCGAATCTCGGGCAAGTAACATACCGATGGACAAAGGGAATTGTATACGGGATTGATTGAATCCTTGACATCGTGGTTCATCCGATGAGATCACCGTCGAACATGTGGGAGCCAACATGGGTATCCAGATCCTGCTGTTGGTTACTGGCAAGAGAACGTCTCGGTCATGTCGACATGGTTCCCAAACCCGTAGGGTCTACACACTTAAGGTTCGGTGACGCTAGAGTTGTTATGGGAAATAGTATGTGGTTACCGAAGGTAGTTCGGAATCCCGGATGTGATCCCGGATGTCATGAGGAGTTCCGGAATGGTCCGGCGGTGAAGATAGATATATTGTACGAAGGGTATTGGAGTCCGGAAGTGTTCCGGGGGTACCAGGCTATGGCCAGCATGACCGAAAGGTGTTTCGGGAGCCCCGGCAAGTGTTGGAGGGCCTCATGGGCCAAAGGGGAAGGGGCAAACCAGCCCACTAAGGGGTGGTGCGCCCCCCACACCCTTTCCCACGTTATTTGGGGAGGTGGGGCGCCTCCACTTGGCTTGGGAGGCAATCCTCCGCCTGCTTGGCTTGGGGGGCAAGTCTCCCTAGGATTTTCCCTAGGGAGATCCAATCTGCTTGGCCGCCGTCCCCTAGGGGAAACCCTAGGGCTCCTCCCCCTCTCTCCTTGCCCCTATATATAGTGGAGGGGTGGGAGGGCAGACGCACCTCTTCCCTCGCGCAGCCCTCTCCCTCCTCCAACACCTCCTCCTCCTCCTCCGTAGTGCTTGGCGAAGCCCTGCTGGAGAACCACGAGCTCCACCACCACCACGCCGTCGTGCTGTCGGAGTTCTCCCTCAACTTCTCCTCTCCCCTTGCTGGATCAAGAAGGAGGAGACGTCCCCGGGCTGTACGTGTGTTGAACGCGGAGGCACCGTCCGTTCGGGGCTAGATCCCATCTTCCGCGATTTGAATCGCCGCGAGTACGACTCCATGAACCGCGTTCTTGTAACGCTTCCGCTTAGCGATCTTAAAGGGTATGAAGATGCTCATCCTCTCCCTCTCTTGTTGCTAGAATCTCCATAGATTGATCTTGGTGATGCATAGAAAATTTTGAATTTCTGCTATGTTCTCCAACAGTGGAATCAAAGCCAGGTTTATGCGTAGTTTCTATGCATGAGTAGAACACAAGTTGTTGTGGGTGTCGATTTTGTCAATTTACTTGCCACTACTAGTCTTATCTTGATTCAGCGGCATCGTGGGATGAAGCGGCCCGGGCCGACCTTACACGTACGCTTACGTGAGACAGGTTCCACCGACTGACATGCACTAGTTGCATAAGGTGGCTAGCGGGTGTCTGTCTCTCCCACTTTAGTTGGATTGGATTCGATGAAAAGGGTCCTTATGAAGGGTAAATAGCAATTGGCATATCACGTTGTGGTTTTGGCGTAGGTAAGAAACGTTCTTGCTAGAAACCTATAGCAGCCACGTAAAAACTTGCAACAACAATTAGAGGACGTCTAACTTGTTCTTGCAGCATATGCCGTGTGATGTGATATGGCCAAAAGGATGTGATGAATGATATATATGTGATGTGTGAGATTGATCATGTTCTTGTAATAGGAATCGCGACTTGCATGTTGATGAGTATGACAACTGGCAGGTGCCATAGGAGTTGTCGTAATTCATTCTATGACCTGCGTGTCATTGAATAACTCCATGTAATTACTTTACTTTATTGCTAAACCGTTAGCCATAGTAGTAGAAGTAATAGTTGGCGAGACAACTTCATGAAGACACGATGATGGAGATCATGATGATGGAGATCATGGTGTCATGCCGATGACGAAGGTGATCATGCCGTGCCTCAAGATGGAGATCAAAGGCGCAAGATGATATTGGCCATATCATGTCACTTTATGATTTGCATGTGATGTTTGTCATGTCTACATCTTATTTGCTTAGAACGACGGTAGCATAAATAAGATGATCCCTCATTAAAATTTCAAGAAAGTGTTCCCCCTAACTATGCACCGTTGCGAAAGTTCGTTGTTTCGAAGCACCACGTGATGATCGGGTGTGATAGATTCTAACGTTCACATACAACGGGTGTAAGCCAGATTTACACACGCAAAACACTTAGGTTGACTTGATGAGCCTAGCATGTACAGACATGGCCTCGGAACACAAGAGACCGAAAGGTCGAACATGAGTCGTATAGCAGATGCGATCAACATGAAGATGTTCACCGATGATGACTAGTCCATCTCACGTGATGATCGGACGCGGCCTAGTTGACTCGGATCATGTATCACTTAGATGACTAGAGGGATGTCTATCTAAGTGGGAGTTCATTAAATAATCAGATGAACTTAATTATCATGAACATAGTCAAAAGGTCTTTGCAAATTATGTTGTAGCCTACGCTTTAGTTCTACTGTTTTAAGATATGTTCCTAGAGAAAATTTAGTTGAAAGTTGACAGTAGCAATTATGCGGACTGGGTCCGTATACTGAGGATTGCCGTCATTGCTGCACAGAAGGCTTATGTCCTTAATGCACCACTCGGTGTGCTGAACCTCGAGCGTCGTTTGTGGATGTTGCGAACATCTGACATACACGTTTTGATGACTGCATGATAGTTCATTGCGTAATATTAAACGGTTTAGAATTGAGGCACCGAAGGCATTTTTGAAATGTCGCAGAACATATGAGATGTTCCAAGAGCTGAAATTAGGATTTCAGGCTCGTGCCCACGTCAAGAGGTATGAGACCTCCGACAAGTTTCTTAACTTGCAAACTAAGGGAGAAAAGCTCAATCATTGAGCATGTGCTCAGATTGTCTGAGTACTACAATCACTTGAATCGAGTGGGAGTTAATCTTCTAGATGAGATAGTGATGGTTCTCCATAGTCACTGCCACCAAGCTATTAGAGCTTCGTGATGAACTATAACATATCAGGGATAGACATGATGATCCTTGAGCAATTCGTGATGTTTGACACCGCGAAAGTAGAAATCGAGTAGGAGCATCAATTGTTGATGGTTAGTAAAACCACTAGTTTCATGAAGGGCAAGGGAAAGAAGGGATACTTCATGATATGGCAAATCAGTTGATGCTCTAGTGAAGAAACCCAGGGTTGAACCCAAACCCGAGACTAAGTGCTTCTGTAATGAGGGAACGGTCACTGAAGCAGAACTACCCTAGATACTTGGTGGATGAGAAGGCTGGCAAGGTTGACAGAAGTATATTGGATATACATTGTATTAAATGTGTACTTTACTATTACTCCTAGTAGCACCAGGGTATTAAGATACCGGTTCGGTTGCTAAGTTTTAGTAAGTCGAAATAAAAGAGCTACGGAATAAACGGAGACTAGCTAAAGGTGAGATGACGATGTGTGTTGGAAGTGTTTCCAAGGTTGATGTGATCAAGCATCGCCTGCTCCCTCTACCATCAAGATTGGTGTTAAACCTAAATAATTGTTATTTGGTGTTTGCGTTGAGCATAGACATGATTGGATTATGTTTATCGCAATACGGTTATTCATTTAAGGAGAATAATGGTTACTCTGTTTATTTGAATAATACCTTCAACGGTCTTGCACCTAAAATGAATGGTTTATTGAATCTCGATCGTAGTGATACACATGTTCATACCAAAAGATATAAGATAATAATGATAGTACCACATACTTGTGGCACTGCCATTTGAGTCATACTGGTATAAAACGCATGAAGAAGCTCCATGTTGATGGATCTTTGGACTCACTCGTTTTTGAAAAGATTGAGACATGCGAACCATGTCTATAGGTATATATGCATGAAGAAACTCCATACAGATGGATCGTTTGGACTCACTTGATTTTGAATCACTTGAGACATGCAAATCATACCACATGGGCAAGATGACTGAAAGGCCTTGTTTTTCAGTAAGATGAAACAAGAGAGCAACTTGTTGGAAGTAATACATTTGATGTGTGCAATCCAATGAGTGCTGAGGCACGAAGTGAATATCGTTATGCTCTTACTTCACAGATGATTTGTGTAGATTCTATGTATATTTACCTGATGAAACACGAGTCTGAATTATTGAAAGGTTCAAGCAATTTCGGAGTGAAGTTGAAGATCATCGTGGCAAGAGGATAAAATGTCTATGATATGATCATATAGATGAATATCTGAGTTACGAGTTTGGTACAAAATTAAGACCTTGTGGAAATTGTTTCATAACTAAAACCGCCTGGAACACCATAGTGTGATGGTGTGTCCGAACATCATAAATGCACCCTATTGGATATGGTGCATACCATGATGTCTCTTATCGAATTACCACTATCGTTTATGGGTTAGGCATTAAAAACAACCACATTCACTTTAAATAGGACACCACGTAATTCTGTTGAGATGACACCGTATGAACTATGGTTTAGAGAAACCTAAGCTGTCATTTCGTAAAAATTTGGGGCTGTGACGCTTATGTGAAAAGTTTTGCCTGATAAGCTCGAACCCAAAGCGGATAAAATGCATCTTCATAGGACACCCAAAAACAGTTGGGTATACCTCCTAATTCACATCCGGAAGCAAAAGTGATTGTTTCCAGAAATGGGTCCTTTCTCGAGGAAAAGTTTGTCTTGAAAGAATTGAGTGGGAGGATGGTGGAGACTTGATGAGGTTATTGAACCATCACTTCAACTAGTGTGTAGCGGGGCACAGGAAGTTGTTCCTATGGAGCCTACACCAATTGAAGTGGAGGCTGATGATAGTGATCATGAAACTTCAGATCAAGTCACTACCAAACCTCGTAGGTCGACAAGGATGCGTACTACTTCAGAGTGGTACGTAATCCTGTCTTAGAGGTCATGTTGCTAGACAACAATGAACCTACGAGCTATGGAGAAGCGATGGTGGGCCCGGATTCCGACGAATGGCTCGAGGCCATAAAATCCGAGAGAGGATCCATGTATGAAAACAAAGTATAGACTTTGGAAGAACTACTCAATGGTCGTAAGGCTGTTGAGTACATATGGATTTTAAAAGGAAGACGGACAGTGATGGTAAGTGTCACCATTAAGAAAGCTCGACTTGTCGCTAAGATGTTTTCCGACAAGTTCAAGGAGTTGACTACGATGAGACTTTCTCACTCATAGCGATGTTAAGAGTCTGTTGGAATTACATTAGCAGTTACTGCATTATTTATGAAATCTTGCAGATAGGATGTCAAAACATTGTTTCCTTGACGATTTTCTTGAGGAAAGGTTGTATATGATACAACCGGAAGGTTTTGTCAATCCTATAAGATGCTAACAAGTATGCAAAGCTCCAGCAATCCTTCTAAGGACTGGAGTAAGCATCTCGGAGTTGGAACATACACTTTGATGAGATGATCAAAGATTTTAGGTTTATACAAAGTTTATGAGAAACTTGTATTTCCAAAGAAGTGAGTGGGAGCACTATAGAATTTCTGATGGGTATATGTTGTTGACATTTGTTGATCGGAAATGATGTAGAATTTCTGGAAAGCATATAGGGTTGTTTGAAAGGTGTTTTTCAATGAAAACCTGGATTAAGCTACTTGAACATTGAGCATCAAGATCTATAAGGATAGATCAAAACGCTTGATAGTACTTTCAAACGAATACACATCGTGACAAGATTTTGAAGGAGTTCAAAATAGATCGGCAAAGAAGGAGTTCTTGGCTATGTTATGAGGTGTGAGTATTGAGTAAGACTCAAGACCTTACCACGGCAGAAGAGAGAGAAAGGACGAAGGTCGTCCCCTATGCTTTGGACGTAGGCTCTATAGTATGCTATGCTGTGTACCGCACCTGAAGTATGCCTTTCCATGAGTCAATCAAGGGATACAAGAGTGATCCAGGAATGGATCACATGACAGCGGTCAAACTTATCCTTAGTAACTAGTTGACTAAGGAATTTTCTCGATTATGGAGGTGGTAAAAGAGTTCGTCGTAAAGGGTTACGCTGATACAAACTTTGACACTAATCTGGATGACTCTGCATAGTAAACCGGATTCGTATAGTAGAGCAGCGTGTGGTAACTGAATCTAGAAGATGACATAGAGATTTGTAAAGCACACACGGATCTGAAAGGTTCAGACCCATTGACTAATAACCTCTCTCACAAGCGAGATATGATCAAACCCCATGGGTGTTGGATTCATTATAATCACATAGTGATGTGAAATAGATTATTGACTCTAGTGCAAGTGGGAGACTGTTGGAAATATGCCCTAGAGACAATAATAAAATAGTTATTATTATATTTCCTTGTTCATGATAATTGTCTATTGTTCATGCTATAATTGTATTAATTGGAAACCGTAATACATGTGTGAATACATAGACCACAACATGTCCCTAGTGAGCCCTAGTTGACTAGCTCGTTGATCAATAGATGGTTATGGTTTCCTGACCATGGACATTGGATGTCATTGATAACGGGATCACATCATTAGGAGAATGATGTGATGGACAAGACCCAATCCTAAGCATAGCCCAAGATCGTGTAGTTCGTTTGCTAAAACTTTTCTAATGTCAAGTATCATTTCCTTAGACCATGAGATTGTGCAACTCCCGGACACCGTAGGAATGCTTTGGGTGTACCAAACGTCATAACGTAACTGGGTGGCTATAAAGGTGCACTACAGGTATCTCCGAAAGTGTCTGTTGGGTTGGAACGAATCGAGACTGGGATTTGTCACTCCGTATGATGGAGAGATATCTCTGGGCCCACTCGGTAATGCATCATCATAATGAGCTCAATGTGACTAAGTAGGTATCCCGATCCCGCTGTTGGTTATTGGCCGGAGAACGTATCGGTCATCTCTGCATGGTTCCCGAACCCGTAGGGTCTACACACTTAAGGTTCGGTGACGCTAGAGTTGTTATGGGAAATAGTATGTGGTTACCGAATGTAGTTCGGAGTCCCGGATGTGATCCTGGACGTCACGAGGAGTTCAGGAATGGTCCGGCGGTGAAGATCGTTATATTGGACGAAGGTTATTGGAGTCCGGAAGTGTTCCGGGGGTACCAGGCTATGGCCAGCATGACCGAAAGGTGTTTTGGGAGCCCCGGCAAGTGTTGGAGGGCCTCATGGGCCAAAGGGGAAGGGGAAAACCAGCCCACTAAGGGGTGGTGCGCCCCCACACCCTTTCCCACGTTATTTGGGGAGGTGGGGCGCCTCCACCTGGCTTGGGAGGCAATCCTCCGCCTGCTTGGCTTGAGGGGCAAGTCTCCCTAGGATTTTCCCTAGGGAGATCCAATCTGCTTGGCCGCCGCCCCCTAGGGGAAACCCTAGGGCTCCTCCCCCTCTCTCCTTGCCCCTATATATAGTGGAGGGGTGGGAGGGCAGCCGCACCTCTTCCCTCGCGCAGCCCTCTCCCTCCTCCAACACCTCCTCCTCCTCCGTAGTGCTTGGCGAAGCCCTGCTGGAGAACCACGAGCTCCACCACCACCACGCCGTCGTGCTGTCGGAGTTCTCCCTCAACTTCTCCTCTCCCCTTGCTGGATCAAGAAGGAGGAGACGTCCCCGGGCTGTACGTGTGTTGAACGCGGTAGTAGGTCGCGTTCTACATATTGTACAGGGACTCGATGTTGGCGCAGTGGCTAACAGTGCTACCAAGCAACGAGGAGATCCCAAAACCGGTCCCTCGCGCGCACCTATTTTTAACTAATTTTCAGAAAATATGCGCTAGTGGGCCAGCCCGATTATCTAGCACTCGATGAGAGAGGTCCTTCTGCCTCGCTGAATGTGAGGTATAGCACTCGTGCAATTTCAGAGTAAAATAAGAAATTCTGATACGACGCTAAAAAACCTCCAGGAAGCTTGAAGTGTGCCTTAGAAAAAAAATAAGCAACCTAATGTGGGCCCTCTAGGGAGCAAGGATCGATGACTAGCGTCCTTCTCTAGCCGGACTGTGCTAAGCCCCCCCCCCCCTCTCCTCTATGTCTTTGTAAAATGAGGGCACTAGACAATGGGGCTCAGTGGACTTTTGTCCACAAACACGTTCGGACGTGTGGGTGGACAGTTACCAACGGCTCCCCATTTTTCTGCCTGGGCAACGACGTCCTCATTTCCATGCATTCCCATACACATATAGGTAAAAAAATCAACAATAAGTAATTCAAATTAAAAATGCATAGTTAATTCAGACGTAAATACCATTCAGGGGATAAGTTCAAATATAAAACTAATGGTTTCCTACATGAATCCAGATATGCTTCACAAGATCATCGAGTAGTTACACATGCGGTTATTAATGTTGAAGTTTTTGATGCATCTATAGAAAGATGACGATATGCTCTGGATTTTCTTTTAGGAGGCGAACATGTATAAAATATCAGAGGTATGGCGAGCATCGTCAGCCTCATCCTTTACATTTATGTTATGCATGATCATACAACAAGCCATCACTGTCCACAGCATCTCAAGATCCCATATATTTGCAGCTCCACGAACAATACCCCAACGAAGTTGGAGCACTCGAAATGCCAATCGCAAAGTCTCTTTAACAACGGAGATCGGTGAAGCATGTTGATATCATTGTGAGACCTTGGCATGCCAAATCCGTAAGTCATGTGGCGTGGCTTCTAGTCCGCATGCCACTAGTACATTTTTTCTCAAAGAGTACACACATTTTTATTGGCGGGATCAATAAACAAACTTTAGATATGTGACGCTCACTCTAGAAGGTGGAGGTCGGAATGATCGACAGACGACAACACTATATGAGAAAGGGTAATTGGATTCTGATTCTTTGCCCTCAAATCACGTATCACACGAGCTATGCATGGATGTCAATTAGCGAGCAATATGCATGTGTAATAACCAGTCAATTAACCAATGGTTTGAGCGTTGGTCACTCGCCAACATCTCACGCATGCTCATGGAAGCACAGTAAGACTAGCAGGAGCCGTTGCCTGCAGCTAGTGCGTGTGTAGAAGAGAATGGATCCGGACACTCGTGCATCATGTGCTACATACCTGCAGCTAGTGCGTGTGTGGATGAGAATAGATCCGGACAGTGAACGTACGGGTCGACGGACACTCACAGAAACACGGACAGCCTCAGTGCAAAATTCCAAAGCAAGACCGAACTGGCGTTGGTACCAATTTTTGGCATGGCCAAGGCGGCAGCCAGGAGCCGTCACCTCGCTTGGCTCCCATGAAAATGATGTGAGAATTCTTTTTCTTGGAAGCAGTTTTCTATTTATATATATGTTTGATGAATTGTATTTTGCAAAAGAGTCTATCTTTAGTCTACTGTGAACTTTTTTGTTATTGTTTGGTAATGCTACGAGTAAGTTCTTGTTGTTTGTTTCTACTGTGAACTTTTTTGTAAGTTATTTCTGGCAGGTTTTTCGTTTCATTAATATCACTTCATTTCATCAGTTCAACAACAACAAAGATAGAAAGATAAATATATTGCTGAATTGCACAGGCCAAGGTTCTATAGTAATTACACTTTTTGGCATAAACTACAAATTAGTCTAGCGCCATATGGAGGACAGATCGCAGAACGCGATGATAATCAAGGAAGTTAAAGAGCTTCTTGGCGAAAGGGAGTGTTCTATTACTCATGTAAGCAGGCATCAAAATGCTGTCGGCCATAGATTAGCTTCATTTGGACGTGTAGAAGCTAGGACAACAGTTTGGCTTCGTTCGGCCCCTGCTAATGTACATCAACTTTGTTTGGAGGATCTCTCTCCACCTTGAGTAATGAAATCCCTTTTCACCCCGCAAAAAAAAATGTCCAGCGGCAATCTCGATCGTCACTCATCTGAAGGACACTGATAACTGATATGCACAGCTAGCTAGTGGATGAGGCAAGGTTGGCCGTCAGTACCGATCACTATTAGAACATGAGGCAGGAGTTGCAAGGGGCCTCCAACCATATTGTATCGTTCGATCGTGTACTTTCTTATGTTGCTTTATAGAACAGAGCAAAAGCCTTTCAAGAGGAGATGAAGGATTTCTCTTTGATCATAAGGATTTGGTGTGCTTCATACGAGTACAATTGGGTAATTGCGAATTCAAATTGCTAGCTACTCTCTCACGGTACACTAGCAGTTCTCCCATACCACTCCGCATGCATGGTGCTAGACCCACTTAGGTTACTCGGTTCGGCACGCCAACTCCTTCCTCCGCCACCATGCGCTAACTGAGGCGATGATGATGTTTTTTTTCTAGCATTGGTTTGCTAAGTATGGCCCTTTGTCCTTGCTGCCTCCTTGTGATTTGTGAGCGATGGGCATTGTGGTGTGGCCGATCATGTGTTGCTATCCGGTCATTGAGCCAAGGGCCTATGTAGCCTTGCTTGTGATGTACCATCAGTTCAAATTACTACTCTGCTATGTGGGATGCCATATTGCTTATGTTGCATATCTGTTCTGACGCTAAATGCAATTTTTGTGAATTTATTAATTTTCTATTTGTTGATCCAATTTTCTATGTGCTGCTATCACTAGCTTATTGGTGTATTAATTTTCCAGTGTTGATCCTATGTTAATTTGCTATGTCACTAGAGTCTTTCTTTGCTTAGGAGATATTTGAGTATTGGATCATCATAATCCTAGTGGTCCTTACAATTTCCTTGATTCATCATCATTACTATCTAGGAAGTTTGTGACATAGTAACTTCAACTGATATGTATCATGTGTTTGTGTTGTGCAAGAGTCATAGACAAGGGGCCTACAATATATCTAGCTAAGCTAGCACATGATACACAATCAACTCTCGGCCACTATTCAACTTAGTGTGATTGCACGCCATGCTCGTACCATCGCATTGCCTTGAATCATCCTTTGACTGTCTGACGGCAATCTCGATCGTGACTCGTCTAAAGGACATGACTATGATCATTTATATGCATAGTTAGCTAACGGAAAAGCTAAGCTTGGCCGTCAGTACCGATCATTGTTACTCCCTCCGTCCGATAATATAAGTGTGTTTTTGACACTACGAGTGTAAAAAATGCTTACTTTGTTATGTTGCTTTAATATAAAGTGAAGCGAAAGCCTGTTAATTACGAAAAGTTGTCAATTTCCTCTAGTGCCCCGATGAATAGTCTTGACGTACCAATATCATTTTCTGTCTCGATCTTCACTGTTGACTGATTATGAAAGGACACTCTTCTGAGTCTTCTCTTCCACATGCGCCAACACGAACGTCACCCACAGACTTGAAGCAAATGTAAGCCACACACGTACTAGATGTTAATTCATGTGCTTGCAGAAAAACACGTCATTTGTACTCCCTCCGTTCCTAAATCTAACTCTTTTTAGAGACTCCAATAAGGAACTACATACGGAGCAAAATGAGTGAATCTACACTCTAAAATATGTCTATATACATCCGTATGTGGTCCATAGTGAAATCTCTAAAAAGACATATTTAGGAACGGAGGGAGTAGTAACTAGTATACATTTCCTTTAATTAATTGTTGCATGCAGAATCCATATCATGCATCACCGTGATCGCCGTCGTCCAGCAGCCTCGGGCTCACCTCCCATTGAGCGTGCTCGTGGTGCAAATAGTCTCTGTACGCAGCATGGACCTGATGACAACGGGGAGGGAAGGAGAGCCGCGTGGAGGACCCTGGCACATAAAATTGGCCGTAGACCCGCTTTACGGAGCTTCCGATCGGGGTGATGTTGATGATGTCAAAATATGGCAAATCCATTACTCCCGCCTTCTAAGAGCAAGTATAATAGGATGACGTAGGCAGACTGTGAGGCTTTAAATATTGTGTTTTTGGTGAGTTGGCGGAGGGAGAAGAGGAGAGAGAAGAGAGAAGAGAAGCGGGCTACTAATAAACATCTGACTATAGCACGCGCTCCTTGACACTTTGTGAGAGAGAGGTGGGCCATGTATCAACAAAGTAGTACATATTTATATGCAACTATTATACTTGCCGGCTATAAGGTTGGCTATAGATGACATGGCAAGATCATATAACCAGCAGCTGGTTGTACTATTAACCATGCTCTAAATGTAACTCGATTGTGGTGGCTTGACGAAATGGAGTGGAACGGGGAACACTACTCCAAGTGCAGGTGCATGCATGATCCATATTTTTTATTTAATGATAGTCGGTCAAACTCGTGATGTCGGATTCTGTGTGCTTGGAGGCTGTGCTAAAAGCAGAGAGCACTAATAATGAATCTGAACTTCTAAAGATCAAGGTCCGTTGTTTTAGCTATAAAGCACAAAGGTCATACATTAGATTGTTCTTGCTTGATTAACCATATCAGCCTAGCAACATAGAGACGACATTTAGCCACCTTATTTAATCTGGGAGGCTACAATTGATATAAATTCATTGATTGCTCCTTGCCAGGTTGTTCTCGAGGTGTATTTGTTGCAAATGTCGTTAGTCTATATGACAGGAAAGTCATGGTATTCTCTCTCGAAGACGACCAACAGTATGACCAATCTTTAATGCTATGTTGTTATCAACAACACCAAACATTTATAGTACAGAAATATATATTATGACTAATTGATTGAACTGATGTGGTGTTTATTTTTGTGAGAAAAACTGATGTGGTGTTGTAGATGTTTATTTATTTTTCTATAGACCAACTAAAAGTAAAAAAAAGTTTGACTTCTTATAATCAAGTTCAAATAATATGGAATGGAGTAAGTATTCGCCTTTCATTTATGTCTAGAAACAAAACTTATTGCGCTGCACGAATCTCAATTCCACATGTTAATTGCTTGCTTGGGATTGACACTAGTGGGGAAAATATTCGTAGATGAATGATAATGATTATGAAATTGTCTTAAAAGGTTTTACTTTAAAAATTAAAAGTTAACACATTTTAATAGAGTGGAAATAGTAACAACTACAGAAAACCTAAACTTTGAGAACAATCAATAGTTAATATAGGGAAATCAACAGGTAATCATGATAAATAGGGAATATTAATGAAGTACACATATTTGTTAGTTTTCTTGAATTCTTGGAGGTTTCTAGTTCTCATTAAGTGTTTCTACATTCTGGAAATTTCCAGTTTTAAAATCCATGATATGTGTAACTTTTCCATCATTATAGAGCTCCCTTTGTTTCGAAACAAAAAAACAGTATGGTTTTTTAATCTAAGATTAAGGTGTTGCATGCAGCCGTACGTGGAGACAACGTCGTGCTCAATGCATCCAATGTAGCTGTCCTCGTGTACTGTGAAGAAAAGTCTTCAACTCGCTTCAGTGACTAGTCCTAACGTACGATAGTCATACCTGCACTGAGAGAGCCACAGACTTGTCTCGACAGTCATAACTCGCTTCAGTGACTTGTCTCGATTGTTACTGCTGCTTGCATCGATTAACGTACACCAACGCAAGCATAAACATGAGCCACAGACTTGATGCAAATTAACGTACTCCAATTTCGACTGGACCAATTTCCATTGATGCTTTCAGGGTGTGATAGTCATACCTGCACTGAGAGAGCCATGTGGTTGCGTTGGGACAACGGGAAGAGAACATATATACGTACCACTGGTCCCTCAATGACGATGGAGCGCCCATATGCTACATGTCGCGGACGCGCGTGTCAACTTCGTACTGCCCCTCTCCACCCAGGTGTCTTGTGTATGTCTTTTCTTACTCCCTCCGTTCCCTAATGTAGTGCATATAGATTTTTTCGAAAGTCAAACTTAAAAAACTTTGATCAAGTTTATAGAGAAAACTATTTATATTTATATAATACAAAATATAGACAATATGGAAGTGCATATTGTGACGCATCCAATGATATGTATTTCGTATTCTAGAAGTATATTTTTTTTTTCTCTACAAACCTGGTCAAAGTTTGTAAAGTTTAACTTTTTAAAAATCTATATGCACTACATTGTGGAACTGAGGGAGTATTGTTTCTGCGCATCTCTGTGTTGTTGCTCCAACAGAATATCCTCTCCTCGAACTTGGATAAATCTGGACAAGGGATGGTGCTTTATTTACAGAACATGAAGAAAGTCTATTTGGAGAAGTCACACACAACGATCACTTGAACCATTCAAAGCACTAGCTAATTATCCAATGGTGACACACAAGGTGCATCATGCGTATGATTGGTAGATTTATAATTTGGACCTCTTTTATTTCTGAAACTTTATGATAATTTTTATTTGTGCGAGTTCATATATATATACAAGTGACGTATACAGTAATGTGCTGGGAGAGGCACATTTTCCTGGGTGAACAAGATCTCAAGAGGACATCGATCTGACATATGATTCTGTCCTCAACAAGAAAACAAGCATGATTCTCAGTAAGGTTCATGCTCTCGCCTATGAGCAAACTTGTTATCCTTGCGTTGAATCTTGAAGGCCATTACTTCGTCTTTCTCTACCATAATATATTTATTTAGGTACGTAGGGTAACGTCCAATGTCCAGGCCATTGCTTGGGTCTTCTTTGCTGCTTCCGCAAGAGTTTGCTTGTCCATCAGAAGGTTTGTGCTCTTCATTTTGAGGAAATGAGCTAGCCATGCTGCTAGCTCAAGTGCCTTAGCCTCCGCCAGTCATGCTGGTGGTGTTAGCAATAATAATCATTGGTGACAACGGCATGGTGTTCTGTGGTATGCCGATGTGTACTCCAGATTTGCCAACTCATCTCGAAATAGGCTCACGCCCCGCTTTATAGATAAAGCAACACACAGTCATACATAGATTTACACTATGCCAACATTTAGCACAAGATTGTCGCAAAAAAGTACATTTACCATACAAGGTCCAAACAATAAGAATGGTACGATTGCAGGAAACAGTTATGTAACTATAGTAGCTACAAGCATGAGAACATCGCCTATGTGCTCGGAGGAGGCATATGGGAGTAAGCGGGGGTGACAAGTTGATCACGTCGGTGTACAAAAGGGTGATAGTTACCCTATCTTGTGCCGTACTCAGCGTATGTCACTGCTGCAAAAGGATGGCAAAGTGTGAACAGTATCAGTACGTATACGAAGCATGGACTTCTCAATAACCATCTTACTGTGGATCGTCCACAAGATTAGGCCATCACACTCAATGGTGCACACTGTAGCCTATGGCTCTGGCGACCTAACCTAAAAGTAGCTCATGTGGAATGGTGAAGGGCCGATACATCAGAAACACTTATAAGCGGCTTGCACAAAAATGTTACTTGCAGCAAGCATAGCGCACTATTGTGTGGAGCACATGCCACTGATAACTACATCTAAGTGGCGTGCACTCATGCACACACACCACTAATAACCAGTTACTAGTGGTGTGCACTTCATCTGACTAACCACTAGTAATTATTTGGATTCAAACAATAGGCCATATGTTTTTTATACAGTTATCGTTACATTCAAGTATTCACACAGTTCATCCATACATTCATATAATGCATAAATATAGTTCATCCACTAGTACATTTCCGAATGTAAAGAAAAAGCAGCCGCGCTGCTCACCGCCTGGAATGCCTTTAGTTGTTGACATTGCTTCTCTTCCGGGCTCAAAGGTTGTGGTCACGACGTCATTGTTTGAGTGGTCACCATAGGAGGGTCTTGACAATTGTCATAGTCGAAGAAGCACCACTGCCAATATGAGATGGAAGTGGACCTACATAAACATCAGTCGGCAGTAAAGAGACTTACATGCATTTGATCAACCTAAGCATTTTATTGTTGGGATTGACAGTGATATAAAGATCAATTATACTATTAGTTTCAGTGTTACAAGCATCTTGGCATAAAGAGGTCATATCTAAAACCGAAGAATGCCATCGGGAATTGGTAATTAGATATTAGGGATCGTAAAAGATATTATATTGTATATATGCATGAACGTGTACTATATGTAGTAGCATCGAATATATATATGAAAACTTGTTGTTCGACCAAGCACGGAGAAAGAGGTTACTTCTCTATATTCATGATGATGTTGTGTAACGGTTCCTTAATTGCTATATGTAGTAGCGTCGATTTGAATGGAAAACATAAAATTAAAATGAAAACCCTAAATGAAAATAACTAAATGGTAAACACAGAAAGAAAAGGGAAACACAAAATGAAATATGCCCTCTCCAAAATCCTAAACCCCAATGCTTGGCAGCGCCTGATGCGTGGCGGCCTTTAGTCCTCCTGCCTGGATGCTCCACAGCGGCCACGTGGAGTCCCTTTAGTCCCGGTTCATAACATAACCAGGACTAAAAAGGGGGGCCTTTAGTCCTGATTCCTTAGTCCAGGTTGGGCAACCGGGACTAAAGGCCCTTATGAACCGGCACTAATGTCCCATTTTCTACTAGTGGGTGATGTTGCTTTACCAAGAAAGCTGGAAGAAACCCTAGTTTCTGAAAAACACTGATCCTTTTTAACACCAAATAAAATATACTAGTACATGTCTCTAGGTGACAGGGCAATTGTGAGACTGGGACTCACAACCAACCTTAGCTTGTCTTCTTCTAGCTATGACCTGTGATTATCACAATCACTGACACTAGCCCGTCCTCCCTGACACGGTGTGTACGAGAAAAGAAGAGAAGAGTCAAGGCAGCCAAAACCCGCACGGACCTAACACGCGGAGGGGATAAAAGAAGAGAAGAGTTAAGGCTTTAGACCTTAACATGCGACAGACGACGGTGATGATAGTACGAGCCTGTGCACATTCGAACGGTCGACAAATGGAATTTCGCTTGGCTGTTCGGGATGCATATGCACTTGCCAGTTTCAGATTGTTGCTTTTTCTTATGTTTTGTAATTAGACTCCCCTCCCCGGGTGCTCCGGCGGCGGAAGTGTGTGTGCGTGGGGGGTGGGGGGGGGGCTCGGATTTGGCTGTCCGGTGTGGAAATACAGTGTGGTGTTGCGTGTAAGCCGGTGGCGTGGTCAGGGCAACAGTCTCAACACGTATGGAAACAGGGAAAAACTTGTTTTTGCCATTCTAACTTTTGCCTACTTTGATTATGCCACTCTAGAATTTGACATATCACTTTTGCCACTCTTAGTTTTTGACAATACATCACAAATGACATTCCATGGCAAAAGCCATAACTTTTCATTTCACTTTTGCCACTCTTAGATTTGTACAATGTATCACAATTGCCACCCTAAAATTATTGCTTTTGCCACAGCATGGCAATTGTGATGTATATATGCTACGATTGAAATTAGTTCTCAAAGCTTACCTCGGGATACCGTCTTAGTATTAAGAATGAGAACTTCTCTTATGGGGCTGAAAGAAGTAGTGTGAAAATTAAGGGTGTCAGAATCTCACAACTATCCATTATCCATGGCTGTGCGATTGAATCAGGAACCACTAATCCAACTTCGATTAGATTTGCCAGCAAAATATCAACACTTCTTAACGTATCAAATACATATTTGAACATGTCTCCAGGGCAACTCGACTGGCACTCACGACAAACCTTGGCTCGTCTTCTAGCTATGAGTCTGTGAGTGACTATCAGTCATGGTCATTGGCCTGTCTTTCAATAGCTTGGCTACATATGACCGTGTACTGCAGAAAGATTCTCTGTGAAGAAGAATCAAAGCAACCACGCTCACTCGATCGCGGATTAAGTTGTGGTTGTCAGGAGGACGTACGAGAATGTCATATTTTCACTCTGTATATGGAGACTTGGAAAGTGTGTGAGTGAGAGAGAGGGGGGTGGGGGGTGGGGGCAGTACAGCGCATGTTTGTGGACGAGAGAAGAAAAGATAAGATTCTAAGCATCGTGTGTATGGACGAAAGAAGAGAAGATTCAAAGAAACCATAGCCGCACGATCGAGAGTTGATTTGTGGTCGTTGGGAGAGCGTACAAGGTTGTCACATCTGCTTTATATATATCACACGAGATACCTCTCTCCTGTGGCCATAGATATGGAAACTTGGAAAGTGAGAGAGGGAGACATGTACGATGCCATGAAAAGGAGCAAGAGAGAGATATAGTCCAAGAAAACCTCTCAGCGATGATGGTACAATAAACGTTTGGTGCATAGTTCATTTTATTACTATTAAGAATCGCTAAAGTTAGCCGACAAATTTCATTTTTAGGCTTAGAGCCGAACTGTTTGTTCGTCTATGTTAGTTTCTCCCTCCCGACTTTTACGTCGCTATAAATGCTTGACGGTGGAATTAATACTTGGTTGTTATAGCCAATAACCAACTAGACCAATAACCTTTTTTCTATGTTTGTAACCGATAGCTTATTTGTATGTACGCAAAACAACCAAGAATCACTGACCCAATATAAAGGAAAATAATCATGAAATGGTAGGATAGAAAGAGACAACATGTAGGACAATTTGTTCATCCCCATAGGAACGATGTTGATGTCGTTGTTTGTCGTCAGATCCAACAGTCATAATCTACCAGGCCACGATGGTAATTATCTGAGTTACCATACTATTACCGGCATTCTTATGTTCATTTGTTACAACTATCAATTAGGCAATAATGTCCTAGTTACCATCACTACTGCAAAAAGGCTTATACGTGAACTCTAATGAGTCGCGGGCGAGGCGGGGCTCCCACCACATCTATTTTTAAAAACAAACAGTGGCGGGTAGCAAAGGATTGATGACTAGCGTCCTTCTCTAGCCGGACTGTGCTAAGCCCCCCCCCCCCCCCCCCCCCCTCCTCTATGTCTCTGTAAAATGAGGGCACTAGACAATGGGGCTCAGTGGACTTTTGTCCACAAACACGTTCGGACGTGTGGGTGGACAGTTACCAACGGCTCCCCATTTTTCTGCCTGGGCAACGACGTCCTCATTTCCATGCATTCCCATACACATATAGGTAAAAAAATCAACAATAAGTAATTCAAATTAAAAATGCATAGTTAATTCAGACGTAAATACCATTCAGGGGATAAGTTCAAATATAAAACTAATGGTTTCCTACATGAATCCAGATATGCTTCACAAGATCATCGAGTAGTTACACATGCGGTTATTAATGTTGAAGTTTTTGATGCATCTATAGAAAGATGACGATATGCTCTGGATTTTCTTTTAGGAGGCGAACATGTATAAAATATCAGAGGTATGGCGAGCATCGTCAGCCTCATCCTTTACATTTATGTTATGCATGATCATACAACAAGCCATCACTGTCCACAGCATCTCAAGATCCCATATATTTGCAGCTCCACGAACAATACCCCAACGAAGTTGGAGCACTCGAAATGCCAATCGCAAAGTCTCTTTAACAACGGAGATCGGTGAAGCATGTTGATATCATTGTGAGACCTTGGCATGCCAAATCCGTAAGTCATGTGGCGTGGCTTCTAGTCCGCATGCCACTAGTACATTTTTTCTCAAAGAGTACACACATTTTTATTGGCGGGATCAATAAACAAACTTTAGATATGTGACGCTCACTCTAGAAGGTGGAGGTCGGAATGATCGACAGACGACAACACTATATGAGAAAGGGTAATTGGATTCTGATTCTTTGCCCTCAAATCACGTATCACACGAGCTATGCATGGATGTCAATTAGCGAGCAATATGCATGTGTAATAACCAGTCAATTAACCAATGGTTTGAGCGTTGGTCACTCGCCAACATCTCACGCATGCTCATGGAAGCACAGTAAGACTAGCAGGAGCCGTTGCCTGCAGCTAGTGCGTGTGTAGAAGAGAATGGATCCGGACACTCGTGCATCATGTGCTACATACCTGCAGCTAGTGCGTGTGTGGATGAGAATAGATCCGGACAGTGAACGTACGGGTCGACGGACACTCACAGAAACCCGGACAGCCTCAGTGCAAAATTCCAAAGCAAGACCGAACTGGCGTTGGTACCAATTTTTGGCATGGCCAAGGCGGCAGCCAGGAGCCGTCACCTCGCTTGGCTCCCATGAAAATGATGTGAGAATTCTTTTTCTTGGAAGCAGTTTTCTATTTATATATATGTTTGATGAATTGTATTTTGCAAAAGAGTCTATCTTTAGTCTACTGTGAACTTTTTTGTTATTGTTTGGTAATGCTACGAGTAAGTTCTTGTTGTTTGTTTCTACTGTGAACTTTTTTGTAAGTTATTGCTGGCAGGTTTTTCGTTTCATTAATATCACTTCATTTCATCAGTTCAACAACAACAAAGATAGAAAGATAAATATATTGCTGAATTGCACAGGCCAAGGTTCTATAGTAATTACACTTTTTGGCATAAACTACAAATTAGTCTAGCGCCATATGGAGGACAGATCGCAGAACGCGATGATAATCAAGGAAGTTAAAGAGCTTCTTGGCGAAAGGGAGTGTTCTATTACTCATGTAAGCAGGCATCAAAATGCTGTTGGCCATAGATTAGCTTCATTTGGACGTGTAGAAGCTAGGACAACAGTTTGGCTTCGTTCAGGCCCTGCTAATGTACATCAACTTTGTTTGGAGGATCTCTCTCCACCTTGAGTAATGAAATCCCTTTTCACCCTGCAAAAAAAAATGTCCAGCGGCAATCTCGATCGTCACTCATCTGAAGGACACTGATAACTGATATGCACAGCTAGCTAGTGGACGAGGCAAGGTTGGCCGTCAGTACCGATCACTATTAGAACATGAGGCAGGAGTTGCAAGGGGCCTCCAACCATATTGTATCGTTCGATCGTGTACTTTCTTATGTTGCTTTATAGAACAGAGAAAAAGCCTTTCAAGAGGAGATGAAGGATTACTCTTTGATCATAAGGATTTGTTGTGCAAAGGCTGCCCGCCACAACTAAAACCGTAATTTGGGCGATAGAACTCATTGCCCGCCACAATATAATCTCCCAGACGGGACTTGTCTGCGCAACTCAGCAGTGATGGGCTCTACCTAGCACCCGCCACAGGTAGATGACCAAGCAGTGACTAGTAGTGACTAGCAACCGGCACTAATTTTCCTTGCCGGATGTCCGGTCTTGGCAGAACATAGCTGTGGCGGGTCCTGCTTACTACCCGCCAGTGGTAGGTTAAAGAACCTAGGGCGGGCCACTGGCCGCACCCGCCACTGCTACTATCTTTTTCAAAATTCCAACGGGGGACTGGACGAAAATTACGTCCGCGCGGTCCGCCGTGAAAGCTAATCGCATATACAAACCATTTTTTTTGCGGGATCAAAGAAAGCAAAATTTAGCTACGTGATGTTCACTCTAGAAGGTGGAGGTCAGAATGATCGACAGTACTATAGGAGAAAGGGTAATTGGATTCAGAATCTTTGCCCTTAAATCACGTATCACACGAGCTAAAATGTTTTAAATAGCGGGCTATGAAAAATAGCGACGGTCCTCCAAAAACAGCTATAGCGGAGCTATAGCGGACTATAGCGGGATATAGCTGGCTATTTGTGAAGGCGTCCATCTAGCGGCACTCTGCTGAAAAGGCTAGCCGGCTATTTAAAACATTCAGCTACGCATGGATGTCAATTACCGAGCAACATGCATGTGCAATAACTGTTAGGATTAATCTTGATTATGTATCTTCATTGTATTTTTGTTTAGCATGTAGTCTAGTGTAGGTTGATGTTTGTCCGGTGAAGCTTCAGCTCAGCTTGCGAAGGAGCGCGAGATGCCAGGCTGCCGTGCGATGCGGCGAGCACGGCGAGATGCCAATGGTGCCATGGTATACGGCTACGTCGTAAGAAATGGCAAAAGATCATGGAGGCCGAAGCATGACGGACTGCATCATGTTGAGTCGGGTGAACCGGTGAGTCATTCAGATGGGTTTGAAGCAGCCATGCATGCGTGAGGTACTTGGCATGTTGCCGAGTGATTCGGTCATGTTGATTACATGCACGTCATTAGCTGGTGGAGGTTGCATATAGATAGGATTAGTTAGTGCATGATGGATGGTCAAGTTAGTGGCCGAGCCATCTGGACCTGGAGTGATTCTAGGAGATGATGGACGAGTGCTAACGGTAGTGGGTGCGTGTGCATGGGTTGTGGACCAGGCCGTTGGCTCCTGGCCGTGTATAAATACCTTTGATTTAGTAAGAATGAAAGAAGAGGCCGTGGGGGCCGAGAAAAATGTAGCGAATACGTTCACCAAGGAGAAGAGCCCGTGGGCAAAGCTTTGTGCTCCTTCTTGGTGCGTGTGTGTGTGGGTGTTCTTTTGCGTTTGAGAGAAACAACCAGAGAAAGAGAGAGGGAGCTGTGAGAGGCAGCACCAAGGTAGAAGAAGAAGCGGCGCTGCGAGAGGCGGCGCCAACAATTGGTATCAGAGCCTCGTCGATCCGGTGGCGGCGTCGGTGGCGCGGTGGACTCCATGTCAGATGGAGGCTGGCGGCGCAAGCAGGAGGCTTGTGGCGGCGTCGGCGGCGCGGTGGACTCCATGTGAGATGGAGGCCGGCGGCGCAAGCAGGAGGCTTGTGGCGGCGTGAGGCCGCTGGTGGCTTTGACGACGCGAGGCCGGCGGCGCAAGCAGGAGGCTTGTGGCGGCGTGAGGCCGCTGGTGGCTTTGACGACGTGAGGCCGTTATGAGGAGAAGATGGTGTGGCGATCGGCGCCGCGAAGGCGTCATCCACGTCAAGGGATGGCCGCTGCATGCGGCAGGAGGCCGTGGTACTCGGCGTTGCGACGGTGTCGTCCACGGCAAGACGGCGTGGTGATTGGCGTTGCGAGGACGTCATCCGCGACAAGATAGTTCATGGTGACCGCTGCTGCGACGGCGTCGGTGGCGGCACGTAGCCGGTTACGGCGCTGTGATGGCGTCGTCAAGTGGCAACGGGTGGTCCGCATCGGAGATTGGAGAATCAAGATTAAGGAGGAGAATGTTAGGATTAATCTTGATTATGTATCTTCATTGTATTTTTGTTTAGCATGTAGTCTAGTGTAGGTTGATGTTTGTCCGGTGAAGCTTCAGCTCAGCTTGCGAAGGAGGCGAGATGCCAGGCTGCCGTGCGATGCGGCGAGCACGGCGAGATGCTAATGGTGCCATGGGATAGGGCTACGTCGTGAGAAACGGCAAAAGATCATGGAGGCCGAAGCATGACGGACTGCATCATGTTGAGTCGGGTGAACCGGTGAGTCATTCAGATGGGTTTGAAGCAGCCATGCATGCGTGAGGTACTTGGCATGTTGCCGAGTGATTCGGTCATGTTGATTACATGCACGTCATTAGCTAGTGGAGGTTGCATATAGATAGGATTAGTTAGTGCATGATGGATGGTCAAGTTAGTGGCCGAGCCATCTGGACCTGGAGTGATTCTAGGAGATGATGGACGAGTGCTACCGGTAGTGGGTGCGTGTGCATGGGTTGTGGACCAGGCCGTTGGCTCCTGGCCGTGTATAAATACCTTTGATTTAGTAAGAATGAAAGAAGAGGCCGTGGGGGCCGAGAAAAATGTAGCGAATACGTTCACCAAGGAGAAGAGCCCGTGGGCAAAGCTTTGTGCTCCTTCTTGGTGCGTGTGTGTGTGGGTGTTCTTTTGTGTTTGAGAGAAACAACCAGAGAAAGAGAGAGGGAGCTGTGGGAGGAAGCACCAAGGTAGAAGAAGAAGCGGCGCTGCTGGAGGCGGCGCCAACAATTGGTATCAGAGCCTCGTCGATCCGGTGGGGGCGTCGGTGGCGCGGTGGACTCCATGTGAGATGGAGGCCGGCGGCGCAAGCAGGAGGCTTGTGGCGGCGTCGGCGGCGCGGTGGACTCCATGTGAGATGGAGGCCGGCGGCGCAAGCAGGAGGCTTGTGGCCGCGTGAGGCCGCTGGTGGCTTTGACGACGTGGGGCCGTTATGAGGAGAAGATGGTGTGGCGATCGGTGCCGCGAAGGCGTCATCCACGTCAAGGGATGGCCGCTGCATGCGGCAGGAGGCCGTGGTACTCGGCGTTACGACGGCGTCGTCCACGGCAAGACGGCGTGGTGATTGGCGTTGCGAGGACGTCATCCACGACAAGATAGTTCATGGTGACCGCTGCCGCGACGGCGTCGGTAGCGGCACGTAGCCGGTTACGGCGCTGTGATGGCGTCGTCAAGTGGCAGCGGGTGGTCCGCATCGGAGATTGGAGAATCAAGATTAAGGAGGAGAATGTTAGGATTAATCTTGATTATGTATCTTCATTGTATTTTTGTTTAGCATGTAGTCTAGAGTAGGTTGATGTTTGTCCGGTGAAGCTTCAGCTCAGCTTGCGAAGGAGGCGAGATGCCAGGCTGCCGTGCGATGCGGCGAGCACGGCGAGATGCCAATGGTGCCATGGGATACGGCTACGTCGTGAGAAACGGCAAAAGATCATGGAGGCCGAAGCATGACGGACTGCATCATGTTGAGTCGGGTGAACCGGTGAGTCATTCAGATGGGTTTGAAGCAGCCATGCATGCGTGAGGTACTTGGCATGTTGCCGAGTGATTCGGTCATGTTGATTACATGCACGTCATTAGCTAGTGGAGGTTGCATATAGATAGGATTAGTTAGTGCATGATGGATGGTCAAGTTAGTGGCCGAGCCATCTGGACGATGATGGACGAGTGCTAACGGTAGTGGGTGCGTGTGCATGGGTTGTGGACCAGGCCGTTGGCTCCTGGCCGTGTATAAATACCTTTGATTTAGTAAGAATGAAAGAAGAGGCCGCGAGGGCCGAGAAAAATGCAGTGAATACGTTCACCAAGGAGAAGAGCCCGTGGGCAAAGCTTTGTGCTCCTTTTTGGTGCGTGTGTGTGTGGGTGTTCTTTTGTGTTGGAGAGAAACAACCTAAGAAAGAGAGAGGGAGCTGTGAGAGGCAGCACCAAGGTAGAAGAAGAAGCGGCGCTGCGAGAGGCGGCGCCAACAACTGGTATCAGAGCCTCGTCGATCCGGTGGCGGCGTCGGTGGCGCGGTGGACTCCATGTGAGATGGAGGCCGGCGGCGCAAGAAGGAGGCTTGTGGCGGCGTCGGCGGCGCGGTGGACTCCATGTGAGATGGAGGCCGGCGGCGCAAGCAGGAGGCTTGTGGCGGCGTTAGGCCGCTGGTGGCTTTGACGACGCGGGGCCATTATGAGGAGAAGATGCTGTGGCGATCGGCGCCGCGAAGGCGTCATCCACGTCAAGGGATGGCCGCTGCATGCGGCAGGAGGCCGTGGTACTCGGCGTTGCGACGGTGTCGTCCACGGCAAGACGGCGTGGTGATTGGCGTTGCGAGGACGTCATCCACGACAAGATAGTTCATGGTGACCGCTGCCGCGACGGCGTCGGTGGCGGCACGTAGCCGGTTACGGCGCTATGATGGCGTCGTCAAGTGGCAGCGGGTGGTCCGCATCGGAGATTGGAGAATCAAGATTAAGGAGGAGAATGTTAGGATTAATCTTCATTATGTATCTTCATTGTATTTTTGTTTTGCATGTAGTCTAGTGTAGGTTGATGTTTGTCCGGTGAAGCTTCAGCTCAGCTTGCGAAGGAGGCGAGATGCCAGGCTGCCGTGCGATGCGGCGAGCACGGCGAGATGCCAATGGTGCCATGGGATACGGCTACGTCGTGAGAAACGGCAAAAGATCATGGAGGCCGAAGCATGACGGACTGCATCATGTTGAGTCGGGTGAACCGGTGAGTCATTCAGATGGGTTTGAAGCAGCCATGCATGCGTGAGGTACTTGGCATGTTGCCGAGTGATTCGGTCATGTTGATTACATGCACGTCATTAGCTAGTGGAGGTTGCATATAGATAGGATTAGTTAGTGCATGATGGATGGTCAAGTTAGTGGCCGAGCCATCTGGACCTGGAGTGATTCTAGGAGATGATGGACGAGTGCTAACGGTAGTGGGTGCGTGTGCATGGGTTGTGGACCAGGCCGTTGGCTCCTGGCCGTGTATAAATACCTTTGATTTAGTAAGAATGAAAGAAGAGGCCGTGAGGGCCGAGAAAAATGTAGCGAATACGTTCACCAAGGAGAAGAGCCCGTGGGCAAAGCTTTGTGCTCCTTCTTGGTGCGTGTGTGTGTGGGTGTTCTTTTGTGTTTGAGAGAAACAACCAGAGAAAGAGAGAGGGAGCTGTGAGAGGCAGCACCAAGGTAGAAGAAGAAGCGGCGCTGCGAGAGGCGGCGCCAACAATTGGTATCAGAGCCTCGTCGATCCGGTGGCGGCGTCGGTGGCACGGTGGACTCCATGTGAGATGGAGGCCGGCGGCGCAAGCAGGAGGCTTCTGGCGGCGTGAGGCCGCTGGTGGCTTTGATGACGCGGGGCCGTTATGAGGAGAAGATGGTGTGGCGATCGGCGCCGCGAAGGCGTCATCCACGTCAAGGGATGGCCGCTGCATGCGGCAGGAGGCCGTGGTACTCGGCGTTGCGACGGTGTCGTCCACGGCAAGACGGCGTGGTGATTGGCGTTGCGAGGACGTCATCCACGACAAGATAGTTCATGGTGACCGCTGCCGCGACGGCGTCGGTGGCGGCACGTAGCCGGTTACGGCGCTATGATGGCGTCGTCAAGTGGCAGCGGGTGGTCCGCATCGGAGATTGGAGAATCAAGATTAAGGAGGAGAATGTTAGGATTAATCTTCATTATGTATCTTCATTGTATTTTTGTTTAGCATGTAGTCTAGTGTAGGTTGATGTTTGTCCGGTGAAGCTTCAGCTCAGCTTGCGAAGGAGGCGAGATGCCAGGCTGCCGTGCGATGCGGCGAGCACGGCGAGATGCCAATGGTGCCATGGGATACGGCTACGTCGTGAGAAACGGCAAAAGATCATGGAGGCCGAAGCATGACGGATTGCATCATGTTGAGTCGGGTGAACCGGTGAGTCATTCAGATGGGTTTGAAGCAGCCATGCATGCGTGAGGTACTTGGCATGTTGCCGAGTGATTCGGTCATGTTGATTACATGCACGTCATTAGCTAGTGGAGGTTGCATATAGATAGGATTAGTTAGTGCATGATGGATGGTCAAGTTAGTGGCCGAGCCATCTGGACCTGGAGTGATTCTAGGAGATGATGGACGAGTGCTAACGGTAGTGGGTGCATGTGCATGGGTTGTGGACCAGGCCGTTGGCTCCTGGCCGTGTATAAATACCTTTGATTTAGTAAGAATGAAAGAAGAGGCCGTGAGGGCCGAGAAAAATGTAGCGAATACGTTCACCAAGGAGAAGAGCCCGTGGGCAAAGCTTTGTGCTCCTTCTTGGTGCGTGTGTGTGTGGGTGTTCTTTTGTGTTTGAGAGAAACAACCAGAGAAAGAGAGAGGGAGCTGTGAGAGGCAGCACCAAGGTAGAAGAAGAAGCGGCGCTGCGAGAGGCGGCGCCAACAAGTGGTATCAGAGCCTCGTCGATCCGGTGGCGGCGTCGGTGGCGCGGTGGACTCCATGTGAGATGGAGGCCGGCGGCGCAAGCAGGAGGCTTGTGGCGGCATCGGCGGCGCGGTGGAGTCCATGTGTGATGGAGGCCGGCGGCGCAAACAGGAGGCTTGTGGCGGCGTGAGGCCGCTGGTGGCTTTGACGACGCGAGGCCGTTATGAGGAGAAGATGGTGTGGCGATCGGCGCCGCGAAGGCGTCATCCACGTCAAGGGATGGCCGCTGCATGCGGCAGGAGGCCGTGGTACTCGGCGTTGCGACGGCGTCGTCCACGGCAAGACGGCGTGGTGATTGGCGTTGCGAGGACGTCATCCACGACAAGATAGTTCATGGTGACTGCTGCTGCGACGGCGTCGGTGGCGGCACGTAGCCGGTTACGGCACTGTGATGGCGTCGTCAAGTGGCAGCGGGTGGTCCGCATCGGAGATTGGAGAATCAAGATTAAGGAGGAGAATGTTAGGATTAATCTTGATTATGTATCTTCATTGTATTTTTGTTTAGGATGTAGTCTAGTGTAGGTTCATGTTTGTCCGGTGAAGCTTCAGCTCAGTTTGCGAAGGAGGCGAGATGCCAGGCTGCCGTGCGATGCGGCGAGCACGGCGAGATGCCAATGGTTCCATGGGATACGGCTACGTCGTGAGAAACGGCAAAAGATCATGGAGGCCGAAGCATGACGGACTGCATCATGTTGAGTCGGGTGAACCGGTGAGTCATTCAGATGGGTTTGAAGCAGCCATGCATGCGTGAGGTACTTGGCATGTTGCTGAGTGATTCGGTCATGTTGATTACATGCACGTCATTAGCTGGTGGAGGTTGCATATAGATAGGATTAGTTAGTGCATGATGGATGGTCAAGTTAGTGGCCGAGCCATCTGGACCTGGAGTGATTCTAGGAGATGATGGACGAGTGCTAACGATAGTGGGCGCTTGTGCATGGGTTGTGGACCAGGCCGTTGGCTCCTGGCCGTGTATAAATATCTTTGATTTAGTAAGAATGAAAGAAGAGGCCGTGAGGGCCGAGCAAAATGTAGCGAATACGTTCACCAAGAAAAAGAGCCCGTGGGCAAAGCTTTGTGCTCCTTCTTGATGTGTGTGTGTGGGTGTTCTTTTGTGTTTGAGAGAAACAACCAGAGAAAGAGAGAGGGAGCTGTGAGAGGCAGCACCAAGGTAGAAGAAGAAGCGGCGCTGTGAGAGGCGGCGCCAACCATAACTAGTCAAACCAATGGTTTGAGCGTCGGTAACTCGTCAACATCTCCCGCATGCTCATGGAAGCACAGTACTGAGGCTAGCAGGAGCCGTTGCCTGCAGCTAGAGCGTGTGTGTGGAAGAGAATGGATCCGGACACTCGTGCATCATGTGCTACCTGCAGCTAGTGCGTTTCTGTGGAGGAGAATGGCTCCGGACAGTAAACGTACGTCTCGACTGACACCCACATAAACCCGGCCAGCCCCAGTGCAAAATTCCAAAGCAAGACCGAACTGGCGTCGTACCAAATTTTGGCATGGCCAAGAGACAGCAGCCAGGAGCCGTCGCCTCGGTTGGCTCCCATGAATAACACATTTTAGTAGTTTCCTCCTGTCGGGTTCTGCTAGCCCGTTCTTCTTAATTTCTCTACGTCGGCCTTGTTTATTTCAGCTTTGGTCTGATTCGAATCACCTAGGGATTCACTTTAGTGGCAAAGCTGATTCATGGTTATATAAGATCATATTTGTTTCAGTTTTGATTGTATTCGAATCACCTGTATATTCGCTTTAGTGGTGAAACTGATTTGAAATAATTGGTTGTTTCAGATTCTAGATTTAGTTTCATTGGCAAAACTGGCTTCACTGGTAAAGCTGATTCGAGATAACTGTTTGTTTCAGATTTCAGATTTAGTTTCACTGACAAAGCTGAATCTGGTTTCTAAAGCTCAAACAAACAGGACCCTAGTATTAGTTCAAAGCTGTGACATTTATTTTGGATCGGGAAAATAACATTTAGAGCATGTACGATCAGTTCCAAAAAATCCAACCACTCAGACTCCCATGGACGCGGCCGAGCGCGTCCGCGGACACTGATCGGTCAGACCACAAATTAACGTTTTCACAACCAGATACCTCAGTTAGGAATCCTCAAATTCATCCAATTACATGCAAGTGAAATCTAAACATAGGCCGAGCTCATCTGACTCCGTCGTGCCCTTGTTCGGTGGCTGGCAGAGCCCCCCGGAGTGTTGGTCCGGTCGTGGGGGATGTAGGGTAGGACATGTGAAACGTGCCGGCTCATGGACTCGATGCGTTGTCATCTCCCATGTCCTACTTTTCATCGTCGGAGGCCGTCGCCTACACGTCCCTGGTCAAAGTGAGGTCAGCGATGGATCCGTTATGGTCGGAGGCCAACACGTCCACCACGACACCCGGGGTTGCTGGTCACACGTATCGGCGCCGGAGAGTGTGAATCCACCTCACCTACATCCGTCGCAAGGGCTGCCGCAGCCACCTGCGCGTTCTGCCTCGCATGGTTGGCGCGCCGGGCCATACTAGCCTCCAACAGGAACGGGCCATGGAAGGCCTCGTCATCGGCACACCAACAAAGGGGCAACATTTGTATGACATTCGGATGCCAGACAAAGCGCACTGCCTCAGGCGAGGGAGCGACGTTGCGCCTCCCGCCGGATTCAAGCGTCGTTTGGGAGGGCGTTATGGATTCCCGCCGGATCGAGTCCGATCGTTGTCGATTGTTCTCCTCGCTGGCGCGGCCGAGTGCAATGCGGACGGACATCTCCCTCTCTAGACTGACTTGGATGAGGTCCCAGTTCGTAGATCGGGGACAGAGGACCCAAATCTGCTGCCCGCCATGCCGGAAAAGGCCGGAGATCACCGAAACTAAGCTTGGGGCAGACGGGAGTGAAGTGAAGTGGCTAGGATTTGGTCTGACAAACGGATCGGAATGAATATATGTGGGGTCAGGGTGGGCTAGTGTGCGTCGGATCTGACCTGGCAGACACGCCTGAGGGCGCCCGAACCTTCCATTCTTCGCCCTAGATTTTTGCTGGATATAAGGGGTGCCGGTCAGCCCGGGTGTTTAGGGCCGGTATGAGGAGGCAGGCTGCGTCGCTTTTTCTTGACCAGCCAGTAACTGGGCCATCCGTCTAGGCGTTTGATGCGGGTACGAGGCGCTCAGCTATAGATACTCTAACGTCCGATGTTGAAACTTTGTAATAATAGATGGTTGTGTGCATCAATCGGATAGAGGCCGGAAAATTGTAAATCTTTATATGCCTGTGACACTCTGAAATGAGAAGGATTTCCATAAAACTTTTAATGTTCCTTCTCACCTGCAAAGTCTTAATGACGGACAGACTCCATGTGACCTAGCCCAGCAAAGGCCTTCTCTGACTATGCCAATTGGAAGAGCTCATGGAGATGATCAAGTGAAGAACGTCTCTAACCGAGTGGCCAACATTCACTTAATTTGCTCTTCAGAATGCATTTTGTCTAACCAAAAGAAGGTGGACTCTTCAGAATGCATTGAACATGCATGAGGCGACATGAATGGTATCTGTGGCCACGTGGGGCAATGAAAGGAGTCACTAACTGAAAACATAATTATTATGTACGTCAAGGATGATGGCCCGTCTGTCCTATAAATACAACAAAGATGCACCAAGCAAGAGTGTCTTCAAAAACAACTGTTAAAACATTTGTCCATTACCGACTAGTTCCACAAATTGCCTTCTATCCTACTTCATATAACACCCTGACCAGCTCATGCAACATGGCTCTTGGTACTCTGGTTATCATTGCCACCATGCTGGTGTATTTTCTCTTGAGAAATAAAAGAGTGCTATTGTCCCAGGAGCAACGGGGGCAACGAAGCAGGCTGCCCCTGGGGCCTGCGGCGCTGCCCATCATCGGTAACATGCATCAGGTGATTCTGAACAAGCCGGCGGTATTCCGATGGATCCATGGCCTGCTCAAGGAGATGAATACAGACATCATGTGCCTCCGTCTTGGAGCTACTCATTCATTGTTGTGACATGTCCACAGATGGCCTCTGAGGTACTACGAAAACATGATGAAGTTTTTGCCTCCCGTCCCACCACCTTCGCCTCGGGCATATTCAGCTTCGAGTACAAAGGCTCCATCTTCTCACCACACGGAGACCAGTGGAAGAAGATGAGGCGCGTCCTCACTGTTGAGATCCTCGCCTCGTCCATGGAGCGAAAGCTCCACCACCTCCGGAAAGAGGAGTACGACCACCTTGTGAGGTACATTAATAAAACTCATTGCAGCGACATGGCATGTCCAGGCAACATTGTCAACGGCCGTCATGTCACCCAACACTTTGTTGGTAACATGATAAGAAGGCCTGTGTTCGGTAAAAGATACTTCAGTGACCTACCAGCTTCATCCACTAGTGGGCCTGGACATGATGAGGTGGCACATGTTGCCGCTCTCTTCACGGCCCTCAACCATCTCTACAGCTTTTGTGTGTCCGACTACTTCCCTGCCCTCATAGGCCTCGACCTGGATGGCCATGAAAAGGTTTCCAAGGATGCCATGCAAACAATCAACCGGTTGCATGATCCTATTATAGAGGAGCGGATGCATGAAAGGTCATCCACTCTTGAGAAAGTGCCCTGAGACTTTTTGGACGTTTTGGTTCATCTTAAAGATGCAGAGGGACAACCAATGCTTTCCCTAGAAGACATTGGAGCACAAACAGCGGTTAGTATGTCATCTTAACCTCAATAAAAAGTTTCTTCATTGTTCTTCAATCCATTTTATCTGTGTATTGACCTTTTCTGTTGCGTTATACTGATTACTTTATTTATTCTCAAAGACTGGTGCAGGAATCTGACATTCCTCAGCTAAACTATCTCAAATCGTGCATCCGGGAGACCTTCCGTTTACACCCATACCATGCTCTTAACGTACCCCATGTCGCCATGGCGGATACAACAATTGCTGGTTACACCATCCCCAAGGATAGCCACATACTTTTAAGCCGGCTTGGACTTGGCCGCAATCCCAAGAACTGGACTGAACCACTGGAGTTTCAGCCTGAGAGGCATTTGAACACTGCGAATGTACTTCTCACTGATCCGGGCATACGTTTCATTTCATTTAGCAGTGGGAGGAGGGGCTGTCCTGCGATTTAACTTGGTACCTCTATGACAATGATGTTGTTCGCAAGGATGTTGCAGGGATTCACTTGGACAAAGCCTCCCGGCGTTAAGAGTGTCAGTCTCCAAGAACGCAATGCGGGCCTTGCACTAGCTGAACCCCTTGTTCTGCAAGCTACACCATGATTGGCTGCACATCTCTATATATGATCCAATTAAATAGATTTAATATGCGTTTTCTCATTTATGTGTCAATAAAATGTATCTGGAACTAGTGTATGTTACATGTTTCTGGCGCTACGTTCGGCTCTCTTGTAATGTTATGACACTGCATGTGTGCAGAAACAAAGAAGCAATCGATGGTTGCATCACTAATGTAATGTGTGTACTTATCATTATGTAAAACAAAACCTCTGTATTTTCCATTATGGTGTACCATGAAATAATCCTTGGAATTGCACAAAAGTTTTATGTTTATGTTGTATACATGCCTGGCTGTACAATTGTGTGCGCAGCTTTGACCCCGTCTTACAATTATGGCATTCATGCATTAATATGTTCTGTATTGCCAACTTATTGTTCTATGAACTAAGTTTTTTCTTATTCTATTAACTAGGTTTTTTTTGTGAGAAATCTTTTCTTCTGAGATATAAAAGCTGTATCATGATGCATTTTAGTAGAAAGAAACTTATACACAATGATTAACGAGCCGGGCAGGTTCGCCATCACCGAAATGGCGAAAAAACGGAAAATGCTCATCCGAATCAGGCTCAAGGCCCGGTTCATTTCCCTTTGAAACAACCAAAATTCTGAAGAACTAGACTGCGGCAGATTCTGCTTAATATTCAAGTGAAACAGGTTGTTCAAAGAAATGGCTTGGCGCTTGAAACGATGTGAGAATTCTTATTTTGGAAGTAATTTTCTAGTTTTCATATGTTTAATTAATTGTATTTTGCAGGGCAGTGTATTGTCAGGCTAGTAGTTATTGTTGATAATGCTACGAGTAAGTTCTTGCTGTTTGGTTTGTACTGTCAGCTTTTCGTTTATTGCTGCAGGTTCTTCATTTCAATAATTTCGCTTCATTTCATCAGTGCAACAACAAAGACAGAAAGAAAAATTTGTTTCTGAATTACACGGGCAAAGTTGCTATAGTAATTACAATTTTCGGCATAAACTTCAAACTGGTCTAAATAACAGAATCGTCGTTATCCACAGGTGTTTATGGAATAGACTACCTACATGTGGCATAGATCATATCATACATCGTACAAGTTGCATCCAAGCAATGAATTCTATATCTAGTATTGCAAAAGGAAAAAAAATATCAGTTTTAAGTAGAGTATAATAGGTGGGGATAGAGTTTCCATGTTTATATTGTACCAATCTGCTCATTTTTTTAGGTAGCATGATATTAATTGCTTTACTAACTAGGGAATTAAAAAGGTGATTGTTCCTAAGTATTTTCAGTTTTTTCTTAATTTTCTTAGATTAATTGTGCATTTTGTTGAATTTTATTTTTCTTAATTTCATATTATAAAAATGTGATAAGTTTTAATTTTTCTGGAAATTATAATCTAATATATTTGTACTGTTTTCTAAACACTTATGGCCTTTCGGTTTATGTCTGAATCTTTCTTTTTAAATTTTTGTCCGGCAGACAGTCAGACCTGCAAATCCGTTGGAATGCAATTTTTGTCAGTTATTGATTTATTTTATGTGTTTTCAAGAATTTGGTTATTTATATATTTCTTTATGTCGGGTGATCTGCCATGTGTTCTGTTGACGATCTTGTCAATGGTTGATTATGAATCCCTAATCTAATTGTGGAGCCATGTTAACAACAAATACAAAATAGTACATGTCTCCGGGGAAAGGGCAGGTCTGGGACTCCCAGCCACCTCATTTAAGAAATAACTCCAACTTTATTTGTTTTATTTGTTTTACAAGTTCTCTTTATTAGTTTCATTAACTTTAAAAATATGCAGAAACGATGTTTATAAATCATATGCATATATGTATCTCAAAAGGTACTTTTGAAATATGTAATTTTGTTGATTTGAGGAATATGCTATTATAAAATTTTGCTGGTTGATATAATTGATGGTGGATTTATTAATTCTTGTTTATAGCCTGCAGAGGCGGAGAATGGATAGTCATGCACTTTTGCTAGAATTAATTTCCACTGTGCTCTTTCGGGTTCTGATAAGAAAAGTCCTCGTGTTCGATATTGTCACGGTCTCCTATGCTAAATTACATACCATATATCATGCTATCCTGGAGTAGTTTTGCATAAAGGCCGTATTGACTCATAATATGGCATCTAGGAGATACGTACAATGAGTACACACCAGATCTCTGCATGGTTAAGATGTTCATCACGGCGATCGACGTCTTCTAGTCTATATCGATGACCTCCCAGTCATTGCTTTTACATGTTCCCTGGTTTAAACAAGGCAACGAGCTTTGTCCATCACGCGTGTGGTTGGTGGATGCATGACGAAGAAGACTCTGGTACCCTGAAGGGTTGGGTGTATTTTTCAGTTTTATAAGAATGTTCTGGTAAGGGTTTGTGCTACATAATATATGGCCGGTGCCCTTTTTGGAAAAGAAAAAAATGCACACGGCCGACACCCGGTTCAAGTAGGCTTATTTATTTTTTTCCATACTTGATTACTTGTCTTATTGGTGATGTTGCTTTACCAAGAAAGCTGGACGAAACCCTAGTTTCTGAAAAATGCCTATCGCTTTTAACACCAAAATAGAATGTAATACATGTCCCCAGGTGACAGGGCAATTCCAAGACTGGGACTCACAACCAACCTTAGCTTGTCTTCTAGCTGTGACATGTGATTATCACAATCACGGACACTAGCCGGTCCTCCCTGAGACGATATGCACAATCGCACGGGTGAAACGCGCGGGGTAGAATCGTTTCGGGAGCACGTGCCTACGTACTAAAACGTCAAAGGTCGTCACATCTGCAGCAGCTGGCATATGTGACACCAGTACGTGACGTACATCTGAAAAACGGCGGCAGCACTACCGTTGGCCGTTTTGTCCTCAAGCTTCGCAGGCGTCGTGGCAGCGGCTTATCCAGCATCACTGGGAAGCTTCAAGAGTTTGTGTAGGCTTTGGGTGCGCTTGTCTGTTTTTGTCCTAGGGGGCAGTGGCGGTGTGCCATGTTCCGGTGCTTCCGCGTCGGCTTGGTTAGCATCAATGCTGTCAACGATTGGACGTCGAATTTAGCTACACAACTTCATCTCTAAGATGTTTGACGGTTCACGTTAGAGTACAATGCAATGCTCACCCAAATCTAGAAGTGGGGAGCCTACCGAAGCGGCTGCGACGGCACACCATCGGTCCATCTTGGAGATTGGAGGAGTGAAGCATCCTAGGGACCTAGTTGTAATATTTTTCTTTTTTAGGGTTGTCTTGTACTGTTGATCTGTGGCTAATGAATCTGGGGGTCTTTTCGGAAAAAATTAAAAAATAAATCTACTATACAACCTTATTTTTTTATAAACATATTGTTTTCTAATAGTTTCTAGCTTATACTAATCTTCCAAATTTTATGATCTTCTTTTATGTTTGTCTCTGTCTTTTTGCACCGGAAGGGTCGTAGAGTATGCAATTCTTGTCAAGGTACCAAGAGGTAGTCGCGGAATTGATAGTCAGGTTGGAAAATCATCTGCTTGGCTGATCACACCACTTTGATGAAGATCAAGGACGAGCCGAAGGCGCGTCGCTGTCATCGCCCCTCACCGAAGCCGGACAAACCTTATTGTAGTAGATAGTTTGGAAGTCGTCGTGTCAAGGCCTCATAGGGCTAGCGCACCAGAGTAGTGACCATGGCCGATGAAAACATTTGTAGTTCAAAAGGATCAAACGTGTAAGCACCCAAACAAAGACGAAGGAAGACCGGTTCCAAATAGATCCACCAAAGACTAGCACTGACCGAATCCCATGAGATCCGATGGAGACACACCTCCACACACCCTCTGACGATACTAGACACACCATTGGGACGGGGATAGAATGTGGAGAAATTATTCCTACCGAGGGACATCATCGTCTCCACACAACCCCAACCAAGATGTTAAATCTAATAAAAAAGGCCATCAGTGGCGTTGATGGAAGGGAAGCCTTGGGAACTTTTGTTGTGGAGGAGGAAAGAGAATAATTTCATGATATTGATCATGTCACCTTGATTAAGTAGATGGGCGGCAACGAAGAACGCTATAACACTAACTTCTTCAAATTACAAGATTAAACTTTACATTCCTTATGGATCATTCATGCTCATGCACGATTAATAGTTAAGCTTGGGAAAAATGTATGAGCGGATCTTACACGCTTCGTTTCCACAGTTGGATCTTGATATTCCGAAGAATGTTCTTGGATTATCCCTTTAAATTTTCTATGAAAGAGTAATTAATTGCAATGCGCAAATCTGATATTTATTTTGTATTTCTTTATAGATATGCCTGAAAAGTTCAAGATTATGATATCTCCTAAATATGCTCATGGAATAGCAATTTTTCATATGTGGTACATCACCAGACGAGCATCCAGAAGGAACGATGAGCACTGGTACTACGTCTGCCGCTACAAGCCCTAATACGCATGATTGAACATCTATTAAGGAAGATAGGTGGCACTGGAAATGGCTTGCCATTCCGAGTCACCGAGCTTTGTGAAGTCTACCATTCCATAGTAGGCACTATATCCAAAGTCCCTATAGTTATAAACATCGTCTTCGTCACCTCCATTTAGGTAAGCGGTAGTACTCGATCAATCGGATTAGACAAGTACAAAAACGACCATTAGAGGAGATCAACAGAGATGATTCCCATAGCTAAAACCTCTAGTCATGTAACATCCCACTTTTCCAAATTAGGATGTTAATAGAAGCATAGCACCTGCATATCATTGTTTCATGCAATGTTGGAATGTTCAAACTGGTTTTCAACTCAGACAAAAGCGGAGATATGACTTCTTGAAAGTAATGTTGGAATACCTTTGATAGAGCTTCATTGCATATACGGGTCTTCTAAAAGAAATTATGGGGACTATCTGAACCATAAAGTATTGTAGGAAACTATTATAAAGGCCCGTAATAGATATTCTAAATAAAATATTTTTAAAACATGCACGTGAGCTGAATTTTGTTCCCAAGCTCAATATTATTATTTTGATTTATTGTGATCTGTATGTATTTTTCTAAAATCGGGTTGTCAATTATATATATAGGCCATAATGAATTTAGGAAAAATATTAGAGATGCTCTTGTATTTGGACCGATCGACACCGTCCTGATAACCCAAATCCCAGTCCACACAGCCTTTAGAAAACTCCTTATAGGTGTGGTCACATTAGAAAACTCCTTATGGGGCTGAAAGAAGTAGTGTGAAAATTAAGTGTGTCAGAATCTCAAACTATCCATTATCCATGGCTGCGCGATTGAATGAGGAACTACTAATCCAACTTCTGTTAGATTGGCCAGCAAAATATCAACCCTTCTTAGTGTATCAAATACACATTTGTACATGTCTCCAGGTACAGGCCAACTTGACTGGGACACACGACCAACCTTGGCTCGTCTTCTAGCTGTGAGCCTGTGAGTGATTATCAGTCATGGTCATTGGCCGGTCTTCAATGGTTTGGCTACATATGACCGTGTACTGCAGAAAGATTCTCTGTGAGGAAGAATCAAAGCAACCACGCTCGCTCTATCACGCATTAATTATTGGTAGTCAGAGGACGTGCGAGTGTCATAATTTCACTCTATATATGGCTGCTCAATTTGTGGTCATGTACTGCAAACAAATAGCCTATGTTTGTGGACGAGAGAAAAAAAGAGAAGATTCAAAGCAGCATCGGTATGGACGAGAGAAGAGAAGATTCAAAGAAACCACACCCGCACGATCGAGAGTTGATTTGTGGACGTTAAGAGCGCGTACAAGGTTGTCACATCTGATGTACATATATATCACACGAGATACCTCTCTCCTGTGCCCACATATATGGAAACTTGGAAAGTGAGAGAGGGAGACATGTACGATGCCATGAAAAGGAGCAAGAGAGAGACATATGACCAAGCAAACCTCTCAGCGACGATGCTGCAACGAAACGTTTGGTGCATAGTTCATTTTATAAGAATCGCTAAAGTTAGCTGACAAATTTCATTTTTAGGCTTAGAGCCGAACTGTTTGTTCATCTATGTTGGTTTCTCCCTCCCAACTTTTATGTCGCTATAAATGCTTGAGGGTGGATTTAATGTTTCGTCTCCCGCTAAAAAAAGGAATTAATGTTTGGTCGTTATAGCCAACTAGACGATACCCCGCGCGTTGCTGCGGGAACGATTATATAAAATGAATAGAAAATTTGGGCTTATAGAACTATTTTTTCAAGGGAAAAAGATTTACATAACATGTAATATAGATACATGAAGCAATTTAGTAACCCTCCTCAAGTGTTCCACTATGAAAAGAAGTAACATTCTCATAAGCCATCTCGGGCGCTGAGAGAAAGTGTTTACAAACTAATGGGTGGAAGCATACGATGAATCAGCTATTGTATGTACTCAATAATGAAAACTTTGATCAACTTTGCGATGAAAGGTCACAACCCTGATATACAGGATGTATTGGTGTAACCATTAACATATCACATGTTTCTTTTATTCCCAACAAAAGAAATCACCTGTGTGAGAGGACCCATGCATATGATTCCTACAATGGAAATACGAGTAGTAGTAACAATTAAATTTATGTAAACAGTGGACCAAATTGTTACTTTGTGAAGTCAATTAATCTATTTATTTTTTCCATGCAGAAGGAGAATAATTGCCCAATATTTTTTTCAGAAAATTAACCCAATGTTTAAGAAAGTTCGTATGGGTGCTGCAAGATTATCTGTTAGGCTGTGTAGCACACATAAGAAATAACATGATTTGGCTATCTAAGATATGCAGAATGCAATGCAATGCATGTGTAGTGCAGATAAAAATCAAAATTTTGTAAAAGATGGGGCTCGTACGTACCAAACCTGCCAGATGGTTTTATATGAAATCAGAATTAGGATTAGGCTGCACATCAAGAAGCGCTAATTCATTCTCAGTCATTTATACTATGCGGAGAACAACATGGAATTGGGCTGCACAGTGTTCCAGCATGTACATCTTCGTAGGAAAATAACAAACTGAAGATCAACACAGGAGCACTTGACCTTAAACTGCAGAAGCGTTGTTGTTGTAGTCCGTAGGTCGCTGTTCTTGCCAAGTTCAAGCTAGCAAGCACCTCGGATCTACCAGCAAGCGGCACAAAACGTGCAAACACAACATAAGAACAGGAAATTAATCTGATCACAAAGAAAGAAATCCAGAACATATAGGAGGCTCGAGCTCACCATTGGTACTGATCTTCTTCGGAGCTGTGCAGACCATGGAAATCCATCAAAAAATACAGAAGATTAATCCTCCAAATCACCATCACAAATCCAAAAATACAACAGCTAATAAGTGCATGCACTGACGGCCTGACGGGCCAATCGCAAGGAGAAGAGATGCTCATGCTCTTTTTTAGTTGGGCTTGCGGGTGTTCATAGCGACATAAAGAGGGCATTTGTGAGGCCAGCGATGTTCTCCTTCCCGAACTCATCCGCTGGAAACGTGGCCGCAACAGGGATGGTCTTGGTACGTCTGAGACCGTCGAGGCGAGGAGGGCCTGGAGCAGAGCAACGCGTGCGCACACGTACTCGCTTGGCTTCGCAGGTATGGCCGCATCAGGCACGGCCGTTACACCGGAATCGGGCCGCGACGGTGATGGATGCGTCTTGTGCGTCTGAGGACGCCAGCGCGAGGAAGCCCGGAGCAGAGCGGCGCGTCCGAGGTTGCCCGCGTCAGTAGAGCCGGGAGCAGACCAACGGCCTGCGCAACATGCTGATTCGGCTACGCGAGGATGGCTGCATCGATGAGTCTTTCCACTTCCAGGGATAGCTAGAGCTCCGATGTGCCTACAATCAGAAGGCCCATCAGCGACGAATTGCAGGGATCGCGGAACGGGAAGCAGTGCGTTGGAGCCGAAGGAAGAGTTCAGGGGACGAGGAGGCCTGGGAAAGCCGAGGGGAGGGGAACGGGAAGAATAAGCGCTGGCCAGGGAGAGGAAGAGGAGAAGGCCAACTCGCTCGCCTCAGTTTCCATACTGTATTGATTGCGTGGCTCATAATAAATCGAAAGTGGAACATGCGTGCTAATTAAAAGAAAGGTAGAACACACTGAACTGTGACGAGAGGTGAACAGGAGGCTGCGTTCAATTAGCAGTAGTAACTGAAGCTGACGTGCATGTTTTCTATTGTGGTGGGGAGTGTGGGCCCCGCATGAAAGCCTCTAACTAAATGCTGAACAGGAGGTTGCGTTCAATTAGCAGTAGTAACTGAAGCTGACGTGCATGTTTTCTATTGTGGTGGGGAGTGTGGGCCCCGCATGTAAGCCTCTAACTAAATGCTAATGTGGCAGCATTGCTGATGTGGATAGGCTGCATGTCAAGAGAAATATCATAGTGGGGATGAACTATTTAGGTATTATAGATAACCAACTAGACCAACAACCTTTTCTCTAAGTTTTGTAACCGATAACTTATTTGTACGTACGCAAAAAACCCAAGAATCATCGACCCAATTTAAACGAAAAAAATCATGAAATGGGATGAGCAGGTGGTAACCCACAGGACAATTTGTTCATCACCCCAGGAACGAGGTTGATGTCGGTGTTTGTCGTCAGATCTAACGGTGGTCTAGTAGGTCAAGACGGTAATTATGTGAACCATACTGTTACCGCATTCTTATGTTCATATGCTACAACTATCAACTTGGCAATAATGTACTAGTTACCATGTGCCTATGCTGAACTCACCAAGACGACAATTATTTAGTTACCCAATTGTAAATTCTACAGTTAGCAACATGATTATTATGTAGTTACACTGTTGCATATATCATCGTTACCCACATGGCAATTATGTAGTTACCCAGTTGTTCAGGCTATAATTAGGAACATCACACAAATATGTTACCAAGTTGCCCACGTTACAGTTACCAACCCAACACAACTCACTACACTATAACTGTTGATTGGTGGAAATTAACTGTAGGGAGAAATACCTGAATAAAGGCAACCGAAATCATGTTACTGCCACCAGAAATACTTAAGGGCAGAGAATTGCCGGCGCGAGTTGACAAATGAGGACATATACACTGCAAACAATATATTTTTCATTGTAACTACTGGCAAAGTTCAAGCATGGCCCACTGCTTGCCGGGACCGTCTGTGGCGCGGGAATGAAATAATTGGGTCCAAACGCGCTGGCATGAAAGAGGGCGCGAGAGTCGAAAACAACCAAAAATAGTTATATTCATGGACCTAACCAGTTCTACCCAAATTAGAGCCTCCTCTCCAGACCTCCACCCCGACCAATGCCACTGTCGAACCCCTCCACCCTCGACCGAATCTACCATGGCCGAACCCCTCCTCCAACATGTCCGGCCGTGGATCTTTTGGTGAGGTCTCATGATATTTATCTTCATGTGTATTGTGTGAAAGTATGTACAAGGCTGAACTAGAGAGAGGGGATGCACCATCTCCCTTAGCTAGCCATGCGGCGGAGAATAGCTTGGTGAGAAAGAGTCTCGAAAAGCTATGAAGACCATACCATGGATGATTCTTCGTCAATTAACGAAGACACCTACCAACATTGCTGGTTTTCTAGACCTTTTGCCAACACATGCATGACTTTGGCCTGAATATCGCATTGTGTTTACTAAGGTGGGGTCGAATGGTTCTTGGGGCCTTTCATAAGCGAGAAACAGTAGAACTTTTTTTCATAACAGTAGAACTATTAATTTGCTAAAAAAACAGTAATTATTGGTAGGTGTCTAATTTCTTTGAATGCATAGTAGGAATAGATACTATTTCATCTTGGTGAGTGGTGTCCAGGACTAATTTTTTTGTAGGTATTGATTTTGTTTCATACTAGAGCAATATAAATGAGGAAGCCTTTGCTCAAGAATTTCAGCAGTGATTCAAGAGACCGTGTATTTGATTGATGTACGTAATTTATTGTGGGGCAATATTTACCTTTTTTAGTTTTTTAACACAATATAGATGCAGACGCTCATACATACACACATACACTGATCCCTATGAATGCACGCACGCACACCCTATCCTGATGAGCACCCTGAGAGATTGAGTCGGCACATCATCTTGAGATTGATCAAGTCGTCACAGACGCCTTCGTAGTCGACGAGACATATCTCCCACTGACCGCACATTGTTGGAAGGCATGAAATAAACTCAGGAAAATCCGAGCACCTCTAGGACATGAACTCTGGTGGGTTATGGATAGCACTGTCCTCCTAATCATCCAACAACATATTGGTTCACCCATGTTTAGTTGTATATGGCAATATTTTAGCTAACCATTTTACCATAATGACAGCATGACGTTTTGTTTCTTCTGGGTGGGCATGAGTTAACATCAAGTACGACTAGTAAAAAAACACCTATTAGTCCCGGTTCGTAAGGGCCTTTAGTCCCGGTTCATGAACCGGGACTAATGGGTCGTTACTAATACCTCCCCCCTTTAGTCTCGGTTCTAACACGAACCAGGACAGATGGTCCTCCACGTGGCTGGTGCGCCGAGCCCAGGCAGGGGGGCCTTTGGTCCCGGTTGGTGGCTTCAACCGGGACCAAAAGGCATCCACGCGTCAGCATTCCAGTGGTGGGGTTTTTGTTTTTTTAAAGGGGGGGGGGTTGGGGGTTAATTTAGGTGTTTCATATATTGTGTTAGCTAGCTAATTAATAGAGAGAAGTGTTCTCTCTTATGTCCGTGCTTGGTCGACGCTACGTACTATATACATATAGCCCTCGACACGCTAGCTAGTAAGAAAATGAAGGGAACCATTGAGTACAGAAGTTCGTCATGCATACCGAGAGAAATGACCGATCGACCTCTCCTTCTCCGAGAGATTGGTCGAACAACAAGTTTTCGTATCATGTACGTCCGACGCTACTGGCTACATACATGTAAAATATATAAGATCTCTCAATTACAGTCCCCTAGCATTTGAAATCAACTTCCACATGGTATTCTCCGGCTTTATTGATGACGTGGTCAAGAAAGAATCCCGCCAATTCCTCTTGAATTGCTTTCATGCGATTTGGTTCTAGGAGTTCATTCCGCATCTGCCACGTCTAATTTGAAGAAGGGGGTTAATTAATACATATATATATGAATGAAACTCAAAGAAATGATGGTGTAATAAAATGAAATTGTGAATATTATTGCTTACGCACTTCATATTGTCTTTGAGAGTAGCCCCGCTTGTTTTTCAAAGTCGCGGTGTGGATGAACTCGCACACGTAGTATCCACAGAAATCATTCCCTTGTTCCTGCCACAAGCACTTTACGAGAAATAGAGGTCAATCAAACTGATAATGAAGCATTATAAATGGCATTGATGAAAGTATAGCTATAGAATCAACGGGAGATGCGCACAACTAGCTAGCTAGTAGTACTTACTTTCGGGTATGTATATCGCAGCTCCTTCGGCAGTCCCGGAGCTTCTGCGGTGAACTGTTTCCAAACCCTGCAAGACAAAGAAAATAATTATTATTACTTGAGATATCAGGAAATGAACAAAAAGTTGCCGCTATGGTGCGATAATGATCGATTGAACTTACTTGCTGAGCATTTCAGTCATGTCCGCATAGGTTTCGTGATCTTTCCGTCTCGATTCTAAGACGGTTACTAGTCCACGCTCAAGCTTAATCTCCAGAAGAATATAGTGGTACCTGCGCATGCATGCATAACTCAGCAATTACATTACTATAACCTCGCTCGAGTAATAAGGGAAACCGAATATGCAAACGATCAGTAACACTCACTTGCCGTTGTAAGGAAAGAGTATGGTATCTTTGTTTTGATTTTTGATCAACGATTGTAGCAAGTTGTCCTCGGCCTCTTTGACGTCCTTTTCAACCAGAAATTCATCTATGATATTTGTGTTAATGAACCCAATATCATAAATTTCATTTTTTTTGCACTCCACGATCTTCAATCTGCATAATATATTGAGGATAATTAATTATAAATACATGCAATGAAAGAGCCGAGCTATATATAGAGACTTAATGACAGAAATAGTACTTACATGCAGTAGCAAAAGACCGTTAATTTATCGAGGGTCTTTTGATTGAAGAACTCGAAGAACTCCTCAAATGGAACAGGCAACAGATCACTTCCAACGAGGTCGTGCTCCTCTTTAATTCTCAGATACAAAGTATTCATCCCCCCAGACTCTCTGCAGGTTTTCATGTACCAAGTATGGAATCTTCGCATCATCATTGTTACAGATTTTTCATCTTTGACGAGAGGCTTCCCGTACTCGTATTTGTGTTCTTCCACCTTCATGAAATCAGGAAGTGCATCGTCAGGCAGGTAATCTTGTAGATTGCCATAACCGGCCACCATCCCCGGAACATTAGTGACGATGTTGCCGCTAGACACATTGAGCGGGGGGCACGATTGGTTTGCTTGTTCGCCGAGCTGGTCAATTTTTTTCGCAGCTGCTCGTTCTTTTGCTCTTTGATGTCTGACAGTACTTCCCGACCGCTCCGCTTGGAGATATGTCTATTCAGTAATGCGCTCATAGTTGGTTCTCGGCGGAGACTTTGTCGGTTTCCTCAGGGCATCGAGAGTGCGCTTTGCTTTCACCGGATCTACCTTCTCCTCTGGAGGTGGATGTCTCTTTGCTTTCACCCCTTCAAAGAACTCCTTCACATGGGTCTGCACGATCGTATTGTTTTCCTCCTCGGTCCTCTCGTACGGTAACTTCTCTAGAGGCTTTAGAAGTGGACCGTATCTGTATTGCCTCTCTCCTCTTCTTGTGCTGCTAGACGCCGGAGCAGACGGAGCGGCTGCGGCGTCTGTCTTCTTTCGTGCTTGCTTACGAGGCGGAGGAGAAGGACTACGACGCGCCGGAGCAGCCGGGGCGGCGGCGGGTCTCTTCCGCCCTTGCTGGCGAGGCGGAGAAGGAGGATACCATCGTGCCATAATGTGGCAATTTTGAGACTTCGTGATACCATCCACGGGATAGCTGGCAGGAGCCGTCAAGACATGCTCCGGCTGAAGCAGCTCGGTGGAAGCCACGCTGCTTCTCCGCTGAGATGGCGGGGTAGCTTCAGGGGAAGCTTCGACAGGTCATTTGCTGCGATCTGCTGCTTCTCGTTCCTCTTCTCGTTCCTCTAGCCCCATTACCCTTTCGTGCAGCGCCTGCAGTTGGTCCTACTCCAGTTTCTTCCTCCTCTCGTGGGTTTTGTAACCCCCTGCGTCCGGAAAACCAACCTTCCACGGAATGGAGCCTAGCGTGCCTCGTGTCCGTCCAGGGTGCTCAGGATTCCCAAGGGCCATTGTGAGCTCGTCCTTCTCCCTGTTTGGAAGGAACGTCCCTCGCTGCTCTGCATCGATATAGTGTCGAAGGTTCTTGACTGGTATTTGCAGTTGCTCGTCCGTCCACTGGCACTTCCCTGTTACAGGGTCCAAGGTTCCGCCAGCCCCGAAGAACCAAGTCCGGCAACGGTCTGGCCAGTACATTGTCTCTGGTTCGATCCCTTTTTCAAGCAGATCATGCTCAGCCTTGGACCACTTAGGCCGGGCTTTGCGGTAGCCACCTGACCCCGTGCGATGGTGAAGCTTCTTCTTTGCATCATTTTGCTTGTTTGTCGCCGACATCTTCTTACTCTTTTCCGATGTCTTGTGGGCCACAAATGCAGGCCAGTGATCTTTGATCTTCTCATATTTGCCAATGAATTCTGGTGTCTTTTCTTTCTCGACAAACTGGTTCAGCTCTTTCCTCCACCTCCTCATTAGGGTTGCCATGTTCTTAAGAGCACAAGACTTGATTAATTGCTCTTTAACTGGCTTCTCCGGATCCTCCTCTGGCGGTAGGGTGAAATTTGCCTTCAGCTGAGTCCAAAGATCTTCTTTCTGCATATTATTGACATAAGACACCTCATGGTCTTCCTCCTTAGGCTTATACCATTGATTGATGCTGATCGGGATCTTGTCCCTAACAAGAACCCCGCACTGAGCAGAAAATGCCTTCCTTGTCCGGATGGGTTCAATCGGTTCGCCGTCGGGCGTGATTTCTATGATCTCAAACTTTTCATCCGAGCTCAACTTTTTCTTCGGGCCTCGTCTCGTTACCGAAGTTGTGCTCGATCCGGAGGGCTAGAAATTATAAGGAAGAAAGACGAGAGTAATTAATATGTGTACATATACCAAAACAATGGATGCATCAATTAACTAGTCAGCACGGGCTTAACTAATATATATATATACCTGGCCGGACTCGGTTCGGTCACCGGAGCAGTCCGCACGGTCTCCTTCTTGTACCTCCATTGTGTCACCGGAGCCATCATGAACATAGTCCTCTTCTTGTACCGGCATTAATGGGTCGAAGCCATCATGAACATAGCCCTCTTCTTCACCCAGTCCTTCCTGACCATCGGTGTCGTTGAGAAATGACGCAACTTCATCACTTCCTTGTGCGATTATGTGCCCCAACATCGCTTCTGTTTCTTCGTCTCGGGAGTGCTCCATAGTTTCTGCAAATATTTACAACATGTCAATTATTATTCAAACATGGTACAGATGGATATATATATATATATATATATATATATATTAGTGGCAAACATAGAACTAGCTAGCTAATCACAATAAGGAATCATGTTAGTGGCCTCGACGCTGCTTCTCTAGGGTTTGGGGTCGCCTCGACACAATGCTTCAAGGGTTTGGGGTGGCCTCGACGACAACGCTGTTTTAACTTGGTAAATTTGGGTGGCCTCAAGAGAGTTAATTTGTCGGGTAGGGGCGCGGCGGGAGGGGGTAGGAGACCAACATCGTTTTCTCTCTAGGGTTTGGGTGTCCTCGAGAGTTTTGGTCGAGCGAGAGGGCCGAGGGGGGTGCTGCCGTTGTATAAGTTATCACGGTCGAGAGGGGGTATATATATCGACCGCCCCTCATGTCGAAGTTATCTCGAGGGGGTTATATCGACAACGACGCGACATACATATACATGGGAAAATAATGTTATCGGGGAGGGGGTATCGGTACCCCCCCCCCTCGTGTTGAAGTTTCTTCTTTCTCCTCTATTCCTTTCTTCTTCTACTACTCTTCTTTTTCTTCTTCTCCCTCGAGAAAGGAAAATAAGGAAAAGGAAGAAAAGAGGAAGAAGGAAGAAGAAAAAAAAGAGGAGAAGAACATACTTTTGGGTCCTGTATTTCTACACAATATGTTCCCCTTTGAGAGGTTCATGGGTGTCTTAAAGAAATATATTCATAACCATGCTAGGCCAGAAGGAAGCATCTCCAAAGGCCAGAAGGAAGCATCTCCAAGGGCCATCTTAAAGAAATATGTTCAGCTAGTGATGTATTCAATATTATATCTATTATTCGAGATGATGTATTCGAGACGATGTATTCGAGATTATACTAAATTGTTTTATATTTCTTTTGGCATAGTTAAATAAAAGCTATGGCGGACAATACCGACAGAGAGAGAGAACAGACCATACTCGATATCATACGCGGGCCAGATGATGATCAGAATGAAGAAGATTTTGACGGCTCCGAATTTCTAAATAACACCGGAGAGGGTGATATGATATTCGATCGCGACGACCGAGAAGATGAAGTCATGAACTACGACAAAGAACATGTTGATCCTGAAACAACAAACACCGGCGAGGTATATATATTTATATAAGCAGGAATCTGGTGATCATCGCATGTTTTAAATGAGTTGAAGATATATTAACGAATCGATCTTTCTTCTTTCAGCCATCCGAATCGAGCAAATCTTCAGGAAAAAGGACGAAACGAGGCCCGAACAAAAAGTTGAAGGAGGGCGTAAAGTACAATATCGAGGCAATCAGACCTAATGGCGAACCATTAGCGCCTAAGAAGATTGCGGACAAGTTCGTTCGTCAGTGCGGAGTTCTTGTGAAGGACCAACTCCCGATCTCCCTTCAAGAATGGAGAAAGCCAGCAAATCCACGTCCAGATGTTACTTTTGTCGACGAGAATCAAAAAAATCTGCTTTGGGATACTCTCATGGAACATTTCACCCTACCAGATAATTTCACAGAAGCAGACGTGCGGAAAGTCAAGGACGCTGCTTTTAGGAAGATGGCGGTTGCATTCAAGAACCACAAGAGAATGACGTGGGAGAAGTACGTCAAGGGAGGAAGGAAGACTCCAGTATTCGAGGGGATACTAGAGAATCAAAGTGCTCATTGGGACGATTTCATGAAATTCAAGGATTCAGAATTAGCTAAGGAACGGTCGAGAATAAACAAGAAGAATGCCGAAAAAAGGATAAGTTCCATAATCTGGGGCCAGGTGGCTACGCGGTGGCAATGCCTAAGTGGGATAAGTCTGAGAAAGAGATGGAGGATGCAGGTGTCACTCCGGTTAGTAAGAGCTGGCCCCCCAGGTGCAGGACTTGGTTCTATGCGCATGGGGGGGAGTTGGACCCGAAGACAGGCAATGTTTCGACGAAGGCATGTCTGAACGGAGCCGACGATGCGCTACTTGTTGCAATAGAAGAGGCTCGATCGGGGGTGTTCCAGCCCAACAGAGAGAACGACGAGCTTACGCGTGCCCTGGGAAATCCTGAACACCCGGGAAGAACACGAGGCAAGGGCGCTATTCCGTGGTATGAGGGGTTTTCGGACTGGAACGCCGACTACAGAACCCGTGCGAGAAAGAAGATTGCGGAGGAGAAGAAGAGGAAGATGAAGGAGGAGCAAAGGAAGCTCGACTATGAACGCCTTCAAGGCCTAGAAGCAAGTCAAGCGGAATTGGCAGCTAAATTCCAGCGGCAGTAGGAGCAGATCGACTCACTTAGCCAGCAAAGGGGGTCTCAGCAGCTGCAGCAGCTAGCGGATGATCCAACATTGGATACCACCGCCCCATCCATGCCGAGAAGCAGCATGGGTTCCGCCCCGGGCGACGCAGCAGTGCTGGATAGATACCCCGTGGATGACATCACGGAGAACACTAACTGCGAGCTACACTTCAGAATGAAGAACATATCCATGAAGGTGGCGGACGCCGTTGCTTTTTCAAATTCCCCCGAGGCAACCTTCCATTGCAACCCGATTCCAGCGGGCTATGCTCGTGTCTTGGTTGATGAGGTGGTGGACCAATATTCGGGGCTAGAGCTTGACATTCTTGGAGGTGATGAGGAGCACACACTCGGAGATGCCAAACATCGTATCATCCTATGGAGAAAGGATTGCATCATTTTTCGAAGGCCACCAACACTGCGTCACCCGACTCCTCGTCGAAGTCCGCCACCGAGTCAGCAGACTCCCGCTCCTCCAAGTCCACCAACGCGTGAGGCCACTCCTCCTCCTCCAAGTCCGGCAAAGTGTCAAGCCACTCCTCCTCCATGTCCGACACAGCGTCAGACGTCCACTCCTCCTCCAAGTCCGGCACAACCTCAGGCCACTCCTCCTCCAAGTCCGGCACAGCTTCAGGCCACTCCTCCTCGTCCAACTCAGCCCCGTCAGCCGTCTCCGCCGCCTCAACAATCGCAGAAGAGACACCCCGCAGCTATGGTGCGTAGCGGTACCAGTCGAGGTCATAGTACAGGAAGTACAGGCGGAGGCAAGCGATATAAATATGGTCCAAACCTCACTACTCCTCTTCCTGTGAGGGCTTATGATAGGACCGAGGAGCAAACCAATGCCATAGTGCGGGCAGAAGTCGACGCCCATTTTGGACCGAAACCGCCACCACCGCCAAGGGAGAAAGTGCCTGTGGAAGTAGTTGACCACTTCATTCGTATGGCTCAACCACCAGCTCCTAAGCCTGTTGACACAGACTATGAGCGCCACATCAGGAAGTTACATCGACAACGTCTACAGAAGGAGGCGAGCTCGAGCTCGAGCAAACAACAAGCAGCTGTCGAAAAATGCGGGAAAACCGTTGCCCAGCTGGGAGAACAGGCGGCGCAATCGACCCCCCCCCCCCCCCGCTTGTTGTGCCGACAACACGTGACAGTACACGCGCCCAATATTATTGTGGCCAAACAGTTTACGTTCCCGAGGTGGGCGATGTGGTAATAACCCAGGAGCATATAATGCAGGCTGAGGAACTCAAGATCACTGTTGGACAACTCCTCGAGATCGAGGACATGCCTGTGATTACAGAGGAGGAAATAAAACGGAAATATGTCCGGGGCCAACCTTTGGTCAAGCCAGAAGATGTCAAGAAGCTCCCAACGAGAATGTATGAATTGCATCAATGGTACATGGACATTACCAAGAGATCCGATCGAGAGTCCCTCATGGTGTATGTCAAGAAGGATCATTACTACCATGAGAAAGTTGTGGCCGTTGAGTATTCTGAACTGTTTCAGTTATACAATCAAGACGCACTCGACAAATCTATCGTCAGTTGCTATTGTCTGTAAGTGATTTCTTTCTGTAATTTAAGTCTCAAGCTAGCTGTAGTGATCCTTTTGATCAATCATTACCTGTAATTATCCTCACTATATTCTTTTCTGTGGTATTATGCAGGATGAAGATGTATGAAATGAGAAAAGGTGGACGCTATGGCATTGGGTTCATTGACCCAAACACCGTTAATCAATACACATGGAAAATGAGCAAGTATTATGAAAAGCAGGTAGACGACAGCATGCTAGAGTTCTTGAAGCGCCTCAAATACAATGAAGATATACTACTTCCTTACAACTTCGAGTGAGTCACACTTTCTTGTACTACAAATTCTCTGTTTTTGCCTACTAGCTAGCTACATGTCTTTGCTTACATATGCCCGCTTAATTAAGACATGCAAACGTGTGTGCATGCAGATTTCACTGGATCTTGTGTATCATTAAAGTTGACGCCGGAACAGTTGAAATATTGGACTCGCTACTCAAAGCAAATAGTGACTACAACATCTTGTATGGGATAGTCAACAGGTAATTTCAATCATTATTAACTATATATCTCGGCCTATTTAGTTCGTCATTTCATGATATGAACTATTTAATAACCCCTTTATTCATTTTCTTTGTCGGCGGGCAGGGCTTGGGCAAGGTTTATCAGCGTCACGGAAGGCGAATGGAAACCACAGCTGAAATGGTTTCGATCCAAGGTAAGTAATTAAGTAGTACTAGCTAGCTAGCTAGCTGCCATCTCTTTAATTATCATGCTTGATTAATTATTATCTGATCAAATTAAATTCCATTCTCGTAATAAAGGCCCTGAAGCAGGCGCAGGGGACTAATCTGTATGCATACTGCGTTTGCGAGAACATTCGCATGATGGCGTCCGAAAGGAGCAGATCTCAAAGACAGGAATGGGTACGCTTGTCAGAACACTATTCATAATTTTTACACCATTATCGATATCTAGTCACACAACTAATACACATGCATATTGATCTCCTTCTTAACAGTTCAAAGAGGTGCGGGACAAGCTCCTAGAAACGGAGTGCGTAGAAGCACTTCAAAAGGAAATAGCGGGATTTTTGCTCGACCAGGTCATAAATCCGAAGGGAGAATACTATTACCCGCTACCGCCCCCATCGAACATGTCATGAACCACTTCCAATTGTCATCGTGCTCCGAAGGCACCAATTAGGCTAATGCCACTAGCTCCGAAGGCAACATGCATATGTAGGAGAAATTGTATATAGCTATACATGTGTGTATGTGTAAATTAATATGGTGGTTTGTGAGACATTGATGATATATATATATATATGATTGGTTCTACTAGAAATTCTATTTATATATATATATATGCATAACGTGTACAATGTGTAGTACCGTAAAATACTAGCAAACGAAAAAGAATTAAAATGGAAAACACAAAATTAAATGAAAAAGAAATCATAAAACCAAAAATCCCCCAAACATTTTAGTACCGGTTGGTGTTACCAACCGGTACTAAAGGGCTCCCGGCCCCCGGAGCTGGCTCGTGCCACGTGGTTGCCCTTTAGCACCGGTTCATGCTGAACCGGTACTAAAGGGGGGGGCCTTTAGTGCCAAAATGTTAGTGCCGGTTCCGAAACCGGCACTAAAGAGCCTTACGAACCGGTGCTATTGCCCTGTTCTGCACTAGTGCTTGTACACACCGCGGAAGAGGATGCAGTCATTAGGGCATGCATGTATCTTCTGCACCTCCAATCCTAGAGGGCATACGACCTTCTTTGCTGCATATGTACTGTCGGGCAATTCGTTCCTTTGGAAGCTTCTTCTTCAATATTTTCAGTAGCTTCTCAAATCCTTTGTCAGGCACAGCATTCTCTGCCTTCCACTGCAGCAATTCCAGTACGGTACAACCCTTTTTTGTGATCGAACTTTAGCTTCTCCTTTTGACTTTCGCATTGCGTCCTTGCATCGACAATGACCCGGCGGAGATCATCATCATCGGGCACATCGTCTGGTTCCTCTTGATCTTCAGCAGCTTCGCCCGTTGCAGCATCATGGTGCACATCGTCTTCTTCCTCTTGATGTTCAGTAGCATCACCGTATTCAGGGGGCACATAGTTGTCATCGTACTTTTCTTCTTCGCCGTCTTCCATCATAACCCCTATTTCTCCGTACCTCGTCCAAACATTATAGTGTGGCATGAAACCCTTGTAAAGCAGGTGGGTGTGGAGGATTTGCCGGTCAGAGTAAGACTTCGTATTCCCACATATAGGGCATGGACAACACATAAAACCATTCTGCTTGTTTGCCTCAGCCACTTCGAGAAAATCATGCACGCCCTTAATGTACTCGGAGGTGTGTCTTGAACCGTACATCCATTGCCGGTTCATCTGCGTGCATTATATATAATTAGGTGTGTCAAAAATCATTACAGAACATCATGAATAGATAATTAAGTGACCAAATTAATAGAAGTTCATCATCACATTAAAACCAAAGTACATACATAGTTCTCATCTAACAACATAAAGCTCTGCAGAGCATCTAAATTAATTAAACCATACACTGAAACTATGTAAAACATTTCAATACGAAAACAAATGCGATCATAATCGCAACCAATGTAACAATTGGTCCAACGGCATAATGATACCAAGCCTCGGTATGAATGGCATATTTTCTAATCATTCTAATCTTCAAGCGCATTGCATCCATCTTGATCTTGTGATCATCGACGACATCCGCAACATGCAACTCCAATATCATCTTCTCCTCCTCAATTTTTCTAATTTTTTCCTTCAACAAATTGTTTTCTTCTTCAACTAAATTTAACCTCTCGACAATAGGGTCGGTTGGAATTTCCGGTTCAACAACCTCCTAGATAAATAAAATCTATGTCACGTTGGTCGGCATAATTGTCATAAACAATAAATGAACCAATAGTTATGAAAAGATAATATATACCACATCCGAATCATAGACAGGACGAGGGCCGACGGGGGCGGATACCAAAACCATCGCACTATATAAGATGCAATAATAAAAGTAAGAAAATTATACAAGTATCTATATAAACATACAAGTAAGAATTTTTTTTCCTTTCAGAAAGAAGATAAGAACAAGAGGCTCACCACGGTGGTGCCAGCGACGAGATCGGCGCGGGCGATCGACAGCGGTGAAGACGGGGACGGGACGTGACGGACCGCTAAACCTAGACAAATATTGAGGAAAATGGAGCTTGGAGGTCGAGCTTGGAGAGGAGAAAGCTTAAGTAGTCTGGCTCGGGCATTCCATCGAACACCTCGTGTGCATAGGAGGTGAGCTAGAGCACCACAAAGCTCTCCCCTCGCCGGCCACGAAAAACAGAGCACTGGGAGTGCTCTGCTCGCGGGCGAGGGGTATATATAGGCAACTAATTGGTCCCGGTTCGTGCCCCAAACCGGGACTAAAGGGCAGCCTTTGGTCCCGGTTCAAGCCACCAACCGGGACCAATGGTGGTGGGCCAGAAGCGAGGCCCATTGGTCCCGGTTCGTCCCACCAACCGGGACCAATAGGTCCAGTCAAACCGGGACCAATGGCCCACGTGGCCCGGCCAGCCCCCGGGGCTCACGAACCGGGTCCAATGCCCCCATTGGTCCCGGTTCTGGATTGAACCGGGACTAATGGGCTGGCCTGGCCTGGACCATTGCTCCCTTTTCTACTAATGTACGCCAATTGCTTACGGTTGCATCAAGTCTCTGGCTTACATATACGCTTGCGTCTATGGCTACAGAGAAGATCGAGACAAACAGCGACCATTGTACGACCTCCTGTGCATATACTAGGATCGACAAGATGAGGTCCTCCTATCTTGCGTGCATGCGAATCGTAAAGGGAAAATTCTGGTTGTACCCCATACCATTGTACACTCTATCCTCACCGTTCATTTTGCATCAAAATTCATGCAAGCAAGTTTCTTCTTTTTATTTCTCCCAAATAAAATAACATTTGAACTCGAAACTTTGCAGATTAATATCACACATGTAGTACTACGTGCAAAAAAGTTTTTCGACTTTTTCGCGTAACATAATTGGTAAAATACGACTCATTCAGAATTTGAATTTTGAATAATTTATGTTTCATAAAAAAATCAAAAACATTTTATACAATGAGATTCACTTGTGTATAGTTGACCTGCAAAGTTTCATGGTCAAATGATCTCTTGTTTCGAAGAAACAAAAAAGATAACTTTTTATATAAGAAGAGCATGAATCTTGATGCAAACTGGACAGACAAGGGTGCACCACTATTGGGATACAAAAAATCAACACTTAATTGTAAATTGATGAGAACTTTTGTTTTTTTAATCAAGTCGATCGACGAGAGCTGCGGGGTTCGGTGTTTCCTATTCGACGACCTTTCCGTCAAGTAGTCGCTGAAAAACATAGGCTAGCCACAAGTGAGCGTTATATGGACAGGCCCATTTAGGGCTAGTTAGTTGCTGAGGGAACCCCTATTTTTTGAACTTTTTGGGAGGTTCCTGAAGGGTTTGGAAACCTTCTAGATGGTCCCTATTTCTTGTTAATTGGGTTCTTTTGTCCTTTTTTCTTTTTTTCTTTCATCATTTTGTTTCAAAAATTCTCAATTTTCAAAAAAATGTTCATAAAACTGAAAGTATCCGTGTTTTCAAAGAATATTGGCAAATTTAAAATATATTCGTGATTAAAAAATGCAAATTTCCAAATATTGCTTGCAAAATTTATTTATTTCCGCATTTTCAAAAAAAGTTTGTTATTTTCAAAGAACTGTTCAGAATTTTTAGAAAACAATTCAAATATTCAAATTGTGTTCATGATTTAGAAAATGTTTGGAATATTCAAAAAGTGCTAGAATTTTTTAAATTATTTGGGATTTAAAAAAATCATAATTTACAAAATAAAATTTTGATTTTAAATTATTTTGAAATTGGAAAAAAAAATTCATGTTTTCAAAGCTTGTTGTCAATTGTTTTCCTAAAAAATTCACTACAGTAAATCAGGTCAGTTCGCTATAGTGCCTCGCTCCAGTTTGTTGTCAATATGTGGCAGTGTTCGTCTGGTTTTGCTACAGTGCCTTGTTTCAAGCTAGCTTCACTGCGTGCACGAGTTGGCCGACCATCTATGTGTTTCCCCGCGAATCACCCGCAAAGAGCAGCAGATAGGACATTCTCGAGGGGATCGACCATCCTGCTTCGGCGCATGGGTCTTTAGCACCTTGGCCCAATCCTCTCCTTCATTTTTCTTCCATTTTTTTGGACAATGGAAGGTAATGCTCGGCTTTGTTTGCCGTACCATTTGTCTTTTTGGACGATGGACTTCCTTTCTTTTTAGGGGAGGACTTCCTATTTGATACTCATTGCGTGAACATGTCGAGCAAAGCCAACTAATGGGCCACCCCAAGTAGACTAACTGATAGTTGTTCATTCATTCACTTTCTCATTTCTTTGGTTGGCTATATTTAATGAATTTTTCCTTTTTGTCATTTCATTTATTTCTCCATTTTCCATTTTTTTACTTTTTTTGTTTTTATTTTTTTCCCATTTTTATAATTCAAGAATATTCTGTAAATTTCATAAAGAATTTTTAGCGAACATATGTAAATCCTTGAGAATTTTCTAAATGCATTAATATTTATATAAAATAAATCTGAGATTTTTTAAAATCTGGGGTCAATTTTGATATACATGTAGATCTGTAAATTTGTGAGTATTTATAAATTCAAACACTTTTTTAAAAAAAATTCATAAGTTTTTGAATACACAATCATGTTTAAAATACGAAAATGTTTGCTAAGTTTCTGGTTTTCGAAAAAATATTAGTGAACATTTTTGGAATTCATATTCATTTTTTAAAGTCAAGACCATTTTTCAATGTAAGAATTTTTAATTCATGATTTTTTTTTGCAGATTTTGGGAATAAATCTAACATAGAAAATATGAGAAAACCATTTGAAAATAGGAAGAAAACAAAAAAAACTAAGACAAAACCATTGGAAAACCGTATAAAGTGAGGAGAATAATACAAGTGCTTGAACTAGACCCGCCCACAGAATTCATGCACGTGTGTTTGGTCGTCAAATTGAATCATAGTGTGTCATAGCCGGGGTGTTTGAAGTGACCTTGGGCCTTGTAGCCAGGGGCGGCGCCAGGGGTCTTCTTGGGTATTCGGTTGAATACCCAGGATTTTGACAAGGCATTGAAATTTTATATAAAACAAGCGATTTTTTTTTGCAAAACTGTGATGATTTGGGCAAAATGAATACCCTCCTCCAAAATGAATACCCACCCTCTAGAACCTTGCGCCGCCATTGCTTGTAGCCGCAGCAACAGTCCATATACAAAAGAGAAAACTCAGAAATTTAACATAAAAGGGGAATAAAGAAGAGTCCAAGGACAATGGGCCTTATTGCCGTCCATTATTTCACTCCTCCTTGTCAATGGCCTCCTGGTGCTCCCACATCTCGTTCCTCGGCTATCACTTCATGTACTTTAGTTCCTTTTTTCTTCTACTTCTCGTGAGTTACTTTGCATTCATTTGACTTATGCATCGCTTTTTTCATAGGTGAAAATGGCTCGTCATGGTTCTCCCTAATTGTCCGACAATGCATAAATGTCATTGAGCAAGTCGAGGGGAGTGTGTGATTGAGACCAAGTAGCCATCCAAAGCCTTCTTTAGAACTTCACAAGCTTTATTGATCAACATTAACAAACATAGGGGTCCATAATCCATAGGTGGTAACCATGATCAAGAGAAAGGGAATACTTAGCAATATTATGAGCTTCGTCGTTGGACTCCCGCACTTCAAAAATGACTAAGTTGTAACTGCTGAATGCTCTTTCCCATAGTAAACTTTAGATCAACCGTACAACACCATGAAGAGAAGCATAGGATATGTTTCCAATCAGCACGGTTGCAGTCCTTGTGACCCGATAAGAAAAAAAACATGGAGATATCAAAACACACATGTATATTGGCACTCATGTCAATCCACTAAGCATAATAATGACATATTGAAAGAATCAGTAGGAAATTTACCATAATGGTCATGGAGAGATCAACAATCTTGTCGCCAACAACCCTCAAAACAACACATGCAAAAAAGGTGTATGTAGTCTCAAATCTATGGACGTAGGAAATGATGTTTGCAGCAGTCGATAACCCATCTAATGCGGTTGAGTGGGCACTCGCTGAGATGATGAACATGCCAGAGATCATGCAAAAAGCAACCGAGGAACTCGATGCTGTCGTCAGTAAAGATAAACTGGTGCAGGAGTCCGACATTCATCAGCTAAACTATCTCAAATCATGCACCCGAGAGGCCTTCCGCTTACACCCATACCATGCTCTTAACGTACCCCATGTCGCCATGGCGGACACAACTATTGCTGGCTACACCATCCCCAAGGATAGCCACATACTTTTAAGCCGGCTTGGATAGCCACATACATTATTTTTGCGGGATCAAATACCACAAACTTTAGCTATGTGACGCTCACTCTAGAAGGTGGAGGTCAGAATGATCGACAGTACTATAGGAGAAAGGGTAATTGGATTCTGATTCTTTGCCCTTCAATCACGGATCACATGGCTATGCATGGATGACAATTAGTGAACAATATGCATGTGTAATAACTAGTCAACCAATGGTTTGAGCGTCGATTGGTAACTCGTCAACATCTCCCGCATACTCATGGAAGCACAGTACTGAGGCTAGCATGAGCCGTTGCCTGCAGCTAGTGCGTATGTGGAACAGAATGCATCCGGACACTCGTGCATCATGTGCTGTGGATGAGAATAGATCCGGACAGTGAACGTACGGGTCGACAGACACCCACAGAAACGCGGACATCAAACGTACGGGCCGACGGACACCCATAGAAACCCGGCCAGCCTCAGTGCAAAATTCCAACGCAAGACCGAACTGGCGTCACGGTACCAAATTTTGGCATGGCCAAGAGATGGCAGCTAGGAGCCGTCGCCTCGGTTGGATCCCATGAATAACACATTTTAGTGATGATACTTCCAGGATTTTTCTTCTGTCGGGTTCTGCTAGCCCGTGTTCTTAATTTCTCTACTTCATAGTCTTGGTTCAAAGTTGTGACATTTATTTTGGATCCAAGGAAATAACATTTAGAGCATCTACAACCATATACAACAAATTTGATCCCTCAAACTACATAGACAGTGATCGGTCAGACATGAAATTGACGTTTCCACAACTAGATACCTCAATTAGCTAGTAATCCTCAAATCCATACAATTACATGCACATGAAACCTAAACATAAGCGGAGCTTGTCCGGCTCTGCCGTGCCCTAGTTCGGCGGCTGGCAGCGCCACTCGGACTATTGATGCAGTGGTCGGCAATGTAGAGTAGGACATGGGACTCGCACCGGCTCATGGGACTCGAGGCGTTGTCGTCTCCCATGTCCTACTCTTCGTCATCAGAGGCCGTCAGCTGCTGCACGTCGCTGGTCAAAGTGAGGTCAATGAAGGATTTGTCATGGTCGGAGGCCACCACGTGCATGGCGAGTATGAATCTGCCTCGCCGACGTCCGTCGCGAGGGCTGCCTCCACCTCCCGTGCCTTCTGCCTCACACTGCCGGCACGCCGAGCCATATTAGCCTCCGACGTGGACGGGCCATGGAAGGCCTCGTCATCGGCACACATACGTCTCTACGGTGTTCAAACGCCAGACGAAGCGGACCGCCTCAGGCGAGGGATTAGTGACGCGCCTCGCGCCGGATCCAAGCGCCATTTGGGAGGACGTTATGGATTCCCTCCGGATCGAGTATGACCGTTGTGAGGCGTTCTCCTCGCCGGCGCGGTGGAGTGGACCGACATGTCCTTCTCCAGCCCTACTTGGATGAGGTCACAGTTCACAGATCGGGTGACGAAGGACTCGGATCCGCTACCCGCCATGCCAAAGAAGGCCAGAGATAGCCGAAAGTGAGCTTGGGGCGGAGGGGAGTGGCTAGCATTTGGTTTGACAAACGAATGGGGATAAATATATGTGGGGTCGGGATGGGCCAGTGTGGGTCGGATCCGACGTGGCAGACGCGCCTAAGCGCGCCCAGACCTCCCCATCCCCGTCCTAGAATTGGACAGGATATGAGGGGTGTCGGTCAGCCCGGGTGTTTAGGGCCGGTATCAGGAGCCCTACCGAGTCACTTTTTCTTGACTAGTGAATGACCAGACTGTCTGTCCGAACGTTTAAGATGGATACAAGGCACTTAGTTGTAGATGCTCTTACTTCCGAGGTTGAAAATTTGCAATAATAGATCGTTGTGTGCATCAATCGATAGAGGCCGGAGAATCGTAAATCTTTATATGCCTATGACACTCTGAAATGAGAAGGATTTCCATAAAACATTTAAGGTTCCTTCTCACCGGCAAAGTCTGAATGAACGAAAGACTCCATGTGAGCTAGCATTCCCTGAATATGTCAATTGGAAGAGCTCATGGAGATGATCAAGTGAAGAACGTCTCCAAGTGAGTGGCCAGCATTCACTTAATTTGCTCTCTATCAATTTGTCCAACCAAAAGAATGTGGACCCTCCAGAATGCATTGAACTTGCATGAGGCGACATGAATAGTATATGTGGCCACGTGGGGCAATGAAAGGAGTCACTAACTGATTAAATAATTATTATGTACGTCAAGGATGCTGGCTGCCCGGCTGTCCTATAAATACCTGCAGAACTAACCAGCTAAGATGCACCAAGAGCAAGAGTGTCTTCAAACACAACTGTTAAAACATCTGTCCATTACGGATCAGTTCCACAAATTGCCTTCTATCCTACTTCATATAGCACCCCGACGAGCTCATGCAATATGGCTCTTGGTACTCTGGTTATCATGGCCACCATGCTGGTGTATTTTCTCTTGAAAAATAAAAGAGTGCTATTGTCCCAGCAACAATGGGGACGACGAGGCAGGCTGCCCCCAGGGCCTGCGGCGCTGCCCATCATCGGTAACATGCATCAGGTGATTCTGAGCAAGCCGGCGGTGTTCCGATGGATCCACGCCCTGCTCAAGGAGATGAACACAGACATCATGTGCCTCCGTCTCGGAGCTACTCATGTCATTGTTGTAGCATGTCCACAGATAGCCTCTGAGGTACTAAGAAAAAATGATGAAGTTTTTGCCTCCCGTCCCACCACCTTCGCCTCGGGCATATTCAGCTTCGGGTACAAGGGCTCCATCTTCTCACCGCACGGAGACCAGTGGAAGAAGATGAGGCGCGTCCTCACTGTTGAGATCCTCGCCTCGTCCATGGAGCGAAAGCTCCACCACCTCCGGAAAGAGGAGTACGACCACCTTGTGAGGTACATTAATAAAACTCATTGCAGCGACATGGCATGTCCAGGCAACATTGTCAACGTCCGTCATGTAACCCAACACTTCGTTGGCAACATGATAAGAAGGCTTGTGTTTGGTAAAAGATACTTCAGTGACCTACCAGCTTCATCCACTAGTGGGCCTGGACATGATGAGGTGGCACATGTTGCCGCTCTCTTCATGGCCCTCAACCATCTGTACAACTTTTGTGTGTCCGACTACTTCCCAGCGCTCATAGGCCTCGACCTGGATGGCCATGAAAAGGTTTCTAAGGATGCCATGCAAACAATCAACCGGTTGCATGATCCTATAATAGAGGAGCGGATCCGTGAAAGGTCATCCACTCTTGAGAAAGGGGGTGAAAAGAAAGAGGCCCGAGACTTTCTAGATGTCCTAGTTCATCTTAAAGATGAGGATGGACAACCAATGCTTTCCCTAGAAGACATTAGAGCACAAACAGCGGTTAGTATCTCATCTTAATAAAAAGTTCATTCATTGTTCTTCGATCCATTTTATCCGTGTATTGACCTTTTCTGTTGCGTTATATTGATTACTTTATTTATTCTCAAATCTATGGATGTAGGAAATGATGTTCGCAGCAGTCGATAACCCATCTAATGCGGTTGAGTGGGCACTCGCTGAGATGATGAACATGCCAGAGATCATGCAAAAAGCAACCGAGGAACTCGATGCTGTCATCGGTAAAGATAGACTGGTGCAGGAGTTTGACATTCCTCAGCTAAACTATCTCAAATCATGCATCCGGGAGGCCTTCCGCTTACACCCATACCATGCTCTTAACGTACCCCATGTCGTCATGGCGGACACAACTATTGCTGGCTACACCATCCCCAAGGATAGCCACATACTTTTAAGCCGGCTTGGACTTGGCCGCAATCCCAAGATCTGGACTGAACCACTGGAGTTTCAGCCTGAGAGGCATTTGAACACTGCGAATGTACTTCTCACTGATCCAGGCCTACGTTTCATTTCATTTAGCAGTGGGAGGAGGGGTTGTCCTGGGATTTCACTTGGTACCTCTATGACAATGATGTTGTTCGCAAGGATGTTGCAGGCATTCACTTGGACAAAGCTTCCCGGCGTTAAGAGTATCAGTCTCAAAGAACGCAATGCGGGCCTTGCACTAGCTGAACCCCTTGTTCTGCAAGCTACACCACGATTGGCTGCACATCTCTATATATGATCCAATTAAATAGATTTAATACGTGTTTTCTCATTTATGTATCAATAAAATGTATCTGGAACTAGTGTATGTTACATGTTTTTGGCGCTACGTTGGGTTCACTTGCATGTGTGCAGAAACAAAGAAGCAATCGATGGTTGCATCACTAATGTAATGTGTGTAGTTATCATTATGTAAAACAAAACCTCTGTATTTTCCATTATGGTGTACCATGCAAATAATCCTTGGAATTGCACAAAAGTTTTATGTTTATGTTGTATACATGCCTGGCTATACAATTGTGTGCCCAGCTTTGACCCCATCTTACCATTCTGTCATTCAAACATTAATATGTTCTGTATTGCCAACTTGTTGTTCTATGAACTAAGTTTTTTTATTCTATTACCTAGGGTTTGTTTTGTTGTGAGAAATCTTTTCTTCTGAAATAAAATTATACACAATGATTAACGAGCCGGGCAGGTTCACCATCACCGAAAAGGCGAAAAAAAGGAAAATGCTCATCCTAATCAGGCTCAAGGCCCGGTTCATTTCCCTTTGAAACAACCAAAATTCTGATGAACTAGACTGCGGCAGATTCTGCTTAATAATCAAGTGAAACAGGTTGTCCAAAGAGATGGCTTGGTGCTTGAAAACGATGCGAGAATTCTTATTTTGGAAGTAATTTTGTAGTTTTCATATGTTTAATGAATTGTATTTTGCAGGACAGTGTATTGTCAGGCTAGTGGTTATTGTTGATAATGCTACGAGTAAGTTCTTGTTGTTTGGTTTGTACTGTCAGCTTTTCGTTTATTGCTGCAGGTTCTTCATTTCAATAATTTCGCTTCATTTCATCAATGCAACAACAAAGACAGAAAGAAAAATTTATTGCTGAATTACACGGGCAAAGCTGCTATAGTAATTACAGTCTTCGGCATAAACTGCAAATTAGTCTAAAAAACAGAATCGTCGTTATCCACAGGTGTTTATGGAATAGACTATCTACCTGTGGCAAAGATCATATCATACATCGTACAAGTTGCATCCGTGGAATGAATTCTATATCTAGTATTGCAAAAGGAAAAAAAAGATCAGTTTTAAGTAGACTATCATAGGTGGGGATAGAGTTTCCAAGATTATATTGTACCAATCTGCTCATTTTTCTTTTAGGTAGCATGATATTCATTGCTTTACTAACTAGGGAATTAAAAACGTGATTGTTCCTAAAGTATTTTCAGTTTTTTCTTAATTTTCTTAGATTAATTGTGCATTTTGTTGAACTTTATTTTTCTTTTAATCATTAATTTCATATTATAAAAATGTGATAAGTTTTAATTTTGCTGGAAATTATAATCTAATATATTTTTATCGTTTTCTAAACACTTATAGCCTTTCAGTTTATGTCTGTCTCTTTCTGTTTAAATTTTTGTCCGGTAGACAATCAGGCCTGCAAATCTGTTGGAATGCAATTTTTATCAGTTGTTGATTTATTTTATGTGTTTTCAAGAATTTTGTTATCTATATATTTCTTTATGTCCGGTGATCTGCCATGTGTTCTGCTGACGATCTAGTCGATGGTGAATTATGAATCCCTAATCCAATTGTGGAGCCATATTAACACCAAATACAAATAGTACATATGTCTCCGGGGAAAGGGCAGTTCTGAGACTGGGACTTGCAGCTACCTTATTTAAGAAATAACGCCAACTGGGTTTTGTGCTAGCCAAGCTCGAGTTTTATTTGTTTTACAACTTCTCTTTATTACTTTCATCAACTTTAAAAATATGCAGATACGATGTTTATAAATCATATGCATATATGTATCTCAAAAGGTACTTCTGAAACATGTAATTTTGTTGATAGGAGTTTGCTGGCTGATATAGTTGATGGTGGATTTTTTTTAATTCCTGTTTATAGCCTGCAGATGTGGAGAATGGATAGTCATGCACTTTTGCTAGATTTAATTTCCACAATACTCTTACGGGTTCCGTTAAGAAAAGTCCTCCTGTTCGATACTAACATCTCCTATGTTATATTACATACCATCATGCTATCCTGGAGTAGTTTTGCATAAAGGGCGCCTTTATTGACTCATAATATTGCATCTAGGAGATACGTACAATAAGTACACATCAGGTCTCTGCATGGTTAAGATGTACATCACGAAGATCGACGTCTTCTGGTTTATATCGATGACCTCCTGTTCATTGCTTTTACATGTTCCCTCGTTTAAACAAGTTTGATCCGCTGCGGCAACGAGCTTTGTTCAAAACGTGTGGCTGGTGGATACATGACGAAGAAGACTTTGGTGCCCTGAAGGGTTGGATGTAGTTTTTAATTTTACGAGTGATCTTGTAAGGGTTTGTGCTACTTAATATAGGTGGCCTTTTCGGAAAAGAAAAAGATGCACACGGTCTGCTTTACCAAGAAAGCTGGACCAAACTCTAGTTTCCGAAAAATACCTATCCCTATTAACACCAAACAGAATACAAATTGTACATGTCTCCAGGTGACAGAGCAATTCCGAGACTGGGACTCACAACCAACCTTAGCTTGTCTTGTAACTGTGACATGTGATTATCACAATCACTGACACTAGCCGGTCCTCCCTGAGACGGTGTGTACGAGAAGAGAAGAGAGGAGTCAAGGCAACCACAGCCCGCATGATCGCACGGGTGAAACGCGCGGGGTTGAATTGTCATCGGGAGCACGTACCTACGTACTGTATGTCGGAGGTCGTCACATCTGCAGCAGTAGCAGCAGCAAGTTAATCATGTACTCCCTCCGTCCGAAAATACTTGTTATCAAAATGGATAAAAAGGGATGTATCTAGAACTAATATACATCTAGATACATCCCCTTTTATTCATTTTGATAACGAGTATTTTCGGACGGACGGAGTACCGTGTTAATAAGTGGCTCTGCGTTCGTGGATGAGAACGTCCACAAGATTATTCTCACAACTAACAAAGTGTCCCGCTCGTTGCGCTGGCTAGAATTTTGAAAGTTTAATAATGAGATCTTATTATTTGATATGTGTAAAGAAACACCGGAGCCATGGTATTCTATTTACATATAAAAGTATATATGTCGTCCATTTATCATTTAGCTTGTAGTTATGCATGACGTTGTCGTTGTATATTTTCTGATCGGTCGTGTTGTGCGTATTATATTTAGATATTTTTTACATCATTTTTACCAACGTTGCATTGTAATATAATTTCTTCAAGCGTTAATTGAATAGATCTCATTGCATCCATGTAGGCATAAGAATATTCGTAAATATTGTGTAAGATTTACATATTAATTACTATTTTTCTGTTTTTTACTGTAACTTTTTCTAATCTTGTATAAAAAAATAGAATGCATTTATATACTATATGTAGTGTCTTGTTATATATTTGTTTCCATGATCATTTGATTTAGGTAAGTTAAGGCTCGTGCACTAAGCGGGACAAATAATGGCTTATATTATGTCATAAGCGAAGTTTGCTACTATAACAGTGCCCACAATTTATAGGGAAAAAACATCCTCCAAGATAGTGTGGACACTACTTCCGGACAAAAGCATTGTCCGCACTATTACGTACATTACAACTTTGAAAGTTAATTTTAGCATTCCTAGTTCCAAGATAGTTAGAACCCATTTTAAAAATTATTATAGTATATTATTTGGGCGTGCCATGCTTAAGTTTGTCAGATTCTCCAGGATTTTTTTTATATTGAAATGAGTGTGATGAAAGGACTGACGTTTATAGATATATTTAACTTGAATTGCAGATTGTTTTTTTAAAGAAATGTAATCACGTTTGGCTAGTCAAACTTACATAACAAAGATGTAAACCATGTGTGCATGCATGGCGGCAAAATGCTCGTCAAATATGGATTACTTTCACTATGCTTGAATAGTCAATAGGAAGTAATTAACACACATCTTATCTGCATATATCCTACCTGACGGTTAGCATGGTACTTTGATTGGTCTTGTTTTCATATGTATTTTGTTATCGCTCTGACCCAGATCAAAGCGGTCATGCAACACTCCTGACTTGGTCCTGGTCCGTTGCCTGTAGGCTGAGAACCTCTTCAGGTAATTGGACTCACCGTGGTTGATGAACAGGGCGAGGTTGTTGGCCATGTTGCCAATGAGATGTACACTTGGGGCGACATCATGTTGGCAACTTGGCAACCATGGCCTGACATAAAAAGTGCACGGATAGAGTTTGAAGCATATGCGTTTAGAGATATATACGTGGATAGTTTTTTTAAGTTGATGTTCTCATAGTTTAGGTATAGCATGTGATGCATGCATATATCAATGGACATGTGTGCAGGTTTTCTTCTTCCAAAAAATCCATTAATGCATGTATATTGCAAGGTATGTACGCTAGCTTTTTTTTAAATGGACCGCTCATGTATGCGTATTGCATCCATGCACACGTAGATAGATTGTTTTTGTTAGATTAATCTCTCATGCATGCATATTGGTTGGCATGAGCCCATATCCCACCCACATTAATTTTTTCTGCCCATGTCCCATGTACGTTAGCTTGTTTTTTTGATTGATTTCTCATGCGTGCATATTGTTTGGTATGTGCCCATGTCCCACGTACGTTAATTTTTTCTGCCCACGTCCCATGCACGTTATGGTTTAATTTTTTAGATTAATCGCACATAGATCTAGTCTGTTGGTTAAACAATGGGTCCACCAAATTACGTTTTCTCTTTTTTTTTTAGATAAGCCGCTTTTAGATCTAGTCTGTTAGTTATATCTTTTAAGTGATGGGTCCACAAAATTAACGGCTAGATTTTTCTGATTTTTGTGGTAATTTCTTGCTTATTTGTCTTTTTTCTGGGTATCCCGTCAATTACTTTTAATGGTTTAATTTTTTAGATTAATCGCACATAGATCTAGTCTGTTGGTTAAACAATGGGTCCACCAAATTACGTTTTCTCTTTTTTTTTATATAAGCCGCTTTTAGATCTAGTCTGTTAGTTATATCTTTTAAGTGACGGGTCCACCAAATTAACGGCTAGATGTTTCTGATTTTTGTGGTAATTTCTTGCTTATTTGTCTTTTTTCTGGGTATCCCGTCAATTACTTTTAATATATAAATAGATGCGATTCGGTGTCCGTCGTACGTAACTTGTCCATCATTGGTTGTGTAGGCAATAGTCCTGTAGATTGGACCGGAGAGAAGAGAAGGCTTCAGGACCTTAACGTGCGATCTAGAACACGACAGTGAAGAGACAGACGACGGCGATGACAGTACGAGTCTGTGCACATTCGAACGGTCGACAAATGGAATTTCTCTTGGCTGTTCCAGATGCATGCACTTGCCAATTTCAAATCGTTAAGAAGTTTTTTTTTTCTATGACACGTGTTAGCTCGCATGTGCATTTTTAATGTAAAGGCGATGACACACAAGGGCGACATCACAAAAGGCAAGATGGTGATACATGCAGCAAACCATCCAGCCAAAGCAGGGCCGAGTACGATGCATGGACACGCACTGAAGGCGAGATGGATGAGACCACCACCGGGCTGGGCGAAACTGAACGTAGATGGATCCTGCATGCATGGAGAGAGCACAGGTGGAGCTGGAATGGTACTCAGGGATGAGCTGGTCTCCTTTACAGGCGGAGCTAGCTGCATGCCTAGAAGGAATACCCCTAGCACTTGCACACACTAACAACGACTTGATCATGGAAATGGATTGCAAGGAAGGGGTAGAGCAGCTTAATTGCTTGGGCACTAGTCGCTCGTCCGTTGCTGGACTGGTGGCGGAGATAAACAGCCTGGTGCATGGAGTCCGAAGGCACAGATTTGTGCATGTAGGGAGATCATGCAATGCTGCCGCACATTGCATGGCGCAGCTGGGGCGTGGTTTGCAGCGCACAGCTATTTGGTTTGGTTCAGGGCCAGATGATTTATGCAAGATTTGTGAAAACGAGTGTAGCCACATTCATTAATTAATATATACTCGTTTCACCCGCAAAAAAACGGCGATGAGTTGTTGCTCTCTCATGATTTCTAATTAAACTCCCCTCCCGGGCGCTCCGACGGCGGAAGGGTGGGGAGGGGTAACCTCGGATCTGGCTGTCCAGTGTGAAAATAGGGTGTGGGCTTGCGTCTAAGGCGGTGCCGTTGTTGGTGCAGCAGTCTCGACGCGTATGAAAATAATGTCCACCCAATCCTTGCTCCACCTCAACGACGGCACCGGGCTTCAGCGCTGAAGGACCAGTGGATTCTGGGCCTGGTGTTGCTGTGAAGGCAGCGGCCACAGCAGTACCGTTGGCTGTTTTGTCCTCGAGTTTCGTCCACGTCCTGACAGCGGCTTATGCAGCATCACCGGGAAGCTTCGAGAGTTTGTGCAAGCTTTGTGGTTGGCTTTTTTGTTTTCGTCCTATGGAGCAGTGACGGTGTGCCATCTTCTGGTGCTTCTACGTTGGCTTGGTCAGCCTCGAGGCTCTCAACTCTTGGACTTCGAATCGGGCGACTATGACTTCATCTCCGAAATGTTTGACAGTGTGCGTTAGACTAGAATGCTCGCCCGAATCTAGCAGTGGGGAGGCTATTGGAGCGGCTGCGGTGGCGCACCATCGGCCCATCCAGGAGATTGGAGGAGTGATGCACCCTAGGGACTTAGTTGTAATATCTATCTTTTTTTACGGGTGAGACCTCACTGCTTGATCTGTGGCTAATAGATCCGAGGGTCTTTTCGATTTTTCTTCAAAAATAAATCATACTATGTAACCTTATCTTTTATAAACATAACGTTTTCTAATAGTTTCTAGCATATATTAATTTCCCAAATTTTATGATCTTTTATGTTTGTCTCTTTTGTTTGCACCGAATTGGCTGTACGGCGTGCAATTCTTGTCAGGGTACCAAGAGGTAGCCGGGGAATTGATAGTCAGGTTGGAAAATCACTTGCTTGGCTGATCACACCACTTTGATGAAGATCAAGGACGATGATCAACTGTGCAAATAATTTCATGATGTTTTTTTATGTGTGAGAAACCATGCAACTAAGTCAAGTGTACCTGGCACTACAAAGAATACTAGAGGTAATACAAATTACAACAGACCCATGGACCACCAAGCACTTGCATGGTTTCTCACGAATAAAAAAACATCATGAAATTATTTGCACTGAGACAGGGGCCTAGAGGCGGCAATGAGCTTTGCTCACGGAGCGCTAGCAGTGGATGCAAGAGGAGAAAGACTTTGGTACCCTCAAATATTTGAATGGTTTTTTCAAATTCTGAAAGGGTGTTTCTATAAGCGTATGTGCTACTTAACTTTTTGGCCTTTTCGCAAAGAAATAAGATGCACACAGCCAACACCCGGTTCCAACGGACCTATTTATTTTCACTAGGACAATGCCCATGCGTTGCAACAGAATATAAATATTCTAGTTTGTGAGGTTGTGATTTAACTGCCCATATGAAGGTAATTGTGTAAATAAATGTTTACTAAGTCGCGACCGTGATTTACCTAGGCCTTATATTTTGATGAGAAATTTGAAAAGTAAATTAAAATGGAATTGGTTCAGAAAATAAGTAAATTAAGATGATTGATTATCATATGAGGATGGTTGAACGAAAGGGTAGTGAGAAGGAAAGTAAAACATGATACCTTACATTCTTTTTAACTAGTGTATATAGCGATAGAGATTACATGTTTTTTTTCTGGAAAACTTCCGATTTATTCATCTTCAATCACGGCAGTACGATGAACACCAGAAATAACTAAGCTTTTTACACAGAGATTACTTGGTTAAACTTGGATTCGTGGTTGTATCGGTGATGTTTCTTTATCTGGAAAGCTGGATGAAATCCTAGTTTCTGAAAATTAACAATCCCTTTTAAAACCAATAAAAAATACTTCATCAAATTTATACTACAACCACGACCTTTATTTTGGATCGGAGGGAGTAATACATGTCTCCATGGGAGAGGGCAATTCTGAGACTGGGACTCACAACCAACCTTAATTAGCTTGTCTTCTAGCTGTGGCCTGTGATTATCACAGTCACGAACACTGGCCTGTCCTCCATGTCTATGTACGCATCATCATGTGGTGCAGACAAACAGTGTGTGCGTACGAGAAGAGAAGAGAAGAGAAGAGAAGAGTCAAGGCAACGAAACCTGCACGATCCCACGCGCGTTGTCATCGGGACCATGTACGTACGTCCAAAAAACGAGCAAGTTAATCATGTAGCATGTCATGTGGCTCTGCGTTCGTCGATGAGAACGCCCACAAAATTGGTCTCACGGAGATTCGCTGTCCGTCGTATGTAACCTGTCTATCATCAGTTGTGTGGGCAAATAGTGCTGCAACCTGTCTATCATCAGTTGTGTGGTCAAATAGTGCTGCAGACAGCGTGTGGGTTCGGAGAAGGGCCTCAGGACCTTAACTTAGTACGATCTGGACTGCTGCTCTGGCTCCAGAGCACGACAGTGAAGAGACAGACGACGGCGACGACAGTACGAGAATGCAGTGCGCATTTGAACGGTCGCCAAATGGAATTTCTCTTGGCTGTCCGGGATGCATCTGCCCTTGCCAATTTCAAATCTTAAAGAAGAAGTATTTTTTTTCAGGCCACCTATTAGCTCGCCTGCGCACTTTCTAATGTGGAGCCCGGGAGTGTTGGTCTCTCTTCTTTGTCTACATAAACTTCAAAAATAAATCATACTACGCAGCCTTATCTTTTAGCTAGGATCATAATGTTTTCTAATAGTTTCTAGCTTATATCTATTTTTCAAAATTGATGATCTTCTTTTATGTATGTCTCTTTTTCTTTTCTGCATCAGAAGGGCCATAGGTTGTGTAATTCCTGTCGGGTTACCGAAGAGGTAGTAGGGGAATTGATAGTCAGGGTTAGAAAATCATCTGCTTGGCCGATCACATCACTTTGATGAAGCTCAAGGACGATGATCAATCTTCCAAATCATTTCACGACGTCTCACTTTGATTAATTTTAACTTTTCATTTATTGTGCAAGGTAGAGTAGTTAGACTTAATTGGACAAAGTACTAGTCTCCTATGTCGGGGAGGAGCCCTCTCTGCCTTCAGCGCTTCCTCCGGCGCAGCTGGGCTCTCAGAGCTCCAAGGAGGTGCTCGCTCCCGACGCTGTTGTGCGGGCCTCGCAGCCGCCGCTGGCCGTGTCGTGGGCTTCCCTCGCTGATGAAGTCTGCAGCATTGACGATGACGAGGAGCTCGCCCCGCTGACGCCATTGGCTGCCAGATGCTCCGGCGGGGTGAGCGATAAGGCTGCTGCTGTTGTTGCTACTGCCCCTGAGGTATCTTCGGAGCTAGGATGGGTGAAAGTGGAGGGCCGGCGTCGGTCGGCGTCGCCGGCCTTGGCTCTAGCTCCCCGGCCAATCCCCGCTTGGCTTCACGGTCGCTGCTGCAGATGCCTCATCCGTGGCCACCGTGCTGCGGTTTGCAGAGATCCCTTCCGATGCTCTCGTTGCTTGGAGAACGGTCATCGTGCGCGCAACTGCAGTAACCCATGGTGTCCTCTCAGTTCATTGGCATGTCATGTCGTCCCGCCCGTCTCTCGCCTTGCCACCCAACGTCGTCCACCTCCTCCTTCAAGAGAGGGCCAAATGAAATCCACGCTCCCCTTCACTGCGCTTCGCCGTGGGTCTTGGGCATCCGTGGTTTCTGCTTCTGCTAGCCCGAAAACCCCATCTTCTATGGTGCTCCAGACCGCCCTTGCTGATCAGACTGAGTTGCTTCAAGGCTGACAGGCACGAATTGAGACCTTCCTGGAGCGGGCAGAGGCTGCTTTGAGTAGGCTCTCCCTTGTGCCGGCTATGTTGCAGGCCACGCTACAACCTCTTGGTGTGACAGTTGTTGACTCCACGGAGGACCGGGGGACAGAGCCCTATGGTTGTTTCTCTCCTCGTGTTCGGGAAAATTCACCATCGGTGTCTGCTTCTTCCATTGTGTTGCCTCCCGCTGTGGGCGAGTCCATCGTCGGGCTTGCGGCTCCGGTGTTGCAACTCATGCCCGAGCTTCGGGATATATGTTCGAACCTTGCTTTGCCTTTGTCCTTGGAGCGATTGGAGGTGGACTCGTCGACGACGTTGTGTAAGTAACATGTTTCATCTCTATCATGTGAGCAACTAAAGGTGTCGAAGTCGATTGTGTCGCTGGTTCCTGTGGTGGAGGATGTTATGTCGGTGGTTCCTCGGGTCGATGTTGTTGATGCTGCCGGTTGGTTGGTGCCTGCTCCTACGAGCCCCTTGGTTGACGACAACGACACAAAGAAATTCAATGAGTTTTACGATTTTCTTGACAAATGGGTGGCTCAACAGCCGACATCTAGCAAGACAAGTGACCTTGCAAAGAAGATGCCAAGTAAGGAGAAACCAAAGAAGAAGAAAAACAAGAAGTGTGGCGCCATCCGAAAGGCGTCTGTGGTTTCATGATGGAGGGTGTTCAGTTTTCGTTAGTGTGCTTGTCAGGAGTTTCATTGTGTCCTTCAAGTGTTGAGGGTTGCGGTTGTTGTTTGTGATTAGTCCGCATTTGGGAGTCTGTATCGGTTTTCGCCCGGTTTTCCGTAAATTAACTCGGCAATTCTCTTCTTCTTAATTAATCGACGAGGCAAATATTTTTGCCTCCGTTTCAAAAAAAACTAAATGTGCTAATTAAGGCTTTTTCTAGATGAAAGAAAGCTAGGCATTAGCCTTGCTATCATTTTTATCTACATTAAATTTCCAGGTAAACAAGTGTGTGGGTGATCTTTCCATACCAGTTGTAAGTGAACCCTGCCGTCTTCAAATTTCAGGAGTAAACTTTTGTCCATTATGGATGTTTCTTGCTCATGCATGATTAACAGTTCAACTGGGAAGATTAGATAAGCGGATCCTACACCCTTAATTTCCGGAGTTGAATCTTCATATTCCCAAGAATGTTCTTGGATTATCCCTATAAGTTGTCTACAAATGAGTATTTTGCATGATATGCAAATCTCACTTGGGTACGTATTTCATCACCAGATTAGGATCTATAAGAAATGGCGATCACTTGTACTATGTATAATGCCGCAAGGCCTAATACACATTATTGAAGATCTATTTAAGGAGGAGAGGAGGCACTGGAAATGGATTTCGAGTCCCAACCACCGAGGCTTGTGAATTCTACCATTGCATAGTAGGCACTCTATCAAAGGCCTCCATAGTTATCTCCATCGCCATTAGCACATCCATTTAGATCAAGCCCTAGTACTCCACCAATTGGATTGGACTAGTACATAAGCGGACATTAGAAGTGATTGGCGGAGACGACTTCTAACAATAAAAATACTAGTCGTGTAACATCCCAAATTTCCAAATTAGGATGTTAATAGAAGCATATCACTTGCATATCATTCTTTCATGTATATTTGGATGTTGAAATGTTCAAAATGGTTTCCAACTGAGAGAAGAGTGAAGATAACATGATTTCTTCAAACCAATGATGGAAAACCTAGGATAGGGCCTGGGGATTCTGGATCTTGATGTGATGAACAAGATCTTACTATGAAAGTGGTATGGATATTGGAGAACTTTGAAGGCATATGGTAAGAAGTAATTTCAAATAAATACCTGAGTGAGCAGGTGCTATCTGAAGTGACAACTGACATGGGAGGATCACATTCCTTCAGGGTCTGGCTCATATCAATGAAATATTCCAAAAACGCATTCAAAGGATTGTTGGTGCTGGGGTAAAAACATTTTTCTAGGATGGTGATTAGCATGGAGGTAGACATGGCTGGACATTTTCTTAGGCTCTACAATATAGCCTTCACTAAGAACAGCCCCTTTAGTTCATAATGAAATTTTGGCTGAGGCTTCTTCTCAATGGAATTTGCTGAAATATGCTGTGGGTAACTTTATCTTGCCCAGTGATAAGGATAGGGTGAGGTCGAAGCTAATCTGAATTGTGATTTTTTTTCTGGCTTCGGGATTTTTCCCTTCATTTTTCCTTGGTTTTATCCTTTGTGTTAGTTTTTCGGCATACCTCCTTCTTCTAATCTTGCAAATGAAAGGAAAAAGGGTACATGAATTATGCCATAACGTATAAAAACATATATATAATTGAGCAATCTATATCAAGAAATAGTGAAGCAAAATGCACATATCAATTATCAGTCACGCAAGTGAAGTCATTTAAATTATGATTACAAGTAGTTAGTGACATTAAGATCTTTTATGCCATGGCTTAATTCAAATGCATCACTCATAACCCTGCCATGTTTTCTTTTTGTCACCATTTCCATGTACCCACATATTTGCAAATGTTTGCTGTAAGTTTGCTTGATTTTGCACCTCACTTGAGAAAAATTGCTCACGAATATCACTCTTTCTGGTGGTTATAGACTATGGTGAATCATCAAATCAACGTAGGACCTTCCAAGGCAAAATCCATATGTTCCAAATAGTGTTATTCCTACAAAATTAATGTAAACTTTTACTTTCCTGATGACCTCCTTAAAATAGATCGAGTTTTATTCATAGGGAGCATGGGTTGTTTTATTTTATTCAACTCAAGTTGCACACATTATTAATTTCAGTAAACCATGCCACATAAACGATTGGCGGAGTGAAACACATCAATTCAAAGAACCTATCATTGACCAAAAAGCAGTACAAGAGCGCTAAAGGGAAAATGTCACAACAAAGCACATGCGTACTTCTAGTACAAAACTACTCTAGCTAAAGTAGCAACACAAATTAAAACATTAAGTGTGTCTCAAAAACCAAAAGGTAGAATGAAGTTTATCTCTCTCTCTGACTGTAAAAAAGCCTAGAGTGGGAATACTGGGGAGCATGCCTCAGCGACATTCTACCCCATTTTCCAAAACCCAATTTTATTTCGGTGCCAAATTATTGAGGCAAACGTCTGAATGGTCTATATTACAAAGAATCCTTGAATGGGATAACTAGACATGCCTGATTAGATAGAGTGACTATTAGACTTGAACCGTCTGTGTGCCCTCCATGATGTGCTGGTAATCTTAGCATCAAGTCGTGGTTGCGTGACTCATGTGAGTCAACCCTAGACCTATGGTATAGTTACATGTTAATACTACAGATAGATCTTTACCAATTGTCGATTAGTATTTCTGTTAGATCTATTATAAATTATATACTAGTTAAATCGCGAACATGTTTTGGGCTAGGATGATGTGGCAAGAGAAGCAATATGAGGAGAAGTAACACTTGGTCAATTGGCATACAGACTTTGGGGGACTAGGGATTCTGACTCTCAGTGTGATGAACAATAGCTTACTATGCAAGTGGTCATGGAAATAGGAGAATTCTGAAGGCTTATGGCAGCAGATGATATAAAAGAAATACTTGAGTGTTTGAGGTCACGACTGGTGTAGGAGGATCACATTTCTTGCAGGGCATGGCTCATTTTAGTGAAATACTCCAAAAACACGTATTCAAATGATTGTTTTTTAGAAAAGCTGGAGGACCTCCGGCCTCTCCATCCGGGCATGCATGCAGCCACTTTATTAATTATTCACACAAGACCTTACAAAGTCATACAACAGTAAGACTAAAACCACCGTCTAGGCGACATATGTCGCTACTCCTATCCAGTTGATGTAGACATGCTGATAGTCTGGGCCTAATACCAAACAGACCTCACAACCAAACCTAACATGTAAGACCTGAGGTCCCAACCAGGACGCCTGCCGGGTATGGGGCACCCACCAGTACGGCACACTCCTCAACCAGGACGTCTGCCGGGTATGAGGCCGCCGCAGCCACCTGCCACCAATCCATCTTCAGTGTTGTACTGCTGCATCTACCTTGCCCGGTCTAGCTGCCGTCGACACCACTACGACGCCAGACAACACGACCATCCTGCGCTCGTCCATCCTCACACACCCACCGGCGAGACCCCGCTGATCCATGCCGCCGAGACCCGCCATCGTCGACGCGAGAGAAGGCACACCACACCACCTCACGCCTCTTCCATCCGGCGCCGCTCCACAAACGATGCCCCCAATAGGGAACACAACACCGCAGCACCGCCATCGTCCGATCCGGTGATCTTAGGATTTCTCCAGGAGCGGCACGGGCAGGTTGACGACAGTTGCTTGACGATGCCTTCATCAAGGTAACGACGTAGACGCCACCATCGCCCGCCATGACCGGAGTCGGCTCGGATTTCACCAACGACTATGTCTCCTCAACTCGCCACCGGTGCTAATAGTGGGATCCAAGATCCATCACCACCAGCCTAGCCAACCGCCTTTGGTGGAGAAGGCAGCCACCACCACCATGCCCGGCGTCCTCTATTGGAAATATGCCCTAGAGGCAATAATAAAATGGTTATTATTATATTTCCTTGTTCATGATAATTGTCTATTCATGCTATAATTGTATTAATTGGAAACCGTAATACATGTGTGAATACATAGACCACAACATGTCCCTAGTGAGCCTCTAGTTGACTAGCTCGTTGATCAATAGATGGTTATGGTTTCCTGACCATGGACATTCACTAGTAGAAAACAGGGCTATGGTCCAGGCCGGCTCAGCCCATTAGTCCCGGTTCAGTGTAGAACCGGGACCAATGTGGGCATTGGTCCCGGTTCGTGAGCCCAGGGGGCCGGCCGGGCCACGTGGGCCATTGGTCCCGGTTCATCTGGACCTTTTGGTCCCGGTTGGTGGGATGAACCGGGACCAATGGGCCTCGCTCCTGGCCCACCACCATTGGTCCCGGTTGTTAGCTTGAACCGGGACCAAAGGCTCCCCTTTAGTCCCGGTTCATGCCACCAACCGGGACCAATGAGGTGCCTATATATACCCCCTCGCGCAAGAGCAGAGCACAGTGCTCTGTTTTTTCTGGCCGAGGGGGAGAGGGCTTTGTGGTGCTCTAGCTCACCTCCTATGCACATGAGGTGTTCGATGGAATGCCCGAGCCACACTACTTAAGCTTTCTCCTCTCGAAGCTCGACCTCCAAGCTCCATTTTCCTCGAGATTTGTCTAGATTTAGCGGTCCGTCACGCCCCGTCCCCGTCTTCACCGCCGTCGATCACCCGCGCCGATCTCATCATCGACACCACCGTGGTGAGCCTCTTGTTCTTATCTTCTTTATGAAAGGAAAAATATTCTTACTTGTATGTTTAGATAGATACTTGTATCATTTTCTTACATTTATTATTGCATCTTATATAGTGCGATGGTTTTGGTATTCGCCCCCGTCGGCCCTCGTCCTGTCTATGATTCGGATTTGGTATGTATATTATCTTTATAACTATTGGTTCATTTATTGTTTATGAAAATTATGCCGACCAACGTGACATAGATTTTATTTATCTAGGATGTATGTGAATCAGAAATGCCAACCGACCCTATTGTCGAGAGGTTAAATTTAGTTGAAGAAGAAAACAATTTGTTGAAGGAAAAAATAAAAAAAATTGAGGAGGAGAAGATGATATTATTGGAGTTGCATGTTGCGGATGTCGTCGATGATCACAAGATCAAGATGGATGCAGTGCGCTTGAAGATTAGAAAGATTAGAAAATATGCCATTCATACCGAGGCTTGGTATCATTATTCCGTTGGATCAATTGTTACCTTGGTTGTGATTATGATCGCATTTGTTTTTGCATTGAAATGTTTTCCATAGTTTCAATGTATGGTTTAATTAATTAGATGCTCTGGAGAGCTATATGTTGTTAGATGAGAACTATGTATGCACTTTGGTTTTAATGTGATGATGAACATCTATTAATTTGGACACTTAATTATATATAATGCACGCAGATGAACCGGCAATGGATGTACGGTGACAGACACACCCGCGAGTACATTAAGGGCGTGCATGAGTTTCTCGATGCGGCTGAGGCAAACAAGCAGAATGGTTTGATGTGTTGTCCATGCACTGAATGTGGGAATACGAGGTCTTACTCTAACCGGAAAATCCTTCACTCCCACCTGCTTTACAAGGGTTTCATGCCACACTGTAATGTTTGGACGAGGCACGGAGAAATAGGGGTTATGATGGAAGACGACGAAGAAGAAGAGTACGATGACAACTATGTGCCCCCTGAATATGGTGATGCTGCAACGGGGGGAGCTGGTGAAGATCAAGAGGAACCAGATGATGTGCCCAATGATGCTGCCACGGGTGAAGCTGCTGAAGATCAAGAGGAACCAGACGATGTGCCCGATGATGATGATCTCCGCCGGGTCATTGTCGATGCAAGGACGCAATGCATTAGTCAAAAGGAGAAGCTGAAGTTCGATCGCATGTTAGAGGATCACAAAAAAGGGTTATACCCCAATTGCAAAGATGGCAACACAAAGCTCGGTACCGTACTGGAATTGCTGTAGTGGAAGGCAGAGAATGCTGTGGCTGACAAAGGATTTGAGAAGCTACTAAAAATATTGAAGAAGAAGCTTCCAAAGGATAATGAATTGCCCGACAGTACATACACAGCAAAGAAGGTCGTATGTCCTCTAGGATTGGAGGTGGAGAAGATACATGCATGCCCTAATTACTGCATCCTCTACCGCGGTGCATACAAGGATCTGAACGCATGCCCGGTATGCGGTGCGTTGCGGTATAAGATCAGACGAGATGACCCTGGTGATGTTGACGGCGAGCCCCTCAGGAAGAGGGTTCCTGCGAAGGTGATGTGGTATGCTCCTATAATACCACGGTTGAAATGTGTGTTCAGAAACGAAGAGCATGCCAAGTTGATGCGATGGCACAGTGAGAACCGAAAGAAAGATGGGAAGTTGAGAGCACCCGCTGACGGGTCGCAGTGGAGAAAAATCGAGAGAAAGTACTGGGATGAGTTTGCAAAGAACCCAAGGAATGTATGGTTTGCTTTAAGCGCGGATGGCATTAATCCTTTCGGGGAGCAGAGCAGCAATCACGGCACCTGGCCGTGACTCTATGTATGTATAACCTTCCTCCTTGGATGTGCATGAAGCGGAAGTTCATTATGATGCCAGTTCTCATCCAAGGCCCTAAGCAACCCGGCAACGAAATTGATGTGTACCTAAGGCCATTAGTTGAAGAACTTTTACAGCTGTGGAATGGAAACGGTGTACGTACGTGGGATGAGCACAGACAGGAGGAATTTAACCTTAAGGCGTTGCTGTTCGTGACCATCAACGATTGGCCCGCTCTCAGTAACCTTTCAGGACAGACAAACAAAGGATACCACGCATGCACGCATTGTTTAGATGACACTGAAAGTATATACCTGGACAAATGCAGGAAGAATGTGTACCTGGTCCATCGTCGATTTCTTCCGACCAACCATCAATGTCGAAAGAAAGGCAAGCATTTCAAAGGTGAGGCAGATCACCGGAAGAAGCCCGCCATGGGCACCGGTGATCACGTGCTTGCTATGGTCAATGATTTACACTACGTAATCTTTGGAAAGGGTCCTGGTTGACTAGTTGTTCCGAATGACACTGAGGGACACGCACCCATGTGGAAGAAGAAATCTATATTTTGGGACCTACCCTACTGGAAAGACCTAGAGGTCCGCTCCTCAATCGACGTGATGCACGTGACGAAGAACCTTTGCGTGAACCTGCTAGGCTTCTTGGGCGTGTATGGGAAGACAAAAGATACACCTGAGGCACGAGAGGACCTGCAACGTTTGCACGAAAAAGACGGCATGCCTCCGAAGCAGTATAAAGGTCCTGCCAGCAACGCTCTTACGAAAGAAGAGAAAGAAATCTTCTTTGAATGCATGCTCAGTATGAAGGTCACGACTGGCTTCTCGTCGAATATAAAGGGAATAATAAATATGCCAGAGAAAAAGTTTCAGAACCTAAAGTCTCATGACTGCCACGTGATTATGACGCAACTGCTTCCGGTTGCATTGAGGGGGCTTCTATCGGAAAACGTCCGATTAGCCATTGTGAAGCTATGTGCATTCCTCAATGCAATCTCTTAGAAGGTGATCGATCCAGAAATCGTACCAAGGCTAAGGAGTGATGTGGCGCAATGTCTTGTCAGTTTCGAGCTGGTGTTCCCACCATCCTTCTTCAATATCATGACGCACGTCCTAGTTCATCTAGTCGACGAGATTGTCATCCTGGGGCCCGTATTTCTACACAATATGTTCCCCTTTGAGAGGTTCATGGGAGTCCTAAAGAAATATGTCCGTAACCGCGCTAGGCCAGAAGGAAGCATCTCCATGGGCCATCAAACAGAGGATGTTATCGGGTTTTGTGTTGACTTCATTCCTGGCCTTAACAAGATAGGTCTCCCTAAATCGCGGTATGAGGGGACACTGACCGGAAAAGGCACCCTTGGAAGAGACTCAATAATATGCAGGGACGGATATTCTTGGCCTCAAGCACACTACACAGTTCTACAGAACTCTACCTTGGTGACCCCGTATGTCAATGAACACAAGAACAGTCTGCGCTCCAAACACCCGGAGCAGTGCGACGACTGGATTACATGTGAACACATCAGGACTTTCAGCAGTTGGTTGGAAACACGTCTCAGAGGTGACAACACTGTTTGTGATGAGTTGTACTTGTTGTCCAGGGGACCATCTTTGACTGTATTGACTTACAAAGGATACGAGATAAATGGGAATACATTTTACACGATCGCCCAAGATCAAAAGAGCACCAACCAAAATAGCGGTGTCCGCTTTGATGCAGCAACCGAGAGCGAAAAGGACACATATTATGGTTACATAGTGGACATATGGGAACTTGACTACGGACCTGATTTTAAGGTCCCTTTGTTTAAGTGCAAATGGGTCAATCTGTTAGGCGGCGGGGTACAGGTAGACCCACAGTACGGAATGATAACAGTGGATCTGAAAAATCTTGGGTACACCGACGAACCGTTCGTCCTAGCCAATGATGTGGCACAGGTTATCTATGTGAAGGACATGTCTACCAAACCGAGAAAAAGAAAGATAAGGAAGCGAATACATCATACGATGAGCCAAAGCGCCACATAGTTCTTTCAGGAAAAAGGGACATCCTGGGAGTGGACGGCAAGACAGACATGTCTGAAGATTATGAAAAGTTTCATGAAATTCCTCCCATCAATGTCAAGGCTGACCCAAGCATCCTGATAAACAATGAAGATTATCCATGGTTACGGCGCAATAAGCAAATGACACAAGCGAAGAAAAAGTGAAGACTTTCTCCCGCAATAAGCAAATGCTATGTGGGTGAAATTATGATACCATCCCAACTTTCAACTTTTTCAGAGTTCATTTGAAATGCTTTCATGTCTTATGGTTCGAAACTTTGATACTTCGAAAGTGATTGTCCATTTTGTACACGAAGTGTATCAAGTTTTTGTCGTAACCCTCTCTACTTTTTGGAACATGCTATGTGGGTGAAATGATGATATCATGCCAACTTTCAACCTTTTCAGAGTTCATTTTGAAATGCTTTCCAATTTCAGAGTCATTTAGCTCTAAGAATGAATTAATAGCAAACAGAATGAACTACAGAACTTTTATGAAAATAAAAACAATCAATTAAAATATTATGTTATGATCAACTAAAATAAAACTATAATATTCTTCAATAGCAAAAAGAATATAATTTTTGTGACCTAAAATCAAACTATAAGTATTTAATTGTAAGTATAAATAAAAAATAAATAGCAAAGAAGAAAAAAAAATCTATTTTTATACTAAAGTTATTCATAAACTAGTGATTCACGCAAATTTTATAAAATTCCAATTTAAACTATTCAAAATTTTAAAACTAATGGCACTAACAGAAAGTTTATAATTTTTGTGACCTAAAATCAAAAAGAAATCACTAAAAAACTATAAGTATTTAGTTGTAAGTATAAATAAAAAATAAATAGAAAAAAATTTCTATTTTTATAGTAAAGTTATTCATAAACTAGTGATTCACACAAATTTTATAAAATTCCAATTTAAACTATTCAAAATTTTAAAACTAATGGCACTAACAGAAAGTTTATAATTTTTGTGACCTAAAATCAAAAAGAAATCACTAAAAAACTATAAATATTTAGTTGTAAGTATAAATAAAAAATAAATAGAAAAAAATTTCTATTTTTATAGTAAAGTTATTCATAAACTAGTGATTCACACAAATATTTAAAAATTCAAATTTAAACTATTCAAAATTTAAAACTAATGGCACTAACAGAAAGTTTATAATTTTTGTGACCTAAAAGCAAAAAGAAATCACTAAAAAACTGTAAGTATTTAGTTTTAAGTAGAAATAAAAAAATAAAAAACCAAAAAAATGTAGAAATAAAAAAGAAAAAACCAAAAAAAATGCCACCTACTGGGCCTCCACGGCCTGAATACGACTAGAAACCCTACATGGGCCAGGATTCAGGCTCGCAGAGGCCCAATAGGCCCACAGGCAGTAGCAAGTTTAGGCCCGAAAGCCTGCATTAGAGAGGAGCTCGAATGGAGAGGCACATCAGCGCTTATAAACCAGTGCCGGTGCCCTTCAGCTAGCGATGTGGGACTAAACTTTTGGGCGCGGGCAGCACAAGGGCATTGGTCCCGGTTGGTGGCACCAACCGGGACTAAAGGGGGCATTGGTCCTGGTTGGTGGCACCAACCGTGACCATTGCCCCCCTTTAGTCCCGGTTGGTGCCACCAACCGGGACCAAAGGCCGCCGCTTCCCGCCCTTTGGGCTGCCGAAAATTGGCCTTTAGTCCCGGTTGGTGGCACCAACCGGGACTAAAGGGGGGCATTGGTCCCGGTTTGTGCCACGAACCGGGACCAAAGCCTTTTCTATATAAGCAAAGACTTAGCGTTTTTTTAGATTTCATCGCCAGTTCCCCGCCCCGACGACGCCGCCAGGCTGCCCGAGCTCGCCCCGACGACGCCGTCAGGCTGCCCCGCCGTCGCCGTCGCCTCGCCTGTGCCCGTCGTCGCCCGCCGTCGCCCGCCGTCGCCCGCGCTCTCGCCGTCGCCCGGGCCCCTGCCCCGGCCCGCCCCTGCCCCGACGCGGCCGCCCCGGCCCGCCCCCGTCGCCGTCGCCCGCGCGCCGCCCCGGCCCGCCCTCGCCGTCGCCCGCGCCCCTGCCCCGACGCCATCCACGCCGCCAACCTCTCCTTAGCTTGGTCCGGCCGCCGGCGCCATCCCTTTGCAAATTTTTGTTCATAGATGATCGAGATCAAATGATGATTTTTTTGTTCATAGATGCATGATAGATGATCAAATGATGTTTTTTTTGTTCATAGATGATCATATGATTTTTTTAGGTTATTTTCATTTGTAGAATTTTTTTATGTATCTAGGAATATTTTTGTTTATAGATAATAGATGATCAAATGATGAATATTTTTGTTCATAGATGATAGATGATCAAATGATGATATTTTTGTTCATAGATGATAGATGATCAAATGATGTTTTTTTTGTTCATAGATGATCATATGATTTTTTTTAGGTTATTTTCATTTGTAGAAATTTTTTATGTATCTAGGAATATTTTTGTTCATAGATGATAGATGATATATATGATGATGATATATATGATGATGTTTTTTTTCATATATGCATTTTTTCATATATATGATGATGTTAGTGGAGAGGAAAAATTAAAATAAGGAAAAGGAAAATAAGTAGAGAAAGAAGGAGAAGAAGAAGGAGAAGACGAGGAGAGGAAGAAAAGGAAGAGGAGAAGAAGAAAGGAATAGAGGAGAAGAAGAGAAAATTAGAATATATATTCTATTTTCTCTTTTCTCCTCTATTCCTTTCTTCTTCTCTTCTTTTTTTTCTTCTTTTTTTTCTTCGACACATGGGGGGGGGTCGAGAACGTCGGACATTCATGAGAGAGGCGAGGAAGAAGGGGAAGAAGAGGGAGAAGAAGAGGAGAGGAAGAAGAGGAAGTCTTCTCCTCTATTCTTTCTTTTCTTCTTTTTTCTTCTTCTTCTTCCTCTTTATTTTATCGGGAACGAGGGTTGTCGAGAGGTCGAGGAGCGGTAGAGGAGAAACCCTAAATAGAAAGTATCGTCGGTGTGAGATACATGTACCGTCGGTGTCGGACACTACACCCACATCCCACAAGTGGCGCGGGCTTCGACGCCCACGTCACTTGTGGGACGTGGATGTAGTGTCCGACACCGAAGGCCACATGTATCTCACACCCACGATACTTGCTAGCTATTTAGGGTTTCCTCTACCGAAAAGAAGAGGAGAAATAAATAAGAAGAAGAAAAAAGAAGAAAAAGAAGAGGAGAAGAAGAAAGGAATAGTGGAGAAGAAGAGAAAATAGAATATATTCTATTTTCTCTTTTCTCCACTATTCATTTCTTCTTCTCCTCTTTTTTTTCTTCTTTTCTTCTTCTTCTTCTTCTTCTTCTTCTTCTTCTTCTTCTTATTCTTATTAGCCGGAAGTAGAGAGAGGTTTCCTAGTGTCAAAGTATTGAAGAAATCCATGCCTTCATCATTAGCCGGAAGTAACCAGGGCATGTTGGCACGAAGTTCTGCAAAGTTGTTTTGGAATGGAGTCCCGGATAGAATAATCCGCCTTTTGGTACGAATTCAGCAAAGGCCTTCCAAATAGCGATATTCGGAAGGCTCTTTCTGAACTTTGTACCAAAAAGCGAATTATCCTATCTGGGACTCCGTTCCAGAACAACTTTGAAGAGCTTCGTACCATCATGCACATGTTACTTTCGCCTAATGATGAAGACATGGTTTTGTTGAATCCTTTGACACTAGGCAACCTCCCGACCCCTCGGCGATCCTCTCGAACATGAGAGGAAGAAGAGGGTCGTCTAGGGGTCGAGGGTTCCAGGGTCGTCGAGGGTTCGAGGGGTCGAGGATCGCCGAGGGGTCGAGAGAGGTTTCCTAGTGTCAAAGTATTGAAGAAATCCATGCCTTCATCATTAGCCGGAAGTAACCAGGGCATGTTCGTACGAAGTTCTGCAAAGTTGTTCTAGAATGGAGTCCCGGATAGAATAATCCGCCTTTTGGTACGAATTCAGCAAAGGCCTTCCAAATAGCAATATTCGGTAGGCTCTTGCTGAACTTTGTACCAAAAAGCGAATTATCCTATCTGGGACTCCGTTCCAGAACAACTTTGAAGAGCTTCGTACCATCATGCACATGTTACTTTCACCTAATGATGAAGACATGGTTTTGTTGAATCCCTTGACACTAGGCAACCTCCCGACCCCTCGGCGATCCTATCGAACATGAGAGGAAGAAGAGGATAAAAAAAGAAGAGGAAGAAGAAAAAAAAGAGGAGAAGAAAGAATAGAGGAGATCTTCTCCTCTATTCTTTCTTCTCCTCTTATTTTTCGTATTCTTCCTCTTTTTTTTATCGGGAACGAGGGTCGTCGAGGGACATAGATGTAGTGTCGTCGTTGTCGATATATACCCCCTCCCGATAGCTTACTATGATTAGGTAGCTAGTTCTACGTTTGGCACTAATATATCCATCTGTCATGTTTGAATAATAATTTCCATGTTGTAAATATTTGTACAAACTATGGACACCGCCCTAGACGAAGCAACAAAAGAAGCGTTGTTGAGGGACATAATCGCAGAAGGAAGTGATGCCATCTCGTTGTTTCTCAACGAAACCGATGGTCTGGAAGGAGATGGTGAACAAGCTGGCTACGGTGACCTAATGCCGGTGCAAGAAGAAGAACATGAGGAAGGCTCCGGTGACCCAATGCCGGTGCAAGAAGGAGACCGTGATGACGGCTCCGGTGACCGAACCGAGTCCGGCTAGGTATATATATTAGTTAAGCCTATGCTGACTAGCTGATTGATGCATTCATTGTTTTGGTATGTACACATATTAATTAAGTCTTTGTTCTTTTTTCTAGCCCTCCGGATTGAGCACAACTTCGGTAAAGAGACGAGGCCCGAAGAAAAAGTTGAGCTCGGATGAAAAGTTTGAGATCATAGTAATCGCGCCCGACGGCCAATCTATTGAACCCATCCGGACAAAGAGCGCATTTGTTGCTCAGTGCGGGGTTCTGGTTAGGGACAAGATCCCGATAAGCATCCAGCAATGGTTTAAGCCGGCTACAGAAGACCCTGAGGTCTCTTATGTCAATGATATGCAGAAAAATGATCTTTGGACTGAGCTGAAGTCAAATTTCACCCTACCGCCTGAGGATAATCCAGAGAACCCAGTTAAAGAGAAATTAATCAAGTCTTTTGCTCTGAAGAGGATGGCAGAACTATTCAAGAGGTGGAAGAAAGAGCTGAATAAGTTTGTCGAAAATAATGAGACACCAGAATTCAAGGGCAGATATGAGAATATCAGAGATCACTGGCCCGCATTTGTGGCCCACAAGACATCGGAAAAGAGTAAGAAGATGTCGGCGACAAACAAGCAAAATGCTGCGAAGAAGAAGCTTCACCATCGCACGGGATCAGGTGGCTACCTCATAGCCCGGCCTAAGTGGTCCAAGACTGAGAATGATCTGGTTCATAAAGGGATCGAACCAGAGACAATTAACTGGCCAGACCGTTGCCGGACTGGGTTCTTCGGGGCTGGCGGAACACTGGACCCTGTAACAGGGAAGTGCATTTGGACGAACGATCAAATGGACATACCAGTCAGTAAGCTTAAGCAGTATATCGAAGCAGCGCAGGAAGGGACGTTCTTTCCAGACAGAGAGAACGACGAGCTCACAATGGCCCTCGGGAATCCTGAGCACCCTGGACGGACACGAGGCACGCCAGGCTCCATTCCGTGGAAGGTTGGGTTTCCGGACGCAGGCGGTTACAAATCCCATGAGAGGAGGAAAAAAGTGCAGCAGACCCAAATGCAGGCGCTGCAAGCAAGGGTAGATGCGATAGAGGAACGAGAAGCAAATCGCAGCAAACGTACTGCCGAAGCCTCCCCCGAAGCTACCCCGCCATCTCAGCGCAGAAGCAGCGTGGCTTCCACCGAGATGCTTCAGCCGGAGCATGCCTTGACGGCTCATGCCAGCTATCCCGTGGATGCTATAACGGAGTCTCAAAATTGCCACCTTATGACGCAATGGATGAATTTGAAGGTCAAGGCGGCTGTTGGCTCTGTTTTTCCTACTAAACCCGGCGCAACTTTTCGCTGCCGGCCGATTCCAGAAGGATATGCTAGGGTGATGGTGGATGAGATAACGGAGGGATTTGAGGACCTCCAGCTTGACCACCCTACCGGTGAAGGGGAGACTCGGCTGGGGTCTGCTCTGAAGACTCCATGCCTATGGCGGAAGGAGCTCATCAACCTTCCGAACCGGACGCCACCGCCTCCTCCTCCTCCTCCGGCGAGTCAGGGCACTCCACCTCCACCGCCTCCTCCTCCGGCGAGTGACGATCAGGGCCCTGGGCCGGCTCCTTCTCCGGCGCGCGGCGGCACTCCGCCTCATTCTCCGCCTGCGCCGACGCGCCCGAGCAGCCAGCCTCCTCCTTCTCCGCCTCGTCAGCAAGGGCGGAAGACACCTGCCGCCGCTCCAGCTGCTCCGGCGCGTCGTAGTACTTCTCCTCCGCCTCTTAAGCAAGTAAAGAAGACAACCGCTACGTCTGCTCGGTCGGCGTCTAGCAGTACAACCAGAGGCGGGAGGACATACAGATTCGGTCCTTCTCTGAAGACTCCAGAGAGGTTACCATACGAGAGGACCCAGGAGGAGAACGCCGAGATCGCGCGAGAAGAAGTGAAGAAATTCTTTGAAGGGGTGAAAGCAAAGAAACATCCACCTCCGGAGGAGAAGGTAGATCGGGTGAAAGTGAAGCGCACTCTGGCTGCCCTGACTAAACCACCGAAGTCTGATTCGCTGAAAAGGAAACTATGACCGCATTATTGGAAAGGAATTTGCCGAAGCGGAGCGGTCGGGAAGTACTGTCAGTGATCAAAGGCTGAAAGAACGACGAGCTAGAAAACAAATTGCCCAGCTCGGCGAACAAGCGAAGCAATCGTGCCCCCCACTCAAGGTGCCTAGCCACAACGTCGATAATGATCCGAGGATGGTGCCCGGTTATAGAAATCTTGCAGATTACCGGCCCGACGAAGTACATTATGAACCCATGGAGATGCAGATACAAAGATACGAGTACGGGAAGCCTCTCGTGAAAGATGAAAGATCTCTATCAACGATGATGCGAAGATTGCATGATTGGTACTTGGAAATCTGCAGAGACTCTGGGGGGAGGAGTACTTTGTATGTGAAAGTTAAAAAGGAGCATGACCTCGTTGGAATTGATCTGTTGCCTGTTCCATTTGAGGAGTTCTATCAGTTTTTCAATCAATTGGCCCTCGATAAAACAACGGTCGCCTGCTACTGTCTGTAAGTAGTACTACTTCTGTCATTAAGTTTCTCTATATAGCTTAGCTCTTTCATTGCATGTATTTATAATCATCCTCACTATATTATGCAGATTGAAGATCGTCGAATTGAAGAAAAGACAAGTCGGTGATATTGGGTTCATTAACAAATATCTCATAGATGCAACTCAGGTTAAATTTCATGCCGCAGAAACCGAGGCCAGCATGCTAGAATCGTTGATAATAAATCAAAACAAAGATATAATACTCTTTCCTTACAACTTCAAGTGAGTGTTACTGTCTTGTGCGTATTCGGTTTCCCTTATATATTATTCAAGGTTATAGTAATGTAATTGATGAGTTATGCATGCGTGTGCAGTTTCCACTATATTCTCCTACATATTAAGCTTGAGCAGGGACTAGTAACCGTCTTAGACTCAAGACGAAAAGATCCCAAGGACTATGCAGACATGACTCAAATACTCGAGAAGTAAGTAAATCGATCATTATCCACCATATCAGCAACTTTGTTCATTTTCTGATATATCAAGTAATTGTTTTCTTTGTCCGGCAGGGTTTGGAGAAAATTCACCAGAAAAGCTCCGGGACTGCCGAAGGAGCTGCAATTTAGACACCCGAAAGTAAGTACTAGCTATAGTAGCATTTTAAGCGCATCTACTAGTCATTCAAGCGCTAGTTTCATCAATACCATTTGGCATTCTTGCTTATCAGTTTGATTAACCTCTATTTCTTGTAAAGTGGTTGTGGCAGGAACAAGGGAATGATTTCTGTGGATACTATGTTTGCGAGTCCATCCGCCACACGACCTGTGAGCGGGGCTACACTGACGAACAATATGAAGTACGTAAATAACAACATTCACAATTTTATTTTATTACCATCATTTGTGTTGAGTTTCATTTATTCATATATATATATATATATGTATTGACCCCCTTCTTTAAATTATATGTTTCAGAAGCGGGATGAACTCCTAGCACCATCTCGCATGCGAGGAATTCAAGAGGAATTGTCGGCATTCTTTCTTGACCACGTGATCCCTGAAGACGGAGAATTGTATGTGGACCCTGAGTCCGTATGATTATATTTGTAAGAGATAATTATTGTATATATGTAGCCGGTAGTGTCAGATAGATATACGAGAACTTGTTGTTCGACCAATCTCTCGGAGAAGGAGAGGTGGTCGATATTACTTCTCTCTGTATATATGCATATATGTTCATGACGATCTTCTGTTTCCTTCGCTTGCTTACTAGCTAGCTAGCGTGTCTAGTCCTCTCTATATACGTATGTATAGTACGTAGCGTCGACCAAGCACGGACATAACAGATGACACTTCTCTCTATTAATTATAACTAGCTAACACAATATATGAAACACCTAAATTAACCCCCCAAAACCCCCAACCCCCCCCCCCCTTTCAAAAGAAAACAAAAACCCCAGCCATAGAAGTGCTGACGCGTGGATGCCTATTGGTCCCGGTTGGTGCCACCAACCGGGACCAAAGGGTCTCCTGACTGGGCTCTGCGCACTGCCCACGTGGAGGGCCTTTAGTCCCGGTTCTGGATTGAAATGGGACTAAAGGGGGGAGGTATTAGTATCGACACTTTAGTCCCAGTTCCTGAACCGGGACTAAAGGCCCTTACGAACCGGGACTATAGGCCCTTTTAATACCAGTGATTGGATGTCATTGATAACGGGATCACATCATTAGGAGAATGATGTGATGGACAAGACCCAATCCTAAGCATAGCACAACATCGTGTAGTTCGTTTGCTAAAGCTTTTCTAATGTCAAGTATCATTTCCTTAGACCATGAGATTGTGCAACTCCCGGATACTGTAGGAATGCTTTGGGTGTACCAAACGTCACAACGTAACTGGGTGGCTATAAAGGTGCACTACAGGTATTTCCGAAAGTGTCTGTTGGGTTGGCATGAATTGAGACTAGGATTTGTCACTCCGTATGATGGAGAGGTATCTTTGGGCCCACTCGGTAATGCATCATCATAATGAGCTCAATGTGAGTAAGTAGTCAGTCACGGGATCATGCATTATGGAACGAGTAAAGTGACTTGCCGGTAACGAGATTGAATGAGGTATTGGGATACCGACGATCGAATCTCGGGCAAGTAACATACCGATGGACAAAGGGAATTGTATACGGGATTGATTGAATCCTTGACATCGTGGTTCATCCGATGAGATCACCGTCGAACATGTGGGAGCCAACATGGGTATCCAGATCCTGCTGTTGGTTACTGGCAAGAGAACGTCTCGGTCATGTCGACATGGTTCCCAAACCCGTAGGGTCTACACACTTAAGGTTCGGTGACGCTAGAGTTGTTATGGGAAATAGTATGTGGTTACCGAAGGTAGTTCGGAATCCCGGATGTGATCCCGGATGTCATGAGGAGTTCCGGAATGGTCCGGCGGTGAAGATAGATATATTGTACGAAGGGTATTGGAGTCCGGAAGTGTTCCGGGGGTACCAGGCTATGGCCAGCATGACCGAAAGGTGTTTCGGGAGCCCCGGCAAGTGTTGGAGGGCCTCATGGGCCAAAGGGGAAGGGGCAAACCAGCCCACTAAGGGGTGGTGCGCCCCCCACACCCTTTCCCACGTTATTTGGGGAGGTGGGGCGCCTCCACTTGGCTTGGGAGGCAATCCTCCGCCTGCTTGGCTTGGGGGGCAAGTCTCCCTAGGATTTTCCCTAGGGAGATCCAATCTGCTTGGCCGCCGTCCCCTAGGGGAAACCCTAGGGCTCCTCCCCCTCTCTCCTTGCCCCTATATATAGTGGAGGGGTGGGAGGGCAGACGCACCTCTTCCCTCGCGCAGCCCTCTCCCTCCTCCAACACCTCCTCCTCCTCCTCCGTAGTGCTTGGCGAAGCCCTGCTGGAGAACCACGAGCTCCACCACCACCACGCCGTCGTGCTGTCGGAGTTCTCCCTCAACTTCTCCTCTCCCCTTGCTGGATCAAGAAGGAGGAGACGTCCCCGGGCTGTACGTGTGTTGAACGCGGAGGCACCGTCCGTTCGGGGCTAGATCCCATCTTCCGCGATTTGAATCGCCGCGAGTACGACTCCATGAACCGCGTTCTTGTAACGCTTCCGCTTAGCGATCTTAAAGGGTATGAAGATGCTCATCCTCTCCCTCTCTTGTTGCTAGAATCTCCATAGATTGATCTTGGTGATGCATAGAAAATTTTGAATTTCTGCTATGTTCTCCAACAGTGGAATCAAAGCCAGGTTTATGCGTAGTTTCTATGCACGAGTAGAACACAAGTTGTTGTGGGTGTCGATTTTGTCAATTTACTTGCCACTACTAGTCTTATCTTGATTCAGCGGCATCGTGGGATGAAGCGGCCCGGGCCGACCTTACACGTACGCTTACGTGAGACAGGTTCCACCGACTGACATGCACTAGTTGCATAAGGTGGCTAGCGGGTGTCTGTCTCTCCCACTTTAGTCGGATTGGATTCGATGAAAAGGGTCCTTATGAAGGGTAAATAGCAATTGGCATATCACGTTGTGGTTTTGGCGTAGGTAAGAAACGTTCTTGCTAGAAACCTATAGCAGCCACGTAAAAACTTGCAACAACAATTAGAGGACGTCTAACTTGTTCTTGCAGCATATGCCGTGTGATGTGATATGGCCAAAAGGATGTGATGAATGATATATATGTGATGTGTGAGATTGATCATGTTCTTGTAATAGGAATCGCGACTTGCATGTTGATGAGTATGACAACTGGCAGGTGCCATAGGAGTTGTCGTAATTCATTCTATGACCTGCGTGTCATTGAATAACTCCATGTAATTACTTTACTTTATTGCTAAACCGTTAGCCATAGTAGTAGAAGTAATAGTTGGCGAGACAACTTCATGAAGACACGATGATGGAGATCATGATGATGGAGATCATGGTGTCATGCCGATGACGAAGGTGATCATGCCGTGCCTCAAGATGGAGATCAAAGGCGCAAGATGATATTGGCCATATCATGTCACTTTATGATTTGCATGTGATGTTTGTCATGTCTACATCTTATTTGCTTAGAACGACGGTAGCATAAATAAGATGATCCCTCATTAAAATTTCAAGAAAGTGTTCCCCCTAACTATGCACCGTTGCGAAAGTTCGTTGTTTCGAAGCACCACGTGATGATCGGGTGTGATAGATTCTAACGTTCACATACAACGGGTGTAAGCCAGATTTACACACGCAAAACACTTAGGTTGACTTGATGAGCCTAGCATGTACAGACATGGCCTCGGAACACAAGAGACCGAAAGGTCGAACATGAGTCGTATAGCAGATGCGATCAACATGAAGATGTTCACCGATGATGACTAGTCCATCTCACGTGATGATCGGACGCGGCCTAGTTGACTCGGATCATGTATCACTTAGATGACTAGAGGGATGTCTATCTAAGTGGGAGTTCATTAAATAATCAGATGAACTTAATTATCATGAACATAGTCAAAAGGTCTTTGCAAATTATGTTGTAGCCTACGCTTTAGTTCTACTGTTTTAAGATATGTTCCTAGAGAAAATTTAGTTGAAAGTTGACAGTAGCAATTATGCGGACTGGGTCCGTATACTGAGGATTGCCGTCATTGCTGCACAGAAGGCTTATGTCCTTAATGCACCACTCGGTGTGCTGAACCTCGAGCGTCGTTTGTGGATGTTGCGAACATCTGACATACACGTTTTGATGACTGCATGATAGTTCATTGCGTAATATTAAACGGTTTAGAATTGAGGCACCGAAGGCATTTTTGAAATGTCGCAGAACATATGAGATGTTCCAAGAGCTGAAATTAGGATTTCAGGCTCGTGCCCACGTCAAGAGGTATGAGACCTCCGACAAGTTTCTTAACTTGCAAACTAAGGGAGAAAAGCTCAATCATTGAGCATGTGCTCAGATTGTCTGAGTACTACAATCACTTGAATCGAGTGGGAGTTAATCTTCTAGATGAGATAGTGATGGTTCTCCATAGTCACTGCCACCAAGCTATTAGAGCTTCGTGATGAACTATAACATATCAGGGATAGACATGATGATCCTTGAGCAATTCGTGATGTTTGACACCGCGAAAGTAGAAATCGAGTAGGAGCATCAATTGTTGATGGTTAGTAAAACCACTAGTTTCATGAAGGGCAAGGGAAAGAAGGGATACTTCATGATATGGCAAATCAGTTGATGCTCTAGTGAAGAAACCCAGGGTTGAACCCAAACCCGAGACTAAGTGCTTCTGTAATGAGGGAACGGTCACTGAAGCAGAACTACCCTAGATACTTGGTGGATGAGAAGGCTGGCAAGGTTGACAGAAGTATATTGGATATACATTGTATTAAATGTGTACTTTACTATTACTCCTAGTAGCACCAGGGTATTAAGATACCGGTTCGGTTGCTAAGTTTTAGTAAGTCGAAATAAAAGAGCTACGGAATAAACGGAGACTAGCTAAAGGTGAGATGACGATGTGTGTTGGAAGTGTTTCCAAGGTTGATGTGATCAAGCATCGCCTGCTCCCTCTACCATCAAGATTGGTGTTAAACCTAAATAATTGTTATTTGGTGTTTGCGTTGAGCATAGACATGATTGGATTATGTTTATCGCAATACGGTTATTCATTTAAGGAGAATAATGGTTACTCTGTTTATTTGAATAATACCTTCAACGGTCTTGCACCTAAAATGAATGGTTTATTGAATCTCGATCGTAGTGATACACATGTTCATACCAAAAGATATAAGATAATAATGATAGTACCACATACTTGTGGCACTGCCATTTGAGTCATACTGGTATAAAACGCATGAAGAAGCTCCATGTTGATGGATCTTTGGACTCACTCGTTTTTGAAAAGATTGAGACATGCGAACCATGTCTATAGGTATATATGCATGAAGAAACTCCATACAGATGGATCGTTTGGACTCACTTGATTTTGAATCACTTGAGACATGCAAATCATACCACATGGGCAAGATGACTGAAAGGCCTTGTTTTTCAGTAAGATGAAACAAGAGAGCAACTTGTTGGAAGTAATACATTTGATGTGTGCAATCCAATGAGTGCTGAGGCACGAAGTGAATATCGTTATGCTCTTACTTCACAGATGATTTGTGTAGATTCTATGTATATTTACCTGATGAAACACGAGTCTGAATTATTGAAAGGTTCAAGCAATTTCGGAGTGAAGTTGAAGATCATCGTGGCAAGAGGATAAAATGTCTATGATATGATCATATAGATGAATATCTGAGTTACGAGTTTGGTACAAAATTAAGACCTTGTGGAAATTGTTTCATAACTAAAACCGCCTGGAACACCATAGTGTGATGGTGTGTCCGAACATCATAAATGCACCCTATTGGATATGGTGCATACCATGATGTCTCTTATCGAATTACCACTATCGTTTATGGGTTAGGCATTAAAAACAACCACATTCACTTTAAATAGGACACCACGTAATTCTGTTGAGATGACACCGTATGAACTATGGTTTAGAGAAACCTAAGCTGTCATTTCGTAAAAATTTGGGGCTGTGACGCTTATGTGAAAAGTTTTGCCTGATAAGCTCGAACCCAAAGCGGATAAAATGCATCTTCATAGGACACCCAAAAACAGTTGGGTATACCTCCTAATTCACATCCGGAAGCAAAAGTGATTGTTTCCAGAAATGGGTCCTTTCTCGAGGAAAAGTTTGTCTTGAAAGAATTGAGTGGGAGGATGGTGGAGACTTGATGAGGTTATTGAACCATCACTTCAACTAGTGTGTAGCGGGGCACAGGAAGTTGTTCCTATGGAGCCTACACCAATTGAAGTGGAGGCTGATGATAGTGATCATGAAACTTCAGATCAAGTCACTACCAAACCTCGTAGGTCGACAAGGATGCGTACTACTTCAGAGTGGTACGTAATCCTGTCTTAGAGGTCATGTTGCTAGACAACAATGAACCTACGAGCTATGGAGAAGCGATGGTGGGCCCGGATTCCGACGAATGGCTCGAGGCCATAAAATCCGAGAGAGGATCCATGTATGAAAACAAAGTATAGACTTTGGAAGAACTACTCAATGGTCGTAAGGCTGTTGAGTACATATGGATTTTAAAAGGAAGACGGACAGTGATGGTAAGTGTCACCATTAAGAAAGCTCGACTTGTCGCTAAGATGTTTTCCGACAAGTTCAAGGAGTTGACTACGATGAGACTTTCTCACTCATAGCGATGTTAAGAGTCTGTTGGAATTACATTAGCAGTTACTGCATTATTTATGAAATCTTGCAGATAGGATGTCAAAACATTGTTTCCTTGACGATTTTCTTGAGGAAAGGTTGTATATGATACAACCGGAAGGTTTTGTCAATCCTATAAGATGCTAACAAGTATGCAAAGCTCCAGCAATCCTTCTAAGGACTGGAGTAAGCATCTCGGAGTTGGAACATACACTTTGATGAGATGATCAAAGATTTTAGGTTTATACAAAGTTTATGAGAAACTTGTATTTCCAAAGAAGTGAGTGGGAGCACTATAGAATTTCTGATGGGTATATGTTGTTGACATTTGTTGATCGGAAATGATGTAGAATTTCTGGAAAGCATATAGGGTTGTTTGAAAGGTGTTTTTCAATGAAAACCTGGATTAAGCTACTTGAACATTGAGCATCAAGATCTATAAGGATAGATCAAAACGCTTGATAGTACTTTCAAACGAATACACATCGTGACAAGATTTTGAAGGAGTTCAAAATAGATCGGCAAAGAAGGAGTTCTTGGCTATGTTATGAGGTGTGAGTATTGAGTAAGACTCAAGACCTTACCACGGCAGAAGAGAGAGAAAGGACGAAGGTCGTCCCCTATGCTTTGGACGTAGGCTCTATAGTATGCTATGCTGTGTACCGCACCTGAAGTATGCCTTTCCATGAGTCAATCAAGGGATACAAGAGTGATCCAGGAATGGATCACATGACAGCGGTCAAACTTATCCTTAGTAACTAGTTGACTAAGGAATTTTCTCGATTATGGAGGTGGTAAAAGAGTTCGTCGTAAAGGGTTACGCTGATACAAACTTTGACACTAATCTGGATGACTCTGCATAGTAAACCGGATTCGTATAGTAGAGCAGCGTGTGGTAACTGAATCTAGAAGATGACATAGAGATTTGTAAAGCACACACGGATCTGAAAGGTTCAGACCCATTGACTAATAACCTCTCTCACAAGCGAGATATGATCAAACCCCATGGGTGTTGGATTCATTATAATCACATAGTGATGTGAAATAGATTATTGACTCTAGTGCAAGTGGGAGACTGTTGGAAATATGCCCTAGAGACAATAATAAAATGGTTATTATTATATTTCCTTGTTCATGATAATTGTCTATTGTTCATGCTATAATTGTATTAATTGGAAACCGTAATACATGTGTGAATACATAGACCACAACATGTCCCTAGTGAGCCCTAGTTGACTAGCTCGTTGATCAATAGATGGTTATGGTTTCCTGACCATGGACATTGGATGTCATTGATAACGGGATCACATCATTAGGAGAATGATGTGATGGACAAGACCCAATCCTAAGCATAGCCCAAGATCGTGTAGTTCGTTTGCTAAAACTTTTCTAATGTCAAGTATCATTTCCTTAGACCATGAGATTGTGCAACTCCCGGACACCGTAGGAATGCTTTGGGTGTACCAAACGTCATAACGTAACTGGGTGGCTATAAAGGTGCACTACAGGTATCTCCGAAAGTGTCTGTTGGGTTGGAACGAATCGAGACTGGGATTTGTCACTCCGTATGATGGAGAGATATCTCTGGGCCCACTCGGTAATGCATCATCATAATGAGCTCAATGTGACTAAGTAGGTATCCCGATCCCGCTGTTGGTTATTGGCCGGAGAACGTATCGGTCATCTCTGCATGGTTCCCGAACCCGTAGGGTCTACACACTTAAGGTTCGGTGACGCTAGAGTTGTTATGGGAAATAGTATGTGGTTACCGAATGTAGTTCGGAGTCCCGGATGTGATCCTGGACGTCACGAGGAGTTCAGGAATGGTCCGGCGGTGAAGATCGTTATATTGGACGAAGGTTATTGGAGTCCGGAAGTGTTCCGGGGGTACCAGGCTATGGCCAGCATGACCGAAAGGTGTTTTGGGAGCCCCGGCAAGTGTTGGAGGGCCTCATGGGCCAAAGGGGAAGGGGAAAACCAGCCCACTAAGGGGTGGTGCGCCCCCACACCCTTTCCCACGTTATTTGGGGAGGTGGGGCGCCTCCACCTGGCTTGGGAGGCAATCCTCCGCCTGCTTGGCTTGAGGGGCAAGTCTCCCTAGGATTTTCCCTAGGGAGATCCAATCTGCTTGGCCGCCGCCCCCTAGGGGAAACCCTAGGGCTCCTCCCCCTCTCTCCTTGCCCCTATATATAGTGGAGGGGTGGGAGGGCAGCCGCACCTCTTCCCTCGCGCAGCCCTCTCCCTCCTCCAACACCTCCTCCTCCTCCGTAGTGCTTGGCGAAGCCCTGCTGGAGAACCACGAGCTCCACCACCACCACGCCGTCGTGCTGTCGGAGTTCTCCCTCAACTTCTCCTCTCCCCTTGCTGGATCAAGAAGGAGGAGACGTCCCCGGGCTGTACGTGTGTTGAACGCGGTAGTAGGTCGCGTTCTACATATTGTACAGGGACTCGATGTTGGCGCAGTGGCTAACAGTGCTACCAAGCAACGAGGAGATCCCAAAACCGGTCCCTCGCGCGCACCTATTTTTAACTAATTTTCAGAAAATATGCGCTAGTGGGCCAGCCCGATTATCTAGCACTCGATGAGAGAGGTCCTTCTGCCTCGCTGAATGTGAGGTATAGCACTCGTGCAATTTCAGAGTAAAATAAGAAATTCTGATACGACGCTAAAAAACCTCCAGGAAGCTTGAAGTGTGCCTTAGAAAAAAAATAAGCAACCTAATGTGGGCCCTCTAGGGAGCAAGGATCGATGACTAGCGTCCTTCTCTAGCCGGACTGTGCTAAGCCCCCCCCCCCCCCCCTCTCCTCTATGTCTTTGTAAAATGAGGGCACTAGACAATGGGGCTCAGTGGACTTTTGTCCACAAACACGTTCGGACGTGTGGGTGGACAGTTACCAACGGCTCCCCATTTTTCTGCCTGGGCAACGACGTCCTCATTTCCATGCATTCCCATACACATATAGGTAAAAAAATCAACAATAAGTAATTCAAATTAAAAATGCATAGTTAATTCAGACGTAAATACCATTCAGGGGATAAGTTCAAATATAAAACTAATGGTTTCCTACATGAATCCAGATATGCTTCACAAGATCATCGAGTAGTTACACATGCGGTTATTAATGTTGAAGTTTTTGATGCATCTATAGAAAGATGACGATATGCTCTGGATTTTCTTTTAGGAGGCGAACATGTATAAAATATCAGAGGTATGGCGAGCATCGTCAGCCTCATCCTTTACATTTATGTTATGCATGATCATACAACAAGCCATCACTGTCCACAGCATCTCAAGATCCCATATATTTGCAGCTCCACGAACAATACCCCAACGAAGTTGGAGCACTCGAAATGCCAATCGCAAAGTCTCTTTAACAACGGAGATCGGTGAAGCATGTTGATATCATTGTGAGACCTTGGCATGCCAAATCCGTAAGTCATGTGGCGTGGCTTCTAGTCCGCATGCCACTAGTACATTTTTTCTCAAAGAGTACCCATTTTTATTGGCGGGATCAATAAACAAACTTTAGATATGTGACGCTCACTCTAGAAGGTGGAGGTCGGAATGATCGACAGACGACAACACTATAAGAGAAAGGGTAATTGGATTCCGATTCTTTGCCCTCAAATCACGTATCACACGAGCTATGCATGGATGTCAATTAGCGAGCAATATGCATGTGTAATAACCAGTCAATTAACCAATGGTTTGAGCGTTGGTCACTCGCCAACATCTCCCGCATGCTCATGGAAGCACAGTAAGACTAGCAGGAGCTGTTGCGTGCAGCTAGTGCGTGTGTAGAAGAGAATGGATCCGGACACTCGTGCATCATGTGCTACATACCTGCAGCTAGTGCGTGTGTGGATGAGAATAGATCCGGACAGTGAACGTACGGGTCGACGGACACTCACAGAAACACGGACAGCCTCAGTGCAAAATTCCAAAGCAAGACCGAACTGGCGTTGGTACCAATTTTTGGCATGGCCAAGGCGGCAGCCAGGAGCCGTCACCTCGCTTGGCTCCCATGAAAATGATGTGAGAATTCTTTTTCTTGGAAGCAGTTTTCTATTTATATATATGTTTGATGAATTGTATTTTGCAAAAGAGTCTATCTTTAGTCTACTGTGAACTTTTTTGTTATTGTTTGGTAATGCTACGAGTAAGTTCTTGTTGTTTGTTTCTACTGTGAACTTTTTTGTAAGTTATTTCTGGCAGGTTTTTCGTTTCATTAATATCACTTCATTTCATCAGTTCAACAACAACAAAGATAGAAAGATAAATATATTGCTGAATTGCACAGGCCAAGGTTCTATAGTAATTACACTTTTTGGCATAAACTACAAATTAGTCTAGCGCCATATGGAGGACAGATCGCAGAACGCGATGATAATCAAGGAAGTTAAAGAGCTTCTTGGCGAAAGGGAGTGTTCTATTACTCATGTAAGCAGGCATCAAAATGCTGTCGGCCATAGATTAGCTTCATTTGGACGTGTAGAAGCTAGGACAACAGTTTGGCTTCGTTCGGCCCCTGCTAATGTACATCAACTTTGTTTGGAGGATCTCTCTCCACCTTGAGTAATGAAATCCCTTTTCACCCCGCAAAAAAAAAATGTCCAGCGGCAATCTCGATCGTCACTCATCTGAAGGACACTGATAACTGATATGCACAGCTAGCTAGTGGACGAGGCAAGGTTGGCCGTCAGTACCGATCACTATTAGAACATGAGGCAGGAGTTGCAAGGGGCCTCCAACCATATTGTATCGTTCGATCGTGTACTTTCTTATGTTGCTTTATAGAACAGAGCAAAAGCCTTTCAAGAGGAGATGAAGGATTTCTCTTTGATCATAAGGATTTGGTGTGCTTCATACGAGTACAATTGGGTAATTGCGAATTCAAATTGCTAGCTACTCTCTCACGGTACACTAGCAGTTCTCCCATACCACTCCGCATGCATGGTGCTAGACCCACTTAGGTTACTCGGTTCGGCACGCCAACTCCTTCCTCCGCCACCATGCGCTAACTGAGGCGATGATGATGTTTTTTTTCTAGCATTGGTTTGCTAAGTATGGCCCTTTGTCCTTGCTGCCTCCTTGTGATTTGTGAGCGATGGGCATTGTGGTGTGGCCGATCATGTGTTGCTATCCGGTCATTGAGCCAAGGGCCTATGTAGCCTTGCTTGTGATGTACCATCAGTTCAAATTACTACTCTGCTATGTGGGATGCCATATTGCTTATGTTGTATATCTGTTCTGACGCTAAATGCAATTTTTGTGAATTTATTAATTTTCTATTTGTTGATCCAATTTTCTATGTGCTGCTATCACTAGCTTATTGGTGTATTAATTTTCCAGTGTTGATCCTATGTTAATTTGCTATGTCACTAGAGTCTTTCTTTGCTTAGGAGATATTTGAGTATTGGATCATCATAATCCTAGTGGTCCTTACAATTTCCTTGATTCATCATCATTACTATCTAGGAAGTTTGTGACATAGTAACTTCAACTGATATGTATCATGTGTTTGTGTTGTGCAAGAGTCATAGACAAGGGGCCTACAATATATCTAGCTAAGCTAGCACATGATACACAATCAACTCTCGGCCACTATTCAACTTAGTGTGATTGCACGCCATGCTCGTACCATCGCATTGCCTTGAATCATCCTTTGACTGTCTGACGGCAATCTCGATCGTGACTCGTCTAAAGGACATGACTATGATCATTTATATGCATAGTTAGCTAACGGAAAAGCTAAGCTTGGCCGTCAGTACCGATCATTGTTACTCCCTCCGTCCGATAATATAAGTGTGTTTTTGACACTACGAGTGTAAAAAATGCTTACTTTGTTATGTTGCTTTAATATAAAGTGAAGCGAAAGCCTGTTAATTACGAAAAGTTGTCAATTTCCTCTAGTGCCCCGATGAATAGTCTTGACGTACCAATATCATTTTCTGTCTCGATCTTCACTGTTGACTGATTATGAAAGGACACTCTTCTGAGTCTTCTCTTCCACATGCGCCAACACGAACGTCACCCACAGACTTGAAGCAAATGTAAGCCACACACGTACTAGATGTTAATTCATGTGCTTGCAGAAAAACACGTCATTTGTACTCCCTCCGTTCCTAAATCTAACTCTTTTTAGAGACTCCAATAAGGAACTACATACGGAGCAAAATGAGTGAATCTACACTCTAAAATATGTCTATATACATCCGTATGTGGTCCATAGTGAAATCTCTAAAAAGACATATTTAGGAACGGAGGGAGTAGTAACTAGTATACATTTCCTTTAATTAATTGTTGCATGCAGAATCCATATCATGCATCACCGTGATCGCCGTCGTCCAGCAGCCTCGGGCTCACCTCCCATTGAGCGTGCTCGTGGTGCAAATAGTCTCTGTACGCAGCATGGACCTGATGACAACGGGGAGGGAAGGAGAGCCGCGTGGAGGACCCTGGCACATAAAATTGGCCGTAGACCCGCTTTACGGAGCTTCCGATCGGGGTGATGTTGATGATGTCAAAATATGGCAAATCCATTACTCCCGCCTTCTAAGAGCAAGTATAATAGGATGACGTAGGCAGACTGTGAGGCTTTAAATATTGTGTTTTTGGTGAGTTGGCGGAGGGAGAAGAGGAGAGAGAAGAGAGAAGAGAAGCGGGCTACTAATAAACATCTGACTATAGCACGCGCTCCTTGACACTTTGTGAGAGAGAGGTGGGCCATGTATCAACAAAGTAGTACATATTTATATGCAACTATTATACTTGCCGGCTATAAGGTTGGCTATAGATGACATGGCAAGATCATATAACCAGCAGCTGGTTGTACTACTAACCATGCTCTAAATGTAACTCGATTGTGGTGGCTTGACGAAATGGAGTGGAACGGGGAACACTACTCCAAGTGCAGGTGCATGCATGATCCATATTTTTTATTTAATGATAGTCGGTCAAACTCGTGATGTCGGATTCTGTGTGCTTGGAGGCTGTGCTAAAAGCAGAGAGCACTAATAATGAATCTGAACTTCTAAAGATCAAGGTCCGTTGTTTTAGCTATAAAGCACAAAGGTCATACATTAGATTGTTCTTGCTTGATTAACCATATCAGCCTAGCAACATAGAGACGACATTTAGCCACCTTATTTAATCTGGGAGGCTACAATTGATATAAATTCATTGATTGCTCCTTGCCAGGTTGTTCTCGAGGTGTATTTGTTGTAAATGTCGTTAGTCTATATGACAGGAAAGTCATGGTATTCTCTCTCGAAGACGACCAACAGTATGACCAATCTTTAATGCTATGTTGTTATCAACAACACCAAACATTTATAGTACAGAAATATATATTATGACTAATTGATTGAACTGATGTGGTGTTTATTTTTGTGAGAAAAACTGATGTGGTGTTGTAGATGTTTATTTATTTTTCTATAGACCAACTAAAAGTAAAAAAAAGTTTGACTTCTTATAATCAAGTTCAAATAATATGGAATGGAGTAAGTATTCGCCTTTCATTTATGTCTAGAAACAAAACTTATTGCGCTGCACGAATCTCAATTCCACATGTTAATTGCTTGCTTGGGATTGACACTAGTGGGGAAAATATTCGTAGATGAATGATAATGATTATGAAATTGTCTTAAAAGGTTTTACTTTAAAAATTAAAAGTTAACACATTTTAATAGAGTGGAAATAGTAACAACTACAGAAAACCTAAACTTTGAGAACAATCAATAGTTAATATAGGGAAATCAACAGGTAATCATGATAAATAGGGAATATTAATGAAGTACACATATTTGTTAGTTTTCTTGAATTCTTGGAGGTTTCTAGTTCTCATTAAGTGTTTCTACATTCTGGAAATTTCCAGTTTTAAAATCCATGATATGTGTAACTTTTCCATCATTATAGAGCTCCCTTTGTTTCGAAACAAAAAAACAGTATGGTTTTTTAATCTAAGATTAAGGTGTTGCATGCAGCCGTACGTGGAGACAACGTCGTGCTCAATGCATCCAATGTAGCTGTCCTCGTGTACTGTGAAGAAAAGTCTTCAACTCGCTTCAGTGACTAGTCCTAACGTACGATAGTCATACCTGCACTGAGAGAGCCAGACTTGTCTCGACAGTCATAACTCGCTTCAGTGACTTGTCTCGATTGTTACTGCTGCTTGCATCGATTAACGTACACCAACGCAAGCATAAACATGAGCCACAGACTTGATGCAAATTAACGTACTCCAATTTCGACTGGACCAATTTCCATTGATGCTTTCAGGGTGTGATAGTCATACCTGCACTGAGAGAGCCATGTGGTTGCGTTGGGACAACGGGAAGAGAACATATATACGTACCACTGGTCCCTCAATGACGATGGAGCGCCCATATGCTACATGTCGCGGACGCGCGTGTCAACTTCGTACTGCCCCTCTCCACCCAGGTGTCTTGTGTATGTCTTTTCTTACTCCCTCCGTTCCCTAATGTAGTGCATATAGATTTTTTCGAAAGTCAAACTTAAAAAACTTTGATCAAGTTTATAGAGAAAACTATTTATATTTATATAATACAAAATATAGACAATATGGAAGTGCATATTGTGACGCATCCAATGATATGTATTTCGTATTCTAGAAGTATATTTTTTTTTTCTCTACAAACCTGGTCAAAGTTTGTAAAGTTTAACTTTTTAAAAATCTATATGCACTACATTGTGGAACTGAGGGAGTATTGTTTCTGCGCATCTCTGTGTTGTTGCTCCAACAGAATATCCTCTCCTCGAACTTGGATAAATCTGGACAAGGGATGGTGCTTTATTTACAGAACATGAAGAAAGTCTATTTGGAGAAGTCACACACAACGATCACTTGAACCATTCAAAGCACTAGCTAATTATCCAATGGTGACACACAAGGTGCATCATGCGTATGATTGGTAGATTTATAATTTGGACCTCTTTTATTTCTGAAACTTTATGATAATTTTTATTTGTGCGAGTTCATATATATATACAAGTGACGTATACAGTAATGTGCTGGGAGAGGCACATTTTCCTGGGTGAACAAGATCTCAAGAGGACATCGATCTGACATATGATTCTGTCCTCAACAAGAAAACAAGCATGATTCTCAGTAAGGTTCATGCTCTCGCCTATGAGCAAACTTGTTATCCTTGCGTTGAATCTTGAAGGCCATTACTTCGTCTTTCTCTACCATAATATATTTATTTAGGTACGTAGGGTAACGTCCAATGTCCAGGCCATTGCTTGGGTCTTCTTTGCTGCTTCCGCAAGAGTTTGCTTGTCCATCAGAAGGTTTGTGCTCTTCATTTTGAGGAAATGAGCTAGCCATGCTGCTAGCTCAAGTGCCTTAGCCTCCGCCAGTCATGCTGGTGGTGTTAGCAATAATAATCATTGGTGACAACGGCATGGTGTTCTGTGGTATGCCGATGTGTACTCCAGATTTGCCAACTCATCTCGAAATAGGCTCACGCCCCGCTTTATAGATAAAGCAACACACAGTCATACATAGATTTACACTATGCCAACATTTAGCACAAGATTGTCGCAAAAAAGTACATTTACCATACAAGGTCCAAACAATAAGAATGGTACGATTGCAGGAAACAGTTATGTAACTATAGTAGCTACAAGCATGAGAACATCGCCTATGTGCTCGGAGGAGGCATATGGGAGTAAGCGGGGGTGACAAGTTGATCACGTCGGTGTACAAAAGGGTGATAGTTACCCTATCTTGTGCCGTACTCAGCGTATGTCACTGCTGCAAAAGGATGGCAAAGTGTGAACAGTATCAGTACGTATACGAAGCATGGACTTCTCAATAACCATCTTACTGTGGATCGTCCACAAGATTAGGCCATCACACTCAATGGTGCACACTGTAGCCTATGGCTCTGGCGACCTAACCTAAAAGTAGCTCATGTGGAATGGTGAAGGGCCGATACATCAGAAACACTTATAAGCGGCTTGCACAAAAATGTTACTTGCAGCAAGCATAGCGCACTATTGTGTGGAGCACATGCCACTGATAACTACATCTAAGTGGCGTGCACTCATGCACACACACCACTAATAACCAGTTACTAGTGGTGTGCACTTCATCTGACTAACCACTAGTAATTATTTGGATTCAAACAATAGGCCATATGTTTTTTATACAGTTATCGTTACATTCAAGTATTCACACAGTTCATCCATACATTCATATAATGCATAAATATAGTTCATCCACTAGTACATTTCCGAATGTAAAGAAAAAGCAGCCGCGCTGCTCACCGCCTGGAATGCCTTTAGTTGTTGACATTGCTTCTCTTCCGGGCTCAAAGGTTGTGGTCACGACGTCATTGTTTGAGTGGTCACCATAGGAGGGTCTTGACAATTGTCATAGTCGAAGAAGCACCACTGCCAATATGAGATGGAAGTGGACCTACATAAACATCAGTCGGCAGTAAAGAGACTTACATGTATTTGATCAACCTAAGCATTTTATTGTTGGGATTGACAGTGATATAAAGATCAATTATACTATTAGTTTCAGTGTTACAAGCATCTTGGCATAAAGAGGTCATATCTAAAACCGAAGAATGCCATCGGGAATTGGTAATTAGATATTAGGGATCGTAAAAGATATTATATTGTATATATGCATGAACGTGTACTATATGTAGTAGCATCGAATATATATATGAAAACTTGTTGTTCGACCAAGCACGGAGAAAGAGGTTACTTCTCTATATTCATGATGATGTTGTGTAACGGTTCCTTAATTGCTATATGTAGTAGCGTCGATTTGAATGGAAAACATAAAATTAAAATGAAAACCCTAAATGAAAATAACTAAATGGTAAACACAGAAAGAAAAGGGAAACACAAAATGAAATATGCCCTCTCCAAAATCCTAAACCCCAATGCTTGGCAGCGCCTGATGCGTGGCGGCCTTTAGTCCTCCTGCCTGGATGCTCCACAGCGGCCACGTGGAGTCCCTTTAGTCCCGGTTCATAACATAACCAGGACTAAAAAGGGGGGCCATTAGTCCTGATTCCTTAGTCCAGGTTGGGCAACCGGGACTAAAGGCCCTTATGAACCGGCACTAATGTCCCATTTTCTACTAGTGGGTGATGTTGCTTTACCAAGAAAGCTGGAAGAAACCCTAGTTTCTGAAAAACACTGATCCTTTTTAACACCAAATAAAATATACTAGTACATGTCTCTAGGTGACAGGGCAATTGTGAGACTGGGACTCACAACCAACCTTAGCTTGTCTTCTTCTAGCTATGACCTGTGATTATCACAATCACTGACACTAGCCCGTCCTCCCTGACACGGTGTGTACGAGAAAAGAAGAGAAGAGTCAAGGCAGCCAAAACCCGCACGGACCTAACACGCGGAGGGGATAAAAGAAGAGAAGAGTTAAGGCTTTAGACCTTAACATGCGACAGACGACGGTGATGATAGTACGAGCCTGTGCACATTCGAACGGTCGACAAATGGAATTTCGCTTGGCTGTTCGGGATGCATATGCACTTGCCAGTTTCAGATTGTTGCTTTTTCTTATGTTTTGTAATTAGACTCCCCTCCCCGGGTGCTCCGGCGGCGGAAGTGTGTGTGCGTGGGGGGTGGGGGGGGGCTCGGATTTGGCTGTCCGGTGTGGAAATACAGTGTGGTGTTGCGTGTAAGCCGGTGGCGTGGTCAGGGCAACAGTCTCAACACGTATGGAAACAGGGAAAAACTTGTTTTTGCCATTCTAACTTTTGCCTACTTTGATTATGCCACTCTAGAATTTGACATATCACTTTTGCCACTCTTAGTTTTTGACAATACATCACAAATGACATTCCATGGCAAAAGCCATAACTTTTCATTTCACTTTTGCCACTCTTAGATTTGTACAATGTATCACAATTGCCACCCTAAAATTATTGCTTTTGCCACAGCATGGCAATTGTGATGTATATATGCTACGATTGAAATTAGTTCTCAAAGCTTACCTCGGGATACCGTCTTAGTATTAAGAATGAGAACTTCTCTTATGGGGCTGAAAGAAGTAGTGTGAAAATTAAGGGTGTCAGAATCTCACAACTATCCATTATCCATGGCTGTGCGATTGAATCAGGAACCACTAATCCAACTTCGATTAGATTTGCCAGGAAAATATCAACACTTCTTAACGTATCAAATACATATTTGAACATGTCTCCAGGGCAACTCGACTGGCACTCACGACAAACCTTGGCTCGTCTTCTAGCTATGAGTCTGTGAGTGACTATCAGTCATGGTCATTGGCCTGTCTTTCAATAGCTTGGCTACATATGACCGTGTACTGCAGAAAGATTCTCTGTGAAGAAGAATCAAAGCAACCACGCTCACTCGATCGCGGATTAAGTTGTGGTTGTCAGGAGGACGTACGAGAATGTCATATTTTCACTCTGTATATGGAGACTTGGAAAGTGTGTGAGTGAGAGAGAGGGGGGTGGGGGGTGGGGGCAGTACAGCGCATGTTTGTGGACGAGAGAAGAAAAGATAAGATTCTAAGCATCGTGTGTATGGACGAAAGAAGAGAAGATTCAAAGAAACCATAGCCGCACGATCGAGAGTTGATTTGTGGTCGTTGGGAGAGCGTACAAGGTTGTCACATCTGCTTTATATATATCACACGAGATACCTCTCTCCTGTGGCCATAGATATGGAAACTTGGAAAGTGAGAGAGGGAGACATGTACGATGCCATGAAAAGGAGCAAGAGAGAGATATAGTCCAAGAAAACCTCTCAGCGATGATGGTACAATAAACGTTTGGTGCATAGTTCATTTTATTACTATTAAGAATCGCTAAAGTTAGCCGACAAATTTCATTTTTAGGCTTAGAGCCGAACTGTTTGCTCGTCTATGTTAGTTTCTCCCTCCCGACTTTTACGTCGCTATAAATGCTTGACGGTGGAATTAATACTTGGTTGTTATAGCCAATAACCAACTAGACCAATAACCTTTTTTCTATGTTTGTAACCGATAGCTTATTTGTATGTACGCAAAACAACCAAGAATCACTGACCCAATATAAAGGAAAATAATCATGAAATGGTAGGATAGAAAGAGACAACATGTAGGACAATTTGTTCATCCCCATAGGAACGATGTTGATGTCGTTGTTTGTCGTCAGATCCAACAGTCATAATCTACCAGGCCACGATGGTAATTATCTGAGTTACCATACTATTACCGGCATTCTTATGGTCATTTGTTACAACTATCAATTAGGCAATAATGTCCTAGTTACCATCACTACTGCAAAAAGGCTTATACGTGAACTCTAATGAGTCGCGGGCGAGGCGGGGCTCCCACCACATCTATTTTTAAAAACAAACAGTGGCGGGTAGCAAAGGATTGATGACTAGCGTCCTTCTCTAGCCGGACTGTGCTAAGCCCCCCCCCCCCCCCCCCCCCTCCTCTATGTCTCTGTAAAATGAGGGCACTAGACAATGGGGCTCAGTGGACTTTTGTCCACAAACACGTTCGGACGTGTGGGTGGACAGTTACCAACGGCTCCCCATTTTTCTGCCTGGGCAACGACGTCCTCATTTCCATGCATTCCCATACACATATAGGTAAAAAAATCAACAATAAGTAATTCAAATTAAAAATGCATAGTTAATTCAGACGTAAATACCATTCAGGGGATAAGTTCAAATATAAAACTAATGGTTTCCTACATGAATCCAGATATGCTTCACAAGATCATCGAGTAGTTACACATGCGGTTATTAATGTTGAAGTTTTTGATGCATCTATAGAAAGATGACGATATGCTCTGGATTTTCTTTTAGGAGGCGAACATGTATAAAATATCAGAGGTATGGCGAGCATCGTCAGCCTCATCCTTTACATTTATGTTATGCATGATCATACAACAAGCCATCACTGTCCACAGCATCTCAAGATCCCATATATTTGCAGCTCCACGAACAATACCCCAACGAAGTTGGAGCACTCGAAATGCCAATCGCAAAGTCTCTTTAACAACGGAGATCGGTGAAGCATGTTGATATCATTGTGAGACCTTGGCATGCCAAATCCGTAAGTCATGTGGCGTGGCTTCTAGTCCGCATGCCACTAGTACATTTTTTCTCAAAGAGTACACACATTTTTATTGGCGGGATCAATAAACAAACTTTAGATATGTGACGCTCACTCTAGAAGGTGGAGGTCGGAATGATCGACAGACGACAACACTATATGAGAAAGGGTAATTGGATTCTGATTCTTTGCCCTCAAATCACGTATCACACGAGCTATGCATGGATGTCAATTAGCGAGCAATATGCATGTGTAATAACCAATCAATTAACCAATGGTTTGAGCGTTGGTCACTCGCCAACATCTCACGCATGCTCATGGAAGCACAGTAAGACTAGCAGGAGCCGTTGCCTGCAGCTAGTGCGTGTGTAGAAGAGAATGGATCCGGACACTCGTGCATCATGTGCTACATACCTGCAGCTAGTGCGTGTGTGGATGAGAATAGATCCGGACAGTGAACGTACGGGTCGACGGACACTCACAGAAACCCGGACAGCCTCAGTGCAAAATTCCAAAGCAAGACCGAACTGGCGTTGGTACCAATTTTTGGCATGGCCAAGGCGGCAGCCAGGAGCCGTCACCTCGCTTGGCTCCCATGAAAATGATGTGAGAATTCTTTTTCTTGGAAGCAGTTTTCTATTTATATATATGTTTGATGAATTGTATTTTGCAAAAGAGTCTATCTTTAGTCTACTGTGAACTTTTTTGTTATTGTTTGGTAATGCTACGAGTAAGTTCTTGTTGTTTGTTTCTACTGTGAACTTTTTTGTAAGTTATTGCTGGCAGGTTTTTCGTTTCATTAATATCACTTCATTTCATCAGTTCAACAACAACAAAGATAGAAAGATAAATATATTGCTGAATTGCACAGGCCAAGGTTCTATAGTAATTACACTTTTTGGCATAAACTACAAATTAGTCTAGCGCCATATGGAGGACAGATCGCAGAACGCGATGATAATCAAGGAAGTTAAAGAGCTTCTTGGCGAAAGGGAGTGTTCTATTACTCATGTAAGCAGGCATCAAAATGCTGTTGGCCATAGATTAGCTTCATTTGGACGTGTAGAAGCTAGGACAACAGTTTGGCTTCGTTCAGGCCCTGCTAATGTACATCAACTTTGTTTGGAGGATCTCTCTCCACCTTGAGTAATGAAATCCCTTTTCACCCTGCAAAAAAAAATGTCCAGCGGCAATCTCGATCGTCACTCATCTGAAGGACACTGATAACTGATATGCACAGCTAGCTAGTGGACGAGGCAAGGTTGGCCGTCAGTACCGATCACTATTAGAACATGAGGCAGGAGTTGCAAGGGGCCTCCAACCATATTGTATCGTTCGATCGTGTACTTTCTTATGTTGCTTTATAGAACAGAGAAAAAGCCTTTCAAGAGGAGATGAAGGATTACTCTTTGATCATAAGGATTTGTTGTGCAAAGGCTGCCCGCCACAACTAAAACCGTAATTTGGGCGATAGAACTCATTGCCCGCCACAATATAATCTCCCAGACGGGACTTGTCTGCGCAACTCAGCAGTGATGGGCTCTACCTAGCACCCGCCACAGGTAGATGACCAAGCAGTGACTAGTAGTGACTAGCAACCGGCACTAATTTTCCTTGCCGGATGTCCGGTCTTGGCAGAACATAGCTGTGGCGGGTCCTGCTTACTACCCGCCAGTGGTAGGTTAAAGAACCTAGGGCGGGCCACTGGCCGCACCCGCCACTGCTACTATCTTTTTCAAAATTCCAACGGGGGACTGGACGAAAATTACGTCCGCGCGGTCCGCCGTGAAAGCTAATCGCATATACAAACCATTTTTTTTGCGGGATCAAAGAAAGCAAAATTTAGCTACGTGATGTTCACTCTAGAAGGTGGAGGTCAGAATGATCGACAGTACTATAGGAGAAAGGGTAATTGGATTCAGAATCTTTGCCCTTAAATCACGTATCACACGAGCTAAAATGTTTTAAATAGCGGGCTATGAAAAATAGCGACGGTCCTCCAAAAACAGCTATAGCGGAGCTATAGCGGACTATAGCGGGATATAGCTGGCTATTTGTGAAGGCGTCCATCTAGCGGCACTCTGCTGAAAAGGCTAGCCGGCTATTTAAAACATTCAGCTACGCATGGATGTCAATTACCGAGCAACATGCATGTGCAATAACTGTTAGGATTAATCTTGATTATGTATCTTCATTGTATTTTTGTTTAGCATGTAGTCTAGTGTAGGTTGATGTTTGTCCGGTGAAGCTTCAGCTCAGCTTGCGAAGGAGCGCGAGATGCCAGGCTGCCGTGCGATGCGGCGAGCACGGCGAGATGCCAATGGTGCCATGGTATACGGCTACGTCGTAAGAAATGGCAAAAGATCATGGAGGCCGAAGCATGACGGACTGCATCATGTTGAGTCGGGTGAACCGGTGAGTCATTCAGATGGGTTTGAAGCAGCCATGCATGCGTGAGGTACTTGGCATGTTGCCGAGTGATTCGGTCATGTTGATTACATGCACGTCATTAGCTGGTGGAGGTTGCATATAGATAGGATTAGTTAGTGCATGATGGATGGTCAAGTTAGTGGCCGAGCCATCTGGACCTGGAGTGATTCTAGGAGATGATGGACGAGTGCTAACGGTAGTGGGTGCGTGTGCATGGGTTGTGGACCAGGCCGTTGGCTCCTGGCCGTGTATAAATACCTTTGATTTAGTAAGAATGAAAGAAGAGGCCGTGGGGGCCGAGAAAAATGTAGCGAATACGTTCACCAAGGAGAAGAGCCCGTGGGCAAAGCTTTGTGCTCCTTCTTGGTGCGTGTGTGTGTGGGTGTTCTTTTGCGTTTGAGATAAACAACCAGAGAAAGAGAGAGGGAGCTGTGAGAGGCAGCACCAAGGTAGAAGAAGAAGCGGCGCTGCGAGAGGCGGCGCCAACAATTGGTATCAGAGCCTCGTCGATCCGGTGGCGGCGTCGGTGGCGCGGTGGACTCCATGTCAGATGGAGGCTGGCGGCGCAAGCAGGAGGCTTGTGGCGGCGTCGGCGGCGCGGTGGACTCCATGTGAGATGGAGGCCGGCGGCGCAAGCAGGAGGCTTGTGGCGGCGTGAGGCCGCTGGTGGCTTTGACGACGCGAGGCCGGCGGCGCAAGCAGGAGGCTTGTGGCGGCGTGAGGCCGCTGGTGGCTTTGACGACGTGAGGCCGTTATGAGGAGAAGATGGTGTGGCGATCGGCGCCGCGAAGGCGTCATCCACGTCAAGGGATGGCCGCTGCATGCGGCAGGAGGCCGTGGTACTCGGCGTTGCGACGGTGTCGTCCACGGCAAGACGGCGTGGTGATTGGCGTTGCGAGGACGTCATCCGCGACAAGATAGTTCATGGTGACCGCTGCTGCGACGGCGTCGGTGGCGGCACGTAGCCGGTTACGGCGCTGTGATGGCGTCGTCAAGTGGCAATGGGTGGTCCGCATCGGAGATTGGAGAATCAAGATTAAGGAGGAGAATGTTAGGATTAATCTTGATTATGTATCTTCATTGTATTTTTGTTTAGCATGTAGTCTAGTGTAGGTTGATGTTTGTCCGGTGAAGCTTCAGCTCAGCTTGCGAAGGAGGCGAGATGCCAGGCTGCCGTGCGATGCGGCGAGCACGGCGAGATGCTAATGGTGCCATGGGATAGGGCTACGTCGTGAGAAACGGCAAAAGATCATGGAGGCCGAAGCATGACGGACTGCATCATGTTGAGTCGGGTGAACCGGTGAGTCATTCAGATGGGTTTGAAGCAGCCATGCATGCGTGAGGTACTTGGCATGTTGCCGAGTGATTCGGTCATGTTGATTACATGCACGTCATTAGCTAGTGGAGGTTGCATATAGATAGGATTAGTTAGTGCATGATGGATGGTCAAGTTAGTGGCCGAGCCATCTGGACCTGGAGTGATTCTAGGAGATGATGGACGAGTGCTACCGGTAGTGGGTGCGTGTGCATGGGTTGTGGACCAGGCCGTTGGCTCCTGGCCGTGTATAAATACCTTTGATTTAGTAAGAATGAAAGAAGAGGCCGTGAGGGCCGAGAAAAATGTAGCGAATACGTTCACCAAGGAGAAGAGCCCGTGGGCAAAGCTTTGTGCTCCTTCTTGGTGCGTGTGTGTGTGGGTGTTCTTTTGTGTTTGAGAGAAACAACCAGAGAAAGAGAGAGGGAGCTGTGGGAGGAAGCACCAAGGTAGAAGAAGAAGCGGCGCTGCTGGAGGCGGCGCCAACAATTGGTATCAGAGCCTCGTCGATCCGGTGGGGGCGTCGGTGGCGCGGTGGACTCCATGTGAGATGGAGGCCGGCGGCGCAAGCAGGAGGCTTGTGGCGGCGTCGGCGGCGCGGTGGACTCCATGTGAGATGGAGGCCGGCGGCGCAAGCAGGAGGCTTGTGGCGGCGTGAGGCCGCTGGTGGCTTTGACGACGTGGGGCCGTTATGAGGAGAAGATGGTGTGGCGATCGGTGCCGCGAAGGCGTCATCCACGTCAAGGGATGGCCGCTGCATGCGGCAGGAGGCCGTGGTACTCGGCGTTACGACGGCGTCGTCCACGGCAAGACGGCGTGGTGATTGGCGTTGCGAGGACGTCATCCACGACAAGATAGTTCATGGTGACCGCTGCCGCGACGGCGTCGGTAGCGGCACGTAGCCGGTTACGGCGCTGTGATGGCGTCGTCAAGTGGCAGCGGGTGGTCCGCATCGGAGATTGGAGAATCAAGATTAAGGAGGAGAATGTTAGGATTAATCTTGATTATGTATCTTCATTGTATTTTTGTTTAGCATGTAGTCTAGAGTAGGTTGATGTTTGTCCGGTGAAGCTTCAGCTCAGCTTGCGAAGGAGGCGAGATGCCAGGCTGCCGTGCGATGCGGCGAGCACGGCGAGATGCCAATGGTGCCATGGGATACGGCTACGTCGTGAGAAACGGCAAAAGATCATGGAGGCCGAAGCATGACGGACTGCATCATGTTGAGTCGGGTGAACCGGTGAGTCATTCAGATGGGTTTGAAGCAGCCATGCATGCGTGAGGTACTTGGCATGTTGCCGAGTGATTCGGTCATGTTGATTACATGCACGTCATTAGCTAGTGGAGGTTGCATATAGATAGGATTAGTTAGTGCATGATGGATGGTCAAGTTAGTGGCCGAGCCATCTGGACGATGATGGACGAGTGCTAACGGTAGTGGGTGCGTGTGCATGGGTTGTGGACCAGGCCGTTGGCTCCTGGCCGTGTATAAATACCTTTGATTTAGTAAGAATGAAAGAAGAGGCCGCGAGGGCCGAGAAAAATGCAGCGAATACGTTCACCAAGGAGAAGAGCCCGTGGGCAAAGCTTTGTGCTCCTTTTTGGTGCGTGTGTGTGTGGGTGTTCTTTTGTGTTGGAGAGAAACAACCTAAGAAAGAGAGAGGGAGCTGTGAGAGGCAGCACCAAGGTAGAAGAAGAAGCGGCGCTGCGAGAGGCGGCGCCAACAACTGGTATCAGAGCCTCGTCGATCCGGTGGCGGCGTCGGTGGCGCGGTGGACTCCATGTGAGATGGAGGCCGGCGGCGCAAGAAGGAGGCTTGTGGCGGCGTCGGCGGCGCGGTGGACTCCATGTGAGATGGAGGCCGGCGGCGCAAGCAGGAGGCTTGTGGCGGCGTTAGGCCGCTGGTGGCTTTGACGACGCGGGGCCATTATGAGGAGAAGATGCTGTGGCGATCGGCGCCGCGAAGGCGTCATCCACGTCAAGGGATGGCCGCTGCATGCGGCAGGAGGCCGTGGTACTCGGCGTTGCGACGGTGTCGTCCACGGCAAGACGGCGTGGTGATTGGCGTTGCGAGGACGTCATCCACGACAAGATAGTTCATGGTGACCGCTGCCGCGACGGCGTCGGTGGCGGCACGTAGCCGGTTACGGCGCTATGATGGCGTCGTCAAGTGGCAGCGGGTGGTCCGCATCGGAGATTGGAGAATCAAGATTAAGGAGGAGAATGTTAGGATTAATCTTCATTATGTATCTTCATTGTATTTTTGTTTTGCATGTAGTCTAGTGTAGGTTGATGTTTGTCCGGTGAAGCTTCAGCTCAGCTTGCGAAGGAGGCGAGATGCCAGGCTGCCGTGCGATGCGGCGAGCACGGCGAGATGCCAATGGTGCCATGGGATACGGCTACGTCGTGAGAAACGGCAAAAGATCATGGAGGCCGAAGCATGACGGACTGCATCATGTTGAGTCGGGTGAACCGGTGAGTCATTCAGATGGGTTTGAAGCAGCCATGCATGCGTGAGGTACTTGGCATGTTGCCGAGTGATTCGGTCATGTTGATTACATGCACGTCATTAGCTAGTGGAGGTTGCATATAGATAGGATTAGTTAGTGCATGATGGATGGTCAAGTTAGTGGCCGAGCCATCTGGACCTGGAGTGATTCTAGGAGATGATGGACGAGTGCTAACGGTAGTGGGTGCGTGTGCATGGGTTGTGGACCAGGCCGTTGGCTCCTGGCCGTGTATAAATACCTTTGATTTAGTAAGAATGAAAGAAGAGGCCGTGAGGGCCGAGAAAAATGTAGCGAATACGTTCACCAAGGAGAAGAGCCCGTGGGCAAAGCTTTGTGCTCCTTCTTGGTGCGTGTGTGTGTGGGTGTTCTTTTGTGTTTGAGAGAAACAACCAGAGAAAGAGAGAGGGAGCTGTGAGAGGCAGCACCAAGGTAGAAGAAGAAGCGGCGCTGCGAGAGGCGGCGCCAACAATTGGTATCAGAGCCTCGTCGATCCGGTGGCGGCGTCGGTGGCACGGTGGACTCCATGTGAGATGGAGGCCGGCGGCGCAAGCAGGAGGCTTCTGGCGGCGTGAGGCCGCTGGTGGCTTTGATGACGCGGGGCCGTTATGAGGAGAAGATGGTGTGGCGATCGGCGCCGCGAAGGCGTCATCCACGTCAAGGGATGGCCGCTGCATGCGGCAGGAGGCCGTGGTACTCGGCGTTGCGACGGTGTCGTCCACGGCAAGACGGCGTGGTGATTGGCGTTGCGAGGACGTCATCCACGACAAGATAGTTCATGGTGACCGCTGCCGCGACGGCGTCGGTGGCGGCACGTAGCCGGTTACGGCGCTATGATGGCGTCGTCAAGTGGCAGCGGGTGGTCCGCATCGGAGATTGGAGAATCAAGATTAAGGAGGAGAATGTTAGGATTAATCTTCATTATGTATCTTCATTGTATTTTTGTTTAGCATGTAGTCTAGTGTAGGTTGATGTTTGTCCGGTGAAGCTTCAGCTCAGCTTGCGAAGGAGGCGAGATGCCAGGCTGCCGTGCGATGCGGCGAGCACGGCGAGATGCCAATGGTGCCATGGGATACGGCTACGTCGTGAGAAACGGCAAAAGATCATGGAGGCCGAAGCATGACGGATTGCATCATGTTGAGTCGGGTGAACCGGTGAGTCATTCAGATGGGTTTGAAGCAGCCATGCATGCGTGAGGTACTTGGCATGTTGCCGAGTGATTCGGTCATGTTGATTACATGCACGTCATTAGCTAGTGGAGGTTGCATATAGATAGGATTAGTTAGTGCATGATGGATGGTCAAGTTAGTGGCCGAGCCATCTGGACCTGGAGTGATTCTAGGAGATGATGGACGAGTGCTAACGGTAGTGGGTGCATGTGCATGGGTTGTGGACCAGGCCGTTGGCTCCTGGCCGTGTATAAATACCTTTGATTTAGTAAGAATGAAAGAAGAGGCCGTGAGGGCCGAGAAAAATGTAGCGAATACGTTCACCAAGGAGAAGAGCCCGTGGGCAAAGCTTTGTGCTCCTTCTTGGTGCGTGTGTGTGTGGGTGTTCTTTTGTGTTTGAGAGAAACAACCAGAGAAAGAGAGAGGGAGCTGTGAGAGGCAGCACCAAGGTAGAAGAAGAAGCGGCGCTGCGAGAGGCGGCGCCAACAAGTGGTATCAGAGCCTCGTCGATCCGGTGGCGGCGTCGGTGGCGCGGTGGACTCCATGTGAGATGGAGGCCGGCGGCGCAAGCAGGAGGCTTGTGGCGGCATCGGCGGCGCGGTGGAGTCCATGTGTGATGGAGGCCGGCGGCGCAAACAGGAGGCTTGTGGCGGCGTGAGGCCGCTGGTGGCTTTGACGACGCGAGGCCGTTATGAGGAGAAGATGGTGTGGCGATCGGCGCCGCGAAGGCGTCATCCACGTCAAGGGATGGCCGCTGCATGCGGCAGGAGGCCGTGGTACTCGGCGTTGCGACGGCGTCGTCCACGGCAAGACGGCGTGGTGATTGGCGTTGCGAGGACGTCATCCACGACAAGATAGTTCATGGTGACTGCTGCTGCGACGGCGTCGGTGGCGGCACGTAGCCGGTTACGGCACTGTGATGGCGTCGTCAAGTGGCAGCGGGTGGTCCGCATCGGAGATTGGAGAATCAAGATTAAGGAGGAGAATGTTAGGATTAATCTTGATTATGTATCTTCATTGTATTTTTGTTTAGGATGTAGTCTAGTGTAGGTTCATGTTTGTCCGGTGAAGCTTCAGCTCAGTTTGCGAAGGAGGCGAGATGCCAGTCTGCCGTGCGATGCGGCGAGCACGGCGAGATGCCAATGGTTCCATGGGATACGGCTACGTCGTGAGAAACGGCAAAAGATCATGGAGGCCGAAGCATGACGGACTGCATCATGTTGAGTCGGGTGAACCGGTGAGTCATTCAGATGGGTTTGAAGCAGCCATGCATGCGTGAGGTACTTGGCATGTTGCTGAGTGATTCGGTCATGTTGATTACATGCACGTCATTAGCTGGTGGAGGTTGCATATAGATAGGATTAGTTAGTGCATGATGGATGGTCAAGTTAGTGGCCGAGCCATCTGGACCTGGAGTGATTCTAGGAGATGATGGACGAGTGCTAACGATAGTGGGCGCTTGTGCATGGGTTGTGGACCAGGCCGTTGGCTCCTGGCCGTGTATAAATATCTTTGATTTAGTAAGAATGAAAGAAGAGGCCGTGAGGGCCGAGCAAAATGTAGCGAATACGTTCACCAAGAAAAAGAGCCCGTGGGCAAAGCTTTGTGCTCCTTCTTGATGTGTGTGTGTGGGTGTTCTTTTGTGTTTGAGAGAAACAACCAGAGAAAGAGAGAGGGAGCTGTGAGAGGCAGCACCAAGGTAGAAGAAGAAGCGGCGCTGTGAGAGGCGGCACCAACCATAACTAGTCAAACCAATGGTTTGAGCGTCGGTAACTCGTCAACATCTCCCGCATGCTCATGGAAGCACAGTACTGAGGCTAGCAGGAGCCGTTGCCTGCAGCTAGAGCGTGTGTGTGGAAGAGAATGGATCCGGACACTCGTGCATCATGTGCTACCTGCAGCTAGTGCGTTTCTGTGGAGGAGAATGGCTCCGGACAGTAAACGTACGTCTCGACTGACACCCACATAAACCCGGCCAGCCCCAGTGCAAAATTCCAAAGCAAGACCGAACTGGCGTCGTACCAAATTTTGGCATGGCCAAGAGACAGCAGCCAGGAGCCGTCGCCTCGGTTGGCTCCCATGAATAACACATTTTAGTAGTTTCCTCCTGTCGGGTTCTGCTAGCCCGTTCTTCTTAATTTCTCTACGTCGGCCTTGTTTATTTCAGCTTTGGTCTGATTCGAATCACCTAGGGATTCACTTTAGTGGCAAAGCTGATTCATGGTTATATAAGATCATATTTGTTTCAGTTTTGATTGTATTCGAATCACCTGTATATTCGCTTTAGTGGTGAAACTGATTTGAAATAATTGGTTGTTTCAGATTCTAGATTTAGTTTCATTGGCAAAACTGGCTTCACTTGTAAAGCTGATTCGAGATAACTGTTTGTTTCAGATTTCAGATTTAGTTTCACTGACAAAGCTGAATCTGGTTTCTAAAGCTCAAACAAACAGGACCCTAGTATTAGTTCAAAGCTGTGACATTTATTTTGGATCGGGAAAATAACATTTAGAGCATGTACGATCAGTTCCAAAAAATCCAACCACTCAGACTCCCATGGACGCGGCCGAGCGCGTCCGCGGACACTGATCGGTCAGACCACAAATTAACGTTTTCACAACCAGATACCTCAGTTAGGAATCCTCAAATTCATCCAATTACATGCAAGTGAAATCTAAACATAGGCCGAGCTCATCTGACTCCGTCGTGCCCTTGTTCGGTGGCTGGCAGAGGCCCCCGGAGTGTTGGTCCGGTCGTGGGGGATGTAGGGTAGGACATGTGAAACGTGCCGGCTCATGGACTCGATGCGTTGTCATCTCCCATGTCCTACTTTTCATCGTCGGAGGCCGTCGCCTACACGTCCCTGGTCAAAGTGAGGTCAGCGATGGATCCGTTATGGTCGGAGGCCAACACGTCCACCACGACACCCGGGGTTGCTGGTCACACGTATCGGCGCCGGAGAGTGTGAATCCACCTCACCTACATCCGTCGCAAGGGCTGCCGCAGCCACCTGCGCGTTCTGCCTCGCATGGTTGGCGCGCCGGGCCATACTAGCCTCCAACAGGAACGGGCCATGGAAGGCCTCGTCATCGGCACACCAACAAAGGGGCAACATTTGTATGACATTCGGATGCCAGACAAAGCGCACTGCCTCAGGCGAGGGAGCGACGTTGCGCCTCCCGCCGGATTCAAGCGTCGTTTGGGAGGGCGTTATGGATTCCCGCCGGATCGAGTCCGATCGTTGTCGATTGTTCTCCTCGCTGGCGCGGCCGAGTGCAATGCGGACGGACATCTCCCTCTCTAGACTGACTTGGATGAGGTCCCAGTTCGTAGATCGGGGACAGAGGACCCAAATCTGCTGCCCGCCATGCCGGAAAAGGCCGGAGATCACCGAAACTAAGCTTGGGGCAGACGGGAGTGAAGTGAAGTGGCTAGGATTTGGTCTGACAAACGGATCGGAATGAATATATGTGGGGTCAGGGTGGGCTAGTGTGCGTCGGATCTGACCTGGCAGACACGCCTGAGGGCGCCCGAACCTTCCATTCTTCGCCCTAGATTTTTGCTGGATATAAGGGGTGCCGGTCAGCCCGGGTGTTTAGGGCCGGTATGAGGAGGCAGGCTGCGTCGCTTTTTCTTGACCAGCCAGTAACTGGGCCATCCGTCTAGGCGTTTGATGCGGGTACGAGGCGCTCAGCTATAGATACTCTAACGTCCGATGTTGAAACTTTGTAATAATAGATGGTTGTGTGCATCAATCGGATAGAGGCCGGAAAATTGTAAATCTTTATATGCCTGTGACACTCTGAAATGAGAAGGATTTCCATAAAACTTTTAATGTTCCTTCTCACCTGCAAAGTCTTAATGACGGACAGACTCCATGTGACCTAGCCCAGCAAAGGCCTTCTCTGACTATGCCAATTGGAAGAGCTCATGGAGATGATCAAGTGAAGAACGTCTCTAACCGAGTGGCCAACATTCACTTAATTTGCTCTTCAGAATGCATTTTGTCTAACCAAAAGAAGGTGGACTCTTCAGAATGCATTGAACATGCATGAGGCGACATGAATGGTATCTGTGGCCACGTGGGGCAATGAAAGGAGTCACTAACTGAAAACATAATTATTATGTACGTCAAGGATGATGGCCCGTCTGTCCTATAAATACAACAAAGATGCACCAAGCAAGAGTGTCTTCAAAAACAACTGTTAAAACATTTGTCCATTACCGACTAGTTCCACAAATTGCCTTCTATCCTACTTCATATAACACCCTGACCAGCTCATGCAACATGGCTCTTGGTACTCTGGTTATCATTGCCACCATGCTGGTGTATTTTCTCTTGAGAAATAAAAGAGTGCTATTGTCCCAGGAGCAACGGGGGCAACGAAGCAGGCTGCCCCTGGGGCCTGCGGCGCTGCCCATCATCGGTAACATGCATCAGGTGATTCTGAACAAGCCGGCGGTATTCCGATGGATCCATGGCCTGCTCAAGGAGATGAATACAGACATCATGTGCCTCCGTCTTGGAGCTACTCATTCATTGTTGTGACATGTCCACAGATGGCCTCTGAGGTACTACGAAAACATGATGAAGTTTTTGCCTCCCGTCCCACCACCTTCGCCTCGGGCATATTCAGCTTCGAGTACAAAGGCTCCATCTTCTCACCACACGGAGACCAGTGGAAGAAGATGAGGCGCGTCCTCACTGTTGAGATCCTCGCCTCGTCCATGGAGCGAAAGCTCCACCACCTCCGGAAAGAGGAGTACGACCACCTTGTGAGGTACATTAATAAAACTCATTGCAGCGACATGGCATGTCCAGGCAACATTGTCAACGGCCGTCATGTCACCCAACACTTTGTTGGTAACATGATAAGAAGGCCTGTGTTCGGTAAAAGATACTTCAGTGACCTACCAGCTTCATCCACTAGTGGGCCTGGACATGATGAGGTGGCACATGTTGCCGCTCTCTTCACGGCCCTCAACCATCTCTACAGCTTTTGTGTGTCCGACTACTTCCCTGCCCTCATAGGCCTCGACCTGGATGGCCATGAAAAGGTTTCCAAGGATGCCATGCAAACAATCAACCGGTTGCATGATCCTATTATAGAGGAGCGGATGCATGAAAGGTCATCCACTCTTGAGAAAGTGCCCTGAGACTTTTTGGACGTTTTGGTTCATCTTAAAGATGCAGAGGGACAACCAATGCTTTCCCTAGAAGACATTGGAGCACAAACAGCGGTTAGTATGTCATCTTAACCTCAATAAAAAGTTTCTTCATTGTTCTTCAATCCATTTTATCTGTGTATTGACCTTTTCTGTTGCGTTATACTGATTACTTTATTTATTCTCAAAGACTGGTGCAGGAATCTGACATTCCTCAGCTAAACTATCTCAAATCGTGCATCCGGGAGACCTTCCGCTTACACCCATACCATGCTCTTAACGTACCCCATGTCGCCATGGCGGATACAACAATTGCTGGTTACACCATCCCCAAGGATAGCCACATACTTTTAAGCCGGCTTGGACTTGGCCGCAATCCCAAGAACTGGACTGAACCACTGGAGTTTCAGCCTGAGAGGCATTTGAACACTGCGAATGTACTTCTCACTGATCCGGGCATACGTTTCATTTCATTTAGCAGTGGGAGGAGGGGCTGTCCTGCGATTTAACTTGGTACCTCTATGACAATGATGTTGTTCGCAAGGATGTTGCAGGGATTCACTTGGACAAAGCCTCCCGGCGTTAAGAGTGTCAGTCTCCAAGAACGCAATGCGGGCCTTGCACTAGCTGAACCCCTTGTTCTGCAAGCTACACCATGATTGGCTGCACATCTCTATATATGATCCAATTAAATAGATTTAATATGCGTTTTCTCATTTATGTGTCAATAAAATGTATCTGGAACTAGTGTATGTTACATGTTTCTGGCGCTACGTTCGGCTCTCTTGTAATGTTATGACACTGCATGTGTGCAGAAACAAAGAAGCAATCGATGGTTGCATCACTAATGTAATGTGTGTACTTATCATTATGTAAAACAAAACCTCTGTATTTTCCATTATGGTGTACCATGAAATAATCCTTGGAATTGCACAAAAGTTTTATGTTTATGTTGTATACATGCCTGGCTGTACAATTGTGTGCGCAGCTTTGACCCCGTCTTACAATTATGGCATTCATGCATTAATATGTTCTGTATTGCCAACTTATTGTTCTATGAACTAAGTTTTTTCTTATTCTATTAACTAGGTTTTTTTTGTGAGAAATCTTTTCTTCTGAGATATAAAAGCTGTATCATGATGCATTTTAGTAGAAAGAAACTTATACACAATGATTAACGAGCCGGGCAGGTTCGCCATCACCGAAATGGCGAAAAAACGGAAAATGCTCATCCGAATCAGGCTCAAGGCCCGGTTCATTTCCCTTTGAAACAACCAAAATTCTGAAGAACTAGACTGCGGCAGATTCTGCTTAATATTCAAGTGAAACAGGTTGTTCAAAGAAATGGCTTGGCGCTTGAAACGATGTGAGAATTCTTATTTTGGAAGTAATTTTCTAGTTTTCATATGTTTAATTAATTGTATTTTGCAGGGCAGTGTATTGTCAGGCTAGTAGTTATTGTTGATAATGCTACGAGTAAGTTCTTGCTGTTTGGTTTGTACTGTCAGCTTTTCGTTTATTGCTGCAGGTTCTTCATTTCAATAATTTCGCTTCATTTCATCAGTGCAACAACAAAGACAGAAAGAAAAATTTGTTTCTAAATTACACGGGCAAAGTTGCTATAGTAATTACAATTTTCGGCATAAACTTCAAACTGGTCTAAATAACAGAATCGTCGTTATCCACAGGTGTTTATGGAATAGACTACCTACATGTGGCATAGATCATATCATACATCGTACAAGTTGCATCCAAGCAATGAATTCTATATCTAGTATTGCAAAAGGAAAAAAAATATCAGTTTTAAGTAGAGTATAATAGGTGGGGATAGAGTTTCCATGTTTATATTGTACCAATCTGCTCATTTTTTTAGGTAGCATGATATTAATTGCTTTACTAACTAGGGAATTAAAAAGGTGATTGTTCCTAAGTATTTTCAGTTTTTTCTTAATTTTCTTAGATTAATTGTGCATTTTGTTGAATTTTATTTTTCTTAATTTCATATTATAAAAATGTGATAAGTTTTAATTTTTCTGGAAATTATAATCTAATATATTTGTACTGTTTTCTAAACACTTATGGCCTTTCGGTTTATGTCTGAATCTTTCTTTTTAAATTTTTGTCCGGCAGACAGTCAGACCTGCAAATCCGTTGGAATGCAATTTTTGTCAGTTATTGATTTATTTTATGTGTTTTCAAGAATTTGGTTATTTATATATTTCTTTATGTCGGGTGATCTGCCATGTGTTCTGTTGACGATCTTGTCAATGGTTGATTATGAATCCCTAATCTAATTGTGGAGCCATGTTAACAACAAATACAAAATAGTACATGTCTCCGGGGAAAGGGCAGGTCTGGGACTCCCAGCCACCTCATTTAAGAAATAACTCCAACTTTATTTGTTTTATTTGTTTTACAAGTTCTCTTTATTAGTTTCATTAACTTTAAAAATATGCAGAAACGATGTTTATAAATCATATGCATATATGTATCTCAAAAGGTACTTTTGAAATATGTAATTTTGTTGATTTGAGGAATATGCTATTATAAAATTTTGCTGGTTGATATAATTGATGGTGGATTTATTAATTCTTGTTTATAGCCTGCAGAGGCGGAGAATGGATAGTCATGCACTTTTGCTAGAATTAATTTCCACTGTGCTCTTTCGGGTTCTGATAAGAAAAGTCCTCGTGTTCGATATTGTCACGGTCTCCTATGCTAAATTACATACCATATATCATGCTATCCTGGAGTAGTTTTGCATAAAGGCCGTATTGACTCATAATATGGCATCTAGGAGATACGTACAATGAGTACACACCAGATCTCTGCATGGTTAAGATGTTCATCACGGCGATCGACGTCTTCTAGTCTATATCGATGACCTCCCAGTCATTGCTTTTACATGTTCCCTGGTTTAAACAAGGCAACGAGCTTTGTCCATCACGCGTGTGGTTGGTGGATGCATGACGAAGAAGACTCTGGTACCCTGAAGGGTTGGGTGTATTTTTCAGTTTTATAAGAATGTTCTGGTAAGGGTTTGTGCTACATAATATATGGCCGGTGCCCTTTTTGGAAAAGAAAAAAATGCACACGGCCGACACCCGGTTCAAGTAGGCTTATTTATTTTTTTCCATACTTGATTACTTGTCTTATTGGTGATGTTGCTTTACCAAGAAAGCTGGACGAAACCCTAGTTTCTGAAAAATGCCTATCGCTTTTAACACCAAAATAGAATGTAATACATGTCCCCAGGTGACAGGGCAATTCCAAGACTGGGACTCACAACCAACCTTAGCTTGTCTTCTAGCTGTGACATGTGATTATCACAATCACGGACACTAGCCGGTCCTCCCTGAGACGATATGCACAATCGCACGGGTGAAACGCGCGGGGTAGAATCGTTTCGGGAGCACTTGCCTACGTACTAAAACGTCAAAGGTCGTCACATCTGCAGCAGCTGGCATATGTGACACCAGTACGTGACGTACATCTGAAAAACGGCGGCAGCACTACCGTTGGCCGTTTTGTCCTCAAGCTTCGCAGGCGTCGTGGCAGCGGCTTATCCAGCATCACTGGGAAGCTTCAAGAGTTTGTGTAGGCTTTGGGTGCGCTTGTCTGTTTTTGTCCTAGGGGGCAGTGGCGGTGTGCCATGTTCCGGTGCTTCCGCGTCGGCTTGGTTAGCATCAATGCTGTCAACGATTGGACGTCGAATTTAGCTACACAACTTCATCTCTAAGATGTTTGACGGTTCACGTTAGAGTACAATGCAATGCTCACCCAAATCTAGAAGTGGGGAGCCTACCGAAGCGGCTGCGACGGCACACCATCGGTCCATCTTGGAGATTGGAGGAGTGAAGCATCCTAGGGACCTAGTTGTAATATTTTTCTTTTTTAGGGTTGTCTTGTACTGTTGATCTGTGGCTAATGAATCTGGGGGTCTTTTCGGAAAAAATTAAAAAATAAATCTACTATACAACCTTATTTTTTTATAAACATATTGTTTTCTAATAGTTTCTAGCTTATACTAATCTTCCAAATTTTATGATCTTCTTTTATGTTTGTCTCTGTCTTTTTGCACCGGAAGGGTCGTAGAGTATGCAATTCTTGTCAAGGTACCAAGAGGTAGTCGCGGAATTGATAGTCAGGTTGGAAAATCATCTGCTTGGCTGATCACACCACTTTGATGAAGATCAAGGACGAGCCGAAGGCGCGTCGCTGTCATCGCCCCTCACCGAAGCCGGACAAACCTTATTGTAGTAGATAGTTTGGAAGTCGTCGTGTCAAGGCCTCATAGGGCTAGCGCACCAGAGTAGTGACCATGGCCGATGAAAACATTTGTAGTTCAAAAGGATCAAACGTGTAAGCACCCAAACAAAGACGAAGGAAGACCGGTTCCAAATAGATCCACCAAAGACTAGCACTGACCGAATCCCATGAGATCCGATGGAGACACACCTCCACACACCCTCTGACGATACTAGACACACCATTGGGACGGGGATAGAATGTGGAGAAATTATTCCTACCGAGGGACATCATCGTCTCCACACAACCCCAACCAAGATGTTAAATCTAATAAAAAAGGCCATCAGTGGCGTTGATGGAAGGGAAGCCTTGGGAACTTTTGTTGTGGAGGAGGAAAGAGAATAATTTCATGATATTGATCATGTCACCTTGATTAAGTAGATGGGCGGCAACGAAGAACGCTATAACACTATCTTCTTCAAATTACAAGATTAAACTTTACATTCCTTATGGATCATTCATGCTCATGCACGATTAATAGTTAAGCTTGGGAAAAATGTATGAGCGGATCTTACACGCTTCGTTTCCACAGTTGGATCTTGATATTCCGAAGAATGTTCTTGGATTATCCCTTTAAATTTTCTATGAAAGAGTAATTAATTGCAATGCGCAAATCTGATATTTATTTTGTATTTCTTTATAGATATGCCTGAAAAGTTCAAGATTATGATATCTCCTAAATATGCTCATGGAATAGCAATTTTTCATATGTGGTACATCACCAGACGAGCATCTAGAAGGAACGATGAGCACTGGTACTACGTCTGCCGCTACAAGCCCTAATACGCATGATTGAACATCTATTAAGGAAGATAGGTGGCACTGGAAATGGCTTGCCATTCCGAGTCACCGAGCTTTGTGAAGTCTACCATTCCATAGTAGGCACTATATCCAAAGTCCCTATAGTTATAAACATCGTCTTCGTCACCTCCATTTAGGTAAGCGGTAGTACTCGATCAATCGGATTAGACAAGTACAAAAACGACCATTAGAGGAGATCAACAGAGATGATTCCCATAGCTAAAACCTCTAGTCATGTAACATCCCACTTTTCCAAATTAGGATGTTAATAGAAGCATAGCACCTGCATATCATTGTTTCATGCAATGTTGGAATGTTCAAACTGGTTTTCAACTCAGACAAAAGCGGAGATATGACTTCTTGAAAGTAATGTTGGAATACCTTTGATAGAGCTTCATTGCATATACGGGTCTTCTAAAAGAAATTATGGGGACTATCTGAACCATAAAGTATTGTAGGAAACTATTATAAAGGCCCGTAATAGATATTCTAAATAAAATATTTTTAAAACATGCACGTGAGCTGAATTTTGTTCCCAAGCTCAATATTATTATTTTGATTTATTGTGATCTGTATGTATTTTTCTAAAATCGGGTTGTCAATTATATATATAGGCCATAATGAATTTAGGAAAAATATTAGAGATGCTCTTGTATTTGGACCGATCGACACCGTCCTGATAACCCAAATCCCAGTCCACACAGCCTTTAGAAAACTCCTTATAGGTGTGGTCACATTAGAAAACTCCTTATGGGGCTGAAAGAAGTAGTGTGAAAATTAAGTGTGTCAGAATCTCAAACTATCCATTATCCATGGCTGCGCGATTGAATGAGGAACTACTAATCCAACTTCTGTTAGATTGGCCAGCAAAATATCAACCCTTCTTAGTGTATCAAATACACATTTGTACATGTCTCCAGGTACAGGCCAACTTGACTGGGACACACGACCAACCTTGGCTCGTCTTCTAGCTGTGAGCCTGTGAGTGATTATCAGTCATGGTCATTGGCCGGTCTTCAATGGTTTGGCTACATATGACCGTGTACTGCAGAAAGATTCTCTGTGAGGAAGAATCAAAGCAACCACGCTCGCTCTATCACGCATTAATTATTGGTAGTCAGAGGACGTGCGAGTGTCATAATTTCACTCTATATATGGCTGCTCAATTTGTGGTCATGTACTGCAAACAAATAGCCTATGTTTGTGGACGAGAGAAAAAAAGAGAAGATTCAAAGCAGCATCGGTATGGACGAGAGAAGAGAAGATTCAAAGAAACCACACCCGCACGATCGAGAGTTGATTTGTGGACGTTAAGAGCGCGTACAAGGTTGTCACATCTGATGTACATATATATCACACGAGATACCTCTCTCCTGTGCCCACATATATGGAAACTTGGAAAGTGAGAGAGGGAGACATGTACGATGCCATGAAAAGGAGCAAGAGAGAGACATATGACCAAGCAAACCTCTCAGCGACGATGCTGCAACGAAACGTTTGGTGCATAGTTCATTTTATAAGAATCGCTAAAGTTAGCTGACAAATTTCATTTTTAGGCTTAGAGCCGAACTGTTTGTTCATCTATGTTGGTTTCTCCCTCCCAACTTTTATGTCGCTATAAATGCTTGAGGGTGGATTTAATGTTTCGTCTCCCGCTAAAAAAAGGAATTAATGTTTGGTCGTTATAGCCAACTAGACGATACCCCGCGCGTTGCTGCGGGAACGATTATATAAAATGAATAGAAAATTTGGGCTTATAGAACTATTTTTTCAAGGGAAAAAGATTTACATAACATGTAATATAGATACATGAAGCAATTTAGTAACCCTCCTCAAGTGTTCCACTATGAAAAGAAGTAACATTCTCATAAGCCATCTCGGGCGCTGAGAGAAAGTGTTTACAAACTAATGGGTGGAAGCATACGATGAATCAGCTATTGTATGTACTCAATAATGAAAACTTTGATCAACTTTGCGATGAAAGGTCACAACCCTGATATACAGGATGTATTGGTGTAACCATTAACATATCACATGTTTCTTTTATTCCCAACAAAAGAAATCACCTGTGTGAGAGGACCCATGCATATGATTCCTACAATGGAAATACGAGTAGTAGTAACAATTAAATTTATGTAAACAGTGGACCAAATTGTTACTTTGTGAAGTCAATTAATCTATTTATTTTTTCCATGCAGAAGGAGAATAATTGCCCAATATTTTTTTCAGAAAATTAACCCAATGTTTAAGAAAGTTCGTATGGGTGCTGCAAGATTATCTGTTAGGCTGTGTAGCACACATAAGAAATAACATGATTTGGCTATCTAAGATATGCAGAATGCAATGCAATGCATGTGTAGTGCAGATAAAAATCAAAATTTTGTAAAAGATGGGGCTCGTACGTACCAAACCTGCCAGATGGTTTTATATGAAATCAGAATTAGGATTAGACTGCACATCAAGAAGCGCTAATTCATTCTCAGTCATTTATACTATGCGGAGAACAACATGGAATTGGGCTGCACAGTGTTCCAGCATGTACATCTTCGTAGGAAAATAACAAACTGAAGATCAACACAGGAGCACTTGACCTTAAACTGCAGAAGCGTTGTTGTTGTAGTCCGTAGGTCGCTGTTCTTGCCAAGTTCAAGCTAGCAAGCACCTCGGATCTACCAGCAAGCGGCACAAAACGTGCAAACACAACATAAGAACAGGAAATTAATCTGATCACAAAGAAAGAAATCCAGAACATATAGGAGGCTCGAGCTCACCATTGGTACTGATCTTCTTCGGAGCTGTGCAGACCATGGAAATCCATCAAAAAATACAGAAGATTAATCCTCCAAATCACCATCACAAATCCAAAAATACAACAGCTAATAAGTGCATGCACTGACGGCCTGACGGGCCAATCGCAAGGAGAAGAGATGCTCATGCTCTTTTTTAGTTGGGCTTGCGGGTGTTCATAGCGACATAAAGAGGGCATTTGTGAGGCCAGCGATGTTCTCCTTCCCGAACTCATCCGCTGGAAACGTGGCCGCAACAGGGATGGTCTTGGTACGTCTGAGACCGTCGAGGCGAGGAGGGCCTGGAGCAGAGCAACGCGTGCGCACACTTACTCGCTTGGCTTCGCAGGTATGGCCGCATCAGGCACGGCCGTTACACCGGAATCGGGCCGCGACGGTGATGGATGCGTCTTGTGCGTCTGAGGACGCCAGCGCGAGGAAGCCCGGAGCAGAGCGGCGCGTCCGAGGTTGCCCGCGTCAGTAGAGCCGGGAGCAGACCAACGGCCTGCGCAACATGCTGATTCGGCTACGCGAGGATGGCTGCATCGATGAGTCTTTCCACTTCCAGGGATAGCTAGAGCTCCGATGTGCCTACAATCAGAAGGCCCATCAGCGACGAATTGCAGGGATCGCGGAACGGGAAGCAGTGCGTTGGAGCCGAAGGAAGAGTTCAGGGGACGAGGAGGCCTGGGAAAGCCGAGGGGAGGGGAACGGGAAGAATAAGCGCTGGCCAGGGAGAGGAAGAGGAGAAGGCCAACTCGCTCGCCTCAGTTTCCATACTGTATTGATTGCGTGGCTCATAATAAATCGAAAGTGGAACATGCGTGCTAATTAAAAGAAAGGTAGAACACACTGAACTGTGACGAGAGGTGAACAGGAGGCTGCGTTCAATTAGCAGTAGTAACTGAAGCTGACGTGCATGTTTTCTATTGTGGTGGGGAGTGTGGGCCCCGCATGAAAGCCTCTAACTAAATGCTGAACAGGAGGTTGCGTTCAATTAGCAGTAGTAACTGAAGCTGACGTGCATGTTTTCTATTGTGGTGGGGAGTGTGGGCCCCGCATGTAAGCCTCTAACTAAATGCTAATGTGGCAGCATTGCTGATGTGGATAGGCTGCATGTCAAGAGAAATATCATAGTGGGGATGAACTATTTAGGTATTATAGATAACCAACTAGACCAACAACCTTTTCTCTAAGTTTTGTAACCGATAACTTATTTGTACGTACGCAAAAAACCCAAGAATCATCGACCCAATTTAAACGAAAAAAATCATGAAATGGGATGAGCAGGTGGTAACCCACAGGACAATTTGTTCATCACCCCAGGAACGAGGTTGATGTCGGTGTTTGTCGTCAGATCTAACGGTGGTCTAGTAGGTCAAGACGGTAATTATGTGAACCATACTGTTACCGCATTCTTATGTTCATATGCTACAACTATCAACTTGGCAATAATGTACTAGTTACCATGTGCCTATGCTGAACTCACCAAGACGACAATTATTTAGTTACCCAATTGTAAATTCTACAGTTAGCAACATGATTATTATGTAGTTACACTGTTGCATATATCATCGTTACCCACATGGCAATTATGTAGTTACCCAGTTGTTCAGGCTATAATTAGGAACATCACACAAATATGTTACCAAGTTGCCCACGTTACAGTTACCAACCCAACACAACTCACTACACTATAACTGTTGATTGGTGGAAATTAACTGTAGGGAGAAATACCTGAATAAAGGCAACCGAAATCATGTTACTGCCACCAGAAATACTTAAGGGCAGAGAATTGCCGGCGCGAGTTGACAAATGAGGACATATACACTGCAAACAATATATTTTTCATTGTAACTACTGGCAAAGTTCAAGCATGGCCCACTGCTTGCCGGGACCGTCTGTGGCGCGGGAATGAAATAATTGGGTCCAAACGCGCTGGCATGAAAGAGGGCGCGAGAGTCGAAAACAACCAAAAATAGTTATATTCATGGACCTAACCAGTTCTACCCAAATTAGAGCCTCCTCTCCAGACCTCCACCCCGACCAATGCCACTGTCGAACCCCTCCACCCTCGACCGAATCTACCATGGCCGAACCCCTCCTCCAACATGTCCGGCCGTGGATCTTTTGGTGAGGTCTCATGATATTTATCTTCATGTGTATTGTGTGAAAGTATGTACAAGGCTGAACTAGAGAGAGGGGATGCACCATCTCCCTTAGCTAGCCATGCGGCGGAGAATAGCTTGGTGAGAAAGAGTCTCAAAAAGCTATGAAGACCATACCATGGATGATTCTTCGTCAATTAACGAAGACACCTACCAACATTGCTGGTTTTCTAGACCTTTTGCCAACACATGCATGACTTTGGCCTGAATATCGCATTGTGTTTACTAAGGTGGGGTCGAATGGTTCTTGGGGCCTTTCATAAGCGAGAAACAGTAGAACTTTTTTTCATAACAGTAGAACTATTAATTTGCTAAAAAAACAGTAATTATTGGTAGGTGTCTAATTTCTTTGAATGCATAGTAGGAATAGATACTATTTCATCTTGGTGAGTGGTGTCCAGGACTAATTTTTTTGTAGGTATTGATTTTGTTTCATACTAGAGCAATATAAATGAGGAAGCCTTTGCTCAAGAATTTCAGCAGTGATTCAAGAGACCGTGTATTTGATTGATGTACGTAATTTATTGTGGGGCAATATTTACCTTTTTTAGTTTTTTAACACAATATAGATGCAGACGCTCATACATACACACATACACTGATCCCTATGAATGCACGCACGCACACCCTATCCTGATGAGCACCCTGAGAGATTGAGTCGGCACATCATCTTGAGATTGATCAAGTCGTCACAGACGCCTTCGTAGTCGACGAGACATATCTCCCACTGACCGCACATTGTTGGAAGGCATGAAATAAACTCAGGAAAATCCGAGCACCTCTAGGACATGAACTCTGGTGGGTTATGGATAGCACTGTCCTCCTAATCATCCAACAACATATTGGTTCACCCATGTTTAGTTGTATATGGCAATATTTTAGCTAACCATTTTACCATAATGACAGCATGACGTTTTGTTTCTTCTGGGTGGGCATGAGTTAACATCAAGTACGACTAGTAAAAAAACACCTATTAGTCCCGGTTCGTAAGGGCCTTTAGTCCCGGTTCATGAACCGGGACTAATGGGTCGTTACTAATACCTCCCCCCTTTAGTCTCGGTTCTAACACGAACCAGGACAGATGGTCCTCCACGTGGCTGGTGCGCCGAGCCCAGGCAGGGGGGCCTTTGGTCCCGGTTGGTGGCTTCAACCGGGACCAAAAGGCATCCACGCGTCAGCATTCCAGTGGTGGGGTTTTTGTTTTTTTAAAGGGGGGGGGGGTTGGGGGTTAATTTAGGTGTTTCATATATTGTGTTAGCTAGCTAATTAATAGAGAGAAGTGTTCTCTCTTATGTCCGTGCTTGGTCGACGCTACGTACTATATACATATAGCCCTCGACACGCTAGCTAGTAAGAAAATGAAGGGAACCATTGAGTACAGAAGTTCGTCATGCATACCGAGAGAAATGACCGATCGACCTCTCCTTCTCCGAGAGATTGGTCGAACAACAAGTTTTCGTATCATGTACGTCCGACGCTACTGGCTACATACATGTAAAATATATAAGATCTCTCAATTACAGTCCCCTAGCATTTGAAATCAACTTCCACATGGTATTCTCCGGCTTTATTGATGACGTGGTCAAGAAAGAATCCCGCCAATTCCTCTTGAATTGCTTTCATGCGATTTGGTTCTAGGAGTTCATTCCGCATCTGCCACGTCTAATTTGAAGAAGGGGGTTAATTAATACATATATATATGAATGAAACTCAAAGAAATGATGGTGTAATAAAATGAAATTGTGAATATTATTGCTTACGCACTTCATATTGTCTTTGAGAGTAGCCCCGCTTGTTTTTCAAAGTCGCGGTGTGGATGAACTCGCACACGTAGTATCCACAGAAATCATTCCCTTGTTCCTGCCACAAGCACTTTACGAGAAATAGAGGTCAATCAAACTGATAATGAAGCATTATAAATGGCATTGATGAAAGTATAGCTATAGAATCAACGGGAGATGCGCACAACTAGCTAGCTAGTAGTACTTACTTTCGGGTATGTATATCGCAGCTCCTTCGGCAGTCCCGGAGCTTCTGCGGTGAACTGTTTCCAAACCCTGCAAGACAAAGAAAATAATTATTATTACTTGAGATATCAGGAAATGAACAAAAAGTTGCCGCTATGGTGCGATAATGATCGATTGAACTTACTTGCTGAGCATTTCAGTCATGTCCGCATAGGTTTCGTGATCTTTCCGTCTCGAGTCTAAGACGGTTACTAGTCCACGCTCAAGCTTAATCTCCAGAAGAATATAGTGGTACCTGCGCATGCATGCATAACTCAGCAATTACATTACTATAACCTCGCTCGAGTAATAAGGGAAACCGAATATGCAAACGATCAGTAACACTCACTTGCCGTTGTAAGGAAAGAGTATGGTATCTTTGTTTTGATTTTTGATCAACGATTGTAGCAAGTTGTCCTCGGCCTCTTTGACGTCCTTTTCAACCAGAAATTCATCTATGATATTTGTGTTAATGAACCCAATATCATAAATTTCATTTTTTTTGCACTCCACGATCTTCAATCTGCATAATATATTGAGGATAATTAATTATAAATACATGCAATGAAAGAGCCGAGCTATATATAGAGACTTAATGACAGAAATAGTACTTACATGCAGTAGCAAAAGACCGTTAATTTATCGAGGGTCTTTTGATTGAAGAACTCGAAGAACTCCTCAAATGGAACAGGCAACAGATCATTTCCAACGAGGTCGTGCTCCTCTTTAATTCTCAGATACAAAGTATTCATCCCCCCAGACTCTCTGCAGGTTTTCATGTACCAAGTATGGAATCTTCGCATCATCATTGTTAGAGATTTTTCATCTTTGACGAGAGGCTTCCCGTACTCGTATTTGTGTTCTTCCACCTTCATGAAATCAGGAAGTGCATCGTCAGGCAGGTAATCTTGTAGATTGCCATAACCGGCCACCATCCCCGGAACATTAGTGACGATGTTGCCGCTAGACACATTGAGCGGGGGGCACGATTGGTTTGCTTGTTCGCCGAGCTGGTCAATTTTTTTCGCAGCTGCTCGTTCTTTTGCTCTTTGATGTCTGACAGTACTTCCCGACCGCTCCGCTTGGAGATATGTCTATTCAGTAATGCGCTCATAGTTGGTTCTCGGCGGAGACTTTGCCGGTTTCCTCAGGGCATCGAGAGTGTGCTTTGCTTTCACCGGATCTACCTTCTCCTCTGGAGGTGGATGTCTCTTTGCTTTCACCCCTTCAAAGAACTCCTTCACATGGGTCTGCACGATCGTATTGTTTTCCTCCTCGGTCCTCTCGTACGGTAACTTCTCTAGAGGCTTTAGAAGTGGACCGTATCTGTATTGCCTCTCTCCTCTTCTTGTGCTGCTAGACGCCGGAGCAGACGGAGCGGCTGCGGCGTCTGTCTTCTTTCGTGCTTGCTTACGAGGCGGAGGAGAAGGACTACGACGCGCCGGAGCAGCCGGGGCGGCGGCGGGTCTCTTCCGCCCTTGCTGGCGAGGCGGAGAAGGAGGATACCATCGTGCCATAATGTGGCAATTTTGAGACTTCGTGATACCATCCACGGGATAGCTGGCAGGAGCCGTCAAGACATGCTCCGGCTGAAGCAGCTCGGTGGAAGCCACGCTGCTTCTCCGCTGAGATGGCGGGGTAGCTTCAGGGGAAGCTTCGACAGGTCATTTGCTGCGATCTGCTGCTTCTCGTTCCTCTTCTCGTTCCTCTAGCCCCATTACCCTTTCGTGCAGCGCCTGCAGTTGGTCCTACTCCAGTTTCTTCCTCCTCTCGTGGGTTTTGTAACCCCCTGCGTCCGGAAAACCAACCTTCCACGGAATGGAGCCTAGCGTGCCTCGTGTCCGTCCAGGGTGCTCAGGATTCCCAAGGGCCATTGTGAGCTCGTCCTTCTCCCTGTTTGGAAGGAACGTCCCTCGCTGCTCTGCATCGATATAGTGTCGAAGGTTCTTGACTGGTATTTGCAGTTGCTCGTCCGTCCACTGGCACTTCCCTGTTACAGGGTCCAAGGTTCCGCCAGCCCCGAAGAACCAAGTCCGGCAACGGTCTGGCCAGTACATTGTCTCTGGTTCGATCCCTTTTTCAAGCAGATCATGCTCAGCCTTGGACCACTTAGGCCGGGCTTTGCGGTAGCCACCTGACCCCGTGCGATGGTGAAGCTTCTTCTTCGCATCATTTTGCTTGTTTGTCGCCGACATCTTCTTACTCTTTTCCGATGTCTTGTGGGCCACAAATGCAGGCCAGTGATCTTTGATCTTCTCATATTTGCCAATGAATTCTGGTGTCTTTTCTTTCTCGACAAACTGGTTCAGCTCTTTCCTCCACCTCCTCATTAGGGTTGCCATGTTCTTAAGAGCACAAGACTTGATTAATTGCTCTTTAACTGGCTTCTCCGGATCCTCCTCTGGCGGTAGGGTGAAATTTGCCTTCAGCTGAGTCCAAAGATCTTCTTTCTGCATATTATTGACATAAGACACCTCAGGGTCTTCCTCCTTAGGCTTATACCATTGATTGATGCTGATCGGGATCTTGTCCCTAACAAGAACCCCGCACTGAGCAGAAAATGCCTTCCTTGTCCGGATGGGTTCAATCGGTTCGCCGTCGGGCGTGATTTCTATGATCTCAAACTTTTCATCCGAGCTCAACTTTTTCTTCGGGCCTCGTCTCGTTACCGAAGTTGTGCTCGATCCGGAGGGCTAGAAATTATAAGGAAGAAAGACGAGAGTAATTAATATGTGTACATATACCAAAACAATGGATGCATCAATTAACTAGTCAGCACGGGCTTAACTAATATATATATATACCTGGCCGGACTCGGTTCGGTCACCGGAGCAGTCCGCACGGTCTCCTTCTTGTACCTCCATTGTGTCACCGGAGCCATCATGAACATAGTCCTCTTCTTGTACCGGCATTAATGGGTCGAAGCCATCATGAACATAGCCCTCTTCTTCACCCAGTCCTTCCTGACCATCGGTGTCGTTGAGAAATGACGCAACTTCATCACTTCCTTGTGCGATTATGTGCCCCAACATCGCTTCTGTTTCTTCGTCTCGGGAGTGCTCCATAGTTTCTGCAAATATTTACAACATGTCAATTATTATTCAAACATGGTACAGATGGATATATATATATATATATATATATATATATATATATATATATATATATTAGTGGCAAACATAGAACTAGCTAGCTAATCACAATAAGGAATCATGTTAGTGGCCTCGACGCTGCTTCTCTAGGGTTTGGGGTCGCCTCGACACAATGCTTCAAGGGTTTGGGGTGGCCTCGACGACAACGCTGTTTTAACTTGGTAAATTTGGGTGGCCTCAAGAGAGTTAATTTGTCGGGTAGGGGCGCGGCGGGAGGGGGTAGGAGACCAACATCGTTTTCTCTCTAGGGTTTGGGTGTCCTCGAGAGTTTTGGTCGAGCGAGAGGGCCGAGGGGGGTGCTGCCGTTGTATAAGTTATCACGGTCGAGAGGGGGTATATATATCGACCGCCCCTCATGTCGAAGTTATCTCGAGGGGGTTATATCGACAACGACGCGACATACATATACATGGGAAAATAATGTTATCGGGGAGGGGGTATCGGTACCCCCCCCTCGTGTTGAAGTTTCTTCTTTCTCCTCTATTCCTTTCTTCTTCTACTACTCTTCTTTTTCTTCTTCTCCCTCGAGAAAGGAAAATAAGGAAAAGGAAGAAAAGAGGAAGAAGGAAGAAGAAAAAAAAGAGGAGAAGAAGAAAGGAATAGAGGAGAAGAAGAAAAATAGAAAATTTCTATTTTTCTTCTTCTCCTCTATTCCTTTCTTCTTCTCCTCTTCTTTTTCTTCTTTTTTCCTCTTCTTATTTATTTCTCCTCTTCTTCCTCTCCTCTTCTTCTCCTTTCTTCCTCTTCTTATTTTCCTTTTTCCTGTCATTCTTTTAGTATTGCTTGTTTTAAAAAAATGTTCAAATAGAAAATTTCGAAAAAAAACAAAGGTTTTGCCTAATGCATTGTTCATATGAATATACAAACATTTGCATATTCTACAACAACTAATATCACCAAAAAAAATCTATGAACAGAAAAAAACCTAACTTTTCTAAAAATCTATCTTTTGCATATATGAAAACATTAATACACATATGAACAAAAAATACATATATGAACAAAAACATGCTCTGAACAATTTTTTTATACATTTTGAACATCTACATACACATAGCCACATACATACACATATACATTATATATATATATGAACAAAAAAACTAAACTAATAAAAATGAAAAAAACAGAGCCGCATATATATATATATAGCGACATACATACACATATACATTGAACAAAAAAATTAAACTAATAAAATGAAAAAACAGAGCCGGTGCGGCGCGGCGGCTCACAGCGGGGGCGGCTAGATGACGATGGCGACGGTGGGGGCGGCGAGGGCGCCGGCGCGCGGGGGCAGGACGGGGCAGGGACTCGGGGCGGCGCGCGGGGGCGGGACGGGGCGCGGGCTCGGGGAGGCCGGCGACGAGGACGGCGCGGGCTCGGGGAGGCCGACGACGAGGACGGCGCGGGCTTGGGGAGGCGACGGCCTTGGCGGCGGCGGCGGTGATGGCGAGGTGGAGCAGCCTAGCGGCGTCGAGGAGGGTCGGCGTCGTCGGGGGCAACTGGCGATGAGATTCTGAATTTCTGCAAAGTGTTTGCTTATATAGCAAAGCCATTGGTCCCCGTTCGTGAATCCAACCGGGACTAATGCACCCTTTAGTCCCGGTTGGTGCCACCAACCGGGACCAAAGGCCTCTTTTTCGGCAGCCCAAAGGGCGGGAAGCGGCGGCCTTTGGTACCGGTTGGTGCCACCAACCGGGACCAATGCCACCCCCCTTTAGTCCCGGTTGGTGCCACCAACCGGGACCAAAGGCCCCTGTGCTGCCCGCGTCGGGGTCAAAGTTTAGTCCCACCTCGCTAGTTGAGAGGGGCGCGCAGTGGTTTATAAGCCCCACTGCCGCACCCCTCTCGAGCTCCTCTCCACCGCAGACTTTCGGGCCTACTTGCTATTGCTTTGCCTGATGGGCCTTCTGGGCCTACTGCGGGCCTGAATCCTGGCCCATAGTAGGGTTTCATGTCGTATTCAGGCCGTGGGGGCCCAGTACGAGGCATTTTTTTGTTTTTTTTGTTTTCTTTACTTATTGTTGCTATTTTTATTTTTTTTCCAGTTCTTTTGTTTTGTTTTCTGCATTATTTATTTTCTTTTGTTTTTTGCTTTATTTTTTAATTCTTTTTGCTTTTAGTTTTAGGAAAATTATAAACTTTCTGTTAGTGCCATTAGTTTTCAAATTTGAAAACACTTTTTTTGTTTTTTTGTTTTCTTTATTGCTTTATTTATTTTATTTTGTTTCTACTTAGAACAAAATACTTATTGTTGTTTTTTTGTTTTGTTTTCTGCATTATTTATTTTCTTTTGTTTTTTGCTTTATTTTTCAATTCTTTTTGCTTTTAGTTTTAGGAAAATTATAAACTTTCTATTAGTGCCATTAGTTTTCAAATTTGAAAACACTTTTTTTTGTTTTTTTGTTTTCTTTCTTGCTTTATTTATTTTATTTTGTTTCTACTTACAACAATATACTTATTGTTGCTATTTTTAATTATTACGAGGGCCGAACCATAAGAGATTAAAGCATTTCAAATGAACTCTGTAAAAGTTGAAGTTGGCATGGTATCATAAATTGACCCACATAGCATGTGCATGTACAAACGGACAATGGTATCATACTCGTCAGTTACAAAGTTGGCATGGTATCATCATAATATTTGCGGGAGAAAGTCTTCACTTTTTCTTCGCTTGTGTCATTTGCTTATTGCGCCGTAACCATGGATAATCTTCATCGTTTATCAGGATGTTTGGGTCAGCCTTGACTTTGAAGGGAGGAATTTCATGAAACTTTTCATAATCTTCAGACATGTCTGTCTTGTCCTCCACTCCCACGATGTCCCTTTTTCCTGAAAGAACTATGTGGCGCTTTGGCTCATCGTATGATGTATTCGCTTCCTTATATTTTCTCTTTCTCGGTCTGGTAGACATGTCCTTCACATAGATAACCTGTGCCACATCATTGGTTAGGACGACCGGTTCGTCAGTGTACCCAAGATTTTTCAGATACACTGTTGTCATTCCGTACTGTGTGTCTACCTATACCCCGCCTCCTGACAGATTGACCTATTTGCACTTAAACAAAGGGACCTTAAAATCATGTCCATAGTCAAGTTCCCATATGTCCACTATGTAACCATAATATGTGTCCTTTCCCCTCTCGGTTGTTGCATCAAAGCGGACACCGCTGTTTTGGTTGGTGCTCTTTTGATCTTGGTCAATCGTGTAAAATGTATTCCCATTTATCTCGTATCCTTTCCAAATCAATACAGTCAAAAATGGTCCCCTGGACAACAAGTACAGCTCATCACAAACAGTGTTGTCACCTTTGATACGTGCTTCCAACCAACTACTGAAAGTCCTGATGTGTTCACATGTAATCCAGTCGTCGCACTGTTCCGGGTGTTTGGAGCGTAGACTGTTCTTGTGTTCATTGACATACGGGGTCACCAAGGTAGAGTTCTGTAGAACTGTGTAGTGTGCTTGAGACCAAGAATATCCGTCCCTGCATATTATTGAGTCCCTTCCAAGCGTGCCTTTTCCAGTCAGTCTCCCCTCATACCGCGATTTAGGGAGACCTATCTTCTTAAGGCCAGGAATGAAGTCAACACAAAACCCGATGACATCCTCTGTTTGATGGCCCATGGAGATGCTTCCTTCTGGCCTAGCGCGGTTATGGGCATATTTCTTTATGACTCCCATGAACCTCTCAAAGGGGTACATATTGTGTAGAAATACGGGGCCCAGAATGACAATCTCGTCAACTAGATGAACTAGGACGTGCATCATGATATTGAAGAAGGATGGTGGGAACACCAACTCGAAACTGACAAGACATTGCACCACATCACTCCTTAGCCTTGGTATGATTTCTGGATCGATCACCTTCTGAGAGACTGCATTAAGGAATGCACATAGCTTCACAATGGCTAATCGGACGTTTTCCGGTAGAAGCCCCCTCAATGCAACCGGAAGCAGTTGCGTCATAATCACGTGAAAGTCATGAGACTTTAGGTTCTGAAACTTTTTCTCTGCCATATTTATTATTCCTTTTATATTCGACGAGAAGCCAGTCGGGGCCTTCATACTAAGCAGGCATTCAAAGAAGATTTCCTTCTCTTCTTTGGTAAGAGCATAGCTGGCAGGACCTTCATACTGCTTTGGAGGCATGCCGTCTTTTTCGTGCAAACGTTGCAGGTCCTCCCGTGCCTCAGCTGTATCTTTTGTCTTCCCATACACGCCCAAGAAGCCTAGCAGGTTCTCACAAAGGTTCTTTGTCATGTGCATCACGTCGATCGAAGAGCGGACCTCTAGGTCTTTCCAGTAGGGTAGGTCCCAAAATATAGATTTCTTCTTCCACATGGGTGTGTGTCCCCCAGCGTCACTCGGAATAGCTAGTCCGCCGGGACACTTTCCAAAGATTACGTGTAAATCATTGACCATAGCAAGTACATGATCACCGGTACGCATGGCGGGCTTCTTCCGGTGATCTGCCTCGCCTTTGAAATGCTTGCCTTTCTTTCGACATTGATGGTTGGTCGGAAGAAATCGACGATGGCCCAGGTACACATTCTTCTTGCAGCTTGCCAGGTATATACTATTGGTGTCAAGTAAACAGTGCGTGCATGCGTGGTATCCCTTGTTTTTCTGTCCTAAAAGGTTACTGAGAGCGGGCCAATCGTTGATGGTCACGAACAGCAATGCCTTTAGGTTAAATTCCTCCTGTTTGTGTTCATCCCACGTACGTACACCGTTTTCATTCCACAGCTGTAAAAGTTCTTCAACTAATGGCCTTAGGTACACATCAATGTCATTGCCGGGTTGCTTAGGGCCTTGGATGAGAACTGGCATCATAATGAACATCCACTTCATGCACATCCAAGGAGGAAGGTTATACATACATAGAGTCACAGGCCAGGTGCTGTGATTGCTGCTCTGCTCCCCGAAAGGATTAATGCCATCCGCGCTTAAAGCAAACCATACATTCCTTGGCTCACTTGCAAACTCATCCCAATACTTTCTCTCGATTTTTCTCCACTGCGACCCGTCAGCGGGTGCTCTCAACTTCCCGTCTTTCTTACGGTCCTCACTGTGCCATCGCATCAACTTGGCATGCTCTCCGTTTCTGAACAGACGTTTCAACCGTGGTATTATAGGAGCATACCACATCACCTTCGCAGGAACCCTCTTCCTGGGGGGCTCGCCGTCAACATCACCAGGATCATCTCGTGTGATCTTATACCGTAATGCACCGCATACCGGGCATGCGTTCAGATCCTTCACTAGTAGAAAAAGGGTCAATCGTGAAGCACATTAGTGCCGGTTTGTATTTGAGCCGGCACTAATGTATACATTAGTGCGGTTCCAACGGCTAGCCGGGCCGCTTTCATTAGTACCGGTTCATGGCGAACCTTTAGCACCGGTTCGTGCCACGAACCGGTACTAATGAGAGTGGTGGCAGGATGTTGTCAGATAGGCGCCCCTCCAGCCCCTTTAGTACCGGTTCTTGGCACGAACCGGTACTAAAGGTCGTCCTATATAAACCCTTCGTCCACCAGCACTCTGTTCTTCCCCCTTTCCCCTCTCCGGCCCTCACCTCTATTCTTCCCTTCTTCCTCTCGGGTTCATCACAAAATTTGCCCAAAATTTGTCAAGATTTGAAGGCCCTCATCCATTCAAATGATCACAAAGGTTAGCAACTTTGTCCTTTCATCTCTCATTGCTAGATTAGCTCTTGCATTGGTTTATATAGTGATTAATTTGTGAGTTTAGTAATTTGGGAGGATATATATATATATGTGCTAGTATTTGATTTATATGCAATTTGAGGTCAAAAATAACACTTAGTTTGCATATGTAGGTGTGGTTTACTTAGTGCCTTCTAAATCTCCATCGTAGCCACCGTCGATCGCCCGCACCGTCCCGTCGCCGGCACCACCTTGTGGTGAGCCTCTTGTTCATGAAATTTTATATAAAAATTGATGTGTGTGATTTGGATATATAGTTACTCGTATAATTATCTTACCCGTACGTTGTTTGTTATACATATAGTGCCATGGTTTTGATATCCGTCCCCGTCGGCCCTAGTCCTTGTTATGATTCGGATGTGGTATGTATATTCTCTTTTAAAACTAGTTGCATTTCGTGTTTATGACAAATTATGCCCATCAAGTTGACATAGAAATTTTTTCTAGGAGGTATCTAAACCTGAAATTCCAACCGACCCTATTGCCGAGAGGTTAAATTTAGTTGAAAGAGAAAACGAGTACTTGAAAGAAAAATTGAAAAGAATTGAGGGGGAGAAGATGGAATTGGAGTTGCATGTTGCCGATGTCGTCGATGATCACAAGATCAAGATGGAGAAAATGTGCTTGAAGATTAGAAAGATTAGAAAATATGCCATCGATAGTGAGGCTTGGTATCATTATGCCGTTGGATCCATTGTTACCTTAGTTGCGATCTTGATCGTATTTGTTGTTGCATTTAAATGCTTTAGCTAGAGAGTTATTTGTTTGTTGCATTTAAGTGTTGTATGAACTTTATGTATGAACTTGTATTAATTTGGTCTATTCGATGTTGTGTAATGAAGATGAGCCGGCAATGGATGTACGATGAGCGATGCTCTCCCCAGTTTGTTGAGGGCATGCGTACTTTTCTGCTTGCGGCTGAGGCAAACAAGCGGGTGGATGGTTTTATGCCTTGTCCATGTGCTCGCTGTAAGAATGGTCACAATTACTCTACGTCAAGAACCATTCACGTCCACCTGTTTAAGACCGGTTTCATGCCCCATTATAATGTTTGGACCAAGCACGGAGAAAGAGGGGTTATGATGGAAGACAATGAAGAAGAAGAGGACGACGACAGCTATCCTGGCCATGGGTTCCCTGAATACGATGATACAACAATGGGGGAAGAAGCTGAGCCGGTAATGCGGGAAGAAGCTGAGCCGGCAATGCGGGAAGAAGCTGAAGAAGAGGCATCAGATGAGCCCGTTGATGATCTAGGTCGGGTCATTGCCGATGCAAAGAGAAACTGTGCAAGTGATTTGGAGAAGAAGAAGTTGCAGCGCATGTTAGAGGAACACAAAAAATTGTTGTACCCGAATTGCGTAGGTGACAAGAAAAAGCTGGGCACCACACTGGAATTGCTGCAATGGAAGGCAGAGAATGGTGTATCTGACAAGGGATTTGGAAAGTTGCTGGTAATGATAAAGGATATGCTTCCAAAGGACAACGAATTGCCCGAGAGTACGTATGAAGGAAAGAAGGTTGTCTGCCCTCTAGGGTTAGAGGTGCAGAAGATACATGCATGCCCTAATGATTGCATCCTCTACCGCGGTGAGTACGAGGATTTGAACGCTTGCCCGGTATGTGGTGCATTGCGCTATAAGATCTGCCGCGATGACCCTGGTGATGTCGAGGGCCGGCGCCCCAGGAAGAAGATTCCTGCCAAGGTGATGTGGTATGCTCCTATAATACCACGATTGAAACGTTTGTTCCAAAACAAAGAGCATGCCAAGGCGATGCGATGGCACAGAGAAGACCGTAAGAAAGACGGAAAGTTGAGAGTACCCGCTGACGGGTCGCAGTGGAGAAAAATCGAAAGAAAGTACGGGAAGGAGTTTGCAGATGACGCAAGGAGCGTATGGTTTGGTCTAAGCGCAGATGGCATTAATCCTTTTGGGGAGCAGAGCAGCAACCATAGCACCTGGCCTGTGACTCTATGTTTGTATAACCTTCCTCCTTGGTTGTGCATGAAGCGGAAGTTCATTATGATGCCAGTGCTCATCCAAGGCCCTAAGCAACCCGGCAACGACATTGATGTGTACCTAAGGCCATTAGTTGAAGAACTCTTACAACTATGGAATGGAACAGGTGTACGTGCGTGGGATGAGCACATGGGGGAAGAATTGGACCTAAAGCGTTGTTGTTCGTGACCATCAATGATTGGCCTGCTCTCAGTAACCTTTCAGGACAGACAAACAAGGGATACCGCGCATGCACGCACTGTTTGGACGATACCGACAGTATATATTTGGCTAATTGTAAGAAGAATGTGTACCTGGGACATCGTCGATTTCTTCCGAGAAGGCATCCCGTAAGAAAGAAAGGCAAGCATTTCAAAGATGAGGCAGATCACCGGACGAAGCCTCGCCACCGTACTGGTGCTGATGTACATGATATGGTCAAGGATTTGAAGGTGGTCTTTGGAAAGGGTCCTGTTGGACAACCTGTTCCGAATGACGCTGACGGACGCGCACCCATGTGGAAGAAGAAATCTATATTTTGGGACCTGCCCTATTGGAAAGACCTTGAGGTCCGCTCCGCAATCGACGTGATGCACGTGACGAAGAATCTTTGTGTGACCCTGCTTGGCTTCTTGGGCGTGTATGGGAAGACAAAAGATACACCTGAGGCACGGGAGGACCAGCAACGTATGCACGGAAAAGACGGCATACATCAGGGTCATGCAGGCTACGCTCTTACCAAAGAAGAGAAGGAAATCTTCTTTGAATGCCTGCTCAATATTAAGGTACCGTCTGGCTTCTCGTCGAATATAAAGGGAATAATAAACATGGCAGAGAAAAAGTTCCAGAACCTAAAGTCTCATGACTGCCACGTGATTATGACGCAACTGCTTCCGGTTGCATTGAGGGGGCTTCTACCGGAAAACGTTCGATTAGCCATTGTGAAGCTATGTGCATTTCTCAATGCAATCTCACAGAAGGTAATCGATCCAGAAATCATACCAAGGTTACAGAATGATTTGGTGCAATGTCTTGTCAGTTTCGAGTTGGTGTTCCCACCATCCTTCTTCAACATCATGACGCACGTCCTAGTTCACCTATGCGAAGAGATTAACGTTTTGGGTCCTGTATTTCTACACAATATGTTCCCCTTTGAGAGGTTCATGGGTGTCTTAAAGAAATATATTCATAACCGTGCTAGGCCAGAAGGAAGCATCTCCAAAGGCCAGAAGGAAGCATCTCCAAGGGCCATCTTAAAGAAATATGTTCAGCTAGTGATGTATTCAATATTATATCTATTATTCGAGATGATGTATTCGAGACGATGTATTCGAGATTATACTAAATTGTTTTATATTTCTTTTGGCATAGTTAAATAAAAGCTATGGCGGACAATACCGACAGAGAGAGAGAACAGACCATGCTCGATATCATACGCGGGCCAGATGATGATCAGAATGAAGAAGATTTTGACGGCTCCGAATTTCTAAATAACACCGGAGAGGGTGATATGATATTCGATCGCGACGACCGAGAAGATGAAGTCATGAACTACGACAAAGAACATGTTGATCCTGAAACAACAAACACCGGCGAGGTATATATATTTATATAAGCAGGAATCTGGTGATCATCGCATGTTTTAAATGAGTTGAAGATATATTAACGAATCGATCTTTCTTCTTTCAGCCATCCGAATCGAGCAAATCTTCAGGAAAAAGGACGAAACGAGGCCCGAACAAAAAGTTGAAGGAGGGCGTAAAGTACAATATCGAGGCAATCAGACCTAATGGCGAACCATTAGCGCCTAAGAAGATTGCGGACAAGTTCGTTCGTCAGTGCGGAGTTCTTGTGAAGGACCAACTCCCGATCTCCCTTCAAGAATGGAGAAAGCCAGCAAATCCACGTCCAGATGTTACTTTTGTCGACGAGAATCAAAAAAATCTGCTTTGGGATACTCTCATGGAACATTTCACCCTACCAGATAATTTCACAGAAGCAGACGTGCGGAAAGTCAAGGACGCTGCTTTTAGGAAGATGGCGGTTGCATTCAAGAACCACAAGAGAATGACGTGGGAGAAGTACGTCAAGGGAGGAAGGAAGACTCCAGTATTCGAGGGGATACTAGAGAATCAAAGTGCTCATTGGGACGATTTCATGAAATTCAAGGATTCAGAATTAGCTAAGGAACGGTCGAGAATAAACAAGAAGAATGCCGAAAAAAGGATAAGTTCCATAATCTGGGGCCAGGTGGCTACGCGGTGGCAATGCCTAAGTGGGATAAGTCTGAGAAAGAGATGGAGGATGCAGGTGTCACTCCGGTTAGTAAGAGCTGGCCCCCCAGGTGCAGGACTTGGTTCTATGCGCATGGGGGGGAGTTGGACCCGAAGACAGGCAATGTTTCGACGAAGGCATGTCTGAACGGAGCCGACGATGCGCTACTTGTTGCAATAGAAGAGGCTCGATCGGGGGTGTTCCAGCCCAACAGAGAGAACGACGAGCTTACGCGTGCCCTGGGAAATCCTGAACACCCGGGAAGAACACGAGGCAAGGGCGCTATTCCGTGGTATGAGGGGTTTTCGGACTGGAACGCCGACTACAGAACCCGTGCGAGAAAGAAGATTGCGGAGGAGAAGAAGAGGAAGATGAAGGAGGAGCAAAGGAAGCTCGACTATGAACGCCTTCAACGCCTAGAAGCAAGTCAAGCGGAATTGGCAGCTAAATTCCAGCGGCAGTAGGAGCAGATCGACTCACTTAGCCAGCAAAGGGGGTCTCAGCAGCTGCAGCAGCTAGCGGATGATCCAACATTGGATACCACCGCCCCATCCATGCCGAGAAGCAGCATGGGTTCCGCCCCGGGCGACGCAGCAGTGCTGGATAGATACCCCGTGGATGACATCACGGAGAACACTAACTGCGAGCTACACTTCAGAATGAAGAACATATCCATGAAGGTGGCGGACGCCGTTGCTTTTTCAAATTCCCCCGAGGCAACCTTCCATTGCAACCCGATTCCAGCGGGCTATGCTCGTGTCTTGGTTGATGAGGTGGTGGACCAATATTCGGGGCTAGAGCTTGACATTCTTGGAGGTGATGAGGAGCACACACTCGGAGATGCCAAACATCGTATCATCCTATGGAGAAAGGATTGCATCATTTTTCGAAGGCCACCAACACTGCGTCACCCGACTCCTCGTCGAAGTCCGCCACCGAGTCAGCAGACTCCCGCTCCTCCAAGTCCACCAACGCGTGAGGCCACTCCTCCTCCTCCAAGTCCGGCAAAGTGTCAAGCCACTCCTCCTCCATGTCCGACACAGCGTCAGACGTCCACTCCTCCTCCAAGTCCGGCACAACCTCAGGCCACTCCTCCTCCAAGTCCGGCACAGCTTCAGGCCACTCCTCCTCGTCCAACTCAGCCCCGTCAGCCGTCTCCGCCGCCTCAACAATCGCAGAAGAGACACCCCGCAGCTATGGTGCGTAGCGGTACCAGTCGAGGTCATAGTACAGGAAGTACAGGCGGAGGCAAGCGATATAAATATGGTCCAAACCTCACTACTCCTCTTCCTGTGAGGGCTTATGATAGGACCGAGGAGCAAACCAATGCCATAGTGCGGGCAGAAGTCGACGCCCATTTTGGACCGAAACCGCCACCACCGCCAAGGGAGAAAGTGCCTGTGGAAGTAGTTGACCACTTCATTCGTATGGCTCAACCACCAGCTCCTAAGCCTGTTGACACAGACTATGAGCGCCACATCAGGAAGTTACATCGACAACGTCTACAGAAGGAGGCGAGCTCGAGCTCGAGCAAACAACAAGCAGCTGTCGAAAAATGCGGGAAAACCGTTGCCCAGCTGGGAGAACAGGCGGCGCAATCGACCCCCCTCCCCCCCCCCCCCCCGCTTGTTGTGCCGACAACACGTGACAGTACACGCGCCCAATATTATTGTGGCCAAACAGTTTACGTTCCCGAGGTGGGCGATGTGGTAATAACCCAGGAGCATATAATGCAGGCTGAGGAACTCAAGATCACTGTTGGACAACTCCTCGAGATCGAGGACATGCCTGTGATTACAGAGGAGGAAATAAAACGGAAATATGTCCGGGGCCAACCTTTGGTCAAGCCAGAAGATGTCAAGAAGCTCCCAACGAGAATGTATGAATTGCATCAATGGTACATGGACATTACCAAGAGATCCGATCGAGAGTCCCTCATGGTGTATGTCAAGAAGGATCATTACTACCATGAGAAAGTTGTGGCCGTTGAGTATTCTGAACTGTTTCAGTTATACAATCAAGACGCACTCGACAAATCTATCGTCAGTTGCTATTGTCTGTAAGTGATTTCTTTCTGTAATTTAAGTCTCAAGCTAGCTGTAGTGATCCTTTTGATCAATCATTACCTGTAATTATCCTCACTATATTCTTTTCTGTGGTATTATGCAGGATGAAGATGTATGAAATGAGAAAAGGTGGACGCTATGGCATTGGGTTCATTGACCCAAACACCGTTAATCAATACACATGGAAAATGAGCAAGTATTATGAAAAGCAGGTAGACGACAGCATGCTAGAGTTCTTGAAGCGCCTCAAATACAATGAAGATATACTACTTCCTTACAACTTCGAGTGAGTCACACTTTCTTGTACTACAAATTCTCTGTTTTTGCCTACTAGCTAGCTACATGTCTTTGCTTACATATGCCCGCTTAATTAAGACATGCAAACGTGTGTGCATGCAGATTTCACTGGATCTTGTGTATCATTAAAGTTGACGCCGGAACAGTTGAAATATTGGACTCGCTACTCAAAGCAAATAGTGACTACAACATCTTGTATGGGATAGTCAACAGGTAATTTCAATCATTATTAACTATATATCTCGGCCTATTTAGTTCGTCATTTCATGATATGAACTATTTAATAACCCCTTTATTCATTTTCTTTGTCGGCGGGCAGGGCTTGGGCAAGGTTTATCAGCGTCACGGAAGGCGAATGGAAACCACAGCTGAAATGGTTTCGATCCAAGGTAAGTAATTAAGTAGTACTAGCTAGCTAGCTAGCTGCCATCTCTTTAATTATCATGCTTGATTAATTATTATCTGATCAAATTAAATTCCATTCTCGTAATAAAGGCCCTGAAGCAGGCGCAGGGGACTAATCTGTATGCATACTGCGTTTGCGAGAACATTCGCATGATGGCGTCCGAAAGGAGCAGATCTCAAAGACAGGAATGGGTACGCTTGTCAGAACACTATTCATAATTTTTACACCATTATCGATATCTAGTCACACAACTAATACACATGCATATTGATCTCCTTCTTAACAGTTCAAAGAGGTGCGGGACAAGCTCCTAGAAACGGAGTGCGTAGAAGCACTTCAAAAGGAAATAGCGGGATTTTTGCTCGACCAGGTCATAAATCCGAAGGGAGAATACTATTACCCGCTACCGCCCCCATCGAACATGTCATGAACCACTTCCAATTGTCATCGTGCTCCGAAGGCACCAATTAGGCTAATGCCACTAGCTCCGAAGGCAACATGCATACGTAGGAGAAATTGTATATAGCTATACATGTGTGTATGTGTAAATTAATATGGTGGTTTGTGAGACATTGATGATATATATATATATATGATTGGTTCTACTAGAAATTCTATTTATATATATATATATATATATATATATATGCATAACGTGTACAATGTGTAGTACCGTAAAATACTAGCAAACGAAAAAGAATTAAAATGGAAAACACAAAATTAAATGAAAAAGAAATCATAAAACCAAAAATCCCCCAAACATTTTAGTACCGGTTGGTGTTACCAACCGGTACTAAAGGGCTCCCGGCCCCCGGAGCTGGCTCGTGCCACGTGGTTGCCCTTTAGCACCGGTTCATGCTGAACCGGTACTAAAGGGGGGGGCCTTTAGTGCCAAAATGTTAGTGCCGGTTCCGAAACCGGCACTAAAGAGCCTTACGAACCGGTGCTATTGCCCTGTTCTGCACTAGTGCTTGTACACACCGCGGAAGAGGATGCAGTCATTAGGGCATGCATGTATCTTCTGCACCTCCAATCCTAGAGGGCATACGACCTTCTTTGCTGCATATGTACTGTCGGGCAATTCGTTCCTTTGGAAGCTTCTTCTTCAATATTTTCAGTAGCTTCTCAAATCCTTTGTCAGGCACAGCATTCTCTGCCTTCCACTGCAGCAATTCCAGTACGGTACAACCCTTTTTTGTGATCGAACTTTAGCTTCTCCTTTTGACTTTCGCATTGCGTCCTTGCATCGACAATGACCCGGCGGAGATCATCATCATCGGGCACATCGTCTGGTTCCTCTTGATCTTCAGCAGCTTCGCCCGTTGCAGCATCATGGTGCACATCGTCTTCTTCCTCTTGATGTTCAGTAGCATCACCGTATTCAGGGGGCACATAGTTGTCATCGTACTTTTCTTCTTCGCCGTCTTCCATCATAACCCCTATTTCTCCGTACCTCGTCCAAACATTATAGTGTGGCATGAAACCCTTGTAAAGCAGGTGGGTGTGGAGGATTTGCCGGTCAGAGTAAGACTTCGTATTCCCACATATAGGGCATGGACAACACATAAAACCATTCTGCTTGTTTGCCTCAGCCACTTCGAGAAAATCATGCACGCCCTTAATGTACTCGGAGGTGTGTCTTGAACCGTACATCCATTGCCGGTTCATCTGCGTGCATTATATATAATTAGGTGTGTCAAAAATCATTACAGAACATCATGAATAGATAATTAAGTGACCAAATTAATAGAAGTTCATCATCACATTAAAACCAAAGTACATACATAGTTCTCATCTAACAACATAAAGCTCTGCAGAGCATCTAAATTAATTAAACCATACACTGAAACTATGTAAAACATTTCAATACGAAAACAAATGCGATCATAATCGCAACCAATGTAACAATTGGTCCAACGGCATAATGATACCAAGCCTCGGTATGAATGGCATATTTTCTAATCATTCTAATCTTCAAGCGCATTGCATCCATCTTGATCTTGTGATCATCGACGACATCCGCAACATGCAACTCCAATATCATCTTCTCCTCCTCAATTTTTCTAATTTTTTCCTTCAACAAATTGTTTTCTTCTTCAACTAAATTTAACCTCTCGACAATAGGGTCGGTTGGAATTTCCGGTTCAACAACCTCCTAGATAAATAAAATCTATGTCACGTTGGTCGGCATAATTGTCATAAACAATAAATGAACCAATAGTTATGAAAAGATAATATATACCACATCCGAATCATAGACAGGACGAGGGCCGACGGGGGCGGATACCAAAACCATCGCACTATATAAGATGCAATAATAAAAGTAAGAAAATTATACAAGTATCTATATAAACATACAAGTAAGAATTTTTTTTCCTTTCAGAAAGAAGATAAGAACAAGAGGCTCACCACGGTGGTGCCAGCGACGAGATCGGCGCGGGCGATCGACAGCGGTGAAGACGGGGACGGGACGTGACGGACCGCTAAACCTAGACAAATATTGAGGAAAATGGAGCTTGGAGGTCGAGCTTGGAGAGGAGAAAGCTTAAGTAGTCTGGCTCGGGCATTCCATCGAACACCTCGTGTGCATAGGAGGTGAGCTAGAGCACCACAAAGCTCTCCCCTCGCCGGCCACGAAAAACAGAGCACTGGGAGTGCTCTGCTCGCGGGCGAGGGGTATATATAGGCAACTAATTGGTCCCGGTTCGTGCCCCAAACCGGGACTAAAGGGCAGCCTTTGGTCCCGGTTCAAGCCACCAACCGGGACCAATGGTGGTGGGCCAGAAGCGAGGCCCATTGGTCCCGGTTCGTCCCACCAACCGGGACCAATAGGTCCAGTCAAACCGGGACCAATGGCCCACGTGGCCCGGCCAGCCCCCGGGGCTCATGAACCGGGTCCAATGCCCCCATTGGTCCCGGTTCTGGATTGAACCGGGACTAATGGGCTGGCCTGGCCTGGACCATTGCTCCCTTTTCTACTAATGTACGCCAATTGCTTACGGTTGCATCAAGTCTCTGGCTTACATATACGCTTGCGTCTATGGCTACAGAGAAGATCGAGACAAACAGCGACCATTGTACGACCTCCTGTGCATATACTAGGATCGACAAGATGAGGTCCTCCTATCTTGCGTGCATGCGAATCGTAAAGGGAAAATTCTGGTTGTACCCCATACCATTGTACACTCTATCCTCACCGTTCATTTTGCATCAAAATTCATGCAAGCAAGTTTCTTCTTTTTATTTCTCCCAAATAAAATAACATTTGAACTCGAAACTTTGCAGATTAATATCACACATGTAGTACTACGTGCAAAAAAGTTTTTCGACTTTTTCGCGTAACATAATTGGTAAAATACGACTCATTCAGAATTTGAATTTTGAATAATTTATGTTTCATAAAAAAATCAAAAACATTTTATACAATGAGATTCACTTGTGTATAGTTGACCTGCAAAGTTTCATGGTCAAATGATCTCTTGTTTCGAAGAAACAAAAAAGATAACTTTTTATATAAGAAGAGCATGAATCTTGATGCAAACTGGACAGACAAGGGTGCACCACTATTGGGATACAAAAAATCAACACTTAATTGTAAATTGATGAGAACTTTTGTTTTTTTAATCAAGTCGATCGACGAGATCTGCGGGGTTCGGTGTTTCCTATTCGACGACCTTTCCGTCAAGTAGTCGCTGAAAAACATAGGCTAGCCACAAGTGAGCGTTATATGGACAGGCCCATTTAGGGCTAGCTAGTTGCTGAGGGAACCCCTATTTTTTGAACTTTTTGGGAGGTTCCTGAAGGGTTTGGAAACCTTCTAGATGGTCCCTATTTCTTGTTAATTGGGTTCTTTTGTCCTTTTTTCTTTTTTTCTTTCATCATTTTGTTTCAAAAATTCTCAATTTTCAAAAAAATGTTCATAAAACTGAAAGTATCCGTGTTTTCAAAGAATATTGGCAAATTTAAAATATATTCGTGATTAAAAAATGCAAATTTCCAAATATTGCTTGCAAAATTTATTTATTTCCGCATTTTCAAAAAAAGTTTGTTATTTTCAAAGAACTGTTCAGAATTTTTAGAAAACAATTCAAATATTCAAATTGTGTTCATGATTTAGAAAATGTTTGGAATATTCAAAAAGTGCTAGAATTTTTTAAATTATTTGGGATTTAAAAAAATCATAATTTACAAAATAAAATTTTGATTTTAAATTATTTTGAAATTGGAAAAAAAAATTCATGTTTTCAAAGCTTGTTGTCAATTGTTTTCCTAAAAAATTCACTACAGTAAATCAGGTCAGTTCGCTATAGTGCCTCGCTCCAGTTTGTTGTCAATATGTGGCAGTGTTCGTCTGGTTTTGCTACAGTGCCTTGTTTCAAGCTAGCTTCACTGCGTGCACGAGTTGGCCGACCATCTATGTGTTTCCCCGCGAATCACCCGCAAAGAGCAGCAGATAGGACATTCTCGAGGGGATCGACCATCCTGCTTCGGCGCATGGGTCTTTAGCACCTTGGCCCAATCCTCTCCTTCATTTTTCTTCCATTTTTTTGGACAATGGAAGGTAATGCTCGGCTTTGTTTGCCGTACCATTTGTCTTTTTGGACGATGGACTTCCTTTCTTTTTAGGGGAGGACTTCCTATTTGATACTCATTGCGTGAACATGTCGAGCAAAGCCAACTAATGGGCCACCCCAAGTAGACTAACTGATAGTTGTTCATTCATTCACTTTCTCATTTCTTTGGTTGGCTATATTTAATGAATTTTTCCTTTTTGTCATTTCATTTATTTCTCCATTTTCCATTTTTTTACTTTTTTTATTTTTATTTTTTTCCCATTTTTATAATTCAAGAATATTCTGTAAATTTCATAAAGAATTTTTAGCGAACATATGTAAATCCTTGAGAATTTTCTAAATGCATTAATATTTATATAAAATAAATCTGAGATTTTTTAAAATCTGGGGTCAATTTTGATATACATGTAGATCTGTAAATTTGTGAGTATTTATAAATTCAAACACTTTTTTTAAAAAAAATTCATAAGTTTTTGAATACACAATCATGTTTAAAATACGAAAATGTTTGCTAAGTTTCTGGTTTTCGAAAAAATATTAGTGAACATTTTTGGAATTCATATTCATTTTTTAAAGTCAAGACCATTTTTCAATGTAAGAATTTTTAATTCATGATTTTTTTTTGCAGATTTTGGGAATAAATCTAACATAGAAAATATGAGAAAACCATTTGAAAATAGGAAGAAAACAAAAAAAACTAAGACAAAACCATTGGAAAACCGTATAAAGTGAGGAGAATAATACAAGTGCTTGAACTAGACCCGCCCACAGAATTCATGCACGTGTGTTTGGTCGTCAAATTGAATCATAGTGTGTCATAGCCGGGGTGTTTGAAGTGACCTTGGGCCTTGTAGCCAGGGGCGGCGCCAGGGGTCTTCTTGGGTATTCGGTTGAATACCCAGGATTTTGACAAGGCATTGAAATTTTATATAAAACAAGCGATTTTTTTTTGCAAAACTGTGATGATTTGGGCAAAATGAATACCCTCCTCCAAAATGAATACCCACCCTCTAGAACCTTGCGCCGCCATTGCTTGTAGCCGCAGCAACAGTCCATATACAAAAGAGAAAACTCAGAAATTTAACATAAAAGGGGAATAAAGAAGAGTCCAAGGACAATGGGCCTTATTGCCGTCCATTATTTCACTCCTCCTTGTCAATGGCCTCCTGGTGCTCCCACATCTCGTTCCTCGGCTATCACTTCATGTACTTTAGTTCCTTTTTTCTTCTACTTCTCGTGAGTTACTTTGCATTCATTTGACTTATGCATCGCTTTTTTCATAGGTGAAAATGGCTCGTCATGGTTCTCCCTAATTGTCCGACAATGCATAAATGTCATTGAGCAAGTCGAGGGGAGTGTGTGATTGAGACCAAGTAGCCATCCAAAGCCTTCTTTAGAACTTCACAAGCTTTATTGATCAACATTAACAAACATAGGGGTCCATAATCCATAGGTGGTAACCATGATCAAGAGAAAGGGAATACTTAGCAATATTATGAGCTTCGTCGTTGGACTCCCGCACTTCAAAAATGACTAAGTTGTAACTGCTGAATGCTCTTTCCCATAGTAAACTTTAGATCAACCGTACAACACCATGAAGAGAAGCATAGGATATGTTTCCAATCAGCACGGTTGCAGTCCTTGTGACCTGATAAGAAAAAAAACATGGAGATATCAAAACACACATGTATATTGGCACTCATGTCAATCCACTAAGCATAATAATGACATATTGAAAGAATCAGTAGGAAATTTACCATAATGGTCATGGAGAGATCAACAATCTTGTCGCCAACAACCCTCAAAACAACACATGCAAAAAAGGTGTATGTAGTCTCAAATCTATGGACGTAGGAAATGATGTTTGCAGCAGTCGATAACCCATCTAATGCGGTTGAGTGGGCACTCGCTGAGATGATGAACATGCCAGAGATCATGCAAAAAGCAACCGAGGAACTCGATGCTGTCGTCAGTAAAGATAAACTGGTGCAGGAGTCCGACATTCATCAGCTAAACTATCTCAAATCATGCACCCGGGAGGCCTTCCGCTTACACCCATACCATGCTCTTAACGTACCCCATGTCGCCATGGCGGACACAACTATTGCTGGCTACACCATCCCCAAGGATAGCCACATACTTTTAAGCCGGCTTGGACTTGGCCGCAATCCCAAGATCTGGACTGAACCACTGGAGTTTCAGCCTGAGAGGCATTTGAACACCGCGAATGTACTTCTCATTGATCCTGGCCTACGTTTCATTTCATTTAGTAGTGGGAGGAGGGGTTGTCCTGGGATTTCACTTGGTACCTCTATTACAATGATGTTGTTCGCAAGGATGTTGCAGGGATTCACTTGGACAAAGCTTCCCGGTGTTAAGAGTATTAGTCTCCAAGAAAGCAATGCGAGCCTTGCACTAGCTGAACCCCTTGTTCTGCAAGCTACACCACGGTTGGCTGCACATCTCTATATATGATCCAATTAAATAGAGTTAATAAAAATTTTCTCATTTATGTATCAATATATAAAATGTACCTGGAACTAGTGTGTGTTACATGTTTCTCACGCTGCATTTGGTTCTCTTGTAACATTATGACACTGCATGTGTGTACAAAGAAAGAAGCAATCAATGATTCTATCACTAATGTAATGTGTCTACCTATCATTATGTAAAATAAAACCTCTGTATTTTTCATTATGGTGTACCATGCAAATAATCCTTCGACACAAAAGTTTTATGTTTATGTTGTATACATGCCTGGCTGTACAATTGTGTGCCCAGATTTGACCCCGTCTTACCAGTATATCATTCATTCATTAATATGTTCTGTATTGTCAACTTCTTGTTCTATGAACTAAGTTTTTTTATTCTATTAATTAGGGTTTCTTTTGTTGTGATAAATCTTTTCTTTGGATGTATAAACGATGTATCACCTTGCATTTTAGTAGAAAGAAACTTGTATACAATGATTAACAAGCCAGGAAGGCACCCCGTCACTGAAAAGGTGAAAAAGAAAAGAAAATGCTCATCCTAATCAGGCTCAAGGCCCGGTTCATTTTCCCTTTGAAACAACCAACGGAAGAACTAGACCGTGGAAGATTATTCTTAATAATCAAGTGAAACAGGTTGTCCACATAGATGGCTTGGTGCTTGAAAACGATGCGAGAATTCTTATTTTTGATGTATTTTTCTAGTATTCATATGTTTAATGAATTGTATTTTGCAGGATGGTCAATTGTCAGGCTAGTGGTTACTTTTGATAATGCTACGAGTAAGTTGTTGTTCTTTGGTTTGTACTGTCAGCTTTTTCGTTTATTGCTGCTTCATTTCCATGATTTCACTTTATTTCATCAGTGCAACAACAAAGACGGAAAGAAAAATTATTGCTGAATTACATGGGCAAAGTTGTCATAGTAATTACACTTTTCAGCATAAACTGCATATTAGTCTAAAGAACAGAATCGTCGCATAAACTGCATATTAGTTGGTGGTGAATAATGAATTCCTAATCCATTTGTGCAGCCATGTTAACACCAAATACAAAATAGTACATGTCTCCGTGGAAAAGGGCAGGTCTGAGACTGGTACTCGCAGCCACCTTATTTAATAAATAACCCCAACAGAGTTTAGAGCTAGCCATGCTCTTTTGTTTTAGTACTTCTCTTTATTACTTTCATTAACTTTAAAAATATGCAGATACGATGTTTATAAATCATATGCGCATATATATGTATCTCAAAAGGTACTTCTGAAATATCTAATTTTGTGATTTGAGAAATATGCTATTATAGAATTTTGCTGGCTGATATAATTGATGGTGGATCTCCTGTTTATAGCCTGCAGACATGGAGAATGGATAGTCATGCACTTTTTCTAGAGTTAATTTCCACAGTACTCTTTCGGGTTCTGATTTGAAAAGTTCTCGTGTTCGATGGTCTCCTGTGTTAAATTACATGAAGGAAATATGCCCTAGAGGCAATAATAAAGTTATTATTTATTTCCTTATATCATGATAAATGTTTATTATTCATGCTAGAATTGTATTAACCGGAAACATAATACATGTGTGAATACATAGACAAACAGAGTGTCACTAGTATGCCTCTACTTGACTAGCTCGTTAATCAAACATGGTTATGTTTCCTAACCATGAACAATGAGTTGTTATTTGATTAACGGGATCACATCGTTAAGAGAATGATCTGATTGGCATGACCCATTCCATTAGCTTAGCACCCGATCGTTTAGTATGTTGCTATTGCTTTCTTCATGACTTATACATGTTCCTATAACTATAAGATTATGCAACTCCCGTTTACCGGAGGAACACTTTGGGTACTACCAAACGTCACAACGTAACTGGGTGATTATAAAGGAGTACTACAGGTGTCTCCAAAGGTACATGTTGGGTTGGCGTATTTCGAGATTAGGTTTTGTCACTCCGATTGTCGGAGAGGTATCTCTGGGCCCTCTCGGTAATGCACATCACATAAGCCTTGCAAGCATTGCAACTAATGAGTTAGTTGCGAGATGATGTATTACAGAACGAGTAAAGAGACTTGCCGGTAACGAGATTGAACTAGGTATTGGATACCGACGATCGAATCTCGGGCAAGTAACATACCGATGACAAAGGGAACAACGTATGTTGTTATGCGGTCTGACCGATAAAGATCTTCGTAGAATATGTAGGAGCCAATATGGGCATCCAGGTCCCGCTATTGGTTATTGACCGGAGACGTGTCTCGGTCATGTCTACATTGTTCTCGAACCCGTAGGGTCCACACGCTTAAGGTTACGATGACAGTTATATTATGAGTTTATGCATTTTGATGTACCGAAGGTTGTTCGGAGTCCCGGATGTGATCACGGACATGACGAGGAGTCTCGAAATGGTCGAGACGTAAAGATTGATATATTGGAAGCCTATGTTTGGACATCGGAAGTGTTCCGGGTGAAATCGGGATTTTACCGGAGTACCGGGAGGTTACCGGAACCCCCCGGGAGCCATATGGGCCTTAATGGGCTTTAGTGGAAAGGAGAAAGGGGCAGCCCAAGGTGGTCGCGCGCCTCCCCCCTCCCCTAGTCCTATTAGGACTAGGAGAGGTGGCCGGCCCCCCTCTCCCTCTTTCCCCCTCGGGGAATCCTAGTCCAACTAGGATTGGGGGGGGGAGTCCTACTCCCGGAAGGAGTAGGACTCCTCCTGCGCCCTCCTCCTGGCCGGCGCCCCCTCCCCCTTGGCTCCTTTATATACTGAGGCAGAGGCACTCCAAAAAACAGACAAGTTGATCCACGTGATCTATTCCTTAGCCGTGTGCGGTGCCCCCAGCCACCATATTCCCTGATAATACTGTAGCGGAGTTTAGGCGAAGCCCTGCTGCTGTAGTACATCAAGATCGTCACCACGCCGTCGTGCTGACGGAACTCTTCCCCGACACTTTGCTGGATCGGAGTCCGGGGATCGTCATCGAGCTGAACGTGTGCTCGAACTCGGAGGTGCCGTAGTTTCGGTGCTTGATTGGTTGGATAGTGAAGACGTACGACTACTTCCTCTACGTTGTGTCAACGCTTCCGCAGTCGGTCTGCGTGGGTACGTAGACAGCACTCTCCCCTCTCCTTGCTATGCATCACATGATCTTGCGTGTGCGTAGGAAATTTTTTGAAATTACTACGAAACCCAACAGTGGCATCCGAGCCTAGGTTATTTATGTTGATGTTATATGCACGAGTAGAACACAAGTGAGTTGTGGGCGATATAAGTCATACTGCCTACCAGCATGTCATACTTTGGTTCGGCGGCATTGTTGGACGAGACGACCCGGACCAACATTACGCGTACGCTTACGCGAGACCGGTTCCCCCGGCGTGCTTTGCACACAGGCGGCTTGCGGGCGACTGTCTCTCCAACTTTAGTTGAACCAAGTATGGCTACGCCCGGTCCTTGTGAAGGTTAAAACGGAGTCTATTTGACAAACTATCGTTGTGGTTTTGATGCGTAGGTGAGATTGGTTCTTGCTTAAGCCCGTAGCAGCCACGTAAAACTTGCAACAACAAAGTAGGACCAACATTACGCGTACGCTTACGCGAGACCGGTTCCCCCGACGTGCTTTGCACACAGGTGGCTTGCGGGCGACTGTCTCTCCAACTTTAGTTGAACCAAGTATGGCTACGCCTGGTCCTTGCGAAGGTTAAAACGGAGTCTATTTGACAAACTATCGTTGTGGTTTTGATGCGTAGGTGAGATTGGTTCTTGCTTAAGCCCGTAGCAGCCACGTAAAACTTGCAACAACAAAGTAGAGGACGTCTAACTTGTTTTTGCAGGGCATGTTGTGATGTGATATGGTCATGGCATGATGCTGAATTTTATTGTATGAGATGATCATGTTTTGTAACCGAGTTATCGGCAACCGGCAGGAGCCATATGGTTGTCGCTTTATTGTATGCAATGCAATCGCGATGTAATGCTTTACTTTATTAATAAACGGTAGTGATAGTCGTGGAAGCATAAGATTGGCGAGACGACAACGATGCTACGATGGAGATCAAGATGTCATGCCGGTGACAATGGTGATCATGACGGTGCTTCGGAGATGGAGATCACAGGCACAAGATGATGATGGCCATATCATATCACTTATATTGATTGCATGTGATGTTTTATGCATCTTATCTTGCTTTGATTGACGGTAGCATTATAAGATGATCTCTCACTAAATTATCAAGAAGTGTTCTCCCTGAGTATGCACCGTTGCCAAAGTTCGTCGTGCCCAGACACCACGTGATGATCAGGTGTGATAAGCTCTACGTCCATCTACAACGGGTGCAAGCCAGTTTTGCACACGCAGAATACTCGGGTTATACTTGACGAGCCTAGCATATGCAGATATGGCCTCGGAACACAGAGACCGAAAGGTCGAGCGTAAATCATATAGTAGATATGATCAACATAATGATGTTCACCATTGAAGACTAATCCATCTCACGTGATGATCGGTTATGGTTTAGTTGATTTGGATCACGTGATCACTTAGAAGATTAGAGGGATGTCCATCTAAGTGGGAGTTCTTAAGTAATATGATTAATTGAACTTTCGTTTATCATGAACTTAGTCCTGGTAGTATTAGCATATTTATGTTGTAGATCAATAGCTCGCGTTGTTGCTTTCATATGTTTATTTTGATATGTTCCTAGAGAAAATTGTGTTGAAAGATGTTATTAGCAATGATGCGGATTGGATACGTGATCTGAGGTTTATCCTCATTGCTGCACAGAAGAATTATGTCCTTGATGCACCGCTAGGTGACAGACCTATTGCAGGAGCAGATGCAGACGTTATGAACGTTTGGCTAGCTCAATATGATGACTACTTGATGCTTTAAGTGCACCATGCTTAACGGCTTAGAATCGGGACTTCAAAGACGTTTTTAACGTCATGGACCATATGAGATGTTCCAGGAGTTGAAGTTAATATTTTAAGCAAATACCCGAGTTGAGAGATATGAAGTCTCCAACAAGTTTTATAGCTAAAAGATGGAGGAGAATCACTCAACTAGTGAGCATGTGCTCAGATTGTCTGGGTACTATAATCGCTTGAATCAAGTGGGAGTTAATCTTCCAGATAAGATAGTGATTGACAGAATTCTCTAGTCACCATCACCAAGTTAGTAGAACTTCGTGATGAACTATAATATGTAAGGGATAACGGAAACAACTCCCAAGCTCTTCGTGATGCTGAAATCAACGAAGATAGAAATCAAGAAAAACATCAAGTGTTGATGGTTGACAAGATCACTAGTTTCAAGAAAAGGGCAGAGGGAAGAAGGGGAACTTCAAGAAAAACAGCAAGCAAGTTGCTGCTCAAGTGAAGAAGCCCAAGTCTGGTCCTAAGCCTGAGACTAAGTGCTTCTACTGCAAAGGGACTGGTCACTGGAAGCGGAACTACCCCAAGTGATTGGCGGATAAGAAGGATGGCAAAGTGAACATAAGTATATTTGATATACATGTTATTGATGTGTACTTTACTAGTGTTTATAGCAAACCCTCAGTATTTGATACTAGTTCAGTTGCTATGATTAGTAACTCGAAACGGGAGTTGCAGAATAAACAGAGACTAGTTAAGGGTGAAGTGACGATGTGTGTTGGAAGTGGTTCCAAGATTGATATGATCATCATCGCACACTCCCTATAATTTCGAGATTAGTGTTGAACCTAAATAAGTGTTATTTGGTGTTTGCGTTGAGCATGAATATGATTTGATCATGTTTATTGTAATACGGTTATTCATTTAAGTAAGAGAATAAATTGTTGTTCTGTTTATATGAATAAAACCTTATATGGTTACACACCCAATGAAAATAGTTCGTTGGATCTCGATCGTAGTGATACACATAATCATAATATTGAAACCAAAATATGCAAAGTTAATAATGATAGTGCAACTTATTTGTAGCACTGTCGTTTAGGTCATATTGGTGTAAAGCGCATGAAGAAACTCTATGCTAATGGGCTTTTGGAATCACTTGATTATGAATCAGTTGATGCTTGCGAACCATGCCTCATGGGCAAGATGACTAAGACTCTGTTCTTCGGAACAATGGAGCGAGCAACGGATTTGTTGGAAATCATACATACTGATGTATATGGTCCGATGAATATTGAGGCTCGCGACAAGTATCATTATTTTTTGATCTTCACAGATGATTTGAGCAGATGTGAGTATATCTACTTAATGAAACATAAGTCTGAAACATTTGAAAAGTTCAAAGAATTTCAGAGTGAAGTTGAAAATCATCGTAACAAGAAAATAAAGTTTCTACGATCTGATCGTGGAGAAGAGTATTTGAGTTACGAGTTTGGCCTTCAGTTAAAAACAATGTGAAATAGTTTCACTACTCATGCCACCTGGAACACCACAATGTAATGGTGTGTCCGAATGTCATAACCGTACTTTATTGGATATAGTGCAATCTATGATGTATCTTACCGATCTACCACTATCGTTTTGGGGTTATGCATTAGAGACAGCTGCATTCACGTTAAATAGGGCACCATCTAAATCCGTTGAGACGACACCGTATGAACTATGGTTTAGCAAGAAACCTAAGCTGTCGTTTCTTAAAGTTTGAGGTTGCAATGCTTATGTGAAAAAGTTTCAACCTGATAAGCTCAAACCCAAATCGGAGAAATATGTCTTCATAGGATACCCAAAGGAGATTGTTGGGTACAGCTTCTATCACAGATCCGAAGGCAAGAATTTTGTTGCTAAATTCGGAAACTTTCTGGAGAAGGAGTTTCTCTCGAAAGAAGTGAGTGGGAGGAAAGTAGAACTTAATGAGGTAACTGTACCTCCTCCCTTATTGGAAAGTAGTACATCACAGAAACCGGTTTCTGTGACACCTACACCAATTAGTGAGGAAGCTAATGATGATGATCATGAAACTTCAGATCAAGTTACTACCGAATCTCGTAGGTAAACCAGAGTGAGATCCGGACCAGAGTGGTACGGTAATCCTGTTCTGGAAGTCATGTTACTAGACCATGATGAACTTGCGAACTATGAGGAAGCGATGATGAGCCCAGATTCCGCAAAATGGTTTGAGGCCATAAAATCTGAGATATGATTCATGTATGAGAACAAAGTATGGACTTTGATGGATTTGCCCGATGATCGGCAAGCCATAGAAAATAAATGGATCTTCAAGAGGAAGACGGACGCTGATAGTAGTGTTACTATCTACAAAGCTAGAATTGTCGCAAAAGGTTTTCGACAAGTTCAAGGTGTTGACTACGATGAGAGTTTCTCACTCGTATCTATGCTTAAGTCTGTTCGAATCATGTTAGCAATTGCCACATTTTATGAAATCTGGCAAATGGATAAACAAAACTGCATTCCTTAATGGATTTATTAAAGAAGAGTTGTATACGATGCAACTAGAAGGTTTTGTCGATCCTAAAGGTGTTAACAAAATATGCAAGCTCCAGCAATCCATCTATGGACTGGTACAAGCATCTCGGAGTTGGAATATACGCTTTGATGAGTTGATCAAAGCATATAGTTTTATACAGACTTGCGGTGAAGCCTGTATTTACAAGAAAGTGAGTGGGAGCGCTACAGCATTTCTGATAAGTATATGTGAATGACATATTGTTGATCAGAAATAATGTAGAATTATTCTGTAAAGCATAAAGGAGTATTTGAAAGGAGTTTTTTCAAAGAAAGATTTCAGTGAAGCTGCTTACATATTGAGCTTCAAGATCTATAAAGATAGATCAAGACGCTTGATAAGTTTTTTCAATGAGTACATACCTTGACAAGATTTTTGAAGTAGTTCAAAATAGAGCAGTCAAAGAAAGAGTTCTTGCCTGTATTACAAGGTGTGAAGTTGAGTAAGACTCAAAACCCAACCACGGCAGAAGATAGAAAGAGAATGAAAGTCATTCCCTATGCCTTGGCCATACGTTCTATAAAGTATGTCATGTTGTATACCAGATCTATTGTATACCCTGCACTGATTTAGCAAGGGAGTACGATAGTGATCTAGGAGTAGATCACTGGACAACGGTCAGAATTATCCTTAGTAAAATAAGGATATGTTTCTCGATTATGGACGTGACAAAAAGGTTCGTCGTAAAAAGTTACGTCAATGCAAGTTTTGACACAGATCTGGATGACTCTAAGTCTCGATCTAGATACATATTGAAAGTGGGAGCAATTAGCTAGAGTAGCTCCATGTAGAGCATTGTAGACATAGAATTCGCAAAATACTTACGGATCTGTATGTGACAGACCTGTTGACTAATATTATCTCACAAGCAAAACATGATCACACCTTAGTACTCTTTGGGTGTTAATCACATAAAACAATGTGAACTAGATTATTGACTCTAGTAAACCCTTTGGGTGTTGGTCACATATCAATGTGGACTATGGGTCTTAATCACATGGTGATGTGAACTATTGCTGTTAAATCACATGGCGATGTGAACTAGATTATTGACTCTAGTGCAAGTGGGAGACTGAAGGAAATATGCCCTAGAGGCAATAATAAAGTTATTATTTATTTCCTTATATCATGATAAATGTTTATTATTCATGCTAGAATTGTATTAACCGGAAACATAATACATGTGTGAATACATAGACAAACAGAGTGTCACTAGTATGCCTCTACTTGACTAGCTCGTTAATCAAAGATGGTCATGTTTCCTAACCATGAACAATGAGTTGTTATTTGATTAACGGGATCACATCATTAAGAGAATGATCTGATTGACATGACCCATTCCATTAGCTTAGCACCCGATCGTTTAGTATGTTGCTATTGCTTTCTTCATGACTTATACATGTTCCTATAACTATAAGATTATGCAACTCCCGTTTACCGGAGGAACACTTTGGGTACTACCAAACGTCACAACGTGACTGGGTGATTATAAAGGAGTACTACAGGTGTCTCCAAAGGTACATGTTGGGTTGGCGTATTTCGAGATTAGGTTTTGTCACTCCGATTGTCGGAGAGGTATCTCTGGGCCCTCTCGGTAATGCACATCACATAAGCCTTGCAAGCATTGCAAGTAATGAGTTAGTTGCGAGATGATGTATTACAGAACGAGTAAAGAGACTTGCCGGTAACGAGATTGAACTAGGTATTGGATACCGACGATCGAATCTCGGGCAAGTAACATACCGATGACAAAGGGAACAACGTATGTTGTTATGCGGTCTGACCGATAAAGATCTTCGTAGAATATGTAGGAGCCAATATGGGAATCCAGGTCCCGCTATTGGTTATTGACCGGAGACGTTTCTCGGTCATGTCTACATTGTTCTCGAACCCGTAGGGTCCGCACGCTTAAGGTTACGATGACAGTTATATTATGAGTTTATGCATTTTGATGTACCGAAGGTTGTTCGGAGTCCCGGATGTGATCACGGACATGACGAGGAGTCTCGAAATGGTCGAGACATAAAGATTGATACATTGGAAGCCTATGTTTGGATATCGGAAGTGTTCCGGGTGAAATCGGGATTTTACCGGAGTACCGGGAGGTTACCGGAACCCCCCGGGAGCCATATGGGCCTTAATGGGCTTTAGTGGAAAGGAGAAAGGGGCAGCCCAAGGTGGTCGCGCGCCTCCCCCCTCCCCTAGTCCTATTAGGACTAGGAGAGGTGGCCGGCCCCCCTCTCCCTCTTTCCCCCTCGCGGAATCCTAGTCCAACTAGGATTGGGGGGTGGGGGAGTCCTACTCCCGGAAGGAGTAGGACTCCTCCTGCGCCCTCCTCCTGGCCGGCGCCCCCCTCCCCCTTGGCTCCTTTATATACTGAGGCAGAGGCACCCCAGAAACAGACAAGTTGATCCACGTGATCTATTCCTTAGCCGTGTGCGGTGCCCCCAGCCACCATATTCCTCGATAATACTGTAGCGGAGTTTAGGCGAAGCCCTGCTGCTGTAGTACATCAAGATCGTCACCACGCCGTCGTGCTGACGGAACTCTTCCCCGACACTTTGCTGGATCGGAGTCCGGGGATCGTCATCGAGCTGAACGTGTGCTCGAACTCGGAGGTGCCGTAGTTTCGGTGCTTGATTGGTTGGATAGTGAAGACGTACGACTACTTCCTCTACGTTGTGTCAACGCTTCCGCAGTCGGTCTGCGTGGGTACGTAGAGAGCACTCTCCCCTCTCCTTGCTATGCATCACATGATCTTGCGTGTGCGTAGGAAATTTTTTGAAATTACTACGAAACCCAACAGTGGCATCCGAGCCTAGGTTATTTATGTTGATGTTATATGCACGAGTAGAACACAAGTGAGTTGTGGGCGATATAAGTCATACTGCCTACCAGCATGTCATACTTTGGTTCGGCGGCATTGTTGGACGAGACGACCCGGACCAACATTACGCGTACGCTTACGCGAGACCGGTTCCCCCGGCGTGCTTTGCACACAGGCGGCTTGCGGGCGACTGTCTCTCCAACTTTAGTTGAACCAAGTATGGCTACGCCCGGTCCTTGTGAAGGTTAAAACGGAGTCTATTTGACAAACTATCGTTGTGGTTTTGATGCGTAGGTGAGATTGGTTCTTGCTTAAGCCCGTAGCAGCCACGTAAAACTTGCAACAACAAAGTAGGACCAACATTACGCGTACGCTTACGCGAGACCGGTTCCCCCGACGTGCTTTGCACACAGGTGGCTTGCGGGCGACTGTCTCTCCAACTTTAGTTGAACCAAGTATGGCTACGCCTGGTCCTTGCGAAGGTTAAAACGGAGTCTATTTGACAAACTATCGTTGTGGTTTTGATGCGTAGGTGAGATTGGTTCTTGCTTAAGCCCGTAGCAGCCACGTAAAACTTGCAACAACAAAGTAGAGGACGTCTAACTTGTTTTTGCAGGGCATGTTGTGATGTGATATGGTCATGGCATGATGCTGAATTTTATTGTATGAGATGATCATGTTTTGTAACCGAGTTATCGGCAACCGGCAGGAGCCATATGGTTGTCGCTTTATTGTATGCAATGCAATCGCGATGTAATGCTTTACTTTATTAATAAACGGTAGTGATAGTCGTGGAAGCATAAGATTGGCGAGACGACAACGATGCTACGATGGAGATCAAGATGTCATGCCGGTGACAATGGTGATCATGACGGTGCTTCGGAGATGGAGATCACAGGCACAAGATGATGATGGCCATATCATATCACTTATATTGATTGCATGTGATGTTTTATGCATCTTATCTTGCTTTGATTGACGGTAGCATTATAAGATGATCTCTCACTAAATTATCAAGAAGTGTTCTCCCTGAGTATGCACCGTTGCCAAAGTTCGTCGTGCCCAGACACCACGTGATGATCAGGTGTGATAAGCTCTACGTCCATCTACAACGGGTGCAAGCCAGTTTTGCACACGCAGAATACTCGGGTTATACTTGACGAGCCTAGCATATGCAGATATGGCCTCGGAACACAGAGACCGAAAGGTCGAGCGTAAATCATATAGTAGATATGATCAACATAATGATGTTCACCATTGAAGACTAATCCATCTCACGTGATGATCGGTTATGGTTTAGTTGATTTGGATCACGTGATCACTTAGAAGATTAGAGGGATGTCCATCTAAGTGGGAGTTCTTAAGTAATATGATTAATTGAACTTTAGTTTATCATGAACTTAGTCCTGGTAGTATTAGCATATTTATGTTGTAGATCAATAGCTCGCGTTGTTGCTTTCATATGTTTATTTTGATATGTTCCTAGAGAAAATTGTGTTGAAAGATGTTATTAGCAATGATGCGGATTGGATACGTGATCTGAGGTTTATCCTCATTGCTGCACAGAAGAATTATGTCCTTGATGCACCGCTAGGTGACAGACCTATTGCAGGAGCAGATGCAGACGTTATGAACGTTTGGCTAGCTCAATATGATGACTACTTGATGCTTTAAGTGCACCATGCTTAACGGCTTAGAATCGGGACTTCAAAGACGTTTTTAACGTCATGGACCATATGAGATGTTCCAGGAGTTGAAGTTAATATTTTAAGCAAATACCCGAGTTGAGAGATATGAAGTCTCCAACAAGTTTTATAGCTAAAAGATGGAGGAGAATCACTCAACTAGTGAGCATGTGCTCAGATTGTCTGGGTACTATAATCGCTTGAATCAAGTGGGAGTTAATCTTCCAGATAAGATAGTGATTGACAGAATTCTCTAGTCACCATCACCAAGTTAGTAGAACTTCGTGATGAACTATAATATGTAAGGGATAACGGAAACAACTCCCAAGCTCTTCGTGATGCTGAAATCAACGAAGATAGAAATCAAGAAAAACATCAAGTGTTGATGGTTGACAAGATCACTAGTTTCAAGAAAAGGGCAGAGGGAAGAAGGGGAACTTCAAGAAAAACAGCAAGCAAGTTGCTGCTCAAGTGAAGAAGCCCAAGTCTGGTCCTAAGCCTGAGACTAAGTGCTTCTACTGCAAAGGGACTGGTCACTGGAAGCGGAACTACCCCAAGTGATTGGCGGATAAGAAGGATGGCAAAGTGAACATAAGTATATTTGATATACATGTTATTGATGTGTACTTTACTAGAGTTTATAGCAAACCCTCAGTATTTGATACTAGTTCAGTTGCTATGATTAGTAACTCGAAATGGGAGTTGCAGAATAAACAGAGACTAGTTAAGGGTGAAGTGACGATGTGTGTTGGAAGTGGTTCCAAGATTGATATGATCATCATCGCACACTCCCTATAATTTCGAGATTAGTGTTGAACCTAAATAAGTGTTATTTGGTGTTTGCGTTGAGCATGAATATGATTTGATCATGTTTATTGTAATACGGTTATTCATTTAAGTAAGAGAATAAATTGTTGTTCTGTTTATATGAATAAAACCTTATATGGTTACACACCCAATGAAAATAGTTCGTTGGATCTCGATCGTAGTGATACACATAATCATAATATTGAAACCAAAATATGCAAAGTTAATAATGATAGTGCAACTTATTTGTAGCACTGTCGTTTAGGTCATATTGGTGTAAAGCGCATGAAGAAACTCTATGCTAATGGGCTTTTGGAATCACTTGATTATGAATCAGTTGATGCTTGCGAACCATGCCTCATGGGCAAGATGACTAAGACTCTGTTCTTCGGAACAATGGAGCGAGCAACGGATTTGTTGGAAATCATACATACTGATGTATATGGTCCGATGAATATTGAGGCTCGCGACAAGTATCATTATTTTTTGATCTTCACAGATGATTTGAGCAGATGTGAGTATATCTACTTAATGAAACATAAGTCTGAAACATTTGAAAAGTTCAAAGAATTTCAGAGTGAAGTTGAAAATCATCGTAACAAGAAAATAAAGTTTCTACGATCTGATCGTGGAGAAGAGTATTTGAGTTACGAGTTTGGCCTTCAGTTAAAAACAATGTGAAATAGTTTCACTACTCATGCCACCTGGAACACCACAATGTAATGGTGTGTCCGAATGTCATAACCGTACTTTATTGGATATAGTGCAATCTATGATGTATCTTACCGATCTACCACTATCGTTTTGGGGTTATGCATTAGAGACAGCTGCATTCACGTTAAATAGGGCACCATCTAAATCCGTTGAGACGACACCGTATGAACTATGGTTTAGCAAGAAACCTAAGCTGTCGTTTCTTAAAGTTTGAGGTTGCAATGCTTATGTGAAAAAGTTTCAACCTGATAAGCTCAAACCCAAATCGGAGAAATATGTCTTCATAGGATACCCAAAGGAGATTGTTGGGTACAGCTTCTATCACAGATCCGAAGGCAAGAATTTTGTTGCTAAATTCGGAAACTTTCTGGAGAAGGAGTTTCTCTCGAAAGAAGTGAGTGGGAGGAAAGTAGAACTTAATGAGGTAACTGTACCTCCTCCCTTATTGGAAAGTAGTACATCACAGAAACCGGTTTCTGTGACACCTACACCAATTAGTGAGGAAGCTAATGATGATGATCATGAAACTTCAGATCAAGTTACTACCGAATCTCGTAGGTAAACCAGAGTGAGATCCGGACCAGAGTGGTACGGTAATCCTGTTCTGGAAGTCATGTTACTAGACCATGATGAACTTGCGAACTATGAGGAAGCGATGATGAGCCCAGATTCCGCAAAATGGTTTGAGGCCATAAAATCTGAGATATGATTCATGTATGAGAACAAAGTATGGACTTTGATGGATTTGCCCGATGATCGGCAAGCCATAGAAAATAAATGGATCTTCAAGAGGAAGACGGACGCTGATAGTAGTGTTACTATCTACAAAGCTAGAATTGTCGCAAAAGGTTTTCGACAAGTTCAAGGTGTTGACTACGATGAGAGTTTCTCACTCGTATCTATGCTTAAGTCTGTTCGAATCATGTTAGCAATTGCCACATTTTATGAAATCTGGCAAATGGATAAACAAAACTGCATTCCTTAATGGATTTATTAAAGAAGAGTTGTATACGATGCAACTAGAAGGTTTTGTCGATCCTAAAGGTGTTAACAAAATATGCAAGCTCCAACAATCCATCTATGGACTGGTACAAGCATCTCGGAGTTGGAATATACGCTTTGATGAGTTGATCAAAGCATATAGTTTTATACAGACTTGCGGTGAAGCCTGTATTTACAAGAAAGTGAGTGGGAGCGCTACAGCATTTCTGATAAGTATATGTGAATGACATATTGTTGATCAGAAATAATGTAGAATTATTCTGTAAAGCATAAAGGAGTATTTGAAAGGAGTTTTTTCAAAGAAAGATTTCAGTGAAGCTGCTTACATATTGAGCTTCAAGATCTATAAAGATAGATCAAGACGCTTGATAAGTTTTTTCAATGAGTACATACCTTGACAAGATTTTTGAAGTAGTTCAAAATAGAGCAGTCAAAGAAAGAGTTCTTGCCTGTATTACAAGGTGTGAAGTTGAGTAAGACTCAAAACCCAACCACGGCAGAAGATAGAAAGAGAATGAAAGTCATTCCCTATGCCTTGGCCATACGTTCTATAAAGTATGTCATGTTGTATACCAGATCTATTGTATACCCTGCACTGATTTAGCAAGGGAGTACGATAGTGATCTAGGAGTAGATCACTGGACAGCGGTCAGAATTATCCTTAGTAAAATAAGGATATGTTTCTCGATTATGGACGTGACAAAAAGGTTCGTTGTAAAAAGTTACGTCAATGCAAGTTTTGACACAGATCTGGATGACTCTAAGTCTCGATCTAGATACATATTGAAAGTGGGAGCAATTAGCTAGAGTAGCTCCATGTAGAGCATTGTAGACATAGAATTCGCAAAATACTTACGGATCTGTATGTGACAGACCTGTTGACTAATATTATCTCACAAGCAAAACATGATCACACCTTAGTACTCTTTGGGTGTTAATCACATAAAACAATGTGAACTAGATTATTGACTCTAGTAAACCCTTTGGGTGTTGGTCACATATCAATGTGGACTATGGGTCTTAATCACATGGTGATGTGAACTATTGCTGTTAAATCACATGGCGATGTGAACTAGATTATTGACTCTAGTGCAAGTGGGAGACTGAAGGAAATATGCCCTAGAGGCAATAATAAAGTTATTATTTATTTCCTTATATCATGATAAATGTTTATTATTCATGCTAGAATTGTATTAACCGGAAACATAATACATGTGTGAATACATAGACAAACAGAGTGTCACTAGTATGCCTCTACTTGACTAGCTCGTTAATCAAAGATGGTCATGTTTCCTAACCATGAACAATGAGTTGTTATTTGATTAACGGGATCACATCATTAAGAGAATGATCTGATTGACATGACCCATTCCATTAGCTTAGCACCCGATCGTTTAGTATGTTGCTATTGCTTTCTTCATGACTTATACATGTTCCTATAACTATAAGATTATGCAACTCCCGTTTACCGGAGGAACACTTTGGGTACTACCAAACGTCACAACGTGACTGGGTGATTATAAAGGAGTACTACAGGTGTCTCCAAAGGTACATGTTGGGTTGGCGTATTTCGAGATTAGGTTTTGTCACTCCGATTGTCGGAGAGGTATCTCTGGGCCCTCTCGGTAATGCACATCACATAAGCCTTGCAAGCATTGCAAGTAATGAGTTAGTTGCGAGATGATGTATTACAGAACGAGTAAAGAGACTTGCCGGTAACGAGATTGAACTAGGTATTGGATACCGACGATCGAATCTCGGGCAAGTAACATACCGATGACAAAGGGAACAACGTATGTTGTTATGCGGTCTGACCGATAAAGATCTTCGTAGAATATGTAGGAGCCAATATGGGAATCCAGGTCCCGCTATTGGTTATTGACCGGAGACGTTTCTCGGTCATGTCTACATTGTTCTCGAACCCGTAGGGTCCGCACGCTTAAGGTTACGATGACAGTTATATTATGAGTTTATGCATTTTGATGTACCGAAGGTTGTTCGGAGTCCCGGATGTGATCACGGACATGACGAGGAGTCTCGAAATGGTCGAGACATAAAGATTGATACATTGGAAGCCTATGTTTGGATATCGGAAGTGTTCCGGGTGAAATCGGGATTTTACCGGAGTACCGGGAGGTTACCGGAACCCCCCGGGAGCCATATGGGCCTTAATGGGCTTTAGTGGAAAGGAGAAAGGGGCAGCCCAAGGTGGTCGCGCGCCTCCCCCCTCCCCTAGTCCTATTAGGACTAGGAGAGGTGGCCGGCCCCCCTCTCCCTCTTTCCCCCTCGCGGAATCCTAGTCCAACTAGGATTGGGGGGTGGGGGAGTCCTACTCCCGGAAGGAGTAGGACTCCTCCTGCGCCCTCCTCCTGGCCGGCGCCCCCCTCCCCCTTGGCTCCTTTATATACTGAGGCAGAGGCACCCCAGAAACAGACAAGTTGATCCACGTGATCTATTCCTTAGCCGTGTGCGGTGCCCCCAGCCACCATATTCCTCGATAATACTGTAGCGGAGTTTAGGCGAAGCCCTGCTGCTGTAGTACATCAAGATCGTCACCACGCCGTCGTGCTGACGGAACTTTTCCCCGACACTTTGCTGGATCGGAGTCCGGAGATCGTCATCGAGCTGAACGTGTGCTCGAACTCGGAGGTGCCGTAGTTTCGGTGCTTGATCGGTTGGATCGTGAAGACGTACGACTACTTCCTCTACGTTGTGTCAACGCTTCCGCAGTCGGTCTGCGTGGGTACGTAGACAGCACTCTCCCCTCTCGTTGCTATGCATCACATGATCTTGCGTATGTGTAGGAAATTTTTTGAAATTACTACGAAACCCAACATTACATACCATCATGCTATCCCCGAGTAGTTTTGCATAAAGGGCTCCTAGGATATATGTACAATGAGGAGCGGCGTTTTGGCTCCTAGGTGCATATGCACCCATTGTCGAAATACACATTTTGAAAATTTGAAAAATTCGAAACAAAAATCCCACATGTATATCCGGACATTTTATATGCGTTTACAAGGTTTCGGTGAAAAATGACGTTTTTTGTGGCTTGTGTAAAAAAGATAAAGAAATGCCTCGTGAATAGTTAGAATGAAGCATCAGAAATTGTCTTTTTTACACAAGCCACAAAAAACGTCGTTTTTCAGTGAAACCTTGTGCACGCACATAAAATGTCCGGATATACACGCGGAATTTCTGTTCCGAATTTTTCAAGTTTTCGAAATGTGTATTTCGACAATAGGTGCATATGCACCTAGGAGCCAAAGGCAATTACCGTGCAAAGAGTACATACTAGGTCTCTCCATTATTAAGATGTACATCACGGCCGTCGACGTCTTCTGGTCTATATCGATGACCTTCCGGTCATTGCTTTCACATGTTCCCTAGTTTAAACAAGTTTGATCCGCTACGGCAACGAGCTTTTTTCACCATGTGATATGCGTGGCCGGTGATGCATGACGAAGAAGACTTTGACACCTTGAAGGGTTGGTTGTATTTTTCAATTTTATAAGAGTGTTCTTGTACGTGTTTGTGCTACTTATGATATGGCCAGTGGCCTTTTCGGAAAAGGAAAAGATGCACACGGCCAACACCTGGTTCTAGTAGGCTTTTTTTTTCATACTTGATTACTGGTTGTATCGGTGATGTTGCTTTAACAGGAAAGCTGGACGAAACCCTAGTTTGTGAAAAGTAGCTATTCCTTTTAACACCAAATAGAATCTCGAGTCTCGCTTAGGTACCCCCCCTAACAAAATGTATAAAGGACAATATGGACCTTTCACACAATATACCCACTTTTGTATGTGTACGCTGTACGAAGACCCCCCTGTACACAAGGAATCGAACTTGAGATCTCAGGTTATCGGCGAAGGCTGCTTGCCACTCGAACAAGTCACACCTTGTGATTTTGACCAGCACGAATTATATAAGGACCACACTACAGCGTTCTTATGTAAAAAAATTTCTGAGAAAAAATCGAAACTTTTCTTGAAAAAAATGTGAACAATTTGCACATGCCGAATATTTTTAATAAATAGCAAATAATTTATGAATATAACCTGATTTTTTAATTTTTCCAAGCATTTTTCGGGGACGTGACCAATTTTTCTAAATGCAAATAAGTTTAGACAACAGGCGCCCGACGGGAGCGATACCGTCGCCTAGTTGGGTCAAAGCGAAAAGAAAAAGAGTAAGTGGGTCGGGCCCGGAGCCACACTCGACGTGAGCGACGTATTTTCAAAAAAGACGATCCTACCCTTTATTATGAAGGGGTATGGAGAGATCTCCTTCGTTGATGCGTTTTAAGGGGATTGTACTGAAGCGGAAGTGTATTCTGAGACTGGGCTCACAACCAAGCTTAGCTTGTCTTGTAGCTGTGACCTGTGATTATGACAATCACAGACACTAGCCTGTCCTCCATGACACGGTGTGTCCGAGAAGAGAAGAGAGGAATCGAGGCAGCCACAGCCCGCACGATCGCACGGGCCAAACGTGCGGGGTTGAATCGTCATCGGGAGCACGTACTGTACGTCGGAGGTGGTCACATCTGCAGCAGCTGGCATATGTGACACCAGTACATGACGTACATCTGAAAAATGAGCAAGTTATCCTGTACCGTGTCAAGCGGCACTGCGTTCGTGGATGAGAACGTCCACAAGACAATCTAGCTAGCCCACAAGATGAGAACGTCAACACGAGTCGGTGTCCATCGTACGTAACTTGTTCATCGTCAGTTGCGTAGGCATAGTGCTGCAGATTGGACTGGAGAGATAGGCGTGCGATCCAGAGGACCAGAACACGACAGTGAAGAGACAGACGACGGCGATGACAGTACGAGCCTGCAGTGCACAACCGAACGGTCGACAAATGGAAATTCTCTTGTCTGTTCCGGATGCATCTGCACTTGCCAATCGAATCGTTAAGATGAAGTTCTTTTTTCTACAAGACGCCTATTAGCTTGCCTGTGCATTTTTTAATGTAGACGCGGGGAGTTGTTGCCCTCTCTTATATATCTATCTATACTTATACTTATACTTACTTATACTAATTAGGGACTCCTTAGAAATTACCATGTTTATTAGAAATTAGCAGCCGTTTATCTGGTGGGACCGAATTATAACGGTGTAGATTTATTGTGGATTGAGACGCCCTCAAATTTAAATGTTAATCATACAAAAAAATGTTAACCTCAAGTGTCCGCATATAATACGCCAGATCTGCTAAATATTTTCCCACCAAAGGCTGTAGTTACATGAAGCATTCAACTATTGCTAGCTCGAGAGAATTTTTCAGTGATTTATCATCTACATTTTTTATCAATGTGTTTCTTGTGTGGTCACACAACCACGTGATTGTTATGTATTTATGTTGATGATAACATAAAAGTATGCCGGTGGTAACTGGGTTGAAAAGAGCATACAAACTGATATATAGTTTTATATTTCAGAAAACAAAATGATGTATTTGTGTATAGTATAAATGTAGAAGATGTGATACAATAATACTGCTTCATAAATAACTGGCGCTCACACAATAATAGTTTTTACACAATTTATCTTACTTTTTTCGAGTTCTCATGATCACTACTCTCTGTATGAAAATGGTTGGTCATGCAAATACATGACAATGATATTTTACACTATATATGCCTAGCCCGTGCAAGCGCACGGGTTGACGACTAGTGTTTTTAATTTTTAAGTAGACTCCCCTTCCCGGGCGCTCCGGCGGCGGAAGGGCGGGGGAGGGGGAACCCGAATCTGGTCGTCTGGTGTGGAAATCGGGTGTAAGCTTGCGTGTCAGGCGGTACTGTGGTCGGGGGAGCAATCTTGACGCGTATGGAAATAATGTACTGCCAATCCTTGCCGAACCTCAACGATGGCACGCCGGGCTTCAGCGCTGAAGGACCAGTGGATGTTGGGCCTGGTGTTGCTTGGAGGCGGCGGCGACAGCTGTACCGTTGGCTGTTTTGTCCTCGAGCTTCGTCCACGTCGTGGCAGCGGCTTTATGCAGCATCACTGGAAAGCTTCAAGAGTTTGTGTAGGCTTTGGGTGCGCTTGTTTGTTTTTGTCCTAGGGGGCAGTGGCGGTGTGCCATGTTCTGGTGCTTCCGCGTCGGCTTGGTTAGCATCGATGCTCTCCACGCTTGGACCTCGAATTTGGCTACTATGACTTCATATCTGAGATGTTTGACGGTGTGCGTTAGAGTACAACGCTTGCCCGAATCTAGCAGTGGGGAGGCTATCGGAGCGGCTGCGACGGCGCACCATCAGTCCATCTAGGAGATTGGAGGAGTGTAGAATCCTAGGGACCTAGTTGTAATATCTCTCTTTTTTAGGGTTGTCTTGTACTGTTGATCTGTGGCTAAGAAATCTGGGGGTCTTTTCAGGAAAAAATTAGAAATAAATCATACTACACAGCTTTATTTTTTATACACATAATTTTTCTAATAGTTTCTAGCTTATAGTAATTTTCCAAAATTTATGATCTTCTTTTATGTTTGTCTCTATTTTTTTGCACCGGATGGGCCGTAGAGTGTGCAATTCTTGTCAGGAAACCAAGAGGTAGTCGGGGAATTGATAGTCAGGTTGGAAAATCATCTGCTTGGCTGATCACCACTTTGATGAAGATCAAGGACGATGATCAACCGTGCAAATAATTTCATCGTGCTTTTTTATGCTTGAGAATTCGTGCAGATAAGTCGGGTGTGCACGGCCGTACAAAGAACACCGAAGGTAATAAAAATTACAACCAGGTCCATGGACCACCTAACCATGACTACAAGCATTGAAGCGAGTCGAAGGCGCATCGTTGTCATCGCCCTTCACTGAAGCCGGACAAACCTTGTTGTAGTAGACAGTTAGAAAAGCGTCATGCTAAGGCCCCATATGGCCAGCGCACCAAGTAGCAACCATGGCCAATGAAAACAGTTGTAGATCAGAAGGATCAAACCTGTAAACTCGCAAACAAAGACGAACGAAGACCTGTTTCAAATAGATCCACCAAAGACTAGCAATGACTGAATCCCATGAGATCTGATGAAGACACACCTCCACACACCCTCTGATGATGCTAGACGCACCATTGGACGGGGATAGAATGTGGGAGACATTATTCTATTGAGGGATATCCCCGTCTCTCACAACCCCAACCAAGACATTAAATCTAACAAAAACGAGAACGGGGTCCCTCATGCCGACTGGGGGCGAGGTCCTCCGCACCTCCATGGCTCTAAGGCCATTGGTATCTTCCTAAAATGCAGATTGTATATTTACAAATCGTATGCGCGTCTGTATATCAAAATGTACTTCCAAAATATACGATTGAAATTAGCTGTTAAATTTTACCTCGGAATCCCGTCTTAATATCAAGAATGACAACTTCTCTTATGGGGCTGAAAGAAGTAGTGTCAAAATTAAGTGTGTCAGAATCTCAAACTATCCATTATCCATGGCCGCGTGATTGAATGAGGAACTACTAATCCAACTTCGGTTAGATTGGCCAGCAAAATATAACACTTCTTAGTGTATCAAATACACATTTGTACATGTCTCTAGGGCAACTTGACTGGGACTCACGACCAACCTTGGCTCGTCTTCTAGCTGTGAGCCTTTGAGTGATTATCAGTCATGGTCATTGGCCGGTCTTCAATGGTTTGGCTACTCTATCACGCATTAATTCGTGGTTGTCAGAGGGGTGTGTGTGTGTTGGGGGGGGGGGGCGGCGTAATGGCTGCTCAATTTGGTCATGTACTGCAAACAGACAGCCTATGTTTGTGCACGAGAGAAGAAAAGAGAAGATTCAAAGCAGCGTCTGTATGGACGAGAGAAGAGAAGATTCAAAGAAACCAGAGCCGCATGATCAGGAGTTGATTTGTGGTCGTTGAGAGCGCGTACAAGGTTGTCACGTCTGCTGTACATATATATCACACGAGATACCTTTCTCCTGTGCCCACATATGTGGAAACTTGGAAAGTGAGAAAGGGAGACATGTACGATGCCTTAAAAAGGAGCAAGAGGAGACATATGTCCAAGAAAACCTCTCAGCGACGATGCTGCAACGAAATGTTTGGTGCATAGTTCATTTTATAAGAATCGCTAAAGTTAGCTGACAAATTTCATTTTTAGGCTTAGAGCTGAACTGTTTGTTCATCTACGTTGGTTTCTCCCTCCCAACTTTTATGTTGCTATAAATGCTTCCGGGTGGATTTAATGTTTCGTCTCCCGCTAAAAAAAGGAATTAATGTTTGGTCGTTATAGCCAATAACCAACTAGACCAACAACCTTTTTTCTATGTTTTGTAACCGATAGCTTATTTGTACGTACGCAAAAAACCCAAGAATCATCGACCCAATTTAAACGAAAAAAATCATGAAATGGGATGAGCAGGTGATAACCCACAAGACAATTTGTTCATCACCCTAGGAACAAGGTTGATGTCGGTGTTTGTCGTCAGATCTAACGGTCATGGTCTACCAAGTCAAGACGGTAATTATGTGAACCATACTGTTACCAGCATTCTTATGTTCATATGCTACAAGTATCAACTTGGCAATAATGTACTAGTTACCATGTGCCTATGCTGAACTCACCAAGACGACAATTATTTAGTTACCGAATTGTCAATTCTACAGTTAGCAACATGATTATTATGTAGTTACACAGTTGCATATATCATCGTTACCTACATGGCAATTATGTAGTTACCCAGTTGTTCGGGCTATAATTAGGAACATCACACAAATATGTTACCAAGTTGCCCACGTTACAGTTACCAACCCAACACAACTCACTACACTATAACTGTTGATTGGTGGCAATTAATTGTAGGGAGAATCTAAATAAAGGCAACCGAAATCATGTTACTGCCACCAGAAATACTTAAGGGCAGAGAATTGCCGGCGGGAGTTGACAAATGAGGACATATACACTGCAAACAATATTTTTTTCATTGTAACTGCTGGCAAAGTTCAAGCATGGCCCACTGCTTGCCGGGACCATCTGTGGCGCGGGAATGAAATAATTGGGTCCAAACGCGCTGGCATGAAAGAGGGCGCGAGAGTCGAAAACAACCAAAAATAGTTATATTCATGGCCCTAACCAGTTCTACCCAAATTAGAGCCTCCTCTCCAGACCTCCACCACGACCAATGCTATTGTCGAACCCCTCCACCCTCGACCGAATCCACCATGGCCGAACCCCTCCTCCAACATGTCTGGTCGTGGATCTTTTTGTGTGGTCTCATGATATTTATCTTCATGTGTATCGTGTGAAAGTATGTACAACATGCTGAACTAGAGAGAGGGGATGCACCATCTTCCTTAGCTAGCCATATGGCGGAGAATAGCTTGATGAGAAAGAGTCTCGAAAAGCTATGAAGACCATACCATGGATGATTCTTCGTCAATTAACGAAGACACCTACCAACATTGCTGGTTTTTTAGACCTTTTGCCGACACATGTGTGACTTTGGCCTGAATATCGCATTGTGTTTACTAAGGTGGGGTCGAATGGTTCTTGGGGCCTTTCATAAGCGAGAAACTGTAGAACTTTTTTTCATAATAGTAGAACTATTAATTTGCAAAAAAAATACTGTAACTATTGGTAGGTGTCTAATTTCTTTGAATGCATAGTAGGAGTAGATACTATTTCATCTTGGTGGGTGGTGTACAGAGCTAATTTATTTGTAGGTATTTATTTTGTTTCGTAATAGAGCAATATAAATGAGGACGCCTTTGCTCAAGAATTTCAGTAGTTCAAGAGACTGTATTCGATTGATGTACGTACTTTATTGTAGGGCAATATTTACCTTTTTTTTAGTTTCTTTAACACAGTACAGACGCAGACGCTCATACCTACGGACATACACTCATCCCTATGAATGCTCGCACACCCTATCCCTATGAGCACCCTCAAGAGATTGAGTCGGCACATCATCTTGAGATTGATGAAGTCGTCATAGACGCCTTCGTAATCGACGGGGACATATCTCCCACTGAACGCACATTGTTGGAAGGTATGAAATAAACTCAGGAAAATCCGAGCACCTCTAGGACATGAACTCTAGAGAGTTATGGATAGCACTGTACTCCTAATCATCCAACCACATATTGGTTCACCCATTTTTAGTTGTATATCGCAATATTTTAGCTAAACATTTTACCATAATGATAGCATGACGTTTTGTTTCTTCTGTGTGGGCATGAATTAACATCAAGTACGCCAGTCGCTTACGTTTACAACAAGTCTCTGGCTTACATATGCGCTTGCGTCTATGACTACAGAGAAGATCGAGACAAACAGCAACGATTGTACGACCTCCTGTGCATATAGTAGGATCGACAAGATGAGGCCCTCCTATCTTGCGTGCATGCGAATCGTAAATGGAAAAATACTGGTTCTACCCCATACAAATGGAAAAATACTGGTTGTACCCCATACCATTGTACACTCTATCCTCACCGTTCATTTTGCATCAAAATTCGTGCAAGCAAGTTTCTTCTTTTTATTTCTCCCAAATAAAAGAACATTTGAACTCGAAATTTTGCATATCAACATCACACATGTACTACTATGTGCAAAAAAGTTTTTCGACTTTTTCGCATAACATAATTGGTAAAATACGACTCATTCAGAACTTTAAATTTGAATAATTTATGTTTCATCAAAAAATCAAAAACATTTTATACAATGAGATTCCCTTGTGTATAGTTGACCTGTAAAGTTTCATGGTCAAATAATCTCTTGTTTAGAAGAAACAAAATAGATAACCTTTTATATAAGAATAGCATGAATCTTGATACAAACTGGACGGACAAGATAGAGGGTGCACTACTATTGGGATACAACAAATCAACACTTGGTTGTAAATTGATAACAACTTTAGTTTTTGTAATCAAGTCGATCGACGAGAGCTGTGGGGATCGGTGTTTCCTATTTGACGGCCTTTCCGTCAAGTAGCCGCTCAAAAACATAGGCTAGCCACAAGTGAGCGTTAAATGAGTGAATTGCAAAAAATCACCATATTTGAGGCTTCATCTGCGGAAAACCACCAGGTCGCTAATCATTTGCAAAAATCACCACGCATTCAGTAAACATTTTCCAGTTTGCACTGAGCAGGTGATTTAGACCATTTAGTCACTTTCTGACATGTGGGGCCGAACTGTAAGGAGATGACTTGGCAAAATAATCACACACAGACCCCTAGTAGATTTTAAAAAAAGCAATCAGCCCCCTGGACCATGCCTGGCAGAGCCCGGCTCCCGTCGCCGCCGCCTGAAGACGCCAGCCGACCGGGCGGTCGCGGAGACGAGGAGGAGGTGGAGCGAGGAGGAGACGGATAGGAGTGAGCTGGCGAGCGCGGCGTGCGCGTCGCGGTGGCCGACGGCGACGGCGAGCAGGCCGGCGCGTCCTCGGCAGAGCGCCCTGGCCTCCTGCTCGGCGCACCCACGACACAGCGCCACGACCATTCGCAACGAAGGTGGAGCGAGGAGATGGACAGGAGTGAGCCGACTAGCAAGGCGTGCGCGTCCCCGAGCGCGTCACGGTGGTGGACATCGACCGCGGGCAGGTCGACACGCTCGTGGCACAATGGGGCTCTCCTGCGGGCGTGGACGCTCCGCTGCGGCTGCGAGAGCGAGGGGCAGTGGGAGGTGTAGGAGGAGGGGAGGAGGCGCCGGAGACGGGCGGCGCCGCCGTAGCGCTTGGAGGTTCGCCCGCATCCACGGCGTCTAACAACGTTGGGCATCCTTGGCAGAAGGTTGAGGCACGGCCACGGCATCCTGGCGAAAGCTGCCGTGGCTTGAAGGCCGAGCTCCCGGCGGGGACATCTCCTATGCCGTCGCGTGGCTCGCCGGCCGGTGTGCCCACCCGCTGCTACGCGCAAGAAAGGAGAGCTGGTGCTGTCCGCGGGGGAGATGCCCTCCGCGGGGGAGGGGGAGGGGCTTGATTGCTTTTTTTTAAGATCCAGGATGGTATATGTCAATTTGTTGCCAAATCCGCTCCTTAAATTCTGGCCCCACTCGTCAGAAAGTGGTTAAACGGGCTAAATCACCTGATCAGTGCTTTTTGCAAAATGTTTACTGAATGCATGGTGTTTTTTGCAAATGATTAGCGACCTGGTGGTTTTCGGCAGATGAAGCCCCAAATGTGGTGGTTTTTGCAATTCACTCGCGTTAGATGGATGGGCCAATTTAGGGCTAGTTAGCTGCTGAGGGAACGCCAATTTTTGAACTTTTTGGGAGGTTCCTGAAGGGTTTTGGAAACATTCTAGCTGGTTCTTCAACTGTTTTTTAATATCTTGTTAATTCGGTTCTTTTGTCTTTTTTCTTTCATTATTTTGTTTCAAAAATTCTCAATTTCCAATTTTTTTCATAAAACTGAAAATATACATGTTTGCAAAAAATATTGGAAAATTTAAAATATGATCGTGATTAAAAATGCACATTTCCAAATATTGTTCACAAACTTTATTTATTTATGCATTTTCAAAAAAAGTTTGCGATTTTCAAGAACTATTCAGAATTTTTAGAAAACAATTCAAAATATTCAAAATTTGTTCATGATTCAGAAAATGTTTGGAAAATTCGAAAAGTGTTAGATGTTTTTAAATTATTTGGAATTTTATTTTTTTTCATCTTTTTCAAAAAATCATTTAATTTATTTTGAAATTGGAAAAATTGTTCGTGTTTTCAAAGCTTGTTGTCAATTGTTTTCCTAAAAAATCACTATAGTAAATCAGGTCAGTTCGCTTTAGTGCCTCGCTCCGGGCGGGTGTGGACGGCGGGGTGAGGATGACGGGGCGTTTTATAGTCCACCGGGCGACAGTGTAGGTAGGCGGCCGGCCGGCCGGCCGGTGTTACTTCCTCAATAATGGCGGCGGCCTCGGGAGACGATAGGGGGCCTCGGGAACCGACGCACGCGGGCTGACGGGGCGACATGGGCTGACAAGGTAGGCACATGGACGGGTGACTGGAGTGATCTGAGCTGTCGTTGTGTTTAGGGGGTTGTATTGAAGAAGAAGTAATATATAAAACAACGCGGATTGAAATACAAAGCAAGCCGTTGTTCGTTTGAACCAAATTTATTTTTCTCTATCTATGAGGGTAACAGACTTTTTCTAGATGTGTGTACCAGTGGATGGAGAGGCGGAATGCAGTAAACAAAATTCCCAAAGAAAACGAACTACAGCTATGTTCCATCTAGAAGGAGGACATTAGAATGATCGACAGTACTATAAGAAAAAGGGTAATTGGATTCTGGTTCTCTGCCCCTAACTCACGTATCACACGAGCTATGTATGCGTGGATGTCAATTAGCGAGCAATATGCATGTGTAATAACGCGTCAACAGTGATCTTCCGCACGCTCATGGAAGCAGTACTGATGTAGGGCGTAGCCCTACAGGCCGATCTTTCACGTTTGGAGTGGATCCTACGGGGAAACACGAAGAACGCGCGGAAGAACACAAGGGAAAACACGGGGAGAAACGAGAGAATCACTCAACCGACAAGTAATCAATCACACAAGGGCTAGATCACTGAGAGCATAAGGTAACACAAGATTCAAAATCAACAAAGGAAAGATACAAGAGTAACCGTTCTTCTCCGTGAGGAGGTCTTGATTGTCTTCTCCAGATGGAGGCCTTGAATCCGAATGGATCTTCTCCGAGAAGGCACGATCCCTCACGTGGAGTAGATCCGGTACGGATGAGCTATGCTCTATCTCAAGATGAGCTATCACAACGCTAACCCGAAAACGTAGGTGGGGATGGAGTATATATAGTCTAGGGGCAAAGAGGGATACATGGGCCTCGTCCCTACACTGTGCGCAGACAGGGAAGGCCGGATGTCCGGGCGTCGGGCCGGATGTCTGGTGGCTCGCGAGGGGCCGGATGTCCGGGCTGGTGCAGCTGCCCGTTCTGTTCTCTGGATGGGCGACGCCGGATGTCCGCTCGGAGGGGCTGGATGTCCGCTGCTTCGGGAGGCGCCGGATGTCCGGACCGCTGGCCGGATGTCCGGGCTGACGGGGCAACCTTCTGTGCTCTCTGGTCGCTGGTGCCAGATGTCCGGGACTTTGGCCGGATTTCCGGTGAGGGGGGGCGGATGTCCGGGCTGGACGCCGGATATCCGGGCTGGACGCCGGATGTCTGGTCGCTGTAGTTTCTTCTGCAGAGGGCTGGCCGTGTAGATCTCCAGGGACCGGATGTCCGGTGCCTGGAGGCTGTTCTTGCCTTCTTCCATTGGTTCTCTTCTTCCATGGACTTGGCGTCTTGACCATCTTCATGTGCATCCTCGGGAGGGTCCTCTTGGTACCTAATCATGCACAACATTCCGGATTGAGGTAGTAGCCATGTCTCGAGAGGATCATGTGATATATCAGTAAGGAGAGAAGTCACCTCAGTCTCAAGAGCTCTAGCTCGTGCTCTAGTCATGGGTCCTCTTGGTGCATGGTGAGACGATGGAAGGTCCATGGGGATGACCGAAGGATGCTCCGAATCATCTCCCCCCCCCCCTTGGGAAAGATCCGACCTCAGATCGAAATCCTCATCACCATGGTACGGGGAGAGATCGGAGACGTTGAAGATGTCGCTCACGTTGTACTTGTCGCGTGGGAAATCGATCTTGTAAGCGTTGTTGTTGTAGCGTGCTAGCACCTTGAAGGGTCCGTCGGCTTGAGGGAGAAGCTTGGACTTGCGTTCGTTAGGGAAGCGGTCCTTGCGAACGTGTAGCCACACGTCGTCTCCAATATTTAATATTATGGGATGCTTGTTGACGTTGAGCTTGGTCGCGAGTCGTTGTACTTGGCGCTCGATGGTGTGCCTTGTATCTTCATGCATCTTCTTGATGTAGCTTGCACGGGCACTTGCGTCGAGGTTGGTGCGCTCTTGTAGAGGAAGAGGTAGAATGTCCCACTAGTAGAAAAAGGGTTAAACGTGAAGCATAGTGCCGGTTTGAATTAGAGCCGGCACTAATGTGTACATTAGTGCCGGTTCGTGGCGGCGATCAATAGTACCGGTTCGTGGCGAACCTTTAGTACCGGTTCATGCCACGAACCGGTACTAAAGAGGCTGCATCAGCCTGCGGTCAGGCTATGGCCCCACCATCACCATTTAGTGCCGGTTCTTATCACGAACCGGTACTAATGAGGATATGGCAAGCTGTTTTTAGTCCCACCTCGTCAAGAGAGAGGCAGTATGAGCGGTTTATAAGCCGTGAGTGCACAGACAATGACGAAGAGTTGCAATGCTCACCTACATGTTGATTAGCTTCAAGCCTTGCGGAATAGCATAGATTGCACTGAGCTATGTGCAGTGCAGTCTACACTATTCTGAATGGCTTGAAGCAAATTAACCAGCATTGCACCTCTTTTTTATTTTTAATAACTTATTTAAACTCTGGACTTCTTTTGTGTTCAGTATGCAGCATTTAAAGCGACGTCATCAATTTCCAACATGTTCTGACATCATTTGTTGTTTTTCGGTCATTTACCTAATTGTTTAGAGAGCTAAATGACCGTGAAATTGAAAATCACTACAAAATGAATCCTGAAAATGTTGAAACTTGGCATGGTATCATCATATCACCCGCATAGCATGCGCGAAAGAGTAGAGAGGCTCACGGCAAAAACTGGACGCACTTCGTGTACAAACTGGACAAACTCTTTCCGAGTATCAGGGTTTCGGAGTCCGGAGTGGGTACTAATGTGCATCCCACCAATCAGGAAGAATCACACGGATCGTGTGTTTCTTTCTAGCTCTTGCGAGTCGTTGGATCAAGGGTGTGTTTCTTCCTAGCTCATGTGAGTCGTTGGATCGAAACTACCACAATCACTTTGTGAGCCAGACAACCCTATATATAGCTAGCCCACCTCTCGCCTTCCCTGCATAAGTCTTTCAGTTCATCGACTACATACATCTACCAGTTCATCGACTGCATACATCTACCAGTTCATCGACTGAATACAAATCATTCGGATTCGCCATCATACGTCCAACCGTGCATTTGATATGCATCACGAGCCACGGTTGGGCTGTATGATAGCGATACCGATTGGTTTGTTCTAGATCCGACATAAAAGGTTTGATACAACTTCTTTTTTGTGACATAAGAGCTATCTCTCCTCCTACCTATTTTAGTTACACAACTACCTATTTGTGCCAAATTTTCACTTTTGCTGTTGCTCTTGCATCATAAGCATCCATGTTAACTGGACTTACAAGTAATGCAATTTAATCAAACTATCTTGTGATCTTCGCCAAGAGAGAGGCAGTATGAGCGGTTTATAAGCCGTGAGTGCACAGACAATGACGAAGAGTTGCAATGCTCACCTACATGTTGATTAGCTTCAAGCCTTGCGGAATAGCATAGATTGCACTGAGCTATGTGCAGTGCAGTCTATACTATTCCGAATGGCTTGAAGCAAATTAACCAGTATTGCACCTTTTTTTTATTTTTAATAACTTATTTAAACCCCGGACTTCTTTTGTGTTCAGTATGCAGCATTTAAAGCGGCGTCATCAATTTCCAACATGTTCTGACATCATTTGTTGTTTTTCGGTCATTTAACTCTCTAAACAATTAGGTAAAACTGGACGCACTTCGTGTACAAATTGGACAAACTCTTTTCGAGTATCAGGGTTTCGGACTATACAAAAATAAATAATGCAGAAAATAAAAAAACTATACAAAAAAATTACTCAAAAATAAATAGAAGAAAATAAATAATGCAGAAAAGAAAAAACTATATAAAAACTACTCAAAAATAAATAAAAGAAAATAAGTAATGCAGAAAAGAAAAAACTATATAACAAATTTGTTGGCGCAATGCCCTGTGGGTCTACCAGACCTAGGGTGTGCAAATGCAGGCCCAGGAGGGTCAGCAACTCACAGGGCAGCGCGCCCTAATTAATTAGGCCCAGAAGCCTGCTATATAGAGGAGTTCGAAGAGGTAGCCGCGGTTGGGTTTATAAACCAGTGCGGCTGCACTTCGCCGGGCGAGGTGGGACTAAACTTTGGGGTGGCAGCGCAAGGCCTTTAGTACCGGTTGGAGCCACCAACCGGTACTAAAGGCCCCCCCTTTAGTACCGGTTGGTGGCTCCAACCGGTACTAAAAGCCTTCATTTCCCGCCGCTTGGCCTGGCGAAAATAGGCCTTTAGTACCGGTTGGAGCCACCAACCGGTACTAAAGGCTCATCCTATATATATAGCTCTTACGAAAATTTCAGTTTCATCCCCACTTCGTCTCCAACCTCCGCCGCGCGCGCCGCACGATCCCGTGGTCGCCGCCCGTCGTCCGTCGTCATCGTCGCTGTCCCCGCCGCCGCCCGTCGTCGTCGTCGTCTCGCGCTGCCGCCCCGAACGCCGCCGCCGCCGTACGTCTCTCTCTCACTCCCGCACACACATACACACACATACATACACACACATACACACACACACCGGCGCCCCCGCCCCGTACGCCGGCGCCCCCGCTCGTACGTACGGGGCGGCGGCGTACGGGGCCGCACACACACACACATATACCACACACACACGCATACACACACACATACACACATACGTACACACGTATACGTATATATACACACACACACATACACACACACACATTTTTTTTACGTATTTTCTGTTTTTTAGAAAAGTTAATTAGATGATCGAATGTTAGATTAATGTCGAATGTTAGATGAATTAGCTAGCTAGATAGAAAAATTGTCGAACTAGAGATTAGAACTAGTTGAATAATTAATATAACTAGTTTATTTTTAGTAAGAAAATTTAGGTATATGAGATTAGAACTAGTGGAATAATTAATATAACTAGTTTATTTTTAGTAAGAAAATTTAGGTATATGAGATTAGAACTAGTTGAATAATTAATATAACTAGTTTATTTTAGTAAGAAAATTTAGGTATGTGAGATTTGATGATCTAATTAAAATATTATTTGTTAATGAGTTTTTCTGTTTATTTAATTTTTTATATATTTTGAGTTTATATAAATATTAGATTAATGTCGAATGTTAGATGAATTAGATAGAAAAGTTAAATATATAGTAATGTCAATTGAATATATAGTTAGATATATTAATGTCAAATGTTAGATGAATATATATTTGGCTAGATATAGGTGTTTAATGTTTCACCTATATGAACATAGGAAATGTCATCTGACGACGAAAAAGATTTTATTTTGTGCGAACACTGTGAAGACCAGCGCGGCCTGTGTGACCAAAATTTCCTTGTTGATGGTAGGCGCTTTAGCATCAAGCTGGATGAGACATTCGAAGTTGATACAGTAAGTCACTTTGTCAATTATTATTTGAATGCAAAACTTATGCTTCATTTGCTTCAACTTATAATTTTAAATTTTCACTATTCTACTAGCGCATCCCCTGCCATGCAAGAATTTTTGTCTTGGATAAGATAGGTTTTAGTGCTATAGATGATATGGAGGTAAAGAGAGTTTACTTGAAGACGGAGCATGGGTATACTTTCAACGTCAAATTATATAATGGAGACACATACACCCATTTTGAATGCAAAACTTGGCAAGCACTATGCAAGGCTTATGCATTTGAGCCTGATATGGTTATCACCTTTGATATTCGTCCGGAAGATGATATTGAAGGTAATATAGACATCTGGGTCGATGTGCAAACGCCTCCAGTTCTACCATTTGATGAGTTTTTCTCAACCATGCATGCATATGTTTATGTCTTTCATATAGTTTATTCAAAAATAGTTGACAACTAATTTGTATTGTCAGCTTATTTCGGTTCAAGCAAACATGTCTAGCGCTTGGTAGACAGGACCTACTACTACCCCGGGGCTCAACTAAACTGCGAGGAGATAAGTCATTATGTTTCATGGCTTGAGGATCTTAATACTGTCAAGACAAATTTTTTTTCCTAAACTTAGAAATGTTAGTACTCAAAACGTGCGACCAATGGTGATCGTATTGAACTACGGTCACATCTATAATCAAAAGATGGTAAGATTTCAAATATTTGTCCTTAATTAGTGCATCTTTTGCATACATTATTTTTGAAGCTAAACTTTCATTGCTTAGTATATTAGTTACTATACGATGTTGTTCAACAGGGACTTCCGATGATAGTTGTGCCTCAGTGGATCGAGACAAAAGGTCGCATGTCAATGGTTAGCTTACGACCAAGATTTCCTACATTGCACATGAGTGCATTCAGGATTTCTGAAAGCGAAGAATGCTTAATAGTGAAAGATTGGAGCAAAATTGTTAACGATCACAGAGAAGTACTAGGGAGCAGTAAGGAGAAGCGCAACCCAAGATTAGGAGACAGATTCATCTGCATGCTCCAGTATGATGAATCAGGAGAGCTATACATGTTCTATGCTATTCTACCTGAGAGGGAGCAGCAGGATCAGTAGCTACTAGTTCATGCTCTTAATTAGTACTTGTCTCATGTCCGTGTCCTGAACTTCGATCTTGGTGACGATTATGTTGAACTTGATGACATCTTTGCTTCTGTTACAAAGTGAATGTTTCCTCTTTAAGCTAGCCAGCGTTGATGATGATTAGATAGCTAGCGCGGTAATGACTATGATGATTAAATAGTGGTAATTAGACGACTACGATGATTTTTAGCTAGCTAGAGTTTATTTATTTATTAATATGCGATGATGATGATGATGATGACGACTACAACTCATTATAACATAAAACAACACTAAATTAAATTGATAACACAAATTTAATTGAAAAATACAAAATAAAACAAAAACCCACAACCATTTAGTACCGGTTGGTGTTACCAACCGGTACTAAAGGGCTCCCGGCCCCCGGAGCTGGCTCGTGCCACGTGGTTCCCCTTTAGCACCGGTTCGTGCTGAACCGGTACTAAAGGGGGGGGGCTTTAGTGCCGAAACGTTAGTGCCGGTTCCATAACTGGCACTAAAGGCCCTTACAAACCGGTATTAATGGCCCGTTTTCTACTAGTGTCCAATGGGGACAATGGGTTGAAGCCGTAGATGACCTCGAAGGGGGACTTGCCGGTCGTCGAATGTCTTACATGGTTGTAGGCGTACTCGGCGATGGGTAGACACTCCTCCCACTCCTTGATGTTCTTCTTGATCAACACGCGAAGCAGAGTGGAGAGTGTATGGTTCGTCACCTCCGTTTGGCCATCGGTTTGAGGATGGTATGCGGATGAGAACAAGAGCTTGATTCCGAGCTTGGCGCATAGCGTCTTCCAAAAGTAACTCAAGAACTTGACGTCGCGGTCGGAGACGATTGTCTTTGGTACTCCATGGAGACGCAAGATTTCCCTACAAAAGAGATTTGCAATGTGTGAAGCATCGTCTATCATGTTGCAAGGAATGAAATGTGCCATCTTAGAAAATCGGTCCACAACAACAAACACGGAATCCTTGCCATTTTGAGATCTAGGCAAACCAAGTATAAAATCCATGCTAACGTCTTCCCAAGGTTGATAAGGAATAGGAAGAGGCATGTTGTCAGGACCCCGACTCAATGCCACACCGATCTAACATGTAACACCTCATATCACTTTGCGGCCTCACGCACGGTATTCCCACGGGTGTCGCATTACCAGGCCCGGGACCGTTTGCACCTTTTGGCACACGTATATGATAGTGTCGCTAGCATCCATATGACAAGGAGCCCGGGCTGACATGGCTAGTCGTGAATCCAAAGTGGCACTAACTTACAGGGACAGGCATACATGACCCAACAACGAACGTGTCGGTCATTAGCGAGTGAATCCGGGCTATAACAACTGGGCTAGCAGGACTCCGGTAGACACCGCGTGACATTTCTCTGAATGGACAGACACATGAACGAAGAAGGACAGATGCCAGCCAGCCTCAGTGTTCCGAAGCAGCAGCAAGCTACCAAGGCTCAGTGGAAGCACTAGGAGACATTTCCCGGTAAGAGAGGCTACCAAGGATAAACAACTAGATAGTCAGATCCCACACATACCAAGCATTTCAATAACATACACACAATATGCTCGATATGTGCAAACACAACATGGCATCACAACATGACTCTACAACTCAAGTATTTTATTCAATAGGCTCCGAGGAGTGAGATATTACAAACATGGGTTTCTCAACCCAGCATTCAGAGCATACAAGTCAAAGCACAAGCAGAAGCTTAACATGTCTGAGTATAGACAACTACAAATGAAAAAGGCTGAGAAGCCTGACTGACTACCAGATCCTGCCGGGGGCACAAGATCATAGCTGAGGTAACAAGCTAAACGTCGAAGTTCACGCGGAACTAATAGTGAGACTGAAGTCTCTCTGCAAAACATAAAATAGGCAAACGTGAGTACAAATGTACCCAGCAAGACTTACATCAGAACTAACTACATATGCATCATTATCAACAAAGGGGATGGTGGGGTTTAACCGCAACAAGCCAGCTTTGACTCGGTGGCTATCCTGAACTACGGCCGCAAGTAACTCTTTTGAGGTGGCGCACACGAGTCCACATATTCACCATATCAATACACCACTATGGATCCGCTCCCGTCTCCCTACGAGAACGCCATCCATAGCACTCACGCTTATCTTGTGTATTTTAGAGTATCCACTTTCACTTGTCTTTGAACTATATAGGCAACCCAGAGGTCCTTTACCGCGGACGTGACTATTCAAATAGATGATGTTAACCCTGCAGGGGTGTACTTCTTCACACACGCTCTCGCCACTTACCGCCATGTAGACGTCATGTATCTCGGCAACCTTCAAGCAGAAGCGTGGCGAGGGTGTCGGCCACAGCCTACCTAAACACTCAAGTCTCTAGTCCAGGTTTATCGTCTATTTAGGTTCCATCCGCAGGGAGTCCGGCCAAAGTTTCCAAATACGGCCCCGAACGGTGTGAGCAGGGTTCACGAGACACCAAACGGGCGCCCGGTACACCGTGCCACGTGCCTACCGCATCATAGCCCACCCCTCGGGTCAGCGCTGCGCACGGCCTCCAGCATACTACAAACACCAGAAACTACTTGCAACTCCTGGACAGAGGACAAGGGTGATTAAGAAGCCGAGAGGGTCAATTAAGGATCCCAATGAGTGGTAGTAGCTGTTCATGGATCACAAACACAGAACTCAGTTCCTGAGGACGGCTTCAATGAGACAACCCACCATGTACTCCTACATGGCCTCTCACCGCTACCTTTACAAAATCGTGTTCACACACTTAGCTCACACACAGTAGGACATGTTCACACACCTCTGATTCATCCCCGATGAATCAGACCTGACTCAACTCTAAGCAGTAGCAGGCATGACAAACAAGCATGAATGAGTAGGCACATCAAGGCTCAAATAACTCCTACTCATGCTAGTGGGTTTCATCTATTTACTAGTGGGTCATGCAGAGGAAAAGGGGTTCAGCTACCGCAACAAGTAACACATGAGTCGTTGTTATCCTAATGCAGTGAAAAAGAGCAGAGCGAGAGAGTGGGTTTGTATCGGAATGAACAAGGGGGTTTTGCTTGCTTGGCACTTTTGAAGATAGTATAGCTCTTCATCGGTGTCATCGATCTCATCGTCGGTATCACGTCTATCGAGAGGGGACAAATACCGGCAACAAAGAAGGAAACACAATCAATGCAATGCACAATATGATGCATGATCATGACATGGCAAAATGAGTGTGTTGGGCTAATGCAACTAAAATCAGATGGGTTTGAGTTAGTTTGAACCCAAAGTTCAAGTTCAAATTGAAACTATGACTTAATAAAGTGCATTATCATGTTTTGATATGAACAACAGGTTTAAGTTGCTTAAACATGCATGAAACCAGTGCAGGTGGATAGATTAGATTTTTCTGATCATTTTTCATATATAAATTATTTCATTCTGAGTTACGGTTGAATTTATATGAATTTTTGAAGTTCATACTATTTTCTGGAATTTCTAATTATTTTCTGAATTATTTTAATTATAGAAAAGCTTTACCGCGTCAGCATGACATCAGTGTGACATCAGTAGGTCAACATGCCAGGTCCAGGTCAAACCTGACCAGTGGGTCCCACAGGTCAGTCTCACAGGGATGGCTAGGCTCACAGACATGTGGGGCCGGTCAAGGGCCACGTCAGCGAGGTCAACGCTGACGCATGGGGCCACTGTGTTTAAATAAAATTTAAACATGAATTAGCAGGGTCTAATTAGCTATGTGGGACCGGTTCGTCAGCGGCACAGGTGTCTGCTAACCACGTGATTAACCTAATCTAATGACGACACGTCAGCGTCACCGGAACTACGCCGACGGTGACCAGGACGCGGCGGAGATCTTCGGGTTCCTTACTCCGACGACCAAATGAGCGGCGGAGAGGCTCTACGCGTAGCTGGCGCTCTTCCGCATCCAACGGGACCGGAGTCAGTGGCTGGGGTGGCCGGTAGCGACGGCGAGGAGCTCGGCCGTGGTGGCTGGAGCTCGGGTGTGAGCGCGGGCAGTGCTACGGTGCGCGAGCTAGCGAGATGAGGCACTAGCGGGGGCCTATGCGATGCGGTGAGTGGGTTGGATTCGTCGGGCGTACCATTTGGTCGTCGGAGTCGCATCGGCGGCAAGCGCAGGCGGCGGCGGGTTCGGGCGTAGGCGGTTCGGTGGCTACGGAGGCCTACGGGGAAGAAGAGAGGGATGGGCGAGGTCAGAGGCTCACGGCGAGTCGGACGAGGGGGTCAGCGAGCTCGGAGACGGTCCAGAGCAGTCGGGGCAAGGGGGATCTCCGGCATCCGACGGCGAGGATGAGGATGATGGCGTCGCTTCAGGCGTCCCGCGGGCGCGAGCTTCGTCTTGGGGCTCTGTGGCGTCTAGGTGGAGCCTCTGGACAACACGGAGAGGCGATCGTCGCGGTTGTGCTCATCGGCGGCGACGACAGCGGTCGGTGGTTGCGTGCGAGAGAGCCAGAGGAGGAGAGGGAGAGCGGCGAGTGAGAGAGAGGGAACAGGGGCTTCGAGGCGTCTCCGTGGCGTCGCTAGAAGGGGCCGGTGAAGCAGGAGGTGGCCAGAGCAGCGTCGACGCTCGCCACGCACCTGGTTGTCCTCCTGGCAGAGGAGGAAGATGACAAGGGGGCGCTGGTGGGCTGGGCAGCCAGCTGGGCTACCAGTAAGCTACAGTAGCGGGCCGCAGGTGGGTGGAGGTAAGTCCTTCTGCTCTGTTTTATATTTTCTATTTTGTTTTTCTATTTTCTGTAATTTGTTTTTGATTTAGTTTTCAAACTAAATCAAGTTTACTGGTTCTAATAAATATTGTGTGGGCTAGTTGAGCTATTCCAGGGCCCCACACAAATTTACAGAATTATTGGACTTATATTAAATATATAGCAAATATAAATCCAATGCAAATAGTTGTTGCATTAACTCCAAATGCCCAAAATAAATATTTATGAGCTCCTAAAAATATTGGTTTGAATTTTACCTCTGGCCAATATTTTCAGGGAGAAACATGAACATTTTCTTGGACCTATTTGAATAAATTTTTATCTTGGTCATTTTCAGAAATGATTTCTGAGGCTTTCACATGTCCCCATTTCAAATTCATTGAAATTTAAACATGATGCACACATGACATGGTTCACTACAAACATCATTTAGATGGGCCGGCCTTTCTCGGTTATTTCATCTACTTTGCCCGAAACAATCTTTACCTTTTTCTTCTCCCTAATTTAAATGAATACCGTCCGGTTGGTTTGAGTTTGCATCAAATTTCATCAACTTTGTTAAAAAATTTGTAATTCAACCAGACATATGCTGCTAGCGTACTGGTCCCCGTCTGCAAACAGATATGGTGTCTGTTTTGTGGGTCGGCGTTGGTGATGCCCTAACGAAACTTACTAGTGGCATGCGGACTAGAAGCCACGCCACCAGGCCTGAACCAAAACCAAGCCTGACCTAGCATGTTGTCTTCCTCCTCCTCCATTCGTCTCGCGTCTCCCACCCGACTCTCTACTACTCCCTCTGTCCCATAATATAAGAATGTTTTTGACAATAGTGTAGTGTCAAAAACGTTCTTATATTATCGGAGAGAGGGAGTAGTCACTAGTGGCAATACATTTTTCCCAAAGAATACAAACTTCTCTTTTTGCGGGTTAATGGAAAACAAGCTTTAGCTATGTGATGTTCACTCTAGAAGGTGGGGGTCAGAATGATGGACAGTACTATAGGAGAAAGGGTAAGTCGTCAACATCTCCCGCATGCTCATGGAAGCACAGCACTGAGACTAACATGTGCGTGTGTGGAAGAGAATTGATCCGGACACTCCGTGCATCATGTGCTACCTGCAGCTAGTAGGCCGTGTATGGATGAGAATAGACCCGGACAGTGAACGTACGGGTCGACGGACACCCACAGAAACACGGACATTGAACGTACGGGTCGACGGACACCCACAGAAACCCGGCCAGCCTCAGTGCAAAATTCCAACGCAAGACCGAACTGGCGTCACGGTACCAAATTTTGGCATGGCTAAGAGACGGCAGCCAGGACCGTCGCCTCGGTTGGCTCCCATGAATAACACATTTTAGTGATGATACTTCCAGGATTTTTCTTCTGTTGGGTTCTGCTAGCCCGTGTTCTTAATTTCTCTACTTCATAGTCTTAGTTCAAAGTTGTGACATTTATTTTGGATCAAAGGAAATAACATTTAGAGCATCTACAACCATATACAACAAATTTGATCCCTCAAACTCCATAGACAGTGATCGGTCAGACATGAAATTAACGTTTTCACAACCAGATGCATCAATTAGCTAGTAATCCTCAAATCCATACAATTACATGCACATGAAACCTAAACATAAGCGAAGCTTGTCCGGCTCCGCCATGCCCTAGTTCGGCGGCTGGCAGGGCCACTCGGACTATTGATGCAGTGGTCGGCAATGTAGAGTAGGACATGGGACTCGCACCAACTCATGGGACTCGAGGCGTCGTCGTCTCCCATGCCCTACTCTTCCTCGTCAGAGGCCGTCAGCTGCTGCACGTCGCTGGTCAAAGTGAGTTCAATGAAGGATCTGTCATGGTCGGAGGCCACCACGTCCATGGCGAGTCTGAATCCGCCTCGCCGACTTCCGTCGCAAGGGCTGCCTCCACGTCCCACGCCTTCTGCCTCACACTACCGGCACGTCGAGCCATATTAGCCTGCGACATGGACGGGCCATGGAAGGCCTCGTCATCGGCACACCTACGTCTCTACGGTGTTCAGACGCCAGACGGAGCGCACCGCCTCAGGCGAGGGATCGGCGACGCGCCTCGTGCCGGATCCAAGCGCCATTTGGGAGGACGTTATGGATTCCCGCCGGATCGAGTATGACCGTTGTCAGGGATTCTCCTCATTGGCGCGGTGGAGTGGACCGACATGTCCTTCTCCAGCCCTACTTGGATGAGGTCACATTTCGCAGATCGGATGACGAAGGACTCGGATCCGCTGCCCGCCATGCCGGAGAAGACCAGAGATCGCCGAAAGTGAGCTTGGGGCGGAGGGGAGTGGCTAGCATTTGGTTCGACAAACGGATGGGGATGAATATATGTGGGGTCGGGATGGGCCAGTGTGGGTCACATCCGACGTGGCAGACGCGCCTGAGCGCGCCCGGACATCCCCATCCCCGTCCTAGAATTGGGCAGGATATAAGGGGTGCCGGTCAGCCCGGGTGTTTAGGGCCGGTATGAGGAGCCCGACTGAGTCACTTTTTCTTCACTGGTCAATGACCGGACTGTCTGTCCGGACGTTTGAGATGGATATAAGGCACTCAGCTGTAGATGCTCTTACTTCCGATGTTGAAACTTTGTAATAATATCGTTGTGTGCATCAATTGATAGAGGCCGGAGAATCGTAAATCTTTATATGCCTGTGACACTCTGAAATGAGAAGGATTTCCATAAAAAATTTAAGGTTCCTTCTCACCGGCAAAGTCTGAATGAACGGAAGACTCCATGTGAGCTAGCTCAGCAAAGGCCTTCCCTGAAAATGTCAATTGGAAGAGGTCATGGAGATGATCAAGTGAAGAACGTCTCCAAGTGAGTGGCCAGCATCCACTTAATTTGCTCTCTATCAATTTGTCCAACCAAAAGAATGTGGCCACGTAGGGCAATGAAAGGAGTCACTAACTGATTAAATAATTATTATGTACATCAAGGATGCTGGCTCCCCGGCTGTCCTATAAATACCCGCAGAACTAACCAGCTAATATGCACCAAAAGCAAGAGTGTCTTCAAACACAACTGTTAAAACATCCGTCCATTACGGATCAGTTCCACAAATTGCCTTCTATCCTACTTCATATAGCACCCTGACGAGCACATGCAATATGGCTCTTGGTACTCTGGTTATCATGGCCACCATGCTGGTGTATTTTCTCTTGAAAAATAAAAGAGTGCTATTGTCCCAGAAGCAACGGGGGCGACGAGGCAGGCTGCCCCCGGGGCCTGCGGCGCTGCCCATCATCGGTAACATGCATAAGGTGATTCTGAGCAAGCCGGCGGTGTTCCGATGGATCCGTGGCCTGCTCAAGGAGATGAACATAGACATCATGTGCCTCCATCTCGGAGCTACTCATGTCATTGTTGTGGCATGTCCACAGATGGCCTCTGAGGTACTACGAAAAAATGATGAAGTTTTTGCCTCCCGTCCAACCACCTTTGCCTCGGGCATATTCAGCTTCGGGTACAAGGGCTCCATCTTCTCACCGCACGGAGACCAGTGGAAGAAGATGAGGCGTGTCCTCATTGTTGACATCCTTGCCTCATCCATGGAGCGAAAGCTCCACCACCTCCGGAAAGAGGAGTACGACCACCTAGTGAGGTACATTAATAAAACTCATTGCAGTGACATGGCATGTCCAGGCAACATTTTCAACGTCCGTCATGTAACCCAGCACTTTGTTGCTAACATGATAAGAAGGCTTGTGTTCGGTAAAAGATACTTCAGTGACCTACCAGCTTCATCCAATAGTGGGCCTGGACATGATGATGTGGCACATGTTGCCGCTCTCTTCACGGCTCTGAACCATCTCTACAGCTTCTGCATGTCCGACTACTTCCCAGCGCTCGTAGGCCTCGACCTGGATGGCCATGAAAAGGTTTCCAAGGATGCCATGCAAACACTCAACCGGTTGCATGATCCCATTATAGAGGAGCAGATCCGCGAAAGGTCATCCACTCTTGAGAAATGTGGTGAAAAGAAAGAGGCGAGAGACTTTTTGGATGTCCTGGTTCATCTTAAAGATGCAGAGGGACAACCATTACTGTCCTTATAAGAAATTAGAGCACAAACAGTGGTTAGTATGTCACCTTAAGCTCAATAGAAAGTTCATTCATTGTTCTTTGAGCCATATTATACATGTATTGACCTTTTCAGTTGCGTTGTACTTATTACTTTATTTATTCTCACATCTATGGATGTAAGAAATGATGTTTGCAGTAGTCGATAACCCATCTAATGCGGTTGAGTGGGCACTCGCTGAGATGATGAACTTGCCAGAGATCATGCAAAAAGCAACTAAGGAACTTGATGGTGTCGTTGGTAAAGATAGACTAGTGCAGGAGTCTGACATTCCTCAACTAAACTATCTCAAATCGTGCATCCAGGAGGCCTTCCACTTACACCCATACCATGCTCTTAACGTACCCCATGTCGCCATGGCGGACACAACTATTGCTGGATACACCATCCCCAAGGATTAGCCACATACTTTTAAGCCGGCTTGGACTTGGCCGCAATCCCAAGATCTGGACTGAACCACTGGAGTTTCAGCCTGAGAGGCATTTGAACACTGCGAATGTACTTCTCACTGATCCAGGCCTACGTTTCATTTCATTTAGCAGTGGGAGGAGGGGTTGTCCTGGGATTTCACTTGGTACCTCTATGACAATGATGTTGTTCGCAAGGATGTTGCAGGGATTCACTTGGACAAAGCCTCCCGGCATTAAGAGTATCAGTCTCCAAGAACGCAATGTGGGCCTTACACTAGCTGAACCCCTTGTTCTGCAAGCTACACCAAGATTGGCTGCACATCTCTATATACGATCCAATTAAAAAGATTTAGTATGCGTTTTCTCATTTATGTGTCAATAAAATGTATCTGGAACTAGTGTATGTTACATGTTTCTGGCGCTACGTTCGGTTCTCTTGTAATGTTATTATGACACTACATGTGTGCAGAAATAAAGAAGCAATGGACGGTTGCATCACTAATGTAATGTGTGTACTTATCATTATGTAAAAAAAAACCTCTGTATTTTCCATTATGGTGTACCATGCAAATAATCCTTTGAATTGCACGAAAGTTTTATGTTTATGTTGTATACATGCCTGGCTGTACAATTGTGTGCCCAGCTTTGACCCCGTCTTACCATTATGTCATTCATGCATTAGTATGTTCTGTATTGCCAAATTGTTCTTCTATGAACTAAGTTTTTTTATTCTATTAACTAGGGTTTCTTTTGTTGTGAGAAATCTTTTCTTCTGAGATATAAAAGCTCTATCTCACTGGGAATATGTCGGACCGATGTGTGTCCCATTATAGGTAGTGGCTTGGATGAGGCATCCGGCTTTAGATGTTAGGCTTTGGTGCGATGTCTGTTTGGTATTAGGCCCGGACATTCAGCACCCCTTCATCAAGGGATAGGAGTAGCAACAGGCGTTGCCTAGATGGTGGCTTCAGACTTATTGATGTATTACCATGTAAGGTCTTTGGGAATAATTAATAATATGGCTACATGCATTGTCCAGATGCAGAGGCCGGGGGTACATCCTCCTTTTCTTAAAAAAATATAAGTTGTATCACGATGCATTTGAGTAGAAAGAAGCTTATACACAATGATTAACGAGTCGGGCAGGTTCACCATCAACGAAAAGGCGAAAAAAGAAAAATGCTCATCCTAATCAGGCTCAAGGCCCGGTTCATTTCCCTTTGAAACAACCAAAATTCTGAATAACTAGACTGCAGCAGATTCTGCTTAATAATCAAGTGAAACAGGTTGTCCAAAGAGATGGCTTGATGCTTGAAAATGCTGCGAGAATTCTTATTTTGGACGTAATTTTCTAGTTTTCATATGTTTAATGAATTGTATTTTGCAGGAACGTGTATTGTCAGGCTAGTGCTTATTCTTGATAATGCTACGAGTAAGTTCTTGTTGTTTGGTTTGTACTGTCAGCTTTTTGTTTATTGCTGTAGGTTCTTCATTTCAATAATTTCACTTCATTTCATCAGTGCAACAACAAAGACAGAAAGAAAAATTTATTGCTGAATTACACGGGAAAGTTTATTTTTATTTTAATCATTAATTTCATATTATAAAAATGTAATAACTTTTAATTTTGCTGGAAATTATAATCTAATTGTTTTTATTGTTTTCTAAACACTTATGGCCTTTCGGTTTATGTCTGTCTCTTTCTGTTTAAATTTTTGTCCGGCAGAGAGCCAGACCTGCAAATCCGCTGGAATGCAATTTTTATCAGTTGTTGATTTATTTTATATGTTTTTAAGAATTTGCTTATCTATATATTTCATTATGCCCGATGATCTGCCATGTGTTCTGCTAACAATCTAGTCCATGGTGAATTATGAATCCCTAATCAAATTGTGGAGCCATGTTAACACCAAATACAAAATAGTACATGTCTCCGGGGAAAGGGCAGGTCTGAGACTGGGACTCCCAGCCACGTCATTTAAGAAATAACTCCAACTGAGTTTTGAGCTAGCAAAGCTCGAGTTTTATTTGTTTTACAAGTTCTCTTTATTAGTTTCATTAACTTTAAAAATATGCAGAAACGATGTTTATAAATCATATGCATATATGTATCTCAAAAGGTACTTTCGAAATATGTAATTTTGTTGATTTGAGAACTATGCTATTATTGAATTTTGTTGGCTGATATAGTTGATGGTGGATTTATTAATTCCTGTTTATAGCCTGCAGATGTGGAGAATCGATAGTCATGCACTTTTGCTAGATTTAATTTCCACAATACTCTTTCGGGTTCCAATTAGAAAAGTCCTCGTGTTCGATACTAACACGGTTTCCTGTGCTAAATTACATACCATCATGCTATCCTAATCTAGGAGAGTAGTTTTGCATAAAGGGCGCCTTTATTGACTCATAATATGGCATCTAGGAGATACGTACAATGAGTACACACCAGGCTCTGCATGGTTAAGATGTACATCACGGCGATCGACGTCTTCTGGTCTATATCAATGACCTCCTGGTCATTGCTTTTACATGTTCCCTGGTTTAAACAAGTTTGATCCGCAGCGGCAACGAGCTTTGTTCGTCACATGCCCAGTGGATGCATGACGAAGAAGACTTTGGTACCCTGAAGGGTTGGATGTAGTTTTCAATTTTATAGAGTGTTCTTGTAAGGGTTTGTACTACTTAATATAGGTGGCTTTTTCGGAAAAGGAAAAGATGCACACGGCCCACACCTGGTTCTAGTAGGCTAATTTATTTTTCCACACTTGTTTATTGGTTGTATCAGTGATGTTGCTTTACCAAGAAAGCTGGACGAAACCCTAGTTTCTGAAAAAATACCTATTCCTTTTAACACCAAATACAATAAAATACTGTACATGTGTCCAGGGTGACAGGGCAATTCCGAGACTGGGACTCACAACCAAGCTTAGCTTTTCTTCAGCTGTGACTTGTGATTATTACAATCACTGATACTAGCCGGTCCTCCCTGACACGGTGTGTATGAGAAGAGAAGAGAGGAGTCAAGGCAGCCACAGCCCGCACGATCGCACGGGCGAAACGCGCGGGGTCGAATTGTCATCGGGAGCACGTCGGAGGTTGTCACATCTGCAGCAGCTGGCATATGTGACACCAGTACGTGACGTACATCTGAAAAATGAGCAAGTTAATCATGTACTCCTACCCTGTTAGTAAGTGGCTCTGCGTTCGTGGATGAGAACGTCCACAAGATTAGTCTCACAAGGCGATTCGGTGTCCGTCGTACGTAACTTGTCCATCATTGGTTGTGTAGGCAATAGTGCTATAGATTGGACTGGAGAGAAAGGCTTCAGAACCTCAACGTGCGATCTAGAACACGACAGTGAAGAGACAGCCGACGGCGATGACAGTAGGAGCCTGCGCACATTCGAACGGTCGACAAATGGAATTTCTCTTGGCTGTCCTGGATGCATCTGAACTTGCCAATTTCGAATCGTTAAGATAAAGCTTTTTTTTTCTAAGACACCTATTTGCTCGCCAGTGCATTTTGAATGTAGAGCCGGGGAGTTGTTGATCTCTCTTAGAGTATCTCCACCCGGCCACAGGACACCTTTTTAGGCTCGGGCGGCACCTTATCCAGGCGAAACCCAGCGCGTTGGTGGCCTCTGGAGGCGTCGGCGGAAGTTCCGGCAAATCGTGTCTCCCCGCATGTCCTTTTTCTTGGCCCATTTAATCATTTCGCTCACAAACTTTTGGTCGGGTGTTGGAAATATGCCCTAGAGGCAATAATAAAAGCATTATTATTATATTTCCTTGTTCATGATAATTGTCTTTATTCATGCTATAATTGTGTTATCCGGAAATCGTAATACATGTGGGAATAACAGACACCAACATGTCCCTAGTAAGCCTCTAGTTGACTAGCTCGTTGATCAACAGATGGTCATGGTTTCCTGACTATGGACATTGGATGTCATTGATAACGAGATCACATCATTAGGAGAATGATGTGATGGACAAGACCCAATCCTAAACATAGCATAAAGATCGTATAGTTCGTTTGCTAGAGTTTTTCCAATGTCAAGTATCTTTCCTTAGACCATGAGATCGTGTAACTCCCGGATACCGTAGGAGTGCTTTGGGTATACCAAACGTCACAACGTAACTGGGTGACTATAAAGGTAGACTACGGGTATCTCCGAAAGTATCTGTTGGGTTGACACAGATCAAGACTGGGATTTGTCACTCCGTATGACGGAGAGGTATCACTGGGCCCACTCAGTAATGCATCATCATAATGAGCTCAAAGTAACCAAGTGTCTGGTCACGGGATCATGCATTACGGTACGAGTAAAGTGACTTGCCGGTAACGAGATTGAACGAGGTATTGGGATACCGACGATCGAATCTCGGGCAAGTAACATATCGATTGACAAAGGGAATTGCATACGGGGTTGCTTGAATCCTTGACATCGTGGTTCATCCGATGAGATCATCGTGGAGCATGTGGGAGCCAACATGGGTATCCAGATCCCGTTGTTGGTTATTGACCGGAGAGTCATCTCGGTCATGTCTGCCTGTCTCCCGAACCCGTAGGGTCTACACACTTAAGGTTCGGTGACGCTAGGGTTGTGAAGATATGTATATGCAGTAACCCAAATGTTGTTCGGAGTCCCGGATGAGATCCCGGATGTCACGAGGAGTTCCGGAATGGTCCGGAGGTAAAGAATTATATATAGGAAGTGCTATTTCGGCCATCGGGACAAGTTTCGGGGTCACCGGTATTGTACCGGGACCACCGGAAGGGTCCCGGGGGTCCACCGGGTGGGTCCAGCTGACCCGGGGGGCCACATGGGCTGTAGGGGGTGCGCCTTGGCCTATATGGGCCAAGGGCACCAGCCCCAAAAGGGCCCATGCGCCTAGGGTTTGGGGAAACCCTAAAGGGGGGCGCCCCCTTGCTTGGGGGGCAAGCCCCCCACCCCTTGGCCGCCGCCCCCCTAGGAGATTGGATCTCCTAGGGCCGGCTTCCCCCCCTAGACACCCCTATATATAGTGGGGGAGATGGAGGACATCATACCTCAGCCTTTTGGCGCCTCCCTCTCCCCTGTTACATCTCTCTCTCGTAGTATAGGCGAAGCCCTGCTACTGTGACGCCCTGCATCCACCACCACGCCGTCGCGCTGTTGGATCTTCATCAACTTCTCCTTCCCCCTTGCTGGATCAAGAAGAAGGAGACGTTACGCTGACCGTACGTGTGTTGAACGTGGAGGTACCGTCCGTTCGGTGCTAGGATCTCCGGTGATTTGGATCACGTCGTGTTCGACTACCTCATCCCCGTTCTTTGAACGCTTCCGCTCGCGATCTACAAAGGTATGTAGATGCATCCGATCACTCGTTGCTAGATTAACTCATAGATGGATCTTGATGAAGCCGTAGGAAAATTTTTGTTTTCTGCAACGTTCCCCAACAGTGGCATCATGAGCTAGGTCTATGCGTAGTTCTTCTTGCGCGAGTAGAACACAATTTGTTGTGGGCGTCGATGTTGTCTACTTTCTTGCCGCTACTAGTCTTATCTTACTTCAACGGTATTGTGGGATGAAGCGGCCCGGACCAACCTTACACGTATGCTTACGTGAGACCGGTTCCACCGACTAACATGCACTAGTTGCATAAGGTGGCTGGCGGGTGTCTGTCTCTCCTACTTTAGTTGGAGCGGATTCGATGAAAAGGGTCCTTATGAAGGGTAAATAGAAGTTGACAAATCACGTTGTGGCTTTCACATAGGTAAGAAAATGTTCTTGCTAGAACCCTAATTCAGCCACGTAAAACTTGCAACAACAATTAGAGGACGTCTAACTTGTTTTTGCAGCAAGTGTTTTGTGATATGATATGGCCAAAGTTGTGATGAATGATGAATGATCTATATATGATGTATGAGTTGTTCATGCTATTGTAATAGGAATCACGACTTGCATGTCGATGAGTATGACAACCGGCAGGAGCCATAGGAGTTGTCTTTATTTTTGTATGACCTGCGTGTCATTGAGAAACGCCATGTAAATTACTTTACTTTATTGCTAAACGCGTTAGCCATAGTAGTAGAAGTAATAGTTGGCGAGCAACTTCATGGAGACACGATGATGGAGATCATGGTGTCAAGCCGGTGACAAGATGATCATGGAGCCCCAAGATGGAGATCAAAGGAGCTATGTGATATTGGCCATATCATGTCATGTTTATTATTTGATTGCATGTGATGTTTATCATGTTTTGCGTCTTGTTTACTTAGAACGACGGTAGTAAATAAGATGATCCCTCATAATAATTTCAAGAAGTGTTCCCCCTAACTGTGCACCGTTGCGACAGTTCGTTGTTTCAATGCACCACGTGATGATCGGGTGTTTGATCCAAACGTTCACGTACAATGGGTGTAAGACAGATTTACACATGCAAACACTTAGGTTGACTTGACGAGCCTAGCATGTACAGACATGGCCTCGGAACACAGAAGACCGAAAGGTAGAGCATGAGTCGTATAGAAGATACGATCAACATGAAGATGTTCACCGACGTTGACTAGTCCGTCTCACGTGATGATCGGACACGGCCTAGTTGACTCGGATCATGTTATACTTAGATGACTAGAAGAGGGATGTCTATCTAAGTGGGAGTTCATTGAATAATTTGATTAGATGAACTTAATTATCATGAACTTAGTCTAAAATATTTACAATATGTCTTGTAGATCAAATGGCCAACGTAGTCCTCAACTTCAACGCGTTCCTAGAGAAAACCAAGCTGAAAGACGATGGCAGCAACTATACGGACTGGGTCCGAAACCTGAGGATCATCCTCATAGCTGCCAAGAAAGATTATGTCCTACAAGCACCGCTAGGTGACCCGCCTGTCCCACAGAACCAAGACGTTATGAACGCTTGGCAGACACGTGCTGATGACTACTCCCTCGTTCAGTGTGGCATGCTTTACAGTTTAGAGCCGGGGCTCCAAAAGCGTTTTGAGAGACATGGAGCATATGAGATGTTCGAAGAGCTGAAAATGGTTTTTCAAGCTCACGCCTGGCTTGAGAGATATGAAGTCTCCGACAAATTCTTTAGCTGTAAGATGGAGGAAAATAGTTCTGTCAGTGAGCACATACTCACTATGTCTGGGTTACATAACCGCTTGACTCAGCTGGGAGTTAATCTCCCGGATGACGCGGTCATTGACAGAATCCTCCAGTCGCTTCCACCAAGCTACAAGAGCTTTGTGATGAACTTCAATATGCAGGGGATGGAAAAGACCATTCCTGAGGTATTTGCAATGCTGAAATCAGCAGAGGTAGAAGTCAAGAAGGAACATCAAGTGTTGATGGTCAATAAAACCACTAAGTTCAAGAAGGGCAAGGGTAAAAAGAACTTCAAGAAGGACGGCAAGGGAGTTGCCGCGCCCGGCAAGCAAGCTGCTGGGAAGAAGCCAAAGAATGGACCCAAGCCCGAGACTGAGTGCTTTTATTGCAAGGGAAGTGGTCACTGGAAGCGGAACTGCCCCAAATACTTAGCAGACAAGAAGGCCGGCAAAACAAAAGGTATATATGATATACATGTAATTGATGTGTACCTTACTAGTACCCGTAGTAGCTCCTGGGTATTTGATACCGGTGCAGTTGCTCACATTTGTAACTCAAAGCAGGGGCTGCGGAATAAGCGGAGACTGGCAAAGGACGAGGTGACGATGCGCGTCGGGAATGGTTCCAAGGTCAATGTGATCGCCGTCGGCACGCTACCTCTATATTTGCCTTCGGGATTAGTTTTAAACCTTAATAATTGTTATTTAGTGCCAGCTTTGAGCATGAACATTGTATCGGGATCTCGTTTAATTCGAGATGGCTACTCATTTAAATCCGAGAATAATGGTTGTTCTATTTATATGAGAGATATGTTTTATGGTCATGCTCCTATGGTGAATGGTTTATTCTTATTGAATCTCGAGCGTAACGCTACATATATTCATAGTGTGAGTACCAAAAGATGTAAGGTTGATAATGATAGTCCCACATATTTGTGGCACTGCCGCCTTGGTCACATAGGTGTCAAACGCATGAAGAAGCTCCATGCTGATGGACTTTTAGAGTCTCTTGATTATGAATCATTTGACACGTGCGAACCATGCCTCATGGGTAAAATGACCAAGACTCCGTTCTCAGGAACAATGGAGCGAGCAACCAACTTATTGGAAATCATAAATACTGATGTGTGCGCTCCAATGAGCGTTGAGGCTCGCGCTGGCTATCGTTATGTTCTCACCCTCACTGATGAATTGAGTAGATATGGGTATATCTACTTAATGAAACACAAGTCTGAAACCTTTGAAAAGTTCAAGGAATTTCAGAGTGAGGTTGAGAATCAACGTGACAGGAAGATCAAGTTTCTACGATCAGATCGTGGAGGAGAATACTTGAGTCACGAATTTGGCACACACTTAAGAAAATGTGGAATAGTTTCACAACTCACGCCGCCTGGAACACCTCAGCGTAATGGTGTGTCCGAACGTCGTAATCGCACTTTATTAGATATGGTGCGATCTATGATGTCTCTTACCGATTTACCGCTATCTTTTTGGGGCTATGCTTTAGAGACTGCCGCATTCACTTTAAATAGGGCTCCGTCGAAATCCGTTGAGATGACACCGTATGAATTATGGTTTGGGAAGAAACCTAAGCTGTCGTTTCTAAAAGTTTGGGGATGCGATGCTTATGTCAAGAAACTTCAACCTAAAAAGATCGAACCCAAGTCGGAAAAATGCGTCTTCATAGGATACCCTAAAGAAACTATTGGGTATACCTTCTACCTCAGATCCGAAGGCAAGATCTTTGTTGCCAAGAATGGATTCTTTCTAGAAAAAGAGTTTCTCTCGAAAGAATTAAGTGGGAGGAAAGTAGAACTTGATGAAGTATTACCTCTTGAACCGGAAAATAGCGCAACTCAAGAAAATGTTCCTGAGGTGCCTGCACCGACTAGAGAGGAAGTTAATGATAATGATCAACATACTTCTGATCAAGCTCCTACTGAAATTCGAAGGTCCACAAGGACACGTTCCGCACTAGAGTGGTACGGCAACCCTGTCTTGGAAATCATGTTGTTAGACAATGGTGAACCTTCGAACTATGAAGAAGCGATGGCGGGCCCGGATTCCGACAAATGGCTAGAAGCCATGAAATCCGAGATAGGATCCATGTATGAAAACGAAGTATGGACTTTGACTGACTTGCCCGTTGAACGGCGAGCCATAGAAAATAAATGGATCTTTAAGAAGAAGACAGACGCGGATGGTAATGTGACCATCTATAAAGCTCGGCTTGTCACTAAGGGTTATCGACAAGTTCAAGGGGTTGACTACGATGTGACTTTCTCACCGGTAGCGAAGCTAAAGTCCGTCCGAATCATGTTAGCAATTGCCGCATTTTACGATTATGAGATATGGCAAATGGACATCAAAACGGCATTCCTTAATGGTTTCCTTAAGGAAGAATTGTATATGATGCAGCCGGAAGGTTTTGTCGATCCTAAGAATGCTGACAAAGTGTGCAAGCTCCAACGCTCGATTTATGGGTTGGTGCAAGCATCTCGGAGTTGGAACATTCGCTTTGATGAGATGATCAAAGCGTTTGGGTTTACGCAGACTTATGGAGAAGTCTGCGTTTACAAGAAAGTGAGTGGGAGCTCTGTAGCATTTCTCATATTATATGTAGATGACATACTTTTGATGGGAAATGATATAGAACTCTTCGACAGCATCAAGGCCTACTTGAATAAGACTTTTTCAATGAAGGACCTTGGAGAAGCTGCTTATGTATTAGGCATCAAGATCTATAGAGATAGATCAAGACGCCTCATAGGTCTTTCACAAAGCACATACCTTGATAAGATATTGAAGAAGTTCAATATGGATCAGTCTAAGAAGGGGTTCTTGCCTGTGTTACAAGGTATGAAATTGAGCTCAGCTCAATGTCCGACCACGGCAGAAGATATAGAAGAGATGAGTGTCATCCCCTATGCCTCAGCCATAGGTTCTATTATGTATGCCATGCTGTGTACCAGACCTGATGTAAACCTTGCCGTAAGTTTGGTAGGAAGGTACCAAAGTAATCCCAGCAAGGAACACTGGACAGCGGTCAAGAATATCCTGAAGTACCTGAAAAGGACTAAGGAAATGTTTCTCGTTTATGGAGGTGACGAAGAGCTCGTCGTAAAGGGTTACGTCGACGCTAGCTTCGACACAGATCTGGATGACTCTAAGTCACAAACCGGATACGTGTATATTTTGAATGGTGGGGCAGTAAGCTGGTGCAGTTGCAAGCAGAGCATCGTGGCGGGATCTACATGTGAAGCGGAGTACATGGCAGCCTCGGAGGCAGCACATGAAGCAATATGGGTGAAGGAGTTCATCACCGACCTAGGAGTCATACCCAATGCGTCGGGGCCAATCAAACTCTTTTGTGACAACACTGGAGCTATTGCACTTGCCAAGGAGCCCAAGTTTCACAAGAAGACAAGGCACATCAAGCGTCGCTTCAACTCCATTCGTGAAAATGTTCAAGATGGAGACATAGAGATTTGTAAAGTACATACGGACCTGAATGTAGCAGATCCGTTGACTAAACCTCTCCCTAGGGCAAAACATGATCAACACCAGAATTCCATGGGTGTTCGATTCATCACAATGTAACTAGATTATTGACTCTAGTGCAAGTGGGAGACTGTTGGAAATATGCCCTAGAGGCAATAATAAAAGCATTATTATTATATTTCCTTGTTCATGATAATTGTCTTTATTCATGCTATAATTGTGTTATCCGGAAATCGTAATACATGTGTGAATAACAGACACCAACATGTCCCTAGTAAGCCTCTAGTTGACTAGCTCGTTGATCAACAGATAGTCATGGTTTCCTGACTATGGACATTGGATGTCATTGATAACGAGATCACATCATTAGGAGAATGATGTGATGGACAAGACCCAATCCTAAACATAGCATAAAGATCGTATAGTTCGTTTGCTAGAGTTTTTCCAATGTCAAGTATCTTTTCCTTAGACCATGAGATCGTGTAACTCTCGGATACCGTAGGAGTGCTTTGGGTATACCAAACGTCACAACGTAACTGGGTGACTATAAAGGTAGACTACGGGTATCTCCGAAACTATCTGTTGGGTTGACACGGATCAAGACTGGGATTTGTCACTCCATATGACGGAGAGGTATCACTGGGCCCACTCAGTAACGCATCATCATAATGAGCTCAAAGTAACCAAGTGTCTGGTCACGGGATCATGCATTACGGTACGAGTAAAGTGACTTGCCGGTAATGAGATTGAACGAGGTATTGGGATACCGACGATCGAATCTCGGGCAAGTAACATATCGATTGACAAAGGGAATTGCATACGTGGTTGCTTGAATCCTTGACATCGTGGTTCATCCGATGAGATCATCGTGGATCATGTGGGAGCCAACATGGGTATCCAGATCCCGCTGTTGGTTATTGACCGGAGAGTCGTCTCGGTCATGTCTGCCTGTCTCCCGAACCCGTAGGGTCTACACACTTAAGGTTCGGTGACGCTAGGGTTGTGAAGATATGTATATGCAGTAACCCGAATGTTGTTTGGAGTCCCGGATGAGATCCCGGACGTCATGAGGAGTTCCGGAATGGTCCGGAGGTAAAGAATTATATATAGAAAGTGCTATTTCGGCCATCGGGACAAGTTTCGGGGTCACCGGTATTGTACCGGGACCACCGGAAGGGTCCCGGGGGTCCACCGGGTGGGTCCACCTGACCCGGGGGGCCACATGGGCTGTAGGGGGTGCGCCTTGGCCTATATGGGCCAAGGGCACCAGCCCCAAAAGGGCCCATGCGCCTAGGGTTTGGGGAAACCCTAAAGGGGGGCGCCCCCTTGCTTGGGGGGCAAGCCCCCCACCCCTTGGCCGCCGCCCCCCTAGGAGATTGGATCTCCTAGGGCCGGCTTCCCCCCTAGACACCCCTATATATAGTGGGGGAGATGGAGGACATCATACCTCAGCCTTTTGGCGCCTCCCTCTCCCCTGTTACATCTCTCTCTCGTAGTATAGGCGAAGCCCTGCTACTGTGACGCCCTGCATCCACCACCACGCCGTCGTGCTGTTGGATCTTCATCAACTTCTCCTTCCCCCTTGCTGGATCAAGAAGAAGGAGACGTTACGCTGACCGTACGTGTGTTGAACGCGGAGGTACCGTCCGTTCGGTGCTAGGATCTCCGGTGATTTGGATCACGTCGTGTTCGACTACCTCATCCCCGTTCTTTGAACGCTTCCGCTCGCGATCTACAAAGGTATGTAGATGCATCCGATCACTCGTTGCTAGATGAACTCATAGATGGATCTTGGTGAAGCCGTAGGAAATTTTTTGTTTTCTGCAACGTTCCCCAACATCGGGGTGGGGTGTGGCTGGGAAGATGCCCTTCCCATGCATTTCTATATCGTCCGGATGAAGCATTTGGCCTTCCAAGACACCAACTTTTTTGTTTCGGTGGGGTTCTTGGGGGCTCCAACGACTGGAGATGCTCTTATGTTTTCTAATTAGACTCCCCTCCCTAGGCACTCCGGCGGCGGAAGGGGGGGGGACCCCGGATCTGGACGTACGATGTGGAAATAAGGTGTGGGCTTGCGTCTCAGGCGGTCCCGCGTTCGGGGGAGCAGTCTTTGACGCATATGGAAATAATGTCCTCCCAATCCTTGCTCCGCCTCAACGATGGTGCTCAAGGCTTCAGTGCTGAACGACCAATGGATGTGGGTCATGTTGTTGCTGTGGGAGGCAACGACGGTAGCAGTACCATTGGCCGTTTTTTCCTTGAGCTTCGTCCGCGTCGTGGCAGCGGCTTACGCAGCATCTCTTGGAAGCTTCGAGAGTTTGTGCAAGCTTTGGGTGGTTGGCGTTTTTGTTTTCGTCCTATGGAGCAGCGACGGTGTGCCATCTTCTGGTGCTTCTATGTTGGCTTGGTCAGCCTCGAGGCTCTCAACTCTTGGACTTCGAATCTGGCGACTATGACTTCATCTCCGAAATGTTTGACAGTGTGCGTTAGACTACAACGCTCGCCCGAATCTAGCAGTGGGGAGGCTATCGGAGCGGCTGCGGTGGTGCACCATCGGCCCATCTAGTAGATTGGAGGAGTGAGGCATCCTAAGGACTTAATGGTAATATCTATCTTTTTTTACGGGTGTCTCACTGTTTGACCTGTGGCTAATAGATCTGAGGGTCTTTTCGATTTTTCTTCAAAAATAAATCGTACTATGTAACCTTATCTTTTACAAACATAATGTTCTCTAATAGTTTCTAGCATATACTAATTTCCCAAAATTTATGATCTTGTATGTTTGTCTCTTTTGTTTGCACCGAATTGGCTGTATGGCGTGTCAGGGTACCAAGAGGTAGCCGGGGAATTGATAGTCAGGTTGGAAAATCACTTGCTTGGCTGATCACACCACTTTGATGAAGATCAATGACGATGATCAACTGTGTAAATAATTTCATGATGTTTTTTTATGCGTGAGATACCATGCAACTAAGTCGGGTGTGCCTGGCACTACAAAGAACACCAGAGGTAATACAAATTACTACAGACCCATGGACCACCTATAAGTTGCATGATTTCTCACGCATAAAAAAAATCATGAAATTATTTGCACTGAGACAGGGGCCTAGAGGCAGCAATGAGCTTTGCTCACTGAGCGCTAGCAGTGGATGCAAGAGGAGTAAGACTTCGGTACCCTCAAAGATTTGAATGGTTTATTCAAATTCTGAAAGGGTGTTTTTATAAGGATATGTGCTACTTAACTTTTTGGCCTTTTCGCAAAGAAAGAAGATGCACAGAGCCAACACCCGGTTCCAACGGACCTATTTATTTTCACTAGGACAATGCCCATGCGTTGCAACAGAATATAAATATTCTAGTCCGTTAGGTTGTGATTTAACTACCCATATGAATGTGATTGTGTAAATAAATGTTTATTAAATCGTGACCATGATTATCCTAGGCCTTATATTTTGATGAGAAGTTTGACAAGTAAACTAAAATGGAATTGGTTCAAAAAATAAGTAAATTAAGATGATTGATTATCATATGAGGATGGTTGAACGAAGGGGGTAGTGAGAAGGAAAGTAAAACATGATACCTTACATTCTTTTGAACAAGTGTATATAGCGATAGAGATTACTTGTTTTTTTATTTTCTTAAAACTTTCGATTTATTCATCTTCAATCACGGCAGTACGATGAACACCAGAAATAACTAAGCTTTTTACCCAGAGTTTACTTGGTTAAACTTGGATTCATGATTATATCAGTGATGTTTCTTTATCTGCTTGGGTCGACCATCTCTACAGCTTTTGCGTGTCCGACTACTTCCCAGCCCTCATAGGCCTCGACCTGGATGGCCATGAAAAGGTTTCCAAGGATGCAGTGCAAACAATCAACCGGTTGCATGATCCTATTATAGAGGAGCGGATCCGCGAAAGGTCATCCACTCTGGAGAAAGGGGGTGAAAAGAAAGAGGCCCGAGACCTTTTGGACGTTCTGGTTCATCTTAAAGATGCAGAGGGACAACCAATGCTTTCCCTAGAAGACATTAGGGCACAAACAGCGGTTAGTATGACATCCTAACCTCAATAAAGAGTGCATTCATTGTTCTTCGGTCCATTTTATCCATGTATTGACCTTTTCTGTTGCATTATACCGATTACTTTATTTATTCTCAAATCTATGGATGTAGGAAATGATGTTTGCAGCAGTCTACCCATCTAATGCGGTTGAGTGGGCACTTGCTGAGATGATGAACATGCCAGAGATCATGCAAAAAGCAACCGAGGAACTCGATGCCATCATCGGTAAAGATAGACTAGTGCAGGAGTCTAACATTCCTCGGCTAAACTATCTCAAATTATGCATCTGGGAGGCCTTCCGCTTACACCCATAGCATTCTCTTAACGTACCCCATGTCGCCATGGCAGACACAACTATTGCTGGCTACACAATCCCCAAGGATAGCCACATACTTTTAAGCCGGCTTGGACTTGGCCGCAATCCCAAGATCTGGACTGAACCACTGGAGTTTCAGCCTGAGAGGCATTTGAACACTAGAAATGTACTTCTCACTGATCCAGGCCTCCGTTTCATTTCATTTAGCAGTGGGAGGAGGGGTTGTCCTGGGATCTCACTTGGTACCTCTATGACACTGATGTTGTTTGCAAGGATGTTGCAGGGATTCACTTCGACAAAGCTTCCCGGTGTTAAGAGTATCAGTCTCCAAGAAGGCAATGCAGGCCTTGCACTAGCTGAACCCCTTGTTCTGCAAGCTACACCACGGTTGGCTTCACATATCTATATATGATCCAATTAAATAGATTAAATACACATTTTCTCATTTATGTTTCAATAAAATGTATCGGGAACTAGTGTATGCTACATGTTTCTGGCGCTACGTTCGGTTCTCTTGTAATGTTATGACACTGCATGTGTGTAGAAACAAAGAAGCAATCGATGGTTGCATCACTAATGTAATGTGTGTACTTATCATTGTGTAAAACAAAACCTCTGTATTTTCCATTATGGTGTACCATGCAAATAATCCTTGGAATTGCACAAAAGTTTTATGTTTATGTTGTTACATGCCTGGCTGTACAATTGTGTGCCCATCAGTGACCCCGTCTTACCATTATGTCATTCATGCATTAATATGTTCTGTATTGCGAACTTGTTGTTCTATGAACTAAGTTTTGTTTTATTCTATTAACTAGGATTTCTTTGTTGTGAGAAATCTTTTCTTGTGGGATATAAAAGCTGTATCAATATGCATTTTAGTAGAAAGAAACTTATACACAATGATTAACGAGCTGGGCAGGTTCGCCATCACTGAAAAAGCGAAAAAAAGGAAAATGCTCATCCTAATCAGGCTCAAGGCCCGGTTCATTTCCCTTTGAAACAACCAAAGTTCTGAAGAACTAGACTGCGGCAGATTCTGCTTAATAATCAAGTGAAACAGGCTGTCCAAAGAGATGGCTTGGTGCTTGAAAAGGATGCCGAAAGTCTTATTTTGGAAGTAATTTTCTAGTTTTCATATGTTTAATGAATTGTATTTTGCAGGACAGTATATTGTCAGGCTAGTGTTTATTGTTGATAATGCTACCAGTAAGTTCTTGTTGTTTGGTTTGACTGTCAGTTTTTCGTTTATTGCTGCAGGTTCTTCATTTCAATAATTTCACTTCATTTCATCAGTGCAACAACAAAGACAGAAATAAAAATTTATTGCTGAATTACACAGGCAAAGTTGCTATAGTAATTACCCTTTTCGGCATAAACTGCAAATTATTCTAAAGAACAGAATTGTCGTTATCCACAGACGTTTATGGAATAGACTATCTACCTGTGGCATAGATCATATCATACATCGTACAAGTTGCATCCATGCAATGAATTCTATATCTAGTATTACAAAAGGGAAAAAAGTTCATTTTTTAAGTAGACTATATAATAGGTGGAGATAGAGTTTCCAAGTTTATATTGTAACAATCTGCTCATTTTTCTTTTAGGTAGCATGATATTCATTGCTTTACAAACTAGGGAATTTAAAAGTGATTGTTCCTAAACTATTTTCAGTTTTTTCTTAATTTTCTTAGATTAATTGTGCATTTTGTTGAATTTTCTTTTTCTTTTAATCATTAATTTTATATTATAAAAATATGATAAGTTTTAATTTTGCTGGAAATTATAATCTAATTGTTTTTATTGTTTTCTAAACACTTATGGCCTTTCGGTTTATGTCTGTCTCTTTCTATTTAAATTTGTGTCCGGCAGACAGCCAGACCTGCAAATCCGCTGGAATGCAATTTTTATCAGTTGTTGATTTATTTTATGTGTTTTCAAGAATTTGGTTGTCTATATATTTCATTATGCCCGATGATCTGCCATGTGTTCTGCTCACGATCTAGTCCATGGTGAATTATGAATCCCTAATCAAATTGTGGAGCCATGTTAACACCAAATACAAAATAGTACATGTCTCCGGGGAAAGGGCAGGTCTGAGACTGAGACTCCCAGCCTCCTCATTTAAAAAATAACTCCAACTGAGTTTAGAGCTAGCCAAGCTCGAGTTTTATTTGTTTTACAAAGTTCTCTTTATTAGTTTCATTAACTTTAAAAATATGCAGAAACAATGTTTATAAATCATATGCATATATGTATCTCAAAAGGTACTTCTGAAATATGTAATTTTGTTGATTTGAGAAATATTCTATTAGAGAAGTTTGCTGGCTGATATAGTTGATGGTGAATTTATTAATTCCTGTTTATAGCCTGCAGATGTCGAGAATCGATAGTCATGCACTTTTGCTAGATTTAATTTCCACAATACTCTTTCTGGTTCCGATAAGAAAAGTCCTCGTGTTCGATACTAACACGGTCTCCTGTGTTAAATTACATACCATCATGCTATCCCAATCTAGGAGAGTAGTTTTGCATAAAGGACGCCTTTATTGACTCATAATATGGCATCTAGGAGATATGGGCAATGAGTACACGCCAGGTCTCTGCATTGTTAAGATGTACATCACGGCCATCGACGTCTTCTGGTCTATATCGATGACCTCCCGCTCATTGCTTTCATATGTTCCCTAGATTAAACAAGTTTGATCCGCTACAGCAATGAGCTTGGTTCACCATGTGATATGTGTGGCCGGTGGATGCATGACAAAGAAGACTTTGACACCTTGAAGGGTTGGATGTATTTTTCAATTTTATAGGAGTGTTCTTGTACGTGTTTGTGCTACTTAATATATGGCCAGTGGCCTTTTCGGAAAAGAAAAAGATGCACACGGCCAACACCTGGTTCTAGTAGGCTTTTTTTTCATACTTAATTACTGGTTGTATCGGTGATGTTGCTTTACCAAGAAAGGTGGACGAAACCCTAGTTTCTGAAAAGTAGCTATTCCTTTTAACACCAAATTGTATTCTGAGACTGCGGCTCACAACCAAGCTTAGCTTGTCTTCTAGCTGTGACCTGTGATTATCACAATCACTGGCACTAGCCGGTCCTCCATGACACGGTGTGTCCGAGAAGAGAAGAAGAGAAGAGAAGAGAGGAGTCCAGGCAGCCACAGCCCGCACAATCGCATGGGCCAAACGTGCCGGAGCACGTACTGTACGTCCAAGGTCGTCACATTTGCAGCAGCTGGCATATGTGACACCAGTACATGACGTACATCTGAAAAATGAGCAAGTACCGTGTCAAGCGGCTCTGCGTTCGTGAATGAGAACGTCCACAAGATGAGAACGTCAACACGAGTCGGTGTCCATCGTACGTAACTTGTCCATCGTCAGTTGCGTAGGCATAGTGCTGCAGATTGGACTGGAGAGATACGCGTGCGATCCAGAGGACCAGAACACGACAGTGAAGAGACAGACGACGGCGATGACAGTACGAGCCTGTGCACAATCGAACGGTCGACAAATGGAATTTCTCTTGTCTGCCCCGGATGCATCTGCACTTGCCAATTTCGAATCGTTAAGATGAAGCTTTTTTACTAAGACACCTATTTGCTCGCATGTGCACCTTTGAATGTAGAGGCGGGGAGTTGTTAATCTCTCTTAGAGCATCTCCACCCGTCCCCGGGACGCCTTTTTAGGCTCGGGCAGTGGCCTCTTGAGGGCGCCGGCGGAAGTTTCGGCGAATCGTGTCTTCCCACATATCCTTTTTCTTAGCCCATTTAATAATTTCCCTCGCAAAATTTTGGTTGGGATGGGGTGTGGCTGGGAAGATGCCGGTGTGCCATTTTACGGAGCAGTGACGGTGTGCCATTTTTTGGTGCTTCTACGTCGGTTTGGTCAGCGTCAAGGCTCTCAACTCTTGGACTTCGAATCTGGCGACTACGAATTCATCTCCGAAATGTTTGACAGTGTGCGTTAGACTACAACGCTCGCCCGAATCTAGCAGTGGGGAGGCTATCGGAGCGGCTGGGGGGGCGCACCATCAGCCCATCCAGGAGATTGGAGGAGTGAGGCACCCTAGGGACTTAGTTGTAATATCTATCTTTTTTTACTGGTGTCTTACTGTTTGATCTGTGGCCAATAGATCTGAGGGTCTTTTCGATTTTTCTTCAAAAATAAATCGTACTATGCAACCTTATCTTTTATAAACATAATGTTTTCTAATAGTTTCTAGCATATACTAATTTCCCAAAATTTATGATCTTTTATGTTTGTCTCTTTTCTTTGCACCGGATTGGCTGTACGGCGTGCAATTCTTGTCAGGGTACCAAGAGGTAGCCGGGAATTGATAGTCAGGTTGGAAAATCACTTACTTGGCTGATCACACCACTTTGATGAAGATCAAGGACGATGATCCACTGTGCAAATAATTTCATGATGTTTCGCTTTATTAGTTTCATTAACTTTAAAAATATGCAGAAACGATGTTTATAAATCATATGCATATATGTATCTCAAAAGGTACTTTCGAAATATGTAATTTTGTTTATTTGAGAACTATGCTATTATTGAATTTTGTTGGCTGATATAGTTGATGGTGGATTTATTAATTCCTGTTTATAGCCTGCAGATGTGGAGAATCGATAGTCATGCACTTTTGCTAGATTTAATTTCCACAATACTCTTTCGGGTTCCAATTAGAAAAGTCCTCGTGTTCGATGCTAACACGGTTTCCTGTGCTAAATTACATACCATCATGCTATCCTAATCTAGGAGAGTAGTTTTGCATAAAGGGCGCCTTTATTGACTCATAATATGGCATCTAGGAGATACGTACAATGAGTACACACCAGGCTCTGCATGGTTAAGATGTACATCACGGCGATCGACGTCTTCTGGTCTATATCAATGACCTCCTGGTCATTGCTTTTACATGTTCCCTGGTTTAAACAAGTTTGATCCGCAGCGGCAACGAGCTTTGTTCGTCACATGCCCAGTGGATGCATGACGAAGAAGACTTTGGTACCCTGAAGGGTTGGATGTAGTTTTCAATTTTATAGTGTTCTTGTAAGGGTTTGTACTACTTAATATAGGTGGCTTTTTCGGAAAAGGAAAAGATGCACACGGCCCACACCTGGTTCTAGTAGGCTAATTTATTTTTCCACACTTGTTTATTGGTTGTATCAGTGATGTTGCTTTACCAAGAAAGCTGGACGAAACCCTAGTTTCTGAAAAAATACCTATTCCTTTTAACACCAAATACAATAAAATACTGTACATGTGTCCAGGGTGACAGGGCAATTCCGAGACTGGGACTCACAACCAAGCTTAGCTTGTCTTCAGCTGTGACTTGTGATTATTACAATCACTGATACTAGCCGGTCCTCCCTGACACGGTGTGTATGAGAAGAGAAGAGAGGAGTCAAGGCAGCCACAGCCCGCACGATCGCACGGGCGAAACGCGCGGGGTCGAATTGTCATCGGGAGCACGTCGGAGGTTGTCACATCTGCAGCAGCTGGCATATGTGACACCAGTACGTGACGTACATCTGAAAAATGAGCAAGTTAATCATGTACTCCTACCCTGTTAGTAAGTGGCTCTGCGCTCGTGGATGAGAACGTCCACAAGATTAGTCTCACAAGGCGATTCGGTGTCCGTCGTACGTAACTTGTCCATCATTGGTTGTGTAGGCAATAGTGCTATAGATTGGACTGGAGAGAAAGGCTTCAGAACCTCAACGTGCGATCTAGAACACGACAGTGAAGAGACAGCCGACGGCGATGACAGTAGGAGCCTGTGCACATTCGAACGGTCGACAAATGGAATTTCTCTTGGCTGTCCTGGATGCATCTGAACTTGCCAATTTCGAATCGTTAAGATAAAGCTTTTTTTTCTAAGACACCTATTTGCTCTCCAGTGCATTTTGAATGTAGAGCCGGGGAGTTGTTGATCTCTCTTAGAGCATCTCCACCCGGCCACAGGACACCTTTTTAGGCTCGGGCGGCACCTTATCCAGGCGAAACCCAGCGCGTTGGTGGCCTCTGGAGGCGTCGGCAGAAGTTCCGGCAAATCGTGTCTCCCCGCATGTCCTTTTTCTTGGCCCATTTAATCATTTCGCTCACAAACTTTTGGTCGGGTGTTGGAAATATGCCCTAGAGGCAATAATAAAAGCATTATTATTATATTTCCTTGTTCATGATAATTGTCTTTATTCATGCTATAATTGTGTTATCCGGAAATCGTAATACATGTGGGAATAACAGACACCAACATGTCCCTAGTAAGCCTCTAGTTGACTAGCTCGTTGATCAACAGATAGTCATGGTTTCCTGACTATGGACATTGGATGTCATTGATAACGAGATCACATCATTAGGAGAATGATGTGATGGACAAGACCCAATCCTAAACATAGCATAAAGATCGTATAGTTCGTTTGCTAGAGTTTTTCCAATGTCAAGTATCTTTTCCTTAGACCATGAGATCGTGTAACTCCCGGATACCGTAGGAGTGCTTTGGGTATACCAAACGTCACAACGTAACTGGGTGACTATAAAGGTAGACTACGGGTATCTCCGAAAGTATCTGTTGGGTTGACACAGATCAAGACTGGGATTTGTCACTCCGTATGATGGAGAGGTATCATTGGGCCCACTCAGTAATGCATCATCATAATGAGCTCAAAGTAACCAAGTGTCTGGTCACGGGATCATGCATTACGGTACGAGTAAAGTGACTTGCCGGTAACGAGATTGAACGAGGTATTGGGATACCGACGATCGAATCTCGGGCAAGTAACATATCGATTGACAAAGGGAATTGCATACGGGGTTGCTTGAATCCTTGACATCGTGGTTCATCCGATGAGATCATCGTGGAGCATGTGGGAGCCAACATGGGTATCCAGATCCCGTTGTTGGTTATTGACCGGAGAGTCATCTCGGTCATGTCTGCCTGTCTCCCGAACCCGTAGGGTCTACACACTTAAGGTTCGGTGACGCTAGGGTTGTGAAGATATGTATATGCAGTAACCCGAATGTTGTCCGGAGTCCCGGATGAGATCCCGGATGTCACGAGGAGTTCCGGAATGGTCCGGAGGTAAAGAATTATATATAGGAAGTGCTATTTCGGCCATCGGGACAAGTTTCGGGGTCACCGGTATTGTATCGGGACCACCGGAAGGGTCCCGGGGGTCCACCGGGTGGGTCCACCTGACCCGGGGGGCCACATGGGCTGTAGGGGGTGCGCCTTGGCCTATATGGGCCAAGGGCACCAGCCCCAAAAGGGCCCATGCGCCTAGGGTTTGGGGAAACCCTAAAGGGGGGCGCCCCCTTGCTTGGGGGGCAAGCCCCCCACCCCTTGGCCGCCGCCCCCCTAGGAGATTGGATCTCCTAGGGCCGGCTTCCCCCCCTAGACACCCCTATATATAGTGGGGGAGATGGAGGACATCATACCTCAGCCTTTTGGCGCCTCCCTCTCCCCTGTTACATCTCTCTCTCGTAGTATAGGCGAAGCCCTGCTACTGTGACGCCCTGCATCCACCACCACGCCGTCGTGCTGTTGGATCTTCATCAACTTCTCCTTCCCCCTTGCTGGATCAAGAAGAAGGAGACGTTACGCTGACCGTACGTGTGTTGAACGCAGAGGTACCGTCCGTTCGGTGCTAGGATCTCCGGTGATTTGGATCACGTCGTGTTCGACTACCTCATCCCCGTTCTTTGAACGCTTCCGCTCGCGATCTACAAAGGTATGTAGATGCATCCGATCACTCGTTGCTAGATGAACTCATAGATGGATCTTGATGAAGCCGTAGGAAATTTTTTGTTTTCTGCAACGTTCCCCAACAGTGGCATCATGAGCTAGGTCTATGCGTAGTTCTTCTTGCGCGAGTAGAACACAATTTGTTGTGGGCGTCGATGTTGTCTACTTTCTTGCCGCTACTAGTCTTATCTTGCTTCAACGGTATTGTGGGATGAAGCGGCCCGGACCAACCTTACACGTATGCTTACGTGAGACCGGTTCCACCGACTAACATGCACTAGTTGCATAAGGTGGCTGGCGGGTGTCTGTCTCTCCTACTTTAGTTGGAGCGGATTCGATGAAAAGGGTCCTTATGAAGGGTAAATAGAAGTTGACAAATCACGTTGTGGCTTTCACGTAGGTAAGAAAACGTTCTTGCTAGAACCCTAATTCAGCCACGTAAAACTTGCAACAACAATTAGAGGACGTCTACCTTGTTTTTGCAGCAAGTGCTTTGTGATATGATATGGCCAAAGTTGTGATGAATGATGAATGATCTATATATGATGTATGAGTTGTTCATGCTATTGTAATAGGAATCACGACTTGCATGTCGATGAGTATGACAACCGGCAGGAGCCATAGGAGTTGTCTTTATTTTTGTATGACCTGCGTGTCATTGAGAAACGCCATGTAAATTACTTTACTTTATTGCTAAACGCGTTAGCCATAGTAGTAGAAGTAATAGTTGGCGAGCAACTTCATGGAGACACGATGATGGAGATCATGGTGTCAAGCCGGTGACAAGATGATCATGGAGCCCCAAGATGGAGATCAAAGGAGCTATGTGATATTGGCCATATCATGTCATGTTTATTATTTGATTGCATGTGATGTTTATCATGTTTTGCGTCTTGTTTACTTAGAACGACGGTAGTAAATAAGATGATCCCTCATAATAATTTCAAGAAGTGTTCCCCCTAACTGTGCACCGTTGCGACAGTTCGTTGTTTCAATGCACCACGTGATGATCGGGTGTTTGATCCAAACGTTCACGTACAATGGGTGTAAGACAGATTTACACATGCAAACACTTAGGTTGACTTGACGAGCCTAGCATGTACAGACATGGCCTCGGAACACAGAAGACCGAAAGGTAGAGCATGAGTCGTATAGAAGATACGATCAACATGAAGATGTTCACCGACGTTGACTAGTCCGTCTCACGTGATGATCGGACACGGCCTAGTTGACTCGGATCATGTTATACTTAGATGACTAGAAGAGGGATGTCTATCTAAGTGGGAGTTCATTGAATAATTTGATTAGATGAACTTAATTATCATGAACTTAGTCTAAAATATTTACAATATGTCTTGTAGATCAAATGGCCAACGTAGTCCTCAACTTCAACGCGTTCCTAGAGAAAACCAAGCTGAAAGACGATGGCAGCAACTATACGGACTGGGTCCGAAACCTGAGGATCATCCTCATAGCTGCCAAGAAAGATTATGTCCTACAAGCACCGCTAGGTGACCCGCCTGTCCCACAGAACCAAGACGTTATGAACGCTTGGCAGACACGTGCTGATGACTACTCCCTCGTTCAGTGTGGCATGCTTTACAGTTTAGAGCCGGGGCTCCAAAAGCGTTTTGAGAGACATGGAGCATATGAGATGTTCGAAGAGCTGAAAATGGTTTTTCAAGCTCACGCCTGGCTTGAGAGATATGAAGTCTCCGACAAATTCTTTAGCTGTAAGATGGAGGAAAATAGTTCTGTCAGTGAGCACATACTCACTATGTCTGGGTTACATAACCGCTTGACTCAGCTGGGAGTTAATCTCCCGGATGACGCGGTCATTGACAGAATCCTCCAGTCGCTTCCACCAAGCTACAAGAGCTTTGTGATGAACTTCAATATGCAGGGGATGGAAAAGACCATTCCTGAGGTATTTGCAATGCTGAAATCAGCAGAGGTAGAAGTCAAGAAGGAACATCAAGTGTTGATGGTCAATAAAACCACTAAGTTCAAGAAGGGCAAGGGTAAAAAGAACTTCAAGAAGGACGGCAAGGGAGTTGCCGCGCCCGGCAAGCAAGCTGCTGGGAAGAAGCCAAAGAATGGACCCAAGCCCGAGACTGAGTGCTTTTATTGCAAGGGAAGTGGTCACTGGAAGCGGAACTGCCCCAAATACTTAGCAGACAAGAAGGCCGGCAAAACAAAAGGTATATATGATATACATGTAATTGATGTGTACCTTACTAGTACCCGTAGTAGCTCCTGGGTATTTGATACCGGTGCAGTTGCTCACATTTGTAACTCAAAGCAGGGGCTGCGGAATAAGCGGAGACTGGCAAAGGACGAGGTGACGATGCGCGTCGGGAATGGTTCCAAGGTCAATGTGATCGCCGTCGGCACGCTACCTCTATATTTGCCTTCGGGATTAGTTTTAAACCTTAATAATTGTTATTTAGTGCCAGCTTTGAGCATGAACATTGTATCGGGATCTCGTTTAATTCGAGATGGCTACTCATTTAAATCCGAGAATAATGGTTGTTCTATTTATATGAGAGATATGTTTTATGGTCATGCTCCTATGGTGAATGGTTTATTCTTATTGAATCTCGAGCGTAACGCTACATATATTCATAGTGTGAGTACCAAAAGATGTAAGGTTGATAATGATAGTCCCACATATTTGTGGCACTGCCGCCTTGGTCACATAGGTGTCAAACGCATGAAGAAGCTCCATGCTGATGGACTTTTAGAGTCTCTTGATTATGAATCATTTGACACGTGCGAACCATGCCTCATGGGTAAAATGACCAAGACTCCGTTCTCAGGAACAATGGAGCGAGCAACCAACTTATTGGAAATCATAAATACTGATGTGTGCGCTCCAATGAGCGTTGAGGCTCGCGCTGGCTATCGTTATGTTCTCACCCTCACTGATGAATTGAGTAGATATGGGTATATCTACTTAATGAAACACAAGTCTGAAACCTTTGAAAAGTTCAAGGAATTTCAGAGTGAGGTTGAGAATCAACGTGACAGGAAGATCAAGTTTCTACGATCAGATCGTGGAGGAGAATACTTGAGTCACGAATTTGGCACACACTTAAGAAAATGTGGAATAGTTTCACAACTCACGCCGCCTGGAACACCTCAGCGTAATGGTATGTCCGAACGTCGTAATCGCACTTTATTAGATATGGTGCGATCTATGATGTCTCTTACCGATTTACCGCTATCTTTTTGGGGCTATGCTTTAGAGACTGCCGCATTCACTTTAAATAGGGCTCCGTCGAAATCCGTTGAGATGACACCGTATGAATTATGGTTTGGGAAGAAACCTAAGCTGTCGTTTCTAAAAGTTTGGGGATGCGATGCTTATGTCAAGAAACTTCAACCTAAAAAGATCGAACCCAAGTCGGAAAAATGCGTCTTCATAGGATACCCTAAAGAAACTATTGGGTATACCTTCTACCTCAGATCCGAAGGCAAGATCTTTGTTGCCAAGAATGGATTCTTTCTAGAAAAAGAGTTTCTCTCGAAAGAATTAAGTGGGAGGAAAGTAGAACTTGATGAAGTATTACCTCTTGAACCGGAAAATAGCGCAACTCAAGAAAATGTTCCTGAGGTGCCTGCACCGACTAGAGAGGAAGTTAATGATAATGATCAACATACTTCTGATCAAGCTCCTACTGAAATTCGAAGGTCCACAAGGACACGTTCCGCACTAGAGTGGTACGGCAACCCTGTCTTGGAAATCATGTTGTTAGACAATGGTGAACCTTCGAACTATGAAGAAGCGATGGCGGGCCCGGATTCCGACAAATGGCTAGAAGGCATGAAATCCGAGATAGGATCCATGTATGAAAACGAAGTGTGGACTTTGACTGACCTGCCCGTTGAACGGCGAGCCATAGAAAATAAATGGATCTTTAAGAAGAAGACAGACGCGGATGGTAATGTGACCATCTATAAAGCTCGGCTTGTCACTAAGGGTTATCGACAAGTTCAAGGGGTTGACTACGATGTGACTTTCTCACCGGTAGCGAAGCTAAAGTCCGTCCGAATCATGTTAGCAATTGCCGCATTTTACGATTATGAGATATGGCAAATGGACGTCAAAACGGCATTCCTTAATGGTTTCCTTAAGGAAGAATTGTATATGATGCAGCCGGAAGGTTTTGTCGATCCTAAGAATGCTGACAAAGTTTGCAAGCTCCAACGCTCGATTTATGGGTTGGTGCAAGCATCTCGGAGTTGGAACATTCGCTTTGATGAGATGATCAAAGCGTTTGGGTTTACGCAGACTTATGGAGAAGTCTGCGTTTACAAGAAAGTGAGTGGGAGCTCGGTAGCATTTCTCATATTATATGTAGATGACATACTTTTGATGGGAAATGATATAGAACTCTTCGACAGCATCAAGGCCTACTTGAATAAGACTTTTTCAATGAAGGACCTTGGAGAAGCTGCTTATGTATTAGGCATCAAGATCTATAGAGATAGATCAAGACGCCTCATAGGTCTTTCACAAAGCACATACCTTGATAAGATATTGAAGAAGTTCAATATGGATCAGTCTAAGAAGGGGTTCTTGCCTGTGTTACAAGGTATGAAATTGAGCTCAGCTCAATGTCCGACCACGGCAGAAGATATAGAAGAGATGAGTGTCATCCCCTATGCCTCAGCCATAGGTTCTATTATGTATGCCATGCTGTGTACCAGACCTGATGTAAACCTTGCCGTAAGTTTGGTAGGAAGGTACCAAAGTAATCCCAGCAAGGAACACTGGACAGCGGTCAAGAATATCCTGAAGTACCTGAAAAGGACTAAGGAAATGTTTCTCGTTTATGGAGGTGACGAAGAGCTCGTCGTAAAGAGTTACGTCGACGCTAGCTTCGACACAGATCTGGATGACTCTAAGTCACAAACCGGATACGTGTATATTTTGAATGGTGGGGCAGTAAGCTGGTGCAGTTGCAAGCAGAGCATCATGGCGGAATCTACATGTGAAGCGGAGTACATGGCAGCCTCGGAGGCAGCACATGAAGCAATATGGGTGAAGGAGTTCATCACCGACCTAGGAGTCATACCCAATGCGTCGGGGCCAATCAAACTCTTTTGTGACAACACTGGAGCTATTGCACTTGCCAAGGAGCCCAGGTTTCACAAGAAGACAAGGCACATCAAGCGTCGCTTCAACTCCATTCGTGAAAATGTTCAAGATGGAGACATAGAGATTTGTAAAGTACATACGGACCTGAATGTAGCAGATCCGTTGACTAAACCTCTCCCTAGGGCAAAACATGATCAACACCAGAATTCCATGCGTGTTCGATTCATCACAATGTAACTAGATTATTGACTCTAGTGCAAGTGGGAGACTGTTGGAAATATGCCCTAGAGGCAATAATAAAAGCATTATTATTATATTTCCTTGTTCATCATAATTGTCTTTATTCATGCTATAATTGTGTTATCCGGAAATCGTAATACATGTGTGAATAACAGACACCAACATGTCCCTAGTAAGCCTCTAGTTGACTAGCTCGTTGATCAACAGATAGTCATGGTTTCCTGACTATGGACATTGGATGTCGTTGATAACGAGATCACATCATTAGGAGAATGATGTGATGGACAAGACCCAATCCTAAACATAGCATAAAGATCGTATAGTTCGTTTGCTAGAGTTTTTCCAATGTCAAGTATCTTTTCCTTAGACCATGAGATCGTGTAACTCTCGGATACCGTAGGAGTGCTTTGGGTATACCAAACGTCACAACGTAACTGGGTGACTATAAAGGTAGACTACGGGTATCTCCGAAACTATCTGTTGGGTTGACACGGATCAAGACTGGGATTTGTCACTCCATATGACGGAGAGGTATCACTGGGCCCACTCAGTAACGCATCATCATAATGAGCTCAAAGTAACCAAGTGTCTGGTCACGGGATCATGCATTACGGTACGAGTAAAGTGACTTGCCGGTAATGAGATTGAACGAGGTATTGGGATACCGACGATCGAATCTCGGGCAAGTAACATATCGATTGACAAAGGGAATTGCATACGTGGTTGCTTGAATCCTTGACATCGTGGTTCATCCGATGAGATCATCGTGGATCATGTGGGAGCCAACATGGGTATCCAGATCCCGCTGTTGGTTATTGACCGGAGAGTCGTCTCGGTCATGTCTGCCTGTCTCCCGAACCCGTAGGGTCTACACACTTAAGGTTCGGTGACGCTAGGGTTGTGAAGATATGTATATGCAGTAACCCGAATGTTGTTTGGAGTCCCGGATGAGATCCCGGACGTCATGAGGAGTTCCGGAATGGTCCGGAGGTAAAGAATTATATATAGAAAGTGCTATTTCGGCCATCGGGACAAGTTTCGGGGTCACCGGTATTGTACCGGGACCACCGGAAGGGTCCCGGGGGTCCACCGGGTGGGTCCACCTGACCCGGGGGGCCACATGGGCTGTAGGGGGTGCGCCTTGGCCTATATGGGCCAAGGGCACCAGCCCCAAAAGGGCCCATGCGCCTAGGGTTTGGGGAAACCCTAAAGGGGGGCGCCCCCTTGCTTGGGGGGCAAGCCCCCCACCCCTTGGCCGCCGCCCCCCTAGGAGATTGGATCTCCTAGGGCCGGCTTCCCCCCTAGACACCCCTATATATAGTGGGGGAGATGGAGGACATCATACCTCAGCCTTTTGGCGCCTCCCTCTCCCCTGTTACATCTCTCTCTCGTAGTATAGGCGAAGCCCTGCTACTGTGACGCCCTGCATCCACCACCACGCCGTCGTGCTGTTGGATCTTCATCAACTTCTCCTTCCCCCTTGCTGGATCAAGAAGAAGGAGACGTTACGCTGACCGTACGTGTGTTGAACGCGGAGGTACCGTCCGTTCGGTGCTAGGATCTCCGGTGATTTGGATCACGTCGTGTTCGACTACCTCATCCCCGTTCTTTGAACGCTTCCGCTCGCGATCTACAAAGGTATGTAGATGCATCCGATCACTCGTTGCTAGATGAACTCATAGATGGATCTTGGTGAAGCCGTAGGAAAATTTTTGTTTTCTGCAACGTTCCCCAACATCGGGGTGGGGTGTGGCTGGGAAGATGCCCTTCCCATGCATTTCTATATCGTCCGGATGAAGCATTTGGCCTTCCAAGACACCAACTTTTTTGGTTCGGTGGGGTTCTTGGGGGCTCCAACGACTGGAGATGCTCTTATGTTTTCTAATTAGACTCCCCTCCCTAGGCACTCCGGCGGCGGAAGGGGGGGGGACCCCGGATCTGGACGTACGATGTGGAAATAAGGTGTGGGCTTGCGTCTCAGGCGGTCCCGCGTTCGGGGGAGCAGTCTTTGACGCATATGGAAATAATGTCCTCCCAATCCTTGCTCCGCCTCAACGATGGTGCTCAAGGCTTCAGTGCTGAACGACCAATGGATGTGGGTCATGTTGTTGCTGTGGGAGGCAACGACGGTAGCAGTACCATTGGCCGTTTTTTCCTTGAGCTTCGTCCGCGTCGTGGCAGCGGCTTACGCAGCATCTCTTGGAAGCTTCGAGAGTTTGTGCAAGCTTTGGGTGGTTGGCGTTTTTGTTTTCGTCCTATGGAGCAGCGACGGTGTGCCATCTTCTGGTGCTTCTATGTTGGCTTGGTCAGCCTCGAGGCTCTCAACTCTTGGACTTCGAATCTGGCGACTATGACTTCATCTCCGAAATGTTTGACAGTGTGCGTTAGACTACAACGCTCGCCCGAATCTAGCAGTGGGGAGGCTATCGGAGCGGCTGCGGTGGTGCACCATCGGCCCATCTAGTAGATTGGAGGAGTGAGGCATCCTAAGGACTTAATGGTAATATCTATCTTTTTTTACGGGTGTCTCACTGTTTGACCTGTGGCTAATAGATCTGAGGGTCTTTTCGATTTTTCTTCAAAAATAAATCGTACTATGTAACCTTATCTTTTACAAACATAATGTTCTCTAATAGTTTCTAGCATATACTAATTTCCCAAAATTTATGATCTTGTATGTTTGTCTCTTTTGTTTGCACCGAATTGGCTGTATGGCGTGTCAGGGTACCAAGAGGTAGCCGGGGAATTGATAGTCAGGTTGGAAAATCACTTGCTTGGCTGATCACACCACTTTGATGAAGATCAATGACGATGATCGACTGTGTAAATAATTTCATGATGTTTTTTTATGCGTGAGATACCATGCAACTAAGTCGGGTGTGCCTGGCACTACAAAGAACACCAGAGGTAATACAAATTACTACAGACCCATGGACCACCTATAAGTTGCATGATTTCTCACGCATAAAAAAAATCATGAAATTATTTGCACTGAGACAGGGGCCTAGAGGCAGCAATGAGCTTTGCTCACTGAGCGCTAGCAGTGGATGCAAGAGGAGTAAGACTTCGGTACCCTCAAAGATTTGAATGGTTTATTCAAATTCTGAAAGGGTGTTTTTATAAGGATATGTGCTACTTAACTTTTTGGCCTTTTCGCAAAGAAAGAAGATGCACAGAGCCAACACCCGGTTCCAACGGACCTATTTATTTTCACTAGGACAATGCCCATGCGTTGCAACAGAATATAAATATTCTAGTCCGTTAGGTTGTGATTTAACTACCCATATGAATGTGATTGTGTAAATAAATGTTTATTAAATCGTGACCATGATTATCCTAGGCCTTATATTTTGATGAGAAGTTTGACAAGTAAACTAAAATGGAATTGGTTCAAAAAATAAGTAAATTAAGATGATTGATTATCATATGAGGATGGTTGAACGAAGGGGGTAGTGAGAAGGAAAGTAAAACATGATACCTTACATTCTTTTGAACAAGTGTATATAGCGATAGAGATTACTTGTTTTTTTATTTTCTTAAAACTTTCGATTTATTCATCTTCAATCACGGCAGTACGATGAACACCAGAAATAACTAAGCTTTTTACCCAGAGTTTACTTGGTTAAACTTGGATTCATGATTATATCAGTGATGTTTCTTTATCTGCTTGGGTCGACCATCTCTACAGCTTTTGCGTGTCCGACTACTTCCCAGCCCTCATAGGCCTCGACCTGGATGGCCATGAAAAGGTTTCCAAGGATGCAGTGCAAACAATCAACCGGTTGCATGATCCTATTATAGAGGAGCGGATCCGCGAAAGGTCATCCACTCTGGAGAAAGGGGGTGAAAAGAAAGAGGCCCGAGACCTTTTGGACGTTCTGGTTCATCTTAAAGATGCAGAGGGACAACCAATGCTTTCCCTAGAAGACATTAGGGCACAAACAGCGGTTAGTATGACATCCTAACCTCAATAAAGAGTGCATTCATTGTTCTTCGGTCCATTTTATCCATGTATTGACCTTTTCTGTTGCATTATACCGATTACTTTATTTATTCTCAAATCTATGGATGTAGGAAATGATGTTTGCAGCAGTCTACCCATCTAATGCGGTTGAGTGGGCACTTGCTGAGATGATGAACATGCCAGAGATCATGCAAAAAGCAACCGAGGAACTCGATGCCATCATCGGTAAAGATAGACTAGTGCAGGAGTCTAACATTCCTCGGCTAAACTATCTCAAATTATGCATCTGGGAGGCCTTCCGCTTACACCCATAGCATTCTCTTAACGTACCCCATGTCGCCATGGCAGACACAACTATTGCTGGCTACACAATCCCCAAGGATAGCCACATACTTTTAAGCCGGCTTGGACTTGGCCGCAATCCCAAGATCTGGACTGAACCACTGGAGTTTCAGCCTGAGAGGCATTTGAACACTAGAAATGTACTTCTCACTGATCCAGGCCTCCGTTTCATTTCATTTAGCAGTGGGAGGAGGGGTTGTCCTGGGATCTCACTTGGTACCTCTATGACACTGATGTTGTTTGCAAGGATGTTGCAGGGATTCACTTCGACAAAGCTTCCCGGTGTTAAGAGTATCAGTCTCCAAGAAGGCAATGCAGGCCTTGCACTAGCTGAACCCCTTGTTCTGCAAGCTACACCACGGTTGGCTTCACATATCTATATATGATCCAATTAAATAGATTAAATACACATTTTCTCATTTATGTTTCAATAAAATGTATCGGGAACTAGTGTATGCTACATGTTTCTGGCGCTACATTCGGTTCTCTTGTAATGTTATGACACTGCATGTGTGTAGAAACAAAGAAGCAATCGATGGTTGCATCACTAATGTAATGTGTGTACTTATCATTGTGTAAAACAAAACCTCTGTATTTTCCATTATGGTGTACCATGCAAATAATCCTTGGAATTGCACAAAAGTTTTATGTTTATGTTGTTACATGCCTGGCTGTACAATTGTGTGCCCATCAGTGACCCCGTCTTACCATTATGTCATTCATGCATTAATATGTTCTGTATTGCGAACTTGTTGTTCTATGAACTAAGTTTTGTTTTATTCTATTAACTAGGATTTCTTTGTTGTGAGAAATCTTTTCTTGTGGGATATAAAAGCTGTATCAATATGCATTTTAGTAGAAAGAAACTTATACACAATGATTAACGAGCTGGGCAGGTTCGCCATCACTGAAAAAGCGAAAAAAAGGAAAATGCTCATCCTAATCAGGCTCAAGGCCCGGTTCATTTCCCTTTGAAACAACCAAAGTTCTGAAGAACTAGACTGCGGCAGATTCTGCTTAATAATCAAGTGAAACAGGCTGTCCAAAGAGATGGCTTGGTGCTTGAAAAGGATGCCGAAAGTCTTATTTTGGAAGTAATTTTCTAGTTTTCATATGTTTAATGAATTGTATTTTGCAGGACAGTATATTGTCAGGCTAGTGTTTATTGTTGATAATGCTACCAGTAAGTTCTTGTTGTTTGGTTTGACTGTCAGTTTTTCGTTTATTGCTGCAGGTTCTTCATTTCAATAATTTCACTTCATTTCATCAGTGCAACAACAAAGACAGAAATAAAAATTTATTGCTGAATTACACAGGCAAAGTTGCTATAGTAATTACCCTTTTCGGCATAAACTGCAAATTATTCTAAAGAACAGAATTGTCGTTATCCACAGACGTTTATGGAATAGACTATCTACCTGTGGCATAGATCATATCATACATCGTACAAGTTGCATCCATGCAATGAATTCTATATCTAGTATTACAAAAGGGAAAAAAGTTCATTTTTTAAGTAGACTATATAATAGGTGGAGATAGAGTTTCCAAGTTTATATTGTAACAATCTGCTCATTTTTCTTTTAGGTAGCATGATATTCATTGCTTTACAAACTAGGGAATTTAAAAGTGATTGTTCCTAAAGTATTTTCAGTTTTTTCTTAATTTTCTTAGATTAATTGTGCATTTTGTTGAATTTTCTTTTTCTTTTAATCATTAATTTTATATTATAAAAATATGATAAGTTTTAATTTTGCTGGAAATTATAATCTAATTGTTTTTATTGTTTTCTAAACACTTATGGCCTTTCGGTTTATGTCTGTCTCTTTCTATTTAAATTTGTGTCCGGCAGACAGCCAGACCTGCAAATCCGCTGGAATGCAATTTTTATCAGTTGTTGATTTATTTTATGTGTTTTCAAGAATTTGGTTGTCTATATATTTCATTATGCCCGATGATCTGCCATGTGTTCTGCTCACGATCTAGTCCATGGTGAATTATGAATCCCTAATCAAATTGTGGAGCCATGTTAACACCAAATACAAAATAGTACATGTCTCCGGGGAAAGGGCAGGTCTGAGACTGAGACTCCCAGCCTCCTCATTTAAAAAATAACTCCAACTGAGTTTAGAGCTAGCCAAGCTCGAGTTTTATTTGTTTTACAAAGTTCTCTTTATTAGTTTCATTAACTTTAAAAATATGCAGAAACAATGTTTATAAATCATATGCATATATGTATCTCAAAAGGTACTTCTGAAATATGTAATTTTGTTGATTTGAGAAATATTCTATTAGAGAAGTTTGCTGGCTGATATAGTTGATGGTGAATTTATTAATTCCTGTTTATAGCCTGCAGATGTCGAGAATCGATAGTCATGCACTTTTGCTAGATTTAATTTCCACAATACTCTTTCTGGTTCCGATAAGAAAAGTCCTCGTGTTCGATACTAACACGGTCTCCTGTGTTAAATTACATACCATCATGCTATCCCAATCTAGGAGAGTAGTTTTGCATAAAGGACGCCTTTATTGACTCATAATATGGCATCTAGGAGATATGGGCAATGAGTACACGCCAGGTCTCTGCATTGTTAAGATGTACATCACGGCCATCGACGTCTTCTGGTCTATATCGATGACCTCCCGGTCATTGCTTTCATATGTTCCCTAGATTAAACAAGTTTGATCCGCTACAGCAATGAGCTTGGTTCACCATGTGATATGTGTGGCCGGTGGATGCATGACAAAGAAGACTTTGACACCTTGAAGGGTTGGATGTATTTTTCAATTTTATAGGAGTGTTCTTGTACGTGTTTGTGCTACTTAATATATGGCCAGTGGCCTTTTCGGAAAAGAAAAAGATGCACACGGCCAACACCTGGTTCTAGTAGGCTTTTTTTTCATACTTAATTACTGGTTGTATCGGTGATGTTGCTTTACCAAGAAAGGTGGACGAAACCCTAGTTTCTGAAAAGTAGCTATTCCTTTTAACACCAAATTGTATTCTGAGACTGCGGCTCACAACCAAGCTTAGCTTGTCTTCTAGCTGTGACCTGTGATTATCACAATCACTGGCACTAGCCGGTCCTCCATGACACGGTGTGTCCGAGAAGAGAAGAAGAGAAGAGAAGAGAGGAGTCCAGGCAGCCACAGCCCGCACAATCGCATGGGCCAAACGTGCCGGAGCACGTACTGTACGTCCAAGGTCGTCACATTTGCAGCAGCTGGCATATGTGACACCAGTACATGACGTACATCTGAAAAATGAGCAAGTACCGTGTCAAGCGGCTCTGCGTTCGTGAATGAGAACGTCCACAAGATGAGAACGTCAACACGAGTCGGTGTCCATCGTACGTAACTTGTCCATCGTCAGTTGCGTAGGCATAGTGCTGCAGATTGGACTGGAGAGATACGCGTGCGATCCAGAGGACCAGAACACGACAGTGAAGAGACAGACGACGGCGATGACAGTACGAGCCTGTGCACAATCGAACGGTCGACAAATGGAATTTCTCTTGTCTGCCCCGGATGCATCTGCACTTGCCAATTTCGAATCGTTAAGATGAAGCTTTTTTACTAAGACACCTATTTGCTCGCATGTGCACCTTTGAATGTAGAGGCGGGGAGTTGTTAATCTCTCTTAGAGCATCTCCACCCGTCCCCGGGACGCCTTTTTAGGCTCGGGCAGTGGCCTCTTGAGGGCGCCGGCGGAAGTTTCGGCGAATCGTGTCTTCCCACATATCCTTTTTCTTAGCCCATTTAATAATTTCCCTCGCAAAATTTTGGTTGGGATGGGGTGTGGCTGGGAAGATGCCGGTGTGCCATTTTACGGAGCAGTGACGGTGTGCCATTTTTTGGTGCTTCTACGTCGGTTTGGTCAGCGTCAAGGCTCTCAACTCTTGGACTTCGAATCTGGCGACTACGAATTCATCTCCGAAATGTTTGACAGTGTGCGTTAGACTACAACGCTCGCCCGAATCTAGCAGTGGGGAGGCTATCGGAGCGGCTGGGGGGGCGCACCATCAGCCCATCCAGGAGATTGGAGGAGTGAGGCACCCTAGGGACTTAGTTGTAATATCTATCTTTTTTTACTGGTGTCTTACTGTTTGATCTGTGGCCAATAGATCTGAGGGTCTTTTCGATTTTTCTTCAAAAATAAATCGTACTATGCAACCTTATCTTTTATAAACATAATGTTTTCTAATAGTTTCTAGCATATACTAATTTCCCAAAATTTATGATCTTTTATGTTTGTCTCTTTTCTTTGCACCGGATTGGCTGTACGGCGTGCAATTCTTGTCAGGGTACCAAGAGGTAGCCGGGAATTGATAGTCAGGTTGGAAAATCACTTACTTGGCTGATCACACCACTTTGATGAAGATCAAGGACGATGATCCACTGTGCAAATAATTTCATGATGTTTCGCTTTATTAGTTTCATTAACTTTAAAAATATGCAGAAACGATGTTTATAAATCATATGCATATATGTATCTCAAAAGGTACTTTCGAAATATGTAATTTTGTTTATTTGAGAACTATGCTATTATTGAATTTTGTTGGCTGATATAGTTGATGGTGGATTTATTAATTCCTGTTTATAGCCTGCAGATGTGGAGAATCGATAGTCATGCACTTTTGCTAGATTTAATTTCCACAATACTCTTTCGGGTTCCAATTAGAAAAGTCCTCGTGTTCGATGCTAACACGGTTTCCTGTGCTAAATTACATACCATCATGCTATCCTAATCTAGGAGAGTAGTTTTGCATAAAGGGCGCCTTTATTGACTCATAATATGGCATCTAGGAGATACGTACAATGAGTACACACCAGGCTCTGCATGGTTAAGATGTACATCACGGCGATCGACGTCTTCTGGTCTATATCAATGACCTCCTGGTCATTGCTTTTACATGTTCCCTGGTTTAAACAAGTTTGATCCGCAGCGGCAACGAGCTTTGTTCGTCACATGCCCAGTGGATGCATGACGAAGAAGACTTTGGTACCCTGAAGGGTTGGATGTAGTTTTCAATTTTATAGTGTTCTTGTAAGGGTTTGTACTACTTAATATAGGTGGCTTTTTCGGAAAAGGAAAAGATGCACACGGCCCACACCTGGTTCTAGTAGGCTAATTTATTTTTCCACACTTGTTTATTGGTTGTATCAGTGATGTTGCTTTACCAAGAAAGCTGGACGAAACCCTAGTTTCTGAAAAAATACCTATTCCTTTTAACACCAAATACAATAAAATACTGTACATGTGTCCAGGGTGACAGGGCAATTCCGAGACTGGGACTCACAACCAAGCTTAGCTTGTCTTCAGCTGTGACTTGTGATTATTACAATCACTGATACTAGCCGGTCCTCCCTGACATGGTGTGTATGAGAAGAGAAGAGAGGAGTCAAGGCAGCCACAGCCCGCACGATCGCACGGGCGAAACGCGCGGGGTCGAATTGTCATCGGGAGCACGTCGGAGGTTGTCACATCTGCAGCAGCTGGCATATGTGACACCAGTACGTGACGTACATCTGAAAAATGAGCAAGTTAATCATGTACTCCTACCCTGTTAGTAAGTGGCTCTGCGTTCGTGGATGAGAACGTCCACAAGATTAGTCTCACAAGGCGATTCGGTGTCCGTCGTACGTAACTTGTCCATCATTGGTTGTGTAGGCAATAGTGCTATAGATTGGACTGGAGAGAAAGGCTTCAGAACCTCAACGTGCGATCTAGAACACGACAGTGAAGAGACAGCCGACGGCGATGACAGTAGGAGCCTGTGCACATTCGAACGGTCGACAAATGGAATTTCTCTTGGCTGTCCTGGATGCATCTGAACTTGCCAATTTCGAATCGTTAAGATAAAGCTTTTTTTTCTAAGACACCTATTTGCTCTCCAGTGCATTTTGAATGTAGAGCCGGGGAGTTGTTGATCTCTCTTAGAGCATCTCCACCCGGCCACAGGACACCTTTTTAGGCTCGGGCGGCACCTTATACAGGCGAAACCCAGCGCGTTGGTGGCCTCTGGAGGCGTCGGCAGAAGTTCCGGCAAATCGTGTCTCCCCGCATGTCCTTTTTCTTGGCCCATTTAATCATTTCGCTCACAAACTTTTGGTCGGGTGTTGGAAATATGCCCTAGAGGCAATAATAAAAGCATTATTATTATATTTCCTTGTTCATGATAATTGTCTTTATTCATGCTATAATTGTGTTATCCGGAAATCGTAATACATGTGGGAATAACAGACACCAACATGTCCCTAGTAAGCCTCTAGTTGACTAGCTCGTTGATCAACAGATAGTCATGGTTTCCTGACTATGGACATTGGATGTCATTGATAACGAGATCACATCATTAGGAGAATGATGTGATGGACAAGACCCAATCCTAAACATAGCATAAAGATCGTATAGTTCGTTTGCTAGAGTTTTTCCAATGTCAAGTATCTTTTCCTTAGACCATGAGATCGTGTAACTCCCGGATACCGTAGGAGTGCTTTGGGTATACCAAACGTCACAACGTAACTGGGTGACTATAAAGGTAGACTACGGGTATCTCCGAAAGTATCTGTTGGGTTGACACAGATCAAGACTGGGATTTGTCACTCCGTATGATGGAGAGGTATCATTGGGCCCACTCAGTAATGCATCATCATAATGAGCTCAAAGTAACCAAGTGTCTGGTCACGGGATCATGCATTACGGTACGAGTAAAGTGACTTGCCGGTAACGAGATTGAACGAGGTATTGGGATACCGACGATCGAATCTCGGGCAAGTAACATATCGATTGACAAAGGGAATTGCATACGGGGTTGCTTGAATCCTTGACATCGTGGTTCATCCGATGAGATCATCGTGGAGCATGTGGGAGCCAACATGGGTATCCAGATCCCGTTGTTGGTTATTGACCGGAGAGTCATCTCGGTCATGTCTGCCTGTCTCCCGAACCCGTAGGGTCTACACACTTAAGGTTCGGTGACGCTAGGGTTGTGAAGATATGTATATGCAGTAACCCGAATGTTGTCCGGAGTCCCGGATGAGATCCCGGATGTCACGAGGAGTTCCGGAATGGTCCGGAGGTAAAGAATTATATATAGGAAGTGCTATTTCGGCCATCGGGACAAGTTTCGGGGTCACCGGTATTGTATCGGGACCACCGGAAGGGTCCCGGGGGTCCACCGGGTGGGTCCACCTGACCCGGGGGGCCACATGGGCTGTAGGGGGTGCGCCTTGGCCTATATGGGCCAAGGGCACCAGCCCCAAAAGGGCCCATGCGCCTAGGGTTTGGGGAAACCCTAAAGGGGGGCGCCCCCTTGCTTGGGGGGCAAGCCCCCCACCCCTTGGCCGCCGCCCCCCTAGGAGATTGGATCTCCTAGGGCCGGCTTCCCCCCTAGACACCCCTATATATAGTGGGGGAGATGGAGGACATCATACCTCAGCCTTTTGGCGCCTCCCTCTCCCCTGTTACATCTCTCTCTCGTAGTATAGGCGAAGCCCTGCTACTGTGACGCCCTGCATCCACCACCACGCCGTCGTGCTGTTGGATATTCATCAACTTCTCCTTCCCCCTTGCTGGATCAAGAAGAAGGAGACGTTACGCTGACCGTACGTGTGTTGAACGCAGAGGTACCGTCCGTTCGGTGCTAGGATCTCCGGTGATTTGGATCACGTCGTGTTCGACTACCTCATCCCCGTTCTTTGAACGCTTCCGCTCGCGATCTACAAAGGTATGTAGATGCATCCGATCACTCGTTGCTAGATGAACTCATAGATGGATCTTGATGAAGCCGTAGGAAATTTTTTGTTTTCTGCAACGTTCCCCAACAGTGGCATCATGAGCTAGGTCTATGCGTAGTTCTTCTTGCGCGAGTAGAACACAATTTGTTGTGGGCGTCGATGTTGTCTACTTTCTTGCCGCTACTAGTCTTATCTTGCTTCAACGGTATTGTGGGATGAAGCGGCCCGGACCAACCTTACACGTATGCTTACGTGAGACCGGTTCCACCGACTAACATGCACTAGTTGCATAAGGTGGCTGGCGGGTGTCTGTCTCTCCTACTTTAGTTGGAGCGGATTCGATGAAAAGGGTCCTTATGAAGGGTAAATAGAAGTTGACAAATCACGTTGTGGCTTTCACGTAGGTAAGAAAACGTTCTTGCTAGAACCCTAATTCAGCCACGTAAAACTTGCAACAACAATTAGAGGACGTCTAACTTGTTTTTGCAGCAAGTGCTTTGTGATATGATATGGCCAAAGTTGTGATGAATGATGAATGATCTATATATGATGTATGAGTTGTTCATGCTATTGTAATAGGAATCACGACTTGCATGTCGATGAGTATGACAACCGGCAGGAGCCATAGGAGTTGTCTTTATTTTTGTATGACCTGCGTGTCATTGAGAAACGCCATGTAAATTACTTTACTTTATTGCTAAACGCGTTAGCCATAGTAGTAGAAGTAATAGTTGGCGAGCAACTTCATGGAGACACGATGATGGAGATCATGGTGTCAAGCCGGTGACAAGATGATCATGGAGCCCCAAGATGGAGATCAAAGGAGCTATGTGATATTGGCCATATCATGTCATGTTTATTATTTGATTGCATGTGATGTTTATCATGTTTTGCGTCTTGTTTACTTAGAACGACGGTAGTAAATAAGATGATCCCTCATAATAATTTCAAGAAGTGTTCCCCCTAACTGTGCACCGTTGCGACAGTTCGTTGTTTCAATGCACCACGTGATGATCGGGTGTTTGATCCAAACGTTCACGTACAATGGGTGTAAGACAGATTTACACATGCAAACACTTAGGTTGACTTGACGAGCCTAGCATGTACAGACATGGCCTCGGAACACAGAAGACCGAAAGGTAGAGCATGAGTCGTATAGAAGATACGATCAACATGAAGATGTTCACCGACGTTGACTAGTCCGTCTCACGTGATGATCGGACACGGCCTAGTTGACTCGGATCATGTTATACTTAGATGACTAGAAGAGGGATGTCTATCTAAGTGGGAGTTCATTGAATAATTTGATTAGATGAACTTAATTATCATGAACTTAGTCTAAAATATTTACAATATGTCTTGTAGATCAAATGGCCAACGTAGTCCTCAACTTCAACGCGTTCCTAGAGAAAACCAAGCTGAAAGACGATGGCAGCAACTATACGGACTGGGTCCGAAACCTGAGGATCATCCTCATAGCTGCCAAGAAAGATTATGTCCTACAAGCACCGCTAGGTGACCCGCCTGTCCCACAGAACCAAGACGTTATGAACGCTTGGCAGACACGTGCTGATGACTACTCCCTCGTTCAGTGTGGCATGCTTTACAGTTTAGAGCCGGGGCTCCAAAAGCGTTTTGAGAGACATGGAGCATATGAGATGTTCGAAGAGCTGAAAATGGTTTTTCAAGCTCATGCCTGGGTTGAGAGATATGAAGTCTCCGACAAATTCTTTAGCTGTAAGATGGAGGAAAATAGTTCTGTCAGTGAGCACATACTCACTATGTCTGGGTTACATAACCGCTTGACTCAGCTGGGAGTTAATCTCCCGGATGACGCGGTCATTGACAGAATCCTCCAGTCGCTTCCACCAAGCTACAAGAGCTTTGTGATGAACTTCAATATGCAGGGGATGGAAAAGACCATTCCTGAGGTATTTGCAATGCTGAAATCAGCAGAGGTAGAAGTCAAGAAGGAACATCAAGTGTTGATGGTCAATAAAACCACTAAGTTCAAGAAGGGCAAGGGTAAAAAGAACTTCAAGAAGGACGGCAAGGGAGTTGCCGCGCCCGGCAAGCAAGCTGCTGGGAAGAAGCCAAAGAATGGACACAAGCCCGAGACTGAGTGCTTTTATTGCAAGGGAAGTGGTCACTGGAAGCGGAACTGCCCCAAATACTTAGCAGACAAGAAGGCCGGCAAAACAAAAGGTATATATGATATACATGTAATTGATGTGTACCTTACTAGTACCCGTAGTAGCTCCTGGGTATTTGATACCGGTGCAGTTGCTCACATTTGTAACTCAAAGCAGGGGCTGCGGAATAAGCGGAGACTGGCAAAGGACGAGGTGACGATGCGCGTCGGGAATGGTTCCAAGGTCAATGTGATCGCCGTCGGCACGCTACCTCTATATTTGCCTTCGGGATTAGTTTTAAACCTTAATAATTGTTATTTAGTGCCAGCTTTGAGCATGAACATTGTATCGGGATCTCGTTTAATTCGAGATGGCTACTCATTTAAATCCGAGAATAATGGTTGTTCTATTTATATGAGAGATATGTTTTATGGTCATGCTCCTATGGTGAATGGTTTATTCTCAATGAATCTCGAGCGTAACGCTACATTTATTCATAGTGTGAGTACCAAAAGATGTAAGGTTGATAATGATAGTCCCACATATTTGTGGCACTGCCGCCTTGGTCACATAGGTGTCAAACGCATGAAGAAGCTCCATGCTGATGGACTTTTAGAGTCTCTTGATTATGAATCATTTGACATGTGCGAACCATGCCTCATGGGTAAAATGACCAAGACTCCGTTCTCAGGAACAATGGAGCGAGCAACCAACTTATTGGAAATCATACATACTGATGTGTGCGGTCCAATGAGCGTTGAGGCTCGCGCTGGCTATCGTTATGTTCTCACCCTCACTGATGAATTGAGTAGATATGGGTATATCTACTTAATGAAACACAAGTCTGAAACCTTTGAAAAGTTCAAGGAATTTCAGAGTGAGGTTGAGAAACAACGTGACAGGAAGATCAAGTTTCTACGATCAGATCGTGGAGGAGAATACTTGAGTCACGAATTTGGCACACACTTAAGAAAATGTGGAATAGTTTCACAACTCACGCCGCCTGGAACACCTCAGCGTAATGGTGTGTCCGAACGTCGTAATCGCACTTTATTAGATATGGTGCGATCTATGATGTCTCTTACCGATTTACCGCTATCTTTTTGGGGCTATGCTTTAGAGACTGCCGCATTCACTTTAAATAGGGCTCCGTCGAAATCCGTTGAGATGACACCGTATGAATTATGGTTTGGGAAGAAACCTAAGCTGTCGTTTCTAAAAGTTTGGGGATGCGATGCTTATGTCAAGAAACTTCAACCTGAAAAGATCGAACCCAAGTCGGAAAAATGCGTCTTCATAGGATACCCTAAAGAAACTATTGGGTATACCTTCTACCTCAGATCCGAAGGCAAGATCTTTGTTGCCAAGAATGGATTCTTTCTAGAAAAAGAGTTTCTCTCGAAAGAATTAAGTGGGAGGAAAGTAGAACTTGATGAAGTATTACCTCTTGAACCGGAAAATAGCGCAACTCAAGAAAATGTTCCTGAGGTGCCTGCACCGACTAGAGAGGAAGTTAATGATAATGATCAACATACTTCTGATCAAGCTCCTACTGAAATTCGAAGGTCCACAAGGACACGTTCCGCACTAGAGTGGTACGGCAACCCTGTCTTGGAAATCATGTTGTTAGACAATGGTGAACCTTCGAACTATGAAGAAGCGATGGCGGGCCCGGATTCCGACAAATGGCTAGAAGGCATGAAATCCGAGATAGGATCCATGTATGAAAACGAAGTGTGGACTTTGACTGACCTGCCCGTTGAACGGCGAGCCATAGAAAATAAATGGATCTTTAAGAAGAAGACAGACGCGGATGGTAATGTGACCATCTATAAAGCTCGGCTTGTCACTAAGGGTTATCGACAAGTTCAAGGGGTTGACTACGATGTGACTTTCTCACCGGTAGCGAAGCTAAAGTCCGTCCGAATCATGTTAGCAATTGCCGCATTTTACGATTATGAGATATGGCAAATGGACGTCAAAACGGCATTCCTTAATGGTTTCCTTAAGGAAGAATTGTATATGATGCAGCCGGAAGGTTTTGTCGATTCTAAGAATGCTGACAAAGTGTGCAAGCTCCAACGCTCGATTTATGGGTTGGTGCAAGCATCTCGGAGTTGGAACATTCGCTTTGATGAGATGATCAAAGCGTTTGGGTTTACGCAGACTTATGGAGAAGTCTGCGTTTACAAGAAAGTGAGTGGGAGCTCTGTAGCATTTCTCATATTATATGTAGATGACATACTTTTGATGGGAAATGATATAGAACTCTTCGACAGCATCAAGGCCTACTTGAATAAGACTTTTTCAATGAAGGACCTTGGAGAAGCTGCTTATGTATTAGGCATCAAGATCTATAGAGATAGATCAAGACGCCTCATAGGTCTTTCACAAAGCACATACCTTGATAAGATATTGAAGAAGTTCAATATGGATCAGTCTAAGAAGGGGTTCTTGCCTGTGTTACAAGGTATGAAATTGAGCTCAGCTCAATGTCCGACCACGGCAGAAGATATAGAAGAGATGAGTGTCATCCCCTATGCCTCAGCGATAGGTTCTATTATGTATGCCATGATGTGTACCAGACCTGATGTAAACCTTGCCGTAAGTTTGGTAGGAAGGTACCAAAGTAATCCCAGCAAGGAACACTGGACAGCGGTCAAGAATATCCTGAAGTACCTGAAAAGGACTAAGGAAATGTTTCTCGTTTATGGAGGTGACGAAGAGCTCGTCGTAAAGGGTTACGTCGACGCTAGCTTCGACACAGATCTGGATGACTCTAAGTCACAAACCGGATACGTGTATATTTTGAATGGTGGGGCAGTAAGCTGGTGCAGTTGCAAGCAGAGCATCGTGGCGGGATCTACATGTGAAGCGGAGTACATGGCAGCCTCGGAGGCAGCACATGAAGCAATATGGGTGAAGGAGTTCATCACCGACCTAGGAGTCATACCCAATGCGTCGGGGCCAATCAAACTCTTTTGTGACAACACTGGAGCTATTGCACTTGCCAAGGAGCCCAGGTTTCACAAGAAGACAAGGCACATCAAGCGTCGCTTCAACTCCATTCGTGAAAATGTTCAAGATGGAGACATAGAGATTTGTAAAGTACATACGGACCTGAATGTAGCAGATCCGTTGACTAAACCTCTCCCTAGGGCAAAACATGATCAACACCAGAATTCCATGGGTGTTCGATTCATCACAATGTAACTAGATTATTGACTCTAGTGCAAGTGGGAGACTGTTGGAAATATGCCCTAGAGGCAATAATAAAAGCATTATTATTATATTTCCTTGTTCATGATAATTGTCTTTATTCATGCTATAATTGTGTTATCCGGAAATCGTAATACATGTGTGAATAACAGACACCAACATGTCCCTAGTAAGCCTCTAGTTGACTAGCTCGTTGATCAACAGATAGTCATGGTTTCCTGACTATGGACATTGGATGTCATTGATAACGAGATCACATCATTAGGAGAATGATGTGATGGACAAGACCCAATCCTAAACATAGCATAAAGATCGTATAGTTCGTTTGCTAGAGTTTTTCCAATGTCAAGTATCTTTTCCTTAGACCATGAGATCGTGTAACTCTCGGATACCGTAGGAGTGCTTTGGGTATACCAAACGTCACAACGTAACTGGGTGACTATAAAGGTAGACTACGGGTATCTCCGAAACTATCTGTTCGGTTGACACGGATCAAGACTGGGATTTGTCACTCCATATGACGGAGAGGTATCACTGGGCCCACTCAGTAACGCATCATCATAATGAGCTCAAAGTAACCAAGTGTCTGGTCATGGGATCATGCATTACGGTACGAGTAAAGTGACTTGCCGGTAACGAGATTGAACGAGGTATTGGGATACCGACGATCGAATCTCGGGCAAGTAACATATCGATTGACAAAGGGAATTGCATACGTGGTTGCTTGAATCCTTGACATCGTGGTTCATCCGATGAGATCATCGTGGATCATGTGGGAGCCAACATGGGTATCCAGATCCCGCTGTTGGTTATTGACCGGAGAGTCGTCTCGGTCATGTCTGCCTGTCTCCCGAACCCGTAGGGTCTACACACTTAAGGTTCGGTGACGCTAGGGTTGTGAAGATATGTATATGCAGTAACCCGAATGTTGTTTGGAGTCCCGGATGAGATCTCGGACGTCACGAGGAGTTCCGGAATGGTCCGGAGGTAAAGAATTATATATAGAAAGTGCTATTTCGGCCATCGGGACAAGTTTCGGGGTCACCGGTATTGTACCGGGACCACCGGAAGGGTCCCGGGCGTCCACCTGGTGGGTCCACCTGACCCGGGGGGCCACATGGGCTGTAGGGGGTGCGCCTTGGCCTATATGGGCCAAGGGCACCAGCCCCAAAAGGGCCCATGCGCCTAGGGTTTGGGGAAACCCTAAAGGGGGGCGCCCCCTTGCTTGGGGGGCAAGCCCCCCACCCCTTGGCCGCCGCCCCCCTAGGAGATTGGATCTCCTAGGGCCGGCTTCCCCCCTAGACACCCCTATATATAGTGGGGGAGATGGAGGACATCATACCTCAGCCTTTTGGCGCCTCCCTCTCCCCTGTTACATCTCTCTCTCGTAGTATAGGCGAAGCCCTGCTACTGTGACGCCCTGCATCCACCACCACGCCGTCGTGCTGTTGGATCTTCATCAACTTCTCCTTCCCCCTTGCTGGATCAAGAAGAAGGAGACGTTACGCTGACCGTACGTGTGTTGAACGCGGAGGTACCGTCCGTTCGGTGCTAGGATCTCCGGTGATTTGGATCACGTCGTGTTCGACTACCTCATCCCCGTTCTTTGAACGCTTCCGCTCGCGATCTACAAAGGTATGTAGATGCATCCGATCACTCGTTGCTAGATGAACTCATAGATGGATCTTGGTGAAGCCGTAGGAAATTTTTTGTTTTCTGCAACGTTCCCCAACATCGGGGTGGGGTGTGGCTGGGAAGATGCCCTTCCCATGCATTTCTATATCGTCCGGATGAAGCATTTGGCCTTCCAAGACACCAACTTTTTTGGTTCGGTGGGGTTCTTGGGGGATCCAACGACTGGAGATGCTCTTATGTTTTCTAATTAGACTCCCCTCCCTAGGCGCTCCGGCGGCGGAAGGGGGGGGGACCCCGGATCTGGACATACGATGTGGAAATAAGGTGTGGGCTTGCGTCTCAGGCGGTCCCGCGTTCGGGGGAGCAGTCTTTGACGCATATGGAAATAATGTCCTCCCAATCCTTGCTCCGCCTCAACGATGGCGCTCAAGGCTTTAGTGCTGAACGACCAATGGATGTTGGTCATGTTGTTGCTGTGGGAGGCAACGGCGGTAGCAGTACCATTGGCCGTTTTTTCCTCGAGCTTCGTCCGCGTCGTGGCAGCGGCTTACGCAGCATCGAGGCTCGAGAAGCTTCGAGAGTTTGTGCAAGCTTTGGGTGGTTGGCGTTTTTGTTTTCGTCCTATGGAGCAGCGACGGTGTGCCATCTTCTGGTGCTTCTATGTTGGCTTGGTCAGCCTCGAGGCTCTCAACTCTTGGACTTCGAATCTGGCGACTATGACTTCATCTCCGAAATGTTTGACAGTGTGCGTTAGACTACAACGCTCGCCCGAATCTAGCAGTGGGGAGGCTATCGGAGCGGCTGCGGTGGTGCACCATCGGCCCATCTAGTAGATTGGAGGAGTGAGGCACCCTAAGGACTTAATGGTAATATCTATCTTTTTTTACGGGTGTCTCACTGTTTGACCTGTGGCTAATAGATCTGAGGGTCTTTTCGATTTTTCTTCAAAAATAAATCGTACTATGTAACCTTATCTTTTATAAACATAATGTTCTCTAATAGTTTCTAGCATATACTAATTTCCCAAAATTTATGATCTTGTATGTTTGTCTCTTTTGTTTGCACCGAATTGGCTGTATGGCGTGTCAGGGTACCAAGAGGTAGCCGGGGAATTGATAGTCAGGTTGGAAAATCACTTGCTTGGCTGATCACACCACTTTGATGAAGATCAATGACGATGATCAACTGTGTAAATAATTTCATGATGTTTTTTTATGCGTGAGATACCATGCAACTAAGTCGGGTGTGCCTGGCACTACAAAGAACACCAGAGGTAATACAAATTACTACAGACCCATGGACCACCTATAAGTTGCATGATTTCTCACGCATAAAAAAAATCATGAAATTATTTGCACTGAGACAGGGGCCTAGAGGCAGCAATGAGCTTTGCTCACTGAGCGCTAGCAGTGGATGCAAGAGGAGTAAGACTTCGGTACCCTCAAAGATTTGAATGGTTTATTCAAATTCTGAAAGGGTGTTTTTATAAGGATATGTGCTACTTAACTTTTTGGCCTTTTCGCAAAGAAAGAAGATGCACAGAGCCAACACCCGGTTCCAACGGACCTATTTATTTTCACTAGGACAATGCCCATGCGTTGCAACAGAATATAAATATTCTAGTCCGTTAGGTTGTGATTTAACTACCCATATGAATGTGATTGTGTAAATAAATGTTTATTAAATCGTGACCATGATTATCCTAGGCCTTATATTTTGATGAGAAGTTTGACAAGTAAACTAAAATGGAATTGGTTCAAAAAATAAGTAAATTAAGATGATTGATTATCATATGAGGATGGTTGAACGAAGGGGGTAGTGAGAAGGAAAGTAAAACATGATACCTTACATTCTTTTGAACAAGTGTATATAGCGATAGAGATTACTTGTTTTTTTATTTTCTTAAAACTTTCGATTTATTCATCTTCAATCACGGCAGTACGATGAACACCAGAAATAACTAAGCTTTTTACCCAGAGTTTACTTGGTTAAACTTGGATTCATGATTATATCAGTGATGTTTCTTTATCTGCTTGGGTCGACCATCTCTACAGCTTTTGCGTGTCCGACTACTTCCCAGCCCTCATAGGCCTCGACCTGGATGGCCATGAAAAGGTTTCCAAGGATGCAGTGCAAACAATCAACCGGTTGCATGATCCTATTATAGAGGAGCGGATCCGCGAAAGGTCATCCACTCTGGAGAAAGGGGGTGAAAAGAAAGAGGCCCGAGACCTTTTGGACGTTCTGGTTCATCTTAAAGATGCAGAGGGACAACCAATGCTTTCCCTAGAAGACATTAGGGCACAAACAGCGGTTAGTATGACATCCTAACCTCAATAAAGAGTGCATTCATTGTTCTTCGGTCCATTTTATCCATGTATTGACCTTTTCTGTTGCATTATACCGATTACTTTATTTATTCTCAAATCTATGGATGTAGGAAATGATGTTTGCAGCAGTCTACCCATCTAATGCGGTTGAGTGGGCACTCGCTGAGATGATGAACATGCCAGAGATCATGCAAAAAGCAACCGAGGAACTCGATGCCATCATCGGTAAAGATAGACTAGTGCAGGAGTCTAACATTCCTCGGCTAAACTATCTCAAATTATGCATCTGGGAGGCCTTCCGCTTACACCCATAGCATTCTCTTAACGTACCCCATGTCGCCATGGCAGACACAACTATTGCTGGCTACACAATCCCCAAGGACAGCCACATACTTTTAAGCCGGCTTGGACTTGGCCGCAATCCCAAGATCTGGACTGAACCACTGGAGTTTCAGCCTGAGAGGCATTTGAACACTAGAAATGTACTTCTCACTGATCCAGGCCTCCGTTTCATTTCATTTAGCAGTGGGAGGAGGGGTTGTCCTGGGATCTCACTTGGTACCTCTATGACACTGATATTGTTTGCAAGGATGTTGCAGGGATTCACTTCGATAAAGCTTCCCGGTGTTAAGAGTATCAGGCTCCAAGAAGGCAATGCAGGCCTTGCACTAGCTGAACCCCTTGTTCTGCAAGCTACACCACGGTTGGCTTCACATATCTATATATGATCCAATTAAATAGATTAAATACACATTTTCTCATTTATGTTTCAATAAAATGTATCGGGAACTAGTGTATGCTACATGTTTCTGGCGCTACGTTCGGTTCTCTTGTAATGTTATGACACTGCATGTGTGTAGAAACAAAGAAGCAATCGATGGTTGCATCACTAATGTAATGTGTGTACTTATCATTGTGTAAAACAAAACCTCTGTATTTTCCATTATGGTGTACCATGCAAATAATCCTTGGAATTGCACAAAAGTTTTATGTTTATGTTGTTACATGCCTGGCTGTACAATTGTGTGCCCATCAGTGACCCCGTCTTACCATTATGTCATTCATGCATTAATATGTTCTGTATTGCGAACTTGTTGTTCTATGAACTAAGTTTTGTTTTATTCTATTAACTAGGATTTCTTTGTTGTGAGAAATCTTTTCTTGTGGGATATAAAAGCTGTATCAATATGCATTTTAGTAGAAAGAAACTTATACACAATGATTAACGAGCTGGGCAGGTTCGCCGTCACTGAAAAAGCGAAAAAAAAGGAAAATGCTCATCCTAATCAGGCTCAAGGCCCGGTTCATTTCCCTTTGAAACAACCAAAGTTCTGAAGAACTAGACTGCGGCAGATTCTGCTTAATAATCAAGTGAAACAGGCTGTCCAAAGAGATGGCTTGGTGCTTGAAAAGGATGCCAGAAGTCTTATTTTGGAAGTAATTTTCTAGTTTTCATATGTTTAATGAATTGTATTTTGCAGGACAGTATATTGTCAGGCTAGTGTTTATTGTTGATAATGCTACCAGTAAGTTCTTGTTGTTTGGTTTGACTGTCAGTTTTTCGTTTATTGCTGCAGGTTCTTCATTTCAATAATTTCACTTCATTTCATCAGTGCAACAACAAAGACAGAAATAAAAATTTATTGCTGAGTTACACAGGCAAAGTTGCTATAGTAATTACCCTTTTCGGCATAAACTGCAAATTATTCTAAAGAACAGAATTGTCGTTATCCACAGACGTTTATGGAATAGACTATCTACCTGTGGCATAGATCATATCATACATCGTACAAGTTGCATCCATGCAATGAATTCTATATCTAGTATTACAAAAGGGAAAAAAGTTCATTTTTTAAGTAGACTATATAATAGGTGGAGATAGAGTTTCCAAGTTTATATTGTACCAATCTGCTCATTTTTCTTTTAGGTAGCATGATATTCATTGCTTTACAAACTAGGGAATTTAAAAGTGATTGTTCCTAAAGTATTTTCAGTTTTTTCTTAATTTTCTTAGATTAATTGTGCATTTTGTTGAATTTTCTTTTTCTTTTAATCATTAATTTTATATTATAAAAATATGATAAGTTTTAATTTTGCTGGAAATTATAATCTAATTGTTTTTATTGTTTTCTAAACACTTATGGCCTTTCGGTTTATGTCTGTCTCTTTCTATTTAAATTTGTGTCCGGCAGACAGCCAGACCTGCAAATCCGCTGGAATGCAATTTTTATCAGTTGTTGATTTATTTTATGTGTTTTCAAGAATTTGGTTGTCTATATATTTCATTATGCCCGATGATCTGCCATGTGTTCTGCTCACGATCTAGTCCATGGTGAATTATGAATCCCTAATCAAATTGTGGAGCCATGTTAACACCAAATACAAAATAGTACATGTCTCCGGGGAAAGGGCAGGTCTGAGACTGAGACTCCTAGCCTCCTCATTTAAAAAATAACTCCAACTGAGTTTAGAGCTAGCCAAGCTCGAGTTTTATTTGTTTTACAAAGTTCTCTTTATTAGTTTCATTAACTTTAAAAATATGCAGAAACAATGTTTATAAATCATATGCATATATGTATCTCAAAAGGTACTTCTGAAATATGTAATTTTGTTGATTTGAGAAATATTCTATTAGAGAAGTTTGCTGGCTGATATAGTTGATGGTGAATTTATTAATTCCTGTTTATAGCCTGCAGATGTCGAGAATCGATAGTCATGCACTTTTGCTAGATTTAATTTCCACAATACTCTTTCTGGTTCCGATAAGAAAAGTCCTCGTGTTCGATACTAACACGGTCTCCTGTGTTAAATTACATACCATCATGCTATCCCAATCTAGGAGAGTAGTTTTGCATAAAGGACGCCTTTATTGACTCATAATATGGCATCTAGGAGATATGGGCAATGAGTACACGCCAGGTCTCTGCATTGTTAAGATGTACATCACGGCCATCGACGTCTTCTGGTCTATATCGATGACCTCCCGGTCATTGCTTTCATATGTTCCCTAGATTAAACAAGTTTGATCCGCTACAGCAATGAGCTTGGTTCACCATGTGATATGTGTGGCCGGTGGATGCATGACAAAGAAGACTTTGACACCTTGAAGGGTTGGATGTATTTTCCAATTTTATAGGAGTGTTCTTGTACGTGTTTGTGCTACTTAATATATGGCCAGTGGCCTTTTCGGAAAAGAAAAAGATGCACACGGCCAACACCTGGTTCTAGTAGGCTTTTTTTTCATACTTAATTACTGGTTGTATCGGTGATGTTGCTTTACCAAGAAAGGTGGACGAAACCCTAGTTTCTGAAAAGTAGCTATTCCTTTTAACACCAAATTGTATTCTGAGACTGCGGCTCACAACCAAGCTTAGCTTGTCTTCTAGCTGTGACCTGTGATTATCACAATCACTGGCACTAGCCGGTCCTCCATGACACGGTGTGTCCGAGAAGAGAAGAAGAGAAGAGAAGAGAGGAGTCCAGGCAGCCACAGCCCGCACAATCGCATGGGCCAAACGTGCCGGAGCACGTACTGTACGTCCAAGGTCGTCACATTTGCAGCAGCTGGCATATGTGACACCAGTACATGACGTACATCTGAAAAATGAACAAGTACCGTGTCAAGCGGCTCTGCGTTCGTGAATGAGAACGTCCACAAGATGAGAACGTCAACACGAGTCGGTGTCCATCGTACGTAACTTGTCCATCGTCAGTTGCGTAGGCATAGTGCTGCAGATTGGACTGGAGAGATACGCGTGCGATCCAGAGGACCAGAACACGACAGTGAAGAGACAGACGACGGCGATGACAGTACGAGCCTGTGCACAATCGAACGGTCGACAAATGGAATTTCTCTTGTCTGCCCCGGATGCATCTGCACTTGCCAATTTCAAATCGTTAAGATGAAGCTTTTTTACTAAGACACCTATTTGCTCGCATGTGCACCTTTGAATGTAGAGGCGGGGAGTTGTTAATCTCTCTTAGAGCATCTCCACCCGTCCCCGGGACGCCTTTTTAGGCTCGGGCAGTGCTTTATCCACGCGAAACCCAGCACGTTGGTGGCCTCTTGAGGGCGCCGGCGGAAGTTTCGGTGAATCGTGTCTTCCCACATATCCTTTTTCTTAGCCCATTTAATAATTTCCCTCGCAAAATTTTGGTTGGGGTGGGGTGTGGCTGGGAAGATGCCCTCTCCGTGCACTTCTATTTCGTCTGGATGAAGCATTTGGTCTCCCAAGACACCAACTTTTTCGGTTCGGTGGTGTTCTTCGGGGCTCCAACGACTGGAGATGCTCTTATGTTTTCTAATTAGACTTCCCTCCCCAGGCGCTCCGGCGGCGAAAGGGTAGGGGAGGGGGAACCTCGGATCTGGCCGTACGATGTGGAAATAGGGTGTGGGCTTGTGTGCCAGGCGGTGCCGTGGTCGGGGGAGCAGTCTAGACGCATATGGAAATAATGTCCTCCCAATCCTTGCTCCGCCTCAACGATGGCGCTCAAGGCTTCAGCGCTGAACGGTCAGTGGATATTGGGCATGTTGTTGCTGTGGAGGCAACGACGGTAGCAGTACCGTTGGCCGTTTTGTCCTCGAGCTTTGTCCGCGTCGTGGCAGCGGCTTATGCAGCATCACTTGGAAGCTTCGAGTTTGTGCAAGCTTTGGGTGGTTGGATTTTTTTGTTTTCATCCTACGGAGCAGTGACGGTGTGCCATTTTTTGGTGCTTCTACGTCGGTTTGGTCAGCGTCAAGGCTCTCAACTCTTGGACTTCGAATCTGGCGACTACGACTTCATCTCCGAAATGTTTGACAGTGTGCGTTAGACTACAACGCTCGCCCGAATCTAGCAGTGGGGAGGCTGTCGGAGCGGCTGCGGGGGCGCACCATCAGCCCATCCAGGAGATTGGAGGAGTGAGGCACCCTAGGGACTTAGTTGTAATATCTATCTTTTTTTACTGGTGTCTTACTGTTTGATCTGTGGCCAATAGATCTGAGGGTCTTTTCGATTTCTCTTCAAAAATAAATCGTACTATGCAACCTTATCTTTTATAAACATAATGTTTTCTAATAGTTTCTAGCATATACTAATTTCCCAAAATTTATGATCTTTTATGTTTGTCTCTTTTCTTTGCACCGGATTGGCTGTACGGCGTGCAATTCTTGTCAGGGTACCAAGAGGTAGCCGGGAATTGATAGTCAGGTTGGAAAATCACTTACTTGGCTGATCACACCACTTTGATGAAGATCAAGGACGATGATCCACTGTGCAAATAATTTCATGATGTTTTTTTATGCTTGAGAAACCATGCAACTAAGTCGGGTGTGCCTGGCACTACAAAGAACACCAGAGGTAATACAAATTACAACAGACCCATGGACCACCTAAGAGTTGCATGGTTTCTCACGCATAAAAAAACATCATGAAATTATTTGCACCGAGACAGGGGCCTAGAGGCGGCAATGAGCTTTGCTCATAGAGAGCTAGCAGTGGATGCAAGAGGAGTAAGACTTCGGTACCCTCAAAGATTTGAATGGTTTTTTCAAATTCTGAAAGGGTGTTTTTATAAGGGTATGTGCTACTTAACTTTTTGGCCTTTTCGCAAAGAAAGAAGATGCACACAGCCAACACCCGGTTCCAACGGACCTATTTATTTTCACTAGGACAATGTCCATGCGTTGCAATGGAATATAAAAATTCTAGTTCGTTAGGTTGTGATTTAACTGCCCATATGAATGTGATTGTGTAAGTAAATGTTTATTAAATCGTGGCCGTGATTTACCTAGGCCTTATATTTTGATGAGAAGTTTGACAAGTAAATTAAAATGGAATTGGTTCAAAAAATAAGTAAATTAAGATGATTGATTATCATATGAGGATGGTTGAACGAAGTGGTAGTGAGAAGGAAAGTAAAACATGATACCTTACATTCATTCTAACTAGTGTATATAGCGATAGAGATTACTTGTTTTTTTATTTTCGGAAAACTTTTTATTTTTTCATCTTCAATCACAGTAGTACGATGAAAACCAGAAATAACTAAGCTTTTTACACAGAGATTACTTGGTTAAACTTGGATTCGTGGTTGGATCGGTGATGTTTCTTTATCTGGAAAGCTGGATGAAATCCTAGTTTCTGAAAATTATCAATCCCTTTTCAAACCAATAAAAAAAATACTTCATCAAATTTGAACTACAACCACGACCTTTATTTTGGATCGGATGGAGTAATACATGTCTCCAGGGGACAGGGAAATTCTGAGACTGGGACTCACAACCAACCTTAATTAGCTTGTCTTCTAGCTGTGGCCTGTGATTATCACAGTCATGAACACTGGCCTGTCCTCCATGTCTATGTACGCATCATCATGTAGTGCAGACAAACAGCGTGTGCGTACGAGAAGAGAAGACAAGTGGAGAGAAGAGAAGAGTCAAGGCAACGAAACCCGCACGATCCCACGCGCGTTGTCATTGGGACCGTGTAGTACGTCCGTCCGAAAAACGAGCAAGTTAATCATGTAGCATGCCATGTGGCTCTGCATTCGTGGATGAGAACGCCCATAAGATTAGTCTCAAGGCGATTTGCTGTCCGTCGTATGTAACCTGTCCATCATCAGTTGTGTAGGCATAGTGCTGCAGACAGCGTGTGGGTTCGGAGAGAAGGGCCTTAGGACCTTAACGTAGTACGATCTGGACTGCTGCTCTGGCTGTCCCGGATGCATCTGCCCTTGAACAATTTCAAATCTTTAAGAAAAAGTATTTTTTTTTCAAGCCACCTATTAGCTCGCCTGTGCATTTTCTAATGTAGAGCCCGGGAGTGTTGCTCTCTCTTCCGTTATCTACATAAACCTAAAAAATAAATCATACTCCCTCCGTCCAAAAAAACTTGTCCTTTAAATTGATGTATCTAGCATCAAGTTAGTGCTAGATTCATCCATTTGATGGACCAGCTTGGGACAAGTTTTCCCGGACGGAGGGAGTACTATGCAGCCTTATCTTTTAGGAATATAATGTTTTCTAATAGTTTCTAGCTTATATGTATTTTCCTTATGATCTTCTTTTATGTATGTTCCTTTTTCTTTTCTTCATCAAATGGGCCATAGGATGCGCAATTCCAGTCAGGTTACCGAAGAGGTAGTAGGGGAATTGATAGTTTGGGTTAGAAAATCATCTGCTTGGCCGATCACATCACTTTGATGAAGATCAAGGATGATGATCAACCTTCCAAATCATTTCATGACGTCTCACTTTGATTGATTAGACAGGGGGCAACAAAGAATACTATAATAGCACTTGGAAGTTTTAGGGGGGGGGGGGGTGATTGTTGGAAGCTATAAAAATGCATGATCTATCTCTATTCACTTTTTTGGCACTACTCATACTCTTACTTGACTTAATTTTAATTTTTCATTTATCGTGCAAGCTAGTGTAGATTAACTTTAGTTGGACAAAGTACTAGCCTCCTAAACTAAATTTGCTAATTAAGGCATTTTCTAGATAAAGGAAAGCTAGGCACTAGCCTTGCTATCATTTTAATCTACATTAAATTTCCAGGTAAACAAATGAGTGGGTGATCTTTCAGTAGCAGTTGTAATTGAACCCTGGCCTCTCCAAACTTCAGGAATAACTTTTTGTTCCTTATGGATGTTTCTTGCTGATGCATGATTAACAGTTCAGCATGGGAAGATTCGATAAGCGGATCTTACACCCTTCATTTCCAGAGTTAAATCTTGATATTCCCAAGAATGTTCCTGGATTATCCTTGTAAGTTGTCTACAAATGAGTATTTTGCGAGCTATGCAAATCTCACTTGTGTATTTCACCACCAGATTACTATCTATAAGCAACAGCGATCACCGGTCTAATTCCACAAGGCCTAATACGCATGATTGAAGATCTATTTAAGGAGGAGGGGAGGCACTGGAAGTGGATTTTCAGTCCCAACCACCGAGGTTCGTGAATTCTACCATTCCATGGTAGGCACTCTATCAAAGGCCTCCATCATCAAGCCCTAGTACTCTATCAATTGGATTGGACTAGTAAATAAGCGGACATTGGAGGCAATCGGCGGAGACGACTCCTATCACTAAAACAACTAGCCATGTAACATCCCAATTATTGAATTTAGGATGTTAATAGAAGCAAATCACTTGCATATCATTGTTGCATGTATATTTGGATGTTGTAATGTTCAAAATGGTTTCCAACTGAGAGAAGAGTGAAGATAACATGATTTCTTCAAACCAATGCTGGAAAACCTTGGATAGGGCCTGGGGACTAGGGATTCTGGATATCGATGTGATGAACAAGATCTTACTATGCAAGTGGTCTGGATATTGGATAACTTTGAAGGCGTACGGTAGCAAGTGATTTCATGTAAATACCTGAGTGACCAGGTGCTATATGAAGTGACAACAGATGTGGGAGGATCACATTTCTACAGGGTCTTGCTCATTTCAATGAAATATTCCAAAAACGCATTCAAAGGATTGTTGGCGATGGGGTAAAAACATTTTTCTAGGATGGTGATTAGCATGGAGATAGACATGGCTGAACATTTCCTTAGGCTCTACAATATGGGCTTCACTAAGAACATCCCCTTTAAGTCATAATGAAATTTTGGGGTGAAGCTTCTTCTCAATGGAATTTGTTGAATATGGTGTGGATAACTTTGTCTTGGCCAGTGATAAGGATAGGGTGAGGTCGAAGCTAATCGGAATTGTGATTTTTAATTCTGGCTTTAGGACTTTTTCCCCTTCATTTATCCTTTTTTTCATCCTTCCTAATAGTTTTTCGGCATCCCTCCTTAACGTAATCTTGCAAATGAAAGGAAAGAGTGTACAAGAATTATGCCATAATGTATAAGAACATTTATGTAATTGAGTAATCTATATCGATAAATAGTGATGCAAAATGCACATATCAATTAATAGTCACACAAGTTAAGTCCTTTAAATTACGAGTACAAGTAGTTAGTAACATTAAGATCTTCTATGCCATGGCTTAATTCAAATGCATCACTCATAACCCTGCCATGTTCCATTTTTGTCACCATTTCCACGAAACCCATATAATTGCAAATGTTTGCTTGCCCATGATAGCTAATGTAAGTTCCCTTGAATTTACAACTCACTTGAGAAGGTTTGCTCATGAATATCACTCTTTCTGGGGGTTATAGACTATGGTGAATCATCAAATCAAGATAGGACCTTCCAAGGCACAATCCATATGTTCCAAATAGTGTTATTCTTACAAAATTAATTATATTTTTATGCTTCGGATGATCTCCTTAAAATAGATTGAGTTATATTCTTAGCGAACATGGTTAGTTTTATTTTATTCAACTCAAGTTGCACACATTATTAATTTCAGTAAACCATGACACATTAATGATTGGCAGAGCGAAACACATCAATTCAAAGAACCTATCATTGCCCGAAAGGAGTACAAGAATGCTAAAGATAAAATGTCGCGGCAAAGCACACGTCTGCTTCTAGTACAGAATTACTCTAGCTAAAGTAGCAACACAAATTAAAACTTGAAGTGTGTCTCAAAAATCAAAAGCTAGAATGAAGTTTTCTTTCTTTGAGTGTGAAAAGCCTAGAGTTGGTATACTGGGGAGCACGCCTTTGCAACATTCAACCTCATTAGCTGAAGCCCAATTTTATTTCGGTGCCAAATTACCGAGGCAAATTTCTGAATGGGCTATATAAAAAAGAATCCTTGAATGGGATAACTAGACATGCCTAATAAGACAGAATGACTACCATTTAGACTTGAACCGTCCGTCCACCCTCCATGACGCGCTGGTCCTCATAGCATCAAACATGGCTGAGTGACTCATGTGAGTCAAACCTAGACCTATGGTATATCGGTACATGTTAATACTACATAGAGATCTTTACAAATTGTCGATTAACATTTCTGTTAGATCTATTATAAATTATATACTAGTTACATCATGAACATGTTGATGGCTAGGATGATGTGGCAAGAGAAGCAATATGAGGAGAAGTACCACTTGGTCAATTGGCTCTCAATATGATGAACAATACCTTACTATGCAAGTGGTTATGGAATTGGAGAATTTTGAAGGCTTATGGCAGCAATTGATTTAAAAGAAATACCTAAGTGTCTGAGGTCACAACTGGTGTGGGAGGATCACATTTCTTGCAGGGCATGGCTCATTTTTGTGAAATACTCCAAAAACACACATTCAAAGGATTGTTGGTGATGGGGCAAAAACATTTTTTTGGATGGTGCTTCGTTTTGAGATAGACCCAGTTGACTAGTTCCTTGGGCTCTACAGTATAGCCTTCAATAAGAACATCACATTGGAAAAGTCCCAAAATGATGGCTTGGATTCCTTTAGTTTCATAGTGAATGAATCTATAGGGGAGGCTGTTGGGGAATCCCAAAAAATTTCCTACGCACACGCAAGATCATGGTGATGCATCGCAACGAGAGGGGAGAGTGTTGTCCACGTACCCTCGTAGAACGAAAGCGGAAGTGTTAGCACAACGCGGTTGATGTAGTCGTACGTCTTCACGATCCGACCGATCAAGTACCGAATGCACGGCACCTCCGAGTTCAGCACACGTTCAGCTCAATGACGTCCTTCGAACTCCGATCCAGCCGAGCTTCGAGGGAGAGTTCCATCAGCATGACGGCATGGTGACGATGATAATGTTCTACCGACGCAGGGCTTCGCCTAAGCACCGCTATGATATTATCGAGGTGGAATATGGTGGAGGGGGGCACCGCACATGGCTAATAGATCTCAAGGATTAATTGTTGTGTCTAGAGGTGCCCCCTGCCACCGTATATAAAGGAGCAAGGGGGAGGGGGTGGCCGACCAGGAGGATGCGCGCCAGGGAGGAGTCCTACTCCCACCGGGAGTAGGACTCCCTCCTTTCCTTGTCCAAGTAGGAGAGGGGGGAGGAAGGGAAGAGAGGAGAGGAAGGAAAGGGGGGCGCTGCCCCCTCCTTATCCTATTCGGACTAGAGGGGGAGGGGGCGCGCGGCCTGCCCTGGCCGCCCCTCCTCTGCTCCACTTTGGGCCCATGAGGCCCATTAACCCCCCGGTACTCCGGTATACATCCGATAACCCCCGGAACCATTCTGGTGTCTGAATATAGTCGTCCAATATATCAATCTTCGTGTCTCGACCATTTCGAGACTCCTTGTCATGTTCGTGATCACATCCGAGACTCCGAACTATCTTAGGTACATCAAAACATATAAAATCATAATATAACCGTCATCTAACTTTAGGCGTGCGGACCCTACGAGTTCGAGAACTATGTAGACATGACCGAGACACGTCTCCGGTCAATAACCAATAGCGGAACCTGGATGCTCATATGGGCTCCCACATTTTCTACGCAGATCTTTATCGGTCAAACCGCATAACAACATACGTTGTTCCCTTTGTCGTCGGTATGTTACTTGCCCGAGATTCGATCGTCGGTATCTCAATACCTAGTTCATTCTCGTTACCGGCAAGTCTCTTTACTCGTTACGTAATGCATCATCCCGTAACTAACTCATTAGCTACATTGCTTGCAAGGCTTATAGTGATGTGCATTACCGAGATGGCCCAGAGATACCTCTCCGACAATCGGAGTGACAAATCCTAATCTCGAAATACGCCAACTCAACATGTACCTTCAGAGACACCTGTAGAGATCCATTATAATCACCCAGTTACGTTGTGACGTTTAGTAGCACACAAAGTGTTCCTCCGGTAAACGGGAGTTGCATAATCTCATAGTTGTAGGAACATGTATAAGTCATGAAGAAAGCAATAGCAACATACTAAACGATCAAGTGCTAAGCTAACAGAATGTGTCAAGTCAATCACATCATTCTCCTAATGATGTGATCCCGTTAATCAAATGACAACTCATGTCTATGGTTTAGGAAACACAACCATCTTTGATTAACGAGCTAGTCAAGTAGAGGCATACTAGTGACACTATGTTTGTCTATGTATTCACACATGTATTATGTTTGCGGTTAATACAATTCTAGCATGAATAATAAACATTTATCATGATATAAGGAAATAAATAATAACTTTATTATTGCATCTAGGGCATATTTACTTCAGTCTCCCACTTGCACTAGAGTCAATAATCTAGATTACACAGTAATGATTCTAACACCCATGGAGCCTTGGTGCTGATCATGTTTTGCTCGTGGAAGAGGCTTAGTCAACGGGTCTGCAACATTCAGATCCGTATGTATCTTGCAAATCTCTATGTCTCCCACCTGTACTTGATCCCGGATGGAATTGAAGTGTCTCTTGATGATGTGCTTGGTCTCTTGTGAAATCTGGATTCCTTTGCCAAGGCAATTGCACCAGTATTGTCACAGAAAATTTTCATTGGTTCCGATGCACTAGGTATGACACCTAGATCGGATATGAACTCCTTCATCCAGACTCCTTCATTTTCTGCTTCTGAAGTAGTTATGTACTCCGCTTCACATGTAGATCCCGCCACGACACTTTGTGTAGAACTACACCAACTGACAGCTCCACCGTTCAATATAAACACATATCTGGTTTGCGATTTAGAATCGTCCGGATGAGTGTCAAAGCTTGCATCGACGTAACCATTTACGACTAGCTCTTTGTCACCTCCATAAACGAGAAACATATCCTTAGTCCTTTTCAGGTATTTCAGGATATTCTTGACCGCTGTCCAGTGATCCACTCCTGGATTACTTTGGTACCTCCATGCTAAACTTATTGCTAAGCATACATCAGGTCTGGTACATAGCATTGCATACATGATAGAGCCTATGGCTGAAGCATAGGGAACATCTTTCATTTTCTCTCTATCTTCTGCTGTGGTCGGGCATTGAGTCTGACTCAACTTCACACCTTGTAATACAGGCAAGAACCCTTTCTTTGCTTGATCCATTTTGAACCTTTTGAAAACTTTATCAAGGTATGTGCTTTGTGAAAGTCCAATTAAGCGTCTTGATCTATCTCTATAGATCTTGATGCCTAATATATAAGCAGCTTCACAGAGGTCTTTCATTGAAAAACTTTTATTCAAGTATCCTTTTATGCTACCCAGAAATTCTATATCATTTCCAATTTACAATATGTCATCTACATATAATATCAGAAATGCTACAGAGCTCCCACTCACTTTCTTGTAAATACAGGCTTCTCCAAAAGTCTGTATAAAACCATATGCTTTGATCACACTATCAAAGCGTTTATTCCAACTCCGAGAGGCTTGCACCAGTCCATAAATGGATCGCTAGAGCTTGCACACTTTGTTAGCACCTTTTGGATCGACAAAACCTTTTGGTTGCATCATATACAACTCTTCTTCTAGAAATCCATTCAGGAATGCAGTTTTGACATTCATTTGCCATATTTCATAATCATAAAATGCGGCAATAGCTAACATGATTCGGACAAACTTAAGCATCGCTACGGGTGAGAAAGTCTCATCGTAGTCATCCCCTTGAACTTGTCGAAAACCTTCCGCAACTAGTCGAGCTTTGTAGACAGTAACATTACCATCAGCGTCAGTCTTCTTCTTGAAGATCCATTTATTCTCGATGGCTTGCCGATCATTGGGCAAGTCAACCAAAGTCCATACTTTGTTCTCATACATGGATCCCATCTCAGATTTCATGGCCTCAAGCCATTTTTCGGAATCTAGGCTCATCATTGCTTCCTCATAGTTCGTAGCTGCACCATGGTCAAGTAACATGACCTCCATAATAGGATTACCGTACCACTCTGGTGCGGATCTTACTCTAGTTAACCTACGAGGTTCGGTAGTAACTTGATCTGAAGTTTCATGATCAATATCATTAGCTTCCTCACTAATTGGTGCAGTTGTCATAGGAACCGGTTTTTGTGATGAACTACTTGTTGTGGTTCTAACTCTGACAGTGATGTAGGGGGGTATGTATGGAGAGGCTAGATCTCAGCTATTGGGAAGTTGTAAACACACCAAGATGTACGAGTTCAGGCCCTTCATGGAGGAAGTAACAGCCCTATGTCTCGGTGCCCGGAGGCGGTCGACTGGATTACTGGCGTGTGAATAACAGGGGTGCGAACCCTTCATACTGAGGAGGGGGGTGGCTTATATAGAGTTCGCCGGCCCCCTCCTGCCCTCAGTAATGCAGGGTTTAAGGTACATTTTAAGGTTGGGCGTTACTGGTAACGCCCCTAATAAAGTGCTATAATGACCATAAAGACTACTTAACAGCTGACCGTTTGCCTGCGGAGTGACTACAGGTCTCCTGGCGGTCGAGTGGTTGGCTTCATGGTCGAGTGTCTTGAATTCGTCGAGTAGGATACCTTCAAGTCGATTGAAAGGTGACTTCTCCTAGGGATGTCCTAGGGTAGGGCTCCTTGGACAGGTCCGTGCCCCTACCCTAGGTACATGGCTTCATCATTAGCCCCCGAATGGATCGAGGTTAGAGTGGGGAAAGAGTTGGAGACCTTTCCGACTAATTCTTTGGGCTACGTGAGCGCCTCGTTTTGGGTCAATCATCACGGATGACGTTGCCAACCTTTTTCAGTTGCCTTGATCCATTCCAGGCCTTTCGTCGAGTGAATTTCTTTATTTGCGACATACCGAGCATCGGTGCGGGCGGGGTCTTCCGTTTCGACAAGTTGTTCTGCAGCCCGCGGATGTCGTGGGATTTCGGATTTTGGGAAGCGCGCGGGACAGGAGCGGCTGCAGTAATCGGAAGCGATAAAGCGGAAGCTCCTCGATCCCCGCGTCGCCTTTTTCGCCACGTACTACGCGCGCGTCCGCTGCGGGATTTGACTGGATAGTTTGGGCCTACCAGTCAGCCACTCGGGAGCGGCCCCTTATAAATCGCCGGCTCGGGGTTTCCAAGCAGTGCGCTCTCTTCTCCTCCTTTCTTCTTCCTCTCTCCCTTCGCAAGTCCTTCCACCACCTCCGTTCTCACCCCAGCGCAGCAGGCCCGTGCGAGACCTCGCCGGCGACGATGACGAAGGGCTAGACCTCCGCTCTGGTGCGCGCGAAGAAGGCGGCGGCGGCGGGGAAAGGGAAGAGGTCTGCTCGGGCGGATCTTCCTCTAGGACCGCTCTGCCCAAATGTTGGATCCAGGGCGACTGGATGCCGTCGGTGCTCCGGCAAGAGGATCTCGACGACATGGGCGAGGGGGGGTCATTACCCACGAAGCCGCGCGTCTTCCGGGGGGAGAGATCGAGCCTCAACCCCGTGACGGTGAGTGCGTGCTCCTAGCCACCCACATCGACCGAGGGTTTTCTCTGCCGCCCCATCCTTTTTTCCGGAGCTTCTTGAACTTCTTCGGAGCGCAGCTCCACCACTTTACTCCCAACTCCATTGTATACCTTGCCGCTTTCATTTCCATGTGTGAGGTTTTCTTGGGTTGCCGCCCCCATTGGGGACTTTTCAAGCACATCTTTACCTGCCATTCTCAATCAGTCAAGAAGGCCAAGTCGAGTGACGAGAGGACGCAGGTGATCCAGTTGTGCGGGGGCTTGGTGATCCAGACGAGGGGGAAGAGCTGTTTTCCATCCATTACTTTCCCGGAGTCGATCCGTGGTTGGCAGGCGACCTGGTTCTACTGCCAGGACCAGGCGACCCCAGGACAGTCGACTGGTCTGCCTCCTTTATCCCTCGACCGAGCTGAAAAACCCGCTTCTCTGAAAGTGACGCCGGAGAAAAGGGCCCAAGTCAAAGTGTTGGCCGGTCGAGTGGTTGAGCTTGTCCGTGAGGGTGTGACTGGGATGGACCTGCTGGAGGTCTTCCTCCAGAGGCGCATCCAACCGCTCCAGGCCCGTGACCACCCGATGTGGTTGTACTCGGGTCTCGATGACACCACTCGGATCCACCCGGAGGAGGTCACCGACGAGATGCTGGAGGGGTGGCTGTCGAGCATCATGGGGAACAAAGACAACCCCCGAGGAGCCAGGAGGGTAACTCCACTCGACAACTCGTATGAAGTGGACCAGGTATGTCTTTATGCTCCCGACTGAAATCTTGTTTTCTGCATTGGTCTTCTTTGAGTTGGTCGATTGACTTTCGTCTTGTCTATTGTTTTCCAGGCGACCACCGAGATGTACTCGATGCCCAACGGGGCTCAGGAGCCAACTGAGGAAGGGGAGGCGAGCGGAGGTGAGAGTGGGGACGACCAAGGCGAGTGGGAGTCCGACGGTGAAGGAGAGGGAGACGACAACGTCGACTCCAGCGAAGAGGAGGAGGAGGAGGTCGAACCCCCTCGCCCAGAGGGGCGGTCCAAGCACACACACGACCCAGCGCGAGAACGTGGCAAGGCGACTGCTTCTGTTGGGTAGTCGTCGAAACGCCCTCGGACCTCTTCTCCTACGCCGACTGGGAAGGTTCCCAAGCACCCACGCACGAAGCTGTCCAAGCCGCCCAAGGCTCTGCCTAAGATGAAGATAGCTGTCCCTACCATTTCCGGGTAATAATAAAACTTGCTTTCCTTCGTCGACCATGGACAGATCCTTGGTCGATTCATTGAGCCAACTGACTGATTTTCGAGATTTGCAGCGCTGCTACTTCTGAGGTCTCCGCCAAGGACGACGACCAAGAGATGGAGGATGCGGTTACCTCCAACCCTGGTACGATTACTGACGTTCTGCTTTGAGTCGACTAAACATTTATTGCAACCCTGGTCGATTGAACTTTTCCTTTGTAGCCCCTCCTCATGTTAACGACCTCCCGGATGACGACGACAACGGTCCGTTGAGAGTGAGGAGGCACAAGAGGGCGTCGGCTGACAAGACCCCCCAATCCGCTCCGGCGTCCGAGGCCGTGGCTCGGGATGGTGGTGACACCACTCGGGCTTCTGTGACCTTCGCCATTCCTCTGGCGAGTCCGCGGCCCTCGTCGTCGACTGCGGATCCGTCTTCGCTTTTTGCCGCATACCCCGTCCCTGAGGACCAAGCGGCTGCTGCAAAAGAGGCTATACGCCAGGCGGGGATCATGATGGAGCAAGTGAAGATGGCTCGGGAAGCCAGCCAAGCAGCCTATGACGCGAGTTCGGCTCTTCAGAGCAACGTCCAGGTCAGTCGACTCAACACATGGTCTGTTATGATATGTTGTTTGAAGAGTCTCTTTTCTGAAGATCTTTTGTATCTGTATCTGTACACCCACTGGGTGTGTCTGTCAATCCTTGGACGAGTGGGGGTACGCTAAGTGCACCCACTGGGTGTAGTCCCCGAGACTACGGTGGACTGCTGGCAGTCGACTGTAGTCTTTACATTGTGTTGCTGTAGCTGTATCCGGTCGACTGCGGGCAGTCAACTTTTTCTCTTTGTTTTTTTTTGGTCGAACCAGTGGGGGCACGCTGAGTGGACCCACTGGGTGTAGTCCCCGAGACTACTGTCGAATGTTTTTGATTCGGCTGTGGTCTTAGAAACGTCATCATTGTCTCTTAGTTACTCGGAAGCAACTTATCTTAGACGTCTGTCGACTGATTTTTCTTTTTACAGAAATCTTGCGAACTTGTAGCTCGCTATACTGAGTTGGAGAATCAGCAGATCCAGCTCAACCTTAACTTGAAGCTTGCTCAGGAGAATTTGAAGAAGGCGCAAGAAGAAGCAAAAGGTATGGCTGGTGAGGTTCTCCATTCTTAACGGGTGGCTGTTCTTTCTTGTCCATTCTTGATGTTGGTTCCACTCGACGCGCCGCAGATAAACTGGAGGAAGCTCTGAAGAAGAAGGATCAAGACCTTGCAGAGACACAGAAGGAGGCCTCGAGCAAAACGAAGCTCGCAGAAGAGAAATTGGCTTCGGTCGGAGCTCTTGAACAGGAGAACTCCAGACTGAAAACTGCCCTCGAGACAGCTAATCGAGATGCCAGTCGACTGAAGAAGGAGAAGATGGCTCTGCACGACAAGGCGGGCGAGCTGGCGGGGAAGGCAAAAGATCTGGAGGCTTATCTCGGAGGACTCGCCAAGAAGCTGTTCGTCATGCTCGAAGGTAATTATTCCAACCTGGCTGCCTTGTAGTTGCCGAGCCCGCGTACGGCCACTGTCTTATTCTTGAATCGTGGTTGCAGAATTCTGCCAGAGCTTCGAAGAGGAAACCAGTCGAGTGGAGCCAGGCTTGGATGCCGCCAATTCTCTCGTGAAGGACGAGGCTGCTATGAACGTGCTCCGATTGGAGTCTCGTGTTACCAGCGTCGTTGATTATCTTGCTCGGCTGAAGGCTGCGATGTTGCGGATCGACACATCACTCTGGCCTGGAACGACACTTCAGAATGACCTCGAGTCCCTGATGGTCCGACTGAATGAAGTCCCGGGTCGAGTGGCGGAATGGAAGAAATCTTCTGCTAGATGTGGTGCTGATGTCGCTCTGTCTCTGGTCCGCGTCCATTGCAAGGAGGCGCGAGAAGAAAAGCTGGCCGCCATCCAAGTTGCCAATACCAGGAAGCACAACTTTCAGGACTTCATGGAGACTTTTATTGCTGCTGCCACTCGTATTGCAGATGGGATCGACTTGGACGAGTTCGTCGCCCCTTCCAGTCCTCCTCCTGAGGAATGAAAAAAACCGCTATGCTTCACTTTAAATTTGCCTCGGAATGCCGAGTGGATTTGTAACCGTTAAACTCCGCCGAGCCGAGGGCTTGAGTACTTTGATCTGAGGTCTGGGACCTTTTAGGCTTTATCTGATCCTGATTTGTTGTTGAATATCTTCATGGTTTGATTCGTCGAGTGGATCTTGATCTTCACTCGGAATAACCTTGTATTTGCGGTGCAGCTCCGAAGGGGAAGGTAGCAGTCGACTCGCGGATTGGGTTGTGTCTTGTACTTAGGCGAGCACTGGGCTGTAGCTAAGCCTCCGAGTGAGAGGTTTGCTCTCCACTCGGTAGGATTTTTAAACACTTAGGCGAGCACTGGGCTGCAGCTAAGCCTCTGAGTGGGAGGTTTGCTCTCCACTCGGTAGGATTTTTTCAAACTTAGGCGAGTGTATGACTGCAACTAAGCCTCTAAGTGAGAGAACTTAGGAGAGTACTGGACTGCAGCTAAGCCCCCGAGTGGGAGGTTTGCTCTTCACTCGGTAGGATCTTTAAACACTTAGGCGAGCACTGGGCTGCAGCTAAGCCCCCGAGTGGGAGGATTGCTCTCCACTCGGTAGGATTTTTTTCAAACTTAGGTGAGTGCCTGACTGCAGCTAAGCCTCTAAGTGAGAGAACTTAGGCGAGTACTGGACTGCAACTAAGCCCCCGAGTGGGAGGATTGCTCTCCACTCGGTAGGATTTTTTCGAACTTAGGCGAGCGCTTGACTGCAGCTAAGCCTCTAAGTGAGAGAACTTAGGCGAGTATTGGACTGCAGCTAAGCCCCCGAGTGGGAGGATCGCTCTCCACTCGGTAGGATTTTTTCAAACTTAGGCGAGTGCCGGACTGCAGCTAAGCCTCTAAGTGAGAGAACTTAGGCGAGTGCTGGACTGCAGCTAAGCCCCCGAGTGGGAGGATTGCTCTCCACTCGGTAGGATTTTTTCGAACTTAGGCGAGCGCTTGACTGCAGCTAAGCCTCTAAGTGAGAGAACTTAGGCGAGTATTGGACTGCAGCTAAGCCCCCGAGTGGGAGGATCGCTCTCCACTCGGTAGGATTTTTTTCAAACTTAGGCGAGTGCCGGACTGCAGCTAAGCCTCTAAGTGAGAGAACTTAGGCGAGTGCTGGACTGCAGCTAAGCCCCCGAGTGGGAGGATCGCTCTCCACTCGGTAGGATTTTTTCAAACTTAGGCGAGTGCCGGACTGCAGCTAAGCCTCTAAGTGAGAGAACTTAGGTGAGTGCTGGACTGCAGCTAAGCCCCCGAGTGGGAGGATCGCTCTCCACTCGGTAGGATTTTTTCAAACTTAGGCGAGTGCCGGACTGCAGCTAAGTCTCTAAGTGAGAGAACTTAGGCGAGTGCTGGACTGCAGCTAAGCCCCCGAGTGGGAGGTTTGCTCTCCACTCGGTAGGATTTTAAACACTTAGGCAAGCACTGGGCTGCAGCTAAACCCCCGAGTGGGAGTCTGGCTCTCCACTCGGTAGGATTTTTCAAACTTAGGCGAAACGGATTCGCAGCTAAGCCACCCACTGAGGGATTTTGCACGCAAACAAAAGTGAGCAATTATTGGAACACTCTTGTCTTTGATAAAAATGAACTGCGGGAATTTTTTTTTCTTATTACATCTCGACCAAGGGAGAACTCAAGTGTAAAATGGGCGGAGTAGTTCCACATTCCAAGCTCGTGGCTCGTCGATCTGGTGATCAACATTGTAGAGGTGATATGCTCCATTGTGGAGGACTCTGGTGACGATGAAGGGGCCTTCCCAAGTAGGAGCAAGTTTGTGCGGTTTCTGTTGATCCACTCGGAGGACCAAATCTCCTTCCTGGAAGGCTCGGCTCTTCACATTCCGGGCGTGGAATCGACGCAAGTCTTGCTGGTAAATGGTCGATCTGATCATGGCCATCTCCCTCTCTTCTTCTAGGAGGTCGACTGCGTCTTGCCGGGCCTGTTCTGCTTCATCCTCGGTGTAAAGCTCGACTCGGGGCGCGTTGTGAAGAAGATCACTTGGCAGAACTGCTTCGGCTCCATAAACCAGAAAGAATGGAGTTCTGCCAGTCGACCGGTTAGGGGTGGTCCTCAATCCCCACAGAACTGACGGAAGCTCGTCGACCCAAGCACCTGCCGCATGCTTGATATCACGCATCAGTCGAGGATTTAGTCCTTTGAGAATCAGACCATTTGCTCTTTCAGCTTGTCCATTCGACTGGGGATGGGTGACCGATGCGTAGTCGACTCGAGTGCCTTGAGAGGCGCAAAAAGCTCTGAACTTGTCCGAATCGAAGTTTGACCCATTGTCAGTGATGATGCTATGCGGGACTCCATATCTGAATGTTAGCCCACTGACGAAACTGATAGCAGTGCAAGCATCAAGATTCTTGATAGGCTTAGCTTCAATCCATTTGGTAAACTTGTCGACTGCCACAAGCACATGAGTGAAACCACTTCTGCCTGTTCTCAGTGGACCAACCATGTCTAGTCCCCAGACAGCAAAGGGCCAGACGAGTGGAATGGTCTTTAGGGCTGATGCAGGCTTGTGCGACATGTTGGAGTAGAACTAGCACCCTCCACACTTGTCGACTATCTCTTTTGCCATCTCATTTGCTCTAGGCCAGTAAAATCCCACTCGGTATGCTTTAGCCACAATGGTCCGAGAGGACGCGTGGTGACCACAGGTCCCCGAGTGGATATCATCAAGGATTATCCGACCCTCTTCTGGTGTTATGCACTTCTGACCAATTCCCGTCGCGCTTTCTCTATACAACTGCCCTTTATGACTGTGAAGGCCTTGGATCAGCGGACGATCTGTCGAGCCTCTTCCTCGTCCTCTGGGAGTTCTTTCCTTAGGATATACGCGATGTACGGTATCGTCCAGTCGGGAGTGATTGCCAAGACTTCCATGATTAGGTCGACCACAGCAGGAACTTCGACTTCAGTCGGATCTGTGGCACTTTTCGGCTGCGGGGCTTCTTCTGTGAAAGGATCCTCTGGGACTGACGGCGAGCGGATGTGCTCCAGAAACACATTGCTGGGAACGGCTTCTCTCTTGGAGCCTATCTTTGCCAGATCATCAGCTACTTGATTTTTCAGTCGGGGGATGTGATGAAGCTCTAACCCCTCGAATTTCTTTTCTAGCTTTTTCACTGCGTTGCAATAGCCAGTCATAGCCGGACTTCTGACGTCCCACTCCTTCATCACCTGATTAACTACCAAATCTAAGTAGCCATAGACCATGAGGCGACGGACGCCGAGTGAAATGGCCATGCGCAACCCGTATAAAAGTGATTCATATTCTGCTTCATTATTGGAGGAATCGAAGTGAATCTGGAGAACATATCTGAGCTTATCTCCTCGGGGGGAGACTAGAACTACCCCAGCACCGGAACCATTCAGCATCTTAGATCCATCGAAGAACATGGTCCAGTGCTCCGAGTGAACTTGAGTCGGAAGTTGCTGTTCAATCCACTCGGCGATGAAATCTGCGATTGCTTGGGACTTGATAGCCTTCTTTGCTTCAAACTTGATATCTAGGGGGAGGAGTTCAATCGCTCACTTAGCCACTCGACCAGTTGCATCTCTGTTGTGCAACATCTCTGACAGTGGAGCGTCGCTGACGACTGTAAATGGAATGGTCAGAGATGTAGTGTGCAACCTTCTTCGTGGTCATGTAGATCCCATATAAAAGCTTCTGGTAGTGAGGGTATCTTTGTTTTGAAGGGGTCAAAACTTCAGACAGATAATAGACTGGGCGCTGAACTCTGAAGGCCTTTCCTTCTTCTTCCTGCTCGACCGTAAGTACTGTACTGACAACTTGTCCTGTGGCTGCAATGTAAAGCAGCAGAGGCTCTTTGCTGATTGGGGCAGCGAGCACCGGCTGGGTGGAGAGCAGAGCTTTGAGCTCTGCAAATGCTGCGTCAGCTTCTGGAGTCCACTCGAACTTGTCAGACTTCTTCATCAGTCGGTAAAGAGGCAACACCTTTTCACCGAGACGAGAAATGAATCGACTTAGAGCGGCCAAGCAGCCTGTAAGCTTTTGGACATCGTGCACGCGTACAGGACGCTTCATCCAGATTATGGTGCCAACTTTTTCAGGATTGGCATCGATCCCCCGTTCGGAAACGAGAAAACCGAGTAACTTTCCACCTGGAACTCCGAATGTGCACTTTGACGGATTGAGCTTGATATCATACCTCCTGAGGTTGGCAAAGGTTTCAGCAAGGTCAGCCCGCAGGTCGGAACCTTTCCGTGACTTGACCACAATGTCATCCATGTATGCCTCCACATTCCGACTGATTTGAGTGAGTAGACACTTCTGAATCATTCTCATGAACGTGGCTCCGGAGTTCTTGAGGCCGAACGGCATGGTGACGTAACAGAAGCATCCGAATGGAGTGATGAAAGCTGTTTTGATCTCGTCGGGTCCATATAGACGGATCTGATGGTACCCGGAATAGGCATCTAGAAAAGACAATCTCTCGCACCCCGCAGTCGAGTTGACTATTTGGTCGATGCGAGGGAGAGGAAAATGATCTTTCGGGCAGGCCCGATTGATATGTTTGAAATCAATGCACATGCGAAGGGACTTGTCCTTCTTCGGGACCATGACAACATTGGCGAGCCACTCGGAGTGGTAGATCTCTCGGATGAACTCTGCTGCTAAGAGCTGAGCCACCTCCTCGCCAATAGCTTTCCTCTTCTGGACGGCGGACCGTCGAAGATGTACTTTCACGGGCTTGAACTTTGGGTCAACTCGTAGACGGTGCTCAGCCAGCCCCCTGGGAACTCCAGGCATGTCAGAAGGCTTCCATGCGAAGACGTCCCAGTTCTCACGGAGGAACTGGATGAGCGCTTCTTCCTATTTGGAGTCGAGCGTCGTCGAGATGTGAGTCGGAGCAGCGTCGGGGTCGGTCGGGTGAATGTGAGCTGTCTTAGTTTCACCGGACGACTGAAAAGCAGATTCTGAAGCAGGCTTCTTGGCTCGTAGCAGTTCACTCGGATCAGCAGTCTTCTGGTACTCTTGTAGCTCAACAACTGCCATCTGAGTGTCAGCAATCTTCGATCCTTTCTGAAAACACTCTTCTGCTTTCTTCCGATTGCCGGTAACGGTGATCATGCCTCTGGGGCCGGGCATCTTCAACTTGAGATATACGTAGCATGGTCGAGCCATGAAGCGTGCATAAGCTGGCCGGCCCAGAATAGCATGATAAGCACTTTGGAAGTCCACAACCTCAAATGTCAACTTTTCCCTGCGGTAATTCTTTGAATCACCGAAAACCAGTCGAGAGCAATCTGGCCGATTGACTCAGCTTTCTTTCCAGGAATGACTCCATGGAAGCTCATGTTGCTGGCACTGAGCCTGGACATCGGAATGCCCATCCCTTTCAATGTTTCAGCATACAATATGTTCAGGCCACTGCCACCATCCATCAGGACTTTGGTCAGTCGAGTGCCTTCGACAACTGGGTCGACCACCAAAGCTTGCCTCCCAGGGGTGGCAATGTGCGTAGGGTGATCGGACTGGTCGAATGTGATGGCAGTCTGAGACCACTTCAGATAACTGGGTGTTGCCGGAGCGACCATATTCACCTCACGGTTAATGACTTTCAGTCGACTTTTGCTTTCGACATCAGCAAAAATCATCAGGGTGTCATTGATTTGGGGGTATCCATCGTCACTGTCTTCCTTGTCCTCGACCCTGTCCGACTCTTTTTCCTTATCCTTGGATTGTTTGCCCTGAAACTGCTGGATCAGGAGCCGGCACTGTCGAGTGGTATGCTTTGGGTAAATGAAATTACCCTCTTCATCTTTCTTGGTGTGGATGTGACATGGCAGATCCAAAACATCGTTTCCATCCTTATCCTTGACTTTCTTGGGCTTCCAGGTGCCCTTGGGTTTTCCCTTGAAGTTTCCCTGGGCTACGGCCAGGGCCTCCCCAGGAGCGGCTGGCTCGGCCTTCCGCTTCTGTTTCCGACTGGAGTTTCCTCCGGTTTCTTGGGCGACTGCCTTGTTCTTGCCACTCCGGAGTCGGTCCTCGTCTTCACCATTAGCGTACTTGGTGGCAATCTCCATCATCCGATTCAGAGACATCTCTCCAGTTCGACCGAACTTCAGATTCAACTCTCTGTATTTAACGCCTTCTTTGAAGGCACAAACTGCTTGATGGTCTGGCACATTCTCAACCGAGTGATGCAGTGTGATCCACCTCTGGATGTATTCCCTCAGGGTTTCATTCGGCTTCTGCACGCAAGACCGCAACTCTGTAAGGCCTGCAGGTCGCTTGCATGTTCCTTCAAAGGTTGTGATAAACACTCGGGAGAGGTCCTCCCAAGTGTAAATGCTGCTGGGTGCCAACTGATTTAGCCACGCTCTGGCTGAGCCCTCTAACATGAGAGGCAAATGCTTCATGGCCACCTCATCATTGCCACCGCCAATCTGTACAGCCACTCGGTAATCTTCGAGCCAAGTGTCAGGCTTAGATTCACCGGTGAACTTGCTGATTCCAGTCGCCAGCCTGAAATTGGGAGGAATCACCGCGGCTCTAATGGCTCGACTGAAACACTCTGGCCCCGAAACACGTATTCTGCTGCTGGAGGGCGCATCTCTGTTCTGGCCTTCCCGATGAGCTCTGTTCCTGTCAACCAAGCCTTGAACGAGGACAGATCTCGCGTCAAAGCCTGGGTCCCTGGGGTCGACGGGAATCCTCTGCCCAACGCTATGAGGGCGCCTGTCATCTCGATGTCGAGGCGCATATGACCCACTCCTCGGGGGAGGGGTTGGCACTCGACGTCGATCATCACGATCGGATCGGTGATCATACTTCTCATTCCTTCTGTACTGATCATGCCGGTCGCCACGTCCCTCACGCCTCGGGGGCGACCGCGGGCTGTGAGCCGACTGGACTGTATCTGTTGCAACGGATCGACTGTGGATCCTATTCCGCGACTGGGAAACAGCGGAATGCTAGTTTCCCGCCGCCCGGAGCAACGCTCTGATCTGTAACAAGCCCCTGCCAGCCTCCGACTAGGAGGGCTGAATCGATTCTGCTATACGGGCCGCGGCGGCCAAATTCTGAACTGGGGTTCGGTATACCTGCGTCGGCGGGAAGAGCTGACGTCGACTAGACTCGGGAGCCCGCTGACGCGCTTGCTCATCGAGTGCTCGCTGGAGATTCTCCAGTCGAGTGCGCTCGGCCAAATTAGCCAAGCACGCGTCCTCCAAGGCCCGGGCCTCGGGGGACTCCCCGACAATAGGGGTGCGGAGGGCGTCCGTGTTCCGGCGGCGAAGCTCCTCTCGCTGTGATTACGTGAGAGGTTCGGGGAGATACTCATCGTGGGGATGCGACGGGTCGCCCCCACCCGCGCCTCCATCAGCGCGAGGGAAACTGGGAGGACCGTGCGTTCCATCGACCGCCAGGATCTCAGCCGCAGGGTCGCTGCTGTCGCACTCGGATGCGGTCTCCGCGGAGCCAGTCGACAGGTCGAACAGGCCGCAGAGGGATTCGTCGGGCTCGATTGCCGCGACTTGCGGGGCGGCCGACTGGCGAGCCACGGCGTGCCTCACCCACCTCTGAAGTCTCGACCGACCGGAGCGCTTGCGCCGGTGGGAGACAGAGCGGGGAGACGATACGGGGGCCGACCGATACTGGGTCGACGGCTGCCGCAGGAGGACGCCACGAACGCATGCGCGGAAATGCGTCGCACCGCGGACGGGGAGCGCGTCGACGTCGAGTGGCGCCTCCTGAAGCCAGGCGGAGTCGTCGGCGATGAACGTGAGCGCGCCGAGGCGGATCTCGCGGCCCTCCACCAAAACTCCGCACGAAACCATGATCAAAGGGATTGGAAAAAACGCAACTTCTCCAATCAGGCGCTAAGATTCCTGCCCCACAGTGGGCGCCAACTGTCGTGGTTCTAACTCTGACAGTGATGTAGGGGGGTATGTATGGAGAGGCTAGATCTCAGCTATTGGGAAGTTGTAAACACACCAAGATGTACGAGTTCAGGCCCTTCGCGGAGGAAGTAACAGCCCTACATCTCGGTGCCCGGAGGCGGTCGACTGGATTACTGGCGTGTGAATAACAGGGGTGCGAACCCTTCATACTGAGGAGAGGGGTAGCTTATATAGAGTTCGCCGGCCCCCTCCTGCCCTCAGTAATGCAGGGTTTAAGGTACATTTTAAGGTTGGGCGTTACTGGTAACGCCCCTAATAAAGTGCTATAATGACCATAAAGACTACTTAACAGCTGACCGTTTGCCTGCGGAGTGACTACAGGTCTCCTGGCGGTCGAGTGGTTGGCTTCATGGTCGAGTGATAGCTTTCTGGTCGAGTGTCTTGAATTCGTCGAGTGGGATACCTTCAAGTCGATTGAAAGGTGACTTCTCCTAGGGATGTCCTAGGGTAGGGCTCCTTGGACAGGTCCGTGCCCCTACCCTAGGTACATGGCTTCATCACTACTTTCCAATAAGGGAGCAGGTACAGTTACCTCATCAAGTTCTACTTTCCTCCCACTCACTTCTTTCGAGAGAAACTCCTTCTCTAGAAAGGATCCAAATTTAGCAACAAAATTCTCGCCTTCAGATCTGTGATAGAAGGTGTACCCAATAGTCTCCTTAGGGTATCCTATGAAGACACATTTCTCCGTTATGGGTTCGAGCTTATCTGGTTGAAGTTTCTTCACATAAGCATCGCAGCCCCAAACTTTAAGAAACGACAACTTTGGTTTCTTGCCAAACCATAGTTCATAAGGCGTCGTCTCAACGGATTTTGATGGTGCCCTATTTAACGTGAATGCGGCCGTCTCTAAAGCATAACCCCAAAAAGTTAGCGGTGAATTAGTAAGAGACATCATAGATCGTACCTTATCTAGTAAAGTATGATTACAACGTTCGGACACACCATTACGTTGTGGTGTTCCGGGTGGTGTGAGTTGCGAAACTATTCCGCATTGTTTCAAATGTAAACCAAACTCGTAACTCAAATATTCTCCTCCCGATCAGATCGTAGAAACTTTATTTTCTTGTTACGATGATTTTCCACTTCACTCTGAAATTCTTTGAACTTTTCAAATGTTTCAGACTTATGTTTCATTAAGTAGATATACCCATATCTGCTCAAATCATCTGTGAAGGTGAGAAAATAACGATACCCGCCGCGAGCCTCAATATTCATTGGTCCACATACATCAGTATGTATGATTTCCAACAAATCTGTTGCTCACTCCATAGTTCCTGAGAACGGCGTTTTAGTCATCTTGCCCATAAGGCACGGTTCGCAAATACCAAGTGATTCATAATCAAGTGATTCCAGAAGTCTATCAGTATGGAGTTTCTTCATGCGTTTTACACCAATATGACCCAAACGGCAGTGCCACAAATAAGTTGCACTATCATTATCAACTCTGCATCTTTTGGCTTCAACATTATGAATATGTGTATCACCACAATCGAGATTCAATAGAAATAAACCACTCTTCAAGGTTGCAAGACCATAAAAGATATTACTCATATAAATAGAACAACCATTATTCTCTGATTTAAATGAATAACCGTCTTGCATCAAACAAGATCCAGATATAATGTTCATGCTTAACGCTGGCATCAAATAACAGTTATTTAGGTCTAAAACTATTCCCGAAGGTAGATGTAGAGGTAGCGTGCCGACCGCGATCACATCGACTTTGGAACCATTTCCCACGCGCATCGTCACCTCATCCTTAGCCAATCTTCGCTTAATCCGTAGTCCCTGTTTCGAGTTGCAAATATTAGCAACAGAACCAGTATCAAATACCCAGGTGCTACTGTGAGCATTAGTAAGGTACACATCAATAACATGTATATCACATATACCTTTGTTCACCTTGCCATCCTTCTTATCCGCCAAATACTTGGGGCGGTTCCGCTTCCAGTGACCAGTCTTCTTGCAGTAGAAGCACTCAGTCTTAGGCTTAGGTCCAGATTTGGGTTTCTTCTCTTGAGCAGCAACTTGTTTGCCGTTCTTCTTAAAGTTCCCCTTCTTCTTCCCTTTACCATTTTTCTTGAAACTGGTGGTTTTGTTGACCATCAACACTTGATGCTCCTTTTTGATTTCTACCTTCGCAGCTTTTAGCATTGCGAAGAGCTCGAGAATAGACTTGTTCATCCCTTGCATATTATAGTTCATCACGAAGCTCTTGTGGCTTGGTGGCAGTGATTGAAGAATTCTGTCAATGACACTATCATCATGAAGATTAACTCCCAGTTGAATCAAGTGATTATTATACCCAGACATTTTGAGTATATGTTCACTGACAGAACTATTCTCTTCCATCTTGCAGCTATGGAACTTATTGGAGACTTCATATCTCTCAATCCAGGCATTTGCTTGAAATATTAACTTCAACTCCTGGAACATCTCATATGCTCCATGACGTTCAAAATGTCGTTGAAGTCCCGGTTCTAAGCCATAAAGCATGGCACACTGAACTATCGAGTAGTCATCAGCTTTGCTCTGCCAGACGTTCTTAACGTCGTCAGTTGCATCTGCAGCAGGCCTGGCACCCAGCGGTGCTTCCAGGACGTAATTCTTCTGTGCAGCAATGAGGATAATCCTCAAGTTACGGATCCAGTCCATGTAATTGCTACCATCATCTTTCAACTTATCTTTCTCAAGGAACGCATTAAAATTCAACGGAACAACAGCACGAGCCATCTATCTACAACAAACATAGACAAGAAAAATACTATCAGGTACTAAGTTCATGATAAATTTAAGTTCAATTAATCATATTACTAAGAACTCCCACTTAGATAGACATCCCTCTAATCATCTAAGTGATCACGTGATCCAAATCAACTAAACCATGTCCGATCATCACATGAGATGGAGTAGTTTTCAATGGTGAACATCACTATGTTGATCATATCTACTATATGATTCACGCTCGACCTTTCGGTCTCAGTGTTCCGAGGCCATATCTGTATATGCTAGGCTCGTCAAGTTTAACCTGAGTATTCCGGATGTGCAACTGTTTTGCACCCGTTGTATTTGAACATAGAGCCTATCACACCCGATCATCACATGGTGTCTCAGCACGAAGAACTTTTGCAACGGTGCATACTCAGGGAGAACACTTATACCTTGAAATTTAGTGAGAGATCATCTTATAATGCTACTGTCAATCAAAGCAAAATAAGATGCATAAAGGATAAACATCACATGCAATCAATATAAGTGATATGATATGGCCATCGTCATCTTGTGCTTGTGATCTCCATCTCCGAAACACCGTCATGATCACCATCGTCACCGGTGCGACACCTTGATCTCCATCATAGCATCGTTGTCGTTTCGCCACCTATTGATTCTACGACTATCGCTACCGCTTAGTGATAAAGTAAAGCAATTACAGGGCGATTGCATTGCATACAATAAAGCGACAACCATATGGCTCCTGCCAGTTGCCGATAACTCGGTTACAAAACATGATCATCTCATACAATAAAATATAGAATCACGTCTTGACCATATCACATCACAACATGCCCTGCAAAAACAAGTTAGACGTCCTCTACTTTGTTGTTGCAAGTTTTACGTGGCTGCTACGGGCAGAGAAAGAACCGTTCTCACCTACGCATCAAAGACCACAACGATAGTTCGTCAAGTTAGTGCTGTTTTAACCTTCTCAAAGACCGGGCGTAGCCACACTCGGTTCAACTAAAGTTGGAGAAACTTACACCTGCCAGCCACCTATGTGCAAAGCACGTCGGTAGAACCAGTCTCGCGTAAGTGTAAACGTAATGTCGGTCCGGGCCGCTTCATCCAACAATGCCGCCGAACCAAAGTATGACATGCTGGTAAGCAGTATGACTTGTATCGCCCACAACTCACTTGTGTTCTACTCGTGCATATAACATCTACGCATGCATCAAACCAGGCTCGGATGCCACTGTTGGGGAACGTAGTAATTTCATAAAATTTCCTACGCACACGCAAGATCATGGTGATGCATAGCAACGAGAGGGGAGAGTGTTGTCCACATACCCTCGTAGACCGAAAGCGGAAGTGTTAGCACAACGCGGTTGATGTAGTCGTACGTCTTCACGATCTGACCGATCAAGTTCCGAACGCACGGCACCTCCGAGTTCAGCACACGTTCAGCTCGATGACGTCCCTCGAACTCCGATCCAGCCGAGCTTTGAGGGAGAGTTCCGTCAGCACGACGGCGTGGTGACAATAATGATGTTCTACCGACGCAGGGCTTCGCCTAAGCACCACTATGATATTATCGAGGTGGAATATGGTGGAGGGGGGCACCGCACACGGCTAATAGATCTCAAGGATCAATTGTTGTGTCTAGAGGTGCCCCCCATGCCCCCGTATATAAAGGACCAAGGGGGGGGCGTCCAGGAGGAGGCGCGCCAGGGAGGAGTCCTACTCCCACCAGGAGTAGGACTCCCTCCTTTCCTTGTCCAAGTAGGAGAGGGGGAAGGAAGGGAAGAGAGGAGAGGAAGGAAAGGGGGGCGCCGGTCCCCTCCTTGTCCTATTCGAACTAGAGGGGGAGGGGGCACGCGGCCTGCCCTGGCCGCCCCTCCTCTGCTCCACTTTGGGCCCATGAGGCCCATTAACCCCCCCGGGGTTCCGGTAACCCCCCGGTACTCCGGTATACATCTGATAACCCTCGGAACCATTCCGGTGTCCGAATATAGTCGTCCAATATATCAATCTTTATGTCTTGACCATTTCGAGACTCCTCGTCATGTCCGTGATCACATCCGGGACTCCGAACTATCTTCGGTACATCAAAACATATAAACTCATAATATAACCATCATCTAACTTTAAGCGTGCGGACCCTACGGGTTCGAGAACTATGTAGACATGACCGAGACACGTCTCCGGTCAATAACCAATAGCAGAACATGGATGCTCATATTGTCTCCCACATATTCTACAAAGATTTTTATCGGTCAAACCGCATAACAACATATGTTGTTCCCTTTGTCATCGGTATGTTACTTGCCCGAGATTCGATCGTCGGTATCTCAATACCTAGTTCAATCTCGTTACCGGCAAGTCTCTTTACTCATTACGTAATGCATCATCCCGTAACTAACTCATTAGCTACATTGCTTGCAAGGCTTATAGTGATGTGCATTACCGAGAGGGCCCAGAGATACCTCTCCGACAATCAGAGTGACAAATCCTAATCTCGAAATACGCCAACTCAACATGTACCTTCGGAGACACCTGTAGAGCTCCTTTATAATCACCCAGTTACGTTGTGACGTTTAGTAGCACACAAAGTGTTCCTGCGCTAAACTGGAGTTGCATAATCTCATAGTTGTAGGAACATGTATAAGTCATGAAGAAAGCAATAGCAACATACTAAACGATAAAGTGCTAAGCTAACAGAATGGGTCAAGTCAATCACATCATTCTCCTAATGATGTGATCCCGTTAATCAAATGACAACTCATGTATATGGTTTAGGAAACACAACCATCTTTGATTAACGAGCTAGTCAAGTAGAGGCATACTGGTGACACTATGTTTGTCCATGTATTCACACATGTATTATGTTTCCGGTTAATACAATTTTAGCATGAATAATAAAATTTTATCATGATATAAGGAAATAAAAAATAACTTTATTATTGCCTATAGGGCATATTTCCTTCAGAGGCTTCTTCTCAATGGACTGAGTTGAAACATGTTGCGGATAATTTTACCTTGCCTAGAGATAAGGATAGGGCAAGGTGGAAGCTAAATCAGAAAGGTGATTTCAGAGTTAAAAACTTGTTTTGCACCTCAAATCCGGGTTACTTATGAATACAATATCATTTTGAACTTAAAGATATGAATGACGATTAAGATCTTTCTGTGGGCGATGTTAAAGTGTAGAATCCTGACTGAGATAATTTGGTGCAGAGAGGATGGGATGGTAATGAGTAGTGCCACTTATGTTGCAATAAAGATACAATGGATCACCTCTTTCTTTGGATGTAACATGACTAGATTAACTTAGCAGATTGTTGCTTATGCTCTTGACTTAAATAGATGCCCCGAACACACATCTGCTATGGTTGGTGATTGGATACAATATTTTCCTAGATCCCAACATATACCCGTGCTCTGTGGAGGACCAACATTTTGTTGAACTATCTAGAAAACTAGAAACAAAGCTTGCTTTGATAATAAAAATCCCTGTTGATCTTGTAGAGGAAATATATAGTAAATGTCATAGCATTAGCTACAAGGGTATGTTGCGGAAAATCCATGAGTAAAGAAGCATTGATGCTAGTGTGGAGACGATCAAACAGTCGGTGCAAGAGGCTTTCGCAAGAGGTGATGGCTAGATGACGAGGAGAAGAATTGTAGGATGATTTGCTAGATCAAGATGCTTGTTTGATAATATTATGTACTCAATTTGGGTGAAAAATTTTGAGGCCCCACCTTCGTGTCGTGCTTATGTTGCTAGGGCATTTCCAAATACTTTTCAGCTTATTTATTATGAGCTAGGATAGAGGAACTAGCCTTTTAGATTGGCTGATGCTGGTGATGTGCTGCAGATGGCAGCTTCTACTTTCTCTTCTTTCCTGTTTCAGTGTGTAAGGACCATGTTATGCTAGGGGTTTCTCTAATAGAAATCAATGAGGGAAGGCTCATAGGTTCATATTTAAAATACTAATTAAATCGGTTCGAACAACCAGTTAGGTAGTTTCGACAAAACTACTAATTATGTACCTTTAGCATGGCTTGTATATACTGTCGTAGAGCCACACAAGGAAAAAAACCAAAGATTCATTTGGAAGTCTATTTCGTTTCTTTTCCTAATAATAAAAGATGGAGGCTTTCATAGTTCTCCATACGTCATGTATTTATCACCGTTGATTTTATGGTAACCAATAAATATTGACGGTTGAGATTTGAAAGATGGATGGATCTGTTCCGATAAAAAAGCGATTGATCTTTCCTCAGGCACGACCTATCGATGGATGGATCCGTTCCCTCAAGAAAAAAAATCAATGTGAGTGATCTGTTCCTGCAAAAGACGCACGTCGATGGATCGGTCCGTTCCTGCAAAAGAAAAAGGAAATTTGATAATGTTTCTGAGGCGCACATGTTGTACACAACTTGAAAAACACCCTTGCTATGTTGCTACCAAAACAGACACGTCCAGCCCATATCGTATATGGTATACCACTATCAAAAGAGAGAGGAGGTAGAAACCATGGTGGGGACCAAGCCTCACGAGGAGGAGGAAAACGTGCGACTGTCGTCGACTGGGCGAGGGGTGCACTAGACTGGATCTCGGTGCTCACGTCCCCTCCCCGCATCGCCCTGTTGCTTCGCCGCCTTACTGCCGCGCATCGGCACCAGCCCGACACCTCTTTCATGGCTCGGAATCTTCTGCCCTCTAGGCTTTTCTTATTCAATCTGATCGTCTCTCCTTTGACCTATTTTGTTGTACGTGCAACTCGCGCTAGACCCGAGAGAGGCAAGGAAGGAGAGGTCGGTGACAAGAAGGACAGAGCGTAGGGGTTGGGGTGGATGAAGATGTCAGAGACGGTGGAGACGCCGTACTCGACGAGGCCGCCCCGTTGAATTTGATGGCCCTATGATGGCTGATAAACAGGGAGATGGTTTGCTCATGTATAAGAAACCGATGCATCATCGAGTGCCAACCATCGAGGATGACTCTGAGTACTAGCATCCTGTCTGTCCATACTAACTCGCCTGTCATGATCAGTGCCGCCTCCCTGTTCTCCACAGTCTCCGCTGCCACCACAGACCGTAAGAGCTGCCTACATCGCGACCATCAAGGTGTTTGCCCATTCTACAGTGCTGGTGGCGAGTGTGCGAGCGTGTTGCCTCCTGAACCAGATTTTCAAGGTGAGGTCTTACTATCAGCGTCATGAATATTTATTGCTCTCGATGCACATGTCCATGCAGTGCTTAACAAAAATCTGAGGATACACGCAATTGCAGGTTAGATAGAGCACAACAGCACACCGACGTTATCTTTTTGTGCGACTTTCTCAGTTTGTCTCATGATAGTTGGATGATGGGTTTGGAGGATCTAAGCATCTAGATGGAAGATAAAGAACAACCTTCTCGAACTCACATACTCCAGTGTTGTTCTCCTAAAGACTTTGCTATTCTGGCATCTGGATGGGGGATAAAGAACAAGATTCATCATTAGTGCATGAAAGGCCTTGCCTGGTTGGGGCTGAACGGGGTCAGCTGTAGTGTATCACTGTATGCCACTTGACCGGTCATTGTACAACATAAATAATTCAAGTTTTTCGCAGATTCCTTGCCTGGTCGGGGCCGAACGAGATCTGCTGTAGTGTATCAGTGTAAGCAATTCTTGTGTGTGTTTTCTTGCACTTTTTGGTCATGATTCTACAATTCTCCTTACGGACTTGCTTATGGTATTCTTGATTTACTAGATCCAATGGTAAGCTATTCTCAGTTTTTATTAAGGCTTGGTCATGAATTGATGGAATGCTACAAAATAGGCTGAAGGTATTTGTAGTCTATCCTTTTACACTCTCCATCCTTCCAGGCATTTTGGTTTTACAATTCGATTTGCTCATGTGCATGATACTGCAATGCATACGTTTATTTGTTAAAGTAGTCCATGTTGTCTCTGTAAAGTGAGTTTTGTGCGTAAGCACACCGCATGAGAGGTCCTAGATAAACCACTTGATATTATAAGTGATTAGTTTATAGGAATTTCTAGGCAATGAAGAAGCTAAGAAGGTTGCTGACAAGGTGTTCCATTGATCTGACCTTTAAGCTTTGCTTTCTTACTTGGCAGTCTCTATTATCTATTGTGTGTTTAAGCAAAATGTTTAAATCCTTGGACACAATTAACAATGGGATAATTAGTCTTGAAAAAGTAAGGGTATGTTTACGCTTATTATGATTGGGAACGGCATTTTAACAGGTGTAATCCCGTTGCAACGCACATGCATATGTGCTAGTATTTTTTTAAGTTTGTTACATTTCAAGAATAAAAATAAAATAGCAGAATGAGTCCTTACTTTTCAATTTGTAAATTTAAATGAGAAGATGGAGCTAATCCGGATCGGATCTCATTTCAGTTGATATGCCAACTTAATAAAACACTGTGCCAATAATAAAAAAACCACAGTAAGCTCAAACGAAAAGTACATCACATGCATGGTATACTTGTGTGGTTATTACTTTCTTTCCCACGCCTAGGATGAAAATCCTGACTCCTTTGATGGCTAGAATTAACCTTTATTTTATAGTGGCTACATACGGGTAACATAAATTTACTTAGAAGATTTTGTTCCGTTACATGCATGATTTTGGAACTAACCATAATTTCTCCTTCAGGCGCACAGTGAGTCCAAACACCTCTGTCATATCAATGTCTTTCCTCTCAACCCCTATTGGCAGTTCCCAGTCGAAATGGTACATCAAGTTTGCCAACATAAGCTCAACAGTCATGATTCCAAGGTTTATACCAGGGCATATCCTGCGTCCTGCCCCGAACGGCAAGAGTTTAAAATTACTCCCTACAAAGTTGACATGCACATCACGGCCTTCCTCTGTAAATCTTTCAGGTATGAATTCTTCACTTTCCTCCCATGAGCTAGAGTCTCTACCAATGGCCCATACATTGACAAAGACATGCGTCCCAGCAGGAATCATGTACCCATCGATGCTGCAGTCAGCCATGGCAAGGTGTGGAGCAAGTAAAGGTGCAACAGGATGAAATCGGAATGACTCCTTTAGGACTGCTCTTAGGTATGTCATACTGCTAATGTCGGCTTCATCAACAATTTCCTGTCCCTGGGGTACGATACTCCTTACCTCGTCTTGTAGCTTCCCAATCAGGCGGGGCCTCCTCATGAGCTCAGCCATTGTGAATTCGAGGGTGTTAGATGATGTGTCAGTTAAACCGAAAAATACATCCTGTGGATATCAATTAATTAGTACACTATAATAATTTTTATTTGTAATAATCTGGAAGGTATTATATTTACTTACGGTTAGGAGAGCTTTCATCTGCTCTCTTGTGAGACCATACTCGAGCTGAACAGACAAGAGAATATCGACGAAATTACTACCCTGGTTATCTAACACTGACTTGTCCTTGTTCTCATGATAATCGATCACCTTGTCCAGCAGATCGGCCCATCTATGCCTTAGTCTCTCAGCCTTTGCACGGACTGTCCTTTTAAGCAGTCCTACCCTAGACAATGTTGGGAAGTACTCCTCCACCTTGAACCCTCCTAGCAGCAGTGACGTATCATTGGTGAGGTCTTGGAACAACTTGCTCTGTCCTTCTTTTAGGAAGAATTCTCCGGACACGATGTGACATGCCATGTCATATGTGAATGTCTTGAGCAGCTCACTCATGTCCACCACACCAACGACTGCGGCGGCCTCATGAATCTTGGCCATCACCATGCTCACCTATGATGGCATGCACAATTGTTAGCAGAGGGCACAATGAAAGTGAATTTTATTTATTTTGTTTCTGACATGGTAAGTTTCTGAAAATGCTAAGAAGATTACCAACAAGGCTTGACAGTAGGAAATCATTGAATAAAAAGGGACGTCCTATCTGATGGTAACTGACATATTAACTAGAAAAAATCAAGCTCCCAATTTTTTTTAGAAATGTGGAATATCCTAACTAGTGGATGTTGTTTATTCATCAGTTAACTGGAGACCGTCTAAGCCCTGACCTCTCTTTTCTTGATTGTTGCTGGTGTTGAGTAGTATGAGCGTTTCCACGTTCCTATGTCTGATGGATTTTCAAGCCATGACCTTTCCTCTCGCAATTGCTAGGACCTCAGTGTGCCAATTGGATTGAGTTGGTTTCGAGACGAGAGTAGTTTTCCAGCTCCCGGGTACCTAGGCACCCTCTATGAACATTAAAATCAAAACAAATAGGAAAAAATCTAAAACTTTGCAGAATCAAAGATGGTCAAACTTTGTAGGCGCTTGCCAGTTTTCATACCAAAAAACCATTCGAGGAGCTCTACACACGAAAAAGATCTCAGTGCTTGAAGTTTTGAGCATTTTTAGCACTGAAATCTGAAACTCGTTCATACACCTTTCTCTACATAATATTTTGGCATGAAAACTTGCAAGAACCTACAAAGTTTGATCATCTTTGATGTTACAAAGTTTCAGATTTTTCTTTTTTGATTTTACTATTGGTAGACGGTGCCTAGGCACCGGGAGCTGTCACACCTTTCTATTTCGAGATTTCTTAATGAAGCACAAGCTATATTATTTACCCTCATGATCTATGGATAGCTTTTCTTTCAAATTAAGTTAAATATTAATTAAATATGATGATATATTTTTGTCCGACGGACCTGCACTACGCCGCCTTGTGGATAGACAGACCAGCCCATTTTCTAATTTTCTTCTGGTCAACTCGCCATCTAATTTTGATTTTTAACAATCCACAATTTTCTTCATCATCTTAAATATTAAGTTTTTTTGGTTTGGAAAGGATGAAGTTTATGCATTTTTCAATTTTATGTCTTCATAATGTTTTTCACGCCGAGATATTAAAAATAATTCTATCAAATGTGGTGTGGCGAAAACTAGAAAGTCATTGAAAGTTACCTCCTCCATGACGGCGCTGCGGAAAGACTGCACCTTTCTAACGCTCAGCATGTGGTTGGTGAGGAGCTTCCTTGCCTGCCGCCAGCCTTGGCCATATGGCGCAAAGCCGATGTTGGACGAGCCGTACATGAGGATGTCCGTGACCATGGAGTGTGGCCGTGATGCCAAGACATGGTCGTGCGTGCGCAGCACGGCCTCTGCGGCACGCGGCGACGATACGACGAGCGTTGGCACGGCGCCGAGACGGAGGAGCATCACGTCAGGGCCATACTTCCTGGCGAGGCTGCGGAGCGAGACGTGCGGGAGCGAGCCGAGGAGGTGCAGGTGGCCGATGATGGGCAGCGCCGGTGGTGATGGCGGGAGTCTGCCTGCAAGCTGTTGCCTTTTTCCTGTCTTCCAAGTGAACCAGTAATAAAACACAAACAAGAGGAAGAGCGGGAAGAGGAATAGAAACCATCCCGTCGGAGGCGTCTCTAGCATGACGAGATCTGCCATGGGAAGTTAATGTCTAGCACAGCACTTTCAGAAGCTATGCGGCGCAATTGTTCTTCTGAACCAGCTTAGTTTTATCATCGCAAACTCGATCAGTTGCTTATAAGCTAGCCAGGCAGAGTACTTGAAACGACAACCGCTGTGGGGTGCACTGAACTTGGAGCAATTAGTTAGGCGACAACGTAGCTTTCATTCTTAAAAACATACTGTACAAGGTAGTCTTTGGGTCTTGGTTACATGTTTTATGAACTTTCTGTGACCGCTCAAAAAAGAAAAAGTGGAAAATATAAGGGACCGGTTAGGGACAAGTTGGCTGAAAAAATAATTTGGGCACGTCCACTTTTCTCAGTGCAGCAAAATCAAAATCGACTTGCAATTATTTGGGCCAGTAAATTTTCTAGAGGAGCACTCGACTCTTTGCAACCACCAAACGGAAGCCTACTAAATACATGGGCATGGTCTGAAACATAACAGAAATTGACCCAATACCTGTTAAGACACAAGGCAAAAATAAAAATAAATGAACAGAAATAAAGGGAACAAAATAGGAAGTTTCCTAAAGAAGAATGAATTAGTGGCGTTGGTATTACCCGTTATGAAGAAAGAAAATAAAAAATAACAAAAATTACACACAATTTACATAGAAATTGCGCATTTTACATTAGCAAAAAATACACACATATAATACAACCGCTGGAGCTCTCGGCGCAATTGTTCTTCTGAACCAGCTTAGTTTATCATCACAAGCTCGATCGGTTGCTTATAAGCTAGTCAAGCAGAGTACTAAAACCAACAACCACTGTGGGGTGCACTGAACTTGGAGCAATTAATAAGGCGACAACGTAGCATTCATTCCTACACACATAGATCAATCAAGGATATAAATAGTTCAAACAATAAAAATTTAAAAAAAATAACAAGAAGTAATTCAATTTAAAAATGCAGTTAATTAAAAGATAAATATTATTCAGAGGATAAAGTTCAAACATAAAACTAATGGTTTCCAGTATAAATACGCGTATGCTTCAGAAAATTACTGAGTAGTTACACGTGCGCTTATTAATGTCGAAGTTGTGGATGCATCTCTAGAAAGTTGACAACATGCTCTGGAACATGTACCTTAGGCCTCTAAATATAAGAGGTATGGCGAGCATCGTCAGCCTCATCCTCGACAATATATTATGCATGATCGTAGAACAAGTCATCACCTCCCACAACGTCTCAAGTTCCCACCTATTTGCAGCTCCACGAACAATAACCCAACGAAGTTGGAGCACTCGAAATGACCCCTCCACATCCTTCCTAGCAGCTCCTTGCATTTATGCCAAGAGAAAACTTTTGCTACCTAGGCTCGGGGATAGTCATCATAAACTGCTGCCAGTAAGGATACATACTATCGGCAAGGTAGTACCCCATGATGTAATCATGGCCATTGACGGTGTAGTTGCACGACAGAGCATCTCGGCCCATCACAAGGTCTCTTAAACATCAGAGATCGCTGAAGCACGTTAATATCATTGTGAGACCCTGGCACAAAGAAAGCATGCCAAATCCAAAAGTCGTTTGATGCCACTGCTTCAAATATGACATGTTTGATGTGACCTTGGTACTAGTAGAGAAATGCCTAAACACATCCTATGCTAGTGGCGCGCCACACACTAGCCACTGGTATTATTCAAAATAAATGTGGTGTGGCCAAAATTGTGGTGTGCTAAAATATGCCCATGCCACTAGTAAGCTAGCCCCAGGGGTGGGACATGGCCCGAGTTACTAGTGGCATGCCAACATATAACAATGGCACTACTGATGTGTTGTTGGTGGTGTGCGAATAGTTTGCATGCCACTGGTATCAGCCAACTCAATTAAAAAAAAACGCCGACAAAATTTACTAGTGGCATGTGGCCTAGAAGCGACGCCACCAGGCCCGACCCAAAACCAAGCCCGACCTAGCCCGCTGTCCTCCTCGTCCTTCATTCTGTCTCGCGTCTCTCACCCGACTCTCTCACTAGTGACAATACATTTTCCCAAAGAATATACACTTCTCTTTTTGCGAGATCAGAGAGAACAAACTTTAGCTATGTGATGTTCACTCTAGAAGGTGGAGGTCAGACTGATCGACAGTAATATAAGAGAAATGGTAATTCGATTCCGATTCTTTGCTCTTCAATCATGCATCACAAGAGCTATGCATGGATGTCAGTTAGCGAGCAATATGCATGTGTAATAACCAGTCAACCAATAGTTTGAGCGTGGGTAAGTCGTCAACATCTCCCGCATGCTCATGAAAGCACAGGACTGAGACTAGCATGAGCCGTTGCCTGCAGCTAGTGCGTGTGTGGAAGAGAATGGATCCGGACACTCATGCATCATGTGCCACCTGCAGGCTGCAGCTAATGCGTGTGTGGATGAGAATGGCTCCGGACAGTGAACGTACGGGTCGACGGACACCCACAGAAAGAAAGGAAACAAAAAAAACAGAGGAAAGCATTGAAAAGCAAGAAAGAAAAAACCGAAGAAAAGAAAAGAAGAAATATGTGTAAAAGACGGTTCTTTTCCTTCTAGTAGGTCGCGTCCTACATATTGTACACGGACTCGATGTTGGCGCAGTGGCTAAGAGTGCTACCAAGCAACGAGGAGATCGCAAAACCGGTCCCTCGCGCGCACCTATTTTTAACTATTTTGTCGAAAATATGCGCTAGTGGGCCAGCCCGATTATCTAGCACTTGATGAGAGAGGTCCTTCTGCCTCGCTGAATGTGAGGTATAGCACTCGTGCAATTTCAGAGTAAAATAAAAAATTCGGATATGACGCTAAAAACCTCGAGGAAGCTTGAAGTGGGCCTTAGAAAAAAAATAAGCTACCTAATGTGGGCCCTCTAGGGAGCAAGGATTGGTGACTAGCGTCCTTCTCTAGCCGAACTGCGCTAAGCCCCTCCGCCCCCCCCCCCCCCCCCTCTATCTCTGTGTGAAATGAGGGCACTAGATAATGGGGCTCAGTGGACTCTTGTTCACAAACACGTCCGGACGTGTGGGCGGACAGTAGCCAATGGAGCCCATATTTCTGCCTGGGCAACGACGTCCTCATTTCCATGCATTCCCATACACATAGATGTAAAAAAAATCAGCAATAAATAATTCAAATTAAAAATGCATAGTTAATTCAGACATAAATACCATTCAGAGGATAACGCTCAAATAGAAAACTAATGGTTTCCTACATGAATCCAGATATGCTTCACAAGATCATCGAGTAGTTACACATGCGGTTATTAATGTCGAAGTTTTTGACGCATCTATAGAAAGATGACGATATGCTCTGGATTTTCTTTTAGGAGGCGAACATGTATAAAATATCAGAGGTATGGCGAGCATCGTCAGCCTCTTCCTTTACATTTATGTTATGCATGATCATACAACAAGCCATCACTGTCCACAGCATCTCAAGATCCCATATATTTGCAGCTCCACGAACAATACCCCAACGAAGTTGGAGCACTCGAAATGCCAACCGCAAGGTCTCTTTAACAACGGAGATCGCTGAAGCATGTTGATATCATTGTGAGACCCTGGCATGCCAAATCCGTAAGTCATGTGGCGTGGCTTCTAGTCCGCATGCCACTAGTACATTTTTTCTCAAAGAGTACACACATTTTTTTGGCGGGATCAAATAAACAAACTTTAGCTATGTGACGCTCACTCTAGAAGGTGGAGGTCAGAATGATCGACAGACGACAGTACTATAAGAGAAAGGGTAATTGGATTCCGATTCTTTGCCCTTAAATCACGGATCACACGAGCTATGCATGTGTAATAACTAGTCAACCAATGGTTTGAGCGTTGGTAACTCGTCAACATCTCCCTCATGCTCTTGGAAGCACAGTACTGAGACTAGCAGGAGCCGTTGCCTGCAGCTAGTGCAGAATGGATCCGGACACTCGTCCATCATGGGATACATACCTGCAGCTAGTGCGTGTGTGGAAGAGAATGGATGCGAAGACTCGTGCATCATGTGCTACCTGCAGCTAGTGCGTTTCTGTAGAGGAGAATGGCTCCGCACAGTGAACGTACGGGTCGACGGATACCCACGGAAACCCGGACAGCCTCAGTGCAAAATTCCAAAGCAAGACCGAACTGGCATCGGTATCAAATTTTGGCATGGCCAAGAGACTGCAGACAGGAGCAGTTGCCTCGGTTGGCTCCCATGAATAACACATTTTAGTGATGATACTTCCAGGAGTTTACTTCTGTCGAGTTCTTAATTTCTCTAACCTCTAAGCTCAGTTCAAAGCTAGGACACTTATTTTGAATCGGAGGAAGTAACATTTAGAGCATTTACAACTGGATACAACAAATCCGACCCTTCAAATGCCCGTGGACGCCGGGCAGTGACCGATGAGACCTCAAATTAGCGTTTCCAGAACCAGATACCTCAATTACGAATCCTCAAATCCATACAATTACATGCACATGAAACCTAAACTTCAGCGGACGTTGTCCGACAGCTGGCTGCGCCCCTTGAAATGTCGGTGCGATCGTCGACGAGGTATAGTAGGACATGGGACATGCACCGGCTCACGGGACTCGAGGCGCCGCCATCTCCCATGCCCTACTCTTCCTTGCCGGAGGTCGTCACCTGCACGTTGCCGATCAAAGTGAGGTCGACGATGGATCCGTCATGGTCAGAGGCCAAGAAATCCACCACGAGGCGGTTGCGGCACCTGGGGTTGTCCGCCATTTGAGGCGAGTATGAGGCGGCCGGCTGTAGATGCTCTTACTTCTGATGTTGAAACTTTCTGATAATAGACGGTTGTGTGCAACAATCGATAGAGGCCGGAAATGAGAAGGATTTCCATAAAACTCTGATGGTTCCTTCTCTGAATGAAGGAAAGACTCCATGTGAGCTAGCTCAGCAAAGGCCTTCTCTGACTATGCCAATCTGGAAGAGCTCCTGTAGATGATCAAGTGAAGAACGTCTCTAACTGAGTATCCAACATTCACTTAATTTGCTCTCCAGAATGCATTGAACATGCATGAGGCGACATGAATGGTATATGTGGCCACGTGGGGCAATGAAAGGAGTCACTAATTGATTAAATAACTAGTACGTCAAGGATCCTGGCTCCCCGGCTGTCCTATAAATACCCGCACAACTAACCAACAAAGATGCACCAAGCAAGAGTGTCTTCAAACACAACTGTTAAAACATCTGTCCATTACCTATCAGTTCCACAAATTGCCTTCTATCCTACTTCATATAACACCCTGCCCAGCTCATGCAATATGGCTCTTGGTACTCTGGTTATCATGGTCACCATGCTGGTGTATTTTCTCTGGAAAAATAAAAGAGTGCTATTGTCCCAGAAGCAACGGGGGCGACGATGCAGGCTGCCCCCGGGGCCTGCGGCACTGCCCATCATTGGCAACATGCATCAGGTGATTCTGAGCAAGCCGGCGGTGTTCCGATGGATCCATGGCCTGCTCAAGGAGATGACACAGACATCATGTGCCTCCGTCTCGGAGCTACCCATGTCATTGTTGTAGCATGTCCACAGATAGCCTCTGAGGTACTACGAAAAAATGATGAAGTTTTTGCCTCCCGTCCCACCACCTTCGCCTCGGGCATATTCAGCTTCGGGTACAAGGGCTCCATCTTCTCACCATATGGAGACCAGTGGAAGAAGATGAGGCGTGTCCTTACTGTTGAGATTCTCGCCTCGTCCATGGAGCGAAAGCTCCACCACCTCCAGAAAGAGGAGTACGACCACCTTGTGAGGTACATTAATAAAACTCATTGCAGCGACATGGCATGTCCAGGCAACATTGTCAACGTCCGTCATGTAACCCAACACTTCGTTGGTAACATGATAAGAAGGCTTGTGTTCGGTAAAAGATACTTTAGTGACCTACCAGCTTCATCCACTAGTGGGCCTGGACATGATGAGGTGGCACATGTTGCCGCTCTCTTCACGGCCCTCAACCATCTCTACAGCTTTTGTGTGTCCGACTACTTCCCTGCCCTCATAGGCCTCGACTTGGATGGCCATGAAAAGGTTTCCAAGGTTGCCATGCAAACAATCAACCGGTTGCATGATCCTATTATAGAGGAGTGGATGCGTGAAAGGTCATCCACTCTTGAGAAAGGGCCCCGAGACTTTTTGGACGTTCTGGTTCATCTTAAAGATGCAGAGGGACAACCAATGCTTTCCCTAGAAGACATTAGAGCACAAACAGCGGTTAGTATGTCATCTTGACCTCAATAAAAAGTTTCTTCATTGTTCTTCGATCCATTTTATCTGTGTATTGACCTTTTCTGTTGCGTTATACTGATTACTTTATTTATTCTCAAATCTATGGATGTACCTAGGAAATGATCTTTGCAGCAGTCGATAACCCATCTAATGCGGTTGAGTGGGCACTCGCTGAGATGATAAACATGCCAGAGATCATGCAGAAAGCAACCGACGAACTCGATGCCGTTGTCGGTAAAGATAGACTGGTGCAGGAGTCTGACATTCCTCAGCTAAACTATCTCAAATCGTGCATCCGGGAGGCCTTCCGCTTACACACATACCATGCTCTTAACGTACCCCATGTCACCATGGCGGACACAACAATTGCTGGCTACACCATCCCCAAGGATAGCCACATACTTTTAAGCCGGCTTGGACTTGGCCGCAATCCCAAGATTTGGACTGAACCACTGGAGTTTCACCCTGAGAGGCATTTGAACACTGGGAATGTACTTGTCACTGATCCAGGCCTACGTTTCATTTCATTTAGCAGTGGGAGGAGGGGTTGTCCTGGGATTTCACTTGGTACCTCTATGACAATGATGTTGTTCGCAAGGATGTTGCAGGGATTCACTTGGACAAAGCCTCCCGACGTTAAGAGTATGAGTCTCCAAGAACGCAATGCGGGCCTTGCACTAGCTGAACCCCTTGTTCTGCAAGCTACACCACGATTGGCTGCACATCTCTATATATGATCCAATTAAATAGATTTAATATGCGTTTTCTCATTTATGTGTCAATAAAATGTATCTGGAACTAGTGTATGTTACATGTTTCTGGCGCTACGTTCAGTTCTCTTTTAATATTATGACACTGCATGTGTGCAGAAACAAAGAAGCAATCGATGGTTGCATCACTAATGTAATGTGTGTACTTATCATTATGTAAAACAAAACCTCTGTATTTTCCATTATGGTGTACCATGAAATAATCCTTGGAATTGCACAAAAGTTTTATGTTTATGTTGTATACATGCCTGGCTGTACAATTGTGTGCCCAGCTTTGACCCCGTCTTACAATTATGTCATTCATGCATCAATATGTTATGTATTGCCAACTTATTGTTCTATGAACTAAGTTTTTTCATATTCTATTAACTAGGGTTTTTTTGTGAGAAATCTTTTCTTCTGAGATATAAAAGCTGTATCATGATGCATTTTAGTAGAAAGAAACTTATACACAATGATTAACGAGCCGGGCAGGTTCGCCATCACCGAAATGGCGAAAAAAGGGAAAATGCTCATCCTAATCAGGCTCAAGGCCCGGTTCATTTCCCTTTGAAACAACCAAAATTCTGAAGAACTAGACTGCGGCAGATTCTGCTTAATATTCAAGTTAAACAGGTTGTCCGAAGAAATGGCTTGGTGCTTGAAAACGATGTGAGAATTCTAATTTTGGAAGTAATTTTCTAGTTTTCATACGTTTAATGAATTGTATTATGCAGGACAGTGTATTGTCAGGCTAGTGGTTATTGTTGATAATGCTACGAGTAAGTTCTTGCTGTTTGGTTTGTACTGTCAGCTTTTCGTTTATTGCTGCAGGTCCTTCATTTCATTAATTTCACTTCATTTCATCAGTGCAACAACAAAGACAGAAAGAAAAATTTATTTCTGAATTACGCGGGCAAAGTTGCTATAGTAATTATACTTTTCGGCATAAACTGCAAACTGGTCTAAATAACAGAATCATCGTTATCCACAGGTGTTTATGGAATAGACTACCTACATGTGGCATAGATCATATCATACATCGTACAATTTGCATCCATGCAATGAATTCCATATCTAGTATTGCAAAAGGAAAAAAAATATAACCATCATCTAACTTTAAGCGTGCGGACCCTACGGGTTCGAGAACTATGTAGACATGACCGAGACACGTCTCCGGTCAATAACCAATAGCAGAACATGGATGCTCATATTGTCTCCCACATATTCTACGAAGATTTTTATCGGTCAAACCGCATAACAACATATGTTGTTCCCTTTGTCATCGGTATGTTACTTGCCCGAGATTCGATCGTCGGTATCTCAATACCTAGTTCAATCTCGTTACCGGCAAGTCTCTTTACTCATTACGTAATGCATCATCCCGTAACTAACTCATTAGCTACATTGCTTGCAAGGCTTATAGTGATGTGCATTACCGAGAGGGCCCAGAGATACCTCTCCGACAATCAGAGTGACAAATCCTAATCTCGAAATACGCCAACTCAACATGTACCTTCAGAGACACCTGTAGAGCTCCTTTATAATCACCCAGTTACGTTGTGACGTTTAGTAGCACACAAAGTGTTCCTGCGCTAAACTGGAGTTGCATAATCTCATAGTTGTAGGAACATGTATAAGTCATGAAGAAAGCAATAGCAACATACTAAACGATCAAGTGCTAAGCTAACAGAATGGGTCAAGTCAATCACATCATTCTCCTAATGATGTGATCCCGTTAATCAAATGACAACTCATGTATATGGTTTAGGAAACACAACCATCTTTGATTAACGAGCTAGTCAAGTAGAGGCATACCGGTGACACTATGTTTGTCCATGTATTCACACATGTATTATGTTTCCGGTTAATACAATTTTAGCATGAATAATAAAATTTTATCATGATATAAGGAAATAAAAAATAACTTTATTATTGCCTATAGGGCATATTTCCTTCAGAGGCTTCTTCTCAATGGACTGAGTTGAAACATGTTGCGGATAATTTTACCTTGCCTAGAGATAAGGATAGGGCAAGGTGGAAGCTAAATCAGAAAGGTGATTTCAGAGTTAAAAACTTGTTTTGCACCTCAAATCCGGGTTACTTATGAATACAATATCATTTTGAACTTAAAGATATGAATGACGATTAAGATCTTTCTGTGGGCGATGTTAAAGTGTAGAATCCTGACTGAGATAATTTGGTGCAGAGAGGATGGGATGGTAATGAGTAGTGCCACTTATGTTGCAATAAAGATACAATGGATCACCTCTTTCTTTGGATGTAACATGACTAGATTAACTTAGCAGATTGATGCTTATGCTCTTGACTTAAATAGATGCCCCGAACACACATCTGCTATGGTTGGTGATTGGATACAATATTTTCCTAGATCCCAACATATACCCGTGCTCTGTGGAGGACCAACATTTTGTTGAACTATCTAGAAAACTAGAAACAAAGCTTGCTTTGATAAAAAAAATCCTTGTTGATCTTGTAGAGGAAATATATAGTAAATGTCATAGCATTAGCTACAAGGGTATGTTGCGGAAAATCCATGAGTAAAGAAGCATTGATGCTAGTGTGGAGACGATCAAACAGTCGGTGCAAGAGGCTTTCGCAAGAGGTGATGGCTAGATGACGAGGAGAAGAATTGTAGGATGATTTGCTAGATCAAGATGCTTGTTTGATAATATTATGTACTCAATTTGGGTGAAAAATTTTGAGGCCCCACCTTCGTGTCGTGCTTATGTTGCTAGGGCATTTCCAAATACTTTTCAGCTTATTTATTATGAGCTAGGATAGAGGAACTAGCCTTTTAGATTGGCTGATGCTGGTGATGTGCTGCAGATGGCAGCTTCTACTTTCTCTTCTTTCCTGTTTCAGTGTGTAAGGACCATGTTATGCTAGGGGTTTCTCTAATAGAAATCAATGAGGGAAGGCTCATAGGTTCATATTTAAAATACTAATTAAATCGGTTCGAACAACCAGTTAGGTAGTTTCGACAAAACTACTAATTATGTACCTTTAGCATGGCTTGTATATACTGTCGTAGAGCCACACAAGGAAAAAAACCAAAGATTCATTTGGAAGTCTATTTCGTTTCTTTTCCTAATAATAAAAGATGGAGGCTTTCATAGTTCTCCATACGTCATGTATTTATCACCGTTGATTTTATGGTAACCAATAAATATTGACGGTTGAGATTTGAAAGATGGATGGATCTGTTCCGATAAAAAAGCGATTGATCTTTCCTCAGGCACGACCTATCGATGGATGGATCCGTTCCCTCAAGAAAAAAAATCAATGTGAGTGATCTGTTCCTGCAAAAGACGCACGTCGATGGATCGGTCCGTTCCTGCAAAAGAAAAAGGAAATTTGATAATGTTTCTGAGGCGCACATGTTGTACACAACTTGAAAAACACCCTTGCTATGTTGCTACCAAAACAGACACGTCCAGCCCATATCGTATATGGTATACCACTATCAAAAGAGAGAGGAGGTAGAAACCATGGTGGGGACCAAGCCTCACGAGGAGGAGGAAAACGTGCGACTGTCGTCGACTGGGCGAGGGGTGCACTAGACTGGATCTCGGTGCTCACGTCCCCTCCCCGCATCGCCCTGTTGCTTCGCCGCCTTACTGCCGCGCATCAGCACCAGCCCGACACCTCTTTCATGGCTCGGAATCTTCTGCCCTCTAGGCTTTTCTTATTCAATCTGATCGTCTCTCCTTTGACCTATTTTGTTGTACGTGCAACTCGCGCTAGACCCGAGAGAGGCAAGGAAGGAGAGGTCGGTGACAAGAAGGACAGAGCGTAGGGGTTGGGGTGGATGAAGATGTCAGAGACGGTGGAGACGCCGTACTCGACGAGGCCGCCCCGTTGAATTTGATGGCCCTATGATGGCTGATAAACAGGGAGATGGTTTGCTCATGTATAAGAAACCGATGCATCATCGAGTGCCAACCATCGAGGATGACTCTGAGTACTAGCATCCTGTCTGTCCATACTAACTCGCCTGTCATGATCAGTGCCGCCTCCCTGTTCTCCACAGTCTCCGCTACCACCACAGACCGTAAGAGCTGCCTACATCACGACCATCAAGGTGTTTGCCCATTCTACAGTGCTGGTGGCGAGTGTGCGAGCGTGTTGCCTCCTGAACCAGATTTTCAAGGTGAGGTCTTACTATCAGCATCATGAATATTTATTGCTCTCGATGCACATGTCCATGCAGTGCTTAACAAAAATCTGAGGATACACGCAATTGCAGGTTAGATAGAGCACAACAGCACACCGACGTTATCTTTTTGTGCGACTTTCTCAGTTTGTCTCATGATAGTTGGAGGATGGGTTTGGAGGATCTAAGCATCTAGATGGAAGATAAAGAACAACCTTCTCGAACTCACATACTCCAGTGTTGTTCTCCTAAAGACTTTGCTATTCTGGCATCTGGATGGGGGATAAAGAACAAGATTCATCATTAGTGCATGAAAGGCCTTGCCTGGTTGGGGCTGAACGGGGTCAGCTGTAGTGTATCACTGTATGCCACTTGACCGGTCATTGTACAACATAAATAATTCAAGTTTTTCGCAGATTCCTTGCCTGGTCGGGGCCGAACGAGATCTGCTGTAGTGTATCAGTGTAAGCAATTCTTGTGTGTGTTTTCTTGCACTTTTTGGTCATGATTCTACAATTCTCCTTACGGACTTGCTTATGGTATTCTTGATTTACTAGATCCAATGGTAAGCTATTCTCAGTTTTTATTAAGGCTTGGTCATGAATTGATGGAATGCTACAAAATAGGCTGAAGGTATTTGTAGTCTATCCTTTTACACTCTCCATCCTTCCAGGCATTTTGGTTTTACAATTCGATTTGCTCATGTGCATGATACTGCAATGCATACGTTTATTTGTTAAAGTAGTCCATGTTGTCTCTGTAAAGTGAGTTTTGTGCGTAAGCACACCGCATGAGAGGTCCTAGATAAACCACTTGATATTATAAGTGATTAGTTTATAGGAATTTCTAGGCAATGAAGAAGCTAAGAAGGTTGCTGACAAGGTGTTCCATTGATCTGACCTTTAAGCTTTGCTTTCTTACTTGGCAGTCTCTATTATCTATTGTGTGTTTAAGCGAAATGTTTAAATCCTTGGACACAATTAACAATGGGATAATTAGTCTTGAAAAAGTAAGGGTATGTTTACGCTTATTATGATTGGGAGCGGCATTTTAACAGGTGTAATCCCGTTGCAACGCACATGCATATGTGCTAGTATTTTTTTAAGTTTGTTACATTTCAAGAATAAAAATAAAATAGCAGAATGAGTCCTTACTTTTCAATTTGTAAATTTAAATGAGAAGATGGAGCTAATCCGGATCGGATCTCATTTCAGTTGATATGCCAACTTAATAAAACACTGTGCCAATAATAAAAAAACCACAGTAAGCTCAAACGAAAAGTACATCACATGCATGGTATACTTGTGTGGTTATTACTTTCTGTCCCACGCCTAGGATGAAAATCCTGACTCCTTTGATGGCTAGAATTAACCTTTATTTTATAGTGGCTACATACGGGTAACATAAATTTACTTAGAAGATTTTGTTCCGTTACATGCATGATTTTGGAACTAACCATAATTTCTCCTTCAGGCGCACAGTGAGTCCAAACACCTCTGTCATATCAATGTCTTTCCTCTCAACCCCTATTGGCAGTTCCCAGTCGAAATGGTACATCAAGTTTGCCAACATAAGCTCAACAGTCATGATTCCAAGGTTTATACCAGGGCATATCCTGCGTCCTGCCCCGAACGGCAAGAGTTTAAAATTACTCCCTACAAAGTTGACATGCACATCACGGCCTTCCTCTGTAAATCTTTCAGGTATGAATTCTTCACTTTCCTCCCATGAGCTAGAGTCTCTACCAATGGCCCATACATTGACAAAGACATGCGTCCCAGCAGGAATCATGTACCCATCGATGCTGCAGTCAGCCATGGCAAGGTGTGGAGCAAGTAAAGGTGCAACAGGATGAAATCGGAATGACTCCTTTAGGACTGCTCTTAGGTATGTCATACTGCTAATGTCGGCTTCATCAACAATTTCCTGTCCCTGGGGTACGATACTCCTTACCTCGTCTTGTAGCTTCCCAATCAGGCGGGGCCTCCTCATGAGCTCAGCCATTGTGAATTCGAGGGTGTTAGATGATGTGTCAGTTAAACCGAAAAATACATCCTGTGGATATCAATTAATTAGTACACTATAATAATTTTTATTTGTAATAATCTGGAAGGTATTATATTTACTTACGGTTAGGAGAGCTTTCATCTGCTCTCTTGTGAGACCATACTCGAGCTGAACAGACAAGAGAATATCGACGAAATTACTACCCTGGTTATCTAACACTGACTTGTCCTTGTTCTCATGATAATCGATCACCTTGTCCAGCAGATCGGCCCATCTATGCCTTAGTCTCTCAGCCTTTGCACGGACTGTCCTTTTAAGCAGTCCTACCCTAGACAATGTTGGGAAGTACTCCTCCACCTTGAACCCTCCTAGCAGCAGTGACGTATCATTGGTGAGGTCTTGGAACAACTTGCTCTGTCCTTCTTTTAGGAAGAATTCTCCGGACACGATGTGACATGCCATGTCATATGTGAATGTCTTGAGCAGCTCACTCATGTCCACCACACCAACGACTGCGGCGGCCTCATGAATCTTGGCCATCACCATGCTCACCTATGATGGCATGCACAATTGTTAGCAGAGGGCACAATGAAAGTGAATTTTATTTATTTTGTTTCTGACATGGTAAGTTTCTGAAAATGCTAAGAAGATTACCAACAAGGCTTGACAGTAGGAAATCATTGAATAAAAAGGGACGTCCTATCTGATGGTAACTGACATATTAACTAGAAAAAATCAAGCTCCCAATTTTTTTTAGAAATGTGGAATATCCTAACTAGTGGATGTTGTTTATTCATCAGTTAACTGGAGACCGTCTAAGCCCTGACCTCTCTTTTCTTGATTGTTGCTGGTGTTGAGTAGTATGAGCGTTTCCACGTTCCTATGTCTGATGGATTTTCAAGCCATGACCTTTCCTCTCGCAATTGCTAGGACCTCAGTGTGCCAATTGGATTGAGTTGGTTTCGAGACGAGAGTAGTTTTCCAGCTCCCGGGTACCTAGGCACCCTCTATGAACATTAAAATCAAAACAAATAGGAAAAAATCTAAAACTTTGCAGAATCAAAGATGGTCAAACTTTGTAGGCGCTTGCCAGTTTTCATACCAAAAAACCATTCGAGGAGCTCTACACACGAAAAAGATCTCAGTGCTTGAAGTTTTGAGCATTTTTAGCACTGAAATCTGAAACTCGTTCATACACCTTTCTCTACATAATATTTTGGCATGAAAACTTGCAAGAACCTACAAAGTTTGATCATCTTTGATGTTACAAAGTTTCAGATTTTTTTTTTGATTTTACTATTGGTAGACGGTGCCTAGGCACCGGGAGCTGTCACACCTTTCTATTTCGAGATTTCTTAATGAAGCACAAGCTATATTATTTACCCTCATGATCTATGGATAGCTTTTCTTTCAAATTATGTTAAATATTAATTAAATATGATGATATATTTTTGTCCGACGGACCTGCACTACGCCGCCTTGTGGATAGACAGACCAGCCCATTTTCTAATTTTCTTCTGGTCAACTCGCCATCTAATTTTGATTTTTAACAATCCACAATTTTCTTCATCATCTTAAATATTAAGTTTTTTTGGTTTGGAAAGGATGAAGTTTATGCATTTTTCAATTTTATGTCTTCATAATGTGTTTCACGCCGAGATATTAAAAATAATTCTATCAAATGTGGTGTGGCGAAAACTAGAAAGTCATTGAAAGTTACCTCCTCCATGACGGCGCTGCGGAAAGACTGCACCTTTCTAACGCTCAGCATGTGGTTGGTGAGGAGCTTCCTTGCCTGCCGCCAGCCTTGGCCATATGGCGCAAAGCCGATGTTGGACGAGCCGTACATGAGGATGTCCGTGACCATGGAGTGTGGCCGTGATGCCAAGACATGGTCGTGCGTGCGCAGCACGGCCTCTGCGGCACGCGGCGACGATACGACGAGCGTTGGCACGGCGCCGAGACGGAGGAGCATCACGTCAGGGCCATACTTCCTGGCGAGGCTGCGGAGCGAGACGTGCGGGAGCGAGCCGAGGAGGTGCAGGTGGCCGATGATGGGCAGCGCCGGTGGTGATGGCGGGAGTCTGCCTGCAAGCTGTTGCCTTTTTCCTGTCTTCCAAGTGAACCAGTAATAAAACACAAACAAGAGGAAGAGCGGGAAGAGGAATAGAAACCATCCCGTCGGAGGCGTCTCTAGCATGACGAGATCTGCCATGGGAAGTTAATGTCTAGCACAGCACTTTCAGAAGCTATGCGGCGCAATTGTTCTTCTGAACCAGCTTAGTTTTATCATCGCAAACTCGATCAGTTGCTTATAAGCTAGCCAGGCAGAGTACTTGAAACGACAACCGCTGTGGGGTGCACTGAACTTGGAGCAATTAGTTAGGCGACAACGTAGCTTTCATTCTTAAAAACATACTGTACAAGGTAGTCTTTGGGTCTTGGTTACATGTTTTATGAACTTTCTGTGACCGCTCAAAAAAGAAAAAGTGGAAAATATAAGGGACCGGTTAGGGACAAGTTGGCTGAAAAAATAATTTGGGCACGTCCACTTTTCTCAGTGCAGCAAAATCAAAATCGACTTGCAATTATTTGGGCCAGTAAATTTTCTAGAGGAGCACTCGACTCTTTGCAACCACCAAACGGAAGCCTACTAAATACATGGGCATGGTCTGAAACATAACAGAAATTGACCCAATACCTGTTAAGACACAAGGCAAAAATAAAAATAAATGAACAGAAATAAAGGGAACAAAATAGGAAGTTTCCTAAAGAAGAATGAATTAGTGGCGTTGGTATTACCCGTTATGAAGAAAGAAAATAAAAAATAACAAAAATTACACACAATTTACATAGAAATTGCGCATTTTACATTAGCAAAAAATACACACATATAATACAACCGCTGGAGCTCTCGGCGCAATTGTTCTTCTGAACCAGCTTAGTTTATCATCACAAGCTCGATCGGTTGCTTATAAGCTAGTCAAGCAGAGTACTAAAACCAACAACCACTGTGGGGTGCACTGAACTTGGAGCAATTAATAAGGCGACAACGTAGCATTCATTCCTACACACATAGATCAATCAAGGATATAAATAGTTCAAACAATAAAAATTTAAAAAAAATAACAAGAAGTAATTCAATTTAAAAATGCAGTTAATTAAAAGATAAATATTATTCAGAGGATAAAGTTCAAACATAAAACTAATGGTTTCCAGTATAAATACGCGTATGCTTCAGAAAATTACTGAGTAGTTACACGTGCGCTTATTAATGTCGAAGTTGTGGATGCATCTCTAGAAAGTTGACAACATGCTCTGGAACATGTACCTTAGGCCTCTAAATATAAGAGGTATGGCGAGCATCGTCAGCCTCATCCTCGACAATATATTATGCATGATCGTAGAACAAGTCATCACCTCCCACAACGTCTCAAGTTCCCACCTATTTGCAGCTCCACAAACAATAACCCAACGAAGTTGGAGCACTCGAAATGACCCCTCCACATCCTTCCTAGCAGCTCCTTGCATTTATGCCAAGAGAAAACTTTTGCTACCTAGGCTCGGGGATAGTCATCATAAACTGCTGCCAGTAAGGATACATACTATCGGCAAGGTAGTACCCCATGATGTAATCATGGCCATTGACGGTGTAGTTGCACGACAGAGCATCTCGGCCCATCACAAGGTCTCTTAAACATCAGAGATCGCTGAAGCACGTTAATATCATTGTGAGACCCTGGCACAAAGAAAGCATGCCAAATCCAAAAGTCGTTTGATGCCACTGCTTCAAATATGACATGTTTGATGTGACCTTGGTACTAGTAGAGAAATGCCTAAACACATCCTATGCTAGTGGCGCGCCACACACTAGCCACTGGTATTATTCAAAATAAATGTGGCGTGGCCAAAATTGTGGTGTGCTAAAATATGCCCATGCCACTAGTAAGCTAGCCCCAGGGGTGGGACATGGCCCGAGTTACTAGTGGCATGCCAACATATAACAATGGCACTACTGATGTGTTGTTGGTGGTGTGCGAATAGTTTGCATGCCACTGGTATCAGCCAACTCAATTAAAAAAAAACGCCGACAAAATTTACTAGTGGCATGTGGCCTAGAAGCGACGCCACCAGGCCCGACCCAAAACCAAGCCCGACCTAGCCCGCTGTCCTCCTCGTCCTTCATTCTGTCTCGCGTCTCTCACCCGACTCTCTCACTAGTGACAATACATTTTCCCAAAGAATATACACTTCTCTTTTTGCGAGATCAGAGAGAACAAACTTTAGCTATGTGATGTTCACTCTAGAAGGTGGAGGTCAGACTGATCGACAGTAATATAAGAGAAATGGTAATTCGATTCCGATTCTTTGCTCTTCAATCATGCATCACAAGAGCTATGCATGGATGTCAGTTAGCGAGCAATATGCATGTGTAATAACCAGTCAACCAATAGTTTGAGCGTGGGTAAGTCGTCAACATCTCCCGCATGCTCATGGAAGCACAGGACTGAGACTAGCATGAGCCGTTGCCTGCAGCTAGTGCGTGTGTGGAAGAGAATGGATCCGGACACTCATGCATCATGTGCCACCTGCAGGCTGCAGCTAATGCGTGTGTGGATGAGAATGGCTCCGGACAGTGAACGTACGGGTCGACGGACACCCACAGAAAGAAAGGAAACAAAAAAAACAGAGGAAAGCATTGAAAAGCAAGAAAGAAAAAACCGAAGAAAAGAAAAGAAGAAATATGTGTAAAAGACGGTTCTTTTCCTTCTAGTAGGTCGCGTCCTACATATTGTACACGGACTCGATGTTGGCGCAGTGGCTAAGAGTGCTACCAAGCAACGAGGAGATCCCAAAACCGGTCCCTCGCGCGCACCTATTTTTAACTATTTTGTCGAAAATATGCGCTAGTGGGCCAGCCCGATTATCTAGCACTCGATGAGAGAGGTCCTTCTGCCTCGCTGAATGTGAGGTATAGCACTCGTGCAATTTCAGAGTAAAATAAAAAATTCGGATATGACGCTAAAAACCTCGAGGAAGCTTGAAGTGGGCCTTAGAAAAAAAATAAGCTACCTAATGTGGGCCCTCTAGGGAGCAAGGATTGGTGACTAGCGTCCTTCTCTAGCCGAACTGCGCTAAGCCCCTCCGCCCCCCCCCCCCCCCCCCCCTCTATCTCTGTGTGAAATGAGGGCACTAGATAATGGGGCTCAGTGGACTCTTGTCCACAAACACGTCCGGACGTGTGGGCGGACAGTAGCCAATGGAGCCCATATTTCTGCCTGGGCAACGACGTCCTCATTTCCATGCATTCCCATACACATAGATGTAAAAAAAATCAGCAATAAATAATTCAAATTAAAAATGCATAGTTAATTCAGACATAAATACCATTCAGAGGATAACGCTCAAATAGAAAACTAATGGTTTCCTACATGAATCCAGATATGCTTCACAAGATCATCGAGTAGTTACACATGCGGTTATTAATGTCGAAGTTTTTGACGCATCTATAGAAAGATGACGATATGCTCTGGATTTTCTTTTAGGAGGCGAACATGTATAAAATATCAGAGGTATGGCGAGCATCGTCAGCCTCTTCCTTTACATTTATGTTATGCATGATCATACAACAAGCCATCACTGTCCACAGCATCTCAAGATCCCATATATTTGCAGCTCCACGAACAATACCCCAACGAAGTTGGAGCACTCGAAATGCCAACCGCAAGGTCTCTTTAACAACGGAGATCGCTGAAGCATGTTGATATCATTGTGAGACCCTGGCATGCCAAATCCGTAAGTCATGTGGCGTGGCTTCTAGTCCGCATGCCACTAGTACATTTTTTCTCAAAGAGTACACACATTTTTTTGGCGGGATCAAATAAACAAACTTTAGCTATGTGACGCTCACTCTAGAAGGTGGAGGTCAGAATGATCGACAGACGACAGTACTATAAGAGAAAGGGTAATTGGATTCCGATTCTTTGCCCTTAAATCACGGATCACACGAGCTATGCATGTGTAATAACTAGTCAACCAATGGTTTGAGCGTTGGTAACTCGTCAACATCTCCCTCATGCTCTTGGAAGCACAGTACTGAGACTAGCAGGAGCCGTTGCCTGCAGCTAGTGCAGAATGGATCCGGACACTCGTCCATCATGGGCTACATACCTGCAGCTAGTGCGTGTGTGGAAGAGAATGGATGCGAAGACTCGTGCATCATGTGCTACCTGCAGCTAGTGCGTTTCTGTAGAGGAGAATGGCTCCGCACAGTGAACGTACGGGTCGACGGATACCCACGGAAACCCGGACAGCCTCAGTGCAAAATTCCAAAGCAAGACCGAACTGGCATCGGTATCAAATTTTGGCATGGCCAAGAGACTGCAGACAGGAGCAGTTGCCTCGGTTGGCTCCCATGAATAACACATTTTAGTGATGATACTTCCAGGAGTTTACTTCTGTCGAGTTCTTAATTTCTCTAACCTCTAAGCTCAGTTCAAAGCTAGGACACTTATTTTGAATCGGAGGAAGTAACATTTAGAGCATTTACAACTGGATACAACAAATCCGACCCTTCAAATGCCCGTGGACGCCGGGCAGTGACCGATGAGACCTCAAATTAGCGTTTCCAGAACCAGATACCTCAATTACGAATCCTCAAATCCATACAATTACATGCACATGAAACCTAAACTTCAGCGGACGTTGTCCGACAGCTGGCTGCGCCCCTTGAAATGTCGGTGCGATCGTCGACGAGGTATAGTAGGACATGGGACATGCACCGGCTCACGGGACTCGAGGCGCCGCCATCTCCCATGCCCTACTCTTCCTTGCCGGAGGTCGTCACCTGCACGTTGCCGATCAAAGTGAGGTCGACGATGGATCCGTCATGGTCAGAGGCCAAGAAATCCACCACGAGGCGGTTGCGGCACCTGGGGTTGTCCGCCATTTGAGGCGAGTATGAGGCGGCCGGCTGTAGATGCTCTTACTTCTGATGTTGAAACTTTCTGATAATAGACGGTTGTGTGCAACAATCGATAGAGGCCGGAAATGAGAAGGATTTCCATAAAACTCTGATGGTTCCTTCTCTGAATGAAGGAAAGACTCCATGTGAGCTAGCTCAGCAAAGGCCTTCTCTGACTATGCCAATCTGGAAGAGCTCCTGTAGATGATCAAGTGAAGAACGTCTCTAACTGAGTATCCAACATTCACTTAATTTGCTCTCCAGAATGCATTGAACATGCATGAGGCGACATGAATGGTATATGTGGCCACGTGGGGCAATGAAAGGAGTCACTAATTGATTAAATAACTAGTACGTCAAGGATCCTGGCTCCCCGGCTGTCCTATAAATACCCGCACAACTAACCAACAAAGATGCACCAAGCAAGAGTGTCTTCAAACACAACTGTTAAAACATCTGTCCATTACCTATCAGTTCCACAAATTGCCTTCTATCCTACTTCATATAACACCCTGCCCAGCTCATGCAATATGGCTCTTGGTACTCTGGTTATCATGGTCACCATGCTGGTGTATTTTCTCTGGAAAAATAAAAGAGTGCTATTGTCCCAGAAGCAACGGGGGCGACGATGCAGGCTGCCCCCGGGGCCTGCGGCACTGCCCATCATTGGCAACATGCATCAGGTGATTCTGAGCAAGCCGGCGGTGTTCCGATGGATCCATGGCCTGCTCAAGGAGATGACACAGACATCATGTGCCTCCGTCTCGGAGCTACCCATGTCATTGTTGTAGCATGTCCACAGATAGCCTCTGAGGTACTACGAAAAAATGATGAAGTTTTTGCCTCCCGTCCCACCACCTTCGCCTCGGGCATATTCAGCTTCGGGTACAAGGGCTCCATCTTCTCACCATACGGAGACCAGTGGAAGAAGATGAGGCGTGTCCTTACTGTTGAGATTCTCGCCTCGTCCATGGAGCGAAAGCTCCACCACCTCCGGAAAGAGGAGTACGACCACCTTGTGAGGTACATTAATAAAACTCATTGCAGCGACATGGCATGTCCAGGCAACATTGTCAACGTCCGTCATGTAACCCAACACTTCGTTGGTAACATGATAAGAAGGCTTGTGTTCGGTAAAAGATACTTTAGTGACCTACCAGCTTCATCCACTAGTGGGCCTGGACATGATGAGGTGGCACATGTTGCCGCTCTCTTCACGGCCCTCAACCATCTCTACAGCTTTTGTGTGTCCGACTACTTCCCTGCCCTCATAGGCCTCGACTTGGATGGCCATGAAAAGGTTTCCAAGGTTGCCATGCAAACAATCAACCAGTTGCATGATCCTATTATAGAGGAGTGGATGCGTGAAAGGTCATCCACTCTTGAGAAAGGGCCCCGAGACTTTTTGGACGTTCTGGTTCATCTTAAAGATGCAGAGGGACAACCAATGCTTTCCCTAGAAGACATTAGAGCACAAACAGCGGTTAGTATGTCATCTTAACCTCAATAAAAAGTTTCTTCATTGTTCTTCGATCCATTTTATCTGTGTATTGACCTTTTCTGTTGCGTTATACTGATTACTTTATTTATTCTCAAATCTATGGATGTACCTAGGAAATGATCTTTGCAGCAGTCGATAACCCATCAAATGCGGTTGAGTGGGCACTCGCTGAGATGATAAACATGCCAGAGATCATGCAGAAAGCAACCGACGAACTCGATGCCGTTGTCGGTAAAGATAGACTGGTGCAGGAGTCTGACATTCCTCAGCTAAACTATCTCAAATCGTGCATCCGGGAGGCCTTCCGCTTACACACATACCATGCTCTTAACGTACCCCATGTCACCATGGCGGACACAACAATTGCTGGCTACACCATCCCCAAGGATAGCCACATACTTTTAAGCCGGCTTGGACTTGGCCGCAATCCCAAGATTTGGACTGAACCACTGGAGTTTCACCCTGAGAGGCATTTGAACACTGGGAATGTACTTCTCACTGATCCAGGCCTACGTTTCATTTCATTTAGCAGTGGGAGGAGGGGTTGTCCTGGGATTTCACTTGGTACCTCTATGACAATGATGTTGTTCGCAAGGATGTTGCAGGGATTCACTTGGACAAAGCCTCCCGACGTTAAGAGTATGAGTCTCCAAGAACGCAATGCGGGCCTTGCACTAGCTGAACCCCTTGTTCTGCAAGCTACACCACGATTGGCTGCACATCTCTATATATGATCCAATTAAATAGATTTAATATGCGTTTTCTCATTTATGTGTCAATAAAATGTATCTGGAACTAGTGTATGTTACATGTTTCCGGCGCTACGTTCAGTTCTCTTTTAATATTATGACACTGCATGTGTGCAGAAACAAAGAAGCAATCGATGGTTGCATCACTAATGTAATGTGTGTACTTATCATTATGTAAAACAAAACCTCTGTATTTTCCATTATGGTGTACCATGAAATAATCCTTGGAATTGCACAAAAGTTTTATGTTTATGTTGTATACATGCCTGGCTGTACAATTGTGTGCCCAGCTTTGACCCCGTCTTACAATTATGTCATTCATGCATCAATATGTTATGTATTGCCAACTTATTGTTCTATGAACTAAGTTTTTTCATATTCTATTAACTAGGGTTTTTTTGTGAGAAATCTTTTCTTCTGAGATATAAAAGCTGTATCATGATGCATTTTAGTAGAAAGAAACTTATACACAATGATTAACGAGCCGGGCAGGTTCGCCATCACCGAAATGGCGAAAAAAGGGAAAATGCTCATCCTAATCAGGCTCAAGGCCCGGTTCATTTCCCTTTGAAACAACCAAAATTCTGAAGAACTAGACTGCGGCAGATTCTGCTTAATATTCAAGTTAAACAGGTTGTCCGAAGAAATGGCTTGGTGCTTGAAAACGATGTGAGAATTCTAATTTTGGAAGTAATTTTCTAGTTTTCATACGTTTAATGAATTGTATTATGCAGGACAGTGTATTGTCAGGCTAGTGGTTATTGTTGATAATGCTACGAGTAAGTTCTTGCTGTTTGGTTTGTACTGTCAGCTTTTCGTTTATTGCTGCAGGTCCTTCATTTCATTAATTTCACTTCATTTCATCAGTGCAACAACAAAGACAGAAAGAAAAATTTATTTCTGAATTACGCGGGCAAAGTTGCTATAGTAATTATACTTTTCGGCATAAACTGCAAACTGGTCTAAATAACAGAATCATCATTATCCACAGGTGTTTATGGAATAGACTACCTACATGTGGCATAGATCATATCATACATCGTACAATTTGCATCCATGCAATGAATTCCATATCTAGTATTGCAAAAGGAAAAAAAATATCAGTTTTAAGTAGACTATAATAGGTGGGGATAGAGTTTCCAAGTTTATATTGTACCAATCTGCTCGTTTTTCTTTTAGGTTGCATGATATTCATTGCTTTACTAACTAGGGAATTAAAAAGGTGATTGTTCCTAAAGTATTTTCAGTTTTTTCTTAATTTTCTTAGATTAATTGTGCATTTTGTTGACTTTAATTTTTATTTTAATCATTAATTTCATATTATAAAAATGTGATAAGTTTTAATTTTGCTGGAAATTATAATCTAATATATTTGTATTGTTTTCTAAACACTTCTGGCCTTTCGGTTTATGTCTGTTTCTTTCTTTTTAAATTTTTGTCCAGCAGACAGTCAGACCTGCAAATCCGTTGGAATGCAATTTTTATCCGTTGTTGATTTATTTTATGTGTTTTCAAGAATTTAGTTATCTATATATTTCTTTATGCCCGGTGATCTGTCATGTGTTGCTGACGATTTAGTCGATGGTTAACTATGAATCCCTAATCCAATTGTGGAGCGATGTTAACACCAAATACAAAATAGTACATGTCTCCGGGGAAAGGGCAGGTCTGAGACTGGGACTCGCAGCCACCTCATTTAAGAAACTCGCACCGTACGTGGTCCTTACTCACTCCTATGGACTCCAGGGAGCCTTTGGTTACTGGGTGCAACCAATGGGAGATGGTAGCTCGGGATATCTTCAACCGGTTCGGATGGCGCTCGCATAACAGGATAGGAGTCTAGAGAGCTTATCCTTTTTATCTTCATTGTGCCGGTTGATATGGTTCACATGTATTTTTTTCCTTTTTTTTGGTACTTTGATCTGCTCCGTTTTGTGAGCTGTAAGACTTTTATGACGATTATGGATTGTTAATAAGATGGATGCATGCATCATCATGATGCAGAGGCCAGGGGTATGCCTCCATTTAAAAAAAAGAAACCTCATTTAAGAAATAACTCCAACTGAGCTTAGAGCTAGCCAAGCTCGAGTTTTATTTGTTTTACAAGTTCTCTTTATTAGTTTCATTAACTTTAAAAATATGCAGAAACGATGTTTATAAATCATATGCATATATGTATCTGAAAAGGTATTTTTGAAATATGTAATTTTGTTGATTTCCGAAATATGCTATTATAAATTTTTGCTGGCTGATATAGTTTTGATGATGGATTTATTAATTCCTGTTTATAGCCTGCAGACGCGGAGAATGAATAGCTTGTGTTCTAGCTGTGACATGTGATCGCGCGGGCGAAACGCGCGGGGTTGAATCGTCGTCGGGAGCACGTACCTACGTACTAAAATGTCGGAGGTGGTCACATCTGCAGCAGCTGGCATATGTGACACCAGTACGTGACGTACATCTGAAAAACGAGCAAGTTAATCATGTACCGTATTAATGAGTGGCTCTGCGTTCGTGGATGAGAACGTCCATAAGATTAGTCTCACAATGCGATTCGGTGTCCGTCGTAGCTCGTACGTAACTTGTCCATCATTGATTGTGTAGGATGTGCTGTGGATTGGACTGGAGAGAAGGCTTCAGGACCTTAACGTGTGATCCAAAACACGACAGTGAAGAGACAGACGACGGTGATGACAATGCGAACCTGTGCACCATCGAAAGGTCGACAAATCGAAATTCTCTTGGCTGTTCCAGATGCATGCAGTTGCCAATTTCAAATCGTTGAGAAGGTTTTTTTTCTTCTGTGACACCTATTAGCTCGCCTGTGCATTTTTTTAATGTAAAGGCGGTGAGTTGTTGCTCTCTCTTATGATTTCTAATTAAACTCTCCTTCCCGGGCGCTCCGGCGGTGGAAGGGTGGGGGAGGAGGAACCCCTCGGATCTGGCTGCCCGGTGTGGAAATAGGGTGTGGGCTTGCGTGTAAGGCGGTGCTGTGGTTGGGGCAGCAGCCTCGACGCGTATGGAAATAATGTCCTCCCAATCCTTGCTCCACCTCAACGACGGCGCTCCGGGCTTCAGCGCTGAAGGACCAGTCGATGTTTGGCATGGTGTTGTTGTGGAGGCAACGATGGCAGCAGTACCGTTGGCTGTTTTGTCCTCAAGCTTCGTAGGCGTCGTGGCAGCGACTTATGCAGCACCACTGGGAAGCTTCAAGAGTTTGTGTAGGCTTTGGGTGCGCTTGTTTGTTTTTGTCCTAGGGGGCAGTGCCGGTGTGCCATGTTCTCGTGCTTCCGCGTCGGCTTGGTTAGCATCGATGCTCTCAACGCTTGGACGTCGAATTTGGCTACAACAAGTTCATCTCTAAGATGTTTGACGGTGCGCGTTAGAGTACAATGCAATGCTCGCCCAAATCTAGAAGTGGGGAGCCTACCGGAGCGGCTGCGATGGCGCACCATCGGGCCATCTAGGAGATTGGAGGAGTGAAGCATCCTAGGGACCTAGTTGTAATATTTTTCTTTTTTAGGGTTGTCTTGTAATGTTGATCTGTGGCTAATAAATCTGGGGGTCTTTTGGGAAAAAAAATCTACTATACAACCTTATTTTTTTATAAACATATTGTTTTCTAATAGTTTCTAGCTTATACTAATTTTCCAAAATTTATGATCTTCTTTTATGTTTGTCTCTGTCTTTTTGCACTGGAAGGGCCGTCGAGTATGCAATTCTTGTCAGGGTACCAAGAGGTAGTCGCGGAATTGATAGTCAGGTTGGAAAATCATCTTCTTGGATGATCACACCACTTTGATGAAGATCAAGGACGAGCCGAAGGCGCGTCGCTGTCATCGCCCCTCACCGAAGCCGTACAAACCTTGTTGTAGTAGATAGTGGGGAAGTCATTGTGTCAAGGCCTCATAGGGCTAGCGCACCAGAGTAGCGACCATGGCCGATGAAAACATTTGTAGTTCAAATGGATCAAACGTGTAAGCACCCAAACAAAGACGAAGGAAGACCGGTTCCAAATAGATCCACCAAAGACTAGCATAGGACGAATCCCATGAGATCCGACGGAGACACATCTCTACACACCCTCTGATGATGCTAGACGCACCATTCGGACGGGGATATAATGTGGAGAAATTATTCCTACTGAGGGACATCGTCGTCTCCACACAACCCCAACCAAGATGTTAAATCTAATAAAAAAGGCCATCAGTGGCGTTGATGGAAGGGAAGCCTTGGGTACTTTTGTTGTGGAGGAGGAAAGAGAATAATTTCACGATATTGATCATGTCACCTTGATTAAGTAGATGGGCGGCAACGAAGAACGCTATAACACTAACTTCTTCAAATTACAAGATTAAACTTTACATTCCTTATGGATCATTCATGCTCATGCACGATTAATAGTTAAGCTTGGGAAAAATGTATGAGCGGATCTTACACGCTTCATTTCCACAGTTGGATCTTGATATTCCGAAGAATGTTCTTGGATTATCCCTTTAAATTTTCTATGAAAGAGTAATTAATTGCAATGCGCAAATCTGATATTTATTTTGTATTTCTTTATAGATATGCCTGAAAAGTTCAAGATTATGATATCTCCTAAATATGCTCATGGAATAGCAATTTTTCATATGTGGTACATCACCAGACGAGCATCCAGAAGGAACGATGAGCACTGGTACTACGTCTGCCGCTACAAGCCCTAATACGCATGATTGAACATCTATTAAGGAAGATAGGTGGCACTGGAAATGGCTTGCCATTCCGAGTCACCGAGCTTTGTGAAGTCTACCATTCCATAGTAGGCACTATATCCAAAGTCCCTATAGTTATAAACATCGTCTTCGTCACCTCCATTTAGGTAAGCGGTAGTACTCGATCAATCGGATTAGACAAGTACAAAAACGACCATTAGAGGAGATCAACAGAGATGATTCCCATAGCTAAAACCTCTAGTCATGTAACATCCCACTTTTCCAAATTAGGATGTTAATAGAAGCATAGCACCTGCATATCATTGTTTCATGCAATGTTGGAATGTTCAAACTGGTTTTCAACTCAGACAAAAGCGGAGATATGACTTCTTGAAAGTAATGTTGGAATACCTTTGATAGAGCTTCATTGCATATACGGGTCTTCTAAAAGAAATTATGGGGACTATCTGAACCATAAAGTATTGTAGGAAACTATTATAAAGGCCCGTAATAGATATTCTAAATAAAATATTTTTAAAACATGCACGTGAGCTGAATTTTGTTCCTAAGCTCAATATTATTATTTTGATTTATTGTGATCTGTATGTATTTTTCTAAAATCGGGTTGTCAATTATATATATAGGCCATAATGAATTTAGGAAAAATATTAGAGATGCTCTTGTATTTGGACCGATCGACACCGTCCTGATAACCCAAATCCCAGTCCACACAGCCTTTAGAAAACTCCTTATAGGTGTGGTCACATTAGAAAACTCCTTATGGGGCTGAAAGAAGTAGTGTGAAAATTAAGTGTGTCAGAATCTCAAACTATCCATTATCCATGGCCGCGCGATTGAATGAGGAACTACTAATCCAACTTCTGTTAGATTGGCCAGCAAAATATCAACCCTTCTTAGTGTATCAAATACACATTTGTACATGTCTCCAGGTACAGGCCAACTTGACTGGGACACACGACCAACCTTGGCTCGTCTTCTAGCTGTGAGCCTGTGAGTGATTATCAGTCATGGTCATTGGCCGGTCTTCAATGGTTTGGCTACATATGACCGTGTACTGCAGAAAGATTCTCTGTGAGGAAGAATCAAAGCAACCACGCTCTCTCTATCACGCATTAATTATTGGTAGTCAGAGGACGTGCGAGTGTCATAATTTCACTCTATATATGGCTGCTCAATTTGTGGTCATGTACTGCAAACAAATAGCCTATGTTTGTGGACGAGAGAAAAAAAGAGAAGATTCAAAGCAGCATCGGTATGGACGAGAGAAGAGAAGATTCAAAGAAACCACACCCGCACGATCGAGAGTTGATTTGTGGACGTTAAGAGCGCGTACAAGGTTGTCACATCTGATGTACATATATATCACACGAGATACCTCTCTCCTGTGCCAACATATATGGAAACTTGGAAAGTGAGAGAGGGAGACATGTACGATGCCATGAAAAGGAGCAAGAGAGAGACATATGACCAAGCAAACCTCTCAGCGACGATGCTGCAACGAAACGTTTGGTGCATAGTTCATTTTATAAGAATCGCTAAAGTTAGCTGACAAATTTCATTTTTAGGCTTAGAGCCAAACTGTTTGTTCATCTATGTTGGTTTCTCCCTCCCAACTTTTATGTCGCTATAAATGCTTGAGGGTGGATTTAATGTTTCGTCTCCCGCTAAAAAAAGGAATTAATGTTTGGTCGTTATAGCCAACTAGAAGATACCCCGCGCGTTGCTGCGGGAACGATTATATAAAATGAATAGAAAATTTGGGCTTATAGAACTATTTTTTCAAGGGAAAAAGATTTACATAACATGTAATATAGATACATGAAGCAATTTAGTAACCCTCCTCAAGTGTTCCACTATGAAAAGAAGTAACATTCTCATAAGCCATCTCGGGCGCTGAGAGAAAGTGTTTACAAACTAATGGGTGGAAGCATACGATGAATCAGCTATTGTATGTACTCAATAATGAAAACTTTGATCAACTTTGCGATGAAAGGTCACAACCCTGATATACAGGATGTATTGGTGTAACCATTAACATATCACATGTTTCTTTTATTCCCAACAAAAGAAATCACCTGTGTGAGAGGACCCATGCATATGATTCCTACAATGGAAATACGAGTAGTAGTAACAATTAAATTTATGTAAACAGTGGACCAAATTGTTACTTTGTGAAGTCAATTAATCTATTTATTTTTTCCATGCAGAAGGAGAATAATTGCCCAATATTTTTTTCAGAAAATTAACCCAATGTTTAAGAAAGTTCGTATGGGTGCTGCAAGATTATCTGTTAGGCTGTGTAGCACACATAAGAAATAACATGATTTGGCTATCTAAGATATGCAGAATGCAATGCAATGCATGTGTAGTGCAGATAAAAATCAAAATTTTGTAAAAGATGGGGCTCGTACGTACCAAACCTGCCAGATGGTTTTATATGAAATCAGAATTAGGATTAGGCTGCACATCAAGAAGCGCTAATTCATTCTTAGTCATTTATACTTATCCGGAGAACAACATGGAATTGGGCTGCACAGTGTTCCAGCATGTACATCTTCGTAGGAAAATAACAAACTGAAGATCAACACAAGAGCACTTGACCTTAAACTGCAGAAGCGTTGTTGTTGTAGTCCGTAGGTCGCCGTTCTCGCCAAGTTCAAGCTAGCAAGCACCTCGGAACTACCAGCAAGCGGCACAAAACGTGCAAACACAACATAAGAACAGGAAATTAATCTGATCACAAAGAAAGAAATCCAGAACATATAGGAGGCTCGAGCTCACCATTGGTACTGATCTTCATCGGAGCTGTGCAGACCATGGAAATCCATCAAAAAATACAGAAGATTAATCCTCCAAATCACCATCACAAATCCAAAAATACAACAGCTAATAAGTGCATGCACTGACGGCCTGACGGGCCAATCGCAAGGAGAAGAGATGCTCATGCTCTTTTTTAGTTGGGCTTGCGTGTGTTCATAGCGACATAAAGATTTGCAGATTTGAAGATTAATCCAAAAAAGAATTAATGTTTGGTCGTTCTAGCCCATAACCAACTAGACCAACAACTTTTTTTCTAAGTTTTGTAACTGATAGCTTATTTGTACGTAAGCAAAAACCCAAGAATAAGCGACCCAATTTAAACGAAAAAAATCATGAAATGGGATGAGCAGGTGATAACCCATATGACAATTTGTTCATCGCCCTAGGAACGAGGTTGATGTCGGTGTTTGTCGTCAGATTTAACGGTCATGGTCTACCAGGTCAAGATGGTGATTATGTGAACCATACTGTTACCGGCATTCTTATGTTCATATGCTACAACTATCAACTTGGCAATAATGTACTAGTTACCATGTGCCTATGCTGAACTCACCAACACGACAATTATTTAGTTACCTAGTTGTAAATTCTACAGTTAGCAACATGATTATTATTATGTAGTTACACAATTGCATATATCATCGTTACCCACATGGCAATTATGTAGTTACCCAGTTGTTCGGGCTATAATTAGTAACATCACACAAATATGTTACCAAGTTGCCCACGTTACAGTTACCAACCCAACACAACTCACTACACCATAATTGTTGATTGGTAGCAATTAACTGTAGGGAGAAATATCTGAATAAAGGCAACCAAAATCATGTTACTGCCACCAGAAATACTTAAGGGCAGAGAATTGCTGGCGGGAGTTGACAAATGAGGACATATACACTGCAAACAATATTGTTTTTCATTGCAACTGCTGGCAAAGCTCAAGCATGGCCCACTGCTTGCCGGGACCGTCTGTGGCGCGGGAATGAAATAATTGGGTCAATACGCGCTGGCAAGAAAGAGGACGCAAGAGTCGAAAACAACGAAAAATAGTAATATTCATGGCCATAACCAGTTCTACCCAAATTAGAGCCTCCTCTCCAGACCCCCACCCCGACCAATGTCATTGTCGACCCCCTCCACCCTCGTCCGAATCCACCATGGCCGAACCCCTCCTCCAACATGTCTGGCCGTGGATCTTTTTGTGAGGTCTCATGATATTTACCTTCGTGTATTGTGTGAAAGTATGTACGATAGGCTGAACTAGAGAGAGGGGATGCACCATCTTCCATAGCTAGCCATATGTTGGAGAATAGCTTGATGAGCAAGAGTCTCGAAAAGCTATGAAGACCATACCATGGATGATTCGTCATCAATTAACAAAGACACCTACCAACATTGCTGGTTTTCTAGACCTTTTGCCAACACATCCGTGACTATGGCCTGAATATCGCACTGTGTTTACCAAGGTGGGGTCGAATTGTTCTTGGGGCCTTTCATAAGCGAGAAACAATAGAACATTTTTCATAACAGTAGAACTATTAATTTGCAAAAAAATAACAGTAACTATTGGTAGGTGTCTAATTTCTTTGAATGCATAGTAGGAGTAGATACTATTTCATCTTGGTGGGTGGTGTACAGGGCTAATTTATTTGTAGGTATTGATTTTGTTTCATAATAGAGCAATATAAATGAGGACGCCTTTGCTCAAGAATTTCAGCAGTGATTCAAGAGAAGGTGTATTCGATTGATGTACGTAATTTATCGTGGGGCAATATTTACCTTTTTTAGTTTATTTTAACACAGACGCTCATACACGCGCACATACATTCATCCCTATGAATGCACGCACGCACACCCTATCCCTATGAGCATCCTGAGAGATTGAGTCGGCACATCATCTTGAGATTGACGAAGTCGCCACAGACGCCTTCGTAGTCGGCGGGGACATATCTCCCACTAAACGCACATTGTTGGAAAGCATGAAATAAACTCAGGAAAATCCGAGAACCTCTAGGACATGAACTCTGATGGGTTATGGCTAGCATTGTCCTCCTAATCATCCAACCACGGATTAGTTTGTTGGGAATATGATCAATTTACCGAATGATTTTATTGACAGAAATACTAGATAAAACATGACTAGTATAGCAGTGATAAAACAAGCCATGCGATTTGACAAAGAGAAGGTAAACAACATCTTCATATATGAACCATAACTAAACATATCTAGAGCAGACAGTATAGCATGTTGCATATATGAAATATAGTCTAACATATCTAGGGCAAATACTAGAACAAGGAACTGTAGCAGGACCTCCAATAGAAAGAGGAAGAACACGTACAGGACAGCAACAGCAGAAGCGCTGGACTTGGGGTCAGTATCCTCGCCAGCCATGTCGTCGAGGAGGTCGTGGACGTCGGGGAAGAAGTCATCGTCGGGGAAGTAGTCGTCAGAGTCCGGGGTGTCCGTGACGAAGAAGTCCGTAGTTCCGCGAAGTGCTCCCCCAAAACCTTATCATCCTTCTCCCGTGCAGGACTCAAAAGGTGCGGTTTTGGAGGCCTACTGTCCCGACCTGCGGTGCATGCCGCAAGCCGGGATGGGGAAGATCATAGCAGTAGCTTAGTGGTCGGGAACTCTGAGGCGGGAGGGTTGTGTTGTTCTGGTGCGTCTCTCTCAGAAGAGCGACCTCCCTTTTATAGGCGCAAGAGAAGGAGGCGAGAGGGCTGCACCATTCGCATTCGAACTCCACTTTCGCAAAAAATCTCTTCAGCTTCCGTGTGACCTTTCGTATACTAGTCGTGTGTGGCAAAAATTTAGACATCGGCTCATTCCGCGCCGCAGCGCCGGCGGGCGGCGGAGGAGGAGCGCGTGTGGACGTCCCTCTTATTCTCATGCTCATACAAGTGGGGAAAGAACCTCCCTTATAAAAAGGTACAACTCCCTCTAAACTAGCAATGTGGGACTAAACTTTAGTTCCACCTCTTGCCTTTCATGAATGGGCTGCATGGGCCTCTAGGACTTATTAGGAATTTCTGAAACTGCTATTGGACTAGGCTCAAAATAAACAAAATTCCAGCATGGTTCACTCATTTTTAGTTGTACTCCCTCCGTCCAAAAATACTTGTCATCAAAATGAACAAAAAGGGATGTATCTAAAACTAAAATACATCTAGATGCATCCCCTTTTATTCAGTTTGATGACAAGTATTTCCGGACGGAGGGAGTATATGGCAATATTTTAGCTAACCATTCAGCATAACGATTTGTTTCTTCTGTGTAGGCATGAGCATCAAGTACGTCAGTTACTTACGTTTGCATCAAGTCTATGGCTTACATATGCGCTTGCGTCTATGGCAATAGAGAAGATCGAGACAAACAGCGACGATTGTAGGACCTCCTGGCTCCTGTGCATATAGTAGGATCGACAAGATGAGGCCCTCGTATTTTGCGTGCATGCGAATCGTAAAGGGAAAATTCTGGTTGTACCCCATACCATTGTACACTCTATCCTCCCCGTTCATTTTTGCATCAAAATTTGTGCAAGCAATTTTTTTATTTCTCCCAAATAAAAGAACCTTTGAACTCGAAACTTTGCAGATCAATATCACACATGTACTACTATGTGCAAAAAAGTTTTTCGACTTTTTCGCGTAACATAATTGGTAAAATACGACTCATTCAGAATTTGAAATTTGAATAATTTATGTTTCATCAAAAAATCAAAAACGTTTTACACAATGAGATTCACTTGTGTATAGTTGACCGGTAAAGTTTCATGGTCAAATGATCTCTTGTTTCAAAGAAACAAAAAAGATAACTTTTTATATAAGAAGAGCATGAATCTTGACGCAAACTAGACAGACAAGGGTGCACCACTATTGGGATACAACAAATCAACACTTGATTGTAAATGAGTCAATTACACCGGCGGTGCCAGAACTTGACGCAACCGGTCACTTTGGTATTAGAACTTGTGGCATACATTGAACTAGTACAATAACTTGGTTCGGACGTGCAAATACGGTGCAAAATCATGTTTGATATGAAATCGATGCTGACTTGGCACGTGAGCATGGCGTGGGGCCTGTTGTCAGTTACTGTAAAGCAGACAGGAGGTCGTATGGCCTTTTTTTTTGTGCAAAACCCCCTTGGTTTTTTATTCCTTATAAAGAAATCTCCATCATAGCATCGTTGTCGTTTCGCCACCTATTGATTCTACGACTATCGCTACCGCTTAGTGATAAAGTAAAGCAATTACAGGGCGATTGCATTGCATACAATAAAGCGACAACCATATGGCTCCTGCCAGTTGCCGATAACTCGGTTACAAAACATGATCATCTCATACAATAAAATATAGAATCACGTCTTGACCATATCACATCACAACATGCCCTGCAAAAACAAGTTAGACGTCCTCTACTTTGTTGTTGCAAGTTTTACGTGGCTGCTACGGGCAGAGAAAGAACCGTTCTCACCTACGCATCAAAGACCACAACGATAGTTCGTCAAGTTAGTGCTGTTTTAACCTTCTCAAAGACCGGGCGTAGCCACACTCGGTTCAACTAAAGTTGGAGAAACTTACACCTGCCAGCCACCTATGTGCAAAGCACGTCGGTAGAACCAGTCTCGCGTAAGTGTACGCGTAATGTCGGTCCGGGCCGCTTCATCCAACAATGCCGCCGAACCAAAGTATGACATGCTGGTAAGCAGTATGACTTGTATCGCCCACAACTCACTTGTGTTCTACTCGTGCATATAACATCTACGCATGCATCAAACCAGGCTCGGATGCCACTGTTGGGGAACGTAGTAATTTCATAAAATTTCCTACGCACACGCAAGATCATGGTGATGCATAGCAACGAGAGGGGAGAGTGTTGTCCACATACCCTCGTAGACCGAAAGCGGAAGTGTTAGCACAACGCGGTTGATGTAGTCGTACGTCTTCACGATCTGACCGATCAAGTTCCGAACGCACGGCACCTCCGAGTTCAGCATACGTTCAGCTCGATGACGTCCCTCGAACTCCGATCCAGCCGAGCTTTGAGGGAGAGTTCCGTCAGCACGACGGCGTGGTGACAATAATGATGTTCTACCGACGCAGGGCTTCGCCTAAGCACCACTATGATATTATCGAGGTGGAATATGGTGGAGGGGGGCACCGCACACGGCTAATAGATCTCAAGGATCAATTGTTGTGTCTAGAGGTGCCCCCCATGCCCCCGTATATAAAGGAGCAAGGGGGGGGCGTCCAGGAGGAGGCGCGCCAGGGAGGAGTCCTACTCCCACCAGGAGTAGGACTCCCTCCTTTCCTTGTCCAAGTAGGAGAGGGGGAAGGAAGGGAAGAGAGGAGAGGAAGGAAAGGGGGGCGCCGGTCCCCTCCTTGTCCTATTCGAACTAGAGGGGGAGGGGGCACGCGGCCTGCCCTGGCCGCCCCTCCTCTGCTCCACTTTGGGCCCATGAGGCCCATTAACCCCCCCGGGGTTCCGGTAACCCCCCGGTACTCCGGTATACATCTGATAACCCTCGGAACCATTCCGGTGTCCGAATATAGTCGTCCAATATATCAATCTTTATGTCTTGACCATTTCGAGACTCCTCGTCATGTCCGTGATCACATCCGGGACTCCGAACTATCTTCGGTACATCAAAACATATAAACTCATAATATAACCATCATCTAACTTTAAGCGTGCGGACCCTACGGGTTCGAGAACTATGTAGACATGACCGAGACACGTCTCCGGTCAATAACCAATAGCAGAACATGGATGCTCATATTGTCTCCCACATATTCTACGAAGATTTTTATCGGTCAAACCGCATAACAACATATGTTGTTCCCTTTGTCATCGGTATGTTACTTGCCCGAGATTCGATCGTCGGTATCTCAATACCTAGTTCAATCTCGTTACCGGCAAGTCTCTTTACTCATTACGTAATGCATCATCCCGTAACTAACTCATTAGCTACATTGCTTGCAAGGCTTATAGTGATGTGCATTACCGAGAGGGCCCAGAGATACCTCTCCGACAATCAGAGTGACAAATCCTAATCTCGAAATACGCCAACTCAACATGTACCTTCGGAGACACCTGTAGAGCTCCTTTATAATCACCCAGTTACGTTGTGACGTTTAGTAGCACACAAAGTGTTCCTGCGCTAAACTGGAGTTGCATAATCTCATAGTTGTAGGAACATGTATAAGTCATGAAGAAAGCAATAGCAACATACTAAACGATCAAGTGCTAAGCTAACAGAATGGGTCAAGTCAATCACATCATTCTCCTAATGATGTGATCCCGTTAATCAAATGACAACTCATGTATATGGTTTAGGAAACACAACCATCTTTGATTAACGAGCTAGTCAAGTAGAGGCATACTGGTGACACTATGTTTGTCCATGTATTCACACATGTATTATGTTTCCGGTTAATACAATTTTAGCATGAATAATAAAATTTTATCATGATATAAGGAAATAAAAAATAACTTTATTATTGCCTATAGGGCATATTTCCTTCAGAGGCTTCTTCTCAATGGACTGAGTTGAAACATGTTGCGGATAATTTTACCTTGCCTAGAGATAAGGATAGGGCAAGGTGGAAGCTAAATCAGAAAGGTGATTTCAGAGTTAAAAACTTGTTTTGCACCTCAAATCCGGGTTACTTATGAATACAATATCATTTTGAACTTAAAGATATGAATGACGATTAAGATCTTTCTGTGGGCGATGTTAAAGTGTAGAATCCTGACTGAGATAATTTGGTGCAGAGAGGATGGGATGGTAATGAGTAGTGCCACTTATGTTGCAATAAAGATACAATGGATCACCTCTTTCTTTGGATGTAACATGACTAGATTAACTTAGCAGATTGATGCTTATGCTCTTGACTTAAATAGATGCCCCGAACACACATCTGCTATGGTTGGTGATTGGATACAATATTTTCCTAGATCCCAACATATACCCGTGCTCTGTGGAGGACCAACATTTTGTTGAACTATCTAGAAAACTAGAAACAAAGCTTGCTTTGATAAAAAAAATCCCTGTTGATCTTGTAGAGGAAATATATAGTAAATGTCATAGCATTAGCTACAAGGGTATGTTGCGGAAAATCCATGAGTAAAGAAGCATTGATGCTAGTGTGGAGACGATCAAACAGTCGGTGCAAGAGGCTTTCGCAAGAGGTGATGGCTAGATGACGAGGAGAAGAATTGTAGGATGATTTGCTAGATCAAGATGCTTGTTTGATAATATTATGTACTCAATTTGGGTGAAAAATTTTGAGGCCCCACCTTCGTGTCGTGCTTATGTTGCTAGGGCATTTCCAAATACTTTTCAGCTTATTTATTATGAGTTAGGATAGAGGAACTAGCCTTTTAGATTGGCTGATGCTGGTGATGTGCTGCAGATGGCAGCTTCTACTTTCTCTTCTTTCCTGTTTCAGTGTGTAAGGACCATGTTATGCTAGGGGTTTCTCTAATAGAAATCAATGAGGGAAGGCTCATAGGTTCATATTTAAAATACTAATTAAATCGGTTCGAACAACCAGTTAGGTAGTTTCGACAAAACTACTAATTATGTACCTTTAGCATGGCTTGTATATACTGTCGTAGAGCCACACAAGGAAAAAAACCAAAGATTCATTTGGAAGTCTATTTCGTTTCTTTTCCTAATAATAAAAGATGGAGGCTTTCATAGTTCTCCATACGTCATGTATTTATCACCGTTGATTTTATGGTAACCAATAAATATTGACGGTTGAGATTTGAAAGATGGATGGATCTGTTCCGATAAAAAAGCGATTGATCTTTCCTCAGGCACGACCTATCGATGGATGGATCCGTTCCCTCAAGAAAAAAAATCAATGTGAGTGATCTGTTCCTGCAAAAGACGCACGTCGATGGATCGGTCCGTTCCTGCAAAAGAAAAAGGAAATTTGATAATGTTTCTGAGGCGCACATGTTGTACACAACTTGAAAAACACCCTTGCTATGTTGCTACCAAAACAGACACGTCCAGCCCATATCGTATATGGTATACCACTATCAAAAGAGAGAGGAGGTAGAAACCATGGTGGGGACCAAGCCTCACGAGGAGGAGGAAAACGTGCGACTGTCGTCGACTGGGCGAGGGGTGCACTAGACTGGATCTCGGTGCTCACGTCCCCTCCCCGCATCGCCCTGTTGCTTCGCCGCCTTACTGCCGCGCATCGGCACCAGCCCGACACCTCTTTCATGGCTCGGAATCTTCTGCCCTCTAGGCTTTTCTTATTCAATCTGATCGTCTCTCCTTTGACCTATTTTGTTGTACGTGCAACTCGCGCTAGACCCGAGAGAGGCAAGGAAGGAGAGGTCGGTGACAAGAAGGACAGAGCGTAGGGGTTGGGGTGGATGAAGATGTCAGAGACGGTGGAGACGCCGTACTCGACGAGGCCGCCCCGTTGAATTTGATGGCCCTATGATGGCTGATAAACAGGGAGATGGTTTGCTCATGTATAAGAAACCGATGCATCATCGAGTGCCAACCATCGAGGATGACTCTGAGTACTAGCATCCTGTCTGTCCATACTAACTCGCCTGTCATGATCAGTGCCGCCTCCCTGTTCTCCACAGTCTCCGCTGCCACCACAGACCGTAAGAGCTGCCTACATCGCGACCATCAAGGTGTTTGCCCATTCTACAGTGCTGGTGGCGAGTGTGCGAGCGTGTTGCCTCCTGAACCAGATTTTCAAGGTGAGGTCTTACTATCAGCGTCATGAATATTTATTGCTCTCGATGCACATGTCCATGCAGTGCTTAACAAAAATCTGAGGATACACGCAATTGCAGGTTAGATAGAGCACAACAGCACACCGACGTTATCTTTTTGTGCGACTTTCTCAGTTTGTCTCATGATAGTTGGAGGATGGGTTTGGAGGATCTAAGCATCTAGATGGAAGATAAAGAACAACCTTCTCGAACTCACATACTCCAGTGTTGTTCTCCTAAAGACTTTGCTATTCTGGCATCTGGATGGGGGATAAAGAACAAGATTCATCATTAGTGCATGAAAGGCCTTGCCTGGTTGGGGCTGAACGGGGTCAGCTGTAGTGTATCACTGTATGCCACTTGACCGGTCATTGTACAACATAAATAATTCAAGTTTTTCGCAGATTCCTTGCCTGGTCGGGGCCGAACGAGATCTGCTGTAGTGTATCAGTGTAAGCAATTCTTGTGTGTGTTTTCTTGCACTTTTTGGTCATGATTCTACAATTCTCCTTACGGACTTGCTTATGGTATTCTTGATTTACTAGATCCAATGGTAAGCTATTCTCAGTTTTTATTAAGGCTTGGTCATGAATTGATGGAATGCTACAAAATAGGCTGAAGGTATTTGTAGTCTATCCTTTTACACTCTCCATCCTTCCAGGCATTTTGGTTTTACAATTCGATTTGCTCATGTGCATGATACTGCAATGCATACGTTTATTTGTTAAAGTAGTCCATGTTGTCTCTGTAAAGTGAGTTTTGTGCGTAAGCACACCGCATGAGAGGTCCTAGATAAACCACTTGATATTATAAGTGATTAGTTTATAGGAATTTCTAGGCAATGAAGAAGCTAAGAAGGTTGCTGACAAGGTGTTCCATTGATCTGACCTTTAAGCTTTGCTTTCTTACTTGGCAGTCTCTATTATCTATTGTGTGTTTAAGCGAAATGTTTAAATCCTTGGACACAATTAACAATGGGATAATTAGTCTTGAAAAAGTAAGGGTATGTTTACGCTTATTATGATTGGGAGCGGCATTTTAACAGGTGTAATCCCGTTGCAACGCACATGCATATGTGCTAGTATTTTTTTAAGTTTGTTACATTTCAAGAATAAAAATAAAATAGCAGAATGAGTCCTTACTTTTCAATTTGTAAATTTAAATGAGAAGATGGAGCTAATCCGGATCGGATCTCATTTCAGTTGATATGCCAACTTAATAAAACACTGTGCCAATAATAAAAAAACCACAGTAAGCTCAAACGAAAAGTACATCACATGCATGGTATACTTGTGTGGTTATTACTTTCTTTCCCACGCCTAGGATGAAAATCCTGACTCCTTTGATGGCTAGAATTAACCTTTATTTTATAGTGGCTACATACGGGTAACATAAATTTACTTAGAAGATTTTGTTCCGTTACATGCATGATTTTGGAACTAACCATAATTTCTCCTTCAGGCGCACAGTGAGTCCAAACACCTCTGTCATATCAATGTCTTTCCTCTCAACCCCTATTGGCAGTTCCCAGTCGAAATGGTACATCAAGTTTGCCAACATAAGCTCAACAGTCATGATTCCAAGGTTTATACCAGGGCATATCCTGCGTCCTGCCCCGAACGGCAAGAGTTTAAAATTACTCCCTACAAAGTTGACATGCACATCACGGCCTTCCTCTGTAAATCTTTCAGGTATGAATTCTTCACTTTCCTCCCATGAGCTAGAGTCTCTACCAATGGCCCATACATTGACAAAGACATGCGTCCCAGCAGGAATCATGTACCCATCGATGCTGCAGTCAGCCATGGCAAGGTGTGGAGCAAGTAAAGGTGCAACAGGATGAAATCGGAATGACTCCTTTAGGACTGCTCTTAGGTATGTCATACTGCTAATGTCGGCTTCATCAACAATTTCCTGTCCCTGGGGTACGATACTCCTTACCTCGTCTTGTAGCTTCCCAATCAGGCGGGGCCTCCTCATGAGCTCAGCCATTGTGAATTCGAGGGTGTTAGATGATGTGTCAGTTAAACCGAAAAATACATCCTGTGGATATCAATTAATTAGTACACTATAATAATTTTTATTTGTAATAATCTGGAAGGTATTATATTTACTTACGGTTAGGAGAGCTTTCATCTGCTCTCTTGTGAGACCATACTCGAGCTGAACAGACAAGAGAATATCGACGAAATTACTACCCTGGTTATCTAACACTGACTTGTCCTTGTTCTCATGATAATCGATCACCTTGTCCAGCAGATCGGCCCATCTATGCCTTAGTCTCTCAGCCTTTGCACGGACTGTCCTTTTAAGCAGTCCTACCCTAGACAATGTTGGGAAGTACTCCTCCACCTTGAACCCTCCTAGCAGCAGTGACGTATCATTGGTGAGGTCTTGGAACAACTTGCTCTGTCCTTCTTTTAGGAAGAATTCTCCGGACACGATGTGACATGCCATGTCATATGTGAATGTCTTGAGCAGCTCACTCATGTCCACCACACCAACGACTGCGGCGGCCTCATGAATCTTGGCCATCACCATGCTCACCTATGATGGCATGCACAATTGTTAGCAGAGGGCACAATGAAAGTGAATTTTATTTATTTTGTTTCTGACATGGTAAGTTTCTGAAAATGCTAAGAAGATTACCAACAAGGCTTGACAGTAGTAAATCATTGAATAAAAAGGGACGTCCTATCTGATGGTAACTGACATATTAACTAGAAAAAATCAAGCTCCCAATTTTTTTTAGAAATGTGGAATATCCTAACTAGTGGATGTTGTTTATTCATCAGTTAACTGGAGACCGTCTAAGCCCTGACCTCTCTTTTCTTGATTGTTGCTGGTGTTGAGTAGTATGAGCGTTTCCACGTTCCTATGTCTGATGGATTTTCAAGCCATGACCTTTCCTCTCGCAATTGCTAGGACCTCAGTGTGACAATTGGATTGAGTTGGTTTCGAGACGAGAGTAGTTTTCCAGCTCCCGGGTACCTAGGCACCCTCTATGAACATTAAAATCAAAACAAATAGGAAAAAATCTAAAACTTTGCAGAATCAAAGATGGTCAAACTTTGTAGGCGCTTGCCAGTTTTCATACCAAAAAACCATTCGAGGAGCTCTACACACGAAAAAGATCTCAGTGCTTGAAGTTTTGAGCATTTTTAGCACTGAAATCTGAAACTCGTTCATACACCTTTCTCTACATAATATTTTGGCATGAAAACTTGCAAGAACCTACAAAGTTTGATCATCTTTGATGTTACAAAGTTTCAGATTTTTTTTTTTTTGATTTTACTATTGGTAGACGGTGCCTAGGCACCGGGAGCTGTCACACCTTTCTATTTTGAGATTTCTTAATGAAGCACAAGCTATATTATTTACCCTCATGATCTATGGATAGCTTTTCTTTCAAATTATGTCCGACGGACCTGCACTACGCCGCCTTGTGGATAGACAGACCAGCCCATTTTCTAATTTTCTTCTGGTCAACTCGCCATCTAATTTTGATTTTTAACAATCCACAATTTTCTTCATCATCTTAAATATTAAGTTTTTTTGGTTTGGAAAGGATGAAGTTTATGCATTTTTCAATTTTATGTCTTCATAATGTGTTTCACGCCGAGATATTAAAAATAATTCTATCAAATGTGGTGTGGCGAAAACTAGAAAGTCATTGAAAGTTACCTCCTCCATGACGGCGCTGCGGAAAGACTGCACCTTTCTAACGCTCAGCATGTGGTTGGTGAGGAGCTTCCTTGCCTGCCGCCAGCCTTGGCCATATGGCGCAAAGCCGATGTTGGACGAGCCGTACATGAGGATGTCCGTGACCATGGAGTGTGGCCGTGATGCCAAGACATGGTCGTGCGTGCGCAGCACGGCCTCTGCGGCACGCGGCGACGATACGACGAGCGTTGGCACGGCGCCGAGACGGAGGAGCATCACGTCAGGGCCATACTTCCTGGCGAGGCTGCGGAGCGAGACGTGCGGGAGCGAGCCGAGGAGGCGCAGGTGGCCGATGATGGGCAGCGCCGGTGGTGATGGCGGGAGTCTGCCTGCAAGCTGTTGCCTTTTTCCTGTCTTCCAAGTGAACCAGTAATAAAACACAAACAAGAGGAAGAGCGGGAAGAGGAATAGAAACCATCCCGTCGGAAGCGTCTCTAGCATGACGAGATCTGCCATGGGAAGTTAATGTCTAGCACAGCACTTTCAGAAGCTATGCGGCGCAATTGTTCTTCTGAACCAGCTTAGTTTTATCATCGCAAACTCGATCAGTTGCTTATAAGCTAGCCAGGCAGAGTACTTGAAACGACAACCGCTGTGGGGTGCACTGAACTTGGAGCAATTAGTTAGGCGACAACGTAGCTTTCATTCTTAAAAACATACTGTACAAGGTAGTCTTTGGGTCTTGGTTACATGTTTTATGAACTTTCTGTGACCGCTCAAAAAAGAAAAAGTGGAAAATATAAGGGACCGGTTAGGGACAAGTTGGCTGAAAAAATAATTTGGGCACGTCCACTTTTCTCAGTGCAGCAAAATCAAAATCGACTTGCAATTATTTGGGCCAGTAAATTTTCTAGAGGAGCACTCGACTCTTTGCAACCACCAAACGGAAGCCTACTAAATACATGGGCATGGTCTGAAACATAACAGAAATTGACCCAATACCTGTTAAGACACAAGGCAAAAATAAAAATAAATGAACAGAAATAAAGGGAACAAAATAGGAAGTTTCCTAAAGAAGAATGAATTAGTGGCGTTGGTATTACCCGTTATGAAGAAAGAAAATAAAAAATAACAAAAATTACACACAATTTACATAGAAATTGCGCATTTTACATTAGCAAAAAATACACACATATAATACAACCGCTGGAGCTCTCGGCGCAATTGTTCTTCTGAACCAGCTTAGTTTATCATCACAAGCTCGATCGGTTGCTTATAAGCTAGTCAAGCAGAGTACTAAAACCAACAACCACTGTGGGGTGCACTGAACTTGGAGCAATTAATAAGGCGACAACGTAGCATTCATTCCTACACACATAGATCAATCAAGGATATAAATAGTTCAAACAATAAAAATTTAAAAAAAATAACAAGAAGTAATTCAATTTAAAAATGCAGTTAATTAAAAGATAAATATTATTCAGAGGATAAAGTTCAAACATAAAACTAATGGTTTCCAGTATAAATACGCGTATGCTTCAGAAAATTACTGAGTAGTTACACGTGCGCTTATTAATGTCGAAGTTGTGGATGCATCTCTAGAAAGTTGACAACATGCTCTGGAACATGTACCTTAGGCCTCTAAATATAAGAGGTATGGCGAGCATCGTCAGCCTCATCCTCGACAATATATTATGCATGATCGTAGAACAAGTCATCACCTCCCACAACGTCTCAAGTTCCCACCTATTTGCAGCTCCACAAACAATAACCCAACGAAGTTGGAGCACTCGAAATGACCCCTCCACATCCTTCCTAGCAGCTCCTTGCATTTATGCCAAGAGAAAACTTTTGCTACCTAGGCTCGGGGATAGTCATCATAAACTGCTGCCAGTAAGGATACATACTATCGGCAAGGTAGTACCCCATGATGTAATCATGGCCATTGACGGTGTAGTTGCACGACAGAGCATCTCGGCCCATCACAAGGTCTCTTAAACATCAGAGATCGCTGAAGCACGTTAATATCATTGTGAGACCCTGGCACAAAGAAAGCATGCCAAATCCAAAAGTCGTTTGATGCCACTGCTTCAAATATGACATGTTTGATGTGACCTTGGTACTAGTAGAGAAATGCCTAAACACATCCTATGCTAGTGGCGCGCCACACACTAGCCACTGGTATTATTCAAAATAAATGTGGCGTGGCCAAAATTGTGGTGTGCTAAAATATGCCCATGCCACTAGTAAGCTAGCCCCAGGGGTGGGACATGGCCCGAGTTACTAGTGGCATGCCAACATATAACAATGGCACTACTGATGTGTTGTTGGTGGTGTGCGAATAGTTTGCATGCCACTGGTATCAGCCAACTCAATTAAAAAAAAACGCCGACAAAATTTACTAGTGGCATGTGGCCTAGAAGCGACGCCACCAGGCCCGACCCAAAACCAAGCCCGACCTAGCCCGCTGTCCTCCTCGTCCTTCATTCTGTCTCGCGTCTCTCACCCGACTCTCTCACTAGTGACAATACATTTTCCCAAAGAATATACACTTCTCTTTTTGCGAGATCAGAGAGAACAAACTTTAGCTATGTGATGTTCACTCTAGAAGGTGGAGGTCAGACTGATCGACAGTAATATAAGAGAAATGGTAATTCGATTCCGATTCTTTGCTCTTCAATCATGCATCACAAGAGCTATGCATGGATGTCAGTTAGCGAGCAATATGCATGTGTAATAACCAGTCAACCAATAGTTTGAGCGTGGGTAAGTCGTCAACATCTCCCGCATGCTCATGGAAGCACAGGACTGAGACTAGCATGAGCCGTTGCCTGCAGCTAGTGCGTGTGTGGAAGAGAATGGATCCGGACACTCATGCATCATGTGCCACCTGCAGGCTGCAGCTAATGCGTGTGTGGATGAGAATGGCTCCGGACAGTGAACGTACGGGTCGACGGACACCCACAGAAAGAAAGGAAACAAAAAAAACAGAGGAAAGCATTGAAAAGCAAGAAAGAAAAAACCGAAGAAAAGAAAAGAAGAAATATGTGTAAAAGACGGTTCTTTTCCTTCTAGTAGGTCGCGTCCTACATATTGTACACGGACTCGATGTTGGAGCAGTGGCTAAGAGTGCTACCAAGCAACGAGGAGATCCCAAAACCGGTCCCTCGCGCGCACCTATTTTTAACTATTTTGTCGAAAATATGCGCTAGTGGGCCAGCCCGATTATCTAGCACTCGATGAGAGAGGTCCTTCTGCCTCGCTGAATGTGAGGTATAGCACTCGTGCAATTTCAGAGTAAAATAAAAAATTCGGATATGACGCTAAAAACCTCGAGGAAGCTTGAAGTGGGCCTTAGAAAAAAAATAAGCTACCTAATGTGGGCCCTCTAGGGAGCAAGGATTGGTGACTAGCGTCCTTCTCTAGCCGAACTGCGCTAAGCCCCTCCGCCCCCCCCCCCCCCCCTATATCTCTGTGTGAAATGAGGGCACTAGATAATGGGGCTCAGTGGACTCTTGTCCACAAACACGTCCGGACGTGTGGGCGGACAGTAGCCAATGGAGCCCATATTTCTGCCTGGGCAACGACGTCCTCATTTCCATGCATTCCCATACACATAGATGTAAAAAAAATCAGCAATAAATAATTCAAATTAAAAATGCATAGTTAATTCAGACATAAATACCATTCAGAGGATAACGATCAAATAGAAAACTAATGGTTTCCTACATGAATCCAGATATGCTTCACAAGATCATCGAGTAGTTACACATGCGGTTATTAATGTCGAAGTTTTTGACGCATCTATAGAAAGATGACGATATGCTCTGGATTTTCTTTTAGGAGGCGAACATGTATAAAATATCAGAGGTATGGCGAGCATCGTCAGCCTCTTCCTTTACATTTATGTTATGCATGATCATACAACAAGCCATCACTGTCCACAGCATCTCAAGATCCCATATATTTGCAGCTCCACGAACAATACCCCAACGAAGTTGGAGCACTCGAAATGCCAACCGCAAGGTCTCTTTAACAACGGAGATCGCTGAAGCATGTTGATATCATTGTGAGACCCTGGCATGCCAAATCCGTAAGTCATGTGGCGTGGCTTCTAGTCCGCATGCCACTAGTACATTTTTTCTCAAAGAGTACACACATTTTTTTGGCGGGATCAAATAAACAAACTTTAGCTATGTGACGCTCACTCTAGAAGGTGGAGGTCAGAATGATCGACAGACGACAGTACTATAAGAGAAAGGGTAATTGGATTCCGATTCTTTGCCCTTAAATCACGGATCACACGAGCTATGCATGTGTAATAACTAGTCAACCAATGGTTTGAGCGTTGGTAACTCGTCAACATCTCCCTCATGCTCTTGGAAGCACAGTACTGAGACTAGCAGGAGCCGTTGCCTGCAGCTAGTGCAGAATGGATCCGGACACTCGTCCATCATGGGCTACATACCTGCAGCTAGTGCGTGTGTGGAAGAGAATGGATGCGAAGACTCGTGCATCATGTGCTACCTGCAGCTAGTGCGTTTCTGTAGAGGAGAATGGCTCCGGACAGTGAACGTACGGGTCGACGGATACCCACGGAAACCCGGACAGCCTCAGTGCAAAATTCCAAAGCAAGACCGAACTGGCATCGGTATCAAATTTTGGCATGGCCAAGAGACTGCAGACAGGAGCAGTTGCCTCGGTTGGCTCCCATGAATAACACATTTTAGTGATGATACTTCCAGGAGTTTACTTCTGTCGAGTTCTTAATTTCTCTAACCTCTAAGCTCAGTTCAAAGCTAGGACACTTATTTTGAATCGGAGGAAGTAACATTTAGAGCATTTACAACTGGATACAACAAATCCGACCCTTCAAATGCCCGTGGACGCCGGGCAGTGACCGATGAGACCTCAAATTAGCGTTTCCAGAACCAGATACCTCAATTACGAATCCTCAAATCCATACAATTACATGCACATGAAACCTAAACTTCAGCGGACGTTGTCCGACAGCTGGCTGCGCCCCTTGAAATGTCGGTGCGATCGTCGACGAGGTATAGTAGGACATGGGACATGCACCGGCTCACGGGACTCGAGGCGCCGCCATCTCCCATGCCCTACTCTTCCTTGCCGGAGGTCGTCACCTGCACGTTGCCGATCAAAGTGAGGTCGACGATGGATCCGTCATGGTCAGAGGCCAAGAAATCCACCACGAGGCGGTTGCGGCACCTGGGGTTGTCCGCCATTTGAGGCGAGTATGAGGCGGCCGGCTGTAGATGCTCTTACTTCTGATGTTGAAACTTTCTGATAATAGACGGTTGTGTGCAACAATCGATAGAGGCCGGAAATGAGAAGGATTTCCATAAAACTCTGATGGTTCCTTCTCTGAATGAAGGAAAGACTCCATGTGAGCTAGCTCAGCAAAGGCCTTCTCTGACTATGCCAATCTGGAAGAGCTCCTGTAGATGATCAAGTGAAGAACGTCTCTAACTGAGTATCCAACATTCACTTAATTTGCTCTCCAGAATGCATTGAACATGCATGAGGCGACATGAATGGTATATGTGGCCACGTGGGGCAATGAAAGGAGTCACTAATTGATTAAATAACTAGTACGTCAAGGATCCTGGCTCCCCGGCTGTCCTATAAATACCCGCACAACTAACCAACAAAGATGCACCAAGCAAGAGTGTCTTCAAACACAACTGTTAAAACATCTGTCCATTACCTATCAGTTCCACAAATTGCCTTCTATCCTACTTCATATAACACCCTGCCCAGCTCATGCAATATGGCTCTTGGTACTCTGGTTATCATGGTCACCATGCTGGTGTATTTTCTCTGGAAAAATAAAAGAGTGCTATTGTCCCAGAAGCAACGGGGGCGACGATGCAGGCTGCCCCCGGGGCCTGCGGCACTGCCCATCATTGGCAACATGCATCAGGTGATTCTGAGCAAGCCGGCGGTGTTCCGATGGATCCATGGCCTGCTCAAGGAGATGACACAGACATCATGTGCCTCCGTCTCGGAGCTACTCATGTCATTGTTGTAGCATGTCCACAGATAGCCTCTGAGGTACTACGAAAAAATGATGAAGTTTTTGCCTCCCGTCCCACCACCTTCGCCTCGGGCATACTCAGCTTCGGGTACAAGGGCTCCATCTTCTCACCATACGGAGACCAGTGGAAGAAGATGAGGCGTGTCCTTACTGTTGAGATTCTCGCCTCGTCCATGGAGCGAAAGCTCCACCACCTCCGGAAAGAGGAGTACGACCACCTTGTGAGGTACATTAATAAAACTCATTGCAGCGACATGGCATGTCCAGGCAACATTGTCAACGTCCGTCATGTAACCCAACACTTCGTTGGTAACATGATAAGAAGGCTTGTGTTCGGTAAAAGATACTTTAGTGACCTACCAGCTTCATCCACTAGTGGGCCTGGACATGATGAGGTGGCACATGTTGCCGCTCTCTTCACGGCCCTCAACCATCTCTACAGCTTTTGTGTGTCCGACTACTTCCCTGCCCTCATAGGCCTCGACTTGGATGGCCATGAAAAGGTTTCCAAGGTTGCCATGCAAACAATCAACCAGTTGCATGATCCTATTATAGAGGAGTGGATGCGTGAAAGGTCATCCACTCTTGAGAAAGGGCCCCGAGACTTTTTGGACGTTCTGGTTCATCTTAAAGATGCAGAGGGACAACCAATGCTTTCCCTAGAAGACATTAGAGCACAAACAGCGGTTAGTATGTCATCTTAACCTCAATAAAAAGTTTCTTCATTGTTCTTCGATCCATTTTATCTGTGTATTGACCTTTTCTGTTGCGTTATACTGATTACTTTATTTATTCTCAAATCTATGGATGTACCTAGGAAATGATCTTTGCAGCAGTCGATAACCCATCTAATGCGGTTGAGTGGGCACTCGCTGAGATGATAAACATGCCAGAGATCATGCAGAAAGCAACCGACGAACTCGATGCCGTTGTCGGTAAAGATAGACTGGTGCAGGAGTCTGACATTCCTCAGCTAAACTATCTCAAATCGTGCATCCGGGAGGCCTTCCGCTTACACACATACCATGCTCTTAACGTACCCCATGTCACCATGGCAGACACAACAATTGCTGGCTACACCATCCCCAAGGATAGCCACATACTTTTAAGCCGGCTTGGACTTGGCCGCAATCCCAAGATTTGGACTGAACCACTGGAGTTTCACCCTGAGAGGCATTTGAACACTGGGAATGTACTTCTCACTGATCCAGGCCTACGTTTCATTTCATTTAGCAGTGGGAGGAGGGGTTGTCCTGGGATTTCACTTGGTACCTCTATGACAATGATGTTGTTCGCAAGGATGTTGCAGGGATTCACTTGGACAAAGCCTCCCGACGTTAAGAGTATGAGTCTCCAAGAACGCAATGCGGGCCTTGCACTAGCTGAACCCCTTGTTCTGCAAGCTACACCACGATTGGCTGCACATCTCTATATATGATCCAATTAAATAGATTTAATATGCGTTTTCTCATTTATGTGTCAATAAAATGTATCTGGAACTAGTGTATGTTACATGTTTCTGGCGCTACGTTCAGTTCTCTTTTAATATTATGACACTGCATGTGTGCAGAAACAAAGAAGCAATCGATGGTTGCATCACTAATGTAATGTGTGTACTTATCATTATGTAAAACAAAACCTCTGTATTTTCCATTATGGTGTACCATGAAATAATCCTTGGAATTGCACAAAAGTTTTATGTTTATGTTGTATACATGCCTGGCTGTACAATTTTGTGCCCAGCTTTGACCCCGTCTTACAATTATGTCATTCATGCATCAATATGTTATGTATTGCCAACTTATTGTTCTATGAACTAAGTTTTTTCATATTCTATTAACTAGGGTTTTTTTGTGAGAAATCTTTTCTTCTGAGATATAAAAGCTGTATCATGATGCATTTTAGTAGAAAGAAACTTATACACAATGATTAACGAGCCGGGCAGGTTCGCCATCACCGAAATGGCAAAAAAAGGGAAAATGCTCATCCTAATCAGGCTCAAGGCCCGGTTCATTTCCCTTTGAAACAACCAAAATTCTGAAGAACTAGACTGCGGCAGATTCTGCTTAATATTCAAGTTAAACAGGTTGTCCGAAGAAATGGCTTGGTGCTTGAAAACGATGTGAGAATTCTAATTTTGGAAGTAATTTTCTAGTTTTCATACGTTTAATGAATTGTATTATGCAGGACAGTGTATTGTCAGGCTAGTGGTTATTGTTGATAATGCTACGAGTAAGTTCTTGCTGTTTGGTTTGTACTGTCAGCTTTTCGTTTATTGCTGCAGGTCCTTCATTTCATTAATTTCACTTCATTTCATCAGTGCAACAACAAAGACAGAAAGAAAAATTTATTTCTGAATTACGCGGGCAAAGTTGCTATAGTAATTATACTTTTCGGCATAAACTGCAAACTGGTCTAAATAACAGAATCATCGTTATCCACAGGTGTTTATGGAATAGACTACCTACATGTGGCATAGATCATATCATACATCGTACAATTTGCATCCATGCAATGAATTCCATATCTAGTATTGCAAAAGGAAAAAAAATATCAGTTTTAAGTAGACTATAATAGGTGGGGATAGAGTTTCCAAGTTTATATTGTACCAATCTGCTCGTTTTTCTTTTAGGTTGCATGATATTCATTGCTTTACTAACTAGGGAATTAAAAAGGTGATTGTTCCTAAAGTATTTTCAGTTTTTTCTTAATTTTCTTAGATTAATTGTGCATTTTGTTGACTTTAATTTTTATTTTAATCATTAATTTCATATTATAAAAATGTGATAAGTTTTAATTTTGCTGGAAATTATAATCTAATATATTTGTATTGTTTTCTAAACACTTCTGGCCTTTCGGTTTATGTCTGTTTCTTTCTTTTTAAATTTTTGTCCAGCAGACAGTCAGACCTGCAAATCCGTTGGAATGCAATTTTTATCCGTTGTTGATTTATTTTATGTGTTTTCAAAAATTTAGTTATCTATATATTTCTTTATGCCCGGTGATCTGTCATGTGTTGCTGACGATTTAGTCGATGGTTAACTATGAATCCCTAATCCAATTGTGGAGCGATGTTAACACCAAATACAAAATAGTACATGTCTCCGGGGAAAGGGCAGGTCTGAGACTGGGACTCGCAGCCACCTCATTTAAGAAACTCGCACCGTACGTGGTCCTTACTCACTCCTATGGACTCCAGGGAGCCTTTGGTTACTGGGTGCAACCAATGGGAGATGGTAGCTCGGGATATCTTCAACCGGTTCGGATGGCGCTCGCATAACAGGATAGGAGTCTAGAGAGCTTATCCTTTTTATCTTCATTGTGCCGGTTGATATGGTTCACATGTATTTTTTTCCTTTTTTTGGTACTTTGATCTGCTCCGTTTTGTGAGCTGTAAGACTTTTATGATGATTATGGATTGTTAATAAGATGGATGCATGCATCATCATGATGCAGAGGCCAGGGGTATGCCTCCATTTAAAAAAAAGAAACCTCATTTAAGAAATAACTCCAACTGAGCTTAGAGCTAGCCAAGCTCGAGTTTTATTTGTTTTACAAGTTCTCTTTATTAGTTTCATTAACTTTAAAAATATGCAGAAACGATGTTTATAAATCATATGCATATATGTATCTGAAAAGGTATTTTTGAAATATGTAATTTTGTTGATTTCCGAAATATGCTATTATAAATTTTTGCTGGCTGATATAGTTTTGATGATGGATTTATTAATTCCTGTTTATAGCCTGCAGACGCGGAGAATGAATAGCTTGTGTTCTAGCTGTGACATGTGATCGCGCGGGCGAAACGCGCGGGGTTGAATCGTCGTCGGGAGCACGTACCTACGTACTAAAATGTCGGAGGTGGTCACATCTGCAGCAGCTGGCATATGTGACACCAGTACGTGACGTACATCTGAAAAATGAGCAAGTTAATCATGTACCGTATTAATGAGTGGCTCTGCGTTCGTGGATGAGAACGTCCACAAGATTAGTCGTCTCACAATGCGATTCGGTGTCCGTCGTAGCTCGTACGTAACTTGTCCATCATTGATTGTGTAGGATGTGCTGTGGATTGGACTGGAGAGAAGGCTTCAGGACCTTAACGTGTGATCCAAAACACGACAGTGAAGAGACAGACGACGGCGATGACAATGCGAACCTGTGCACCATCGAAAGGTCGACAAATCGAAATTCTCTTGGCTGTTCCAGATGCATGCAGTTGCCAATTTCAAATCGTTGAGAAGGTTTTTTTTCTTCTGTGACACCTATTAGCTCGCCTGTGCATTTTTTTAATGTAAAGGCGGTGAGTTGTTGCTCTCTCTTATGATTTCTAACTAAACTCTCCTTCCCGGGCGCTCCGGCGGTGGAAGGGTGGGGGAGGAGGAACCCCTCAGATCTGGCTGCCCGGTGTGGAAATAGGGTGTGGGCTTGCGTGTAAGGCGGTGCTGTGGTTGGGGCAGCAGCCTCGACGCGTATGGAAATAATGTCCTCCCAATCCTTGCTCCACCTCAACGACGGCGCTCCGGGCTTCAGCGCTGAAGGACCAGTCGATGTTTGGCATGGTGTTGTTGTGGAGGCAACGATGGCAGCAGTACCGTTGGCTGTTTTGTCCTCAAGCTTCGCAGGCGTCGTGGCAGCGACTTATGCAGCACCACTGGGAAGCTTCAAGAGTTTGTGTAGGCTTTGGGTGCGCTTGTTTGTTTTTGTCCTAGGGGGCAGTGCCGGTGTGCCATGTTCTCGTGCTTCCGCGTCGGCTTGGTTAGCATCGATGCTCTCAACGCTTGGACGTCGAATTTGGCTACAACAAGTTCATCTCTAAGATGTTTGACGGTGCGCGTTAGAGTACAATGCAATGCTCGCCCAAATCTAGAAGTGGGGAGCCTACCGGAGCGGCTGCGATGGCGCACCATCGGGCCATCTAGGAGATTGGAGGAGTGAAGCATCCTAGGGACCTAGTTGTAATATTTTTCTTTTTTAGGGTTGTCTTGTAATGTTGATCTGTGGCTAATAAATCTGGGGGTCTTTTGGGAAAAAAAATCTACTATACAACCTTATTTTTTTTATAAACATATTGTTTTCTAATAGTTTCTAGCTTATACTAATTTTCCAAAATTTATGATCTTCTTTTATGTTTGTCTCTGTCTTTTTGCACTGGAAGGGCCGTCGAGTATGCAATTCTTGTCAGGGTACCAAGAGGTAGTCGCGGAATTCATAGTCAGGTTGGAAAATCATCTTCTTGGATGATCACACCACTTTGATGAAGATCAAGGACGAGCCGAAGGCGCGTCGCTGTCATCGCCCCTCACCGAAGCCGTACAAACCTTGTTGTAGTAGATAGTGGGGAAGTCATTGTGTCAAGGCCTCATAGGGCTAGCGCACCAGAGTAGCGACCATGGCCGATGAAAACATTTGTAGTTCAAATGGATCAAACGTGTAAGCACCCAAACAAAGACGAAGGAAGACCGGTTCCAAATAGATCCACCAAAGACTAGCATAGGACGAATCCCATGAGATCCGACGGAGACACATCTCTACACACCCTCTGACGATGCTAGACGCACCATTCGGACGGGGATATAATGTGGAGAAATTATTCCTACTGAGGGACATCGTCGTCTCCACACAACCCCAACCAAGATGTTAAATCTAATAAAAAAGGCCATCAGTGGCGTTGATGGAAGGGAAGCCTTGGGTACTTTTGTTGTGGAGGAGGAAAGAGAATAATTTCATGATATTGATCATGTCACCTTGATTAAGTAGATGGGCGGCAACGAAGAACGCTATAACACTAACTTCTTCAAATTACAAGATTAAACTTTACATTCCTTATGGATCATTCATGCTCATGCACGATTAATAGTTAAGCTTGGGAAAAATGTATGAGCGGATCTTACACGCTTCGTTTCCACAGTTGGATCTTGATATTCCGAAGAATGTTCTTGGATTATCCCTTTAAATTTTCTATGAAAGAGTAATTAATTGCAATGCGCAAATCTGATATTTATTTTGTATTTCTTTATAGATATGCCTGAAAAGTTCAAGATTATGATATCTCCTAAATATGCTCGTGGAATAGCAATTTTTCATATGTGGTACATCACCAGACGAGCATCCAGAAGGAACGATGAGCACTGGTACTACGTCTGCCGCTACAAGCCCTAATACGCATGATTGAACATCTATTAAGGAAGATAGGTGGCACTGGAAATGGCTTGCCATTCCGAGTCACCGAGCTTTGTGAAGTCTACCATTCCATAGTAGGCACTATATCCAAAGTCCCTATAGTTATAAACATCGTCTTCGTCACCTCCATTTAGGTAAGCGGTAGTACTCGATCAATCGGATTAGACAAGTACAAAAACGACCATTAGAGGAGATCAACAGAGATGATTCCCATAGCTAAAACCTCTAGTCATGTAACATCCCACTTTTCCAAATTAGGATGTTAATAGAAGCATAGCACCTGCATATCATTGTTTCATGCAATGTTGGAATGTTCAAACTGGTTTTCAACTCAGACAAAAGCGGAGATATGACTTCTTGAAAGTAATGTTGGAATACCTTTGATAGAGCTTCATTGCATATACGGGTCTTCTAAAAGAAATTATGGGGACTATCTGAACCATAAAGTATTGTAGGAAACTATTATAAAGGCCCGTAATAGATATTCTAAATAAAATATTTTTAAAACATGCACGTGAGCTGAATTTTGTTCCTAAGCTCAATATTATTATTTTGATTTATTGTGATCTGTATGTATTTTTCTAAAATCGGGTTGTCAATTATATATATAGGCCATAATGAATTTAGGAAAAATATTAGAGATGCTCTTGTATTTGGACCGATCGACACCGTCCTGATAACCCAAATCCCAGTCCACACAGCCTTTAGAAAACTCCTTATAGGTGTGGTCACATTAGAAAACTCCTTATGGGGCTGAAAGAAGTAGTGTGAAAATTAAGTGTGTCAGAATCTCAAACTATCCATTATCCATGGCTGCGCGATTGAATGAGGAACTACTAATCCAACTTCTGTTAGATTGGCCAGCAAAATATCAACCCTTCTTAGTGTATCAAATACACATTTGTACATGTCTCCAGGTACAGGCCAACTTGACTGGGACACACGACCAACCTTGGCTCGTCTTCTAGCTGTGAGCCTGTGAGTGATTATCAGTCATGGTCATTGGCCGGTCTTCAATGGTTTGGCTACATATGACCGTGTACTGCAGAAAGATTCTCTGTGAGGAAGAATCAAAGCAACCACGCTCGCTCTATCACGCATTAATTATTGGTAGTCAGAGGACGTGCGAGTGTCATAATTTCACTCTATATATGGCTGCTCAATTTGTGGTCATGTACTGCAAACAAATAGCCTATGTTTGTGGACGAGAGAAAAAAAGAGAAGATTCAAAGCAGCATCGGTATGGACGAGAGAAGAGAAGATTCAAAGAAACCACACCCGCACGATCGAGAGTTGATTTGTGGACGTTAAGAGCGCGTACAAGGTTGTCACATCTGATGTACATATATATCACACGAGATACCTCTCTCCTGTGCCAACATATATGGAAACTTGGAAAGTGAGAGAGGGAGACATGTACGATGCCATGAAAAGGAGCAAGAGAGAGACATATGACCAAGCAAACCTCTCAGCGATGATGCTGCAACGAAACGTTTGGTGCATAGTTCATTTTATAAGAATCGCTAAAGTTAGCTGACAAATTTCATTTTTAGGCTTAGAGCCGAACTGTTTGTTCATCTATGTTGGTTTCTCCCTCCCAACTTTTATGTCGCTATAAATGCTTGAGGGTGGATTTAATGTTTCGTCTCCCGCTAAAAAAAGGAATTAATGTTTGGTCGTTATAGCCAACTAGAAGATACCCCGCGCGTTGCTGCGGGAACGATTATATAAAATGAATAGAAAATTTGGGCTTATAGAACTATTTTTTCAAGGGAAAAAGATTTACATAACATGTAATATAGATACATGAAGCAATTTAGTAACCCTCCTCAAGTGTTCCACTATGAAAAGAAGTAACATTCTCATAAGCCATCTCGGGCGCTGAGAGAAAGTGTTTACAAACTAATGGGTGGAAGCATACGATGAATCAGCTATTGTATGTACTCAATAATGAAAACTTTGATCAACTTTGCGATGAAAGGTCACAACCCTGATATACAGGATGTATTGGTGTAACCATTAACATATCACATGTTTCTTTTATTCCCAACAAAAGAAATCACCTGTGTGAGAGGACCCATGCATATGATTCCTACAATGGAAATACGAGTAGTAGTAACAATTAAATTTATGTAAACAGTGGACCAAATTGTTACTTTGTGAAGTCAATTAATCTATTTATTTTTTCCATGCAGAAGGAGAATAATTGCCCAATATTTTTTTCAGAAAATTAACCCAATGTTTAAGAAAGTTCGTATGGGTGCTGCAAGATTATCTGTTAGGCTGTGTAGCACACATAAGAAATAACATGATTTGGCTATCTAAGATATGCAGAATGCAATGCAATGCATGTGTAGTGCAGATAAAAATCAAAATTTTGTAAAAGATGGGGCTCGTACGTACCAAACCTGCCAGATGGTTTTATATGAAATCAGAATTAGGATTAGGCTGCACATCAAGAAGCGCTAATTCATTCTCAGTCATTTATACTTATCCGGAGAACAACATGGAATTGGGCTGCACAGTGTTCCAGCATGTACATCTTCGTAGGAAAATAACAAACTGAAGATCAACACAGGAGCACTTGACCTTAAACTGCAGAAGCGTTGTTGTTGTAGTCCGTAGGTCGCCGTTCTCGCCAAGTTCAAGCTAGCAAGCACCTCGGAACTACCAGCAAGCGGCACAAAACGTGCAAACACAACATAAGAACAGGAAATTAATCTGATCACAAAGAAAGAAATCCAGAACATATAGGAGGCTCGAGCTCACCATTGGTACTGATCTTCATCGGAGCTGTGCAGACCATGGAAATCCATCAAAAAATACAGAAGATTAATCCTCCAAATCACCATCACAAATCCAAAAATACAACAGCTAATAAGTGCATGCACTGACGGCCTGACGGGCCAATCGCAAGGAGAAGAGATGCTCATGCTCTTTTTTAGTTGGGCTTGCGTGTGTTCATAGCGACATAAAGATTTGCAGATTTGAAGATTAATCCAAAAAAGAATTAATGTTTGGTCGTTCTAGCCCATAACCAACTAGACCAACAACTTTTTTTCTAAGTTTTGTAACTGATAGCTTATTTGTACGTAAGCAAAAACCCAAGAATAAGCGACCCAATTTAAACGAAAAAAATCATGAAATGGGATGAGCAGGTGATAACCCATATGACAATTTGTTCATCGCCCTAGGAACGAGGTTGATGTCGGTGTTTGTCGTCAGATTTAACGGTCATGGTCTACCAGGTCAAGATGGTGATTATGTGAACCATACTGTTACCGGCATTCTTATGTTCATATGCTACAACTATCAACTTGGCAATAATGTACTAGTTACCATGTGCCTATGCTGAACTCACCAACACGACAATTATTTAGTTACCTAGTTGTAAATTCTACAGTTAGCAACATGATTATTATTATGTAGTTACACAATTGCATATATCATCGTTACCCACATGGCAATTATGTAGTTACCCAGTTGTTCGGGCTATAATTAGTAACATCACACAAATATGTTACCAAGTTGCCCACGTTACAGTTACCAACCCAACACAACTCACTACACCATAATTGTTGATTGGTAGCAATTAACTGTAGGGAGAAATATCTGAATAAAGGCAACCAAAATCATGTTACTGCCACCAGAAATACTTAAGGGCAGAGAATTGCCGGCGGGAGTTGACAAATGAGGACATATACACTGCAAACAATATTGTTTTTCATTGCAACTGCTGGCAAAGCTCAAGCATGGCCCACTGCTTGCCGGGACCGTCTGTGGCGCGGGAATGAAATAATTGGGTCAATACGCGCTGGCAAGAAAGAGGACGCAAGAGTCGAAAACAACGAAAAATAGTAATATCCATGGCCATAACCAGTTCTACCCAAATTAGAGCCTCCTCTCCAGACCCCCACCCCGACCAATGTCATTGTCGACCCCCTCCACCCTCGACCGAATCCACCATGGCCGAACCCCTCCTCCAACATGTCTGGCCGTGGATCTTTTTGTGAGGTCTCATGATATTTACCTTCGTGTATTGTGTGAAAGTATGTACGATAGGCTGAACTAGAGAGAGGGGATGCACCATCTTCCATAGCTAGCCATATGTTGGAGAATAGCTTGATGAGCAAGAGTCTCGAAAAGCTATGAAGACCATACCATGGATGATTCGTCATCAATTAACAAAGACACCTACCAACATTGCTGGTTTTCTAGACCTTTTGCCAACACATCCGTGACTATGGCCTGAATATCGCACTGTGTTTACCAAGGTGGGGTCGAATTGTTCTTGGGGCCTTTCATAAGCGAGAAACAATAGAACATTTTTCATAACAGTAGAACTATTAATTTGCAAAAAAATAACAGTAACTATTGGTAGGTGTCTAATTTCTTTGAATGCATAGTAGGAGTAGATACTATTTCATCTTGGTGGGTGGTGTACAGGGCTAATTTATTTGTAGGTATTGATTTTGTTTCATAATAGAGCAATATAAATGAGGACGCCTTTGCTCAAGAATTTCAGCAGTGATTCAAGAGACCGTGTATTCGATTGATGTACGTAATTTATCGTGGGGCAATATTTACCTTTTTTAGTTTATTTTAACACAGACGCTCATACACGCGCACATACATTCATCCCTATGAATGCACGCACGCACACCCTATCCCTATGAGCATCCTGAGAGATTGAGTCGGCACATCATCTTGAGATTGACGAAGTCGCCACAGACGCCTTCGTAGTCGGCGGGGACATATCTCCCACTAAACGCACATTGTTGGAAAGCATGAAATAAACTCAGGAAAATCCGAGAACCTCTAGGACATGAACTCTGATGGGTTATGGCTAGCATTGTCCTCCTAATCATCCAACCACGGATTAGTTTGTTGGGAATATGATCAATTTACCGAATGATTTTATTGACAGAAATACTAGATAAAACATGACTAGTATAGCAGTGATAAAACAAGCCATGCGATTTGACAAAGAGAAGGTAAACAACATCTTCATATATGAACCATAACTAAACATATCTAGAGCAGACAGTATAGCATGTTGCATATATGAAATATAGTCTAACATATCTAGGGCAAATACTAGAACAAGGAACTGTAGCAGGACCTCCAATAGAAAGAGGAAGAACACGTACAGGACAGCAACAGCAGAAGCGCTGGACTTGGGGTCAGTATCCTCGCCAGCCATGTCGTCGAGGAGGTCGTGGACGTCGGGGAAGAAGTCATCGTCGGGGAAGTAGTCGTCAGAGTCCGGGGTGTCCGTGACGAAGAAGTCCGTAGTTGCGCGAAGTGCTCCCCCAAAACCTTATCATCCTTCTCCCGTGCAGGACTCAAAAGGTGCGGTTTTGGAGGCCTACTGTCCCGACCTGCGGTGCATGCCGCAAGCCGGGATGGGGAAGATCATAGCAGTAGCTTAGTGGTCGGGAACTCTGAGGCGGGAGGGTTGTGTTGTTCTGGTGCGTCTCTCTCAGAAGAGCGACCTCCCTTTTATAGGCGCAAGAGAAGGAGGCGAGAGGGCTGCACCATTCGCATTCGAACTCCACTTTCGCAAAAAATCTCTTCAGCTTCCGTGTGACCTTTCGTATACTAGTCGTGTGTGGCAAAAATTTAGACATCGGCTCATTCCGCGCCGCAGCGCCGGCGGGCGGCGGAGGAGGAGCGCGTGTGGACGTCCCTCTTATTCTCATGCTCATACAAGTGGGGAAAGAACCTCCCTTATAAAAAGGTACAACTCCCTCTAAACTAGCAATGTGGGACTAAACTTTAGTTCCACCTCTTGCCTTTCATGAATGGGCTGCATGGGCCTCTAGGACTTATTAGGAATTTCTGAAACTGCTATTGGACTAGGCTCAAAATAAACAAAATTCCAGCATGGTTCACTCATTTTTAGTTGTACTCCCTCCGTCCAAAAATACTTGTCATCAAAATGAACAAAAAGGGATGTATCTAAAACTAAAATACATCTAGATGCATCCCCTTTTATTCAGTTTGATGACAAGTATTTCCGGACGGAGGGAGTATATGGCAATATTTTAGCTAACCATTCAGCATAACGATTTGTTTCTTCTGTGTAGGCATGAGCATCAAGTACGTCAGTTACTTACGTTTGCATCAAGTCTATGGCTTACATATGCGCTTGCGTCTATGGCAATAGAGAAGATCGAGACAAACAGCGACGATTGTAGGACCTCCTGGCTCCTGTGCATATAGTAGGATCGACAAGATGAGGCCCTCGTATTTTGCGTGCATGCGAATCGTAAAGGGAAAATTCTGGTTGTACCCCATACCATTGTACACTCTATCCTCCCCGTTCATTTTTGCATCAAAATTTGTGCAAGCAATTTTTTTATTTCTCCCAAATAAAAGAACCTTTGAACTCGAAACTTTGCAGATCAATATCACACATGTACTACTATGTGCAAAAAAGTTTTTCGACTTTTTCGCGTAACATAATTGGTAAAATACGACTCATTCAGAATTTGAAATTTGAATAATTTATGTTTCATCAAAAAATCAAAAACATTTTACACAATGAGATTCACTTGTGTATAGTTGACCGGTAAAGTTTCATGGTCAAATGATCTCTTGTTTCAAAGAAACAAAAAAGATAACTTTTTATATAAGAAGAGCATGAATCTTGACGCAAACTAGACAGACAAGGGTGCACCACTATTGGGATACAACAAATCAACACTTGATTGTAAATGAGTCAATTACACCGGCGGTGCCAGAACTTGACGCAACCGGTCACTTTGGTATTAGAACTTGTGGCATACATTGAACTAGTACAATAACTTGGTTCGGACGTGCAAATACGGTGCAAAATCATGTTTGATATGAAATCGATGCTGACTTGGCACGTGAGCATGGCGTGGGGCCTGTTGTCAGTTACTGTAAAGCAGACAGGAGGTCGTATGGCCTTTTTTTTTGTGCAAAACCCCCCTTGGTTTTTTATTCCTTATAAAGAAAACTTGTCTACGTGTCAAGTGGCATTTTTTCACCTCTATGAGGCACGGATCCCATCTGTCAGTACATCAGTATAGGAATTAAACAGGAAAAGGATGGCCTCGACGTATCGGAAATACGATCTGCTGCTTGATGTAGTATAAACTGGACGCATGTGGGGCTTAAAAATATTGCAAATAGTCCCGCCCATTTTGCACGCACTAGTTTTTTAAGAATTTGTAAAAAGTAATTAATGAAAATAATGTTCAAATATATATTCCTATGTTATAATTTTTTTTGAGGATATAAATATTATACATAAAGACAATGATTAGTAAATAAAAACATTTCAATATACAGCCATGTATTATATAAAAATGTTTAGTAAATAAGGTCATTTAAATGTTTTTTAATAGAAACTAATTAATAAAAAAATACATTTGCAGATTATATTTAAATTTCACAAAATTTGCATATAATTATTGAAATGTTTGTAATTATACAAACATTTTTATATGTATGCATATAATTTTATTACACAACCATTGTTTTTCAAAATTGTAACTACTAATATTCACATTGCATTGCTTTAAATTATACAAACATTTTTATAATACATAACAATTATTTTAAATACATGAATATTTTTAAAATAGTACTTGTGTTTTTAAAAGCAAGTTATTTCATTTGTATGTTATCTTAATACAGAGATCAGAATTTACATACCTTTTACAAATTTCCAAAAGAAACAAGCTGGTGCAAATGGGCCGCACCGGCTGCCCATTTAACCTCCAAGAGCCCCTTTTGTTCCATTACATAAAGAATAGTTATCCATTGACGATATGACTGTTGAACGGGTGTAATGGGCAAGACTGACTGTGTGCTAGCCACAGGTCGTGGTTTGAGTCGCAGAAGACTCCTTTTTTGTGTTAATTTTTCAGAAAAACTGAAACTCTACCTTTGCAACATCGGCAGGGGCTCTTTGTGAGACACAGAAAATCGAGGGAGTTTTCACAAAAAATCCCCCCCCCTTTGCCTTTCAATCACCGACAGCTAGTCCCATGCCACGCTAGCATGCCTAGTTAGCGGCTCGGGCGTACACAAACGAAATTTGCATGGTATTTGTATACTAGAGCCAAGTTATTGCACCAGTTCAATGTATGCCGGAAGTTCTAGCATCAAAGTGGTCATTTGCACCAACTTCTAGCACCACCAGTGTAATTGACTCATTGTAAATCGATGATAACTTTTGTTTTTTTTAATCAAGTCGATCGACGAGAGTTGTGGGGTTCAGTGTTTCCTATTCGGCGACCTTTCCGTCAAGTAGTCGCTGAAAAACACAGGCTAGCCACAAGTGTTATATGGACGGGCCCATTTAGGGCTAGTTAGTTGCTGAAGGAACCCCTATTTTTTGAACTTTTTGGTTGGTTCCTGAAGGGTTTTGGAAACCTTCCAGATGGTTCCTCAACTGTTTTTTTCTATCTTGTTAATTGGGTTCTTTTGTCCTTTTTTCTTTTTTGTTTCAGTTTTTTTTCTTTCATCATTTTGTTTCAAAAATTCTCAAATTTCAAAAAATGTTCATAAAACTGAAAATATCCGTGTTTTCAAAGAATATTGGCAAATTTAAAATATGATCGTGATTAGCAAATGCAAATAATATTGTTTGCATAATTTATTTATTTTCGCATTTTCAAAAAAAGTTTGTGATTTTCAAAGAACTTTTCAGAATTTTTAGAAAACAATTCAAAATATTAAAATTGTGTTTTTGATTTATAAAATGTTTGGAATAATCAAAAAGTGTTAGAAATTTTTTAATTGTTTGGGATTTTGAAAAAAAAAATCATATTTTTCAAAATAAAATTTTGATTTTAAATTATTTTGAAATTGTAAAAAATGTTCGTGTTTTCAAAGCTTGTTGTCAATTGTTTTCCTAAAAAAATCACAACAATAAATCAGGTCAGTTCGCTATACTGCCTCGCTCCAGTTTGCTACAGTAGTCAGTTCAATATGTGTCAGTGTTCGTCTGGTTTTGCTACAGTACCTTGTTTCAAGCTAGCTTCACTGCATGCACGAGTTGGCCGACCGTCTGTGTGTTTCCCCGCCAATCACCCGCAAAGGGCAGCAGATAGTACATGGGTCTTTAGCACGTTGGCCCAATCCTCTCCCTCATTTTTCTTCCATTTTTTGGACAATGGAAGGTAATGCTCAGCTTTTTCTGCCCGTATCATTGGTCTTTTTGGATGATGGACTTCCTTTTTTTAGGGGAGGACTTCCTATTTGATACTCATTGTGTGAACATGTCGAGCAAAGCCAACTACTAGGCCACCCCAAGTAGGGTAACTGATAGTTGTCCATTCATTGACTTTCTCATTTTTTGGTTGGATATATATAATGAATTTCTCCTTTTTCTCATTTCATTTCTTTCTCCATTCTCCATTTTTACTTTTTTTTTGTTTTGTTTTTTTCCTTTTTTATAATTCAAGAATATTCTGTAAAATTCATAAAGAATTTTTATGTAGCGAACATATGTAAATCCTTGAGAATTTTCTAAATGCATTAATATTTATATAAAATAAATCTGAGGTTTTTTAAAATCTGGGGGTCAATTTTGAAATACATGTAAATCTTTAAATTTGTGAGTATTTATTAAATTCATACACTTTTTAAAAATTTGTCATAAGTTTTTTAATACACAATCATGTTTAAAATACCAAAATGTTTGCTAAATTTCTGGTTTTTGAAAAAATATTAGTGATCATTTTTGGAATTCATATTCATTTTTTAAAGTCAAGAACATTTTTCAATGTAAGAATTTTTAATTCATGATTTTTTTGGCAGATTTTGGGAATAAATCTAACATAGAAAATATGAGAAAACCATTTGAAAATAGGAAGAAAACAAAAAAAACCTAAGACAAAACCATTGGAAAACCGTATGAAGTGAGGAGAACAATACAGGTGCTTGAACTGGGCTAGCCCACAGAATTCATGCACGTGTGTTTGGTCGTCAAATTGAATCATAGTGTGTCATAGACGGGGTGTTTGAAGTGACCTTGGGCCTTGTAGACACAACAACAGTCCATATACAAAAGAGAAAACTTAGAAAATTAACATAAAAGGGGAATAAAGAAGAGTCCCAAGGACCATGGGCCTTCTTGCCGTCCATTATTTCACTCCTCCTTGTCAATGGCCTCTTGGTGCTCCCACATCTCGTTCCTCGGCTATCACTTCATGTACTTTAGTTCCTTTTTTCTTCTACTTCTTGTGAGTTACTTTGCATTCATTTGACTTATGCATCGTTTTTTTCATAGGTGAAATGGCTCATCATGGTTCTCCCTAATTGTTCGACAATGCATAAATGTCATTGAGCAAGTCGACGGGTGTGTGTGATTGAGACCAAGTAGACATTCAAAGCCTTTTTTAGAACTTCACAAGCTTTATTGATCAACATTAACAAACATAGGGGTCCATAGGGACCCAGGCAGTTGCCCAATCCATAGGTGGTAACCATGATCAAGAGAAAGGGGTTACTTAGCAATATTATGAGCTTCAGCATTGGACTCCCACACTTCAGAAATGTCTAAGTTGTAACTGCTGAATGCTCTTTCCCATAGTAAACTTTAGATCATCTGTACCAACACCATGAATAGAAGCATGGGACATGTTTCCGATCAGCACGGTTGCAGTCCTTGTGACCTGATAAGAAAAAAACATGGAGATATCAAAACACACATGTATATTGGCACTCATGTCAATCCACTAAGCATAATAATGACATATTGAAAGAATCAGTAGGAAATTTACCACAATGGTCATGGAGAGATCAACCATCTTGTCGCCAGCAACACTCAAAACAACACATGCAAAAAAGGCGTTTGTAGCCTAGAAAAATTGCTCTGTTTGCGAGTTAGTGGTCCCTCCGGTATGCCCTTGGAAGCATCAAAATAGTTCATGGTGGTTAACCAAAGAACTACCCTGACATGCCATCTCTTGTAATTCACATCCTTGGACGTGGCAGGTTTGAGGGTTGCGGGAAAAGCAATTGGAGAAAACTGCCTAAACAAATCAGGTTTTTGGATTGTTGAAGAGCTATTTCCCATTAAGTTTAATTCAAAAAAATAGACCAAACATGAAATCATAATAGAAATGATAATTGGTTCCAGTAACAAAGTACTGAACAAGTCGTGCAATTGGGTAAATAAGCGAGAAGCATCGTATCAATGTCTATTCCTAGTAGTCCAAACACAATCCCTAGTTGGAGGGACAAGAACACATATAGTGTGGTGAAAGAAGAGGAATTTGTGTTAGTAGCCATATCGCCGAAGAGATTGTTGGTGTCGGGGAAGTGGTTGTGCGCATCCATATGGTGGAGAAGAATCTAGAAGTCGCACGAGAACGATCCCCAAAAAACTTCAACGCCTGTCTCTCTTACATGATCACAAGTCAGTCTTTCGGAGCCATGTTATCACAACGCGGCACACACAAAGAAGCAAATGGGAAAGCACTAGGTGGCACATAGCTCTGAAACCGAAGTGGCAGTGTTGGTGGAAGAGAAGCAACCTATAGACTCTAGAAGGCTACACTTATAGAGACAAAGAGGAGAGTGAAACAGCCACAACCATTTAGGCTCGTTTTTCAGTAGTACGAAAATGTTTCGACGCCTTTATTGCGTGATAAAAAGATAAAAAACACATACATATGCCATGAAAAATCACTAAACTGGCCCTTTGGCTAAAGTTCAGCACAAAATGGCCCTCTTTTGAAAAAAATTCATAAAATGGCCCTACACGCATGACGCCTGCACCAGGGGCGCCATGCTAGATATCATAACGCCTCGGTCAGGGGCGCCATATTGGTCAGCGCTGACTTGCCACGTTGGCAGGGCTTGCCACCATGGCGCCCCAGGCCAGGGCGCCGTGTTGATGGTCATGACGCCCCTGCTCAGGGCGCCATGCCCCTTGCGTGAACAAAATAGAGTCTCCCCTGTTTTCCCCTCCACAAACCCTCACTTTTCCCCTTCTCCACCCCGGCCGCCCCAATCAAGCCCCTACCTAATGCCCACAAAATTTCGTGAATCGGAACTCCAAATCGGCGATTTATCCTTCCCTTCGACCCCTCAAGGTATTCTCCTGTTGGGCTTCGTAGTAATTTCAAAAAAATTCCTACGCACACGCAAGATCATGTGATGCATAGCAACGAGAGGGGAGAGTGCTGTCTACATACCCACGCAGACCGACTGCGGAAGCGTTGACACAACGTAGAGGAAGTAGTCGTACGTCTTCACGATCCAACCGATCAAGCACCAAAACTACGGCACCTCCGAGTTCGAGCACACGTTCAGCTCGATGACGATCCCCGGACTCCGATCCAGCAAAGTGTCGGGGAAGAGTTCCGTCAACACGACGGCGTGGTGACGATCTTGATGTACTACAGCAGCAGGGCTTCACCTAAACTCCGCTACAGTATTATCGAGGAATACGGTGGCTGGGGGCACCTCACACGGCTAAGGAATAGATCACGTGGATCAACTTGTCTGTTTCTGGGGTGCCTCTGCCTCAGTATATAAAGGAGCCAAGGGGGAGGGGGCGCCGGCCAGGAGGAGGGCGCAGGAGGAGTCCTACTCCTTCCAGGAGTAGGACTCCCCCCCCCCCCAATCCTAGTTGGACTAGGATTCCCCGAGGGGGAAAGAGGGAGAGGGGGGCCGACCACCTCTCCTAGTCCTAATAGGACTAGGGGAGGGGGGAGGCGCGCGGCCACCTTGGGCTGCCCCTTTCTCCTTTCCACTAAAGCCCATTAAGGCCCATATGGCTCCCGGGGGGTTCCGGTAACCTCCCGGTACTCCGGTAAAATCCCGATTTCACCCGGAACACTTCCGATATCCAAACATAGGCTTCCAATATATCAATCTTTACGTCTCGACCATTTCGAGACTCCTCGTCATGTCCGTGATCACATCCGGGACTCCGAACAACCTTTGGTACATCAAAATGCATAAACTCATAATATAACTGTCATCGTAACCTTAAGCGTGCGGACCCTACGGGTTGGAGAACAATGTAGACATGACCGAGACACGTCTCCGGTCAATAACCAATAGCGGGACCTGGATGCCCATATTGGCTCCTACATATTCTACGAAGATCTTTATCGGTCATACCGCATAACAACATACGTTGTTCCCTTTGTCATCGGTATGTTACTTGCCCGAGATTCGATCGTCGGTATCCAATACCTAGTTCAATCTCGTTACCGGCAAGTCTCTTTACTCGTTCTGTAATACATCATCTCGCAACTAACTCATTAGTTGCAATGCTTGCAAGGCTTATGTGATGTGCATTACCGAGAGGGCCCAGAGATACCTCTCCGACAATCGGAATGACAAAACCTAATCTCGAAATACACCAACCTAACATGTACCTTTGGAGACACCTGTAGTACTCCTTTATAATCACCCAGTTACGTTGTGACGTTTGGTAGTACCCAAAGTGTTCCTCCGGTAAACGGGAGTTGCATAATCTCATAGTTATAGGAACATGTATAAGTCATGAAGAAAGCAATAGCAACATACTAAACGATCGGGTGCTAAGCTAATGGAATGGGTCATGTCAATCAGATCATTCTCTTAACGATGTGATCCCGTTAATCAAATAACAACTCATTGTTCATGGTTAGGAAACATAACCATCTTTGATTAACGAGCTAGTCAAGTAGAGGCATACTAGTGACACTCTGTTTGTCTATGTATTCACACATGTATTATGTTTCCGGTTAATACAATTCTAGCATGAATAATAAACATTTATCATGATATAAGGAAATAAATAATAACTTTATTATTGCCTCTAGGGCATATTTCCTTCAGTCTCCCACTTGCACTAGAGTCAATAATCTAGTTCACATCTCCATGTGATTTAACAGCAATAGTTCACATCACCATGTGATTAACACCCATAGTCCACATCGATATGTGACCAACACCCAAAGGGTTTACTAGAGTCAATAATCTAGTTCACATTGTTTTATGTGATTAACACCCAAAGAGTACTAAGGTGTGATCATGTTTTGCTTGTGAGATAATATTAGTCAACGGGTCTGTCACATACAGATCCGTAAGTATTTTGCGAATTATATGTCTACAATGCTCTACATGGAGCTACTCTAGCTAATTGCTCCCACTTTCAATATGTATCTAGATCGAGACTTAGAGTCATCCAGATCTGTGTCAAAACTTGCATTGACGTAACTTTTTACGACGAACCTTTTTGTCACGTCCATAATCGAGAAACATATCCTTATTTTACTAAGGATAATTCTGACCGCTGTCCAGTGATCTACTCCTAGATCACTATCGTACTCCCTTGCTAAATCAGTGCAGGGTATACAATAGATCTAGTATACAGCATGACATACTTTATAGAACCTATGGCCAAGGCATAGGGATGACTTTCATTCTCTTTCTATCTTCTGCCGTGGTTGGGTTTTGAGTCTTACTCAACTTCACACCTTGTAATACAGGCAAGAACTCTTTCTTTGACTGCTCTATTTTGAACTACTTCAAAATTTTTGTCAAGGTATGTACTCATTGAAAAAACTTATCAAGCGTCTTGATCTATCTTTATAGATCTTGAAGCTCAATATGTAAGCAGCTTCACTGAAGTCTTTCTTTGAAAAAACTCCTTTCAAATACTCCTTTATGCTTTACAGAATAATTCTACATTATTTCCGATCAACAATATGTCATTCACATATACTTATCAGAAATGCTGTAGTGCTCCCACTCACTTTCTTGTAAATATAGGCTTCACCGCAAGTCTGTATAAAACTATATGCTTTGATCAACTCATCAAAGCGTATATTCCACGTCCGAGATGTTTGTACCAGTCCATAGATTGATTGCTGGAGCTTGCATATTTTGTTAACACCTTTAGGATCGACAAAACCTTCTAGTTGCATCGTATACAACTCTTCTTTAATAAATCCATTAAGGAATGCAGTTTTGTTTATCCATTTGCCAGATTTCATAAAATGTGGCAATTGCTAACATGATTCGAACAGACTTAAGCATAGATACGAGTGAGAAACTCTCATCGTAGTCAACACCTTGAACTTGTCGAAAACCTTTTGCGACAATTCTAGCTTTGTAGATAGTAACACTACTATCAGCGTCCGTCTTCCTCTTGAAGATCCATTTATTTTCTATGGCTTGCCGATCATCGGGCAAATCCATCAAAGTCCATACTTTGTTCTCATACATGGATCATATCTCAGATTTCATGGCCTCAAACCATTTTGCGGAATCTGGGCTCATCATCGCTTCCTCATAGTTCGCAAGTTCGTCATGGTCTAGTAACATGACTTCCAGAATAGGATTACCGTACCACTCTGGTCCGGATCTCACTCTGGTTTACCTACGAGATTCGGTAGTAACTTGATCTGAAGTTTCATGATCATCATCATTAGCTTCCTCACTAATTGGTGTAGGTGTCACAGAAACCGGTTTCTGTGATGTACTACTTTCCAATAAGGGAGGAGGTACAGTTACCTCATTAAGTTCTACTTTCCTCCCACTCACTTCTTTCGAGAGAAACTCCTTCTCCAGAAAGTTTCCGAATTTAGCAATAAAATTCTTGCCTTCGGATCTGTGATAGAAGGTGTACCCAACAATCTCCTTTGGGTATCCTATGAAGACATATTTCTCCGATTTGGGTTTGAGCTTATCAGGTTGAAACTTTTTCACATAAGCATTGCAACCTCAAACTTTAAGAAACGACAGCTTAGGTTTCTTGCTAAACCATAGTTCATACGGTGTCGTCTCAACGGATTTAGATGGTGCCCTATTTAACGTGAATGCAGCTGTCTCTAATGCATAACCCTAAAACGATAGTGGTAGATCGGTAAGATACATCATAGATTGCACTATATCCAATAAAGTACGGTTATGACGTTCGGACACACCATTACATTGTGGTGTTCCAGGTGGCATGAGTAGTGAAACTATTTCACATTATTTTTAACTGAAGGCCAAAATCGTAACTCAAATACTCTTCTCCACGATCAGATTTATTTTCTTGTTACGATGATTTTCAACTTCACTCTGAAATTCTTTGAACTTTTCAAATGTTTCAGACTTATGTTTCATTAAGTAGATATACTCATATCTGCTCAAATCATCTGTGAAGATCAGAAAATAATGATACTTGTCGCGAGCCTCAATATTCATCAGACCATATACATCAGTATGTATGATTTCCAACAAATCCGTTGCTCGCTCCATTGTTCCGAAGAACAGAGTCTTAGTCATCTTGCCCATGAGGCATGGTTCGCAAGCATCAACTGATTCATAATCAAGTGATTCCAAAAGCCCATCAGCATGGAGTTTCTTCATGCGCTTTACACCAATATGACCTAAACAACAGTGCTACAAATAAGTTGCACTATCATTATTAACTTTGCATCTTTTGGTTTCAATATTATGATTATGTGTATCACTACGATCGAGATCCAACGAACTATTTTCATTGGGTGTGTAACCATATAAGGTTTATTCATATAAACAGAACAACAATTTATTCTCTTACTTAAATGAATAACCGTATTACAATAAACATGATCAAATCATATTCATGCTCAACGCAAACACCAAATAACACTTATTTAGGTTCAACACTAATCTCAAAATTATAGGGAGTGTGCGATGATGATCATATCAATCTTGCAACCACTTCCAACACACATCGTCACTTCACCCTTAACTAGTCTCTGTTTATTCTGCAACTCCCGTTTCGAGTTACTAATCATAGCAACTGAACTAGTATCAAATACTGAGGGTTTGCTATAAACACTAGTAAAGTACACCAATAACATGTATATCAAATATACTTATGTTCACTTTGCCATCCTTCTTATCCGCCAATCACTTGGGGTAGTTCCGCTTCCAGTGACCAGTCCCTTTGTAGTAGAAGCACTTAGTCTCAGGCTTAGGACCAGACTTGGGCTTCTTCACTTGAGCAGCAACTTGCTTGCTGTTTTTCTTGAAGTTCCCCTTCTTCCCTCTGCCCTTTTCTTGAAACTAGTGATCTTGTCAACCATCAACACTTGATGTTTTTCTTGATTTCTATCTTCGCTGATTTCAGCATCACGAAGAGCTTGGGAGTTGTTTCCGTTATCCCTTGCATATTATAGTTCATCACGAAGTTCTACTAACTTGGTGATGGTGACTAGAGAATTCTGTCAATCACTATCTTATCTGGAAGATTAACTCCCACTTGATTCAAGCGATTGTAGTACCCAGACAATCTGAGCACATGCTCACTAGTTGAGCGATTCTCCTCCATCTTTTAGCTATAGAACTTGTTGGAGACTTCATATCTCTCAACTCGGGTATTTGCTTGAAATATTAACTTCAACTCCTGGAACATCTCATATGGTCCATGACGTTCAAAACGTCTTTGAAGTCCCGATTCTAAGCCGTTAAGCATGGTGCACTTAAAGCATCAAGTAGCCTTAGTCTCTCAGCCTTTGCACGGACTGTCCTTTTAAGCAGTCCTACCCTAGACAATGTTGGGAAGTACTCCTCCACCTTGAACCCTCCTAGCAGCAGTGACGTATCATTGGTGAGGTCTTGGAACAACTTGCTCTGTCCTTCTTTTAGGAAGAATTCTCCGGACACGATGTGACATGCCATGTCATATGTGAATGTCTTGAGCAGCTCACTCATGTCCACCACACCAACGACTGCGGCGGCCTCATGAATCTTGGCCATCACCATGCTCACCTATGATGGCATGCACAATTGTTAGCAGAGGGCACAATGAAAGTGAATTTTATTTATTTTGTTTCTGACATGGTAAGTTTCTGAAAATGCTAAGAAGATTACCAACAAGGCTTGACAGTAGGAAATCATTGAATAAAAAGGGACGTCCTATCTGATGGTAACTGACATATTAACTAGAAAAAATCAAGCTCCCAATTTTTTTTAGAAATGTGGAATATCCTAACTAGTGGATGTTGTTTATTCATCAGTTAACTGGAGACCGTCTAAGCCCTGACCTCTCTTTTCTTGATTGTTGCTGGTGTTGAGTAGTATGAGCGTTTCCACGTTCCTATGTCTGATGGATTTTCAAGCCATGACCTTTCCTCTCGCAATTGCTAGGACCTCAGTGTGCCAATTGGATTGAGTTGGTTTCGAGACGAGAGTAGTTTTCCAGCTCCCGGGTACCTAGGCACCCTCTATGAACATTAAAATCAAAACAAATAGGAAAAAATCTAAAACTTTGCAGAATCAAAGATGGTCAAACTTTGTAGGCGCTTGCCAGTTTTCATACCAAAAAACCATTCGAGGAGCTCTACACACGAAAAAGATCTCAGTGCTTGAAGTTTTGAGCATTTTTAGCACTGAAATCTGAAACTCGTTCATACACCTTTCTCTACATAATATTTTGGCATGAAAACTTGCAAGAACCTACAAAGTTTGATCATCTTTGATGTTACAAAGTTTCAGAATTTTTTTTTTTGATTTTACTATTGGTAGACGGTGCCTAGGCACCGGGAGCTGTCACACCTTTCTATTTCGAGATTTCTTAATGAAGCACAAGCTATATTATTTACCCTCATGATCTATGGATAGCTTTTCTTTCAAATTATGTTAAATATTAATTAAATATGATGATATATTTTTGTCCGACGGACCTGCACTACGCCGCCTTGTGGATAGACAGACCAGCCCATTTTCTAATTTTCTTCTGGTCAACTCGCCATCTAATTTTGATTTTTAACAATCCACAATTTTCTTCATCATCTTAAATATTAAGTTTTTTTGGTTTGGAAAGGATGAAGTTTATGCATTTTTCAATTTTATGTCTTCATAATGTTTTTCACGCCGAGATATTAAAAATAATTCTATCAAATGTGGTGTGGCGAAAACTAGAAAGTCATTGAAAGTTACCTCCTCCATGACGGCGCTGCGGAAAGACTGCACCTTTCTAACGCTCAGCATGTGGTTGGTGAGGAGCTTCCTTGCCTGCCGCCAGCCTTGGCCATATGGCGCAAAGCCGATGTTGGACGAGCCGTACATGAGGATGTCCGTGACCATGGAGTGTGGCCGTGATGCCAAGACATGGTCGTGCGTGCGCAGCACGGCCTCTGCGGCACGCGGCGACGATACGACGAGCGTTGGCACGGCGCCGAGACGGAGGAGCATCACGTCAGGGCCATACTTCCTGGCGAGGCTGCGGAGCGAGACGTGCGGGAGCGAGCCGAGGAGGTGCAGGTGGCCGATGATGGGCAGCGCCGGTGGTGATGGCGGGAGTCTGCCTGCAAGCTGTTGCCTTTTTCCTGTCTTCCAAGTGAACCAGTAATAAAACACAAACAAGAGGAAGAGCGGGAAGAGGAATAGAAACCATCCCGTCGGAGGCGTCTCTAGCATGACGAGATCTGCCATGGGAAGTTAATGTCTAGCACAGCACTTTCAGAAGCTATGCGGCGCAATTGTTCTTCTGAACCAGCTTAGTTTTATCATCGCAAACTCGATCAGTTGCTTATAAGCTAGCCAGGCAGAGTACTTGAAACGACAACCGCTGTGGGGTGCACTGAACTTGGAGCAATTAGTTAGGCGACAACGTAGCTTTCATTCTTAAAAACATACTGTACAAGGTAGTCTTTGGGTCTTGGTTACATGTTTTATGAACTTTCTGTGACCGCTCAAAAAAGAAAAAGTGGAAAATATAAGGGACCGGTTAGGGACAAGTTGGCTGAAAAAATAATTTGGGCACGTCCACTTTTCTCAGTGCAGCAAAATCAAAATCGACTTGCAATTATTTGGGCCAGTAAATTTTCTAGAGGAGCACTCGACTCTTTGCAACCACCAAACGGAAGCCTACTAAATACATGGGCATGGTCTGAAACATAACAGAAATTGACCCAATACCTGTTAAGACACAAGGCAAAAATAAAAATAAATGAACAGAAATAAAGGGAACAAAATAGGAAGTTTCCTAAAGAAGAATGAATTAGTGGCGTTGGTATTACCCGTTATGAAGAAAGAAAATAAAAAATAACAAAAATTACACACAATTTACATAGAAATTGCGCATTTTACATTAGCAAAAAATACACACATATAATACAACCGCTGGAGCTCTCGGCGCAATTGTTCTTCTGAACCAGCTTAGTTTATCATCACAAGCTCGATCGGTTGCTTATAAGCTAGTCAAGCAGAGTACTAAAACCAACAACCACTGTGGGGTGCACTGAACTTGGAGCAATTAATAAGGCGACAACGTAGCATTCATTCCTACACACATAGATCAATCAAGGATATAAATAGTTCAAACAATAAAAATTTAAAAAAAATAACAAGAAGTAATTCAATTTAAAAATGCAGTTAATTAAAAGATAAATATTATTCAGAGGATAAAGTTCAAACATAAAACTAATGGTTTCCAGTATAAATACGCGTATGCTTCAGAAAATTACTGAGTAGTTACACGTGCGCTTATTAATGTCGAAGTTGTGGATGCATCTCTAGAAAGTTGACAACATGCTCTGGAACATGTACCTTAGGCCTCTAAATATAAGAGGTATGGCGAGCATCGTCAGCCTCATCCTCGACAATATATTATGCATGATCGTAGAACAAGTCATCACCTCCCACAACGTCTCAAGTTCCCACCTATTTGCAGCTCCACGAACAATAACCCAACGAAGTTGGAGCACTCGAAATGACCCCTCCACATCCTTCCTAGCAGCTCCTTGCATTTATGCCAAGAGAAAACTTTTGCTACCTAGGCTCGGGGATAGTCATCATAAACTGCTGCCAGTAAGGATACATACTATCGGCAAGGTAGTACCCCATGATGTAATCATGGCCATTGACGGTGTAGTTGCACGACAGAGCATCTCGGCCCATCACAAGGTCTCTTAAACATCAGAGATCGCTGAAGCACGTTAATATCATTGTGAGACCCTGGCACAAAGAAAGCATGCCAAATCCAAAAGTCGTTTGATGCCACTGCTTCAAATATGACATGTTTGATGTGACCTTGGTACTAGTAGAGAAATGCCTAAACACATCCTATGCTAGTGGCGCGCCACACACTAGCCACTGGTATTATTCAAAATAAATGTGGTGTGGCCAAAATTGTGGTGTGCTAAAATATGCCCATGCCACTAGTAAGCTAGCCCCAGGGGTGGGACATGGCCCGAGTTACTAGTGGCATGCCAACATATAACAATGGCACTACTGATGTGTTGTTGGTGGTGTGCGAATAGTTTGCATGCCACTGGTATCAGCCAACTCAATTAAAAAAAAACGCCGACAAAATTTACTAGTGGCATGTGGCCTAGAAGCGACGCCACCAGGCCCGACCCAAAACCAAGCCCGACCTAGCCCGCTGTCCTCCTCGTCCTTCATTCTGTCTCGCGTCTCTCACCCGACTCTCTCACTAGTGACAATACATTTTCCCAAAGAATATACACTTCTCTTTTTGCGAGATCAGAGAGAACAAACTTTAGCTATGTGATGTTCACTCTAGAAGGTGGAGGTCAGACTGATCGACAGTAATATAAGAGAAATGGTAATTCGATTCCGATTCTTTGCTCTTCAATCATGCATCACAAGAGCTATGCATGGATGTCAGTTAGCGAGCAATATGCATGTGTAATAACCAGTCAACCAATAGTTTGAGCGTGGGTAAGTCGTCAACATCTCCCGCATGCTCATGGAAGCACAGGACTGAGACTAGCATGAGCCGTTGCCTGCAGCTAGTGCGTGTGTGGAAGAGAATGGATCCGGACACTCATGCATCATGTGCCACCTGCAGGCTGCAGCTAATGCGTGTGTGGATGAGAATGGCTCCGGACAGTGAACGTACGGGTCGACGGACACCCACAGAAAGAAAGGAAACAAAAAAAACAGAGGAAAGCATTGAAAAGCAAGAAAGAAAAAACCGAAGAAAAGAAAAGAAGAAATATGTGTAAAAGACGGTTCTTTTCCTTCTAGTAGGTCGCGTCCTACATATTGTACACGGACTCGATGTTGGAGCAGTGGCTAAGAGTGCTACCAAGCAACGAGGAGATCCCAAAACCGGTCCCTCGCGCGCACCTATTTTTAACTATTTTGTCGAAAATATGCGCTAGTGGGCCAGCCCGATTATCTAGCACTCGATGAGAGAGGTCCTTCTGCCTCGCTGAATGTGAGGTATAGCACTCGTGCAATTTCAGAGTAAAATAAAAAATTCGGATATGACGCTAAAAACCTCGAGGAAGCTTGAAGTGGGCCTTAGAAAAAAAATAAGCTACCTAATGTGGGCCCTCTAGGGAGCAAGGATTGGTGACTAGCGTCCTTCTCTAGCCGAACTGCGCTAAGCCCCTCCGCCCCCCCCCCCCCCCCCTCTATCTCTGTGTGAAATGAGGGCACTAGATAATGGGGCTCAGTGGACTCTTGTTCACAAACACGTCCGGACGTGTGGGCGGACAGTAGCCAATGGAGCCCATATTTCTGCCTGGGCAACGACGTCCTCATTTCCATGCATTCCCATACACATAGATGTAAAAAAAATCAGCAATAAATAATTCAAATTAAAAATGCATAGTTAATTCAGACATAAATACCATTCAGAGGATAACGCTCAAATAGAAAACTAATGGTTTCCTACATGAATCCAGATATGCTTCACAAGATCATCGAGTAGTTACACATGCGGTTATTAATGTCGAAGTTTTTGACGCATCTATAGAAAGATGACGATATGCTCTGGATTTTCTTTTAGGAGGCGAACATGTATAAAATATCAGAGGTATGGCGAGCATCGTCAGCCTCTTCCTTTACATTTATGTTATGCATGATCATACAACAAGCCATCACTGTCCACAGCATCTCAAGATCCCATATATTTGCAGCTCCACGAACAATACCCCAACGAAGTTGGAGCACTCGAAATGCCAACCGCAAGGTCTCTTTAACAACGGAGATCGCTGAAGCATGTTGATATCATTGTGAGACCCTGGCATGCCAAATCCGTAAGTCATGTGGCGTGGCTTCTAGTCCGCATGCCACTAGTACATTTTTTCTCAAAGAGTACACACATTTTTTTGGCGGGATCAAATAAACAAACTTTAGCTATGTGACGCTCACTCTAGAAGGTGGAGGTCAGAATGATCGACAGACGACAGTACTATAAGAGAAAGGGTAATTGGATTCCGATTCTTTGCCCTTAAATCACGGATCACACGAGCTATGCATGTGTAATAACTAGTCAACCAATGGTTTGAGCGTTGGTAACTCGTCAACATCTCCCTCATGCTCTTGGAAGCACAGTACTGAGACTAGCAGGAGCCGTTGCCTGCAGCTAGTGCAGAATGGATCCGGACACTCGTCCATCATGGGCTACATACCTGCAGCTAGTGCGTGTGTGGAAGAGAATGGATGCGAAGACTCGTGCATCATGTGCTACCTGCAGCTAGTGCGTTTCTGTAGAGGAGAATGGCTCCGCACAGTGAACGTACGGGTCGACGGATACCCACGGAAACCCGGACAGCCTCAGTGCAAAATTCCAAAGCAAGACCGAACTGGCATCGGTATCAAATTTTGGCATGGCCAAGAGACTGCAGACAGGAGCAGTTGCCTCGGTTGGCTCCCATGAATAACACATTTTAGTGATGATACTTCCAGGAGTTTACTTCTGTCGAGTTCTTAATTTCTCTAACCTCTAAGCTCAGTTCAAAGCTAGGACACTTATTTTGAATCGGAGGAAGTAACATTTAGAGCATTTACAACTGGATACAACAAATCCGACCCTTCAAATGCCCGTGGACGCCGGGCAGTGACCGATGAGACCTCAAATTAGCGTTTCCAGAACCAGATACCTCAATTACGAATCCTCAAATCCATACAATTACATGCACATGAAACCTAAACTTCAGCGGACGTTGTCCGACAGCTGGCTGCGCCCCTTGAAATGTCGGTGCGATCGTCGACGAGGTATAGTAGGACATGGGACATGCACCGGCTCACGGGACTCGAGGCGCCGCCATCTCCCATGCCCTACTCTTCCTTGCCGGAGGTCGTCACCTGCACGTTGCCGATCAAAGTGAGGTCGACGATGGATCCGTCATGGTCAGAGGCCAAGAAATCCACCACGAGGCGGTTGCGGCACCTGGGGTTGTCCGCCATTTGAGGCGAGTATGAGGCGGCCGGCTGTAGATGCTCTTACTTCTGATGTTGAAACTTTCTGATAATAGACGGTTGTGTGCAACAATCGATAGAGGCCGGAAATGAGAAGGATTTCCATAAAACTCTGATGGTTCCTTCTCTGAATGAAGGAAAGACTCCATGTGAGCTAGCTCAGCAAAGGCCTTCTCTGACTATGCCAATCTGGAAGAGCTCCTGTAGATGATCAAGGGAAGAACATCTCTAACTGAGTATCCAACATTCACTTAATTTGCTCTCCAGAATGCATTGAACATGCATGAGGCGACATGAATGGTATATGTGGCCACGTGGGGCAATGAAAGGAGTCACTAATTGATTAAATAACTAGTACGTCAAGGATCCTGGCTCCCCGGCTGTCCTATAAATACCCGCACAACTAACCAACAAAGATGCACCAAGCAAGAGTGTCTTCAAACACAACTGTTAAAACATCTGTCCATTACCTATCAGTTCCACAAATTGCCTTCTATCCTACTTCATATAACACCCTGCCCAGCTCATGCAATATGGCTCTTGGTACTCTGGTTATCATGGTCACCATGCTGGTGTATTTTCTCTGGAAAAATAAAAGAGTGCTATTGTCCCAGAAGCAACGGGGGCGACGATGCAGGCTGCCCCCGGGGCCTGCGGCACTGCCCATCATTGGCAACATGCATCAGGTGATTCTGAGCAAGCCGGCGGTGTTCCGATGGATCCATGGCCTGCTCAAGGAGATGACACAGACATCATGTGCCTCCGTCTCGGAGCTACCCATGTCATTGTTGTAGCATGTCCACAGATAGCCTCTGAGGTACTACGAAAAAATGATGAAGTTTTTGCCTCCCGTCCCACCACCTTCGCCTCGGGCATATTCAGCTTCGGGTACAAGGGCTCCATCTTCTCACCATACGGAGACCAGTGGAAGAAGATGAGGCGTGTCCTTACTGTTGAGATTCTCGCCTCGTCCATGGAGCGAAAGCTCCACCACCTCCGGAAAGAGGAGTACGACCACCTTGTGAGGTACATTAATAAAACTCATTGCAGCGACATGGCATGTCCAGGCAACATTGTCAACGTCCGTCATGTAACCCAACACTTCGTTGGTAACATGATAAGAAGGCTTGTGTTCGGTAAAAGATACTTTAGTGACCTACCAGCTTCATCCACTAGTGGGCCTGGACATGATGAGGTGGCACATGTTGCCGCTCTCTTCACGGCCCTCAACCATCTCTACAGCTTTTGTGTGTCCGACTACTTCCCTGCCCTCATAGGCCTCGACTTGGATGGCCATGAAAAGGTTTCCAAGGTTGCCATGCAAACAATCAACCAGTTGCATGATCCTATTATAGAGGAGTGGATGCGTGAAAGGTCATCCACTCTTGAGAAAGGGCCCCGAGACTTTTTGGACGTTCTGGTTCATCTTAAAGATGCAGAGGGACAACCAATGCTTTCCCTAGAAGACATTAGAGCACAAACAGCGGTTAGTATGTCATCTTAACCTCAATAAAAAGTTTCTTCATTGTTCTTCGATCCATTTTATCTGTGTATTGACCTTTTCTGTTGCGTTATACTGATTACTTTATTTATTCTCAAATCTATGGATGTACCTAGGAAATGATCTTTGCAGCAGTCGATAACCCATCTAATGCGGTTGAGTGGGCACTCCCTGAGATGATAAACATGCCAGAGATCATGCAGAAAGCAACCGACGAACTCGATGCCGTTGTCGGTAAAGATAGACTGGTGCAGGAGTCTGACATTCCTCAGCTAAACTATCTCAAATCGTGCATCCGGGAGGCCTTCCGCTTACACACATACCATGCTCTTAACGTACCCCATGTCACCATGGCGGACACAACAATTGCTGGCTACACCATCCCCAAGGATAGCCACATACTTTTAAGCCGGCTTGGACTTGGCCGCAATCCCAAGATTTGGACTGAACCACTGGAGTTTCACCCTGAGAGGCATTTGAACACTGGGAATGTACTTCTCACTGATCCAGGCCTACGTTTCATTTCATTTAGCAGTGGGAGGAGGGGTTGTCCTGGGATTTCACTTGGTACCTCTATGACAATGATGTTGTTCGCAAGGATGTTGCAGGGATTCACTTGGACAAAGCCTCCCGACGTTAAGAGTATGAGTCTCCAAGAACGCAATGCGGGCCTTGCACTAGCTGAACCCCTTGTTCTGCAAGCTACACCACGATTGGCTGCACATCTCTATATATGATCCAATTAAATAGATTTAATATGCGTTTTCTCATTTATGTGTCAATAAAATGTATCTGGAACTAGTGTATGTTACATGTTTCCGGCGCTACGTTCAGTTCTCTTTTAATATTATGACACTGCATGTGTGCAGAAACAAAGAAGCAATCGATGGTTGCATCACTAATGTAATGTGTGTACTTATCATTATGTAAAACAAAACCTCTGTATTTTCCATTATGGTGTACCATGAAATAATCCTTGGAATTGCACAAAAGTTTTATGTTTATGTTGTATACATGCCTGGCTGTACAATTGTGTGCCCAGCTTTGACCCCGTCTTACAATTATGTCATTCATGCATCAATATGTTATGTATTGCCAACTTATTGTTCTATGAACTAAGTTTTTTCATATTCTATTAACTAGGGTTTTTTTGTGAGAAATCTTTTCTTCTGAGATATAAAAGCTGTATCATGATGCATTTTAGTAGAAAGAAACTTATACACAATGATTAACGAGCCGGGCAGGTTCGCCATCACCGAAATGGCGAAAAAAGGGAAAATGCTCATCCTAATCAGGCTCAAGGCCCGGTTCATTTCCCTTTGAAACAACCAAAATTCTGAAGAACTAGACTGCGGCAGATTCTGCTTAATATTCAAGTTAAACAGGTTGTCCGAAGAAATGGCTTGGTGCTTGAAAACGATGTGAGAATTCTAATTTTGGAAGTAATTTTCTAGTTTTCATACGTTTAATGAATTGTATTATGCAGGACAGTGTATTGTCAGGCTAGTGGTTATTGTTGATAATGCTACGAGTAAGTTCTTGCTGTTTGGTTTGTACTGTCAGCTTTTCGTTTATTGCTGCAGGTCCTTCATTTCATTAATTTCACTTCATTTCATCAGTGCAACAACAAAGACAGAAAGAAAAATTTATTTCTGAATTACGCGGGCAAAGTTGCTATACTAATTATACTTTTCGGCATAAACTGCAAACTGGTCTAAATAACAGAATCATCATTATCCACAGGTGTTTATGGAATAGACTACCTACATGTGGCATAGATCATATCATACATCGTACAATTTGCATCCATGCAATGAATTCCATATCTAGTATTGCAAAAGGAAAAAAAATATCAGTTTTAAGTAGACTATAATAGGTGGGGATAGAGTTTCCAAGTTTATATTGTACCAATCTGCTCGTTTTTCTTTTAGGTTGCATGATATTCATTGCTTTACTAACTAGGGAATTAAAAAGGTGATTGTTCCTAAAGTATTTTCAGTTTTTTCTTAATTTTCTTAGATTAATTGTGCATTTTGTTGACTTTAATTTTTATTTTAATCATTAATTTCATATTATAAAAATGTGATAAGTTTTAATTTTGCTGGAAATTATAATCTAATATATTTGTATTGTTTTCTAAACACTTCTGGCCTTTCGGTTTATGTCTGTTTCTTTCTTTTTAAATTTTTGTCCAGCAGACAGTCAGACCTGCAAATCCGTTGGAATGCAATTTTTATCCGTTGTTGATTTATTTTATGTGTTTTCAAGAATTTAGTTATCTATATATTTCTTTATGCCCGGTGATCTGTCATGTGTTGCTGACGATTTAGTCGATGGTTAACTATGAATCCCTAATCCAATTGTGGAGCGATGTTAACACCAAATACAAAATAGTACATGTCTCCGGGGAAAGGGCAGGTCTGAGACTGGGACTCGCAGCCACCTCATTTAAGAAACTCGCACCGTACGTGGTCCTTACTCACTCCTATGGACTCCAGGGAGCCTTTGGTTACTGGGTGCAACCAATGGGAGATGGTAGCTCGGGATATCTTCAACCGGTTCGGATGGCGCTCGCATAACAGGATAGGAGTCTAGAGAGCTTATCCTTTTTATCTTCATTGTGCCGGTTGATATGGTTCACATGTATTTTTTTCCTTTTTTTTGGTACTTTGATCTGCTCCGTTTTGTGAGCTGTAAGACTTTTATGACGATTATGGATTGTTAATAAGATGGATGCATGCATCATCATGATGCAGAAGCCAGGGGTATGCCTCCATTTAAAAAAAAGAAACCTCATTTAAGAAATAACTCCAACTGAGCTTAGAGCTAGCCAAGCTCGAGTTTTATTTGTTTTACAAGTTCTCTTTATTAGTTTCATTAACTTTAAAAATATGCAGAAACGATGTTTATAAATCATATGCATATATGTATCTGAAAAGGTATTTTTGAAATATGTAATTTTGTTGATTTCCGAAATATGCTATTATAAATTTTTGCTGGCTGATATAGTTTTGATGATGGATTTATTAATTCCTGTTTATAGCCTGCAGACGCGGAGAATGAATAGCTTGTGTTCTAGCTGTGACATGTGATCGCGCGGGCGAAACGCGCGGGGTTGAATCGTCGTCGGGAGCACGTACCTACGTACTAAAATGTCGGAGGTGGTCACATCTGCAGCAGCTGGCATATGTGACACCAGTACGTGACGTACATCTGAAAAACGAGCAAGTTAATCATGTACCGTATTAATGAGTGGCTCTGCGTTCGTGGATGAGAACGTCCACAAGATTAGTCTCACAATGCGATTCGGTGTCCGTCGTAGCTCGTACGTAACTTGTCCATCATTGATTGTGTAGGATGTGCTGTGGATTGGACTGGAGAGAAGGCTTCAGGACCTTAACGTGTGATCCAAAACACGACAGTGAAGAGACAGACGACGGTGATGACAATGCGAACCTGTGCACCATCGAAAGGTCGACAAATCAAAATTCTCTTGGCTGTTCCAGATGCATGCAGTTGCCAATTTCAAATCGTTGAGAAGGTTTTTTTTCTTCTGTGACACCTATTAGCTCGCCTGTGCATTTTTTTAATGTAAAGGCGGTGAGTTGTTGCTCTCTCTTATGATTTCTAATTAAACTCTCCTTCCCGGGCGCTCCGGCGGTGGAAGGGTGGGGGAGGAGGAACCCCTCGGATCTGGCTGCCCGGTGTGGAAATAGGGTGTGGGCTTGCGTGTAAGGCGGTGCTGTGGTTGGGGCAGCAGCCTCGACGCGTATGGAAATAATGTCCTCCCAATCCTTGCTCCACCTCAACGACGGCGCTCCGGGCTTCAGCGCTGAAGGACCAGTCGATGTTTGGCATGGTGTTGTTGTGGAGGCAACGATGGCAGCAGTACCGTTGGCTGTTTTGTCCTCAAGCTTCACAGGCGTCGTGGCAGCGACTTATGCAGCACCACTGGGAAGCTTCAAGAGTTTGTGTAGGCTTTGGGTGCGCTTGTTTGTTTTTGTCCTAGGGGGCAGTGCCGGTGTGCCATGTTCTCGTGCTTCCGCGTCGGCTTGGTTAGCATCGATGCTCTCAACGCTTGGACGTCGAATTTGGCTACAACAAGTTCATCTCTAAGATGTTTGACGGTGCGCGTTAGAGTACAATGCAATGCTCGCCCAAATCTAGAAGTGGGGAGCCTACCGGAGCGGCTGCGATGGCGCACCATCGGGCCATCTAGGAGATTGGAGGAGTGAAGCATCCTAGGGACCTAGTTGTAATATTTTTCTTTTTTAGGGTTGTCTTGTAATGTTGATCTGTGGCTAATAAATCTGGGGGTCTTTTGGGAAAAAAATCTACTATACAACCTTATTTTTTTATAAACATATTGTTTTCTAATAGTTTCTAGCTTATACTAATTTTCCAAAATTTATGATCTTCTTTTATGTTTGTCTCTGTCTTTTTGCACTGGAAGGGCCGTCGAGTATGCAATTCTTGTCAGGGTACCAAGAGGTAGTCGCGGAATTGATAGTCAGGTTGGAAAATCATCTTCTTGGATGATCACACCACTTTGATGAAGATCAAGGACGAGCCGAAGGCGCGTCGCTGTCATCGCCCCTCACCGAAGCCGTACAAACCTTGTTGTAGTAGATAGTGGGGAAGTCATTGTGTCAAGGCCTCATAGGGCTAGCGCACCAGAGTAGCGACCATGGCCGATGAAAACATTTGTAGTTCAAATGGATCAAACGTGTAAGCACCCAAACAAAGACGAAGGAAGACCGGTTCCAAATAGATCCACCAAAGACTAGCATAGGACGAATCCCATGAGATCCGACGGAGACACATCTCTACACACCCTCTGATGATGCTAGACGCACCATTCGGACGGGGATATAATGTGGAGAAATTATTCCTACTGAGGGACATCGTCGTCTCCACACAACCCCAACCAAGATGTTAAATCTAATAAAAAAGGCCATCAGTGGCGTTGATGGAAGGGAAGCCTTGGGTACTTTTGTTGTGGAGGAGGAAAGAGAATAATTTCACGATATTGATCATGTCACCTTGATTAAGTAGATGGGCGGCAACGAAGAACGCTATAACACTAACTTCTTCAAATTACAAGATTAAACTTTACATTCCTTATGGATCATTCATGCTCATGCACGATTAATAGTTAAGCTTGGGAAAAATGTATGAGCGGATCTTACACGCTTCGTTTCCACAGTTGGATCTTGATATTCCGAAGAATGTTCTTGGATTATCCCTTTAAATTTTCTATGAAAGAGTAATTAATTGCAATGCGCAAATCTGATATTTATTTTGTATTTCTTTATAGATATGCCTGAAAAGTTCAAGATTATGATATCTCCTAAATATGCTCATGGAATAGCAATTTTTCATATGTGGTACATCACCAGACGAGCATCCAGAAGGAACGATGAGCACTGGTACTACGTCTGCCGCTACAAGCCCTAATACGCATGATTGAACATCTATTAAGGAAGATAGGTGGCACTGGAAATGGCTTGCCATTCCGAGTCACCGAGCTTTGTGAAGTCTACCATTCCATAGTAGGCACTATATCCAAAGTCCCTATAGTTATAAACATCGTCTTCGTCACCTCCATTTAGGTAAGCGGTAGTACTCGATCAATCGGATTAGACAAGTACAAAAACGACCATTAGAGGAGATCAACAGAGATGATTCCCATAGCTAAAACCTCTAGTCATGTAACATCCCACTTTTCCAAATTAGGATGTTAATAGAAGCATAGCACCTGCATATCATTGTTTCATGCAATGTTGGAATGTTCAAACTGGTTTTCAACTCAGACAAAAGCGGAGATATGACTTCTTGAAAGTAATGTTGGAATACCTTTGATAGAGCTTCATTGCATATACGGGTCTTCTAAAAGAAATTATGGGGACTATCTGAACCATAAAGTATTGTAGGAAACTATTATAAAGGCCCGTAATAGATATTCTAAATAAAATATTTTTAAAACATGCACGTGAGCTGAATTTTGTTCCTAAGCTCAATATTATTATTTTGATTTATTGTGATCTGTATGTATTTTTCTAAAATCGGGTTGTCAATTATATATATAGGCCATAATGAATTTAGGAAAAATATTAGAGATGCTCTTGTATTTGGACCGATCGACACCGTCCTGATAACCCAAATCCCAGTCCACACAGCCTTTAGAAAACTCCTTATAGGTGTGGTCACATTAGAAAACTCCTTATGGGGCTGAAAGAAGTAGTGTGAAAATTAAGTGTGTCAGAATCTCAAACTATCCATTATCCATGGCCGCGCGATTGAATGAGGAACTACTAATCCAACTTCTGTTAGATTGGCCAGCAAAATATCAACCCTTCTTAGTGTATCAAATACACATTTGTACATGTCTCCAGGTACAGGCCAACTTGACTGGGACACACGACCAACCTTGGCTCGTCTTCTAGCTGTGAGCCTGTGAGTGATTATCAGTCATGGTCATTGGCCGGTCTTCAATGGTTTGGCTACATATGACCGTGTACTGCAGAAAGATTCTCTGTGAGGAAGAATCAAAGCAACCACGCTCTCTCTATCACGCATTAATTATTGGTAGTCAGAGGACGTGCGAGTGTCATAATTTCACTCTATATATGGCTGCTCAATTTGTGGTCATGTACTGCAAACAAATAGCCTATGTTTGTGGACGAGAGAAAAAAAGAGAAGATTCAAAGCAGCATCGGTATGGACGAGAGAAGAGAAGATTCAAAGAAACCACACCCGCACGATCGAGAGTTGATTTGTGGACGTTAAGAGCGCGTACAAGGTTGTCACATCTGATGTACATATATATCACACGAGATACCTCTCTCCTGTGCCAACATATATGGAAACTTGGAAAGTGAGAGAGGGAGACATGTACGATGCCATGAAAAGGAGCAAGAGAGAGACATATGACCAAGCAAACCTCTCAGCGACGATGCTGCAACGAAACGTTTGGTGCATAGTTCATTTTATAAGAATCGCTAAAGTTAGCTGACAAATTTCATTTTTAGGCTTAGAGCCAAACTGTTTGTTCATCTATGTTGGTTTCTCCCTCCCAACTTTTATGTCGCTATAAATGCTTGAGGGTGGATTTAATGTTTCGTCTCCCGCTAAAAAAAGGAATTAATGTTTGGTCGTTATAGCCAACTAGAAGATACCCCGCGCGTTGCTGCGGGAACGATTATATAAAATGAATAGAAAATTTGGGCTTATAGAACTATTTTTTCAAGGGAAAAAGATTTACATAACATGTAATATAGATACATGAAGCAATTTAGTAACCCTCCTCAAGTGTTCCACTATGAAAAGAAGTAACATTCTCATAAGCCATCTCGGGCGCTGAGAGAAAGTGTTTACAAACTAATGGGTGGAAGCATACGATGAATCAGCTATTGTATGTACTCAATAATGAAAACTTTGATCAACTTTGCGATGAAAGGTCACAACCCTGATATACAGGATGTATTGGTGTAACCATTAACATATCACATGTTTCTTTTATTCCCAACAAAAGAAATCACCTGTGTGAGAGGACCCATGCATATGATTCCTACAATGGAAATACGAGTAGTAGTAACAATTAAATTTATGTAAACAGTGGACCAAATTGTTACTTTGTGAAGTCAATTAATCTATTTATTTTTTCCATGCAGAAGGAGAATAATTGCCCAATATTTTTTTCAGAAAATTAACCCAATGTTTAAGAAAGTTCGTATGGGTGCTGCAAGATTATCTGTTAGGCTGTGTAGCACACATAAGAAATAACATGATTTGGCTATCTAAGATATGCAGAATGCAATGCAATGCATGTGTAGTGCAGATAAAAATCAAAATTTTGTAAAAGATGGGGCTCGTACGTACCAAACCTGCCAGATGGTTTTATATGAAATCAGAATTAGGATTAGGCTGCACATCAAGAAGCGCTAATTCATTCTCAGTCATTTATACTTATCCAGAGAACAACATGGAATTGGGCTGCACAGTGTTCCAGCATGTACATCTTCGTAGGAAAATAACAAACTGAAGATCAACACAAGAGCACTTGACCTTAAACTGTAGAAGCGTTGTTGTTGTAGTCCGTAGGTCGCCGTTCTCGCCAAGTTCAAGCTAGCAAGCACCTCGGAACTACCAGCAAGCGGCACAAAACGTGCAAACACAACATAAGAACAGGAAATTAATCTGATCACAAAGAAAGAAATCCAGAACATATAGAAGGCTCGAGCTCACCATTGGTACTGATCTTCATCGGAGCTGTGCAGACCATGGAAATCCATCAAAAAATACAGAAGATTAATCCTCCAAATCACCATCACAAATCCAAAAATACAACAGCTAATAAGTGCATGCACTGACGGCCTGACGGGCCAATCGCAAGGAGAAGAGATGCTCATGCTCTTTTTTAGTTGGGCTTGCATGTGTTCATAGCGACATAAAGATTTGCAGATTTGAAGATTAATCCAAAAAAGAATTAATGTTTGGTCGTTCTAGCCCATAACCAACTAGACCAACAACTTTTTTTCTAAGTTTTGTAACTGATAGCTTATTTGTACGTAAGCAAAAACCCAAGAATAAGCGACCCAATTTAAACGAAAAAAATCATGAAATGGGATGAGCAGGTGATAACCCATATGACAATTTGTTCATCGCCCTAGGAACGAGGTTGATGTCGGTGTTTGTCGTCAGATTTAACGGTCATGGTCTACCAGGTCAAGATGGTGATTATGTGAACCATACTGTTACCGGCATTCTTATGTTCATATGCTACAACTATCAACTTGGCAATAATGTACTAGTTACCATGTGCCTATGCTGAACTCACCAACACGACAATTATTTAGTTACCTAGTTGTAAATTCTACAGTTAGCAACATGATTATTATTATGTAGTTACACAATTGCATATATCATCGTTACCCACATGGCAATTATGTAGTTACCCAGTTGTTCGGGCTATAATTAGTAACATCACACAAATATGTTACCAAGTTGCCCACGTTACAGTTACCAACCCAACACAACTCACTACACCATAATTGTTGATTGGTAGCAATTAACTGTAGGGAGAAATATCTGAATAAAGGCAACCAAAATCATGTTACTGCCACCAGAAATACTTAAGGGCAGAGAATTGCCGGCGGGAGTTGACAAATGAGGACATATACACTGCAAACAATATTGTTTTTCATTGCAACTGCTGGCAAAGCTCAAGCATGGCCCACTGCTTGCCGGGACCGTCTGTGGCGCGGGAATGAAATAATTGGGTCAATACGCGCTGGCAAGAAAGAGGACGCAAGAGTCGAAAACAACGAAAAATAGTAATATTCATGGCCATAACCAGTTCTACCCAAATTAGAGCCTCCTCTCCAGACCCCCACCCCGACCAATGTCATTGTCGACCCCCTCCACCCTCGACCGAATCCACCATGGCCGAACCCCTCCTCCAACATGTCTGGCCGTGGATCTTTTTGTGAGGTCTCATGATATTTACCTTCGTGTATTGTGTGAAAGTATGTACGATAGGCTGAACTAGAGAGAGGGGATGCACCATCTTCCATAGCTAGCCATATGTTGGAGAATAGCTTGATGAGCAAGAGTCTCGAAAAGCTATGAAGACCATACCATGGATGATTCGTCATCAATTAACAAAGACACCTACCAACATTGCTGGTTTTCTAGACCTTTTGCCAACACATCCGTGACTATGGCCTGAATATCGCACTGTGTTTACCAAGGTGGGGTCGAATTGTTCTTGGGGCCTTTCATAAGCGAGAAACAATAGAACATTTTTCATAACAGTAGAACTATTAATTTGCAAAAAAATAACAGTAACTATTGGTAGGTGTCTAATTTCTTTGAATGCATAGTAGGAGTAGATACTATTTCATCTTGGTGGGTGGTGTACAGGGCTAATTTATTTGTAGGTATTGATTTTGTTTCATAATAGAGCAATATAAATGAGGACGCCTTTGCTCAAGAATTTCAGCAGTGATTCAAGAGAAGGTGTATTCGATTGATGTACGTAATTTATCGTGGGGCAATATTTACCTTTTTTAGTTTATTTTAACACAGACGCTCATACACGCGCACATACATTCATCCCTATGAATGCACGCACGCACACCCTATCCCTATGAGCATCCTGAGAGATTGAGTCGGCACATCATCTTGAGATTGACGAAGTCGCCACAGACGCCTTCGTAGTCGGCGGGGACATATCTCCCACTAAACGCACATTGTTGGAAAGCATGAAATAAACTCAGGAAAATCCGAGAACCTCTAGGACATGAACTCTGATGGGTTATGGCTAGCATTGTCCTCCTAATCATCCAACCACGGATTAGTTTGTTGGGAATATGATCAATTTACCGAATGATTTTATTGACAGAAATACTAGATAAAACATGACTAGTATAGCAGTGATAAAACAAGCCATGCGATTTGACAAAGAGAAGGTAAACAACATCTTCATATATGAACCATAACTAAACATATCTAGAGCAGACAGTATAGCATGTTGCATATATGAAATATAGTCTAACATATCTAGGGCAAATACTAGAACAAGGAACTGTAGCAGGACCTCCAATAGAAAGAGGAAGAACACGTACAGGACAGCAACAGCAGAAGCGCTGGACTTGGGGTCAGTATCCTCGCCAGCCATGTCGTCGAGGAGGTCGTGGACGTCGGGGAAGAAGTCATCGTCGGGGAAGTAGTCGTCAGAGTCCGGGGTGTCCGTGACGAAGAAGTCCGTAGTTCCGCGAAGTGCTCCCCCAAAACCTTATCATCCTTCTCCCGTGCAGGACTCAAAAGGTGCGGTTTTGGAGGCCTACTGTCCCGACCTGCGGTGCATGCCGCAAGCCGGGATGGGGAAGATCATAGCAGTAGCTTAGTGGTCGGGAACTCTGAGGCGGGAGGGTTGTGTTGTTCTGGTGCGTCTCTCTCAGAAGAGCGACCTCCCTTTTATAGGCGCAAGAGAAGGAGGCGAGAGGGCTGCACCATTCGCATTCGAACTCCACTTTCGCAAAAAATCTCTTCAGCTTCCGTGTGACCTTTCGTATACTAGTCGTGTGTGGCAAAAATTTAGACATCGGCTCATTCCGCGCCGCAGCGCCGGCGGACGGCGGAGGAGGAGCGCGTGTGGACGTCCCTCTTATTCTCATGCTCATACAAGTGGGGAAAGAACCTCCCTTATAAAAAGGTACAACTCCCTCTAAACTAGCAATGTGGGACTAAACTTTAGTTCCACCTCTTGCCTTTCATGAATGGGCTGCATGGGCCTCTAGGACTTATTAGGAATTTCTGAAACTGCTATTGGACTAGGCTCAAAATAAACAAAATTCCAGCATGGTTCACTCATTTTTAGTTGTACTCCCTCCGTCCAAAAATACTTGTCATCAAAATGAACAAAAAGGGATGTATCTAAAACTAAAATACATCTAGATGCATCCCCTTTTATTCAGTTTGATGACAAGTATTTCCGGACGGAGGGAGTATATGGCAATATTTTAGCTAACCATTCAGCATAACGATTTGTTTCTTCTGTGTAGGCATGAGCATCAAGTACGTCAGTTACTTACGTTTGCATCAAGTCTATGGCTTACATATGCGCTTGCGTCTATGGCAATAGAGAAGATCGAGACAAACAGCGACGATTGTAGGACCTCCTGGCTCCTGTGCATATAGTAGGATCGACAAGATGAGGCCCTCGTATTTTGCGTGCATGCGAATCGTAAAGGGAAAATTCTGGTTGTACCCCATACCATTGTACACTCTATCCTCCCCGTTCATTTTTGCATCAAAATTTGTGCAAGCAATTTTTTTATTTCTCCCAAATAAAAGAACCTTTGAACTCGAAACTTTGCAGATCAATATCACACATGTACTACTATGTGCAAAAAAGTTTTTCGACTTTTTCGCGTAACATAATTGGTAAAATACGACTCATTCAGAATTTGAAATTTGAATAATTTATGTTTCATCAAAAAATCAAAAACATTTTACACAATGAGATTCACTTGTGTATAGTTGACCGGTAAAGTTTCATGGTCAAATGATCTCTTGTTTCAAAGAAACAAAAAAGATAACTTTTTATATAAGAAGAGCATGAATCTTGACGCAAACTAGACAGACAAGGGTGCACCACTATTGGGATACAACAAATCAACACTTGATTGTAAATGAGTCAATTACACCGGCGGTGCCAGAACTTGACGCAACCGGTCACTTTGGTATTAGAACTTGTGGCATACATTGAACTAGTACAATAACTTGGTTCGGACGTGCAAATACGGTGCAAAATCATGTTTGATATGAAATCGATGCTGACTTGGCACGTGAGCATGGCGTGGGGCCTGTTGTCAGTTACTGTAAAGCAGACAGGAGGTCGTATGGCCTTTTTTTTGTGCAAAACCCCCCTTGGTTTTTTATTCCTTATAAAGAAATCTCCATCATAGCATCGTTGTCGTTTCGCCACCTATTGATTCTACGACTATCGCTACCGCTTAGTGATAAAGTAAAGCAATTACAGGGCGATTGCATTGCATACAATAAAGCGACAACCATATGGCTCCTGCCAGTTGCCGATAACTCGGTTACAAAACATGATCATCTCATACAATAAAATATAGAATCACGTCTTGACCATATCACATCACAACATGCCCTGCAAAAACAAGTTAGACGTCCTCTACTTTGTTGTTGCAAGTTTTACGTGGCTGCTACGGGCAGAGAAAGAACCGTTCTCACCTACGCATCAAAGACCACAACGATAGTTCGTCAAGTTAGTGTTGTTTTAACCTTCTCAAAGACCGGGCGTAGCCACACTCGGTTCAACTAAAGTTGGAGAAACTTACACCTGCCAGCCACCTATGTGCAAAGCACGTCGGTAGAACCAGTCTCGCGTAAGTGTACGCGTAATGTCGGTCCGGGCCGCTTCATCCAACAATGCCGCCGAACCAAAGTATGACATGCTGGTAAGCAGTATGACTTGTATCGCCCACAACTCACTTGTGTTCTACTCGTGCATATAACATCTACGCATGCATCAAACCAGGCTCGGATGCCACTGTTGGGGAACGTAGTAATTTCATAAAATTTCCTACGCACACGCAAGATCATGGTGATGCATAGCAACGAGAGGGGAGAGTGTTGTCCACATACCCTCGTAGACCGAAAGCGGAAGTGTTAGCACAACGCGGTTGATGTAGTCGTACGTCTTCACGATCTGACCGATCAAGTTCCGAACGCACGGCACCTCCGAGTTCAGCATACGTTCAGCTCGATGACGTCCCTCGAACTCCGATCCAGCCGAGCTTTGAGGGAGAGTTCCGTCAGCACGACGGCGTGGTGACAATAATGATGTTCTACCGACGCAGGGCTTCGCCTAAGCACCACTATGATATTATCGAGGTGGAATATGGTGGAGGGGGGCACCGCACACGGCTAATAGATCTCAAGGATCAATTGTTGTGTCTAGAGGTGCCCCCCATGCCCCCGTATATAAAGGAGCAAGGGGGGGGCGTCCAGGAGGAGGCGCGCCAGGGAGGAGTCCTACTCCCACCAGGAGTAGGACTCCCTCCTTTCCTTGTCCAAGTAGGAGAGGGGGAAGGAAGGGAAGAGAGGAGAGGAAGGAAAGGGGGGCGCCGGTCCCCTCCTTGTCCTATTCGAACTAGAGGGGGAGGGGGCACGCGGCCTGCCCTGGCCGCCCCTCCTCTGCTCCACTTTGGGCCCATGAGGCCCATTAACCCCCCCGGGGTTCCGGTAACCCCCCGGTACTCCGGTATACATCTGATAACCCTCGGAACCATTCCGGTGTCCGAATATAGTCGTCCAATATATCAATCTTTATGTCTTGACCATTTCGAGACTCCTCGTCATGTCCGTGATCACATCCGGGACTCCGAACTATCTTCGGTACATCAAAACATATAAACTCATAATATAACCATCATCTAACTTTAAGCGTGCGGACCCTACGGGTTCGAGAACTATGTAGACATGACCGAGACACGTCTCCGGTCAATAACCAATAGCAGAACATGGATGCTCATATTGTCTCCCACATATTCTACGAAGATTTTTATCGGTCAAACCGCATAACAACATATGTTGTTCCCTTTGTCATCGGTATGTTACTTGCCCGAGATTCGATCGTCGGTATCTCAATACCTAGTTCAATCTCGTTACCGGCAAGTCTCTTTACTCATTACGTAATGCATCATCCCGTAACTAACTCATTAGCTACATTGCTTGCAAGGCTTATAGTGATGTGCATTACCGAGAGGGCCCAGAGATACCTCTCCGACAATCAGAGTGACAAATCCTAATCTCGAAATACGCCAACTCAACATGTACCTTCGGAGACACCTGTAGAGCTCCTTTATAATCACCCAGTTACGTTGTGACGTTTAGTAGCACACAAAGTGTTCCTGCGCTAAACTGGAGTTGCATAATCTCATAGTTGTAGGAACATGTATAAGTCATGAAGAAAGCAATAGCAACATACTAAACGATCAAGTGCTAAGCTAACAGAATGGGTCAAGTCAATCACATCATTCTCCTAATGATGTGATCCCGTTAATCAAATGACAACTCATGTATATGGTTTAGGAAACACAACCATCTTTGATTAACGAGCTAGTCAAGTAGAGGCATACCGGTGACACTATGTTTGTCCATGTATTCACACATGTATTATGTTTCCGGTTAATACAATTTTAGCATGAATAATAAAATTTTATCATGATATAAGGAAATAAAAAATAACTTTATTATTGCCTATAGGGCATATTTCCTTCAGAGGCTTCTTCTCAATGGACTGAGTTGAAACATGTTGCGGATAATTTTACCTTGCCTAGAGATAAGGATAGGGCAAGGTGGAAGCTAAATCAGAAAGGTGATTTCAGAGTTAAAAACTTGTTTTGCACCTCAAATCCGGGTTACTTATGAATACAATATCATTTTGAACTTAAAGATATGAATGACGATTAAGATCTTTCTGTGGGCGATGTTAAAGTGTAGAATCCTGACTGAGATAATTTGGTGCAGAGAGGATGGGATGGTAATGAGTAGTGCCACTTATGTTGCAATAAAGATACAATGGATCACCTCTTTCTTTGGATGTAACATGACTAGATTAACTTAGCAGATTGATGCTTATGCTCTTGACTTAAATAGATGCCCCGAACACACATCTGCTATGGTTGGTGATTGGATACAATATTTTCCTAGATCCCAACATATACCCGTGCTCTGTGGAGGACCAACATTTTGTTGAACTATCTAGAAAACTAGAAACAAAGCTTGCTTTGATAAAAAAAATCCTTGTTGATCTTGTAGAGGAAATATATAGTAAATGTCATAGCATTAGCTACAAGGGTATGTTGCGGAAAATCCATGAGTAAAGAAGCATTGATGCTAGTGTGGAGACGATCAAACAGTCGGTGCAAGAGGCTTTCGCAAGAGGTGATGGCTAGATGACGAGGAGAAGAATTGTAGGATGATTTGCTAGATCAAGATGCTTGTTTGATAATATTATGTACTCAATTTGGGTGAAAAATTTTGAGGCCCCACCTTCGTGTCGTGCTTATGTTGCTAGGGCATTTCCAAATACTTTTCAGCTTATTTATTATGAGCTAGGATAGAGGAACTAGCCTTTTAGATTGGCTGATGCTGGTGATGTGCTGCAGATGGCAGCTTCTACTTTCTCTTCTTTCCTGTTTCAGTGTGTAAGGACCATGTTATGCTAGGGGTTTCTCTAATAGAAATCAATGAGGGAAGGCTCATAGGTTCATATTTAAAATACTAATTAAATCGGTTCGAACAACCAGTTAGGTAGTTTCGACAAAACTACTAATTATGTACCTTTAGCATGGCTTGTATATACTGTCGTAGAGCCACACAAGGAAAAAAACCAAAGATTCATTTGGAAGTCTATTTCGTTTCTTTTCCTAATAATAAAAGATGGAGGCTTTCATAGTTCTCCATACGTCATGTATTTATCACCGTTGATTTTATGGTAACCAATAAATATTGACGGTTGAGATTTGAAAGATGGATGGATCTGTTCCGATAAAAAAGCGATTGATCTTTCCTCAGGCACGACCTATCGATGGATGGATCCGTTCCCTCAAGAAAAAAAATCAATGTGAGTGATCTGTTCCTGCAAAAGACGCATGTCGATGGATCGGTCCGTTCCTGCAAAAGAAAAAGGAAATTTGATAATGTTTCTGAGGCGCACATGTTGTACACAACTTGAAAAACACCCTTGCTATGTTGCTACCAAAACAGACACGTCCAGCCCATATCGTATATGGTATACCACTATCAAAAGAGAGAGGAGGTAGAAACCATGGTGGGGACCAAGCCTCACGAGGAGGAGGAAAACGTGCGACTGTCGTCGACTGGGCGAGGGGTGCACTAGACTGGATCTCGGTGCTCACGTCCCCTCCCCGCATCGCCCTGTTGCTTCGCCGCCTTACTGCCGCGCATCGGCACCAGCCCGACACCTCTTTCATGGCTCGGAATCTTCTGCCCTCTAGGCTTTTCTTATTCAATCTGATCGTCTCTCCTTTGACCTATTTTGTTGTACGTGCAACTCGCGCTAGACCCGAGAGAGGCAAGGAAGGAGAGGTCGGTGACAAGAAAGACAGAGCGTAGGGGTTGGGGTGGATGAAGATGTCAGAGACGGTGGAGACGCCGTACTCGACGAGGCCGCCCCGTTGAATTTGATGGCCCTATGATGGCTGATAAACAGGGAGATGGTTTGCTCATGTATAAGAAACCGATGCATCATCGAGTGCCAACCATCGAGGATGACTCTGAGTACTAGCATCCTGTCTGTCCATACTAACTCGCCTGTCATGATCAGTGCCGCCTCCCTGTTCTCCACAGTCTCCGCTGCCACCACAGACCGTAAGAGCTGCCTACATCGCGACCATCAAGGTGTTTGCCCATTCTACAGTGCTGGTGGCGAGTGTGCGAGCGTGTTGCCTCCTGAACCAGATTTTCAAGGTGAGGTCTTACTATCAGCGTCATGAATATTTATTGCTCTCGATGCACATGTCCATGCAGTGCTTAACAAAAATCTGAGGATACACGCAATTGCAGGTTAGATAGAGCACAACAGCACACCGACGTTATCTTTTTGTGCGACTTTCTCAGTTTGTCTCATGATAGTTGGAGGATGGGTTTGGAGGATCTAAGCATCTAGATGGAAGATAAAGAACAACCTTCTCAAACTCACATACTCCAGTGTTGTTCTCCTAAAGACTTTGCTATTCTGGCATCTGGATGGGGGATAAAGAACAAGATTCATCATTAGTGCATGAAAGGCCTTGCCTGGTTGGGGCTGAACGGGGTCAGCTGTAGTGTATCACTGTATGCCACTTGACCGGTCATTGTACAACATAAATAATTCAAGTTTTTCGCAGATTCCTTGCCTGGTCGGGGCCGAACGAGATCTGCTGTAGTGTATCAGTGTAAGCAATTCTTGTGTGTGTTTTCTTGCACTTTTTGGTCATGATTCTACAATTCTCCTTACGGACTTGCTTATGGTATTCTTGATTTACTAGATCCAATGGTAAGCTATTCTCAGTTTTTATTAAGGCTTGGTCATGAATTGATGGAATGCTACAAAATAGGCTGAAGGTATTTGTAGTCTATCCTTTTACACTCTCCATCCTTCCAGGCATTTTGGTTTTACAATTCGATTTGCTCATGTGCATGATACTGCAATGCATATGTTTATTTGTTAAAGTAGTCCATGTTGTCTCTGTAAAGTGAGTTTTGTGCGTAAGCACACCGCATGAGAGGTCCTAGATAAACCACTTGATATTATAAGTGATTAGTTTATAGGAATTTCTAGGCAATGAAGAAGCTAAGAAGGTTGCTGACAAGGTGTTCCATTGATCTGACCTTTAAGCTTTGCTTTCTTACTTGGCAGTCTCTATTATCTATTGTGTGTTTAAGCGAAATGTTTAAATCCTTGGACACAATTAACAATGGGATAATTAGTCTTGAAAAAGTAAGGGTATGTTTACGCTTATTATGATTGGGAGCGGCATTTTAACAGGTGTAATCCCGTTGCAACGCACATGCATATGTGCTAGTATTTTTTTAAGTTTGTTACATTTCAAGAATAAAAATAAAATAGCAGAATGAGTCCTTACTTTTCAATTTGTAAATTTAAATGAGAAGATGGAGCTAATCCGGATCGGATCTCATTTCAGTTGATATGCCAACTTAATAAAACACTGTGCCAATAATAAAAAAACCACAGTAAGCTCAAACGAAAAGTACATCACATGCATGGTATACTTGTGTGGTTATTACTTTCTTTCCCACGCCTAGGATGAAAACCCTGACTCCTTTGATGGCTAGAATTAACCTTTATTTTATAGTGGCTACATACGGGTAACATAAATTTACTTAGAAGATTTTGTTCCGTTACATGCATGATTTTGGAACTAACCATAATTTCTCCTTCAGGCGCACAGTGAGTCCAAACACCTCTGTCATATCAATGTCTTTCCTCTCAACCCCTATTGGCAGTTCCCAGTCGAAATGGTACATCAAGTTTGCCAACATAAGCTCAACAGTCATGATTCCAAGGTTTATACCAGGGCATATCCTGCGTCCTGCCCCGAACGGCAAGAGTTTAAAATTACTCCCTACAAAGTTGACATGCACATCACGGCCTTCCTCTGTAAATCTTTCAGGTATGAATTCTTCACTTTCCTCCCATGAGCTAGAGTCTCTACCAATGGCCCATACATTGACAAAGACATGCGTCCCAGCAGGAATCATGTACCCATCGATGCTGCAGTCAGCCATGGCAAGGTGTGGAGCAAGTAAAGGTGCAACAGGATGAAATCGGAATGACTCCTTTAGGACTGCTCTTAGGTATGTCATACTGCTAATGTCGGCTTCATCAACAATTTCCTGTCCCTGGGGTACGATACTCCTTACCTCGTCTTGTAGCTTCCCAATCAGGCGGGGCCTCCTCATGAGCTCAGCCATTGTGAATTCGAGGGTGTTAGATGATGTGTCAGTTAAACCGAAAAATACATCCTGTGGATATCAATTAATTAGTACACTATAATAATTTTTATTTGTAATAATCTGGAAGGTATTATATTTACTTACGGTTAGGAGAGCTTTCATCTGCTCTCTTGTGAGACCATACTCGAGCTGAACAGACAAGAGAATATCGACGAAATTACTACCCTGGTTATCTAACACTGACTTGTCCTTGTTCTCATGATAATCGATCACCTTGTCCAGCAGATCGGCCCATCTATGCCTTAGTCTCTCAGCCTTTGCACGGACTGTCCTTTTAAGCAGTCCTACCCTAGACAATGTTGGGAAGTACTCCTCCACCTTGAACCCTCCTAGCAGCAGTGACGTATCATTGGTGAGGTCTTGGAACAACTTGCTCTGTCCTTCTTTTAGGAAGAATTCTCCGGACACGATGTGACATGCCATGTCATATGTGAATGTCTTGAGCAGCTCACTCATGTCCACCACACCAACGACTGCGGCGGCCTCATGAATCTTGGCCATCACCATGCTCACCTATGATGGCATGCACAATTGTTAGCAGAGGGCACAATGAAAGTGAATTTTATTTATTTTGTTTCTGACATGGTAAGTTTCTGAAAATGCTAAGAAGATTACCAACAAGGCTTGACAGTAGGAAATCATTGAATAAAAAGGGACGTCCTATCTGATGGTAACTGACATATTAACTAGAAAAAATCAAGCTCCCAATTTTTTTTAGAAATGTGGAATATCCTAACTAGTGGATGTTGTTTATTCATCAGTTAACTGGAGACCGTCTAAGCCCTGACCTCTCTTTTCTTGATTGTTGCTGGTGTTGAGTAGTATGAGCGTTTCCACGTTCCTATGTCTGATGGATTTTCAAGCCATGACCTTTCCTCTCGCAATTGCTAGGACCTCAGTGTGCCAATTGGATTGAGTTGGTTTCGAGACGAGAGTAGTTTTCCAGCTCCCGGGTACCTAGGCACCCTCTATGAACATTAAAATCAAAACAAATAGGAAAAAATCTAAAACTTTGCAGAATCAAAGATGGTCAAACTTTGTAGGCGCTTGCCAGTTTTCATACCAAAAAACCATTCGAGGAGCTCTACACACGAAAAAGATCTCAGTGCTTGAAGTTTTGAGCATTTTTAGCACTGAAATCTGAAACTCGTTCATACACCTTTCTCTACATAATATTTTGGCATGAAAACTTGCAAGAACCTACAAAGTTTGATCATCTTTGATGTTACAAAGTTTCAGAATTTTTTTTTTTGATTTTACTATTGGTAGACGGTGCCTAGGCACCGGGAGCTGTCACACCTTTCTATTTCGAGATTTCTTAATGAAGCACAAGCTATATTATTTACCCTCATGATCTATGGATAGCTTTTCTTTCAAATTATGTTAAATATTAATTAAATATGATGATATATTTTTGTCCGACGGACCTGCACTACGCCGCCTTGTGGATAGACAGACCAGCCCATTTTCTAATTTTCTTCTGGTCAACTCGCCATCTAATTTTGATTTTTAACAATCCACAATTTTCTTCATCATCTTAAATATTAAGTTTTTTTGGTTTGGAAAGGATGAAGTTTATGCATTTTTCAATTTTATGTCTTCATAATGTTTTTCACGCCGAGATATTAAAAATAATTCTATCAAATGTGGTGTGGCGAAAACTAGAAAGTCATTGAAAGTTACCTCCTCCATGACGGCGCTGCGGAAAGACTGCACCTTTCTAACGCTCAGCATGTGGTTGGTGAGGAGCTTCCTTGCCTGCCGCCAGCCTTGGCCATATGGCGCAAAGCCGATGTTGGACGAGCCGTACATGAGGATGTCCGTGACCATGGAGTGTGGCCGTGATGCCAAGACATGGTCGTGCGTGCGCAGCACGGCCTCTGCGGCACGCGGCGACGATACGACGAGCGTTGGCACGGCGCCGAGACGGAGGAGCATCACGTCAGGGCCATACTTCCTGGCGAGGCTGCGGAGCGAGACGTGCGGGAGCGAGCCGAGGAGGTGCAGGTGGCCGATGATGGGCAGCGCCGGTGGTGATGGCGGGAGTCTGCCTGCAAGCTGTTGCCTTTTTCCTGTCTTCCAAGTGAACCAGTAATAAAACACAAACAAGAGGAAGAGCGGGAAGAGGAATAGAAACCATCCCGTCGGAGGCGTCTCTAGCATGACGAGATCTGCCATGGGAAGTTAATGTCTAGCACAGCACTTTCAGAAGCTATGCGGCGCAATTGTTCTTCTGAACCAGCTTAGTTTTATCATCGCAAACTCGATCAGTTGCTTATAAGCTAGCCAGGCAGAGTACTTGAAACGACAACCGCTGTGGGGTGCACTGAACTTGGAGCAATTAGTTAGGCGACAACGTAGCTTTCATTCTTAAAAACATACTGTACAAGGTAGTCTTTGGGTCTTGGTTACATGTTTTATGAACTTTCTGTGACCGCTCAAAAAAGAAAAAGTGGAAAATATAAGGGACCGGTTAGGGACAAGTTGGCTGAAAAAATAATTTGGGCACGTCCACTTTTCTCAGTGCAGCAAAATCAAAATCGACTTGCAATTATTTGGGCCAGTAAATTTTCTAGAGGAGCACTCGACTCTTTGCAACCACCAAACGGAAGCCTACTAAATACATGGGCATGGTCTGAAACATAACAGAAATTGACCCAATACCTGTTAAGACACAAGGAAAAAATAAAAATAAATGAACAGAAATAAAGGGAACAAAATAGGAAGTTTCCTAAAGAAGAATGAATTAGTGGCGTTGGTATTACCCGTTATGAAGAAAGAAAATAAAAAATAACAAAAATTACACACAATTTACATAGAAATTGCGCATTTTACATTAGCAAAAAATACACACATATAATACAACCGCTGGAGCTCTCGGCGCAATTGTTCTTCTGAACCAGCTTAGTTTATCATCACAAGCTCGATCGGTTGCTTATAAGCTAGTCAAGCAGAGTACTAAAACCAACAACCACTGTGGGGTGCACTGAACTTGGAGCAATTAATAAGGCGACAACGTAGCATTCATTCCTACACACATAGATCAATCAAGGATATAAATAGTTCAAACAATAAAAATTTAAAAAAAATAACAAGAAGTAATTCAATTTAAAAATGCAGTTAATTAAAAGATAAATATTATTCAGAGGATAAAGTTCAAACATAAAACTAATGGTTTCCAGTATAAATACGCGTATGCTTCAGAAAATTACTGAGTAGTTACACGTGCGCTTATTAATGTCGAAGTTGTGGATGCATCTCTAGAAAGTTGACAACATGCTCTGGAACATGTACCTTAGGCCTCTAAATATAAGAGGTATGGCGAGCATCGTCAGCCTCATCCTCGACAATATATTATGCATGATCGTAGAACAAGTCATCACCTCCCACAACGTCTCAAGTTCCCACCTATTTGCAGCTCCACGAACAATAACCCAACGAAGTTGGAGCACTCGAAATGACCCCTCCACATCCTTCCTAGCAGCTCCTTGCATTTATGCCAAGAGAAAACTTTTGCTACCTAGGCTCGGGGATAGTCATCATAAACTGCTGCCAGTAAGGATACATACTATCGGCAAGGTAGTACCCCATGATGTAATCATGGCCATTGACGGTGTAGTTGCACGACAGAGCATCTCGGCCCATCACAAGGTCTCTTAAACATCAGAGATCGCTGAAGCACGTTAATATCATTGTGAGACCCTGGCACAAAGAAAGCATGCCAAATCCAAAAGTCGTTTGATGCCACTGCTTCAAATATGACATGTTTGATGTGACCTTGGTACTAGTAGAGAAATGCCTAAACACATCCTATGCTAGTGGCGCGCCACACACTAGCCACTGGTATTATTCAAAATAAATGTGGTGTGGCCAAAATTGTGGTGTGCTAAAATATGCCCATGCCACTAGTAAGCTAGCCCCAGGGGTGGGACATGGCCCGAGTTACTAGTGGCATGCCAACATATAACAATGGCACTACTGATGTGTTGTTGGTGGTGTGCGAATAGTTTGCATGCCACTGGTATCAGCCAACTCAATTAAAAAAAAACGCCGACAAAATTTACTAGTGGCATGTGGCCTAGAAGCGACGCCACCAGGCCCGACCCAAAACCAAGCCCGACCTAGCCCGCTGTCCTCCTCGTCCTTCATTCTGTCTCGCGTCTCTCACCCGACTCTCTCACTAGTGACAATACATTTTCCCAAAGAATATACACTTCTCTTTTTGCGAGATCAGAGAGAACAAACTTTAGCTATGTGATGTTCACTCTAGAAGGTGGAGGTCAGACTGATCGACAGTAATATAAGAGAAATGGTAATTCGATTCCGATTCTTTGCTCTTCAATCATGCATCACAAGAGCTATGCATGGATGTCAGTTAGCGAGCAATATGCATGTGTAATAACCAGTCAACCAATAGTTTGAGCGTGGGTAAGTCGTCAACATCTCCCGCATGCTCATGGAAGCACAGGACTGAGACTAGCATGAGCCGTTGCCTGCAGCTAGTGCGTGTGTGGAAGAGAATGGATCCGGACACTCATGCATCATGTGCCACCTGCAGGCTGCAGCTAATGCGTGTGTGGATGAGAATGGCTCCGGACAGTGAACGTACGGGTCGACGGACACCCACAGAAAGAAAGGAAACAAAAAAAACAGAGGAAAGCATTGAAAAGCAAGAAAGAAAAAACCGAAGAAAAGAAAAGAAGAAATATGTGTAAAAGACGGTTCTTTTCCTTCTAGTAGGTCGCGTCCTACATATTGTACACGGACTCGATGTTGGCGCAGTGGCTAAGAGTGCTACCAAGCAACGAGGAGATCCCAAAACCGGTCCCTCGCGCGCACCTATTTTTAACTATTTTGTCGAAAATATGCGCTAGTGGGCCAGCCCGATTATCTAGCACTCGATGAGAGAGGTCCTTCTGCCTCGCTGAATGTGAGGTATAGCACTCGTGCAATTTCAGAGTAAAATAAAAAATTCGGATATGACGCTAAAAACCTCGAGGAAGCTTGAAGTGGGCCTTAGAAAAAAAATAAGCTACCTAATGTGGGCCCTCTAGGGAGCAAGGATTGGTGACTAGCGTCCTTCTCTAGCCGAACTGCGCTAAGCCCCTCCGCCCCCCCCCCCCCCCCCCCCCCCTCTATCTCTGTGTGAAATGAGGGCACTAGATAATGGGGCTCAGTGGACTCTTGTTCACAAACACGTCCGGACGTGTGGGCGGACAGTAGCCAATGGAGCCCATATTTCTGCCTGGGCAACGACGTCCTCATTTCCATGCATTCCCATACACATAGATGTAAAAAAAATCAGCAATAAATAATTCAAATTAAAAATGCATAGTTAATTCAGACATAAATACCATTCAGAGGATAACGCTCAAATAGAAAACTAATGGTTTCCTACATGAATCCAGATATGCTTCACAAGATCATCGAGTAGTTACACATGCGGTTATTAATGTCGAAGTTTTTGACGCATCTATAGAAAGATGACGATATGCTCTGGATTTTCTTTTAGGAGGCGAACATGTATAAAATATCAGAGGTATGGCGAGCATCGTCAGCCTCTTCCTTTACATTTATGTTATGCATGATCATACAACAAGCCATCACTGTCCACAGCATCTCAAGATCCCATATATTTGCAGCTCCACGAACAATACCCCAACGAAGTTGGAGCACTCGAAATGCCAACCGCAAGGTCTCTTTAACAACGGAGATCGCTGAAGCATGTTGATATCATTGTGAGACCCTGGCATGCCAAATCCGTAAGTCATGTGGCGTGGCTTCTAGTCCGCATGCCACTAGTACATTTTTTCTCAAAGAGTACACACATTTTTTTGGCGGGATCAAATAAACAAACTTTAGCTATGTGACGCTCACTCTAGAAGGTGGAGGTCAGAATGATCGACAGACGACAGTACTATAAGAGAAAGGGTAATTGGATTCCGATTCTTTGCCCTTAAATCACGGATCACACGAGCTATGCATGTGTAATAACTAGTCAACCAATGGTTTGAGCGTTGGTAACTCGTCAACATCTCCCTCATGCTCTTGGAAGCACAGTACTGAGACTAGCAGGAGCCGTTGCCTGCAGCTAGTGCAGAATGGATCCGGACACTCGTCCATCATGGGCTACATACCTGCAGCTAGTGCGTGTGTGGAAGAGAATGGATGCGAAGACTCGTGCATCATGTGCTACCTGCAGCTAGTGCGTTTCTGTAGAGGAGAATGGCTCCGCACAGTGAACGTACGGGTCGACGGATACCCACGGAAACCCGGACAGCCTCAGTGCAAAATTCCAAAGCAAGACCGAACTGGCATCGGTATCAAATTTTGGCATGGCCAAGAGACTGCAGACAGGAGCAGTTGCCTCGGTTGGCTCCCATGAATAACACATTTTAGTGATGATACTTCCAGGAGTTTACTTCTGTCGAGTTCTTAATTTCTCTAACCTCTAAGCTCAGTTCAAAGCTAGGACACTTATTTTGAATCGGAGGAAGTAACATTTAGAGCATTTACAACTGGATACAACAAATCCGACCCTTCAAATGCCCGTGGACGCCGGGCAGTGACCGATGAGACCTCAAATTAGCGTTTCCAGAACCAGATACCTCAATTACGAATCCTCAAATCCATACAATTACATGCACATGAAACCTAAACTTCAGCGGACGTTGTCCGACAGCTGGCTGCGCCCCTTGAAATGTCGGTGCGATCGTCGACGAGGTATAGTAGGACATGGGACATGCACCGGCTCACGGGACTCGAGGCGCCGCCATCTCCCATGCCCTACTCTTCCTTGCCGGAGGTCGTCACCTGCACGTTGCCGATCAAAGTGAGGTCGACGATGGATCCGTCATGGTCAGAGGCCAAGAAATCCACCACGAGGCGGTTGCGGCACCTGGGGTTGTCCGCCATTTGAGGCGAGTATGAGGCGGCCGGCTGTAGATGCTCTTACTTCTGATGTTGAAACTTTCTGATAATAGACGGTTGTGTGCAACAATCGATAGAGGCCGGAAATGAGAAGGATTTCCATAAAACTCTGATGGTTCCTTCTCTGAATGAAGGAAAGACTCCATGTGAGCTAGCTCAGCAAAGGCCTTCTCTGACTATGCCAATCTGGAAGAGCTCCTGTAGATGATCAAGTGAAGAACGTCTCTAACTGAGTATCCAACATTCACTTAATTTGCTCTCCAGAATGCATTGAACATGCATGAGGCGACATGAATGGTATATGTGGCCACGTGGGGCAATGAAAGGAGTCACTAATTGATTAAATAACTAGTACGTCAAGGATCCTGGCTCCCCGGCTGTCCTATAAATACCCGCACAACTAACCAACAAAGATGCACCAAGCAAGAGTGTCTTCAAACACAACTGTTAAAACATCTGTCCATTACCTATCAGTTCCACAAATTGCCTTCTATCCTACTTCATATAACACCCTGCCCAGCTCATGCAATATGGCTCTTGGTACTCTGGTTATCATGGTCACCATGCTGGTGTATTTTCTCTGGAAAAATAAAAGAGTGCTATTGTCCCAGAAGCAACGGGGGCGACGATGCAGGCTGCCCCCGGGGCCTGCGGCACTGCCCATCATTGGCAACATGCATCAGGTGATTCTGAGCAAGCCGGCGGTGTTCCGATGGATCCATGGCCTGCTCAAGGAGATGACACAGACATCATGTGCCTCCGTCTCGGAGCTACCCATGTCATTGTTGTAGCATGTCCACAGATAGCCTCTGAGGTACTACGAAAAAATGATGAAGTTTTTGCCTCCCGTCCCACCACCTTCGCCTCGGGCATATTCAGCTTCGGGTACAAGGGCTCCATCTTCTCACCATATGGAGACCAGTGGAAGAAGATGAGGCGTGTCCTTACTGTTGAGATTCTCGCCTCGTCCATGGAGCGAAAGCTCCACCACCTCCGGAAAGAGGAGTACGACCACCTTGTGAGGTACATTAATAAAACTCATTGCAGCGACATGGCATGTCCAGGCAACATTGTCAACGTCCGTCATGTAACCCAACACTTCGTTGGTAACATGATAAGAAGGCTTGTGTTCGGTAAAAGATACTTTAGTGACCTACCAGCTTCATCCACTAGTGGGCCTGGACATGATGAGGTGGCACATGTTGCCGCTCTCTTCACGGCCCTCAACCATCTCTACAGCTTTTGTGTGTCCGACTACTTCCCTGCCCTCATAGGCCTCGACTTGGATGGCCATGAAAAGGTTTCCAAGGTTGCCATGCAAACAATCAACCGGTTGCATGATCCTATTATAGAGGAGTGGATGCGTGAAAGGTCATCCACTCTTGAGAAAGGGCCCCGAGACTTTTTGGACGTTCTGGTTCATCTTAAAGATGCAGAGGGACAACCAATGCTTTCCCTAGAAGACATTAGAGCACAAACAGCGGTTAGTATGTCATCTTGACCTCAATAAAAAGTTTCTTCATTGTTCTTCGATCCATTTTATCTGTGTATTGACCTTTTCTGTTGCGTTATACTGATTACTTTATTTATTCTCAAATCTATGGATGTACCTAGGAAATGATCTTTGCAGCAGTCGATAACCCATCTAATGCGGTTGAGTGGGCACTCGCTGAGATGATAAACATGCCAGAGATCATGCAGAAAGCAACCGACGAACTCGATGCCGTTGTCGGTAAAGATAGACTGGTGCAGGAGTCTGACATTCCTCAGCTAAACTATCTCAAATCGTGCATCCGGGAGGCCTTCCGCTTACACACATACCATGCTCTTAACGTACCCCATGTCACCATGGCGGACACAACAATTGCTGGCTACACCATCCCCAAGGATAGCCACATACTTTTAAGCCGGCTTGGACTTGGCCGCAATCCCAAGATTTGGACTGAACCACTGGAGTTTCACCCTGAGAGGAATTTGAACACTGGGAATGTACTTCTCACTGATCCAGGCCTACGTTTCATTTCATTTAGCAGTGGGAGGAGGGGTTGTCCTGGGATTTCACTTGATACCTCTATGACAATGATGTTGTTCGCAAGGATGTTGCAGGGATTCACTTGGACAAAGCCTCCCGACGTTAAGAGTATGAGTCTCCAAGAACGCAATGCGGGCCTTGCACTAGCTGAACCCCTTGTTCTGCAAGCTACACCACGATTGGCTGCACATCTCTATATATGATCCAATTAAATAGATTTCATATGCGTTTTCTCATTTATGTGTCAATAAAATGTATCTGGAACTAGTGTATGTTACATGTTTCTGGCGCTACGTTCAGTTCTCTTTTAATATTATGACACTGCATGTGTGCAGAAACAAAGAAGCAATCGATGGTTGCATCACTAATGTAATGTGTGTACTTATCATTATGTAAAACAAAACCTCTGTATTTTCCATTATGGTGTACCATGAAATAATCCTTGGAATTGCACAAAAGTTTTATGTTTATGTTGTATACATGCCTGGCTGTACAATTGTGTGCCCAGCTTTGACCCCGTCTTACAATTATGTCATTCATGCATCAATATGTTATGTATTGCCAACTTATTGTTCTATGAACTAAGTTTTTTCATATTCTATTAACTAGGGTTTTTTTGTGAGAAATCTTTTCTTCTGAGATATAAAAGCTGTATCATGATGCATTTTAGTAGAAAGAAACTTATACACAATGATTAACGAGCCGGGCAGGTTCGCCATCACCGAAATGGCGAAAAAAGGGAAAATGCTCATCCTAATCAGGCTCAAGGCCCGGTTCATTTCCCTTTGAAACAACCAAAATTCTGAAGAACTAGACTGCGGCAGATTCTGCTTAATATTCAAGTTAAACAGGTTGTCCGAAGAAATGGCTTGGTGCTTGAAAACGATGTGAGAATTCTAATTTTGGAAGTAATTTTCTAGTTTTCATACGTTTAATGAATTGTATTATGCAGGACAGTGTATTGTCAGGCTAGTGGTTATTGTTGATAATGCTACGAGTAAGTTCTTGCTATTTGGTTTGTACTGTCAGCTTTTCGTTTATTGCTGCAGGTCCTTCATTTCATTAATTTCACTTCATTTCATCAGTGCAACAACAAAGACAGAAAGAAAAATTTATTTCTGAATTACGCGGGCAAAGTTGCTATAGTAATTATACTTTTCGGCATAAACTGCAAACTGGTCTAAATAACAGAATCATCGTTATCCACAGGTGTTTATGGAATAGACTACCTACATGTGGCATAGATCATATCATACATCGTACAATTTGCATCCATGCAATGAATTCCATATCTAGTATTGCAAAAGGAAAAAAAATATAACCATCATCTAACTTTAAGCGTGCGGACCCTACGGGTTCGAGAACTATGTAGACATGACCGAGACACGTCTCCGGTCAATAACCAATAGCAGAACATGGATGCTCATATTGTCTCCCACATATTCTACGAAGATTTTTATCGGTCAAACCGCATAACAACATATGTTGTTCCCTTTGTCATCGGTATGTTACTTGCCCGAGATTCGATCGTCGGTATCTCAATACCTAGTTCAATCTCGTTACCGGCAAGTCTCTTTACTCATTACGTAATGCATCATCCCGTAACTAACTCATTAGCTACATTGCTTGCAAGGCTTATAGTGATGTGCATTACCGAGAGGGCCCAGAGATACCTCTCCGACAATCAGAGTGACAAATCCTAATCTCGAAATACGCCAACTCAACATGTACCTTCGGAGACACCTGTAGAGCTCCTTTATAATCACCCAGTTACGTTGTGACGTTTAGTAGCACACAAAGTGTTCCTGCGCTAAACTGGAGTTGCATAATCTCATAGTTGTAGGAACATGTATAAGTCATGAAGAAAGCAATAGCAACATACTAAACGATCAAGTGCTAAGCTAACAGAATGGGTCAAGTCAATCACATCATTCTCCTAATGATGTGATCCCGTTAATCAAATGACAACTCATGTATATGGTTTAGGAAACACAACCATCTTTGATTAACGAGCTAGTCAAGTAGAGGCATACTGGTGACACTATGTTTGTCCATGTATTCACACATGTATTATGTTTCCGGTTAATACAATTTTAGCATGAATAATAAAATTTTATCATGATATAAGGAAATAAAAAATAACTTTATTATTGCCTATAGGGCATATTTCCTTCAGAGGCTTCTTCTCAATGGACTGAGTTGAAACATGTTGCGGATAATTTTACCTTGCCTAGAGATAAGGATAGGGCAAGGTGGAAGCTAAATCAGAAAGGTGATTTCAGAGTTAAAAACTTGTTTTGCACCTCAAATCCGGGTTACTTATGAATACAATATCATTTTGAACTTAAATATATGAATGACGATTAAGATCTTTCTGTGGGCGATGTTAAAGTGTAGAATCCTGACTGAGATAATTTGGTGCAGAGAGGATGGGATGGTAATGAGTAGTGCTACTTATGTTGCAATAAAGATACAATGGATCACCTCTTTCTTTGGATGTAACATGACTAGATTAACTTAGCAGATTGATGCTTATGCTCTTGACTTAAATAGATGCCCCGAACACACATCTGCTATGGTTGGTGATTGGATACAATATTTTCCTAGATCCCAACATATACCCGTGCTCTGTGGAGGACCAACATTTTGTTGAACTATCTAGAAAACTAGAAACAAAGCTTGCTTTGATAAAAAAAAATCCCTGTTGATCTTGTAGAGGAAATATATAGTAAATGTCATAGCATTAGCTACAAGGGTATGTTGCGGAAAATCCATGAGTAAAGAAGCATTGATGCTAGTGTGGAGACGATCAAACAGTCGGTGCAAGAGGCTTTCGCAAGAGGTGATGGCTAGATGACGAGGAGAAGAATTGTAGGATGATTTGCTAGATCAAGATGCTTGTTTGATAATATTATGTACTCAATTTGGGTGAAAAATTTTGAGGCCCCACCTTCGTGTCGTGCTTATGTTGCTAGGGCATTTCCAAATACTTTTCAGCTTATTTATTATGAGTTAGGATAGAGGAACTAGCCTTTTAGATTGGCTGATGCTGGTGATGTGCTGCAGATGGCAGCTTCTACTTTCTCTTCTTTCCTGTTTCAGTGTGTAAGGACCATGTTATGCTAGGGGTTTCTCTAATAGAAATCAATGAGGGAAGGCTCATAGGTTCATATTTAAAATACTAATTAAATCGGTTCGAACAACCAGTTAGGTAGTTTCGACAAAACTACTAATTATGTACCTTTAGCATGGCTTGTATATACTGTCGTAGAGCCACACAAGGAAAAAAACCAAAGATTCATTTGGAAGTCTATTTCGTTTCTTTTCCTAATAATAAAAGATGGAGGCTTTCATAGTTCTCCATACGTCATGTATTTATCACCGTTGATTTTATGGTAACCAATAAATATTGACGGTTGAGATTTGAAAGATGGATGGATCTGTTCCGATAAAAAAGCGATTGATCTTTCCTCAGGCACGACCTATCGATGGATGGATCCGTTCCCTCAAGAAAAAAAATCAATGTGAGTGATCTGTTCCTGCAAAAGACGCACGTCGATGGATCGGTCCGTTCCTGCAAAAGAAAAAGGAAATTTGATAATGTTTCTAAGGCGCACATGTTGTACACAACTTGAAAAACACCCTTGCTATGTTGCTACCAAAACAGACACGTCCAGCCCATATCGTATATGGTATACCACTATCAAAAGAGAGAGGAGGTAGAAACCATGGTGGGGACCAAGCCTCACGAGGAGGAGGAAAACGTGCGACTGTCGTCGACTGGGCGATGGGTGCACTAGACTGGATCTCGGTGCTCACGTCCCCTCCCCGCATCGCCCTGTTGCTTCGCCGCCTTACTGCCGCGCATCGGCACCAGCCCGACACCTCTTTCATGGCTCGGAATCTTCTGCCCTCTAGGCTTTTCTTATTCAATCTGATCGTCTCTCCTTTGACCTATTTTGTTGTACGTGCAACTCGCGCTAGACCCGAGAGAGGCAAGGAAGGAGAGGTCGGTGACAAGAAGGACAGAGCGTAGGGGTTGGGGTGGATGAAGATGTCAGAGACGGTGGAGACGCCGTACTCGACGAGGCCGCCCCGTTGAATTTGATGGCCCTATGATGGCTGATAAACAGGGAGATGGTTTGCTCATGTATAAGAAACCGATGCATCATCGAGTGCCAACCATCGAGGATGACTCTGAGTACTAGCATCCTGTCTGTCCATACTAACTCGCCTGTCATGATCAGTGCCGCCTCCCTGTTCTCCACAGTCTCCGCTGCCACCACAGACCGTAAGAGCTGCCTACATCGCGACCATCAAGGTGTTTGCCCATTCTACAGTGCTGGTGGCGAGTGTGCGAGCGTGTTGCCTCCTGAACCAGATTTTCAAGGTGAGGTCTTACTATCAGCGTCATGAATATTTATTGCTCTCGATGCACATGTCCATGCAGTGCTTAACAAAAATCTGAGGATACACGCAATTGTAGGTTAGATAGAGCACAACAGCACACCGACGTTATCTTTTTGTGCGACTTTCTCAGTTTGTCTCATGATAGTTGGAGGATGGGTTTGGAGGATCTAAGCATCTAGATGGAAGATAAAGAACAACCTTCTCGAACTCACATACTCCAGTGTTGTTCTCCTAAAGACTTTGCTATTCTGGCATCTGGATGGGGGATAAAGAACAAGATTCATCATTAGTGCATGAAAGGCCTTGCCTGGTTGGGGCTGAACGGGGTCAGCTGTAGTGTATCACTGTATGCCACTTGACCGGTCATTGTACAACATAAATAATTCAAGTTTTTCGCAGATTCCTTGCCTGGTCGGGGCCGAACGAGATCTGCTGTAGTGTATCAGTGTAAGCAATTCTTGTGTGTGTTTTCTTGCACTTTTTGGTCATGATTCTACAATTCTCCTTACGGACTTGCTTATGGTATTCTTGATTTACTAGATCCAATGGTAAGCTATTCTCAGTTTTTATTAAGGCTTGGTCATGAATTGATGGAATGCTACAAAATAGGCTGAAGGTATTTGTAGTCTATCCTTTTACACTCTCCATCCTTCCAGGCATTTTGGTTTTACAATTCGATTTGCTCATGTGCATGATACTGCAATGCATACGTTTATTTGTTAAAGTAGTCCATGTTGTCTCTGTAAAGTGAGTTTTGTGCGTAAGCACACCGCATGAGAGGTCCTAGATAAACCACTTGATATTATAAGTGATTAGTTTATAGGAATTTCTAGGCAATGAAGAAGCTAAGAAGGTTGCTGACAAGGTGTTCCATTGATCTGACCTTTAAGCTTTGCTTTCTTACTTGGCAGTCTCTATTATCTATTGTGTGTTTAAGCGAAATGTTTAAATCCTTGGACACAATTAACAATGGGATAATTAGTCTTGAAAAAGTAAGGGTATGTTTACGCTTATTATGATTGGGAGCGGCATTTTAACAGGTGTAATCCCGTTGCAACGCACATGCATATGTGCTAGTATTTTTTTAAGTTTGTTACATTTCAAGAATAAAAATAAAATAGCAGAATGAGTCCTTACTTTTCAATTTGTAAATTTAAATGAGAAGATGGAGCTAATCCGGATCGGATCTCATTTCAGTTGATATGCCAACTTAATAAAACACTGTGCCAATAATAAAAAAACCACAGTAAGCTCAAACGAAAAGTACATCACATGCATGGTATACTTGTGTGGTTATTACTTTCTTTCCCACGCCTAGGATGAAAATCCTGACTCCTTTGATGGCTAGAATTAACCTTTATTTTATAGTGGCTACATACGGGTAACATAAATTTACTTAGAAGATTTTGTTCCGTTACATGCATGATTTTGGAACTAACCATAATTTCTCCTTCAGGCGCACAGTGAGTCCAAACACCTCTGTCATATCAATGTCTTTCCTCTCAACCCCTATTGGCAGTTCCCAGTCGAAATGGTACATCAAGTTTGCCAACATAAGCTCAACAGTCATGATTCCAAGGTTTATACCAGGGCATATCCTGCGTCCTGCCCCGAACGGCAAGAGTTTAAAATTACTCCCTACAAAGTTGACATGCACATCACGGCCTTCCTCTGTAAATCTTTCAGGTATGAATTCTTCACTTTCCTCCCATGAGCTAGAGTCTCTACCAATGGCCCATACATTGACAAAGACATGCGTCCCAGCAGGAATCATGTACCCATCGATGCTGCAGTCAGCCATGGCAAGGTGTGGAGCAAGTAAAGGTGCAACAGGATGAAATCGGAATGACTCCTTTAGGACTGCTCTTAGGTATGTCATACTGCTAATGTCGGCTTCATCAACAATTTCCTGTCCCTGGGGTACGATACTCCTTACCTCGTCTTGTAGCTTCCCAATCAGGCGGGGCCTCCTCATGAGCTCAGCCATTGTGAATTCGAGGGTGTTAGATGATGTGTCAGTTAAACCGAAAAATACATCCTGTGGATATCAATTAATTAGTACACTATAATAATTTTTATTTGTAATAATCTGGAAGGTATTATATTTACTTACGGTTAGGAGAGCTTTCATCTGCTCTCTTGTGAGACCATACTCGAGCTGAACAGACAAGAGAATATCGACGAAATTACTACCCTGGTTATCTAACACTGACTTGTCCTTGTTCTCATGATAATCGATCACCTTGTCCAGCAGATCGGCCCATCTATGCCTTAGTCTCTCAGCCTTTGCACGGACTGTCCTTTTAAGCAGTCCTACCCTAGACAATGTTGGGAAGTACTCCTCCACCTTGAACCCTCCTAGCAGCAGTGACGTATCATTGGTGAGGTCTTGGAACAACTTGCTCTGTCCTTCTTTTAGGAAGAATTCTCCGGACACGATGTGACATGCCATGTCATATGTGAATGTCTTGAGCAGCTCACTCATGTCCACCACACCAACGACTGCGGCGGCCTCATGAATCTTGGCCATCACCATGCTCACCTATGATGGCATGCACAATTGTTAGCAGAGGGCACAATGAAAGTGAATTTTATTTATTTTGTTTCTGACATGGTAAGTTTCTGAAAATGCTAAGAAGATTACCAACAAGGCTTGACAGTAGTAAATCATTGAATAAAAAGGGACGTCCTATCTGATGGTAACTGACATATTAACTAGAAAAAATCAAGCTCCCAATTTTTTTTAGAAATGTGGAATATCCTAACTAGTGGATGTTGTTTATTCATCAGTTAACTGGAGACCGTCTAAGCCCTGACCTCTCTTTTCTTGATTGTTGCTGGTGTTGAGTAGTATGAGCGTTTCCACGTTCCTATGTCTGATGGATTTTCAAGCCATGACCTTTCCTCTCGCAATTGCTAGGACCTCAGTGTGCCAATTGGATTGAGTTGGTTTCGAGACGAGAGTAGTTTTCCAGCTCCCGGGTACCTAGGCACCCTCTATGAACATTAAAATCAAAACAAATAGGAAAAAATCTAAAACTTTGCAGAATCAAAGATGGTCAAACTTTGTAGGCGCTTGCCAGTTTTCATACCAAAAAACCATTCGAGGAGCTCTACACACGAAAAAGATCTCAGTGCTTGAAGTTTTGAGCATTTTTAGCACTGAAATCTGAAACTCGTTCATACACCTTTCTCTACATAATATTTTGGCATGAAAACTTGCAAGAACCTACAAAGTTTGATCATCTTTGATGTTACAAAGTTTCAGATTTTTTTTTTTGATTTTACTATTGGTAGACGGTGCCTAGGCACCGGGAGCTGTCACACCTTTCTATTTTGAGATTTCTTAATGAAGCACAAGCTATATTATTTACCCTCATGATCTATGGATAGCTTTTCTTTCAAATTATGTTAAATATTAATTAAATATGATGATATATTTTTGTCCGACGGACCTGCACTACGCCGCCTTGTGGATAGACAGACCAGCCCATTTTCTAATTTTCTTCTGGTCAACTCGCCATCTAATTTTGATTTTTAACAATCCACAATTTTCTTCATCATCTTAAATATTAAGTTTTTTTGGTTTGGAAAGGATGAAGTTTATGCATTTTTCAATTTTATGTCTTCATAATGTGTTTCACGCCGAGATATTAAAAATAATTCTATCAAATGTGGTGTGGCGAAAACTAGAAAGTCATTGAAAGTTACCTCCTCCATGACGGCGCTGCGGAAAGACTGCACCTTTCTAACGCTCAGCATGTGGTTGGTGAGGAGCTTCCTTGCCTGCCGCCAGCCTTGGCCATATGGCGCAAAGCCGATGTTGGACGAGCCGTACATGAGGATGTCCGTGACCATGGAGTGTGGCCGTGATGCCAAGACATGGTCGTGCGTGCGCAGCACGGCCTCTGCGGCACGCGGCGACGATACGACGAGCGTTGGCACGGCGCCGAGACGGAGGAGCATCACGTCAGGGCCATACTTCCTGGCGAGGCTGCGGAGCGAGACGTGCGGGAGCGAGCCGAGGAGGCGCAGGTGGCCGATGATGGGCAGCGCCGGTGGTGATGGCGGGAGTCTGCCTGCAAGCTGTTGCCTTTTTCCTGTCTTCCAAGTGAACCAGTAATAAAACACAAACAAGAGGAAGAGCGGGAAGAGGAATAGAAACCATCCCGTCGGAAGCGTCTCTAGCATGACGAGATCTGCCATGGGAAGTTAATGTCTAGCACAGCACTTTCAGAAGCTATGCGGCGCAATTGTTCTTCTGAACCAGCTTAGTTTTATCATCGCAAACTCGATCAGTTGCTTATAAGCTAGCCAGGCAGAGTACTTGAAACGACAACCGCTGTGGGGTGCACTGAACTTGGAGCAATTAGTTAGGCGACAACGTAGCTTTCATTCTTAAAAACATACTGTACAAGGTAGTCTTTGGGTCTTGGTTACATGTTTTATGAACTTTCTGTGACCGCTCAAAAAAGAAAAAGTGGAAAATATAAGGGACCGGTTAGGGACAAGTTGGCTGAAAAAATAATTTGGGCACGTCCACTTTTCTCAGTGCAGCAAAATCAAAATCGACTTGCAATTATTTGGGCCAGTAAATTTTCTAGAGGAGCACTCGACTCTTTGCAACCACCAAACGGAAGCCTACTAAATACATGGGCATTGTCTGAAACATAACAGAAATTGACCCAATACCTGTTAAGACACAAGGCAAAAATAAAAATAAATGAACAGAAATAAAGGGAACAAAATAGGAAGTTTCCTAAAGAAGAATGAATTAGTGGCGTTGGTATTACCCGTTATGAAGAAAGAAAATAAAAAATAACAAAAATTACACACAATTTACATAGAAATTGCGCATTTTACATTAGCAAAAAATACACACATATAATACAACCGCTGGAGCTCTCGGCGCAATTGTTCTTCTGAACCAGCTTAGTTTATCATCACAAGCTCGATCGGTTGCTTATAAGCTAGTCAAGCAGAGTACTAAAACCAACAACCACTGTGGGGTGCACTGAACTTGGAGCAATTAATAAGGCGACAACGTAGCATTCATTCCTACACACATAGATCAATCAAGGATATAAATAGTTCAAACAATAAAAATTTAAAAAAAATAACAAGAAGTAATTCAATTTAAAAATGCAGTTAATTAAAAGATAAATATTATTCAGAGGATAAAGTTCAAACATAAAACTAATGGTTTCCAGTATAAATACGCGTATGCTTCAGAAAATTACTGAGTAGTTACACGTGCGCTTATTAATGTCGAAGTTGTGGATGCATCTCTAGAAAGTTGACAACATGCTCTGGAACATGTACCTTAGGCCTCTAAATATAAGAGGTATGGCGAGCATCGTCAGCCTCATCCTCGACAATATATTATGCATGATCGTAGAACAAGTCATCACCTCCCACAACGTCTCAAGTTCCCACCTATTTGCAGCTCCACAAACAATAACCCAACGAAGTTGGAGCACTCGAAATGACCCCTCCACATCCTTCCTAGCAGCTCCTTGCATTTATGCCAAGAGAAAACTTTTGCTACCTAGGCTCGGGGATAGTCATCATAAACTGCTGCCAGTAAGGATACATACTATCGGCAAGGTAGTACCCCATGATGTAATCATGGCCATTGACGGTGTAGTTGCACGACAGAGCATCTCGGCCCATCACAAGGTCTCTTAAACATCAGAGATCGCTGAAGCACGTTAATATCATTGTGAGACCCTGGCACAAAGAAAGCATGCCAAATCCAAAAGTCGTTTGATGCCACTGCTTCAAATATGACATGTTTGATGTGACCTTGGTACTAGTAGAGAAATGCCTAAACACATCCTATGCTAGTGGCGCGCCACACACTAGCCACTGGTATTATTCAAAATAAATGTGGCGTGGCCAAAATTGTGGTGTGCTAAAATATGCCCATGCCACTAGTAAGCTAGCCCCAGGGGTGGGACATGGCCCGAGTTACTAGTGGCATGCCAACATATAACAATGGCACTACTGATGTGTTGTTGGTGGTGTGCGAATAGTTTGCATGCCACTGGTATCAGCCAACTCAATTAAAAAAAAACGCCGACAAAATTTACTAGTGGCATGTGGCCTAGAAGCGACGCCACCAGGCCCGACCCAAAACCAAGCCCGACCTAGCCCGCTGTCCTCCTCGTCCTTCATTCTGTCTCGCGTCTCTCACCCGACTCTCTCACTAGTGACAATACATTTTCCCAAAGAATATACACTTCTCTTTTTGCGAGATCAGAGAGAACAAACTTTAGCTATGTGATGTTCACTCTAGAAGGTGGAGGTCAGACTGATCGACAGTAATATAAGAGAAATGGTAATTCGATTCCGATTCTTTGCTCTTCAATCATGCATCACAAGAGCTATGCATGGATGTCAGTTAGCGAGCAATATGCATGTGTAATAACCAGTCAACCAATAGTTTGAGCGTGGGTAAGTCGTCAACATCTCCCGCATGCTCATGGAAGCACAGGACTGAGACTAGCATGAGCCGTTGCCTGCAGCTAGTGCGTGTGTGGAAGAGAATGGATCCGGACACTCATGCATCATGTGCCACCTGCAGGCTGCAGCTAATGCGTGTGTGGATGAGAATGGCTCCGGACAGTGAACGTACGGGTCGACGGACACCCACAGAAAGAAAGGAAACAAAAAAAACAGAGGAAAGCATTGAAAAGCAAGAAAGAAAAAACCGAAGAAAAGAAAAGAAGAAATATGTGTAAAAGACGGTTCTTTTCCTTCTAGTAGGTCGCGTCCTACATATTGTACACGGACTCGATGTTGGCGCAGTGGCTAAGAGTGCTACCAAGCAACGAGGAGATCCCAAAACCGGTCCCTCGCGCGCACCTATTTTTAACTATTTTGTCGAAAATATGCGCTAGTGGGCCAGCCCGATTATCTAGCACTCGATGAGAGAGGTCCTTCTGCCTCGCTGAATGTGAGGTATAGCACTCGTGCAATTTCAGAGTAAAATAAAAAATTCGGATATGACGCTAAAAACCTCGAGGAAGCTTGAAGTGGGCCTTAGAAAAAAAATAAGCTACCTAATGTGGGCCCTCTAGGGAGCAAGGATTGGTGACTAGCGTCCTTCTCTAGCCGAACTGCGCTAAGCCCCTCCGCCCCCCCCCCCCCCCCCCTCTATCTCTGTGTGAAATGAGGGCACTAGATAATGGGGCTCAGTGGACTCTTGTCCACAAACACGTCCGGACGTGTGGGCGGACAGTAGCCAATGGAGCCCATATTTCTGCCTGGGCAACGACGTCCTCATTTCCATGCATTCCCATACACATAGATGTAAAAAAAATCAGCAATAAATAATTCAAATTAAAAATGCATAGTTAATTCAGACATAAATACCATTCAGAGGATAACGCTCAAATAGAAAACTAATGGTTTCCTACATGAATCCAGATATGCTTCACAAGATCATCGAGTAGTTACACATGCGGTTATTAATGTCGAAGTTTTTGACGCATCTATAGAAAGATGACGATATGCTCTGGATTTTCTTTTAGGAGGCGAACATGTATAAAATATCAGAGGTATGGCGAGCATCGTCAGCCTCTTCCTTTACATTTATGTTATGCATGATCATACAACAAGCCATCACTGTCCACAGCATCTCAAGATCCCATATATTTGCAGCTCCACGAACAATACCCCAACGAAGTTGGAGCACTCGAAATGCCAACCGCAAGGTCTCTTTAACAACGGAGATCGCTGAAGCATGTTGATATCATTGTGAGACCCTGGCATGCCAAATCCGTAAGTCATGTGGCGTGGCTTCTAGTCCGCATGCCACTAGTACATTTTTTCTCAAAGAGTACACACATTTTTTTGGCGGGATCAAATAAACAAACTTTAGCTATGTGACGCTCACTCTAGAAGGTGGAGGTCAGAATGATCGACAGACGACAGTACTATAAGAGAAAGGGTAATTGGATTCCGATTCTTTGCCCTTAAATCACGGATCACACGAGCTATGCATGTGTAATAACTAGTCAACCAATGGTTTGAGCGTTGGTAACTCGTCAACATCTCCCTCATGCTCTTGGAAGCACAGTACTGAGACTAGCAGGAGCCGTTGCCTGCAGCTAGTGCAGAATGGATCCGGACACTCGTCCATCATGGGCTACATACCTGCAGCTAGTGCGTGTGTGGAAGAGAATGGATGCGAAGACTCATGCATCATGTGCTACCTGCAGCTAGTGCGTTTCTGTAGAGGAGAATGGCTCCGCACAGTGAACGTACGGGTCGACGGATACCCACGGAAACCCGGACAGCCTCAGTGCAAAATTCCAAAGCAAGACCGAACTGGCATCGGTATCAAATTTTGGCATGGCCAAGAGACTGCAGACAGGAGCAGTTGCCTCGGTTGGCTCCCATGAATAACACATTTTAGTGATGATACTTCCAGGAGTTTACTTCTGTCGAGTTCTTAATTTCTCTAACCTCTAAGCTCAGTTCAAAGCTAGGACACTTATTTTGAATCGGAGGAAGTAACATTTAGAGCATTTACAACTGGATACAACAAATCCGACCCTTCAAATGCCCGTGGACGCCGGGCAGTGACCGATGAGACCTCAAATTAGCGTTTCCAGAACCAGATACCTCAATTACGAATCCTCAAATCCATACAATTACATGCACATGAAACCTAAACTTCAGCGGACGTTGTCCGACAGCTGGCTGCGCCCCTTGAAATGTCGGTGCGATCGTCGACGAGGTATAGTAGGACATGGGACATGCACCGGCTCACGGGACTCGAGGCGCCGCCATCTCCCATGCCCTACTCTTCCTTGCCGGAGGTCGTCACCTGCACGTTGCCGATCAAAGTGAGGTCGACGATGGATCCGTCATGGTCAGAGGCCAAGAAATCCACCACGAGGCGGTTGCGGCACCTGGGGTTGTCCGCCATTTGAGGCGAGTATGAGGCGGCCGGCTGTAGATGCTCTTACTTCTGATGTTGAAACTTTCTGATAATAGACGGTTGTGTGCAACAATCGATAGAGGCCGGAAATGAGAAGGATTTCCATAAAACTCTGATGGTTCCTTCTCTGAATGAAGGAAAGACTCCATGTGAGCTAGCTCAGCAAAGGCCTTCTCTGACTATGCCAATCTGGAAGAGCTCCTGTAGATGATCAAGTGAAGAACGTCTCTAACTGAGTATCCAACATTCACTTAATTTGCTCTCCAGAATGCATTGAACATGCATGAGGCGACATGAATGGTATATGTGGCCACGTGGGGCAATGAAAGGAGTCACTAATTGATTAAATAACTAGTACGTCAAGGATCCTGGCTCCCCGGCTGTCCTATAAATACCCGCACAACTAACCAACAAAGATGCACCAAGCAAGAGTGTCTTCAAACACAACTGTTAAAACATCTGTCCATTACCTATCAGTTCCACAAATTGCCTTCTATCCTACTTCATATAACACCCTGCCCAGCTCATGCAATATGGCTCTTGGTACTCTGGTTATCATGGTCACCATGCTGGTGTATTTTCTCTGGAAAAATAAAAGAGTGCTATTGTCCCAGAAGCAACGGGGGCGACGATGCAGGCTGCCCCCGGGGCCTGCGGCACTGCCCATCATTGGCAACATGCATCAGGTGATTCTGAGCAAGCCGGCGGTGTTCCGATGGATCCATGGCCTGCTCAAGGAGATGACACAGACATCATGTGCCTCCGTCTCGGAGCTACCCATGTCATTGTTGTAGCATGTCCACAGATAGCCTCTGAGGTACTACGAAAAAATGATGAAGTTTTTGCCTCCCGTCCCACCACCTTCGCCTCGGGCATATTCAGCTTCGGGTACAAGGGCTCCATCTTCTCACCATACGGAGACCAGTGGAAGAAGATGAGGCGTGTCCTTACTGTTGAGATTCTCGCCTCGTCCATGGAGCGAAAGCTCCACCACCTCCGGAAAGAGGAGTACGACCACCTTGTGAGGTACATTAATAAAACTCATTGCAGCGACATGGCATGTCCAGGCAACATTGTCAACGTCCGTCATGTAACCCAACACTTCGTTGGTAACATGATAAGAAGGCTTGTGTTCGGTAAAAGATACTTTAGTGACCTACCAGCTTCATCCACTAGTGGGCCTGGACATGATGAGGTGGCACATGTTGCCGCTCTCTTCACGGCCCTCAACCATCTCTACAGCTTTTGTGTGTCCGACTACTTCCCTGCCCTCATAGGCCTCGACTTGGATGGCCATGAAAAGGTTTCCAAGGTTGCCATGCAAACAATCAACCAGTTGCATGATCCTATTATAGAGGAGTGGATGCGTGAAAGGTCATCCACTCTTGAGAAAGGGCCCCGAGACTTTTTGGACGTTCTGGTTCATCTTAAAGATGCAGAGGGACAACCAATGCTTTCCCTAGAAGACATTAGAGCACAAACAGCGGTTAGTATGTCATCTTAACCTCAATAAAAAGTTTCTTCATTGTTCTTCGATCCATTTTATCTGTGTATTGACCTTTTCTGTTGCGTTATACTGATTACTTTATTTATTCTCAAATCTATGGATGTACCTAGGAAATGATCTTTGCAGCAGTCGATAACCCATCTAATGCGGTTGAGTGGGCACTCGCTGAGATGATAAACATGCCAGAGATCATGCAGAAAGCAACCGACGAACTCGATGCCGTTGTCGGTAAAGATAGACTGGTGCAGGAGTCTGACATTCCTCAGCTAAACTATCTCAAATCGTGCATCCGGGAGGCCTTCCGCTTACACACATACCATGCTCTTAACGTACCCCATGTCACCATGGCGGACACAACAATTGCTGGCTACACCATCCCCAAGGATAGCCACATACTTTTAAGCCGGCTTGGACTTGGCCGCAATCCCAAGATTTGGACTGAACCACTGGAGTTTCACCCTGAGAGGCATTTGAACACTGGGAATGTACTTCTCACTGATCCAGGCCTACGTTTCATTTCATTTAGCAGTGGGAGGAGGGGTTGTCCTGGGATTTCACTTGGTACCTCTATGACAATGATGTTGTTCGCAAGGATGTTGCAGGGATTCACTTGGACAAAGCCTCCCGACGTTAAGAGTATGAGTCTCCAAGAACGCAATGCGGGCCTTGCACTAGCTGAACCCCTTGTTCTGCAAGCTACACCACGATTGGCTGCACATCTCTATATATGATCCAATTAAATAGATTTAATATGCGTTTTCTCATTTATGTGTCAATAAAATGTATCTGGAACTAGTGTATGTTACATGTTTCCGGCGCTACGTTCAGTTCTCTTTTAATATTATGACACTGCATGTGTGCAGAAACAAAGAAGCAATCGATGGTTGCATCACTAATGTAATGTGTGTACTTATCATTATGTAAAACAAAACCTCTGTATTTTCCATTATGGTGTACCATGAAATAATCCTTGGAATTGCACAAAAGTTTTATGTTTATGTTGTATACATGCCTGGCTGTACAATTGTGTGCCCAGCTTTGACCCCGTCTTACAATTATGTCATTCATGCATCAATATGTTATGTATTGCCAACTTATTGTTCTATGAACTAAGTTTTTTCATATTCTATTAACTAGGGTTTTTTTGTGAGAAATCTTTTCTTCTGAGATATAAAAGCTGTATCATGATGCATTTTAGTAGAAAGAAACTTATACACAATGATTAACGAGCCGGGCAGGTTCGCCATCACCGAAATGGCGAAAAAAGGGAAAATGCTCATCCTAATCAGGCTCAAGGCCCGGTTCATTTCCCTTTGAAACAACCAAAATTCTGAAGAACTAGACTGCGGCAGATTCTGCTTAATATTCAAGTTAAACAGGTTGTCCGAAGAAATGGCTTGGTGCTTGAAAACGATGTGAGAATTCTAATTTTGGAAGTAATTTTCTAGTTTTCATACGTTTAATGAATTGTATTATGCAGGACAGTGTATTGTCAGGCTAGTGGTTATTGTTGATAATGCTACGAGTAAGTTCTTGCTGTTTGGTTTGTACTGTCAGCTTTTCGTTTATTGCTGCAGGTCCTTCATTTCATTAATTTCACTTCATTTCATCAGTGCAACAACAAAGACAGAAAGAAAAATTTATTTCTGAATTACGCGGGCAAAGTTGCTATAGTAATTATACTTTTCGGCATAAACTGCAAACTGGTCTAAATAACAGAATCATCATTATCCACAGGTGTTTATGGAATAGACTACCTACATGTGGCATAGATCATATCATACATCGTACAATTTGCATCCATGCAATGAATTCCATATCTAGTATTGCAAAAGGAAAAAAAATATCAGTTTTAAGTAGACTATAATAGGTGGGGATAGAGTTTCCAAGTTTATATTGTACCAATCTGCTCGTTTTTCTTTTAGGTTGCATGATATTCATTGCTTTACTAACTAGGGAATTAAAAAGGTGATTGTTCCTAAAGTATTTTCAGTTTTTTCTTAATTTTCTTAGATTAATTGTGCATTTTGTTGACTTTAATTTTTATTTTAATCATTAATTTCATATTATAAAAATGTGATAAGTTTTAATTTTGCTGGAAATTATAATCTAATATATTTGTATTGTTTTCTAAACACTTCTGGCCTTTCGGTTTATGTCTGTTTCTTTCTTTTTAAATTTTTGTCCAGCAGACAGTCAGACCTGCAAATCCGTTGGAATGCAATTTTTATCCGTTGTTGATTTATTTTATGTGTTTTCAAGAATTTAGTTATCTATATATTTCTTTATGCCCGGTGATCTGTCATGTGTTGCTGACGATTTAGTCGATGGTTAACTATGAATCCCTAATCCAATTGTGGAGCGATGTTAACACCAAATACAAAATAGTACATGTCTCCGGGGAAAGGGCAGGTCTGAGACTGGGACTCGCAGCCACCTCATTTAAGAAACTCGCACCGTACGTGGTCCTTACTCACTCCTATGGACTCCAGGGAGCCTTTGGTTACTGGGTGCAACCAATGGGAGATGGTAGCTCGGGATATCTTCAACCGGTTCGGATGGCGCTCGCATAACAGGATAGGAGTCTAGAGAGCTTATCCTTTTTATCTTCATTGTGCCGGTTGATATGGTTCACATGTATTTTTTTCCTTTTTTTGGTACTTTGATCTGCTCCGTTTTGTGAGCTGTAAGACTTTTATGACGATTATGGATTGTTAATAAGATGGATGCATGCATCATCATGATGCAGAGGCCAGGGGTATGCCTCCATTTAAAAAAAAGAAACCTCATTTAAGAAATAACTCCAACTGAGCTTAGAGCTAGCCAAGCTCGAGTTTTATTTGTTTTACAAGTTCTCTTTATTAGTTTCATTAACTTTAAAAATATGCAGAAACGATGTTTATAAATCATATGCATATATGTATCTGAAAAGGTATTTTTGAAATATGTAATTTTGTTGATTTCCGAAATATGCTATTATAAATTTTTGCTGGCTGATATAGTTTTGATGATGGATTTATTAATTCCTGTTTATAGCCTGCAGACGCGGAGAATGAATAGCTTGTGTTCTAGCTGTGACATGTGATCGCGCGGGCGAAACGCGCGGGGTTGAATCGTCGTCGGGAGCACGTACCTACGTACTAAAATGTCGGAGGTGGTCACATCTGCAGCAGCTGGCATATGTGACACCAGTACGTGACGTACATCTGAAAAATGAGCAAGTTAATCATGTACCGTATTAATGAGTGGCTCTGCGTTCGTGGATGAGAACGTCCACAAGATTAGTCTCACAATGCGATTCGGTGTCCGTCGTAGCTCGTACGTAACTTGTCCATCATTGATTGTGTAGGATGTGCTGTGGATTGGACTGGAGAGAAGGCTTCAGGACCTTAACGTGTGATCCAAAACACGACAGTGAAGAGACAGACGACGGCGATGACAATGCGAACCTGTGCACCATCGAAAGGTCGACAAATCGAAATTCTCTTGGCTGTTCCAGATGCATGCAGTTGCCAATTTCAAATCGTTGAGAAGGTTTTTTTTCTTCTGTGACACCTATTAGCTCGCCTGTGCATTTTTTTAATGTAAAGGCGGTGAGTTGTTGCTCTCTCTTATGATTTCTAATTAAACTCTCCTTCCCGGGCGCTCCGGCGGTGGAAGGGTGGGGGAGGAGGAACCCCTCGGATCTGGCTGCCCGGTGTGGAAATAGGGTGTGGGCTTGCGTGTAAGGCGGTGCTGTGGTTGGGGCAGCAGCCTCGACGCGTATGGAAATAATGTCCTCCCAATCCTTGCTCCACCTCAACGACGGCGCTCCGGGCTTCAGCGCTGAAGGACCAGTCGATGTTTGGCATGGTGTTGTTGTGGAGGCAACGATGGCAGCAGTACCGTTGGCTGTTTTGTCCTCAAGCTTCGCAGGCGTCGTGGCAGCGACTTATGCAGCACCACTGGGAAGCTTCAAGAGTTTGTGTAGGCTTTGGGTGCGCTTGTTTGTTTTTGTCCTAGGGGGCAGTGCCGGTGTGCCATGTTCTCGTGCTTCCGCGTCGGCTTGGTTAGCATCGATGCTCTCAACGCTTGGACGTCGAATTTGGCTACAACAAGTTCATCTCTAAGATGTTTGACGGTGCGCGTTAGAGTACAATGCAATGCTCGCCCAAATCTAGAAGTGGGGAGCCTACCGGAGCGGCTGCGATGGCGCACCATCGGGCCATCTAGGAGATTGGAGGAGTGAAGCATCCTAGGGACCTAGTTGTAATATTTTTCTTTTTTAGGGTTGTCTTGTAATGTTGATCTGTGGCTAATAAATCTGGGGGTCTTTTGGGAAAAAAAATCTACTATACAACCTTATTTTTTTATAAACATATTGTTTTCTAATAGTTTCTAGCTTATACTAATTTTCCAAAATTTATGATCTTCTTTTATGTTTGTCTCTGTCTTTTTGCACTGGAAGGGCCGTCGAGTATGCAATTCTTGTCAGGGTACCAAGAGGTAGTCGCGGAATTCATAGTCAGGTTGGAAAATCATCTTCTTGGATGATCACACCACTTTGATGAAGATCAAGGACGAGCCGAAGGCGCGTCGCTGTCATCGCCCCTCACCGAAGCCGTACAAACCTTGTTGTAGTAGATAGTGGGGAAGTCATTGTGTCAAGGCCTCATAGGGCTAGCGCACCAGAGTAGCGACCATGGCCGATGAAAACATTTGTAGTTCAAATGGATCAAACGTGTAAGCACCCAAACAAAGACGAAGGAAGACCGGTTCCAAATAGATCCACCAAAGACTAGCATAGGACGAATCCCATGAGATCCGACGGAGACACATCTCTACACACCCTCTGACGATGCTAGACGCACCATTCGGACGGGGATATAATGTGGAGAAATTATTCCTACTGAGGGACATCGTCGTCTCCACACAACCCCAACCAAGATGTTAAATCTAATAAAAAAGGCCATCAGTGGCGTTGATGGAAGGGAAGCCTTGGGTACTTTTGTTGTGGAGGAGGAAAGAGAATAATTTCATGATATTGATCATGTCACCTTGATTAAGTAGATGGGCGGCAACGAAGAACGCTATAACACTAACTTCTTCAAATTACAAGATTAAACTTTACATTCCTTATGGATCATTCATGCTCATGCACGATTAATAGTTAAGCTTGGGAAAAATGTATGAGCGGATCTTACACGCTTCGTTTCCACAGTTGGATCTTGATATTCCGAAGAATGTTCTTGGATTATCCCTTTAAATTTTCTATGAAAGAGTAATTAATTGCAATGCGCAAATCTGATATTTATTTTGTATTTCTTTATAGATATGCCTGAAAAGTTCAAGATTATGATATCTCCTAAATATGCTCGTGGAATAGCAATTTTTCATATGTGGTACATCACCAGACGAGCATCCAGAAGGAACGATGAGCACTGGTACTACGTCTGCCGCTACAAGCCCTAATACGCATGATTGAACATCTATTAAGGAAGATAGGTGGCACTGGAAATGGCTTGCCATTCCGAGTCACCGAGCTTTGTGAAGTCTACCATTCCATAGTAGGCACTATATCCAAAGTCCCTATAGTTATAAACATCGTCTTCGTCACCTCCATTTAGGTAAGCGGTAGTACTCGATCAATCGGATTAGACAAGTACAAAAACGACCATTAGAGGAGATCAACAGAGATGATTCCCATAGCTAAAACCTCTAGTCATGTAACATCCCACTTTTCCAAATTAGGATGTTAATAGAAGCATAGCACCTGCATATCATTGTTTCATGCAATGTTGGAATGTTCAAACTGGTTTTCAACTCAGACAAAAGCGGAGATATGACTTCTTGAAAGTAATGTTGGAATACCTTTGATAGAGCTTCATTGCATATACGGGTCTTCTAAAAGAAATTATGGGGACTATCTGAACCATAAAGTATTGTAGGAAACTATTATAAAGGCCCGTAATAGATATTCTAAATAAAATATTTTTAAAACATGCACGTGAGCTGAATTTTGTTCCTAAGCTCAATATTATTATTTTGATTTATTGTGATCTGTATGTATTTTTCTAAAATCGGGTTGTCAATTATATATATAGGCCATAATGAATTTAGGAAAAATATTAGAGATGCTCTTGTATTTGGACCGATCGACACCGTCCTGATAACCCAAATCCCAGTCCACACAGCCTTTAGAAAACTCCTTATAGGTGTGGTCACATTAGAAAACTCCTTATGGGGCTGAAAGAAGTAGTGTGAAAATTAAGTGTGTCAGAATCTCAAACTATCCATTATCCATGGCTGCGCGATTGAATGAGGAACTACTAATCCAACTTCTGTTAGATTGGCCAGCAAAATATCAACCCTTCTTAGTGTATCAAATACACATTTGTACATGTCTCCAGGTACAGGCCAACTTGACTGGGACACACGACCAACCTTGGCTCGTCTTCTAGCTGTGAGCCTGTGAGTGATTATCAGTCATGGTCATTGGCCGGTCTTCAATGGTTTGGCTACATATGACCGTGTACTGCAGAAAGATTCTCTGTGAGGAAGAATCAAAGCAACCACGCTCGCTCTATCACGCATTAATTATTGGTAGTCAGAGGACGTGCGAGTGTCATAATTTCACTCTATATATGGCTGCTCAATTTGTGGTCATGTACTGCAAACAAATAGCCTATGTTTGTGGACGAGAGAAAAAAAGAGAAGATTCAAAGCAGCATCGGTATGGACGAGAGAAGAGAAGATTCAAAGAAACCACACCCGCACGATCGAGAGTTGATTTGTGGACGTTAAGAGCGCGTACAAGGTTGTCACATCTGATGTACATATATATCACACGAGATACCTCTCTCCTGTGCCAACATATATGGAAACTTGGAAAGTGAGAGAGGGAGACATGTACGATGCCATGAAAAGGAGCAAGAGAGAGACATATGACCAAGCAAACCTCTCAGCGACGATGCTGCAACGAAACGTTTGGTGCATAGTTCATTTTATAAGAATCGCTAAAGTTAGCTGACAAATTTCATTTTTAGGCTTAGAGCCGAACTGTTTGTTCATCTATGTTGGTTTCTCCCTCCCAACTTTTATGTCGCTATAAATGCTTGAGGGTGGATTTAATGTTTCGTCTCCCGCTAAAAAAAGGAATTAATGTTTGGTCGTTATAGCCAACTAGAAGATACCCCGCGCGTTGCTGCGGGAACGATTATATAAAATGAATAGAAAATTTGGGCTTATAGAACTATTTTTTCAAGGGAAAAAGATTTACATAACATGTAATATAGATACATGAAGCAATTTAGTAACCCTCCTCAAGTGTTCCACTATGAAAAGAAGTAACATTCTCATAAGCCATCTCGGGCGCTGAGAGAAAGTGTTTACAAACTAATGGGTGGAAGCATACGATGAATCAGCTATTGTATGTACTCAATAATGAAAACTTTGATCAACTTTGCGATGAAAGGTCACAACCCTGATATACAGGATGTATTGGTGTAACCATTAACATATCACATGTTTCTTTTATTCCCAACAAAAGAAATCACCTGTGTGAGAGGACCCATGCATATGATTCCTACAATGGAAATACGAGTAGTAGTAACAATTAAATTTATGTAAACAGTGGACCAAATTGTTACTTTGTGAAGTCAATTAATCTATTTATTTTTTCCATGCAGAAGGAGAATAATTGCCCAATATTTTTTTCAGAAAATTAACCCAATGTTTAAGAAAGTTCGTATGGGTGCTGCAAGATTATCTGTTAGGCTGTGTAGCACACATAAGAAATAACATGATTTGGCTATCTAAGATATGCAGAATGCAATGCAATGCATGTGTAGTGCAGATAAAAATCAAAATTTTGTAAAAGATGGGGCTCGTACGTACCAAACCTGCCAGATGGTTTTATATGAAATCAGAATTAGGATTAGGCTGCACATCAAGAAGCGCTAATTCATTCTCAGTCATTTATACTTATCCGGAGAACAACATGGAATTGGGCTGCACAGTGTTCCAGCATGTACATCTTCGTAGGAAAATAACAAACTGAAGATCAACACAGGAGCACTTGACCTTAAACTGCAGAAGCGTTGTTGTTGTAGTCCGTAGGTCGCCGTTCTCGCCAAGTTCAAGCTAGCAAGCACCTCGGAACTACCAGCAAGCGGCACAAAACGTGCAAACACAACATAAGAACAGGAAATTAATCTGATCACAAAGAAAGAAATCCAGAACATATAGGAGGCTCGAGCTCACCATTGGTACTGATCTTCATCGGAGCTGTGCAGACCATGGAAATCCATCAAAAAATACAGAAGATTAATCCTCCAAATCACCATCACAAATCCAAAAATACAACAGCTAATAAGTGCATGCACTGACGGCCTGACGGGCCAATCGCAAGGAGAAGAGATGCTCATGCTCTTTTTTAGTTGGGCTTGCGTGTGTTCATAGCGACATAAAGATTTGCAGATTTGAAGATTAATCCAAAAAAGAATTAATGTTTGGTCGTTCTAGCCCATAACCAACTAGACCAACAACTTTTTTTCTAAGTTTTGTAACTGATAGCTTATTTGTACGTAAGCAAAAACCCAAGAATAAGCGACCCAATTTAAACGAAAAAAATCATGAAATGGGATGAGCAGGTGATAACCCATATGACAATTTGTTCATCGCCCTAGGAACGAGGTTGATGTCGGTGTTTGTCGTCAGATTTAACGGTCATGGTCTACCAGGTCAAGATGGTGATTATGTGAACCATACTGTTACCGGCATTCTTATGTTCATATGCTACAACTATCAACTTGGCAATAATGTACTAGTTACCATGTGCCTATGCTGAACTCACCAACACGACAATTATTTAGTTACCTAGTTGTAAATTCTACAGTTAGCAACATGATTATTATTATGTAGTTACACAATTGCATATATCATCGTTACCCACATGGCAATTATGTAGTTACCCAGTTGTTCGGGCTATAATTAGTAACATCACACAAATATGTTACCAAGTTGCCCACGTTACAGTTACCAACCCAACACAACTCACTACACCATAATTGTTGATTGGTAGCAATTAACTGTAGGGAGAAATATCTGAATAAAGGCAACCAAAATCATGTTACTGCCACCAGAAATACTTAAGGGCAGAGAATTGCCGGCGGGAGTTGACAAATGAGGACATATACACTGCAAACAATATTGTTTTTCATTGCAACTGCTGGCAAAGCTCAAGCATGGCCCACTGCTTGCCGGGACCGTCTGTGGCGCGGGAATGAAATAATTGGGTCAATACGCGCTGGCAAGAAAGAGGACGCAAGAGTCGAAAACAACGAAAAATAGTAATATCCATGGCCATAACCAGTTCTACCCAAATTAGAGCCTCCTCTCCAGACCCCCACCCCGACCAATGTCATTGTCGACCCCCTCCACCCTCGACCGAATCCACCATGGCCGAACCCCTCCTCCAACATGTCTGGCCGTGGATCTTTTTGTGAGGTCTCATGATATTTACCTTCGTGTATTGTGTGAAAGTATGTACGATAGGCTGAACTAGAGAGAGGGGATGCACCATCTTCCATAGCTAGCCATATGTTGGAGAATAGCTTGATGAGCAAGAGTCTCGAAAAGCTATGAAGACCATACCATGGATGATTCGTCATCAATTAACAAAGACACCTACCAACATTGCTGGTTTTCTAGACCTTTTGCCAACACATCCGTGACTATGGCCTGAATATCGCACTGTGTTTACCAAGGTGGGGTCGAATTGTTCTTGGGGCCTTTCATAAGCGAGAAACAATAGAACATTTTTCATAACAGTAGAACTATTAATTTGCAAAAAAATAACAGTAACTATTGGTAGGTGTCTAATTTCTTTGAATGCATAGTAGGAGTAGATACTATTTCATCTTGGTGGGTGGTGTACAGGGCTAATTTATTTGTAGGTATTGATTTTGTTTCATAATAGAGCAATATAAATGAGGACGCCTTTGCTCAAGAATTTCAGCAGTGATTCAAGAGACCGTGTATTCGATTGATGTACGTAATTTATCGTGGGGCAATATTTACCTTTTTTAGTTTATTTTAACACAGACGCTCATACACGCGCACATACATTCATCCCTATGAATGCACGCACGCACACCCTATCCCTATGAGCATCCTGAGAGATTGAGTCGGCACATCATCTTGAGATTGACGAAGTCGCCACAGACGCCTTCGTAGTCGGCGGGGACATATCTCCCACTAAACGCACATTGTTGGAAAGCATGAAATAAACTCAGGAAAATCCGAGAACCTCTAGGACATGAACTCTGATGGGTTATGGCTAGCATTGTCCTCCTAATCATCCAACCACGGATTAGTTTGTTGGGAATATGATCAATTTACCGAATGATTTTATTGACAGAAATACTAGATAAAACATGACTAGTATAGCAGTGATAAAACAAGCCATGCGATTTGACAAAGAGAAGGTAAACAACATCTTCATATATGAACCATAACTAAACATATCTAGAGCAGACAGTATAGCATGTTGCATATATGAAATATAGTCTAACATATCTAGGGCAAATACTAGAACAAGGAACTGTAGCAGGACCTCCAATAGAAAGAGGAAGAACACGTACAGGACAGCAACAGCAGAAGCGCTGGACTTGGGGTCAGTATCCTCGCCAGCCATGTCGTCGAGGAGGTCGTGGACGTCGGGGAAGAAGTCATCGTCGGGGAAGTAGTCATCAGAGTCCGGGGTGTCCGTGACGAAGAAGTCCGTAGTTGCGCGAAGTGCTCCCCCAAAACCTTATCATCCTTCTCCCGTGCAGGACTCAAAAGGTGCGGTTTTGGAGGCCTACTGTCCCGACCTGCGGTGCATGCCGCAAGCCGGGATGGGGAAGATCATAGCAGTAGCTTAGTGGTCGGGAACTCTGAGGCGGGAGGGTTGTGTTGTTCTGGTGCGTCTCTCTCAGAAGAGCGACCTCCCTTTTATAGGCGCAAGAGAAGGAGGCGAGAGGGCTGCACCATTCGCATTCGAACTCCACTTTCGCAAAAAATCTCTTCAGCTTCCGTGTGACCTTTCGTATACTAGTCGTGTGTGGCAAAAATTTAGACATCGGCTCATTCCGCGCCGCAGCGCCGGCGGGCGGCGGAGGAGGAGCGCGTGTGGACGTCCCTCTTATTCTCATGCTCATACAAGTGGGGAAAGAACCTCCCTTATAAAAAGGTACAACTCCCTCTAAACTAGCAATGTGGGACTAAACTTTAGTTCCACCTCTTGCCTTTCATGAATGGGCTGCATGGGCCTCTAGGACTTATTAGGAATTTCTGAAACTGCTATTGGACTAGGCTCAAAATAAACAAAATTCCAGCATGGTTCACTCATTTTTAGTTGTACTCCCTCTGTCCAAAAATACTTGTCATCAAAATGAACAAAAAGGGATGTATCTAAAACTAAAATACATCTAGATGCATCCCCTTTTATTCAGTTTGATGACAAGTATTTCCGGACGGAGGGAGTATATGGCAATATTTTAGCTAACCATTCAGCATAACGATTTGTTTCTTCTGTGTAGGCATGAGCATCAAGTACGTCAGTTACTTACGTTTGCATCAAGTCTATGGCTTACATATGCGCTTGCGTCTATGGCAATAGAGAAGATCGAGACAAACAGCGACGATTGTAGGACCTCCTGGCTCCTGTGCATATAGTAGGATCGACAAGATGAGGCCCTCGTATTTTGCGTGCATGCGAATCGTAAAGGGAAAATTCTGGTTGTACCCCATACCATTGTACACTCTATCCTCCCCGTTCATTTTTGCATCAAAATTTGTGCAAGCAATTTTTTTATTTCTCCCAAATAAAAGAACCTTTGAACTCGAAACTTTGCAGATCAATATCACACATGTACTACTATGTGCAAAAAAGTTTTTCGACTTTTTCGCGTAACATAATTGGTAAAATACGACTCATTCAGAATTTGAAATTTGAATAATTTATGTTTCATCAAAAAATCAAAAACATTTTACACAATGAGATTCACTTGTGTATAGTTGACCGGTAAAGTTTCATGGTCAAATGATCTCTTGTTTCAAAGAAACAAAAAAGATAACTTTTTATATAAGAAGAGCATGAATCTTGACGCAAACTAGACAGACAAGGGTGCACCACTATTGGGATACAACAAATCAACACTTGATTGTAAATGAGTCAATTACACCGGCGGTGCCAGAACTTGACGCAACCGGTCACTTTGGTATTAGAACTTGTGGCATGCATTGAACTAGTACAATAACTTGGCTCGGACGTGCAAATACGGTGCAAAATCATGTTTGATATGAAATCGATGCTGACTTGGCACGTGAGCATGGCGTGGGGCCTGTTGTCAGTTACTGTAAAGCAGACAGGAGGTCGTATGGCCTTTTTTTTTGTGCAAAACCCCCCTTGGTTTTTTATTCCTTATAAAGAAAACTTGTCTACGTGTCAAGTGGCATTTTTTCACCTCTATGAGGCACGGATCCCATCTGTCAGTACATCAGTATAGGAATTAAACAGGAAAAGGATGGCCTCGACGTATCGGAAATACGATCTGCTGCTTGATGTAGTATAAACTGGACGCATGTGGGGCTTAAAAATATTGCAAATAGTCCCGCCCATTTTGCACGCACTAGTTTTTTAAGAATTTGTAAAAAGTAATTAATGAAAATAATGTTCAAATATATATTCCTATGTTATAATTTTTTTTGAGGATATAAATATTATACATAAAGACAATGATTAGTAAATAAAAACATTTCAATATACAGCCATGTATTATATAAAAATGTTTAGTAAATAAGGTCATTTAAATGTTTTTTAATAGAAACTAATTAATAAAAAAATACATTTGCAGATTATATTTAAATTTCACAAAATTTGCATATAATTATTGAAATGTTTGTAATTATACAAACATTTTTATATGTATGCATATAATTTTATTACACAACCATTGTTTTTCAAAATTGTAACTACTAATATTCACATTGCATTGCTTTAAATTATACAAACATTTTTATAATACATAACAATTATTTTAAATACATGAATATTTTTAAAATAGTACTTGTGTTTTTAAAAGCAAGTTATTTCATTTGTATGTTATCTTAATACAGAGATCAGAATTTACATACCTTTTACAAATTTCCAAAAGAAACAAGCTGGTGCAAATGGGCCGCACCGGCTGCCCATTTAACCTCCAAGAGCCCCTTTTGTTCCATTACATAAAGAATAGTTATCCATTGACGATATGACTGTTGAACGGGTGTAATGGGCAAGACTGACTGTGTGCTAGCCACAGGTCGTGGTTTGAGTCGCAGAAGACTCCTTTTTTGTGTTAATTTTTCAGAAAAACTGAAACTCCACCTTTGCAACATCGGCAGGGGCTCTTTGTGAGACACAGAAAATCGAGGGAGTTTTCACAAAAAATCCCCCCCCCTTTGCCTTTCAATCACCGACAGCTAGTCCCATGCCACGCTAGCATGCCTAGTTAGCGGCTCGGGCGTACACAAACGAAATTTGCATGGTATTTGTATACTAGAGCCAAGTTATTGCACCAGTTCAATGTATGCCGGAAGTTCTAGCATCAAAGTGGTCATTTGCACCAACTTCTAGCACCACCAGTGTAATTGACTCATTGTAAATCGATGATAACTTTTGTTTTTTTTAATCAAGTCGATCGACGAGAGTTGTGGGGTTCAGTGTTTCCTATTCGGCGACCTTTCCGTCAAGTAGTCGCTGAAAAACACAGGCTAGCCACAAGTGTTATATGGACGGGCCCATTTAGGGCTAGTTAGTTGCTGAAGGAACCCCTATTTTTTGAACTTTTTGGTTGGTTCCTGAAGGGTTTTGGAAACCTTCCAGATGGTTCCTCAACTGTTTTTTTCTATCTTGTTAATTGGGTTCTTTTGTCCTTTTTTCTTTTTTGTTTCAGTTTTTTTTCTTTCATCATTTTGTTTCAAAAATTCTCAAATTTCAAAAAATGTTCATAAAACTGAAAATATCCGTGTTTTCAAAGAATATTGGCAAATTTAAAATATGATCGTGATTAGCAAATGCAAATAATATTGTTTGCATAATTTATTTATTTTCGCATTTTCAAAAAAAGTTTGTGATTTTCAAAGAACTTTTCAGAATTTTTAGAAAACAATTCAAAATATTAAAATTGTGTTTTTGATTTATAAAATGTTTGGAATAATCAAAAAGTGTTAGAAATTTTTTAATTGTTTGGGATTTTGAAAAAAAAAATCATATTTTTCAAAATAAAATTTTGATTTTAAATTATTTTGAAATTGTAAAAAATGTTCGTGTTTTCAAAGCTTGTTGTCAATTGTTTTCCTAAAAAAATCACAACAATAAATCAGGTCAGTTCGCTATACTGCCTCGCTCCAGTTTGCTACAGTAGTCAGTTCAATATGTGTCAGTGTTCGTCTGGTTTTGCTACAGTACCTTGTTTCAAGCTAGCTTCACTGCATGCACGAGTTGGCCGACCGTCTGTGTGTTTCCCCGCCAATCACCCGCAAAGGGCAGCAGATAGTACATGGGTCTTTAGCACGTTGGCCCAATCCTCTCCCTCATTTTTCTTCCATTTTTTGGACAATGGAAGGTAATGCTCAGCTTTTTCTGCCCGTATCATTGGTCTTTTTGGATGATGGACTTCCTTTTTTTAGGGGAGGACTTCCTATTTGATACTCATTGTGTGAACATGTCGAGCAAAGCCAACTACTAGGCCACCCCAAGTAGGGTAACTGATAGTTGTCCATTCATTGACTTTCTCATTTTTTGGTTGGATATATATAATGAATTTCTCCTTTTTCTCATTTCATTTCTTTCTCCATTCTCCATTTTTACTTTTTTTTTGTTTTGTTTTTTTCCTTTTTTATAATTCAAGAATATTCTGTAAAATTCATAAAGAATTTTTATGTAGCGAACATATGTAAATCCTTGAGAATTTTCTAAATGCATTAATATTTATATAAAATAAATCTGAGGTTTTTTAAAATCTGGGGGTCAATTTTGAAATACATGTAAATCTTTAAATTTGTGAGTATTTATTAAATTCATACACTTTTTAAAAATTTGTCATAAGTTTTTTAATACACAATCATGTTTAAAATACCAAAATGTTTGCTAAATTTCTGGTTTTTGAAAAAATATTAGTGATCATTTTTGGAATTCATATTCATTTTTTAAAGTCAAGAACATTTTTCAATGTAAGAATTTTTAATTCATGATTTTTTTGGCAGATTTTGGGAATAAATCTAACATAGAAAATATGAGAAAACCATTTGAAAATAGGAAGAAAACAAAAAAACCTAAGACAAAACCATTGGAAAACCGTATGAAGTGAGGAGAACAATACAGGTGCTTGAACTGGGCTAGCCCACAGAATTCATGCACGTGTGTTTGGTCGTCAAATTGAATCATAGTGTGTCATAGACGGGGTGTTTGAAGTGACCTTGGGCCTTGTAGACACAACAACAGTCCATATACAAAAGAGAAAACTTAGAAAATTAACATAAAAGGGGAATAAAGAAGAGTCCCAAGGACCATGGGCCTTCTTGCCGTCCATTATTTCACTCCTCCTTGTCAATGGCCTCTTGGTGCTCCCACATCTCGTTCCTCGGCTATCACTTCATGTACTTTAGTTCCTTTTTTCTTCTACTTCTTGTGAGTTACTTTGCATTCATTTGACTTATGCATCGTTTTTTTCATAGGTGAAATGGCTCATCATGGTTCTCCCTAATTGTTCGACAATGCATAAATGTCATTGAGCAAGTCGACGGGTGTGTGTGATTGAGACCAAGTAGACATTCAAAGCCTTTTTTAGAACTTCACAAGCTTTATTGATCAACATTAACAAACATAGGGGTCCATAGGGACCCAGGCAGTTGCCCAATCCATAGGTGGTAACCATGATCAAGAGAAAGGGGTTACTTAGCAATATTATGAGCTTCAGCATTGGACTCCCACACTTCAGAAATGTCTAAGTTGTAACTGCTGAATGCTCTTTCCCATAGTAAACTTTAGATCATCTGTACCAACACCATGAATAGAAGCATGGGACATGTTTCCGATCAGCACGGTTGCAGTCCTTGTGACCTGATAAGAAAAAAACATGGAGATATCAAAACACACATGTATATTGGCACTCATGTCAATCCACTAAGCATAATAATGACATATTGAAAGAATCAGTAGGAAATTTACCACAATGGTCATGGAGAGATCAACCATCTTGTCGCCAGCAACACTCAAAACAACACATGCAAAAAAGGCGTTTGTAGCCTAGAAAAATTGCTCTGTTTGCGAGTTAGTGGTCCCTCCGGTATGCCCTTGGAAGCATCAAAATAGTTCATGGTGGTTAACCAAAGAACTACCCTGACATGCCATCTCTTGTAATTCACATCCTTGGACGTGGCAGGTTTGAGGGTTGCGGGAAAAGCAATTGGAGAAAACTGCCTAAACAAATCAGGTTTTTGGATTGTTGAAGAGCTATTTCCCATTAAGTTTAATTCAAAAAAATAGACCAAACATGAAATCATAATAGAAATGATAATTGGTTCCAGTAACAAAGTACTGAACAAGTCGTGCAATTGGGTAAATAAGCGAGAAGCATCGTATCAATGTCTATTCCTAGTAGTCCAAACACAATCCCTAGTTGGAGGGACAAGAACACATATAGTGTGGTGAAAGAAGAGGAATTTGTGTTAGTAGCCATATCGCCGAAGAGATTGTTGGTGTCGGGGAAGTGGTCGTGCGCATCCATATGGTGGAGAAGAATCTAGAAGTCGCACGAGAACGATCCCCAAAAAACTTCAACGCCTGTCTCTCTTACATGATCACAAGTCAGTCTTTCGGAGCCATGTTATCACAACGCGGCACACACAAAGAAGCAAATGGGAAAGCACTAGGTGGCACATAGCTCTGAAACCGAAGTGGCAGTGTTGGTGGAAGAGAAGCAACCTATAGACTCTAGAAGGCTACACTTATAGAGACAAAGAGGAGAGTGAAACAGCCACAACCATTTAGGCTCGTTTTTCAGTAGTACGAAAATGTTTCGACGCCTTTATTGCGTGATAAAAAGATAAAAAACACATACATATGCCATGAAAAATCACTAAACTGGCCCTTTGGCTAAAGTTCAGCACAAAATGGCCCTCTTTTGAAAAAAATTCATAAAATGGCCCTACACGCATGACGCCTGCACCAGGGGCGCCATGCTAGATATCATAACGCCTCGGTCAGGGGTGCCATATTGGTCAGCGCTGACTTGCCACGTTGGCAGGGCTTGCCACCATGGCGCCCCAGGCCAGGGCGCCGTGTTGATGGTCATGACGCCCCTGCTCAGGGCGCCATGCCCCTTGCGTGAACAAAATAGAGTCTCCCCTGTTTTCCCCTCCACAAACCCTCACTTTTCCCCTTCTCCACCCCGGCCGCCCCAATCAAGCCCCTACCTAATGCCCACAAAATTTCGTGAATCGGAACTCCAAATCGGCGATTTATCCTTCCCTTCGACCCCTCAAGGTATTCTCCTGTTGGGTTTCGTAGTAATTTCAAAAAAATTCCTACGCACACGCAAGATCATGTGATGCATAGCAACGAGAGGGGAGAGTGCTGTCTACATACCCACGCAGACCGACTGCGGAAGCGTTGACACAACGTAGAGGAAGTAGTCGTACGTCTTCACGATCCAACCGATCAAGCACCAAAACTACGGCACCTCCGAGTTCGAGCACACGTTCAGCTCGATGACGATCCCCGGACTCCGATCCAGCAAAGTGTCGGGGAAGAGTTCCGTCAACACGACGGCGTGGTGACGATCTTGATGTACTACAGCAGCAGGGCTTCACCTAAACTCCGCTACAGTATTATCGAGGAATACGGTGGCTGGGGGCACCTCACACGGCTAAGGAATAGATCACGTGGATCAACTTGTCTGTTTCTGGGGTGCCTCTGCCTCAGTATATAAAGGAGCCAAGGGGGAGGGGGCGCCGGCCAGGAGGAGGGCGCAGGAGGAGTCCTACTCCTTCCAGGAGTAGGACTCCCCCCCCCCCCCAATCCTAGTTGGACTAGGATTCCCCGAGGGGGAAAGAGGGAGAGGGGGGCCGACCACCTCTCCTAGTCCTAATAGGACTAGGGGAGGGGGGAGGCGCGCGGCCACCTTGGGCTGCCCCTTTCTCCTTTCCACTAAAGCCCATTAAGGCCCATATGGCTCCCGGGGGGTTCCGGTAACCTCCCGGCACTCCGGTAAAATCCCGATTTCACCCGGAACACTTCCGATATCCAAACATAGGCTTCCAATATATCAATCTTTACGTCTCGACCATTTTGAGACTCCTCGTCATGTCCGTGATCACATCCGGGACTCCGAACAACCTTTGGTACATCAAAATGCATAAACTCATAATATAACTGTCATCGTAACCTTAAGCGTGCGGACCCTACGGGTTGGAGAACAATGTAGACATGACCGAGACACGTCTCCGGTCAATAACCAATAGCGGGACCTGGATGCCCATATTGGCTCCTACATATTCTACGAAGATCTTTATCGGTCATACCGCATAACAACATACGTTGTTCCCTTTGTCATCGGTATGTTACTTGCCCGAGATTCGATCGTCGGTATCCAATACCTAGTTCAATCTCGTTACCGGCAAGTCTCTTTACTCGTTCTGTAATACATCATCTCGCAACTAACTCATTAGTTGCAATGCTTGCAAGGCTTATGTGATGTGCATTACCGAGAGGGCCCAGAGATACCTCTCCGACAATCGGAATGACAAATCCTAATCTCGAAATACACCAACCTAACATGTACCTTTGGAGACACCTGTAGTACTCCTTTATAATCACCCAGTTACGTTGTGACGTTTGGTAGTACCCAAAGTGTTCCTCCGGTAAACGGGAGTTGCATAATCTCATAGTTATAGGAACATGTATAAGTCATGAAGAAAGCAATAGCAACATACTAAACGATCGGGTGCTAAGCTAATGGAATGGGTCATGTCAATCAGATCATTCTCTTAACGATGTGATCCCGTTAATCAAATAACAACTCATTGTTCATGGTTAGGAAACATAACCATCTTTGATTAACGAGCTAGTCAAGTAGAGGCATACTAGTGACACTCTGTTTGTCTATGTATTCACACATGTATTATGTTTCCGGTTAATACAATTCTAGCATGAATAATAAACATTTATCATGATATAAGGAAATAAATAATAACTTTATTATTGCCTCTAGGGCATATTTCCTTCAGTCTCCCACTTGCACTAGAGTCAATAATCTAGTTCACATCTCCATGTGATTTAACAGCAATAGTTCACATCACCATGTGATTAACACCCATAGTCCACATCGATATGTGACCAACACCCAAAGGGTTTACTAGAGTCAATAATCTAGTTCACATTGTTTTATGTGATTAACACCCAAAGAGTACTAAGGTGTGATCATGTTTTGCTTGTGAGATAATATTAGTCAACGGGTCTGTCACATACAGATCCGTAAGTATTTTGCGAATTATATGTCTACAATGCTCTACATGGAGCTACTCTAGCTAATTGCTCCCACTTTCAATATGTATCTAGATCGAGACTTAGAGTCATCCAGATCTGTGTCAAAACTTGCATTGACGTAACTTTTTACGACGAACCTTTTTGTCACGTCCATAATCGAGAAACATATCCTTATTTTACTAAGGATAATTCTGACCGCTGTCCAGTGATCTACTCCTAGATCACTATCGTACTCCCTTGCTAAATCAGTGCAGGGTATACAATAGATCTAGTATACAGCATGACATACTTTATAGAACCTATGGCCAAGGCATAGGGATGACTTTCATTCTCTTTCTATCTTCTGCCGTGGTTGGGTTTTGAGTCTTACTCAACTTCACACCTTGTAATACAGGCAAGAACTCTTTCTTTGACTGCTCTATTTTGAACTACTTCAAAAATTTTGTCAAGGTATGTACTCATTGAAAAAACTTATCAAGCGTCTTGATCTATCTTTATAGATCTTGAAGCTCAATATGTAAGCAGCTTCACTGAAGTCTTTCTTTGAAAAAACTCCTTTCAAATACTCCTTTATGCTTTACAGAATAATTCTACATTATTTCCGATCAACAATATGTCATTCACATATACTTATCAGAAATGCTGTAGTGCTCCCACTCACTTTCTTGTAAATATAGGCTTCACCGCAAGTCTGTATAAAACTATATGCTTTGATCAACTCATCAAAGCGTATATTCCAAGTCCGAGATGTTTGTACCAGTCCATAGATTGATTGCTGGAGCTTGCATATTTTGTTAACACCTTTAGGATCGACAAAACCTTCTAGTTGCATCGTATACAACTCTTCTTTAATAAATCCATTAAGGAATGCAGTTTTGTTTATCCATTTGCCAGATTTCATAAAATGTGGCAATTGCTAACATGATTCGAACAGACTTAAGCATAGATACGAGTGAGAAACTCTCATCGTAGTCAACACCTTGAACTTGTCGAAAACCTTTTGCGACAATTCTAGCTTTGTAGATAGTAACACTACTATCAGCGTCCGTCTTCCTCTTGAAGATCCATTTATTTTCTATGGCTTGCCGATCATCGGGCAAATCCATCAAAGTCCATACTTTGTTCTCATACATGGATCATATCTCAGATTTCATGGCCTCAAACCATTTTGCGGAATCTGGGCTCATCATCGCTTCCTCATAGTTCGCAAGTTCGTCATGGTCTAGTAACATGACTTCCAGAATAGGATTACCGTACCACTCTGGTCCGGATCTCACTCTGGTTTACCTACGAGATTCGGTAGTAACTTGATCTGAAGTTTCATGATCATCATCATTAGCTTCCTCACTAATTGGTGTAGGTGTCACAGAAACCGGTTTCTGTGATGTACTACTTTCCAATAAGGGAGGAGGTACAGTTACCTCATTAAGTTCTACTTTCCTCCCACTCACTTCTTTCGAGAGAAACTCCTTCTCCAGAAAGTTTCCGAATTTAGCAATAAAATTCTTGCCTTCGGATCTGTGATAGAAGGTGTACCCAACAATCTCCTTTGGGTATCCTATGAAGACATATTTCTCCGATTTGGGTTTGAGCTTATCAGGTTGAAACTTTTTCACATAAGCATTGCAACCTCAAACTTTAAGAAACGACAGCTTAGGTTTCTTGCTAAACCATAGTTCATACGGTGTCGTCTCAACGGATTTAGATGGTGCCCTATTTAACGTGAATGCAGCTGTCTCTAATGCATAACCCTAAAACGATAGTGGTAGATCGGTAAGATACATCATAGATTGCACTATATCCAATAAAGTACGGTTATGACGTTCGGACACACCATTACATTGTGGTGTTCCAGGTGGCATGAGTAGTGAAACTATTTCACATTATTTTTAACTGAAGGCCAAAATCGTAACTCAAATACTCTTCTCCACGATCAGATTTATTTTCTTGTTACGATGATTTTCAACTTCACTCTGAAATTCTTTGAACTTTTCAAATGTTTCAGACTTATGTTTCATTAAGTAGATATACTCATATCTGCTCAAATCATCTGTGAAGATCAGAAAATAATGATACTTGTCGCGAGCCTCAATATTCATCAGACCATATACATCAGTATGTATGATTTCCAACAAATCCGTTGCTCGCTCCATTGTTCCGAAGAACAGAGTCTTAGTCATCTTGCCCATGAGGCATGGTTCGCAAGCATCAACTGATTCATAATCAAGTGATTCCAAAAGCCCATCAGCATGGAGTTTCTTCATGCGCTTTACACCAATATGACCTAAACAACAGTGCTACAAATAAGTTGCACTATCATTATTAACTTTGCATCTTTTGGTTTCAATATTATGATTATGTGTATCACTACGATCGAGATCCAACGAACTATTTTCATTGGGTGTGTAACCATATAAGGTTTATTCATATAAACAGAACAACAATTTATTCTCTTACTTAAATGAATAACCGTATTACAATAAACATGATCAAATCATATTCATGCTCAACGCAAACACCAAATAACACTTATTTAGGTTCAACACTAATCTCAAAATTATAGGGAGTGTGCGATGATGATCATATCAATCTTGCAACCACTTCCAACACACATCGTCACTTCACCCTTAACTAGTCTCTGTTTATTCTGCAACTCCCGTTTCGAGTTACTAATCATAGCAACTGAACTAGTATCAAATACTGAGGGTTTGCTATAAACACTAGTAAAGTACACCAATAACATGTATATCAAATATACTTATGTTCACTTTGCCATCCTTCTTATCCGCCAATCACTTGGGGTAGTTCCGCTTCCAGTGACCAGTCCCTTTGTAGTAGAAGCACTTAGTCTCAGGCTTAGGACCAGACTTGGGCTTCTTCACTTGAGCAGCAACTTGCTTGCTGTTTTTCTTGAAGTTCCCCTTCTTCCCTCTGCCCTTTTCTTGAAACTAGTGATCTTGTCAACCATCAACACTTGATGTTTTTCTTGATTTCTATCTTCGCTGATTTCAGCATCACGAAGAGCTTGGGAGTTGTTTCCGTTATCCCTTGCATATTATAGTTCATCACGAAGTTCTACTAACTTGGTGATGGTGACTAGAGAATTCTGTCAATCACTATCTTATCTGGAAGATTAACTCCCACTTGATTCAAGCGATTGTAGTACCCAGACAATCTGAGCACATGCTCACTAGTTGAGCGATTCTCCTCCATCTTTTAGCTATAGAACTTGTTGGAGACTTCATATCTCTCAACTCGGGTATTTGCTTGAAATATTAACTTCAACTCCTGGAACATCTCATATGGTCCATGACGTTCAAAACGTCTTTGAAGTCCCGATTCTAAGCCGTTAAGCATGGTGCACTTAAAGCATCAAGTAGCCTTAGTCTCTCAGCCTTTGCACGGACTGTCCTTTTAAGCAGTCCTACCCTAGACAATGTTGGGAAGTACTCCTCCACCTTGAACCCTCCTAGCAGCAGTGACGTATCATTGGTGAGGTCTTGGAACAACTTGCTCTGTCCTTCTTTTAGGAAGAATTCTCCGGACACGATGTGACATGCCATGTCATATGTGAATGTCTTGAGCAGCTCACTCATGTCCACCACACCAACGACTGCGGCGGCCTCATGAATCTTGGCCATCACCATGCTCACCTATGATGGCATGCACAATTGTTAGCAGAGGGCACAATGAAAGTGAATTTTATTTATTTTGTTTCTGACATGGTAAGTTTCTGAAAATGCTAAGAAGATTACCAACAAGGCTTGACAGTAGGAAATCATTGAATAAAAAGGGACGTCCTATCTGATGGTAACTGACATATTAACTAGAAAAAATCAAGCTCCCAATTTTTTTTAGAAATGTGGAATATCCTAACTAGTGGATGTTGTTTATTCATCAGTTAACTGGAGACCGTCTAAGCCCTGACCTCTCTTTTCTTGATTGTTGCTGGTGTTGAGTAGTATGAGCGTTTCCACGTTCCTATGTCTGATGGATTTTCAAGCCATGACCTTTCCTCTCGCAATTGCTAGGACCTCAGTGTGCCAATTGGATTGAGTTGGTTTCGAGACGAGAGTAGTTTTCCAGCTCCCGGGTACCTAGGCACCCTCTATGAACATTAAAATCAAAACAAATAGGAAAAAATCTAAAACTTTGCAGAATCAAAGATGGTCAAACTTTGTAGGCGCTTGCCAGTTTTCATACCAAAAAACCATTCGAGGAGCTCTACACACGAAAAAGATCTCAGTGCTTGAAGTTTTGAGCATTTTTAGCACTGAAATCTGAAACTCGTTCATACACCTTTCTCTACATAATATTTTGGCATGAAAACTTGCAAGAACCTACAAAGTTTGATCATCTTTGATGTTACAAAGTTTCAGAAATTTTTTTTTTGATTTTACTATTGGTAGACGGTGCCTAGGCACCGGGAGCTGTCACACCTTTCTATTTCGAGATTTCTTAATGAAGCACAAGCTATATTATTTACCCTCATGATCTATGGATAGCTTTTCTTTCAAATTATGTTAAATATTAATTAAATATGATGATATATTTTTGTCCGACGGACCTGCACTACGCCGCCTTGTGGATAGACAGACCAGCCCATTTTCTAATTTTCTTCTGGTCAACTCGCCATCTAATTTTGATTTTTAACAATCCACAATTTTCTTCATCATCTTAAATATTAAGTTTTTTTGGTTTGGAAAGGATGAAGTTTATGCATTTTTCAATTTTATGTCTTCATAATGTTTTTCACGCCGAGATATTAAAAATAATTCTATCAAATGTGGTGTGGCGAAAACTAGAAAGTCATTGAAAGTTACCTCCTCCATGACGGCGCTGCGGAAAGACTGCACCTTTCTAACGCTCAGCATGTGGTTGGTGAGGAGCTTCCTTGCCTGCCGCCAGCCTTGGCCATATGGCGCAAAGCCGATGTTGGACGAGCCGTACATGAGGATGTCCGTGACCATGGAGTGTGGCCGTGATGCCAAGACATGGTCGTGCGTGCGCAGCACGGCCTCTGCGGCACGCGGCGACGATACGACGAGCGTTGGCACGGCGCCGAGACGGAGGAGCATCACGTCAGGGCCATACTTCCTGGCGAGGCTGCGGAGCGAGACGTGCGGGAGCGAGCCGAGGAGGTGCAGGTGGCCGATGATGGGCAGCGCCGGTGGTGATGGCGGGAGTCTGCCTGCAAGCTGTTGCCTTTTTCCTGTCTTCCAAGTGAACCAGTAATAAAACACAAACAAGAGGAAGAGCGGGAAGAGGAATAGAAACCATCCCGTCGGAGGCGTCTCTAGCATGACGAGATCTGCCATGGGAAGTTAATGTCTAGCACAGCACTTTCAGAAGCTATGCGGCGCAATTGTTCTTCTGAACCAGCTTAGTTTTATCATCGCAAACTCGATCAGTTGCTTATAAGCTAGCCAGGCAGAGTACTTGAAACGACAACCGCTGTGGGGTGCACTGAACTTGGAGCAATTAGTTAGGCGACAACGTAGCTTTCATTCTTAAAAACATACTGTACAAGGTAGTCTTTGGGTCTTGGTTACATGTTTTATGAACTTTCTGTGACCGCTCAAAAAAGAAAAAGTGGAAAATATAAGGGACCGGTTAGGGACAAGTTGGCTGAAAAAATAATTTGGGCACGTCCACTTTTCTCAGTGCAGCAAAATCAAAATCGACTTGCAATTATTTGGGCCAGTAAATTTTCTAGAGGAGCACTCGACTCTTTGCAACCACCAAACGGAAGCCTACTAAATACATGGGCATGGTCTGAAACATAACAGAAATTGACCCAATACCTGTTAAGACACAAGGAAAAAATAAAAATAAATGAACAGAAATAAAGGGAACAAAATAGGAAGTTTCCTAAAGAAGAATGAATTAGTGGCGTTGGTATTACCCGTTATGAAGAAAGAAAATAAAAAATAACAAAAATTACACACAATTTACATAGAAATTGCGCATTTTACATTAGCAAAAAATACACACATATAATACAACCGCTGGAGCTCTCGGCGCAATTGTTCTTCTGAACCAGCTTAGTTTATCATCACAAGCTCGATCGGTTGCTTATAAGCTAGTCAAGCAGAGTACTAAAACCAACAACCACTGTGGGGTGCACTGAACTTGGAGCAATTAATAAGGCGACAACGTAGCATTCATTCCTACACACATAGATCAATCAAGGATATAAATAGTTCAAACAATAAAAATTTAAAAAAAATAACAAGAAGTAATTCAATTTAAAAATGCAGTTAATTAAAAGATAAATATTATTCAGAGGATAAAGTTCAAACATAAAACTAATGGTTTCCAGTATAAATACGCGTATGCTTCAGAAAATTACTGAGTAGTTACACGTGCGCTTATTAATGTCGAAGTTGTGGATGCATCTCTAGAAAGTTGACAACATGCTCTGGAACATGTACCTTAGGCCTCTAAATATAAGAGGTATGGCGAGCATCGTCAGCCTCATCCTCGACAATATATTATGCATGATCGTAGAACAAGTCATCACCTCCCACAACGTCTCAAGTTCCCACCTATTTGCAGCTCCACGAACAATAACCCAACGAAGTTGGAGCACTCGAAATGACCCCTCCACATCCTTCCTAGCAGCTCCTTGCATTTATGCCAAGAGAAAACTTTTGCTACCTAGGCTCGGGGATAGTCATCATAAACTGCTGCCAGTAAGGATACATACTATCGGCAAGGTAGTACCCCATGATGTAATCATGGCCATTGACGGTGTAGTTGCACGACAGAGCATCTCGGCCCATCACAAGGTCTCTTAAACATCAGAGATCGCTGAAGAACGTTAATATCATTGTGAGACCCTGGCACAAAGAAAGCATGCCAAATCCAAAAGTCGTTTGATGCCACTGCTTCAAATATGACATGTTTGATGTGACCTTGGTACTAGTAGAGAAATGCCTAAACACATCCTATGCTAGTGGCGCGCCACACACTAGCCACTGGTATTATTCAAAATAAATGTGGTGTGGCCAAAATTGTGGTGTGCTAAAATATGCCCATGCCACTAGTAAGCTAGCCCCAGGGGTGGGACATGGCCCGAGTTACTAGTGGCATGCCAACATATAACAATGGCACTACTGATGTGTTGTTGGTGGTGTGCGAATAGTTTGCATGCCACTGGTATCAGCCAACTCAATTAAAAAAAAACGCCGACAAAATTTACTAGTGGCATGTGGCCTAGAAGCGACGCCACCAGGCCCGACCCAAAACCAAGCCCGACCTAGCCCGCTGTCCTCCTCGTCCTTCATTCTGTCTCGCGTCTCTCACCCGACTCTCTCACTAGTGACAATACATTTTCCCAAAGAATATACACTTCTCTTTTTGCGAGATCAGAGAGAACAAACTTTAGCTATGTGATGTTCACTCTAGAAGGTGGAGGTCAGACTGATCGACAGTAATATAAGAGAAATGGTAATTCGATTCCGATTCTTTGCTCTTCAATCATGCATCACAAGAGCTATGCATGGATGTCAGTTAGCGAGCAATATGCATGTGTAATAACCAGTCAACCAATAGTTTGAGCGTGGGTAAGTCGTCAACATCTCCCGCATGCTCATGGAAGCACAGGACTGAGACTAGCATGAGCCGTTGCCTGCAGCTAGTGCGTGTGTGGAAGAGAATGGATCCGGACACTCATGCATCATGTGCCACCTGCAGGCTGCAGCTAATGCGTGTGTGGATGAGAATGGCTCCGGACAGTGAACGTACGGGTCGACGGACACCCACAGAAAGAAAGGAAACAAAAAAAACAGAGGAAAGCATTGAAAAGCAAGAAAGAAAAAACCGAAGAAAAGAAAAGAAGAAATATGTGTAAAAGACGGTTCTTTTCCTTCTAGTAGGTCGCGTCCTACATATTGTACACGGACTCGATGTTGGCGCAGTGGCTAAGAGTGCTACCAAGCAACGAGGAGATCCCAAAACCGGTCCCTCGCGCGCACCTATTTTTAACTATTTTGTCGAAAATATGCGCTAGTGGGCCAGCCCGATTATCTAGCACTCGATGAGAGAGGTCCTTCTGCCTCGCTGAATGTGAGGTATAGCACTCGTGCAATTTCAGAGTAAAATAAAAAATTCGGATATGACGCTAAAAACCTCGAGGAAGCTTGAAGTGGGCCTTAGAAAAAAAATAAGCTACCTAATGTGGGCCCTCTAGGGAGCAAGGATTGGTGACTAGCGTCCTTCTCTAGCCGAACTGCGCTAAGCCCCTCCGCCCCCCCCCCCCCCCCTCTATCTCTGTGTGAAATGAGGGCACTAGATAATGGGGCTCAGTGGACTCTTGTTCACAAACACGTCCGGACGTGTGGGCGGACAGTAGCCAATGGAGCCCATATTTCTGCCTGGGCAACGACGTCCTCATTTCCATGCATTCCCATACACATAGATGTAAAAAAAATCAGCAATAAATAATTCAAATTAAAAATGCATAGTTAATTCAGACATAAATACCATTCAGAGGATAACGCTCAAATAGAAAACTAATGGTTTCCTACATGAATCCAGATATGCTTCACAAGATCATCGAGTAGTTACACATGCGGTTATTAATGTCGAAGTTTTTGACGCATCTATAGAAAGATGACGATATGCTCTGGATTTTCTTTTAGGAGGCGAACATGTATAAAATATCAGAGGTATGGCGAGCATCGTCAGCCTCTTCCTTTACATTTATGTTATGCATGATCATACAACAAGCCATCACTGTCCACAGCATCTCAAGATCCCATATATTTGCAGCTCCACGAACAATACCCCAACGAAGTTGGAGCACTCGAAATGCCAACCGCAAGGTCTCTTTAACAACGGAGATCGCTGAAGCATGTTGATATCATTGTGAGACCCTGGCATGCCAAATCCGTAAGTCATGTGGCGTGGCTTCTAGTCCGCATGCCACTAGTACATTTTTTCTCAAAGAGTACACACATTTTTTTGGCGGGATCAAATAAACAAACTTTAGCTATGTGACGCTCACTCTAGAAGGTGGAGGTCAGAATGATCGACAGACGACAGTACTATAAGAGAAAGGGTAATTGGATTCCGATTCTTTGCCCTTAAATCACGGATCACACGAGCTATGCATGTGTAATAACTAGTCAACCAATGGTTTGAGCGTTGGTAACTCGTCAACATCTCCCTCATGCTCTTGGAAGCACAGTACTGAGACTAGCAGGAGCCGTTGCCTGCAGCTAGTGCAGAATGGATCCGGACACTCGTCCATCATGGGCTACATACCTGCAGCTAGTGCGTGTGTGGAAGAGAATGGATGCGAAGACTCGTGCATCATGTGCTACCTGCAGCTAGTGCGTTTCTGTAGAGGAGAATGGCTCCGGACAGTGAACGTACGGGTCGACGGATACCCACGGAAACCCGGACAGCCTCAGTGCAAAATTCCAAAGCAAGACCGAACTGGCATCGGTATCAAATTTTGGCATGGCCAAGAGACTGCAGACAGGAGCAGTTGCCTCGGTTGGCTCCCATGAATAACACATTTTAGTGATGATACTTCCAGGAGTTTACTTCTGTCGAGTTCTTAATTTCTCTAACCTCTAAGCTCAGTTCAAAGCTAGGACACTTATTTTGAATCGGAGGAAGTAACATTTAGAGCATTTACAACTGGATACAACAAATCCGACCCTTCAAATGCCCGTGGACGCCGGGCAGTGACCGATGAGACCTCAAATTAGCGTTTCCAGAACCAGATACCTCAATTACGAATCCTCAAATCCATACAATTACATGCACATGAAACCTAAACTTCAGCGGACGTTGTCCGACAGCTGGCTGCGCCCCTTGAAATGTCGGTGCGATCGTCGACGAGGTATAGTAGGACATGGGACATGCACCGGCTCACGGGACTCGAGGCGCCGCCATCTCCCATGCCCTACTCTTCCTTGCCGGAGGTCGTCACCTGCACGTTGCCGATCAAAGTGAGGTCGACGATGGATCCGTCATGGTCAGAGGCCAAGAAATCCACCACGAGGCGGTTGCGGCACCTGGGGTTGTCCGCCATTTGAGGCGAGTATGAGGCGGCCGGCTGTAGATGCTCTTACTTCTGATGTTGAAACTTTCTGATAATAGACGGTTGTGTGCAACAATCGATAGAGGCCGGAAATGAGAAGGATTTCCATAAAACTCTGATGGTTCCTTCTCTGAATGAAGGAAAGACTCCATGTGAGCTAGCTCAGCAAAGGCCTTCTCTGACTATGCCAATCTGGAAGAGCTCCTGTAGATGATCAAGTGAAGAACGTCTCTAACTGAGTATCCAACATTCACTTAATTTGCTCTCCAGAATGCATTGAACATGCATGAGGCGACATGAATGGTATATGTGGCCACGTGGGGCAATGAAAGGAGTCACTAATTGATTAAATAACTAGTACGTCAAGGATCCTGGCTCCCCGGCTGTCCTATAAATACCCGCACAACTAACCAACAAAGATGCACCAAGCAAGAGTGTCTTCAAACACAACTGTTAAAACATCTGTCCATTACCTATCAGTTCCACAAATTGCCTTCTATCCTACTTCATATAACACCCTGCCCAGCTGATGCAATATGGCTCTTGGTACTCTGGTTATCATGGTCACCATGCTGGTGTATTTTCTCTGGAAAAATAAAAGAGTGCTATTGTCCCAGAAGCAACGGGGGCGACGATGCAGGCTGCCCCCGGGCCTGCGGCACTGCCCATCATTGGCAACATGCATCAGGTGATTCTGAGCAAGCCGGCGGTGTTCCGATGGATCCATGGCCTGCTCAAGGAGATGACACAGACATCATGTGCCTCCGTCTCGGAGCTACCCATGTCATTGTTGTAGCATGTCCACAGATAGCCTCTGAGGTACTACGAAAAAATGATGAAGTTTTTGCCTCCCGTCCCACCACCTTCGCCTCGGGCATATTCAGCTTCGGGTACAAGGGCTCCATCTTCTCACCATACGGAGACCAGTGGAAGAAGATGAGGCGTGTCCTTACTGTTGAGATTCTCGCCTCGTCCATGGAGCGAAAGCTCCACCACCTCCGGAAAGAGGAGTACGACCACCTTGTGAGGTACATTAATAAAACTCATTGCAGCGACATGGCATGTCCAGGCAACATTGTCAACGTCCGTCATGTAACCCAACACTTCGTTGGTAACATGATAAGAAGGCTTGTGTTCGGTAAAAGATACTTTAGTGACCTACCAGCTTCATCCACTAGTGGGCCTGGACATGATGAGGTGGCACATGTTGCCGCTCTCTTCACGGCCCTCAACCATCTCTACAGCTTTTGTGTGTCCGACTACTTCCCTGCCCTCATAGGCCTCGACTTGGATGGCCATGAAAAGGTTTCCAAGGTTGCCATGCAAACAATCAACCAGTTGCATGATCCTATTATAGAGGAGTGGATGCGTGAAAGGTCATCCACTCTTGAGAAAGGGCCCCGAGACTTTTTGGACGTTCTGGTTCATCTTAAAGATGCAGAGGGACAACCAATGCTTTCCCTAGAAGACATTAGAGCACAAACAGCGGTTAGTATGTCATCTTAACCTCAATAAAAAGTTTCTTCATTGTTCTTCGATCCATTTTATCTGTGTATTGACCTTTTCTGTTGCGTTATACTGATTACTTTATTTATTCTCAAATCTATGGATGTACCTAGGAAATGATCTTTGCAGCAGTCGATAACCCATCTAATGCGGTTGAGTGGGCACTCGCTGAGATGATAAACATGCCAGAGATCATGCAGAAAGCAACCGACGAACTCGATGCCGTTGTCGGTAAAGATAGACTGGTGCAGGAGTCTGACATTCCTCAGCTAAACTATCTCAAATCGTGCATCCGGGAGGCCTTCCGCTTACACACATACCATGCTCTTAACGTACCCCATGTCACCATGGCGGACACAACAATTGCTGGCTACACCATCCCCAAGGATAGCCACATACTTTTAAGCCGGCTTGGACTTGGCCGCAATCCCAAGATTTGGACTGAACCACTGGAGTTTCACCCTGAGAGGCATTTGAACACTGGGAATGTACTTCTCACTGATCCAGGCCTACGTTTCATTTCATTTAGCAGTGGGAGGAGGGGTTGTCCTGGGATTTCACTTGGTACCTCTATGACAATGATGTTGTTCGCAAGGATGTTGCAGGGATTCACTTGGACAAAGCCTCCCGACGTTAAGAGTATGAGTCTCCAAGAACGCAATGCGGGCCTTGCACTAGCTGAACCCCTTGTTCTGCAAGCTACACCACGATTGGCTGCACATCTCTATATATGATCCAATTAAATAGATTTAATATGCGTTTTCTCATTTATGTGTCAATAAAATGTATCTGGAACTAGTGTATGTTACATGTTTCCGGCGCTACGTTCAGTTCTCTTTTAATATTATGACACTGCATGTGTGCAGAAACAAAGAAGCAATCGATGGTTGCATCACTAATGTAATGTGTGTACTTATCATTATGTAAAACAAAACCTCTGTATTTTCCATTATGGTGTACCATGAAATAATCCTTGGAATTGCACAAAAGTTTTATGTTTATGTTGTATACATGCCTGGCTGTACAATTGTGTGCCCAGCTTTGACCCCGTCTTACAATTATGTCATTCATGCATCAATATGTTATGTATTGCCAACTTATTGTTCTATGAACTAAGTTTTTTCATATTCTATTAACTAGGGTTTTTTTGTGAGAAATCTTTTCTTCTGAGATATAAAAGCTGTATCATGATGCATTTTAGTAGAAAGAAACTTATACACAATGATTAACGAGCCGGGCAGGTTCGCCATCACCGAAATGGCGAAAAAAGGGAAAATGCTCATCCTAATCAGGCTCAAGGCCCGGTTCATTTCCCTTTGAAACAACCAAAATTCTGAAGAACTAGACTGCGGCAGATTCTGCTTAATATTCAAGTTAAACAGGTTGTCCGAAGAAATGGCTTGGTGCTTGAAAACGATGTGAGAATTCTAATTTTGGAAGTAATTTTCTAGTTTTCATACGTTTAATGAATTGTATTATGCAGGACAGTGTATTGTCAGGCTAGTGGTTATTGTTGATAATGCTACGAGTAAGTTCTTGCTGTTTGGTTTGTACTGTCAGCTTTTCGTTTATTGCTGCAGGTCCTTCATTTCATTAATTTCACTTCATTTCATCAGTGCAACAACAAAGACAGAAAGAAAAATTTATTTCTGAATTACGCGGGCAAAGTTGCTATACTAATTATACTTTTCGGCATAAACTGCAAACTGGTCTAAATAACAGAATCATCGTTATCCACAGGTGTTTATGGAATAGACTACCTACATGTGGCATAGATCATATCATACATCGTACAATTTGCATCCATGCAATGAATTCCATATCTAGTATTGCAAAAGGAAAAAAAATATCAGTTTTAAGTAGACTATAATAGGTGGGGATAGAGTTTCCAAGTTTATATTGTACCAATCTGCTCGTTTTTCTTTTAGGTTGCATGATATTCATTGCTTTACTAACTAGGGAATTAAAAAGGTGATTGTTCCTAAAGTATTTTCAGTTTTTTCTTAATTTTCTTAGATTAATTGTGCATTTTGTTGACTTTAATTTTTATTTTAATCATTAATTTCATATTATAAAAATGTGATAAGTTTTAATTTTGCTGGAAATTATAATCTAATATATTTGTATTGTTTTCTAAACACTTCTGGCCTTTCGGTTTATGTCTGTTTCTTTCTTTTTAAATTTTTGTCCAGCAGACAGTCAGACCTGCAAATCCGTTGGAATGCAATTTTTATCCGTTGTTGATTTATTTTATGTGTTTTCAAGAATTTAGTTATCTATATATTTCTTTATGCCCGGTGATCTGTCATGTGTTGCTGACGATTTAGTCGATGGTTAACTATGAATCCCTAATCCAATTGTGGAGCGATGTTAACACCAAATACAAAATAGTACATGTCTCCGGGGAAAGGGCAGGTCTGAGACTGGGACTCGCAGCCACCTCATTTAAGAAACTCGCACCGTACGTGGTCCTTACTCACTCCTATGGACTCCAGGGAGCCTTTGGTTACTGGGTGCAACCAATGGGAGATGGTAGCTCGGGATATCTTCAACCGGTTCGGATGGCGCTCGCATAACAGGATAGGAGTCTAGAGAGCTTATCCTTTTTATCTTCATTGTGCCGGTTGATATGGTTCACATGTATTTTTTTCCTTTTTTTGGTACTTTGATCTGCTCCGTTTTGTGAGCTGTAAGACTTTTATGACGATTATGGATTGTTAATAAGATGGATGCATGCATCATCATGATGCAGAGGCCAGGGGTATGCCTCCATTTAAAAAAAAGAAACCTCATTTAAGAAATAACTCCAACTGAGCTTAGAGCTAGCCAAGCTCGAGTTTTATTTGTTTTACAAGTTCTCTTTATTAGTTTCATTAACTTTAAAAATATGCAGAAACGATGTTTATAAATCATATGCATATATGTATCTGAAAAGGTATTTTTGAAATATGTAATTTTGTTGATTTCCGAAATATGCTATTATAAATTTTTGCTGGCTGATATAGTTTTGATGATGGATTTATTAATTCCTGTTTATAGCCTGCAGACGCGGAGAATGAATAGCTTGTGTTCTAGCTGTGACATGTGATCGCGCGGGCGAAACGCGCGGGGTTGAATCGTCGTCGGGAGCACGTACCTACGTACTAAAATGTCGGAGGTGGTCACATCTGCAGCAGCTGGCATATGTGACACCAGTACGTGACGTACATCTGAAAAACGAGCAAGTTAATCATGTACCGTATTAATGAGTGGCTCTGCGTTCGTGGATGAGAACGTCCACAAGATTAGTCTCACAATGCGATTCGGTGTCCGTCGTAGCTCGTACGTAACTTGTCCATCATTGATTGTGTAGGATGTGCTGTGGATTGGACTGGAGAGAAGGCTTCAGGACCTTAACGTGTGATCCAAAACACGACAGTGAAGAGACAGACGACGGTGATGACAATGCGAACCTGTGCACCATCGAAAGGTCGACAAATCGAAATTCTCTTGGCTGTTCCAGATGCATGCAGTTGCCAATTTCAAATCGTTGAGAAGGTTTTTTTTCTTCTGTGACACCTATTAGCTCGCCTGTGCATTTTTTTAATGTAAAGGCGGTGAGTTGTTGCTCTCTCTTATGATTTCTAATTAAACTCTCCTTCCCGGGCGCTCCGGCGGTGGAAGGGTGGGGGAGGAGGAACCCCTCGGATCTGGCTGCCCGGTGTGGAAATAGGGTGTGGGCTTGCGTGTAAGGCGGTGTTGTGGTTGGGGCAGCAGCCTCGACGCGTATGGAAATAATGTCCTCCCAATCCTTGCTCCACCTCAACGACGGCGCTCCGGGCTTCAGCGCTGAAGGACCAGTCGATGTTTGGCATGGTGTTGTTGTGGAGGCAACGATGGCAGCAGTACCGTTGGCTGTTTTGTCCTCAAGCTTCGCAGGCGTCGTGGCAGCGACTTATGCAGCACCACTGGGAAGCTTCAAGAGTTTGTGTAGGCTTTGGGTGCGCTTGTTTGTTTTTGTTCTAGGGGGCAGTGCCGGTGTGCCATGTTCTCGTGCTTCCGCGTCGGCTTGGTTAGCATCGATGCTCTCAACGCTTGGACGTCGAATTTGGCTACAACAAGTTCATCTCTAAGATGTTTGACGGTGCGCGTTAGAGTACAATGCAATGCTCGCCCAAATCTAGAAGTGGGGAGCCTACCGGAGCGGCTGCGATGGCGCACCATCGGGCCATCTAGGAGATTGGAGGAGTGAAGCATCCTAGGGACCTAGTTGTAATATTTTTCTTTTTTAGGGTTGTCTTGTAATGTTGATCTGTGGCTAATAAATCTGGGGGTCTTTTGGGAAAAAAAATCTACTATACAACCTTATTTTTTTATAAACATATTGTTTTCTAATAGTTTCTAGCTTATACTAATTTTCCAAAATTTATGATCTTCTTTTATGTTTGTCTCTGTCTTTTTGCACTGGAAGGGCCGTCGAGTATGCAATTCTTGTCAGGGTACCAAGAGGTAGTCGCGGAATTGATAGTCAGGTTGGAAAATCATCTTCTTGGATGATCACACCACTTTGATGAAGATCAAGGACGAGCCGAAGGCGCGTCGCTGTCATCGCCCCTCACCGAAGCCGTACAAACCTTGTTGTAGTAGATAGTGGGGAAGTCATTGTGTCAAGGCCTCATAGGGCTAGCGCACCAGAGTAGCGACCATGGCCGATGAAAACATTTGTAGTTCAAATGGATCAAACGTGTAAGCACCCAAACAAAGACGAAGGAAGACCGGTTCCAAATAGATCCACCAAAGACTAGCATAGGACGAATCCCATGAGATCCGACGGAGACACATCTCTACACACCCTCTGATGATGCTAGACGCACCATTCGGACGGGGATATAATGTGGAGAAATTATTCCTACTGAGGGACATCGTCGTCTCCATACAACCCCAACCAAGATGTTAAATCTAATAAAAAAGGCCATCAGTGGCGTTGATGGAAGGGAAGCCTTGGGTACTTTTGTTGTGGAGGAGGAAAGAGAATAATTTCACGATATTGATCATGTCACCTTGATTAAGTAGATGGGCGGCAACGAAGAACGCTATAACACTAACTTCTTCAAATTACAAGATTAAACTTTACATTCCTTATGGATCATTCATGCTCATGCACGATTAATAGTTAAGCTTGGGAAAAATGTATGAGCGGATCTTACACGCTTCGTTTCCACAGTTGGATCTTGATATTCCGAAGAATGTTCTTGGATTATCCCTTTAAATTTTCTATGAAAGAGTAATTAATTGCAATGCGCAAATCTGATATTTATTTTGTATTTCTTTATAGATATGCCTGAAAAGTTCAAGATTATGATATCTCCTAAATATGCTCATGGAATAGCAATTTTTCATATGTGGTACATCACCAGACGAGCATCCAGAAGGAACGATGAGCACTGGTACTACGTCTGCCGCTACAAGCCCTAATACGCATGATTGAACATCTATTAAGGAAGATAGGTGGCACTGGAAATGGCTTGCCATTCCGAGTCACCGAGCTTTGTGAAGTCTACCATTCCATAGTAGGCACTATATCCAAAGTCCCTATAGTTATAAACATCGTCTTCGTCACCTCCATTTAGGTAAGCGGTAGTACTCGATCAATCGGATTAGACAAGTACAAAAACGACCATTAGAGGAGATCAACAGAGATGATTCCCATAGCTAAAACCTCTAGTCATGTAACATCCCACTTTTCCAAATTAGGATGTTAATAGAAGCATAGCACCTGCATATCATTGTTTCATGCAATGTTGGAATGTTCAAACTGGTTTTCAACTCAGACAAAAGCGGAGATATGACTTCTTGAAAGTAATGTTGGAATACCTTTGATAGAGCTTCATTGCATATACGGGTCTTCTAAAAGAAATTATGGGGACTATCTGAACCATAAAGTATTGTAGGAAACTATTATAAAGGCCCGTAATAGATATTCTAAATAAAATATTTTTAAAACATGCACGTGAGCTGAATTTTGTTCCTAAGCTCAATATTATTATTTTGATTTATTGTGATCTGTATGTATTTTTCTAAAATCGGGTTGTCAATTATATATATAGGCCATAATGAATTTAGGAAAAATATTAGAGATGCTCTTGTATTTGGACCGATCGACACCGTCCTGATAACCCAAATCCCAGTCCACACAGCCTTTAGAAAACTCCTTATAGGTGTGGTCACATTAGAAAACTCCTTATGGGGCTGAAAGAAGTAGTGTGAAAATTAAGTGTGTCAGAATCTCAAACTATCCATTATCCATGGCCGCGCGATTGAATGAGGAACTACTAATCCAACTTCTGTTAGATTGGCCAGCAAAATATCAACCCTTCTTAGTGTATCAAATACACATTTGTACATGTCTCCAGGTACAGGCCAACTTGACTGGGACACACGACCAACCTTGGCTCGTCTTCTAGCTGTGAGCCTGTGAGTGATTATCAGTCATGGTCATTGGCCGGTCTTCAATGGTTTGGCTACATATGACCGTGTACTGCAGAAAGATTCTCTGTGAGGAAGAATCAAAGCAACCACGCTCTCTCTATCACGCATTAATTATTGGTAGTCAGAGGACGTGCGAGTGTCATAATTTCACTCTATATATGGCTGCTCAATTTGTGGTCATGTACTGCAAACAAATAGCCTATGTTTGTGGACGAGAGAAAAAAAGAGAAGATTCAAAGCAGCATCGGTATGGACGAGAGAAGAGAAGATTCAAAGAAACCACACCCGCACGATCGAGAGTTGATTTGTGGACGTTAAGAGCGCGTACAAGGTTGTCACATCTGATGTACATATATATCACACGAGATACCTCTCTCCTGTGCCAACATATATGGAAACTTGGAAAGTGAGAGAGGGAGACATGTACGATGCCATGAAAAGGAGCAAGAGAGAGACATATGACCAAGCAAACCTCTCAGCGACGATGCTGCAACGAAACGTTTGGTGCATAGTTCATTTTATAAGAATCGCTAAAGTTAGCTGACAAATTTCATTTTTAGGCTTAGAGCCAAACTGTTTGTTCATCTATGTTGGTTTCTCCCTCCCAACTTTTATGTCGCTATAAATGCTTGAGGGTGGATTTAATGTTTCGTCTCCCGCTAAAAAAAGGAATTAATGTTTGGTCGTTATAGCCAACTAGAAGATACCCCGCGCGTTGCTGCGGGAACGATTATATAAAATGAATAGAAAATTTGGGCTTATAGAACTATTTTTTCAAGGGAAAAAGATTTACATAACATGTAATATAGATACATGAAGCAATTTAGTAACCCTCCTCAAGTGTTCCACTATGAAAAGAAGTAACATTCTCATAAGCCATCTCGGGCGCTGAGAGAAAGTGTTTACAAACTAATGGGTGGAAGCATACGATGAATCAGCTATTGTATGTACTCAATAATGAAAACTTTGATCAACTTTGCGATGAAAGGTCACAACCCTGATATACAGGATGTATTGGTGTAACCATTAACATATCACATGTTTCTTTTATTCCCAACAAAAGAAATCACCTGTGTGAGAGGACCCATGCATATGATTCCTACAATGGAAATACGAGTAGTAGTAACAATTAAATTTATGTAAACAGTGGACCAAATTGTTACTTTGTGAAGTCAATTAATCTATTTATTTTTTCCATGCAGAAGGAGAATAATTGCCCAATATTTTTTTCAGAAAATTAACCCAATGTTTAAGAAAGTTCGTATGGGTGCTGCAAGATTATCTGTTAGGCTGTGTAGCACACATAAGAAATAACATGATTTGGCTATCTAAGATATGCAGAATGCAATGCAATGCATGTGTAGTGCAGATAAAAATCAAAATTTTGTAAAAGATGGGGCTCGTACGTACCAAACCTGCCAGATGGTTTTATATGAAATCAGAATTAGGATTAGGCTGCACATCAAGAAGCGCTAATTCATTCTCAGTCATTTATACTTATCCGGAGAACAACATGGAATTGGGCTGCACAGTGTTCCAGCATGTACATCTTCGTAGGAAAATAACAAACTGAAGATCAACACAAGAGCACTTGACCTTAAACTGCAGAAGCGTTGTTGTTGTAGTCCGTAGGTCGCCGTTCTCGCCAAGTTCAAGCTAGCAAGCACCTCAGAACTACCAGCAAGCGGCACAAAACGTGCAAACACAACATAAGAACAGGAAATTAATCTGATCACAAAGAAAGAAATCCAGAACATATAGGAGGCTCGAGCTCACCATTGGTACTGATCTTCATCGGAGCTGTGCAGACCATGGAAATCCATCAAAAAATACAGAAGATTAATCCTCCAAATCACCATCACAAATCCAAAAATACAACAGCTAATAAGTGCATGCACTGACGGCCTGACGGGCCAATCGCAAGGAGAAGAGATGCTCATGCTCTTTTTTAGTTGGGCTTGCGTGTGTTCATAGCGACATAAAGATTTGCAGATTTGAAGATTAATCCAAAAAAGAATTAATGTTTGGTCGTTCTAGCCCATAACCAACTAGACCAACAACTTTTTTTCTAAGTTTTGTAACTGATAGCTTATTTGTACGTAAGCAAAAACCCAAGAATAAGCGACCCAATTTAAATGAAAAAAATCATGAAATGGGATGAGCAGGTGATAACCCATATGACAATTTGTTCATCGCCCTAGGAACGAGGTTGATGTCGGTGTTTGTCGTCAGATTTAACGGTCATGGTCTACCAGGTCAAGATGGTGATTATGTGAACCATACTGTTACCGGCATTCTTATGTTCATATGCTACAACTATCAACTTGGCAATAATGTACTAGTTACCATGTGCCTATGCTGAACTCACCAACACGACAATTATTTAGTTACCTAGTTGTAAATTCTACAGTTAGCAACATGATTATTATTATGTAGTTACACAATTGCATATATCATCGTTACCCACATGGCAATTATGTAGTTACCCAGTTGTTCGGGCTATAATTAGTAACATCACACAAATATGTTACCAAGTTGCCCACGTTACAGTTACCAACCCAACACAACTCACTACACCATAATTGTTGATTGGTAGCAATTAACTGTAGGGAGAAATATCTGAATAAAGGCAACCAAAATCATGTTACTGCCACCAGAAATACTTAAGGGCAGAGAATTGCCGGCGGGAGTTGACAAATGAGGACATATACACTGCAAACAATATTGTTTTTCATTGCAACTGCTGGCAAAGCTCAAGCATGGCCCACTGCTTGCCGGGACCGTCTGTGGCGCGGGAATGAAATAATTGGGTCAATACGCGCTGGCAAGAAAGAGGACGCAAGAGTCGAAAACAACGAAAAATAGTAATATTCATGGCCATAACCAGTTCTACCCAAATTAGAGCCTCCTCTCCAGACCCCCACCCCGACCAATGTCATTGTCGACCCCCTCCACCCTCGACCGAATCCACCATGGCCGAACCCCTCCTCCAACATGTCTGGCCGTGGATCTTTTTGTGAGGTCTCATGATATTTACCTTCGTGTATTGTGTGAAAGTATGTACGATAGGCTGAACTAGAGAGAGGGGATGCACCATCTTCCATAGCTAGCCATATGTTGGAGAATAGCTTGATGAGCAAGAGTCTCGAAAAGCTATGAAGACCATACCATGGATGATTCGTCATCAATTAACAAAGACACCTACCAACATTGCTGGTTTTCTAGACCTTTTGCCAACACATCCGTGACTATGGCCTGAATATCGCACTGTGTTTACCAAGGTGGGGTCGAATTGTTCTTGGGGCCTTTCATAAGCGAGAAACAATAGAACATTTTTCATAACAGTAGAACTATTAATTTGCAAAAAAATAACAGTAACTATTGGTAGGTGTCTAATTTCTTTGAATGCATAGTAGGAGTAGATACTATTTCATCTTGGTGGGTGGTGTACAGGGCTAATTTATTTGTAGGTATTGATTTTGTTTCATAATAGAGCAATATAAATGAGGACGCCTTTGCTCAAGAATTTCAGCAGTGATTCAAGAGAAGGTGTATTCGATTGATGTACGTAATTTATCGTGGGGCAATATTTACCTTTTTTAGTTTATTTTAACACAGACGCTCATACATGCGCACATACATTCATCCCTATGAATGCACGCACGCACACCCTATCCCTATGAGCATCCTGAGAGATTGAGTCGGCACATCATCTTGAGATTGACGAAGTCGCCACAGACGCCTTCGTAGTCGGCGGGGACATATCTCCCACTAAACGCACATTGTTGGAAAGCATGAAATAAACTCAGGAAAATCCGAGAACCTCTAGGACATGAACTCTGATGGGTTATGGCTAGCATTGTCCTCCTAATCATCCAACCACGGATTAGTTTGTTGGGAATATGATCAATTTACCGAATGATTTTATTGACAGAAATACTAGATAAAACATGACTAGTATAGCAGTGATAAAACAAGCCATGCGATTTGACAAAGAGAAGGTAAACAACATCTTCATATATGAACCATAACTAAACATATCTAGAGCAGACAGTATAGCATGTTGCATATATGAAATATAGTCTAACATATCTAGGGCAAATACTAGAACAAGGAACTGTAGCAGGACCTCCAATAGAAAGAGGAAGAACACGTACAGGACAGCAACAGCAGAAGCGCTGGACTTGGGGTCAGTATCCTCGCCAGCCATGTCGTCGAGGAGGTCGTGGACGTCGGGGAAGAAGTCATCGTCGGGGAAGTAGTCGTCAGAGTCCGGGGTGTCCGTGACGAAGAAGTCCGTAGTTCCGCGAAGTGCTCCCCCAAAACCTTATCATCCTTCTCCCGTGCAGGACTCAAAAGGTGCGGTTTTGGAGGCCTACTGTCCCGACCTGCGGTGCATGCCGCAAGCCGGGATGGGGAAGATCATAGCAGTAGCTTAGTGGTCGGGAACTCTGAGGCGGGAGGGTTGTGTTGTTCTGGTGCGTCTCTCTCAGAAGAGCGACCTCCCTTTTATAGGCGCAAGAGAAGGAGGCGAGAGGGCTGCACCATTCGCATTCGAACTCCACTTTCGCAAAAAATCTCTTCAGCTTCCGTGTGACCTTTCGTATACTAGTCGTGTGTGGCAAAAATTTAGACATCGGCTCATTCCGCGCCGCAGCGCCGGCGGGCGGCGGAGGAGGAGCGCGTGTGGACGTCCCTCTTATTCTCATGCTCATACAAGTGGGGAAAGAACCTCCCTTATAAAAAGGTACAACTCCCTCTAAACTAGCAATGTGGGACTAAACTTTAGTTCCACCTCTTGCCTTTCATGAATGGGCTGCATGGGCCTCTAGGACTTATTAGGAATTTCTGAAACTGCTATTGGACTAGGCTCAAAATAAACAAAATTCCAGCATGGTTCACTCATTTTTAGTTGTACTCCCTCCGTCCAAAAATACTTGTCATCAAAATGAACAAAAAGGGATGTATCTAAAACTAAAATACATCTAGATGCATCCCCTTTTATTCAGTTTGATGACAAGTATTTCCGGACGGAGGGAGTATATGGCAATATTTTAGCTAACCATTCAGCATAACGATTTGTTTCTTCTGTGTAGGCATGAGCATCAAGTACGTCAGTTACTTACGTTTGCATCAAGTCTATGGCTTACATATGCGCTTGCGTCTATGGCAATAGAGAAGATCGAGACAAACAGCGACGATTGTAGGACCTCCTGGCTCCTGTGCATATAGTAGGATCGACAAGATGAGGCCCTCGTATTTTGCGTGCATGCGAATCGTAAAGGGAAAATTCTGGTTGTACCCCATACCATTGTACACTCTATCCTCCCCGTTCATTTTTGCATCAAAATTTGTGCAAGCAATTTTTTTATTTCTCCCAAATAAAAGAACCTTTGAACTCGAAACTTTGCAGATCAATATCACACATGTACTACTATGTGCAAAAAAGTTTTTCGACTTTTTCGCGTAACATAATTGGTAAAATACGACTCATTCAGAATTTGAAATTTGAATAATTTATGTTTCATCAAAAAATCAAAAACATTTTACACAATGAGATTCACTTGTGTATAGTTGACCGGTAAAGTTTCATGGTCAAATGATCTCTTGTTTCAAAGAAACAAAAAAGATAACTTTTTATATAAGAAGAGCATGAATCTTGACGCAAACTAGACAGACAAGGGTGCACCACTATTGGGATACAACAAATCAACACTTGATTGTAAATGAGTCAATTACACCGGCGGTGCCAGAACTTGACGCAACCGGTCACTTTGGTATTAGAACTTGTGGCATACATTGAACTAGTACAATAACTTGGTTCGGACGTGCAAATACGGTGCAAAATCATGTTTGATATGAAATCGATGCTGACTTGGCACGTGAGCATGGCGTGGGGCCTGTTGTCAGTTACTGTAAAGCAGACAGGAGGTCGTATGGCCTTTTTTTTTGTGCAAAACCCCCCTTGGTTTTTTATTCCTTATAAAGAAATCTCCATCATAGCATCGTTGTCGTTTCGCCACCTATTGATTCTACGACTATCGCTACCGCTTAGTGATAAAGTAAAGCAATTACAGGGCGATTGCATTGCATACAATAAAGCGACAACCATATGGCTCCTGCCAGTTGCCGATAACTCGGTTACAAAACATGATCATCTCATACAATAAAATATAGAATCACGTCTTGACCATATCACATCACAACATGCCCTGCAAAAACAAGTTAGACGTCCTCTACTTTGTTGTTGCAAGTTTTACGTGGCTGCTACGGGCAGAGAAAGAACCGTTCTCACCTACGCATCAAAGACCACAACGATAGTTCGTCAAGTTAGTGCTGTTTTAACCTTCTCAAAGACCGGGCGTAGCCACACTCGGTTCAACTAAAGTTGGAGAAACTTACACCTGCCAGCCACCTATGTGCAAAGCACGTCGGTAGAACCAGTCTCGCGTAAGTGTACGCGTAATGTCGGTCCGGGCCGCTTCATCCAACAATGCCGCCGAACCAAAGTATGACATGCTGGTAAGCAGTATGACTTGTATCGCCCACAACTCACTTGTGTTCTACTCGTGCATATAACATCTACGCATGCATCAAACCAGGCTCGGATGCCACTGTTGGGGAACGTAGTAATTTCATAAAATTTCCTACGCACACGCAAGATCATGGTGATGCATAGCAACGAGAGGGGAGAGTGTTGTCCACATACCCTCGTAGACCGAAAGCGGAAGTGTTAGCACAACGCGGTTGATGTAGTCGTACGTCTTCACGATCTGACCGATCAAGTTCCGAACGCACGGCACCTCCGAGTTCAGCATACGTTCAGCTCGATGACGTCCCTCGAACTCCGATCCAGCCGAGCTTTGAGGGAGAGTTCCGTTAGCACGACGGCGTGGTGACAATAATGATGTTCTACCGACGCAGGGCTTCGCCTAAGCACCACTATGATATTATCGAGGTGGAATATGGTGGAGGGGGGCACCGCACACGGCTAATAGATCTCAAGGATCAATTGTTGTGTCTAGAGGTGCCCCCCATGCCCCCGTATATAAAGGAGCAAGGGGGGGGCGTCCAGGAGGAGGCGCGCCAGGGAGGAGTCCTACTCCCACCAGGAGTAGGACTCCCTCCTTTCCTTGTCCAAGTAGGAGAGGGGGAAGGAAGGGAAGAGAGGAGAGGAAGGAAAGGGGGGCGCCGGTCCCCTCCTTGTCCTATTCGAACTAGAGGGGGAGGGGGCACGCGGCCTGCCCTGGCCGCCCCTCCTCTGCTCCACTTTGGGCCCATGAGGCCCATTAACCCCCCCGGGGTTCCGGTAACCCCCCGGTACTCCGGTATACATCTGATAACCCTCGGAACCATTCCGGTGTCCGAATATAGTCGTCCAATATATCAATCTTTATGTCTTGACCATTTCGAGACTCCTCGTCATGTCCGTGATCACATCCGGGACTCCGAACTATCTTCGGTACATCAAAACATATAAACTCATAATATAACCATCATCTAACTTTAAGCGTGCGGACCCTACGGGTTCGAGAACTATGTAGACATGACCGAGACACGTCTCCGGTCAATAACCAATAGCAGAACATGGATGCTCATATTGTCTCCCACATATTCTACGAAGATTTTTATCGGTCAAACCGCATAACAACATATGTTGTTCCCTTTGTCATCGGTATGTTACTTGCCCGAGATTCGATCGTCGGTATCTCAATACCTAGTTCAATCTCGTTACCGGCAAGTCTCTTTACTCATTACGTAATGCATCATCCCGTAACTAACTCATTAGCTACATTGCTTGCAAGGCTTATAGTGATGTGCATTACCGAGAGGGCCCAGAGATACCTCTCCGACAATCAGAGTGACAAATCCTAATCTCGAAATACGCCAACTCAACATGTACCTTCGGAGACACCTGTAGAGCTCCTTTATAATTACCCAGTTACGTTGTGACGTTTAGTAGCACACAAAGTGTTCCTGCGCTAAACTGGAGTTGCATAATCTCATAGTTGTAGGAACATGTATAAGTCATGAAGAAAGCAATAGCAACATACTAAACGATCAAGTGCTAAGCTAACAGAATGGGTCAAGTCAATCACATCATTCTCCTAATGATGTGATCCCGTTAATCAAATGACAACTCATGTATATGGTTTAGGAAACACAACCATCTTTGATTAACGAGCTAGTCAAGTAGAGGCATACTGGTGACACTATGTTTGTCCATGTATTCACACATGTATTATGTTTCCGGTTAATACAATTTTAGCATGAATAATAAAATTTTATCATGATATAAGGAAATAAAAAATAACTTTATTATTGCCTATAGGGCATATTTCCTTCAGAGGCTTCTTCTCAATGGACTGAGTTGAAACATGTTGCGGATAATTTTACCTTGCCTAGAGATAAGGATAGGGCAAGGTGGAAGCTAAATCAGAAAGGTGATTTCAGAGTTAAAAACTTGTTTTGCACCTCAAATCCGGGTTACTTATGAATACAATATCCGATTCTTTGCTCTTCAATCATGCATCACAAGAGCTATGCATGGATGTCAGTTAGCGAGCAATATGCATGTGTAATAACCAGTCAACCAATAGTTTGAGCGTGGGTAAGTCGTCAACATCTCCCGCATGCTCATGGAAGCACAGGACTGAGACTAGCATGAGCCGTTGCCTGCAGCTAGTGCGTGTGTGGAAGAGAATGGATCCGGACACTCATGCATCATGTGCCACCTGCAGGCTGCAGCTAATGCGTGTGTGGATGAGAATGGCTCCGGACAGTGAACGTACGGGTCGACGGACACCCACAGAAAGAAAGGAAACAAAAAAACAGAGGAAAGCATTGAAAAGCAAGAAAGAAAAAACCGAAGAAAAGAAAAGAAGAAATATGTGTAAAAGACGGTTCTTTTCCTTCTAGTAGGTCGCGTCCTACATATTGTACACGGACTCGATGTTGGCGCAGTGGCTAAGAGTGCTACCAAGCAACGAGGAGATCCCAAAACCGGTCCCTCGCGCGCACCTATTTTTAACTATTTTGTCGAAAATATGCGCTAGTGGGCCAGCCCGATTATCTAGCACTCGATGAGAGAGGTCCTTCTGCCTCGCTGAATGTGAGGTATAGCACTCGTGCAATTTCAGAGTAAAATAAAAAATTCGGATATGACGCTAAAAACCTCGAGGAAGCTTGAAGTGGGCCTTAGAAAAAAAATAAGCTACCTAATGTGGGCCCTCTAGGGAGCAAGGATTGGTGACTAGCGTCCTTCTCTAGCCGAACTGCGCTAAGCCCCTCCGCCCCCCCCCCCCCCCCCCCCCTCTATCTCTGTGTGAAATGAGGGCACTAGATAATGGGGCTCAGTGGACTCTTGTCCACAAACACGTCCGGACGTGTGGGCGGACAGTAGCCAATGGAGCCCATATTTCTGCCTGGGCAACGACGTCCTCATTTCCATGCATTCCCATACACATAGATGTAAAAAAAATCAGCAATAAATAATTCAAATTAAAAATGCATAGTTAATTCAGACATAAATACCATTCAGAGGATAACGCTCAAATAGAAAACTAATGGTTTCCTACATGAATCTAGATATGCTTCACAAGATCATCGAGTAGTTACACATGCGGTTATTAATGTCGAAGTTTTTGACGCATCTATAGAAAGATGACGATATGCTCTGGATTTTCTTTTAGGAGGCGAACATGTATAAAATATCAGAGGTATGGCGAGCATCGTCAGCCTCTTCCTTTACATTTATGTTATGCATGATCATACAACAAGCCATCACTGTCCACAGCATCTCAAGATCCCATATATTTGCAGCTCCACGAACAATACCCCAACGAAGTTGGAGCACTCGAAATGCCAACCGCAAGGTCTCTTTAACAACGGAGATCGCTGAAGCATGTTGATATCATTGTGAGACCCTGGCATGCCAAATCCGTAAGTCATGTGGCGTGGCTTCTAGTCCGCATGCCACTAGTACATTTTTTCTCAAAGAGTACACACATTTTTTTGGCGGGATCAAATAAACAAACTTTAGCTATGTGACGCTCACTCTAGAAGGTGGAGGTCAGAATGATCGACAGACGACAGTACTATAAGAGAAAGGGTAATTGGATTCCGATTCTTTGCCCTTAAATCACGGATCACACGAGCTATGCATGTGTAATAACTAGTCAACCAATGGTTTGAGCGTTGGTAACTCGTCAACATCTCCCTCATGCTCTTGGAAGCACAGTACTGAGACTAGCAGGAGCCGTTGCCTGCAGCTAGTGCAGAATGGATCCGGACACTCGTCCATCATGGGCTACATACCTGCAGCTAGTGCGTGTGTGGAAGAGAATGGATGCGAAGACTCGTGCATCATGTGCTACCTGCAGCTAGTGCGTTTCTGTAGAGGAGAATGGCTCCGGACAGTGAACGTACGGGTCGACGGATACCCACGGAAACCCGGACAGCCTCAGTGCAAAATTCCAAAGCAAGACCGAACTGGCATCGGTATCAAATTTTGGCATGGCCAAGAGACTGCAGACAGGAGCAGTTGCCTCGGTTGGCTCCCATGAATAACACATTTTAGTGATGATACTTCCAGGAGTTTACTTCTGTCGAGTTCTTAATTTCTCTAACCTCTAAGCTCAGTTCAAAGCTAGGACACTTATTTTGAATCGGAGGAAGTAACATTTAGAGCATTTACAACTGGATACAACAAATCCGACCCTTCAAATGCCCGTGGACGCCGGGCAGTGACCGATGAGACCTCAAATTAGCGTTTCCAGAACCAGATACCTCAATTACGAATCCTCAAATCCATACAATTACATGCACATGAAACCTAAACTTCAGCGGACGTTGTCCGACAGCTGGCTGCGCCCCTTGAAATGTCGGTGCGATCGTCGACGAGGTATAGTAGGACATGGGACATGCACCGGCTCACGGGACTCGAGGCGCCGCCATCTCCCATGCCCTACTCTTCCTTGCCGGAGGTCGTCACCTGCACGTTGCCGATCAAAGTGAGGTCGACGATGGATCCGTCATGGTCAGAGGCCAAGAAATCCACCACGAGGCGGTTGCGGCACCTGGGGTTGTCCGCCATTTGAGGCGAGTATGAGGCGGCCGGCTGTAGATGCTCTTACTTCTGATGTTGAAACTTTCTGATAATAGACGGTTGTGTGCAACAATCGATAGAGGCCGGAAATGAGAAGGATTTCCATAAAACTCTGATGGTTCCTTCTCTGAATGAAGGAAAGACTCCATGTGAGCTAGCTCAGCAAAGGCCTTCTCTGACTATGCCAATCTGGAAGAGCTCCTGTAGATGATCAAGTGAAGAACGTCTCTAACTGAGTATCCAACATTCACTTAATTTGCTCTCCAGAATGCATTGAACATGCATGAGGCGACATGAATGGTATATGTGGCCACGTGGGGCAATGAAAGGAGTCACTAATTGATTAAATAACTAGTACGTCAAGGATCCTGGCTCCCCGGCTGTCCTATAAATACCCGCACAACTAACCAACAAAGATGCACCAAGCAAGAGTGTCTTCAAACACAACTGTTAAAACATCTGTCCATTACCTATCAGTTCCACAAATTGCCTTCTATCCTACTTCATATAACACCCTGCCCAGCTCATGCAATATGGCTCTTGGTACTCTGGTTATCATGGTCACCATGCTGGTGTATTTTCTCTGGAAAAATAAAAGAGTGCTATTGTCCCAGAAGCAACGGGGGCGACGATGCAGGCTGCCCCCGGGGCCTGCGGCACTGCCCATCATTGGCAACATGCATCAGGTGATTCTGAGCAAGCCGGCGGTGTTCCGATGGATCCATGGCCTGCTCAAGGAGATGACACAGACATCATGTGCCTCCGTCTCGGAGCTACCCATGTCATTGTTGTAGCATGTCCACAGATAGCCTCTGAGGTACTACGAAAAAATGATGAAGTTTTTGCCTCCCGTCCCACCACCTTCGCCTCGGGCATACTCAGCTTCGGGTACAAGGGCTCCATCTTCTCACCATACGGAGACCAGTGGAAGAAGATGAGGCGTGTCCTTACTGTTGAGATTCTCGCCTCGTCCATGGAGCGAAAGCTCCACCACCTCCGGAAAGAGGAGTACGACCACCTTGTGAGGTACATTAATAAAACTCATTGCAGCGACATGGCATGTCCAGGCAACATTGTCAACGTCCGTCATGTAACCCAACACTTCGTTGGTAACATGATAAGAAGGCTTGTGTTCGGTAAAAGATACTTTAGTGACCTACCAGCTTCATCCACTAGTGGGCCTGGACATGATGAGGTGGCACATGTTGCCGCTCTCTTCACGGCCCTCAACCATCTCTACAGCTTTTGTGTGTCCGACTACTTCCCTGCCCTCATAGGCCTCGACTTGGATGGCCATGAAAAGGTTTCCAAGGTTGCCATGCAAACAATCAACCGGTTGCATGATCCTATTATAGAGGAGTGGATGCGTGAAAGGTCATCCACTCTTGAGAAAGGGCCCCGAGACTTTTTGGACGTTCTGGTTCATCTTAAAGATGCAGAGGGACAACCAATGCTTTCCCTAGAAGACATTAGAGCACAAACAGCGGTTAGTATGTCATCTTGACCTCAATAAAAAGTTTCTTCATTGTTCTTCGATCCATTTTATCTGTGTATTGACCTTTTCTGTTGCGTTATACTGATTACTTTATTTATTCTCAAATCTATGGATGTACCTAGGAAATGATCTTTGCAGCAGTCGATAACCCATCTAATGCGGTTGAGTGGGCACTCGCTGAGATGATAAACATGCCAGAGATCATGCAGAAAGCAACCGACGAACTCGATGCCGTTGTCGGTAAAGATAGACTGGTGCAGGAGTCTGACATTCCTCAGCTAAACTATCTCAAATCGTGCATCCGGGAGGCCTTCCGCTTACACACATACCATGCTCTTAACGTACCCCATGTCACCATGGCGGACACAACAATTGCTGGCTACACCATCCCCAAGGATAGCCACATACTTTTAAGCCGGCTTGGACTTGGCCGCAATCCCAAGATTTGGACTGAACCACTGGAGTTTCACCCTGAGAGGCATTTGAACACTGGGAATGTACTTCTCACTGATCCAGGCCTACGTTTCATTTCATTTAGCAGTGGGAGGAGGGGTTGTCCTGGGATTTCACTTGGTACCTCTATGACAATGATGTTGTTCGCAAGGATGTTGCAGGGATTCACTTGGACAAAGCCTCCCGACGTTAAGAGTATGAGTCTCCAAGAACGCAATGCGGGCCTTGCACTAGCTGAACCCCTTGTTCTGCAAGCTACACCACGATTGGCTGCACATCTCTATATATGATCCAATTAAATAGATTTAATATGCGTTTTCTCATTTATGTGTCAATAAAATGTATCTGGAACTAGTGTATGTTACATGTTTCTGGCGCTACGTTCAGTTCTCTTTTAATATTATGACACTGCATGTGTGCAGAAACAAAGAAGCAATCGATGGTTGCATCACTAATGTAATGTGTGTACTTATCATTATGTAAAACAAAACCTCTGTATTTTCCATTATGGTGTACCATGAAATAATCCTTGGAATTGCACAAAAGTTTTATGTTTATGTTGTATACATGCCTGGCTGTACAATTGTGTGCCCAGCTTTGACCCCGTCTTACAATTATGTCATTCATGCATCAATATGTTATGTATTGCCAACTTATTGTTCTATGAACTAAGTTTTTTCATATTCTATTAACTAGGGTTTTTTTGTGAGAAATCTTTTCTTCTGAGATATAAAAGCTGTATCATGATGCATTTTAGTAGAAAGAAACTTATACACAATGATTAACGAGCCGGGCAGGTTCGCCATCACCGAAATGGCGAAAAAAGGGAAAATGCTCATCCTAATCAGGCTCAAGGCCCGGTTCATTTCCCTTTGAAACAACCAAAATTCTGAAGAACTAGACTGCGGCAGATTCTGCTTAATATTCAAGTTAAACAGGTTGTCCGAAGAAATGGCTTGGTGCTTGAAAACGATGTGAGAATTCTAATTTTGGAAGTAATTTTCTAGTTTTCATACGTTTAATGAATTGTATTATGCAGGACAGTGTATTGTCAGGCTAGTGGTTATTGTTGATAATGCTACGAGTAAGTTCTTGCTGTTTGGTTTGTACTGTCAGCTTTTCGTTTATTGCTGCAGGTCCTTCATTTCATTAATTTCACTTCATTTCATCAGTGCAACAACAAAGACAGAAAGAAAAATTTATTTCTGAATTACGCGGGCAAAGTTGCTATAGTAATTATACTTTTCGGCATAAACTGCAAACTGGTCTAAATAACAGAATCATCGTTATCCACAGGTGTTTATGGAATAGACTACCTACATGTGGCATAGATCATATCATACATCGTACAATTTGCATCCATGCAATGAATTCCATATCTAGTATTGCAAAAGGAAAAAAAATATAACCATCATCTAACTTTAAGCGTGCGGACCCTACGGGTTCGAGAACTATGTAGACATGACCGAGACACGTCTCCGGTCAATAACCAATAGCAGAACATGGATGCTCATATTGTCTCCCACATATTCTACGAAGATTTTTATCGGTCAAACCGCATAACAACATATGTTGTTCCCTTTGTCATCGGTATGTTACTTGCCCGAGATTCGATCGTCGGTATCTCAATACCTAGTTCAATCTCGTTACCGGCAAGTCTCTTTACTCATTACGTAATGCATCATCCCGTAACTAACTCATTAGCTACATTGCTTGCAAGGCTTATAGTGATGTGCATTACCGAGAGGGCCCAGAGATACCTCTCCGACAATCAGAGTGACAAATCCTAATCTCGAAATACGCCAACTCAACATGTACCTTCGGAGACACCTGTAGAGCTCCTTTATAATCACCCAGTTACGTTGTGACGTTTAGTAGCACACAAAGTGTTCCTGCGCTAAACTGGAGTTGCATAATCTCATAGTTGTAGGAACATGTATAAGTCATGAAGAAAGCAATAGCAACATACTAAACGATCAAGTGCTAAGCTAACAGAATGGGTCAAGTCAATCACATCATTCTCCTAATGATGTGATCCCGTTAATCAAATGACAACTCATGTATATGGTTTAGGAAACACAACCATCTTTGATTAACGAGCTAGTCAAGTAGAGGCATACTGGTGACACTATGTTTGTCCATGTATTCACACATGTATTATGTTTCCGGTTAATACAATTTTAGCATGAATAATAAAATTTTATCATGATATAAGGAAATAAAAAATAACTTTATTATTGCCTATAGGGCATATTTCCTTCAGAGGCTTCTTCTCAATGGACTGAGTTGAAACATGTTGCGGATAATTTTACCTTGCCTAGAGATAAGGATAGGGCAAGGTGGAAGCTAAATCAGAAAGGTGATTTCAGAGTTAAAAACTTGTTTTGCACCTCAAATCCGGGTTACTTATGAATACAATATCATTTTGAACTTAAAGATATGAATGACGATTAAGATCTTTCTGTGGGCGATGTTAAAGTGTAGAATCCTGACTGAGATAATTTGGTGCAGAGAGGATGGGATGGTAATGAGTAGTGCCACTTATGTTGCAATAAAGATACAATGGATCACCTCTTTCTTTGGATGTAACATGACTAGATTAACTTAGCAGATTGATGCTTATGCTCTTGACTTAAATAGATGCCCCGAACACACATCTGCTATGGTTGGTGATTGGATACAATATTTTCCTAGATCCCAACATATACCCGTGCTCTGTGGAGGACCAACATTTTGTTGAACTATCTAGAAAACTAGAAACAAAGCTTGCTTTGATTAAAAAAATCCCTGTTGATCTTGTAGAGGAAATATATAGTAAATGTCATAGCATTAGCTACAAGGGTATGTTGCGGAAAATCCATGAGTAAAGAAGCATTGATGCTAGTGTGGAGACGATCAAACAGTCGGTGCAAGAGGCTTTCGCAAGAGGTGATGGCTAGATGACGAGGAGAAGAATTGTAGGATGATTTGCTAGATCAAGATGCTTGTTTGATAATATTATGTACTCAATTTGGGTGAAAAATTTTGAGGCCCCACCTTCGTGTCGTGCTTATGTTGCTAGGGCATTTCCAAATACTTTTCAGCTTATTTATTATGAGCTAGGATAGAGGAACTAGCCTTTTAGATTGGCTGATGCTGGTGATGTGCTGCAGATGGCAGCTTCTACTTTCTCTTCTTTCCTGTTTCAGTGTGTAAGGACCATGTTATGCTAGGGGTTTCTCTAATAGAAATCAATGAGGGAAGGCTCATAGGTTCATATTTAAAATACTAATTAAATCGGTTCGAACAACCAGTTAGGTAGTTTCGACAAAACTACTAATTATGTACCTTTAGCATGGCTTGTATATACTGTCGTAGAGCCACACAAGGAAAAAAACCAAAGATTCATTTGGAAGTCTATTTCGTTTCTTTTCCTAATAATAAAAGATGGAGGCTTTCATAGTTCTCCATACGTCATGTATTTATCACCGTTGATTTTATGGTAACCAATAAATATTGACGGTTGAGATTTGAAAGATGGATGGATCTGTTCCGATAAAAAAGCGATTGATCTTTCCTCAGGCACGACCTATCGATGGATGGATCCGTTCCCTCAAGAAAAAAAATCAATGTGAGTGATCTGTTCCTGCAAAAGACGCACGTCGATGGATCGGTCCGTTCCTGCAAAAGAAAAAGGAAATTTGATAATGTTTCTGAGGCGCACATGTTGTACACAACTTGAAAAACACCCTTGCTATGTTGCTACCAAAACAGACACGTCCAGCCCATATCGTATATGGTATACCACTATCAAAAGAGAGAGGAGGTAGAAACCATGGTGGGGACCAAGCCTCACGAGGAGGAGGAAAACGTGCGACTGTCGTCGACTGGGCGAGGGGTGCACTAGACTGGATCTCGGTGCTCACGTCCCCTCCCCGCATCGCCCTGTTGCTTCGCCGCCTTACTGCCGCGCATCGGCACCAGCCCGACACCTCTTTCATGGCTCGGAATCTTCTGCCCTCTAGGCTTTTCTTATTCAATCTGATCGTCTCTCCTTTGACCTATTTTGTTGTACGTGCAACTCGCGCTAGACCCGAGAGAGGCAAGGAAGGAGAGGTCGGTGACAAGAAGGACAGAGCGTAGGGGTTGGGGTGGATGAAGATGTCAGAGACGGTGGAGACGCCGTACTCGACGAGGCCGCCCCGTTGAATTTGATGGCCCTATGATGGCTGATAAACAGGGAGATGGTTTGCTCATGTATAAGAAACCGATGCATCATCGAGTGCCAACCATCGAGGATGACTCTGAGTACTAGCATCCTGTCTGTCCATACTAACTCGCCTGTCATGATCAGTGCCGCCTCCCTGTTCTCCACAGTCTCCGCTGCCACCACAGACCGTAAGAGCTGCCTACATCGCGACCATCAAGGTGTTTGCCCATTCTACAGTGCTGGTGGCGAGTGTGCGAGCGTGTTGCCTCCTGAACCAGATTTTCAAGGTGAGGTCTTACTATCAGCGTCATGAATATTTATTGCTCTCGATGCACATGTCCATGCAGTGCTTAACAAAAATCTGAGGATACACGCAATTGCAGGTTAGATAGAGCACAACAGCACACCGACGTTATCTTTTTGTGCGACTTTCTCAGTTTGTCTCATGATAGTTGGAGGATGGGTTTGGAGGATCTAAGCATCTAGATGGAAGATAAAGAACAACCTTCTCAAACTCACATACTCCAGTGTTGTTCTCCTAAAGACTTTGCTATTCTGGCATCTGGATGGGGGATAAAGAACAAGATTCATCATTAGTGCATGAAAGGCCTTGCCTGGTTGGGGCTGAACGGGGTCAGCTGTAGTGTATCACTGTATGCCACTTGACCGGTCATTGTACAACATAAATAATTCAAGTTTTTCGCAGATTCCTTGCCTGGTCGGGGCCGAACGAGATCTGCTGTAGTGTATCAGTGTAAGCAATTCTTGTGTGTGTTTTCTTGCACTTTTTGGTCATGATTCTACAATTCTCCTTACGGACTTGCTTATGGTATTCTTGATTTACTAGATCCAATGGTAAGCTATTCTCAGTTTTTATTAAGGCTTGGTCATGAATTGATGGAATGCTACAAAATAGGCTGAAGGTATTTGTAGTCTATCCTTTTACACTCTCCATCCTTCCAGGCATTTTGGTTTTACAATTCGATTTGCTCATGTGCATGATACTGCAATGCATACGTTTATTTGTTAAAGTAGTCCATGTTGTCTCTGTAAAGTGAGTTTTGTGCGTAAGCACACCGCATGAGAGGTCCTAGATAAACCACTTGATATTATAAGTGATTAGTTTATAGGAATTTCTAGGCAATGAAGAAGCTAAGAAGGTTGCTGACAAGGTGTTCCATTGATCTGACCTTTAAGCTTTGCTTTCTTACTTGGCAGTCTCTATTATCTATTGTGTGTTTAAGCGAAATGTTTAAATCCTTGGACACAATTAACAATGGGATAATTAGTCTTGAAAAAGTAAGGGTATGTTTACGCTTATTATGATTGGGAGCGGCATTTTAACAGGTGTAATCCCGTTGCAACGCACATGCATATGTGCTAGTATTTTTTTAAGTTTGTTACATTTCAAGAATAAAAATAAAATAGCAGAATGAGTCCTTACTTTTCAATTTGTAAATTTAAATGAGAAGATGGAGCTAATCCGGATCGGATCTCATTTCAGTTGATATGCCAACTTAATAAAACACTGTGCCAATAATAAAAAAACCACAGTAAGCTCAAACGAAAAGTACATCACATGCATGGTATACTTGTGTGGTTATTACTTTCTTTCCCACGCCTAGGATGAAAATCCTGACTCCTTTGATGGCTAGAATTAACCTTTATTTTATAGTGGCTACATACGGGTAACATAAATTTACTTAGAAGATTTTGTTCCGTTACATGCATGATTTTGGAACTAACCATAATTTCTCCTTCAGGCGCACAGTGAGTCCAAACACCTCTGTCATATCAATGTCTTTCCTCTCAACCCCTATTGGCAGTTCCCAGTCGAAATGGTACATCAAGTTTGCCAACATAAGCTCAACAGTCATGATTCCAAGGTTTATACCAGGGCATATCCTGCGTCCTGCCCCGAACGGCAAGAGTTTAAAATTACTCCCTACAAAGTTGACATGCACATCACGGCCTTCCTCTGTAAATCTTTCAGGTATGAATTCTTCACTTTCCTCCCATGAGCTAGAGTCTCTACCAATGGCCCATACATTGACAAAGACATGCGTCCCAGCAGGAATCATGTACCCATCGATGCTGCAGTCAGCCATGGCAAGGTGTGGAGCAAGTAAAGGTGCAACAGGATGAAATCGGAATGACTCCTTTAGGACTGCTCTTAGGTATGTCATACTGCTAATGTCGGCTTCATCAACAATTTCCTGTCCCTGGGGTACGATACTCCTTACCTCGTCTTGTAGCTTCCCAATCAGGCGGGGCCTCCTCATGAGCTCAGCCATTGTGAATTCGAGGGTGTTAGATGATGTGTCAGTTAAACCGAAAAATACATCCTGTGGATATCAATTAATTAGTACACTATAATAATTTTTATTTGTAATAATCTGGAAGGTATTATATTTACTTACGGTTAGGAGAGCTTTCATCTGCTCTCTTGTGAGACCATACTCGAGCTGAACAGACAAGAGAATATCGACGAAATTACTACCCTGGTTATCTAACACTGACTTGTCCTTGTTCTCATGATAATCGATCACCTTGTCCAGCAGATCGGCCCATCTATGCCTTAGTCTCTCAGCCTTTGCACGGACTGTCCTTTTAAGCAGTCCTACCCTAGACAATGTTGGGAAGTACTCCTCCACCTTGAACCCTCCTAGCAGCAGTGACGTATCATTGGTGAGGTCTTGGAACAACTTGCTCTGTCCTTCTTTTAGGAAGAATTCTCCGGACACGATGTGACATGCCATGTCATATGTGAATGTCTTGAGCAGCTCACTCATGTCCACCACACCAACGACTGCGGCGGCCTCATGAATCTTGGCCATCACCATGCTCACCTATGATGGCATGCACAATTGTTAGCAGAGGGCACAATGAAAGTGAATTTTATTTATTTTGTTTCTGACATGGTAAGTTTCTGAAAATGCTAAGAAGATTACCAACAAGGCTTGACAGTAGTAAATCATTGAATAAAAAGGGACGTCCTATCTGATGGTAACTGACATATTAACTAGAAAAAATCAAGCTCCCAATTTTTTTTAGAAATGTGGAATATCCTAACTAGTGGATGTTGTTTATTCATCAGTTAACTGGAGACCGTCTAAGCCCTGACCTCTCTTTTCTTGATTGTTGCTGGTGTTGAGTAGTATGAGCGTTTCCACGTTCCTATGTCTGATGGATTTTCAAGCCATGACCTTTCCTCTCGCAATTGCTAGGACCTCAGTGTGCCAATTGGATTGAGTTGGTTTCGAGACGAGAGTAGTTTTCCAGCTCCCGGGTACCTAGGCACCCTCTATGAACATTAAAATCAAAACAAATAGGAAAAAATCTAAAACTTTGCAGAATCAAAGATGGTCAAACTTTGTAGGCGCTTGCCAGTTTTCATACCAAAAAACCATTCGAGGAGCTCTACACACGAAAAAGATCTCAGTGCTTGAAGTTTTGAGCATTTTTAGCACTGAAATCTGAAACTCGTTCATACACCTTTCTCTACATAATATTTTGGCATGAAAACTTGCAAGAACCTACAAAGTTTGATCATCTTTGATGTTACAAAGTTTCAGATTTTTTTTTTTTGATTTTACTATTGGTAGACGGTGCCTAGGCACCGGGAGCTGTCACACCTTTCTATTTTGAGATTTCTTAATGAAGCACAAGCTATATTATTTACCCTCATGATCTATGGATAGCTTTTCTTTCAAATTATGTTAAATATTAATTAAATATGATGATATATTTTTGTCCGACGGACCTGCACTACGCCGCCTTGTGGATAGACAGACCAGCCCATTTTCTAATTTTCTTCTGGTCAACTCGCCATCTAATTTTGATTTTTAACAATCCACAATTTTCTTCATCATCTTAAATATTAAGTTTTTTTGGTTGAAAGGATGAAGTTTATGCATTTTTCAATTTTATGTCTTCATAATGTGTTTCACGCCGAGATATTAAAAATAATTCTATCAAATGTGGTGTGGCGAAAACTAGAAAGTCATTGAAAGTTACCTCCTCCATGACGGCGCTGCGGAAAGACTGCACCTTTCTAACGCTCAGCATGTGGTTGGTGAGGAGCTTCCTTGCCTGCCGCCAGCCTTGGCCATATGGCGCAAAGCCGATGTTGGACGAGCCGTACATGAGGATGTCCGTGACCATGGAGTGTGGCCGTGATGCCAAGACATGGTCGTGCGTGCGCAGCACGGCCTCTGCGGCACGCGGCGACGATACGACGAGCGTTGGCACGGCGCCGAGACGGAGGAGCATCACGTCAGGGCCATACTTCCTGGCGAGGCTGCGGAGCGAGACGTGCGGGAGCGAGCCGAGGAGGCGCAGGTGGCCGATGATGGGCAGCGCCGGTGGTGATGGCGGGAGTCTGCCTGCAAGCTGTTGCCTTTTTCCTGTCTTCCAAGTGAACCAGTAATAAAACACAAACAAGAGGAAGAGCGGGAAGAGGAATAGAAACCATCCCGTCGGAAGCGTCTCTAGCATGACGAGATCTGCCATGGGAAGTTAATGTCTAGCACAGCACTTTCAGAAGCTATGCGGCGCAATTGTTCTTCTGAACCAGCTTAGTTTTATCATCGCAAACTCGATCAGTTGCTTATAAGCTAGCCAGGCAGAGTACTTGAAACGACAACCGCTGTGGGGTGCACTGAACTTGGAGCAATTAGTTAGGCGACAACGTAGCTTTCATTCTTAAAAACATACTGTACAAGGTAGTCTTTGGGTCTTGGTTACATGTTTTATGAACTTTCTGTGACCGCTCAAAAAAGAAAAAGTGGAAAATATAAGGGACCGGTTAGGGACAAGTTGGCTGAAAAAATAATTTGGGCACGTCCACTTTTCTCAGTGCAGCAAAATCAAAATCGACTTGCAATTATTTGGGCCAGTAAATTTTCTAGAGGAGCACTCGACTCTTTGCAACCACCAAACGGAAGCCTACTAAATACATGGGCATGGTCTGAAACATAACAGAAATTGACCCAATACCTGTTAAGACACAAGGCAAAAATAAAAATAAATGAACAGAAATAAAGGGAACAAAATAGGAAGTTTCCTAAAGAAGAATGAATTAGTGGCGTTGGTATTACCCGTTATGAAGAAAGAAAATAAAAAATAACAAAAATTACACACAATTTACATAGAAATTGCGCATTTTACATTAGCAAAAAATACACACATATAATACAACCGCTGGAGCTCTCGGCGCAATTGTTCTTCTGAACCAGCTTAGTTTATCATCACAAGCTCGATCGGTTGCTTATAAGCTAGTCAAGCAGAGTACTAAAACCAACAACCACTGTGGGGTGCACTGAACTTGGAGCAATTAATAAGGCGACAACGTAGCATTCATTCCTACACACATAGATCAATCAAGGATATAAATAGTTCAAACAATAAAAATTTAAAAAAAATAACAAGAAGTAATTCAATTTAAAAATGCAGTTAATTAAAAGATAAATATTATTCAGAGGATAAAGTTCAAACATAAAACTAATGGTTTCCAGTATAAATACGCGTATGCTTCAGAAAATTACTGAGTAGTTACACGTGCGCTTATTAATGTCGAAGTTGTGGATGCATCTCTAGAAAGTTGACAACATGCTCTGGAACATGTACCTTAGGCCTCTAAATATAAGAGGTATGGCGAGCATCGTCAGCCTCATCCTCGACAATATATTATGCATGATCGTAGAACAAGTCATCACCTCCCACAACGTCTCAAGTTCCCACCTATTTGCAGCTCCACAAACAATAACCCAACGAAGTTGGAGCACTCGAAATGACCCCTCCACATCCTTCCTAGCAGCTCCTTGCATTTATGCCAAGAGAAAACTTTTGCTACCTAGGCTCGGGGATAGTCATCATAAACTGCTGCCAGTAAGGATACATACTATCGGCAAGGTAGTACCCCATGATGTAATCATGGCCATTGACGGTGTAGTTGCACGACAGAGCATCTCGGCCCATCACAAGGTCTCTTAAACATCAGAGATCGCTGAAGCACGTTAATATCATTGTGAGACCCTGGCACAAAGAAAGCATGCCAAATCCAAAAGTCGTTTGATGCCACTGCTTCAAATATGACATGTTTGATGTGACCTTGGTACTAGTAGAGAAATGCCTAAACACATCCTATGCTAGTGGCGCGCCACACACTAGCCACTGGTATTATTCAAAATAAATGTGGCGTGGCCAAAATTGTGGTGTGCTAAAATATGCCCATGCCACTAGTAAGCTAGCCCCAGGGGTGGGACATGGCCCGAGTTACTAGTGGCATGCCAACATATAACAATGGCACTACTGATGTGTTGTTGGTGGTGTGCGAATAGTTTGCATGCCACTGGTATCAGCCAACTCAATTAAAAAAAAACGCCGACAAAATTTACTAGTGGCATGTGGCCTAGAAGCGACGCCACCAGGCCCGACCCAAAACCAAGCCCGACCTAGCCCGCTGTCCTCCTCGTCCTTCATTCTGTCTCGCGTCTCTCACCCGACTCTCTCACTAGTGACAATACATTTTCCCAAAGAATATACACTTCTCTTTTTGCGAGATCAGAGAGAACAAACTTTAGCTATGTGATGTTCACTCTAGAAGGTGGAGGTCAGACTGATCGACAGTAATATAAGAGAAATGGTAATTCGATTCCGATTCTTTGCTCTTCAATCATGCATCACAAGAGCTATGCATGGATGTCAGTTAGCGAGCAATATGCATGTGTAATAACCAGTCAACCAATAGTTTGAGCGTGGGTAAGTCGTCAACATCTCCCGCATGCTCATGGAAGCACAGGACTGAGACTAGCATGAGCCGTTGCCTGCAGCTAGTGCGTGTGTGGAAGAGAATGGATCCGGACACTCATGCATCATGTGCCACCTGCAGGCTGCAGCTAATGCGTGTGTGGATGAGAATGGCTCCGGACAGTGAACGTACGGGTCGACGGACACCCACAGAAAGAAAGGAAACAAAAAAAACAGAGGAAAGCATTGAAAAGCAAGAAAGAAAAAACCGAAGAAAAGAAAAGAAGAAATATGTGTAAAAGACGGTTCTTTTCCTTCTAGTAGGTCGCGTCCTACATATTGTACATGGACTCGATGTTGGCGCAGTGGCTAAGAGTGCTACCAAGCAACGAGGAGATCCCAAAACCGGTCCCTCGCGCGCACCTATTTTTAACTATTTTGTCGAAAATATGCGCTAGTGGGCCAGCCCGATTATCTAGCACTCGATGAGAGAGGTCCTTCTGCCTCGCTGAATGTGAGGTATAGCACTCGTGCAATTTCAGAGTAAAATAAAAAATTCGGATATGACGCTAAAAACCTCGAGGAAGCTTGAAGTGGGCCTTAGAAAAAAAATAAGCTACCTAATGTGGGCCCTCTAGGGAGCAAGGATTGGTGACTAGCGTCCTTCTCTAGCCGAACTGCGCTAAGCCCCTCCGCCCCCCCCCCCCCCCCCCCCCCCTCTATCTCTGTGTGAAATGAGGGCACTAGATAATGGGGCTCAGTGGACTCTTGTCCACAAACACGTCCGGACGTGTGGGCGGACAGTAGCCAATGGAGCCCATATTTCTGCCTGGGCAACGACGTCCTCATTTCCATGCATTCCCATACACATAGATGTAAAAAAAATCAGCAATAAATAATTCAAATTAAAAATGCATAGTTAATTCAGACATAAATACCATTCAGAGGATAACGCTCAAATAGAAAACTAATGGTTTCCTACATGAATCCAGATATGCTTCACAAGATCATCGAGTAGTTACACATGCGGTTATTAATGTCGAAGTTTTTGACGCATCTATAGAAAGATGACGATATGCTCTGGATTTTCTTTTAGGAGGCGAACATGTATAAAATATCAGAGGTATGGCGAGCATCGTCAGCCTCTTCCTTTACATTTATGTTATGCATGATCATACAACAAGCCATCACTGTCCACAGCATCTCAAGATCCCATATATTTGCAGCTCCACGAACAATACCCCAACGAAGTTGGAGCACTCGAAATGCCAACCGCAAGGTCTCTTTAACAACGGAGATCGCTGAAGCATGTTGATATCATTGTGAGACCCTGGCATGCCAAATCCGTAAGTCATGTGGCGTGGCTTCTAGTCCGCATGCCACTAGTACATTTTTTCTCAAAGAGTACACACATTTTTTTGGCAGGATCAAATAAACAAACTTTAGCTATGTGACGCTCACTCTAGAAGGTGGAGGTCAGAATGATCGACAGACGACAGTACTATAAGAGAAAGGGTAATTGGATTCCGATTCTTTGCCCTTAAATCACGGATCACACGAGCTATGCATGTGTAATAACTAGTCAACCAATGGTTTGAGCGTTGGTAACTCGTCAACATCTCCCTCATGCTCTTGGAAGCACAGTACTGAGACTAGCAGGAGCCGTTGCCTGCAGCTAGTGCAGAATGGATCCGGACACTCGTCCATCATGGGCTACATACCTGCAGCTAGTGCGTGTGTGGAAGAGAATGGATGCGAAGACTCGTGCATCATGTGCTACCTGCAGCTAGTGCGTTTCTGTAGAGGAGAATGGCTCCGCACAGTGAACGTACGGGTCGACGGATACCCACGGAAACCCGGACAGCCTCAGTGCAAAATTCCAAAGCAAGACCGAACTGGCATCGGTATCAAATTTTGGCATGGCCAAGAGACTGCAGACAGGAGCAGTTGCCTCGGTTGGCTCCCATGAATAACACATTTTAGTGATGATACTTCCAGGAGTTTACTTCTGTCGAGTTCTTAATTTCTCTAACCTCTAAGCTCAGTTCAAAGCTAGGACACTTATTTTGAATCGGAGGAAGTAACATTTAGAGCATTTACAACTGGATACAACAAATCCGACCCTTCAAATGCCCGTGGACGCCGGGCAGTGACCGATGAGACCTCAAATTAGCGTTTCCAGAACCAGATACCTCAATTACGAATCCTCAAATCCATACAATTACATGCACATGAAACCTAAACTTCAGCGGACGTTGTCCGACAGCTGGCTGCGCCCCTTGAAATGTCGGTGCGATCGTCGACGAGGTATAGTAGGACATGGGACATGCACCGGCTCACGGGACTCGAGGCGCCGCCATCTCCCATGCCCTACTCTTCCTTGCCGGAGGTCGTCACCTGCACGTTGCCGATCAAAGTGAGGTCGACGATGGATCCGTCATGGTCAGAGGCCAAGAAATCCACCACGAGGCGGTTGCGGCACCTGGGGTTGTCCGCCATTTGAGGCGAGTATGAGGCGGCCGGCTGTAGATGCTCTTACTTCTGATGTTGAAACTTTCTGATAATAGACGGTTGTGTGCAACAATCGATAGAGGCCGGAAATGAGAAGGATTTCCATAAAACTCTGATGGTTCCTTCTCTGAATGAAGGAAAGACTCCATGTGAGCTAGCTCAGCAAAGGCCTTCTCTGACTATGCCAATCTGGAAGAGCTCCTGTAGATGATCAAGTGAAGAACGTCTCTAACTGAGTATCCAACATTCACTTAATTTGCTCTCCAGAATGCATTGAACATGCATGAGGCGACATGAATGGTATATGTGGCCACGTGGGGCAATGAAAGGAGTCACTAATTGATTAAATAACTAGTACGTCAAGGATCCTGGCTCCCCGGCTGTCCTATAAATACCCGCACAACTAACCAACAAAGATGCACCAAGCAAGAGTGTCTTCAAACACAACTGTTAAAACATCTGTCCATTACCTATCAGTTCCACAAATTGCCTTCTATCCTACTTCATATAACACCCTGCCCAGCTCATGCAATATGGCTCTTGGTACTCTGGTTATCATGGTCACCATGCTGGTGTATTTTCTCTGGAAAAATAAAAGAGTGCTATTGTCCCAGAAGCAACGGGGGCGACGATGCAGGCTGCCCCCGGGGCCTGCGGCACTGCCCATCATTGGCAACATGCATCAGGTGATTCTGAGCAAGCCGGCGGTGTTCCGATGGATCCATGGCCTGCTCAAGGAGATGACACAGACATCATGTGCCTCCGTCTCGGAGCTACTCATGTCATTGTTGTAGCATGTCCACAGATAGCCTCTGAGGTACTACGAAAAAATGATGAAGTTTTTGCCTCCCGTCCCACCACCTTCGCCTCGGGCATACTCAGCTTCGGGTACAAGGGCTCCATCTTCTCACCATACGGAGACCAGTGGAAGAAGATGAGGCGTGTCCTTACTGTTGAGATTCTCGCCTCGTCCATGGAGCGAAAGCTCCACCACCTCCGGAAAGAGGAGTACGACCACCTTGTGAGGTACATTAATAAAACTCATTGCAGCGACATGGCATGTCCAGGCAACATTGTCAACGTCCGTCATGTAACCCAACACTTCGTTGGTAACATGATAAGAAGGCTTGTGTTCGGTAAAAGATACTTTAGTGACCTACCAGCTTCATCCACTAGTGGGCCTGGACATGATGAGGTGGCACATGTTGCCGCTCTCTTCACGGCCCTCAACCATCTCTACAGCTTTTGTGTGTCCGACTACTTCCCTGCCCTCATAGGCCTCGACTTGGATGGCCATGAAAAGGTTTCCAAGGTTGCCATGCAAACAATCAACCAGTTGCATGATCCTATTATAGAGGAGTGGATGCGTGAAAGGTCATCCACTCTTGAGAAAGGGCCCCGAGACTTTTTGGACGTTCTGGTTCATCTTAAAGATGCAGAGGGACAACCAATGCTTTCCCTAGAAGACATTAGAGCACAAACAGCGGTTAGTATGTCATCTTAACCTCAATAAAAAGTTTCTTCATTGTTCTTCGATCCATTTTATCTGTGTATTGACCTTTTCTGTTGCGTTATACTGATTACTTTATTTATTCTCAAATCTATGGATGTGCCTAGGAAATGATCTTTGCAGCAGTCGATAACCCATCTAATGCGGTTGAGTGGGCACTCGCTGAGATGATAAACATGCCAGAGATCATGCAGAAAGCAACCGACGAACTCGATGCCGTTGTCAGTAAAGATAGACTGGTGCAGGAGTCTGACATTCCTCAGCTAAACTATCTCAAATCGTGCATCCGGGAGGCCTTCCGCTTACACACATACCATGCTCTTAACGTACCCCATGTCACCATGGCAGACACAACAATTGCTGGCTACACCATCCCCAAGGATAGCCACATACTTTTAAGCCAGCTTGGACTTGGCCGCAATCCCAAGATTTGGACTGAACCACTGGAGTTTCACCCTGAGAGGCATTTGAACACTGGGAATGTACTTCTCACTGATCCAGGCCTACGTTTCATTTCATTTAGCAGTGGAAGGAGGGGTTGTCCTGGGATTTCACTTGGTACCTCTATGACAATGATGTTGTTCGCAAGGATGTTGCAGGGATTCACTTGGACAAAGCCTCCCGACGTTAAGAGTATGAGTCTCCAAGAACGCAATGCGGGCCTTGCACTAGCTGAACCCCTTGTTCTGCAAGCTACACCACGATTGGCTGCACATCTCTATATATGATCCAATTAAATAGATTTAATATGCGTTTTCTCATTTATGTGTCAATAAAATGTATCTGGAACTAGTGTATGTTACATGTTTCTGGCGCTACGTTCAGTTCTCTTTTAATATTATGACACTGCATGTGTGCAGAAACAAAGAAGCAATCGATGGTTGCATCACTAATGTAATGTGTGTACTTATCATTATGTAAAACAAAACCTCTGTATTTTCCATTATGGTGTACCATGAAATAATCCTTGGAATTGCACAAAAGTTTTATGTTTATGTTGTATACATGCCTGGCTGTACAATTGTGTGCCCAGCTTTGACCCCGTCTTACAATTATGTCATTCATGCATCAATATGTTATGTATTGCCAACTTATTGTTCTATGAACTAAGTTTTTTCATATTCTATTAACTAGGGTTTTTTTGTGAGAAATCTTTTCTTCTGAGATATAAAAGCTGTATCATGATGCATTTTAGTAGAAAGAAACTTATACACAATGATTAACGAGCCGGGCAGGTTCGCCATCACCGAAATGGCAAAAAAAGGGAAAATGCTCATCCTAATCAGGCTCAAGGCCCGGTTCATTTCCCTTTGAAACAACCAAAATTCTGAAGAACTAGACTGCGGCAGATTCTGCTTAATATTCAAGTTAAACAGGTTGTCCGAAGAAATGGCTTGGTGCTTGAAAACGATGTGAGAATTCTAATTTTGGAAGTAATTTTCTAGTTTTCATACGTTTAATGAATTGTATTATGCAGGACAGTGTATTGTCAGGCTAGTGGTTATTGTTGATAATGCTACGAGTAAGTTCTTGCTGTTTGGTTTGTACTGTCAGCTTTTCGTTTATTGCTGCAGGTCCTTCATTTCATTAATTTCACTTCATTTCATCAGTGCAACAACAAAGACAGAAAGAAAAATTTATTTCTGAATTACGCGGGCAAAGTTGCTATAGTAATTATACTTTTCGGCATAAACTGCAAACTGGTCTAAATAACAGAATCATCGTTATCCACAGGTGTTTATGGAATAGACTACCTACATGTGGCATAGATCATATCATACATCGTACAATTTGCATCCATGCAATGAATTCCATATCTAGTATTGCAAAAGGAAAAAAAATATCAGTTTTAAGTAGACTATAATAGGTGGGGATAGAGTTTCCAAGTTTATATTGTACCAATCTGCTCGTTTTTCTTTTAGGTTGCATGATATTCGTTGCTTTACTAACTAGGGAATTAAAAAGGTGATTGTTCCTAAAGTATTTTCAGTTTTTTCTTAATTTTCTTAGATTAATTGTGCATTTTGTTGACTTTAATTTTTATTTTAATCATTAATTTCATATTATAAAAATGTGATAAGTTTTAATTTTGCTGGAAATTATAATCTAATATATTTGTATTGTTTTCTAAACACTTCTGGCCTTTCGGTTTATGTCTGTTTCTTTCTTTTTAAATTTTTGTCCAGCAGACAGTCAGACCTGCAAATCCGTTGGAATGCAATTTTTATCCGTTGTTGATTTATTTTATGTGTTTTCAAAAATTTAGTTATCTATATATTTCTTTATGCCCGGTGATCTGTCATGTGTTGCTGACGATTTAGTCGATGGTTAACTATGAATCCCTAATCCAATTGTGGAGCGATGTTAACACCAAATACAAAATAGTACATGTCTCCGGGGAAAGGGCAGGTCTGAGACTGGGACTCGCAGCCACCTCATTTAAGAAACTCGCACCGTACGTGGTCCTTACTCACTCCTATGGACTCCAGGGAGCCTTTGGTTACTGGGTGCAACCAATGGGAGATGGTAGCTCGGGATATCTTCAACCGGTTCGGATGGCGCTCGCATAACAGGATAGGAGTCTAGAGAGCTTATCCTTTTTATCTTCATTGTGCCGGTTGATATGGTTCACATGTATTTTTTTCCTTTTTTTGGTACTTTGATCTGCTCCGTTTTGTGAGCTGTAAGACTTTTATGACGATTATGGATTGTTAATAAGATGGATGCATGCATCATCATGATGCAGAGGCCAGGGGTATGCCTCCATTTAAAAAAAAGAAACCTCATTTAAGAAATAACTCCAACTGAGCTTAGAGCTAGCCAAGCTCGAGTTTTATTTGTTTTACAAGTTCTCTTTATTAGTTTCATTAACTTTAAAAATATGCAGAAACGATGTTTATAAATCATATGCATATATGTATCTGAAAAGGTATTTTTGAAATATGTAATTTTGTTGATTTCCGAAATATGCTATTATAAATTTTTGCTGGCTGATATAGTTTTGATGATGGATTTATTAATTCCTGTTTATAGCCTGCAGACGCGGAGAATGAATAGCTTGTGTTCTAGCTGTGACATGTGATCGCGCGGGCGAAACGCGCGGGGTTGAATCGTCGTCGGGAGCACGTACCTACGTACTAAAATGTCGGAGGTGGTCACATCTGCAGCAGCTGGCATATGTGACACCAGTACGTGACGTACATCTGAAAAATGAGCAAGTTAATCATGTACCGTATTAATGAGTGGCTCTGCGTTCGTGGATGAGAACGTCCACAAGATTAGTCTCACAATGCGATTCGGTGTCCGTCGTAGCTCGTACGTAACTTGTCCATCATTGATTGTGTAGGATGTGCTGTGGATTGGACTGGAGAGAAGGCTTCAGGACCTTAACGTGTGATCCAAAACACGACAGTGAAGAGACAGACGACGGCGATGACAATGCGAACCTGTGCACCATCGAAAGGTCGACAAATCGAAATTCTCTTGGCTGTTCCAGATGCATGCAGTTGCCAATTTCAAATCGTTGAGAAGGTTTTTTTTCTTCTGTGACACCTATTAGCTCGCCTATGCATTTTTTAATGTAAAGGCGGTGAGTTGTTGCTCTCTCTTATGATTTCTAATTAAACTCTCCTTCCCGGGCGCTCCGGCGGTGGAAGGGTGGGGGAGGAGGAACCCCTCAGATCTGGCTGCCCGGTGTGGAAATAGGGTGTGGGCTTGCGTGTAAGGCGGTGCTGTGGTTGGGGCAGCAGCCTCGACGCGTATGGAAATAATGTCCTCCCAATCCTTGCTCCACCTCAACGACGGCGCTCCGGGCTTCAGCGCTGAAGGACCAGTCGATGTTTGGCATGGTGTTGTTGTGGAGGCAACGATGGCAGCAGTACCGTTGGCTGTTTTGTCCTCAAGCTTCGCAGGCGTCGTGGCAGCGACTTATGCAGCACCACTGGGAAGCTTCAAGAGTTTGTGTAGGCTTTGGGTGCGCTTGTTTGTTTTTGTCCTAGGGGGCAGTGCCGGTGTGCCATGTTCTCGTGCTTCCGCGTCGGCTTGGTTAGCATCGATGCTCTCAACGCTTGGACGTCGAATTTGGCTACAACAAGTTCATCTCTAAGATGTTTGACGGTGCGCGTTAGAGTACAATGCAATGCTCGCCCAAATCTAGAAGTGGGGAGCCTACCGGAGCGGCTGCGATGGCGCACCATCGGGCCATCTAGGAGATTGGAGGAGTGAAGCATCCTAGGGACCTAGTTGTAATATTTTTCTTTTTTAGGGTTGTCTTGTAATGTTGATCTGTGGCTAATAAATCTGGGGGTCTTTTGGGAAAAAAAATCTACTATACAACCTTATTTTTTTATAAACATATTGTTTTCTAATAGTTTCTAGCTTATACTAATTTTCCAAAATTTATGATCTTCTTTTATGTTTGTCTCTGTCTTTTTGCACTGGAAGGGCCGTCGAGTATGCAATTCTTGTCAGGGTACCAAGAGGTAGTCGCGGAATTCATAGTCAGGTTGGAAAATCATCTTCTTGGATGATCACACCACTTTGATGAAGATCAAGGACGAGCCGAAGGCGCGTCGCTGTCATCGCCCCTCACCGAAGCCGTACAAACCTTGTTGTAGTAGATAGTGGGGAAGTCATTGTGTCAAGGCCTCATAGGGCTAGCGCACCAGAGTAGCGACCATGGCCGATGAAAACATTTGTAGTTCAAATGGATCAAACGTGTAAGCACCCAAACAAAGACGAAGGAAGACCGGTTCCAAATAGATCCACCAAAGACTAGCATAGGACGAATCCCATGAGATCCGACGGAGACACATCTCTACACACCCTCTGACGATGCTAGACGCACCATTCGGACGGGGATATAATGTGGAGAAATTATTCCTACTGAGGGACATCGTCGTCTCCACACAACCCCAACCAAGATGTTAAATCTAATAAAAAAGGCCATCAGTGGCGTTGATGGAAGGGAAGCCTTGGGTACTTTTGTTGTGGAGGAGGAAAGAGAATAATTTCATGATATTGATCATGTCACCTTGATTAAGTAGATGGGCGGCAACGAAGAACGCTATAACACTAACTTCTTCAAATTACAAGATTAAACTTTACATTCCTTATGGATCATTCATGCTCATGCACGATTAATAGTTAAGCTTGGGAAAAATGTATGAGCGGATCTTACACGCTTCGTTTCCACAGTTGGATCTTGATATTCCGAAGAATGTTCTTGGATTATCCCTTTAAATTTTCTATGAAAGAGTAATTAATTGCAATGCGCAAATCTGATATTTATTTTGTATTTCTTTATAGATATGCCTGAAAAGTTCAAGATTATGATATCTCCTAAATATGCTCGTGGAATAGCAATTTTTCATATGTGGTACATCACCAGACGAGCATCCAGAAGGAACGATGAGCACTGGTACTACGTCTGCCGCTACAAGCCCTAATACGCATGATTGAACATCTATTAAGGAAGATAGGTGGCACTGGAAATGGCTTGCCATTCCGAGTCACCGAGCTTTGTGAAGTCTACCATTCCATAGTAGGCACTATATCCAAAGTCCCTATAGTTATAAACATCGTCTTCGTCACCTCCATTTAGGTAAGCGGTAGTACTCGATCAATCGGATTAGACAAGTACAAAAACGACCATTAGAGGAGATCAACAGAGATGATTCCCATAGCTAAAACCTCTAGTCATGTAACATCCCACTTTTCCAAATTAGGATGTTAATAGAAGCATAGCACCTGCATATCATTGTTTCATGCAATGTTGGAATGTTCAAACTGGTTTTCAACTCAGACAAAAGCGGAGATATGACTTCTTGAAAGTAATGTTGGAATACCTTTGATAGAGCTTCATTGCATATACGGGTCTTCTAAAAGAAATTATGGGGACTATCTGAACCATAAAGTATTGTAGGAAACTATTATAAAGGCCCGTAATAGATATTCTAAATAAAATATTTTTAAAACATGCACGTGAGCTGAATTTTGTTCCTAAGCTCAATATTATTATTTTGATTTATTGTGATCTGTATGTATTTTTCTAAAATCGGGTTGTCAATTATATATATAGGCCATAATGAATTTAGGAAAAATATTAGAGATGCTCTTGTATTTGGACCGATCGACACCGTCCTGATAACCCAAATCCCAGTCCACACAGCCTTTAGAAAACTCCTTATAGGTGTGGTCACATTAGAAAACTCCTTATGGGGCTGAAAGAAGTAGTGTGAAAATTAAGTGTGTCAGAATCTCAAACTATCCATTATCCATGGCTGCGCGATTGAATGAGGAACTACTAATCCAACTTCTGTTAGATTGGCCAGCAAAATATCAACCCTTCTTAGTGTATCAAATACACATTTGTACATGTCTCCAGGTACAGGCCAACTTGACTGGGACACACGACCAACCTTGGCTCGTCTTCTAGCTGTGAGCCTGTGAGTGATTATCAGTCATGGTCATTGGCCGGTCTTCAATGGTTTGGCTACATATGACCGTGTACTGCAGAAAGATTCTCTGTGAGGAAGAATCAAAGCAACCACGCTCGCTCTATCACGCATTAATTATTGGTAGTCAGAGGACGTGCGAGTGTCATAATTTCACTCTATATATGGCTGCTCAATTTGTGGTCATGTACTGCAAACAAATAGCCTATGTTTGTGGACGAGAGAAAAAAAGAGAAGATTCAAAGCAGCATCGGTATGGACGAGAGAAGAGAAGATTCAAAGAAACCACACCCGCACGATCGAGAGTTGATTTGTGGACGTTAAGAGCGCGTACAAGGTTGTCACATCTGATGTACATATATATCACACGAGATACCTCTTTCCTGTGCCAACATATATGGAAACTTGGAAAGTGAGAGAGGGAGACATGTACGATGCCATGAAAAGGAGCAAGAGAGAGACATATGACCAAGCAAACCTCTCAGCGACGATGCTGCAACGAAACGTTTGGTGCATAGTTCATTTTATAAGAATCGCTAAAGTTAGCTGACAAATTTCATTTTTAGGCTTAGAGCCGAACTGTTTGTTCATCTATGTTGGTTTCTCCCTCCCAACTTTTATGTCGCTATAAATGCTTGAGGGTGGATTTAATGTTTCGTCTCCCGCTAAAAAAAGGAATTAATGTTTGGTCGTTATAGCCAACTAGAAGATACCCCGCGCGTTGCTGCGGGAACGATTATATAAAATGAATAGAAAATTTGGGCTTATAGAACTATTTTTTCAAGGGAAAAAGATTTACATAACATGTAATATAGATACATGAAGCAATTTAGTAACCCTCCTCAAGTGTTCCACTATGAAAAGAAGTAACATTCTCATAAGCCATCTCGGGCGCTGAGAGAAAGTGTTTACAAACTAATGGGTGGAAGCATACGATGAATCAGCTATTGTATGTACTCAATAATGAAAACTTTGATCAACTTTGCGATGAAAGGTCACAACCCTGATATACAGGATGTATTGGTGTAACCATTAACATATCACATGTTTCTTTTATTCCCAACAAAAGAAATCACCTGTGTGAGAGGACCCATGCATATGATTCCTACAATGGAAATACGAGTAGTAGTAACAATTAAATTTATGTAAACAGTGGACCAAATTGTTACTTTGTGAAGTCAATTAATCTATTTATTTTTTCCATGCAGAAGGAGAATAATTGCCCAATATTTTTTTCAGAAAATTAACCCAATGTTTAAGAAAGTTCGTATGGGTGCTGCAAGATTATCTGTTAGGCTGTGTAGCACACATAAGAAATAACATGATTTGGCTATCTAAGATATGCAGAATGCAATGCAATGCATGTGTAGTGCAGATAAAAATCAAAATTTTGTAAAAGATGGGGCTCGTACGTACCAAACCTGCCAGATGGTTTTATATGAAATCAGAATTAGGATTAGGCTGCACATCAAGAAGCGCTAATTCATTCTCAGTCATTTATACTTATCCGGAGAACAACATGGAATTGGGCTGCACAGTGTTCCAGCATGTACATCTTCGTAGGAAAATAACAAACTGAAGATCAACACAGGAGCACTTGACCTTAAACTGCAGAAGCGTTGTTGTTGTAGTCCGTAGGTCGCCGTTCTCGCCAAGTTCAAGCTAGCAAGCACCTCGGAACTACCAGCAAGCGGCACAAAACGTGCAAACACAACATAAGAACAGGAAATTAATCTGATCACAAAGAAAGAAATCCAGAACATATAGGAGGCTCGAGCTCACCATTGGTACTGATCTTCATCGGAGCTGTGCAGACCATGGAAATCCATCAAAAAATACAGAAGATTAATCCTCCAAATCACCATCACAAATCCAAAAATACAACAGCTAATAAGTGCATGCACTGACGGCCTGACGGGCCAATCGCAAGGAGAAGAGATGCTCATGCTCTTTTTTAGTTGGGCTTGCGTGTGTTCATAGCGACATAAAGATTTGCAGATTTGAAGATTAATCCAAAAAAGAATTAATGTTTGGTCGTTCTAGCCCATAACCAACTAGACCAACAACTTTTTTTCTAAGTTTTGTAACTGATAGCTTATTTGTACGTAAGCAAAAACCCAAGAATAAGCGACCCAATTTAAACGAAAAAAATCATGAAATGGGATGAGCAGGTGATAACCCATATGACAATTTGTTCATCGCCCTAGGAACGAGGTTGATGTCGGTGTTTGTCGTCAGATTTAACGGTCATGGTCTACCAGGTCAAGATGGTGATTATGTGAACCATACTGTTACCGGCATTCTTATGTTCATATGCTACAACTATCAACTTGGCAATAATGTACTAGTTACCATGTGCCTATGCTGAACTCACCAACACGACAATTATTTAGTTACCTAGTTGTAAATTCTACAGTTAGCAACATGATTATTATTATGTAGTTACACAATTGCATATATCATCGTTACCCACATGGCAATTATGTAGTTACCCAGTTGTTCGGGATATAATTAGTAACATCACACAAATATGTTACCAAGTTGCCCACGTTACAGTTACCAACCCAACACAACTCACTACACCATAATTGTTGATTGGTAGCAATTAACTGTAGGGAGAAATATCTGAATAAAGGCAACCAAAATCATGTTACTGCCACCAGAAATACTTAAGGGCAGAGAATTGCCGGCGGGAGTTGACAAATGAGGACATATACACTGCAAACAATATTGTTTTTCATTGCAACTGCTGGCAAAGCTCAAGCATGGCCCACTGCTTGCCGGGACCGTCTGTGGCGCGGGAATGAAATAATTGGGTCAATACGCGCTGGCAAGAAAGAGGACGCAAGAGTCGAAAACAACGAAAAATAGTAATATTCATGGCCATAACCAGTTCTACCCAAATTAGAGCCTCCTCTCCAGACCCCCACCCCGACCAATGTCATTGTCGACCCCCTCCACCCTCGACCGAATCCACCATGGCCGAACCCCTCCTCCAACATGTCTGGCCGTGGATCTTTTTGTGAGGTCTCATGATATTTACCTTCGTGTATTGTGTGAAAGTATGTACGATAGGCTGAACTAGAGAGAGGGGATGCACCATCTTCCATAGCTAGCCATATGTTGGAGAATAGCTTGATGAGCAAGAGTCTCGAAAAGCTATGAAGACCATACCATGGATGATTCGTCATCAATTAACAAAGACACCTACCAACATTGCTGGTTTTCTAGACCTTTTGCCAACACATCCGTGACTATGGCCTGAATATCGCACTGTGTTTACCAAGGTGGGGTCGAATTGTTCTTGGGGCCTTTCATAAGCGAGAAACAATAGAACATTTTTCATAACAGTAGAACTATTAATTTGCAAAAAAATAACAGTAACTATTGGTAGGTGTCTAATTTCTTTGAATGCATAGTAGGAGTAGATACTATTTCATCTTGGTGGGTGGTGTACAGGGCTAATTTATTTGTAGGTATTGATTTTGTTTCATAATAGAGCAATATAAATGAGGACGCCTTTGCTCAAGAATTTCAGCAGTGATTCAAGAGAAGGTGTATTCGATTGATGTACGTAATTTATCGTGGGGCAATATTTACCTTTTTTAGTTTATTTTAACACAGACGCTCATACACGCGCACATACATTCATCCCTATGAATGCACGCACGCACACCCTATCCCTATGAGCATCCTGAGAGATTGAGTCGGCACATCATCTTGAGATTGACGAAGTCGCCACAGACGCCTTCGTAGTCGGCGGGGACATATCTCCCACTAAACGCACATTGTTGGAAAGCATGAAATAAACTCAGGAAAATCCGAGAACCTCTAGGACATGAACTCTGATGGGTTATGGCTAGCATTGTCCTCCTAATCATCCAACCACGGATTAGTTTGTTGGGAATATGATCAATTTACCGAATGATTTTATTGACAGAAATACTAGATAAAACATGACTAGTATAGCAGTGATAAAACAAGCCATGCGATTTGACAAAGAGAAGGTAAACAACATCTTCATATATGAACCATAACTAAACATATCTAGAGCAGACAGTATAGCATGTTGCATATATGAAATATAGTCTAACATATCTAGGGCAAATACTAGAACAAGGAACTGTAGCAGGACCTCCAATAGAAAGAGGAAGAACACGTACAGGACAGCAACAGCAGAAGCGCTGGACTTGGGGTCAGTATCCTCGCCAGCCATGTCGTCGAGGAGGTCGTGGACGTCGGGGAAGAAGTCATCGTCGGGGAAGTAGTCGTCAGAGTCCGGGGTGTCCGTGACGAAGAAGTCCGTAGTTGCGCGAAGTGCTCCCCCAAAACCTTATCATCCTTCTCCCGTGCAGGACTCAAAAGGTGCGGTTTTGGAGGCCTACTGTCCCGACCTGCGGTGCATGCCGCAAGCCGGGATGGGGAAGATCATAGCAGTAGCTTAGTGGTCGGGAACTCTGAGGCGGGAGGGTTGTGTTGTTCTGGTGCGTCTCTCTCAGAAGAGCGACCTCCCTTTTATAGGCGCAAGAGAAGGAGGCGAGAGGGCTGCACCATTCGCATTCGAACTCCACTTTCGCAAAAAATCTCTTCAGCTTCCGTGTGACCTTTCGTATACTAGTCGTGTGTGGCAAAAATTTAGACATCGGCTCATTCCGCGCCGCAGCGCCGGCGGGCGGCGGAGGAGGAGCGCGTGTGGACGTCCCTCTTATTCTCATGCTCATACAAGTGGGGAAAGAACCTCCCTTATAAAAAGGTACAACTCCCTCTAAACTAGCAATGTGGGACTAAACTTTAGTTCCACCTCTTGCCTTTCATGAATGGGCTGCATGGGCCTCTAGGACTTATTAGGAATTTCTGAAACTGCTATTGGACTAGGCTCAAAATAAACAAAATTCCAGCATGGTTCACTCATTTTTAGTTGTACTCCCTCCGTCCAAAAATACTTGTCATCAAAATGAACAAAAAGGGATGTATCTAAAACTAAAATACATCTAGATGCATCCCCTTTTATTCAGTTTGATGACAAGTATTTCCGGACGGAGGGAGTATATGGCAATATTTTAGCTAACCATTCAGCATAACGATTTGTTTCTTCTGTGTAGGCACGAGCATCAAGTACGTCAGTTACTTACGTTTGCATCAAGTCTATGGCTTACATATGCGCTTGCGTCTATGGCAATAGAGAAGATCGAGACAAACAGCGACGATTGTAGGACCTCCTGGCTCCTGTGCATATAGTAGGATCGACAAGATGAGGCCCTCGTATTTTGCGTGCATGCGAATCGTAAAGGGAAAATTCTGGTTGTACCCCATACCATTGTACACTCTATCCTCCCCGTTCATTTTTGCATCAAAATTTGTGCAAGCAATTTTTTTATTTCTCCCAAATAAAAGAACCTTTGAACTCGAAACTTTGCAGATCAATATCACACATGTACTACTATGTGCAAAAAAGTTTTTCGACTTTTTCGCGTAACATAATTGGTAAAATACGACTCATTCAGAATTTGAAATTTGAATAATTTATGTTTCATCAAAAAATCAAAAACATTTTACACAATGAGATTCACATGTGTATAGTTGACCGGTAAAGTTTCATGGTCAAATGATCTCTTGTTTCAAAGAAACAAAAAAGATAACTTTTTATATAAGAAGAGCATGAATCTTGACGCAAACTAGACAGACAAGGGTGCACCACTATTGGGATACAACAAATCAACACTTGATTGTAAATGAGTCAATTACACCGGCGGTGCCAGAACTTGACGCAACCGGTCACTTTGGTATTAGAACTTGTGGCATGCATTGAACTAGTACAATAACTTGGTTCGGACGTGCAAATACGGTGCAAAATCATGTTTGATATGAAATCGATGCTGACTTGGCACGTGAGCATGGCGTGGGACCTGTTGTCAGTTACTGTAAAGCAGACAGGAGGTCGTATGGCCTTTTTTTTTGTGCAAAACCCCCCTTGGTTTTTTATTCCTTATAAAGAAAACTTGTCTACGTGTCAAGTGGCATTTTTTCACCTCTATGAGGCACGGATCCCATCTGTCAGTACATCAGTATAGGAATTAAACAGGAAAAGGATGGCCTCGACGTATCGGAAATACGATCTGCTGCTTGATGTAGTATAAACTGGACGCATGTGGGGCTTAAAAATATTGCAAATAGTCCCGCCCATTTTGCACGCACTAGTTTTTTAAGAATTTGTAAAAAGTAATTAATGAAAATAATGTTCAAATATATATTCCTATGTTATAATTTTTTTTGAGGATATAAATATTATACATAAAGACAATGATTAGTAAATAAAAACATTTCAATATACAGCCATGTATTATATAAAAATGTTTAGTAAATAAGGTCATTTAAATGTTTTTTAATAGAAACTAATTAATAAAAAAATACATTTGCAGATTATATTTAAATTTCACAAAATTTGCATATAATTATTGAAATGTTTGTAATTATACAAACATTTTTATATGTATGCATATAATTTTATTACACAACCATTGTTTTTCAAAATTGTAACTACTAATATTCACATTGCATTGCTTTAAATTATACAAACATTTTTATAATACATAACAATTATTTTAAATACATGAATATTTTTAAAATAGTACTTGTGTTTTTAAAAGCAAGTTATTTCATTTGTATGTTATCTTAATACAGAGATCAGAATTTACATACCTTTTACAAATTTCCAAAAGAAACAAGCTGGTGCAAATGGGCCGCACCGGCTGCCCATTTAACCTCCAAGAGCCCCTTTTGTTCCATTACATAAAGAATAGTTATCCATTGACGATATGACTGTTGAACGGGTGTAATGGGCAAGACTGACTGTGTGCTAGCCACAGGTCGTGGTTTGAGTCGCAGAAGACTCCTTTTTTGTGTTAATTTTTCAGAAAAACTGAAACTCCACCTTTGCAACATCGGCAGGGGCTCTTTGTGAGACACAGAAAATCGAGGGAGTTTTCACAAAAAAATCCCCCCCCCTTTGCCTTTCAATCACCGACAGCTAGTCCCATGCCACGCTAGCATGCCTAGTTAGCGGCTCGGGCGTACACAAACGAAATTTGCATGGTATTTGTATACTAGAGCCAAGTTATTGCACCAGTTCAATGTATGCCGGAAGTTCTAGCATCAAAGTGGTCATTTGCACCAACTTCTAGCACCACCAGTGTAATTGACTCATTGTAAATCAATGATAACTTTTGTTTTTTTTAATCAAGTCGATCGACGAGAGTTGTGGGGTTCAGTGTTTCCTATTCGGCGACCTTTCCGTCAAGTAGTCGCTGAAAAACACAGGCTAGCCACAAGTGTTATATGGACGGGCCCATTTAGGGCTAGTTAGTTGCTGAAGGAACCCCTATTTTTTGAACTTTTTGGTTGGTTCCTGAAGGGTTTTGGAAACCTTCCAGATGGTTCCTCAACTGTTTTTTTCTATCTTGTTAATTGGGTTCTTTTGTCCTTTTTTCTTTTTTGTTTCAGTTTTTTTTCTTTCATCATTTTGTTTCAAAAATTCTCAAATTTCAAAAAATGTTCATAAAACTAAAAATATCCGTGTTTTCAAAGAATATTGGCAAATTTAAAATATGATCGTGATTAGCAAATGCAAATAATATTGTTTGCATAATTTATTTATTTTCGCATTTTCAAAAAAAGTTTGTGATTTTCAAAGAACTTTTCAGAATTTTTAGAAAACAATTCAAAATATTAAAATTGTGTTTTTGATTTATAAAATGTTTGGAATAATCAAAAAGTGTTAGAAATTTTTTAATTGTTTGGGATTTTGAAAAAAAAATCATATTTTTCAAAATAAAATTTTGATTTTAAATTATTTTGAAATTGTAAAAAATGTTCGTGTTTTCAAAGCTTGTTGTCAATTGTTTTCCTAAAAAAATCACAACAATAAATCAGGTCAGTTCGCTATACTGCCTCGCTCCAGTTTGCTACAGTAGTCAGTTCAATATGTGTCAGTGTTCGTCTGGTTTTGCTACAGTACCTTGTTTCAAGCTAGCTTCACTGCATGCACGAGTTGGCCGACCGTCTGTGTGTTTCCCCGCCAATCACCCGCAAAGGGCAGCAGATAGTACATGGGTCTTTAGCACGTTGGCCCAATCCTCTCCCTCATTTTTCTTCCATTTTTTGGACAATGGAAGGTAATGCTCAGCTTTTTCTGCCCGTATCATTGGTCTTTTTGGATGATGGACTTCCTTTTTTTAGGGGAGGACTTCCTATTTGATACTCATTGTGTGAACATGTCGAGCAAAGCCAACTACTAGGCCACCCCAAGTAGGGTAACTGATAGTTGTCCATTCGTTGACTTTCTCATTTTTTGGTTGGATATATATAATGAATTTCTCCTTTTTCTCATTTCATTTCTTTCTCCATTCTCCATTTTTACTTTTTTTTTGTTTTGTTTTTTTCCTTTTTTATAATTCAAGAATATTCTGTAAAATTCATAAAGAATTTTTATGTAGCGAACATATGTAAATCCTTGAGAATTTTCTAAATGCATTAATATTTATATAAAATAAATCTGAGGTTTTTTAAAATCTGGGGGTCAATTTTGAAATACATGTAAATCTTTAAATTTGTGAGTATTTATTAAATTCATACACTTTTTAAAAATTTGTCATAAGTTTTTTAATACACAATCATGTTTAAAATACCAAAATGTTTGCTAAATTTCTGGTTTTTGAAAAAATATTAGTGATCATTTTTGGAATTCATATTCATTTTTTAAAGTCAAGAACATTTTTCAATGTAAGAATTTTTAATTCATGATTTTTTTGGCAGATTTTGGGAATAAATCTAACATTGAAAATATGAGAAAACCATTTGAAAATAGGAAGAAAACAAAAAAACCTAAGACAAAACCATTGGAAAACCGTATGAAGTGAGGAGAACAATACAGGTGCTTGAACTGGGCTAGCCCACAGAATTCATGCACGTGTGTTTGGTCGTCAAATTGAATCATAGTGTGTCATAGACGGGGTGTTTGAAGTGACCTTGGGCCTTGTAGACACAACAACAGTCCATATACAAAAGAGAAAACTTAGAAAATTAACATAAAAGGGGAATAAAGAAGAGTCCCAAGGACCATGGGCCTTCTTGCCGTCCATTATTTCACTCCTCCTTGTCAATGGCCTCTTGGTGCTCCCACATCTCGTTCCTCGGCTATCACTTCATGTACTTTAGTTCCTTTTTTCTTCTACTTCTTGTGAGTTACTTTGCATTCATTTGACTTATGCATCGTTTTTTTCATAGGTGAAATGGCTCATCATGGTTCTCCCTAATTGTTCGACAATGCATAAATGTCATTGAGCAAGTCGACGGGTGTGTGTGATTGAGACCAAGTAGACATTCAAAGCCTTTTTTAGAACTTCACAAGCTTTATTGATCAACATTAACAAACATAGGGGTCCATAGGGACCGAGGCAGTTGCCCAATCCATAGGTGGTAACCATGATCAAGAGAAAGGGGTTACTTAGCAATATTATGAGCTTCAGCATTGGACTCCCACACTTCAGAAATGTCTAAGTTGTAACTGCTGAATGCTCTTTCCCATAGTAAACTTTAGATCATCTGTACCAACACCATGAATAGAAGCATGGGACATGTTTCCGATCAGCACGGTTGCAGTCCTTGTGACCTGATAAGAAAAAAACATGGAGATATCAAAACACACATGTATATTGGCACTCATGTCAATCCACTAAGCATAATAATGACATATTGAAAGAATCAATAGGAAATTTACCACAATGGTCATGGAGAGATCAACCATCTTGTCGCCAGCAACACTCAAAACAACACATGCAAAAAAGGCGTCTGTAGCCTAGAAAAATTGCTCTGTTTGCGAGTTAGTGGTCCCTCCGGTATGCCCTTGGAAGCATCAAAATAGTTCATGGTGGTTAACCAAAGAACTACCCTGACATGCCATCTCTTGTAATTCACATCCTTGGACGTGGCAGGTTTGAGGGTTGCGGGAAAAGCAATTGGAGAAAACTGCCTAAACAAATCAGGTTTTTGGATTGTTGAAGAGCTATTTCCCATTAAGTTTAATTCAAAAAAATAGACCAAACATGAAATCATAATAGAAATGATAATTGGTTCCAGTAACAAAGTACTGAACAAGTCGTGCAATTGGGTAAATAAGCGAGAAGCATCGTATCAATGTCTATTCCTAGTAGTCCAAACACAATCCCTAGTTGGAGGGACAAGAACACATATAGTGTGGTGAAAGAAGAGGAATTTGTGTTAGTAGCCATATCGCCGAAGAGATTGTTGGTGTCGGGGAAGTGGTCGTGCGCATCCATATGGTGGAGAAGAATCTAGAAGTCGCACGAGAACGATCCCCAAAAAACTTCAACGCCTGTCTCTCTTACATGATCACAAGTCAGTCTTTCGGAGCCATGTTATCACAACGCGGCACACACAAAGAAGCAAATGGGAAAGCACTAGGTGGCACATAGCTCTGAAACCGAAGTGGCAGTGTTGGTGGAAGAGAAGCAACCTATAGACTCTAGAAGGCTACACTTATAGAGACAAAGAGGAGAGTGAAACAGCCACAACCATTTAGGCTCGTTTTTCAGTAGTACGAAAATGTTTCGACGCCTTTATTGCGTGATAAAAAGATAAAAAACACATACATATGCCATGAAAAATCACTAAACTGGCCCTTTGGCTAAAGTTCAGCACAAAATGGCCCTCTTTTGAAAAAAATTCATAAAATGGCCCTACACGCATGACGCCTGCACCAGGGGCGCCATGCTAGATATCATAACGCCTCGGTCAGGGGCGCCATATTGGTCAGCGCTGACTTGCCACGTTGGCAGGGCTTGCCACCATGGCGCCCCAGGCCAGGGCGCCGTGTTGATGGTCATGACGCCCCTGCTCAGGGCGCCATGCCCCTTGCGTGAACAAAATAGAGTCTCCCCTGTTTTCCCCTCCACAAACCCTCACTTTTCCCCTTCTCCACCCCGGCCGCCCCAATCAAGCCCCTACCTAATGCCCACAAAATTTCGTGAATCGGAACTCCAAATCGGCGATTTATCCTTCCCTTCGACCCCTCAAGGTATTCTCCTATTGGGTTTCGTAGTAATTTCAAAAAAATTCCTACGCACACGCAAGATCATGTGATGCATAGCAACGAGAGGGGAGAGTGCTGTCTACATACCCACGCAGACCGACCGCGGAAGCGTTGACACAACGTAGAGGAAGTAGTCGTACGTCTTCACGATCCAACCGATCAAGCACCAAAACTACGGCACCTCCGAGTTCGAGCACACGTTCAGCTCGATGACGATCCCCGGACTCCGATCCAGCAAAGTGTCGGGGAAGAGTTCCGTCAGCACGACGGTGTGGTGACGATCTTGATGTACTACAGCAGCAGGGCTTCACCTAAACTCCGCTACAGTATTATCGAGGAATACGGTGGCTGGGGGCACCTCACACGGCTAAGGAATAGATCACGTGGATCAACTTGTCTGTTTCTGGGGTGCCTCGGCCTCAGTATATAAAGGAGCCAAGGGGGAGGGGGCGCCGGCCAGGAGGAGGGCGCAGGAGGAGTCCTACTCCTTCCAGGAGTAGGACTCCCCCCCCCCCCAATCCTAGTTGGACTAGGATTCCCCGAGGGGGAAAGAGGGAGAGGGGGGCCGGCCACCTCTCCTAGTCCTAATAGGACTAGGGGAGGGGGGAGGCGCGCGGCCACCTTGGGCTGCCCCTTTCTCCTTTCCACTAAAGCCCATTAAGGCCCATATGGCTCCCGGGGGGTTCCGGTAACCTCCCGGTACTCCGGTAAAATCCCGATTTCACCCGGAACACTTCCGATATCCAAACATAGGCTTCCAATATATCAATCTTTACGTCTCGACCATTTCGAGACTCCTCGTCATGTCCGTGATCACATCCGGGACTCCGAACAACCTTTGGTACATCAAAATGCATAAACTCATAATATAACTGTCATCGTAACCTTAAGCGTGCGGACCCTACGGGTTCGAGAACAATGTAGACATGACCGAGACACGTCTCCGGTCAATAACCAATAGCGGGACCTGGATGCCCATATTGGCTCCTACATATTCTACGAAGATCTTTATCGGTCATACCGCATAACAACATACGTTGTTCCCTTTGTCATCGGTATGTTACTTGCCCGAGATTCGATCGTCGGTATCCAATACCTAGTTCAATCTCGTTACCGGCAAGTCTCTTTACTCGTTCTGTAATACATCATCTCGCAACTAACTCATTAGTTGCAATGCTTGCAAGGCTTATGTGATGTGCATTACCGAGAGGGCCCAGAGATACCTCTCCGACAATCGGAATGACAAAACCTAATCTCGAAATACACCAACCTAACATGTACCTTTGGAGACACCTGTAGTACTCCTTTATAATCACCCAGTTACGTTGTGACGTTTGGTAGTACCCAAAGTGTTCCTCCGGTAAACGGGAGTTGCATAATCTCATAGTTATAGGAACATGTATAAGTCATGAAGAAAGCAATAGCAACATACTAAACGATCGGGTGCTAAGCTAATGGAATGGGTCATGTCAATCAGATCATTCTCTTAACGATGTGATCCCGTTAATCAAATAACAACTCATTGTTCATGGTTAGGAAACATAACCATCTTTGATTAACGAGCTAGTCAAGTAGAGGCATACTAGTGACACTCTGTTTGTCTATGTATTCACACATGTATTATGTTTCCGGTTAATACAATTCTAGCATGAATAATAAACATTTATCATGATATAAGGAAATAAATAATAACTTTATTATTGCCTCTAGGGCATATTTCCTTCAGTCTCCCACTTGCACTAGAGTCAATAATCTAGTTCACATCTCCATGTGATTTAACAGCAATAGTTCACATCACCATGTGATTAACACCCATAGTCCACATCGATATGTGACCAACACCCAAAGGGTTTACTAGAGTCAATAATCTAGTTCACATTGTTTTATGTGATTAACACCCAAAGAGTACTAAGGTGTGATCATGTTTTGCTTGTGAGATAATATTAGTCAACGGGTCTGTCACATACAGATCCGTAAGTATTTTGCGAATTATATGTCTACAATGCTCTACATGGAGCTACTCTAGCTAATTGCTCCCACTTTCAATATGTATCTAGATCGAGACTTAGAGTCATCCAGATCTGTGTCAAAACTTGCATTGACGTAACTTTTTACGACGAACCTTTTTGTCACGTCCATAATCGAGAAACATATCCTTATTTTACTAAGGATAATTCTGACCGCTGTCCAGTGATCTACTCCTAGATCACTATCGTACTCCCTTGCTAAATCAGTGCAGGGTATACAATAGATCTAGTATACAGCATGACATACTTTATAGAACCTATGGCCAAGGCATAGGGATGACTTTCATTCTCTTTCTATCTTCTGCCGTGGTTGGGTTTTGAGTCTTACTCAACTTCACACCTTGTAATACAGGCAAGAACTCTTTCTTTGACTGCTCTATTTTGAACTACTTCAAAAATTTTGTCAAGGTATGTACTCATTGAAAAAACTTATCAAGCGTCTTGATCTATCTTTATAGATCTTGAAGCTCAATATGTAAGCAGCTTCACTGAAGTCTTTCTTTGAAAAAACTCCTTTCAAATACTCCTTTATGCTTTACAGAATAATTCTACATTATTTCCGATCAACAATATGTCATTCACATATACTTATCAGAAATGCTGTAGTGCTCCCACTCACTTTCTTGTAAATATAGGCTTCACCGCAAGTCTGTATAAAACTATATGCTTTGATCAACTCATCAAAGCGTATATTCCAAGTCCGATATGTTTGTACCAGTCCATAGATTGATTGCTGGAGCTTGCATATTTTGTTAACACCTTTAGGATCGACAAAACCTTCTAGTTGCATCGTATACAACTCTTCTTTAATAAATCCATTAAGGAATGCAGTTTTGTTTATCCATTTGCCAGATTTCATAAAATGTGGCAATTGCTAACATGATTCGAACAGACTTAAGCATAGATACGAGTGAGAAACTCTCATCGTAGTCAACACCTTGAACTTGTCGAAAACCTTTTGCGACAATTCTAGCTTTGTAGATAGTAACACTACTATCAGCGTCCGTCTTCCTCTTGAAGATCCATTTATTTTCTATGGCTTGCCGATCATCGGGCAAATCCATCAAAGTCCATACTTTGTTCTCATACATGGATCATATCTCAGATTTCATGGCCTCAAACCATTTTGCGGAATCTGGGCTCATCATCGCTTCCTCATAGTTCGCAAGTTCGTCATGGTCTAGTAACATGACTTCCAGAATAGGATTACCGTACCACTCTGGTCCGGATCTCACTCTGGTTTACCTACGAGATTCGGTAGTAACTTGATCTGAAGTTTCATGATCATCATCATTAGCTTCCTCACTAATTGGTGTAGGTGTCACAGAAACCGGTTTCTGTGATGTACTACTTTCCAATAAGGGAGGAGGTACAGTTACCTCATTAAGTTCTACTTTCCTCCCACTCACTTCTTTCGAGAGAAACTCCTTCTCCAGAAAGTTTCCGAATTTAGCAATAAAATTCTTGCCTTCGGATCTGTGATAGAAGGTGTACCCAACAATCTCCTTTGGGTATCCTATGAAGACATATTTCTCCGATTTGGGTTTGAGCTTATCAGGTTGAAACTTTTTCACATAAGCATTGCAACCTCAAACTTTAAGAAACGACAGCTTAGGTTTCTTGCTAAACCATAGTTCATACGGTGTCGTCTCAACGGATTTAGATGGTGCCCTATTTAACGTGAATGCAGCTGTCTCTAATGCATAACCCTAAAACGATAGTGGTAGATCGGTAAGATACATCATAGATTGCACTATATCCAATAAAGTACGGTTATGACGTTCGGACACACCATTACATTGTGGTGTTCCAGGTGGCATGAGTAGTGAAACTATTTCACATTATTTTTAACTGAAGGCCAAAATCGTAACTCAAATACTCTTCTCCACGATCAGATTTATTTTCTTGTTACGATGATTTTCAACTTCACTCTGAAATTCTTTGAACTTTTCAAATGTTTCAGACTTATGTTTCATTAAGTAGATATACTCATATCTGCTCAAATCATCTGTGAAGATCAGAAAATAATGATACTTGTCGCGAGCCTCAATATTCATCAGACCATATACATCAGTATGTATGATTTCCAACAAATCCGTTGCTCGCTCCATTGTTCCGAAGAACAGAGTCTTAGTCATCTTGCCCATGAGGCATGGTTCGCAAGCATCAACTGATTCATAATCAAGTGATTCCAAAAGCCCATCAGCATGGAGTTTCTTCATGCGCTTTACACCAATATGACCTAAACAACAGTGCTACAAATAAGTTGCACTATCATTATTAACTTTGCATCTTTTGGTTTCAATATTATGATTATGTGTATCACTACGATCGAGATCCAACGAACTATTTTCATTGGGTGTGTAACCATATAAGGTTTATTCATATAAACAGAACAACAATTTATTCTCTTACTTAAATGAATAACCGTATTACAATAAACATGATCAAATCATATTCATGCTCAACGCAAACACCAAATAACACTTATTTAGGTTCAACACTAATCTCAAAATTATAGGGAGTGTGCGATGATGATCATATCAATCTTGCAACCACTTCCAACACACATCGTCACTTCACCCTTAACTAGTCTCTGTTTATTCTGCAACTCCCGTTTCGAGTTACTAATCATAGCAACTGAACTAGTATCAAATACTGAGGGTTTGCTATAAACACTAGTAAAGTACACCAATAACATGTATATCAAATATACTTATGTTCACTTTGCCATCCTTCTTATCCGCCAATCACTTGGGGTAGTTCCGCTTCCAGTGACCAGTCCCTTTGTAGTAGAAGCACTTAGTCTCAGGCTTAGGACCAGACTTGGGCTTCTTCACTTGAGCAGCAACTTGCTTGCTGTTTTTCTTGAAGTTCCCCTTCTTCCCTCTGCCCTTTTCTTGAAACTAGTGATCTTGTCAACCATCAACACTTGATGTTTTTCTTGATTTCTATCTTCGCTGATTTCAGCATCACGAAGAGCTTGGGAGTTGTTTCCGTTATCCCTTGCATATTATAGTTCATCACGAAGTTCTACTAACTTGGTGATGGTGACTAGAGAATTCTGTCAATCACTATCTTATCTGGAAGATTAACTCCCACTTGATTCAAGCGATTGTAGTACCCAGACAATCTGAGCACATGCTCACTAGTTGAGCGATTCTCCTCCATCTTTTAGCTATAGAACTTGTTGGAGACTTCATATCTCTCAACTCGGGTATTTGCTTGAAATATTAACTTCAACTCCTGGAACATCTCATATGGTCCATGACGTTCAAAACGTCTTTGAAGTCCCGATTCTAAGCCGTTAAGCATGGTGCACTTAAAGCATCAAGTAGTCATCATATTGAGCTAGCCAAATGTTCATAACGTCTGCATCTGCTCCTGCAATAGGTCTGTCACCTAGCGGTGCATCAAGGACATAATTCTTCTGTGCAGCAATGAGGATAAACCTCAGATCACGAATCCAATCTGCATCATTGCTACTAACATCTTTCAACACAATTTTCTCTAGGAACATATCAAAATAAACATATGAAAGCAACAACGCGAGCTATTGATCTACAACATAGATATGCTAATACTACCAGGACTAAGTTCATGATAAATTAAAGTTCAATTAATCATATTACTTAAGAACTCCCACTTAGATGGACATCCCTCTAATCTTCTAAGTGATCACGTGATCCAAATCAACTAAACCATAACCGATCATCACGTGAGATGGATTAGTCTTCAATGGTGAACATCATTATGTTGATCATATCTATATATGATTCACGCTTGACCTTTCGGTCTCTGTGTTCCGAGGCCATATCTGCATATGCTAGGCTCGTCAAGTATAACCCGAGTATTCTGCGTGTGCAAAACTGGCTTGCACCCGTTGTAGATGGACGTAGAGCTTATCACACCCGATCATCACGTGGTGTCTGGGCACGATGAACTTTGGCAACGGTGCATACTCAGGGAGAACACTTCTTGATAATTTAGTGAGAGATCATCTTATAATGCTACCGTCAATCAAAGCAAGATAAGATGCATAAAACATCACATGCAATCAATATAAGTGATATGATATGGCCATCATCATCTTGTGCCTGTGATCTCCATCTCCGAAGCACCGTCATGATCACCATTGTCACCGGCGCGACATCTTGATCTCCATCGTAGCATCGTTGTCGTCTCGCGAATCTTATGCTTCCACGACTATCACTACCGTTTAGTAATAAAGTAAAGCATTACATCGCAATTGCATTGCATACAATAAAGCGACAACCATATGGCTCCTGCCGGTTGCCGATAACTCGGTTAAAAAACATGATCATCTCATACAATAAAATTCAGCATCATGCCTTGACCATATCACATCACAACATGCCCTGCAAAAACAAGTTAGACGTCCTCTACTTTGTTGTTGCAAGTTTTACGTGGCTGCTACGGGCTTAAGCAAGAACCAATCTCACATACGCATAAAAACCACAACGATAAAAATATTATACATAAAGACAATGATTAGTAAATAAAAACATTTCAATATACAGCCATGTATTATATAAAAATGTTTAGTAAATAAGGTCATTTAAATGTTTTTTAATAGAAACTAATTAATAAAAAAATACATTTGCAGATTATATTTAAATTTCACAAAATTTGCATATAATTATTGAAATGTTTGTAATTATACAAACATTTTTATGTGTATGCATATAATTTTATTACACAACCATTGTTTTTCAAAATTGTAACTACTAATATTCACATTGCATTGCTTTAAATTATACAAACATTTTTATAATACATAACAATTATTTTAAATACATGAATATTTTTAAAATAGTACTTGTGTTTTTAAAAGCAAGTTATTTCATTTGTATGTTATCTTAATACAGAGATCAGAATTTACATACCTTTTACAAATTTCCAAAAGAAACAAGCTGGTGCAAATGGGCCGCACCGGCTGCCCATTTAACCTCCAAGAGCCCCTTTTGTTCCATTACATAAAGAATAGTTATCCATTGACGATATGACTGTTGAACGGGTGTAATGGGCAAGACTGACTATGTGCTAGCCACATGTCGTGGTTTGAGTCGCAGAAGACTCCTTTTTTGTGTTAATTTTTCAGAAAAACTGAAACTCCACCTTTGCAACATCGGCAGGGGCTCTTTGTGAGACACAGAAAATCGAGGGAGTTTTCACAAAAAAATCCCCCCCCTTTGCCTTTCAATCACCGACAGCTAGTCCCATGCCACGCTAGCATGCCTAGTTAGCGGCTCGGGCGTACACAAACGAAATTTGCATGGTATTTGTATACTAGAGCCAAGTTATTGCACCAGTTCAATGTATGCCGGAAGTTCTAGCATCAAAGTGGTCATTTGCACCAACTTCTAGCACCACCAGTGTAATTGACTCATTGTAAATCAATGATAACTTTTGTTTTTTTTAATCAAGTCGATCGACGAGAGTTGTGGGGTTCAGTGTTTCCTATTCGGCGACCTTTCCGTCAAGTAGTCGCTGAAAAACACAGGCTAGCCACAAGTGTTATATGGACGGGCCCATTTAGGGCTAGTTAGTTGCTGAAGGAACCCCTATTTTTTGAACTTTTTGGTTGGTTCCTGAAGGGTTTTGGAAACCTTCCAGATGGTTCCTCAACTGTTTTTTTCTATCTTGTTAATTGGGTTCTTTTGTCCTTTTTTCTTTTTTGTTTCAGTTTTTTTTCTTTCATCATTTTGTTTCAAAAATTCTCAAATTTCAAAAAATGTTCATAAAACTGAAAATATCCGTGTTTTCAAAGAATATTGGCAAATTTAAAATATGATCGTGATTAGCAAATGCAAATAATATTGTTTGCATAATTTATTTATTTTCGCATTTTCAAAAAAAGTTTGTGATTTTCAAAGAACTTTTCAGAATTTTTAGAAAACAATTCAAAATATTAAAATTGTGTTTTTGATTTATAAAATGTTTGGAATAATCAAAAAGTGTTAGAAATTTTTTAATTGTTTGGGATTTTGAAAAAAAAATCATATTTTTCAAAATAAAATTTTGATTTTAAATTATTTTGAAATTGTAAAAAATGTTCGTGTTTTCAAAGCTTGTTGTCAATTGTTTTCCTAAAAAAATCACAACAATAAATCAGGTCAGTTCGCTATACTGCCTCGCTCCAGTTTGCTACAGTAGTCAGTTCAATATGTGTCAGTGTTCGTCTGGTTTTGCTACAGTACCTTGTTTCAAGCTAGCTTCACTGCATGCACGAGTTGGCCGACCGTCTGTGTGTTTCCCCGCCAATCACCCGCAAAGGGCAGCAGATAGTACATGGGTCTTTAGCACGTTGGCCCAATCCTCTCCCTCATTTTTCTTCCATTTTTTGGACAATGGAAGGTAATGCTCAGCTTTTTCTGCCCGTATCATTGGTCTTTTTGGATGATGGACTTCCTTTTTTTAGGGGAGGACTTCCTATTTGATACTCATTGTGTGAACATGTCGAGCAAAGCCAACTACTAGGCCACCCCAAGTAGGGTAACTGATAGTTGTCCATTCATTGACTTTCTCATTTTTTGGTTGGATATATATAATGAATTTCTCCTTTTTCTCATTTCATTTCTTTCTCCATTCTCCATTTTTACTTTTTTTTTGTTTTGTTTTTTTCCTTTTTTATAATTCAAGAATATTCTGTAAAATTCATAAAGAATTTTTATGTAGCGAAAAAAAATATAACCATCATCTAACTTTAAGCGTGCGGACCCTACGGGTTCGAGAACTATGTAGACATGACCGAGACACGTCTCCGGTCAATAACCAATAGCAGAACATGGATGCTCATATTGTCTCCCACATATTCTACGAAGATTTTTATCGGTCAAACCGCATAACAACATATGTTGTTCCCTTTGTCATCGGTATGTTACTTGCCCGAGATTCGATCGTCGGTATCTCAATACCTAGTTCAATCTCGTTACCGGCAAGTCTCTTTACTCATTACGTAATGCATCATCCCGTAACTAACTCATTAGCTACATTGCTTGCAAGGCTTATAGTGATGTGCATAAAGGCCTTGCCTGGTTGGGGCTGAACGGGGTCAGCTGTAGTGTATCACTATATGCCACTTGACCGGTCATTGTACAACATAAATAATTCAAGTTTTTCGCAGATTCCTTGCCTGGTCGGGGCCGAACGAGATCTGCTGTAGTGTATCAGTGTAAGCAATTCTTGTGTGTGTTTTCTTGCACTTTTTGGTCATGATTCTACAATTCTCCTTACGGACTTGCTTATGGTATTCTTGATTTACTAGATCCAATGGTAAGCTATTCTCAGTTTTTATTAAGGCTTGGTCATGAATTGATGGAATGCTACAAAATAGGCTGAAGGTATTTGTAGTCTATCCTTTTACACTCTCCATCCTTCCAGGCATTTTGGTTTTACAATTCGATTTGCTCATGTGCATGATACTGCAATGCATACGTTTATTTGTTAAAGTAGTCCATGTTGTCTCTGTAAAGTGAGTTTTGTGCGTAAGCACACCGCATGAGAGGTCCTAGATAAACCACTTGATATTATAAGTGATTAGTTTATAGGAATTTCTAGGCAATGAAGAAGCTAAGAAGGTTGCTGACAAGGTGTTCCATTGATCTGACCTTTAAGCTTTGCTTTCTTACTTGGCAGTCTCTATTATCTATTGTGTGTTTAAGCGAAATGTTTAAATCCTTGGACACAATTAACAATGGGATAATTAGTCTTGAAAAAGTAAGGGTATGTTTACGCTTATTATGATTGGGAGCGGCATTTTAACAGGTGTAATCCCGTTGCAACGCACATGCATATGTGCTAGTATTTTTTTAAGTTTGTTACATTTCAAGAATAAAAATAAAATAGCAGAATGAGTCCTTACTTTTCAATTTGTAAATTTAAATGAGAAGATGGAGCTAATCCGGATCGGATCTCATTTCAGTTGATATGCCAACTTAATAAAACACTGTGCCAATAATAAAAAAACCACAGTAAGCTCAAACGAAAAGTACATCACATGCATGGTATACTTGTGTGGTTATTACTTTCTTTCCCACGCCTAGGATGAAAATCCTGACTCCTTTGATGGCTAGAATTAACCTTTATTTTATAGTGGCTACATACGGGTAACATAAATTTACTTAGAAGATTTTGTTCCGTTACATGCATGATTTTGGAACTAACCATAATTTCTCCTTCAGGCGCACAGTGAGTCCAAACACCTCTGTCATATCAATGTCTTTCCTCTCAACCCCTATTGGCAGTTCCCAGTCGAAATGGTACATCAAGTTTGCCAACATAAGCTCAACAGTCATGATTCCAAGGTTTATACCAGGGCATATCCTGCGTCCTGCCCCGAACGGCAAGAGTTTAAAATTACTCCCTACAAAGTTGACATGCACATCACGGCCTTCCTCTGTAAATCTTTCAGGTATGAATTCTTCACTTTCCTCCCATGAGCTAGAGTCTCTACCAATGGCCCATACATTGACAAAGACATGCGTCCCAGCAGGAATCATGTACCCATCGATGCTGCAGTCAGCCATGGCAAGGTGTGGAGCAAGTAAAGGTGCAACAGGATGAAATCGGAATGACTCCTTTAGGACTGCTCTTAGGTATGTCATACTGCTAATGTCGGCTTCATCAACAATTTCCTGTCCCTGGGGTACGATACTCCTTACCTCGTCTTGTAGCTTCCCAATCAGGCGGGGCCTCCTCATGAGCTCAGCCATTGTGAATTCGAGGGTGTTAGATGATGTGTCAGTTAAACCGAAAAATACATCCTGTGGATATCAATTAATTAGTACACTATAATAATTTTTATTTGTAATAATCTGGAAGGTATTATATTTACTTACGGTTAGGAGAGCTTTCATCTGCTCTCTTGTGAGACCATACTCGAGCTGAACAGACAAGAGAATATCGACGAAATTACTACCCTGGTTATCTAACACTGACTTGTCCTTGTTCTCATGATAATCGATCACCTTGTCCAGCAGATCGGCCCATCTATGCCTTAGTCTCTCAGCCTTTGCACGGACTGTCCTTTTAAGCAGTCCTACCCTAGACAATGTTGGGAAGTACTCCTCCACCTTGAACCCTCCTAGCAGCAGTGACGTATCATTGGTGAGGTCTTGGAACAACTTGCTCTGTCCTTCTTTTAGGAAGAATTCTCCGGACACGATGTGACATGCCATGTCATATGTGAATGTCTTGAGCAGCTCACTCATGTCCACCACACCAACGACTGCGGCGGCCTCATGAATCTTGGCCATCACCATGCTCACCTATGATGGCATGCACAATTGTTAGCAGAGGGCACAATGAAAGTGAATTTTATTTATTTTGTTTCTGACATGGTAAGTTTCTGAAAATGCTAAGAAGATTACCAACAAGGCTTGACAGTAGTAAATCATTGAATAAAAAGGGACGTCCTATCTGATGGTAACTGACATATTAACTAGAAAAAATCAAGCTCCCAATTTTTTTTAGAAATGTGGAATATCCTAACTAGTGGATGTTGTTTATTCATCAGTTAACTGGAGACCGTCTAAGCCCTGACCTCTCTTTTCTTGATTGTTGCTGGTGTTGAGTAGTATGAGCGTTTCCACGTTCCTATGTCTGATGGATTTTCAAGCCATGACCTTTCCTCTCGCAATTGCTAGGACCTCGGTGTGCCAATTGGATTGAGTTGGTTTCGAGACGAGAGTAGTTTTCCAGCTCCCGGGTACCTAGGCACCCTCTATGAACATTAAAATCAAAACAAATAGGAAAAAATCTAAAACTTTGCAGAATCAAAGATGGTCAAACTTTGTAGGCGCTTGCCAGTTTTCATACCAAAAAACCATTCGAGGAGCTCTACACACGAAAAAGATCTCAGTGCTTGAAGTTTTGAGCATTTTTAGCACTGAAATCTGAAACTCGTTCATACACCTTTCTCTACATAATATTTTGGCATGAAAACTTGCAAGAACCTACAAAGTTTGATCATCTTTGATGTTACAAAGTTTCAGATTTTTTTTTTATTTTACTATTGGTAGACGGTGCCTAGGCACCGGGAGCTGTCACACCTTTCTATTTTGAGATTTCTTAATGAAGCACAAGCTATATTATTTACCCTCATGATCTATGGATAGCTTTTCTTTCAAATTATGTTAAATATTAATTAAATATGATGATATATTTTTGTCCGACGGACCTGCACTACGCCGCCTTGTGGATAGACAGACCAGCCCATTTTCTAATTTTCTTCTGGTCAACTCGCCATCTAATTTTGATTTTTAACAATCCACAATTTTCTTCATCATCTTAAATATTAAGTTTTTTTGGTTTGGAAAGGATGAAGTTTATGCATTTTTCAATTTTATGTCTTCATAATGTGTTTCACGCCGAGATATTAAAAATAATTCTATCAAATGTGGTGTGGCGAAAACTAGAAAGTCATTGAAAGTTACCTCCTCCATGACGGCGCTGCGGAAAGACTGCACCTTTCTAACGCTCAGCATGTGGTTGGTGAGGAGCTTCCTTGCCTGCCGCCAGCCTTGGCCATATGGCGCAAAGCCGATGTTGGACGAGCCGTACATGAGGATGTCCGTGACCATGGAGTGTGGCCGTGATGCCAAGACATGGTCGTGCGTGCGCAGCACGGCCTCTGCGGCACGCGGCGACGATACGACGAGCGTTGGCACGGCGCCGAGACGGAGGAGCATCACGTCAGGGCCATACTTCCTGGCGAGGCTGCGGAGCGAGACGTGCGGGAGCGAGCCGAGGAGGCGCAGGTGGCCGATGATGGGCAGCGCCGGTGGTGATGGCGGGAGTCTGCCTGCAAGCTGTTGCCTTTTTCCTGACTTCCAAGTGAACCAGTAATAAAACACAAACAAGAGGAAGAGCGGGAAGAGGAATAGAAACCATCCCGTCGGAAGCGTCTCTAGCATGACGAGATCTGCCATGGGAAGTTAATGTCTAGCACAGCACTTTCAGAAGCTATGCGGCGCAATTGTTCTTCTGAACCAGCTTAGTTTTATCATCGCAAACTCGATCAGTTGCTTATAAGCTAGCCAGGCAGAGTACTTGAAACGACAACCGCTGTGGGGTGCACTGAACTTGGAGCAATTAGTTAGGCGACAACGTAGCTTTCATTCTTAAAAACATACTGTACAAGGTAGTCTTTGGGTCTTGGTTACATGTTTTATGAACTTTCTGTGACCGCTCAAAAAAGAAAAAGTGGAAAATATAAGGGACCGGTTAGGGACAAGTTGGCTGAAAAAATAATTTGGGCACGTCCACTTTTCTCAGTGCAGCAAAATCAAAATCGACTTGCAATTATTTGGGCCAGTAAATTTTCTAGAGGAGCACTCGACTCTTTGCAACCACCAAACGGAAGCCTACTAAATACATGGGCATGGTCTGAAACATAACAGAAATTGACCCAATACCTGTTAAGACACAAGGCAAAAATAAAAATAAATGAACAGAAATAAAGGGAACAAAATAGGAAGTTTCCTAAAGAAGAATGAATTAGTGGCGTTGGTATTACCCGTTATGAAGAAAGAAAATAAAAAATTACAAAAATTACACACAATTTACATAGAAATTGCGCATTTTACATTAGCAAAAAATACACACATATAATACAACCGCTGGAGCTCTCGGCGCAATTGTTCTTCGGAACCAGCTTAGTTTATCATCACAAGCTCGATCGGTTGCTTATAAGCTAGTCAAGCAGAGTACTAAAACCAACAACCACTGTGGGGTGCACTGAACTTGGAGCAATTAATAAGGCGACAACGTAGCATTCATTCCTACACACATAGATCAATCAAGGATATAAATAGTTCAAACAATAAAAATTTAAAAAAAATAACAAGAAGTAATTCAATTTAAAAATGCAGTTAATTAAAAGATAAATATTATTCAGAGGATAAAGTTCAAACATAAAACTAATGGTTTCCAGTATAAATACGCGTATGCTTCAGAAAATTACTGAGTAGTTACACGTGCGCTTATTAATGTCGAAGTTGTGGATGCATCTCTAGAAAGTTGACAACATGCTCTGGAACATGTACCTTAGGCCTCTAAATATAAGAGGTATGGCGAGCATCGTCAGCCTCATCCTCGACAATATATTATGCATGATCGTAGAACAAGTCATCACCTCCCACAACGTCTCAAGTTCCCACCTATTTGCAGCTCCACAAACAATAACCCAACGAGGTTGGAGCACTCGAAATGACCCCTCCACATCCTTCCTAGCAGCTCCTTGCATTTATGCCAAGAGAAAACTTTTGCTACCTAGGCTCGGGGATAGTCATCATAAACTGCTGCCAGTAAGGATACATACTATCGGCAAGGTAGTACCCCATGATGTAATCATGGCCATTGACGGTGTAGTTGCACGACAGAGCATCTCGGCCCATCACAAGGTCTCTTAAACATCAGAGATCGCTGAAGCACGTTAATATCATTGTGAGACCCTGGCACAAAGAAAGCATGCCAAATCCAAAAGTCGTTTGATGCCACTGCTTCAAATATGACATGTTTGATGTGACCTTGGTACTAGTAGAGAAATGCCTAAACACATCCTATGCTAGTGGCGCGCCACACACTAGCCACTGGTATTATTCAAAATAAATGTGGCGTGGCCAAAATTGTGGTGTGCTAAAATATGCCCATGCCACTAGTAAGCTAGCCCCAGGGGTGGGACATGGCCCGAGTTACTAGTGGCATGCCAACATATAACAATGGCACTACTGATGTGTTGTTGGTGGTGTGCGAATAGTTTGCATGCCACTGGTATCAGCCAACTCAATTAAAAAAAAACGCCGACAAAATTTACTAGTGGCATGTGGCCTAGAAGCGACGCCACCAGGCCCGACCCAAAACCAAGCCCGACCTAGCCCGCTGTCCTCCTCGTCCTTCATTCTGTCTCGCGTCTCTCACCCGACTCTCTCACTAGTGACAATACATTTTCCCAAAGAATATACACTTCTCTTTTTGCGAGATCAGAGAGAACAAACTTTAGCTATGTGATGTTCACTCTAGAAGGTGGAGGTCAGACTGATCGACAGTAATATAAGAGAAATGGTAATTCGATTCCGATTCTTTGCTCTTCAATCATGCATCACAAGAGCTATGCATGGATGTCAGTTAGCGAGCAATATGCATGTGTAATAACCAGTCAACCAATAGTTTGAGCGTGGGTAAGTCAGTCAACATCTCCCGCATGCTCATGGAAGCACAGGACTGAGACTAGCATGAGCCGTTGCCTGCAGCTAGTGCGTGTGTGGAAGAGAATGGATCCGGACACTCATGCATCATGTGCCACCTGCAGGCTGCAGCTAATGCGTGTGTGGATGAGAATGGCTCCGGACAGTGAACGTACGGGTCGACGGACACCCACAGAAAGAAAGGAAACAAAAAAAACAGAGGAAAGCATTGAAAAGCAAGAAAGAAAAAACCGAAGAAAAGAAAAGAAGAAATATGTGTAAAAGACGGTTCTTTTCCTTCTAGTAGGTCGCGTCCTACATATTGTACACGGACTCGATGTTGGCGCAGTGGCTAAGAGTGCTACCAAGCAACGAGGAGATCCCAAAACCGGTCCCTCGCGCGCACCTATTTTTAACTATTTTGTCGAAAATATGCGCTAGTGGGCCAGCCCGATTATCTAGCACTCGATGAGAGAGGTCCTTCTGCCTCGCTGAATGTGAGGTATAGCACTCGTGCAATTTCAGAGTAAAATAAAAAATTCGGATATGACGCTAAAAACCTCGAGGAAGCTTGAAGTGGGCCTTAGAAAAAAATAAGCTACCTAATGTGGGCCCTCTAGGGAGCAAGGATTGGTGACTAGCGTCCTTCTCTAGCCGAACTGCGCTAAGCCCCTCCGCCCCCCCCCCCCCCCCCCCCTCTATCTCTGTGTGAAATGAGGGCACTAGATAATGGGGCTCAGTGGACTCTTGTCCACAAACACGTCCGGACGTGTGGGCGGACAGTAGCCAATGGAGCCCATATTTCTGCCTGGGCAACGACGTCCTCATTTCCATGCATTCCCATACACATAGATGTAAAAAAAATCAGCAATAAATAATTCAAATTAAAAATGCATAGTTAATTCAGACATAAATACCATTCAGAGGATAACGCTCAAATAGAAAACTAATGGTTTCCTACATGAATCCAGATATGCTTCACAAGATCATCGAGTAGTTACACATGCGGTTATTAATGTCGAAGTTTTTGACGCATCTATAGAAAGATGACGATATGCTCTGGATTTTCTTTTAGGAGGCGAACATGTATAAAATATCAGAGGTATGGCGAGCATCGTCAGCCTCTTCCTTTACATTTATGTTATGCATGATCATACAACAAGCCATCACTGTCCACAGCATCTCAAGATCCCATATATTTGCAGCTCCACGAACAATACCCCAACGAAGTTGGAGCACTCGAAATGCCAACCGCAAGGTCTCTTTAACAACGGAGATCGCTGAAGCATGTTGATATCATTGTGAGACCCTGGCATGCCAAATCCGTAAGTCATGTGGCGTGGCTTCTAGTCCGCATGCCACTAGTACATTTTTTCTCAAAGAGTACACACATTTTTTTGGCGGGATCAAATAAACAAACTTTAGCTATGTGACGCTCACTCTAGAAGGTGGAGGTCAGAATGATCGACAGACGACAGTACTATAAGAGAAAGGGTAATTGGATTCCGATTCTTTGCCCTTAAATCACGGATCACACGAGCTATGCATGTGTAATAACTAGTCAACCAATGGTTTGAGCGTTGGTAACTCGTCAACATCTCCCTCATGCTCTTGGAAGCACAGTACTGAGACTAGCAGGAGCCGTTGCCTGCAGCTAGTGCAGAATGGATCCGGACACTCGTCCATCATGGGCTACATACCTGCAGCTAGTGCGTGTGTGGAAGAGAATGGATGCGAAGACTCGTGCATCATGTGCTACCTGCAGCTAGTGCGTTTCTGTAGAGGAGAATGGCTCCGGACAGTGAACGTACGGGTCGACGGATACCCACGGAAACCCGGACAGCCTCAGTGCAAAATTCCAAAGCAAGACCGAACTGGCATCGGTATCAAATTTTGGCATGGCCAAGAGACTGCAGACAGGAGCAGTTGCCTCGGTTGGCTCCCATGAATAACACATTTTAGTGATGATACTTCCAGGAGTTTACTTCTGTCGAGTTCTTAATTTCTCTAACCTCTAAGCTCAGTTCAAAGCTAGGACACTTATTTTGAATCGGAGGAAGTAACATTTAGAGCATTTACAACTGGATACAACAAATCCGACCCTTCAAATGCCCGTGGACGCCGGGCAGTGACCGATGAGACCTCAAATTAGCGTTTCCAGAACCAGATACCTCAATTACGAATCCTCAAATCCATACAATTACATGCACATGAAACCTAAACTTCAGCGGACGTTGTCCGACAGCTGGCTGCGCCCCTTGAAATGTCGGTGCGATCGTCGACGAGGTATAGTAGGACATGGGACATGCACCGGCTCACGGGACTCGAGGCGCCGCCATCTCCCATGCCCTACTCTTCCTTGCCGGAGGTCGTCACCTGCACGTTGCCGATCAAAGTGAGGTCGACGATGGATCCGTCATGGTCAGAGGCCAAGAAATCCACCACGAGGCGGTTGCGGCACCTGGGGTTGTCCGCCATTTGAGGCGAGTATGAGGCGGCTGGCTGTAGATGCTCTTACTTCTGATGTTGAAACTTTCTGATAATAGACGGTTGTGTGCAACAATCGATAGAGGCCGGAAATGAGAAGGATTTCCATAAAACTCTGATGGTTCCTTCTCTGAATGAAGGAAAGACTCCATGTGAGCTAGCTCAGCAAAGGCCTTCTCTGACTATGCCAATCTGGAAGAGCTCCTGTAGATGATCAAGTGAAGAACGTCTCTAACTGAGTATCCAACATTCACTTAATTTGCTCTCCAGAATGCATTGAACATGCATGAGGCGACATGAATGGTATATGTGGCCACGTGGGGCAATGAAAGGAGTCACTAATTGATTAAATAACTAGTACGTCAAGGATCCTGGCTCCCCGGCTGTCCTATAAATACCCGCACAACTAACCAACAAAGATGCACCAAGCAAGAGTGTCTTCAAACACAACTGTTAAAACATCTGTCCATTACCTATCAGTTCCACAAATTGCCTTCTATCCTACTTCATATAACACCCTGCCCAGCTCATGCAATATGGCTCTTGGTACTCTGGTTATCATGGTCACCATGCTGGTGTATTTTCTCTGGAAAAATAAAAGAGTGCTATTGTCCCAGAAGCAACGGGGGCGACGATGCAGGCTGCCCCCGGGGCCTGCGGCACTGCCCATCATTGGCAACATGCATCAGGTGATTCTGAGCAAGCCGGCGGTGTTCCGATGGATCCATGGCCTGCTCAAGGAGATGACACAGACATCATGTGCCTCCGTCTCGGAGCTACTCATGTCATTGTTGTAGCATGTCCACAGATAGCCTCTGAGGTACTACGAAAAAATGATGAAGTTTTTGCCTCCCGTCCCACCACCTTCGCCTCGGGCATATTCAGCTTCGGGTACAAGGGCTCCATCTTCTCACCATACGGAGACCAGTGGAAGAAGATGAGGCGTGTCCTTACTGTTGAGATTCTCGCCTCGTCCATGGAGCGAAAGCTCCACCACCTCCGGAAAGAGGAGTACGACCACCTTGTGAGGTACATTAATAAAACTCATTGCAGCGACATGGCATGTCCAGGCAACATTGTCAACGTCCGTCATGTAACCCAACACTTCGTTGGTAACATGATAAGAAGGCTTGTGTTCGGTAAAAGATACTTTAGTGACCTACCAGCTTCATCCACTAGTGGGCCTGGACATGATGAGGTGGCACATGTTGCCGCTCTCTTCACGGCCCTCAACCATCTCTACAGCTTTTGTGTGTCCGACTACTTCCCTGCCCTCATAGGCCTCGACTTGGATGGCCATGAAAAGGTTTCCAAGGTTGCCATGCAAACAATCAACCAGTTGCATGATCCTATTATAGAGGAGTGGATGCGTGAAAGGTCATCCACTCTTGAGAAAGGGCCCCGAGACTTTTTGGACGTTCCGGTTCATCTTAAAGATGCAGAGGGACAACCAATGCTTTCCCTAGAAGACATTAGAGCACAAACAGCGGTTAGTATGTCATCTTAACCTCAATAAAAAGTTTCTTCATTGTTCTTCGATCCATTTTATCTGTGTATTGACCTTTTCTGTTGCGTTATACTGATTACTTTATTTATTCTCAAATCTATGGATGTACCTAGGAAATGATCTTTGCAGCAGTCGATAACCCATCTAATGCGGTTGAGTGGGCACTCGCTGAGATGATAAACATGCCAGAGATCATGCAGAAAGCAACCGACGAACTCGATGCCGTTGTCGGTAAAGATAGACTGGTGCAGGAGTCTGACATTCCTCAGCTAAACTATCTCAAATCGTGCATCCGGGAGGCCTTCCGCTTACACACATACCATGCTCTTAACGTACCCCATGTCACCATGGCGGACACAACAATTGCTGGCTACACCATCCCCAAGGATAGCCACATACTTTTAAGCCGGCTTGGACTTGGCCGCAATCCCAAGATTTGGACTGAACCACTGGAGTTTCACCCTGAGAGGCATTTGAACACTGGGAATGTACTTCTCACTGATCCAGGCCTACGTTTCATTTCATTTAGCAGTGGGAGGAGGGGTTGTCCTGGGATTTCACTTGGTACCTCTATGACAATGATGTTGTTCGCAAGGATGTTGCAGGGATTCACTTGGACAAAGCCTCCCGACGTTAAGAGTATGAGTCTCCAAGAACGCAATGCGGGCCTTGCACTAGCTGAACCCCTTGTTCTGCAAGCTACACCACGATTGGCTGCACATCTCTATATATGATCCAATTAAATAGATTTAATATGCGTTTTCTCATTTATGTGTCAATAAAATGTATCTGGAACTAGTGTATGTTACATGTTTCTGGCGCTACGTTCAGTTCTCTTTTAATATTATGACACTGCATGTGTGCAGAAACAAAGAAGCAATCGATGGTTGCATCACTAATGTAATGTGTGTACTTATCATTATGTAAAACAAAACCTCTGTATTTTCCATTATGGTGTACCATGAAATAATCCTTGGAATTGCACAAAAGTTTTATGTTTATGTTGTATACATGCCTGGCTGTACAATTGTGTGCCCAGCTTTGACCCCGTCTTACAATTATGTCATTCATGCATCAATATGTTATGTATTGCCAACTTATTGTTCTATGAACTAAGTTTTTTCATATTCTATTAACTAGGGTTTTTTTGTGAGAAATCTTTTCTTCTGAGATATAAAAGCTGTATCATGATGCATTTTAGTAGAAAGAAACTTATACACAATGATTAACGAGCCGGGCAGGTTCGCCATCACCGAAATGGCGAAAAAAGGGAAAATGCTCATCCTAATCAGGCTCAAGGCCCGGTTCATTTCCCTTTGAAACAACCAAAATTCTGAAGAACTAGACTGCGGCAGATTCTGCTTAATATTCAAGTTAAACAGGTTGTCCGAAGAAATGGCTTGGTGCTTGAAAACGATGTGAGAATTCTAATTTTGGAAGTAATTTTCTAGTTTTCATACGTTTAATGAATTGTATGATGCAGGACAGTGTATTGTCAGGCTAGTGGTTATTGTTGATAATGCTACGAGTAAGTTCTTGCTGTTTGGTTTGTACTGTCAGCTTTTCGTTTATTGCTGCAGGTCCTTCATTTCATTAATTTCACTTCATTTCATCAGTGCAACAACAAAGACAGAAAGAAAAATTTATTTCTGAATTACGCGGGCAAAGTTGCTATAGTAATTATACTTTTCGGCATAAACTGCAAACTGGTCTAAATAACAGAATCATCGTTATCCACAGGTGTTTATGGAATAGACTACCTACATGTGGCATAGATCATATCATACATCGTACAATTTGCATCCATGCAATGAATTCCATATCTAGTATTGCAAAAGGAAAAAAAATATCAGTTTTAAGTAGACTATAATAGGTGGGGATAGAGTTTCCAAGTTTATATTGTACCAATCTGCTCGTTTTTCTTTTAGGTTGCATGATATTCATTGCTTTACTAACTAGGGAATTAAAAAGGTGATTGTTCCTAAAGTATTTTCAGTTTTTTCTTAATTTTCTTAGATTAATTGTGCATTTTGTTGACTTTAATTTTTATTTTAATCATTAATTTCATATTATAAAAATGTGATAAGTTTTAATTTTGCTGGAAATTATAATCTAATATATTTGTATTGTTTTCTAAACACTTCTGGCCTTTCGGTTTATGTCTGTTTCTTTCTTTTTAAATTTTTGTCCAGCAGACAGTCAGACCTGCAAATCCGTTGGAATGCAATTTTTATCCGTTGTTGATTTATTTTATGTGTTTTCAAGAATTTAGTTATCTATATATTTCTTTATGCCCGGTGATCTGTCATGTGTTGCTGATGATTTAGTCGATGGTTAACTATGAATCCCTAATCCAATTGTGGAGCGATGTTAACACCAAATACAAAATAGTACATGTCTCCGGGGAAAGGGCAGGTCTGAGACTGGGACTCGCAGCCACCTCATTTAAGAAACTCGCACCGTACGTGGTCCTTACTCACTCCTATGGACTCCAGGGAGCCTTTGGTTACTGGGTGCAACCAATGGGAGATGGTAGCTCGGGATATCTTCAACCGGTTCGGATGGCGCTCGCATAACAGGATAGGAGTCTAGAGAGCTTATCCTTTTTATCTTCATTGTGCCGGTTGATATGGTTCACATGTATTTTTTTCCTTTTTTTTTGGTACTTTGATCTGCTCCGTTTTGTGAGCTGTAAGACTTTTATGACGATTATGGATTGTTAATAAGATGGATGCATGCATCATCATGATGCAGAGGCCAGGGGTATGCCTCCATTTAAAAAAAAGAAACCTCATTTAAGAAATAACTCCAACTGAGCTTAGAGCTAGCCAAGCTCGAGTTTTATTTGTTTTACAAGTTCTCTTTATTAGTTTCATTAACTTTAAAAATATGCAGAAACGATGTTTATAAATCATATGCATATATGTATCTGAAAAGGTATTTTTGAAATATGTAATTTTGTTGATTTCCGAAATATGCTATTATAAATTTTTGCTGGCTGATATAGTTTTGATGATGGATTTATTAATTCCTGTTTATAGCCTGCAGACGCGGAGAATGAATAGCTTGTGTTCTAGCTGTGACATGTGATCGCGCGGGCGAAACGCGCGGGGTTGAATCGTCGTCGGGAGCACGTACCTACGTACTAAAATGTCGGAGGTGGTCACATCTGCAGCAGCTGGCATATGTGACACCAGTACGTGACGTACATCTGAAAAACGAGCAAGTTAATCATGTACCGTATTAATGAGTGGCTCTGCGTTCGTGGATGAGAACGTCCACAAGATTAGTCTCACAATGCGATTCGGTGTCCGTCGTAGCTCGTACGTAACTTGTCCATCATTGATTGTGTAGGATGTGCTGTGGATTGGACTGGAGAGAAGGCTTCAGGACCTTAACGTGTGATCCAAAACACGACAGTGAAGAGACAGACGACGGCGATGACAATGCGAACCTGTGCACCATCGAAAGGTCGACAAATCGAAATTCTCTTGGCTGTTCCAGATGCATGCAGTTGCCAATTTCAAATCGTTGAGAAGGTTTTTTTTCTTCTGTGACACCTATTAGCTCGCCTGTGCATTTTTTTAATGTAAAGGCGGTGAGTTGTTGCTCTCTCTTATGATTTCTAATTAAACTCTCCTTCCCGGGCGCTCCGGCGGTGGAAGGGTGGGGGAGGAGGAACCCCTCGGATCTGGCTGCCCGGTGTGGAAATAGGGTGTGGGCTTGCGTGTAAGGCGGTGCTGTGGTTGGGGCAGCAGCCTCGACGCGTATGGAAATAATGTCCTCCCAATCCTTGCTCCACCTCAACGACGGCGCTCCGGGCTTCAGCGCTGAAGGACCAGTCGATGTTTGGCATGGTGTTGTTGTGGAGGCAACGATGGCAGCAGTACCGTTGGCTGTTTTGTCCTCAAGCTTCGCAGGCGTCGTGGCAGCGACTTATGCAGCACCACTGGGAAGCTTCAAGAGTTTGTGTAGGCTTTGGGTGCGCTTGTTTGTTTTTGTCCTAGGGGGCAGTGCCGGTGTGCCATGTTCTCGTGCTTCCGCGTCGGCTTGGTTAGCATCGATGCTCTCAACGCTTGGACGTCGAATTTGGCTACAACAAGTTCATCTCTAAGATGTTTGACGGTGCGCGTTAGAGTACAATGCAATGCTCGCCCAAATCTAGAAGTGGGGAGCCTACCGGAGCGGCTGCGATGGCGCACCATCGGGCCATCTAGGAGATTGGAGGAGTGAAGCATCCTAGGGACCTAGTTGTAATATTTTTCTTTTTTAGGGTTGTCTTGTAATGTTGATCTGTGGCTAATAAATCTGGGGGTCTTTTGGGAAAAAAAAATCTACTATACAACCTTATTTTTTTATAAACATATTGTTTTCTAATAGTTACTAGCTTATACTAATTTTCCAAAATTTATGATCTTCTTTTATGTTTGTCTCTGTCTTTTTGCACTGGAAGGGCCGTCGAGTATGCAATTCTTGTCAGGGTACCAAGAGGTAGTCGCGGAATTGATAGTCAGGTTGGAAAATCATCTTCTTGGATGATCACACCACTTTGATGAAGATCAAGGACGAGCCGAAGGCGCGTCGCTGTCATCGCCCCTCACCGAAGCCGTACAAACCTTGTTGTAGTAGATAGTGGGGAAGTCATTGTGTCAAGGCCTCATAGGGCTAGCGCACCAGAGTAGCGACCATGGCTGATGAAAACATTTGTAGTTCAAATGGATCAAACGTGTAAGCACCCAAACAAAGACGAAGGAAGACCGGTTCCAAATAGATCCACCAAAGACTAGCATAGGACGAATCCCATGAGATCCGACGGAGACACATCTCTACACCCCCTCTGACGATGCTAGACGCACCATTCGGACGGGGATATAATGTGGAGAAATTATTCCTACTGAGGGACATCGTCGTCTCCACACAACCCCAACCAAGATGTTAAATCTAATAAAAAAGGCCATCAGTGGCGTTGATGGAAGGGAAGCCTTGGGTACTTTTGTTGTGGAGGAGGAAAGAGAATAATTTCATGATATTGATCATGTCACCTTGATTAAGTAGATGGGCGGCAACGAAGAACGCTATAACACTAACTTCTTCAAATTACAAGATTAAACTTTACATTCCTTATGGATCATTCATGCTCATGCACGATTAATAGTTAAGCTTGGGAAAAATGTATGAGCGGATCTTACACGCTTCGTTTCCACAGTTGGATCTTGATATTCCGAAGAATGTTCTTGGATTATCCCTTTAAATTTTCTATGAAAGAGTAATTAATTGCAATGCGCAAATCTGATATTTATTTTGTATTTCTTTATAGATATGCCTGAAAAGTTCAAGATTATGATATCTCCTAAATATGCTCATGGAATAGCAATTTTTCATATGTGGTACATCACCAGACGAGCATCCAGAAGGAACGATGAGCACTGGTACTACGTCTGCCGCTACAAGCCCTAATACGCATGATTGAACATCTATTAAGGAAGATAGGTGGCACTGGAAATGGCTTGCCATTCCGAGTCACCGAGCTTTGTGAAGTCTACCATTCCATAGTAGGCACTATATCCAAAGTCCCTATAGTTATAAACATCGTCTTCGTCACCTCCATTTAGGTAAGCGGTAGTACTCGATCAATCGGATTAGACAAGTACAAAAACGACCATTAGAGGAGATCAACAGAGATGATTCCCATAGCTAAAACCTCTAGTCATGTAACATCCCACTTTTCCAAATTAGGATGTTAATAGAAGCATAGCACCTGCATATCATTGTTTCATGCAATGTTGGAATGTTCAAACTGGTTTTCAACTCAGACAAAAGCGGAGATATGACTTCTTGAAAGTAATGTTGGAATACCTTTGATAGAGCTTCATTGCATATACGGGTCTTCTAAAAGAAATTATGGGGACTATCTGAACCATAAAGTATTGTAGGAAACTATTATAAAGGCCCGTAATAGATATTCTAAATAAAATATTTTTAAAACATGCACGTGAGCTGAATTTTGTTCCTAAGCTCAATATTATTATTTTGATTTATTGTGATCTGTATGTATTTTTCTAAAATCGGGTTGTCAATTATATATATAGGCCATAATGAATTTAGGAAAAATATTAGAGATGCTCTTGTATTTGGACCGATCGACACCGTCCTGATAACCCAAATCCCAGTCCACACAGCCTTTAGAAAACTCCTTATAGGTGTGGTCACATTAGAAAACTCCTTATGGGGCTGAAAGAAGTAGTGTGAAAATTAAGTGTGTCAGAATCTCAAACTATCCATTATCCATGGCTGCGCGATTGAATGAGGAACTACTAATCCAACTTCTGTTAGATTGGCCAGCAAAATATCAACCCTTCTTAGTGTATCAAATACACATTTGTACATGTCTCCAGGTACAGGCCAACTTGACTGGGACACACGACCAACCTTGGCTCGTCTTCTAGCTGTGAGCCTGTGAGTGATTATCAGTCATGGTCATTGGCCGGTCTTCAATGGTTTGGCTACATATGACCGTGTACTGCAGAAAGATTCTCTGTGAGGAAGAATCAAAGCAACCACGCTCGCTCTATCACGCATTAATTATTGGTAGTCAGAGGACGTGCGAGTGTCATAATTTCACTCTATATATGGCTGCTCAATTTGTGGTCATGTACTGCAAACAAATAGCCTATGTTTGTGGACGAGAGAAAAAAAGAGAAGATTCAAAGCAGCATCGGTATGGACGAGAGAAGAGAAGATTCAAAGAAACCACACCCGCACGATCGAGAGTTGATTTGTGGACGTTAAGAGCGCGTACAAGGTTGTCACATCTGATGTACATATATATCACACGAGATACCTCTCTCCTGTGCCAACATATATGGAAACTTGGAAAGTGAGAGAGGGAGACATGTACGATGCCATGAAAAGGAGCAAGAGAGAGACATATGACCAAGCAAACCTCTCAGCGACGATGCTGCAACGAAACGTTTGGTGCATAGTTCATTTTATAAGAATCGCTAAAGTTAGCTGACAAATTTCATTTTTAGGCTTAGAGCCGAACTGTTTGTTCATCTATGTTGGTTTCTCCCTCCCAACTTTTATGTCGCTATAAATGCTTGAGGGTGGATTTAATGTTTCGTCTCCCGCTAAAAAAAGGAATTAATGTTTGGTCGTTATAGCCAACTAGAAGATACCCCGCGCGTTGCTGCGGGAACGATTATATAAAATGAATAGAAAATTTGGGCTTATAGAACTATTTTTTCAAGGGAAAAAGATTTACATAACATGTAATATAGATACATGAAGCAATTTAGTAACCCTCCTCAAGTGTTCCACTATGAAAAGAAGTAACATTCTCATAAGCCATCTCGGGCGCTGAGAGAAAGTGTTTACAAACTAACGGGTGGAAGCATACGATGAATCAGCTATTGTATGTACTCAATAATGAAAACTTTGATCAACTTTGCGATGAAAGGTCACAACCCTGATATACAGGATGTATTGGTGTAACCATTAACATATCACATGTTTCTTTTATTCCCAACAAAAGAAATCACCTGTGTGAGAGGACCCATGCATATGATTCCTACAATGGAAATACGAGTAGTAGTAACAATTAAATTTATGTAAACAGTGGACCAAATTGTTACTTTGTGAAGTCAATTAATCTATTTATTTTTTCCATGCAGAAGGAGAATAATTGCCCAATATTTTTTTCAGAAAATTAACCCAATGTTTAAGAAAGTTCGTATGGGTGCTGCAAGATTATCTGTTAGGCTGTGTAGCACACATAAGAAATAACATGATTTGGCTATCTAAGATATGCAGAATGCAATGCAATGCATGTGTAGTGCAGATAAAAATCAAAATTTTGTAAAAGATGGGGCTCATACGTACCAAACCTGCCAGATGGTTTTATATGAAACCAGAATTAGGATTAGGCTGCACATCAAGAAGCGCTAATTCATTCTCAGTCATTTATACTTATCCGGAGAACAACATGGAATTGGGCTGCACAGTGTTCCAGCATGTACATCTTCGTAGGAAAATAACAAACTGAAGATCAACACAGGAGCACTTGACCTTAAACTGCAGAAGCGTTGTTGTTGTAGTCCGTAGGTCGCCGTTCTCGCCAAGTTCAAGCTAGCAAGCACCTCGGAACTACCAGCAAGCGGCACAAAACGTGCAAACACAACATAAGAACAGGAAATTAATCTGATCACAAAGAAAGAAATCCAGAACATATAGGAGGCTCGAGCTCACCATTGGTACTGATCTTCATCGGAGCTGTGCAGACCATGGAAATCCATCAAAAAATACAGAAGATTAATCCTCCAAATCACCATCACAAATCCAAAAATACAACAGCTAATAAGTGCATGCACTGACGGCCTGACGGGCCAATCGCAAGGAGAAGAGATGCTCATGCTCTTTTTTAGTTGGGCTTGCGTGTGTTCATAGCGACATAAAGATTTGCAGATTTGAAGATTAATCCAAAAAAGAATTAATGTTTGGTCGTTCTAGCCCATAACCAACTAGACCAACAACTTTTTTTCTAAGTTTTGTAACTGATAGCTTATTTGTACGTAAGCAAAAACCCAAGAATAAGCGACCCAATTTAAACGAAAAAAATCATGAAATGGGATGAGCAGGTGATAACCCATATGACAATTTGTTCATCGCCCTAGGAACGAGGTTGATGTCGGTGTTTGTCGTCAGATTTAATGGTCATGGTCTACCAGGTCAAGATGGTGATTATGTGAACCATACTGTTACCGGCATTCTTATGTTCATATGCTACAACTATCAACTTGGCAATAATGTACTAGTTACCATGTGCCTATGCTGAACTCACCAACACGACAATTATTTAGTTACCTAGTTGTAAATTCTACAGTTAGCAACATGATTATTATTATGTAGTTACACAATTGCATATATCATCGTTACCCACATGGCAATTATGTAGTTACCCAGTTGTTCGGGCTATAATTAGTAACATCACACAAATATGTTACCAAGTTGCCCACGTTACAGTTACCAACCCAACACAACTCACTACACCATAATTGTTGATTGGTAGCAATTAACTGTAGGGAGAAATATCTGAATAAAGGCAACCAAAATCATGTTACTGCCACCAGAAATACTTAAGGGCAGAGAATTGCCGGCGGGAGTTGACAAATGAGGACATATACACTGCAAACAATATTGTTTTTCATTGCAACTGCTGGCAAAGCTCAAGCATGGCCCACTGCTTGCCGGGACCGTCTGTGGCGCGGGAATGAAATAATTGGGTCAATACGCGCTGGCAAGAAAGAGGACGCAAGAGTCGAAAACAACGAAAAATAGTAATATTCATGGCCATAACCAGTTCTACCCAAATTAGAGCCTCCTCTCCAGACCCCCACCCCGACCAATGTCATTGTCGACCCCCTCCACCCTCGACCGAATCCACCATGGCCGAACCCCTCCTCCAACATGTCTGGCCGTGGATCTTTTTGTGAGGTCTCATGATATTTACCTTCGTGTATTGTGTGAAAGTATGTACGATAGGCTGAACTAGAGAGAGGGGATGCACCATCTTCCATAGCTAGCCATATGTTGGAGAATAGCTTGATGAGCAAGAGTCTCGAAAAGCTATGAAGACCATACCATGGATGATTCGTCATCAATTAACAAAGACACCTACCAACATTGCTGGTTTTCTAGACCTTTTGCCAACACATCCGTGACTATGGCCTGAATATCGCACTGTGTTTACCAAGGTGGGGTCGAATTGTTCTTGGGGCCTTTCATAAGCGAGAAACAATAGAACATTTTTCATAACAGTAGAACTATTAATTTGCAAAAAAATAACAGTAACTATTGGTAGGTGTCTAATTTCTTTGAATGCATAGTAGGAGTAGATACTATTTCATCTTGGTGGGTGGTGTACAGGGCTAATTTATTTGTAGGTATTGATTTTGTTTCATAATAGAGCAATATAAATGAGGACGCCTTTGCTCAAGAATTTCAGCAGTGATTCAAGAGACCATGTATTCGATTGATGTACGTAATTTATCGTGGGGCAATATTTACCTTTTTTAGTTTATTTTAACACAGATGCTCATACACGCGCACATACATTCATCCCTATGAATGCACGCACGCACACCCTATCCCTATGAGCATCCTGAGAGATTGAGTCGGCACATCATCTTGAGATTGACGAAGTCGCCACAGACGCCTTCGTAGTCGGCGGGGACATATCTCCCACTAAACGCACATTGTTGGAAAGCATGAAATAAACTCAGGAAAATCCGAGAACCTCTAGGACATGAACTCTGATGGGTTATGGCTAGCATTGTCCTCCTAATCATCCAACCACGGATTAGTTTGTTGGGAATATGATCAATTTACCGAATGATTTTATTGACAGAAATACTAGATAAAACATGACTAGTATAGCAGTGATAAAACAAGCCATGCGATTTGACAAAGAGAAGGTAAACAACATCTTCATATATGAACCATAACTAAACATATCTAGAGCAGACAGTATAGCATGTTGCATATATGAAATATAGTCTAACATATCTAGGGCAAATACTAGAACAAGGAACTGTAGCAGGACCTCCAATAGAAAGAGGAAGAACACGTACAGGACAGCAACAGCAGAAGCGCTGGACTTGGGGTCAGTATCCTCGCCAGCCATGTCGTCGAGGAGGTCGTGGACGTCGGGGAAGAAGTCATCGTCGGGGAAGTAGTCGTCAGAGTCCGGGGTGTCCGTGACGAAGAAGTCCGTAGTTGCGCGAAGTGCTCCCCCAAAACCTTATCATCCTTCTCCCGTGCAGGACTCAAAAGGTGCGGTTTTGGAGGCCTACTGTCCCGACCTGCGGTGCATGCCGCAAGCCGGGATGGGGAAGATCATAGCAGTAGCTTAGTGGTCGGGAACTCTGAGGCGGGAGGGTTGTGTTGTTCTGGTGCGTCTCTCTCAGAAGAGCGACCTCCCTTTTATAGGCGCAAGAGAAGGAGGCGAGAGGGCTGCACCATTCGCATTCGAACTCCACTTTCGCAAAAAATCTCTTCAGCTTCCGTGTGACCTTTCGTATACTAGTCGTGTGTGGCAAAAATTTAGACATCGGCTCATTCCCCGCCGCAGCGCCGGCGGGCGGCGGAGGAGGAGCGCGTGTGGACGTCCCTCTTATTCTCATGCTCATACAAGTGGGGAAAGAACCTCCCTTATAAAAAGGTACAACTCCCTCTAAACTAGCAATGTGGGACTAAACTTTAGTTCCACCTCTTGCCTTTCATGAATGGGCTGCATGGGCCTCTAGGACTTATTAGGAATTTCTGAAACTGCTATTGGACTAGGCTCAAAATAAACAAAATTCCAGCATGGTTCACTCATTTTTAGTTGTACTCCCTCTGTCCAAAAATACTTGTCATCAAAATGAACAAAAAAGGATGTATCTAAAACTAAAATACATCTAGATGCATCCCCTTTTATTCAGTTTGATGACAAGTATTTCCGGACGGAGGGAGTATATGGCAATATTTTAGCTAACCATTCAGCATAACGATTTGTTTCTTCTGTGTAGGCACGAGCATCAAGTACGTCAGTTACTTACGTTTGCATCAAGTCTATGGCTTACATATGCGCTTGCGTCTATGGCAATAGAGAAGATCGAGACAAACAGCGACGATTGTAGGACCTCCTGGCTCCTGTGCATATAGTAGGATCGACAAGATGAGGCCCTCGTATTTTGCGTGCATGCGAATCGTAAAGGGAAAATTCTGGTTGTACCCCATACCATTGTACACTCTATCCTCCCCGTTCATTTTTGCATCAAAATTTGTGCAAGCAATTTTTTTATTTCTCCCAAATAAAAGAACCTTTGAACTCGAAACTTTGCAGATCAATATCACACATGTACTACTATGTGCAAAAAAGTTTTTCGACTTTTTCGCGTAACATAATTGGTAAAATACGACTCATTCAGAATTTGAAATTTGAATAATTTATGTTTCATCAAAAAATCAAAAACATTTTACACAATGAGATTCACTTGTGTATAGTTGACCGGTAAAGTTTCATGGTCAAATGATCTCTTGTTTCAAAGAAACAAAAAAGATAACTTTTTATATAAGAAGAGCATGAATCTTGACGCAAACTAGACAGACAAGGGTGCACCACTATTGGGATACAACAAATCAACACTTGATTGTAAATGAGTCAATTACACCGGCGGTGCCAGAACTTGACGCAACCGGTCACTTTGGTATTAGAACTTGTGGCATGCATTGAACTAGTACAATAACTTGGTTCGGACGTGCAAATACGGTGCAAAATCATGTTTGATATGAAATCGATGCTGACTTGGCACGTGAGCATGGCGTGGGGCCTGTTGTCAGTTACTGTAAAGCAGACAGGAGGTCGTATGGCCTTTTTTTTTGTGCAAAACCCCCCTTGGTTTTTTATTCCTTATAAAGAAAACTTGTCTACGTGTCAAGTGGCATTTTTTCACCTCTATGAGGCACGGATCCCATCTGTCAGTACATCAGTATAGGAATTAAACAGGAAAAGGATGGCCTCGACGTATCGGAAATACGATCTGCTGCTTGATGTAGTATAAACTGGACGCATGTGGGGCTTAAAAATATTGCAAATAGTCCCGCCCATTTTGCACGCACTAGTTTTTTAAGAATTTGTAAAAAGTAATTAATGAAAATAATGTTCAAATATATATTCCTATGTTATAATTTTTTTTGAGGATATAAATATTATACATAAAGACAATGATTAGTAAATAAAAACATTTCAATATACAGCCATGTATTATATAAAAATGTTTAGTAAATAAGGTCATTTAAATGTTTTTTAATAGAAACTAATTAATAAAAAAATACATTTGCAGATTATATTTAAATTTCACAAAATTTGCATATAATTATTGAAATGTTTGTAATTATACAAACATTTTTATATGTATGCATATAATTTTATTACACAACCATTGTTTTTCAAAATTGTAACTACTAATATTCACATTGCATTGCTTTAAATTATACAAACATTTTTATAATACATAACAATTATTTTAAATACATGAATATTTTTAAAATAGTACTTGTGTTTTTAAAAGCAAGTTATTTCATTTGTATGTTATCTTAATACAGAGATCAGAATTTACATACCTTTTACAAATTTCCAAAAGAAACAAGCTGGTGCAAATGGGCCGCACCGGCTGCCCATTTAACCTCCAAGAGCCCCTTTTGTTCCATTACATAAAGAATAGTTATCCATTGACGATATGACTGTTGAACGGGTGTAATGGGCAAGACTGACTGTGTGCTAGCCACAGGTCGTGGTTTGAGTCGCAGAAGACTCCTTTTTTGTGTTAATTTTTCAGAAAAACTGAAACTCCACCTTTGCAACATCGGCAGGGGCTCTTTGTGAGACACAGAAAATCGAGGGAGTTTTCACAAAAAAATCCCCCCCCCCTTTGCCTTTCAATCACCGACAGCTAGTCCCATGCCACGCTAGCATGCCTAGTTAGCGGCTCGGGCGTACACAAACGAAATTTGCATGGTATTTGTATACTAGAGCCAAGTTATTGCACCAGTTCAATGTATGCCGGAAGTTCTAGCATCAAAGTGGTCATTTGCACCAACTTCTAGCACCACCAGTGTAATTGACTCATTGTAAATCGATGATAACTTTTGTTTTTTTTAATCAAGTCGATCGACGAGAGTTGTGGGGTTCAGTGTTTCCTATTCGGCGACCTTTCCGTCAAGTAGTCGCTGAAAAACACAGGCTAGCCACAAGTGTTATATGGACGGGCCCATTTAGGGCTAGTTAGTTGCTGAAGGAACCCCTATTTTTTGAACTTTTTGGTTGGTTCCTGAAGGGTTTTGGAAACCTTCCAGATGGTTCCTCAACTGTTTTTTTCTATCTTGTTAATTGGGTTCTTTTGTCCTTTTTTCTTTTTTGTTTCAGTTTTTTTTCTTTCATCATTTTGTTTCAAAAATTCTCAAATTTCAAAAAATGTTCATAAAACTGAAAATATCCGTGTTTTCAAAGAATATTGGCAAATTTAAAATATGATCGTGATTAGCAAATGCAAATAATATTGTTTGCATAATTTATTTATTTTCGCATTTTCAAAAAAAGTTTGTGATTTTCAAAGAACTTTTCAGAATTTTTAGAAAACAATTCAAAATATTAAAATTGTGTTTTTGATTTATAAAATGTTTGGAATAATCAAAAAGTGTTAGAAATTTTTTAATTGTTTGGGATTTTGAAAAAAAAAATCATATTTTTCAAAATAAAATTTTGATTTTAAATTATTTTGAAATTGTAAAAAATGTTCGTGTTTTCAAAGCTTGTTGTCAATTGTTTTCCTAAAAAAATCACAACAATAAATCAGGTCAGTTCGCTATACTGCCTCGCTCCAGTTTGCTACAGTAGTCAGTTCAATATGTGTCAGTGTTCGTCTGGTTTTGCTACAGTACCTTGTTTCAAGCTAGCTTCACTGCATGCACGAGTTGGCCGACCGTCTGTGTGTTTCCCCGCCAATCACCCGCAAAGAGCAGCAGATAGTACATGGGTCTTTAGCACGTTGGCCCAATCCTCTCCCTCATTTTTCTTCCATTTTTTGGACAATGGAAGGTAATGCTCAGCTTTTTCTGCCCGTATCATTGGTCTTTTTGGATGATGGACTTCCTTTTTTTAGGGGAGGACTTCCTATTTGATACTCATTGTGTGAACATGTCGAGCAAAGCCAACTACTAGGCCACCCCAAGTAGGGTAACTGATAGTTGTCCATTCATTGACTTTCTCATTTTTTGGTTGGATATATATAATGAATTTCTCCTTTTTCTCATTTCATTTCTTTCTCCATTCTCCATTTTTACTTTTTTTTGGTTTTGTTTTTTTCCTTTTTTATAATTCAAGAATATTCTGTAAAATTCATAAAGAATTTTTATGTAGCGAACATATGTAAATCCTTGAGAATTTTCTAAATGCATTAATATTTATATAAAATAAATCTGAGGTTTTTTAAAATCTGGGGGTCAATTTTGAAATACATGTAAATCTTTAAATTTGTGAGTATTTATTAAATTCATACACTTTTTAAAAATTTGTCATAAGTTTTTTAATACACAATCATGTTTAAAATACCAAAATGTTTGCTAAATTTCTGGTTTTTGAAAAAATATTAGTGATCATTTTTGGAATTCATATTCATTTTTTAAAGTCAAGAACATTTTTCAATGTAAGAATTTTTAATTCATGATTTTTTTGGCAGATTTTGGGAATAAATCTAACATAGAAAATATGAGAAAACCATTTGAAAATAGGAAGAAAACAAAAAAACCTAAGACAAAACCATTGGAAAACCGTATGAAGTGAGGAGAACAATACAGGTGCTTGAACTGGGCTAGCCCACAGAATTCATGCACGTGTGTTTGGTCATCAAATTGAATCATAGTGTGTCATAGACGGGGTGTTTGAAGTGACCTTGGGCCTTGTAGACACAACAACAGTCCATATACAAAAGAGAAAACTTAGAAAATTAACATAAAAGGGGAATAAAGAAGAGTCCCAAGGACCATGGGCCTTCTTGCCGTCCATTATTTCACTCCTCCTTGTCAATGGCCTCTTGGTGCTCCCACATCTCGTTCCTCGGCTATCACTTCATGTACTTTAGTTCCTTTTTTCTTCTACTTCTTGTGAGTTACTTTGCATTCATTTGACTTATGCATCGTTTTTTTCATAGGTGAAATGGCTCATCATGGTTCTCCCTAATTGTTCGACAATGCATAAATGTCATTGAGCAAGTCGACGGGTGTGTGTGATTGAGACCAAGTAGACATTCAAAGCCTTTTTTAGAACTTCACAAGCTTTATTGATCAACATTAACAAACATAGGGGTCCATAGGGACCCAGGCAGTTGCCCAATCCATAGGTGGTAACCATGATCAAGAGAAAGGGGTTACTTAGCAATATTATGAGCTTCAGCATTGGACTCCCACACTTCAGAAATGTCTAAGTTGTAACTGCTGAATGCTCTTTCCCATAGTAAACTTTAGATCATCTGTACCAACACCATGAATAGAAGCATGGGACATGTTTCCGATCAGCACGGTTGCAGTCCTTGTGACCTGATAAGAAAAAAACATGGAGATATCAAAACACACATGTATATTGGCACTCATGTCAATCCACTAAGCATAATAATGACATATTGAAAGAGTCAATAGGAAATTTACCACAATGGTCATGGAGAGATCAACCATCTTGTCGCCAGCAACACTCAAAACAACACATGCAAAAAAGGCGTCTGTAGCCTAGAAAAATTGCTCTGTTTGCGAGTTAGTGGTCCCTCCGGTATGCCCTTGGAAGCATCAAAATAGTTCATGGTGGTTAACCAAAGAACTACCCTGACATGCCATCTCTTGTAATTCACATCCTTGGACGTGGCAGGTTTGAGGGTTGCGGGAAAAGCAATTGGAGAAAACTGCCTAAACAAATCAGGTTTTTGGATTGTTGAAGAGCTATTTCCCATTAAGTTTAATTCAAAAAAATAGACCAAACATGAAATCATAATAGAAATGATAATTGGTTCCAGTAACAAAGTACTGAACAAGTCGTGCAATTGGGTAAATAAGCGAGAAGCATCATATCAATGTCTATTCCTAGTAGTCCAAACACAATCCCTAGTTGGAGGGACAAGAACACATATAGTGTGGTGAAAGAAGAGGAATTTGTGTTAGTAGCCATATCGCCGAAGAGATTGTTGGTGTCGGGGAAGTGGTCGTGCGCATCCATATGGTGGAGAAGAATCTAGAAGTCGCACGAGAACGATCCCCAAAAAACTTCAACGCCTGTCTCTCTTACATGATCATAAGTCAGTCTTTCGGAGCCATGTTATCACAACGCGGCACACACAAAGAAGCAAATGGGAAAGCACTAGGTGGCACATAGCTCTGAAACCGAAGTGGCAGTGTTGGTGGAAGAGAAGCAACCTATAGACTCTAGAAGGCTACACTTATAGAGACAAAGAGGAGAGTGAAACAGCCACAACCATTTAGGCTCGTTTTTCAGTAGTACGAAAATGTTTCGACGCCTTTATTGCGTGATAAAAAGATAAAAAACACATACATATGCCATGAAAAATCACTAAACTGGCCCTTTGGCTAAAGTTCAGCACAAAATGGCCCTCTTTTGAAAAAAATTCATAAAATGGCCCTACACGCATGACGCCTGCACCAGGGGCGCCATGCTAGATATCATAACGCCTCGGTCAGGGGCGCCATATTGGTCAGCGCTGACTTGCCACGTTGGCAGGGCTTGCCACCATGGCGCCCCAGGCCAGGGCGCCGTGTTGATGGTCATGACGCCCCTGCTCAGGGCGCCATGCCCCTTGCGTGAACAAAATAGAGTCTCCCCTGTTTTCCCCTCCACAAACCCTCACTTTTCCCCTTCTCCACCCCGGCCGCCCCAATCAAGCCCCTACCTAATGCCCACAAAATTTCGTGAATCGGAACTCCAAATCGGCGATTTATCCTTCCCTTCGACCCCTCAAGGTATTCTCCTATTGGGTTTCGTAGTAATTTCAAAAAAATTCCTACGCACACGCAAGATCATGTGATGCATAGCAACGAGAGGGGAGAGTGCTGTCTACATACCCACGCAGACCGACCGCGGAAGCGTTGACACAACGTAGAGGAAGTAGTCGTACGTCTTCACGATCCAACCGATCAAGCACCAAAACTACGGCACCTCCGAGTTCGAGCACACGTTCAGCTCGATGACGATCCCCGGACTCCGATCCAGCAAAGTGTCGGGGAAGAGTTCCGTCAGCACGACGGTGTGGTGACGATCTTGATGTACTACAGCAGCAGGGCTTCACCTAAACTCCGCTACAGTATTATCGAGGAATACGGTGGCTGGGGGCACCTCACACGGCTAAGGAATAGATCACGTGGATCAACTTGTCTGTTTCTGGGGTGCCTCGGCCTCAGTATATAAAGGAGCCAAGGGGGAGGGGGCGCCGGCCAGGAGGAGGGCGCAGGAGGAGTCCTACTCCTTCCAGGACTAGGACTCCCCCCCCCCCCAATCCTAGTTGGACTAGGATTCCCCGAGGGGGAAAGAGGGAGAGGGGGGCCGGCCACCTCTCCTAGTCCTAATAGGACTAGGGGAGGGGGGAGGCGCGCGGCCACCTTGGGCTGCCCCTTTCTCCTTTCCACTAAAGCCCATTAAGGCCCATATGGCTCCCGGGGGGTTCCGGTAACCTCCCGGTACTCCGGTAAAATCCCGATTTCACCCGGAACACTTCCGATATCCAAACATAGGCTTCCAATATATCAATCTTTACGTCTCGACCATTTCGAGACTCCTCGTCATGTCCGTGATCACATCCGGGACTCCGAACAACCTTTGGTACATCAAAATGCATAAACTCATAATATAACTGTCATCGTAACCTTAAGCGTGCGGACCCTACGGGTTCGAGAACAATGTAGACATGACCGAGACACGTCTCCGGTCAATAACCAATAGCGGGACCTGGATGCCCATATTGGCTCCTACATATTCTACGAAGATCTTTATCGGTCATACCGCATAACAACATACGTTGTTCCCTTTGTCATCGGTATGTTACTTGCCCGAGATTCGATCGTCGGTATCCAATACCTAGTTCAATCTCGTTACCGGCAAGTCTCTTTACTCGTTCTGTAATACATCATCTCGCAACTAACTCATTAGTTGCAATGCTTGCAAGGCTTATGTGATGTGCATTACCGAGAGGGCCCAGAGATACCTCTCCGACAATCGGAATGACAAAACCTAATCTCGAAATACACCAACCCAACATGTACCTTTGGAGACACCTGTAGTACTCCTTTATAATCACCCAGTTACGTTGTGACGTTTGGTAGTACCCAAAGTGTTCCTCCGGTAAACGGGAGTTGCATAATCTCATAGTTATAGGAACATGTATAAGTCATGAAGAAAGCAATAGCAACATACTAAACGATCGGGTGCTAAGCTAATGGAATGGGTCATGTCAATCAGATCATTCTCTTAACGATGTGATCCCGTTAATCAAATAACAACTCATTGTTCATGGTTAGGAAACATAACCATCTTTGATTAACGAGCTAGTCAAGTAGAGGCATACTAGTGACACTCTGTTTGTCTATGTATTCACACATGTATTATGTTTCCGGTTAATACAATTCTAGCATGAATAATAAACATTTATCATGATATAAGGAAATAAATAATAACTTTATTATTGCCTCTAGGGCATATTTCCTTCAGTCTCCCACTTGCACTAGAGTCAATAATCTAGTTCACATCTCCATGTGATTTAACAGCAATAGTTCACATCACCATGTGATTAACACCCATAGTCCACATCGATATGTGACCAACACCCAAAGGGTTTACTAGAGTCAATAATCTAGTTCACATTGTTTTATGTGATTAACACCCAAAGAGTACTAAGGTGTGATCATGTTTTGCTTGTGAGATAATATTAGTCAACGGGTCTGTCACATACAGATCCGTAAGTATTTTGCGAATTCTATGTCTACAATGCTCTACATGGAGCTACTCTAGCTAATTGCTCTCACTTTCAATATGTATCTAGATCGAGACTTAGAGTCATCCAGATCTGTGTCAAAACTTGCATTGACGTAACTTTTTACGACGAACCTTTTTGTCACGTCCATAATCGAGAAACATATCCTTATTTTACTAAGGATAATTCTGACCGCTGTCCAGTGATCTACTCCTAGATCACTATCGTACTCCCTTGCTAAATCAGTGCAGGGTATACAATAGATCTAGTATACAGCATGACATACTTTATAGAACCTATGGCCAAGGCATAGGGATGACTTTCATTCTCTTTCTATCTTCTGCCGTGGTTGGGTTTTGAGTCTTACTCAACTTCACACCTTGTAATACAGGCAAGAACTCTTTCTTTGACTGCTCTATTTTGAACTACTTCAAAAATCTTGTCAAGGTATGTACTCATTGAAAAAACTTATCAAGCGTCTTGATCTATCTTTATAGATCTTGAAGCTCAATATGTAAGCAGCTTCACTGAAGTCTTTCTTTGAAAAAACTCCTTTCAAATACTCCTTTATGCTTTACAGAATAATTCTACATTATTTCCGATCAACAATATGTCATTCACATATACTTATCAGAAATGCTGTAGTGCTCCCACTCACTTTCTTGTAAATACAGGCTTCACCGCAAGTCTGTATAAAACTATATGCTTTGATCAACTCATCAAAGCGTATATTCCAAGTCCGAGATGTTTGTACCAGTCCATAGATTGATTGCTGGAGCTTGCATATTTTGTTAACACCTTTAGGATCGACAAAACCTTCTAGTTGCATCGTATACAACTCTTCTTTAATAAATCCATTAAGGAATGCAGTTTTGTTTATCCATTTGCCAGATTTCATAAAATGTGGCAATTGCTAACATGATTCGAACAGACTTAAGCATAGATACGAGTGAGAAACTCTCATCGTAGTCAACACCTTGAACTTGTCGAAAACCTTTTGCGACAATTCTAGCTTTGTAGATAGTAACACTACTATCAGCGTCCGTCTTCCTCTTGAAGATCCATTTATTTTCTATGGCTTGCCGATCATCGGGCAAATCCATCAAAGTCCATACTTTGTTCTCATACATGGATCATATCTCAGATTTCATGGCCTCAAACCATTTTGCGGAATCTGGGCTCATCATCGCTTCCTCATAGTTCGCAAGTTCGTCATGGTCTAGTAACATGACTTCCAGAATAGGATTACCGTACCACTCTGGTCCGGATCTCACTCTGGTTTACCTACGAGATTCGGTAGTAACTTGATCTGAAGTTTCATGATCATCATCATTAGCTTCCTCACTAATTGGTGTAGGTGTCACAGAAACCGGTTTCTGTGATGTACTACTTTCCAATAAGGGAGGAGGTACAGTTACCTCATTAAGTTCTACTTTCCTCCCACTCACTTCTTTCGAGAGAAACTCCTTCTCCAGAAAGTTTCCGAATTTAGCAATAAAATTCTTGCCTTCGGATCTGTGATAGAAGGTGTACCCAACAATCTCCTTTGGGTATCCTATGAAGACATATTTCTCCGATTTGGGTTTGAGCTTATCAGGTTGAAACTTTTTCACATAAGCATTGCAACCTCAAACTTTAAGAAATGACAGCTTAGGTTTCTTGCTAAACCATAGTTCATACTGTGTCGTCTCAACGGATTTAGATGGTGCCCTATTTAACGTGAATGCAGCTGTCTCTAATGCATAACCCTAAAACGATAGTGGTAGATCGGTAAGATACATCATAGATTGCACTATATCCAATAAAGTACGGTTATGACGTTCGGACACACCATTACATTGTGGTGTTCCAGGTGGCATGAGTAGTGAAACTATTTCACATTATTTTTAACTGAAGGCCAAAATCGTAACTCAAATACTCTTCTCCACGATCAGATTTATTTTCTTGTTACGATGATTTTCAACTTCACTCTGAAATTCTTTGAACTTTTCAAATGTTTCAGACTTATGTTTCATTAAGTAGATATACTCATATCTGCTCAAATCATCTGTGAAGATCAGAAAATAATGATACTTGTCGCGAGCCTCAATATTCATCAGACCATATACATCAGTATGTATGATTTCCAACAAATCCGTTGCTCGCTCCATTGTTCCGAAGAACAGAGTCTTAGTCATCTTGCCCATGAGGCATGGTTCGCAAGCATCAACTGATTCATAATCAAGTGATTCCAAAAGCCCATCAGCATGGAGTTTCTTCATGCGCTTTACACCAATATGACCTAAACAACAGTGCTACAAATAAGTTGCACTATCATTATTAACTTTGCATCTTTTGGTTTCAATATTATGATTATGTGTATCACTACGATCGAGATCCAACGAACTATTTTCATTGGGTGTGTAACCATATAAGGTTTATTCATATAAACAGAACAACAATTTATTCTCTTACTTAAATGAATAACCGTATTACAATAAACATGATCAAATCATATTCATGCTCAACGCAAACACCAAATAACACTTATTTAGGTTCAACACTAATCTCAAAATTATAGGGAGTGTGCGATGATGATCATATCAATCTTGCAACCACTTCCAACACACATCGTCACTTCACCCTTAACTAGTCTCTGTTTATTCTGGAACTCCCGTTTCGAGTTACTAATCATAGCAACTGAACTAGTATCAAATACTGAGGGTTTGCTATAAACACTAGTAAAGTACACATCAATAACATGTATATCAAATATACTTATGTTCACTTTGCCATCCTTCTTATCCGCCAATCACTTGGGGTAGTTCCGCTTCCAGTGACCAGTCCCTTTGTAGTAGAAGCACTTAGTCTCAGGCTTAGGACCAGACTTGGGCTTCTTCACTTGAGCAGCAACTTGCTTGCTGTTTTTCTTGAAGTTCCCCTTCTTCCCTCTGCCCTTTTCTTGAAACTAGTGATCTTGTCAACCATCAACACTTGATGTTTTTCTTGATTTCTATCTTCGCTGATTTCAGCATCACGAAGAGCTTGGGAGTTGTTTCCGTTATCCCTTGCATATTATAGTTCATCACGAAGTTCTACTAACTTGGTGATGGTGACTAGAGAATTCTGTCAATCACTATCTTATCTGGAAGATTAACTCCCACTTGATTCAAGCGATTGTAGTACCCAGACAATCTGAGCACATGCTCACTAGTTGAGTGATTCTCCTCCATCTTTTAGCTATAGAACTTGTTGGAGACTTCATATCTCTCAACTCGGGTATTTGCTTGAAATATTAACTTCAACTCCTGGAACATCTCATATGGTCCATGACGTTCAAAACGTCTTTGAAGTCCCGATTCTAAGCCGTTAAGCATGGTGCACTTAAAGCATCAAGTAGTCATCATATTGAGCTAGCCAAACGTTCATAACGTCTGCATCTGCTCCTGCAATAGGTCTGTCACCTAGCGGTGCATCAAGGACATAATTCTTCTGTGCAGCAATGAGGATAAACCTCAGATCACGAATCCAATCTGCATCATTGCTACTAACATCTTTCAACACAATTTTCTCTAGGAACATATCAAAATAAACATATGAAAGCAACAACGCGAGCTATTGATCTACAACATAGATATGCTAATACTACCAGGACTAAGTTCATGATAAATTAAAGTTCAATTAATCATATTACTTAAGAACTCCCACTTAGATGGACATCCCTCTAATCTTCTAAGTGATCACGTGATCCAAATCAACTAAACCATAACCGATCATCACGTGAGCTGGATTAGTCTTCAATGGTGAACATCATTATGTTGATCATATCTATATATGATTCACGCTTGACCTTTCGGTCTCTGTGTTCCGAGGCCATATCTGCATATGCTAGGCTCGTCAAGTATAACCCGAGTATTCTGCGTGTGCAAAACTGGCTTGCACCCGTTGTAGATGGACGTAGAGCTTATCACACCCGATCATCACGTGGTGTCTGGGCACGATGAACTTTGGCAACGGTGCATACTCAGGGAGAACACTTCTTGATAATTTAGTGAGAGATCATCTTATAATGCTACCGTCAATCAAAGCAAGATAAGATGCATAAAACATCACATGCAATCAATATAAGTGATATGATATGGCCATCATCATCTTGTGCCTGTGATCTCCATCTCCGAAGCACCGTCATGATCACCATTGTCACCGGCGCGACATCTTGATCTCCATCGTAGCATCGTTGTCGTCTCGCCAATCTTATGCTTCCACGACTATCACTACCGTTTAGTAATAAAGTAAAGCATTACATCGCAATTGCATTGCATACAATAAAGCGACAACCATATGGCTCCTGCCGGTTGCCGATAACTCGGTTAAAAAACATGATCATCTCATACAATAAAATTCAGCATCATGCCTTGACCATATCACATCACAACATGCCCTGCAAAAACAAGTTAGACGTCCTCTACTTTGTTGTTGCAAGTTTTACGTGGCTGCTACGGGCTTAAGCAAGAACCAATCTCACCTACGCATAAAAACCACAACGATAGTTTGTCAAATAGACTCCGTTTTAACCTTCGCAAGGACCGGGCGTAGCCATACTTGGTTCAACTAAAGTTCGAGAGACAGTCGCCCGCAAGCCACCTGTGTGCAAAGCACGTCGGGGGAACCGGTCTCGCATAAGCGTACGCGTAATGTTGGTCCGGGTCGTCTCGTCCAACAATGCCGCCGAACCAAAGTATGACATGCTGGTAGGCAGTATGACTTATATCGCCCACAACTCACTTGTGTTCTACTCGTGCATATAACATCAACATAAATAACCTAGGCTCGGATGCCACTGTTGGGTTTCGTAGTAATTTCAAAAAAATTCCTACGCACACGCAAGATCATGTGATGCATAGCGACGAGAGGGGAGAGTGCTGTCTACGTACCCACGCAGACCGGCTGCGGAAGCGTTGACACAACGTAGAGGAAGTAGTCGTACGTCTTCACGATCCAACCGATCAAGCACCGAAACTATGGCACCTCCGAGTTCGAGCACACATTCAGCTCGATGACGATCCCCGGACTCCGATCCAGCAAAGTGTCGGGGAAGAGTTCTGTCAGCACGACGGCGTGGTGACGATCTTGATGTACTACAGCAGCAGGGCTTCGCCTAAACTCCACTACAGTATTATCGAGGAATATGGTGGCTGGGGGCACCGCACACGGCTAAGGAATAGATCACGTGGATCAACTTGTCTATTTCTGGGGTGCCTCTACCTCAGTATATAAAGGAGCCAAGGGGAAGGGGGCGCCGGCCAAGAGGAGGGCGCAGGAGGAGTCCTACTCCTTCCGGGAGTAGGACTCCCCCCCCCCAATCCTAGTTGGACTAGGATTCCCCGAGGGGGAAAGAGGGAGAGGGGGGCCAGCCACCTCTCCTAGTCCTAATAGGACTAGGGGAGGGGGGAGGCGCGCGGCCACCTTGGGCTGCCCCTTTCTCCTTTCCACTAAAGCCCATTAAGGCCCATATGGCTCCCGGGGGGTTCCGGTAACCTCCCGGTACTCCGGTAAAATCCCGATTTCACCCGGAACACTTCCGATATCCAAACATAGGCTTCCAATATATCAATCTTTACGTCTCGACCATTTCGAGACTCCTCGTCATGTCCGTGATCACATCCGGGACTCCGAACAACCTTCGGTACATCAAAATGCATAAACTCATAATATAACTGTCATCGTAACCTTAAGCGTGCGGACCCTACGGGTTCGAGAACAATGTAGACATGACCGAGACACGTCTCCGGTCAATAACCAATAGCGGGACCTGGATGCCCATATTGGCTCCTACATATTCTACGAAGATCTTTATCGGTCATACCGCATAACAACATACGTTGTTCCCTTTGTCATCGGTATGTTACTTGCCCGAGATTCGATCGTCGGTATCCAATACCTAGTTCAATCTCGTTACCGGCAAGTCTCTTTACTCGTTCTGTAATACATCATCTCGCAACTAACTCATTAGTTGCAATGCTTGCAAGGCTTATGTGATGTGCATTACCGAGAGGGCCCAGAGATACCTCTCCGACAATCGGAGTGACAAAACCTAATCTCGAAATACGCCAACCCAACATGTACCTTTGGAGACACCTGTAGTACTCCTTTATAATCACCCAGTTACGTTGTGACGTTTGGTAGTACCCAAAGTGTTCCTCCGGTAAACGGGAGTTGCATAATCTCATAGTTATAGGAACATGTATAAGTCATGAAGAAAGCAATAGCAACATACTAAACGATCGGGTGCTAAGCTAATGGAATGGGTCATGTCAATCAGATCATTCTCTTAACGATGTGATCCCGTTAATCAAATAACAACTCATTGTTCATGGTTAGGAAACATAACCATCTTTGATTAACGAGCTAGTCAAGTAGAGGCATACTAGTGACACTCTGTTTGTCTATGTATTCACACATGTATTATGTTTCCGGTTAATACAATTCTAGCATGAATAATAAACATTTATCATGATATAAGGAAATAAATAATAACTTTATTATTGCCTCTAGGGCATATTTCCTTCATCTCCATCATTCCTCCTCTTTTTGTTGATTGAAATCTCCACATTGTGGGGATTTGGGGAAACCCTAGGTCATCCAATTTTGCTATTTTTGTTGATGCATTTTGGTGTTTATGATTCTAGATGGCGAGGATCGTCAATGTGCATCATGTGAACTTTGTCTCCTTTGAGAAGGGAGATGCGGAGTATGGTGACCCGAAGAAGAAGCCAGTAGTGATGGTGTTTCCCACAAGTCCTAGCCTTGAGGAGGTTTTGGTTGAGCTTCGAAGAAGGTTGAATTGGATGGAAGAAAGCGATGGAGTAGACTTAATCGTAAGGTATAATGTTGGGTATGGGCAACATATTCGTTGGAAGATAATGCCTCTTGACTCCGAGTTTCATCGGGAAGCATATAAAGAGAGTGTGTTGGCCTCACAAGATAAATCATTTGAGTTATTGGCCACAAAGGTTGTTCGTGCTCGGCTGCACATTGATTTGAATCGGTGTGCATCTTCATATGATGTTAGAATCCCGGTTCGAGATTCAACACATGTCACTCCGGATGTGCATGACACCACAATGAGCCAACCTCCAATGACCCAATGTTTGAGCCCCGACGGGAATGACCAAGTTGATAATGAAGACTTGCACATGGATGGTGGTGAGTTTGAGGGTGATGAATCGGAGGCTTATCTTCATGACCATTATGTTGGTGATGTTGAGGCAAATTGCATGGAAGAGGACATGGACCATGAGATTCCATACAATAGGTCCTATGCGTGGGACTCGGAGGATGAAGGCCCGGATGAAGAAATAGATGAGGATGGTTAGACGGCTAAAGAAGCTAATGCTTTCAAGAAGGTAATAGGCCATAGTCATAAGACATCATTGTTTCGTGATCTAAGCCTGGCCGATAAGGCGATTGTTGATGGTGGCACAAGTAGAATTCTTGCACCAAGGTTAACTTCAAAGCGAGATACCAAAGCAAGTGTGTATGGTGTTAGTGAAGGAACAATCTTTGAAAGCTTGACAGAACTTCAAATATGGGCCAAGGACTACGCGGTTAAGTCTCATCAGCCATTCATTATGGAGAAGTCAAACTCGAAAGTGCATTATGTGGTCAAATGTGAGGAACACAAGAATCATTGCCCTTGGGTTATCCGTGCAAGATGTGTCAAAGGCGGGCCACAATGGAAGATTACAAGTTCTGTGTTTCACCATCGATGTAGTGGCAAGGATATTGATGATGCTAATGTAAAGGATGATCACCGTCAATTGACCTCCAAATTCATTGCATATCGATTTTCAGCCTCCATAAAGATACTACCGACATATCCCATTTGGGCTTTGATGGAGATGGTGAAGGATGTTTTTGGGTACGAGGTGAAGTATGGGAAGGCATGGAAGGCCAAGCAAGCTGCCTTTGAGATATTGTATGGTGGTTGGGAAGAATCATACAACTGCCTCGCGATGGTGTTGAAAGCGATGGCGGCAGAAAATCCTGGCATGTACTATATGGTGGAGCTAGATGGCGTGAGAACAAGGATATACAACGACGCAAATGTTCGTATATTTGGACGTGCATTATGGACTTTTGAGCCATGCATTAGGGCCTTCAAGCATTGTAGGCCGGTTATGTCCGTGGATCGCACATTTATGACCGGCCAGTTCAAGGGCACATTGTTGATCGCCGTGGCTAATGATGGTGGTGACAAATTGGTTCCGTTGGCGTTTGCTTTGGTGTCGGCAGAGAACAATGACAACTGGGAGTGGTTTCTTAGTCTAGTGAGGACCAAGGTAATTGGACCTGAAAGAGAGGTTTGCATCATCTCGGACCGCCACCCGGGGATACTCAATGCAGTGGAGATTGACATTCCAGGACATCCTCGCGTGCACCATAGGTGGTGCATGAGGCATTTTGTTTCCAACTTTTACCGAGCATGTGGAGACAAGGAACTGTCTGACCTTCTTCATGATTGTTGTCTCGCATTCACCACTAGACATTTTGAGAAATTGTGGGACAAAGTGTATGCCAAAGCAAACAATGGTGGCAAAGATTTCCTAAATAGGAATCTTGCCGATAAAGGAAAGTGGGCACGGGCTTTTGACAACGATGGAGTGAGGTACGGTGACATGACAAACAACATGGCTGAATGTTTCAACATGGTACTAAAGGGTGTCCGTCATTGCCGGTGACAGCAATAGTAGAGTATATATACATTCCAGAAGTTGAATGTCTATTTTCAAAAGTATAGTGAAGAAACATCCAACTTGATGTCCTAGAAAAACAAGGCCAAAAAGATGTACAAGTATACACCAAAGGTCGATGATTGGATGGAATACCAAGCAAGGAAGGCGGATTCACACAAAATCCAGTCCTTTGATAACATAGAATTGATTTACCAAGTTGATGAGCACGGTGGAATGTCGCGTGACGGCGTGCCGTATGGAGGTGGCTCCTTCAAGGTTTATCTTAAGATGGGCGCGTGTTCATGCGAGAGGCCTACATTGTATCATCTCCCGTGCTCTCACTTGTTGGATGCATCTCGCACTAGAAATGTGAGTATCCACATGACCAACAATGTAAGATTGGAGGAGTATTTGATCAATGCGGTCAAAAATACATGGGCTGCGAGGTTTCATCCCTATCTAGACCAATCTAAATGGCCGGAATACCATGGACCCCCACTATACCCTGATTTGGAAATGAAGGTGGTGACACGTGGAAGACGGAAGACAAAGCGTTTCTTGGGTGACATGGATGATTGGGGTGGTGGATTCCGTAAGGAATGGGGGAGCCAACATTTCGCAGAGCCTCGTGATATCAACCGTTGTAGTGAATGTAACAATGAGGGGCACAACAGTAGAGGTTGTAGCTCAAGGGGAAAAAGAAAGAGATCAAAACGAGATGGTGATGCTGGTGATGGTGGTGTGAGCCACGGTGATGGTGGTGTGAGCCAGGGTGATGGTGTAGCTCAAGGACGTGGCCGTGGTGATGGTGGAGCTCGAGGACGTGGCCGTGGTGACGGTGGAGCTCGAGGACGTGGCCGTGATGACGGTGGAGCTCGAGGATGTGGCCGTGGTGACGATGGAGCTCGAGGACGTGGCCGTGGTGAAGGTGTATCTCAAGGACGTGGCTTTGCTTACTGGCTTGGGGCGTGAATCTTATGTATGTGTTGGTCATGTTAGGTGTGTGGAATGTGTGAACTTATGTATGACGTGATCCTTTTGTATGTCCCACATTTATGTGTGACATGAACCGTTTGTATGTCCATGAAACTTTCTATGTCCCGCATTTATGTGTGAACTTATGTATGGTCTGATGTCTTATTTCTGTTTAATAATATGGATCAAGTCACCAATGCATAAAGTCTCATACATTAAGTGGAAGAGAACCATCACAAATGAATCAAGTCTCATGCATAGTTCAAGACAAAGTTTCATACATAGTTCACCACAAATGCATCAAGTATCATACATAGTTCACCACAAATGTATCAAGTTTCCTACATAGTTCAAGACAAATGCATCATTTCCTTCCTTTCCCCCTCTTAGCCAGTGCGGCATCCTTCCCCTTCACTAAGCGCCTTCTCCTCTGCAGCGGCACTTCCACCTCCTCCTCCTCCTCCTCCTCCTCTGAAGCGGCCTCGATCACCGGGTCCTTACGTGCCTTCCTGTCGTATTTGTGCGGAGTATACTTTCCACGCCTTTGACTCTGCTGGGGTGCATCGGGCATCTGTGAGGTGTTGATCTCATCATGCGTCTGTTCATCGCCCTCCTCCCCCTCGCCATCAACCGAGTCGTCTTGGCACTTGATGATGATCTCGACCTCGACATAGAAGGCATGGCGACATCAATGGAGCGGCAGCCTAGTAGAGCACCCAGGCCACGTGCCCAAGACTTGCTCCGCTGTGAAATCAACATGTCAAAGTAAGGAGATAAACATTAACAAGTGTGTATGGAAATCAATTTACGAAGCGTCATACCTCAACAAAAGCTTTTAGCTTGCTGTACGCCTCATCACCTGGAGGGTACTTGAGTGCCTCGCTAGCGTCGTTCACATGCTTCGAGAGCTCGGATTGCTATTCAAAACGACAAAATAAATCATGTTCGGTTCAATCTTTCTTATGGTTCCAACTAGAGATAATGGTAGCTTACCACAAAGCGGACAACGGGCGCCGATTCATACCATCTACCATCTCTTATAAGTTTGTTGTACTGCATGTTGGCCATCCGGTCAAACCCCGGATTGGGTTCATGCAATATGTCATTTGGATCAAATGCCGGCGGGTTTATTTGAGTACGAGTAACAGAACGAAACCACACGAGATAGTGGTTGAATGCTTCCGTATTGAAAGCCTGTGGGGGAGGCTTAGAAGTAGGTTCACGCAATGAGAGCTCAATATTATTGATCTTGTGCTTGAACTCCTGGATATACATGTCATGCTCACGATTCCACTTCTTTATACTCTTCTGCTTCATCTTGTCCAAGCTGCTTATTCAAATTCATCGTGTTCATTAGTAGCATGAAACAATGAAAAGAATACCTTCAAGTAGTATTAAGCATTTACCTATGCAGATGTATCGAAGTGTCCTTGTACTTTGGCGGGGTCTCCTGATATAAGCCAAACTGTGTCATAACCCGCTGTGGCTGATGAAACTCAACGTCATAGTAACAAATCAATGGGCAAAGCATCCGCCATAGGTTTGCTTCTTCATAGCACTTTCGGTTCAATCTGAAAGTGAGACTTCTGCCAATATTACCTGTCGTTCCGTATGGCTCCCAGGTCACCTGTAGTGTCAAATAATAAAATAGATGCTTACTATGAATTTTGGAAAACCAAAGGGGCAACACAGTCAACAAACTAACCTGCTCCGGGGTCATGATGTCGAGCTCGTTGCAATAGTGCAAATACATGGTCTTTGAATTGCCAACAAAACCTTCAACCTTGTCCCACTTATACGCCCATGTAGGCATACGGTCCGGGTCATCATGATCATCCCATGGCTCATAACCAAGACCCGCAGGCGTTGGCCGCCCAACTGGCAAGCGTTCCCAACTCCAGACCGACAAGAGAAGCATGGGACCATCGATATTGGCTTCCTTTGCCTTTGTGGTGTTCTTTGGATCCACGCCCCTACGGCAAGCCTCGTCCAACTACACACAAATAGTAGATATGTCAGTAAAACCATATAAAATATCTACATTGTTAAGATACTATGCAAAACTAGTTACCTGCCGATACAAATAAGCTAGTGCCGTCGTACCCCAACTCAGTCCATGTTCCCACCCAGCAAACAACTTTAACCACATAAAGGAAGCATTCACGCCCATGCCATTGGAGAAAAGATTCTGGCTGACTACATACCATAAGCATGCCTTGCAATACTGTTGCACCGTTTCATCATCAACATCATTCGGGCACTTACTAAAGTTCTCGGCAATCCAATGATAACTTGCATCGGCTGACTTCCCTTGCACCCCCGGATCCTTCCCAATGAGTCCCACCATAGTCTCACGCCATCCCTCTGAATCAGTGCTAAAACAAATAGGCTCTCCTTTGATAGGAAGTCCAGTGATCATTGTAACATCCTGCAAAGTCACCGTCATCTCTCCAGCAAAGAAGTGGAAAGTATGTGTCTCAGGGCACCAACGGTCAACTAGTGCCATGATCGCACAAGGATTCATCTTCGGCATCGAACGAGACACGAGTGAGACAAATGGGAGAAGCCCAGTCTTCCGGATATACTCCGTGTATCGCTCGTTGAGGGAGTCCTGGAGTAGGGGGTGTCCGGATAGCCGAACTATCATCATCAGCCGGACTCCAAGACTATGAAGATACAAGATTGAAGACTTCGTCCCGTGTCCGGATGGGACTTTCCTTGGCGTGGAAGGCAAGCTTGGCGATACGGATATGTAGATCTCCTACCATTGTAACCGACTCTGTGTAACCCTAGCCCTCTCCGGTGTCTATATAAACCGGAGGGTTTTAGTCCATAGGACGAACAACAATCATACCATAGGCTAGCTTCTAGGGTTTAGCCTCCTTGATCTCGTGGTAGATCCACTCTTGTAATACCCATATCATCAATATTAATCAAGCAGGACGTAGGGTTTTACCTCCATCGAGAGGGCCCGAACCTGGGTAAAACATCGTGTCCCTTGTCTCCTGTTACCATCTGCCTAGACGCACAGTTCGGGACCCCCTACCCGAGATCCACCGGTTTTGACACCGACATTGGTGCTTTCATTGAGAGTTCCTCTGTGTTGTCGCTCATAGGCCTGATGGCTCCTTCGATCATCAACAACAACGCGGTCCAGGGTGAGACTTTTCTCCCCGGACAGATCTTTGTATTCGGCGGCTTTGCACTGCGGGCCAATTCGCTCGGCCATCTGGAGCAGATCGAAAGTTACGCCCCTGGCCATCAGGTCAGATTTGGAAGTTTGAACTTCACAGCCGACATCCGTGGGATTCGAGCCACAGCCAAGCGCGCCGCACTGTCACGATGGGCATGACCTAGCTCCGCCGCCGTACAGTGCCCTGGAGGCCGCACAAGAGTCCGCTCCGACCCTTAACTCGGAGCCGACTGCGCCGATCGAGGATGGGTGCCTAAACACCGCCTAAGGGGCTGCTACCTCTACGGCGATGGAGCCGAATACCGACCCTGTCCCTTGTGAAGCTCGTGACTCCGAGGTGCCGGACTCCTCACCGGACTCCGAACCTCCCGCGCCTCTACCAATCGAATCCGATTGGGCGCCGATCATGGAGTTCACTGCTACGGACGTCTTTCAGCACTCGCCTTTTGGCGACATCCTTAACTCACTAAAGTATCTCTCATCATCAGGAGAGCCCTGGCCGGACCACGGTCAGGACGGTTGGGACGTGGACGACGAAGAAATTCAAATCCCACCCACCACCCACTTTGTAGCCACTGTCGACGACCTAACCGACATGCTAGACTTCGACTCTGAAGACATCGACGGTATGGACGACGATGCCGGAGACGACCAAGAACCAACGCCTACGGGGCACTGGAAAGCCACCTCGTCATACGACATATACATGGTGGACATCCCAAAGGATGGGAACGGCGACGGAACAACAGAGGAAGACCCCTCCAAGAAACAGCCTAAGCGCCGGCGTCAGCGGCGCCGCTCTAAATCCCGCCACAGTAAGAATGGAAATTCCGGCACCGGAGACAACAACACCCCGGATAGTGTCGAAGACAACCCCCTCCAGCAAGATTCAGCACAGGAGGATGGAGAAGCCAGCCCTCATGAGAGAGCGGCAGACAAGGAGGTAGCAGACGATAACTACATGCCTCCCTCCGAAGACGAGGCAAGCCTCGATGACGACGAATTCATCGTGCCTGAGGATCCTGTCGAACAAGAGCGTTTTAAACGCAGGCTTATGGCCACGGCAAGTAGCCTCAAGAAAAAGCAGCAACAGCTTAGAACTGACCAAGATCTGCTAGCCGACAGATGGACCAAAGTCCTTGCGGCCGAAGAGTACGAACTCGAACGCCCCTCTAAAAGCTACCCCAAACGCAAGCTGCTTCCCCGATTAGAGGAGGAAGCATACAAACCCACATCACTAGCGCACAATACGGCCGACCGGCCACCTCGTGGCCGCGAGAGAGAGGCCTCCAGGCCCTCCACTAAAGCCGTACCCCGGCATTGCTCGAAAAGTACAAAGCCACAAGGGAATGCGCCGGACTTGCGAGACATATTGGAGGATAAGGCAAGACAATCAAGATCGATCTACGGATCGCGTGGACGCCCCACAATACGCGACGATAACCGTCGCGCCGGATACAGCAACTCTGGCCGGGCCGAACACAGTAGACAAAGCTCGCTTGAGCTACGTCATGATATAGCCCAATATAGAGGCGCCGCACACCCACTATGCTTCATAGACGAAGTAATGGATCATCAAATCCCCGAAGGGTTCAAACCCGTGAACATTGAATCCTACGATGGCACAACAGACCCCGCGGTTTGGATCGAAGACTATCTCCTTCATATCCACATGGCCCGCGGTGATGATCTTCACGCCATCAAATACCTCCCGCTCAAGCTTAAAGGACCAGCTCGGCATTGGCTTAACAGCTTGCCAGCAGAATCAATTGGGTGTTGGGAGGACCTGGAAGCCGCATTCCTTGATAACTTCCAGGGCACATATGTGCGACCACCAGACGCTGATGACCTAAGCCACATAATTCAGCAGCCAGACGAATCGGCCAGACAATTCTGGACATGGTTCCTAACCAAGAAAAATCAAATCGTCGACTGTCCGGATGCAGAGGCCCTTGCAGCCTTCAAGCATAACATCCACGACGAGTGGCTTGCCCGGCACCTAGGACAGGAAAAGCCGAAATCCATGGCAGCCCTCACATCACTCATGACCCGCTTCTGCGCGGGAGAGGACAGCTGGCTAGCCCGCAGTAACAACCTCAACAAAAATTCTGGCAGTCCGGATACCAAGGACCGTAATGGCAGGTCGCGTCGCAACAAGCACAAACGCCGCATTAACGGTGATAATACCGAGGATACGACAGTCAACGCTGGATTTAGAGGCTCCAAACCCGGTCAGCAGAAAAAGCCATTCAAAAGAACTACTCCGGGTCCGTCCAACTTGGACCGAATACTCGACCGCTCGTGCCAGATACACGGCACCCCTGAAAAGCCAGCTAATCACACCAACAGGGATTGTTGGGTATTCAAGCAGGCAGGCAAGTTAATTGCTGAAAACAATGACAAGGGGCTGCATAGCGATGACGAGGAAGAGACCCGGCCGCCGAACAATAGAGGACAGAAGGGTTTCCCCCCACAAGTGCGGACGGTGAACATGATATACGCAACCCACATACCCAAAAGGGAGCGGAAGCGTGCACTCAGGGACGTATACGCGATGGAGCCAGTCGCCCCAAAGTTCAATCCATGGTCCTCCTGCCCGATCACTTTTGATCGAAGGGACCACCCCACCAGCATCCGCCATGGCGGATTCGCCGCGTTGGTTTTAGACCCAATCATCGGCGGGTTTCACCTCACTAGAGTCCTGATGGACGAAGGCAGCAGCCTGAACCTGCTTTACCAGGATACAGTGCGCAAGATGGGCATAGACCCCTCAAGGATTAAACCCACAAAGACGACCTTCAAAGGCGTCATACCAGGTGTAGAGGCCAATTGTACAGGCTCAGTGACACTGGAAGTGGTCTTCGGATCCCCGGATAACTTCCGAAGCGAGGAGTTAATCTTTGACATAGTCCCGTTCCGCAGCGGCTATCACGCACTGCTCGGACGAACCGCGTTCGCAAAATTCAACGTGGTGCCACACTACGCATACCTCAAGCTCAAGATGCTAGGCCCTCGAGGAGTCATCACGGTCAACGGAAACACTGAACGCTCTCTCCGAACAGAGGAACATACAGCGGCTCTCGCGGCAGAAGTGCAGAACAGCCTCTTAAGGCAATTCTCGAGTCCGGCCGTTAAGCGACCGGACACCGCCAAGCGCGCCCGGAGTAACCTACAACAAGACCACCTGGCACGTTCCGAGCACACATAGCAATGCGGCCCCAACCCCAGCCCTTGCCAAATTGCAAAACCAGTACTTTGCGTACATCACTATGCTCTGAAGATACCATGGGCATAGGGGGAGGGGCACGACCACGGCAGGCCCAGAGTGCGGCTCAACCACACCAAGGGCTCCCAAGTGTGTCATCCCTTTTTCCTTTTTTTTCTTTCTTTTTTTTCTTATCCTCAGGACTCCGTTTACCAGAGGCCCTGTCTGGCAGTAGACCTGCCGAACTCACGATGCAACAGCCAGGGAAGAAGAAAGGCCACGCCGAGTATCCAGGTGGTCTCCATTATGAGCATTATACTTGTTTTATGCACCATTCCGCAGCCTACCCCTGGAGGGGGACATGTTAAATAGTTCCATCCCTTGCTTATCGCACTATTTGTATCATTCTGCATTCATGGCAGTACCTTTTAAATAAACAATGCATCGCTTTTTGCCTACCACTACATTCCTTTCTTACACATGTGTTCATCTATGACATGCTGCATCCGTACACTTTGGTACGGCAAAATACATCAGGGGCTTAAGTTCCCCACATTATGGTGTGATAAGTCCGAACACTTTCACAAGTGCGGCACCCCGAACTTATAGAATTATATGCATCGGCTCCGAATCATGTCTTGGGTCAATAGTTGGGTTTGCCCGGCTCCCATGTTTTGGTACCTTACGTTCCATTATATCGGCTAAGGTAGCGCTGGGAGAACCACTGCGATTGTGCCCCAGTTGAGCTGGGCGAGCACCTCAGTGGAGAAAGCTAAAACTGACCGTCATGATGGGGCGAGAGCCAGTCGCTGTTCGAGAGGTTTTTTCGAGTCCCTAAAGACTTATGCCCTTAGAGCGAGGAACCGGCTTTGTCCGTCCCAGGCGTGGATAGCGCCCCGAATTCGGCCTTCCGAACACTAGGGGCTTCGCCGAAATTTAAAATTATAGAATTTTATGGCTAAGTGAGAGTGTTCAAGCATTATAAGTCCGGTTGCCTCGTTCGTCGTGTTGGGCGCCTCCCTAGATGGACCCAAAAATGGGAACAAGAGCGCTCAAGTTTATCCCGAACACCCCAGCACTCGTGGCATGGGGGCTGAAGCCGACGACTTGCCATCTCTCAGATTTGATAAACAGACGCACAGAAGGTAATATTTTAAATTAAAAAGCGTTGCTTAGCGCATATGAACAAAGTTTTCAGCGCACAGGTTAACAAAATGCGAGTCTACTCAAATATTACATCGTTGGAGCACTCACCAGCAATAATGTGGGCACCCTTCAGGACACCCTTATAATACATTTCGGGCGTGCGATACTCCTTACCCGGCGGTGGCGTGTCCGTCACAAGCTTCTCAGCGTCCATCTTGCCCCAGTGCACCTTAGCACGGGCAAGGGCCCGACGGGCACCTTCAATGCAGGCGGAGCGCTTGATGACTTCAACCCACGGACAAGCATCCACCAGCCGCCGCACCAGGCCAAAGTAGCTCCCAGGCATGGCCTCTTTGGGCCACAGCCGAACTATAAGGCCCTTCATGTCCTGTTCGGCCACCTTGTGGAGCTCGACCAGCTGCTTTAGCTGGTCGCTAAGGGGCACCGGATGTCCGGCCTCAGCATACTGAGACCAGAACACCTTCTCCGTCGAGCTCCCCTCCTCGGCTCTGTAGAAAGCGGCAGCGTCGGACACGCTACGGGGCAGATCTGCGAACGCTCCTAGAGAGCTCCGAATTCGGGTAAGTAACAGGTAATTCACTTTTACATGCTTGCTTTGCATGAAGAATGCCTTACCCGCCGCTATTTTCTTCAATGCCTCAATCTCCTGAAGGGCCTTGTGGGCTTCGGCCTTAGCGGCTTTGGCACTCTCAAGAGCCGACGCAAGCTCGGACTCCCGAGTCTTCGAGTCACGCTCCAAACTCTCGTGTTTTTCCACGAGAGCCTGGAGCTCTTGCCGTACCTCCGCCACCCGCGCCTCCTGCTTCTCTCACTCGGCGCGTTCCACGGCCGCATTGCGTTCAGCCGCGGATACCGCCTCCTTCAGGGTTGCCACCTCGTTCGTAGCCCCTGGAATACCCACGTTATCCTTGTCATTCCTCTTGCAACCAAATCCTTTTCTGTAAGGTACAACTTTAAATAAGGTGTTGCTCACCTTCCTTGTCCTCGAGCTGCTTCTTGGCACGACCGAGCTCGCTCTTAGACAGCTCGAGGTTCCTCTTCAAGGCATTAACCTCCGCAGTCAGTGCGGCAGAGGTCAGCAGCGCAGCCTGCATTCCCATATTGACATATTTTTTGTTAAGACTCCTGCGTATATCTTTTTAGATCCTCAGTCTGGCTTTTCCTTCCGAACACCGAACTGAGTACATATCTTAAAATTCTTACCTCAAAGCCTGTTAGAAGGCTGCTGCAGGCTTCGGTCAGCCCGCTCTTGGCGAGCTGAACCTTCTGAATCACCGCACTCATGACAGTGCGGTGTTCCTCTTCGATGGAAGCACCATTGAGCGCCTCCAGCAAGTTATCCGGCGCCTCCGGTTGGACGGAGGCCGCCGGCGCCACAGTCTTTCCCTTCTTACGAAGGGGCCGCCCGCCGGACTCAGGAACCACTGCAGGTTCCGGTGCGGAGTCCGGTCCAAAGTCCGGGAGGTTGCCTTGCGGCACCTCTGGGGCCTCCTCCTCCTGGTGGGTCCCCTTTCGGGATCCCACCTCGGCGTCATCACGGGGGGAGGAGGCGGTCGGAAGTGAAGTGCTATCCACATCCGACGTACCCAAGGACCCGCTCGACAAAGCGGGAAGATCGTCCTTGGGCGGACTACAGGGTTGTATGCGGCATTAGAAAGACACCATGTGACGAAAAGAAAAGTTATGAGCTATTCGGGAGTTCGGATACTTACGATCTCGCCAGGGGCTTGGCCCTTGAAGGCCAATCCTCGTCGCCGTCGCCGGCGTTGGCGGAACAGTCCGGGGGAAGGGTCCTTCCCTTCTTGGACCCTCCGGCCTCCCTCGTTGGGGAGGCCTTCCTTTTCTTCTCTTCCCCCGCTAGGGGAGAGGCCTCTTTCTTCTCCTCCTCGTCCTCGTGGGAGGAGTCCGCCTCGGAGTCATCGGACGATAAATCCGATAACACCTGACGACTGGAACTCTTCCGAGTTCCCGTGGCCTTCTTCTTGGCCTTCTTCTCCGGCACCACATGAGGTGTCGGAACCAGCAGCCCCGTTAAGCGGGCGTCCGCTGGGTCTTCTGGCAAAGGAGCCGGACAGTTAGTCTGCTCGGCCTTCTTCAGCTAGTCCTGTCAAAGGAGAGGGAGCTTAGATCCCGCATAGAGTCAAACTATGGAAAACAAGTGTCCCATAAAGGGTAAAATCGCTTACCTCGCCAGCCTGACGCTGCGAGCTGAATCCGCGATCTTCGGTAGCGGATGCGGGAGCCTCGGCGCCCTTGAACAGCACCCTCCAGGCCTCTTCGTACATAGTGTCGAAGAGCCTGTTCAAGTTCTGGTGCTGTGCCGGATCGAACTCCCACATATTGAAGTCCCGTTGTTGGCACGGGAGAATCCGGCGGATGAGCATGACCTGGACTACGTTGACAAGCTTGAGCTTCTTGTTCACTAGCTTTTGGACGCAGGCTTGGAGTCCGGTCAGCTCCTCCGAATCGCCCCATGTCAGGCCCTTCTCTTTCCAGGAGGTGAGCCGCGTGGGGATGCCAGATCTGAATTCGGGGGCCGCTGCCCATTCAGGGTCACGCGGCTCGGTGATGTAGAACCATCCCGATTGCCACCCCTTGATGGTTTCCACGAAGGCGCCCTCGAGCCAAGTGACGTTGGGCATCTTGCCCACCATGGCACCTCCGCACTCCGCTTGGCTGCCCTTCACAACCTTCGGCTTGACATTGAAGGTCTTGAGCCACAAGCCGAAGTGGGGCTGGATGCAGAGGAAGGCCTCGCACACAACGATAAACGCCGAGATGTTGAGGATGAAATTCGGGGCCAGATCATGGAAATCCAGGCCATAATAGAACATGAGCCCCCGGACGAAGGGGTGGAGTGGGAAGCCCAGTCCACGGAGGAAATGGGGAAGGAATACCACCCTCTCATGAGGCCCAGGGGTGGGGATGAGCAGCCCCTCGTCGAGGAGCCGGTGCGCGATATCGCCGGACAAATATCCGGCGCTACGCAGCTTCTTGATGTGCCCCTCCGTAACGGAGGAGGCCATCCACTTTCCTCCCGCTCCAGACATGGTTGGAGAAGGTTGAGGTGAGATGTGCGGACTTGGCACTGGAGCTCGAGTGCGCGGAGATGGATAAGCAAAGGAGGAAGAAGGCGTAGGTAAAAAGGTGGATCCTTATCCCCTTATATATGGGCGGACGAAACCATGCGTCCCCACCGGCCTGGTAAAACTCACTTATCTCCCAAGCGCCACAATCAATGGCGCGGTTGGGTTACCCACGTCCGTATTGATGGGAATCCCGGAATAAGGGGAACACGATCTCTGCTTCGACAAGACGTGCCAAGGAAACCGCTTCGCTAAACGCGCTGAGGTGGAACAATAAAAACAATTCAAGTAAAGGCTTGGCCATGGCGTGATGTCATGCTATGAAATACGTTAGCAGATTGAAGTTGTGTCAATATTATCCTCTCTACGGTGGTATGTGGAATTTATTTTGCAGAGCCGGACACTATCCTGGTGTTCACAATCTTCTATGATGTATTCGGAGGAGGAACCCGCCTTGCAATGCCGAAGACAATATGCGCGCCGGACTCGTCGTCATTGAAGCCTGGTTCAGGGGCTACTGAGGGAGTCCTGGACTAGGGGGTGTCCGGATAGCCGAACTATCATCATCGGCCGGACTCCAAGACTATGAAGATACAAGATTGAAGACTTCGTCCCGTGTCCGGATGGGACTTTCCTTGGCGTGGAAGGCAAGCTTGGCGATACGGATATGTAGATCTCCTACCATTGTAACTGACTCTGTGTAACCCTGGCCCTCTCCGGTGTCTATATAAACCAGAGGGTTTTAGTCCATAGGACGAACAACAATCATACCATAGGCTAGCTTCTAGGGTTTAGCCTCCTTGATCTCGTGGTAGATCCACTCTTGTAATACCCATATCATCAATATTAATCAAGTAGGACGTAGGGTTTTACCTCCATCGAGAGGGCCCGAACCTGGGTAAAACATCGTGTCCCTTGTCTCCTGTTACCATCCGCCTAGACGCACAGTTCGGGACCCCCTACCCGAGATCCGCCGGTTTTGACACCGACAGTCGTCATATTCCATCTTCTCATGAACTGCACCAGACCTCAAGTGAAGCTGATCAAAAACCCTTCTTTCATCTGCCATGAACTGTGCACGATGAAGTAGATCGTACGATGGATGGATCAGAGAAGCCATCCTACAAAATTACAATGTACATCATAAGCCTCCTTTTCATTTTTAAATATCCAGAATAATGGAAATATAAACATACATACATGTGAAAATATCCATATCCATACAACAAATGGATACATTCAACTACAAATCTATACCTAAGCCAAATCATCCATACAAGTGAATATGCACACACACACATTTGCACACAACCTTCTATTCTCTATGTGAAATTTGCTACCAAATACATAAAAACTAAAAAAAACCACTACAAGTACCAAATACTAATCATACCATACATATCCCTAGCCATACATTTCTAATACAAATGCAAATATCAAAAAATTTTGAAAAAGTGGATGAACTAGGGTTCCTACACATGGGGTGAATGCAAAAAAATTAACCAATAAAAAGAGGAGAAAGTTGGGGGATTACCTAGAGGATTAGGAGGGGAAGAAGATCCACCGGTTTTCCCCTTCGATCTGTCCTTCTTGGCCGCTGATTTGGAGGAGGGAAGAGAGGGGCGGCGGGCTGGGCGACGAGAGGAAGAACAGAGACGAGCCTATGTCTCTCTCTGTAGTGAATCATGGCGGCAGGGGCAATTTCATCGAAGGGGCATGGCGCCCCTGCCAGGGCGTCATGGTCACGCCCATAGCGCCCCCGCACTTGGGGCGTCATGCAACCACAGATGGGCCCAGGCGTACCGACGTGGCTGGTCAGCGCCGCGACATGGCGCCCTTGACTGGGGCGTTATGATGTCTAGCATGGCGCCCCAGGTGCAGGCGCCATGAGGAAAGGGCCAGTTTATGAAATATTTTGAAAAGAGGGCCATTTTGTGCTGAACTTTGGCTAAAGGGCCAGTTTTGTGATTTTTCACACATATGCCATTTGTCCTAGTTTGGCATTGCTCTGCTTGATCAGAAACACGACACGTGTGCGATGCGAGCAGCAGCGGAGGAGGAGTGTGCATGTATGTGTGCTCCTCTCAACATCATAATGGTGTGTGAAGCAACCTATAATATATGTGGGTTAAACACACCATCAATCACAACTGGGTTGGGACTAAACTTTTCACACTCCATTGTCATGCATGAATTTGTCTTTGGATATATCATAGGAATTATTGGAAATAATAAATATGATAAAATCCGAATAATTTCAATGACTTGTGCAAAGTTGTTTGTTCATGTATATACAACCATTACTCTCACTGTATGAATCCTATGTGACAAAATCTACCAACATCTATCTTAAGGTATTTCCAACACTGACCCTCAAACCGCCTGTATCCATCCGGACGCAGCTATCTGGACCACGCACAAGCCATCCAACGCAGACACTCATCGGTCTGCGGAGAACTCCGGACCATAATCTTCCTACAAAGTCGAAACAAACTAGAGGGGCTTTGCCTGAGTCTGGACACGAGCCACGTAGGAGTTCGACACACCCAACCCACCAAAAACTGAGGCGGAGTCAGTGCTTTTGTAACTGGCCGCACTGTTTTCACGGTAAAATCCCCCACTCTTTTCTTCCATCCCACCACTCTCCACCAAATTCATGCCCTTTTCCCCATTCCCTTCTTTTCTCCCACCGCCGGTGCATGGACCCGGAGGATACCCTGAAAGAGATGGAGGTGGTGGAGGATCCGAGCATCACGCTTGCCTGACATAATCGCCACGTCAAAACTAAGGCTGCAAAGGAGGAAAAGCTCAAGAAGAACAAGGCCGGTGGCGTGCGTGCTAGTGGCGGACGAGGCGGTGGGTGTGTAGGTTGCGCACGTGGTGGAGGTCGGTGTCAAGATGGGTAAAAGCATCTCAACTCTCCTGGTGCCTGCTATTGTGGGGCTTATCCTATAAATGCATACACTTGATTGTTACAATTGTGCATAGCATGTGTAGAGAAAGAGAGATACACGGAGGTTGACAAGAGAGTTAAAGAAGAGAGTTATAGGCATCAACTTCTAATAAACCGTGTATGTTTAATCTTGATCTTTAACTAGACATCCATAACAGCCGCCATAAGATATCCATAACAGCCGCCATAATATATCTTTAACACCCTCCCTTAATCTGAACTTCCCAAGTTAAGATTACGCTTGAATTTCGCAAACGGTCATGTGGCCAAGGCTTTTGTAAAACCATCTGCAACTTGATCCTTTGAATGAACAAACCAAATCTGCAACTCCTTATTAGCAACTCTTTCCCTCATAAAATGATAGTCAATCTCTATGTGTTTGGTTCTTGCATGAAAGATAGGATTAGCAGATAGGTATGTAGCACCAAGATTGTCACACCAAAGACATGGGGTTGGTGTGTGACATATGCCAAATTCGTTAAGCATGGACATGATCCATATAATCTCTGGTGTTGCATTTGCAATGCTTTGTATTCTGCCTCACTACTTGACCTGGAAACTATGGCTTGTTTCTTTGCACACCATGAGATCAAATTAGGTCCAAAGAAGACTGCAAAACCATTTGTTGATCTTCTATCATCTATGCAACCTGCCCAGAGTCAGAAAACACACTAACAAGTGTGGATGATGACTTGCTGAAGGTTAGGACAATACTCAGAGTATTTTTCACATATCTCAGTATATGTTTGGCAGCAGTCCAATGAGCTGTAGTTGGTGCATGCAGAAACTGACAAACCTTATTGACAACAAAGGAAATATCAGGTCTGGTGAGAGTCAAATACTGAAGTGCACCCACCAAACTTCTGTACTTAGTACCATCCTCTTTCCACTAGTATTCATTAATTACCCTATCATGTTTCCACTAGTATTTCTACCAAGCCATTGCAACTTATTTTTTTCTGATGTATAGGGCCCAGCTCCTTCGTCCGTTAGTAGACATACTTACTATGTTAGTTTCATAGATGACTACAGTAAATTCACTTGGATCTACCTTCTTAAAAAACGTTCTGACATTTTTCAAGTTTTTCATAATTTTCAAGCACTTGTTGAACGCCAATTTGACACTAAAATCCTTGCTGTCCAATCTGATGGGGTGGTGAATACGAGAAGTTAAACTCGTTTTTCCAAAAGTTGGGTGTTTTGCATCATGTTTCATGTCCTGATGCCCACCAACAAAACGGATCTGCCGAGCGCAAGCATATGCATATAGTTGAGGTAGGACTTGCTCTCCTAGCAGGTGCCTCCATGCCTCTCAAATTTTGGGATGAGGCATTTCTCACTGCAGTTCATCTCATCAATATGCTACCCAGTCATGTCATCAACAATGAAACTCCCATGCAACGACTCCTTCATACTCGACCAAACTATAACTCTCTTTGTGTCTTTGGATGCGCTTGCTGGCCAAACCTTCACTAGTAGAAAAGGGGGGATTTGTCCCGGTTCGTAAGGGCCTTTAGTCCCGGTTCATGAACCGGGACTAATGGGTCGTTACTAATACCTCACCCCTTTAGTCCCGGTTCTAACACGAACCTGGACAGATAGGCCTCCACGTGGCCGGTGCGCCGAGCCCAGGCAGGGGGGCCTTTGGTCCCGGTTGGTGGCACCAACCGGGACCAAAAGGCATCAACGCGTCAGCATTCCAGTGGCTGGGGTTTTTGTTTTTTGTTTTGAAAGGGGGGGAGGGGGTTGGTGGTTTTGGGGGGTTAATTTAGGTGTTTCATATATTGTGTTAGCTAGCTAATTAATAGAGAGAAGTGTCCTCTCTTATGTCCGTGCTTGGTCGACGCTATGTACTATACATAGAGAGGCCCTCGACATGCTAGCTAGTAAGAAAATGAAGGGAACCATTAAGTACAGAAGTTCGTCATGCATACCGAGAGAAGTGATCGATCGACCTCTCCTTCTCCGAGAGATTGGTCGAACAACAAGTTTTCGTATTATCTATCCGACGCTACTGGCTACATACATATACAATATGTAAGATCTCTTAATTACAATCCCCTAGCAATTGAAATCAACTTCCACATGATATTCTCTGGCTTTATTGATGACGTGGTCAAGAAAGAATCCCTCCAATTCCTCTTGAATTGCTTTCATGCGATCTGGTTCTAGGAGTTCATTCCGCATCTGCCACGTCTAATTTGAAGAAGGGGTTAATTAATACATATATATGAATGAAACTCAACAGAAATGATGGTGTAATAAAATGAAATTGTGAATATTATTGCTTACAGGCTTCATATTGTCTTTTAGAGTAGCCCCGCTTATTTTTCAAAGTCGCGTTGTACATGAACTCGCACACGTAGTATCCACAGAAATCATTACCTTGTTCCTGCCACAAGCACTTTACGAGAAATAGAGGTCAATCAAACTGATAATGAAGCATTATAAATGGCATTTATGAAAGAATAGCTATAGAATCAACGGGAGATGCGCGCAACTAGCTAGCCAGTAGTACTTACTTTCGGGTATGTATATCGCAGCTCCTTCGGCAGTCCCGGAGCTTTTGCGGTGAACTTTTCCAAACCCTGCAAGACAAAAAATTATTATTATTACTTGAGATATTAGGAAATGAACAAAAAGTTGCCGATATGGTGCGATAATGATCGATTGAACTTACTTGTTGAGAAATTTAGTCATGTCCGCATAGGTTTCGGGATCTTTTAGTCTCGAGTCTAAGACGGTTACTAGTCCCCGCTCAAGCTTAATCTCCAGAAGAACATAGTGGAAGACGATTACTAGTCCCCGCTCAAGCTTAATCAATGGGAGATGCACGCCCTTAATGTACTCGGAGGTGTGTCTTGAACCGTACATCCATTGCCGGTTCATCTGCGTGCATTATATATAATTATGTGTGTCAAAAATCATTACAGAACATCATGAATAGATAATTAAGTGACCAAATTAATAGAAGTTCATCATCACATTAAAACCAAAGTACATACATATTTCTCATCTAACAACATAAAGCTCTGCAGAGCATCTAAATTAATTAAACCATAAATTAAAACTATGTAAAACATTTCAATGCGAAAACAAATGCGATCATAATCGCAACCAATGTAACAACTTGTCCAACAGCATAATGATGCCAAGCCTCGGTATGAATGGCATATTTTCTAATCTTTCTAATCTTCAAGCGCATTGCATCCATCTTGATCTTGTGATCATCGACGACATCCGCAACATGCAACTCCAATACCATCTTATCCTCCTCAATTTTTCTTATTTTTTCCTTCAAGAAATTGTTTTCTTCTTCAACTAAATTTAACCTCTCGACAATAGGGTCGGTTGGAATTTCCGGTTCAACAACCTCCTAGATAAATAAAATCTATGTCACGTTGGTCGGCATAATTGTCATAAACAATAAATGAACCAACAGTTATGAAAAGATAATATATACCACATCCGAATCATAGACAGGACGAGGGCCGACGAGGGCGGATAACAAAACCATCGCACTATATAAGATGCAATAGTAAAAGTAAGAAAATTATACAAGTATCTATATAAACATACAAGTAAGAATTTTTTCCTTTCAGAAAGAAGATAAGAACAAGAGGCTCACCACGGTGGTGCCGGCGACGAGATCGGCGCGGGCGATCGACGGCGGTGAAGACGGGGACGGGACGTGATGGACCGCTAAACCTAGACAAATATTGAGGAAAATGGAGCTTGGAGGTCGAGCTTGGAGAGGATAAAGCTTAAGTAGTGTGGCTCGGGCATTCCATCGAACACCTTGTGTGCATAGGAGGTGAGCTAGAGCACCACAAAGCTCTCTCCTCGCCGGCCAGGAAAAACAGAGCAGTGGGAGTGCTCTGCTCGCGGGCGAGGGGTATATATAGGCAATTAATTGGTCCCGATTCGTGGAACGAACTGGGACTAAAGGGAAGCCTTTGGTCCCGGTTCAGGCCACCAACCGGGACCAATGGTGGTGGGCCAGGAGCGAGGCACATTGGTCCCGGTTCGTCCCACCAACCGGGACCAAAAGGTCCAGACGAACCGGGACCAATGGCCCACGTGGCCCGGCCGGCCCCCGGGGCTCACGAACTGGGTCCAATGCCCCCATGGGTCCCGGTTCTGGATTGAACCGGGACTAATGGGCTGACCTGGCCTGGACCATTGCCCCCTTTTCTACTAGTGCTTCGTCCCTACAATACTCGCAAACTCATGTTTCGCTCAAAACAATGTGTTTTCTTGGGTTGTAGTGCGCAACACAAAGGTGTCAAGTGCCTTGATGTTCATACAGGTCGAGTACATATTTCTCATGATGTGGTTTTCGATGAAACTGTCTTCCCTTTTGCTCATCTAAATCCTAACGCTGGTGCCCTACTTGGCCAAGAAATCCTTCTACTACCACCTCATTTGTCTGGTTTTCATCAAGGGAACGACAACTGTACTGACCACTTGACTAACTCTTCTAACCGTGCAAATGAGATTTGTGATGACGCAGGCTCAAGTATTGAAGCAACAGAAAACAATTTGGCGTTAAATGGTGAAGAAAATGGCCAAAATGGCCCATATTTCATGTGTCCTCGGCAACGTGACAGGGCCGCTCCTGAATCTGCCTCGGGAACGGCGGTGTCAGCGCAAGCACGATCCGATCCGGGATCGGAGCGCTACAGCACAGAATCCACGCTAGGAGCGGCTGCTCGCCAACCCCCGCCTGCCACGTCCTCGCCTGGGGGGCCGTCATCCACGCGTGCCTCGCCATGAGGGGACCGGCCGACCATGCTGTTTGGCCTGGACCCATGAGTCTACGTCAGGCGGACGGTGCGCCAGCCCGCTGCATGTGCGGGATCCCAGCCTGATCCAGCTGGCCCGCCTGGGTTTTCTGCGCCATCCACTGAAGCTTCGCCCACACATATGGCCAGAGAAGATCCGACAGTGGCACATGTCACAGCAGCAACCTCGGGATTGCATGGATCCTCTATCCAGGAGCAGTCTATGGGATTTTCTATGCCTGGGTTATCTACAACAGTCCAGCAACATACTCTGGCATGTACAAGACTTCGAACAAGGGTAACTCAACCTGTAAATTATAAAGTTAAATTTGGCTTGGCGTGTTCAACAGGAGAACCTAGTACTTTTCAAGAAGCAAGTGTGGATCCCAAGTGGAGAAAAGCTATGGAGGAAGAGTTCCAAGCACTTCAGAAAAACAAGACATGGCACCTAGTTCCTTCACATCGAGGTACAAATTTAATTGACTGCAAATGGGTGTTCAGGATAAAGAGAAAGTCGGATGGTACAATAGATCATTACAAGGCTAGACTTGTTGCTAAAGGATTCAAACAGAGGTAGGGCATAGATTATGAGGATACATTCATTCATGTTGTTAAGGCTGCTAGTATTTATCTTGTTTTGTCTATTGCCGTATCGAGAGGCTGGAGTCTCAGACAGCTAGATGTGCAGAATGCGTTTCTTCATGGTGTTCTGGAAGAGGAAGTGTACATGAAACAACCTCCTGGATTTGAAGATAAGAATAAACCTTTTCATGTGTGCAGGCTTGATAAATCTCTTTATGGGTTGAAGCAAGCCTCTAGAGCATGGTACTCATGTCTGAGTTCAAAGTTGCAAACGCTTGGTTTTGTTCCTTCTAAATTTGACACATCACTATTTATTTACAACAAGTTCAAAACATCCATATTTGTGCTTATATATGTTGATGATATCATTGTCACAAGCTCATCAAATGAGGCAGTAACTGCATTGTTAAAGGATTTGAATTCAGAATTTGCCCTCAAGGATCTAGGTGACCTGCATTACTTCCTTGGTATTGAAGTCAAGAAAAACAAGGAAGGTGGTCTTCATCTTTCCCAAGAAAAATATGCAACTCATCTTTTGAATAGAGCTGGATTGCAGAGCTATAAACCATCACCAACACCATTGTCCTCTTGACTCAGGATTTCTCCTTCAGCAAGAGAGAGTTTTTCTGAAATGGACAGTAGTGTTGGTGATGGTTTACAACCCTGCAATCCAGCTCTGATACCATGTCAAGATGGGTAAAGCGTCTCAACTCTCCTAGTGGAGATCCCGCATATTATATATTCATTGGATGGGGCTTATACCATAAATGCATAAACTTGATTGTTACAATTGTGCATAGCACATTGAGATAAAGATAGATGCACGGAGGTTTACAAGAGAGTTAAAGAAGAGAGTTACATGCATCAACTTCTAATAAATCGTGTACGTTCTTTAGCTAGACATCCATAACAGCCGCCATAAGATATCCATAATAGCCGCCATAAGATATCTTTAACAGTCGGGGCCCAGGCCGCGGGGCCTCACCGGCCGTGCGGACGCCGCCATGGCCGGAGCATTATAAGGCCCCATACTACTAGGCCACCAAGTAGTTGGGGAGGCAATCCCCGGCATCCGGCGATGTGTTGTTCATTGTCGACGTCAACACGGCGCCGCTGCTTTTCTCTGAGGTGACCTGGCGTGCGCTACGGAAACTTATTTGAATTTCAAATTGCCCTTTACTGGTGGACATATACTGGATAGCTCTTTGGATGGCCGGCTCCTTCATCGTCCGCGGACTGATCCTCCCTGTCCACTGACGGATTCGGTGTCTAGTTTGCGAGTCATCGGTGGAGATGCCCTTACAATTATTGGGGATGTCCTATTGCAATATTTTCTTGTCCACCATGTAATATGCATGTGTAACTAATCAATCAATGGTCATAGTATGCCGCTCGCTCGCGGTTTGAGCCGTGGTAACTCGTCAACATCTCTCGTACGCTCATGGAAGAATTGAGACTAGCTACAAACCAGACACTGCATCATGTGCTAGATGGTGCTAATGCGTGTGTGGAAGAGAGAATGGCTCCAGACAGTGAATGTACGGGTTGATGGACACCCACAAGAAACCCGGCCCCAGCGGAAGATTACAAATCAAGGCTGAGGCTGACCTCCACCGTGGAATGCGTGTACTGTTGTCACATAAGTGGCGGAGCATGCAGCAATTTTATGAGGTGCCAATGGAAACATTTTGAAACGTTAAGAGGCGGAAAGATTTCGTAGAGGCGAGGGGACCGGGATGGTCACCAAGACCCTCCGCCACTGGTTACTAGGACAAATTGACAGTGAAAGAAGAGATATTTTCTCATGTCCAAGGAATGCAGGCCACGCACGAAACAAGTGTAATTCAGGGATGAATAAACAAACCAATAATCGCTTAAGCAACGGTTCTGCAGTAAATCCAGAAATTATACCTGAGAAAGGGTCTGGATAAAGGACACCATATGAACTACCTCCGCATGCAGAGGCCTTTTCTAATATTGGCAAATGGAAAAATTCACAAAGATGATCAAACTGAAGTATATCTCTAATTATCCAGATAATTATATGAACGCGAGTGCGTCCACGACCACGATGCATGGAACCGCGTGGAGGAACTGCAGCCAAGCTAGCTAGCTCCCCGGATGTCCTACAAATACCCAGAGCTAACCAAGTTAGATGCACCAAGCAAGAGTGCCTTCGAACACAAGTATTAAAACACCCCTTTGTCACCCCCAACCTATCTATTCCACAGCTTTCCATCTATTCTAGTCCATAACTCCATATAGGCATATAGCATCCTGACCAGCTCATGCAGTATGACTCTTGGTATGCTGGTTATCATGGGCATGGCTACCTTGCTGGTGTATTGTCTCAGAAAAAGCAAAAGAGTGGTATTGTCCCAGCGGCAACCAGCACGACGAGGTCTGCTGCCGCCGGGGCCTGCTACACTGCCCATCATTGGGAACACGCACCAGATGTTTTGGAACAAGCCGGCAGTGTTCCGGTGGATCCATCGCCTTCTCAAGGAGATGAACACAGACATCTTGTGCCTCCGTCTCGGAGCTACTCATGTCATTGTTGTGACATGCCCAGAGATAGCTTGTGAGGTACTACGGAAGAAGGATGAAGTTTTCGCCTCCCGTCCCACCACCTTCCCCTCGGGTACATTCAGCTTCGGGTACAAGGGCTCCGTCTTGTCACCGCAAGGAGAGCAGTGGAAGAAGATGAGGCGCGTCCTCACCTTGGAGAGCCTCACCTCGTCCATGGAGCAGAAGCTCCACCACCTAAGGAAGGAGGAGTATGACCACCTTGTAAGGTACATTAACAACACCGTTTGTTGTGGCATGATGCCACATGCAAAAAACATTGTTAACGTGCGCCATGTGGCACAACATTTCTGTTGTAACCTCATAAGAAGGCTTGTTCGGTAAGAGATACTTTAGTAACCTACCATCTTCGTCGACTAATGGGCCTGGATAGGAGGAGGAGGCACATGTTGCCGCTCTTTTCACGGCCCTCAACCATGTGTACAGCTTCTGTGTGTCTGACTACATCCCAGCCCTGGTAGGCCTCGACTTGGATGGCCATGAGGAGGTTTCCATGGATGTCATGAGAACAATTAGCCGGTTGCATGACCCTATCATACAGGAACGGATCCATGAAAGATCATCCACTCTTGAGAAATGTGGTGAAGATAAAGGGGCGAGAGACTTTCTGGATGTCCTGGTTCATCTTAAAGATGCAGATGGACAACCGTTGCTATCCCTACAAGAAATAAGAGCCCAAACAGCGGTTAGTAGGATCTACCTCAACAGAAAGTTCATTCACTATTCTTCAAGCATACTCTGTCTGTAAAGAAATATAAAAGCGTCTAGATCTATCTAGACACTCTTATATTTCTTTACGGAGGGAGTATATTATATATGCATTGACCTTTTTTTTCTTGTATTGTATTTATTGCTTTATTTATTCCAACATCGACCGATGTAGGAAATGGTGCTTGCAGCAGTCGACAACCCATCAAATGCGGTTGAGTGGGCGCTCGCCGAGATGATGAACAGGCCGGAGATCATGCAAAAAGTGACAGATGAACTCGACGCTGTCGTTGGTAAAGATAGACTAGTCCAGGAGTCTGACATTCCTCGGCTAAATTATCTCAAATCGTGTATCCGGGAGGCCTTCCGCATACACCCATACCATGCTCTTAATTTACCCCATGTTGCAATGGTGGACACCACTATCGCCGGCTACACCATCCCAAAGGATAGCCACATCCTTTTAAGCCGGCTTGGACTTGGCCGAAACCCCAAGATCTGGAGCGAACCACTTGAGTTTCGCCCTGAGAGGCATTTGAATACCGTGAATGTTCTTCTCACTGAGCCGGGCCTACGTTTCATTTCGTTTAGCAGTGGGAGAAGGGGTTGTCCTGGGGTTTCACTTGGCACCTCGATCACAATGATGTTATTTGCAAGGATGCTGCAGGCCTTCACTTGGACAAAACTGGTAGGCGTTAAAAATATCAGTCTACAGGAAGGCAATGCAAACCTTGCCCTACTTGAACCCCTTGTTTTGCAAGCTCAACCACGGCTGGCCGCGTATCTCTATATATGATATAATTAGTAGATTGAATCACTTTTCTCAATTATATATTGGTAATATTATCTGGAACTATGTGTGCAAAATGTCATGAGGCAGCATTTAGTCCTTGGCAATATACTAGAGGGAGATGCTACATTTGTGCGGAAATAAAGAAACAATCGATGATTCATGCTATAATTAATGTAACTCGCATTTGCGAGGGCATCATCTTTACTGTATCCCGTCTTTTAGCTGTGAGCATGTGAGTGACTATCAGTCATGGTCACTGGCCGGTCTTCAATGGCTTGGCTACATATGGTCATGTACTGCAGAAAGATTCTCTCTCTGTGAAGAAGAATCAAATCAATCATGCTCTCTCAATCACGCGTTAACTTGTGGTTGTCAGGAGGACGTATGAGAATGTCACTCTATATATGGTGACTTGGAATGTGCGCGTGCGTGTGTGAGAGAGAGAGACTTAATGACTCGCTCCCAGGCTCAATTTATGGTTGTTGACAGTATGTACCATGATTGCTATGTACTCCCTCTGTTCTTAAATACTACTCCCTCTGTCCAAAATGATGACCCAACTTTGTACTAAAGTTTACAAAGTTGAGTTATGTATTCTGGAACGGAGGGAGTACAAGTCTTTCTAGAGATTTTAATATGGACTGTACGGATGTATATAGGCATAGTTTAGAGTGTAGATTCATTCATTTCACTATGTATGTAGTCAGTACGTAGTCCATATTTAGAAACGGAGGGAGTAGTCCATAGTGGCAATATGTACGATCATGTATAACAGACAGACAGCATGTGTGTGTGTGTGGATGAGAGAAGAAAAGAGAACATTCAAAGCAGCGTGTGTGTGTGTGGACGAGAGAAGGGGACATTCAAAGCAAACACAGTTGCACGACGATCACGGGTTGATTTGTGGTTGTTGAGAGAGAGTGCGTACAAGGTTGTGACATCTGCTGTATATCACACGAGATACCCTCACTGGTAGAAAAAGGGCATATAGTCCCGGTTCGTAAGGGCCTTTAGTCCCGGTTCCGGAACCGGGACTAAAGTGTCGGTACTAATACCTCCCCCCTTTAGTCCCGGTTCAATCTAGAACCGGGACTAAAGGCCCTCCACATGGATAGTGCGCAGAGCCCAGTCAGGAGACCCTTTGGTCCCGGTTGGTGGCACCAACCGGGACCAATAGGCATCCACGCGTCAGCACTTCTGTGGCTGGGGTTTTTATTTTTTTTAAAGGGGGGGGGGGGGGGGTTGGGGGTTTTGGGGGGTTAATTTAGGTGTTTCATATATTGTGTGAGCTAGTTATAATTAATAGAGAGAAGTGTCCTCTCTTATGTCCGTGCTTGGTCGACGCTACGTACTATACATACGTATAGAGAGGACTAGACACGCTAGCTAGCTAGTAAGCAAATGAAGGAAACAGAAAATCGTCATGAACATATATGCATATATACAGAGAGAAGTGATATCGACCACCTCTCCTTCTCCGAGAGATTGGTCGAACAACAAGTTCTCGTATATCTATCTGACACTACCGGCTACATATATACAATAATTATCTCTTACAAATATAATCATACGGACTCAGGGTCCACATAGAATTCTCCGTCTTCAGGGATCACGTGGTCAAGAAAAAATGCCGTCAATTCCTCTTGAATTGCTCGCATGCGAGCTGGTGCTAGGAGTTCATCCCGCTTCCGAAACATCTAATTTGAAGAAGGGGGTCAATACATATATATATATATATATATAAATGAATGAAACTCAACACAAATGATGGTAATAAAATAAAATTGTGAATGTTGTTATTTACGTACTTCATATTGTTCGTTAGAGTACCCGCCCCGCTCATAGGTCGTGTGGCGGATGGACTCACAGATGTAGTATCCACAGAAATCATTCCCTTGTTCCTGCCACAACCACTTTACAAGAAATAGAGGTCAATCAAACTGATAAGCAGGAATGCTAAATGGTATTGATGAAACTAGCGCTTGAATCACTAGGAGATGCGCGGAACATGCTACTATAGTACTTACTTTCGGGTGTCTAAATTCCAGCTCCTTCGGCAGTCCCGGAACTGTTTTGGTGAATTTTCTCCAAACCCTGCCGGACAAAGAAAACAATTACTTGATATCAGGAAATGAACAAAGTTGCTGATATGGTGGATAATGAGCGATTTAACTTACTTCTTGAGGATTTCAGTCATGTCCGCATACTCCTTGGGATCTTTTCGTTTAGAGTCCAAGACGGTTACTACTCCCTGCTCAAGCTTAATCTCTAGGAGAATATAGTGGAAACTGCACACACGTGCATAACTCATCAATTACATTACTATAACCTTGACTAATATATAAGGGAAACCGAATACGCACAAGACAGTAACACTCACCTGAAGTTGTAAGGAAAGAGTATTATATCTTTGTTTTGATTTATTACGAACAATCGTAGCAAGTTGGCCTCGGTAGCTGCGGCATGAAGTTTAACCTCAGTTGCATCTATGAGATATGTGTTAATGAACCCAATATCACCGACTTGTCTTTTCTTCAATTCGGCGATCTTCAATCTGCATAATATAGTGAGGATGATTATAAATACATGCAATGAAAGAGCTAAGCTATATAGAGAAACTTAATGACAGAAGTAGTACTACTTACAGACAGTAGCAGGCGACCGTTGTTTTATCGAGGGCCAATTGATTGAAAAACTGATAGAACTCCTCAAATGGAACAGGCAACAGATCAATTCCAACGAGGTCATGCTCCTTTTTAACTTTCACATACAAAGTACTCCTCCCCCCAGAGTCTCTGCAGATTTTCAAGTACCAATCATGCAATCTTCGCATTATCGTTGATAGAGATCTTTCATCTTTGACGAGAGGCTTCCCGTACTCGTATCTTTGTATCTGCACCTCCATGGGTTCATAATGTACTTCGTCGGGCAGGTAATCTGCAAGATTGCTATAACCGGGCACCATCCTCGGATCATTATCGACGTTGTGGCTAGGCACCTTGAGCGGGGGGCACGATTGCTTCGCTTGTTCGCCAAGCTGGGCAATTTGTTTCCCAGCTCGTCGTTCTTTTAGCCTTTGATCACTGACAGTACTTCCCGACCGCTCCGCTTCGGCAAATTCCTTTCCAATAATGCGGTCATAGTTTCCTTTCGGCGGATCAGACTTCGGTGGTTTTGTCAGGGCAGCCAGAGTGCGCTTCACTTTCACCCGATCTACCTTCTCCTCCGGAGGTGGATGTTTCTTTGCTTTCACCCCTTCAAAGAAGTTCCTCACTTCTTCTCGCGCGATCTCGGCGTTCTCCTCCAGGGTCCTCTCATATGGTAACTTCTCTGGAGTCTTCAGAGAAGGACCGAATCTGTATGTCCTCCCGCCTCTGGTTGTACTGCTAGACGCCGACCGAGCAGACGGAGCGGTTGTCTTCTTTACTTGCTTAAGCGGCGGAGGAGAAGGACTACGACGCGCCGGAGCAGCTGGAGCGGCGGCAGGTCTCTTCCGCCCTTGCTGACGAGGCGGAGAAGGAGGAGGCTGGCTGCTCGGGCGCATCGGCGCAGGCGGAGAAGGAGGCGGAGTGCCGCCACGCGCCGGAGAAGGAGCCAGCCGAGGGCCCTGATCGTCACTCGCCGGAGGAGGAGGCGGTGGAGGCGGAGTGCCCTGACTCGCCGGAGGAGGAGGAGGAGGCGGTGGCGTCTAGTTTGGAAGGTTGATGAGCTCCTTCCGCCATAGGCATGGAGTCTTCAGAGCAGACACCAGCCGAGTCTCCCCTTCACCGGTAGGGTGGTCAAGCTGGAGGTCCTCAAATCCCTCCGTTATCTCATCCACCATCACCCTAGCATATCCTTCTGGAATCGGCCGGCAGTGAAAAGTTGCGCCGGGTTCAGTAGGATAAACAGAGCCAACAGCCGCCTTAACCTTCAAATTCATCAATTGCGTCATAAGGTGGCAATTTTGAGACTCCGTTATAGCATCCACGGGATAGCTGGCAGGAGCCGTCAAGGCATGCTTCAGCTGAAGCAGCTCGGTGGAAGCCACGCTGCTTCTATGCTGAGATGGCGGGGTAGCTTCGGGGGAGGCTTTGGCAGTACGTTTGCTGCGATTTGCTTCTCGTTCCTCTATCGCGTCTACCCTTGCTTGCAGCGCCTGTGTTTGGGTCTGCTGCACTTTTTTCCTCCTCTCATGGGATTTGTAACCGCCTGCGTCCGGAAACCCAACCTTCCACGGAATGGAGCCTGGCGTGCCTCGTGTCCGTCCAGGGTGCTCAGGATTCCCGAGGGCCATTGTGAGCTCGTCGTTCTCTCTGTCTGGAAAGAACGTCCCTTCCTGCGCTGCTTCGATATACTGCTTAAGCTTACTGACTGGTATGTCCATTTGATCGTTCGTCCAAATGCACTTCCCTGTTACAGGGTCCAGTGTTCCGCCAGCCCCGAAGAACCAAGTCCGGCAACGGTCTGGCCAGTTAATTGTCTCTGGTTCAATCCCTATATGAACCAGATCATTCTCAGTCTTGGACCACTTAGGCCGGGCTACGAGGTAGCCATCTGACCCCGTGCGATGGTGAAGCTTCTTCTTCGCAGCATTTTGCTTGTTTGTCGCCGACATCTTCTTACTCTTTTCCGATGTCTTGTGGGCCACAAATGCGGGCCAGTGATCTCTGATATTCTCATATCTGCCCTTGAATTCTGGTGTCTCATTATTTTCGACAAACTTATTCAGCTCTTTCTTCCACCTCTTGAATAGTTCTGCCATCCTCTTCAGAGCAAAAGACTTGATTAATTTCTCTTTAACTGGGTTCTCTGGATTATCCTCAGGAGGTAGGGTGAAATTTGACTTCAGCTCAGTCCAAAGATCATTTTTCTGCATATCATTGACATAAGACACCTCAGGGTCTTCTGTAGCCGGCTTAAACCATTGCTGGATGCTTATCGGGATCTTGTCCCTAACCAGAACCCCACACTGAGCAACAAATGCGCTCTTTGTCCGGAGGGGTTCAATAGGTTGGCCGTCGGGCGCGATTGCTATGATCTCAAACTTTTCATCCGAGCTCAACTTTTTCTTCGGGCCTCGTCTCTTTACCGAAGTTGTGCTCGATTCAGAGGGCTAGAAAAAAGAACAAAGACTTAATTAATATGTGTACATACCAAAACAATGAATGCATCAATCAGCTAGTCAGCATAGGCTCAACTAATATATATACCTGGCCGGACTCGGTTCGGTCACCGGAGCCGTCATCACGGTCTCCTTCTTGCACCGGCATTGGTCACCGGAGCCGTCCTCATGTTCTTCTTCTTGCACCGGCATTAGGTCACCATAGCCAGCTTGTTCACCCTCTCCTTCCAGACCATCGGTTTCATTGAGAAACAACGAGATGGCATCACTTCCTTCTGCGATTATGTCCCTCAACAACGCTTCTTTTGTTGCTTCGTCTAGGGCGGTGTCCATAGTTTCTACAAATATTTACAACATGGCAATTATTATTCAAACATGAAAGATGGATATATTAGTGCCAAACGTAGAACTAGCTACCTAATCATAGTAAGCTATCGGGAGGGGGTATATATCGACAACGACGACACTACATCTATGTCCCTCGACGACCCTCGTTCCCGATAAAAAAAAGAGGAAGAAGAAGAAAAATAAGAGGAGAAGAAAGAATAGAGGATCTCCTCTATTCTTTCTTCTCCTCTTTTTTTTCTTCTTCCTCTTCTTTTTTTATTCTCTTCTTCCTCTCATGTTCGATAGGATCGCCGAGGGGTCGGGAGGTTGCCTAGTGTCAAGGGATTCAACAAAACCATGTCTTCATCATTAGGCGAAAGTAACATGTGCATGATGGTACGAAGCTCTTCAAAGTTGTTCTGGAACGGAGTCCCAGATAGGATAATTCGCTTTTTGGTACAAAGTTCAGCAAGAGCCTTCCGAATATCGCTATTTGGAAGGCCTTTGCTGAATTCGTACCAAAAGGCGGATTATTCTATCCGGGACTCCATTCCAGAACAACTTTGCAGAACTTCGTACCAACATGCCCTGGTTACTTCCGGCTAATGATGAAGGCATGGATTTCTTCAATACTTTGACACTAGGAAACCTCTCTCTACTTCCGGCTAATAAGAATAAGAAGAAGAAGAAGAAGAAGAAGAAGAAAAGAAGAAAAAAAAGAGGAGAAGAAGAAAGGAATAGTGGAGAAAAGAGAAAATAGAATATATTCTATTTTCTCTTCTTCTCCACTATTCCTTTCTTCTTCTCCTCTTCTTTTTCTTCTTTTTTCTTCTTCTTATTTATTTCTCCTCTTCTTTTCGGTAGAGGAAACCCTAAATAGCTAGCAAGTATCGTGGGTGTGAGATACATGTGGCCTTCGGTGTCGGACACTACATCCACGTCCCACAAGTGACATGGGCGTCGAAGCCCGCGCCACTTGTGGGATGTGGGTGTAGTGTCCGACACCGACGGTACATGTATCTCACACCGACGATACTTTCAATTTAGGGTTTCTCCTCTACCGCTCCTCGACCTCTCGACGACCCTCGTTCCCGATAAAATAAAGAGGAAGAAGAAGAAGAAAAAAGAAGAGAAGAAAGAATAAAGGAGAAGACTTCCTCTTCTTCTCCCTCTTGTTCCTCTTCTTCCTCGCCTCTCTCATGAATGTCCGGCGTTCTCGACCCCCCCCCCCACGTGTCGAAGAAAAAAAAGAAGAAAAAAAAGAGGAGAAGAAGAAAGGAATAGAGGAGAAAAGAGAAAATAGAATATATATTCTATTTTTCTCTTCTTCTCCTCTATTCCTTTCTTCTTCTCCTCTTCTTTTTCTTCTTTTTTCTTCTTCTTATTTATTTCTCCTCTTCTTCCTCTCCCCTCTTCTTCTCCTTTCTTCCTCTTCTTATTTCCTTTTTCCTCTCATTCTTTTTCTTCTTCTTCCTTCTTAAAAATACAAGAAGTAGTATTGCCTAATTCATTGTTCATATGAATATACAAACATTTGCATATTTACAATAATTAATATCACCAAAAAAATCTATGAACAGAAAAAAATCCTAATTTTTCTAAAAAACAATCTTTTGCATTGTTCACATACACATATACATTATAGCCACATACACATATACATCACATATGAACAAAAAAATAAAGTAATAAAAATAAAAAAACAGAGCCGAGCGGCGGCTCACAGCGCGGGGGCAGGCGAGGGCGCCGGCGCGCGGGGGCGGGACGGGGCAGGGGCTGGGCGACGGCGAGCACGGGGCGGCGACGGCGAGCCCGTAGCAGGGGAGCTCGAGGCGACGGCGGGGGCGGCGGTGGCGCCGGTGCGCGGGGGCGGGACGGGGCAGGGGCAGGGCGCCGGCGAGCACGGGGCAGGGGCGCGGGGCGACGGCGACGGCGAGCACGGGGCAGGGGCGCGGGGCGACGGCGAGCACGAGCAGCCTGACGGCGTTGTCGGGGCGGGGAACCGGCGATGAAATCTGAAAAAACGCTAAGTCTTTGCTTATATAGAAAAGGCTTTGGTCCCGGTTCGTGGCACAAACCGGGACCAATGCCCCCCTTTAGTCCCGGTTGGTGCCACGAACCGGGACCAAAGGCCAATTTTCAGAAGCCCAAAGGGCGGGAAGCGGCGGCCTTTGGTCCCGGTTGGTGCCACCAACCGGGACTAAAGGGGGGCATTGGTCACGGTTGGTGCCACGAACCGGGACCAATGCCCCCTTTAGTCCCGGTTGGTGCCACCAACCGGGACCAATGGCCTTTGCTGCCCCGAGCCCAAAAGTTTAGTCCCACATCGCTAGCTGAAGGGCGCCGGCACTGGTTTATAAGCGCTGGTGTGCCTACCCATTCGAGCTCCTCTCTAAGGCAGGCTTTCGGGCCTAAACTTGCTACTGCCTGTGGGCCTATTGGGCCTTCTGCGGGCCTGAATCCTGGCCTATGTAGGGTTTCTAGTCGTATTCAGGCCGTGGAGGCCCAGTAGGAGGCATTTGTTTTGGTTTTTTCTTTTTTATTTCTATATCTTTTTGGTTTTTTATTTTTTTATTTCTACTTACAACTAAATACTTACAGTTTTTTAGTGATTTCTTTTTGCTTTTAGGTCACAAAAATTATAAACTTTCTGTTAGTGCCATTAGTTTTAAAATTTTGAATAGTTTAAATTGGAATTTTATAAAATTTGTGTGAATCACTAGTTTATGAATAACTTTACTATAAAAATAGAAATTTTTTTCTATTTATTTTTTATTTATACTTACAACTAAATACTTATAGTTTTTTAGTGATTTCTTTTTGATTTTAGGTCACAAAAATTATAAACTTTCTGTTAGTGCCATTAGTTTTAAAATTTTGAATAGTTTAAATTGGAATTTTATAAAATTTGTGTGAATCACTAGTTTATGAATAACTTTACTATAAAAATAGAATTTTTTTTCTATTTATTTTTTTATTTCTACTTAAAACTAAATACTTACAGTTTTTTAGTGATTTCTTTTTGCTTTTACGTCACAAAAATTATAAACTTTCTGTTAGTGCCATTAGTTTTAAATTTTAAATAGTTTAAATATGAATTTTTAAAAATTTGTGTGAATCACTAGTTTATGAATAACTTTACTATAAAATTAGAATTTTTTTTCTACTTTGCTATTTATTTTTTATTTATACTTACAATTAAATACTTATAGTTTGATTTTAGGTCACAAAAATTATATTCTTTTTGCTATTGAAGAATATTATAGTTTTATTTTAGTTGATCATAACATAATATTTTAATTGATTGTTTTTATTTTCATTAAAGTTTTGTAGTTTATTCTGTTTGCTATTAATTCATTCTTTGAGCTAAATGACTCTGAAATTGGAAAGCATTTCAAAATGAACTCTGAAAAGGTTGAAAGTTGGCATGGTATCATCATTTCACCCACATAGCATGTTCCAAAAAATAGAGAGGGTTACGACAAAAACTTGATGCACTTCATGTACAAAATGGACAATCACTTTTGAAGTATCAAAGTTTCAAACCATAAGACATGAAAGCATTTCAAATGAACTCTGAAAAAGTTGAAAGTTGGGATGGTATCATAATTTCACCCACATAGCATGCGCATGTACAAAACGGACAATGGTAGCATGTTCGTCTGTTACAAATTTGGCATGGTATCATCATAATAGTTGTGGGAGAAAGTCTTCACTTTTTCTTCGCTTGTCTCATTTGCTTATTGCGCCGTAACCATGGATAATCTTCATTGTTTATCAGGATGCTTGGGTCAGCCTTGACATTGAGGGGAGGAATTTCATGAAACTTTTCATAATCTTCAGACATGTCTGTCTTGCCGTCCACTCCCAGGATGTCCCTTTTTCATGAAAGAACTATGTGGCGCTTTGGCTCATCGTATGATGTATTCGCTTCCTTATCTTTTCTTTTTCTCGGTTTGGTAGACATGTCCGTCACATAGATAACCTGTGCCACATCATTGGCTAGGACGAACGGTTCGTCAGTGTACCCAAGATTTTTCAAATCCACTGTTGTCATTCCGTACTGTGGGTCTACCTGTACCCCGCTGCCTAACAGATTGACCCATTTGCACTTAAACAAAGGGACCTTAAAATCAGGTCCGTAGTCAAGTTCCCATATGTCCACTATGTAACCATAATATGTGTCCTTTCCGCTCTCGGTTGCTGCATCAAAGCGGACACCGCTATTTTGGTTGGTGCTCTTTTGATCTTGGGCGATCGTGTAAAATGTATTCCCATTTATCTTGTATCCTTTGTAAGTCAATACAGTCAAAGATGGTCCCCTGGACAACAAGTACAACTCATCACAAACAGTGTTGTCACCTCTGAGACGTGTTTCCAACCAACTGCTGAAAGTCGTGATGTGTTCACATGTAATCCAGTCGTCGCATTGCTCCGGGTGTTTGGAGCGCAGACTGTTTTTGTGTTCATCGACATACGGGGTCACCAAGGTAGAGTTCTGTAGAACTGTGTAGTGTGCTTGAGACCAAGAATATCCGTCCCTGCATATTATTGAGTCTCTTCCAAGAGTGCCTTTTCCAGTCAGTGTCCCCTCATACCGCGATTTAGGGAGACCTATCTTGTTAAGGCCAGGAATGAAGTCAACACAAAACCTGATAACATCCTCTGTTTGATGGCCCATGGAGATGCTTCCTTCTGGCCTAGCGCGGTTACGGACATATTTCTTTAGGACTCCCATGAACCTCTCAAAGGGGAACATATTGTGTAGAAATACGGGCCCCAGGATGACAATCTCGTCGACTAGATGAACTAGGACGTGCGTCATGATATTGAAGAAGGATGGTGGGAACACCAGCTCGAAACTGACAAGACATTGCGCCACATCACTCCTTAGCCTTGGTACAATTTCTGGATCGATCACCTTCTGAGAGATTGCATTGAGGAATGCACATAGCTTCACAATGGCTAATCGGACGTTTTCCGGTAGAAGCCCCCTCAATGCAACCGGAAGCAGTTGCGTCATAATCACGTGGCAGTCATGAGACTTTAGGTTCTGAAACTTTTTCTCTGGCATATTTATTATTCCCTTTATATTCGACGAGAAGCCAGTCGTGACCTTCATACTGAGCAGGCATTCAAAGAAGATTTCTTTCTCTTCTTTCGTAAGAGCGTAGCTGGCAGGACCTTTATACTGATTCGGAGGCATGCCGTCTTTTTCGTGCAAACATTGCAGGTCCTCTCGTGCCTCAGGTGTATCTTTTGTCTTCCCATACACGCCCAAGAAGCCTAGCAGGTTCACGCAAAGCTTCTTCGTCACGTGCATCACGTCGATTGAGGAGCGGACCTCTAGGTCTTTCCAGTAGGGTAGGTCCCAAAATATAGATTTCTTCTTCCACATGGGTGCGTGTCCCTCAGCGTCATTCGGAACAGCTAGTCCACCGGGACCCTTTCCAAAGATTACGTAGTGTAAATCACTGACCATAGCAAGCACGTGATCACCGGTGCGCATGGCGGGCTTCTTCCGGTGATCTGCCTCGCCTTTGAAATGCTTGCCTTTCTTTCGACATTGATGGTTGGTCGGAAGAAATCGACGATGGCCCAGGTACACATTCTTCCTGCATTTGTCCAGGTATATACTTTCAGTGTCATCTAAACAGTGCGTGCATGCGTGGTATCCTTTGTTTGTCTGTCCTGAAAGGTTACTGAGAGCGGGCCAATCGTTGATGGTCACGAACAGCAACGCCTTAAGGTTAAATTCCTCCTGTCTGTGCTCATCCCACGTACGTACACCGTTTCCATTCCACAGCTGTAAAAGTTCTTCAACTAATGGCCTTAGGTACACATCAATTTCGTTGCCGGGTTGCTTAGGGCCTTGGATGAGAACTGGCATCATAATGAACTTCTGCTTCATGCACATCCAAGGAGGAAGGTTATACATACATAGAGTCACGGGCCAGGTGCTGTGATTGCTGCTCTGCTCCCTGAAAGGATTAATGCCATCCGCGCTTAAAGCAAACCATACATTCCTTGGGTCCTTTGCAAACTCATCCCAGTACTTTCTCTCGATTTTTCTCCACTGCGACCCGTCAGCGGGTGCTCTCTACTTCCCATCTTTTTTTCGGTTCTCACTGTGCCATTGCATCAACTTGGCATGCTCTTCGTTTCTGAACAGACGTTTCAACCGTGGTATTATAGGAGCATACCATATCACCTTCGCAGGAACCCTCTTCCTGAGGGGCTCGCTGTCAACATCACCAGGGTCATCTCGTCTGATCTTATACCGCAACGCACCGCATACCGGGCATGCGTTCAGATCCTTGTATGCACCGCGGTAGAGGATGCAGTCATTAGGGCATGCATGTATCTTCTCCACCTCCAATCCTAGAGGGCATACGACCTTCTTTGCTCCGTATGTACTGTCGGGCAATTCGTTATCCTTTGGAAGCTTCTTCTTCAATATTTTCAGTAGCTTCTCAAATCCTTTGTTAGCCACAGCATTCTCTGCCTTCCACTGCAGCAATTCCAGTACGGTACCGAGCTTTGTGTTGCCATCTTCGCAATTGGGGTATAACCCTTTTTTGTGATCCTCTAACATGCGATCGAACTTCAGCTTCTCCTTTTGACTAATGCATTGCGTCCTTGCATCGACAATGACCCGGCGGAGATCATCATCATCGGGCACATCGTCTGGTTCCTCTTGATCTTCAGCAGCTTCACCCGTGGCAGCATCATTGGGCACATCGTCTGGTTCCTCTTGATCTTCACTAGCTCCCCCCGTTGCAGCATCACCGTATTCAGGGGGCACATAGTTGTCATCGTACTCTTCTTCTTCGCCGTCTTCCATCATAACCCCTATTTCTCCGTGCCTCGTCCAAACATTATAGTGTGGCATGAAACCCTTGTAAAGTAGGTGGGAGTGAAGGATTTTCCGGTTAGAGTAAGACCTCGTATTCCCACATTCAGTGCATGGACAACACATAAAACCATTCTGCTTGTTTGCCTCAGCCGCATCGAGAAACTCATGCACGCCCTTAATGTACTCGCGGGTGTGTCTGTCACCGTACATCCATTGCCGGTTCATCTGCGTGCATTATATATAATTAAGTGTCCAAATTAATAGAAGTTCATCATCACATTAAAACCAAAGTGCATACATAGTTCTCATCTAACAACATATAGCTCTCCAGAGCATCTAATTAATTAAACCATACATTGAAACAATGTAAATGATTTCAATGCGAAAACAAATGCGATCATAATCGCAACCAAGGTAACAATTGATCCAACGGCATAATGATACCAAGCCTCGGTATGAATGGCATATTTTCTAATCTTTCTAATCTTCAAGCGCATTGCATCCATCTTGATCTTGTGATCATCGACGACATCCGCAACATGCAACTCCAATATCATCTTCTCCTCCTCAATTTTTTTATTTTTTCCTTCAACAAATTGTTTTCTTCTTCAACTAAATTTAACCTCTCGAAAATAGGGTCGGTTGGCATTTCCGATTCACATACATCCTAGATAAATAAAATCTATGTCACGTTGGTCGGCATAATTTTCATAAACAATAAATGAACCAATAGTTATAAAGATAATATACATACCAAATCCGAATCATAGACAGGACGAGGGCCGACGGGGGCGGATACCAAAACCATCGCACTATATAAGATGCAATAATAAATGTAAGAAAATGATACAAGTATCTATCTAAACATACAGGTAAGAATATTTTTCCTTTCAGAAAGAAGATAAGAACAAGAGGTTCACCACGATGGTGTCGGTGATGAGATCGGCGCGGGTGATCGACGGCGGTGAAGACGGGGACGGGGCGTGACGGACCGCTAAATCTAGACAAATCTCGAGGAAAATGGAGTTTGGAGGTCGAGCTTCGAGAGGAGAAAACTTAAGTAGTGTGGCTCGGGCATTCCATCGAACACCTCATGTGCATAGGAGGTGAGCTAGAGCACCACAAAGCCCTCTCCCCCTCGGCCAGAAAAAACAGAGCACTGTGCTCTGCTCTTGCGCGAGGGGGTATATAGAGGCACCTCATTGGTCCCGGTTGGTGGCATGAACCGGGACTAAAGGGGAGCCTTTGGTCCCGGTTCAAGCCACCAACCGGGACCAATGGTGGTGGGCCAGGAGCGAGGCCCATTGGTCCCGGTTCGTCCCACCAACCGGGACCAAAAGGTCCAGACGAACCGGGACCAATGGCCCACGTGGCCCGGCCGGCCCCCTGGGCTCACGAACCGGGACCAATGCCCACATTGGTCCCGGTTCTACACTGAACCGGGACTAATGGGCTGAGCCGGCCTGGACCATAGCCCTGTTTTCTACTAGTGCCTTTATTTCTGGATTTTTAATAAGAGGGCCGTATGCATCATCATGATGCAGAGGCCGGGGGTATGCCTCCATTTTCAAAAAATACATATATGCAAACTTGGAAAAAGAGAGAGAGATAGAGAGAGAGAGATGTACGATGCCTTGAAAAGGAGAAAGAGAGAGAGAGAAACATATGCCCAATTTAAGAATGGGACGATTAAACGTTCCAAGCAAACCACTCAGCGACGTTTTAAGAATGGGACAACAAAACGTTTGGTGCATAGTCCATTTTCAGAATGAGAAAGTTAGCTGGCAGACGTTTCATTTTTAGGTTTAGAGCCGAACGGCTTGGCTAAATGCTTAAGGGTGGAATTGAATTCTTGACCTCAAGTGTTTGGTCCTTATAGCCAATAGCCAAGTAGACCAACAACTTTTTTTTGTATGTCTTGTAACCCATAGCTTATTTGTATGTACGCAACACAACCAAGATCACTGGCCCAATTTAAAATAAGTCGTGAAATGGTAGATGAGGAGACTTGCCGGAGGACAATTTGTTCATCGCCCTAGGAACGAGGTTGATGTCAGTGTTTCTCCTCAGATCCAACGGTCATGGTCTACCAGGCCACGATGGTAATAAGTTAGCACATACTGTTACTGGCATTCTTATGCTCATATGCTACAACTATCAATATGACAACTATGTGTGCCAGGTGCATATGCTATAGTCACCAACGAGACAATTATTAAGTTACCCAATTGTATATGCTATTGTTCCCAACATGATTATTTTGTAGTTACACAGTTGCAAATGTCATCGTTACCAACATGGAAATTATGTAGTTACCCAGTTATTCATGCTATAATTAGTAATATCACACAAATATGTTACCAAGTTGCCCACGTTACAGTTTTTTTTTTGAACTTTGCCCACGTTACAGTTACCAACACAACACAACTTGCTACAACATAACTGTTGATTGGGGGTTAACTGTAGAGAGAAATACCTGAATAAAGGCAAACCATCTATTGGAGATCTTGTTATTATACACTACCAACAATATTTGTCGTCATTATATCTGCAGCCAAAGCACAAGCATGGCACATTGCTTGACGGGATCGTGTATGGCGCGAGTATGAAATACTTGGGTCCAAACATGCTGGCATGAAAGAGGGCGCAAGGGACCAACATAATCCGGACCAAAAAAAATTATATTCGCAGCCCCAACTAGTTCCGCCACAAATCAAAGCCTCCTCTCAAGACCTCCTCCCCGACCAACATCGTTGTCGACCCCCTCTACCCTCGACCACGCACACCATAGCCGAACCCCTCTGCCAACATGTCCGACCGTTGATCTTTTTGTGAGGTCTCATGATATTTATCTCCATGTGTATTGTGTGAAAATATGTACAACAGCCTGAAGAGAGGGGATGCATCATCTTCCATAGATATCCGCATGTCAGAGAATAGCCCTGATGACCAACAGTCTCACAAAGCTTTGGAAGGCCTTACCATGGATGTTTGAAAGTCAATTAATGAAGACAACTACCAACATTGCTGGTTTCCTAGACCTTTTGCCAAGATATGGGCGAATTTGGCCCAAATATCGCATTGTGCTTACCAAGGTGGGGTTGGCTTCTTGGCACCTTATTGTGAGACCAAAATCAAATCAGTGAATTGTTCTTGGGGCCTTTCATAAGCTACAAACAATAACTATTAATTTGCAAAAAAAACAGTAACTATTGATAGGTATCTAATTTCTTTGAATGCATAGTAGATACTATGTAGTCTTGGTGGGTGGTGTGCAGGGCTAATAGTAATATTTGTAGGTGTTGATTTTGTTTCATAGTAGAGCCATAGAAATTAGTATGTCTTTGATCCAGATTTTCAGCGGTGACACAAGAAACCGTGTATTCAATTGATGTGCGCAATGTGTCATATGGCAACAGTTATCCTTTTTTAGTTTTATGGTAATATTTATGCTTACTATACTACCACAGTGACAGCATAATGATTTGTGTCTTTGCGTGCGCATGATTTAACATCGAGTACGTCTGTTGCTTAGGTTTGCATCAAGTCTCTAGCTTACGTGTGCGCTTGCGTCTATGGCAACAGAGAAGATCAACACAGACAACGACAATCGTACGACTGCATGTGCATCTGGTAAGTCCTAGCGACCGTTTTTTGAGAGGAAGGAGACCTCATGTTTTTTATTTTATTTTTTGAAGGAGGCCCTCCTGTTTGCTTGCACGTGAATCGAAATTTGATGAGAGATTTTGTTTTTTAAACAAATAAAAATAACCGATGAAAGTTTTTTAGGGGTTCAACCGAGTTTTATTGCTCGAATTCCACATATTGTGGTATAAGAAACGGATCATGGGGTTCAGACAACCAAACATGTCGTCCCTGATGAAAGGAATGTGAAAACTTGGCTAACGTATCTGCGTCGATATTTGCAGCTCTACCTTCGAAAGAAATGTTACAATTAAAAGATAATGCCTTAAGCTTGATCTCACTAATGATAGATCCATATTCTCTGTTGCTACCTTTGTCAATGTCATTGACCACCTGCTTTGTGTCTGAGGCTATGATGAAGTTTTGTAGCATCAGATCTTCCCCCAAGCATAAACCATCTCTACATGCAATACCTTCCAAAGTTGCTACGTCAGTAATGCCCATGATCACCAGGGCCGAGCTTCCAAGGTATTTACCAGTTGTATCTCGACACACTCCACTACTAATCCCTTTGCATGCGCTCTTGAGATTTCTACGTCGACATGGATCTTTCCAAACCCTGGCAGGGGTGCCTTAGGTTTTGCTATATTGTTACTCTTGGTACAGCAGGATCCTTCGTACCTTTTGTTGGTAGCACATTCAGCTTATTGATGAATCGAGTGATGAACTGGTGAGTGGCGGGTGGGCTCGCACTTGGTCATGAATAGCCTTCCTCCTAGCCCACCAGATAGCCCATAATGTAATTGCTAGACGAATGAACGCATCGTGTGACGGTGTGGCAACCATAGAATAAATCAATTGCTTGGTGCTCGGCAGTGTAATTGCACGAAGGTGTTTCGCCAACTCTCCATCAACTAATGCCTAGACGCAGCTAGACATCGAGGACTTTGGCATGGAATGACGCCATGAATCCGGGGTACCACATGACGGAGTCAAATCTAGCAGATCTCGTATAGGGGGTCCCGATCTAGTAGCCTGGGTGTGATGGTAACAGAGACACATGTTTTACCCAGGTTCAGGCTCTCTCGAAGAAATAACACCATACATCCTGCTTTGATTGTATTGATTGAGGGGGTACAGGAGTACATGTTGATCTACCACGAGATCGTGTGTGTATGATTTGGCGTCTACGGTCCTCATCTATCGGCTTATATAGAAACCGGAGGTGCCTAGGGTTCCACATAGGTCGGTTACATCTATGGGTAAATGTGCCGACGATCGCCCACCAAGTCTTCAGAAGATTCCATCTTGATTCTCCTAGGGCCCAATGAACGTGGCCCACTGGTTGGTCATTTTGGGGTCCTTGGCCGACCCATATGTGCAGGAGCCAACATGGTTAGCACCCCCTAGTCCATGACACCATCACCATGAAGACCACAAGTGCACCACGGTGCCATGTTTCAGTGTGCTCGTGCGTCCTCACCCGAAAGTGCATGTTTTGCAAGTCTCCATAAGAACATGTGTATTTTTCCTGGAACTTGAGTTGTCCAAGGTAGTTTCCATGAATCGACATAATGATCAACGACAGGTGAGGGGTCGTTCCTCCTGCTTCGACTCATGGGTCTAATGCGGGCCGACCCGATCCTCATTTCCTCTTTTTTTGCGCAGATTTTGTCCTTTGGACGGTCGGGGCTTGTTTTCCTAGATACCTCCTATGTGGCACCTTTACGCCACTTTTCTTCCCTGGCGCACATGCGCGAGATCACCGGGCCCTGGCGCAAATTAACAACAATGGGAACTTGGTCGGCGACGCGCATGCTTGTTCTTTCGCTTCTCTCGGTGTCAGTCGTTTGAACAGTCAATGGTCAACGATTAGTAAAATAACATGAAATTTGGAAAAACATCTCAGAAGACCTCATATGTTTAGAAAAAAAATCACAAATATGAAAAGGTTCAAAATTTTGAAAAACTTCATGAATTTGAAAAAACAATGTTCATGCCTTTTAAAAAAACATGGTCCAAAAAAGGATCAACAATTTAGAAAAAAGTTCAAAAATTCGAAAAAGATTCGGGGATTTTGAAAAAAATAATGGATTTGCAAGGAATTGCAAAGTTGAAAAAATAGATCACCTATTTTAAAAAATTGTGAATGTGAAAAAGTTCATAGATTTGGAAAAAGATTCACAAATTTGAAGAGTGTTCACGAATTTAAGAAGGAATCATGAATTTGCGAAACAATGAACTGGGGAAAAATGACAATCGAAACAATGAACTGGGGAAAAATGACAATGTAAAAAGTTTGTAAAAGAAACACCGAAAACCTGGCCTAAAAAGAAAAAGGAAAGAAAAAGAAAAGAGCCGGTAACAAAAAGGCGAGAAGAACGAGACTACTGCTAAAGTGCTAAATGGGCCGGACCCTTTGGTGGGGGTGGCTGCCGTGTATGATTAATACGAGAGCAACTAACTAAAGGGTCACTTTTGTGGGCTCAGAGAACGACCAGTGGTGCGTTTTGCCCCTGCCACATGTCGCGTGCTAGCGCTCCCTCTAGATTTTATTTATTTTAGTTTTCTGTATGTATTTTTGGGTTTTATATGGTTTTTTTAGGGTTTTTCCGCTTACCGGTTTACGCATGGTTTTCCTAGGTTTTAGAGAAAATCACCAATCTTTTTTTGCATCATTTTTTCCTTTTCTTTTTTGCTTCCACGAGAACCACAAATTTGCTTATGGCGGAGTAACAAATTTGCGTCCACGAGAAGTGTGCTTCTCAAAAAAAAAGAGGAAAGTCCAAGAATATTTTTTTACATGATTAATTTTTTGCTTCCACGGAAGTACAACTTTGCTTCCGCATCAGAAAAGAAAAAAACACCTTAATTTCCTTTTGCGTGAGTTCTTTTTCTGTTTCGTGAAGGCACAGATTTAATTCTACGAGGAAAGGGAAAAAATCATGATTTGTTTTGCTTCCACGAGAAGCGTAAATTTGCATCTCGTGGTGGCACACACCTGTGCTTTTCGAAAAGGGAAAAAAGTTGGGAAAATTGTGCTTTCGGCTGCCCTTTTTGTCGTGATTGTTTTGATCGAAACCTTTTAACATGTGATCGAGTTTTGAAGATCTCGACATGAGAAATCAAACGGTGAAAACGATTCGGCATTTGAACATACAGTTCACGAGATAAAACATTTTGAAAATGAATCTACAAAAAAAAGAGAGAAAACTCTCATGTCGCGACAAAGTGGTGCCCATGTAACGTGCCACTTGCCAGTGCCTAAGAAGGTGTAAATGACCTTTGCAAGGTATACTCTTAACTAGTAATTCTTATCTGTTGATGTCTACTTTTTTATACACATTGTACATTTTACATACACCTTGTACTTTCTTTTTTTACATCAAGAATATCTGCTTATAGATGGTTAACTTTTTAAAAAAAATACATGATTAACATTTTTACATATTTATGTTTTGAGATCTACCTTTTCTCATACATGTTTTGCACTTTTCATGTCCATTTGAAACATATTTGTACTCCCTCCGTCCCGAAATAATTGTCGTAGAAATGGATACACATGGATGTATCTAGAATTAAAATACATCTAGATACGTCCATTACTCGGACAAGTATTTCCGGACGAAGGGGGTACATGTTTAGCAATTTTGAAATGCATGATTAACATTTTTTCCAATGCGTTTTGAGATCTACTTTCTCTACTTTTGAGATCTAATTTTTTTTGTACATGTTTAACATTTTTTTCAAATGCATGATTAATTTTTTTTAAAAACAGAATTAAATATATATATATATATAAACAAAAGTGAAGAAAATAAATAAAAAAAACGAAAAACTGGCGCTTAAGGCCCCGCGCGCTGGGCCGGCTCATCGGCGAGCGCTCCTACTGCATTATCTCACAGCCTCACAGGGTCACAGCAGCCGTACATTCTCTCCTGCATTATCTCCTCCCTCCAACAAAAAAAGAACCGCACTTTCACCTGCATTATCTCCTCCACCGCTGGCCGGCCGCCCTCCCGGCATCCCCCGCCCAACCTCGTCGCTCCCCTGCGCCCCGGCCTCCGGCAGCCGGCTCAGCCTCCGCTGCTCCGCTCCGGCCCCCGCCCCGGCCGCTATGCTGCCAGGATGCTCCCCTGCCGGCCTCCCCTCCGCCCTCTATCGCCCTCTCCACGAACCGCTCCCCCAACAACCGCTGGGTGGCAGGTACGACCGCGCCCCTCTCCTTTTCTTTTTCATGGATGCTTTCTGTTTTAATGGATTGTCTTGGATGGCGCCTCGGCCCTCAGGCTTGGCCGATAAGATAAGGCTAGTAATAGGGGTTTCTGTTGTAGAACAGCAGGTGAATAGATTAGATTCCCTCATTCCAGTTCAGTGATAGCTTTGAAAGCTTTTCCGGGAGTAACTGCTGCCGTTATCGATTTTCGGCATCACTTTTCTTGAAAATCGCTCCAAGATTAGGCCATAATTCATCAATTTCATTATAAGGAACTGCTGTTGCTGTACTGTCAATAGAAGAGAGGGTTCACCCTGTTCAAATAGCTGTTGTTGCCTGCAGCTTGCTTCAGTGGAGGCTCATCAAAATACAAAGTCTAAGACTACTATAATATTATCTAAAAAAATCACAAAACATTCGAATGATTAAATTGCTGCTCCTGAATACTCCACTGATTGATTAACTTCTTATCACGCACTCTATTTTCTTTGCCAAATGAGCCAGTGAACGTCGATGTTTGCCCAAGTCTTCGTAGACCTCTTTCCGATGAAGTATCTTTTTTGTGTCATTCCAAATGTGATGCAAGTCTCGGTATCTTATTGGTGAGACTGAATATTTGACTTCAACAGAACCCTTGTTGTTTTTTAATATACTGTATTTTTGTACCCGTCCACTCTTGTTCAAGGACTTGTGCAATCAAAACAGTGGCTTTCATCCTTTCAACTGTATAGTGTTGAAACCCCTTTAGTTTTTAGTTATGACAAGTGAGGACAAAGCTGAGCTTGAACTGTGAGCAAGAGCTGTTACAAACCCCTTCAAGAACTTTTAGTTTAGATGGAAGATTCATTCTTGGGAAAAAAATACATTGGTGAAAGATTTGTTTGTTATGCAGTCTTTATCCGTGTTTGCCCTTGCAGGATTTTTTTTCATCTTTCATTTTGGTTGTCCATGTTCCCAGGAAATACATGTTCTTTCTACAGACAAATGTTGCCACCCCCATTGTAATCACAGCAGCTGCACCAGGCAAAGGTGGTGGTGTGCTTGATCGACCAGCAGAGAAAGTTTCTCCTGGCCGTCAATCTGAATTCGATAAGAAGTAAGTCTATTTCTGTTTATTGTGAATCTTTTTCCTTCTTTTTTCGAAAAAGATGGTTTCCCCTTGGCCTCTGCATAAATCTTTTTTTCCCCTTTGTAACTGCAAATTCCAAGAACTGGATATGTCTTTTGTTTGGAAAAAGTTGATAGATTATTTTTACAGTATCGGTTCAGATCTCAGAAATAGATTCTAAACCCTGCCAAGTTGAGTGTAATTTCCCACCTACTGATGGAAACTGAAAACTACAATCTACTACTTCAGGTGATGCCAAACAAATAAGAATGTTATTTATCCTAGTGGTGTGAGCTGCTTCACTTGAAACGCCCAATACTTAACCACTCCCTAGTCATTGTTATTACTGCCACAGCACAAAGCCAGTTTATTTCTTCACAAGGCAAAGCTATGAGCCACACTTATTCATAGCAGCAAGGGTCTTTAGTTTATCTAGCTTAACTGTTTTATAACTAGTATATGTTTTTGTTTTCATCAATATATAACTGTACTTGTCAAGTTATGTCAACTTGTCATGAAGTTAATGATCTGCAATGCACATATGGTGGTCCCAGTGAAGACTCGAAATGCCTTTACTATAGAGATGTTGTCATGAATGCTATATTTCCCGGCCTGTTTACTGTTAGAACTGTCACTATGAAGTTTCTTGTGCGGGGTGGGTTGTACGTTTAGGAGTGCTGTTTTAGTGCCAGATGTAGGCACGTCGTTCTAGTACCAGATATAGGCATGTAAGCATTGCCTCGTTTTAAAGAAAAATCTGCACATTTCAATTTCAGGGTTGAAATATTCACATTTAATGTCTTGTGGTATAGGACATAAGGAACAATGACAGATCAATGAGCCTAGCTTGACTTTTCGTGAAACAGCAATGGCCATCAGGCATGAGGAGGACTATCTTGTGGTTTATTTTGCAAGGCATTATAGCTTGAACAAAAATAATAAGTATTATTTTGCAAGGCATTATAGCTTGAAAAATAATAATATGTGTTTAATCTTACTCCCTCCGTCTGATAATATAAGATCATTTTGCATGTTGTTTTAGCTTGCAAAATGATCTTATATTATGTGACGGAGGGGGTACATCATATGATTGTTGAATTTTGCTTTATTGTTGTGAAATTGATATAATTAACAATCAGTTGCCATCTTATTCGTTGGATTATAAAATATATTACTAGGTATAATAAATCACAAAAAATGGCAGAAAAATGTGATGCATAAGATCTGAGAATAAGCAACACGCTTGAGCTAACATAATATGAGGCAATAACATAAATAGTTTAATAAAACTGACAGATCTTCAGTATTACCAGGTTCAACTTTGAGATCTGATAAACTAATTTCAAGATATCTGCCCGTTTTTTGGGTGAAATTTTTGGCACATTTACTTGCATTGGTTATAAATCTTAGAACACCAAGATATTCTCGCATCCTTTTTCACTTGCAGGAAATCCCGGAAGATGTCACCTCCATTCCGCGTTGTCCTGCACAATGATAATGAAAACAGGCGGGAGTACGTTGTCCAAGTCCTGATGAAGGTTATCCCTGGGATGACCGTCGACAATGCTGTTAATATCATGCAAGAGGCACACGTGAATGGGATGGCAGTAGTTATTGTCTGCTCGCAGCCGGAAGCGGAGGAGCACTGCACAGCGCTGAGGGGCAATGGCCTACGAAGCTCAATTGAACCTGCAAGTGGTGGCTGCTGAAATAAGGGTTGCTTTTTTTGCCACTTAGTTTGTAGGTACCCCTGCATATACAGATACAAGGCGCTCGTTGTTAAAGATGGACATGGTTACCTCCATGCTTCTAAATCGAAGCCGATGCAACCGATATATCAGTTTGGGGGTCTACCAACATAGATATAACCTATCATTCTGTAAATATCATTTTTACACATATCATCCCATATAGACCGAAATTTCGACCAATATGGCCGATGTCGGACCCTATATGTCCACTAATATAGACCAATACCTAGATGTCAACATTTCTTTTCCAGAGAACAGTGAAAATAAGACTATGTATTCACAACTTCACCGTAAGTCATGCATACTGTTTGTAGAAATGCTTATATAATGTATATCTTTTAGTATTAAAGTAGGGATTTTGTGAATCTTTCTTAAATAGTTTTAATCAAAAGTTTTGCTAATTCACATCTCATCTAATTTCTTCATTGTTCGACTTATAACGGCAAGATTCGTGCTTTTTCTTTGTGCTGCCGCGACGGCTTGTGCTCGTATCGTTTTACCTCGGCTGTGCCTTTGCCACGTTTGTATTTCTTTTTAGCTGACCACGCACGAATTGTCGATGCCTTGAGAAATTAAGAGAACAGAGTAAAAAGGAGATGGGAAAGCCTACTCGTTAGTTGTCTATTTGTGCCATTACTTTTTCTCCAACGCCATTTTTGTGATGGGGGCTTCAACCATTCCGTCAACTGGAGTTTTTTCTTCTTCTTTTCTGATTCAACAGCTTTATATATAACTCAGGGATATTACAAATTCTGTGCACTGTAGCTGTACGTGTAACTTTTGACACATAAACTTGTCTGGTCTAGTTGCATGTCTATTTTCGACACAGATTTAACCGGTCTCGAATTTAATTTCATGTCTATCCTACATACGCAACTTGTCCAACCCTAACTCAGTTGCATGTCCACCTTTGATACACAATTTGTGTCCATCCTCGATACGAAACTTGCCTGACCCCTGACCCAATTGCATGTCCATCTCTGACATGGAACTTGGCTGACTCTGATCTGGTTACATGCCCATCAACATGCAACTCACACACGAGACCCAGTTGCATGTCCATCGTCGACATGCAACTTATCCTGACCTGGCCCTATTACATGTCAATCCTCGGCATGCAACTCGCTCGACCTAGTTACATGTTCATCATCGACACGCATTCGCACGCGAGGCCCAGTTGCATGTCCATCATTGACCTGCCCAGTAGCATGTCCACCCTTAAAACGCAACTTGTCCCGACCCCGACTGAGATGCGTGTCCGACCGACCCCGACCTCGGCATTTTCTCCTCCCCCTTCCGCGCGCGAATTCCTTTTTCATTTTCATGAAAGGAACAAATGTGCCAACACTTGATTTTTCCTTTTGTTGTAGGGGAGCGCTCACGTGGATGAATGGACAATAGGACCAATAGCACATTTTTATTCTCATTTATTTTTATCATTTATGTCTTTATATTTTCTATGCTTTTATTATTTATTTTATTTATTTTTATTGCAATATTTTAATGAGCCATGCAAACATTTATTTAGAGAAGTGTGAAATTTTCTTTAGTAGTAAGATATATGGGCACATACAAGGACATTTTCAAAACAAAACATGAACATTTTATATTCACAAATGTTTTGGTATATGCAATTGTTTTTTCCAAAACATGACCAGCTTTTAATAAAATATTAACATTTATTTTAGAAAATATTTTTTCTAAAAAACTATACTAAATAAAACTTGTTTTACAACATGTGAACACTTATTTTCTTATACAATAGAATCTTCAAATAAATACATAATTTGATTATTTTGGGCACTGTTTCTACGTGGACTATTTATGGAATACACAACTAATTTATTTTAACACATACATAATTTCTTTTCACATATAGGAAAATTTGAAAACTTATAACCATTTCTTTTCACGATTATTTTTTTACCTTTGATACTTGAACAGATCTTTTTAGCACACATAAACATGTTTATTATGAAATTAATAATTTAAATTAAATAATATATATTTCAAAAATTTCAGATATATTATGTACTATTAAAAGTGAATTTGTTGCTTTCGCTTCCGTCTTTTCCACCCATCCAATGAATAGCTGCCCCGTCCAACCGATATTTTTTCGAACCATGCAAAAAAAACATTATTACTTTTGAAGCCGATCCTCACTTCCATGTTTCTAAGGAAACAAATCCCGTAGTTGTACATATACAATCTCTATCACACCATATCTTTGTTTACCTTTGCCTATGGATTCACTTCCCACAATGTATCTTTATTTCAACCCGATAAAAAATTCCTACACTGAACCACTAGAATAAAATTGTCCCCCATTGCAACACGGGGGGGGGGGGGGGGGGGGGGGGGTGGATAATGAGCTATTGTGTTTAACGGACCTCACTAAGTCGTCCCATATCCAATGCATGCAAGAACGTATTGTTACTCACTAAGACACGGGGCACCCCTCACACACCTCTCACGTTGAAATACTCCACAAAACTTGAAGTATGTGTCAAGAAAAAAAATGAGGTAAATACGCTAGTGGTGCTTTAACTTGTCATAGATGTTCACTTTAGTGCCTGAACTTGAAAAATACACCGAACTGGTTCTAAAACTTGGCACGAACGTGCAAATACGGTGATAATCCCATCTGTAGATGTAAAGTGCGTCCACATGGCCCGTATATGGATGATGTGGCACTGACATGGCGTAGGCCTCAATTGTAGCTAGGAAACAAAATTATTACTTGACTCTATAACTAGTGGACCCGCATGTCAGTACATTAGAAAAATTAATATGAAGAATGAAAAAATGCGGACAGGAATCGAACAAGCAACCTGATGTGTGCCCGCTAGTTGCGATACCCACTATTACCAAACATGTACTGGTTATAAAAATGGCAACTCCATTTATATGTATTTTATATAAAAGTCTTGTGCCCATAAATTGGCTGTAGCCAGTGGCCCATTTTGCACACGTTATTTTTTCAAAAAAAGTGAAAAGCATATTAGTACTAATCATAATAATAAAATGAAGATTCAAATATGTGTGAGTAATAATTACCCCATGCTACACAAATATCCGTGTGCACAAAAAATAAATATATAGAGGAGTTTAATAAAATAACTTACTAAAAATGTTCCTGTAAGTTTTAGAAATATTGACTTATTATTTAGAAAATTCCTTTTTAAATATAATACATGATTGTTTAAAAATATTTGTAAATATAAAAATTTAAAATATGTGAATAATTATTTAAATGTTTGAATAATTGAATGAATATTTACAAATGGTAATCTAAAAGAAATGAATTATTTATATTATTCAAACATTGTTATAATTCATATATATTATTCATGACTGTACATTTTATATATTTGTATATCAATGTTAAATATAATCCATGACTGTGTATTTTCAATGTTTGTTTACGAACAGTTTGAAACACTCATATGTTATATTTAAAATAGTATTTTCCAAATAATTAGTTAATATTTCTAAAAGTAAGTTTTTTTTATTGCATACCTCTATATATTTACTCTGTGTGCACACCGATATTTGCGTAACATGAGGTAAATATTAATAACACATGAATATTTGAATCTAACTTTTATTATTATGATTATTATTTACATACTTTTTACATTTAAAAAAATGTTTCCAACATGGGCCACTGGCTGCAGTCAATTTATGCACATAAGAGTTTTTTTGTTCAATACATAATACTTGAGGGACTCTCTTTGTTGACAAAACATGTTTGTTCTGGTGGCTAGCACAGGGATCCCCGAAGTTCAGGTAGCAGGTTCGATTCATGCAGTCCAAATTTTTATGTTAATTTTCGTCAGCCATATACAATGGCAAGACGACGTATATTACATCTACGGACAACATTGGCACCGTATTTGCACGTTCGTACCAAGTTTTAGAACTATTTCGGTGTATTTTTCAAGTTTAGACACCAAAATAAACATCTATGGCAAGTTCAAGCACCACTGATATATTTAGCTCAAAAAAATAAATCCTAAGGTGGGTTCGCTAGGGAGAAGGAATGCTTTGCATCGGATGGGTGATGATCCAATCGGTTCCGTCGCCTTTGTAGCCATTGGATGGCATGGACAATAATCGTCTGATGGTTGCCGCGCTGGCAAGCTGCTCCCCCAGCTGTTTGCAATACGTGGCTTGTGTTGTGCTTGGGGGTTTGCAATACGAGCCGTGTTGAGCTCCGTTTTGAAGCACTTTCTACCATTGCAACATGACGTACGTTACGATTGCAACAAGTCTCCCACAGTTGCCTCCCCCCCCCCCCCCCCCCCCCCACACACACACACACACATACATCAAGATATAGCTAAACGCCCCAAATACCATGCAACACGGCTCGTGTTGTGTTGAGGGGTTTACAAGATGAGCCATGTTGCGCTCCATATCATAACATTTTCTACCATTGCAACACGAGCCATGTTGTTGATCCATTCACTGCCGCTCCCATTGGTCGGCCTGTCTGCAACCTGTTTGTAACACGAGCCATGTTGCAAGACGTTTGTGCGGTGGGGCAGTGTGCTGAGTGCAGAACAATAAAACTCGGATTGGACGGCTCCGAAGATGGCCAACGCACGCAACTAATCAGTCGGTTGAGCAACAACGCTTTCCAGAAGAAAAAAAGGTATCCTTATTCGGCAAATGTATACATTTTTGTCTAATGGTATGTCCTCACTAAAACTAATATGCTACTACCCCCATCCTGATTTACTAGTCCCCTCGTATTTGGTCATATTTTAACCATGACCTCAACTAATAAAATATAAGTTATACGTAGCAAACATAATATCATTGAAAGTTACATTTAAATATGAATCCAAGAAAACAATATTTGATGACATGCATGAACATTTTTGCTAGTCAAATACTAGGTCAAATTTTGACCTAAAATACGAAGGGGACTGATAAATCCAGACGTATGTAGTACGTATAATTTGGAACCGAGAGAGTAACAAACTTTTTTCCCTTCTACTAGGTCTTTAGGAATTCCCCTAAAAAAAGAGTAAATTGGATTCTGGTACTTTGCACTGAACTCACGTATAACACGAGCTATGGATGCATGCCAATTAGGGAGAAATATGCATGTGTAATAGACTAGTCAATCAATGGTCAGAGCTAGTGTGCGGCTCGCTCGCAGTTTGAATGCTGGTAACTCGTCAACATCTCCCGCCAGCTATGGACCAGACACAGCGACACCCGTGCATCATGTGACTGCTACCTGCAGCTAGTGCGTGTCTGTGGAAGAGAACGACTCCGGACAGTGAACGTACGGGTCCACCGACACCCACAAGAGACCTGGCTCAGTGCAAGATTCCACAACAAGGCTAAGGCTAACTCTCCACTACTTTGGCAGGTTGTGCTGTGAAAGTCCAAAAATGATACCTTCCAGGAGGTAAATTTCCATAAAACTGCCATCGATCCGAAGAAATGACTCCATATGAGCTATCTCAGCAAAGACCTTCTCTGATATTGGCAAATGGAAAAGGTCACGAAGATGATCAAACTCAAGAATATCTCTAATTGATAGGTGCTCATTTTTTGGTACAGATTAATTTAATTTGCTGTCATTCGATTATTCTAACGAACACTGGTAGAAAAATGGCCTGTTGTCCCGGTTCGTAAGGGCCTTTTGTCCCGGTTTTGGAACTGGGACTAAAGGGTCGGTACTAATGCCCTGTCCCTTTAGTCCCGGTTCAATCCAGAACCGGGACAGATGGGCCTCCACGTGGGCAGTGCGCGGAGCCCAGGCAGGAGACCCTTTGGTCCCGGTTGATGGCACCAACCGGGACCAATAGGCATCCACGCGTCAGCATTTCTGTGGCTGGGATTTTAGTTTTTTTTTGAAAGGGGGGGGGGGTTGGGGGTTTTGGGGGGTCAATTTAGGTGTTTCATAGTTTCATATATTGTGTTAGCTAGCTATAATTAATAGAGAGAAGTGTCCTCTCTTATGTCCGTGCTTGGTCGACGCTACGTACTATACATACGTATAGAGAGGACTAGACACGCTAACTAGCTAGTAAGCAAACGAAGGAAACAGAAGATCGTCATGAACATATATGCATACAGAGAGAAGTGATATCGACCACCTCTCCTTCTCCAAGAGATTGGTCGAACAACAAGTTCTCGTATATCTATCCGACACTATCGGCTACATATATACAATAATTATCTCTTACAAATATAATCATACGGACTCAGGGTCCACATAGTATTCTCCGTCTTCAGCGATCACGTGGTCAAGAAAGAATGCCGCCAATTTCTCTTGAATTGCTCGCATGCGAGCTGGTGCTAGGAGTTCATCCCGCTTCCGAAACATCTAATTTAAAGAAGGGGGTCAATACATATATATATGAATGAATGAAACTCAACACAAATGATGGTAATAAAATAAAATTGTGAATGTTGTTATTTACGTACTTCATATTATTCGTCAGTATAGCCCCGCTCACAGGTCGTGTGGCGGATGGACTCGCAAACGTAGTATCCACAGAAATCATTCCCTTGTTCCTGCCACAACCACTTTACAAGAAATAGAGGTCAATCAAACTGATAAGCAAGAATGCCAAATGGTATTGATGAAACTAGCGCTTGAATCACTAGTAGATGCGCGGAACATGCTACTATAGTACTTACTTTCGGGTGTCTAAATTGCAGCTCGTTCGGCAGTCCCGGAGCTTTTCTGGTGAATTTTCTCCAAACCCTGCCGGACAAAGAAAACAATTACTTGATATATCAGGAAATGAACAAAGTTGCTGATATGGTAGATAATGATCGATTTAACTTACTTCTCGAGTATTTGAGTCATGTCTGCATAGTCCTGGGGATCTTTTCGTCTTGAGTCTAAAACGGTTACTAGTCCCTGCTGAAGCTTAATCTCTAGGAGAATATAGTGGAAACTACACACGCATGCATAACTCATCAATTACATTACTATAACCTTGACTAATATATAAGGGAAACCGAATACGCACAAGACAGTAACACTCACTTGAAGTTGTAAGGAAAGAGTATTATATCTTTGTTTTCATTTATTACCAACGATCGTAGCAAGTTGGCCTCCGTAGCTGCGGCATGAAATTTAACCTGAGTTGCATCTATGAGATATGTGTTAATGAACCCAATATCACCGAATGGTCTTTTCTTCAATTCGGCGATCTTCAATCTGCATAATATAGTGAGGATGATTATAAATACATGCAATGAAAGAGCTGAGCTATATAGTGAGACTTAATGATAGAAGTAGTACTACTTATAGACAGTAGCAGGTGACCGTTGTTTTATCGAGGGCCAATTGATTGAAAAAATGAAAGAACTCCTCAAATGAAACAGGCAACAGTTCAATTCCAACGAGGTCATGCTCCTTTTTAACTTTCACATACAAAGTACTCCTCCCCCAGAGTCTCTGCAGATTTTCAAGTATCAATCATGCAATCTTCGCATCATCGTTGATAGAGATATTTCATCTTTGACGAGAGGCTTCCCGTACTCGTATCTTTGTATCTGCACCTCCATGGGTTCATAATGTACATCGTCGGGCAGGTAATCGCCAAGATTGCTATAACCGGGCACCATCCTCGGATCATTAGCGACGTTGTCGCTAGGCACCTTGAGCGGGGGGCACGATTGCTTCGCTTGTTCGCCGAGCTGGGCAATTTGTTTCCTAGCTCGTCGTTCTTTCAGCCTTTGATCACTGACAGTACTTCCCGACCGCTCCGCTTCGGCAAATTCCTTTCCAATAATGTGGTCATAGTTTCCTTTCGGCGGAGACTTGGGTGGTTTTGTCAGGGCAGCCAGAGTGCGCTTCGCTTTCACCGGATCTACCTTCTCCTCCGGAGGTGGATGTCTCTTTGCTTTCAACCCTTGAAACCAGTCATCCACTTCGGTTTGAGCGATCTCAGCATTCTCCTCCGGGGTCCTCTCGTATGGTAACTTCTCTGGAGTCTTCAGAGAATGACTGAATCTGTATGTCCTCCCGCCTCTAGCTGTACTGCTAGACGCCGGCCGAGCAGACGGAGCGGTTGTCTTCTTTACTTTTTTACGAGGCGGAGGAGAAGGACTACGACGCGCCGGAGCAGCCGGAGCGGCGGCAGGTCTCTTCCGCCCTTGCTGACGAGGCGGAGAAGGAGGAGGCTGGCTGCTCGGGCGCGTCGGCGCAGGCCGAGAAGGAGGTGGAGTGCCGCCACGCGCTGGAGAAGGAGCCGGTCGAGTGCCCTGATCGTCACTCGCCGGAGGAGGAGGCGATGGAGGAGGCGGAGTGCCCTGACTCGCCGGAGGAGGAGGCGGTGGAGGAGGCGGAGTGCCCTGACTTGCCGGAGGAGGAGGAGGAGGCGGAGGCGTCCAGTTCGGAAGGTTGATGAGCTCCTTCCTCCATAGGCATGGAGTCTTCAGAGCAGACCCCAGCCTAGTCTCCCCTTCACCGGTAGGGTGGTCAAGCTGGAGGTCCTCAAATCCCTCCGTTATTTCATCCACCATCAGTGAAAAGTTGCGCCGGGTTCAGTAGGATAAACAGAGCCAACAGCCGCCTTGACCTTCAAATTCATCAATTGCGTCATAAGGTGGCAATTTTGAGACTCCGTGATAGCATCCACGGGATAGCTGGCAGGAGCCGTCAAGGCATGCTCCGGCTGAAGCAGCTCGGTGGAAGTCACGCTGCTTCTCCGCTGAGATGGCGGGGTAGATTCGGGGGAAGCTTCGGCAGTACGTTTGCTGCGATTTTCTTCTCGTTCCTCTATCACTTGTACCCTTTCTTGCAGCGCCTGCATTTGGGTCTGCTGCACTTTTTTCCTCCTATCATGGGATTTGTAACCGCCTGCGTCCGGAAACCCAACCTTCCACGGAATGGAGCCTGGCGTGCCTCGTGTCCGTCCAGGGTGCTCAGGATTCCCGAGGGCCATTGTGAGCTCGTCGTTCTCTCTGTCTGGAAAGAATGTCCATTGCTGCGCTGCTTCGATATACTACTTAAGCTTCCTGACTGGTATGTCCATTTGATCGTTCGTCCAAATGCACTTCCCTGTTACAGGATCCAAGGTTCCGCCAGCCCCGAAGAACCAAGTCCGGTAACGGTCTGGCCAGTTAATTGTCTCTGGTTCGATCCCTTTATCAACCAGATCATTCTCAGTCTTGGCCCACTTAGGCCGGGCTACGAGGTAGCCACCTGACCCCGTGCGATGGTGATGCTTCTTCTTCAAAGCATTTTGCTTGTTTGTCACCGACATCTTCTTACTCTTTTCCGATGTCTTGTGGGCCACAAATGTGGGCCAGTGATCTCTGATCTTCTCATATCTGCCCTTGAATTCTGGTGTCTCATTATTTTCGACAAACTTATTCAGCTCTTTCTTCCACCTCCTGAATAGTTCTGCCATCCTCTTAAGAGCAAAAGACTTGATTAATTGCTCTTTAACTGGCTTCTCTGGATTATCCTCTGGCGGTAGGGTGAAATTTGACTTCAGTTCAGTCCAAAGATCATTTTTCTGCATATCATTGACATAAGACACCTCAGGGTCTTCTGTAGCCGGCTTAAACCATTGCTGGATGCTGATCGGGATCTTGTCCCTAACCAGAACCCCGCACTGAGCAACAAATGCGTTCTTTATTCGGATGGGTTCAATCGGTTGGCCATCGGGCGCGATTGCTATGATCTCAAACCTTTCATCCGAGCTCAACTTTTTCTTCGTGCCTCGTCTCTTTACCGAAGTTGTGCTCGATCCGGAGGTCTAGGAAAAAGAACAAAGACTTAATTAATATGTGTACATACCAAAACAATGAATGCATCAATTAGCTAGTCAGCACAGGCTTAACTAATATATATACCTGGCCGGACTCGGTTCGGTCACCGGAGCCGTCATCACGGTCTCCTTCTTGCACCGGCATTGGGTCACCGGAGCCGTCCTCATGTTCTTCTTCTTGCACCGGCATTAGGTCACCGTAGCCAGCTTCTTCACCCTCTCCTTCCAGACCATCGGTGTCGTTGAGAAAGAACGAGATGGCATCACTTCCTTCTGCGATTATGTCCCTCAACAACGCTTCTTTTGCTTCGTCTCGGACGGTGTCCATAGTTTCTACAAATATTTACAACATGGCAATTATTATTCAAACATGACAGATGGATATATTAGTGGCAAACATAGAACTAGCTACCTAATCATAGTAAGGAATCATATATATTAATTAGTGGCCTCGACGCTGCTTCTCTAGGGTTTGGGGTGGCCTCGACAACGCTTCAAGGGTTTGGGGTGGTCTCGAGAACGCTTCAAGGAGGGGGTAATATCGACCCCCCCACGTGTTGAAGCTATCGGGAGGGGGTATATCGACAACGACGACACTACATCTATGTCCCTCGACGACCCTCGTTCCCGATAAAAAAAAGAGGAAGAAGAAGAAAAAAAAGAGGAGAAGAATGAATAGAGGAGAAACTCCTCTATTCTTTCTTCTCCTCTTTTTTTTCTTCTTCCTCTTCTTTTTTTATCCTCTTCTTCCTCTCATGTTCGAGAGGATCTCCGAGGGGTCGGGAGGTTGCCTAGTGTAAAAGGATTCAACAAAACCATGTCTTCATCATTAGGCGAAAGTAACAGGTGCATGATGGTACGAAGCTCTCGAAAGTTATTTTGGAACGGAGTCCTAGATAGGATAATTCACTTTTTTCCAGATTTTTTTCTTTTTTTTTGTTTTCTTTGTTGCTTTATTTATTTTATTTTGTTTCTACTTACAACATAATACTTATTTTTGCTATTTTTATTTTTTTTTCAGTTTTTTTGTTTTGTTTTCTATATTATTTATTTTCTTTTTTTTTGCTTTATTTTTAATTCTTTTTGCTTTCAGGTCAGCAAAATTATAAACTTTCTGTAGCTTTATTTATTTTATTTTGTTTCTACTTACAACAAAATACTTATTGTGGCTATTTTTTCCAGTTTTTTTGTTTTGTTTTCTGCATTATTTATTTTCTTTTGTTTTTTGCTTTATTTTTTTATTCCTTTTGCTTTTAGTTTTAGAAAAATTATAAACTTTCTGTTAGTGCCATTAGTTTTCAAATTTGAAAACACTTTTTTAGTTTTCTTTGTTGCTTTATTTATTTTATTTTGTGATTAACTTTACTATAAAAATTGTTTTTTCCTGTTTTTTTGATTTGTTTTTTGCATTATTTATTTTCTTTTGTTTTTTGCTTTAATTTTTAATTCTGTTTGCTTTTAGGTTAGCAAAATTATAAACTTTCTGTTAGTGCCATTAGTTTTAGAAAAATTATAAACTTTCTGTTAGTGCCATTAGTTTTCAAATTTGAATAGTTAAAATTTGAATTCTTTGAAAATTGTTTGAATCACAAGTTTGTGATTAACTTACTAAAAAAATGAGAATAGATGCGCTTATAGAGAAAATTCAACCTAAATTCCTAGTAAATTTCTATGAATTTCAGAGAAATTCACTATGAATTTAGGTTAAACTTTTCTCTATTAGGGCATCTATTTTCACTTTGAGAGGAGCTCAACAAGGCAGAGAGGGAAGGGGTTATAAACCGGTGTGAGCCCCCTTCGGTTGGCGAGGTGGGACTAAACTCTGCCCGCAACGAGGACCAACCCTTTAGTCCCGGTTTGTGGCACAAACCGGGACTAATGGTCATGGGCCAGGGGCGAGGAGCAAAATTATAAACTTTCTGTTAGTGCCATTAGTTTTAGAAAGTTGAAAGTTGAAAGTTGGCATGGGCCAGGGACTAATGGTCATGGTATTACGAGGGACGAACCATAAGACATGAAAGCATTTCAAATGAACTCTGAAAAATTTAAAAGTTGGCATGGTATCATAATTTCACCCACATAGCATGTGCATGTACAAAACGGACAATGGTAGCATGTTCGTGTGTTACAAAGTTGGCATGGTATCATCATAATAGTTGCGGGAGAAAGTCTTCACTTTTTCTTCGCTTGTGTCATTTGCTTATTGTGCCGTAACCATGGATAATCTTCATTGTTTATCAGGATGCTTGGGTCAGCCTTGACATTGAAGGGAGGAATTTCATGAAACTTTTCATAATCTTCAGACATGTCTGTCTTGCCGTCCACTCCCAGGATGTCCCTTTTTCCTGAAAGAACTATGTGGCGCTTTGGCTCATCGTATGATGTATTCGCTTCCTTATCTTTTCTTTTTCTCGGTTTGGTAGACATGTCCTTCACATAGATAACCTGTGCCACATCATTGGCTAGGACGAACGGTTTGTCAGTGTACCCAAGATTTTTTAGATCCACTATTGTCATTCCGTACTGTGGGTCTACCTGTCCTCCGCCACCTAACAGATTGACCCATTTGCACTTAAACAAAGGGACCTTAAAATCAGGTACGTAGTCAAGTTCCCATATGTCCACTATGTAACCATAATATGTGTCCTTTCCGCTCTCAGTTGCTGCATCAAAGCGGACACCGCTGTTTTGGTTGATGCTCTTTTGATCTTGGGCGATCGTGTAAAATGTATTCCCATTTATCTCGTATCCTTTGTAAGTCAATGCAGTCAAAGATGGTCCCCTGGACAACAAGTACAACTCATCACAAACAGTGTTGTCACCTCTGAGATGTGTTTCCAACCAACTGCTGAAAGTCCTGATGTGTTCACATGTAATCCAATCGTCGCACTGCTCCGGGTGTTTGGAGCGCAGACTGTTCTTGTGTTCATCGACATACGGGGTCACCAAGGTAGAGTTCTGTAGAACTGTGTAGTTTGCTTGAGACCAAGAATATCCGTCCCTGCATATTATTGAGTCTCTTCCAAGAGTGCCTTTTCCAGTCAGTCTCCCCTTATACCCCGATTTAGGGAGACCTATCTTCTGAAGGCCAGGAATGAAGTCAACACAAAACCCGATAACATCCTCTGTTTGATGGCCCATGGAGATGCTTCCTTCTGGCCTAGCGCGGTTACGGACATATTTCTTTTGGACTCCCATGAACCTCTCAAAGGGGAACATATTGTGTAGAAATACGGGCCCCAGGATGACAATCTCGTCGACTAGATGAACTAGGACGTGCGTCATGATATTGAAGAAGGATGGTGGGAACACCAGCTCGAAACTGACAAGACATTGCGCCACATCACTCCTTAGCCTTGGTATGATTTCTGGATCGATCACCTTCTGAGAGATTGCATTGAGGAATGCACATAGCTTCACAATGGCTAATCGGACGTTTTCCGGTAGAAGCCCCCTCAATGCAACCGGAAGCAGTTGCGTCATAATCACGTGGCAGTCATGAGACTTTAGGTTCTGAAACTTTTTCTCTGGCATATTTATTATTCCCTTTATATTCGACGAGAAGCCAGTCGTGACCTTCATACTGAGCAGGCATTCAAAGAAGATGTCTTTCTCTTCTTTCGTAAGAGCGTAGCTGGCAGGACCTTTATACTGCTTCGGAGGCATGCCGTCTTTTTCGTGCAAACGTTGCAGGTCCTCCCGTGCCTCAGGTGTATCTTTTGTCTTCCCATACACGCCCAAGAAGCCTAGCAGGTTCACGCAAAGGTTCTTCGTCACGTGCATCACGTCGATTGAGGAGCGGACCTCTAGGTCTTTCCAGTAGGGCAGGTCCCAAAATATAGATTTCTTCTTCCACATGGGTGCGTGTCCCTCAGCGTCATTCGGAACAGCTAGTCCACCGAGACCCTTTCCAAAGATTACATAGTGTAAATCATTGACCATAGCAAGCACGTGATCACCGGTGCGCATGGCGGGCTTCTTCCGGTGATCTGCCTCGCCTTTGAAATGCTTGCCTTTCTTTCGACATTGATGGTTGGTTGGAACAAATCGACGATGGCCCAGGTACACATTCTTCCTGCATTTGTCCAGGTATATACTTTCAGTGTCATCTAAACAGTGCGTGCATGCGTGGTATCCTTTGTTTGTCTGTCCTGAAAGGTTACTGAGAGCGGGCCAATCGGTTATGGCCACGAACAACAACGCCTTAAGGTTAAATTCCTCCTGTCTGTGCTCATCCCACGTACGTACACCGTTTCTATTCCACATCTGTAAAAGTTTTTCGACTAATGGCCTTAGGTACACATCAATTTCGTTGCCGGGTTGCTTAGGGCCTTGGATGAGAACTGGCATCATAATGAACTTCCGCTTCATGCACATCCAAGGAGGAAGGTTATACATACATAGAGTCACAGGCCAGGTGCTGTGATTGCTGCTCTGCTCCCCGAAAGGATTAATGCCATCCGCGCTTAAAGCAAACCATACATTCCTTGGGTCCTTTGCAAACTCATCCCAATACTTTCTCTAGATTTTTCTCCACTGCGACCCGTCAGCGGGTGCTCTCAACTTCCCATCTTTCTTTCGGTTCTCACTGTGCCATCGCATCAACTTGGCATGCTCTTCGTTTCTGAACAGACGTTTCAACCGTGGTATTATAGGAGCATACCACATCACCTTCGCAGGAACCCTCTTCCTGAGGGGCTCGCCGTCAACATCACCAGGGTCATCTCATCTGATCTTATACCGCAATGCACCGCATACCGGGCATGCGTTCAGATCCTTGTATGCACCGCGGTAGAGGATGCAGTCATTAGGGCATGCATGTATCTTCTCCACCTCCAATCCTAGAGGGCATACAACCTTCTTTGCTGCGTATGTACTGTCGGGCAATTCGTTATCCTTTGGAAGCTTCTTCTTCAATATTTTCAGTAGCTTCTCAAATCCTTTGTCAGCCACAGCATTCTCTGCCTTCCACTGCAGCAATTCCAGTACGGTACCGAGCTTTGTGTTGCCATCTTCGCAATTGGGGTATAACCCTTTTTTGTGATCCTCTAACATGCGATCGAACTTCAGCTTCTCCTTTTGACTTTCGCATTGCGTCCTTGCATCGACAATGACCCGGCGGAGATCATCATCATGGGGCACATCGTCTGGTTCCTCTTGATCTTCAGCAGCTTCACCCGTTGCAGCATCATTGGGCACATCGTCCGGTTCCTCTTGATCTTCACCAGCTCCCCCCGTTGCAGCATCACCGTATTTAGGGGGCACATAGTTGTCATCGTACTCTTCTTCTTCGCCGTCTTCCATCATAACCCCTATTTTTCCGTGCCTCGTCCAAACATTATAGTGTGGCATGAAACCCTTGTAAAGCAGGTGGGAGTGAAGGATTTTCCGGTTAGAGTAAGACCTCGTATTCCCACATTCAGTGCATGGACAACACATAAAACCATTCTGCTTGTTTGCCTCAGCCGCATCGAGAAACTCATGCACACCCTTAATGTACTCGCGGGTGTGTCTGTCACCGTACATCCATTGCCGGTTCATCTGCGTGCATTATATATAATTAAGTGTCCAAATTAATAGAAGTTCATCATCACATTAAAACCAAAGTGCATACATAGTTCTCATCTAACAACATATAGCTCTCCAGAGCATCTAATTAATTAAACCATACATTGAAACTACGTAAAACATTTCAATGCGAAAACAAATGCGATCATAATCGCAACCAAGGTAACAATTGATCCAACGGCATAATGATACCAAGCCTCGGTATGAATGGCATATTTTCTAATCTTTCTAATCTTCAAGCGCATTGCATCCATCTTGATCTTGTGATCATCGACGACATCCACAACATGCAACTCCAATATCATCTTCTCCTCCTCATTTTTTTGTTTTTTCCTTCAACAAATTGTTTTCTTCTTCAACTAAATTTAACCTCTCGACAATAGGGTCGGTTGGCATTTCCGATTCACATACATCCTACATAAATAAAATCTATGTCACGTTGGTCGGCATAATTTTCATAAACAATAAATGAACCAATAGTTATAAAGATAATATATATACCACATCTGAATCATAGACAGGACGAGGGCCGACGGGGGAGGATACCAAAACCATCGCACTATATAAGATGCAATAATAAAAGTAAGAAAATAATACAAGTATCTATGTAAACATACAAGTAAGAATATTTTTCCTTTCAGAAAGAAGATAAGAACAAGAGGCTCACCATGGTGGTGCCGGCGATGAGCTCGGCACGGGTGATCGACGGCGATGAAGACAGGGACGGGGCGTGACGGACCGCTAAACCTAGACAAATATTATGGAAAATGGAGTTTGGAGGTCGAGCTTGGAGAGGAGAAAGCTTAAGTAGTGTGGCTCGGGCATTCCATCGAACACCTTGTGTGCATAGGAGGTGAGCTAGAGCACCACCAAGCCCTCTTCCCCTCGGCCAGAGAAAAACAGAGCACTCTGCTCGCGAGCGAGGGGTATATATAGGCACGTCATTGGTCCCGGTTGGTGACATGATCCGGGACTAAAGGGGAGCCTTTGGTCCCGGTTCAAGCCACCAACCGGGACCAATGGTGGCGGGCCAGGAGCGAGGCCCATTGGTCCCGGTTCATCCCACCAACCGGGACCAAAAGGTCCAGATGAACCGGGACCAATGGCCCACGTGGCCCGGCCGGCCCCCTGGGCTCATGAACCGGGACTAATGGGCTGACCCTGCCTGGACCAAAGCCCTATTTTCTACTAGTGGAAAACAAAGGTGAATTCTCCATATTGCATTGAACGTGAGACTGTTGGAAAGGTATCGACGAGGCAATTTTTTTTCATGTAAAATACTTTCTCTAATTCCTTAAGATTTAAGACTAGTTTCTAATTTACCGAAGCGCGGACACTCTATTTTTTGCAGACTAAAAAATTAACGAAGTGAACTGCATCTGACGGGCAACTATACTGCAATATCGATAGAGAGAACTGCCTGCGGTTATTTTGGTACTGTTTTTGCTATAATTTTTGAACCGTTTGTTGAAATGAGGCGTGGGACATACCGTTGAAAACTTATGTATTAGGCAAAACTTTTTTGTGTATAACACCTTTTACAATTCGTTATGGTTTTAAATGAATTTAGAATACAGTTTCGTGTCCATCAAGTGGCAGCGAGAGTATTTTGCAAAAAAAAAATTGAACCGCTTGACAAAATGATGCCAATGATACAACATTGGAAATATATCTACGAGGTGTAACCCTTTCGTGCAGAACACTCTTCCTAATTAATTATGATTTAAGAGCAATTTTAAAATTAAATTGAGCCCGAGTTGCATTTTGATTTTTTTAGTCAGACACCATGTGAGCTACATCCGAGGACCAAGCACACTACAACTGACTGATTCCGAAACACATGATAGTGCACGGGTCGAGTGCAATTCAAATGAGAGGAAAATGAACAACGACACAAGTCCAAGTGAACTGCATGATATTTTGGGTCTTTTTCTGTTTTTCGTCTTCTTATGTTTAGTGTTGTATTGTTCATGATACAATGCACATGCTTAGAGCATCTCCAACAGCCACGCAACGTGCCGCACGCTAAAAACTCATTTGCCGCGCGCCGTTCGCCTGGTTTGGCGCGGTCGGCAGCGCTGGCTCCAGCAGCCGCGTCAAAATTAAGCGCGCGCGCGTAGCTCCAGTGGCCGCGCTAAAATGCAGCGCGTGCTAAACATTGCGTACATTTTTTAATAAAACGATAAATAAAATCATAGATAAAAAACGATACATAGATATTTTACATAGTTCCATAGCATAGATAGTTAAAACCACGGTGCAACCACATAAACTACTAGATAGTGCAACTACAGCCTACTCACAGTCATCGTCACCATCATCATTATCGCCATCGTCGCTGGTCTGGTCCGAGGTATCGAGTCACATGTCCTCCCAACGATCATCATCAGACGTAAAGATCGTCTGCTCACCATTTTGAACGATTTCGCACTGCGATATCGCCAGGGCCTTCCGCCGACGCCTGTCCAACCGCTCATCGCGGCGCCTTGCCCAGTAGGCTTGCTCGTGAGTGACGTCCTCCGGGTGGCGCCGGCACCACTCCGCCATGACCCGCTCATCCTCTTGGGCGACGAGGAGGCGGCGCTGCCTCTCAGCGTGCTCCGCACGGTCTTGTGCCGTGATAAGACGAGGCGGTGGGGCGACGTCCAGCGCCTGCTGGAGCGTGTAGACATCCTGAAAGTTCATCTACGGGCGCGGCCTGCCTAAGCGCCACGCCGCCGCGTCGTACGCGCGGGCGGCCTCGTGCGCCGTCTCGAAGGTGCCGAGGCCGAGCCGGAGTTCGCCGGACCGTATCTCGGAGTAGTACCCGCCGTTGGGGCGTTGGCGGACGCCGCGGCAGCCCGACGGTCCTCGGCGGCGCTGCGGCATGGTGGCACGTCGATGGCGGGGCGCTGGAGCGGTGGATGCGTGCGTGGCAGCGGAAGCAACGAGGAAGCGATGGAGGCGCGCGTGGCAGCGGAAGAGGAAGAGAAGTGTGTGGAATAGGCGCATGGCGAGCGCCGCAATTTAAAGGCGCGCCGGAAGCGGTGCGCCAGAAACAGCGCGCGAGCTGCCGCCTTTTCCCGCGTGCGCGGAAACGGTTCCCGCGTGCGTGTGTTTCCCGCCACCGCTCGAGCGCGTCGAAACGTCCCGCGCGCGCTAAAAACACGGTTTACCGCGCGCACCTTTTGGGGCGGCTGTTGGAGATGCTCTTATCTCCATAAAAACGCTTGTGGTGATATCAGTTATTGCACATGATTTGGTAATTAGAATGGTGTACACGACACTGCATATGTCTCTCTTTTCACAATAATGGGAGTTGAGTTAACGATCCCACATGTTTCAATTTCTAGCACAAGTTTTCAGTTTTTGTAACATGGGTGATGTGTTTATGACACTCAGTTCATCGCTAGTTTGTGTTTGTGTGCGCCGCGCTTTTCTCAAACTTATTAATTTTTGCCAATCAACATTGTAGTGCTAGCAGAACCTAGCGGAAAAAGCAATGCGTCAATCACAACTGGGCTTGGAGTTATGGACACCGGATCGAGACCGGATGGACATTTAAACTCGTACATTGGGAGTACTAAGCTAAACTCCCTAATATGAACCCTTCTAGACATTAAAAGTAATTATAAGTCCAAAACACAAAACTTTTACAATTGTTGAGCTCTTAATTTTCTGCCTAGGCCTTGCTAAAATAAGTAACTATGGGTTCTTTTATCACTTAGAGGCTATATTCATCCAATGTGGATGGTGGTCCATTGAATGGATTAGTGAAGGATGATGCGTCGTGTAATGGTGATCCATTAACTTACATTTTTTTTAGAAAAGGAGGATGACCTCCGGCCTCTGCATCTGGGAGATGCATACGACCACTTTATTGATTATTCTCGAAGACCTTACAAAGTATTACAACAATATGTCTGAATCCGCCATCTTGGCAACATATGCCATTACTCCTATCCATATGATGAAGGGGTGCTACCTGGGCCACATACCCGGTCTACTCACCTAAACCTATTATCAAAAGCCAGAAGCCCCAGCCGAGCCACATACCGGGTCTGGGGCATAAACTGGTCTGACGCACTCACATGTGTCATCGCAGCCATCTTCCACAGGTCCATCTTCAGAGCAGATATTGAGGCTTCTACCTTGTCAGGCCACTTCGCCATCGACGCCATCTTGACGCCAGACAACTACCTCCACCTGCGCGAGTCCATCACCGCGCATCGGGCGCCGAGTCTCCACTGCACCACGCCGCCGAGATCCGCCGTCATCAATGTGAAGGATGAAGTACCGCTCCACCAAAAAAGGCGCCCGCTGGTCCCTCGATACCGTGTACCGCTCCATTAACTTACAGATGGTTTGTCTTTTTTTTTCTTTTGCACTTTAGCCTTTTGTACCCATGCGAGGTGTTTAGATCTTAAAACTCCGATATAGTAGATGGTTGTGGGCATCATTCGATGCAGAACCCCAGGATTTGCACCCTCTATTCAATAAAAGAGGCCATAAAAAATCCAAAGCCTTTACTAATTTACATTCTCTTATTAATTATCTATTCCGCCCGTAGTTACTTCATCAGAGTCTCGCCTGGATCGCTGCATATAGGTAGTCCCAAATGGTTTTGAAACATTGACTTGCCTTTTCGCTATCTACCTTCCTTCTCAAGTGCTTACATGGGCCCATGCTCAAAGGGATTTTAGCAAAGACATTGCCGTTTTAACAATTTAGTAGAAAGCACGACCAGTACATACAACAACTACACATAACATATTTATTTGGTGAAATGTCATATTTACGACTTGAAAGGAGAAACTCCTATCAATATTTGAGGGCTTACATTCATTCTTTTTTGTCGGCATTAAAAGGCTGCAAAAACAAGATTTGCTCCTTTTTTTTTACCATCTGGTGCCCCAAAACCATCCCCACCTTGATAAACACAATGTGAGGTTTGAGCCAAATTCACACAAGCCATGGCAAGAGATCTAGAAAATTGGCAATGTAAGAAAGCATCTTCATTAATTGACTTCCAAGCATCCATCATAAGATCTTCCATGGCTTTCCGAGACTCTTGCTCACTGGTGTCGTTCTCCAACATGTGGATAGCTATGGAAGATGGTGTGTCCCGTCTCTCAAGTTCAGCCTGCAATAAACATTTATCAAAATATAAAAACATAAATATATCACATGAGATTATGATAATGGAACATGAAGGAACAAATAGAAATAAGAATTTTCCGTACGGAGTGTGTCGCGGAATCATTGCATAGCCGCAAAACCAGTGATGTAGATTGAATTAATCTTGGGTAGCTTTGGGATATATCAAGAAACTTTGGTGTGAACTCCATGTTGAGCATGGGAAATGCATGTTGCAACAATAGTGGTGCAGTAGATGAAACCGACCCATTTTCCAAGTAGTCGGTTAGGGTTGGTATGTGATTTCCATGGTGCCACTTTGCCTCCACCAAGAATGATTTCGCCATGCCTTGCCACTATAATATTACATAAAATTTGTTGGAATTTTTAGTGAAAAAGTACATACGTTATTAAGAAGTTCATTGTGTTGTTAGTGATAAAGCATAGGACTTAGTGCTTACCGCATCACGGAGAAAAGGAATAACATTGAAGCCATGTTTTTTCATCACATTTTCAGACACCTCATTGGATGTGTCATACATAACAGAGTAAAGTGCTCGCATATATTCAGGAAGAATTTCCCTAGGACTTTGTTCCCACCTGAAATGTATTTATTTCAGCAGAAGTCAAATTGAAATTATTGGGTGTTTTATATTTTAAATTCTACCTTCCAATCGCGTCAGTGAAGTGGATGAGTTCGTCCAGGGTTCCATACACATCATATATGTCATCCAAGTGTACGGCTAGATGAATAACTTTGGCAAGCACCTCCCGGCATGATCCAAGGTTTGGATCCCAGACAATTCCATTCGCGCAATGGAAGCACTCTACGAGACGATCTCTTGCAAACCCGAACTTCTCACCAAGTCCAGTCTCCGTCCTCCATCTACATTAACACTAGTGCAGAACCGGGCAATAGCACTGGTTCGTAAGGCCCTTTAGTGCCGGTTTAGGAACCGGCACTAACGTTTCGGCACTAAAGGCCCCCCCCCTTTAGTACCGGTTCAGCACGAACCGGTGCTAAAGGGGAACCACGTGGCACAAGCCAGCTCCGGGGGCCGGGAGCCCTTTAGTACCGGTTGGTAACACCAACCGGTACTAAAATGTTTGGGGGAGTTTTTGGTTTTATGATTTCTTTTTCATTTAATTTTGTGTTTTCCATTTTAATTCTTTTTCGTTTGCTGGTATTTTACGGTACTACACATTGTACACGTTATGCATATATATATATAAATAGAATTTCTAGTAGAACCAATCATATATATATCATCAATCATGTCTCACAAACCACCATATTAGTTCACACATACACACATGTATAGCTATATACAATTTCTCCTACATATGCATGTTGCCTTCGGAGCCAGTGGCATTAGCCTGATTGGTGCCTTCGGAGCACGATGACAATTGGAAGTGGTTCATGACTTGGTCGATGGGGGCGGTAGCAGGTAATAGTATTCTCCCTTCGGATTTATGACCTGGTCGAGAAAAAATCCTACTATTTCCTCTTGAAGTGCTTCTACGCGCTCCGTTTCTAGGAGCTTGTCCCGCACCTCTTTGAACTGTTAAGAAGGAGATCAATATGCATGTGTATTAGTTGTGTGACTAGATATCGATAATGGTGTAAAAATTGTGAATAGTGTTCTGACAAGCGTACCCATTCCTGTCTTTGAGATCTGCTCCTTTCGGACGCCATCATGCGAATGTTCTCGCAAACGCAGAATGCACATAGATCAGTCCCCTGCGCCTGCTTCAGGGCCTTTATTACGAGAATGGAATTTAATTTGATCAGATAATAATTAATCAAGCATGATAATTAAAGAGATGGCAGCTAGCTAGCTAGCTAGTACTACTTAATTACTTACCTTGGCTCGAAACCATTTCAGCTTTGGTTTCCATTCTCCTTCCGTGACGCTGATGAACCTTGCCCAAGCCCTGCCCGCCGACAAAAAAATATGAATAAAGGGGTTACTAAATAGTTCATATCATGAAATGACGAACTAAATAGGCCGAGATATATAGTTAATAATGATTGAAATTACCTATTGACTATCCCAAACAAGATGTTATAGTCACTATTTGCTTTGAGTAGCGATCCAGTATTTCAACTGTTCCGGCGTCAACTTTAATGATACACAAGATCCAGTGAAATCTGCATGCACACATGTTTGCATGTCTTAATTAAGCGGGCATATGTAAGCAAAAACATGTAGCTAGCTAGTAGGCAAAAACAGAGAATTTGTAGTACAAGAAAGTGTGACTCACTGGAAGTTGTAAGGAAGTAGTATATCTTCATTGTATTTGAGGCGCTTCAAGAACTCGAACATGCTGTCCTCTACCTCTTTTTCATGATGCTTGTTTATTTTCCATGTGTATTCATTAACGGTGTTTGGGTCAATGAACCCAATGCCATAGCGTCCACCTTTTCTCATTTGATACATCTTCATCCTGCATAATACCACAGAAAAGAATATAGTGAGGATAATTACACGTAATGATTGATCAAAAGGATCACTACAGCTAGCTTGAGACTTAAATTATAGAAAGAAATCACTTACAGACAATAGCAACTGACGATAGATTTGTCGAGTGCGGCTTGATTGTATAACTGAAACAGTTCAGAATACTCAACGACCACAGCTTTGTGATGGTAGTAATCATCCTTCTTGACATACACCATGAGGGACTCTTGATCGGATCTCTTGATAATGTCCATGTACCATTGATGCAATTCATACATTCTCGTTGGGAGCTTGTTGACATCTTCTGGCTTGACCAAAGGTTGGCCCTGGACAAATTTCCGTTTTATTTCCTCCTCTGTAATCAGAGGCATGTCCTCGATCTCGAGGAGTTGTCCAACAGTGATCTTGAGTTCTTCAGCCTGCATTATATGCTCCTGGGTTATTACCACATCGCCCACCTCGGGAACGTAAACTGTTTGGCCACAATAATATTGGGCACGCGTACTGTCACGTGTTGTTGGCGGCACAACAAGCGGGGGGATCGATTGCGCCGCCTGTTTTCCCAGCTGGGCAACGGTTTTCCCGCATTTTTTGACAGCTGCTTGTTGTTTGCTCTTGCTCGAGCTCGCCTCCTTCTGTAGACGTTGTCGATGTAACTTCCTGATGTGGCGCTCATAGTCTGTGTCAACAGGCTTAGGAGCTGGTGCTTGAGCCATACGAATGAAGTGGTCAACTACTTCCACAGGCACTTTCTCCCTTGGCGGCGGTGGCGGTTTCGGTCCAAAATGGGCGTCGACTTCTGCCCGCACTATGGCATTGGTTTGCTCCTCGGTCCTGTCGTAAGCCCTCACAGGAAGAGGAGTACTGAGGTTTGGACCATATTTATATCGCTTGCCTCCGCCTGTACTTCCTGTACTATCACCTCGACTCGTACCGCTACGCACCATAGCTGCGGGGTGTCTCTTCTGCGATTGCTGAGGCGGCGGAGACGGCTGACGGGGCTGAGTTGGACGAGGAGGAGTGGCTTGAAGCTGTGCCGGACTTGGAGGAGGAGTGGCCTGAGGTTGTGCCGGACTTGGAGGAGGAGTGGACGTCTGACGTTGTGTCGGACTTGGAGGAGGAGTGGCCTGACACTTTGCCGGACTTGGAGGAGGAGGAGTGGCCTCACGCGTTGGTGGACTTGGAGGAGTGGGAGTCTGCTGACTCGGTGGCGGACTTCGACGAGGAGTCGGGTGACGCGGTGTCAGTGGCCTTCGAAAGATGATGCAATCCTGTCTCCATAGGATGATACGATGTTTGGCATCTCCGAGTGTGTGCTCCTCGTCACCTCCAGGAATGTCAAGCTCTAGCCCCGAATATTGGTCCACCACCTCATCAACCACGACACGAGCATAGCCTGCTGGAATCGGGTTGCAATGGAAGGTTGCATCGGGGGAATTTGTATAAGCAACACCGTCCGCCACCTTCAAGGATATGTTCTTAATTTTGAAGTGTAGCTCGCAGTTAGTGTTCTCCGCGATATCATCCACGGGGTATCTATCCAGCAGTGCGTCGCCCGGGGCGGAACCCACGCTGCTTCTCGGCATGGATGGGGTGGTGGTATCCAATGCTGGATCATCCGCTAGCTGCTGCAGCTGCTGAGACCCCCTTTGCTGGCTAAGTGAGTCGATCTGCTCCTGCTGCCGCTGGAATTTAGCTGCCAATTCCGCTTGACTTGCTTCTAGGCCTTGAAGGCGTTCATAGTCCCGCTTCCTCTGCTCCTCCTCCATGTTCCTCTTCTTCTCCTCCGCAATCTTCTTTCTCGCACGGGTTCTATAGTCGGCGTTCCAGTCCGAAAACCCCTCATACCACGGAATAGCGCCCTTGCCTCGTGTTCTTCCCGGGTGTTCAGGATTTCCCAGGGCACGCGTAAGCTCGTCGTTCTCTCTGTTGGGCTGGAACACCCCTGATCGAGCCTTTTCTATTGCAACAAGTAGCGCATCGTCGGCTCCGTTCAGACATGCCTTCGTCGAAACATTGCCTGTCTTCGGGTCCAACTCCCCCCCTGCGCATAGAACCAAGTCCTGCACCTGGGGGGCCAGCTCTTAGTAACCGGAGTGACACTTGCATCCTCCATCTCTTTCTCAGACTTATCCCACTTAGGCATTGCCACCGCGTAGCCACCTGGCCCCAGCTTATGGAACTTATCCCTTTTTTCGGCATTCTTCTTGTTTATTCTCGACCGTTCCTTAGCTAATTCTGAATCCTTGAATTTCACGAAATCGTCCCAATGAGCACTTTGATTCTCTAGTATCCCCTCGAATACTGGAGTCTTCCTTCCTCCCTTGACGTACTTCTCCCACGTCGTTCTCTTGTGGTTCTTGAATGCAACCGCCATCTTCCTAAAAGCAGCATCCTTGACTTTCCGCACATCTGCTTCTGTGAAATGATCTGGTAGGGTGAAATGTTCCATGAGAGTATCCCAAAGCAGTTTTTTTGATTCTCATCGACAAAAGTAACATTTGGACATGGCTTTGCTGGCTTTCTCCATTCTTGAAGGGAGATCGGGAGTTGGTCCTTCACAAGAACTCCGCACTGACGAACGAACTTGTCCGCAATCTTCTTAGGCGCTAATGGTTCGCCATTAGGTTTGAATGCCTCGATATTGTACTTTACGCCCTCCTTCAACTTTTTGTTCGGGCCTCATTTCGTCCTTTTGCCTGAAGATTTGCTCGATCCGGATGGCTGAAAGAAGAAAGATCGATTCGTTAATATATCTTCAACTCATTTAAAACATGCGATGATCACCAGATTCCTGCTTATATAAATATATATACCTCGCCGGTGTTTGTTGTTTCAGGATCAACATGTTCTTCGTCGTAGTTCATGACTTCATCTTCTCGGTCGTCGCGATCGAATATCATATCACCCTCTCTGGCGTTGTTTAGAAATTCGGAGCCGTCAAAATCTTCTTCATTCTGATCATCATCTGACCCGCGTATGATATCGAACATGGTCTGTTCTCTCTCTCTGTCGGTATTGTCCGACATAGCTTTTATTTAACTATGCCAAAAGAAATATAAAACAATTTAGTATTCAAATTACATTGTCTCGAATAATAGATATAATCTCGAATACATCGTCTCGAATAATAGATATAATCTCGAATACATCATCTCGAATAATAGATATAATCTCGAATACATCGTCTCGAATAATAGATATAATATCAAATACATCACTGGCTAGGTAGCTAATAAAGATTGAATACTACAGAAGAATCTAGGACACTCGCGGTTCCTGCGGCGCGGGCGGTGGACACCCAAAGAGAAGGAACCCTCACAGGATCATAGCTGAAGTGAGATCCCTGAAGAAACTGCCAGGTATTGGAGAACCTGCCGCCCTCTAACGCAACCATGTAGCGATGGACGTGCTCGTCCTCCTCCCTGACACGACGACGTACCACCTCCGGCGGGGCCGGCTCCCTCCGCACCGAAACTGGCCCACGCGAACGCCACCAAACGAGATCAGGATCGACGACGGGACCCGGGGTCGGGTTCCTCATCAAGCGGCGCGCCCCTCCAGGCAGCACCTCCCAGTGCCAGCCCGGCGGAGCCCAGTCCCGGACATGGGTCAGCTGGACGTCGTCGCAGACGTGTCGACGGCGAGGATGCGGGCCGGGCATCGTCGACAACAAATACTAGCTATATGCCCGCAAAAAGTAACATTTTTTTAATGATTGGATTTTGATAACTAAAATTTCTAACATTTCTATAACATTTCTAACAATGCTATATATAACTAACATTTCTATAACATTTCTAATATTTCTATAACTAAAAAAAGAAAAATTTCTAACTTTTTTATAACTATTTCTATAACTAAAAAACAGAAAATTTTCTAACAATTCTAACTTTTTTATAACTATTTCTATAACTAAAAAACAGAAAAATTTCTAACAATTCTAACTTTTTTATAACTATTTCTATAACTAAAAAACAGAAAAAATTCTAACAATTCTAACATTTCTAACTATTTTAACAATTCTAACATTTCTAACTATTTCTAAAAAATAGAAAAATGTCTAACAATTTCTAAAAAACAGAAAAATCTATAACTAAAAATGTATGTGTGTGTGCGCGCTCACCGGCCGGCGAGGCGAGAGGCGACGGGGGGCGGCGACGGGGGGCGCGCGGCGACGGGGACGACGACGGGCGCGACGACGACGGGGCGGCGACGACGGGGACGGGGACGTACGGGCCGGGGCGGCGACGACGACGGGGACGGTGACGACGCGGCCGGGACGGGGCGGCGGTGACGACGGGGACGGGACGACGGGGCGGCGACGACGGGGACGGGGCGGCGACGGGGGCTGCGACGGACCGGGGCGGCGACGAGGGATATGGAGACGGCGGGGGTGGCGGGCGACGGTGCAGAGGAGAAGAAGTAGAGGGAGAGATGAGAAACTGACGAAATTTTGAAGTGTTTTCTTATATAGCCCAAGCGGCGGGAAGCGACCCCCTTTAGTACCGGTTGATGGCTCCAACCGGTACTAAAGGCCCCCCCTTTAGTACCGGTTGGTTCCACGACCAGGTACTAAAGGGTGTGCGCTGCCAGGCGAGGGGCATAAAAGTTTAGTCCCACCTCGCTAGCCGAGGGGCACTCGCACCTGCTTATAAGCCCCGCCGTCGCTGCTGTCTCGAGCTCCTCTCTTAAGCAGGCCTTCTGGGCCTACCTCTTCTACGATGCCCTGTTGGGCCTACTGGGCTAGCGGGCCTGCATCCTGGCCCAACTTGAATTTGGGTTTCTAGTCGTATGCAGGCCGCTGTGGCCCAGTAGGTGGGCTTTTTTTTCTTATTTTTTTGCTTTATTTATTTTTGTGAACAACTTAACTTTGAAAATAGATTTTTCAGTGATTCTTTTTTCTTATGTTTAATATTAGTGTGTTTTATCATTATATTCAATTTGGTAATGCTTAGGTTATTTAAAAAATGAAATGCCTTTGTAACGGATGAGTTTTTGTCCGAAACCCTGATACTTCGAAACAGATTGTCCATTTTGTACACGAAGTGCATCCAGTTTTTGCGGTAACCCTCTCTACTTTTTTGCACATGCTATGTGGGTGAAATTATGATACCATGCCAACTTTCAACCTTTTCCGAGTTCATTTGAAATGCTTTTCAATTTCAGGGTCATTTAGCTGAAAAAATCAGTAAATGCATGAAAGAATTTGCTTGCACATAAAATTTCTTCGCGTTTCAAATGCCAAAACACATAACTAGCTACCCTAACTATTACAGAGATTCCCTCCTGGGTGTGAAACACAGAAGAAAGTGATGATAGTTAAGCCGATCACATCCCAGATCTTTGGGTGTGAAACTTTTTCTTCGCGTGTGTCCCTTTGCGTCGTAGCCATGGAAAATCTTCATCATTTAACGGGATGCTCGGGTAGAGGATGCAATCATTAGGGCATGCATATATCTTCTGCACCTCTAACCCTAGAGGGCAGACAGCCTTCTTTGCTTCGTACGTACTCTCGGGCAATTCGTTGTCCTTTGGAAGCATATCCTTTATCATTACCAGCAACTTTCCAAATCCCTTGTCAGATACACCATTCTCTGCCTTCCATTGCAGCAATTCCAGTGTGGTGCCCAGCTTTTTCTTGTCACCTACGCAATTCGGGTACAACAATTTTTTGTGATCCTCTAACATGCGCTGCAACTTCTTCTTCTCCAAATCACTTGCGCAGTTTCTCTTTGCATCGGCAATGGCCCGACCTAGATCATCAACGGGCTCATCTGATGCCTCTTCTTCAGCTTCTTCCCGCATTGCCGGCTCAGCTTCTTCCCGCATTACCGGCTCAGCTTCTTCCCCCATTGTTGTATCATCGTATTCAGGGAACCCATGGCCAGGATAGCTGTCGTCGTCCTCTTCTTCTTCATTGTCTTCCATCATAACCCCTCTTTCTCCGTGCTTGGTCCAAACATTATAATGGGGCATGAAACCGGACTTAAACAGGTGGACGTGAATGGTTCTTGACGTAGAGTAATTGTGACCATTCTTACAGCGAGCACATGGACAAGGCATAAAACCATCCGCCCGCTTGTTTGCCTCAGCCGCAAGCAGAAAAGTATGCACGCCCTCAATTCTTTTCAACTTTTCTTTCAAGTACTCGTTTTCTCTTTCAACTAAATTTAACCTCTCGGCAATAGGGTCGGTTGGAATTTCCGGTTCACATACCTCCTGGAAAAAATTTCTATGTCAACTTGATGGGCATAATTTGTCATAAACACGAAATGCAACTAGTTTTAAAAGAGAATATACATACCACATCCGAATCATAACAAGGACTAGGGCCGACGGGGACGGATATCAAAACCATGACACTATATGTATAACAAACAACGTACGGGTAAGATAATTATACGAGTAACTATATATCCAAATCACACAAACATCAATTTTTATATAAAATTTCATGAACAAGAGGCTCACCACAAGGTGGTGCCGGCGACGGGACGGTGCGGGCGATCGACGGTGGCTACGATGGAGATTTAGAAGGCACTAAGTAAACCACACCTACATATGCAAACTAAGTGTTATTTTTGACCTCAAATTGCATATAAATCAAATACTAGCACATATATATATATCCTCCCAAATTACTAAACTCACAAATTAATCACTATATAAAGCATTGCAAGAGCTAATCTAGCAATGAGAGATGAAAGGACAAAGTTGCTAACCTTTGTGATCATTTGAATGGATGGGGGCCTTCAAATCTTGATAAATTTTGGGCAAAATGTGTGATGAGCTCGAGAGGAAGAGGGGAAGAACAGAGAGGAGAGGGGAAAGGGGAAGAACAGAGCGAGCTCGGGTGGACGAAGGGTTTATGTAGGACGACCTTTAGTACCGGTTTGTGCCAAGAACCGGTACTAAAGGGGCTGGAGAGGCCCCATTCTGACAACATCCTGCCACCACTCTCATTAGTACCGGTTCGTGGCACGAACCGGTGCTAAAGGTTCGCCACGAACCGGTACTAATGAAAGCGGCCCGGCTAGCCGTTGGAACCGGCAATTAGTGCCGGTTACATTAGTGCCGGTTCAAATACAAATCGGCACTAATGTGCTTCACGTTTGATCCTTTTTCTACTAGTGTAAACATGTATGATCAATCATAACATGGCAAATAATTTCACTATCATGTACATATAGTCTACAAGAAAGTAATCAATTACGTTTAGCGCACGCTGTCTTTCTGGAAGCTTACTCATATTGTACTTACCTTAGAAGTCTCTGAAGTTCTTGTTGATGCACTGTTTGCACCCTCTCGAAATCTCTCATAGCAAATCGAAGAAGAAACGGGTCGGAATTACTCACATCACTAGCATAGTGTTCTATGAACCATCTTGCTTCTAGTCTAGGAGACCTCCGATGCAAGGGAATGTCCAAAGTATGAACCACACTACTCTGTAAGTGGGGATCCAAGGATGGCAGGAGCTCTTTGAGACCATTGGCACAAAATGTTCTTGCTTCATCCAATGTTTCATCATCTCTGAATGCCAGGTATGATGCCTCATAGAGTGAGAGTAGTCCCTTGATATCATCCCTCTGGAGTGTGCGTGTGAGGTAATTCTTTGCGAGAGTTTTCAGAGATTCTACATGGGTACCATGCATGTAACATTTCAAGTTAAGTAAAGTCTTCCTTAAAAGGGGTTGGTTTTGCTACAGTATGTAACTAGCTTGGTACCTGCATCGGACACTGGGATAAATTTTTCCCTAAGTAACCTGAACCTCAAGGCCGCGGAAGCCACATCACCATTATCCTCCCAGCTGCACGGGTGAGGTTTGGTACCATGGATCGAGGTGAGGATACCAACGATCTCGTCATCAAAGTGGTAGGCGATACCGAGCCATTGCATTGTGTCGATGAGTCTGAGCATTGCAGGCTGGTCGTCACCTCTTCCCACCGTCACCAGCCGTTCCCTCACGCCGGCCTTCAACTTGTCAAAGCTCCCTGGACCGCCGACCTGTACCGTCCATGAATGCGCATATGTATTTACTTTTTTTAGTACAATCTTCATCGGCTATATATCTGCTAACTTCCATATTCTTGAAGGGATTACCAGATCATAGCGGGGGTTGCTCAGAGACAGTAGGACGGAGTCGTAGTCCCAGGAGTTGGGAGGGTAGTTGGCCGACCGCCGATGGGGCGCCGATGAGCAGCGAGCCGGCCGGCGCAGCTGATCCGCTGCCGGAGACGACGATGGCCGAAAGCATGTATATGCTGTGGCGATCGTTGGCTGCCAGGCCATGGTACGGCAGCAATCTTGATCTTCGCTTGATTAGTTAGTACGTACTTGAAAGCACTAGGGAGCGGGCTACCTCTAGCTACCAAGCTAATACTGATTGTTGTTTCAGAGTAAGCAGAATACGTGCCAATCTATAGGCAGAGCTAGTATGAGCTACGTAGCTTCAATGGTTCAGCCGTGTACTTTGGTTGTTGTTTTATATGTAAAGCGGCATGAAATCCTATTTCGTGTTTGGCCGAAAATTATGGGACATTAACCTGTGCCATGACACTGATCGAAATGACACATTTTAAACTAAGTTATGCTATGAATGTGGACTCTCGAGAAACCCAAGGGCCGTTGGCGGAGGTTCCTATACCCTGTGGTCCTGTTACACTCTTTTGTTTGGTCTTGCTATTTCTAAGGGGCTGAAAGAGAACATTTTCAATCATCGCTTAGAAGCGGAGTAACGCTACACGTACAAATGAGTTAGGTTTTAGGCCAACTCCAGTGCTAGACCCCATCCAAACGTCCGCTTTCTTTCGTTTGGGGTGTGATTCGGCGGACGGGGCGGACAGGCGACTGATGCATCCCCACCCAACACTGCAGGGCTCGTTGGACCCCAAACGGATGCGCTCGCCCCGCCTAGCTCTCCATCCCGCCTTGCTTCGTCGCTCTGCCTCGCCGCCGGCCCGTCCCGCGCCGCCTCGCCGCCTACACTCGCCGCCGGCACGAACCGCGCGGCCCCATCCCGCCCCTGCCCCGCCTCGCCGCCAGCACGCGCCGCGCCGCGCCGAACGCCAGGCCGCAGATGTTGTTGAAGGTGAGGCGGAGGAGGAGGTCCTGGAGATCCACCCGCGCCCTGACCTTGGCCGCGTCGGCAAGGATGAGCATGAGCCTTCCTTGGATGGAGTGCGAGACCCAGCGGGACATGGCCGTCCGAAGCGTGTCTGTGGTGAAGTCGAGCACGGCCGTCTTGTGCTGCGCGAGCCAGGTGTCGCCATCGGAGTTGAAGATGCCGTCGCCGGGCAGGTCCTGGAAGACGCCGTGCCAGAAGGGGCCCTTGTGTTAGTTGTCGAAGCGCGCATTGAGGACGTGCTCCAGGTTGTGCGGGTCGCAGGTGACGGTGACCAGCCCGTGCGGCGCAGGTTGCCGGCGATCCACTCGTCCATGTCCTCGGCAAGCTGCACCAGGCCAGGCAGGCTCATCGTCCCGCCCCTTGCCGCCTCGCCGCCGGCGCCCGCCGTGCCACCCCGTCCCCGCCCCGTCCCGTCCCGCGCCGCCTCGCCGCCAGCACGCACCGCGCCGCGCCCGCCCCGACCTGATCTGCCTCGCTGGCGGCACGCCCTGCCCCGTCCCGCTCTGCCTCGCCGCCGGCACGCCCCGCGTCGCGCCGCCCCGTCCCACTCTACCTCGTTGCCGGCTCCGCGAGCTCGCGCTGGCTGCACTGCGGAGGTACGGCCGCGTGCGTTGGTGGCCTGCGCGGCGAGCTGGTGGTTGCGCCACGAGGGTGTGGGTGCGGGCGCAGGCGCAGCGCCTCCGGCGATGGCGGCGGGAGCATCGACATCCAGCGACGGCGGCGGGCGCAGTGGCCTCCAGCGACGGCGGCGGGAATGGGCGCGCGCGGCGGCACAATCTCACTGATTTGTGGACCAGAGAGAAGGCACGAGCGGACGGGAGCGGACGAGAGGGACGAGGAGAGCGTCCGTTTCTTGTCCGCTCGGGAGCATTTGTGGCGCGTGTTTGGTCTGGTTTTGGGGTTGGGCAGGACAAAAACGAACGCCAACAGACATGCTTGTCTGTTTGGGTGTGCTCGTTGGGCCAGATTTTACCCCATACGGACAAAGCCGGACCAGATGGGTCGGGCGGTGAAGTTGGCCTTACAAAGAGGGTTAACTTGATTGGTCAATAGGTGAGAGGAGGCAAGTTTGTGACTGGTTTCTAGATGAAAAGAACCTGTAAAACCATGTATTCTTTTGTACGTCTAGCATTTTTGCTGAGAAGCGTCTGATCAGATTTTAGGATTGTGAAGCTATTTTTTTACTGTTTGGTCTCTCCCCTTAGAGCAACTCTAATGGGGCGACCCATTTCGTCCGCCCGCGTCCGTTTGGGTCGGCGCGGACAAAAGTGGCGGCCCAACGCGCAGACCCAAACTCAAATCGTGTCTGCCCGGCGTCTGGGCCGACCCATTTCCGGCCCAAAATTGCGCATGGAATGCGTCGGCGCAGACGCGAAGCGGACGCGCCACGCGTCTCCTCGCCGTCCGCCGCGTCCCCACTTGGCGGCTGTCCAACTACTACGGTCAACATAATTTATGACGACCGCCCACCTTGGGCCCACGCGTCAGCGACGGTGGTCGTCCTTTTTTAAGCCGGGCGTGCGGCGGGGCCGTCCTCATCCACTACCACTCGTCCCGTCCCCATCTGGCCACCCCTGCCCCCACGCCGGCGACAACCCTAGCCACCGCCAGCATGAGTTTCTTCTCCGGCGTCGGCAGCAGCCGCAAGGGCAAAGCCCCCGCCCGCCATTCCCCCTCCCTCCCCGCCCTCCCCGCGCCGGCGCGCGCTCCCCGTCCGAGGCATCGCATCAACGTGCCGGTGCACCAGGCCGAGTGGGACTGGCACCACCGCGTGCCTCTGCCGAACCTGGACGTGACGCTGCCGCACGACTGACATTTGGATCCGGAGAGGATCCCAGTGCCGGCGGCGCCGCGGACGGCCAGAGCCCATGCGGAGGAGGTGTATCGCAGGCGGGCGTTGCTGAGCGAGGAGCAGCGCGCCGACCTGCGCGTCGCCATCGACTCGCTCAACTGGGCTCGATGGTTCGCCATCGAGCACGAGGAGGCGAGGCGACATTGCGTCCGCGACGTTGACCACAGCCTGCCACCGCCTGCGCTCGTCGTCCGCGACGAGGACCAGGAGGCCGAGGCCGCCTACCAGGCGGCCATCAAGGAGAGCGAGGAGAAGGAGCGGTGGAGGGAGGCGGACGAGGCGGCTTTCGAGGCGGCCATGGCGGAGGCCATGGCCCTCTCCGCGGCGGGCGACTGCATTGTGCCACCGGTGGCCCCGCCGTCCCCGCCCAAAGCCGAGCCGAAGGACCCGGCCCACATCGAGCGCTACTCCTGGACCGGAGTAGTCCGCGAGTGGGTCAGCGCTCCGCCGATCTGGCTCGGGGCGACGGAGAAGCAGAAGGCGGCCTACCTCGACCACTGGCGCCGCGTTCGGCTTGCCGAGGACCGCCGGGAGGGCCAGCGCCTGCAGATGCTCGAGCGCGAGGCCGAAGAGGAGGCGCGCCAGCCCCAGGCAGCGGCGACGCAGGCAGAGACGACAAAGCACGACATCACCGCCGTCTGGAACACGTCGTTCCCCTGGGTCGGCCCTGCGCCGACGTTGATCAACCTCACCGGTCTCGACGCAGACGCCGCCACCGACGAGGACGCCTAGGGCAGCGCGTCATCTAGTTTTTAGTATTTTAATTAATATAACATGGACTTTCACCGGCCTTCGTGGCCGGCTTTTATGTTTAATTAAATGCATGTATTTATTTTCAAAATGCTTGCAATACTTTTTTTGGCGCACCGATGAAATGGGTCGGGTCAACGTTGGGCGCTCGCGCCGACCCAAACACAGCACCGGACGTTTGTGTCCGCCGGGCCAACCCAAACGGACAAAAAGCGGACAAAAGCGCCGTCTATTTGGGTTGGCCCGTTGGAGTTGCTCTTATTTTTGGTCTTGTTCTGTAGTAGAAAAACCGTGTTTGAAAGCCAAATGAGATACTTCTATTTTCTCCTCCTACAATCAGGAACGTAGATTCTCTATTGGACGGAGATAAATGAGAAATCACTTTTTTATTCCCCGGCCAGCTGGGCCCGGTTTGACAAAGCATTGGTCTAAAATGCATATTTCTTCGAAACAGAAACTGGGGAAGCTGAAACACTAAAGTTGGACATGCCATTTTTGAAATCATCATGTACGATTTGTAGAACATTTTTTATCAAACATATTACTGGAAATGATGGTTTTCCCATAAAAAAAGGAATGGTGATTTACTTCGATACATAAAAAGGAATTTAGTTTCAGATTTAAAAGGATTGGAAAAGGAAAGTAAAATTCATATGCCCTCACTTTACACAGTAGACACACACCCCAAACTGGAACGCTATTATCCTAAAAAAACAAAAAAAAAACTGGTCGCTATTGTGGCCGCCTAAGGTTTGCCGCGGTTGCTGCCACCTCCGTCATCTTGTGATTCACTTTCCACATATTTCGATTGATAGATTATCAGCTAGTTAATATCAGTTATACCTGTCCCCATGGATCCATGGGGTGCCATGGGAGCCATTGACCGCGGCACCCAATCTAAAAATGCAAGATAATTTGTACACTTATTTTTCTAATAGTTTAATGGTATATTCAGACTATTTGTACTGTAATTGTAACATCTTCTAAACTAGTATATTGAAGTTATGTAGTCTATACATTATATATGTAAAATGTGGCACCGAATGCTAAGATCTTAGAGCATTTCCAGCCGCGCCCCCCAACAGGCCCTTCCCACGCGATTTTTCAGCACCGGCGCCCAAAAATCGGCCCAGTCGCGCCCCAGGAGGCCGTTTTTCGCTAGGTTGGGCCAAAACTGGCGTCGACGGACCCAGGCCCGAACCCGGCGCGCTGGGAGCGCTCGGGGGCGCCGGGGCGAGCGATTTTGGCGCGAAAGAGCCGCGGGCCCGTCGAGTCAGCGACATGCGCCTCGTTGTCCTCAGAAACGCGCCTCGGGTTCCCGCAGGGACAACCTTGCCATTGATTCCTCACGGGCGGCACGGCGACGCCTCCCCTCCCGCCACGCGTACACACGGCGTGGGGCTATAAAACCAGCGCCACCCCTCGCCTCTGGCCACACCAACCCACAGTTGCCACCGAGCTCTGCCTCTCTCCCGTGCGCAGCCGGCCTGCCGACGATCCTCCCCTCCCCTCTCTCCCCAAGCCCATCGAATGGCCGAGCGATTCCCTGGAGACGCGGCGGCGGCCAATGGCTTCGGCCGCCGCTTGCTCCACGATTGGGAGGTCTACCTCCTCTTCGAGGCGAACATCCCAGTCACTACTAGGAAAACCCTTACCAGTAGCGCTGGTTTTTTGGCTATTAGTAGCGCGGGCAGGCGCGCTACTGCTACGACGCTACAACTATTTTTTAGCAATAGCGCTTGTTTGAACCAGCGCTACTGCTATCTATATCTAGCAGTAGCGCGCCTCTGTCCATCACTAATGCTAATACTAGTAGTGTGCCCCTTCGAAAAAACGCTACTGGTAAGCAGCGCTGCTACTACTCCAATACCCCACGCTACTGCTAGTATTTTCTTTTTTTTATGTTGCTGTATTCGTATTTTTACAGGTTTTATACAGTTACAACATACACATACACTGGAACTGTATGAAAAAGGAATGTCTCATCATCATCATCGAAGTGGTACAACATAGTCTCATCATATCAACATAGTGTCAACACAAATGATGTCGATCTCATCATCATCTCGAAATAGCGATACAAGTTAATGATCACATGTCTCTTACATTGTCATTGTAGACACATGTTTCATCATCTACCTAAACTAAGACATACACGATAAGAGTGATCACGATGATCAAAAGCGGTATTATGTAGTAGTTTTTGCAGCGGCGCTGGTTCTGAATCCCCTGTTGTGCTATGAATCTCAAGTAACTAGCTTCGGCTTCCGCTCTGCTATCAAACCCTTTCTGGCTTCCGCCGGAGAAGCCAGAGACTTGGGCCTGACACTCTGGCCACTCATCATACACACCTGGAACATGCCCTACATACACGGCATACCACTTCCTCGCCATCGTTGATCTATATACGTGTCAGAGATGCACATATATACACCATGAAGCGAATTCAACAAAACAGTTACTAAACAGAAGCAACATATATAGTAAAGATAGTTAACAAATTTCATCGTACCGAAAGTACTGAGAGATTCGAAGTTTTGTTGTACATCTAATAGTTTCGTCGTATTGAGAGATTCGAAGTTTCGTCGTACAGAAAGTAACAAGTAACTAAACAGACACATTGTTTTTAAGCAGTGCACTCTTCCCATCTGTGCATATCTAGAAGGGTGCACCCAAGCTTAGTGAAAGGCGTCATGTCCTGACGCTGTAGGGCAATGCGGGTTCGGACGTCAGCTCGCGATATTGGGCCGCCGTATAACATCCCATTCTCTTCGAGGACATCCTTCATGACGATGGACGCAATTTCCTGTTGGATCCGGTAGAAATCATTTTGACGTTGATTATCCGGCACGGCTCCAAAGGCTTCGGCCGATCTTTGGATATGGGTATCGGATGAAGATTTCATTCAAAGTGATTACACATCCCTTCTGTACTCCATCATTAGATGGATGACGTAGAATCCATCATTCTCACTTCTTGCCGGTTGCTGGATGCAACAGAAGTCAGTCTTGTGGCTGAAACAAAGCCTGGCCTTACTTGTTTTTTTGCATTGGATGTAGCCACCCCGCATGCTGAAGCCCAGCATAGCTCTGTCCAGAACATACTTTATGTGTGTGTAATCTTTCTTCTGCATGTTCTTCAACGCGTCCAAATATAGAGCGCGGGAGTAACGCGGGTAAAGAACAATGAGAACGGCACGACACCCCTCGCTGCGCAAAATACACGATCAAGTTTAGCCTCCATGGGTGCAAAGTAACTATTGAAATGCACGAAAGAATGTATGTGTTATAGTGCTATCCGCGGATGACTTACATGGGATGATAAGGTAGGAGAATCGTTTCTTTGTCCTTATTGCTGACCAAGAATTCTTCGATGTACTGACTCGCATATTGACGGTTGGCGTCGTTGATTGACAAGAAGCCCTCATGCATGTAGTATGGGTCCGCGACCGCAAGACCGGTGACTTGCTCTCTCCTGACGATGTAGTTCATGTGCAGCGCATACAGGCAGACGAACGTAAAATCGAGTGTCCTCATTTGAAACATCTAGAAGATGTAATCAAACCTCAGGAAGAAGAGGTCCGCGAGGCATGTGTGGACATACATCTTGCAACTGCCTGGCACATGAACCGTATAAAGTGGGTATCCTGGATCATCCGGGGCGAGGAGGCTTCTCTCTGTCGAAAGCACATGGTCATGGAGTCTCATGAGATCCCCTTCTATGGCAGCTAGTGCATTCGCAGGTACCATTGGCTCTCCCGCGACATGGATTAATGGCGCATGTTTCATCGGTACACGGTCAACCTTGGTCGAAGGCGGCTGGCAATGTTGGTTCTAGCAGCCAGCCGCCTTCGACCAAGGTGCTGGCAATGCTGGTCTCTTCCTCTGCTTCTTCTTGGTGGCCTCAGGTGCTGGTGGGTCTGTCAGACCCTCCCTGAGCACCACCCCTAGTGTTGTCGGGCTCAGTTTTGGACGACTCTGGCTAATTAGTTGAGCTTGGGTGGAGCCGGCATCTGGAGGCGGTCCTGCGAGGATTGCATGAACAAAGACTTCTTGCACTCACAAGGACGTTCCGGCTCTGGTACATGCATCTCATATTCATATGGTTGACTCATCGTTACTTCGTTATCAAAGGCAGTATTGAGATAATGGAGAGGGTCATCGGCCTCCTCCATGTCATGATCCATATCCTCTTCCATGGGGCAGATGGCATCATCTGCCGGCGGAACGGTTGGCCCTCCTTCCTCATGTCTCCCGATCTCAGCAAGTAGCACAGACGATGGTTGTACTTGTGTAGGTGGTGTTGTGGTCATACCTTCCTTTGGTCCCATTGGTGTGCTCCCGGCCACCTCGACACGAAGAAGATTTTTCGGCCACAGGATCGGCCAATTTTTGCATTGCCCAAGTTGCGTGGGGGTCTCGTCATCCTCTCCATCGGTTTGTATAGGACGAGGGAGACCCTCGTAGCCCGCTTTCACACTCGCCACGGAGACCCTTAAGGCGTTATCAGGCATCTGCCGGTGGTGAAACAATCGATTCTTAGGCTTCACTATAGTACCTGAGGGAGTCCTGGATTAGGGCGTGTCCGGACAGCCGGACTATAACCTTTGGCCGGACTGTTGGACTATGAAGATACAAGATTGAAGACTTCGTCCTGTGTCCGGATGGGACTTTCCTTGGCGTGGAAGGCAAGCTTGGCAATACGGATATGTAGATCTCCTCCCATTGTAACCGACTTTGTGTAACCCTAGCCTCCTCCGGTGTCTATATAAACCGGAGGGTTTAGTCCATAGGACAACAACAATCATACCATAGGCTAGCTTCTAGGGTTTAGCCTCTCTGATCTCGTGGTAGATCTACACTTGTAATACCCATATCATCAAGAATAAATCAAGCAGGACGTAGGGTTTTACCTCCATCAAGAGGGCCCGAACCTGGGTAAAACATCGTGTCCCCTGCCTCCTGTTACCATCCGCCTTAGACACACAGTTCGGGACCCCCTACCCGAGATCCGCCGGTTTTGACACCGACATTGGTGCTTTCATTGAGAGTTCCTCTGTGTCTTCATCATCAGGCTTGATGGCTCCTACGATCATCGTCAGCGATGCAGTCCAAGGTGAGACTTTTCTCCCCGGACAGATTTTTGTATTCGGCGGCTTTGCATTGCGGGCCAATTCGCTTGGCCATCTGGATCAGATTGAAAGCTACGTCCCTGGCCATCAGGTCAGGTTTGGAAGCTTAAACTACACGGCCGATATCCGCGGAGACTTGATTTTCGATGGATTGGAGCCCCTGCCGAGTGCGCCGCACTGTCACGATGGGCATGATTTAGCTCTGCAGCCGAACAGTGTCCTGGAGGCTGCACCCGCATCCGCTCCAACATTTAATTCGGAGCCAACTGCACCGACCGAGGGCGGGTGGCTAGACCCCGGCGCGGAGGCTGCAGCCTCAACGGCGATCGAGCCGAACACGAACCTTATCCTTTGCGAGGCCCGTGACTCCACATTGCCGGACTCTCCTCCGAACTCTGAACCATCCGCGCCCCTTCCAATCGAATCCGATTGGGCGCCGATCATGGAGTTCACTGCCGTGGATATCTTTCAGCACTCACCCCTCGGCGACATACTGAATTCACTAAGGTCTCTCTCTTTGTCAGGAGAGTCCTGGCCGGATTATGACCGGCATGATTGGGATGCGGACGACGAAGAAATTCGACGCCCACCCACCACCCACTTCATAGCCACTGTCGATGTGACTTGACCGACATGCTCAACTTCGACTCTGAAGACATCGACGGTATGGACGACGATGTAGGAGATGAACAGGAACCAGCGCCTATATGGCACTGGAAAGCCACCTCGTCATATGATATATATATATGGTGGACACACCCAAAGAGGGCAATGGCGACGGAACAGCGGGGGATGACCCCTCCAAGAAGCAACCTAAGTGCCGGCGTCAGCGGCGCCGCTCTAAGTCCCGCCAAAGCAAAAACGATGATACCAGCTCAGGAGATAATAACACCCCGGACAGTGCTGAAGACAACTCCCTCCAGCAAGATTCAGCGCAGGAGGATGGAGAAGCCAGCCCCCCTGAGAGAGCGGCAGATAGAGAGGTAGAGGATGATAATTACATGCCTCCCTCCGAAGACGAGGCAAGCCTCGACGACGACGAATTTGTCGTGCCTAAGGGTCCCATCGAGCAAGAGCGCTTCAAGCGCAGGCTTATGGCCACGGCGAGTAGCCTTAAGAAAAAGCAGCAGTAGCTTAGAGCTGATCAAGACTTGCTAGCCGATAGATGGACTGAAGTCCTTGCGACCGAGGAATACGAACTCGAACGCCCCTCCAAAAGGTACTCAAAGCGCATGTTGCTACCCTGATTAGAGGAGATAGCATCTAAACCCACATCTCTAGCGGCTGACCGACCACCTCGCGGCCGCGACATAGAGGCCTCTCGGCCCACAACTCAAGCCGCACCCCGGCGTCACTCAAAAAAACACCAAGGCACGGGGAAATGCATTAGACCTGCGAAATATATTGGAGGACAAAGCAAGGCAAACAAGATCGATCTACGGATCACGTGGGCGCCCCACGACACGAGACGATAGCCATCACGCCGGATACAGTAAAATTAAATCCGGCCGGGCCGAACACAATAGACAAAACTCATTTGAGCTGCGTCATGATATAGCCCAGTACAGAGGCGCCGCACACCCTCTATGCTTCATAGATGAAGTAATGGATTATCAAATCCCAGAGGGTTTCAAACCCGTGAATATTGAATCATACGATGGTACGACAGATCTTACGGTATGGATTGAGGACTATCTCCTTCATATCCACATGGCCCGTGGCGACGATCTACACGCCATCAAATACCTCCCACTCAAGCTTAAAGGACCAACTCGGCATTGGCTCAACAGCTTGCCAGCAGAATCCATTGGGTGTTGGGAAGACCTGGAAGCCGCATTCCTTGAAAACTTCCAGGGCACCTATGTGCGACCACCGGACGTCGATGACCTGAGCCACATAATTCAGCAGCCAGAGGAATCGGCCAGACAATTCTGGACACGGTTCCTAACCAAGAAAAATCAAATCGTCGACTGTCCGGATGCAGAGGCCCTAGCAGCTTTCAAGCATAACATCCACGACGAGTGGCTTGCCCGGCACCTTGGACAGGAAAAGCCGAAATCCATGGCCGCCCTCACGACACTCATGACCCGCTTTTGCGCGGGAGAAGACAGCTGGCTGGCTCGCAGCAATAACATGTCAAAGAGCCCTGGTAATTCGGATACCAAGGACAGCAATGGCAGGTCATGTCGCAACAAGCACAAGCGCCGCATTAACAGCGACAATACGGAGGACACGACAGTTAATGCCGGATTCAGAGGCTCTAAGCCCGGTCAGCGGAAAAATCCATTCAAAAGAAGCACTCTGGGCCCGTCCAGTTTGGACCATATACTCGATCGCTCGTGTCAGATACATGGCACCCCCGACAAGGCAGCCAACCACACCAACAGGGATTGTTGGGTGTTCAAGCAGGCCGGCAAATTAAATGCCGAAAACAAAGAAAAGGGGCTACATAGCGACGACGAGGAGGAGCCCCGGCAGCCGAACAACAGAGGACAGAAGGGTTTCCCCCCACAAGTGCGGACGGTGAACATGATATACGCAACCCACATCCCCAAGAGGGAGCGGAAGCGTGCATTATGGGACGTATACGCGTTGGAGCCAGTCGCCCCAAAGTTCAACCCATGGTCCTCCTGCCCGATCACTTTCGATCGCAGGGACCACCCCACTAGTATCCGCCATGGAGGATTTGCTGCATTGGTTCTAGACCCAATTATTGACGGATTCCACCTCACTCGAGTCCTTATGGACGGCGGTAGCAGCCTGAACCTGCTTTATCAGGATACAATGCGCAAAATGGTCATAGATCCCTCGAGGATTAAACCCACAAAAACGACCTTTAAGGGCGTCATACCAGGTGTAGAGGCCATTGCACAGGCTCAGTCACACTTGAAGTGGTCTTTGGATCCCCGGATAATTTCCGAAGCGAAGAGTTAATCTTCGATATAGTCTCGTTTCGCAGTGGCTACCACGCACTGCTCGGGCGAACCGCGTTCGCAAAGTTCAATGTGGTGCCGCACTATGCATACCTCAAGCTCAAGATGCCAGGACCTCGGGGAGTCATTACAGTCAATGGAAACACCGAGCGCTCTCTCCGAACGGAGGAGCACACAGCGGCCCTCGCAGCGGAAGTACAAAGCAGCCTCTCAAGGCAATTCTCTAGTCTGGCGATAAAACGTCCGGACACCGTCAAGCGCGCTCGGAGTAACCTACAACAAGATCGCCTGGCACGTTCCGAGCAAGCATAGCAATGTGGCCCCAACCCCAGCCCTCACGAAACGGTGAAATCCGTGCTACGCGTACATAATTACGCTCTGAAAATACCATGGGCACAAGGGGGGGGGGGGCACGACCACGGCACGCCCAAAACGCGGCTCAACCGCACTAGGGGCTGCCGATTTTATCACTTTTTCTTACTTTCGGGACTTCGCTCTCTGGAAGACCTGTTCGGCAGTACAATTGCCGAACACACGATACAACAACCATGGAGGCAGAAAGCTACGTCACACTGTGGAATTCCCAGGTGGTCTCTATAACGAGCAAAATACCTGTCTTAAATACTATCCCGCAGCTCGCCCTTGGAGGGGACATGTCAAATAGTCCCATCTCTTGCTTATCGCACTATTTGTATCGTCTTGCTTTTAACGCACCTTTTTCGAATAAACAATGCTTAGCTTCAGTCTACTATTGCATTCTCTATTCATTCCTTTTTATGTATATATGTTCATTCATGACATTTAGCACCCGTACACTTTGGTACGGCTAATACGCCAGGGGCTCAAGCACCCCATAATACGACATGAAGAAGTCCGAACCCTTTCACAAGTGCGGCACTCCGAACTTATAGCATTATATGCATCAGCTCCGAATCATGTCTTTGGTCAATAGTTGGGTTTGCCAGGCTCCTATGTTTTGGTACCTTATGTTCCGCTATATCGGCTAAGGTAGCACTGGGAGAACTACTGCGATTGTGCCCCGGTTCAGCTGGGCTAAGCACCTCAGTAGAGAAAGCTAAAATTGACTGTCATGATAGGGCGAGAGCTGGTCGCTGTTCGAGAGGTTTCGAGTCCCTGAAGACTTATGTCGCTTAGGGAGAGGACTCGGCTTTGTCTGGCCTAGGCGTGTATAGCGCCCCGAACTCGGTCTTCCAAACACTAGGGGCTTCGCCAAAATTTAAAATTATAGAATTCTCTGGCCAAGTGAGAGCGATAACGCATTATAGTCCGATTGCCTTGTTCGTTGTGCTGAGCACCTCCCTCGAAGGACCCAAGAATGGGAAAAAGAGTGCTCAGGTTTATCCCGAACACCCCAGCACTCGTGGCATGGGGGCAGAAGCCGACGACTCGCCATCTCTCAGATTTAATAAATGGCCGTACAGAAGGTAATATTTTAAATTCACACAAGCGTTGCATAGCGCATATGAATTTTTTTCAGCATACAGGATCACAAATGCGAGTTCACTAAAAAATTACATCCTTGGAACATTCATCCGCCACAAGGCGGGCACCCTTCAGGACGCCCTCATAGTACATCTCGGGGCTGTGATGCTCCTTGCCCTGCGGTGGCCCGTCCTGCACCAGCTTCTCAGCATCCATCTTGCCCTAGTGTACTTTAACACGGGCAAGCGCCCTGCGGGCGCCCTCGATGTAGACGGAGCGCTTGATGACTTCAAGCCACGGACAGGCATCCGCCAGCCGCCTCACCAGCCCAAAGTAGCTCCCAGGCATGGCCTCTCCAGGCCACAGCCAGACTATAAGACCCTTCATGGCCTGTTCGGCCACCTTATGGAGCTCGACCAACTGCTTCAGCTGGTCGCTCAAGGGCACCGGGTGTCCGGCCTAAGCATACTGAGACCAGAACACCTTTTCCGTTGAGCTCCCTTCCTCGGCCCGGTAGTAGGTGGCGGCATCTGACACGCTGCGGGGCAAATCTGTGAACGCTCCTAGAGAGCTCCGGACTCGGGTAAGTAACAAGTAATTCACTTTCACGTGCTTGCTTTGCATAATGAATGCCTTACCCGCCGCTATCTTCTTCATCGCCTCAATTTCCTGGAGGGCTTTTTGGGCTTCGGCCTTGGCAGACTTGGCGCCTTCAAGGGCCGCCGCGAGCTCGTACTCTCGCGTCTTCGAGTCAAGCTCCAAACTATCGTGTTTTTTCACGAGAGCCTGGAGCTCTTGCTGCACCTCCTCCACCCGCACTTCCTGTTTCCCTCGCGCGGTGCGCTCCGTGGCCGCTTTGTTTTTGGCCTCGGACAACGCTTGCTTCAGGGTCGCCACCTCGTTCGTGGCCCCTGCCATAGCCACGATGATCCTGTCATTTTTTGCAACCACATCTTTTTAATATATACTTACACAAGGTATTACTTACCTTCTTTCTCCTCGAGCTGCTTCTTGGCAAGGCCGAGTTCTTTCTCGGACCGCCCGAGGCTCTACTTCAACGCATTGACCTCCGCAGTCAGTGCGGCAGAGGTCAGCAGCGCAGCCTGCATACCCATATTGACATAATTATGTTAGACTCCTGCGAATATTATTAGATCCTCTATTCGGTTTTTCTTTCTGAACACCAAACAGAACATCAGGGGCTACTGTCTATGCGGTAATATTTCCATATATTTTTACATACCTCAAAGCCTGTTAGAAGGCTGGCACAGGCTTCAGTCAGCCCGCTTTTGGCGGACTGAACTTTATGGATCACCGCACTCATAATAGTGCGGTGCTCCTCGTCGATGGAGGCGCCGTTAAGCACCTCTAGCAAGTTATCCGGTGCCTCCGGTTGGACGGAGGTCACCGGTGCGGTAGGCTTGACCTTCTTAGTGGGGGGGCGCCTGCCGGAGTCCGGAACCATTGAAGGTTCCGGTGCGGTGTTCGGCCCAGGGCCGGACTTGGAGCCCTTGGGAGCCTTGCTCCCTTTTCGCCTCCAGTCCGGAAGGTCGCCTTGCGGCGCCTCTAGGACCACCTCCCCTTGGCTTGGAGCCTTTTGGGACAACACCTCGGCGTTGTCCGTAGGGCGAGGGGTGGAAGCGATCAGAAGTGAAAAGCTATTCACGTCTGACGAATCCAAGGAACCACTCGACGATATGTCGACTTGGGCTCGGGACGGACTGCATGATTATATTCGGCGTTAGGGGAAGCTGTGCAATAAAGGAACGCTACGAGTCACTCTGGTGTCCGAATACTTACGACTTCGCCAGGGGCTTGGCCCTGGGCGGCCACTCCTCTTTGTTGTCGGCGGCGTTGGTGGAGTAGTCCAGAGGAAGGGTCCTTCCCCACTGGGACCCTCCGGCCTCCCCAGTTGGGGCGGCCTTCCTTTTCTTTTCTCCCCCTACTGGAGGGGAAGAAGCCTCTTTTTCCTCCTCCTCATCTTCGTGGGAGGAGTATGCCTCAGAGTCATCAGACGATGAGTCCGACACCACCGGGCGCCGGGAACTCTTTCGGGTTCCCGCGGCCTTCTTCTTGGCCTTCTTCTCCGGCACCACGTAAGGTGCCGGAACCAGCAGCTCCGTCAAGTGGGCGTCTGCTGGGCCTTCGGGCAAAGGAGCCGGACAGTCGATCTGTCCAGCCGTCTCCCGCCAATCCTGTCAAAGGTACGGGAGCTTAGATCTCGCATAGAGTCAAACTATGAAAAACGAGTATCCTGTAAGAGGTAAAACAGCTTACCGCGCTGGCTTGGCGCTTCACGCAGAATCCGCGATCCTCGATAGTGGGAGGGGGAACCTCGGCGCCCTTGAATAGCACCTTCCAGGCATCCTCGTGTATTGTGTCGAAGAGCCTGTTCAGAGTTTGGTGCTGGGCCGGGTCGAACTCCCACAAGTTGAAAGCCCGTTGTTGACACGGGAGGATCCGGCGGATGAGCATGACCTGCAATATGTTGACGAGTTTGAGCTTCTTGCTCACCATGTTTTGGATACATGTTTGGAGTCCGTTCCGCTCTCCCGAACTACCCCAGGACAGGCCCTTCTCTTGCTAGGAGGTGAGTCGCGTGGGGATGCCAAATCGGAACTCGGGGGCCGTTGCCCATTCAGGGTCACGCGGCTCGGTGATGTAGAACCACCCCGATTGCCACCCCTTTATGGTCTCCACGAAGGAGCCCTCGAGCCGTGTGACGTTGGGCATCTTGCCCACCATGGCTCCTCCGCACTCCGCCTGGCGGCCGCTCACTACCTTCGGCTTGACATTGAAGGTCCTCAGCCATAAGCCGAAGTGTTGATGCGGAGGAAGGCCTCGCACACGACGATAAACACCGAGATGTTGAGGATAAAGTTCGGGGCCAGATCGCGAAAATCTAGGCCGTAGTAGAACATGAGCCCCCGGACAAATGGGTGGAGAGGGAATCCCTGTCCGCGGAGGAAATGGGTAAGAAACACTACCCTCTCGTGGGGCCTAGGGGTGGGGATGAGCTGCCCCTAATCTGGGAGCCGGTGCGCGATGTCGTCGGGCAGGTATCCGGCTCTCCTCAGCTTCTTGATGTGTCCCTCCGTGATGGAGGAGACCATCCACCTGCCTCCCGCTCCGGACATGGTTGCAGAAGGTTGAGGTGGGAAATGCGGACTTGGGCGCTGGAGCTCAAGTGTGCGAAAATGGATGAGCAAAGGAGGAAGAAGGCATGGATGAAAAGGTGAATCCTTATCCCTTTATATGGGCGGACGAAACTATGCGTCCCCAGCAGCCTGGTAAAACTCGCTTATCCCTCAGCGCCGTAATCAATGGCACGGTTGGGTTACCCACACCCATATTGATGAGAATCCCGTGAGGAGGCGACACGATCTCTGCTTCGACAAGACGTGCCAAGGAAACCGCCTCGCAAAACGCGCTGAGGTGGGACAGTAAAAAACAATTCGAATGAAGGCTTGGCTGTGGTGTGATGTCACGCTATAGAATACGTCAGCAGATTAGATTTGTGAAAACATTACTCTCTCTCTACGATGGTATGTGGAACTTGTTTTGCAGAGCCGGACACGATCCTCGTGTTCAAAATCTTCTATGAAGTATTCGGAGGAGGAACCCGCCTTGCAATGCCGAAGACAATCTGCGCGCCGGACTCATCATCATTGAAGCTTGGTTCAGGGGCTACTGAGGGAGTCCTGGATTAGGGGGTGTCCAGACAGCCAGACTATAACCTTTGGCCGGACTGTTGGACTATGAAGATACAAGATTGAAGACTTCGTCCTGTGTCCCGATGGGACTTTCCTTGGTGTGGAAGGCAAGCTTGGCAATACGGATATGTAGATCTCCTCCCATTGTAACCGACTCTGTGTAATCCTAGCGCCCTCCGGTGTCTATATAAACCGGAGGGTTTAGTCCGTAGGACAACAACAATCATACCATAGGCTAGCTTCTAGGGTTTAGCCTCTCTGATCTCGTGGTAGATCTACTCTTGTAATACCCATATCATCAAGAATAAATCAAGCAGGACATCGGGTTTTACCTCCATGAAGAGGGCCCAAACCTGGGTAAAACATCGTGTCCCCTGCCTCCTGTTACCATCCGCCTTAGACACACAGTTCGGGACCCCCTACCCAAGATCCGCCGGTTTTGACAGCGACAGTACCCTTCCCCACATCCACCAACCCGCCCTTCATGTTGTAAAGGAGGGTACACGGAGTGGAGTCAGCCTACAAATACATATACGTGCGGCGTCAGAGATCCAAAAAGAACGACAACTGAAGATTAATTAATTAGTTGAGTTGATGAAGGTGCGATGACGCGTATTTACCGTGAGGGCGTTGAGCACAACCAATGTCGACGGCCCGACATTCAAGCCAAAGACGGAGCTAGGGTTGCTCTGAGAGCTATGCGCAGGAGCAGGTGGCGGAGGAGGTGCGGGTGCGGTTGCCATACTAGGTATGGGTATGGGTGCGGTGTTCATTGAGTTGCTCCCGGTGAAGCTGGGCATGGGAAAATCACTTGGTGGCGCGATTGGATTTTGTTGCACCCATGTGACCACTGTTGGAATCAAGATTGTAAAGGCAGCCACCATATCAGATCTACAGGCAGTGATTATCTCAGCTTTGGTCTCAGCTTTTACTTTCTCCATCGCCCACGCCACCCTCTCGTCGATAGTCACTTGACTGAACTTCTTTCTATGTCTTTTGGCCTCGGGGTCCTCGTTATAATAGTACTTCCACATGGCCCCATCCCCGGCGCAGTGCACACGTCCATATTGCGGCCGCTGGCCGGGCGGGTGTCCCATCATTATGTTCATGGCCCGGTTAAAAGGAGTGTCCCACTTGTACTTCGCCGACGACTGAGTCGACTGAGTCGACGAGTCGCTCTCGGCCGCAAGCTTGTGTTGCTCTCTCTACAAAATGGACCGTGAATCATTTATGAATGCGACTAGAATGTAGTAGACTTGGTTGATCAGAACCTAATATGTAAGGTGGTAAAAGGATAATTACCAGTATTCTCATGAATTTCCTAGTCGGCCCATCGGTGAAAATAAATCTTTTTCTTGGGGTCCCATGAGAATCGGGCCCTGATGAAGTCGTGCTCCTGCTGGTCGGTGAACTCCGCCAACGGGTCTTGGATCCCCTGACGTTCATGTTCTGCGTCCTCCTTAGCCCACACGGGCCTCTTTCCCGTGTAACCACGACATCCAAGGTGGTGGTTCCCCATGTTCTTTGCCTGGAGCTGCTTGCCTCTCTCCGACCTGGCCTTGGCAGCTTCTTCATTGCAAGTCTCCTTGAACTTTTCAAAGTCCTCTATCGTAATTTTCGGATTGTCTGCAACAATCTCGGCGTAGGTTTCATGGTCTACCTGAATCGCCTTTTTCACCCTATTTTTCCAAGCACTCAATGCGTTGTTGAACTTCCCTAGGGCTTTGTTGTTGATTTTTTTTCATGGCATCATCATCCCATGGGTCGACTTCGTCATTCCGACCGGGGAACAGGAATCTTGTGTGCAACCTAGTTAGAAGAAGCTTCTTCAAATGTTCATTCTTCCGTATTTTTGTGGTGTTGATGTTAGCGGTATCCCGTAGGATGCATGCTAGTTGGTTGCCGCAACACGCTGCCACTTCTCGCGGCTCTATTGGCTCGAACTCGCCGAGGTGCACCACCGTGACCACCAGTCTTCCGGTGCCGAGCTCATTTGGGCGTCGTGTCCTCTTTTCCTTCTTTCCCTCCCTGGCTTGGGAGGGCCCACCTTCTGTGCTATAGTTAGGAACATCATCAGCGCCAGTCTCAATGCCGGTGTCGTTGGTGGCATAGTGTCGGCACCGGCGCCACCATCGTCGTCATCCGTCATGATAAGGCGGTCCGGACACCCAGCTTCCTGTCTCTGCTGATCCGCCAGAAACTCGAGGTAGGCGTGTGCTCGACCTAATTGGGACTGAGAACCTCCGGCCTCATCGGTGTTGGTCATGTTTCCTAGGGTTCAATGTCGTAGTCGTTTAATTATCAAGCTTTATATAAAAAAGTGAATAATGACAAAAAAGTGACCTTTGTTTTATCAGAAATGTCGTTTCATTCCCCTCGCGACAAATCTCAAGCACTCGATATGTCCAACTTTCTAGCACAAGTCATGCCGAAATTCACGTAAAATTTCGGCATGACCTTTGCTAGAAAGTGCAAATATAGAGCGCCTGAAATTTGCCGAAATGGAAATGAATCAACATTTCCGGCAAAACATAGGTCACTTTTTTAACAGCAAACATTTCAGCACTCTAACAACCATTTTAACAGCAACATTATGAGCACTCTAAGAAGCTGAAACAAACATCACAGACTCCACTCCCCATTGCATCATTATGAACACTTTAACAGCCACATTATGAACACTCCCCCTTGCATCATTATGTGCTGACATATGAAGAGGGAGCGAAGAGGGGGTGGCGCACCTTGGGGTTGGGATCGGGGTCGGGGTTGATACGTCTCCAACGTATCTATAATTTTTGATTGTTCCATGCTATTATATTATCCGTTTTGGAAATTATTGGGCTTTATTATACACTTTTATATCATTTTTGATACTAACCTATTAACCGAGAGCCCAGTGCCAGTTTTGTTTTTACCCTATTTTAGGGTTTCGAAGAAAAGGAAAATCAAACGGAGTCCAATTGACCTGAAACTTCACGGAACTCATTTTTGGAAGGAAAGAAGCCTAGAAGACTTGGAGTCTACTTCAAGGAAGCTTCGAGGAGGCCACAAGGTAGGGGGCGCGCCCACCCCCCTAGGGCACGCACTCCACCCTCGTGGGCCCCTCGTGCCCCCCCTGACGTACTTCTTCCGCCTATATATCTCCATATACCCTAAAAACATCAGAGAGCAGAATAGATCAGGAGTTCCGCCGCCAAAAGCCTCCGTAGCTACTTGAACATTGAGCATCAAGATCTATAAGGATAGATCAAAACGCTTAACGGTACTTTCAAATGAGCACATACCTTGACATGATCTTAAAGGTGTTCAAGATGGATCAGTCAAAGAAGGAGTTCTTGCCTGAGTTGTAAGGTATGAAGTTAAGACTTAAAGCTCGACCACGGCAGAAGAGAGAGAAAGGACGAAGGTCGTCCCCTATGCTTAATACATAGGCTCTACAGTATGCTATGCTGTGTACCGCACCTGAAGTGTGCCTTGCCATGAGTCAGTCAAGGGGTACAAGAGTGATCCAAGAATGGATCACAGGACAGCGGTCAAAGTTATCCTTAGTAACTAGTGGACTAAGGAATTATCTCGATTATGGAGGTGGTAAAAGAGTTCGTCGTAAAGGGTTACGCCGATGCAAACTTTGACACTAATCCAGATTATTCTGAGTAGTAAACTGGATTCGTATAGTAGAACAGTTATTTGGAATAGCTCCAAATGTAGCGTAGTAGTTGCATCTACAAGATGACATAGAAATTTGCGAAGTACATACGGATCTGAATGTAGCAGACCCGTTGACTGAAACCTCTCTCACAAGCACAACATGATCAAACCCAGAATTCTTTGGGGGTTAGTCACATGGGGATGTGACCTTGAGTGTTAATCACATATCGATGTGAACTGGATTATTGACTCTAGTGCAAGTGGGAGACTGTTGGAAATATGCCCTAGAGGCAATAATAAATTGGTTATTATTATATTTCCTTGTTCATGATAATCGTTTATTATCCATGCTAGAATTGTATTGCTAGGAAACTGAGATACATGTGTGGATACATAGACAACACCATGTCCCTAGTAAGCCTCTAGTTGACTAGCTTGTTCATCAATAGATGGTTACGGTTTCCTAACCATGGACATTGCATGTCATTGATAACGGGATCACATCATTAGGAGAATGATGTGATGGACAAGACCCAATCCTAAGCCTAGCACAAGATCATGTAGTTCGTATGCTATAGCTTTTCTAATGTCAAGTATCATTTCCTTAGACCATGAGATTGTGCAACTCCCGGATACCGTAGGAGTGCTTTGGGTGTGCCAAACGTCACAACGTAACTGGGTGGCTATAAAGGTACACTACAGGTATCTCCGAAAGTGTCTGTTGGGTTGGCACGAATCGAGACTGGGATTTGTCACTCCGTGTAAACGGAGAGGTATCTCTGGGCCCACTCGGTAGGACATCATCATAATGTGCACAATGTGATCAAGGAGTTGATCATGGGATGATGTATTACGGAACGAGTAAAGAGACTTGCCGGTAACGAGATTGAACAAGGTATCGGGATACCGACGATCGAATCTCGGGCAAGTATCGTACCGATAGACAAAGGGAATTGTATACGGGATTGATTAAGTCCTTGACATCGTGGTTCATCCGATGAGATCATCGTGGAACATGTGGGAGCCAACATGGGTATCCAGATCCCGCTGTTGGTTATTGACCGGAGAACGTCTCGGTCATGTCTGCATGCTTCCCGAACCCGTAGGGTCTACACACTTAAGGTTCGATGACGCTAGGGTTATAAAGGAAGTTTGTATGTGGTTACCGAATGTTGTTCGAAGTCCTGGATGAGATCCCGGACGTCACGAGGAGTTCCGGAATGGTCCGGAGGTAAAGATTTATATATGGGAAGTCATCATACGGTCACCGGAATAATTCGAGGGGTTGCCGGTATTGTACCGGGATCACCGAAGGGGTTCCGGGGGTCCACCTGCCCTGGAGGGCCCTATGGGCTGTATGTGGAGAGGGACCATCCCCTTAGTGGGCTGGGCGCCTCCCCCCCTAGGGCCCATGCGCCTAGGGTTTTGGGGGAACCCTAAAGGGGGGCGCCCCCCCTTGCCTTGGGGGGCAAGGCAACCCCCCTGGCCGCCGCCCCCTCCTCAGATGGGATCTGAGGGGGCCGGGCCCCCTCTCCCTTGCCCCTATATATATATGAGGGGGTGGGAGGGCAGCCGCACACCAATGTTCTGGTGCAGCCCTCCCCCTCTCCCAAGTCCTTCTCCTCTCCCCTGGTGCTTGGCGAAGCCCTGCAGGATTGCCATGCTCATCCACCATCACCAAGCCGTTGTGCTGCTGCTGGATGGAGTCTTCCTCAACCTCTCCCTCTCTCCTTGCTGGATCAAGGCATGGGAGACTTCTACAGGCTGTACGTGTGTTGAACGCGGAGGTGCTGTCCGTTCGGCACTAGGATCTCCGGTGATTTGGATCACGACGAGTACGACTCCTTCAACCCCGTTCTCTTGAACGCTTCCGCTTAGCGATCTACAAGGGTATGTAGATGCACTCTCCTTCCCCTCGTTGCTGGTTCTCCATAGATAGATCTTGGTGACACGTAGGAAAATTTTGAATTTCTGCTACGTTCCCCAACAGTGGCATCATGAGCTAGGTCTATGCGTAGTTACTATGCACGAGTAGAACACAAAGTAGTTGTGGGCGTTGATTTTGTTCAATATGCTTACCGTTACTAGTCCAATCTTGATTCGGCGGCATTGTGGGATGAAGCGGCCTGGACCGACCTTACACGTACGCTTACGTGAGACCGGTTCCACCGACTGACATGCACTAGTTGCATAAGGTGGCTGGCGGGTGTCTGTCTCTCCCACTTTAGTCGGATCGGATTCGATGAAAAGGGTTCTTATGAAGGGTAAATAGAAATTGGCATATCACGTTGTGGTCTTTGCGTAGGTAAGAAACGTTCTTGCTAGAAACCCATAGCAGCCACATAAAACATGCAAACAACAATTAGAGGACGCCTAACTTGTTTTTGCAGGGTATGCTATGTGATGTGATATGGCCAAGAAGAATGTGATGAATGATATGTGATGTATGAGATTGATCATGTTCTTGTAATAGGAATCACGACTTGCATGTCGATGAGTATGACAACCGGCAGGAGCCATAGGAGTTGTCTTAATTTATTTATGACCTGCGTGTCAACATAAACGTCATGTAATTACTTTACTTTATTGCTAATTGTTAGCTGTAGTAGTAGAAGTAATAGTTGGCGAGACAACTTCATGAAGACACGATGATGGAGATCATGGTGTCATGCCGGTGACGATGATGATCATGGAGCCCCGAAGATGGAGATCAAAAGGAGCAAAGTGATGATGGCCATATCATGTCACTATTTGATTGCATGTGATGTTTATCATGTTTATACATCTTATTTGCTTAGAACGACTGTAGTAAATAAGATGATCCCTCATTAAAATTTCAAGAAAGTGTTCCCCCTAACTGTGCACCGTTGCGAAAGTTCGTCGTTTTGAAGCACCACGTGATGATCGGGTGTGATAGATTCTTACGTTCACATACAATGGGTGTAAGCCAGATTTACACACGCGAAACACTTAGGTTGACTTGACGAGCCTAGCATGTACAGACATGGCCTCGGAACACAAGAGACCGAAAGGTCGAGCATGAGTCATATAGAAGATACGATCAACATGAAGATGTTCACCGATGTTGACTAGTCCGTCCCACGTGATGATCGGACACGGCCTAGTTGACTCGGATCATGTAATCACTTAGATGACTAGAGGGATGTCTATCTAAGTGGGAGTTCATAAGATGAACTTAATTATCCTGAACATAGTCAAAAGGTCTTCGCAAATCATGTCATAGCTCGCGCTTCAGTTCTACGTTTTAGATATGTTCCTAGAGAAAATTTAGTTGAAAGTTGATAGTAGCAATTATGCAGACTAGGTCCGTAAACTGAGGATTGTCCCCACTGCTTCATAGAAGGCTTATGTCCTTAATGCACCGCTCAGTGTGCTGAACCTCAAACGTTGTCTGTGGATGTTGCGAACATCTGACATACACATTTTGATAACTACGTGATAGTTCAGTTAAACGGTTTAGAATTGAGGCACCGAAGACGTTTTGAAACGTCGCGAAACATATGAGATGTTTCGAGGGCTGAAATTGGGATTTCAGGCTCGTGCCCACGTCAAGAGGTATAAGACCTCCGACGATTTTCTTAGCCTGCAAACTAAGGGAGAAAAGCTCAATTGTTGAGCTTGTGCTCAGATTATCTGAGTACAACAATCATTTGAATCGAGTGGGAGTTGATCTTCCAGATGAGATAGTGATGTTTCTCCGAAGTCATTGCCACCATGCTGCTAGAGCTTCGTGATGAACTATAATATATCAGGGACATATATGATGATCCTTGAGATATTCGCGATGTTTGACACCACAAAAGTAGAAATCAAGAAGGAGCATCAATTGTTGATGGTTGGTGAAACCACTAGTTTCAAGAAGGGCAAGGGCAAGAAGGGATACTTCATGAAACGGCAATTCAGCTGCTGCTCTAGTGAAGAAACCCAAGGTTGAACCCAAACCCGAGACTAAGTGCTTCTGTAATAAGGGGAACAACCACTGGAGCAGAATTACCCTAGATACTTGGTAGATTAGAAGGCTGGCAAGGTCGATAGAAGTATATTGGATATACATTGTGTTGATGTGTACTTTACTAGTACTCCTAGTAGCACCAGGGTATTAGATACCGGTTCGGTTGCTAAGTGTTAGTAACTCGAAATAAAAGCTACGGAATAAACGGAAACTAGCTAAAGGTGAGCTGATGATATGTGTTGGAAGTGTTTCCAATGTTGATATGATCAAGCATCGCACGCTCCCTCTGCCATCGAGATTGGTGTTAAACCTAAATAATTGTTATTTGGTGTTTGCGTTGAGCATAGACGTGATTGGATTATGTCTATGGCAATACGGTTATTCATTTAAGGAGAATAATGGTTACTCTGTTTATTTGAATAATACCTTCAATGGTCTTGCACCTAAAATGAATGGTTTGTTGGATCTCGATCGTAGTGATACACATGTTCATGCCAAAAGATATAAGATAGTAATGATAGTACCACCTACTTGTGGCACTGCCACTTAAGTCATACCGGTATAAAACGCATGAAGAAGCTCCATGTTGATGGATCTTTGGGCTCACTCGTTTTTGAAAAGTTTGAGACATGCGAACCATGTCTATTGGTGTATATGCATGAAGAAACTCCATGCAAATGGACCGTTTGGACTCACTTGATTTTGAATCACTTGAGACATGCAAATCATACCACATGGGCAAGATGACTGAAAGCCTCGTTTTCAGTAAAATGGAACTAGAAAGCAACTTGTTGGAAGTAATACATTTTGATGTGTGCAGTCCAATGAGTGCTGAGGCGTGTAGTGGATATCGTTGTGTTCTTACTTCACAGATAATTTGAGTAGATGTTGAGTATATTTACTTGATGAATCACGAGTCTGAATTATTGAAAGGTTCAAGTAATTTCAGGGTGAAGTTGAAAGATCGTCGTGACAAGAGGATAAAAGATCTATGATATGATCATAGAGATGAATATCTGAATTACGAGTTTGGCACAGAATTAAGACATTGTGGAAATTGTTTCACAACTAATACAGCCTGGAACACCATAGTGTGATGGTGTGTCCGAACATCATAACTGCACCCTATTGGATATGATGCATACCATGATGTCTCTTATCGAATTACCACGATAGTTTATGGGTTAGGCATTAGAGACAACCACATTCACTTTAAATAGGGCACCCCGTAATTCCGATGAGATGACAACGCATGAACTATGGTTTAGAGAAACCTAAGCTATCATTTCTTAAAAGTTTGGGGCTGCGACGCTTATGTGAAAAAGTTTCAGGCTGATAAGCTAGAACCCAAAGCGGATAAATGCATCTTCATAGGACACCCAAAACAGTTGGGTATACCTCCTGTCTCAGATCTGAAAGCAATAAGGGATTGTTTCTAGAATCGGGTCCTTTCTCGAGGAAAAGTTTCTCTCGAAAGAATTAAGTGGGAGGATGGTGGAGACTTGATAAGGTTATTGAACCGTCTCTTCAACTAGTGTGTGACAGGGCACAGGGAGTTGTTCCTATGGCACCTACACCAATTGAAGTGGAAGCTTATGATAGTGATCATGAAACTTCAGATCAAGTCACTACCAAACCTCGTGGGATGACAAGGATGCGTATTATTTCATAGTGGTACGTAATCTTGTCTTGGAAGTCATGTTGCTAGACAACAATGAACCTACGAGCTATGGAGAAGCGATGGTGGGCCCGGATTCCTATAAATGGCTCGAGGCCATAAAATCCGAGAGAGGATCCATGTATGAAAACAAAGTGTAGACTTTGGAAGAACTACTTGATGGTCGTAAGGCTGTTAGGTACATATGGATTTTAAAAGGAAGATGGACAATGATGGTAAGTGTCACCATTAAGAAAGCTCGACTTGTCGTTAAGATGTTATCCGACAAGTTCAAGGAGTTGACTACGATGAGACTTTCTCACTCGTAGCGATGCTAAGAGTCTGTTGGATTTATGTTAGCGATTACTGCATTATTTATGAAATCTTGCAGATAGGATGTCAAAACATTGTTTCCTCGACGATTTTCTTGAGGAAAGGTTGTATGTGATACAACCGGAAGGTTTTGTCAATCCTGAAAGATGCTAATAAGTATGCAAAGCTCCAGCAATCCTTCTAAGGACTGGAGTAAGCATCTCGGAGTTGGAATGTATGCTTTGATGAGATGATCAAAGATTTTGGGTGTATACAAAGTTTATGAGAAACTTGTATTTCCAAAGAAGTGAGTGGGAGCACTATAGAATTTCTGATGAATATATGTTGTTGACCAGAAATGACGTAGAATTTCTGGAAAGCATATAGATTTATTTGGAAAGTGTTTTTCAATGGAAAGCCTGGATTAAGCTACTTGAACATTGAGCATCAAGATCTATAAGGATAGATCAAAACGCTTAATGGTACTTTCAAATGAGCACATACCTTGACATGATCTTAAAGGTGTTCAACATGGATCAGTCAAAGAAGGAGTTCTTGCCTGAGTTGTAAGGTATGAAGTTAAGACTTAAAGCTCGACCACGGCAGAAGAGAGAGAAAGGACGAAGGTCGTCCCCTATGCTTAAGACATAGGCTCTACAGTATGCTATGCTGTGTACCGCACCTGAAGTGTGCCTTGCCATGAGTCAGTCAAGGGGTACAAGAGTGATCCAAGAATGGATCACAGGACAGCGGTCAAAGTTATCCTTAGTAACTAGTGGACTAAGGAATTATCTCGATTATGGAGGTGGTAAAAGAGTTCGTCGTAAAGGGTTACGCCGATGCAAACTTTGACACTAATCCAGATTATTCTGAGTAGTAAACTGGATTCGTATAGTAGAACAGTTATTTGGAATAGCTCCAAATGTAGCGTAGTAGTTGCATCTACAAGATGACATAGAAATTTGCGAAGTACATACGGATCTGAATGTAGCAGACCCATTGACTGAAACCTCTCTCACAAGCTTAACATGATCAAACCCAGAATTCTTTGGGGGTTAGTCACATGGGGATGTGACCTTGAGTGTTAATCACATATCGATGTGAACTGGATTATTGACTCTAGTGCAAGTGGGAGACTGTTGGAAATATGCCCTAGAGGCAATAATAAATTGGTTATTATTATATTTCCTTGTTCATGATAATCGTTTATTATCCATGCTAGAATTGTATTGCTAGGAAACTGAGATACATGTGTGGATACATAGACAACACCATGTCCCTAGTAAGCCTCTAGTTGACTAGCTCGTTCATCAATAGATGGTTACGGTTTCCTAACCATGGACATTGCATGTCATTGATAACGGGATCACATCATTAGGAGAATGATGTGATGGACAAGACCCAATCCTAAGCCTAGCACAAGATCATGTAGTTCGTATGCTATAGCTTTTCTAATGTCAAGTATCATTTCCTTAGACCATGAGATTGTGCAACTCCCGGATACCGTAGGAGTGCTTTGGGTGTGCCAAACGTCACAACGTAACTGGGTGGCTATAAAGGTACACTACAGGTATCTCCGAAAGTGTCTGTTGGGTTGGCACGAATCGAGACTGGGATTTGTCACTCCGTGTAAACGGAGAGGTATCTCTGGGCCCACTCGGTAGGACATCATCATAATGTGCACAATGTGATCAAGGAGTTGATCATGGGATGATGTATTACGGAACGAGTAAAGAGACTTGCCGGTAATGAGATTGAACAAGGTATCGGGATACCGACGATCGAATCTCGGGCAAGTATCGTACCGATAGACAAAGGGAATTGTATACGGGATTGATTAAGTCCTTGACATCGTGGTTCATCCGATGAGATCATCGTGGAACATGTGGGAGCCAACATGGGTATCCAGATCCCGCTGTTGGTTATTGACCGGAGAACGTCTCGGTCATGTCTGCATGCTTCCCGAACCCGTAGGGTCTACACACTTAAGGTTCGATGACGCTAGGGTTATAAAGGAAGTTTGTATGTGGTTACCGAATGTTGTTCGGAGTCCCGGATGATATCCCGGACGTCACGAGGAGTTCCGGAATGGTCCGGAGGTAAAGATTTATATATGGGAAGTCATCATACGGTCACCGGAATAATTCTGGGGGTTGCCGGTATTGTACCGGGACCACCGAAGGGGTTCCGGGGGTCCACCTGCCCTGGAGGGCCCTATGGGCTGTATGTGGAGAGGGACCATCCCCTTAGTGGGCTGGGCGCCTCCCCCCCTAGGGCCCATGCGCCTAGGGTTTTGGGGGAACCCTAAAGGGGGGCGCCCCCCCTTGCCTTGGGGGGCAAGGCAACCCCCCTGGCCGCCGCCCCCTCCTCAGATGGGATCTGAGGGGGCCGGCCCCCCTCTCCCTTGCCCCTATATATATGAGGGGGTGGGAGGGAAGCCGCACACCAATGTTCTGGTGCAGCCCTCCCCCTCTCCCAAGTCCTTCTCCTCTCCCGTGGTGCTTGGCGAAACCCTGCAGGATTGCCATGCTCCTCCACCATCACCAAGCCGTTGTGCTGCTGCTGGATGGAGTCTTCCTCAACCTCTCCCTCTCTCCTTGCTGGATCAAGGCATGGGAGACTTCACCGGGCTGTACGTGTGTTGAACGCGGAGGTGCCGTCCGTTCGGCACTAGGATCTCCGGTGATTTGGATCACGACGAGAACGACTCCTTCAACCCCGTTCTCTTGAACGCTTCCGCTTAGCGATCTACAAGGGTATGTAGATGCACTCTCCTTCCCCTCGTTGCTGGTTTCTCCATAGATAGATCTTGGTGACACGTAGGAAAATTTTGAATTTCTGCTACGTTCCCCAACATAGTTCACCCTCGGGGCTGAGGGTATGTATCAGTAGCTATGTGTTTGATCTCTCTCTCTCTCTCTCGTGTTCTTCATTTGGCACGATCTTGATGTATCGCGAGCTTTGCTATTATAGCTGGATCTTATGTTTCTTCTCCCCCTCTACTCTCTTGTAATTGATTGAGTTTCCCCTTTGAAGTTATCTTATCAGATTGAGTCTTTAAAGATTTGAGAACACTTGATGTATGTCTTGCCGTGCGTATCTGTGGTGACAATGGGATACCACGTGATTCACTTGATGTATGTTTTGGTGATCAACTTGCGGGTTCCGCCCATGAACCTATGCATAGGGGTTGGCACACGTTTTCGTCGTGATTCTCCGGTAGAATCTTTGGGGCACTCTTTGAGGTTCTATGTGTTGGTTGAATAGAAGAATCTGAGATTGTGTGACGCATATCGTATAATCATACCCACAGATACTTGAGGTGACATTGGAGTATCTAGGTGACATTAGGGTTTTGGTTGATTTGTGTCTTAAGGTGCTATTCTAGTACGAACTCTAGGGCTTTTTATGACACTTATAGGAATAGCCCAACGGATTGATTGGAAAGAATAACTTTGAGGTGGTTTCGTACCCTACCATAATCTCTTCGTTTGTTCTCCGCTATTAGTGACTTTGGAGTGACTCTTTGTTGCATGTCGAGGGATAGTTATATGATCCAATTATGTTATTATTGTTGAGAGGACTTGCACTAGTGAAAGTATGAACCCTAGGCCCTATTTCCTATCATTGCAATACCGTTTATGCTCACTTTTATCACTTGCTACATTGCTGTTTTTATATTTTCAGATTAGAAAAACTATCATCTTCTATCCATATTGCACTTGTATCACCATCTCTTCGCCGAACTGGTGCACCTATACAATTTACCATTGTATTGGGTGTGTTGGGGACACAACAGACTCTTTGTTATTTGGTTGCAGGGTTGCTTGAGAGAGACCATCTTCATCCTACGCCTCCTACGGATTAATAAACCTTAGGTCATCCTGTTGAGGGAAATTTGCTACTGTCCTTCAAACCTCTGCACTTGGAGGCCCAACAACGCCTACAAGAAGAAGGTTGTGTAGTAGACATCAAGCTCTTTTCTGGCGCCGTTGCCGGGGAGGTGATTGCTTGAAGGTATATCTTTAGATCTTGCAATCGAGTCTTTTACTTTCTTGTTTATCACTAGTTTAGTTTATAAAAGGAAATTACAAAAAAATGGAATTGAGTTTGTCTCATACGCTTCACCTTTTTAATATCTTTTGTGAGTATGATGGAAAGGATAATTGTGCTCAAGTGCTAGAAGAAGAAATCTATAAAATGTTTGGCACTAAATATTTGAATGATGAGCATGATTTCAATGTTGTTAGTACGAATTCCTTGAAAATCCATGATGCTGATGATATGCAAAGCCACAAGCTTGGGGAAGCTATGTTTGATGAAGATGATATTTTTAGTCCCCCAAGTTTTGATGTGAAAATTTATTATGATGAGAGATTCCTGCTATATATGATGATTATTGTGATGACTTGTATGCTATAAAGAATAATGATATCCATGAAACTTGTCATCATGATTTTAACTTTCAATTGGATTATGCCTCACATGATAATTATTTTGTTGAGTTTACTCCCACTATTCTGAATGAGAAGAATTTTTCTTATGTGGACAGTAGTAAATTTTCTATGCTTGTAGATCATGAAAAGAATGCTTTAGGTGCTGGTTATATTGTTGAATTAATTCATGATGCTACTGAAAATTATTATGAGGGAGGAACATATGCTTGTAGGAGTTGCAATAATATCAAGTCTCCTCTCTATGTGCTTAAAATCATGAATCTATGCTTATTTTACCTTCCTATGCAAGTTGATTCTTGTTCCCACAAGTTGTTTGCTCGCACAATCCCTATGCATAGGAAGAGGGTTAGACTTAAATGTTCTAGTCATATTCTTCATGATGCTCTCTTTATGTTTCAATTCTTATCTTTTATGTGAGCATCATTGAAATCATCATGCCTAGCTAGGGGCGTTAAACGATAGCGCTTGTTGGGAGGCAACCCAACTTTATTTTTATTCCTTACTTTTTGCTCCAGTTTAGTAATAAATAATTCATCTACCTCTGCTTAGATTTGGTTTTATGCTTTAAATTAATGTTTGTGTCAAGTAGAACCTTTGGGAAGACTTGGGTAAAGTCTTGTTGTTCATACTGTAAAAAACAGAAACTTTAGCGCTCCCGAGAATTGCTGCCATTTTTATTTGGAGAGTGCTATTTAGTTAATTCTTTTTTCAGATGATTAATAGGTAAATTCCTAAGGTCAAGCAATTTATTTGAGGATTTTATGAGTTCTAGAAGTATACGTATGATCCATATTACTACAGACTGTTCTGTTTTTGACAGATTCTGTTTTTCATGTGTTGTTTACTTATTTTGATGAATCTATGGCTAGTAAAAGAGTTTATAAACCATAGAGAAGTTGGAATACAGTAGGTTTAACACCAATATAAATAAATAATGAGTTCATTACAGTACCTTGATGTGGTGATTTATTTTCTTATACTAACGGAGCTTACGAGTTTTCTGTTAAGTTTTGTGTTGTGAAGTTTTCATGTTTTGGGTAAGGATTCGATGGACTATGGAATAAGGAGTGGCAAGAGCCTAAGCTTGGGGATTCCCAAGGCACCCCAAGGTAATATTCAAGGATATCCAAGAGCCTAATCTTGGGGATGCCCCGGAAGGCATCCCCTCTTTCGTCTTCGTTCATCGGTAACTTTACTTGGAGCTATATTTTTATTCGCCACATGATATGTGTTTTGCTTGGAGCGTCATTTTATTTTCTTTTGTTTTTCTTGATGTTTGAATAAAGTATCAAGGTCTGAAATTATTAAATGGGAGAGTCTTCACATAGTTTCATAATTATTCAACTAGTCATTGAGCTTCACTTATATCTTTCGGAGTAGTTTGTCGTTGCTCTAGTACTTCACTTATATTCTTTTAGAGCACGGTGGTGGTTTTATTTTATAGAAATAGATGAACTCTCATGCTTCACTTATATTATTTTGAGAGTCTTAAGAAGCATGGTAATTCGCTTAATCCTAATATGCTAGGTATTCAAGAATAGTAAAAACTTTCATATAGAGTATTGAATACTAAGAGAAGTTTGATGCTCGATGATTGTTTTGAGATATGGAGCTAATAATATCAATGTCGTGCTAGTTGAGTAGTTGTGAATTTGAGGAATACTTGTTTTGAAGTTTGCAAGTCCCGTAGCATGCACGTATGGTAAATGTTGTGTAACAAATTTGAAACATGAGGTGTTATTCGATTGTCCTCCTTATGAATGGTGGTCGGGACGAGCGATGGTGTTTTCCTACCAATCTACCCCCCTAGGAGCATGCACGTAGTGCCAAGGTTTTTGATGACTTGTAGATTTTTGCAATAATTATGTGATTTCTTTATGACTAATGTTGAGTACATGGATTATACGCACTCTCACCCTTCCATCCTTGCTAGTCTCTTTGGTACCGTGCATTGCCCTTTCTCACATTGAGAGTCGGTGCAAACTTCGCCGGTGCATCCAAACCCCGTGATATGATACGCTCTTTCACACAAAGACCTCCTTATATCTTCCTCAAAACAGCCACCATACCAACCTATTATGGCATTTCCATAGCCATTCCGAGATATATTGCCATGCAACTTTCCACCGTTCCGTTTATTATGACACGCATCATCATTGGAAGGAACTCATCTTTGGAAGGGTTTTAGGGTTTATTATACCAACCTGTTTTAGGGTTTCGAAGAAAAGGAAAATCAAACAGAGTCCAATTGACCTGAAACTTGAAGGAACTCATCTTTGGAAGGAAAGAAGCCCAGAAGACTTAGAGTCTACGTCAAGGAAGCTTCAAGGAGGCCACGAGGTAGGGGGCGCGCCCTCCACCCTCATGGGCCCCTCGTGGCCCCCCCGACGTACTTCTTCCGCCTATATATCTTCATATACCCTAAAACATCAAAGAGCAGAATAGATCGGGAGTTCCGCCGCCAGAAGCCTTCGTAGCCACTGAAAGCCAATCTAGACCCGTTCTGGCACCCTGCCGGAGGGGGAAATCCCTCTCCGGTGGCCATCTTCATCATCCCGGCGCTCTCCATGATGAGGAGGGCGTAGTTCACCCTCGGGGCTGAGGGTATGTATCAGTAGCTATGTGTTTGATCTCTCTCTCTCTCTCGTGTTCTTCATTTGGCACGATCTTGATGTATCGCGAGATTTGCTATTATAGCTGGATCTTATGTTTCTTCTCCGCCTCTACTCTCTTGTAATGGATTGAGTTTCCCCTTTGAAGTTATCTTATCGGATTGAGTCTTTAAAGATTTGGGAACACTTGATGTATGTCTTGCCGTGCGTATCTGTGGTGACAATGGGATGCCACGTGATTCACTTGATGTATGTTTTGGTGATCAACTTGCGGGTTCCTCCCATGAACCTATGCATAGGGGTTGGCACACGTTTTCGTCGTGATTCTCCGGTAGAAACTTTGGGGCACTCTTTGAGGTTCTATGTGTTGGTTGAGTAGATGAATCTGAGATTGTGTGACGCATATCGTATAATCATACCCACCGATACTTGAGGTGACATTGGAGTATCTAGGTGACATTAGGGTTTTGGTTGATTTGTGTCTTAAGGTGTTATTCTAGTACGAACTCTAGGGATTTTTGTGACACTTATAGGAATAGCCCAACGGATTGATTGGAAAGAATAACTTTGAGGTGGTTTCGTACCCTACCATACTCTCTTTGTTTGTTCTCCGCTATTAGTGACTTTGGAGTGACTCTTTGTTGCATGTTGATGGATAGTTATATGATCCAATTATGTTATTATTGTTGAGAGGACTTGCACTAGTGAAAGTATGAACCCTAGGCCCTATTTCCTATTATTGCAATACCGTTTATGCTCACTTTTATCACTTGCTACCTTGCTATTTTTATATTTTCAGATTACAAAAACTATCATCTTCTATCCATATTGCACTTGTATCACCATATCTTCGCCGAACTAGCGCACTATACAATTTACCATTGTATTGGGTGTGTTGGGGACACAAGAGACTCTTTGTTATTTGGTTGTAGGGTTGCTTGAGAGAGACCATCTTCATCCTACGCCTCCTACGGATGGATAAACCTTAGGTCATCCAGTTGAGGGAAATTTGCTACTGTCCTGCAAACCTCTGCACTTGGAGGCCCAACAACGTCTACAAGAAGAAGGTTGTGTAGTAGACATCAAGCTCTTTTCTGGCACCATTGCCGGGGAGGTGAGTGCTTGAAGGTATATCTTTAGATCTTGCAATCGAGTCTTTTACTTTCTTGTTTATCACTAGTTTAGTTTATAAAAGGAAATTACAAAAAAATGGAATTGAGTTTGTCTCATACGCTTCACCTTTTTAATATCTTTCGTGAGTATGATGGAAAGGATAATTGTGCTCAAGTGCTAGAAGAAGAAATCTATAAAATGTTTGGCACTAAATATTTGAATGATGAGCATGATTTCAATGTTGTTAGTACGAATTCCTTGAAAATCCATGATGCTGATGATATGCAAAGCCACAAGCTTGGGGAAGCTATGTTTGATGAAGATGATATTTTTAGTCCCCCAAGTTTTGATGTGCAAATTTATTAAGATGAGAGCATTCCCGCTATCTATGATGATTATTGTGATGACTTGTATGCTATAAAGAATAATGATATCCATGAAACTTGTCATCATGATTTTAACTTTCAATTGGATTATGCCTCACATGATAATTATTTTGTTGAGTTTACTCCCACTATTCCGAATGAGAAGAATTTTTCTTATGTGGAGAGTAGTAAATTTTCTATGCTTGTAGATCATGAAAAGAATGCTTTAGGTGCTGGTTATATTGTTGAATTCATTCATGATGCTACTGAAAATTATTATGAGGGAGGAACATATGCTTGTAGGAGTTGCAATAATATCAAGTCTCCTCTCTATGTGCTTAAAATCATGAATCTATGCTTATTTTACCTTCCTATGCAAGTTGATTCTTGTTCCCACAAGTTGTTTGCTCGCACAATCCCTATGCATAGGAAGAGGGTTAGACTTAAATGTTCTAGTCATATTCTTCATGATGCTCTCTTTATGTTTCAATTCTTATCTTTTATGTGAGCATCATTGAAATCATCATGCCTAGCTAGGGGCGTTAAACGATAGCGCTTGTTGGGAGGCAACCCAACTTTATTTTTATTCCTTATTTTTTTTCTCCTGTTTAGTAATAAATAATTCATCTAGCCTCTGCTTAGATGTGGTTTTATGCTTTTAATTAATGTTTGTGCCAAGTAGAACCTTTGGGAAGACTTGGGTAAAGTATTGTTGTTCATACTGTAAAAAACAGAAACTTTAGCGCTCACGAGAATTGCTGCCATTTTTATTTGGAGAGTGCTATTTAGTTAATTATTTTTTCAGAAAATTAAAAGATAAATTCCTAAGGTCAAGCAATTTATTTGAGAATTTTATTTGTTCCATAAGTATACGTTTGATCCAGATTACTACAGACTGTTCTGTTTTTGACAGATTCTGTTTTTCATGTGTTGTTTACTTATTTTGATGAATCTATGGCTAGTAAAAGAGTTTATAAACCATAGAGAAGTTGGAATACAGTAGGTTTAACACCAATATAAATAAATAATGAGTTCATTACAGTACCTTGATGTGGTGATTTATTTTCTTATACTAACGGAGCTTACGAGTTTTCTGTTAAGTTTTGTGTTGTGAAGTTTTCATGTTTTGGGTAAGGATTCGATGGACTATGGAATAAGGAGTGGCAAGAGCCTAAGCTTGGGGATTCCCAAGGCACCCCAAGGTAATATTCAAGGATATCCAAGAGCCTAATCTTGGGGATGCCCCGGAAGGCATCCCCTCTTTCGTCTTCGTTCATCGGTAACTTTACTTGGAGCTATATTTTTATTCGCCACATGATATGTGTTTTGCTTGGAGCGTCATTTTATTTTCTTTTGTTTTTCTTGATGTTTGAATAAAGTATCAAGGTCTGAAATTATTAAATGGGAGAGTCTTCACATAGTTTCATAATTATTCAACTAGTCATTGAGCTTCACTTATATCTTTCGGAGTAGTTTGTCGTTGCTCTAGTACTTCACTTATATTCTTTTAGAGCACGGTGGTGGTTTTATTTTATAGAAATAGATGAACTCTCATGCTTCACTTATATTATTTTGAGAGTCTTAAGAAGCATGGTAATTCGCTTAATCCTAATATGCTAGGTATTCAAGAATAGTAAAAACTTTCATATAGAGTATTGAATACTAAGAGAAGTTTGATGCTCGATGATTGTTTTGAGATATGGAGCTAATAATATCAATGTCGTGCTAGTTGAGTAGTTGTGAATTTGAGGAATACTTGTTTTGAAGTTTGCAAGTCCCGTAGCATGCACGTATGGTAAACGTTGTGTAACAAATTTGAAACATGAGGTGTTATTTGATTGTCCTCCTTATGAATGGCGGTCGGGGACGAGCGATGTTGTTTTCCTACCAATCTATCCCCCTAGGAGCATGCACGTAGTGCCAAGGTTTTTGATGACATGTAGATTTTTGCAATAAGTATGTGAGTTCTTTATGACTAATGTTGAGTCCATGGATTATACGCACCCTCACCCTTCCATCCTTGCTAGCCTCTTCGGTACCGTGCATTGCCCTTTCTCACATTGAGAGTCGGTGCAAACTTCGCCGGTGCATCCAAACCCCATGATATGTTACGCTGTTTCACACATAAGCCTCCTTATATATTCCTCAAAACAGCCACCATACCTACCTATTATGGCATTTCCATAGCCATTCCGAGATATATTGCCATGCAACTTTCCACCGTTCCGTTGATTATGACACGCATCATCATTGTCATATTGCTTTGCATGATCATGTAGTTGACATTGTATTTGTGGCAAAGCCACCGTTCATAATTTTCCATACATGTCACACTTGATTCATCGCAATCCCGGTACACCGCCGGAGGCATTCATATAGAGTCATACTTTGTTCTAGTATCGAGTTGTAACCATTGAGTTGTAAATAAATAGAAGTGTGATGATCATCATTTTCTAGAGCATTGTCCCGAGTGAGGAATAAAAAAAGAGAAAGGCCATAAAAAAGAGAAGGCCCAAAAAAAGAGAAAGGCCATAAAAAAAAGAGAAGGCCAAAAAAATGAAAAAGAAAAAAATGAAAATAGAGAGAAAAAGAGAGAAGGGACAATGCTACTATCCTTTGCCACATTTGTGCTTGAAAGTAGCACCATAATCTTCATGATAGAGAGTATCTTGTTTTTTCACTTTCATATACTAGTGGGAATTTTTCATTATAGAACTTGGCTTGTATAATCCAACAATGGGCCTCCTCAAGTGCCCTAGGTCTTCGTGAGCAAGCAAGTTGGATGCACACCCACTTAGTTTCTTTTGTTGAGCTTTCATACATTTATAGCTCTAGTGCATCCGTTGCATGGCAATCCCTACTCCTTGCATTAACATCAACCGATGGGCATCTCCATAGCTCATTGATTAGCCTCGTTGATGTGAGACTTTCTCCTTTTTGTCTTCTCCACATAACCCCCTCATTATTCTATTCCACCCATAGTGTTATATCCATGGCTCGCGCTCATGTATTGCGTGAAAGTTTATAGGTTTGAGATTACTAAAGTATGAAACAATTGCTTGGCTTGTCATCGGGGTTGTGCATGATGAGAGCATTCTTGTGTGACGAAAATGGAGCATGACTAAAGTATATGATTTTGTAGGGATGAACTATCTTTGGCCATGTTATTTGAAGAAGACATAATTGCTTAGTTAGTATGCTTGAAGTATTATTATTTCTATGTCAATATGAACTTTTATCTTGAATCTTTCAGATCTGAATATTCATACCACAATTAAGAAGAATTACATTGAAATTATGCCAACTAGCATTCCACATCAAAAAATCTTTCTTTTATCATTTACCTACTCGAGGACGAGCAGGAATTAAGCTTGGGGATGCTGATACGTCTCCAACGTATCTATAATTTTTGATTGTTCCATGATATTATATTATCTAATTTTATATCATTTTTGGGACTAACCTATTAACCAAGAGCCCATTGCCAGTTTTTACTTAGGGTTTCGAAGAAAAGGAAAATCAAACAGAGTCCAATTGACCTGTAGCTTCACAGAACTCATTTTTGGAAGGAAAGAAGCCCAGAAGACTTGGAGTCTAGGTCAAGGAAGCTTCGAGGAGGCCACGAGGTAGGGGGCGCCCACCCCCCTAGGGCGCGCCCTCCACCCTCATGGGCCCCTCGTGGCCCCCCTGACGTACTTCTTCCGCCTATATATCTCCATATACCCTAAAAACATCATAGAGCACAATAAATCGGGAATTCCGCCGCCAGAAGCCTCCGTAGCCACCGAAAGCCAATCTAGACCCGTTCCGGCACCCTGCCGGAGGGGCAATCCCTCTCCAGTGGCCATCTTCATCATCCCGGCGCTCTCCATGACGAGGAGGGAGTAGTTCACCCTCGGGGCTGAGGCTATGTATCATTTGCTATGTGTTTGATCTCTCTCTCTCTCTCTCTCTATCTATCTCTCTCCCTCTCTCTCTCTCTCTCGTGTTCTTCATTTGTCACGATCTTGATGTATCGCGAGCTTTGCTATTATAGTTGGATCTTATGTTTCTTCTCCCCCTCTACTCTCTTGTAATGGATTGAGTTTCCCCTTTGAAGTTATCTTATCGGATTGAGTCTTTAAAGATTTGAGAACACTTGATGGATGTCTTGCCGTGTGTATCTGTGGTGATAATGGGATGCCACGTGATTCACTTGATGTATGTTTTGGTGATCAACTTGCGGGTTCCACCCATGAACCTATGCATAGGGGTTCGAACACGTTTTCGTCGTGATTCTCCGGTAGAAACTTTGGGGCACTCTTTGAGATTCTATGTGTTGGTTGAATAGATGAATCTGAGATTGTGTGACGCATATCGTATAATCATACCCACCGATACTTGAGGTGACATTGGAGTATCTAGGTGACATTAGGGTTTTGGTTGATTTGTGTCTTAAGGTGTTATTCTAGTACGGACTCTAGGGCTTTTTGTGACACTTATAGGAATAGCCCAACGGATTGATTGGAAAGAATAACTTTGAGGTGGTTTCGTACCCTACCATAATCTCTTCGTTGTTCTCCACTATTAGTGACTTTGGAGTGACTCTTTGTTGCATGTTGAGGGATAGTTATATGATCCAATTATGTTATTATTGTTGGGAGGACTTGCACTAGTTAAAGTATGAACCCTAGGCCCTATTTCCTATCATTGCAATACCGTTTATGCTCACTTTTATCAATTGCTACCTTGCAGTTTTTATATTTTCAGATTACAAAAACTATTATCTTCTATCCATATTGCACTTGTATTACCATCTCTTCGCCGAACTAGTGCACCTATACAATTTACCATTGTATTGGGTGTGTTGGGGACACAAGAGACTCTTTGTTATTTGGTTGCAGGGTTGCTTGAGAGAGACCATCTTCATCCTACGCCTCCAACGGATTGATAAACCTTAGGTCATCCAGTTGAGGGAAATTTGCTACTGTCCTACAAACCTCTGCACTTGGAGGCCCAACAACGTCTACAGAAGAAGGTTGTGTAGTAGACATCAGGGGTCGCCGGGGCAGAGGGGGCCGAGGGGGGGGGTTGGGGGCGTCCTTCTCCTCCTCGTCGATCTGCGCCTAGCTTTGATCTGCAGAAAGACCTAATTTGGTCAGAGAGAGAGAGACCAAATTTTCAAACACTTCCATTAAAAATCCTCATTTTCAAAATGGACAGCAACATAAGCTAATTTGCAAAAACTGTAATTTTAATTTTAATTTTCATTTCAAAACAAAGCAACATAAGCTAATTTTCATTTCAATATTCTGTCAAAGCTCATTTTAATTCTCTGTCAAAACAGAAACCACCACAGAAACCAGTAGAGTACACTAACTAACACTAATAGCAATTAAGCTAAGCACCATCACTGGGCTAACACTAACACTAAAAACAATTAAATTAAGCTCGTACGCACGTGGAGGGGGAGGGGGGAGGGGAGGGAAAGGCACCTGTCCACAAAGTGCTCGCTGGCGTTGCTGGGCGTCGCCGGCTGCTTCATGGAGGGAGGCGCTGAGGGGTCGGGGTCGGTGGCCGGCGTTAGGGTCGCCGGGGTCGCTGAGCCTTGTTGATCTGCAAAGACATACCGGAGCGAGAGGGGTTCAGAGAGAGAGAGAGAGAGAGCCGGGGCTGAGGGGTCAGAGAGGAAGGAAGAGGGGGCGGGGGCCATACCAAAGTGGGAGGGGGTCGGTAGCCGGTGTCAAGGTTGGGGCTGAGGTCGAGTTCGGCATCGGCGGCGGCGTGGGTGGTGCCGCGTCGGCGGCGGCGTGGGCAGGGCAGCGTCGGCGGCAGCGTGGGCGGGGCGGCGTCGGCGGCAGCGTGGGCGGGGCGGCGTCGGCGGCAGTGTGGGCGGTGCGGCGTCGGCGGTGGCGTCACAAAAAAGGGGATCGACGAGCGGCGCGAGTGAGAGATAGGAAAGATGGGAGCTAGCGGACCGGTGCTGTAGGCAAGTTAGCTATAGCGCGTGTGGGCAAAACGCGCTATAGATAAGTTAGCTATAGCGCTGGTCTAGCAAAACAGCGCTATTGCTAACTTTTTTCTTTATATTTTCTTTTTCTTTTTCTTAGCTATAGCGCTGCCCAGGATAAAACGCGCTACTGCTAACTTCTTTTCTTTATTTTTTTAATTTTTTTCCTTTTCTTTTTCTTTTTATTTTTCTTAGCTATAGCGCTGCCCTGGATAAAACGTGCTACTGCTAACTTTTTTTCTTTCTTTTTTATTTTTCTTGCATTTCATTTTCCACAACTTATTAGTTCCTTTTTGTTTTTCTTTTCATTACATTTTGCAAAACTTGCTTTCTTTTTCTTTTCCTTTTTCTTTTTCTTTCATTTGCACTTTTCTTTTTGTTATCTTTCTTTTGCACTTTCCTTCCTTTAATTTGGTCTGTCGTTTGAGCAATACCACTGTTACCCTCCGGATAATAATTAGTATAATATATCTTACATCATTTGACCCTCTGGATAATAATTAGTATAATATACAAAATAGCTAGACACACACAAACTTAGGGGATTAGTTTGTCAGCTTGGGCGACGACGATGCTTCAGACTGATCTTCTTCCCTCTTTTGTTCGTTGTCGAATAATTGAGCCCATGGTCGTGACTTTTCCTTCTCCAGGGATTACGATCTTTCGTAGTTAATGTAATCTTCATTCTTATTTTGACATATGTTTCGTCGTCATCATCATCATCTTCTTCCCTCATCGGATCACCGTACTGGTCATAGTCTTCCTCGTTGACGACTCCATCCATTCCGGCGATACTCCTTTTGCTTCTCCTCATGACAACACGGCTGGGATTGATCGGATCAGTTATGAAGAAACATTGTGTCACGTGTTTAGCGTGTACCCATGCCTCATTTTTGGTGATGGCATTGACAGTACCGCTATCGGAGTCAAGTATACACATGGTAGTGAAATGTCGGTTTTCTCTGTGTACATTCTTAGCCCATCTGACACCGAACACCGTCGTGCTATGCAATCCAGAGTAGTTAAGCTCCCATATCTCTTCGACCCTTCCGTAATATCTTTCAATTACATTCCCGGTCATGGCTTCCATCGTCACCCCTGAGTTTTGGTCATCACTGTTTATATCTTTCTCCTTCGTGTAGAACGTGTATCCGTTGATATTGTATGCTTGATAAGTCGCGAGGTTGGTCGAGGGGCCATGTGCTAAGGCGTATATGAGTGTTCCGTTCGGACAACCCTCTTCCGAGGGATTAGCCAGAACTCACTCTTTGAACCAACACACGAAAGTGGAGTTGTGCTCTCTAATAACTTCAGCGTCCGTCCTATGCACCCCACGGTCACGGTACTTCTTTGCGATGGTCTCTTTGTGCAGTGTCACGAAATCTTCTAGCACATCTAGGTATTGTAGCACTACTAAGTTTGCCCTGTCAAGGTCGTTTTGTCGTCCCGAGCGTAACACATTCACATCCCTATGACCGTTGGTGTGACCTTCGCCTTCGAGCCTTCCACAGTGCTTGTTGACGGGCAAACCAACAACAGGGTCTTTGGTCAGATAACTCTGACGGAAAGAGATGCACTCTTTGGTCAGATATCCCTGTGCTATGCTTCCATCTGTACGGGACATGTTACGAACGAATCCTTTGATGACCCCATTCATCCTCTCGAACGGCATCATGCTATGCAGGAATGTCGGCCCTAGGTCGATGATGTCGTACATGATGTGGACACATAGATGCACCATGACATCAAAGAACGCGGGCGGGAAGTACATCTCTAGCTCATCCAGTATGACAACGATCTCTTCCTGTAGCCTATGGAGTTGCTTCACAGTGATCGACTTTCGAGAGATAGCATAAAAAAGTGGCATAGGTCAGTAAGCGTCTCACGCACATGTGTGTCCATAATCCCTCTAAGTGCAACCAGGAGTAACTGCGTCATCATCACATGACAGTCGTGAGACTTCATCCCACTGAACCTTTTTTCTTAGTGTCCATATATCTTCTTATCTTCCTACAGTATCCGGAACTAACTTTGATTCCAGCAAGGCACTTGAACAATTGATCGACCTCCTTCGGATCTAAGGTGAAGCAAGAGGGGGGGCAATATTGTTCTTCCTTCTTGTTTACTTTTTTGCCCTTATCTTCCGTCTCCTCTGACGACCTTTTACCGAGCATTTGGAGATCTTTCCCGATTTTCAAAAATTCCAAGTCTTTTCTTGCCTTCGGCCCATCCTTGGTCCTCTCCTGCATGTTCATCAATGCTTCAAGCAAACTCTCAAGGATATTTTTTGTGATATGCATTTGATCAAGGCTATGAGGCGTGTCGAGTATGGGCCAGTATTCCAAGTCCCAGAAAACAGATCTCGTCTTCCATACCTTCAGCAGGGGCTCTGGCGCCTTTTTCTTCGTCTTTCCCGGCGAGGGGCACTCTTCCCAGTTCTTCAATAACTCATATATTTCTGCACCGCTATGCTTACGTGGAGGACCTCGATGCTCAGCCTTACCATTGAATAGATCTCCATGCTTTCTCCATGGGTCATCCTTCTCGAGCCATCTTTGATTCCCCATGTACACGATTTTCGAAGACCCGCCATCTTTCGATAGCTGCAGAGAAGTTGTATCATCCATGCACCTCGTGCATCCGCAATATTCGTGGCACACCTGGTCGGAAAGGTAGCCGTAACCGAGATAGTCCAGCACCGTCGTGATCAACGCGGCTCTCATGTAGAAATACTCTCCTTCGCTTGCATCCCATGTCTTAGCCAGCGTTGTCCATAAGGTCTGTAACTCCTCTTTTAGTAACCCGAGATACAGATTTATATCATTTCCCGGTTGTCTCGGCCCTTGAATAAGCATAGCCATGTGTATGTATTTTTCCTTCATGCACAACCAGGGGGAGGTTTTACATCCATACAAACACGGGCCATGTGCTATGATTGGTGTTCTGGTTGCCAAATGGATTGATGCCATCACTACTAGCGCCAAGCACGATGTTCCTTGGATCATTTGCGAAAAATTCAAATTCAGCATTTAATGCTCTCCACTGGCTAGCATCTGCGAGGTGTCTCAGCTTCGGCTCATCTCCGTCATCTGGCTTCACCCTCTCCGCGTGCCAGCGCATAGGCTTTGCTTCCTTAGGATCTATGAAATACCGTTGTAGACGCGGAGTGATCGGAAAGTACCATACAACTTTCTGTCGGTGTCAAAACCGGCGGATCTCGGGTAGGGGGTCCCGAACTATGCGTCTAGGCGGATGGTAACAGGAGGCAGGGGACACGATGTTTTACCCAGGTTCGGGCCCTCTTGATGGAGGTAAAACCCTACGTCCTACTTGATTAATACTGATGATATGGGTAGTACAAGAGTAGATCTACCACGAGATCAAGGAGGCTAAACCCTAGAAGCTAGCCTATGGTATGATTGTTGTTCTGTCCTACGAACTAAAACCCTCCGGTTTATATAGACACCGGAGAGGGTTAGGGTTACACAGAGTCGGTTACAATGGTAGGAGATCTACATATGCGTATCGCCAAGCTTGCCTTCCACGCTAAGGAAAGTCCCTTCCGGACACGGGACGAAGTCTTCAATCTTGTATCTTCATAGTCCAGGAGTCCGGCTGAAGGTATAGTCCGGCTATCCGAACACCCCCTAATCCAGGACTCCCTCAGTAGCCCCTGAACCAGGCTTCAATGACGACGAGTCCGGCGCGCAGATTGTCTTCGGCATTGCAAGGCGGGTTCCTCCTCCAAGTACTTCATAGAAGATTTTGAACACAAAGGATAGTGTCCGACTCTGCAAAATAAGTTTCCACATATTGCCGTAGAGAGTATAATATTTACACAAATCTAATCTACTGACGTATTCCGTAGCGTGACATCACACTACTACCAAGCCTTTATTCGAATCGTTTTTACCCCCCCCACCTCAGCACGTTTCGCTAGGCGGTTTCCCTGGGACGTCTTGTCAAAGCAGAGATCGTGTTCCCTTTATTTGGAGGATTCTCATCAATATGGACGTGGGTAACCCAACCGCGCCATTGATTACGGCGCTTGGGAGATAAGCGAGTTTTATCAGGCTGGTGGGGACGCATAGCTGCATCCGCCCATCTATAAGGGGATAAGGATCCACCTTTTTACCTACACCTTCTTCCTCCTTTGCCTATCCATCTTCCGCGCACTCAAGCTCTAGCGCCCAAGCCCGCATTCCCCACCTCGACCTTCTCCAGTCATGTCCGGAGCGGGAGGCAAGTGGATGGTCTCCTCCGTCATGGAGGGACATATCAAAAAACTGAGGAAGGCCGGATACTTGTCTGACGACATCGCGCACCGGCTTCCCGAAGAGGGGCAGCTCTTCCCCACCCCAAGGCCCCATGAGAGGGTAGTGTTCCTTCCCCACTTCCTCCGCGGACTGGGCTTTCCTCTCCACCCATTCGTCCGGGGACTCATGTTCTACTACGGCCTGGATTTCCACGATCTGGCCCCGAACTTCATCCTCAACATCTCGGCGTTTATCGTCGTGTGCGAGGCTTTCCTCTGCATCTGCTCCCATTTCGGCCTATGGCTCAAGACTTTCAATGTCAAGCCGAAGGTGGTGCGCGGCAACCAGGCGGAGTGTGGAGGCGCCATGGCGGGCAAGATGCCCAACGTCCTATGGCTCGAGGGCTCCTTTGTGGAGACCTTGAAGGGGTGGCAATCGGGGTGGTTTTACATCACCGAGCCGCGCGACCCTGAGTGGGTCGCAGCCCCCGAGTTCCGGTCCGGACCCCCGACGCGGCTCACGTCCTGGAAAGAGATGGGCCTGTCGTGGAGCAGCAGAGAAGAGGTGACTGGACTGCAAAAATGCATCCAAACCCTGGTGAACAAGCAACTCAAGCTTGTCAATGTAGTCCAAGTTATGCTCATCCGCCGGATCCTCCCGTGTCAACAACGGGCCTTCAATCTATGGGAGTTCGACCCGGCGTAGCACCGAACTCTGACAGGCTCTTCAACACGACGTACGAAGATGCCTGGAAAGTGCTTTTCAAGGGCGCCGAGGCTCCTGCATCCGCTTCCGAGGACCGCGGATTCAGCATGCAGCATCACGCTAGTGCGGTAAGCTATTTGTACCTTTTACAGGGTATTAGTTTTTCATAGTTTGACTCTATGCGGGATCTAAGCTCCCTTACCTTTGACAGGATTGGCAGGCGAAGTCCGGACAGATCGACTGTCCGGTTCCTTTGCCCGAAGACCCAGCCGATGCTTGCTTGGCAAAGCTGCTGGTTCCGGCACCCTATGTGGTGCCGGAGAAGAAGGCCAAGAAGAAGGCCACAGGGACTCAAAAGAGTGCCCGGCGCCCGGAGGTGTCGGATTCATCATCCGACGGCTCCGAGACGCGCTCCTCCCGTGAAAACGAGGAGGAGGAAGAAGAAACCTCTCCCCCCCCAGCGGAGGGGGGAAAGAAGAGGAAGGCCGCCCCGACCGGGGAGGCCGAAGGGTCCAAGAAGGGGAAGACCCTTCCTTCGGACTACTCCACCAATGCCGACGACGGCGAAGAGGAGTGGCCGCGCAGGGCCAAGCGCCCGGCGAGATCGTAAGTGTTCGGACACCAGAGTAACTCGCAGTGTTCCTTTATTGCACAACTTTTCCTTATGTCGAATATATCTATGCAGTACGCCCAAGGCCGGGCTCGACGAGTCGTCGAGCGGCTCCCTGGATTCGTCGGACGTGTATTCACTTCCGCCTGCTACCTCCCGCCGCCCTACGGATGATGCCGAGGTGGCGTCCCAATAGGTTCCAAGCCAGGAGAGGGTGGTCCTGGAGGAGCTGCAAGGCGACCTCCCGAACTCCAGGAGTAAAGGGGATGGATCCCCCCAGGGCTCCAAGTCCGGCCCTAGGCCGGACACCGCTCCGGAACCTTCAAAGGTTCCAGAGTTCGGCGGGCGACCTCCTTCCAAGAGGAGCAAGCCCACCGAGACGGTGACCCCCGTCCAACCGGAGGCGCCGGACAATCTGTTGGAGGTGCTTAAAGGCGCCTCCATCGACGAGGAGCACCGCACCATTATGGGTGCGGTGGTCAAGAAGGTTCAGTCCGCCAAGAGCGGACTGACTGAAGCTTATGCCAGCCTTTTAACAAGCTTTGAGGTAAGTAAAGAATGTGTAAAAAATATTACCGCATAGACAGTAGCCCATGATGCTCTGTTTGGCGTTCGGGAAGAAAAGCCGAATAGAGGATCAAATCAAATTCGCAGGAGTCTAACAAAAAGGAGTCAATATGCGTATGCAGGCTTCTCTGCTGGCGTCCGCCGCACTGACTGCGGAAGTGGACACGCTAAAGCAGAACCTCGAGCAGTCCGAGCAAGAGCTTGGGCTTGCCAAGAAGCAGCTCGAGGACAAGGAAGGTAAGAAATACCTTGTTTAAATATATAAAAAAGTGCAATTGCAAAAAATGACAGGATTATCGTGGCTACTGTAGGGGCCACGTCTGAGGTGGCGACCCTTAAGCAAGCGCTGTCCGAGGCCGAGAAGAGGGCAGCCACGGAGCGCACCGAGTGGGAGAAGTATGAGGCCCAGGTTGGCGAGGTGCGGCAAGAGCTCCAGGCTCTCATGAAAAAACATGAGAGTTTGGAGCTTGACTCAAAGACGCGAGCATCCGAGCTCGCGGCGGCTATTGAAAATGCCAAGTCTGCCAAGGCCGAATCCCAGAAGGCCCTCCAGGAGTTGGATGCGGTGAAAAAGATAGCGGCGGGTAAGGCATTCATTATGCAAAGCAAACATATAAAAGTGAGTTACTTGTTACTTACCCGAATCCGGAGCTCTCCAGGAGCATTCGCAGATCTTCCCCGTAGCGTGTCCGATGCCGCCACATTCTATCGAGCCGAGGAGGGCAGCTCGACGGAGAAGGTGTTCTGGTCTTAGTATGCTGAGGCCGGACACCCCGTGCCCCTGAGCGACCAGCTGAAGGTACGGCCCTTGCCCGCGCTAAGGTGCACTGGGGCAAGCTGGATGCTGAGAAGCTTGTGAAGGACGGGCCACCGCCGGGGAAAGAGCATCGCAAGCCCAAGAATTATTATAAGGACGTTCTGAAGGGTGCCCGCCTTATGGCGGATGAATATTCCAGGGATGTAAATTTTGAGTAAAACTCGCTCGTTTTGTCCTGTGCGCTGAAAACTTGTTCATATGCGCTAAGCAATGCTTTTGGAATTTAAAATATTACCTTCTGTGCGGCTATTTATCAATTTTGAGAGATGGTGAGTCGTCAGCTTCTGCCCCCGTGCCACTAGTGCTGGGGTGTTCGGGATAAACCTGAGCGCTCTTTTTCCCATGTTTGGGTCCTTCGAGGGAGGCGCTCAGCACAACGAACAAGGCAATCGGACTATAATGCTTGAACACTCTCACTTAGCCATAGAATTCTATAATTTTAAATTTCGGCGAAGCCCCTGGTATTCGGAAGACCGAGTTTGGGGCGCTATCCACGCCTTGGCCGGACAGAGCCGACTCCTCGCTCTAAGAGGCATAAGTCTTTAGGGACTCGAAAAACCTCTCGAACAGCGACCAGCTCTCGCTTCATCATGACGGTCAGTTTTAGCTTTCTCTACTGAGGTGCTCAGCCCAGCTCCACTGGGGCACAATCGCAGTAGTTCTCCTAGTGCTACCTTAGCCGATACAGCGGAACGTAAGGCACCAAAACATACTATTGACCCAAGACATGATTCGGAGCCGATGCATATAATGCTATAAGTTCGGGGTGCCGCACTTGTTAAAGTGTTCGGGCTTCTCACACCATATTGAGGGGTACTAAAGCCCCTGGCGTATTTTGGCCGTACCAAAGTGTACGGGTGCAACATGTCGGTACTAAAGCCCCTGGCGTATTTGTAAAAAAGAGTAATGCAAAAATAGACAAAAGCTATGCATTGTTTATTAAAAAGGGCTGCGATCAAGGCAGAACGATACAAATAACGCGATAAGCAAAAGGTTGGAGTATTTAACATGTCCGTTCCAGGGGCAGGCTGCGGAATGGTATGCGAAACAGGTATACTGCTCGTGATAGAGACCACCTGGGAGTTCCGTAATGCGGCGTGGCTTGTCTGCTTCCCTGGTTCTTGCATCGTCTGTGCGGCAATTGTACTGGCGGACAGGCCTTCCAAAGAATGGAGTCCTGAAAGCAAGAGAAAATTAAAAAATCGGCAGCCCCTAGTGCGGTTTAAACCGTGTTTCGGGCGTGCCGTGATGGTGCCCCTCCCCCTATACCCATGGTATTTCTAGAGCGTAGTTATGTACGCGAAGCACCGGTGTCGCATTTTCGCGAGGGCTGGGGTTGGGGCCGCATTGCTACGCCTCCTCGGAACGTGCCAGGCGGTCTTGTTGTAGGTTACTCCGGGCGCGCTTGATGGTGTCCGGACTGGAGAACTGCCTGGAGAGGCTGCTTTGTACTTCCGCTGCAAGGGCCGCCGTGTGCTCCTCCGTTCGGAGGGAGCGTTCGGTGTTTCCATTGACCGTAATTACTCCTCGAGGGCCTGACATCTTGAGCTTAAGGTATGCGTAGTGCGGTACCGCATTGAACTTGGCAAATGCGGTTTGCCCAAGCAGTGCGTGATAGCCACTGCGGAACGGGACTATGTCGAATATTAACTCCTCGCTTCGGAAATTATCCGGAGATCTGAAGACCACTTCAAGTGTAACTGAGCCTGTACAGTTGGCCTCTACACCTAGTATGACGCCTTTAAAGGTCGTTTTGGTGGGCTTAATCCTCGAGGGATCTATGCCCATTTTCCGCACTGTATCCTGGTAAAGCAGGTTCAGGCTACTGCCGCCGTCCATAAGGACTCTAGTGAGATGAAATCCGTCAATAATTGGGTCTAGAACCAATGCGGCGAATCCACCATGACGGATGCTAGTGGGGTGGTCCCTTCGATCAAAGGTGATCGGGCAGGAGGACCATGGGTTGAACTTTGGGGCGACTGGCTCCATCGCGTATACGTCCCTTAATGTGCACTTCCGCTCCCTCTTGGGGATGTGGGTTGCGTATATCATGTTCATCGTCCGCACTTGTGGGGCAAAACCCTTCTGTCCACTGTTGTTAGGCGGCCGAGGCTCTTCATCATCATCACTATGCAGCCCCTTGTCTTTATTTTCGGCATTTAACTTGCCTGCCTGCTTGATCACCCAACAATCCATGTTGGTGTGATTGGCCGGCTTTTCGAGGGTGCCATGTATCTGGCACAAGCGGTGGAGTATTCGGTCCAAACTGGATGGGCCCTTAGTATTTCTTTTGAACGGCTTTTTCCACTGACCGGATTTATAGCCTCTGAATCCGGCATTAACTGACGTATCCTCAGCATTGTCGCCGTTAATGCGGCGCTTCTGCTTGTTGCGATGCGACCTGCCACTGCTGTCTCTGGTATCCGAATTACCAGGGTTCTTGGTCATATTGTTGCTACGAGCAAGCGAGCTGTCTTCTCCCGCGCAAAAGCGGGTCATGAGTGTCATGAGCGCTGCCATAGATTTCGGCTTTTCCTGTCGAAGGTGCCGGGCAAGCCACTCGTCACGGATATTGTGCTTGAAGGCTGCTAGGGCCTCTGCGTCCGGACAGTCGACTATTAGATTTTTCTTTGTTAGGAACCGTGTCCAGAATTGCCTGGCCGATTCCTATGGCTGCTGAATTATTTGGCTTAGGTAATCGGCGTCTGGTGGTCGCACATAAGTGCCCTGGAAATTGTCGAGGAATGCGGCTTCCAAGTCCTCCCGATTACTGATTGATTCTGCTGGCAAGCTGTTAAGACAATGCCGAGCTAGTCCTTTAAGCTTGAGTGGGAGGTATTTGATGGCGTGTAGATCATCGCCACGGGCCATGTGGATATGAAGGAGATAATCCTCGATCCATACCACAGGATCTGTTGTGCCATCATATGATTCGATGTTTACGGGTTTGAAACCCTCGGGGATTTGATGATCCATTACTTCATCTGTGAAGCATAGTGGGTGTGCGGCGCCTCTGTACTGGGCTATATCACGACGTAGCTCAAATGAGCTTTGTCTGTTGTGTTCGGCCCTACCGGATTTGCTGTATCCGGCGTGAAGGTTATCATCTCGAGTCGTGGGGCGCCCACGCGATCCGTAGATCGATCTTGTTTGCCTTGCCTTGTCCTCCAATATATCTCGCAGGTCTGGCGTATTTTCCCGTGCCCTGGTATGTTTTGAGCGGCGCCGGGGTGCGGCTTGAGTGGAGGGACGAAAGGCCTCTCTGTCGCGGCCACGAGGTGGCCGGTCGGCCATATCATGTGATGGTGATGTAGGTTTAGGTGCTTCCTCCTCTAATCGGGGTAGCAACCTGTGCTTTGGGTAGCTCTTGGAGGGGCGTTCAAGTTCATACTCTTCGGCCGCAAGGACTTCAGTCCATCTGTCGGCTAGCAAATCTTGATCAGCTCCAAGCTGTTGCTGTTTTTTCTTGAGGCTGCTTGCCGTGGCCATAAGCTTGCGTTGAAAACGCTCTTGCTCGACGGGATCCTCTGGCACGACAAATTCGTCGTCGTCGAGGCTTGCCTCGTCTTCGGAGGGAGACATATATTTATCGTCCTCGACCTCTTTGTCTGCCGCTCTCTCATGAGGGCTGGCTTCTCCATCCTCCTGTGCTGAATCTTGCCGGAGGGGGTTTTGTTCGGCACTCTCCGGAGTATTATTATCTCCCGTGCCGGAATCACCGTATTTTCTTTGGCGGGATTTTGAGCGGTGCCGCTGACACTGGCGCTTAGGCTGTTTCTTGGAGGGGTCATCCTACGCTGTTCCATCGCCATCTCCTTCTTTTGGGGTGTCCGCCATGTATATGTCATATGACGAGGTGGCTTTCCAGTGCCCTATAGGCGCTGGTTCTTGATCGTCTCTTGCATCGGCGTCCATACCATCGATGTCTTCGGAGTCGATGTCGAGCATGTCGGTTAAATCGTCGACAGTGGCTACTAAGTGGGTGGTGGGTGGGCTTTGAATTTCTTCATCGTCCGTATCCCAACCTTGCTGGCCGTAGTCCAGCCAGGGCTCTCCTGATCAAGAGAGAGACTTTAGTGTCTTCAGAATATCGCCGAAAGGCGAGTGCTGAAAGATGTCCGCGGAGGTAAACTCCATGATCGCGCCCAATCGGATTCGATTAGCAGGGGCGCGGAGGGCTCGGAGTCCGAAGGGGAGTCCGACTCCTTGGAGTCACGAGCCTCGCGGAGTGAGGGGCTGGTGTTCGGCTCGATCGCCGTTGGGATCGCAGCCCCCGAGGCGGCGTCCAACCACCCATCCTCGATCGGTGCAGTTGGCCCCGAATTAAGGGTCGAAGCCGATGCGGGTGCGGCCTCCAGGGCACTGTTCGGCGGCAGTGCTAGATCATGTCCGTCGTGACCGTGCGGTGCGCTCGGCAGTGGCTCGAATCCGTCGAAGATCAAGTCCCCACGGATGTCAGCCGTGTAGTTTAAACTTCCAAATCTGACCTAACGGCCAGGGGCATAGCTTTTGATCTGCTCCAAACGGCCAAGCGAATTGGCCCGCAGTGCGAAGCCGCCGAAGACGAAGATCTGTCCGCGGAGAAAGGTCTCACCCTGGACTGTGTCGCTATTGATGATCGGAGGAGCCATTGGGCCGAAAAGTGACGACATAGAGGAACTCTCAATGAAAGCACCAATGTTGGTGTCAAAACCGGCGGATCTCGGGTAGGGGGTCCCGAACTGTGCGTATAGGCGGATGGTAACAGGAGGCAGGGGACACGATGTTTTACCCAGGTTCGGGCCCTCTTGATGGAGGTAAAACCCTACGTCCTGCTTGATTAATACTGATGATATGGGTAGTACAAGAGTAGATCTACCACGAGATCAAGGAGGCTAAACCCTAGAAGCTAGCCTATGGTATGATTGTTGTTCTGTCCTACGGACTAAAACCCTCCGGTTTATATAGACACCGGAGAGGGTTTGGGTTACACAGAGTCGGTTACAATGGTTGGAGATCTACATATCCGTATCGCCAAGCTTGCCTTCCACGCTAAGGAAAGTCCCTTTCGGACACGGGACGAAGTCTTCAATCTTGTATCTTCATAGTCCAGGAGTCCGGCTGAAGGTATAGTCCGGCTATCCGGATACCCCCTAATCCAGGACTCCCTCACTTTCCGTGGAGCTTTATTTCCGGCGTTTTTATATCGTGAAGCATTGCACTTTGGACAGATGTTTTTTTCCGCGTGCTCGTTCCGATATATGATGCAATCATTGATGCATGTGTGATATCTAATATGTGGCAGATCAAGAGGGCACACGATTTTCTTTGCCTCCTCGACACTACTAGGACACAGGCTTCCCGCGGGAAGAACCTTCTTTAGGTACTTCAGAAGCTCATCCAGGCTTGTATCTGTCCATTTGTTTTTTGCCTTCATCTTTAGAAGTTCTAGTGTGAAACTCAAGCGGGTCACCTCGGGATTGCAACCATCATACAAAGGAGTCATCGAGTCTACCTCCAGTTGCGCCAGTTTGGCCTCCTCTCTAGAAGTAGCTCTGTCGCTAGTCGTCTTCTTGCGAAGCAGGTCTCGAACATGCGGGCCCCGCCTGGCTGAACTTAGTAGCAACGAAGACGGAGGCGTGTCCGCGTCTTCTCCTCCTTAAACTGCCTCTTCGTCATCGACATTTCCGAGGCCGTCTTCCTCTTCGGGCACATAATCGGTCATCTCTTCGTCTGGTGGCCCCATGTTGTTATTTCCGGCCCCGTCGATGTCCTCCTCCTCCTCATTATCATCTTCACTTATCCAACGAGTATGTCCATGCATGAAACCATGCATGAGCAGGTGCGCCTTGAATTTACCACCCTGAAAGGGGTCGAGCCTGACTCTTCCTTTGCATTTTCGACACGGACATAAAACATCCTTCAGTCTTTTTTCATGCATGTCATCCACAGTGGATTGCCAGTATCTTTCCACCTTCCTTCCATTGAGTTTCATGATCACCTGCGCGCGAAGCAAATATTTTAAACACGTATATATGCATGCATGGATCAAATTCATACAAAAATTCAGCATGACCTTCCCTAAACATAGGACATATTGAGTTTGCATGCCCGAAATTCGCTGAACGGAATTGAATCGACATTTCGGCAAAACATAGGCAACTCATGTCACTCACATGCCACACACAATTCGGTATATTCATATCGCACATAGTTTTGGTCCTAATCGCAAACACACATATTTCCATTCTTGCACAACTCTTTTTTTGCTCACCTATTTGTCGAGAGGAATATAGAGCACCTTCTTATAATTAGCTAGTAGCTCTAGATAGAGCTATGAGAGGGAGGAGGGAGGGCATTAATGGAGGGGGTGGTGGAGGGGCAAAGAAGAGAAGGGGAGAAGGGGCAAAAGAAAGGAAGAGGAAGGAGGGAGGGCATTAATGGAGGGGGTGGTGGAGGGGCAAAGAAGAGAAGGGGAGGAGGGGCAAAAACAAGTAAGAGAAATGAGGGAGGGCATTAATGGAGGGGGAGGAGGGGAAAAGAAGAGGAGGAAGCATTGATGGACAAGCAAGTGCAAGAGGGAGGGGGGAGAAAGAAAGGGGGAGGAAGAAGAGGGGGGGAAGGTGGCAGATATTTTGGCTGGCGACCATAGTAGTAGCGCTGGGAACCAAAGCGCGCTACTGCTATGTGTGCCAGCCAAAATATCTACTGGTACATAAAACTAGCTATAGCGCTTGCCCAAAAAACACACTACTGGTAAAAGATTACACATAGAAGAAGTAGCAGTAGCGCTTCTGAGTGGCACCGCGCTATTGATATTTTCTTAACAGTAGCGCTTGTTAGGGTACCAACGCTGCTACTATTTTTTGGCCGGGGGTTGTGGCGTGGCTAACTTACCAGTAGCGTGCCCTCTAGAAACCAACACTGCTGCTAAGTTCTACTAGTAGCGCGGTTTGTAACACACGCTACTGCTAATTATCAGTACCGTGGGCTCCAAAACACACGCTACTGGTAAACTTCTATGTATCAGCCTTTTCCTAGTAGTGAGTGCCACGGGACATGCGTGCCGGGCCGACGGGGTGGAGGCTCAGCAACGGGGCGTCCCCATTCCCTCGGTGCCCGACATCGACACGCGCCCCGCTATCTTTGCCGCCGAGGTTGCGTGTAGGCGTCCCTGATGGAGGTGGAGCATGCCCTCCCCCGGTACGCCGCCGACAACCACGCGTCGTGGGTGGCGTACTTCCAGCGCCGGCAGGCGCAGCGGCTGGCGTCCACCAATGAGGCGCCGGTGGGGGATGGCGTCCAGAACAGCGAGGGGCGCCGCGTATGGTGGGGCGTCCCCGGCCGCATGCTCCACGAGTTGCCGGAGTACCTTGAGGGCGGCAGTGACCCGCCGGTGGCAATACCCTGCCGCGGCGGCCGCCCCGGTCCCCCGCCGGAGCGCCAGGCAATGGATGCCCAGGAGGTTCGGCTCCTCCTCGTCTTCCTTCTCTCACTCCTCCTCCCGCTCCTCTTCCCATTCCTCCGGCTCGCCGGCGGTGTTCAGTGTCAAGGCCGAGCCCGCAGCGGAGACGCCGCTCGGCCACGCACCCGTAGTGCCGGCATCGTCATCAACGAGGGCAGCCGGCGCGTCTCCTCCTCGGCTCCTACGCGCTACGTCAAACCGAAGACGGAGTCGGGGCTCGCCGTCGTGAAGACGGAGCCCGGGCTCGCGGCGGCGTCAAGGAGGAGCTGGACGACGCGGCGGCCTTGAAATGGGCGCGTGAAGATTGGGCGCGCACGGAGCTGGAGCGCCAGTGCCGCGCCTACGAGCAGTTCGCCGCTCGACGCCGGGGCTGCGACGAGGGAGGCGTCGTCGTCCTCGACGACAGCAACGATGACGCACCCCCGCCACCAGTCCGCCAGGGCGAGGTGTCCAGCAGGGGCGGCCGCGTCAAGGAGGAGAAGGCCAACGACGACGACGGCGAGGATGGCGGCGACGTCGGCGACTTCGCCGCGCTCAACGACTTCTTCGCCCCTTAAATAGTTGTAGTTGCGGCCTTTTTTAAATAACTTTGTTATGTAATGTCGAATATGTCGAATATATGTCCAGTTTGCCCAACTTTAGCCGAATATTTTGTCCAATTTACCGAACTTTGCCGAATACCCTTTTTTTTTAAAAAGCGTCTAGGGACGGCCCTGGGGCCGGCGGCTGGAAACCCACTCGCCCCCACGCCAATTTTAGCGCCGGCTCGCCCCCAGGCGGCGATTTTACGCGCCCCTTTGGGGGTCGACGGCCGGAGATGCTCTTAGGTGCGCATCGACCACAGTAGACGGATAGTCTCAACCGGATTCGCAGTCGGACACAGGTCATTTCTCCATCATCTCCCATGAGGAACCGGATTCGCAGTCGGACACAGGTCATTTCTCCATCATCTCCCATGAGGAAATTAAAACCACACTGGAGAGCAAGTAAGAGTTATGTTTTGTATCATGTGCTGCAAACGATGACGGCTGTAGAAGAAGAGAAAAGTCATACATGCATGGGAGCCACTTAGGCATGATGGCCCCTGGAATTATCCCGGACAGTACATACGTACAGTCAATGATGCCTAGGGCGGATACCAGTGATAGCTGGGGAGAGGATTCATGGGGTACCATTGTCCATGGCACACCCTATAAGTGCAAAATAATTTGTACACTAATTTCTCTAATAGTTTAATGGTATTTTAGAACTATATTTGTATAAATTATGATAATATTAAGATAAAATTAGTAACATAAAATGTCTTAATTAGTTTACAGAGGGAGTAGTATATTAAATTTATGTAGTCTATACGTTATATCTTTGAAATGTGGCACCGAATGCTAAGACCATAGGTGTGGATCGACCACATTCTAGAAACATAATTTTGACGCAATTCACAGTCGGACACACGTCATTCTCCATCATCTCCCATGTGTAAATTAAAACCACACAAGAGAGCAATTAAGAGTTTTCTTTAGTATGATATGCTGATGGTGTCTGTACAAGAAGAGAAAAGTCATGCACGCATGGGAGCCACTAACGCACGATCTCACTTGGAACTATCCCCCACAGTAGGTAACTACAGTCCGTACAGTATTAGAGGTACACATATAGGCACGCGATCTGGCATTCACTATCTCTCTATAGAATAGCTAGTAAGCCATATATATCTGCTAGTAGTGAGCTAAACTCAACTGTTTGGACGTCCCTGGACCCAAAATCCAATTATTTGCTAAACACCACGTTTTCAACAGGCTATATCCCTATTGATTTTCTGCATAGATCCGCCGCACTGCCTACGGTGGGAGGCTGTCACGACACGTCTGCTGGATATGTGTTCAATTGTCTTGTCCTAGTTTGACCTGATTTTTCGATAAAGGAAATATATTAATATCGTAAATATACCAATTACACCCAGCCTTTGCATCTAGTTTGGCCTGATAGTCTCGTTTCTTGCTGCTTCCAGATTAGTCTCGTTTTTCATTATTTTTCCAAGGCTGCGATCTTCATAGTTTTCTGTCTATTTATTTCTTGTGCTGAGTGACATACAATTTGTGGAAGCCAATAGTGCACCTTGTAGCAATTACTATGTTTTAGGGGGGCTACATAAGGGGTGCATCGGATCGGGGTAAGCTAATTGAAAGTGGAATTCTCTTTTCTTGCGAAAGGAGGACCCACAGAGCTGCCTTTTGCCGTTCCTTCGTAGATCTATAGAAACCCCTGCACATGAAATTCCACTCTCCTCTGTCTCACTCAAGTGAATTAGTTTCGACAGCATTCCATCAATTTTTAGCAACTTTCACTTCCAACTCGATTCACCGTCTACATGCCCTTTACGCCCAGTCATTCCGAAGAACACTTGCCCCCCTCTTAGCGCGGCGGCATTGGGCAGGAATACTACTAGCAGGGCTTATAGGCGGCTAGTTCTTAAAAAATATGTGAGCTATAACCTAGCCTATTGAATCTGGTACGCCCGAAGCACAAAACTAGATAGGTAGCCCTACCTAGGACTAGAAAAGTATTGTATTTTTTCTTTGAGTAAATCTTCCACTCATTCCATCCATTATGGAATATCAGAGCAACGCAAGATTTTTTCCGATAAATGATGGATTTTATTGGCTCAAATGAAGCATCAAGAGGATACATCACACTGAACACACACCCAATCTCTGCATAATTAAGATGCAAACAACCAACCCAACACACACACACACACACACACGTGAAAACACAACGACAACTAGCAAAGTCATAAGCCAAAAGCTATGTGCATCTGTGCAAAAAAGAAAAAGAAACAAGAAATAAGCCCCAAAGCGATCAAATGAACGTTCGACAAACTACAACTGAGACCATATCCGTAGCAACCATTGACACCACATGGATGAAGAGGATCTTCAACAGCAACGCCTTCAAGAACGAAGTGACACTCAAGCGACGCCGTCATTGGATCCAACCACAAAGGCTAGTGTCAAAGTTTTCACCCTGAAGAATCAGTCCGAACATATCCGAGCAATGCATCCAACAAGGTAACGACGTAAAAACATCACCATTGCCATGAATAACAACTCGGGTCTGTCCTAGGCTTTCGCCCCTGAGCTCGACACTGGGTGCACACAACACCACCATCCAAATTTCACATGTGTTGTCTCCACCGCTTTTCCACTATCATAGCAGCTACAATTGGATCACCGCTACTCCACAAACATCCCTCTGCATCAAGTCATCGTCCTTAAATTGTAACCCACCACTGAAGTCATCCACCGCATCAAGAGATAAAAAACCACCGATGTCTCTTTAATGACCCCCGTTGTCGTGGATCTGTAGGAAGTCGCTGCAGAACAATCTACATACGCCACCATATGCCAATCGAATCTAAATCACCTCCACCATCCAGCTCATCGTTGCAACCCCAATAGTCCAGATGCCGCGTGGCCAGACCAGTGACAAGACCACCATTGCCTCAGCGACCACCATGACGGAGCCACCACCACAGATCAAGGGAGGTGGGTGCCGTCGAAGACGAGGGATGGCCTGCATGAGGCATATGTGCGACTGGTCGGAGTTAGGTTGGATCTCAGAAGACATTAGGCGCAGCTCATGGGGAAAACAGCATGCCGCCACCATGGCCACGGCTAGTCCGCTCTGTCCGACACCAGCCGCCGGAGACCATGATGCCATTTTCAGGAGGAGGGGAGGGGAGCACGCAGCGAGGGGGCCGATCTGCCCCACCGCCACCATCCGCCATCGCAGGACCTAGCCGCCGCCGCGGGTCTACCCTGTGCCGCCCACACGGCCACCTCGATAGCACCACCACCAGCACTGGGGATGTTGGCCCGACTCCCAAGCTCTACCGCCTAGACACGTCGTCTGGGGCTGTCATGTCGCACTAGTGGGAGCACTGCCCGCACGAGGTATCTTAGCGCAAGAAAACATGCCCACCACCGCCATCGGCCAAGCAGGCTTTTCCTACCGGCTTCCTCCGGTGGCGGCGGGGGAGTAGATGGAGAGGAGGGAGGTGGCAGCGGCTAGGGTTTCCGCTGGAGCCCCTAGCCCTCGCACATGAGCAACACGGGCATATAGAGAGGATTACGAGCTCACAAATCTCTGACACCGAGGCCACCAATTCTTTTAGGATAATATCATCACAAAGTTTCTTCCTAGCTCGAGCTCCACGGTACCTCTTATCTGGTCCATTGGTTTGCTTTGGGATTTGTGCAGAATAGGAGCATCACGAGCCGCACCGCTGTTCACTGCAGGGTCATTAGCACGAGCTGACCTGTCCTCTCATGCAGGTACTGTAGTCACGTGAGTTGCCAGGGATTGGACTGAAGCAGAGAGAAAGAATCTGCCGCATGCAATAGTTAAAGAGAGGGAGAGAGTTGCGCTGCTTAAAAAAATCAGAACATTTTTTGAAGAAAGAGTTGCATGCACGGGTTGATAGAAAGAGAATAAAGAAATGGAGAGAAGGTTGCATGCAACTGTGTATGCTTTGGTTGTACTGTTCACTGCCAGAGAATAAAGAAATGGAGAGAGAAGTGTTGCATGCATGATGTGACACAAATGAGAGAGTCTCGGACAGAGAGTCAGACGCATGCAACCTCATGTCAAACAGTGGCAGGCCCACCTTTTCTCTCGCAGCAACTCAGAAGTTGACAAACATACACTGTTCGTCCCTGCTAATTACTACAAGACAAATACACTATAGCAGGGAATGGCTCAAATCTCGAGGGAAGACGGATGGACATGATAGAAGGTGCCATGGAGCTCGGGCTACAAAAAACCACTCTCTAATATCATACTCCAATGCGTCTCCCTCCTCCGGCCAAAGAAAAGAGCTTCGCAACTTCTTGATTTTGTTCATTTTATTCTCATACCATTTTACACATGACATATACGGATAATATAACATTAATGATCATAACAGTGCGGTTCCAGTAAATTAACTTTGGCATTCTTTTTAAAAATACATTTGACATTCAATCCCGCATGTTACTCATCGACTCGCTGGATCGCCGGTTATATCATTTGTTGAGGGATTTGGAACATACACAAGGGCAACCTACAAATAGATTTATGGCAGGGAGATAACATGACATTCCATAATACTGGTTCTTTTTTGTTTCTCATGGAGGCATTGCATGAGGGAAACACACATGCCAATACGATGTTCAACTTCAAGCTCAAAAGGTTGTGTGCGGCAGTTAGAAGTTGGTTTTGAAGCAAAAAGGATTTGTCCACGCTTCTCTCAAATAATAATAAGCTGCTCTACTTTCTCAACTCACAAGAAGAGCACATGCTTCTTTCCAATACTGAGTTTGTTCACCGCAAAAACATTTTGGAAAAAAATATATCATTTAGTCTCTCTTGGCTATATTTGATGTAGGCGCGGAGGGCAAAGATGATTAAATTGGTACAACTTGGAGCTAGCGAAAATCTCCCGTTCTTTCACAATGTTGGACCTTGTCACTCCAGAAGTAAGGATATAATGGTATTGGTTTGCAATGGTACACACTATTTCTGAAATTTGTTGTCCTCTCCACCCCCACTATTTGCCCATGGTTTATTTAACGATTCTGTTTTAGTAGAGGGGAACGATATCTTCCACTAAATGAACTTCTATTGAACGTCTGGAATAAATCTAGGAAAGTGTGAGCACTTGAACACACTGTGTGGGATGGTTCCACCACAAAGGACCAGAAGAACTAAGCTGCACTCGGTTCTTGTCTGGCAGAGATCTTATGGCATAAGAAATTCCAAGCTAATTAGATTAGATGGGTACACACTATCGTTCCGTATGGTCAAGCACAAGTTCTGTGTGTGTGTGTGGGGGGGGGGGGGGGGGCTATTTCCCCACACCTATTCACTTTGGTTGCAGAAAACGTGTTTGGAGGCCTTCGAATGAGGTTGCCTCCTACACCCCCATGAGTCACATGGGGAGTAGGGGAGGGAGGGCTGTTTGGCATTGCTGATCAAGCTCACAGAGTTAACTAGATTCTCTAGGCCTTCTTGGAATTTTTTGGGCTCAAGATCAACCACCGCTAAAATCTTTCTAAACTGATTTCCAACAAGTAGGAATTCCCCTTTCTTTATTTGCAACAGTATAGCAATAACACAAAATATTCAACTTATATTTTATTCTAGCATCTACTTGTATGATTTTGGAATTAATAGTAGCTTCTCCTTCCGCCGCACGGTTAGCCCAAAGACCACTGTCATATTAATGTCTTTCATCTCAACCCCTGGAGGCAATTCCCATTCAAAATGGTACATGAGGTTTGCCAACATAAGCTCAAAATTGGCAATCACGAGGTTTATGCCAGGGCACATCCTTCGTCCTGACCCAAATGGCAAGAACTGGAAATCATTCCCCTTGAAATTGACATCCACATCACTATCTTCATATATAAATCTTTCAGGTATGAACTCTTCTGCATCCCCCCAAGAGCTGGAGTCCCTGCCAATGGCCCATACATTGACTAAGACATGTGTGCCAGCAGCAACCATATACCCATCAATGTTGCAGTCAGCCATGGCAAGGTGTGGAGCAAGGATAGGCGCAACAGGATACACCCGGAGTGACTCCTTCATGACTGCTCTTAAGTACGTCATCTTGTTTATGTCGGTTTCGGTTATACTTTCTTGTCCCCGGGGTACGATACTCCTCACTTCATCTTGTAGCTACCCCAATAGGCATGGCTTCCTCATCAACTCGGCCAAGGTGAATTCGAGAGTGTTAGATAACGTGTCTGTTGAAGCGAAAAATACATCCTGTGGATATTAATTAATTAGGTCACTATCAGATATACATAAATCAACATATATAATTTGGTAGGTATCATTTGTACTTACTGTTAGGAGAGCTTTCATTCGCTCTCTTGTGAGACCATACTCATGCTGAACAGACAACAAAATATCTATGAAATCTCCATCCTTGTTATCAACTGTTGACTTGTCCATGCTCACACGTTCATCGATTAACTTATCCAGCAAATAGGCCCATCTACGCCTCACTCTCTCAGCCTTTGCACAAACCAGACTCTTAAGCACTCCAACTCTTGCCAATGTTGGGAAGTACTCCTCCAAGTTGAAACCTCCTAATATTCGTGAGGTATCGTCTATGAGGTCTCGAAGTAGCTTGCTCTGTCCTTCTTTCCGAAAGGACTCTCCCAACACGATCCGACATGCCATATCATACGTGAATGACTTCAGAAGCCTACTCATGTCCACTACAACACCTCCTGCAGCGGCCTCGTTAATCTTGGTCATCACCATGTTCACCTATGATGACATGCATCTTAAAGTATGAGACTAGCTAACATTTATGACATTATTAGGGGAGGGCACATGGCAGTCAATTTTTTAATTTCATTTGTGATGTAGTGTAGTAAAAATTGTTATAACAATAAGGATAAGTTTTTGATAACAAAATTACCAACGAGTTTCGACAGTAGAAAACAATTTAAGAAATTGGGAGATATGTGATGGTAAAACACTGATTAACAAAAAATATCTCACTACCATTTTTTTAGAAATGTAGAATCTCCTAATTAGTGGATGTTGTCTATCCATGGATTTATTTAGAAGACCATCTTGTAGGCCCTAACCTCTTTTCTAGATTGTCGCCACTGTTGAGTAGGATGAGGTTCTCCTTGATGGATTTGTAAAGCCATGACCTTTATTCTCCCTATTTCACAAAGAACCACCTTTGTTGTCATAGTGGCCATTTTGTCATCCAACATTGCCTATTCCTAGAACCTCCTTGTAGTGTACCACTTCACCAGCTCTTGTGCTTTGCCCCTAAACTATGGTAGTTTTGGTGAGAACACGCTCCCCTACCCTATGTTAAAAAAATGACTATTCACCCCCTCGTGCGGTCTCTCCCACTGGCCCTTGTAATCTCATCAACTGATTTAAAATATTGATAGCTTTTGTGTTGTAAACTACAATTTTGGAGGGATTTTCCTGTATTGTAACACGGAAGTCTCCTCCGCCCCTTCGTAAGAACAAGGGGTAGTACAAGAATAATGACTTGTTGTCTATCAACTACGCCTTTCAAACTGATCTTAAGCCTCGACTCACCCTCCGTGGAGGAACCTCACGGGGGAAATTAACCTTGTGTTTTTGGGGACTTGGAGATGCATTGCATGAAAACTAGACTGTCTATTCACAAGTTAACTTGTGTTATTACATCGGGGAATTGGAGAAGGTTAACAGGAAAACTGGACTGTCTATTCAAAAGTTAACTTGTATTAGAACATGACACTCGTGGTAAGCAATCCAAACTCGATGAGAAAAGGTTAACTTGTATTATTGCATCTCAAAACCTAGGAGTATCTCAATTATAAAATACATAAAACATGGTCTCATGTCTCCTCCGAGGAAATTCTCCATTGCAATGGAAGAAAAAACACCTATATAAGTGATCCATCCATGCGCTACCGGCTTAAGTACCCCCTCTCAACCCCTCACCATCACTTCTTTTTCAAAAAGGCAAAAGAAACATATCCGCCACCCCGTGCCAATTCTCCACTGGCCCTCCACACATCGTGCTGTCAACAACTATTCAGAAGAAATGTGTTCTACACTATGGACGGCTAGCAACCAATGGACGGCTAGCAATAAAACTAGACTTTCTACTTACAAGTTGTCTGAAATCATTTTGAACATCGCATTCCCAAGCATTTCGACGAATATGCTTCACTCATATTCTAGATTTGTCCAAAGTCCAACATTTTTAAGTTTAACAAAGTCTATAAAAATATATGAACATCTACAGCGCTAAACTAGATTGATCATCAAACGTATTTCCATACTATATGTTGCAGATATTAGCACATTTCCCTTTAGATGAGGTCATATATTAGCACATTTCCCTTTAGATGAGTTTATTAGCACATTTCCCTTTAGATGAGTTTGACTTAGAACAAAATCAGCACAAATAATTTGGGGAGAGAGAGAGAGAGAGAGAGAGAGAGAGAGAGAGAGAGAGAGAGAGAGAGAGAGAGAGAGAGAGAGGGTTATAAAAAGAAACTTGCAGTAACATTCACAATTATAGTTTCAGGTGTGCAGACAAAGATATTCATATTTCGACCAAGCACCACGTGAAAACTGCGAGATCATTAAAATTACCTCCTCCATGGCGGCGTTGCGGGAAGATTGCACCTTTTTTAAACTCAACATGTGAGTGGTGACGAGCTTCCTTGCCTGGCGCCAGTGCTCGTCATATGGTGCAAAGGCGATGTCGGACGAGCCATACATGAGGATTTCCGAGACCATGGAGCGGGGCCGCGAGGCGAAGACATGGTCGTGCGTGCGCAGAACCTCCTTTGCGGCACGCGGGGATGACACAACAAGTGTCGGCACGGCTCCAAGACGGAGGAACATGACGTCAGGACCATGCTTCTTGGCGAGGCTGCGGAGGGAGACGTGCGGGAGGGAGCCGAGGAGGTGCAGGTGCCCAATGATGGGCAGTCCCGGTGGAGAAGGCTGGTGGCGGTTTTCGTGCTGCTGCCTTCTTCCTGTCTTACCAGTCATAGTGAACCAATAATTCACAAACAAGAGGAAGAGCGGGAAGAGGAACAGAAACCATGGCAGTGGAAGCATCTCTAGCATGAGGAGACCTGCCATGGAGCTCTGCCGGCGAAATTGTTCTTCTCAACCAGCTTAGTTTAACATCACAAGCTCGATCAGTTGCTTATAAGCTAGCCAGGCAGAGTAAAACGACAGAATTAAGCTCTGTGGTGCACTCAACTAGTAGCAGTTAGTTAGGGGAAACGTAGCTTTCATTCCTAAGAAACAGACAAGGCAGTCTTTGACTCTTGGTTAGGTGTTTTATGAACTTTTTGCCCCCCCTCAGAAAAAATGTGAAAAATACCAACATCATGGGCAAGACAACTGCAACCCGTTATTTGGTAGACTCGATAGGTCTTTTTTCTTCAGGCAATAACGAATGCACAGGTTGTTATTCATGGTCTGTTCCGGCAGGCAAAACATGGAGTTGTAATCACCAGCGATTCCATCGCAAATACGCCGCTCCGTTGGCAGTTATAAATGAATTACGTACCTTTATTTTCGGAAGCGTCGAACCCTTTGTCTCAGATCATGTCATATGTTTATACTCTGATCAAAACCATAGGTAAATTAAATGGAGAGGTTTACAAGTCGTGAAGATCTGCCGGGTACAACTAAATCCATCTCTAACTGATCCTTTATAATTTAGATGATCAAACCATCTCCTAGCCTTTACAGAAGTATATTTGCTCCTTAAAAAGGGTTATGTTTTTAGGCATCGTATTAAACTTCACTACTCAATTATTTTATTAAATAATATTTTGGTCACATACTTCACTAGTTTTTTTGCTAAGAGAACTAATAGAAAGAAAACCACAAGAAAAATTACACACATCAATAGAAACACCAATTCCTTCACTGCTCCTACTAGTCTGGTCAATGTTCTTACGGCTGGCTATCTGAGGCTGGTAAGCGGCGTCGGGATGGCGGAGGACGGGACAACGCCCGCATCGAAGAGATGGAGCCTTGCATCACTTAATTAATTTGATTGAATCATTAGGATAAAAACGAATAGATGACTAAACCCATAACAAAGAACTACCAATCTGTCCTTCAGCAAAAATCCGGAGTTGGCCCACAAAAAAAATTTGCGAGAAACTTTTGATCTATTCATCTTCAATCATGATAACACCAGAAATAATAAAAATTACATAGAACACCTTGCGACGACTACAAGCACTGAAGCGAGCCAAAGGCGCGCCGCCGCCGTCGCCCCTCCCTTGCTAGAACCGGGCAAAACTTGTTACAATAGACAGTTGGAAAGTCGTCGTGCTAAGGCTCCATGGGACCAGCGCACCAGAACAACAACCGCCGCCGATGAAAAGTAGTGTAGATCGAAAGGATCCAACCTGAACACACACGAAAGTAAACGAATGACGACCATATTCGAGTAGGTCCAAGAAAGACAAATCCACTGGACACACATCTTCACATGGCCATCAACGATGCCAGACACACCATCGGAAAGTGGCTAGACAGGGAGAATCGTATTTCATTTTCAGAGAGCCGCCACCGTCTTACCTTCCTAAGAAGGACACCAACACTAACATAATTTAAGGAAACGTCTAAAAACGGTGCCCTCTGGCTCGCAAGCGCCGGAAGCCACCGCGCCCCCATGGCCCTAAGGCCATCTGAGATGACGTGGATCGGTGGCACCCTAAGTATTTTTGGGAGATGTGCCAGGAGGCGGCGGCGGCTGCATGGAGTCGCTATGCATTTTAAGTGTGGGTTGACGTTGGTGGAGTCGGCCCATATTGACCCTTTGATCAACTAAATACTACCCATCATATTAGATAGTACCATGTACCATAAAAATTCTCAATTTTAAATGTACTAATTATAATCACGGTACACCTTGTGTATAATCCTCGGATAATTAGCTACTGTTTTGAATGGCAGAAGTGATCGTCGTACGTAACTTTTCGAAATAGACTTTCTCTATGCTCTATAAATAAAGCACCAGCCCATGCCCAGCGTTATCCAAGTGCACCGAGAGGATAAATCTACTAGGGTAACAACATAAACATGTCCAAAAGCACAAAAGCGCAGAAACAAGAGATATAAGACACCTCGGTGGAGATGTGTTAACTGCTAGGAGACGATGAAAATGAATAGAGATTAGAATTTTCTTGCAAAAAAATTAAAAATTGCCAGGAGACGCTGAGAGCTGACGGCCGACCATCTAATACCCAGCCGGGGCATGTCCAGCTGACTACAGAGCGGCCATCACTGCTCTATAAAGACCAATAATAACTTAAAAAAAAAAACAGAGGCGTCGGTCGGACGCAATTTCACAGTCGCCGGCGTGGAAAGAATGTGTTTTGTGGTTGTAGGAAGTTGCCACACACTTCCTCGATATGCATCTGGATTCTCCATCGCCATTGAGGAAACAGTGGTATGCAACCACGGCGTTCTCTCGCTGCATGTATCACACCATCGATCGAAGCATCAATGAAAATTTGTCTCTCTCCTGCTTTCTTTGAGAGAAATGCATCTTCCGTTATGCTAAGCGATGGAAAAAGGGACAAATTAAGGCAGGCACTGATCGGGACTCACGGCCAACCATTAGCATGTCCGCTAGCTAGCTAGCTGTGCTGTGCTCCAGACGAGACGACACGAGACGAGACTGCCGCTGGACAATGAAGAGACTGGTCAAGGCGACGAGGATCGCACGTGCATCTCGTGCAATCGTGCGAGTTGAATAGTCGTCGAGACGAAAGGAGCGGGTTAATTGCGTATCATGTGCTAGCTGTGGCTAATGAGCAAGGACGATCCATCCATAGTAGTAAGAGGCTAGCCCCTACAACGGGACGTTCGTAGGTTGTTTGCCACGGATGCATGTGAGCTTAGCATGACCATTTGTTTATCGGGTTTTGCTAAATAGATTATCAGGCAACTGTTAAATTTTTATGTTGCTTCAGTCAATTTTGGCCACCGAGGTGTTTAATCTTCAGGGAGGTACCACCGTCTCGTCTTCCTAAACAGTACAGAAACCCTAACAAAACTCAAAGAAACATAAAAATACGAAGCCCTTCTGTCGGCAAGGTCCGGGATCCACCGCGTCTACGGCGGGCATCCATGGCCCTAAGGCCACCAGAGACGAGGCGGACCGACGGCAACGATGGCAGGAGACAGAGGAACCCTGATCTTTCTTGAGGAGGAGGACAAGAAACTTTTAGCTATTTTTGGACACATGGCAAAACAAGTTTGACCGGTAACTCTTAATACCCTACACATTTGGCAAAGTCATACTCCCTCTTTTCCTAAATGTAAGTTCTTTTAGAGATTTCAATACATATTAAATATTGAGCAAAATGAGTGAATCTACACTCTAAAATGAGTCTATATACGTCTGTATGTAGTTCTTATTGAAATCTCTAAAAGGTCTTATATTAAGAAACGGAGGGAGTCAACCGAAAATGTTGTATTGTTTTTGCACACATAGCAGCCCAGCTTCCTCTGTAGCCTGTTGTGCCCTTTCCTTCCCCCTTAGATCCAAAATTCACTCCACGCATCGACCTCCCTGCTCGCTTGGTTGTGGTTGCCTTCCGTCACTCTGCATCAGCAGGTTCCTCCTCCGGCCCCTTGGCTGCCGGATGTGGCTGCTGGCCCTTGTGGACAGGTTGGCGATTGAAAAAAATTGGGCTGGCGGGGCGTCCACTCACGGCCAGTTCTGGCTTCCCCAACTTGCCTGTTGCAAGCTATACGGTGGGGTTTGCTTCTCTCCATAGGGGTGTAGTGGCTTCAGATGGTAGTGCTGGTGATCAAGATCTGATCGGCCGGATGGCGGTGCCTGCATGCAAAACTATGCTACAGTGACCTCCTACGGCTCCATGACGGCGGTGGTCAGCGCAAGGTCTTTGGAGAGGGTTCATCTCTCAGATCCGGTGGTTGATTTCAGATGTGAGACACAAACTATGGTCAAAGGCTTGACACAAAGGGATGGTGTTTCAGCCGCGGTGGTCGCACATCACATGTAGCTGCTGGGATCGCGGATAAATGGTGGCAACAATACAAAAGTGACTTTGATGATGGTGCAATGTGCACTCGGTCTGGAGCTCCGGGGTGAAAGCTTAGGTCTGACCCGTGTTGGTTATACCTAGTAATGGCAACATTTTTTTTGCGTCGTTACCTTTTTGAAGGCATTGCTCGGATATGGTCCGACTGATTCTTCGGAGTGAAAACCTAGTTTCTGGCCTTGATGGTTGCATCCGGTGACGGTGACTGCGTCAACGTCGCTCCCTTCTTGATAAGTACTCGTGCTCTTTTCAGACAAATGCTTTGAGACAAGAGAATTTATAGTCACTTTAGCAAAAAAAATAGTAAAGATAAATTTTTTCTTTTCGTTGATATTAGAGCTCCATGACTCGCTGCCAATATTGGTGTTTAGATATCATTCTTTCTGTAGATAATAAACATGTAGATATGAAGATTAATTTGCGACAACAGTTAAAGTAATATATAGATTAATATTCATGTAAGCCATATGAAATTACTTATGTCCTGTATTTAGTAAAAAAAATGATCGCATATTTCATATTTTCCAATATTTATATTTATACCAAGTATTGTGTCCATTGCAATTTTCTTATCTTAAATATGTATAAATACACTATGCCAAAAGTTCTTCAATTTATCTACCATCATGTTTATAGAAGACCACAAAAGCAACACGTGGGGTATCATCTAGTGTAAGAAAGTTCTCAATGCTTTGTATGGCATTTTTCTCAGACAAAAAGCTTCTAGAAGACCACAAAAAAGTGGCTCAAAAGAAATAGTAGTAAAATTTCGGTATGCGTCCCACGATTTTCATTGTGGTATCTGTTCCATTGATAATTGGGTTTCTCTTTAATTGCTTCCCCAAAGCAGCTGAAAATATATCAACACAGTAAGGGTAAGGAAATTGCACAAACAACCAACTATTGGAGCTGATTTTCCAAAGAACACCTAATCTACAGTTTTGTTGTAATCCATTGCAGTTAGGTCTAATCCAGAATTTACGGACGTTGACATGATTCTCGTTAATTTGGTCCCACTTGTAAGTGAAGGTGTGGCAAAAAAAAACGCCCTGCCAGCCGACCAACTAAATCTGTCAATATCTCCACGACATTTGGTCCAGTTGAGCTGAACTTTTCCAAGGTCAGTATTGAGTACATGTACGGTCTACTGATTTTATTTGCCTTTCTCTTAAAACATTAGACTTGGAAAAAAATTGAATAAGCAAAATGAATTTTCCATGTTGATGCGGCTGGTTTTCTTTGCCAAATGTGCACTTACAAGTGGGACCCACCCACCAAAAATTATAGCAACGTACCTAAACGCTGGATTAGACCTAGCTAGCTGCAATGGATTATACTAACCACCGTAAGGTTTAGATTTGAACGACGTGCAAGCAACAGCTTGGTGAGTGTGTCTGCAACTTGATCTACGGAAGACATCAACCACTCCCATGTCCATTTTATCTCTAACAAATTGGAAATCAGCCTCAAATGTGTTTTGTACTGGCATAGAACAGATGGTTGACCGTGGGATACATCGTGCACATGCAATCACACCATAACCCGGGGACGCTAACCCACAATTCGTTCTGCAAGAACTGCAACCAGGTCATCTTGGTAGTATTGATTGCCAAAAGCCTTGTACTCTGCTTGTGTGGATGATCGTGAAACACCGTGAGCTAATTTCTCACACTCCATAAGATGAGGTTGAGTCCTGAGAGTGGACTACGCAGGCTAGGGTCAGGAGGCGTAGATAGCGTTAACTCAATTCATCTGTGAAGTACTTCCTCCATTTTTATATACAAGGCCACAAACTCAAATTACAGGTACGAATGTAAAATTTAATACATGTTTTGCATCTCAATTTTTTCTCATTTATTGGGATCATTAATACTCCGCATGCATGGAAGAGAACTGAATGGAGGAAGTAGCTGAGTGTCATTATGACTGCATGCGTACAATTATTAAACAAGTTGCTAGTACGATGAAACATCATTAATTTTTGCCTCGATTACTGTTGGTGGCCTTATATAAATGTGAAATGTATATTTCATAGTGGTCTTGTATAAGTAAATGGAGGGAGTATCTAAATACCGGGAAAATAATTCAGTGAACCACCCAAAGGTAGTCTAAGGACGCACGTCCATTGGCTGATCTAGAATCTTAGTTATGGGATGGCACATTTTACCTATACTTTTTTTACGGAAAAAACTTTCAATCTATTCATCAACTATGGTGGCAGTGTAAGGAACACCAGAAGAAAAAAATTACATCCAGGTCCTTAATCCACCTAGCGACGACTACAATCACTCGAGCGAGCATTATAATCCCGATATATTGGTTCAAAATTTGGTCTAAACATCATTTTAATTCCAATAAATAGTTCCAACCTAGCATTAACTTTGAATAACTAGTGTTAATGATCACTATCACCGACACTGACACGGACACTGACCGGTGTGTTCTCCATGGCTAGGTAATCACATGAAAATGTGCCAAAATCTGAGACAGAGACGCACGGCCAACCTCAGCCCGTCTTCTAGCTTGCTGCGATGATCATCGTCAGTCCGTGACGGACACTGGCACTGGCCGGTCCGTGTTGTCCTCCATGGCTACGAACGCATGATGACGTGCTGCAGGCAGACACCTACTTAGGTGGCCCGCTAGTGTTGTAAGGGCGTTTGATTTTTTGTCGAGAGCACGTACGTACTCCTAATTAGGTGGCCCGCTAGTGTTCGTGGACGACAACGTCTCCGGGTCCACGCTATGCAGAGACGGACAACGACCATTGACACTGGTCCAAGCGCATGTTCGGAAAGACAGCGTGTGTGGGACGTGTGAAAGCAACGACATTGGCACAGTCTGGACGTTGAATTGTCATCGAGGACACGTACATGGTTGTCACAGTGGAAAAACCTGAGACTGGGACGCATGGCCAACTTTAGCCCGTCTTCTAGCATGCTGCGATTATCACAGGAACGGACAGATGTGCATGTCTCGGTACGCGTCATCATGTGTACCAGCAGAGGGGAGAAGAGTCAAGGCAACGACACCCGCCTAAATTAGGTGGCTTGTGTTCGTGGAAGAGAACTCGTTCGGCTCCACGCGCTGCGCAGAGACGGACAACGACGATGGGAACAATAATCGTACGCCTAAATTCGCTGGTCCAAGGGCATATACGGAAAGACAACGAAGCGTGAAAACGAGCATGATGTGCTGTGTTGCTTTGCGTGTGTGGATGAGAGCGTCTCGGGCTCGGGCTACACACTGAAAACACAGAGGCTAACCCACATGAACGATGCCCATGAAGGATACCTGTTTTGAACGGTCCAACAAGATAGTACCATGTTAGAGCATCTCTAATAGCATGTGTATATTTGCATACCTGCGAAGGGGCATGTAGCTTAGTGGTTGCAGTGACCTTAGTAGCACCCCAGGTCCTGGGTTCGACTCCCGGTGGGAGCGGATTTAAACAGGCTTGGGCAAAAATTTCTAGAATAAAAGGACTGTGGGGCTGTTGCTCTACAGTAAATAGTCAAAAAAAATGGTTTAAAAAGATTTTTTTTATATACACGTCCAGTTTTGCATTAGGACATCTATATACAGGGACCATGACAGGTGGGCCGTCGCTGGGAAAGGAAGAAATCATGACTGCAGCTGAGTTTAGACGACGCCTTCACAATGTTCAGGCGTGGACATTGTCGAGGTCGATTTAGAGGATGTGTATATTTGGATGACCATATAGACAAGCTATTGGAGATGCTCTTATTTGTCACGAATGCATGTCTGAAACTTTTTATATGTTTGCCAATTTTGGATTCACCTTTTGCAATTCTAATGCATCAAATAGCTCATGTCAAGTCTAAATTAAGTTCCCAATATCTAAATTAGCAACACATCAATCATCACCTTGATTTCCGAAGGCCCTGCTCTTCTAATCATCACCTTTTGCAATTCTAATGCATCAAATAGCTCATGTCAAGTCTAAATTAAGTTCCCAATATCTAAATTAGCAACACATCAATCATCACCTTGATTTCCGAAGGCCCTGCTCTTCTAATCCCTAATGATTTCATGTCAATATCTTTTTCAAAGTGTTTTGAAGATCATTACATATGTTGTGGCTTATAGACTTCAGAAACTTAATTCTATGGCTAGTGTGAATTCTGTATGCTTTTCTCGTATAGAAGTCTATTCCAGATTGTTTGCCCTTTTATTTTGAATACCTTTTCCCATGTTATAAATCTAACAGAGAGGTTCTAGCTGTAAAGCTGATTTTGAGAAGCCTTTTCATCAAATTTAACACAATGCCATTTCTTAAATCCTACATCCTGGTTCCTCTTTTGTGTTGCTCAACGGAGTTGTATGACAGAAATTTTAATATAAAGAGTTGTGAGGCATGCGGATCCCCTTTCCACTTTGTTCTTGGTGTTGACCTCCTGCATTCTATAAACTAGCTAGTCTAGATTAGTACTATCGAGTCGGACGTGGCTGTTCTAATCCGGCGCTCATATGAGCTCGGGTGAACAATGAAATCAAAAGAAATGAAAAAAAATTGTTGACTTGTAGAATTTCATCACCATGTGACATCTGTGGAAATTGTGGGAAAAAAAGAACCGATGCTCAAAAATGTTATTTTCAAACACAATTTGGAGCATTGGTTTTTTGCGACAATTTCTACGAATGTCATATGGTGATTAAATTTTGCAAACCAACAAAAAAATTGCCAATATTTCAGAAGAATTTTTTGTTTTTTTTTCATTTTTTACTGTCTACCCGAGGTCACAAGAGCTCGGGCTTAGAACAACACTTTCGTGTCATCTTCCCCAATCATACACAATAGCGATAAACAAATGCGCCAGCATCACACATAGTTGGAGAATTAAACCGGGTGCCCCAGGTCGAACCATGTGCGATGTAGAATTCATCGCACACGCATGGTTAACTCCAACTTTGGAAAATGACATCCATAGGGTTCCAACAAATAAATCATCTGCAATGCATCATGAATGAGCTCTTTGTGTGCGATGATATGCACACTATCAATATAAGTTAACCGTGTGGGTGTAATTGGCTTCATCGCACACAATTCTTATGTATGAAATGTGTGTGATATCATACACATGATTACTAAGGCATGCATTTCTACTATCTAACTATTGTCGCACACGGGGGTGAAAACCGAACCGTGTGTGTACACATCGCCTCGTTGTCGTCTCTCACATCTTGTCAGAGTTTCCCACTGGTATGGTGGTCTCCTTGCCTCCTGACTACACACAACTCGCAGATAACCATGCGTCGGGCTGCTTAGATCTAGATTGGAGGCCCATTTTTGCAAGCCACTCATCCCCTAGCTCACCGCCACCACATATACATCTTCCTCTGCCCTTATCTCAATGATGTCTAGCCCCAGAGAACCCGCGAAGTTGACGACGGAACAGCCGTGCAGCCTCCTACTAGCCAGTGGGGTGGCCTTCTTCCACTATGGTTAAGAACCGACATTGTGGGCGCGACACAATATACCACTCATCCTATGTTGGAGCCGAGGCACCTTTGCTGCTGCGGCACAAGCTCCTTCTCCGCCCGCACCACAGATTGGGCGAAGCGGGCCGTGGCCACCATGCCAGAGAACCTATTGTAGCACGTTTTGAGTTGGACACGCTGAGCACCATAGCCACATCCGTCGATGAGCTTTGCTTCTACCTGTACATGCACGCCACGGAGGACAACTGAATGATGCACAATCCGGCAAAGAAGACGATGCCACCCTTGCCAACGAGGAGCCATCTCGATTGGAGGGCAAGCGAGCTAAGCAATGGCTGTAGAAGCGGCATAGGTTGTGCAGCGGTTGCAGGAGCAGCAGCCAACGAGTCACCCGCTGCGGACATCCTTGTGTCTATGTCCTTTACCTTCTCCTGAGTTCATGATCACCATGATGACGACACGGTATTTTTATGCATGTACACGTATATGCTAGTCCATTAATTAGCTAAGTGCTCTTCAGTTTAACGGTTGTGATAAGTTAGTGATGTTTAAGTTCCAATTTTATCAGTTCATATGTATGTGAGTTTTTTGTAAATAGAATGAATAAACTACGACTTTTGAGCATGAACAAAATTAATTTTCAATGTCATCTTCAAGGTTTATTTTCTTTTGACTAACTATTGAGAGGGAAAACCCCCACTGTCCATTCTTAAAAAAAAGACAAAAAAGCCAAACTGTAGAAGTTACATGGAGAAAACAAGATAACGGAGAACAACTACCTACCTCAAGATGGCAACGGGAATGAAAGCCGTCAGGTTTTGCATGCCCAAACCCGTTGTTGGTGTCAAAACCGGCAGACCTCGGGGTAGGGGGTCCCGAGCTGTGGATCGGTGATCAATGGATAACAGGAGACGACGAACACAGTGTTTACCAAGGTTCAGGTCATCTCGAGGACGTAAAACCTTACGTCCTGCTCGGTAATATTGAAAGTATGGACGAGTTCACAGAGTAGATCTACCTCGAGATCAGTATAAGCTAAATCCTAAGGCTATGGGGTGGTGAATATGTCTATTCCTATGACTAAAATGCTCGGTTTATATAGACACCGGTAGGGTTAGGGTTACTGAAGATAGATTACAACAAGAAGTAAAGCGATCTTGTACATCCTTGACTTGGAGGTTACACCACGGCTTCTCAGTCCTTCGGTCATCACACGGCTCCACCAATCCGGCCCAGGTACAATGGGCCATTGCCCCGAGGACCCCTTAGTCCATGACTCCCTCATTAGCCCCCAAACTAGCCTCCAACGCCGAGAGTCATCTTCTGGAATCTTCACTTCATTGTCTTGCGAGACAAGTTCCTTCAATCTATTTGAAGTTATGCGAATTCTACCAAACAAGATCCGGAACCCGATCTAATGTACTCAGGTCCGAATAGTCGCAGGATTCTAAGATCCGAATACATCTCGGATTTGAGGTGGGACCACCGAAGCTTTAATGCCGTTCCTCAGGGTAAGAACCTTCCACGCTTTTCAGAGAGAGCGTGGCCCAATGCCGTCATCCTTTCGACTTGACGATTGGACGCCTATTTATAGATCCAAAGGCATTAAGAGCAGTTATCTCTCGAGCCCTTTTGCCAAGAGTCTCACCCAAGCAAAAATCCAACGCCATGGCTGACACCCCAGGTACATCCTCGCATCCTCACGGCCCGCTTCCAAGCGATTGGCCAAGTTGTTCAGTCTCGCAAATCTACTTGGTCGCTTGCAGAGACATCGTTTTCTTACTTTGGCCGAGCTGGTCCCGGTTCGCGCTGGTCTCATCTCCATTGATGGTCGTGCCCTCGCTGAGAACTCCCCATCCCCAAACAAGGGGGAGAGAGTATGTCTCGTACCTTCCTTTTAAGAGGTTTGGGTTTCCCTATTCATCCCCTTCCATGGGGTTTACTAGAGTTCTATGGGATCCAGCTCCACCACCTCATCCCAGGGTCTATATTGCATATTTCTGGCTTCGTAGCCTTGTGCGAGATATTTCTATGTTGCGAGCCCCACTTTGCATTGACTTGTGTAGGAAATATTTCTGTCTTGTCCCTCACCTCCAGGAGGGATCTATATTTGAGGTGGGCGGCGCCGAGGTATGGCGAATAGCATGGACGGGGTACCCAGTCGGCACCGCCAGAAAGATCCCGAAGAATGGGCTTCAGAGTGGTTTTACATCAAAGGCGTTACCCTTACTGATCCAATTCGGCAAGGGCTACCCGAATATTCAAATGATCCGCCCATAAAGCGGTACAACTGGCGGCCTTGAGGTCATTCTCATCAAGACAGCGAAGAACTGCTCGCACTATCGACCAAGATCAAGCTGCTAACCCACAGTCAGCTGATCATGGTTGAAGTTATGGCCATTGCCATTACCCGATGCGTGCAACCCCTCCAACAACGGGCTCACCCTTTATGGTGCTATAACGGGACCGATGACGTGACACGCCACCAGCGGAAAGGGCCAGACAACAATGCGGCCCTTGCGAAAATACTGGCCGACCTCTTCAAGGGAGACGAAGCAGAGTTCGCTCGTATGAGCATTCGGGAAGGCTATTCCGGGTACAACCCGGCAGACTGGATAAGCCACAATTCATTGTTTCGGGTCCGCACACCACACCAAATTCTTACTGGTCGCCATTTTAACAGGGATGAAGGCGTCAGGTCGAGTCCATCAGATGCCCTCCTCCTCAACCAGAGAATCACTCTCGCGAGGGCGATCTAGGGTATCATGATGACCTAGAGACGTCAATCAAATTTGAAGATGGGGTGTTCTATGAGGAGGGCCTTGATGGCAGTAAACTGGCCGTAACAGCCGATCACCCAGGGGCTCTACCTTCTTCCACGGTAAGTGAAAAGAAGACCTCTTACCAAACAAGGCGCTCGTCTTGAACTACCCCCCACATGCTGAATTTTACTCACAAGGGTCGCCGCACTTCACGTAAGAATGTTTCAGGAGGAGCACGGACCGCACCAGCTTCGGCCCTTGGCAGGAGATCGAAGCGAAAAGCTTGCGCCGAGGTAGAGGCACCCGCCCCTTCGGCCCAGAGGTAACCTATTTCGGAATTGCCACGAGGATCACCTTTGTCATTTATTTACTAAAGCGCACTCAACCTTGCAGAAGGCGTGTGCCTTTACATCAATCCGAAGGTTTCCCAGATGCGCCGAACCGCAGCTCTGGACCCCAGTCCTCGGCACGGGCCAAAGCCCCCTCCGAATATGCGGCGGCGGCCGTGCCTCCGCCAGACTCCGATGATGTTTTGGTCACCAATTCTAAAGTCGAGAGTGTAATGAACCATCGCTGCTGGAGGGAGACTTTTGCGCCATACTGCCTTAGCCGAACATAAGTTTAATGCGTTAATTCGGTGGACGCATACCTTGGAGCGGCCCGGACAGGCCTTGAAGGGATTTCCAGTCTGTTTGCCGCCAAGGTGCAAGTATATAGCTTAAGAGCGAGTTCCCTAGCTAAATAGCCCCCAATCCTTAAGTCGGGCGGGACGGTCAAATTAAGGATTTCTAAAGATGTGATTTTGTAGGCCGCAAGAGAGCATAGCAAAAATCTGGCCGAAGAGCATGGGGTCAGCCGGACACAGTTGGTCGACACCAAGGCCGAACTAGATGCGGCTCGAAAAGCTGGTAGCGATAAATCCGGTAAGTGAGAAGATCCGCTTCCCAGCTAGGGGAAGAGTTATATGGTGTATTTATGTATTCACCCTATTGTCGTCATGCAGCCATGGATGCCACGACTGATTTGCGCAAGGAGCTTGAGGCTGGTAAGTGTGTGTTGTCGCGGAGTCATGAAGAGAAAAATGAGCTCAAGGCGGAGAATAAACGGCAAGCCGAGGAAATTAAAAGTTTAAAGACTTAGTTGGCACAAGCCTTGGAGGATAACCAGAAGCTAAAAGGCAGCATATACGATAAGCGTTGATCATACCGCGCTGTTGGCCGTGTCGTTGATGTGTTAATGATGATGTGCAACACTTGCGTGTTATAGGCCTCCTAACTGGGCGACCTGAGGGAGAAATAGGCACTTATGACGGGAACCTATTAAAGGATATCTCGAAGACCTGTGAGAAGGCCCGGAGAGCCCTGAAGAGCATGGCGAAGGCGTTATGGTCATCAGATGCGCCACCAGAGAGTATGTCCGACCTAGCCGGTCTCTTTAAAGGGCCTCGGGGAAGGTTTGAATTATGGAAGATCTCGGCCTGTCGAGAAGGAGCGCGTGAGGCGTGGGCCATGGTGAAGACCCATTTCACCAAGATGGACCCGGGGCACATGGTCCGGGTTGGGCCCGTGGGTCCGAGTGGTAAGGAGATACCGCTGAGCTTGCTGTATGAGGATGTCATGCAAGCCGCTCGCTATTCTCAGAAGGACTGTGCTTTAGAGCAATTGATAGACAATGTTGAGAAGGAATAATTTTTTCAATTGTATGTATCTATATACTTTACGTTGACCGTGCTCAATCCGCGTTCTTATGTATTTTTAAAAGAATGTTGTCTTAGGCTCTTAGCCGGCCATCGGCTTCTACCTGCCCAATCAGAGACCGGAAAGTGTTCCGTACTGTGTGCCGGAAAAATGAACATTACTTCGGGGACGAGGCAATCCGGCCATCTGGCTCCAATAGACGAAACATGTACAGAAAGTTATGTTATATTACTATCTTCTGATGAAAATAGTTCCTCCAAGGGTTCCTTTCTTCAGATAAATGATGATCCGGATACTTAAGATCAAATGGAGACCAATGTTCGCGAGGAAACCTTGGTTATAAGCGCGAAGCTATATTCTCTTCCCTTGGGCAGACTTGTTGTACTCTGTAAGAACGCTAGCTTTCGGCTTCACCCGTCTGAGGCACGGTCCCGGATGACCCGGTCCTAACAATCGCAGAGGTGCTCCCTTTACGCCATAGCCGAACAATCGGGAACATAGAGATAACCACAGGAGCCTGGCAACCCAGCTTGGCAAAGATCTTATGTCACACAAGTGCTCCTCCGATGAGTACTTCATCGATGATGTACGGGCCCTTCCATTTGGGTGAGAGTTTATGCTTCTGCTTCTCTAGGAAGCGGGGACGAGGTCGCCCACATTGTATGTTTTTGTCCGGACTTCGCGGTTGTGGTAACGTCGTGCTTGCTGCTGATAGAACACGGACCGAGCTCGAGCTATGTGTCGCTCTTCTTCCAGAGCGTCCAAATCGCATGATCATGTGCTGCTGATGCGCGCACACACAGCGTGTGTCCTTGTGTGGAGGAGAAGAGTGAAAGCAACCCCAGTGGTACAGTCCGGACGTTGAATTTTCGTCAAGAAACGACAGTGGCAAAATCTCAGACTGATACGCAGGGCCAACCTCAGCCCGTCTTCAAGCTGGCTGTGACTATCACGGTCACAGACACTGGCCGGTCCATGTTGTGCTCCATGGCTACGGACGCATGATGACGTGCTAGTGTTTGTGGCAGAGAACGGCTCCGGCTCCACGCTGTGCAGAGACGGACGCACGACGATCGACACTGGTCCAATCGCATATACGGAAAGACAACGAGGCGTGAAAATGCCGGCACACAGCGTGTGTGGGGCGAGTGAAAGCAGTGACACTGGCACAGTCTGGACCTTGAGTTGTCGTCGGGCACACGTACAAGGTTGTCACGGTGGCAAAACCTGAGACTGGGACGCATGGCCAACTTTAGCCCGTCTTCTAGCATGCTGCGATTATCACAGTAACGGACAGATGTGCATGTCTTCGTCCGCATCATCATGTGTACCAGCAGAGAGGAGAAGAGTCAAGGCAACGACACCGCACGATCACATGTGGGGTTGAATCGAAAATGATACACTTACGGATGCATCTCACGGAAAGAGATCTACGGGAGTACGTGTTAGCCCCTAATTCATCCCAAAAGTAGCAAGTTAATTAGCTGGCTAGTGTTCGTGGAAGAGAACTCGTTCGGCTCCACGCGCTGCGCAGAGACGGACAACGACGATGGGAACAATAATCGTACGCCTAAATTCGCTGGTCCAAGCGCATACACGGAAAGACAACGAAGCGTGAAAGCGAGCATGACGTGCGGTGTCGCTTGCGTGTGTGGATGAGAGCATCTCGGGCTACACACTCTGAAAACATAGAGAGGCTAGCCGACATGAACGCTACCTGTTTTGAACGGTCCAACGAGATAGTACCATGTTATTTGTCATGAATGCATGTCCGAAACTTTTTACATGTTTGCCAATTTTGGATTCTCCTTTTGCAATTTCTAAGGCATCAAATAGCTCGTATCAAGTCTAAATTAAATTCGGAAAATCTAAATTGTGCAACACTTCAATCATCACCTTGATTTCCAAAGGCCCTGCTCTTCTAACCCCTAATGATTTCAGGCCAATCTCTTTTGCAACAGTGTTTCAAGCATCATTACAAAATATGTGACCTATAGACTTCAGAAAGTTAATTCCTCTGCTAGTGCGAATTCTAATCAGTATGCTTTTCTCATGGAGAGGTATATTTCCAGATTGTTTGCCCTTTTAATTTGAATATCTTTTCCCATGTCATAAATCTGACAGAGTGGTTTTAGTTGTAAAGCTGGATTTTGAGAACTTGTACATAATGCCATTTCTCAAATCCTAAATCCTGGTTCTTCTTTTGTGTTGCTCAATGGACTTACGTGACTGAAATTTTAGTATAAAAGAGCTGTGAGGCATGGCGATCCCCTCTCCACTTTATTCTTGGTGTTGATCTCCTGCATTCTATACACTAGTCTAGATTAGTACTATCGAGTCAGACGCAGCTCTTCTAATCCGGAGCTCATATGAGCACGGGTGAACATTGAAATAAAAAAATGAAAAATACGGAAAATTCTTAATTTGTTTGTGAGAAAGGTTGACAAAATGTTTGTTGACTTGCAAAATTTCATCACCATGTGACATCCGTGGAAACTGTGGCAAAAAAAACCGGTACTCGAGAATGTTATTTTTTAACGCAGTTTGGAGCATCAATTTTTTCTGATGATTTCTACGGATGCCATATGGTGATGAAATTTTGCAAACTAACAAAAAGTTTGTCAATGTTTCAGAAAAAAATTCAGCATTTTTGGAAGTTTTTTTCTATTTTTTTTACTGTGTACCCGAGCTCACAGGAGCTCGGGCTTAGAACAACACTTTTGTATCATGCAATAAACAAATGCGCCAGCATCACACATAGTTCGAGAATAAAACCGGGTGCCCTAGGTCGAATCATGTGCGATGTAGAATTCATCGCACACGCCTGGTTAACTCCAACTTTGGAAAATGACATCCACACGGTTCCAACAAATAAATCATGTGCACTGCACCATGAATGAGCTTTTCGTGTGCAATGATATGCACACTATACCTATAAGTTGACCATGTGGGTGTATGTAATTGGCTTCATCGCACACAATTCTTATGTGTGAAATGTCTGTGATATCATACACATGATTACTAAGGCATGCATTTCTACTATCTAAGTAGTATCACACACCGGGGCCAAAAACCGTACCATGTATCGCCTCGTCGCCTTCTCTTTCATCTTGTCAGAGTTTTCACACTGGTATGGTGGTCTTTGCCTGTCGGCCACACACATCTCGCCGATAACCATATGTCGGCTCCAAGTTGTGCAGATCCAGATTGGTGGCCCTATTCATGCATACCACTCATCCCCTAGCTCGCTGCCGCCACATATACCTCCTTCTCTGCCCTTGTCTCTGTGATGTCTAGCCCCAGAGACACGCGAGGTCGGCAATAAGACTGTCGTGTAGCCTCCCACTAGCCAGTGGGGTGGCCTCCTTCCACTAGGGTGAAGAACCGACACTACGGGCGTGGCACAATCTACCACTCATCCTATGCTCGAGCCGACGCATCTTCGCTGCTACGGCACAAGTTACTTCCCGCCCACACCAACTATTGGGCAGAGCGGGCAGTGGCCACTGTGATGGCCACCATGGCAGGAACCCGCCGTAACATGTTTTGAGCTGGACACACTGAGCAGCATAGCCGCATCCGCCGATGAGCTCTGCTACTACCTGTACATGCACGCCGAGGAGGACCACTGACTAATGCGCAATCCGGCAACGAAGACGATGCCACCCTTGCCAACGAGGAGCCAGCTTGATTAAAGGGCGAGCGGGCTAAGCAGTGACTGCGAAAGTGGCATAGGTTGTGCAGCGGCTGCAAGAGCTGCAGCCAGCGAGGCACCCGCCGCAGACATCCTTGTGTCTACGTCCTCTACCTCCACCTGAGTTGATGACCATGATGATGATGACGACGTGGTGTTTGTATGCACGTAGACCTATATGCTAGTCCATTAGCTAAGGGCTCTTCGTTTCGAGAAGTTAGTGATGTTTAAGTTCCAATTTTGTCAGTTCATATGTATAAGACGTTTTTTTGTAAATGGAAAGAATGAACTACGAATTTTGAGCATGAACAAAATCAATGTTCAATGTCATCTTGAAGAGGCTCGAAAACTTGTGTATCCAAAAGGACCAACAACTTCTAGTATATATAGGTTGGAGAGGGAGGAGGAGGCGCCACACAAGGGGGAAAGTTTCCCCTTTGTTGGGCGGCCAAGAGGAGGGGGAAACCCCCTGCAATTTGGCCTCCTTTCCTCCTTACCATGAGGAGAAGGGGACGCCTCCCTATTGGGCCCTTGTGGCCCAATACTGCTTCCACTGTTAGGCCTTTTGAGACCAGTTGATATTACATTAAATATGAAATTGTTTTATATACCTTCAGTCCATTTTATATATAATTTAACATCCCGAGAAACATTTTCCAGCTATATATATTTATCGGTAATACCCGGTATTACCCGATATTCACTGAAACCGTTCTGATAACCCCGAAATGATTCCGGATCCTCTTGGAAGTACTCCGAATATTAATGAAACAATTCTTCTCATCACTACCATCCTACTAACACTCAGAAGATTGTAATTGCTTTAAGCTTCCGACCCTGTAGGTTCAGTAACTCATAGACATGGACGATGCCGTTCATTCAATGACTGACAGCGGGACTGTGGATGTCCTTACCGAGCCCTATGAGCACAAAATGATATTCGAGTGAATCTATGGTTATCATGTGATGTTCCCTTTTACTTCGTGATACATCACAAAACCTGGGATGCATCGGTATCCTCCTAAGTCATCACTATGCTCACTATACCGTAATCCTTGTTACTGGTTTTGTTCTTCTTTCTCATTATTGTGTTCTGGCATCTCCGTGACATAGCCACCTGCGTCTGGCCAGACTATGATGAATGATGTCACATCAAGAGGGGCCTAAGAATATCTCTCCATCATCAGAGGAGCAAATCCCACTCTCGACCTATCCGGCCACTTGTCAAACTTTTTGATGAACCTGTAAGTTGTCGTTATGATCACCGTGTTACAGGTGACGCTTGAGCAACCCCAAGGTTCACCGTATGGTAAGAAGTGACCATGATACTCCGATGGTCTAAGGAGCAAAATCACATGTTAACACTATATTATTACAATTGAATGTAGACGATATTATCTCAATTCATAACAAACAAGTTTGGGTCGATTCAGTATGATCGTTCATCCAATGTCATAATCTCAATGTTGTTTGGGACTATTGTTACACTTAACAATATCGTAAGATCTGAAAAACGTGATCATCAACAACACTTTATCTAGTCTTAGAGGCGGGACTAGGAACCTTTATTTTTCTTTCATTTATCATTCCACACATGCATATGAGTTTTCCACTGAATTGCATTTCCACAGTCATAGCAGTTATAGCATAAGATGTAAACTCTTTAATTATGAATATGGAAATGTAATAATACAAATATTATTGCCTCTAAGGCATATTTACAACAAGTGTATGTATGCATACGTCAGCATTTGCGTCTATACTGTGTTTCTATAATAAAAAGTAGATCATGTTGATCAAACATGTTGTCATAACAGATGGGTAGCCTGCAGTACACATTGTGAGTTTTTTTTTCATATTGGAACTTTTTTCTGTCTTTTATTATTTTTAATTTTGTATTGTTCAAGACACGATGCACACGATTATTTCCATACAAATGCGTGTGGTGACACTAGTTATCGCACACGATTTGGTAATTGGAACAGTGTACACCACATTGATATGCCTCTCTTTTCCCAATTGTGCACGGTGAGTGAGAGATCGCCCATGTTTCAATTTCCAGCAGATGTTTCTGTTTTTTTAACACGTGTGATGTGTTTACCATACTAAGCATGATTCGTCCCTTGTGCCTTGCATGCAACCTTCTTCTCAAACTAATTATTTTCTGCCAATCAACATTCGTAGTTCTAGCAGAACCTAGCATAAAAGCAATGCGTCAATTACGATTAGGCTTGGAGTTATGGACAGGGGATCATGGCCGGGTGGACATTTAAACCCGGACAGTGGTAGTACTAAGATAAACTCCCTAGCATGAACCCTTCTAGCATTAAAAGTAATTATATGAGCAAAACACAACTTTTACAATGGTTGACCTCTTGAGTTTATGCCTAGGCCATGCAAAATAAAAGTAACTATGAGTTCCTTTATCATTTAGAGGCTATATTCATCCAACGTGTATGGTGGTCCGTTAAGTGGATTAGTGAAGCATGATGTGTTATGTTTTTTTTGACTGAAAGACTGTAAGGGAACCCCTACAGTATATTGGTGCAACAAATCCAAATTGCAAGTATCATGCCTTGAACCTAGGTGGGTGGGAAGGCATCAGCCCCTTCCCACCACTAGGCTATGCCTTACACTACTAGGGAAAACCCTAGTAGTAGCACGGGTTTAATGCCCACTAGTAGCACGGGTAGCCGTGCTACTAATAAGGCGCTACAGCTATTACTTAGCAGTAGCGCGTGCGACAAGCGCTACTGCTAAGACACATAGCGGCAGCTTGTTCTATCCCGCGCTGCTGCTAATCTAGCTAGTTGCAGCGTGTTTACTATCCATCGCTACTAGTACTTTTTTTTTCATTTTTAGTATATATTTATACGCCGTTATACAAATTTTGGTACAATACCAGTTATGAGGTTTATATTATAATGTCCATAACAGTGTGTCAAATGAAGGTGGATTAGGTTCAAGTGGAGGCAATATGTGGTGCATGTTAAAAGTATACTACTAATCCACACTTGATCTAGTTTGGACTAGTAGTACTTTCGATGTGCACCACATGTTGCCTCCACTTGAATCTAATCCGCCAGCACGAGCTATTTAATCATCATCATAGTCATTATCACCAACAATATTTATTTAATCACCATAGTCATAGTGTAGCACATCATTATCTTCAAACTCATTCTAGCTAGCTAATCACCACAAACACTAGATGCGGTAGCTATCTAATCGCCAGCAACACTAGCTAATAATAATCGTCATAGTCATTACCACCAACACTAGCTATTTAATCATCATAGTCATAGTGTAGCACATCATCATCTTCAAACTCATTTTTAGCTAGCTAATCACTCCTGCTGCTCTCTCTCAGGTAAAATAACATAAAACACGTGTAGCTCTCCTCCTTCATCAAGTTGGAGCATGCAGATGAACCTGTCTCCTAATCGTGGGCTGCGCTTCTGATTGCTGCCCCTAGTACTTCTCTGCGCTCATCCATCATAAATTTGGTCCAGTCTTTCACTATTAAGACTTCCTCACTATTAGAAATCCTGAATACACTAAAGTACATTGTAGGATATCTTGGCCGTAAGCTAACAATACTCATGGTACCATTAGTCTCGATCCCATGAGGCACAACATTCATCGGGAGTCCCTGTTGAAGAACATCGTATAGTAACATACTTAGCAATGAAGTTTAGCTTCAAAAATAATGTATGCAAAAGATGCACTGAGGACAAATAGTAAAAATCTTACCATCTTTCCTAAATAGATGTGACCGTAGTTCATTACAGACAATATTGGTCGCACGTTTTCAGTACTAACATTTTTAAGTGCAGGAAGAAAATTTGTCTTGACAGTATCAAGATCCTCAAGCCATGAAACATAATGACTTAGCTCCTCGTAGTTTAGTTCAGCCCCGGGACAGTAGTAGGTCCTGTCTACCAAGCGCTGGACATGTTTGCTTGAACCAAAATAAGCTGACAATAGAAATTAGTTGTCAACTATTTTTGAATAAACAATATCAAAGACATAAATATGGTTGAGAAACTCACATAATGGTATAACTGGAGGTGTCTGCACATCGACCCAGATGTCGGTATTACCTTCAATATCATCTTCCGGACGAATATCAAAGGTGATAACCATATCAGGCTAAAATGCATAAGTCTTGCATAGTGCTCGCCAAGTTTTGCATCCAAAATAGGTGTAGTCGTCTGCGTTGTATAATTTTGCGTGGAAAATATAACCATGCTCGTTCTTCAAGTAAACTTTCTTTACCTCCATAGTACGACTGAAACCTATCTTATCCAAGGCAAAAATTCTTGCATGGCAGGGTATACGCTAGTAGAATAGTAAAAAAATTAAAATATAAGTTGAAGCAAATGAAGCAGATGTCATGCTTAATTACGAAAAAAGACTTGTCGTTGTGACTTACTGTATCCACTTCGAAGTTCACGTCCAGCTTGATGCTGAAGCGCCTATCATCATCTAGGAAGACTCCGTAGCACAGGTCGCGCTCGTCTTCGCAGTATTTTCAAATACCGAAATCCTTTTCGTTGTCAGACATTTCCTATGTTCATAGTTGAAACATTAATTGAAAATCGATCGAAGACAACTACCAGGATACTCAAAATATCTTATAGGACTCATATTGACATGAGCATTCAATAAGAAAAACCAAATTGTAAAATAAATAAGTATTGAAATTAGCATGCATTCAGTAAGCAAAAGTAAATGATCTCATGCGACCGTAGATCGTCGAATATTATCACTAATCACTAGTAGAAAAAGGGTCAAACGTGAAGCACATTAGTGCCGGTTTGTATTTGAGCCGGCACTAATGTATACATTAGTGCTGGTTCCAACGGCTAGCCGGGCCGCTTTCATTAGTACCGGTTCGTGGCGAACCTTTAGCACCGGTTCGTGCCACGAACCGGTACTAATGAGAGTGGTGGCATGATGTTGTCACACTGGGACCCCTCCAGCCCCTTTAGTACCGGTTCTTGGCACGAACCGGTACTAAAGGTCGTCCTACATAAACCCTTTGTCCACCCGAGCTCGCTCTGTTCTTCCCCTTTCCCCTCTCCTCTCTGTTCTTCCCCTCTTCCTCTCGAGCTCATCACACATTTTGCCCAAAATTTGTCAAGATTTGAAGGCCCTCATCCATTCAAATGATCACAAAGGTTAGCAACTTTGTCCTTTCATCTCTCATTGCTAGATTAGCTCTTGCAATGCTTTATATAGTGATTAATTTGTGAGTTTAGTAATTTGGGAGGATATATATATATATATGTGCTAGTATTTGATTTATATGCAATTTTTTCTAGAAGGTATGTGAACCGGAAATTCCAACCGACCCTATTGTCGAGAGGTTAAATTTAGTTGAAAGAGAAAACGAGTACTTGAAAGAAAAATTGAAAAGAATTGAGGGGGAGAAGATGGAATTGGAGTTGCATGTTGCCGATGTCATCGATGATCACAAGATCAAGATGGAGAAAATGCGCTTGAAGATTAGAAAGATTAGAAAATATGCCATCGATAGTGAGGCTTGGTATCATTATGCTGTTGGATCCATTGTTACCTTAGTTGCGATCTTGATCGTATTTGTTGTTGCACTTAAATGCTTTAGCTAGAGAGTTATTTGTTTGTTGCATTTATGTGTTGTATGAACTTTATGTGTGAACTTGTATTAATTTGGTCTATTCGGTGTTGTGTAATGAAGATGAGCCGGCAATGGATGTACGATGACCGATGCTCTCCCCAGTTCGTTGAGGCCGTGCATACTTTTCTGCTTGCGGCTGAGGCAAACAAGCGGGCGGATGGTTTTATGCCTTGTCCATGTGCTCGCTATAAGAATGGTCACAATTACTCTACGTCAAGAACCATTCACGTCCACCTGTTTAAGTCCGGTTTCATGCCCCATTATAATGTTTGGACCAAGCACGGAGAAAGAGGGGTTATGATGGAAGACAATGAAGAAGAAGAGGACGACGACAGCTATCCTGGCCATGGGTTCCCTGAATATGATGATACAACAATGGGGGAAGAAGCTGAGCCGGTAATGCGGAAAGAAGCTGAGCCGGCAATGCGGGAAGAAGCTGAAGAAGAGGCATCAGATGAGCCCGTTGATGATCTAGGCCGGGCCATTGCCGATGCAAAGAGAAACTGCGCAAGTGATTTGGAGAAGAAGAAGTTGCAGCGCATGTTAGAGGATCACAAAAAATTGTTGTACCCGAATTGCGTAGGTGACAAGAAAAAGCTGGGCACCGCACTGGAATTGCTGCAATGGAAGGCAGAGAATGGTGTATCTGACAAGGGATTTGGAAAGTTGCTGGTAATGATAAAGGATATGCTTCCAAAGGACAACGGATTGCCCGAGAGTACGTACGAAGCAAAGAAGGCTGTCTGCCCTCTAGGGTTAGAGGTGCAGAAGATAAATGCATGCCCTAATGATTGCATCCTCTACCGCGGTGAGTACGAGGATTTGAACGCTTGCCCGGTATGTGGTGCATTGCGCTATAAGATCACCCGCGATGACCTTGGTGATGTCGAGGGCCGGCGCCCCAGGAAGAAGATTCCTGCCAAGGTGATGTGGTATGCTCCTATAATACCATGGTTGAAACATTTGTTCCAAAACAAAGAGCGTGCCAAGGCGATGCGATGGCACAGAGAAGACCATAAGAAAGACGGAAAGTTGAGAGTACCTGCTGACGGGTCGCAGTGGAGAAAAATCGAAAGAAAGTACGGGAAGGAGTTTGCAGATGACGCAAGGAGCGCATGGTTTGGTCTAAGCGCAGATGGCATTAATCCTTTTGGGGAGCAGAGCAGCAACCATAGCACCTGGCCTGTGACTCTATGTTTGTATAACCTTCCTCCTTGGTTGTGCATGAAGCGGAAGTTCATTATGATGCCAGTGCTCATCCAAGGCCCTAAGCAACCCGGCAACGACATTGATGTGTACCTAAGGCCATTGGCTGAAGAACTCTTACAACTGTGGAATGGAACAGGTGTACGTGCGTGGGATGAGCACATGGGGGAAGAATTTGACATAAAGGCATTGCTGTTCGTGACCATCAATGATTGGCCTGCTCTCAGTAACCTTTCAGGACAGACAAACACAGGATACCGCGCATGCACGCACTGTTTGCACGATACCGACAGTATATATTTGGCTAATTGTAAGAAGAATGTGTACCTGGGACATCATCGATTTCTTCCGAGTAGGCATCCCGTAAGAAAGAAAGGCAAGCATTTCAAAGGTGAGGCGGATCACCGGACGAAGCCTCGCCACCTTACTGGTGCTGATGTACATGATATGGTCAAGGATTTGAAGGTGGTCTTTGGAAAGGGTCCTGGTGGACAACCTGTTCCGAATGACGCTGACGGACGCGCACCCATGTGGAAGAAGAAATCTATATTTTGGGACCTGCCCTATTGGAAAGACCTCAAGGTCCGCTCCGCAATCGACGTGGTGCACGTGACGAAGAATCTTTGTGTGACCCTGCTTGGCCTCTTGGGCGTGTATGGGAAGACAAAAGATACACCTGAGGCACGGGAGGACCAGCAACGTATGCACGGAAAAGACGACATACATCAGGGTCATGCAAGCTACGCTCTTACCAAAGAAGAGAAGGAAATCTTCTTTGAATGCCTGCTCAGTATTAAGGTACCGTCTGGCTTCTCGTCAAATATAAAGGGAATAATAAACATGGCAGAGAAAAAGTTCCAGAACCTAAAGTCTCATGACTGCCATGTGATTATGATGCAACTGCTTCCGGTTGCATTGAGGGGGCTTCTACCAGAAAATATTCGATTAGCCATTGTGAAGCTATGTGCATTTCTCAATGCAATCTCTCAGAAGGTAATCGATCCAGAAATCATACCAAGGTTACAGAATGATTTGGTGCAATGTCTTGTCAGTTTCGAGTTGGTGTTCCCACCATCCTTTTTCAACATCATGACGCACGTCCTAGTTCACCTATGCGAAGAGATTAACGTTTTGGGTCCTGTATTTCTACACAATATGTTCCCCTTTGAGGGGTTCATGGGAGTCTTAAAGAAATATGTTCATAACCGTGCTAGGCCAGAAGGAAGCATCTCCATGGGCCGTCAAAATGAGGAGGTCATTGAGTTTTGTATTGACTTTATTCCTGACCTTAAGCCGATTGGTGTTCCTGAATCGCGGCATAAGGGCAGACTGGATGGAAAAGGCACGCTAGGAGGGGAACAAATAATATGTATGGACGGACATTCTCTCACTGAAGCACACTACACAGTTCTACAGAATTCCGCCTTGGTGGCTCCGTATATGGATGAACACAAGAATTTGCTACGCTCCAAACACCCGGAGCGGTCTGATGACTGGATTACACGTGAACAAACCAGGAGTTTCGCCATCTGGTTGCAAGCACGTACCATGCATGACACCTCTATTGAAGATGACCTGTACTAGCTGTCCCAGTTACCATCTTCGAATATAATGACTTTCAAAGGGTACGAGATAAATGGTAATACATTTTACACGATCGCCCAAGATAAGAAGAGCACCAACCAAAACAGTGGTGTCCGCTTTGATGCAGAAACCAAGATGGGAAAGGAAACATATTATGGTTATATACAGGACATATGGGAACTTGACTATCGACGTGGTTTGAAGGTCCCTTTGTTTCGGTGCAAATGGGTCAATATGACACGAGGCGGGGTAACGGAAGACCCGCAGTACGGAATGACAACAGTGGATCTCAACAATCTTGCGTATGCAGACGAATCATTCGTCCTAGCCAATGATGTGGAACAGGTTTTCTATGTGAAGGACATGTCCACCAAGCCAAGAAAAAGAAAAGATAAGGAAGCGAATGCATCATACGATGAGCCAAAGCGTCACATAGTTCTTTCTGGGAAGAGAAACATCGTGGGAGTGGATGACAAGACAGATAAGTCAGAAGATTATGAAAAGTTTGATGAAATTGCTCCATTCACAGTGAATATTGACCCGAGCATCCCGTTAAATGATGAAGATTTTCCATGGTTACGACGCAAAGGGACACACGCGAAGAAAAAGTTTCACGCCCAAAGATCTGGGATGTGATCGGCTTAACTATCATCACTTTCTTCTGTGTTTCACACCCAGGAGGGAATCTCTGTAACAGTTAGGGTAGCTAGTTATGTGTTTTGGCATTTGAAACGCGAAGAAATTTGATGTGCAAGCAAATTCTTTCATGCATTTACTGATTTTTTCAGCTAAATGACCCTGAAATTGAAAAGCATTTCAAATGAACTCAGAAAAGGATGAAAGTTGGCATGGTATCATAATTTCACCCACATAGCATGTGCAAAAAAGTAGAGAGGGTTACCGCAAAAACTGGATGCACTTCATGTACAAAATGGACAATCTGTTTTGAAGTATCAGGGTTTCGGATGAAAACTCATCCGTTACAAAGGCATTTCATTTTTTAAATAACTTAAGCATTACCAAATTGAATATAATGATAAAACACACTAATATTAAACATAAGAAAAAAGAATCACTGAAAAATGTATTTTTAAAGTTAAGTTATTCACAAACTAGTGATTCACACAAATTTCAAATAATTCAAAATTTAAACTATTCAAATTTAAAAACTACCGGAACTAACTAAAAGTTTCTAAAAACTATCAAAAATATTCACAAAGAAACTCTAAATACAGCAAAAAACAACTAAAAATAAATAAAACAAAACAAATAAAGCAGAAAAGAAAAAACTAAATGAAAAAAGCCCACCTACCTGGCCACAGCGGCCTGCATACGACTAGAAACCCAACCTGTTGTTGGGCCAGGATGCAGGCCCGCAAGCCCAATAGGCCCCACAGGGTAGAGTAGCAGAGGTAGGCCCAGAAGGCCTGCTTTAGAGAGGAGCTCGAGACAGCAGCGGCGGCGGGGCTTATAAGCAGGTGTGAGCGCCCTTCAGCTAGCGAGGTGAGACTAAACTTCTGCGCTCCTCGCCTGGCAGCGCACCCCCTTTAGTACCGGGTCATGGCATCAACCGGTACTAAAGGGGGGGTCTTTAGTACCGGTTGGAGCCACCACCCGGAACTAAAGGCCTGCCCTTCCCGCTGCTTGGCCTGGCCAAAACAGGCCTTTAGTACCGGTTGGTGGCTCCAACCGGTACTAAAGGTGCCTTCTATATATACAGCACTTCGAAAAATTTCATTCTCCCTATGTTTCTTCCCGATCGATTGACGCCGTCGCGCCCCCGTCGCGCGCCGTTGCCCTCGCCGCCCCCATCCTCGTCGCCGCCCCTGTCCCCTTCGCCGCCCCCGTCGCCGTCGCCGCCCTCGTCTGCGTCGCCGCCCCGGGCCCGTCCCCGTCGCGCCTTCCCCGCGTCGCCGCCCCGTCACGCCCCGGCCCGTCGCCACCCCGGGCCGTCGCCTCGCCGTCGCCGTCGCCCCGCTGTGAGCTCTCCCCCTCTAACCCCTCTCCCTCGCCCCCGGTGGCCACCATGGGCGCCCCCCCCCCCCCCCGAGCCCATACAAACACACAAGCATGCATGATGAACACACACACACACGCACATTTCCTTAAGTTAATTACTATATACGTATTTTGTATGTTTAATTAGTTTAGATTTTTTAGATTATTATTTTTTCACTAGTATATATGTATGAATGCATGTTAGATGGATATAATTAGTGTTTAATTAGTATGGAATTTTTTTTATATAATGTTGTTTTTCTGTTTTTAATGGATGTATAGAAGTTGTTTTTTCTGTTTTTAGTGATAGATGCTTAATTAGTATGAAATAGCATATAGAATTTTGACATATGCAATGATAGCATAATTAGTGTTACATTTGCATATAGTATTTGTTGTCGGCGATGCCCGGCCCGCATCCTCGCCGTCGACCCGTTCGCGACGACGTCCTACTTCAGAGGACCCATGTCCGGGACTGGGCTCCGCCGGGCTGGCACTGGGAGGTGCTACCTTCAGGGGCGTGATGCTTGGTGAGGAACCCGGCCCCGAGTCCCGTCGTCGACCCTCATCTCCTTTGGTGGCATTTGCGTGGGCCACTTTCGGTGCGGAGGGAGCCGGCCCCGCCGGAGGTGGTACGTCGCCGTGTCAGGGAGGAGGACGAGCACGTCCATCGCTACATGGCTGCTATGGACGTCAGGTTCTCCAATACCTGGCAGGTTCTTTGGGGAGATCACCCGAGCTATGATCCAGTGATGGTTCCTTCACTTTGGTTGTCCACCGCCTAGATTATTCTCTAGTATTCGATCTTTATTAGCTAGCTAGCTAGCTAGTGATGTATTCGATATATAATATTCGAGGTGATTTATTCAAGATTATATATATTATTTGAGAGGATGTATTCGAGATTATATCTATTATTCGAGACGACGTATTCGAGACGATGTATTCGAGATTATATCTATTATTCGAGATGATGTATTCGAGATTATATCTATTATTCGAGATTATACTAAATTGTTTTATATTTCTTTTGGCATGGTTAAATAAAAGCTATGGCGGACAATACCGACAGAGAGAGAGAACAGACCATGTTCGATATCATACGCGGGCCAGATGATGATCAGAATGAAGAAGATTTTGACGGCTCCGAATTTCTAAACAACACCGGAGAGGGTGATATGATATTCGATCGCGACGACCGAGAAGATGAAGTCATGAACTACGACGAAGAACATGTTGATCCTGAAACAACAAACACCGGCGAGGTATATATATTTATATAAGCAGGAATCTGGTGATCATCGCATGTTTTAAATGAGTTGAAGATATATTAACGAATCGATCTTTCTTCTTTCAGCCATCCGGATTGAGCAAATCTTCAGGCAAAAGGACGAAACGAGGCCCGAACAAAAAGTTGAAGGAGGGCGTAAAGTACAATATCGAGGCATTCAAACCTAATGGCGAACCATTAGCGCCTAAGAAGATTGCGGACAAGTTCGTTCATCAGTGCGGAGTTCTTGCGAAGGCCCAACTCCCGATCTCCCTTCAAGAATGGAGAAAGCCAGCAAAGCCACGTCCAGATGTTACTTTTGTCGACGAGAATAAAAAAAAACTGCTTTGGGATACTCTCATGGAACATTTCACCCTACCAGATAATATCATAGAAGCAAATGTGCGGAAAGTCAAGGACGCTGCTTTTAGGAAGATGGCGGTTGCATTCAAGAACCACAAGAGAACGACGTGGGAGAAGTACGTCAAGGGAGGAAGGAAGACTCCAGTATTCGAGGGGATACTAGAGAATCAAAGTGCTCATTGGGACGATTTCGTGAAATTCAAGGATTCAGAATTAGCTAAGGAACGGTCGAGAATAAACAAGAAGAATGCCGAAAAAAGGATAAGTTCCATAAGCTGGGGCCAGGTGGCTACGCGGTGGCAATGCCTAAGTGGGATAAGTCTGAGAAAGAGATGGAGTCACTCCGGTTACTAAGAGCTGGCCCCCCACGTGCAGGACTTGGTTCTATGCGCATGGGGGGGAGTCGGACCCGAAGACAGGCAATGTTTCAACGAAGGCATGTCTGAACGGAGCCGACGATGCGCTACTTGTTGCAATAGAAGAGGCTCGATCGGGGGTGTTCCAGCCCAACAGAGAGAACGACGAGCTTACGCGTGCCCTGGGAAATCCTGAACACCCGGGAAGAACACGAGGCAAGGGCGCTCTTCCGTGGTATGAGGGGTTTTCGGACTTGAACGCCGACTACAGAACCCTTGCGAGAAAGAAGATTGCGGAGGAGAAGAAGAGGAAGATGGAGGAGGAGCAGAGGAAGCGGGACTATGAACGCCTTCAAGGACTAGAAGCAAGTCAAGCGGAATTGGTAGCTAAATTCCAGCGGCAGCAGGAGTAGATCGACTCACTTAGCCAGCAAAGGGGGTCTCAGCATCTGCAGCAGCTAGCGGATGATCCAGCATTGGATACCACCGCCCCATCCATGCCGAGAAGCAGCGTGGGTTCCGCCCCGGGCGACGCAGTAGTGCTGGATAGATACCCCGTGGATGACATCACGGAGAACACTAACTGCGAGCTACACTTCAAAATGAAGAACATATCCATGAAGGTGGCGGACGCCGTTGCTTTTTCAAATTCCCCCGAGGCAACCTTCCATTGCAACCCGATTCCAGCGGGCTATGCTCGTGTCTTGGTTGATGAGGTGGTGGACCCATATTCGGAGCTACAGCTTGACATTCCTGGAGGTGACGACGAGCACACATTGGGAGAGGCCATACATCGTGTCATCCTATGGAGAAAGGATTGCATCATCTTTCGAAGGCCACCGACACCGCGTCACCCGACTCCTCGTCGAAGTCCGCCACTGAGTCAGCAGACTCCCGCTCCTCCAAGTCCACCAACGCGTGAGGCCACTCCTCCTCCTCCAAGTCTGGCAAAGTGTCAGGCCACTCCTCCTCCAAGTCTGACACAGCGTCAGACGTCCACTCCTCCTCCAAGTCCGGCACAACCTCAGGCCACTGCAAGTCCCGCACAGCTTCAGGCCACTCCTCGTCGTCCAACTCAGCCCCGTCAGCCGTCTCCACCGCCTCAGCAATCGCAGAGGAGACACCCCGCAGCTATGGTGCGTAGCGGTACGAGTCGAGGTCATAGCACAGGAAGTACAGGCGGAGGCAAGCGATATAAATATGGTCCAAACCTCACTACTCCTCTTCCTGTGAGGGCTTACGACAGGACCGAGGAGCAAACCAATGCCATAGTGCAGGCAGAACTCGACGCCCATTTTGGACCGAAACCGCCACCGCCGCCAAGGGAGAAAGTGCCTGTGGAAGTAGTTCACCACTTCATTCGTATGGCTGAACCACCAGCTCCTAAGCCTGTTGACACAGACTATGAGCGCCACATCAGGAAGTTACATCGACGACGTCTACAGAAGGAGGCGAGCTCGAGCTCGAGCAAACAACAAGCAGCTGTCAAAAAATGTGGGAAAACCGTTGCCCAGCTGGGAAAACAGGCGTCGCAATCAATCCCCCCGCTTGTTGTGCCGCCAACAACACGTGACAGTACGCGCACCCAATATTATTGTGGCCAAACAGTTTACGTTCCCGAGGTGGGTGATGTGGTAATAACCCAGGAGCATATAATGCAGGCTGAAGAACTCAAGATCACTGTTGGACAACTCCTCGAGATCGAGGACATGCCTGGGATTACAGAGGAGGAAATAAAACGGAAATATGTCCGGGGCCAACCTTTGGTCGAGCCAGAAGATGTCAACAAGCTCCCAACGAGAATGTATGAATTGCATCAATGGTACATGGACATTACCAAGAGATCCAATCGAGAGTCCCTCATGGTGAATGTCAAGAAGGATGATTACTACCATGAGAAAGCTGTGGCCATTGAGTATCCTGAACTGTTTCAGTTATACAATCAAGACGCACTCGACAAATCTATCGTCAGTTGCTATTGTCTGTAAGTGATTTCTTTCTGTAATTTAAGTCTCAAGCTAGCTGTAGTGATCCTTTTGATCAATCATTACATGTAATTATCCTCACTATATTCTTTTCTGTGGTATTATGCAGGATGAAGATGTATGAAATGAGAAAAGGTGGACGCTATGGCATTGGGTTCATTGACCCAAACACCGTTAATGAATACACATGGAAAATGAACAAGCATCAAGAAAAAGAGGTAGAGGACAGCATGCTAGAGTTCTTGAAGCGCCTCAAATACAATGAAGATATACTACTTCCTTACAACTTCCAGTGAGTCACACTTTCTTGTACTACAAATTCTCTGTTTTTGCCTACTAGCTAGCTAGCTACATGTTTTTGCTTACATATGCCTGCTTAATTAAGACATGCAAACGTGTGTGCATGCAGATTTCACTGGATCTTGTGTATCATTAAAGTTGACGCCGGAACAGTTGAAATACTAGACTCGCTACTTAAAAAACAAAGTGACTATAACATCTTGTTTGGGATAGTCAACAGGTAATTTCAATCATTACTAACTATATATCTCGGCCTATTTAGTAATTCGTCATTTCATGATATGAACTAATTAATAACCCCTTTATTCATTTTCTTTGTCGGCGGGCAGGGCTTGGGCAAGGTTCATCAGCGTCACGGAAGGCGAATGGAAACCAAAGCTGAAATGGTTTCGAGCCAAGGTAAGTAATTAAGTAGTACTAGCTAGCTAGCTAGCTAGCTGCCATCTCTTTAATTATCATGCTTGATTAATTATTATCTGATCAAATTAAATTCCATTCTCATGATAAAGGCCCTGAAGCAGGCGCAGGGGACTGATCTGTGTGCATTCTGCGTTTGCGAGAACATTCGCATGATGGCGTCCGAAAGGAGCAGATCTCAAAGACAGGAATGGGTACGCTTGTCAGAACACTATTCACAATTTTTACACCATTATCGATATCTAGTCACACAACTAATACACATGCATATTGATCTCCTTCTTAACAGTTCAAAGAGGTGCGGGACAAGCTCCTACCAATGGAGCGCGTAGAAGCACTTCAAGAGGAAATAGAGGGATTTTTGCTCGACCAGGTCATAAATCCGAAGGGAGAATACTATTACCCACTACCGCCCCCATGAAGAACTTCCAATTGTCATCGTGCTCCGAAGGCACCAATTAGGCTAATGCCACTGGCTCCGAAGGCAACATGCATATGTAGGAGAAATTGTATATAGCTATACATGTGTGTATGTGTGAATTAATATGGTTTGCGAGACATTGATGATATATATATGATTGGTTCTACTAGAAATTCTATTTATATATATATATATGCATAACGTGTACAATGTGTAGTACCGTAAAATACCAGCAAACGAAAAAGAATTAAAATGGAAAACACAAAATTAAATGAAAAAGAAATCATAAAACCAAAAATGCCCCAAACATTTTAGTACCGGTTGGTGTTACCAACCGGTACTAAAGGGCTCCCGGCCCCCAGAGCTGGCTCGTGCCACGTGGTTGCCCTTTAGCACCGGTTCGTGCTGAACCGGTACTAAAGGGGGGGGGGCTTTAGTGCCAAAACTTTAGTGCCGGTTTAGGAACCGGCACTAAAGGGCCTTACGAACTGGTGCTATTGCCCGGTTCTGCACTAGTGCTCATACATGGATCCCATCTCAGATTTCATGGCCTCAAGCCATTTCCCGAAATCTGGGCTCATCATCGCTTCCTCATAGTTCGCAAGTTCGTCATGGTCTAGTAACATGACTTACAGAACAGGATTACCGTACCACTCTGGTGCGGATCTCACTCTGGTTTACCTACGAGATTAGGTAGTAACTTGATCTGAAGTTACATGATCATCATCGTTAGCTTCCTCACTAATTGGTGTAGTAGTCACAGGAACAGATTTCTGTGATGAACTACTTTCCAATAAGGGAGAAGGTACAATTACCTTATCAAGTTTCTACTTTCCTCCCACTCAGTTCTTTCGAGAGAAACTCCTTCTCTAGAAAGGATCCATTCTTAGCAATGAATGTCTTCCCTTCGGATCTGTGATCGAAGGTGCACCCAACTGTCTCCTTTGGTTATCCTATGAAGACATATTTCTCCGATTTGAGTTTGACCTTATCGAGATGAAACTTTTTCACATAAGCATCGCAACTCCAAACTTTAAGAAACGACAGCTTAGGTTTCTTGCCAAACCATAGTTCACACGGTGTCGTCTCAACGGATTTAGATGGTGCCCTATTTAACGTGAATGCAGCTGTCTCTAATGCATAACCCCAAAACGATAGTGGTAGATCGGTAAGAGACATCATAGATCGCACCATATCTAATAAAGTACGGTTATGACGTTCGGACGCACTATTATGCTGTGGTGTTCCAGGTGGCGTGATTAGTGAAACTATTTCACATTGTTTTGAACTGAACGCCAAACTCGTAACTCAAATATTTTACTTCTGCGATCATATCGTAGAAACTTTTATTTTTGTTACGATGATTCTCCACTTCACTCTGAAATTCTTTGAACTTTTCTAATGTTTCAGACTTGTGTTTCATCAAGTAGATATACTCATATCTGCTCAAATCATCTGTGAAGATCAGAAAATAATGATACCTGCCTCGAGCCTCAATATTCATCGGACCACATACATCAGTATGTATGATTTCCAACAAATCTGTTGCTCGCTCCATTGTTCCGAAGAATGGAGTCTTAGTCATCTTGCCCATGAGGCATGGTTCGCAATCATCAACTGATTCATAATCAAGTGATTCCAAAAAGCCCATCAGCATGGAGTTTCTTCATGCGCTTTACACCAATATGACCTAAACGGCAGTGCCACAAATAAGTTGCACTATCATTATTAAATTTGCATCTTTTGGTTTCAATATTATGATTATGTGTATCACTACAATCGAGATCCAACAAACTATTTTCATTGGGTGTGTAACCATATAAGGTTTTATTCATGTAAACAGAACAACAATTTATTCTCTTACTTAAATGAATAACCGTATTACAATAAACATGATCAAATCATATTCATGCTCAACGCAAACACCAAATAACACTTATTTAGGTTCAACACTAATCCCGAAAGTATAGGGAGTGTGCGATGATGATCATATCAATCTTGGAACCACTTCCAACACACATCGTCACTTCACCCTTAACTAGTCTCTGTTTATTCTGCAACTCCCGTTTCGAGTTACTAATCTTAGCAACCGAACTAGTATCTAATACTGAGGGGTTGCTATAAACATTAGTAAAGTACACATCAATAACATGTATATCAAATATACTTATGTTCACTTTGCCATCCTTCTTATCCGCCAATCACTTGGGGTAGTTCCGCTTCCAGTGACCAGTCCCTTTACAGTAGAAGCACTTAGTCTCAGGCTTAGGACCAGACTTGGGCTTCTTCACTTGAGCAGCAACTTGCTTGTTGTTCTTCTTGAAGTTCCCCCTTTTCCCTTTGCCCTTTTCTTGAAACTAGTGATCTTGTCAACCATCAACACTTGATGCTCTTTCTTGATTTCTACCTTCATCGATTTCATCATCATGAAAAGATCGGGTCGTTTTCGTCATCCCTTGCATACTATAGTTCATCACGAAGTTCTACTAACTTGGTGATGGTGACTAGAGAATTCTGTCAATCACTATCTTATCTGGAAGATTAACTCCCACTTGATTCAAGAGATTGTAGTACCCAGAAAATCTGAGCACATGCTCACTAGTTGAGCGATTCTCCTCCATCTTTTAGCTATTGAACTTGTTGGAGACTTCATATCTCTCAACTTGGGTATTTGCTTGAAATATTAACTTCAACTCCTGGAACATCTCATATGGTCCATGACGTTCAAAACGTCTTTGAAGTCCTGATTCTAAGCCGTTAAGCATGGTGCACTAAACTATCAAGTAGTCATCATATTGAGCTAGCCAAACGTTCATAACGTCTGCATCTGCTCCTGCAATAGGTCTGTCACCTAGCGGTGCATCAAGGACATAATTCTTTTGTGCAGCAATGAGGATAAACCTCAGATTGCGGATCCAATCCGCATCATTGCTACTAACATTTTTCAACACAATTTTCTCTAGGAACATATCAAAATAAACACGGGGAAGCAACAACACGAGCTATTGATCTACAACATAATTTGCAAAATACTACCAGGACTAAGTTCATGATAAATTTAAGTTCAATTAATCATATTACTTAAGAACTCCCACTTAGATAGACATCCCTCTAATCCTCTAAGTGATCACGTGATCCAAATCAACTAAACCATGTCCGATCATCACGTGAGATGGAGTAGTTTCAATGGTGAACATCACTATGTTGATCATATCTACTATATGCTTCACGCTCGACCTTTCGGTCTCCGTGTTCCGAGGCCATATCTGTATATGCTTGGCTCGTCAAGTATAACCTGAGTATTCCGGGTGTGCAACTGTTTTGCACCCGTTGTATTTGAACGTAGAGCCTATCACACCCGATCATCACGTGGTGTCTCAGCACAAAGAACTTTCGCAACGGTGCATACTCAGGGAGAACACTTCTTGATAATTAGTGAGAGATCATCTTAAAATGCTACCGTCAAACAAAGCAAAAATAAGATGTATAAAGGATAAACATCATATGCAATCAAAATATGTGACATGATATGGCCATCATCATCTTGTGCCTTTGATCTCCATCTCCAAACATCGTCATGATTTCCATCGTCACCGGCATGACACCATGATCTCTATCATCTTGATCTATATCAATATGTCATCACATGGTTGTCTCGCCAACTATTGCTTTTGCAACTATTGCTATCGCATAGCGATAAAGTAAAGCAATTATTTGGCGCTTGCATCTTATGCAATAAAGAGACAACCATAAGGATTTTGCCAGTTGCTGATAACTTCAACAAAACATGATCATCTCATACAACAACTTATATTTCATCACGTTATGACCATATCACATCACAACATGCCCTGCAAAAGCAAGTTAGACGTCCTCTACTTTGTTGTTGCAAGTTTTATGTGGCTGCTACGGGCTTAAGCAAGAACCAATCTTACCTACGCATCAAAACCACAACGATAGTTTGTCAAGTTGGTGTTGTTTTAACCTTCGCAAGGACCGGGCGTAGCCACACTCGGTTCAACTAAAGTTGGAGAAACTGTCACCCGCTAGCCACCTTTGTGCAAAGCACTTCGGGAGAACCGGTCTCGCGTAAGCGTACGCGTAATGTCGGTCCGGGCCGCTTCATCCAACAATACCGCCGAACCAAAGTATGACATGCTGGTAAGCAGTATGACTTATATCGCCCACAACTCACTTGTGTTCTACTCGTGCATATAACATCAAACCATAAAAACCTAGGCTCGGATGCCACTGTTGGGGAACGTAGTAATTTCAAAAAAATTCCTACGCACACGCAAGATCATGGTGATGCATAGCAACGATAGGGGAGAGTGTTGTCTACGTACCCTCGTAGACCGAAGCGGAAGCGTTGACGCAACGTAGAGGAAGTAGTCGTACGTCTTCCCGATCCGACCGATCCAAGCACCGAACGGACGGCACCTCCGAGTTCTGCACACGTTCAGCTCGATGACGCTCCCCGGGCTCCGATCCAGCAAAGCTTCGGGGAGGAGTTCCGTCAGCACGACGGCGTGGTGACGATCTTGATGTTCTTATTGTCGCAGGGATTCGCCTAAGCACCGCTACAATATGACCGAGGTGGAATATGGTGGAAGGGGGCACCGCACATGGCTAAGGAACGATCACGAAGATCAACTTGTGTTTTCTAGGGTGCCCCCTGCCCCCGTATATAAAGGAGCCAAGGGGGGTGCGGCCGGCCCTAGTAGGAGGCGCGCAGGAGGAGTCCTACTCCTACCGGGAGTAGGACTCCCCTCCCTTTCCTTGTCCAAGTAGGAGAGGGGGAAGGAAGGAAGAGAGGAGAGGAAGGAAAGGGGGGGCGCCGCCCCTCCCTCCTTGTCCAATTCGGACTAGGGGGAGAGGGGGCGTGCGGCCTGCCCTGGCTGCCTTTCCTCTTCTCCACTTTAGGCCCATGAGGCCCATTAACCCCCCGGGGGGTTCCGGTAACCCCCCGGTTCTCTGGTTTTATCCGAAACTTCCCCGGAACACTTCCGGTGTCCGAATATAGCCGTCCAATATATCAATCTTTATGTCTCGACCATTTCGAGACTCCTCGTTATGTCCGTGATCATATCCGGGACTCCGAACAACCTTCGGTACATCAAAATACATAAACTCATAATGAAACTGTCATCGAAACCTTAAGCGTGCGGACCCTACGGGTTCGAGAACAATGTAGACATGACCGAGACACGTCTACGGTCAATAACCAATAGCGGAACCTGGATGCTCATATTGGATCCTACATATTCTACGAAGATCTTTATCGGTCAGACCGCATAACAACATACGTTGTTCCCTTTGTCATCGGTATGTTACTTGCCCGAGATTCGATCGTCAGTATCCAATACCTAGTTCAATCTCGTTACCGACAAGTCTCTTTACTCGTTCCGTAATACATCATCTCGCAACTAACTCATTAGCTGCAATGCTTGCAAGGCTTAAGTGATGTGCATTACCGAGAGGGCCCAGAGATACCTCTCCGACAATCGGAGTGACAAATCCTAATCTCGAAATACGCCAACCCAACATGTACCTTTGGAGCCACCTGTAGAGCTCCTTTATAATCACCCAGTTACGTTGTGACGTTTGGTAGCACACAAAGTGTACCTCCGGCAAACGGGAGTTGCATAATCTCATAGTCATAGGAACATGTATAAGTCATGAAGAAAGCAATAGCAACATACTAAACGATCGGGTGCTAAGCCAATGGAATGGATCATGTCAATCAGATCATTCATCTAATGATGTGATCCCGTTAATCAAATAACAACACTTTGTCCATGGTTAGGAAACAGAACCATCTTTGATTAACGAGCTAGTCAAGTAGAGGCATACTAGTGACACTCTGTTTGTCTATGTATTCACACATGTATTATGTTTCCGGTTAATACAATTCTAGCATGAATAATAAACATTTATCATGAAATAAGGAAATAAATAATAACTTTATTATTGCCTCCAGGGCATATTTCCTTCAGTAATAACCCAGGAGCATATAATGCAGGCTGAAACTCTCAAAATCACTGTTGGACAACTCCTCGAGATCGAGGACATGCCTGTGCTTACAGAGGAGGAAATAAAACGGAAATATGCCCGGGGCCAACCTTTGGTCAAGCCAGAAGAGGTCAAGAAGCTCCCAACGAGAATGTATGAATTGCATCAATGGTACATGGACATTACCAAGAGATCCGATCGAGAGTCCCTCATGGTGCAAGCCAAGCAGGATCATTACTACCATGAGAAACCTGTGACCGTTGAGTATTCTAAACTGTTTCAGTTATACAATCAAGACGCACTCGACAAATCTATCGTCAGTTGCTATTGTCTGTAAGTGATTTCTTTCTGTAATTTAAGTCTCAAGCTACCTGTAGTGATCCTTTTGATCAATCATTACCTGTAATTATCCTCACTATATTCTTTTCTGTGGTATTATGCAGGATGAAGATGTATGAAATGAGAAAAGGTGGACGCTATGGCATTGGGTTCATTGACCCAAACACTGTTAATGAATACACATGGACAATAAACAAGCATCATAAAAAGCAGGTAGAGGACAGCATGCTAGAGTTCTTGAAGCGCCTCAAATACAATGAAGATATACTACTTCCTTACAACTTCCAGTGAGTCGCACTTTCTTGTACTACAAATTCTCTGTTTTTGCCTACATATGCCCGCTTAATTAAGACATGCAAACGTGCGTGCATGCAGATTTCACTGGATCTTGTGTATCATTAAAGTTGACGCCGGAACAGTTCAAATACAGGACTCACTACTCAAAGCAAATAGTGACTATAACATCTTGTTTGGGATAGTCAACAGGTAATTTCAATCATTATTAACTATATATCTCGGCCTATTTAGTTCGTCATTTCATGATATGAACTATTTAATAACCCCTTTATTCATTTTCTTTGTCGGCGGGCAGGGCTTGGGCAAGGTTCATCAGCGTCACGGAAGGCGAATGGAAACGACAGCTGAAATGGTTTCGACCCAAGGTAAGTAATTAAGTAGTACTAGCTAGCTAGCTAGCTGCCATCTATTTAATTATCATGCTTGATTAATTATTATCTGATCAAATTAAATTCCATTCTCGTAATAAAGGCCCTGAAGCAGGCGCAGGGGACTAATCTGTGTGCATTCTGCGTTTGCGAGAACATTCGCATGATGCGTGCGAAAGGAGCAGATCTCAAAGACAGGAATGGGTATGCTTGTCAGAACACTATTCACAATTTTTACACCATTATCGATATCTAGTCACACAACTAATACACATGCATATTGATCTCCTTCTTAACAGTTCAAAAGGTGCGGGACAAGCTCCTAGAAACGGAGCGCGTAGAAGCACTTCAAGAGGAAATAGCGGGATTTTTGCTCGACCAGGTCATAAATCCGAAGGGAGAATACTATTAACCGCTACCGCCCCCATCGACCAGGTCATGAACCACTTCCAATTGTCATCGTGCTCCGAAGGCACCAATTAGGCTAATGCCACTGGCTCCCAAGGCAACATGCATATGTAGGAGAAATTGTATATAGCTATACATGTGTGTATGTGTGAATTAATATGGTTGTTTGTGAGACATTGATGATATATATATATATATATATATATATATATATATATATATGCATAACGTGTACAATGTGTAGTATCGTAAAATACCAGCAAACGAAAAAGAATTAAAATGGAAACCACAAAATTAAATGAAAATAAATCATAAAACCAAAAGCCCCCAAACATTTTAGTACCGGTTGGTGTTACCAACCGGTACTAAAGGGCTCCCGGCCCCCGGAGCTGGCTCGTGCCACGTGGTTGCCCTTTAGCACCGGTTCGTGCTGAACCGGTACTAAAGGGGGGGGCCTTTAGTGACCACACTTTAGTGCCGGTTATGGAATCGGCACTAAAGGGCCTTACGAACTGGTGCTATTGCCCGGTTCTGCACTAGTGAATACATCCCGAATAGTATCATACATATAACATCACTAATAAAACTAAAACCCTAGCGCACGACGGGTATCGGCGCGGGCGGTGGACACCCAAAGAGAAGGAACCATCACAGGATCATAGCTCCAGTGAGATCCCTGGAGAACCTGCCAGGTAATTGAGAACCTGTGCTCCAACGCAAACAAGTAGCGGCGGATGTGCGCGTCCTCCTCACTGACACGGTAACGCACCACCTCCGCGGGGTCCTCGAGCCTCTGGACCGTCACTGACCCACGCGACCGCCACCAAAGAAGGTTCGGGTCAATGGCATGCTGGCTCCTCACCAACCTGCGCCCCCCAGTAGGTAGCGCCTCCCAGTACCACCCCGGCGGAGCCCAGTCCCGGACATGGCCCATCTGGTGATGCAGGTGTCCTCCGCCGACTCGACGACGAGGATGCGGGATAGGCATCGTCGACGTCGATGCGCGAAAAATTGCTTTAACTAAAAAAATAACAACAAATGTGACATGTTCAACTAGTTCTATTAATTCAACTAGTTATTACGATTAAATCTAGTCAATTAATTCTATACCTAATAAAATGAATAATGACATAAAAAGGCCTATGCTTTGCAGGAATGTTGACTCCTTCCCGGTGCGGCAAATTCCGGGCACTCGATATATCCTAGTTTGTAGCATAAGTCATGCCGAAATTCACGGAAAATTTCGGCATGACTTTTACTAAAAAGTGGACAAATCGAGAACCTGAAATTTGCCAGAACGGAAATGAATCAACATTCCGGCAAAACAAAGGCCACTCGACTTCATTCCCTGGAAACAACAAAGCCACTTGGGCAAAATCGAACCACTTCAATAATGAAATATACAAATGAACATCAATGACATATATCATATAACAACAATCTTGTTTTTTTGTTTACATAGCAACAATTAGTTTAACCAAGTTTCTGAAAGAAAAATAATTCAGTTTTTTTTTTTTTGAATGAAATTACTGTTTAGGTATTTTCATAAAAAATTTCCCTAGCTAATTTCCTAAAAAAATTGCTAATCATTTTTCCTAAATGCCTCCCGCCCGAACCAAATCTAGGGTTCATATCAACATCAACATAGCATCAACACATATATGAATTGCCCTAGCAGAGAGAGAGAGTAGGGTAGGGGAGAGGAGAGGCAGAGCCTTACGATGACTGCGGCAAGGGAGGGGCAGGCAGCGTCGAGGACGGGGTCGGGGCTCGGGCGCGCGGCGAAGGGCCGCAACGATGTCGGGGTCGGGGGCGGCGTCAAGGTCGGGGGTGGGGGCGGCCTCGAGGGTGTGCGGCGGGCAGCGGCGGTGGTGAGGTTGGGGGCAGTGGCGGTGAGGTCGAGAGCAGCAGGGCGACGGTGCCGATGGAGCAGTTGGGGGAGAGGGGGAAATGGAGGGGAAGGACTTAGCGAAATTTTGAGCCCGTGCAGCCGGGGGTTAAGTCAAACTAGCAGCAGAGCGTTTTGCCGGAACGCGCTATAGCTAAGTTAGCTATAGCGTGTCAAGCGAAACGCGCTACGTCTATTCCTTTCTGTTTTATAATATCCGTAGCGCTTTGCCCTGAAAAAACGTTGCTGCTAAGTCTAAGCATGTAAAAACTTCAAAAATATACATTGGTCATCATTGTTCTTTTTGTGTAGAATCTAAATAGTTAACATGAATCCTCACAGTACCCGTATAGGCACTAGTGAAGATTCATATTGCAACCACAAATCCTACACATATAGTTCAATGAAGACCAAGTGCTTGAGATAGTTTGAGAAGTAACATATTTAAGGTGGTAAACACCTTGTTCGCTTAGCAGTATGGGACTAAACTATTAATTAGGTGCAACACTTAGCAGTAGCGTGTTTTAAAGACATTGTCAATTTAATAATTTAGTAGAAAGCAAGAACAATACATACAACAAAAAACATGCATACCATCTTTCATTGGTGAAATATCATATTTACTTGAAAGGAATGATTCCTCTTAATATTTGAGGGCTTCCATTCATTCTTGTTTGTCGGTCCTATATGTCTCCAAGAACAACTCTGTGATTTTCTCCTTTATTTTACCATCCGGTGCCCCAAAACCATCCCCACCTTGGTAAACACAATGTGAGGTTCGAGCCAAATTAACGCAAGCCATGGTGAGAGTACTAGAAAATCGGCAATGTAAGAAAGCATCTTCGTTAATTGACTTCCAAGCATCCATCGTAAGGTCTTCCATGGCTTTCCGAGACTCTTTCTCACTGGTGTTGTTCTGCGACATGTGGATAGCTATGGAAGATGGTGTGTCCCCTCTCTCAAGCTCAGCCTATAATAAACAATTACCAAAATATACAAATAAATATATATCACATGAGATGACTCATAAAAATGATAAATTCTGATAATGAAACATGAAGGAACAAATAGAGATAAGAATTTTTCATACAGAGTGTGTCGCGGAGTCATTGCATAGCCGTGAAACCAGTGATGTAGATTGAATTAATCTTGGGTAGCTTCGGGCTATATCAAGAAACTTTTGGTGTGGCCTCCATGTTGAGCATGGGAAATGCATGTTGCAACAATAATGGTGCTGTAGACGAAACTGACCCATTGTCCAGGTAGTCCGTTAGGGTTGGTATGTGATTTCCATGATGCAACATTACGTAAATTATGTGTGTCTGATTAGGAAGTTCGCTGTGTTTTTAGTGATGTATGACTTAGTGCCTTACCGCATCCCGAAGAAAACAAAACACATTGAAGCCATGTTTTCCCAACACATTTTTAGCCACCTCATTGGATGTGTTATACATAACAGAGTAAAGTGCTCGCATATATTCAGGAAGAATTTCCCTAGGACTTTGTTCCCACCTGAAATATATTTATTTCAGCACAGGTCAATTTGAAATTACTGGGTGTTTTATATTTTAAATTCTACCTTCCAATTGCCTCGGTGAAGCGGATGAGTTCATCTAGGGTTCCATACACATCATATACGTCATCCAAGTGTGCGGCTAAATGAATAACTCTGGAAAGCACTTCCCGACATGATCCATGGTTTGGATCCCAGACAATTCCATTTGCACAATGGAAGCACTCTATGAGACGATCTCTTGCAAACCCAAATTTCTCACCAAGTCCAATCTCCGTCCTCCATCTACATTAAACATGTATAATCAATCATAGCATGGCAATTAATTTCACTAGAGTCAATTACACCATAGGTGCTTGAACTTGGCAAGAAAAATCAGTTTGGTGCTAAAACTTGTAGCATACATTGAACCGGTGACATAACTTGGTTTGGGCGTGCATCTACAGTGCTAATCGCGCTTGTATACGTACAGGGTGCTGATGCTGCAGGGACGAGGTCGTGTGACCTGTTTTTTTGTTGCAAAAACGCCCTGGAATTTTATTTTTATCATAAGAAAGCCTCTCAAAAATTTTCCTTAAAAAATGAAACAACACACCTGTGTAAACATTGGGCCCCACCCGTCAGGATACATTACACGGAGGAAATTAATATCATTAATAAGAAAAATAATGAGACACGATAGTTCGAACGAAGAACATTGGCTCACTGGCCGCCCAGGCTAGCCACCATACCATTTACAATTTGCTGTTGAAATTGGATAGCTAGTGCTAATGAACTACAGGCAAGCGTGCACATCAGGCTTAAATGAGGGGCTGGCCCTCCGGCCCATTTCTCAAATGTTAGTTGTTTTCCTTTCTTAGAATTATGTACTTGTCCCTCAAAACAATATATAAAAAATAGGGTTATTTTCTATTATGTAAATTATAAATAATTTAAATACAAAGGGGAACTAAATTATTTTAAATAAGTTCATGTATTATAATAAAAATATCTTTCTTTAGAATAGTGTTCATATAATTCTAAAAATAATCTTATTTAATATAATGTTCATATAATTCTAATAAATGTTCCTATTTAAAAGAATATTCGTGTAATTCTATAAATATACACGATAATTTATAATATATATAACTAAAGTAATATTTATGTGTTTAATTATATATATAATTATAGTAATTTTTAGGAATTACGAAAATATTTTTAATGATTCATAAAAACATTCCTCCCCTGTCTCCTATTCACTTACGGATGGCCCCGCGCCATGATGGCATGCCACGTCAGCATCCTATATGTATACGGACGTGACTAGCACCGTAGATGCACGTTCAAGCCAAGTTCTGTCACTGGTTCAATGTATCCCACAAGTTCTAGTACCAAACTGTTTTTTCTTGCCAAGTTTAGACACCCGTGGCGTAATTGACTCATTTCACTATCATGTATAGATAGTCTACAAGAAAGTAACCAGTTAGGATTAGTGCATGCTGTCTGTCTAGAAGCTTAGTAATGTTGTGCTTGCCTCAAAAGTCTCCGAAGTTCTTGTTGATGCACTGTTTGCACCCTCTCGAAGTCTCTCATAGAAAATCGGAGAAGCAACGGGTCGGAATTACTCACATCACTAGCATAGTGTTCTATAAACCATCTTGCTTCTAGTCTAGGAGACCTCCGATGCATGGGAATGTCCAAAGTATGAACCACGCTACTGTGCAAGTGGGGATCCAAGGATGGCAGGAGCTCTTTGAGACCATTGGCACAAAATGTTCTTGCTTCATCCAATGTTTCATCATCTCTGAATGCCAGGTATGATGCCTCATGGAGTGAGAGTAGTCCCTTGATATCTTCCCTCTGGAGTGCGCGTGTGAGGCAATTCTTTTCGAGAGTTTTTAGATATTCTACATGGGTACCATGCATGCAACATTGTAAGTTAAGTACAGCTAATTTCGTTGCTGTCTAAGTTTTACACTGTCTTCCTTAAAAGGAGTTGGTTTTGCTATAATAGTTAACTAGCTAGGTACCTGCAGGTGACACTGGGATACAATTTTCCCTGAGTAACCTGAACCTCAAGGCCACGGAAGCCAGGTCACGATCATCCTCCCAGCTGCACGGGTGAGGTTTAGTACCATGGATGGAGGTGAGGATCCCGACGATCTCGTATCGAAGTGGTAGGCGATATCAGCCGTTCCCTCACGCCGGCCTTTAACTTGTCAAAGCTCCCTGGACCGCCGACCTGTACCGTCCATGAATGCGCACACGTATTAACTTTTTGAGTATAATCTTCATGGGATATATATTGTAAATTCCATATTTTTTGAAGGGATTACCAGATCATGGATGGGGTCGTTGAGAGACAGTAGGAGGGAGTCATAATCCCAGGAGTTGGGCGGGTAGTTGGCCGACAGCCGATGGGCCGCCGATGAGCAGCGAGCCGACCGGCGCAGCTTATCCGCTGCCGGAGACGACGATGGCCGAAAGCATGTATATGCTATGGCGATCCTTGGCAGCCAGGCCATGGTACGGCAGCAATCTTGAACTTCGCTTGATTAGATAGTACGTAGTACTTGAAAGCACTAGGGAGCGGGCTAGCTCTAGCTACCAAGCCAATACTGGTTGTTGTTTCAAAGTAATCTATATATAGGCAAAGCTAGTATGAGCTACGTAGTTTCAATCGTTCAGCCGTGTACTATGGTTGTTGTTTTATATGTAAAGTGGCATGAAATCCTATTTCGTGTTTCGTGACACTGATCGAAATGACACATTTTAAACAAGTTATGCGATGAATGTGGACTCTAGAGAAACCCAAGGGCCATTCGCGGAGGCTCCTGTACCCTGTGGTCCTGTTACACTTTTTTGTTTGGTTTTGCTATTTCTAAGCGTCTGATCAGATTTTAGGATTATGAAGCTATGTTTTACTGTTTGGTCTCTCCCCTTATGTCTGGTCTTGTTGTAGTAGTAGAAAAACCGTGTTTGAGAGCCAAATGAGATACTTCTATTTTCTCCTCCTCCAATCAGGAAACGTAGATTCTCTATCGGATGGAGATGCAGTAATTGCATATGATACAAATGAAATGAGAAATCACTTTTTTATTCCCCGGCCAGCTGGGCCGGGCTTGACAAAGCATTGGTCTCAAATGCATATTTCTTATATCGTAACAGAAACCGGGGAAGAGGAAACACAAGAGTGAAGACTGAAGACTAGACTAGGACTCCCTCCATTGCATAATGTAGTGCGCCTGCACTTTTCGAGATTCAAATTTGATCATAAATTTAACCAACGTGGTTTGAAATCATTATATTCAATTTGTAGAACCCATTTTATCAAACATGTTACTGGAAATGATGTTTTTCCCGCAAATAGAGGAATGATGATTTACTTCGATAGATAAAGAGGAATTTAGTTTCAGATTTAAAATAATTGGAAAAGGAAAGTAAAATTCATATGCCCTCACTTTACGCACTAGACACACACCCCAAACTGGATCGCTATTGTGGCCGCCTAAGGTTTGCCGTCATTGCTGCCATCACAAGCCACCTCCGTCATCTCTGTGATTCACTTTCCACATGTTTCGATTGATTTATTATCAGCTAGTTAATAGTGATACCTACCCATGCGGATCCATGGGGTGCCATGGGAGCCATTGACCACGGCATCCAATCTAAAAATGCAAAATAATTTGTACACTTATTTTTCTAATGGTTTAATGGTATTTTCAGACTATTTGTACTGTAATTGTAACAACTTCTAAACTAGTATATTGCAGTTATGTAGTCTATACATTATATTTGTAAAATGTGGCACCGAATGCTAAGGGCATCTCCAGCCGTTGGCCGCCCCAGGACGCATAAAAATCGCCCCCTGGGGGTGAGCCGGCGATGCACTCGGCGCTGGGGACGGGTTTGCGCCCAGTCGTCGCCCCCAGCTCGCCCCCAGGTGCCGAAATTGGCCCACTTTGCAGCCCAATTTCGGCGAATAAACGGCCCATATGGGCGAGAATAGGCCCGTATTCGGCGTGGTTCGCCGTGTCTCGGCGTTCAATTATCAACACAATTATTTCTTATCACATATTTCATCACAGAAAAATCAAATACTTCAACAAAATACTACAACAACAAATAATTCAATACAAATTATATTGTTCAACAAATAAAAACTCGTATTTCATCACGAGGCGTCCCCCTTGAGCCTCCATAGGTGCTCAATCAGATCTTTCTGCAGTTGATGATGCACCTGTGGGTCTCGGATCTCCTGACGCATACTGAGATAGGCAGTCCAAGTTGCCGGTAGCTGGTGATCAACTTCGGCTAGAGGACCCTGCCTATAGTATGGTTCAGTGTCAATCAATGGGTCTTCTTACTCGCTCTCTATGATCATGTTGTGCAAGATGACACAGCAAGTCATGATCTCCCACATTTGATATTTCGACCAGGTCTGAGCGGGGTACCGAACAACAGCGAATCAAGATTGGAGCACACCAAATGCCCGCTCGACATCCTTCCGGCAAGCCTCCTGAACTTTCACAAACCAGGCGTTCTTGCCTCCTGGCACAGGGTTTGAGATCGTCTTCACAAATGTCGACCATCTCGGATAGATGCCGTCAGCTAGATAGTACCCCTTGTTGTATTGGTGCCCATTGATCTCGAAGTTCACCGGAGGAGAATGGCCCTCAACAAGCTTGGCAGAAACAGGAGAGCACTGCAGCACGTTGATGTCATTGTGAGTTCCTGGCATACCAAAGAAGGAGTGCCAAATCCAGAGGTCCTGTGTGGCTACCGCCTCAAGCACCACACTGCAACCGCCTTTGGTGCCTTTGTACATCCCCTGCCAACCAAATGGGCAGTTCTTCCATTTCCAATGCATGCAGTCGATGCTTCCAAGCATCCCAGGAAATCCTCTTGCTGCATTCTGGGCTAGGATCCGAGCAGTGTCTTCCGCATTGGGTGTTCTCAAGTATTGTGGCCCAAACACTGCCACCACTGCCCGACAGAACTTGTAGAAACACTCTATGCTGGTGGACTCGGCCATGCGCCCATAGTCGTCGAGTGAATCACTTGGAGCTCCATATGCAAGCATCCTCATCGCTGTCGTGCACTTCTGGATGGAGGTGAATCCAAGAGCGCCAGTGCAATCCATCTTGCACTTGAAGTAGTTGTCGAACTCCCGGATGGAATTCACAATCCTGAGGAAGAGCTTTCGGCTCATCCGATAACGGCGCCGAAATGTTCTCTCGCCATGAAGTGGAGCATCGGCGAAGTAGTCGGAGTAGAGCATGCAGTAGCCTTGGAGACGATGCCGGTTCTTTGCTTTCACCCGCCCCGGCGCCGAGCCACCTCGCCGCGGCTTTTCACTGCTCGCCAGCAGCTGGGCGAGGGCGGCGAGCACCATGAGATGCTCTTCTTCCTGGACGTCGGCCGCGGCTTCCTCCTCCAGCAGCGCGGCGAGCTCTTCCTCCTCGTCCGAGTCCATCGCCGAGGCAGGCAAAACGCCGAACACCTTGCGCTCGGTGGGCGTGTACCCGCCATTAAACCGCGCCTCCGCGGCCGGAAACGGCGGCCGGAAACGCCCAGCTGCTGCGGGAGGGGCTGCCGAGGCGAAGTGCTGCTATTTTCCGGCGGGGAATGGCTATCTAGCGGAGTAGGGCGGCGGCCGTCGCCGGGATATAGCTAGTGGTGGCCGAGGGCGCGGGGGGTGCGAGGCGAGTTGGGGGAAGAAAACCTTGACTTTTCCCCTGTCGGTGTGGGCCAGACGTGCTTTTCCCTAGCGCCGGAGCCCCCAACTGCTCCCCAGCGCGCCGGGTTCGGCCTGTGACCGCCGGGCGGAAAAAAGGTCCGAACCGGCGATTTTCGGTGTCCTGGGGGCGCGACTGGGCCGTTTTTTCGACGCCGGCGCCGAAAAAGTGGCCTGGGGGAGCCTGTTGGGGGCGCGGCTGGAGATGCCCTAAGATCTTAGGTGCGCATCGACCACAGTAGACGGATAATCTCAACCAGATTCGCGGTCGGACACACGTCATTTCTCCATCATCTCCCATGTGAAAAGTCTTGCGCGCATGTGAGCCACTATAGGCACTATCTCACTTGGAATTATCCCCGACAGTAGTCAGTAGTTAACTACAATCAGTCAGTATCGGAGGTACACATCTAGTCACGCGATCCTACATGGCATTCACTATCTCTCTATAGAATAGCTGGTAAGCCATCTATATCTGCTAGTACTGAGCTAAACTCGTCTGTTTGGACCTCTCTGGACCCAAATTCCAATTATTTGCTAAACACCACGTTTTCAACAGGCTATATCTCTACTGATTTACTGCATAGTTCCTCCGTACCGCCTACGGTAGGAGACTGTCACGCCACGTCTGCTGGATAGGTGCTGCATCATCTTGTCCCTAGTTTGGCCTGCTGGTCTCGTTTCTTGCTTCCTTGCTGCTTCCGGAATAGTCTCGTTCTCCATTATTTTTCCCTGCGCTATGATCTTTGTAGTTTCCTGTTTTAATTTTTCTCTTGTGCTCAATGAGCTACAATTTCTGGAAGCCAATTGTCACGTCATTCATCATACCGTTCTGAGTAAGACCAGGAAGCGAAAAACTTTTCTCAGCTCGTATTTCCAGTTTATGTTGAAATTTTCTTGTATCTAAAAGGTGCAAAAACTAAACCAATTTTACGAGGTGGCGAAAGTTGATGCAATAAAATTGTTAAGCCCCTGGCACAGCCCTCGATTGGGTCTCTATGGAGTCCATGCGGATGGAAGCAAACTACTGTGGCTGAAGAGAAGTGGAGTACATTCAGAACAAAAAGGGAAGTGGCGTAGAACCATTTCGGCTCACAACGTACATTGTCTACAAATTGGCTGGTCCGACTACTCAATACAACAACCAGGTAACCAGCAGACATCAGTTGCATTTTTTTCAATACAAAAGCAAGGTTTTTCCAGCAGTAATCTTTATTGTGGGTAATTAGAGGTAACACGCGCTCTAAGTACCATGGCATGGAAGCTCACCTTGGTCACGACAAGTACTACGTCGTCATCCTCGAGAAGGGTTACAATCCGCATCACTACCAAATAAAGCTGATGCAATAAAATTGTTAAGCCCCTAGCACCGCCCTCGATTGGGTCTCTATAGAGTCCACACGGATGGAAGCAAATTAATGTGGCTGAAGAGAAGAGGAGTACATCCACACAAAAAGGAGAAATTTTAAGGTGTTCATATGCAATATAGACAGTTAAATTTCTATGATCCAGTGGCTGATATAACTATTACCTCTTAGAAGGTAATAGACGACCATTAATGATGGTGTGAGGGTTAGTATGGACATTGTTGCGGTACAATCAAGGAAAGTAATTACTGTAATTTATTCCTTTTCTTTTAAACCCTGAGTACATAAGGAAAAAAAATAAAACATAGCTAATTAATGCCAATAATCATTTGCAACTATAACATTTGTTTTTCACTACTCGTACCTTGTCATCATGTCTGACAAACGAAATAAGAGGTTTGTCACGTTCTGCCATACATGTCGAAGTACATATTTTATTTTGTCGGTTGCAAGCTAAACAATAGAAAATCTGTATAATTTGTGTTTAGGAAACACCAAAATGAAAACTAGTTGACAAAGCATGGCAAAAAGCTGACAAATAACATTTGTATTTTTCTTTAACATAGCAAGGATGTGTGCTAGTGTTCTTGCACATTTTATTTCGTTAGAGCAGAAAATGTACAATAGAAAACGATTTATTGTCTCTTTACTGACTCAATCAGACTGATGTCACACGTATTGTTGAATTCTAACGCTTAGGTACATTTTTTAGGGTTGCGTGGATACATATGGTATATGTGCATTGCAAGAATTTTCCATCTTCATACGGTACGGGAGCCAAATCAGAATTTGTATTATATTAAAAAGAGAGGAGAAAACTTATTTAAACATTCCCTTTTTAACAAGTAGTTGCCAAAATTAGAATATATTGTGTGGTCAAATGTACCCTTGATGAGAGGACGGGGCAAGAGGGACCATCTTCAAAGAGCTCGAAAGAAAGGCAAGTGAAGTAGAACCATTTCAGCTCACAACGTACATTATCTATAAATTTACTGGCCCGACTACTCAAAACTACAACCGGGCAACCAACAGATAGCAGCTGCATTTTTCGAGTACCAAAGCAAAGTTTTCCAGCAGTAATCATTATTGTGGGTAGTTAGAGGTAGCTCCCTCTAAGTACCATGGCATGGCAGCTCAACTTGGTCATGGCAAGTACTAACATTCTCCTAGTGGTCATCGTCCTCGAGAAGGGTTACAATCTGCATCACTACTGAAATTGACCTGATTGCCGAATCTTCATACCGGGCACTCATTGGAGGCCATCCTGAACTGAGTGTGGCTGAAAACTACTCGGTAGATAAAGAGGAATCGACGAAAACCATGCCTCTCTCCCATCCTAGCATGTGGCACACAAGAGCCGCATTTCTTTTCTTTTTTTCTGAAAAGGAGTATGACCCTCCCGCAGCCTAGCATGATGCACACAAGAGCCGCATGGGGAATAGGGGGAGGCTATTTCTTGTATTGCAGTATATTGACGACAAGCTACTACTCTTCCATGGTGCTGTTGATCAATCTCACATAGTTAACCAGATCCTCTAGGCATTCTTAGAAAAAAAAATTTGGGCTCAAGATCAACCATCGCTAAAAACTTTCTAAACTGATTTACAACAAGCAGGAATTTCCCTTCCTTTATTTGCAACAATATAGCAGTAAAACAATATATTCAACTTATGTTTTATTCTTGCATCTACTTGCATGATTTTGGAATTAACAGTAGCTTCTCCTTCCGGCGCACGGTTAGCCCAAAAACCTCTGTCATATCAATGTCTTTCCTCTCAACCCTTGGTGGCAATTCCCATTCAAAATGGTACACGAGGTTTGCTAACATAAGCCCAAAATTGGCGATCCCGAGGTTTATACCAGGGCACATCCTTCGTCCTGACCCAAAATATAAATCTCGCTCTTGCCTCGCCAGCATGTGATTGATCAGCGTTTGAGCATCCCCGGAAGCAATTGATTCCTGCTTGTTAGCATGGCAGATATTGTAAATGTCCCTCATGATGCATCCAACCTCATCATATCCACTGTATTGCATGCACATAATAATATGGTGTTTTCTGATCCCAGGTTTTTCCATGACGCAATGTCCGCTTTTTGCTCATCGCTAATTCTTCTGTGTGAACGCAAAAGACAAGACAGATCCCGTGGGGCTAGAGGACGGTTGTGTTCATCGATGAAATCCTTCACAAACCACTGACCTGTTTCCTCCTGTCTTGCAATCACCAATTTAGCTTTACACACTACATGAGTTATACTCCGTGGCCTCTTCTTTCTATGTTCCATCTTCCTCTTCATGTGCTTCTCTTCACGACCCCCTTCACGACTGCACACAAATTTCCTTAAAATTATATGGTAGTTGGATCCATCCCACTCGACATAGCTTCTCCGGACACTAAAAACTTTCTCAAGACCATATTTATTATATAATCTATAACCTTCATCCTCACTATTAAACATCTTGTTGGCAATATGATAGTACTCCAGCATTAACTCATGACTTACATCCGCCATGTCTTCCTACATCACCAGTCAGATGAATAAAAATCTGAAAGGACAAACAAAAATGCGTGCAAAACCCAGTACAAAATCTTGCGTGATATTTTAAACTTTGCTCCTTGTACGTGTTATGGCAAGCGATCATAAACGTCCATAAACTGCCCCCCCCCCCCCCCATAAACTAGTGAAGTGACCATGGATGATGAAAAATTCTAAATTGAATTGCATGCACTAGGAAACCTAAATCGATGATGACTAAACAAATCTAAGTAGGAAGTGCAGGCTATGAATCAAAGTAAGTTGAGATTCGGGCGATTCATACCTTAGGATGCAAGTTCGGAAGCGATGGAATTGACGGGGGGCGAGTTCCTATAGCGCCGCCGCAGATGTCACGCTTTTTTCTTCTTCCTGCTGCCGGGCACGTCTTTTATAGTGAAGGGGACAAGGAGGAGGACGAGGATGACGCCGATGATGGTGAATTGGTTCCTCTCGCCGGGCGGCTCATCGGACAGAATGAAGGGGACGAGAACGAGGACTTGACCTCCTGGATCTACTAGACGTGGTTCCGGTCGTGGACGTGATCGGTTGAAAGCATAATATTTTACCCTGGACCATTATACCCTTCTCTGCTTAAACTAATTAGGTTTGTTCATTTTTAATCTCCCACCAGATCGGACGGCTAATAAAAATCGGAGGGGCAAGTACTCAAAAGTACTCCCAGTACTGTGCCAATCACCGTAAAGGAGCTCTATTTTCAACTATTTGTACTGTAAGTGTAACAACTTCTAAACAAGTATATTAAAGTTATGTAGTCTATACATTATATCTGTAAAATTTTGCACCGAATGCTAAGATCTTAGGTGTGCATCGACCAAAGTAGATGGATAATCTCAATCGGATTTGCAGTCGGACAAACGCTCTATAGTCTTCCATGTGGAAATTAAAGCCACACGAGGGAGTGTTAGAATATAATTGTGTAAGATAGAGGTAAGAGTTAGAAATAGAATAGGTTTAACATGTTTGACTTGCCATCTCTCCCTCACAATGTATTCTATATATACCCCATATGAGGGTTGATGTCTACTACGTAACTTTATTCTTGTAGACAGGTGTTCGGCCTCCAAGCGCAAAGTTTTGTAGGACAGTAGCAATTTTTCCTCAAGTGGATGGCCTAAGATTTATCAATCCTTGAGAGGTGTAGGACGAAGATGGTGTATATCAAACGACCCTGCAACCAAATATAAGAAATCTCTTGTGTCCCCAACACACCCAATACAATAGCAAATTGTATAGGTGCACTAGTTCGGCGAAGAGATGATGATAAAAGTGTAATATTGATGGTAGAAATATATTTTTATAATCTTAATAAATAAAAACAGCAAGGTAGCAAATAGTAAACGGGCACAAAAACGGTATTGCAATGCTTGAAAACAAGGCCTATTGTCCGTACTTTCACTAGTGCAACCTCTCAACAACGCTAATATAATTGGATCATATAACCGTCCCTCAATGTGTAACGAAGAATCACTTCAAAGTTCCTATCTAGCGAAGAACATAAGACGGAATTGTTTGTAGGGTATGAAACCACCTCAAAGCTATACTTTCCGATCAATCTATCCTAGAGTTCGTACTAAAATAACACGAAGCTATTCTTTCCGATTGATCTAATCAAGAGTTCGTACTAAAATAACACCAAATAAAATTCAGATTTATAATATTCAGTCCAACACAAAGAACTTCAAAGAGTGCCCCAAGATTTCTACCGGAGAAACAAAGACAAGAACATGCATCAACCCCTATGCATAGATTACCCCAATGTCACCTCGGCAATCCCCGAGTTGAGTGCCAAAACATATATCAAGTGAATCAATACGATACCCCATTGTCACCACGAGTATTCAACTGCAAGACATATATCAAGTGTTCTCAAATTCATAAAAGTATTCAATCCGATAACAACGAAATCTCAAAGGGAAAACTCAATTCATCACAACAAGATAGAGAGGGGGGAAACACCTTATGATCCGACTACATTAACAAAGCCCGCGATACATCAAGATCGTGAAATCTTAAGAACACGACAGAGAGAGATTAAACACATAGCTACTGGTACAAGCCCTCAGCCCCAATGGTGGACTACTCCCTCGTCATTGTGGTGGCTGCCGGGATGATGAAGATGGCCACCGGAGATGATTCCCCCTTCCGGCAGGGTACCGGAACGGGGTCTAGATTGGTTTCTCGTGGCTACAGAGCCTTTCGGCGGCGGAACTTCTGATCGAGGTTAACCCGAGGGAGTCCTGGATTAGGGGGTATCCGGACAGCCGGACTATATCCTTTGGCCGGACTGTTGGACTATGAAGCTACAATATTGAAGACTTCGTCTCGTGTCCGGATGGGACTCTCCTTGGCGTGGAAGGCAAGCTTGGCGATACGTATATGAAGATCTCCTCCCTTGTAACCGACTCTGTGTAACCCTAGCCTCCTCCGATGTCTATATAAACCGGAGGGTTTAGACCATAGGACAACAACAATCATACCATAGGCTAGCTTTTAGGGTTTAGCCTCTACGATCTCGTGGTAGATCAACTCTTGTACTACTCATATCATCAAGATCAATCAAGCAGGAAGTAGGGTATTACCTCCATCAAGAGGGCCCGAACCTAGGTAAACATCGTGTCCCCTGCCTCCTGTTACCATCCGCCTTAGACGCACAGTTCATGACCCCCTACCCGAGATCCGCCGGTTTTGACACCGACATTGGTGCTTTCATTGAGAGTTCAACTGTGCTATCGTCGTAAGGCTTGATGGCCCCTTCGATCATCGGTAACGATGCGGTCCAGGGTGAGGTCTTCCTCCCCGGACAGATCTTTATATTCGGCGGCTTCGCACTGCGCGCCAACTCGTTTGGCCATCTTGAGCAGATCGAGAGCTATGCCCCTGGCCACCAGGTCAGGTTCGGAAACTTGAATTACACTGCCAATATCCGTGGAGACTTGATCTTCGACGGATTCGGGCCCATTCCAGGTGTGCCGCATGATCACGACGAGCATGGTATAGCTCTACCGTCGGACAGTGCTCAGGAGATCACACCAGTAACTACTCCGGCCTTCAATCCGAAGCAGATTGCGCCATCCGAGGACGGGCGGATAGACCCCGCCTTGGAGGCCGCACCCTCGGCAGCGATAGAGCCGAACACTGACCTTACCCTCCACGAGAGCCGTGACGCCGAACCACTGGACTCGTCTACGGCCACGGACTCCGAACCGCCGGCGCCCGTGCTTGTCGAATCCGATTGGGTGCCGATCATGGAGTTCACCTCCGCGGATATCTTTTAGCACTCGCCGTTCGTCGATGTACTAAACTCGTTAAGGTCTCTCTCCCTGTCAGGAGAACCTTGGCCGAACTATGTCCAGCTAGAATGTGATGCGGATGACGGAGAAATTCACTCCCCACCCACCACCCACTTAGTAGGCACTGTCGATGATTTAATTGACATGCTCGACTTCGACTCCGAAGACATCGATGGTATGGACAACGATGAAGGAGACGAACAGGAACCACTGCCCACGAGGCACTGGACCGCCACCTCATCATATGATATATATATAGTGGATACACCCAAAGAAGGCAATGGTGACAAGACAACGAAGGATGACCCCTCCAAGAAGCAACCCAAGTGCCGACGTCAGCGGCGGCGCTCTAAGTCTCGCCACAGCAAAAGCGATGATACCGGCACTGGAGATAACAGTACTCCGGACAGTGCCGAGGATGATGACAATCCCCTCCAGCACGATCTAGAGCCGGAGGATGAACAAGCCAGCCCTCCTAAGCGAGTGGCAGAGGGAGAAGCAGAGGATGACGATTACATGCCACTCTCTGAAGACGAAGTGAGCCTCGACGATGAAGAATTTGTCGTGCCTGAGGATCCCGTCGAGCAGGAGCGCTTTAAGCGTCGGCTTATAGCCACGGCAAATAGCCTAAAGAAAAAGCAACAACAGCTTCGAGCTGATCAAGGTTTGCTAACAGACAGATGGACTGAAGTCCTTGCGGCCGAGGAATATGAACTCGAACGCCCCTCCAAAAGTTACCCAAAACGCATGTCGCTACTCAAGGAAGAAGCAGCAAAACCTACCTCACCGGCGTACAATGCGGCTGACCGACCACCTCATGGCCGAGACAGAAGGGCATTCCAGCCTGAAGATCAGCCTGCACCCCGCCGCCATTCAAACAAAAATAGAAAGGAACGGGGCAACACGCGTGACCTGCGAGACATATTGAAGAGCAAAGCAAAACATGCAAGATCGGTCTACAGATCACGGGGGCGCACACCACATGTGACGACGATCGTCACGCCGGATACAATATAAGTAAATCCGGCCGGGCCGAATACAGCAGACAAAAATCATACGAGCCGCGTCGTGACATAGCCTGGCACAGAGGCGCTGCACACCCCCTATGCTTCACTGATGAAGTTATGAATCACGAATTCCCGGAGGGTTATAAACCCGTAAATATTGAATCTTACAATGGCGCAACAGATCCTGTAGTATGGATCGAGGATTTCCTGCTCCATATCCACATGTCTCGCGGCGATGATCTACACGCCATCAAGTACCTCCCACTAAAACTCAAAGGACCAGCTCGGCATTGGCTGAATAGCTTGCCAGCAGAAGCCGTCGGCAGTTGGGAGGACCTGGAAGACCCATTCCTTGACAACTTTGAAGGCACTTATGTGCGACCACCGGATGCTGATGACTTAAGTCACATAATTCAGCAGCCAGGAGAATTAGCCAGGACATTCTGGACACGGTTCCTAACTAAGAAAAACCAAATTGTTGACTGTCCGGATGTAGAGGCCTTAGCGGCATTTAAGCATAACATCCGTGACGAATGGCTCGCCCGGCACCTCGGCCAAGAGAAGCCAAAATCTATGGCAGCCCTCACGACACTCATGGCCCGCTTTTGCGCGGCCGAAGACAGCAGGTTAGCTCGTAGTACCAATACAGCACATAAACCTGGCATATCAGAAGCCAGGAGTGACAGTGACAAACCACGATGCAACAAACACAAGAGCCGCAAACATGGTGAAAATGCCAAAAAACGACAGTTAATGCCTGGTTCAGGGGCTCAAAGTCCGGTCAGCGGAAAGGGCCACCCAAAAAATATAAATCCGGGTCCATCTAGTCTGGACCGCATACTCGATCGCCAATGCCAAATTCATGGCACCCCGGAAACGCCAGCAGCCCACACCAACAGAGAATACTAGGTCTTTAAACAAACCGGCAGGGCAGGCGCCAAAAATGGAGAGGGGGGGTCCCAAAGCGTTGATTGCGACGAAGAGCCTAGACCACGGAATGCGGGAGGACAAAATAAATTTCCCCCGCATATTAAATCGGTAAACGTGGTATGTACCACCCAATTTACAAACTCGGACCGAATATCCATCCTTCGGGACGGTGCCTCAACAGACCCTGTCGTCCCGCAATATAAGCTGGGGCCGATCACTTTCAACCACACAGATCGTCCGATTGACTCCACTCAGGGTAATCCAGCCGCTCTAGTCCTCGACCCAATCATAGAAGGGTTCCACCTCACTCGAGTCCTTATGGACGGAGGCAGCAGTCTAAATCTGCTTTACCAGGACACAGTGCGCAAGATGGGCATCAATCATTCAGAGATGAAACCAACTAAAGCCACATTCAGAGACATTATACCAGGTGTGGAAGCCAGTTGTACAGGCTCCATCACCCTCGAGGTAGTCTTCGGATCGCCAGAAAACTACCGTGATGAAGAGTTAATTTTCGAGATCGTCCCTTTCCGCAGTGATTATCAAGCACTGCTCGGACGAACCGCATTCGCTCGATTCAACGCGGTGACACATTATGCCTATCGTAAACTCAAGATGCCCGGTCCACGTGGTGTCATTACGGTTAATGGCAAGGCCGAACTTTCCCTCGGCACCAACATATAAACTACAGCCAGCCTCGAGCTGACGCCCAGGCTTCCGGACACCGTTAAGGGACTCCGAATTACTTCACGGAGAGCACTCCGGCGAAGGCCAGGACATGCCAAACTCAGCGGCTCGACCGCCCTCCAGCACATAAACACTTATGGCATTTTATTCGCAGGTTCACCTTTGTGCCGACCAGGATGGGCTACTCGGAGATAGCTCGGACATGTAAGGGGCTCCCCAGACATTCCCCGCGATGACCGTCCGGCCATATTACGGGTCCGCACTCAGCCTCTTCCCCATGGCCTCAACAGCTTCCGCAATCATATCACCTTTTTTATCACATTACTTGTACCCTTACGCATAGACGTCCTGTTCAAATACAAATATGTGGATTTTATGACGTTTACCTGTTGGTTATTTCTTATTGAACTCATTTTGTCAAGTGGCATTTGCACACAGCAATATGAGTTAAAACGTGCCAGGGGCTTTGTTCAACCCACAACATGGCAATAAAGTCCGAACACCTTCGTGGCAGTTCGGCACCCCGAACTCATAGCATTATATGCATTAGCTCCGAATCATGTCTTGGGTCAGTAGTTGGGTTTGCCCGGCTCCCACGTTTTGGTACCTTACGTTCCTCTATATCGGCTAAGGTAGCACTGGGAGAACTACTGCGATTGTGTCCCGGTTCTTTCGGATGAGCACCTCAGTAGAGAAAGCTAAAACTGACTGTCATGATAAGGCGAGAGCTGGTCAGCTGTTCGAGAGGTCATAAAATCTTTAAGGATTTCTCCCGCATAATGCCATATCCAATGCAGCGTGCGACGGATCGGATTCTCTCCCCGATCAGGCGCTCATAGTGCCGCTAGTACAGTCTTCCGAACACCAGGGGCTGCGCCGACCATACTAAAGCTCCCATGGCTAAGTGAGAGTGATAAAGCCCTACAGTCCGATTGCCTAGTTCATTGTGCTGAGCACCTCCTTCGAAGGACCCAAAACTGGGATAAAGAGTGCTCAGGTTTATCCCGAACACCCCCGTACTTCATACGTGGGGGCAAAAGCCAACGACTGGCCAACTCTCAGGTTTAATATATAAAACGGCCGCACAGGAGGGTAAACTTTCCTATAACAGGCAGTAAATGATATCACTGACCTTGTTTAAACATTACAAAGGAGAACATGATTCGCATTCATGGAAATATAATGTCCTTGGTGCATAGCTCCGCGGCAAGGTAGGATCCTTTCAGGACACTCTCATAATATAACTCGGGCTGGCGGTGCTCCTTCCCCTCCGGCGGTCCTTCGGTCATCAACTTTTTCGCATCCATCTTCCCCCAGTGCACCTTTGCGCGGGCGAAGGCCATTCGTGCACCCTCTATACAGACCGACCGCTTGATGACGTCAAGTCGAGGACAGGCACCCGCAAGCCGCTTCACGAGATCGAAGTAGCTGGTTGGGATTGGCTTCGCAGGCCATAGCCGGATTATTAAATCCTTCATGGCTAGTTCCGCCGCCTTCTGGAGTTCGATCAGCTGTTTCAGTTGATCAGCAAAAGGCACCGGATAATTCGGTGCCAAATACTGCAACTAGAAGAGCTTGTCCGCAGTATTCCTTTCTTCGGCTCGATAGAATTGAGCGGCATCCGATATGCTGCGAGGCAGCTCGGCAAATACCCCTGAGAAATCCGGATTCCAAACAAAAAACATAAGTCCCCCCAAATACTTCCTCTACACAGGAAAAAAACCTTACCAGCCGCGATCTTTCTCGCCTCTTGGATCTCCTATAGGGCACTTCGGGTTCCCCCCCGGGCATCGCTCGTGGCCTGATGAGCCTTGGTGAGTTCAGATTCTTTCTTCATTAAACTCTGCTCCAAGGTCTCGCATTTCCTTACGGCCTCTTGTAGATCATGCTCAGCCTTAATAACCCTGGCCTCGTGTTTCTCACGAGGTGCCTGCTCAGTGGCGGCCTTTTCCTCGGCCGCGGCCACAGCCTTCTTGAGGGCTTCAACTTCGGTCACAATTCCTAGCGCAATGTCATAAAGGCTCAGTTTATACTGAAAAGTCACTCACAATAGACGCGAGCAAGACATGCGCATACCCTGTTTCTCCCTCAATTGCATTGTTAACTGGCCAAGTTCTTCCTTGGCCCGCTCCAGACTTTGATTCAGTCCGGAGATTTCTGCATTATGGGAGGCAGCAGCTCTTGTAGACACATGCTCAGATAAGAAGAGAACTAACTGTCATTCAATGAGTCTTCCCGCGAACATAAACTCGATCCTCTGTCCGGTTCTTTCTTTCACCGAACAGTGTATTAGGGGCTACTATCTATACTATGACACTCTTCGTAAACTCATAAAACATACCTCAAAGCCTTTTATAAGGCTGATACAGGCTTCATTCAGTCCACTCTCAGCGGACTGAATTCCCTCAATCACCGCACCCATAAGGGCACGGTGTTCACCAATGATGGAGGCATCTTTCAACGCTGCTAACAAAGCATCCGACACTTCTGGATAGACAAAAGTCGCTGATGGAATAGGCACTCTCCCTCCAGTCAAAGGAGGCTGCCTGCTTCATCCTAGAGCCGTATAGGCCTCTGGAATCACATCCGGTTGGGAGCCGAACTCCGTACCACTCCCACCGTCAGGCCCCACGGGAATTTTTCCCCCATGAGTCCGGCCACTGAGGTTCGACCCCCAGGCACCGCCTTCATGGGTTTTTCCTTTCCTCCTTGGCCGAAGTCCTTCGGGGATGAAGCCTCGGTGTTATGCGCCTGTTTGGAGGAAGGGGCCTTTGGGGGCATCCCGCTCTTCGTAGCGTTTGAGCTCAGCAGGTCTTCCGATGAGGACTGTTTGGCATAGGACCTTGCCAGACTACAAAAAATATGGCGTGGGTTCAAATACTAAGCCATGATAAGTCCTGTCGCCTAAAACGTACTCGGATTTTATACACTTACCAGTTCACCAGGGGCTGGGCCCTGGGATCCCATGCCGGGCCGCCGTCGGCGGCGGCAGTGGACTCCTCCGGAAGAAGAACCTTTCCCCTTTTGGGCAGCTCGGCCTCCAAGTGTACGGAGGCCATCCTCTTCTTTCTTCCCCCTGCAGGGGATTCATCTTCCTCCTCCTTCTCGTCATCCTCGGAGGTGGAATGGGCATTGGAGACTTCGGATATTGTGGCCGAAGTGCCATGGCGACGAAGGCCGTCCCGGTTCTTTTTGGTCTCCTTCACGGCCGTCTTCTTCGGCACCTTGTACAGTGCCGGGACCAACATCTTCGTCAGAAGTGGGATGGCCGGTTCTTCGGGCGGCGGGGCCGGACAATGGATCCGCTCTGCTTTCTTCGTCCAGCCCTGGGAGAATGGCACAAAACACGTTAAGTGTTTCCTTTGGGTTGCGCGGGTAGAAAAATTTGATAACTCACCGAGCTTGCCGGGCGGGACAGTTGGTACCCACGGTCCTCGGCAGAATCCGGCCACGATTTGCTGGACTTAAAAAGCACCTTCCAAATTTCCTTGTGCGTGAAGCCGAAAAGCTCTCGTAAGGTTTGATGCTTGACCGGATCGAATTCCCATAAATTGCAAGACAGGTGCTGATAAGGCAAGATCCGGCGAACTAACATCACCTAGACCACATTGACAAGTTCAATGTTCTTGTCTTCCATATCTTCAACGCGCGTCTGGAGCACCGATAGTTCGTCGGAAGAGGACCAGTCCAGGCCTTTCTTAAGCCAGGATGTAAGCCGCGGGGGAGCACCAGATCGGAACTTGGGAGAAGCGGCCCATTCTGTGCCGTGCGGCTCAGTGATATAAAACCACTGCTGTTGCCACTCCTTGACAGAATCATTAAAGGTACCCGTTGGCCATATGACGTTGGGCATCTTGCTCACCATGGCTCCTCCGCACTCGGCGTGCTCGCCGCCCACCACCTTGGGCTTCACGTTAAAAATATTCAGCCATAAACCGAAGTGCAGTGAAATGCAGAGAAAAGCCTCACACACGACAATGAATGTCGAGATGTTGAGGAAGGAATTAGGGGATATATCGTGGAGATCGACCCCATAATAATACATGACGCCGTGAACGAATGGGTGGAGGGGAAACCCTAGCCCGCGGACAAAGTGAGGGAGGAATACAACCCTCTCGTGGGGTTCCGGAGTAGGGACGATCTGTCCTGCCGTTGGGAGACGATGGCTGATTTTCTTGGCCAGATACCCGGCCTTCCGGAGCTTTTTGACATCCTTCTCAGATGATAGAGGCCATCCATTTGCCTCTTGCTCCAGATCCAGACATTTTTCGGGGGACTTTTTGTGGTCAGAGAAGAGGAGCGCTTGGGCACTGGAGCTCGAGCCGAAAGAAAGAAATCGGGAAGAAGGCGTGGGTGAGAAAGGTAAATCCTTGTCCTTTTATAAGGGCGAAGGAGGCGAAGCGCCTCCCCGCTTACCTGGTAAAACCTCTCATTCCCCAAAACACCGTAATTGATGGAACGTTTGGGTTACCCACACCCGTACTAATGAGAATCCCGTGGTGAAAGGACACGATCTCTGCTTCGACAAGATGTGCCAAGGAAACTGCCTTGCGATATGCGCCAAGGCTGGTTGAGAATAACGATTCGAATAAGACCGGGCCATGGTATGATGTCATGATGTCGAGTGTGTCAGAAGATTAGATTTGTGGAAATATTATTCTCTCTACGGTGGTATGTGGAACTCGTTTTGAAGAGTCGGACACGATCCTTGTGTTCAAAATCTTCTATGGAGTATTCGGAGGAGGAACCCGCCTTGCAATGCCGAAGACAATCTGCGCGCCGGACTCATTGTCATTGAAGCTTGGTTCAGGGGCTACTGAGGGAGTCCTGGATTAGGGGGTATCTGGACAGCCGGACTATATCCTTTGGCCGGACTGTTGGACTATGAAAATACAAGATTGAAGACTTCGTATCGTGTCCGGATGGGACTCTCCTTGGTGTGGAAGGCAAGCTTGGCGATACGGATATGAAGATCTCCTCCCTTGTAACCGACTCTCTGTAACCCTAGACTCCTCCGGTGTCTATATAAACCAAAGGGTTTAGTCCGTAGGACAACAACAATCATACCATAGGCTAGCTTTTAGGTTTAGCCTCTACGATCTCGTGGTAGATCAACTCTTGTACTACTCATATCATCAAGATCAATCAAGCAGGAAGTAGGGTATTACCTCCATCGAGAGGGCCCGAACCTGGGTAAACATCGTGTCCCCTGCCTCCTGTTACCATCCGCCTTAGACGCACAGTTTGTGACCCCCTACTCGAGATCCGCCGGTTTTGACACCGATATAACACCTGATGGTTTCTCTATTTATAGAATTTTTGGCGACGGTTTCACGCGAAGATGGGCCTCGAGGTGAGCACAACCCACCGGGGCACGGGAAAGGGCCCAGACGCGCCCCGGTGTCTTGTGCCCTACTCCTTCACCTTCTGGTCCTTCCATGAAACTTCGGGGGTCTCTTTTGTTCAAAAAAATCGTCAAAAAGTTTCAGCTCATTTGGAGAACTTTCATTTCTGCACAAGAAACAACACCATGGTAGTTCCGCTGAAAACAGCATCAGTCCGATTAGTTCCAAAAAATGATATAAAGTTTATATAAAATGATTATAAAACATTCAAGAATGATAATATAACAGTATGGAACAATAAAAAATTATAGATACGTTGGAGACGTATCAAGGGTTAGATCAATACAACATACAACAACACAATATTCTATCCATCATACAATTTCCACATGGTATGAGAGCAGTTAGTCTCACGACGCCGATCCTAGAATTTCTTCACCACTTCCGCAGAGCGCCGCCCCCGAGGAGAGATTAACCTCCTCTTCCCAGGGGCGCGGCACCTGATCTGGTCAAATATTAGATCAGTTCCATAGACTAGATCCGTTATATACATTAATTCGAAATTTTCAGCTTCATATTTTAGATCCAACCTAGGCACAAATAGATCCCACAATTGGATCAAATTCTGGTGAAAAGTTGTGCAGAATCGGCATCAGGTTAATGTTTGTGTGTGCTTGCGCAATGCATGGGGCATGAGGTGGACATCCGCGTCACAAAGGCCAGTTCGTCTGCACCGATCAGGGACGACGACGCACTTCGGCTCGCAATGACAACCAGCGCCATGCGCAGGCTCTACATCGACAATCCGCCTAGCCGTGTGCCGCACGGCTGCAGTCCATCCGCAAGAGCCTGCAGCCTCATTGACTCCATGGCCCATGCACGCATTGAGCAGCAAGAACACAGCCATGTGCATACGTGCGTGGCAACATTGGCCACAGGCTGACTCGCCATGATGAACATGCGTATGTGCATGGCATGAGCTGTGGACTCCAAGCATGGCCCTTCTGCAGGGTCAATCGGCAACGCGGGCACCTCGCCGCTGTGCGGATACGCGCGTCCGATCATGGGAGGGCGTTGCTGTCACGCAGAGAATTCGATCTGATGTACAGTGGTTCTCATGCTTATGCGCCAGAGTGCGCCCCATAAGATCTGCACCTACCCCGGTACATACATGACGACTACACGTCCAGCTACACCGAGCCAAGCATAGCACGATTGAGGCCAACAACAATTCTTCACCGAGCCGAGCCGACCGACTACACCGACCAATCTGCACTGCATCAAGCCGATCTCCACCGACCCCGCGCCGCATCATCAAGCTGTAAGACTACGTCAGGGTAGAAGCCAACATACTTCGTTGAGCACATCTACGAGAAGCGATCTTAACATGCATCATCCACACGCCAGGCCGGTGTGGAACGAGATGCAGTCTGCATCGACTTATTCGGCGCAACACGATATCGACACTTAGTCGCCGCGAGGGACGCCTTCAAGCGACACATTATCGTCGACATGCCGCTGCGACGCCATCACCAACACTTCATTGCCATGGTCTTCATCAATGTGGTCTTCATCAACATCTTCGTCAACACACCGCCGCTGCCATGTCCACAAAATGGACACCTAGCGTCCTCTGACAGACTTTTCTACAAGACGCGACCACGACGATGGCAATGACCGCGTCATGACGACGGCATCGGCCGCGTCATCCATGATGACATGACTGCATCGACACGGCCTCAGTACAGTGACGACCCTACACGGTCACACGGTTCTTGCAAAATCGATGTGTGCTCGACGGGCTTCCTCCGGTCTTGGCAAAACCGGTGGACTCGTCGTCGACGACACCCTCTGACATCCGCATGGTGCATCGTCTACGTCAGCACCTCTGTCATAGCACCTTCTTTTTGCGCCTCCGGCTTTGTGTGGCTTCATCATCCACGATGACTACACCATCGACCACGACTACTTCGACCACAGCTACATCATGATCGAGGACCTCAACATTGAGCACACGACTACGTCTACAGCAACACATCGGCAACAACTCCAGTCAACAGCGTTCGCGTCGTCACAAGCTTCCACGCCACTCCCGCTGTGACTGTGGGAGGGAATAGAGGAGAGAGAAGAAAGGCACCAGAAGGGGACGCAGTCACCGCCCTAATTGTCGATGCAGTTGATGATGACGCAGCGGAGAAGACGACGGAAGCACAAGACTTGAAATTCAGTCGCAATCGTCCGCTTCACTCCCGCTACGACTGAGGGGGAATGTTAGAATATAATTGTGTTTAAGATAGAGGTAAGAGTTACAGATAGAATAGGTTTAACATGTACGACTTGCCCTCTATTCCAAGTCTCTCTCCTTCACAATGGATTTGTTGAGCATAAGGACTATTAGAAAGTATAGGATAGACTAGGATTTCGTCCTACCTTGTCTTGTACTCCAAGTTGGTCTTTGTAATCCGATATATATGCCCACAAGTCTCAAGCAATACAACAACTAATCCACCAAAGATCTCTCTCCCTTCTAACATGGTATCAGAGCGCACCGAGGCGACCCGTCAGGGCCAGCCACTGTCAGCACATCGGTCCGCCCGTCGCCCTGGCCGGCCATCACCGCCCCGCTTCGACCGGGAAACCTGCATCACCCTGACCCGGCGGCCTCACGCCATGCGACGGCCAATCATAGTCGTCGTTCGTGCGCTGGCCCGGCCATCGATCCACATCACCTGCATCCGCACGGTGGCCCCGAGGTCTACCTCGCCAGCCTCGTCCTCGGCTGTGTCGGGACGGCTGCATCAGGCTCGTCGGCTGCCTCGACTCGGGCACCGATGCTCCGTTGGTCGCTCAGGCCTCGCTGCCCGGGCGTCGGCGCTGCTTTGACAGCCCGGGTGCCTGTGCTGACAAGCTCGTCTACACGATGTCCCACGCCATCCGTCATCGCCGGCCTCATCTCGGATTCCGCCGCCTCCACCGAGCGGCGTCCCCGACCTCGTGCGCGATCGGCTTGATCACCCGCTCGTCGCCGCGATTCGCCTCATCTACGCCTCGCGACCGACCTGGCCAGTCGGTTACGCACCCTCCGCAGGTCCCGTGAAGATCGTCCGCGAGTTCAGCGCGCTCCTCCACCGATCGAGCAACGGGCTGCAGCTACATCGCCCCGTCGGGCCGTAGCGCCACCGCCCCGTGCTTCTCCTCGCGACTGCATCGACTTGTGCTTTGCCGCTGCGACGCCCCTATGGGCCGTAGTGCTGTGATGCACGGTCCCAACCGCCGTGCCGAGGCTGTCCCAGCGGTTGCACCAACCCGCGCTCCGCCGCTGCACCGCCCCTTCAGGCCATAGCACCACGACCCGCGGTCCCCACCACCGCTCTGAGGTCTTCCTGCCGTCGTCCCAACCTGCCCGCCGCCGCTGCGTTGCCCCTTCGAGCCGTAGCGCCGTGGCCCGCGGTCCACTCCACCGTCACCGCGCTCGACCTCCCGTGGTATGCACCGCACCGTCTCCCTCGGCGTGGGAATGCCACCGTCTGCGCCGGTCTTCATCACACTGTCAGGGTTGTTTGCCTACTTTGAGCACCGCCGATGCACTCGTAACCTAGCCGCCGCCGCCGCCGTCAGGCCGTTGCCGCCTCTCTTCTTTGGCCGCCGCCGCCGCTACCTCCATAGCCGCCGCCGCCCGTCCACCTCGTTTGTCTTCATCCAGCACCAGCTCGTCGCCAGTGTCGCCGTCATGAACCCCGACCACTTCGTCTACTCTGACAACCACAGGTGGCATCCGCCCCGCATCGATGATCACCGCAATAGTCAACGAGTTCTCCTCTGCTGGCCCCTCTGACTCCTCGACATGGCGTACAACGTGCAGGTCCCAGTCTCCGCATGCCCGGTGCTGGCAACACCGATGCGTGCCTTGATCCACGATATGTCCCCGGGCCTGGCAAGCCTGGTCGGCGCTTTGTCAACTTTGTCTTCGTCTGTCTACGCATGCCCGGTGCTGGCAAAACCGGTGCGTGCCTTCGTCCACGATGTGTTCCCGGGCTTGGCAAACCTGCCGCGACGCGTCGTCAACATCTTCTTCCCGGCGCACCACTACTTCGACACCACTGCGCCTATGCTAACTCGGCGCCTCCTTTCGCCCATGGCTCCACGGTGACTTCCTCGACACCGGCCAGCCAGACTCGACATCGACCACGGGTACCTCGACCACGGGTACACCACCCACGCTCTCGGCTCCATCGACAAACGGAACAAAGGGCTACCGCCTTGCTTGAGCAACCTCGTCGGTTTCCACTCCAGCCACGACTACACGATGCGTCGAACGTTACGACTGTGTGTGTGGGGGGAGGGGGTGTCCGTCGGCTTGCCTTCGGATTCTTCTCCAGTCTCACCGTCTGCGTCGCTACCGTTGTGACTGCGGGGGATGTTGAGTATAAGGATCATTAGGAAGTATAGGATAGACTAGGATTTGGTCCTACCTTGCTTTGTACTCCAAGTTGGTCTTTGTACTCCTATATATATGCCCACGAGGCTCAAGCAATACAATAACTAATCCATCAAACATCTCTCTCCCTTCTAACAGTATTCTATATATACCCCATATGAGGGCCACATCAGTACAACATACAACAACACAATATTCTATCCATCATACAATTTCCACAGAGAGCAACTAAGAGTTATGTTTTGTATCATGTGCTGCAAACGATGACTACTGTAGAAGATGAGAAAATTCATACATGCATGGGAGCCACTTAGGCATGAGTGCACTTTGAATTATCCCCGATAGTACATACGTACAGTCAATGATGGCGGATACCAGTGATAGCTGGGGAGAGGATACATGGGGTACCATTGTCCATGGCACACCCAATAAGTGCTACATTTTGAGTCAATAAAAATGCCATTTATCGAAAAAATAGAACAATTAAGAGTTTTTTTTAGCATGATGTGCTGCAACCGATGGCGTCTGTAGAAGAAGAGAAAAATCATGCACGCATGGGAGCCACACGATCTCACTTGGAATTATCCCTGACAGTAGGCATAACTACAATCCGTCAGTATCAGAGGCACACATCTAGTCAGGCGATACTACATGGCATTCACTATCTCTCTATAGAATAGCTGGTAAGCCATCTATATCTGCTAGTACTGAGCTAAACTCGTCTGTTTGGACCTCTCTGGACCCAAATTCCAATTATTTGCTAAACACCACGTTTTCAACAGGCTATATCTCTACTGATTTACTGCATAGTTCCTCCGTACCGCCTACGGTAGGAGACTGTCACGCCACGTCTGCTGGATAGGTGCTGCATCATCTTGTCCCTAGTTTGGCCTGCTGGTCTCGTTTCTTGCTTCCTTGCTGCTTCCGGAATAGTCTCGTTCTCCATTATTTTTCCCTGGGCTATGATCTTTGTAGTTTCCTGTTTTAATTTTTTTCTTGTGCTCAATGAGCTACAATTTCTGGAAGCCAATTGTCACGTCATTCATCATACCGTTCTGAGTAAGACCAGGAAGCGAAAAACTTTTCTCAGCTCGTATTTCCAGTTTATGTTCAAATTTTCTTGTATATAGAAGGTGCAAAAACTAAACCAATTTTACGAGGTGGCGAAAGTTGATGCAATAAAATTGTTAAGCCCCTGCCACAGCCCTCGATCGGGTCTCTGTGGAGTCCACGCGAATGGAAGCAAATTACTGTGGCTGAAGAGAAGTGGAGTACATTCACAACAAAAAGGCAAGTGGAGTAGAACCATTTCGGCTCACAACGTACATTGCCTACAAATTGGCAGGTCCGACTACTCAATACAACAACCGGGCGACCAGCATACATCAGTTGCATTTTTTCAATACAAAAGCAAGGTTTTCCAGCAGTAATAATTATTGTGGGTAATCAGAGGTAGCGCGTGCTCTAAGTAGCATGGCATGGCAGCTCACCTTGGTCACGACAAGTACTACGTGGTCATCCTCGAGAAGGGTTCAGATCTGTTCGCTAGGCCTCCGCGTCGCCCCCGTCTCGGGCGACTCGGGCAGCTCTTCAAACCCTAGCCATCAGGGTCACCAGCACCTCCCTCCCTTCCCTCCGCCGCCGCCGGGCTAAGCCCGAGGGCCGACGGCGGTGGCAAAGGCTCTCCTCCCTGGATCACGTCGGAGGGGGTGGGGCGGGACCTCCATGCGCGTGACGGCGCGGCGGCGATCTGATCCATGGTGGCACGACGACGTGCCTTGGGCGGAGGCCTTGGGCGGCGGCACGGTTGCCTGGTGGCGAGACGGCGGCGGCGACGTGAAGAGGGCGCCGTGGAGGTCCCGGCTGGCCAGATCAGGATCCTGGGGCGGCGGCCCTGGACGGCGGCGGCGGGTGAAGCTCGGTCTTCCCGCGGCGGCATGGCGTGGTGCAGTCCATATCCAAGGCGGATCTGCGTCGGCGATCTCATGGTTTTGCCACGGATTGGTTCCGATCAAAGACGGTGATGAGCGTGCGGGATCCATCTCGGCGGCTCTTGCGGTTTGGCGAGGTGAGGTGGGAGTCCTCCTCCCAGGCTCCAGTGGTGGCGCATTCAGGCAGTGTCCGGTGTGCCAGGGCTCCTATGGTGGCACTGCTGTTGCGGTTGGTCGCTAGATCTAGGCGGCTAGATCTGGGGCTTTGAAGGCGGTTGAGACAGTGCACAGGTTGTCGGGTGGATTTCTTGGGACGGATCCGAGTGAAAACTTGGTCTTCGGTCATTGGCTGGAGCCGGTGATGATGATGCCCTTATCATCGTTTCCTTCATGAAGGCATCATCGAGGTACAAATCCCAAACCCACCCAATACCTCCGGGGAAAACCCTAAATCAGTTGATCGGATGACGGCGGCATTCATGTGTCATTACCCCCTTGGGGGCGGCATTCTTGGAGATGCACTCGGGCTCGAGGGACCAGCGGATGGCTTCTTCGATGGAGCGATGTTCCTTTCTACATATTCATGGCAGCGGCTCTTGGCGGCATGGAGCAGGGGAGGCTTGGCGTCAGATGTGTGGTGATGGACACGCGCAGGAGGTCGACGCTGTCTGGCGTCGTGGTGGCATCGGAGGTAGCTAGACCAGGCAAGGTTGATGCAACAGTATAGCTATGAAGATGGATTGGTGACAAGTGGCTGCAGCGGCCTCATACCCGGCAGGCGTCCTGGTTGAGGAACACGCTGGACTGGTGGGTGCCCATACCCGACAGGCGTCCTGGTTGGGATCTCAGGTCTTAGATGTTAGGTCTGGCTATGATGTTTGTTTGGTATTACGCCCAGACTATCAGCGCCCCTTCATTAATTGGATAGGTGTAGCGACAGTTGTTGCTTAGACGGTGGCTTTAGTCTTACTGTTGTATGACTTTTTAAGATCTTGTGAGAATAATTAATAAAGTGGCCGCATGCATCGCCCAAATACAGAGGCTGGAGGTCCTCCTCCTTTTCTAAAAAAATCCTCGAGAAGGGTCACAATCCGCATCACTATCGAATAAAGTTGATGCAATAAAATTGTTAAGCCCCTAGCACCGCCCTCAATTGGGTCTCTAGAGAGTCCACACGGATGGAAGCAAATTAATGTGGCTGAAGAGAAGAGGAGTACAACCACACAAAAAGGAGAAATTTTAAGGTTAAATTTCTATGATCGAGTGGCTGATATAACTATTACCTCTTAGAAGGTAATAGACCATTAATGATGGTGTGAGGGTTAGTATGGACATTGTTGCCGTACAATCAAGGAAAATAATTACTGTAATTTTTTCCTTTTCTTTTAAACCCAGAGTACATAAGGAAACAAAAACATAGCTAATTAATGTCAATAATCGTTTGCAACTATAACTTTTGTTTTTCACTACATGTACCTTATCATCATGTCTGACAAACGAAATAAGATGTTTGTCACGTTCTGCCATATATGTTGAAGTACATATTTTATTTTGTCGGTTGGAAGCCAAACAATAGAAAATCCGTATAATTTGTGTTTCGAAAACACCAAAATGAAAACTACTCCCTATATTCCTTATGTAAGGTGTATTATTTTTAGCACGGTGACCAAGTCACATACTTATAAACAATTTAGGACAAAATTACCCTTGTCTAATTTGTGGATTAGCGGCAGGTAAATCATTTTTCCTAGGAAAGGAAGAGATACACACAATCGGGAGAGTTTTTCCTCACAAGGAGAGATACATGCAATCAGGGGAGAGATACTTTCTTTTTCTGGAGGGCCAAGATCAGAATTATGAGGAATTAGAACAAATGCACCTTTTTATCAAAAAAGCTAATACACCTTATATAAAGGAATGGAGGAAGTAGTTGACAAAGTATGTCAAAAAGCTGACAAATACCATTTGTATTTTTCTTTAACATAGCAACGATGTGTGCTAGTGTTCTTGCATATCTTATTTCATTAGAGCAGAAAATGTACAATGGAAAACGATTTATTGTCTCTTTACTGACTCACTCAGATTGATGTCACACATATTGTTGAATTCTAACGTTTAGATACATTTTTTAGGGTCGCGTGGATACATATGGTATATTTACATTGCAAGAATTTCCATCATCATACGGTAGATACAACACATACAGGAGTCAAATCAGAATTTTTATTGTATTAAAAAGAGAGGAGAAAACTCCTTGAAACATTCCCTTTTTGACAAGTAGTTTCCATAATTACAATATATTGTGTGGTCAAATGTACCCTTGATGAATGGACGGTGTAGATTAAATATCCCTGTTACATCTTAGGGGGTAAGAGAGGGACCATCTTCAAAGAGCTCGAAAGGAAGGCAAGTGAAGTAGAACCATTTCGGCTCACTACGTACATTATCTATAAATTGGCTGGTCCGACTACTCAAAACTACAACCAGGCAACCAACAGATGGCAGCTGCATTTTTCGAGTACAAAAGCAATGTTTTCCAGCAGTAATCAAGATTGTGAGTAGTTAGAGGTAGCGCGCTCTAAGTACCATGGCATGGCAGCTCAACTTGGTCATGGCAAGTACTAACATTCTCCCAGTGGTCGTCGTCCTCGAGAAGGGTAACAATCTGCATCAGCACCGAAATTGACCTGATTGCCGAATCTTCATACCGGGCACTCGTCGGAGTGTGGCTGAAAAATACTCGGTAGATAAAGAGGACTCGGCAAAAACCATGCCTCTCTCGCAGCCTAGCATTTGGCACACAAGAGCCACATTTTTTTTCTTTTTTCCAAAAAGGAGGATGACCCTCCCGCAGCCTAGCATGATGCACACAAGAGCCGCATGGGGAATAGGGGGGATGCTATTTCTTGTATTGCAGTATCTTGACGAAAAGCTACTACTCTTGCATGGTGCTGCTGATCAATCTCACATAGTTAACCATATCCTCTAGGCCTTCTTAGAAATGTTTTTGGGCTCAAGATCAACCACCGCAAAAAACTTTCTTAACAGATTTAAAACAAGAAGGAATTTCCCTTCCTTTATTTTCAATAATATAGCAGTAAAACAAAATATTCAACTTATCTTTCATTCTTGCATCTACTTGAATGATTTTGGAATTAACAGTAGCTTCTCCTTCCGGCGCACGGTTAGCCCAAAGACCTCTGTCATATCAATGTCTTTCCTCTCAACCTTTGATGGCAATTCCCATTCAAAATGGTACACGAGGTTTGCCGACCCTTAGGTAAGGAAACAACGCCCCCGCGTCGCTCCCGTGCGAGCGACACGGGCGGACGCCCCAGCCCTAGCCGCCGCCGGCGGCGGCATCCCGTCTGTCCTCTCCGTCGCCACCGGAGGACGCCGCAAGGCGAAGCCTCGCGGTCGACGGTGGCGGCGGGGACCTTTTCTACGCTGGCGCTGGGGGGCTCTCGGACACGGCGAGTGGTCTCTTGGTCGCCTGCGCATCGCCCATGGTGTTGGTGCCCGGATCTGTCCGATCTGACGCGCCTGGCTTCGGCTTCCTGGTCGACGTGCTGCTTGGCACGCGGGCACGGAGCTGCAAGAAGAGGGCCGTCATGTTCTGGTCAGATCCGCGCCGGCCGACCTGAGGCGGCGGCCTCGCGGGGGCGGACGGCGCTCCTCCGGCGGCGGGGAGTGCTCGTCGGTGTGGTAGACCGGATCTCCTCGGCTGCGCGGGCAGCGAGGTCCCGGTGGGCGCTGGTCATGGTGCGGGGAGGCCCCGGGCTCCCCTCATCAGATCGGAGGCGATCTGGTCCGCTCGAGTTGCACGACCTCCGGCCAGCCTGGATCTCCGGCGTGCACGCGCCTGCTGATGTTGTGTCTGGTTCGGAGGTGGTGGCAGGGTGCTTAGCCGGGGGAAACCCTTGGCCGCCAGTGGCGGTCACGGCGTCGATGGCGTCCCGGACGCCATTCCCTCCTTGGTGGCGGCGCCGAGGCTAAACCTCCCCTGCTGCTCCCCTTCCCCTGCGTCCGGGTGAAAACCCTAGCCCTGGTGGCTAAGCGGCGGCGGCGCCACAGCATCGTCACCTTCTTGAAGGCGCCGACTTGGGCATGGGGATGCTGGGTGTGCATGGCGAGTTTATCTGGTTCCTGGTGGCGGCCTGTCTGATCTACCGCGTCGCTGCTCCGGGCTTGTCTCGTGACTGCGATGCTTATCTTCCAGCCGTGTTTCCGATGGCGACCTCGCCCTTCCTCACCTTGTACTTGCCGTGGTGGAGCGGTTCTTCATCTCACTCATTGATGGCGGCGGAGATCGGCGGCATGGCGCTGTCGAGGCTCGGCGTCCGATGCGCGGAGATGGACTCGCGCAGGAGGAGGTAGCTGTCTGGCGTCATGGTGACGTCGATGGCAGGAGTGGCCTTCACAAAGTAGAAGACTCAATATAATCTGAAGACGGACTTGTGGAAGATGGCGGCGACGACACAAGAGTGTGTCTGACCGGATTGTGCCCCAGACCCGGTATGTGGCTCGGCTGGGGCTTCCGGCTTTTGATGTTATGTTTAGGTGAGTGGTTTGGGTAGTGGCCCAGCTAGCATCCTTTCATCATATGGATAAGAGTAGCGGCATTTGTTGCCAAGATGGTGGATTCAGGTATATTGTTTGTAATACTTTGTAAGGTCCTCGAGAATAATTAATAAAGTGGCCGTATGCATCTACCAGATGCAGAGGCCGGGGGTCATCCTCCTTTTCGAAAAAAAAACACGAGGTTTGCCAACATAAGCTCAAAATTGGCGATCCCGAGGTTTATTCCAGGGCACATCCTTCGTCCTGACCCAAATGGCAAGAACTGGAAATTATTCCCCTTGAAATTTACATCCACATCGCTATCTTCATATATAAATCTTTCAGGTATGAACTCTTCTGCATCCTCCCAAGAGCTGGAATCCCTACCAATGGCCCATACATTGACAAGCACATGTGTCCCAGCAGGAATCATGTACCCATCGATGTTGCAATCAGCCATAGCAAGGTGTGGAGCAAGGAGAGGCGCAACAGGATACATCCGAAGTGACTCGTTGAAGACTGCTCTTAAGTACGTCATCTTGTTCATGTCGGTTTCGGTTATAGTTTCTTGTCCCCGGGGTACGATACTCCTCACCTCATCTTGTAGCTTCTCCAATAGGCGTGGCCTCCTCATCAACTCGGCCAAGGTGAAATCGAGATTATTAGCTACAGTGTCTGCTGAACCGAAAAATACATCCTGTGGATATTAATTAATTAGGATCGTATAAGATATACATAAATCAACATATATAATTTGGAAGGTACCATTTGTACTTACTGTCAGGAGAGCTTTCACTCGCTCTCTTGTGAGACCATACTCATACTGAGCAGACAACAGAATATCTATGAAATCACCGTCCTTTTTATCAAACATTGACTTGTCCATGCTCCCACGTTCATCGATCAACTTATCCAGCAAATAGGCCCATCTGCACTTCACTTTCTCGGCCTTTGCGCAAACCACCCTCTTAAGCACTCCAGCCCTAGCCAATGTTGGAAAGTACTCCTCCAAGTTGAATCCTCCTAGTATTCGTGAGGTATCGTCAGTGAGGTCCCGAAGGAGCTTGCTCCGTCCTTCTGTCCGGAAGGACTTTCCCAGCACGATCCGACATGCCATGTCATATGTGAATGACTTAATAAGCTCACTCATGTCCACTACACCACCTATTGCGGCGACCTCCTTAATCTTGGTCATCACCAAGGTCACCTATGATGAGATGCATATTAAAGTATGAGAGTAGCTAAAATTTATGGCATTATTAAGGGAGGGAACATGGCAGGCATTTTTTTCATTTCATTTGTGATACAATTTAGTACAATTTGTTATGATAAGAATGATAAGTTTTTGATAGAAAATTTTCCAATGGGGTTCAACAATGGAAAACCATTTAATAAATTCAGACATACATGATGGTAAAATACTGATTAATGATAATACCTCACTCCCAATGCTTTTAGAAATGTAGAATCTCCTAATTAGTGGATGTTGTCTATACGTGGGTTTATTTAGAGGACCGTCTTGTGGGCCCTCACCTATTTTCTGGGTTGTCGCCGTTGTTGAGTAGGATGAGGGTCTCCTTTATGGATTTGTTAAGCCATGACCTTTCTTCCCGCTATTTCTCAAAGATCCACCTTTGTTGTCAGTAAGCTGGTCATTTCGTCATCCAACATTGCCTATTGCTAGAACCACCTTGTAGTGTACGACTTCACCATCTTCATCGGCTCTTGTGCTTTGCCCCTAGATTATGGTAGTTTTGGTGAGAACACACCCCTCCCCTATGTTATAAATAAATGACAACCTTGGAGTTGAAATCCTCTTTACCCCCGCCCCCTCCCCAAGGTAAGATAGTTTTGGTGAGCTCACACTCCTCTTCCCCATGTTACCAATAAATGACAATGTAACCTGCTTGGAGTTGATATCCTCTTTACCGGCTTGTCACCATAGTTCGACATTCCCTTGTATGTACAATCTTTTTTGACACTTGGTTCGCTGGTTCACCCTTTGATGCTCAACCACTCCACTTAGTTATATTTGATGATGATGGTGTGTGTGTGTGTGTGTGTGCGAGGGGGGTGGGGGCAAATTAAAAAGCAGAACCAGTTTCCTTCCAAGTTCATTTTTGTTTTGACGAAAAGACTTTTCGCAGAAAATTAGGGGAAAACTAGGAAAAGTGTCCAAACTCGACCAACTGCAAGATGCCCGTCAAAGGCCCAATACATATTGGGCTGGGTATGTTTCAAGATATATTAATGAAGTACAACCTATATTATATGTACCCACATAATTTGAGGTTGACTTTTCATACAAGTTGGCAGAACCAGCATTTGAACAAATGAACCAGTGAAGCCATCGAGCGACCGTTTCACTCACTCTTCTAAACTATGGTTGGGGAGAGTAGGTTGTATTAATCGATCAATTCCTAATGATGTTAAGTCCATGCACTCACTAATGCCCCGGCTGAGGTCACCTAGCATTAATGGGGGCTTCAAATGCGGTAAGATTATCATCATGATGACTATAGCTATCCCTTGAATGATGCTGACATAAGGACCATCACGTTCCCGCAATTATGCTAGGATCTTTTGTTCAACTCCATAGGTCTCAAAATTAAACTTTATTTCATCTCTTCTGCGAATTTAATTAGCAACTAGAAGAACGCCCGTGCGTTGCAACGGGGCCACATTAACTTTAAGAGTTCAATATTAATCATGTTAATAATACATTTAATATTCTCATACATATCAAGTGACACTGACGACCTTTTTTGTCAATTTAGCAACAGGCTCAGTTGCAACGGGCTCTTTATACATATCAGACAACTCGCTACTACTTAAACTACAACTATGGCTACCAATATTTTTTTGTCAATTTAGCTCAGCAATAGTGCCTGGCTTAATAGACTGCTTTGTATTCACCCCCTCAGAAGACAGAGAGAACCAACTCAACATGTCAGAAGATTAACAGAAATTTCATTTGTATGGCATGAACATATAGCAGGAGCACCAACACATGGATCAGCAGAGAGCAGAGCACAGCATGCACACACTCAGGCCATCTATATCATACACACACAGCAACGCACACACGCATCACGCTGGCATACACATACAGAAAAGCAGGCACACACGCATCATGCGCATTGGCCGGTGCGACGCACGCAGAGCAAGTACGTACGCACGGAGAGCAAGCTAGCAAGCACGCACGCGTCCAACCCCGCCGCTGCATGCGCTGGCACAAGGTGAGGCAGCAAGGGAGACTGCACATTGAAGCTGTCCATGCAAGGTTGGAGGTGCTGGGCCGGCGACGGCGGTGTCGGGACGGCGCTTGATTCGTTCCTGGTGGCGTGGAGCTTCGGGCGGCAACGCGGCGATAGCTAGTGCTCGGGGATGGGGGTTTGGGGCGGGGGCAGTCGACACGATGGCTGGCGAAGTTAACGGGTTCGGGTGGCTGGAAATTCGGCGGGTGACGGCGGCACAGCGCGAGGATGGGACAGGCGGAAAACCTAGCGGGCGTTCAACTACCAATACCCACGCCTTTTTTAGGGGAATTGCTTGTGAAAATAACGTGCGACGACGACTTAGCGAGCGGATCCCCTTAAAAAAGACATAGCGAGCAGATTCCCTTAAAACTGGTAGGAATGGATACGATTGATGAAGTTGATAAATAGTGGTGAATGTTGGCCTAATTTACTATCATCATGCATGAAAACGAATCATCAAGAAAAAGAATACTTCCTATTACTACACTCATAGGAAGCTTCCTAATCTCTGCTACCAAACAGTTTCTGCCCAAACAAGGAAGAAAAGTTATGGACGTGATTCGGAAGGAAACAAACGTTATGAAGATTAATTAATTTAGATTTGATCTTTAGAGATTGATTGTGATTGATTCTTTTACATAAAGACATTACTAAATAATTTGCGTCAGTATGGAAAGTTCTGATCCGTTCAGTTTTTTTCGTTGTGTGAGAGGGTGAAGTGAAAATAAACCGATGAAGTGGGGGAGGCGACGAAAATTTTTTAGGACGGTTAACCTACGAAAAAAAACGGGACGAAAGTGGTGGGACGAAAAAAAACCTGGAAGCGAGACTACCAACTGCTCCCAGGGTGAGGGATGAGAGAAGCTGACCTACGGAGCGCGGCGCCAGCTGTGTGTCGCCGCTGCCGCTGCAGAGATAACACGATCATCGCCGCAAGACGTAGAATCTGTCGGAGCTCGCTCACTCGGAACCGGCGAGGAACGCCGCCGCCATGAACTTGGAGTTCAAAACCCCGCCACTGGACCTCCTCCTGTGCCTCCTAGATCGTCTCCACACCGTCCCCAGAACAGGATCCGACCCCTACTCACCTCCTCAGCCGGATCTGGCCGGAGATCGCCGCCGCGCGCCCGGCGGCACGCAACAGCGTGGCGGTGGGTGGCGGGGCACTGGAGGCGGCGCACTGGAGGTGGGGGTGGCACGCAGCAACGTGGTGGCGGGTGGCGGCGCACTGGAGGCGTGGGAGGGGTCGTGCGGGTGGAGGTTCTTTTTTTTTATTTTCTTTCTTAATTAGGAATGTAATGCGTGCTAATATTTATTAGGATGGAAGGAGATCAATGGGAGAAATAAATCCGAGAGGGAGGTAATTTGTTTGGAAAGTGATCTCCTGTATTTGGTATTATTTATGAATTTTTAATTACCAAATATTTACATGATTTAATTGAATCGACACCTGCCAAAGCAAGCATGAATAAATGAAAGAAGTATCAGACACGATTCGATTTTAAGTGTGAAGAAGAAAAAATTAACGTGGGAGTGGTGGTGGGAGGTGAGACGAAAATAAACCGGACGAAAAAAAACCAGACGAAAGTGATGGGACTATTCAACCAACTCGTCCATTAAGAATAGAGATATCTTAGTTATAAAACAAAAGACATTGTCTCATGGCACCTCTAAGGCAATTATTGTTTGAAATAAAGAAATAACACCTCTTTATGGCCTATGCGTGCACTTAGTTAAAACCCCAGGTCAACCCAAACCCCGTCAACTCATATTCATCCGCTCGTGCAGCTTCACCCACCAGCCCTCCACAATGGCGTAGCTTCATCAACTGATTAAAAGAACAATAGTTGTGGTATTGTAAACTACAATTTGGGATGGATTTTCCTCTACAGTAACAAGGAAGCCTCCTCCGCCCCTCCGTAAGAACAAGGGGTAGTACAAGAATAATGACCTGCTGTCTATCAACTACGCCTTTCAAACTGATCTTAAGCCCTAACTCACCTTCCATGGAGGAACCTCACAGAGGAAATTGACTTTGGGTTTTTGGGAAATTGGATATGGTTACCAACAAAATGAAAGAAATAACACATTTACAAGTCATCCATGCGTGCGCTACCGGCTTAAGTACCCGCTCAACCCCTATCCATCACTTCTTTTTCCAAAAAAGTAAAAGAAACATATCTGCCACCTCGTGCCAATTCTCCACTGGCCCTCCACACAATCGTGTTGTCAACAACTGATTTAGAAGAAATAATAGTGTAGTGTTGTACACTATGGACGGCTAGCAATAAAACTAGATTGTCTACTTAAAAGTTGTGTGAAATCATTTTGAACCTCACATTCCCAAGCATTTGGACATATTCATTATAAGTCATTCCCTATACAACATGTTCTCTTCGTTTAAACTATTTAAAATTCTAGATTTGTCCTAAGTAAAAACAAATTAAGTTTATCAAAGTCTATAAAAATACAGTTTTGCTAGAACTCATCTAGATGAGATATAGTTTGGTGTCATTCACCTTTTATAGCCATTGGATATGATGCTATAAGATGCGTGTATGCTGACATGGGTTGTATCTGTTTTTGTTTTCAAAGCGAATGAGACCAAATATCTCATCTAAATGAGTTCTAGGCACTCCCATAAAAATATATCAACATCTACAATGCTAAACTAGATTAATCATCAAATGTATATCCATACTATATGTTGTAGATATTAGCACATTTCCCTTTAGACTAGGTCTGAGATTAAAATATTTCGACCAACAAAACGTGAAAACTGCAAGATCATTAAAATTACCTCCTCTGTGGCGGCGCTGCGGGAAGAATGCACTTTTTTAACACTCAACACGTGGTTCGTGAGAAGCTTCTTTGCCTGCCGCCAGTGCTCGCCATATGGCGCAAAGGCGACGTCGGATGAGCCATACAAGATGATGTCGGGGACCATGGAGCGGGGCCGTGACGCAAAGACATGGTCGTGCGTGCGCAGCACCGCCTCCGCGGCACGCGGCGACGAAACGATGAGTGTCTGCACGGCGCCGAGACGGAGGAGCATGAGGCCGTCGCGGCTGTGCCTTGCAGCAAGGGCGCGGAGCGAGATGTGTGGGAGAGTGCCGACAGGGTGCAGGTGCCCGATGATGGGCAGTGCCGGTGGAGAAGGCGGGAGGCGGCTTTCTCGCTGCTGCCTTTTTCCTGTCTTCGTGTTCACAGTGAAGCAATAATAATGCAGAAACAAGAGGAAGAGAGGTAATAGGGACAGAAACCATGCCCGCGGAAGCATCTCTAGCATGACGAGACCTGCCATCGGAAATTATTGTCTAGCCCAGCGCTTTGTGGAGCGCTGCCGGAAGTGGTTCTTCTTAACCAGCTTAGTTTATCATCACAAGCTCGATCAGCTGCTTATAAGCTAGCCAGGCAGAGTAAAACGACAGAATTAAGCTCTGTGGTGCACTCAACTTGGAGCAGTTAGTTAGGGGCAACGTAGCTTTCATTCCTAAGAAACAGACAAGGAAGTCTTTGACTCTTGGTTAGGTGCTTTATGAACTTTCTGTTCCCCTCAGAAAAAATGTGAAAAATACCAACATCATGGGCAAGACAACTGCAACCCGTTATTTGGTAGACTCGATGGGTCATTTTTCTTCAGGCAATAACCAATGCACAGGTTGTTATTCATGGTCCATTCCGGCAGGCAAAATATGGAGTTGTAGTAATCACCAGCGATTCCATCGCAAATATGCTGCTCCATTAAAACTGAGAGTTATAAATGAATTACGTATGTTTGTTTTAGGAAGCGTTGAACACTTTATCTCATGTTTATACTCTGATCAAAACCATAGGTAAATTAAATGGAGAGATTTACATGTTGTGGAGATCTGCCGGGTACGACTAAATCCATCTCTAACCGGTCCTTTATAATTTATATTAGATGAGCAAGCCATCTCCAACCTTTAGAGCTGTATATTTGCTCCTTAAAAATGTTAAATTTTTAGCCATCGAGTTAAACTTCACTACTCAATTATTTTATTAAATAATATTTTGGTCAGATACTTCACTAGTTCTTTGCTAAGGGAACCAATCCAAAGAAAACCACAAGAAAAATTACATACATCAATATAAACACCAATTCCTTCACTGCTCCTACTAGTCTGATCAATGTTTTTACGGTACATTAAATAAATCTGGACCCTTTATTTCTGTGATTTAATGGCTTAGATGCCACAATACTACGGCAGAATTTGGGTAGTATATTAAGGCATAAAGGGTATTTTGGGATAGTTCAGTCTTATTAATCCCGCTTCCAGATCTCATCGTGCTTTATGCCCCAATACATTCTTCATTCTTCATATCATTCTCACAAGCTATGATCCACTGGACGTCACCCACCATGACAGCCCATACGCACTTTTGCCGGTGACCCGTGCATGTTCTTAGGCCGCCAGGAGGTGCTTGCTGGACTTGATCTCGAATGCACGATGCTGCAGAGAAGAGCTCTTCCTGGCGAAGACTGATGACCCACGAGTATAGATGATTAATCGTAGTCCTTTCGATAAGTAAGAGTGTCGAATCTAACAAGGAGCAGAAAGAAATGACAAGCGATTTTCAGTAAGGTATTCTCTGCAAGTGTTGTAAGTACTGATAATAGACAGTTTTATAGTAAGCGTAACAAGTAATAAGTAATAATAGTAACCAGAGTGCAGCAAGGTGGCCCAATCCCTTTTATAGCCAAGGACAAGCCGGAAGTATTTCTTATAATGAGGAAATCATCGCGAACCAACCTGTGGTTGGATGGTTAGGTGGACAGTGATATCCCCAGCCAACCAGGGTTCAAGTCCTGGTGTTCGCGTTTATCCTAGAATTATTTCAGAATTTTTGGTGATGCACGTTCAGTGGGAGGAGACGTTCCCGTCGACTATGAGGTGCCTATGGTGACTTCATAAAATCTGATATGTTGGCTCAGTCTCTCAAAGGTGCTCATAGGGGTAGGGTGTGCGTGTGTGCGTTCATATGGGTGAGTGTATGCGCGTATATATGAGCGCTTGCGTCTGTACTATATTCAAAAAATTACGAGTAAAGCATTCTTGAGGACATATGGAATTCTCGTCTAGTCATGTTCATCATGTTAAGTTCATTCACATTCACTAATTTGATAATTTGATATGTGAGTGAACCGGTGCTAGGGTGGTGTTCTTACTTGAACAAACAACCTCTTATGATTACTCCCTCACACAAGCATCCGCAACTACGAAAGAAAAATCAAGATAAATATAACCATAGCATGGAACATATGGATCGGAATTAGCCCTTTACGGAGTAACTCATAAACTAGGGTTCAAACTTATGTCACTCTCGCAACCCATCATCTACTTATTACTCCCCAGTGCCTTTCCCTAAGGCCAAACATGATGAAGTGTCATGTAGTCAACGTTCACACGACACCACTAGAGAAAGAACAACATACATATCATCAAAATATTGAACGAATACCAACTTCACATAATTAGTTATAATAAGACTTCTCCCGTGTCCTCAAGAACAAAAATAAATACTCACAAATCATATTCATGTTCAAGAACAGAGGGGGGGGGGGTATTGTATATGATTAATGATTTGAACATATGATCTTCCACCAAGTAAACCAACTAGCATCAACTACAAGATGTAATCAACACTACTAGTAACCCACATGTACCAATCTGAAGTGGATGATGGCAATGTTGCGCATGAAAATAGAGGGCATAGCACATTGATAGTAGAAGACCTTGGCACTGCGGCTTCTCCAAACTTTCTAGAGAATGACAATGTAGACCATGGAAAGCTGTGTTATGTGTGTGGTGCTAAGACTTAACCATCTAGAGTCCAAAAAGCATTAGTTCTAATCCCAACTAACAAATAGCTCGTCATCTATTTTATTTATCCACTAAAAGCACAATTCGAAGGAGAAGCGGAGAGGTATGGAACAAATATTAACAAAAAAGGAAAATATCTGGCCAATGATGTGGTGGATCATATCCATATTAATGGATCATTTCATCTACGCTAGATGAACCATTGCGCACATGGCGTAAAAACAAAATGCAACCAAGAAGGGGGGCTAACTATATGAAATAATAACGGAAAGGAATGCTTGTTGCACCAATGGCGCGAAATCAAATACATTTGAGAAACGGAAAATTTGCTTAATATTCATGGGCCTTAGCTAAATAAAATGAAGAAAGAGTTGAAGGAAATCATCAGCTTGGGATGTGAAGGTGGGGTGGGGTGGAAATCGTATATATAAGTAAAGACCTGCTCAGATGCACAATTACCTCTCAAAATGGTCTGGATTCCAAACATGCCACAAGACATTTGCACCTGCTATATATACACCACTACCTTGAGTTGACCAGATGTTGACTATTTAAATGAAAGCCTTGTCAGATTTTTTATCATAGTGACCATTATAACCCTTAAATCAGTATCTTCGATGATAAAATAGTGAAACTTATGTTTTGTATCGACAAGCGTGCCCCTGTCTATTTTGTATGCTTGCTCTCGATCGTGAATTGTCTTTTAAATGTGAATCAACATGTGGTTAGATGGCTATTAGGAGGACAGTGGTATCCTTAGCCCACCCGAGTTCAAGTCCTAGACTTGACATTGGTGTTCGCATTTTCATAGATTTATTGCAGGCTTTTCGGCGATGTGCGCTCAATGGGAGGAGACGTTTCCGTCGACTACAAAGGTGTTTGTGGCGACTTCATTAATCTCAAGATGATGTACAGGCTTAGTCTCGCAGAGATGTTCATAGGGTAGGGTGTGCTTGCGTGTGTTCATAGAAATGAATGTATGTGTGTATGATTGGTTCTCGAACCTTCTTCTGGTTCTAGCAGGTCTCTTTCTGGAAATGTTTCATGTGCACACCCGGGCATTTCCAGCAGGGTTCCCTGCTAGTATTCCAACTCGCCTGTCCTTTTTTCCGTCCCCTGTTTCTTTAAAAAGAAACGTATATCCATTATGCTAAGGGATAGAAAAGGTAGTGGCCCGATTGAAAAACAAATTACAAGCTGGTACTAGTGTAATCTCCGAGCCAATTAATTAAGCCACGCAGTGATGAATACCCACGGCCAACCTTTGCTTGTCCGCCAGCTTGCTGTGCTCATCAGTTATCACAATCATGTCCTTGAGACGAGTCACGAGACTGCCGCGGGACAGCGAAGAGAAGAGTCAGGGCAAGGACGATCGCACGTGCATGGCGTGCAATCGGGCGAGTTGAAACGTCGTCGAAAGTACGCGCGTACGTACGGGGTTGGCACGTCTGAAGTGTATAGATCCCACGAGATATATACCTTCCCCTTGCGTCCACATACATGGAACTGGAAGGGAGTGAGACGTACGACGGAATCTTTGTGTATCAAAGCATCTGCAACCGCGTAGGTAAATTCGGATCTTCAAACGCACGCGAACACGTCTGGCCCGTGTCCGCGGATACTAACAGGTAAAGCCTTAAATTTTCTCATCTATATCCGAATAGCAGATACTAGAAATTCTAAATCCATAGAAAAGCATGCAAAGAAAAAAGAAACTCCTACGTACGTAGATCAACTAGCGTAGTACTCGTTGAAGATGTCCATGATCTTCGTGCCCGGCACCTACGCCTCCTCCGGCTCCTCCACGGCGGCATACGCATCCATCTTTGCTTCGACCTCGACGAAGATGGCATCGGTCGCTGCCCGTTCCTGCCAGATGAACCATTGGTTGGCCTCCACATAGGTCTCATTCTAGATGGACTCCACGATGACTTGCTGCTCCGCCATCTCGTCCGCTTGGACGACGGCGAACTTTGCCTCCACCTGCTTCATCTTAAAGCCCGAAGCCGGCGCCGGCTCCTGCTCCGGCTGCTCCACCTCCTCGTCGTCCTCCACCTCGGAGACGGCTGCTGCTCCTCTCCCTCCTCCTCCTCCGGCTCCGGCGAGTCCGAAGGCAGCCCGACAGTGATGTGAGAGGTGCGCAGCGCGCCTCGTGTGGATCTCCTGCTCGATCTAGTACCAGCGCTTCGTGTGAGCATACCATAGTTGGTTATCTTTTTCCAGACCATGGCAAACCTGGAGAGTATGGGAAGAGCGTCGGAGCGGGAGAGAGGACGTGGATGGGCTTGGGCTGGTGTCGTGGAGAAGGAGGAGGTGGATGGGCTAGGGTTGGCAGACACCGGCCTCGGGCGGCGAGCCAGACTGGCGCCATGCGGCGTTCACACCCCCCACCAGAGGAGACGTCCGTCAGACCACCGGATTTTTGGGTGATTCCGTGTGGGACCCCAACATCAGTCCGACGTGGCGGACGCGCCCGGGCGTCCCATATCCACCACATATTTGGGCAGGATATTAGAGGTGCCAGTCAGCCCGGCGTTTGATGCCTGTTTGAAGTACCCATCCGAGTCGAAATTTCATGACCAGGCGGCCCGCTGGACGTCTAAGGCCGGTTTGGGGTGTCCAACTATAGATGCTCTCATTTACTAGCTGTGGCTTGGGTTTGTGGAACAGAATCCTCAACCAACTGTTTGTACGGTAGTTTCTTTGCTACGGATGCATGTACACATCAAGTCTGGCTTCAACTATTTATTTATCAGATGTAATAAATATTGGACATCAAGGATTTTCACGATGGCTCAGTCGGTTTTGCCGCATAGAGGAGACAGTGCCCAATGCTGGAACATCGGGGCCGGCCGCGGTGATGCCCAGTTAGAAGCAAACCGGAGAAGACAAGACGTGTCTGGTCGTGGTGTCACCGGCAGGGCCGAACCGGAGATTCCACAGGTTCGGATGCAATAGTCGCCAAGGAGAAAAAAGAGAGACGAGAGCGATTGAACCCGATAGGTCAAGGAGATTAATTTAGTGCAATTTATGGTGGGGCAAGTCTGTCGGGTTTAACATGACGGACGCGTCTAGGCATCCTCATATTAAAATAGTTTGAATTCCTAATAAGCCACGAAACATTTGCACCTGCTATATATACACTACTACCTTCAGTTGACCAAATGTTGACTATTTAAATGAAAGCCTTGTCAGATATTTTATCATGTTGACCATTATAACCCTTAAATTAGTATCTTCGAAGACAAAATAGTAAAACATATGTGTTGTATCAACAAGCGTGCACCTTTCTATTTTGCATGCTTGCTCCCGGTCGTGAATTGTCCTTTAAAAGCAAACCAACATGGGGTTAGATGGTTATGTGGAGGACGTGGTATCCCTAGCCCACCCGAGTTCAAGTCCTAAACTTGATATTTGTGCTCGCACTTTCATAGATTAATTTCAGGCCTTTCGGCAATGTGCGTTCAGCGGGAGGAAACATTCTCCTCGACTAGAAAGGCGTTTGTGGCGACTTCATTAATATCAAGATGATGTGCCGGCTTAGTCTCAGATGCTCATAGGGTACACTAGTAGAAAACAGGGCTTTGGTCCAGGCCGGGTAAGGGAATTAATCCCAGTTCACTCACGAACCAGGACCAAAGGGGGCACCAGTCCCGGTTCGTCAGGCCAGGGCGCCGGCCGGGCCTTGGTGGCCATTGGTCCCGGTTCGTTTGACCCCTTTGGTCCCAGCTCCAGACACGAACCGAGACCAATTGTCCTCGCTCCTGGCCCACAACCATTGGTCCCGGTTTGTGGCTGGAACCGGGACCAAATGGGGTCCATTTGGTCCCGGTTTCAGCCACAAACCGGGACCAAAGAAATGCCTATATATATCCCCTGCCAGCGAGCAAAGCAGTGCACTTCTCTATTTTTTTGGCCGGCCTGGTAGAGCTTTGTGGTGCTCTAGCTCACCTCCTATGCACATGAGCTGTTCGATGAAATGCCCGAGCCACACTTATGCTTTCTCCTCTCGAAGCTCCTTGTCCAAGCTCCATTTTCCTCAAGATTTGTCTAGGTTTGGCGTTCTGTCCTGTCCCGTCCCCGTCCTCACCGCCGATGATCGCCCGCGGTGATCTCGTCGTCGGCACCACCGTGGTGAGCTTCTTGTTCTTATCCTCTTTTTAAAAGAAAAAAGTTTTTACTTGTATGATTTAGATATATACTTGTGTAATTTTCTTACTTTTATTATTGTTTGTTATTATATATTGCCATGGTTTTGGTATCCGCCTTCGTCGGCCCTCGTCATGTTTATGATTCGGATGTGGTATATATTATCTTTTATAACTATTTCGTTCATTTATTGTTTATGACAATTATGTCGACAAACGTGACTTAGATATTTTTATCTAGGAGGTATGTGAACCGGAAATTCCAACCGACCCTATTGTCGAGAGGTTAGATTTAGTTGAAGAATAAAACAATTACCTGAATTTTTTTTGAAAATAATTGAGGAGGAGAAGATGAGATTGGAGTTGCATGTTGTGGATGTCGTCGATGATCACAAGATCGAGATGGATGCAATGCGCTTGAAGATTAGAAAGATTAGAAAATATGGCATTCATACCGAGGCTTGGTACCATTATACCGTTGGGATCAATTGTTACCTTAGTTGCGATTATGATCGCATTTGTTGTTGCATTGAAAAGTATTACATAGTTTCAATGTATGGTTTAATTAGATGCTCTAGAGAGCTACATATATGTTGTTCAATGAGAACTATATATGTATGAACTTTACGTATTTATTTTTCAGTTATAACATTCGATCACTACTGTACTTTGGTTTTAATGTGATGATGAACTTCTATTAATTTGGTCACTTCTGTATTCATGATGTTCTGTAATGATTTTTGACACACTTAATTATATGTAATGCACGCAGATGAACCGGCAATGGATGTATGGTGACTGACGCACCTCCGAGTACATTAAGGGCGTGCATTATTTTCTCGAAGTGGTTGAGGCAAACAAGCAGAATGGTTTTATGTGTTGTCCATGCCCTATATGTGTGAATACGAAGTCTTACTGTGACCGAAAAATCCTTCACACCCACCTGCTTATGAACGGTTTCATGCCACACTATAATGTTTGGACCAAGCACGGAGAAAGAGGGGTAATGATGGAAGACAACGAAGAAGAAGAGGATGATGACAACTATGTGCCCCCTGAATACGGTGATGCTGCAATGGGGGAAGCTGAAGATCAAGAGGAACCAGATGATCCGCCCGATGATGAACTTCGCCGGATCATTGTTGATGCAAAGAGACAATGCGAAAGTGAAAAGGAGAAGTTGAAATTTGATCGCATGTTAGAGGATCACAAAAAAGGGTTGTACCCCAATTGCGAAGATGGCAACACAAAGCTCGGTACCACACTGGAATTGCTGTAGTGGAAGGCAGAGAATGATGTACCTGAGAAAGGTTTTGAGAAGCTACTGAAAATATTGAAGAAGAAGGTTCCAAAGGATAACGAATTGCCCGACACTACGTACGCAGCAAAGAAGGTTGTATGTCCTCTAGGATTGGAGGTGCAGAAGATACATGCATGCCCTAATGACTGCATCCTCTACCGCGGTGCGTACGAGGATTTGAACGCATGCCCGGTATGCGGTGCGTTGCGGTATAAGATCAGACAAGATGACCATGGTGATGTTGACGGCGAGTGAGGGAGTCCTGGATTAGGGGGTATCCGGACAGCCAGACTATAACCTTTGGCTGGACTGTTGGACTATGAAGATACAAGATTGAAGACTTCGTCCCGTGTCCGGATGGGACTCTCCTTGGCGTGGAAGGCAAGCTTGGCAATACGGATACGTAGATCTCCTTCCTTGTAACCGAATCTGTGTAACCCTAGCCCCCTCCGGTGTCTATATAAACTGGAGGGTTTAGTCCGTAGGACCAAGAACAACAATCATACCATAGGCTAGCTTCTAGGGTTTAGCCTCTCTGATCTTGTGGTAGATCAACTCTTGTAATACTCATATCATCAAGATCTATCAAGCAGGAGTAGGGTTTTACCTCCATCGAGAGGGCCCGAACCTAGGTAAAAACATCGTGTCCCTTGTCTCCTGTTACCATCCGCCTAGACGCACAGTTCGGGACCCCCTACCCGAGATCTGCCGGTTTTGACACCGACATTGGTGCTTTCATTGAGAGTTCCTCTGTGTCGTCGTCATCAGGCTTGATGGCTCCTCCGATTATCAATAGTGATGCGGTCCAGGTGAGACTTTTCTCCCCGGACAGATCTTTGTATTCGGCGGCTTCGTACTGCGGGCCAACTCGCTTGGCCATCTGGAGCAGATCGAAAGTTACGCTCCTAGCCATCAGGTCAGGTTTGGAAGCTTAAACTACACGGCTGACATCCGCAGAGACTTGATCTTCGACGGATTCGAGCCCCTGCCGAGTGCGCCACACCGTCACGATGAGCATGATCTAGCTCTGCCACCGGACAGTGTTTAGGAGACCACGCCGGCAACCGCTCCAACCCTCAATTCAGAGCCAATTGCGCCGTCCCTGGACGGGTGGCTGGACCCCGCCACGGAGGCCATAGTCTCAGTGGTGATCGAGCCGAATACCAACTTTACACTTCATGAGAGCCGTGACTCCAAACTGTCGGATTCTTCCCGGGCCACGACTCCAAGCCGCCTGCGCCCGTGCCTATCGAGTCCGACTGGGCGCCGATCATGGAGTTCACCTCCGCGGATATCTTTCAGCACTCGCCCTTCGGTGACATACTGAACTCACTAAGCTCTCTCTCCTTGTCAGGAGAGTCCTGGACGGACTATGTCCGGCAGGATTGGGATGCGGATGACGAAGAAATTCGCCTCCCACCCACCACCCACTTAGTAGCCACTGTCGATGATTTGACCGACATGCTCGACTTCGACTCCGAAGACATCGACGGTATGGACGACGATGCATGAGACGAACAGGAACCGCTGCCCACAGGGCACTGGTCAGCCACCTCATCACATGACGTATACATGGTGGACACACCAAAAGTTAACGACGACGAGGAGCGGAAGGATGCAGCGAAGGATCGTTCCCTCGAAAAGCAGTCTAGGCGGCGGCGTAAGCGCCGCCCCAAATCCCGCCTCAGCAGAAACATCGCTCATATAGACCCGGCGACAGAGCAGGGTGAGCTAGCGGACGACGAACACGGCAACACGAAGAATAAAACCGGACAACCCGTCTCCGGCAAGGATAATAGTCCGGATGATATCACACCGGACAGACACCTGGAGTAGCAGAATCTCCATCAAAGACTTGTCGCCACTGCGCGAAGTCTGAAAAAGCAGAAGCGAAAGCTCAAGGCTGCGCAAGATACACTCAGAAGCGGATGGAGTAAAATACTCAACAACACAGAAAAATATGGTGGCAGTCGCCATACAATGAGCTACCCGAAGCGAAATCTACTACCTGAATTCGATGATGAGGCCTTAGAGCCCCCGCAATTAAAAAACAAAACAGCCACCCGGTCGGATAGACGACCCCATGGCCAACATAGAGCGGCAAACGACGCCGCACACAAGCCAGTACGCGATCCACGCGAGGACTCGCATCAAAAGGACGGCCCAATCAGATCCATCTACGGGCCAAGAAAGCGCGCCTCAGCATGCAATTCAACACAACAAACGTCCGAACACCAAGATACACCCAAATACATGCGTGCCGCACAACCCCTATGTTTCACCGATGAGGTGCTGGACCATGAATTTCCAGAGGGATTCAAACCCGTAAACATAGAGGCATACGACGGAACGACAGACCCTGGGGTCTGGATTGAGGACTACATCCTCCATATCCACATGGCTCGAGGAGACGATCTCCATGCCATCAAGTACTTACCCCTCAAGCTCAAAGGGCCAGCAAGGCATTGGCTTAAAAGCCTCCCCGAGAACACCATTGGAAGTTGGGAGGAGCTCGAGGACGTTTTTCGGGTAAATTTTCAAGGGACCTATGTCCGACCACCAGATGCAGACGATCTAAGTCATATAACTCAACAGCCCGGTGAGTCAGCCCGAAAGCTTTGGAACAGGTTCCTCACTAAAAAGAACCAAATAGTCGACTGTCCGGACGCCGAAGCCATAGCAGCTTTCAAGCACAACGTCTGAGACGAATGGCTTGCTAGACACCTCGGCCAAGAAAAGCCGAGAACAATGGCCGCATTAACAAGCCTCATGACCCGCTTTTGCGCGGGCGAAGAAAGCTGGTTAGCCCGATATAGCACCAGCGACCCAAGTACATCCGAAGTCAGGGACGGGAACGGGAAGCCACAACACAGCAAAAATAAGCGTCGGGATAAAGAAGACAGCCCGAAGAGCACGGCGGTAAATGCCGGATTCAAAAGCTCTCGACCGGGTCAGCAAAGCTGCCACCCAAAGGCAACAAGGACGAACTGTCCAGCCTAAATAAGATTCTGGACAAGATATGTCAAATCCACAGCACCCCCGATAAACCTGCAAATCATACGCATAGAGAGTGTTGGGTCTTCAAGCAGTCCGGCAAACTCAACGCCGAAAAAAAGGGGCTGGATACACCAAGCGAAGACGAGGACGAGCCTCGCAAAGAAAGCACTGGGGAACAGAAGAAATTTCCACCGGAAGTCAAAACAGTAAACTTATTACACGTGACAAAGGGGGAAAACAAAGCGGTGCTCCTAGAGACACACGTTGCAGGACCCGTTACCGCGGAGTTCTGCCACTGGTCATCCCAACTGATCACCTTCGACCATCGGGACTACTCGGCCAGTATCCGGCAGGCAGGATGGGTTGCCATGGTGTTAGACCCAATAATCGACGGATACCACTTTACATGAGTCCTGATGGATGGTGGCAGTAGTTTAAAACTGATATATCCGGACACAGTCCGCAAAATGGGGATGGTCCCAACAAAAATTGGCCATAGCAATACTACCTTTAAAGGAGTAACGCCAGGCCCAGAAGCCCATTGCACGGGCTCCCTGCTACTAGAGGTTATATTTAGCTTGCCTGATAACTTCCGAAGCGAAAAGCTAACCTTTCACATCGCTCCATTTCAAAGTGGCTATCAAGCACTAATCGGATGCGAAGCTTTCTCCCGCTTTAACGCAATACCGCATTACGCTTCTCTCATGCTTAAGATGCCCGGTCCGCGTGGCATCATTACAGCAAATGGAAATATTGAGCGCTCCTCGCGCGCGAAAGACCGTGCAGCTGCCTTGGCTGCCGCACACTAGATGGCCTCACCGATTAAAGCATCCCACAGGTCGTTAAGACCACGGACACGGTTAGACGAGTCCGGTGTAGCTATATAAAATTGACACAGGTTTGATGGCTATACCCCTATAATAATACAAGGGGCTCAACGCGTGTAAACAAGTGACAACTAGACTCAACTTTACTAATCTTGATCGGTATATGGTTTATTTAATATAACCTACCACTACTAGGGAAAAGGCTAGCAGTAGCGCGGGTTTTAGGCCTATCAGTAGCGCGGGGATATGTGCTACTGATAAGGCGCTACAGCTATTCCTTAGCAGTAGCGCGTGTTACACGCGCTACTGCTAGGACAAGTAGCTGCACCGTTTGTTCAATCCCGCGCTACTGCTAATGTAACTACTAGCAGCGCGTTTTCCGTCCATCGCTACTAGTATTCTTTTTTTAATTTTTTAATTTTTAGTGTATTTATCGTACAAATATTGGTACAATACCAGTTATGAGGTTTACATCATTATGTCCATAACAGTGTGTCAAATGAAGGTGGATTAGTTTCGAGTGGAGGCAATATGTGGTGCATGTCAAAAGTATAGTACAAATCCAAACTTGATCTAGTTTGGACTAATAGTACTTTCGATGTGCACCACATGTTGCCTCCACTTGAATCTAATCCACCAACACAAGCTATTTAATCATCATCATAGTCATTACCACCAACATTAGCTATTTAATTATCATAGTCATAGTGTAGCACACGTCATCATCTTCAAACTCTCATTCTAGCTAGCTAATCACCACCAACACTAGCTAATAATTATCATCATAGTCATTACCACCAACACTAGCTATTTTATCATCATAGTAATAGTGTAGCACATCATCATCCTCAAACTCATTTCTAGCTAGCTAATCACTCCTGCTGCTCTCTCTTAGGTAAAATAACATAAAACATGTGTAGCTCTCCTCCTTGATCAAGTTGGAGCATGCAGATGAACCTGTCTCCTAATTTTGGGTAGCACATCTGTTTGCTGCCCCCTAGTACTTCTCCGCTCTCCCCCATCACATATCTGGTCCAGTCTTGCACTATTAAGCATTCATCGCTGATCTTGAATGCACTAAAGTAACATCTAGGATATCTTGGCCGTAAGCTAATAATACTCATGGTACCTTTAGTCTCGATCCCATAAGGCACAACATTCATCGGGAGTCCCTGTTGAAAAAACATCGTATGGTAACATACTTAGCAATGAAGTTTAGCTTCACAAATAATGTATGGAAAAGATGCACTGAGGACAAATAGTAAAAGTCTTACCATCCTTCCTAAATAGATGTGACCGTAGTTCATTACGAACACTATTGGTCGCATGTTTTCAGTACTAACATTTCTAAGTCCAGGAAGAAAATTTGTCTTGACAGTATCAAGATCCTCAAGCCATGAAACATAATGACTTAGCTCCTCGCAGTTTAGTTCAGCCCCGGGACAGTAGTAGGTCCTATCTACCAAGCGCTGGACTTGTTTGCTTGCACCAAAATAAGCTGACAATACAAATTAGTTGTCAACTATTTTTGAATAAACAATATCAAAGACATAAATATGGTTGAAAAACTTACATAATGGTGTAACTGGAGGCGTCTACACATCGACCCAGATGTCGGTATTACCTTCAATATCATCTTCCGGACGAATATCAAAGGTGATAATCATATCAGGCTCAAATGCATAAGTCTTGCATAGTGCTCGCCATGTTTTGCATCCAAAATAGGTGTAGTCGTCTGAATTGTATAATTTTGTGTGGAAAATATAACCATGCTCGGTCTTCAAGTAAACTTTCTTTACCTCCATAGTATGACTGAAACCTATCTTATCTAATACAAAAACTCTTGCATGGCAGGGGATACGCTAGTAGAATAGTAAAAAAATATAAGTTGAAGCAAATGACGCAGATGTCATGCTTAATTACGAAAAAAGACTTGTCGTTGTGACTTACTGTATCCACTTCGAAGTTCTCGTCCAGCTTGATGCTGAAGCGCCTATCATCATCTAGGAAGATTCCGTCGCACAGGCCGCGCTCGTCTTCGCAGTATTTGCAAATACCGAAATCCTTTTTGTCGTCAGACATTTCCTATGTTCATAGTTAAAACATTAATTGAAAATCGATAGAAGACAACTACCAGGATACTCAACACACAAATCCGGGGCACTTGATATTTCCTACATATTCTGGCAAAAGTCATGCCAAAATTCACGGAAAAATCCGGCCTGACCTTTTCTAAAATAGGACATATCGAGCACCTGAAATTTGCCGGAAAGGAAATGAATCAACACTCCGAAAAAACATAGGCCACTCGGAGGTGTAACCTGCAAACATGACCGGCCACTTGGATATTGAGCAACACAAGATATACATTTCAAAATATCTTATAGGACTCAAATTAGCATGCATTCAATAAGCAAAAGTAACTCATCTCATGCGTCCGTACATCGTCGAATATTATCACTAATACATCCCGAATAGTGTCATACATATAACATCACTAGTACAACTAAAACCCTAGCACACGACGGGTATCGACGCGGGCGGTGGACACGCACACAGAAGGAACCATCATGGGATCATAGCTCCAGTGAGATCCGTAGAGAACCTGCCAGGTATTGGAGAACCTGTGCTCCAACGCAAACCAGTAGCGACGGACGTGCGCGTCCTCCTCACTGACACGGTGACGCACCACCTCTGCGGAGTCCTCAAGCCTCTGGACCGTCACTGGCCCACGCGACCACCACCAAAGAAGGTTCGGGTCATCGACAGGCTGGCTCCTCACCAACCTGCGCCCCCCGGTAGGTAGCGCCTCCCAGTACCACCTCGGCGGAGCCCAGTCCCGGACATGGCCCATCTGGTCAAGCAGGTGTCGTCCTCCGCCGACTCGACGACGAGGATGCGGGATAGGCATCGTCCACATCGATGCGAGAAAAATTGCTTTAACTAAAAAAATAGCAACAAGTTCTTACTAACTAGTGCTATTAATTCAACTTGTTCTTACTAAATATAAACTTACTATAAATAGAAAGAAACTAGCACATCTAGTACTACTAATTAACATCTAACTACTACATCAACTACTAATTAACATCTAACTACTACATCTACTACTAATTAACATCTACTACTGCTAATTATACAACTAGTTTACCATCACTACTTCTAAAAATCATTATATATGAACCCTAAATTAACATCTACTACTACTAAAATCATCTACTAACTAAGCGAAGAGAGAGGGGGTGGGGGAGGGGTGGGGGCTTACAGAGGGAGAGACGTTGGTGGGGAGGTTCTCGGCGACGGAGGGGCGGCGAGGGTGGGCTCGGGATCGGGAGGCGACGGTCCTGGGCGGCGGGCTCGGTCTAGGGTGGCGGGCTCGGTCGAGGGCGGCGGGCTCGGTCGAGGGCGGCGGCGGTGAGGTCGAGGGCGGCGACAGTGTGGTCGAGAGCGGCGGCGGTGAGGTTGAGGGCGGGCGGCGGTGGCGGCGGTGAGGGCAGGCGCGCTCGGGCTCGGGCGGCGGTGACAGGAGTAGGGGAACCGGGGGGGGGGGGGGAGGACTTAGCGAAATTTTGATTCGGGGGGTGGTTAACTCGAACTAGCAGTAGCGCTCATATGGAAAACGCGCTATAGCTAACTTATCTATAGCGCGTTTTAGAGAAAACAGCTACTGCTAATGGAAGCAGTTATTTCTTTTGTTTATCCCAATATCAGTAACGCTTTGTCCTGAAAAAACGCTATAAGTCTAAGTAATGTAAAAACATCAAAAATATACATTGGTCATCATTGATCTTTTTGTGTATAATCTAAATAGTCAACATGAATCCTCACTGTACCTGTATAGGTACAGGCGAGGATTCATATTGCAACCACAAATCATACACATATAGTTCAATGAAGACCAAGTGCTCGAGATAGGTTGAGAAGTAACATATTTAAGGTGGTAAACACCTTGTTCGCTTAGCAGTATGGGACTAAACTTAATTAGTTGTGGTGATACTTAGCAGCAGCGAGTTTTCAAGAAAATCGCTGCTACTAAGTTCTTTAGCAGTAGCGCGTCCACGGGAAGGGCGCTACTTACAGAAGCTCGCTACTGCTAATTAGCAATAGCGCCTGTTTTAGACTGCGTTGTTGCTAAGATTCTGTGTATAAGGTTTTCCCTAGTAGTGTACCTTCTTGCACGACTACTTCTTCAACTAAGTTCCTCTCTTTTACAGATGACCATCGTGCTATGCCCGCCGAGGATACGGTAGAACGGAGACACAGGCGCAGACGTGTAGCAGGAACCCGTTCCAAGGATTTTTTCAGATTAAGACCCTGCGTAAACCTTTTTTACTGTCTCTTGTTGATAAACATCCTCTGGATTCTCAGTACAACTGAGAAGGAGGCTGACGTATTGGCATGTGGCCACGTCAGAATATTGCACGTACCTGGACACCAGGGGCTTATTACAAAGGGCACTATTTAGCCCGGTTTACATCATAAAGACCAAACACTTTAGGGAGTGTTCGGTGTCGCGAGTTTGGCCTTATATGCATCAGCTCCGAATCATCTCTTTGGTCAAATGTTGGGTTTGCGCGGCTCCTATGTTTTGCTGCCTTACGTTCCGCTCTATCGGCTAAGGCGGCACCAGGAGAACTACTACGATTGTGCCCCGGTTCGTCCGGACGAGCACCTCAGTAGAGAAAGCCGAAAATTGACTGTCATGATATAGCGTGAGACTGGTTAACCACTCGATGACATAGCGGAATCTTCAGGGTTCCTCCGCGTTAACGAAGGGCCGTTTCCTGGCCAGGCATGCACGCACCCCGAATTCGGATGAGCGCGGAGCCACCAGGGGCTGTATAGTAGCCCCACTGTCAAACTCCTCTGGCTAAGTGAAAGTGTTAAAGCATTATAGTCCGATTTCCTAGTTCGCTGCGCTATCACCTCCTTAATGGACCAAGACGTTGGGTCAAGTGTGAACATGTGTCTTCTGCGAGCACCCCCGCATTATATGCGTGGGGGCTGAAGCCGACGACTTCCATCTTTCAGGTTATATACATATATATATATATATATATATATATATATATATATAAATGGCCGCACATGAGTTATTATAATTCTTTCAGGCAAAAGTACAAAATAGCCTTTACAATTCAGCAAAACATTGTTTTTCAATGGGAATACATGTCCTTAAAACATAATATTCTTCGAGCACTGCGCTTCTATTGAGCGAGCGCCATCGAGAACTTCTCGAAAGTAGTGCTCGGTAGCTACTCGGCTCTCGTCCGAATCTTGGGCTGCAACGGCGGTGGCCTCCATCTCCGCCCAGTATGTCTTGACACGGGCAAGGGCCATCCACGCACTCTCTACGCACGCCGACCTCTTCATCGCATTGATGTGCGGCACCGCACCAAGGAACTGCTGCACCAAACTAAAATAATTGTTCGGCTTTGGCCTTTCCGGCCATAGATGATCCACAACAGACCTCATGGCGAGTCCGGACAACCTATTCAGCTCGTCCCATTCGGCCAACCGATCGGTCAATCGAAGCGGATGCTCTGGAACGCTAAATTGTGACCAGAAAAGCTTTTCCACGTCGCGATTTTTCCGATCTCGGAAGTACTCGGCCGCACTCGCTGCTAAGTCCAGATATGTATCCGCAGAACTCCAAAGCCGGTCCAAAGGGGCGTACTTAGGATCTCCAAACTTCATCCGCAGCATAAAGGGCTTCCCAGCTGCGATATCCCCGGCTTGACGCAGCTCCTCCTTCATCGCTCTCATGGCAGAGTGGGTGTCTTTGGCCGCCGTCGTGGCCTTCTCCAGGTATGTCCTCTTTGCTTGATCTTCCTTTTCAAGAAGCTTGCATCGGTCAGCGGCATTCTTCAATTCCACAGCCATCCTGGCTATTCCCTCCTTGCTTTGGTGGTGAGCAGCCTGTTCGGCTTTCAGCTCCTCGATTTCCTTTAGGGCAGCCGTATCGCTTTTTCTGGCTTGTTCTTTGGCTCGGGCAAGCTCCGCCTGCAGGTTCTCCACGGCCGCAGCTCCATCGGCATTTACAAACATGTTAAAAATATTGGCATTATGCTCCTCTTGTCACGTATCACTGGAGAAATTGCATACCCTGCGCCTCGTCAAGCCGCTTATTGACAAGTATGATGTCGGCATCGGCCACGTCAAGCTGCCGCTTTAACTCGGCAAACTCATCAGTCCGGCTGGCCACCGGACACTTCGCCACCTGCATATTAAGGTGGCAGGATTATTCCTGGGACTATGATCCTCTGTGCGCCGTCATTTTTGACAGCACCCAGAGTCTCAGGGGCTACTATCTACACAGGGCACATATAAAATATGCGGTACTGTCAAAAAAGTACATCATTTCACGTACCACAAAACCCGTCAGTAGACTCATAAAAGATTCATGCAACCCGCTTTTGGCGGACGAAATCCTTTCAATCACCATACCCATCAAAGTGTGGTGCTATTCTGAGATAGCTGCTCACTCTAGCAGATCCCTCAGTACGTCCGACCGCACACCAGACAGTGCCGGACTCTTTTGATTTCTCTCTTTAAGAGCCGGACACTAAGGACTTTGGGTGGCCATAGGATTGTCCTCTGGCCTTGCTGGATCAGGAGAAACCCTCTGTGACGACACCTCGGGGTCGCCCGCCTCACAAGGCGGTATGGCAGGGGGAGGCGATCCGCTCTCCATCATCTCTGGAAGAAGATCCCCTGAAGACGAGCTCTGCTGAGAAGGGCTAAGATCCGAACTGCAAGACAAACGCTTCGGTTATCTCCCTCGGAAGTAAGGCAAGATATTTTCATTATCAAGTATCCTTTTACTTACAGCTCGGTGGAGGGCTGATCCCGTTGAGGGCATTATACGGCCGGGTTATTCTCCGGAGCAGGACCCTCCGGCGAAGATTTCTTCCCCCCGTTTAGAGACCATGGTCTCCGGGTCTTCGGAGGCGGTCCTCTTTCTTCCCTGGGGAGAGGAAGTTTCAGTTCCTTCTCCCCGGCTAACCTCCTTCGCGGAGGCATTAGCATCTTTGTTTCCCCCCTTTATCTCCTCCTGAAGGCGCTTGATAAGGCGTGATCTCCAGCATCTTGGTTAACACGAGATCCGGTGAGGTCCCAGGGAGGGGGGCCAGAAACCTGATCAAATTCGCCTTCGCTATCCAATCCTGGTCAAAGAGCGGCCTTTTTAGGGCGATGTTGTGATAAACAAATGGGCAGTGTGTTTGGAGGCAGGGCTACTTACTTGGGTATCCGGGCGATTGCTACTCAGACCTGCATCTTCAGTGATGTCCGGACACATCATTTGTGATCCGAAGAACAATTTGTACATCTCCTCGGGCGTCATGCCAAGGAAGTGTTGAAGAGCTCGCGGTCCCTCCGGATTGAACTCCCACAGGCGGAGGGGACGACGTTTGCAGTGCAGGACTCAGCAAATTAACATGACTTGCATCACCACGACCATACTAACATCTCTCTCTACGAGATCTCGGATGCGGCTCTGTAATACGGGCACATCCTTTACTGGCCCCCAGTCTAGCCCCTTGTTGACCCATGACGTTAGTCGTGGCGGGGGACCCGAGCGAAAGACAGGTGGGGCCACCCACTTGGTACCCCGGGGAGCTGTGATATAGAACCACTCTTGTTGCCATAAACTGGGCACCTCCTGGAAAGAGCCCTCGGGCCATGGGGCGTCGGCGTTTTTGCTTATTACGGCGCATCCGCACTCTGCCTGCCGCCCCTCGATCATCTTCGGCTCTACTTTGATGGTCTTGAGCCATAGTCTGAAGTGAGGGGTAATACGGAGGAAGGCTTCGCACACAAGGATGAACGATGAGATGTGGAGGATAGACTCCGGAGCTAAATCGTGGAAGTCCAGCCCATAATAGAACATGAGCCCACTCACGAAGGTATTCGACGCGAAGCCTAGCCCTCGGAGGAAGTGAGATACGAACACGACACTCTCACTGGGCTTGGGAGTGGGAATAACTTGCCCTTGAGCAGGCAGCCTATGCGGGATTTCGCCGGTCAGGTACCTGGCCTCTCTTAGCTTTATTACGTCTTCCTCCGTGACGAAGGAAGGCATCCACCGACCTTGAAGGTTGGATCCGGACATAATCGGAGGTCTGAAGCGCCTAAACCTGAGCTTTCGGTGTTGGAACTCGAGGCAGAAGGCGGATTTGGTTGACGTCGAAAGAAATGAACATGCCTTGGTCTCTTTATAAAGAGATTGAATACCAAGAGCCCTCCTCGTGACCGTTTGGGACTTACCTCCAATCGAGGGGTCGTACTAACGGGCGTGATTGGGTTACCCACGTCCGTGTTGATGAGAATCCCGTAATAAAGGGGACACGATCTCTGCTCCGACAAGACGTGCCAAGGAAACCGCCTCGCGAAACACACTGAGGTTGGTTGTAAAAAACAATTCGAATAAAGGCTTGGATGTGGTGTGATGTCACACTACGGGATACGTTAGCAGATTAAATTTGCGGAAATATAATTCTCTCTGCGGTGGTATGTGGAACTTGTTTTCCAAAGCCGGACACGACCCTCGTGTTCAAAATCTTCTATGAAGTACTCGGAGGAGGAACCCGGCTTCACTAGTAGAAAACAGGGCTTTGGTCCAGGCCAGGTCAGCCCATTAGTCCCAGTTCAGTCCAGAACCGGGACCAATGTGGGCACTGGTCCCGGTTCGTGAGCCCAGGGGGCCGGCCGGGCCACATGGGCCATTGGTCCCGGTTCATCTGGACCTTTTGGTCCCGGTTGGTGGGATGAACCGGGACCAATGGGCCTCGCTCCTGGCCCACCACCATTGGTCCCGGTTGGTGGCTTGAACCGGGACCAAAGGCTCCCCTTTAGTCCCGGCTCATGTCACCAACCGGGACCAATGAGGTGCCTATATATACCCCTCGCTCGTGAGTAGAGCACCCCAGTGCTCTGTTTTTCTCTGGCCGAGGGGGAGAGGGCTTGGTGGTGCTCTAGCTCACCTCCTATGCACACAAGGTGTTCGATGGAATGCCCTAGCCACACTACTTAAGCTTTGTCCTCTCCAAGCTCGACCTCCAAGCTCCATTTTCCATAATATTTGTCTAGGTTTAGCGGTCCATCACGCCCCGTCCCCGTCTTCACCGCCGTCGATCACCCGCGCCGAGCTCATCGCCGGCACCACCGTGGTGAGCCTCTTGTTCTTATCTTCTTTCTGAAAGGAAAAATATTCTTACTTGTATGTTTACATAGATACTTGTATTATTTTCTTACTTTTATTATTGCATCTTATATAGTGCGATGGTTTTGGTATCCGCCCCCGTCGGCCCTCGTCCTGTCTATGATTCGGATGTGGTATATATATTATCTTTATAACTATTGGTTCATTTATTGTTTATAAAAATTATGCCGACCAACGTGACATAGATTTTATTTATGTAGGATGTATGTGAATCGGAAATGCCAACCGACCCTATTGTCGAGAGGTTAAATTTAGTTGAAGAAGAAAACAATTTGTTGAAGGAAAAAATAAAAAAAATTGAGGAGGAGAAGATGATATTGGAGTTGCATGTTGCGGATGTCATCGATGATCACAAGATCAAGATGGATGCAATGCGCTTGAAGATTAGAAAGATTAGAAAATATGCCATTCATACCGAGGCTTGGTATCATTATGCCGTTGGATCAATTGTTACCTTGGTTGCGATTATGATGACATTTGTTTTCGCATTGAAATGTTTTACATAGTTTCAATGTATGGTTTAATTAATTAGATGCTCTGGAGAGCTATATGTTGTTAGATGAGAACTATGTATGCACTTTGGTTTTAATGTGATGATGAACTTCTATTAATTTGGATACTTAATTATATATAATGCACGCAGATGAACCGGCAATGGATGTACGGTGACAGACACACCTGCGAGTACATTAAGGGCGTGCATGAGTTTCTCGATGCGGCTGAGGCAAACAAGAAGAATGGTTTTATGTGTTGTCCATGCATTGAATGTGGGAATACGAGGTCTTACTCTAACCAAAAAATCCTTCACTCCCACCTGCTATACAAGGGTTTCATGCCACACTATAATGTCTGGATGAGGCACGGAGAAATAGGGGTTATGATGGAAGACGGCGAAGAAGAAGAGTACGATGACAACTATGTGCCCCCTAAATACGGTGATGCTGCAATGGAGGGAGCTGGTGAAGATCAAGAGGAACCGGACAATGTGCCCAATGATGCTGCAACGGGTGAAGCTGCTAAAGATCAAGAGGAACCAGACGATGTGCCCGATGATGATGATCTCCGCCGGGTCATTGTCGATGAAAGGACGCAATGCGGAAGTCAAAAGGAGAAGCTGCAGTTCGATCGCATGTTAGAGGATCACAAAAAAGGGTTATACCCCAATTGCGAAGATGGCAACACAAAGCTCGGTACCGTACTGGAATTGCTGCAGTGGAAGGCAGAGAATGCTGTGGCTGACAAAGGATTTGAGAAGCTACTGAAAATATTGAAGAAGAAGCTTCCAAAGGATAACGAATTGCCCGACAGTACATACGCAGCAAAGAAGGTCGTATGCACACTAGGATTGGAGGTGGAGAAGATACATGCATGCCCTAATGACTGCGTCCTCTACCACGGTGCATACAAGGATCTGAACGCATGCCCGGTATGCGGTGCATTGCGGTATAAGATTAGACGAGATGACCCTGGTGATGTTGACGGCGAGCCCCCCAGGAAGAGGGTTCCTCCGAAGGTGATGTGGTATGCTCCTATAATACCACGGTTGAAACGTCTGTTCAGAAACGAAGAGCATGCCAAGTTGATGCGATGGCACAGTGAGAACTGAAAGAAAGATGGGAAGTTGAGAGCACCCGCTGACGGGTCGCAGTGGAGAAAAATCGAGAGAAAGTACTAGGATGAGTTTGCAAAGGACCCAAGGAATGTATGGTTTGCTTTAAGCACGGATGGCATTAATCCTTTCGGGGAGCAGAGCAGCAATCACAGCACCTGGCCCGTGACTCTATGTATGTATAACCTTCCTGCTTGGATGTGCATGAAGCGGAAGTTCATTATGATGACAGTTCTCATCCAAGGCCCTAAGCAACCCGACAACGAAATTGATGTGTACCTAAGGCCATTAGTTGAAGAACTTTTACAACTGTGGAATGGAAACGATGTACGTACGTGGGATGAGCACAGACAGGAGGAATTTAACCTTAAGGCGTTGCTGTTCGTGACCATCAACGATTGGCCCGCTCTCAGTAACCTTTGACGACAGACAAACAAAGGATACCACGCATGCACGCACTGTTTAGATGACACTGAAAGTATAGACCTGGACAAATGCAGGAAGAATGTGTACCTGGGCCATCGTCGATTTCTTCCGACCAACCATCAATGTCGAAAGAAAGGCTAGCATTTCAAAGGCGAGGCAGATCACCGGAAGAAGCCCGCCATGCGTACTGGTGATCACGTACTTGCTATGGTCAATGATTTACACTACGTAATCTTTGGAAAGGGTCCCGGTGGACTAGCTGTTACAAATGACGCTGAGGGACACGCACCCATGTGGAAGAAGAAATCTATATTTTGGGACCTACCCTACTGGAAAGACCTAGAGGTCCGCTCCTCAATCAACGTGATGCACGTGACGAAGAACCTTTGCGTGAACCTGCTAGGATTCTTGGGCGTGTATGGGAAGACAAAAGATACACCTGAGGCACGGGAGGACCTGCAACGTTTGCACGAAAAAGACGGCAAGCCTCCGAAGCAGTATAAAGGTCCTGCCAGCTACGCTCTTACGAAAGAAGAGAAAGAAATCTTCTTTGAATGCCTGCTCATTATGAAGGTCACGACTAGCTTCTCGTCGAATATAAAGGGAATAATAAATATGCCAGAGAAAAAGTTTCAGAACCTAAAGTCTCATGACTGCCACGTGATTATGACGCAACTGCTTCTGGTTGCATTGAGGGGCTTCTACTGGAAAACGTCCGATTAGCCATTGTGAAGCTATGTGCATTCCTCAATGCAATCTCTCAGAAGGTGATCGATCCATAAATCGTACCAAGGCTAAGGAGTGATGTGGCGCAATGTCTTGTCAGTTTCGAGCTGGTGTTCCCACCATCCTTCTTCAATATCATGACGCACGTCCTAGTTCATCTAGTCGACGAGATTGTCATCCTGGGGCCCGTATTTCTACACAATATGTTCCCCTTTGAGAGGTTCATGGGAGTCCTAAAGAAACATGTCCGTAACCGCGCTAGGCCAGAAGGAAGCATCTCCATGGGCCATCAAACAGAGGATGTTATCGGGTTTTGTGTTGACTTCATTCCTGGCCTTAAGAAGATAGGTCTCCCTAAATCGCGGTATGAGGGGAGACTGACTGGAAAAGGCACTCTTGGAAGAGACTCAATAATATGCAGGGACGGATATTCTTGGTCTCAAGCACACTACACAGTTCTACAGAACTCTACCTTGGTGACCCCATATGTCGATGAACACAAGAACAGTCTGCGCTCCAAACACCCGGAGCAGTGCGACGACTGGATTACATGTGAACACATCAGGACTTTATGTTGGAAATATGCCCTAGAAGCAATAATAAATTGGTTATTATTATATTTCCTTGTTCATGATAATCGTTTATTATCCATGCTAGAATTGTATTGATAGGAAACTCGGATACATGTGTGGATACATAGACAACACCATGTCCCTAGTAAGCCTCTAGTTGACTAGCTCGTTGATCAATAGATGGTTATGGTTTCCTGACCATGGACATTGGATGTCGTTGATAACGGGATCACATCATTAGGAGAATGATGTGCTAGACAAGACCCAATCCTAAGCCTAGCACAAGATCATGTAGTTCGTATGCTAAAGCTTTTCTAATGTCAAGTATCATTTCCTTAGACCATGATATTGTGCAACTCCCGGATACCGTAGGAGTGCTTTGGGTGTGCCAAACGTCACAACGTAACTGGGTGGCTATAAAGGTACACTACAGGTATCTCCGAAAGTGTCTGTTGGGTTGGCACGAATCGAGACTGGGATTTGTCACTCCGTGTAAACGGAGAGGTATCTCTGGGCCCACTCGGTAGGACATCATCATAATGTGCACAATGTGATCAAGGAGTTGATCACGAGATGATGTGTTACAGAATGAGTAAAGAGACTTGCCGGTAACGAGATTGAACAAGGTATCGGGATACCGACGATCGAATCTCGGGCAAGTATCGTACCGATAGATAAAGGGAATTGTATACGGGATTGATTAAGTCCTTCACATCGTGGTTCATCCGATGAGATCATCGTGGAGCATGTGGGAGCCAACATGGGTATCCAGATCCCGCTGTTGGTTATTGACCGGAGAGTTGTCTCGGCCATGTCTGCATGACTTCCGAACCCGTAGGGTCTACACACTTAAGGTTCGATGACGCTAGGGTTATAGGGAAAGTATGTATGCGGTTACCGAATATTGTTCGGAGTCCCGGATGAGATCCCGGACGTCACGAGGAGTTCCGGAATGGTCCGGATGTAAAGATTGATATATAGGAAGTATGGTTTTGGCCACCGGAAGTGTTCCGGGCATCACCGGTAGTGTACCGGGACCACCGGAGGGGTCCGGGGGTCCACCAGGTGGGGCCACCAGCCCCGGAGGCCTACATGGGCCAATAGTGGCAAGGGACCAGCCCCTAGGTGGGCTGGAGCGCCTCCCACCAAGGCCCAAGGCGCCTCCAAGAGGGGAAGGGGGCAAACCCTAGGCTCAGATGGGCCTAAGGCCCACCTAGTGGTGCGCCCCCCTCTCTCCCCCCTTGGCCGCCCCCTAGATGGGATCTAGGGCTGGCCGCCACCCCTAGGGAGGGAAACCTAGGTGGGGGCGCAGCCCCTCCCCTCCCCCTATATATACTTGAGGTTTGGGGCTGCCCAACGCATGTGATTTGCTCTCCCTGTTGGCGCAGCCCTACCCCTCTCCCTCCTCGTCTCTCGTAGTGCTTGGCGAAGCCCTGCTGGAGTCCCGCGCTCCTCCACCACCACCAAGCCGTCGTGCTGCTGCTGGATGGAGTCTTCCCAACCTCTCCTTCACCCCTTGCTGGATCAAGGCGTAGGAGACGTCACCGGGCTGTACGTGTGTTGAACACGGAGGTGCCGTCCGTTCGGCACTAGGATCATCGGTGATTTGGATCACGACGAGTACGACTCCATCAACCCGTTCACTTGAATGCTTCCGCTTAGCGATCTACAAGGGTATGTAGATGCACTCTCCTTCCCCTTGTTGCTAGATTACTCCATAGATTGATCTTGGTGATGCGTAGAAAATTTTGAATTTCTGCTACGTTCCCCAACACTTTCAGCAGTTGGTTGGAAACACGTCTCAGAGGTGACAACACTGTTTGTGATGAGTTGTACTTGTTGTCCAGGGGACCATCTTTGACTGGATTGACTTACAAAGGATACGAGATAAATGGGAATACATTTTACACGATCGCCCAAAATCAAAAGAGCACCAACCAAAACAGCGGTGTCCGCTTTGATGCAGCAACCGAGAGCGGAAAGGACACATATTATGGTTACATAGTGGACATATGGGAACTTGACTACGGACCTGATTTTAAGGTCCCTTTGTTTAAGTGCAAATGGGTCAATCTGTTAGGCGGCGGGGTACAGGTAGACCCACAGTACGGGATGACAACAGTGGATCTGAAAAATCTTGGGTACACTGACGAACCGTTCGTCCTAGCCAATGATGTCGCACAGGTTATCTATGTGAAGGACATGTCTACCAAACCGAGAAAAAGAAAAGATAAGGAAGCGAATACATCATACGATGAGCCAAAGCGCCACATAGTTCTTTCAAGAAAAAGGGACATCCTGGGACTGGACGGCAAGACAGACATGTCTGAAGATTATGAAAAGTTTCATGAAATTCCTCCCTTCAATGTCAAGGCTGGCCCAAGCATCCTGATAAACAATGAAGATTATCCATGGTTACGGCGCAATAAGCAAATGACACAAGCGAAGAAAAAGTGAAGACTTTCTCCCGCCACTATTATGATGATACCATGCCAGCTTTGTAACACACGAACATGCTACCATTGTCCGTTTTGTACATGTACATGCTATGTGGGTGAAATTATGACACCATGCCAACTTTCAACTTTTTCAGAGTTCATTTGAAATCTTTTCATGTCTTATTGTTCGGCCCTCGTAATACCATGACCATTAGTCCCTGGCCCATGCCAACTTTCAACTTTCAACTTTCTAAAACTAATGGCACTAACAGAAAGTTTATAATTTTGCTCCTCGCCCCTGGCCCATGACCATTAGTCCCGGTTTGTGCCACAAACCGGGACTAAAGGGTTGGTCCTCATTGCGGGCAGAGTTTAGTCCCACCTCGCCAACCGAAGGGGGCTCACACCGGTTTATAAGCCCTTCCCTTTCTGCCTTGTTGAGCTCCTCTCAAAGTGAAAATAGATGCCATAATAGAGAAAAGTTTAACCTAAATTCATAGTGAATTTCTCTGAAATTCATAGAAATTTACTAGGAATTTAGGTTGAATTTTCTCTATAAGCGCATCTATTCTCATTTTTTTAGTAAGTTAATCACAAACTTGTGATTCAGACAATTTTCAAAGAATTCAAATTTTAACTATTCAAATTTGAAAACTAATGGCACTAACAGAAAGTTTATAATTTTTCTAAAACTAATGGCACTAACAAAAAGTTTATAATTTTGCTAACCTAAAAGAAAACAGAATTAAAAATTAAAGCAAAAAACAAAAGAAAATAAATAATGCAAAAAACAAATCAAAAAAACAGGAAAAAAACTATTTTTATAGTAAAGTTAATCATAAAATAAAATAAATAAAGCAACAAAGAAAACAAAAAAACTAAAAAAGTGTTTTCAAATTTGAAAACTAATGGCACTAACAGAAAGTTTATAATTTTTCTAAAACTAAAAGCAAAAGGAATAAAAAAATAAAGCAAAAAACAAAAGAAAATAAATAATGCAGAAAACAAAACAAAAAAACTGGAAAAAATAGCAACAATAATTATTTTGTTGTAAGTAGAAACAAAATAAAATAAATAAAGCTACAGAAAGTTTATAATTTTGCTGACCTGAAAGCAAAAAGAATTAAAAATAAAGCAAAAAACAAAAGAAAATAAATAATATAGAAAACAAAACAAAAAAACTGAAAAAAAAATAAAAATAGCAAAAATAAGTATTATGTTGTAAGTAGAAACAAAATAAAATAAATAAAGCAACAAAGAAAACAAAAAAAAGAAAAAAATCTGGAAAAAAATTAGATATAGCAACAATAAGTATTTTGTTGTAAGTAGAAACAAAAAAAACAAAAAAACAAAAAAGTGCCACCTACTGGGCACCCACGGCCTGAATACGACTAGAAACCCTACCATGGGCCAGGATTCAGGCCCGCGGGAGGCCCAGTAGGCCCACAGGCACACATTGCACGGTTAGGCCCGAAAGCCTGCTTTAGAGAGGAGCTCGAGAGGGAAGGTGCACCGCACCTTATAAACAGGTGCGGCTCCCCCTCAACTAGCGAGGTGGGACTAAACATTTGGGCGCGGGGCAGCACAAGGCCTTTGGTCCCGGTTGGTGGCAACAACCGGGACTAAAGAGGGGCATTGGTCACGGTTTGTGCCACGAACCGGGACTAAAGGCTTTGCTATATAAGCAGCACTTACCAGTTTCTCCAAAATCCATCCCTTTCTTCTCCGTCCGACGCCCGCTGCTCTGCCTCGTCGTCGTCACCGCCGAGCCGTCAGGCTGCTCCACCTCGTCGTCGCCGCCGCCTCCGACGCCGTCAGGCTGGTCCACCTCACCGTCGTCGCCGCCTCCGACGGCGTCAGGCTGCTCAACTTTGCCGTCGCCGCCGCACTCGAACGCCACCTCACCATTGTCCCCGCACCCCGACGCCGTCCGCCGTGCTCCGCCACCCCTCTGTGAGCACCTGCCTCGCGCCCCTGCCTTGCCTCGCTCCCGCGCCCTTGCCCTGCCCTGCCCCGCCGGCGCCACCGCAGCCGCCATGCCCCTCTGCCCCGCCGGTGCCACCACTTTTTATTAGTTTTTTTTATTAGTTTATTTTTTTGTTCATATGTGATGTATATGTGTATGTGGCTACAATGTATATGTGTATGTGATGTATGTGGCTAGAATTTGCTAAATATATATGTTAAAAATGTTTTTTTGTTCATAGAAAGTTTTTTGTTCATATATAGAAAGTTACAATTTTAGAAAAGTTTTATATATGCAAAAGTTACAATTTTAGAAAAAGAAGGATAGGAAAGAAGAAAATAAGAAGAGGAAAGAAAGTGGGGGTCTAGGGTCGCCGTGGGGTCGAGGGTCGTCGAACATGAGAGGAAGAAGAGGATAAAAAAAAGAAGAGGAAGAAGAAAAAAAAAGAAGAGAAGAAAGAATATAGGAGTTCTTCTCCTCTTTTTTTTCTTCTTCTTCCTCTTCTCCTCTATTCTTTTTTCTCCTCTTTTTTTTCTTCTTCCTCTTTATTTTATCGGGAACGAGGGTCTCCTCTTTTTTTTCTTCTTCTTCTCTTCTTCTATTTTTTTTTTCTTCTTCTTCCTCTTTATTTTATCGAAAACGAGGGTCGTCGAGGGTCGCCGAGCGGTAGAGGAAAAACCCTAAATAGAAAGTATCGTCGGTGTGAGATACATGTACCGTCGGTGTCGGACACTACATCCACGTCACTTGTGGGACGTGGATGTAGTGTCCGACACCGACGGCCACATGTATCTCACACCCACGATACTTGCTATTTAGGGTTTCCTCTACCGCTCGGCGACCCTCGACGACCCTCATTCCCGATAAAAAAAGAGGAAGAAGAAGAAAAAAGAGGAGAGGAAAGAATAGAGGAGTTAAGAATAGAGGAGTAGAACTCCTCTATTCTTTCTTCTCCTCTTTTTTTCTTCTTCTTCCTCTTTTTTTATTCTTGAAGCGTTGTCGAGGCCACCCCAAACCCTAGAGAAGCAGCGTCGAGGCCACCCCAAACCCTAGAGAAGTAGCGTCGAGGCCCCTAATTAATATTAGTTCTACGTTTGCCACTAATATATCCATCTATCATGTTTGAATAATAATTGCCATGTTGTCAATATTTGTAGAAACTATGGACACCGCCCGAGACAAAGTACAAGAAGAGTTGTTGGGGGACATAATCGCACGAGGAAGTGATGCCGTCTGCTCGTTGTTTCTCAACGACACTGATGGTCTGGAAGCAGCTGGCTATGATTATGATGGCTCCGGTGACCTAATGCCGATGCAAGAAGGAGATCGTGAGGACGGCTCCGGTGACCCAATGCCGGTGCAAGAAGGAGACCGTGATGACGTCTCCGGTGACCGAACCGAGTCCGGCCAGGTATATATATTAGTTAAGCTTCTGCTGACTAGCTAATTGATGCATTCATTGTTTTGGTATGTACACATATTAATTAAGTCTTTGTTCTTTTTTCTAGCCCTCCGGATCGAGCACAACTTCGGTAAATAGATGAGGCCCGAAGAAAAAGTTGAGCTTGGATGAAAAGTTTGAGATCATGGCAATCGCGCCCGACGGCCAACCGATTGAACCCCTCCGGACAAAGAGCGCATTTGTTGCTCAATGCGGGGTTTTGGTTAGGGACAAGATCCCGATCAGCATCCAACAATTATTTAAGCCGGCTACAGAAGACCCTGAGGTGTCTTATGTCAATGATATGCAGAAAAATGATCTTTGGACTGAGCTGAAGTCAAATTTCACCCTACCGCCAGAGGATAATCCAGAGAAGCCAGTTAAAGAGAATTAATCAAGTCTTTTGCTCTTAAGAGGATGGCAGAACTATTCAGGAGGTGGAAGAAAGAGCTGAATAAGTTTGTCGAAAATAATGAGACACCAGAATTCAAGGGCAGATATGAGAAGATCAGAGATCACTGGCCCGCATTTGTGGCCCACAAGACATCGGAAAAGAGTAAGAAGATGTCGGCGACAAACAAGCAAAATGCTACAAAGAAGAAGCATCACCATCGCACGGGGTCAGGTGGCTACCTCGTAGCCCAGCTAAGTGGGCCAAGACTGAGAATGATCTGGTTGATAAAGGGATCAAACCAGAGAGAATTAACTGGCCAGACTGTTGCCGGACTTGGTTCTTCGGGGCTGGCAGAACCTTGGACCCTGTAACAGGGAAGTGCATTTGGATGAACGATCAAATGGACATACCAGTCAGGAAGCTTCAGCAGTATATCGAAGCAGCGCAGCAAGGGACGTTCTTTCCAGACAGAGAGAACGACGAGCTCACAATGGCCCTCAGGAATCCTGAGCACCCTGGACGGACACGAGGCACGCCAAGCTCCATTCCGTGGAAGGTTGGGTTTCCGGACGCAGGCGGTTACAAATCCCATGAGAGGAGGAAAAAAGTGCAGCAGGCCCAAAGGCAGGCGCTGCAAGCAAGGGTACAAGCGATAGAGGAACGAGAAGCAAATCGCAGCAAACGTACTGCCAAGCTTCCCCCGAAGCTACCCCGCCATCTCAGCGGAGAAGCAACGTGGCTTCCACCGAGCTGCTTCAGCCGGAGCATGCCTTGACGGCTCCTGCCAGCTATCCCATGGATGCTATCACGGAGTCTCAAAATTGCCACCTTATGACGCAATGGATGAATTTGAAGGTCAAGGCGGCTGTTGGCTCTGTTTATCCTACTGAACCCGGCGCAACTTTTCACTGTCGGCCGATTCCAGAAGGATATGCTAGGGTGATGGTGGATGAAATAACGGAGGGATTTGAGGACCTCCAGCTTGACCACCCTACCGGTGAAGGGGAGACTAGGCTGGGTCTGCTCTGAAGACTCCATGACTATGGTGGAAGGAGCTCATCAACCTTCCGAACTGGACGCCTCCACCGCCTCCTCCTCCGACGAGTCAGGGCACTCCGCCTCCTTCACCGCCTCCTCCTCCGGCGAGTGATGATCAGGGCACTCGACCGGCTCCTTCTCCAGCGCGTGGCGGCACTCCGCCTCCTTCTCCGCCTGCACCGACGCGCCCGAGCAGCCACCCTCCTCCTTCTCCGCCTCGTTAGCAAGGGCGGAAGAGACCTGCCGCCACTCCGGCTGCTCCGGCGCGTCGTAGTCCTTCTCCTCCGCCTCGTAAGCAAGTAAAGAAGACAACCGCTCCGTCTGCTCGGCCGGCGTCTAGCAGTACAGCCAGAGGCGGGAGGACATACAGATTCGATCCTTCTCTGAAGACTCCAGAGAAGTTACCATACGAGAGGACCCCGGAGGAGAATGCCGAGATCGCGCGAACCGAAGTGGATGACTGGTTTCAAGGGTTGAAAGCAAAGAGACATCCACCTCCGGAGGAGAAGGTAGATCCGGTGAAAGCGAAGAGCACTCTGGCTGCCCTGACAAAACCACCCAAGTCTCCGCCAAAAGGAAACTATGAGCGCATTATTGGAAAGGAATTTGCCGAAGCGGAGCGGTCGGGAAGTACTGTCAGTGATCAAAGGCTGAAAGAATGACGAGCTGGGAAACAAATTTCCCAGCTCGGCGAACAAGCGAAGCAATCGTGCCCCCCGCTCAAGGTGCCTAGCGACAACGTCGCTAATGATCCGAGGATGGTGCCCGGTTATAGCAATCTTGCCGATTACCTGCCCGACGATGTACATTATGAACCCATGGAGGTGCAGATACAAAGATACGAGTACGTGAAGCCTCTCGTCAAAGATGAAAGATCTCTATCAACGATGATGCGAAGATTGCATGATTGGTACTTGAAAATCTGCAGAGACTCTAGGGGGAGGAGTACTTTGTATGTGAAAGTTAAAAAGGAGCATGACCTCGTTGGAATTGAACTGTTGCCTGTTCCATTTGAGGAGTTCTTTCAGTTTTTCAATCAATTGGCCCTCGATAAAACAACGGTCACCTGCTACTGTCTATAAGTAGTACTACTTCTGTCATTAAGTCTCTCTATATAGCTCAGCTCCTTCATTGCAAGTATTTATAATCATCCTCACTATATTATGCGGATTGAAGATCGCCGAATTGAAGAAAAGACAAGTTGGTGATATTGGGTTCATTAACACATATCTCATAGATGCAACTCAGGTTAAATTTCTTGCCGCAGATACCGAGGCCAACTTGCTATGATCGTTGGTAATAAATGAAAGCAAAGATATAATACTCTTTCCTTACAACTTCAAGTGAGTGTTACTGTCTTGTGCATATTCGGTTTCCCTTATATATATATTAGTCAAGGTTATAGTAATGTAATTGATGAGTTATGCATGTGTGTGCAGTTAGCACTATATTCTCCTAGAGATTAAGCTTGAGCAGGGACTAGTAACTGTCTTAGACTCAAAACGAAAAGATCCCCAGGACTATGCGGACATGAATCAAATGCTCGAGAAGTAAGTTAAATCGATCATTATCCACCATATCAGCAACTTTGTTCATTTCCTGATATATCAAGTAATTGTTTTCTTTGTCTGGCAGGGTTTGGAAAAAATTATCCAAAAAAGCTGCAATTTAGACACCCGAAAGTCAGTACTATAGTAGCATGTTCCGCGCATCTCCTATTGATTTGGCATTCTTGCTTATCAGTTTGATTGACCTCTATTTCTTGTAAAGTGGTTGTGGCAGGAAAAAGGGAGTGATTTCTGTGGATACTACATTTGCGAGTCCATCCGCCACACGACCTGTGAGCGGGGCTACACTGACGAACAATATGAAGTATGTAAATAACAACGTTCACAATTTTATTTTATTACCATCATTTGTGTTGAGTTTCAATCATTCATATATATATGTATTGACCCCCTTCTTCAAATTAGATGTTTCGGAAGCGGGATGAACTCCTAGCACCAGCTCGCATGCAAGCAATTCAAGAGGAATTGGCAGCGTTCTTTCTTGACCACGTGATCGCTGAGGACAGAGAATACTATGTGGACCATGAGTCCGTATGATTATATTTGTAAGAGATAATTATTGTATATATGTAGCCGGTAGTGTCGGATAGATATATGAGAACTTGTTGTTCGACCAATCTCTCGGAGAAGGAGAGGTGGTCGATATCACTTCTCTCTGTATGCATATATGTTCATGACGATCTTCTGTTTCCTTCGTTTGCTTACTAGCTAGCTAGCATGTCTAGTCCTATCTACACGTATGTATAGTACGTAGCGTCGACCAAGCACGGACATAAGAGAGGACACTTATCTCTATTAATTATAGCTAGCTAACACAATATATGAAACACCTAAATTAACCCCCCAAAACCCCCAACCCCCCCCCCCTTTCAAAACAAAACAAAAACCCCAGCCACAGAAATGCTGACGCGTGGATGCCTATTGGTCCCGGTTGGTGCCACCAACCGGGACCAAAGGGTCTCCTGCCTGGGCACCGCGCACAGGCCACGTGGAGGCCCATCAGTCCCGGTTCTGGATTGAACCGGGACTAAAGGGGCAGGGCATTAGTACCGACCCTTTAGTCCCGGTTCAGGAACCAGGACAAAAGGCCCTTATGAACCGGGACAACAGGCCCTTTTTCTACCAGTGCTTGCAATGCCGAAGACAATCTGCGCACCGGACTCATCGTCATTGAAGCCTGATTCAGGGGCTATTGAGGGAGTCCTAGATTAGGGGGTATCCGGACAGCCGGACTATAACCTTTGGCCGGACTGTTGGACTATGATGATACACGATTGAAGACTTTGACCCGTGTCCGGATGGGACTCTCCTTGGCGTGGAAGGCAAGGTTGGCAATACGGATACGTAGGTCTCCTTCCTTGTAACCGACTCTGTGTAACCCTAGCCCCCTCCGGTGTCTATATAAACCGGAGGGTTTAGTCCGTAGGACCAAGAACAACAATCATACCATAGGCTAGCTTCTAGGTTTTAGCCTCTCTGATCTCGTGGTAGATCAACTCTTGTAATACTCATATCATCAAGATCGATCAAGCAGGAGTAGGGTTTTACCTCCATCAAGAGGGCCCGAACCTGGGTAAAAACATCGTGTCCCTTGTCTCCTGTTACCATCCGCCTAGACGCACAGTTCGGGACCCCCTACCCGAGATCCGCCGGTTTTGACACCGACAGCGAGTGCCCCAGGAAGAGGGTTCCTGCCAAGGTGATGTGGTATGCTCCTATAATACCACGGTTGAAACGTCTGTTCAGAAACAAAGAGCATGCCAAGTTGATGCGATGACACAAAGAGGACCGTAAGAAAGACAGGAAGTTGAGAGCACCCGCTGACGGGTCGCAATGGAGAAAAATCGAGAGAAAGTGGGGGAACTTTGCAGGTGACGAAAGGAACGTATGGTTTGGTTTAAGCGCGGATGGTATTAATCCTTTTGGGGAGCAGAGAAGCAATCATAGCACTTGGCCCATGACTCTACGTATCTATAACCTTCCTCCTTGGCTGTGCATGAAGCGGAAGTTCATTATGATGCCAGTTCTCATCCAAGGCCCTAAGCAGCTCGGAAACGACATTGATGTGTACCTAAGGCTATTAGTTGAAGAACTTTTACATCTGTGGAATGGAAACGGTGTACGTGTGTGGGATGAGCACAAGCAGCAGGAATTTGACCAACATGCGTTGCTGTTTGTAACCATCAATGGTTGGCCTGCTCTCAGTAACCTTTCAGGATAAACGAACACGGGATACCATGCATGCACGCACTGTTTAGATGAAACCGAAAGTATACATCTAGAAAAATGCAAGATGAATGTGTACCTGGGGCATCGTCGATTTCTTCCGACCAAGCATTTCAAAGGCGAGGAAGATCACCGGAAGAACTCCGCCATCCGTACTGGTGATCACATACTTTCTATGGTCAATGATTTAGAAGTAATCTTTGGAAAGGGTCCCAGCGGACTATCTATTCCGAATGACACTGAGAGATGCACACCCATGTGGAAGAAGAAATCTATATTTTGGGACCTACCCTATTGGAAAGACCTAGAGGTCCGCTCTGCAACGACGTAATGCATGTGATGAACAATCTTTGCGTGAACCTTCTAGGCTTCTTGGGCGTGTATGGGAAGACAAAAGATATACCGGAGGCACGGGAGGTCCAGCAACGTGTGCACAAAAAAGACGACATGCCTCCAAAGCAGTATGAAGGTCCTGCCAGCTACACTCTTACCAAAGAAGATAAGGAAATCTTCTTTGAATGCCTGCTCAGTATAAAGGTCCCGTCTGGCTTCTCGTCCAATATAAAGGAAATAATAAATATCCCAGAGAAAAGTTCCAGAACCTAAAGTCTCATGACTGCCACGTGATTATGACGTAACTGCTTCCGGTTGCATTGAGGGGCTTCTACCGGAAAACGTTCGATTAGCCACTGTGAAGCTATGTACATTCCTCAATGCAATCTCTCGGAAGGTGATCGATCCAGAAATCCTACCAAGGTTAAGGAGTGATGTGGAGCAATGTCTTGTTAGTTTCGAGCTGGTGTTCCCACCATCCTTCTTCAATATCATGACGCACGCCTTAGTTCATCTAGGCGACGAGATTGTCGTTCTGGGCCCTGTATTTGTACACAATATGTTCCCCTTTGAGAGGTTCATGGGAGCCTTAAAGAAATAGGTTCGGAACCACGCTAGGCCAGAAGGAAGCATCTCCATGGGCCATCAAACAGAGGAAGTCATTGGGTTTTGTGTTGACTTCATTCCTGACATTAAGAAGATTGGTCTCCCTCAATCGTGGTATGAGGGGGACTGACTGGAAAAGGCATGCTAGGAGTGGACTCAATAATATGTATGGACGGGCATTCTTGGTCTCAGGCACACTACACAGTTCTATAGAATTCTACCTTGGTGACCCTGTTTGTCAATGAACACAAGAATATCCTGCGCTCCAAACACCCGGAGCAGTGTGACGACTGGATTACATGTGAACACATCAGGACTTTCGGCAGTTGGTTGCAAACACGTCTCATGGGTGACAACACTGTTTCTGATGAGATGTACTCGTTGGCCAGGGGACCATCTCTGACTGTATTGACTTACAAAGGGTACGAGATAAATGGGAATGCATTTTACACGATCGCCCAAGATCAAAAGAGCACCAACCAAAATAGCGGTATCCGCTTTGATGCAACAATCAAGAGGGGAAAGGACACATATTATGGTTACATAGTGGACATATGGGAACTAGGCAATGAACATGATCTTAAGGTCCCTTTGTTTCAGTGCAAATGGGTCAATATGTTAGGAGGCGGGGTACAAGTAGACCCATAGTACGGAATGACAATAGTGGATCTGAACAATCTTGGGTACATAGATGAACCATTCATCCTAACAAATGATGTGGCGCAGGTTTTCTATGTGAAGGACATGTCTACCAAACCGAGAAAAAGAAAAGATAAGAAAGCGAATACATCATACGATGAGCCAAAGTGCCACATAGTTCTTTCAAGAAAAAGAGACATCATGGGATTCGAGGGCAAGATAGACATGTCTAAAGATTATGAAAAGTTTCATGAAATTCCTGCCTTCAAAGTCAAGGCTTACCTAAGCACCCTGTTAAATGATGAAGATTATCCATGGTTACGACGCAATAAGCAAAGGACACAAGTGAAGAAAAAGTGAAGACTTTCTCTCCACAACTATTATGATGATACCTTTGATCTAGAATATCACTGCAGTTACATGTGAAGAAATGAAAGGCCTTTTGTAATAGATGAGTTTCTGTCCGAAACCCTGAACTTCGAAAGAGATTGTCCGTTTTATATATGAAGTGCATCCAGTTTTTGTCGTAACCCTCTCAACTTTTTAGCACATTCTATGAGGGTGAAATGATGATACCATGCCAACTTTCAACCTTCTCACAACTCATTTGAAGTCCTTTTCAATTTCAGGGTCGTTTAGCTAAAAAAATCAATAAATGCATGAAAAATACCAAATGAAGGCAGAAAGGGTTTAAAATTGATGATGTGGCTTTGAATGGTGCATTTTGAACACACAAAAAGTCTGGAGTTCAAATAAGTTCAAAAAATGAAATCCCTTTGTAACAGATGAGTTTTTGTTCGAAACCCTGATACTTCGAAACAGATTGTCCATTTTGTACACGAAGTGCATCCAGTTTTTTCCATAACCCTCTCAACTTTTTAGCACATGCTATGTGGGTGAAATGATGATACCATACCAACATTAAACCTTTTCACAGTTCATTTGAAGTGCTTTTTAATTTTAGGGTCATTTAGCTCAAAGAATGAACTAATAGAAAAAGGAATCAACTAAAAACATTTTATAAACTTCTAGTATTTTTGAAACTAAAATTATAAAAAAATTATGCAACTAAAATTACCAAAGTACTTTTTTTTCAAAACATTAATAGCAAAAAGAAGTATCATAATGAATTTTTTTGTTTGAAACTTTAATAGCAAAAAGAATTGTCATAAAGAATTTTTTTTGTTAGAAACTAAAATAACAAAATCTATTTTTGAATATAATGATAAAACACAGTAATATTAAATAGTAGGAAAAAGAATCACTCAAAAATCTATTTTTATAATAAAGTTATTCACAAACTAGTGATTCACAAAAATTTCAAAGAATTCAAATTTAAACTATTCAAATTTGAAAAATAATGGCACTAACAGAAATTTTATAATTTTTGTGACCTAACAGCAAAAAGAAGTAAAATAATTAAAGTAAAAACACAAGAAAATAAATAGTGCAAAAAACAAAACAAAAAACTGAAAAAAAATGCCGCCTACTAGCCACCACGGACTGAATATGACTAGAAACCAAACAAGCCAGGTGGGCCAGGATTCAGGCCCGCAGAAGGCCCAGTAGGCCCATTGGCATAACAGTGTGCGATTAGGCCTGTAGGCCTGCAGTTTAGAGGAGTTCGAGAGAGAGGGCAGGGCAGAGCTTATAAACAACACCCGACACGTCTCAGCTAGCGAGGTGGGACTAAACATCCCACCGCATCGCGCTAGTTACAGCACAAGGCCATTGGTCCCGGTTGGTCGCACGAACCGGGACCAAAGGTGGGCATTGGTCCCGGTTGGTGCGACGAACCAAGACCAATGCTCATGGTATATAACCAGCACTTAGCAGTTTCTCCAAAATCTATCACCTCTTCTCTGCCCGACGCCCCTGCTCCTCTCAACATCGTCGCTGCCCGAAGCCCATGCTCCTCTGGTCCACCTCGTCGTTGCCGCCGCCACCGACGCCGACGCCCTCTGCCCCGACAACGGTGCCGCTCCCCGCGCCCCTGCCTGCCCCGACGCCGCCCACCATTTTTAGATGTTTTTACATGCTTTTTAGATGTATTTTTTTAGATGTATATATATATATGAAAACTTGTTCTATTTTTTCTATAGTATATACATGAAAAATTGGTCAATTTTTTATTGTAGTAGTAGATGATGATGATGATGATGATGGTGATGATGATGATGATGATGATATGATGATACATGAAAACATGGTCAATTTTTTTGGACTAGATGATGATGATATGATGATATATGAAAATTTGGTCAATTTTTTCTGTTGTAATTTTGTTAGGTCATATATGATGATGTAATTTTTTCGATATACCCCCTACCCGATAACTTCGACATGAGGGGGGGTCGATATACCCCCTCCCCGATAACATTTTTTTCTAAGTTACTATGGTAAAATGTTCACCCCCCTCATGCTATACTAGGCGACCAACTCTCGAGGCCACCCAAACCTTAGAAAAAAAGCATTGTCGAGCTCCTACCCCCTCCCGCCCCTATCCAACAAACTCACGAAGTCACCCAAACCCCTAGAAGAAAACTCCGGTAACTTCGACATGAGAGGGGACGTTGATCAACCCCCTCTTGCCCGAACAAGTCTATGTATCATTTTATATCGCGGTGGACATATATCAAAGTTTGATCGTATGTCAAAGTTTGAATTTTGACATATGCAAAAATATTTGATCACATGTCAAAGTTTGACTTTTGAGATAGATTTATCAAGAATGCATATATATATATATATAAGGTCGCGCTATTTGACTTTTTGCCTATTTCAGTGTTTCGAAGGAAGGGAATATCAAACGGAGTCCAAACGGAATATCACCTTTGGGAACGTGATTTTCGGAACAAACATGATCTAGAGGACTTGGAGTGGACGTCAAGAAACTAATGAGGAGGCCACGAGGCAGGGGGCGCGCCTACCCCCTGGGCGCGCCCTCCACCCTCGTGGTCCCCTCGTAGCTCAACTGACCTACTTCTTCCTCCTATATATACCTATGTACCCCCAAACCATCAGAGACAGAGCCAAAACCCTATTTCCACCGCCGCAATCTTCTGTACCCGTGAGATCCCATCTTGGGGTTTTTTCCGGCGCTCCGCCGGAGGGGGCATTGATCACGGAGGGCTTCTACATCAACACCATAGCCTCTCCGATGATGTGTGAGTAGTTTACCTCAGACCTTTGGGTCCATAGTTATTAGCTAGATGCCTTATTCCCTCTCTTTGGATCTCAATACAAAGTTCTAATCGATTCTCTTGGAGATCTATTTGATATAACTCTTGTTTTTGCGGTGTGTTTGTCAAGATCCGATGAATTGTGGGTTTATGATCAAGATTATCTATGAACAATATTTGTATCTCCTCTGAATTCTTTTATGTATGATTGGTTATCTTTGCAAGTCTCTTCGAATTATCAGTTTGGTTTGGCCTACTAGATTGATCTTTCTTGCAATGGGAGAAGTGCTTAGCTTTGGGTTCAATCTTGCGGTGCTCGATCCCAGTGACAGTAGGGGAAACGACACGTATTATATTGTTGCCATCGAGGATAAAAAGATGGGGTTTATATCATATTGCATGAGTTTATCCCTCTACATCATGCCATCTTGCTTAAAGCGTTACTCTATTCTTATGAACTTAATACTCTAGATGCATGCTGGATAGCGGTTGATGTGTGGAGTAATAGTAGTAGATGCAGGTAGGAGTCGGTCTACATGTCACGGACATGATGCCTATATACATGATCATACCTAGATATTCTCATAACTATGCTCAATTCTATCAATTGCTCGACATTAATTCGTTTACCCACTATAATACTTATGCTATCTTGAGAGAAGCCACTAGTGAAACCTATGGCCCCCGGGTCTATTTTCCATCATATTAATCTTCCGTCAACAAGCTATTTCTATTACCGTTTACCTTGCAATCTTTACTTTTACTCTTTATCCAAAAAATACCAAAAATATTATCTTATCATCTCCATCAGATCTCACTCTCGTAAGTGACCGTGAAGGGATTGACAAACCCTTTATCGCGTTGGTTGCGAGGTTCTTATTTGTTTGTGTAGGTGCGTGGGACTCGAGCGTGGTCTCCTACTGGATTGATACCTTGGCTCTCAAAAACTGAGGGAAATACTTACGCTACTTCACTGCATCACCCTTTCCTCTTCATGGGAAAACCAACGCAGTGCTAAAGAGGTAGCAAAGCTCTTCAAAGTTGTTTTGCGACGGAGTTTCGGATAGAATAATTCGCTTTTTGGTACGAATTTCAGCAAAGGCCTTCCAAATAGCGATATTCGGAAGGCTCTTGCTGAACTTCGTACCAAAAAGCTAATTATCCTATCCGGGACTCCATTCCAAAATAATTTTGGAGAGCTTCTTACCATTATGCGCCTGTTACTTCTGGCTAACGATGAAGCCATGGTTTTCTTGAATCCTTTGACACTAGACAACATGACATATAGAAGGGTAGATGAGATCAGGAAAAATATGGACCATTTTCTGCCCATCCAGAATGGCGCCATTTTGTTAAATCCCTTAAAGGTTAAGAGAATCCCTTGTTTGACATTCACGAGAGAGGCGGTCCAGACGTCGGACATTCATGAGAGAGGCGGTCCGGTCCGGTCGCCGGACATGTCATGTGATAGGTAGTATTTTTTTTGTTCATAGAAAACTCAGGTAACTCTTCAACATGAGGGGGGACGTCGATCAACCCCCTCTTGCCCAACCAAACCCTAGAAGCATCGAGGCCACCCCAAACTCTAGAAGCATCGAGGCCACCCAAATTTACCAAGTTAAAAGATTGTTGTCGAGGCCACCCCAAACTCTAGAAGCATTGTCGAGGCCACCCCAAACCGTAGAAGCGTCGAGGCCACTAATATGATTCCTTGTTGAGATTAGCTAGCTAGGTCTATGTTTGCCACTAATATATCCATCTCTCGTGTTTGTATATTAATTGCCATGTTGTAATATTTGCAGAAACTATGAATCACAGAGACTTGGAAAAAGAATAGCTGTTGGGGGATATAATCTTCGGCGGAGGTGATGTCTTGTCGTTTCTCAATGACACCGATCGATGGTCTGGACGGAGAGGATGATGGCTCCGGTGATCGAACAATGGAGGAGGAAGACATGATCATGATGGCTCCAGTGACCGAATGCCAGAGGAAGAAGGAGACCATGATGACGGCTCCGGTGAACGAACGGAGGAGGGAGCTGTTGCAAAGTCCGGCAAGGTATATGTTAATTAAGCCTGTGCTGACTAATTGATGCATTAATTGTTTTGGTATGTGATGTCTACTACACAACCTTCTTCTTGTAGACTTTGTTGGGCCTCCAAGTGCAGAGGTTTGTAGGACAGTAGCAAATTTCCCTCAAGTGGATGACCTAAGGTTTATCAATCTGTGGGGGGCGTAGGATGAAGATGATCTCTCTCAAGCAACCCTGCAACCAAATAGCAAAGAGTCTCTTGTGTCCCCAACACACCCAATACAATAGTAAATTGTATTGGTGCACTAGTTCGGCGAAGAGATGGTGATACAAATGCAATATGGATGGTAGATATAGGTTTTTGTAAACTGAAAATATAAAAACAGCAATGTAACAAGCGGTAAAAGTGAGCGTAAACGGTATTGCAATGATAGGAAACAAGGCCTAGGGTTCATACTTTCACTAGTGCAAGTTCTCTCAACAATAATAACATAGTAGGATCATATAACTATACCTCAACATGCAACAAAGAGTCACTCCAAAGTCACTAATAGTGGAGAACAAACGAAGAGATTATGGTAGGGTACGAAACCACCTCAAAGTTATTCTTTCCAATCAATCCATTGGGCTATTCCTATAAGTGTCATAAACAGCCCTAGAGTTCGTACTAGAATAACACCTTAAGATACAAATCAACCAAAACCCTAATGTCACCTAGATACTCCAATGTCACCTCAAGTATCCGTGAGTATGATTATACGATATGCATCACGCAATCTCAATTCATCTACTCAAACCAACACATAGATCCTCAAAGAGTGCCCAAAGTTTCTACCGGAGAATCACGACGAAAACGTGTGCCAACCCCTATGCATAGGTTCATGGGCGGAACCCGCAAGTTGATCACCAAAACATACATCAAGTGAATCACGTGATATCCCATTGTCACCACAGATACGCACGGCAAGACATACATCAAGTGTTCTCAAATCTTTAAAGACTCAATCCGATAAGATAACTTCAAAGGGGAAACTCAATCCATTACAAGAGAGAAGAGGGGAGAAGAAACATAAGATCCAACTATAATAGCAAAGCTCACGATACATCAAGATCGTGCCAAATCAAGAACACGAGAGAGAGAGAGATCAAACACATAGCTACTGGTACATACCCTCAGCCCCAAGGGTGAACTACTCCCTCCTCGTCATGGAGAGCGCCGGGATGATGAAGATGGCCACCGGTGAGGGTTCCCCCCTCCGGCAGGGTGCCGGAACAGGGTCCCGAGAGGTTTTTGTTGGCTACAGAGGCTTGCGGCGGCGGAACTCCCGATCTAGGTTATGTTCTGGAAGTTTTAGGGTACGACGGTATATATGGGTGAAAGAGGTACGTCGGGGAGCCACGGGGGCCCCACGAGGCAGGGGGCGCGCCCCTACCCTCGTGAGCTCCTCCTTCATCTTCTGACGTAGGGTCCAACTCTATCCGGTAGGTTTCCTTCCAAAAATAACTTCTCCAGTTGATTTCGTTCTGTTTCGACCCCGTTTGATATTCCCTTTCTTCGAAACACTGAAATGGGCATAAAACAGCAAATCTGGGCTGGGCCTCCGGTTAATAGGTTAGTCCCAAAAATAATATAAAAGTGGATAATAAAGCCCAATATTTGCCCAAAACAGTAGATAATATAGCATGTAGCAATCAAAAATTATAGATAGGTTGGAGACGTATCAAGCATCCCCAAGCTTAATTCCTGCTCGTCCTCGAGTAGGTAAATGATAAAAAAGATAATTTTTGATGTGGAATGCTAGTTGGCATAATTTCAATGTAATTCTTCTTACTTGTGATATGAATATTCAGATCCGAAAGATTCAAGACAAAAGTTCATATTGACATAAAAATAATAATACTTCAAGCATACTAACAAAGCAATCATGTCTTCTCAAAATAACATGGCCAAAGAAAGTTATCCCTACAAAATCATATAGTCTGGCTATGCTCCATCTTCACCACACAAAATACTCACATCATGCACAACCCCGATGACAAGCCAAGCAATTGTTTCATACTTTTGACGTTCTCAAACCTTTTCAACTTTCCCGCAATACATGAGCGTGAGCCATGGACATAGCACTATATTTGGAATAGAATGTTGGTTGTGGAGAAGACAAAAAAGGGGAAGATAGTCTCACATCAACTAGGCGTATCAACAGGCTATGGAGATGCCCATCAATAGATATCAATGTGAGTGAGTAGGGATTGCCATGCAACGGATGCACTAGAGCTATAAGTATATGAAAACTCAACAAAAGAAACTAAGTGGTTGTGCATCCAACTCGCTTGCTCACGAAAACCTAGGGCATTTTGAGGAAGCCCATCACTGGAATATACAATCCAAGTTCTATAATGAAAAATTCCCACTAGTACATGAAAGTGACAACCTAGGAGACTCTCTATCATGAAGATCATGGTGCTACTTTGAAGCACAAGTGTGGTAAAAGGATATTAGCATTGTCCCTTCTCTCTTTTCCTCTCATTTTTTTATTTTTTTATTTTTTTTATTTGGCCTTTCCTCTTTTTTTTATGGCCTCTTTTTTTTCGTCCGGAGTCTCATCCCGACTTGTGTGGGAATCATAGTCTCCATCATACTTTCCTCACTGGGATAATGATCTAATAATGATGATCATCACACTTTTATTTACTTACAACTCAAGAATTACAACTCGATACTAGAACAAAGTATGACTCTATATGAATGCCTCCGGCGGTGTGCCGGGATATGCAATGACTCATGAGCGACACGTATGAAAGAATTATGAATGGTGGCTTTGCCACAAATACGATGTCAACTACATGATCATGCTAGCAATATGACAATGATGGAGCGTGTCATAATAAACGGAACGGTGGAAAGTTACATGGCAATATATATCGGAATGGCTATGGAAATGCCATGATAGGTAGGTATGGTGGCTGTTTTGAGGAAGGTATATGGTGGGTGTATGATACCGGCGAAAGGTGCGCGGTATTAGAGTGGCTAGCAATGGTGGAAGGAAGAAAAGTGCGTATAATCCATGGACTCAACATTAGTCATAAAGAACTCATATACTTATTGCAAAAATCTACAAGTTATCAAAGCAAAGTATTACGCACATGCTCCTAGGGGGATAGATTGGTAGGAAAAGACCATCGCTCGTCGCCGACTGCCACTCATAAGGAAGATAATCAATAAATAAATCATGCTCTGACTTCATCACATAACGGTTCACCATACGTGCATGCTACGGAAATCACAAATTTTAACACAAGTATTTCTCAAATTCACAACTACTCAACTAGGATGACTCTAATATCACCATCCTCATATCTCAAAACAATTATCAAGCATCAAACTTCTCTTAGTATTCAACACACTCATAAGAAAGTTTTTACTATTCTTTAATATCTAGCATATTAGGATTAAGCACATTAGCATGCTATTTAAGACTCTCAAAATAATCTTAGTGAAGCATGAGAGTTCATCTATTTCTTCAAAATAAAACCACCATTGTGCTCTAAAAGATATAAGTGAAGCACTAGAGCAAACAACAAACTACTCCGAAAGATATAAGTGAAGATCAATGAGTAGTTAAATAATTATGCAACTATGTGAAGACTCTACCATTTAATAATTTCAGATCATGATATTTTATTCAAACAGAAAGCAAAACTAAAGAAAGTAAAATGACGCTCCAAGCAAAGCACATATCATGTGGTGAATAAAAATATAGCTCCAAGTAAAGTTACCGATGGAAGTAGACGAAAGAGGGGATGCCTTCCGGGGCATCCCCAAGCTTAGACGCTTGGTTATCCTTGAATATTATCTTGGGGTGCCTTGGGCATTCCCAAGCTTAGGCTCTTGCCACTCCTTATTCCATAGTGCATCGAATCTTTACCCAAAACTTGAAAACTTCACAACACAAAACTTAACAGAAAACTCGTGAGCTCCGTTAGCGAAAGAAAACAAAACACCACTTCAAGGTACTGTAATGAACTCATTCTTTATTTATATTGGTGTTAAACCTACTGTATTCCAACTTCTCTATGGTTTATAAACTATTTTACTAGCCATAGATTCATCAAAATAAGCAAGCAACACAATGAAAACAGAATCTTTCAAAAACAGAACAGTCTGTAGTAATCTGTAACTAACGCAAACTTCTGGAACTCCAAAAATTCTAAAATAAATTTTTGGACCTGAGGCATTTGTCTAGTAATCATTTGCAAAAAGAATCAACTAAATAGCACTCTCCAGTAAAAAGTTCTAGCTAATCTCGTGAGCGCTAAAGTTTCTGTTTTTTACAGCATGATCATAAAGACTTCACCCAAGTCTTCCCAAAGGTTCTACTTGGCACAAACACTAATTAAAACACAAAACCACATCTAAACAGAAGGTAGATGGATTATTTATTCCTAAACATAACCAAAAAGCAAGAAACTAAAATAAAATTGGGTTGCCTCCAAACAAGCGCTATCGTTTAATGCCCTAAGCTAGGCATGATGATTTCAATGATGCTCACATAAAAGATAAGAATTGAAACATAAAGAGAGCATCATGAAGAATATGACTAGCACATTTAAGTCTAACCCACTTCCTATGCATAGGGATTTTGTGAGCAAACAACTTATGGGAACAAGAATCAACTTGCATAGGAAGGTAAAACAAGCATAACTTCAAAACTTTAAGCACATAGAGAGGAAAACTTGATATTATTGCTATTCCTACAATCATATATTCCTCCCTCATAATAATTTTCAGTAGCATCATGAATGAATTCAACAATATAACCAGCACCTAAATCATTCTTTTCATGATATACTAGCATAGAAAATTTACTAGCCTCCACACAAGCAAAATTCTTCTCATTCGGAATAGTGGGAGTATCATAAGAGACTTGAATACTAAAAATTGTTTCCACATTAAAAGAGTAATGTTCAGAGAAAGGGTACTCATAATCATGACAAGTTTTATGAATATCATCATCACTACTCTTTATAGCATAAGTTTTATCACAATAATCATCATAAGTAGCAACTTTGTTCTCATCATAATCGATTGAAACCTCTTCCAAGATAGTGGATACATCACTAAATTAAGTCATGACCTCTCCAAATCCACTTTCATAAATATTATAAGATTCAACATCCTCCAATATTGTGGGATCACTACTTCCTAAAGTTGACACTCTTCCAAACCCACTTTCATCAATATAATCATCATAAGTAGAAGGCATGCTATCATCATAACAACTTTGCATATCAAAACTTGAGAGGCTAAAAATATCATCTTCATCAAACATAGCTTCCCCAAGCTTGTGGCTTTGCATATCATTAGCATCATGGATATTCAAGGAATTCATACTAACAACATTACAATCATGCTCATCATACAAAGATTTAGTGCCAAACATTTTATGGATTTCTTCTTCTAGTACTTTGGCACAATTTTCTTTTCCATCATACTCACGAAAGATATTAAAAAGGTGAAGCGTATGATGTACACTCAATTCCATTTTTTTGTAATTTTCTTTTATAAACTAACTAGTGCTAAAACAAGAAACAAAAAGATTTGATTGCAAGATCTAAAGATATACCTTCACTTACCTAGCCTCCCCGGCAACGGCGCCAGAAAAGAGCTTGATGTCTACTACACAACCTTCTTCTTGTAGACTTTGTTGGGCCTCCAAGTGCAGAGGTTTGTAGGACAGTAGCAAATTTCCCTAAAGTGGATGACCTAAGGTTTATCAATCCGTGGGAGGCGTAGGATGAAGATGGTCTCTCTCAAGAAACCCTGCAACCAAATAGCAAAGAGTCTCTTGTGTCCCCAACACACCCAATACAATAGTAAATTGTATAGGTGCACTAGTTCGGTGAAGATATGGTGATACAAGTGCAATATGGATGGTAGAAATAGGTTTTTGTAAACTGAAAATATAAAAACAGCAAGGTAACAAGTGATAAAAGTGAGTGTAAACGGTATTGCAATGATAGGAAATAAGGCCTAGGGTTCATACTTTCACTAGTGCAAGTTCTCTCAACAATAATAAAATAGTAGGATCATATAACTATCCCTCAACATGCAACAAAGAGTCACTCCAAAGTCACTAATAGTGGAGAACAAACGAAGAGATTATGGTAGGGTACGAAACCACCTCAAAGTTATTCTTTCCAATCAATCCATTGGGCTATTCCTATAAGTGTCACAAACAGCCCTAGAGTTCGTAATAGAATAACACCTTAAGATACAAATGAACCAAAACCCTAATGTCACCTAGATACTCCAATGTCACCTCAAGTATCCGTGGGTATGATTATACGATATGCATCACACAATCTCAATTCATCTACTCAAACCAACACATAGAACCTCAAAGAGTGCCCAAAGTTTCTACCGGAGAATCACGACGAAAACGTGTGCCAACCCCTATGCATAGGTTCATGGGCGGAACCCGCAAGTTGATCACCAAAACATACATCAAGTGAATCACGTGATATCCCATTGTCACCACAGATACGCACGGCAAGACATACATCAAGTGTTCTCAAATCTTTAAAGACTCAATCCGATAAGATAACTTCAAAGGGGAAACTCAATCCATTACAAGAGAGAAGAGGGGAGAAGAAACATAAGATCCAACTATAATAGCAAAGCTCACGATACATCAAGATCGTGCCAAATCAAGAACACGAGAGAGAGAGATCAAACACATAGCTACTGGTACATACCCTCAGCCCCAAGGGTGAACTACTCCCTCCTCGTCATGGAGAGCGCCGGGATGATGAAGATGGCCACCAGTGAGGGTTCCCCCCTCCGGCAGGGTGCCGGAACAGGGTCCCGAGAGGTTTTTGTTGGCTACAGAGGCTTGCGGCGGCGAAACTCCCGATCTAGGTTATGTTCTGGAAGTTTTAGGGTACGACGGTATATATGGGTGAAAGAGGTACGTCGGGGGAGCCACGGGGGCCCCACGAGGCAGGGGGCGCGCCCCTACCCTCGTGAGCTCCTCCTTCATCTTCTGACGTAGGGTCCAACTCTATCCGGTAGGTTTCCTTCCAAAAATAACTTCTCCAGTTGATTTCGTTCCGTTTCGACCCCGTTTGATATTCCTTTTCTTCGAAACACTGAAATAGGCATAAAACAACAAATCTGGGCTGGGCCTCCGGTTAATAGGTTAGTCCCAAAAATAATATAAAAGTGGATAATAAAGCCCAATATTTGCCCAAAACAGTAGATAATATAGCATGGAGCAATCAAAAATTATAGATACGTTGGAGACGTATGAGTATGTACATATATTAACGCTTCTTTATTCTTTTATAGCCCTCTGGATTGAGCCAAACTTCCGTAACGAGACGAGGCCCGAAGAAAAAGTTGCGCCGGGATGAAAGGTTCACGATCACAGCAATCACGAACGATGGCCTACCGATTGAACCCAAGCGGACCAAGGACACATTTTCTGCTCAGTGCGGAGCTATTGTTAGGGACAGCATACTGATCAGCATCCAATAATGGTATAAGCCTAAGGACGACGACCCTGAAGTTTCATATGTGACCTATAGACAGAAAGATGATCTTTGTACCTCGCTTAAGGAAAATTTCACCCTACCGCCAGAGGAGGATCTGAATAAACCAGTTATAGAGCCACAGGTCAAGGCGTGTGCTCTTAAGAAGATGGCAGATCTATTCAGGAGGTAGAAGAAAGAGTTGAAATCAAAGTTTGTCGACGAAGGGAAGACTCCAAAATTCACCGGCCGATCTGAGAAGATAAGAGATCACCGGCCCGCATTTGTGGCCTACAAGACATCGGACAAGAGTAAGAAAATGTTAGAGACAAACAAGAACAATGCTGCAAAGAAGCTGTATCACCATCACACGGGGTCAGGTGGCTACCTCAAAGCCCGGCCGCTGTGGGACAAAGCTGAGAATGACATGATTGCTAAAGGGGTCGAACCACAGACATTGAACTGGCCAGACCGTTCATGGACTTGGTTCTTCGGGGTTGGGGGAACTTTGGACCCTGAAATAGGGAAGTGCCGTTGGACGGACGAGCAACTTGCAATACTCGTCAAGAGCTTCAGAAGTATATCACCGTAGTGCGGGAAGGGACGTTCATTCCCGACAGAGAGAATGACGAGATGACTGAGGCCCTTGGGAATCTTGAGCACCCTGGACGAACACGCGGCACACTAGGCTCCGCTCCGTGGGTGGTTGGGTTTCCTGGCGCAGGCGGTTATAGAAGCCGGGAGAGAAGGAGGAAAGAAGAGCTGAGCGAAATGCAGAAGATCAATGCAAGACTACAAAAGCTAGATGAACTTGAGAGCCAATGAGTTGCCGGCCAACCATCAGCGGCACGAAGCTACCCCAGAAGCTACCTCGCCATATCAGCGGAGAAGCAGCGTGGCTTTCACGGAGCTCGTTCATCCTGACTTCACGGCTCCTAGCTACCCCGTGGATACTATCACGGAGGCTCAACATTGCCAGCTTATGACAAAATGGCAGAAACTCACTTTGAAGGCGGCTGTCGGCTCTGTTGCACCTCCTCAACCTGATGGAACTTTTCACTGCCGTCCGATTCCACATGGCTATGCTCTTGTGACGGTGGATGAAGTAACGGAGGGATTTGAGGAGCTGGAGCTTGACCACCCTATAGGTGAAGGGGAGAATCTGCTGGTTAATGCTTTGAGTAGTACATGTCTATGGTGGAAGGAGTACATCAAGCTTCCAAACTGGACGCCTCCGCCTCCTCCTCATCCTCCTCCTCCAGCGAGTCAGGGCACTCTGCCTCCTCCTCCTCCAGCGAGTGATCAGGGCACTCGACCTCCTGCGGCTCCTCCGGTGTGTGAGGGGACTCCGCCTTCTCCGGCTCGTCGGAGCAGTCCGCCTCCTCCTCCGCCTCGTAAGCAACAACGCAAGAGAGACGCCGCCGCTCCGGCGGCTAGCAGTACAAGCAGAGGCGGGAGGCAATTCACATATGGTCCATCTCTCAAGGCTCCGGAAAATTTACCATACGAGAGGACGGAGAAGGAAAATGCGGAGATCTATGAAGCCCAAGTGAGGGACTTTTTGGCAAAGAAACCTCCACCTCCGAAGGAGACGATAGATCCGGTGAAAGAGAAGCGCACTATCGATGCCCTGAAGCGACCACCACCGCCTCCACCGGATTCCAACTAATTCCGCTGTCTTAAAAAGACATATCAAGACGCGCGGCACTCGGGAACTACTTCCAGCGATAAAAGGTTAGCAGAACAAAGAAGTGGGAAAACAATTCCCCAACTCGGTGAATAGGCGAACCAATCGTGCCCCCCGCTCAAGGTGTCTAGCGATATCGTCGCTAATCTGTCGGGGAGGGTGCCCAGTACCAATCCTGCTGATTACCTGAGCTATGATGTGGTGTGTTTGAAACAATGGAGGTGGACGAATTCAGATACCAGTACGGGAAGCCTCTCGTCAATCCTGATCATCCTCCTCTAACAACAATGATGCAAAGATTCCATGAATGGTACATGGAAACCTGCAGCGAGTCTGGGAAGGATACTTTAACACTGAGAATTAAAGATGAGCATGACCTCGTTGGAACTAATCTGTTCTGTTGAATTTGACGAGTTATTCCAGTTATATAATCAAAAGGCCCTCGACAAAACACTCGTGACTTGCTACTTTCTGTAAGTACTACTTCTGTAATTAAGTCGATATATATAGCTAAGCTCTTTCATTGCATGTATATACAATTATTCTCACTATATTATGCAGATTGAAGATCGTCGAATGCAGAAAAGCACAAATCTATGACATTGGGTTCATTAACCCTAATGTCATACATGAATGGACGGTTAAAAAGAATGTCACAGAAACCAAGGACAACTTGCTACAATTGTTGCTCAAAAATCAAAACAAAGATAAAATACTCTTTCCTTACAACTTCAAGTGAGTGTTATTGTTTGATGCATATTCGGTTTCTCTTATTACTCGAGGTTATAGTAAGTAACTGATGAGTTATGCATGCGTGCGCAGCTTTCACTTTATTCTGCTAGAGATTAAGCTTGATCGGGGAGTAGTAACAGTCTTAGACTCGAGACGAAACGATCCCCAGGACTATGCAGACATGACTGAAATGCTCCAGAAGTAAGTTCAATCGATCATTATCGCACAATATCAGCAACTTTGTTCATTTCCTGATATCAAGTAATTATTTTCTTTGTCTGGCAGGGTTTGGAAAGAGTTCGCCGCAATAGCTCCGGGACTGCCGTGGGAGCTGTGATTTACACACCCGAAAGTAAGTACTACTAGCTAGTTATGCGCATCTCCCATTGATTCTAGCTAGTTTCATCAATATCATTTATCATGCTTGATTATCAGTTTGATTGAACTCTATTTCTCGTAAAGTGCTTGTGGCAGGAAGGCGGGAATGATTTTTGTGGATACTACATTTGCGAGTTCATCCACCACTCGACTTGTGAGCGGGGCTACTCTGAAAAACAATATGAAGTACGTAAACAATAATATTCACAATTTTATTTTATTACCATCATTTGTGTTGAGTTTCATTCATATATATATATGTATTGATCCCCTTTTTTAAATTAGATCTGGCAGATGCGGGATGAACTCCTACCACATGATCGCATATGCGCAATTCAAGAGGAATTGGCGGGATTCTTTCTTGACCACGTCATACATAAAGACAGAGAATACCATGTGTGGACATTGATATAGACATGAGATGTTAGGGATTGTAAGAGAACTTATATTGTATATATGTAGCTAGTAGCGTCAGATAGATATACGAAAACTTGTTCTTCGACCAATCTCTCGGAGAAAGAGAGGTCACTCTCCTCTCTGTATATGTTCATGACGATCTTGTGTAATTAATGGTTCCTTCATTAGGTTACTAGCTAGCGTGTCGACTTCTCTCTCTATATATATAGTAGCTAGCGTCGACCAAGCACGGAGAAAGAGAGGACACTTCTCTGTATTAGCTAGCTAACACAATATATGAAACCCCTAAATTAACCTCAAAAAACCCCTAACCCCCCTAACACCCCCCCCCCCCCCCCCCTCAAAAAAGAAAACCCCAGCTCCTGCCAGTTGTTGACGCGTGGATGCCTTTTGGTCCCGGTTGGTGTTACCAACCGGGAATAAAGGGCCTCCTTTCTGGGCGCCCTGCAGCACCACATGAAGCCCCTTTTGTCCCGGTTCATAAGCGAACCAGGACTAAAGGTTTTGGGCTTTAGTCCCGGTTAAAGAGCCTCTGAAACCGGGACAAATGGGCCGTTTTCTACTAGTGGTATGGCGTGATTGTGTGCGTTCATAAGAATGAGTGTATGTGCGTATCTATGAGCATATGTGTCTGTACTATGTTATAAAAAAGAATTATATCTTATATTTTTATTTTATTAAAAAATCAGATTTTCGGTAAAACATGATTTGAACGGGCTCAAATTAATAGAATGGTAATGCCACCATTTATGATATACTGCGTCTTTTCCATTGATAATTGGGGTTCTCTTTAACTGCTATCAAGAAATAGCTAAAAATAAAATTTGACAAGGCAGTAAGGGCATCCATTATGATCCACTACTTTTTGCTTTTTTTTATAAGATTAAAATTTTGGACAAACTTAGATCAAAACATTCGATGGTTCTCTTCAACTATTGCCATAATTTTCTCATACATTTATTTTTAGCTATTAATTTATGGTGGGGCAAGTTTGTCGGGTCCAACATGACGAACGCGTTCTGGCATCTTTATACTCGCCCTACATTTAAGTTGAATATGAAAAGTGTCAGTCAGCCCGCATGTTTGAGAGTCTGTCTGAATTGGTTTTTTTCTGACCGGTCATTGACCGGGCCATCTGCCCGAGTTTGAAGCGGGTTTGGGACACCTGCTGTAGATGCTCTAACAGTGATCAGTACTGACGGCCAGCCTTGGCTTGTCCGCTAGCTAGCTGTGCATATCAGTTTTCACGGTCATGTCCTTCAGACGAGTCACGATCGAGATTGCCGCCGGACAATGAAGAGACGAGTCAAGGCAACGACCATCGTACGTGTATGGCGTGCAATCGCTCTGAGTTGTATAGTCTGCTGAGTGCAAATAATGGAACTAAATAACTAATGGAAAGGAAGTTAATTGTGTATCATGTGCTAGCTAGCTGTGGCTGGCGTGTGTGCAAGAGAACGGACAACTCAACGAGTAAACGACAATCCATGCATAGTACGATGCTAGTCGACAATGGAAATGGAACGTTCGTTCTTTGTTTGACACGGATACATGTGAGCCTCAAGTCTAGCACGAACCACTTGTTTATCACATTCGCTAAATATCATGCAACTAAAATTTTAATGTTGGTTCACCCGATTTTGCCGCATAGAAGAGGCCGAGACGCCGACCGCGTCATCCTGATCTGGCCTAGTCAGGTCAGTGATGATGCGTCTAGCTGTGGTGTCACGCGTGGAGGCAAGACAGAGGTTTGACGGGTTCAAGTGCGTGATTGCAAGGATGTTGTGGGTGACAGAATTGAGGGGTATAGGGGTGCCCCTGTGTCTTACTTGCAGCGAGAGCATCTCCAGCCGTGTCCCAAGAAGCCCCCCGGCCACTTTTTCGGCGCCGGTGCCAAAAAACATCCCAATCGCGTCCCCAGGACGCCGAAAAGCGGCGGTTCGGCCCGTTTTTGGTCCCGGCAGTCGCAGGCCGAACCCGGCGCACTGGGGGGCGATCGAGGGCTGCGGCGCAAGGAAAAAGCGCGGCAGGCCCACATCATCAGGTGAAACAGTCAAGTTCTTCTTCCCCGACTTGCCTCCCACCCCCCCCCCCCCCCCCCGCGCGCCCTCGGCCCACACTAGCTATCCCGGCGCCGCCCGCCGCCCTTCACCGCTAGATAGCCAATCCCTGCCGAAAAAATAGTAGAGGTTCGCCGAGGCAGCCCCTTCACCAGCAGCTGGCCGTTAACGACCGCGGAGGGGCAGTTTAGCGGCGGGTACAAGCCCACCGGGCGCAGGTGTTCGGTGATTTGCCGGCCCCGGCGATGGCCTCGGATGACGAGGATGCGCTGGCCGCGCTGCTGAAGGAGGAAGCCGAGACCGACGTCCAGGAAGAAGAGCATCTAATGGTGCTCGCCGCCCTCGCCCAGCTGCTGGCGAGCAATGAAAAGCCGCGGCGAGGTGGCTCGGCGCCGGGGCGGGTGAAAGCAAAAAACCGGCATCGTCTCAAAGGCTACTGCATGCTCTACTCCGACTACTTCGCCGATGCTCCACTTCACGGCGACAAAACATTTCGGCGCCGTTATCGGATGAGCCGAAAGCTCTTCCTCAGGATTGTGAATTCCATCGGGGAGTTCGACAACTACTTCAAGTGCAAGATGGATTGCACCGGCAAACTTAGATTCACCTCGATCTACAAGTGCACGACAGCGATGAGGATGCTTGCATACAGAGCTCCCGGTGATTCACTCAACGACTATGGGGGCATGGCCGAGTTCACCAGCATAGAGTGTTTCTACAAGTTTTATCGGGCAGTGGTGGCAGTGTTTGGACCGCAATACTTGAGAACACTCAATTTGGAAGACATTGCTTGGATCCTAGCACAGAATGCAGCAAGAGGATTTCCTGGGATGCTTGGAAGCATCGACTGCATGCATTGGAAATGGAAGAATTGCCCATTTGCTTGGCAGGGGAGTTACAAAGGCGCCAAAGGCGGTTGTAGTGTGGTACTTGAGGCGGTGGCCACACATGACCTCTGGATTTGACACTCCTTCTTTGGTATGCCAGGAACTCACAATGACATCAACATACTGCAGTGCTCCCCTGTCTTTGCCAAGCTTGTTGAAGGTCATTCTCCTCCGGTGAACTTCGAGATCAATGGGCGGCACTACAACAAGGGGCACTACCTAGCTGATGGCATCTATCCGAGATGGTCTACATTTGTGAAGACTATCTCAAACGCTGTGCCAGGAGGCAAGAAGTCCTATTTTGCCAAGTGTCAGGAGGCTTACAGGAAGGATGTCGAGAGGGCTTTTGGTGTGCTTCAATCTCCATTTGCTGTTGCCCGGTACCCTGCTCAGACCTGGTCGAAATATCAAATGTGGGAGACCATGACTTGCGGTGCCATCTTGCACAACATAATCATCGAGAGCGAGCAAGAAGACCCAGTGTTTGACACTGAACCATACTACAGGCAGGGTCCTCTAACCGAAGTTGATCACCAGCTGCCGGTAACCTGGAATGCCTATCTCAGTATGTGTCAGGAGATCCGAGACCCACAGGTGCATCATCAGCTGTAGCAGGATCTGGTGGAGCACCTATGGAGGCTCAAGGACGACGCCAGGCGCGACGTGTGATGAAATATGAGTTTTATTTGTTGAACTATATAATTTGTATTGAACGATTTGTTGTTGCACTATTTTGTTGAACTATTTGATTTTCTGTGATGAACTATGTGATAAAAAAATATTTATGTTGATAATTGAACACCGAGCCACGCTGAATATGGGCCTATTCTCGCCCATATGGGCCCTTTATTCGCCGAAAGTGGGCCAATATCGGCGCCTGGGGTCGACCTAGGGGCGACGGCTGGACGCAAAACCGCCCCCGCGCCGATTGTATCGCCGGCTCGCCCCCAGGGGGTGATTTTTACGCGTACTGGGGGGGGGGGGGGGGGGCAACGGCTGGAGATGCTCTGAGACATAGGGAAGTTTTGTGTCTCGGGAGCGCCAGCATGGCCGGCCCAGGCGTCCTGTTGGCCACGGCCTCAATTCTTTGTGTTTTTAATGTTTTTGATTTCATTTTTTCTTTCTTTATACTTCTAAATATTATAAACAAATATATTACAGAAATGCATAAAATATTTAAAAAAATGTTAACTCTATATACAAAATGTTTAGCAAGCGTAAGAAAAATGTATACAGAAAATATTAAAAGTGTGTGAAAAATTTGATCATGTATTTAAAAAATGTTAAACAAGTAATTGAAATATGTTAATCAAGCATTTGAAAAATGTTAAATTATGTAGAACAATGTTGACCATGTAATTAAAAAAGTTAATTTTGTGTTGTATTAGAAAATGCTAAGCTGGTCTTTGAAAATGTTAATGAAGCATTTGAAAGTGTTAAATGTATATTAAAAATGTTGATCCTGTACTAAAAACATATTAATCATGTATTTGATAAAATGTTAATCAGGAACTTGAAGAATGTTAAATGTGTGTTGAAAAAAAGTTGACCATGCATGAAAATATGTTAATTCTGTCTTTCAAAAATATAGTCAAGCAATGCTTTAAATTTGTATATAATTTTTTGACCATGTATTTGAAAAAAAATCTTAACCTTGTATTTGAAGAATGTTAAATAAAAATTTGAAAATTGTTAAAAATATGTATGGAAAAAATGTTGACCATGTATTAAAAAAAATAAAATTGTGTTTGAAGTTTTTTAATTTGTATTAGAAAAGTAGTCTTGACGTATATGAAAAATGTAGAATGAAAATAAAAAGAAAAAAAGAACAATAAAAAACATGAAAGACAAAAAAGAAACAAAAGAAACAAAAAAGGAAACAATAAAGAAAGCATGGAAAAACAGTGAAAACCTATAAAGAATCAAAGGAAAAAAGAGCACTGAAAACCAAGAAATAAACAAAAACCAACAAAAGAAGGAAAATGAGAAAGAAAGAAAACCGATAAAAACTAGGAAGCAAAGAAAGAAAACAAAAGGAAAACAAAAATATATATAACTATAAAAAGGAATAGCAAGAAGAAATAATAAAACCAAACAAAAAACAAAAGTAAATAAAAAATAGAAAAAATGGAGAAAACCTACAGCGATCGAACTTGCAGCGTGTGAGCGGCAGCAGCGAACATACACTGATGGGCCGGCCCATATGCAAGCAACTTCAGCGAGAGGAACATCCACGCTCGACGCAAGAGAAGCTATCGCCTCACTATAAGCGAGACATAGCTCTCGCGGCGGTATAGATGGATGGTCGGAGGAGACGGCTCAGGCAGTGTAAGGCCGCTAGGCTTGCGGGGTACCACCGCAGAGGGTAGGCGATTGGGCCAATGGGGTGAAGGAGGGAGGAAGAATTGTTCATGTTGGCAATTTGAAGAGGAACAATTCATTCTTGGGGAAGTTGAAGATGTAGCACGCCGGTCCGTTGAATTTTAATTCCAGCCATGCTTTTTTTAGGAGGTCCCTTTATGTATTTTCCACCATGGTTTGGGGAAATGAGTATTAGTAAGTTCTCAGTGGTTTGTATGGAATTTTGCTAGAAAAACAGAAAGTTTGATTTTTAGCCATGGTAAACAAAGAGTTTTCATAATAATTCATATTGGTGTGAGGATGGCAAAATTAGCTTGCAAACACGGATATATTCTGGCAAAAAATGAAATCAAGCGGATTTGACATGCTCACCAACTAAACTTGTCATCCTCCACGAACACAAATTTCTATGAAAAACGTTAGTAATTTTTTCATGCCTAAAAATCTAACGTTCGTTGGATATCTGGGTAAAAAAAAATTATCCTCCGGAAAAAATTATCCCTATTCACCAGAAAAATATGTGGCTGAAAAGAAATACTACTAGCAATTCGGTATGAGTCATGTCCCACGATTTTCATGCGGGCTGAGTCAGCTATGCTGCTGGGTGCCTAGGTTGCTCGCCTATAAATTGGCACGTATTCTGGCTACTCTCAAACAACAAAAAGCAGTAAGTTTATTGGCTACTACAGCTTAGAAGTACTAACCTCGTTGCCAAGCTCTCGCTGCCAAGTACCAAGTAGTACTCCACTTGTACGCACCAAGCAAAAGCTAGCTGTAGATTGCAGCGCGCAGCACCATGGCGTGGCAATTGCAGCAAACAATGGCCACGATGAGTACATGCTTTCGGACGTCCTCGCCGGCAACGGTGCGCTGTGCCGCGGCGGCTCGGCAGTCTGCCAACTACGCTCCCAGCTCCTGGGATTACGACTCCCTCCTCCACCTCTCGCCCAACAATGGCGGAAAGGCAGATCAAGTACATTTATCAGCTGAACATATCGTATTTTCAACCGGCAAGTAGTACATAAAGTAGGTGAATTACTCATGGAAATTATTCCGTGCATGCATGGATGATGTCACAGGTCGATATGTTGAAGGCCGGCGTGAGGGAGCGGCTGGTGGCGGCGAGCCGAGGCGACCACCAAGCTGCGAAGCTCAGGCTTGTCGACACGGTGCAACGGCTCGGCATCGCCTACCATTTCGAGGAGGAGATCGCCGGTATCCTCAGCTCCGTCCACCACAAGCCTCACCGGTGCAACTGGGATGATGGTGATGTTGCTTCCACGGCCTTGAGGTTCAGGTTGCTCAGGGACGTTGGTTTCCCAGTCTTCTTCCCTCCAGGTACCTAGTTAAATATGAAATATGAAAAGCAAACACTTAGAGGCTGTAAGAAAAACCTAAAACTACGGACAAAATTTTGGAGATTATACATATCTGCACCAAATGCATGGTCCAGATGCAATCACAGTTGAAACTTTGACTTGTGTGTATGGCTAGGTTTTGTATACTTAAGTACTTAACTGACATTGTTTCGTGGTAACGTATATTATAGCATCTCTGGAAACTCTCAAGCGTGGATCGGACGATGTCAGAGGACTCCTCTCACTCTACGAGGCTTCATACCTTGCGTTCGGAGGAGAGGAAGCATTGGACGAGGCAAGGACATTTTCTAAGAAAGCTCTCATAAAGCTCTTGCCATCCATGGATCACCACATACGGTGCAGTGTAGTTCGTTCTTTGGACCTTCCATTGCACCGGAGGTCTCCTAGACTGGAAGCAAGATGGTTCATAGATCACTATGCTAGAGATGAGAACAATTCCGACCCTTTGCTCGTTAGATTTGCAACGACAGACTTCAACAATGTGCAAAGTGTGCATCAGGAAGAACTCGCGAGACTTGCAAGGTAATTGAGCATGAAGAAACGTACATTTAAATTGGCCTGCTAATTACTTCACATAGTTGATGGGGTTTTAAGATATGAAAATTGACCTAATTAACTGTAGGTGGTGGAAGGGGACTGCCCTTAGTGAAAAATTGGGGTTCGCCAGGGATCGTCTCATGGAGTGCTTCCATTACGCAAGTGGAATTGTGTGGGAGCCAAACAACGGAGCGTGTCGAGAAGTGCTTGCTAAAGTCGCCAATCTAATAGTTCACTTAGATGATGTTTATGATGTGTATGGAACTCTAGATGAACTTGTTCTCTTCACTGTCGCCATTGGAAGATAACTACATGCAACGGTGCACTTCTCATAATTCAAGTAATATTCTTGTCCTAGAGTAGCATGTAACATATATAGGGCAAGTTAGTTTCACATTAAATGAAGCTTTTCCATTATCTAAAATTAATACAAATAAATTCAGGTGGGAAGAAAGTCCTTGTGAAAGACTCCCCGAATACATGCAAGCACTCTATTCCGTGATGTACAACACCTCCGCTGAGGTGGCTGAAAATGTGTTGGAACAACATGGTTGCGACACTCGTCATGTTCTTCAAAAAGCGGTAAGTTCATTTACATAATTACCTTACTCATAGGATATAAATTGTTTTCACAAGGAACCGTAAAAAATCTGCATGATTTTGCAGTGGCGAGACATGGCGGAGTCTTTCCTGGTGGAGGCAAAGTGGCACCATGGAAACCATAGACCAACACTTCGTGAGTATCTGGACAATGGATCAATTTCAGCCTCTGCTCCACTGTTGCTGCAACATGCGTTTCCCCTGCTCCGTGTGGATGAAAAGCTCACCCCGATGTCTCTTGCTAAAGTTGGAAGCTACCCTAAATTAGTTCAGTCCGCGTCATTAGTTCTTCGCCTTTGCAACGACTCTGCAACCCATTCTGTAAGGAAAATTTATCCGGATTGTTTTGCCCCATACTGTTTCAATCACCAAAGTTGAATCTTTATGAGGTGTCTTATGTCGTGAAAATATGTTTTACAGGCCGAGCTGGAGCGAGGGGATGCACCATCATCAATAGCTATTCACATGTCGGAGAACAGCTCCAGTGAGCAAGAGTCCCGCGAAGCTATGGAAGATCTTACCATGGAAGCCTGGAAGTCGATTAATGAAGATGCATTCAGATATTGCCAATTTTCTAGATCTTTCGCCAAGACTTGTGTGAATTTGGCTCGAATCTCGCATTGTGTTTACCAAGGCGGGGATGGTTTTGGTGCGCCGGATGGTCAGAAGAAAAGGCAAATTAGAGAGTTGTTCTTGGACTCTATCATGAGTGAGAAACATTAAGCAGTGGGAGACATATCTTAGAAAGATGTTATATAGGATTAAATATCTGTAGGTATTGATTCTGATTATGTGTTGTACTACTAAAACTCTAGGATCAACAATAGCTGGTGGTGGTCTTTGATTTACAGTACTTAGTAGTTAGTATCGAGCTTAATTTCCTCCGTAACAAGATGTGACCGGTTGTTAGGAATTTTCAGGATTCATAAAGTACCTTCACACTTATTTTAACCTTGCTTCAAAAAGAAAGTACTGTGACCAAGGCATTCAAGAACACGAAATGCCTGAACAACAGCCAGAATTAAAATGTTTTCATAGTTGAGGCCCAGATCAAGGATAACAAACATCATTTCATCCGGAGACACCTCGGAATACTTTACACATTATGTAAGAAATAGGCAGCCTAACATCATCAGCTATTAGAGTACTTAAGCTACACATGTCAATGACTGAGTCAAGCGTTGCTGTGTCTTGTGTCTGATCTTGAACAGAGGCGCTGATAACTGAACTTAAACTGGGCAGTGTCTGAACTTGAGCATCAACATCGACAATTATGAATCTTCCAGCATCTGTATCTCAATATGTACTTCCAAAATATGTAATTTTTTTATTTGATAAATATATGCTAGATTGAAATTAGCTGTTAAAGTTTACCTCGGGATACCGTCTTAACATTAAGAATGACAACTTCTCTTATGGCGATGAAAGAAGTAGTGTGAAAATTAAGTGTGTGTCAGAATCTCACAACTATCCGTTATCCATGGCTGCGCAATTGAATCAGGAACTACTAATCCAACTTCGATTAGACTGGCCAGCAAAATATCAACACTTCTTAATGTATGAAATACACATTTGTACATGCCTCCAGGGCAACTCGACTGGGACTCACGACCAACCTTGGCTCGTCTTCTACCTGTGAGCCTGTGAGTGACTATTAGTCATGGTCATTGGCCGGTCTTCAATGGCTTGGCTACATATGACCATGCACTGCAGAAAGATCTTCTGTGAAGAAGAATCAATGCAGCCAGCTCTCATTAATTTGTGGTTGTCAGGAGGACGTACGAGAATGTCATATTTTCACTCTATATATGGAGACTTGGAAAGTGAGAGAGAGAATACAAGATTCGAAGCATGTGTGTATGTCAGTACAGCGCATGTTTGTGGACCAGAGAAGAAAATACAAGATTCGAAGCATCGTGTGTATGGACCAGAGAAGAGAAGATTCAAAGAAACCATAGCCGCACGATCGAGAGTTGATTTGTGGTTGTTGAGAGCGCGTAGAAGGTTGGGCAAATTTGATAAATTTGACCTATGGACGAAATCAATTCACGGAATGAACTGTCCGTGAAACTATTTCACACGCCTGACCCTTTTGTGTAGCGCCCGCCACGACGGCGCCACACTACACTGTGCAACGACTCACAGATAGGCGCTACACGGCCAGCGTCGTACCCGTGTAATCCGAAAATTACTAAAACAGTGTGCAGCGCCTGAGAGCTAGGCGCCACACTACACAGTGCAGCGCCTAGCTCCCGGGCGTTGCACCAGTGCAGCGCCTAGCTCCCAGGCGTTGCACTAGTGTAGCGCCTGAGAGCTAGGCGCCACGGGTCAGCTGCGTGAAATAGTTTAACGGACAGTTCATTCTATAATTTGATTTCGTCTATAGGTCAGATTTGTCAAATTTTACACAAGGTTGTCACATCTGCTGTATATACCACACGAGCAGGGGCGGATCCAGATTGGAAATTATCCGGTGTCCACATAGAAGAATGCATGCCTACATATCAAATAATTCAATGATCTACACACTAAATCAATGAATTGCATTAAGCAAGTTCAAATTGGACCCGGTGCCGGTGACACCGGCTAGCTCTACATAGCTACGCCCCTGCACACGAGATACCTCTCTCATGTGGCCACAGATATGGAAACTTGGAAAGTGAGAGAGGGAGACATGTACGATGCCTTGAAAAGGAGCGAGACATATGTCCAAGCAAACCTCTCAGCGACGATGCTACAACTAAACGTTGGGTGCATAGTTCATTTTTATAAGAATCGCTAAAATTAGCAGACAAATTTCATTTTTAGGCTTAGACCCGAACTGTTTGTTCGTCTATGTTGGTTTCTCCCTCCCGACTTTTACATCGCTATAAACGCTTGAGGTTGGAAGTCAAATTAATGTTTGGTCGTTATTCCCTAAAAAAATGTTTGGTCGTTATAGCAAATAACCAACTAGACCAACAACCTTTTTTCTATGTTTTGTAACCGATAGCTTATTTATATGTACGCAGAACAACCAAGAATCACCAACCAATTTAAACAAAAAAAATTGTGAATATGCTCTCGAGCGATGGTAATTATGGTAATTATGGTCAACCTTTTTTCTACGTATAGGATTTGCCAACAATCTGAGAGTCGAATCTCCCCTCAAAAAAAAAATCTGAGATTTAAATCGGGAACTCCTATCCGACTCCAAAAATCCACGAGGAAGCTTGAAATGTGCCTAAAAAATTAAGCAGCCTACAGTGGGAGCGCTAGGGAGCAAGTCTCGGTGACTGGCGAGAATCTCTAACCGGACTGTGCTAATTAGACACCCCCCATATGTTCGTGGATACGTGCAAAAATGGGGGCACCGTTGCCTGGGCAGACAATGAGGATCGGTAGGCTCCTGTCTGCGGACTCCGTCTACGCCCCCATTTCCATGCATTTCCATGCACATAGATCATTTGACGATAAAACAATGAAAAATCGTAAGAAAATCAACTAAAACCTAATGATTTTCATCATGAATCCTCATATATTTCATAAGATGAGTAGTTTTATATGCGCTTATTAATGTTGAAGTTGTTGATGCATCTTTAGAAAGTTAACAACATGCTCTGGATATTCTTTCTGGAGGCGAACATGTACCTTGGGCCTCTAAAATATTGGAGGTATGGCGAGCATCGTCAACCCCATCCTCCACAATAATGTTATGTATGATTATACAACAAGTCATCACCTCCCATAGTGTCTCGGGATCCCAATTTGCATCTTCATGAACAATAACCCAACAAAGTTGGATCATTCGAAATGTTCTCTCCACATTATTCCTAGCAGCTCCTTGCATTTGTGCAAAGAGAAAACTTTTGTTACCTACGCTCGTGGATAGTATTCATAAACAACGGCCACTGAGGATAGATACCATTGGCAAGGTAGCTAGTACGCCATGGTGTAATAGTGCCCATTGACAGTGTAGTTGCACGACAGAGCATCTTGGCCCATCTCAAAGTCTCTTAAACAACATAGATCACTAAAGCATGTTGATATCATTGTGAGACCTGGCAATGCGAAATCCATAAGTCTTCTGATACCACTGCTTCAAGTATGATAACATGTTTGGTGTGACCTTGGTACTAGTAGAGATATTCTTAAATGCAATCTATGCTAGTGGCGCCACACACTAGCCGCGCCATTGGTATTATTTCAAAATATCCATGGCGTGACCAAAATTTGCACGCCACCAATAAGATATTACCGGTGGTGTACCAAAATATCCCCCACACCAGTGTAAGCAAGTCCCAGGGGCGGGATATGACCCAAGTTACTAGTGGCATGCCAACATATAGCAACGGCACTACTAATGTGTTACTGGTGGCGTGTGAATAGTTTGCACGCCACTAGTATCAGACAAATCAATTAAAAACTGACAAAATCTACTAGTACCAGGCCCGACCCAAAACAAAGCTCGACCTAGCCCGTTGTCTTCCTCCTCCTTCATTATGGCTCACATCTCTCTTACAAGATTCTCTCACTAGTGGCAATACTCTTTTATTCCCAAAGAAAGCCTACCTTTTTTGGATCGATATATCTCCTAGCCACACGAAGATCGCCCAAGTTGCTCCCGTTGGCGGCTGGGCGAAACCCTAGCCGCCGCCCACACCTACTCCCCTCACAGCCGCCGGATGGCGCAGCCGGGTGAAGCCCAGCTGTCGTCGGCGATGGCAGGGCCCCTTATTCCTCCTCCCCTGGTAGCTACGGCGTGGGACGTGGCGAGCGTGGCTCTCCCACAGGGTGTTGCGGTGGCATCTCGGATGGCCAGGCCTTGGGCGCGGCGGTGCATGTACGCGACGGCGGCTGCTTGGCGAAGGTGGCGGGGCGGCTGGTACCGGTTCCGTGAGATTGGCGATTGGAGTCGCGGGTTGTGGCGATGGCGTCGGCGTGGTGGAGGCAGCGGTGTGGTGGAGGTCCTTGTGCTCATGTCGCATCACGGCAACCATCTGCATGATCGGTCCTCCTCGATCTGGCCATCAACGTGTTCCGGAACTACTGCCGGAGATCTTGCCCAAGGATATCTGTATCTGATAGTATCCGGTCGTGCACTTCCATATTAGCCTACGTGGCTCCAGGAGGGCGCGCCGCGAAGCTCTGTTGTTTGTTGACACTATCGGACATGTCGGCATCTCAATTTCCATGGCACAGACAGCGGCGGAGAAAGTTTTGATGACTAAGACCGGAGGATAGGTAAGAATGAGAGGGCCTTGTACGCGATGGAGTCAGCCAGGTGTTTGATAACTTTCAATAGCAGCAGTGTCAAGTGGGGGTGGCAACACTGGAGGATTTTATTTTTCTTGGTGCTCCTTGGGTGCCGAGTCATGACTTTCAGGGTGAAATCCTAAGGTCTGGCCTTCATTGGTTGTGTCTGGCAATTGCCTTGTTGAAGGTATTGTTTTGAGAGCTCGGTCTTTTTTCAGAGTGAAAACCTATTATGTTGGATTGGGTGACGATGGCGCTTATGCACTGTTTCCTTCTTGAATACGTCGGTTTTGGAGGCTTTTATGTTTTATGGGTGATGTCTTTGGTGGTGGTTGTGTGTTGATGCTGAAAGGAGTTGTTCACTTTGGCGAGACCAATTTTTTCTCTTGTCTTTTTTTTCGGTCTGTGTGTATTCTAGATGTTTTTGTGACTTCTTGTTTGTGCAGAAACTGGGTGTCACTGGTATCTTCGCAATATTAAAATATTTTCCTTTCAGAATAAGGTGGAGGTCAGAATGATCCACAACACTATATGACAAAGGGTAATTGGATTCCGATTCTTAGCCCTTAAATCACGTATCACACGAGCTATGCATGTGTCTAGTCAACCAATAGTTTGAGCGTTGGTAACTCGTCAACATCTCCCGCATGCTCATGGAAGCACAGTACTGAGACTAGCAGGAGCCGTGGCCTGCGGCTAGTGCGTGTGTGGATGAGAATAGATCCGGACAGTGAACATACGGGTCGACGGACACCCACAGAAACCCGGACAGTGACGTACGGGCCGACGGACACCCACACAAAGAGTAACCCGGCCAGCCTCAGTGCAAAATTCCAAAGCAAGACCGCACCCCGTCGGTACAAATTCTTGGCATGGCAACCAGGAGCCGTCGCCTCGGTTGGCTCAATAACACATTTCGGTGATGAACTGATGATACTTCAAGGAGTTTACTTCTGTGGGGTTCTGCTAGCCGGTGTTCTTCTTAATTTCTGAACTTCATAGTCTTAGTTCAAAGCTGCGACTTTTGTTTTGGATCGGAGGAAATTACATTTAAAGCATCTACAGCCAGATATAAGAAATTTGGCCCCTCAAACTGCCATGCCCGAGTGCGTCCACGGACAGTGATCGGTCACACCTCAAATTCATAGCATTACATGCACGTGAAACCTAAACATAGATGGAGCTTGGGGCTGTTTGGTTGCCACCCTGGGCTGCATGCCTGAGAAATTGTAGCATTAAAACTACTCTGCGTTTCATAATATAAAATGTTTTTTCATATTATTCTAGTGTCAAAAAATATCTTCATTATGAGACGGAGGAAGTACATGATCTTAACTTGGCTAGTCAGCCGGAGTGGTATCCTATTTGGTTCGTGCCGTGAGCCTGCTGCCATGCTATAGTACAGGTCAGTGCATAAAAAACTCCACACCCATCTGATCCATGTGAAAGAAATACTATTTTAATGTCAGGCATTGGTGCATGCACACTCAGGCGTAAGAAAGAGGAGGCCTGACACAGGCTAACCACGCTGCCGGTGGCCAGCTCCGGCTAATCACTTCGTCAGCATTTTCAGGCCAGGCTACAACATGATGGAACAAAATAATAAGCACCAGATGCAAATATACAAGTACACAGAGTCAAAGTGACAAAGTTTAGAGATTTAGATTTTACTCACGTCTACACCACCGTCATGGAGCTTCATCTTGCTACGGCTTGAGCTAAAATGGCCCATATTTTTCTATTCTGAAATCTTTTGATACGCAATGGTGTTGGCAGCAACCATCTTATCGATGGTGATCAAAGTGGATTCTTATCAATGTGTGTATATTACGCATGAGGTTGTGGACATACCTTGGTCAACTGGTCAAATATAACTTCCACCACAATATAAAGTGCCTTGTTCTCCATCAGACAATAGCATTCATCTCGCCATATGACTGCACATGAATATCCGCACCATCTGAATACCTTGTACATTTTAAGTTCCTACAAATTGCATCAAAGGTACCATGCTTGATTGTTAGAAATATCAGAGCCCTCTAGGACGCACATGTTGCGTCTAAAGCTAGTTGTCGCTATTTTCATGGCAGCACCGAAAGAGTTGATGTTCTGCTCATAGGTTCAAAAGTATCTTCTCAATCAGAATACAATGAAAAAGGAGAGAAATAAGTCACCAATTAAGCATCACGGGGAATTTCTGCATAGTTCTTTCATTTTGTAAAACATTAACAGTTGGACTACACATGAAACTGTATATTGCATACGATGAAAACGGAGAGAAATAAGTAACCAATTAAGCATCACAGGGAATTTCTACATAGTTCTTTCATTTTGTAAAACATTAACAGTTGGACTCCACATGAAAACTGTATATTGCAAAGTTTAGAAGGTTAATCTTGTACTCCTTGCTTCTCTCAAACCGTACATTAGTGCTGGCAACTATGGGCTAGAAGGAATTAGATGGTCGTGCGGGCACGGGCCACCCAAGAAAGAAACAAAAATAGCTGAAGGAATCAGGAATTGGACACATAGCCGTCCATGGCGCCGTCGTGGGACACTCCCGAGACGACCTCATGCAGGGAGGGCACTGAAGCACAGGGCGTCCAGCAATTTGAGGCGACCACCTTCGAGGGCCGTTGAGGGCGCCGACGTTGTTGTTGTAGGTGCTGCATACTCCATAGAGGCCGCCAAGTGTGTGGTAAAGCCGCGCCGGACGACGGCTGCCACGAGCGCAGTGAAGAAGTCCGAGATGTTGGGGCTATTTGGTTGGAGGCCTGACAACCTCCTTGAGTTGTGTTTGAAGTCTGTTTGGTTGGTGCACGAAGTTCTGGACATCTCCCTGGCCTGGAGCCCAGATGCAGTTCATTAGCCTGGCAAGATCACAGGCAGCTTCATTAGCCTGTTTCAGGCCGATGGAATCCGAGGCCTGAGCTCCAGGCACACATTGTTTTCAATTGTTTAGCACCTTATGCTGTACTTTGGGTCAACTCAGCCATCCAATCTACCCATTTAATATTTAAGCATCTGTCTTAGGCCAGGGCACTGGTAGGGTAGCAAGCAAACGCCGCACGCGCATAGCTGCCTAGCAGGCAAGAATCCATCTTTTTCCATCGGCATGTCAAGCACGAAATTTGGTCAGGCACGGAGCTTAGGGCATGCACCAAACAGCCCCGTTGTCCCTGAGGGAGTGCGCAACACGCGGGACGCCGGCTCGCTAAGGCCGGCCGACAACATGACGCGGCACTGCAGGTCCATCATGGACGCGAACGTCGGGTGGCCGACAATGGCCGGCCTCAACGCGCAGGCCAGACGCCGCTAACTCTGATACGCGGCGGAGTATGCCGAGGAAAGCGTCCCGCAGCTGCGGCTGCAACGCATCCCTGTGAAGCCGCTTGGACGACAACAAGTGTCCGGCGTCGATCCCGGGCTGTGGCCGCAGAGGAGGGGACGTTCATGACGACCGTGCCCAACCCTTGCGTTGTCAGCGGGTCGTACCTTTCAGCGAGGATCCCTAGAGATCGGTGCGACACTTTCCTGCGAAGTCGAGGAACTTGACCGGAAGCAGCCTCGCCCCATGAGCCCAGGTGGAAGGCGGTGTGGGGATCTACAACAAATCAGCGCAATGTTTGGATAGGCTGCATGCATAGCTAGCTCCGTTAACGATTCAAGCTTTAATTAATTTCCTTGCATGCAGGGTCAGGAGTTAATCACCATCAAGAAAAAAAGGAAACCACTCGTGATTTCCTCCTAGGATGTAGCGATCGTTGGCTGTTGGGTTGTCTGATCCTGCGAGGGCACGTCTGCCGGCAGAGCATTTCATCTCAACCGTTGAACTCACAGATGTAACGTGAACAGTTGGATGTGATTTAGTCTGCTAGATCGGACGATCGTGGTTTTCCTGTGTGTACTTTGCGATGTTTCTATTGGAAAATTCATGTTTGCTTTTTTAATATTAGTAGAGACTGGTTAGTGTGCACGTGCAACGCACGTCTCCCTTCAAAAAAACAAGTCAATGCAATATGGTGTCCATAAGTTTTCCAAATCTAGATTAGATTACATGATCACATACTTTTTCTGTTCTTTATCTTGCTCAAGATTGCTCCAAATTCAAAATTATATTTTTCACTCTGAAATTTTACTAAATTTTAAAGACTTTTAGATAAAATCAATTGTGTATTAATAGCAATGGCTTAGAACAAATATTACCATACCGTACCCTAACAAAAATGATCAAAAAATAAATCAGGAATGACACTACTTCTCTTCTCACCTTGGGAGTAACATGAAAAATTAATTATATTTTTACTTGTCATCTTCTTAGTATCTTTATTTAGTAGAAAAAACATAAATACTACAAACTCTTTCTTTGATGGAACAAAATAATAAGCACCAGATGCAAATATACAAGTACACAGAGTCAAAGTGACAAAGTCTAAAGATTTAGATTTTACTCACGTCTACACGACCGTCGTGGAGCTTCATCTTGCTACGGCTTGAGCTAAAATGGCCCATATTTTTCTATTCTGAAATCTTTGGATACGCAATGGTGTTGGCAGCAACCATCTTATCGATGGTGATCAAAGTGGATTCTTATCAATGTGTGTATATTACACATGAGGTTGTGGACATACCTTGGTCAACTGGTCAAATATAACTTCCACCACAATATAAAGTGCCTTGTTCTCCATCAGACAATAGCATTCATCTTGCCATATGACTGCACATGAATATCCGCACCATCTGATTACCTTGTACATTTTAAGTTCCTACAAATCTATTATATATAAAAAGTGTTTGACGGGTTAATCAGAAAAAAGATAAATATGCTAGAAATTACCACAATAATTAGAAACATCTGATCGTTGATTTGGTGGACCCATAACTTAAAAGACGTAATTAATGGATTAGATCTAAGAGCCCTCCATCTAAAAAAAACTACAACTATCCTTAGCCTTAGCCTATATGTGCTGTTAAAAAAAGGTACAAACATTATATCTTTATACATGTCCATTTAAATAAACATTAGCATGTACGTGCTGTTAAAAAAAAGAGCACTCCATCTCAAAAAAAAAAACTACAACCTTAGCATGTACGTGTTGTTCACAAAAAAATGAGCGCTCCATCTAAAAAAAAGCCACAGCTATCCTTAGCCTGTACGTGTTGTTGAAAAAAAAACGTACTCACCTTATATCTTTCTACGTGTCCATTTAAAAAAACCTTAGCATATAGGTGTTGTTAAAAAAAATGAACGCTCCATCTAAGAAAAAAACTACAGCTATCCTTAGCCTGTCCGTGTTGTTGAAAAAAACCCAGTACACACCGTATATCTTTCTACATGTCCCTTTAAATAAACCTTCGCATGTTCGTGCTGTTAAAAAAATGTATGTAAAAAAATATACACCGTATATCTTTCTACATGTCCGTTTAAATAAACCGTAGCATGTACGTGTTGTTAAAAAAATGTACGTATACATCTTGTGTATTTCTACATGTCCCTTTAAATAAAATTAGCATGTATGTGCTGTTAAAAACATACGTACACACCTTGTGTATTTCTACATGTCCCTTTAAATAAAATAAATAAAAGAAAAAATTAGAAGATCTCACATAACTACATGTAAACCTGGTGGATCCGATTTATCCTATGTACACATCTTATATCTATCTCCAAGTCCTTTAAAAAAGAAAAGAGAACTACTAGATCTCACGTCCTAAAAAAAGAAAAAACTACTATATCTCATGTTCTAGATCCCAGTCTCTCAAAACAAAGAAAAAACAAAAAAGCTACTACATATCACGTACAAAAAAAAATACTACTAGATCTCATGTCCTAAAAAAGGAAAAAACTAGCACATCTCATGTTCTACATCTCAGTCCCTCAAAACAAAACAAAAACAAAAAGGTTACTACATCTCACATATAGAAAAGCTACTACTCCCCTATGTCCTCGACCTCACATAGCAGCTATCGCAATGGGTATCTGCACCAGCACTGTTGGTCTTATTATACAGCTGTCAGAGTAACAATTGGTGGAAATAGTTCATTGGTTTCAAACATTCACAAAGCATTGTCGGTCCTATTATACAACTCTCAGAGTAACAATTGGTGGAAATAGTTCATTGGTTTCAAACATTCACAAATCAATATTATGTGATATCTGAGTCCTCAAGCTTTTCTTATACTGCAACCAATAGTGAGAGCATTTGGTCATTTTTAAATTTTATATGTAGAATGCAATCAAACATGTTTTCTTATTCACTTACTAAATATTAATATGTATTTGGGAGTTTTTTGAAAATTAATAGGTGTAAGGGAGCCTAACACTGCCAATGCCGGTCGCAAGACCAGAAAAAAAATGGAGTGAGCATAAAAAAAATTAACACTACGCCTTTGTATTTGACTTTGATAACTTACTACCATCATTTTGTAAGTTGGCCATCAGTCAATTGAGTGAACATCAACAGCAGCCAGCATACAGGGAGGTACAAAAACATAAAGTGGACGGTTAGTCACTAAAAGACTACCTTAATTAATTTATTACTTCAATCGTACGGTTACTAAAAATAAACAATGGGAGGCAAGACCTGCAGATTGAAAAATTACACCTATCTCTGCCTGAACATGTGTTTGCACAAGGAGAAATATACGTAGCATTCTCAAGAGTCGCAATTAAGGGATGGATAAAGGGTAATATTATATAAATAAATATTCTAAATGCATGAAAAAATCAGTATATTTCTTCTTCAATAAGATGTTGACACTGACCTTTTATTAGACGAGAATAAATACATAAAAAATTTGTATGCTCCCTTCGTACCGGTGTATTAGTCATCTTAGGTTGTGCAGCACGACCAACGTGGGAAAAAAATGAGAGAACTTCATGTTTATTTGCTAATTAATACCATTGCATGCAGAGAATTGATGCATGTAATGCTAAGTAGTCTCAAGTCATTGAATGCATACACGAAACATGTCTCCTATAGGCCGATTTCTTTTTTTAAGGCAAAAAACAGGGAACGAGGTGGGCAGTTAATGCACCGCACCTGAGTGTTTGGGATTATTTGGTTTTCATAATGTGACTTATGCATTAGTACTTAGGGAGTACTACAAACTATCTTCAAAATAATAACTAACATATCAGTGCTAACATGATATGACAGGATGGATATGGTCTACTCATATGCATAAGTAATGGAAACATGCATAAGCACTTGATGGAAACAACTCATTCATACCTAAGATCGACGCTTAATATTAACTGATATATGAGGATCATTACGTAGTTGAGAGCATGAATATGAATAGGGGTACGGGAGCAACTACCAATATCAATCCCCCAAGCACAAATAAAGTTGATAGGCCTAAACACATTAATATTTCACTACCTTAATTACATCGGTTAAACGGTACAAACGCAGGAAAAGGATAAGAAGAAGGGGGAAATGTGACATGAACAGGATAGGTAAAAAAGTTGGACTTGCAGGAGAAAGATAGCAGCTGCTATGGAGGACGAAGATGAAGTGTCTGCCTGCCCTAATTCACTAATATGGATGTGTCTTCTGGGGGATGAACTCAGTCCAGATCCAAGCTGGCTACAGGAGACTAGATCCATGCCCACAATGAATCAGCAATAGAACCGACGTTGCTCTTTGCCTAGCTAGACATCAGCTGACGACATCAATTTTGGAGTCAATGGAGAAACAGAGGGTGTCTTTGCTCTATGAGTAGCTGGACATCAGTCACCGACAGCAACCCGGGAGTCAACGCAGAAAGGAATTAAAGGAGAAATGGTACAACGGGGATCAGGCAAGCCCAGCCTCTGTGTGAAGATGTGGAGTGTGACAGATGCCCGAACGTTGTGTGCATCTACGTGAGCATGTTGAGCTAAATGCCCAACCAACCATTCAAGTGAAAAAACTATTTTACTACAAATGGCACAAATAATCAACTATGAAATATAACAAACACCTATGATTAATGTACATCATCTAGGGGAAAAAGTACAATGCATATATATAGCAAAAATAATGTAAGTTCTGGTGATGTAAATTTTTAAAAAATAAATTCATGCTAACATATAATTAATGGGAAGATGAATAAAAATAAAATCGTTACAAAATAACCCATATTGACTCAAATGTCATGCATATGACACTTCTCGGGGAAATATTATATACTAAAAATAGGAAACTTTAATACGCCACAACGGGATTGTCAAGCCACGCACACACCATGTACAAATCACTGTAGCCGCATTAGGCAAACCCATGGATTTGAGCACGTACCACTAAAATAGTTCAGCAACAACATAGCCTCCAGATACTTCCCCGAAACATTAAAGGAGTAACTGTTATATCCTTAAAATCACCACTTCACGACCAGCCCAAGAACTGGTAAATATGAACTTATTGCAACCAAACTATGTTAAATACTAGCCCGCGCGAAGAGCGGGCCACTTTGCTAGTTGCATCAAAGGTACCATGCTTGATTGTTAGAAATATCAGAGCCCTCTAGGGCGCACATGTTGCGTCTAAAGCTAGCTGTCGCTATTTTCATGGCAGCACCGAAAGAGTTGATGTTCTTCTCATAGGTTCAAAAGTATCTTCTCAATCAGAATATAATGAAAAAGAAGAGAAATAAGTCACCAATTAAGCATCACGGGGAATTTCTGCATAGTTTTTTCATTTTGTAAAACATTAACAGTTGGACTACACATGAAACTGTATATTGCATACGATGAAAAAGGAGAGAAATAAGTAACCAATTAAGCATCACAGGGAATTTCTACATAGTTCTTTCATTTTGTAAAACATTAACAGTTGGACTCCACATGAAAACTGTATATTGCAAAGTTTAGAAGGTTAATCTTGTACTCCTTGCTTCTCTCAAACCATACATTAGTGCTGGCAACTATGGGCTAGAAGGAATTAGATGGTTGTGCGGGCACGGGCCACCCAGGAAAGAAACAAAAATAGCTGAAGGAATCAGGAATTGGACACATAGCCGTCCATGGCGCCGTCGTGGGACACTCCCGAGACGACCTCATGCAGGGAGGGCACTGAAGCACAGGGCGTCCAGCAATTTGAGGCGAACACCTTCGAGGGCCGTTGAGGGCGCCGACGTTGTTGTTGTAGGTGCTGCATACTCCATAGAGGCCGCCAAGTGTGTGGTAAAGCCGCGCCAGACGACGGCTGCCACGAGCGCAGTGAAGAAGTCCGAGACGTTGGGGCTATTTGGTTGGAGGCCTGACAACCTCCTTGAGTTGTGTTTGAAGTCTGTTTGGTTGGTGCATGAAGTTCTGGACATCTCCCTGGCCTGGAGCCCACATGCAGTTCATTAGCCTGGCAAGATCACAGGCAGCTTCATTAGCCTGTTTCAGGCCGATGGAATCCGAGGCCTGAGCTCCAGGCACACATTGTTTTCAATTGTTTAGCACCTTATGCTGTACTTTCGGTCAACTCAGCCATCCAATCTACCCATTTAATATTTAAGCATCTGTCTTAGTCCAGGACACTGGCAGGGTAGCAACCAAACGCCGCATGCGCACAGCTGCCTAGCAGGCAAGAATCCATCTTTTTCCATCGGCATGTCAAGCACGAAATTTGGTCAGGCACGGAGCTCAGGGCATGCACCAAACAGCCCCATTGTGCCTGAGGGAGTGTGCAACACGCGGGACGCCGGCTCGCTAAGGCCGGCCGACAACATGACGCCGCACTGCAGGTCCATCATGGACGCGAACGTCGGGAGCCGACAATGGCCGGCCTCAACACGCAGGCCAGACGCCGCCAACTCTGATACGCGGCGGAGTCAGCCGAGGAAAGAGTCCCGCAGCTGCGGCTGCAACGCGTCCCTGTGAAGCCGCTTGGACGACAGCAAGTGTCCGGAGTCGATTCCGGGCTGTGGCCGCAGAGGAGGCGACGTTCATGACGACCGTGCCCAACCCGTGCGTCGTCAGCGGGTCACACCTTTCAGCGAGGATCCCTAGGGATCGGTGCGACACTTTCCTGCGAAGTCGAGGAGCTTGACCGGAAGCATCCTCGCCCCATGAGCCCAGGTGGAAGGCGGTGTGGGGATCTACAACAAATCAGTGCAATGTTTGGATAGCGTGCATGCATAGCTAGCTCCGTTAACATTTCAAGATTTAATTGATTTCCTTGCATGCAGGGTCAGGAGTTAATCACCATCAAGAAAAAAAGGAAACCACTCGTGATTTGCTCCTGGGATGTAGCGATCATTGGCTGTTGGGTTGTCTGATCCTGCGAGGGCACGTCTGCCGGCAGAACATTTCATCTCAACCGTTGAACTCACAGATGTAACGTGAGTAGTTGGATGTGATTTAGTCTGCTAGATCGGACGATCGTGGTTTTCCTGTGTGTACTTTGCGATGTCTCTATTGGGAAATTCATGTTTGCTTTTTTAATATTAGTAGAGACTAGTTAGTGTGCACGTGCAACGCACGTCTCCCTTAAAAAAAAACAAGTCAATGCAATATGGTGTCCATAAGTTTTCCAAATCTAGATTAGATTACATGATCACATACTTTTTCTGTTGTTTATCTTGCTCAAGATTGCTCCAAATTCAAAATTATATTTTTCACTGTGAAATTTTACTAAATTTTAAAAACTTTTAGATAAAATCAACTGTGTATTAATAGCAATGGCTTAGAACAAATATTACCATACCGTACCCTAACAAAAATGATCAAAAAAATAAATCAGGAATGACACTACTTCTCTTCTCACCTTGGGAGTAACATGAAAACTTAATTATATTTTTACTTGTCATCTTCTTAGTATCTTTATTTAGTAGAAAAAACATAAATACTACAAACTCTTTCTTTGATGGAACAAAATAATAAGCACCAGATGCAAATATACAAGTACACGGAGTCAAAGTGACAAAGTCTAGAGATTTAGATTTTACTGACGTCTACACGACCGTCGTGGAGCTTCATCTTGCTATGGCTTGAGCTAAAATGGCCCATATTTTTCTATTCTGAAATCTTTGGATACGCAATGGTGTCGGCAGAAACCATCTTATTGATGGTGATAAAAGTGGATTCTTATCAATGTGTGTATATTACACATGAGGTTGTGGACATACCTTGGTCAACTGGTCAAATATAACTTCCACCACAATATAAAGTGCCTTGTTCTCCATCAGACAATAGCATTCATCTCGCCATATGACTGCACATGAATACCCGCACCATCTGATTACCTTGTACATTTTAAGTTCCCACAAATTGCATCAAAGGTACCATGCTTGACTGTTAGAAATATCAGAGCCCTCTAGGACGCACATGTTGCGTCTAAAGCTAGCTGTCGCTATTTTCATGGCAGCACCGAAAGAGTTGATGTTCTGCTCATAGGTTCAAAAGTATCTTCTCAATCAGAATTCAATGAAAAAGGAGAGAAATAAGTCACCAATTAAGCATCACGGGGAATTTCTGCATAGTTCTTCCATTTTGTAAAACATTAACAGTTGGACTACACATGAAACTGTATATTGCATACGATGAAAAAGGAGAGAAATAAGTAACCAATTAAGCATCACAGGGAATTTCTACATAGTTCTTTCATTTTGTAAAACATTAACAGTTGGACTCCACATGAAAACTGTATATTGCAAAGTTTAAAAGGTTAATCTTGTACTCCTTGCTTCTCTCAAACCATACATTAGTGCTGGCAACTATGGGCTAGAAGGAATTAGATGGTCGTGCGGGCACGGGCCACCCAGGAAAGAAACAAAAATAGCTGAAGGAATCAGGAATTGGACACATAGCCGTCCATGGCGCCGTCGTGGGACACTCCCGAGATGACCTCATTCAGGGAGGGCACTGAAGCACAGGGCGTCCAGCAATTTGAGGCGAACACCTTCGAGGACCGTTGAGGGCGCCGACGTTGTTATTGTAGGTGCTGCATACTCCATAGAGGCCGCCAAGTGTGTGGTAAAGCCGCGCCGGACGACGGCTGCCACGAGCGCACTGAAGAAGTCCGAGACGTTGGGGCTATTTGGTTGGAGGCCTGACAACCTCCTTGAGTTGTGTTTGAAGTCTGTTTGGTTGGTGCATGAAGTTCTGGGCATCTCCCTGGCCTGGAGCCCACATGCAGTTCATTAGCCTGGCAAGATCACAGGCAGCTTCATTAGCCTGTTTCAGGTCGATGGAATCCGAGGCCTGAGCTCCAGGCACACATTGTTTTCAATTGTTTAGCACCTTATGCTGTACTTTGGGTCAACTCAGCCATCCAATCTACCCATTTAATATTTCAGCATCTGTCTTAGGCCAGGCCACTGGCAGGGTAGCAACCAAACGCCGCATGCACACAGCTGCCTAGCAGGCAAGAATCCATCTTTTTCCATCGGCATGTCAAGCACGAAATTTGGTCAGGCACGGAGCTCAGGGCATGCACCAAACAGCCCCGTTGTGCCTGAGGGAGTGCGCAACACGCGAGACGCCGGCTCGCTAAGGCCGGCCGACAACATGACGCGGCACTGCAGGTTCATCATGGACGCGAACGTCGGGTGGCCGACAATGGCCGGCCTCAACGTGCAAGCCAGACGCCGCCAACTCTGATACGCGGCGGAGTATGCCGAGGAAAGCGTCCCGCAGCTGCGGCTGCAACGCATCCCTGTGTAGCCGCTTGGACGAAAGCAAGTGCCCGGCGTCGATCCCGGGCTGTGGCCGCAGAGGAGGCGATGTTCATGACGACCGTGCCCAACCCGTGCGTCGTCAGCGGGTCACACCTTTCAGCGAGGATCCCTAGGGATTGGTGCGACACTTTCCTGCGAAGTTGAGGAGCTTGACCGGTAGCAGCCTCGCCCCATGAGCCAGGTGGAAGGCGGTGTGGGGATCTACAACAAATCAGTGCAATGTTTGGATAGGCTGCATGCATAGCTAGCTCCGTTAACATTTCAAGATTTAATTGATTTCCTTGCATGCAGGGTCAGGAGTTAATCACCATCAAGAAAAAAAGGAAACCACTCGTGATTTCCTCCTAGGATGTAGCGATTGTTGGCTGTTGGGTTGTCTGATCCTGCGAGGGCACGTCTGTCGGCAGAACATTTCATCTCAACCGTTGAACTCACAGATGTAACATGAGCAGTTGGATGTGATTTAGTCTGCTAGATCGGACGATTGTGGTTTTCCTGTGTGTACTTTGCGGTGTCTTTATTGGCAAATTCATGTTTGCTTTTTTAATAGTAGTAGAGATAGGGAAGAGATAGATGATTGTGTGCATCAATCGATAGAAGCCGGAAAATTGTAAAAAAAATATGCCTGTGACACTCAAATGAGAAGGATTTCCGTAAAACTTTTATACAAGTTTTAGAGTGGTTGGGCTTTTTTAGAACCGCTCGTTGATGTCGATCTAACGGCAGACAAATACGAAGTACTGGGTAGTACTCCGATGAAAGTTCGCGAAAGTACTAAAATGAGTGGGGCCGGTACTCGTGACAAGGTGGGGACGCGTTTTAATCTAGGGGCAGTTTAGTCCTAGGAAAATTTGCACGCGCCGCCCCTCTCGTCGAATGCGTAACCGCCGCCATGGTGCTACACATTCCACAATTACTCATCGGCGACCATCTCCTCCCTCTCCTCCATGTCCACCACAGTCATCTCCTCCTTCTTGCCGCTGCAACTTCGCTCCACTCAGGCAACCCCCCACCCCCTCTTCCACGGCAGATCGAGCTGATGGCCGGCGGCGAGAACACCGACTTCGTGCAGATCGCCGACGGCGAACAGGTCATGTTGGCCAGGTTGAGGGAGATCCGTTCTTGGTTTGACAACACAAGGCAGATGAGCTGGACGGCAATGGCCACTCTCAAGAATTTTACGAAGAAGGAGAGGGCAAAGCTTTGCCCCCCGCCCGCACAACAGATTCACAAGATCGAGATCCTCCTCTGGGCGATGGAGCAGGCCAATTCGTCCAGCGAGTGGACCAGGCGGAGGTGGTGGGCGTTCAGATCCAGGGTAGAGCATCCACTGGATCAGGAACCCACCGTGCACGAGGTGCCGTTGCAGATTGTGCAGCCTCCAACCGAGTCACCGGAAACTCCGAAGCGCAAGATGAGGAGGACAGTGGTCGCGACCTCGCTTCCCCGCCGTTCTCCACGCTTCCCTCGCCGCTCTCCTTATCTGAACGGCGGCGTTAGCTATGTTTAGAGTAAGCTTCCCCACTCCTCATCTTCCTACTGCTCGTGCTTACATCGTGGTGATACTGATCGTAATAGCTCAGAGAGGGAATGGTAGATGGCATTTTAATCTCAATGAATTGCATGAATATTTGAGTACATGGATTTGGAGGATGGATTATGATGTATGTGAACCCTAGGCATCATATGAACCCTAGGAAAAATTAGTAATATTCTAGTGATAGACACTGAAATATTTCGGTACACACCGGTAGGCACTGAAATATTTCGGAACTACCCTAGGCAAAATTTGTAATGTTGTAGTGGTGGACACTGAAATATTTCGGTACACACCGGTAGGCACTAAAATATTTCGGTACTGCCCTAGGCAAAATTTGTAATGTTGTAGTGGTAGACACTGAAATATTTCGGTACACACCGGTAGGCACTGAAATATTTCGTTACTACAATTTCAGTACACACCGATGCACACTGAATTATTTCACTACTGCAGTTTCAGTACACACCGGTACACACTGAAATATTTCAGTACTGCAAATTCTATACAAAGTTGGCATTTTGTCATTTATGTGTGAATTAATCCATGCATCATATGGCATAACGTTGTACATGAGTTTGGGTCAATTTCATGTCTATTTATTGTTAAAATTATTGTCATGCCATGAAACACAAGACAAATCACTGACCCAAGCTTGCAAAGATGCCATATCAATATTGCTGATATGAATATGCATGTTTTCACCAAGTCTTGTGTCTGAATGAAAACTGAGCATTTTTTCTTGATGGTATCCATGGATCTAGAACTCCTATGAATTTGCTCATGTTGGATGTTTTGTTCTCCATCATTTGTACTAGCATTCCGTGCAATTAGATGCCATGACAAGACCCCTGGCATATTTATTTTCTTGCCTCCAACATCACATGTGTGTTTTGCAGGAAAAAACCTGGAGTTCACCAGGCTGGCTGAAGTTGTGAAGCTGGGAGGCTGATGGTGCTGCTACTGGCTGATCCTTCTTCTTTCAGATTTTGTTCGTCGTTTCTCAAGCCGTTGGACCAGGGCTACTTCCCTATGTGTTGTTAATGTATTAAGTAGTTCCTTCGAATTTGTAGTATTAGTTAGTTTGAATGTGGAAGTACCTTAATTTTTAGGAACGAAATGTTGCTATCTATGACCAAGGGTTTCATACCTTAATCTTTGGATAATTAATTATGTGAACTGTTGGATGTGGCGCACAACGAAACGCCTCTACCATTGATACTAGTTCAACATGTCGGTCTAATTAGAGAACAGTTAACATTTCATACTACAACCTGGCACGTACAAAACATCACATAGTGGAAGCACATCCCTAAGCACCTTGCATTGTACAAGGTCTTAGAGACCAGCCTCTACCATATATAACAGTTACCATGTCACACTACAACATATAAAACATCACGCAGTGGAATAATCATAGTAGTAGAGCATTAGTTACCAGTTAATAATAGTTGCAATCCATCACAAGCAATAGTACCTAGATATGAGTAGATATAGGTACGGTAATACACGACAAGTACTCGCAAACAAGAGCTAACATAAAAAGTTCATTTCACATTGATACGTGGCCCACCCCAGTTCTAAATGAGGTGGATGGTGATCATCATCCTCAAGTCATGGCGACGGGTGTTCGCAACAGTGAGTAGGATGGCTTGTCCTACCCGAAGATTCTTGGCACGAAGGAACTTCTTCCACCCTGCCCTGCTCAAGACAATGCGACCGTCCGTGTCCACTGCATAGGTACAGCTGGTGATGGAGCTCGTTCTGGTAAGGCGTAGTGCAGCAGCCATGCCTTCTTCGCCCGGTTCGATGCCACAGCTATCAAGTAACCTCTTAGGTAATTTCTAAAAACAGTTGACATGATATATGATCATGTCACGTGCAATTATCAACAAAGCATACACTTCAAGACACATATATCATTGGATTCAACACTGAGCATATATATCATCACATCACTACACTATACGCCAAGCATGAAATTACTACAGTAATTAGGCATATCATTAGATTACTGCGTACACTAAGCATATCATCACATATTACTACACTACATGCATGTCATAAAATTCTTCACTAAATGAATTCTAAACTAGGCCTCTCGTCACAGTACTACAACATGCATATCATATGAACTACTACACTAACTAAGCATGCATATCATGTAATTACCACAATAAGTAACATACCATGATATGCCGTTTAACATTCGTCCTTGTGAGGCGGGTCACGAATGGCTTCCCTAGGTAGTCTTCACGTAGCGGAAGCATGTCCCAGAGGTTGCCGATTTCCTCGTCGCCCAGTCTGAGTCCTTGGGCATACAGGTATTCAACAAGTGGGTTCTCATCATCATCTGAATCGTCATCATTTGAATCAGCACCATCTTCCTCCTCATGAACTTCATCCTCACTATCCGGAATCAAATTTAGGTAGATAACAGAAATCATGGGCCTATCTCTTCTGAAGGAGAAGCTGATCAATTCACCCCCACTAAGACGCATGCGGGCGATGAAACGATCCCAATCATCTCCTCCTATCTGGGTTATGTTTCGCCCCTTCTCGACCTGCATAGTGTATGGGCCCCCAAGAGCGTCGAAGGTCACGGTGTCTGCGACGAGCTCATTGAATGCCAATCTCACATTGCATGGTATGATCTGTGTAAGATAAAAACAAATAACAGACACAATACATTAGTGGAAATAGCAAAAAAAAAAGAATGTACTGTCAGAAGGTTCATATAAATTGTTACCGCTGCAACAAAAAAAGAAGGCTAGAAGTAGATGTCGAACAGCGTGGCAGTAGAAAGGCTGGTCCGGCACCGTGAGTTGCAGCGTCCACATTGTGCTTCCTCCATTCTACACAGAACATGTTGAACTCTAAGTTGAATTGTACATAGTACAATACAAAGATCATACATATAATAAATCATAGTGATAACCTATACTGGCAATGGCCAATCAATCTATTTTCTATCATCTACGAAATAAAGCAATGCCAATGACAATGGCAATGCCCGTCTCATCTAAACCTAGGAATAGTTCGGCATCCAAACTAAAACTAGTCCAATCCACGACACACGTCAAAACCAAACCAATCCAGATATTTTCTTTTAGAATCTAGACCAAACCGAACTATACATGCTCGTCATCCAACCCAGTCCAAACCGTTTTCAACTTTTGGATTGAATCCAATGGTTCAAACCGTGGACAAAGCCATATGCGAGGACACGTCATGAATCTAGATCAGACATGGCGTCAAAGCTCGAGAGAGACGACGAGCTCCGGCCGGCAACAGCGGCTCTTGGATTTGAAGCAGTAGTAGGTGGTAGTGGCGGCTCAAACTAATTGATTGATTTGGTCTCAAACCATAGAAACCAAATCAAGATCCAATCCAAAAACTAAGTTTCAGTCCAAACCATTCGGCTCAGATCCGCCTCCGTAGGGAGACGCGTTTGGGGAAGGGAAGAAGAGGGGAGATCTCACGTACTTGCTGGAGTTGGCGGCGGCCGCGCACCGGCAGCGAAGAGAGGGGTCGTCGGGAGATGGCGGTGGCGGCGGCGGCGCTGGTCGAGAAGGGGAGAAAGAAAGATGTGGAGTGGTCGAGACGGGGAGAAAGAAAAATGTGGTACATGTGGTGGCTCGGTTGTGTGGATGACAAGGGGACCCACTTGTGAGACCGATAGCAATTGATGGCAAACCGCAGGAGGTGCACGACCGCCACATCCCCACGTGGAATGGGGACGGCCGGGTGGGTGTGTCAAGTCAAATTGGCACCCGCGGCTTCTCGGTAACTCCAAGAGGCAGGAGTTGTGCATTTCTTCCCCAAATCGGGTAGAAAACCATCGTCCTCTCCCAAATCTAACCACCCTCTCTTCCTTCCTCACCACCTCACCACCCTCTCCTCATTCCTCACCACCCTCCTCCCTTCCTAAGCCTCCCTCCTCCTGTCTTTGACCGACGATGAAGCGCGGGCGTGAAGATGCGGCGGACGAGCCGGAGGCAACCATCGGACAGAGCAGTCTGCTGCCGTGGCAGCAGCCGTGGGTGGAGCGGCTGAGTCCGCCGTAGCGGCGGAAGCTGGCGGTGCAGCGACCGTTGTGCCTGCTCCCGCTGCCATTGCAGCCGTCGAGGCACCCGTCGGCGAGCACAAGGTCGGGGAAGATCTGGATGAGGAGGAGATGAGAAGGCGTAAGCGCAAGGTGCATGATGAAATCGAAGAGCTCTTCAAGGAGAACGCCATAAAGGAGTTCGACTTAGATAGCAAGAAGGGCAGCGACTTCGACGAGGATGCCATCGACGAGCTATCTGAGGTAGTACTCTGTTTTTTTCTCTGTTTTTTTCATGACATTGGGGTTTTTCTTGTTAACTAGATGAGCATCAATTTCACTTGGGCGTGCTAGTTGTACGTATGTAGGATTGTAGGGATCTATCATAGATCTTCATGTTGGATGTGGATTTTTAAATCTGATTCACATTCTGATTCCAGCAGATACTCTGGTTTTTTTTCATGGCATTGGGGTTTGTCTTGTTAACTAGATGAGCATAAGTTTCACAAGGGATACATTAATGAAAGAACTGGGGTAATGAACCCAAATACAAGAAAATGTTCATGGCAGGGATACATTAATGAAAAAAGTGGGTTAAACAATGGATATATGGCAGGATTCTCCATTGGCTTCCCCAGGACAGTGACAAAATGCTGCAGTTCCTGATTCATTTTAGTTTATGTAGATGAATTAATTTGCACACATGTTCATAGATGATTAGTTGGCACACATGTTCATAGATGATCCATTTGCAAATTCTATACATATTTCCATTTTGCAAAGGAAGTGATAGCTCCCTTAATAATTATGGGCTGACAGTACATATCCACTGGATACCAAAAAATCAAAACATTTCATCTAGCCAATTTTCCACAGTATGTTATCTAGATGATCACAGCCACATCTCTCATCAATATGAGCAGTGAGACACCCCATAGCACCTTTACCAATTTCCTTCTGAAACTTATCAGGGTCTAACAATGTTGGAGAAGCAATATTGCCGCTGTCAGAAAGAATAATGGTTTCTTCATTCCTGTAGATAGAACAAACCCCCCTTGTGTGAAACATGGAGGAGTATAATGAAGCCATTTTTCTGATTCCAATAAGAATTACACCTATAACAAGTATCAAATATCATTAAACCAAGCCACTTCATGAAGTCTTTCATGTGTTAATTATGTACTACTTGTGCACTAATCTATAAATGCAACTATTCCACCATCCATATTTATGCATGTCAATTTCTTTGGCTCAATTATGTATGTGCACATATGCCTTATTTCTAGCAAATAGATAGTTGCCACGTTACACATGTGTACTTTCAAAACATTGTAATTAAAGTCAATGTACCATAATAGATTAGCTGAGTTGTTCTATGTGTACTAATTCACTAATTCACAGGAGGATGACGAGGACGTGGACTACAGCATGGACAGCAGGCACAGCAAGAGCCGGTACACCCCGAGGCATCTGATTGCTGGGAAGATCAAGTACCGTTTCTTTGGCAAGATTGGGTGCCCTTTCTATTGCAAGGTGATTGGTGGCGGCATAGATGGCATGATCCAGCATGCCTTCAGCACTGGCAATGGACATGGTAAGAAGCATAAAGCAAGTACTCTGGCTAAACATGCTGCCTACGCACGCTTCCTCGAGATTGTCAAAGTCAATGAGCCCTACAACATGCATTGAAGAAGGGAGAGAAGTGATCTGCTGCTAGAGTGCTGCTGCTGCCCAGGACCGCCGTGTCCTCTTATGTTATCTATGTTTCTTTGTTGTTCGAGTCTAAAACTGATGTCCTATGGTGTGTCTGAACCTATGTTGAGCGGTGGTTGATCTGCCATTTATGTTAAGAGTTTGCTGCTACTCTGGTTTAGTGTTCCTAGTTGTTAATACTATTTTGGTGATGCATGTTTAAGCCTTGTACAATGCTAGATGCTTAGGGTGCTGCTTAGAAAAATAAACAGGTTTTTTCTGAAGCACCGGCGCCTATTTCTACAGGAGGGACGCCTAGTTATGCGTCTACCCTGTACAAATAAGCACATGTGCTTAAGAAAAGCCTGGCTTATTTCTATAAGCAACTCCCCTAAGCACCTTGCATTGTACAAGGCCTTAGCAACTCAAGTATCGTACGGTGGTCTATGTTATGGTTGCTGTGTTATTCTGCCGTACGGTGATGCATGCTAGGAACTCGAGTAATATGACTATGGTAGTTATAGCTTGGCATGACTATGTTTAGTGTATAACTCATCATGTTCCTGCCATATCTATGAGCAGTTGCAACTAAACTATGCATTAATTTTTGACAAAATTAAAGCATGCAAATGATTGCCGATTCCACCTATTGCCAAATCAAGCTTTGTACTGATGGTGCATTAGATATTGCAATAAGTAGAGGATGCTCATGATTGCCAAAAGTACATATTTCCACTTTCTGATAAGAACTAAACGTGTATCAAATGATGCTAAAAGTAGATCATGAGCATGAGAATGTATCAATGCATTAGATATTGCAATAAGTAGAGGATGCTCATGATTGCCAAAAGTACCTATTTCCACTTTCTGATAAGAAAAACAAAACGTGTATCAAATGATGCTAAAAGTAGAGCATGAGCATGAGCATGTATCAATTGATGATCAATTGATGCTACCTATTTGTGTTTGAATGGGCTCAATAAATCTGATGCTGGTTTATGCTCTCTTCGTGCCCGTGATGGTAAGGAAGACACTTGGTTGGCTATGGTCTTGCTGTCAAATTGAAGTTTCAGTTCTTCAAGACTCTTTGTTTTCGCTGCTTCCTCGGGATCAACTAGCTTTCTCGGGCGTCCACGTGTTCTGTTCCTTTTGGGGGAGTTGGGTGCACCAGTATCCTTCTGGGAGTTGGATGTGTCAGGTTCGTTGGAACCATCGGGATTGTTGACTAATTGTACGTCCTCTTCTGAAGCATCAGGTAGAACTGCTTGCTGGGCATCATACACCTCCTTCTGTATAAGAGAGAGTGCTGCGTTAGTTCTAATCATTAGACTTATGAAATAAATGATATATTCTTGATGTAGTGCTAACCGTTATGGGGAACTTATATGATTCGAGACGAAGCGCATTGCAATTTGAATGCGGTAAGGCTGTACATATTTTCCACCTGAAAATATCTATCCTTGCCTATATTGGATAACCGACACTGACATCAGCATGGCTTTCAAGCTAAACAAAGTACAAATTTAAATTAGGCATTCAATTACCTGGTTCAAAATATCGGTCATTTCATCCCCATTCCATGACAACATGTATTGCAGTGTCCAAACTGCACAGGAAGTCCTGCGATGTTTAGTTAAAGATCAGTAATCTTATTCGTGTACGCAAATAATAATTTATGAGGCCATGCGTACCCAGTGGTCTGTTGTGGTATGTTCTCATAGCGTTTTTTGGTCCATTCGTCAAAATTGATGTTCTTAGCTGGTGATATCAACCCTTTCTTGACAGCTTCGTCAATGCTGAACTGAATCGAGTCCACCTAGGGTTCGACGAGTTATACATAGGGTTACGGTACTTTGGGAGCTCATGTTCCATGCGGATCAAAAGAGGCAGCAAGAGAACACTTACAAGAGAATCTTCCTTGGTCTTGTCGCAATGATAATTCATGGATTTTAGAGTCTGAATTTCTTTTTTGTCAAAATTAAACATCATTAGCATCCAATGGTTTTGGTGTACATTCAGTGGGGCATGCACCTGCAGTAAAATTTGGGTTGGGTTGAGAACTGAAATTTGTCGTGTACAGTGTGTACGTAAACTATGAAAGTGTGGAAAACGTGTACCTTTTGGCGCCCTACAAATTTTCCTGCTACACGAGCTAACCATGAGGCTGCACGTCCAACAGGAACCACCCCCTTCATTTGTAACAGCTTTTCGGTTTCTTGAGGGGATATGATTGAGGTAGTATCATTCTCAATTTGGCTAATGCGAGCATATGCCATAATAACTTGCCAAATTTTCAATCATACAATAATAAGACATTTGTTGCAGTAATGATGTAGAATAGAGTATAATGGGCTTACATCACCATAAATGTATTTGTCGTCCAAATTTCGCTTCAGATTTTCTGCTGTGAGGGTAATGTCTCCGATTCTAGCTATATCAACAGGGTCGTATGTTCCGTGGATGTAAACGGCTGTCTCTATGTCCTCATCCATGAAATTGTAATCATTACCAAAGACAGGCTTAATCGGAGTTAATTGTGGTTCCTCATTGTTTTCCGTCACATGTCTTGCACTCGGTGTACTCGAAGTCCCTGTCGTGAATTGGCTATCCCTAGGAGTTCCTGTCAGGGATGAATTGCACGCATTGACTTGATCCTACAATGAACAAAGGTAGTTCATCATTAGTTTGTTACTTTTAGATATTAACGTGTTGGGCCATATTGATTACCTGCACGCCTCCTTTCTGTGACGCTGATTGTCGGTTGCTTGTAAATTCGTATTTTAATTCCTGTAACAGTGCAAACAATAATGAACATGAAGGAACATATTCATAAAAAATACAAAATGCACAGTATGACATACATGGAGTTCCCTCCTTAAGTCTTTAATTTCATCCTCGGCCTTCGACAACCTAGGATTAGTGCCATTTTTAGTCTTCATGTCGATCAAGCCTTCACCTAGAGTCTGGTATTTGACATCAAATCTGTGCTCAATTTCCATTAACTTCCTGCCTACCTTCTTTTCATGATCAGCAATGCGTGCGTTCATGACTTCAACTACCATTTCAATCTGTGTAAACAAAATAAAACCCCGTTGATAACAATAGCTAAATGAATGAGGTGCCATGACACCTATTTGTGATATTGCAAAAACAAATAGTGTTTGGAGTACATACTTGCTGGCTACTAAATTGTTGTCCTTGTGATGGTGCTCGATACGAATCATGTTGATGCACACGTTCATCTTTTTTTCTTGGAAAATCATTAGAATTCTCGGACGGTCGTTGAGGAGCACAAATTTCCATGACAAACTATTTTTATAAAATATAATGAACCATTAGTACCAAATAAAAAATCGGATATAGAAAGTTCAATTGTAGATAGGTACCAGCCCGTTATGAAGACCTCCTTTCTCGTAAGCATCGCTTCTTAAAGTAGTCATCATTTCGTCCCATCGTGCGATCAATGGAGGGGGTCTAGAAGCATACATTAATCGGCCACTACGCACGTGCTCCCGGTACCAATACTACACAATAAATTAGTTCACCACCATAAGATATGCAACAGAACAATAATTAAAGGACATTAAGTAGTGATCTAGCACTAACCTGGAGCAGAATTAGATTTCCTTGTAGATTTACGTGATCTCGATTTCTAAACTTGTGAACGGACTCGAAGAAGTGATTAAGTGTGAAACATCCCCAGTTAAATTTCCGAAGGTTTTCAAGATCTGTAACAAGGTTGAGAAATTTCGAGTCCACATAATGTTGTGCTGTTGGTGCTAGAATAGTACCAATTGCGTACAGAATGAACCGTCTCAGGAAATCGCCGTCTGGGGCTTTGGAAGCTCGGATCACCGTTTCAAGGTCAGAAATCAAAATTTGCCCATTGTTTGCATAGGTGGTAAACAATTCTGTGTCGGTTTGCATTTCCAGATGTGGCTCTATATCCTCCCCTTCTATCGGAATGCCAAATATACCTTGCACGTCCTCTTTTGTTATAGGAATTGGCGTTTTACCGATGGTAATGGATTGCGTGTCCTTATTTATGCTCTTGGCTAGTCTAACCAACATTATGCGCCATAGAGTCACTTTATGCATCTGGGTTAGACCGCCAAGACTAGTTTCTGATATGATGTACTTTTTGTGGTCTTGTGACAACAGTTTCATGGTTTTTCCAAACCTTGTCTATGAGCATACTAACTTCATATGACCATGCTTTTCGGCGAGTTCCTGTTACATGCCATTAAATTATACTGAGTACACATGAATTATGTGTACGAAACGATTGTACACAAATAGTCAATTACTTACCGCATCGGTAATTTCGGAGATGGGCTTTTCTCCATTATGAAGGTTCATATATGAAACTAACATTGCTGGCTCGTATGCAATGATAAAATCCGGCTCAATTAATTTGAACAAAATTGGAAAATGTATAACAAAATTAGCAGAGAATTAATTTTAACAAAATTAACTGGGTCATTTAACATATGATCCACTTATGGGTTTAAGCACAGAACCTATTTGGGTGCAAAACCTATGAGGGTTCAACTACTAAAGCAGCGGCGGACAACGATTATAAAGAGTTACGATCAGGTAATACCTTATCTCGGAGACGGTGCCACCGAGTAGAATGGGGCGGTTAGTGCGTCAGAAACTATAAGTGCCGGTATAGCGCGGTCGACGACGCAAAGGAAAAATGGCGCGTTCACGCGAGGAGGAGGCGGCGAGAAGAGCACTGACGTCCGAGCCCTCGGATCACGTTGGCGGTGGGCGGCGAGTGGTGGCCGCCGACTCCTGTATTCCGTGGGCGACCAGCGTCTCCGATCTGATCTTGCAGCGGTCGTGGGAGGTGCGGACGGCCCGGGTGGTTAGAATGCGGAGCTGTAATCGCGGCATTTAGGGAGGGGTGGGTCGCGTGAGTTATGTGAGATTTGGATAAATGATATAAAGAAATAATAAAATCTTGTCAACTCGTTTAGGGGTTTAGGGGTTTAGGGTTTAGAGGTTTAGGGTTATTTGGGTTTAGGGGTTTAGGGGTTCAGTGTTTAGGGTTATCAGGGGTTAGGGTTATCAGGGTTTAGGGTTGAGTGTTGACATGCAAGCCCGGAAATAAGCGTGTCAGAGATCGTTCTTGCATGCAAATTTACTAATGATCCCAAACTTTCTTAATGGCATCCCATGACCACACAGGGAATGCATGCATAATGGTTTCCATGTGGGGCAAAATTTTGAATGTTTTTACGGTTTAGTGGGGGGTTTAGGGTTATCAGGGTTTAGGGTTTAAGGGTTTTAGGGTTGACGGAACTATGTTTGTCTTACGGTGGACGTAGCACACACACCAAACATTGGTGGAGCGTTGGTCTACAATGGATTCCCTCCGGTAGCATCGATCCGGTCCGTTGAATGGCTCGGCCGACAAACTTCGTGCCACATAGAGCATGCATCCATCCACTGGACCGGGTCAATGTTGGGTTGGTTTCATACAGGTGAGGAACCTAGCTAGTGCTTTCGGGGTGTTGACATGCTAGGCCGGAAATGCACGTGTCAGAGATCGTACTTGCGTGTATAATCCCAAACTTTTTTCATGGCATCCCATGACCCCATAGAGAATGCATGCATAATGGTTTCCATGTGGGGCAAAATTTTGAATGTTTTTACTGTTTAGTGGGGGGGGGTTTAGGGTTATCAGGGTTTAGGGTTTAAGGGTTTTAGGGTTGACGGAACTATGTTTGTCTTACGGTGGACGTAGCACACACACCATACATTGATGGAGCGTTGGTCTACAATGGATTCCCTCCGGTAGCATCGATCCGGTCCGTTGACTGGCTCGGCCGACAAACTTCGTGCCACATAGAGCATGCATCCATCCACTGGACCGGATCGATGTTGGGTTGGTTTCATACAGCTGAGGAACCAAGCTAGTGCTTTCGGGGTGTTGACATGCTAGGCCGAAAATGCGCGTGCCAGAGATCGTACTTGCGTGTATAATCCCAAAATTTCTTCATGGCATCCCATGACCCCATAGAGAATGCATGCATAATGGTTTCCATGTGGGGCAAAATTTTGAATGTTTGTACGGTTTAGTGGGGGGTTTAGGGTTATCAGGGTTTAGGGTTTAAGGGTTTTAGGGTTGACGGAACTATGTTTGTCTTACGGTGGACGTAGCACACACACCAAACATTGGTGGAGCGTTGGTCTACAATGGATTCCCTCCGGTAGCATCGATCCGGTCCGTTGAATGGCTCGGCCGACAAACTTCGTGCCACATAGAGCATGCATCCATCCACTGGACCGGGTCAATGTTGGGTTGGTTTCATACAGGTGAGGAACCTAGCTAGTGCTTTCGGGGTGTTGACATGCTAGGCCGGAAATGCACGTGTCAGAGATCGTACTTGCGTGTATAATCCCAAACTTTTTTCATGGCATCCCATGACCCCATAGAGAATGCATGCATAATGGTTTCCATGTGGGGCAAAATTTTGAATGTTTTTACTGTTTAGTGGGGGGGGGTTTAGGGTTATCAGGGTTTAGGGTTTAAGGGTTTTAGGGTTGACGGAACTATGTTTGTCTTACGGTGGACGTAGCACACACACCATACATTGATGGAGCGTTGGTCTACAATGGATTCCCTCCGGTAGCATCGATCCGGTCCGTTGACTGGCTCGGCCGACAAACTTCGTGCCACATAGAGCATGCATCCATCCACTAGACCGGATCGATGTTGGGTTGGTTTCATACAGCTGAGGAACCAAGCTAGTGCTTTCGGGGTGTTGACATGCTAGGCCGAAAATGCACGTGCCAGAGATCGTACTTGCGTGTATAATCCCAAACTTTCTTCATGGCATCCCATGACCCCATAGAGAATGCATGCATAATGGTTTCCATGTGGGGCAAAATTTTGAATGTTTTTACGGTTTAGTTGGGGGGTTATGGTTATCACTGTTTAGGGTTTTAGGGTTAACGGAACTATGTTTGTCTTACAGTGGACCTATCACACACACCGGACATAGGTCGAGCGTTGGTCTACAATTGAATCCTTCTGGTAGCATCGATCTGGTCTGTCGACTGGCTCGGCCGACATACTTCGTGCCACATAGAGCATGCATCCATCCACTGAACCGGATCGATGTTGTGTTGGTTTACATGTACATGTACAGGGACCGGAAATGCGCGTGTCAGAGATCGTACTTGCGTGTACATGCACTAATGATCCCTAACTTTCTTCATGGCATCCCATGACCCCATAGAGAATTCATGCATAATGGTTTCCATGTGGGGCAAAATTTTGAATGTTTTTACGGTTTCGTGTGTGTGTGTGGGTGGGGGGGTTAGGGTTATCAGGGTTTAGGGTTTAGGGGGTTTTGGTTTTTTGGGTTTACGGTTTAGGGTTGGTTTGCAATGGATTCCATCCGGTACCATCGATCCGTTCCATCCACTGGCTGGGCCGACAACCTTCGTGCCACATTGTTCACATTGTCCAATTAACACTTTGTATAGATTTTTTGGGGAAAAAATGAGCAAAATAATGAAACTAATCTGAACGTAACGTTTGGCATGTATCAAACCAAGTAGCCGCTATTCCTAACAAAACCCAGTTAACAACTAATTGCGCCAAACATATCTCGTAATTACCAACGAAAATGGGTTGACAATTATTTCTGGAAATTCTTGGAATGAATTTATTGCTCTTCCTTTTTTAGAGAACAATAAGTTTGAATGGTGGGCCGCGGGTTGGCACGGGCACGGCGATGGCTCGGGCTTGTGTGATATGTGGTTGGACCTGCGGTCAGTCCACATGTTTTGGAAGCCCCGAAAAGATCGCGCTCGTTAAAAAAACTTGCATCGAAGCGCATTACTTCAAAATAACTAATTAACCCTACAATCACGGATATATACCTTCCCATTCTACCGCATCTCTACCCTATCCTAACCACCCCAATCTACCTTATTTCTCCTCACATAGCCATCGCCGGGATCGCGCCATCGCTTCTCAAGCGACCACGCCGACGCTGGATTAAAAAGGTCTCCTCCACGGCTCGTCTCATCTTCGATTGCAGTGCTGATTATTTTTTCCATTGATTCGACCAAGAAGTCATTTCCGAAGAGATTAGAAAATCCAGCTTTTGCCATAGTTGAGTAGTTCTGGTGTAATTCGAGTACAGGATGTCATGCAAGAGCTTATTGATTGATAGTTTGTAGTAGTTGATCGTACGAACTGATTATGAATATTTTTTCACGGTCATATTGTTTCGAATTAGTTGGATGAGGTTGTGGATACAGTTTTCATACTATGGGTATATGTGTTGCTGTAGGGACCATGGTCTCAGAGGCGCATAACAACCGTGCGGAGTACGACAAGTCTTTGCATGAAGTGCGCCAGGAGATCGACTTTAAGGTGTAAAAGGATCGCGCTGAGGTAGATAAGAAACTGAAAAAAGAACGTTCATACGTGGACAGGATGATAAAGGAGGAGCGTGAGGAGTTTTCCCGTAAGATGGCGAAGATGCGTCTTGAGATTGAAGAAAAGTATATGCGGGACTGTGAGTACATGGAAAAAAAGTTTGTCCTTGGCAACAAGGAAATGCATCAAACGTTGCAGAAGGACCGGAAGCTTGTGGACAGTATTATACAGACAGAGCGAGTCAGGATGGATGCCTATGTGTTGCAGGCACGTGCGGATATGGACAGTAAGCTGCTATAGGAGCGGTCGGACATGGATTATAAGGCCATGCTGGAGAAGGTCCGCTTGGAAGGACATATGTTAGAAGACCGTGCGATCTCACGGCCACCCCGACAACATGTCTTCAATTATTCACCCCCTGTAAGTATCTGCACCGATTTTATATATTAAGGACCTACGTATTCTATGATACAAACATCTTCAATTTGTGGCAACCTTATGTCGGCGATTGTATGTAGGCTAAGCATCATGAGACGGCATAGTCGCCATTCACTCGAGACATTGCGATAGAGTCACCCGTTCAATGCCACATCAGTCCACCCCAACAACATATCGTCAATTCTCCCCTTGTAAGTACCTCGCAACGATGCATACCCAAGATATGGTATGACCTTTCAAAACTTGTGTGTAAACCCACTGTCAACGTTTCACACGCAGTATAAGAAACCTGTGATGGCAGAGTCCCCAGTCACACCTCATGAAGGATATATTCCACATAACAAGGTGACAAGGTTTGAGATGGCACAATCCCCAGTCACTCCACATGAAGGATACATTCCACAAAAGCAGGTAACAACGCCGCAATGTTGCTATGCACATAAAATATTATGTTTTCCCCTTTACTCATTGAATGTATTAACTCTGATGTGAGATACTAGGTGTTGGTCATGGAATTTTTTGTTAGTAGGGATGATGAGATGTCACATGTCCCGAGAGCATACTTTGATGAACACCCGGCAGAAGTCAAAATTTTTGAACCCGCCAAAGTGACCTACGATCTCATTATGAGTGGAATCAGAGATTCTTTTGGTTGCAAAATGGGAGCAGAACTGTACTACTTCTTAGCCGGTTCTGCATGGAAGCTTCCAGAAGGAATGTTCTTGATTGCAGGACCAGATGATGTAGAAAAAATGCTTTCTGATCTGAATGGCAGCAAGACATGTCACCTGTACATTGTGTACAATAGAACTACGGGTTGTTTTCCCGAGGATGACATTGATCCAGAGGTTGAAATTTTAAATGTTACATGCATCTAGTTTATGGCTACGTCTTTTTTGAGTTCTTCCTAATAAAATTCCTATGGTTTTCTACAGGAAGTGAGAATCCAAGAAATGAAGGGTCTTGCTAGAGAGTTAGCGGATAAAGACCAAGAACAACTTCAGTTGTATGGTTACATTGATGTTAAAGAGAAAAAGATTGAAGCACATGGGTCGTTGCCAAGCCCGACGCAATCTCCAACGACGCAACGCAAGAGGTCACTGGATTTTGGCAGTGCAGAAGACCATATGGAGTAGGCTCAATTGTTTTCGGAGTCGAAAACAATTCTAAAAAAGCCCAACTACTCTAAAACTTGTAATATAGTACTAGCACCTAGGACTACAAGACCAGTTTAAGCTTCAAACCAGGATTATTTTGTTGCAAACAAACATTTTTTTTGTTTCACACTATGTTCGCAATTATGGTACAATTTATTCATGAGACAGTTCTTTGAACAACAATGCATGTGTTTTATGATCAATCATACAGTTGTTTCTGAGTTGTTTGTGAGATGGCATTGCATCTAAAGAAGTTTCCATCTATAAAACTTGTAAAAAATCATTTATGTTGTCTTTGTTGAAACTGTTTTTTCGTGCCTTTCATCTACACGTGTGCATAATCATTATAGCCTACAAAACCATACAACGTCGAAAAACAATTTCCAGTTAACCAACGACATATCAAATAAACGGGTAGAAATCATAACAAAGTACTAGACATTACAGAACGGAACAGAACCCACAACCAACATAAAAAACAACCCACCAAATGGCCAACACAGGCCACAACAACTCTGAACTCCGAGGGGCAACAAAGCCCAGAGCAAATAAGTCTTACACAAACCAATACATCAACAGCAAAATAGCTACCATCTAGAAGAAACAAGAAGACTGAGAACCGCAGCAGCAGCAGTGTGAAGATGTCACAGCCGTTCATCCGGGAAGCCTCGCCACGTTGATCCGCCACCCTTGCCCAACTGTATACACCTCATTTGCTGCCCGTTCTAGGACTCTTGCTCCCAGCTACAACATTTTTCTTCATGGCTCCTTTATCTACAAGATGGACCAATCAACCAACCATCCCCTTCCACCCTTTTTTCTTTTTACTATCATCTCTCAATCATAACATTGTTCCCCTTTTTCTTCCCAATTCTAGTATCATCTACCTAAATCGAAGTAGTACATACCAAGTATTTTGGGTTTGGAAACATACCTAAAGAGAAAACAGAGGGCTCCCTCACCTTCACCTCCTCGGAGCCTTCACCGGCCATTAACCAAAAACGGCTACCAGCCGGCGAGCGTCCTACTGGCGGCGGGAGAGGGCAAGGAGGCGAGGCGAGCGCCTCGGGAAGCGAGGGGAGCAGCGGGGAAGCGTGGTTGGAGTCGCTGGCGTCCTGGCCCTGCATCTTGGAGTCACAGCCAGCACTTCGTCCTCCTCGATTTCGATTGGGAGCCATCTGGATCCAGGAGACGGAATCCCCATCACCACCGCCTGCGGCTGCGCCGGTGGCGGCGCCCGCGGCTGGATCAGGCGGTAGCAGAACACCTTCCAGTTCTCCCTCTGCTCTGGATCCAGAGACTTCGCCTCCAGCATCGCCCAGAGGAGGACCCCCATCGCCGGCTGGCGCTCGTAGTTGGGGAAGCAGCGGAGGATTTCTTCTCCCCTGAGCTTGTCTCTCACCATTTCCGACGCGTCGTTGAGGGCCTTCGACGTCGGGAACCAACCGTTGAGCTACTGAAGCCTCCCCATCAGCACTTCGTCGCCGGCGGCGAGAGCCCACATCTGCTGCTCGCGCGTCGTCATCAAACCCGAGATTTCGCACGCAGTCGCATTGGAATCGCGTATCACGCGAGAGGCGTGCGTCGCACAGGAGCGCGTCGCACGGGAGCTTGTTTTCGGGTAGAATCGTAACATAGTTCGGATAGATAAAGTTCACGTCCGCCACCCGCGCATGCAAACCCACGTCGCCGCCATTCCCATGCATGCATGTGTCAGGCGCAAACAACGAGATGGCCCAACGGTCCATCCAGCGACCCAGCGGGTGAGGCTGGTGTGGGACGGCCCATCTGAATTAGGCCCATCCGAATTAGGCCATTAGAACCCTCCCCCCACTCCACCTGTTCCCCTCACACTGTGGCCTCCCTCCCTCCCTCCACCGTCCATGCGCCCCACGAACGGGATCGGCCCAGCGCGCGCCGCCCGCTCCTCTCCTCCTCCCTCCGACGAGCGAGGGCCTCCTCCGGCCCCTGCACCAGCCGGCAGGCGCCATTCCGACGACCCCCCTTGGGCTCCGCTGCTGGATCCATCTCCTCAACCACCATAGGACAACGCAGGTACCCCAGTTTCTGTTCATGTCTCAATGGTATCCATGCTGATAATGCTAGGTAGATCGATTGAGTGTAGCAATTGTGTGCCACCAATCCACTTTTCTGGAAAATACTTGCTAGAAAACCATCTGAAACTTGTGATGCTTGCTACTGTATAATATAGGAGTTTTCCAAGTTCTGTTATGATGGCACTATTGGACACATATAGTAGAGTAACGTTTTTAGTTGTTATACTTTCAGTTACCATCACTGCTTGGGGAAGGCCGAATTGGATGCATTCAGGTCTGCAGTTGATAGTATATCATCATAATGTAGGTGCTGTGTTGTGTGATTCTTCATGCTGAGAACTTCAACTTTTTCAGTTATTGCACTTCTGGAGGTTTTGTGGGAGTGGTTATGTGTCATGCATGTCTCTGCTAGGATTAGACAGTTATAGTGAAAGGCTTCTGTATAAAAAAACTACTAAATGATCACAAAAACTTCTAGACAACATTCTGTATGATCTGACCAAAACTTGAACTAAATGATCACCAAAACTTGAAGGATTTTGCATCACATCACAACCATAAGTGTTCTGCATTAGCATCATAACAATCACATAACTACATAACAAAAGCAAACTTGTTCATCATTAGAAAAGCAAACTTGTTCAACATAACAAAAGCTAACTTTTTCATCATTACAAAAGCAAAGTTGTTCAACATAACTAAAGCAAACTTGTTCAATCACTAACTACAAACTGAGACACATAATACCACAAACAACTCAATATCCCCAGTAGTAGGGGTCATCCCAATGATCCTCCGCCTCTTGCCATTGCTTCAAACCTTCTGTGATGGTTTCGATTTTCTTCCATGCCTCGTAGGTGACGTACGCATCTTTCGCTGCGTACTCGATGAGGTTGTTTGGCAGTGGGCTGTCCCCCCATAGTTTGTGGTCCAATTTCTTGTTGATCTTCTACTTCATTTCCTTGTAGGATGGGTGCATGAGGCTGGCTGCAAATTCAGCCAAAGCCTGCCACTTCTTTACATTGTTTGGAACTCTCCATTTGCGCTGCATGTCGACGTACTTGTCAGGGTTGATCTCCAAACTAGACAACTTCAGCTTCTCCTTGTCACCTCCAATGGAGAAGCCAACAAAGGTGTACAGCTTCTTCTCCTGCAAGAGCGGCCGGAGTTCCTTGGGCCTGCATCAAATTAATCTGGTGCATCAAATTCATCTACTTCAAAAACTTCAGAAACTACTAATTAGACAGAAACTTCAGAACTAGTATTGCATCTGCTTTAGAACTAGTATTGCATCTACTTCAGAACTTCAGAACTATTGCATCTACTTGAGAAACTTCAGAAACTTCAGAAACTACTAATTAGACAGAAACTTTAGAACTTCAGAACTAGTATTGCATCTACTTCAGAACTTCAGAACTAATACATCTACTTCAGAAACTTCAGAAACTACTAATTAGACAAAAATTTTAGAACTTCAGAACTAGTATTGCATCTACTTCAGAACTTCAGAACTATTGCGTCTACTTCAGAAACTTCAGAAACTTCAGAAACTACTAATTAGACAGAAACTTCAGAACTTCAGAAACTTCAAAACTTCAGAACTAGTATTGCATCTACTTCAGAACGTCAGAACTATTGCATCTACTTCAGAAACTTCAGAAACTACTAATTAGACAGAAACGTCAGAACTTCAGAAACTTCAGAACTGGATGTTTTTACCATTTGGTTGCCGCGGTGATGTGGTATACCAGGACGAGATCCTCCATGCATAACTGCAAAACTGCAGCCATTTGCGAAGGTTCGTCTTCCCTGGTATACTCGACATCAACGCCGATCGACCGAGAAAGCATGCCGCCGAGCCTCCTCCTGATCTCGCGGATCCTCTTGTCGGCTTCGTCTGGATTGCTGGTGCATACGACATCTAGCTTCTCCTTCTTCAGGTGGATATCAACCATGAGCGGCGCGGTGTAGTCCTGCTTCTGCCCGGGGACCGGAACGTCGTCGTCGACCACCAGCGGCTCCTTGCCAGACGCCTCACCTAGGTGATTCTTGGCAGACGGAGGGGAGTTTCTCCACGATGCCTCCGCCATTCTCTTGGGAGACGGAGGGGAGTTGCTCCATGATTCCTCCGCCATTGCCCTCCTGGCCAGCGATGGTGGAGGTAGAGGGGAGTTGCTTGATGGTGGAGGCAGAGGGAGGCAGAGGGAGGAAGATGGAGCGGCAATGGAATGAGGAGGGAGGCATAGGGAGGAAGATGTAGCGGCAATGGAATAGGAGGGGAGTTACCTGCGTCGTGTGGAGTTGCCAGTGGAGGGGAGACGTGGGGAGTTGCCTGTTGGGGAACGTAGTAATTTCAAAATTTTCCTACGCACACGCAAGATCATGGTGATGCATAGCAACGAGAGGGGAGAGTATGATCTGCGTACCCTTGTAGATCGATAGCGGAAGCGTTATGACAACGTGGTTGATGTAGTCGTACATCTTCACGGCCCGACCGATCAAGCACCGAAACTACAGCACCTCCGAGTTTTAGCACACGTTCAGCTCGATGACGATCCCCGGACTCCGATCCAGCAAAGTGTCGGGGAAGAGTTCCGTCAGCACGACGGCGTGGTGACGATCTTGATGTACTACTGTCGCAGGGCTTCTCCTAAGCACCGCTACAATGTTATCGAGGACTATGGTGGCAGGGGGCGCCGCACACGGCTAAGAATATGATCACCTGGATCAACTTGTGTTCATGGGGTGCCCCTTGCCTCAGTATATAAAGGATGGAGGAGGAGGAGGCCGGCCAAGGCAATTGGTGCGACCAGGATGCAGAGTCCTACTAGGACTCCAAGTCCTAGTAGGAGTCCACCAAGAGGGGAGGAAGGGAGAAGGATGTGGAGGAGAAGGAAAGGTGGCCGGCCCCCTTTTCCCTAGTCCAATTCGGACCAGAGGGGAGGGGGGGCGCAGCAGCCCCTTGGCCCTTTCTCCTCTTCCCACTAAAGCCCATCAAGGCCCATTGCTTCTCCCGTAACTACCCGGTACTCCGAAAAATACCCGAATCACTCGGAACCTTTCCGATGTCCGAATATAGTCGTCCAATATATCGATCTTTATGTCTCGACCATTTCGAGACTCCTCGTCATGTCCCCGATCTCATCCGGGACTTCGAACTCCTTCGGTACATCAAAACTCATAAACTCATAATATAAATGTCATCGAGACCTTAAGCGTGCGGACCCTACGGGTTCGAGAACAATGTAGACATGACCGAGACACGTCTCCGGTCAATAACCAATAGCGGGACCTGGATGCCCATATTGGCTCCTACATATTCTACGAAGATCTTTATCGGTCAGACCGCATAAAAACATACGTTGTTCCCTTTGTCATCGGTATGTTACTTGCCCGAGATTCGATCGTCGGTATCCAATACCTAGTTCAATCTCGTTACTGGCAAGTCTCTTTACTCGTTCCGTAATACATCTTCTCACAACTAACACATTAGTTGCAATGCTTGCAAGGCTTATGTGATGTGTATTACCGAGAGGGCCCAGAGATACCTCTCCGTCAAATGGAGTGACAAATCCTAATCTCGAAATACGCCAACCCAACATGTACCTTTGGAGACACCTGTAGAGCTCCTTTATAATCACCCAGTTATGTTGTGACGTTTGGTAGCACACAAAGTGTTCCTCCGGTAAACGGGAGTTGCATAATCTCATAGTCATAGGAACATGTATAAGTCATGAAGAAAGCAATAGCAACATACTAAACGATCGGGTGCTAAGCTAATGGAATGGGTCATGTCAATCAGATCATTCAACTAATGATGTGATCCCGTTAATCAAATAACAACTCTTTGTCCATGGTTAGGAAACATAACCATCTTTGATTAACGAGCTAGTCAAGTAGAGGCATACTAGTGACACTCTGTTTGTCTATGTATTCACACATGTATTATGTTTCCGGTTAATACAATTCTAGCATGAATAATAAACATTTATCATGATATAAGGAAATAAATAATAACTTTATTATTGCCTCTAGGGCATATTTCCTTCAGTCTCCCACTTGCACTAGAGTCAATAATCTAGTTCACATTGCCATGTGATTTAACAGCAATAGTTCACATCACCATGTGATTAACACCCATAGTTCACATCGATATGTGATCAACACCCAAAGGGTTTACTAGAGTCAGTAATCAAGTTCACATCACTATGTGATTAACACCCAAAGAGTACTAAGGGGTGATCATGTTTTGCTTGTGAGATAATTTTAGTCAATGGGTCTGTCACATTCAGATCCGTAAGTATTTTGCAAATTTCTATGTCAACAATGCTCTGCATGGAGCTACTCTAACTAATTGCTCCCACTTTCAATATGTATCTAGATTGAGACTTAGAGTCATCCAGATCAGTGTCAAAACTTGCATCGACGTAGCGCTTTACGGCGAACCTTTTTGTCACCTCCATAATCGAGAAACATATCCTTATTCCACTAAGGATAATTTTGACCGCTGTCCAGTGATCTACTTCTAGATCACTATTGTACTTCCCTTGCCAAAATCAGTGTAGGGTATACAATAGATCTGGTACACAGCATGGCATACTTTATAGAACCTATGGCTGAGGCATAGGGAATGACTTTCATTTTCTCTCTATCTTCTGCCGTGGTCGGGTTTTGAGTCTTACTCAACTTCACACCTTGCAACACAGGCAAGAACTCCTTCTTTGACTGTTCCATTTTGAACTACTTCAGAATCTTGTCAAGGTATGTACTTATTGAAAAAACTTATCAAGCGTCTTGATCTATCTCTATAGATCTTGATGCTCAATATGTAAGCAGCTTCACCGAGGTCTTTCTTTGAAAAACTCCTTTCAAATATTCCTTTATGCTTTGCAGAATAATTCTACATTATCTCCGATCAAAAATATGTCTTTCACACATACTTATCAGAAATGTTGTAGTGCTCCCACTCACTTTCTTGTAAATACAGGCTTCACTGCGAGTCTGTATAAAACTATATGCTTTGATCAACTTATCAAAACGTATATTCCAACTCCGAGATGCTTGCACCAGTCCATAGATGGATCGCTGGAGCTTGCATATTTTGTTAGCACCTTTAGGATTGACAAAACCTTCTAGTTGCATCATATACAACTCTTCTTTAATAAATTCATTAAGGAATGCAGTTTTGTTTATCCATTTGCCAGATTTCATGAAATGCGGCAATTGCTAACATGATTCGGACAGACTTAAGCATAGATACGAGAGAGAAACTCTCATCGTAGTCAACACCTTGAACTTGTCGAAAACCTTTTGCGACAATTCTAGCTTTGTAGATAGTAACACTACTATCAACGTCCGTCTTCCTCTTGAAGATCCATTTATTTTCTATGGCTTGCCGGTCATCGGGCAAGTCAACCAAAGTCCACACTTTGTTCTCATATATGGATCCCATCTCAGATTTCATGGCCTCAAACCATTTCGCGGAATCTGGGCTCATCATCGCTTCCTTATAGTTCGCAAGTTCGTCATGGTCTAGTAACATGACTTCCAGAACAGGATTACCGTACCACTCTGGTGCGGATCTCACTCTGGTTTACCTACGAGATTCGGTAGTAACTTGATCTGAAGTTACATGATCATCATCATTAGCTTCCTCACTAATTGGTGTAGTAGTCACAAGAACAGATTTCTGTGATGAACTACTTTCCAATAAGGGAGAAGGTACAATTACCTTATCAAGTTTTCTACTTTCCTCCCACTCACTTCCTTCGAGAGAAACTCCTTCTCTAGAAAGTTCCCAAATTTAGCAACAAAAGTCTTGCCTTCGGATCTGTGATAGAAGGTGTACCCAACAGTAACTTTTGGGTATCCTATGAAGAAACACTTTTCCGATTTGGGTTTGAGCTTATCAGGATGAAACTTTTTCACATAAGCATTGCAACCCCAAACTTTGAGAAACGACAACTTTGGTTTCTTGCCAAACCACAGTTCATACGGTGTCGTCTCAACAGATTTAGATGGTACCCTTTTAACATGAATGCAGCTGTCTCTAATGCATAACCCCAAAACGATAGTGGTAGATCGGTAAGAGACATCATAGATTGCACTATATCCAATAAAGTACGGTTATGACGTTCGGACACACCATTATGCTGTGGTGTTCCATGTGGCATGAGTTTGTGAAACTATTCCACATTGTTTTAATTGAAGACCAAACTCGTAACTCAAATATTTGTCTCCGCGATCAGATCGTAGAAACTTTATTTTCTTGTCACGATGATTTTCCACTTCACTCTGAAATTCTTTGAACTTTTCAAATGTTTCAAACTTATGTTTCATCAAGTAGATATACCCATATCTGCTCAAATCATCTGTGAAGTTCAAAAAATAACGATACTTGTCGCGAGCCTTAACACTCATCGGACCGCATACATAAGTATGTATTATTTCCAATAAGTCAGTTGCTCGCTCCGGAGAATGGAGTCTTAGTCATCTTGCCCATGAGGCATGGTTCGCAAGCATCAAGTGATTCCAAAATCCCATCAGCATGGAGTTTCTTCATGCGCTTTACACCAATATGACCTAAACGGTAGTGCCACAAATAAGTTGCACTATCATTATTAACTTTGCATCTTTTGGTTTCAATATTATGATTATGTGTATCACTACGATCGAGATCCAATGAACTATTTTCATTGGGTGTGTAACCATATAAGGTTTTATTCATGTAAACAGAACAACAATTTATTCTCTTACTTAAATGAATAACCGTATTACAATAAATATGATCAAATCATATTCATGCTCAACGCAAACACCAAATAACACTTATTTAGGTTCAACACTAATCCCAAAATTATAGGGAGTGTGCGATGATGATCATATCAATCTCGGAACCACTTCCAACACACATCGTCACTTCACCCTTAACTAGTCTCTGTTTATTCTGCAACTCCCGTTTCGAGTTATTAATCTTAGCAACTGAACTAGTATCAAATACTGAGGGGTTGCTATAAACACTAGTAAAGTACACATCAATAACATGTATATCAAATATACTTATGTTCACTTTGCCATCCTTCTTATCCGCCAATCACTTGGGGTAGTTCTGCTTCCAGTGACCAGTCCCTTTGCAGTAGAAGCACTTAGTCTCAGGCTTAGGATCAGACTTGGGCTTCTTCACTTGATCAGCAACTTGCTTGCCGTTCTTCTTCAAGTTCGCCTTCTTCCCTTTGCCCTTTTCTTCAAACTAGTGGTCTTGTCAACCATCAACACTTGATGTTTTTTCTTGGTTTCTACCTTCGTTGATTTCAGCATCACGAAGAGCTTGGGAGTTGTTTCCGTTATCCCTTGCATATCATAGTTCATCACGAAGTTCTACTAACTTGGTAATGGTGACTAGAGAATTCTGTCAATCACTATCTTATCTGGAAGATTAACTCCCACTTGATTCAAGCGATTGTAGTACCCAGACAATCTGAGCACATGCTCACTAATTGAGCGATTCTCCTCCATCTTTTAGCTATAGAACTTGTTGGAGACTTCATATCTCTCAACTCGGGTATTTGCTTGAAATATTAACTTCAACTCCTGGAACATCTCATATGGTTCATGACGTTCAAAACGTCTTTGAAGTCCCGATTCTAAGCTGTTAAGCATGGTGCACTAAACTATCAAGTAGTCATCATATTGAGCTAGCCAAACGTTCATAACGTCTGCATCTACTCCTGCAATAGGCCCGTCACCTAGCGGTGCATCAAGGACATAATTCTTCTGTGCAGCAATGAGGATAAACCTCAGATCATGGATCCAATCCACATCATTGCTACTAACATCTTTCAACACAATTTTCTCTAGGAACATATCAAAATAAACACAGGGAAGCAACAACGCGAGCTATTGATCTACAACACAGATATGCTAATACTACCAGGACTAAGTTCATGATAAATTAAAGTTCAATTAATCATATTACTTAAGAACTCCCACTTAGATATACATCCCTCTAATCCTCTAAGTAATCACGTGATCCAAATCAACTGAACCATGTCCGATCATCACGTGAGATGGAGTAGTTTCGTTGGTGAACATCACTATATTGATCATATCTACTATATGATTCACGCTTGACCTTTCGGTCTCCGTGTTCCGAGGCCATACCTATATATGCTTGGCTCGTCAAGTATAACCTGAGTATTCCGCGTGTGCAACTGTTTTGCACCCGTTGTATTTGAATGTAGAGCCTATCACACCCGATCATCACGTGGTGTCTCAGCACGAAGAACTTTCGCAACGGTGCATACTCAAGGAGAACACTTCTTGATAATTTAGTGAGAGATCATATTATAATGCTACCGTCAATCAAAGCAAGATAAGATGCATAAAAGATAAACATCACATGCAATCAATATAAGTGATATGATATGGCCACCATCATCTTGTGCTTGTGATCTCCATCTTCGAAGCACCGTCATGATCACCATCGTCACCGGCGCGACACCTTGATCTCCATCGTAGCATCGTTGTCGTCTTGCCAATTTTAAGCTTCCATGACTATCGCTACCACTTAGTGATAAAGTAAAGCATTACATCGCGATTGTATTGCATACAATAAAGCGACAACCATATGGCTCCAGCCAGTTGCCGATAACCCGGTTACAAAACACGATCATCTCATATAATAAAATCAGCATCATGTCTTGACCATATCACATCACAACATGCCCTGCAAAAACAAGTTAGACGTCCTCTACTTTGTTTGTTGCAAGTTTTACGTGGCTGCTACGGGCTTAAGCAAGAACCAATCTTACCTACGCATCAAAACCACAACGATAGTTTGTCAAGTTGATGCCGTTTTAACCTTCGCAAGGACCGGGCGTAGCCACGCTCGGTTCAACTAAAGTTGGAGAAACAGTCACCCGCAAGCCACCTATGTGCAAAGCACGTCGGGAGAACCGGTCTCGCGTAAGCATACACGTAATGTCGGTCCGGGCCGCTTCATCCAACAATACCGCCGAACCAAAGTATGACATGCTGGTAGGCAGTATGACTTATATCGCCCACAACTCACTTGTGTTCTACTCGTGCATATATCATCAAACCATAAAACCTAGGCTCGGATGCCACTGTTGGGGAACGTAGTAATTTCAAAACTTTCCTACGCACACGCAAGATCATGGTGATGCATAGCAACGAGAGGGGAGAGTATGATCTACGTACCCTTGTAGATCGATAGCGGAAGCGTTATGACAACGCGGTTGATGTAGTCGTACGTCTTCACGGCCTGACCGATCAAGCACCGAAACTACGGCACCTCCGAGTTTTAGCACACGTTCAGCTCGATGACGATCCCCGGACTCCGATCCAGAAAAGTGTCGGGGAAGAGTTCCGTCAGCACGACGGCGTGGTGACGATCTTGATGTACTACTGTCGCAGGGCTTCTCCTAAGCACCGCTACAATGTTATCGAGGACTATGGTGGCAGGGGGCGCCGCACACGGCTAAGAATATGATCACCTGGATCAACTTGTGTTCATGGGGTGCCCCTTGCCTCAGTATATAAAGGATGGAGGAGGAGGAGGCCGGCCAAGGCAATTGGTGCGGCAAGGATGTGGAGTCCTATTAGGACTCCAAGTCCTAGTAGGAGTCCACCAAGAGGGGAGGAAGGGAGAAGGAAGTGGAGGAGAAGGAGAGGTGGCCGGCCCCCTTTTCCCTAGTCCAATTCGGACTAGAGGGGAGGGGGGCGCAGCAGCCCCTTGGCCCTTTCTCCTCTTCCCACTAAAGCCCATCAAGGCCCATTGCTTCTCCCGTAACTACCCGGTACTCCGAAAAATACCCGAATCACTCGGAACCTTTCCGATGTCCGAATATAGTCGTCCAATATATCGATCTTTACGTCTCGACCATTTCGAGACTCCTCGTCATGTCCCCTATCTCACCCGGGACTTCGAACTCCTTCGGTACATCAAAACTCATAAACTCATAATATAAATGTCATCGAAACCTTAAGCGTGCGGACCCTACGGGTTCGAGAACAATGTAGACATGACCGAGACACGTCTCCGGTCAATAACCAATAGCGGGACCTGGATGCCCATATTGGCTCCTACATATTCTATGAAGATCTTTATCGGTCAGACCGCATAACAACATACGTTGTTCCCTTTATCATCGGTATGTTACTTGCTCGAGATTCGATCGTCGGTATCCAATACCTAGTTCAATCTCGTTACCGGCAAGTCTCTTTACTCGTTCCGTAATACATCTTCTCACAACTAACACATTAGTTGCAATGCTTGCAAGGCTTATGTGATGTGTATTACCGAGAGGGCCCAGAGATACCTCTCCGTCAAACGGAGTGACAAATCCTAATCTTGAAATACGCCAACCCAACATGTACCTTTGGAGACACCTGTAGAGCTCCTTTATAATCACCCAGTTACGTTGTGACGTTTGGTAGCACACAAAGTGTTCCTCTGGTAAACGGGAGTTGCATAATCTCATAGTCATAGGAACATGTATAAGTCATGAAGAAAGCAATAGCAACATACTAAACGATCGGGTGCTAAGCTAATGGAATGGGTCATATCAGATCATTCAACTAATGATGTGATCCCATTAATCAAATAACAACTCTTTGTCCATGGTTAGGAAACACAACCATCTTTGATTAACGAGCTAGTCAAGTAGAGGCATACTAGGGACACTCTGTTTGTCTATTTATTCACACATGTATTATGTTTCCCGTTAATACAATTCTAGCATGAATAATAAACATTTATCATGATATAAGGAAATAAATAATAACTTTATTATTGCCTCTAGGGCATATTTCCTTCATTGCCAGTGGAGGGGAGACGTGGGGAGTTGCCTCGAAAACTCAAACGTCCTGCCCTTTGGCCCTCGAAAAATCTAGAGGGGAGACGTTGGCCCTTTGGTTTGTCCTGTTTCTGAAACAAAACAAAAAAATAACAGCCATATTTTTCTCTAAAATTAATGATCACTACAACCATATCAAGAGATCAAAAATGGCACCAAAACAGTCACTGCAGCCATCCAAAATGGCACCAAAACAGCACCAAAACAACATCAGCCAAACAGCAAAAAATGCCACCAAAATTGCACCGAAGTATCAGCCAAAATGGCACCAGAGTTTTAATGCATTGTATCTTCGCCATCAGCCAAAATGGCACCAGATTTTGCATTGTATCTTCACCATCTGCCTCTTCATCACCAAAGTCTCATGCATTTTGCTACCTGGAGAGAATTGTAGTAGAAAAAATACATCAGATCACATCAGGATCTCCCGCCCCGTAACATATGATTTCTTAGATTTTGATCGTTCTATTTTTTCTAACATTCCGTGTTCTGTGTAGTGAGATAGACACAACGCTACAAATGCAGGCTGACAACGCCCGCGATTTCATGACCATCACGACAGACGGCGGCTTCATCCACGCTCCGGTCCCATGAGTCGAGTCGAAAGTAGTGATGCTATATGTAGTTCTGAAACATTGATTGGCTCATGTTGTAATTAAACTTTAATGAATTGTATGTCTCTTTGGTTTGGACGGTCGTTCAACTTAGATGTGATCGATGCTATTTATTAGTAGGACCATGAATCGTGCTATTAATGTCTTGCTTTTCTCTTTCAATCCTTTTGTTGCATACTTATATATTGCTTATGTATTGTCTATTGTTTGGCTTGTGCATAGAGATGCTGTCGTATGTCGTGTACAAGGGTAAGATTCCCGGAGTCTACGACGACTGGGAGGAGTGTCGGAGACAGGTTCACCGTTTCAGCGGTAACAGTTACAAAGGGTACACCACTAGGGCGGAGGCGGAATCTAGATACGCCCGCTATCTAGCGGGAGAGACGAGGGAGCGTTGGAGGAACCGGATGAAGACCAGTTTCATCGCGATGATGCTCATCGTGATGACTGCAACTCTCTTCTATGTGATGGTAGTTTAGATGATCGATATCGACTTGTAATGTGAAGACAAACTCGCTACTCGCGGTCTCGAGACTTGTAATGTTCTATCTTTGTTCGGTCTTTTGAATTCGGAGACTAATATGATGAATTGTATTTGGAGACTAATCTTCTTTTGTATTTGATGAATGTGCTGTTGCTGTGTGCTGCTGTATATATTCTGTCCAATAATATATTTTGTAACCTGTGAAAATATCAGAAATGTGCATTTTTAAAACCACCTCCAAATCACCTCAGTTTTGGCACACATGATCTCTTCCACAAACAAAACTAGGTTTCCAAGTTTTTGTATTTTTTTGAATTTTTTTGAATTTATAATGCCCTCTAGACTGACTGCTGAAAACATCGGTCTATGCCTCAAGGGGGCATTGTAAAATAATTTTTTTCAAAACTTTCATTCATACACATGTTTGGCACATGTGGGTCACCATGTACAAGAAAATTTGGGTGATTTGTAGGTGGTGCAAAAATTCACCTTTTTTCAAAAACTGGCTTAAGTTTAGACCGAATGGTCCCTCCGGAATGCGGGCATTTTTTCGACCACCTCCAAATCACCTCAGTTTTGGCACACATAATCTCTTCCACAAACAAAACTAGGTTTCCAAGTTTTTGTATTTTTCTGAAATTTTTTTAAATTATAATGCCCTCTAGATTGACTGCAGAAAACATCGGTCTATGCCTCAAGGGGGCATTGTAAAATAATTTTTTCAAAACTTTATTTCATACACATGTTTGGCACATGTGGGTTACCATGTACAAAAAAATTTGGGTGATTTGGAGGTGGTGGAAAAATTCACCTTTTTTCAAAAACTGGCTTAAGTTTAGACCGAATGGTCCCTCCGGAATGCGGGAATTTTTTTGACCACCTCCAAATCACCTCAGTTTTGGCACACATGATCTCTTCCACAAACAAAACTAGGTTTCCAAGTTTTTGTATTTTTTTTAATCTTTTTTGAATTTATAATGCCCTCTAGACTAACTGCTGAAAACATCGGTCTATGCCTTAAGGGGGCATTGTAAAATAATTTTTTTCAAAATTTTATTTCATACACATGTTTGGCACATGTGGGTCACCATGTACAAGAAAATTTGGGTGATTTGGAGGTGGTGGAAAAATTCACCTTTTTTCAAAAACTGGCTTAAGTTAGACCAAATGGTCCCTCGAGATCCTACACAGAAGAATACAATAAATCACATGGACATCAATTATGAGTAAAACACATGCAAAGAAAATATGAACATATTTCGTACCTCTAGCAATTTAGCGCATTTACGTCGATTGTGACCTGGTTTCTTGCAATAGCCATAGATATTCTGTGATCTTGACTTCTTTGTCTTTGCCTGCAGCCTTTTATTCTGTGCACCTCGTCCTGGCACATGCACGGGATCCAGAACCTTATCAACTTTCTGCGAGTGCGGCATCAACGGGCCAAACCTAATGCTGTTATGCTGAGCATTAGTTGACTCCTTGCTGTCAGCTTGTTCAAAACTTGATTGCTTGCCATGATGTTGTGCTTGCAAAAGCATCTTTAGACGGTGATAGTCCTCATCAGAGTGGCATGCCTTGAAACTTGCGGCGTGACTACAATTCTGCAACTCGCGGTACCTCTACAGGCTTACCGAATAGTCATACATCTGGTTTTTCTGGTAGGTGCGTATGCACATTTTGCATTCATAGTCCACCTAGTGGGAACGCAACAACCGGGCAGAATTGTTTGTTTTAAAATCCCCAATATGTAAAAAATGTGGGAACATGGTGTGCCTGCGCATTCCAGCTTACGGCAAGAACAACTAAACCTGTGCAAAAGACCTCATTGCTCTTCAATGCGCACTCCAAACTTTTTATCCATTCTTTCCTTCTTGGACACAACATAAGTGGAATCTTCTGATCCATCTAGTATCTCTCTGATCTGACATTTGCTGACAGCATCTATGCTCCATAAGACCATCTTAAAGACACTAGGTGTGAAAACTATTGCGGCGTGTTTCTCAAGCGGCGAAGCATTTTCCTCTGTAAATGGAATGGACTGCAAGGCTTCGACGTCATGGAGAGCTTTGTTAATCCGTCGCGACGCAAGGCAACGCTCATAGTGCTCTAGCATTTCAAACAACGACATCTTACCCTCAAGATGCGTATGTAGCACAGAGTTCAAGCTCTCACTCCTCTGATTGCTGCTCAATCCTAGGAAACAACGCCCCTCAAGATATGGAGCACACCACAACTTTCTCATCTGATACATCTGGTGCAGCCAAGACTCCTCACTGGTTACTTTATTCCGTTGTAAGAATTGTATCCATTTTATCTCATGCTCTTCAATGGAAGAAGTATCATAAATGAAAGATCTGAATTCCTCCTTTACGTCGTCATCATGCAGATGGCGTACAATGTTCTGCTGAATGTGCCATATACATAGTCTATGGTTTGAGTCTGGCCAGACCACCCTTATTGCTCTCTGCATTGCAAGGTCCCCATCTGTGATCACAGATATCGGATGCTTCTGTGCCATGCAATCAGAAAAGGTCCGCAACATCCACTCGTATGCCTGGCTTGTTTCATGAGAAATTATACCACGGCCAAAAATAACAGTGTTGCGGTGGTGATTCAACCCGACAAACGGCACGAATGGCAGACTGTATTTGTTGGTTCTGTATGTGCTATCAAAAACAATGACGTCTCCAAAAGCCTCGTAGTCAAGTCGCGATTGACTATCAGCCCAGAACAGTCCCTTCAGATGGCCATGCTCGTCTACCAAGTACTTGAAGAAAAAATCCACATCTCGCTCTCGCCTCGCCATCATGTGCATGATCACCGTATTAGCATCACCGGCACTGATTGTCTCCTGCTTATTAGCATGGCAGAAATTATAAATGTCCCTCTTTATGCATCCAACCTTATCAAATCCACCGTATTGAAAGCACAAAATATCCATAATACGGTATTTGCGGATCCCACATTTTTCCATGTCCGCAATGTCCGCTTTCTGCTCATCGCTAATTCGTCTGTGCGAACGCAGCAGACAAGAAAGATCCCGTGGGGCTAGAGGACGGCTGTGCTCATCGATGAAATCTTTGACAAACCACCGACCGGTTTCCTTCTGTCTTGTAATGACCAATTTAGCATTACACCCAACACGAGTTAAACTTCGTGGCCTCCTCTTTCTATCTTCCATCTTTCTTTTCATGTGCTTCTCTTCGCGAAACCCTTGACGACTACACACAATTTTCCTTAAAATTATGTATTTGTTGGATCCATCCCAGTCAACGTAGCTTTTCCTCACACTAAAACCTTTTTCAAGAGCATATTTGTTATAGAATTCATAGCCTTCAGCCTCACTATCAAACATCTTGCTGACAACATTTAGATACTCGAACATACTCTCATCACTTGCATACGCCATGTCTTCCTGCATATGACATGTGAGGGAAGCCAATCATCAACATCTTTCTGTTTATCAATGTTGAAGGTGTAAAATAGCTCATACGCAAAGACAAGTGCATGGAAAAGACTTTGCTGGTTTGACATGTGAGGGAAACCAATCATCAACGTCCAACAAGTAGTATCTCATCTTCCTTTAAACTATATTTCATGCACTATGCAAACCTAAACTGATGATGACTTTAATAAACTAAATTAAGTGAACTATGGAACCAGTATCTCATCTTCCTTTAGTATATCTCATCACAAACGTTAAGTAAGTCACTTTTTTTCTGCGGTACCAAAGGAAGTAAGCAATGCGCTCAACATCTTACTTAAACAAACATGATGCGATTAGCTCAAGAGAAACTATGCCACAATGAAGCTTTCCGTTCGTTGTTCTAGTCCGTACCCGGATCTTGTGGGGTTGAGGTTGTACAGCATGCACGGTGGAGGGGCGCAACGGCCAAGAGAACGAGCAGAACGCCAAGCCGAATTCGTACCTTAAGAATGGTACGCGCGAAGAGATGGGATCGCCCGCCGCGGTCGCCGCCGATTCAGCCGGCGCAGATCCGGCCTTCTTCTTCTTCGGTGATGGCGTGGGGGCTGGGATTGGTTGGGTGGAGGACGAGGACGATGAATTTATTCCTCTCGCCGGACAGGTCGAGGACGGAGAAGGTCAGGAGCGGCGAGCGGCGACGAATATATCGGAGGAGGATTCTGAACTGGATCGAGTAGACATGGATCTGGTCCTCAGGTGATCGGTTCAAGAAAAGATATTTCCCCCTGGACCATTATGCCCTTATCGCAATTAACATATTAAATTTAATCAATTAAAATTCCCCACAAGATCTGACGGCTAATAAAAAACAGACGTGATCAGACATGTAAGTACTGCTAAATACTCCGAGTACTAACCCAATCACCGTAAAACAGCTCAAACTTTTATGGTTCCTTCTCACCGGCAAAGTCTGAATGAGGGAAAGACTCCATGTGAGTTAGCTCAGCAAAGGCCTTCTCTGACTATGCCAATTGGAAGAGCTCATGGAGATGATCAACCGAAGAACGTCTCTAACTGACTGGCCAACATTCACCTAATTTGCTCTATATCAATTTGTCCAACCAAAAGCAGGTGGACTCTCCAGAATGCATTGAACATGCATGAGGCGACATGGATGGTATATGTGGCCACGTGGGGCAATGAAATGAGTCACTAACTGATTAAATAATTACTATGCAAAGGCTGCTGGCTCCCCGGCTGTCCTATAAATACCCGCAGAACTAACCAACAAAGATGCATCAAGCAAGAGTACCTTCAAACACAACTGTTAAAACATCTGTCCATTACCGATCAGTTCCACAAATTGCCCTGACCAGCTCATGCAAATATGGATCTTGGTACTCTGGTTATCATGGCCACCATGCCAGAGTTTTTTCCCTTTAAAAAAAATAAAAGAGTGCTACTGTCCCAGAAGCAACGGGGGCGACATCATGTGCCTCCGTCTCGGAGCTACTCATGTCATTGTTGTGGCATGCCCACATATAGCCTCTGAGGGCATCTCCAGCCGTTCGGCCTCCCAGGACGCCTAAATAGAGCGGCCTGGGGGCGTGCCGGCGCTAGTTCGGCTCCTGGGGGCGACCTAACGCCCAGTCACGCCCCCATGCGTCGGCCCCAGGATGCAGGAAATTTAAACCTGGTCGTTCCCGCTCACAAAAGATGCCGCAAATTCGGCGATCGGACGTAGTCTGGCGTTACAAAAAACAGAGTTCGCGTGCGCAATGATTCACTCGGCGGGGTCGGTTCCAGGCGTTGGCGGAGTCGGCGTGCGCGGGCTCGGCGGTGTCGGAGCTGCTTCGGTGCTGGGCTGTGTCGCCGCGGCTTCGGCAGTGCTGGGCGGCGACGTAGAGGCGTCGTTTGGGATTGGCGTCCGGGTGGTCGTGGGCGTCGTGGGCGTCGTCGGCGTTGCCGTCGGCAGCTCGTTCAGGATGAGGCCGCGCCGCACCAGGTACCACGCCTTGAGCTTCTCGTCATTGCTCTGGAGTATGTCCGCCCCGCCCATCAGAAAAGCCATGTCGGTGTTCCTCTTCTTCGCGGCGACGTTCGTCCGGAGCAGGTCGAGTTTGATGGCGTTGTTCTTCATCAGCGACGACCACCGCGCCTCGGTCTTCTCTTCGCGCAGGACGGCCCGGGAATGCGCGTCGGTGAGGCAATGCTCGATGGACTCCTGCACTCGCGCGGTTGCCGCGTCGGCGTTTTTCCCCTTCTTCGCCAACTTGTGGCCGTCCGGCCGCCCCTCTGACGCGCCCGGAGTCGGCGCGTCCGGCTTGTATGTCTCCTTGGCCTTGTCGAGGGCATGCCGGACTTCCGCCCACTTCTCGCACTTGTCAATGCGCTTGTAGACGTGGAGGTGCTTGAAGTCAGCGTCTTGGTTGTCGCCCCGAAACATGGCGAACATACGTAGCAGCTGATCCTCAACGCTGGCGCCGCTCTCCGGGCGAGCCGCGACCTCCTCGACGATTCCATGCCATTTGTTGCACGCCAACTGGACACGGCCCCAATGGTTCGCCATCGCCTTGGAGCCGCGCTGCATGTAGACGCCTTTGAAGTAGGGGTCGACGAGCTTCCGTTCGTTGAACTCGGCCTTGATGCGGTCCCAGTACGTCTCCAAGCTCTGGTTCGCGTCGGTGGTCGGGTCGAGGCAGACGACTTTCCATGCTTTGGCGAGGCATTCCTCCTCCTTGGACGTCCACTTGATGCGCGGTTCGCCTGACCTGGCCGCCAGCTTCTTCTTCTTCTGGCGCCCCTTCGCCAGAACAGGAGTCGGCTCATCCTCCTCCTCCTCCTCCTCCTCCTCCTTGGGTTCCTGCGCGTCCTCGCCGTAGACGTAGCCGAGCTCGGCCTCCATGTCGCCGCTGAGATCCACTACCTCGTTCTGGGTGGCGAACCCGGGAGAGGCGGCGGCCGCGGTCGATTCTGTCGCGATGATGTCGTCCATGTCGGCTCCCGTGTCGTCGGCGTCGCCAAGGTGCGAGAAGGGCAGAGGTCCATGGTAGAGGTGAGGCGTCGGCGTGGACGCGTAGGAGGCGGGCGGCGAGTAGTTGTATGGAGGGTACTGCACGCCGATGAAGGCGGGCGAGGGCATGCGCGTAGCGGGGTGACCATGACGGGAGGTCACGTTCGGGTTGAACCCACCGTGCGCGTCGCCGTCGGCGTAGTCGGGCGACGATGAACCCCATGGAGATCCGGCGCCTTGCTGTCCCCAGGGCGCGTACTGGGCGTGGCTGACGACGGGTGGATTCATCCCCGCTTGGTCGACCGATGAGGAAGACGCCGCCAAGCGCGCCGCGTTGTCGCGGGCCTTCTTGACGATGGCCCTGTTCCGCCTGTCGGCGGTAACTGCTTCGCGCCGCTGAACTTCCACCCTCCACTCGGCGTTCGACATGCCCGGCGGCTTCGATGGCGGCGCCCTCGGCTTCCTCTACTTCGGCTGGACCACGGCGCCAGTCGCGTTTGCCGCCGCGCGCGGCATGGTGTACTTCTTCGGCGGCATGGCGGCGACTGGAAGGCGAGTGGGAGGGGGTTTGGCGGGAGAAAGGGGGAGAATGGCGGGAGGAAGGCGAGCGAGCGGGAGAGATGCGAGGGAAAAGCGTCAACAAACGGCGGGAAAAGGCCCTCGAGTCGCCTCCAGGGCGGGCCCACGCGCCTTTTTCGCTTGCGCCGGCTCCCCAAGCGCCCCTCGGGGCGCCGGGTTCGGCCTGGGTCCGCCGGCACCAGTTTTGGCCCGAGCCGGCGAAAAACGGCCTTCTGGGGGCACGACTGGGGCCTTTTTTTTGCGCCGGCGCGGCAAAATCGCCTAGAGAGGCCCTGTTGGGGGCGCGGCTGGAGATGCCCTGAGATACTATGAAAAAAAAGAGAAGTTCACATTTCAACCTTAAACTAACCACTCAGTTTGACTTACAACCCTGAACTATGAAACCGGTTGAAATACACCCCAAACTAACTATGAGATCCAAAACTCAACCCTGGTCTTGGTTTTGTGTCGGTCAAGCTGTTTTGACCAAAGTCAACGCTGACTGGACTGCTGACTAGGCACCTAGGAAACTCTAAAAAAACTTCTCTCTCACTCCTATCTCTCTCTTTCTCCGCCGCAGCAGCGCCGCCAACTTGAAGCAGCTCGGGGGCGAGGTCAACGGCGTCGGCGCCCTTCAGCCAGCACCGGACGACAGGCTTGTCCGGATCTTCGAGGTCCATCCGAGGAGATCCCCTTCATGAGGGTTCGCCGGAGTTGACGAAGATGACAGGGCAGTGCAGTTCTCATCGGGATCGGTGTTTCCTTGGTCGTCTTCTTTCTTGGGATGCCGCGGGAGGTTCGTAGTGGCGAGGCACCCGTACAATCATGGTCGGAGGCACCGGTTTCCATCTCCTCAGGGGGCAATCTCTCGCTGGAGTTGACGCAGTGAGGCTGCGGCAGAGAGCATAGTATCCTCCCGGTCGTCATCTTCGGCGGCCCGGAACGGCTGTTCCAGCTAGAGGCTGCGGTTGGTGTTTTGTTCTTGTTTTTTTATTTCCTGGGTGCCTAGTCAGCAGTCCAGTCAGCGTTGACTTCGGTCAAAAACGCTTCATAGACACAAAACTAAGACCAAGGTTGTGTTTTGGACCTCGTGGTTAGTTCAGGGTGTATTTCGACCGGTTTCAAAGTTCAGGGTTGTAAATCAAACCGAGTAATTAGTTCGAGGATGAAATGTGGACTTCTCTCACGAAAAAATGATGAAGTTTTTGCCTCCCATCCAACCACCTTCGCCTCGGACTTATTCAGCTTCGGATACAAGGGCTCCATCTTCTCACGACACGTAGAGCAGTGGAAGAAGATGAGGCGTGTCCTCACCGCTGAGATCCTTGCCCCGTCCATGGAGCGAAAGCTGCACCACCTCCGGAAACAGGAGTACAACCACCTTGTGAGGTATATTAATAAAAATCGTTGCAGTAACATGGCATGTCCAAGCAACATTTTCTCAACATCCGTTATGTAACCCAACACTTTGTTGGTAACATGATAAGAAGGCTTGCGTTCAGTAAAAGATACTTTAGGGACCTACCAGCTTCATCCACTAGTGGGCCTGGACATGATGAGGTGGCACATGTTGCCGCTCTCTTCACGGCCATCAACCATCTCTACAACTTCTGTGTGTCCGACTACTTCCCAGCCCTCATAGGCCTTGACCTAGATGGCCATGATAAGGTTTCCAAGGACGCCTTGCAAACACTCAACCGGTTGCATGATCCCATTATAGTGGTGCGGATCCGCGAAAGGTCATCCACTCTTGAGAACTTTGGGGAAAAGAAAGAGGCCAGAAGCTTTTACGATGTCCTGGTACATCTTAAAGATGTAGAGGGACCTACAATATATTAGAGCACAAATAGCGGTTAGTATGTCATCTTAACCTCAATATAAATTTCATTCATTATTCTTCGATCCATATTACATGTATTGACCTTTTTCTCTTACGTTGTACTGATTACTTTATTTATTCTCACATCTATGGGTGTAGAAAATGATGTTTGCAGCAGTCGATAACCCATCTAATGTGGTTGAGTGGGCACTCGCTGAGATGATGAACCTGCTAGAGGCCATGTGATACGTCCATTTTGCATCATGTTTTTTTACTATTATTTAGAGTGTTTTTAATCATTGTAGCACTTTGTGGAGCAATTCTGATACCTTTTCTCTCTTTATATGCAAAGTTTACATGAAGAGTGGGATTGTTGGCAGTTGGAATTCTGGACCTGAAAAAGGTACGTCAGAGATACCTATTCTGCACATCTTCAAAGAAAAGTTATTGGATAAAAGAAGAACCAGAGGGGGCCACCCAGGTGCCCACTAGGCACCAGGTGCGCCTACCCCCCCCCCCCCCCCCCCCCCCCCCCGCGCCCTGTTGGGTAGTGGGGCCCCTGGCTAGCCTCCGGTGCCCATCTTCTGGTATATAAGCCCATTTTCCCTAGAAAAAAAGATGAGGACTTTCGGGACGGAGCGCCGCCGTCTCGAGGCGGAACTTGGGCAGGAGGACTTTTGCTCTGCGTCGGCGGCGGCATAGCGGCGAGGCGGGCACACTCCTCTTCCTCCTCCTCCTCAAGCCACAACACTTCATCGTCGCGGCGCAGCTGTTGTTACCGGCGCATCTATCGCTCGTCGTCGGCCCCCTCCTCGGTGAGCCAATGCGCTTTGCATTGCTCAAGGTGGGCCGCCTCCTCTTCCGACGTGGAGGCGTACTAGCAGGGAGGCGTGCTCAACCACTCACGGAGCTTGCTGGTCCATGAATAGGACTCCTCGCGCCAAGTGGGGGCGGCAGTGACCGCTTCCGCGTGGGCGTTGGCTCGCGCTCCGGCTCCGGCTCCGGGTCGGCCTTGGGATCGGCGAGGGGCGGCGGTGGCGACACGAACAGGAGCACATGGACAGATACTCCCGCCACAGACAAAGCAAGGGTGTGCTCTAGCCCATCCCAACTGGCATCCTCCTTGAGTCGGCTCGCCTCCGGCGTGTGCTGCAGGGCCTCCTCGAGGGCGGCTTGGTACTCCGCCTCCTCATCCCCCGGCAATACCTGTGGGGGTGGCGGTGCAGGTCATGGTCGATGTGGATGCCGCAGCGGCGCTCCTATCGTGCTCTAGCGTAAACCAGCGTCCCAGCTGGGGGAGTCTGGCGCGTAGACATGCATGGTGCGCTGCTCTGGCATAAGGAGCTCAAGCCGCCGGCGGACCACCTCGCGGACCGCGGCGTCGCCGGGATGGGGGTGCGCTGCGGGTCGAGATGCCAATCGTGCGGCAAGTTCACATACGGGTACTGCAGGGGCTGGCGGCATTCCTCGTGCCATCGCGCCTAGTGGACTGGAATGTACAACTGCTCTTGCTCCTGGGGTGGTGTGCCGCGTCTAGTCGGCGGCGGTGGAGGTGGGAGAGCGAGGGAAGAGCTCACGCCGGCGATGAACGTCCCCTTCCTCCCTCCTTTCCCGCCGAAGAAGCCCATGGCTTTGCTAAGGTTTCAGGATTGCTGGCTGGCTAGGGTTTTGCGGTCGCCGGTGAGGGAGCAAAGGTGGCCAGATGTGGATGGGAAGTGTGGATGGGGCCGGCCCCGCCGCACGTGCCCATTAAAAAGGACTTGCACATAGCCCTTCCACACACTGCCAGGCGGGCCTGCGGTAGGTGATCGCGTTAATTACGACCGCTTGGGGTTGTTGGCCGGCTGACATATGAGACCGTGGCGGACATCAAGGGGACGCGCGACGTGTTTGCTTCTTGTCTATGCTGACGTATTTCAGGTGCGTCGACACACGAAGCAGACACATTTTATGTTGGGTCGACGCGTTGCGCCAACGTTTTTATCTACGACGATTCAAACAGAAGTGCACGGACGAAATGGGTCGCCCGATTAAAATTGATGAAAAAGGTCCGGAGTAGCCGATGGGTACTGTCGACCAACCTTGGCTTGTCTTCTAGCTAGCTCCTACCTCCTACCTGTGCTTATCAGTTATCACAGTCATGTCCTTAGACGAGTCACGATCGAGGCTGCCGCCGGACAGTGAAGAGACAAGTCAAGGCAACGACCATCGCACGTGCATGCCGTGCAATCGCGCTGAGTTGAATAGTCGCCAAGAGTACACGCGTACGTACGTCCGAGGTTGCCACGTCTGCAGAGATGCATACCTCTCCCCGTACTTGGAGTGAACGGAACGGGAGTTAATTGTGTATCATGTGCTAGCTGTGGCTCGCGTGTGTGCAAGAGAACGGACAACTTATAACGAGTAAACGACGATCCAAGCCTAGCCGACAACGGAACGTTCGTTGTTTGGCTGACACGGATCCATGCATGCATGTGAGCCTGAAGTCTAGCATGAAACACTTGTTTATCAGATTCGCTAAATATCAAATAACTGAAATTTTTATGGTTGGTTCAGCCGATTTTGCCACATACACAAGACGCGGCGGCGCCAAGGCCGAGACGCGGACGCCGACCGTGTCGTCCTGACCAGGCCTAGTCAGGAGCATGCCGGTGTGGGTGGGTGACTAGGCTTGCACGGCATCACCACGGATTGTAACTTGTAAGGGTAGGCGATTGGGCCAGTGGGTCGAGGGAGGGAGGAAGAATTGTTCGTGTTGAGAGGTTGAAGAGGAACAGTTCATCTGGAAGTTGAAGATGGAGCACGCCGGCCTGTTGTATTTTAATTTCTACCATGGCTTTTTTATGCGTCCCTTTATGCATTTTCCACCGTGATGTCACTTCCACCATGGTTTGAGAATATGAGTATTATTAAGTTTTCAGTGTATCGGTTTTAGGGTGTCGGAGCGGCAGCTCCGGGTCTGGTTGTTGGGTGTCGAGTTTGGCTGGGCCAGGTATGCGTCATGTCCCACGATTTTCATGCGGGCTGAGCCAGGTATGCTGCTGGGTGCCTGGTAGCTCGCCTATAAATTGGCACGTATTCTGGCTACTCTCAAATAACAAACAGCAGTAAGTTTATTGGCTACTACAGCTTAGAAGTACATACCTCGTTGCCTAGCTCTCGCTGCCAACTGCCAAGTAGTACTCCACTACTACGCACCGAGCAAAAGCTAGCTAGATTGCAACGCGCAGCACCATGGCGTCGCAATTACAGCAAACAATGACCTCCACGAGCTCAAGCTTCCGGACGTCGTCACCGGCAATGGTGGGCTGCTCGGCGGCCGCTCGGCGGTCTGCCAACTATGCTCCCAGCTCCTGGGATTACGACTCCCTACTCCAGCTCTCGCCCAACAATGGCGGACAGGCAGATCAAGTACATTTATCAGCAGAACATATCATATTCTCTGCCGGCAAGTAGTACATAAACTAGATGAAATACGTATGGATATTATTCCGTGCATGCATGGATGATGGCACAGGTCGATAAATTGAAGGCCGCCGTTAGGGAGCGCCTAGTGGCAGCGAGCCGGGGCGATAACCAAGCTGCGAAGCTCGGGCTTGTCGACACGGTGCAACGGCTCGGCATCGCCTACCATTTTGAGGAGGAGATCGCCGGTATCCTTAGCTCCGTCCACCGCGAGCCTCATCGGTGCAGTTTGGACGGCGATGCCAGTGATGTTGCTTCTGCGTCCTTGAGGTTTAGGTTGCTTAGGGACGGCGGTTTCCCAGTCTTCTTCCCTCCAGGTACAGTACCTAGTTAAATACTCCCTCCGTAAAGAAATATAAGAGCGATCATTAAAGTAGTGATCTAAACGGTCTTATATTTCTTTATAGAGGGAGTAGTATGAAATATGAAAAACAAACATTTGGAGGGTGTAAGAAAAACCAAAAACTACAGCCAAAATTTTGAAAATTAGACATGTCTGCACCAAATGCATGGTCCAGATTCAATCACAGTTGAAACTTTGACCTGTGTGCATGGCAGGGTTTTGTATACTCAACTGACATTGTTTCATCATAACAATATATATAGAATGTCTGGCGGATCTCAAGCGTGGATCAGATGATGTCAAAGGGCTCCTCTCACTCTATGAGGCTTCATACCTTGCGTTCGGTGGTGAGGAAATATTGGACGAGGCAAGAGCATTTTCCAAGAAATCTCTCAAAAAGCTTTTGCCATCCATGGATCACCACTTACGGCGCAGTGTAGTTCGTTCTTTGGACCTTCCATTACACCGGAGGTCTCCTAGACTAGAAGCAAGATGGTTCATAGACCACTATGCTAGAGACGAGAGCAATTCCGACCCGTTGCTCGTTAGATTTGCAATGACGGACTTCAACAATGTGCAAAGTCTGCATCAGGAAGAACTTGGGAGACTGGCGAGGTAATTGAGCGTGAAGAATCGTACATTTAAATAAGCCAGCTAATTAATGCACATAGTTGATGGGTTTTTAAGATATGAAAGTTGACCTAATTAATTGTAGGTGGTGGAAGGGGACCGGCCTTGGTGAAAAATTGGGGTTCGCCAGGGATCGTCTCATGGAGTGCTTCCATTGCGCAAATGGAATTGTGTGGGGGCCAAATGATGGAGCATGTCGGGAAGTGCTTGCTAAAGTCGCCAATCTTATAGTTCACTTAGATGATGTATATGATGTGTATGGAACTCTAGATGAACTTGTTCTCTTCACAGACGTCATTGGAAGGTAACTATATGCAGCGGTGCACTTTTAATAATTCAAGTAATATTCGTTTCCTAGAGTTGCATGTGTAATATATATACTCCCTCCGTCCCTGAATAAGTGTACATCTACCTTTTGTTTTAAGTAAAAGTTTTAAAATTTTGACCAACTTTATAGAAAATAGTAGTGACATATATAACATCAAATTGATATGTTATCAACGTACATTTCAAAACGAATCTAGTGATACTAATTTGATGCCATAAATGTTTTTACTTTTTTCTAGAAAGGTGGTCAAAGTTTTAAAACTTTGACTTAAGACCAAAGTTAGATGTACACTTATTTGCGGACGGAGGGAGTATATGACATGTTAGTTTCACATTAAATGAAGCTTTTTTATTATCTAAACTTAATACATAATTTCAGATGGGAAGAAAGTCCTAGTGAAATGCTCCCCGAATACATGCAAGCACTCTATTCCGTCATGTACAACACATCCGCTGAGGTGGCTGAAAATGTGTTTAAACAACATGGTTGTGACATTCGTTATGTTCTTCAGAAAGCAGTAAGTTCATATACACAATTAATTTCCTAACAGGATATAGATTGTTTTCACAAGGAACCATAATATATTCTACATGATTTTGCAGTGGCGAGACATGGCAGAGTCTTTCCTGGTGGAGGCAAAGTGGCACCATGGAAACCACAGACCAACACTGCGTGAGTATCTTGACAATGGATCAATTTCATCCTCTGCTCCACTGTTGCTGCAACATGCGTTTCCCCTGCTCCACGTGGAAGAAAAGCTTACCCCAATGTCTCTTGCTAAAGTTGGAAGCTACTCTAAATTAGTTCAGTCCGCGTCATTAGTCCTTCGCCTCTGCAACGACTCTGCAACCCACTCTGTAGGCACAATCTATCCCAGTTTTTTCTTGTCCCTTGATTTCATCACCAAAATTGAATCTTTATTTGAGGTGTCTCATGATATTTAACAGGCAGAGCTGGAGCGAGGTGATGCACCATCATCAATAGCTATTCACATGTCGGAGAACAGCTCGAGTGAGCAAGAGTCCCGCGAAGCCATGGAAGATCTTACCATGGAAGCTTGGAAGTCGATTAACGAAGATGCATTCAAACACTGCCAATTTTCTAGATATTTTGCCAAGACTTGCGTGAATCTGGCTCGAATCTCACATTGTGTTTACCAAGGTGGGGATGGTTTTGGTTCGCCGGATGGTCTGAAGAGAAGGGAAATCAGAGAGTTATACTTGGACTCATTCAATAGTGAGAAACATTAAACAATGGGAGCCCTAAAGAAATTAGAAACCTATCTTATAAAGATGTTATACAAGCTTAATAATCTGTAGGTACTGATTCCGATTCTGTTTTGTACTACAAAAACTGTTGAACAAATACTAGCTGACTGATTAACAAGCACCATCTGGTGGTCTTGATTTACACCGCTTAGTATCAAGTTCAATTTGCTCGGTAACAAGATGTGATCGGTTGTTAGCAACTTTCAGTAATCTAAAGTACTTTACACCTATGTAACATTGCTTCACAAAGAAGGTACCGTGACCGTAAAAGAGAAGGTGGTGTGTGATGTGTCCTGTATTCATCCTCCTGGTTCATACGAGCCACTCATTTTTATGCTTGGTCTTGGAGAACACAAAATGCTTCAACAAAAGTGAGAAATAAAATGTTTTCAGAATTGAGGCCCACATAAAGGATAAACAAACACCATTTCTTCCAAGAGACATCTCGGAATACTTTACACATTATGGAAGAAATAGGCAGCCTAACATCATCAGCTATTAGAACAGCTAAGCTACACATGTCAATGACTGAGTCAAGGGATGTTGTGTCTTGTATCTGATCTTGAACAGAGGCCCTAATAACTGAACTTAAACCGGGCAGTGTCTGAACTTGAGCATCAACTTCGACAACTAAGTATCTTCCAGCATCTGGCACAACCTGCATGGGCCACCAATGTCCACGCTAAAACCGGCGGATCTTGGGTTGGGGGTCCCAAGCTGATGATCTAGGAACAATGGTAATAGGAAGAAGGGGACACGGTGTTTCCCCAGGTTCGGACCCTCTTGAAGAGGTAAAACTCTATGTTCTGCTCTTGTTATATTGATCGTGATGGGGTACAAAGTATAGTATGATCTATCTCGAGATTGTATGAATAAGTTCTAAGCTCTAAGACCTTGAAGTTGTGCCTCTACGGACAAAATCCCACAGTTTATACAGGCACCAGGTATCTAGGGTTTACATAGTCTGTTATAATTTGGGGATAAACATGCCAATCTTTCAAATATGTCTTGAAGTGTATGTCAAGTCTTCGGAGAACTCCGTCTTGATCACGCCTAGGGCCAGAGCGTGCAAGGCCCATTCTTTAGTTACCGGTGGACCTTCGGCCCGGCCCATAAATGTTCGGCCGATGTGGTGTGCACCCTCTAATCCAAGACACCAACACCTCGCGCCATGGAATACCCTCCGCCACGAAAAGAGTGAGCTCGGGCCGCCATCCCCGGGACACGCGTGGCTTCGCCCGCGTACCCTCCGGCGGCGGCGACGCAGGGGAGGTGGGAGGGGGGGGGGGCTCTGCGTGCAACTAGGGTTTCCCCGAGTCGCCAGAGGAGGCGACGTGGGGCGTCTAAAGGTAATCCCGTTGACACATCCGAGATTATTATCTCCATATTGAAACTAATAAGGCATATCAATTTTCTCGAAGTGCATCGACATGGATTTACCTTCTTCGGGAAAGAAATACAGTCGTCTAAACTATCTCATTGTACTGGTCAATGTGACAAAATAACGTTCCGATCAGGGAGGTTTTCAAGTTGGTATTTGCAATTGGACTTAAGAGTCATGCACCGAAATAAAGCTGTGATTGAAAACGTTTTGTCCCACAATTTTCACGCGGGCAGGGCCAGCAAGGCTAGCTCACTTGCCTATAAATTGGCTGGTATTCTGGCTACTCTCAAACAACAACCAGCAATTGCTTACGCACCAATCGAGCTTAATTAGCTATGTTTTGCAGCATCATAGTGTGGCAATTCCTTCCAACTATGGCCAAGGCAACCAAATGCCTTTGGCAGACCTCGTCGCCGCAGACAACAGTGCGCTGCTCCTCGTCATCGACTCCGCCGGCTCGCCGGTTGGCGAACTACACTCCCAGTTCCTGGGATTACGACTGCCGCCTGCTTTCGCTCGACGATATCAGCCATGACACCCATGATCAGGTGATTGGCGTCTCATAAAATAATACAGCACAAGTAGATCCCAGTATATATCAGCTGATGAAAATAGTTATGTTAACTAGTTAATACGTGCACGCTTGGATCAGTTACGAGCTCGGAGCTTCGATAAATTGAAGGCCGGGGTGAGGGAGCGGCTGATGGTGGCGAGCCGAGGCGACTACCAACCTGCAAAGCTCAGACTCGTCGACACACTGCAACGGCTCGGCATCGCCTACCACTTCGACGACGAGATCTCCAACATCCTCACCACTATCCATAGTGCAAAACCTCATCAGTGGAGCTGTGATGATGATGATGGTGATGATGTTGCTTCCGCGGCCTTGAGGTTCAGGTTGCTCAGGGAGAGTGGCTTCCCAGTCCTCTTCCCTGCAGGTAGTACCTACCTAGATAAATATGGAACATAAATACACCCCATACAAGATGTAGAAAAATAAACTGGAACTAAGGCCAACATTTTGGAAACTAAAACGCTGTGCAGCTGCACGCACCACCTCCGATTTAGCGTAGGTCCACGTAGATTCAATCTGAATCGAGCTAGTAATCATGGTGTGCCAGTGCCACGTATGTGCTGCCATACATGGTGCTACACAGGTACCCCTGGATGTCGAGAAAATATAGTACCCATTAGGTGCACTACTGCACTAGACGGATAAAAAACATGATATTTTAATTATAGCATAAAGGTAATGTACATGTACCATGTCACAAAATTGCATCCAAACTCTATTCACAACTTCATATAAAATAAAAGAAACATATTCTGAATAGTACCAAATTCAAATTTGAAAGTAATATAAATAACATCGTGAGATGGTACTATTCACTAGCAGATTTGACATTTTTGTTTTCTGAGTTGAGTGTCAAATTTGGATCTTAAAATTGTGGCATGCTATATGTATGTTGAAGAAAGTTGCTATTTTTGTCAAAAATATATCAAGACTCTCTAAATGTTAAACTACAAGTCTAGTATATTAGTACATCTCAAGATGCTAGTTCATGCTACGTACCCCGATAGATGTTGGACAGTGCTATTGGGCCCATTCCACTTACTAAGCAATCTGATTTCTGCTATCTGAGTCGTCTACATATATACTCGATCAATAAATTAAAGTCCACACATGTGCAAAATGGTTTACTTGTACTTGGGCTTCGGCATGTTGTATTTTTTTTGTACCTAACTGATATTATTTCATGGTATCAATATATGTAGAATCTCTGAAAAATCTCAAACACATACTAGATGATGTGAAGGGGGTCCTCTCAGTCTATGAGGCTTCATACCTTGCATTTGGAGGCGAGGAAACATTAGACGAGGCAAAAGCATTTTCTGTAAGCGCTCTTAGAGAACTCTTGCCGTCCATGGATCCCCACTTACAACACAGTGTGGTTCATGCTTTGGACCTTCCATTGCACCGGAGGTCTCCTAGACTAGAAGCAAGATGGTTCATAGATCACTATGCCAGCGACATGAGCAATTCTGATCTGTTACTCCTTGGATTCGCAACGATGGACTTTAACCATGTGCAAAGTGTGCATCAGCAAGAACTTGTGAGACTCGTAAGGTAATTAAGCTTGAAGAAACCTACAATTAAATTAAACCTCACTAATTACTCCCCATAGTAGATGGATTGTGTGTGTCCTGTGATGCAGAGTCTAGGAGTTATATCTACATTTTATTGTCTAAAAGAACTTCTTGCATCTCATTGCATGTATAACTACTTAAAGTCCTTTAAGATAGTAAAATTGGCTTAATTGTAGGTGGAGGGAGGATATTGCCCTTGGTAAAAAAATTGGGGTTTGCGAGAGATCGTCTCATGGAGTGCTACCATTATGCAACTGGAATAATGTGGGAGCCAACCCACGGAGCATGTCGGGAAGTTCTTGCTAAAGTCATTTATCTAGCAGTTCAATTGGATGATGTTTATGATGTGTATGGAACTCTTGATGAACTCATCTTGTTCACTAATGCCATTAGAAGGTAAAATATATGTGGTTGTTCTTTTTTAAGCAAATTTATGCGGCTAATAAAAATGCAGAATTTAGCAAGATTAATCACTGAAATAATTTGCTTATAATTGTAGAAATAATCTTCTTATCATAGAGTAGCATGTGTATATATGACACGTTAGTTTCACCTTGAATGCAAAACAAAAAAAAAGTTTCATCTTGAATGGAGCTTTGAAATTATCTAAAAATTTCTCAAATAATATTGTCAGGGGGAAGAAAGTCCCGATGAACGACTTCCTGAATACATGAAAGCACTCTACACTATTATGTACAACACATCATGTGAGGTGGCTGAAAATGTGCTAAAACAACATGGTTTTGATGCTCGTCATGTACTTCAAAAATTGGTATGTTCATATATACTTAAATTCTTCCTAATATGGTATAGATATGTTCACTAAAAGAACTGTAATAAATTCTACATAAATGGCAATGGCATGATGTGACCGAGTCATACCTAGTGGAGGCAAAGTGGCACCATGGAAACCACAAACCAACACTTCAAGAGTACCTCGATAATGGATCAGTTACGTCCACTGGGCCACTGCTGCTAGAACAGTTCTTTCCCCTACTTGGCATGGAAGAAAAACACACCTCGGAATCTCCTGATAAAGTTGGAAGCTACACTAGATTAGTTCATTCCGTGTCAATAATAGTTCGACTTTGCAATGACTCTGCAACACACTCTGTAAGGACAATTGATCAATTATTTTTGCAATTTTCATCACCAGATTTGAATCTTTCTGTAAAATCTCATGGCATTTATCTCCGCTTGTGTTGTGTGCATAACAGGCCGAGCTAGAGAGAGGGGATGTACCATCTTCCATAGCTATCCACATGTCGGAGAATAACTCTGGTGAGAAAGAGTCCTGCGATGCCATGGAAGACCTTATAATGGATGCTTGGAAGTCAATTAACATAGAGGCCTTCGAACATTATAAATTTTCTAGACATTTTGCCAAGAGTTGCGTGAATTTGGCCCGAATTTCGCATTGTGTTTACCAAGATGGGGATGGTTTTGGGGAACCAGATTATCAGAAGAAAAAGCAAATCAAAGAATTGTTCTTAGAGCCTATCAACAGTGAGAAATAATAAACAATCAAAGCCCTAAAGAGTGTTTATGTATTAATAACTTTGATTGTATAGTACTATAGTAGATATGATATGTTTAAGAATAACATGGGATGTAATCGTTCTATGTTTCTTGGTGGTTGGGAAATTTATGGGCTGAATATGAAGTGTTAATGTTTCTAGTTCTTCTTGCCTTTTCATATATTCACATGGAACAGGTTCTTGCAGTAATCTCAATTGCTCTTCAACTTCATCTGTAGATTTAGTAGTTCAACATAGGGATTTTCATTACTAATAACAATTGAAGCAACACATGATAGAAAGCATAGCTTACACTTAACTTGTCAGGAATCAATGGATTACTTGTAGTAAGTGATGGGGAACATTACATTGAGAACAAAAAAAATTCCTACAAAACACCCAAGATTTATTCTATGGAGATGCTAGAAACAAGAGGGGGAGGTGTCTACATACCCTTGTAGACCAAAAGTGTTAACGGTCTAGAGATCATGGTTGGCGTAGTCGTACTCCCTCGTGGTCCAATCCGATGCAAGAACCGCGCGAGCGGCGCCTCCAAGATGTGCACAAGTACGGCTCGGTGACGTCTCTGCCTTCTTGATCCAGCAAGCGAGGGTGGAGAGGTAGATGGGATCTAGGCCAGACGACGGCATGGTGGTGTTGGTGCCAGCTAAACACCGACAGAGTTTCGTCAAGCGCTACGCGGAGGAGGAGGAGGAGGAGTAACGGGATGGAGAGGCACCATTCGGTGAAAGGGTTGTTGCCCTTGCACCTCCCCACCTTTATATAAGTCTGGGGCCTATTGTCTTGCCCTCCAAGCCCCTAGGGTCATTGGTCAAAGGGGGAGGAAGGAAATCACTCCTTTCCTTCCCCACATGGCTATCCCCATATGATCCTATTCCTTTTAGGGGGGATCTTGGTTCGCCTAGATCAGGGGTGTGGGGCCTTGCCCCACTAGCCACATCCACGTTGGCCCCCCATGCATGTAGGTGGTCCCACTCTGGAACCTTCTATAACCTTCCCAGTACAGTACCGAAAAATCTCGAACATTTTTCGGAATCCTGAATATGACTTTCCATATATAAATCTTTAACTCTGGACCATTCCGGAGCTCCTCGCAATGTCTCGGATCCCATCCGGGACGGCAAACAATATTCGGTCTTAACATTATTAATATCCCAATACTACCCTAGTGTTACCCAACATTAAGTGTGTGACCCTACGGGTTTGAGAATCATGCAGACATTACCGAGACACCTCTCCGATCAATAATCAATAGTAGGACTTGGATGCCCATATTGATTCCCACATATTCAATGAAGATCTTTATCGGTTTGAACCATGATGTCGGGGATTTAGTTAATCCCATATACAAATTCCTTTATCCGGTGATATGTTACTTGCCCGAGATTCGATCATCGGTATCTTTATACCTAGTTCAATCTTGTTACCGGCAAGTCTGCTTACTCACTCCATAATACAAGATCACGTGACTAAACTCATTAGTTAGATGCTTTCAAGCTATTCATGATGTTGTATTGCCAAGAGGGCCTAGAGATATCTCTCTGTCATACGAAGGGACAAATCCCAGTCTCTATTCATGCAACCCAACAAATACTTTCTGAGATACCTGAAGAGAACCTTTATGATCACTCAATTATGAAGTGACGTTTGATAGTTCAATATTTGACAAATATATGGTGTATGTAGGATACATGAAGACACATGGGATATGTACCCATGGACAATAGTGAAGGCGTTCCAGAAGCTTCTATCTTAAGGTGCATTGGATAGGAAGTATGGAGTATAAGTTATAACATGCTAAGGAATAAAAAACATCTACGCTTCAATACAGCCCCCCCCCCCCCCAAAAAAAATTAATAATTAATTAAGGGTGGGATTGAAACATACCTTAAGATGAAAGGGCCTAATGGTAAATTAAAAGTTTAAACCACATGACAATGAAAACCTAATCATTAATCTTAAAGAGCGAACTAGCTCAAAAGCACGGGGGTAGCCTTGAAAACATAGGATGATTATGGTCTCTATTCTTGATACACCATCTTCTATCCTGTCGTCCGCGGTGATTGTCTATCCGGTCGTCCACAAAGCATTAGTCTATGGATTGGACTATTAGAATGATGGATATGTATTAGAGAGAATGAAATCAGGTGATAATCTAAATTAGCCGTTGATCTCAAAGAAATAGATTAATTAGTTTATAAGCTATGAAAATCTAGACACTAATTATGGTGCTTCAATGGATTCAATCAGTGATGCCCTTCTTTCATTGGCTATGTCGCGGCGGCGGGAGCTCCAGATTAGATTGGTCAGGCTCCAATGTATAGGAGCGTATAGATAGGGCCTATTTAATTTTCTTATAATTAATAATTAGACGAAAATACCTTTATAAGTTCTTTTAGGGGTGTACTAAAGCAAAACCCAAATTTCAAATAAGCAGGGAGATCCCTTTCCTTCATCAGATACTGTATTAATTGGTTTCTGGCGCTCCGTTTCAGTTTGACTTGGACACTAAGACAAGGAACATATAAAAGACCTAGAGGTCAATGCAAGAACCAACTTGTGCAACGTCTACAATGGTACTACCACTAGCAAGAGGTTGTGCCAGATAGATAGAAGGATTTTAGTTGTTTAGGGGCTCAGCCTGGTAGCCCCAAAATATTCATGTAATAATTCTTGAGATAAAAGAAAGAATGAAAAAGTCATGAAGTGGGATTATACCTACCTCGGGGAACTGAACTTGGGTAAATCTTGAGTAATCGTCCACTTCGTCTTTTTTACTTGTTGGGGTCCATGTATTGCCTCTGCTTCCACATGTTCGAGCATGTACTGTCGTGTAAGCAGTCTTTGAATTTCGCATAGACGACTTGCACCCACTGTGGGGTGGTGTGCCAGTCTCGCTTCAACAATCTCATCACCAATATCTTCATCAAGACTCAAGGTGGATATCACGCCATTCATGGTCACCTAATAAACTCCCAATGGTTGTGTGTGTATGGCACATGGCCATATAGATGCACAATTCAACCATTTTTATACAACTCACATATGTTTTTTAGGCACCAGGTATAACACATTCATGTAAATACTCAATACACATTTACATAGATTTTCAATCACATGTAGCATATTCACATGTATAAGATCACATCTTAAAACATTTACATTCACATTATCAAGTCAAAATTTCACGACATGTATGAAAAAAATCATAGACATGGTCTAAAATCTAACTTAGTAGCCAACATCTAACAAAGTTCTAAATATAAAAGGTTGTCCTATGTAATGAAAATTCAACCACTTTTTAATTTCTTGGTTGTTTCTATGTATGTTTTTAGTAGACTGAGTCTATAGCACTCCCGCCTCTTGTTTTTTTGACAACCAAAGGGAGGGAAACATACCATGGGCGTGCAGTATGCTAGCCCGCCAGAGCCAGTGTGTCTTACCTATATGCTTGTTAAAAAGACAAATGAGCAATAATATATACATTAATATAAAACAAATAATTAAAGCTAATGATTATACCTTTGCATCGTATAGATTGTTGGTTAATAGTGTATGACAAAAGTCATTGGTCCTTATTTTGACCAGTAAGATTGAAAGGCCATTGATGCTCTATTTTCTGCATGGTGCTACTAAAATTTAAGTCCCATATTGCACATAGATTAAGATAACCAATATGACCAATCAATATAACATGCGGACATACAAACATAACCTTGAAATTTGTGAAAATCGTGCTTGAGGTTGAGAAAGCATATACCAAAGCTATTCATACTAATTTGACTCAATCTGATCTTTTGATGTTTTCCGATATTATTGTATAGTGCCACTAAAATCCAACACCATCTCCTCCATGGCATTTTACTAGCACTACACAAAACACTCTTCCAAAAAATGTATTTTCTATAGTGCACCAATAGGTTACAGTAGCAAAAAGGATCTTGGTCGCCCTGTTTGCACAATATTGAAAACAATCATCTATGGAAAAATTATGAAGAAAAACAAAATAACATGTGGGCATCAATGTTAGCCAAGAAAAAACAAGTTTAGGTTGTAGGGTTCAGGGTTTCGTTTTAAATAGAATTTCTGTATCCGCTTAAGTTATTGTGAGAGAAGACCAAGAGTAGTACCTATCCACATCAGATGGGAGGGAATAAGGGAAAAGAGGAAGAATTTTCTAGATATATTCTGTGCTCCTTGTCTATGACTGTTGCACAACACAAACACATGATACATATCAGTAGAAGTTAGTATGTCACAAACTTTCTAGATAGTAATGATGATGAATCAAGGAAATTTGTAATGCCAACTAAAATCATTATGATCCAGTACTCAAGTATCTCCTAAGCAAAGCAAGATGCTGGTGACATAGCAAATTAAGATAGGATCAACACTGAAAAATTAATACACCAATATGCTAGTGATGTAGCATCATGAATCATGAGGAATGTGGGAAATTGATAAATTCACAAAAGTTACATTTAGCATCAAAAAAGATATACAACATAAGCAATATGGCATCCCACATAGCAGAGTAGTCATTTGAACTGATGGAACATCACAAGCAAGGCTACATAGGCCCTCGGCTCAACGACCGTATCACAACACACATGATCGTCCACAACACAATGGCCATCGCTCACAAATCACAAGGAGGCAACGAGGGCAAAGGGCCATACTTACCAAACCAATGCCAGGAAAGAACGCCATCATCGGCTCAGTTAGCGCATTGTGGCGGGGGAAGGAGTTGACGTGCCGAACCGAGTAACCTAAGTGGGTCTAGCACCATGCGGGATGGTATGGGAGAACTGCTAGGGTGCCCGTAAGGGAGTAGCCAGAAATTCGAATTCGCAGTTCCCCAATATGGACTCGTATGAACCACATCAAATCCTTATGATCCGAAAGGATTCCTCTTGAAACATGCTTTTGTTTCGCTTTATATATAAAGCAACATTATAAAATATGCGGTAACTATACAATATGGTGGGGAGGCCGGACGTGGAGTAACTGAGCGCGAGCTCACAGGAGCTCGTTATCTAGGTCGTTGGTTGGAGCTTCTCGATCTGTGCCATAGTTTTGTATGCGCGCATGCGGTCCGCCAGAAAATCGAGCACTGTTGGGAAATACGTACGCGACAGCGTTGGGTGGTGGGCCTTCGCGTGGGGAGAGTCGACGGATCTGACGATAGTTTGGACGACCGTCAGTCTCTGGCGAGGTGGGCCGTGGAACAAAATCGGTGTTCTCCGTCTGATCCGTGGACCAGGACAATCGCTGAGGGCTGCGGGTACGGTGTGGGCCATTTGGAGGAAGCTGAGGACTGCGGCACAGAGGCGATGAGCGCCGGCGGCGAGACAACATGGAGTTCTGATGCAGCCTATCAGCAGGTAAGTCGATCTTTGCTTTTCCGGCGATGCCGCCTCCTTTCTGAGCCCTCTGTTTTAGCTGATCCAGAGGATGGCTTTCTCCCAATTTTCAGATCCAGTCCGCTGGAGGAGGTAGGGAATAGCTTGGTGCCGGCTGCTAGTTGTCATTGTCTTTGGTGTGGGGGATTTGTAGGCGGTACCGCAGGCTGAGGACGACGCGGCACACCAGCGGACAGTAGATAGCGGTGGCGAGCAGAAGGGAGAGCTCGCCGCCGACGTCGGAGCTGTCAACGGGGAAGACGAATCCCCGAGCATCGGGGTGGAACAAGAGGTCAGTGAATAACAACTTTGCCTTCCAACACGTATTGAGTGATTTAGGAATAAAACGAATGAGTGAGTAAATCATGCAGTTAGAGTGAGTGCTAATTGTTCTACTGCATTCACGAAATTTATGTTGTGTGTGCCTGTGTGTGAAGGCTGATTTGTTCTCTGCATTCACAAAATTCAGGCTATGTGCGCCTCTGTTTGCAGGCCGATTGCTGTCATCGTTAAGAAAAAAATATTGATTTATGTACTGGTGTTTGCAGTCTGTTTTGCTCCCTGCATTTAGAATATTCATCCTATACGCGCCTGTGTTTGTAGGTTGATTGCTCTCTGCAATTAGGAAGTTCATGCTATATGAGGCTGTGTTTGCAAGTTGTTTGCTATCTGCAATTAGAAAATTCATGTTGTATGTGCCTGTGTTTGCAGGCTAAGGATTGGTATTGCCTCCCCGAGCAAAACACCGCGCCTAAACCGAGTAAGTATGTTCTAAAAGGCAGTCAGGTGTTTTGCGGAGAACCCAACTGAAAATGTGATGACATTGGTTCTTGGCACTACTTTCACCTCTGTGGCCGAGGCATATGATTTCTACAATTTGTATTCATGGGAAAAGGGGTTTGCCATCCGGTACGACAAGAGCCGGCTACATGTCGAGAGGACAAAGTGCATGCAGGAGATAGTTTGTGGGTGCTCGGTTAGTGACTAATTTGCTTTTGCTGGCTTGTGATCAGTAATTCGATTCAGTTTATGAATTTTTTTGCCGGGTAAGGCTGGGGTTGAGAACACAAGGTCTTGCCGTGGCCCATAACGTTACATTCTGTCTGGCTGCGGGGACAGGAACTTCACTTTTCCATTTGACAGAAGGTTGCAATTATCCAGTTCTTCCTAGACAGAAGAGAAGCTGGGGCGGCGGCGTGCTTGCTTGCGTAGGAGGGCGACGCCATTGAAGACATGGAATTCTTTCGACAGCCGGTTAACAGGTGATGTATCCCTAGACTAGTTCAATTATGTAAGATGGTATAGCTGGAGCTGCAATTTCTTAGAGATTTCCCCCTCCCAACATGCCAGGATTCCAATCCTTGAGGGGATGGATGGCACCGATCAACTGCTGGATATGGGGAAGTACGCCTGCCGGCCCTTGGAGCTCCACTGTTGGCAGCCATGAGTCATAAGCAGTGGAAGTGATGAGTGGGAGGCATAGCTCCTAGATGTGGATGCCGGACCAGTTAAGGGGAAGCGCAACTCTCTGACTATATCTCAGCAATCAATGGGGAAGGTGAATCCAGAGACTCCTGGATGGACAAAAAGGTTAGTTTGTAGCATTATTATCCTCGTCAGATTACAAATTAAGGATTATAGGTACGTGTAATTAGTTAATTAAGTGCTAGGAACATGTCATTGACTTGTAGTTGACATTATAGCTTATTTCATAGTTATAAGTTTGTTGTAGGGTGCTTCATAGGATATGTTCTGTAGTTCCTCAATAATTTATGGAATATACCACACTCGTGATATAAGTAATGTTGAGTAATCAATTTTTAGGACACTGGAAATTTGCAAATGTGATCAACTAAGTCATGTAGGGTGCGGTTTTCCACAACTTGTATTTTTGTGTTAACAGGGTTAGTATTAAATGTTGAGAGGACGAAATGCATGTAGGAAATTATTTGAAGTTGCGTGCTAAGTCTTGATGATGCAAAAACCAGGAAAAAAAGGTGAACTAGTTTGTGAAGGAAATGATTTTAAATTTCTATATTGTTGATATATAGGGGAAGCAGGGTTAGAGAATACACAATCATGCCCTTGTGAATGCCCTGCACTGACCCAGTTGCTTAGGTCAGAGGACAATGGTTTGTAAATATCTAAGCACAAGGAGAAACACAATCCACTACTGGAAACAGGGAATTTGCCATCAGCCAGCTCTTTGCCATCTGCCAGCTGATGGCAAAGAACGTCTTTGCCATCTGCTTATAAAAAACAGATGGCAAAGAACTGACAGACGGCAAAGAACATGGTTGCCATCAACCAATTCTTTGCCATCTGCTAGTGTATGGCAAATAATCTTTGCCATCTGCCAGCAGATGGCAAAGAGGTTGGCAAATCCTATGGCCGTCAAGCATGTAACGGCGTACCAGCCCCACCTCTTTGCCATCTGCCAGCAGACGGCAAAGATTCTTTGCCATCTGCTGGCAGATGGCAAAGAGATGGGGTTATTTTTTTCCAGGTAAAAAAAAACTGTGGGGTTATCCCCTCCCTCTTTCCCCACCCATCCAGGTAAAAAAAGACGTTCGCATCTCATCCACACACCACCACCTACCTCCTCCCTCTCCGCCTCCTGTGCCCCTTCCTCCCACCCCCATCCCCATCCCGCTTCGCCTTCCCCCACCACCCCGACCTCCTCGACCTCTACCTCCCCACCGACCCCTTCTTCGCCCCGCCCCCTATCCCCTCCCCACACGCCTTCCTCCTGCACGACCTCACCGATCGCGTCGCCGCGCTCGAGCTCGCGGCCCGCGCGGCCGCCCCACAACCGGCGCGCCGCAAGTACACCTGCGCGGCCACGGAGCCCGGCGGCCGGAAGGTCAAGTGGACGGCGGAGGAGAAGCCGCGCGGCAGGGGCCGGGCGCTCAAGTGGGAGGCGGAGCTCGCCTCCCCCAACGACGATGGATTCGACCGCAAGTGGAGGTGGGAGGCCAAGTCCTGGGGCGGCGCCGGAGGCAAGACCAAGACCAAGTGGGGCACCGAGATCAAGGGCAAAGGCTCGCTCGAGCCATGGTCTCATGCCTACACCTGGGAAGAGGACTTCACCGCCTCCGACGACGACGACGATGAGCTGGAGGTCGAGGAGCGTAGGCCGGAGAAGCCCAAGAAGATCAAGGCCGCCGCCAAGGACAAGGAGGTTGACAAGAAGAAGAAGAAGAAGAAGCCGGCGAGGACGTGCGTCCAGATCGAGGAGATCCCCGAGGACAACACCGCCGGCTGCGACGCCATCCGCAAGGTACGGTACTCAGCACAAAAGATGAGATTTTTGCGGGGGTTTGGGTTCTGTGGCCCGATCTGAACGAAATGTGTGATTTCTAGTAGAATTTCCAATAGAACCAAGTTACCTCTCGCTGGATTTGAGAGAAAATTTGGAATTTTAGAGGATGCTAGTGTCCACACTCTAGATCTGTGCTTAGTACTGGCTACAGATTGACTGAACTCTGCTCTAAATGATATCAGCTTGAGGATTCTGCTCCCTTGCAATGCACTACTGTCATATGTGTACTGACCGCCTGACATTTGTCTCTCTTTCTGATGATGCAGGCCTTTGCCATGGGGAACGGCAAGGGGAAGGCCAAGGAGCTGTCGCCGCAGGATGCCGCGCTGCTCATCTAGATGAACTACAGGGCGCACCTCGCCCACCGCTCCCAGGTGCTCAGCTGCCTGCGCGATCTCGCCGTCGCCAAGGCCAAGCTCAAGGAGCTCCAGTCCCTCTTCTACAACCTCTCCTACAGGCGCCGCCTCTCGCACGACCACGAGGAGCGCCAGAGGGTCTCCGAGAAGATCATTGTCCTGCTCCTCACTGTCGAAGCGCTCGAGGTGAGCTCCGTCACGGCCTGTTTACGATTGCCGATTGCTGATTGCTGATTGCCATTGCTGTGCTGTGGATTTGAAATTCAGTTACTGCATACATTGGTTAACACTACTAGTCGTCAAACCCGTGCGATGCACGGGCTAGTCTTTCTACTATATTTTACCATAAGAATTGGATTTTTTGGGCATTTAATCCATATATAGCAATAAGTGATGTCCTAACCAACAGATCCTAAGAATGAACCTTTTCTAAATTATGATTTTCTAGTGCAACGTGTACGCTACTGACCAACAGGTCAAATGGAAAGCACTTTATTCTCTGCATCATATACTCACGCCGGTGTAAAGAGCCAAAGGGTTCATAGTTCACATATATAGACTATGTAGAGGAATCATCTTCCTCAACAAATTCTTTGAGAGTTTGACCTATGTCTCTCTCACCGTAAGAATATCAAAAAATAATCTTTTAGAGCACATGCCTCGGGGAAAGTGAAAAATGAATACTGAAACTGGTTTGTCACATGCATTATATTTGGTTTAATTTAAAAGTATACAATTCAGATCAATCTGGATATTTTCTGCATGCATTACGTAGTACAGGGCCAGGTAGTAAGCATTCCGATCAACAAAAAATGTCGTAAGATAGATAATTTGAACGTACAGACCTTACACAAATAGTAGGTATGAAAGAAAAGAGAGAGACAACATAGTGGTAGAACATGGATAGAGCAGATTTGGAGAAGTGCGATGATCATCTCGTATTACCTTTCCTCCTATAGTCCCCTTCAGAACGAAAATAATTACAGTATATGTGCTAAGTTAATCCATAAAAAAGGTAAAACAAAAAGAACTATACAAAAGCCAGATTCAGGTATTGCTTTCGAAAAATCTTTAAGCAATGCAACTTACAAAAACAACCATATATTTATCATTGATATTGTTAGTAAAAATTTATCATATATTTCAAAGTTCTCATAGCATCACTGCAAGATGTGAAACCATTTGCAGACATCTTATTATTTATCAAAAGCACGGTTTCTTTTTTTGCAGGAATTCTATGCTATTTAGTTTCATAACGTTTTGTAATATGAAACTGCCAAAATAAAACTTAGGCGCCACAAATTGGGAAAAGCTCAATATTTTTATTTACAATATATTGTTGCTTATTAACCTCAATTAGCCAAAATAGGTACCAGTGAAACACATCCTTATTAAATAGGCATATGATGTGTAATTTCATAAGCTTCTCTAAATATGAAACCGCCGAAATAGGATAACCAAGAAAAACTCGTATAGCTCAGAAAGAATGGGCTGCTAATTGCACACCTCGCCCGTCTCATATTCACATATATATGGACTACACAGATACATCATTAATGATATTACAATCAGGTTACAAAAGAACTACTATGTACAGAAGATATCCTACCATCTATATGAGGCTTGGCGTGGACGTCAAGATGAGTGGCAGCTGATGCGGAATTATTAGAAGAGCAGTCGATGCAGCTGGTCATACTCTCACTCAGTATTTCTATGTATCAATATTATGTTGCTAATTATCCCCAATCTGCAGTCAATAGGTATCAGATGAACACTTGCTTATTTATAGAGCTGTAGGTAGGAATCGGTTAAGAGCAGTCGATGCAGCTGGTCATGCTCTATTTAACCTGTAGTTGTTAGAAAAAAATAGTTGTTGTCACATGTGATTCACATAAAGTTACTGGACATATTTTGTCGGTGCAAAAAATTGAATTTGGAGTAGCTTGACCAACTCGATGTTGACAACTGAAAGGATGCTCCTTCTTGTGATGTTGCTTGCCTAGACACCAGGTTTAATTTATAAGCTCACCAGATCTGACCTGATGATCTCGATTATATATCCATATGTTGTAGGTGAAAATATTCGGGATTTAATCCTTGGAAAGCAGAACACTATCACATGATAGTATAGAAAACAAATTGAACCCGATCCAAAGTGATGGTAGATTCAAGGGAAGAAAGAAATTCAGAACAAAAGATTATGAGAAAACGAACCTCATCTAGATGAGAAAACAAACCTTAACAAAACAATTGTGATGCAATACACTCCTTGAGCACATCGGATCGACGCCCGAACTTGCTTGCACAATTTGAGAGCAACATGAATTGTTCCTGGGGCTAAGGAGACCATGGAGATTACATGGCCCGTTGTTGTTTCAGGTTGTTTTCTTAAAGGAGAGAGAAAGAGACGTGGAGAAGGTAGATACTTTTGGGGTGTCCTTGGCTTGTACGTGAAAGGACTGTGACCCTTATCTCTGTCGGCTTCTTCTCCTTTTAAATGCTTTTGTATATCCTTTCATGTTTTTTCTAACTTATCTTCACGGTTGTTGATAGGGAGTATCTCACTCGGCTTCTATTTCTTCTACAGCCGTGAAAACTGCGAGTCTTCTAAAAAAAGATAGTTTGTTATTTGTGGGCCGTTCAAGAAGTTTTTTCTGGCTGATTTTTTCTTGGTCAAGATTTCAGCCAAGGATTACATGGATTAGATAGAACGGCTCTTATTTTCTGATTAATATGTAATTTGTTGGGAGTCTATATATAATTAGTATCGCTATAGATAGATACATATAGATAGATAGATAGATAGATAGATGTATACAAAATTACAAATAAAATACAGTATATTATGTTCTCTTTATCATAGTCATATCAAGTATACTGAATAGTGTACATTAAATCTTGATTATATAGCAATATATGTTTCATACTGTCACAGTAATTACAGAAACTATACTCCCCAAAATCAATCCATTGATTGCCATGAGCTTCATAGTATTTCAACCTTATCAGATCAAACTAACACATGGTGTGATATAGAAAATACTTCTAGATCTGACATAAATAGCTGAGTGGCTGAGTGAGTAGCTTACCTGAAGCTGGAGAGACTGATCCCAGTAGCGCACACTCCAAAAGTTGATGCTGGTGACTGCATGCATCTTCTGCCCTTTGTAGCAGCCATTTATCTATAGATGCTGCTAAAATCACATCCCTGGTAATGCTCCTTTCCTCAACTCCACCATAATGTACGGATGGTTATGAATACAGTGGTGCAGACCTCTCTGCATCTAAACTTGAGCACACCTTTTGCACGAAACGTTTTCTAAAATACTCCCCACCATTGACATCAGAATCCATAACGTGTTGGTTCATGATCATCTCCACGTGCCTGCCTCTGCTCAGTCTAGGAGATTCAGAAACAAAGAGCACATGAGAGCATGCTCAACTTCCAATTCCTTTTTTATGTGAACATAATGACCTATACAGTGGTAGTTCGATCAGTGAGAAACTAATAGATGACATGCTCCTTTGCATCAAGTGTTCACCAGTTCATTAATAATGGGACCAATTTATTCTGCTGTCCAAAGATGTAAAAAACTGTAACCGGATATATGATATATGGCATCCAAGATTGCAGGTGAGTATATTCGAGAATTAATCCTTGGAGTGAACAACACAATGATAGGACATGATAGAAAACAAATTGAACTCGGACATCATAATAATCTTCACATTTTAGTTGCATCATAATAATCTTCTTCTAGTCTTCTTCTTCTAACTTTCTTCTTTCCCATTTTACAGATTTGCTTAAGATCACGGAAGCTTGGGTTGATGGAGTGCTTGTATTTAGTTTTTGTTTTGACCTTGTGAAACTTGCTACCTATGGATGAAACTATGTATATGTACGGATGAAACTTGCTACTATTGGTAACATGTATTGGATATATGTGTTCATGACTATTGGTAATATGTGTTGAATATGCTATATTGGTCATATAAATATATTTGTGTTTGATTTTCTATGAAAATGAATTGATATAAGAAAAAACAAAATTAAATGGGGCAATATAGTCACTTTGCCATCAGCTGGCAGATGGCAAAGAGGCCACGTGTCATCTACATGTAAAATTTGGGCTGGCCTATTTGGGCTCTTTGCCATCTGCCAGCAGATGGCAGAGCTCTTTGCCATGTGCTGGCAGACGGCAAAGCATGCAGCCTTTGCCATCTGCTGGCACACGGCAAAGAGCCTGCATCCTTTGCCATCTGCTGGCAGACGGCAAAGAGCCTGCAACCTTTGCCATTTGCTGGCAGACGGCAAAGAGCCTGCAGCCTTTGCCATCTGCTGGCTGACGGCAAAGTATGCCGTTAGCCTTCTAACGGGGCTAACCCCGTTAAGAGGCTTTGCCATCAGCCAGCAGACGGCAAAGAAGCCTTTGCCGGCAGGGTTTCAGACAAACTGTTTGCCATCTGCTGACAGATGGCAAAGCCTTTGCCATCCGCCGACCATGCCTTTGCCATCTGCCATGGCAGATGGCAAAGTGCCAGATTCCAGTAGTGATCATTCACTCTCTCCAAATTGGCGGGTAACCGTTCACTGGCCGTCCCACAAACACATAGATGTTTACAACATAATTAGGAGATTTTTTGGTTAAATAAAAAAGTCCCCTTCACTAAGTGATCACTGAGAACATTGTGCAGGAACTTGGGTTGTGAACAAGCGGATGATGATGTGAGGAAAACGATTGAATTATTTAAGGAGTTGGGTGCCAACAATCCGCGGTTCACATATCAAGTTCAAGCAGATTTGGAGGGCCGAATAAAATGTCTGATGTGGACGAATGGTAGCAGCCATTTGCGACTACAGGTGTCTGAGTGGTTTACAGGCGAGATGAACCCTAGAGCTCTTAGCTGGACACAACAGTATGTGCATTCAGTGCTACAAATTCCGAAAAAGTGGGTCAAGCCTGAAGTGATGGGTGTATATGCATATTTTTATTTTTGTGAGGGTGCTCAAATAAATTAATCATGGCAGTGATGAAGAGCATTTTAACAAGCAATGTATCTCGATAATTAGCAGTTATTTTGGACAGTAATTTTTCATTGGCATATGTAGACGGTGCTGGTACATTTTGACAATTATTTGACATCTTTAAAAGTGGATGATTTCTGTAGAAGCCTGAAGATTGGTGTTCGTAGCAAACTGGTACTGCAAAGTCAATGTGTACTTCTGATAACTGAAACAATATTTTATCTAGGTGATGGCACAGCTAGGTGGCAGTCTGATTACCTATTGTGCCTTCACATTGAGCTGTGATATGCACATGCATATCAAAAGTTTTGACTTGACTATCATGTGTTCGACGAAAGCATCTGCTGATTTAAACATTTCTAGAATGCATGCAGGGTAACGATTGATGTGGCTGCGTAAAGGAGGACACCTTGTCCTAATCGCCCAAGTTCGTTGGAGAAAGCAATTCGTGGGTTCGCTGAGAATCCAGGAGAGAATGTGATTGTACTGAAACTGGGTATAAGATTTGATCTCTAGGTGAAGCATACAACTTCTACAACTTGTACTCCTGTGGGAAGGGGTTCGGTATCACATATTGGAAAAGCAGACTAAATGTTTAGAGGACAAAATGCAGGCCGGAAATCATTTGCAGCTGTGCGGTGAGTACTTCATTTTGGAATTCTCCATGTTGCACTGCTGGTTTGTTGTGATGTCAATGGCCAAATCTAAAGTTCTGAATGTTGTTTGTGCTATGCAGGGAAGGCTGGCGTTGAGAACAGTCGATCATGCCATTGTGAGTGTTGGGCTCTTATACGATTGTTGCGATCGGAAGGCAATGGTTGGTGCATATCAGAGCATCGGGAGCAACACATCCAATTTTTGTCTCCTAATTGCGGAGAGACAATACACACAAACACATCGACGTTTACAACCGAGACTTGGTGAAGCAGCTACGGCAAAATAACGTCAATCTAGCCAAGGTATACAACATCATAGAGAGTTTTTTCACCAAGCGAGCTCTCCATAATTTGTGTGTGAAAATAAACCATGAGCAGGCATAGGACGATGTGAGCAAAACTATGTAGGTTTTCACTGAACTGGGTGCAAAGGATCGACATTTCACGTATCTTGTGCAGGCTGATAAGGAAAGGGTGAATCAGTAAAATTTGGGTGAATGGGAGCAGTAGATTGCAGTAAAATTTTGAGGATAACACAAAAAATTCAAAAATTTAACACCAAGGGCAGGAGGTTCGCCCAAGCTGTGTAGTGTATAAGCAGGGGGTGAGGGGTAGTTGAGGGGCAGACTCTGGTTTCAGTCATCCACGTGAAGCTGTAGTTGGAATAAGATCAAGTTTCAGTGGGAGGTGAAATAGTGTGAATGGCTCTGACCGACTTATCTAGCGCCTCCTCTGTGGCTACGGGTTTCAAAATATACTGAACTGATTATAGATGATTCTGATTAACAGCGGTAAGTTCAGAGCATTAGCTCAGTTCCTGTGTATTGTATTGATATTTTGTAACCTGAAATTGACGTGACGGTGTTGGAAGCGGATGTGTCAGAATCATCCGTGAATCAGCGTGGCAGTCAGTGCAGTTTCAGGTGTCTCCGATGGGTCATTGCAGGTACTATGCCTGGCTTTAGGTGCAACTGTGTATAATGTACAATAATATATTATCATGTAATAATGGCCATGTGTGAACGGACGTCTTTGGAACAGAATCTTAGCTGTAACAGCCCACATCGTGAGCGAAAATCGGGCCGGCCTATCTGAGCTAACAGCGTCTGACTTTAATAGTTGTCGGAGTGGGCCAGATGTGGACCACCGGCTCTTAAAAAAAGTCGCTATACAAAAGTTATATCTGGGCCTGTACATGTCGGGTTGGCAATCATGAAGGGGCTGAACGGGAGCGATAACGAGAGCATATGTGCGCGAGCTCAGAAGAGGACTTTCAGGGGAGGCCCCTCACAACTCCTACCTCGGGTTCTAAGAGTGCTAACCTCAGCTTGTCCGCTAGCTAGCTGTGCATATCAGTAGTCACAGTCATGTCCTTCAGACGAGTCATGATTGAGATTGCCGCCGGACAGTGAAGATATAAGTCAAGGCAACGACTATTGTACGTGAATGGAGTGCAATCGCTGTGAGTTGAATAGTCGCCGAGAGGACGCGTGTACGTACGTGCGAGGTTGTCACGTCCACATAATAATGGAACTAATGGAAAGGGCCGAGTTAATTGTGTATCATGTGCTAGCTAGCTGTGGCTCTCGTCGCCTGTGTGCAAGAGAACGAGTAAACGACGATCCATGCAAGGCTAGCCGACAACGGAACGTTCGTTGTTTGTCTCACACGGATCCATGCATGTGAGCCTCAAGTCTAGCACGAACCACTTGTTTATCACATTCGCTAAATATCAAGCAACTGAAATTTTTATGTTGGTTCAGCCGATTATATTTTACCGCATATAGGAGAGGCAGCGCCCAAGGCCGAGAGGCGGACGCCGAACATGTCATCTTAACCAGGCCTAGTCACGTCGGCGATGATGCATCTAGCCGTGGTGTCACGTGTGGAGGCAAATCGGATGTTTGACGGGTTCGAGTGCGGGGTTGCGAGGAGGTTGTGGGTGGCAGCATTGTGAGGGGTATAGGGGTGCCTCTGTGTCTTGCTTATAGTGAGACGTAGGGAAGTCTTGTGTGTGGGGAGCGCCAGATGGGCCGGTCCGGGCATGCTGGAGGGCACGGCCTCATTTCTTTGTTTTTTCCATTTTTTTTGTTTCATTTTTTCTTTCTTTTTTACTTTTGTATATACTTTTGAATATTATAAATAAATATAATACAAAAATGCATAAAGCATTTGAAAACAAATTTTAATCAAGCATTTTAAAAAGGTTAACTCTATATAGAGAAATGTTTATCATGTATAAGAAAAATGTATACAGAAAATATTAAACGTGTGTGAAAAAGTTGATCACATATTTAAAAATACGTACCAAGCATTTAAAATACATTAAGCAAGTATTTGAATAATGTTAATCAAGCATTTGAAAAATGTCAAATTTGTATAGAAACAATGTTGACCATGTATTAAAAAAAGTTAATTTTGTGTTGTATTAAAAAAATGCTAAACTAGTATTTGAAATGTTAATCAAGCATTTGAAAATGTTAAATTTATATAAAAAATGTTGATCATGTACTGAAAATATATTAATCTTGCATTTGATAAAATGTTAATCAAGAATTTGAAGAATGTTAAATGTGTATAAAAAATGTTGAGCATGTATTAAAAAATGTTAATTCTGTCTTTGAAAAATGCAGCCAAGCATTTCAAAATGTTTTAAATGTGTATATAATTTTTTAACCATGTATTAAAAAAATGTAAACCTTGTATGTGAAGAATGTTATTAAGAAATTGAAATTTTTTTTTAATATGTATAGAAACAAATGTTGACCATGTATTCAAAAAATGTTCAACTTGTATTTGAAAAATATTAAATGTGTATTACAAAAATGTTTCTAACGTATACGAAAAATGTAGAATGAAAATCAAAAGAAAAAAGAAAAGTAAAAAAACCATGAAAGACGAAAAGAACAAAAGAAACCAAAGAAAAAATAAACAAAAAAGAAAGAATGGAAAAACATGAAAACCAAGAAATAGAAAAAAAACTAGAAAACAAGGAAAATCAGAAAGAAAGAAAATTGATAAAAAACATGAAAGAAACAAACAAAAGAAAAGAAAAACAAAAATGATATATAATGATAAAAAATAATAGCTCGACGAAATAATTAAACCAAACAAAAAACAAAATAAAATGAAAAATAGAATTTGTTTTGGAGAAAACCTATAGCGACCGAACCTGCAGCGCGCGAGCGGCAGCAGCGAACCTACACCGATGGGCCAGCCCATAGGCAAGCACCTTCGGCGAGAGGAGCTTCCACGCTCGCTATTGTCTCACAATAAGCGAGACATAGCTCTCGCGGCAGTATAGAGGGATGGTTGCAGGAGACAACTCAGGCAAGGTAGGGCCGCTAGGCTTGCGGGGTGCCACCGCTGATTACAAGAGTAGGCTATTGGACCAGTGGGATGAGGGAGGGAGGAAGAATTGTTCACGTTGGCAATTTGAAGAGGAACAAATAATTCTTCAGGAAGTTGAAGATGGAGCACACCGGTCTGTTGGATTTTAGTTCCAACCATGTTTTTTTATGCGGTCCCTTTATGTATTTTCCACCGTTATTTCAATTCCACCATGGTTTGGTAAAATGAGTATTAGCAGGTTCTCAGTGGTTTATATGGAATTTTGCTAGAAAAACAGAAATTCTGATTTTAGCCATGGCAAACATACGCTTTTCATAATAATTCATATTGGCGCAAGGATGGCAAAATTAATTTGCAAAAACGGATGTATTCTAGCGAAAAATGAAATCCGGAGGACTTGTCATGATCATCAACTAAACTTGTCATCCTCAACGAACACAAATTTCCATGAAAAACGTTAAATTTTTTTCGTGCCTAAAAATCTAAAGTTCGTTGGATATCTGGGTAAAAAAAATAGCCTCCACAAGAAATGTTGGTACAGATACTCTCATCAAAAATATCTGGCTGAAAAGAAATAGCACTGGCGGCAATTCGGTATGCGTCAGGTTCCACGATTTTCATGCGGGCTGAGTCAGCTATGCTGCTGGGTGCCTAGGTAGCTCACCTATAAATTGGCACGTATTCTGGCTACTCTCAAACAGCAAGCAGCAGTAAGTTTATTGGCTACTACAGCTTAGAAGTACTAACCTCGTTGCCAAGCTCTCAAACTAGTGCGCACCATGGCGTGGCAATTGCAGCAAACAATGGCCACGATGACTATATGCTTTCGGACGTCCTCGCCGGTAACGGTGCGCTGTGCTGCGGCGGCTCGGTGGTCTGCCAACTACGCTCCCAGCTCCTGGGATTACGACTCCCTCCTCCACCTCTCGCCCAACAATGGCGGACAGGCAGATCAAGTACATTTATCAGCTGAACATATCGTATTTTCAACCGGCAAGTAGTACATAAACTAGATGAATTACTCATGGAGATTATTCCGTGCATGCATGGATGATGTCACAGGTCGATAAGTTGAAGGCCGGCGTGAGGGAGCGGCTGGTAGCGGCGACCGAGGCGACCATCAAGCTGCGAAGCTCGGGCTTGTCGACACGGTGCAACGGCTCGGCATCGCCTACCATTTCGAGGAGGAGATCGCCGGTATCCTTAGCTCCGTCCACCGCGAGCCTCATCGGTGCAGTTTGGACGGCGATGCCAGTGATGTTGCTTCTGCGTCCTTGAGGTTTAGGTTGCTTAGGGACGGCGGTTTCCCAGTCTTCTTCCCTCCAGGTACAGTACCTAGTTAAATACTCCCTCCGTAAAGAAATATAAGAGCGATCATTAAAGTAGTGATCTAAACGGTCTTATATTTCTTTATAGAGGGAGTAGTATGAAATATGAAAAACAAACATTTGGAGGGTGTAAGAAAAACCAAAAACTACAGCCAAAATTTTGAAAATTAGACATGTCTGCACCAAATGCATGGTCCAGATTCAATCACAGTTGAAACTTTGACCTGTGTGCATGGCAGGGTTTTGTATACTCAACTGACATTGTTTCATCATAACAATATATATAGAATGTCTGGCGGATCTCAAGCGTGGATCAGATGATGTCAAAGGGCTCCTCTCACTCTATGAGGCTTCATACCTTGCGTTCGGTGGTGAGGAAATATTGGACGAGGCAAGAGCATTTTCCAAGAAATCTCTCAAAAAGCTTTTGCCATCCATGGATCACCACTTACGGCGCAGTGTAGTTCGTTCTTTGGACCTTCCATTACACCGGAGGTCTCCTAGACTAGAAGCAAGATGGTTCATAGACCACTATGCTAGAGACGAGAGCAATTCCGACCCGTTGCTCGTTAGATTTGCAATGACGGACTTCAACAATGTGCAAAGTCTGCATCAGGAAGAACTTGGGAGACTGGCGAGGTAATTGAGCGTGAAGAATCGTACATTTAAATAAGCCAGCTAATTAATGCACATAGTTGATGGGTTTTTAAGATATGAAAGTTGACCTAATTAATTGTAGGTGGTGGAAGGGGACCGGCCTTGGTGAAAAATTGGGGTTCGCCAAGGATCGTCTCATAGAGTGCTTCCATTGCGCAAATGGAATTGTGTGGGGGCCAAATGATGGAGCATGTCGGGAAGTGCTTGCTAAAGTCGCCAATCTTATAGTTCACTTAGATGATGTATATGATGTGTATGGAACTCTAGATGAACTTGTTCTCTTCACAGACGCCATTGGAAGGTAACTATATGCAGCGGTGCACTTTTAATAATTCAAGTAATATTCGTTTCCTAGAGTTGCATGTGTAATATATATACCCCCTCCGTCCCTGAATAAGTATACATCTACCTTTTGTTCTAAGTAAAAGTTTTAAAATTTTGACCAACTTTATAGAAAATAGTAGTGACATATATAACATCAAATTGATATGTTATCAACGTACATTTCAAAACGAATCTAGTGATACTAATTTGATGCCATAAATGCTTTTACTTTTTTCTAGAAAGGTGGTCAAAGTTTTAAAACTTTGACTTAAGACAAAAGCCGGTATCCTCAGCTCCGTCCACCGCAAGCCTCACCGGTGCAGCGGGGATGATTGTGATGTTGCTTCCACGGCATTGAGGTTCAGGTTGCTCAGGGACAGTGGTTTCCCAGTCTACTTCCCTCCAGGTACCTCCTTAAATATGAAATAAGAAAAGCAGACTCTTAGACGATGTAAGAAAGGAACCTAAAACTATGGCCAAAATTTTGGATATTAAACTAAATGCATGGTCCACTCCAATCCAGATTCAATCACAGTTGAGACTTTGAATTGTGTGTATAGCACGGTTTTGCATACTTAACTGACACGTTTCATTGTAACAATACATAAAGAATCTCTGGAAGATCTCAAGCGCGGATCAGATGATGTCAAGGGGCTCCTCTCACTCTATGAGGCTTCATACCTTGCGTTTGAAAGCGGGGAAGCATTGGACGAAGCGAGAGCATTTTGTAAGGAAGCTCTCCGAAAGCACTTGCCATCCCTAGATCACCACTTACGCCGCAGTGTGGTCCGTGCTTTGGACCTTCCATTGCACCGGAGGTCTCCTAGACTAGAAGCAAGATGGTTCATAGATCACTATGCTAGAGATGAGAGCAATTCCGGCCCATTGCTCGTTAGATTTGCCACGACGGACTTCAACAATGTGCAAAGTGTGCATCAGGAAGAACTTGCGAGTCTAGCAAGGTAATTGAGCATGAAGAAACATACATTTAAATTAGCCTGCTAATTAATTCACATAGTTGATGGGTTTTAAGATATGAAAATTGACCTAGTTAACTCTAGGTGGTGGAAGGGGACTGCCCTTAGTGAAAAATTGGGGTTCGCCAGGGATCGTCTCATGGAGTGCTTCCGTTACACAAATGGAATTGTGTGGGAGCCAAACAATGGAGCGTGCCGAGAAGTGCTTGCTAAAGTCGCCAATCTAATAGTTCACTTAGATGATGTTTATGATGTGTATGGAACTCTAGATGAACTTGTTCTCTTCACCGACGCCATTGGAAGGTAACTACATGCAACGGTGCACTTCTCATAATTCAAGTAATATTCTTGTCCTAGAGTAGCATGTAACATATATAGGGCAAGTTAGTTTCACATTTAGTGAAGCTTTTCCATTATCTAAAATTAATACAAATAAATTCAGGTGGGAAGAAAGTCCTGGTGAAAGACTCCCCGAATACATGCAAGCACTCTATTCCGTGATGTACAACACATCCGCTGAGGTGGCTGAAAATATGTTGGAACAACATGGTTGCGACGCCCGTCATGTTCTTCAGAAAGCGGTAAGTTCATATACACAATTTACTTACTCATATGATATAAATTGTTTTCACAAGGAACCGTAATAAATTCCACTCCATGCTTTTGCAGTGGCGAGACATGGCGGATTCTTTCCTGGTGGAGGCAAAGTGGCACCATGGAAACCACAGACCAACACTGCATGAGTATCTGGACAATGGATCAATTTCAGCCTCTGCTCCACTGTTGCTGCAACATGCGTTTCCCCTGCTACGTGTGGATGAAAAGATCATCCCAATGTCTCTTGCTAAAGTTGGAAGCTACCCTAAATTAGTTCAGTCAGCGTCGTTAGTTCTTCGCCTCTGCAATGACTCTGCAACCCACTCTATAAGGAAAATTTATCCGGGTTGTTTTGCCCTTTACTGTTTCAATCTCCAAAGTTGAATCTTTGTGAGAGGTGTCTTATGTTGTGAAAATATGTATAACAGGCCGAGCTGGAGCGAGGGGATGCACCATCATCAATAGCTATTCACATGTCGGAGAACAGCTCCAGTGAGCAAGAGTCCCGTGAAGCCATGGAAGACCTTACTATGGAAGCCTGGAAGTCGATTAACGAAGATGCATTCAAACACTGCCAATTTTCTAGATCTTTTGCCAAGACTTGCGTGAATTTTGCTCGAATCTCACATCGTGTTTACCAAGGCGGGGATGGTTTTGGTGCGCCGGATGGTCGGAAGAAAAAGCAAATTAGGGAGTTGTTCTTGGACTCTTTCATGATTGAGGAACATTAAATGGTGGGAGACACATATCTTAGAAAGATGTTATATAGGCTTAATATCTGTAGGTATTGATTGTAGGTATTGATTCTGATTCTGTGTGGTACTACTAAAACTCTATTACCAACACTAGCTGGTTGAATTTTTTTTTGAGGTGAAACTAGCTGGTTGATTAACTAGCACCATTGGGTGATCTTGATTTACAATGCTTAGGGTTGTTCGGCAGCTCCCCGACTCCTGGAAATCCTGAAATCCAGCTTCTCTTTTCATATGCCAGCTTCCCTAGTGAAAGCTAGCGATCAGAAAACCGTTCGGTATGCCAGCTCCAGTTTTCCTCTGGCAATGCATGGGATGACAGCCTTTTTCAGGAGCTCCTAGTCAGCGCCTTCAACACCAACTAGGAGTTCTGGCGCCCACGCTGCCACGCTAAGACTCGAACCGGCGATCTCTTTCTTCTTTCCTTTTTTGTTTTTCCATTTTCCATTTTTCCTTTTCTGTTTTTTCTTTTTTATTCTGCCCTATATGATGTTTTTTTATCCCATGAACTCTTTTTAAAATCTATGAACTTTTTTATTTTTGATGAAATTTGACAAAGTTCACATATTTGAAAAAAGTTCACAAAATTGAAAAAGAAATTCATTGGATCTGAAAAAAGTTCATGGGATTCGAAAAAAAGTTATTCACATTTGAAAAAAGTTCATCGATTTTGAAAAAAAAGTCCACCAAACTTGAAAAAAGTTCATCGAATTTGATAAAAAGTTCATCGAATTTGAAAAAAAGTTCATCAAATTAGAAAAAGTTCATCGAATTTGAAAAGAGTTCATCAAATTAGGAAATACTTCGTCCAATTTGAAAAAAGTTAAATTTGGAAAAAGTTCATTGATTTTTTTATCAAAACACAAGAAAGCAAAATCATTGATTTAAAAAACGAACAAAAAGAAAAGAAAAATAGAAAACCGCCCCGGAATGACCACGAACCGGGAAAAAACCCCGGCTTAGGAAGCTTCCCAAAACCAGAGGATTCCCGCGAATGAGGAGACCAAGTAGCGTACAAACAATCTGAAAGTCACTTGTGGTTCGATGGCGTGGTGGTTACGTGCTTGGAGATGAATTAACCGATCGTGTGTTCGTCTCCGGCTGCACATCTTTTTTTTGAACGTTTTTACAAAAATAAGCAGATATATATGGGCCAGCCCAGCTCACTGGTTCGGTGGGGTCTCGAGGCACATCTTTTTTTTGAACGTTTTTACAAAAATAAGCAGATATATATGGGCCAGCCCAGCTCACTGGTTCGGTGGGGTCTCGAGGTTCGGTGTGGCTGCCATTGATCTCACTGGTGTAGAGGCGAACTTGGCAGGAGTCCCTTCTGTAACACCAAACCTGAGTGCAGCATCCTTGCTACTTTTCTCTTGCACTTGGGACTCATGATCTATGCCACCAAAAGTAGAACTGAGCATCACCTTCCTGCCCAGTGGAGATGGAGCAGTAGACTCAGCCTTTGGCGGCAGACCGGTTGTGCTGGCAGTTGCAGGGCCGGTTGAAGATCTCTGTGAGAACCTTCTCTTGAAAGACAGGGACGTGTGCGACAGTGCAACAGCCGGCTTCAGTAACAACTTCAGTAACAACTCTTGGTGTGCTCTGAACCACACTTGATTTTGTTTGAGTAAATGGATGCGGCAGCTCATGCTTCGGGATGTCATCTCCCTGAAAGATAAATTACAGAGAGAACATGAATACTTCAGATCAACTAAGCATACACCAACTAGTACATTTTGTTAGAATAAGTTCGAGGCATATCGTCGATCATCCGAGGACCAAGCAATCACACGAGTACGGCACCGAGATTTGTTAACGAGGTTCACCGATATGGTTACATCCCTGGGGCCTGACTATGGGCGCTCCTCCCCATGTCACCGCTACAATACCGCACCCGGTCGCCCTGGACATCGGCACATGCCGCCGGCTTCCCCTGCGTTCCGGTGCTATTATGTTGGCATAGGTTACATCGTGTGTCTACCCCCGATATATATGAGAGGCCTAGGATACAAGTGTCCTACTTGGACATGACTCCATATCCCATCTAAACACAATACAACTACAAGTCCAACTATAACCTACCTTGTACACAATATTCGACACAACTCCAACAAACTCCACCTTGGCGAATATTCTCCACCACCTTGAATTCGTCAATGCGTCAAACTTCCATGTACATTGGACTTGAGCTTATCCCATGAGTATCGCTGCTACTCCAAAGACTCCACATGACTCCACCTGCAACTTGTAGTCCCTCCTTTTCTTGACCACAATCAACACTTGAGCAAAATTAAGTTCCTTGTTACTCTAGTCTGTGCTCCCAACTTCCAGAGTATCCGTCAACGCCATCACACACCGATCACTGATCTGCGTGAAAGTGAACAACTCACATATTGGGTGTCACACATAAGAGTTACCTGAACTCAACATCACCGCTCTTCCTTGACCGGCCGTTTGAAACTTGAAGAAATTTCACCATTGCTTGTAGTCATCCCGAGTCAAATTCGCAGTCGTCTCACCACATGTATGACCACCAGAGCCCTGGCCTGTCTCCATGTCCTGTGCGCACCGCACGCCTCGCCGCTATTATCGCATCGAGCCTCCGCTGTCCTGGTCGAGTCTCAAAGGTTGCGAACCCACACCACTCAACCCCCACTGCAGAGTTCCACCGATCATCACTGACCGAGGACGAGTTTCACGCTTCCATCAGACCACTAGGCTCCAGTCCAAACTACGTGTCACTCGCTTTTTCCCCTTGCTGAATAGGCTTCGATTCCCTGGATCCTTACACCGTAGCAGCCTCAATCCAGCTCCACCTTCAACATGACTCCATGGTAGATGATCAGTCCACCCTCGCTCCTCATCGACTTCAAGCTCCGTGTATACACCACCTTGAATCAATCCCGCGCCATAGTCTTGTCGAAGCCACACAAGCCCTCGGGCCTGCGCCACGTGTTTCCACGCCCCAGAAGTCGGCCACCATCAGCATCACGCTCCTATGTCGTCCTTGCTGATCCCACCACCGTCTTCTGTACCAACCGACTTGCGTCGATCCGTCAGACTGTCTAATGCGACCCAGCCGAACTCGTTCGACTGTATGACACACTCAACGCTCCCAAATCGTTTTCCGTGAATTTCCATCCATTACGTAATTCCATCTCAGCTGACATGACTTCCCGCAACGCCTTCAAGCATCTCTGTTGTGTCAACAAATTTTTCACCTTTGTCTGCCATAACCCAAGGTTTTCAGTTTCACGAACTTCTCCACCTTAAACCTGATGTTCGATGACATCATGATTCTTCGTACGACTGACGCTGAGAAAAATTATTTGAGCTTTCCTCTTACGTGATGCCCAAATACACAAGCAAATCTGTACTACTAGCAAATTCCAACCAAAATCAACCTTCTGGTCTTCACGTGTGTAGCTCCCTAGCACTAAACTCCCGATGCAGTGCTGCATGCATGTCAATGTCTCCTGCTAAATCCGATGGATGCCAACGTGATGGATTTTTCCATCACCATATTGATCTGTCTCCTGCCTTCGTCTGCGTCGCATACGAGGACCCGGTCCTCTTTTTGGTCCAAAACAAATCTCGTATGAAACCTGTACAGCTGTGAGTCCAGCTCTCCGTGTATGCTCAAGCCGCCGCTGTTATTGGGCCCTGCCCATGCATGGGCCACACGCGGCTAATCGCCACCAACAAACATGCCTCCACGCGCTAGCCGGCTGTACCGCCGCCACGTGCTACTGTCGCTCGTATCTCGCCGAGTCAACGCATGAACCGATGACCGATCTCACCAAGAACTCACCTGATCTGCCGAATCGACTGCACGACCTGCTGCTACAAGGCCGCAACTCACTGCAAGGCATCCAACCACGCGACTGCTTCTTCATCCTCTAGATCAACCAAACATCCACCTCGTAACCTAGCTCATGATACCACTTGTTAGAATAAATCCGAGGCATATCGTCGATCATCCGAGGACCAAGCAATCACCTGAGTACGACACCGAGATTTGTTAACGAGATTCACCGATATGGCTACATCCCGGGGCCTGACTATGGACGCTCCTCCCCATGTCACTGCTACAATACCGCACCCGGTCGCCCTGGACACCGGCACATGCCGCCGGCTTCCCCTGCGTTCCGGTGCTATTATGTTGGCATAGGTTACATCGTGTCTCTGCCCCCGATATATATGAGAGGCCTAGGATACAAGTGTCCTACTTGGATACGACTCCATATCCTATCTAAACACAATACAACTACAAGTCTAACTGTAACCTACCTTGTACACAATATTCGACACAACTCCAACACATTTCCTTGACTAGCACCAGTAATCATACAATTACTGACATGTTCTCATATGACAATAAATTTGCAGAAGTAATGATGTTGAAACTGTGAAAGATACAAGATGATTATACATCAGGATGTTTCCTGAAGAAGTCCGCAGGCCGGCCTAAGAGCATCTCCAGCCACACCCCCAACAGCCCCCCACTCTCCTCCCCCCGGCGATTTTCAGCACCAACGCCCAAAAATCGGCCCAGTCGCGCCCCAGGAGCCTGTTTTTCGCTGGTTTGGGCTGAACCTGGCGCCGGCAGACCCAGACTAAACCCGGCGCGCTGGGGGCACGTGGGGGCGCCGGGGCAAGCGTTTTTGGCGCGAAAGAACGGCGGGCCTGCCGAGTCAGCGACCCCCCGAGCCTCGTCGTCCTCATCGCCTCGGTTTCCCAGGGAGGAATCAATGCTAAGGCTGCCGCCGGTTAGCCTTCCATTGATTCCTCACGGGCGGCGCGGCGACGCCCCCCTCCCACCAAGCGTACACACGACGCCCACCCCCCGGCCGCTATAAAGCAACGCCTCCCCCTCGCCTGTGACCACACACCGCCCACAGCCGCCGAGCTCTGCCTCTCTCTCCCCGTGCGCAGCCACCGCCGGCGTTCCTCCCCTCTCTCCCCGTGCCCAGCCGCAACGATGGGCAAGTGTTTCCCCGGCGATGGGGCGGCGACCAATGGCTTCGGCCGCTGCTCGTTGCACGAGTGGGAAGCCCACTTGTTGTTCGAGGCGAACATCCCGGCGCCTCCCGACATGCGCGTGCCGGGGTGGTGGAAGCTCAGCACCGGCTGCGTCCCCATCCCCACGCTGCCCGACGTCGACGTCCGCCCCGACGAGGTCGATCGCGTGTGGGCGTCACTGACGGAGGAGCAACGGGCCCTCCCGCAGTACGCCGCCGGCAACCACGAAGCGTGGGCGGCGTACTTCTAGCAGCGGCTGGCCTCCACCAACGGGGCGCCGGTAGTGCGGGGACCAAGAACTGCGAGGGCCGCCGCCTGTGGTGGGGCTGTTGGGGAATGTAGTATTTCAAAAAAATTCCTACGATCACGCAAGATATATTTAGGAGAAGCATAGAAATGAGCAGGGAGAGTGTGTCCACGTACTCTCGTAGACCAAAAACGGAAGTGTTGAGTAACGTGGTTGATGTAGTCGAACGTCTTCGCCATCCAACCGATCAAGTACCGAACGCACGACACCTCCGCGATCTGCACAAGTTCAGCTCGGTGACGTCCCTCGAACTCTAGATCCAACTGAGGCCGAGCGAGAGTTTCGTCAGCACGACGGCGTGTTGACGGTGATGATGAAGTTACCGACACAGGGCTACGACAATATGACTGAGGTGGAAATCTGTGGAGGGGGGCACCACACACGGCTAAGAAATCAACTTGTGTGTCTATAGGGTGCCCCCCTCCCCCGTATATAAAGGAGTGGAGGAGGGGCCGGCCGGCCTCATAGGGCGCGCCCCAAGGGGGGAATCCTACTCCTACTAGGAGTAGGTTCCCCCCTTTCCTAGTCCAACTAGGAGGGGGAAGGAAGGGAAGAGGGAGCCCCCCTCCCCAATTCGGATTGGGCTTGGGGGTGTGCCCCTCCTCTGGCCACCTCCTCCTCTCTTCCACTAATGCCCATGTAGGCCCATTAATCCCCCGGGGGGGGGGGGGGGGGGGTTCCGGTAACCCCCCGGTACTCCGGAAAATGCCTGAACCTATCTGAAACCTTTCCGGTGTCCAAACATAACCTTCCAATATATCAATCTTTATGTCTCGACCATTTAGAGACTCCTCGTCATGTCCGTGATCACATCCGGGACTCCGAACTACCTTCGGTACATCAAATCACATAAACTCATAATACCAATCATCATCGAACGTTAAGTGTGCGGAACCTACGGGTTCGAGAACTACGTAGACATGACCGAGACTCATCTCCGGTCAATAACCAATAGCGGAACCTGGGTGCTCATATTGGTTCCTACATATTCTACGAAGATCTTTATCAGTCAAACCGCACAACAACATACGTTGTTCCCTTTGTCATCGGTATGTTACTTGCCCGAGATTCGATCGTCGGTATCATCATACCTAGTTCAATCTCATTATCGGCAGGTCTCTTTACTCGTTCCGTAATGCAACATTCCGCAACTAACTCATTAGTCACATTGCTTGCAAGGCTTATAGTGATGTGCATTACCGAGAGGGCCCAGGGATACCTCTCCGATAATCGGAGTGACAAATCCTAATCTCGATCTATGCTAACTCAACAAACACCATCGGAGACACCTGTAGAGCATCTTTATAATCACCCAGTTATGTTGTGACGTTTGATAGCACACTAAGTGTTCCTCCGGTATTCAGGAGTTGCATAATATCATAGTCATAGGAACATGTATAAGTCACGAAGAAAGCAATAGAAATAAACTAAACGATCAAAGTGCTAAGCTAACGGATGGGTCATGTCAATCAAATCATTCTCTAATGATGTGATCTCGTTCATCAAATGACAACTCATTTTCATGGCTAGGAAACTTAACCATCTTTGATTAACGAGCTAGTCAAGTAGAGGCATACTAGTGACAGTCTGTTTGTCTATGTATTCACACATGTACTAAGTTTCCATTTAATACAATTCTAGCATGAATAATAAAAATTTATCATGATATAAGGAAATATAAATAACAACTTTATTATTGCCTCTAGGGCATATTTCCTTCAGTCTCCCACTTGCACTAGAGTCAATACTCTAGATTACATTGTAATGATTCTAACATCCATGGAGTCTTGGTGCTGATCATGTTTTGCTTGTGAGAGAGGCTTAGTCAACGGGTCTGCAACATTCAGATCCGTATGTATCTTGTAAATCTCTACGTCTCCCTCCTTGACTTGATCGCGGATGGAATTGAAGCGTTGCTACCTCTTGAGCATGCGTTGGTTTTCCCTTGAAGAGGAAAGGTGATGCAGCAAAGTAGCGTAAGTATTTCCCTCAGTTTTTGAGAACCAAGGTATCAATCTAGTAGGAGACTACACGCAAATCGCCTAGTACATGCACAAACAAATAAGAACCTTGCAACCAACATGATAAAGGGGTTGTCAATCCCTTCACAGCCACTTGCAAAAGTGAGATTTGATAAAGATAATAAGATAAATATTTTTGGTATTTTTGTTGTATAGATTGGAAAATAAAGATTGCAAAATAAATATAGAAAACTGGAATTGTAGATTGGAAACTTATATGATATGAAGTAGACCCGGGGCCATAGGTTTCACTAGTGGCTTCTCTCATGATAGTATATATTACGGTGGGTGAACAAATTACTGCCGAGCAATTGATAGAAAAGCGCATAGTTATGAGAATGTCTGGGCATGATCATGAACATAGGCATCACGTCCGTGTCAAGTAGACCGAAATGATTCTGCATCTACTACTATGACTCCACTCATCGACCGCTATCCAGCATGCATCTAGAGTATTAAGTTCATAAGAACAGAGTAACACATTAGGCAAGATGACATGATGTAGAGGGATAAACTCAAGAAATATGATATAAACCCCATCTTTTTATCCTTGATGGCAACAACACAATACGTGCCTTGCTGCCCATGCTGTCACTGGGAATTGACACCACAAGATTGAACACAAAGCTAAGCACTTCTCCATTGCAAGAAAGATCAATCTAGTAGGCCAAACTAAACCGATAATTCGAAGAGACTTGCAAATATATCAAATCCTGCATATAAGAATTCAGAGAAGAATCAAATATTGTTCATAGATAATCTTGATCATAAACCCACAATTCAAGGGATCTCGACAAACACACCGCAAAACAATATTACATAGAATAGATCTCCAAGAGAATCGAGGGGAACTTTGTATTGAGATCCAAAGAGAGAGAAGAAGCCATCTAGCTAATAACTATGGACCCGAAGGTCTATGGTAAACTACTCACACATCATCGGAGAGGCTATGGTGTTGATGTAGAAGCTCTCGGTGATCGAATCCCCCTCTGGCAGATCGCTGATACGTCCATTTTGCATCATGCTTTTATATCGATATTTGTTGCATTATGGGCTGTTATTACACATTATGTCACAATACTTATGCCTATTCTCTCTTATTTTACAAGGTTTATGATACGTCCATTTTGCATCATCCTTTTATATCGATATTTATTGCATTTTGGGCTATTACTACATGTTATGTCACAATACTTATGCCTATTCTCTCTTATTTTACAAGGTTTACATAAGGAGGGAGAATGCCGGTAGCTGGAATTCTAGGCTGGAAAAGGAGCAGATATTAGAGACCTATTCTGCACAACTCCAAAAGTCCTGAAACTCCACGGAACATCTAGTTAAAAATGATGAAAAATCCTTGCCAAAGATGAAGACCAGGGGGCCCACACCCTGTCCACGAGGGTACCCCCCCTAGGGCGCGCCCCCTACCTCGTGGGCCCCCTGTTGGCTCTCCGATTCCCATCTTCTGCTATATGAGGTCTTTCGATGAGAAAAAAATAATAAGCAACCTTTCTGGACAAGACTCCGCCGCCATGAGGCGGAACCTTGGCGGAACCAATCTAGGGCTCCGGCAGAGCTGTTCTGCCGGGGACACTTCCCTCCGGGAGGGGGAAATCATTGCCATCGTCATCACCAACGCTCCTCTCATCGGGAGAGGCAATCTCCATCAACATCTTCACCAGCACCCATCTAATCTCCAAACCTTAGTTCATCTCTTGTATCCAATTCTTGTCTCCAAGTCCGGGATTGGTGCCAGTAGGTTGCTAGTAGTGTTGATTACTCCTTATAGTGGATGCTAGTTGGTTTATTTGGTGGAAGATCATATGTTTAGATCCTTTATGCATATTAATACCCCTCTGATTATGAACATGAATATGCTTTGTGAGTAGTTACGTTTGTTCCTGAGGACACGGGAGAAGTCTTGCTATTAGTAGTCATGTGAATTTGGTATTCGTTCGATATTTTGATGATATGTATGTTGTTTAGCCTCTAGTTGTGTTATGCGAACGTCGACTACATAACACTTCACCATTATTTGGGCCTAGAGGAAGGCATTGGGAAGTAATAAGTAGATGATGGGTTGCTAGAGTGACAGAAGCTTAAACCCTAGTTTATGCGTTGCTTCGTAAGGGGCTGATTTGGATCCATATGTTTCATGCTATGGTTAGGTTTACCTTAATACTTTTGTTGTAGTTGCGGATACTTGCAATAGAGGTTAATCATAGTGGGATGCTAGTTCAAGTAAGAACAACACCCAAGCACCGGTCCACCCACATATCAAATTATCAAAGTACCGAACGTGAATCATATGAATGTGATGAAAACTAGCTTGACGATATTCTCATGTGTCCTCGGGAGCGCTTTTCCTTGTATAAGAGTTTGTCCAGGCTTGTCCTTTGCAACAAAAAGGATTGGGCCACCTTGTTGCACTTTATTTACTTTTGTTACTTGTTGCTCGTTACAAATTATCTTCTCATAAAACTATTTGTTACCACTTATTTCAGTACTTGCAGAGAATACCTTGCTGAAAACCGCTTATCATTTCCTTCTGCTCCTCGTTGGGTTGGACACTCTTACTTATCAAAAGGGCTACGATAGATCCCCTATACTTGTGAGTCATCAAGACTCTTTTCTGGCGCTGTTGCCGGGGAGTGAAGCGCCTTTGGTAGGTGGAATTTGGTAAGGAAAAATTTATATAGTGTGCTGAAATGTACTGTCACTTGTTACTATGGAAAGTAATCCTCCGAGGGGCTTGTTCGGATTATCTTCACCCCGACCAGTAGAGCAAAGAGTTGCCCCTCAACCTACTGAACCTACTGAAAATGAAAATGTTCCCTTTGAATTTCCTTCGGGTATGATAGAAAAACTGCTAGCTAATCCTTTTACAGGAGATGGAACAAAGCATCCTGATGACACTACAACATGACTTCACCTACAGCAACGCTTTTTTCCATATCTAAAAGTCCATATATCCATTGCTAGTGTCTTTACCAACGGTTTGGGATGCGTAGCCTTATCCAGTGTTGCTAGCGCATAATGCAACACATATACTACCGTTGGTAAAAGGGATCGTTGCAAGAGTACAACATATAAAACAGACTTATACAACGCTACTATCCGTTGGTGCTCAATATATCGGGATCCAAATCTCATTGTTTGGCAATAGATAATTTGCCAAGCTTTAGGTGGTTGTATATGTATAGTGTGAATAATAATAATATTATTATATATGTATATAACAACAATTGAATTAATGCTTCACATAATGGTGATAATTATATGTATATCAAGCTAGGAAAAGACAAGAAAATATACTCACAAGAGGAAGAAATCATATATTGCATAAAATTGTTGGATTACAGTAGTGGATATTACAGGAGGAAGAGCATCCAAATGTGATGCAAATCTAAATATTTTCTCGATAAAGAAACTTAAACTAAAAGCATCCATCGACATCCCTGATACTTAACTAAAACATAACCGAGGAACATCATCGAATAGGAACAACATCCCTACAACTTAACTAAAACTGAAAACATCCATCATCATCATCATGAACTAGAACATTATCATCATCATCACATCCCAGTGTACTTGCCATGCACCCATATAATCATCCATGTATCTTTTGACTCTACAAAGAAAATAACAAAATGAACCATTAACACACAGTGCATTAAGAAGTAAGAACCAATTTGCGCACACTTACTGCTCATCAGCACATTTTTTTGGTCTGGGCAGCAGTCTAATAGCAAATAAGAAGAAACAAATAAACAAGATAGCACTACAATTTGAACACAAATTCGTATGTGATTATGAGAAGATAGCAGCATGAGTGTTGGTTGTCCTTGATGACTAATCCAGACACCACAATATACGACACAACCTGCAGAAAACATGGCTAAATAAAATTATATGGACATTAGCCTAAGTGATGTGCATAGGGCAATGTGATTGACAGTACCACTTCTCTTTTGTTCTTCAGTTAGTTAGCAAACTGGACCAAAACAGTTTGTCATCTGAAACTGAACCAAAACATCTATTTCTAGTTGGTTTCGGTCATCCAACAGGAAATAGGGAAACCTAAAAGTGCTCACCACGCTTTGAAACCAACCTACAGCCCCAAATCCACTGAAATGAATTTACATCATCACCAGCCTAGAGATCTATTGCTAATTCTTTACATCTACAGTAAAACTATTTTCTGTGAACCAACGGATCTATTTATTTCTAAATAAATCCACTGAAACCTACAGCCCCAAATCTTATAAATGTGCGTCGACAGCAGCATAGAACCTAGCATAGCTCAATGGCCATGGACACAACGAGCAGTAGCACGGTAAGGAGAGGGAGAGAGTTTACCTTCGATGGCATCATCCATGACTTGCTCGACGAACTTGACTTGCTCCATGGCGTCCCCCCTGCATCGAGTTGGAATGCCTAGTTGATTTTAATTATACTAAGATTCTTTCATGTGAAACTAAATAGTGGAATTAATACATGCAGCACACAATATAGGCCCACGGTTTCTGAAACCCAACCAAAAAAAGAAGAAGTAGGTTGTCTACCAGGCCATGCCTTGTAAGGTTTCAACTCTGGTATGATGCCCCATGAGAGGAACAAAAATACAACGAAGTCAAATATTGTCGTCGGTAGGACCTTACCTGCCAATTCAAAAAAGATAATGCTAACTTATCATGGGATCATCATCAAGAACATGCACACTGTTGTTCAAATTCTTACTATGGCAGTCATTACGTTATTGTCCAACGATGAGTAAATATTTTTTGGGATAATGAACAAAAAGAGATGGTTCAAACTCTAGACCCAGAAATGGATGGTTGCAAATCGATAGGGTCTATACTATTCTAGGTACATAATAATGGGCAAAACACACTAATTTGTATTGAAATTGCTGACAGGGTAACTAATTTGTAGTGGAATGGCCAAAAGAGTACCTTATATGGGGACAACTTGTAGGTGATTATTTCCTTGTAGTGTATTTCATGAGTACAGGATGATAGTATTAAAAAATAATAGTCCATCATGGTTATCCTTGTATCTAGTTTGTTCTTTCCCTTTCCATATAGAATTTGCAGAACTAAACCATTAGTTCTTTCCAGATTTTATACATGTAATAGGTAGAATAGAAGTCGTTCCTGACTTTTAGTGGAGAATAGTATCCGAAGAAATACATCTATAGAAGCACTGTGTCCTGAACTCATGTTAACCACAATAACAATATCCTTTTTAGTTGAAAAGGCAAACTTCTAATATTTAAATATTATTCTTGATTTTTAAATGATACATCGAGATACCATGTTGACAAAAAGATAATACAACTGTGATTATTTTGACTAGAAGTGCATATGAATACAGAACAGAATTTATATTGGACACTGTACTGAGATAACACTACAGCAGCTCCGAGCTGTAACAGAAGTACCTATATTATTTTCGGAAAGCAAGAGAAAGCATCTAACTTACCGCCAAATAGTGGTTCAAATATTCATCACTTGGTAATAATTAAAAATACCTTGCTGATGCTATAGTTGTACATAATAATCATATGTGTGACTAAGAAAGCTTGAAGATCAACTTTTATTTCGGAAGGGAAAAGGAGCAGAATCTTAAAAATATAAATCAATAACTAACCATTAAACAGCAAAAGAAATAATTCTGCTCAGTTTCAAAGCCAACGTGGCAATACATAAGGAACCATATACATATCGTGGCTGTAGCATGTGCACAGGAAGCCATCGTATACTAAGTTAAGATGTACAACAGAAATAGTATATTTATGCTTCATCTGTTCAAATTACATGGGAGAACATTATAAGATGAAGAAATTCCACAAAGCAGCACTATTTTTCAGTGAAGAAAATAAAAAATCTAATGGTTAAATTGATAAGAGGATTTTACACATACGTTTATTTTTATTCAATGGGGACATGAGCATCTTACCTGATCTAACGGGGCCAAACCTGAAGACAGGAACTGAGTCGCGTCCATGATTGGACAATGGAGGACTTGGTTACTTCCATCATGTCACCCATGTCGTGGGCAGCACCTAAGGTTAGGATTGGTTTTCCCTGTAGAGAGAAGGGTTATACAGCCAGTTGGTTGCACGTCTACAGGAGAAGAAAAGAGCAGAGGTTAGGGCATCTACAACGCTCGCCGCTTGGCCAGACGCTTACAGAAGAAAGTGAAAATATTATTAAATTGAAAAACATCTAGGCACCCTGCCTTCCAACGCTGGACGCTAACTGCCAACGCTAATCAAACACTAAATTAAACTGCACATGCGGCTGATGCGGGGAAGAAAGGAGGGAAGCGCCCGCTGCATATCTTTGCGCTGACGAAGCGTCCGACACCAGGATTTGAGGGCCTCAACCGCAAATCGGTCAGGAATTCAAGTGCGAAAAAATCCTAGTGCCTCCCCTAGCGCCCTGCGTTGGAGTTGGAGATGCCCTTAGAGAAAGAGGGAGATAAATGATGAAACCAGGGGAGGGGGTGCACTCACCGGACTGACGACATGGCCAACGGCGCCGGAGCCGACGCCCGAACCCTAGCTGTGGGGGAGGGTCGCGGGTAGGCTTTAGTGGCCGCGAGGGCCGGATCTAGCCGGATGGGAGGGCGCCGCAATGCGAGGGGACCTGGGGCTGTGCTTCGCGGTGGCGAGATTTGCCGGATGTCGCTTGAATCAGCCGCCGCAGGTTGAGCAGCGAGGAGCCGCGTGAAGTGAGAGATGGGTCGCGAGAGTGATGGGAGGGTAGGGATGATGTGGATCCGGCAGCCTCCGGAGCTGCGAGGTAGGAGGAGGGGAGGGGGAGGGCCGACGGTGAGGTGGATCGGAGGAGGAAGACAAAGCGGCGGCGGCGGCGGTTTGGGAGAGATAAGGGCGGGCGCTCTGTTTCTCGCGTGTCTCTTTCGCTCTCTCTCTCTCTCTCTCTCTCTCTCTCTCTCTCTCTCTCCTTTCCTTGTTTTTTTCTTATCAATTGTACCACGATAGGGTAATGAGCTGTAACTCTACATCGCATATGTTGCATCGCTTATATGCGTATCTATGATTTTTTTTTGCAACGTATAGTCAAAACTTTGTAGAATTTGTGTTGCTTTATAGAGGATATCCTTGTAGTGTGAGCACCTAATATATGTGGATGAAGTTCGTGGATTATTTAAGCTTGCAGGTATACCCGATGATGTTTCTAAGAAGGTATTCCCTTTATCTTTGAAGGGAGATGCATTGACATGGTATAGGCTATGTGATGATACGAGATCATGGAACTATAGAAGATTGAAATTGGAATTTCATCAAAAGTATTATCCTATGCATCTTGTTCATCGTGATCGCAATTATATATATAATGTTTGGCCTCGCGAAGGAGAAAGCATCGCTCAAGCTTGGGGAGGCTTAAATCAATGTTATATTCATGCCCCAATCATGAGCTCCCAAGAGGAACAATTATTCAAAACTTTTATGCTCGGCTTTCTGAAAACAATCGCACCATGCTCGATACTTCTTGTGCTGGCTCTATTATGATGAAGACTATTGAATTTAAATGAGAATTGTTGGATAAAATTAAACGCAACTCTGAAGATTGGGATCTCGACGAAGGTAAGGAGTCAGGTATGACACCTAAGTTTGATTGTGTTAAATCTTTTATGGATACCGATATTTTCCGTAAGTTTAGCACTAAATATGGACTTGACTCTGAGATAGTAGCTTCTTTCTGTGAATCTTTTGCTACTTATGTTGATCTCCCCAAGGAGAAGTGGTTTAAATATCATCCTCCCATAGAAGTAAAAGTAGCTGCACCTATTAAAGTTGAAGAAAAGATTGTCACTTATAATGATCCTATTGTTCCTACTTCTTATGTTGAGAAACCACCCTTCCCTGTTAGAATAAAGAATCATGCTAAAGCTTCAACTGTGGTTCGTAAAAGCAATATTAGAACTTATACACCTCCCGAGCAAGTTAAAGTTGAACCTAATATTGCTATTGTTAAAGATCTCTTGTCTGATAATATTGATGGCATGTTATTCAGTTCTGCAGTGAAACTGCTAGAATTGCTAAACCTGGAACTAAAGATAAACATAGACCTGTGGTAGGCATGCCTGTTATTCCTGTTAAAATAGGAGATCATTTTTATCATGGCTTATGTGATATGGGTGCTAGTGCTAGTGTTATACCTTATACCTTATATGAAGAAATTAAGCATGAAATTGCACCCGCTGAAATAGAAGGTATTGATGTTACAATTAAACTTGCCAATAGAGATACTATTTCAGCAGTGGGAATTGTTAGAGATGTTGAAGTCTTGTGTGGGAAAACTAAATATCCTGCTGATTTTCTTGTTCTCAGTTCCCCACAATATAGCTTTTGTCCCATTATATTTGGTAGACCCTTCTTGAACACTGTCAATGCTAAGATAGACTGCGAAAATAATGTTGTTACTATTGGCTTGGATGATATGATTCACGAGTTTAATTTCTCTAAGTTTAGCAAACAACACCGTGAAGAAGAATTGCCTAGTAAGGATGAAATTATTGGTCTTGCTTCTATTGTCGTACCTCCTAGTGATCCTTTAGAACATTATTTGCTAGACCATGAAAATGATATGTTTATGAATGAAAGAAGGGAAATAGATGAAGTATTCTTTAAGCAGGAACCTATTCTGAGACATAACCTGCCTGTTGAAATCCTAGGGGATCCTCCTCCACCTAAGGGTGATCCCGTGTTTGAGCTTAAACCATTGCCTGATAATCTTAAATATGCTTATCTTGATGAAAAGAAGATATATCATGTTATTATTAGTGCTAACCTTTCAGAGCATGAAGAAGAAAGATTATTGAAAACTCTGAAGAAGCACCGTGCTGCTATTGGATATACTCTTGATGATCTTAAGGGCATTAGTCCCACTCTATGTCAACATAAAATAAATTTGGAAGAAGATGCCAAACCAGTTCGTGATCCTCAACGATGTCTGAATCCTAAAATGAAAGAAGTGGTAAGAAAAGAAATACTAAAGCTTCTAGAGGAAGGTATAATTTATCCCGTTGCTGATAGTCAGCGGGTAAGTCCTGTTCATTGTGTCCCTAAGAAGGGAGGTATTACTGTTGTTCCTAATGATAAAGATGAATTGATTCCACAAAGAATTATTACAGGTTATAGGATGGTAATTGATTTCCGTAAATTAAATAAGGCTACTAAGAAAGATCATTACCCCTTACCTTTTATCGATCAAATGCTAGAAAGATTATGCAAACATACACACTACTGCTTTCTAGATGGTTATTCGGGTTTCTCTCAAATACCAGTGTCAGCTAAAGATCAATCAAAGACTACTTTTACATGCCCTTTTGGTACTTTTGCTTATAGACGTATGCCTTTTGGTTTATGTAATGCACCTACTACCTTTCAAAGATGCATGATGGCTATATTTTCTGACTTTTGTGAAAAGATGTGTGAGGTTTTCATGGACGACTTTTCCGTCTATGGATCCTCTTTTGATGATTGCTTGAGAAATCTTGATCGAGTTTTGCAGAGATGTGAAGAAACTAATCTTGTCTTGAATTGGGAAAAGTGCCACTTTATGGTTAATGAAGGTATTGTCTTGGGGCATAAAGTTTCTGAAAGAGGTATTGGAGTTGATAAAGCCAAGGTTGATGCTATTGAAAATATGCCATGTCCCAAGGCCATCAAAGGTATAAGAAGTTTCCTTGGTCACGCCGGATTTTATAGGAGGTTCATTAAGGACTTCTCAAAAATTTCTCGGCCTCTGACTAATTTATTACAAAAAGATACACCATTTGTCTTTGATGATGATTGTGTAGAAGCAGTTGAAATACTTAAGAAAGCATTGATCTCTGCACCTATTGTTCAGCCACCTGATTGGAATTTACCCTTTAAAATTATGTGTGATGCTAGTGATTATGCTGTAGGTGTTGTTCTAGGGAAAAGAGTTGATAAGAAATTAAATGTTATCCATTATGCTAGTAAGACTCTAGACAATGCTCAAAGAAATTATGCTACTACTGAAAAAGAATTCTTAGCAGTTGTATTTGCTTGTGATAAGTTCAGACATCATATTGTTGATTCTGAAGTAACTATTCACACTGATCATGCTGCTATTAAGTATCTTATGGAAAAGAAAGATGCTAAACCTAGACTTATTAGATGGGTTCTCTTGCTACAAGAATTTGATTTGCATATTGTTGATAGAAAGGGAGCTGAGAACCCCGTTGCAGACAACTTGTCTAGGTTAGAAAATATTCTTGATGACCCACTACCTATTGATGATAACTTTCCTAATGAACAATTAAATGTTATAAGTACTTCTCGTAGTACTCCATGGTATGCTGATTATGCTAATTACATGGTATTTCTCCGTTTTTGAGAACCAAGGTATCAATCCAGTAGGAGACTACACGCAAATCGCCTACTACCTGCACAAACAAATAAGAACCTTGCAACCAATGTGATAAAGGGGTTGTTAATCCCTTCACAGCCACTTGCAAAAGTGAGATCTGATAAAGATAATAAGATAAATATTTTTGGTATTTTTGTTGTATAGATTGGAAAATAAAGATTGCAAAATAAATATAGAAAACTAGAATTGTAGATTGGAAACTTATATGATATGAAGTAGACCCGGGGGCCATAGGTTTCACTAGTGCCTTCTCTCATGATAGTATATATTACAGTGGGTGAACAAATTACTGCCGAGCAATTGATAGAAAAGCGCATAGTTATGAGAATGTCTAGGCATGATCATGAACATAGGCATCACGTCCGTGTCAAGTAGACCGAAACAATTCTGCATCTACTACTATGACTCCACACATGGACCGCTATCCAGCATGCATCTAGAGTATTAAGTTCATAAGAACAGAATAACACATTAGGCAAGATGACATGACGTAGAGGGATAAACTCAAGAAATATGATATAAACCCCATCTTTTTATCCTTGATGGCAACAACACAATACGTGCCTTGCTGCCCATGCTGTCACTGGGAATTGACACCACAAGATTGAACACAAAGCTAAGCACTTCTCCATTGCAAGAAAGATCAATCTAGTAGGCCAAACTAAACCAATAATTCGAAGAGACTTGCAAATATATCAAATCCTGCATATAAGAATTCAGAGAAGAATCAAATATTGTTCATAGATAATCTTGATCATAAACCCACAATTCAACGGATCTCGACAAACACACCGCAAAAGAATATTACATAGAATAGATCTCCAAGAGAATCGAGGGGAACTTTGTATTGAGATCCAAAGAGAGAGAAGAAGCCATCTAGCTAATAACTATGGACCCGAAGGTCTATGGTAAACTACCCACACATCATCGGAGAGGCTATGGTGTTGATGTAGAAGCTCTCCGTGATCGAATCCCCCTCCGGCAGATCGCTGATACATCCATTTTGCATCATGCTTTTATATCAATATTTGTTGAATTATGGGCTGTTATTACACATTATGTCACAATACTTATGCCTATTCTCTCTTATTTTACAAGGTTTATGATACGTCCATTTTGCATCATGCTTTTATATCGATATTTATTGCATTATGGGCTGTTACTACATGTTATGTCACAATACTTATGCCTATTCTCTCTTATTTTACAAGGTTTACATAAGGAGGGAGAATGTCGGCAGCTGGAATTCTAGGCTGGAAAAGGAGCAAATATTAGAGACCTATTCTGCACAACTCCAAAAGTCCTGAAACTCCACGGAAAATCTAGTGAAAAATAACGAAAAATCCTGCCAAAGATGAAGACCAGTTTAGACAAGTGTCACTCCGAAGCTTATGGAGGACACCACGCTGGAGATAGAACTACACATAAGGTATTGCAATCTGGTTTTTATTGGCCTACTCTCTTCAAGGATGCCTATAAGTTTGTCTTATCTTGTGATGAATGTCAAAGAATTGGTAATATTAGTAGACGTCAAGAAATGCCTATGAATTATTCACTTGTTATTGAACCATTTTATGTTTGGGGCTTTGATTACATGGGACCTTTTCCTGCCTCTAATGGATATACACATATTTTAGTTGCTGTTGATTACATTACTAAGTGGGTAGAAGCTATTCCAACTAGTAGTGCTGATCATAACACTTCTATTAAAATGCTTAAGGAAGTTATTTTTCCGAGGTTTGGATTCCCTAGATATTTAATGACTGATGGTGGTTCACATTTTATTCATGGTGCTTTCTGTAAAATGCTTGCTAAATATGATGTTAATCATAGAATTGCATCTCCTTATCACCCACAGTCTAGTGGTCAAGTAGAATTGAGTAATAGAGAGCTCAAATTAATTTTTCAAAAGACTATCAATAGGTCTAGGAAGAATTGGTCCAAGAAACTTGATGATGCATTATGGGCTTACATAACTGCATATAAAAATCCTATGGGTATGTCTCCGTATAAAATGGTTTATGGAAAAGCATGTCACCTACCTCTCAAACTAGATCATAAGGCATATTGGGCTATTAAAGAGCTCAATTATGATTTCAAACTTGCCGGTGAGAAGAGGTTATTCGACATTAGCTCACTTGATGAATGGAGAACCCAAGCTTATGAAAATGCCAAGTTGTTTAAAGAAAAAGTTAAAAGGTGGCATGAAAAAAGAATACAAAAGCGTGAGTTTAATGTAGGTGATTATGTATTGCTATAGAACTCTCGTTTAAGATTTTTTTGCAGGAAAACTTCTCTCTAAATGGGAAGGCCCCTACGTCATCGAGGAGGTCTATCGTTTCGGTGCCATAAAAATCAACAACTTTGAAGGCACAAATCCGAAGGTGGTGAACGGTCAAAGAATTAAACATTGTATCTTAGGTAATCCTATAAATGTTGAAACCAATGTTATTGAAACCGTAACCCCGGAGGAATACATAAGGGACACTTTCCAGAACGTTTCAGACTCCGAAAAGGAATAGGTATGTGGTACGGTAAGTAAACCGACTCCAAAACAGTTTTTAAGGCAATATTTCTTGGTTTTGGAATATTTAGAAAAATAGAAAAATAAGTATCAGTCCGGGAAGGACGCGAGGGCCCCACGAGGGTGGAGGGCGCGCCCACCCCCCTGGGCGCGCCCCCCTACCTCGGGGCACCTCGTGTGCCTTCCGGACTTCGTTTTCTTGCACGATACGTATTTTGGTCAGTAAAAATTCATTATATATTCTCCCGAAGGTTTTGACTCCTGTATCACGCAAATATCCTTTGTTCTTGTTTCGAGCTCTTCTCTGTCAGGATTGTCAAGGCCAGGCATCATGTCGTCCCCCTCGTCCAACAATGGTGACAAAGACGCTTGGCTAATGAAGATAGAGCTGAAGAGGGAAGAACCTATGGAGATTAACAAGGATGAAGGGATCAAGAAGACCACGGAGAACCAAGCTCTGGCAGCAAAAGACATCCTTCAACTTGATCACAATCTTCTTTCCCCAACTGAGATCGAAGCTTTCAAGATGATTGAGTTAGCTCATATTCCAAACAGGTATCTCACAAGTGAAAATATTTTGTTGAAGGAGCATATCGTTGCACTCAAGGGCATTATCCGCAAGTTGGAGGACCTCTTACGCTCGATGTGTGACTATCCATCACCACCATCTTCTCCACCAACAAAGAAGGAGACATAATCACATGGGTATGGGCACTCCCCTTGGCAACTGCCAAGCTTGGGGGAGGTGCCCCGGTATCGTATCACCAACACATCTCCTATCTTTACCGTTTTCTTAGTTCGATCCTATCAGTAGTATCTTGATCTAGTAGAATAAAGTTTATGGCATGATCTAGTTTTGAGTTTTGCTTTATGATCTCTCTATGTAATCGAGTCCATGAGCTATATATAATAAAGATTAGTGTTGAGTCAAGGGCTTGATTATTTTGCCATGATCTTGAGTGAATAAAAGAAAAGAGAAAAGAATAAAAAGAAACAAAGAGTTCATATTGATCTTATTGAAAGTAATGACTTCACATAGAAAGAGTATGATGATTAAAAGTTGTTGGGAGTTGGCAGACATAGCTTTGGTCATCGTTGCAATTAATAAGAAGTAATACGGAAGGAGGGGTTCACATATAAATATACTATTATTGACATCTTTTATGATTGGGAGCACTCATTAAAATATGACATGCTAAAGAGTTGATGTTGGACAACGAAGAAAACGTAATGATTTATGTTTTCTTATGTCTGAGATAAAGTATGTTGTCATGGATCCTCCAACATGTTGAGCTTGCCTTTCCCCCTCATGCTAGCCAAATTCTCAGCACCAAGTAGAGATACTACTTGTGCTTCCAAAACCCTTAAACCAGTTTTGCCATGAGAGTCCACCATATCTACCTATGGATTGAGTAAGATCCTTCAAGTAAGTTGTCATCGGTGCAAAGCAATAAAAATTGCTCTAAATATGTATGATTGATTGGTGTGGGGAAAATAAGCTTTATACGATCTTGTGATGTGGAAGTAATAAAAGCGACGGACTGCATAATAAAGGTTCATATCACAAGGGGCAATATAGAGTGACGTTCTTTCGAATTAAGATTTTGTGCATCCAACCATAAAAGCGCATGGTAACCTCTGCTTCCCTCTGCGAAGGGCCTATCTTTTATTATTTTCTACCTTATGCAAGAGTCATGGTGATCTTCACCTTCCTTTTTCATTTTATCCTTTGGCAAGCATAATATGTTGGAAAGATCCTGATATATGTACCTAATTGGATGTAATGGAGCATGAGTTATTATTGTTGACATTACCCTTGAGGTAAAAGGTTGTGGGGCGAAACTATAAGCCCCTATCTTTCCCTGTGTCCGATTAAAACTTCATAACCACAAGTATTGCGTGAGTGTTAGCAATTATGAAGGACTATATGATAGTTGAGTATGTGGACTTTCTTTTAAGCTCTGACATAGACTCTTTCTGATGTTATGATAAATTGCAATTGCTTCAATGACTGAGATTATAGTTTGTTGGTTCTCAATAAAGTTTATGATTCGTACTCTGCATTGTGAATGGATTATTACTTGAGCATAAGAAATCATATGACAAATTCTTTATATGTTGCTGTTATAAGAATAATCATGATGCCTTCATGTCCATATTTTATTTTTATCGACACCTCTACCTCTAAACATGAGGACATATTTATCGTTATCGGCTTTCGCTTGAGGACAAGCGAGGTCTAAGCTTGGGGGAGTTGATACGTCCATTTTGACTCATCCTTTTATATCGATATTTATTGCATTATGGGCTGTTACTACATGTTATGTCACAATACTTATGCCTATTCTCTCTTATTTTACAAGGTTTACATAAGGAGGGAGAATGCCGGCACCAGGAATTCTGGGCTGGAAAAGGACCAAATATTAGAGACCTATTCTGCACAACTCCAAAAGTCCTGAAACTCCACGGAACATCTAGTTAAAAATAATGAAAAATCATTGCCAAAGATGAAGACCAGGGGGCCCACACCCTGTCCACGAGGGTGGGGGCGCCCCCCCTAGGGCACGCCCCCTACCTCGTGGGCCCCCTGTTGGCTCTCCGATGCCCATCTTCTGCTATATGAGGTCTTTCGATGAGAAAAAAATAATAAGCAACCTTTCGGGACAAGACTCCGCCGCCACAAGGCGTAACATTGGCGGAACCAATCTAGGGCTCCGGCAGAGCTGTTCTGCCGGGGACACTTCCCTCCGGGAGGGGGAAACCATGGCCATCGTCATCACCAACATTCCTCTCATCGGGAGAGGGCAATCTCCATCAACATCTTCACCAGCACCATCTCATCTCCAAACCCTTGTTCATCTCTTGTATCCAATTCTTGTCTCCAAGTCCGGGATTGGTGCTAGTAGGTTGCTAGTAGTGTTGATTACTCCTTGTAGTTGATGCTAGTTGGTTTATTTGGTGGAAGATCATATGTTTAGTTCTTTATGCATATTAATACCCCTATGATTATGAACATGAATATGCTTTGTGAGTAGTTACGTTTGTTCCTGAGGACACGGGAGAAGTCTTGCTATTAGTAGTCATGTGAATTTGGTATTCGTTCGATATTTTGATGAGATGTATGCTGTCTAGCCTCTAGTGGTGTTATGTGAACGTCGACTACATAACACTTCACCATTATTTGGGCCTAGAGGAAGGCATTGGGAAGTAATAAGTAGATGATGGGTTGCTAGAGTGACAGAAGCTTAAACCCTAGTTTATGCATTGCTTCGTAAGGGGCTGATTTGGATCCATATGTTTCATGCTATGGTTAGGTTTACCTTAATACTTTTGTTGTAGTTGCAGATGCTTGCAATAGAGGTTAATCATAAGTGGGATGCTTGTTCAAGTAAGAACAGCACCCAAGCACCGGTCCACCCACATATCAAATTATCAATGTGATGAAAACTAGCTTGACGATATTCCCATGTGTCCTCGGGAGCGCTTTTCCTTATATAAGAGTTTGTCCAGGCTTGTCCTTTGCTACAAAAAGGATTGGGCCACCTTGCTGCACTTTATTTACTTTTGTTACTTGTTGCTCGTTACAAATTATCTTATCACAAAACTATCTGTTACCACTTATTTCAGTACTTGCAGAGAATACCTTGCTGAAAACCGCTTATCATTTCCTTTTGCTCCTCGTTGGGTTCGGCACTCTTACTTATCGAAATGACTACGATAGATCCCCTATACTTGTGGGTCATCAGTTTACATAAGGAGGGAGAATGCCGGCAGCTGAAATTCTGGGCTGGAAAAGAAGCAAATATTAGAGACCTATTCTGCACAACTCCAAAAGTCCTGAAACTCCAAGGAAGTTATTTTTGGAAATAATGAAAAATACTGAGTAGAAGAAATACCAGAGGGGGCCCACTCCCTGGCCACGAGGGTGGGGGCGCACCCTACCTCCCTGGGCCCGCCCCCTGCCTTGTGGGCCCCCTGTTGACCTCGTGGCCAGGGTTAAGACATATTTATATAGACACCAAAGAGGGCTAGGGTTACATAGAGTCGGTTACAATGGGAGGAGATCTACATATCCGTATTGCCAAGCTTGCCTTCCACGCCAAGGAAAGTCCCATCCGGACACGGGACGAAGTCTTCAATCTTGTATCTTCATGGTCCAAGAGTCCGGCCAAAGGTTATAGTCTGGCTATCCGGACACCCTCTAGTCCAGGACTCCCTCAGTAGCCCCCGAACCAGGCTTCAATGACGATGAGTCCGGCGCGCAGATTGTCTTCGGCATTGCAAGGCGGGTTCTTCTCCAAATTCCGTGTACCTGTTGAATAGTGTCCGGCTTCTCATGAATATTGTACTCCTTGGCTTCCACGCCCAATAATGGCCATCTTCCACGTGTCAAACGAATGCGAAGAGCGAGGGCGTTTTTACATTTACCCCCCTAGCTGTGTAAATGAGCTGCCTATTAAAGAGACGAGGATTTAGATCCAAATCACACCATCCTCCCTTAGCAAGCATTCATCGAAGCGCATCCGACAGAGATCCATTCCATCATGGCCGGTCGATGCAGCTCCTCCTCTCGCTCCCCTAGCCCCAAGCCTGGAGATTGGGAGAGATGTTCCGTCCCACACAGCAAACTAGTGACGCTTCAGACCAAGGGATTTCTTCCCCCAGCGTACATGGTCCCGGTTCGAGCCGGGCTCACCACCTATAATGGCGGAGAGCGAGCGGAGAGGCTTCCCAATCCCTCCAAGGGAGAGCGGGTATGCCTTGTCCCTCATTTGATAAGAGGGCTCGGATTTCCCATTCATCCGTTTCTCTGGGGGCTCCTGGAGTTCTACGGCCTCTAGTTGCACAACCTTACGCCTGCCTCCATATTGCATATCGCGGGCTTCGTAGCCCTTTGCGAGCTGTTTTTGGGCTTCAAGGCTCATTTTACGCTGTGGAAGAAGTTGTTCTGCCTTGTGCCCCGTTCTTAGAAGGGGTCAGTATATCAAGTGGGCGGAGCCGACACTACTAGAGAAACAATTATTAACGATGATGGGAAAAAACTATTGGTCGTTAAAAGAACGAAAGCAAACCCCGCACGATAAAATCAGTCTACCAAATATACTCGTAACAGCCACCGAACTACTCGTGGCTTAAAAATCTCATGGGTGTGGTCGTTATTGACTCAATCACCTCTTCTTTAATTATCTCTCCTTCCTAACGTGACCTTCTCTCGTTTCATCTCCCACATGACCCGCCGCCTCTCTCTCGTTTCCTCTTCCACCCGATCCGCCGCCGCGAGCATGACCTCCACCTTCCGTGTTGCGCCTCGTCCATCCAGCCTCATCAAGATGCGACACATCCATGTCCTCCCCCATCCACGGCCATCGGAGAGCAGGAGAGGTAATAGCTAACCCTCGACCGGCCTCCCGCATGGTGTAGGGGCTGAGGTGAGGAGGATGGAGAGGCGGCGGGTGGAGGGGACGAGTGGTCTTCCCTAGGATGTGCGCGGGGAGAAGGATGAGCATGTGTCGCCGCAGCAGGAAGGAAGTCCCCACCCTGAAGATGTTCCTTGCTGCAGATTTATGGATAGATGTGAATTAGGGAGAGCGGTGAGTACAAGCTCTTCTTTACATGTTTTTCTTTTATGATCTTTCTCCAATTAAGGTATTTTAGGAAGGTAAAAATCGCTTAAGTTGTTTTCTTCAGAGAAGATGGTTCCGCATTTGCCTGTTTGCTCTTGAATTAGTTCCAACAAAGATGGTGCTGATTTTGTTCTTTTTGTTTCTACAGGTTCGAATACTACCATCAGAAAAATCTATTTGAGAATCACAGTTTTTTTCTGGTCTCGAAAAATGTATTAAGTTCAATCTGAACTTTATCTTCAGAGAAGATGGTGTTTGTTTCCTGCAGACCGTCGGCCAATACGCGAGGTATCATCTATGCCCAAATTGGTTTATAGGATACATAAGATAGTATGGTGATCCATGGAAAGTTAAGTTTACATTGCCGGGTGTAGGCAATAGGATGTACTTATATGCAGAGGAGTTGGTATAAGAGAACAAGCAGCTTGATTCCTGCCCCAGACTGTCTGAAGCAATGCAGTACAAAGCTAGCATCAAGTTAATTGATTATAGCCTGACGAAACACACACGTACAAAGCTCCTGATGTATCTTTGCGTTGATCGATCCTCACGGCTGAAAACGTACTAGTACATGTGCACACACAAACCGGCATATTGCCACATGCTTGTATCAAGCCTGGTTCTTTTCGTTTATTTCCTCTCACTATTAAATGTTTACAAATGGATATACATACGTATATGTAGCAGCTAGGATTAACACAAGCTAACCTACTTGGTTACAAGTTCTAATCCTAAAATACTAGCTCATTGTTCTGTATTTCCAGCATACTCTTTGTGTACTTTAATTAGCTTTAGCAAAACAAAAAACAAAACAAAACGTTTTTGGCACCACCATGGTTTCTTGTTTCATTATATATTTTGTGTTTCCAGCTGCTCCCGACGGTAGGTGCTATTGTCTGATTTGAATAAGAGCTGTGGATGTTTGCATTTGAATTCTATTATGATCATTCATATTAGTACATATTGATGCTCTCTATGCCTATAACCATTGATGCCTTCTAATTACGATCAAGTTAGTTGTTTTCGTACACTGATTTTATCTGGTATTATACTTTGTGCCAACTTATTTACATTGACTGACTTTCATAAATTTCCCAACATTTTTTAGGACTGATGATCAAGCTTATAATATATAGAAGAATGAGGAGGCATTGTAATCGCTGCTGAAGAATTATATCCATTCAAACAAGGATGGTGCCTCTCGATTGAAGATTTAGAAATATTATCACATTTTCCAATTAGAAATGAGGTAGTACCGTGGTCATGTAAAGAGTGATTTTCACCCAAATTTCTTAAATGGTATACTAATTGTAGAATTGTATGGTGGAATTTTGTCAATTTCTCTCTTGTCTATTAATAAAAGAGGCTTTTGTTAATTCAAATGTTGGATGTCGCATAATGTGATCGTTTGCGATTCTAAGGTGGTTGATCGGAAATGGTATATAACGTGGTATGATGCTTTGATTACCATGAAAAATTAGCGATCACCATTCAAACATTATTAGCGACGAAAAAAATGGCCGTTAATACTATAATTGTGGACGTTATTGACTTGGGATTTACGACAACACATCATCCCGTTGTTATGAGAATAACGACCACAAAAGCTATGTGGTCGTTATACTTTTAACGACGGAGCCTACTACGACCAGTAGACTGTGGTCGTTAATGAACTTTAACGACCACAATCCGATTTTTAACGACCGCATAAACCATCGTTAAAAACCGTTTTCCTAGTAGTGCGAAGTGTGGCGCATCGCCGGGACCGGATCCTATCTGGAACCCCAAAGAAGACGTCCGAAGACTGGCCTTCCGAATGGCTTTATGTAGAAGACGTCCCCCTCCCGGATCCTATTCGGATCGGCCTTCCTGAGTTCGTCAATGCTCCTTTGAAGAAGCGCCTGAGCTAGCGTCCACGGAGCCCTCAGGAGGAAGACGACAGGGACGTTCTTTACCTGATGAGCCGGATAAGGTCTCTAGCCCAATCCGGATTGACCATGATCGAGGTCATAGCCATATGCATTATGCGGGGGTTGCAGCCGCTTCAATATAGAGGCCACCCCATGTGGGATTTCAACGGGGAGGATGACGCCACCCGCTGCGGCCGTAAGGGGCTGGAATCGGTTGCTGCTCTAGTAAAGATCTTATCCACTTTGTACAAGGGAGAAGAGGAGGAATTCCTCTGCGTCAATCCACAGGGCGGATTTTCCATGTACAATCCTCCGAGCTGGGTAAGTTGATACTTTTTCTTGCCCATCCATTCCATATTCCCATAGTTAAGTATATCATCTTGCGATTTCAACGCAGGAGGTGCGTAAGGCCGTGAGGGACATAAACAGCCCTCCTCCACAGCCCGAGGATCTAGAACGGTCTCTCGACCCGGCCTCCCAAGAGGATCCGGACATATCTGTGGATCTAATCGATGGGATATTTTACCAATTGAGCAACGACAATGCCTTGGTGGCCATTACGGCCGATTACCCTGGGCTACTTCCAGCCTCACAGGTAACTAAGACCGAAGTCCCAGCACTTTGAAAAGGGATCCGTCCTTGCGTATTTTTGATTACCGTATAACAACGGTGTTTTGTTGGGGAGGACCTCGAGGCGGAATACCAAGCCTGCGGCGACTAGCCAACAAGGGGCCGCGAGGGCAGGCAGGCTGAAAAGACACGCAGTTCGGACTGAGACACCGGCGCAGCGGTATGGCGCGCCGTCTTATTCCAAGATATTATTCTCAGAGGCATACTAACGTCCGTGCTCTCTTTTAGGAAAAAGAGCGCTCGCCGGACTATATCCGGAGAGGTTGCCAATCGCGCCTCCACCAGCCAGGCTCCAAGGCCGGGTCCGGAAGCGGAGGCGAGCACGAGGCGTGCGTCGGACGCTCCTCTGACAAAGGATGCAGACAGACTGTCCGCCACCAATTCCGAGGTGGAGAGTGCCATGAACCACAGGCGTCGCCGGACAGTTCTTCGTGACGCTTGTTTCTCCCAAGAGGCATTGGATGCCTTCAGCTCGGGAGATGTGTACCTCCGTGCTGCTCAAAATGGTCTAGCCAGAGCCACATAGCAGTATGTAAAGGACATACCGGTGAGAAAATTTGGTGATTATATATACCAGTAGCCCCCGAGACTTGAAACAGTTAGAATAACTGATTGAAGGATCATTTGTTATGCAGGTTCTTACCAAAAAGAATACCCAACTGTCCCAGGAGCTAGAAGAGTGCAAAGCCCAACTTCAGGCCACACTAGCCGCGGCAGGGGAGCCCAAGGAGACCCCCTCTGGTACTATATGCTTCAAATGATAAGTATCAGGTAAAGTGCGGCGTGTGTGCAAATCTGACAATAACATTGCAGATGGCGCTGGAGTAGAGCCGGATGAGCAACAACTCCTATGCCAGCTAAAGGCCGGTGAGAGCGTGCTTACAAAGGTGAGGCAGGAGAAGAATGATCTCCTAGATGCCAACACCCAGCTGGGCGTGGAACTAAAGGATATTCGTGCCCAGCTGTCGGACTCCGTGAAGGAGAATCGGAGGCTTCGACGCGGCATTTTTAGTAAGTGCTTGAACGAACTTCGAAAAAGAGTTCGGCGAGGAAGTCGACTGACAGAGTTATGTCTGTAGGTATGCTAACAGGGCGTCCTGTAGAGGAAATGCCCGGTTCTACGGGTGACCTTCTTCCCGAGCTCTCACAACTGCACGAACGAGTTCGGCAGGTGATGCAAGGCGTTGCCCAGGCCTTGTGGCCATCCGTCTCCGTGCCCGAAGGGCTTGGAGATCTTGCGGAGAAGCTGAAGGGAGCGCGGCGGCGCTTTCGATTATGGAAGATATCGGCCTGCCGTCAAGGTGCCAGGGAAGCCTGGGCCATGGTGAAGACGCGGTACACGAAGGCTGACCCAAACCATATGGCCGAGGTCGGACCTGTGGGGCCTGATGGGATGGAGATCCCTGTAAGCTTAGTATACGGCCAAGTAGAACTGGCCGCAAAGTATTCCCAACCGGACTATAGACTAGACACCCTATTGGATGGTATTGAAGAGGAATTCAACCAGTCAAATTGACTATGTAATTTAAAGTGACATGTATAATGCCTTCTAGCCGGATTGTAGATTGTTTGTCGTGGCGGACCTTTTCGCTTCAACCTCGGGACTCGACGGTCCGGAGTGTATCCAAATACCCTTTCGGTTATGTAAGAACCGAGGCATGCATGGAGACCAGGCATAGGGGTCATTAGTGCTTGAACAGACAAGCGCCCAACTAGTTATATTATATTACATGGTTAGTAAGAAACATCTTCCAGGGAGAATAGTTCCGTTAGAGGTTCCTTTTCCTGGGAGGCATGCCCTAAAGTGCATGTCCGGACTGCGAAAAGAGACGTAGAGAAAAAAAACATCTGGGGGCGCATAAGTAAAAAGTGTCAAATCATCTTTAGTTCACCGACCGAATATTCCCTTAAGAACGCTAGCTTTCGGCTTCACCCAGTCTGAGATACACATCTGGCTGACCCGGCAGTAACAATCGCAGAGGTGCTCCCCTTATGCCCTAGCCGAATTAACGGGAACGTAGGGCATAAATACAAGAGCCAGGCAACCCAGCTTGGCCAAAAGTTAAGTCATATCAATGCATCTAATCTATTATATATTAAAAGTAATATAAGGTGAACTAGAAGCAATTAAAATCGGCTAGAAAATTCCACGTTAATCAGAAAATACTAGCCCTTGATCTTTCAAAACTCTTAAAATTATTACTACGTGACCGTTCAATATATGTAAAATGGTGGGCCTAAGAGGACTTACATAACATATGTCAAGGAAAAATATATTTGATACAGCCTCTAATGTATGGCAATAGAAAATAAAAAAATATATTTGGTACAGCTTCCCACGTATAGCAATAGAAAAGAAGCAAAAACAAAATTAAACTATCCCATAGCCCCTAGCGTGAATGAAGCAACAAATTAGCCGTCCAAAATAAACTAAACTCTTGGTTAAAAAAGCTAATTAATGTGCTGCCCTTGTGGAAAGAAAGGATGGCCAGCTACATGAAAAGAAGCACATGCACGTCCCATTTTTTTTGCGTGGCATGCACGTTCCCTCCGTATAATAATAAAAGGACACAAAGGTGCATATATGTATACACTTCACAAACACATACATGATGATTAACTAAAAAAGATTGTGCTACTGTGTGACGACTTGAATGTTGTGTATGATGCAATCACACGCTTCAGAGTCGGTCGCGCTATGAGGCATGTGTGTGAGCGTTCCCGTACAATCGATCCCAGAAAACCGACACATACATGATCATCCGCAACATGCTTATATATGATCCAATTATAAAAATTAGGTAGCTCTACAATTTTATTTAGAATTTGAGGTAGTTAGTTACACATTCGAACATTTTTCAGCTTGTAAAAAAACAATGGAACATTTTTTGGTGGCTGGCGGATTAATTTTTATATTATAACATTTTTGATATCTTAAATGTATCTGGATTTAGTGGCTGGCGGATTGAATTTAAAATTTGATTTATTGGTCATATATCAGTATTTTTTAAAATTTCATTTGGCACATCAATTTGTTCACGGTACAATTTTAAATTTTTGCGCATGATTATACGTCATGACACTATACAAAGGACAAATTATCTACGTCACATTTTGAGCTTTACTTAGATGCACTGATAACTATAGAACTAAATATGTATGAACAAATGAACTCTGAGCTCATAACCAAAAATTACTTATGTGTACTAATCTAATATTTGAAGAAACAAATGTTTGGTCTCCATACAAAACAATTACCATGTGGGTTATCAAATATAAATTGTGCTACATGTAGGCATGAATGACTCTAACCGGATGACAACATTATTACTAAATATAATAAAGTCTAAAAATATATGTAAACATTTTTAAAATTATTATTTAAAGAAACGATTCACTAAAGACTACACATGTTATTCTTATGAGGGAAAAAATACGGTGACAGATGTACAAAAACTAAAATACATTGATTATTCCTAGGGATAGTGTCTAGGAATTACAATGCAAAACAACCATAGCATGCCAATAACCTTACATGTTATTGCCAAAAGGTTGAACTAGATTGGAGTGTTTGATTGGATTTTAGGCTGATAGCATGACCTATTTGCATAGTCTGTGTCAACAAAAGGACATCAAACGCAAGATGTGCATGGAAGAGAAGGATTGCCGGGGGTAATTGCACGGACGATGCTCCTATAAAAATATTAAACAAAGAAAAATAAGTTTGTTGTTAGGAGAATTTAATGTTAAGGCTATATCTTCTTTATCCACCATGCATTTCTACAATATTAAACACTGAATCGGAACTCTCATGAGTGCTTACTACATAGATTGTTTGATAAGTAAGGTCACAAAGTGTACAATCTCTATGGCTGTTTGTGACACTTGAAAGAGTAATTAAAATGGTTATTTTCATTGTTTAGTTGCCCTATCTATGTGGATAAACTATTTTATATTTGCTTCATTCAGATGTTTATTTTTTTATTCCATTAAAAGATAAAATAAATATTGTATCAGTTATGCTAAACTCACACCATTATTTGGAACATAGAAATTTGTAGTTGTGCATCTAACACAAATGATCAATAATTTAATATTGATGTTGCATGTTGATCTTACGTCACATAACACCATACACTACGCTCAAACAATACACACAGCCATAAATAACACATTACCTTTTAAAATGGCATAATGGTAATTCAGCCATGATTTACAAACTTTTAGAGACATTACCCACAAATGTTATATTTATTTGGAAACTGATTTTTAGCGGTCATATAATGAACTATTTTATATGGCACAAGGTGAATATCCATGAAATCATATGTTTAATTCCAATATATAATTGACTCCCTAAAAACGATACCCTCGCAAGTTATGAAAATGTTGGAAAAATTATACAAATAAAATTTGCACAAGTATGGCGTGGATTATTACAAGGTAAATGAAAAAAGGGTAATAGCATACATATTTATATATAGGAAAAATAACAATATCAAAAATAGATAACACAAACCTTTATTCATAGACGTCTTATATTTGTATAAATGGCATCACTATGATTTCAGTTTTTCTTTAGACAAATCAACTAATATATTCGTATTGTTAAGCTCTTAAACATTCTAGCCCGCGCAACAAGCGGGCCACTATGCTAGTGGTGAATAAAGGATACATGCGGAAGTATAACACATGTGTTGGGCATGAAGCCCGTATGAATAAGCTTCTGTAAAAGAAGCCCCCAGGTATAATGAGCGCGATGGCGCGCCAGTTGTGTGCGAACAAGGCACAAATGGGCCTTTTAAGGGCTATGAGAAAAAAGAAGGGGAGAAGGAGAGAAATATAAGACATATAGCGTATAAAAAATGGACAGAGGAAGGAGACGAACATAGAGTCCGGCGCTAGGCGTAGAATCTTCAGAGTCGGGCTGCGTTCCATGGGTTCGGCTCGAGTCAATTAGCTGATGCATCCCGCAGACGGTACGCTCCACCGGTCAGGACTTGGTCAATAATGAAGGGACCTTCCCACTTGGGCTTGAGTTTGTCCTTTTTCTTGTCCGGCAGGCGTAGAAGTAACTCGCCAACATTGTAAGTTTTGGCCCGTACTTCTCTGCTTTGGTATCTCCGAGCCTGCTGTTGATAGAATGCGGAACGGACTTTTGCCACGTCACGCTCCTCCTCCAAGGCGTCCAAACTGTCCTGCCGATCGAGCTCGGCTTCTCTTTCTTCGTACATGCGCACTCGAGGTGAGTCATGAATTATGTCGTAGGGCAGAACCGCCTCTGCGCCGTATACCATGAAGAATTGTGTGTATCCGGTAGTGCGGTTCGGCGTGGTCCGCAGCCCCCAGATACGGAGTCGAGCTCATCTACCCAGTGCGAGTTAGATTCCTTGAGGGACCGCACTAACCTGGGTTTGATGCCGCTCATGATTAGACCATTCGCTCGCTCGACCTGACCATTAGTTTGTGGGTGATAGACTGAAGCATAGTCGAGCTTGATGCCCATGTTTTTGCACCAGAGTTTTACCTCGTCGGCCGTAAATTTCGTTCCGTTATCAGTGATGATGCTGTGGGGGACGCCGTAATGGTGTACAACCCCGGATATGAAGTCTATCACCGGTACGGATTCGGCCGTCTTAACAGGCTTGGCCTCTATCCATTTGGTGAACTTATCCACCATGACCAGTAAGTAGTTTTGCTTGTGGGTTCCTCCCTTAAGGGGTCCAACCATGTCCAGCCCCCAGACCGCGAAGGGCCAGGTGATGGGGATAGTTTGGAGGGCGATGGGTGGCATATGGCTTTGGTTAGCAAAAAGCTGGCAACCAACGCATCGTTGGACTAAGTCCTGAGCGTCTGCCCGGGCCGTCGGCCAGTAGAATCCTGTATGGAAGGCCTTGCTTACAAGAGCCCGGGCTGCAACATGGTGACCGCCGAGTTCGGCATGAATTTCAGCCAGAAGATTCCGCCCTTCCTCTTTAGAGATGCACCTTTGAAGGACTCCGGTGGTGCTTTTCTTATAAAGCTCTCCCTCATGGACTTTATAGGCTTTAGATCGCCGCACTATGCAGCGTGCCTCGTTTTGGTCCTCAGGAAGTTCCTGCCTAGTTAGGTAGGCTAGGAATGGTTCTGTCCACGGGGCGGTGACTGCCATTATTACGTGGGCTGAAGATGTTATTTCGTTGGTGGAGCCTCCAATTATGTCAGAGTGTTCGGTGTCGGGCAGTGCGATATGGGTCTCGTATGTTATTTCCAGGTTCCCCTTCCCATACTACGGATGGCTTGAACAGCCTCTCCAAGAAGATGTTGGGAGGGACGGCATCGCGTTTTGCGCCGATGCGTGCCAGGACATCTGCTGCCTGATTGTTTTCCCGGGCTATATGGTGAAATTCGAGCCCCTCGAACCGAGCTGACATTTTTAGGACGGCGTTGTGATAAGCTGCCATTTTCGGATCCTTGGCATCAAAGTCTCCATTTATTTGGGATATCGCGAGGTTCGAATCCCCGCGCACCTCTAGGCGTTGAATGCCCATGGATACTGCCATCCGGAGACCATGTAGAAGGGCCTCATATTCGGCTGCGTTGTTGGAGTCCATATACATTATCTGGAGTATGTATTGAACTGTATCTCCTGTTGGGGACGTCAAAACGACGCCAGCCCCCAGACCAGCCAACATTTTGGAGCCGTCGAAATGCCTGATCCAGTTGGAATATGTGCCGTACTCTTTAGGGAGTTCGGCTTCCGTCCATTCGGCGACGAAGTCGGCAAAAACTTGCGACTTAATAGCTCGCCATGGCTTGTAAGTTATGTCGAACGGGAGGAGCTCAATGGCCCATTTGGCAATCCGGCCCGTCGCGTCGCGGTTGTTTATAATATCATTAAGTGGTACATTCGAGGCTACCGTTATCGAACACTCTTGAAAGTAGTGTCGCAGCTTCTGGGATGCCATAAATACCGCGCACGCTATATTTTGATAATGCGGGTACCGTGACTTGCATGGAGTAAGGACAGTGGACACATAGTAAACCGGCTTTTGAAGGGGGAATTTGTGTCCGTCCGTTTCTCGTTCGACGACGAGCACTGCGCTTACAACTTGATGAGTTGCTGCAATGTATAATAGCATTGGTTCGTCAATGTTTGGCGCTGCCAGGACTGGGTTTGTTGCCAATATGGCTTTTATTTCATCGAGTCCGGCCGTGGTAGCATCCGTCCACTCGAAGTGTTCGGTGCGCCGGAGGAGGCGATAAAGGGGTAATGCCTTTTCTCCCAAGCGGGAGATAAAGCGGCTTAGAGCCGCCACACATCCGGTCAATTTTTGTATTTGTTTGAGGTCCTTTGGGATATCCAATTGTGACAGAGCTCGGATCTTGGCTGGATTTGCTTCAATTCCACTACCGGATACAATGAAGCCCAACAGCTTTCCGGCTGGTACGCCGAAGACGCATTTTTCTGGGTTGAGCTTGATGCCGTATGTTCGGAGGTTATCGAATGTGAGCCTCAAGTCGTCTACTAGAGATTCGACATGCTTGGTTTTGACGACCACGTCATCTACATATGCCTCCACTATTTAGCCGATCTGATTTGCCAGACATGTCTGAATCATGCGCTGATATGTTGTGCCGGCGTTTTTGAGCCCGAAGGGCATTGTGTTGAAGCAGAATGGGCCGTATGGTGTGATGAATGCCGTTGCGGCTTGGTCTAGCTCTGCCATCTTAATTTGATGGTAGCCGGAGTATGCGTCGAGGAAACACAATGAATCGTGTCCTGCGGTAGCGTCGATAATTTGATCGATGCGGGGGAGGGGGAAGGGATCCTTTGGGAAAGCCTTGTTGAGGTCCTTAAAATCGACGCACAAGCGCCAGGATTTGTCCTTCTTTGGTACCATCACCAGGTTTGCTAGCCAGTCCGGATGTTTTATGTCTCTGATGAATCCGGCCTCCAATAGCTTGGCTAGTTCCTCTCCCATTGCTTGTCTCTTAGGTTCGGAGAAACGCCGAAGAGCCTGCTTGACTGGCTTGAATCCTTTTAGGGTATTTAGGCTGTGCTCGGCCAGCCTGCGTGGGATTCCTGGCATGTCTGAAGGGTGCTAGGAAAAAATGTCCCAGTTCTCGCGTAGGAACTCTCGTAGTGCGGCGTCTACATTAGGGTTTAATTGTGCCCCGATGGAAGCTGTTTTTGTAGGGTCCGTTGGATGGTCTTGGAATTTGACAATTTCTTCCGCCGGTTTAAAGGAGGTGGACTTGGATCTTTTATCGAGTATCACGTCGTCCCTGTTTACCGTGGAGCACAGCGAAGTCAGTTCCTCGGCCGCTAGGGCTTTGGATAGTGCCTTGAGGGCCAGTGTGGCTGTCTTATTTTCGGCGCGGAGTGCTATGTCCGGATCACTACCAAGAGTGATGATTCCGTTGGGCCCGGGCATTTTGAGCTTCATGTACCCATAATGGGGTATGTCTTGGAAGATTGTAAACGCCTCCCGCCCTAATAGAGTGTGGTATCCGCTACTGAACAGGGCCACTTGGAACGTGACCTCTTCGGACCTGTAATTATCCGGCGTGCCGAACACCACATCTAGTGTGATTTTTCCTGTACAGCGTGCTTCCCAACTGGGGATTATTCCTCTAAAGGTTGTGCTGCTTCGCTCAATGCGGTTCCAGTCTATTTCCATTTTCCGAAGGGTTTCCTCATAAATGAGGTTCAATCCGCTGCCACCGTCCATGAGTACCTTGGTGAGTCGAAAGCCGTCCACTATTGGATTGAGGACCAATGCGGCTGGTGCTTGGGCTGTTCGGAATTTAGGTTCGTCACTGGCATTAAAAGTAATAGCCGTGTCACTCCAAGGGTTTATTGTTGCCACGTGGTAGACTTCGGCAAGGCTGCGGAGTGTTCGTTTTCGCATATTATTTGATGCGGAAGTCCCGAAGACTGTTAATACCATACTGGTATCCCTGGGCTGGTGCTCTGTGGTTTCTGGGGTTAGAAGATCTTCGCCACTTTTGGCCACCTGCCGGATTATCCAACATGCTCTAAGGCTATGAGTTGGTGTGGCGCCCTCTGCACTGTGAATTTTACAGGGTCCATTGAGCCATCCCTCCAGTACGGTTCCATGCCCTGTAGAGGGTTTTTTTCTTTTTGGTGTTTAACCCTGGTGTCTGGAGATAATGCACCCTTTTATTTCGGACTGGGTTTGTATTCAGGGCCGGATTGTCCTAAAATTTTATTTCGGTTTTCCAGGCGCTTTCCATTGCATAGTACTTTTGTACTATGGACGCCAAGTCAGCGAAGCATGTAATTTCACGGCGACTTACGGCGTTGAGGATTCCCTTGTCCGTGCAATTATTGCAGAAGAATGAAATTGCGTCTTCCTCACGGCAGTCCTTTATCCTATTCATGACTAGGAGGAATCTGGCCCAGTAATGGTGTACTGTTTCTTCGGGCTCTTGCCTAATTTGGGATAGATCGCTTATGTTTGGGTGGGTGGGTGGAATTGAATCCAAAACCTCACCCAATCTGAGAGTCAGGGGCCAAGGAGTTTCCGAACTCGGAAGTTTGGATTCTTGGATATTGTTCAATGAATCTAGCCCGCTGCCTGACTCTAGGTTCAGGGCTTGAGTGCCGTCCTCCCCTCCACGGGTATCCGGCTTGGAGGGATCGGGAATCCGGACATAGCTAGTCCTTAAGATAGATGAAGGGTCCCCGCATTGTTCCTCCACCACTGCAACGTGATGGGTGACCTGGGGAGAGTTAATCTCTCTCAGATCGGGTTTAGGCCCAATTTGATCGTAGTCTGTAGCGACTTCCAAGGCGGCGATGCGATCCAAGAGCTCGTTTAAGGCAGAGAGCTCCATTGGATCTAACTGCTCGGCGAGTTCCGAGTTGACGTGAAGATTGCTTTTGATGACCCGAGAAGTCATCGTCGGCTCAGCAGCCGAACAGGCGGTCATAAGAAAACCACCTAGCCGAAGAGTTTGGCCGACAACCAAAGCTCCTTAGCAATAGTGCCGTCTTTAAAGACGGGATGAGGCATCCTTCCTGATGGCGACGGCACAGCAGAACTCTGAATGAAAGCACCAATGTCGGTGTCAAAACCGGCAGATCTCAGGTAGGGGGTCCCGAACTGTGCGTCTAGGCGGATGGTAACATGAGACAAGGGACATGATGTTTTTACCCAGGTTCGGGCCCTCTCGATGGAGGTAAAACCGTACTCCTGCTTGATTAATAATGATGATATGGGTAGTACAAGAGTAGATCTACCACGAGATCAGAGAGGCTAAACCCGAGAAGCTAGCCTATGGTATGATTGTTGTTCGTCCTATGGACTAAAACCCTCCGGTTTATATAGGCACCGAAGAGGGCTAGGGTTACACAGAGTCGGTTACAATGGGAGGAGATCTACATATCTGTATTGCCAAGCTTGCCTTCCACGCCAAGGAAAGTCCCATCCGGACACGGGACGAAGTCTTCAATCTTGTATCTTCATGGTCCAAGAGTCCGGCCAAAGGTTATAGTCTGGCTATCCGGACACCCCCTAATCCAGGACTCCCTCACCCTCCAGTGCCCATCTTCTGCTATATGAAGTCTTTCATCCGAAGAAAAATCATAAGCAAGCTTTCGGGACAAGACTCCGCCGCCACGAGGCGGAACCTTGGCGAAACCAATCTGGGGCTCCGGTGGAGCTGTTCTGCCTGGGACACTTCCCTCCAGGAGGGGGAAATCATCGCCATCATGATCACCAACGCTCCTCTCATCGGGAGGGGGCCAATCTCCATCAACATCTTCACCAGCACCGTCTCCTCTCAAACCCTAGTTCATCTCTTGTATCCAATTCTTGTCTCCAAGTCTGGGATTGGTACCTGTAGGTTGCTAGTAGTGTTGATTACTCCTTGTAGTTGATGCTAGTTTGTTTATTTGGTGGAAGATCATATGTTCAGATCCTATATGCATATTAATACCCCTCTTATTATGAACATGAATATGCTTTGTGAGTAGTTATGTTTGTTTCTGAGGACATGGGAGAAGTCTTGCTATTAGTAGTCATGTGAATTTGGTATTTGTTCGATATTTTGATGAGATGTATGTAGTCTCTCCTCTAGTAGTGTTATGTGAACGTCGACTACATGACACTTCACCATTATTTGGGCCTAGAGGAAGGCATTGGGAAGTAATAAGTAGATGATGGGTTGCTTGAGTGACAGAAGCTTAAACCCTAGTTTATGTGTTGCTTCGTAAGGGGTTGATTTGGATCCATATGTTTCATGCTATGGTTAGGTTTACCTTAATACATCTTTTGTAGTTGCGGATTCTTGCAATAGGAGTTAATCATTAGTGGGATGCTTGTCCAAGTAAGGACAGCACCCAAGCATCGGTCCACCCACATATCAAATTATCAAAGTACCGAACGCGAGTCATATGAACGTGATGAAAACTAGCTTGACGATAATTCCCATGTGTCCTCGGGAGCGCTTTCTTCTATATAAGAGTTTGTCCAGGCTTGTCCTTTGCTACAAAAAGGATCGAGCCACCTTGCTGCACTTTATTTACTTTTGTTACTTGTTGCTCGTTATGAATTATCTTACCACAAAACTATCTGTTACCTATACTTTCAGTGCTTGCAGAGAATACCTTGCTGAAAACCGCTTATCATTTCCTTCTGCTCCTCTTTGGATTTGACACTCTTACTTATCGAAAGGACTATGATAGACCCCCTATGCTTGTGGGTCATCAAGACTCTTTTCTGGTGCCGTTGCCGGGGAGTGAAGCGCCTTTGGTAGGTGGAATTTGGTAAGGAAAAATTGATATAGTGTGCTGAAATTTACTATCACTTGTTACTATGGAAAGTAATCCTCTGAGGGGCTTGTTTGGGGTATCTTCACCACGACCAGTAGAGCAAAGAGTTGCTCCTCAACCTACTAAACATACTGAACCTACTGAAAATGAAAATGTCTACTTTGAAATTCCTTTGGGTATGATAGAAAAACTACTAGCTAATCCTTTTGCAGGAGATGGAACATTACATCCTGATGAGCACCTAATATATGTGGATGAAGTTTGTGGATTATTTAAGCTTGCAGGTATGCCCGATGATGTTATCAAGAAGAAGGTCTTCCCTTTATCTTTGAAGGGAGATGCATTGACATGGTATAGGCTATGTGATGATATAGGATCATGGAACTACGAATTACTGAAATTGGAATTTCATCAGAAGTTTTATCATATGCATCTTGTTCATCATGATCGTAATTATATATATAATGTTTGGCCTCGCGAAGGAGAAAGCATCGCTCAAGCTTGGGGGAGGCTTAAATCAATGTTATATTCATGCCCCAATCATGAGCTCTCAAGATAAATGATTATTCAAAAAATTTATGCTCGGCTTTCTGGCAAAAATCGCACCATGCTCGATACTTCTTGTGCTGTCTCTTTTACGATGAAGACTATTGAATTCAAATGGGATTTATTGGAAAGAATTAAACGCAACTCTGAAGATTGGGATCTCGACGAAGGTAAGGAGTCAAGTATGACACCTAAGTTTGATTGTGTTAAATCTTGTATGGATACCGATGGTTTCTGTAAATTTAGCACTAAATATGGACTTGACTCTGAGATAGTAGCTTCTTTCTATGAATCTTTTGCTACTCATGTTGATCTCCCTAAGGAGAAGTGGTTTAAATATCATCCTCCCATAGAAGTAAAAGTAGATGCACCTATTAAAGTTGAAGAAAAGACTATCACTTATAATGATCCTATTATTCCTACTGCTTATGTTGAGAAACCACCTTTTCCTGTTAGGATAAAAGATAATGCTAAAGCTTCAACTGTGGTTCGTAAAAGCAATATTAGAACCTATACACCTCCTGAGCAAGTTAAAGTTGAACATTATATTGCTATTGTTAAGGATTTCTTGGCTGATAATATTGATGGGCATGTTATTTATTTCTGTGGTGAAACTGCTAGAATTGTGAAACCTTGTGCTAAAGATAAACATAGACCTGTGGTAGGCATGCCTGTTATTTCTGTTAAAATAGGAGATCATTGTTATCATGGCTTGTGTGATATGGGTGCTAGTGTTAGTGCACTACCTATTGACTTATACAAAGAAATTATGCATGATATTGCACCTGCTGAGTTAGAAGATATTGATGTCACAATTAAACTTGCCAATAGAGATACTATTTCACCAATTGGGATTGTTAGAGATGTTGATGTCTTGTGTGGGAAAACTAAATATCCTGCTGATTTTCTTGTTCTTGGTTCCCCACAAGATAGCTTTTGTCCCATTATATTTGGTAGACCCTTCTTAAACACTATTAATGCTAGGATAGACTGCGAAAAGGATGTTGTTACTATTGGTTTAGGTGATATGTCTCATGAGTTCAACTTTTCTAAATTTCGTAGACAACACCGTGAAGAGGAATTGCCTAGTAAGGATGAAATTATTGGTCTTGCTTCTATTGCCGTACCTCCTAGTGATCCTTTAGAACAATATTTGCTAGACCATGAAAATGATATGTTTATGAATGAAAGAAGGGAAATAGATGAAGTGTTCTTTAAACAGTGACCTATTCTGAAACACAACTTGCCTGTTGAAATCTTAGGGGATCCTCCTCCACCCAAGGGTGATCCCGTGTTTGAGCTTAAACCATTGCATGATACTGTTAAATATGCTTATCTTGATGAAAAGAAGATATGTCCTGTCATTATTAGTGCTAACCTTTCAGAGAAGGAGGAAGAAAAATTATTGAAAACTCTAAAGAAGCACCGTGCTGCTATTGGATATACTCTTGATGATCTTAAGGGCATTAGTCCCACTCTATGTAAACACAAAATAAATTTGGAGAAAGATGCCAAACCAGTTATTGATCACCAACAACGGCTGAATCCTAAGATGAAAGAAGTGGTAAGAAAAGAAATACTAAACCTCCTTGAGGCAGGTATAATTTATCCCGTTGCTGATAGTCAGTGGGTAAGTCCTGTCCATTGTGTTCCTAAGAAGGGAGGTATTACTGTCATTCCTAATGATAAAGAGGAATTTGTTCCAAAAAGAATTATTACGGGTTATAGGACGGTAATTGATTTCCGCAAATTAAATAAGGCTACTAAAAAAGATCATTACCCCTTACCTTTTATTGATCAAATGCTAGAAAGATTATCTAAACATACACATTTTTGCCTTCTAGATGGTTATTCTGGTTTCTCTCAAATACCTGTCTCAGCTGATGATCAAGCTAAGACCACTTTTACTTGCCCTTTCGGTACTTTTTCTTATAGATGTATGCCTTTTGGTTTATTTAATGCACCTGCTACCTTTCAAAGATGCATGATGGCTATATTCTCTGACTTTTGTGAAAAGATTTGTGAGGTTTTCATGGACGATTTCTCCGTTTATGGATCCTCTTTTGATGATTGCTTAAGCAAACTTGATCGAGTTTTGCAGAGAAGTGCCACTTTATGGTTAATGAATGTATTGTCTTGGGGCATAAAACTTCTGAAAGGGGCATTGAAGTTGATAAAGCTAAAGTTGATGCTATTGAAAAGATGTCGTGTCCCAAGGACATCAAAGGTATAAGAAGTTTCCTTAGTCATGCCGGCTTTTATAGGAGGTTCATTAAGGACTTCTCAAAAATTTCTCGGCCTCTGACTAATTTATTTCAAAAATATATAACATTCGTCTTTGATGATGATTGTGTAGAAGCATTTGAAATACTTAAGAAAGCATTGATCTCTGCACCTATTGTTCAGCCACCTGATTGGAATTTACCCTTTGAAATTATGTGTGATGCTAGTGATTATGCTGTAGGTGTTTTTCTAGGGCAAAGAGTTGACAAGAAATTAAATTTTATTCAATATGCTAGTAAAACTCTAGACAATGCCCAGAGAAATTATGCCACTACTGAAAAAGAATTCTTAGAAGTTGTATTTGCTTGTGATAAGTTCAGACCTTTTATTGTTGATTCTAAAGTAACTATTCACACTGATCATGTTGCTATTAAATATCTTATGGAAATGAAAGATGTTAAACCTAGAATTATTAGATGGGTTCTCTTGCTACAAGAATTTGATTTGCATATTATTGATAGAAAGGGAGCTGAGAACCCCGTTGCTGATAACTTGGCTAGGTTAGAAAATGTTCTTGATGACCCACTACCTATTGATCATAGCTTTCCTGATGAACAATTAAATGTCCTAAATGCTTCTCATACTGCTCCAAGGTATACTGATTATGCTAATTACATTATTGCTAATTTATACCACCTAGTTTCACATACCAGCAAAAGAAAAAGTTTTTCTATGATTTAAGACATGTCAGGACCCCGATTCCAAGTCACATCGATCTAGCTGGTAACACCTCATATCACTTTGCGGCCTCACGCACGGTATTCCCACGGGTGTCGCCTTACCAGGGCCCGGGACCGTTTGCGTCTTTTGGCTCACGTATATGATAGTGTCGCTAGCATCCATATGACAGAGAACCCGGGCTGACATGGCTAGTCATGATCCCAAATCGGCACTAACCCATGGGGACAGGCATACATGAATCAACTTCGAGCATGTCAGTCAGCAGCGTGTGAATCCGGGCTGTAGCACTGGGCTAACAGGACTCCGGTAACCCGGGCTGTAGCAGGCTAGGGAGGACTCCAGATGTCACCGCGTGACATTTCCTCGAAGGGACAGACACAGGAACGAAGTGAAACACATGCCGGCCAGTCAAGTGTCCTGAGCAGTAGTGCTGGGCTAGCAGGACTCCGGTGAACCGGGCTGTAGCGGACTACTATGGCTCATGGAAGCACAAGACTACATTTCCCTATAAGAGAGGCTACCAAGGATAAACCACTAGGTTGTCGGATCCCACACATACCAAGCATTTCAATCATACACACAATATGCTCGATATGTGCAAATACAACATGGCATCACAACATAACTCTACGACTCAAAGTATTTATTCATTAGGCTCCGAGGAGCCAAGAATTACAAACATGGGTATCATGACCCAACATTCAGAGCATACAAATCAAAGCACATGCGGAAGCTTAACTTGTCTGAGTACATACAACTAAAAATGTAGAAGGCTGAGGAGCCTGATTATCTACAAGACCCTGCCGAGGGCACAAGATCGTAGCTGAGGTAGCAAGCTAAACGTCGAAGCCCACACGGAACTACTAGCGAGACCGATGTCTCTCTGCAAAACATAAATTAAGCAAACGTGAGTACAAATGTACTCAACAAGACTTACATCAGAACTAACTACATATGCATTGGTATCAACAAAGGGGGTGGTGGAGTTTAACTACAGCAAGCTAGCTTTGACTTAGTGGCTAACCTGAACTACGACTGCAAGCAACTCTTTGAGGTGGTGCGCACGAGTCCACATATTCACCATATCAATACACCACTATGGATCTGCTCCCGTCTCCCTATGAGAAGGCCATTCATAGCACTCATGCTTATCTTGCGAGTTTTAGAGTATCCACTTTCACTTGTCTATGAACTATGCAAGGGGTCCAAGTTTCCATATCCGAGGAATCCGGCTATTCGAATAGATAATGATAACCCTGCAGGGGTGTACTTCTTCACACACGCTCTCGCCACTTATCGCCCTGTACACGTCATGTACCTCGGCAACCTTCAAGCGGAAGCCGGGCGAGGGAGTCGGCCACGACCTGACTAACGAACAAGTCTCTAGTCCAGGTTTATCGCCTATTCGGGTTCCATCCGCAAGGAGATCCGGCCGGGGTGTCGCTCACGGCCCCAAACGATGTGTGCAGGGTTCCCAAGCCCACCATCCGGGTGCCACTTGGTACACCGTGCCACTGTGCCTAGTCTGTCCCAAGCCCACCTGTACCGGGTGCCACGTGGTAGACTACTAACACTACCTACAAACACCAGAAACTAGTTGCAACTCCTGGACAGAGATTGAGTTGATTAATAAGCTGAGAGGGGCCGAGTTACCGGAACCCAATGTGTGGTAGTAACTGTTCATGGATCACAAACACAGAACTCAGTTCCTGAGAACGGCTGCAATGAGACAACCCACCATGTACTCCTACATGGCCTCTCACCGCTACCTTTACCAAATCGTGTTCACACACTTAGATCTCAACGGTAGGACATGTTCACCACGTTCCAATTCATTCCCGATGAATCAGACCGGACTCAACTCTAAGCAGTAGCAGGCATGACAACAAGCATGAATGAGTAGGCACATCAGGGCCCAAACAATTCCTACTCATGCTAGTGGGTTTCATCTATTTACTGTGGCAATGACAGGTCATGCAGAGGAAAGGGGTTCAACTACCGCAGCATGTAACATTTGAATCGGTGTTGTCCTAATGCAGTAAAAGAGAGCAGGAGCGAGAGAGTGGGATTGTATCGGAATGAACAAGGGGGTTTTGCTTGCCTGGCACTTCTGAAGATATTATAGCTCTTCATCGGTGTCATCGATCACGTCGTCGGAACCACGTCTATCGAGAGGGGACAAACACCGGCAACTGAGAAAGAACACAATCAATGCGATGCCACAATATGATGCATGATCTTGACATGGCAATATGTTGTGATTTGAGCAAATGCATCTAGCTATGATTTAAATGAAGTTCGTTTGAATACATGCTTCAAATTCCAACCCCATATATGATTATTTAAATGCCCTTTATTTGTTTTGTCCAAAACAGAGGACAAACATTGTTCAAACATGCATGAAAATGCCATATTCAGAATCCTTGGATTTTTCTGATCATTTTTCATATATAATTTATTTCATTTGGAGTTACGGTTGAATTTCTACGATTTTTAGAAGTTTTAACTATTTTCTAGAATTTTCTAAACCTTTTCTGATTTAATCAAATTTCAGAAAATAGTTACAGCGTCAGCATGACGTCAAGATGACGTCATCAGGTCAACACAGCTGACCGAGGTCAAACCTGAGTTGTGGGTCCCACATGTCGGTGTAACAGGGTCAGCAGCAGAGGCTGACCAGTGGGGCCAGGTCAACGCTGAGGTGGCAAGGTCAAACTGACCAGTGGGCCACGGGCATTAGTTTAATCTAAGCAGGGGGATAAGCCTGTGATTAATTAAGGGTGTGGGCCCATTTGTCAGTGACGGAGGAGGTTAGTTAGCCCCGTCATTAGTACTAATGACGATGCCACGTCGGTTGCCACCGGGGATGGTCGCCGGCGAGCACGCAGCACGGCGGAGGGCTTCGGTTTCACGCTATAGGGCATGGATCGACGCGCGGTTTGTGGCTATGGGTTGCTGGCGCTTGCGCGCATCTGATGGAGCAACCAGGGGGAGCTGCGGTGGTCTAAGGCGATGGCAGCAGCGAGCTAGGCGGCGGCCGGAGTTCGGGCAGGACCGGCCACTCACTACGGCGCACGGGAAGGTGAGCTAGCAGGTGAGTTGGTCTCCTGGGATCAGCCCGAGCACGATGACATGCTCAGGGGCAAGCTGAGATTGCTCTAGCCACGGTGACAACTTCGCCGGCGGCGTGAAGCTCACGGGCTGGGCGGCTGGGCTGGTTGGAGCTCGTGCGCGGTCGTTAGAGGAGAAGGGCGAGGAGCGGGAGCTCACGTGGAGTCTGCAGAGGCGGTCAGTGGGCTCGGGGAGGACTTGAGGCCGGCGAATCGAACGACGGCATCCGGCGGCCGTAGACAGGGAAGAAAGTCACCACGTCATCTTGGGGTCGTCCGAGCTTGCGTGGGTTGACGGAGAGGTACTTGGAGCCTGGGCGGAGCTCGGGGCATGGCCACGGGACAAGGGGACGGCGGTGGTCGCGGTGTTTTGCGGCGGCGCACTCCGGTGCATTGAGTTGGCGAAAGAGAGATCGAGGGAGTGAGCGAGAGGGTCCAGGGGGTGCGTGACGCTCGTAGGCGCGTCGGGGCAGCGGCGGGGAGCAGGAGGTGGCGCGGCGCGTGGTCGCGCGCATCGGGCACGCGCCCTCTGTCCTTCTGTCGAAGGAGGAAGAAGACCGGTGAGCCCCTGGTGGGCTGGGCCAGAACAGGAGCTGGGCCGGCTCTGCTGCAGGTAAGAAGCCCAGGTAAACTCCTTCTCTCTCTTTCTGTTTTTTTTGTTCTGTTTGTTTTTATTTTATCTTTGCCACTGCTTTTAAAATTCAAAACAATTTCGAAAACAGTTTCAAAACACTCTGAGATATTTTATGTTACCTCTCTGGACTATTCCAAAAGTACATAAAACATTTCAAAGCATTTGAAAATATATTCATTATATATTATGAATATATCCCCAAATTCAAATAGATTATTGATTTAAATTCAGAGACCAAATAATTCCTTAAAAATGTTCCAGAATTTTGGTTTGATATATAACTCTTGCCAAAATTCACAAAACTATTTTTAGGGAATTTTGGATTCACAGAATGCTATTTAAAGGGTTCTTGCCCTTCTTTTAAAATAATTTATGAGGCTTTGAATATTCCTCATTTCAATTTCTTGAATTAAACATGATGCATGCTCAGTGATGCAACTATTACACTCAGATATTCTAGGGCTGTGAACACTCGCCCCCACTAAACAAGAATCTCGTCCCGAGATTCAAGACGTGAGGTAAGAAGACAGAGGGAACACAAAGCTAGCACAATCTTCACGATCCAGGTTGCACTTCATAAGAACGTTGATTCGATCATCACCTTTGCCTCGGCGTCTTGCTCTGAGAACTCCATCCAACACGATGATGACAAAAAGAAACTCTATAGGAATCGATCTTCTCAAAAATCAAGCGATACATGATAAACTCATGGAATGAGACGTTGATTCATCTCTTGATCTAAGAGACAAACACACATCAAGAGGGATGGAGAGAACAAATGATGGAAGTTCAATTTGGTAGGAAACACTCCCACGCTTGAGTAGGATGGTTCATAGGTTTCAAGGTAGCGAGGAGTTGATTACCATGATTCCATAACGGGGCACCTCAGGGGGACGACTCGTAGAATTATTCCCTTAAGTGGCAAAAAGAATTACTTTTGATTCGGAGATCATTGAAACTCTTTATACCAGCCTAAGGTAATCACAATCAATCATTTGAAGTCGTTCAAAAGAATGACATACTTGGACTAGAAAGGATGATGTGGACTCCCTTGTTGAAGACAACGCAATGGATGATTTTGCTTATCATCGGAAATGGATGGGACCCATGGTAAGTCCACTTTTGAAGATGATCCTGAACAACAACTACTGAGGTGCAAGCTGGGAACAAAATGCAAATGTTGGGAATGATTCTGGTAACTGGGGAAGAACTCAACAGTCGAGAGTGAGTCCACTGTTTGAAAAGGTTATAACATAACCGAGGAAACTGGAAGCAAATCCCAGTTAACGCCAACGGTAAAACCTAGTGCTTGCGCGTGCTCTCAAGAACTTGAGCATCTCCATATTCATCAAGGTTTTACCAATATCCGTGGCAAGGATCCTGGCAACACGACATACCACCATGATGACTAGTGATGGACGATGCGGATACAAAGGAAGATAACACCTTCTCAGATCTTCCCTTAGCGAGGCTAAGGGAACAGAATCTAGATGATCGACCGAGAGACATTTAGCACTCCGCTTCTAATGTTCTCCTTGATGTGCTAGCGTAATCCATTTATAGATATGGTTTGATATCTAGAACATCAAGTAAAGGTCGGACTTCGGAAGCTCAAGAATCCGTAAGGATTAACTACGGAGGTAAATCCTATGAAATCCTCATGGGAAGGTGGCCAACTTTCTTCAATCGAGATACTACAATAATAGGTCTTCCGGCTGGATGTGTTGGCCATGACATCCACTTTACCGGTTATCGAGAGACCAATATTATAGTTCTTGGAAAATGCTCCAACCATCATATCTGCCTGAGATTTAGATCTGGTTGGTGTCAGGATATTCCAGACTTATCTAGTCTAGAAAGAAAAATGAAAGTTGGCAACACAAATCGACAAGATGACGTTGCGAGATTCTCGGGGAGTGAACTACGATAGCAAGCTCCAAGACATGAGTTGGTTCTGCTACAAACCTGTGAACACGCTATCCAAGAAGAGCATGACCACGTAGTAGTCTTATAGTAAAACACTATCGAGTTCAGGTGGAACCATCAATGAGGATATCGAAGTCCTTGCGTAAGTCTAGCTCCTAAGAAGAAACTTCTTCTCCTTGAACAGACCAATTAGTGGCTTGGTGTGCTAGGAACACATATGGAGTGGAGGTAATTAATCTACCAAACCATAGAATACTTCGCACATATGCATGACTGATTTGGGATGATTCCAAGGGAAACAAAACAAACCTTTCTCAAATTCATGGCGGCAACTTACACCTAGTGCACGTGAACTTAGAGAAAGTCACTTCTTTAATCCAAGCATAAGCTTCATGAATGGAACACGAAGGCATTGCTTACAAAGTTTTCAACACTAGGTTGATGTTCAACATGAATCATGGGGGAGACAAAATGCTACTGATGGGCTCAACAACAACTCATCGGAATTTCCATATCACTAGACTTCCACCATCATGTGAACACGGTGATAGCATTGGTCAGACCAAAAGATGTAATGGTGTATTCTCGAGGGATCAACCACGAGTAAGACAACACTACGAACATCGTTGGTTCTGATTTGACTTGACGATAGCCCATACTCAAGTCAAAGTTTTGACAAGACAATAGATCCAACAACTGATCACGAGGACCAATTGGTGAAGATATCATCTTTCTTCAACACACACACAACACAAAGATATCCCTTCAGAAAGAACCAAATTCGGCAAAGCCTTTTATCTTCCAACTCTCCAAGTTGTTGTTCAGCTTAACCATCTAGCTCAGGGGTAACCAACACAGATTCTTGGAGAAGGGGTGGTTTATAGAAAAGCCAACATGATCATGAACTCCAGATATCTGGCAGGGGACGACCTAGTGATACTTCCATGAAGATAACCGGAAAATCACGAACCACCGATATGTTAATAAGATCGAGAACAATCTTGCTTTTCAGGGCAAGACGATATGATCAAGGAGCGAGGGATTGTCACAATCCTAACTCATTGGTCGATGAGTGCACCCGGAGATATGGACTAGGTAGCACGATCAATCTTAGAATGGTAGCTCAAAAACCAACACGCTAGGAATAAAAATATTGTCCATTTACTACAAAGCAACGAGTTGCTCGGAGTATTGATTTCACACATCACAATTCACTTGTCGGCATTCCGGTCACAACAACACGGAACCGAGGAATGAACAATGATGGCAGGAAGTATCACTAAATCAAGAATTCATAAGAGGTGGTGCAATTCTCATGACATTCTTGACATAAGACGGTGATACTTTAGGGTAGACCATAATCAAAAGCTGGGTTGGCATTTGATCTGCGGAATACAACTACTTTGACCCAATCCAAGAAATGGATAAGGTACCAGAGTTTGTTTCTCCTAGTCATTCTAAACTAGAATGGCTTGACGGACCACAAGAACGATAAGCACCGATGAACGAATGCTCACATACTCTTGACTATCAACTGATAGATGAAGGTCGGAATATAACTGAAGGGGGACAACTCAAAGGAACATATAACTTTCTGAGTTGTGGATGCATAGATTAGTATGTCGAACGAGTTCAACATATTTCTTCCGGATAACCCATGCAGAAAGGTAGAACTGGCAGAGTCACAATTTAGAATGGAGAACTCCTCAAGAGCACTTTGGTTGTGATCTTCTAGTTCAAAAGAACTTCTGCCATAAGCAGTTCCTGGTATTTGGAAGAAGGAAATACCACGGACCTCGAGGACTATCGCAAAGGTTACTAATATTCTAAAGGAACTAGTAAACACTATCAACAGAAGGTAAGTGGAGTGAATCTTGGGTCAGGAACCCAAGAGTAGAATACCTACTACTAAATGGCATCACGCGATGCTTTCGAGAATGATGGCCAGAATCATCACACTGGGAACACAAAACATGGCCATATTACTGGGTGGTTCTCTAAGATGCCTAGGGTCATAATACTAGCTCCAACATATATGTCAAGGCAATGGAGTACCTCAACAGACCGTTTAGTGTGCTTAATCTGGCCCAAAAGGACATCAGAAACGGGAAGAAGGAACTTGCAAATGCATCAGACTCGTTAGAAACCTGGGATGACTCGGACAGCATAACGGCTGTATATGCTCAAAAATATTTGAGACATCCTGCAAAATAGTGGCATAACCACTCAGAAGCACAATATCAAGATTCTGAGACCAACTATGAACACACAGAAGTGGTAGGAACTGAACTGGGGCTTGAAACCATCAATCCTATAAGTCTACAGATTAGTAACACGTGATCCTGATAGAAGATGAGAAAGTCTAGTTCTTAATCCCCGTAGAAGAGAAGAGGATGACTCAGATCAGAAGGACATAAGGTATAAGGAGTAAAAGGAGCCTTGCGTTCCCTTCCACAATCAATTCCTGTATATAACTAAAGCATTTCTAGACACAACATCGACCAGTTGGCTTGGTAATCCTACAGGCAGTCAGGCTCTAATACCAAAGCTGTCAGGACCCCGATTCCAAGTCACATCGATCTAGCTGGTAACACCTCATATCACTTTGCGGCCTCACGCACGGTATTCCCAAGGGTGTCGCCTTACCAGGGCCCGGGACCGTTTGCGTCTTTTGGCTCACGTATATGATAGTGTCGCTAGCATCCATATGACAGAGAACCCGGGCCGACATGGCTAGTCGTGATCCCAAAGCGGCACTAACCCATGGGGACAGGCATACATGAATCAACTTCGAGCATGTTGGTCAGCAGCGTGTGAATCCGGGCTGTAGCACTGGGCTAACAGGACTCCGGTAACCCGGGCTGTAGCAGGCTAGGCAGGACTCCGGATGTCACCGCGTGACATTTCCCCGAAGGGACAGACACAGGAACGAAGTGAACACATGCCGGCCAGTCAAGTGTCCTGAGCAGTAGTGCTGGGCTAGTAGGACACCGGTGAACCGGGCAGTAGCGGACTACTATGGCTCATGGAAGCACAAGACTACATTTCCCCATAAGAGAGGCTACCGAGGATAAACCACTAGGTTGTCGGATCCCACACATACCAAGCATTTCAATCATACACACAATATGCACGATATGTGCAAATACAACATGGCATCACAACATAACTCTACGACTCAAAGTATTTATTCATTAGGCTCCGAGGAGCCAAGAATTACAAACATGGGTCTCATGACCCAACATTCAGAGCATACAAATCAAAGCACATGCAGAAGCTTAACTTGTCTGAGTACAGACAACTAAAAATGTAGAAGGCCGAGGAGCCTGACTATCTACAAGACCCTGCCGAGGGCACAAGAATCGTAGCTGAGGTAGAAAGCTAAACGTCGAAGCCCACACGGAACTACTAGTGAGACTGACGTCTCTCTGCAAAACATAAATTAAGCAAACGTGAGTACAAATGTACTCAACAAGACTTACATCAGAACTAACTACATATGCATTGGTTCAACAAAGGGGGTGGTGGAGTTTAACTACAGCAAGCTAGCTTTGACTTAGTGGCTAACCTGAACTACGACTGCAAGCAACTCTTTGAGGTGGTGCACACGAGTCCACATATTCACCATATCAATACACCACTATGGATCTGCTCCCGTCTCCCTACGAGAAGGCCATTCATAGCACTCACGCTTATCTTGCGAGTTTTAGAGTATCCACTTTCACTTGTCTATGAACTATGCAAGGGGTCCAAGTTTCCATATCCGAGGAATCCGGCTATTCGAATAGATAATGATAACCCTGCAGGGGTGTACTTCTTCACACACGCTCTCGCCACTTATCGCCCTGTACACGTCATGTACCTCGGCAACCTTCAAGCGGAAGCCGGGCGAGGGAGTCGGCCACGACCTGACTAACGAACAAGTCTCTAGTCCAGGTTTATCGCCTATTCGGGTTCCATCCGCAAGGAGATCCGGCCGGGGTGTCGCTCACGGCCCCAAACGATGTGTGCAGGGTTCCCAAGCCCACCATCCGGGTGCCACTTGGTACACCGTGCCACTGTGCCTAGTCTGTCCCAAGCCCACCTGTACCGGGTGCCACGTGGTAGACTACTAACACTACCTACAAACACCAGAAACTAGTTGCAACTCCTGGACAGAGATTGAGTTGATTAATAAGCTGAGAGGGGCCGAGTTACCGGAACCCAATGTGTGGTAGTAACTGTTCATGGATCACAAACACAGAACTCAGTTCCTGAGAACGGCTGCAATGAGACAACCCACCATGTACTCCTACATGGCCTCTCACCGCTACCTTTACCAAATCGTGTTCACACACTTAGATCTCAACGGTAGGACATGTTCACCACGTTCCAATTCATTCCCGATGAATCAGACCGGACTCAACTCTAAGCAGTAGCAGGCATGACAACAAGCATGAATGAGTAGGCACATCAGGGCCCAAACAATTCCTACTCATGCTAGTGGGTTTCATCTATTTACTGTGGCAATGACAGGTCATGCAGAGGAAAGGGGTTCAACTACCGCAGCATGTAACAGTTGAATCGGTGTTGTCCTAATGCAGTAAAAGAGAGCAGGAGCGAGAGAGTGGGCTTGTATCGGAATGAACAAGGGGGTTTTGCTTGCCTGGCACTTCTGAAGATATTATAGCTCTACATCGGTGTCATCGATCACATCGTCGAAACCACGTCTATCGAGAGGGGACAAACACCGGCAACTGAGAAAGAACACAATCAATGTGATGCCACAATATGATGCATGATCATGACATGGCAATATGCTGTGATTTGAGCTAATGCATCTAGCTATGATTTAAATGAAGTTGGTTTGAGTACATGCTTCAAATTCCAACCCCATATATGATTATTTAAATGCCCTTTATTTGTTTTGTCCAAACAGAGGACAAACATTGTTCAAACATGCATGAAAATGCCATATTCAGAATCCTTGGATTTTTCTGATCATTTTTCATATATAATTTATTTCATTTGGAGTTACGGTTGAATTTCTACGATTTTTAGAAGTTTTAACTATTTTCTAGAATTTTCTAAACCTTTTCTGATTTAATCAAATTTCAAAAAATAGTTACAGCGTCAGCATGATGTCAAGATGACGTCATCAGGTCAACACAGCTGACCGAGGTCAAACCTGAGTTGTGGGTCCCACATGTCGGTGTAACAGGGTCAGCAGCAGAGGCTGACCAGTGGGGCCAGGTCAACGCTGAGGTGGCAAGGTCAAACTGACCAGTGGGCCACGGGCATTAGCTTAATCTAAGCAAGGTGTGGGCCCATTTGTCAGTGACGGAGGAGGTTAGTTAGCCCCGTCATTAGTACTAATGATGGTGCCACGTCGGCCGCCGCCGGGGATGGTCGCCAGCGAGCACGCAGCACGGCGGAGGGCTTCGGTTTCGCGCTATAGGGTATGGATCGACGAGCGGTTTGCGGCTACGGGTTGCTGGCGCTTGCGCGCATCTGAAGGAGCAACCAGGGGGAGCTACGGTGGTCTAAGGCAATGGCAGCAGCGAGGTAGGTGGCGGCCGGAGTTCGGGCAGGACCGGCCACTCGCTACGGCGCACGGGAAGGTGAGCTAGCAGGTGAGTTAGTCTCCTGGGATCAGCCCGAGCACGATGACGTGCTCGGGGGCAAGCTGAGATTGCTCTAGCCACGGTGGCAACTTCGCCGACGGCGTGAAGCTCACGGGCTGGGCGGCTGGGCTGGTTGGAGCTCGTGCGCGGTCGTTAGAGGAGAAGGGCGAGGAGCGGGAGCTCACGTGGAGTCTGCAGAGGCGGTCAGTGGGCTCGGGGAGGACTTGAGGCCGGCGAATCGAATGACGGCATCCGGTGGCTGTAGACAGGGAAGAAAGTCACCACGTCGTCTTGGGGTCGTCCGAGCTTGCGTGGGTTGACGGAGAGGTACTTGGAGCCCGGGCGGAGCTCGGGGCACGGCCATGGGACAAGGGGACGGTGGTGGTCGCGGTGTTTTGCGGCGGCGCACTCCGGTGCTTTGAGTTGGCGAGAGAGAGAGAGTATAGGAGGGAGATGAGATCGAGGGAGTGAGCGAGAGGGTCCAGTGGGGTGCGTGGCGCTCGTAGGCGTGTCGGGGCAACGGCAGGGAGGAGGAGGTGGCGCGGCGCGTGGTCGCGCGCATCGGGCACGCGCCCTCTGTCCTTCTATCGAAGGAGGAAGAAGACCAGTGAGCCCCTGGTGGGCTGGGCCAGAACAGGAGTTGGGCCGGCTCTGCTGCAGGTAAGAAGCCCAGGTAAACTCCTTCTCTCTCTTTCTGTTTTTTTTGTTCTGTTTGTTTTTATTTTATCTTTGCCACTGCTTTTAAAATTCAAAACAGTTTCAAAAACAGTGTCAAAACACTCTGAGATATTTTATGTTACCTCTCTGGACTATTCCAAAAGTACATAAAACATTTCAAAGCATTTGAAAATATATTCATTATATATTATGAATATATCCCCAAATTCAAATAGATTATTGATTTAAATTCAGAGACCAAATAATTCCTTAAAAATGTTCCAGAATTTTGGTTTGATATATAACTCCTGCCAAAATTCACAAAACTATTTTTAGGGCATTTTGGATTCACAGAATGCTATTTAAAGGGTTCTTGCCCTTCTTTTAAAATAATTTATGAGGCTTTGAATATTCCTCATTTCAATTTCTTGAATTAAACATGATGCATGCTCACTGATGCAACTATTACACTCAGATATTCTAGGGCTGTGACAAGACATTACTTTTGGGATGACCCATATGTTTATAAAGAAGGAGTAGATGGTGTTATTAGACGTTGTGTACCTGAGCATGAACAGTAATAGATCCTACGCAAGTGTCACTCCAAAGCTTATGGAGGACACCACGCTGGAGATAGAACTGCACATAAGGTATTGCAATCCGGTTTTTATTGGCCTACTCTCTTCAAGGATGCCCGTAAGTTTGTCTTATCTTGTGATGAATGTCAAAGAATTGGTAATATTAATAGACGTCAAGAAATGCTTATGAATTATTCACTTGTTATTGAACCATTTGATGTTTGGGGCTTTGATTATATGGGACCGTTTCCTGCTTCTAATGGATATACACATATTTTAGTTGCTGTTGATTACGTTACTAAGTGGGTAGAAGCTATTCCAACTAGTAGTGCTGATCATAACACTAAGATGCTTAAACAAGTTATTTTTCTGAGGTTTGGAGTCCCTAGATATTTAATGACTGATGGTGGTTCACATTTTATTCATGGTGCTTTCTATAAATGCTTGCTAAGTATGATGTTAATCATAGAATAGCATCTCCTTATCACCCACAGTCTAGTGGTCAAGTAGAATTGAGTAATAGAGAACTCAAATTAATTTTGCAAAATACTTTTAATAGATCTACAAAGAATTGGTCCAAGAAACTTGATGATGCATTATGGGCCTATAGAACTGCATATAAAAATCCTATGGGTATGTCTCCGTCTAAAATGGTTTATGGAAAAGCATGTCACTTACCTCTCAAACTAGAACATAAGGCTTATTGGGCTATTAAAGAGCTGAATTATGATTAAAAACTTGCCGGTGAGAAGAGGTTATCTGACATTAGCTCACTTGATGAATGGAGAACCCAAGCCTATGAGAATGCCAAATTGTTTAAAGAAAAAGTTAAAAGATGGCATGACAAAAGGATACAAAATCGTGAGTTTAATGTAGGTGATTATGTATTGCTATACAACTCTCGTTTAAGATTTTTTGTAGGAAAAATTCTCTCTAAATGGGAAGGTCCTTACGTTATTGAGGAGTTCTATCATTCTGGTGCCATAAAAATCAACAACTTCGAAGGCACAAATCTGAAGGTGGTGAACGGTCAAAGAATCAAACATTATATCTCAGGTAATCCTATAAATGTTGAAACCAATGTTATTGAAACCATAACCCCGGAGGAATACATAAGGGACAATCCCGGAACATTTCAGACTCCGAAAAGGAATAGGTATGTGGTACGGTAAGTAAGCCGACTCCAAAATAGTTCTAATGGCAATTTATCTTCATTTTGGAATATTTAGAAAAATAGAAAAATTGGAAGCAGTCCGGGAATGACACGAGGGCTCCACGAGGGTGGAGGGCGCGCCCTACCCCCTGGGCGTGCCCCCTGCCTCGTGGGCACCTCGTGTGCTCTCCGGACTCCGTTTTCTTGCACGTTACGTATTTTGGTTGGTAAAAATTCATTATATAATCTCCCGAAGGTTTTGACTCCTGTATCACGCAATTGTCCTCTGTTCTTGTCTCGAGTTGTTTTCTGTCAGGGTTGTCAAGGCCAGGCATCATGTCGTCCCCCTCCTCCAACAATGGTCACAACGATGCTTGGCTAATGAAGATATATCTGAAGAGGGAAGAACCCATGGAGATCAACAAGGATGAAGGGATCAAGAAGGCCACGGAGGACCAAGTTCCGGCAACACAAGACATCCTTCAACTTGATCACAATCTTCTTACCCCGACTAAGATCGAAGCTTTCAAGATGATTGAGTTAGCTCGTATACAAAACAAGTATCTCACACGTGAAAATATTTTGTTGAAGGAGCATATCGTTGCACTCAAGGGCATTATCTGCAAGTTGGAGGATCTCTTACACTCGATGTGCGACTACCCATCATCACCACCATCTTCTTCACCAACAAAGGAGACATAATCATATGTGTATGGGCACTCCCCTTGGCAACTGCCAAGCTTGGGAGAGGTGCCCCAGTATCGTATCACAATCACACTCCTATCTTTGCCGTTTTTCTTAGTTCGATCCTTTCAGTAATATCTCGATCTAGTAGAATAAAGTTTTAGTATGATTTAGTTTTGAGTTTTGGTTATGATCCCTCTATGGAATTGAGTCCGTGAGCTATATAATAAAAATTAGTGTTGAGTCAAGGGCTTGATTATTTTGCCATGATCTTGAGTGAATAAAAGAAAAAAGAAAAGAATAAAAAGAAACAAAGAGATCATATTGATCTTATGGAGAGTAATGACTTCACATAGAAAGAGTATGATGATTAAAAGTTGTTGAGAGTTGACAAACATAGTTTTGGTCATCGTTGCAATTAATAGGAAGTAATAAAGAAAGAGAGGTTTCACATATAAATATACTATCTTGGACATCTTTTATGATTGTGAGCACTCATTAAAGTATGACATGCTAAAGAGTTGATGTTGGACAAGGAAGACAACATAATGGGTTATGTTTTCTTATATCTGAAATAAAGTATATTGTCATGGATCATCCAACATGTTGAGCTTGCTTTTCCCCCTCATGCTAGCCAAATTCTTTGCACCAAGTAGAGATACTACTTGTGCTTCCAAATACCCTTAATCCCAGTTTTTCCATGAGAGTCCACCATATCTACCTACAGATTGAGTAAGATCCTTCAAGTAAGTTGTCATCGGTGCAAGCAATAAAAATTGCTCTCTAAATATGTATGATTGATTGGTGTGGAGGAAATAATCTTTATACGATCTTGTGATGTGGAAGAAATAAAAGCGACGGACTGCATAATAAAGGTCTATATCACAAGTGGCAATATAAAGTGACGTTCTTTCGCATTAAGATTTTGTGCATCCAACCCTGAAAGCGCATGACAACATTTGCTTCCCTCTGCGAAGGGCCTATCTTTTAATTTTATCTCCTACCTTATGCAAGAGTCATGGTGATCTTCACCTTTCCTTTTTACATTTTATCCTTTGGCAAGCTCAGTGTGTTGGAAAGATCCTATAAAGGTTGGATGTAAGTTAGCATGAGCTATTATTGTTGACATTACCCTAGTGGTAAAAGGTTGGGAGGCGAAACTATAAGCCCTATCTTTCTCTGTGTATGATTAAAACTCCGTAACCACAAGTATTGCGTGAGTGTTAGCCATTGTGAAAGACTAAATTATAGTTGAGTATGTGGACTTGCTGAAAAGCTCTAACATAGACTCTTTCTGGTGTTATGATAAATTGCAATTGCTTCAATGACTAAGATTATAGTTTGTTAGTTCTCAATAAAGTTTCTGATTCATACTTTGCATTGTGAATAGATTATTACTTGAGCATAAGAGATCATATGACATTATCCATATATGTTCCTATTATGAGAATAATCATGATGCCCTCATGTCCGTATTTTATTTTATCGACACCTCTACCTCTAAATATGTGGACATATTTATCGTTATCGGCTTCCACTTGAGCACAAGCGAGGTCTAAGCTTGGGGGAGTTGATACGTCCATTTTGCATCATGCTTTTATATCGATATTTATGGCATTATGGGCTGTTATTACACATTATGTCACAATACTTATGCCTATTCTCTCTTATTTTACAAGGTTTACATAAGGAGGGAGAATGCCGGCAGCTGGAATTCTGGGCTGGAAAAGAAGCAAATATTAGAGACCTATTCTGCACAACTCCAAAAGTCCTGAAACTCCACGGAAGTTATTTTTGGAAATAATGAAAAATACTTAGTGGAAGAAATACCGGAGGGGCCCACACCCTGGCCACGAGGGTGGGGGCGCGCCCCCTGCCTTGTGGGCCCCCTGTTAGCCCTCCAGTGCCCATCTTCTGCTATATGAAGTCTTTCGTCCGAAGAAAAATCATAAGCAAGCTTTCGGGATGAGACTCCGCCGCCACGAGGCGGAACCTTGGCGGAACCAATCTAGGGCTCCGGCGGAGCTGTTCTGCTGGGGACACTTCCCTCCGGGAGGGGGAAATCATCACCAACGCTCCTCTCATCGGGAGGGGGCCAATCTCCATCAACATGTTCACCAGCACCATCTCCTATCAAACCCTAGTTCATCTCTTGTATCCAATTCTTGTCTCTAAGTCTGGGATTGGTACATGTAGGTTGCTAGTAGTGTTGATTACTCCTTGTAGTTGATGCTAGTTGGTTTATTTGGTGGAAGATCATATGTTCAGATCCTATATGCATATTAATACCAGTCTGATTATGAACATGAATATACTTTGTGTGTAGTTACGTTTGTTCCTGAGGACATGGGAGAAGTCTTGCTATTAGTAGTCATGTGAATTTGGTATTCGTTCGATATTTTGATGAGATGTATGTTGTCTCTCCTCTAGTGGTGTTATGTGAACGTCGACTACATGATACTTCACCATTATTTGGGCCTAGAGGAAGGCATTGGGAAGTAATAAGTAGATGATGGGTTGCTAGAGTGACAGAAGCTTAAACCCTAGTTTATGTGTTGCTTCGTAAGGGGCTGATGTGGATCCATATGTTTCATGCTATGGTTAGGTTTACCTTAATACTTCTTTTGTAGTTGCGGATGCTTGCAATAGGAGTTAATCATAAGTGGGATGCTTGTCCAAGTAAGGACTGCACCCAAGCACCAGTCCACCCACATATCAAATTATTAAAGTACCGAACGCGAATCATATAAACGTGATGAAAACTAGCTTCACGATAATTCCCATGTGTCCTCGGGAGCGCTTTCTTCTATATAAGAGTTTGCCCAGGCTTGTCCTTTGCTACAAAAAGGATTGGGCCACCTTGCTGCGCTTTATTTACTTTTGTTACTTGTTGCTCGTTACAAATTATCTTATCACAAAACTATCTGTTACCTATACTTTCAGTGCTTGCAGAGAGTACCTTGCTGAAAACCGCTTATCATTTCCTTCTGCTCCTCGTTGGGTTCGACCCTCTTACTTACCGAAAGGACTACAATAGATCCCCTATACTTGTGGGTCATCAATCGCCGGAAAAGTCCCCAGATGGGATCTCACGAGTATAGAAGGTTGCGTCGGTGGAAAAAAATGTTTCTTGGCTCTCTTGGATGTTTTCAAGGTATGAGAGTATATATAGGCGAAAGAAGTAGGTCGGTGGAGCTACGAGGGGCCCACGAGGGTGGGGGTGCGCCTACCCCCCCCCCCCTGGGCGCGCCCTCCTGCCTTGTGGCCTCCTTGACCTCCACACCAAGTCTCCTGGATTGTGTTTGTTCCAAAAAAGATCCTTGCGAAGATTTCATTCCATTTGATATTCCTTTTCTGCGAAACACCGAAATAGGCAAAAAAACAGCAGCTGGCACTGGGCCTCCAGTTAGTAGGTTAGTCCCAAAAATAATATAAAAGTGCATATTAAAGCCCATTAAACATCCAAAATAGATAATATAATAGCATGGAACAATCAAAAAATATAGATACGTTGGAGACGTATCAGCATCCCCAAGCTTAATTCATGCTCGTCCTCGAGTAGGTAAATGATAAAAACAAAAATTTTGATGTGGAATGCTTCCTAACATAATTTTCAATGTAATTCTCTTTATTGCGGCATGAATGTTTAGATCCAAAAGATTCAAGACAAAAGTTTAATATTGACATAAAAACAATAATACTTCAAGCATGCTAACCAAGATATTATGTCTTATCAGAATAACATAGCCAAAGAAAGTTCATCCCTACAAAATCATATAGTTTGGCCATGCTTCATTTTCGTCACACAAAATGCTCCCATCATGCACAACCCCGATGACAAGCCAAGCAATTGTTTCACACTTAGCCTTTTCAAACTCTTTCAACTGTCACGCAATATATGAGCGCGAGCCGTGGACATAGCACTATGGGTGGAATAGAATATGATGATGGAGGTTGTGTGAGAAGACAAAAAGGAGAAAGTCTCACATTGACGCGGCTAATCAATGGGCTATGGAGATGCCCATTAATTGATGCCAATGCAAAGAGTGGGGATTGCCATGTAACGGATGCACTAGAGCTATAAATATATGAAAGCTCAACAAAAGAAAATAACTGGGTGTGCATCCAACTTGCTTGATCACGAAGACCTAGGGCATTTTGAGGAAGCCCATCATTGGAATATACAAGACAAGTTCTATAATGAAGAATTCCCACTAGTATATGAAAGTGACAAAATAAGAGACTCTCTATCATGAAGATCATGGTGCTACTTTGAAGCACAAGTGTGGAAAAAGGATAGTAACATTTCCCCTTCTCTCTTTTTCTCTCTTTTTCTTTTCTTTTTTTGGTCCTTCTCTTTTTTTTATGGCCTCTTTTTTGCGTTCGGAGTCTCATCCCGACTTGTGGGGGAATCATAGTCTCCATCATCCTTTCCTCACATGGGACAATGCTCTAATAATGAAAATCATCACACTTTTATTTATTTACACCTCAAGGATTACAACTCGATACTTAGAACAAAATATGACTCTATATGGGTGCCTCCGGCGGTGTACCGGGATGTGCAATGAATCAAGAGTGACATGTATGAAAGAATTATGAAGGTGGCTTTTCCACAAATACGATGTCAACTACATGATCATGCAAGGCAATATGACAATGATGAAGCATGTCATAATAAACGGAACGATGGAAAGTTGCATGGCAATATATCTCGGAATGGCTATGGAAATGCCATAATAGGTAGGTATGGTGGCTGTTTTGAGGAAGATATAAGGAGGCTTATGTGTTATAGAGCGTATCATATCATGGGGTTTGGATGCACCGGCAAAGTTTGCACCAACTCTCGAGGTGAGAAAGGGCAATGCACGGTACCGAAGAAGCTAGCAATGATGGAAGGGTGAGAGTGCGTATAATCCATGGACTCAACATTAGTCATAAAGAACTCACATACTTATTGCAAAAATCTACAAGTAAACAAAACCAAGAACTACGTGCATGCTCCTAGGGGGATAGATTGGTAGGAAAAGACCATCGCTCGTCCCCGACCACCACTCATAAGGAAAGCAATCAAAGAACACCTCATGCTTCAAATTTGTCACACAACGTTTACCATACATGCATGCTATGGGACTTGCAAACCTCAACACAAGTATTTCTCAATTCCACAATTACTCAACTAGCACGACTCTAGTATTACCATCTTTATATCTCAAAACGATTATCAAGTATCAAACTTATCATAGTATTTAATGCACTCTCTATGAAAGTTTTTATTATACCCATCTTGGATGTCTATCATATTAGGACTAATTTTATAGCCAAAGAAAATTACCATGCTGTTCTAAAAGACTCTCAAAATAATATAAGTGAAGCATGAAAGATCAATAATTTCTATAAAATAAAACCACCACCGTGCTCTAAAAAGATATAAGTGAAGCACTAGAGCAAAATTATCTAGCTCAAAAGATATAAGTGAAGCACATAGAGTATTCTAAGAAATTCCGATTCATGTGTGTCTCTCCCGAAAGGTGTGTACAGAAAGGATGGTTGTGGTAAACTAAAAATCAAAGACTCAAATCATACAAGACACTCCATGAAAAACACATATCATGTGATGAATAAAAATATAGCCTAAAGTAAAGTTACCGATAGACAGACGAAAGAGGGGATGCCTTCCGGGGCATCCCCAAGCTTAGGCTTTTGGTTGTCCTTGAATTTTACCTTGGGGTGCCTTGGGCATCCCCAAGCTTAGGCTCTTGCCACTCCTTGTTCCAAAATCCATCAAACCTTTACCCAAAAGCTTGAAAACTTCACAACACAAAACTCAACAGAAAATCTCATGAGCTCCGTTAGTATAAGAAAACAAACCAGCACTTCAAGGTACTGTAATGAACTCATTCTTTATTTGTATTGGTGTTAAACCTACTGTATTCAAACTTCTCTATGGCTCAAACCCTCCGATACTAGCCATAGATTCATCAAAATAAGCAAACAACACACGAAAAACAGAATCTGTCAAAAACAGAATAGTCTGTAGCAATCTGGATAGTTCGGATACTTCGAATACTCCAAAAATTCTGAAAAACTAGGAAACCCAGGACAATTTTTATAGTGATCTACTGCAGTTGGAATCAGTATTTTATCACTCTCTGGTAAAAGAAGAGAATTATTTTCGTGAGCGCATGCTTTCTATTTTTATCAGCAAGATCAAACAACAATCACCCAAGAAGACCCTAAAGGCTTTACTTGCCACAAACACTAATTTAAACATAAAAAACACAATCATTACAGTGGCATGATGAATTATTTATTACTAAACAGGAATAAAAATCAAAGAACAAAAATAAAATTGGGTTGCCTCCCAACAAGCGCTATCGTTAACGCCCCTAGCTAGGCATTGATAATTTCAATGATGCTCACATGAAAGACAAGAATTGAAGCACAAAGAGAGCATCATAAAAGACGTGACAAACACATCTAAGTCTAACATACTTCCTATGCATAGGAATTTTATAAGCAAACAAATTATCAAGGCAAGCAAAAACTAGCATATGCATGGAAGAAGAAAGAAACAATAGCAATCTCAACATAACGAGAGGTAATTTAGTAATATGAAAATTTATACAACCATATTTTCCTCTCTCATAATAATTACATGTAGGATCATAAGCAAATTCAACAATATAGCTATCACAAAACATATTCTTAACACGATCCACATGTATGCAAAGTTGACACTCTTCCAAAATAATGGGATTAACATTAACTGAAGTCATGACCTCTCCAAACCCACTTTTATCAAAACCTTCATAAGATTGAAAATTCTCCAAATATGTGGGATATAAAGTTGACACTCTTCCAAACACACTTTCAATATTATTGCAAACATTATTATCAATCTCATATTCATCATGGGGCTTAAATAAATTTTCAAGATCATAAGAAGAATCACCCCAATCATGATCATTGCAACAAGTAGTAGGCATAGCAAAATTAGCATACCCAAGCTTAGGGTTTTGCATATTATTAGCACAATTGACATTAATAGAATTTATAATAACATAATTGCAATCATGCTTTTTATTCAAAGATCTATCGTGAATCACTTTATAAAGCACTTCATCACAATTTTCAGATTCACGGAATTCAAGCAAAACTCCATAAAGATAATCTAGTGCACTCAACTCACTAGAAATTGGTTCATCATAATTGGATCTCTTGAAAATATTAGCAAGTGGATTATCCATATCAATAGAGTTTTAGCAAGCGAAGATGCAAGCATATAGAAGGCACATGGCAACACAAGCAAACAAAAGATCAGACGAGAAAAGGGGCGAACGAAAAAGAAGGCGAATAAAAAGGCAAGGGTGAAGTGGGGGAGAGGAAAACGAGAGGCAAATGGCAAATAATGTAATGCGAGGGATAAGAGTTTGTGATGGGTACTTGGTATGTCTTGAATTGAGTGTAGATCTCCCCGGCAATGGCGCCAGAAATCCTTCTTGCTACCTCTTGAGCATGCGTTGGTTTTCCCTTGAAGTGGAAAGGGTGATGCAGCAAAGTAGCGTAAGTATTTCCCTAAGTTTTTTAGAACCAAGGTATCAATCCAGTAGGAGACTACACGCAAATCGCCTAGTACCTGCACAAAAAAATAAGAACCTTGCAACCAACGCGATAACGGGGTTGTCAATCCTTTCACGACCACTTGCAAAAGTGAGATCTAATAAAGATAGTAAGATAAATATTTTTGGTATTTTTGTTGTATAGATTGGAAAATAAAGATTGCAAAATAAATATAGAAAACTGGAATTGTAGATTGGAAACTTATATGATATGAAGTAGATCCAGCGGCCATAGGTTTCACTAGTGGCTTCTCTCATGATAGCATATATTACGGTGGGTGAACAAATTACTGCCGAGCAATTGATAGAAAAGCGCATAGTTATGAGAATATCTAGGCATGATCATGAACATAGGCATCACGTCTGTGTCAAGTAGACCGAAACGAATCTGCTTCTACTACTATTACCCCACACATCGACCGCTATCCAGCATGCATCTACAGTATTAAGTTCATAAGAACAGAGTAATGCATTAGGCAAGATGACATGATGTAGAGGGATAAACTCAAGCAATATGATATAAACCCCGTCTTTTTATCCTCGGTGGCAACAATACAATACATGCCTTGCTGCCCATGCTGTCACTGGGAAAGGACACCACAAGATTGAACACAAAGCTAAGCACTTCTCCATTGCAAGAAAGATCAATCTAGTAGGCCAAACTAAACCGATAATTCGAAGAGACTTGCAAAGATATCAAATCATGCATAAAAGAATTCAGAGAAGAATCAAATATTGTTCATAGATAATCTTGATCATAAACCCACAATTCGTCGGATCTGGACAAACACACTACAAAAGAATATTACATCGAATAGATCTCCAAGAGAATCGATTAGAACTTTGTATTGAGATCCAAAGAGAGAGAAGAAGCCATCTAGCTAATAGCTATGGACCCGAAGGTCTGTGGTAAACTACTCACACATCATCGGAGAGGCTATGGTGTTGATGTAGAAGCCCTCCGTGATCGAATCCCCCTCTGGCAGATCGCTGGAAAAGGCCCTAGATGGGATCTCACGGGTAGAGAAGGTTGCGGCAGTGGAAAAAGTGTTTTGTGGCTCTCTTGGATGTTTTCAGGGTATGAGAGTATATATAGGCGAAAGAAGTAGGTCGGTAGAGCTACGAGGGGCCCACGAGGGTGGGGGCGCGCCTACCCCCCCCCTCCCTAGGCGCGCCCTCCTACCTCGTGGCCACCTCATGCCTTCCTTGACCTCCACTCCAAGTCTCCTGGATTACGTTTGTGCCAAAAAAGATCCTCACGAAGGTTTCATTCCGTTTGATATTCCTTTCCTGCGAATACCTGAAATGGGCAAAAAAACAGCAACTGGCACTGGGCCTCCGGTTAGTAGGTTAGTCCCAAAAATAATATAAAAGTGCATATTAAAGCCCATTAAACATCCAAAATAGATAATATAATAGCATGGAACAATCAAAAATTATAGATACGTTGTAGACATATCAAGCGTATCTTGATGTGCTTTGTTCTCTTGTGAAATCTGGATTCCTTTGCCAAGGAAATTGCACCAGTATTGTCACAAAAGATTTTCATTGGACCTGATGCACTAGGTATGACACCTAGATCGGATATGAACTCCTTCATCCAGACTCCTTCATTTGCGGCTTCCGAAGCAGCTATGTACTCCGCTTCACACGTAGATCGCCACGACTCTTTGCTTGGAACTGCACCAACTGACAGCTCCACCATTTAATATAAATACGTATCCGGTTTTTGACTTAGAGTCGTCCGGATCAGTGTCAAAGCTTGCATTGACGTAACCGTTTACGACGAGCTCTTTGTCACCTCCATAAACGAGAAACATATCCTTAGTCCATTTCAGGTATTTCAGGATGTTCTTGACCGTTGTCCAGTGATCCACTCCTGGATTAATTTGGTACCTTCCTGGTAAATTAATAGCAAGGCACACATCAGGTCTGATACAGAGCATTGCATACATGATAGAACCTATGGCTGAAGCATAGGGAATGACTTTCATTTTCTCTCTATCTTCTGCAGTGGTCGGGCATTGAGTCTGACTCAACTTCACACCTTATAACATAGGCAAGAACCCTTTCTTTGCTTGATACATTTTGAAATTCTTCAAAACTTTATCAAGGTATGTGCTTTGTGAAAGTCTAATTAAGCGTCTTGATCTATCTCTATAGATCTTGATGCCCAATATATAAGCAGCTTCACCGAGGTCTTTCATTGAAAATTCTTATTCAAGTATCCTTTTATGCTATCTAGAAATTCAGTATCATTTCCGATCAACAATATGTCATCCACATATAATATCAGAAATGCTACAGAGCTCCCACTCACTTTCTTGTAAATACAGGCTTCTCCAGAAGTCTGTATAAAACCATATGCTTTGATCACACTATCAAAGCGTATATTCCAACTCCGAGATGCTTGCACCAGTCCATAAATGGATCGCTGGAGCTTACACACTTTGTTAACACATTTTGGATCGACAAAACCTTCTGGTTGCATCATATACAACTCTTCTTTAAGATATCCATTAAGGAATGCAGTTTTGACATCCATTTGCCAAATTTCATAATCATAAAATGCGGCAATTGCTAACATGATTCAGACAGACTTAAGCATCGCTACGGGTGAGAAGGTCTCATCGTGGTCAAATCCTTGAACTTGTCGAAAACCTTTCGCAACAAGTCGAGCTTTGTAGACAGTAATATTACCATCAGCGTCAGTCTTCTTCTTGAAGATCCATTTATTCTCTATGGCTTGCCGATCATCGGGCAAGTCAACCAAAGTCCACACTTTGTTCTCATACATGGATTCCATCTCGGATTTCATGGCATCAAGCCATTTAGCGGAATCTGGGCTCATCATCGCTTCCTCATAGTTCGTAGGTTCGTCATGGTCAAGTAACATGACCTCCAGAACAGGATTACCGTACCACTCTGGTGCGAATCTTACTCTGGTTGACCTACGAGGTTCGGTAGTAAGTTGAACAGAAGTTTCATGATCATCATCATTAGCTTCCTCACTTACTGGTGTAGGAATCACTAGAACTGATTTCTATGATGAACTACTTTCCAATAAGGGAGCAGGTACAGTTACCTCATCAAGTTCGACTTTCCTCCCACTCACTTCTTTCGAGAGAAACTCCTTCTGTAGAAAGGATCCATTTTTAGCAACGAATATCTTGCCTTCGGATCTGTGATAGAAGGTGTACACAACAGTCTCCTTTGGGTATCCTATGAAGACACATTTCTCCGATTTGGGTTCGAGCTTATCAGGTTGAAGCTTTTTCACATAAGCATCGCAACCCCAAACTTTAAGAAACGACAACTTGGGTTTCTTGCCAAACCACAGTTCATATGGCGTCGTCTCAACGGATTTAGATGGTGCCCTATTTAACATGAATGCAGCCGTCTCTAAAGCATAACCCCAAAACGATAGCGGTAAATCAGTAAGAGACATCATAGATCGCACCATATCTAATAAAGTACGATTATGACGTTTGGACACACCATTACTCTGTGGTGTTCCGGGTGGCATGAGTTGCGAAACTATTCCGCATTGTTCCAAATGAAGACAAAACTCGTAACTCAAATATTCTCCTCCACGATCAGATCGTAGAAACTTTATTTTCTTGTTACGATGATTTTCCACTTCACTCTGAAATTCTTTGAACTTTTCAAATGTTTTAGACTTATGTTTCATCAAGTAGATATACCCATATCTGCTCAAATCATCTGTGAAGGTCAGAAAATAACAATACCCGCTGCGAGCATCAACACTCATCGGACCGCATACATCAGTATGTATTATTTCCAATAAGTCTGTTACTCGCTCCATTGTTCCGGTGAACGGAGTCTTAGTCATCTTGCCCATGATGCATGGTTCGCAAGCATCAAGTGATTCCAAAAGCCCATCAACATGGAGTTTCTTCATGCGATTTACACCAATATGACCTAAACGGCAGTGCCACAAATAAGTTGCACTATCATTATTAAACTTATATCTTTTGGCTTCAATACTATGAATATGTGTATCACTACTATCAAGATTTAGTAAAAATAGACCACTCATCAAAGGTGCATGACCATAAAAGATATTACTCATATAAATAGAACAACCATTATTCTCTTATTTAAATGAATAATCGTCTCGCATCAAACAAGATCCAGATATAATGTTCATGCTTAATGCTGGCACCAAATAACAATTATTCAGGTCTAAAACTAATCCCGAGGGTAGATGTAGAGGTAGAGTGCCGACGGGGATCACATTGACTTTGGAACCATTTCCCACGCGCATCGTCACCTCGTCCTTAGCCAATCTTTAATCTGTAGCCCCTGTTTCGAGTTGCAAATATTATCAACAGAACCAGTATTAAATACCCAGGCGCTACTGCGAGCATTAGTAAGGTACACATCAATAACATATATATCAAATATACCTTTCATTTTGCCATCCTTCTTCTTCGCCAAATACTTGGGGCAGTTCCGCTTCCTGTGACCAGTCCCTTTGCAGTAGAAGCACTCAGTCTCAGGCTTAGGTCCAGACTTGGGCTTCTTCAGCAACTTGCTTGTCATTCTTCTTGAAGTTCCCCTTCTTCCCTTTTCCCTTCTTCTTGAAACTGGTGGTCTTGTTGACCATCAACACTTGATGCTCCTTCTTGATTTCTACCTCTGCAGCTTTTAGCATCGCGAAGAGCTCGCGAATTGTCTTATCCATGCCTTGCATATTATAGTTCATCACGAAGCTTTTGTAGCTTGGTGGCAGTGATTGAAGAACTCTGTCAATGACACTATCAACCGGAAGATTAACTCCCAGCTGAGTCAAGTAATTGTGGTACCCAGACATTCTAAGTATGTGCTCACTGACAGAACTATTCTCCTCCATTGTGCAGCTGTAGAACTTATTGGAGACTTAGCTTTCTCTAGGAATGCATTAAAATTCAGTGGAACAGTAGCACGGGTCAGTTATCTACAACAACATAGACATGCAAAATACTATCAGGTACTAAGTTCATGATAAATTAAAGTTCAGTTAATCATATTACTTAAGAACTCCCACTTAGATAGACATCCCTCTAATCATTTAAGTGATCACGTGATCCATATCAACTAAACCATGTCCGATCATCACGTGAGATGGAGTAGTTTTCAATGGTGAACATCACTATGTTGATCATATCTACTATATAATTCACGCTCGACCTTTCGGTCTCAGTGTTCCGAGGCCATATCTGCATATGCTAGGCTCGTCAAGTTTAACCCGAGTATTCTGCATGTGCAAAACTGGCTTGCACCCATTGTATGTGAACATATTGCTTATCACACCCGATCATCACGTGGTGTCTCGGCACGACGAACTGTAGCAACAGTGCATACTCAGGGAGAACACTTGTACCTTGAAATTTAGTGAGAGATCATCTTACAATGCTACCGTCGTACTTAGCAAAATAAGATGCATAAAGGATAAACATCACATGCAATCAAATAAGTGATATGATATGGCCATCATCATCTTGTGCCTTTGATCTCCATCTCCAAAGCACCGTCACGATCACCATCGTCACCGGCTTGACACCTTGATCTCCATTGAAGCATCATTGTCATCTCGCCAACTATTGCTTCCATGACTATCGCTACCGCTTAGTGATAAAGTAAAGCAATTACATGGCGATTGCATTTCATACAATAAAGCGACAACCATAAGGCTCCTGCCAGTTGCCGATAACTTCTACAAAACATGATCATCTCATACAACAATTTATATATCATCACATCTTGACCATATCAGATCATAGCAAGCCCTACAAAAACAAGTTAGACGTCCTCTACATTGTTGTTGCAAGTTTTACGTGGCTGCTACGGGCTTCTAGCAAGAACCGTTCTTACCTAAGCATCAAAACCACAATGATTTTTCATCAAGTTTGATGTTTTAACCTTCAACAAGGACCGGGCATAGTCACACTTGATTCAACTAAAGTTGGAGAAACAGACACCCACTAGCCACCTGTGTGCGAAGCACGTCGGAAGAACCAGTCTCATGAACGCGGTCATGTAATGTCGGTCTGGGCCGCTTCATCCAACAATATCGCCGAATCAAAGTATGACATGCTGGTAAGCAGTATGGCTATTATCTTCCATAACTCTTTGTGTTCTACATGTGCATATAACATCTACGCATAGACCTAGCTCAGATGCCACTGTTGGGGAATGTAGTATTTCAAAAAAAATCCTACGATCACGCAAGATCTATCTAGGAGAAGCATAGCAATGAGCTGGGAGAGTGTGTCCACGTACCCTCGTAGACCGAAAGCGGAAGCGTTGAGTAACACAGCTGATGTAGTCGAACATCTTCGCGATCCAACCGATGAAGTACCGAACGCACGGCACCTCCACGATCTGCACACGTTCAGCTCGGTGATGTCCCTCGAAATCTAGATCCATCTAAGGCCGAGGGAGAGTTTCGTCAGCACGACGGCGTGTTGACGGTGATGATGAAGTTACCGACGTAGGGCTTCGCCTAAGCACTACGACAATATGACCGAGGCGGAAGTCTATGGAGGGGGTCACTGCACACGGCTAAGAAATCAACTTGTGTGTCTATGGGGTGCCCCCCTCCCCCGTATATAAAGGAGTGGAGGAGGGGGCCGGCCAGCCTCATAGGGCGCACCCCAAGGGGGGAATCCTACTCCTACTAGGAGTAGGTTCCCCCCTTTCCTAGTCCAACTAGGTGGGGGAAGGAAGGAAAGAGGGAGAGAAAGGAAAGGGAGGCCGGCCCCCCTCCCCAATTAGGATTGGGCTTGGGGGGCATGCCCCTCCTCTTGGCCGCCTCCTCCTCTCTTCCACTAAAGCCCATGTAGGCCCATTAACCCCCCGGGGGGTTCCGGTAACCCCCTGGTACTCCCAAAAATGACCGAACCTATCCGAAACCTTTTCGGTGTCCAAACATAACCTTCTAATATACCAATCTTTATGTCTCGACCTTTTCGAGACTCCTCGTCATGTCCGTGATCACATCCGGGACTCCGAACTACCTTCGGTACATTAAATCACATAAATTCATAATATCAATCGTCATCGAACGTTAAGCGTGCGTACCCTACGGGTTCGAGAACTATGTAGACATGACCGAGACTCATCTCCGGTCAATAACCAATAGCGGAACCTGGATGCTCATATTGGTTCCTACATATTCTACGAAGATCTTTATCGATCAAACCGCACAACAACATATGTTGTTCCCTTTGTCATCGGTATGTTACTTGCCCGAGATTCGATCATTGGTATCATCATACCTAGTTCAATCTCGTTACCGGCAAGTATCTTTACTCGTTCCCTAATGCAACATCCCGCAACTAACTCACTAGTCACATTGCTTGCAAGTCTTATAGTGATGTGCATTACCAAGAGGGTCCAGAGATACCTCTCCGATAATCGGAGTGACAAATCCTAATCTCAATCTATGCCAACTCAACAAACACCATCGGAGACACCTGTAGAGCATCTTTATAATCACCCAGTTACGTTGTGACACTTGATAGCACACTAATTGTTCCTCCGGTATTCGGGAGTTGCATAATCTCATAGTCATAGGAACATGTATAAGTCATGAAGAAAGCAATAAAAATAAACTAAACGATCAAAGTGCTAAGATAATGGATGGGTCATGTCAATCACATCATTCTCTAATGATGTGATCCCGTTCATCAAATGACAACTCCTGTCCATGGCTAGGAAACTTAACCATCTTTGATTAACGAGCTAGTCAAGTAGAGGCATACTAGTGACATTTTGTTTTTCTATGTATTCACATATGTACTAAGTTTCCAGTTAATGCAATTCTAGCATGAATAATAAACATTTATCATGATATAAGGAAATATAAATAACAACTTTATTATTGCCTCTAGGGCATATTTCCATCAGGGGGCGCCCCCGGCCGCATGCTCCACGCCGTTCTCCGGCACCTCGAGGGCGGCAATGACCCACCATTGACGTACCCTGCCGCCCCGGTCCGGAGCGGCGGCCAATGGATGCCGAGGAGGATGGCGTCCTCTTCTTCCTCCTCCTCCCGATCCTCCTCACGCTCATCTGGGTCGCCAGCGTTGTTCAGCGTTAAGGCCGAGCCCGCAGAGATGCTGCTCGGCCGGCGCACCCGCAGCGCCGTCATCATCATCAACGAGGGTGGGCGCGCCTCCCCCTCGGCTCCTCCCCACTTCTTCAAGCCGAAGATGGAGCCGGCCGCCCTGAAGACGGTGTCCGGGCTCGCCTCCGTGAAGAGAGAGCCAGGGCTCGCCGCCATGAAGACGGAGCCGGGGCTCTCCAACGAGGCGGCCTTGAAGTGGGCGCGCGAAGACTGGGCGCGGACGGAGCTAGAGCGCGAGTGTCGTGCCTGTGAGAAGTTCGCCTCTCGGCACGGGTCCGCGACGAGGGAGGCGTCGTCGTCCTCGACAATGACAGCGACGACGACGCGCCGCCACCGGTCCGCCAGGGCGACCCCGGGCAGGGGTCCAGCAGGGGCGGCTGCGTGAAGGAGGAGAAGGATGACGATGACAACAATGATGGCGGCGACGGCGGCGACTTTGCCGCGCTCAGCGCATTCTTCGGCCCGTAGTTGCGGCCTTTGTTTTTTAAAGTATTTTTAGTTTCCTATATAAAAAAATGTTTATGTCGCCTAAGTAATGTCATATTTGCGGAATTTTAGGCGAATCTTTGTCATGTTTGCCGAATGTTAGCCAAATTCCTTTTCAAAAAAAACATTAAAGACGCCTTCTAGGCGCGACCCTGGGGCCAGCGACTGGGAACCCAAAAGCACCCAGACCGATTTTAGCGCCAGTTCGCCCCCGAGCGGCGATTTTACGAGCCGTCTGGGGGGGCCAACAACTGGAGATGCTCTGAACACTCGGCCAATAAGGTCCCAGCCACACGATCTAACTTATTTTAAACCGTTTGATTTGGCTAGTCTACCATCTACCTCAGACTATGGGGAATCCTCACGACACATAACATTTGCGATAGAAAACAAGGGGAGAGAGAGAGAGCAAACGTCTCACTCGTCCTCCGCAGCCTATGTTGGACGGCCGCCCGCCGGTGCCCTCGGCTGGTCATGGCACACACCGCAATAGGTCGTTGTCGTCGTAAGCGCGAGGCCGCTGTCGTCTCGCGCTCGCTGGCCACTCATGCTACCTGCGCTCACCCTCGCTTGGCGGTGGTGGCCAACAACAAACAGGTCGCTGTCGTCGTCATGGGCGTGAGCGTGGTCGTCATCATCACAGCCATGGATGTGTCTGTCGCAGCATGAGGTCATTGCCGTTCCTCCGGCATCATTGTGATTATTGTAGGGTCGCGAGGCACATTTGTAGCAAACCTGGTGGCTGGTTGCAGCATCCCGTGGTGCCTGTCGTAGCATCTTTGGTGGGCGTCGGGTCTTCATGATAGGGTCGCCTGAAACGCTCGTAGCAAACACGATGGCCGGTTGCAGCTCCTCCATGCCCGGTTGCAGCCTTTGCCAAGGACGGTTGTAGCACGGTTAGCCGCTGGTTGGAGCTCTATTGCCTCTGGTTGTAGCTTTCACCAAAACGAGCGTAGAACAGGTTGCTGCTGGTTGTAGCTCTGCGAGGGCACGGTTGTATCATGGGTCACCGCCGGTTGCACGAGTCATAGCACGGGTCGCCATGGCGACATTACAGCTTCCCAGACGGACGTTTCCAGCACCTTCACCTGGGGTTGTAGCTTTTTGCCCGGTTGGTTGCAGCTTCCCAGTTGATGTTGCCCGTTGCAGCTTCTGTTGTTTCCAGCACCTTCAATTAAGGGTTGTAGCTTTTCGCCCAGTCGGTTCCAACACCTCTGGCTAGGGGTTGCAGCCTTTCGCCCGCCTAGTTGTTGTGTTTTGCGACGACCAAGGGACAGGGGAAGTGAATACCATGGACATTTGAGAAGAGATGGTGAAAAAGCAATGGAGCAGAGACATGTGGAAAGGAATGGATGGTTGTTAGAGACAAAGGAGGAAAAAGATAAGAAAGTAGCTAGCGATGCTTAGGTCTAGTACAATTAGATAAGGCTGTATCTCAGCCAAACGTCGCTTTCAAAGCATGGGTCTCATCGGACCGTGTATGGTCAGCCGCGGCCGGCCGAAAGTTTAACCGGTCCGCTGGAGAGAAACGTTTTCCTATTTTATAATTGTAAATCGGCTGAAAACAACGAGATTCCAAGCAGCAGTCTAACACTAATTTTGTCTTTTAGTTCAGTAATACAATATGTATTTAGATAGATTCGTACAACATGGATTCTTCTTTGGGAAGAAGATATCAGTCGTCTAAACTATTTCATTGTACCTGTCAATGTGACAAAATAACGTACCAATGTGACAAACTAATTTCTTTGGGAAGAAGATATCAGGTGTTCTAGTTGGTATTTGCAATCGGACTTAAGCTGTGGTTGAAAACAGTTTGTCCCACAATTTTCACGCGGGCAAGGCCAGCAAGGCTAGCTCGCTTGCCTTTAAATTGGCTGGCATTCTGGCTACTCTCAAATAACAACCAGCAGTTGCTAACGCACCAAGCGAACTTAGTTATGTTTTTCAGCACCATGACGTGGCACTTTCAGCCAACTATGGCCTCGGCAAGCAAATGCCTCTGGCCGACCTCGCCGCTGCGGAAAGCAGTCCGCTGCACCTCCTCCTCCTCGTCGTCGACTCCGCCGGCTCGCCGGTCAGCAAACTACGCTCCCAGCTCCTGGGACTACGACTACCTCCTGCTTTCGCTCGACGATCGCAGACATGACACCCATGATCAGGTGATTATCGTCTCATAATACAGCACAAATAGATCCACTATATATATTAGCTGATGAAAATACTTATGGCAATTAGTTACGTGCGCTTGGATGGGTTGCGAGCTCGGAGCTTCGATAAGTTGAAGGCCGAAGTGAGGGAGCGGCTGATGGTGGTGAGCGGAGGTGACGACCAACCTGCAAAGCTCGGGCTCGTCGACACACTGCAACGGCTCGGTATCGCCTACCACTTCGACGACGAGATCACCGACATCCTCACCACTATCCATAGTGCAAAAAATCATCAGTGGAGCCGTGATGACGATGACGGTGATGACGTTGCTTCCGCGGCCTTGAGATTCAGGTTGCTCAGGGAGAGTGGCTTCCCAGTCCGCTTCCCTGCACGTAGTACTCCAATGCTACATACCCCGATAGATGTTGGACAGTGCTATTGGGCCCGTTCCACTTACTAAGAGCATCTTCAACAGGCGCCGGCCGCGCCGCGTGGAAAAACTAGATATGCCGCGTGTGCATCGTCTGGTTTGGCGCGGTGCACAGCGCTGGCTCCAGCAGCCGCGCTAAAATGCAGCGTGCGCGCGCCGCTCCAGCAGCGCACGTGACTCGCACAAACAACATATGCATTCGAAAACAGAAGCAAAAAGATCAAAACAAACAAAAATAAATAGTTCAATTTCGTTTATTACAACTCAAACAAACAGTTTTTATCGTTCAATACAACAAATAGTGTAATTAAACACAACAAATAGTTCAACAATACAATAAACGAACGCACAAATCATGATGCTCTTTATCGTCCATTCCATGTCCACCACTCCTCAATGAGATCCTTCTGAAAATCATTATGCGCTGCGGGACGTCAAATGGCATGATAGGAGGCAACAAAACGGGCCACCCTTTCAGCCCTCCGTCGCACTCGCACGGGATGTCCCAAGAGCTCATACTGAGAGTAGTCTACATCTTGGCCACGCTCATTCTCGATGATCATGTTGTGCATGATCACACAAGCGTGCATTATGTACCAAAGCATCTTCTGATCCCAAAATCTAGCCGGTCCTCTCACAATAGCAAATTGGTCTTGCAAAATCTCAAAAGCTCTCTCCACATCTTTTCTAGCCGCCGCCTGAGCATTGTGGAAATCAAGATTTTTCTGACCTTCTAACTTTTTCAACCGCTTGACAAAGGTTTGCCACTTTGGATAGATGTCATCCGCTAGATAATAGCCATAGTTGTATGTACGGCCATTTGCTACAAACTGCACCAGTGGCAACTCCCCATTTGCAATCTTACTCATCAGTGGTGACCGGTTGACAACATTGATGTCATTCAAAGATCCAGGCATTCCAAAGAACGCATGCCAAATCCAAGTCTCTTGATCGGCCACCGCTTCAAGGATTATAGTGGAACCCTTTTTTTGGTCGTGGAATTGCCCATGCCATGCCTTTGGACAATTCTTCCAAGTCCAATGCATGCAATCTATTGAGCCAAGCATGCTAGGAAAACCGCGAGCTTTCTTCATCGCTAAAAGCCTTGCGACGTCTTCAGCATTGGGAGATCTCAAATACTCCTCGCCAAACACTTGCACAATTCCGACTGCGAAGCGCTTGACACACATGATGGCTTGGCTCTCACCCATAGCCAAGTGATCATCAACTAGATCAGCCGGTATACCGTATACCAACATACGCAAAGCGGCTGTCACCTTCTGAAAGGTGCTATGCCCGAGCTCTCCGGCGGCATTCCTCCTTTGCTGAAAAAAGCGGTCATGGCTCGCTAGTTTCTCTGCAATGCGCCTGAACAACTCGGTGCTCATCCTAAACCGGTGACGAAAATATGACTCGGGGTATGTGGGATTCTCCACAAAATAATGCATGATCAATCTGTTGTGGGCATCGATCCTATCCCTCCAAATTTTTTGACGACCCATAACCGAACCACCGTGCTTCGGTTTTTTATTAATATGCATAGCTAGGATCATTGCAAGATCCTCCTCCTCTTCCATATCAAATTCTTCTTCGGAAGAATCATACGACGAACTCATCTGCAATGTTGAATACTATGCTATAAATACAAAACTACAATCAACATGCACAAAATTCATGGCTTTTGAGCAATACATACCTTCTAGGCGTTTTGTCGAACACCTTGCGGGCGCCGAGCGGCAGCGAGCGCGCGGGCGCTGTTCGTCGGAGGACTAGCACGCGCGCGGGGCGGCGGGACTAGAGGGGGAGCGGAGAAAGCGCGCGGGGCGGGGATAGGCCGGGGAAGCGCCGGAACGGTCGCCGGGTGGCGCGGTCGGCGGCGGCGGCGCGGCTGGAGGGGGGGTGGGAGGTGCGAGCGAGCGCGCGAGAGCGGGTGCAGCAAATAAGCGGCGTGCGATTGCGTTTCGGCCCGCGCGCTGGACTACGTATGCCGCGCGCGCGGTTTTCACGCGTCCACTGGAGCAACTATTACGGTTGCGCGCACGATAAAAGGGGGATTTTGCGGCGCGGCGCTAGTTTGGCGCGCCTGTTGGAGATGCTCTAAGCAATCTGATTTCTGCTATCTGAGACGTCTACATATATTGTCGATCACTAAATTAAAGTCCACACATGTGCACTTGTAGCCTTCAGAATGTTGTATGTTTTTTTGTACTTAGCTGATATTATTTCATGGTATCAATATATGTAGAATGTCTGAAAAATCTAAACCACATACTAGATGATGTGAAGGGACTCCTCTCAGTCTATGAGGCTTCATACCTTGCATTTGGAGGCGAGGAAACATTAGACGAGGCAAAAGCATTTTCTGTAAATGCTCTTAGAGAACTCTTGCCGTCCATGGATTCCCGCTTACAACGCAGTGTGGTTCATGCCTTGGATCTCCCATTGCACCGGAGATCTCCTAGACTGGAAGCAAGATGGTTCATAGATCACTATGCTAGTGACGTGAGCAATTCTGATCCGTTACTCCTTGGATTCGCAACGATGGACTTTAACCATGTGCAAAGTGTCCATCAGCAAGAACTTGTGAGACTCGTGAGGTAATTAAGCTTGAAGAAACCTACAATTAAATTAAACCTCGCTAATTACTCCCCATAGTAGATGGATTGTGTGCATCCTGTCATGCAGAGTCTAGGAGTTATATCTACATTTTATTGTCTAAAAGAACTTCTTGCATCTCATTGCATATATATAATTACTTGAAGTCCTTTAAGATAGTAAACATTGGCTTAATTGTAGGTGGAGGGAGGATATTGCCCTTGGTAAAAATTGGGGTTTGCGAGGGACCGTCTCATGGAGTGCTACCATTACGCAAATGGAATAGTGTGGGAGCCAAACGACAGAGCATGTCGGGAAGTTCTTGCTAAAGTCATTTATCTAGCAGTTCAGTTGGATGATGTTTATGATGTGTATTGAACTCTTGATGAACTCGTCCTGTTCACTGATGCCATTAGAAGGTAAAATATATGTGGTTGTACTTTTTCGGCAAATGCATGCAGCTAAAAAGGAAAGATACAGAATTTAGCAAGATTAATCACTGAAATAATTTTCTTATCGTCATTGAAATAATCTTCTTATCATAGACTAGCATGTGTACACAAGACACGATAGTTTCGCCTTGAATGCAAAACAAAGCAAAAGTTTCATCTTGAATGGAGCTTTGAAATTATCTAAAAAGTTCTCAAATAATATTGTCAGATGGGAAGAAAGTCCCGATGAACGACTCCCTGAATACATGAAAGCACTCTACGCTGTTATGTACAACACATCATGTGAGGTGGCTGAAAATGTGTTAAAACAACATGGTTTTGATGCTCGTCGTGTCCTTCAAAAATCGGTATGTTCATATATACTTAATTTCACTTCCTAATAGGGTATAGATATGTCCACTAAAAGGACTGTCATAAATTCTACATAAATGGCAGTGGCATGATGTGACCGAGTCATGCCTAGTGGAGGCAAAGTGGCACCATGGAAACCACAAACCAACACTTCAAGAGTACCTCAATAATGGACCAGTTACGTCCACTGGGCCTCTGCTGCTACAACATGTGTTTCCCCTACTCGGCATGGAAGCAAAACTCACCTCAGAATCTCCTGATAAAGTTGGAAGATACACGAGATTAGTTCATTCTGTGTCATTAATAGTTCGACTTTGCAACGACTCTGCGACACACTCTGTAAGGGCAATCGATCAATCCTTTTTGCAAGTTTGATCACCGGATTTGAATCTTTCTGTAAGATCTCATGACATTTATCTCCACTTGTCTTGTGTGCATAACAGGCCGAGCTAGAGAGAGGGGATGTACCATCTTCGATAGCTATCCACATGTCAGAGAATAACTCTGGTGAGAAAGATTCCCGTGATGCCATGGAAGACCTTATAATGGATGCTTGGAAGTCAATTAACATAGACGCCTTCGAACATTATAAATTTTCTAGACATTTTGCCAAGACCTGTGTAAATTTGGCCCGAATTTCGCATTGTGTTTACCAAGATGGGGATGGTTTTGGGGAACCGGATTATCAGAAGAAAAGGCAAATCAGAGAATTGTTCTTGGCGCCTATCAACAATGAGAAACAATAAATAGTCAAAACCCTGAAGAATGTTTATGTCTTAACAACTTTGATTGTATAGTAGATATGACATGTTTAGGAATAACATAGGATGTAATCGTTGTATGTTTCTTGGTGGTTGGGAAATTTATGGTCTGAATATAAAGTGTTTACCAGCCGAGAATGTTTCTGGTTCTTCTTGTCTTTTCATATATTCACATGGATTTAGGCTGACCCCATTTTGTATATCCAAGCACATCTTTACAAGCCATCTACAACACTTCAATTACAATCTAACTCCAGTTATTTGGCGTGCGTGCGTGCGCGCGCGCGATGACCCACAAATATAGGGGATCAATCGTAGTCCTTTGGATAAGTAAGAGTGTCGAACCCAACGAGGAGCAGAAGGAAATGGTAGTTCAATTCAAGCATTTTTATACAACTCATATATGTTTTACCAGGTATATCACATCTTCTATTATATATTAAAAGTATTATAAGGTGAACTAGAAGCAACTAAAATCGGCTAGAAAATTCCACGTTAATCAGAAAATACTAGCCCTTGATCTTTCAAAACTCTTAAAATTAATACTACGTGACCGTTCAATATATGTAAAATGGTGGGCCTAAGAGGAATTACGTGACATATGTCAAGGAAAAATATATTTGGTACAGCCTCTAATGTATAGCAATAGAAAATAAAAAATATATTTGGTACTGCTTCCCACGTATAGCAATAGAAAAGAAACAAAAACAAAATTGAACTATCCCATAGCCTCTAGCGTGAATGAACCAGCAAATTAGCTGTCCAAAATAAACTAAACTCTTGGTGAAAAAAAGCTAATTAATGTGCTGCCCTTGAGGAAAGAAAGGATGGCCAGCTACATGAAAAGAAGGACATGCACGTCCCATTTTTTTGTATGGCATGCACGTTCCCTCCATATAAAAATAAATGGACACAAAGGTGCATATATGTATACCTTCACAAATACATACATGATAATTAACTAAAAAAGGTTGTGCTACTATGTGATGACTTGAATGTTGTGTATGATGCAATCACATGCTTCAGAGTTGGTCGCGCTATGAGGCATGTGTTTGAGCGTTCCCGTACAATTGATCCCAGAAAACCAACACATACATGATCATCCACAACATGCTTATATATGATTCAATTATAAAAATTAGGCAGCTCTACAATTTTATTTAGAATTTTAGGTAGTTAGTTACACACTGGAACATTTTTCAGATTGTAAAAAAGCAATGGAACATTTTTTGGTGGCTGGTGGATTAATTTTTATATTACAACATTTTTGATATCTTAAATGTATCTGGATTTAGTGGCTGGCGGATTGAATTTAAAATTTGATTTATTGGTCATGTATCAGTATTTTTAAACCTTCATTTGGCCCATCAATTTGTTCACGACACAATTTTAAATTTTTACTCATAATTATACGTCATGACACTATACAAAGGACAAATTATCTAGGTCACATTTTGAGCTTTACTTAGATGCACTGATAACTATAGAACTAAATATGTATGAACAAATGAACTCTGAGCTCATAACCAAAAATTACTTATGTGTACTAATCTAATATTTGAAGAAAAAAATGTTTGGTCTCCATACAAAATAATTACCATGTAGGTTATCAAATATAAACTGTGCTACATGTAGGCATGAATGACTCTAACCGGATGACAACATTATTACTAAGTATAATAAAGTGTAAAAATATATGAAAACATTATCAAAAGTATTATTTAAAGAAACGATTCACTAAAGACTACACATGTTATTCTTATGAGGGAAAAAATACGGTGACAGATGTACAAAATCTAAAACACATCGATTATTCCTAGGGATAGTGTCTAGGAATTACAACGCAAAACAACCATAGCATGCCAATAACCTTACATGTTATTGCCAAAAGGACATCTCATAGTCCGTGTTTGATTGGATTTTAGGTCATGCTATCAGCCTAAAATCCAATCAAACACTCCAATCTAGTGCATGGAAGAGAAGGATCACCGGGGGTAATTGCACACGTGGCTACAAAAGGGGGGGAACGATGCTCCTACAAAAATATTAAACAAAGAAAAATAAGTTTATTGTTAGGAGAATTTAGTGTTAAGGTTATATCTTCTTTATCCACCGTGTAGATCTACAATATTAAACAGTGAATCGGAACTCTCATGAGTGCTTACTACATAGATTGTTTGATACGTAAGGTCACAAAGTGTACAATCTCTATGGCTGTTTGTGACACTTGAAAAGGTAATTAAAATGGTTATTTTCATTGTTTAGTTGCCCTATCTATGTGGATAAACTATTTTATATTCGCTTCATTCAGATGTTTATTTTGTTGTTCCATTAAAAGATAAAATAAATATTGTAATAGCTATTCTAAACTCACGCCATTATTTGGGAACATAGAAATTTGCAGTTGTGCATCTAACACAAATGATCGATAATTTAATATTGATGCTTCATGTTGATCTTACGTCACATAACACCATACACTACGCTCAAACAATACACACAGCCATAAATAACACATTACCTTTTAAATTGGCATAATGGTAATTCAGCCATGATTTACAAACTTTTAGAGACATTACCCATGAATGTTATATTTATTTGGAAACTGATTTTTAGTGGTCATATAATGAACTATTTTATATGGCACAATGTGAATATCCATGAAATCATATGTTTACTTCCGATATATAATCAACTCCCTAAAAACGATACCCTCGCAAGTTATGAAAATGCTAGAAAATTTATACAAATAAAATTTACACAAGTATGGCGTGGATGATTACAAGGTAAATGAAAAAAGGGTAATAACATACATATTTCTTTACTACTATATAGTGTATGAGTTTTGAAATTTTGAATCCTAAGCCTGAGAAGCAACTTGAGCCGTTGATGAGGGTCAATCCTATGGCTCAGAGTGAAGGGATTCGCCTCTACAGTACCAGTGTATCATCTCGCTTTGTTCCTGAAAATTCTAGGCCCTCCGGAGGCATTCACTGTAGGTCACATGGACGACAGTACTTGCAAGACCTTGCGTAGGCAGAACGATGGCTCTAGAAGCTGAAATAAGATGAGTATTTTAATGGATGCGCAGGCGATGCCGTCTGCCTGTCCCAAAGACTGCATGAGATTTACTGGGCCGAACTGTACTACATCATATGGCAGAATTAGCAGCTCATTAGAAGTAGCCTTGTGATTAGAGCATACACTAGCTTCAAATGCATCTTTTTCTCAATCTTTTGTGCATAGTAATTAATGATGCAAAGGCCAGGGCCCAACCTTTTCTCTAAAAAATACATAAAAAATTATCCCATTAAAGTGCATCTGAACCCCATTGTAGTACTACTGCTTAATGAAACTATCCCATTATAATAATTATCACAAGAGCTTTACACACACACACACAAAGACAGCTGATTCCTTAGACTTATTTCCATCGAAGCACATGAATTAAAACTTTGCACGTGCTATGCACGTACCAGCTGACTAGTATAGCTTATAGTGTACCAGTTTTGAATTGGGCATGATCATCAATCCTAGCCATTCGTGTGCTAAATCCAACGGCTGAAATGAGTGAGATTCGCCATGAACAGTACACCACTGCTCCATCCACAATGTTCCAGAACGATCGCCTCATCCTTCTCAAAATAAGTGGCCCATATTGATTCGTCTTGGCCCATGTTGCAGTTTGAGGACGTGTTGAGCCTATGAAAAGTTGTTTTCAGATAGGAAATATACTGTAAAGTTATACTCTCTCCATCCCACAATATAAAACATTTCGGCAAGCAGTTTTATGAATTATTTTCTTTCTTAACAAATTACGGGGATTACATATATTAACCCCTACTTTTTTGTAATGTATTTTCTTTCTGCATCCGTACATAAACGATATTTTCATTTTGCCTTGAATCTATGGGCAAGTCTATGTTTTTTTAAACCAAAAGCCACTCCATAATAATGTTAACGTGCATACATACTAGTATATATAGGAAAAATAACAATATCAAAAATACATAACACAAACCTTTAATCGGAGACGTCTTATATTTGTATAAATGGCATCAGTATGATTTCAGTTTTTCTTTAGACAAATCAACTAATATATCCATATTGTTAAACTCTTAAACATTCTAGCCCGCGCAACGAGCGGGCCACTGTGCTAGTTCACACTAGTAGAAAAGGGAGCAACGGTCCAGGCCGGGTCAGCCCATTAGTCCCGGTTCAGTCCAGAACCGGGACCAATGGGGGCATTGGACCCGGTTCGTGAGCCCAGGGGGCCGGCCGGGCCACGTTGGCCATTGATCCCGGTTCATCTGGACCTTTTGGTCCCGATTGGTGGGACGAACCGGGACCAGTGGGCCTCGCGCCTAGCCCACCACCATTGGTCCCGGTTGGTGGCTTGAACCAGGACCAAAGACTCCCCTTTAGTCCCGGTTCATGCCACCAACCGGGACCAATGAGGTGCCTATATATACCCCCTCGCGTAAGAGCAGAGCACACTGCTCTGTTTTTTTCTGGCCGAGGGGGAGAGGGCTTGGTGGTGCTCTAGCTCACCTTCTATGCACACAAGGTGTTCGATAGGATGCCCGAGCCACACTACTTAACCTTTCTCCTCTCCAAGCTCGACCTCCAAGCTCCATTTTCCTCAATATTTGTCTAGGTTTAGCGGTCCGTCACGCTCCGTCCCCGTCTTCACCGCCATCTATCACCCGCGCCGAGCTCATCGCCGGCACCACCGTGGTGAGCCTCCTGTTCTTATATTCTTTCTGAAAGGAAAAATATTCTTACTTGTATGATTACATAGATACTTGTATTATTTTCTTACTTTTATTATTGCATCTTATATAGTGCGATGGTTTTGGTATCCGCCCCCGTCGGCCCTCGTCCTGTCTATGATTCGGATGTGGTATATATTATCTTTATAACTATTGGTTCATTTATTATTTATGAAAATTATGCCGACCATCATGACATAGATTTTATTTATGTAGGATGTATGTGAATCGGAAATTCCAACCGATCCTATTGTCGAGAGGTTAAATTTAGTTGAAGAAGAAAACAATTTGTTGAAGGAAAAAATAAAAAAAAAATGAGGAGGAGAAGATGATATTGGAGTTGCATGTTGCGGATGTCATCGATGATCACAAGATCAAGATGGATGCAATGCGCTTGAAGATTAGAAAGATTATAAAATATGCCATTCATACCGAGGCTTGGTATCATTATGCCGTTGGATCAATTGTTACCTTGGTTGCGATTATGATCGCATTTGTTTTCGCATTTAAATGTTTTACATAGTTTCAATGTATGGTTTAATTAATTAGATGCTCTGGAGAGCTATATGTTGTTAGATGAGAACTATGTATGTACTTTGGTTTTAATGTGATGATGAACTTCTATTAATTTGGACACTTAATTATATATAATGCACGCAGATGAACCGGCAATGGATGTACGGTGACAGACACACCTCCGAGTACATTAAGGGCGTGCATGAGTTTCTCGATGCGGCTGAGGCAAACAAGCAAAATGGTTTTATGTGTTGTCTATGCACTGAATGTGGGAATACGAGGTCTTACTCTAACCGGAAAATCCTTCACTCCCACCTGCTTTACAAGGGTTTCATGCCACACTATAATGTTTGGACGAGGCACGGAGAAATAGGGGTTATGATGGAATACGGCGAAGAAGAAGAGTATGATGACAACTATGTGCCCCCTGAATACAGTGATGCTGCAACGGGGGGAGCTGGTGAAGATCAAGAGGAACCAGACGATGTGCCTAATGATGCTGCAACGGGTGAACCTGCTGAAGATCAAGAGGAATCAGACGATGTGCCCGATGATGATGATCTCCGCCGGGTCATTGTCGATGCAATGACGCAATGCGAAAGTCAAAAGGAGAAGCTGAAGTTCGATCACATGTTAGAGGATCACAAAAAAGGGTTGTACCCCAATTGCGAAGATGGCAACACAAAGCTCGGTACCGTACTGGAATTGTTGCAGTGGAAGGCAGAGAATGCTGTGGCTGACAAAGGATTTGAGAAGCTACTGAAAATATTGAAGAAGAAGCTTCCAAAGGATAACGAATTGCCCGACAGTACATACGCAGCAAAGAAGGTCGTATGCCCTCTAGGATTGGAGGTGGAGAAGATACATGCATGCCCTAATGACGGCATCCTCTACCGCGGTGCATACAAGGATCTGAACGCATGCCCGGTATGCGGTGCATTGCAGTATAAGATCAAACGAGATGACCCTGGTGATGTTGACGGCGAGCCCCCCAGGAAGAGGGTTCCTGCGAAGGTGATGTGGTATGCTCCTATAATACCACGGTTGAAACGTCTGTTCAGAAAAAAAGAGCATGCCAAGTTGATGCGATGGCACAGTGAGGACCGGAAGAAAGACGGGAAGTTGAGAGCACCCGCTGACGGGTCGCAGTGGAGAAAAATCGAGAGAAAGTAATGGGATGAGTTTGCAAAGGACCCAAGGAATGTATGGTTTGCTTTAAGCGCGGATGGCATTAATCCTTTCGGGGAGCAGAGCAGCAATCACAGCACCTGGCCCGTGACTCTATGTATGTATAACCTTCCTCCTTGGATGTGCATGAAGCGGAAGTTCATTATGATGCCGGTTCTCATCCAAGGCCCTAAGCAACCCGGCAACGACATTGATGTGTACCTAAGGCCATTAGTTGAAGAACTTTTACAGCTGTGGAATGGAAACGGTGTACGTACGTGGGATGAGCACAGACAGGAGGAATTTAACCTAAAGGTGTTGCTGTTCGTGACCATCAACGATTGGCCCGCTCTCAGTAACCTTTCAGGACAGACAAACAAAGGATACCACGCATGCACGCTCTGTTTAGATGACACTGAAAGTATATACCTAGACAAATGCATGAAGAATGTGTACCTGGGCCATCGTCCATTTCTTCCGACCAACCATCAATGTCGAAAGAAAGGCAAGCATTTCAAAGGCGAGGCAGATCACCGGAAGAAGCCCGCCATGCGTACCGGTGATCACATACTTGCTATGGTCAATGATTTACACGTAATCTTTGGAAAGGGTCCCGGCGGACTAGCTGTTCCGAATGACGCTGAGGGACACGCACCCATATGGAAGAAGAAATCTATATTTTGGGACCTACCCTACTGGAAAGACCTAGAGGTCCGTTCTTCAATCGACGTGATGCATGTGACGAAGAACCTTTGCGTGAACCTTCTAGGCTTCTTGGGCGTGTATGGGAAGACAAAAGATACACCTGAGGCACGGGAGGACCTGCAACGTTTGCACGAAAAAGACGGCATGCCTCCGAAGCAGTATAAAGGTCCTGTCAGCTACGCTCTTATGAAAGAAGAGAAAGAAATCTTCTTTGAATGCCTGCTCAGTATGAAGGTCACGACTGGCTTCTTGTCGAATATAAAGGGAATAATAAATATGCCAGAGAAAAAGTTTCAGAACCTAAAGTCTCATGACTGCCACGTGATTATGATGCAACTGCTTCCGGTTGCATTGTGGGGGCTTCTACCGGAAAACATCCGATTAGCCATTGTGAAGCTATGTGCATTCTTCAATGCAATCTCTCAGAAGGTGATCGATCCAGAAATTGTACCAAGGCTAAGGAGTGATGTGGCGCAATGTCTTTTCAGTTTCGAGCTGGTGTTCCCACCATCCTTCTTCAATATCATGACGCACGTCCTAGTTCATCTAGTCGATGAGATTGTCATCCTGGGGCCCGTATTTCTACACAATATGTTCCCCTTTGAGAGGTTCATGGGAGTCCTAAAGAAATATGTCCGTAATTGCGCTAGGCCAGAAGGAAGCATCTCCATCGGGTTTTGTGTTGACTTCATTCCTGGCCTTAAGAAGATAGGTCTCCCTAAATCGCGGTACGAGGGGAGACTGACTGGAAAAGGCACTCTTGGAAGTGACTCAATAATATGCAGGGACGGATATTCTTGGTCTCAAGCACACTACACAGTTCTACAGAACTCTACCTTGATGACCCCATATGTCGATGAACACAAGAACAGTCTGCGCTCGAAACACCCGGAGCAGTGCGACGACTGGATTACATGTGAACACATCAGGACTTTCAGCAGTTGGTTGGGAACACGTCTCAGAGGTGACAACACTGTTTGTGATGAGCTGTACTTGTTGTCCAGGGGACCATATTTGACTGTATTGACTTACAAAGGATACGAGATAAATGGGAATACATTTTACACGATCGCCCAAGATCAAAAGAGCGCCAACCAAAACAGCGGTGTCCGCTTTGATGCAGCAACCGAGAGCGGAAAGGACACATATTATGGTTACATAGTGGACACATGGGAACTTGACTACAGACATGATTTTAAGGTCCCTTTGTTTAAGTGCAAATGGGTCAATCTGTCAGGCGGCGGGGTACAGGTAGACCCACAGTATGGAATGACAACAGTAGATCTGAAAAATCTTGGGTACACTAACGAACCGTTCATCCTAGCCAATGATGTGGAACAGGTTATCTATGTGAAGGACATGTCTACCAAACCGAGAAAAAGAAAAGATAAGGAAGCGAATACATCATACAATGAGTCAAAGCGCCACATAGTTCTTTCAGGAAAAAGGGACATCCTGGGAGTGGAGGGCAAGACAGACATGTCTGAAGATTATGAAAAGTTTCATGAAATTCCTCCCTTCAATGTCAAGGCTGACCCAAGCATCCTGATAAACGATGAAGATTATCCATGATTACGACGCAATAAGCAAATGACACAAGCGAAGAAAAAGTGAAGACTTTCTCCCGCAACTATTATGATGATACCATGCCAACTTTGTAACACACGAGTATGCTATGCCAACTTTTTCAGAGTTCATTTGAAAACTATGAATTTAGGTCGAATTTTCTCTATAGGTGCATCTATGTTCATTTTTTTAGTAAAGTTAATCACAAACTTGTGATTCACACAAATTTCAAAGAATTCAAATTTTAACTATTCAAATTTGAAAACTAATGGCACTAACAGAAAGTTTATAATTTTTCTAAAACTAATGGCACTAACAGAAAGTTTATAATTTTGCTGACCTAAAAGCAAAAAGAAATAAAAAATAAAGCAAAAAACAAAACAGAATAAATAATGTAGAAAACAAAACAAAAAATCTGGAAAACAAAAAAAGCAACAATAAGTATTTTTTTGTAAATAGAAACAAAATAAAATAAATAAAGCAACAAAGAAAACTAAAAAACTAAAAAAGTGTTTTCAAATTTGAAAACTAATGGCACTAACAGAAAGTTTATAATTTTTCTAAAACTAAAAGCAAAAAAGAATTAAAAAATAAAGCAAAAAACAAAAGAAAATAAATAATGCAGAAAACAAAACAAAAAACCGGAAAAAAATAGCAACAATAAGTATTTTGTTGTAAGTAGAAACAAAATAAAATAAATAAAGCAACAAAGAAAAAAAAAAGAAAAAAGCGTTTTCAAATTTGAAAACTAATGGCACTAACAGAAAGTTCATAATTTTTCTAAAACTAAAAGCAAAAAAGAATTAAAAATAAAGCAAAAAATAAAAGAAAAATAAATAATGCAGAAAACAAAACAAAAAAATGGAAAAAAAATTAGCAACAATAAGTATTTTGTTGTAAGTAGAAACAAAATAAAATAAATAAAGCAACAAAGAAAAAAAGTGCCACCTACTGGGCCCCCACGGCCTGAATACGACTAGAAACCCTACCATGGGCCAGGATTTAGGCCCGCAGGAGGCCCAGTAGGCCCACAGGCACACAGCGTAGGGTTAGACCCGAAAGCCTGCATTTGAGAGGAGCTCGAGAGGGAAAGCGCAGTAGCGCTTATAAACCACTCTCGAGCTCTCTCAGCTAGCGAAGTGGGACTAAAGTTTTGGCGCGGGGCGGCACAAGGCCTTTGGTCCCGGTTGGTGCCAGCAACGGGACTAAAGGGGGCATTGGTCACGGTTCGTGGCACAAACCGTGACCAATGCCCCCCTTTAGTCCCGGTTGGTCAACCGGGACCAAAGGCCGCCGCTTCCCGCCCTTTCGGCTACTGAAAAGAGGCCTTTGGTTCCGGTTGGTGGCACCAACCGGGACTAATGGGGGGCATTGGTCACGGTTTGTGCCACGAACCGTGACCAATGCCTTTGGTATATAACCAGGACTTGTGAAATTTTCAGATTTCCCTCGCCAGTTGCCCCCGACGACGCCGACCTCCTCGACGCCGCCAGGCTACCCCGACGCCGCACGCCGCCCCCGCCGTCGCCGTCGCCCGCGCCCGTCGTCGCCGTCGCCCGCACCCTCGTCGGTCGTCGCCCGCGCCCGTCGTCGCCGTCGCCCGCGCCCTCGGCCGGGCCCTCGTCGCCCGCGCCCGTCGTCGCCGTCGCCCGCGCCCGTCGTCGCCGTCGCCCGCGCCCTCGCCGGCTGTCGCCCACGCCCATCGTCGCCGTCGCCCGCGCCCTCGCCGGCCGTCCCCTGCCCCGACTCGACGCCGCCTCTGTGAGCACCGCGCGTCTGCCGCCCCCGCCGCCGTCGTGCATTTTTTTAATTATACATGTTTTTTACATGTTTTTAGATTTTCATATATATATATGTATGTATGTATGTATGTATGTATGTATCTTTTAGATATATGTTTTTGTATGTATGTTCATATATGTTTTTTATGTATGTTCATATAGGTATATATGTATGTATTTTTTCAATTGTAATGATGTTTTAAAAATACATATATGCAAAAGTTAGATTTTTTTTATTAGAAAAGTTTTATCTATATATGTTCTCTGATTTAGTACATTTTAGGTTAGTTTCATTTTAAAAAAAGTTTATATATTTAGGAAGAAGGAATAGAAGGAAGAAAATGTTTTATATATGAGTGTCGAGAGGGGGTCGACGGTCGCCCAGGGGTCGAGGGTCGAGAGGGGGTCTAGGGTCGCCGAACATGAGAGGAAGAAAAGAATAAAAAAAGAAGAGGAAGAAGAAAAAAAAGAGGAAAAGAAAGAATAGAAAAAAGAGGAGAAGAAAGAATGGAGGAGATCTTCTCCTCTATTCTTTCTTCTCCTCTTTTTTTTCTTCTTCTTCCTCTTTTTTTTATCGAGAAAGAGGGTCGTCGAGGGTCGCTGAACATGAGAGGAAGAAGAGGATAAAAAAAGAAGAGGAAAAGGAAAAAAAAGAGGAGAAGAAAGAATAGAGGAGTTCTTCTCCTCTATTCTTTCTTCTCCTCTTTTTTTTCTTCTTCTTCCTTTTTTTTATCGGGAACGAGGGTCGTCGAGGGTCGCCGAGGGGTCGAGGGTCGAGAGGGGGTCGACAGTCGCCGAGGGGTCGAGGGTCGAGAGGGGGTCTAGGGTCGCCGAGGGGTCGAGGGTCGTCGAACATGACAGGAATAAGAGGATAAAAAAGAAGAGGAAGAAGAAAAAAAAAGAGGAGAAGAAAGAATAGAGGAGTTCTTCTCCTCTCTTTTTTTCTTCTTCTTCCTCTTTTTTTATTGGAAACGAGGGTCGTCGAGGGTCGCCGAGCGGTAGAGGAAACCCTAAATAGCAAGTATTGTCGGTGTGAGATACATGTGGCCGTCGGTGTCGGACACTACATCCACGTCCCACAAGTAAGAACTCCTCTATTTTTTCTTCTCCTCTTTTTTTTCTTCTTCCTCTTCTTTTTTATCCTTGAAGCGTTGTCGAGGCCACCCCAAACCCTAGAGAAGCAGCGTCGAGGCCACCCCAAACCCTAGAGAAGCAGCGTCGAGGCCACTAATTAATATTAGTTCTACGTTTGCCACTAATATATCCATCTGTCATGTTTGAATAATAATTGTCATGTTGTAAATATTTGTAGAAACTATGGACACCGCCCGAGACGAAGTACAACAAGAGTTGTTGGGGGACATAATCGCACGAGGAAGTGATGCCGTCTGCTCGTTCTTTCTCAACGACACCGGTGGTCTGGAAGCAACTGGCTATGATTATGATGGCTCCGGTGACCTAATGCCGGTGCAAGAAGGAGACCGTGAGGACGGCTCCGGTGACCCAATGCCGGTGCAAGAAGGAGACCGTGATGACGTCTCTGGTGACCGAACAGAGTCCGGCCAGGTATATATATATATATTAGTTAAGCTTCTGCTGACTAGCTAATTGATGCATTCATTGTTTTGGTATGTACACATATTAATTAAGTCTTTGTTCTTTTTTCTAGCCCTACGGATCGAGCACAACTTCGGTAAAGAGACGAGGCCCGAAGAAAAAGTTGAGCTCGGATGAAAAGTTTGAGATCATAGCAATCGCGCCCGACGGCCAACCGATTGAACCCCTCCGGACAAAGAGCGCATTTGTTGCTCAGTGCAGGGCTTTGGTTAGGGACAAGATCCCAATCAGCATCCAGCAATGGTTAAAGCCAGCTACAGAAGACCCTAAGGTGTCTTATGTCAATGATATGCAGAAAAATGATCTTTGGACTGAGCTGAAGTCAAATTTCACCCTACCGCAAGAGGATGATCCGGAGAAGCCAGTTAAAGAGCAATTAATCAAGTCTTTTGCTCTTAAGAGGATGGCAGAACTATTCAGGAGGTGGAAGAAAGAGCTGTATAAGTTTGTCAAAAATAAAGAGACACCAGAATTCAAGGGCAGATATGAGAAGATCAGAGATCACTGGCCCGCATTTGTGGCCCACAAGACATCGGAAAAGAGTAAGAAGATGTCGGCGACAAACAAGAAAAATGCTGCGAAGAAGAAGCATCACCATCGCACGGGGTCAGGTGGCTACCTCGTAGCCCGGCCTAAGTGGGCCAAGACTGAGAATGATCTGGCTGATAAAGGGATCGAACCAGAGACAATTAACTGGCCAAACCATTGCCGGACTTGGTTCTTCGGGGCTGGCGGAACCTTGGACCCTGTATCAGGGAAGTGCATTTGGACGAACGATCAAATGGACATACCAGTCAAGAAGCTTCAGCAGTATATCGAAGCAGCGCAGCAAGGGACGTTCGTTCCAGACAGAGAGAATGGCGAGCTCACAATGGCCCTCGGGAATCTTGAGCACCCTGGACGGACAAGAGGCACGCCAGGCTCCATTCCGTGGAAGGTTGGGTTTCCGGACGCAGGCGGTTACAAATGACAGGAGAGGAGGAAAAAAGTACAGCAGACCCAAATGCAGGCGCTGCAAGCAAGGGTACAAGCAATAGAGGAACGAGAAGCAAATCGCAGCAAATGAACTGCCGAAGCTTCCCCCGAAGCTACCCCGCTATCTCAGCGGAGAAGCAGCGTGGCTTCCACCGAGCTGCTTCAGCCGGAGCATGTCTTGACGGCTCCTGCCAGCTATCCTGTGGATGCTATCACAGAGTCTCAAAATTGCCACCTTATGACGCAATGGATTAATATGAAGGTCAAGGCGGCTGTTGGCTCTGTTTTTCCTGCTGAACCCGGCGCAACTTTTCACTGCCGGCCGATTCCAGAAGGATATGCTAAGGTGATGGTGGATGAAATAACGGAGGGATTTGAGGACCTCCAGCTTGACCACCCTACCGGTGAAGGGGAGACTCGGCTGGGTTCTGCTCTGAAGACTCCATGCCTATGGAGGAAGGAGCTCCTCAACCTTCCGAACTGGACGCCTCCGCCTCCTCCTCCTCCTCCGGCGAGTCAAGGCACTCCACCTCCTCCACCGCCTCCTCCTCCGACGAGTGACGATCAGGGCACTCGGCCGGCTCCTTCTCCGGCGCGTGGTGGCACTCCGCCTCCTTCTCCGCCTGCGCCGGCGCGCCCGAGCAGCCAGCCTCCTCCTTCTCCGCCTCGTCATCAAGGGCGGAAGAGACCTGCCGCCGCTCCGGCTGCTCCGGCGCGTCGTAGTCCTTCTCCTCTGCCTCGTAAGCAAGTAAAGAAGACAACGCTCCGTCTGCTCTGCCGGCGTCTAGCAGTACAGCCAGAGGCGGGAGGACATACAGATTCGGTCCTTCTTTGAAGACTCCAGAGAAGTTACCATACGAGAGGACCCGGAGGAGAACGTCGAGATCGCGCGAGAAGTGAGGAACTTCTTTGCAGGGGTGAAAGCAAAGAAACATCCACCTCCGGAGGAGAAGGTAGATCCGGTGAAAGCGAAGCCCACTCTGGCTGCCCTGACAAAACCACCCAAGTCTCCGCCGAAAGGAAACTATGAGTGCATTATTGGAAAGGAATTTGCCGAAGCGGAGCGGTCGGGAAGTACTGTCAGTGATCAAAGGCTAAAAGAACGACGAGCTGGGAAACAAATTGCACAGCTCGGCGAACAAGTGAAGGAATCGTGCCCCCCGCTCAAGGTGCCTAGCGACATCGTCGCTAATGATCCGAGGATGGTGCCCGGTTATAGCAATCTTGGAGATTACCTGCCCGACGATGTACATTATGATTTCATGGAGGTGCAGATACAAAGATACGAGTACGGGAAGCCTCTCGTCAAAGATGAAAGATCTCTATCAACGATGATGCGAAGATTGCATGATTGGTACTTGAAAATCTGCAGAGTCTGGGGGGAGGAGTACTTTGTATGTGAGAGTTAAAAAGGAGCATGACCTCGTTGGAATTTGATCTGTTGCCTGTTCCATTTGAGGAGTTCTTTCAGTTTTTCAATCAATTGGCCCTCGATAAATCAACGGTCACCTGCTACTGTCTGTAAGTAGTACTACTTCTGTCATTAAGTCTCTCTATATATCTCAGCTCTTTCATTGCATGTATTTATAATTATCCTCACTATATTATACAGATTGAAGATCGTCGAATTGAAGAAAAGACAAATCGGTGATATTGGATTCATTAACACAAATATCATAGATGCAACTCAGGTTAAATTTCATGCCACAGATACCGAGGCCAACTTGCTACGATCGTTGGTAATAAATGAAAACAAAGATATAATACTCTTTCCTTACAACTTCAAGTGAGTGTTACTGTCCTGTGTGTATTCGGTTTCCCTTATATATTAGTCAATGTTATAGTAATGTAATTGATGAGTTATGCATGCGTGTGCAGTTTCCACTATATTCTCTTAGAGATTAAGCTTGAGCAGGGACTAGTAACCGTCTTAGACTCAAGACGAAAAGATCCCCAGGACTATGCGGACATGACTCAAATGCTCGAGAAGTAAGTTAAATCGATCATTATTCACCATATCAGCAACTTTGTTCATTTCCTGATATATCAAGTAATTGTTTTCTTTGTCTGGCAGGGTTTGGAAAAAATTCACCAAAAAAGCTCCGGGACTCCCGAAGAAGCTGCAATTTAGACACCCGAAAATAAGTACTATAGTAGCATGTTCCGCGCATCTCCTATTGATTCAAGCGCTAGTTTCATCAATACCATTTGGCATTCTTGCTTATCAGTTTGATTGACCTCTATTTCTTATAAAGTGGTTGTGACAGGAACAAGGGAATGATTTCTGTGGATACTACATTTGCGAGTCCATCCACCACACGACCTGTGAGCGGGGCTACTCCGGCGAACAATATGAAGTGAGTAAATAACAACATTCACAATTTTATTTTATTACCATCATTTGTGTTGAGTTTCATTCATTCATATATATATGTATTGACCCCCTTCTTCAAATTAGATGTTTCGGAAGTGGGATGAACTCCTAGCACCAGCTCGCATGCGAGCAATTCAAGAGGACTTGGCGGCATTCTTTCTTGAACACGTGATCGCTGAAGACCGAGAATACTATGTGGACCATGAGTCCGTATGTTAGGAGATTATATTTGTAAGAGATAATTATTGTATATATGTAGCCGGTAGTGTCGGATAGATATACGAGAACTTGTTGTTCGACCAATCTCTCGAAGAAGGAGAGGTGGTCGATATCACTTCTCTCTGTATGCATATATGTTCATGACGATCTTCTGTTTCCTTCGTTTGCTTACTAGCTAGCTAACGTGTCTAGTCCTCTCTATACGTATGTATAGTACGTAGCGTCGACCAAGCACGGACATAAGAGAGGACACTTCTCTCTATTAATTATAGCTAGCTAACACAATATATGAAACACCTAAATTAACCCCCCAAAACCCCCAAACCCCCCCCCCTTTCAAAAAAAAACCCAGCCACAGAAATGTTGACGCGTGGATGCCTATTGGTCCCGGTTGGTGCCACCAACCGGGACCAAAGGCCCTCCTGCCTGGGCTCCACGCACAGGCCACGTGGAGGCCCATCTGTCCTGGTTCTGGATTGAACCGGGACTAAAGGGACAGGGCATTAGTACCGACCCTTTAGTCCCGGTTCAGGAACCGGGACAAAAGGCCCTTACGAAGAGGGACAATAGGCCTTTTTTCTACTAGTGTCATATAAATACTCAACGCACATTTACATAGAATTTCAATCACATGTAGCATATTCGCATGTATAAGACCGTATCTTAAGACATTTACATCCACATTATTAAGTCAAGATTTCATGACATGTATGAAAAAAAATCATGGACATGGTCTAAAATCTAACTTAGTAGCCAACATCTAACAAACTTCTAAATATAAAAAGGTTATCGTATGTAATGAAAAGGCAGCTTTTTTTAATTTCTTGGTTGTGTCTATACTCCCTCTGTAAAAGAAATATAAGAGCACTTAGATCACTAAAGTAGTGATATAAACACTCTTATATTTCTTTACGGAGGGAGTACGTTTTTTTGTAGATTGAGTCTAGCACTCCCGCGTCTTCTTTTTGACCTAGCAATGGGAGGGAAACATACCATGGGGCGTAGTATGCTAGCCCGTCAGAGCCAACGTATCTTACCTATATGCTTGTTGAGAAGACAAATAAGCAATAATATATACATTAATATAAAACAAAGAATTAAAGATAATGATTATACCTTTGCATCGTATAGATTGTTGGTTAATAGTATATGACGAAAGTCATTGGTCCTTATTCTAACCAGTAAGCTTGAAACACCATTGATGCTCTATTTTATGCATGGTGCTACTAAAATATAAGTCCCATATTGCACATAGATTAAGATAATCAATATGAACAGTCAATATAACATGCAGATTCATTGAATGTAAGTAATTTGGAATAGCTAACAAGGGTGGACGTACAAACAGCACCTCGAAATTTGTCCAAATCATGCTCAAGGTTGAGAAAGCATGCATATACCGAAGCTATTCATACTAATTCGAGTCAATGTGATCTTCTGATGTTTTGCGATATTATTGTACAGTGCCACTAAAATCCAACACCATCTCCTCCATGGAATTTTACTAGCACTACACAAAACACTCTTCCAAAAAATGTATTTCCTGTAGTACACCAATATGTTACCATAGCAAAAAGGATCTTGGTCGCCCTGTTTGCACAATATTGAAAACAATCATCTATGGAAAAATTATGAAGAAAAATAAAATAACATGGGGGCATCAATGTTAGCCAACAAAAAACAAATTTATGTTGTAGGGTTCAGGATTTTGTTTTAAGGAGAATTCATGTGTACGCTTAAATTATTGTGAGAGAAGACTAAGAGTAGTACCTACCCATATCATATGGGAGGGAATAAGGGAAAAGAGAAAGAACTTTCTAGATATATTGTATGATCCTTGTTTATGACTCTTGCACAATAGAAACACATGATACATATCAGTAGAAGTTACTATGTCACAAACTTTCTAGATAGTAATGATGATGATTGAAGGAAATTTGTGACGACAACTAAAATTATGATGATCCAATACTCAAATATCTCCTAAGCAAAGCAAGATTCTAGTGACATGGCAAATTAAGATAGGATCAACACTGGAAAATTAATACACCAATATGCTAGTGATGTAGCATCATGAATCATGGAATGAAGGAAATTTATAAATTCAAAAAAGTTACATTTAGCATAACAATACATATACAACATAAGCAATATGGCATCCGTAGTAGTAATTTGAACTGATGGTACATCACAAGTAAGGCTACATAGGGCCTCTCCTCAACCACCGGATCACAACACATGATCGGGCACAACACAATGGCCATCTCTCACAAATCACAAGGAGGCAACAAGGACAAAGGGCCATACTTACCAAACAAATGCTAGAAAAAAATGTCATCGTCGTCTCGATAAGCGCATTGTGGTGGAGGAAGGAGTTGACGTGCCGAAACGAGTAACCTAAGTGGGTCTAGTACCATACGGGATGGTATGGGAGAACTGCTAGGGTAACGTGAGGGAGTAGCTAGCAATTCGAATTCGCAATTCCCCAATTGTACTCGTATGAACCACACCAAATCGTTATGATCCAAGAGAAATCTCTTCTCTTCTTGAAACACAGTCTTTTGCTTCACTTCACATTAAAGCAATACAAGAGCATCTACAACTGCGATGGGAAAATACGGGCCCTCAAACGTCCATGAACGCGCCCGCACGCGTTCGAGGGCACTGACCCGGGCACTCCTCAAATCATGTCGTCCACATCCGTGTATCTCATACCCGGTACCCTATATCCATATTATTATTTTTGAGCAAAAACCCTATATCCATATTAAGCATGCAACGTGGAACTAAACTACGTAGATCATCGAACAGACTTGGAATCGGACATAGAAATGCACATTCTGATCACCAAAAGATCACCAACAGATCTCCAAAAGATCGCCAAAGTTCACATAATTCACATAAACGACGGACAAGTTTAAACTAGATTACTAAGAACTTGAAATTAAACAAGACGGCAAAGCTTCACCACTTCCTCGTCGGGCCTTTGCCCTTCTGGTCGCTAGCGCAGCTATAGGTGTCTGCGGCTAGTGGAGGGTCTTGGTCGTCTGAGGAGGAGGTGCAGCTGTCGCGGTCACCGTCGTCGGATCGGAGTCGGAGAGGACAAAGAGCCCCTTCATCTGACGGATTGCCCTGTCCTGCTCCCGCTTCAACTAGGCAACCTGAGCCTTCTCCGCCGCTGCCTCCTTCGCCTCGTGCTTCAACTGCTCAATAGCAAGTCGGAGCCCCTTAGCATTCTTCCGTCGAAGGCGGCGAGCATCTGTCTCCGCCGTCGTGAGGGACCGACGATAGACCAATGCGAGGAGCCGCGCTTCCTCGTTGGGGTCCGCCTCCATCCCGCAGCGGCGGTGCGCAGACTGGTCCACCGCGTCTTTCTCCCGTGCACGCTGCCTCTCGCGGCGCGCGGCACGCGCCTCCGATTCTGGAGTGCGCGTGCGGGCCGGTGGCATGGCCACTAGCACCCACCGCTGCCAGCGTGGAAGAGCGGCCGGCGGGGGAAGGAGACAGCGCGAGGACGGTGTGGACTGAGCTGCCCTGGCGTCGCTGCGCGTAGGCCGACACGGTCCAACTCCGACGTCTGCGCTACGCCGGCGCGGGAGCTGCGGCGATGCTCTAGATCTGGAGTTGTCGCTGGTCTCCACCTTGGACAGCTACAGCGCGATGCGGAGGGCCATCTCCTCCTCGTAGTCGAGCTCGAAGTCGGAGTCGCTGCCGGAGCTGGACATCATAGTGGATGGGATCAGAATCGGAGAGGGAGAAGAGAGGACGTAGCGAGAGAGAGTGAGCTAGGGTTCAGAACGATGCACACCTGGATTGGGTTTTTTTGTGGGACTGTTGTAGGGTCGACGGTGGACCGGGCTTGTCAGGCGGACGTGCCCGGGCCGCCCTATATCCATCCTATATTTGGGCTAGATATGAGAGGTGCCGATCAGCCCAGATGTTTGTCTGCGGTTTGAGAGGACTGGTTGGGTCAATCTTTTTGACATGTAAGTTACCGGACGATCTGCCCGAGCGTTTGAGACGGGTATGAGAGGTCCGGCTGTAGATGCTTTAACAAAGTAAGCGTTTTTAACACTAGTGATGCAAAAATGTTTTAATATTAGGGACGGAGGGAGTAACAGTGATTACTCCCCCGCAAAAAAAAGAGTGATTACTGACGGCCAACCTTAGCTTGTCCACTAGCTAGCTGTGCCATATCAGTTCGTTGTCACAGTCATGTCCTTTAGACGAGTCACGATCGAGATTGCCGCTCGACAGTGAAGAGACGAGTGAAGGCAACGACGATTGTACGTGCATAGCGTGCAGTCGCTCTAAGTCGAATAGTCGCCGAGAGTACGCGTGTACGTACGTGCGAGAGTCCACATATAATGAAACTAATAGAAAGGGCCGAGTTAATTGTGTGTATCATGTTCTAGCTAGCTAGCTGTGGCTCGCGTGTGTGCAAGAGAAGGGACAACTCAACCAGTAAACGACGATCCATGCATAGTACGAGGCTAGCCGACAATGGAAATGGAACATTCGTTGTTTGTTCGACACGGATGCATGTGGGCCTCAAATCTAGCAGGAACCACTTGTTTATCAGTTTCGCTAAATATCAAGTAACTAAAATTTTTATGTTGTTTCAGCCGATTTTACCGCATAGAAGAGGCCGTGCCCAAGGCCGAGACGCCTAGGACAACCGTGTCATCCTGACCAGGCTTAGTCAGGTTGGCGATGATGCATCTAGCCGTGGTGTCACGCGTGGAAGCAAATCGGAGGTTTGGCGGATTCGAGTGCGGGGTTGCGAGGAGGTTGTGGGTGGCAAAATTGTGAGGGGTATAGGAATGCCTCTGTCTCTTGCTTATAGTGAGACGTAGGAAAGTCTTGTGTGTGGGGAGTGCCAAATGGACCGGCCCAGGCATGCTGGACGCCATGGCCTCATTTCTTTGTTTTTTACTTTTGTTTATACTCCTGAATACTATAAATTAATATATTACAGAAAATGCATAAAAAACTAGAAAAAGTGTTTGAAAATATTAAATCTATATAGAGAAAATGTTTGCCATGTCTAAGAAAAAATGTATACAGAAGATATTAAACGTGCGTGAAAAACTTGATCACGTATTTAAAAATATTAATCAAGCATTTAAAAAATGTTAAACAAATATTTGAAATATGTTAATCAACCATTTGAAAAAAAAATTGTATAGAAACAATGTTGACCATGTATTACAAAAAGTTAATTTTGTGTTGTATTAAAAAATGCTGAACTTGTATTTGAAAATGTTAAGCAAGCATTTGAAAATGTTAAATGTATATAAAAAATGTTGATCATGTACTAATAAACATATTAATTCTTCATTTGATAAAATGTTAATCAAGAATTTTAAGGATGATAAATGTGTATAGAAAAAATGTTGACCACGTATTAGAAAATGTGTATTCTGTTTATAAAAAATGTAGTCAAGCATTTCAAAAAAAATTAAATGTGTATATAATTTTTTTTACCATGTATTCAAAAATTAACCTTGTATTTGAAGAATGTTACTTAAGAATTTGAAAAGTGTTTAAAATATGTATAGAAAAAATGTTGACCGTGTATTAAAAAATGTTAAACTTGTATTTGAAATATGTTAAATGTGTATTAGAAAAATGGACTTGACGTATATGAAAAATGTAGATTCAAAATCAAAAGAACAAAGAAAAAAATTTAAAAAACCATGAATGACGAAAAAGAACAAAAGGAACCAAAGAAACAAGAAACAAAAAAGAAAGAATGGAAAACAGTGAAAACGTATAAAGAAACAAAGAAAAAAGAGCATTGAAAACCAAGAAATAAACAAAAACCAAAAAAGAAGGAAAATGAGAAATAAAGAAAAGCGATAAAAACCATGAAAGAAACAAAGAAGACCCAAAGAAAACAAAAGAAAAACAAAAAAGAAATATAATAATAATAATAATAATAATAATAATAATAATAATAATAAAAGAATAGCAAGTAGAAATAATAAAACCAAACAAAAAACAAAAGAAAATGAAAAATAGAAAGAAAAAATGGAGAAAACCTATAGTGACCGAACCTATAGCGCGTGAGCGGCAGCAGCGAACCTACACTGATGGGTCGGCCCATATATAGGCAAGCACCTTCAGCGAGAGGAGCTTCCACGCTCGCCGCAAGAGAAGCTATCGTCTCGCTATAAGCGAGACATAGCTCTTGCGACGGTATAGAGGGATGGTCGGAGGAGACGGCTCAGGCAGGGTAGGGCTGCTAGGCTTGCGGGGTACCATTGCAGATTACAAGGGTAGGCGATTGGACCAGTGGAATGAGGGAGGGAGGAAGAATTGTTCACGTTGTTGATTTGAAGAGGAACAATTAATTCTTCGGGAAGTTGAAAATGGAGCACGCCGGTCCGTTGGATTTTAATTCTGACCATGCTTTTTTATGGGGTCCCTTTGTGTATTTTTCACCCATGATTTGAATTCCATCATGGTTTCGGAAAATGAGTATTAGTAAGTTCTCAGTGGTTTGTATGGAATTTTGCTAAAAAGACGGAAAGTCGGATTTTAGCCATCGCAAATCAATGTTTTCCATCGTATTTCATATTGGCGTGAGGATGGCAAAATTACTTTGCAAACACAGATATTTTCTGGCAAAAAATGAAATCAGGCGGATTTGTCATGCTCACCAACTAAACGTGTCATCCTCGACAAACACAAATTTCCATGAAAAAGGTTAATTATTTGCATGCCTAAAAATCTAACATTCGTTGGATATCTGGGTAAAAAAATAGCCTCCAGAAGAAATGTTGTCACCACAAAAATATGTGGCTGAAAAGAAATAGTACTAGCAATTCGGTATGCGTCATGTCCCACGATTTGCATGCGGGCTGAGTCAGCTATGCTGCTGGGTGCCCATAAATTGGCACGTATTCTGGCAACTCTCAAACAGCAAACAGCAGTAAGTTTATTGGCTACTACAGCTTAGAAGTACTAACCTCGTTGCCTAGCTCTCGCTGCCAAGTGCCAAGGAGTACTCCACTAGTACGCACCAAGCAAAAGCTAGCTGTAGATTGCAGCGCGCAGCACCATGGCGTGGCAATTACAGCAAACAATGGCGAGCACAAGCTTCCGGAGGTCGTCACCGGCAACGGTGCGCTGCTCGGCCGCTGCTCGGCGATCTGCCAACTACGCCCCCAGCTCGTGGGATTACGACTCCCTCCTCCAGCTCTCGCCCAACAATGGCGGACAGGCGGATCAAGTACATTTATCAGCTGAACATATCATATTTTCTACCGGCAAGTAGTACATAAAGTAGATGAAATGCTTATGGAAATTATTCCGTGCATGCATGGATGACGTCACAGGTCGATAAGTTGAAGCCCGGCGTGAGGGAGCGGCTGGTGGCGGCGAGCCGAGGCGACCACCAAGCTGCGAAGCTCAGGCTTGTCGACACGGTGCAACGGCTCGGCATCGCCTACCATTTCGAGGAGGAGATCACCGGTATCCTCAGCTCCGTCCACCACAAGCCTCACAGGTGCAATTGGGATGATGGTGATGTTGCTTCCACGGCCTTGAGGTTCAGGTTGCTGAGGGACAGTGGTTTCCCAGCCTACTTCCCTCCGGGTACCTAGTTAAATACTCCCTTTTCAAAACTATGACACTTATTTTAGATTGAAAGGAGTACGAAATATGAAAAACAGAATCTTAGACGATGTAAGAAAGGAACCTCAAATTACAGCCAAAATTTTGGAAATTAAACTAAATGCATGGTCCAATCCAGATTCAATCACAGTTGAAACTTTGAATTGTGTTTATGGCACGGTTTTGTATACTTAACTGACGTGTTTCATTGTAACAATACAAAAAGAATCCCTGGAAGATCTCACGCGCGGATCAGATGATGATGTCAAGGGGCTCCTCTCACTCTATGAGGCTTCATACCTTGCGTTCAGAGGCGAGGAAACATTGGACGAGGCAAGGGCATTTTCTAAGAAAGCTCTCATAAAGCTCTTGCCATCCTTGGATCACCACTTGCGGTGCAGTGTAGTTCGTTCTTTGGACCTTCCATTGCACCGGAGGTCTCCTAGACTAGAAGCAAGATGGTTCATAGATCACTATGCTAGTGATGAGAGCAATTCCGACCCGTTGCTCGTTAGATTTGCAACGAAGGACTTCAACAATGTTCAAAGTGTGCATCAGGAAGAACTCGCAAGACTGGCAAGGTAATTCTGCGTGAAGAAATGTTGTCGATGGGTTTTTAAGACATGAAAATTGACATAATTAATAGTAGGTGGTGGAAGGGAACCGCCCTTACTGAAAAATTGGGGTTCGCCAGGGATCGTCTCATGGAGTGCTTCCATTACGCAAATGGAATTGTGTGGGAGCCAAATAATGGAGCATGTCGAGAAGTGCTTGCTAAAGTCGCCAACCTAATAGTTCACTTAGATGATGTTTATGATGTGTATGGAACTCTAGATGAACTTGTTCTCTTCACAGACGCCATTGGAAGGTAACTATATGCAGCGGTGCACTTCTCATAATTCAAGTAATATTCTTTTCCTAGAGTTAACATATATATGACACGTTAGTTTCACATTAAATGAAGCTTAATAAATAATTTCAGATGGGAAGAAAGTCCTTGTGAAATGCTCCCTGAATACATGCAAGCACTCTATTCCGTCGTGTACAACACGTCCGCTGAGGTGGCTGAAAATGTGTTTAAACAACATGGTTGCGACACCCGTTATGTTCTTCAGAAAGCTGTAAGTTCATATACACAATCAACTTCCTAATAGGAGATAGATTAATCCACAAGGAACCATAATAATTTCTACTTGATTTTGCAGTGGCGAGACATGGCGGAGTCTTTCCTGGTGGAGGCAAAGTGGCAGCATGGAAACCACAGACCAACACTCCATGCGTATCTGGACAATGGATCAATTTCATCTTCTGCGCCACTGCTACTGCAACATGCATTTCCCCTGCTCCGCATGGAAGAAAAGCTCACCTCAATGTCTATTGCTAAAGTTGGAGGCTACCCAAAATTAGTTCAGTCTGCATCGTTAGTTCTTCGCCTCTGCAACGACTCTGCAACCCACTCTGTAAGGACAATCAATCCAACTTTTTTTGTCCCTTGATGTTTCATCACCAAAATTTTAATCTTATGTGAGGTGTCTTATGATATTTATTTCCATGTGTATTTTGTCAAAATATGTATAACAGGCTGAGCTGGAGCGAGGGGATGCACCATCATCAATAGCTATTCACATGTCCGAGAACAGCTCCAGTGAGCAAGAGTCCCGCGAAGCCATGGAAGATCTTACCATGGAAGCCTGGAAGTCAATTAATGAAGATGCATTCAAACATTGCCGATTTTCTAGATCTTTCGCCAAGACTTGCGTGAATTTGGCTCGAATCTCACATTGTGTTTACCAAGGCTGCGATGGTTTTGGTGCGCCGGATGGTCAGAACAAAAGGCAAATTAAAGAGTTGTTCTTGGACTCTATCATGAGTGAGAAACATTAAACGGTGGGAGACACATATCTTAGAAAGATGCTATATAGGCTTAATTATCTGTAGGTATTGATTCTGATTCTGTGTTATACTACTAAAACTCTAGAACCAACACTAGCTGGTTGATTAAATGGCACCATTTGGTGGTCTTGATTTACAGTGCTTAGTGCTCCGTAACAAGATGTGACAAGTTGTTAGAAATTTTCAGGATTCATAAAGTACCTTCACACTTATTTTAACCTTGCTTCAAAAAGAAAGTACTGTGACTACCGAGCCATTCAAGAACACAAAATGCCTGAGCGACAACCAGAATTAAAATGTTTTCATAGTTGAGTCCCAGATCAAGGATAACAAACACCATTTCATCCAGAGACATCTCGGAGCATGGGGTTTTACACATTATGGTAGAAATAGGCAGCCCAACATCATCAGCTGTTAGAATACTTCAGCTACACATGTCAATCACTGAGTCAGGGGTTGTTGTCTTGCGTCTGAACTTGATTGAACAGACGTTGATAACTGAACTTAAACTGGGCAGTGTCTGAACTTGAGCATCAACTTGGACAACCAAGTATCTTCCAGCATCTGGCACAACCTTGCACTGATATACTGCTACATTTCTAAACAAGGTGAAACAATTTTGTGCGTGACCCTACTCGACGCCAGACAACCTTTGTCGAACCTCAAACTGGATCAGTGCCGTATCGATGCTGAAAATCAACATTTAACACGAATTAAGACGTCTAAGAATGATGGATTGTAATAGTAGCATGTTCAATATTTATGCATCGGATAAGCAATGTTTACCACTTACCAGAAGAGAACATCTCCGTTTCTTGCAGTCTTCTCAGAGATCCACTCTAGGAGAAACTCTAGAAGCAGTCTCATTTGCTCTTCAACTTCACCTGCAGATTCAGTAGTTCAACGTCAGGATTCACATTGCAAACAACAAGCTGAAGCGGCACAAAGATAGAAAGCACAGATCACACTTACCCTTGTCCACGATCTTTGGGTTACTTTCGATTATCTTGTAGATAAGGAAGATAACGTCAAAGGTGCTTGGCAGACATGATATGAGCTTCTGCGGCTGACCCTTTAGCGGCGGTTCGCGCTGAACCGGTACTGGGGGGGGGGGGGGGGGGGGGGGGGGCTTTAGTGCCGGTTGCAGAACCGGCACTAAAGGGCCTTATGAACCGGTGCCAATTTTCTAGATCTTTCGTCAAGACTTGCGTGAACTTGGCACGAATCTACCAAGGTGGGGATGGTTTTGGTGTGCCGAATGATCAGAAGAAAAAGCAAATTAGAGAGTTGTTCTTGGACTCTTTCACGAGTGAGAAACATGAAACGGCGGGAGAGCATGTGTTATATAGGCTTAATTATCTGTAGGTATTGATTCTGATTCTGTTTTGTACTACTAAAACTCTAGAACCAGACTAGCTGGTTGACTAAGTATAACCATTTGGTGCTCTTGATTTACAGTGCTCTGTAACAAGATGGGACAGGTTGTTAGGAATTTTAAGGAATCATAAAGTAACTCACACTTATGTATCCTTGCTTCAAAAAGCACATTTTTATGCTTGGTCTTAGAGAAGACAGAGTGCTTCAAGAGACAGAAATAAATAAAAAAATCATAGTTGAGGCCCAGACCAAGAATAACAAACATCATTTCATCCAGAGACATCTCGGAGCATACACATTATGTAAGAAATTGGCAGCCCAACCTCATCAGCTGTTAGAATACTTCAGCTACACATGTCAATCACTGAGTCAAGGGTTGTTGCGTCTTGTCTGATCTTGAATAGAGGCGCTGATAACTGAATTTAAACTGGGCAGTGTCTGAACTTGAGCATCAACTTCAACAACTAAGCATCTTCCAGCATCTAGGCGCAACCTTGCACTGATACACCCCTTGCACTGATACACCGCTACATTTCTAAACAAGGAGAAACAATTTTGTGCTCCTCCCTACTCGACACCGGACAACCTTTGTCGAACCTCAGACTGGCTCAGTTCAGTATTGACGCTGAAAATCAACATTAACACAAATTAGGACGTCTAAGAATGATGGGGTGTGATAGTAGCTAGTTCAACATTTATGCATCAGATATGAAATGTTTACCAGCAGAGAACATCTCCATTTCTTGCAGTCTTCTCAGAGATCCACTCTGGAACAAACTCTAGCAGCAGTCTCACTTGCTCTTCGACTTCACCTGCAGATTTAGTAGTTCAACATCAGGATTCACATTGCAGTCAATAAGCTGAAGCGACACAAAGATAGAAAGCACAGATCACACTTACCCTTGTCCACGATCTTTGGGTTACTTTCGATTATCTTGTGGATGAGCTCCTGCTTTGTCAGTACAGTTCGCTGCCTCGACTGATAGATAAGGAAGATAATGTCAAAGGTGCTTGGCAGACATGATATGAGCTTCTGCCGCTGAACCTGGTCTGCATAGCCTGTTTCCTTCTCCTCTAAAGTTCTCTTCTCCTTCTCCTTTACCTGTAAATAACAGTGTCATCCTTTGTTCACAGAGGAGCAAAAATGAGTTGACCAATGATCAGTATGAGTAAGAACTTACCGACTGCAAGAGGGACTTTGGAAGGAAACCGAGCAGCTCATCATCGCCATCACTTGGAGATGTGCTGCTCATGCTTTGGTTCTCTTCTTCCATTTTGCTTGCATCCTTTGTAGGTGTCATGAACAACTTCGCTCTAGCTGATCGCTTGACCATTTTTAGAGGTGGTGTGTCACACACAGTAGCAGATATTGGCCTCTGTGGGGTCTCAAGGTTCGGTGTGCCTGCCATTGATCTCACTGGTGTGGAGGCGAACTTGGCAGGAGTCCCTTCCGTAACACCAAACCTGAGTGCAACATCCTTGCTACTTTTCTCTTGCACTTGGGACTCATGATCTATGCCACCAGAAGTAGAATTGAGCATCAACTTCCTGCCCAATGGAGATGGAGTAGTAGACTCAGCCTTTGGCGGCAGACCGGTTGTGCTGGCAGTTGCAGGGCCGGTTGAAGATCTCTGTGAGAACCTTCTCTTGAAAGACTGGGACATGTGCGACAGTGCAACAGCCGGCTGTTCAGCCAGGCTTGGTGATGGCGCGGCAAATACAACTTCAGTAACAACTCTTGGTGTGCTCTGAGCCACACTTGATTTTGTTTGAGTAAATGGATACGGCAGCTCATGCTCCGGGATGTCATCTCCCTGAAAGATAAATTCCAGAGAGAACATCAATACTTCAGATCAACTAAGCATACACCAACTAGTACATTTCCTTGACTAGCACCAGTAATCATACAGTTACTGAACTGTTCTCATATGACAATAAATTTGCACAAGTAACTATGTTGAAAGTGTGACAGATACAAGATGATCATACCTCAGGATGTTTCCTGAAGAAGTCCACAAGCCTCTGCCTGAACATCCTTCTCAAAGCAGAGTAGCGGGTTTCCCCCTTCTGCATCACACTGTCCTCAACTGAATCAACCAATAGGTTCACCTGAAGATCTGGCTTCATGCAGCAAGTCTTGTCGTCACGCAAAAGGATCTTGTTGATGACAATAGCCTCAGGCATAATGTACTTGAGCTGTGCGAGATGGCCATAGGTAAACCTCCTGCAGACAGAATTGTGTAAATTAGAGACTGGATAATGTAAATCAAACAAAGCAGCAATCATCTGATTGTTTTGTCATAGGAGGGCAGTACCTCTCAGCCAAGTTCTGAATGCTAGCGCAGATGTTGGGGAATGTCGCCTTGGATCCTTTCATGCGGAGGAGCCGGGTGGAGCTCTCAAAGCAGTTGAAGAACTCGCAGAGAATCTCATAGCTGATCATCGATGGCATAAACCAAATTAGAAAACAGAACTAGTGCAGTAAGAATATTCTGGAAATTATCAGGGTGAATTTTGCATCCAGATAACGATTATAATCGACTAATGTCAGTTGCAGTAAATTGCATCACAGAAATAAAATATACAGAATGTTGATGGTTTTACTAAAACGATTATGATCTGAAACTAAGTAAAGGATTCAATTTGGGGGCACAAACAAGAAATCGGACCAGATCCATCGCTAATCAGAGAAGATGTTTGCATCCTTGGACTGGTTATAATGTCAGTTGCAGTAAATTGCATCACAGAAACAATATGTACAGATTCAATGATGGTCTGAAACTAAGTCAGGATTCCATGGATATCGGACTAGATCCAACGTTAATGAGAGAAAATGTTTGCATCCTGAATGATTATAATGCTAGTTCTACAGATTGTGGTTGGTTTTACTGAAACGATGATGGTCTGATATACAAAGTACTAAAAGGACTGAATTTGGGGGCACAAACAAGAAATTGGACTGGATCCAACAGTAATCAGATAGTAAGATGTCTGCATCCTATGAATGATTCAGTTTCAGGCGAAGTAATCGATGATCGATGATGGTTTTATTAGACTGGTGGCGATCTGAAACTAAGAAGACAGGACTGGATTTCATGGGCGTAAACAGGAGATGGTACTGTAACCGCAGATCTGTGACAGTTACCTCTCCGGCAGCTTGACCTCGGGCCTGCGCTTGACGGGGCTGCGGCCGGCGCCGGCGCCCACGCCGAGCTCCCGCGCGACGGACTCGAGCGCGTCCTCCTCCCCGGCATCGACCCCCTTGCCCGGGCGCTGCAGCTCGAGCGCCGCCCGGCGGACCTCCTTGACGGACAGCGCGACGGCGCCGCCGCTGCGGCCCCTCCGCAGCAGCGGCCGCGGCTCCGTCTTCTCCGGCGTCACCAGATCCGCCGCGGCGGCCGGCGCCGCCCTCTTCATCTTCTCCGGCGTCGCGAACTGGCCGGCCGAGGAGGGGACCGCGGCCGCCGACTTCGTCACCTTCCACGGCGACCCGGCGCTGGAGGCCGCCGTCCGGGGCTTCTTGGATGGGGTGGCGGCGTCCATCGGGAGGAGGAGGAGGTTGTGGTAGGGTTGAGCGCTCGGCGGCGGAGGGGGTGGGGTGTTATGGGGGTGGAGGATCTCCAGATTAGGGAGGTGTTTATAACTTTTTTTAACCGGGTCGGGTTGGGATCGGGATCCATCGGGGGTTTTGGCGGGAGGCAACGGCGAGTGGGGATGGCGCGAAGCAACGTGAGGGGTGCCACGTGGGGGTGCGGGGTGGCGTTCGCGCCAAGCCGGGGGCGCCCTTCGCGCCAAGTGCAGTGGAGGTTGCAGGGCCGAAAGAAGAGCATAGGCCCGAGTGAGTGTGGATTCCATCCACGTCGGCCCAGGGATAGAAGATGGACCCCACATATGTAGCACCAACACATGGCAACTCTAAAAGTTTTTTATGGCAAGTTTAGGCCTTGTAGGAGAGGTGCTTAGAGAAATGCTTATTTGTACAGGATAGACGCTTAATTAGCCGTCTCTCCTGTAGAAATAGGCACTGGCACTTCAAAAAAAAATCCGGTTTATTTTTCTAAGCACCTAGCATTGTACAAGGCCTTAGTGACGTGAGGATGACAACTTTGGTTGTCAAGTATGGCAACTTTTATTTTAAATGACAAGTTTCAGTTTTTTCTTGGGTTTGTTTTTTCTTTTCGGATGGCAACTTTAGTTGGGTGCTTTGTGCCACACGTGTGGCATTTATCATTTGGGTAGAAGAAGGAAGCTATGGTTGAGGCCCAGACCTACTTGCCTGTCAAAGTGAATCAAATACATTGAAGAAGAAATTGTACGCGCAACAGTGGCGCGCGACGTTCCTTCCTTGGTGGTGTTGCCTGAGTGCCCATGGAGGCCACCGAAGAGGGTGGTAGAGGTGGTATCCGAGCGCCGAAACGAGAAACCGGCGTTCACACGAGCAGGAGCGGGCCATCGCCCATTAAGCTTCGCTCGCTCGATGTTTGTCCGTTCGCTCAACTCGTCTTTCTCGGTCTTGTTTCTTTCTCGTCTCTGTTGTGCAACTGGTTCAAGAAAAAAGATTTTTGTGATTGTGAATACTTCCATGAAATAAAAAAAAGATCACGGGTTATATGATAAAAATTGTATGATAAAGTTTTATATTAAAGTTTGTTGTTGTTATAATAATATGCCTGATGCTTCTATGTCCGTAATTTGTTTTTATCGACACCTCTCTCTCTCTAAGCATGTGGAAATATTTTTTGATTTTTGTTTTCGCTTGAGGACAAGCGAGGTATAAGCTTGGGGGAGTTGATACATCCATTTTGCGTCGTATTTTCCTACTGTTATTTATAATATTTTTATGCATAATAATGCTTTATGGAGTAATTTTAATGTCTTTACTCTCATAATATGCAAAGGTTTACACAAAGAGGGAGAATGACGGCAGCTGGAATTCTGAACTTGAAAAAGCTATCAGAGTTACCTATTCTGCACATCTCCAAATGAGCTGAAAATTTACGAGCAATATATAAGAAATATATATTGCAAACGCATGGCACAGATATATGGTAGCTCGGTCCTAAAAAAATGGTAGCTCCGAAAGTTTTTTATGGCTAGTTTAGTGACACGGGGATGACAACTTTAATTGTCAAGTATGGCAACTTTCATTTTAGATGGCAAGTTTCAGTTTTTTCTTGGGTTTGTTTTTTCTTTTCGGATGGCAACTTTAGTTGCAAAAAATGTCAGGGCCGGAGTGCTTTTGCCACACGTGTGGATATCATTTGGGTAGAAGAAGGAAGCTATGATTGAGGCCCAGACCTACATGCCTGTCACAATGAATCGAATACATTGAAGAAGACAATGTACGCGCAACAGTGGCGCGCGGCGTTCCTTCCTTGGAGGTGTTGCCTTGGTGCCCATGGAGGCTACCGAACATGGTGGTAGAGGTGGTATCCGAGCGTCTCGTCAACGCTTGTAGTGCCGAAATGAGAAACCGGCTCTCACACAAGTGGGAGCGCGCCGTCGCCCATTAAGCTTCACTCGCTTGATGTTTGTCTGTTCGCTCAACTCGTCTTTCTCGGTCCTGTTTTTTTCTCGTCTCTGTTGTGCAACTGGTTCAGGAAAAATATTTCTTTGATTGTGAATACTTCCATGAAATGAAAAAAAAAGATCACGGATTTATCAAATTTTCACCGGTTTAAAAAAAGTTCATGAGTTTGAAAAGGTACATAAATTTTAAGAATAAATCCGAAAAATAAAAATTTGGAAAAAGATCAATTGAAAAACTCATAAATTTGGGGAAAATCACATATTTGAGAAAAGTTCACAAAAAATCAAAAATTCTCTAAATTTAGAAAAGTTTGTAAAACTTTAAAAAGGGCAAGAATTTGAAAACATATTCATGAATCTGATAAAAAAATCAATAATTCAAAAAAGGTTCATGAATCCAAAAAATCATGAATTTTAAATAGTGTCTGAATTTGAAAAGTATTGCATACCGGAAAAAGTTCATGAATTTGAGAAAATTTCGCAGTGAAAAAACTTGAGAAATTTTAGAAAAAGTTCATGAGTTTGAAAATAGATTCGTGGATTCTAAAAAATTGCATGAATTAAATAATGTTCATGAATTTTAAAAAGACCGTGAACTTGAAAAGGCATTGCTAATATGAAAAGGTAAAGAAGAAAATCTAAAAAGACAAAACCAAAACAGAAGACCATAAAAATGGTTGGAAAGCTTCTAGAAGCTTCACTTCACAAAACTGGCAGGAAGCTTGTAGAAGCTTCACAAAACCAAACGGTGCAAATGCTTCCGCAAACGAAAAAAGAGAACCCATGGACCGGTCCATCTCAGGGCCGAGCCGGCAAAATCAGGGGCCCTGTGCCAGACTTTAAAATGCGGCCTATCTCTATAAAAACAACAATAGTATACCCAGGCCTAGTCTTGGCACATGCCAGCCTCTCGTGCAATTTGATAAAATGAGGCATCTCCATGTAGATATTTTTAGAAGGCTTGCTTATATTTCAGTAAAAACTACAATATTGAACATATCATATAAATATTATCTTCGCTCATTAGTTATACTACATAATAACTGGATGGAAACTAATCATCATCTTTATTATGACAATGTTGAATTGAAGAGAACAGCTAGTACATTTTTTTTATGTACCCAGACATATACTTTGTATGTGGCATCTTAGTATGAAACATGTAACACAAACAATATGCAAATTATAAAATGAAGTTGAAGTAAAAGGACCTGAAGGATCAAGACCAGGTCTGTCGCCTGTGTCCTGTTGTGGTGTCGCTGGAAGAATGAAACCCTGCCTTAATAACATGAATCCAAATCCCACGGGACCCCACGGGACGACCTTGCCTTTCCGTTGCCCACCTTCTTGAACTCTCTCTCTCAAACGTATTGAATATGGGGATTAGGGGAGAACTAAGGGAGCGATACTATGTAATCAGATGGAGAGTAGGGAGAAAAACGAGCAAACCTAGTAGTAGAATAAAAAAAATTGTGATCTTTGGGATGCCATCGTCTCGTGGTCGAGGAAGACGAGAAAGTTTTTGTTGGTGTCGTCTTGACTGCTGAATCAATCGACGCCGTGGAGGAAGAGAGGAAAAGAAGAGACCCTGAGCCACCGCTGCAGCATGGTCGCCGGAGGTTCAGATCTGCTTGAGACGAACGGTTTGAGAGGGGGGACTGTGGGCTCTCGCATCGAATCGGGTGGTCTACTGGCTGCTGCCTCATCGCGCGCACGGCCCAAAAGTGAATTAATCTACGTGCCAGCCACTGGGCCTGCTCTTGCGCAGTGGGCTGCAGTTTCAAAAATAGGGGCCCCTGAAAAGTGGAGGCCCTGTGCGGGCGCACAGCTGGCACACCCATGGGCTCGGGCTCCATCTGCTACGTAGGTGTTGCGAGGGGTGTGCGCAAGTTAGCAAATAAGCCTATAAGTGGCCCCTTAAGCGCCAATAGGAGTTGGGGTGGTAGCCTCATCGGCTCCTCAGAGAGGTTTGGGAGAGTTCGTCGTTCGGTGATGGTTATTGTTGTGGCATGGGCTCTCAGGGTCCGCTACGTACGTCGTCACTGGTACCATTTGGACGACGTTTTCTTTGAGTCCGGTTGGTTCCTATTGTTCACTCGTTGATTCCTAGGTGCTATCCGTGCAGGGTGCGTTCAACCAGCTTGAGCTAAAGTCTGGGTCGTGTTGTCTTGGTGTCTGTGTATTGGTTGTGACATGGTCCTTGATCCCTGAGTCTTGCCTCCTCGCCTTTGTGGTTGGAGGTTCTACTAGGCGAGTTGTTTTGTCGTTGCGGTCGTGGTGGTGTGTGTTGTTTGCTAAATGAAGTTGTATCAATCGCTTGGCCCTTCTTCTATGATGCTGGTGCACCTTTCCATTGTGTATCCTTGAAAAATCATCAGTTTGGACACAACCTCGGCCATTCATTTCAAGTGGCACGTAGATGATTGTACTCATTATCTTTCTCCTAAAAAGGAGATAAAAATTTTGGGTGTGGGAGGGGATGGTTTTTTTTTTGAAACATCAACACTTTATGTCTCAAATAATCGCAAGGTCATTTACAAGGGCATGAGAAATAAAATCTGGGAATGTAGAGTCCCAAAAACTAGAAGATCTATCACCAAAATGAGTTCCTTGCAAGATCATTTGCAACTTCATTTGCTCCCCGCATGCAATGGGTATACGAGACATCTGCAAACTCCAGTGCTAGCTCTTTGCATTCAAGAGCAGTGGCTATGTCCGAGCTGTCGGGAATATGCCCTAGAGACAATAATATTGTATTATTATATTTCCATTATTCATAATTAAGAGTTTATATTTCATGCTATCACTGCTATGATCCTAGAATACGCGATTCAGTCGAAAACTCATATGCACGTGTGAAATGATAAAACGGTCAAACAATAGGTTTCCGGTCCAGCCTCTAGGACTGGCTCGAGTGATGTTGTTGATCACGTTTTCCGAATCTTAGGATATCGTCAGGTGTAACGGTAGTCCTAAAACAACATTGATGGTATAATGTTAGAAGAACTATCATATTGAATCGACCCAATCTTGTATGTTATACTTAGTGATCATATCATCTGAAATCATTTGTTATAACAAGGAGTGTTAGCATGTGTTCTTTAGTTCCTCAGACCATGAGAGTGTCTCTGTCACTTCCTACCATACGGTGGACTTTGGAGTTGCTCAAATGTCATCTGTAACAAGGTGATCACAACGACAACTTCCAGGCTCACCGGAAAGTTTGACAAGTGAACGAATAGCTCAAGACTGAGATTTACTCCTCCGATGATGCAGAAATATTCTTAGGGCCCTCTTGGTGTGACGGCATCCATCGTCGTCTGGCCAGACACAGATGACTTCGTCATGGGGATGCCGGAACACGTCAATGAGAAAGAAGAACAAAACCGGTAACGGGAGCAACGGTATAGTGAGCATGGTGATGACTCAGGAGGATACCGATGCACACCGGGTTTTGTAAAGTATCGCGAAGCAAAGGGAACGTCACATGATAACCAAAGATTTGCTCGAATATCATTCTTGTAATCATAGGGACTGATATGGATGTCCACGGTTCCGCTATTGGTCATGGAACGAAGGGGGTTTGTTCATGTCTATGATTTACCAAACCTACTGGGTCACAAGCTTAAGGTAATCATGATCTACTGAGTGTTAGTGGAACGGGAGTGGTGAGAATATATTCATGAAATAGTTTCATTAATATCCGGAATAGTTCCAAGAGGTTCCGGAAGCATTTCGGGGTCACAAGAAGGGTTTCGGTGAATATCGGGTAATACCGGGCATTACCAATTAATTATATATAGATGGAAAATATTTCCGGAGATATCAAATTATATATATAATACTCTGAAAATGTTTAAATTATTTTATATATAAATTAAATATCAACGGACCTTAAAAGGCCAAGAGGTGGAAGGAGACTTGGGCCATAAAGGCCCAAGTGGAGGTGGCGCCCCCCCTCCCCCCTTTCCTTGTGTGCGTGGGGGGGGGATCCTACTAGCGGTGGGAGTTGGAGCCCCCCCCCCTAGGTCGGCGCACCAAGGGAGGACTTTCCTTCCCTGGTGGCTGCCCTCTCCTTCCCCCTAAACCTATATATACCAGAGGTTTTTCGCCCTATATATTGAACACAGGTTTTTTGGTGTCTCTTTTAGTTGATCTAGTTCTAGTTCTAGTTGGTCCTAGATTAATTAGAGCTAGCCCTAGCCACCTCTAATCCTCATAATTAGAAGCCTAGTGTGTTTCTAATCTCCTCCCTCTAATTCTCCTAGCGACAATTAGCTCTGGATGGCGAAGCGCTGCGGGATCGTGAAGACCGTATGCTTGCAACTAGGTAGAGAGTGTTGGGAAACGTAGCATGCAATTTCAAAACATTTCCTACGCTCACACAAGATCTATCTAGGAGATGCATAGCAACAAGAGGGGGAGAGTGTGTCCATGTACCCTCGTAGACTGAAAGCGGAAGTGTTTGCTTAACGCGGTTGATGTAGCCGAACGTCTTCTCGATCCAATCGATCAAGCACCGAACGTACGGCACCTCCGAGTTCTGCACACGTTCAGCTCGATGACGTCCCTCGAACTCTTGATCCAGCAAAGTGTTGAGGGAGAGTTTCGTCAGCACGACAACGTGGTGACGGTGATGGTGAAGTGATCGGTGCAGGGCTTCGCCTAAGCACTACGTGAAGATGACTGGAGGCGTAAACTGTGGAGGGGGGGCGCCGCACACGGCTTGGCACAATTGATGTGTGTTGGAGGCGCCCCTTTCCCCATATATAAAAGAGGGAGAGGGGAGGATGCCGGCCTAGGGGCGGCCAAGTGGGTGGAGTCCCACTTGGGCTCCTAGTCCAATTCGCACCCCCCCTTCCTTTTATCGGAGGGGGGAAGGGGGCAGGAGAGGGAGAAGGAGAAGGAGAAGGAAAGGGGGGCCGCGCCCCCTCCCCTAGTCCAATTCATACTCCACCCTTGGGGGGGGCGCCACCATTGTGGGATGGCTTGCCTCCCTCCTATGGCCCATGTGGCTCATATCTTCCCTACGGGGGGTTCCGGTAACCCCCCCCCCCCCCCCCGGTACTCCGATTTGTACCCAAATACTATCATCCAATATATCAATCTTTACCTCTCAACCATTTCGAGACTCCGAAAAACATTCGGTCACCAAATCGCATAACTCATATAATACAAATCGTCATCGAACGTTAAGCGTGCGGACCCTACGGGTTCGAGAACTATGTAGACATGACCGAGACACCTCTCTGGTCAATAACCAATAGCGGAACCTGGATGCTCATATTGGTTCCTACATATTCTACAAAGATCTTTATTGGTCAAACCGTAATGACAACATACGTCATTCCCTTTGTCATCGGTGTGTTACTTGCCCGAGATTCGATCGTCGGTATCTTCATACCTAGTTCAATCTCGTTACTGGCAAGTCTATTTACTCGTTCCGTAATGCATCATCCTGTAACTAACTCATTAGTCACATTGCTTGCAAGGCTTATCATGATGTGCATTACCGAGAGGCCCAGAGATACCTTCTCCGATACTCGGAGTGACAAATCCTAATCTCGATCTATGCCAACCCCACAAACACCTTCGGAGATACCTGTAGAGCATCCTTATAATCACCCAGTTACGTTGTGACGTTTGATAGCACACAAGGTATTCCTCCGATATCCGGGAGTTGCATAATCTCATAGTTAAAGGAATATGTATAAGTCATGAACAAAGCAATAGCAATAAAACTTAACGATCATTATGTGATACGTCTCCGTTGTATCTATAATTTTTGATTGTTCCATGCCAATATTATTCAACTTTCATATACTTTTTGGAAACTTTTTATACTATTTTGGGGACTAACATATTGATCCAGTGCCCAGTGTCAGTTCCTGTTTGTTGCATGTTTTTTGTTTCGCAGAAAATCCATATCAAACGGAGTCCAAACGGGATAAAAACGGACGGAGATTTTTTTGGAATATATGTGATTTTTGGGAAGTGAAATCAACGCGACACGATGCTCGAGGGGCCCACGAGGCAGGGGGCGCGCCCCTGACCCTCGTGGCCACCCCGTAAGGCGGTTGATGCCCTTCTTTCGCCGCAAGAAAACTAATATCCGGATAGAGATCGTGTCACAATTTCAGCCCAATCGGAGTTATGGATCTCCGAGAATATAAGAAACGGTGAAAGGGCAGAATCTGAGAATGCAGAAACAGAGAGACATAGAGAGACAGATCCAATCTCGGAGGGGCTCTCGCCCCTCCCATGCCATGGAGGCCATGGACCATAGGGAAAACCCTTCTCCTATCTAGGGAGGAGGTCAAGGAAGAAGAAGAAGGAGGGGGGCTCTCTCCCCCTCGCTTCCAGTGGCACCGGAGTGCCACCAGGGGCCATCATCATCACCGCAATCTTCACCAACAACTTCACCGCCATCATCACCAACTCTTCCCCCCTCCATCCAGCGGTGTAACCTCTATTTTACCTGCTGTAATCTCTACTTAAACATGGTGCTTAACGCTATATATTATTTCCCAATGATGTATGGCTATCCTATGATGTTTGAGTAGATCCGTTTTGTCCTATGGGCTATTTGATGATCAAGATTGATTTGAGTTGCATGTTTTATTATTGGTGTTGTCCTATGGTGCTCTCCATGTCGCGCAAGCGTGAGGGATCCCCGCTGTAGGGTGTTGCAATACGTTCATGATTCGCTTATAGTGGGTTGCGTGAGTGACTGAAACACAAACCCGAGTAAGGGGGTTGTTGCGTATGGGAAAAAGAGGACTTGATGCTTTAATGCTATGGTTGGGTTTTACCTTAATGATCTTTAGTAGTTGCGGATGCTTGCTAGAGTTCCAATCATAAGTGCATATGATCCAAGTAGGGAAAGTATGTTAGCTTATGCCTCTCCCTCAAATAAAATTGCAATAATGATTACCGGTCTAGTTATCTATTGCCTAGGGACAAATAACTTTCTCGTAACAACAAGCTCTCTACTAAAACTAATTTAGTGTGTCTTTATCTAAACAGCCCCTAGCTTTTATTTACGTGCTCTTTACTTTCTTGCAAACCTATCCAAAAACACCTACAAAGTACTTCTAGTTTCATACTTGTTCTAGGTAAAGCGAACGTCAAGCGTGCGTAGAGTTGTATCGGTGGTCGGTAGAACTTGAGGGAATATTTGTTCTACTTTTAGCTCCTCGTTGGGTTCGACCCTCTTACTTATCGAAAACTGTTGCGATCCCCTATACTTGTGGGTTATCAAGACCTTTTTCTGGCGCCGTTGCTGGGGAGCAATAGCGTGGGTGAATATTCTCGTGTGTGCTTGTTTGCTTTATCACTAAGTAATTTTTATTTGCTGTTCTTAGTTGCTCTTAATCTTTAGTTATGGATATGGAACACGAAATACCAAAAAAATTAGGTGTACTTTCTGCTCATGGAGATGGGGAACCTCCTAAAACCCTCGATGCTGGTTATGTGAAAGATATTATGTACTACTTTAATAATCCTGAGAAAACCCCATTCAATTATGTAATGGGAGTAACGTTGGATCAACGTGAATACTTTAGAGATTACCGCTTGACACAAAAAGGGAAACTATATATTATGGGATCAAATTCATATATTGAAGTGGTATGCTAGGCAACTATGCTTGAGATATGATTATACTTGTTGCTCTAGGATGAAGGCTCCACACCTTCCCTTTTCATGTGAATTTAATGATAATAAAACCTTAGCTTCTTATGCTAATGGTATATATGATTAATATGATGTGGAACAAATAGAAGAATTTGTTGCTTTTATGGGTGCTTACGAAATTGAATTTATGTTTAAAGAGTTTGGAGACTTTGATGATTCGGTTTATAGACCTGAAAATTTAGCTATCCTTAAATATTGTTATGAGAATTATGAATACAATTACGATATTAATGCACTTATTGAGAAAGTCTCCGTTGTCCAAGAAGAGACTAATATTTTGCAGGAGTCTATGGAAGAAGAAATTGATGAAACTGTGAGCTCATTGGATGAAAAAGATGAGGAGGAGAGCGAAGAACAAAAGGAGGAAGAGCGAATTGATCACCCATGCCCACCTTCTAATGAGAGTAACTCTTCAACTCATACATTGTTTAATTTCCCTTCATTCTTACCGAAGGATGATTGCTATGATGACTGTTATGATCCCGTTGATTCTTTTGAAATATCCCTTTTTGATGATGCTTGCTATGCTTGTGGCCAAGATGCCAATATGAATTATGCTTATGGAGATGAACTTGCTATAGTTCCTTATGTTAAACATGAAATTGTTGCTATTTCACCCACACAAGATAGTCCTATTATCTTTTTGAACTCTCCAAACTACACTATATCGGAGAAGTTTGTGCTTATTAAGGATTATATTGATGGATTGCCTTTTACTACTACACATGATGATTTTGATAGATATAATATGCATGTGCTTGCTGCTCCTACTTGCAATTATTATGAGAGAGGAACTATATCTCCACCTCTTTATGTTTCCAATACAACAAAATTGCAAGAAACTGTTTATACTATGCATTGGCCTTTACTATGTGTGCTTGAATTGTTCTTTTATGACATGCCGATGTATAGGAAGAGAGTTAGACTTCGTCATTACATTATATATGTTACTTTTTGCTCACTACTAAATTATAAATCATTGTTAATTAAAATTGGCTTTGATATACCTTGGGATCTGGGCGGATTCATTACTTGAGCACTATATGCCTAGCTTAATGGCTTTAAAGAAAGCACTGACAGGGAGACAACCCGGAAGTTTTAGAGAGTCATTTATTTCTGTTGAGTGCTTTTATATAGTTTAAAAACAACAAAAATAAAGAGGGGAACCCAAATTTTTTTCAAAAAGGAAAGTGAAAGTGAGAAAGACAAGCATTGTTGAAGTGGGAGAGCTCCTTGAACTTTGTTCATGCTCACTGAAACTTTGTGAATCTTGATCACAGAAACTTTTCAACAAAAATAATTATCCCCTTGTATAATTCCATTGTATTATAAAAATAATGTGCCAAGGTTTGCCTTTAGGATGTTCACATTTGCTTGATGGTCTGCACGGTGCAGGACAGAAACTTTGGCTGTAGTGCGCGATTTTACGTTTTTAGCTGGAACGTCAAATGGTTCTGATTCTTTTTGCACTCTCTTTCTATACAAATTTTTTTTGTTTTCTAATTTTGGCAGAATTTTTCAAGTATCAGAAGTATGGTGAATATTCAGATTATTACAGACTGTTCTTTTTTAGACAGATTCTGTTTTTGATGCATAGTTTGCTTGTTTTGATGAAACTATCGATTTATATCAGTGGATTAAGCAATGAAAAAGTTATATTACAGTAGACACAATGCAAAAACAAAATTGAATTGGTTTGCAACAGTACTTAGAGTAGTGATTTGCTTTATTATACTAACGGATCTTACCGAGTTTTCTGTTGAAGTTTTGTGTGGATGAAGTGTTCAATGATCGAGAAGGTCTCGATGTGAGAAGAAGGAGGAGAGGCAAGAGCTCAAGCTTGGGGATGCCCGAGGAACCCCAAGTAAATATTCAAGGAGACTCAATCCTCTAAGCTTGGGGATGCCCCAGAAGGCATCCCCTCTTTCTTCAACAAGTATCGGTATGTTTTCGGATTCGTTTCTTTCATGTGATATGTGCAAATCTTGGAGCGTCTTTTGCATTCACTTTTCATTTTTATTTTATGCACCATGCTGGTATGAGATAGTCCTTGGTTGATTTATAGAATTCTCTATGCACTTCACTTATATCTTTTGAGTATGGCTTTATAGAATGCTTCATGTGCTTCACTTATATCTATTGAAATTTGGATTGCATGTTTCTCTTTACATAGAAAACCGCCATTTGTAGAATTCTCTTTTGCTTCACTTATATTTGTTAGAGCACGCGCATATCTTTTGTAGAAAGAATTAAACTCTCTTGCTTCACTTATATCTATTTAGAGAGATGACAGGAATTGGTCATTCACATGGTTAGTCATAAAATCCTACATAAAACTTGTAGATCACTGAATATGATAAGTTTGATTCCTTGCAATAGTTTTGCGATATAAAGATGGTGATATTAGAGTCATGCTAGTGGGTAGTTGTGGATTAGTAGAAATACTTGTGTTGAGGTTTGTGATTCCCGTAGCATGCACGTATGGTGAACCGTTATGTGATGAAGTCGGAGCATGATTTATTTATTGATTGTCTTCCTTATGAGTGGCGGTCGGGGACAAGCGATGGTCTTTTCCTACCAATCTATCCCCCTAGGAGCATGCGCGTAGTACTTTGTTTCGATAACTAGTAGATTTTTGCAATAAGTATGTGAGTTCTTTATGACTAATGTTGAGTCCATGGATTATACGCACTCTCACCCTTCCACCATTGCTAGCCTCTCTAGTATCGCGCAACTTTCGCTGGTACCATAAACCCACCATATACCTTCCTCAAAATAGCCACCATACCTACCTATCATGGCATTTCCATAGCCATTCCGAGATATATTGCCATGCAACTTCCATCATCATCATATACATGACTTGAGCATTCATTGTCATATTGCTTTGCATGATCGTAAGATAGCTAGCATGATGTTTTCATGGCTTGTCCGTTTTTTGATGTCATTGCTACGCTAGATTGTTGCACATCCCGGTACACCGCCGGAGGCATTCATATAGAGTCATATCTTTGTTCTAGATATCGAGTTGTAATATTGAGTTGTAAGTAAATAAAAGTGTGATGGTCATCATTATTAGAGCATTGCCCTAGTGAGGAAAGGATGATGGAGACTATGATTCCCCCACAAGTCGGGATGAGACTCCGGACTTTAAAAATAAATAAAAGAGGCCAAAGAAGCCCAAATAGAAAAAGAGGCCAAAGAAGCCCACCAAAAATGAGAGAAAAAAAGAGAAGGGGCAATGTTACTATCCTTTTACCACACTTGTGCTTCAAAGTAGCACCATGTTCTTCATATAGAGAGTCTCTTGAGTTATCACTTTCATATACTAGTGGGAATTTTCATTATAGAACTTGGCTTGTATATTCCGATGATGGGCTTCCTCAAACGCCTGAGGTCTTCATGAGCAAGCAAGTTGGATGCACACCCACTTAGTTTCAGTTTGAGCTTTCATACACTTATAGCTCTAGTGCATCTGTTGCATGGCAATCCCTACTCACTCACATTGATATCTATTTATGGGCATCTCTATAGCCCGTTGATACGCCTAGTTGATGTGAGACTATCTTGTCCTTTTGTCTCCTCCACAACCACCATTCTATTCCACCTATAGTGCTATGTCCATGGCTCACGCTCATGTATTGCGTGAAAGTTGAAAAGGTTTGAGAACGTCAAAAGTATGAAACAATTGCTTGGATTGTCATCGGGGTTGTGCATGATTTGAATATTTTGTGTGGTGAAGATGGAGCATAGCCAGACTATATGATTTTGTAGGAATAACTTTCTTTGGTCATGTTATTTTGAAAAAACATGATTGCTTTATTAGTAGGCTTGAAGTATTATTGTTTTTATGTCAAATGATAGACTATTGCTTTGAATCACTCGTGTCTTAATATTCATGCCATGATTAGACATATGCTCAAGATTATGCTAGGTAGCATTCCACATCAAAAATTATCTTTTTCATCATTTACCTACTCGAGGACGAGCAAAAATTAAGGTTGGGGGTGCTGATACGTCTTCGTCGTATCTACAATTTTTGATTGTTCCATGCCAATATTATTCAACTTTCATATACTTTTTGGCAACTTTTTATCCTATTTTTGGGACTAACATATTGATCCAGTGCCCAGTGTCAGTTCCTGTTTGTTGCATGTTTTTTGTTTCGTAGAAAATCCATATCAAACGGAGTCCAAACGGGATAAAAACGGACGGAGATTTTTTTTTGGAATATATGTGATTTTTGGGAAGTGAAATCAACGCGAGACGATGCTCGAGGGGCCCACGAGGCAGGCACTACTAGGAAAAGGGTTATAGATAGGATTGACACTAATGGCGCACCAGGGAAGTAGTGCGCCACTACTATATACTAATGGCGCACCAGTTGGTGATGCGCCATTAGTGTGGAAGACACTAATGGCGTACCAGAAAACTGGTGCGCCACTAGTGATAATTTTTTTTCATTTTTACATACATACTAATGGCGCATCCTACCTCTGGTGCGCCATTACTAGTTCTAACTAGTAATGGCGCACCAGACATGGAGTGCGCCAGTACTGAATTTTTTTTATTCTTTTTTTTTGCAAAACTACTAATGGCGCACCGCCTCACAGTGCGCCATTACTAGTTTAAACTACTAATGGCGCATCCTGTAGAAGTGCGCCATTAGTATATATTTTGATATCATGAATATTTTTAAATATCATGGGCACTTTTTGATATCATGAATACTTTTAAATTTCATGGACACTTTTTGAATTCATGAATATTTTTTCAAATTTGATGATATTTTTTCATACTCAATATGATAAAATATTGAATATTCATGAGGACACTCGATCTCGATCCCCCTCCATCTCGATCTCGATTCCCCCTCCATCTCGATCTCGATCCCACCCGCGCCTCCTCTCCCCTCTTCATTTTTTTAAAAATAATAATAATAAAGTGTAGACTACAATTGTTGTTAAACAACAATTATTACTGTTTTTATAAAAAAATATTACTGTTTCATATTCATTTTCATTTTCTAAAAAAATATTACATGCAACAAAAAAAATTACTTATGGCGCACCTCTGGCTGGTGCGCCATTGCTATATATAAAAAAAAGATTACTAATGGCGCACCTCTGCCCGGTGCGCCATTGCTATGTAAAAAAAAGATTACTAATGGCGCACCGACCGCTGGTGCGCCATTAGTAAGATTCCTCCTAGCTAATTCCCTCCCTCTCGCCAGATCCCCTTCATCCCTCTCCCTCGCCCCCTAGCTAATTCCCCCCGCTGCCCCGACCCACGCCGCCGCCGACGACCCCCCGCACCCTCCCCCGCTCCACCACCGCCGACGACCCACCGCACCCTCCCCCGCTCCACCGCCGCCGCCGATTCCCCGCACCCTCCCCCGCTCCACCGCCGCCGCCGACCCCCTGCACACCCTCCCCCGGCCCGCTCCACCGCGGCCGCCGACACCCCGCACCCTCCCCCGCTTTTTGATAATATTTTCAAATGACGAATTTGATGATATTTTCAAATAACAAATTTGATGATATTTTCAATTAAAAATAAAAACAAATTTGATGATATTAAAAAAACAAATTTGATGATATATTTTGTTCTAGTCCTCATGAAAATAACAAATTTGATAAAAAAACAAATTATTAGATGCAACAAGAAATAATGAAAAAAAAAGAAGTTACTAATGGCGCACCAGAGGAGGGTGCGCCATTGCTATCAGAAAAAAAAAGTTACTAATGGCGCACCAGAGAATGGTGCGCCATTGCTATGAGTGTTTTTATGGCGCACCCCTCGACGGTGCGCCATTACTAACATTCCCCCCTCTATAGCTGGATACCCGGCCCTTCGCCCGATACCTCCTTCCCTCTCCCTCGCCAGATCCCCTTCCATCCATCGCCACACCCGCTCCGGCTCCCCCGCGCCGCCGCCCCCGCGCCCCCCGACCCACGAAGCACGTGGCCGCCGGCCTCCCCACGACCAACCGAGGCGCCCAGGAGGACCGCCGTCGTCTTGCTCTTCGACTACGAGGACCCAGACGAGCTCGGACGCCCTCGAGCCACCCCTTCGACGCCGCCGCTGACCCCGACCCCTCCGGCGACTGGCCACGCCCGCCCAGGTACCTCTCCTCCTTCCTCCCTCTCCACCCTTCCTCCCCATTCCCTCCCTCCCTAGTTCTTCTTGCTATATGGATCAGAACATATGGAGCATTACTATTGCTATATGGAGCATTACTATTGTTCTTCTCTGAACCATTACCATTCCCTCCCTCCCTAGTTCTTCCTCCCCATTAATTTGCAGGATCAGAACAAGTTTGTAACAGGATGCTCTACAATGTTGATTAGGTGCATTACTATTGCTATATGGAGCAGCAATTTACTATTGCTATATGCTCTAGTTTGTATCAATGTGATTGTAGTTTTTCTTGTCATCAAGTTTAGTTGATGTTTATTTAAATATAGCTTATATGATCAGCCACTCTATGTATGATTGTGGCTTGAAGGTTCTGGAAGAACGTTTTTCCTTCAAATTCTATCTGGTGGCATTGTCCTAGACTCCCTAGTTGTGTTGTTAATTGTGCTTCTATTAAAAGAATTGGGAGTTACTCACTGTACTAGAACTCTGTAGGTTGAATTTTGGTTAACTAATACTGACGTTATGAGAATGTAAGCACCTATTATTGCTACTGATATCATTGGCTCATTGCTGCCTTTGTGCAATGCAGAACTGTTAAGAGTGATTTGGAGGATTCAAGATTCTGTGAAGCTCTTTTGACATTTAAAACTCAAAACTGAAGGTACTTAATAAACTCAAAAGCATTGATGATAACTCTTGTTGCCTAGAAATAGAGGTAGTTTACATATTGCATTGCTGGTGTTTGTTTATGTTCAGAGTTTAAGCATGTGTAGTGTAGTGTAGTGTAGTGAGCTTGTTCTAGTGTAGTGAGGTCTGAACCATTGCACGATGTAGTGTAGTGTAGTGAGCTCTGAACCATGTTTAGTGTTGAGTACTTCAAGTTTACTGAACCTATTCATTTTTGTGGACTTAGTGAACATGATAAGACAAGCCAGATGCTCTATTTTTAATTAACAGTAATCCATGATCAGCAACAGTTTCTTTCACTAATTTTCAGTTAACAGCAATCCATGATTTTTTTTCAGCTAAAACTATTCATGATTTTTTGTTGGGTGACCTATTAGATTTGGAATGGAAGCTCACATAAGTTGAGCTGATTTTTGTCCATATGAAAGCAGAGGACCATATGGTCTGTGGCCTTTTCATCCATATGAAAGTAGAGGCACATTGTGGTGCTAGTTTGCTGGGTTTTGTCTCCGACCATCGTGTCGTGATGATTTTGCAGGTACCCCGAGAGGCCCTTGAGTTTGCCGGAATGTCGATTAACTTCCGTTCCGGAAAGTTCGGGTACTCCATATGTCTTATTTTCAGCAAAGGTCATGCTGAAATTTTCCGTGAATTTTAGCATGACTTTGCTAAAAATCGGACATATGGGGTACTTGCTACTAATGCATGGGCCGGGGTATCTTAGTACTTAATTAAGTAGGATCAACTGCCCCGCCATTCTTGTTGCATTAAACCATAGGTGGCAATAGAGCCAAGTGATTAGGCCCAACTTAGAATTCTCGTTAGCATCGATAAACCCTAGATGATAAACCCAACATAGGTGGCAATAGAGCCAAGTGATTAGTGCCAAGTGATTAGGCCCAACCTAGGGTGCCTCGGCATCGATAAACCCTAAATGATGAAAACTTAACTTCGCTTCTATAGGGTGCCTCGGTGTCGATGAGAACCTAAATGATGTACGCTTAGGCTTTTAGGGTGCCTCGACGTCGACAAAACCTAAATGATGAAAGCTTAGGCTTTTAGGGTGCCTCGACGTTGACAAACCTTAAATGATAAAACCTTGGCTTTTAGGGTGCCTCGGTGTCGATAAGAACCTAAATGATGAAAGCTTAGGCTTTTAGGGTGCCTCAGCGTCGACAAACCCTAAATGATAAAAGCTTATCTTTTAGGATGCCTCGGTGTCGACAAACCCTAAATGATGTAGTTTTGAATTATGAACGTAGGATATGTCGTCATCATCGGACGACGAAAGGGACGATGAAAGTCTCCCGGCAGAGTGCGACTGGTGCCACGACGATCGAGGTCTGTGCGACATGCCTCTCCTGGACGATGATCGGCGCTTCAGCATTAAGCTCGAGGAGACCTTCGAAGTTGAAACGGTACACAATGACGACAAGTGTTATTTTCATAATTAAGCATGACTTCAACTATTTCAACGTGTAATTTTCATCTTTTACAATTCGAGTATAGCTTATCCCATGCCATGCAAGACGCTATGTCTTGGAGAGGATGGATTTTGAAGACCATGAAATTTCTGAAACAAAGAAAATTCACCTAAGGACTCATCACGATGTGGACTTTGAAGTAAATCTATATAATTCTGAGAGCGTAACCCATTTTGGTTGCAAAAATTGGGAAGCATTTTGCAAGATGTATGGTTTTGATGAGGGTATGCTTATCACCATGGATCTTGGTAATCCTGACATCAACCAAGACAATATGGACATTTGGGTCCTTGTTGATACGCCTCCAGTTCTACCGCTATGTGAGTTTCTCAAACATAGTTATTAGCTAATTTATATTGTTTATTTCAAAATAGTTGATAGCTTATTTCCATTGACAGCTTATTTTTATTGTTCAAAGAATGTGCGGGAGATGGTAGACAAAACCCACTACACCGATGGCTCCGAATTAACAACTTACAAGGAGAAAAATCATTTGGTCAGATTTTGTACTGACATTGAGAATTACAATATCTACAATCAAACTCCTCAACATTATGGTAAATACGTGCCACTAGTGCATGTGTTCAACTACGGTAACTACCATGGAGATACCCTGGTAAGATTTTTACTATTACGACATCCGTGCATCTTTTGCATACTTCTAAAACTAGTACATCATTGCTAACTATGAAGTTATTACTATGTTTTTCAACAGATAATCCCAGAGAATTGTGTGCCTCATATGATGTATCTGAAAGGTAGTGTTAATGTTTTGAACATACAGCCAGGTCGTCCTACAAATCTCAACTGTCCATACGAGATTTCTAAAAGAAGTGGAGACATGAAAATCAAAGGATGGAAAAAATGTATGGACAGTCGTAAGGAGCTTCTTGGAAGCAAAAGGAACCGAAGCGCAAGAATTGGAGACAGGATGATCTCCATTCTCCATAATGGAGAGTCAGGGTCTATATTGTTTTATGCTATTTTAGCTTAAATAGGGTATTTAGGTCCTGCCTAATACTGATGATCATGTGCTAAGAACAATTAAGTAGGGTTGGTTCAAAGACTATCAAGATGATGATCGTATGACTTGTTATGAATAACGAGTAGAAGTTGTATGATGATGATTAGTAGGACTTGTTAGGATTAGTATTACTTCTGACAAACTCGATACTCGCGGTCTCAAGACTTGTAATGTTTTATCTTTGTTCGGTCTTTTGAATTCGGAGACTAATATGATGAATTGTATTCATGAAGGAAATATGCCCTAGAGGCAATAATAAAGTTATTATTTATTTCCTTATATCATGATAAATGTTTATTATTCATGCTATAATTGTATTAACCGGAAACATAATACATGTGTGAATACATAGACAAACAAAGTGTCACTAGTATGCCTCTACTTGACTAGCTCGTTAATCAAAGATGGTTATGTTTCCTAACCATGGACAAAGAGTTGTTATTTGATTAACGGGATCACATCATTAGTTGAATGATCTGATTGACATGACCCATTCCATTAGCTTAGCACCCGATCGTTTAGTATGTTGCTATTACTTTCTTCATGACTTATACATGTTCCTATGACTATGAGATTATGCAACTCCCGTTTGTCGGAGGAACACTTTGTGTGCTACCAAACGTCACAACGTAACTAGGTGATTATAAAGGAGCTCTACAGGTGTCTCCAAAGGTACATGTTGGGTTGGCGTATTTCGAGATTAGGATTTGTCACTCCGATTGACGGAGAGGTATCTCTGGGCCCTCACGGTAATGCACATCACTTAAGCCTTGCAAGCATTGCAACCAATGAGTTAGTTGCGGGATGATGTATTACAGAATGAGTAAAGAGACTTGCCGGTAACGAGATTGAACTAGGTATTGGAATACCGACGATCGAATCTCGGGCAAGTAACATACCGATGACAAAGGGAACAACGTATGTTGTTATGCGGTCTGACCGATAAAGATCTTCGTAGAATATGTAGGATCTAATATGGGCATCCAGGTCATGTCTACATTGTTCTCGAACCCGTAGGGTCCGCACGCTTAAGGTTACGATGACATTTATATTATGAGTTTATGCATCTTGATGTACCGAAGTTTGTTCGGAGTCCCGGATGTGATCACGGACATGACGAGGAGTCTCGAAATGGTCGAGACATAAAGATTGATATATTGGAAGCCTATGTTTGGATATCGGAAGTGTTCCGGGTGAAATCGGGATTTTACCGGAGTATCGGGAGGTTACCGGAACCCCCCCGGGAGCTATATGGGCCATAGTGGGCCCTAGTGGAAAAGAGAAGAGGCAGCCCAACATGGGCCGCGCGCCCCTCCCCTCCCTTGGTCCGAATAGGACAAGGAGAGGGGGCCGGCCCCTCTCTCTCTTCTCCCCCCTCCGCGAATCCTATTCCAACTAGGATTGGGGGGGGGGGGGGGATCCTACTCCCAGAGGGAGTAGGACTCTCCTGGCGCGCCTCTCCTAGGCCGGCCGCACCCCCCCTTTAGTCCTTTATATACGGAGGCAGGGGCACCCCAGAGACACAAGTTGATCCACGTGATCTTATTCTTAGCCGTGTGCGGCGCCCCCAGTCACCATAGTCCTCGATAATATTGTAGTGGTGCTTAGGCGAAGCCCTGCGATAGTAGTACATCAAGATCGTCACCACGCCGTCGTGCTGACGGAACTCTTCCCCGACACTTTGCTGGATCGGAGTCTGGGGATCGTCATCGAGCTGAATGTGTGCTAAAACTCGGAGGTGCCGTAGTTTTGGTGCTTGATCGGTCGGGCCGTGAAGACGTACGACTACATCAACCAAACGCTTCCGTTGTCGATCTACCAAGGGTACGTAGATCACACTCTCCCCTCGTTGCTATGCATCACCATGATCTTGCGTGTGCGTAGGAATTTTTTTGAAATTACTACGTTCCCCAACAGTGGCATCCGAGCCTAGGTTTTATATGTTGATGTTATATGCACGAGTAGAAGACAAGTGAGTTGTGGGCGATATAAGTCATACTGCTTACCAGCATGTCATACTTTGGTTCGGCGGTATTGTTGGACGAAGCGGCCCGGACCGACATTACGCGTACGCTTACGCGAGACCGGTTCTCCCGACGTGCTTTGCACATAGGTGGCTTGCGGGTGACAGTTTCTCCAACTTTAGTTGAATCGAGTGTGGCTACGCCCGGTCCTTGCGAAGGTTAAAACAGCACCAACTTGACAAACTATCGTTGTGGTTTTGATGCGTAGGTAAGATTGGTTCTTGCTTAAGCCCGTAGCAGCCACGTAAAACTTGCAACAACAAAGTAGAGGACGTCTAACTTGTTTTTGCAGGGCATGTTGTGATGTGATATGGTCAAAACGTGATGAGATATAAGTTGTTGTATGAGATGATCATGTTTTGTTAAAGTTATCGGCAACTGGCAAAAGCCTTATGGTTGTCTCTTTATTGCATAAGATGCAAGCGCCAAATAATTGCTTTACTTTATCGCTATGCGATAGCAATAGTTGCAAGAGCAATAGTTGGCGAGACGACCGTGTGACGACACATTGATATAGATCAAGATGATGGAGATCATGGTGTCATGCCGGTGACGATAGAGATCATGAAAGTACTTTGGAGATGGAGATCAAAGGCGCAAGATGATGATGGCCATATCATGTCACATATTTTGATTGCATATGATGTTTATCTTTTATACATCTTATTTTGCTTAGTTTGACGGTAGCATTTTAAGATGATCTCTCACTAATTATCAAGAAGTGTTCTCCCTGAGTATGCACCGTTGCGAAAGTTCTTCGTGCTGAGACACCACGTGATGATCGGGTGTGATAGGCTCTACGTTCAAATACAATGGGTGCAAAACAGTTGCACACGCGGAATACTCAGGTTATACTTGATGAGCCAAGCATATACAGATATGGCCTCGGAACACGGAGACCGAAAGGTCGAGCGTGAATCATATAGTAGATATGATCAACATAGTGATGTTCACCAATGAAACTACTCCATCTCACGTGATGATCGGACATGGTTTAGTTGATTTGGATCACGTGATCACTTAGAGGATTAGAGGGATGTCTGTCTAAGTGGGAGTTCTTAAGTAATATGATTAATTAAACTTAAATTTATCATGAACTTAGTCCTGGTAGTATTTTGCAAATCATGTTGTAGATCAATAGCTCGCGTTGTTGCTTCCCTGTGTTTATTTTGATATGTTCCTAGAGAAAATTGTGTTGAAAGATGTTAGTAGCAAAGATGCGGATTGGATCCATGATCTGAGGTTTATCCTCATTGCTGCACAGAAGAATTATGTCCTTGATGCACCGCTAGGTGACAGACCTATTACAGGAGCAGATGCAGACGTTATGAACATTTGGCTAGCTCAATATGATGACTACTTGATAGTTTAGTGCACCATGCTTAACGACTTAGAATCGGGACTTCAAAGACGTTTTGAACGTCATGGACCATATGAGATGTTCCTGGAGTTGAAGTTAATATTTCAAGCAAATACCCGAGTTGAGAGATATGAAGTCTCCAACAAGTTCTATAGCTAAAAGATGGATGAGAATCGCTCAACTAGTGAGCATGTGCTCAGATTGTCTGAGTACTACAATCGCTTGAATCAAGTGGGAGTTAATCTTCCAGATAAAATAGTGATTGACAGAATTCTCTAGTCACCATCACCAAGTTAGTAGAACTTCGTGATGAACTATAATATGCAAGGGATAACGGAAACGATTCCCAAGCTCTTCGTAATGCTGAAATTGACGAAGGTAGAAATCGAGAAAAACATCAAGTGTTGATGGTAGACAAGACCACTAGTTTCAAGAAAAGGGCAGAGGGAAGAAGGGGAACTTCAAGAAGAACAGCAAGCAAGTTGCTGCTCAAGTGAAGAAGCCCAAGTCTGATCCTAAGCCTGAGACTAAGTGCTTCTACTGCAAAGGGACTGGTCACTGGAAGCGGAACTACCCCAAGTGATTGGCAGATAAGAAGGATGGCAAAGTGAACATAAGTATATTTGATATACATGTTATTGATGTGTACTTTACTAGTGTTTATAGCAACCCCTTAGTATTTGATACTAGTTCAGTTGCTAAGACTAGTAACTCGAAACGGGAGTTGCAGAATAAACAGAGACTAGTTAAGGGTGAAGTGACGATGTGTGTTGGAAGTGGTTCCAAGATTGATATGATCATCATCACACACTCCCCTATACTTTCGGGATTAGTGTTGAACCTAAATAAGTGTTATTTGGTGTTTACGTTGAGCATGAATATGATTTGATCATGTTTATTGTAATACGGTTATTCATTTAAGTAAGAGAATAAATTGTTGTTCTGTTTACATGAATAAAACCGTATATGGTTACACACCCAATGAAAATAGTTCGTTGGATCTCGATCATAGTGATACACATAATCATAATATTGAAACCAAAAGATGCAAAGTTAATAATGATAGTGCAACTTATTTGTAGCACTGCCGTTTAGGTCATATTGGTGTAAAGCGCATGAAGAAACTCCATGCTGATGGGATTTTGGAATCACTTGATGCTTGCGAACCATGCCTTATGGGCAAGATGACTAAAATGCCGTTCTCCGAAACAATGAAGCAAGCAACAGATTTGTTGGAAATCATACATACTGATGTATGTGGTCCGATGAATATTAAGGCTTGCAGCAGGTATCATTATTTTCTGACCTTCACAGATGATTTGAGCAGATATGGGGATATCTACTTGATGAAACATAAGTCTGAAACATTTGAACAGTTCAAAGAATTTCAGAATGAAGTGGAAAATCATCGTGACAAGAAAATAGAAGTTTCTACAATATGATCGCAGAGGTAAAATATTTGAGTTACGAGTTTGGTCTTCAATTAAAACAATGTGGAATAGTTTCACAAACTCATGCCACCTGGAACACCACAGCATAATGGTGTGTCCGAATGTCATAACCGTACTTTATTAGATATGGTGCGATCTATGATGTCTCTTACCGATCTACCACTATCGTTTTGGGGTTATGCATTAGAGACAGCTGCATTCACGTTAAATAGGGCACCATCTAAGTCTGTTGAGACGACACAATATGAACTGTGGTTTGGCAAGAAACCAAAGTTGTCGTTTCTTAAAGTTTGGGGTTGTGATGCTTATATGAAAAAGTTTCATCCTAATAAGCTCAAACCCAAATCGGAGAAATATGTCTTGATAGGATACCCAAAGGAGACTGTTGGGTACACCTTCTATCACAAATCCGAAGGCAAGACTTTTGTTGCTAAATTCGGAGTTTTTCTAGAGAAGGAGTTTCTCTCGAAAGAAGTGAGTGGGAGGAAAGTAGAACTTGATGAGGTAACTATACCTGCTCCCTTATTGGGAAGTAGTTCATCACAGAAATATGTTCCTGTGACTACTACACCAATTAGTGAGGAAGCTAATGATGATGATCATGTAACTTCAGATCAAGTTACTACCAAATCTCGTAGGTAAACCAGAGTGAGATCCGCACCAGAGTGGTAAGGTAATCCTGTTCTGGAAGTCATGTTACTAGACCATGACGAACTTGCGAACTATGAGGAAGCGATGATGAGCCCAGATTCCGCGAAATGGTTTGAGGCCATGAAATCTGAGATATGATCCATGTATGAGAACAAAGTATGGACTTTGATGGATTTTCCCGATGATCGCAAGCCATAGAAAATAAATGGATCTTCAAGAGGAAGACGGACGCTGATAGTAGTGTTACTATCTACAAAGCTAGAATTGTCGCAAAAGGTTTTCGACAAGTTTAAGGTGTTGACTACGATGAGATTTTCTCACTCGTATCTATGCTTAAGTCTGTCCGAATCATGTTAGCAATTGCCGCATTTTATGAAATCTGGCAAATGGATAAACAAAACTGCATCCCTTAATGGATTTACTAAAGAAGAGTTGTATACGATGCAACTAGAAGGTTTTGTCGATCCTAAAGGTGTTAACTAAATATGCAAGCTCCAGCGATCCATCTATGGACTGGTGCAAGAATCTCGGAGTTGGAATATACGCTTTGATAAGTTGATCAAAGCATATAGTTTTATACAGACTTGCGGTGAAGCCTGTATTTACAAGAAAGTGAGTGGGAGCACTACATCATTTCTGATAAGTATATGTGTATGACATATTGTTGATCGGAAATAATGTAGAATTATTCTGCAAAGCATAAAGGAGTGTTTGAAAGGAGTTTTTCAAAGAAAGACCTCGGTAAAGCTGCTTACATATTGAGTATCAAGATCTATAGAGATAGATCAAGACGCTTGATAAGTTTTTCAATGAGTACATACCTTGACAAGATTTTGAAGTAGTTCAAAATGGAACAGTCAAAGAAAAAGTTTCTTGCCTGTGTTACAAGGTGTGAAGTTGAGTAAGACTCAAAGCCCGACCACGGCAGAAGATAGAAAGAGAATGAAAGTCATTCCCTATGCCTCAGTCATAGGTTCTATAAAGTATGCCATGTTGTGTACCAGATCTATTGTATACCATACACTGTGTTAAGAGAGGGAGTACAATAGTGATCTGAGAGTAGATCAATGGACAGCGGTCAAAATTATCCTTACTGGAATAAGGATATGTTTCTCGATTACGGAGGTGACAAAAGGTTCGTCGTAAAGGGTTACGTCGATGCAAGCTTTGACACTGATCCGGATGACTCTAAGTCTCAATCTGGATACATATTGAAAGTGGGAGAAATTATCTAGAGTAGCTCCATGCAGAGCATTGTTGACATAGAAATTTGCAAAATACATGCGGATCTGAATGTGGCAGACCCGTTGACTAAACTTCTCTCACAAGCAAAACATGATCACTTTTTGGGTCTTAATCACATAGCGATGTGAACTAGATTATTGAATCTAGTAAACCCTTTGGGTGTTAGTCACATGGAGATGTTAACCAATCACATAAAGATGTGAACTATTGATGTTAAATCACATGGCGATGTGATCTAGATTATTGACTCTAGTGCAAGTGGGAGACTGAAGGAAATATGCCCTAGAGGCAATAATAAAGTTATTATTTATTTCCTTATATCATGATAAATGTTTATTATTCATGCTAGAATTGTATTAACTGGAAACATAATACATGTGAATACATAGACAAACAGAGTGTCACTAGTATGCCTCTACTTGACTAGCTCGTTAATCAAAGATGGTTATGTTTCCTAACCATGGACAAAGAGTTGTTATTTGATTAACGGGATCACATCATTAGTTGAATGATCTGATTGACATGACCCATTCCATTAGCTTAGCACCCGATCGTTTAGTATGTTGCTATTGCTTTCTTCATGACTTATACATGTTCCTATGACTATGAGATTATGCAACTCCCGTTTGTCGGAGGAACACTTTGTGTGCTACCAAACGTCACAACGTAACTGGGTGATTATAAAGGAGCTCTATAGGTGTCTCCAAAGGTACATGTTGGGTTGGCGTATTTCGAGATTAGGATTTGTCACTCCGATTGTCGGAGAGGTATCTCTGGGCCCTCTCGATAATGCACATCACTTAAGCCTTGCAAGCATTGCAACTAATGAGTTAGTTGCAGGATGATGTATTACAGAACGAGTAAAGAGACTTGCCGGTAACGAGATTGAACTAGGTATTGGAATACCGACGATCGAATCTCGGGCAAGTAACATACCGATGACAAAGGGAACAACGTATGTTGTTATGCGGTCTGACCGATAAAGATCTTCGTAGAATATGTAGGAGCCAATATGGGCATCCAGGTCCTGCTATTGGTTATTGACCGGAGACATGTCTCGGTCATGTCTACATTGTTCTCGAACCCGTAGGGTCCGCACGCTTAAGGTTACGATGACAGTTATATTATGAGTTTATGCATTTTGATGTACCGAAGTTTGTTCGGAGTCCCGGATGTGATCACGGACATGACGAGGAGTCTCTAAATGGTCGAGACATAAAGATTGATATATTGGAAGCCTATGTTTGGATATCGGAAGTGTTCCGGGTGAAATCGGGATTTTACCGGAGTACCGGGAGGTTACCGGAACCCCCCCGGGAGCTATATGGGCCATAGTGGGCCCTAGTGGAAAAGAGAAGAGGCAGCCCAACATGGGCCGCGCGCCCCTCCCCTCCCTTGGTCCGAATAGGACAAGGAGAGGGGGCCGGCCCCTCTCTCTCTTCTCCCCCCTCCGCGAATCCTATTCCAACTAGGATTGGGGGGGGGGGGGGGGGGGAATCCTACTCCCAGAGGGAGTAGGACTCTCCTGGCGTGCCTCTCCTAGGCCGGCCGCACCCCCCCCCCTTTAGTCCTTTATATACGGAGGCAAGGGCACCCCAGAGACACAAGTTGATCCACGTGATCTTATTCTTAGCCGTGTGCGGCGCCCCCAGCCACCATAGTCCTCGATAATATTGTAGTGGTGCTTAGGCGAAGCCCTGCGACAGTAGTACATCAAGATCGTCACCACGCCGTCGTGCTGACGGAACTCTTCCCCGACACTTTGCTGGATCGGAGTCCAGGGATCGTCATCGAGCTGAACATGTGCTAAAACTCGGAGGTGCCGTAGTTTCGGTGCTTGATCGGTCGGGCCGTGAAGACGTACGACTACATCAACCAAATGCTTCCGTTGTCGATCTACCAAGGGTACGTAGATCACACTCTCCCCTCGTTGCTATGCATCACCATGATCTTGCGTGTGCGTAGGAAATTTTTTGAAATTACTACGTTCCCCAACAATTCGGAGACTAATCTTCTATTGTATTCGATGAATCTGCTATTGCTGTGTGCTACTGTCTATATTCTGTCAAATAATATATTTTGTAACATGTGCAAAAATCAGAAAAGTAAAAAAAACCTAATATTCATACTAATGGCGCATCACTACAGAGTGCGCCATTAGTATGCCAAGTATACTAATGGCGCATCCATCTGCAGTGCGCCATTAGTGTGCCAAAGCACATGGTTAAATATGGCCCCTGGGAGGCACACTAATGGCGTATGGTGTTCTATACTAATGGTGCACTGGATGGTGCGCCATTAGTATACCAGATACTAATGGCGCACCAGTGGTGCGCCATTAGTAAAAATTACTAGTGGCGTGCTACTAATGGCGCACCGGTGATGCGCCATTAGTAGGCAAAACCGGTGCGCCATTAGTAGGCCTTTTCCTAGTAGTGAGGGGGGCACCCCTGACCCTCGTGGCCACCCCGTAAGGCAGTTGATGACCTTCTTTCGCCACAAGAAAGCTAATATCCGGATAGAGATCGTGTCAAAATTTCAGCCTAATCGAAGTTACGGATCTTCGGGAATATAAGAAACAATGAAAGGGCAGAATCTGAGAACGCAGAAACAAAGAGAGACAGAGAGACAGATCCAATCTCGAAGGGGCTCTCGCCCCTCCCACGCCATGGAGGCCATGGACCAGAGGGGAAACCCTTCTCCTATCTAGGGAGGAGGTCAAGGAAGAAGAAGAAGGAGGGGGGCTCTCTCCCCCTCGCTTCCGGTGGCACCGGAGTGCCACCGGGGGCCATCATCATCACCGCAATCTTCACCAACAACTTCACCGCCATCATCACCAACTCTTCCCCCCTCTATGCAGCGGTGTAACCTCTCTTTTACCCGCTGTAATCTCGACTTAAACATGGTGCTCAACGCTATATATTATTTCCCAATGATGTATGGCTATCCTATGATGTTTGAGTAGATCCGTTTTGTCCTATGGGCTATTTGATGATCAAGATTGATTTTAGTTGCATGTTTTATTATTGGTGCTGTCCTATGGTGCTCTCCGTGTCGCGCAAGCGTGAGGGATCCCCGCTGTAGGGTGTTGCAATACGTTCATGATTCGCTTATGGTGGGTTGCGTGAGTGACTGAAACACAAACCCGAGTAAGGGGGCGATGTCTACTACACAACCTTCTTCTTGTAGACGTTGATGGGCCTCCAAGTGCAGAGGTTTGTAGGACAGTAGCAAATTTCCCTCAAGTGGATGACCTAAGGTTTATCAATCCGTAGGAGGCGTAGGATGAAGATGGTCTCTCTCAAGCAACCCTGCAACCAAATAACAGAGAGTCTCTTGTGTCCCCCAACACACCCAATACAATGGTAAGTTGTATAGGTGCACTAGTTCGGCGAAGAGATGGTGATACAAGTGCAATATGGATAGTAGATAATAGTTTTTGTAATCTTAAAATATAAAAACAGCAAGGTAACTAATGGTAAAAGTGAGCATAAACTGTATTGCAATAATAGGAGACAAGGCCTAGGGTTCATACTTTCACTAGTGCAAGTTCTCTCAACAATAATAACATAATTGGATCACATAACTATCCCTCAACATGCAACAAAGAGTCACTCCAAAGTCGCTAATAGCGGAGAACAAACGAAGAGATTATGGTAGGGTACGGAACCACCTCAAAGTTATTCTTTCCAATTAATCCGTTGGGCTATTCCTATAAGTGTCACAAACAACCATAGAGTTCGTAGTGGAATAACACCTTAAGACACAAATCAACCAAAACCCTAATGTCACCTAGATACTCCAATGTCACCTCAAGTATCCGTGGGTATGATTATACGATATGCATCACACAATCTCAGATTCATCTATTCAACCAACACATAGAACCTCAAAGAGTGCCCCAAAGTTTCAACCGAAGAATCAAGACGAAAACGTGTGCCAACCTCTATGCATAAGTTCATGGGCGGAACCCGCAAGTTGATCACCAAAACATACATCAAGTGAATCACGTGATATCCCATTGTCACCATAGATACGCACGGCAATACATACATCAAGTGTTCTCAAATCATTAAAGACTCAATTCGATAAGATAACTTCAAAGGGAAAACTCAATCCATTACAAGAGAGTAGAGGGGGAGAAGAAACATAAGATCCAACTATAATAGCAAAGCTCGCGATACATCAAGATCGTATCACCTCAAGAACACGAGAGAAATAGATCAAACACATAGCTACTGGTACATACCCTCAGCCCCGAGGGTGAACTACTCCCTCCTCGTCATGGAGAGCGCCGGGATGATGAAGATGGCCACCGGTGAGGGTTCCCCTCGCCGGCAGGGTGCCGGAACAGGGTCCCAAGAGGTTTTTGGTGGCTACAGAGACTTGCGGCGGCGGAACTCCCGATCTATTCTGTTCCCCAAAGTTTTTAGGGTATATGGATATATATAGGAAGAAGAAGTATGTCAGGGGAGCCATGAGGGGCCCACGAGGGTGGAGGGCGCGCCCGCTACCTCGTGGCTCCCTCGTTTCTTTCCTGACGTGCACTCCAAGTCTATCGGGTAGCTTTCCTTCCAAAAATAACTTCTCCAGAAGGTTTCTTTCCGTTTCGACTCCGTTTGATATTCCTTTTCTTCGAAACACTAAAACAAGGGAATAAACAGGAACTTGCACTGGGCTCTGGGTCAATAGGTTAGTCCCAAAAATAATATAAAAGTGGATAATAAAGCCCAATAATGTCCAAAACAGAAGATAATATAGCATGGAGCAATCAAAAATTATAGATATGTTGGAGACGTATCATCATCCCCAAGCTTCATTTCAATGTAATTCTTCTTAATTGTGGTATGAATATTTAGATCCGGAAGATTCAAGATAAAATTTCATATTGACATAAAAATAATAATACTTCAAGCATACTAACTAAGCAATTATGTCCTCTCAAAATAACATGACCAAAGAAAGTTCATCCCTACAAAATCATATAGTTTAGTCATGCTCCATTTTCGTCACACAAGAATTCTCTCATCATGCACAACCCCGATGACAAGCCAAGCAATTGTTTCATACTTAAGTAATCTCAAACTTTATAAACCTTCACGCAATACATGAGCGTGAGCCATGGATATAGCACTATGGGTGGAATAGAATATGATGATGGGGGTTATGTGGAGAAGACAAAAAGGAGAAAGTCTCACATCAACGAGGCTAATCAATGAGCTATGGAGATGCCCATCGATTGATGTTAATGTAAGGAGTAGGGATTGCCATGCAACGGATGCACTAGAGCTATAAATGTATGAAAGCTCGACAAAAGAAACTAAGTGGGTGTGCATCCAACTTGCTTTCTCACGAAGACCTAGGGCACTTGAGGAGGCCCATTGTTGGAATATACAAGCCAAGTTCTATAATGAAAAATTCCCACTAGTATATGAAAGTGACAAAACAAGATACTCTCTATCATGAGGATTATGGTGCTACTTTGAAGCACAAGTGTGGCAAAGGATAGTAGCATTGTCCCTTCTCTCTTTTTCTCTCATTTTTTTGGGCCTTTCTCTTTTTATGGCCTTTCTGTTTTTTTGGGCCTTCTCTTTTTTATGGCCTTTCTCTTTTTTTTATTCCTCACTTGGGACAATGCTCTAGAAAATGATGATCATCACACTTCTATTTTTTTTGCAACTCAATGATTACAACTCGATACTAGAACAAAGTATGAATCTATATGAATGCCTCCCGTGGTGTACCGGGAAATGCAATGAACCAAGAGTGACATGTATGAAATAATTATGAACGGTGGCTTTGCCACAAAAACTATGTAAACTACATGATCATGCTAAGCAATATGACAATGATGAACGTGTCATGATAAACGGAATGGTGGAAAGTTGCATGGCAATATATCTCGGAATGGCTATGAAAATGCCATAATAGGTAGGTATGGTGGCTGTTTTGAGGAAGATATAAGGAGGTTTATGTGTGAAAGAGCGTATTATATCATGCGGTTTGGATGCACCGGCGAAGTTTGCACCAACTCTCAATGTGAGAAAGGGCAATGCACAGTACCGAAGAGGCTAGAAATGATGGAAGGGTGAGAGTGCGTATAATCCATGGACTCAACATTAGTCATAAAGAACTCACATACTTATTGCAAAAATCTACAAATCATCAAAAACCAAGCACTACGTGCATGCTCGTAGGGGGATAGATTGGTAGGAAAAGACCATCGCTTGTCCCCGAACGCCACTCATAAGGAGGACAATCAAACAACACCTCATGTTTCAAATTTGTTACATAACGTTTACCATACGTGCATGCTACGGGACTTGCAAACTTCAACACAAGTATTTCTCAAATTCACAACTAATCAACTAGCACAACTTTAATATCACTACCTCCATATCTCAAAACAATCATCAAGCATCAAACTTCTCTTAGTATTCAACACACTCATAAGAAAGTTTTTACTAGTCTTGAATACCTAGCATGTTAGGATTAAGCAAATTACCATGTTGTTTAAGACTCTCAAAATAATATAAGTGAAGCATGAGAGTTCATCTATTTCTTCAAAATAAACTACCACCATGCTCTAAAATATATAAGTGAAGTACTAGAGCAAACAACAAACTACTCCGAAAGATATAAGTGAAGATCAATGAGTAGTTGTATAATTATGTAACTATGTGAAGACTCTCTAACATTTAAGAATTTAAGATCTTGGTATTTTATTCAAACATCAAGCAAAATGAAATAAAATGGCATTCTAAGAATGGCAAACATCATGTGAAGAAGCAAAAACTTAGGATCAACCAAAACTAATCGATAGTTGTTGAAGAAGAAAGGTGGGATGCCAACCGGGGCATCCCCAAACTTAGACGCTTGAGACTTCTTGAAATATTATCTTGGGATGCCTTGGGCATCCCCAAGCTTGAACTTTTGTGTCTCCTTAATTCCTCTCATATCACGGTCTCCCTAAATCTCAAAAACTTCATCCACACAAAACTCAACAAGGACTCGTGAGATAAGTTAGTATAAACCATTGCAAAAACCTTATCATACTCTACTGTAGCAAATCACTAAAATTAGTATTCAACATTGCATACTAAATGCCTCTGCATATTTAATAGTCCTATCCTCAAATAGAATCATTAAAGAAGCAAACATATGCAAACAATGCAAACATAACAGCAATCTGCCTAAACAGGATAGTCTATAAAGAGTGCAGCAAGACCCATACTTCCCTAACTCCAAAAATTATGAAAGAAAATTCCCACTGTAGTAAATTTATCAGAGCTTACTATGCAAAAAGTTTCAACATTTTATCACACTAGATGATACCCCGCGCGTTGCTGCGGGACAAAATGTGTAAATACATATTCATAGATTAGAGACAACAATTATAGGATATTGAGCAACATCAGAATATAAAGAAAAAAATTCTAGGTGTCTCGTGGATTGCTGCAGGTGCAAAAATAATGTCATATATGTCTCATATATACAAAGGAAACAATATTAAGAATATAGATAAAAAATTGTTCAAATACTCGTGAAATGTGGCTAATAAGGTGCATTTTGCAAGGCATGAAAGGGACAAAGAAAAAAATAGCATAGATAAAAGATCTCAACATACATGTGTGTAATAATAATTTAGCATGCTTCAACAATATTGCTGAGAAGGCATGAGAAAATCAGAGAGAGAGATAACTAATCTAGCACTTGTGTAAGAAAAACAAATCAAAATCATATTGTATAAGCTAAAATTATATAAGTTGCCTTAGGTACAAGTGAAAGAGCATCTACACTGCTGCAAAGGCATGAGAAATTCAGACACATATATTAGAAATCAAACACTTGTGTGAGACAAATGGCAAAGAATAAATCAAAATTGCATTGTTTATATAATATAAAATTACATTTGCTACCTTATGTCCAAGTAAAAGAGCATCTTCATGAAGTCCATGTGGATGCGGGAGGAGAACATGGACCTTATAGCCTGGACCCAAGAGTGTCGGAACAGTGTGGAGCCGATGAATAAATGTAGGCGAAATCGGAACGACCTACCACACAGAAGTATGCCAGCAATGCTATTCGAATGTAAGCGCGGAGGTGCTCACCTGTTAAGAAAATGTGCTAGTCCCGAAAGTGGAATTGAGTCGGATTCCCCACCTCTCCTCGCCCTGGCCAGGGGAGCATAGCAAAGACGTGCGGAGGCCTCAGCGGGTGTGCTCCACTTTGATGATCTGGGATTCTGCTGTCCGACAACGGAACGGCGGCCCGTCATGTATTCCCACAACCAGAAAGACATCAGAGGCGAGCTGAGGCAAACCGCCTGGTGTGCGGGAGAAGAATCAAAGCAGAGCAACGGCGTGCACAATGACATGTCTTCCTCGAAGATGTGGGTGCTCGGCAACGGGACCGCGTCCAGACCCGCGCCCAGAGCGACATCGGAACAGAGGCAGACCAGCGATGGTGCACAGACAGATTTGTAGATGCGAAGGCGGTGGCCGCGCCGTTGCTTTTACTTTTGGTAACGGAGGGCGAAGTAATGAGGGCAATGATTGTCGTTGTTTCATGTGCATTTGCGCCTGGGGGAGATTCGGCCGCGACAGCGGAAGAGATAGCGGCGGCGATGAGTCACAGCGGAGAAGATGACGATGAGCGACCTAGTGCCTGCAGTTGACACTTGACCCCATGGGCTATACAGCCCATGTGCGGCAGCAAACACCCATGGGCTACACAGCCCACGTGCACTTAATATAGGGCTTCGTATATAGCCCAAGCATTAGACATCCGACTGCATTCATACATAGTTGATCCAATAAACGGAGAGACGGACACGAAAGCTACATGTGGTTTTCGATCAGTTCGGTACCCTGGTAAACGCACACACATGCTTGTTTAAAGCTGCTGATGTGGCTGGGCTGCATGTCAAGAGAAATATGATAGTGGGGATGAACTATTTAGGTATTATAGATTCTGACTTTTCTAGGGAATTATTGCAACAGCGGTAAACTTTCTGTTTTCAAACGGCAACATGAAGATGTCGGTGTACTAGAGTAGGGGTACCCTAGTATCCCAAACTTGTGCACGGGCAGTCGCAGCATCCCGCGGCAAGGCTTGCCGGGTGACCACCAAGGTCCTCCGTGGTTCCCCTGGAGCCATTCAAGGAGACAAGACCCCGGCAAGAGGAGCTTGCCGGGAAGGCCAACCGAGGCACCTCAAGACCCCGACAAGAGGAGCTTGACGGGAAGGCCACCCAAGGCATCTCAAGGAACTTGCCGCGACGCGCCACGCGTCCCGGCAAGGCCCGGTGAGCAACAAGCTCCCGGACGCGACAAGACAATGACCGCGGCAAGGCGTTTGCCGCGGCAAGCCACCACTCTGTGTCCGTGCTCCAGCACATCCACCAACGTGTTGCTCTGGGACCCTTCCCAGCGTACGTGGCGGGAGGCTGTGCAGCCAGCGGTGAGCGATGGCAAGCGGCGCTGACAAGATTGCCGCCGTGGCGAGCGGTGGCGTCCCTGACGGTCCCTTTTACACTGTTTAGGCGACACAGACGGGCATTTAAGGCCCTTGTCCCCTGCCGTCAGGGTTAGATATGATACACTGTAGCAGGTAGCTGTACCAACCGCAGCACCTTTCCCTTTTTTGCCCTTGTCTACGTTGCCACCTGTCGGTGACCCCTTGAGCATATAAAAGGAGGCCCATGCGCAACATAGAGGGGGGTTAGCTGGTTCGAACACTCACGCTCAGTCTCGTTTGCTGCTGGTGTGTACTGTAGCACTCAGCGCTCCCGAGCAAGAAATCAATACAAACCACAAAGCAGGAGTAGGGTTTTACGCATCCGTGCGGCCCGAACCTGGGTAAACTGCTCGTGTGCTTCGCCTCGATCCGCTCTTTGCACGACCTCCGCCCCCGCCGAACCGAAAGGGACTCGGTCCGCCGGTCCCATAGGTGCCCGTGGATCAGTACCCCGGCATCTTTGGTGCGCCAGGTAGGGGGCGTCGAAGTTGTGTGAACCAGATCCGGCGTTCACGCGGGCTAGATCTTCATCATCTTCATCAACATGCCGCCGAAGAAGAAGGCTTCGGAGGCGGCTGCTCCGTCCGCCCCGCTACCACCGGAGCAAACGTCTGATGGGGCGGGCGCCGGCGGAAGAACGGGCGTCGACGAGGGAGCTCACGGTGCTGCCAGGTCCAAGGACAAGGCTGCCCTGCCCATCGGCGGCGTAGCCGGCTCCCACAACGACTGGGCGCACTCCAAGACCTCAGCGTCCGTACATGCATCGCGCCCATCTCAGGAGGCGCGGGACCGGCAGCGTCATGGTACTCACGGTACCATGCGTTTGCTGGACCAAGATCGAGCTGGTGGATCTCGGAGTGCTCAAGACCAGCATGCACGCGAACATGCTGGCACGAGCGAGGCATGGTCGCCTGGACGGGATACTGCTCCTTCTAACATAGTTAGGAGTCCGAGCATATCCCGCTCCTCGCACCGTTCGCCACCACCACCCGCCACTGCAGCAGAAGCTTTGGCGCGAGCACAACTGCTCCTAGACTACCCTCCAACAGCAGACAAGATCGACGACTGGAGGGCCACCATCCAGAGTCTCATCGGCTTCACCAACGGCGACACTCAACGGCAGCCGAGCACGTCGCAGCCGCGGCAAGTCAGCCAGGCACGAGCCGGTGGCGACAAGACCGGTGGGGGTGCAACCATTGTGCACTCTTCGCCCCGAAGGCCAAGATCGCCGACTCACCGGATCCACCTCGACAGCGACTCCACCGCGTCGTCAGATCCGCGAGCTCGCCGCGATCAGCGCCAAGTTCTTCACGAACAACAGCAAGAAGACGCTCGTACTCGCATCGAGCGCCGAAGTGAAGCGCGACGTCAATCAGACCAGCGCGCTGGGCCCTCTGTTGACATGCATGCGCCAGGGGAACCAGGCGACTTGCCGTACGCGGTAGGTTGCCCTGCGTTCACTCGTGAGCTGCGACAAGTCCAGTGGCCCAGCATGAAGAATTTCAAGCCAGACATACCAGAGAAGTACGACGGCAAGTCGCATCCGTCGGAGTTCCTTAGCATCTACACCATCACGGTGCATGCTGCCGGGGGACGGGACGACAAGATCCTTGCCAACTACTTCCCGCTGGTGCTCAAGCCCAACGTCAGGTCCTGGCGCATGCATTTGCCGGACAACTCCATATCCTCCTGGGCAGACCTGTGCCATCAGTTTGTCGGCGCCTTTATAGGCGGCCACAAACCTCATGGCCAAGAGAGTGACCTTCATCTGCTCGCCCAGAAGGAAGGAGAACCCCTGCGCAAGTATATTCAGAGATTCAGCCGTGTACAGCACAACATCCCAGATGTCCACCCTGCCGCGGTCATCAGCGCGTTCCATCAGAACGTGCGTAACCGCAGGATGCGGGAGGAGATGGCGATGTGCAAGATCAGAGACGTCAGTGAGCTGTATGCCCTGGCCGACAAGTGTGCACGAGCTGAGGAAGGGAGGAAACTCCCCGGAGAGAATATAGGAGCAGGAGGATCTGACAGTGAGGATGCTGCCCCGGCAAAGAAAAACCGGCGGCGGAACAGGAAGAAGAAAGGCAAAGATGTGCTAGTCGTTGAGCAGTCCGGCAACGAAGGTGGCACCAAGAAAGCCAAAGTTGGCAGCTTCGGCAAGGAGATTGCCGCATGCACCAACTGCCAGGCTGTGGTGGTCGCCGACAAGCAGGACGGCACCGACAAGCAGTACTGCAAGATTCACCGCACCAAGGGCCATGACCTCCAGAGCTGCAAGAAGGTCGAGCAGCTTGTCCAGCAACAAAAGGCTGAATACGAGCGACGCGACAAGGAGAGGGCCCAAGGAGGCGCTGGAGAATCTGGCAAGAAGCGCGCCGGCCAGGGAGGACGCCGCGGCAAGGCCAAGCAGCGGCAAGGAGACAGACCTCCCCGCGGCCGCGACAAGGATGAAGACGACGACGATGACGAAGACATGGATGATGTTGAGACCAGTGAGCAGTTGTTCCAGAAAGCCACAGAGGTCTTGTGCGTTGACGGCGGTGCTTCTCTGCATACTTCGCACCGCCAACTCAAGCAGTGGATGCGGGAAGTCAATGCAACAGAACCACCTGTCGAGTCACGCAAGCTTCTGAAATGGTCCAGCACGCCTATCATCTTTGATATTGAGGATCACCCTGACCGCACAACTGCGGTCGGGTGTTTGCCGATGTTGGTTTCACCAACTATCCGCAACCTCAAGGTCACTAAAATGTTAGTTGACGGCGGGCCCGGCTTGAACTTGATCTCCTCCGCTGTACTCTAGAAACTCCAGATCCCTGACAGCGAGCTTGAAGAGACCGGCACATTCCAAGGAATTAACCCGGGAAGGAGCAAGCCGAAGGGGAAGGTCACGTTGCCAGTAACATTTGGCAGCGAGATCAACTTCAGGAATGAGAGGGTCACTTTTGACGTTGCCGATATTCCATTGCCTTACAATGGGATACTTGGCCGTCCAGCACTCGCCAAGTTCATGGCAGCCTCTCACTACGCATACAACATGCTGAAGATGCCAGGCCCGATAAGCGTCATCTCTGTCCCTGGCGACAAGAAGGATGCTCTTATCTGCGCCGACAAGATCTACCGAGAAGCCGCAGCCGCAACAGACCGCAAGTCACTTGCCGCTGAAGCTCCCGGGGGGAAGAAGAAGACCAAGTCCGGCAAGAGTTCTGATGCCCACTCCGGCAAGCGCACCTCTTCGGAGTGCTGCGCTGCCGTTGAGGACGCACCATCGAGCTCCACCGGCAAGTGTAAGAAGACAATGGCAGCTCCGCCAGAGACGAAGAGGGTGTCCGCCAAGGAGGACGGCACTGGTGGTACCTTCACCGTCAGTGCCACTCTCGACCCTAAATAGGAAAGCGCGCTCATTGCTTTCCTGCGGGCGAATGTTGACGTGTTTGCATGGCAACCGTCTGACATCCCCGGTGTTCCCAGGAAAGTAATTGAGCACCACCTTGCCGTTTGTCCTCATGCGCGGCCCGTCAAGCAGAAGGTCAGGAAGCAAGCAGTGGAGCGCCAAGAATTTATTGCAGAAGAGATCAAGAAATTGGAAGCAGCAGGCCTTGTCAGAGGAGTGCTCCATCCTACGTGGTTGGCCAATCCTGTAGTCGTGCGCAACGCAAACGGGAAATGGAGACTTTGTATCGATTTTACCGATGTTAACAAAGCTTGTCCCAAAGACCCATTTCCTTTGCCGTGCATTGACCAGATTGTTGACTCCACAGCCGGATGTGACTTGCTTTCATTTCTTGACGCATACTCAGGATACCATCAGATCTTCATGGCAGAAGAAGATGAGGAGAAGACCGCATTTATTACTCCATGTGGCACGTACTGTTTCGTACGGATGCCTTTTGGTTTAAAAAATGCTGGCTCAACATTTGCAAGAGTGGTCCATGTCGCTCTGGAGCCACAAATACACAGAAATGTCGAAGCCTACATGGATGACATAGTGGTCAAGAGCAAGGACAAGGCAACTCTGACCCAAGATTTAGACGAGACCTTTGCAAATCTGCGCAAGATCAGCCTCAAGCTCAACCCAGAGAAGTGTGTGTTTGGAGTACCCTCCGGCAAGCTTCTCGAGTTCTTCGTGTCTCGGCGGGGAATTGAAGCCAATCCCGACAAGATCAAGGCCATTGAGCAGATTGAAGCACCAAAGCGCGTCAAGGATGTACAAAGACTTGCCGGTTGCGTGGCTGCTCTCAGCAGGTTTATCTCTAGGTCTGCTGAGCGCGCCCTGCCATTTTTCAAATTATTGAAAAAGGCAGGTCCAATGAAATGGACTCCGGAAGCGGAGGCTGCGCTGCAAGACTTAAAGAGATACCTGTCCTCCCCTCCAATACTTGTCGCACCTAAGCCACAAGAGAAGTTGCTGCTGTACATAGCAGCAACCAATCAAGTGGTTAGTGCTGCGTTAGTAGCAGAGAGGGAGGCAGATGACGAGCCAGCAACCACGGTAAGCGCATCCAGCGACAAGCAAGGGGCTTCCCCGGCAAGCTCTGGTCCCGACAAAGACGAATCTGCGCAGATGCGCGAGGAGACACCGAAGAAAATGGTGCGGCGCCCAGTTTACTTTGTCAGTTCCCTTCTGCAGGGGGCTAGGTCAAGGTACTCTGGCGTGCAGAAATTGCTTTTCGGCCTTCTCATGGCCTCGAGAAAACTGCGCCATTACTTCCAAGCACATGAGATCACAGTTGTCACTCGCTTTCCGCTGAAGAGGATACTACAGAATCCAGAAGCAACAGGCAGGATTGTTGAGTGGGCACTGGAACTGTCAAGCTTTGGCCTCAAGTTTGAGAGAACTTCAACTATCCAGAGCAGAGCATTGGCAGAATTCATAGCAGAATGGACGCCAACACCAGATGAAGAAATTCCAGAAACGAGCATCCCCGTCGACGAAGCAAGCAAAGAGTGGCTGATGTACTTTGACGGTGCCTTTTCGCTGCAAGGCGCCGGCGCTGGCGTGCTGCTTGTCGCACCCACCAGAGAGCACCTCAAGTACGTAGTCCAAATGCACTTTCCCAAGGAGCAAGCAACAAACAATACTGCAGAGTATGAAGGCTTGCTTGCCGGCCTCAGGATCGCGGCAGACCTTGGGATCAAGAAGCTCATTGTCAGGGGTGACTCGCAGCTTGTGGTCCGCCAAGTAAACAAGAGTTATCAGAGTCCATTGATGGAAGCTTACGTCGACGAAGTGAGAAAGCTAGAAGAGCACTTTGACGGCCTACAAATGGAGCATGTTCCAAGAGCTCAGAACGCCATTGCCGATGGCCTGTCGAAGTGCGCCGCACTTAAGTTACCTGTGGAACCAGGGATCTTTGTGCTCAAGCTGACTCAACCATCCGTAACACCACCAACTGGACAGAGCAAGAATAGGAAGTTGATTTCTGGTGACTATTTTCCGGCAGAGCTTCCCGAAGCCGCCGCCAAGAAGGTCCCCAAGATCAACGCCAAGAGCGCTGAAGAGCAGTCTGTTCCGGCAAGCCCCAGGGTTTGTTCCATTGAAGCAGAAGCTCCCGATAAGTTTTGCTCCGGCAAGCTTGTCGGGGAACGTCAAGCTCCGGTAGAGACGCAGTTTCTCGCCGTAGAAGCGGATGTTCCCGCAGCAGCTGAGACCAACACCAAGAGCGCTGAGGAGCAAGATGCTCCGGCAAGCCCTAGGGTTTGTTTCGTTGAAGCAGAAGCTCCCGACAAGTTTTGCTCCGGCAAGCTTGTCGGGGAACGTCAAGCTCCGGCAGAGCCGCAGGTTCTTGCCGTAGAAGCGGATGTTCCCGCAGCAGCAGATTTGCCTTTAGTCCTTGTTGTCGAGCCACAAGCTCCAACATGGGCACAGCAGATTGTCCGTTTCCTTCAGACAGGAGAGCTTCCCGAAGAGCAAGAAGAAGCGGAAAGAGTAGCCTGACAGTCAAGTATGTACCAGTTTGTCGACAAGACACTGTACAGAAGAAGACTCAACGGTGTGAAATTGATGTGTATTCACCGGGAAGACGGACAAAAGCTGTTGGCAGAGATACATGGAGGCATATGTGGTCACCACATTGGCGCAAGAGCACTTGTCGGCAAAGCATTCCGGCAAGGTTTCTTTTGGCCGACAGCCCTCCAGGATGCAACTGCACAAGTAACCAAGTGTGAAGCGTGCCAGTTCCATTCCAAGCAGATACACCAACCAGCTCAAGCTCTCCAGACGATCCCTTTATCCTGGCCATTTTCGGTCTGGGGGCTCGACATCCTCGGCCCCTTTCCCCGAGCAGTCGGGGGCTTTGAGTACTTGTACGTTGCAATCGACAAGTTCACAAAGTGGCCGGAAGTGGAACCAGTGAGGAAGGTGACAGCACAGTCAGCAGTCAAGTTCTTCAGGTCGATTGTTTGCCGCTTCGGGATCCCTAACAGGATAATCACCGATAACGGTACACAATTCACGAGCCGCACCTTCATGCAGTACGTCCAAGATCTTGGCGCTAAGGTCTGCTTCGCTTCTGTTGCTCACCCGAGAAGCAATGGTCAAGCGGAGAGGGCAAATGCTGAAGTGCTGCGCGGGCTCAAGACCAGGACTTTCGACAGGCTGCACAAGTGTGGGAAAAACTGGATCGAGGAGCTGCCGGTGGTTCTTTGGTTGATCAGAATGACGCCAAATCGAGCCACTGGACAGACACCTTTCGCTCTAGTCTATGGAGCAGAGGCAGTTCTCCCCATGGAACTCGTATACGGGTCACCTCGAGTGCTCGCTTATGATGAGCTCGAGCAAGAGCAGCTGCGACAAGATGACGCGCTGCTCCTTGAGGAAGACCGTCTTCAGGCTGCTGTGCGAGCTGCTCGCTACCAGCAAGCTTTGCGCCGCTACCATAGCCACAAAGTTAATGCCAGAAGTTTTGAGGAAGGCGACCTTGTTCTTCGGCGTGTTCAGTCCGCCAAGAATTCCAACAAGTTGATGCCGAAGTGGGAAGGCCCTTACCGGGTGAAACGAGTCACTAGGCCTGGCGCTGTCCGCCTTGAGACCGAAGATGCCACTCCGGTGAGCAACTCCTGGAATATTGAGCATCTTCGTAAGTTTTACCCGTAAGGCGCGGTTGCCGGAACCTGTTCCGGCAACCACCTTTTGTACAAGTCTTGCCGCTATTGCATGTAATCCTTTGTACAAAGCCGGGCGCAGACCCCGTGCATAAGTAAAGCTCATGTGCTCCGCACATCTTGTCAATTTCATGCTTTCTATTTTTTGGCATGTATGATCTGACACTTTGTGCAGCACCTACTCCACGGTAAGCAATAACGAGCCGTAAGGCTCCATGTCTTTATTTTCTCTTCTTTCTTTTTTCTCAAGGAAAGGAAGATTCCCTCGCCCACAAGTTTGCCGGGGGGAAAGGAGAAGATAATGGTATGGGCCAGGCGTCGTTCAAGAAATTTTCGCCTTGCCGGGAAGCAAACAACAGAAAAGCTAAGTTGCCAAAGTTTGAGCAATCAGATTTTTTAAATTTTTAAGTTATCTCCCTTGAACGACCGCACTTTGCATGGAAAACCTATGCGCGGAGGAACCAACTCGTAGCTAGTTGCGCCCTTACTTTGTTTCGAGTCCGCTCAACAACTTAAGTGAGCTGCAACTAGTTGCGACAAGGTTTCTTGTCGGTAGCGGCACCGCCAGCAGGCTGCTGACGTCCCGCACTCAGCGCTCGCGGCTCAGGTGCCTGCACCGGCAAGTTCCCTAAAAGCGTAGGGTAAAAAGACATACAAAGGAAGGAATCAAGTAAAGGGAATAACATTGCAATCATTACCCAGAATAAAGTTATATTACAAAGATAGCTTGTCGCAGCTCTAACAGATTGTTTTCATAACATGACAAACAGCGACAAGGAAAGAAGAAATTGGCGGCCTAATCTACGCGATCGCCCTCGATCCTCTTGATCCCGCTCACCTTGTCCACAATGGGTGCGACAAGGGCCTTGAGCGCCTCCAGATCAGCATCCGGCGGTAGGGTCTTGAGGACGTTAGTGAGGTTGAGGCCCGGATTGCGGAAGGCCACCTTCACCAACACTTTCTGAAGAGCTCCCGTGCAGATCTTGCGTGACTCGTCGGCCAGCTGCTTTGGGACCCTCTCCCGGAGTCGCTGGAGGGCCGTCGCCACGCCCTTGAAGAACAAGACGAGCTTGGCGCTGGGTTGGAGGTTCTCGTCGGAGGGATACCCGAGGTCCTCCATCCCCAGCTGCGCCAACTCCTTGTCAATGTCTGTGGCAGCATTCATAAGACTCTTCGTCTAGTGCTCCACGGTCTCCCGGAAAGCGTTTTGGGTGGCGGCGACACTTTCCAGCAGCGCCTTGTCGGCCTTGATCTCCTCCTTCAAGGCCGCCTCCTGCTTCTTGGCGCCGTCCAGCGTCTTGGTCAAAGCAGTCAACTTCGACTCAAGATCTGCATTGGAGTCCTTGGCGGCGCTGAGCTCTTTGCCCTTCCCGGCAAGATCGACCTCCAGCTGCGCCACCTTCGTCTCCAACTCCTTCTTGGCGGCCTCGGCGGCGGCGGCAGCGTCCTCTGCTTGCTTGAGGGCTCCGCCGAGTTTTTCCTCGCGCGCGACAAGCTCCTCCTCGTGGGCGTCAAGATTGACCTTCCGCTGCGCCAGCTCGCCCTCCTCCGTGGATAGCTTCACAGCGGCAAGTCGCTGTTGCTCTTCGACTTCAGCCTTCCCGAGGAGGAAGGCCTTCTGCGCTTCGGCGAGTTGCTCCCGCTCCTCCGCCAGGGATCGGAGGGCTTCCCGGTGGAAACCCCCGAGCTCTTCCGCGCGCTTCTCGATGTCTACTCCCACCTTCGCGACAAGCGCCTCGCGGGAGTCCAGCTTGGGTTGCCGCGCGCGGTAGAGCGACATCAACTTCCGCAGCAGCCGCTCTTCTTCGGGCTCGTTGCTGCTGCTGCTTGGCGCGTCAACCAGTGTCAGCCCCGCGGAGGTGAGCACCTCCCCGTCGAAGATCTCCCCCTCGACCGGCGCCCTGGAGCTTGACGCCCAGGGGAGGTTGATGAAGACGCCTTTGCCGACCTTCAGGTAGACGCCTGGCTGGAGCTCTTCGGAGCCTGGCGCTGCGGTAGCGGCGGACGGGTCGGCGGTCGGTGTAGCGCCTGGCGCTCCTGCGGCCTCAGGGCCGTCAGTGCGAGCGCCGGACCCCTCGCCAGTTGCCGCGGCGGCAGCCTTGGCGGCCTCTGCACCGGCGGGATCGCCAGCACCGGCCGCTTCTTCGGCGGCAACCTCGGTCTCCATCGGCTCTGTAGCAGATGGGTCTGACAGCCGGGAAGGGGAGAAGAGTCAAGCGAAAACCCAAGAAGATCAAGAGAAGAAAAACCCAAGGGAAGTTTTGAAGCAAGAGGAGTACCTGTGCCGGGGTCTGCAGTCGTGGTCTCCACCGTTGGGGGGCCGCTGGCGCTCTCCCTTGCCGGAGACTTCTCCCTTACCGGGAAGCCCTCCCTTGCCGGAGAATTCTCCCTTGTCGGGGGATTCTCCCTTGGCTCCTGGTGGGGCTGCTCTGCTCCTACACAAATCAGCAACCAAATATCAGCAAAGACAGAGTATCCATGCGCACCTCACAAGCGGAAAGCAAACCATATACTTACGCTGGGGGCTGCTCTGGAGAAAAGTTGCCGGGTCCGGCAAGGTTGTCTCGGGCGCACCTCCTGCTGTCGCAGTAGGTTCGTCCTCGATGACAATCGCCGGGACCTTGGCCCTCTTTGCTGCTCTCTGGGCCAGAGTCCTAAAGAGGAACAAGTTCAGAGAAAAGCAAATGAGATACAAGACAAACAGCAAGAATTGAAGAACAGCAAGTACAACAAGAGAAGCTTACTCTTCTTCTTCTTCCTCGTCGGAGCTGAACGCGGAGAAGTCGAAGTCCGGCACGCGCCTGGCACGAGGAGGCGGAGGAGAAGCTTCCCTTGGCCGCTTGGCGGGAGCAGTGGCGGCAGTCTGAGACGACCCCGCTCCAGCTGTCGTCGCGGCATGAGAAGCGGCAGGAGCAGAAGCGGTGGTCCGGGAGGACCCCGCTCCAGTTGTCGTCGCAGCATGTGGCGCTCCCGTGGCAACGGTGTTTGCCACGGTGGAGCGTGTCACGCGGCACGGCGACTGTTGACCCACTTGCCGCTCCGCTACGTCACCGGCCTTGCGGAGACGCCTTCTTGGTGGGGATGGAGGCTCTGCTTGCGGCGAGCTGCCCGAAGACGAAGTGGAAGCCGAGTTGATCTCCAGCGAGCCGCTCGTATCCTTGGCGGGCTCGCTCGACTCGACGTTCTGCCCGGCAAGCTCTTTCTCGCCGGCAGGCTCCCTTCGCTCGGCACGGCTTGCCGCCTCTGCTGCATCTGCCTCCTCCACGGTAAATCCAAACTCGCCCGCGGCTGCGGCTGCCGCCGCCTCTTCCAGCCTGGTGGCGATCAGTGCCATCTCCGCATCGGTGGTGTCGTGGGTGAGGCCGTCCTTCTCGTCGGCGCGGATCGCCACTTCTACCAAGTCATCGAAGAACTGCTGCACGACGTCGTCTGCAGGCTCCTGCCAAGTTGGCACAATTCCATGCGAGTCGCACTCCGGCATCATTGCACGGATGCGGTCGAGCAAGGAATTGTTGCACAACGGAACGACGCCCCCCGGCAACCTGAAGACTTCGGGATGTTGGGGGTCATACTTGAACAGTTCTTGGAGCATCGCGTTGAGCTCCAGAACAGTAAAGTTGTAGTTGAGGCCTAGCCGCAGCCTCATGATGTCCGCCACATTCTTGAACTCCCAAGTGGGTCTCCCCCGTTCCTGCAGGGGGGCGATGCGGCGGCGAAGAAAATCTGCGCCAACGGCGCCTACAGTGAGCCCGGCAAGCCTGAGGCGCAGGATCCGGGTGACAGCAATCTTCAGCCTGTCGTCTTTCGGGGCCACGTCACTCCAATCGCTGCCGCGTGCTACTGGGGTTTGGCGCCGGGCGGTGAATGGCTGCGGGTTCTCCTTGTCAATCCAGCACCAGTCTGCCCTCCACTCCTCCCACTTGCCGCGGAATTCTCCCTCCAGATAAGTTTCCTTCTTGCCGGCCCTTGAGATCCAGGCGATTCCGCCGGATAGAGGCTCTCCTCTCTCTACTCGGGGTATGAAGAAGTGGCGAAAGAGGGCTACGTTGGGATGGACTCCGACAAAGTTTTCGCAGAGATGTGCGAAAACTGCCATGGTCAGGACGGCATTGGGGGTGAAGTCAAGGAGGTGGAATCCATAGGTATTCATGATGTCGCAGAAGAATTCAGAGAAAGGCGGGCAGAGCCCGCAGTAGAAGAACAGAGCAAAGAAGGGGTATCCATTTGGAGCCTTCTTCCAAGCGGCGGCGGGGAGTACCTTCGTGCGCGGATGCGCTCGCGTCTCCGCCGACCAGAAGAGGTAGTAGTTCTCCCTCAGCTCCTTCGCGGCAAGCTTGGGGGGGGGGAAACTGCGCGCTCCTTCCGCAGCGCCGCAAGTGCTGCGCCTCGGTCGACTTCACGACCTTCCCCTTGTCGGCTTTTGGAGCCATGGCGGAAGTGGTGGAGGAGGTCGACGGCGTTGGTGATGCTGATGGCGATGGGGGGCGGAGCGCTGCTCTCTTTCGGCTTTGGGAAGACGAGGGAGCGGCGGAGATTTCTGAGATTGGAAGCAGCAACGGGCGAATGTGCGAACTGCCCCTGTTTCCCCTGCTTATAAAGAGGGAGAGGGCGGACGTTCCGCATTTCCGAATAAAATAACCACCCACGATCTCTCCCACGACGCCGCATTCAACGCGTGCCGTTCAGGGAGGGCGCGGTGGATACGGAGAAAGATACGGCATAACCTAGGCCGCGCGTGCCCGTGCCCTATTTTGGGCCTGGCCCAACAGCGCTCGGCACCGTGTATGGCCCAGGCCCGGGGGCTCCTGTCGGTGTACTAGAGTAGGGGTACCCTAGTATCCCGAACTTGTGCACGGGCAGTCGCAGCATCCCGCGGCAAGGCTTGCCGGGTGACCGCCAAGGTCCTCCGTGGTTCCCCTGGAGCCATTCAAGGAGACAAGACCCCGGCAAGAGGAGCTTGCCGGGAAGGCCAACCAAGGCACCTCAAGACCCCGGCAAGAGGAGCTTGACGGGAAGGCCACCCAAGGCATCTCAAGGAACTTGCCGCGACGCGCCACGCGTCCCGGCAAGGCCCGGTGAGCGACAAGCTCCCGGACGCGACAAGACAACGACCGCGGCAAGGCGTTTGCCGCGGCAAGCCACCACTCTGTGTCCGCGCTCCAGCACATCCACCAACGTGTCGCTCTGGGACCCTTCCCAGCGTACGTGGCGGGAGGCTGTGCAGCCAGCGGTGAGCGGTGGCAAGCGGCGCTGACAAGATTGCCGCCGTGGCGAGCGGTGGCGTCCCTGACGGTCCCTTTTACACTGTTTAGGCGACGCAGACGGGCATTTAAGGCCCTTGTCCCCTGCCGTCAGGGTTAGGTATGATACACTGTAGCAGGTAGCTGTACCAACCGCAGCACCTTTCCCTTTTTTGCCCTTGTCTAAGTTGCCACCTGTCGGTGACCCCTTGAGCATATAAAAGGAGGCCCATGCGCAACATAGAGGGGGGTTAGCTGGTTCGAACACTCACGCTCGGTCTCGTTAGCTGCTGGTGTGTACTGTAGCACTCAGCGCTCCCGAGCAAGAAATCAATACAAACCACAAAGCAGGAGTAGAGTTTTACGCATCCGTGCGGCCCGAACCTGGGTAAACTGCTCGTGTGCTTCGCCTCGATCCGCTCTTTGCACGACCTCCGCCCCCGCCGAACCGAAAGGGACTCGGTCCGCCGGTCCCATAGGTGCCCGTGGATCAGTACCCCGGCAGAAGACTTGTAAAATAGGCATAGTAAAGGCTATCAATGCCACTTTTATTGAAATAAAATATGCAAAACATTGTTCTAAATAACAGAAAGCAAATCCTAATAAAATAAATTGACTCTCCAAGCAAAACACATATCATGTGGTGAATAAAAATATAGCTCCAAGTAAAGTTATCGATGAACGAAGACGAAAGAGGGGATGCCTTTCGGGGCATCCCCAAGCTTAGGCTCTTGTTTGTCCTTGAATATTACCTTGAGGTGCCTTGGGAATCCCCAAGATTAGGCTCTTGCCACTCCTTATTCCATAGTCCATCGAATCTTTACCCAAAACTTGAAAACTTCACAACACAAAACTTAACAGAAAACTCGTAAGCTCCGTTAGTATAAGAAAGCAAATCACCATCATAAGGTACTGTAATGAACTCATTCTAAATTCATATTGGTGTAATATCTACTGTATTCCAACTTCTCTATGGTTCATACCCTCCGATAATACTCATAGATTCATCAAAATAAGCAAACAACACGACGAAAACAGAATCTGTCAAAAACAGAACAGTCTGTAGTAATCTGTAGGTTTCGACCACTTCTTGAACTCATAAAATTCTCAAATAAATTGGTGGACCTGATTAATTTATCTATTAATCATCTGCAAAAAGAATCAACTAAATATCAATCTCCAGTAAAAAGTTGTAGCTAATCTCGTGAGCGCTAAAGTTTCTGTTTTTTTACAGCATGATCGCAAAGACTTTCCCCAAGTCTTCCCAAAGGTTCTACTTGGCACAAACACTAATTAAAAACATAAAACCACATCTAAACAGAGTCTAAATGAATTATTTATTACTAAAAAGTAACAAAAATCAAGGAACAAAAATAAAATTGGGTTGCCTCCCAACAAGCGCTATCGTTTAACGCCCCTAGCTAGGCATGATGATTTCAATGATGCTCACATAAAAGAAAAGGTTTGAAACATAAAGAGAGCATCATGAAGAATATGACTAGCACATTTAAGTCTAACCCACTTCCTATGCATAGGTATTTTGTGCGTAAACAACTTATGCAAACAATAATCAATTAGTATAGGAAGGCAAAGCAAGCAAAACTTCAAGATTTTAAGCACATAAAGAGGAAACTTGGTATTATTGCAATTCCTACAATCATATATTCCTCCCTCATAATAATTTTCAGTAGCATCATGAATGAATTCAACAATATAACTATCACACAAAGCATTCTTTTCATGATCTACAAGCATAGAATTTTTATTACTCTCCACATAAGCAAATTTCTTCTCATGAATAGTAGTGGGAGCAAACTCAACAAAGTAACTATCATGGGATTGAAAATTGAAATCAAGATGAAAAGTTTAATTATTATTTAAAGCATACGTGTCATCACAATAATCATCATAGATAGGAGGCATGCTTTCATCATAATAAATTTGCTCATCAAAACTTGGGGGACAAAAAATATCATCCTCATCAAACATAGCTTCCCCAAGTTTGTGGCTTTGCATATCATTAGCATCATAGATATTCAAGGAATTCATACTAACAACATTGCAATCATGCTCATCATTCAAATATTTAGTGCCAAACATTCTAATGCATTCTTCTACTAGCACTTGGGCACAATTATTGGAATCTTTATTTTCATGATAGATATTAAAAAGATGAAGCATATGAGGTACCCTTAATTCCATTTTTTTGTAGTTTTCTTTTATAGACTAAACTAGTGATAAAACAAGAAACTAAAAGACTCGATTGCAAGATCTAAATATATACCTTCAAGCACTCACCTCCCCGGCAACGACGCCAGAAAAGAGCTTAGTTGACGGGGTGTTAGTGCCGCTTACCTAGCCTCCCCGGCAACGGCGCCAGAAAATAGCTTGATGTCTACTACACAATCTTCTTCTTGTAGACATTGATGGGCCTCCAAGTGTAGAAGTTTGTAGGACAGTAGCAAATTTCCCTCAAAGTGGATGACCTAAGGTTTATCAATCCGTAGGAGGCGTAGGATGAAGATGGTCTCTCTCAAGCAACCCTGCAACCAAATAACAAAGAGTCTCTTGTGTCCCCAACACACCCAATACAATGGTAAGTTGTATAGGTGCACTAGTTCGGCGAAGAGATGGTGATACAAGTGCAATATGGATAGTAGATAATAGTTTTTGTAAGCTGAAAATATAAAACCAGCAAGGTAACTAATGGTAAAAGTGAGCATAAACGGTATTGCAATGATAGGAGACAAGGCCTAGGGTTCATACTTTCACTAGTGCAAGTTCTCTCAACAATAATAACATAATTGGATCACATAACTATCCCTCAACATGAAACAAAGAGTCACTCCAAAGTCGCTAATAGCGGAGAACAAACGAAGAGATTATGGTAGGGTACGAAACCACCTCAAAGTTATTCTTTCCAATTAATCCGTTGGGCTATTCCTATAAGTGTCACAAACAGCCCTAGAGTTCGTACTAGAATAACACCTTAAGACACTACTAGGAAAAGGGCTATAGATGGAATTGACACTAATGGCGCACCAGACATGTGGTGCGCCATTACTATATACTAATGGCGCAGCATGTGTTGGTGCACCATTAGTGTGCAAATACTAATGGCGCACCACGTCCACGGTGTGCCATTAGTAAAAAAAATTAATTTTTTCAAAACTACTAATGGCGCACCGTGGGAGTGGTGCGCCATTACTAGTTGAACTACTAATGGCACACCACATCCACGGTGCGCCATTACTAGTTGCGCACCATGCCACGGTGCGCCATTAGTAACTTGGCCCAAACATTCGCCCGAATGCACCCCCCTGACCGCCTTTTCAGTTTTAAAAAAATAAAATAAAATGATAGAAATGTCAAAAAATAAAAGAAAATAAGATTCCCATTTGATATGTGGTCTAGTTGTTAGCAAAATTTACAAACATGAATTTTCGACTTTTTTGCAAAATCTCTCGAGAATTTGTAAAAATGGGCAAAACTTTTGCGTACGAACTCGGATGAAAAAGTTTTTTATATGAAAAATCATCTACTCGAAAAGTTACATCCGAATTTAACCGGGGGTACCCCGTTAAACATTTTCAAAATCCTCAAAAACCTAACAAAAAAAAGATACGGGGCTTTTAAGATCTGGAGAGGCAAAAAAATTCAAAAAAAATCAAACTTACTAATGGCGCACCTACCCATGGTGCGCCATTAGTATCTTCCCGCCTTCAAAATTCAAAAAAAAATCAAAAAAAGTTACTAATGGCGCACCTGCCCATGGTGCGCCATTAGTATCTTCCCGCCTTCAAAATTCAAAATAAGTCAAAAAAATAAAAATAAAAAGTTACTAATGGCGCACCTGCCCATGGTGCGCCATTAGTATCTTCCCGCCTTCAAAATTCAAAATAAATCAAAAAAATAAAAAAAAAGTTAGTAATGGCGCACCTGCCCACGGTGCGCCATTACTATGTCGAATATATGGCTGGGCGCACCTCCTCCACTCCACCTCTCCTCCACTCCATCTCCTCCTCTCCTCCACTCCATCTCCTCCTCTCCTCCACTCCATCTTCCCTTCTCTCCTCCACCATACTACCCTCCTCCTCTCCGGCGACCTCCTCCTCCTCTCCGGCGACCTCCTCCTCTCCGGGGACCTCCTCCTCCCTCCTCTCCTCTCCTCCCCTCCCCTCCCCTCACGGTTTCTCCTCCCTCCTCTCCGTGATTTCCTCCTCCCTCCTCTCCTCCCATTCCCTCATGGTTTCTCCTTCCTCCTCTAAGATGCTTCGGTGAACTCCTCTCCGGCGACCTCCTCCTCTCCGGCGATGTAGGCGAGCGCCTCTCTGGTGACCTCCTCCTCCTCCTCTCCGGCGAACTCCTCTCCGGCAAAAGAACACGGCAAAAGAACGTACAAGATCCAAAAACAGGAACAAAATTTGAAATAATATCGTGCCAAAAAACGAGCAAAAAAACTAGCAAAAAATGGGCAAAAAAATCACGATCCATATCCAAATTCAAAATTCAAAAATAGCAATGGCGCACGGTGGGGGTTAGACGGTGCGCCACTACTATTTTCCCGCCTTCAAAATTCAAAAATACTAATGGCGCACCGTGGCCTATACTAATGGCGCACCAGTGGCCTATACTAATGGCGCACCAGTGGTGCGCCATTAGTAAAAAATACTAGTGGCGTGATATTAATGGCGCACCAGTGATGCGCCATTAGTAGGCAAAACTGGTGCGCCATTAGTAGCCCTTTTCCTAGTAGTGAGACACAAATCAACCAAAACCATAATGTCACCTAGATACTCTAATGTCACCTCAAGTATCCGTGGGTACGATTATACGATATGCATCACACAATCTCAGATTCATCTATTCAACCAACACATAGAACCTCAAAGAGTGCCCCAAAGTTTCTACCGGAGAATCAAGACGAAAACTTGTGCCAACCTCTATGCATAAGTTCATGGGTGGAACCCGCAAGTTGATCACCCAAACATACATCAAGTGAATCACGTGATATCCCATTGTCACCACAGATACGCACGGCAAGACATACATCAAGTGTTCTCAAATCATTAAAGACTCAATCCGATAAGATAACTTCAAAGGGAAAAATCAATCCATTACAAGAGAGTAGAGGGGGAGAAGAAACATAAGATCCAACTATAATAGCAAAGCTCGCGATACATCAAGATCGTATCACCTCAAGAACACGAGAGAGAGAGAGAGAGAGAGAGATCAAACACATAGCTACTGGTACATACCCTCAGCCCCGAGGGTGAACTACTCCCTCCTCGTCTCCTCGTCATGGAGAGCGCTGGGATGATGAAGATGGCCACTGGTGAGGGTTCCCCCCTCCGGCAGGGTGCCGGAACAGGGTCCCGAGAGGTTTTTGGTGGCTACAGAGGCTTGCGGCGGCGGAACTTCCCATCTATTCTGTTCTCCGAAGTTTTTAGGGTATATGGATATATATATATAGGAAGAAGAAGTACGTCAGGGGAGCCACGAGGGGCCCACGAGGGGCCCACGAGGGTGGAGGGCGCGCCCTAGGGGGTGGGCGCGTCCCCTACCTCGTGGCTCCCTCGTTTCTTTCCTGACGTGCACTCCAAGTCTATCGGGTAGCTTTCCTTCCAAAAATAACTTCTCCAGAAGGTTTCTTTCCGTTTCGACTCCGTTTGATATTCCTTTTCTTCGAAACACTGAAACAAGGGAAAAAACAGGAACTGACACTGGGCTCTGGGTCAATAGGTTAGTCCCAAAAATAATATAAAAGTGGATAATAAAGCCCAATAATGTCGAAAACAGAAGATAATATAGCATGGAGCAATCAAAAATTATAGATATGTTGGAGACGTATCAGGGGGTTGCTACGTATGGGAAAAGAGGACTTGATGCTTTAATGCTATGGTTGGGTTTTACCTTAATGATCTTTAGTAGTTGCGGATGCTTGCTAGAGTTCCAATCATAAGTGCATATGATTCAACTAGAGAAAGTATGTTAGCTTATGCCTCTCCCTCAAATAAAATTGCAATAATGATTACCGGTCTAGTTATCTATTCCCTAGGGACAAATAACTTTCTCGTAACAACAAACTCTCTACTAAAACTAATTTAGTTGTGTCTTTATCTAAACAGCCCCTAGCTTTTATTTACGTGCTCTTTACTTTCTTGCAAACCTATCCAAAAACACCTACAAAGTACTTCTAGTTTCATACTTGTTCTAGGTAAAGCGAACGTCAAGCGTGCATAGAGTTGTATCGGTGGTCGATAGAACTTGAGGGAATATTTGTTCTACCATTAGCTCCTCATTGGGTTCGACACTCTTACTTATCGAAAACTGTTATGATCCCCTATACTTATGGATTGTCAAGATTATGTTAAGCCAACGGATGAGTCTTTTCCATCAGATCATTCTCCTAATGATGTGGTCCCGTTCATCAAATGACAACACATGTCCATGGTTAGGAAACTTAACCATCTTTGATTAACGAGCTAGTCTAGTAGAGGCATACTAGGGACACTGTGTTTTGTCTATGTATTCACACATGTATCAAGTTTCCGGTTAATACAATTCTAGCATGAATAATAAACATTTATCATGATATAAGGAAATATAAATAACAACTTTATTATTGCCTCTAGGGCATATTTCCTTCAGTATCCCACTTTCACTAGAGTTAATAATCTAGTTCACATCGCCATGTGATTTAACACCAATAGTTCACATCTTTATGTGATTAACACCCATAGTTCACATCGCCATGTGACCAACACCCAAAGGGTTTACTAGAGTCAATAATCTAGTTCACATTGCTATGTGATTAACACCCAAAGAGTACTAAGGTATGATCTTGTTTTGCTTTGTGAAAGTAGTTTAGTCAACGGGTCTGCCACATTCAGAACCGTATGTATTTTGCAAATTTCTATGTCTACAATACTCTGCATGGAGCTACTCTAGCTAATTCTCCCACTTTCAATATGTATCCAGATTGAGACACTGTGCCATCTAGATTAGTGTCAAAGCTTGCATCGACGTAACCCTTTACTATGAACTCTTTGACACCTCCATAATCGAGAAACATTTCCTTAGTCCTCTTAGGTAACTAAGGATAATTTTGACCGCTGTCCAGTGATCTACTCATGGATCACTATTGTACCCCCTTGCCAAACTCATGGTAAGGTACACAATATATTCTATGGTTGAGGCATAGGGAATGACTTTCATTCTCTCTCTATCTTCTGCCGTGGTCGGGCTTTGAGTCTTACTCAACTTCACACCTTGCAACACAGACAAGAACCCTTTCTTTGACTGGTCCATTTTGAATTTCTTCAAAATCTTGTCAAGGTATGTGTTTTGTGAGAGTTCTATTAAGCGTCTTGATCTATCCCTATAGATCTTGATGTCCAATATATAACTAGCTTCATCGAGGTCTTTCATTGAAAAACTCTTATTCAAGTATCCTTTTATGCTATCCAGAAATTCTATATCATTTCCAATCAACAATATGTCATCCACATATAATACTCCCTCCGTCCAGAAATACTTGTCACCAAAATGGATAAAAGGGGCTATATCTAGAACTAAAATACATCTAGATACATCCCCTTTTATTCATCTTGATGACAAGTATTTTCGGACGGAGGGAGTATCAGAAATGCTATAGAGCTCCCACTCATTTTCTTGTAAATACAGACCTCACTGTCGGTGTCAAAACCGGCGGATCTCAGGTAGGGGGTCCCGAACTGCGCGTCTAAGGCGGATGGTAACAAGAGGCAGGGGACACGATGTTTACCCAGGTTCGGGCCCTCTTGATGGAGGTAATACCCTACGTCCTTCTTGATTGTTCTTGATAATATGAGTAGTACAAGAGTTGATCTACCACGAGATCAGAGAGGCTAAACCCTAGAAGCTAGCCTATGGTATCATTGTATGTTGTCCTACGGACTAAAACCCTTCGACTTATATAGACACCGGAGGGGGCTAGGGTTACACAAGGTCGGTTACAAAGGAGGAGATATGCATATCCGTATTGCCTAGCTTGCCTTCCACGCCAAGTAGAGTCCCATCCGGACACGGCACGAAGTCTTCAATCTTGTATCTTCATAATCCAACAGTCAGGCCAAAGGATATAGTCCGGCTGTCCAGAGACCCCCTAATCCAGGACTCCCTTAGTAGCCCCTGAACCAGGCTTCAATGACGATGAGTCCAGCGCGCAGTGTTGTGTTCGACATTGCAAGGCGGGTTCCTCCTCCGCATACATCATGGAAGAGTTATGAATACAAGGATAGTGTCCGACCCTGCAAAATAAGTTCCACATACCACTGTAGAGAGAATAATATTTCCACAAATCCAATCTGCTGACATGTTTTGACAGCATGACATCATGCCATGGCCCGGTCATTATTCAAACCGTTTTTCTCAGTCAGCTCCACGCATAACACGAGGCGGTTTTCTTGGCACGTCTTGTCAAAGCAGAGATCGTGTCCCCCTTTTCACGGGATTCTCATCAATACGGACGTGGGTAACCCAACCGTGCCTATTGGTAGGACTCCTAGATCTTAGGCAAGTCCCAAACGGCCACGAGGAGGACACTTGATATTCACCCTCTTTATAAAGGGGACAGGGCTTTTTCTTTTTTCTCTCTCGTGCTCAATCAAATCCTTCCCCTGCCTCGAGTTCTAACACCCAAAACTCAGGTCAGGTGCTTCGGACCTTCAACTATGTCCGGATCCAACCTTCAAGGTCGGTGGATGCCTTCATCTGTCATGGAGGAGGACATCAAGAAGTTGAGAGAGGCCAGATATCTGACCGCCGAAATTTCGCATCGGCTGCCTACCCGAGGGCAGGTCGTCCCTACTCCCGAACCCAACGAGAGCGTCGTGTTCGTATCCCACTTCCTCCGAGGACTAGGCGTCGCTCTGGATCCCTTTGTTAGGGGTCTTATGTTCTATTATGGGCTAGATTTTCACGATCTGGCCCCGGATTCCCTTCTTCACATCTCGTCATTTATTATCGTATGTGAGGCCTCCCTCCGCATTACCCCTCACTTCGGCCTGTGGCTCAAGACCTTCGATGTGAAGCCGAAGATGATCGATGGGCAGCACGCAGCGTGCGGAGGCGCTTTAATGAGCAAAATCGCTGATGCTCCATGGCCTGAGGGTAGCTTCCCAGAGGTGTCCGGATTGTGGCAGCGGGAGTGGTTCTACATCATAGCTCCCCGAAGTGCCAAGTGGGTAGCTGCCCCCACCTTTCGCTCAGGCCCCCCACCACAACTGATGTCATGGATCTGCAGGGGGCTGAGCTGGGGTCCAGCCAAGGACGTGCTAATACTGCAAAGCCATATCTGAGATCTCTTTGAGAGAGATTTTAGTCTGGTTATGGTAGTGCAAGTTATGCTAGTTCGTCGAGTCCAGCCTTGCAAACGCCGTCCCCTCCGCATGTGGGAGTTCAACCCGGAGGGACCGCGAGCTATTCAACACTTCCTTGGCATGACGCCGGAGGAGATGTACAAATTGTTCTTCGGACCACAAATAATGTGTCCGGACACCACTGAGGATGCAGGTCTGAGCTGCAATCGCCTGGATACCCAAGTAAGTAGCCCCGCATCCGAACACACTGTCTGTTTATTTATCGCAACGTTGCCCTAAAAAAGCCGCTCTTTGACCAGGATTGGATAGCGAAGGCAAAGTTGATCAGGTGTCCGGCCCCCCTCCTTGAGACCTCACCAAATCTCATGCTAACCAGGATGCTGGAGATCGCGCCTTATCAAGTGCCCTCAGGAGAAGATAAAGGGGGGAACAAGGAGGCTAGCGCCTCCGTGAAGGAGGTTAGCCGGGGAGGAGGAACTGAAACTTCCTCTCCCCAGGGAAGGAAGAGAACCGCCTCTGAGGACCCGGAGACAATGGTCTCCAAACGGGGGAAGAAATCTTCGCCGGAGGGTCCTGCCCCGGGGGATACCCTGGCCGCACTATGCCCTCAAGGGGATCAGCCCTCCACCGAGCTGTAAGTAAAAGGGTACTTAATAATGAAGATATCTCGCTTTACTTCTGAGGAAAATAATCGAAGCATTTATCTTGCAGTTCGGATCTTAGCCCTTCTCAGCAGAGCTCGTCTTCAGGGGATCTTCTTCCAGAGATGATGGAGAGCAAAACACCTCCCCCTGCCATACCGCCTCACGAGGCGGGCGACCCTGAGGTGTCGTCGCGGAGGGTTTCTCCTAATCCGGCAAGGCCAGAAGGTAATCCTATGGCCACCCGAAGTCCTCAGTATCCGGCTCTTGAAGAGAGCAATCAAAAGAGTCCGGCACCGTCTGGTGTGCGGTCGGACGTACTGAGGGATCTGCTAGAGCAAGCGGCTATCTCAGAAGAGCACCGCACGTTGATGGGTACGCTGATTGAAAGGATTTCGTCCGCCGAAAGCGGGTTGCATGAAGCCTTTATGAGTCTACTGACGGGTTTTGAGGTACACGAAATGATGTACATTGTTGACAGTACCGCACATTTTTATATGTGCCCTGTGTAGATAGTAGCCCCTGAGACTCTGGGTGCTGTCGAAGACGACAGCGCACAGAGGATCATAGTCCCAGGAATAATCGTGCCGCCTTAATATGCAGGTGGCGGAGGGTCCGGTGGCCAAACAGACTGATGAGTTTGCCAAGCTAAAGCGGCAGCTTGACATGGCAGACACCGACATCATACTTGTCAACAAGCGGCTTGACGAGGCACAGGGTATGCGATTCCTTCGGTGACACATGGGAAGAGGAGCATGATGCCAGTATCTATAACATGTGTGTGAATGCAGATGGAGCTGCGGCCGTGGAGAACCTTCGGGCGGAACTTGCCAGAGCCAAAGAACAAGCCAGGAAAAGCGATGCGGCTGCCCTAAAGGCAATCGAGGAGCTGAAAGCCGAACAGGCTGCTCACTGCCAAAGCAAGGAGGAAATAGCCAGGATGGCTGTGGAATTGAAGAATGCCGCTGACCGTTACGAGCTTCTTGAAAAGGAAGATCGAGCGAAGAGGACAAACCTGGAGAAGGCCACGATGGCGACCAAAGACACCCGCTCTGCGATGAGAGCGATGAAGGAGGAGCTGCGTCAAGCCGGGGATATCGCGACTGGGAAGCCCTTTATGCTGCGGATGAAGTTTGGAGATCCTTGGTACGCCCCTTTGGACCGGCTGTGGAGTTTTGCGGACGCATATCTGGACTTAGCGGTGAGTGTTGCCGATGCGGCCGAATACTTCCGAGATCCAAAAGATTGCGAAGTGGAAAAGTTGTTCTGGTCATAATTTAACACTGCAGAGCGTCCGCTTCCATTGACAGATCGTTGGCCAAATGGGCCGAGCTGAATAGATTGTCCGGGCTCGCCATGAGTTTTGTTGTGGATCATCTGTGGCCGGAAAGGCCAAAGTCGAACAGTTATTTTAGTTTGGTGCAGCAGTTCCTTGGTGCGGTGCCGCACATCAACGCGATGAATATTCGACGTGCGTAGAGGGTGCGCGGATGGCCCTTGCCCGTGTGAAGACATACTGGGCGGAGATGGAGGCCACCGCCATTGCAGCCCAAGATTCGGACGAGAGCCAAGTACCTGCCGAGCACTACTTTTGAGAAGTTCTTGAGGGCGCTCGTTCAATAGAAGTGCAGTGCTCGAAGAATATTATGTTCTAATGACATATATTCCCATTGAAAAACAATGTTTTACTGTATTGTAGAGGCTATTTTATACTTGTGCCTAAAAGAATTATAATACCTCCTGTGCGGCCGTTTATGTATATATGTATATAACCTGAAAGATGGCGGTCGTCGGCTTCAGCCCCCACGCATATAATGTGGGGGTGCTCGCAGAAGACGCATGTTCACACTTGATCCAACGTCTTGGTCCATTAAGGAGGTGATAGCGCAGCGAACTAGGCAATCGGACTATAATGCTTTAAAACTTTCACTTAGCCAGAGGTGTTTGACAGTGGGGCTACTATATAGCCCCTGGTGGCTCCGCGCTCATCCGAATTCGGGGCGCGTACATGCCTGGCCGGGAAACGGCCCTTCGTTAAGGCGGAGGAATCCCGAAGATTCCGCTAGGTCATCGAGTGGTTGACCAGTCTCACGCTATATCATGACAGTTAGTTTTCGGCTTTCTCTACTGAGGTGCTCGTCCGGATGAACCAGGGCACAATCGCAGTAGTTCTCCTGGTGCTGCCCTAGCCGATAGAGCGGAACGTAAGGCAGCAAAACACAGGAGCCGGGCAAACCCAACATTTTACCAAAGACATGATTCGGAGCTGATGCATATAAGGCCAAACTCGCGACGCCGAACACTCCCTAAGGTATTCGGTATTTATGATGTAAACCGGGCTAAATAGTGCCCTTTGTAAAAGCCCCTGGTGTCCAGGTACGTGCAATATTCTGACGTGGCCACATGCCAATACGTCAGCATCCTTCTCAGTTGTACTGAGAATTCGGGGGATGTGTATCAACAAGAGACAGTAAAAAAGGTTTACGTAGGGTCTTAATCTAAAAAGAATCCTTGGAAAGGGTCCCTGCTGCACGTCTGCGCCTGTGTCTCCGTTGTGCCGTATCCTGGACGGGTGTAGCACGATGGTCATCTGTAAAAGAGAGGAACTTAGTTGAAAAGTTGTCGTGCAAAAGGTAGGTTATACTAAATAAACCATGTACAGTTCCAGATGAGTAAAGTTGAGCCTAATTGTCACTTGTTTACACGCGTTGAGCCCCATGTATTGTTATAGGGGTATAGCCATCAAACCTTTATCAATTATATATAGCTACACCGGACTCGTCTAACCGTGTCCGTGGTCTTAACGACCTGTCAGATGCTCTAGTTGGTGAGGTCGTCTAGTGTGTGGCTGCCAAGGCAGCCGCACGGTCTTTCGCGCACAAGGAGCGCTCAGTATTTCCATTTACTGTAATGATGCCACGTGGACCGGGCATCTTAAGCATGAGAGAAGCGTAATGTGGTATTGCGTTAAAGCGAGCGAAAGCTTCGCGTCCGAGTAGTGCTTGATAGCCACTTTGGAACGGAGCGATGTGGAAGGTTAACTTTTCGCTGCATAAGTTATCGGGAAAGCCGAATATAACCTCTAGTAGGAGGGAGCCCGTGCAATGGGCTTCTGGGCCTGGCGTTACTCCTTTAAAGGTAGTATTGCTATGGCTGATTTTTGTTGGGTCTATCTCCATTTTGCGTACTGTGTCCTGATATATCAGGTTTAGACTACTGCTGTCGTCCGTCGGGACTCGTGTGAAGTGGTATCCGTCAATTATTGGGTCTAACACCAAGGCAGCCCATCCTACATGTCGGATACTTGCTGAGTAATCCCGATGGTCAAAGGTGATCGTTTGGGACGACCAGTGGCAGAACTCCGCGGTGATAGGCCCTGGGGCATGTGTCTCTAGGAGTGCCGCTTTGTTTCTCCCCTTCATCACGTGTAACACGTTTACTGTTTTGACTTCTGGTGGGAATTTCTTCTGTTCCCCAGTGCTTTGCTTGCGAGGCTCGTCCTCGTCTTTGCTTGGTGTATCCTGCCCCTTGTGTTCGGCGTTGAGCTTGCCGGACTGCTTGGGTATAATTTGCAGGTTTATCGGGGGTGCTGTGGATCTGACATATTTTGTTCAGAATCTTGTTTAGGTTGGACAGTTCGTCTCTGTTACCTTTGGAGGGCAGCTTTTGCTGACCTGGCCGAGAGCTTCTGAATCCGGCGTTTACCGCCGTGCTCTTCGGGTTGTCTTATTTATTCCGGCGATTGTTTTTGTTGCGTCGTGGCTTCCCGTTTCCATCCCTGACTTCGGATGTACTTGGGTCGCTGGTGCTACATCGGGCTAGCCAGCTGTCCTCACCCGTGCAAAAGTGGGTCATGAGGCTTGTTAATGCTGCCATTGTTCTCGGCTTTTCTTGGCCGAGGTGTCTGGCAAGCCATTCGTCTCGAACGCTGTGCTTGAAAGCTGCTAAGGCTTCAGCGTCCGGACAGTCGACTATTTGGTTCTTTTTAGTGAGAAACCTGTTCCAAAGCTTTCGGGCTGACTCTCCGGGCTGTTGAGTTATATGACTTAAATCGTCTGCATCCGGTGGTCGGACATAGGTCCCTTGAAAATTTGCCCGAAAAGCGTCCTCGAGCTCTTCCCAGCTTCCAATGGAGTTTTTGGGGAGGCTTTTAAGACAGTGCCGAGCTGGCCCTTTGAGCTTGAGGGGTAAGTACTTGATGGCATGGAGATCGTCTCCTCGAGCCATGTGGATATGGAGGATGTAGTCCTCAATCCAGACCCCAGGGTCTATCGTTCCGTCGTACGCCTCTATGTTTACGAGTTTGAATCCCTCTGGAAATCCATGGTCCAGCACCTCATCGGTGAAACATAGGGGGTGTGCGGCACCCCTGTATTTGGGTGCACCGTGGTGTTCGGATTTTTGTTGTGTTGCATTGCGTGCTGGAGCGCGCTTGCTTGGCCCGTAGATGGATCTGGTTGCGTCGTCCTTTTGATGCGCGTCCTCACGTGGATCGCTTACTGGCTTGTGTGCGGCGTCGTTTGCCGCTCTATGTTGGCCACGAGGTCGTCTATCCGACCGGATGGCTGTTTTGTTTTTTGATTGCGGGGGCTCTAAGTCCTCATCATCGAATTCAGGTAGCAGCTTTCGCTTCGGGTAGCTCTTTGTGTGGCCACTGTCGCCGTACTTTGCTGCGGTGTTGAGTACTTTACTCCATCTAATTCTGAGTGTGTCTTGTGCAGCCCTGAGCCTTTGCTTCTGCTTTTTCAGACTGCACGCAGTGGCGACAAGCCTTTGATGGGGATTTTGTTGCTCCGGTGCCTGTCCGGTGTGATGTCATCCGGACTGCTATCTTCGCCGGAGACGGGTTGTTCGGTTTGATTTTCCGTGTTGTCGTGATCGGACGGTGGTTCAATGCCGTGTTCGTCGTACGCTGGCTCACCCTGCTCTATCGCTGGGTCTATATGATCGTTGTTTCTGCTGAGGTGGGATTTGGAGCGGCGCTTACGCCGCCGCTTCGACTGCTTCTCGAGGGAACGATCCTTCGCTGCGTCCTTCCGTTCCTCGTCATCGTTTTCTTTGGGTGTGTCCACCATGTATACATCATATGATGAAGTGGGCATCCAGTGCCCTGTGGGCAGTGGCTGTTGTTCGTCTCCTGCATCGTCGTCCATACCGTCGATGTCTTCGGAGTCGAAGTCGATCATGTCGGTCAAATCGTCGACAGTGGCTACTAAGTGGGTGGTGGGTGGGCAGCGAATTTCTTTGTCGTCCGCATCCCGATCTGGCCGGCCATAGTTCGGCCAGGACTCTCCTGACAAGGAGACCTTAATGAGTTCAGTATGTCGCCAAAGGGCGAGTGCTGAAAGATATCCACGGAGGTGAACTCCATGATTGGCGCCCAGTTGGATTCGATAGGCACGGGCGTAGGCGGTTCGGAGTCCGTGGCCGGGGAAGAATCCGGCAGTTCGGCGTCACGGCTTGATACGTCTCCAATGTATCTATAATTTTTGATTGCTCCATGCTATATTATCTACTGCTTTGGACTATATTGGGCTTTATTTTCCACTTTTATATTATTTTTGGGACTAACCTATTAACCGGAGGCCCAGCCCAGAATTGCTGTGTTTTTGCCTATTTCAGTATTTCGGAGAAACAGAATATCAAACGGAGTCCAAACGGAATAAAACCTTCGGGAACATGATTTTCTCACCGAACGTGATCCAGGAGACTTCGACCCAACTCCAAGGAGGCAAAGAGGCGGTCACGAGGGTGGGGGCACGCCCACCCCCCTAGGGCGCGCCCCCTGCCTCGTGGGCCCCTCGATGCTCCACCGACGTACTCCTTCCTCCTATATATACCTATGTACCCCCAAATGATCATAAGGGGAGCCAAAAACCTAATTCCACCGCCGCAACTTTCTGTATCCACGAGATCCCATCTTGGGGCCTGTTCCGGAGCTCTGCCGGAGGGGGAATCGATCACGGAGGGCTTCTACATCATCATCCAAGCCTCTCCGATGAAGTGTGAGTAGTTTACTTCAGACCTTCGGGTCCATAGCTAGTAGCTAGATGTCTTCTTCTCTCTTTTTGGATCTCAATACAAAGTTCTCCCCCTCTCTCGTGGAGATCTATTCGATGTAATCTTCTTTTTGTGGTGTGTTTGTTGAGACCGGTGAATTGTGGGTTTATGATCAAGTCTATCTATGAATAATATTTGAATCTTCTCTGAATTCTTTTATGTATGATTAGTTATCTTTGCAAGTCTCTTCGAACTATCAGTTTGGTTTGGCCTACTAGATTGGTTTTTCTTGCCATGGGAGAAGTGCTTAGCTTTGGGTTCGATCTTGCGGTGTCCTTTCCCAGTGACAGAAGGGGCAGCAAGGCACGTATTGCATCGTTGCCATCGAGGATAACAAGATGGGGTTTATTTCATAGTGCATGAATTTATCTCTCTACATCATGTCATCTTGCTTAAAGCGTTACTTTGTTTTTAACTTAATACTCTAGATGCATGCTGGATAGCGGTCGATGAGTGGAGTAATACTAGTAGATGCAGAATCGTTTCGGTCTACTTGTCACGGACGTGATGCCTATATACATGATCATGCCTAGATATTCTCATAACTATGCTCAATTCTGTCAATTGCTCAACAGTAATTTGTTCACCCACCGTAGAATACTTATGCTCTTGAGAGAAGCCACTAGTGAAATCTATGGCCCCCAGGTCTATTCTCATCATATCAATCTCCATCACTTTAATCTTGCTTTGCTTTTTACTTTGCCTTTTACTTTTAACTTTGCATCTCTATACCAAAAATACCAAAAATATTATATCTATCAGATCTCACTCTTGTAAGTGACCGTGAAGGGATTGACAACCCCTAATCGCGTTGGTTGCGAGTAGCTATCGTTTTGTGCAGGTACGAGGGACTTGAGTGTGGCCTCCTACTGGATTGATACCTTGGTTCTCAAAAACTGAGGGAAATACTTACGCTACTCTGCTGCATCATCCTTTCCTCTTCGGGGAAATCCAACGCAAGCTCAAGAGGTAGCAAGAAGAATTTCTGGCGCCGTTGCCGGGGAGTCTACGCAAAAAGTCAACATACCAAGTACCCATCACAATCCCTATCTCTCGCACTACATTATTTTCCATTTGCCTCTCGTTTTCCTCTCCCCCACTTCACCCTTGCCGTTTTATTCGCCCTCTCTCTCTATATCCTCCTTCTCTATTTGCCTCTTTTGCCTGTTTGCTCTTGTTTGCTTGTTTGTCGCGATGGCTCAAGATACTACCAAATTGTGTGACTTCACCAATACCAATAATAATGATTTCCTTAGCACTCCGATTGCTCCTCTTGCCAATACTAAGTCTTGTGAAATCAATACTGCTTTGTTGAATCTTGTTATGAAAGATCAATTCGCCGGCCTTCCTAGTGAAGATGCCGCTACTCATTTGAATAGCTTCGTTGATTTATGTGATATGCAAAAGAAAAAAGATGTCGATAATGATGTCGTTAAATTGAAGCTATTTCCTTTTTCGCTTAGAGATCGTGCTAAAGCTTGGTTTTCGTCTTTGCCTAAAAATAGTATTGATTCTTGGAACAAGTGCAAAGATGCTTTTATCTCTAAGTATTTCCCTCCCACTAAGATCATCTCTCTTAGAAACGATATTATGAATTTTAAGCAACTTGATCATGAACATGTTGCACAAGCTTGGGAGAGAATGAAATTAATGATACGTAATTGCCCTACTCATGGTTTGAATTTGTGGATGATTATACAAAAAATTTATGCCGGATTGAATTTTGCTTCTAGAAATCTTTTAGATTCGGCCGCGGGAGGTACTTTTATGGAAATCACTTTAGGAGATGCTACTAAACTCCTAGATAATATTATGGTTAATTATTCTCAATGGCATACTGAAAGATCTTCTAATAAAAAAGTGCATGCGATAGAAGAAATCAATGTGTTGAGTGGAAAGATGGATGAACTTATGAAATTATTTGCTGCTAAGAGTGTTTCTTCTGATCCTAATGATATTCCTTTTTCTACTTTGATTGAGAATAACAATGAATCTATGGATGTGAATTTTGTTGGTAGGAATAATTTTGGTAACAACGCTTATAGAGGGAATTTTAATCCTAGGCCATATCCTAGTAATCCTTCTAATAATTATGGGAATTCCTACAACAACTCTTATGGAAATTATAATAAGATGCCCTCTGAATTTGAGAATAGTGTTAAAGAGTTTATGAATTCACAAAAGAATTTTAATGCTTTGCTTGAAGAGAAATTGCTTAAAGTTGATGATTTGGCTAGGAACGTTGATAGAATTTCTCTTGAGGTTGATTCTTTAAAGCTTAGATCTATTCCTCCTAAATATGATATCAATGAGTCTCTCAAAGCCATGAGAATTTCCATTGATGAGTGCAAGGAAAGAACCGCTAGGATGCGTGCTTCCAAAGATGCCTTTATTACAGCGTGTTCTTCCAATTCCTATGAAAATCAAGATGAAGATCTAAAAGTTATTGATGTGTGTCCTATCAAATCTTTGTTTTGCAATATGAATCTTGATGAAACTGAATATGATCTTCCTTTACCTAGAAGGCGTTCTAAAAATTCGGAGTATTTAGATCTTTATGATGAAATTGATGAAAGTGGGATTGAAAGAAATAAAAATCTAGATGTTGCTAGACCCACTATATTGGATTTCAAGGAATTTAATTATGAAATTTGCTCTTTAATTGATTGTATTTCCTTGTTGCAATCCGTGCTAAATTTCCCACATGCTTATAGTCAAAAGAAAGCCTTCACCGAACATATTGTTGATGCCTTGATGCAATCTTATGAAGAAAAACTTGAGTTGAAAGTTTCTATCCCTAGAAAACTCTATGATGAGTGGGAACCAACTATTAAAGTTAAAATTAAAGATCATGAGTTTTATGCTTTGTGTGATTTGGGAGCTAGTGTCTCCACTATCCCCAAAACTTTGTGTGATTTGCTAGATTTCCGCGATTTGGATGATTGCTCTCTAAACTTGCATCTTGCGGATTCTACTATTAAGAAACCTATGGGAAGGATTAATGATGTTCTTATTGTTGCAAATAGGAATTATGTGCCCATAGATTTCATTGTTCTTGATATAGATTGCAATCCTTCTTGCCCTATTATTCTTGGTAGACCTTTCCTTAGAACGGTTGGTGCGATTATTGATATGAAGGAAGGGAATATTAGATTTCAATTTCCATTAAAAAAGGGCATGGAACACTTTCCAAGAAAGAAAATAAAATTGCCATATGAAACTATCATGATAGCCACTTATGGAATGCCTACCAAAGATGGCAATACCTAGATCTATCCTCGCTTTTATGCCTAGCTAGGGGCGTTAAATGATAGCGCTTGTTGGGAGGCAACCCAATTATATTTTTATTCTTTGCTTTTTGATCCTGTTTAGTAATAAATAAATTAGCTAGCCTCTGTTTTGGTTGTGTTTAGTTAGTGTTTATGCCAAGTAGAACCGTTGGGAAGACTTGGGGAAAGTCTTGTTGAACTTGCTGTAAAAAACAGAAACTTTAGCGCTTTGGACCAGACCAGCCAGCATTTTGGAGCCGTCGAAATGCATGATCCAATTGGAGTATGCGCCGTACTCTTTAGGGAGTTCGGCTTCCGTCCATTCGGCGACAAAGTCGGCCAATACTTGCGACTTAATGGCTCGCCGAGGCTTGTATGTTATGTCGAACGGGAGGAGCTCAATGGCCCATTTGGCAATCCGGCCCGTGGCGTCGCGGTTGTTTATAATATCATTAAGTGGCACTTCCGAGGCTACTGTAATTGAACACTCTTGAAAGTAGTGTCGCAACTTCCGGAATGCCATGAATACCGCATAGGCTATCTTTTGATAATGTGGGTACCGTGATTTGCATGGAGTGAGGATAGTGGATACATAATATACCGGCTTTTGAAGGGGGAATTTATGTCCGTCCGTTTCTCGTTCGACGATGAGCACTGCGCTTACAACCTGATGAGTTGCCGCAATGTACAACAGCATTGGTTCGCCGATGTTCGGCGCGGCCAGGATTGGGTTGGTTGCCAGTATGGCTTTTATTTCTTCCAATCCGGCTGTGGCAGCATCCGTCCACTCGAAGTGTTCGGTGCACCGAAGGAGGCGCTAAAGGGGTAATGCCTTTTCTCCTAAGCGGGAGATAAAGCGGCTTAGAGCCGCCACACATCTGGTTAATTTCTGGATTTGTTTGAGGTCCGTTGGGATAGCCAACTGTGACAGAGCTCGGATTTTGGCCGGATTTGCTTCAATTCCTCTACTAGAGACAATGAAGCCCAGGAGCTTTCCGGCTGGTACACCGAAAACGCATTTTCCGGATTGAGCTTGATGTCGTATGTTCAGAGGTTGTCGAATGTGAGCCTCAAGTCGTCTATTAGAGAGTCGACGTGTGTGGTTTTGATGACCACATCATCTACGTATGACTCTACTGTTTTGCCGATCTGTTTCTCCAGACATGTCTGAATCATGCGCTGATATGTTGCGCCGACGTTTTTGAGCCCAAAAGGCATTGTGTTGAAACAGAAGGGGCCGTATGGTGTGATAAATGCCGTTGCGGCTTGGTCGGACTCCGCCATATTGATTTGGTGGTTGCCGGAGTATGCATCGAGGAAACACAATGAATCATGTCCTGCGGTAGCATCGATAATTTGATCGATGCGGGGGAGGGGGAAGGGATCCTTTGGGCAAGCCTTGTTGAGGTCCTTGAAATCGACACATAGGCGCCAGGATTTGTCCTTCTTTGGTACCATCACCAGGTTTGCTAGCCAGTCCGGGTGTTTTATTTCTCTAATGAATCCGACCTCCAAACTTGGCTAGTTCCTCTCCCATAGCTTGTCTCTTAGGTTCAGAGAAACGCCGAAGAGTCTGCTTGACCGGCTTGAATCCCTTTAGAATATTAAGGTTGTGCTCGGCCAGCCTGTGTGAGATTCCTGGCATATCCGAGGGATGCCAGGCGAATATGTCCCAATTCTCGCGCAGGAACTCTCGCAGTGCGGCGTCCACTTCATGGTTTAACTGTGCCCCGATGGAGGCTGTTTTTGTAGGGTCCGTTGGGTGGACTTGGAATTTCACTATTTCATCCGCTGGTTTAAAAGAGGTGGACTTGGATCTCTTGTCAAGTATCACGTCGTCCCTTTCCACTGTGGAGTGCAGCGCAGTTAATTCCTCGGCCGCAAGGGCTTCGGATAATGCCTCAAGAGCCAATGCGGCTGTTTTGTTTTCGGCGTGGAGTGCTGTGTCCGGATCACTAGCGAGAGTGATGATTCCGTAGGGCCCGGGCATTTTGAGCTTCATGTACCCGTAATGGGGTATGGCTTGGAAGATCGTGAACGCCTCCTGCCCTAAAAGGGCGTGGTATCCGCTACTGAACGGGGCCACTTGGAATGTAATTTCTTCGGACCTATAGTTCTCCGGCGTGCCGAATGTGATTTTCCCAGCACTGCGTGCTTCCCGACTGGGGATGATTCCTCTGAAGGTTGTGCTACTTCGCTCAATGCGGTTCCAGTCTATTTCCATTTTTTGAAGAGTTTCCTCATAAATGAGGTTTAATCCACTGCCGCCGTCCATGAGTACTTTGGTGAGTCGAAAGCCGTCCACAATTGGACTGAGGACCAGTGCAGCTGGTGCTCGGGCTGTTCGGAATTTAGGTTCGTCACTGGCATTGAAGGTAATAGTCGTGTCACTCCATGGATTTATTGCTGCCACGTGGCAGATTTCGGCAAGGCTGTGGAGTGTTCGCTTGCGCCTATTATTTGATGTGAAGGTCTCAAGGACTGTTAATACCGTATTGTTATCCCCGGGATGGTGCTCTGTGGCATCTGGGATGAGAAGATCCTCACCACTTTTGGCCACCTGCCGGAGTACCCAACATGCTCTAAGGCTGTGTGTTGGTATGGTATCCGTTGTACTATGAATTTTGCAGGGTCCGTTGAGCCATCCCTCCAATACGGTTCCATGCCCTGTAGAGGGTTTTTGCTTCTTTGTAATTAACTCAGGTGTCTTATGATAGTGCACCCTTTTACTTCGGACTGGGTGTATATTCAGAGCCGGATTATCCCAAAATTTCATTTTGGTTTTCCAGGCGCTTTCCATCGCACTGTACTTTCGTACTATGGACGCCAAGCGTGATATGTCACGGTGACTTATGGCGTTAAGGATTCCCTTGTCCGTGCAATTATTGCAGAAAAATGAGACTGCGTCTTCCTCGCGACAGTCCTTAACCTTGTTCATCACAAGGAGGAATCTGGCCCAATAATGATGTACTGTTTCCTGGGGCTCTTGCCTGATGTGGGAAATATCGTTTATGTTTGGGTGGGTGGGTGGATTTGAGTCCGAACCCTTACCCGATCTGAGACCCAGGGGCCGGGGAGTTTTCAATCTTGGAAGTTCGGGTTTCGGGATGTTGCCCGATAAGTCTGGCCCGCTGCCCGACTCTAGGTTCGGGGCTTGGGTGATGTCCTCCCGTAAACGGGTATCCGGCTCGGAGAGCTCAGGAATCCGGACATAGTTGTTCCTCAAGATAGAGGAAGAATCGCCGCGTTGTTCCTCCACCACCGCCATATGATGGGTGACCGGTGGAGAGTTAGTCTCCCTTTGATCGGGTTTAAGCCCAATCCGATCATAGTCCGTAGCGACTCCCAAGGCGGCGCTGCGATCCAAGAGCTCGTTTAGGGAAGAGAGCTCCATTGGATCCATCTGCTCTGCAAATTCCGAGCCGACGTGGAGGTTGTTTTCGATGACCCGAGAAGTCATCGTCGGTGCAGCAGCCGAACGGGCGGTCATGATGAAACTGCCTAGCCGGAGAGTTTGGCCGACAGCCAGGGCTCCCCCGGTGGTAATGTTGTTTTTGACGACAAGACGAGGCATCCTCCCTTACGGTGATGGCACAGTGGAACTCTCAATGAAAGCACCAATGCCGGTGTCAAAACCGGTGGATCTCGGGTAGGGGGTCCCGAACTGTGCGTCTAGGCGGATGGTAACAGGAGGCGGGGGACACGATGTTTTTACCCAGGTTCGGGCCCTCTCGATGGAGGTAAAACCCTACTCCTGCTTGATTGATCTTGATGATATGAGTATTACAAGAGTTGATCTACCACGAGATCGAAAAGGCTAAACCCTAGGGGCTAGCCTATGGTATGATTGCTGTTCTTGGTCCTACGGACTAAACCCTCCGGTTTATATAGACATTGGAGGGGGCTAGGGTTACACAGAGTCGGTTACAAGGAAGGAGATCTACATATCCGTATTGCCAAGCTTGCCTTCCACGCCAAGTAGAGTCCCATCCGGACACGGGACAGAGTCTTCAATCTTGTATCTTCATAGTCCAACAGTCCGGCCAAAGGATATAATTCGGCTGTTCGGATACCCCCTAATCCAGGACTCCCTCAGACGCACTTCTCCGATTTGGGTTTGAGCTTATCAGGCTGAAGCTTTTTCACATAAGCATTAACGACAACTTAGGTTTCTTGCCAAACCACAATTCATATGGTGTCGTCTCAACGGATTTAGATGGTGCCCTATTTAACATGAATGCAATTGTCTCTAATGCATAACCCTAAAATGATAGTGGTAAATTGGTAAGAGACATCATAGATCGCAGCATATCTAATAAAGTACGGTTACGACGTTCAGACACACCATTACGCTGTGGTCTTCCAGGTGGCGTGAGTTGTGAAACTATTCCACATTGTTTTAAATGAAGGCCAAACTCGTAACTCAAATATTCGCCTCCACGATCAGATTGTAGAAACTTTATTTTCTTTTTATGATGATTCTCTACTTCACTCTGAAATTCTTTGAACTTTTTCATACTTGTGTTTCATCAAGTAGATATACCCATATCTACTCAAATCATCTGTGAAGGTCAGAAAATAACGATACCCACCGCGTGCCTCGACACTCATCGGACCGCATACGTTAGTATGTATTATTTCCAATAAGTCACTGGCTCGCTCCATTGTTCCGGAGAACGGAGTCTTAGTCATCTTGCCCATGAGGCATGGTTCGCAAGCATCAAATGATTCATAATCAAGTGATTCCAAAAGTCCATCCGCATGGAGTTTCTTCATGCGCTTTACACCAATATGACCTAAATGGCAGTGCCACAAATATATTGCATGATGTCTACTACGCAACTTTATTCTTGTAGACACGTGTTGGGCCTCCAAGCGCAGAGTTTTGTAGGACAGTATCAATTTTCCCTCAAGTGGATGACCTAAGGTTTATCAATCCGTAGGAGGTGTAGGATGAAGATGGTCTCTCTCAAACGAGCCTACAATAAAATACAAGAAATCTCTTGTGTCCCCAATACACCCAATACAATGGCAATTTGTATAGGTGCACTAGTTCGGCGAAGAGATGGTGATACAAGTGTAATATGGATGGTAGAAATTTATTTTTATAATCTGAATAAATAAAAACAGCAAGGTAGCAAATAGTAAACGGGCACAAAAACGGTATTGCAACCCTTGAAAATGAGGCCTAGGGTCCGTACTTTTGCTAGTGCAATCTCTCAACAGTGCTAATATAATTGGATCATATAACCATCCCTCAACGTGCAACAAAGAATCACTCCAAAGTTCCTATATAGCGGAGAACTTGTGAAGAAATCGTTTGTAGGGTATGAAACCACCTCGAAGCTATTCTTTTCGATCGATCTATCCAAGAGTTTGTACTAAAATAACACCAAATAATTTCAGATTCATTATACTCAATCCAACACAAAGAACCTCAAAGAGTGCCCCAAGATTTCTACCAGAGAAACAAAAGACGAGAACGTGCATCAACCCCTATGCATAGATTACCCCAATGTCACTGCGGGAATCCGCGAGTTGAGTGCCAAAACACATATCAAGTGAATCAATATGATACTCCATTGTCACCACGAGTATTCATATGCAAGACATATATCAAGTGCTCTCAAATCCATAAAAGTATTCAATCCGATAACAGCGCAATCTCAAAGAGGAAAACTCAATTCATCACAACAAGATAGAGAGGGGAAAACACCATATGATCCGACTATATTAACAAAGCATGTGATACATCAAGATCGTGACATCTCAAGAACACGAGAGAGAGAGAGAGAGAGATTAAACACATAGCTACTGGTACAAACCCTCAGCCTCGAGGGTGGACTACTCCCTCCTCATCATGGTGGCCGCCGGGATGATGAAGATGGCCACCGGAGATGATTCCCCCCTCGGTAGGGTGCCGAAACGGGGTCTAGATTGGTTTTCGGTGGCTATAGAGCCTTGCGGCGGTGGAACTTCTGATCTAGGTTAACCCCGAGGGTTTTTGGAATATTTGGGATTTTATAGGGCAAAGAGGGGGTGTGGGAGGCCACCGAGGTGGGCACAACCCACCTGGGCGCGCCTGGGCCCCCAGGCGCGCCCTGGTGGATTGTGCCCCCCTTGGGGCACCCCCCAGGTGCTGCTCTGGCCCATCGGGAGTCTTCTGGTCCATAAAAAATCCACAAAAAGTTTCGCGGTGTTTGGACTCCGTCTGATATTGATTTCCTGCGATGTAAAAAACAAGCAAAAAACAACAACTGGCACTGGGCACTGGGTCAATAGGTTAGTCCCAAAAAATGATATAAAGTTGCTATAAAATGATTGTAAAACATCAAAGAATGATAATATAACAGCATGAATACTTCATAAATTATAGATACGTTGGAGACGTATCATTGCACTATCATTATCAACTTTGCATCTTTTGGCATCAATATTATGAATATGTGTATAACCACAATCGAGATTCAACAAACCATTCACATTGGGTGTATGACCATTGAAGGCTTTATTCATGTAAGCAGAACAAAAATTATTCTCTGACTTAAATGAATAACTGTATTGCAATAAACATGATCCAATCATATTCATGCTCAACGCAAACACCAAATAACATTTATTTAGGTTCAACACTAATCTCGAAGGTAGAGGGAGTATGCGATGGTGATCTTATCAACCTTGGAATCACTTCCAACACACATTGTTACCTCGCCCTCAACTAGTCTCTGTTCATTTTGTAACTCTTGTTTTGAGTTACTAATCTTAGCAACTGAACCGGTATCAAATACCCAGGGGTTACTATGAACACTAGTAAAGTACACATTAATAACATGTATATCAAATATACCTTTGTTTACTTTGACATCCTTCTTATCTGCCAAATACTTGGGGCAGTTTCGTTTCTAGTGACCAGTCCCTTTGAAGTAGAAGCGCTTAGTTTCTGGCTTTGGTCCAGCTTTGGGCTTCTTACCGGGAGTGACAACTTGCTTGCCATTATTCTTGAAGCTCCCTTTCTTTCCCTTTGCCCTTTTTCTTGAAACTAGTGGTCTTGTTAATCATCAACACTTGATGCTCTTTCTTGATTTCTACCTTCGCCGATTTCAGCATCGTGAAGAGCTCGGGAATCGTTTTTGTTATCCCTTGCATATTATAGTTCATCACGAAGTTCTAGTAACTTGGTGATAGTGACTAGAGAACTCTGTCAATCACTATCTTATCTGGAAGATTAACTCCCACTTGATTCAAGTGATTGTAGTACCTAGACATTCTAAGCACATGCTCACTAGTTGGGCTATTCTCCTCCATCTTGTAGGCAAAGTACTTGTCAGAGGTCTCATACCTATCGACATGGGCATGAGTCTGAAATATAAATTTCAACTCTTGGAACATCTCATATGCTCGGTGGCATTCAAAACATTTTTGAAGTCCTGGTTCTAAGCCGTAAAGCATGGTGCACTAAACTATCAAGTAGTCATCATACTGAGCTTGTCAAACGTTCATAACGTCTGCATATGCTCCTGCAATAGGTTTTTCACCTAGTGGTGCATGAAGGACATAATTCTTCTGTGCAGCAACGAGGATAATCCTCAGATCACGGATTCAGTCCGCATCATTGCTACTATCATCTTTCAACTTAGTTTTCTCTAGGAATGTATCAAAAATATAACAGGGGAGCTATACACGAGCTATTGATCTATAACATAGATATGCAAATACTATCAGGACTAAGTTCATGATAAATTAAGTTCAATTAATCATATTACTTAAGAACTCCCACTTAGATAGACATCCCTCAAGTCATCTAAATGATCACATGATCCATATCAACTAAACCATGTCCCATCATCATGTGATATGGAGTAGTCTTCAATGGTGAACATCTCTATGTTGATCATATCTACTATATGATTCACGTTCGACCTTCCGGTCTCCAGTGTCTGTACATGCTAGGCTCGTCAAGTTTAACCCGAGTATTCTGCATGAGCAAAACTGTCTTGCACCGTTGTATGTGAATGTAGAGCTTATCACACCCGATCATCACGTAGTGCCTCAGCACGACGAACTATCGCAATGGTGCATACTCAGGGAGAACACTTATACCTTGAAATTTTAGTGAGGGGTCATCTTATAATGCTACCTCCATACTAAGCAAAATAAGATGCATAAAAGATAAACATCGCATGCAATCAAAATATGTGACACGATATGGCCATCATCATCTTGTGCCTTTGATCTCCATCTCCAAAGCATCGTCATGATTTCCATCATCACCGGCTTGACACCTTAATCTCCATCGTAGCGTCATTGTCGTCTTGCCAACTATTGCTTCTACAAATACATAGTGATAAAGTAAAGAAATTACATGGCGATTGCATTTCATACAATAAAGCGACAACCATAAGGCTCCTGCCAGTTGATGATAACTTTTACAAAAGAAGATCATCTCATACAATAACATATATCACATCATGTCTTGACCATATCACATCACAACATGCCCTGCAAAAACAAGTTAGACGTCCTCTACTTTGTTGTTGCAAGTTTTACATGGCTGCTACGGGCTTCTAGTAAGAACCGTTCTTACCTACGCATCAAAACCACAATGGTGATTTTATCAAGTTTGCTATTTTAACCTTCAACAAGGACCGGCCGCAGTCAAATTCGATTCAACTAAAGTTGGAGAAACAGACACCCGCCAGCCACCTTTATGCAAAACTAGTTGCATGCCTGTCGGTGGAACCGGTCTCATGAACATGGTCATGTAAGGTTGGTCCGGGCCGCTTCATCCAACAATACCGCCGAATCAAAATAAGACGTTGGTGGTAAGCAGTATAACTATCACCGCCCACAACTCTTTGTGTTCTACTCATGCATATCATCTACGCATAGACCTGGCTCGGATGCCACTGTTGGGAAACGTAGCATGCAATTTCAAAAATATTCCTACACTCACGCAAGATCTATCTAGGAGATGCATAGCAACGAGAGGAGGAGAGTTTGTCCGCGTACCCTCATAGACCTAAAGCGGAGGCGTTTGCTTAACGCGGTTGATGTAGTCGAACGTCTTCTCGATCCAACCGATCAAGCACCGAACGTACGGCACCTCCGAGTTCTGCACACGTTCAACTCGATGACGTCCCTCGAACTCTTGATCCAGCAAAGTGTCGAGGGATAGTTTCGTCAGCACGACGGCGTGGTGACGGTGATGGTGAAGTGATCCGTGTAGGGCTTCGCCTAAGCACTACGTGAATATGACCGGAGGCGTAAACTATGGAGAGGGGCGCCGCACACGGCTCGGAACAATTGATGTGTCTTGGAGGAGCCCCTCGCCCTCATATATAAAGGAGGGAGAGGGGAGGAGGCCGGCCTAGGGGCGCCCCAAGTGGGAGGAGTCCCACTTGGGCTCCTAGTCCAATTCGCGCCCCCCTCCTTTTATCAGAGGGGGAAAGGGGGAAGGAGAGGGAGAGGGAGAAGGAGAAGGAAAGGGGGGCCGCGCCCCCTCCCCTAGTCCAATTCGGACTCCTACCTTGGGGGGGGGGGAATGCACCACCCTTGTGGGCTGGCTTGCCTCCCTCCTATGGCCCATGTGGCCCATATCTTCCCCCCGGGGGGTTCCGGTAACCCCCCGGTACTCCGATTTGTACCCGAGACATGCCGAAACACTTCCGGTATCCGAATACTATCATCCAATATATCAATCTTTACATCTCAACCATTTCGAGACTCCTCATCATGTTCGTGATCTCATCCGGGACTCCGAACAACATTCGGTCACCATATCACATAACTCATATAATAGAAATCGTCATCGAACGTTAAGCGTGCAGACCCTACGGGTTCGAGAACTATGTAGACATGATCGAGACACCTCTCTGGTCAATAACCAATAGCGGAACTTGGATGCTCATATTGGTTCTTACATATTCTACGAAGATCTTTATCGGTCAAACCGTAATGACAACATACGTCATTCCCTTTGGCATCTGTATGTTAATTGCCCGAGATTTGATCGTCGGTATCTTCATACCTAGTTCAATCTCATTACCGGCAAGTCTCTTTACTCGTTCTGTAATGCATCATCATGTAACTAACTCATTAGTCACATTGCTTGCAAGGCTTATCATGATGTGCATTACCGAGAGGGCCCAGAGATACCTTCTCCGATACTCGGAGTGACAAATCCTAATCTCGATCTATGCCAACCCAACAAACACCTCTGGAGATACCTGTAGAGCATCTTTATAATCACCCAGTTACGTTGTGATGTTTGATAGCACACAAGGTATTCCTCCGGTATCTGGGAGTTGCATAATCTCATAGTCAAAGGAATATGTATAAGTCATGAAGAAAGCAATAGCAATAAAATTTAACGATCATTATGCTAAGCTAACGGATGGGTCTTGTCCATCACATCATTCTCGTAATGATGTGACCCCATTCATCAAATGACAACGGATGTCCATGGTTAGGAAACTTAACCATCTTTGGTTAACGAGCTAGTCTAGTAGAGGCATACTAGGGACACTGTGTTTTGTCCATGTACTCACACATGTATCAAGTTACAATTCTAGCATGAATAATAAACATTTATCATGATATAAGGAAATATAAATAACAACTTTATTATTGCCTCTAGGGCATATTTCATTCAGAGAGGTCGTGCTTTCGGTCCTCGGTTCGAGGGATCGTTCGAGGACGGTTCGCGTGATCATCATCAACGTTCGAGGGACTTCAAGCACGATCTACACCGATGCTACCTCTTGAGCATTGCGTTAGTTTTCCCCGAAGAGGAAGGGATGATGCAGCAAAGTAGCGTAAGTATTTCCCTCAGTTTTTGAGAACCAAGGTATCAATCCAGTAGGAGGCTACGCGCGAGTCCCTCGCACCTACACAAAACAAATAAATCCTCGCAACCAACGCAAATAGGGGTTGTCAGTCCCTATAAGGCCGCTCACGAGAGTGAGATCTGATAGATATGATAAGATAATATTTTTGGTATTTTTATGATAAAGATGCAAAGTAAAATAAAGGCAAAGTAAATAGCAAAGGAAATAACTAAGTAGTAGGAAATCAATATGATAGAGATAGACCCGGGGGCCATAGGTTTCACTTGTGGCTTCTCTCGAGAGCATAAGTATTCTACGGTGGGTGAACAAATTACTATTGAGCAATTGACAGAATTGAGCATAGTTATGAGAATATCTAGGTATGATCATGTATATAGGCATCACATCCGAGACAAGTAGACCGACTCCTGCCTGCATCTACTACTATTACTCCACTCATCGACCGCTATCCAGCATGCATCTAGAGTATTAAGTTAAAAACAGAGTAACGCCTTAAGCAAGATGACATGATGTAGAGGGATAGACTCAAGCAATATGAAGAAAACCCCATCTTGTTATCCTCGATGGCAACAATACAATACGTGCCTTGCTGCCCTTACTGTCACCGGGAAAGGACACCGCAAGATTGAACCCAAAGCTAAGCACTTCTCCCATTGCAAAAAAGATCAATCTAGTAGGCCAAACCAAACTGATAATTCGAAGAGACTTGCAAAATAACCAATCATACATAAAAGAATTCAGAGAAGATTCAAATATTGTTCATAGATAGACTTGATCATAAACCCACAACAATTCATCGGTCTCAACAAACACACCGCAAAAAGAAGATTACATCGAATGGTTCTCCACAAGAGAGGGGGAGAACATTGTATTGAGATCCAAAAAGAGAGAAGAAGCCATCAAGCTACTAATTATGGACCCGTAGGTCTGAAGTAAACTACTCACACTTCATCGGAGGGGCAATGGTGTTGATGTAGAAGCCCTCCGTGATCGATGCCCCCTCCGGCGGAGCTCCGGAACAGGCCCCAAGATGGGATCTCGTGGATACACAAAGTTGCGGCGGTGGAATTAGGTTTTTGGCTCCGTATCTGATCATTTGAGGGTACGTAGGTATACATAGGAGGAAGGAGTACGTTGGTGGAGCAACATGGGGCCCACGAGGGTGGAGGGCGCGCCTAGGGTAGGCAGGCGTGCCCCCCTACCTCGTGGCCTCCTCTTTTATTTCTTGACGTAGGGTCCAAGTCTCTCGGGTCTTGTTCGTTGAGAAAATCACGTTCCCGAAGGTTTCATTCCGTTATGACTCCTTTGATATTCCTTTTCTTCGAAACCCTAAAACAGGCAAAAAACAGCAATTCTGGGCTGGGCCTCCGGTTAATAGGTTAGTCCCAAAAATAATATAAAAGTGGATAACAAAGCCCAATAATGTCCAAAACAGTAGATAATATAGCATGGAGCAATCAAAATTATAGATACGTTGGAGACGTATCAAGCATCCCGAAGCCTAATTCCTACTCGTCCTCGAGTAGGTAAATGATAAAAACAGAATTTTTGATGCGGAGTGCTACTTGGCATAAATTTAATGTAATTCTTCTTAATTGTGGTATGAATATTCAGATCCGAAAGATTCAAGACAAAAGTTCATATTGACATAAAAATGATAATACTTCAAGCATACTAACTAAGCAATTATGTCTTCTCAAAATAACATGGCCAAAGAAAGTTCGTCCCTACAAAATCATATAGCTTAGACATGTTTCATTTTCATCACACAAGAATGCTCTCATCATGCACAACCCCGATGACAAGCCAATCAATTGTTTCATGCTTTAGTAATCTCAAACCTATAAACTTTCACGCAATATATGAGCGCGAGCCATGGACATAGCACTATAGGTGGAATAGAATATAATGAGGGGGTTATGTGGAGAAGGCAAAAAAGGAGAAAGTCTCACATCAACGAGGCTAATCAATGGGCTATGGAGATGCCGACCGATTGATGTTAATGCAAGGACTAGGAATTGCCATGCAACGGATGCACTAGAGCTATAAATGTATGAAAGTTCAACAAAAGAAACTAGTGGGTGTGCATCCAACTTGCTTGCTCACTAAGACCTAGGGCACTTGAGGAGGCCCATTGTTGGAATATACAAGCCAAGTTCTATAATGAAAAATTCCCACTACTATATGAAAGTGACAAAACAAGAGACTCTCTATCATGAAGATCATGGTGCTACTTTGAAGCACAAGTGTGGAAAAGGATAGTAGCATTGTCCCTTTTTTTGGCCTTTTTTTGCCCTTCTTTTTTTTCTTTTGGGACAATGCTCTATTAATGATGATCATCACACTTCTATTTATTTACAACTCAATGATTACAACTCGATACTAGAACAAAGTATGACTCTATATGAATGCCTCCGGCGGTGTACCGGGATATGCAGTGAATCAAGAGCGACATGTATGAAAAATTATGAACGGTGGCTTTGCCACAAATACGATGTCAACTACATGATCATGCAAAGCAATATGACAATAATGAATGTGTCATGATGAACGGAATGGTGGAAAGTTGCACGGCAATATATCTCGGAATGGCTATGGAAATGCCATAATAGGTAGGTATGGTGGCTGTTTTGAGGAAGATATAAGGAGGTTTATGTGTGAAAGAGCGTATCATATCATGGGGTTTGGATGCACTGGCGAAGTTTGCGCCAACTCTCAATGTGAGAAAGGGTAATGCACGGTACCGAAGAAGCTAGCAAGGATGGAAGGGTGAGAGTGTGTATAATCCATGGACTCAACATTAGTCATAAAGAACTCACATACTTATTGCAAAAATCTACAAGTCATCAAAAACCTCGGTACTACGTGCATGCTCCTAGGGGGATAGATTGGTCGGAAAAGACCATCGCTCGTCCCCGACCGCCACTCATAAGGAAGGCAATCAAATAACACCTCATGTTTCAAATTTGTTGCATAACGTTTACCATACGTGCATGCTACGGGACTTGCAAACTTCAACACAAGTATTTCTCATTTTCACAACTACTCAACTAGCACGACTTTGATATTATTACCTCCATATCTCAAAACAATCATCAAGCATCAAACTTCTCTTAGTATTCAAAACACTCTTAAGAAAATTTTACTAATCTTGAATACCTATCATATTAGGATTTTAAGCAAATTACCATGCTATTAAGACTCTCAAAATAATCTAAGTGAAGCATGAGATATCAATAATTTCTATAAAACAAATCAACCACCGTGCTCTAAAAGATATAAGTGAAGTACTAGAGCAAAACTATATAACTCAAAACATATAAGTGAAGCACATAGAGTATTCTAACAAATTCCAAATCATGTATGGATCTCTCAAAAGGTGTGTACAGCAAGGATTATTGTGGTAACCTAACAATCAAAGACTCAAATCATACAAGACGCTCCAATCAAAACACATATCATGTGGCGAATAAAAATATAGCTCCAAGTAAAGTTACCGATATAAGTAGACGAAAGAGGGGATGCCTTCCGGGGCATCCCCAAGCTTTGGCTTTTAGGTGTCCTTAGATTATCTTAGGGGTGCCATGGGAATCCCCAAGCTTAGGCTCTTTGTCGGTGTCAAAACCGGCGGATCTCGAGTAGGGGGTCCCGAACTGTGCGTCTAGGCCGGATGGTAATAGGAGGCAAGGAACACGATGTTTTACCCAGGTTCGGGCCCTCTTGATGGAGGTAAAACCCTACGTCCTGCTTGATTAATATTGATGATATGGGTAGTACAAGAGTAGATCTACCACGAGATCAAGGAGGCTAAACCCTAGAAGCTAGCCTATGGTATGATTGTTGTATGATGAAGTTGTCCTACGGACTAAAACCCTCCGGTTTATATAGACACCGGAGAGGGTTAGGGTTACACAAAGTCGGTTACAATGGTAGGAGATCTTGAATATCCGCATCGCCAAGCTTGCCTTCCACGCCAAGGAAAGTCCCGTCCGGACATGGGACGAAGTCTTCAATCTTGTATCTTCATAGTCTTGGAGTCCGGCTGAAGGTATAGTCCGGCTACCCGAACACCCCCTAATCCAGGACTCCCTCAGTAGCCCCTGAACCAAGCTTCAATCACGACGAGTCCGGCGCGTAGATTGTCTTCGGCATTGCAAGGCGGGTTCCTCCTCCAAATTCTTCATAAAAGTTTGTAAACACCAAGAGTAGTGTCCGGCTCTGCAAAACAAGTTTCCACGTATTGCCACAAAGAGAATAATATTAACACAAATCTAATCTGCTGACGTATTCCGCAGCGTGACATCACACTATGGCCAAGCCTTTATTCGAATCGTTTTCACTTTTCCACCTCAGCGTGTTTTGCGAGGTGGTTTCCTTGGCACGTCTTGTCAAAGCAGAGATCGTGTCCTCCATTTACGGGATTCTCATCAATACGGACGTGGGTAACCCAACTACACCATTTATCACGGCGCTTGGGAGGCAAGCGAGTTTTACTAGGCTGGTGGGGACGCATAGTCGCATCCGCTCATATAAGGGGATAAAGATCCACCTTTTTACCTACGCCTTCTTCCTCCTTAGCCTATCCCTCTTCTACGCACCCGAGCTCCAGCACCCAAGCCCGCTCTTCCTACCTCAACCTTCTCCAACAATGTCCGGAGCGGGAGGCAAGTGGATGGTCTCCTCCATCACGGAGGGCCATGTCAAAAGGCTAAGGAAGGCCGGATACCTGTCCAAAGACATCGCGCACCGGCTTCCTGAGGAGGGGCAGCTTCTCCCCACCCCAAGGCCCCATGAGAGGGTAGTATTTCTTCCCCACTTCCTCCGCGGACTGGGTTTTCCTCTCCACCCATTTGTCCGCGGGCTCATGTTCTACTATGGCCTAGATTTCCATGATCTGGCCCCAAACTTCATCCTCAATATCTCGGTGTTTATCATCATGTGCGAGGCTTTCCTCTGCATCCGCCCCCATTTCAGCCTCTGGCTCAAGACCTTCAACGTCAAGCCAAAGGTGGTGCACGGCAACCAGGCGGAGTGTGGAGGTGCCATGGCGGGCAAAATAGCCAACGTCCTATGGCTCGAGGGCTCCTTTGTGGAGACCTTGAAGGGGTGGCAGTCAGGGTGGTTTTACATCACCGAGCCACGCGATCTGAAGTGGATCGCAGCCCCTGAATTCCGATCCGGACCCCCTACGCGGCTCACGTCCTGGAAGGAGACGGGCTTGTCGTGGGGCGACGAAGAAGAGGTGACCGGACTGCAAAAATGCATCCAGTCCCTGGTGAACAAGCAGCTCAAGCTTGTCAACGTAGTCCAGGTCATGCTCGTCCGCCGGATCCTTCCGTGTCAAGAACGGGACTTCAATTTGTGGGAGTTCAACCCGGCGCAGCACCGAACTCTGAGCAGGCTCTTCGACACGACGTACGAAGATGTCTGGAAGGGGCTAACCAAAGGCGCCGAGGCTCCCACATCCGCCTCCGAAGACCGCGGATTCAGCTCGCAGCGTCCTGCTGGCGAGGTAAAATATTTTCATCTTTTACAGGATGTTAAGTTTTCTTCATAGTTTGACTCTATGCGGGATCTAAACTCCCTCACCTTTGACAGGATTGGCAAGCGAAGTCCAGACTGATTAACTGTCCGGCTCCCTTGCTCGAAGACCCAGCCCCTACTCTCCTAGTGAAGCTGCTGGTTCCGGCACCTTATGTGGTGCCGGAGAATAAGGCCAAGAAGAAGAAGGCCACGGGGACTCAAAAGAGTTCCCGGCATATGGTGGTGTCGGACTCGTCGTCCGATGAGTCCGAGACGCACTCCTCCCGTGAAGACGAGGAGGAGGAAGAAGAGACCTCTCCCCCTCCAGCGGGGGGAGGAAAGAAGAGGAAGGCCGCCCTAGTAGGGGGGCAAAGGGTCCAAGAAGAGGAAAACCCCTCCGCCGGACTACGCCCCCGACGCCGACGAGGACGAAGAGGAGTGGCCGGACAGGGCCAAGCGTCCGGCGAAATCGTAAGTGTTCGGATACCAGAGTAACTCATGATATTCCTTTTGTTGCACAGCTTTCCCTAATGTCGAATATAATCATGCAGTCCGCCCAAGGACGGGCTCGACGAGTCGTCGAGCGGCTCCCTGGACTCATCGGACGTGAATTCAGTTCTGCCCGCTGCCTCCCCCTGTGCTGCGGATGACGCCGAAGTGGCGTCGCGACAAGCTCCGGGGCAAGAGGAGGTGGTCCAGGAGGAGCCGCGAGGCGACCTCCCGAACTCCAGGAGTAAAGGGGACAAGACCCCCCAGGGCTCCAAGTCCAGCTTCAAGCCGGACACCGCGCCGGAATCATCAACGGTTCCGGACCGCGGCAGGCGAACTCCTGCCAAGAGGAGCAAGCCTATTGAGCCGGCGTCCTCCGTCCAACCGGAGGCGCCGGACAATCTGCTGGAGGTGCTTAAGGGTGCCTCCATCGATGAGGAGCACCGTGCCATCATGAGTACGGTGGTCCAGAAGGTTCGGTCCGCCCAAAGCGGACTTACTGAAGCTTGTACTAGCCTTCTAACAGGCTTCGAGGTAAGTATAAATATCTAAAAATATTACCGCATAGACAGTAGCCCCTGATGCTCTGTTTGGCGTTCGGAAAGAAAAGCCGAATAGAGGATCTATTAAATATCGCAGGAGTCTAACTAAAAAGGAGTCAATATACGTATGTAGGCTTCGCTGCTAGCCACCGCCACACTAACTGCGGAGGTGGATGCCCTGAAGCAGGGCCTCGAGCGGACCGAGCAAGAGCTCGGCCTTGCCAAACGGCAGCTCGAGGAGAAAGAAGGTAAGAGATACCTTATAGAAAAAATGCCTATAAGAAGACGCAATTGCAAAAAATGACAGGAGTATACTGCTTATTGTAGGGGCCACAACTGAGGTGGCGACCCTCAAGCAGGCGCTGTCCGAGGCCAAGAAGAGAGCGGCCACGGAGCGCACCGAGCGGGAGATATTTGAGGCGCAGGTCGGCGAGGTGCAGCAAGAGCTTCAGGCTCTCATGAAAAAACATGAGAGTTTGGAGCTCGACTCGAAGACGCGAGCGTCCGAGCTTGCTACGGCCCTTAAAACTGCCAAATCTGCCAAGGCCGAAGCCCAGAAGGCCCTCCAGGAATTGGATGCCATGAAAAAGATAGCGGTGGGTAAGGCATTCTCTATGCAAAGCAGACATATAAAAGTAAACTACTTGTTACTTACCCGAATCCGGAGCTCTCCAGGGGCATTCGCAGATCTTCCCCGCAGCGTATCTGATGCCGCCGCATTCTACCGAGCCGAGGAAGGCAGCTCGACGAAGAAGGTGTTCTGGTCTTAGTATGCTGAGGCTGGACACCCTGTGCCCTTGAGTGACCAGCTGAAGCAGCTGGTCGAGCTCCACAAGGCGGCCGAACAGGCCTTGAAGGGCTTCATAGTTCGGCTGTGGCCTAGAGAGGCCCTGCCTAGGAGCTACTTCGAACTGGTGCGGCGGCTGGTGGAGGCTTGTAGGGCCCTTAGGGCCCTTGCCCGTGCAAAGGTGCACTGGGGTAAGCTGCATCGAAGCGCTCCGTCTGCATCGAAGGTGCCCGTAGGGCCCTTGCCCGTGCAAAGGTGCACTGGGGTAAGCTGGACGGTGAGAAGCTTGTGAGGGACGGGCCACCGCCGGGGAAGGAGCATCGCAAGCCTGAGAACTATTACAAGGATGATCTGGCTGGTGCCCGCCTTATGGCGGATGAATGCACCAAGGATGTAATTTTTGAATGAACTCGCTTGTGTTATCCTGTGCGCTGAAAACTTGTTCATATGCGCTAAGCAATGCTTGAATTTAAAATATTACTTTCTGTGCGGCCTGAAAAGTCTCACCCTGGACTGCATTGCTGTTGATGATCGAAGGAGCCATCGGGCCTGAAAGCGACGACACAGAGGAACTCTCAATGAAAGCACCAATGTCGGTGTCAAAACCGACGGATCTCGGGTAGGGGGTCCCGAACTATGCGTCTAGGCCGGATGGTAACAGGAGGCAAGGAACACGATGTTTTACCCAGGTTTGGGCCCTCTTGATGGAGGTAAAACCCTACGTCCTGCTTGATTAATATTGATGATATGGGTAGTACAAGAGTAGATCTACCACGAGATCAAGGAGGCTAAACCCTAGAAGCTAGCCTATGGTATGATTGTTGTATGATGAAGTTGTCCTACGGACTAAAACCCTCTAGTTTATATAGACACCGGAGAGGGTTAGGGTTACACAAAGTCGGTTACAATGGTAGGAGATCTTGAATATCCGCATCGCCAAGCTTGCCTTCCACGCCAAGGAAAGTCCCATCCGGACACGGGACGAAGTCTTCAATCTTGTATCTTCATAGTCTTGGAGTCCGGCTGAAGGTATAGTCCGGCTATGAACACCCCCTAATCCAGGACTCCCTCACTCTTGCCACTCCTTGTTCCATAATCCATCAAATCTTTACCCAAAACTTGAAAACTTCACAACACAAAACTCAAAGAAGAAAATCTCGTGAGCTCCGTTAGCGAAAGAAAACAAAAGACCACTTCAAGGTACTGCAATGAACTCATTATTTATTTATATTGGTGTTATACCTACTGTATTCCAACTTCTCTATGGTTTATAAACTATTTTACTAGCCATAGATTCATCAAAATAAGCAAACAACACACGAAAAACAGAATCTGTCAAAAACAGAACAGTCTGTAGTAATCTGTAGCTAGCGCAAGATCTGGAACCCCAAAAATTCTAAACTAAATTTAAGGTCGTGAGGAATTTATCTATTAATCATCTGCAAAAGGAATTAACTAAATATCACTTTCCAAATAAAAATGACATCAGTTCTCGTGAGCGCTAAAGTTTCTGTTTTTTACAGCAAGTTCAACAAGACTTTCCCCAAGTCTTCCCAATGGTTCTACTTGGCACAAACACTAATTAAACACACAAAAACACAAACAAAACAGAGTCTAGATAAATTATTTATTACTAAACAGGAGAAGAAATCAAGGAATAAAAATAAAATTGGGTTGCCTCCCAACAAGCGATATCGTTTAACGCCCCTACCTAGGCATAACAAGCAAGAATAGATCTAGGTATTGCCATCTTTGGTAGGCAATCCATAAGTGGCTCTCATAATAGATTCATAAGGTAATTTAATTTTCTTTCTAGGAAAGTGTTCCACGCCTTTACTTAATGGAAATTGGAATCTAATATTTCCTTCCTTCATATCAATAATTGCACCAATCATTCTAAGGAAAGGTCTACCAAGAATAATAGGACATGAAGGATTGCAATCTATGTCAAGAACAATAAAATATGTGGGCACATAATTCCTATTTGCAACAATAAGAACATCATTAATTCTTCCCATAGGTTTCTTAATAGTGGAATCCGCAAGGTGCAAATTTAGAGAGCAATCATCAAAATCACGGAAACCTAACAAATCACACAAATTCTTTGGAATCGTGGAAACACTAGCACCCAAATCACATAAAGCATAGCATTCATGATCTTTAATTTTAATTTTAATAGTTGGTTCCCACTCATCATAAAGTTTTCTAGGGATAGAAACTTCCAATTCAAGTTTTTCTTCATAAGATTGCATCAAGGCATCAACGATATGTTTAGTAAACGCTTTATTTTGACTATAAGCGTGAGGAGAATTTAGCACGGATTGCAACAAGGAAATACAATCAATCAAAGAGCAATTTTCATAGTTAAATTCCTTGAAATCCATAATAGTGGGTTTAGCAACATCTAGGATTTATATTTCTTCAATCCCACTTTTATCAAATTTAGCATCAAGATCAACAAATTCCGAATTCTTGGAACGCCTTCTAGGTAAAGGTGGATCATATTCAGTCCCATCATATTCAAGATTCATATTGCAAAACAAAGATTTAATAGGGGACACATCAATAACTTTTAGATCTTCATCTTTATTTTCATAGGAACTAGAAGAACACGCTCTTATAAAGGCATCTTTCTTAGCACGCATCCTAGCGGTTCTTTCTTTGCACTCATCAATGGAAATTCTCATGGCTTTGAGAGACTCATTGATATCATGCTTAGGTGGAATAGCTCTAAGTTTCAAAGAATCAACATCAAGAGCAATTCTATCAACGTTCCTAGCCAAATCATCAATCTTAAGCAATTTTTCTTCCATCATGGCATTAAAATTCTTTTGCGAAGTAATAAATTCTTTAATATTAGATTCAAAATCAGAGGTCATCTTATTATAATTTCCATAAGAATTATTGTAGGAATTACCATAATTATTAGAGGGATTACTAGGATAAGGCCTAAGGTTGAAATTTCCTCTATATGCGTTATTACCAAAATTGTTCCTACCAACAAAATTCACATCCATAGATTCATTATTATTCTCAATCAAAGTAGACAAGGGCATGTCATTAGGATCAGAAGAAACACTCTTATTAGAAAATAATTTCATAAGTTCATCCATCTTTCCACTCAAAACATTAATTTCTTCTATCGCATGCAGCTTTTTATTAGTAGATCTTTCAGTATGCCATTGAGAATAATTAACCATAATATTATCTAGGAGTTTAGTGGCTTCTCCTAAAGTGATTTCCATAAAAGTGCCTCCCGCGTCCGAATCTAAAAGATTTCTAGAAGCAAAATTCAATCCGGCATAAAAATTCTGAACAATCATCCACAAATTTAAACCATGAGTAGGGCAATTACGTATCATTAATTTCATTCTCTCCCAAGCTTGTGAATCATGTTCATGATCAAGTTGCTTAAAATTCATAATATCGTTTCTAAGAGAGATGATCTTAGCGGGAGGAAAATACTTAGAGATAAAAGCATCTTTGCACTTATTCCATGAATCAATACTATTTTTAGGCAAAGACGAAAACCAAGCTTTAGCACGATCTCTAAGCGAAAAAGAAAATAGCTTCAATTTAACAATATCATTATCCACATCTTTCTTCTTTTGCATATCACACAAATCAACGAAGCTATTAAGATGGGTAGCGGCATCTTCACTAGGAAGGCCGGAGACAGATCTTTCATGACAAGATTCAGCAAAGCAGCATTAATTTCACAAGATTCAGCATCGGTAAGAGGAGCAATCAGAGTGGTAATAAAATCATTGTTGTTGGTATTGGTGAAGTCACACAATTTAGTATTATCTTGAGCCATCGTGACAAGCAAGCAAACTAACACACAAGCAAACAAAAAGCAAGGGGGCAAAAAGAGGCAAATAGAGAAAGAGAGGGAGGATAGAGAGAGAGGGCGAATAAAACGACAAGGGTGAAGTGGGGAAGAGGAAAACGAGAGGCAAATGGCAAATAATGTAATGCGGGAGATAAGGGTATGTGATGGGTACTTGGTATGTTGACTTTTGCGTAGACCTCCCGGCAACGGCGCCAGAAATCCTTCTTGCTACCTCTTGAGCACTGCATTGGTTTTCCCCAAAGAGGAAGGGATGATGCAGTAAAGTAGCGTAAGTATTTCCCTCAGTTTTTGAGAACCAAGGTATCAATCCAGTAGGAGGCTACGCGCGAGTCCCTCGCACCTGCACAAAACAAATAAATCCTCGCAACCAATGCAAATAGGGGTTGTCAATCCCTATAAGGCCGCTCACGAGAGTGAGATCTGATAGATATGATAAGATAATATTTTTGGTATTTTTATGATAAAGATGCAAAGTAAAAAATAAAGGCAAAGTAAATAGCAAAGGAAATAACTAAGTAGTAGGAGATTAATATGATAGAGATAGACCCGGGGGCCATAGGTTTCACTTGTGGCTTCTCTCGAGAGCATAAGTATTCTACGGTGGGTGAACAAAATACTGTTGAGCAATTGATAGAATTGAGCATAATTATGAGAATATCTAGGTATGATCATGTATATAGGCATCACGTCCGAGACAAGTAGACCGACTCCTGCCTACATCTACTACTATTACTCCACTCATCGACCGCTATCCAGCATGCATCTAGAGTATTAAGTTAAAAACAGAGTAACGCCTTAAGCAAGATGACATGATGTAGAGGGATAGACTCAAGCAATATTAAGAAAACCCCATCTTGTTATCCTCGATGGCAACAATACAATACGTGCCTTTCTGCCCTTACTGTCACTGGGAAAGGACACCGCAAGATTGAACCCAAAGCTAAGCACTTCTCCCATTGCAAGAAATATCAATCTAGTAGGCCAAACCAAACTGATAATTCAAAGAGACTTGCAAAGATAACCAATCATACATAAAAGAATTCAGAGAAGATTCAAATATTGTTCATAGATAGACTTGATCATAAACACACAATTCATCGGCCTCAACAAACACACCGCAAAAAGAAGATTACATCGAATGGTTCTCCACAAGAGAGGGGGAGAACATTGTATTGAGATCCAAAAAGAGAGAAGAAGCCATCAAGTTACTAACTATGGACCCGTAGGTCTGAATTAAACTACTCACACTTCATCGGAGGGGCTATGGTGTTGATCTAGAAGCCCTCCGTGACCGATGCCCCCTCCAGCGGAGCTCTGGAACATGCCCCAAGATGGGATCTCGTGGATGCAGAAAGTTGCGGCGGTGGAATTAGGTTTTTGGCTCCGTATCTGATCGTTTGGGGGTACGTGGGTATATATAGGAGGAAGGAGTACGTCGGTGGAGCAACAGGGGGCCCATGAGGGTGGAGGGCGCGCCTAGGGTAGGCAGGCGCGCCCCCCTACCTCGTGGCCTCCACTTTTCTTTCTTGACGTAGGGTCCAAGTCTCCCGGGTCTTGTTCGTTGAGAAAATTACGTTCCCGAAGGTTTCATTCCGTTTGGACTCTGTTTGATATTCCTTTTCTTCGAAACCCTAAAACAGGCAAAAAACAGCAATTCTGGGTTGGGCCTCCGGTTAATAGGTTAGTCCCAAAAATAATATAAAAGTGGATAATAAAGCCCAATAATGTCCAAAACAGTAGATAATATAGCATGGAGCAATCAAAAATTATAGATACGTTGGAGACGTATCAAGCATCCCCAAGCTTAATTCCTACTCGTCCTCGAGTAGGTAAATGATAAAAACAGAATTTTTGATGCGGAGTGCTACTTGGCATAATTTTAATGTAATTCTTCTTAATTGTGGTATGAATATTCAGATACGAAAGATTCAAGACAAAAGTTCATATTGACATAAAAATGATAATACTTCAAGCATACTAACTAAGCAATTATGTCTTCTCAAAATAACATGGCCAAAGAAAGTTCATCCCTACAAAATCATATAGTTTAGTCATGTTTCATTTTCATCACACAAGAATGCTCTCATCATGCACAACCCCGATGACAAGCCAAGCAATTGTTTCATGCTTTAGTAATCTCAAACCTATAAACTTTCATGAAATATATGAGCGCGAGCCATGGACATAGCACTATAGGTGGAATAGAATATAATGAAGGGGTTTTGTAGAGAAGGCAAAAAAGGAGAAAGTCTCACATCAACGAGGCTAATCAATGGGCTATGGAGATGCCCACCGATTGATGTTAATGCAAGGAGTAGGGATTTCCATGCAACGGATGCACTAGAGCTACAAATGTATGAAAGCTCAACAAAAGAAACTAGTGGGTGTGCATCCAACTTGCTTGCTCACGAGGACCTAGGGCACTTGAGGAGGCCCATTGTTGGAATATACAAGCCAAGTTCTATAATTAAAAATTCCCACTACTATATGAAAGTGACAAAACAAGAGACTCTCTATCATGAAGATCATGGTGCTACTTTGAAGCACAAGTGTGGAAAAAGATAGTAGCATTGTCCCTTTTTTGGGCCTTTTTTTGCCCTTCTTTTTTTGGGACAATGCTCTATTAATTATGATCATCACACTTCTATTTATTTACATCTCAATGATTACAACTCGATACTAGAACAAAGTATGACTCTATATGAATGCCTCCGGCGGTGTACCGGGATATGCAATGAATCAAGAGCGACATGTATGAAAAATTATGAACGGTGGCTTTTCCACAAATACGATGTCAACTACATGATCATGCAAAGCAATATGACAATAATGAATGTGTCGTGATGAACGGAATGGTGGAAAGTTGCATGGCAATATATCTCGGAGTGGCTATCGAAATGCCATAATAGGTAGTTATGGTGGCTGTTTTGAGGAAGATATAAGGAGGTTTATGTGTGAAATAGCATATCATATCACGGGGTTTGGATGCACCGGCGAAGTTTGCGCCAACTCTCAATGTGAGAAAGGGCAATGCACGGTACCGAAGAGGCTAGCAAGGATGGAAGGGTGAGAGTGCGTATAATCCATGGACTCAACATTAGTCATAAAGAACTCACATACTTATTGAAAAAATCTACAAGTCATCAAAAACCTCGGTACTACGCGCATGCTCCTAGGGGGATAGATTGGTAGGAAAAGACCATCGCTCGTCCCCGACCGCCACTCATAAGGAAGGCAATCAAATAACACCTCATGTTTCAAATTTGTTTCATAACATTTACCATACGTGCATGCTACGGGACTTGCAACTTCAACACAAGTATTTCTCAATTTCACAACTACTCAACTAGCACGACTTTGATATTATTACCTCCATATCTCAAAACAGTCATCAAGCATCAAACTTCTCTTAGTATACAAAACACTCTTAAGGAAATTTTACTAATCTTGAATACCTAGCATATTAGGATTTTAAGCAAATTACCATGCTATTAAGACTCTCAAAATAATCTAAGTGAAGCATGAGAGATCAATAATTTCTATAAAACAAATCACCACCGTGCTCTAAAAGATATAAGTGAAGTACTAGAGCAAAACTATATAACTCAAAACATATAAGTGAAGCCTCCACTTTTCTTTCTTGACGTAGGGTCCAAGTCTCCCGGGTCTTGTTCGTTGAGAAAATCACGTTCCCGAAGGTTTCATTCCGTTTGGACTCCGTTTGATATTCCTTTTCTTCGAAACCCTAAAACAGGCAAAAAACAGCAATTCTGGGTTGGGCCTCCGGTTAATAGGTTAGTCCCAAAAATAATATAAAAGTGGATAATAAAGCCCAATAATGTCCAAAACAGTAGATAATATAGCATGGAGCAATCAAAAATTATAGATACGTTGGAGACGTATCAACCGACTCTTCTTCTTCTGCTGCTCTCCAGATTCGGTAACAATAGTCGATTGCTACCCGTTATGCATCTTCATATTGATCTTGGTGATCGTAGGTGCGAAATTTTTTGTTTTCTACTACGTTTCCCAACAGTGACATCATGAGCTAGTTTATGAGTAGATGCAGGTTGCGATCTAGATCACATCTGATATGTGAGGGTTGATGTTCTTCCTATGCTTCCCATGAGTGTTGCTTCGGTTCAGTTCACTAGAAGAATGATGTAGTTTTGCTTCAAGGTTCTCGCAATTGATTGGCTCTGGCTGTCAATGATCTGCTAACAGTTCCTTGGGCTACATCATAGTCGGGAATACTAAACCGTCACATACACAAGAGGGTGAGGAAGATGGATGATCTTCTAGGGGGTCATGCGTATTGACAAAATTTTAGTGTGGGGGATGAGACTTTTTATTGTTGGAAATATGCCCTAGAGGCAATAATAAATTGATTATTATATTTCCTTGTTCATGATAATCGTTTATTATCCATGCTAGAATTGTATTGATAGGAAACTCAGATACATGTGTGGATACATAGACAACACCATGTCCCTAGTAAGCCTCTAGTTGACTAGCTCGTTGATCAATAGATGGTTACGGTTTCCTGACCATGGACATTGGATGTCGTTGATAACGGGATCACATCATTAGGAGAATGATGTGATGGACAAGACCCAATCCTAAGCCTAGCACAAAGATCGTGTAGTTCGTATGCTAAAGCTTTTCTAATGTCAAGTATCATTTCCTTAGACCATGAGATTGTGCAACTCCCGGATACCGTAGGAGTGCTTTGGGTGTGCCAAACATCACAACGTAACTGGGTGGCTATAAAGGTACACTACAGGTATCTCCGAAAGTGTCTGTTGGGTTGGCACGAATCGAGACTGGGATTTGTCACTCCGTGTAAACGGAGAGGTATCTCTGGGCCCACTCGGTAGGACATCATCATAATGTCCACAATGTGATCAAGGAGTTGATCACGGGATGATGTGTTGCGGAACGAGTAAAGAGACTTGCCGGTAACGAGATTGAACAAGGTATCGGGATACCGACGATCGAATCTCGGGCAAGTATCGTACCGCAAGACAAAGGGAATTGTATACGGGATTGATTAAGTCCTTGACATCGTGGTTCATCCGATGAGATCATCGTGGAACATGTGGGAGCCAACATGGGTATCCAGATCCCGCTGTTGGTTATTGACCGGAGAGTCATCTCGGTCATGTCTGCATGTCTCCCGAACCCGTAGGGTCTACACACTTAAGGTTCGGTGACGCTAGGGTTATAGAGATATTAGTATGCGGTAACCCGAAAGTTGTTCGGAGTCCCGGATGAGATCTCGGACATCACGAGGAGTTCCGGAATGGTCCGGAGGTAAAGAATTATATATAGGAAGTGCTATTTCGGCCATCGGGACAAGTTTCGGGGTCACCGGTATTGTACCGGGACCACCGGAAGGGTCCCGGGGGTCCACCGGGTGGGGCCACCTGCCCCGGGGGGCCACATGGGCTGTAGGGGGTGCGCCTTGGCCTATATGGGCCAAGGGCACCAGCCCCAAGAGGCCCATGCGCCAAGAGAAGAGGAAAAGGAAGAGTCCTAAAGGGGGAAGGCACCTCCGAGGTGCCTTGGGGAGGAGGGACTCCTCCCCTGGCTGCACCCTTCCTTGGAGGAAGGGCCAAGGCTGCGCCTCCCCCCTCTCCCTTGGCCCTATATATAGTCGGGGGAAGGGAGGGCAACCAAACCTAAGCCCTGGCGCCTCCCTCTCCCTCCCATGACACATCTCCCTCCTCCCGCAGCGCTTGGCGAAGCCCTGTTGGAATCCCGCTACTTCCACCACCACGCCGTCGTGCTGCTGGATCTCCATCAACCTCTCCTTTCCCCTTGCTGGATCAAGAAGGAGGAGATGTCGCAGCTCCGTACGTGTGTTGAACGCGGAGGTGCCGTCCGTTCGGCGCTAGGATCATCGGTGATTTGGATCACGACGAGTACGACTCCATCAACCCCGTTCTCTTGAACGCTTCCGCGCGCGATCTACAAGGGTATGTAGATCCACTCCTCCCTCGTTGCTAGATGACTCCATAGATAGATCTTGGTGACACGTAGGAAAATTTTGAATTTATGCTACGTTACCCAACAGTGGCATCATGAGCTAGGTCTATGCGTAGTTTCTATGCACGAGTAGAACACAAAGTAGTTGTGGGCGTTGATTTTGTTCAATATGCTTACCGTTACTAGTCCAATCTTGATTCGGTGGCATTGTGCGATGAAGCGGCCCGGACCGACCTTACACGTACTCTTACGTGAGACTGGTTCCACCGACTGACATGCACTAGTTGCATAAGGTGGCTAGCGGGTGTCTGTCTCTCCCACTTTAGTCGGATCGGATTCGATGAAAAGGGTCCTTATGAAGGGTAAATAGCAATTGGCATATCACGTTGTGGTCTTTGCGTAGGTAAGAAACGTTCTTGCTAGAAACCCATAGCAGCCACGTAAAACATGCAAACAACAATTAGAGGACGTCTAACTTGTTTTTGCAGGGTATGCTATGTGATGTGATATGGCCAAAAGGATGTGATGAATGATATATGTGATGTATGAGATTGATCATGTTCTTGTAATAGGAATCACGACTTGCATGTCGATGAGTATGACATCCGGCAGGAGCCATAGGAGTTGTCTTAATTTATTTATGACCTGCGTGTCAACATAAACGTCATGTAATTACTTTACTTTATTGCTAACCGTTAGCTGTAGTAGTAGAAGTAATAGTTGGCGAGACAACTTCATGAAGACACGATGATGGAGATCATGATGATGGAGATCATGGTGTCATGCCGGTGACAAGATGATCATGGAACCCCAAGATGGAGATCAAAGGAGCTATATGATATTGGCCATATCATGTCACTATTTGATTGCATGTGATGTTTATCATGTTTTGGCATCTTGTTTACTTAGAACGACGGTAGTAAATAAGATGATCCCTCATTAAAATTTCAAGAAACTGTTCCCCCTAACTGTGCACCGTTGCGACAGTTCGTTGTTTCGAAGCACCACGTGATGATCGGGTGTGATAGATTCTAACGTTCACATACAACGGGTGTAAGACAGATTTACACACGCAAAACACTTAGGTTGACTTGACGAGCCTAGCATGTGTACAGACATGGCCTCGGAACATAGAAGACCAAAAGGTCGAGCATGAGTCGTATGGTAGATACGATCAACATGAAGATGTTCACCAATGTTGACTAGTCTGTCTCACGTGATGATCGGACACGGCCTAGTTGACTCGGATCATGTAATCACTTAGATGACTAGAGGGATGTCTATCTGAGTGGGAGTTCATAAGATGAACTTAATTATCCTGAACATAGTCAAAAGGTATTCGCAAATTATGTCGTAGCTCGCGCTTCTGTTCTACTATTTAGATATGTTCCTAGAGAAAATTTAGTTGAAAGTTGATAGTAGCAATTATGCGGACTAGGTCCGTAAACTGAGGATTGTCCTCATTGCTTCATAGAAGGCTTATGTCCTTAATGCACCGCTCAGTGTGCTGAACCTCGAACGTCGTCTGTGGATGTTGCGTACATCTGACATACACATTTTGATAACTACGTGATAGTTCAGTTAAACGGTTTAGAATTCAGGCACCGAAGACATTTTTGAAACGTCACAAAACATATGAGATGTTTCGAGGGCTGAAATTGGGATTTCAGGCTCGTGCCCACGTCAAGAGGTATAAGACCTCCGACGATTTTCTTAGCCTGCAAACTAAGGGAGAAAAGCTCAATTGTTGAACTTGTGCTCAGATTGTCTGAGTACAACAATCGCTTGAATCGAGTGGGAGTTGATCTTCCAGATGAAATAGTGATGGTTCTCCGAAGTCATTACCACCAAGCTGCTTGAGCTTCGTGATGAACTATAATATATCAGGGACATATATGATGATCCTTGAGATATTCGCGATGTTTGACACCACAAAAGTAGAGATCAAGAAGGAGCATCAATTGTTGATGGTTGGTGAAACCACTAGTTTCAAGAAGGGCAAGGGCAAAAAGGGATGCTTCATGAAACGGCAAATCAGCTGCTGCTCTAGTGAAGAAACCCAAGGTTGAACCCAAACCCGAGACTAAGTGCTTCTGTAATAAGGGGAACAGCCACTGGAGCAGAATTACCCTAGATACTTGGTAGATGAGAAGGCTGGCAAGGTCGATAGAAGTATATTGGATATACATTGTGTTGATGTGTACTTTACTAGTACTCCTAGTAGCACCAGGGTATTAGATACCGGTTCGGTTGCTAAGTGTTAGTAACTCGAAACAAAAGGCTATGGAATAAACGGAGACTAGCTAAAGGTGAGCTGACGATATGTGTTGGAAGTGTTTCCAGGGTTGATATGATCAAGCATCGCATGCTCCCTCTACCATCGAGATTGGTGTTTGCGTTGAGCATAGACATGATTGGATTATGTCTATCGCAATACGGTTATTCATTTAAAGAGAATAATGGTTACTCTGTTTATTTGAATAATACCTTCAAATGGTCTTACACCTGAAATGAATGGTTTATTGAATCTCGATCATAGTGATACACATGTTCATGCCAAAAGATAGTAATGATAGTACCACCTACTTGTGGCACTGCCACTTAAGTCATATCGGTATAAAACGCATGAAGAAGCTCCATGTTGATGGATCTTTGGGCTCACTCATTTTTGAAAGGTTTGAGACATGCGAACCATGTCTATTGGTGTATATGCATGAAGAAACTCCATGCAAATGGACCGTTTGGACTCACTTGATTTTGAATCACTTGAGACATGCAAATCATACCACATGGGCAAGATGACTGAAAGCCTCATTTTTCAGTCAAATGGAACTAGAAAGCAACTTGTTGGAAGTAATACATTTTGATGTGTGCAGTCCAATGAGTGCTGAGGCATGTAGTGGATATCGTTATGTTCTTACTTCACAGATGATTTGAGTAGATGTTGAGTATATTTACTTGATGAATCACGAGTCTGAATTATTGAAAGGTTCAAGTAATTTCAGGGTGAAGTTGAAAGATCGTCGTGACAAGAGGATAAAAGATCTATGATATGATCATAGAGATGAATATCTGAATTACGAGTTTGGCACAGAATTGAGACATTGTGAAAATTATTTCACAACTAATACAGCCTGGAACACCATAGTGTGATGGTGTGTCCGAACATCATAACTGCACCCTATTGGATATGATGCATACCATGATGTCTCTTATCGAATTACCACGATAGTTTATGGGTTAGGCATTAAAGACAACCACATTCACTTTAAATAGGGCACCACATAATTCCGATGAGATGACACCATATGAACTATGGTTTAGAGAAACCTAAGTTGTCATTTCTTAGAAGTTTGGGGCTGTGACGCTTATGTGAAAAAATTTCAGGCTGATAAGCTCGAACCCAAAGCGGATAAATGCATCTTCATAGGACACCCAAAACAGTTGGGTATACCTCCTGTCTCAGATTTGAAAGCAATAAGGGATTGTTTCTAGAATCGGGTCCTTTCTCGAGGAAAAGTTTCTCTCGAAAGAATTGAGTGGGAGGATGGTGGAGACTTGATGAGGTTATTGAACCGTCTCTTCAACTAGTGTGTGGCAGGGCATAGGAAGTTGTTCCTGTGGCACCTACACCAATTGAAGTGGAAGCTTATGATAGTGATCATGAAACTTCAGATCAAGTCACTACCAAACCTCGTGGGATGACAAGGATGCGTACTACTTCAGAGTGGTACGTAATCCTGTCTTGGAAGTCATGTTGCTAGACAACAATGAACCTACGAGCTATGGAGAAGCGATGGTGGGCCCAGATTCCGATGAATGGCTCGAGGCCATAAAATCCGAGATAGGATCCATGTATGAAAACAAAATGTAGACTTTGGAAGAACTACTTGATGGTCATAAGGCTGTTAGGTACATATGGATTTTAAAAGGAAGACGGACAATGATGGTAAGTATCACCATTAAGAAAGCTCGACTTGTCGTTAAGATGTTTTCCGACAAGTTCAAGGAGTTGACTACGATGAGACTTTCTCACCCGTAGCGATGCTAAGAGTCTGTTGGAATTATATTAGCGATTACTGCATTATTTATGAAATCTTGCAGATAGGATGTCAAACATTGTTTCCTCGACGATTTTCTTGAGGAAAGGTTGTATGTGATACAACCGGAAGGTTTTGTCAATCCTGAAAGATGCTAATAAGTATGCAAAGCTCCAGCAATCCTTTTGAGGACTGGAGTAAGCATCTCGGAGTTGGAATGTATGCTTTGAGGATGATCAAAGATTTTGGGTTTATACAAAGTTTATGAGAAACTTGTATTTCCAAAGAAGTGAGTGGAAGCACTATAGAATTTCTGATGAATATATGTTGTTGACATATTGTTGATCAGAAATGACGTAGAATTTTTGGAAAGCATATAGGGTTATTTGGAAAGTGTTTTTCAATGGAAAGCCTGGATCAAGCTACTTGAACGTTGAGCATCAAGATCTATAAGGATAGATCAAAACGCTTAATGGTACTTTCAAATGAGCACATACCTTGACATGATCTTGAAGGTGTTCAAGATGGATCAGTCAAAGAAGGAGTTCTTGCCTGAGTTGTAAGGTATGAAGTTAAGACTTAAAGCTCGACCACGGCAGAATAGAGAGAAAGGACGAAGGTCGTCCCCTATGCTTAAGACATAGGCTCTACAGTATGCTATGCTATGTACCGCACCTGATGTGTGCCTTGCCACATATCTGGCAAGAGGGTACAAAGGTAATCTAGGAGTAGATCACCAGATAGCGGTCTAAATTATCCTTAGAGGAATAAGGATATGTTTCTCGGTTATGGAGGTGATAAAGAGTTCGACGTAAAGAGTTACGTCGATGCAAGCTTAACACCTATCCGGATAGCTCTGAGTAGAGATACCGGATACGTATAATGGAGAAACAATTTAGAATAGCTCCAAGTAGAACAGTTATTTGAAATGGCTCCAAATATAGCGTAGTAGCTGCATCTACAAGATGACATAGAGATTTGCGAAGTACATACGGATCTGAAAGATTCAGACCCGTTGACTATAACATCTCTCACAAGCATAACATGATCAAACCCAGAACTCATCGAGTGTTAATCACATGGTAATGTGAACTAGATTATTGACTCTAGTAAACTCTTTGGGTGTTAGTCACATGGGGATGTGACCTTGAGTGTTAATCACATGGCGATGTGAACTAGATTATTGACTCTAGTGCAAGTGGGAGACTGTTGGAAATATGCCCTAGAGGCAATAATAAATTGATTATTATATTTCCTTGTTCATGATAATCGTTTATTATCCATGCTAGAATTGTATTGATAGGAAACTCAGATACATGTGTGGATACATAGACAACACCATGTCCCTAGTAAGCCTCTAGTTGACTAGCTCGTTGATCAATAGATGGTTACGGTTTCCTGACCATGGACATTGGATGTCGTTGATAACGGGATCACATCATTAGGAGAATGATGTGATGGACAAGACCCAATCCTAAGCCTAGCACAAAGATCGTGTAGTTCGTATGCTAAAGCTTTTCTAATGTCAAGTATCATTTCCTTAGACCATGAGATTGTGCAACTCCCGGATACCGTAGGAGTGCTTTGGGTGTGCCAAACGTCACAACGTAACTGGGTGGCTATAAAGGTACACTACAGGTATCTCCGAAAGTGTCTGTTGGGTTGGCACGAATCGAGACTGGGATTTGTCACTCCGTGTAAACGGAGAGGTATCTCTGGGCCCACTCGGTAGGACATCATCATAATGTGCACAATGTGATCAAGGAGTTGATCACGGGATGATGTGTTACGGAACGAGTAAAGAGACTTGCCGGTAACGAGATTGAACAAGGTATCGGGATACTGACAATCGAATCTCGGGCAAGTATCGTACCGCTAGACAAAGGGAATTGTATACGGGATTGATTAAGTCCTTGACATCGTGGTTCATCCGATGAGATCATCGTGGAACATGTGGGAGCCAACATGGGTATCCAGATCCCGCTGTTGGTTATTGACCGGAGAGTCATCTTGGTCATGTCTGCATGTCTCCCGAACCCGTAGGGTCTACACACTTAAGGTTCGGTGACGCTAGGGTTATAGAGATATTAGTATGCGGTAACCCGAAAGTTGTTCGGAGTCCCGGATGAGATCCCGGACGTCACGAGGAGTTCCGGAATGGTCCGGAGGTAAAGAATTATATATAGGAAGTGCTATTTCGGCCATCGGGACAAGTTTCGGGGTCACCGGTATTGTACCGGGACCACCGGAAGGGTTCCGGGGGTCCACCGGGTGGGGCCACCTGCCCCGGGGGGCCACATGGGCTGTAGGGGGTGCGCCTTGGCCTATATGGGCCAAGGGCACCAGCCCCAAGAGGCCCATGCGCCAAGAGAAGAGGAAAAGGAAGAGTCCTAAAGGGGGAAGGCACCTCCGAGGTGCCTTGGGGAGGAGGGACTCCTCCCCTGGCCGCACCCTTCCTTGGAGGAAGGGCCAAGGCTGCGCCTCCCCCCTCTCCCTTGGCCCTATATATAGTGGGGGGAAGGGAGGGCAACCAAACCTAAGCCCTAGCGCCTCCCTCTCCCTCCCATGACACATCTCCATCCTCCCGCAGCGCTTGGCGAAGCCCTGTTGGAATCCCGCTACTTCCACCACCACGCCGTCGTGCTGCTGGATCTCCATCAACCTCTCCTTTCCCCTTGCTGGATCAAGAAGGAGGAGACGTCGCAGCTCCGTACGTGTGTTGAACGCGGAGGTGCCGTCCGTTCGGCGCTAGGATCATCGGTGATTTGGATCACGACGAGTACGACTCCATCAACCCCGTTCTCTTGAACGCTTCCGCGCGCGATCTACAAGGGTATGTAGATCCACTCCTCCCTCGTTGCTAGATGACTCCATAGATAGATCTTGGTGACATGTAGGAAAATTTTGAATTTATGCTACGTTACCCAACATTTATTAAGTCTCTCTTTCACACACCCCGAAACTTAATCTAGCATCAAGAACATCGCCTTGTTGTGCTGGCGTAGGTAGCTAGTCTTAATTGCTAAAATGGTTAACCTCATAACTATTTTTTTGCTAAAATTGATTAGAGGACATCTAACTTGGTTTTGCAGGGTTTGCATATGATGTGGTATAGCCTTCGTCATGATAATGAGTTTATGTATGAGATGGTTATATGTTGTAATGTTAAGTGTCATGTGCGTCACAGCATGATGGCCGGAGCCACGGGATTGCCACCTTAGTGTAAACATCATAGAGGTAGATTACAGGTGATGGTGACAAACATACACAGAGGACCCTGATGAGGAGAAGGTGTACCAGGCATGGGACGAGGAGCTATAATTTCGTGTTACGACGGAATTTCAGATTTTGGTGTCACGACAACGTTTTCTGAAATGATCGTCACGACAACATTTTCTGAAATCGTCATCATGGCAATGTTTTTGAAACAATTGCCTAGGTAACAAAATATTGGCTATCACGTCGCTTCAACTGGAGATTGAAGACGATCATGGAGGATTCCCGGCGCCCAGGGCTATACCATGTCATGCTATTATGAATTGCCTGAGATGTTTATTCCTTTATTGTTTGCACCCTTTTGATTGCGCATTAGTCAATTATTAGGGTGATCTCTCACAGTAAATATCACGTTAAAAGGTGCTCTTCCGAGTGTAGCAATCGTCTATAACATTTAACGGTCCGGAGTGCGTCATGTCCACATGAGTACAAATAGGTTGTGAGGTGTAAGGCGGAGATGGTGAGACCATACATGTAGATTGCACTCGTTTTCTTGAAGTTCTAGCAAAATAGTTCTGAGCTCGGAGCACAAAGCATTGAAAGATGAACAATAGTCATATGGAGATATGATTGGCAAAAGATTGCCTACTGGTCAAAATTCTCGTCATCAGTGATGTACACATCAATGGCTGAGAACTAGACTTGGATCTTGGATCACTCACTATTAATTATGAGAGATATTAATTTGAGTGGGAGTGCACTATAAATTAAAACTTGTTTAACACTAGTGCTATAATAAATTATGAATTGTGTCTAAGACTATTTGTGTGTTTGTCGTTGTAGATGGCTCGCAATATGTTCAACTTAGCCCCTATGCTTGAGAAAGAAAAGTTGGCTGCAAGTGGTGGAAACTACGCGGATTGGATCCGAAACCTGAGATTTGTTCTCAGGAGTGCTAAAAAGGAGTACGTGTTGGATCAACCCCACGATCTACACTGACTCTTCTTCTTCCGCTGCTCTCCGGAGTCGGTAATGATAGTTGATCCCAACCCGTTATGCATCTTCATATTGATCTTCGTGATCGTAGGTGCGATTTTTTTTGTTTTCTACTATGTTTCCCAACACGAGCCCACATAATTATCAGCTTTTTGCACCGCCTCTGCAGCAAACGTGCAATCTGTTTCTATAATGACTTTTTTGCACCCAATTCTCCCTACTAAGTATAAACCATTTCATATCATGGTAATCTCTGCCGAGTCAACACATCTTCAGTGTGGAAGGAACCAAGATGCTGCAGCAATGAAGTTTCCCCTTCCATCGCGGGCAATAGCATGCACCCCTCGCTCCTGAGAGTGTCTCATATTGAAAAGTTGCGTCAACGGTCATTTTGATAACATTACTGCATGGCTTCTTCCACATCTGATCTTCCTTTCTTCTCGACAACTTTGTTGTGTAAGCTCTTACAAAAATTGTCACGAGGACTTTGATCGACACAACACTCCTTTCAAGGGTTTGGATCACTTCACCTTTGATATGTTGACGCCGCTGCCACCAAATAAACCATGATGCAACCAAAACCAATTCAGCAGTTGCAAGCCCTCGTGAACTGAACCGATCCTGACTAGAATTTCCAATGTGACAGACCCGAAGCGATCTTGTCTTACTAGATCTGTTATGATTTCATGTAGCCTGAGTTCAGTCCAAACTTCCTTCGCCCTACAACAGGTAAAAAGGACATGCTGAACATCCTCAATCCCAATCTTACAGATCAGGCATTGGGGTATTAAAGGTATATGCCTATCTGCAAGGATTCCCAAGCAAGGAAGAGATCCATACAAAGCTTTCCATGCAAAGTGTTTGATCTTCCTAGGAATTTTCAGATTCCATATTTCCTTCCAAATATTATTAATTCGCACGTTCCCCTCATCCCCTGTCCATCAGACCAGATCGGGCTGCCCATATTGATGCTCGAACTCTCAGTGGTACGCCGACCGAACCGAGAACGTCCCTGATCTAGTGTAGTTCCAAGCCACGAAGTCCTCCATGAGCTGGACATTTAGTGGTATTTGCAAGATCATGTAAGCATCCACCGGCAAAAAAACATCTCTAATCAAGATTTCGTCCCAATGGCCCATGTGTGGGTTTATGAGCTCCTCCACATATCTAAGCATTGTTGCACCTCTTGGGGTAATAACCTTTCACGACGGGCTTGATGGGATCCATGGATCATGCCATATATTTATCTGCGATCCTGTTCCGACACGCCATATGCAGCCCCTCTGAAAAGTCTGAATACCAAAAAGATGTTTTGCCACATATATGATGACCCCTTCTTTAGACCAACCTTCAAAATGATCCCATCAGGATAGTATTTAGCGCTCAACACACATGCACATAAAGAATCTGGGTTCTGGAGTAGTCACCAACACTGTTTTGCTAACATAGCAAGATTAAAACTGTGAAGGTCCCTAAACCCCAATCCCCCTTTCCTCTTTGGTACACACATTTTCCACCACGCAAACAAGTGCATCTTCTTCTTCTCCTCACTATCTCCCCACCAAAATCCTGATATTTCGTCTGTAATGGCTTTGCAAATTCCTTTGGGTAATTTAAAAACTGACATAGCGTAGGAAGGAATATCATGTGCAATTGATTTAAGTAAAATTTCCTTCCCTTGCATAGACAAAATTTTCTCCTTCCATCCCTTGAGACGTTGGCAGACACGATCTACAAGATGCTAGAAACAGTCATTTTTGTCAACACCCACCATTGCGGGCAGCCCCAAATAAGTGTCTGAGAGTGCTTCTGTAACAATATCTATTTCCCTGCATACCTCCTCTCGCACACCAACCGGAGTATTAGGGGGCTGAAAAAAATACTTGATTTGGCATTACTTACCAGCTGTCCTGAGCTGTTGCAATATGTGTCCAGTATATTTTTTAAGGTAGTAGCACATTGTGTATTTGCCTTCATTAGTATCAATGAGTCATCTGCAAATAGGATATGTGAAGTAGTAGGTGCACTCTTGCATACCTTGATACCTTCTAGGTTCCCAATCTCTTCCTCATGTGCTAGCATACTAGACAAGCCTTCCGAACACAGCAAAAAGAGGTACGGGGACAATGGATCGCCCTGCCGTAAACCTCTAGTGGGAAAAAAGTTCTTCTGTCTCAGTGTTGTTAAATCTCACCTTATAGTTGACAGAAGATACACACTCCATTATCATTTGGACCCACTGCTCATGAAACCCCATTTTTTGCATCATTCTCTCTAGAAAACTCCATTCAACCATGTCATAGGCCTTGATCATATCCAATTTGACAGCACAATAAGCCCCTAGACCATGGTTTTTCTTCTTTATGGTATGAAAACATTCATATGCCACCAACACATTTTCTGTGATAAGCTTTCCTGGAACAAAAGCGCTCTGTGTTGGGGAAATAATCTCTAAAAAAATTCTCTTCGGTCTGTTAGTCATCATCTTTGAGATAATTTTATATACCGCATTACATAGGCTAATGGGTCTATACTGTGTAATGACCTCTGGCTATCAACTTTCGAAATCAACACTATGTTTTTAGAGTTCCAACCAAAGGGTATTTTCCTCTGACTAATAGCTTCAAGAACTTCATTAGTTAATTCATCTCCTAGGATATGCCAAAAACGCTTGAAAAATATTGCATGCAAACCATCTGGCCCCGGGGCTTCCATATGCCCTATTTGGGAGAGAGCCTTCCGTACATCATCACGCGTATACGGTGAAATAAAAAATTCATCCATCTTAGGAGTAACAAGAGGTTTAACAGAAGACATCGGTCCTTCATCTATCTCTCCCGAACCAGAAGTAAAAAGGTTTCAAAAATAGTCGGTAACAAGAGGCTTGAGATTATCGTTACCTTCTACCCAGAGCTGACTATCATTTTTTTTAATTTCTTTATCAAATTTCGATGCCTCCTGGCCGAAGCGAACCGTTGGAAATAAGATAAATTCCTATCTCCACGTCCAAGCCAATTAACTCGCCCCTCTAAGCCCAATATATCTCATCTTGCTCAAGTAAATTTTCAATAAGAACTGATAGCTCCTTCTGTTTTATTTTGGCTTCAGTGGTATATGGTTCTCGCATCGATGCCTCAAGTTCGTTATGCGCCTTCCGGAGCCTCGCTTGAGGTGCCTTCAAGACACGGCAATCCCAGGCATACAGGTCCAGTGCACTGAGTTCAGCTTGTCCCTCGCCGTAGGACAAAGGCCGAGGTGTACAGCTTTTTGCCAAGCAGTCTTGACAATTTCCTCCACAGATTCTTCAGCAAGCCACCTTGCCTCAAACTTCATCCCACGTCTCAACCGAGTTTCTGCCACACCAACAAGATGTTCAGTGTCTAGCAATATGGGCCTGTGGTCAGACTTCCCCATCTCTAAATTACATAGCCCGGCGTAGGGGTGGGCTTGCAACCATGTAGCATTGACCACCGCCCTGTCGAGTCTTTCTTGTCATCCGCCACGAAACCAAGTGAATATATCCCCTTCATATCCAACATCCTCAAGCGAGCAGTCTGACAATGCATCCTGAAACGCCTTGAGGCATGAGTGGTGTCGGGGAGCCCCTCCGTACTTTTCGGCGAGTAAAGAATTTTGTTAAAATCTCCTATGACGATCCACGGCAATGCCGACTGGGCATGAAGATCGCGCAAGTTTCGGTAGGTCCGCGCCTTATGTTCCCAACTGGGCTCGCCATATATCCCGGCCATCGTCCACATTTGCCCATCCGATTCCTCAACCGACACATCAATAAATTCCAAAGTGGTAGCTCGGGAGTAGATCCTAACCTCCTTCTTCCAAGCTAACAGGAGCCCACCTTTTCGTCCATCCAAACATGGTGCCGCCAATTTGTGATCCATCTTCAGCTTTCTCCTCAACTCCTCTGCCTAGCTTCGTCCAGGTGCATCTCAGAAAAAAAACACATCTGGGTTATAACGCCTCTGGAAATCCAGAAGCGACCGAACTGTCGGGGAGCCGAGAAGGCCCCGGCAATTCCAGCTCAGAAGTTTCATTGCTCCCGACGACCCTCCAGATCGGAGGACAGCGATAACATGTTAACATCTTCATTCCGAGAAGTAGACCCTGTTTGAATTCTGTCCGTCACAAGCCCATCAGCAACAGATGTGAGGGTTGGTTCCATCAGTACCAAGTTGGAGATGTATACACCACGATGAGGTGGTCTTTTCCTCCTACGAGTAGTTGACCTTTCCCCATATGTGTGGTGATCTTTCCCACCCAACGAACTGGGAAGTACAACATCCTCCAATAGTGTTAAGTTCTGGCCAGAAGTATTAACTTTGCAGACGCACTTGTATATTGTCCATACAAGCCACGACCTCCATGGTACCATCAACCAAAATATTCAGATTTCACGAACTGAAGAAACTGAATTTTATGCCCTGTGTCCCATGTTGTGCGCAGGTAGTCATAATACCACGAGTCCCCGTAGATCTCAGGTTGTTCACTCGAGCAATCAACAACCAGCAGGCTTCAACCATCACCAAACTCGCCCCTGCCAGTTCCGACACCTCTCTGTCGGCCATCTTTTTCCTAACCCTAAGAACAGATCACTGGGTATTTTGAAAAACCCTAAATCCACCATCTACCCTTGACGAGTTAGCCAAAACTGGGTAGCGATCCAATCCGAGCAGCAGGGGAGAGAAAAACTCAACGACAGTGAGATCGCCCCGAGAGGATAAAGAACCCTAAACGAGAGGGTAAGTTTTCCGTTGCCTGACTATTTTTTTTCGTTACCTGACTAGGTAACTTCTAATGACGATCAGTGGGAGGGGATGGTTAATCATAAGGTGTGCTCGACTTTGTGTAAAAAAAGATTACACCCCAAAAAAGGTCTTTGGTATTCAAGACAGTAAACATTGGCCCAATGACTGTCGCATGTGTAGATAGATCCATCTCCGTCTGTTTTTGAGTTGTACAAAAAAATGGAAACAAAAATGAACCCAAACACTTTTTAAAATGCAAATAACATTTATTGAAAACACGAATTCTTTGGAATTTGTGAATATTTTTAAAATTTGAAATTGAAAGGAAAGTAGAAAAGCAAAAGAGAAAAACATAGCAAAAAACTGAAAATCATTCTAGAAAGTTCCAAAACCGGAAGCAACCATTCAAAAATAGTTCTCCCTTTATTTCGACAGCTCCAAATCGCATCGGTGCTTAGCTACATGTGTGTCTCAAACAAGGGGACATCGTTGATTTGGGCTCAAAAGATGCTCTGGGTACCCAAACATTCTCTGTTGTAGAGACCCACATCCTTCCCAGTTTTGGAAAAGTTTTTTGTGGTCTTTGCAAGCTGTGAGGGTAGGATATAAATGGAATGTAGGAGATGGTAAGCTGGTTAGATTCTGGGAAGATACCTGGTATGGTAATACCCCTCTAGCTACTCAATACTGGGACCTGTATGTCTTGGTAAATGAGAAAAATAGGACCATTGCTGAGATTTGGGATGGGCAGGAGCTCAAATGCACATTTAGGAGAACCTTCTCGGATGAGTTGATGTCTCAGTGGTATGAGCTTGTGGATATCCTCTCCCTGACTAATTTTAGTCAGGAGAGAGATTCCTTAATCTGGAAATATGGGTCTAAAGGGATTTACTCTTCTAAATCCCTTTATGTCATTGTCAATTTTAGGGGGATTCAACCTATCTATCTACCTGCTGTTTGGAGTGTGAAAATACCACCTAGAGTACAAGGCTTCCTATGGCTTCTTTCACAGAATAAAATCATGACTTGTGATAATCTTAGGAAAAGAGGTATAGCAAAACCTCTAGAGTGTGTGTTTTGTAAAGAAATTGAAACTGTGCATCATCTGCTCTTTGACTGTTTGGTAGCTAGGCTGGTGTGGGCTGAGGTGAAAACAGTCTTTATTTTTGATGCGAATGGATATGAGTCTGTAGCAAGGTTTTGGTTGTGCGATAAGAAATGCAAACAGCTGAATGTTGTGACCTCTGCAGTCCTGTGGGGGTTGTGGAATTTTAGGAATTCTGTTGTCTTTAACAGATGCTCTTGGATTTCCCTGAAGCAGGTGCTAGGAGTGGTTTTCAAGTATCTGAGGGACTGGACCAAGCTATTCCAAGATCTCCAGGGGGGAAATGCAACAGTTTCAGGAGCTGATCTGGGAATGGTTGAGAAAACCACTGATGCTGGAGCCAGGCTGATCTGTCGTAACTGGTTCGAGAACAAGAGTGAAGATGGCCTGTGGAAGGTGGCGGTGAATGCTGCTCATGGGGGGAGGACTACCCTTGATTATCAGCTGCAACACCCAGAGGAAGCTGACAGTATCCATGTGGTCAGTCTTGGGTGGGAGCCTCTTGTCTAGAGCAACCTGGTGTTTGGGCTCTTTGCGTGGTGTTAGTGGTTACTGTAATGTAATGCCTATGATACTTCTGTGTTGATGTTGACTAGGTTGGAGAGTGGGTGTGGCTGGTTAGAGATGTTTTCTCTTTCCTGAATCTGTTTCGGGTGGTGTTTGATTCTGTAAGACTTGTCACGCTGTGGTTTCTTTCTATATGAAATGGAGCCAGGAGCAATCCCCTGTTTATCGAACAAAATAAAATACGTGGGCCCGTTATTATACTAGTGGGGACTTCCTCTATTTGCCGCTATGTGCGGCAAACTGGCATCCAAACGCACAATAAGAGCAAGCGAATGAGTGTAAATTGGATGGCTCAAGCAGGCGTACTTTAGTCCTGAACAAGTCTTAGGCCTTGTATAATGGGAGGTGCTTAGGGGAGATGCTTAGAGAAATAAATCAGACTTTTTTTAAACACCGGTGCTTATTTGTATAGAGTAGACGCTTAACTAAACGTTTCTCCTGTAAAAATAGGCATCGGTGTTTCAGAAAATCTCGATTTATTTTTTTAAGCACCCCTCTAAGCATCTCCCATTGTACAAGGCCTTAGGACCGCCACATCTATCCAAATCCAGGTTGGCGCCATAATTGCTGTTACAGGTCATTTGGCAACTGGCGCACACCCGCTGGGAACAAACAGGCCGGCCATATGAAACAGAGTAGCGGTTCTTTAGGGGTTGATGTGTTTCGTGTTGGCCGTATTTAGTTTTTTCTTTTTTGTTTTCACTTTTTTTTATCAAATGCGTGAACTTTTTCAATTTGGTCAACTTTTCTCAAATTTGATATTTATTTTGTAAATTTTGTAAACTATTTCATTTTTTACTAACTTCTTTTCACATTAGATTTTTTAAGAATGTTGACTACTTTTTTAAAAAATTATGAACTTTCCCAAGTCATGATTTTTTCTAAAAAAAATCGTGAACCTTTTCAAATAATTTGTGATTTTTTCCCAAAGTCATTAACATTTTCCAACTAATGAGAATTATTTTGGAATTTTTATTTTTTAAACAATGTCATGATTTTTGTTTACAAAAATCGATGGTCAATAGCAAGTCAATGTCGTGCCCAATGTTAACGAAAACCGGGAGTGGTTAGCGAGGCGATCTCAAGAGCAGCGGATCCCTTTGTGCGCCGCCGCTGGTTTCCTCTCCCTCCGCCAGCCGCCCCGACGGCGGGAGGGAGGGGAAACTTCGAGTCTGTGCGTCCAGTCTGTTCCCAGTAGGGTTAGGGTTGAGGGAGTCACTGCCGAGGCCGTCGCGGCGGCAGCGCGTCTGGATAAGTTTCTCCAGGCTCCGTTCGCCATCAGATGGGGCTCTAGCCTTCGTCTAGGAGCCAGCGGAGTGGGGAATCCTCGGATCTCGTTGAGGTCGCGGGCTATGGTGTCTGGAGGTCGATCTACACTGGCCGTTTTGGTCCTCATATGAGTGGTGGTTGTGTGGAAACGAAGATTCTTCTCCCTCATCGGTATGATTTTTTGTTGTGTTTATTCATCCTTCTTTGTGTTGTTGCTGGAGGGATGTCCTGCTTTCCTCGGGCAGTTGGCCCGGCCGCGGCGTCGGAACCGGATCCTAGTTCTCTTTCGTCTGGAAGGGGCACATATAGCAGTACTCAAAGCCACTGATGACGAAGGCCGGTGCACGCGTGTTGGATGCACATGTGTGTTCTTGTCTTTTTGGCGTCGGAGCAAAGAAGTGGGGGAGTAGCATGGCGATGATTATGTCGTGGTTGAAGATGAAGACCTGCTTGGGTCTGGATGTAGATCACTGCGTTGTAGGGGTCTCCTCGCAAGGTTCAGGGATGATGACAAGAGCTTCGGAGGTCTTCATGTTTTGCTGGGTGTATTAGGGTGCTCTTTGTTATTCTTGTTGCTTATGCGTGTGTTAGGGTGTGCTTGTTCAGGTTAAGAACTTTGTATTATGTCATAATTTGAATACAAGCATACTTTTTCAAAAAAAAAAACTGACCAAGTGAGCGAAAGACAGGCAGCGCGATAAATGGGCCGCACCCTGCAAGAATCGAGTGAACGCCCATCCTGGCCCGGAACATCTTTATATTTTTCCAACCGCCTACGAGCAACACCTAGCTGAAACCTCCTATATGACGCATAACGTCCGGCGACGAAGCGAGCACGCACCCCCTGCTCCCCATGTGCGGCCAGGATGCCACCTGCTTTTATTTTCTTCATTTCCATTTTTTTCAATAATTCAGCTTATCAAAAAGTTCTGAATTTCATAAAAAGGTTTGAATTTCCAGTAAAACAATCATGATTTCAAAAAATATTCGTGATTCCAAAAAGATGCTCGGGAATTAAAAAAATGTTCACGAATTTGGTAAAAAAAATATCCATGATTTCAAAAAATGTTCACGAATTTGTAAAATAATGTTCATAAAATAAAAAATGTCATGATTTCAAAAAAAGTTCAAGAATTCCTAAAAGAATATCCACCAAATTAAAAAATATGCATAAATTTCAAAAAATGTTCGCGAATTCAAAAATATGTTCACAAACTTTCTAAAAAATGTTCATGATTTCAATATCGTAGTATTGAATTTAAAAAAATTCATAATACAAAACAATTATCAAATTTCTTAAAAACTTTCATGAATTTTAAAAAACTATTAACAATTTAAAAAAATGCTTGTGAGATTTAAAAAATGTTCATAGTTTCAATAAATGTTTACAATATAAGCGAATGTTGAAAATTTTACAAAAACCAGACCACGATTAAAAAAACTTATTTAACAAATGTTCATCATTTCAGAAAAGTTCACGATTTTAGAAAATCACGAATTTAAAATATTTTACCAACCATTAAAAATAGAATAAAAATGAAATCCGAAAAACAGAAAAGAAAATAAAAAACGAAAATTTAACAGAAAAAGGATCAAAAGAGAACAAGAAATAGAAAAAGAAAAAACGAAAGAGAAAAATATGAAAAATCATTTAAAGAATCACAAAACTGGTCGGGGGGTGAAACCCTGCAATGGGCCAGCCCATAGAAACAGCAGGGCGCGACGCGGGCCCCTATGTATTAAAAATGTTAATTTTGTATTTGAAAAATGTTAATAAAATTTTGAAAAATGTTAATTAAGAATTTGAAAAATGTGTATGGATTTTCCTGACCATGTACTAAAAATGTTATATTGGCATTTGAAAAATATTGATAATATGTATAAAAAATAGGCCTAAAAACTTATATTAAAAAATTAAACTTGTTTTATAAAACGTTAATAATTTAATTATAAATGCTACACTTGTATTCGAAAAATGTTAAACATGTACTAAAAAATGCACAATGTGTTTAGAAAAAAGTAGGCATAAAAAGCATATTTTTCTAAAATGTTAACAAAGAATTTTGAAAATGTTAAACGTGTATATATAATATATTCCTCATGTATACAAAACAATGTTGAATGTGTACTGTAAAAATGTTCACCGAAAAACAAACCGACGAAACATCTAGAAGAAACAAAGAAAACCACTAATAACCCAAAAAAGAAAAATAAATACATTGAAACTCCAGATCAAACGAAAGAAAACCAAGAAAAGGAACAAAAAAAGAAAAGAGAATGAAGAAGGAAAAAAAGAAAAGCAAAATAAGCAGTGAAATCGAAAAAGAAACAAAGAAAAAAGTAAAAAGTAAAAATTTATAAGAACTACTAAAAGTTGTGAAAGAATGACGAAAGCCGATGGAATAACAGAAATCCGAAGGAAAACATGTGAAGAAACAAAAAAAACCAAGTAGATGAAATAAAATAAAAATAAAATATGCGAAAATAAAACAAAAGCAGGACTAAAAACAAGTATGTCGAACTGCGAGCGAGCGACAAAAGTGATTTCAGCAGCGAGCTAGTAGCTGAGATATAGCTCTCTTGCATGCTCGGTTGGTCGATACTTTCTGTCTCGTTTCCTTGTTTTCACCAGTTTCTCTTTTTTCTTTTTTTACGCTTCGGATTTTTTTGTGTTACTTTTTGTTCCTTGTACTTGATATTCTTAGTTTTTTCCTTAGTTTTCTTGGGGTTATTTTGGTTTCTTCGGCTTCCTTTGGTTGGTTTTCACTGGGTTTCTTTTTTCTACATATATCTATTTTTTCGTTAATGTTTTTTCTCGTTCTTCATATTTAAAATATCTTTATTATACCCATTTAACATTTTCAAAATACATCTTTAACAGTTTTTATTAAAACATGATTAACATTTTTTACGAAACATAGTTGGAATATTATTGAAATATGTTTAACACATGTTTTTTCAAATACATGTTGAAAAAAAACAAATGAGAATTGTCCATGTTAGAACCATCTTTCGAAAATTTCATGAACACATTATTGAAGCTTGTCAAGATTTAGTTTTTTTTTAGAAAAGGAGCATGACCCCCGGCCTCTGCATCTGGAAGATGCATACGACCACTTTATTGATTATTCTCGAGGACCTTACAAAGTATTACAAACAATATACCTGAATTCACCATCTTGGCAACATATGTCGCTACTCCTATCCATATGATGAAGGGATGCTAGTTGGGCCACTACCCAAACCACTCACCTAAGCCTAACATCAAAAGTCGGAAGCCCCAACCGAGCCACATACCGGGTCTGGGGCACAATCCGGTCAGACGCACTCGTGTGTCGTCACCGCCATCTTTCACAGGTTTGTCTTCAGATCATATTGAGGCGTCTACCTTGTCTGGCCACTCTGTCATCGACGTCACCATGACGACAGACAGCTACCTCCTCCTGCGCAAGTCCATCTCCGCGCATCGGACGCCGAGCCTCCACAGCACCATGCCGCCGATGTCCGCCGCCATCAATGTGTGAGATGAAGTACCGCTCCACCATCCCCCTAGCCATCACTTGCTCCAAAACGATGCCCCCAGGAGGGAAAGCGATAAAACGCCATCATCGCCCGATCCGGAAGACCCAGATCTAGGGTTTCCCTCGTAGCATCCCAAGCCTGATGACGCAGACTGCAACGACGATGCCTCGGCAAGGGAACGACATCTAAGACGCCGTCATCGTCCGCCATGACCGTAGTCGGCGCGATTTTCATCGGCAGTTGCTCCACTAGACATGCGCCACCGACGTCGATGGTCCCTTCAACCGGAGTAAACTCCAAAACGATGCCCTAAAGAGGGACTACGACACAAAATCGCCGTCATCACTCGATCGCAAGGAGATCTAGGATTTCCCCCGGAGATGCCCACGCTGTCAAGGATCGGACAAGGGTAGAATCCCGGCGGATCTGCCCAGCTGCCGACGAGTCGCACCCGCCACTGTGCCGACGGCAGACCAACGATCAAGGCCCATGCGTGGGCATAGATCCGGTCGCGCTGCCGTGATCCGATCCGGTCACGCCGCCGCCGTCCCTGGCGACCGCGACGCACCAGATCGCGAGGCCTCCTGTCGCGGGGGAGCGAAGTCGCCGAGGCGCCGCCACCACCTGCTGTGGCGTCCGGCCCGCCGCCATGCTCCGGCCCGGGGGCGCCAGCCCCACGCGAGCAAGATGGCCCGAGTCCCCGCCGCCGCCGGCGACGACCAGGCTTCGCCTGGCCGCGCCCTTGGGCGGCGGCGAGGGAGGAGGAGGAGGAGTGGGGGAGGGCCGGCCGACGGGATCTGGGGGCCTCCCGGCCACCGACACGGGGGGCGACTCGGGAGGGGAGAGGATGTGATTGGATGTGATTGATGTGATTGTCAAGATTTAGTAAAGCGTAAAGTCCCTTTTTAAAATGTATGAAACATTTTTATTGTATCACACATACACTTTTAACATTATTATAAATAATCTTTAATTGTCAGATTGACTTTTTAAAATCTGTGATATTTTGTTATTGTCAGAAACATTTTACATACATAGGATTAACATTTTTTGTCCACATGATTTCATTTTCTACTTTTTAGATTCATATTTATACTTTTTTTGTCTACAACAAAAAAAATTATACAGACATTTTAGAATTTTCCAAATGAAAGATAAACATTTTTCAAAATTTTATGTAAATCCTATTCTTGTTATATATGCGAAGAAATAAAATAAAGTGAAAATACAAAAAAGGAAATATATATAAAGATGTAAAGAAAAAAAGTGCATGACTTCTTCTTGGCATCAGCACAGCGTGGCATCTGGTTACTAGGCCGGTCTAGGGTTCTTAAACCAGGTTTCTTTATTCTTTTGTTTCCTTGAAAGTTTTTTTTGTTTTCTTTTTGAAATAAAATTTTGTGTGTTCCTTTTTCTTTTATTCTGTATTTTCTTCTTAAAATTAAAAAAATATAAAAAATTCTCATGCCTTTATAACAATGTTCGCAATCTTAAAAAATCATGCTTTTCTAAAAATGTTTAGTCTTTTACAAAAAGTTTGCAAACATGAAAAAAATCAGATTTTTAAAAAAGTTCCAATTTTAAAAACTATTGATGAACATGGAAAAATGTTGGTATTTTCCTCAAAATATGTTCACTTTGCAAAAAAATGTAAATTTGAAAAAATGTATGCTTTTTTGTCAAAAAATGTATTTTTAAGATGTGTCCACTTGTTTAAAAATCACTATTTTAAGAAAAGTCACAACTTTGGAAAAGATGTTTGCACTTTCAAAATATATTCATTCATTTGAAAAAAAAATCCGTTTTTAAATGTTCTAAAAATTTCCAAGAAGGTCACCCATTGGAAACACTCCCTAATGAGTCTAGTTTATGTGATAATTTTGATAATTATTTTATGCCTACATGGTAGCCTTTGTGGAATTTTACCACGTTAGCGCACTACTTTTTGTCGGTATTCCGCAGGTAACGACTTCTGTAGCAAATAAAGTTTTATAGAAATGATGGTGGAATCACGTTATTTAATGTGATATTTTACTACATAAACGAATGAAGCAAAGGGATCAAGGGAGGAGCTCATGTGGAAAACTATTGTTATTGTTTCGAGAGAGAGGTATCTAGGGAAAATTTTGCCCCCCCCCCCCGCGGGTCTATTTAATCATATTACTAAAACCAAAATTATTTTGCCGCAATTTATTTACTTTTATTTTATTTTGCAATTTATCTATTGATATGTCTCTAATGTATCTATAATTTATGAAGTATTCATGTCATGTTTACAATAATTTTATATGGTTTTGATATAATTTGAATGAAACTAACCCGCACTGATGTTGTTTTCAGCAGAACTACCATGGTGTTGTTTTTTGTGCAAAAATCAAAGTTCTCCAAATGCAGCAAAACTTTTTCACGATTTTTTTGGAAGAAAAGAGGTACTAGAAGCTTCGTGGGAGGGCTAGAAGAGCCACGAGGGCCCCACAAGACACCAGGGCGCGCCAGGGGTCTGATAACCCACAAGTATAAGGGGGTCGCAACAGTTTTCGAGGGTAGAGTATTCAACCCGAATTTATTGATTCGACACGAGGGGAGCCAAAGAATATTCTCAAGTATTAGCAACTGATTTGTCAACTCAACCACACCTGAAAGACTTAATATCTACGGCAAAGTATTTAGTAGCAAAGTAGTATGGAAATAACGGTAACAGTGGCAAAAGTAACTGTAGCAATTGTAACAATAGCAACGGCAAAGTAACATGGCAAAAATCAATATGTGAAAAGCTGGTAGGCAATGAATCAATGATGGATAATTATGTCGGATGGCACTCATCATGCAACAGTTATAACATAGGGTGACACAGAACTAGCTCCAATTCATCAATATAATGTAGACATGTATTCCGAATATAGTCATACGTGCTTATGAAAAAGAACTTGCATGCCATCTTTTGTCCTACCCTCCCGTGGCAGCGGAGTCCTAATGGAAACTAAGAGATATTAAGGCCTCCTTTTAATAGAGAACCGTACCAAAGCATTAGCACTTAGTGAATACATGAACTCCTCAAATTAACTACGGTAATCACCGGAAAGAATTCCAATTATTGTCACCTTGGGGTATGCGGATCCTAACTCGTAATAGGTGTCTACAACTTGCAAGATAGGATCAAGAACACAAATATATTAATGAAAACATAATAGATTCAGATCTGAAATCATGGCACTCGGGCCCTAGTGACAAGTATTAAGCATAGCAAAGTCATAGCAACATCAATCTCAGAACATAGTGGATACTAGGAATCAAACACTAACAAAACTAACTCGATTACATGATAAATCTCATCCAACCCATCACCATCCAGCAAGCCTACGATGGAATTACTCACGCACGACGCTGAGCATCATGAAATTGGTGATGGGGGGAGGTTGGTGATGATGATGGCGACAAATCCCCCTCTCCGGAGCCCCGAACGGACTCCAGATCTGCCCTCCCGATGAAGAACGGGAGGTGGCGGCGGATCCTTATAGTAAAACGCGATGAATCCTTCTCTCTGATTTTTTTCTCCCAAAAAGTGAATATATAGAGTTGGAGTTGAGGTCGGTGGAGGTCCAGGGGACCCACAAGGTAGGGGGCGCGCCCAGGGGGTACGGCGCCCCCTCCACCCTTGTGGACAGCAGGTGGGTCCCCTCTGGTTGATTCTTTCACCAATATTTTTATTTATTCCAAAAATATTCTTCATAAATTTCCAGGTCATTATGAGAACTTTTATTTCTGCACAAAAATAACACCAAGGCAATTCTGCTGAAAACAGCATCAGTCCGGGTTATTTCCATTCAAATCATGCAAATTAGAGTACAAAACAAGGGCAAAAGAGTTTGGAAAAGTAGATACGATGGAGACGTATCAGGGTCCTGGCTTGTCCTAGTGGGTTGTGGTCACCTCGAGGCCCATCTTAGCGTGAGACCGACGTCAAAAAAATCTATAAATACAGAAACCCCCAGAAAATAACCCTAGATCAGAAGTTCCACCACCGCAAGCCTTTGTAGCCACGAAAAACCAATCTAGACCCCGTTCCGGCACCCTGCCTGAGGGGGAAATCATCACTAGTGGCCATCTTCATTATCTCGGCGCCCACCATGATGAGGAGGGAGTAGTCCACCCTTGGGGCTGAGGGTTTGTATTAGTAGCTATGTGTTTAATCTCTCTCTCGTGTTCTTGATTTGGCACAATCTTGATGTGTCGCGAGCTTTGTTAATATAGTTGAATCATATGGTGTTTCTCCATCTCTATCTTGTTGTGATGAATTGAGTTTTCCCTTTGATATTTCATTGTTATCGAATTCAATACTTTTATGGATCTGAGAGCACTTGATATATGTCTTGCTATGAATACCCGTGGTGACAATGGGTATCATATTGATTCACTTGATATGTGTTTTGGCACTCAACTCGTGGATTCCCGAGGTGACATTGGGGTAATCTATGCATAGGGGTTGATTCACGTTCTTGTCCTTGTTTCTCCGGTAGAAATCTTGGGGCACTCTTTGAGGTTCTTTGTGTTGGATGCATATCACATAATCAACTCACGGATACCCGAGGTGACATTGGAGTATCTAGATAACATTAGAGTTGGTTGATGCGTATCATATGGTGTTATTTTAGTACGAACTCTTAGATAGATCGATCAGAAAGGATAACTTGTGGTTATTTTAGTACGAACTCTTGGATAGATTGATCGGAAAGGATAACTTTGAGGTGGTTTCGCACCCTATAAAAATTTTTGTCTTATGCTCTCCACTAGATAAGAACTTTGGAGTGATTCTGTTGGAAATATGCCCTAGAGGCAATAATAAAATGATTATTATATTTCCTTGTTCATGATAATTGTCTATTATTCATGCTATAATTGTATTATCCGGAAATCGTAATACATGTGTGAATACATAGACCACAATGTCTCCCTAGTGAGCCTCTAGTTGACTAGCTCGTTGATCAACAGATAGTCATGGTTTCCTGGCTATGGACATGGGGATGTCATTGATAACGGGATCACATCATTAGGAGAATGATGTGATGGACAAGACCCAATCCTAAGCTTAGCTCAAAGATCGTGTAGTTCGTTTGCTGTAGCTTTTCTGAATGTCAAGTATCATTTCCTTAGACCATGAGATTGTGCAACTCCCGGATACCATAAGAGTGCCTTGGGTGTGCCAAACGTCACAACGTAACTGGGTGACTATAAAGGTACATTACAGGTATCTCCGAAAGTGTCTGTTGGGTTGGCACGAATCGAGACTGGGATTTGTCACTCCGTATGACGGAGAGGTATCTCTGGGCCCACTCGGTAATGCATCATCATAATGAGCTTAATGTGACCAAGGGGTTGGTCATGGGATCATGCATTACGGTACGAGTAAAGTGACTTGCCGGTAACGAGATTGAACAAGGTATTGGGATACCGACGATCGAGTCTCGGGCAAGTAACATACCGATTGACAAAGGGAATTGAATACGGGATTGATTAAGTCCTCGACATTGTGGTTCATCCGATGAGATCATCGAGGAGCATGTGGGAGCCAACATGGGTATCCAGATCCCGCTATTGGTTATTGACCGGAGAGGCGTCTCGGTCATGTCTGCGTGTCTCCCAAACATGTAGGGTCTACACACTTAAGGTTCGGTGACACTAGGGTTGTAGAGATATTAGTATGCAGTAACGCGAAAGTTGTTCGGAGTCCCGGATGAGATACCGGACATCACGAGGAGTTCCGGAATGGTCCGGAGGTAAAGATTTATATATAGGAAGTCCAGTTTCGGCCAGCGGGAAGGTTTCGGGGGTTACCGGTATTGTACCGGGACCACCGGAAGGGTCCCGGGGGTCCACCGGATGGGGCCACCTATCCCGGAGGGCCCCATGGGATGAAGTGGCATGGGAACCAGCCCCTGATGGGCTGGTGCGCCCTACCCAAGGGCCCAAGGCGCCTAGGGTTGGAAACCCTAGGGGGCCGTTGCCCCCCGAGGGGGCATGCGCCCCCTGGTTGGAAACCCTAAGGGGGCCGTTGCCCCCAGGGGCCGCCGCCCCCCCTTTTAGATGGGATCTCCAAGGGGGCATGCGCCCCCCTAGCCCCTATATATAGTGGAAGGGAGGGAGGGTAGCCGCACCTTGCTCTTGGCGCCTCCCTCTCCCTCCGTAACACCTCTCCTCCCCGCTTGTGCTTGGCGAAGCCCTGCCGGGATCCTGCTGCATCCACCACCACGCCGTCGTGCTGCTGGATCTTCATCAACCTCTCCTTCCCCCTTCCTGGATCAAGAAGGAGGAGACGTCTTCCCAACCGTACGTGTGTTGAACGCGGAGGTGTTGTCCGTTCAGCACTTGGTCATCGGTGATTTGGATCACGGCGAGTACGACTCCATCATCCCCGTTCACTTGAACGCTTCCGCTCGTGATCTACAAGGGTATGTAGATGCACTCCTCTCTCCCTCGTTGCTATATGACTCCATAGATTGATCTTGGTGATGCGTAGAAAATTTTAAAATTCTGCTGCGTTCCCCAACAGTGGCATCATGAGCTAGGTCTATGCGTAGTTACTATGCACGAGTAGAACACAAAGTAGTTGTGGGCGTCGATATTGTCAATTTGCTTGCCGTTACTAGTCTTATCTTGATTCGGCGGCATCATGGGATGAAGCGGCCCGGACCAACCATACACGTACGCTTACGTGAGACCGGTTCCACCGACTGACATGCACTCGTTGCATAAGGTGGCTGGCGGGTGTCTGTCTCTCCCACTTTAGTCGGATCGGATTCGATGAACAGGGTCCTTATGAAGGGTAAATAGAAATTGGCAATTCACGTTGTGGTTTTGGCGTAGGTAAGAAACGTTCTTGCTAGAAACCTATAGCAGCCACGTAAAAACTTGCAACAACAATTAGAGGACGTCTAACTTGTTTTTGCAGCAAGTGTTTTGTGATGTGATATGGCCAAAGGTTATGATGAATGATGAATGATATATGTGATGTATGAGATTGATCATGTTCTTGTAATAGGAATCACGACTTGCATGTCGATGAGTATGACAACCGGCAGGAGCCATAGGAGTTGTCTTTATTTATTTATGACCTGCGTGTCAACATAAACGTCATGTAATTACTTTACTTTATTGCTAAAGCATTAGCCATAGTAGTAGAAGTAATAGATGATGAGACAACTTCAAGAAGACACGATGATGGAGATCATGGTGTCATGCCGGTGACAACGATGATCATGGAGCCCCGAAGATGGAGATCAAAGGAGCAAATGATATTGGCCATATCATGTCACTATTTGATTGCATGTGATGTTTATCATGTTTTACATCTTATTTGCTTAGAAAAACAGTAGCTTAAATAAGATGATCCCTCGTAATAATTTCAAGAAAGTGTTCCCCCTAACTGTGCACCGTTGCGAAGGTTCGTTGTTTCGAAGCACCACGTGATGATCGGGTGTGATAGATTCTAAAGTTCGAATACAACGGGTGTAAGCCAGATTTACACACTCAATACACTTAGGTTGACTTGACGAGCCTAGCATGTACAGACATGGCCTCGGAACACAAAAGACTGAAAGGTCGAGCATGAGTCGTATAGAAGATACGATCAACATGAAGATGTTCACCGATGTTGACTAGTCCGTCTCACGTGATGATCGGACACGGCCTAGTTAACTCGGATCATGTTATACTTAGATGACTGGAGGGATGTCTATCTGAGTGGGAGTTCATTTAATAATTTGATTAGATGAACTTAATTATCATGAACTTAGTCTAAAATCTTTACAATATGTCTTGTAGATCAAAATGGCCCACGTTGTCCTCAACTTCAACGCGTTCCTAGAGAAAACCAAGCTGAAAGACGATGGCAGCAACTATACGGACTGGGTCCGGAACCTGAGGATCATCCTCATAGCTGCCAAGAAAGATTATGTCCTAGAAGCACCGCTAGGTAACGCACCCGTCCCACAGAACCAAGACGTTATGAACGCTTGGCAGACACGTGCTGATGATTACTCCCTCGTTCAGTGCGGCATGCTTTACAGCTTAGAACCGGGGCTCCAAAAGCGTTTTGAGAGACACGGAGCATATAAGATGTTCGAAGAGCTGAAAATGGTTTTTCAAGCTCATGCCCGGGTCGAGAGATATGAAGTCTCCGACAAGTTCTTCAGCTGTAAGATGGAGGAAAATAGTTCTGTCAGTGAGCACATACTCAAAATGTCTGGGTTGCATAACCGCTTGACTCAGCTGGGAGTTAATCTCCCGGATGACGCGGTCATTGACAGAATCCTTCAGTCGCTTCCACCGAGCTACAAGAGCTTTGTGATGAACTTCAATATGCAGGGGATGGAAAAGACCATTCCTGAAGTATTTGCAATGCTGAAATCAGCAGAGGTAGAAGTCAAAAAGGAACATCAAGTGTTGATGGTGAATAAAACCACTAAGTTCAAGAAAGGCAAGGGTAAGAAGAACTTCAAGAAGGACGGCAAGGGAGTTGCCGCGCCCGGTAAGCAAGCTGCCGGGAAGAAGCCAAAGAATGGACCCAAGCCCGAGACTGAGTGCTTTTATTGCAAGGGAAGTGGTCACTGGAAGTGGAACTGCCCCAAATACTTAGCGGACAAGAAGGCCGGCATCACGAAAGGTATATGTGATATACATGTAATTGATGTGTACCTTACCAGTACTCGTAGTAGCTCCTGGGTATTTGATACCGGTGCGGTTGCTCACATTTGTAACTCAAAGCAGGAGCTGCGGAATAAACGGAGACTGGCGAAGGACGAGGTGATGATGCGCGTCAGGAATGGTTCCAAGGTCAATGTGATCGCCATCGGCATGCTACCTCTACATTTACCTACGGGATTAGTTTTAAACCTCAATAATTGTTATTTAGTGCCAGCTTTGAGCATGAACATTGTATCAGGATCTCGTTTAATATGAGATGGCTACTCATTTAAATCCGAGAATAATGGTTGTTCTATTTATATGAGAGATATGTTTTATGGTCATGCTCCGATGGTGAATGGTTTATTCTTAATGAATCTCGAGCGTAATGCTACACATATTCATAGTGTGAATACCAAAAGATGTAAGGTTGATAATGATAGTCCCACATACTTGTGGCATTGCCGCCTTGGTCACATAGGTGTCAAACGCATGAAGAAGCTCCATGCAGATGGACTTTTAGAGTCTCTTGATTACGAATCATTTGACACGTGCGAACCATGCCTCATGGGTGAAATGACCAAGACTCCATTCTCAGGAACAATGGAGCGAGCAACCAACTTATTGGAAATCATACATACTGATGTGTGTGGTCCAATGAGTGTTGAGGCTCGCGGTGGCTATCGTTATGTTCTCACCCTCACTGATGACTTGAGTAGATATGGGTATGTCTACTTAATGAAACACAAGTCTGAGACCTTTGAAAAGTTCAAGGAATTTCAGAGTGAGGTTGAGAATCAACGTGACAGGAAAATCAAGTTCTTGCGATCAGATTGTGGGGGAGAATACTTGAGTCACGAATTTGGCACACACTTAAGAAAATATGGAATAGTTTCACAACTCACGCCGCCTAGAACACCTCAGCGTAATGGTGTGTCCGAACGTCGTAATAGCACTCTATTAGATATGGTGCGATCTATGATGTCTCTTACCGATTTACCACTATCATTTTGGGGCTATGCTTTAGAGACTGCCGCATTCACTTTAAATAGGGCTCCGTCGAAATCCGTTGATACGACACCGTATGAATTATGGTTTGGGAAGAAACCTAAGCTGTCATTTCTAAAAGTTTGGGGATGCGATGCTTATGTCAAGAAACTTCAACCTGAAAAGCTCGAACCCAAGTCGGAAAAATGCGTCTTCATAGGATACCCTAAAGAAACTGTTGGGTATACCTTCTACCTCAGATCCGAAGGCAAGATCTTTGTTGCCAAGAATGGGTCCTTTCTAGAGAAAGAGTTTCTCTCGAAAGAAATAAGTGGGAGGAAGGTAGAACTTGATGAAGTATTACCTCTTGAACCGGTAAGTGGCGCAGCTCAAGAAAATGTTGCTGAGGTGCCTGCACCGACTAGAGAGGAAGTTGATGATGATGATCATGAAACTTCAGATCAAGTTGCTACTGAACTTCGTAGGTCCACAAGGACACGTCCCGCACCAGAGTGGTACGGCAACCCTGTCTTGGAAATCATGTTGTTAGACAACGGTGAACCTTCGAACTATGAAGAAGTGATGGCGGGCCCGGATTCCGACAAATGGCTAGAAGCCATGAAATCCGAGATAGGATCCATGTATGAAAACGAAGTATGGACTTTGACTGACTTGCCCGTTGATCGGCGAGCCATAGAAAATAAATGGATCTTTAAGAAGAAGACAGACGCGGATGGTAATGTGACCATCTATAAAGCTCAGCTTGTCGCTAAGGGTTATCGACAAGTTCAGGGGGTTGACTACAATGAGACTTTATCACCCGTAGCGAAGCTAAAGTCCGTCCGAATCATGTTAGCAATTGCCGCATTCTATGATTATGAGATATGGCAAATGGACGTCAAAACCGCATTCCTTAATGGTTTCCTTAAGGAAGAATTGTATATGATGCAGCCAGAAGGTTTTGTCGATCCTAAGAATGCTGACAAGGTGTGCAAGCTCCAACGCTCGATTTATGGGCTGGTGCAAGCATCTCGGAGTTGGAACATTCGTTTTGATGAGATGATCAAAGCGTTTGGGTTTATGCAGACTTATGGAGAAGCCTGCATTTACAAGAAAGTGAGTGGGAGCTCTGTAGCATTTCTCATATTGTATGTGGATGACATACTGTTGATGGGAAATGATATAGAATTCTTGGAAAGCATAAAGGCCTACTTGAACAAGTGTTTTTCAATGAAGAACCTTGGAGAAGCTGCTTATATATTAGGCATCAAGATCTATAGAGATAGATCGAGACGCCTCATTGGTCTTTCACAGAGTACGTACCTTGACAAGATATTGAAGAAGTTCAAAATGGATCAGTCAAAGAAGGGGTTCTTGCCTGTATTGCAAGGTACGAGATTGAGCATGGCTCAATGCCCGACCACGGCAGAAGATAGAGAAAAGATGAGTGTCGTCCCCTATGCCTCGCCCATAGGGTCTATCATGTATGCTATGCTGTGTACCAGACCTGATGTAAACCTTGCCGTGAGTTTGGTAGGAAGGTACCAAAGTAATCCCGGCATGGAACACTGGACAGCGGTCAAGAATATCCTGAAGTACCTGAAAAGGATTAAGGAAATGTTTCTCGTTTATGGAGGTGACGAAGAGCTCGTCATAAAGGGTTACGTCGATGCTAGCTTCGACACAGATCTGGATGACTCTAAGTCACAAACCGGATACGTGTATATTTTGAATGGTGGGGCAGTAAGCTGGTGCACTTGCAAGCAAAGCGTTGTGGCGGGATCTACATGTGAAGCGGAGTACATGGCAGCCTCGGAGGCAGCACAAGAAGCAATCTGGTTGAAGGAGTTCATCACCGACCTAGGAGTCATACCCAATGCGTCGGGGCCGATGACTCTCTTCTGTGACAACACTGGAGCTATTGCCCTTGCCAAGGAGCCCAGGTTTCACAGGAAGACCAGGCATATCAAGCATCGCTTCAACTCCATTCGTGAAAGTGTTCAAAATGGAGACATAGAAATTTGTAAAGTACATACGAACCTGAATGTAGCAGATCCGTTGACTAAACCTCTCCCTAGAGAAAAACATGATCAACACCAGAATTCCATGGGTGTTCGATTCATCACAATGTAACTAGATGATTGACTCTAGTGCAAGTGGGAGACTATTGGAAATATGCCCTAGAGGCAATAATAAAATGATTATTATATTTCCTTGTTCATGATAATTGTCTATTATTTATGCTATAATTGTATTATCCGGAAATCGTAATACATGTGTGAATACATAGACCACAATGTGTTCCTAGTGAGCCTCTAGTTGACTAGCTCGTTGATCAACAGATAGTCATGGTTTCCTGGCTATGGACATGGGGATGTCATTGATAACGGGATCACATCATTAGGAGAATGATGTGATGGACAAGAACCAATCCTAAGCTTAGCTCAAAGATCGTGTAGTTCGTTTGCTATAGCTTTTTTGAATGTCAAGTATCATTTCCTTAGACCATGAGATTGTGCGACTCCCGGATACCATAGGAGTGCCTTGGGTGTGCCAAACGTCACAACGTAACTGGGTGACTATAAAGGTACATTACAGGTATCTCCGAAAGTGTCTGTTGGGTTGGCATGAATCGAGACTGGGATTTGTCACTCCGTATGACGGAGAGGTATCTCTGGGCCCACTCGGTAATGCATCATCATAATGAGCTCAATGTGACCAAGGGGTTGGTCACGGGATCATGCATTACGGTACGAGTAAAGTGACTTGCCGGTAACGAGATTGAACAAGGTATTGGGATACCGACGATCGAGTCTCGGGCAAGTAATGTACCGATTGACAAAGGGAATTGAATACGGGATTGATTAAGTCCTCGACATCGTGGTTCATCCGATGAGATCATCGAGGAGCATGTGGGAGCCAACATGGGTATCCAGATCCCGCTGTTGGTTATTGACCGGAGAGGCGTCTCGGTCATGTCTGCGTGTCTCCCGAACCTGTAGGGTCTACACACTTAAGGTTCGGTGACGCTAGGGTTGTAGAGATATTAGTATGCAGTAACCCGAAAGTTGTTTGGAGTCCCGGATGAGATCCCGGACGTCACGAGGAGTTCCGGAATGGTCCGGAGGTAAAGATTTATATATAGGAAGTCCAGTTTCGGCCAGCGGGAAGGTTTCGGGGGTTACCGGTATTGTACCGGGACCACCGGAAGGGTCCCGGGGGTCCACCGGATGGGGCCACCTATCCCGGAGGGCCCCATGGGCTGAAGTGGCGTGGGAACCAGCCCCTGATGGGCTGGTGCGCCCCACCCAAGGGCCCAAGGCGCCTAGGGTTGGAAACCCTAGGGGGCCGTTGCCCCCCGAGGGGGCATGCGCCCCCTGGTTGGAAACCCTAAGGGGGCCGTTGCCCCCAGGGGCCGCCGCCCCCCCTTTTAGATGGGATCTCCAAGGGGGCATGCGCCCCCTAGCCCCTATATATAGTGGAAGGGAGGGAGGGTAGCCGCACCTTGCTCTTGGCGCCTCCCTCTCCCTCCGTAACACCTCTCCTCCCCGCTTGTGCTTGGCGAAGCCCTGCCGGGATCCTGCTGCATCCACCACCACGCCGTCGTGCTGCTGGATCTTCATCAACCTCTCCTTCCCCCTTCCTGGATCAAGAAGGAGGAGACGTCTTCCCAACCGTACGTGTGTTGAACGCGGAGGTGCTGTCCGTTTGGCACTTGGTCATCGGTGATTTGGATCACGGCGAGTACGACTCCATCATCCCCGTTCACTTGAACGCTTCCGCTCGTGATCTACAAGGGTATGTAGATGCACTCCTCTCTCCCTCATTGCTAGATGACTCCATAGATTGATCTTGGTGATGCGTAGAAAATTTTAAAATTCTGCTACGTTCCCCAACAGATTCTTCATCGCACGTTGTGGGATGGTTATATGATCCAATTATATTAGCATTGTTGAGAGATTGCACTAGTGAAAGTACGGACCATAGGCCTCATTTTCAAGCATTGCAATACCGTTTGTGCTTCATTTTATCAATTGCTACCTTGCTGTTTTTTATTGTCCCTATTACAAAAATCAATATCTGCTATATTTGCTACACTTGTATCACCATTTCTTCGCCGAACTGGTGCACCTATACAATTTACCATTGTATTTGGTGTGTTGAGGACACAAGAGACTTTTTATTATTTGGTTGCAGGGTTGTTGGAGAGAGACCATCTTCATCCTACACCTCCCACGAATTGAAAAACTTTAGGTCATCCACTTAAGGGAAATTTGCTATACTGTCCTAGAAAACTCTGCGCTTGGAGGCCCAACATGAGTCTACAAGAACAAGTTGTGTAGTAGACATCATCTATCTACCTATACAAGATCTGATCCTTGCAAATAATGAGTTCAAGGGGATCGACAACCCTCTTGCCCGCGTTGGATGTAAGTACTTGCTTTTGTGTGTGTAGGTGTTGTTCACGAGGATTTATGTGGTTCTCCTATTGGTTCGATAAAGCTTGGTTATCAACTGAGGGAAATACTTACCACTACTATATTGCTTCGCCCTTCCTCTTTGGGGAAAATTCTAACGCAGCTCACAAGTAGCAATCAACATGCTCGATAAATACATGATCATGCACACCCATCAATATATGCATGTCAAAGGCGAAAACCTACCGAAATGTGTCTTCCCTACCTTGTTGATATCATCAAGACACAAGTTGGGCACCTCAGATATAGATATGGATAACACCATTGCTACTTGTGAGTTGCGTTGGGTTTTCCCCGAAGAGGAAGGGTGAAGCAATATAGTAGGAAATAGTATTTCCCCCAGTAGAGAACCAAGGTTATTGAACCAATAGAAGATCCACGCAAACAACCGTCGACAGTACGTACACACACAAGAGCAAATACTTGCACCCAACGCGGGCAAGATGGTTACCAATCCCCTTGTACTCGTTAATTGCAATGATCAAATCTCATAGTAGGTGATAGATAAATTGGAAACTAAAATAAAATTAAATAAATTGTAGCAAGGTATTTTTGGTTTTAGTAATATGATTAAAATAGACATGGGAGCCATCGTTATCACTAGAGGCATCTCTCTCATAAAAATAGCATTGGGTAGACAAACTACTGTTCGGCAATTGACAGAAAAGCGCATAATTATGACGTTATTCATGGCATGATCATGTACATAGGCATTACATCCATGACAAGTAGACCGACTCCTTCATGCATCTACTAATGTTAATCCACTTCTAGAACGCTTCTATGCTTGCCTCTCTATGTATTAAGTTCATGACAAATAGAGTAATGCATGAAGTATGGCAACATAATGTAGATATAATAAAATCAAGTAATATGATTAAACCCCGTTGTTTTCTCCTTAATAGAAAAAATACAAATACGTGCCTCGCTACCCCTTCTGTCACTGGGTGAGGACACCGCAAGATTGAACCTACTACTATGCACCACTCCCGTTGAAGACAAATCAATCTAGTTGGCCAAACCAAACTGATAGATCGAGAACATTACATAGCTATAACAATCATACATAATAAAGTTTAGAAAAGACTCAATTACTTCCAGTGAATAACTGATTATAAACCCACAATTCATTGGATCCCAATAAACACACTACAAAAGAAGATTATATCGAATAGAACTCCGAGGAAAACATTATATTGAAGATCAGAGAGAGAGAGCCATCTAGCTAATCACTATGGACTCATAGGTCTTGTAGGAACTACTCACACATCATCGAAGGTGTAGCAAAGTTGATGTAGAAGCCCTCCATGATCAATTCCCCATCCGACAGAGTACCGTCGAAGGCCTCCATATGTGATCACGGAAGAATAGAGACTCACGGTGGTGAAAAAAAATGTTTCAGTGGTGCCTTCGAGGGTTTCCCAATATTGGAGAATTTATAGCGTTGGAATTAGATCAAACGGAGCCACGGGGGCCCCACAAGGCAACAGGGCGCGCTCTGTTGTCTTGCCGTCTCCTTGTTTCTTGTCTGGACTCCTCCCGAAACTTCCAAGGTCTCTTTTGGTCCAGAAAAAATCATCAAAAAGTTTCGTCATGTTTGGACTCCTTCGGTATGGATTTTCTATAATACCAAAAACAAGAAGAAAACAACAACTGGCACTAGGCACTAGGTTAATAGATTACTTCCTAATAATAATATAAAATTGCATATAAAGTATATAAAATTGATAATATAATAGCATGAAACAATAAAATAAATTATAGATACATAGAAGATGTATCAGTCGTCCACAACTGGAACATGAATACAAAGCAAACACCAACAATATCCATCTCACTTTCCATATATTTAAACCAGCGCATTCAACCACTTCTCAAAACATCAAATGGTGTGAACCACGATCCCCTTATTCAAAAGAGGGAAGATAAGAGCCCCCCATTTCATACCCTAGCCCGGCCCTGCCCAATCCAACCCAACCTAACCGAGTCAAAACCCCCTTAGCTCCAGCACCACAACAGGCCAGGCTGGGCTGCCCATACCTCACACAACCCACTCCAGGGGTCCAAAGCTAACCAACCCACACTAGGAAGTCATGATTCTCCTCGTTAAAAGTGTCAATTTTAGGAACAACATGCTTGATAATACATGACATGCATAATCAATACATCTACACCAAAGGCAAAAATTTACCAGAATGCATTGCCTCTACATTGTCGATATTCATTACGACACATGTCGAAATGCATTAGATATGGGAACGGATAACTTCAGTTACAATAGCAAAGCAAATACAAAGTAGGTACCAATGATATTCATCCTACTTTCCCTGAACTTAAACTACTCCATTCAACCAAGACAAGTTCCCATCATTACATACCTTAACCCGACCCCCAAAATCCTCAGAATTGTGCATGCCCAACCAAGGATCCAATAACCATCACTTACTAGTAGAATTTTTAAAAAAACTTCCAGTTATTGCGAAAACACCAATTTTGAAGTCATATTTGTCCTCTATTAGTGGGGATGAACAACATGCTTGGTAATACACGTCCACTATAATCAATACATGCATGCCAAAAGCGGAAACCAATCAAACATGAACATGCATTGGCTTTACCTTGATGGTATTCATCACAACACAAGTTGGATCACCTCGGATATAGAACTGATTAACGAACATGAGCATGCATATGTTAGCCATAATTCTCATGAAAAGTGTCGGCCTTGGGAATCTGCTTGCTCGATAGTATATGATCATGCACAATCAATATATGCATTTCAAAGGTGAAAACCTACGGAAATGCGCCTTCCCTACCTTGTCGGTACACATCAAAACACAAGTCGGGATACCTGGATATGGAAATGGATAACCCTGGCCACAAATGGGACGTAAATCCAACGTAGACACCAACAATATCCATCGTACTTCCCATAGATTCAAACTAGCAGATTCAATCAATTATCAAAAGCACAAAAATGAAGGGAACCACCATTCTCTTATTCAGAAAGGAGAAGACAAGGGGCCCATTTCAGACCATATCTCGACCCTGCCCAACCCAACCCAACTCACAGCCCACAGCCCACAGGGCCCGACCCGACCCAGCCCAACATCCTCAAAACTGCGCATGCCCAACCAATGACCCAAATATTACCATCATTTACTGATAGAATTAAAAAAAATACTTCTAGTTACTCCGAAAAGACCAATTTTGAAAGTCATATTGTCCTCTATTAGTGGGGATGGACAACATGCTTGCCAATACATGTCCACGGATAATCGACACATGCATGCCAAAAGCGGAAACCAATCAAACATGAACATGCATCGGCTTTATCTTGAAGGTATTCATCACAACACAAGTTGGACCACCTCAGATATATAACCGATTAACGAACACGAGCATGCATATGTAGTCATATAATTCTCCTCATGAAAAGTGTCGACCTTGGGAATTAGCATGCTCGACATTGTATGATCGTGCACAATCAATACATGCATGCCAAAGTAAAGACACTTTGACTTTGAGCAAAATTTATATGTGGACTAAAAAGGACCGGAGGGAGTACAAAGCAGATACCAACAACAATCTCAAACCACAATTCTCATGTTAAAAAAAGGTGGAAGACAAGAGCCCCACATTTCACACCGTAGCTCAGCCCGGCCCGACCCAGGCAAATATCAGGCCGGGCCGGGCAGCCCGCAGCCCACACGAGGGGTCCAAATCTAAGCAGCATCCACGAGAAGATCCGAAAGCGAGCCCGTCGCCAGCATTAATTGATGGCCAGTTTTAAATCACCCACGTCCCCCAGAGCACCAGGATTTCCCATCCCGACACACACACACACACATACACATACACCCCTCCACATCCCCCAGCCGTCGATCTCCGCGATCGGACGGCCGCGACCCCGCCTCCGCCCGTGGGCTCGGCTCGCTTTCGCCCACCCCACCCCTGAAAAACGCCGCAACCCACCCCACCCATCATCGTCGCCCCTCCCACTCTCTCTCCCCCCTATTTTCCTCCTCGAGCCCCGAGACGCAGGCGACAGCGCAGCAGGCAGAGGCAGCAGCGGACGGGAGGAACCGGGCTCCCCCTCCCCCCCCTCCGCTCCTCGTCCCTCCCTCCCACGCCGCCGATCGGCCGATCGGGAGGAAGGAAGGGGGCCGATCGGGAGGCGCTGCGCCGGACGCACGGACGGCGCTCTGGGTCCGTACGTTTCTTGATTCCCCTTTGCCCCTGCTTTGGTCTCCGGCGTCGTCGTGGTGGGGGAGGAGCGCGGGTGGTTGTGCGGAGAGGAGTGGTTGGTTCTTGGAGGAGCGGGACGGCGGGTCTGGATTGGGGGTGCCCGGATGGGGTCGATTTGCGGGCCGGCGCTGCGGGGTGCTGAGATCTGCGCGGGGCGGATCTGGGGGCCTCCGTTCCTCGGGGTCTCGCGGGTGGATTGGTCCGAATTTCGTCGATTCGGGGTCTGTTTTGTGGTAGGAGAGGATTCCGTGGTGAAAAAGTGAATCTTTGCTCGGGGTAGACAGGATAAGGCGCTCGACCTATGCTTATTCGTGGTCGTGTTCCTAGAAGGCCGTCGATGTGCTACCTAACCTAGTCTGTATGTAATCTTGCCCCGAGGTCTAGAGATGGGCTGCACGCCATGGGGGCATGGGACAGGCACGGGATTTTGGTACAAGCCCATCCCTTTACAGGGTCACAAACAATCGGAGCTGTTCCAAATTATTGCGTTTGCCGATTTTGACTTGTTACTTCTATGACTTGTTATGTGCTTATGTGATTCCATTTCCATTCCGGACAGAAACTAATTAACCTGTGATGCTCTCTTTTCTAGGCTGAAGCCAGGGAGACAGTTTCGTAGCCGGAGGCTGCAAGGGCTTCCATCATTTGTCTCTGTGATTCGTTGCTGCTCTTGGACTTGAGGTATGTATGTATGCCACCTGCATCCCACATTGCTCCTTCTGGTTATAATGGTGATGTATTTGGAGTGGTGTTTATTTATAGAGTTTCCTGCAGTGTAATGACTCTACTTGATCTTGATGTATAGAAACATGGTAATTTATAGTATGATTTCGATGTACATGTACATGGTCCTTTTGTATTTGCCGTGCTGAGGCCAAATGTTTATTGCCATTTGACCAGTATAAGCGATTAGTCCTGTGCATCCTGTATTAAAGTTTTTTTTTACTTTTATCTGTATTCAACACACAATATACAATGGGTACAGTCCTATTTGATTCAGTATTTTATTTTGTATGACTTGTCTCTCGGCATTGGTTGTGAGATTCTTATGGGTTTCAGCTCTAGCCTACCCCAACTTGTTTGGGACTAAAGGCTTTGTTGTCTCAGCATTCTAGACAAATGTAGTTGCGTCGTTGATCCTCTCTCCTCTGTTTAGTAAGCTGTAAAACTAGTCTTGGTAATGTGGGGTCCGTCTTGCACATGCATATATTAGTTAATGGATATGCTTCAAGAAACCTCAACAAAGTAGGTGCACAGTCTGCACATAGTTTATTGTTGTTTCTGTTATTTCTGCACCTGCTATATGTTGTGACTGTTCCTTACTATTTTCCATCTGTCCTATTTGCCAGGATTATCTACTTCAAGTTTCAACCGTTGCTTATTAGCGAGTGATTGTTTATTCTACTGAAATCATTTGAGCTCCTCATCAAGTCACCAAGGAACACAGGTTTTGATGCAACATAATAGGGTCACTATGCTGTCTTCCTCGGAAACATGCCACCTTGGTTCTAGTTCCAACAACCAGGCTATCGATCAGCAGAACCCTGCTGTTGATGAGCATAATCTACTTCCTGATACCCTAGAGAGTGAGAACTACCCACACTATGTTCTCAATAGTCACGAGGTGGGAATGCCAAGTGGAGGCATGATTGGTCAGCAAAATACAAGCTTGAGTTTGTGGGATTCACCTGGTTCTAGCTCCGCGGGCTTCCTAGCCGATCATGATAGCCTTTTACAGGCCAAAAGGGAACATTTTGCACCTGCTTTGTCTATAGGCGGCCCTTTAATCATCGAAGGGAGAAGACGAGAAAGCAGTAGTTCATTGCCTTCACACAACTTAAACATAGACCTGAACATTAATCAGGCTGATCAATTTGAGACCGGGAATGTTGATATGGTTCAGAGTAATGGACACTCTGGAATGAATACTTATCCTCCGAATAGAGGTCTTTCGACCACTGAAAATGTTCTTCGTCGTGAAATTTCTCCTGGTGCTATAAGAAGTTCCTTGCATTCTGCAAACTTTTTTGATGGTACAGCAGGCCAAGAAACCGGTGGAAGTTCTTCACATACTGTGAACCATTTTCGGTCATCTATCAAGAGAAAGAATGTTGCTGGAAGTCTCGGAGAGTCTTCTGCCAATGGGAGTTCACGCAATCATTGCCAAAACAATGATATGCTGCTACCTTCGCTGTCCAGTCATGAAAGTACTGCTAATTTAAATATGACCTCTGTAAACTATGGTTTTTCATACCCTCCCATGGAGCAATTGGACCAGAATACTGATACCTCAGATGATGACATTTTTTCTGACCCTTATACACTATCTGGTCATCTGCATGAAAGTCAAAGATTCCTGAGAAATACCCGGATGAGAATAAGCGCCAATGAGTATGAGCAATCACTTTCTAATCTGCTGCCTGAGGAAAGTTTCAGGTGTTCAGCTCATCAGCCTGCGCGGCAACAGTCTTCTTTTACGCCAGTGCAACCTAGAGGAGTGAGTTCTTCAGTAAGTTCTCAAAATCGTCCTCATGTACCTGCTGTTGCTCAATTCTCGCAAAGTCTGCAGCGACATCCATCAAATGGTAATTTCGGTTCAAGAGCAGGGAGTTCTGCTGATACAATAAATCCGACACCTGCTTCACAAGATCCTGGTAGCAGCCTGGCAAGAAGCAATCTCCCTGAGCCCTTTATGCTAGGTCCGTCGTTGTTTACTACTGATTCAACAAACTTGCTATCTGCACCCGGAAGCAGAAGTAACCAGCAAAATCCTGGCTCCAGCTCTACACTTCGAGCTGCTGCAAATGTAGGACCCCAACAGGTTCCTGGGTTGAATTCATCTCAGCCAAGTTCAGCCGCAAGAGGTTCAGCTGATGTACCCAGGAGAGCCTCACTTGCTGCTAGTGTTTCTCATTCCAGAAGTCCAAGTATTGCATTGCAGCACCGTGGGCATTCATCTTCATCACACGAGATTCGGAACCATCAACCAGGATCAAGCGCTCGTGCAAGTCTGCAACACTACTCCAGGGCAGTTCCTCCCTCTATTGATAGGCAAAACCCAGGTTACTTGGACCTTCAGTCTTTTATGCAGAGCATCGCTGCTTCAAGAGAAGGAAGCAGGACGGTCTCAGAGGTATGCTTCCCTGGAGTAATTCCATCTAATATTCTTCCGTTCTTACTAAGCACAGGTGTGGATATGTAGTTCCATATTTATCTTAAATTGATGATGTGCTGCAAGGAAAGTTCCCTTTGTCTATCTCTGTTTTTTTACCTTCCTTACTATGTTTCTCAAAGAGGATATTATTTTCATTTGCTGGCTAATAACCCGCACTAAAATCCACTTTTCATGTGAAGTTTATTTCCGTGTGAGCTATTTCATTTTCTTGCCTTGCGATTTGCACTTGAATTATGAACTATTTCTTATCTGGCAATATCCCCACTTGAATTATGAACTATTTCTTATAAAGTTACTCAACCTTTCCTTTCCTTTGTTGGTCTATGAACCTATCCTTGAATATCTCTACAATGTATTAATTATTTCCTACTGTAGATGTGTTCCGCTGTTGCAAATGGCTTTTTTTTTCTCTTACCTGCTCTGTAAGGTAGTTTGCAAATCAAATGTAGCTTCGGTACCTCTGAGCTGATACCGGGATGACTTCAGAATCTTCTGAATTCAGCATTTTCCAGTAATCTAATAAATTTATTACTTACTTTTTCTGCTTCTAAAATTTTGCCATATGTTTTTTTCTTGTACAGCTTCGTAATGTGGTTGAACAAATTCGTCAGGGGAGAAGTGCTGCTAGACTGGAGGTGAGAATGGTTTATTTAATACACACTGTTATATTTCAATTAGCTTCTGGATCGGGTGTGAATTATGGAACTTAACCTTCAATTTGCTGAAGTTGCTTTTCATGTTCAATTCTATTGTCTGCGACAACAACTTAGTTTGTTGAACATACTGGTCTCCTGATAACAAATGTGAAACTTGCTTGTATACTTAAACGTAAATGTGTTAGTTTTGCTAAGCAACCAATTTTGTAAGCCCTAAGTTCTTACTACTAGTGCCATACAAATTGTACTCGTCCAAGTACCAATTATTGACCAGATAGTTCATGTTCCTACTTATTGTTTGCCGCTTAACAATATTGGCATTAAAAAGGCAAATATTAAATCTCCAGTGCCAGCTGTTATAGTACAAGTGCCTTTAAGTACAGTCTAAAAGCTGCTAACAATCATAGTACCTCTTTCATTCCAAATAATGAAGTTACCTTTCCCCCTGAATTCAATATTTGGTGAAAGAAGGACGTGCATTGACAGAACTTGTTCATTTGCATCTATGTCATGTACTACGAACCACAATGCTTCCACCACAGGTATCCTTTTTTACGCTATTTATGTGTATCCTTCAACCAGGAATATTTTTTTAAAAAAGGTGAAAGACTGATGGACTGTCATTTAAGATTTGATTATTCGCATAGTTTTCATACTTTCAAGTACACTTAAGGTTCTTCAACGGCAAGTGATGTATATATGTTACTGCTAATATCTATTCTTTTACTGGAATAGCTATATAATAATGGCATTGATGTTTGGGCAGGATTTTCTTGTTGATCGTCAACTTATCAGGAGAGCCAGTTTGGTTGATAGGCATCGTGAAATGCGGCTTGATGTGGATAACATGTCATATGAGGTAATAAACTAGTAGCAGCACCTTCACCCCATTCCTAGATCACAAGTCTGTGTTATCTATCCCTCGGTCAGAAATCCTATCATGGACTGCTCTGATACTGATTTTTTTCCCTTAAATATGTCCATGCCAAGCTTATTGCTTTCCTTTCCATGAAAATAACACCCTGTGACATGGATTTAAATAAGTACCAGGATATACAATATAAACTTGGGATGAGACGGGCCTGGCCTAGCCCTTGGAACTAGTGATAGGGACAAATAACAATTTGGAAAGCTTTGTATTAGTTTATTCCTTCAGAACTTGAATCAAGGACAGTAATTCCAGGTGGGGACCTGTCACTCTTGGCAGGATCTAACCAGATTCAAGTTTGCTGTTTCAATTTTGATGACCAGTGCTATATCGGCTATGGTCCTAGGCTTTTATAGTTCTCTGTAACTAATTCCTTTATACTACATGTTTGGAGCTGACACGAGTGGTACATTGTAACTAGTCCGCGACCTGAAAGTGTGGTTTAAGTGGTACCATTTGTATGACATTGTTGAATTTGTGTTCAATTACTGCAATTTGCTGTGGTTTATCCAGGAACTGTTGGCACTTGGTGAACGTATTGGGCATGTAAGTACTGGACTCAGTGAGGAGAAAATAATGAGTGGCTTGAAGCAGTGGAAGTATCTCCACATACCATTGGAGGAACCTGCAACAGTTATTGAACCATGCTGTATTTGCCAGGTAATTCAAAAGCTTACATTTTCTTTACTTGCTGCTGTAAATTTGCTTGATTTTAAGTCACTTTGAGAGAACATTGTCATCGTTTAGAACTTTTGAGCCCACATGATTTAACTATTGTTCAAAGATTGTTTTTTAAACTTAAAAATAGCTCGCTCACTTACTGACTGAGCATACCTTATTTCGGTGTTTGCAGGAAGACTATGCCGACGGCGAGGACATGGGCAGGGTGGAGTGCGGGCACTACTTCCACACGGCGTGCATCAAGCAGTGGCTGGTGATCAAGAACACTTGCCCCATCTGTAAAAAGGCAGCGCTGGGCACCTAAACAACCGCCCGCAAGGCCGCTAGCGGCGCTCCTGTGGAAATCCGCAGGGATGCCCCCCTCCCCTGTTCCCCCCTTTACTAGACCAAGTGGGTTATAAGCGGCAAAGCAAGCATGCAACACCTCTTTTCCTCCTCCCAAGAAGCAACGTCGTCAAGGGCGCGACGGGCAGGTGGAAATTATACCTATAGGCGGCGGGGTACCACATGGCACCCCTCTTACTGAATGGAAAAGCCGACATTGGCTGTAGTAGACCTGGATGGAGTTGGTTTCTGCTTCTGTTCAAACCTAGATTTGATGATATTCAAAATTTATTGAAATGACATTGTTACATTTTAACCGGGCGGTTAATCTCGTTTCCCTCTTGTGCCTGGCTGCGGTTTGGGTTGAGCTACGTAAGTGGCATGTAAATGGGGATGAAATTAAGCTGTAAGCAACTTAGGGAAACAATGTGGATGATGATCCCTTGGCATTTAAATATCAAGGAAACAAACGGGTTTAGAACTGAACGCAACGCATTTAAATATCCACTTTGTTGGACAAAAAGAAGGTTGAATTCAGAACCCTACATGTTAGGGATATAACCCCGTGGTATAACCCGCCTTGAAAGGGCCGGTTCAGGCTGATCAAGACGCCAGAGCCAGAGGGGCGGCTCAAAGATGGGCCGGCTTAAGGCCCAAGGCCAGAAGACGGCATGCGGCCTGGAGATGTAAGCCGCCCGATGATGACTTGTCATAGAAGGCAAGGTGACTTAGAGTTATGATCGGTCACAGATCATGACCCCGACCTGGACTCTTGTAAGCAGGTGGCCTCGACCTGTATATAAAGGCGAGTCCCCGCATAGAATAGGGGCAAGTTATAATCAATCGAGAGCTAGGTCAAGCGAATCCGTTTCTTTGTAATCAATACTCAAGCAATAAGCAGAAAAGAAGTAGGCTTTTACCATCATCGTGAGGGGCCGAATCTGGATAAATCGTGTCTTTCGTCCCGCTCAACCCTGACAAGCTAATCACCTAATTGCAATGACCTTACGACAAAGTCCTCACACTAAGACATCTGTCGTGACAAAACCACGACACTACTCATATGACTACGAGTGCCTCGGAGAGACCGAGCATCGACACCAAGTCTAGGAATTTAAACAACCATACAAATAAGTTACTCTCTCTGATTCATATTAAGTGTCGTGGTTTTAGTTCAAATAGAAAATAAGGGACGGTAGCGCATACAAAACATGTAATAGAAGAGATATGTTGCTTTTTCTCCCAAAAGCGGTCACCACCCGGCAAGCGTCGTAAAAGCAATCTCAAAAAAGGAAAGAAAAAGAGGACCAAAGTGGCCGGGTTGCACCGCGCAGCAGGAATAACGGAAACAAAGCAAGGTCCAACTGCATCCTATTTTGATTTTGATATATCTCATCGTTCACGCCGAACGGTTGCATCCTATTTTGTGTGTATTGCATGCATGTGCTTCAAGTTATGCAGCGTAAGAAGAATTTGTAGCTTTTTATGCGTGGTCATCATTTCGATCAAATTTCTTTTGGTCATTGTCCTAAAGAGGCTAAATCTCATCGTTCATGCCGAACGGTTGCATCCTATTTTGTGTGTATTGCATGCATGTGCTCCAAGTTATGCAGCGTAAGAAGAATTTGTAGCTTTTTATGCGTGGTCATCATTTCGATCAAATTTCTTTTGGTCATTGTCCTAAAGAGGCTAATGTAGCTGCTCATATTCTTGCTAGTCAGCTGGTGCATTCACATTATCCCCCAGAAAAATAAAAATAAAAAATGCAAAGAAGCGGCAAAAATATAGGGCTCTGCGTCAGACCATAGGCATACACGGGCACAGCCAAAAGTAACACATCTGCGTCTGCTCCACAGGCCCGGCAAGCAGCCGAGCTGAACGTTTAATACAAATTGAACTAAAACCACGATAAGTAATTTGGAACGGAGGAAGTACTTGTTAGGTACGCCCTTGAAGCATCCGGCGGTAGTAGAAACGAGGTACCGGACTGAAATTGGTGCAAGCGTTTGATGTATATATCGGCACCAGGGACTCGTACGTGTTATACAGACAAAACTCTGTTTCCAGGAGATTGGTTCTGGTGTGATCAAGACATGGCTTTCAAGGGCATGTACAATGGTTGATAAGATATTTTTATCTTAAATCTTGCATTTAAATTAGAGATGACAAGAAAACATATCTACAATGGGTCATCTCTTAGCCTTATCTTCAGTAACTAGTTATTCCTAAAAATATGGTGAGCCATATCGTGCTAAGAGACCATATCTTGTCTTCTCTTAAATAAGAGAAGACAAGTCTTTTTCTTATGAGTTCTCTCTCATTCACCTCATTATTTATCCTACGTGGCACTCCTAAGATAGCACCATTGTACATGCCCTTAAGGAAACTATACATCGGATAGAGCCATATCTTGCACAAACAGGACCAAAGATTACAACAAATCTAACTGCCTAACGCACGAAATACAACATATTTCAACATCCCCTTTTCTCTATGACAACTTAACTTATCTTAGTTGGGATTGCGCCGAAAAGCTTCTTGCTGCCTGATTATCAAGGGATCTGTAAATCACCACACATCTAATGGCGGAGAGCCTACCTTTGGACAAGAGCTTGTGACAATAATATCACCAACATAAATCAATATGAATATGGAGATTCCATGAATAGCTTCAGAGAGATTTTTGTCTGCATGAGTTTGGTTTTGTTGCGATCTAGAAATGGCTCCTAAGGAAACTATACATCGGATAGAGCCATATTTACACAAACATAACCAAAGATTACAACACCTCTAACTTCCTACACGTACGGAATGCAACATATTTCAACATGGACGTACCATAGTTCATTTTTCATTTACTTGCTACTTGTGAACTAACCGGGGCTTTGGTATGTGAACTAACCGGGGCCATGATCTAGTCGCACCGAGCACGAGCCCGGGCCAGCTTCCTTCTTGGGTGGAAGTTCATCCAGTATGAACCAGTTTCTGCACTGCTAAGAAAAAGTACTAGCCAGAGCGGAAATCCTTACATCAGCTCACCGCATCTTCCTCTAGTCTTTTCGCTACAACTAGGTTTGTTCCTTGCCTGTCGAGTCTTCATCACCATCTGGAGAACGGCCATCTTCCCTCGATAAGACCTTCGCTGTTGGCCGCTTACTCCCCATCTTGGCAGGCTTCCATTCATCTTTCTCACCACTCGTCCTACTCCTCGGGATGATCATCAGTACAAGCATTACCAACTCTCTTCGATGTCCATTGGATCATCGCTTGCTTTGTTGGTTCATCATCCTCTTCCTCTTCATCGACAACCATCTTCTATGTTGCCTTCTTGTGAATCCTTCTAACATTTCTCGCATGGTGTTGTCACCATGTACACGAGACAAGCAAATAGCATTAAGCAAACCTCTTTACCAATGGCGCGCAAAAAAATTCTCATGACTGGAATTGCTAGTGTCGAACAATGTGATGTCCTGCAAGTGCACATGGTTGATTTGTAGCCTATTCAAAGTAAGAGTATTGACCCTGCAGAGAGCTTAGGAAATGGTATAGCTATTTATCAGAATGTGCCCGCAAGTTATTTTCATTCAAAGCAAAAGCTCACCGGGAAGAAAATTTTCAAGAAGGATCATACTATAATTAAGTGCACTAGAAAAAGTAATAGAGAATAGGAGAGTAATAGAAATGATGGAAACTACAATAGGGTAAGGAGTCCTTGAATAGCACGGTAAGCATGTTCACATTTGCGTACCCTAGAACGTAGAATAGGACTCATAGTGGAGCTGGTCTGCTATCGTGCTTGGATCAACCTGGTATGCCATGTGGGAGGAGTACCACCGGAGCTAGAGCTAGCAGAGTATTCGGGGGGGGGGGGGGGGGTGATCATATGCATGTTTGGGGACCCAAATGACAGAACTTCTGTTAACTTGAGCCTTCATTGTTTACTTCAGTAATCACACCATGGCTGGTGCGGTACCCCCTGAGTCGCATGTACCTCCACCACTAGGCAGGAGTATAAGCAGTCAAACCTGCAATCATATCTGTTACTCTCTCCGTCCAGTAATATAAGGATATTTTTTAAGCTAGCATAGCTTAAAAACGTTCTTATATTATGGGACGGAGGGAGTAGTTTATAAATAAACAAAATCTTCAAAAGGGAGCGCCCCGGTGGACTTATTCTTCCTGTGTGATTTCGACTATGCGAGCCGCCCTCAGCTCAGGCTCCCTGCCTGGCTCGGCCATGGAAGAGAATGCATAGTAGCTCAGTAGGACAGTGTCTTGAGACGGGCCTCCGTGGTAGGTGTCCATGAATGTTGTCGTCATGACGTCGTTGTTGCATGTAGGGTGTTTGCACCTCATTCCGAGGCACACACCGCAACCGGGGTGGAACCCCGAGTCCTGGCTGGCCGATAACACGAGTGATGAAAAGGTCAGCCTTGTGATGGCGGTTCCATAACCGCAGTAGCAAGCTGAAATAAAGCATCAGAGGAACATCAAGAGAACAAACAAAGAATATACAAGAAACTAGAAAGAAAATACTCCAGAAATCACCGAGGTTGATGGTGCGGAGCAGGCTGGCCCGACCATTATGAACAGCCTAGTGCGGCGAATGAGGCATAATGGACCTACCAACTATAACATAGTAACATAAATATTTTTACCTGTATATATATTGCATATCATGAAAATTATTATAAAGGCATAAACATCAAGCATGTATTTTTAATTCACAAACAAAGTCTTAATACAACATGTATATGTGACCGTAGGAAACAAATAATGATGATAAGGCACATGTACTTAAATATAAAAGAAAAAATGAATAAATATAACATGGTGAAGTTGGGGGGGGGCATCCATCCATTCATTAGTGTTGATATTATGTTTCACAAATAATATTTTCATAATTATACATAATATTTTTATAATGCACTTCAGAATGTACATGTATTTGGCCCTTATTTGAGTAGGCCTTAGGCCGCCGCCTTTCGTCATGGGCTAGGGCCGGCCCTGGTACAGACTACAACGTAGCAAAGGTTTGTTGGCCCGTCACGGTCGCCGTAGTAGGAGGCGGCCCCGATGCATACACCAAGAGCACCACACTTTGCCCCTCTTTTTTGTGTGTGAGTGATGGATGGTTCTGAGCATAGTGATGGCGCAAGTTTATATAGCCGCCCCGCGTCCTCAACATCCTGCAACACCTATTAGTTAGAATGAACGAGTTGCGCGTACATGCACCAAGGCTGGACACTCAAAGCGCGCTTGGAAAATTTTCAAGAAGGATCATACTATAATTAAAGTGAACTAGAAAAAGTAATAGAGAACAGGAGAGTAATGGAAATGATGGAAACTACAATAAGGTAAGGCGTTCTGAGGGAGTCCTTGAAGAGCAAGGTAAGCATGTTCACATTTGCGTACCCTAGAATGTAGAATAGGACTCATAGTGGAATTGGTCTGCTACCCCACTTGGATCAACCTGGTAACCAGAGCTAGCAGAGTATGCATGGGGGGAGGGGGGGGGGGGGCGAAAATGATGATATGCACGTTTGGGGGCCCAAATGACAGAACTTCTGTTAACTTGAGCCTTTATTGTTTCCTTCAGTAATTACACCATGGCTGGTGCGGTCCCCCCCGAGTCGCATGTACCTCCGCCACTAGGCAGGAGTACAAGCAGTCAAACCTGCAACCATATCTGTTACTCTCTCCGTCCTATAATATAAAAATATATTTTTAAGCTAGCATAGCTTGAAAAACGTTCTTATATTATGGGACGGAGGGAGTAGCTTATAAATAAATAAACAGAAACTTCAAAAGGGAGCGCCTCAGTGGACTTACTCTTCCTATGTGATTTCGACTATGCGAGCCGCCTTCAGCTCAGGCTCCCTGCCTGGCTGGGCCATGGAAGAGAATGCATAGTAGCTCAGCAGGACAGTGTGACACGGGCCTCCGTGGTAGGTGTCTGTGAATGTCATCATCATGATGTCATTGTTGCATGTAGGGTGTTTGCACCTGATTCCGAGGCACACACCACAGCCGGGGTCCCCGATTCCTGGCTAGCCGACAACACGAGTGTTGAGAAGGCCAACCTTGTGATGGCGGTTCCATAACCGCAGTAGCAGGCTGAAATAAAGCATCAGAGGAACATCAAGAGAACAAACAAAGAATATACGAGAAACTAGAAAGAAAGTACTCCAGAAATCAGCGAGGTTGATGGTGCGGAGCAGGCCGGCCAGACCATTATGAACGGCCTAGTGCGGCGAATGAGGCATAATAGACCTACCAACTATAACATAGTAACATAAATATTTTTACCGATATATATATTGCATATCATGAAAATTATTATAAAGGCATAAACATCAAGCATGTATTTTTAATTCACAAACAAAGTCTTAATGCAACATGTATATGTGATTGTAGGATACAAATAATGGTGATTAGGCACATGTACTCAAATATAAAAAGAAATGTTGAATAAATACAACATGGTGAAGTTGGGGGGGGGGGGATGCTCCCCTCTCCATCCATTCATTAGTGTTGATGTTATGTTTCACAAATAATATTTTCATAATTTATACATAATATTTTTGTAATGCATTTCAGAATGCACATGTATTCGGCCCTTATTTGAGTAGGCCGTGGTACAGAGTACAACATAGCAAAGGTTTGTTGGCCGCCGCCTTTCGTCATGGGCTAGGGCCGGCCCTGGTACAGAGTACAACATAGCAAAGGTTTGTTGGCCCGTCACGATCGCCGTAGTAGGAGGCGGCCCCGATGCATACACCAAGAGCACCACACTTTGCCCCTCTTTTTTGTGTGTGAGTGATGGATGGTTCTGAGCATAGTGATGGCGCAAGTTTATATAGCCGCCCCGCGTCCTCAACATCCTGCAACACCTATTAGTTAGAATGAACGAGTTGCGCGTACACGCACCAAGGCTGGACACTTGAAGCGCGCTTGGGAACGGTATAATCTAGTGCGGAGGTGTTTAACTTGTATCATACCGGCCACTGAGTAATTTTGGGCCAAAAACAAAACGACGCGGTGATGCATTTTTTACAGGGGTATTTCAAAGTAAGACGGCGATCCAAACCGACAGTGCTCTTTTGATCCCGAGCTCATATGCTCCCGCATGAACAATAAAGTAAAATAAATGATGAATGTTCTAACTGTGTGTAAAATTTCAGGTCGAAATGACATTTGTGGAGGTTTGGGCAAAAATAACAGAATCGATGCTCCAAAATGCTTCCAACAATAGTCTTTTGGACCATCGGTTTTCTTTTTTGCCTAGACCTCCACGATGTCATTTCAACCTAAAATTTTGCACGAAGTTAGAAAATTTATCAATGTTCATCATAGTTTTTTTTTCAGATTTTTACTATTTTTTTGTTTTACTGTTCATGCGGGAGCATATGAGCTCGGGATCAAATACTCCATGTCCCAAACCGAACATGCTTTCTATTTAATTATGCAACTTATATTCAATTGCAAAAATGCAATAAAGCTTATGTATTTTTTATTCTCACGTTATTAACTTAGATATTAATGTTTGATACAACCAAATCTTATTAAAATATATTGCAACCAATTTTCACAGCAACGCATGGGGTATCATTAGTTATATAGAGTGCGACATGTCTAAGAGCTACTACGGCGAAATAATTAAAGATACAATTAACGGCCTAGTAATGACCAACTGTTTCTACTTGCATTTGATTACGTAGGATAACTTTTTTTAAGTTCGTGAACTTTTTTCAAGTTGAAGTTTTTTCAAATTTGTGATTTTTATTTCAAAATCAATGGACTTTTCCAGATTTGTGAACATTTTTCAAATTGATGAACCTTTTATGAATTCATGATTTTTTTATTTTAAAGCCGTGAACTTTTTTTCAAGATTATGAAACTTTTCTATTTTTTTATTTTTTATTGCATGAACTTTTTTGAATTCATGAACATTCTGAAAAAAAATCAACAGCCAACGTGGTCTCTTGTAAACGGTCCACAGCGAATGGTCAATTAGGACCCGACCAAACCAAGTTTTTTAATAGAAAACCCGGGCAAACTGAGTGAACAGGGAAATACAAAACCAAGCGAACCAGGGCCCTTTTTTTCTTGAGTGAGCGAGTTTTTTTTTAAGAAACACCTGTAATTTTATTTAAGAAACACCTGTAATTGCCCATCTCCAAAGGGTCTTCTGCAGTGGAGGTCTCTTAATTATTATTGGCCAACGTAGCGGGTTCGCCCTCAGCCACGGCCTAGCAAATCGAACACGAACCCAGGCTTCGGTTTGTGCATTTATGTTGACAGGTAAAAATTGGGGACGTGTCTAGCTGGCGGCTGGGCGCCCGCTAGCGCAACCGAGCGGCCGACTAAAAAAGGAAATACCCTATCCCCGCAAACAGAAAAGGAAGGCCACCAACCCGATCCGATTCGACCGGCCATCAAAACAGACCGATCGAGCGGCCACGAACAGAAACCGCCCCACGTGGCCAGCTGTCCCCACGCCCCGCTCGCCCCCACGCCACCGCTCGCCCCATGCCTCAGCCCCACCCACGCTGCCTTCTTCTTCTTCTGCACGCCAGAACCAGATCCAACGCAATCGCCCCCAGCCCTTCTTCCTCCTCCTACACAGTCGTCATGGGAGCCCCAAAGTAGAAGGAGCTGCTTCAAGATCTAAAGGGCAGGGTGGTCAGAGCCATACCAGGCAGTAAGATCGAGCAGGTAAGGCCCCTCTGCACCTCTTCACTTCCCCCTTTCTTCTACTGCATAAGCATATGTATAGGTATGTAAACACCCTTCTCCATGGATCCATGGAGAATCTGCTTCAAAAAAGAGGTGAATCTGGCACATCACATCAGATGTTAAACATGCCAAAAACTACCACCTGGATGTGTTAAAATAAGCCAAACTAAAAACGAGTTCTCTGGCCAATTGAAACATGATTAAAGCCAACTTGTAGTTATTGTTTGCAAAATGAACAAAAAATTGACTGCCCAATGCTTTGTTGAACATGTGCAACGAAAAATTCATAAATGTGCAACTGAACATGCATCCCAGCCAACTGAACATGTATCCTGACCAACTAAACATGTATCCTGCCAACTAAACATATATTTGGCAATACATGTTTCTGAGTGAACACTTTGGAAAAAATGTAGTATATGTGGAAATAAAAAACATGTTTTCTGGCCAACTAAACATGCATGTTGGCCAAAAACTGCTGGCCAACTAAGACATCTATTCTAGCCAACTAAGACATCTATTCTAGCCAACTGAATGCATTAACTGTCCAACTGAACATGCATGTTGGCCAAAAACTGAAATAAATGCAACCTGGCCAGCTGAGACATCTATTCTAGCCAACTAAAAGCATTGAATGTCCAACTGAATATGTATGCTGGCCAAGTGGAAAATCCTGAAAATTGAGACGTCTATTCTAGCGAAAACCAAAAATCTGTAGTGCAACAGGAAAAACATAGGAACTTTTGTCCATGGCTAATGAAGCTACAAACCATATTAACATATTCACACACATAATCTTGTCCCACGCATATATTCTGGTCCCACACCTATTGCAAACCATATTAATATGTTCAAATATACCAGATCTAGAAACATAAACGGCGATGAAAAACATATAACTATAATCTGTCCTCCAATTCTTCTTTCTTCTTTCTTCTTTCACCTGGATTTACCTTCTCAAATGTAGCATCCAATTATGTGCAGAAAAATCTAAAAAGAGCTCCTTGCGAAACGGAAACCTACAGATCATTGCAATAAAACAAAAAGGGAAAAGGTAAGAAAAACTCTGTAGCAAAAAGAAGTCATGCTCTTGCCAGTTATTTACTGCAAACTGTGCAACTAACATAACAACTCTGTGCAAACAAAAAAATTCATAACTGTTATAATAAAAGATTATGCTATGGTCATGTTGCTTTTAGGTTGTTTGAAACACAGTTTTTCTGTGGTTACCAACTGATGACATCAATTTCTTCTTTTTTTATATGTGCAGGGAGTGTGTGGCAGCATCCAAAAACAAAGAAAAAAAATGCTTGATCTCAATGAGTTGCCTCCAGATCTCAATGAGCTTCCTCATGATATGGATCAGCAGCAACCCAGCATACAACAAGGAAACTGGACAAAAAATGGTCGATCTGTTTACTACACGCAGGCAAGTCGTGATCGTAACCCTACGGGCCATGACAATGTGGCAGGCCAGTCATCAGCCCGTGGTGCCCCTGTAGTGGTGTCTTTGCAGTCAGAGAGCCATACTCTTGATGACACAGGAACCGAGGCAAATGTTCCTGGTCCAACCAGGACTGAGCTAGGAGCTCGGGCTGTTGACGGAGCTGTGCAAGTAGAAGAAGGAGAGGATGAGGTTGGTTCTCAACCTATGGAACCCTATGTTGGCATGAGGTTTGACAGCCTTCAAATTGCTAAGGATCACTACAACAGTTACGCACTACGGATGGGTTTCTCTATCAAGATGAACACCTCTAGACGGACACACCGCACCAATGAATTGATAAAACAACAGTTTTGCTGCAACAAGTTCAAGAAGCCCAAAGCTGATGATGGAGGAGCTGAGGCTCCTCCTTACCTGGACCCTATTCCAGATCCAACATCTGTTAACAGTGATGAGGAGATGGAAGAAGAACCTCCAATATTTGCTGAAGAGGAGGCTGGTACTAGTAAGAAGAAGAAGAAGCGCAAACGCGAGACAATAAAGCAGACTGAATGCAAGGCGAAAATGTTGGTGAAGCTGATAGATGGGCGATGGGAGGTGACGCACTTTGTTCGTGACCACAATCATCCGCTCGTGAACAAACCTTCATTGTCCAAATACTTGAGATCCCACCAAGGCATCTCACCTGATGAAAAGGAGTTTCTGCGCATCTTGTATAACTGCAACTTGACTACAGGTGTGGTGTTTTTCTATATCCCTTGAAGAATTAAGTTTCCCTCTAGGCAGTCCAGTGTGCAACTGTTATGGTACTACTGTGCAACTGAAATGGCTTAACTATGCAACTGCTGTCCAACTTCCCATGCTTTTTATATTTCACTTTTGGTGCTTCTTGTGCAACTAGATTGTCTTTACTGTGCAAATACACAATGTCCTGTATGCAAAAACTGCAAAGTGTTTTTAAAAAGGTGCAGCTAGGTGTCCATTTCCTGTGATTATCTTCTGTGCCAACACGTGTCCTATTACTGTGCAGCTGGATGTGCGCATTTGTGCAACTAAAAAAATGATATACTGTTTGTTTTTGTATTATGCAGGACGAATGATGCATGTAATGGCAGAGTTCTATGGATCTGAGATGATGGTGCCGTTCGGACCAAAGGCAATAACAAATCTTTGTACAAGTTTCCGTAGAGATGACACAAAGGAGGGTGATCTGATTGAGACAATTGCGCACTTCAAGGATATACAAAAAACCGATCCAGACTTCTTCTATAAGGTGAAATATGATGAAGAGGACAGAGTTGTCAACATATTTTGGGTGGACGGCTTAGCTCGAAAAGCTTATGCGGAGGCGTACCATGATTGCATATCATTTGACACCACCTACATGACCAACTTGTACAATATGCCGTTCGCGCCCTTCATAGGAATAAACCGACATGGCCAATCTTTCATGCTGGGTTGCGCGTTTGTGAGGCAGGAGTTGGCATCGAGCTTTGATTGGGTCTTTGGAGCATTCCTAGAGGCTATGGATGGCAAACCTCCTGACAACTTCATCACCGATCAGGATGGTGCGATGAGGCAGTCAATACAGAGCATCTTTCCAACCACCGTGCACCGTTGTTGTCGATGGCACATCATGAAAAAGGCTCAAGAAAAGGTTGGTTGGTTGCTGTGCCGGAATCCAGGACTCTCTGATGATTTCAACAAGTGTGTTGACTTCAGCTTCACTATAGACGAGTTTGAGCAGAATTGGGCTGGGTTAATGATGAAGTATGAGGCTATGGCACACACGCACTTTGAGAAGTTGTACGAATACAGGTCAACTTGGGTGCCATGCTACTTCAAACACAGGTTCTTTCCCTTCCTCCAGTCTACACAGCGTAGTGAGGGGTTCAACGCCGTCCTCAAAAGATATGTGAACCCACACAACTCAATGCTGAACTTCGTCAAGCAATATGAAAAAATACAGAACCACATCCTTGCCAAGGAAGGCTGCAATGATTACAGGACACAACACCTTGAGATTGAGTTGTGGTCCAACTTCCCAATAGAGAAGCAAGCTTACAAAACCTATACTAGAGACCTTTACCGCAAGTTTAGAGAAGAGTTTGAGCTGATTGGACGTTATAATGCATTCCAAGTTGGTGCTGATGCGTTTGAGCTCAGACCGAACCAGGAATTTGTTGCGAAATATGGTTCTCGAAACTACTTGGTACAGGCAAGGGTGGAGGAGGGTTCCTATTTGTGCGAGTGTTGTAAAATGGACAAGGACGGCATCCTCTGTTGCCACATCCTCAAGGTGTTCACCCATGTTGGCGTTGATGTCATACCGGAAAGGTACCTGCTAAGACGGTGGACACCTACTGCTGTACCTAGTGCGCCAGGGACTGGTTATGAGCAACCGGATGAAATGCCTCCTCAATCAAAGAAGCAGATAAGGGAGAGGAACATGATATACGATTTTCAGAAACTAGCAAAGTTTGCGAGTGGTTCTGATCCAGCGCAAGCTATTGTATACAAGCATATGCGTGCAGCACATACCGAGATCGGCCACCTGAACAAGTCCAAGAAAAAGAAAAAACCGACTGCTGCAACGGGGCCATCAGATGATGGCAACCCTCGAGGACCTCCTCCACCTCCAGGCAGCAATCAGGGGGCTCATCATCCAGGTAATTACCTGCCCCAACTCCTGATCTAACTAGGTGTGTAACTTCAGTTGCACACATCATTGTGCCCAGTTGCACACACCATGGTAGCCACTTGGACAGAACATACTGCCTAGTTGCGCACGCTGTGTTAGTTCAAGCATCAAGATAACACAGCTAACTTATTTTTCCAGTTATGCATATATGTGATGTCAACCCTCAAGGACCTCCTCCCCCTCCTGGCTGTACACGGCATCCTCCGCCACCTCCTCCCCCGCATGCTCCTCCCAATGGCCCTACAGGCAGCACTCAGGGGGCTCGTTGTCTAGGTAATTACCTGCCCCCAACTCCCCATCAAACTAGGTCTGTAACTCCAATTGCACACATCATGGTGCTCAGTTGCACCGAATAGGCTACCTAGTTGCGCATGCTGTGTTAGTTCGAGCATCAAAAAGATAAACACAACTGACTTGTTTGTCCTGTTCTGCCTATAGGTGATGCCAACCCTCAAAGACCTCCTCCCCCGCCAGGCCCAACTAGCAGTGCCCTTTGTGCTACTCCCAATGGACCTACAGGCAGGACTCAGGGGGCTCATAACCCAGGTTAGTACCTTCACCGACTCCAAAACAAAAACTAGGGTGAGTGACTTTAGTTGCACATATCATAGTGCCCAGTTGAACAGAAACATGCTGCCTAGTTGCATGCGCTGTGTTAGTTTGAGGATCAAGCTCAAAATCTAACTTGTTTTTCATGTTCTGCCCATAGGCGACTACAATACCATGACAGGCCGTGCTACTGCAGGTGTTTTTTTCAACTTAACTTGCACACAACAACCAGTTAGTTGCACAAAATGTACTGTGTGGTTGCACAGAACATCAGTGCTGGTTGCACAATAACAAAAATACTAAACTTTTTATATGATTATTACACAGGTGATCGTGACGGTCCTACTGCCCCGTTGGAGGCTGCATCCCTTGCACAAGCTTCTGATGATTTTGTGCCCAGGGATCCTCCAAGGTCTACTACAAAGGGTAGGGCAAAGAGTCGACGGTACAAATCGGCGCTGGAGCTACACCCAAAGAAGAAAAACAAATGCAGCCAGTGCCAATCTACAGAGCACACTGCTGGTGTGTGTCCACAGAGGCTCCTGTGATTCTGTTTCCTCATTTGTAACTTTGGAACAAAAAAGGAAAATAATGATGTCTTTTTTAGCAATGTTGGGACCAAGTGGACACATTCAGCATCTATGATTCCTCTTTATCTAATTTATGCTGCTTGAATTAGTTCATGCACTGTGTAAAAAAAGTTGCTATTTGTGCCTTTGTTGGCAACTGGTTAAATATTTAGTTGTTGAACAATTGTATATCCAGTGCTCCTAATGTATCAACAAAAGTGATGATATTGAGTTGCAAACGCAATTACTAGCAGTGTGCAACTAGAAAATCTACTTAATAAAATTGTACAAACCAGAAACTTCCTCCATGGAGCAGAAAAAAATAGTACCGACCTACTCCTTGTCGTATCTCAGCAACTTCCTCCATGGGGCGGTGTTGTGCACGCTGGTGACCCAATTATACGTCAGCTTCTTCCTGATGTTGAGTACTTCCTTGGGGTCGTAGTTGGGCAGTTGGCTATCATTCCACTCGGTGGCGTTAAGCAGTGCGAACAACCCACACTCATTACTGCAAAAAATGGGCAAAAAAAATTGTCACATAAAATTAAAACCAAATAAAGGTAATGCACTCTGTGCAACTACTTATGTCCTACTGTGCAACTGCTTGTGTTCCACTGCAACTCATTATGTGCCACTGTGCAACTACTTATGCGCCACTCTGCAACTAGCTAGATAATCCATTAGAAACTCATAAAAATGATAAAACAGATTGAAGACTAGTACTGTGTCTTAAAAATACTAAAGATTGCACATGTAGAAAAATTTAAAAACTACAAAATGATTGTATTTGATTGAGAAGGAATGAAATGCTTATTGTCTTACTTGCCAAGCTGCTTCGGTACGTCAATGTCAATAATCTGGAAGTGCTCGATGCTGAACTTTGGGTAATGCTTCCTCCATAGCTGGTGTACTGCCCCTGCAATGGTAGAGGCGTTGTTCATCAGCTCAATGTTGTCCAGCGTCCTGCTTGAATCAAGAACTTCGAAGTGTCCGTCCCTCAAGTTGACACTGAAGACCCAATAATGCCTCCCTCCGTCCTTATCGGTTACATCTGCGCACTCGAGTACTGGCAGCATGACCTGCAAGCGTGAACGATTTCAGACACAAATACAAGATGTAGCTAAGAAAAACAGTAAAAGACTTGGTCAAGTTAAAAACGGGTTGCAACAAGTATCTGCCAACTAACAGATGTGTCATGTGCAACTGGACATGCTGTGGGTGCCAACTAAAAAAAGATTGATGATGTGGGCACAACACTCACCAAGTCTTTCTTGTCGAGACGGTTCTTGTAATCAAACTTCTTGTTCATCTCATTCACATTGTGGATCCCTTGCTGTAATTTTATCTGCAGAGATTATAAAACATGGCTCAAAACTCCTTAGTAGGTGAAAGGCCACCCTCAAATGGTCAACGAAAAAGTGCTATAGAACAAAGATGAGGGTAAAAAGAAGGTTTTGGAAAAACTTACAGAAAACCTTAGTGGCATAACAACCTTCTTTGACCCTTCTGGTAAGTTATCCATGATGTGTAAGATTCCAGTCTCAATAACAATTTTTGACAACCATTGAACCGGCTTCATCGAATCAACTAACTCCTTTAAAGAAATGTAGAAAGCACCATACCTGATTATCTCAGGGCTGATTTTTTTTGAAAGCAATAAAAAGACAAGTTAGCTCGAAGGGTCACAGCAGCAAAAAAATGTGCATGAAAATGAAAAAATAACAGTGTGCAACTAAAAGCCCTGTTCTGTGCAACATACTATGCTTTCTGTGCAACTAAGTGGCTGGTGCTATGCAACTGAAAAAGATATGTATGTAGACTGTGGGGAGTTAGTTTACCTGGTAGCTCCATCATTTGCTCCTTTGTGATGCCTGACCCAATACAAGAGGGCAGCGTAAAGCTTGTTCACTACCTCATTGGTGCTGGAAGTCTTGTTCTTGTTGTAGTCGATGAATGGAGACCTTTGAGATGCTGCGGGCCTTCTTACCCTCCTCTGTCTTCGTGCAAGAGGTGGCCCCGAAGAACTGCTCGTGCCAAGTTCTGGTTCTGCGCATATCGGGGTGTGGCAATTCTCTGGTGAACCAACATCTAGTTCTTGAGCTATTGCCTTGCCAGCATCAGCAGCATCACATCCTTCATTCACAGCTGCTGGGTCGAACTCACACTCATCGATGCTAATCACACCGGCTTCCGCTGTATCTACTGCTGGAGCAGGTGCTAGAGCATCACCATCTATGCCGAGGTCAAAAGATGGTGCATCGCAGAACCCGTCACCATGATAAGAGTTTGATCTTCGTAAGGGTTCAAGGACCAGGGCATCTCCTTGCGGCACAAACACGGGTGCATCATTCACTGACTTGGTTCGCAATAGTGTTGTAGTTGGCGGCCTTGGGGGCTTGCACCTACTTATAATGTCGAACACCTCCTCTTGTGTTAATGGTTGCTGAAAGATAGCTCTTGGGGACGGCACTTTGATAGTTGGATCACCTCCTTTTGTGTTTGGCATTGAAGCATCTCTATCAGTAGGCACCTTGGGACTTGCAGTTGCAGTGGTGCCTTCCTGACCAGCTGTGGTGGTTTTGACTGTGACCATACTGCTAACTGACACATCAGTTGGCACACTGGTATCTGTAGTTGGCATCTTTTCAGTCTGAGTTGGCAGCAACCTGGCAGAACTTGTCACCCCTGCATCAATGGCTGCGGCTCGCAGCTCTCTCTCGTCTCTGAACCCCAAATCCTTTGTGGCCTGTTCCCCCTTTGCGCCCCTGGCAAACTTGACAATCTTCTGCTTAGGTGGTTTTGGTGGGACTGTTGAAAGGGGAGTCTCCCCCTTGATCTGTTGAACTTCTCTGACATTGGTTGGCTCTCTGCTCACTACTGTTGGCATATCAGTTTGAAGCACAGCTTCCTTGACCATATTTACTTCAGCATCTGCACTCACCATCTTCTCCTTGGTTTGAGGCAACTGCAGATTCTTCTTCATTGAAACTGCTTTACACTTCTGGACCACGTGAGGGTTTGTCATGGATGCTGCCTTGCTCTTGCTGGAGCTTAGGTCTGGGAGATGCTTTAAATATTCCTTGTATTTTTCCTTTGAATGAACCCAGTCAAGACCCTTTCCTGCTTCCTCCATGTCAATTTGATTCTTTTCAGCATCAGTTGATAAGAACAGGCTCTTGTCAATGGCAAAGTTGATCTTCTCACACATATCTTTGTCGCTGAAATCTGGCACGGGAAAGGTGGTTGGCAAAGCTGGCTTCAAGTTGCAGAGCTTGAACATATCAATGCTGCCCTGAGACTCTGCTTCGTCATTTTTCTTTGACTTTGGCAAATCCTTGTCTTTCCAGCAAGTCTTGTCAATCAACATTTGTAGTGCGCTCCTGCTACTCAATGAATTGCTGCTGCTCGCAGGGGTGGCGTGAGTGCTAGTCCTCCTGGATGTGTTGCCACCTGTACCACCAGAACCAGGGGCGTTGTCATCATCATCGTCATCGCTGCTGTCGCTGCCTCCATTGGATCCCCCTTTATCATCACCATAATCATCCTCGTCTTCTTCATCCTCGTCTTCTTCCCTCTCACTGCCATCAGCTGCTGCGCCTTTGTCTTCTCCCCTCTCACTGCCATCAACTGCTGCCCCTTTGTCCCCGTCCCCCTCTCTGGCCTCACCTTCTTCTTCCTCCTCCTCTGCATCACTATCTTCTTCCTTGTCCTCCTCCTCTCCTTTGTCCTCTTCTTGTTTGTCCTCCTCCTCCTCCTCCTCCTCCTCCTCTTCCTCCTCATCCTCCTCCTCCTCTGCATCTTCTTCATTGTCATCCTCCTCCTCTGATTCATCCGCATCTGTCTCCTCATCGTCGTCAGCATCTATCGCTGCTTCCATTTCCTCATCTTCTTCTGAATCATCCTCAACAAATTCTTCTTCTTCTTCTTGTATAGTTGACCGCCGTCTCTTTCTTTTTGGAGCACGGCGTGATGCCCCAGTTTGCATTGATGGCTGCTGTACGTAAGGATCAATATCTGGTTCCTCGTCATCAATCTTGGCAACTTCTTCAATGAAGGTGCCAACCTGTTCAGTTACAGCCTTGCATAGCTCATTGACCACTTTCGCAATTTTTGCCTTTTTCTGCATCAACACAAAAAAGATTCAGTACTGATTCAGTTAGAAAAAATAATAAAAAGTAAAAATGTCTATAACTGACCATGATGTGATAAGCAAAAACGACTAATACACACTTTCTGGCCAACTAAAAACATGATTCTAGCCAACTACACATGCACTGTGGCACAAAGTAAAAACCATGCATTTCTGCCAAAAGTTGATGACAATGGTTGTAAATGAACACTTTGACTATCCAAAAGAACATGTGCAACTACAAAAGCTTATATGTGCAACTGAACATACATTACAGCCAACTAAATTCTGAATTTTCGCAACTACAAAAGTTACACATGTCCAGCTGAACATACATCCCAGCCAATAGAAAAAATATTGGTAAGTGATACAAGTTTCTATATGCAAAACACTAACCTGCGGATTGTATGTTATTGGTAACTTGGATGCCAAAAATGCTTCAGCTTGCAAAATTCCACCAAACAGTGGTGTCTGCTCCGTGCCTCTATACTCCTCTTTAAGCTGATGTGAAAAAAAGAGAAACAGAAAATAACAAGGTTATCAAAATAGATTTGTGTGTTGAATGAAACCACACATTACAACCTGTGCAACTACAACAAGATGCTGGGGTAGACAAATTCAACTATACATATATGCAACTGAACAAAGACACAAAAACTGTGCAACACACATGGCACCTAAAAAAAAGTTCCTACCAACTGATGCAACACATCTGTGCAACAAGATTAGTAAAACTGTGCAACTTAAAAAAGATGGTGTGCCAATTTAAAATGAACATGTGTGCAGATTGCCAAACTTAAAGCTATAATCTATGCAACTACATGCATTGTTGTGCCAACTGATGACAGTTTTCTGTGCAATTTCCAAAAAGAGTGACCAGACATCAAAAGAACATAAAAGGAAGACACTGTTGGAAAAAAACTAAAAAGAACTCACTTGTAATTTGCCGAACACACCAGGAGAGATAGTATCCTTCTTGATCACCTTGGCAATTAGAGTACTATCCCATGCATTCGATCGTATCGCGCAGTTGCTTACTGGGATGTCATGTACGAGCGCATCAAGGTATAGTATCTGCACCAGACCCAAACAAAAGAAAAAGCCAAGTTCAGTTATTGTTATGAGAATTTCAGCAAACTATAACTGCACGGAAAGAACAGGAACAGATGGAAAAAAGTGGTCGTTTTCACTAACCATCAAGTGATACAAGCAGCAGCAAACAGTTTGCTTCTCCTGGTCCATGTTCCGGAAAGCTTCGTTAATGTGTTCTGCTACAAAGAGGCAGATGTTTGTATTCTTTAGCATTTGATGATCTAGCACAAGTCCATAACACTTTGGGCTGAGCTTCAAGGCCGTGGTTGGTGCTAGAAAAGTGCTGAAGGCAACCGCAAGCCAGGCCATAAAGAATGTGTCATCCGTTCTTCCAGCCATATGCTCAATCATCTTGAGCCATGTAGTGATCTGGGGATGAGAATTTCCAGTTATGTTGAAAGCCTGTCTAAATCTCCTAGTGGCATCCTTGTCAACTAAATATCTGACTTTTGGACCCTTGTTTGGGAGATCAAATACCCTCTGAACACTGTCAGCATCGACACGGATCCTTCCCCTTCCTGGGAAAACCATTTCAGAGGTCTGTGGCTGGTAGGACTGCACCAGGAACTTAGTGAGGTCCGCTGGAAGTGTGTCTGATAAGTTCAATAGCCCCCGACCGACCTCGAAACTAGCTCTGATTTCTGTAGTGGAGTTAGAGAGGCGTTGAAATTTGCAAAGCGCGCTGGTGATGCCCTTATCCTGCCTGCTTGTGATGGTCGCTCCACATCTTCCCCTGGAGCCACCTCAACTCCTTCACCACTGCCCTGTTGATTAGAAAATGAAAGCATTACACAAACATTAAACACAAGAGAAAAAACAAGAATGAAAAAAAACTAGCAATCATCATTTGGATCAGTATTAGAATGAGCTATATATTCATAAAATGGATCATGCCAACTGCAAAGACTGCCAGTGTGCAACTGAATGTGCAACAATAAAACAGTAAATAAAAAAAGAACGAGACCTGGCAGCTACAAAAAGTTCTAGTGTATGTGCAACAATAAGAAATGATATTGCAACACAAGAAAAACAGTAACTAAAAAAAGGTTTGCAAAGAACTATTCAAATAGCTTATAAAAACACACAAAAAACCCACATACCTCAGCATCTGCTGCGGAAGATGCGACAGCTTCTCCAGCAACTGCTGCCTGCACAAAAAAATGACCACTGATGTCAACTATGAAAAGATGTCAACTAGTGAACTACAAGATGCCAACTAATGCCAACTAATGTCAACTGTATTTAAATCAAAATGACTAGAGATGTCAACTACAAAAGGTTGTTATTGACAGACTAAAAACAAAAATAGTGTTCCGAACTGCTGCATAATTTCATCACTATCTAAAAAAGGCGAGAAAAACACTTATATTTGAGATTTTACTTACCCTAGAAGATGACTCAGCTCCCTTGCCAAGTGCTGCACGTCTAGTCCGCTTTACAACACGGAACTGATCAGCATCCTATGAAAAAAAACATGAGCATGGGAAAAAATAAAAAAATGTTATATGACCCAAACAAAACCAAAAAATGGACTTGTGTCATCAACATGCCACTTACCTCAACATCCTCTCCCTGCTCAACACTCTGCGCAGGTCGTGGCTGGCGATTAGCAGGACGCTTCGAGTTCCGGCGAAGAGGTTGACTTCTAGAACGCTGATTAAGCAATCAAAAGAAAACATGAAAAAAAGACATTAGCATACATGCATAAGTTGAAAAACAACTCAAAAACAAAAGAAAAAAAGTGAATAAAAATACATCTCCTTCATTGCCACCCGCATCTCCTCCTATTATAACCATTTTTGCCCTGCGGCAGGAAATACAACAAAAAAACATAGTTAGAAGATGTGGACAACCAACTACTACAATCATGCAGCCAACTGGGCAGTAAACCTTGTGCAAACTGGACATCAAATAAGCCAACTAACTTTTTTCTGCCTAATTATTACTTGCCAACTGTGACAAGTAATACCTAGACAGAAAAAAGTTAAGTAAAGGCAACAAGCTCAGTGAGATAACTTATTCTGAAAAAAGCGTCCCTAGTTGAACATGAAGGGAGACACATGAAAACAACCACATCCACAACAAAAGACTTGCACATTGAGAAAAATTAAAATGGAAAATTGGCAAGCATTGGTACTAATTTGCACAAATCAAGGGGTCCTAGTTGCACAAAGCAGGAGAATAACACATAAACCACCACAGCCACCACAACGCTGGTGGATTGGGTAGATTATATTGGAAAATTGGCAAGCATTGGTGCTAAAATTGTACAAATAAGAGTCCCTAGTTGCACACAGCAGAGGGGGGAACAACCAAAACTAGTAAAAGTGTATAACATATGCAACTAAGTAAAACCAACTAAGTAGAGCAACTGGCACAAGTGTATAACATATGAATAGCCAACTTAGTAAAAGTGATGCAGCCAACCGAGCAGGCAACTTGTGCAACTGAACACAGTATAGACAACCACCTAGTACAAAAATAGTGAGCCAACTGACCAAAACAACTGCTACAACTGCAGAGCATATGGACAGCCAAGTACTATATGGACGCAGCCAACTAAGGAGAATTTTTTGCAACTAACCACTTAGATCTCTGAACACCAACTACGAAATCAGCCAATGCATTGCACACAAAAACAGTGAGCCAACTGACCAAAACAACTGCTGCAACTGCAGAGCATATGAACAGCCAAGTACTATATGGACGTAGCCAACTGAGGAGAATTTTGTGCAACTAACCACTTAAATCTCTGAACACCAACTACGAAATCAGCCAATGCATTGCACACAACATTGCGCACATCTAATACAACTTACAGAATAACTAAGAATCATGAACAGATCTCAAATCTCTGCAAAATTGAACGGAACATGAAGTAAACAGCCAAATCGCCCTAAAATCGCGCAAACGGGGACTACACGTTGACCCTGTCCAGCCACCCCCATGCCGTGAACTACGCCTCCAACGATTCCCCCGCGAGGAGAACCACCCGCAAGCCGTCGCCAAACTGAGCACTCCGCCACGACGCCCCGTTCGGTGGAGAGGATGGCGAGGAGGAAGACGAAGACGGAATGGGGAGAGAACTCGCTGTGCGAGGGATTTCAGGCCACCTTGTAGATCCCGACCACCGTTGGGCGCGTGCTGCGAGATGGGAGAACGGAACTCAACGTGACCAAAATCGAAGATAAGCGGGGGTAGTTCGCGCCGTTCTCGAACCCTAGAGAGCATTCCCCTCGCATTTCGGCACCATCCGCGCTCCGCGAGATAGAGAAAGGGAGGAGAAGCACGTAGAAGTGGAGGGAGAGCATACCTCCGGCGGCGAGGAGCACCAGCGATTCCCCGGCGAGGAGAACCACCCGCAAGCCGCCGTCAAATCTGAGCACTCCGCCCGCCACGCCCCGTTCGGTGGAGAGGATGGCAAGGAGGAAGACGATGAAGGAAGGACGGGAGAGAGAGCACGCTGCGGCGAGGGATTTCAGGCGCAGATTTCGAAAACCGCCGCCCTCGACCCCCACTACTCTCTCCTCTACCACTTACAGGTGGGCCTCCCACGTCCGGATGCGGACAAAACCGCCACGACCGCGGTGCGCGACCAATCCAGACCAGGTGGCACCTGGCGGATCTGGAAGCGATCGCTCGCGCGATCGAACGGCCACGGGCCGGCCGCCCGTTTCGGTCAGTTAGTGGCCGGCCACTTTTTAGACTTTAGGAAAAATTGGAGATGAAGAAGAGGAAGGCAGTTTTCAGGTTCTATTTCAGACCGAATCTTGTTCAGTTACAACTCCCAGCTGAACAGCCACTTGCTCACGCACATGGCACTTGCAAACAGATAATGAATCTTGCACACTCAGCGCCACACCCGCTGCGCCACCGTGTTACTCTTCTCCGACCTGTGGCGCCTACCTCCGCTCAAGGCGGGGCGGGCCGTTGTGCGCGACACACACAGCTTCCTCTGAAGCTTTGTTGAGCGCGAGGATTTGTCAAACCGTGACGATTTCGAAAGCGGAAGTTAAACCTTCAGCAACCACAATAAGGAGGACGGCATGCCCGCAGCCAGTCTCGCATCGCCACACGGGTTAGATAGAGGCTTCGACCAATCTGCGCTTAAAACAACTAAATGGCCAGGATCTAGTCGCATCTGGCTCGAGCACCAAGCCCAGGCTTCTTCCTTCCTGGGTGGAAGTTCGTCTACTAGTACCAGTTTCAGTTTCTACACTGCAAAGCAAAGGGCTAGACAAGGTGGAAATCCCTCCCTAGATCGGCTCACCGCTTCTTCCTCTGCGGCCTCTTTGCCGCAACCACAGTCTCTTCCTTGCCAGCCAAGTCTTCATCGTCTGAAGAACAACCTTCTTTCTTCGATGGGCCCTTTGCTGGTCGCTTCCTCCCCCTCTTGGCGGGCTTCGACTCTTCATCTTCATCTTCTCCCTCCTCGTGATCATCAGCACGAGTATTACCCACTTTCTTCGGTAGGGCCTTTGCCCCCTTGGCTCTTCGCTTTGCTGGTTTATCATCCTCTTCCTCTTCATCAACAGCTGTCTTCTGTGCCGCCTTCCCCCCTTCCTTCAGAGCAGCCTTCTGGCCTTTCTTGGATGTTTTGCCCACATTTTCCTCTGCCTTGTCTCTGCCTTTCTTTGACCTGTTTGCTGCTGCAGCATCAGCCCCATCCAGCATCTGCAGCTCTGGAACGTACGCCGACGTCTGAACAAACAACAGCGTGAGCAAGAGCACAACACAGCAAGTCCGAAAAAACACAGCGCGCAAAAAGAAAGGCATAGTACGGTGAGCTCAGTCTGCAGCTTACCCTGCCGCCTACTGTAACAAAGTCGATTTTCCTCCCTGCATGCAGCAAATGCAACGTTCAACACTGATAGACAACACAGCTGTGCTGTATACACCAGAAAAGAAGAGAGGAAGAGTAAATTGTCGGACCATCCACAAAGGCCTTGCCGGGTTTCTTCTCCCTAGAATGAAATATCCAGTTCTCTGGAAATTCGTTGCTGTCAGCACCAACTTCAACGGATTTTTCAATCACCTATGGAGAATTGCCAGAGGCAGGCAAAGCGTGATTACCATATAGTACAAATTGTCACCATAATATCATGCAAAAGGAGGGACAAAGATAGCTGCAGCCATGCTAGAAATGTCATTAGTTTTATCGCACGAGGATCAAGTATTGTACAGGTAAACCAGACTCCTACAGTTGAATTCAACTCAAGCTTCTGTGCAAGCACATGCACAAGCACGAAAAATCAAGTGACAGAAAATAATATCAGACATTCGAATTTTCTGAAATTTGTTCAATATCAGTATGTGGTTGGTGTATATAGTACATAAAAGGATTACTTTTGCATGCTAACTGCTTTACAGGACAAACAACAAACATCCAAATTTTAATGGATTGATGTCTTTCACTATTTTGCAACTGAAATCCATTTCCAGCAAAGGTCAAAGGATAACACTGCAGGTCAACCGCAGTTCACGAGCTAACCTCTTTGATGCACCGATGGAGTGCCTTGCACTTCTCCTTGGATATCTTCGATGAAGTTTGCATAGGATGGATCCTTGCCTATACCCAGATCAAGCAAAAGGTGAAACTTCAAGATTTACACAAAAATGGTACCACAGTAATAGCACGTCAGTTTTGCAAAACTGTGGATGCCCAAACTTATGAGCACAGGTGCACGGGATAGGTGGATGAAGATAGCAATTGGAATCAGTGTTAAGGCGAAGGGGATAACAAGGCTTCACCTTGTCCCTGGCTGTGTGTAGCTAGAGGGCATGCTCAAGTTTGGGTCAATTTTCTATAGTACCTCACAAATTAGCCTTTCTTTACAGAGTAGAGAGTCCATGTGACTTGATGAATAGGAATTTGCTGATGGTGAGGTGTACTAACACATGTGTGAACAGTAGCCATGACATATGGCTATTTTGCCCAAGAGATACATTATACCTATCATTAGACAAATACGATTGATCTTTATAACAAATCACCTCACTAGAGTAGAACTATGATACATTCTATGCAGTAGGCATTAATACAGAGGATAGAAAAACTAAAAGACTATAATGCCTCTTATAATTTTATCTAGCAAAGCAGTTTTAGCAATGTCAGGGAAACAGACCTGATAAAGCACCTCATCTGCCATCCAGTTGCCAATTCCTGACATAAAGCTCTGCAAAGATGATTCAACAAAGGGGGTGTAAGAATTGGCATAATTAAAAGGTTTTTGTGCTAAAAAATATCTTGACAATAAGAATGAAAGGGATGGCTGTGTGTGGCTGGTGCTGAGGCAACTGCATGATTATCTTAAACCACAATCTATAAATTAACTGGTAAAAAATGTTAACCAATGCTTGAGGTTTAGAAATATTTGGAAACGAAGCCAAGAAATTTCTTTAGTTGTTTGACAACACTTTCTTATAAGCTCATAACTGAGTTTTGAATATAATATGGATAACTGAATATAATATGGATAACTCCTTCTGATTCAGACAAGCAGTTTGAGCGGAGTATGGAGCTTAAGATCATACCTGATCAAGCAAAAGGGATTTTATTGGAGCATTCTTTCTACCAAAAGATTGTACAAAATCATCAAGCTGCATTGGTTCGCATAGGGCATCTGGTCCAAGTTCAGAAATTGGAGGGACAGCTTCTGGCTATTAAACAGAGACATAATAACAAAAACAAATTACAAAATGTTACCACATATTGAGAGAACAAATTTTGTTTTCAAGGAATCACAAGAATATTACATTGTCAAGCAATCGTATTTTTGCAAAACGCCTCTTATCAGTGAAGGAGAACTCCAAGCCATCATCCAACTGTAATAAGTTGAGAAGAGCAAGATGAAACATGGCAAAGATTTTCCAAAAAGTAAATAATTAGCACAGACCAAAGAAGAAAGTAGTAGTTAACAAGAAAGGTGAAGACTACTAAGGTGCATATTTCATCACGTTACTGTTTCTAGAATCTATAAGCATTAGCATGATTTTTTCTTTACTTGCTTCCACTTCCGCTATTCTACTGCAGTTCATTTAAGCATTAGCATAATATAACTGACCACCAAGATCTTAAACATTGTTAAATCAGACTTAGCATAATATATATTCTAGCATCACATCCCAGATAGGCAAATGCAGATAATTATCCAAATCCTATAACTGACCACCATAAGATATTACAGATTCATCTATGAGAAGGGTTGATAAAAATACATAAAACAAAAATAACTATAAGCACCCATGTGTGAAATGAGCCAGACAAGATGAATTGCAAGAAACATAATTCCCACGCATGATGATAAAGGAAAGAAAAGAAATTGTCATAAGGAAGGTCACCAGATTAGGTTCCATACTTCAACAAATAGTTTGGAGTACTTTGAAGGCCATTCCTCAGTTGGGCTCACTGCAGACCTAAATTAAATGCCACAGGAATGAAGGATCCAAATTATTTCAGTTCACTGAAGCCACAGGGTCAAGTTTTAGCAACACTAGAATGATGAGCTAAAGACACAGCAAACATTTATGCAAAGAGTAGTAGCCTAGTCCTGAATGCCTGACCACACCTTCAAATTCTAAGTGGCTTTGCTGTACCTATGTCAACACAGAGGACCCCCAATCATCGTGCTTATTGTTTAACATAGTTTTTCTTTTTCTTTAACACGACGGAATCACATCTGGTTTAACTAACCCAAACAATGCACTATGCAATTTTGATAAAAGCAATCTTACAAAGTCCTCAAATGTCTGAAATTGGAGGTAACACCTTTTTCCGTCAGTACTAGAACATCTACCAAACTATCAGAATTTCTATAACAGACGCGAACATTCGTCAATCATACTATAGCATAAGGTTCTACCGGTAGTGTCTAGATTTTCTGGTGTGCACTAATGCTATAACATATCACAGCACGCAGAGCATCAGGTGGTAATGGCATCAAACATTACAATGCTAATTGAATATACCTGATAATGTAGCAGTGCATGGAAAAAAGACCTAGCTAAGTACGCAGTCAATATACTAGAATGGAAATAACAATGCTATTTCTAAACCATATAGCTGTCTCTCCTTTTTGAGAGATGATAGCAGCTTTTAACAGTAGGTAAGGGTAAAACAAGCACCAACAAAGAAAGAAGATGAAAAAGATGAAACCTTTTATATTTGCTCAGTTCCACACCCTTGATGTAAATAGCTCCAGCCATTCCTGTGACAAAGATTAACATTTAGGCGCTTTATGTATAACTGGAACTGACTTCTATATAATCAAGACCATTCATTCATGCTTGCCCAGTTCAAACTCTGGAGACTACAACCTAAATTTACAATAAAGTCTCTCTACATTGTTCTGTAATACCTGTCAATTGGTCTAAGTAAAAGTCAAACAAAATCTGACAAATCTTTGTGATCAAATGAGCTAAAGCAAGTCAACACAATTCCTACAACTTCAATACCACATTTTCAGGAGGGGACTACATTGTAACACTGATGAGATAAAAAAAAAGCCATTGTGATGTTTACACTGTCCGTTTACCATAACAGAGATGCATATTTTATTTAGTAAAATAGTTACCATTACAGTTCATGGAATCGAATAGCTGACTCCATTGTTCATGAATCTGAAATCATATAGGTACAACCCTAGATGTGTAGAAAACCCTAACCAAAAGCACGGTCAGAATCACACAAGAAATAAAAACATGGCACCGCGAACAAAATGCTCAGGCCCGAAAGGACAATGCCGTTCTTGAAAAATAAAAGAAAAATGTTTTAATAAAATCATTGCAAAAGGGGAGGAAAGAGAAACAAAATGGGAGTAGATTGAATGTGGTGGGGTGTGGATCGGAGACGGACCGAACTGGAAGGAGGGGGACGGCGGCGAGTCGAGCACGAGCCATAGGTTCTTGCCCTTGCGGCGCGCGGCGGCGATGGTCCTCCCGACCAGCGCCGCCTCCAGCCGCGACGGGGCGACGCCGTCGATGACCTTGGTGTCCTCCGCGGCGGAGCACCGCACGATCCGCTTCCCGACGCAGTGCTCCTCCAGCGCCAGCCGCGCCGCCTCCACCTCCGGCAGCTCCGGCATCTCCCTCTCCGCCTCTCCCCCACTTCCACTTCCAGTTTCTGTTTCTGTTTTTTCTCTCTCTCACGACTCCTTCCCGGTGTCAAAACAAGGGAACGAGAGTAAAATCCGGTTCCCTTGCATAATCCCTCTCTAAACACCCTTGTATAAACCTTTTTTTTTTCCTGCCCGAGTGCTTACCAAACAGGCTGAAAGCTTTGAAGGCCTTTTTTTTGAAGGCTGAGAGCTTCAAAAAACAGGCTGAGAGCTCAAGGGCCGAGCAATGTTCGAGAAACTTTTTTTTCCTTCGGAAAAACTTTCAATCTATTCATCTTCGATCATGAAAGTACAACGAAGATTAAAAATAATAATAATTACATCCGAATCCATAGACCACCTAGCGACGACTACAATCACTGAAGCGAGCCGAAGGCGCGTCGCTGTTATCGCCCCTCCCTCACTGGAGTCGAGCAAACCTTGTTGTAGTAGACAGTCGGGAAGTCGTCGTGCTAAGGCCCCATGAAACCAACGCACCAGGACAGTACCCCGCGGATGAAGAGTGTAGATCAAAAAGATACAACCTGAAGACACACGAACGAAGATGAACGATGAATAGATCCGAGCAAATCCACCAAAGACAGATCCGCCGGAACACACCTCCACACGCCCACCGATGATGCTAGATGCATCACCGGAACGGGGCTAGGCGGGGAGACCTTTACTCCATCACGGAGCCGCTGCCATCTCGCCTTCCTGAACAGAACACAAACTCTAACAAAACTAAAAATAGGAAATAAAACAAAGCCTTCCCACCGGCAAAAGCCGATATCCACTCCGCCTCCATGGCCCTAGGGCCACAGGAGACGGGACGGACCGGCGCCTACGCCGGTGAGAGGCAAAGAACCCTAGCTTTTTGGAGGCGGTGGCTGGCTAGGTCGCGCTAGGTTTTCAAACATGATGCAACCTACAACGAAGGGTACATCAGCTAACATCCGAGAAACCTGCTCGCCTATACCAAATAACCGGCCAAAAGGGTCGAGGACCAAGTAGCTTTGACACCTATAACAAGCCTCGCAGAATAAAGAAACAAGTCTTGTATAAAACATCTGAGAAAATGTAAACAAAGCATTTAGAAAATGTTAAATATGTATAATGAATATGTTTCTCAAGTAGAGGAAACAAAATATAACGTGTGTGAGAAAAGTTGATCATTTATTTATAAAATGTTAATTAAGTATTTAAAAATGCTAAACAAGTATTTGAAAACTGTTAAATGTGTATAGAAAAAAATGTTCATTGTTTATTAAAAAGTTCTTAATCTTGCATTTGAAAAAATGTTTATAAAACATTTAAAAAATGTTAAATGTATATTGAAAAATAGTGTCCATGTATTAAAAAGTATTAGTCCTGTATTTGAAAATTGTTAATCAAGCATTTGAAAATGTCAAAATATGTATAGAAAAAATGTGGATCATGTATTAAAACTCTTAATCTTTTATTTAATTTTGTAATAAACTATTTAAAAAATGTCAAAAATATGTGTATAAAAAATTTAAGAATTTACTAAAAAAATTAAACTTGTATTAGAAAAAAATGTATACGTGTACTAGACAAATATTCATGACATATACAAAATATTTATATTGGAAATAAAAAAACAAATACAAGCAAAAACCCGTTGAAACAAAAAATGAAACAACTGAAAGAAAAAAATGAAAAAGTAAATCAAATAAAAAAAGATTGAAAAATAGTGAAAATTGATAAATAAACAAAGATTAACAAAAAGAAAACTGTTGGAAACCAAAAGAAAAAAGAACAAAAAAAGAAAGCAAATAAAATCATGAAAGAAACAAAAAGAAGTATGACGACAAAAAAAGAAAATGAAAGAAATCTGTAGAAGAAATAAGAAAACCAAAAAAAGAAAACATAAATAAAAAAGGAAAAAAACCGAACGAACACAGATCGTCGAAAGAACAAACAAGTATGGACCGCTCATTAATTGCTCGGAGCGTTCAGCTAGCTGGTTTTTGGAAGTGGGTTTAGAAGGTTTCGGTAGCTTATGATCCGGTTTTAGTAAGTTTCTAGGCTGGGTTTCTTCCTCTTTTTACATGTGTTTTTCATTTTTTTAAGTTTTTCTTTGTTTTTTCTTCTGGATTCTTTTCTTTTTCGTTTCTTTTGCAGTTTTTTTTCCCTTTTCAAACTCTTCTCTTACGTCTTCATCTTTTCTTTATCTCTTTAAAAAATCATAAACATTTTTTAAACTTATAAATATGTTTCGCGTTCATGAATATTTCGTGGGCTTTTTAAACTCGATACACATTTTCTAGAAAAGGTACTTCGCGGTGACAGGCACTTGGGTATATTTTTCTGGGAGTGCCGCGTTGTTTTTTCCCTTGATCACGTGTAACACGTTTACTGTTTTGACTTCTGGTGGAAATTTCTTTTGTTTCCCCGTGTCTTGCTTGGGGGGCTCGTCCTCGTCTTCACTTGGTGTATCCTCCCCCTTGTGTACGGTGTTGAGCTTGCCGGACTGCTTGAAGACCCAACATTCTCTGTGGGTATGATTAGCGGGTTTACTAGGGGTACTATGGATCTGGCATACTTGGTCCAGAATGTTGTTGAGGCTGGACAGTTCATCTCTGGTGCCTTTAGGGGGCAGCTTTTGACCTGGCCGAGAGTTTTTGAATCCGGCATTTACTGTTGTGTCCTTCGTGCTGTCTTCTTTAATCCGGCGTTTGTTATTGCTGTTGCGCCGTGATTTCCCGTTTCCATCTCTAACTTCAGATGTACTGGGGTCACTAGTGCCGCATCTGGCTAGCCAGCTGTCCTCACCCATGCAAAAGCGGGTCATGAGGTTTGTTAATGCGGCCATTGTTCTCGGCTTATTTTGGCCGAGGTGTCTGGCGAGCCATTCGTCACAGACGCTATGCTTGAAAGCTGTCAAGGCTTCGGCGTCCGGACAGTCGACAATCTGGTTCTTTTTAGTAAGAAACCTATTCCAAAGCTTTCGGGCTGACTCTCCGGGCTGTTGAGTTATATGACTCAAATCGTCCGCATCCGGAGGTCGGACATAAGTCCCTTGAAAATTTGTCCGAAAGGCGTCTTCGAGCTCTTCCCAACTTCCAATGAAGCTTTCGGGGAGGCTTTTGAGCCAGTGACGAGCTGGCCCTTTGAGCTTGAGGGGTAAGTACTTGATGGCGTGGAGATCATCTCCTTGAGCCATATGGATGTGAAGGATGTAGTCCTCAGGGTCTGTTGTTCCGTCGTATGCCTCTATGTTTACGGGCTTGAATCCCTCTGGAAATTCATGGTCCAGCACCTTATCGGTGAAACATAGGCGGTGTGCGGCACCCCTGTAGCTGGGTGTACCGCGTTGTTCGGATGTTTGTTGTGTTGCATTGTATGCTGGGGCGCGCTTGCGTGGTCCATAGATGGATCTTGCTGCGCCGTCCTTTGGGTGCGAGCCCTCGCATGGGTCGCATATTGTATTGTGAGCGGCGTTGTATGCCGCTCTGTGTTGGTAGAGGGGTCGTCTATCCGACCAGGTGGCTGCTTTGATATTTGGTTGTGGGCGGTCTGAGGCCTCCTCATCGAATTCGGGTAGCAGCTTCCGCTTTGGGTAGCTCTTGGAGGGGCGATTGTCGCCGTACCTTGCTGCTGTGTTGAGTATTTTGCTCCATCTGAAGTGGAGTGTGTCTTGCGCAGCCTTGAGCCTTTGCTTCTGCTTTTTCAGACTCCTCGCGGTGACAACAAGCCTTTTACGGATAGTCTGCTGCTCCGGGTGCCTGTCCGGCGTTACGTCGTCCGGACCATTATCCTTGATAGGATTTGTTTGTTCGGTTTGATTATCCGGATTGCCGTTGTCCGGCAGCGGTTCGCCCTGCTCCAGCGCTGGGTCTGTGTGATCGCTATTTCTGTCGAGGCGGGATTTGGGGCGGCGCTTGCATCGCCGCTTTGACTGCTTTTCGAGGGAACAAGCCTTCGGTGCGTCCTTCCGCTCCTCGTCGTCATCTTTTGGTGCGTCCACCATGTATACGTCATATGATGAGGTGGCGTTCCAGGGCCCGATAGGCGCTGGTTCTTTATCGTCTCCTTCATTGGCGTCCATATCGTCGATGTCTTCGGAGTCGAAGTCGAGCATGTCGGTTAAATCGTCGACAGTGGCTACAAAGTGGGTGGTGGGTGGGCTTTGAATTTCTTCATCGTTCGTATCCCAACCTTGCTGACCATAGTCCGGCCAGGGCTCTCCTGATAAACAGAGAGACTTTAGTGATTTCATAATATCGCCAAAGGGCGGGTGCTGAAAGATGTCCGCGGTCGTAAACTCCATGATCGGCGCCCGGATTCGATCGACGGAGGCGCGAATGGTTTGGAGTTCGGAGAGGAGTCCGGCTCCTTGGAATCACGAGTCTTGTGGAGTGCGGGGCTGGTGTTCGGCTCGATCGCCGTTAGGATCGCAACCCCCAAGGCGGCGTCCAACCACCCATCCTCGATCGGCGCAGTTGGCTCCGAATTAAGGGTCGAAGCCGATGCAGGTGCGGCCTCCAGGGCACTGTTCGGCGGCAGAGCTAGATCATGCTCGTCGGGATAGTGCGGCGCGCTCGGCAGTGGCTCGAATCCGTCGAAGATCCAGTCCCTGCGGATGTCAGCCGTGTAGTTTAAACTTCCAAATCTGACCTGACGGCCAGGGGCATAGCTTTCGATCTGCTCTAGATGGCCAAGTGAATTGGCCCGCAGTGCGAAGCCGCCGAAGACGAAGATCTGTCCGGGGAGGAAGGTCTCACCCTGGACTGCATCGCTATTCATGATCGTTGGAGCCATCGAGCCTGACGGCGACGACACAGAGGAACTCTCAATGAAAGCACCAATGTCGGTGTCAAAACCGGCGGATCTCGGGTAGGGGTTCCCGAACTGTGCGTCTAGGCCGGATGGTAACAGGAGGCAAGGGACTCGAAGTTTTACCCAGGTTCGGGCCCTCTCGATGGAGGTAAAACCCTACGTCCTGCTTGATTAATATTGATGATATGGGCAGTACAAGATTAGATCTACCACGAGATCAGAGAGGCTAAACCCTAGAAGCTAGTCTATGGTATGATTGTTGTTGTATCTGTTGTCCTATGGACTAAAACCCTCCAGTTTATATAGACACCGGAGAGGGTTAGGGTTACACAAAGTCGGTTACAATGGTAGGAGATCTACATATCCGTATCGCCAAGCTTGCCTTCCATGCCAAGGAAAGTCCCTTCCGGACACGGGACGAAGTCTTCAATCTTGTATCTTCATAGTCCAAGAGTCCGGCTGAAGGTATAGTCCGGCTATCCGAACACCCCCTAATCCAGGACTCCCTCACTCCCAAATAATGTTGCTCCTATTACTGTTGTGCCTCATGAAAATATAATTGTGGAACATGATGCACTTGATGATGATCTCGTTATGCCTATTGCTTGTTGTGATGATATTATGATTGGGAAGATAATGATAATTCTTATGGCCTTGAAAATCTTTTTGGCACTTGCTTGAAAGAATATGATAATTGCTATACTATTGGTGCTATCCATACTATTGATGATGAAAGTGATTATGCTTATGATATGAAAAGGCCCAAGCTTGGGGATGCTATGTTTGATGAAGATGATGTTTTTGAGAATATATTTGCGGCAATTAATGTTTGTCACAAGCTTGGGGAAGCTATGTTTGATGAAGATGATATTTTTAGTCTCCCAAGTTTTGATATGCAAATTTATAATGATGATAGCATGCCTCCTACTTATGATGATTATTGTGATGATACTTATGCTATAAAAAGTAGTGATTATATTTATAAAACTTGTCATGATTATGGTTACCCCTTTTCTGAACATTACTCTTTTAATGTGGAAACAATTTATAGTATTTGAGTCTCTTATGATACTCCCACTATTCTGAATGAGAAGAATTTTGCTTATGTGGAGAGTAATAAAATTTCTATGCTTGTAGATCATGAAAAGAATGCTTTAGGTGCTGGTTATATTGTTGAATTCATTCATGATGCTACTGAAAATTATTATGAGGGAGGAATATATGCTTGTAGGAATTGCAATAATATCAAGTTTCCTCTCTATGTGCTTAAAATCTTGAAGTTATGCTTGTTTTACCTTCCTATGCTAGTTGATTATTGTTCCCATAAGTTGTTTGCTCACAAAATCCCTATGCATAGGAAGTGGGTTAGACTTAAATGTGCTAGTCATATTCTTTATGATGCTCTTTTTATGTTTCAATTCTTATCTTTTATGTGAGCATCATTGAAATCATCATGCCTAGCTAGGGGCGTTAAACGATAGCGCTTGTTGGGAGACAACCCAATTTTATTTTAGTTCCTTGCTTTTTGTTCCTGTTTAGTAATAAATAATTCATCTAGACTCTGTTTAGATGTGGTTTTATGCTTTTAATTAGTGTTTGTGCCAAGTAGAACCTTTGGGAAGACTTGCGGAAAGTCTTGTTGATGATGCTGTAAAAAACAGAAACTTTAGCGCTCACGAGAATTGCTGCCATTTTTATTTGGAAAGTGATATTTAGTTAATTATTTTTGCAGATGATTAATATATTAATTCCCCAGGTCCAGCAATTTATTTGAGAATTTTATGAGTTCCAGAAGTATACGTTTGATCCAGATTACTACAGACTGTTCTGTTTTTGACAGATTCTATTTTTCATGTGTTGTTTACTTATTTTGATAAATCTGTGGCTAGTAAAAGAGTTTATAAACCATAGAGAAGTTGGAATACAGTAGGTTTAACACCAATTTAAATAAAGAATGAGTTCATTACAGAATCTTGAGGTGGTGATTTATTTTCTTATACTAACATGAGCTTACGAGTTTTCTGTTAAGTTTTGTGTTGTGAAGTTTTCAAGTTTTGGGTAAGGATTCGATGGACTATGGAATAAGGAGTGGCAAGAGCCTAAGCTTGGGGATGCCCCGGAAGGCATCCCCTCTTTCGTCTTCGTTCATCGGTAACTTTACTTGGAGCTATATTTTTATTCACCACATGATATGTGTTTTGCTTGGAGTGTCAATTTATTTTGTTAGGATTTGCTTGCTCTTATTTATAACAATGTTTTGCATATTTTATTTCAATAAAAGTGGCATTGATAGCCTTTACTATGCCTATTTTACAAGTCTTCATGTTGCTGTTTGAAAACAGAAAGTTTGCCGATGTTGCAATAATTCCCTAGAAAAGTCAGAATATGATAAAATGTTGAAACCTTTTGCATATTAAGCTCTGATAAATTTACTACAGTGGGAATTTTCTTTAATAATTTTTGGAGTTAGGAAAGTATGGATCTGGCTGCATTCTTCACAGACTGTCCTTTTTAGGCAGATTGCTGTTATGTTTGCATTGTTTGCATATGTTTGCTTCTTTAATGATTCTATTTGAGGATAGGACTATTAAATATGCAGAGGAATTTAGTATGAAATGTTGAATAATAATTTTAGTGATTTGCTACAGTAGAGTATGATAAGGTTTTTGCATTGGTTTATACTAACTTATCTCACGAGTCCTTATTGAGTTTTGTGTGGATGAAGCTTTGAGATTTAGGGAGACCGTGATATGAGAGGAATTAAGGAGACACAAAAGCTCAAGCTTGGGGATGCCAAAGGCATCCCAATATAATATTTTAAGAAGTCTCAAGCGTCTAAGCTTGGGGATGCCCCAGTTGGCATCCCGCCTTTTTTCTTCAACAACTATCGGTTAGTTTCGCTTGATCCTAAGTTTTTGCTTCTTCACATGATGTTTGCTATTCTTAAAATATCATTTTATTTTGCTTTGCTTGCTGTTTGAATAAAATACCAAGATCTGAAATTCTTAAATGTTAGAGAGTCTTCACATAGTTGCGTAATTATTCGACTACTCATTGAACTTCACTTATATCTTTTGCAGTAGTTTGTTATTTGCTCTAGTGCTTCACTTATATCTTTTTAGAGTGCGGTGGTGGTTTTATTTTGAAGAATTAGCTGAAATCTCATGCTTCACTTATATTATTTTGAGAGTCTTTATAACAGCATGGTAGTTTGCTTTGGTTATGAAACTAGTCCTAATATGATGGGCATCCAAGAGGGATATAATAAAAACTTTCATATAGAGTGCATTGAATACCATGAGAAGTTTGATACTTGATGATTGTTTTGAGATATGAGGATGGTAATATTAGAGTCATGCAAGCTGAGTAGTTGTGAATTTGAGAAATACTTGTGTTGAAGTTTGTGATTCCCGTAGCATGCACGTATGGTGAACCGTTATGTGATGAAGTCGGAGCATGATTTATTTATTGATTGTCTTCCTTATGAGTGGCGGTCGGGGACGAGCGATGGTCTTTTCCTACCAATCTACCCCCCTAGGAGCATGCGCGTAGTACTTTGTTTCGATAACTAATAGATTTTTGCAATAAGTATGTGAGTTCTTTATGACTAATGTTGAGTCCATGGATTATACGCACTCTCACCCTTCCACCATTGCTAGCCTCTCTAATACCACACACCTTTTCGCCGGTATCATAAACCCACCATATACCTTCGTCAAAACAGCCACCATACCTACCTATTATGACATTTCCATAGCCATTCCGAGATATATTGCCATGCAATTTTTCACCATTCCGTTTATCATGACACATTCATCATTGTCATATTGCTTTGCATGATCATGTAGTTGACATTGTATTTGTGGCAAAGCCACCATTCATAATTCTTTCAAACATGTCACTCATGAGTCATTGCACATCCCGGTACACCGCCGGAGGCATTCATATAGAGTCATATCTTGTTCTAAGTATCGAGTTATAATTCTTGAGTTGTAAGTAAATAAAAGTGTGATGGTCATCATTATTAGAGCATTGTTCCAGTGAGGAAAGGATGATGGAGACTATGATTCCCCTATAAGTCGGGATGAGACTCCGGACAAAAATAAATAAATAAAAGAGGCCAAAGAAGCCCAAATAAAAAAAGGAAAAAAAGGCCATAAAAAAGAGAAAGGCCCAAATAAAATAATAATAATAATAAATAAAAAAATGAGAGAAAAAGAGAGAAGGGGCAATGCTAGTATCCTTTTACCACACTTGTGCTTCAAAGTAGCACCATGATCTTCATGACAGAGAGTCTCATATGTTGTCACTTTCATATACTAGTGGGAATCTTTCATTATAGAACTTGGCTTGTATATTCCAATGGTGGGCTTCCTCAAAATGCCCTAGGTCTTCGTGAGCAAGCGAGTTGGATGCACACCCACTTAGTTTCTTTTTGAGCTTTCATACACTTATAACTCTAGTGCATCCGTTGCATGACAATCCCTACTTACTCACATTGATATCTATTAATGGGCATCTCAATAGTCCATTGATATGCCTAGTTGATGTGAGACTATATTCTCCCTTTTTGTCTTCTCCACAACCACCCATCTATTCCACCTATAGTGCTATATCCATGGCTCACGCTCATGTATTGCGTGAAGATTAAAAAAGTTTGAGAACATCAAAAGTATGAAACAATTGTTTGGCTTGTCATCGGGGTTGTGCATGATTTAAATATTTTGTGTGGTGTAGATAGAGCATAGCCAGACTATATGATTTTGTAGGGATAGCTTTCTTTGGTCATGTTATTTTGAGAAGACATGATTGCTTTGTTAGTATGCTTGAAGTATTATTATTTTTATATCAATATTAAACTTTTGTCTTGAATCTTATGGATCTGAATATTCTTACTACAATAAAGAGAAATACATGATGAATATGTTAGGTAGCATTCCACATCAAAAATTCTGTTTTTATCATTTACCTACTCGAGGACGAGCAGGAATTAAGCTTGGAGATGCTGATACCTCTCCAACGTATCTATAATTTTTGATTGTTCCATGCTATTATATTATCAACCTCGGATGTTTTATATGCATTTATATGCTATTTTATATGATTTTTGGGACTAACCTATTAACCCAGAGCCCAGTGCAAGTTTATGTTTTTACCTTGTTTTAGAGTATCACAGAAAAAGGAAAATCAAATGGAGTCCAATTGACCTGAAACTTCACGGAACTTATTCTTGGAAGGAAAGCAACCCAGGAGACTTGGAGTCCACGTCAAGGAAGCTTCGAGAAAGCCATGAGGTAGGGGGGCGCGTGGGTGTCAGCCGGGCAGGGCGACCGTGGTGGCAAGCACACGGGCGTGCAGGCGCCGGCGAGCGGGCGCGCACGGCTGCTACTATCGCAGGGTGAGGGTGCGGGCGGCTGCTCTAGGCGGGGGCAAGGTGGCGAGCGGGCGCGGGTGGCTGCAGAAGGCGGCGAGCGGGCGCGCGCAGTCGTTCGGGGCGCGGCGGCGGGTAGACGTTTTGGGGTTGGTCGCTGCATTGGGCTCCTCCAACAAAAGCCAAATGCGCATGTCCATTTTACCACCCTTTGCCATCCCAAACGGATAAAATCTGGACAAAACATACATCTGTTTGGGATCGTGCGCTGAAGTTGGCCTTAGGCAATCGTCTCAGTTGGGGCCAGTTATGGGGGCAATACATCTTGGGAGCTCCTAAGCAGCGCTTTTGGCGCCGCTAACAGGTACTGGCGCCCGCGGGCTACCCACCTGGGCCTGGCCCAACAAGGGAGATGCGCCGGGTTGCCACGACCTGAACGAGTGAAAAAGCGCAAAAAAAGGTCACCCTCTCCAGGAATCGAACTCTAGACGTCACCTTCACGTACAAGAGCACATAAATCAGTAGACCTACTCAACTCTAGTGCATGAGAGAAGTGTCAACAATATAAGGACATGCGGCCGCGCTATTTAATGTACTTAGTTTTCTGAATTATTTAAAATAACCGTAAACTTGAATAAGTTCATCAATTTATAAAAAAGTTCATCATTTTTGAAGAAAAGTTCATAAATCTGGAAAAAGTTCATCAGATTTGGAAAATAGTTCATCGATTTTGAAAAAAAATCATTCAATTTGAAAAAGAGTTCACGGATTTTCAAAAAGGGTTCAGAAAATCGAAAAAAGTTCAATTTTTTGGAACAAAAAGTTCACCAATCATTAAAAAAGTTCATCAAGATTAAAAAAGAGTTCACCGATTTGAAAAAGAGTCCACGGGTTTTCAAAAAAGGGTTCACAAATTCAAAAAAAGTTCAATTTTTTTGAAAAAATAGTTCATAAAGTTGAAAAAGGTTCATCGATTTTGAAAAAAAGTTCATCAGTTTGAAAAAGAGTTCACTGATTTTCAAAAAGGGTTCATGAATTCGAAAAAAGTTCACCAATCATGAAAAAAGTTCATCAAAAATGGAAAAAGGTTCATCGATTTTGGAAAAAAAGTTTACCGATTTGAAAAAAGTTCATTCATTTTTTAAAATCTCACATAAAATCAAAAGGTTCTTCAAATTTGACAAAAAAAAACCTCACAATACTTTCAAAAGATCATCGATTTTTGAAAAAAATGCTCATGCATTCGAAAAAGAAAAAACAAATGTAAAGAAATTAAAAGAGAACGAACAATGAACTAAAAAACCATCACAAAAAGCTGTCCAGAAAAAAAAAATGAAATAACCGAGCTGATAGCTTCCAAAGACAGAGCTTCCCCGAATTGAAGACAGGATAAGAAGAAAAACGAAGAGATTAGTCACAAGCGTGAAGAAGTCCTATTGGTTAGTGCCTTTACCGCCGAAACGGGTGGTCTTGTGTTCGAATCTTGTTGCCCGCACCTTTTTCTGGAATTTAACAGAAGAAGAAAAAAAAGTTAAATGGGCTGGCCCATGTAGCATCGATGGGCACGAGGCGGGCTGTGCGCCCGTTTGCGCCGACGCCTGTAACGGGCGCTGTATAGCCATGGGATTTGCTATTTTACAGTCGAGTGTTTTTTAATTCGTCGTCATTCAAATTTGTGTCCGTCTATCGTCGCGCGGAGATTCGCGCTGGTTTTCTTTTTTCTCGCTAGAGCTGTGTTCGCTCGGGTTGGTTTTCTGTTTTCGGGTTGGTTTTTCTTTGTCTTGACCCGAAACCGCACCCGTCCCGCCACTTGGTTTTTGTCCCATTTGAATATTGGACTGGGTGTCGTCTTCCCTTTTCATTTGGGTACTCTATTTCGATAAGGCTAGGGAGCGGTGGAGGAGAGAGGCGATTCCTTATTTCATGGCGATTCCGAGCCTTTCCGCCGTTCGATTTTGATTTGTCCTTCCTATTCTCTCCATTCCTCGGCTGCCGAGGTTCGTCCCCCTCCCCCCCCCCCCGCGTATGTTTTTGCTTGTGTTGTGTTCGTGTAGTTCCATATCTAGGATGAGTTTTCATCTTCGTGGATCCATAGTTCATCTGTTTGTTTGTTGTTCATGGACCCCCCTCCATTTTTGTGCTGTAGATGGTGGAGGTATGCGGGTTCTAGGGTTTCTCCCCTGCTTGTTCACGTGGATGTATGCTTGTATATGTGGATGTAGGCTTACTGGTTGTTGCAACTGTTGATTTGACTGTATTTTCTGCTAGATCCTTTGCCGTTAGATGATCTGGGTGGTTTTTTTACCTGATTATGCAATGTAGTTTTTGTAGTTGTAGGTGGCTGCTCATGATTTTACCATGGTAGTTGAGGTGTGTCTGAATGTGTTCCAGCAATCTCTCTGAATTTGATGCTTCTATTTACTGTAGCTCAAAGTTACAGTGGATGTTACCCCCTAATTACTGTGTATCTTTGCAGATGTTGAGTGTAATTTATCGTTCAATTACATTGTAATTTGTCCTAGCAGTACTGTGTAATTTCCCCCCTAATTCTAGTGTAATCCTGATTACAGTGTATGTTCTGAGATATGCAAGATATTCAATGTATGTGCAGATTTTCAGTGTATTATGCTCTGGAATCACTGTGTATTTTGTCCTAGGATTTACACAGTAATTTAGCCCAACTACTAAGTAAACTACAATCATGTATCACAGTGTATGCACAGATTTACAGTGTATATGCTTAGATTTACAGTGTATATGTCCTAGGATATTCAGTGTATATGCCTAGATTTACAGTGTATTGTAAACCTGAATCACTGTGTAGTATGTCATAGGACTTCACTGTAGTTTACTTAGTAAATTTAGCCCGAATACTCATGTAATTGCCGTGTCGTTTGTTCCAGAATCATTGTAGTTACCCTCCATTTTACTGTATTTTGTGCAAGAATATATGATAGCTTCTCCTGCATTTTTCCCTGTTAGTTGCCCCATATCTTCACTGCAACTTGTAATGTAGAGCTTCACTGCTATCTTATGCCCCTACTAAGTTGCACCTTTTGTAGTAAGTACTGTGAAACTGGCCCCCCTAATTTCTGAGTGGATAACTTGTCCTGTAGTTACGCTTAATTTCACTTAATTTTGTCACATTCTATCCTTTTGGTCACATTCCTATCCTTTTTTCTGAAGGTGCCAAAGTGTTTTGTTCATCTTATCTCATGTGTATATTGTCATGTATTTTCATTGCAATCCCATGTATATTTACATTGTATTTTGTCATGTAATTTTCACTTATTTGTAATCCCATGTATATTTCTGTGCATGTTGGAGTGTAATTTTCACTTGATTACAGTTTATTTCCTGTGTAGTTTGTCTTGATTTCTTACTGTAATCTGATGCGTATTTACACTGTAAATTTTCTAGTGTAGTTTTCACTTTAATTTAGTGGTGTAAATTTCTCTATAATTACTGGATAGATGACCCTGTTTGTAGTGTAGTCTGATGCGTTATTACAGTGTACATTTACCCTTAATTACCGCGTAGTTACACTGTAACCCGATGTTTTTTTTACAGTGTAATTTTACCCATAATTACTGTGTAGTTTGTACTGTAGTTACACTACAATTCGAATGTCCATTTCTGGTGTAATTTGTACCCATAATTACTGTGTAGGTTTGCATTGTTTTTACACTGCAATCCTATGCCCTTTTACAGTGCAATTGTACCCATAATTTATGTACTTTACATTGTAATCCGATGGTGTTTTACATTGTAACCCGTTGCCCTTTTACAGTGTAATTTTACCCGTAATTACTTTGTACTTTGTATTTTTATAGTTACACGGTAACCTGATGCCCTTTATATAGTATAATTTTATTCATAATTACTGTGTAGTTTGTTCTCTACAGTGTAAATTTCTCTTACAGTATTATAGTAAATTAACACAGGTTTGCACCTCCAGTGTCTTTATAACTGAGTCCCATTTTCTCTTTTGTTTTTCAGCTACTATCTCAATGGGCAGACTACAGAAAGTCGGTTCCAACTCCCAAGGATGTTCCGCTAGTTTCTTCAGTTGAGAGTGCTGATTCTTCAAAAGATCCTTTTGTGCCTAATGATTTTGCTGATGACAATGCTATGCCTTTGGTAGTTATCTTTGTCTTCTTTTCATTTTCCTTGTGTTTTTTCTATTTTTCATTTTCTTAATTGTTGTGCTCGTTGTCTGAATTTTTCCTTTTTCAGGATTTCTCTGCTGATGATGAAGAGTTTGATAAAGCACTTTACAATTTCTATGTGAATAATGTAAGGATTTTTTCTGATCTAATTTTTTTTTCATGATTATATTTTTCTGATTATTTTATTCTTTTTATATGTTGGTTTGATGTTTATGTATTCTTTTTGTACAGAAAGTCAAGTACCTCAAGAGGAAATTATCATCTGTTAGTAGAAGGAATGTTGTAAGTCTCTTTTCTCTTCTTGTGTTTCTATTTCCCATCTCTTCTTATCTTTTGACACTAGTAGAAAAAGGGTCAAACGTGAAGCACATTAGTGCCGGTTTGAATTAGAGCCGGAACTAATGTGTACATTAGTGCCGGTTCGTGGCGGCGATCAATAGTACCGGTTCGTGGCGAACCTTTAGTACCGGTTCATGCCACGAACCGGTACTAAAGAGGCTGTGTCAGCCTGCGGTCAGGCTATGGCCCCACCATCACCATTTAGTGCCGGTTCGTACCACGAACCGGTACTAATGAGGTTATGGCAAGCTGTTTTTAGTCCCACCTCGCCAAGAGAGAGGCAGTATGAGCGGTTTATAAGCCGTGAGTGCACAGACAATGACGAAGAGTTGTAATGCTCACCTACATGTTGATTAGCTTCAAGCCTTGCGGAATAGCATAGATTGCACTGAGCTATGTGCAGTGCAGTCTACACTATTCCGAATGACTTGAAGCAAATTAACCAGCATTGCACCTCTTTTTTATTTTTAATAACTTATTTGAACTCCGGATTTCTTTTGTGTTCAGTATGCAGCATTTAAAGCGACATCATCAATTTCCAACATGTTCTGACATCATTTGTTGTTTTTCGATCATTTACCTAATTGTTTAGAGAGCTAAATAACCGTGAATTTGAAAATCACTACAAAATGAATCCTAAAAATGTTGAAACTTGGCATGGTATCATCATATCACCCGCATAGCATGCGCGAAAGAGTAGAGAGGGTCACGGCAAAAACTGGACGCACTTCGTGTACAAACTGGACAAACTCTTTCCGAGTATCAGGGTTTCGGAGTCTGGAGTGGGTACTAATTAATGTGCATCTCACCAATCAGGAAGAATCACACGGATCGTATTAAGGTACTAATTAATGCCTGCTCAGTATTAAGGTACCGTCTGGCTTCTTGTCGAATATAAAGGGAATAATAAACATGGCAGAGAAAAAGTTCCAGAACCTAAAGTCTCATGACTGCCACGTGATTATGACGCAACTGCTTCCGGTTGCATTGAGGGGGCTTCTACCGGAAAACGTTCGATTAGCCATTGTGAAGCTATGTGCATTTCTCAATGCAATCTCTCAGAAGGTAATCGATCCAGAAATCATACCAAGGTTACAGAATGATTTGGTGCAATGTCTTGTCAGTTTCGAGTTGGTGTTCCCACCATCCTTCTTCAACATCATGACGCACGTCCTAGTTCACCTATTCGAAGAGATTAACGTTTTGGGTCCTGTATTTCTACACAATATGTTCCTCTTTGAGAGGTTCATGGGAGTCTTAAAGAAATATGTTCATAACCGTGCTAGGCCAGAAGGAAGCATCTCCAAGGGCCGTCAAAATGAGGAGGTCATTGAGTTTTGTATTGACTTTATTCCTGACCTTAAGCCGATTGGTGTTCCTGAATCGCGGCATAAGGGCAGACTGGAGGGAAAAGGCACGCTAGGAGGGGAACAAATAATATGTATGGACGAACATTCTCTCACTGAAGCACACTACATAGTTCTACAGAATTCCGCCTTGGTGGCTCCGTATATGGATGAACACAAGAATTTGCTACGCTCCAAACACCCGGAGCGGTCTGATGACTGGATTACACGTGAACAAATCAGGAGTTTCGCCAGCTGGTTGCAAGCACGTACCATGCATGACACCTCTATTGAAGATGACCTGTACTTGCTGTCCCAGTTACCATCTTCGAATATAATGACTTTGAAAGGGTACGAGATAAATGGTAATTCATTTTACACGATCGCCGAAGATAAGAAGAGCACCAACCAAAACAGTGGTGTCCGCTTTGATGTAGAAACCAAGACGGGAAAGGAAACATATTATGGTTATATACAGGACATATGGGAACTTGACTATCGACGTGGTTTGAAGGTCCCTTTGTTTCGGTGCAAATGGGTCAATATGACACGAGGCGGGGTAACGGAAGACCCGCAGTACGGAATGACAACAGTGGATCTCAACAATCTTGCGTATGCAGACGAACCATTCGTCCTAGCCAATGATGTGGCACAGGTTTTCTATGTGAAGGACATGTCTACCAAGCCAAGAAAAAGAAAAGATAAGGAAGCGAATGCATCGTACGATGAGCCAAAGCGGCACATAGTTCTTTCTGGGAAGAGAAACATCGTGGGAGTGGATGACAAGACAGACAAGTCAGAAGATTATGAAAAGTTTGATGAAATTGCTCCATTCACAGTGAATATTGACCCGAGCATCCCGTTAAATGATGAAGATTTTCCATGGCTACGACGCAAAGGGACACACGCGAAGAAAAAGTTTCACACCCAAAGATCTGGGATGTGATCGGCTTAACTATCATCACTTTCTTCTATGTTTCACACCCAGGAGGGAATCTCTGTAATAGTTAGGGTAGCTAGTTATGTGTTTTGGTATTTGAAACGCGAAGAAATTTTATGTGCAAGCAAATTCTTTCATGCATTTCCTGATTTTTTCAGCTAAATGACCCTGAAATTGAAAAGCATTTCAAATGAACTCAAAAAAGGATGAAAGTTGGCATGGTATCATAATTTCACCCACATAGCATCTGCAAAAAAGTAGAGAGGGTTACCGCAAAAACTGGATGCACTTCGTGTACAAAATGGACAATCTGTTTCGAAGTATCAGGGTTTCGGACGAAAACTCATCCGTTACAAAGGCATTTCATTTTTTAAATAACTTAAGCATTACCAAATTGAATATAATGATAAAACACACTAATATTAAACATAATAAAAAAGAATCACTGGAAAATGTATTTTTAAAGTTAAGTTATTCACAAACTAGTGATTCACACAAATTTCAAATAATTCAAAATTTAAACTATTCAAATTTAAAAACTACCGGCACTAACTGAAAGTTTCTAAAAACTATAAAAAATATTCACAAAGAAACTCTAAATACAGCAAAAAACAACTAAAAATAAATAAAACAAAATAAATAAAGCAGAAAAGAAAAAACTAAATGATAAAAGCCCACCTACCGGGCCACAGCGGCCTACATACGACTAGAAACCCAACCTGTTGTTGGGCCAGGATGCAGGCCCGCAAGCCCAATAGGCCCCACAGGGCAGAGTAGCAGAGGTAGGCCTAGAAGGCCTGCTTTAGAGAGGAGCTCGAGACAGCAGCGGCGGCGGGGCTTATAAGCAGGTGTGAGCGCCCTTCGGCTAGCGAGGTGGGACTAAACTTCTGCGCCCCTCGCCTGGCAGCGCACACCTTTTAGTACCGGGTCGTGGCACAAACCGGTACTAAAGGGGGGGCCTTTAGTACCGGTTGGAGCCACCACCCGGTACTAAAGGGTGTCGCTTCCCGCCGCTTGGGCTAGCCAAAACAGACCAGGTGCCTTCTATATATACAACACTTCAAAAAATTTCATTCTCCCCCTCTGTTTCTTCCCGACCGATCGACGTCGCCCCCGTCCTACGCCGCCCCCGTCGCGCGCCGTTGCCGTCGCCGCCCCCATCCTCGTCGCCGCCCTCATCCCCGTCGCCGCCCCTGTCCCCGTCGCCATCGCCGCCCTCGTCTCCGTCGCCGCCCCGGGCCCGTCCCCGTCGCGCCGTCCCCGCGTCGCCGCCCCGTCACGCCCCGGGCCGTCGCCTCGCCGTCGCCGTCGCCCCGCTGTGAGCTCTCCTCCTCTAACCCCTCTCCGATCCCTCGCCCCCGGTGGCCGCCGCCCCTCCCCGAGCCCATACACACCACACAAGCATGAACACACACACGCACATTTCCTTAATTAAGTTAATTAGTATATACGTATTTTGTATGTTTAATTAGTTTAGATTTTTCAGATTATTATTTTTCACTAGTATATATGTATGAATGCATGTTAGATGGATATAATTAGTGTTTAATTAGTATGGAATTTTTTTATATAATGTTGTTTTTCTGTTTTTAATGGATGTATAGAAGTTGTTTTTTCTGTTTTTAGTGTTAGATGCTTAATTAGTATGAAATAGCATATAGAATTTTGACATATGCAATGATAGCATAATTAGTGTTACATTTGCATATAGTATTTGTTGTCGATGATGCCCGGCCCGCATCCTCGCCGTCGACCCGTTCATGACGACGTCCTGCTTCATAGGACCCATGTCCGGGACTGGGCTCCGCCGGGCTGGCACTGGGAGGTGCTACCTTCAGGAGCGCGACGCTTGGTGAGGAACCCGGCCCTGGGTCCCGTCGTCGACCCTCATCTCGTTTGGTGGCATTCGCGTGGGCCACTTTCGGTGCGGAGGGAGCCGGCCCCGCCGGAGATGGTACGTCGCCATGTCAGGGAGGAGGACGAGCACGTCCATCGCTACATGGCTGCTATGGACGTCAGGTTCTCCAATACCTGGCAGGTTCTTTGGGGAGATCACCCGAGCTATGATCCAGTGATGGTTCCTTCACTTTGGTTGTCCACCGCCTAGATTACTCTCTAGTATTCGATCTTTATTAGCTAGCTAGCTAGCTAGTGATGTATTCGATATATAATATTCGAGATGATTTATTCGAGATTATATATATTATTTGAGACGATGTATTCGAGATTATATCTATTATTCGAGACGACGTATTCGAGATTAAATCTATTATTCGAGACGATGTATTCGAGATTATATCTATTATTCGAGACGATGTATTCGAGATTATATCTATTATTCGAGATTATACTAAATTGTTTTATATTTCTTTTGGCATAGTTAAATAAAAGCTATGGCGGACAATACCGACAGAGAGAGAGAACATACCATGTTCGATATCATACGCGGGCCAGATGATGATCAGAATGAAGAAGATTTTGACGGCTCCGAATTTCTAAACAACACCGGAGAGGGTGATATGATATTCGATCGCGACGACCGAGAAGATGAAGTCATGAACTACGACGAAGAACATATTGATTCTGAAACAACAAACACCGGCGAGGTATATATATTTATATAAGCAGGAATCTGGTGATCATCGCATGTTTTAAATGAGTTGAAGATATATTAACGAATCGATCTTTCTTCTTTCAGCCATCCGGATCGAGCAAATCTTCAGGCAAAAGGACAAAACGAGGCCCGAACAAAAAGTTGAAGGAGGGCGTAAAGTACAATATCGAGGCATTCAAACCTAATGGCGAACCATTAGCGCCTAAAAAGATTGCGGACAAGTTCGTTCGTCAGTGCGGAGTTCTTGTGAAGGACCAACTCCCGATCTCCCTTCAAGAATGGGGAAAGCCAGCAAATCCACGTCCAGATGTTACTTCCGTCGACGAGAATCAAAAAAATCTGCTTTGGGATACTCTCATGGAACATTTCACCCTACCAGATAATTTCACAGAAGCAGATGTGCGGAAAGTCAAGGACGCTGCTTTTAGGAAGATGGCGGTTGCATTCAAGAACCACAAGAGAATGATGTGGGAGAAGTACGTCAAGGGAGGAAGGAAGACTCTAGTATTCGAGGGGATACTAGAGAATCAAAGTGCTCATTGGGAGGATTTCGTGAAATTCAAGGATTCAGAATTAGCTAAGGAACGGTCGAGAATAAGCAAGAAGAATGCCGAAAAAAAGGATAAGTTCCATAAGCTGGGGCCAGGTGGCTACGCGGTGGCAATGCCTAAGTGGGATAAGTCTGAGAAAGAGATGGAGGATGCAGGTGTCACTCCGGTTACTAAGAGCTGGCCCCCCAGGTGCAGGACTTGGTTCTATGCGCATGGGGGGAGTTGGACCCGAAGACAGGCAATGTTTCGACGAAGGCATGTCTGAATGGAGCCGACGATGCGCTACTTGTTGCAATAGAAGAGGCTCGATCGGGGGTGTTCCAGCCCAACAGAGAGAACGACGAGCTTACGCGTGCCCTGGGAAATCCTGAACACCCGGGAAGAACACGAGGCAAGGGCGCTCTTCCGTGGTATGAGGGGTTTTCGGACTGGAACGCCGACTACAAAACCCGTGCGAGAAAGAAGATTGCGGAGGAGAAGAAGAGGAAGATGGAGGAGGAGCAGAGGAAGCGGGACTATGAACGCCTTCAATGCCTAGAAGCAAGTCAAGCGGAATTGGCAGCTAAATTCCAGCGGCAGCAGGAGCAGATCGACTCACTTAGCCAACAAAGGGGGTCTCAGCATCTGCAGCAGCTAGCGGATGATCCAGCATTGGATACCACCGCCCCATCCATGCCGAGAAGCAGCGTGGGTTCTGCCCCGGGCGACGCAGTAGTGCTGGATAGTGTCGGTATACTAGAGTAGGGGTACCCTAGTATCCCGAACTTGTGCACGGGCAGTCGCAGCATCCCGCGGCAAGGCTTGCCGGGTGACCGCCAAGGTCCTCCGTGGTTCCTTTGGAGCCGTTCAAGAACAAAGTATCCAAGTCAAGACCCCGGCAAGAGGAGCTTGCCGAGAAGGCCAACCAAGGCACCTCAAGACCCCGGCAAGAGGAGCTTGCCGGGAAGGCCGCCCAAGGCATCTCAAGGAATTTGCCGCGGCGCGCCACGCGTCCCGGCAAGGCCCGGTGAGCGACAAGCTCCCGGACGCGACAAGACAATGACCGCGGCAAGGCGCTTGCCGCGGCAAGCCACCACTCCGTGCCCGCGCTCCAGCACATCCACCAACGTGTTGCTCTGGGACCCTTCCCAGGGTACGTGGCGGGAGGCTGTGCAGCCAGCGGTGAGCGGTGGCAAGCGGCGCTGACAAGATTGCCGCCGTGGCGAGCGGTGGCGTCCCTGACGGTCCCTTTTACACTGTTTAGGCGACGCAGACGGGCATTTAAGGCCCTTGTCCCCTGCCGTCAGGGTTAGGTATGATACACTGTAGCAGGTGGCTGTACCAACCGCAGCACCTTTCCCTTTTTGCCCTTGTCTACGTTGCCACCTGTCGGTGACCCCTTGAGCATATAAAAGGAGGCCCGTGCGCAACATAGAAGGGGTGGGCTGGTTCGAACACTCACGCTCGGTCTCGTTAGCTGCTGAAGTGTACTGTAGCACTTCGCGCTCCCGAGCAAGAAATCAATACAAACCACAAAGCAGGAGTAGGGTTTTACGCATCCGTGCGGCCCGAACCTGGGTAAACTGCTCACGTGCTTCGGCTCGATCCGCTCTTTGCACGACCTCCGCCCCCGCCGAACTGAAAGGGACTCGGTCCGCCGGTCCCATAGGTGTTCGTGGATCAGTACCCCGACATCTTTGGCGGGCCAGGTAGGGGGCGTCGAAGTTGTGTGAACCAGATCAGGCGTTCATGCGAGCTAGATCTTCATCATCTTCATCGACATGCCGCCGAAGAAGAAGGCTTCAAAGGCGGCTGCTCCGTCCGCCCCGCTACCACCGGAGCAAACGGCTGATGGGGCGGACGTCGGCGGAAGAACGGGCGTCGACGAGGGAGCTCACGGTGCTGCCAGGTCCAAGGACAAGGCTGCGCTGCCCATCGGCAGCGTAGACGGCTCCCACAACGACCGGGCGCACTCCAAGGCCTCGGCGTCCGTACATGCACCGCGCCCATCTCATGAGGCGCGGGACCGGCAGCGTCACGGTGCTCATAGTACCATGCGTTTGCTGGACCAAGATCGAGCTGGTGGGTCTCGGAGTGCTCCAGACCAGCATGCACACCAACATGCTGGCACGAGCGAGGCGCGGTCGCCTGGACGAGATACTGCTCCTTCTAACATAGTTAGGAGTCCGAGCATATCCCGCTCCTCGCACCGTTCGCCACCACCACCCGCCACTGCCGCAGAAGCATTGGCGCGAGCTCAACTGCTCCTAGACTACCCTCCAACAGCAGACAAGATCGACGACTGGAGGGCCACCATTTAGAGTCTCATCGGCTTCGCCAACGGCGACACTCAGCGGCAGCCGAGCATGTCGCAGCCGCGGCAAGTCAGCCAGGCACGAGCCGGTGGCGACAAGACCGGTGGGGGTGCAACCTCTGTGCACTCTCCACCCCGAAGGCCAAGATCGCCGACTCGTCGAATCCACCTCGACAGCGACTCCACCGCGTCGTCAGATCCGCGAGCTCGCCGCGATCAGCGCCAAGTTCTTCACGAACGACAACAAGAAGACGCTCGTACTCGCATCGAGCGCCGAAGAGAAGCGCGACGTCAATCAGACCAGCGCGCTGGGCCCTTTGTCGACATGCATGCGCCAGGGGAACCAGGCGACTTGCCGTACGCGGTAGGTTGCCCTGCGTTCACCCGTGAGCTGCGGCAAGTCCAGTGGCCCAGTATGAAGAATTTCAAACCAGACGTACCGGAGAAGTACGACGGCAAGTCGCATCCGTCGGAGTTCCTCAGCATCTACACCATCGCGGTGCAGGCTGCCGGGGGACGGGACGACAAGATCCTTGCCAACTACTTCCCGCTGGTGCTCAAGCCCAACGTCAGGTCCTGGCTCATGCACTTGCCGGACAACTCCATATCCTCCTAGGCAGACCTATGCCATCAGTTTGTCGGCGCCTTTACAGGCGGCCACAAACCTCATGGCCAAGAGAGTGACCTTCATCTGCTCGCCCAGAAGGAAGGAGAACCCCTGCGCAAGTATATTCAGAGATTCAGCCGTGTACAGCACAACATCCCAGATGTCCACCCTGCCGCGGTCATCAGCGCGTTCCATCAGAACGTGCGTAACCACAGGATGCGGGAGGAAATGGCGATGTGCAAGATCAGAGACGTCAGTGAGCTGTATGCCCTGGCCGACAAGTGTGCACGTGCTGAAGAAGGGAGGAAACTCCCCGGAGAGAATATAGGAGCAGGAGGATCTGACAGTGAGGATGCTGCCCCGGCAAAGAAAAACCGGCGGCGGAACAGGAAGAAGAAAGGCAAAGATGTGCTAGTCGTTGAGTAGTCCGGCAAAGAAGGTGGCGCCCAGAAAGCCAAAGTTGGTAGCTCCGGCAAGGATATTGCCGCATGCACCAACTGCCAGGCTATGGCGGCCGCCGACAAGCAGGACGGCACTGACAAGCAGTACTGCAAGATTCACCGCACCAAGGGCCATGACCTCCAGAGCTGCAAGAAGGTCGAGCAGCTTGTCCAGCAACAAAAGGCTGAGTACGAGCGACGCGACAAGGAGAGGGCCCAAGGAGGCGCTGGAGAATCTGGCAAGAAGCGCGCCGGCCGGGGAGGACGCCGCGGCAAGGCCAAGCAGCGACAAGGAGACAGACCTCCCCGCGGCCGCGACAAGGATGACGACGACGACGACGAAGACATGGATGATGTTGAAACCAGTGAGCAGGAGTTCCAGAAAGCCACAGAGGTCTTGTGCGTTGACGGCGGTGCTTCTCTGCATACTTCGCACCGCCAACTCAAGCAGTGGGTGCGGGAAGTCAATGCAGCAGAACCACCTGTCGAGTCACGCAAGCTTCTGAAATGGTCCAGCACGCCTATCATCTTTGATATTGAGGATCACCCTGACCGCACAACTGCGGTCGGGTGCTTGCCGATGTTGGTTTCACCAACTATCCGCAACCTCAAGGTCACTAAGATGTTAGTTGACGGCGGGGCTGGCTTGAACCTGATCTCCTCCGCTGTACTCCAGAAACTCCAGATCCCTGACAGCGAGCTTGAAGAGACCGGCACATTCCAAGGAATTAACCCGGGAAGGAGCAAGCCGAAGGGGAAGGTCACGTTGCCAGTAACATTTGGCAGCGAGCTCAACTTCAGGACTGAGAGGGTCACATTTGACGTTGCCGATATTCCATTGCCTTACAATGGGATACTTGGCCGTCCAGCACTCGCCAAGTTCATGGCAGCCTCTCACTACGCATATAACATGCTCAAGATGCCAGGCCCGATAAGCGTCATCTCTGTCCCTGGAGACAAGAAGGATGCTCTTATCTGCGCCGACAAGATCTACCGGGAAGCCGCAGCTGCAACAGACCGCAAGTCACTTGCCGCTGAAGCTCCCGGGGGGAAGAAGAAGACCAGGTCCGGCAAGAGTTCTGATGCTCACTCCGGCAAGCGCACCTCCTCGGAGTGCTGCGCTGCCGTCGAGGACGCACCATCGAGCTCCACCGGCAAGTGTAAGAAGACAATGGCAGCCCCACCAGAGACGAAGAAGGTGTCCGCCAAGGAGGACGGCACTGGTGGTACCTTCACCATCAGTGCCACTCTCGACCCTAAATAGGAAAGCGCGCTCATTGCTTTCCTGCGGGCGAATGTCGACGTGTTTGCGTGGCAACCGTCTGACATCCCCGGTGTTCCCAGGAAAGTAATTGAGCACCACCTTGCCGTTTGTCCTCATGCGCGGCCCGTCAAGCAGAAAGTTAGGAAGCAAGCAGTGGAGCGCCAAGAGTTTATTGCAAAAGAGATCAAGAAGTTGGAAGCAGCAGGCCTTGTCAGAGGAGTGCTCCATCCTATGTGGTTGGCCAATCCTGTAGTCATGCGCAAGGCAAACGGGAAATGGAGACTTTGTATCGATTTTACCGATGTTAACAAAGCTTGTCCCAAAGACCCATTTCCTTTGCCGCGCATTGACCAGATTGTTGACTCCACAGCCGGATGTGATTTGCTTTCATTTCTTGACGCATACTCAGGATACCATCAGATCTTCATGGCAGAAGAGGATGAGGAGAAGACTGCATTTATTACTCCATGTGGCACGTACTGTTTCGTACGGATGCCTTTTGGTTTAAAAAATGCTGGTTCAACATTTGCAAGAGTAGTCCAAGTCGCTCTGGAGCCACAAATACACAGAAATGTGGAAGCCTACATGGATGACATAGTGGTCAAGAGCAAAGGCAAAGCAACTCTGATTCAAGATTTAGACGAGACCTTTGCAAATCTGCGCAAGATCAGCCTCAAGCTCAACCCAGAGAAGTGTGTGTTTGGAGTCCCCTCCGGCAAGCTTCTCGGGTTCTTCGTGTCTCAGCGGGGAATTGAAGCCAATCCCGACAAGATCAAGGCCATTGAGCAGATTGAAGCACCAAAGCGCGTCAAGGATGTACAAAGACTTGCCGGTTGCGTGGCTGCTCTCAGCAGGTTTATCTCTAGGTCTGCTGAGCGCGCCCTGCCGTTTTTCAAATTATTGAAAAAGGCAGGTCCAATGAAATGGACTCCGGAAGCGGAGGCTGCGCTGCAAGACTTGAAGAGATACCTGTCCTCCCCTCCAATACTTGTCGCACCTAAGCCACAAGAGAAGTTGCTGCTGTACATAGCGGCAACCAATCAAGTGGTTAGTGCTGCGTTAGTAGCAGAGAGGGAGGCAGATGACGAGCCAGCAACCACGACAAGCGCATCCAGCGACAAGCAAGGGGCTTCCCCGGCAAGCTCTGGTCCCGACAAAGATGGATCTGCGCAGATGCACGAGGAGACACAGAAGAAAATGGTGCAGCGCCCAGTTTACTTTGTCAGTTCCCTTCTGCAGGGGGCTAGGTCAAGGTACTCTGGTGTGCAGAAATTGCTTTTCGGCCTTATCATGGCCTCGAGAAAGCTGCGCCATTACTTCCAAGCACATGAGATCACAGTTGTCACTCGCTTTCCGCTGAAGAGGATACTACAGAATCCAGAAGCGACAGGCAGGATTGTTGAGTGGGCACTGGAACTGTCAAGCTTTGGCCTCAAGTTTGAGAGTACTTCAACTATCCAAAGCAGAGCATTGGCAGAATTTATAGCAGAATGGACGCCAACATCAGATGAAGAAATTCCAGAAACGAGCATCCCCGGCAAGGAAGCAAGCAAAGAGTGGCTGATGTACTTTGATGGCGCCTTTTCGCTGCAAGGCGCCGGCGCTGGCGTGCTGCTTGTCGCACCCACCGGAGAGCACCTCAAGTACGTAGTCCAGATGCACTTTCCCAAGGAGCAAGCAACAAACAATACTGCAGAGTATGAAGGCTTGCTTGCCGGTCTCAGGATCGCGGCAGACCTTGGGATCAAGAAGCTCATTGTTAGGGGTGACTCACAGCTTGTCGTCTGCCAAGTAAACAAGAGTTATCAGAGTCCGTTGATGGAAGCTTACGTCGACGAAGTGAGAAAGCTAGAAGAGCACTTTGACGGCCTACAAATGGAGCATGTTCCAAGAGCTCAGAACGGCATTGCCGATGGCCTATCAAAGTGCGCCGCACTTAAGCTACCTGTGGAACCATGGATCTTTGTGCTCAAGCTGACTCAACCGTCCGTAACACCATCAACTGGACAGAGCAAGAAGAGGAAGTTGATTTCTGGTGACTATTTGCCGGCAGAGCTTCCCGAAGCCGCCGCCAAGAAGGTCCCTAAGATCAACGCCGAAGGCGCTGAGTTGCAGTCTGCTCCGGCAAGCCCCAGGGTTTGTTCCGTTGAAGCAGAAGCTCCCGATAAGTTTTGCTCCGGCAAGCTTGTCGGGGAATGTCAAGCTCCGACAGAGACGCAGCTTCTCGTCGTAGAAGCGGATGTTCCCGCAGCAGCTGAGACCAACACCAAGAGCGCTGAGGAGCAAGATGCTCCGGCAAGCCCTAGGGTTTGTTCCGTTGAAGCAGAAGCTCCCGACAAGTTTTGCTCCGGCAAGCTTGTCGGGGAACGTCAAGCTCCGGCAGAGCCGCAGGTTCTTACAGTAGAAGCGGATGTTCCCGCAGCAGCAGATTTGCCTTTAGTCCTTGTTGTCGAGCCACAGGCTCCAGCATGGGCGCAACAGATTGTCCATTTCCTTCAGACAGGAGAACTTCCCGAAGAGCAAGAAGAAGCGGAAAGAGTAGCCCGGCAGTCAAGTATGTACCAGTTTGTCAACAAGACACTGTACAGAAGAAGACTCAACGGTGTGAAATTGAAGTGTATTCACCGGGAAGACGGACAAAAGCTGTTGGCAGAGATACATGGAGGCATATGTGGTCACCACATTGGCGCAAGAGCACTCGTCGGCAAAGCGTTCGGCAAGGTTTCTTTTGGCCGACAGCCCTCCAGGATGCAACTGCACGAGTAACCAAGTGTGAAGCGTGCCAGTTCCATTCCAAGCAGATACAGCAACCAGCTCAAGCTCTCCAGACAATCCCTTTATCCTGGCCATTTTCGGTCTGGGGGCTCGACATCCTTGGCCCCTTTCCCCGAGCAATCAGGGGCTTTGAGTACTTGTACGTTGCAATCGACAAGTTCACAAAGTGGTCGGAAGTGGAGCCAGTGAGGAAGGTGACAGCACAGTCAGCAGTCAAGTTCTTCAGGTCGATTGTTTGCCGCTTCGGGATCCCTAACAGGATAATCACCGACAACGGTACGCAATTCACGAGCCGCACCTTCATGCAATACGTCCAAGATCTTGGCGCCAAGGTCTGCTTCGCTTCTGTTGCTCACCCAAGAAGCAACGGTCAAGCGGAGAGGATGCTGAAGTGCTGCGCGGGCTCAAGACCAGGACTTTCGACAGGCTGCACAAGTGCGGGAAAAACTGGATCGAGGAGCTGCCGGTGGTTCTTTGGTCGATCAGAACGACGCCAAATCGAGCCACTGGCCAGAAACCTTTCGCTCTAGTCTATGGAGCAGAGGCAATTCTCCCCACGGAACTCGTATACGGGTCACCTCGAGTGCTCGCTTATGATGAGCTTGAGCAAGAGCAGCTGCGACAAGATGATGCGCTGCTCCTTGAGGAAGACCGTCTTCAAGCTGCTGTGCGAGCTGCTCGCTAGCAGCAAGCTTTGTGCCGCTACCATAGCCGCAAAGTTAATGCCAGAAGTTTCGAGGAAGGCGACCTTGTTCTTCGGCGTGTTCAGTCCGCCAAGAATTCCAACAAGTTGACGCCGAAGTGGGAAGGCCCTTACCGGGTGAAACGAGTCACTAGGCCTGGCGCTGTCCGCCTTGAAACCGAAGATGGCTTTCCGGTGAGCAACTCCTGGAATATTGAGCATCTTCGTAAGTTTTACCCGTAAGGCGCGGTTGCCGGAACCTGTTCCGGCAACCACCTTTTGTACAAGTCTTGCCGCTGTTGCATGTAATCCTTTGTACGAAGCCGGGCGCAGACCCCGTGCATAAGTAAAGCTCATGTGCTCCGCACATTTTGTCATTTTCATGCTTTCTATTTTTTGCATGTGTTATATGACATTTTTTGCAGCACCTACTCCCCGGTAAGCAGTAACGAGCCGCAAGGCTCCATATCTTTATTTTCTCTTCTTTCTTTTTTCCAAGGAAAGGAAGGTTCCCTCGCCCACAAGTTTGCCGGGGGGGAAAGGAGAAGATAATGGTATGGACCAGGCGTCGTTCAAGAAAGTTTCGCCTTTCCGGGAAGCAAACAACAAAAAAGCTAACTTGCCAAAGTTTGAGCAATCAGATTTTTAAAATTTTTAAGTTATCTCCCTTGAACGACCGCACTTTGTATGGAAAACCTGTACGCGGAGGAACCAACTCGTAGCTGGTTGCGCCCTTACTTTGTTTCGAGTCCGCTCAACAACTTAAGTGAGCTGCAACTAGTTGCGACAAGGTTTCTTGTCGGTAGCGGCACCGCCAGCAGGCTGCTGACGTCCCGCACTCAGCGCTCGCGGCTCAGGTGCCTGCACCGGCAAGTTCCCTAAAAGCGTAGGGTAAAAAGACATACAAAGGGAGGAATCAAGTAAAGGGAATAACATTGCAATCACTACCCAGAATAAAGTTATATTACAAAAATAGCTTGTCGCAGCTCTAATAGATTGTTTTCATAACATGACAAACAGCGACAAGGAAAGAAGAAATGGGCGGCCTAATCTACGCGATCGCCCTCGATCCTCTTGATCCCGCTCACCTTGTCCACAATGGGTGCGACAAGGGCCTTGAGCGCCTCCAGATCAGCATCCGGCGGCAGGGTCTTGAGGACGTTAGTGAGGTTGAGGCCCGGATTGCGGAAGGCCACCTTCACCAACACTTTCTGAAGAGATCCCGCGCAGATCTTGTGCGACTCGTCGGCCAGCTGCTTCGGGATCCTCTCCCGGAGTCGCTGGAGGGCCGTCGCCACGCCCTTGAAGAACAAGACGAGCTTGGCGCTGGATTGGAGGTTCTCGTCGGAGGGATACCCGAGATCCTCCATCCCCAGCTGCGCCAACTCCTTGTCAATATCTGTGGCGGCAACCACAAGACTCTCCGTCCAATGCTCCACAGTCTCCCTGAAGGCGTTTTGGGTGGCGGCAACACTCTCTAGCAGCGCCTTGTCGGCCTTGATCTCCTCCTTCAAAGCCGCCTCCTGCTTCTTGGCGCCATCCAGCGTCCTGGTCAAAGTGGTCAGCTTCGACTCAAGATTCGCGTTGGAGTCCTTGGCGGCGCTGAGCTCTTTGCCCTTCTCGGCAAGATCAGCTTCTAGCTGCGCCACCTTCGTCTCCAACTCCTTCTTGGTGGCCTCGGCGGCGGCGGCAGCGTCCTCTGCTTGCTTGAGGGCTCCGCCAAGTCTTTCCTCACGCGCGGCAAGCTCCTCCTCGTGGGCGTCAAGATTGACCTTCCGCTGCGCCAGCTCGCCCTCCTCCGCGGATAGCTTCACAGCGGCAAGCCGCTGTTGCTCTTCGACTTCAGCCTCCCCGAGGAGGAAGGCCTTCTGCGCTTCGGCAAGTTGCTCCCGCTCCTCCGCCAGGGATCGGAGGGCTTCCCGGTGGAAACCCCCGAGCTCTTCCGCGCGCTTCTCGATATCTGCTCCCGCCTTCGCGACAAGCGCCTCGCGGGATTCCAGCTTGGCTTGCCGCGCGCGGTAGAGCGACATCAACTTCCGCAGCAGCCGCTCTTCTTCGGGCTCGTTGCTGCTGCTGCTTGGCGCGTCAACCAGCGTCAGCCCGGCGGAGGCGAGCACTTCCCCATCGAAGATCTCTCCCTCGACCGGCGCCCTGGAGCTCGACGCCCAGGGGAGGTTGATGAAGACACCTTCGCCGGCCTTCAGGTAGACGCCTGGTTGGGGCTCTCCGGAGCCTGGCGCTGCGGCAGCGGCGGACGGGTCGGCGGTCGGTGTAGCGCCTGGCACTCCTGCGGCCTCAGGGCCGTCAGTGCGATCGCCAGACCCCTCGCCAGCTGCTGCGGCGGCAGCCTTGGCGGCCTCTGCGCCGGTGGGACCGCTAGCACCGGCCGCTTCTTCGGCGGCGACCTCGGTCTCCATTGGCTCTGTAGCAGATGGGTCTGACAGCCGGAAAGGGGAGAAGAGTCAAGCGAAAATCCAACAAAAAGAAGATCAAGAGAAGAAGAACCCAGGGAAAGTTTTTCAGCAAAAGGATTACCTGTACCGGGTTCTGTAGTCGTGGTCTCCGCCGTCGGGTGGCCGCTGGTGTTGTCCCTTGCCGGAGAACCTTCCCTTGCCGGAGACCTCTCCCTTACTGGAAAGCCCTCCCTTGCCAGAGAATTCTCCCTTGTCGGGGGATTCTCCCTTGGCTCCTGGTGAGGCTGCTCTGCTCCTACACAAGTCAGCAATCAAATATCAGCAAAGACAGAGTATCCATACGCACCTCACAAGCGGAAAGCAAACCATATACTTATGCTGGGGGCTGCTCTGGAGAAAAGTTGCCGGGTCCGGCAAGGTTGTCTCGGGCGCACCTCATGCTGTCGCAGTAGGCTCGTCCTCGATGACAATCACCGGAACCTTGGCCCTCTTTGCTGCTCTCTGAGCCAGAGTCCTGAAGAGGAACAAGTTCAGAGAAAAGCAAATGAGATACAACACAAATGGCAAGAATTGAAGAACAGCAAGTACAGCAAGAGAAACTTACTCTTCTTCTTTTTCCTCGTCGGAGCTGAACGCGGAGAAGTCGAAGTCCGGCGCGCGCCCGGCGCGAGGAGGCGGAGGAGAAGCTTCCCTTGGCCGCTTGGCGGGAGCAGCGGCGGCGGTCTGAGACGACCCCGCTCCAGCTGCCGTCGCGGCGTGAGAAGCGGCAGGAGCAGAAGCGGTGGTCCGGGAGGGCCCCGCTCCAGTTGTCGTCGCAGCATGAGGCGCTCCCGCGGCAACGGTGTTTGCCGCGGTGGAGCGTGTCACGCGGCGCGGCGACTGTTGACCCGCTTGCCGCTCCGCTACGTCACCGGCCTTGCGGAGACGCCTTCTTGGTGGGGATGGAGGCTCTGCTTGCGGCGAGCTGCCCGAAGACGAAGTGGAAGACGAGTTGATCTCCAGGGAGCCACTCGTATCCTTGGCGGGCTCGCTCGACTCGACGTTCTGCCCAGCAAGCTCTTTCTCGCCGGCAGGTTCCTGTCGCTCGGCACGGCTTCCCGCCTCTGCTGCATCTGCCTCCTCCACGGTAAATCCAAACTCGCCCGCGGCCGCGGCTGCCGCCGCCTCCTCCAGCCTGGTGGCGATAAGTGCCATCTCCGCATCGGTGGTGTCGCGGGTGAGGCCGTCCTTCTCGTCGGCACGGATCGCCACTTCTACCAAGTCATCGAAGAACTGCTGCACGATGTTGTCTGCAGGCTCCTGCCAAGTTGGCACAATTCCATGCGAGTCGCACTCTGGCATCATTGCACGGATGCGGTCGAGCGAGGAATTTTAGCACAACGGAACGACGCCCCCCGGCAACCTGAAAACTTCGGGATGTTGGGGGTCATACTTGAAGAGCTCCTGGAGCATCGCGTTGAGCTCCAGAACTGTGAAGTTGTAGTTGAGGCCCGGCCGCAGCCTCATGATGTCCACCGCATTCTTGAACTCCCAAGTGGGTCTCCCCCGTTCCTGCAGGGGGCGATGCGGCGGCGAAGAAAGTCCGCGCCAACAGCGCCTACGGTGAGTCCGGCAAGCCTGAGGCGTAGGATCCTGGTGACGGCAATCTTCAGCCTATCGTCTTCCGGGGCCACGTCACTCCAATCGCTGCCGCGTGCTACTGGGGTTTGGCGCCGGGTGGTGAATGGCTGCGGATTCTCCTCGTCAATCCAGCACCAATCTGCCCTCCACTCCTCCCACTGGCCGCGGAATTCTCCCTCCAGATAGGTTTCTTTCTTGCCGGCCCTCGAGATCCAGGCGATTCCGCCGGATAATGGCTCCCCTCTCTCTACTCGGGGTATGAAGAAGTGGCGAAAGAGGGCTACGTTGGGATGGACTCCGACAAAGTTTTCGCAGAGATGTGCAAAAACTGCCATGGTCAGAACGGCATTGGGGGTGAAGTCAAGGAGGTGGAATCCATAGGTATTCATGATGTCACAGAAGAATTCAGAGAAAAGCGGGCAGAGCCCGCAGTAGAAGAACAGAGCGAAGAAGGGGTATCCATTTGGGGCCTTCTTCCAAGCGGCGGCGGGGAGTACCTTTGTGCGCGGATGCGCTCGCGTCTCCGCTGACCAGAAGAGGTAGTAGTTCTCCCTCAGCTCCTTCGCGACAAGCTTGGGGGGGAAAACTGCGCGCTCCTTCCGCAGCGCCGCGAGCCGCTGCGCCTCGGTCGACTTCACGACCTTCCCCTTGTCGGCTTTTGGAGCCATGGCGGAAGTGGTGGAGGAGATTGATGGCGTTGGTGGCGCTGGTGGCGATGGGGGGCGGAGCGCTGCTCTCTTTCGGCTTTGGGAAGACGAGGGAGCGGCGGAGATTTCTGAGATTGGAAGCAGCAACGGGCGAATGTGCGGACTGCCCCCGTTTCCCCTGCTTATAAAGAGGGAGGTGGTGGACGTTCCGCATTTCCGAATAAAATAATCACCCACGATCTCTCCCACGACGCCGCATTCAACGCATGCCGTTCAGGGAGGGCGCGGTGGATACGGAGAAAGATACGGCGTAACCTAGGCCGCGCGTGCCCGTGCCCTGTTTTGGGCCTGGCCCAACAGCGCTCGGCACCATGTATGGCCCAGGCCCGGGGGCTCCTGTCGGTATACTAGAGTAGGGGTACCCTAGTATCCCGAACTTGTGCACGGGCAGTCGCAGCATCCCGCGGCAAGGCTTGCCGGGTGACCGCCAAGGTCCTCCGTGGTTCCTTTGGAGCCGTTCAAGAACAAAGTATCCAAGTCAAGACCCCGGCAAGAGGAGCTTGCCGGGAAGGCCAACCAAGGCACCTCAAGACCCCGGCAAGAGGAGCTTGCCGGGAAGGCCGCCCAAGGCATCTCAAGGAATTTGCCGCGGCGCGCCACGCGTCCCGGCAAGGCCCGGTGAGCGACAAGCTCCCGGACGCGACAAGACAACGACCGCGGCAAGGCGCTTGCCGCGGCAAGCCACCACTCCGTGCCCGCACTCCAGCACATCCACCAACGTGTCGCTCTGGGACCCTTCCCAGCGTACGTGGCGGGAGGCTGCGCAGCCAGCGGTGAGCGGTGGCAAGCGGCGCTGACAAGATTGCCGCCGTGGCGAGCGGTGGCGTCCCTGACGGTCCCTTTTACACTGTTTAGGCGACGCAGACGGGCATTTAAGGCCCTTGTCCCCTGCCGTCAGGGTTAGGTATGATACACTGTAGCAGGTGGCTGTACCAACCACATCACCTTTCCCTTTTTGCCCTTGTCTACGTTGCCTCCTGTCGGTGACCCCTTGAGCATATAAAAGGAGGCCCGTGCGCAACATAGAAGGGGTGGGCTGGTTCGAACACTCACGCTCGGTCTCGTTAGCTGCTGAAGTGTACTGTAGCACTTCGCGCTCCCGAGCAAGAAATCAATACAAACCACAAAGCAGGAGTAGGGTTTTACGCATCCGTGCGGCCCGAACCTGGGTAAACTGCTCGCGTGCTTCGCCTCAATCCGCTCTTTGCACGACCTCCGCCCCCGCCGAACCGAAAGGGACTCGGTCCGCCGGTCCCATAGGTGTTCGTGGATCAATACCCCGACAGATAGATACCCTGTGGATGACATCACGGAGAACACTAACTGCGAGCTACACTTCAAAATGAAGAACATATCCATGAAGGTGGCGGACGCCGTTGCTTTTTCAAATTCCCCCGAGGCAACCTTCCATTGCAACCCGATTCCAGCGGGCTATGCTCGTGTCTTGGTTGATGAGGTGGTGGACCCATATTCGGAGCTACAACTTGACATTCCTGGAGGTGACGACGAGCACACATTGGGAGAGGCCATACATCGTATCATCCTATGGAGAAAGGATTGCATCATCTTTCGAAGGCCACCGACACCGCGTCACCCGACTCCTCGTCGAAGTCCGCCACCGAGTCAGGAGACTTCCGCTCCTCCAAGTCCACCAACGCGTGAGGCCACTCCTCCTCCTCCAAGTTCGGCAAAGTGTCAGGCCACTCCTCCTCCAAGTCCGACACAGCGTCAGACGTCCACTCCTCCTCCAAGTCCGGCACAACCTCAGGCCACTTCAAGTCCGACACAGCTTCAGGCCACTCCTCCTCGTCCAACTCAGCCCCGTCAGCCGTCTCCGCCGCCTCAGCAATCGCAGAAGAGACACCCCGCAGCTATGGTGCGTAGCGATACGAGTCGAGGTCATGGTACAGGAAGTACAGGCGGAGGCAAGCGATATAAATATGGTCCAAACCTCACTACTCCTCTTCCTGTGAGGGCTTACGACAGGACCGAGGAGCAAACCAATGCCATAGTGCAGGCAGAAGTCGACGCCCATTTTGGACCGAAACCGCCACCGCCGCCAAGGGAGAAAGTGCCTGTGGAAGTAGTTGACCACTTCATTCGTATGGCTCAACCACCAGCTCCTAAGCCTGTTGACTCAGACTATGAGCGCCACATCAGGAAGTTACATTGACGACGTCTACAGAAGGAGGCGAGCTCAAGCTTGAGCAAACAACAAGCAGCTGTCAAAAAATGCGGGAAAACCGTTGCCCAGCTGGGAAAACAGGCGGCGCAATCGATCCCCCCGCTTGTTGTGCCACCAACAACACGTGATAGTACGCGCGCCCAATATTATTGTGTCCAAACAGTTTACGTTCCCGAGGTGGGCGATGTGGTAATAACCCAGGAGCATATAATTCAGGCTGAAGAACTCAAGATCACTGTTGGACAACTCCTCGAGATCGAGGACATGCCTGGGATTACAGAGGAGGAAATAAAACGGAAATATGTCCGGGGCCAACCTTTGGTCGAGCCAGAAGATGTCAACAAGCTCCCAACGAGAATGTATGAATTGCATCAATGGTACATGGACATTACCAAGAGATCCAATCGAGAGTCCCTCATGGTGGATGTCAAGAAGGATGATTACTACCATGAGAAAGCTGTGGCCGTTGAGTATTCTGAACTGTTTCAGTTATACAATCAAGATGCACTCGACAAATCTATCGTCAGTTGCTATTGTCTGTAAGTGATTTCTTTCTGTAATTTAAGTCTCAAGCTAGCTGTAGTGATCCTTTTGATCAATCATTACGTGTAATTATCCTCACTATATTCTTTTCTGTGGTATTATGCAGGATGAAGATGTATGAAATGAGAAAAGGTGGACGCTATGGCATTGGGTTCATTGACCCAAACACCGTCAATGAATACACATGGAAAATGAATAAGTATTATCAAAAGCAGGTAGAGGACAGCATAGAGTTCTTGAAGCGCCTCAAATACAATGAAGATATACTACTTCCTTACAACTTCCAGTGAGTCACACTTTCTTGTACTACAAATTCTCTGTTTTTGCCTACTAGCTAGCTACATGTTTTTGCTTACATATGCCCGCTTAATTAAGACATGCAAACGTGTGTGCATGCAGATTTCACTGGATCTTGTGTATCATTAAAGTTGACGCCGGAACAGTTGAAATACTGGACTCGCTACTCAAAGCAAATAGTGACTATAACATCTTGTTTGGGATAGTCAACAGGTAATTTCAATCATTATTAACTATATATCTCGGCCTATTTAGTTCGTCTTCATGATATGAACTATTTAATAACCCCTTTATTCATTTTCTTTGTCGGCGGGCAGGGCTTGGGCAAGGTTCATCAGCGTCACGGAAGGCGAATGGAAACCAAAGCTGAAATGGTTTCGATCCAAGGTAAGTAATTAAGTAGTACTAGCTAGCTAGCTAGCTGCCATCTCTTTAATTATCATGCTTGATTAATTATTATCTGATCAAATTAAATTCCATTCTCGTAATAAAGGCCCTGAAGCAGGCGCAGGGGACTGATCTGTGTGCATTCTGCGTTTGCGAGAACATTCGCATGATGGCGTCCGAAAGGAGCAGATCTCAAAGACAGGAATGGGTACGCTTGTTAGAACACTATTCACAATTTTTACACCATTATCGATATCTAGTCACACAACTAATACACATGCATATTGATCTCCTTCTTAACAGTTCACAGAGGTGCGGGACAAGCTCCTAGAAACGGAGCGCGTAGAAGCACTTCAAGAGGAAATAGCGGGATTTTTGCTCGACCAGGTCATAAATCCGAAGGGAGAATACTATTACCCGCTACCGCCCTCATGAACCACTTCCAATTGTCATCGTGCTCCGAAGGCACCAATTAGGCTAATGCCACTGGCTCCGGAGGCAACATGCATATGTAGGAGAAATTGTATATAGCCATACATGTGTGTATGTGTAAATTAATATAGACATTGATGATATATATATGATTGGTTCTACTAGAAATTCTATATATATATATGCATAATGTGTACAATGTGTAGTACCGTAAAATACCAGCAAACGAAAAAGAATTAAAATGGAAAACACAAAATTAAATGAAAAAGAAATCATAAAACCAAAAACCCCACAACCATTTAGTACCGGTTGGTGTTACCAACCGGTACTAAAGGGCTCCCGGCCCCCGGAGCTGGCTCGTGCCACGTGGATCCCCTTTAGCACCGGTTCGTGCTGAACCGGTACTAAAGGGGGGGGGGGGCTTTAGTGCCGAAACTTTAGTGCCGGTTCCTAAACCGGCACTAAAGGGCCTTACGAACCGGTGCTATTGCCCGGTTCTGCACTAGTGTGATTGCTTGTCTGATGTTTCTTTCTGTTAGGGATTCCCCTTTGTATCTTTAGTTTATTAATGAACTTCTTATTACTTTTTCACTGGAAATTACAAGTTACTTACAGGAGATTTACAATGTATAAATTGTATTTTTCACTGGAAATTACAAGTTAGTTATTGTAGATTTACAGTGTATAAATTGTATTTTTCACTGGAAATTACAAGTAACTTACAGTAGATTTACACTGGAAACAAGTAAAACATGTACTTACACTGGAAATTACAAGTTACTTACAGTAGTATTTTACACTGGAAATTACAAACTACTTACACTGTAATTTTACTAACATTTTGGGCTTTACACTTAATTTTGCATTGGGATTTTACACTGTAATTACTGTAAGTTTTCTTTGAAACTTACACTGTTTTTTTACATGCTGATGTCACTTTAAATGATCACACAAAAAGCATGTGATTCACACTGGAAATTCCTAATTGATGTATTCCCATGTTTGTTTTGGCTGAAAGTATTTTGTTGACAATGTCTCCATGTAGTTGCTGTATCTCCATGTTTATTTAGACTGTAAGTATTTTGACTGGAAATTCCCACTGCGATTGCACTGTATTTTCCATTGGAACTACAAGTTTTCAATGTTTTTTCCTTGATGATGTGTATGTAATTGATCACAAAAATTATGTAATTTCCCAGAATTACAACTAATGTTGATCTATTTTTTGCAGACGAAGAAAATTGCTCCTGATTTGTTCATGTGAGTGGTGGAGAGAGAAGATAGTGAGAAGTTGGGATTGTTGTTGACCTGTGGATCGTGATGCTAATTTCCCTCTAATGTTCTTCTTTGTTGCTGCTCATCAGGTTCAAAATCTTCCTCTCCCCCATTGCACATGGTCGTCTCCATGTTCTCCCTTCTTCTTTTTCTCCCCCCTTCTGATTTCGTGTTTGTGGTGTTAGGTGAGATCTGTCGACTGATTTGTGGGAGGGGGTTGCCCCTTCTCGTGCCTTGCAAGATGTTCACAAGCTGTGGTCCTTGAGATCAAGAGGGTTTGTTCCCTTATTTTTCTGGAGTGGTTATGTATCCAGGGTACCGGGTTAGATGTTTTGCTTGACCCGTTTTGACGTCCTTTTTGTGTTGTCGATTGTTTTCGTGGTCGTACAAGTGTCGGCTGTTGATTTGTCTAGTTTTTTGAATGTTGCTGAATTAAAAAACAGTCAAATGTCAAATAGACAGTCAACTATGTAAAACCAGTTTTTAGCTGATGTTTAGCTAAATCGGTTTTACTAGTCAGCTTATGAATAACCCGTTTGTAGGAAAATTTGTTTGGCTTGCTCCTGGCTCCCCCCATGACCTTCTCGCTGATAAAAAGAGCTCCTCCCGTGACCTCTTCTCTCACACATTCTCACTTCCCCAGATTGGTTATTTGAGACGATTCACAAGCTCCGGCGTTTGATTATTTCTCCATTCTTCGTCCTTGTTCGCTTGACGCCATTGGTGGCCTTCCCTCAGGCCGGCCTGGACGACTCCGGGTGCAGAAGCCTAGAGGCGCCTCCCCTGTTCGTCTACCTTGCCGCTCCTACCACCCTCGCCGGCGTTGGGTTCCATGGATAGAGAATGCATTGCACGCTGTGCCGTCGAAGTACTCTACTGTCTCGACGTCGTTCATCTCATGTATCCCATGCATGTCGAGAGAGTCCATGGATGTGAGGTCGTCCCAGACCAGAATAAGCATGCGCACGTCCCCTTGTGCTTCAGGAGCTCGCAGAGGGTGGCGTACGTCACCGTCGGGGCATGGCCGGCCGTTGTCCCAGGAGGCATAGGTCGCTGATGGCGTTGTCACGTCCTACGGGCACCGTCCCTGCTGGTAACTCTGGCATCCAACGAGCTGGATCCCCGGCGTAAACACAACGACAACCATGTCGTGGCCAGAGGACGAGCCCTAGGAGTCGCCGGCGAGCGGGTCCTGGGCTGGGTATGAACGCAGCAACAACAATGCCGTGGCTGGAGGACAAGCACGTGGAACGGCGGCCATGTCGTCGCTGGAGGACGAGCGGGATGACCATTCGTACCAGGCAGCGGCACACCGACACGGCGGCGGACGAGCGCGTGGACAACAATTAGTTGTGATGGAGTATATGCAAAACAAGTTTTTACAAAAACGACTAATAGTCGTTTTTCCACAAACGCAAAATTTCAGCTTTACGGAAACCAAGTTCTCCATATCCACAGATTTGTTAGAGTAGCCAAACGTGGTTTTATTCTGTTATGCTAGTTTCCTGGTTTATAGAGAATAGGTTCTGTACATTCCACCTATACAAACAACCCCTTAATGTGATAGCCCCACCGCGTCTCCGCCACACCACTAAACGGACGGGCTCAACACTGTAGCTCCCAGTTTTGAATGGTTCTATGGACCGGTTTTAGAGTCATCAGTGTGATTTTTGTCTTTTTCTCTATGTGTTTTTATTGGTTTTATTAGTTTTTTAAAATTCATGTCGTCTTTTTTAATACATGTTGTAATTTTTCGTATATATGTTTAACCTTTTCCGATGCACGTTGAACTTTTTCTAAATACATGATGGAACAATTTCAACTATAGGTTTGAACATTCTCTCCGAACAAATGTTAAAACATTTCAAATACAAGTTACACAATTTTTGAATGGTATGAAACATTTATTTATGCAAAAAATTACCTTATATTCACATTTTAAAAAATGTCTCAAACATATTGTTAGAACATGTGAACATTTGCCTAAATGTCATGTGCATTTTTTGAATTGAACAAAACATTTCTTTTAACTTGCGTGAACCATTTTTTACATGGCTTAAACTTTTTTAAAATGTCACGAAGATGTTTCCAAAACACGTGAACTTTTATGGACATATTTTAATTGTATGAAACATTAAAAAATACTATCACTTTTTTACATTATATAAATATTTTGTATAAATATCATCAACATTTTTTGAAATGCATGCAAACCGAAGTAAATTTCACAAACATTGTTTTGGTTGGTACGAAAAGTTGCGTGAACAAATTCTTTATACTACGTTAATATGTGTGTTGAATGTTAAAATTTAGATACATTATTCTTTTAAGTACATGTATTTAAAATATATAAAAAAGAAGAAAATGAACAACAGCCAGCGTACGCCCCTACGTGCCTATGTGCATAGTCTGTGACTGTTGTATGTGTGCGCACTAGCGGAGCTTAGGCAAGGTTGAATGGGCCATGGCATGCCCAGCTTTCAAGTTCCTCCTCCTATCATGGCCAACCCATGGGTCAGAAAATACCAGCTAGTAGCTATCCTTATAGCTTGGCTCGCCAATTTTTGGGTAAGCTCCACCACTATGTGTGCGTGCACGGTCCGGGAGCACGATTCTGACAGAGGAAGGCCCCATGGCCGTGGTTGCGACGTTTGCAGCATCTGTCTGGGTAGCTGCCGCAGTGACGTCCGTAGTGGCCGTCTGCGCAGCGAATGACTTGGTTGCCGAATCGATGCGGCGACGGCTTCGGGTGGAGAGGTGGCGACGCACCTGGAAGAAGTAGAGGAGGCTGTGCGGCGGCGGTCCATCGTCGGATGAGAGTGACCTAGGGTGATGGCTATTGCCGCTGAGGCTTTTCGTTTGGTGCGAGCCCTTCCCCGTTCCCCATTTAAGTCCAAGGGTCATCGTTTGCCGAGTTTTGGAACTTGGCATAGTGAGACACGCGGTCAACTGGTTAAATGCACGTTACTCGCTGGCCCACCTGTCAGTGTTTCCCTAGTTTTTCGTGGACGTCACTCGGCAAAGCAGTGACCCCTGGAATTCCAATTTGAAAAAGAAAAAATGTTTGCCGAGTCTCTATTAGCCGTAACTGGCAAAGCTGTGATCCGTGAAATTTCAATTGAAAAGAATAAAAATGGAAAATGTTCACCGGGTCTCCGTTAGCCGAAACTCAGCAAATATAGACCGCACCCATGGCTCTGTCACCTGCTCGACATCAGGGCCCACCTGCTAGACTTTGCCGAGTTGTTTCTATTGGAAACTCGAAGAAATTGAGATTCTGCTGAGTTCATTTTGTTCGCAGAGCCATTTTTCGTTGGAACTAGGCAAAATATGAAGTCTGCTGAGTTGCTTATCACTACTGAATCCAAGTTTGAATCAAACTCAGCAGACATAAACTTTGCCGAGTTCTCGATAGAATGAACTCACCATAGTTTTCAAACTCCGCACAAAACCAGATTCCAGTAGTGTAGGCTCCATCTTACTCCTTATTTTGGTTGCCCAAATTCATGTTTGAACAATAAAATCTCTGATCGCTCACACAATATTTAGACAATATTTACTAAATCATAAGCATAAAAAAGTGTTTTTGTATACAAATCTAATGGTTACTATTTTGTGTATCATAAACTCTATACCGTTGAACTAACTTTTGGTCAAAGAATGAATGTGGACAGTCAAAGTAGCTATGACTTATACGTAGAAACTTGAATGGTAACTTTAAGTTTAAGAGTACCGAGGTACATGTGCGGACATTTTATTTAACTTAATTTGGATTGCAGTGATCCCATAAAACATGACGAGATACATTAAGCTAGCACAATTAAGAGTACAAACACGGGAATGATTGTAGTAGTCACACGAAGGTTACAAGGCAGACAAGCAGTGGCGGAGCTAGCCAGTAATGGTTGAGGGGGCCAATGGTGAATTATAATTTTCTGGAGGGGCCAAAAACTGTATTTCTCTCAATTTGTACAACCAAAAAAAAGTTGCTTCACAAAAAATCCATAGGCTGGGGGGGGGGGCATGGCCCCTGCAGCAATACAAATAGCTCAGCCAGTGCAGACAAGCACACTTAATTAATGAGTTGCTAGTTTTTTCTCAGAGCGCGATTAGCGTGCAACAGCATCGTCTCGACAGTGAAACCTGGTCCAAATTCATGTTTGGACCATAAATCTCCGATCTCTCATACAATATGTAGACATACTAAATCATAATCATATAAAAGTGTTTTTGAATACATCTAATGATTACTATTATGTGTATGATAAACTACATACATTGAACTAACTTTTGGTCAAAGAATGATTTTTGACCGTCAAACTAGCTATGACTTATATGTAGAAACTTGAATGGTAAGTTTAAGTTTAAGAGTAGCAATAACATCATGAAGTGACATTTTATTTGATTAACTTTGGAGTACAGTGATCCCATAAAACATCACGAGATACATTAAGCACAATTATAAGAATACAAAAAACGGGAATGATTGTAATAGGCACGAAGGTTGCAAGCACACTTAATTAATGAGTTACTAGCTTTTGTTTAGAGCGCCGGTAGCGTGCAACACCATCGTCTCGATAGTGAATCCTGGCCCGAATCCGAGCATGACCCCCCACTCTGCTCGCTCTCCTTCCTCCTCCATTCGCCGTTGTAGCTCATCCAGCACGAAGATGATATTAGCGCTAAACATGTTACCAAAGTTTCGTAGAACACTTCGGCTCGCCGCTAGCTTTGTGGGCTCCAACTGGAGTTTCTTGTCGATTCCATCCAATATCCCACGGGCTCCAGGGTGAACTGCCCAGAAGAGGTCATTCCACTGGGCACCCATGTCAAGTGGACCAAATGCCTCCAAAAGGCATGGCTCGATGTTGTCTGCCACCAGTTTGTACAGTTCGGTGGAAACTTTGCCACCAACACCATAGCTCCCCATCTTCACGCCAAGCACATGCTGGGTGCCCGGTATGATGGTCTGTGAGGCAGACACCATCTCAAACATCGACTGCTTGACAGGGTGCATGGTATCAGCACCGACAATGACCGCTCCAGCCCCATCGCCGAACAGCGCATGAATAATGAGGGTGTCTAAGTAGTCGTCGGGGCCACAGAAACCAGCAATGGAGAGCTCCACGCAAACCACAAGGACCCGTGCTCCGCGGTTGTTCTCAGCAAGGTCTTTTGCCAAGCGCAAAGCAGAGCTACCAGCGAAGCAGCCGTTCAGTTGGAGCATCGTACGACAGATGTTGAGGCGAAGGCCAAGAAGTGAAACCAAGTGTACGTCGATGCCTGGGGCGCTGGCGTCTGAGTTGGTGCTGACGACAAGGTGGGTGATGTCAGTGGCCGGACGTCCCCACTTTGCAATGGCCTTCTTGGCGGCTGATGCGGCAAGTTGTGGAGCAGCACTAGCCACAATATCAAGCCGAACTTCAAGGGATGGCAACGTGCGTTGAAGCAGGAAGTCAGGGTAAGAGTTCAGCTGTTCCTCCGTGTATAGAAAGAAACGATTCTCCGTGCCAATCACACCACCTGGTCATATTTTAGTGACCGAAACACCGACAATATAATAAAGCATGTCAGAAGTTAGATCATACATAGGCATGGCATCATTAGGTCTGAAAAACTTCCCAGGGATCAAAGGTTGCATTCGTGGACTATGCGTTCACCGTAGCTAGTATATACGTTTGCATGCTTACATATTGTCTTGAATGTGTCTTTATGGTCAGTGAGGTGCTCGCTCTTGGTGACATAGAAGTAGTAGTCAGGGAACTCTTCTTGAGACACGTGGTTCACTGGGTTTGCCGTTCCGATTGCCAGCACTGCCGCGGAGCCTTGTGCACGCCGAGTGCACCGGATCTTGCCGAGGTTTGATGGGCCGCCTGCCATGGCCTCGGAGCAGTGACCTACTTTATATACCAGAAGAAAGGCGAGGATATTAGGGCGGCATTGTATGTTGTCTACACTAAAACATTAGGTGTTTTAACTAATGCACTAGAGATGTAACTATGATCTGTATTGATCATAGATTCATATAGTACATCTGGGAAAACTCCATGAAAGCATCAACACAATTCCTTTTTTTTCATTTTTCTTAACACAGGGATCAATTGAAATAAAAAATATTATGTCATGATGATAGATAAATGATGCGTCGATGTTGTGAATACAATTAAGAATATTTCATTCTATCATTAGCATTGTTGATCATGCACAACACAAGGACAACTAATATGTCTAGTACACACGAGAGATGCATCCGAGCCACACTTTTATGCATCTGGAATCAGGACATCCGAGCCAGGTGCTTAAAAGTGTGGCTAGGATATATGAGAAGTTCACATAACCGATAAATCGACATAAATATCTAAAAATGCTAATACAGATTGTGATGTAGGTGTCCCACCCACACCACCTTTCCCCCTAAATAAATGTGCCCCTGACCCACCTACCCACCCATTTCCAACCAGGTGATGCCACCTTCCTCCAAAATTTCAGTGTGGGTCCCATGGTTTGCAATCAGGTGGTGCTACGTCAGTTTGTAACGGTAGCTGTAGACATCCCTATAAAATTTTTGGTACATAAAAGTGGTCCGGTCAAGGGAGTCAAAGTCAGCAGACTTATTGCCGAGAGAGGCTCCTTTGACATGAAATAAAACCCGCAATAGGAATACAATGGCGCTGGACATCAAACTTTTGGTAAACAATAGTGCAATACAATAGGAATATGAAACTCGATTGCCCAGGTTGCACTCCAGGAACTTGTAGCAATAACTGTAGTTAATTTTCCGAGGAGGTACCTTGTGCTGTTAATTATACATGGAGTGATGTTGCATAGGTTCTGGCCCAACTTTTAGTCAGAAGCTCTACTCGACATTTTAAGTAACCAGCCACATAGATTGCAGCTGACTTGTGCCACTACTATAATATAATGCTAATCCATTTTCTAACAGCCCTGGGGTCTGGCTTATGCAAGTGTGTCTTCTAGGGAATGTGTTCATCACTACAATTTCTATAAACTAGTAAGAACTATGTACAAGGAAGGTAATAATTACAAAAATGAAAATTCCTTATGTACGACCCTATTGCTATACCTTGAAAGATATCCACACCTTGAATTGCGACTAGTCCTTACCTTTTTCTCGTCTGTCTTACAAGGCTTAGTACTCCAGAAGAGGGGAAACTAAGCAGAAGACTAAACAATATGGAGGGATGGGAGGTGGTGCAAAGTATTTAAAGACAACATCAGAACAGGTGGATGGTGGGTGACGATAAAAGCATGCAATTGTTCGAGGCAAATAGGACAAGGGCTTTTCCGGATTGGGAGCGGGCTAGAAGATGCTATATGTAAGAAGGCAATAGAGAGGGTGGGTAGGAGTTTGCATCTTATTTGGGTAAAAACCCATGATCTAACATTTTTGTTACAAGATTATGCAACACTAGCAAATATGCTCGTGCGTTGCAACGGAAGAAAAAATAGTATGTATTTAAGTATAGTTAGAATTGTATGTGCAAAATACAGCTACATCTCGTCTCATATTTAATCTTCACCAAGATCGATAGACATGTGTTGCCATGGAACAACAACATCCCATGAATCCGACTTTATGAAATAATGCTTAGTAGATGCATGGTAGAAATTTTCCTCGTCATTAATAATCCATCTGCAGTGGTTGTGCTGTCCGACTCGGCTGCAGCTCCGTCTTCCTTGTCAAGTAACTGCCTCAACAGATCAGCATATGGTCAGCTAGTCCTTGAGATCAAGGAGCTCATGTGTGTTAGGGAGTTTTTACCTCAGAAAATTCATCGTAGTCAAAATAGTGTTGCAGATCGTTTGGCCAAGTATAGCCGCTCCGAGAGAACCACGGCTGTGTGGGTGAACTCGGTTCCACCTTGTATCGAGGATTTGTGGCCTCTTGATTGTAACACTGTGACATTGCAATAAAAACTGCCTTTCCAGCGCAAAAAAAAAATAATCCATCTGCAGCACATAATAGACACATGCATGCATATACTCCTGTCTACATATATATTTCTTATTAGATTTTATTTTTTATATTAGTGCAAAAACTTCATAATTTAATATTTTTAAAATCCAATTAATTTAATTTTCTCTCTTATACGCGAAAAATAATGGATTATATAGAATGATACTCTACTAGTTTCTTCATATACAAAATGCTAAAGAAAGAGATAGTACTACCTCCATCCGGGTTTATCAGGCCTCCTACTATTTTGAGTCAAACTTTGACCATTCATATGATTAATAAAATATAGAATATATGCTATCAAAAGTACACTCTTGGATTTGTATTTGAAAGAGCTTTTCGAATGTATAATTTTTGTAACATATAGTTTATATTTTATTAGTTTAATCTGTTAGTCAAACTTTAGTCCAAAATAAGAGAGACCCTAGGAAACCCGGCCGGAGGTAGTACTTCAGACCGTCCATGCATGCATGTATCCATGCAAGCATCAGCTACCCTAAGCCTGCAGAACTGTCATATACATGCAGTTATGCAAAAGTCAGTAAATTCAAGAGAGAAGCACTACCTATAACAATAGACTGATAATCAAATACTTAGGCCGTTAGGCCGGTTTAGTACGTACATAGACCAGACCTGGATGATGCTTAATGCACCGGTCGTCGGATGAGTGATCACACAGGCTATAACTGTCGATGACTGTAGTTGGAGTTGTAGGAATTACTCACGATCGCCTATCGGGATGAAGCATGGTCTCTTACCGAGAAAGCTTCTTCCATGGTTTTCCCTTTCCAATCCTCGTCTCTGTGCAACGGAGGCAAGCTGCTCGCGGTGATGTTGTTCTCGGCGGATGGTTGATCATCAACGGCGGCCACACGCGCGACGGCTAGCATACCTATGTGTGTGTGCCTGTGTTTATGGGGCTGCACGCATGGATGCGCCGCAGACGTCGTGGACGGGCCGGCCGGCCGTCATTGTGCTGCGTGCCGAGATTGAGATCACGTAGAATCTGTGGAGTTCATCACGTGACAATGCTATCAGCTCCATGTTCGGTCATCTCCCTGCACCATGAACCCATAGACATGCTAAGAGACGAAGTGACTACTGATGCGCCATGGTATTTGTGGTTACGCTCAGCGAAACGCAACTTAGTACGCTAGCCATGGGGTGATTCTTCTCCCCGACCTCCTCCTCCTCCCGTATTCCAGATCATGTCCTCTAGCGCCCCCCCCCCCCCCCCCCCCCCGGGGCGGCACGTTTGTGACTGCTCGAAACAACTACTACCGCTGCGGCACGGGCAACGAGAAGGACAACGATGGCGCCTCTGTGGCAAGAACACTATCAACGCCTTGCCGCACCCCTTCATAGAAGTAGACGCCACCGTGGCTGCCGCCATTGCCCTCACCCGCCACGACCGCTACGCTTTGGATCGGATGTAAATAGCAGCTCCATGCCTAACTACAACAGGGCTCGATCTTTCGGGGCACAACGTCAATCGTGAGGTACTCGATCCTTCGCTCGCCGTAGAAGCCTATGGATCGGTAGCAAATAGCAACCATCATCCCTGCACTTCAACAGGGCTTGACCTTTTTTGACGGCGGAGTCCATGTTGAGTTGCGGCGTATAAATTACAAAATTAGGTCGGAGGTTTGCTGTATAATAATAGTCAATATGAGTCTGTGAAGGACACAACCAGCACCAAACTTCGCCTGGGCCTAGCCTGGGTTCGACTCCTAGTTGACCGAATGTAAATTTGACTGAGAGACGAATAGTTTTTTGATAAAAAAATCTCCCTCCTTTTAAATCACAACAGCTAATCTTTATGGTTAAGATAAAATCTGTTAGAAAAAAACCCTAATGCAAGATCATAGAGATACACCGAGGCACGATATTTGTTAACGAGGTTCACCGATATGGCTACATCTCCGGGGCATGACTACGGGCGCTCCTCCCCAAGATACCGCAACCCCGGCTGCCCGGGCGCCGGCACAAGCCGTCGGCTCCCCCGCGTACCTATTGCTATCAAGTCGTCATGGGTTACAACGTGTGGTGCCCCTCCGTATATAAGAGGCCTAGGATACAAGTGTACGACTCCTACACAACTCGTACCTAACCACACCAATTACAACTCCAAGTCCACATAACCCCTTGCGTACATAATATATTCGACACAAATATAACAAAATCAACGGACATAAAAGGATGACGTATGAAGAACTATGAAAGGCTCCTTCCTTTAATATTAGGTAAAGGTAAAGATTACCGTAATATGGCGCTTTCTTCAATAAGGGTGTTACCTTGGACCTTTTCTTAGTGGGTGATAGCTAGCACCAAGTTAAACCTTTTGGTTGGATCCGACAACATCGGTGTTCGAGCTACGACTCCTTGAAGGTGTTGCCTAAGTTTTACGGCCTTTGTTATGTCACATGTTGCTCTGCTGGTGGATTCGGGTCATAGGTCATACAGTTTGTGGTAGTTGTGGAGATGCTTGGTGCGATGGAGGCCCTGGATAACTTTGGGGCTTTCCTTTTTTTTAAAGAAAATTTGTTTGGTATAAATGCTACTAATTTTTATAAAAAATACTAATTTATAAACATTGTGCGTCAATAGATCCAAAGGCCAAAGATTATCCTCCTTTTTGTAAAATGTGTGATGCAAGGATATTACAATCTAACAATTATGGCTGTACTTTTAGCGCATGCCATTTAACAAGGATCTTATTAGTTACAAAAATAATAAATTTCACTTTTTTTACACATTTGATATATACGATCGGAAATTTCGGTTGCTAGTTCTAATGAATCCCTCGGGCAGTGGCGGATCCAATGGGGGTTCCGTGGGTGCCCTGGCATCCCCTTCAAAAATGCAAATCTTTTTTTATCTAGTACTCTTAGTCTAATCCTATATGTATTATAAGGGTAGAATGATAAACTGACATTTTTTATGGTTATGCCTGACATTTTTGTTGTGAATGAGAGGATTGGCACCCCCCATGGTAAATATCTAGGTCCGCGGGTATGTATTTGCACCTGAAAGAAAAAAATTGGCCGTAACGGAACGCGGGAAGGTAATTAACTACATCGGTTTCACCACAAAGGGATTGTATTCAATTGTTTCTCATGTTCCATTTGCTGATGACATATAAGTTAAGTTGATTGTACGAGGTGAGCACACATGTTCGATGGTCCATGGAGCTGGGAACACCAGTTTTCACTTTTATACATAAAAATACAATGTCACCTATTTGTGTGCAGCGAGTGCAACGCCCAGCAGGACCAAGAGTGTGTGGCAAGGACGGACGCAACACAAGGGAACAATCTGCCTAACTGAGTTAGAGCGAGTTGGTTAGATGCTAGTACATCTTTCAAGTGACCGAAAGTTCTTGCACTGGATTACCAAAAATATTCTTGCCTGACTCCTCATTTCAACTTTAGGGCACGCATGACTCTACCATTGTTATAGGAATCAAATTATCTCGAGTATAATTTTGTTGCTGCCATTAATAGGTAGGTACATAAGGCTAAGATCAAACAACAATGACATATTTTCAAAGCATGACAGCAGGACCGCTAACCAACAGAATGTTAGAAACACGAGATTCCAATCAGTGGCAGAGCCTGTAGACCTAGTCATTTTAATGCAGAAACGGTTTGCCGAGTGCCATCCTACTGTCTCGCGCTCACAACTGTATCAATCGGCTAGATTAAATGAGGCGGGAGGCGGATCTCAACATCGGCAAGAAAGAGCAATGACGCCTCATGGTGGTGGCAGTCCAACCTCCAGAAACTAATTCTGGGTTAGCTTTCCACTAGTCATCAACCCGTGCACCTGCACGAGCTAGTATATATTCATTTTCTGTCAATATTTTTATGAATTAGAAATGTTGGTCAACAGTGTGCACATGTTTTCATGGATCATTATTAAGCATGCACGTAGAAATTTCTCTTGGTTATCCGCAGGGATCAAATAATTTTTATTGTATTGTCTAATTTGTGATTTAGCTATGTCGCTTGGCACACATATTTTTGTGGGGTGATGTCAAGAAACCTCAGATTGAGCATTATTTTTGTGGGGTGATGATACGAAAATAAGGATACAAACTTCAGTTAGATGCATTATATTAGTAGACAACATCGGCGCAACTGGAAAATTAGGTCAATGTTCTATTTTGATGTCAAGAAAAAATGGTCGTAGGCTCCAAAAATGAATGTCATGTTGTAGCATATGTTCGGACAAACCCCGAACCAGCTCGCCTCTTTCTCTCTCTCTCTCTCAATTGCTCAAAAGGCGGAAGAAGGAGTACACTGGATTTTTTTCCGGCGGACAAACGCCATGGACGCACATATGGCCTCTTCTAATTTCTGCGACTCGAACTGCTGGCTCAGCTCGTACCGGCGCCACCGAACAGTACATAGGGACGATAATTTACACCAGGCTAAACAACGACGCACGTACGCACGAACGCACGACGCAACCTAACCACGCTTCCGCTGCACGACGCGGGCCTGCCCAACAAATCCCTACATGCATGCAGCTCCACTCTAACTAACTAACGGCCACCTAACTAGCTAGCTAATACTGCATGCACTCAACTAACTACGGCCGTGAGCACGCACACACACTTTTTTTTGAAGGGTAAACGCTCCACTTTATTCAAATATTAAGGTTTGGGATTTCATCCGCAATTACATCTAGAATAGAGTCTGGAGGAATCGTAAACCACACATTACATATTTCATCCCCTACCCCCACACATGCTAGCTTATGTGCAGCATTATTCACCGAGCGTTGCACCCATGTTACCTTTGCATTTTCAAAAGACCTGACCATTTCCTTCACCTCCCCAATCCAAGGCCCAACCGCGCTCAGGTTTCTGGTTGGTTGATTGATCATCTTCACCACCGTTTGACAGTCCAACCCAAGGTGTAACTTACTGACATTACAATCTCTAGCCACTTGCAACACTCTCTTACATGGAAGGATTTCAACAGCTTCTGGATCAGCAACATGAGGGAAATAATGGCAGGCTCCGGCTATGAACGCCCCATTCTGATCCTGTAAAGTAACTCCCCCCTCCCTTTTCCCCAAACTTTGACACGTCTCCATCCGCATTGATCTTCACCCAGCCCGCCTCCGGAGGTTCCCACCTTTGATGAACGATCGTTTTTGGGGGTCTAGGTGCTGCAGCATGTACTTCCCTCCATTCCTTCACATGCATCATCACAGTCCTCATTATTTCATGTGGGGCTGCAATCCATTTCCCATCTCTAGCCTCATTCCTTGCCAACCACAGCCCATACTGCTTGGATAAACAGCTCCCTCTCCTCTTCTGCAGCACCTGCGAACCATCCTAACAGCCAGTTCGACAGCTCACTCTGGGATCTAGTTATCTCTGGTTGGTTAGCCACCATAGTTCCTGTTTCCGAGCGCAACAGCTGCCAAAAAAAGTGTTGAGTGTGGGCACGTCCAGAATCGATGCAGTATCGTCTCCTCCCGCCCGCACGCCAAACAAAACACCCCTGGGTTAATTCTTCGTTGATGGAGTTCCGAGCCAACAGCCAGTCCATTCCTCACCATTCTCCACACATGCACTTTAGCTTTACCCGGTGCCGAGGTGTCCCACAGCGCCATGAAACCTTCGTGTTTATTGGTAGACGCCGAGGGTTCCGGCCATCCGAACCTCGTCTTATTCATGGACATGCTCAAGTGATAAGCTGACCTCACCGTGAACACATGATAACCCACAAATATAGGGGATCAATTGTAGCCTCTTTCGATAAGTAAGAGTGTTGAACCCAACAAGGAGCTAAAGGTAGAACAAATATTCCCTCAAGTTCCATCGACCACCGATACAACTCTATGCACGCTTAACGTTCGCTTTACCTAGAACAAGTATGAAACTAGAAGTACTTTGTAGGTGCTATTGGAGAGGTTTGCAAGATAATAAAGATCGCGTAAATAAAAAGTAGGGCTGTTTAGATGAGGACACAACTAAGTTAGTTTTAGTAGAGAGCTTGTTGTCACACAAGAAAGTTATTTGTCTCTAGGCAATCGATAACTAGACCGGTAATCATTATTGCAATTTTATTTGAGGGAGAGGCATAAGCTAACACACTTTCTCTTCTTGGATCGTATGCACTTATGATGGGAACTCTAGCAAGCATCGACAACTACTAAAGATCATTAAGGTAAAACCCAACGATAGCATTAAAGTATCAAGTCCTCTTTATTCCCATACACAAACAATCTACTTACTCGGGTATGTGCTTCTATCACTCACGCCACCCATCATAAGCAAATCATGAACATATTGCAAACCCTACAGCGGGGATCCCTCATGCTTGCGCGACACGGAGAGCACCATAGGACAGCACCAATAATAAAACATGCAACTCAAACCAATCACGATCACCAATTAACCCATAGGACAAAACGGATTTACTCAAACATCATAGGATAGCCATACATCGTTGGGAAATAATATATAGCGTTGAGCACCATGTTTAAGTAGAGATCACAACGGTAAAAGAGGGGTTACACCGCTGCATAGAGGGAGAAGAGTTGGTGATGACAGCGGTGAAGTTGTTGGTGTAGACCGTTGTCGCGATGATGGCCCCGACGGTGTTCCGGCGCCACCGGGAGAGAGGGGGAGAGAGCCCCCCCTCTTCTTCTTCTTCTTCCTTGACCTTCTCCTTAGACGGGAGAAGGGTTTCCCCTCTGGTCCTTGGTCCCCATGGCATGGGAGGGGCGAGAGCCCCTGCGACATTGGATCTGTCTCTCTGTCTCTCTTTGTTTCTGCGCTCCCAGATCTGGCCTTTCACCGTTTCTTATATTCCCGGAGATCCGTAACTCTGATTGGATTGAAATTTGAACACGATTTTTATCCGGATATTAGCTTTCTTGCGGCGAAAGAAGGGCAACAACTACCTTACGGGGTGTCCACGAGGGTCAGGGGCGCGCCCCTGCCTCGTGGGCCCCTCGAGCATCGTCTTGTGTTGATTCACTTCCCAAAATTCACATATATTCCAAAAAAATTCTCCGTCAGTTTTTATCCCATTGGGACTCCGTTTGATATGGATTTTCTGCGAAAAAAAAACATGCAACAAACCGGAACTGGCACTGGGCACTGGATCGATATGTTAGTCCCAAAAATAGTATAAAAAGTTGCCAAAAGTATATGAAAGTTGTATAATATTGGCATGGAACAATAAAAAAATTGTAGATACGACGGAGACGTATCAGCATCCCCAAGCTTAATTCATGCTCGTCCTCGAGTAGGTAAATGATAAAAAAGATAATTTTTGATGTGGAATGCTACCTAGCAAAATCTTGATCATGTAATCTAATCATGGCATGGATATTAAGACACGAGTGATTCAAAGCAATAGTCTGTCATTTGACATTAAGACAGTAGTACTTCAAGCATACTAATAAAGCAATCATGTCTTTTCAAAATAACAAGGCCAAAGAAAGTTATCCCTACAAAATCATATAGTATGGCTATGCTCCATCGTCACCACACAAAATATTAAAATCATGCACAACCCCGACGACAAGCCAAGCAATTGTTTCATACTTTTGACATTCTCAAACCTTTTCAACTTTCACGCAATACATGAGCGTGAGCCATGGACATAGCACTATAGGTGGAATAGAATATGATGATGGAGGTTGTGTGGAAAAGATAAAAAGGAGAAAGTCTCACATCGACGCGGCTAATCAACGGGCTATGAAGATGCCCATCAATTGATGTCAATGTGAGGAGTAGGGATTGCCATGCAATGGATGCACTATGAGCTATAAGTGTATGAAAGATCAAACTGGAAACTAAGTGGATGTGCATCCGACTTGCTTGCTCATGAAGACCTCGGGCATTTGAGGAAGCCCATCATCGGAATATACAAGCCAAGTTCTAAAATGAAAATTCCCACTAGTACATGAAAGTGATAACTCAAGAGACTCTCTATATGAAGAACATGGTGCTACTCTGAAGCACAAGTGTGGTAAAAGGATAGTAACATTGTCCCTTCTCTCTTTTCTCTCATTATTTTATTTTTTCTCATTTTTTCTTTTTTTCTCTTTTTTGTAGGCTTCTTTGGCCTCTCTCTCTCTCTCTCTCTCTTTGGGGGGCTTCTTTGGCCACTTTTATTTTTATAACCTCACATGGGACAATGTTCTAATAATGATGATCATCACACTTTTATTTACTTACAACTCAATATTACAACTTGATACTAGAACAAAATATGACTCTATGTGAATGCCTCCGGTGGTGTACCGGGATGTGCAATGATCTAGCGTAGCAAAGACATCAAAAAGAGGACATGCCATGAAAACATCATGCTAGCTATCTTACGATCATGCAAAGCAATATGACAATAAATGCTCAAGTCATGTATATGATGATGATGGAAGTTGCATGGCAATATATCTCGGAATGGCTATGGAAATGCCATAATAGGTAGGTATGGTGGCTATTTTGAGGAAGATATAAGGAGGCTTATGTGTGATAGAGCGTATCGTATCATGGGGTTTGGATGCACCGGCGAAGTTTGCACCAACTCTCGAGGTGAGAAAGGGAAATGCACGGTACCGAAGAGGCCAGTAATGATGGAAGGGTGAGAGTGCGTATAATCAATGGACTCAACATTAGTCATAAAGAACTCACATACTTATTGCAAAAATCTATTAGTCATCGAAACAAAGTACTACACGCATGCTCCTAGGGGATAGATTGGTAGGAAAAGACCATCGCTCGTCCCCGACCGCCACTCATAAGGAAGACAATCAATAAATACCTCATGCTCCGACTTCATCACATAACGGTTCACCATACGTGCATGCTACGGGAATCACAAACTTCAACACAAGTATTTCTACAATCCACAACTAGCCACTAGCATGACTCTAATATCACCATCTTTATATCGCAAAACTATTGCAAGGAGTCAAATATATCATATTCAGTGATCTACAAGTTTTATGTAGGATTTTATGACTAACCATGTGAATAACCAGTTCCTGTCATCTCTCTAAATAGATATAAGTGAAGCAAGAGAGTTTAATACTTTCTATAAAAGATATGCCCATGCTCTAACAAATATAAGTGAAGCAAAAGAGCATTCTACAAATGGCGGTTTTCTATGTGAAGAGAAACAGGCAATCCAAACTTCAAAAGATATAAGTGAAGCACATGAAGCATTCTATAAAGCCATACTCAAAAGATATAAGTGAAGTGCAATGATCATTCTATAAATCAACCAAGGACTATCTCATACCAGCATGGTGCATCAAAGAAAAGTGAAAACTAAATGCAAAAGACGCTCCAAGATTTACGCATATCATGTGACGAATAAAAATATAGCTCCAAGTAAAATTACCGATGATTGTTAGAATAAAGGGGATGCCTTCCGGGGCATCCCCAAGCTTGGTTGCTTGGGAGTCCTTGAATATTTCTTTGGGGTGCCTCGGGCATCCCCAAACTTATGCTCTTGCCACTCCTTATTCCTTCATCCATCGTGATCTCTCCCAAAACTTGAAAACTTCAATCACACAAAACTTAACAGAAAGTTCGGTAATATCCGTTAGTATAATAAAGCAAATCACTACTCTAAGTACTGTTGCAAACCAATTCATATTTTGTTTTTGCATTGTAGCTACTGTAATATAACTTTTCCATGGCTTAATCCACTAATAGAAATTGATAGTTTCATCAAAAGAAGCAAACTATGCATCAAAAACATAATCTGTCTTAAACAGGACAGTCTGTTGTAATCGGAACATTCACCATACTTCTGGTACTCCAAAAATTCTGAAAAATAGGACAAATAAACAATTTGTATAGAAAGACAGTGCAAAAAGTTTCAGAACTGTTTGACGTTCCAGTAAAAATGTAAAATCGCGCACTACAGCCAAAGTTTCTGTTCTGCACCGCACAAACCAACAAGCAATGTAAACATCTTAAAGGCAAATCTTGGCACATTATTTTTATAATACAATGGAATTGTACAAGGGTATGATTATTTTTGTTGAAAAGTTTTTGTAATCAAGATTCCCAAAGTTTCTGTGAGCATGAACAAAGTTCTAGGAGCTCCCCCACTTCAACAATGCTTGTCTCTCTCACTTTCACTTTCCTTTTTGAAAAGTTTTGGGTTCCCCACTTTATTTTTTTGTTTTTAAACTATATAAAAGCACTCAACAGAAATAAATGACTCTCTAAAACTTCCCAGTTGTCTCCCTGGCAGTGCTTTCTTTAAAGCCATTAAGCTAGGCATAAGGTGCTCAAGTAATGAATCCACCCGGATCCCAAGGTATATCAAAGCCAATTTTAATTAACAATGATTTGTGATTTAGTAGTGAGCACAAAGCAACATATATCATGTAATGACGAAGTCTAACTCTTTTCCTATGCATTGGCATGTCATAAAAGAACAATTCATGCACACATAGTAAAGGCCAATGCATATTATAAATAGTTTCTTGCAATTTTATCATATTGAAAACATGGAGAGGCGCAGATGTAGTTCCTCTCTCATAATAATTGCAAGTAGGAGCAGAAAGCACATGCATATTATATCTATCAAAATCATCATGTGTAGTAGTGAAACGCAACCCATCAATATAATCCTTAATAAGGGCAAACTTCTTTGATATAGTGTAGTCGGGAGAATTCAAATAGATAATAGGACTATCATGCATGGGTGCAATAGCAACAATTTCATGTTTAACATAAGGAACTATAGCCAGTTCATCTCCATAAGCATAATTCATATTGGCATCTTGGCCACAAGCATAACAAGCATCATCAAAAAGGGATATTTCAAAAGAATCAACGGGATCATAACAATCATCATAGCAATCATCCTTCGGTAAGCACGAAGGGAAATTAAACAATGTATGAGTTGAAGAGTTACTCTCATTAGAAGGTGGGCACGGGTAGCTAATCCACTCTTCCTCCTTTTGTTCTTCGCTCTCCTCATCATCTTTTTATCCAATGAGCTCTCAGTTTCATCAATTTTTTCTTCGATAGACTCCTGCAAAATATTAGTCTCTTCTCGAACAGTGGGGACTTTCTCAATAAATTCATCAATATCATAATTGTATTTATAATGCTCATAGCAATATTTAAAGATAGCTAAATTTTCAGGTCTATAAACTGAATCATCAAAATCTTCAAACTCTTTAAACAAAGATTCAATTTCATAAGCACCCATAAAAGCAAAAAATTCTTCTATTTGTTCCACATCATAATAATCATATATACCATTAGCATAAGAAGCCAAGGTTTCATCACCATTAAATTCACATGAAAAGGGAAGGTGTGGAGCCTTCATCCTAGAGCAACAAGTATAATCATATCTCAAGCATAGTTGCCGAGCATACCAATGCAACATATAAATTTGATCCCATAATAGTTTCCCTTTTTGAGTCAGGCGATGATCCCTAAAGTATTCACATTGATCCAATGTTATTCTCATTATAAAGTTGAATGGGGTTTTCTCAGGATTATCAAAGTAGTACATAATATCTTTCACATAATGAGCATTGAGGGTTTTAGGAGGTTCACCATCTCCATGAGTAGCAAGTAAACCTATTTTTTTTGGGTATTTTGTGTTCCATATCCATAACTAAAGATAGAGAACAACTTAGAACAACAAATAAAAATTACTTAGTGATAAAGCAAATAAGCACACACACGAGAATATTCACCTCACGTTATAACTCCTCGGCAAAAGTGCCAGAAAAAGGTCTTGATAACCCACAAGTATAGGGGATCAATTGTAGACTCTTTCGATAAGTAAGAGTGTCGAACCCAATGAGGAGCTATAGGTAGAACAAATATTCCCTCAAGTTCTATCGACCACCGATACAACTCTACACACGCTTAACATTCGCTTTACCTAGAACAAGTATGAAAGTAGAAGTACTTTGTAGGTGTTGTTGGATAGGTTTGCAAGATAATAAAGAGCACGTAAATAAAAAGTAGGGGTTGTTTAGATGAAGACACAACTAAGTTAGTTTTAGTAGAGAGCTTGTTGTCACACAAGAAAGTTATTTGTCCCTAGGCAATCGATAACTAGACCGGTAATCATTATTGCAATTTTATTTGAGGGAGAGGCATAAGCTAACACACTTTCTCTTCTTGGATCATATGCACTTATGATTGGAACTCTAGCAAGCATCCGCAACTACTAAAGATCATTAAGGTAAAACCCAATCATAGCATTAAAGTATCTAGTCCTCTTTATTCCCATACGCAAACAACCTACTTACTCGGGTCTGTGCTTCTATCACTCACGCCACCCACCATAAGCAAATCATGAAATATTGAGAACCCTATAGCGGGGATCCCTCACCCTTGCGCGACACGGAGAGCACCATAGGACAGCACCAATAATAAAACATGCAACTCAAACCAATCACGATCACCAATTAACCCATAGGACAAAATGGATCTACTCAAACATCATAGGATAGCCATACATCATTGGGAAATAATATATAGCGTTGAGCACCATGTTTAAGTAGAGATTACAGCGGGGAAAAGATGGGTTACACCGCTGCATAGCGGGGAAAGAGTTGGTGATGATGGTGGTGAAGTTGTTGGTGTAGATCGTTGTTGCGATGATGGCTCCGGCGGCGTTCCAGCGCCACCGGGAGAGAGGGGGAGAAAGCCCCCCTTCTTCTTCTTCCTTGACCTTCTCCCTAGATGGGAGAAGGGTTTCCCCTCTGGTCCTTGGTCCCCATGGCATGGGAGGGGCGAGAGCCCCTGCGAGATTGGATCTGTCTCTCTGTCTCTCTTTGTTTCTGCGCTCCCAGAGCTGGCCTTTCACCGTTTCTTATATTCCTGGAGATCCGTAACTCTGATTGGATTGAAATTTGAACACGACTTTTATCCGGATATTAGCATTCTTGCCGGAAAAGAAGGGCAACAACCGCCTTACGGGGTGTCCACGAGGGTCAAGGGCGCGCCCCCTGCCTCGTGGGCCCCTCGAGCATCGTATCGCGTTGATTTTACTTCCCAAAATTCACATATATTCCAAAAAAAATCTCCGTCAGTTTTTATCCCATTTGGACTCTGTTTGATATGGATTTTCTGCGAAACAAAAAACATGCAACAAACCGGAACTGGCACTGGGCACTGGATCGATATGTTAGTCCCAAAAATAGTATAAATAGTTGCCAAAAGTATATGAAAGTTGTATAATATTGGCATGGAACCATAAAAAATTATAGATACGACGGAGACGTATCAACACACCATTTTTAGTGAAGTTCCACGCCAAGAAGTCCTCACAATTTGGCCCTCCCACAACAATCCTCTTTATATCCTCTGCATCATCCTGCGTGAACATTGCATCAACCCGAGTAGCATCCCAGACCGTTCCATTTGGGAGAAGGAGATCTCTGACTTTCGTTATGCCCCATACAAATTCCTGGCCGAGCGGCTTCATGCTTCCTTCTCTCGGGATCCAATTTTCATGGTGAATATTCACCTTTGATCCATCTCCTATGCGCCACACCAGTCCTTCCCTCAGAAGGTCTCTGCCATGAAGAATACTCTGGAATGTAAACGAACCCGCTGATGGACAAGTGGCAGAAAGGATTGAGTCTCCTGAAAATATCGTGCTCTTAGCACTCGAGCACATAGAGATCCAGGGACTTGAAGGATTCTCCAAGCTTGTTTTGCTAGGAGAGCTTGGTTAAATGCCTCAGGGTCACGGAAGCCGAGCCCCCATCTTTTTTGGCAGCACACATCTTCTCCCAAACGATCTAGTGCACCTTGCATTCACCATTAATTGCACCCCACCAGAATTTAGATGAGATTGAAGTCAGATTCCGGCACATCTTCTTTGTGAGGTGAAAACAACTCATGGTAAACGTAGGTGTTTCTTGGAGACCTGATTTTATGAGAACCTCTCTTGCCTTCTTGGACAGCCCTTGTCCTTTCCATCCGCTAACCTTGCCCTTCGAACACTCCGTCACATATTTGAACGTACCGTATTTTGACATCCCAACCAGTGTTGGTAAGCCTAGGTATCTCTCGCTTAGAGCCTCCTCCTCTATCCCAATAGTTTGTTTTAACTCGTTCTTTGTCCCATCCAGACAGCCTTACCAAAGAAAATGGTCAATTTCTGAAGGTTTACACGTTGTCCTGATGCCTCCTCATATCTCTATAAAATATCCTTTAGGGTCTCCATATTCAGCCTTGTGCCCTCCAAGAACACGATACTATCGTCTACAAATAGAAGGTGGGTCACATGGGGGCCAGTGCTCCCGAATTTTACCCCCTTAAAGCTACCCTCCTGTTGGTCCTTCTTTAAAAGAGCAGAGGATCCCTCCACACAAAAAAGAAAGAGATATGGGGAGAGGGGATCGCGCTGCCGAAGGCCTCATGAAGGTACAAATCTCCTCGATAGACCTCCATTCAAATTTACTGGAAAAGTTGCAGAAGTAACACATCTCATAATCATAGCGATCCACTCTGGAGCAAACCCGTACCTAGCAAGCATCTATTCAAGAAATATCCACTCCACTCTATCATATGCCTTCATCATATCCAACTTTACCGCACAAAAAGCTTTCCTCATTTTTCTGGTTCGTAATGCATGAACGTACTCATACGCCACAAGAACATTGTCAACGATTAATCTCCCTGGCACAAATGCACTTTGCTCCTCAGATATCAGAACTGGCAGAATTCCTTTGAGTCGATTATCCAACACCTTTGTTGCTATCTTATACAGCACATTACAGAGGCTAATAGGACGAAATTACGTCAGTAGCTCCGGTGAGTTAACCTTCGGGATTATAACAATAATTGTGTCATTAAAATTTGCCGGTGTCGTCTCTCCCTGAAGAAAACTCCGCACTTCCCTACAAACATCCTCGCGTAACAGAGGCTAGTGCCTCTGGTAGAACAACGCTGGGAGTCCAACCGGTCCTGGCACTTTTGTTGGAACCATCTGGAACAATTCCACCTCTATTTCTTCGTCTGTGATCGCCGCGGTAAGACTTGCGTTCATGTTTTCAGTCACCGAGGCCTCCATGCTGAAGAAGCTCTTGCGCCCCTGCCTATCCTTCCAAGGAGAACAGATTCTCATAGAAACCCACAGCCAAATCCCTGATCTCTTCGTTCACCATGCAGTGAGTCCCGTCCTGGTGTTGGAGAGCTCTAACCGTGTTCTTCCTCTTACGATGTGATGCTCTATTTTGTAAGTATTTTGTGTTTTGGTCGCCTTCTTGCAACCAATCGACTTTGGAACTCTGTCTATAGAACACTTCCCCTCTCTCATTATATCTCACGCAGTTGCTCCTCTATCTCCCTAATTTCTTGTTGGTAGCCACTATGTACAGCTCGCTCTTTCGCCTCCGTCAGCTGTGTTTTCAGTCTCGCGATCTGCCTCCGAATAGAACCAAACACTTCCAGCGCCCATCTCCTCATGCTGCAAGTAGTGGCTCCCAATCTTTGGCAGACTCCGGCCAGGCTGTTATCGCCCGTGGCTGATGCCCCCCACGCTTCCTTCACAATCTCATCATACTTATCATGCCTCGTCCATGCCTCCTCGAACCAGAATGGTCTCTCACCTCTATGATCTGAGCTTGGAGCCGTCTCCAAAGCCCTGACCAGTAAAGCTTGATGATCCGATTCTTCAGTCATAATGTTTTCCACCGAGGTCTCTGCTACGTCTTGAACTTGCGTTGGTTTCCCCCGAAGAGGAAGGGATGATGCAGAAGAGTAGCGTAAGTATTTCCCTCAGTTTTTGAGAACCAAGGTATCAATCCAGTAGGAGGCCACGCTCAAGTCCCTCGTACCTGCACAAAACAATAGCTACTCGCAACCAACATGATTAGGGGTTGTCAATCCCTTCACTCTTCAAATAAAAATTACAGCAGTTCTCGTGAGCGCTAAAGTTTCTGTTTTTTACAGCATGTTCAACAAGACTTTCCCAAGTCTTCCCAATGGTTCTACTTGGCACAAACACTAATTAAACACAAAAAACACAGCCAAAAAAGAGGCTAGATAATTTATTTATTACTAAACAGGAGCAAAAAGCAAGGAATAAAAATAAAATTGGGTTGCCTCCCAACAAGCGCTATCGTTTAACGCCCCTAGCTAGGCATAACAAGCAAGGATAGATCTAGGTATTGCCATCTTTGGTAGGCAATCCATAAGTGGCTCTCATGATAGTTTCATATGGTAATTTTATTTTCTTTCTTGGAAAGTGTTCCATGCCCTTTTTTAATGAAATTGAAATCTAATATTCCCTTCCTTCATATCAATAATCGCACCAACCGTTCTAAGGAAAAGTCTACCAAGAATGATAGGGCAAGAAGGATTGAAATCTATATCAAGAACAATGAAATCTATGGTCACATAATTCCTATTTGCAACAATAAGAACATCATTAATTCTTCCCATAGGTTTCTTAATAGTGGAATCCGCAAGATGCAAGTTTAGAGAGCAATCATCAAAATCGCAGAAATCTAGTAAATCACACAAAGTTTTAGGGATGGTGGAGACACTATCACCCAAATCACACAAAGCATAAAACTCATAGTTTTTAATTTTAATTTTAATAGTTGGTTCCCACTCATCATAGAGATTTCTAGGGATAGAAACTTTCAACTCAAGTTTTTCTTCATAAGATTGCATCAAGGCATCAACAATATGTTCGGTGAAGGCTTTATTTCGACTATAAGCATGTGGAGAATTTAGCACGGATTGCAACAAGGAAATACAATCAATTAAAGAGCAACTTTCATAATTAAATTACTTGAAATCCAATATAGTGGGTTTAGCAACATATTGATTTTTATTTCTTTCAATCTCACTTTCATCAATTTCATCATTAAGATCTAAATACTCCAAATTTTTAGAGCGCCTTCTAGGTAAAGGAAGATCATATTCAGTTTCATCAAGATTCATATTGCAAAACAAAGATTTAATAGGAGACACATCAATAAATTTTAGATCTTCATCTTGATTTTCATAGGAATTGGAAGACCACGCTTTAATAAAGGCATCTTTGGAAGCACGCATCCTAGTGGTTCTTTCCTTACACTCATCAATTGAAATTCTCATGGCTTTGGGAGACTCATTGATATCATGCTTAGGTGGAATAGATCTAAGTTTCAAAGAATCAACATCAAGAGCAATTCTATCAACGTTCCTAGCCAAATCATCAATCTTAAGCAATTTTTCTTCAATCATAGCATTAAAATTCTTTTGTGAAGAAATAAATTCTTTAATATTAGATTCAAAATCAGAGGGCATCTTATTATAATTTCCATAAGAGTTATTGTAGGAATTCCCATAATTATTAGAAGGATTACTAGGATATGGCCTAGGATTAAAATTCCCTCTATAAGCGTTGTTACCAAAATTATTCCTACCAACAAAATTCACATCCATAGATTCATTGTTATTCTCAATCAAAGTAGACAAAGGCCTATCATTAGGATCAGAAGAAATACTCTTAGTAGCAAATAATTTCATAAGTCCATCCATCTTTCCACTCAACACATTAATTTCTTCTATCGCATGCACTTTTTTATTAGAAGTTCTTTCAGTATGCCATTGAGAATAATTAACCATAATATTATCCAGGAGTTTAGTAGCATCTCCTAAAGTGATTTCCATAAAAGTGCCTCCCGCGGCCGAATCTAAAAGATTTCTAGAAGCAAAATTCAATCCGGCATAAATTTTTTGTATAATCATCCACAAATTCAAACCATGAGTAGGGAAATTACGTATCATTAATTTCATTCTCTCCCAAGCTTGTGCAACATGTTCATGATCAAGTTTTTTAAAGTTCATAATATCATTTCTAAGAGAGATGATCTTAGCGAGAGGAAAATACTTAGAGATAAAAGCATCTTTGCACTTGTTCCATGAATCAATACTATTCTTAGGCAAAGACGAAAACCAAGCTTTAGCACGATCTCTAAGCGAAAAAGGAAATAGCTTCAATTTAACGACATCATTATCGACATCTCTTTTCTTTTGCATATAACATAAATCAACGAAGCTATTCAGATGAGTAGCGACATCTTCACTAGGAAGGCTGGCGAATTGATCTTTCATAACAAGATTCAACAAAGCAGTATTAATTTCACAAGATTTAGCATCGGTAATAGGAGCAATCGGAGTGCTGAGGAAATCATTATTATTGGTATTGGTGAAGTCACACAATTTAGTATTATCTTGAGCCATCGCGACAAACAAGCAATCTAACACACGAGCAAACAAGAGCAAACGGGCAAAAGAGGCAAATAGAGAGGGAGGATAGAGAGAGAGGGCGAATAAAACGGCAAGGGTGAAGTGGGGGAGAGGAAAACGAGAGGCAAATGGCAAATAATGTAATGCGAGAGATAGGGATTGTGATGGGTACTTGGTATTTTGACTTTTTGCGTAGACTCCCCGGCAATGGCGCCAGAAATGGCTCGTTGTCGGGAGTCAAATCTTGACTTGCGCGAACCTCCCTGGCAACGGCGCCAGAAATCCTTCTTGCTACGTCTTGAGCTTGCGTTGGTTTTCCCCGAAGAGGAAGGGATGATGCAGCAGAGTAGCGTAAGTATTTCCCTCAGTTTTTGAGAACCAAGGTATCAATCCAGTAGGAGGCCACGCTCAAGTCCCTTGTACCTGCACAAAACGATAGCTACTCGCAACCAACGCAATTAGGGGTTGTCAATCCCTTCACGGTCACTTACGAGAGTGAGATCTGATAGATATAATATTTTTGGTATTTTTGATATAAAGATGCAAAGTAAAAAGTAAAGGCAAAGTAAAAAGCAAGGCAAGATTAAAGTGATGGAGTTTGATATAATGAGAATAGACCCGGGGGCCATAGGTTTCACTAGTGGCTTCTCTCAAGAGCATAAGTATTCTACGGTGGGTGAACAAATTACTGTTGAGAAATTGACAAAATTGAGCATAGTTATGAGAATATCTAGGCACGATCATGTATATAGGCATCACGTCCGTGACAAGTAGACCGAAACGATTCTGCATCTACTACTATTACTCCACTCATCGACCGCTATCCAGCATGCATCTAGAGTATTAAGTTAAAACAAAGTAACGCCTTAAGCAAGATGACATGATGTAGAGAGATAAATTCATGCAATATGAAATAAACCCCATCTTGTTATCCTTGATGGCAACGATGCAATACGTGCCTTGCTGCCCCTTTTATTTGGAAGGTGCTATTTAGTTAATTATTTTTGCAGATGATTAATATATTAATTCCCCAGGTCCAGCAATTTATTTGAGAATTTTATGAGTTCCAGAAGTATACGTTTAATCCAGATTACTACAGACTGTTCTGTTTATGACAGATTCTATTTTTCATGTGTTGTTTACTTATTTTGATAAATCAATGGCTAGTAAAAGAGTTTATAAACCATAGAGAAGTTGGAATACAGTAGGTTTAACACCAATTTAAATAAAGAATGAGTTCATTACAGTATCTTGAAGTGGTGATTTATTTTCTTATACTAACGGAGCTTACGAGTTTTCTGTTAAGTTTTGTGTTGTGAAGTTTTCAAGTTTTGGGTAAGGATTCGATGGACTATGGAATAAGGAGTGGCAAGAGCCTAAGCTTGGGGATGCCCCGGAAGGCATCCCCTCTTTCGTCTTCGTTCATCGGTAACTTTACTTGGAGCTATATTTTTATTCACCACATGATATTTGTTTTGCTTGGAGCGTCAATTTATTTTGTTAGGATTTGCTTGCTCTTATTTATAAAAATGTTTTGCATCTTTTATTTAAATAAAAGTGGCATTGATAGCCTTTACTATGCCTATTTTACAAGTCTTCATGTTGCTGTTTGAAAACAGAAAGTTTGCCGCTGTTGCAATAATTCCCTAGAAAAGTCAGAATGTGATAAAATGTTGGAACCTTTTGCATATTAAGCTCTGATAAATTTACTACTGTGGGAATTTTCTTTAATAATTTTTGGAGTTAGGAAAGTATGGATCTGGCTGCATTCTTCACAGACTGTCCTATTTAGGCAGATTGCTGTTATGTTTGCATTGTTTGGATATGTTTGCTTCTTTAATGATTCTATTTGAGGATAGGACTATTAAATATGCAGAGGCATTTAGTATGCAATGTTGAATAATAATTTTAGTGATTTGCTACAGTAGAGTATGATAAGGTTTTTGCATTGGTTTATACTAACTTATCTTACGAGTCCTTGTTGAGTTTTGTGTGGATGAAGCTTTTGAGATTTAGGGAGACCGTAATATGAGAGGAATTAAGGAGACACAAAAGCTCAAGCTTGGGGATGCCAAAGGCATCCCAAGATAATATTTTAAGAAGTCTCAAGCGTCTAAGCTTGGGGATGCCCCAGTTGGCATCCCACCTTTTTTCTTCAAGAACTATCGGCTAGTTTCTGTTTTTATCATTTACCTACTCGAGGACGAGCATGAATTAAGCTTGGAGATGCTGATACGTCTCCAACGTATCTATAATTTTTGATTGTTCCATGCTATTATATTATCAACCTTGGATGTTTTATATGCATTTATATGCTATTTTATATGATTTTTGGGACTAACCTATTAACCCAGAGCCCAGTGGCAGTTTATGTTTTTACCTTGTTTTAGAGTATCACAGAAAAGGAAAATCAAATGGAGTCCAATTGACCTGAAACTTCACGAAACTTATTTTTGGAAGGAAAGCAACCCGAGAGACTTGGAGTCCACGTCAAGGAAGCTTCGAGAAAGCCACGAGGTAGGGGGGGCGCGTGGGTGTCAGCCGGGCAGGGCGACCGTGGTGGCAAGCACACGGGCGTGCAGGCGCCGGCGAGCGGGCGCGCACGGCTGCTACTGTCGTAGGGCGCGGGTGCGGGCGGCTGCTCTAGGCGGGGGCAAGGTGGCGAGCGGGCGCGGGTGGCTGCAGAAGGCGGCGAGCGGGCGCGCGCAGTCGTTCGGGGCGCGGTGGCGGGTAGACGTTTTGGGGTTGGTCGCCGCATTGGGCTCCTCCAACAAAAGCCAAATGCGCATGTCCATTTTACCACCCTTTGCCATCCCAAACGGATGAAATCCGGACAAAACAGACATCTGTTTGGGATCGTGCGCTGAAGTTGGCCTTAGGCAATCTCCTCAGTTGGGGCCAGTTATGGGGGCAATACATCTCGGGAGCTCCTAAGCAGCGCTTTTGGCGCCCCTAACAGGTACTGGCCCCCGCGCGCTACCCACCTGGGCCTGGCCCAACAAGGGAGATGCGCCCGGTTGCCACGACCTGAACGAGTGAAAAAGCGCAAAAAAAGATCACCCTCTCCAGGAATCGAACTCTAGACGTCACCTTCACGTACAAGCGCACATAAACCAGTAGACCTACTCAACTCTAGTGCATGAGAAAAGTGTCAACAATATAAGGACATGCGGCCGCGCTATTTAATGTACTTAGTTTTCTGAATTATTTAAAATAACCATAAACTTGAATAAGTTGATCAATTTATAAAAAAGTTCATCATTTTTGAAGAAAGTTCATAAATCTGGAAAAAGTTCATCGGATTTGGAAAATAGTTCATCGATTTTGAAAAAAAATCATTCGATTTGAAAAGGAGTTCACGGATTTTCAAAAAGGGTTCAGAAAGTCGAAAAAGTTCTATTTTTTTGAACAAAAAGTTCACCAATCATTAAAAAAGTTCATCAAGATTAAAAAAGAGTTCATCGATTTGAAAAGAGTCCACGGGTTTTCATAAAAGGGTTCACAAATTCAAAAAAAAGTTCAATTTTTTTGAAAAAACAGTTCATAAAGTTGGAAAAGGTTCATCGATTTTGAAAAAAAGTTCATCAGTTTGAAAAAGAGTTCACTGATTTTCAAAAAGGGTTCACGAATTCGAAAAAAGTTCACCAATTATGAAAATAGTTCATCAAAAATGGAAAAAGGTTCATCGATTTTGGAAAAAAAGTTTATCGATTTGAAAAAAGTTCATTCATTTTTTAAAATTTCACATAAAATCAAAAATTTCTTCAAATTTGACAAAAAAAACCTCACAAAACTTTCAAAAGATCATCGATTTTTGAAAAAAATGCTCATGCATTCGAAAAAGAAAAAAAATGTAAAGAAATTAAAAGAGAACTAACAATGAACTAAAAAACCATCACAAAAAGCTGTCCAGAAAAAAACAAAAACGAAAAAACCGAGCTGGTAGCTTCCAAAGACAGAGCTTCCCCGAACTGAAGATAGGATAAGAATAAAAACGAAGAGATTAGTCACAAGCGTGAAGAAGTCCTATTGGTTAGTGCCTTTGCCGCCGAAACGGGTGATCTTGTGTTCGAATCTTGTTGCCCGCACCTTTTTTCTAGAATTTAACAGAAGATGAAAAAAAAGTTAAATGGGCTGGCCCATGTAGCATCGGTGGGCACGAGGCGGGGTGTGCACCCGTTTGCGCCGACGCCTGTAACGGGCGCCGTATAGCCATGTTTATATATATGAACGGAATTGCTCTTTTACAGTCGAGTGTTTTTTAATTCGTCGTCATTCAAATTTGTGTCCGTCTATTGTCGTGCGGAGATTCGCGCTGGTTTTCTTTTTTCTCGCTGGCGTTGTGTTCGCTCGGGTTGGTTTTCTGTTTTCGGGTTGGTTTTTCTTTGTCTTGACCCGAAACTGCACCCGTCCCGCCACTTGGTTTTTGTCCCATTTGAATATTGGACTGGGTGTCGTCTTCCCTTTTCATTTGGGTACTATGTTTCGATAAGGCTAGGGAGCGGCGGAGGAGAGAGGCGATTCCTTATGTTAATGGCGATTCCGAGCCTTTCCGCCGTTCGATTTTGATTTGTCCTTCCTATTCTCTCCATTTCCCGGCTGCCGAGGTTCGTCCCCCTTATCTCTGGCGCCCCCCCCCCCCCCCCCGCGTATGTTTCTGCTTGTGTTGTGGTCGTGTAGTTCCATATCTAGGATGAGTTTTCATCTCCGTGGATCCGTAGTCCATCTGTTTGTTTGTTGTTCATGGATCCCCCTCCATTTTTGTGCTATAGATGGTGGAGCTATGCGGGTTCTAGGGTTTCTCCCCTGCTTGTTCACGTGGATGTATGCTTGTATATGTGGATGTAGGCTTACTGGTTGTTACATCAGTTGATTTGACTGTATTTTCTGCTAGATCCTTTGCCGTTAGATGATCTGGATGGTTTTTTTACCTGATTATGCAATGTAGTTTTTGTAGCTGTAGGTGGCTGCTCATGATTTTCCCCTGGTAGTTGAGGTGTTTCTGAATGTGTTCCAGCAATCTCTCTGAATTTGATGCTTCTATTTACTGTAGCTCAAAGTTACAGTGGATGTTACCCCCTAATTACTGTGTATCCTTGCAGATGTTGAGTGTAATTTATCGTTCAATTACATTGTAATTTGTCCTAGCAGTACTGTGTAATTTCCCCCCTAATTCTAGTGTAATCTTGATTACAGTGTATGTTCTGAGATATGCAAGATATTCAATGTATGTGCAGATTTTCAGTGTATTATGCTCTGGAATCACTGTGTAATTTGTCCTAGGATTTACACAGTAATTTAGCCCAACTACTAAGTAAACTACAATCATGTATCACAGTGTATGCACAGATTTACAGTGTATATGCTTAGATTTACAGTGTATATGTCCTAGGATATTCAGTGTATATGCCCAGATTTACAGTGTATTGTAAACCTGAATCACTGTGTAGTATTTTGTAGGACTTCACTGTAGTTTACTTAGTAAATTTAGCCCGAATACTCATGTAATTGCTGTGTAGTTTGTTCCAGAATCATTGTAGTTACCCTCCATTTTACTGTATTTTATGCAAGAATATATGATAGCTTCTCCTGCATTTTTCCCTGTTAGTTGCCCCATATCTTCACTGCAACTTGTAATGTAGAGCTTCACTGCTATCTTATGCCCCTACTAAGTTGCACCTTTTGTAGTAAGTACTGTGAAACTGCCCCCCTAATTTCTGAGTGGATAACTTGTCCTGTAGTTACGCTTAATTTCACTTAATTTTGTCACATTCTATCCTTTTGGTCACATTCCTATCCTTTTTTCTGAAGGTGCCAAAGTGTTTTGTTCATCTTATCTCATGTGTATATTGTCATGTATTTTTTACATTGCAATCCCATGTATATTTACATTGTATTTTGTCATGTAATTTTCACTCATTTGTAATCCCATGTATATTACTGTGCAGGTTGGAGTGTAATTTTCACTTGATTACAGTTTATTTCCTGTGTAGTTTGTCTTGATTTCTTACTGTAATCCGATGCATATTTACACTGTAAATTTTGTAGTGTATTTTTCACTTTAATTTAGTGGTGTAAATTTCTCTATAATTACTGCATAGATGACCCTGTTTGTAGTGTACTCTGATGCGTTATTACAGTGTACATTTACCCTTAATTACCGCGTAGTTACACTGTAACCCGATGTCTTTTTTACAGTGTAATTTTACCCATAATTACTGTGTAGTTTGTACTGTAGTTACACTACAATTCGAATCTCCATTTCTGGTGTAATTTGTACCCATAATTACTGTGTAGGTTTGCACTGTTTTTACACTGCAATCCTATGCCCTTTTACAGTGCAATTGTACCCATAATTTATGTACTTTACATTGTAATCCGATGGTGTTTTACACTGTAACCCGTTGCCCTTTTACAATGTAATTTTACCCATAATTACTTTGTACTTTGTATTTTTATAGTTACACGGTAACCTGATGCCCTTTTTATAGTATAATTTTATTCATAATTACTGTGTAGTTTGTTCTCTACAGTGTAAATTTCTCTTATAGTATTAAAGTAAATTAACACAGGTTTGCACCTCCAGTGTCTTTATAACTGAGTCCCATTTTCTCTTTTGTTTTTCAGCTACTATCTCAATGGGCAGACTACAGAAAGTCGGTTCCAACTCCCAAGGATGTTCCGCTAGTTTCTTCAGTTGAGAGTGCTGATTCTTCAAAAGATCCTTTTGTGCCTAATGATTTTGCTGATGACAATGCTATGTCTTTGGTAGTTATCTTTTTCTTCTTTTCATTTTCCTTGTGTTTTTTCTATTTTTCATTTTCTTAATTGTTGTGCTCGTTGTCTGAATTTTTCCTTTTTCAGGATTTCTCTGCTGATGATGAAGAGTTTGATAAAGCACTTCACAATTTCTATGTGAATAATGTAAGTATTTTTTCTGATCTAATTTTATTTTTTCATGATTATATTTTTCTGATTATTTTATTCTTTTTATATGTTGGTTTGATGTTTATGTATTCTTTTTGTACAGAATGTCAAGTACCTCAAGAGGAAATTATCATCTGTTAGTAGAAGGAATGTTGTAAGTCTCTTTTCTCTTCTTGTGTTTCTATTTCCCATCTCTTCTTATCTTTTGATTGCTTGTCTGATGTTTCTTTCTGTTGGGGATTCCCCTTTGTATCTTTAGTTTATTAATGAACTTCTTATTACTTTTTCACTGGAAACTACAAGTTACATACAGGAGAATTACAGTGTATAAATTGTATTTTTCACTGGAAATTACAAGTTAGTTATTGTAGATTTACAGTGTATAAATTGTATTTTTCACTGGAAATTACAAGTAACTTACAGTAGATTTACACTGGAAACAAGTAAAACATGTACTTACACTGGAAATTACAAGTTACTTACAGTAGTATTTTACACTGGAAATTACCAACTACTTACACTGTAATTTTACTAACATTTTGGGCTTTACACTGGATTTACACTTAATTTTGCATTGGGATTTTACACTGTAATTACTGTAAGTTTTTTCTAAAACTTACACTGTTTTTTTACATGCTAATGTCACTTTAAATGATCACACAAAAAGCATGTGATTCACACTGGAAATTCCTAATTGATGTATTCCCATGTTTGTTTTGGCTGAAAGTATTTTGTTGACAATGTCTCCATGTAGTTGTTGTATTTCCATGTTTATTTTGACTGTAAGCATTTTGACTGGAAATTCCCACTGCGATTGCACTGTATTTTCCATTGGAACTACAAGTTTTCAATGTTTTTTCCTTGATGATGTGTATGTAATTGATCACAAAAATTATGTAATTTCCCAGAATTACAACTGATGTTGATCTATTTTTTGCAGACAAAGAAAATTGCTCCTGATTTGTTCATGTGAGTGGTGGAGAGAGAAGATAGTGAGAAGTTGGGATTGTTGTTGACCTGTGGATCGTGATGCTAATTTCCCTATGATGTTCTTCTTTGTTGCTGCTCATCAGGTTCAAAATCTTCCTCTCCCCCATTGCACATGGTCGTCTCCATGTTCTCCCTTCTTCTTTTTCTCCCCCCTTCTGATTTCGTGTTTGTGGTGTTAGGTGAGATCTGTCGACTGATTTGTGGGAGGGGGTTGCCCCTTCTCGTGCCTTGCAAGATGGTCACAAGCTGTGGTCCTTGAGATCAAGAGGGTTTGTTCCCTGATTTTTCTGGAGTGGTTATGTATCCAGGGTACCGGGTTAGATGTTTTGCTTGACCCGTTTTGACGTCCTTTTTGTGTTGTCGATTGTTTTCGTGGTCGTACAAGTGTCGGCTGTTGATTTGTCTAGTTTTTTGAATGCTGCTGAATTAAAAAACAGTCAAATGTCAAATAGACAGTCAACTATATAAAACCAGTTTTTAGCTGATGTTTAGCTAAATCGGTTTTACTAGTCAGCTTATGAATAACCCGTTTGTAGGAAAATTTGTTTGGCTTGCTCCTGGCTCCCCCCATGACCTTCTCGCTGATAAAAAGAGCTCCTCCCGTGACCTCTTCTCTCACACATTCTCACTTCCCCAGATTGGTTATTTGAGACGATTCACAAGCTCCGGCATTTGATTATTTCTCCATTCTTCGTCCTTGTTCGCTTGATGCCATTGGTGGCCTTCCCTCAGGCCGGCCTGGACGACTCCGGGTGCAGAAGCCTAGAGGCGACTCCCCTGTTCGTCTACCTTGCCGCTCCTACCACCCTCGTCGGCGTTGGGTTCCATGGATAGAGAATGCACTGCACGCTGTGCCGTCGAAGTACTCTACTGTCTCGACGTCGTGCATCTCATGTATCCCATGCATGTCGAGAGAGTCCATGGATGTGAGGTCGTCCCAGACCAGAATAAGCATGCACACTTCCCCTTGTGCTTCAGGAGCTCGCAGAGGGTGGCGTACGTCACCGTCGGGGCATAGCCGGCCGTTGTCCCAGGAGGCATAGGTCGCTGATGGCGTTGTCACGTCCTTCGGGCACCGTCCCTGCTGGTAACTCTGGCATCCCACGAGCGGGATCCCCGGCATAAACGCAACGACAACCATGTCGTGGCCAGAGGACGAGCTCTAGGAGTCGCCGGCGAGCGGGGTCCTGGGCTGTGTATGAACGCAGCAACAACAATGCCGTGGCTGGAGGACAAGCACGTGGAACGGCGGCCATGTCGTTGCTAGAGGACGAGCGGGATGACCATTCGTACCAGGCAGCGGCACACCGACACGGCGGCGGACGAGCGCGTGGACAACAATTAGTTGCGATGGAGTATATGCAAAAGAAGTTTTTACAAAAACGACTAATAGTCGTTTTTCCACAAACGCATAATTTCAGCTTTACGGAAACCAAGTTCTCCATATCCACAGATTTGTTAGAGTAGCCAAACGTGGTTTTATTCTGTTACGCTAGTTTCCTGGTTTATAGAGAATAGGTTCTGTACATTCCACCTATCCAAACAACCCCTTGATGTGACAGCCCCACCGCGTCTCCGCCACACCACTAAACGGACGGGCTCAACATTGTAGCTCCCAGTTTTGAATGGTTCTATGAACCGGTTTTAGAGTCATCAGTGTGATTTTTGTCTTTTTCTATATGTGTTTTTATTGGTTTATTAGTTTTTTAAAATTCATGTCGTCTTTTTCAATACATGTTGTAATTTTTCGTATATATGTTTAACCTTTTCCGATGCACGTTGAACTTTTTCTAAATACATGATGGAACAATTTCAACTACAGGTTTGAACATTCTCTCCGAACAAATGTTAAAACATTTCAAATACAAGTTACACAATTTTTGAATGGTATGAAACATTTATTTATGCAAAAAATTACCTTATATTCACATTTTTAAAAATGTCTCAAACATATTGTTAGAACATGTGAACATTTGCCTAAATGTCATGTGCATTTTTTGAATTGAACAAAACATTTCTTTTAACTTGCGTGAACCATTTTTTACATGGCTTAAATTTTTTAAAATGTCACGAAGATGTTTCCAAAACACGTGAACTTTTGTGGACATATTTTAATTGTATGAAACATTATAAAAATACACAATCACTTTTTTACATTATATAAATATTTTGTATAAATATCATCAACATTTTTTGAAATGCATGCAAACCGAAGTAAATTTCACAAACATTGTTTTGGTTGGTACGAAAAGTTGCGTGAACAAATTCTTTATACTACGTTAATATGTGTGTTGAATGTTAAAATTTAGATACATTATTCTTTTAAGTACATGTATTTAATATATATAAAAAAGAAAGAAAATGAACAACAGCCAGCGTACGCCCCTACGTGCCTATGTGCATAGTCTGTGACTGTCGTATGTGTGCGCACTGGCGGAGCTTAGACAAGGTTGAATGGGCCATGGCATGCCCAGCTTTGAAGTACATAGGGACGATAATTTACACCAGGCTAAACAACGACGCACGTACACACGAACGCACGACGCAACCTAACCACGCTTCCGCTGCACGACGCGGCCCTGCCCAACAAATCCCTACATGCATGCAGCTCCACTCTAACTAACTAACGGCCACCTAACTAGCTAGCTAATACTGCATGCACTCAACTAACTACGGCCGTGAGCACGCACACACACTTTTTTTTGAAGGGTAAACGCTCCACTTTATTCAAATATTAAGGTTCGGGATTTCATCCGCAATTACATCTAGAATAGAGTCTGGAGGAATCGTAAACCACACATTACATATTTCATCCCCTACCCCCACACATGCTAGCTTATGTGCAGCATTATTCACCGAGCGTTGCACCCATGTTACCTTTGCATTTTCAAAAGACCTGACCATTTCCTTCACCTCCCCAATCCAAGGCCCAACCGCGCTCAGGTTTCTGGTTGGTTGATTGATCATCTTCACCACCGTCTGACAGTCCAACCCAAGGTGTAACTTACTGACATTACAATCTCTAGCCACTTGCAACGCTCTGTTACATGGAAGGATTTCAACAGCTTCCGGATCAGCAACATGAGGGAAATAATGGCAGGCTCCGGCTATGAACGCCCCATTCTGATCCTGTAAAATAACTCCCCCCTCCTTTTTCCCCAAACTTTGACACGGCTCCATCCGCATTGATCTTCACCCAGCCCACCTCCGGAGGTTCCCACCTTTGATGAACGATTGTTTTTGGGGGTCTAGGTGCTGCAGCATGTACTTCCCTCCATTCCTTCACATGCATCATCACAGTCCTCATTATTTCATGTGGGGCTGCAATCCATTTCCCATCTCTAGCCTCATTCCTTGCCAACCACAGCCCATACTGCTTGGATAAACAGCTCCCTCTCCTCTTCTGCAGCACCTGCGAACCATCCTAACAGCCAGTTCGACAGCTCACTCTGGGATCTAGTTATCTCTGGTTGGTTAGCCACCATAGCTCCTGTTTCCGAGCGCAACAGCTGCCAAAAAAAGTGCTGAGTGTGGGCACGTCCAGAATCGATGCAGTATCGTCTCCTCCCGCCCGCACGCCACACAAAACACCCCTGGGTTAATTCTTCGTTGATGGAGTTCCGAGCCAACAGCCAGTCCATTCCTCACCATTCTCCACACATGCACTTTAGCTTTACCCGGTGCCGAGGTGTCCCACAGCGCCATGAAACCTTTGTGTTTATTGGTAGACGCCGAGGGTTCCGGCCATCCGAACCTCGTCTTATTCATGGACATGCTCAAGTGATAAGCTGACCTCACCGTGAACACATGATAACCCACAAATATAGGGGATCAATTGTAGCCTCTTTTGATAAGTAAGAGTGTCGAACCCAACAAGGAGCTAAAGGTAGAACAAATATTCCCTCAAGTTCTATCGACCACCGATACAACTCTATGCACGCTTAACGTTCGCTTTACCTAGAACAAGTATGAAACTAGAAGTACGTTGTAGGTGTTGTTGGAGAGGTTTGCAAGATAATAAAGAGTGCGTAAATAAATGTAGGGCTGTTTAGATGAGGACACAACTAAGTTAGTTTTAGTAGAGAGCTTGTTGTCACACAAGAAAGTTATTTGTCTCTAGGACATCAATAACTAGACCGGTAATCATTATTGCAATTTTATTTGAGGGAGAGGCATAAGCTAACACACTTTCTCTTCTTGGATCATATGCACTTATGATTGGAACTCTAGCAAGCATCCGCAACTACTAAAGATCATTAAGGAAAAACCCAACCATAGCATTAAAGTATCAAGTCCTCTTTATTCCCATACACAAACAATCTACTTACTCGGGTCTGTGCTTCTATCACTCACGCCACACATCATAAGCAAATCATGAACATATTGCAAACCCTACAGCGGGGATCCCTCATGCTTGCGCGACACGGAGAGCACCATAGGACAGCACCAATAATAAAACATGCAACTCAAACCAATCACAATCACTAATTAACCCATAGGACAAAACGGATCTACTCAGACATCATAGGATAGCCATACATCGTTGGGAAATAATATATAGCGTTGAGCACCATGTTTAAGTAGAGATCACAGCGGTAAAAGAGGGGTTACACCGCTGCATAGAGGGAGAAGAGTTGGTGATGACGGCGGTGAAGTTGTTGGTGTAGACCGTTGTCGCGATGATGGCCCCGACGGCGTTCCGGCGCCACCGGGAGAGAGGGGGAGAGAGCCCCCTTATTCCTCCTCTTCCTTGACCTTCTCCCTAGATGGGAGAAGGGTTTCCCCTCTGGTCCTTGGTCTCCATGGCATGGGAGGGGCGAGAGCCCCTCCGAGATTGGATCTGTCTCTCTGTCTCTCTCTATTTCTGCGCTCCCAGATCTGGCCTTTCACTGTTTCTTATATTCCCGGAGATCCGTAACTGTGATTGGATTGAAATTTGAACACGATTTTTATCCGGATATTAGCTTTCTTGCGGCGAAAGAAGGGCAACAACTACCTTACGGGGTGTCCACGAGGGTCAGGGGCGCGCCGCTGCCTCGTGGGCCCCTCGAGCATCGTCTCGTGTTGATTCACTTCCCAAAATTCACATATATTCCAAAAAAATTATCCGTCAGTTTTTATCCCATTGGGACTCCGTTTGATATGGATTTTCTGTGAAAAAAAAACATGCAACAAACAGGAACTGGCACTGGGCACTGGATCAATATGTTAGTCCCAAAAATAGTATAAAAAGTTGCCAAAAGTATATGAAAGTTGTATAATATTGGCATGGAACAATAAAAAAATTGTAGATACGACGGAGACGTATCAACATTCCCAAGCTTAATTCATGCTCGTCCTCGAGTAGGTAAATGATAAAAAAGATAATTTTTGATGTGGAATGCTACCTAGCAAAATCTTGATCATGTAATCTAATCATGGCATGGATATTAAGACACGAGTGATTCAAAGCAATAGTCTGTCATTTGACATTAAGACAGTAACACTTCAAGCATACTAATAAAGCAATCATGTCTTTTCAAAATAACAAGGCCAAAGAAAGTTATCCCTACAAAATCATATAGTATGGCTATGCTCCATCGTCACCACACAAAATATTAAAATCATGCACAACCCCGATGACAAGCCAAGCAATTGTTTCATACTTTTGACATTCTCAAACCTTTTCAACTTTCACGCAATACATGAGCGTGAGCCATGGACATAGCACTATAGGTGGAATAGAATATGATGATGGAGGTTGTGTGGAAAAGATAAAAAGGAGAAAGTCTCACATCGACGCGGCTAATCAACGGGCTATGAAGATGCCCATCAATTGATGTCAATGTGAGGAGTAGGGATTGCCATGCAATGGATGCACTACGAGCTATAAGTGTATGAAAGCTCAAACTGGAAACTAAGTGGGTGTGCATCCAACTTGCTTGCTCATGAAGACCTCGGGCATTTGAGGAAGCCCATCATCGGAATATACAAGCCAAGTTCTAAAATGAAAATTCCCACTAGTATATGAAAGTGATAACTCAAGAGACTCTCTATATGAAGAACATGGTGCTACTCTGAAGCACAAGTGTGGTAAAAGGATAGTAACATTGTCCCTTCTCTCTTTTCTCTCATTATTTTATTTTTTCTCATTTTTTCTTTTTTTTCTCTTTTTTGTAGGCTTCTTTGGCCTCTCTCTCTCTTTTTGGGGGGCTTCTTTGGCCACTTTTATTTTTATAACCTCACATGGGACAATGTTCTAATAATGATGATCATCACACTTTTATTTACTTACAACTCAATATTACAACTCGATACTAGAACAAAATATGACTCTATGTGAATGCCTCCGGTGGTGTACCGAGATGTGCAATGATCTAGCGTAGCAAAGACATCAAAAAGCGGACATGCCATGAAAACATCATGCTAGCTATCTTACGATCATGCAAAGCAATATGGCAATAAATGCTCAAGTCATGTATATGATGATGATGGAAGTTACGTGGCAATATATCTTGGAATGGCTATGGAAATGCCATAATAGGTAGGTATGGTGGCTATTTTGAGGAAGATATAAGGAGGCTGATGTGTGATAGAGCGTATCGTATCATGGGGTTTGGATGCACTGGCGAAGTTTGCACCCACTCTCGAGGTGAGAAAGGGAAATGCACGGTACTGAAGAGGCTAGCAATGATGGAAGGGTGAGAGTGCGTATAATCCATGAACTCAACATTAGTCACAAAGAACTCACATACTTATTGCCAAAATCTATTAGTCATCAAAACAAAGTACTACGCGCATACTCCTAGGGGATAGATTGGTAGGAAAAGACCATCGCTCGTCCCCGACCGCCACTCATAAGGAAGACAATCAATAAATACCTCATGCTCCGACTTCATCACATAACGGTTCACCATACGTGCATGCTACGGGAATCACAAACTTCAACACGAGTATTTCTACACTCCACAACTACCCACTAGCATGACTCTAATATCACCATCTTTATATCGCAAAACTATTGCAAGGAGTCAAACATATCATATTCAGTGATCTACAAGTTTTATGTAGGATTTTATGACTAACCATGTGAATGACCAGTTCCTGTCATCTCTCTAAATAGATATAAGTGAAGCAAGAGAGTTTAATCCTTTCTATAAAAGATATGCCCATGCTCTAACAAATATAAGTGAAGCAAAAGAGCATTCTACAAATGGCGGTTTTCTATGTGAAGAGAAACAGGCAATCCAAACTTCAAAAGATATAAGTGAAGCACATGAAGCATTCTATAAAGCCATACTCAAAAGATATAAGTGAAGTGCAATGATCATTCTATAAATCAACCAAGGACTATCTCATACCAGCATGGTGCATCAAAGAAAAGTGAAAACTAAATGCAAAAGACGCTCCAAGATTTACGCATATCATGTGACGAATAAAAATATAGCTCCGAGTAAAATTACCGATGATTGTTAGAATAAAGAGGGGATGCCTTCTGGGGCATCCCCAAGCTTGGTTGCTTGGGAGTCCTTGAATATTTCTTTGGGGTTCCTCGGGCATCCCCAAGCTTATGCTCTTGCCACTCTTTATTCCTTCATCCATCGTGATCTCTCCCAAAACTTGAAAACTTCAATCACACAAAACTTAACAGAAAGTTCGGTAATATCCGTTAGTATAATAAAGCAAATCACTACTCTAAGTACTGTTGCAAACTAATTCATATTTTGTTTTTGCATTGTAGCTACTGTAATATAACTTTTCCATGGCTTAATCCACTAATAGAAATTGATAGTTTCATCAAAAGAAGCAAACTATGCATCAAAAACATAATCTGTCTTAAACAGGATAGTCTGTTGTAATCGGAACATTCACCATACTTCTGGTACTCTAAAAATTCTTAAAAATAGGACAAATAAACAATTTGTATAGAAAGACAGTGCAAAAAGTTTCAGAACTGTTTGACGTTCCAGTAAAAATGTAAAATCGCGCACTACAGCCAAAGTTTCTGTTCTGCACCGCACAAACCAACAAGCAATGTAAACATCTTAAAGGCAAATCTTGGCACATTATTTTTATAATACAACGGAATTGTACAAGGGTATGATTATTTTTGTTGAAAAGTTTTTGTAATCAAGATTCCCAAAGTTTCTGTGAGCATGAACAAAGTTCAAGGAGCTCCCCCACTTCAACAATGCTTGTCTCTCTCACTTCCACTTTCCTTTTTGAAAAGTTTTGGGTTCCCCACTTTATTTTTTTGTTTTTAAACTATATAAAAGCACTCAACAGAAATAAATGGCTCTCTAAAACTTCCTGGTTGTCTCCCTGGCAGCACTTTCTTTAAAGCCATTAAGCTAGGCATAAGGTACTCAAGTAATGAATCCACCCGGATCCCAAGGTATATCAAAGCCAATTTTAATTAACAATGATTTGTGATTTAGTAGTGAGCACAAAGCAACATATATATCATGTAATGACGAAGTCTAACTCTCTTCCTATGCATCGGCATGTCATAAAAGAACAATTCATGCACACATAGTAAAGGCCAATGCATATTATAAATAGTTTCTTGCAATTTTATCATATTGAAAACATGGAGAGGCGCAGATGTAGTTCCTCTCTCATAATAATTGCAAGTAGGAGCAAAAAGCACATGCATATTATATCTATCAAAATCATCATGTGTAGTAGTGAAACGCAACCCATCAATATAATCCTTAATAAGGGCAAAGTTCTCCGATATAGTGTAGTCGGGAGAATTCAAATAGATAATAGGACTATCATGCATGGGTGCAATAGCAACAATTTCATGTTTAACATAAGGAACTATAGCCAGTTCATCTCCATAAGCATAATTCATATTGGCATCTTGGCCACAAGCATAACAAGCATCATCAAAAAGGGATATTTCAAAAGAATCAACGGGATCATAACAATCATCATAGCAATCATCCTTCGGTAAGCACGAAGGGAAATTAAACAATGTATGAGTTGAAGAGTTACTCTCATTAGAAGGTGGGCACGGGTAGCTAATCCACTCTTCCTCCTTTTGTTCTTCGCTCTCCTCATCATCTTTTTATCCAATGAGCTCACAGTTTCATCAATTTCTTCTTCCATAGACTCCTGCAAAATATTAGTCTCTTCTCGGACAGTGGGGACTTTCTCAATAAATTCATCAATATCATAATTGTATTTATAATTCTCATAGCAATATTTAAAGATAGCTAAAGTTTTAGGTCTATAAACTGAATCATCAAAATCTTCAAACTCTTTAAACAAAGATTCAATTTCATAAGCACCCATAAAAGCAACGAATTCTTCTATTTGTTCCACGTCATAATAATCATATATACCATTAGCATAAGAAGCCATGGTTTCATCACCATTAAATTCACATGAAAAGGGAAGGTGTGGAGCCTTCATCCTAGAGCAACAAGTATAATCATATCTCAAGCATAGTTGCCGAGCATACCAATGCAACATATAAATTTGATCCCATAATAGTTTCCCTTTTTGAGTCAAGCGATAATCCCTAAAGTATTGACATTGATCCAATGTTACTCTCATTATAAAGTTGAATGGGGTTTTCTCAGGATTGTCAAAGTAGTACATAATATCTTTCACATAATGAGCATTGAGGGTTTTAGGAGGTTCGCCATCTCCATGAGTAGCAAGTAAACCTATTTTTTTTGGGTATTTTGTGTTCCATATCCATAACTAAAGATAGAGAACAACTTAGAACAACAAATAAAAATTACTTAGTGATAAAGCAAATAAGCACACACGAGAATATTCACCTCACGTTATAACTCCTCGGCAAAAGTGCCAGAAAAAGGTCTTGATAACCCAGAAGTATAGGGGATCAATTGTAGACTCTTTCGATAAGTAAGAGTGTCGAACCCAATGAGGAGCTAAAGGTAGAACAAATATTCCCTCAAGTTCTATCGACCACCGATACAACTCTACACACGCTTAACGTTCGCTTTACCTAGAACAAGTATGAAAGTAGAAGTACTTTGTAGGTGTTGTTGGATAGGTTTGCAAGATAATAAAGAGCGCGTAAATAAAAAGTAGGGGTTGTTTAGATGAAGACACAACTAAGTTAGTTTTAGTAGAGAGCTTGTTGTCACACAAGAAAGTTATTTGTCCCTAGGCAATCGATAACTAGACCGGTAATCATTATTGCAATTTTATTTGAGGGAGAGGCATAAGCTAACACACTTTCTCTTCTTGGATCATATGAACTTATGATTGGAACTCTAGCAAGCATCCGCAACTACTAAAGATCATTAAGGTAAAACCCAATCATAGCATTAAAGTATCATGTCCTCTTTATTCCCATACGCAAACAACCTACTTACTCGGGTCTGTGCTTCTATCACTCACGCCACCCACCATAAGCAAATCATGAACATATTGAGAACCCTATAGCGGGGATCCCTCACCCTTGCGCGACACGGAGAGCACCATAGGACAGCACCAATAAAAAAACATGCAACTCAAACCAATGACGATCATCAATTAACCCATAGGACAAAATGGATCTACTCAAACATCATAGGATAGCCATACATCATTGGGAAATAATATATAGCGTTGAGCACCATGTTTAACTAGAGATTACACCGGGGAAAAGAGGGGTTACACCGCTGCATAGCGGGGAAAGAGTTGGTGATGACGGTGGTGAAGTTGTTGGTGTAGATCGTTGTTGCGATGATGGCTCCGGCGGCGTTCCGGCGCCACCGGGAGAGAGGGGGAGAGAGCCCCCTTCTTCTTCTTCTTCTTCTTCCTTGACCTTCTCCCTAGATGGGAGAAGGGTTTCCCCTCTGGTCCATGGTCTCCATGGCATGGGAGGGGCGAGAGCCCCTCCGAGATTGGATCTGTCTCTCTGTCTCTCTTTGTTTCTGCGCTCCCAGATCTGGCCTTTCACCGTTTCTTATATTCCCGGAGATCCGTAACTCTGATTGGATTGAAATTTGAACACGATTTTTATCTGGATATTAGCTTTCTTGCCGGAAAAGAAGGGCAACAACCGCCTTACGGGGTGTCCACGAGGGTCAGGGACGCGCCCCCTGCCTCGTGGGCCCCTCGAGCATCGTATCGCGTTGATTTTACTTCCCAAAATTCACATATATTCCAAAAAAATCTCCGTTAGTTTTTATCCCATTTGGACTCCGTTTGATATGGATTTTCTGCGAAACAAAAAACATGCAACAAACAGGAACTGGCACTGGGCACTGGATCGATATGTTAGTCCCAAAAATAGTATAAATAGTTGCCAAAAGTATATGAAAGTTGTATAATATTGGCATGGAACCATAAAAAATTATAGATACGACGGAGACGTATCAACACACCATTTTTAGTGAAGTTCCACGCCAAGAAGTCCTCAGAATTTGGCCCTCCCACAACAATCCTCTTTATATCCTCTGCATCATCCTGCGTGAACATTGCATCAACCCGAGCAGCATCCCAGTCCGTTCCATTTGGCAGAAGGAGATATCTGACTTTCGTTATGCCCCATACAAATTCCTGGCCGAGTGGCTTCATGCTTCCTTCTCTCGAGATCCAATTTTCATGGTGATTATTCACCTTTGATCCATCTCCTATGCGCCACACCAGTCCTTCCCTCAGAAGGTCTCTGCCATGAAGAATACTGTGGAAGTAAATGAACCCGCTGATGGACAAGTGGCAGAAAGGATTGAGTCCTCCTGAAAATATCGTGCTCTTAGCACTCGAGCACATAGAGATCCAGGGACTTGAAGGATTCTCCAAGCTTGTTTTGCTAGGAGAGCTTGGTTAAACGCCTCAGGGTCATGGAAGCCGAGCCCTCATCTTTTTTGGCAGCACACATCTTCTCCCAAACGATCTAGGGCACCTTGCATTCACCATTAATTGCACCCCACCAGAATTTAGATGAGATTGAAGTCAGATTCCGGCACATCTTCTTTGTGAGGTGAAAACAACTCATGGTAAACGTAGGTGTTTCTTGGAGACCCGATTTTATGAGAACCTCTCTTGCCTTCTTGGATAGCCCTTGTCCTTTCCATCTGCTATCCTTTCCCTTCGAACACTCCGTCACATATTTGAACGTACCGTATTTTGACCTCCCAACCAGTGTTGGTAAGCCTAGGTATCTCTCGCTTAGAGCCTCCTCTATCCCAATAGCTTGTTTTAACTCGTTCTTTGTCCCATCCAGACAGCCTTACCAAAGAAAATGGTCAATTTCTGAAGGTTTACACGTTGTCCTGATGCCTCCTCATATCTCTATAAAATATCCTTTAGGGTCTCCATATTCAGCCTTGTGCCCTCCAAGAACACGATACTATCGTCTACAAATAGAAGGTGGGTCACATGGGGGCCAGTGCTCCCGAACTTTACCCCCTTAAAGCTACCCTCCTGTTGGTCCTTCTTTAAAAGAGCAGAGGAGCCCTCCACACAAAAAGAAAGAGATATGGGGAGAGGGGATCGCCCTGCCGAAGGCCTCATGAAGGTACAAATCTCCTCGATAGACCTCCATTCAAACTTACTGGAAAAGTTGCAGAAGTAACACATCTCATAATCATAGCGATCCACTCTGGAGCAAACCCGTACCTAGCAAGCATCTGTTCAAGAAATATCCACTCCACTCTATCATATGCCTTCATCATATCCAACTTTACCGCACAAAAAGCTTTCCTCATTTTTCTGGTTCGTAATGCATGAACGTACTCATACGCCACAAGAACATTGTCAATGATTAATCTCCCTGGCACAAACACACTTTGCTCCTCAGATATCAGAACTGGCAGAATTCCTTTGAGTCGATTAGCCAACACCTTTGTTGCTATCTTATACAGCACATTACAGAGGCTAATAGGACGAAATTGCGTCAGTAGCTCCGGTGAGTTAACCTTCGGGATTATAACAATAATTGTGTCATTAAAATTTGCCGCTGTCGTCTCTCGCTGAAGAAAACTCCGCACTTCCCTACAAACATCCTCGCGTGACAGAGGCTAGTGCCTCTGGTAGAACAACGCTGGGAGTCCAACCGGTCCTGGCACTTTTGTTGGAACCATCTGGAACAATTCCACCTCTATTTCTTCGTCTGTGATCGCCGCGGTAAGACTTGCGTTCATGTTTTCAGTCACCGAGGCCTCCATGCTGAAGAAGCTCTTGCGCCCCTGCCTATCCTTCCAAGGAGAACAGATTCTCATAGAAACCCACAGCCAAATCCCTGATCTCTTCGTTCACCATTCAGTGAGTCCCGTCCTGGTGTTGGAGAGCTCTAACCGTGTTCTTCCTCTTACGATGTGATGCTCTATTTTGTAAGTATTTTGTGTTTTGGTCGCCTTCTTGCAACCAATCGACTCTGGAACTCTATCTATAGAACACTTCCCCTCTCTCATTATATCTCACGCAGTTGCTCCTCTATCTCCCTAATTTCTTGTTGGTAGCCACTATGTACAGCTCGCTCTTTCGCCTCTGTCAGCTGTGTTTTCAGTCTCGCGATCTGCCTCCGAATAGAACCAAATACTTCCAGCGCCCATCTCCTCATGCTGCAAGTAGTGGCTCCCAATCTTTGGCAGACTCCGGCCAGGCTGTTATCGCCCGTGGCTGACGCCCCCCACGCTTCCTTCACAATCTCATCATACTTATCATGCCTCGTCCATGCCTCCTCAAACCAGAATGGTCTCTCACCTCTATGATCTGAGCCTGGAGCCATCTCCAAAGCCTGGACCAGTAAAGCTTGATGATCCGATTCTTCAGTCATAATGTTTTCCATCGAGGTCTCTGCTACGTCTTGAGCTTGCGTTGGTTTTCCCAGAAGAGGAAGGGATGATGCAGAAGAGTAGCGTAAGTATTTCCCTCAGTTTTTGAGAACCAAGGTATCAATCCAGTAGGAGGCCACGCTCAAGTCCCTCGTACCTGCACAAAACGATAGCTACTCGCAACCAACGTGATTAGGGGTTGTCAATCCCTTCACGGTCACTTACGAGAGTGAGATCTGATAGATATAATATTTTTGATATTTTGATATAAAGATGCAAAGTAAAAAGTAAAGGCAAAGTAAAAAAGCAAGGCAAGATTAAAGTGATGGAGATTGATATAATGAGAATAGACCCGGGGCCATAGGTTTCACTAGAGGCTTCTCTCAAGAGCATAAGTATTCTACGGTTGGTGAACAAATTACTGTTGAGAAATTGACAAAATTGAGCATAGTTATGAGAATATCTAGGCATGATCATGCATATAGGCATCACGTCCGTGACAAGTAGACCGAAATGATTCTGCATCTACTACTATTACTCCACTCATCGACCGCTATCCAGCATGCATCTAGAGTATTAAGTTAAGAACAGAGTAACGCCTTAAGCAAGATGACATGATGTAGGGAGATAAATTCATGCAATATGAAATAAACCCCATCTTGTTATCCTCGATGGCAACGATGCAATACGTGCCTTGCTGCCCCTTCTGTCACTGGGAAAGCACACCACAAGATCGAACCCAAAGCTAAGCACTTCTCCCCTGGCAAGAACTACCAATCTAGTTGGCCAAACCAAACGGATAATTCGAAGAGACTTGCAAAGATAACCAATCATACATAAAAGAATTCAGAGAAGATTCAAATATTATTCATAGATAGTGTTGATCAGAAACCCACAATTCATCGGTCTCAACAAACACACTGCAAAAAGAAGATTACATCGAATAGATCTCCACAAGAGAGGGGGAGAACTTTGTATTGAGATTCAAAGAGAGAGAAGAAGCCATCTAGCTACTAACTATGGACCCGCAGGTCTGAGGTAAACTACTCACACTTCATCGGAGGGGCTATGATGATGTAGAAGCCCTCCGCGATGATGGCCCTCTTCCGGCGGAGCTCCGGAACAGGCCCTAAGATGGGATCTCGTGGATATAGAAAGTTGCGGCGGTGGAATTAGGTTTTTTGCTCATGTTCTGATCGTTTGGGGGTACGTAGGTATATATAGGAGGAAGGAGTACGTCGGTGGAGCACCGATGGGCCCATGAGGTAGGGGGGCGCGCCCTAGGGGGGGGGCGCCCCCACCCTCGTGACCTCCTCTTTGGCACCCTAGAGTAGGGTCCAAGTCTCCTGGATCACGTTCGGTGAGAAAATCACGTTCCCGAAGATTTTATTCCGTTTGGACTCCGTTTGATATTCTGTTTCTTCGAAACACTAAAATAGGCAAAAACAACAATTCTGGGCTGGGCCTCCGGTTAATAGGTTAGTCCCAAAAATAATATAAAAGTGGAAAATAAAGCCCAATATAGTCCAAAACAGTAGATAATATAGCATGGAGCAATCAAAAATTATAGATACGTTGGAGACGTATCAGACATCCCCAAGCTTAATTCCTGCTCGTCCTCGAGTAGGTAAATGATAAAAAGAGAATTTTTGATGCAGAGTGCTACTTGGCATAATTTCAATGCAAATCTTCTTAATTGTGGTATGAATATTCAGATTAGAAAGATTCAAGACAAAGGTTTATATTGACATAAAAAATAATAATACTTCAAGCATACTAACAAAGCAATTATGTCTTCTCAAAATAACATGGCCAAAGAGAGTTATCGCTACAAAATCATATAGTCTGGCTATGCTCCATCTTCACCACACAAAGTATTTAAATCATGCACAACCCCGATGACAAGCCAAGCAATTGTTTCATACTCTAACTTTTTCAAAACTTTTTCAATCTTCACGCAATACATGAGCGTGAGCCATGGATATAGCACTATAGGTGGAATAGAATGGTGGTTGTGGAGAAGAAAAAAAGGAGAAGATAGTCTCACATCAACTAGGCATATCAGCGGGCTATGGAGATGCCCATCAATAGATATCAATGTGAGTGAGTAGGGATTGCCATGCAATGGATGCACTAGAGCTATAAATGTATGAAAGCTCAAAAAGAAACTAAGTGGGTGTGCATCCAACTTGCTTGCTCACGAAGACCTAGGGCAATTTGAGGAAGCCCATCATTGGAATATACAAGACAAGTTCTATAATGTAAAATTCCCACTAGTATATGAAAGTGACAACATATGAGACTCTCTATATGAAGAACATGGTGCTACTTTGAAGCACAATATATGAGACTCGCTATATCATGGTGCTACTTTGAAGCACAAGTGTGGAAAAAGGATAGTAGCATTGCCCCTTTTTATTTATTTTCTTTTTGTGGGGCCTTCTTTTTTTTCTTTGGCATTTCTCTTTTTTTGGGACAATGCTCTACTGAATGATGATCATCACACTTCTATTTATTTACAACTAAATGATTACAACTCGATACTAAAACAAAGTATGACTCTATATGGATGCATCCGGCGGTGTACCGGGATATGCAATGAATCAAGAGTGACAAGTATGAAAAAATTATGAACAGTGGCTTTGACACAAATACTATGTCAGCTACATGATCATGCTAAGAAATATGACAGTGATGAATGTGTCATGATGAACTAGATGGTGGAAAGTTGCATGGCAATATATCTCGGAATGGCTATGGAAATGCCATAATAGGTAGATACCAGCGAAAGGTGGCTGTTTTGAGGAAGGTATATGGTAGGCGTATGATACCGGCGAAAGGTGCGCGGTATTAGAGAGGCTAGCAAAGGTGGAAGGGTGAGAGTGCGTATGATCCATGGACTCAACATTAGTCATAAAGAACTCATATACTTATTGCAAAAATCTAGAATTTATCAAAGCAAAGTACTACACGCATGCTCCTAGGGGGATAGATTGGTAGGAAAAGACCATCGCTCGTCCCCGACCGCCACTCATAAGGAAGACAATAAATAAATAAATCATGCTCCGACTTCATCACATAACGGTTCACCATACGTGCATGCTACGGGAATCACAAGCTTCAACACAAGTATTCTTTAAATTCACAACTACTCAACTAGCATGACTTTAATATTATCACCTCCATATCTCAAAACAATTATCATGCTTCAATCTTTTGTTAGTATTCAACACACTCAAAAGAAAGTTTCACAAATCTTGAATACCAAGCATATTATTATTAAGCAAGTTACCATGCTATTAAGACTCTCAAAATAATTTAAGTGAAGCATGAGAGATCAATAGTTTTTTAAAACAAATCCACCACCGTGCTCTAAAAGATCTAAGTGAAGCACATAGAGCAAAATTATAACGCACAAAAGATATAAGTGAAGCACATAGAGCAAAACTACTTAGCTCAAAAGATATAAGTGAAGCATATAGAGCAAAACTACTTAGCTCAAAAGATATAAGTGAAGCACATAGAGCAAAACTACTTAGCTCAAAAGATATATGTGAATCACATAGAGTATTCTATCAAATTTTAATTCATGTATGGCTCTCTCAAAAGGTGTGTACAACAAGTATGATTGTGGCATACTAACAAACAAAGACACAAATAATACAAGATGCTCCAAGAAAAACACATATCATGTTGGTGAATAAAAATATAGCTCCAAGTAAATTACCGATGGAAGTGGACGAAAGAGGGGATGCCTTCCGGGGCATCCCCAAGCTTTAACTTTTTGGTGTCCTTGGATTATCTTGGGGGTGCCATGGGCATCCCCAAGCTTAGGCTCTTGCCACTCCTTGCTCCATAATCCATCACAAGAATTCACCCAAAACTTGAAAACTTCACAACACAAAACTTAAAGAAGAAAACTCGTGAGCTTCGTTAGCGAAAGAAAACAAAAGACCACTTCAAGGTACTGTAATGAACTCATTCTTTATTTATATTGGCGTTAAACCTACTGTACTCCAACTTCTCTATGGATTATAAACTATTTTACTAGCCATAGATTCATCAAAATAAGCAAACAACACACGAAAAACAGAATCTGTCAAAAACAGAACAGTCTGTAGTAATCTATAGCTAGCGCAAGATCTGGAACCCCAAAAATTCTAAAATAAATTGATGGACGTGAGGAATTTATCTATTAATCATCTTCAAAAATAATTAACTAAATAAAACTCTTCAAATAAAAATTACAGCAGTTCTCGTGAGCGCTAAAGTTTCTGTTTTTTACAGCAAGTTCAACAAGACTTTCCCCAAGTCTTCCCAATGGTTCTACTTGGCACAAACACTAATTAAACACAAAAAACACAACCAAAACAGAGGCTAGATAATTTATTTATTACTAAACAGGAGCAAAAAGCAAGGAATAAAGATAAAATTGGGTTGCCTCCAAACAAGCGCTATCGTTTAACGCCCCTAGCTAGGCATAACAAGCAAGGATAGATCTAGGTATTGCCAGGCAATCCATAAGTGGCTCTCATGATAGTTTCATATGGTAATTTTATTTTCTTTCTTGGAAAGTGTTCCACGCCCTTTTTTAATGAAACTGAAATCTAATATTCCCTTCCTTCATATCAATAATCGCACCAACCGTTCTAAGGAAAGGTCTACCAAGAATGATAGGGCAAGAAGGATTGAAATCTATATCAAGAACAATGAAATCTACGGGCACATAATTCCTATTTTCAACAATAAGAACAACATTAATTCTTCCCATAGGTTTCTTAATAGTGGAATCCGCAAGATGCAAGTTTAGAGAGCAATCATCAAAATCGCGGAAATCTAGTAAATCACACAAAGTTTTAGGGATGGTGGAGACACTAGCACCCAAATCACACAAAGCATAAAAATAAATGTTTTTAATTTTAATTTTAATAGTTGGTTCCCACTCATCATAGAGATTTCTAGGGATAGAAACTTTCAACTCAAGTTTTTCTTCATAAGATTGCATCAAGGCATCAACAATATGTTCGGTGAAGGCTTTATTTCGACTATAAGCATGTGGAGAATTTAGCACGGATTGCAACAAGGAAATACAATCAATTAAAGAGAAGCTTTCATAATTAAATTCCTTGAAATCCAATATAGTGGGTTTAGCAACATCTAGATTTTTATTTCTTTCAATCCCACTTTCATCAATTTCATCATTAAGATCTAAATACTCCGAATTTTTAGAGCGCCTTCTAGGTAAAGGAAGATCATATTCAGTTTCATCAAGATTCATATTGCAAAACAAAGATTTAATAGGAGACACATCAATAAATTTTAGATCTTCATCTTGATTTTCATAGGAATTGGAAGACCACGCTTTAATAAAGGCATCTTTGGAAGTACGCATCCTAGCGGTTCTTTCCTTACACTCATCAATTGAAATTCTCATGGCTTTGGGAGACTCATTGATATCATGCTTAGGTGGAATAGATCTAAGTTTCAAAGAATCAACATCAAGAGCAATTCTATCAACGTTCCTAGCCAAATCATCAATCTTAAGAAATTTTTCTTCAATCATAGCATTAAAATTCTTTTGCGAAGAAATAAATTCTTTAATATTAGATTCAAAATCAGAGGGCATCTTATTATAATTTCCATAAGAGTTATTGTAGGAATTCCCATAATTATTAGAAGGATTACTAGGATATGGCCTAGGATTAAAATTCCCTCTATAAGCGTTGTTACCAAAATTATTCCTACCAACAAAATTCACATCCATAGATTCATTGTTATTCTCAATCAAAGTAGACAAAGGCCTATCAATAGGATCAGAAGAAATACTCTTAGTAGCAAATAATTTCATAAGTTCATCCATCTTTCCACTCAACACATTAATTTCTTCTATCGCATGCACTTTTTTATTAGAAGTTCTTTCAGTATGCCATTGAGAATAATTAACTATAATATTATCCAGGAGTTTAGTAGCATCTCCTAAAGTGATTTCCATAAAAGTGCCTCCCTCGGCCGAATCTAAAAGATTTCTAGAAGCAAAATTCAATCCGGCATAAATTTTTTGTATAATCATCCACAAATTCAAACCATGAGTAGGGAAATTACGTATCATTAATTTCATTCTCTCCCAAGCTTGTGCAACATGTTCATGATCAAGTTGTTTAAAGGTCATAATATCATTTCTAAGAGAGATGATCTTAGCGAGAGGAAAATACTTAGAGATAAAAGCATCTTTGCACTTGTTCCATGAATCAATACTATTCTTAGGCAAAGACGAAAACCAAGCTTTAGCACGATCTCTAAGCGAAAAAGGAAATAGCTTCAATTTAATGACATCATTATCGACATCTCTTTTCTTTTGCATATCACATAAATCAACGAAGCTATTCAGATGAGTAGCGGCATCTTCACTAGGAAGTCTAGCGAATTGATCTTTCATAACAAGATTCAACAAAGCAGTATTAATTTCACAAGATTCAGCATCGGTAAGAGGAGCAATCGGAGTGCTAAGGAAATCATTATTATTGGTATTGGTAAAGTCACACAATTTAGTATTATCTTGAGCCATCGCGACAAACAAGCAATCTAACACACGAGCAAACAAGAGCAAACGGGCAAAAGAGGCAAATAGAGAGGGAGGATAGAGAGAGAGGGCGAATAAAACGGCAAGGGTGAAGTGGGGGAGAGGAAAACGAGAGGCAAATGGCAAATAATGTAATGCGAGAGATAGGGATTGTGATGGGTACTTGGTATTTTGACTTTTTGCGTAGACTCCCCGGCAACGGCGCCAGAAATGGCTCGTTGTCGGGAGTCAAATCTTGACTTGCGCGAAACTCCCCGGCAACGGCGCCAGAAATACTTCTTGCTACGTCTTCAGCTTGCGTTGGTTTTCGCCGAAGAGGAAGGGATGATGCAGCAGAGTGGCGTAAGTATTTCCCTCAGTTTTTGAGAACCAAGGTATCAATCCAGTAGGAGGCCACGATCAAGTCCCTCGTAACTACACAAAACGATAGCTACTCGCAACCAACGCGATTAGGGGTTGTCAATCCCTTCACGGTTACTTACGCGAGTGAGATCTGATAGATATAATATTTTTGGTATTTTTGATATAAAGATGCAAAGTAAAAAGTAAAGGCAAAGTAAAAAAGCAAGGCAAGATTAAAGTGATGGAGATTGATATAATGAGAACAGACCCGGGGGCCATAGGTTTCACTAGTGGCTTCTCTCAAGAGCATAAGTATTCTACGGTGGGTGAACAAATTACTGTTGAGCAATTGACAAAATTGAGCATAGTTATGAGAATATCTAGGCACGATCATGTATGTAGGCATCACGTCCGTGACAAGTAGACCGAAACGATTCTGCATTTACTACTATTACTCCACTCATCGACCGCTACCCAGCATGCATCTAGAGTATTAAGTTAAAAACAGAGTAACACCTTAAGCAAGATGACATGATGTAGAGAGATAAATTCATGCAATATGAAATAAACCCCATCTTGTTATCCTTGATGGCAACGATCCAATACGTGCCTTGCTGCCCCTTTTATTTGGAAGGTGCTATTTAGTTAATAATTTTTGCAGATGATTAATATATTAATTCCCCAGGTCCAGCAATTTATTTGAGAATTTTATGAGTTCCAGAAGTATACGTTTAATCCAGATTACTACAGACTGTTCTGTTTATGACAGATTCTATTTTTCATGTGTTGTTTACTTATTTTGATAAATCTATGGCTAGTAAAAGAGTTTATAAACCATAGAGAAGTTGGAATACAGTAGGTTTAACACCAATTTAAATAAAGAATGAGTTCATTACAGTATCTTGAAGTGGTGATTTATTTTCTTATACTAATGGAGCTTACGAGTTTTCTGTTAAGTTTTGTGTTGTGAAGTTTTCAAGTTTTGGGTAAGGATTCGATGGACTATTGAATAAGGAGTGGCAAGAGCCTAAGCTTGGGGATGCCCCGGAAGGCATCCCCTCTTTCGTCTTCGTTCATCGGTAACTTTACTTGGAGCTATATTTTTATTCACCACATGATATGTGTTTTGCTTGGAGCGTCAATTTATTTTGTTAGGATTTGCTTGCTCTTATTTATAAAAATGTTTTGCATCTTTTATTTAAATAAAAGTGGCATTGATAGCCTTTACTATGCCTATTTTACAAGTCTTCATGTTGCTGTTTGAAAACAGAAAGTTTGCCGCTGTTGCAATAATTCCCTAGAAAAGTCAGAATGTGATAAAATTTTGGAACCTTTTGCATATTAAGCTCTGATAAATTTACTACTGTGGGAATTTTCTTTAATAATTTTTGGAGTTAGGAAAGTATGGATCTGGCTGCATTCTTCACAGACTGTCCTGTTTAGGCAGATTGCTGTTATGTTTGCATTGTTTGGATATGTTTGCTTCTTTAATGATTCTATTTGAGGATAGGACTATTAAATATGCAGAGGCATTTAGTATGCAATGTTGAATAATAATTTTAGTGATTTGCTACAGTAGAGTATGATAAGGTTTTTGCATTGGTTTATACTAACTTATCTTACGAGTCCTTGTTGAGTTTTGTGTGGATGAAGCTTTTGAGATTTAGGGAGACCATGATATGAGAGGAATTAAGGAGACACAAAAGCTTAAGCTTGGGGATGCCAAAGGCATCCCAAGATAATATTTTAAGAAGTCTCAAGCGTCTAAGCTTGGGGATGCCCAGTTGGCATCCCACCTTTTTTTCTTCAAGAACTATCGGCTAGTTTCTGTTTTTATCATTTACCTACTCGAGGACGAGCAGGAATTAAGCTTGGAGATGCCCCAGTAGAGTACTTATTTTTGGAAGGAAAGCAACCCGGGAGACTTGGAGTCCACGTCAAGGAAGCTTCGAGAAAGCCACGAGGTAGGGGGGCGCGTGGGTGTCAGCCGGGCAGGGCGACCGTGGTGGCAAGCACACGGGCGTGCAGGCGCCGGCGAGCGGGCGCGCACGGCTGCTACTGTCGCAGGGCGCGGGTGCGGGCGGCTGCTCTAGGCGGGGGCAAGGTGGCGAGCGGGCGCGGGTGGCTGCAGAAGGCGGCGAGCGGGCACGCGCAGTCGTTCGGGGCGCGGCGGCGGGTAGACGTTTTGGGGTTGGTCGCCGCATTGGGCTCCTCCAACAAAAGCCAAATGCGCATGTCCATTTTACCACCCTTTGCCATCCCAAACGGATGAAATCCGGACAAAACAGACATCTATTTGGGATCGTGCGCTGAAGTTGGCCTTAGGCAATCGCCTCAGTTGGGGCCAGTCATGGGGGCAATACATCTCGGGAGCTCCTAAGCAGCGCTTTTGGCGCCGCTAACAGGTACTGGCGCCCGCGCGCTACCCACCTGGGCCTGGCCCAACAAGGGAGATGCGCCCGGTTGCCACGACCTGAATGAGTGAAAAAGCGCAAAAAAGGTCACCCTCTCCAGGAATCGAACTCTAGACGTCACCTTCACGTACAAGCGCACATAAACCAGTAGACCTACTCAACTCTAGTGCATGAGAAAAGTGTCAACAATATAAGGACATGCGGCCGCGCTATTTAATGTACTTAGTTTTCTGAATTATTTAAAATAACCGTAAACTTGAATAAGTTCATCAATTTATAAAAAAGTTCATCATTTTTGAAGAAAAGTTCATAAATCTGGAAAAAGTTCATCGGATTTGGAAAATAGTTCATCGATTTTGAAAAAAAATCATTCGATTTGAAAGAGAGTTCACGGATTTTCAAAAAGGGTTCAGAAAATCGAAAAAGTTCAATTTTTTTGAACAAAAAGTTCACCAATCATTAAAAAAGTTCATCAAGATTAAAAAAGAGTTCATTGATTTGAAAAAGAGTCCACGGGTTTTCATAAAAGGGTTCACAAATTCAAAAAAAGTTCAATTTTTTTGAAAAAACAGTTCATAAAGTTGGAAAAGGTTCATCGATTTTGGAAAAAAGTTCATCAGTTTGAAAAAGAGTTCACTGATTTTCAAAAAGGGTTCACGAATTCGAAAAAAGTTCACCAATCATAAAAATAGTTCATCAAAAATGGAAAAAGGTTCATCGATTTTGGATAAAAAGTTTATCGATTTGAAAAAAGTTCATTCATTTTTTAAAATTTCACATAAAATCAAAAATTTCTTCAAATTTGACCAAAAAAACCTCACAAAACTTTCAAAAGATCATCGATTTTTGAAAAAAAATGCTCATGCATTCGAAAAAGAAAAAAAATGTAAAGAAATTAAAAGAGAACGAACAATGAACTAAAAAACCATCACAAAAAGCTGTCCAGAAAAAAACAAAAACGAAAAAACCGAGCTGGTAGCTTCAAAAGACAGAGCTTCCCCGAACTGAAGATAGGATAAGAATAAAAACGAAGAGATTAGTCACAAGCGTGAAGAAGTCCTATTGGTTAGTGCCTTTGCCGCCGAAACGGGTGGTCTTGTGTTCGAATCTTGTTGCCCGCACCATTTTTCTGGAATTTAACAGAAGATGAAAAAAAAGTTAAATGGGCTGGCCCATGTAGCATCGGTGGGCACGAGGCGAGGTGTGCACCCGTTTGCGCCGACGCCTGTAACGGGCGCCGTATAGCCATGTTTATATATATGAACGGATTTGCTATTTTACAGTCGAGTGTTTTTTAATTCGTCGTCATTCAAATTTGTGTCCGTCTATTGTCGCGCGGAGATTCGCGCTGGTTTTCTTTTTTCTCGCTGGCGTTGTGTTCGCTCGGGTTGGTTTTCTGTTTTCGGGTTGGTTTTTCTTTGTCTCGACCCGAAACCGCACCCGTCCCGCCACTTGGTTTTTGTCCCATTTGAATATTGGACTGGGTGTCGTCTTCCCTTTTCATTTGGGTACTATGTTTCGATAAGGCTAGGGAGCGGCGGAGGAGAGAGGCGATTCCTTATGTTAATGGCGATTCCGAGCCTTTCCGCCGTTTGATTTTGATTTGTCCTTCCTATTCTCTCCATTTCCCGGCTGCCGAGGTTCGTCCCCCTTATCTCTGGCGCGTCCCCCCCCCCCCCCCCCCGCGTATGTTTCTGCTTGTGTTGTGGTCGTGTAGTTCCATATCTAGGATGAGTTTTCATCTCCGTGGATCCGTAGTCCATCTGTTTGTTTGTTGTTCATGGATCCCCCTCCATTTTTGTGCTATAGATGGTGGAGGTATGCGGGTTCTAGGGTTTCTCCCCTGCTTGTTCACGTGGATGTATGCTTGTATATGTGGATGTAGGCTTACTGGTTGTTACATCAGTTGATTTGACTGTATTTTCTGCTAGATCCTTTGCCGTTAGATGATCTGGGTGGTTTTTTTACCTGATTATGCAATGTAGTTTTTGTAGCTGTAGGTGGCTGCTCATGATTTTCCCCTGGTAGTTGAGGTGTGTCTGAATGTGTTCCAGCAATCTCTCTGAATTTGATGCTTCTATTTACTGTAGCTCAAAGTTACAGTGGATGTTACCCCCTAATTACTGTGTATCCTTGCAGATGTTGAGTGTAATTTATCATTCAATTACATTGTAATTTGTCCTAGCAGTACTGTGCAATTTCCCCCCTAATTCCAGTGTAATCCTGATTACAGTGTATGTTCTGAGATATGCAAGATATTCAATGTATGTGCAGATTTTCGGTGTATTATGCTCTGGAATCACTGTGGTATTTGTCCTAGGATTTACACAGTAATTTAGCCCAACTACTAAGTAAACTACAATCATGTATCACAGTGTATGCACAGATTTACAGTGTATATGCTTAGATTTACAGTGTATATGTCCTAGGATATTCAGTGTATATGCCCAGATTTACAGTGTATTGTAAACCTGAATCACGGTGTAGTATGTTGTAGGACTTCACTGTAGTTTACTTAGTAAATTTAGCCCGAATACTCATGTAATTGTTGTGTAGTTTGTTCCAGAATCATTGTAGTTACCCTCCATTTTACTGTATTTTGTGCAAGAATATATGATAGCTTCTCCTGCATTTTTCCCTGTTAGTTGCCCCATATCTTCACTGCAACTTGTAATGTAGAGCTTCACTGCTATCTTATGCCCCTACTAAGTTGCACCTTTTGTAGTAAGTACTGTGAAACTGCCCCCCTAATTTCTGAGTGGATAACTTGTCCTGTAGTTACGCTTAATTTCACTTAATTTTGTCACATTCTATCCTTTTGGTCACATTCTATCCTTTTTTCTGAAGGTGCCAAAGTGTTTTGTTCATCTTATCTCATGTGTATATTGTCATGTATTTTTTACATTGCAATCCCATGTATATTTACATTGTATTTTGTCATGTAATTGTCACTCATTTGTAATCCCATGTATATTACTGTGCAGGTTGGAGTGTAATTTTCACTTGATTACAGTTTATTTCCTGTGTAGTTTGTCTTGATTTCTTACTGTAATCCGATGCGTATTTACACTGTAAATTTTGTAGTGTATTTTTCACTTTAATTTAGTGGTGTAAATTTCTCTATAATTACTGCATAGATGACCCTGTTTGTAGTGTAGTCTGATGCGTTATTACAGTGTACATTTACCCTTAATTACCGCGTAGTTACACTGTAACCCGATTTTTTTTACAGTGTAATTTTACCCATAATTACTGTGTAGTTTGTACTGTAGTTACACTACAATTCGAATGTCCATTTCTGGTGTAATTTGTACCCATAATTACTGTGTAGGTTTGCACTGTTTTTACACTGCAATCCTATGCCCTTTTACAGTGCAATTGTACCCATAATTTATGTACTTTACATTGTAATCCGATGGTGTTTTACACTATAACCCGTTACCCTTTTACAGTGTAATTTTACCCGTAATTACTTTGTACTTTGTATTTTTATAGTTACACGGTAACCTGATGCCCTTTTTATAGTATAATTTTATTCATAATTACTGTGTAGTTTGTTCTCTACAGTGTAAATTTCCCTTATAGTATTACAGTAAATTAACACAGGTTTGCACCTCCAGTGTCTTTATAACTGAGTCCCATTTTCTCTTTTGTTTTTCAGCTACTATCTCAATGGGCAGACTACAGAAAGTCGGTTCCAACTCCCAATGATGTTCCGCTAATTTCTTCAGTTGAGAGTGCTGATTCTTCAAAAGATCCTTTTGTGCCTAATGATTTTGCTGATGACAATGCTATGTCTTTGGTAGTTATCTTTGTCTTCTTTTCATTTTCCTTGTGTTTTTTCTATTTTTCATTTTCTTAATTGTTGTGCTCGTTGTCTGAATTTTTCCTTTTTCAGGATTTCTCTACTGATGATGAAGAGTTTGATAAAGCACTTCACAATTTCTATGTGAATAATGTAAGTATTTTTTCTGATCTAATTTTATTTTTTCATGATTATATTTTTCTGATTATTTTATTCTTTTTATATGTTGGTTTGATGTTTATGTATCCTTTTTGTACAGAATGTCAAGTACCTCAAGAGGAAATTATCATCTGTTAGTAGAAGGAATGTTGTAAGTCTCTTTTCTCTTCTTGTGTTTCTATTTCCCATCTCTTCTTATCTTTTGATTGCTTGTCTGATGTTTCTTTCTGTTGGGGATTCCCCTTTGTATCTTTAGTTTATTAATGAACTTCTTATTACTTTTTCACTGGAAATTACAAGTTACTTACAGGAGATTTACAGTGTATAAATTGTATTTTTCACTGGAAATTACAAGTTAGTTATTGTAGATTTACAGTGTATAAATTGTATTTTCACTGGAAATTACAAGTAACTTACAGTAGATTTACACTGGAAACAAGTAAAACATGTACTTACACTGGAAATTACAAGTTACTTACAGTAGTATTTTACACTGGAAATTACCAACTACTTACACTGTAATTTTACTAACATTTTGGCCTTTACACTGGATTTACACTTAATTTTGCATTGGGATTTTACACTGTAATTACTGTAAGTTTTTTCTGAAACTTACACTGTTTTTTTACATGCTGATGTCACTTTAAATGATCACACAAAAAGCATGTGATTCACACTGGAAATTCCTAATTGATGTATTCCCATGTTTGTTTTGGCTGAAAGTATTTTGTTGACAATGTCTCCATGTAGTTGCTGTATTTCCATGTTTATTTTGACTGTAAGCATTTTGACTGGAAATTCCCACTGCGATTGCACTGTATTTTCCATTGGAACTACAAGTTTTCAATGTTTTTTCCTTGATGATGTGTATGTAATTGATCACAAAAATTATGTAATTTCCCAGAATTACAACTGATGTTGATCTATTTTTTGCAGACGAAGAAAATTGCTCCTGATTTGTTCATGTGAGTGGTGGAGAGAGAAGATAGTGAGAAGTTGGGATTGTTGTTGACCTGTGGATCGTGATGCTAATTTCCCTCTGATGTTCTTCTTTGTTGCTGCTCATCAGGTTCAAAATCTTCCTCTCCCCCATTGCACATGGTCGTCTCCATGTTCTCCCTTCTTGTTTTTCTCCCCCTTCTGATTTCATGTTTGTGGTCTTAGGTGAGATCTGTCGACTGATTTGTGGGAGGGAGTTGCCCCTTCTTGTGCCTTGCAAGATGGTCACAAGCTGTGGTCCTTGAGATCAAGAGGGTTTGTTCCCTGATTTTTCTGGAGTGGTTATGTATCCAGGGTACCGGGTTAGATGTTTTGCTTGACCCGTTTTGACGTCCTTTTTGTGTTGTCGATTGTTTTCATGGTCGTACAAGTGTCGGCTGTTGATTTGTCTAGTTTTTTGAATGTTGCTGAATTAAAAAACAGTCAAATGTCAAATAGACAGTCAACTATATAAAACCAGATTTTAGCTGATGTTTAGCTAAATCGGTTTTACTAGTCAGCTTATGAATAACCCGTTTGTAGGAAAATTTGTTTGGCTTGCTCCTGGCTCCCCCCATGACCTTCTCGCTGATAAAAAGAGCTCCTCCCGTGACCTCTTCTCTCACACATTCTCACTTCCCCAGATTGGTTATTTGAGACGATTCACAAGCTCAGGCGTTTGATTATTTCTCCATTCTTCGTCCTTGTTCGCTTGATGCCATTGGTGGCCTTCCCTCAGGCCGGCCTGGACGACTCCGGGTGCAGAAGCCTAGAGGCGCCTCCCCTGTTCGTCTACCTTGCCGCTCCTACCACCCTCACCGGCGTTGGGTTCCATGGATAGAGAATGCACTGCACGCTGTGCCGTCGAAGTACTCTACTGTATCGACGTCGTGCATCTCATGTATCCCATGCATGTCGAGAGAGTCCATGGATGTGAGGTCGTCCCAGACCAGAATAAGCATGCGCACGTCCCCTTGTGCTTCAGGAGCTCGCAGAGGGTGGCGTACGTCACCGTCGGGGCATAGCCGGCCGTTGTCCCAGGAGGCATAGGTCGCTGATGGCGTTGTCACGTCCTTCGGGCACCGTCCCTGCTGGTAACTCTGGCATCCAACGAGCGGGATCCCCGGCGTAAACGCAACGACAACCATGTCGTGGCTAGAGGACGAGCTCTAGGAGTCGCCGGCGAGGGGGGTCCTGGGCTGTGTATGAACGCAGCAACAACAATGCCGTGGCTGGAGGACAAGCACGTGGAACGGCGGCCATGTCGTTGCTGGAGGACGAGCGGGATGACCATTCGTACCAGGCAGCGGCACACCGACACGGCGGCGGACGAGCGCGTGGACAACAATTAGTTGCGATGGAGTATATGCAAAAGGAGTTTTTACAAAAACGACTAATAGTCGTTTTTCCACAAACGCATAATTTCAGCTTTACGGAAACCAAGTTCTCCATATCCACAGATTTGTTAGAGTAGCCAAACGTGGTTTTATTCTGTTACGCTAGTTTTCTGGTTTATAGAGAATAGGTTCTGTACATTCCACCTATCCAAACAACCCCTTGATGTGATAGCCCCACTGCGTCTCCGCCACACCACTAAACGGACGAGCTCAACATTGTAGCTCCCAGTTTTGAATGGTTCTATGGACCGGTTTTAGAGTCATCAGTGTGATTTTTGTCTTTTTCTATATGTGTTTTTATTGGTTTTATTAGTTTTTTAAAATTCATGTCGTCTTTTTCAATACATGTTGTAATTTTTCGTATATATGTTTAACCTTTTCCGATGCACGTTGAACTTTTTCTAAATACATGATGGAACAATTTCAACTACAGGTTTGAACATTCTCTCCGAACAAATGTTAAAACATTTCAAATACAAGTTACACAATTTTTGAATGGTATGAAACATTTATTTATGCAAAAAATTACCTTATATTCACATTTTTAAAAATGTCTCAAACATATTGTTAGAACATGTGAACATTTGCCTAAATGTCATGTGCATTTTTTGAATTGAACAAAACATTTCTTTTAACTTGCGTGAACCATTTTTTACATGGCTTAAACTTTTTTAAAATGTCACGAAGATGTTTCCAAAACACGTGAACTTTTGTGGACATATTTTAATTGTATGAAACATTAAAAAAATACACGATCACTTTTTTACATTATATAAATATTTTGTATAAATATCATCAACATTTTTTGAAATGCATGCAAACCGAAGTAAATTTCACAAACATTGTTTTGGTTGGTACGAAAAGTTGCATGAACAAATTGTTTATACTACGTTAATATGTGTGTTGAATGTTAAAATTTAGATACATTATTCTTTTAAGTACATGTATTTAAATTATATAAAAAAGAAGAAAATGAACAACAGCCAGCGTACGCCCCTACGTGCCTATGTGCATAGTCTGTGAGTGTCGTATGTGTGCGCACTGGCGGAGCCTAGGCAAGGTTGAATGGGCCATGGCATGCCCAGCTTTGAAGTTCCTCCTCCTATCATGGCCAACCCATGGGTCAGAAAATACCAGCTAGTAGCAATCCTTATAGCTTGGCTCGCCAATTTTTGGGTAAGCTCCACCACTATGTGTGCGTGCACGGTCCAGGAGCACGATTCTGACAGAGGAAGGCACCATGGCCGTGATTGTGACGTTTGCAGCATCCGTCTGGGTAGCTGCCGCAGTGACGTCCGTAGTGGCCGTCTGCGCAGCGAATGACTTGGCTGCCGAATCGATGCGGCGACGGCTTTGGGTGGAGAGGTGGCGACACACCTGGAAGAAGTAGAGGAGGCGGTGCGGCGGCGGTCCATCGTCGGATGAGAGTGACCTAGGGTGATGGCTATTGCCGCTGAGGCTTTTCGTTTGGTGCAAGCCCTTCCCCGTTCCCCATTTAAGTCGAAGGGTCATCGTTTGCCGAGTTTTGGAACTCGGCATAGTGAGACACACGGTCAACTGGTTAAATGCACGTTACTCGCTGGCCCACCTGTCAGTGTTTCCCGAGTTTTTCGTGGACGTCACTCGGCAAAGCAGTGACCCCTGGAATTCCAATTTGAAAAAAATTTGAAAAAGAAAAAATGTTTGCCGAGTCTCTATTAGCCGTAACTGGCAAAGCTGTGATCCGTGAAATTTCAATTGAAAAGAATAAAAATGGAAAATGTTCACCGGGTCTCCGTTAGCCGAAACTCAGCAAATATAGACCGCACCCATGGCTCTATCACATGCTCGACATCAGGGCCTACCCGCTAGACTTTGCCGAGTTGTTTCTGTTGGAAACTCGAAGAAATTGAGATTCTGCTGAGTTCATTTTGTTCGCAGAGCCATTTTTCGTTGGAACTAGGCAAAATATGAAGTCTGCTGAGTTGCTTATCACTACCGAGTCCAAGTTTGAATCAAACTCAGCAGACATAAACTTTGCCGAGTTCTCGATAGAATGAACTCACCATAGTTTTCAAACTCCGCACAAAACCAGATTCCAGTAGTGTAGGCTCCATCTTACTCCTTATTTTGGTTGCCCAAATTCATGTTTGAACAATAAAATCTCTGATCGCTCACACAATATTTAGACAATATTTACTAAATCATAATCACAAAAAAGTGTTTTTGTATACAAATCTAATGGTTACTATTTTGTGTATCATAAACTCTATACCGTTGAACTAACTTTTGGTCAAAGAATGAATGTGGAAAGTCAAAGTAGCTATGACTTATACGTAGAAACTTGAATGGTAACTTTAAGTTTAAGAGTACCGAGGTACATGTGCGGACATTTTATTTAACTTAATTTGGATTGTAGTGATCCCATAAAACATGACGAGATACATTAAGCTAGCACAATTAAGAGTACAAACACGGGAATGATTGTAGTAGTCATACGAAGGTTACAAGGCAGACAAGCAGTGGCGGAGCTAGCGAGTAATGGTTGAGGGGGCCAATGGTGAATTATAATTTTCTGGAGGGGCCAAAAACTGTATTTCTCTCAATTTGTACAACCAAAAAAACGTTGCTTCACAAAAAATCCATAGGCTGGGGGGGGGGGGGGGGCATGGCCCCTGCAGCAATACAAATAGCTCCGCCAGTGTAGACAAGCACGCTTAATTAATGAGTTGCTAGTTTCTTCTCAGAACGTGATTAGCGTGCAACAGCATCGTCTCGACAGTGAAACCTGGTCCAAATTCATGTTTGGACCATAAATCTCCGATCTCTCACACAATATGTAGACATACTAAATCATAATCATATAAAAGTGTTTTTGAATACATCTAATGATTACTATTATGTGTATGATAAACTACATACCATTGAACTAACTTTTGGTCAAAGAATGATTTTTGACCGTCAAACTAGCTATGACTTATATGTAGAAACTTGAATGGTAAGTTTAAGTTTAAGAGTAGCAACAACATCATGAAGTGACATTTTATTTGATTAACTTTGGAGTACAGTGATCCCATAAAACATCACGAGATACATTAAGCACAATTATAAGAGTACAAAAACGGGAATGATTGTAATAGGCACGAAGGTTGCAAGCACACTTAATTAATGAGTTGCTAGTTTTTGTTTAGAGCGCCGGTAGCGTGCAACACCATCGTCTCGATAATGAATCCTGGCCCGAATCCGAGCATGACCCCCCACTCTGCTCGCTCTCCTTCCTCCTCCATTCGCCGTCGTAGCTCATCCAGCACGAAGATGATAGTAGCGGCTAAACATGTTACCAAAGTTTCGTAGAACACTTCGGATCGCCGCTAGCTTTGTGGGCTCCAACTGGAGTTTCTTGTCGATTCCGTCCAATAACCCACGGGCTCCAGGGTGAACTGCCCAGAAGAGGTCATTCCACTGGGCACCCATGTCAAGTGGACCAAATGCCTCCGAAAGGCATGGCTCGATGTTGTCTGCCACCAGTTTGTACAGTTCGGTGGAAACTTTGCCACCAACACCATAGCTCCCCATCTTCACGCCGAGCACATGCTGGGTGCCCGGTATGATGGTCTGTGAGGCAGACACCATCTCAAACATCGGCTGCTCGACAGGGTGCATGGTATCAGCACCGACAATGACCGCTCCAGCCCCATCGCCGAACAGCGCATGAATAAAGAGGGTGTCTAAGTGGTCGTCGGGGCCACAGAAACCAGCAATGGAGAGCTCCACGCAAACCACAAGGACCCGTGCTCCGCGGTTGTTCTCAGCAAGGTCTTTTGCCAAGCGCAAAGCAGAGCTGTCAGCGAAGCAGCCGTTCAGTTGGAGCATCGTACGGCAGATGTTGAGGCGAAGGCCAAGAAGTGAAACCAAGTGTACGTCGATGCCTGGGGCGCTGGCGTCCGAGTTGGTGCTGACGACAAGGTGGGTGATGTCAGTGGCTGGACGTCCCCACTTTGCAATGGCCTTCTTGGCGGCTGATGCGGCAAGTTGTGGAGCAGCACTAGCCACAATATCAAGCCGAACTTCAAGGGATGGCAACGTGCGTTGAAGCAGGAAGTCAGGGTAAGAGTTCAGCTGTTCCTCCGTGTATTGAAAGAAACGATTCTCCGTGCCAATCGCACCACCTGGTCAGATTTTAGTGACCGAAACACCGACAATATAATAAAGCATGTCAGAAGTTAGATCATACATAGGCATGGCATCGTTAGGTCTTAAAAACTTCCCAGGGATCAAAGGTTGCATTCGTGGACTATGCGTTCACCGTAGCTAGTATATACGTTTGCATGCTTACATATTGTCTTGAATGTGTCTTTATGGTCAGCGAGGTGCTCGCTCTTGGTGACACGGAAGTAGCAGTCAGGGAACTCTTCTTGAGACACGTGGTTCACTGGGTTTGCCGTTCCGATTGCCAGCACTGCCGCGGAGCCTTGTGCACGCCGAGTGCACCGGATCTTGTTGAGGTTTGATGGGCCGCCTGCCATGGCCTCGGAGCAGTGACCTACTTTATATACCAGAAGAAAGGCGGGGATATTAGGGCGGCATTGTATGTTGTCTACACTAAAACATTAGGTGTTTTAACTAATGCACTAGAGATGTAACTATGATCTGTATTGATCATAGATTCATATAGTACATCTGGGAAAACTCCATGAAAGCATCAACACAATTCCTTTTTTTTCATTTTTCTTAACACAGGGATCAATTGAAATAAAAAATATTATGTCATGATGATAGATAAATGATGCGTCGATGTTGTGAATACAATTAAGAATATTTCATTCTATCATTAGCATTGTTGATCATGCACAACACAAGGACAACTAATATGTCTAGTACACACGAGAGATGCATCCGAGCCACACTTTTATGCATCTGGAATCAGGACATCCGAGCCAGGTGCTTAAAAGTGTGGCTAGGATATATGAGAAGTTCACATGACCGATAAATCGACATAAATATCTAAAAATGCTAATACAGATTGTGATGTAGGTGTCCCACCCACACCACCTTTCCCCCTAAATAAATGCTAATAAAGATATCCACACCTTGAATTGCGACTAGTCCTTACCTTTTTCTTGTCTGTCTTACAAGGCTTAGTACTCCAGAAGAGGGGAAACTAAGCAGAAGACTAAACAATATGGAGGGATGGGAGGTGGTGCAAAGTATTTAAAGACAACATCAGAACAGGTGGATGGTGGGTGATGATAAAAGCATGCAATTGTTCGAGGCGAATAGGACAAGGGCTTTTCCGGATTGGGAGCGGGCTAGAAGATGCTATATGTAAGAAGGCAATAGAGAGGGTGGGTAGGAGTTTGCATCTTATTTGGGTAAAAACCCATGATCTAACATTTTTGTTACAAGATTATGCAACACTAGCAAATATGCTCGTGCGTTGCAACGGAAGAAAAAATAGTGCGTATTTAAGTATAGTTAGAATTGTATGTGCAAAATACAGCTACATCTCGTCTCATATTTAATCTTCACCAACATCGATAGACATGTGTTGCCATGGAACAACAACATCCCATGAATCCGACTTTATGAAATAATGCTTAGTAGATGCATGGTAGAAATTTTCCTCGTCATTAATAATCCATCTGCAGTGGTTGTGCTGTCCGACTCGGCTGCAGCTCCGTCTTCCTTGTCAAGTAACTGCCTCAACAGATCAGCATATGGTTAGCTAGTCCTTGAGATCAAGGAGCTCATGTGTGTTAGGGAGTTTTTACCTCAGAAAATTCATCGTAGTCAAAATAGTGTTGCAGATCGTTTGGCCAAGTATAGCCACTCTGAGAGAACCACGGCTGTGTGGGTGAACTCGGTTCCACATTGTATCGAGGATTTGTGGCCTTTTGATTGTAACACTGTGACATTGCAATAAAAACTGCCTTTCCAGCGCAAAAAAAAAATCCATCTGCAGCACATAATAGACACATGCATGCATATACTCCTGTCTACATATATATTTCTTATTAGATTTTATTTTTTATATTAGTGCAAAAACTTCATAATTTAATATTTTTAAAATCCAATTAATTTAATTTTCTCTCTTATACGCGAAAAATAATGGATTATATAGAATGATACTCTACTAGTTTCTTCATATACAAAATGCTAAAGAAAGAGATAGTACTACCTCCATCCGGGTTTATCAGGCCTCCTACTATTTTGAGTCAAACTTTGACCATTCATATGATTAATAAAATATAGAATATATGCTACCAAAAGTACACTCTTGGATTTGTATTTGAAAGAGCTTTTCGAATGTATAATTTTTGTAACATATAGTTTATATTTTATTAGTTTAATCTGTTAGTCAAACTTTAGTCCAAAATAAGAGAGACCCTAGGAAACCCGGCCGGAGGTAGTACTTCAGACCGTCCATGCATGCATGTATCCATGCAAGCATCAGCTACCCTAAGCCTGCAGAACTGTCATATACATGCAGTTATGCAAAAGTCAGTAAATTCAAGAGAGAAGCACTACCTATAACAATAGACTGATAATCAAATACTTAGGCCGTTAGGCCGGTTTAGTACGTACATAGACCAGACCTGGATGATGCTTAATGCACCGGTCGTCGGATGAGTGATCACACAGGCTATAACTGTCGATGACTGTAGTTGGAGTTGTAGGAATTACTCACGATCGCCTATCGGGATGAAGCATGGTCTCTTACCGAGAAAGCTTCTTCCATGGTTTTCCCTTTCCAATCCTCGTCTCTGTGCAACGGAGGCAAGCTGCTCGCGGTGATGTTGTTCTCGGCGGATGGTTGATCATCAACGGCGGCCACACGCGCGACGGCTAGCATACCTATGTGTGTGTGCCTGTGTTTATGGGGCTGCACGCATGGATGCGCCGCAGACGTCGTGGACGGGCCGGCCGGCCGTCATTGTGCTGCGTGCCGAGATTGAGATCACGTAGAATCTGTGGAGTTCATCACGTGACAATGCTATCAGCTCCATGTTCGGTCATCTCCCTGCACCATGAACCCATAGACATGCTAAGAGACGAAGTGACTACTGATGCGCCATGGTATTTGTGGTTACGCTCAGCGAAACGCAACTTAGTACGCTAGCCATGGGGTGATTCTTCTCCCCGACCTCCTCCTCCTCCCGTATTCCAGATCATGTCCTCTAGCGCCCCCCCCCCCCCCCCCCCCCCCGGGCGGCACGTTTGTGACTGCTCGAAACAACTACTACCGCTGCGGCACGGGCAACGAGAAGGACAACGATGGCGCCTCTGTGGCAAGAACACTATCAACGCCTTGCCGCACCCCTTCATAGAAGTAGACGCCACCGTGGCTGCCGCCATTGCCCTCACCCGCCACGACCGCTACGCTTTGGATCGGATGTAAATAGCAGCTCCATGCCTAACTACAACAGGGCTCGATCTTTCGGGGCACAACGTCAATCGTGAGGTACTCGATCCTTCGCTCGCCGTAGAAGCCTATGGATTGGTAGCAAATAGCAACCATCATCCCTGCACTTCAACAGGGCTTGACCTTTTTTGACGGCGGAGTCCATGTTGAGTTGCGGCGTATAAATTACAAAATTAGGTCGGAGGTTTGCTGTATAATAATAGTCAATATGAGTCTGTGAAGGACACAACCAGCACCAAACTTCGCCTGGGCCTAGCCTGGGTTCGACTCCTAGTTGACCGAATGTAAATTTGACTGAGAGACGAATAGTTTTTTGATAAAAAAATCTCCCTCCTTTTAAATCACAACAGCTAATCTTTATGGTTAAGATAAAATCTGTTAGAAAAAAACCCTAATGCAAGATCATAGAGATACACCGAGGCACGATATTTGTTAACGAGGTTCACCGATATGGCTACATCTCCGGGGCATGACTACAGGCGCTCCTCCCCAAGATACCGCAACCCCGGCTGCCCGGGCGCCGGCACAAGCCGTCGGCTCCCCCGCGTACCTATTGCTATCAAGTCGTCATGGGTTACAACGTGTGGTGCCCCTCCGTATATAAGAGGCCTAGGATACAAGTGTACGACTCCTACACAACTCGTACCTAACCACACCAATTACAACTCCAAGTCCACGTAACCCCTTGCGTACATAATATATTCGACACAAATATAACAAAATCAACGGACATAAAAGGATGACGTATGAAGAACTATGAAAGGCTCCTTCCTTTAATATTAGGTAAAGGTAAAGATTACCGTAATATGGCGCTTTCTTCAATAAGGGTGTTACCTTGGACCTTTTCTTAGTGGGTGATAGCTAGCACCAAGTTAAACCTTTTGGTTGGATCCGACAACATCGGTGTTCGAGCTACGACTCCTTGAAGGTGTTGCCTAAGTTTTACGGCCTTTGTTATGTCACATGTTGCTCTGCTGGTGGATTCGGGTCATAGGTCATACAGTTTGTGGTAGTTGTGGAGATGCTTGGTGCGATGGAGGCCCTGGATAACTTTGGGGCTTTCCTTTTTTTTAAAGAAAATTTGTTTGGTATAAATGCTACTAATTTTTATAAAAAATACTAATTTATAAACATTGTGCGTCAATAGATCCAAAGGCCAAAGATTATCCTCCTTTTTGTAAAATGTGTGATGCAAGGATATTACAATCTAACAATTATGGCTGTACTTTTAGCGCATGCCATTTAACAAGGATCTTATTAGTTACAAAAATAATAAATTTCACTTTTTTTACACATTTGATATATACGATCGGAAATTTCGGTTGCTAGTTCTAATGAATCCCTCGGGCAGTGGCGGATCCAATGGGGGTTCCGTGGGTGCCCTGGCATCCCCTTCAAAAATGCAAATCTTTTTTTATCTAGTACTCTTAGTCTAATCCTATATGTATTATAAGGGTAGAATGATAAACTGACATTTTTTATGGTTATGCCTGACATTTTTGTTGTGAATGAGAGGATTGGCACCCCCCATGGTAAATATCTAGGTCCGCGGGTATGTATTTGCACCTGAAAGAAAAAAATTGGCCGTAACGGAACGCGGGAAGGTAATTAACTACATCGGTTTCACCACAAAGGGATTGTATTCAATTGTTTCTCTTGTTCCATTTGCTGATGACATATAAGTTAAGTTGATTGTACGAGGTGAGCACACATGTTCGATGGTCCATGGAGCTGGGAACACCAGTTTTCACTTTTATACATAAAAATACAATGTCACCTATTTGTGTGCAGCGAGTGCAACGCCCAGCAGGACCAAGAGTGTGTGGCAAGGACGGACGCAACACAAGGGAACAATCTGCCTAACTGAGTAAGAGCGAGTTGGTTAGATGCTAGTACATCTTTCAAGTGACCGAAAGTTCTTGCACTGGATTACCAAAAATATTCTTGCCTGACTCCTCATTTCAACTTTAGGGCACGCATGACTCTACCATTGTTATAGGAATCAAATTATCTCGAGTATAATTTTGATGCTGCCATTAATAGGTAGGTACATAAGGCTAAGATCAAACAACAATGACATATTTTCAAAGCATGACAGCAGGACCGCTAACCAACAGAATGTTAGAAACACGAGATTCCAATCAGTGGCAGAGCCTGTAGACCAAGTCATTTTAATGCAGAAACGGTTTGCCGAGTGCCATCCTACTGTCTCGCGCTCACAACTGTATCAATCGGCTAGATTAAATGAGGCGGGAGGCGGATCTCAACATCGGCAAGAAAGAGCAATGACGCCTCATGGTGGTGGCACTCCAACCTCCAGAAACTAATTCTGGGTTAGCTTTCCACTAGTCATCAACCCGTGCACCTGCACGAGCTAGTATATATTCATTTTCTGTCAATATTTTTATGAATTAGAAATGTTGGTCAACAGTGTGCACATGTTTTCATGGATCATTATTAAGCATGCACGTAGAAATTTCTCTTGGTTATCCGCAGGGATCAAATAATTTTTATTGTATTGTCTAATTTGTGATTTAGCTATGTCGCTTGGCACACATATTTTTGTGGGGTGATGTCAAGAAACCTCAGATTGAGCATTATTTTTGTGGGGTGATGATACGAAAATAAGGATACAAACTTCAGTTAGATGCATTATATTAGTAGACAACATCGGCGCAACTGGAAAATTAGGTCAATGTTCTATTTTGATGTCAAGAAAAAATGGTCGTAGGCTCCAAAAACGAATGTCATGTTGTAGCATATGTTCGGACAAACCCCGAACCAGCTCGCCTCTTTCTCTCTCTCTCTCTCAATTGCTCAAAAGGCGGAAGAAGGAGTACACTGGATTTTTTTCCGGCGGACAAACGCCATGGACGCATATATGGCCTCTTCTAATTTCTGCGACTCGAACTGCTGGCTCAGCTCGTACCGGCGCCACCGAACAGTACATAGGGACGATAATTTACACCAGGCTAAACAACGACGCACGTACGCACGAACGCACGACGCAACCTAACCACGCTTCCGCTGCACGACGCGGGCCTGCCCAACAAATCCCTACATGCATGCAGCTCCACTCTAACTAACTAACGGCCACCTAACTAGCTAGCTAATACCGCATGCACTCAACTAACTACGGCCGTGAGCACGCACACACACTTTTTTTGAAGGGTAAACGCTCCACTTTATTCAAATATTAAGGTTCGGGATTTCATCCGCAATTACATCTAGAATAGAGTCTGGAGGAATCGTAAACCACACATTACATATTTCATCCCCTACCCCACACATGCTAGCTTATGTGCAGCATTATTCACCGAGCGTTGCACCCATGTTACCTTTGCATTTTCAAAAGACCTGACCATTTCCTTCACCTCCCCAATCCAAGGCCCAACCGCGCTCAGGTTTCTGGTTGGTTGATTGATCATCTTCACCACCGTCTGACAGTCCAACCCAAGGTGTAACTTACTGACATTACAATCTCTAGCCACTTGCAACACTCTCTTACATGGAAGGATTTCAACAGCTTCTGGATCAGCAACATGAGGGAAATAATGGCAGGCTCCGGCTATGAACGCCCCATTCTGATCCTGTAAAGTAACTCCCCCCTCCCTTTTCCCCAAACTTTGACACGGCTCCATCCGCATTGATCTTCACCCAGCCCGCCTCCGGAGGTTCCCACCTTTGATGAACGATCGTTTTTGGGGGTCTAGGTGCTGCAGCATGTACTTCCCTCCATTCCTTCACATGCATCATCACAGTCCTCATTATTTCATGTGGGGCTGCAATCCATTTCCCATCTCTAGCCTCATTCCTTGCCAACCACAGCCCATACTGCTTGGATAAACAGCTCCCTCTCCTCTTCTGCAGCACCTGCGAACCATCCTAACAGCCAGTTCGACAGCTCACTCTGGGATCTAGTTATCTCTGGTTGGTTAGCCACCATAGCTCCTGTTTCCGAGCGCAACAGCTGCCAAAAAAAGTGTTGAGTGTGGGCACGTCCAGAATCGATGCAGTATCGTCTCCTCCCGCCCGCACGCCAAACAAAACACCCCTGGGTTAATTCTTCGTTGATGGAGTTCCGAGCCAACAGCCAGTCCATTCCTCACCATTCTCCACACATGCACTTTAGCTTTACCCGGTGCCGAGGTGTCCCACAGCGCCATGAAACCTTTGTGTTTGTTGATAGACGCCGAGGGTTCCGGCCATCCGAACCTTGTCTTATTCATGGACATTCTCAAGTGATAAGCTGACCTCACCGTGAACACATGATAACCCACAAATATAGGGGATCAATTGTAGCCTCTTTCGATAAGTAAGAGTGTCGAACCCAACAAGGAGCTAAAGGTAGAACAAATATTCCCTCAAGTTCTATCGACCACCGATACAACTCTATGCACGCTTAACGTTCGCTTTACATAGGACAAGTATGAAACTAGAAGTACTTTGTAGGTGCTATTGGAGAGGTTTGCAAGATAATAAAGATCGCGTAAATAAAAAGTAGGGCTGTTTAGATGAGGACACAACTAAGTTAGTTTTAGTAGAGAGCTTGTTGTCACACAAGAAAGTTATTTGTCTCTAGGCAATCGATAACTAGATCGGTAATCATTATTGCAATTTTATTTGAGGGAGAGGCATAAGCTAACACACTTTATCTTCTTGGATCGTATGCACTTATGATGGGAACTCTAGCAAGCATCGACAACTACTAAAGATCATTAAGGTAAAACCCAACGATAGCATTAAAGTATCAAGTCCTCTTTATTCCCATACACAAACAATCTACTTACTCGGGTATGTGCTTCTATCACTCACACGGAGAGCACCATAGGACAGCACCAATAATAAAACATGCAACTCAAACCAATCACGATCACCAATTAACCCATAGGACAAAATGGATCTACTCAAACATCATAGGATAGCCATACATCGTTGGTAAATAATATATAGCGTTGAGCACCATGTTTAAGTAGAGATCACAGCGGTAAAAGAGGGGTTACACCGCTGCATAGAGGGAGAAGAGTTGGTGATGACAGTGGTGAAGTTGTTGGTGTAGACCGTTGTCGCGATGATGGCCCCGACGGCGTTCCGGCGCCACCGGGAGAGAGGGGGAGAGAGCCCCCCCTCTTCTTCTTCTTCTTCCTTGACCTTCTCCCTAGATGGGAGAAGGGTTTCCCCTCTGGTCCTTGGTCCCCATGGCATGGGAGGGGCGAGAGCCCCTGCGAGATTGGATCTGTCTCTCTGTCTCTCTTTGTTTCTGCGCTCCCAGATCTGGCCTTTCACCGTTTCTTATATTCCCGGAGATCCGTAACTCTGATTGGATTGAAATTTGAACACGATTTTTATCCGGATATTAGCTTTCTTGCGGCGAAAGAAGGGCAACAACTACCTTACGGGGTGTCCACGAGGGTCAGGGGCGCGCCCCTGCCTCGTGGGCCCCTCGAGCATCGTCTCGTGTTGATTCACTTCCCATAATTCACATATATTCCAAAAAAATTCTCCGTCAGTTTTTATCCCATTGGGACTCCGTTTGATATGGATTTTCTGCGAAAAAAAACATGCAACAAACAGGAACTGGCACTGGGCACTGGATCAATATGTTAGTCCCAAAAATAGTATAAAAAGTTGCCAAAAGTATATGAAAGTTGTATAATATTGGCATGGAACAATAAAAAAATTGTAGATACGACGGAGACGTATCAGCATCCCCAAGCTTAATTCATGCTCGTCCTCGAGTAGGTAAATGATAAAAAAGATAATTTTTGATGTGGAATGCTACCTAGCAAAATCTTGATCATGTAATCTAATCATGGCATGGATATTAAGACACGAGTGATTCAAAGCAATAGTATGTCATTTGACAATAAGACAGTAACACTTGAAGCATACTAATAAAGCAATCATGTCTTTTCAAAATAACAAGGCCAAAGAAAGTTATCCCTACAAAATCATATAGTATGGCTATGCTCCATCGTCACAACCCCAATGACAAGCCAAGCAATTGTTTCATACTTTTGACATTCTCAAACCTTTTCAACTTTCACGCAATACATGAGCGTGAGCCATGGACATAGCACTATAGGTGGAATAGAATATGATGATGGAGGTTGTGTGGAAAAGATAAAAAGGAGAAAGTCTCACATCGACGCGGCTAATCAACGGGCTATGAAGATGCCCATCAATTGATGTCAACGTGAGGAGTAGGGATTGCCATGCAATGGATGCACTACGAGCTATAAGTGTATGAAAGCTCAAACTGGAAACTAAGGGCATTTGAGGAAGCCCATCATCGGAATATACAAGCCAAGTTCTAAAATGAAAATTCCCACTAGTATATGAAAGTGATAACTCAAGAGACTCTCTATATGAAGAACATGGTGCTACTCTGAAGCACAAGTGTGGTAAAAGGATAGTAACATTGTCCCTTCTCTCTTTTCTCTCATTATTTTATTTTTTCTCATTTTTTTCTTTTTTTCTCTTTTTTGTAGGCTTCTTTGGCCTCTCTCTCTCTTTTTGGGGGGCTTCTTTGGCCACTTTTATTTTATAACCTCACATGGGACAATGTTCTAATAATGATGATCATCACACTTTTATTTACTTACAACTCAATATTACAACTCGATACTAGAACAAAATATGACTCTATGTGAATGCCTCCGGTGGTGTACCGGGATGTGCAATGATCTAGCATAGCAAAGACATCAAAAAGCAGACATGCCATGAAAACATCATGCTAGCTATCTTACGATCATGCAAAGCAATATGACAATAAATGCTCAAGTCATGTATATGATGATGATGGAAGTTGCATGGCAATATATCTCGGAATGGCTATGGAAATGCCATAATAGGTAGGTATGGTGGCTATTTTGAGGAAGATATAAGGAGTCTTATGTGTGATAGAGCGTATCGTATCATGGGGTTTGGATGCACCGGCGAAGTTTGCACCAACTCTCGAGGTGAGAAAGGGAAATGCACGGTACCGAAGAGGCCAGCAATGATGGAAGGGTGAGAGTGCGTATAATCAATGGACTCAACATTAGTCATAAAGAACTCACATACTTATTGCAAAAATCTATTAGTCATCGAAACAAAGTACTACGCGCATGCTCCTAGGGGATATATTGGTAGGAAAAGACCATCGCTCGTCCCCGACCGCCACTCATAAGGAAGACAATCAATAAATACCTCATGCTCCGACTTCATCACATAACGGTTCACCATACGTGCATGCTACGGGAATCACAAACTTCAACACAAGTATTTCTACAATCCACAACTACCCACTAGCATGACTCTAATATCACCATCTTTATATCGCAAAACTATTGCAAGGAGTCAAACATATCATATTCAGTGATCTACAAGTTTTATGTAGGATTTTATGACTAACCATGTGAATGACTAGTTCCTGTCATCTCTCTAAATAGATATAAGTGAAGCAAGAGAGTTTAATCCTTTCTATAAAAGATATGCCCATGCTCTAACAAATATAAGTGAAGCAAAAGAGCATTCTACAAATGGCGGTTTTCTATGTGAAGAGAAACAGGCAATCCAAACTTCAAAAGATATAAGTGAAGCACATGAAGCATTCTATAAAGCCATACTCAAAAGATATAAGTGAAGTGCAATGATCATTCTATAAATCAACCAAGGACTATCTCATACCAGCATGGTGCATCAAAGAAAAGTGAAAACTAAATGCAAAAGACGCTCCAAGATTTACGCATATCATGTGACGAATAAAAATATAGCTCCGAGTAAAATTACCGATGATTGTTAGAATAAAGAGGGGATGCCTTCTGGGGCATCCCCAAGCTTGGTTTCTTGGGAGTCCTTGAATATTTCTTTGGGGTGCCTCGGGCATCCCCAAGCTTATGCTCTTGCCACTCCTTATTCCTTCATCCATCCTGATCTCTCCCAAAACTTGAAAACTTCAATCACACAAAACTTAACAGAAAGTTCGGTAATATCCGTTAGTATAATAAAGCAAATCACTACTCTAAGTACTGTTGCAAACCAATTCATATTTTGTTTTTGCATTGTAGCTACTGTAATATAACTTTTCCATGGCTTAATCCACTAATAGAAATTGATAGTTTCATCAAAAGAAGCAAACTATGCATCAAAAACATAATCTGTCTTAAACAGGACAGTCTGTTGTAATCGGAACATTCACCATACTTCTGGTACTCCAAAAATTCTGAAAAATAGGACAAATAAACAATTTGTATAGAAAGACAGTGCAAAAAGTTTCAGAACTGTTTGACGTTCCAGTAAAAATGTAAAATCGCGCACTACAGCCAAAGTTTCTGTTCTGCACCGCACAAACCAACAAGCAATGTAAACATCTTAAAGGCAAATCTTGGCACATTATTTTTATAATACAATGGAATTATACAAGGGTATGATTATTTTTGTTGAAAAGTTTTTGTAATCAAGATTCCCAAAGTTTCTGTGAGCATGAACAAAGTTCTAGGAGCTCCCCCACTTCAACAATGCTTGTCTCTCTCACTTTCACTTTCCTTTTTGAAAAGTTTTGGGTTCCCCACTTTATTTTCTTGTTTTTAAACTATATAAAAGCACTCAACAGAAATAAATGGCTCTCTAAAACTTCCTGGTTGTCTCCCTGGCAGCGCTTTCTTTAAAACCATTAAGCTAGGCATAAGGTACTCAAGTAATGAATCCACCCGGATCCCAAGGTATATCAAAGCCAATTTTAATTAACAATGATTTGTGATTTAGTAGTGAGCACAAAGCAACATATATATCATGTAATGACGAAGTCTAACTCTCTTCCTATGCATCGGCATGTCATAAAAGAACAATTCATGCACACATAGTAAAGGCCAATGCATATTATAAATAGTTTCTTGCAATTTTATCATATTGAAAACATGGAGAGGCGCAGATGTAGTTCCTCTCTCATAATAATTGCAAGTAGGAGCAGAAAGCACATGCATATTATATCTATCAAAATCATCATGTGTAGTAGTGAAACGCAGCCCATCAATATAATCCTTAATAAGGGCAAACTTCTTCGATATAGTGTAGTCGGGAGAATTCAAATAGATAATAGGACTATCATGCATGGGTGCAATAGCAACAATTTCATGTTTAACATAAGGAACTATAGCCAGTTCATCTCCATAAGCATAATTCATATTGGCATCTTGGCCACAAGCATAACAAGCATCATCAAAAAGGGATATTTCAAAAGAATCAACGGGATCATAACAATCATCATAGCAATCATCCTTCGGTAAGCACGAAGGGAAATTAAACAATGTATGAGTTGAAGAGTTACTCTCATTAGAAGGTGGGCACGGGTAGCTAATCCACTCTTCCTCCTTTTGTTCTTCGCTCTCCTCATCATCTTTTTATCCAATGAGCTCACAGTTTCATCAATTTCTTCTTCCATAGACTCCTGCAAAATATTAGTATCTTCTCGGACAGTGGGGACTTTCTCAATAAATTCATCAATATCATAATTGTATTTATAATTCTCATAGCAATATTTAAAGATAGCTAAAGTTTTAGGTCTATAAACTGAATCATCAAAATCTTCAAACTCTTTAAACAAAGATTCAATTTCATAAGCACCCATAAAAGCAACGAATTCTTCTATTTGTTCCACGTCATAATAATCATATATACCATTAGCATAAGAAGCCAAGGTTTCATCACCATTAAATTCACATGAAAAGGGAAGGTGTGGAGCCTTCATCCTAGAGCAACAAGTATAATCATATCTCAAGCATAGTTGCCGAGCATACCAATGCAACATATAAATTTGATCCCATAATAGTTTCCCTTTTTGAGTCAAGCGATAATCCCTAAAGTATTGACATTGATCCAATGTTACTCTCATTATAAAGTTGAATGGGGTTTTCTCAGGATTGTCAAAGTAGTACATAATATCTTTCACATAATGAGCATTGAGGGTTTTAGGAGGTTCGCCATCTCCATGAGTAGCAAGTAAACCTATTTTTTTTTGGGTATTTTGTGTTCCATATCCATAACTGAAGATAGAGAACAACTTAGAACAACAAATAAAAATTACTTAGTGATAAAGCAAATAAGCACACACGAGAATATTCACCTCACGTTATAACTCCTCGGCAAAAGTGCCAGAAAAAGGTCTTGATAACCCACAAGTATAGGGGATCAATTGTAGACTCTTTCGATAAGTAAGAGTGTCGAACCCAATGAGGAGCTATAGGTAGAACAAATATTCCCTCAAGTTCTATCGACCACCGATACAACTCTACACACGCTTAACGTTCGCTTTACCTAGAACAAGTATGAAAGTAGAAGTACTTTGTAGGTGTTGTTGGATAGGTTTGCAAGATAATAAAGAGCGCGTAAATAAAAAGTAGGGGTTGTTTAGATGAAGACACAACTAAGTTAGTTTTAGTAGAGAGCTTGTTGTCACACAAGAAAGTTATTTGTCCCTAGGCAATCGATAACTAGACCGGTAATCATTATTGCAATTTTATTTGAGGGAGAAGCATAAGCTAACACACTTTCTCTTCTTGGATCATATGCACTTATGATTGGAACTCTAGCAAGCATCCGCAACTACTAAAGATCATTAAGGTAAAACCCAATCATAGCATTAAAGTATCTAGTCCTCTTTATTCCCATACGCAAACAACCTACTTACTTGGGTCTGTGCTTCTATCACTCACGCCACCCACCATAAGCAAATCATGAACATATTGAGAACCCTATAGCGGGGATCCCTCACCCTTGCGCGACACGGAGAGCACCATAGGACGGCACCAATAATAAAACATGCAACTCAAACCAATGACGATCATCAATTAACCCATAGGACAAAATGGATCTACTCAAACATCATAGCATAGCCATACATCATTGGGAAATAATATATAGCGTTGAGCACCATGTTTAAGTAGAGATTACAGCGGGGAAAAGATGGGTTACACCGCTGCATAGCGGGGAAAGAGTTGGTGATGATGGTGGTGAAGTTGTTGGTGTAGATCGTTGTTGCGATGATGGCTCCGGCGGCGTTCCGGCGCCACCGGGAGAGAGGGGGAGAGAGCCCCCTTCTTCTTCTTCTTCTTCCTTGACCTTCTCCCTAGATGGGAGAAGGGTTTCCCCTCTGGTCCTTGGTCTCCATGGCATGGGAGGGGCGAGAGCCCCTCCGAGATTGGATTTGTCTCTCTGTCTCTCTTTGTTTCTGCGCTCCCAGATCTGGCCTTTCACCGTTTCTTATATTCCCGGAGATCCGTAACTCTGATTGGATTGAAATTTGAACACGATTTTTATCCGGATATTAGCTTTCTTGCCGGAAAAGAAGGGCAACAACCGCCTTACGGGGTGTCCACGAGGGTCAGGGGCGCGCCCCCTGCCTCGTGGGCCCCTCGAGCATCGTATCGCGTTGATTTTACTTCCCAAAATTCACATATATTCCAAAAAAAATCTCCGTTAGTTTTTATCCCATTTGGACTCCGTTTGATATGGATTTTCTGTGAAACAAAAAACATGCAACAAACAGGAACTGGCACTGGGCACTGGATCGATATGTTAGTCCCAAAAATAGTATAAATAGTTGCCAAAAATATATGAAAGTTGTATAATATTGGCATGGAACCATAAAAAATTATAGATACGACGGAGACGTATCAACACACCATTTTTAGTGAAGTTCCACGCCAAGAAGTCCTCACAATTTGGCCCTCCCACAACAATCCTCTTTATATCCTCTGCATCATCCTGCATGAACATTGCATCAACCCGAGCAGCATTCCAGTCCGTTCCATTTGGGAGAAGGAGATCTCTGACTTTCGTTATGCCCCATACAAATTCCTGGCCGAGCGGCTTCATGCTTCCTTCTCTCGGGATCCAATTTTCATGGTGAATATTCACCTTTGATCCATCTCCTATGCGCCACACCAGTCCTTCCCTCAGAAGGTCTCTGCCATGAACAATACTCTGGAATGTAAACGAACCCGCTGATGGACAAGTGGCAGAAAGGATTGAGTCTCCTGAAAATATCGTGCTCTTAGCACTCGAGCACATAGAGATCCAGGGACTTGAAGGATTCTCCAAGCTTGTTTTGCTAGGAGAGCTTGGTTAAATGCCTCAGGGTCACGGAAGCCGAGCCCCCATCTTTTTTGGACGAAATTGCGTCAGTAGCTCCGGTGAGTTAACCTTCGGGATTATAACAATAATTGTGTCATTAAAATTTGCCGGTGTCGTCTCTCGCTGAAGAAAACTCCGCACTTCCCTACAAACATCCTCGCGTGACAGAGGCTAGTGCCTCTGGTAGAACAACGCTGGGAGTCCAACCGGTCCTGGCACTTTTGTTGGAACAATTCCACCTCTATTTCTTCGTCTGTGATCGCCGCGGTAAGACTTGCGTTCATGTTTTCAGTCACCGAGGCCTCCATGCTGACGAAGCTCTTGCGCCCCTGCCTATCCTTCCAAGGAGAACAGATTCTCATAGAAACCCACAGCCAAATCCCTGATCTCTTCGTTCACCATGCAGTGAGTCCCGTCCTGGTGTTGGAGAGCTCTAACCGTGTTCTTCCTCTTACGATGTGATGCTCTATTTTGTAAGTATTTTGTGTTTTGGTCGCCTTCTTGCAACCAATCGACTCTGGAACTCTGTCTATAGAACACTTCCCCTCTCTCATTATATCTCACGCAGTTGCTCCTCTATCTCCCTAATTTCTTGTTGGTAGCCACTATGTACAGCTTGCTCTTTCGCCTCCGTCAGCTGTGTTTTCAGTCTCGCGATCTGCCTCCGAATAGAACCAAACACTTCCAGCGCCCATCTCCTCATGCTGCAAGTAGTGGCTCCCAATCTTTGGCAGACTCCGGCCAGGCTGTTATCGCCCGTGGCTGACGCCCCCCACGCTTCCTTCACAATCTCATCATACTTATCATGCCTCGTCCATGCCTCCTCAAACCAGAATGGTCTCTCACCTCTATGATCTGAGCCTGGAGCCGTCTCCAAAGCCTGGACCAGTAAAGCTTGATGATCTGATTCTTCAGTCATAATGTTTTCCATCGAGGTCTCTGCTACGTCTTGAGCTTGCGTTGGTTTTCCCAGAAGAGGAAGGGATGATGCAGAAGAGTAGCGTAAGTATTTCCCTCAGTTTTTGAGAACCAAGGTATCAATCCAGTAGGAGGCCACGCTCAAGTCCCTCGTACCTGCACAAAACGATAGCTACTCGCAACCAACGTGATTAGGGGTTGTCAATCCCTTCACTCTTCAAATAAAAATTACAGCAGTTCTCGTGAGCACTAAAGTTTCTGTTTTTTACAGCATGTTCAACAAGACTTTCCCAAGTCTTCCCAATGGTTCTACTTGGCACAAACACTAATTAAACACAAAAAACACAGCCAAAAAAGAGGCTAGATAATTTATTTATTACTAAAATTGGGTTGCCTCCCAACAAGCGCTATCGTTTAACGCCCCTAGCTAGGCATAACAAGCAAGGATAGATCTAGGTATTGCCATCTTTGGTAGGCAATCCATAAGTGGCTCTCATGATAGTTTCATATGGTAATTTTATTTTCTTTCTTGGAAAGTGTTCCATGCCCTTTTTTAATGAAATTGAAATCTAATATTCCCTTCCTTCATATCAATAATCACAGCAACTGTTCTAAGGAAAAGTCTACCAAGAATGATAGGGCAAGAAGGATTGAAATCTATATCAAGAACAATGAAATCTATGGTCACATAATTCCTATTTGCAACAATAAGAACATCATTAATTCTTCCCATAGGTTTCTTAATAGTGGAATCCGCAAGATGCAAGTTTAGAGAGCAATCATCAAAATCGCGGAAATCTAGTAAATCACACAAAGTTTTAGGGATGGTGGAGACACTAGCACCCAAATCACACAAAGCATAAAACTCATAGTTTTTAATTTTAATTTTAATAGTTGGTTCCCACTCATCATAGAGATTTCTAGGGATAGAAACTTTCAACTCAAGTTTTTCTTCATAAGATTGCATCAAGGCATCAACAATATGTTCGGTGAAGGCTTTATTTCGACTATAAGCATGTGGAGAATTTAGCACGGGTTGCAATAAGGAAATACAATCAATTAAAGAGCAACTTTCATAATTAAATTACTTGAAATCCAATATAGTGGGTTTAGCAACATCTAGATTTTTATTTCTTTCAATCCCACTTTCATCAATTTCATCATTAAGATCTAAATACTCCAAATTTTTAGAGCGCCTTCTAGGTAAAGGAAGATCATATTCAGTTTCATCAAGATTCATATTGAAAACAAAGATTTAATAGGAGACACATCAATAAATTTTAGATCTTCATCTTGATTTTCATAGGAATTGGAAGACCACGCTTTAATAAAGGCATCTTTGGAAGCACGTATCCTAGTGGTTCTTTCCTTACACTCATCAATTGAAATTCTCATGGCTTTGGGAGACTCATTGATATCATGCTTAGGTGGAATAGATCTATGTTTCAAAGAATCAACATCAAGAGCAATTCTATCAACGTTCCTAGCCAAATCATCAATCTTAAGCAATTTTTTTTCAATCATAGCATTAAAATTCTTTTGCGAAGAAATAAATTCTTTAATATTAGATTCAAAATCAGAGGGCATCTTATTATAATTTCCATAAGAGTTATTGTAGGAATTCCCGTAATTATTAGAAGGATTACTAGGATATGGCCTAGGATTAAAATTCCCTCTATAAGCGTTGTTACCAAAATTATTCCTACCAACAAAATTCACATCCATAGATTCATTGTTATTCTCAATCAAAGTAGACAAAGGCCTATCATTAGGATCAGAAGAAATACTCTTAGTAGCAAATAATTTCATAAGTTCATCCATCTTTCCACTCAACACATTAATTTCTTCTATCGCATGCACTTTTTTATTAGAAGTTCTTTCAGTATGCCATTGAGAATAATTAACCATAATATTATCCAGGAGTTTAGTAGCATCTCCTAAAGTGATTTCCATAAAAGTGCCTCCCGCGGCCAAATCTAAAAGATTTCTAGAAGCAAAATTCAATCCGGCATAAATTTTTTGTATAATCATCCACAAATTCAAACCATGAGTAGGGAAATTACGTATCATTAATTTCATTCTCTCCCAAGCTTGTGCAACATGTTCATGATCAAGTTTTTTAAAGTTCATAATATCATTTCTAAGAGAGATGATCTTAGCGAGAGGAAAATACTTAGAGATAAAAGCATCTTTGCACTTGTTCCATGAATCAATACTATTCTTAGGCAAAGATGAAAACCAAGCTTTAGCACGATCTCTAAGCGAAAAAGGAAATAGCTTCAATTTAACGACATCATTATCGACGTCTCTTTTCTTTTGCATATAACATAAATCAACGAAGCTATTCAGATGAGTAGCGGCATCTTCACTAGGAAGGCTGGCGAATTGATCTTTCATAACAAGATTCAACAAAGCAGTATTAATTTCACAAGATTCAGCATCGGTAAGAGGAGCAATCAGAGTGCTGAGGAAATCATTATTATTGGTATTGGTGAAGTCACACAATTTAGTATTATCTTGAGCCATCGCGACAAACAAGCAATCTAACACACGAGCAAACAAGAGCAAACGGGCAAAAGAGGCAAATAAAGAGGGAGGATAGAGAGAGAGGGCGAATAAAACGGCAAGGGTGAAGTGGGGGAGAGGAAAACGAGAGGCAAATGGCAAATAATGTAATGCGAGAGATAGGGATTGTGATGGGTACTTGGTATTTTGACTTTTTGCGTAGACTCCCCGGCAACGGCGCTAGAAATGGCTCGTTGTCGGGAGTCAAATCTTGACTTGCGCGAACCTCCCTGGCAACGGCGCCAGAAATCCTTCTTGCTACGTCTTGAGCTTGCGTTGGTTTTCCCCGAAGAGGAAGGGATGATGCAGCAGAGTAGCGTAAGTATTTCCCTCAGTTTTTGAGAACCAAGGTATCAATCCAGTAGGAGGCCACGCTCAACTCCCTCGTACCTGCACAAAACGATAGCTACTCGCAACAAACGCAATTAGGGGTTGTCAATCCCTTCACGGTCACTTACGAGAGTGAGATCTGATAGATATAATATTTTTGGTATTTTTGATATAAAGATGCAAAGTAAAAAGTAAAGGCAAAGTAAAAAAGCAAGGCAAGATTAAAGTGATGGAGTTTGATATAATGAGAATAGACCCGGGGGCCATAGGTTTCACTAGTGGCTTCTCTCAAGAGCATAAGTATTCTACGGTGGGTGAACAAATTACTGTTGAGAAATTGACAAAATTGAGCATAGTTATGAGAATATCTAGGCACGATCATGTATATAGGCATCACGTCCGTGACAAGTAGACCGAAACGATTCTGCATCTACTACTATTACTCCACTCATCGACCGCTATCCAGCATGCATCTAGAGTATTATGTTAAAACAAAGTAACGCCTTAAGCAAGATGACATGATGTAGAGAGATAAATTCATGCAATATGAAATAAACCCCATCTTGTTATCCTTGATGGCAACGATGCAATACGTGCCTTGCTGCCCCTTTTATTTGGAAGGTGCTATTTAGTTAATTATTTTTGCAGATGATTAATATATTAATTCCCCAGGTCCAGCAATTTATTTGAGAATTTTATGAGTTCCAGAAGTATACGTTTAATCCAGATTACTACAGACTGTTCTGTTTATGACAGATTCTATTTTTCATGTGTTGTTTACTTATTTTGATAAATCTATGGCTAGTAAAAGAGTTTATAAACCATAGAGAAGTTGGAATACAGTAGGTTTAACACCAATTTAAATAAAGAATGAGTTCATTACAGTATCTTGAAGTGGTGATTTATTTTCTTATACTAACGGAGCTTACGAGTTTTCTGCTAAGTTTTGTGTTGTGAAGTTTTCAAGTTTTGGGTAAGGATTCGATGGACTATGGAATAAGGAGTGGCAAGAGCCTAAGCTTGGGGATGCCCCGGAAGGCATCCCCTCTTTCGTCTTCGTTCATCGGTAACTTTACTTGGAGCTATATTTTTATTCACCACATGATATGTGTTTTGCTTGGAGCGTCAATTTATTTTGTTAGGATTTGCTTGCTCTTATTTATAACAATGTTTTGCATCTTTTATTTCAATAAAAGTGGCATTGATAGCCTTTACTATGCCTATTTTACAAGTCTTCATGTTGCTGTTTGAAAACAGAAAGTTTGCCGCTGTTGCAATAATTCCCTAGAAAAGTCAGAATGTGATAAAATGTTGAAACCTTTTGCATATCAAGCTCTGATAAATTTACTATAGTTGGAATTTTCTTTAATAATTTTTGGAGTTAGGAAAGTATGGATCTGGCTGCATTCTTCACAGACTGTCCTGTTTAGGCAGATTGCTGTTATGTTTGCATTGTTTGGATATGTTTGCTTCTTTAATGATTCTATTTGAGGATAGGACTATTAAATATGCAGAGGCATTTAGTATGCAATGTTGAATAATAATTTTAGTGATTTGCTACAGTAGAGTATGATAAGGTTTTTGCATTGGTTTATACTAACTTATCTTACGAGTCCTTGTTGAGTTTTGTGTGGATGAAGCTTTTGAGATTTAGGGAGACCATGATATGAGAGGAATTAAGGAGACACAAAAGCTTAAGCTTGGGGATGCCAAAGGCATCCCAAGATAATATTTTAAGAAGTCTCAAGCGTCTAAGCTTGGGGATGCCCCAGTTGGCATCCCACCTTTTTTCTTCAACAACTATCGGCTAGTTTCTGTTTTTATCATTTACCTACTCGAGGACGAGCAGGAATTAAGCTTGGAGATGCTGATACGTCTCCAACGTATCTATAATTTTTGATTGTTCCATGCTATTATATTATCAACCTTGGATGTTTTATATGCATTTATATGCTATTTTATATGATTTTTGGGACTAACCTATTAACCCAGAGCCCAGTGCCAGTTTATGTTTTTACCTTGTTTTAGAGTATCACAGAAAAGGAAAATCAAATGGAGTCCAATTGACCTGAAACTTCACGAAACTTATTTTTGGAAGGAAAGCAACCCGGGAGACTTGGAGTCCACATCAAGGAAGCTTTGAGAAAGCCACGAGGTAGGGGGGCGCGTGGGTGTCAGCCGGGCAGGGCGACCGTGGTGGCAAGCACACGGGCGTGCAGGCGCGCACGGCTGCTACTGTCGTAGGGCGCGGGTGCGGGCGGCTGCTCTAGGCGGGGGCAAGGTGGCGAGCGGGCGCGGGTGGCTGCAGAAGGCGGCGAGCGGGCGCGCGCAGTCGTTCGGGGCGCGGCGGCGGGTAGACGTTTTGGGGTTGGTCGCCGCATTGGGCTCCTCCAACAAAAGCCAAATGCGCATGTCCATTTTACCACCCTTTGCCATCCCAAACGGATGAAATGCAGACAAAACAGACATCTGTTTGGGATCGTGCGCTGAAGTTGGCCTTAGGCAATCTCCTCAGTTGGGGCCAGTTATGGGGGCAATACATCTCGGGAGCTCCTAAGCAGCGCTTTTGGCGCCGCTAACAGGTACTGGCCCCCGCGCGCTACCCACCTGGGCCTGGCCCAACAAGGGAGATGCGCCCGGTTGCCACGACCTGAACGAGTGAAGAAGCGCAAAAAAAGATCACCCTCTCCAGGAATCGAACTCTAGACGTCACCTTCACGTACAAGCGCACATAAACTAGTAGACCTACTCAACTCTAGTGCACGAGAAAAGTGTCAACAATATAAGGACATGCGGCCGCGCTATTTAATGTACTTAGTTTTCTGAATTATTTAAAATAACCGTAAACTTGAATAAGTTCATCAATTTATAAAAAAGTTCATCATTTTTGAAGAAAGTTCATAAATCTAGAAAAAGTTCATCGGATTTGGAAAATAGTTCATCGATTTTGAAAAAAAATCATTCGATTTGAAAAGGAGTTCACGGATTTTCAAAAAGGGTTCAGAAAATCGAAAAAGTTCAATTTTTTTGAACAAAAAGTTCACCAATCATTAAAAAAGTTCATCAAGATTAAAAAAGAGTTCATCGATTTGAAAAGAGTCCACGGGTTTTCATAAAAGGTTTCACAAACTCAAAAAAAGTTCAATTTTTTTTAAAAAACAGTTCATAAAGTTGGAAAAGGTTCATCGATTTTGAAAAAAAGTTCATCAGTTTGAAAAAGAGTTCACTGATTTTCAAAAAGGGTTCACAAATTCGAAAAAAGTTCACCAATCATGAAAATAGTTCATCAAAAATGGAAAAAGGTTCATCGATTTTGGAAAAAAAGTTTATCGATTTGAAAAAAGTTCATTCATTTTTTAAAATTTCACATAAAATCAAAAATTTCTTCAAATTTGACAAAAAAAACCTCACAAAACTTTCAAAAGATCATCGATTTTTTAAAAAAAATGCTCATGCATTCGAAAAAGAAAAAAAATGTAAAGAAATTAAAATAGAACGAACAATGAACTAAAAAACCATCACAAAAAGCTGTCCAGAAAAAAACAAAAACGAAAAAACCGAGCTGGTAGCTTCCAAAGACAGAGCTTCCCCGAACTGAAGATAGGATAAGAATAAAAACGAAGAGATTAGTCACAAGCGTGAAGAAGTCCTATTGGTTAGTGCCTTTGTCGCCGAAACGGGTGGTCTTGTGTTCGAATCTTGTTGCCCGCACCTTTTTTCTGGAATTTAACAGAAGATGAAAAAAAAGTTAAATGGGCTGGCCCATGTAGCATCGGTGGGCACGAGGCGGGGTGTGCACCCGTTTGCGCCGACGCCTGTAACGGGCGCCGTATAGCCATGTTTATATATATGAACGGATTTGCTATTTTACAGTCGAGTGTTTTTTAATTCGTCGTCATTCAAATTTGTGTCCGTCTATTGTCGAGCGGAGATTTGCGCTGGTTTTCTTTTTTCTCGCTGGCGTTGTGTTCGCTCGGGTTGGTTTTCTGTTTTCGGGTTGGTTTTTCTTTGTCTTGACCCGAAACCGCACCCGTCCCGCCACTTGGTTTTTGTCCCATTTGAATATTGGACTGGGTGTCGTCTTCCCTTTTCATTTGGGTACTATGTTTCGATAAGGCTAGGGAGCGGCGGAGGAGAGAGGCGATTCCTTATGTTAATGGCGATTCCGAGCCTTTCCGCCGTTTGATTTTGATTTGTCCTTCCTATTCTCTCCATTTCCCGGCTGCCGAGGTTCGTCCCCCTTATCTCTGGCGCGTCCCCCCCCCCCCGCGTATGTTTCTGCTTGTGTTGTGGTCGTGTAGTTCCATATCTAGGATGAGTTTTCATCTCCGTGGATCCGTAGTCCATCTGTTTGTTTGTTGTTCATGGATCCCCCTCCATTTTTGTGCTATAGATGGTGGAGGTATGCGGGTTCTAGGGTTTCTCCCCTGCTTGTTCACGTGGATGTATGCTTGTATATGTGGATGTAGGCTTACTGGTTGTTACATCAGTTGATTTGACTGTATTTTCTGCTAGATCCTTTGCCGTTAGATGATCTGGGTGGTTTTTTTACCTGATTATGCAATGTAGTTTTTGTAGCTGTAGGTGGCTGCTCATGATTTTCCCCTGGTAGTTGAGGTGTGTCTGAATGTGTTCCAGCAATCTCTCTGAATTTGATGCTTCTATTTACTGTAGCTCAAAGTTACAGTGGATGTTACCCCCTAATTACTGTGTATCCTTGCAGATGTTCAGTGTAATTTATCATTCAATTACATTGTAATTTGTCCTAGCAGTACTGTGCAATTTCCCCCCTAATTCCAGTGTAATCCTGATTACAGTGTATGTTCTGAGATATGCAAGATATTCAATGTATGTGCAGATTTTCGGTGTATTATGCTCTGGAATCACTGTGGTATTTGTCCTAGGATTTACACAGTAATTTAGCCCAACTACTAAGTAAACTACAATCATGTATCACAGTGTATGCACAGATTTACAGTGTATATGCTTAGATTTACAGTGTATATGTCCTAGGATATTCAGTGTATATGCCCAGATTTACAGTGTATTGTAAACCTGAATCACGGTGTAGTATGTTGTAGGACTTCACTGTAGTTTACTTAGTAAATTTAGCCCGAATACTCATGTAATTGTTGTGTAGTTTGTTCCAGAATCATTGTAGTTACCCTCCATTTTACTGTATTTTGTGCAAGAATATATGATAGCTTCTCCTGCATTTTTCCCTGTTAGTTGCCCCATATCTTCACTGCAACTTGTAATGTAGAGCTTCACTGCTATCTTATGCCCCTACTAAGTTGCACCTTTTGTAGTAAGTACTGTGAAACTGCCCCCCTAATTTCTGAGTGGATAACTTGTCCTGTAGTTACGCTTAATTTCACTTAATTTTGTCACATTCTATCCTTTTGGTCACATTCCTATCCTTTTTTCTGAAGGTGCCAAAGTGTTTTGTTCATCTTATCTCATGTGTATATTGTCATGTATTTTTTACATTGCAATCCCATGTATATTTACATTGTATTTTTTCATGTAATTTTCACTCATTTGTAATCCCATGTATATTACTGTGCAGGTTGGAGTGTAATTTTCACTTGATTACAGTTTATTTCCTGTGTAGTTTGTCTTGATTTCTTACTGTAATCCGATGCATATTTACACTGTAAATTTTGTAGTGTATTTTTCACTTTAATTTAGTGGTGTAAATTTCTCTATAATTACTGCATAGATGACCCTGTTTGTAGTGTACTCTGATGCGTTATTACAGTGTACATTTACCCTTAATTACCGCGTAGTTACACTGTAACCCGATGTTTTTTTTACAGTGTAATTTTACCCATAATTACTGTGTAGTTTGTACTGTAGTTACACTACAATTCGAATGTCCATTTCTGGTGTAATTTGTACCCATAATTACTGTGTAGGTTCGCACTGTTTTTACACTGCAATCCTATGCCCTTTTACAGTGCAATTGTACCCATAATTTATGTACTTTACATTGTAATCCGATGGTGTTTTACACTGTAACCCGTTGCCCTTTTACAATGTAATTTTACCCGTAATTACTTTGTACTTTGTATTTTTATAGTTACACGGTAACCTGATGCCCTTTTTATAGTATAATTTTATTCATAATTACTGTGTAGTTTGTTCTCTACAGTGTAAATTTCTCTTATAGTATTACAGTAAATTAACACAGGTTTGCACCTCCAGTCTCTTTATAACTGAGTCCCATTTTCTCTTTTGTTTTTCAGCTACTATCTCAATGGGCAGACTACAGAAAGTCGGTTCCAACTCCCAAGGATGTTCCGCTAGTTTCTTCAGTTGAGAGTGCTGATTCTTCAAAAGATCCTTTTGTGCCTAATGATTTTGCTGATGACAATGCTATGTCTTTGGTAGTTATCTTTGTCTTCTTTTCATTTTCCTTGTGTTTTTTCTATTTTTCATTTTCTTAATTGTTGTGCTCGTTGTCTGAATTTTTCCGTTTTCAGAATTTCTCTGCTGATGATGAAGAGTTTGATAAAGCACTTCACAATTTCTATGTGAATAATGTAAGTATTTTTTCTGATCTAATTTTATTTTTTCATGATTATTTTTTTCTGATTATTTTATTCTTTTTATATGTTGGTTTGATGTTTATGTATTCTTTTTGTACAGAATGTCAAGTACCTCAAGAGGAAATTATCATCTGTTAGTAGAAGGAATGTTGTAAGTCTCTTTTCTCTTCTTGTGTTTCTATTTCCCATCTCTTCTTATCTTTTGATTGCTTGTCTGATGTTTCTTTCTGTTGGGGATTCCCCTTTGTATCTTTAGTTTATTAATGAACTTCTTATTACTTTTACACTGGAAATTACAAGTTACTTACAGGAGAATTACAGTGTATAAATTGTATTTTTCACTGGAAATTACAAGTTAGTTATTGTAGATTTACAGTGTATAAATTGTATTTTTCACTGGAAATTACAAGTAACTTACAGTAGATTTACACTGGAAACAAGTAAAACATGTACTTACAGTGGAAATTACAAGTTACTTACAGTAGTATTTTACACTGGAAATTACCAACTACTTACACTGTAATTTTACTAACATTTTGGGCTTTACACTTGATTTACACTTAATTTTGCATTGGGATTTTACACTGTAATTACTGTAAGTTTTTTCTGAAACTTACACTGTATTTTTACATGCTGATGTCACTTTAAATGATCACACAAAAAGCATGTGATTCACACTGGAAACTCCTAATTGATGTATTCCCATGTTTGTTTTGGCTGAAAGTATTTTGTTGACAATGTCTCCATGTAGTTGCTGTATTTCCATGTTTATTTTGACTGTAAGCATTTTGACTGGAAATTCCCACTGCGATTGCACTGTATTTTCCATTGGAACTACAAGTTTTCAATGTTTTTTCCTTGATGATGTGTATGTAATTGATCACAAAAATTATGTAATTTCCCAGAATTACAACTGATGTTGATCTATTTTTTGCAGACAAAGAAAATTGCTCCTGATTTGTTCATGTGAGTGGTGGAGAGAGAAGATAGTGAGAAGTTGGGATTGTTGTTGACCTGTGGATCGTGATGCTAATTTCCCTTTGATGTTCTTCTTTGTTGCTGCTCATCAGGTTCAAAATCTTCCTCTCCCCCATTGCACATGGTCGTCTCCATGTTCTCCCTTCTTCTTTTTCTCCCCCCTTCTGATTTCGTGTTTGTGGTGTTAGGTGAGATCTGTCGACTGATTTGTGGGAGGGGGTTGCCCCTTCTCGTGCCTTGCAAGATGGTCACAAGCTGTGGTCCTTGAGATCAAGAGGGTTTGTTCCCTGATTTTTCTGGAGTGGTTATGTATCCAGGGTACCGGGTTAGATGTTTTGCTTGACCCGTTTTGACGTCCTTTTTGTGTTGTCGATTGTTTTCGTGGTCGTACAAGTGTCGGCTGTTGATTTGTCTAGTTTTTTGAATGTTGCTGAATTAAAAAATAGTCAAATGTCAAATAGACAGTCAACTATATAAAACCAGTTTTTAGCTGATGTTTAGCTAAATCGGTTTTACTAGTCAGCTTATGAATAACCCGTTTGTAGGAAAATTTGTTTGGCTTGCTCCTGGCTCCCCCCATGACCTTCTCGCTGATAAAAAGAGCTCCTCCCGTGACCTCTTCTCTCACACATTCTCACTTCCCTAGATTGGTTATTTGAGACAATTCACAAGCTCCGGCATTTGATTATTTCTCCATTCTTCGTCCTTGTTCGCTTGATGCCATTGGTGGCCTTCCCTCAGGCCGGCCTGCACGACTCCGGGTGCAGAAGCCTAGAGGCGCCTCCCCTGTTCGTCTACCTTGCCGCTCCTACCACCCTCGTCGGCGTTGGGTTCCATGGATAGAGAATGCACTGCACGTTGTGCCGTCGAAGTACTCTACTGTCTCGACATCGTGCATCTCATGTATCCCATGCATGTCGAGAGAGTCCATGGATGTGAGGTCGTCCCAGACCAGAATAAGCATGCACACTTCCCCTTGTGCTTCAGGAGCTCGCAGAGGGTGGCGTACGTCACCGTCGGGGCATAGCCGGCCGTTGTCCCAGGAGGCATAGGTCGCTGATGGCGTTGTCACGTCCTTCGGGCACCGTCCCTGCTGGTAACTCTGGCATCCAACGAGCGGGATCCCCGGCATAAACGCAACGACAACCATGTCGTGGCCAGAGGACGAGCTCTAGGAGTCGCCGGCGAGCGGGGTCCTGGGCTGTGTCTGAACGCAGCAACAACAATGCCGTGGCTGGAGGACAAGCACGTGGAACGACGACCATGTCGTTGCTAGAGGACGAGCGGGATGACCATTCGTACCAGGCAGCAGCACACCGACACGGCGGCGGACGAGCGCGTGGACAACAATTAGTTGCGATGGAGTATATGCGAAAGAAGTTTTTACAAAAACGACTAATAGTCGTTTTTCCACAAACGCATAATTTCAGCTTTACGGAAACCAAGTTCTCCATATCCACAGATTTGTTAGAGTAGCCAAACGTGGTTTTATTCTGTTACGCTAGTTTCCTGGTTTATAGAGAATAGGTTCTGTACATTCCACCTATCCAAACAACCCCTTGATGTGACAGCCCCACCGCGTCTCCGCCACACCACTAAACGGACGGGCTCAACATTGTAGCTCCCAGTTTTGAATGGTTCTATGGACCGGTTTTAGAGTCATCAGTGTGATTTTTGTCTTTTTCTATATGTGTTTTTATTGGTTTTATTAGTTTTTTAAAATTCATGTCGTCTTTTTCAATACATGTTGTAATTTTTCGTATATATGTTTAACCTTTTCCGATGCACGTTGAACTTTTTCTAAATACATGATGGAACAATTTCAACTACAGGTTTGAACATTCTCTCCGAACAAATGTTAAAACATTTCAAATACAAGTTACACAATTTTTGAATGGTATGAAACATTTATTTATGCAAAAAATTACCTTATATTCACATTTTTAAAAATGTCTCAAACATATTGTTAGAACATGTGAACATTTGCCTAAATGTCATGTGCATTTTTTGAATTGAACAAAACATTTCTTTTAACTTGCGTGAACCATTTTTTACATGGCTTAAATTTTTTAAAATGTCACGAAGATGTTTCCAAAACACGTGAACTTTTGTGGACATATTTTAATTGTATGAAACATTAAAAAAATACACGATCACTTTTTTACATTATATAAATATTTTGTATAAATATCATCAACATTTTTTGAAATGCATGCAAACCGAAGTAAATTTCACAAACATTGTTTTGGTTGGTACGAAAAGTTGCGTGAACAAATTCTTTATACTACGTTAATATGTGTGTTGAATGTTAAAATTTAGATACATTATTCTTTTAAGTACATGTATTTAATATATATAAAAAAGAAAGAAAATGAACAACAGCCAGCGTACGCCCCTACGTGCCTATGTGCATAGTCTGTGACTGTCGTATGTGTGCGCACTGGCGGAGCTTAGACAAGGTTGAATGGGCCATGGCATGCCCAGCTTTGAAGTACATAAGGACGATAATTTACACCAGGCTAAACAACGACGCACGTACACACGAACGCACGACGCAACCTAACCACGCTTCCGCTGCACGACGCGGGCCTGCCCAACAAATCCCTACATGCATGCAGCTCCACTCTAACTAACTAACGGCCACCTAACTAGCTAGCTAATACTGCATGCACTCAACTAACTACGGCCGTGAGCACGCACACACACTTTTTTTTGAAGGGTAAACGCAATTAAGGTTCGGGATTTCATCCGCAATTACATCTAGAATAGAGTCTGGAGGAATCGTAAACCACACATTACATATTTCATCCCCTACCCCCACACATGCTAGCTTATGTGCAGCATTATTCACCGAGCGTTGCACCCATGTTACCTTTGCATTTTCAAAAGACCTGACCATTTCCTTCACCTCCCCAATCCAAGGCCCAACCGCGCTCAGGTTTCTGGTTGGTTGATTGATCATCTTCACCACCGTCTGACAGTCCAACCCAAGGTGTAACTTACTGACATTACAATCTCTAGCCACTTGCAACGCTCTGTTACATGGAAGGATTTCAACAGCTTCCGGATCAGCAACATGAGGGAAATAATGGCAGGCTCCGGCTATGAACGCCCCATTCTGATCCTGTAAAATAACTCCCCCCTCCCTTTTCCCCAAACTTTGACACGGCTCCATCCGCATTGATCTTCACCCAGCCCGCCTCCGGAGGTTCCCACCTTTGATGAACGATCGTTTTTGGGGGTCTAGGTGCTGCAGCATGTACTTCCCTCCATTCCTTCACATGCATCATCACAGTCCTCATTATTTCATGTGGGGCTGCAATCCATTTCCCATCTCTAGCCTCATTCCTTGCCAACCACAGCCCATACTGCTTGGATAAACAGCTCCCTCTCCTCTTCTGCAGCACCTGCGAACCATCCTAACAGCCAGTTCGACAGCTCACTCTGGGATCTAGTTATCTCTGGTTGGTTAGCCACCATAGCTCCTGTTTCCGAGCGCAACAGCTGCCAAAAAAAGTGCTGAGTGTGGGCACGTCCAGAATCGATGCAGTATCGTCTCCTCCCGCCCGCACGCCACACAAAACACCCCTGGGTTAATTCTTCATTGATGGAGTTCCGAGCCAACAGCCAGTCCATTCCTCACCATTCTCCACACATGCACTTTAGCTTTACCCGGTGCCGAGGTGTCCCACAGCGCCATGAAACCTTTGTGTTTATTGGTAGACGCCGAGGGTTCCGGCCATCCGAACCTCGTCTTATTCATGGACATGCTCAAGTGATAAGCTGACCTCACCGTGAACACATGATAACCCACAAATATAGGGGATCAATTGTAGCCTCTTTTGATAAGTAAGAGTGTCGAACCCAACAAGGAGCTAAAGGTACAACAAATATTCCCTCAAGTTCTATCGACCACCGATACAACTCTATGCACGCTTAACGTTCGCTTTACCTAGAACAAGTATGAAACTAGAAGTACGTTGTAGGTGTTGTTGGAGAGGTTTGCAAGATAATAAAGAGCGCGCAAATAAAAAGTAGGGCTATTTAGATGAGGACACAACTAAGTTAGTTTTAGTAGAGAGCTTGTTGTCACACAAGAAAGTTATTTGTCTCTAGGAAATCAATAACTAGACCGGTAATCATTATTGCAATTTTATTTGAGGGAGAGGCATAAGCTAACACACTTTCTCTTCTTGGATCATATGCACTTATGATTGGAACTCTAGCAAGCATCCGCAACTACTAAAGATCATTAAGGAAAAACCCAACCATAGCATTAAAGTATCAAGTCCTCTTTATTCCCATACACAAACAATCTACTTACTCGGGTCTGTGTTTCTATCACTCACGCCACACATCATAAGCAAATCATGAACATATTGCAAACCCTACAGCGGGGATCCCTCATGCTTGCGCGACACAGAGAGCACCATAGGACAGCACCAATAATAAAACATGCAACTCAAACCAATCACGATCACCAATTAACCCATAGGACAAAACGGATCTACTCAAACATCATAGGATAGCCATACATCGTTGGGAAATAATATATAGCGTTGAGCACCATGTTTAAGTAGAGATCACAGCGTTAAAAGAGGGGTTACACCGCTGCATAGAGGGAGAAGAGTTGGTGATGACGGCGGTGAAGTTGTTGGTGTAGACCGTTGTCGCGATGATGGCCCCGACGGCGTTCCGGCGCCACCGGGAGAGAGGGGGAGAGAGCCCCCTTCTTCCTCCTCTTCCTTGACCTTCTCCCTAGATGGGAGAAGGGTTTCCCCTCTGGTCCTTGGTCTCCATGGCATGGGAGGGGCGAGAGCCCCTCCGAGATTGGATCTGTCTCTCTGTCTCTCTCTATTTCTGCGCTCCCAGATCTGGCCTTTCACTGTTTCTTATATTCCCGGAGATCCGTAACTCTGATTGGATTGAAATTTGAACACGATTTTTATCCGGATATTAGCTTTCTTGCGGCGAAAGAAGGGCAACAACTACCTTACGGGGTGTCCACGAGGGTCAGGGGCGCGCCCCTGCCTCGTGGGCCCCTCGAGCATCGTCTCGTGTTGATTCACTTCCCAAAATTCACATATATTCCAAAAAAATTATCCGTCAGTTTTTATCCCATTGGGACTCCGTTTGATATGGATTTTCTGTGAAAAAAAACATGCAACAAACAGGAACTGGCACTGGGCACTGGATCAATATGTTAGTCCCAAAAATAGTATAAAAAGTTGCCAAAAGTATATGAAAGTTGTATAATATTGGCATGGAACAATAAAAAAATTGTAGATATGACGGAGACGTATCAGCATCCCCAAGCTTAATTCATGCTCGTCCTCGTGTAGGTAAATGATAAAAAAGATAATTTTTGATGTGGAATGCTACCTAGCAAAATCTTGATCATGTAATCTAATCATGGCATGGATATTAAGACACGAGTGATTCAAAGCAATAGTCTGTCATTTGACATTAAGACAGTAACACTTCAAGCATACTAATAAAGCAATCATGTCTTTTCAAAATAACAAGGCCAAAGAAATTTATCCCTACAAAATCATATAGTATGGCTATGCTCCATCGTCACCACACAAAATATTAAAACATGCACAACCCCGATGACAAGCCAAGCAATTGTTTCATACTTTTGACATTCTCAAACCTTTTCAACTTTCACGCAATACATGAGCGTGAGCCATGGACATAGCACTATAGGTGGAATAGAATATGATGATGGAGGTTGTGTGGAAAAGATAAAAAGGAGAAAGTCTTACATCGACGCGGCTAATCAACGGGCTATGAAGATGCCCATCAATTGATGTCAATGTGAGGAGTAGGGATTGCCATGCAATGGATGCACTACGAGCTATAAGTGTATGAAAGCTCAAACTGGAAACTAAGTGGGTGTGCATCCAACTTGCTTGCTCATGAAGACCTCGGGCATTTGAGGAAGCCCATCATCGGAATATACAAGCCAAGTTCTAAAATGAAAATTCCCACTAGTATATGAAAGTGATAACTCAAGAGACTCTCTATATGAAGAACATGGTGCTACTCTGAAGCACAAGTGTGGTAAAAGGATAGTAACATTGTCCCTTCTCTCTTTTCTCTCATTATTTTATTTTTTCTCATTTTTTCTTTTTTTCTCTTTTTTGTAGGCTTCTTTGGCCCCTCTCTCTCTTTTTGGGGGGCTTCTTTGGCCACTTTTATTTTTATAACCTCACATGGGACAATGTTCTAATAATGATGATCATCACACTTTTATTTACTTACAACTCAATATTACAACTCGATACTAGAACAAAATATGACTCTATGTGAATGCCTCCGGTGGTGTACCGGGATGTGCAATGATCTAGCGTAGCAAAGACATCAAAAAGCGGACATGCCATGAAAACATCATGCTAGCTATCTTACGATCATGCAAAGCAATATGACAATAAATGCTCAAGTCATGTATATGATGATGATGGAAGTTGCATGGCAATATATCTCGGAATGGCTATGGAAATGCCATAATAGGTAGGTATGGTGGCTATTTTGAGGAAGATATAAGGAGGCTTATGTGTGATAGAGCGTATCGTATCATGGGGTTTGGATGCACCGGCGAAGTTTGCACCAACTCTCGAGGTGAGAAAGGGAAATGCACGGTACCGAAGAGGCCAGTAATGATGGAAGGGTGAGAGTGAAGCAAAAGAGCATTCTACAAATGGCGGTTTTCTATGTGAAGAGAAACAGGCAATCCAAACTTCAAAAGATATAAGTGAAGCACATGAAGCATTCTATAAAGCCATACTCAAAAGATATAAGTGAAGTGCAATGATCATTCTATAAATCAACCAAGGACTATCTCATACCAGCATGGTGCATCAAAGAAAAGTGAAAACTAAATGCAAAATACACTCCAAGATTTACGCATATCATGTGACGAATAAAAATATAGCTCCGAGTAAAATTACCGATGATTGTTAGAATAAAGAGGGGATGCCTTCTGGGGCATCCCCAAGCTTGGTTTCTTGGGAGTCCTTGAATATTTCTTTGGGGTGCCTCGGGCATCCCCAAGCTTATGCTCTTGCCACTCCTTATTCCTTCATCCATCCTGATCTCTCCCAAAACTTGAAAACTTCAATCACACAAAACTTAACAGAAAGTTCGGTAATATCCGTTAGTATAATAAAGCAAATCACTACTCTAAGTACTGTTGCAAACCAATTCATATTTTGTTTTTGCATTGTAGCTACTGTAATATAACTTTTCCATGGCTTAATCCACTAATAGAAATTGATAGTTTCATCAAAAGAAGCAAACTATGCATCAAAAACATAATCTGTCTTAAACAGGACAGTCTGTTGTAATCGGAACATTCACCATACTTCTGGTACTCCAAAAATTCTGAAAAATAGGACAAATAAACAATTTGTATAGAAAGACAGTGCAAAAAGTTTCAGAACTGTTTGACGTTCCAGTAAAAATGTAAAATCGCGCACTACAGCCAAAGTTTCTGTTCTGCACCGCACAAACCAACAAGCAATGTAAACATCTTAAAGGCAAATCTTGGCACATTATTTTTATAATACAATGGAATTATACAAGGGTATGATTATTTTTGTTGAAAAGTTTTTGTAATCAAGATTCCCAAAGTTTCTGTGAGCATGAACAAAGTTCTAGGAGCTCCCCCACTTCAACAATGCTTGTCTCTCTCACTTTCACTTTCCTTTTTGAAAAGTTTTGGGTTCCCCACTTTATTTTCTTGTTTTTAAACTATATAAAAGCACTCAACAGAAATAAATGGCTCTCTAAAACTTCCTGGTTGTCTCCCTGGCAGCGCTTTCTTTAAAACCATTAAGCTAGGCATAAGGTACTCAAGTAATGAATCCACCCGGATCCCAAGGTATATCAAAGCCAATTTTAATTAACAATGATTTGTGATTTAGTAGTGAGCACAAAGCAACATATATATCATGTAATGACGAAGTCTAACTCTCTTCCTATGCATCGGCATGTCATAAAAGAACAATTCATGCACACATAGTAAAGGCCAATGCATATTATAAATAGTTTCTTGCAATTTTATCATATTGAAAACATGGAGAGGCGCAGATGTAGTTCCTCTCTCATAATAATTGCAAGTAGGAGCAGAAAGCACATGCATATTATATCTATCAAAATCATCATGTGTAGTAGTGAAACGCAACCCATCAATATAATCCTTAATAAGGGCAAACTTCTTCGATATAGTGTAGTCGGGAGAATTCAAATAGATAATAGGACTATCATGCATGGGTGCAATAGCAACAATTTCATGTTTAACATAAGGAACTATAGCCAGTTCATCTCCATAAGCATAATTCATATTGGCATCTTGGCCACAAGCATAACAAGCATCATCAAAAAGGGATATTTCAAAAGAATCAACGGGATCATAACAATCATCATAGCAATCATCCTTCGGTAAGCACGAAGGGAAATTAAACAATGTATGAGTTGAAGAGTTACTCTCATTAGAAGGTGGGCACGGGTAGCTAATCCACTCTTCCTCCTTTTGTTCTTCGCTCTCCTCATCATCTTTTTATCCAATGAGCTCACAGTTTCATCAATTTCTTCTTCCATAGACTCCTGCAAAATATTAGTCTCTTCTCGGACAGTGGGGACTTTCTCAATAAATTCATCAATATCATAATTGTATTTATAATTCTCATAGCAATATTTAAAGATAGCTAAAGTTTTAGGTCTATAAACTGAATCATCAAAATCTTCAAACTCTTTAAACAAAGATTCAATTTCATAAGCACCCATAAAAGCAACGAATTCTTCTATTTGTTCCACGTCATAATAATCATATATACCATTAGCATAAGAAGCCAAGGTTTCATCACCATTAAATTCACATGAAAAGGGAAGGTGTGGAGCCTTCATCCTAGAGCAACAAGTATAATCATATCTCAAGCATAGTTGCCGAGCATACCAATGCAACATATAAATTTGATCCCATAATAGTTTCCCTTTTTGAGTCAAGCGATAATCCCTAAAGTATTGACATTGATCCAATGTTACTCTCATTATAAAGTTGAATGGGGTTTTCTCAGGATTGTCAAAGTAGTACATAATATCTTTCACATAATGAGCATTGAGGGTTTTAGGAGGTTCGCCATCTCCATGAGTAGCAAGTAAACCTATTTTTTTTGGGTATTTTGTGTTCCATATCCATAACTGAAGATAGAGAACAACTTAGAACAACAAATAAAAATTACTTAGTGATAAAGCAAATAAGCACACACGAGAATATTCACCTCACGTTATAACTCCTCGGCAAAAGTGCCAGAAAAAGGTCTTGATAACCCACAAGTATAGGGGATCAATTGTAGACTCTTTCGATAAGTAAGAGTGTCGAACCCAATGAGGAGCTAAAGGTAGAACAAATATTCCCTCAAGTTCTATCGACCACCGATACAACTCTACACACGCTTAACGTTCGCTTTACCTAGAACAAGTATGAAAGTAGAAGTACTTTGTAGGTGTTGTTGGATAGGTTTGCAAGATAATAAAGAGCGCGTAAATAAAAAGTAGGGGTTGTTTAGATGAAGACACAACTAAGTTAGTTTTAGTAGAGAGCTTGTTGTCACACAAGAAAGTTATTTGTCCCTAGGCAATCGATAACTAGACCGGTAATCATTATTGCAATTTTATTTGAGGGAGAAGCATAAGCTAACACACTTTCTCTTCTTGGATCATATGCACTTATGATTGGAACTCTAGCAAGCATCCGCAACTACTAAAGATCATTAAGGTAAAACCCAATCATAGCATTAAAGTATCTAGTCCTCTTTATTCCCATACGCAAACAACCTACTTACTTGGGTCTGTGCTTCTATCACTCACGCCACCCACCATAAGCAAATCATGAACATATTGAGAACCCTATAGCGGGGATCCCTCACCCTTGCGCGACACGGAGAGCACCATAGGACGGCACCAATAATAAAACATGCAACTCAAACCAATGACGATCATCAATTAACCCATAGGACAAAATGGATCTACTCAAACATCATAGCATAGCCATACATCATTGGGAAATAATATATAGCGTTGAGCACCATGTTTAAGTAGAGATTACAGCGGGGAAAAGATGGGTTACACCGCTGCATAGCGGGGAAAGAGTTGGTGATGATGGTGGTGAAGTTGTTGGTGTAGATCGTTGTTGCGATGATGGCTCCGGCGGCGTTCCGGCGCCACCGGGAGAGAGGGGGAGAGAGCCCCCTTCTTCTTCTTCTTCTTCCTTGACCTTCTCCCTAGATGGGAGAAGGGTTTCCCCTCTGGTCCTTGGTCTCCATGGCATGGGAGGGGCGAGAGCCCCTCCGAGATTGGATTTGTCTCTCTGTCTCTCTTTGTTTCTGCGCTCCCAGATCTGGCCTTTCACCGTTTCTTATATTCCCGGAGATCCGTAACTCTGATTGGATTGAAATTTGAACACGATTTTTATCCGGATATTAGCTTTCTTGCCGGAAAAGAAGGGCAACAACCGCCTTACGGGGTGTCCACGAGGGTCAGGGGCGCGCCCCCTGCCTCGTGGGCCCCTCGAGCATCGTATCGCGTTGATTTTACTTCCCAAAATTCACATATATTCCAAAAAAAATCTCCGTTAGTTTTTATCCCATTTGGACTCCGTTTGATATGGATTTTCTGTGAAACAAAAAACATGCAACAAACAGGAACTGGCACTGGGCACTGGATCGATATGTTAGTCCCAAAAATAGTATAAATAGTTGCCAAAAGTATATGAAAGTTGTATAATATTGGCATGGAACCATAAAAAATTATAGATACGACGGAGACGTATCAACACACCATTTTTAGTGAAGTTCCACGCCAAGAAGTCCTCACAATTTGGCCCTCCCACAACAATCCTCTTTATATCCTCTGCATCATCCTGCATGAACATTGCATCAACCCGAGCAGCATTCCAGTCCGTTCCATTTGGGAGAAGGAGATCTCTGACTTTCGTTATGCCCCATACAAATTCCTGGCCGAGCGGCTTCATGCTTCCTTCTCTCGGGATCCAATTTTCATGGTGAATATTCACCTTTGATCCATCTCCTATGCGCCACACCAGTCCTTCCCTCAGAAGGTCTCTGCCATGAAGAATACTCTGGAATGTAAACGAACCCGCTGATGGACAAGTGGCAGAAAGGATTGAGTCTCCTGAAAATATCGTGCTCTTAGCACTCGAGCACATAGAGATCCAGGGACTTGAACGATTCTCCAAGCTTGTTTTGCTAGGAGAGCTTGGTTAAATGCCTCAGGGTCACGGAAGCCGAGCCCCCATCTTTTTTGGACGAAATTGCGTCAGTAGCTCCGGTGAGTTAACCTTCGGGATTATAACAATAATTGTGTCATTAAAATTTGCCGGTGTCGTCTCTCGCTGAAGAAAACTCCGCACTTCCCTACAAACATCCTCGCGTGACAGAGGCTAGTGCCTCTGGTAGAACAACGCTGGGAGTCCAACCGGTCCTGGCACTTTTGTTGGAACAATTCCACCTCTATTTCTTCGTCTGTGATCGCCGTGGTAAGACTTGCGTTCATGTTTTCAGTCACCAAGGCCTCCATGCTGAAGAAGCTCTTGCGCCCCTGCCTATCCTTCCAAGGAGAACAGATTCTCATAGAAACCCACAGCCAAATCCCTGATCTCTTCGTTCACCATGCAGTGAGTCCCGTCCTGGTGTTGGAGAGCTCTAACCGTGTTCTTCCTCTTACGATGTGATGCTCTATTTTGTAAGTATTTTGTGTTTTGGTCGCCTTCTTGCAACCAATCGACTCTGGAACTCTGTCTATAGAACACTTCCCCTCTCTCATTATATCTCACGCAGTTGCTCCTCTATCTCCCTAATTTCTTGTTGGTAGCCACTATGTACAGCTTGCTCTTTCGCCTCCGTCAGCTGTGTTTTCAGTCTCGCGATCTGCCTCCGAATAGAACCAAACACTTCCAGCGCCCATCTCCTCATGCTGCAAGTAGTGGCTCCCAATCTTTGGCAGACTCCGGCCAGGCTGTTATCGCCCGTGGCTGACGCCCCCCACGCTTCCTTCACAATCTCATCATACTTATCATGCCTCGTCCATGCCTCCTCAAACCAGAATGGTCTCTCACCTCTATGATCTGAGCCTGGAGCCGTCTCCAAAGCCTGGACCAGTAAAGCTTGATGATCTGATTCTTCAGTCATAATGTTTTCCATCGAGGTCTCTGCTACGTCTTGAGCTTGCGTTGGTTTTCCCAGAAGAGGAAGGGATGATGCAGAAGAGTAGCGTAAGTATTTCCCTCAGTTTTTGAGAACCAAGGTATCAATCTAGTAGGAGGCCACGCTCAAGTCCCTCGTACCTGCACAAAACGATAGCTACTCGCAACCAACGTGATTAGGGGTTGTCAATCCCTTCACGGTCACTTACGAGAGTGAGATCTGATAGATATAATATTTTTGATATTTTGATATAAAGATGCAAAGTAAAAAGTAAAGGCAAAGTAAAAAAGCAAGGCAAGATTAAAGTGATGGAGATTGATATAATGAGAATAGACCCGGGGGCCATAGGTTTCACTAGAGGCTTCTCTCAAGAGCATAAGTATTCTACGGTTGGTGAACAAATTACTGTTGAGAAATTGACAAAATTGAGCATAGTTATGAGAATATCTAGGCATGATCATGCATATAGGCATCACGTCCGTGACAAGTAGACCGAAATGATTCTGCATCTACTACTATTACTCCACTCATCGACCGCTATCCAGCATTCACCTAGAGTATTAAGTTAAGAACAGAGTAACGCCTTAAGCAAGATGACATGATGTAGGGAGATAAATTCATGCAATATGAAATAAACCCCATCTTGTTATCCTCGATGGCAACGATGCAATACGTGCCTTGCTGCCCCTTCTGTCACTGGGAAAGGACACCACAAGACTGAACCCAAAGCTAAGCACTTCTCCCCTGGCAAGAACTACCAATCTAGTTGGCCAAACCAAACGGATAATTCGAAGAGACTTGCAAAGATAACCAATCATACATAAAAGAATTCCGAGAAGATCCAAATATTATTCATAGATAGTCTTGATCAGAAACCCACAATTCATCGGTCTCAACAAACACACTGCAAAAAGAAGATTACATCGAATAGATCTCCACAAGAGAGGGGGAGAACTTTGTATTGAGATTCAAAGAGAGAGAAGAAGCCATCTAGATACTAACTATGGACCCGAAGGTCTGAGGTAAACTACTCACACTTCATTGGAGGGGCTATGATGATGTAGAAGCCCTCCGCGATGACGGCCCTCTTCCGGCGGAGCTCCGGAACAGGCCCTAAGATGGCATCTCGTGGATATAGAAAGTTGCGGCGGTGGAATTAGGTTTTTTGCTCATGTTCTGATCGTTTGGGGGTACGTAGGTATATATAGGAGGAAGGAGTACGTCGGTGGAGCACCGATGGGCCCATGAGGTAGGGGGGCGCGCCCTAGGGGGGGGGGGCGCCCCCACCCTCGTGACCTCCTCTTTGACACCCTAGAGTAGGGTCCAAGTCTCCTGGATCACGTTCGGTGAGAAAATCACGTTCCCGAAGATTTTATTCCGTTTGGACTCCGTTTGATATTATGTTTCTTCGAAACACTAAAATAGGCAAAAATAACAATTCTGGGCTGGGCCTCCGGTTAATAGGTTAGTCCCAAAAATAATATAAAAGTGGAAAATAAAGCCCAATATAGTCCAAAACAGTAGATAATATAGCATGGAGCAATCAAAAATTATAGATACGTTGGAGACGTATCAGACATCCCCAAGCTTAATTCCTGCTCGTCCTCGAGTAGGTAAATGATAAAAAGAGAATTTTTGATGCAGAGTGCTACTTGGCATAATTTCAATGCAAATCTTCTTAATTGTGGTATAAATATTCAGATTAGAAAGATTCAAGACAAAGGTTTATATTGACATAAAAAATAATAATAGTTCAAGCATACTAACAAAGCAATTATGTCTTCTCAAAATAACATGGCCAAAGAGAGTTATCCCTACAAAATCATATAGTCTGGCTATGCTCCATCTTCACCACACAAAGTATTTAAATCATGCACAACCCCGATGACAAGCCAAGCAATTGTTTCATACTCTAACTTTTTCAAAACTTTTTCAATCTTCACACAATACATGAGCGTGAGCCATGGATATAGCACTATAGGTGGAATAGAATGGTGGTTGTGGAGAAGAAAAAAAGGAGAAGATAGTCTCACATCAACTAGGCATATCAGCGGGCTATGGAGATGCCCATCAATAGATATCAATGTGAGTGAGTAGGGATTGCCATGCAATGGATGCACTAGAGCTATAAATGTATGAAAGCTCAAAAAGAAACTAAGTGGGTGTGCATCCAACTTGCTTGCTCACGAAGACCTAGGGCAATTTGAGGAAGCCCATCATTGGAATATACAAGACAAGTTCTATAATGTAAAATTCCCACTAGTATATGAAAGTGACAACATATGAGACTCTCTATATGAAGAACATGGTGCTACTTTGAAGCACAATATATGAGACTCGCTATATCATGGTGCTACTTTGAAGCACAAGTGTGGAAAAAGGATAGTAGCATTGCCCCTTTTTATTTATTTTCTTTTTTTGGGGCCTTCTTTTTTTTCTTTGGCATTTCTCTTTTTTTTGGGACAATGCTCTATTGAATGATGATCATCACACTTCTATTTATTTACAACTAAATGATTACAACTCGATACTAAAACAAAGTATGACTCTATATGGATGCATCCGGCGGTGTACCGGGATATGCAATGAATCAAGAGTGACAAGTATGAAAAAATTATGAACAGTGGCTTTGACACAAATACTATGTCAGCTACATGATCATGCTAAGCAATATGACAGTGATGAATGTGTCATGATGAACTAGATGGTGGAAAGTTGCATGGCAATATATCTCGGAATGGCTATGGAAATGCCATAATAGGTAGATACCAGCGAAAGGTGGCTGTTTTGAGGAAGGTATATGGTAGGCGTATGATACCGGCGAAAGGTGCGCGGTATTAGAGAGGCTAGCAAAGGTGGAAGGGTGAGAGTGCGTATGATCCATGGACTCAACATTAGTCATAAAGAACTCATATACTTATTGCAAAAATCTAGAATTTATCAAAGCAAAGTACTACACGCATGCTCCTAGGGGGATAGATTGGTAGGAAAAGACCATCGCTCGTCCCCGACCGCCACTCATAAGGAAGACAATAAATAAATAAATCATGCTCCGACTTCATCACATAACGGTTCACCATACGTGCATGCTACGGGAATCACAAGCTTCAACACAAGTATTCTTTAAATTCACAACTACTCAACTAGCATGACTTTAATATTATCACCTCCATATCTCAAAACAATTATCATGCTTCAATCTTTTGTTAGTATTCAACACACTCAAAAGAAAGTTTCACAAATCTTGAATACCAAGCATATTATTATTAAGCAAGTTACCATGCTATTAAGACTCTCAAAATAATTTAAGTGAAGCATGAGAGATCAATAGTTTTTTAAAACAAATCCACCACCGTGCTCTAAAAGATCTAAGTGAAGCACATAGAGCAAAATTATAACGCACAAAAGATATAAGTGAAGCACATAGAGCAAAACTACTTATCTCAAAAGATATAAGTGAAGCATATAGAGCAAAACTACTTAGCTCAAAAGATATAAGTGAAGCACATAGAGCAAAACTACTTAGCTCAAAAGATATATGTGAATCACATAGAGTATTCTATCAAATTTTAATTCATGTATGGCTCTCTCAAAAGGTGTGTACAACAAGTATCATTGTGGCATACTAACAAACAAAGACACAAATAATACAAGATGCTCCAAGAAAAACACATATCATGTTGGTGAATAAAAATATAGCTCCTAGTAAATTACCGATGGAAGTGGACGAAAGAGGGGATGCCTTCCGGGGCATCCCCAAGCTTTAACTTTTTGGTGTCCTTGGATTATCTTGGGGGTGCCATGGGCATCCCCAAGCTTAGTCTCTTGCCACTCCTTGCTCCATAATCCATCACAAGAATTCACCCAAAACTTGAAAACTTCACAACACAAAACTTAAAGAAGAAAACTCGTGAGCTTCGTTAGCGAAAGAAAACAAAAGACCACTTCAAGGTACTGTAATGAACTCATTCTTTATTTATATTGGTGTTAAACCTACTGTAATCCAACTTCTCTATGGATTATAAACTATTTTACTAGCCATAGATTCATCAAAATAAGCAAACAACACACGAAAAACAGAATCTGTCAAAAACAGAACAGTCTGTAGTAATCTGTAGCTAGCGCAAGATCTGGAACCCCAAAAATTCTAAAATAAATTGATGGACGTGAGGAATTTATCTATTAATCATATTCAAAAATAATTAACTAAATAAAACTCTTCAAATAAAAATTACAGCAGTTCTCGTGAGCGCTAAAGTTTCTGTTTTTTACAGCAAGTTCAACAAGACTTTCCCCAAGTCTTCCCAATGGTTCTACTTGGCACAAACACTAATTAAACACAAAAAACACAACCAAAACAGAGGCTAGATAATTTATTTATTACTATACAGGAGCAAAAAGCAAGGAATAAAGATAAAATTGGGTTGCCTCCCAACAAGCGCTATCGTTTAACGACCCTAGCTAGGCATAACAAGCAAGGATAGATCTAGGTATTGCCAGGCAATCCATAAGTGGCTCTCATGATAGTTTCATATGGTAATTTTATTTTCTTTCTTGGAAAGTGTTCCACGCCCTTTTTTAATGAAACTGAAATCTAATATTCCCTTCCTTCATATCAATAATCGCACCAACCGTTCTAAGGAAAGGTCTACCAAGAATGATAGGGCAAGAAGGATTGAAATCTATATCAAGAACAATGAAATCTACGGGCACATAATTCCTATTTTCAACAATAAGAACAACATTAATTCTTCCCATAGGTTTCTTAATAGTGGAATCCGCAAGATGCAAGTTTAGAGAGCAATCATCAAAATCGCGGAAATCTAGTAAATCACACAAAGTTTTAGGGATGGTGGAGACACTAGCACCCAAATCACACAAAGCATAAAAATAAATGTTTTTAATTTTAATTTTAATAGTTGGTTCCCACTCATCATAGAGATTTCTAGGGATAGAAACTTTCAACTCAAGTTTTTCTTCATAAGATTGCATCAAGGCATCAACAATATGTTCGGTGAAGGCTTTATTTCGACTATAAGCATGTGGAGAATTTAGCACGGATTGCAACAAGGAAATACAATCAATTAAAGAGAAGCTTTCATAATTAAATTCCTTGAAATCCAATATAGTGGGTTTAGCAACATCTAGATTTTTATTTCTTTCAATCCCACTTTCATCAATTTCATCATTAAGATCTAAATACTCCGAATTTTTAGAGCGCCTTCTAGGTAAAGGAAGATCATATTCAGTTTCATCAAGATTCATATTGCAAAACAAAGATTTAATAGGAGACACATCAATAAATTTTAGATCTTCATCTTGATTTTCATAGGAATTGGAAGACCACGCTTTAATAAAGGCATCTTTGGAAGTACGCATCCTAGCGGTTCTTTCCTTACACTCATCAATTGAAATTCTCATGGCTTTGGGAGACTCATTGATATCATGCTTAGGTGGAATAGATCTAAGTTTCAAAGAATCAACATCAAGAGCAATTCTATCAACGTTCCTAGCCAAATCATCAATCTTAAGAAATTTTTCTTCAATCATAGCATTAAAATTCTTTTGCGAAGAAATAAATTCTTTAATATTAGATTCAAAATCAGAGGGCATCTTATTATAATTTCCATAAGAGTTATTGTAAGAATTCCCATAATTATTAGAAGGATTACTAGGATATGGCCTAGGATTAAAATTCCCTCTATAAGCGTTGTTACCAAAATTATTCCTACCAACAAAATTCACATCCATAGATTCATTGTTATTGTCAATCAAAGTAGACAAAGGCCTATCATTAGGATCAGAAGAAATACTCTTAGTAGCAAATAATTTCATAAGTTCATCCATCTTTCCACTCAACACATTAATTTCTTCTATCGCATGCACTTTTTTATTAGAAGTTCTTTCAGTATGCCATTGAGAATAATTAACCATAATATTATCCAGGAGTTTAGTAGCATCTCCTAAAGTGATTTCCATAAAAGTGCCTCCCTCGGCCGAATCTAAAAGATTTCTAGAAGCAAAATTCAATCCGGCATAAATTTTTTGTATAATCATCCACAAATTCAAACCGTGAGTAGGGAAATTACGTATCATTAATTTCATTCTCTCCCAAGCTTGTGCAACATGTTCATGATCAAGTTGTTTAAAGGTCATAATATCATTTCTAAGAGAGATGATCTTAGCGAGAGGAAAATACTTAGAGATAAAAGCATCTTTGCACTTGTTCCATGAATCAATACTATTCTTAGGCAAAGACGAAAACCAAGCTTTAGCACGATCTCTAAGCGAAAAAGGAAATAGCTTCAATTTAATGACATCATTATCGACATCTCTTTCCTTTTGCATATCACATAAATCAACGAAGCTATTCAGATGAGTAGCGGCATCTTCACTAGGAAGTCTAGCGAATTGATCTTTCATAACAAGATTCAACAAAGCAGTATTAATTTCAAAAGATTCAGCATCGGTAAGAGGAGCAATCGGAGTGCTAAGGAAATCATTATTATTGGTATTGGTGAAGTCACACAATTTAGTATTATCTTGAGCCATCGCGACAAACAAGCAATCTAACACACGAGCAAGCAAGAGCAAACGGGCAAAAGAGGCAAATAGAGAGGGAGGATAGAGAGAGAGGGCGAATAAAACGGCAAGGGTGAAGTGGGGGAGAGGAAAACGAGAGGCAAATGGCAAATAATGTAATGAGAGAGATAGGGATTGTGATGGGTACTTGGTATTTTGACTTTTTGCATAGACTCCCCGGCAACGGCGCCAGAAATGGCTCGTTGTCGGGAGTCAAATCTTGACTTGCGCGAACCTCCCCGGCAACGGCGCCAGAAATACTTCTTGCTACGTCTTCAGCTTGCGTTGGTTTTCGCCGAAGAGGAAGGGATGATGCAGCAGAGTAGCGTAAGTATTTCCCTCAGTTTTTGAGAACCAAGGTATCAATCCAGTAGGAGGCCACGCTCAAGTCCCTCGTACCTGCACAAAATGATAGCTACTCGCAACCAACGCGATTAGGGGTTGTCAATCCCTTCACGGTTACTTACGCGAGTGAGATCTGATAGATATAATATTTTTGGTATTTTTGATATAAAGATGCAAAGTAAAAAGTAAAGGCAAAGTAAAAAAGCAAGGCAAGATTAAAGTGATGGAGATTGATATAATGAGAACAGACCCGGGGGCCATAGGTTTCACTAGTGGCTTCTCTCAAGAGCATAAGTATTCTACGGTGGGTGAACAAATTACTGTTAAGCAATTGACAAAATTGAGCATAGTTATGAGAATATCTAGGCATGATCATGTATGTAGGCATCACGTCCGTGACAAGTAGACCGAAACGATTCTGCATCTACTACTATTACTCCACTCATCGACCGCTACCCAGCATGCATCTAGAGTATTAAGTTAAAAATAGAGTAACGCCTTAAGCAAGATGCCATGATGTAGAGAGATAAATTCATGCAATATGAAATAAACCCCATCTTGTTATCCTTGATGGCAACGATCCATTACGTGCCTTGCTGCCCCTTTTATTTGGAAGGTGCTATTTAGTTAATTATTTTTGCAGATGATTAATATATTAATTCCCCAGGTCCAGCAATTTATTTGAGAATTTTATGAGTTCCAGAAGTATACGTTTAATCCAGATTACTACAGACTGTTCTGTTTTTGACAGATTCTATTTTTCATGTGTTGTTTACTTATTTTGATAAATCTATGGCTAGTAAAAGAGTTTATAAACCATAGAGAAGTTGGAATACAGTAGGTTTAACACCAATTTAAATAAAGAATGAGTTCATTACAGTATCTTGAAGTGGTGATTTATTTTCTTATACTAATGGAGCTTACGAGTTTTCTGTTAAGTTTTGTGTTGTGAAGTTTTCAAGTTTTGGGTAAGGATTCGATGGACTATGGAATAAGGAGTGGCAAGAGCCTAAGCTTGGGGATGCCCCGGAAAGCATCCCCTCTTTCGTCTTCGTTCATCGGTAACTTTACTTGGAGCTATATTTTTATTCACCACATGATATTTGTTTTGCTTGGAGCGTCAATTTATTTTGTTAGGATTTGCTTGCTCTTATTTATAACAATGTTTTGCATCTTTTATTTAAATAAAAGTGGCATTGATAGCCTTTACTATGCCTATTTTACAAGTCTTCATGTTGCTGTTTGAAAACAGAAAGTTTGCCGCTGTTGCAATAATTCCCTAGAAAAGTCAGAATGTTATAAAATGTTGGAACCTTTTGCATATTAAGCTCTGTAAATTTACTACTGTGGGAATTTTATTTAATAATTTTTGGAGTTAGGAAAGTATGGATCTGGATGCATTCTTCACAGACTGTCCTGTTTAGGCAGATTGCTGTTATGTTTGCATTTTTTGGATATGTTTGCTTCTTTAATGATTCTATTTGAGGATAGGACTATTAAATATGCAGAGGCATTTAGTATGCAATGTTGAATAATTATTTTAGTGATTTGCTACAGTAGAGTATGATAAGGTTTTTGCATTGGTTTATACTAACTTATCTTACGAGTCCTTGTTGAGTTTTGTGTGGATGAAGCTTTTGAGATTTAGGGAGACCGTGATATGAGAGGAATTAAGGATACACAAAAGCTCAAGCTTGGGGATGCCAAAGGCATCCCAAGATAATATTTTAAGAAGTCTCAAGCGTCTAAGCTTGGGGATGCCCCAGTTGGCATCCCACCTTTTTTCTTCAAGAACTATCGGCTAGTTTCTGTTTTTATCATTTACCTACTCGAGGACGAGCAGGAATTAAGCTTGGAGATGCTGATACGTCTCCAACGTATCTATAATTTTTGATTGTTCCATGCTATTATATTATCAACCTTGGATGTTTTATATGCATTTATATGCTATTTTATATGATTTTTGGGACTAACCTATTAACCCAGAGCCCAGTGCCAGTTTCTACTTTTACCTTGTTTTAGAGTATCACAGAAAAGGAAAATCAAATGGAGTCCAATTGACCTGAAACTTCACGGAACTTATTTTTGGAAGGAAAGCAACCCGGGAGACTTGGAGTCCACGTCAAGGAAGCTTCGAGAAAGCCACGAGGTAGGGGGGCGCGTGGGTGTCAGCCGGGCAGGGCGACCGTGGTGGCAAGCACACGGGCGTGCAGGCGCCGGCGAGCGGGCGCGCACGGCTGCTACTGTCGCAGGGCGCGGGTGCGGGCGGCTGCTCTAGGCGGGGGCAAGGTGGCGAGCGGGCGCGGGTGGCTGCAGAAGGCGGCGAGCGGGCACGCGCAGTCGTTCGGGGCGCGGTGGCGGGTAGACGTTTTGGGGTTGGTCGCCGCATTGGGCTCCTCCAACAAAAGCCAAATGCGCATGTCCATTTTACCACCCTTTGCCATCCCAAACGGATGAAATCCGGACAAAACAGACATCTGTTTGGGATCGTGCGCTGAAGTTGGCCTTAGGCAATCGCCTCAGTTGGGGCCAGTTATGGGGGCAATACATCTCGGGAGCTCCTAAGCAGCGCTTTTGGCGCCGCTAACAGGTACTGGCGCCCGCGCGCTACCCACCTGGGCCTGGCCCAACAAGGGAGATGCGCCCGGTTGCCACGACCTGAACGAGTGAAAAAGCGCAAAAAAGGTCACCCTCTCCAGGAATCGAACTCTAGACGTCACCTTCACGTACAAGCGCACATAAACCAGTAGACCTACTCAACTCTAGTGCATGAGAAAAGTGTCAACAATATAAGGACATGCGGCCGCGCTATTTAATGTACTTAGTTTTCTGAATTATTTAAAATAACCGTAAACTCGAATAAGTTCATCAATTTATAAAAAAGTTCATCATTTTTGAAGAAAAGTTCATAAATCTGGAAAAAGTTCATCGGATTTGGAAAATAGTTCATCGATTTTGAAAAAAAATCATTCGATTTGAAAAAGAGTTCACGGATTTTCAAAAAGGGTTCAGAAAATCGAAAAAGTTCAATTTTTTTGAACAAAAAGTTCACCAATCATTAAAAAAGTTCATCAAGATTAAAAAAGTGTTCATCGATTTGAAAAAGAGTCCATGGGTTATCATAAAAGGGTTCACAAATTCAAAAAAAGTTCAATTTTTTTGAAAAAACAGTTCATAAAGTTGGAAAATGTTCATCGATTTTGAAAAAAAGTTCATCAGTTTGAAAAAGAGTTCACTGATTTTCAAAAAGGGTTCACGAATTCGAAAAAAGTTCACCAATCATAAAAATAGTTCATCAAAAATGGAAAAAGGTTCATCGATTTTGGAAAAAAAGTTTATCGATTTGAAAAAAGTTCATTCATTTTTTAAAATTTCACATAAAATCAAAAGTTTCTTCAAATTTGACAAAAAAAACCTCACAAAACTTTCAAAAGATCATCGATTTTTGAAACAAATGCTCATGCATTCGAAAAATAAAAAAAAATGTAAAGAAATTAAAAGAGAACGAACAATGAACTAAAAAACCATCACAAAAAGCTGTCCAGAAAAAAACAAAAACAAAAAAACCGAGCTGGTAGCTTCTAAAGACAGAGCTTCCCCGAACTGAAGATAGGATAAGAATAAAAACGAAGAGATTAGTCACAAGCGTGAAGAAGTCCTATTGGGTAGTGCCTTTGCCGCCTAAACGGGTGGTCTTGTGTTCGAATCTTGTTGCCCGCACCTTTTTTCTGGAATTTAACAGAAGAAGGAAAAAAAGTTAAATGGGCTGGCCCATGTAGCATCGGTGGGCACGAGGCGGGGTGTGCGCCCGTTTGCGCCGACGCCTGTAACGGACGCCGTATAGCCATGTTTATATATATGAACGGATTTGCTATTTTACAGTCGAGTGTTTTTTAATTCATCGTCATTCAAATTTGTGTCCGTCTATCGTCGCGCGGAGATCCGTGCTGGTTTTCTTTTTTCTTGCTGGCGTTGTGTTCGCTCGGGTTGGTTTTCTGTTTTCGGGTTGGTTTTTCTTTGTCTCGACCCGAAACCGCACCCGTCCCGCCACTTGGTTTTTGTCCCATTTGAATATTGGACTGGGTGTTGTCTTCCCTTTTCATTTGGGTACTCTGTTTCGATAAGGCTAGGGAGCGGCGGAGGAGAGAGGCGATTCCTTATGTTCATGGCGATTCCGAGCCTTTCCGCCGTTCGATTTTGATTTGTCCTTCCTATTCTCTCCATTCCCCGGCTGCCGAGGTTCGTCCCCCTTATCTCTGGTGCGTCCCCCTCCCCCCCCCCCCCGTATGTTTCTGCTTGTGTTGTGGTCGTGTAGTTCCATATCTAGGATGAGTTTTCATCTTCGTGGATCTGTAGTCCATCTGTTTGTTTGTTGTTCATGGATCCCCCTCCATTTTTGTGCTGTAGATGGTGGAGGTATGCGGGTTCTAGGGTTTCTCCCCTGCTTGTTCACGTGGATGTATGCTTGTATATGTGGATGTAGGCTTACTGGTTGTTACATCGATTGATTTGACTGTATTTTCTGCTAGATCCTTTGCCGTTAGATGGTCTGGGTGGTTTTTTTACCTGATTATGCAATGTAGTTTTTGTAGTTTTAGGTGGCTGCTCATGATTTTCCCCTGGTAGTTGAGGTGTGTCTGAATGTGTTCCAGCAATCTCTCTGAATTTGATGCTTCTATTTACTGTAGCTCAATGTTACAGTGGATGTTACCCCCTAATTACTGTGTATCCTTGCAGATGTTGAGTGTAATTTATCGTTCAATTACATTGTAATTTGTCCTAGCAGTACTGTGTAATTTCCCCCCTAATTCCAGTGTAATCCTGATTACAGTGTATGTTCTGAGATATGCAAGATATTCAATGTATGTGCAGATTTTCAGTGTATTATGCTCTGGAATCACTGTGTAGTTTGTCCTAGGATTTACACAGTAATTTAGCCCAACTACTAAGTAAACTACAATCATGTATCACAGTGTATGCACAGATTTACAGTGTATATGCTTAGATTTATAGTGTATATGTCCTAGGATATTCAGTGTATATGCCCAGATTTACAGTGTATTGTAAACCTGAATCACTGTGTAGTATGTTGTAGGACTTCACTGTAGTTTACTTAGTAAATTTAGCCCGAATACTCATGTAATTGTTGTGTAGTTTGTTCCAGAATCATTGTAGTTACCCTCCATTTTACTGTATTTTGTGCAAGAATATATGATAGCTTCTCCTGCATTTTTCCCTGTTAGTTGCCCCATATCTTCACTGCAACTTGTAATGTAGAGCTTCACTGCTATCTTATGCCCCTACTAAGTTGCACCTTTTGTAGTAAGTACTGTGAAACTGCCCCCCTAATTTCTGAGTGGATAACTTGTCCTGTAGTTACGCTTAATTTCACTTAATTTTGTCACATTCTATCCTTTTGGTCACATTCTATCCTTTTTTCTGAAGGTGCCAAAGTGTTTTGTTCATCTTATCTCATGTGTATATTGTCATGTATTTTTTACATTGCAATCCCATGTATATTTACATTGTATTTTGTCATGTAATTGTCACTCATTTGTAATCCCATGTATATTACTGTGCAGGTTGGAGTGTAATTTTCACTTGATTACAGTTTATTTCCTGTGTAGTTTGTCTTGATTTCTTACTGTAATCCGATGCGTATTTACACTGTAAATTTTGTAGTGTATTTTTCACTTTAATTTAGTGGTGTAAATTTCTCTATAATTACTGCATAGATGACCCTGTTTGTAGTGTAGTCTGATGCGTTATTACAGTGTACATTTACCCTTAATTACCGCGTAGTTACACTGTAACCCGATTTTTTTTTACAGTGTAATTTTACCCATAATTACTGTGTAGTTTGTACTGTAGTTACACTACAATTCGAATGTCCATTTCTGGTGTAATTTGTACCCATAATTACTGTGTAGGTTTGCACTGTTTTTACACTGCAATCCTATGCCCTTTTACAGTGCAATTGTACCCATAATTTATGTACTTTACATTGTAATCCGATGGTGTTTTACACTATAACCCGTTACCCTTTTACAGTGTAATTTTACCCGTAATTACTTTGTACTTTGTATTTTTATAGTTACACGGTAACCTGATGCCCTTTTTATAGTATAATTTTATTCATAATTACTGTGTAGTTTGTTCTCTACAGTGTAAATTTCCCTTATAGTATTACAGTAAATTAACACAGGTTTGCACCTCCAGTGTCTTTATAACCGAGTCCCATTTTCTCTTTTGTTTTTCAGCTACTATCTCAATGGGCAGACTACAGAAAGTCGGTTCCAACTCCCAATGATGTTCCGCTAATTTCTTCAGTTGAGAGTGCTGATTCTTCAAAAGATCCTTTTGTGCCTAATGATTTTGCTGATGACAATGCTATGTCTTTGGTAGTTATCTTTGTCTTCTTTTCATTTTCCTTGTGTTTTTTCTATTTTTCATTTTCTTAATTGTTGTGCTCGTTGTCTGAATTTTTCCTTTTTCAGGATTTCTCTACTGATGATGAAGAGTTTGATAAAGCACTTCACAATTTCTATGTGAATAATGTAAGTATTTTTTCTGATCTAATTTTATTTTTTCATGATTATATTTTTCTGATTATTTTATTCTTTTTATATGTTGGTTTGATGTTTATGTATCCTTTTTGTACAGAATGTCAAGTACCTCAAGAGGAAATTATCATCTGTTAGTAGAAGGAATGTTGTAAGTCTCTTTTCTCTTCTTGTGTTTCTATTTCCCATCTCTTCTTATCTTTTGATTGCTTGTCTGATGTTTCTTTCTGTTGGGGATTCCCCTTTGTATCTTTAGTTTATTAATGAACTTCTTATTACTTTTTCACTGGAAATTACAAGTTACTTACAGGAGATTTACAGTGTATAAATTGTATTTTTCACTGGAAATTACAAGTTAGTTATTGTAGATTTACAGTGTATAAATTGTATTTTTCACTGGAAATTACAAGTAACTTACAGTAGATTTACACTGGAAACAAGTAAAACATGTACTTACACTGGAAATTACAAGTTACTTACAGTAGTATTTTACACTGGAAATTACCAACTACTTACACTGTAATTTTACTAACATTTTGGGCTTTACACTTGATTTACACTTAATTTTGCATTGGGATTTTACACTGTAATTACTGTAAGTTTTTTCTGAAACTTACACTGTATTTTTACATGCTGATGTCACTTTAAATGATCACACAAAAAGCATGTGATTCACACTGGAAATTCCTAATTGATGTATTCCCATGTTTGTTTTGGCTGGAAGTATTTTGTTGACAATGTCTCCATGTAGTTGCTGTATTTCCATGTTTATTTTGACTGTAAGTATTTTGACTGGAAATTCCCACTGCGATTGCACTGTATTTTCCATTGGAACTACAAGTTTTCAATGTTTTTTCCTTGATGATGTGTATGTAATTGATCACAAAAATTATGTAATTTCCCAGAATTACAACTGATGTTGATCTATTTTTTGTAGAAGAAAATTGCTCCTGATTTGTTCATGTGAGTGGTGGAGAGAGAAGATAGTGAGAAGTTGGGATTGTTGTTGACCTGTGGATCGTGATGCTAATTTCCCTCTGATGTTCTTCTTTGTTGCTGCTCATCAGGTTCAAAATCTTCCTCTCCCCCATTGCACATGGTCGTCTCCATGTTCTCCCTTCTTCTTTTTCTCCCCCTTCTGATTTCGTGTTTGTGGTCTTAGGTGAGATCTGTCGACTGATTTGTGGGAGGGGGTTGCCCCTTCTCGTGCCTTGCAAGATGGTCACAAGCTGTGGTCCTTGAGATCAAGAGGTTTTGTTCCCTGATTTTTCTGGAGTGGTTATGTATCTAGGGTACCGGGTTAGATGTTTTGCTTGACCCGTTTTGACGTCCTTTTTGTGTTGTCGATTGTTTTCATGGTCGTACAAGTGTCGGCTGTTGATTTGTCTAGTTTTTTGAATGTTGCTGAATTAAAAAACAGTCAAATGTCAAATAGACAGTCAACTATATAAAACCAGATTTTAGCTGATGTTTAGCTAAATCGGTTTTACTAGTCAGCTTATGAATAACCCGTTTGTAGGAAAATTTGTTTGGCTTGCTCCTGGCTCCCCCCATGACCTTCTCGCTGATAAAAAGAGCTCCTCCCGTGACTTCTTCTCTCACACATTCTCACTTCCCCAGATTGGTTATTTGAGACGATTCACAAGCTCAGGCGTTTGATTATTTCTCCATTCTTCGTCCTTGTTCGCTTGATGCCATTGGTGGCCTTCCCTCAGGCCGGCCTGGACGACTTCGGGTGCAGAAGCCTAGAGGCGCCTCCCCTGTTCGTCTACCTTGCCGCTCCTACCACCCTCACCGGCGTTGGGTTCCATGGATAGAGAATGCACTGCACGCTGTGCCGTCGAAGTACTCTACTGTCTCGAGGTCGTGCATCTCATGTATCCCATGCATGTCGAGAGAGTCCATGGATGTGAGGTCGTCCCAGACCAGAATAAGCATGCGCACGTCCCCTTGTGCTTCAGGAGCTCGCAGAGGGTGGCGTACGTCACCGTTGGGGCATAGCCGGCCGTTGTCCCAGGAGGCATAGGTCGCTGATGGCGTTGTCACGTCCTTCGGGCACCGTCCCTGCTGGTAACTCTGGCATCCAACGAGCGGGATCCCCGGCGTAAACGCAACGACAACCATGTCGTGGCTAGAGGACGAGCTCTAGGAGTCGCCGGCGAGCGGGGTCCTGGGCTGTGTTTGAATGCAGCAACAACAATGCCGTGGCTGGAGGACAAGCACGTGGAACGGCGGCCATGTCGTTGCTGGAGGACGAGCGGGATGACCATTCGTACCAGGCAGTGGCACACCGACACGGCGGCGGACGAGCGCGTGGACAACAATTAGTTGCGATGGAGTATATGCAAAAGAAGTTTTTACAAAAACGACTAATAGTCGTTTTTCCACAAACGGTTAATTTCAGCTTTACGGAAACCAAGTTCTCCATATCCACAGATTTGTTAGAGTAGCCAAACATGGTTTTATTCTGTTACGCTAGTTTCCTGGTTTATAGAGAATAGGTTCTGTACATTCCACCTATCCAAACAACCCCTTGATGTGATAGCCCCACCGCGTCTCCGCCACACCACTAAACGGACGAGCTCAACATTGTAGCTCTCAGTTTTGAATGGTTCTATGGACCGATTTTAGAGTCATCAGTGTGATTTTTGTCTTTTTCTATATGTGTTTTTATTGGTTTTATTAGTTTTTTAAAATTCATGTCATCTTTTTCAATACATGTTGTAATTTTTCGTATATATGTTTAACCTTTTCCGATGCACGTTGAACTTTTTCTAAATACATGATGGAACAATTTCAACTACAGGTTTGAACATTCTCTCCGAACAAATGTTAAAACATTTCAAATACAAGTTACACAATTTTTGAGTGGTATGAAACATTTATTTATGCAAAAAATTACCTTATATTCACATTTTTAAAAATGTCTCAAACATATTGTTAGAACATGTGAACATTTGCCTAAATGTCATGTGCATTTTTTGAATTGAACAAAACATTTCTTTTAACTTGCGTGAACCATTTTTTACATGGCTTAAACTTTTTTAAAATGTCACGAAGATGTTTCCAAAACACGTGAACTTTTGTGGACATATTTTAATTGTATGAAACATTAAAAAAATACACGATCACTTTTTTACATTATATAAATATTTTGTATAAATATCATCAACATTTTTTGAAATGCATGCAAACCGAAGTAAATTTCACAAACATTGTTTTGGTTGGTACGAAAAGTTGCATGAACAAATTGTTTATACTACGTTAATATGTGTGTTGAATGTTAAAATTTAGATACATTATTCTTTTAAGTACATGTATTTAAATTATATAAAAAAGAAGAAAATGAACAACAGCCAGCGTACGCCCCTACGTGCCTATGTGCATAGTCTGTGAGTGTCGTATGTGTGCGCACTGGCGGAGCTTAGGCAAGGTTGAATGGGCCATGGCATGCCCAGCTTTGAAGTTCCTCCTCCTATCATGGCCAACCCATGGGTCAGAAAATACCAGCTAGTAGCAATCCTTATAGCTTGGCTCGCCAATTTTTGGGTAAGCTCCACCACTATGTGTGCGTGCACGGTCCGGGAGCACGATTCTGACAGAGGAAGGCACCATGGCCGTGATTGCGACGTTTGCAGCATCCGTCTGGGTAGCTGCCGCAGTGACGTCCGTAGTGGCCGTCTGCGCAGCGAATGACTTGGCTGCCGAATCGATGCGGCGACGGCTTCGGGTGGAGAGGTGGCGACGCACCTGGAAGAAGTAGAGGAGGCGGTGCGGCGGCGGTCCATCGTCGGATGAGAGTGACCTAGGGTGATGGCTATTGCCGCTGAGGCTTTTCGTTTGGTGCGAGCCCTTCCCCGTTCCCCATTTAAGTCGAAGGGTCATCGTTTGCCGAGTTTTGGAACTCGGCATAGTGAGACACACGGTCAACTGGTTAAATGCACGTTACTCGCTGGCCCACCTGTCAGTGTTTCCCGAGTTTTTCGTGGACGTCACTCGGCAAAGCAGTGACCCCTGGAATTCCAATTTGAAAAAAATTTGAAAAAGAAAAAATGTTTGCCGAGTCTCTATTAGCCGTAACTGGCAAAGCTGTGATCTGTGAAATTTCAATTGAAAAGAATAAAAATGGAAAATGTTCACCGGGTCTCCGTTAGCCGAAACTCAGCAAATATAGACCGCACCCATGGCTCTATCACATGCTCGACATCAGGGCCTACCCGCTAGACTTTGCCGAGTTGTTTCTGTTGGAAACTCGAAGAAATTGAGATTCTGCTGAGTTCATTTTGTTCGCAGAGCCATTTTTCGTTGGAACTAGGCAAAATATGAAGTCTGCTAAGTTGCTTATCACTACCGAGTCCAAGTTTGAATCAAACTCAGCAGACATAAACTTTGCCGAGTTCTCGATAGAATGAACTCACCATAGTTTTCAAACTCCGTACAAAACCAGATTCCAGTAGTGTAGGCTCCATCTTACTCCTTATTTTGGTTGCCCAAATTCATGTTTGAACAATAAAATCTCTGATCGCTCACACAATATTTAGACAATATTTACTAAATCATAATCATAAAAAAGTTTTTTTGTATACAAATCTAATGGTTACTATTTTGTGTATCATAAACTCTATACCGTTGAACTAACTTTTGGTCAAAGAATGAATGTGGAAAGTCAAAGTAGCTATGACTTATACGTAGAAACTTGAATGGTAACTTTAAGTTTAAGAGTACCGAGGTACAGGTGCGGACATTTTATTTAACTTAATTTGGATTGCAGTGATCCCATAAAACATGACGAGATACATTAAGCTAGCACAATTAAGAGTACAAACACGGGAATGATTGTAGTAGTCATACGAAGGTTACAAGGCAGACAAGCAGTGGCGGAGCTAGCGAGTAATGGTTGAGGGGGCCAATGGTGAATTATAATTTTCTGGAGGGGCCAAAAACTGTATTTCTCTCAATTTGTACAACCAAAAAAACGTTGCTTCACAAAAAATCCATAGGCTGGGGGGGGGGGGGGGCATGGCCCCTGCAGCAATACAAATAGCTCCGCCAGTGCAGACAAGCACGCTTAATTAATGAGTTGCTAGTTTCTTCTCAGACGTGATTAGCGTGCAACAGCATCGTCTCGACAGTGAAACCTGGTCCAAATTCATGTTTGGACCATAAATCTCCGATCTCTCACACAATATGTAGACATACTAAATCATAATCATATAAAAGTGTTTTTGAATACATCTAATGATTACTATTATGTGTATGATAAACTACATACCATTGAACTAACTTTTGGTCAAAGAATGATTTTTGACCGTCAAACTAGCTATGACTTATATGTAGAAACTTGAATGGTAAGTTTAAGTTTAACAGTAGCAACAACATCATGAAGTGACATTTTATTTGATTAACTTTGGAGTACAGTGATCCCATAAAACATCACGAGATACATTAAGCACAATTATAAGAGTACAAAAAGGGGAATGATTGTAATAGGCACGAAGGTTGCAAGCACACTTAATTAATGAGTTGCTAGTTTTTGTTTAGAGCGCCGGTAGCGTGCAACACCATCATCTCGATAATGAATCCTGGCCCGAATCCGAGCATGACCCCCCACTCTGCTCGCTCTCCTTCCTCCTCCATTCGCCGTCGTAGCTCATCCAGCACGAAGATGATAGTAGCGCTAAACATGTTACCAAAGTTTCGTAGAACACTTCGGCTCGCCGCTAGCTTTGTGGGCTCCAACTAGAGTTTCTTGTCGATTCCGTCCAATATCCCACGGGCTCCAGGGTGAACTGCCCAGAAGAGGTCATTCCACTGGGCACCCATGTCAAGTGGACCAAATGCCTCCGAAAGGCATGGCTCGATGTTGTCTGCCACCAGTTTGTACAGTTCGGTGGAAACTTTGCCACCAACACCATAGCTCCCCATCTTCACGCCGAGCACATGCTGGGTGCCCGGTATGATGGTCTGTGAGGCAGACACCATCTCAAACATCGGCTGCTCGACAGGGTGCATGGTATCAGCACCGACAATGACCGCTCCAGCCCCATCGCCGAACAACGCATGAATAATGAGGGTGTCTAAGTGGTCGTCGGGGCCACAGAAACCAGCAATGGAGAGCTCCACGCAAACCACAAGGACCCGTGCTCCGCGGTTGTTCTCAGCAAGGTCTTTTGCCAAGCGCATAGCAGAGCTGTCAGCGAAGCAGCCGTTCAGTTGGAGCATCGTACGGCAGATGTTGAGGCGAAGGCCAAGAAGTGAAACCAAGTGTACGTCGATGCCTGGGGCGCTGGCGTCCGAGTTGGTGCTGACAACAAGGTGGGTGATGTCAGTGGCTGGACGTCCCCACTTTGCAATGGCCTTCTTGGCGGCTGATGCGGCAAGTTGTGGAGCAGCACTAGCCACAATATCAAGCCGAACTTCAAGGGATGGCAACGTGCGTTGAAGCAGGAAGTCAGGGTAAGAGTTCAGCTGTTCCTCCGTGTATTGAAAGAAACGATTCTCCGTGCCAATCGCACCACCTGGTCAGATTTTAGTGACCGAAACACCGACAATATAATAAAGCATGTCAGAAGTTAGATCATACATAGGCATGGCATCGTTAGGTCTTAAAAACTTCCCAGGGATCAAAGGTTGCATTCGTGGACTATGCGTTCACCGTAGCTAGTATATACGTTTGCATGCTTACATATTGTCTTGAATGTGTCTTTATGGTCAGCGAGGTGCTCGCTCTTGGTGACACGGAAGTAGCAGTCAGGGAACTCTTCTTGAGACACGTGGTTCACTGGGTTTGCCGTTCCGATTGCCAGCACTGCCGCGGAGCCTTGTGCACGCCGAGTGCACCGGATCTTGTTGAGGTTTGATGGGCTGCCTGCCATGGCCTCGGAGCAGTGACCTACTTTATATACCAGAAGAAAGGCGAGGATATTAGGGCGGCATTGTATGTTGTCTACACTAAAACATTAGGTGTTTTAACTAATGCACTAGAGATGTAACTATGATCTGTATTGATCATAGATTCATATAGTACATCTGGGAAAACTCCATGAAAGCATCAACACAATTCCTTTTTTTTCATTTTTCTTAACACAGGGATCAATTGAAATAAAAAATATTATGTCATGATGATAGATAAATGATGCGTCGATGTTGTGAATACAATTAAGAATATTTCATTCTATCATTAGCATTGTTGATCATGCACAACACAAGGACAACTAATATGTCTAGTACACACGAGAGATGCATCCGAGCCACACTTTTATGCATCTGGAATCAGGACATCCGAGCCAGGTGCTTAAAAGTGTGGCTAGGATATATGAGAAGTTCACATGACCGATAAATCGACATAAATATCTAAAAATGCTAATACAGATTGTGATGTAGGTGTCCCACCCACACCACCTTTCCCCCTAAATAAATGTGCCCCGACCCACCTACCCACCCATTTCCAACCAGGTGATGCCACCTTCCTCCAAAATTTCAGTGTGGGTCCCATGGTTTGCAATCAGGTGGTGCTACGTCAGTTTGTAACGGTAGCTGTAGACATCCCTATAAAATTTTTGGTACATAAAAGTGGTCTGGTCAAGGGAGTCAAAGTCAGCAGACTTATTGCCGAGAGAGGCTCCTTTGACATGAAATAATACCCGCAATAGGAATACAATGGCGCTGGACATCAAATTTTTTGTAAACAATAGTGCAATACAATAGGAATATGAAACTCGATTGCCCAAGTTGCACTCCAGGAACTTGTAGCAATAACTGTAGTTAATTTTCCGAGGAGGTACCTTGTGCTGTTAATTATACATGGAGTGATGTTGCATAGGTTCTGGCCCAACTTTTAGTCAGAAGCTCTACTCGACATTTTAAGTAACCAGCCACATAGATTGCAGCTGACTTGTGCCACTACTATAATATAATGCAAGTGTGTCTTCTAGGGAATGTGTTCATCACTACAATTTCTATAAACTAGTAAGAACTATGTACAAGGAAGGTAATAATTACAAAAATGAAAATTCCTTATGTACGACCCTATTGCTATACCTTGAAAGATATCCACACCTTGAATTGCGACTAGTCCTTACCTTTTTCTCGTCTATCTTACAAGGCTTAGTACTCCAGAAGAGGGGAAACTAAGCAGAAGACTAAACAATATGGAGGGATGGGAGGTGGTGCAAAGTATTTAAAGACAACATCAGAACAGGTGGATGGTGGGTGATGATAAAAGCATGCAATTGTTCGAGGCGAATAGGACAAGGGCTTTTCCGGATTGGGAGCGGGCTAGAAGATGCTATATGTAAGAGGGCAATAGAGAGGGTGGGTAGGAGTTTGCATCTTATTTGGGTAAAAACCCATGATCTAACATTTTTGTTACAAGATTATGCAACACTAGCAAATATGCTCGTGCGTTGCAACGGAAGAAAAAATAGTGCGTATTTAAGTATAGTTAGAATTGTATGTGCAAAATACAGCTACATCTCGTCTCATATTTAATCTTCACCAACATCGATAGACATGTGTTGCCATGGAACAACAACATCCCATGAATCCGACTTTATGAAATAATGCTTAGTAGATGCATGGTAGAAATTTTCCTCGTCATTAATAATCCATCTGCAGTGGTTGTGCTGTCCGACTCGGCTGCAGCTCCGTCTTCCTTGTCAAGTAACTGCCTCAACAGATCAGCATATGGTCAGCTAGTCCTTGAGATCAAGGAGCTCATGTGTGTTAGGGAGTTTTTACCTCAGAAAATTCATCGTAGTCAAAATAGTGTTGCAGATCGTTTGGCCAAGTATAGCCACTCTGAGAGAACCACGGCTGTGTGGGTGAACTCGGTTCCACATTGTATCGAGGATTTGTGGCCTCTTGATTGTAACACTGTGACATTGCAATAAAAACTGCCTTTCCAGCGCAAAAAAAAATCCATCTGCAGCACATAATAGACACATGCATGCATATACTCCTGTCTACATATATATTTCTTATTAGATTTTATTTTTTATATTAGTGCAAAAACTTCATAATTTAATATTTTTAAAATCCAATTAATTTAATTTTCTCTCTTATACGCGAAAAATAATGGATTATATAGAATGATACTCTACTAGTTTCTTCATATACAAAATGCTAAAGAAAGAGATAGTACTACCTCCATCCGGGTTTATCAGGCCTCCTACTATTTTGAGTCAAACTTTGACCATTCATATGATTAATAAAATATAGAATATATGCTACCAAAAGTACACTCTTGGATTTGTATTTGAAAGAGCTTTTCGAATGTATAATTTTTGTAACATATAGTTTATATTTTATTAGTTTAATCTGTTAGTCAAACTTTAGTCCAAAATAAGAGAGACCCTAGGAAACCCAGCCGGAGGTAGTACTTCAGACCGTCCATGCATGCATGTATCCATGCAAGCATCAGCTACCCTAAGCCTGCAGAACTGTCATATACATGCAGTTATGCAAAAGTCAGTAAATTCAAGAGAGAAGGACTACCTATAACAATAGACTGATAATCAAATACTTAGGCCGTTAGGCCGGTTTAGTACGTACATAGACCAGACCTGGATGATGCTTAATGCACCGGTCGTCGGATGAGTGATCACACAGGCTATAACTGTCGATGACTGTAGTTGGAGTTGTAGGAATTACTCACGATCGCCTATCGGGATGAAGCATGGTCTCTTACCGAGAAAGCTTCTTCCATGGTTTTCCCTTTCCAATCCTCGTCTCTGTGCAACGGAGGCAAGCTGCTCGCGGTGATGTTGTTCTCGGCGGATGGTTGATCATCAACGGCGGCCACACGCGCGACGGCTAGCATACCTATGTGTGTGTGCCTGTGTTTATGGGGCTGCACGCATGGATGCGCCGCAGACGTCGTGGACGGGCCGGCCGGCCGTCATTGTGCTGCGTGCCGAGATTGAGATCACGTAGAATCTGTGGAGTTCATCACGTGACAATGCTATCAGCTCCATGTTCGGTCATCTCCCTGCACCATGATCCCATAGACATGCTAAGAGACGAAGTGACTACTGATGCGCCATGGTATTTGTGGTTACGCTCGGCGAAACGCAACTTAGTACGCTAGCCATGGGGTGATTCTTCTCCCCGACCTCCTCCTCCTCCCGTATTCCAGATCATGTCCTCTAGCGCCCCCCCCCCCCCCCCCCCCCGGGGCGGCACGTTTGTGACTGCTTGAAACAACTACTACCGCTGCGGCACGGGCAACGAGAAGGACAACGATGGCGCCTCTGTGGCAAGAACACTATCAACGCCTTGCCGCACCCCTTCATAGAAGTAGACGCCACCGTGGCTGCCGCCATTGCCCTCACCCGCCACGACCGCTACGCTTTGGATCGGATGTAAATAGCAGCTCCATGCCTAACTACAACAGGGCTCGATCTTTCGGGGCACAACGTCAATCGTGAGGTACTCGATCCTTCGCTCGCCGTAGAAGCCTATGGATCGGTAGCAAATAGCAACCATCATCCCTGCACTTCAACAGGGCTTGACCTTTTTTGACGGCGGAGTCCATGTTGAGTTGCGGCGTATAAATTACAAAATTAGGTCGGAGGTTTGCTGTATAATAATAGTCAATATGAGTCTGTGAAGGACACAACCAGCACCAAACTTCGCCTGGGCCTAGCCTGGGTTCGACTCCTAGTTGACCGAATGTAAATTTGACTGAGAGACGAATAGTTTTTTGATAAAAAAATCTCCCTCCTTTTAAATCACAACAGCTAATCTTTATGGTTAAGATAAAATCTGTTAGAAAAAAACCCTAATGCAAGATCATAGAGATACACCGAGGCACGATATTTGTTAACGAGGTTCACCGATATGGCTACATCCCCGGGGCATGACTACGGGCGCTCCTCCCCAAGATACCGCATCACCGGCCGCCCGGGCGCCGGCACAAGCCGTCGGCTCCCCCGCGTACCTATTGCTATCAAGTCGTCATGGGTTACAATGTGTGGTGCCCCTCCGTATATAAGAGGCCTAGGATACAAGTGTATGACTCCTACACAACTCATACCTAACCACACCAATTACAACTCCAAGTCCACGTAACCCCTTGCGTACATAATATATTCGACACAAATATAACAAAATCAACGGACATAAAAGGATGACGTATGAAGAACTATGAAAGGCTCCTTCCTTTAATATTAGGTAAAGGTAAAGATTACCGTAATATGGCGCTTTCTTCAATAAGGGTGTTACCTTGGACCTTTTCTTAGTGGGTGATAGCTAGCACCAAGTTAAACCTTTTGGTTGGATCCGACAACATCGGTGTTCGAGCTACGACTCCTTGAAGGTGTTGCCTAAGTTTTACGGCCTTTGTTATGTCACATGTTGCTCTGCTGGTGGATTCGGGTCATAGGTCATACAGTTTGTGGTAGTTGTGGAGATGCTTGGTGCGATGGAGGCCCTGGATAACTTTGGGGCTTTCCTTTTTTTTAAAGAAAATTTGTTTGGTATAAATGCTACTAATTTTTATAAAAAATACTAATTTATAAACATTGTGCATCAATAGATCCAAAGGCCAAAGATTATCCTCCTTTTTGTAAAAGGTGTGATGCAAGGATATTACAATCTAACAATTATGGCTGTACTTTTAGCGCATGCCATTTAACAAGGATCTTATTAGTTACAAAAATAATAAATTTCACTTTTTTTACACATTTGATATATATGATCGGAAATTTCGGTTGCTAGTTCTAATGAATCCCTCGGGCAGTGGCGGATCCAATGGGGGTTCCGTGGGTGCCCTGGCATCCCCTTCAAAAATGCAAATCTTTTTTTATCTAGTACTCTTAGTCTAATCCTATATGTATTATAAGGGTAGAATGATAAACTGACATTTTTTATGGTTATGCCTGACATTTTTGTTGTGAATGAGAGGATTGGCACCCCCCATGGTAAATATCTAGGTCCGCGGGTATGTATTTGCACCTGAAAGAAAAAAATTGGCCGTAACGGAACGCGGGAAGGTAATTAACTACATCGGTTTCACCACAAAGGGATTGTATTCAATTGTTTCTCATGTTCCATTTGCTGATGACATATAAGTTAAGTTGATTGTACGAGGTGAGCACACATGTTCGATGGTCCATGGAGCTGGGAACACCAGTTTTCACTTTTATACATAAAAATACAATGTCACCTATTTGTGTGCAGCGAGTGCAACGCCCAGCAGGACCAAGAGTGTGTGGCAAGGACGGACGCAACACAAGGGAACAATCTGCCTAACTGAGTTAGAGCGAGTTGGTTAGATGCTAGTACATCTTTCAAGTGACCGAAAGTTCTTGCACTGGATTACCAAAAATATTCTTGCCTGACTCCTCATTTCAACTTTAGGGCACGCATGACTCTACCATTGTTATAGGAATCAAATTATCTCGAGTATAATTTTGATGCTGCCATTAATAGGTAGGTACATAAGGCTAAGATCAAACAACAATGACATATTTTCAAAGCATGACAGCAGGACCGCTAACCAACAGAATGTTAGAAACACGAGATTCCAATCAGTGGCAGAGCCTGTAGACCAAGTCATTTTAATGCAGAAACGGTTTGCCGAGTGCCATCCTACTGTCTCGCGCTCACAACTGTATCAATCGGCTAGATTAAATGAGGCGGGAGGCGGTTCTCAACATCGGCAAGAAAGAGCAATGACGCCTCATGGTGGTGGCACTCCAACCTCCAGAAACTAATTCTGGGTTAGCTTTCCACTAGTCATCAACCCGTGCACCTGCACGAGCTAGTATATATTCATTTTCTGTCAATATTTTTATGAATTAGAAATGTTGGTCAACAGTGTGCACATGTTTTCATGGATCATTATTAAGCATGCACGTAGAAATTTCTCTTGGTTATCCGCAGGGATCAAATAATTTTTATTGTATTGTCTAATTTGTGATTTAGCTATGTCGCTTGGCACACATATTTTTGTGGGGTGATGTCAAGAAACCTCAGATTGAGCATTATTTTTGTGGGGTGATGATACGAAAATAAGGATACAAACTTCAGTTAGATGCATTATATTAGTAGACAACATCGGCGCAACTGGAAAATTAGGTCAATGTTCTATTTTGATGTCAAGAAAAAATGGTCGTAGGCTCCAAAAACGAATGTCATGTTGTAGCATATGTTCGGACAAACCCCGAACCAGCTCGCCTCTTTCTCTCTCTCTCTCAATTGCTCAAAAGGCGGAAGAAGGAGTACACTGGATTTTTTTCCGGCGGACAAACGCCATGGACGCACATATGGCCTCTTCTAATTTCTGCGACTTGAACTGCTGGCTCAGCTCGTACCGGCGCCACCGAACAGTACATAGGGACGATAATTTACACCAGGCTAAACAACGACGCACGTACGCACGAACGCACGACGCAACCTAACCACGCTTCCGCTGCACGACGCGGGCCTGCCCAACAAATCCCTACATGCATGCAGCTCCACTCTAACTAACTAACGGCCACCTAACTAGCTAGCTAATACTGCATGCACTCAACTAACTACGGCCGTGAGCACGCACACACACTTTTTTTTGAAGGGTAAACGCTCCACTTTATTCAAATATTAAGGTTCGGGATTTCATCCGCAATTACATCTAGAATAGAGTCTGGAGGAATCGTAAACCACACATTACATATTTCATCCCCTACCCCCACACATGCTAGCTTATGTGCAGCATTATTCACCGAGCGTTGCACCCATGTTACCTTTGCATTTTCAAAAGACCTGACCATTTCCTTCACCTCCCCAATCCAAGGACCAACCGCGCTCAGGTTTCTGGTTGGTTGATTGATCATCTTCACCACCGTCTGACAGTCCAACCCAAGGTGTAACTTACTGACATTATAATCTCTAGCCACTTGCAACACTCTCTTACATGGAAGGATTTCAACAGCTTCCGGATCAGCAACATGAGGGAAATAATGGCAGGCTCCGGCTATGAATGCCCCATTCTGATCCTGTAAAGTAACTCCCCCCTCCCTTTTCCCCAAACTTTGACACGGCTCCATCCGCATTGATCTTCACCCAGCCCGCCTCCGGAGGTTCCCACCTTTGATGAACGATCGTTTTTGGGGGTCTAGGTGCTGCAGCATGTACTTCCCTCCATTCCTTCACATGCATCATCACAGTCCTCATTATTTCATGTGGGGCTGCAATCCATTTCCCATCTCTAGCCTCATTCCTTGCCAACCACAGCCCATACTGCTTGGATAAACAGCTCCCTCTCCTCTTCTGCAGCACCTGCGAACCATCCTAACAGCCAGTTCGACAGCTCACTCTGGGATCTAGTTATCTCTGGTTGGTTAGCCACCATAGCTCCTGTTTCCGAGCGCAACAGCTGCCAAAAAAAGTGTTGAGTGTGGGCACGTCCAGAATCGATGCAGTATCGTCTCCTCCCGCCCGCACGCCAAACAAAACACCCCTGGGTTAATTCTTCGTTGATGGAGTTCCGAGCCAACAGCCAGTCCATTCCTCACCATTCTCCACACATGCACTTTAGCTTTACCCGGTGCCGAGGTGTCCCACAGCGCCATGAAACCTTTGTGTTTATTGGTAGACGCCGAGAGTTCCGGCCATCCGAACCTTGTCTTATTCATGGACATTCTCAAGTGATAAGCTGACCTCACCGTGAACACATGATAACCCACAAATATAGGGGATCAATTGTAGCCTCTTTCGATAAGTAAGAGTGTCGAACCCAACAAGGAGCTAAAGGTAGAACAAATATTCCCTCAAGTTCTATCGACCACCGATACAACTCTATGCACGCTTAACGTTCGCTTTACATAGAACAAGTATGAAACTAGAAGTACTTTGTAGGTGCTATTGGAGAGGTTTGCAAGATAATAAAGATCGCGTAAATAAAAAGTAGGGCTGTTTAGATGAGGACACAACTAAGTTAGTTTAAGTAGAGAGCTTGTTGTTACACAAGAAAGTTATTTGTCTCTAGGCAATCGATAACTAGACCGGTAATCATTATTGCAATTTTATTTGAGGGAGAGGCATAAGCTAACACACTTTCTCTTCTTGGATCATATGCACTTATGATTGGAACTCTAGCAAGCATCCGCAACTACTAAAGATCATTAAGGTAAAACCCAACCATAGCATTAAAGTATCAGGTCCTCTTTATTCCCATACACAAACAATCTACTTACTCGGGTCTGTGCTTCTATCACTCACGCCACCCATCATAAGCAAATCATGAACATATTGCAAACCCTACAGCGGAGATCCCTCACGCTTGCGCGACACAGAGAGCACCATAGGACAGCACCAATAATAAAACATGCAACTCAAACCAATCACGATCACCAATTAATCCATAGGACAAAATGGATCTACTCAAACATCATAGGATAGCCATACATCGTTGGGAAATAATATATAGCGTTGAGCATCATGTTTAAGTAGAGATTACAGCGGTAAAAGAGGGGTTACACCGCTGCATAGAGGGGGAAGAGTTGGTGATGACGGCGGTGAAGTTGTTGGTGTAGACCGTTGTCGCGATGATGGCCCCGACGGCGTTCCGGCGCCACCGGGAGAGAGGGGGAGAGAGCCCCCTTCTTCCTCCTCTTCCTTGACCTTCTCCCTAGATGGGAGAAGGGTTTCCCCTCTGGTCCTTGGTCTCCATGGCATGGGAGGGGCGAGAGCCCCTCCGAGATTGGATCTGTCTCTCTCTCTATTTCTGCACTCCCAGATCTGGCCTTTCACTGTTTCTTATATTCCCGGAGATCCTTAACTCTGATTGGATTGAAATTTGAACACGAGTTTTATCCGGATATTAGCTTTCTTGCGGCGAAATAAGGGCAACAACCGCCTTACAGGGTGTCCACGAGGGTCAGGGGCGTGCCCCCTGCCTCGTGGGCCCCTCGAGCATCGTCTCGTGTTGATTCACTTCGCAAAATTCACATATATTCCAAAAAATTCTCCGTCAGTTTTTATCCCATTGGGAGTCCTTTTGATATGGATTTTCTGCGAAAAAAACATGCAACAAACAGGAACTGGCACTGGGCACTGGATCAATATGTTAGTCCCAAAAATAGTATAAAAAGTTGCCAAAAGTATATGAAAGTTGTATAATATTGGCATGGAACAATAAAAAAAATTGTAGATATGACGGAGACGTATCAGCATCCCCAAGCTTAATTCATGCTCGTCCTCGAGTAGGTAAATGATAAAAAAGATAATTTTTGATGTGGAATGCTACCTAGCAAAATCTTGATCATGTAATCTAATCATGGCATGGATATTAAGACGAGTGATTCAAAGCAATAATCTGTCATTTGACATTAAGACAATAATACTTGAAGCATACTAATAAAGCAATCATGTCTTTTCAAAATAACAAGGCCAAAGAAAGTTATCCCTACAAAATCATATGGTATGGCCATGCTCCATCGTCACCACACAAAATATTCAAATCATGCACAACCCTGATGACAAGCCAAGCAATTGTTTCATACTTTTGACATTCTCAAACCTTTTCAACTTTCACGCAATACATGAGCATGAGCCATGGACATAGCACTATAGGTGGAATAGAATATGATGATGGAGGTTGTGTGGAAAATATAAAAAGGAGAAAGTCTCACATCGACGCGGCTAATCAATGGGCTATGAAGATACCCATCAATTGATGTCAATGTGAGGAGTAGGTATTGCCATGCAATGGATGCACTACGAGCTATAAGTGTATGAAAGCTCAAACTGGAAACTAAGTGGGTGTGCATCCAACTTGCTTGCTCATGAAGACCTCGGGCATTTGAGGAAGCCCATCATCGGAATATACAAGCCAAGTTCTAAAATGAAAATTCCCACTAGTATATGAAAGTGATAACTCAAGAGACTCTCTATATGAAGAACATGGTGCTACTCTGAAGCACAAGTGTGGTAAAAGGATAGTAACATTGTCCCTTCTCTCTTTTCTCTCATTATTTTATTTTTTCTCATTTTTTCTTTTTTTCTCTTTTTTGTAGGCTTCTTTGGCCTCTCTCTCTCTCTTTTTGGGGGGCTTCTTTGGCCACTTTTATTTTTATAACCTCACATGGGAAAATGTTCTAATAATGATGATCATCACACTTTTATTTACTTACAACTCAATATTACAACTCGATACTAGAACAAAATATGACTCTATGTGAATGCCTCCGATGGTGTACCGGGATGTGCAATGATCTAGCGTAGCAAAGACATCAAAAAGCGGACATGCCATGAAAACATCATGCTAGCTATCTTACGATCATGCAAAGCAATATGACAATAAATGCTCAAGTCATGTATATGATGATGATGGAAGTTGCATGGCAATATATCTCGGAATGGCTATGGAAATGCCATAATAGGTAGGTATGGTGGCTATTTTGAGGAAGATATAAGGAGGCTTATGTGTGATAGAGCGTATCGTATCATGGGGTTTGGATGCACCGGCGAAGTTTGCACCAACTCTCGAGGTGAGAAAGGGAAATGCACGGTACCGAAGAGGCTAGCAATGATGGATGGGTGAGAGTGCGTATAATCCATGGACTCAACATTAGTCATAAAGAACTCACATACTTATTGCAAAAATCTATTAGTCATCGAAACAAAGTACTACGCGCATGCTCCTAGGGGATAGATTAGTAGGAAAAGACCATCGCTCGTCCCCGACCGCCACTCATAAGGAAGACAATCAATAAATACCTCATGCTCCGACTTCATCACATAACGGTTCACCATACGTGCATGCTACGGGAATCACAAACTTCAACACAAGTATTTCTACAATCCACAACTACCCACTAGCATGACTCTAATATCACCATCTTTATATCGCAAAACTATTGCTAGGATTCAAACATATCATATTCAGTGATCTACAAGTTTTATGTAGGATTTTATGACTAACCATGTGAATGACCAGTTCCTGTCATCTCTCTAAATAGATATAAGTGAAGCAAGAGAGTTTAATCCTTTCTATAAAAGATATGCCCATGCTCTAACAAATATAAGTGAAGCAAAAGAGCATTCTACAAATGGTGGTTTTCTATGTGAAGAGAAACAGGCAATCCAAACTTCAAAAGATATAAGTGAAGCACATGAAGCATTCTATAAAGCCATACTCAAAAGATATAAGTGAAGTGCAATGATCATTCTATAAATCAACCAAGGACTATCTCATACCAGCATGGTGCATCAAAGAAAAGTGAAAACTAAATGCAAAAGACGCTCCAAGATTTACGCATATCATGTGACGAATAAAAATATAGCTCCAAGTAAAATTACCGATGATTGTTAGAATAAAGAGGGGATGCCTTCCGGGGCATCCCCAAGCTTGGTTGCTTGGGAGTCCTTGAATATTTCTTTGGGGTGCCTTGGGCATCCCCAAGCTTATGCTCTTGCCACTCCTTATTCCTTCATCCATCGTGATCTCTCCCAAAACTTGAAAACTTCAATCACACAAAACTTAACAGAAAGTTCGGTAATATCCGTTAGTATAATAAAGCAAATCACTACTCTAAGTACTATTGCAAACCAATTGATATTTTGTTTTTGCATTGTAGCTACTGTAATATAACTTTTCCATGGCTTAATCCACTAATAGAAATTGATAGTTTCATCAAAAGAAGCAAACTATGCATCAAAAACAGAATCTGCCTTAAACAGGACAGTCTGTTGTAATCGGAACATTCACCATACTTCTGGTACTCCAAATATTCTGAAAAAATAGGACAAATAAACAATATGTATAGAAAGACAGTGCAAAAAGTTTCAGAACTGTTTGACGTTCCAGTAAAAATGTAAAATCGCGCACTACAGCCAAAGTTTCTGTTCTGCACCGCACAAACCAACAAGCAATGTTAACATCTTAAAGGCAAATCTTGGCACATTATTTTTATAATACAATGGACTTGTACAAGGGTATGATTATTTTTGTTGAAAAGTTTTTTTAATCAAGATTCCCAAAGTTTCTGTGAGCATGAACAAAGTTCAAGGAGCTCCCCCACTTCAACAATGCTTGTCTCTCTCACTTTCACTTTCCTTTTTGAAAAGTTTTGGGTTCCCCACTTTATTTTTTTGTTTTTAAACTATATAAAAGCACTCAACAGAAATAAATGACTCTCTAAAACTTCCCGGTTGTCTCCCTAGCAGCGCTTTCTTTAAAGCCATTAAGCTAGGCATAAGGTGCTCAAGTAATGAATCCACCCGGATCCCAAGGTATATCAAAGCCAATTTTAATTAACAATGATTTGTGATTTAGTAGTGAGCACAAAGCAACATATATCATGTAATGACGAAGTCTAACTCTCTTCCTATGCATTGGCATGCCATAAAATAACAATTCATGCACACATAGTAAAGGCCAATGCATATTATAAATAGTTTCTTGAAATTTTATCATATTGAAAACATGGAGAGGCGCAGATGTAGTTCCTCTCTCATAATAATTGCAAGTAGGAGCATCAAGCACATGCATATTATATCTATCAAAATCATCATGTGTAGTAGTGAAACGCAACCCATCAATATAATCCTTAATAAGGGCAAACTTCTCCGATATAGTGTAGTCGGGAGAATTCAAATAGATAATAGGACTATCATGCATGGGTGCAATAGCAACAATTTCATGTTTGACATAAGGAACTATAGCCAGTTCATCTCCATAAGCATAATTCATATTGGCATCTTGGCCACAAGCATAACAAGCATCATCAAAGAATCAACGGGATGATAACAATCATCATAGCAATCATCCTTCGGTAAGCACGAAGGGAAATTAAACAATGTATGAGTTGAAGAGTTACTCTCATTAGAAGGTGGGCACGGGTAGCTAATCCACTCTTCCTCCTTTTGTTCTTCGCTCTCCTCATCATCTTTTTATCCAATGAGCTCACAGTTTCATCAATTTCTTCTTCCATAGACTCCTGCAAAATATTAGTCTCTTCTCGGACAGTGGGGACTTTCTCAATAAATTCATCAATATCATAATTGTATTTATAATTCTCGTAGAAATATTTAAAGATAGCTAAATTTTCAGGTCTATAAACTGAATCATCAAAATCTTCAAACTCTTTAAACAAAGATTGAATTTCATAAGCACCCATAAAAGCAACGAATTCTTCTACTTGTTCCACGTCATAATAATCATATATACCATTAGCATAAGAAGCCAAGGTTTCATCATCATTAAATTCACATGAAAAGGGAAGGTGTGGAGCCTTCATCCTAGAGCAACAAGTATAATCATATCTCAAGCATAGTTGCCGAGCATACCAATGCAACATATAAATTTGATCCCATAATAGTTTCCCTTTTTGAGTCAAGCGATAATCCCTAAAGTATTCACATTGATCCAATGTTACTCTCATTATAAAGTTGAATGGGGTTTTCTCAGGATTATCAAAGTAGTACATAATATCTTTCACATAATGAGCATTGAGGGTTTTAGGAGGTTCGCCATCTCCATGCGTAGCAAGTAAACCTATTTTTTTGGGTATTTCGTCTTCCATATCCATAACTAAAGATAGAGAACAACTTAGAACAACAAATAAAAATTACTTAGTGATAAAGCAAATAAGCACACACGAGAATATTCACCTCACGTTATAACTCCTCGGCAAAAGTGCCAGAAAAAGGTCTTGATAACCCACAAGTATAGGGGATCAATTGTAGACTCTTTCGATAAGTAAGAGTGTCGAACCCAATGAGGAGCTAAAGGTAGAACAAATATTCCCTCAAGTTCTATCGACCACCGATACAACTCTACACACGCTTAACGTTCGCTTTACCCAGAACAAGTATGAAAGTAGAAGTACTTTGTAGGTGTTGTTGGATAGGTTTGCAAGATAATAAAGAGCACGTAAATAAAAAGTAGGGGTTGTTTAGATGAAGACACAACTAAGTTAGTTTTAGTAGAGAGCTTGTTGTCACACAAGAAAGTTATTTGTCCCTAGGCAATCGATAACTAGACCGGTAATCATTATTGCAATTTTATTTGAGGGAGAGGCATAAGCTAACACACTTTCTCTTCTTGGATCATATGCACTTATGATTGGAACTCTAGCAAGCATCCACAACTACTAAAGATCATTAAGGTAAAACCCAATCATAGCATTAAAGTATCAACTCCTCTTTATTCCCATACGCAAACAACCTACTTACTCGGGTCTGTGCTTCTATCACTCATGCCACCCACCATAAGCAAATCATGAACATATTGAGAACCCTATAGCGGGGATCCCTCACCCTTGCGCGACACGGAGAGCACCATAGGACAGCACTAATAATAAAACATGCAACTCAAACCAATGACGATCATCAATTAACCCATAGGACAAAATGGATCTACTCAAACATCATAGGATAGCCATACATGTTGGTGTAGATTAAGTAGCGTTGAGCACCATGTTTAAGTAGAGATTACAGCGGGGAAAAGAGGGGTTACACCGCTGCATAGCGGGGAAAGAGTTGGTGATGACGGTGGTGAAGTTGTTGGTGTAGATCGTTGTTGCGATGATGGCTCCGGCGGCGTTCCGGCGCCACCGGGAGAGAGGGGGAGAGAGCCCCCCTTCTTCTTCTTCTTCTTCTTCTTCTTCCTTAACCTTCTCCCTAGATGGGAGAAGGGTTTCCCCTCTGGTCCTTGGTCTCCATGGCATGGGAGGGGCGAGAGCCCCTCCGAGATTGGATCTGTCTCTCTGTCTCTCTTTGTTTCTGCGCTCCCAGATCTGGCCTTTCACCGTTTCTTATATTCCCGGAGATCCGTAACTCTGATTGGATTGAAATTTGAACACGATTTTTATCCGGATATTAGCTTTCTTGCGGGAAAAGAAGGGCATAACCGCCTTATGGGGTGTCCACGAGGGTCAGGGGCGCGCCCCCTTTCTCGTGGGCCCCTCGAGCATCGTATCGCGTTGATTTTACTTCCCAAAATTCACATATATTCCAAAAAAAATCTCCGTCATTTTTTATCCCATTTGGACTCCGTTTGATATGGATTTTCTGCGAAACAAAAAAACATGCAACAAACAGGAACTGGCACTCGGCACTGGATCAATATCTTAGTCCCAAAAATAGTATAAATAGTTGCCAAAAGTATATGAAAGTTGTATAATATTGGCATGGAACCATAACAAATTATAGATACAACGGAGACGTATCAACACACCATTTTTAGTGAAGTTCCACCCCAAGAAGTCCTCACAATTTGGCCCTCCCACAACAATCCTCTTTATATCCTCTGCATCATCCTGCGTGAACATTGCATCAACCCGAGAAGCATCCCAGTCTGTTCCATTTAGGAGAAGGAGATCTCTGACTTTCGTTATGCCCCATACAAATTCCTGGCCGAGCGGCTTCATGCTTCCTGCTCTCGGGATCCAATTTTCATGGTGAATATTCACCTTTGATCCATCTCCTATGCGCCACACCAGTCCTTCCCTCAGAAGGTCTCTGCCATGAAGAATACTCCGGAATGTAAATGAACCCGCTGATGGACAAGTGGCAGAAAGGATTGAGTCCTCCTGAAAATATCATGCTCTTAGCACTCGAGCACATAGATATCCAGGGACTTGAAGGATTCTCCAAGCTTGTTTTGCTAGGAGAGCTTGGTTAAACGCCTCAGGGTCACGGAAGCCGAGCCCCCATCTTTTTTGGCAGCACACATATTCTCCCAAACGATCTAGTGCACCTTGCATTCACCATTAATTTCACCCCACCAGAATTTAGATGAGATTGAAGTCAGATTCTGGCACATCTTCTTTGTGAGGTGAAAACAACTCATGGTAAACGTAGGTGTTTCTTGGAGACCCGATTTTATGAGAACCTCTCTTGCCTTCTTGGACAACCCTTGTCCTTTCCATCCGCTAACCTTGCCATTCGAACACTCCGTCACATAGTTGAAAGTACCGTATTTTGACCTCCCAACCAGTGTCGGTATGCCTAGGTATCTCTCGCTTAGAGCCTCCTCCTCTATCCCAATAGTTTGTTTTAACTCGTTCTTTGTCCCATCCAGACAGCCTTACCAAAGAAAATGGTCAATTTCTGAAGGTTTACACATTGTCCTGATGCCTCCTCATATCTCTATAAAATATCCTTTAGGGTCTCCATATTCAGCCTTGTGCCCTCCAAGAACACGATACTATCGTCTACAAATAGAAGGTGGGTCACATGGGGGCCAGTGCTCCCGAACTTTACCCCCTTAAAGCTACCCTCCTGTTGGTCCTTCTTTAAAAGAGCAGAGGAGCCCTCCACACAAAAAAGAAAGAGATATGGGGAGAGGGGATCGCCCTGCCGAAGGCCTCATGAAGGTACAAATCTCCTCGATAGACCTCCATTCAAATTTACTGGAAAAGTTGCTGAAGTAACACATCTCATAATCATAGCGATCCACTCTGGATAAAACCCGTACCTAGCAAGCATCTGTTCAAGAAATATCCACTCCACTCTATCATATGCCTTCATCATATCCAACTTTACCGCACAAAAAGCTTTCCTCATTTTTCTGGTTCGTAATGCATGAACGTACTCATACGCCACAAGAACATTGTCAATGATTAATCTCCCTGGCACAAACGCACTTTGCTCCTCAGATATCAGAACCGGCAGAATTCCTTTGAGTCGATTAGCCAACACCTTTGTTGCTATCTTATACAGCACATTACAGAGGCTAATAGGACGAAATTGCGTCAGTAGTTCCGGTGAGTTAACCTTCGGGATTATAACAATAATTGTGTCATTAAAATTTGCCGGTGTCGTCTCTCCCTGAAGAAAACTCCGCACTTCCCTACAAACATCCTCGCGTAACAGAGGCTAGTGCCTCTGGTAGAACAATGCTGGGAGTCCAACCGGTCCTGGCACTTTTGTTGGAACCATCTGGAACAATTCCACCTCTATTTCTTCGTCTGTGATCGCCGCGGTAAGACTTGTGTTCATGTTTTCAGTCACCGAGGCCTCCATGCTGAAGAAGCTCTTGCGCCCCTGCCGATCCTTCCAAGGAGAACAGATTCTCATAGAAACCCACAGCCAAATCCCTCATCTCTTTGTTCACCATGCAGTGAGTCCCGTCCTGGTGTTGGAGAGCTCTAACTGTGTTCTTCCTCTTACGATGTGATGCCCTATTTTGTAAGTATTTTGTGTTTTGGTCGCCTTCTTGCAACCAATCGACTCTGGAACTCTGTCTATAGAACACTTCCCCTCTCTCATTATATCTCACGCAGTTGCTCCTCTATCTCCCTAATTTCTTGTTGGTAGCCACTATGTACAGCTCGTTCTTTTGCCTCCGTCAGCTGTGTTGTTAGTCTCGCGATCTGCCTCCGAATAGAACCAAACACTTCCAGTGCCCATCTCCTCATGCTGCAAGTAGTGGCTCCCAATCTTTGGCAGACTCCGGCCAGGCTGTTATCGCTCGTGGCGGAAGCCCCCCACGCTTCCTTCACAATCTCATCATACTTATCATGCCTCGTCCATGCCTCCTCGAACCAGAATGGTCTCTCACCTCTATGATCTGAGCTTGGAGCCGTCTCCAAAGCCCTGACCATTAAAGCTTGATGATCTGATTCTTCAGTCATAATGTTTTCCACCGAGGTCTCTGCTACGTCTTGAGCTTGCGTTGGTTTTCTCCGAAGAGGAAGGGATGATGCAGAAGAGTAGCGTAAGTATTTCCCTTAGTTTTTGAGAACCAAGGTATCAATCCAGTAGGAGGCCACGCTCAAGTCCCTCGTACATGCACAAAACGATAGCTACTCGCAACCAACGTGATTAGGGGTTGTCAATCCCTTCACGGTCACTTACGAGAGTGAGATCTGATAGATATAATATTTTTGGTATTTTTGATATAAATATGCAAAGTACAAAGTAAAGGCAAAGTAAAAAAGCAAGGCAAGATTAAAGTGATGGAGATTGATATAATGAGAATAGACCCGGGGGCCATAGGTTTCACTAGTGGCATCTCTCAAGAGCATAATTATTCTATGATGGGTGAACAAATTACTGTTGAGCAATTGACAAAATTGAGCATAGTTATGAGAATATCTAGGCATGATCATGCATATAGGCATCACGTCCGTGACAAGTAGACCAAAATGATTCTGCATCTACTACTATTACTCCACTCATCGACCGCTATCCAGCATGCATCTAGAGTATTAAGTTAAAAACAGAGTAATGCCTTAAGCAAGATGACATGATGTAGAGAGATAAATTCATGCAATATGAAATAAACCCCATCTTGTTATCCTCGATGGCAACGATGCAATACGCACCTTGCTGCCCCTTCTGTCACTGGGAAAGGACACCACAAGATCGAACCCAAAGCTAAGCACTTGTCCCATGGCAAGAACTACCAATCTAGTTGGCCAAACCAAACGGATAATTCGAAAAGACTTGCAAAGATAACCAATCATACATAAAATAATTCAGAGAAGATTCAAATATTATTCATAGATAGACTTGATCAGAAACCCACAATTCATCGGTCTCAACAAACACACTGCAAAAAGAAGATTACAGCGAATAGATCTCCACAAGAGAAGGGGAGAACTTTGTATTGAGATTCAAAGAGAGAGAAGAAGCCATCTAGCTACTAACTATGGACCCGAAGGTCTGAGGTAAACTACTCACACTTCATCGGAGGGGCTATGATGATGTAGAAGCCCTCCGTGATGACGGCCCTCTTCCGGCGGAGCTCCGGAATAGGCCCCAAGATGGCATCTCGTGGATATAGAAAGTTGCGGCAGTGGAATTAGGTTTTTGGCTCCTGTTCTGATCGTTTGGGGGTACGTATGTATATATAGGAGGAAGGAGTATGTCGGTGGAGCATCGGTGGGCCTACGAGGCAGGGGGGCGCGCCCTAGGGGGGGCGCCCCCACCCTCGTGACCTCCTCTTTGACCCCCTGGAGTAGGGTCCAAGTCTCCTGGATCACGTTCGGTGAGAAAATCACTTTCCCGAAGATTTTATTCTGTTTGTACTCCGTTTGATATTTTTTTTCTTCGAAACACTGAAATAGGCAAAAACAGCAATTCTGGGCTGGGCCTCCGGTTAATTGGTTGGTCCCAAAAATAATATAAAAGTGGAAAATAAAGCCCAATATAGTCCAAAACAGTAGATAATATAGCATGGAGCAATCAAAAATTATAGATACGTTGGAGACGTATCAGACATCCCCAAGCTTAATTCCTGCTCGTCCTCGAGTAGGTAAATGATAAAAAGAGAATTTTTGATGCGGAGTGCTACTTGGCATAATTTCAATGCAAATCTTCTTAATTGTGGTATGAATATTCAGATTAGAAAGATTCAAGACAAAGGTTTATATTGACATAAAAAATAATAATACTTCAAGCATACTAACAAAGCAATTATGTCTTCTCAAAATAACATGGCCAAAGAGAGTTATCCCTACAAAATCATATAGTCTGGCTATGCTCCATCTTCACCACACAAAGTATTTAAATCATGCACAACCCCGATGACAAGCCAAGCAATTGTTTCATACTCTAACTTTTTCAAAACTTTTTCAATCTTCACGCAATACATGAGCGTGAGCCATGGATATAGCACTATAGGTGGAATAGAATGGTGGTTGTGGAGAAAACAAAAAGGAGAAGATAGTCTCACATCAACTAGGCGTATCAACGGGCTATGGAGATGCCCATCAATAGATATCAATGTGAGTGAGTAGGGATTGCCATGCAACGGATGCACTAGAGCTATAAATGTATGAAAGCTCAAAAAGAAACTAAGTGGGTGTGCATCCAACTTGCTTGCTCACGAAGACCTAGGGCAATTTGAGGAAGCCCATCATTGGAATATACAAGACAAGTTCTATAATGTAAAATTCCCACTAGTATATGAAAGTGACAACATATGAGACTCTCTATATGAAGAACATGGTGCTACTTTGAAGCACAATATATGAGACTCGCTATATCATGGTGCTACTTTGAAGCACAAGTGTGGAAAAAGGATAGTAGCATTGCCTCTTCTTATTTATTTTCTTTTTTTGGGGCCTTCTTTTTTTTCTTTGGCATTTCTCTTTTTTTGGGACAATGCTCTATTGAATGATGATCATCAAACTTCTATTTATTGACATCTAAATGATTACAACTCGATACTAAAACAAAGTATGACTCTATATGGATGCCTCCGGTGGTGTACCGGGATATGCAATGAATCAAGAGTGACAAGTATGAAAAAATATGAACGGTGGCTTTGCCACAAATACTATGTCAGCTACATGATCATGCTAAGCAATATGACAATGATGAATGTGTCATGATGAACTAGATGGTAGAAAGTTGCATGGCAATATATCTCGGAATGGCTATGGAAATGCCATAATAGCACTAGTAGAAAACAGGGCTATGGTCCATGCCGGGTCAGCCCATTAGTCCCGGTTCAGTCTAGAACCGGGACCAATGTGGGCATTGGCCCCGGTTCGTGAGCCCAGGGGGCCGGCCGGGCCACGTGGGCCATTGGTCCCGGTTCATCTGGACCTTTTGGTCCCGGTTTGTGGGATGAACCGGGACCAATGGGCCTCACTCCTTGCCCACCACCATTGGTCCCGGTTGGTGGCTTGAACTGGGACCAAAGGCTCCCCTTTAGTCCCGGATCATGTCACCAACCGGGACCAATGAGGTGCCTATATATACCCCCTCGCGCAAGAGTAGAGCATAGTGCTCTGTTTTTTCTGGCCGAGGGGGAGAGGGCTTTGTGGTGCTCTATCTCACCTCCTATGCACATGAGGTGTTCGATGGAATGCCCGAGCCACACTACTTAAGCTTTCTCCTCTCGAAGCTCGACCTCCAAGCTCCATTTTCCTCGAGATTTGTCTAGATTTAGCGGTCCGTCACGCCTCGTCCCCGTCTTTACTGCCGTCGATCACCCGCGCCGATCTCATCACCGACACCACCGTGGTGAGCCTCTTGTTCTTATCTTCTTTCTGAAAGGAAAAATATTCTTACTTTTATGTTTAGATAGATACTTGTATCATTTTCTTACATTTATTATTGCATCTTATATAGTGCGATGGTTTTGGTATCCGCCCCCGTCGGCCCTCGTCCTGTCTATGATTCAGATGTGGTATGTATATTATCTTTATAACTATTGGTTCATTTATTGTTTATGAAAATTATGCCGACCAACGTGACATAGATTTTATTTATCTAGGATGTATGTGAATCGGAAATGCCAACCGACCCTATCGTCGAGAGGTTAAATTTAGTTGAAGAAGAAAACAATTTGTTGAAGGAAAAAATAAAAAAAATTGAGGAGGAGAAGATGATATTGGAGTTGCATGTTGCGGATGTCGTCGATGATCACAAGATCAAGATGGATGCAATGCGCTTGAAGATTAGAAAGATTAGAAAATATGCCATTCATACCGAGGCTTGGTATCATTATGCCGTTGGATCAATTGTTACCTTGGTTGTGATTATGATCGCATTTGTTTTCGCATTGAAATGTTTTACATAGTTTCAATGTATGGTTTAATTAATTAGATGCTCTGCAGAGCTATATGTTGTTAGATGAGAACTATGTATGCACTTTGGTTTTAATGTGATGATGAACTTCTATTAATTTGGACACTTAATTATATATAATGCACGCAAATGAACCGGCAATGGATGTACGGTGACAGACACACCCGCGAGTACATTAAGGGCGTGCATGAGTTTCTCGATGCGGCTGAGGCAAACAAGCAGAATGGTTTTATGTGTTGTCCATGCACTGAATGTGGGAATACGAGGTCTTACTCTAACCGGAAAATCCTTCACTCCCACCTGCTTTACAAGGGTTTCATGCCACACTATAATGTTTGGACGAGGCACGGAGAAATAGGGGTTATGATGGAAGACGGCGAAGAAGTAGAGTACGATGACAACTATGTGCCCCCTGAATACGGTGATGCTGCAATGGGGGGAGCTGGTGAAGATCAAGAGGAACCAGACGATGTGCCCAATGATGCTGCAATGGGTGAAGCTGCTGAAGATCAAGTGGAACCAGACGATGTGCCCGATGATGATGATCTCCGCCGGGTCATTGTCGATGCAAGGACGCAATGCATTAGTCAAAAGGAGAAGCTGAAGTTCGATCGCATGTTAGAGGATCACAAAAAAGGGTTATACCCCAATTGCGAAGATGGCAACACAAAGCTCGGTACCGTACTGGAATTGCTGCAGTGGAAGGCAGGGAATGCTGTGGCTGACAAAGGATTTGAGAAGCTACTGAAAATATTGAAGAAGAAGCTTCCAAAGGATAACGAATTGCCCGACAGTACATACGCAGCAAAGAAGGTCGTATGCCCTGTAGGATTGGAGGTGGAGAAGATACATGCATGCCCTAATGACTGCATCCTCTACCGCGGTGCATACAAGGATCTGAACGCATGCCCCGTATGCGGTGCATTGCGGTATAAGATCAGACGAGATGACCCTGGTGATGTTGACGGCGAGCCCCCTAGGAAGAGGGTTCCTGCGAAGGTGATGTGGTATGCTCCTATAATACCACGGTTGAAACGTCTGTTCAAAAACGAAGAGCATGCCAAGTTGATGCGATGGCACAGTGAGAACCGAAAGAAAGATGGGAAGTTGAGAGCACCCGCTGACGGGTCGCAGTGGAGAAAAATCGAGAGAAAGTACTGGGATGAGTTTGCAAAGGACCCAAGGAATGTATGGTTTGCTTTAAGCGCGGATGGCATTAATCCTTTCGGGGAGCAGAGCAGCAATCACAGCACCTGGCCCGTGACTCTATGTATGTATAACCTTCCTCCTTGGATGTGCATGAAGCGGAAGTTCATTATGATGCCAGTTCTCATCCAAGGCCCGAAGCAACCCGGCAACGAAATTGATGTGTACCTAAGGCCATTAGTTGAAGAACTTTTACAGCCGTGGAATGGAAACGGTGTACGTACGTGGGATGAGCACAGACAGGAGGAATTTAACCTTAAGGCGTTGCTGTTCGTGACCATCAACGATTGGCCCGCTCTCAGTAACCTTTCAGGACAGACAAACAAAGGATACCACGCATGCACGCACTGTTTAGATGACACTGAATGTATATACCTGGACAAATGCAGGAAGAATGTGTACCTGGGCCATCGTCGATTTCTTCCGACCAACCATCAATATCGAAAGAAAGGCAAGCATTTCAAAGTCGAGGCAGATCACCGGAAGAAGCCCGCCATGCGCACTGGTGATCACGTGCTTGCTATGGTCAATGATTTACACTACGTAATCTTTGGAAAGGGTCCCGGTGGACTAGCTGTTCCGAATGACGCTGAGGGACACGCACGCATGTGGAAGAAGAAATCTATATTTTGGGACCTACCCTACTGGAAAGACCTAGAGGTCCGCTCCTCAATCGACGTGATGCACGTGACGAAGAACCTTTGCGTGAACCTGCTAGGCTTCTTGGGCGTGTATGGGAAGACAAAAGATACACCTGAGGCACGGGAGGACCTGCAACGTTTGCACGAAAAAGACGGCATGCCTCCGAAGCAGTATAAAGGTCCTGCCAGCTACGCTCTTACGAAAGAAGAGAAAGAAATCTTCTTTGAATGCCTGCTCAGTATGAAGGTCACGACTGGCTTGTCGTCAAATATAAAGGGAATAATAAATATGCCAGAGAAAAAGTTTCAAAACCTAAAGTCTCATGACTGCCACGTGATTATGACGCAACTGCTTCCGGTTGCATTGAGGGGGCTTCTGCCAAAAAACGTCCGATTAGCCATTGTGAAGCTATGTGCATTCCTCAATGCAATCTCTCAGAAGGTGATCGATCCAGAAATCGTACCAAGGCTAAGGAGTGATGTGGCGAAATGTCTTGTCAGTTTCGAGCTGGTGTTCCCACCATCCTTCTTCAATATCATGACGCACGTCCTAGTTCATCTAGTCGACGAGATTGTCATCCTGGGGCCCGTATTTCTACACAATATGTTCCCCTTTGAGAGGTTCATGGGAGTCCTAAAGAAATATGTCCGTAATCGCGCTAGGCCAGAAGGAAGCATCTCCATGGGCCATCAAACAGAGGATGTTATCGGGTTTTGTGTTGACTTCATTCCTGGCCTTAACAAGATAGGTCTCCCTAAATCGCGGTATGAGGGGAGACTGAATGGAAAAGGCACTCTTGGAAGAGACTCAATAATATGCAGGGACGGATATTCTTGGTATCAAGCACACTACACAGTTCTACAGAACTCTACCTTGGTGACCCCGTATGTCGATGAACACAAGAACAGTCTGCGCTCCAAACACCCGGAGCAGTGCGACGATTGGATTACATGTGAACACATCAGGACTTTCAGCAGTTGGTTGGAAACACGTCTCAGAGGTGACAACACTGTTTGTGATGAGTTGTACTTGTTGTCCAGGGGACCATCTTTGACTGTATTGACTTACAAAGGATACAAGATAAATGGGAATACATTTTACACGATCGCCCAAGATCAAAAGAGCACCAACCAAAACAGTGCTGTCCGCTTTGATGCAGCAACCGAGAGCGGAAAGGATACATATTATGGTTACATAGTGGACATATGGGAACTTGACTACGGACCTGATTTTAAGGTCCCTTTGTTTAAGTGCAAAGGGTCAATCTGTTAGGCGCCGGGGTACAGGTAGACCCATAGTACGGAATGACAACAGTGGATCTGAAAAATCTTGGGTACACTGACGAACCGTTCGTCCTAGCCAATGATGTGGCACAAGTTATCTATGTGAAGGACATGTCTACCAAACCGAGAAAAAGAAAAGATAAGGAAGCGAATACATCATACGATGAGCCAAAGCGCCACATAGTTCTTGCAGGAAAAAGGGACATCCTGGGAGTGGACAGCAAGACAGACATGTCTGAAGATTATGAAAAGTTTCATGAAATTCCTCCCTTCAATGTCAAGGCTGACCCAAGCATCCTGATAAACAATGAAGATTATCCATGGTTACGGCGCAATAAGCAAATGACACAAGCGAAGAAAAAGTGAAGACTTTCTCCCGCAACTATTATGATGATACCATGCCAACTTTGTAACACACGGACATGCTACCATTGTCCGTTTTGTACATGCACATGCTATGTGGGTGAAATTATGATACCATCCCAACTTTCAACTTTTTCAGAGTTCATTTGAAATGCTTTCATGTCTTATGGTTCGCCCCTGGCCCATGACCATTAGTCCCGGTTTGTGCCACAAACCGAGACTAAAGGGTTGGTCCTCGTTGCGGGCAGAGTTTAGTCCCACCTCGCCAACCGAAGGGGGCTCACACCGATTTATAAGCCCTTCCCTCTCTGCCTTGTTGAGCTCCTCTCGAAGTGAAAATAGATGCCCTAATAGAGAAAAGTTTAACCTAAATTCATAGTGACTTTCTCTGAAATACATAGAAATTTACTAGGAATTTAGGTTGAATTATCTCTATAAGCGCATCTATTCTCATTTTTTTAGTAAGTTAATCACAAACTTGTGATTCAAACAATTTTCAAAGAATTCAAATTTTAACTATTCAAATTTGAAAACTAATGGCACTAACAAAAAGTTTATAATTTTTCTAAAACTAATGGCACTAACAGAAAGTTTATAATTTTGCTAACCTAAAAGCAAACAGAATTAAAAATTAAAGCAAAAAACTAAAGAAAATAAATAATGCAAAAAACAAATCAAAAAAACAGGAAAAAACTATTTTTTATAGTAAAGTTAATCACAAAATAAAATAAATAAAGCAACAAAGAAAACAAAAAAACTAAAAAAGTGTTTTCAAATTTGAAAACTAATGGCACTAACAGAAAGTTTATAATTTTTCTAAAACTAATGGCACTAACAGAAAGTTTATAATTTTGCTAACCTAAAGGCAAACAGAATTAAAAATTAAAGCAAAAAACAAAAGAAAATAAATTATGATACCATCCCAACTTTCAACTTTTTCAGAGTTCATTTTAAATGCTTTCCAATTTCAGGGTCATTTAGCTCAAAGAATGAATTAATAGCAAACAGAATGAACTACAAAACTTTTATGAAAATAAAAACAATCAATTAAAATATTATGTTATGATCAACTCAAATAAAACTATGATATTCTTCAATAGCAAAAAGAATATAATTTTTGTGACCTAAAATCAAACTATAAGTATTTAATTGTAAGTGTAAATAAAAAATAAATAGCAAAAAAGAAAAAAAAATTCTATTTTTCTAGTAAAGTTATTCATAAACTAGTGATTCACACAAATTTTAAAAAATACAAATTTAAACTATTCAAAATTTTAAAACTAATGGCACTAACACAAAGTTTATAATTTTTGTGACCTAAAATCAAAAAGAAATCACTAAAAAATAATAAGTATTTAGTTGTAAGTATAAATAAAAAATAAATAGAAAAAAATTCTATTTTTATATTAAAGTTATTCATAAACTAGTGATTCACAAATTTTTTTAAAAATTCAAATTTAAACTATTCAAAATTTAAAACTAATGGCACTAATAGAAAGTTTATAATTTTTGTGACCTAAAAGCAAAAAGAAATCACTAAAAAACTGTAAATATTTAGTTTTAAGTAGAAATAAAAAAAATAAAAAACCAAAAAAAATGTAGAAATAAAAAAGAAAAAACCAAAAAAAAATGCCACCTACTGGGCCTCCACGGCCTGAATACGACTAGAAACCCTACATGGGCCAGGATTCAGGCCCGCAGAAGGCCCAATAGGCCCATAGGCAGTAGCAAGTTTAGGCCCGAAAGCCTGCATAAGAGAGGAGCTCGAATGGGGAGGCACACCAGCGCTTATAAACAAGTGTCGGCGCCCTTCAGCTAGCGAGGTGGGACTAAACTTTTGGGCGCGGGGCAGCACAAGGCCATTGGTCCCGGTTGGTGGCACCAACCGGGACTAAAGGGGGCATTGGTCCCGGTTCATGGCACCAACCGTGACCAATGCCCCCCTTTAGTCCCGGTTGGTGCCACCAACCGGGACCAAAGGCCGCCGCTTCCCGCCCTTTGGGCTGCTGAAAATTGGCCTTTGGTCCCGGTTGGTGGCACCAATCGGGACTAATGGGGGCATTGGTCCCGGTTTGTGCCACGAACCGGGACCAATGCTCTTGCTATATATACAACACTTGTCAAAAATTTCATTCAGTTCCTCATCGTCGTCGCCCGCGCACGTCGTCGCAGCCCCCGTCGTCGCCCGCGCCCCGCGCCGCCCCGTCGTCGCCCGCGCCGCCACGACGTCGTCGCCGCCCCCGCCGTCGCCCGCGCCCCTTGCTGCCCCGAGTCCGCCGTCCTCGTCGCCCCTGCCCCGTCGCCGCCAGGCGCTGCCCCGCGCCGCCCCGTCGTCGCCCGTGCCGCCCCGACCTCGTCGCCGCCACCGCCGTCGCCCGCGCCCCGCGCCGCCTCGAGCCCGCCGCCGCCGTCGCCCTCGCCGGCCGCCCCCGTTGTGAGCCGCCGCCGTCGAGGCTCTGTTTTTTATATATGTTTTTTCATATATGTATTAATTTTTTTCTTTATAGCTATATGATGAATGGGTGTGGCTATATATGTATGTATGAATATAATGTTCATTGCATTTTTTTGTTTATATATATATATATATATATATATTTTCATATATGTATTAATTTTTATTTAGTTTGTTAATAGATATCGATTTTAGGTTAGTGCATTTTAATTAGGTTAGTGTAGAGGAAAAAGTAAAATAAGGAAAAGGAAGAAAAGAGGAAGAAGGAAGAAGGAAGAAGAAGAAGAAGAAGAAGAAGAAGAAGAAGAAGAAAAGGAAGGAGTGGAAAAAGGAAACGAGGGGGGTGATAGATGATGATGAGGGGTCGAGAGTGGGACGAGAGGTCGAGAGGTGTCGAGGGGAGAAAAAAATGTTATCAGGGACGAGGGTCGTCGAGGGGTCGAGAGAGGGACGAGGGGTCGAGAGAACTAAATAAAAAGAAGAAGAGGAGAGGAAGAAGAGGAGAAATAAATAAGAAGAAGAAAAAAGAAGAAAAAGAAGAGGGGAAGAAGAAAGAAATAGTGGAGAAGAAGAAAAAATAGAATATATTCTATTTTTTCTTCTTATCCACTATTCCTTTCTTCTTCTCCTCTTTCTTTCTTCTTCTTCTTCTTCTTCTTCTTCTTCTTCTTCTTCTTCTTCTTCTTCTTCTTCTTCTTCTTCTTAATTTTTATCGGGAACGAGGGTGTCGAGGATCGCCGAGGGGTCGAGGGCCGGGAACTAGGGTAGAGATTCGAGGGTCGTTAAGGGGTCAAGGGTCGAGGGTTCGAGGGTTCTATAGGGTCGAGGGTCGAGGGTTCTAGGGGTCGAGGATCTCCGAGGGGTCGAGAGAGGTTTCCTAGTGTCAAAGTATTGAAGAAATCCATGCCTTCATCATTAGCCGGAAGTAACCAGCACATGTTGGTACAAAGTTCTGCAAAGTTGTTCTGGAATGGAGTCCCGGATAGAATAATCCGCCTTTTGGTACGAATTCAGCAAAGGCCTTCCAAATAGCGATATTCGGAAGGCTCTTGCTGAACTTTGTACCAAAAAGCGAATTATCCTATCTGGGACTCTGTTCCAGAACAACTTTGAAGAGCTTCGTACCATCATGCACATGTTACTTTCGCCTAATGATGAAGACATGGTTTTGTTGAATCCTTTGACACTACGCAACCTCCCGACCCCTCGGCGATCCTCTCAAACATGAGAGGAAGAAGAGGATCACCGAGGGGTCGAGGGTTCCAGGGTCGTCGAGGGTTCGAGGGGTCGAGGATCGCCGAGGGGTGGAGAGAGGTTTCCTAGTGTCAAAGTATTGAAGAAATCCATGCCTTCATCATTAGCCGGAAGTAACCAGGGCATGTTGGTACGAAGTTCTGCAAAGTTGTTCTGGAATGGAGTCCCGGATAGAATAATTCGCATTTTGGTATGAATTCAGCAAAGGACTTCTAAATAGCGATATTCGGAAGGCTCTTGCTGAACTTTGTACCAAAAAGCGAATTATCCTATCTGGGACTCCGTTCCAGAACAACTTTGAAGAGCTTCGTACCATCATGCACATGTTACTTTCGCCTAATGATGAAGACATGGTTTTGTTGAATCCTTTGACACTAGGCAACCTCCCGACCCCTCGGCGATCCTCTCGAACATGAGAGGAAGAAGAGGATAAAAAAAGAAGAGGAAGAAGAAAAAAAAGAGGAGAAGAAAGAATAGAGGAGTTCTTCTCCTCTATTCTTTCTTCTCCCCTTTTTTTTCTTCTTCTTCCTCTTTTTTTTATCGGGAACGAGGGTCGTCGAGGGACATAGATATAGTGTCGTCGTTGTCGATATATACCCCCTCGATAGCTTACTATGATTAATTAGCTAGTTCTATGTTTGGCACTAATATATCCATCTGTCATGTTTGAATAATAATTGCCATGTTGTAAATATTTGTAGAAACTATGGACACCGCCCTAGACGAAGAAAAAGAAGAGTTGTTGAGGGACATAATCGCAGAAGGAAGTGATGCCATCTCGTTGTTTCTCAACGAAACCGATGGTCTGGAAGGAGAGGGTGAACAAGCTGGCTACGGTGACCTAATGCCGGTGCAAGATGAAGAACATGAGGACGGCTCCGGTGATCCAATGCCGGTGCAAGAAGGAGACCGTGATGACGGCTCCGGTGACCGAACCGAGTCCAGCCAGATATATATATTAGTTAAGCCTGTGCTGACTAGCTGATTGATGCATTCATTGTTTTGGTATGTACACATATTAATTAAGTCTTTGTTCTTTTTTCTAGCCCTCCGGATCGAGCACAACTTCGGTAAAGAGACGAGGCCCGAAGAAAAAGTTGAGCTCGGATGAAAAGTTTGAGATCATAGCAATCACGCCCGACGGCCAACCGATTGAACCCCTCCGGACAAAGAGCGCATTTGTTGCTTAGTGCGGGGTTCTGGTTAGGGACAAGATCCCGATAAGCATCCAGCAATGGTTTAAGCCGGCTACAGAAGACCCTGAGGTGTCTTATGTCAATGATATGCAGAAAAATGATCTTTGGGCTGAGCTGAAGTCAAATTTCACCCTACCACCAGAGGATAATCCAGAGAACCCAGTTAAAGAGAAATTAGTCAAGTCTTTTGCTCTTAAGAGGATGGCAGAACTATTCAGGAGGTGGAAGAAAGAGCTGAATAAGTTTGTCAAAAATAATGAGACACCAGAATTCAAGGGCAGATATGAGAAGATCAGAGATCACTGGCCCGCATTTGTGGCCCACAAGACATCAAAAAAGAGTAAGAAGATGTCGGCGACAAACAAGCAAAATGCTGTGAAGAAGAAGCTTCACCATCGCACGGGGTCAGGTGGCTACCTCGTAGCCCGGCCTAAGTAGTCCAAGACTGAGAATGATCTGGTTGATAAAGGGATCGAACCATAGACAATTAACTGGCCAGACCGTTGCCGAACTTGGTTCTTCGGGGCTGGCGGAACCTTGGACCCTGTAACAAGGAAGTGCATTTGGATGAACGATCAAATGGACATACTAGTCAGGAAGCTTAAGCAGTATATCGAAGCAGCGCAGGAAGGGACGTTCTTTCCAGACAGAGAGAACAACGAGCACACAATGGCCCTCGGGAATCCTGAGCACCCTGGATGGACACGAGGCACGCCAGGTTCCATTCCGTGGAAGGTTGGGTTTCCGGACGCAGGCGGTTACAAATCCCATGAGAGGAGGAAAAAAGTGCAGCAGACCCAAATGCAGGCGCTGCAAGCAAGGGTAGACGCGATAGAGGAACGAGAAGCAAATCGCAGCAAACGTACTGCCGAAGCCTCCCCCGAAGCTACCCTGCCATCTCAGCGCAGAAGCAGCATGGCTTCCACCGAGCTGCTTCAGCCGGAGCATGCCTTGACGGCTCCTGCCAGCTATCCCGTGGATGCTATCACGGAGTCTCAAAATTGCCACCTTATGACGCACTGGATGAATTTGAAGGTCAAGGCGGCTGTTGGCTCTGTTTATCCTACTGAACCCGGCGCAACTTTTCACTGCCGACCGATTCCAGAAGGATATGCTAGGGTGATGGTGGATGAAATAACGGAGGGATTTGAGGACCTCCAGCTTGACCACCCTACCAGTGAAGGGGAGACTCGGCTGGGGTCTGCTCTGAAGACTCCATGCCTATGGCGGAAGGAGCTCATCAACCTTCCGAACTGGACGCCTCCGCCTCCTCCTCCTCCTCCGGCGAGTCAGGGCACTCCGCCTCCTCCACCGCCTCCTCCTCCGGCGAGTGATGATCAGGGCCCTCGGCCGGCTCCTTCTCCGGCGCGTGGCGGCACTCTGTCTCCTTCTCCGCCTGTGCCAACGCGCCCGAGCAGCCAGCCTCCTCCTTCTTCGCCTCGTCAGCAAGGGCGGAAGAGACCTGCCACCGCTCCAGCTGCTCCGACGTGTCGTAGTCCTTCTCCTCCGCCTCGTAAGCAAGTAAATAAGACAACCGCTCCGTCTGCTCGGTCGGCGTCTAGCAGTACAACCAGAGGCGGGAGGACATACAGATTCGGTCCTTCTCTGAAGACTCCAGAGAAGTTACCATACGAGAGGACCCCGGAGGAGAACGCGAAGATCGCGCGAACCGAAGTGGATGACTGGTTTCACGGGTTGAAAGCAAAGAGACATCCACCTCCGGAGGAGAAGGTAGATCCGGTGAAAGTGAAGCGCACTCTGGCTGCCCTGGCAAAACCACCCAAGTCTCCACCGAAAGGCAACTATGAGCGCATTATTGCAAAGACATGGGCCGAAGCGGAGCGGTCGGGAAGTACAGTCAGTGATCAAAGGCTGAAAGAACGACGAGCAGCTGGGAAACAAAATTCCCAGCTCGGCGAACATGCGAAGCAATCATGCCCCCCACTCAAGGTGCCTAGCGACATCGTCGATCTGAGGATGGTGCTCGGTTATGGCAATGTTGACGATTACCTGCCCGACGATGTACATTATGATCCCATGGAGGTGCAGATACACAGATACGAGTACGGGAAGCCTCTCGTCAAAGATGAAAAATCTTTAACAACGATGATGCGAAGATTACATGATTGGTACTTGAAAATCTGCAGAGAGTCTGGGGGGAGGAGTACTTTGTTGGGGAACGTAGTAATTTCAAAAAATTTCCTACACACACGCAAGATCATGGTGATGCATAGCAACGAGAGGGGAGAGTGTTGTCTACGTACCCTCGTAGATCGAAGCGGAAGCATTGACGCAATGTAGAGGAAGTAGTCGTACGTCTTCCCGGTCCAACCGATCCAAGCACCGTTACTCCGGCACCTCCGAGTTCTTGACACACGTACAGCTCGATGACGCACCCCGGGCTCCGATCCAGCAAAGCTTCGGGGAGGAGTTTCGTCAGCACGACGGCGTGGTGACGATCTTGATGTTTAACCGTCGCAGGGCTTCGCCTAAGCACCGCTACAATATGATCAAGGTGTAATATCGTGGAGGGGGGCACCGCACACGGCTAAGGAACGATCACGAAGATCAACTTGTGTGTCCTAGGGTGCCCCCTTGCCCCCGTATATAAAGGAGCCAAGGGGGGTGCGGCCAGCCCTACTAGGAGGCAGGCAGGAGGAGTCCTACTCCTACCGGGAGTAGGACTCCCCTCCCTTTCCTTGTCCAAGTAGGAGAGGGGGAAGGAAGGGAGAGAGGAGAGGAAGGAAAGGGGGGGCGCTGCCCCTCCCTCCTTGTCCAATTCGGACTAGGGGGAGAGGGGGCGCGCGGCCTGCCCTGGCTGCCTTTCCTCTTCTCCACTTTAGGCCCATGAGGCACCCCCCGGCGAGGGGGGGGGGGGGTTCCGGTAACCCCCCGGTTCTCCGGTTTTATCCGAAACATCCCCGGAACACTTCCGGTGTCCGAATATAGCCGTCCGATATATCAATCTTTATGTCTCGACCATTTCGAGACTCCTCGTCATGTCCGTGATCACATCCGGGACTCCGAACAACCTTCGGTACATCAAAATACATAAACTCATAATGAAACTGTCATCGTAACTTTAAGCATGCGGACCCTACGGTTCGAGAACAATGTAGACATGACCGAGACACGTCTCCGGTCAATAACCAATAGCGCGACCTAGATGCCCATATTGGCTCCTACATATTCTACGAAGATCTTTATCGGTCAAACCGCATAACAACATACGTTTTTCCCTTTGTCATCGGTATGTTACTTGCCTGAGATTCGATCGTCGGTATCCAATACCTAGTTCAATCTCGTTACCGGCAAGTCTCTTTACTCGTTCCGTAATACATCATCCCGCAACTAACTCATTAGTTGCAATGCTTGCAAGGCTAAGTGATGTGCATTACTGAGAGGGCCGAGAGATACCTCTCCGACATTCGGAGTGACAAATCCTAATCTCGAAATATGCCAACCCAACATGTACCTTTGGAGACACCTGTAGAGCTCCTTTATAATCACCCAGTTATGTTGTGACGTTTGGTAGCACACAAAGTGTTCCTCCGACAAACGGGAGTTGCATAATCTCATAGTCATAGGAACATGTATAAGTCATGAAGAAAGCAATAGCAACATACGAAACGATCGGGTGCTAAGCTAATGGAATGGGTCATGTCAATCAGACCATTCAACTAATGATGTGATCCCGTTAATCAAATAACAACTCTTTGTCCATGGTTAGGAAACATAACCATCTTTGATTAATGAGCTTGTCAAGTAGAGGCATACTAGTGACACTCTGTTTGTCTATGTATTCACACATGTATTATGTTTCCGGTTAATACAATTCTAGCATGAATAATAAACATTTATCATGATATAAGGAAATAAATAATAACTTTATTATTGCCTCTAGGGAATATTTCCTTTAGTCTCCCACTTGCACTAGAGTCAATAATCTAGATCACATCGCCATGTGATTTAACATCAACAGTTCACATCTTTATGTGATTGGTTCACATCTCCATGTGACTAACACCCAAAGGGTTTACTAGATTCAATAATCTAGTTCACATCGCTATGTGATTAAGACCCAAAAAGATATCATGTTTTGCTTGTGAGAGAAGTTTAGTCAACGGGTCTGCCACATTCAGATCCGCATGTATTTTGCAAATTTCTATGTCAACAATGCTCTGCATGAAGCTACTCTAGCTAATTGCTCCCACTTTCAATATGTATCCAGATTGAGACTTAGAGTCATCTGGATCAGTGTCAAAACTTGCATCGACGTAACCCTTTACGATGAACCTTTTGTCACCTCCGTAATCGAGAAACATATCCTTATTCCAGTAAGGATAATTTTGACCACTGTCCATTGATCTACTCCTAGATCACTATTGTACTCCCTCTCTTAACACAGTGTATGGTATAGAATAGATCTGGTACACAGCATGGCATACTTTATAGAACCTATGACTGAGGCATAGGGAATGACTTTCATTCTCTTTCTACCTTCTGCCGTGGTCGGGCTTTGAGTCTTACTCAACTTCACACCTTGTAACACAGGCAAGAAACTTTTTCTTTGACTGTTCCATTTTGAACTACTTCAAAATCTTGTCAAGGTATGTACTCATTGAAAAACTTATCAAGCGTCTTGATCTATCTCTATAGATCTTGATACTCAATATGTAAGCAGCTTTACCGAGGTCTTTCTTTGAAAAACTCCTTCAAACACTCCTTTATGCTTTGCAGAATAATTCTACATTATTTCCGATCAACAATATGTCATACACATATACTTATCAGAAATGCTGTAGTGCTCCCACCCACTTTCTTGTAAATACAGGCTTCACCGCAAGTCTGTATAAAACTATATGCTTTGATCAACTTATCAAAGCGTATATTCCAACTCCGAGATTCTTGCACCAGACCATAGATGGATCGCTGGAGCTTGCATATTTAGTTAACACCTTTAGGATCGACAAAACCTTCCAGTTGCATCGTATACAACTCTTCTTTAGTAAATCCAATAAGGAATGCAGTTTTGTTTATCCATTTGCCAGATTTCATAAAATGCGGCAATTGCTAACATGATTCGGACAGACTTAAGCATAGATACGAGTGAGAAAATCTCATCGTAGTCAACACCTTGAACTTGTCGAAAACCTTTTGCGACAATTCTAGCTTTGTAGATAGTAACACTACTATCAGGGCCCGTCTTCCTCTTGAAGATCCATTTATTTTCTATGGCTTGCCGATCATCGGGCAAATCCATCAAAGTCCATACTTTGTTCTCATACATGGATCATATCTCAGATTTCATGGCCTCAAACCATTTCGCGGAATCTGGGCTCATCATCGCTTCCTCATAGTTCGCAAGTTCGTCATGGTCTAGTAACATGACTTCCAGAACAGGATTACCGTACCACTCTGGTGCGGATCTCACTCTGGTTTACCTACGAGATTTGGTAGTAACTTGATCTGAAGTTACATGATCATCATCATTAGCTTCCTCACTAATTGGTGTAGTAGTCACAGGAACGGATTTCTGTGATGAACTACTTTCCAATGAGGGACCAGGTACAGTTACCGCATCAAGTTCTACTTTCCTCCCACTCACTTCTTTCGAGAGAAACTCCTCTAGAAAAACTCCAAATTTAGCAACAAAAGACTTGCCTTCGGATTTGTGATAGAAGGTGTACCCAACAGTCTCCTTTGGGTATCCTATGAAGACATATTTCTCCGATTTGGGTTTGAGCTTATTAGGATGGAACTTTTTCATATAAGCATCACAACCCCAAACTTTAAGAAACGACAACTTTGGTTTCTTGCCAAACCACAGTTCAGATTGTGTCATCTCAACGGACTTAGATGGTGCCCTATTTAACGTGAATGCAGCTGTCTCTAATGCATAACCCCAAAACGATAGTGGTAGATCAGTAAGAGACATCATAGATCGCACCATATCTAATAAAGTACGGTTATGACATTCGGACACACCATTATGCTGTGGTGTTCTAGGTGGCATGAGTTTGTGAAACTATTCCACATTGTTTTAATTGAAGACCAAACTCGTAACTCAAATATTTTACTTCTGTGATCATATCGTAGAAACTTTCATTTTTTGTTACGTTGATTCTCCACTTCACTCTGAAATTCTTTGAATTTTTCAACTGTTTCAGACTTGTGTTTCATTAAGTAGATATACCCATATCTGCGCAAATCATCTGTGAAGAACAGAAAATAATGATACTTGTCGCGAGCCTCAATATTCATCGGACCACATACATCAGTATGTATGATTTCCAACAAATTTGTTGCTCGCTCCATTGTTCCGAAGAACAGAGTCTTAGTCATCTTGCCCATGAGGCATGGTTCCCAAGCATCAACTGATTCATAATCAAGTTATTCTAAAAGCCCATCAGCATGGAGTTTCTTCATGCGCTTCACACCAATATGACCTAAACGGCAGTGCCAAAAATAAGTTGCACTATCATTATTAACTTTGCATCTTTTGGCTTCAATATTATAAAAATGTGTATCCCCACGATCGAGATCCAACAAACCATTTTCATTGGGTATATGACCATAGAAGGTTTTATTCATGTAAACAGAACAACAATTATTCTCTAACTTACATCAATAACCGTATTGCAATAAACATGATCAAATCATATTCATGCTCAACGCAAACACCAAATAACACTTATTTAGGTTCAACACTAATCCCGATATTATAGGGAGTGTGCGATGATGATCATATCAATCTTGGAACCACTTCCAACACACATCGTCACTTCACCCTTAACTAGTCTCTGTTTATTCTGCAACTCCCGTTTCGAGTTACTAATCTTAGCAACTGAACCAGTATCAAATGCCGAGGGGTTGCTATAAACACTAGTAAAGTACACATCAATAACACGTATATCCAATATACCTTTGTTTACCTTGCCATCCTTCTTATCCGCCAAATACTTGGGGCAGTTCCACTTCCAGTGACCAGTCCCTTTGCAGTAAAAGCACTTAGTCTCAGGCTTAGGATCAGACTTGGGCTTCTTCACTTGAGCAACAACTTGCTTGCCGTTCTTCTGGAAGTTCCCCTTCTTCCCTTTGCCCTTTTCTTGAAACTAGTGGTCTTGTCAACCATCAACACTTGATGTTTTTCTTGATTTCTACCTTCGTTGATTTCAGCATCACGAAGGGCTTGGGAGTTGTTTCCGTTATCCCTTGCATATTATAGTTCATCATGAAGTTCTACTAACTTGGTGATGGTGACTAGAGAATTCTGTCAATCACTATCTTATCTGGAAGATTAACTCCCACTTGATTCAAGCGATTGTAGTACCCAGACAATCTGAGCACATGCTCACTAGTTGAGCGATTCTCCTCCATCTTTTAGCTATAGAACTTGTTGGAGACTTCATATTTCTCAACTCGGGTATTTGCTTGAAATATTAACTTCAACTCCTGGAACATCTCATATGGTCCATGGCGTTCAAAATGTCTTTGAAGTCCCGATTCTAAGCCATTAAGCATGGTGCACTAAACTATCAAGTAGTCATCATATTGAGCTAGCCAAACGTTCATAACGTCTGCATCTGCTCCTGCAATAGGTCTGTCACCTAGCGGTGCATCAAGGACACAATTCTTCTGTGCAGCAATGAGGATAAACCTCAGATCACGGATCCAATCCGCATCATTGCTACTAACATCTTTCAACACAATTTTCTCCAGGAACATATCAAAATAAACACAGGGAAGCAACAACGCGAGCTATTGATCTACAACATAATTTGCAAAATACTACCAGGACTAAGTTCATGATAAATTTAAGTTCAATTAATCATATTACTTAAGAACTCCCACTTAGATAGACATCCCTCTAATCCTCTAAGTGATCACGTGATCCAAATCAACTAAACCATAACCGATCAACACGTGAAATGGAGTAGCTTTCAATGGTGAACATCACTATGTTGATCATATCTACTATATGATTCACGCTCGACCTTTCGGTCTCAGTGTTTCGAGGCCATATCTGCATATGCTAGGCTCGTCAAGTTTAACCTGAGTATTCTGCGTGTGCAAAACTGGCTTGCACCCGTTGTAGATGGACGTAGAGCTTATCACACCTGATCATCACGTGGTGTCTGGGCACGACGAACTTTGGCAACGGTGCATACTCAGGGAGAACACTTTTTATCTTGAAATTTAGTGAGAGATCATCTTATAAAGCTACCGTCAAATCAAGCAAAATAAGATGTATAAAAGATAAACATCACATGCAATCAAAATATGTGACATGATATGGCCATGATCATCTTGCACCTTTGATCTCCATCTCCAAAGCATCGTCATGATTTCCATCGTCACCGGCATGACACCATGATCTCCATCATCTTGATCTATATCAATGTGTCGTCACGTGGACGTCTCGCCAACTATTGCTCTTGCAACTATTGCTATCGCATAGCGATAAAGTAAAGCAATTGTTTGGCGCTTGCATCTTATGCAATAGAGAGACGACCATAAGGCGTTTGCCAGTTGCCGATAACTTCCACAAAACATGATCATCTCGTACAACAACTTATATCTCATCACGTCTTGACCAGATCACATCACAACATGCCCTGCAAAAACAAGTTAGACGTCCTCTACTTTGTTGTTGCAAGTTTTACGTGGCTGCTACGGGCTTAAGCAAGAACCAATCTTACCTACGCATCAAAACCACAACGATAGTTTGTCAAGTTGGTGCTGTTTTAACCTTCGCAAGGACCAGGCGTAGCCACACTCGGTTCAACTAAAGTTGGAGAAACTGACACCCGCCAGCCACCTGTGTGCAAAGCACGGCGGTAGAACCAGTCTCGCGTAAGCGTACGCATAATGTCGGTCCGGGCCGCTTCATCCAACAATACCGCCGAACCAAAGTATGACATGCTGGTAAGTAGTATGACTTATATCGCCCACAACTCACTTGTGTTCTACTCGTGCATATAACATCAAACCATAAAACCTAGGCTCGAATGCCACTGTTGGGGAACGTAGTAATTTCAAAAAAATTCCTACGCACACGCAAGATCATGGTGATGCATAGCAACGAGAGGGGAGAGTGTTGTCTACGTACCCTCGTAGACCGAAGCGGAAGCGTTGACGCAACGTAGAGGAAGTAGTCGTACGTCTTCCCGGTCCAACCGATCCAAGCACCGTTACTCCGGCACCTCCGAGTTCTTGACACACGTACAGCTCAATGACGCACCCCGGGCTCTGATCTAGCAAAGCTTCGGGGAGGAGTTTCGTCAGCATGACGGTGTGGTGACGATCTTGATGTTTAAGCGTCGCAGGGCTTCGCCTGAGCACCGCTACAATATGATTGAGGTGTAATATCGTGGAGGGGGGCACCGCACACGGCTAAGGAACGATCACGAAGATCAACTTGTGTGTCCTAGGGTGCCCCCTTGCCCCCGTATATAAAGGAGCCAAGGGGGGTGCGGCCGGCCCTAGTAGGAGGCACGCAGGAGGAGTCCTACTCCTACCGGGAGTAGGACTCCCCTCCCTTTCCTTGTCCAAGTAGGAGAGGGGGAAGGAAGGGAGATAGGAGAGGAAGGAAAGGGGGGGGGGCGCCGCCCCTCGCTCCTTGTCCAATTCGGACTAGGGGGAGAGGGGGCGCGCGGCCTGCCCTGGCTGCCTTTCCTCTTCTCCACGTTAGGCCCATGAGGCCCATTAACCCCCTGGGGGGGGGGGGTTCCGGTTGTTGGAAATATGCCCTAGAGGCAATAATAAAAGCATTATTATTATATTTCTTTGTTCATGATAATTGTCTTTATTCATGCTATAACTGTATTATCCGGAAATCGTAATACACGTGTGAATACATAGACCATAATATGTCCGTAGTAAGCCTCTAGTTGACCAGCTCCTTGATCAACAAATAGTCATGGTTTCCTGGCTATGGACATTGGATGTCATTGATAACGCGATCACATCATTAGGAGAATGATGTGATGGACAAGACCCAATCCTAAGCATAGCACAAAGATCGTGTAGTTCGTTAGCTAGAGCTTTTCCAATGTCAAGTATCTTTTCCTTTGACCATGAGATCGTGTAACTCCCGGATACCGTAAGAGTGCTTTGGGTGTATCAAACGTCACAACGTAACTGGGTGACTATAAAGGTGCACTACAGGTATTTCCGAAAGTGTCTGTTGGGTTGACACGGATCGAGACTGGGATTTGTCACTCCATATAACGGAGAGGTATCACTGGGCCCACTCGGTAATGCATCATCATTATGAGCTCAAGGTGACCAAGTGGTTGATCACGGGATCATGCATTACGGTACGAGTAAAGTGACTTGCCGGTAACGAGACTGAACAAGGTATTGGGATACCGACGATCGAGTCTCAGGCAAGTAACATACCGATTGACAAAGGGAATTGTATACGGGGTTGTTTAATCCTCGACATCGTGGTTCATACGATGAGATCATCGTGGAGCATGTGGGAGCCAACATGGGTATCCAGATCCCGCTGTTGGTTATTGACCGGAGAGTCGTCCCAGTCATGTCTGCTTGTCTCCCGAACCCGTAGGGTCTACACACTTAAGGTTCGGTGACGCTAGGGTTGTGAAGATATGTATATGCAGTAACCCGAATGTTGTTCGGAGTCCCGGATGAGATCTCGGACGTCACGAGGAGTTCCGGAATGGTCCGGAGGTAAAGAATTATATATAGGAAGTGCAGTTTCGGCCATCGGGACAAGTTTCGGGGTCATCGGTATTGTACCGGGACCACCGGAAGGGTCCCGGGGGCCCACCGGGTGGGGCCACCTATCCCGGGGGGCCACATGGGCTGTAGGGGGTGCGCCTTGGCCTGCATGGGCCAAGGGCACCAGCCCCAAAAGCCCATGCGCCTAGGGTTCCACAAAAGGGAAGAGTCCCAATGGTGGAAGGCACCTCTAGGTGCCTTGGGGGGGAGGGAAACCTCCCCTTGGCTGCCGCACCTAGGAGATTGGATCTCCTCGGCTGGCGCACCACCCCCCTTGGCCCTCCTATATATAGTGGGGGAGAGGAGGGACTTGATACACCAGCCCCTGGCGCCTCCCTCTCTCCCCGTTACGTCTCTCTCTCGTAGTATAGGCGAAGCCCTGCTACTGTGACGCCCTGCATCCACCACCACGCCGTCGTGCTTGCTGGATCTTCATCAACCTCTCCTTCCCCCTTGCTGGATCAAGAAAGGAGGAGACGTCATCCGTTCCGTACGTGTGTTGAACGCAGAGGTACCGTCCGTTCGGTGCTATGATCTCCGGTGATTTGAATCACGTCGTGTTCGACTACATCAACCCTGTTCTTCGAACGCTTCCACTCGCGATCTACAAAGGTATGTAGATGCATCTAATCACTCGTTGCTAGATGAACTCCTAGATGGATCTTGGTGAAACGAGTAGGATTTTTTTTTTCTGCAACGTTCCCCAACAGTGGCATCATGAGCTAGGTCTATGCGTAGTTCTTCTTGCGCGAGTAGAACACAATTTGTTGTGGGCGTAGATGTTGTCAACTTTCTTGCCGCTACTAGTCTTATCTTGCTTCAACGGTATTGTGGGATGAAGCGGCCCGGACCAACCTTACACGTATGCATACGTGAGACCGGTTCCACCGACTAACATGCACAAGTTGCATAAGGTGGCTGGCGGGTGTTTGTCTCTCCTACTTTAGTTGGAGCAGATTCGATGAACAGGGTCCTTATGAAGGCTAAATAGAAGTTGACAAATCACGTTGTGGCTTTCACGTAGGTAAGAAAACGTTCTTGTTAGAACCCTACTTCAGCCACGTAAAACCTGCAACAACAATTAGAGGACGTCTAACTTGTTTTTGCAGCAAGTGCTTTGTGATATGATATGGCCAAAGTTGTGATGAATGATGAATGATCTATATGTGATGTATGAGATGTTCATGCTATTGTACAAGGAATCACAACTTACATGTCGATGAGTATGATGGTGACAGGATGATCATGGAGCCTCAAGATGGAGATCAAAGGAGCTATGTGATATTGGCCATATCATGTCACTATTATTATTTGATTGCATGTGATGTTTATCATGTTTTGCATCTTGTTTACTTAGAACGACGGTAGTAAATAAGATGATCCCTTACAACAATTTCAAGAAGTGTTCTCCCCTAACTGTGCACCATTGCTACAGTTCGTCGTTTCGAAGCACGCCGTGATGATCGGGTGTGATAGATCCTTACGTTCACATACAACAGGTGTAAGACAGTTTTACACATGCAAAACACTTAGGGTTAACTTGACGAGCCTAGCATGTACAGACATGGCCTCGGAACATAGAAGACCGAAAGGTCGAGCATTAATCGTATAGAAGATACGATCAACATGAAGATGTTCACCGACGTTGACTAGTCCGTCTCATGTGATGATCGGACACGGTCTAGTTAACTCGGATCATGTAATACTTAGATGACTAGAGGGATGTCTAATCTGAGTGGGAGTTCATTAACAATTTGATTAGATGAACTTAATTATCATGAACTTAGTCTAAAATCTTTACAATATGTCTTGTAGATCAAATGGCCAACGTTGTATTCAATTTCAACGCGTTCCTAGAGAAAACCAAGCTGAAAGACGATGGCAGCAACTATACGGACTGGGTCCGGAACCTGAGGATCATCCTCATAGCTGCCAAGAAAGATTATGTCCTACAAGCACCGCTAGGTGATCCACCCGTCCCACAGAACCAAGACGCTATGAACGCTTGGCAGACACGTACTGATGACTACTCCCTCGTTCAGTGCGGCATGCTTTACAGCTTAGAGCCGGGGCTCCAAAAGCGTTTTGAGAGACATGGAGCATATGAGATGTTCGAAGAGCTGAAAATGGTTTTTCAAGCTCATGCCCGGATCGAGAGATATGAAGTCTCCGATAAGTTCTTCAGCTGTAAGATGGAGGAAAATAGTTCTGTCAGTGAGCACATACTCACTATGTCTGGGTTACATAACCGCTTGACTCAGCTGGGAGTTAATCTCCCGGATGACGCGGTCATTGACAGAATCCTCCAGTCGCTTCCACCTAGCTACAAGAGCTTTGTGATGAACTTCAATATGCAGGGGATGGTAAAGACCATTCCTGAAGTATTTGCTATGCTGAAATCAGCAGAGGTAGAAGTCAAGAAGGAACATCAAGGGTTGATGATGAATAAAACCACTAAGTTCAAGAAGGGCAAGGGTAAAAAGAACTTCAAGAAGGACGGCAAGGAAGTTGCTGCGCCTGGCAAGCAAGCTGTTGGGAAGAAGTCAAAGAATGGACCCAAGCCTGAGACAGAGTACTTTTATTGCAAAGGGAAGGGTCACTGGAAGCGGAACTGCCCCAAATACTTAGCGGACAAGAAGGCCGGCAACACCAAAGGTATATTTGATATACATGTAATTGATGTGTACCTTACCAGTGCTCGTAGTAACTCCTGGGTATTTGATACCGGTGCCGTTGCTCATATTTGTAACTCACAACAGGAGCTGCGGAATAAACGGAGACTGGCGAAGGACGAGGTGACGATGCGCGTCGGGAATGGTTCCAAGGTCGATGTGATCGCTGTCGGCACGCTACCTCTACATTTACCTACGGGATTAGTTATAAACCTCAATAATTGTTATTTAGTGCCATGTTTGAGCATGAACATTGTATCAGGATCTCGTTTAATACGAGATGGCTACTCATTTAAATCCGAGAATAATGGTTGTTCTATTTATATGAGAGATATGTTTTATGGTCATGCTCCGATAGTCAATGGTTTATTCTTAATGAATCTCGAGCGTATTACTACACATATTCATAGTGTGAGTACCAAAAGATGTAAGGTTGATAATGATAGTCCCACATACTTGTGGCACTGCCGCCTTGGTCACATAGGTGTCAAACGCATGAAGAAGCTCCATGCAGATGGCCTTTTAGAGTCTCTTAATTATGAATCATTTGACATGTGCGAACCATGCCTCATGGGAAAAATGACCAAGACTCCGTTCTCAGGAACAATGGAGCGAGCAACCAACTTATTGGAAATCATACATACTGATGTGTGCGGTCCAATGAGTGTTTAGGCTCGAGGTGGCTATCGTTATGTTCTCACCCTCACTGATGACTTGAGTAGATATGGGTATGTCTACTTAATGAAACACAAGTCTGAAACCTTTGAAAAGTTCAAGGAATTTCAGAGTGAGGTTGAGAATCAACGTGACAGGAAAATCAAGTTTCTACGATCAGATCGTGGAGGAGAATACTTGAGTCACAAATTTGGCACACACTTAAGAAAATGTGGAATAGTTTCACAACTCACGCCGCCTGGAACACCTCAGCGTAACGGTGTGTCCAAACGTCGTAATCGCACTCTATTGGATATGGTGCGGTCTATGATGTCTCTTACTGATTTACCGCTATCTTTTTGGGGCTATGCTTTAGAGACTGCCACATTCACTTTAAATAGGGCCCCGTCAAAATCCGTTGAGACGACACCGTATGAATTATGGTTTGGGAAGAAACCTAAGCTATCGTTTTTAAAAGTTTGGGTATGCGATGCTTACGTAAAGAAACTTCAACCTGAGAAGCTCGAACCCAAGTCGGAAAAATGCATCTTCATAGGATACCCTAAAGAAACTATTGAGTATACCTTCTACCTAAGATCCGAAGGCAAGATCTTTGTTGCCAAGAACGGAATCTTTCTGGAGAAAGAGTTTCTCTCGAAAGAAGTAATGGGAGGAAAGTAGAACTTGATGAGGTATTACCTCTTGAACCGGCAAATGGCGCAACTCAAGAAAATGTTCCTGAGGTGCCTGCACCGACTAGAGAGGAAGTTATTGATGATGATCAAGATACTTCTGATCAAGCTCCTGCTGAGATTCGAAGGTCCACAAGGACATGTTCCGCACCAGAGTGGTACGGCAACCCTGTCTTGGAAATCATGTTGTTAGACAACGGTGAACCTTCGAACTATGAAGAAGCGATGGCGGGCCCGGATTCCGACAAATGGCTAGAAGCCATGAAATCCGAGATAGGATCCATGTATGAAAACGAAGTATGGACTTTGACTGACTTGCCCGTTGAACGGCGAGCCATAGAAAATAAATGGATCTTTAAGAAGAAGACAGACGCGGATGGTAATGTGACCATCTATAAAGCTCGGCTTGTCGCTAAGGGTTATCGACAAGTTCAAGGGGTTGACTACGATGAGACTTTCTCACCGGTAGCGAAGCTAAAGTCCGTCCGAATCATGTTAGCAATTGCCGCATTCTACGATTATGAAATATGGCAAATGGACGTCAAAACGGCATTCCTTAATGGTTTCCTTAAGGAAGAATTGTATATGATGCAGCCAGAAGGTTTTGTCGATCCTAAGAATGCTGACATGGTGTGCAAGCTCCAACGCTCGATTTATGGGCTGGTGCAAGCATCTCGGAGTTGGAACATTCGCTTTGATGAGATGATCAAAGCGTTTGGGTTTACGCAGACTTATGGAGAAGCCTGCGTTTACAAGAAAGTGAGTGGGAGCTCTGTAGCATTCCTCATACTATATGTAGATGACATACTTTTGATGGGAAATGATATAGAACTCTTGGACAGCATCAAGGCCTACTTGAATAAGAGTTTTTCAATGAAGGACCTTGGAGAAGCTGCTTATATATTAGGCATCAAGATCTATAGGGATAGATCAAGACGCCTCATAGGTCTTTCACAAAGCACGTACCTTGATAAGATTTTGAAGAAGTTCAAAATGGATCAGTCCAAGAAAGGGTTCTTGCCTGTTTTGCAAGGTATGAAATTGAGCTCGGCTCAATGCCTGACCACGGCAGAAGATATAGAAGAGATGAGTGTCATCCCCTATGCCTCAGCCATAGGTTCTATTATGTATGCCATGCTGTGTACCAGACCTGATGTAAACCTTGCCGTAAGTTTGGTAGGAAGGTACCAAAGTAATCCCGGCAAGGAACACTGGACAGCGGTCAAGAATATCCTGAAGTGCCTAAAAAGGACTAAGGAAATGTTTCTCGTTTATGGAGGTGACTAAGAGCTCGTCGTAAAGGGTTACGTCGACGCTAGCTTCGACACAGATCTGGATGACTCTAAGTCACAAACCGGATACGTGTATATGTTGAATGGTGGAGCAGTGAGCTGGTGCAGCTGCAAGCAGAGCGTCGTGGCGGGATCTACATGTGAAGCGGAGTACATGGCAGCCTCAAAGGCAGCACATGAAGCAATATGGGTGAAGGAGTTCATCACCGACCTAGGAGTCATACCCAATGCGTCGGGGCCAATCAAACTCTTTTGTGACAACACTGGGGCTATTGCACTTGCCAAGGAGCCCAGGTTTCACAAGAAGACAAGGCACATCAAGCGTCGCTTCAACTCCATTCGTGAAAATGTTCAAGATGGAGACATAGAGATTTGTAAAGTACATACGGACCTGAATGTAGCAGATCCCTTGACTAAACCTCTCCCTAGGGCAAAACATGATCAACACCAGAATTCCATGGGTGTTCGATTCATCACAATGTAACTAGATTATTGACTCTAGTGCAAGTGGGAGACTGTTGGAAATATTCCCTAGAGGCAATAATAAAAGCATTATTATTATATTTCTTTGTTCATGATAATTGTCTTTATTCATGCTATAACTGTATTATCCGGAAATCGTAATACACGTGTGAATACATAGACCATAATATGTCCGTAGTAAGCCTCTAGTTGACTAGCTCGTTGATCAACAGATAGTCATGGTTTCCTGGCTATGGACATTGGATGTCATTGATAACGGGATCACATCATTAGGAGAATGATGTGATGGACAAGACCCAATCCTAAGCATAGCACAAAGATCGTGTAGTTCGTTAGCTAGAGCTTTTCCAATGTCAAGTATCTTTTCCTTTGACCATGAGATCGTGTAACTCCCGGATACCGTAAGAGTGCTTTGGGTGTATCAAACGTCACAACGTAACTGGGTGACTATAAAGGTGCACTACAGGTATTTCCGAAAGTGTCTGTTGGGTTGACACGGATCGAGACTGGGATTTGTCACTCCATATAACGGAGAGGTATCACTGGGCCCACTCGGTAATGCATCATCATTATGAGCTCAAGGTGACCAAGTGGTTGATCACGGGATCATGCATTACGGTACGAGTAAAGTGACTTGCCGGTAACGAGACTGAACAAGGTATTGGGATACCGACGATCGAGTCTCGGGCAAGTAACATACCGATTGACAAAGGGAATTGTATACGGGGTTGTTTAATCCTCGACATCGTGGTTCATCCGATGAGATCATCGTGGAGCATGTGGGAGCCAACATAGGTATCCAGATCCCGCTGTTGGTTATTGACCAGAGAGTCGTCCCAGTCATGTCTGCTTGTCTCCCGAATCCGTAGGATCTACACACTTAAGGTTCGGTGACGCTAGGGTTGTGAAGATATGTATATGAAGTAACCCGAATGTTGTTCGGAGTCCCGGATGAGATCCCGGACGTCACGAGGAGTTCCGGAATGGTCCGGAGGTAAAGAATTATATATAGAAAGTGCAGTTTCGGCCATCGGGACAAGTTTCGGGGTCATCGGTATTGTACCGGGACCACCGGAAGGGTCCCGGGGGCCCACCGGGTGGGGCCACCTATCCCGGGGGGCCACATGGGCTGTAGGGGGTGCGCCTTGGCCTGCATGGGCCAAGGGCACCAGCCCCAAAAGCCCATGCACCTAGGGTTCCACAAAAGGGAAGAGTCCCAATGGTGGAAGGCACCTCTAGGTGCCTTGGGGGGGAGGGAAACCTCCCCTTGGCTGCCGCACCTAGGAGATTGGATCTCCTAGGCTGGCGCACCACCCCCCTTGGCCCTCCTATATATAGTGGGGGAGAGGAGGGACTTGATACACCAGCCCCTGGCGCCTCCCTCTCTCCCCGTTACGTCTCTCTCTCGTAGTATAGGCGAAGCCCTGCTACTGTGACGCCCTGCATCCACCACCACGCCGTCGTGCTTGCTGGATCTTCATCAACCTCTCCTTCACCCTTGCTGGATCAAGAAAGGAGGGAGACGTCATCCGTTCCGTACGTGTGTTGAACGCGGAGGTACCGTCCGTTCGGTGCTAGGATCTCCGGTGATTTGAATCACGTCGTGTTCGACTACATCAACCCCGTTCTTCGAACGCTTCCGCTCGCGATCTACAAAGGTATGTAGATGCATCTAATCACTCGTTGCTAGATGAACTCCTAGATGGATCTTGGTGAAACGAGTAGGCAATTTTTGTTTTCTGCAACGTTCCCCAACACCGGTAACCCCCCGGTTCTCCGGTTTTATCCGAAACTTCCCCGGAACACTTCCGGTGTCCGAATATAGCCGTCCAATATATCAATCTTTATGTCTCGACCATTTCGAGACTCCTCGTCATGTCCGTGATCACATCCGGGACTCCGAACAACCTTCGGTACATCAAAATACATAAACTCATAATGAAACTGTCATCGTAACTTTAAGCCTGTGGACCCTACGGTTCGAGAACAATGTAGACATGACCGAGACACGTCTCCGGTCAATAACCAATAGCAGGACCTGGATGCCCATATTGGCTCCTACATATTCTATGAAGATCTTTATCGGTCAGACCGCATAACAACATACGTTGTTCCCTTTGTCATCGGTATGTTACTTGCCTGAGATTCGATCGTCGGTATCCAATACCTAGTTCAATCTCGTTACCGGCAAGTCTCTTTACTCGTTCCGTGATACATCATCCCGCAACTAACTCATTAGTTGCAATGCTTGCAAGGCTTAAGTGATGTGCATTACCGAGAGGGCCCAGAGATACCTCTCCGACATTCGGAGTGACAAATCCTAATCTCGAAATACGCCAACCCAACATGTACCTTTGGAGACACCTGTAGAGCTCCTTTATAATCACCCAGTTACGTTGTGACGTTTGGTAGCACACAAAGTGTTCCTCCGGCAAACGGGAGTTGCACAATCTCATAGTCATAGGAACATGTATAAGTCATGAAGAAAGTAATAGCAACATACTAAACGATCGGGTGCTAAGCTAATGGAATGGGTCATGTCGATCAGATCATTCAACTAATGATGTGATCCCGTTAATCAAATAACAACTCTTTGTCCATGGTTAGGAAACATAACCATCTTCGATTAACGAGCTAGTCAAGTAGAGGCATACTAGTGACACTCTGTTTGTCTATGTATTCACACATGTATTATGTTTCCGGTTAATACAATTCTAGCATGAATAATAAACATTTATCATGATATAAGGAAATAAATAATAACTTTATTATTGCCTCTAGGGCATATTTCCTTCATACTTTGTATGCGAGAGTTAAACCGGAGCATGACCTCGTTGGAATTGAACTGTTGCCTATTCCATATGAGCAGTTCTATCAGTTTTTCAATCAATTGGCCCTCGATAAAACAACGATCACCTGCTACTGTCTGTAAGTACTACTACTTCTGTCATTAAGTCTCTCTATATAGCTCATCTCTTTCATTGCATGTATTTATAATTATCCTCACTATATTATGCAGAATGAAGATCGCCGAATTGAAGAAAAGACAAATCGGTGATATTGGGTTCGTTAACACATATCTCATAGATGCAACTGAGGTTGAACATTGTCCCAGAGATACCGAGGCCAACTTGCTACGATCATTCAAAAAAAATGAAAACAAAGATATAATACTCTTTCCTTACAACTTCAAGTGAGTGTTACTGTCTTGTGCATATTCGATTTCCCTTATATATTAGTCCAGGTTATAGTAATGTAATTGATGAGTTATGCATGCGTGTGCAGTTTCCACTATATTCTCCTAGAGATTAGGCTTGAGCAGGGAGTAGTAACCGTCTTGGACTCTAAACGAAAAGATCCCCAGGAGTATGCGGACATGACTGAAATCCTCAAGAAGTAAGTTAAATCGATCATTATCCACCATATCAGCAACTTTGTTCATTTGCTGATATCAAGTAATTGTTTTCTTTGTCCGGCAGGGTTTGGAGCAAATTCACCATAAAAGTTCCGGGACTGCCGAAGGAGCTGGAATTTAGACACCCGAAAGTAAGTACTATAGTAGCATGTTCCGCGCATCTCCTAGTAATTCAAGCGCTAGTTTCATCAATACCATTTAGCATTCTTGCTTATCAGTTTGATTGACCTCTATTTCTTGTAAAGTGGTTGTGGCAGGAACAAGGGAATGATTTCTGTGGATACTACGTCTGCGAGTCCATCCGCCACACGACCTGTGAGCGGGGCGGGTACTGTGACGAACAATATGAAGTACGTAAATAACAACATTCACAATTTTATTTTATTACCATCATTTGTATTGAGTTTCATTCATTCATATATATATGTATTGACCCCCTTCTTCAAATTAGATGTTTCGGAAGCGGGGTGAACTCCTAGCACCAGCTCGCATGCGAGCAATTCAAGAGGAATTGGCGGCATTCTTTCTTGACCAAGTGATCGCTGAAGACGGAGAATACTATGTGGACCATGAGTCCGTATGATTATATTTGTAAGAGATAATTATTGTATATATGTAGCCGGTAGTGTCGGATAGATATATGAGAACTTGTTGTTCGACCAATCTCTCGGAGAGAAGGAGAGGTGGTCGATATCACTTCTCTCTCTATGCATATATGTTCATGACGATCTTCTGTTTCCTTCGTTTGCTTACTAGCTAACTAGCGTGTCTAGTCCTCTCTATATGTATGTATAGTATGTAGCGTCGACCAAGCACGGACGTAAGAGAGGACACTTCTCTCTATTAATTATAGCTAGCTAACACAATATATGAAACACCTAAATTAACCCCCCCCCAAAACCCCCAAACCCCCCCCCCCCTTCAAAAAAAAACAAAAACCCCAGCCACAGAAATGCTGATGCGTGGATGCCTATTGGTCCCGGTTGGTGCCACCAACCGGGACCAAAGGGTCTCCTGCCTGGGCTCTGCGCACTGCCCACGTGGAGGCCCATCAGTCCCGGTTCTGGATTGAGCCGGGACTAAAGGGTCAGGGCACTAGTACCGACACTTTAGTCCCGGTTCAGGAACCGGGACTAAAGACCCTTACGAACCGGGACTATAGGCCCTTTTTCTACCAGTGTAGGTAGATACCAGCGAAAGGTGGCTGTTTTGAGGAAGGTATATGGTAGGTGTATGATACCGGCGAAAGGTGCGCGGTATTAGAGAGGCTAGCGAAGGTGGAAGGGTGAGAGTGCGTATGATCCATGGAATCAACATTAGTCATAAAGAACTCATATACTTATTGCAAAAATCTAGAAGTTATGAAAGCAAAGTACTACACGCATGCTCCTAGGGGGATAGATTGGTAGGAAAAGACCATCGCTCGTCCCCGACCGCCACTCATAAGGAAGACAATCAATAAATAAATCATGCTCCGACTTCATCACATAACGGTTCACCATACGTGCATGCTACGGAAATCACAAGCATCAACACAAGTATTCTTTAAATTCACAACTACTCAACTAGCATGACTTTAATATTATCACCTCCATATCTCAAAACAATTATCATGCTTCAATCTTTTGTTAGTATTCAACACACTCAAAAGAAAGTTTCACAAATCTTGAATACCAAGCATATTATTATTAAGCAAGTTACCATGCTATTAAGACTCTCAAAATAATTTAAGTGAAGCATGAGAGATCAATAGTTTTTTAAAACAAATCCACCACCGTGCTCTAAAAGATCTAAGTGAAGCACATAGAGCAAAATTATAACGCACAAAAGATATAAGTGAAGCACATAGAGCAAAACTACTTAGCTCAAAAGATATAAGTGAAGCATATAGAGCAAAACTACTTAGCTCAAAAGATATAAGTGAAGCACACAGAGCAAAACTACTTAGCTGAAAAGATATATGTGAAGCACATAGAGTATTCTATCAAATTTTAATTCATGTATGGCTCTCTCAAAAGGTGTGTACAACAAGTATGATTGTGGCATACTAACAAACAATGACACAAATAATACAAGATGCTCCAAGAAAAACACATATCATGTTGGTGAATAAAAATATAGCTCCAAGTAAATTACCGATGGAAGTGGACGAAAGAGGGGATGCCTTCCGGGGCATCCCCAAGCTTTAACTTTTTGGTGTCCTTGGATTATCTTGGGGGTGCCATGGGCATCCCCAAGCTTAGGCTCTTGCCACTCCTTGCTCCATAATCCATCACAAGAATTCACCCAAAACTTGAAAACTTCACAACACAAAACTTAAAGAAGAAAACTCGTGAGCTCCGTTAGCGAAAGAAAACAAAAGACCACTTCAAGGTACTGTAATGAACTCATTCTTTATTTATATTGGCGTTAAACCTACTGTACTCCAACTTCTCTATGGATTATAAACTATTTGACTAGCCATAGATTCATCAAAAGAAGCAAACAACACACGAAAAACAGAATCTGTCAAAAACAGAACAGTCTGTAGTAATCTCTAGCTAGCGCAAGATCTGGAACCCCAAAAATTCTAAAATAAATTTCTGGACGTGAGGAATTTATCTATTAATCATCTTCAAAAATAATTAACTAAATAAAAATCTTCAAATAAAAATTACAGCAGTTCTCGTGAGTGCTAAAGTTTCTGTTTTTTACAGCAAGTTCAACAAGACTTTCCCCAAGTCTTCCCAATGGTTCTACTTGGCACAAACACTAATTAAACACAAAAAACACAACCAAAACAGAGGCTAGATAATTTATTTATTACTAAACAGGAGCAAAAAGCAAGGAATAAAAATAAAATTGGATTGCCTCCCAACAAGCGCTATCGTTTAACGCCCCTAGCTAGGCATAACAAGCAAGGATAGATCTAGGTATTGCCATCTTTGGTAGGAAATCCATAAGTGGCTCTCATGATAGTTTCATATGGTAATTTTATTTTCTTTCTTGGAAAGTGTTCCACGCCCTTTTTTAATGAAACTGAAATCTAATATTCCTCAATAGGAATTGGAAGACCACGCTTTAATAAAGGCATCTTTGGAAGCACGCATCCTAGCGGTTCTTTCCTTACACTCATCAATTGAAATTCTCATGGCTTTGGGAGACTCATTGATATCATGCTTAGGTGGAATAGATCTAAGTTTCAAAGAATCAACATCAAGAGCAATTCTATCAACGTTCCTAGCCAAATCATCAATATTAAGAAATTTTTCTTCAATCATAGCATTAAAATTCTTTTGCGAAGAAATAAATTCTTCAATATTAGATTCAAAATCAGAGGGCATCTTATTATAATTTCCATAAGAGTTATTGTAGGAATTCCCATAATTATTAGAAGGATTACTAGGATATGGCCTAGGATTAAAATTCCCTCTATAAGCGTTGTTACCAAAATTATTCCTACCAACAAAATTCACATCCATAGATTCATTGTTATTGTCAATCAAAGTAGACAAAGGCCTATCATTAGGATCAGAAGAAATACTCTTAGTAGCAAATAATTTCATAAGTTCATACATCTTTCCACTCAACACATTAATTTCTTCTATCGCATGCACTTTTTTATTAGAAGTTCTTTCAGTATGCCATTGAGAATAATTAACCATAATATTATCTAGGAGTTTAGTAGCATCTCCTAAAGTGATTTCCATAAAAGTGCCTCCCTCGGCCGAATCTAAAAGATTTCTGGAAGCAAAATTCAATCCGGCATAAATTTTTTGTATAATCATCCACAAATTCAAACCATGAGTAGGGAAATTACGTATCATTAATTTCATTCTCTCCCAAGCTTGTGCAACATGTTCATGATCAAGTTGTTTAAAGGTCATAATATCGTTTCTAAGAGAGATGATCTTAGCGAGAGGAAAATACTTAGAGATAAAAGCATCTTTGCACTTGTTCCATGAATCAATACTATTCTTAGGCAAAGACGAAAACCAAGCTTTAGCACGATCTCTAAGCGAAAAAGGAAATAGCTTCAATTTAACGACATCATTATCGACATCTCTTTTCTTTTGCATATCACATAAATCAACGAAGCTATTCAGATGAGTAGCGGCATCTTCACTAGGAAGGCTGGCGAATTGATCTTTCATAACAAGATTCAACAAAGCAGTATTAATTTCACAAGATTCAGCATCGGTAAGAGGAGCAATCGGAGTGCTAAGGAAATCATTATTATTGGTATTGGTGAAGTCACACATTTTTGTATTATCTTGAGCCATCGCGACAAACAAGCAATCTAACACACGAGCAAACAAGAGCAAACGGGCAAAAGAGGCAAATAGAGAGGGAGGATAGAGAGAGAGGGCAAATAAAACGGCAAGGGTGAAGTGGGGGAGAGGAAAACGAGAGGCAAATGGCAAATAATGTAATGCGAGAGATAGGGATTGTGATGGGTACTTGGTATTTTGACTTTTTGCGTAGACTCCCCGGCAATGGCGCCAGAAATGGCTCGTTGTCGGGAGTCAAATCTTGACTTGCGCGAACCTCCCCGGCAACGGCGCCAGAAATACTTCTTGCTACGTCTTCAGCTTGCGTTGGTTTTCGCCGAAGAGGAAGGGATGATGCAGCAGAGTAGCGTAAGTATTTCCCTCAGTTTTTGAGAACCAAGGTATCAATCCAGTAGGAGGCCACGCTCAAGTCCCTCGTACCTGCACAAAATGATAGCTACTCGCAACCAACGCGATTAGGGGTTGTCAATCCCTTCACGGTTACTTACGTGAGTGAGATCTGATAGATATAATATTTTTGGTATTTTTGATATAAAGATGCAAAGTAAAAAGTAAAGGCAAAGTAAAAAAGCAAGGCAAGATTAAAGTGATGGAGATTGATATAATGAGAACAGACCCGGGGGCCATAGGTTTCACTAGTGGCTTCTCTCAAGAGCATAAGTATTCTACGGTGGGTGAACAAATTACTATTAAGCAATTGACAAAATTGAGCATAGTTATGAGAATATCTAGGCATGATCATGTATGTAGGCATCACGTCCGTGACAAGTAGACCGAAACAATTCTGCATCTACTACTATTACTCCACTCATCGACCGCTACCCAGCATGCATCTAGAGTATTAAGTTAAAAATAGAGTAACGCCTTAAGCAAGATGCCATGATGTAGAGAGATAAATTCATGCAATATGAAATAAACCCCATCTTGTTATCCTCGATGGCAACGATCCATTACGTGCCTTGCTGCCCCTTTTATTTGGAAGGTGCTATTTAGTTAATTATTTTTGCAGATGATTAATATATTAATTCCCCAGGTCCAGCAATTTATTTGAGAATTTTATGAGTTCCAGAAGTATACGTTTAATCCAGATTACTACAGACTGTTCTGTTTTTGACAGATTCTATTTTTCATGTGTTGTTTACTTATTTTGATAAATCTATGGCTAGTAAAAGAGTTTATAAACCATAGAGAAGTTGGAATACAGTAGGTTTAACACCAATTTAAATAAAGAATGAGTTCATTACAGTATCTTGAAGTGGTGATTTATTTTCTTATACTAACGGAGCTTACGAGTTTTCTGTTAAGTTTTGTGTTGTGAAGTTTTCAAGTTTTGGGTAAGGATTCGATGGACTATGGAATAAGGAGTGGCAAGAGCCTAAGCTTGGGGACGCCCCGGAAGGCATCCCCTCTTTCGTCTTCGTTCATCAGTAACTTTACTTGGAGCTATATTTTTATTCACCACATGATATGTGTTTTGCTTGGAGCGTCAATTTATTTTGTTAGGATTTGCTTGCTCTTATTTATAACAATTTATTGCATCTTTTATTTCAATAAAAGTGCCATTGAAAGCCTTTACTATGCCTATTTTACAAGTCTTCTTGTTGTTGTTTGAAAACAGAAAGTTTTCCGCTGTTGTAATAATTCCCTAGAAAAGTCAGAATGTGATAAAATGTTGAAACCTTTTGCATATTAAGCTCTGATAAATTTACTATAGTGGGAATTTTCTTTAATAATTTTTGGAGTTAGGAAAGTATGGATCTGGCTGCATTCTTCACAGACTGTCCTGTTTAGGCAGATTGCTGTTATGTTTGCATTGTTTGCATATGTTTGCTTCTTTAATGATTCTATTTGAGGATAGGACTATTAAATATGCAGAGGCATTTAGTATGCAATGTTGAATAATAATTTTAGTGATTTGCTACAGTAGAGTATGATAAGGTTTTTGCATTGGTTTATACTAACTTATCTCACGAGTCCTTGTTGAGTTTTGTGTGCATGAAGCTTTTGAGATTTAGGGAGACCGTGATATGAGAGGAATTAAGGAGACACAAAAGCTCAAGCTTGGGGATGCCAAAGGCATCCCAAGATAATATTTTAAGAAGTCTCAAGTGTCTAAGCTTGGGGATGCCCCAGTTGGCATCCCACCTTTTTTCTTCAACAACTATCGGTTAGTTTCGGTTGATCCTAAGTTTTTGCTTCTTCACATGATGTTTGCTATTCCTAAAATATAATTTTATTTTGCTTTGCTTGCTTTTTGAATAAAATACCAAGATCTGAAATTCTTAAATGTTAGAGAGTCTTCACATAGTTGCATAATTATTTGACTACTCATTGAGCTTCACTTATATCTTTTGGAGTAGTTTGTTATTTGCTCTAGTGCTTCACTTATATCTTTTTAGAGCACGGTGGTGGTTTTATTTTGAAGAATTAGATGAACTCTCGTGCTTCACTTATAATATTTTGAGAGTCCTTAGAACAGCATGGTAGTTTGCTTTGGTTATGAAACTAGTCCTAATATGATGGGCATCCAAGAGGGATATAATAAAAACTTTCATATAGAGTGCATTGAATACCATGAGAAGTTTGATACTTGATGATTGTTTTGAGATATGAGGATAGTAATATTAGAGTCATGCTAGTTGAGTAGTTGTGAATTTGAGAAATACTTGTGTTGAAGTTTGTGATTCCCGTAGCATGATTTATTTATTGATTGTCTTCCTTATGAGTGGCGGTCGGGGACGAGCGATGGTCTTTTCCTACCAATCTACCCCCCTATGAGCATGCGCGTAGTACTTTGTTTCGATAACTAATAGATTTTTGCAATAAGTATGTGAGTTCTTTATGACTAATGTTGAGTCCATGGATTATACGCACTCTCACCGTTCCACCATTGCTAGCCTCTCTAATACCATGCACCTTTTCGCCGATATCATAAACCCACCATATACCTTCCTCAAAACAGCCACCATATCTACCTATTATGGCATTTCCATAGCCATTCCGAGATATGTTGCCATGCAAATTTCCACCATTCCGTTTATCATCACACATTCATCATTGTCATATTGCTTTGCATGATCATGTAGTTGACATTGTATTTGTGGCAAAGCCACCATTCATAATTCTTTCATACATGTCACTCATGAGTCATTGCACATCCCGGTACACCGCCGGAGGCATTCATATAGAGTCATATCTTGTTCTAAGTATCGAGTTGTAATTCTTGAGTTGTAAGTAAATAAAAGTGTGATGGTCATCATTATTAGAGCATTGTCCCAGTGAGGAAAGGATGATGGAGACTATGATTCCCCCGTATGTCGGGATGAGACTCCGGACAAAAATAAATAAATAAAAGAGGCCAAAGAAGCCCAAATAAAAAAAGGAAAAATAGGCCATAAAAAAGAGAAAGGCCCAAATAAAAAAATAATAAATAAATAAATAAAAAATGAGAGAAAAAGAGAGAAGGGGCAATGCTAGTATCCTTTTACCACACTTGTGCTTCAAAGTAGCACCATGATCTTCATGATAGAGAGTCTCATATGTTGTCACTTTCATATACTAGTGGGAATCTTTCATTATAGAACTTGGCTTGTATATTCCAATGGTGGGCTACCTCAAAATGCCCTAGGTCTTCGTGAGCAAGCGAGTTGGATGCACACCCACTTAGTTTCTTTTTAAGCTTTCATACACTTATAGCTCTAGTGCATCCGTTGCATGACAATCCCTACTCACTCACATTGACATCTATTAATGGGCATCTCAATAGTCCGTTGATACGCCTAGTTGATGTGAGACTATATTCTCCCTTTTTGTCTTTTCCACAACCACCCATCTATTCCACCTATAGTGTTATATATATTGCTCACGCTCATGTATTGCGTGAAGATTGAAAAAGTTTGAGAACATCAAAAGTATGAAACAATTGTTTGTCTTGTCATCGGGGTTGTGCATGATTTAAATATTTTTTGTGGTGTAGATAAAGCATAGCCAGACTATATGATTTTGTAGGGATAGCTTTGTTTTGTCATGTTATTTTGAGAAGACATGATTGCTTTGTTAGTATGCTTGAACTATTATTATTTTTATGTCAATATTAAACTTTTGTCTTGAATCTTATGGATTTGAATATTCTTACTACAATAAAGAGAAATACATGATGAATATGTTAGGTAGCATTCCACATCAAAAATTCTGTTTTTATCATTTACCTACTCGAGGGCGAGAAGGAATTAAGCTTGGAGATGCTGATACGTCTCCAACGTATCTATAATTTTTGATTGTTCCATGCTATTATATTATCAACCTTGGATGTTTTATATGCATTTATATGCTATTTTAATCGAACGAAAAATCAAGTGAACTAATGAACAGTGTGATTGATCAGACAAGTACCAAGGAGCAAGAAAACGTATGCGCTTTAGCAAGGGACGAGCGCGAAATCCGTTGCTTGTTCTTTCGGCAGCCTTCTTTCATTTCCAAATTTTAAAATGCAACAAACATAAAATGCACTAAATCGATCAACTAACCTAAAATCAGTGATAAAATGCACTAACCTAAAATCGATATCTACTAACTTAAAAAAATTAATACATATATGAAAAATGCATATATGAAAAAAAACATCATCATATCATCAACAGAAAAAATAGAATTTTTTCTATCTTTTCAGCACATACATATACTCATACATCATCATATACTCATACATATACATATAATCTGCAGGAAAAAAACATATATGTGTTTGCAAAAAAAAGGGGGAAGAGGCGGGCGGTGCCGGCCCAGACCACAGCGAGGCAGAGGCGGGGCGGCGACGGCGTCGGGGCACGACGCGGGGAGGCGACGGCGTCGGGGCGGCATAGAGAGACCGCGACGGCGCGGGGTGGCGCGCGGCGACGGCGTTGGGGCGGCGCGGGGTTGCGACGGCGTCTGGGCGGCACGGGACGACGTCGGAGGCAGGGTGACGACGGCGATGGCGAGGCATAGAGGGGCAGCCAGGCGTCGTCGTCGGGGCGCGATCGAAGAATTGAATGAAATTTTTAACAAGTCTTGCTTATATAGACGGCGCATTGGTCCCGGTTCGTGGCACAAACCGGGACTAATGCCCCCCTTTAGTCCCGGTTGGTGCCTCCAACCGGGACCAAAGGCCGCCGCTTCCCGGTTGGTGGCACCAACCGGGACTAAAGGTGGGCATTGGTCACGGTTGGTGCCACGAACCGTGACCAATGCCCCCTTTAGTCCCGGTTGGTGCCACCAACCGGGACCAAAGGCCTTGTGCTGTCCCGCGCCCAAATGTTTAGTCCCACCTCGATAGTTGAGAGGGAGACGCACCTGTTTATAAGGTGCGGTGCGCCTTCCCTCTCGAGCTCCTCTCTAAAGCAGGCTTTCGGGCCTAACCGTGCAATGTGTGCCTGTGGGCCTACTGGGCCTCCCGCGGGCCTGAGTCCTGGCTGATGGTAGGGTTTCTAGTCGTATTCAGGCCGTGGGTGCCCAGTAGGTGGCACTTTTTTTGTTTTTTTGTTTTCTTTGTTGCTTTATTTATTTTATTTTGTTTCTACTTACAAAAAAAATACTTATTGTTGCTATTTTTTCCAGTTTTTTTGTTTTGTTTTCTATATTAGTTATTTTCTTTTGTTATTTTCTTTATTTTTTAATTCTTTTTGCTTTTAGGTCAGCAAAATTATAAACTTTCTGTTGCTTTATTTATTTTATTTTGTTTCTACTTACAACAAAATACTTATTGTTGCTATTTTTTCTAGTTTTTTTGTTTTGTTTTCTGCATTATTTATTTTCTTTTGTTTTTGCTTTATTTTTTTATTCTTTTTTCTTTTAGTTTTAGAAAGATTATAAACTTTCTGTTAGTGCCATTAGTTTTCAAATTTGAAAACACTTTTTTAGTTTTTTTGTTTTCTTTGTTGCTTTATTTATTTTATTTTGTGATTAACTTTACTATGAAAATAGTTTTTTTGTTGTTTTTTTGATTTGTTTTTTGCATTATTTATTTTCTTTTGTTTTTTCTTTAATTTTTAATTCTGTTTGCTTTTAGGTTAGCAAAATTATAAACTTTCTATTAGTGCCATTAGTTTTAGAAAAAATATAAACTTTCTGTTAGTGCCATTAGTTTTAGAAAAAATATAAACTTTTTGTTAGTGCCATTAGTTTTCAAATTTGAATAGTTAAAATTTGAATTCTTTGAAAATTGTTTGAATCACAAGTTTGTGATTAAGTTACTAAAAAATGAGAATAGATGCGCTTATAGAGAAAATTCAACATAAATTCGTAGTAAATTTCTATGAATTTCAGAGAAATTCACTATGAATTTAGGTTAAACTTTTCTCTATTAGGGCATCTATTTTCACTTTGAGAGGAGCTCAACAAGGCAGAGAGGGAAGGGCTTATAAACCGGTGTGAGCCCTCTTCGGATGGCGAGGTGGGACTAAACTCTGCCCGCAACGAGGACCAACCCTTTAGTCCCGGTTTGTGGCACAAACCGGGACTAATGGTCATGGGCCAGGGGCGAGGAGCAAAATTATAAACTTTCTGTTAGTGGCATTAGTTTTAGAAAGTTGAAAGTTGAAAGTTGGCAAGGGCCAGGGACTAATGGTCATGGTATTACGAGGGCCGAACCATAAGACATGAAAGCATTTCAAATGAACTCTGAAAAAGTTGAAAGTTAGGATGGTATCATAATTTCACCCACATAGCATGTGCATGTACAAAACGGATAATGGTAGCATGTTCGTGTGTTACAAAGTGGGCATGGTATCATCATAATAGTTGCTGGAGAAAGTCTTCACTTTTTCTTCGCTTGTGTCATTTGCTTATTGCGCCGTAACCATGGATAATCTTCATTGTTTATCAGGATGCTTGGGTCAGCCTTGACATTGAAGGGAGGAATTTCATGAAACTTGTCATAATCTTCAGACATGTCTGTCTTGCCGTCCACTCCCAGGATGTCCCTTTTTCCTGAAAGAACTATGTGGCGCTTTGGCTCATCGTATGATGTATTCGCTTTCTTATTTTTTCTTTTTCTCGGTTTGGTAGACATGTCCTTCACATAGATAACCTGTGCCACATCATTGGCTAGGATGAACGGTTCGTCAGCGTACCCAAGATTTTTCAGATCCACTGTTGTCATTCCGTACTGTGGGTCTACCTGTACCCCGCTGCCTAAAAGATTGACCCATTTGCACTTAAACAAAGGGACATTAAAATCAGGTCCATAGTCAAGTTCCCATATGTCCAGTATGTAACCATAATATGTGTCCTTTCTGCTCTCGGTTGCTGCATCAAAGCAGACACTGCTGTTTTGGTTGGTGCTCTTTTGATCTTAGGCGATCGTGTAAAATGTATTCCCATTTATCTCATATCCTTTGTAAGTCAATACAGTCAAAGATGGTCCCCTGGACAACAAGTGCAACTCATCACAAACAGTGTTGTCACCTCTGAGACGTGTTTCCAACCAACTGCTAAAAGTCCTGATGTGTTCACATGTAATCCAGTCGTCGCACTGCTCCGGGTGTTTGGAGCGCAGACTGTTCTTGTGTTCATCGACATACGGGGTCACCAAGGTAGAGTTCTGTAGAACTGTGTAGTTTGCTTGAGACCAAGAATATCCGTCCCTGCATATTATTGAGTCTCTTCCAAGAGTGCCTTTTCCAGTTAGTCTCCCCTCATACCGCGATTTAGGGAGACCTATCTTCTTAAGGCCAGGAATGAAGTCAACACAAAACCCGATAACATCCTCTATTTGATGGCCCATGGAGATGCTTCCTTCTGGCCTAGCGCGGTTACGAACATATTTCTTTAGGACTCCCATGAACCTCTCAAAGGGGAACATATTGTGTAGAAATACGGGCCCCAGGATGACAATCTCATCGACTAGATGAACTAGGACGTGCGTCATGATATTGAGGAAGGATGGTGGGAACACCAGCTCGAAACTGACAAGACAATGCGCCACATCACTCCTTAGCCTTGGTACGATTTCTGGATCGATCACCTTCTGAGAGATTGCATTGAGGAATGCACATAGCTTCACAATGGCTAATCGGACGTTTTTTGGTAGAAGCCCCCTCAATGCAACCGGAAGCTGTTGCGTCATAATCATGTGGCAGTCATGAGACTTTAAGTTCTGAAACTTTTTCTCTGGCATATTTATTATTCCCTTTATATTCGACGAGAAGCCAGTCGTGACCTTCATACTGAGCAGGCATTCAAAGAAGATTTCTTTCTCTTCTTTCGTAAGAGCGTAGCTGGCAGGACCTTTATACTGCTTCGGAGGCATGCCGTCTTTTTCGTCCAAACGTTGCAGGTCCTCCCGTGCCTCAGGTGTATCTTTTGTCTTCCCATACACGCCCAAGAAGCCTAGCAGGTTCACGCAAAGGTTCTTCGTCACGTGCATCACGTCGATTGAGGAGCGGACCTCTAGGTCTTTCCAGTAGGGTAGGTCCCAAAATATAGATTTCTTCTTCCACATGGGTGTGTGTCCCTCAGCGTCATTCGAAACAGCTAGTCCACCGGGACCCTTTCCAAAGATTACGTAGTGTAAATCATTAACCATAGCAAGCACGTGATCACCGGTGCGCATGGCGGGCTTCTTCCGGTGATCTGCCTCGCCTTTGAAATGCTTGCCTTTCTTTCGACATTGATGGTTGGTCGGAAGAAATCGACAATGGCCCAGGTACACATTCTTCCTGCATTTGTCCAGGTATATACATTCAGTGTCATCTAAACAGTGCGTGCATGCGTGGTATCCTTTGTTTGTCTGTCCTGAAAGGTTACTGAGAGCGGGCCAATCGTTGATGGTCACGAACAGCAACGCCTTAAGGTTAAATTCCTCCTGTCTGTGCTCATCCCACGTACGTACACCGTTTCCATTCCACAACTGTAAAAGTTCTTCAACTAATGACCTTAGGTACACATCAATTTCGTTGCCGGGTTGCTTAGGGCCTTGGATGAGAACTGGCATCATAATGAACTTCCACTTCATGCACATCCAAGGAGGAAGGCTATACATACATAGAGTCACGGGCCAGGTGCTGTGATTGCTGCTCTGCTCCCCGAAAGGATTAATGCCATCCGCGCTTAAAGCAAACCATACATTCCTTGGGTCCTTTGCAAACTCATCCCAGTACTTTCTCTCGATTTTTCTCCACCGCGACCCGTCAGCGGGTGCTCTCAACTTCCCATCTTTCTTTCGGTTCTCACTGTGCCATCGCATCAACTTGGCATGCTCTTCATTTCTGAACAGACATTTCAACCGTGGTATTATAGGAGCATACCACATCACCTTCGCAGGAACCCTCTTCCTGGGGGGCTCGCTGTCAACATCACCAGGGTCATCTCGTCTGATCTTATACCGCAATGCACCGCATACCGGGCATGCGTTCAGATCCTTGTATGCACCGCGGTAGAGGATGCAGTCATTAGGGCATGCATGTTTATTCTCCACCTCCAATCCTAGAGGGCATATGACCTTCTTTGCTGCATATGTACTGTCGGGCAATTCGTTATCCTTTGGAAGCTTCTTCTTCAATATTTTCAGTAGCTTCTCAAATCCTTTGTCAGCCACAGCATTCTCTGGCTTCCACTGCAGCAATTCCAGTACGGTACCGAGCTTTCTGTTGCCATCTTCGCAATTGGGGTATAACCCTTTTTTGTGATCCTCTAACACGCGATCGAACTTCAGCTTCTCCTTTTGACTTTCGCAATGCGTCCTTGCATCGACAATGACCCGGCGGAGATCATCATCATCGGGCACATCGTCTGGTTCCTCTTGATCTTCAACAGCTTCACCCGTTGCAGCATCATTGAGCACATTATCTGGTTCCTCTTGATCTTCACCAGCTCCCCCCGTTGCAGCATCACCGTATTCAGGGGGCACATAGTTGTCATCGTACTCTTCTTCTTCGCTGTCTTCCATCATAACCCCTATTTCTCCGTGCCTCGTCCAAACATTATAGTGTGGCATGAAACCCTTGTAAAGCAGGTGGGAGTGAAGGATTTTCCGGTTAGAGTAAGACCTCGTATTCCCACATTCAGTGCATGGACAACACATAAAACCATTCTGCTTGTTTACCTCAGCCGCATCGAGAAAATCATGCACCCCTTAATGTACTCGCGGGTGTGTTTGTCACCGTACATCCATTGCCGGTTCATCTGCGTGCATTATATATAATTAAGTGTCCAAATTAATAGAAGTTCATCATCACATTAAAACCAAAGTGCATACATAGTTCTCATCTAACAACATATAGCTCTCTAGAGCATCTAATTAATTAAACCATACATTGAAACTATGTAAAACATTTCAATGCGAAAAGAAATGCGATCATAATCGGAACCAAGGTAACAATTGATCCAACGGCATAATGATACCAAGCCTCGGTATGAATGGCATATTTTTTAATCTTTCTAATATTCAAGCGCATTGTAGATCTTGTGATCATCGACGACATCCGCAACATGCAACTCCAATATCATCTTCTCCTCCTCAATTTTTTTATTTTTTCCTTCAACAAATTGTTTTCTTCTTCAACTAAATTTAACCTCTCGACAACAGGGTCGGTTGGCATTTCCGATTCACATACATCCTACATAAATAAAATCTATGTCACGTTGGTCGGCATAATTTTCATAAACAATAAATGAACCAATAGTTATAAAGATAATATATATACCACATCCGAATCATAGACAGGACGAGGGCTGACGGGGGCGGATACCAAAACCATCGCACTATATAAGATGCAATACTAAAAGTAAGAAAATAATACAAGCATCTATGTAAGCATACAAGTAAGAATATTTTTCCTTTCAGAAAGAAGATAAGAACAAGAGGCTCACCACGGTGGTGCCGGCGATGAGCTCGGCGCGGGTGATCGACGACGGTGAAGACGGGGACGGGGCGTGACGGGCCGCTAAACCTAGACAAATATTAAGGAAAATGGAGCTTGGATGTAATACCCTCGATGCGACTATAGCTCCCACGTGTCGAGGCACGACTTAGAGGCATAATCGCATTGAAGGCAATGTCGCAAGTTAGGCAATCTTCACAACATCCCATGTAATATAAATAATAAAAGGGGGATACATAGTTGGCTTACACTCGCCACGTCAATCAAAGTACATAAATAGCATTACAACATTCAAACACTCATGGCTCGACTACGGCGCCAAAATAAAAGATAACCCAACATGCGACACGGTCTCGATCACCCCAACGGGGCACCACTACTGATCATCAGGGAAAGACACGTAGTATCGTTGAGAGTCCTCGTCGAACTCCCACTTGAGCTCAAGCGTGTCACCTGGAGCTGAATCATCAGGCCCTGCATCTGGTTTGGAAGTAATCTGTGAGCCACAGGGACTCAGCAATCTCGCACCCTCGCGATCAAGACTATTTAGGCTTAATAGGTAAGGCAAGGCAATTATGTGGAACTGCGGCAAGCGACTAGCATATATGGTGGCTATCCTGTTCGCAAAAGAGAGCGAGAAGAGAGGGCAAAGCGCGATCGAGAAACTAGAGAACAACATGCGCAAGCATTACTCCAACATCGTGTTCACTTGCCGGACTCCGCCGAGAAGAGACCATCACGGTAACTCACACTATTGATTCATTTTAATTAAGTTAAGGTTCAAGTTATCTACAACCAGACATTAACAAATTCCCATCTGCCCATAACCGCGGGCACGGCTTTCGAAAGTTCAGATCCCTGCAGGGGAGTCCCAACTTAGCCCATGACAAGCTCTCACGGTCAACGAAGGAATAGACCTCCTCCCGAGACGTTCCGATCAGACTCGGTATCTCGGTTCTTCAAGACACTTCGACAGGTTAAAACAAATCCAGCAACACCGCCCGAATGTGCCGACAAATCCCGATAGGAGCTGCACATATCTCGTTCTCAGGGCACACTCAGATGAGCGCTCCATACAACTAAAACCAAACCTCGAGTTTCCCCGAGGGGGCGCTGCACAGGACTCTAGTTTGGACCAACACTCAGAGGAGCACTGGCCCAGGGGGGCTTAAAATAAGATGACCCTCGGGCTTCGGAAACCCAAGGGAAAAGAGGCTAGGTGGCAAATGGTAAAAACCAAGGTTGGGCATTGCTGGAAAAGCTTTAATCAAGGCGAACTATCAAGGGGTTCCCATTATAACCCAACCGCGTAAGGAACGCAAAATCCGGGAACATAACACCGATATGATGGAAACTAGGGCGGCAAGAGTGGAACAAAACACTAGGCGAGAGGCCGAGCCTTCCACCCTTTACCAAGTATATAGATGCATTAAGATAACATGGCAATATAATGATATCCCAACAAGTAAATAGTGTTCCAACAAGGAACGGTCTCCAATCTTCACCTGCAACTAGCAACGCTATAAGAGGGGCTGAGTAAAGCGGTAACATAGCCAATCAACGGTTTGCTAGGACATGGTGGGTTAGAGGTTTGACATGGCAATTTGGGAGGCATGATAAGCAAGTGGTAGGCATCGTAGCATAGGCATAGCAAAAGAGCGAGCATCTAGCATAGCAAAGATAGTAGTGATTTTGAGGGTATGATCATCTTGCCTGCAAAGTTGTCAGAGTTGACTGGATCCTCGAAAGCAAACTCAACGGGCTCCTCGTTAGCGAACTCGTCTCCCGGCTCTACCCAAATAAGACAAACAAGCAAGAAGGACACAATCAACCACGTGCAAAATCAAACGATATGATGCAAGGATGGTATGCTATGCGGGATGCAATATGTGATGCATATGAAAGATTTGACAAGTAATGCATGAACCTGGCCTCAACTTGGAAATCCAAGTGTGCCACTGGAAAGATGAGATGAAATCGCTTGAAAACGATATAAAGAACGCCGGAATCGGAGTTACGGTTTGGAAATGGCAAGCAATTCAAATATGACCACGTTCTGCGATTTACAGCAAGTAGTTATCTAAATGCAACAAGATGAACATGCTACATCACTCAAACATGGCATCAAAATACATGGCAGGGATCCATTCATGATGCTTAACAAAAGACTACCACTGAGCTACGGCCAATTCATCCATTAACAGGTTCAAACAAGCATGGCAAAAATGCATTTGGTAAACAGATCTCAGACTTAATGAAATTAACACTTGTCTGGAATTTCAGATCAGATAGCACTCTTTGGAGCATGAAAACAATATGCTACAGGACCTAAACATGGCAAAGTAAACCATGGCATGGAGCTACTCAAAGAGCTTAACAAAAGTCCCTTAGTGACCTTGAGTCAAAAGGGATCAGAAAATACAATTGCAAGCATGTGAACATGGCAAAAACATAATCAGATCACAGACTTAGTGAAAACTAGAACATGCTGAAACAGATATCAAGTAGGCATGTTTACGAGCTCGATGCACTCACTACAGAGCAAGTCATGACAATATAAGCATACACCCATCAAGAATACACAAAATGCAAGCTAGACATGCCAAGAACAATAACATAGCATGCACGGATGAACTACAACATCCTCGGCAAAATCGCTAACATGTAGACAATCTGCCCAGATTCATGAAATGACAAAAGTAGAGCTCGATTGACTCAAGCTAGGGTGCTCCATAATTTCAAACAAAGACATGGATGGATAGAGCATTACAAGTTTAACAAAACATCCTTACTGATCATCCTCAAAAGAGGCATGGATCACTAGGAAACAACATGAACATATGGCATATTGAGATAAACAGCTCAAGGACTTAGTGGAAATGCTAAGTCCCTGAAATCAGCATTAACGAATGCACCACTTTGCAAGCTTGTGCTAGTCACCACACACATCACAAAAATACATGGGTTGCTCCTCTGGATAGATGGCAAAACATATAACAAAACTCATGAAGAGCTCAGGGGCATATCATGCACACAATAATCAGGGAAAAAATGACAAATATCTAATTGGAGCAGCAGATCTGACAATTATCTCAAATAGCATTATTCTAACAGCATTTCGGGCACCAAGATAAACTCAAAAGAAAATGATGCAATGAGATGAAATGATGTTCTCTCTGAGACGAACATTTTGATATGCTACATGCCCAAAATGGACCTATGGATGAGGAGTTACGACATGATGAACATGAGCAAATAATTAGGGTTTCAGGCAGAAAAGTCAACCGAGACGGGATCTCAGATCCAGATCCGGGGCACGTTTCCCGAGGTTCGCCGAGATCTCGCCGGCACAGTGGATGCGGTGGCCAGACTTGCCGGATCTCGTCGGGAAGAAGAGGCCGGGGCGGCGTTGGGCGGCGGGTGGCGCGCGTCGGCGCGGATCCCCGGAGGAGGCGAGGGCGGCGCCCTGGCGCGGCGGCGGGCGAACGCCGGCGGGGAGGCAGCGGATGGCGGCGGGCGAGGGAGCCGGGCGGCGGGCGGAGTGGATCGGGCGGCGGGCGAAGTGGATCAGGCGGCGGGCGAAGGGTGGCGCCTCCCGATGGGCTTGGAGGGCCCGGTGCGGGCCTGCCCAGACCGGCGGCAGGAGGAAGGAGGCGGCGACAGGTGGCGCCAGCTGAGTGGTGGCGGCGGTGTGTCCGGCGCGGACGGACAATGTCCGGCGCGGCGGAGACGATTTTTAGGGTTTCGGGGGAGAAGGAGATCCGGATTCTCGAGGAGGGGTCTTTATATAGAGGTAGAGGGAGCTAGGAGTGTCCAAATGAGGTGCGGTTTTCGGCCACGCGATCGTGATCGAACGCTCTAGATGATGGAGAGGGTTTTGGTTGGTTTTGGGCCAACTTGGAAGGGTGTTGGGCTGCAACACACACGAGGCCTTCTCGATCCCTCGGTTAACCGTTGGAGCATCAAACGAAGTCCAAATGGTACGAAACTTGACAGGTGGTCTACCGGTAGTAAACCAAGGCCGCTTGGCAAGTCTCGGTCCAATCCGGAAATGTTTAATCCCCACATACGAAAGAAAGGTAGAAATGACCACCGGAGGAGAACGAAGCGCCGGAATGCAAAACGGATAACGGGGAAAATGCTCGAATGCATGAGATGAACATGTATTCAAATGCAATGCACATGATGACATGATATGAGATGCATGACAACGACAACAACACACGGAGACAAAGACCCGAACCCGAGAAAATAAAATAACTTAACGCCGGAAACGGCAAGAGTTGGATTACATATTGAGTGAATCATATCCGGGGTGTTACAACACTCCACCACTACGAAAGGATCTCGTCCCGAGATCTAGGACTGAAAGAACGCCGGGTACTCAGAACAGAGGTGATCCTCACGTTCCCAGGTAGCTTCACGGTCGGAATGGTGTGACCACTTGACTTTGAGGAATTTGATTGACTTGTTGCGAGTCTTGCGTTCAATCTCTTCAAGAATAGCAACGGGGTGCTCACGATAAGAGAGATCTTCTTGGAGCTCAATGTCCTCGAAGTTGACGGTGCGGTCAGGAGTCTTGAAGCACTTTCGGAGCTGAGAGACAAGGAACACGTCATGACCATTTGCAAAGTTTGAAGGAAGCTCGAGTTGATAGGCGAGATCGCCTCTCTTGCTGACGATCTTGAAAGGTCCCACGTATCTAGGGGAAAGCTTCCCTTTGATACCGAAGCAACGAGTACCTTTCATTGGAGAGACACGGAGGTAAACATGATCTCCGATCTCGAAATCCAAATCACGGTGCTTACTATCATAGTAGCTCTTCTGGCGGGATTGGGCTGCTTTGAGGTTATCTCGAATGACTTTACACATTTCCTCTGCCTTTGTGATTAAGTCATTACCCAAAAGCTGAAGTTCACCGGTTTCAGACCAGTTGAGAGGGGTACGGCACTTCCTGCCAAACAGAATTTCAAATGGGGCCTTGCCCGAACTTGCTTGAAAACTGTTGTTGTAGGAGAATTCAGCATAAGGAAGACAATCCTCCGACTTCATGCAAAAGGAGATCACACTCGACTTGACCGCTAGTTTGAGGATGGAAAGCTGTGCTGAAGCGGATGTTGGTGCCCATGGCCTTCTGAAAAGAATCCCAAAACTTGGAGGTAAAGATGCTGCCACGGTCTGAAGAGATCACCTGTGGAATACCGTGCAGTAAGACAATTCGAGAGGTATAGAGTTCCGCCAATTAGGCTGCAGTGATTGACTCTTTGATAGGCAGAAAGTGAGCCACTTTAGTGAGTTTGTCGATGACAATGAATATAGCATCATTGCCACGCTTGGACTTTGGAAACCCAGTCATGAAGTCCATCTCAATGTGGTCAAACTTCCATTCTGGAATGGCAAGAGGTTGGAGGAGACCCGCTGGCCTTTGGTGTTCTACCTTCACTCTTCTGCAGATATCACATTCATTCACGAATTGAGCAATCTCGCGCTTCATTCGAGTCCACCAGTAAGCCTGCTTGAGGTCCTGATACATCTTCGTGCTCCCAGGGTGGATGGAGAGGAGAGAATTGTGAGCCTCGTTCATGATCACTTTACGAAGGTCACCTTTGGGCACAACAATACGATCCTCGAAGAAGAGAGTATCCTTGTCATCAAGGCGGTAGCACTTGTACTTGGGTTGACTCTTGGCAATCCCAATCTTCACCTTCTTCACCATAGCATCAAGAAGCTGAGCTTGGCGAATCTAGTCTTCCAAGGTAGGAGATACTTGAAGGTTGGCGAGGAAACCTTGAGGAACAACTTGCAGATTATGTTTACGGAAAGCTTCACAAAGCTCGGGTTGATAAGGCTTGAGAATCAGACTGTTGCAATAAGCCTTCCTGCTCAATGCGTCAGCAATCACATTGGCCTTTCCTGGAGTATACTCGATACTCGGATTATACTCTTGAATCATTTTGACCCATCGAGTCTGCCTGAGGTTGAGATTAGGCTGAGTGAAGATGTACTTGAGACTCTTGTGGTCAGTGAAAATGTCCACTTTTCTTTCCAATAAGAGATGTCTCCAAGTCAAAAGAGCATGCACAACTGCCGCCAACTCGAGATCATGAGTGGGGTAGTTCTTCTCATTGGGCTTCAACTAGCGAGAGGTATAAGCCACAACTTTCTTCTCTTGCATCAACACTGCGCCAAGACCTTGGAGAGAGGCATCACAAAAGACCTCGTACGGCTTGGATTCATCAGGCGGAGTCAGAACTGGAGCAGTGATCAATTTCTCTTTCAAAGTGTTGAAAGCAATGTCACACTCCGGAGACCAAATGTACTTGACGTGCTTCTGGAGAAGATTTGAGAGAGGCTTCGCGATCTTAGAAAAGTTTTCAACGAATCTTCGGCAGTAGCTTGCGAGACTGAGGAAGCTACGGAGTTGCTTCACGTTCTGACGTGGTTCCCAATTCACAATTGCAGACACCTTCTCAGGATTGACCGCGATGCCCTTGGCAGAGATGATATGACCAAGATAAAGAACCTCATCAAGCCAAAATTCGCACTTGGAGAACTTGGCGTAGAACTGATGTTCCCTCAGCTTATCGAGTACCAAACGCAAGTGCTTGGCATGATCTTCCTTGTTCTTCGAGAAAACCAGAATGTCGTCGAGACAGACCAAAACGAAGTCATTGGTGTAGGCGTTGAAGATGAAATTCATCATGCGAGAGAACGTCGGAGGAGCGTTGACGAGACCAAAAGACATGACAGTGTATTCATATGAACCATAGCTTGTCCTGAAGGCCGTCTTGGGAATATCTTGCTCACGGATTAGAATATGATGATAACCCATACGGAGATCAAGCTTGGAGAAAACTTGGGCACCTTTGAGTTGTTCGAATAGCTCGTTGATGTTGGGAAGTGGGTATTTGTTCTTGATGGTCTTCTTGTTCAATGGACGGTAATCAACACAAAGTCGGTCCGTTCCATCCTTCTTCTTCACAAAAAGAACACCACAACCCCACGGAGAAGAACTAGGCCGGATGAGACCCATTCTTTCTGGAATATCGAGTTGCTTCTTCAGCTCCTTCAACTCTTCAGGTCCGAGCTTGTAAGGACGCTTGCACACTGGTTCCGTGCCGGGCTCAAGATCGATGACGAATTCAACTAGCCGGTGCGGAGGCATTCCTGGAAGCTCTTCTAGAAAGACGCCTTGATTTTCGCAAATGACTGGAATTTGCGAGATAGCATCCAGTTCACCCTTCTCATTGAGAGAAAATAGACGGATGGTATCATCACGAGCAGCAAAGACAATTACATCCTCAGATGAATGAGTCAATTGACTCTGCCTGGCTGCACAATCAAGATGCGCCTTTTGCTTAGAAAGCCAATCCACTCCGAGAATAAGATCAATATCCGAATTACCAAGAACCACCGGAGAAGAAAGAAACTTGTAGTCGCCCAACGTGATAGAGATATCGGGAGCAACCAAACTAGAAGTCAAAAGCTTGCCGGGAGAAACAACTTGCATGACTTTGGGCATGATCTTAGTATCAACATTGTGCTTCGATGCGAAAGGGCATGACAAGAAAGAATGCGATGCACCAGTATCAAAAAGTACTTTTGCAGGAACATCATTAACAGGAAGGTTACCCATGATGACATCTGATGAGTCCTCTGCCTGAGCTGCATTCATCAAGTTGACCTTGGCGTGCTTGGGGTTATGCTTGACCACACCTGTACTTGTCGATCTCACAGGAGGAGGAGGAGGAAGATGCCACTGATTGAAGCATTTGTTGGCATAGTGACCCTTCTGTTGGCACTTGTTGCACCTGACCTCTGAAAGCGGACGGTGGTACGGAGCACTCGATCTTGGAGCTTGAGACGAAGTCTTGTTCTGAAAGGTAGGGTTGGGTGGGTGGGAAGATCCATTGCCACCTTTGCTCTTCTGCTGATACAGCTGACGGAACGGAGGAGGAGGAAGCCAATACTTTTGCTGCTTGGCCACTTGAGTAGAGGAAGAAGGAGTAGCATGTCTGACTCGCTTCTTGGAAGCATCACACCTCAATTGAGCAGCCTCTTGCTTCAATGCCATGTTGTAGAACTCATCGTACCTCAAGGGCTCAAAGAGAACAAGAGCTAGCTGGATTTCTTCTCTGAGACCACCCCTGAACTGGTATATCATGCTCTTCTCATCAGGGACGTCCTGCTTAGCAAAGCGGGCGAGCTTCTGGAACAACTTGTTGTAGTCGTAGACAGACAAAGAGCCTTGCTTCAGGTTGCGGAATTCCTCACGCTTGCTTTCAACCACGCTCTCAGGGATATGGGAGCTCTGAAATCTTGACGGAATTCATCCCAGGTAATCACACGTCCTCCTCTGGAATCCTTGTACTGCTGGAACCATTCTGTAGCTTGGTCTTTGAGTTGGAAGGAAGCGAACTTGACAAAGTCCTCAGGCCTGATGTTACTGCACTCGAAATGCTTGCACAGATCCACGAGCCAATCGTCAGCATTAGTTGCCTCAACACAATTGCTGAAAGTCTTTGGCCCGTTAGCAAGGAACTAGTTGAGTGTAGCAAAGTGATTCTGATTGTTGCCTTGGTTGCCTTGGTTCTCTTGATTGCGCTCTTGAAGAATTTGCATGATCAACTGTGTGTTTGCATTGGTTGCGGCCATCACAGCTTTCCATGCCTCCGGAGGAGGAGGAGGTGGTGGCGGATCTTGATTCTGATTTTGATTGGTGCTCTTAGCGGGAGCCATCCTGAAGAGGGTGACAACCGTTAGCGCATTGTCAGATAAATATTGAAGCTGAATCCAACGGAATGAAAAATTGCAACATATAGTCTTCACATCCAAACAAAATGAACGAATGCATTCCTCTTGAAATGGTCACATATCCATAAATTGAGAAGCCACTTAGAATTTAGGTAGAGAAATAAATCAACAAGGTACGGATCAAGAACGAATACTCGGTAAGAAACCCCAATCTCAAACCAAATATCCGTGGAAGAAGGACTAGAGCTACAAGAATTCCCACCTATGAAACTCCCGAACCTTTCCGGTTATGCAATCAGGTGTTGGGGATACAGGGTAAGCACAATATCTCACCCAAATCTAGCAAATCCTACATCCAGCTGTATCCATCCTTCAACACATAACTGAGAAAAACTTAGGAAACCATCTACCTCAACCTTCGAAAAGCATCCGTTATACAAGTTATGGCGATACTCCCGAACTCCCGCCCCAGTACTGGGTGGCATCGAGGTTATCTCACCAACGAACTGCATAAAAGAGATTTTCGATGTCGGCGTACTAAACTCAGGTATTCCAGAACTGCAACGATAAAATTGTGACGACAACACCTCGGAGCTCATCTCCCCGGGACACTGCCACAGCCCCTAAAGACAGGAGGCACCAAGAACAATGTTCTCGTCACAAAACCATCGAAACGATTCCAAGATACCCGCGTGATCCTAAATTTTTTTAGTGAAATTTGAGAAGAGAAGAGTCAAAACTCTACGTCAGGATGCCTTACCAGAGCGATGAGGAGACTGGGTGGTAAAAAGAATTCCTAAACTCTCCGATATATAATTTCTAAATGACTCAAAACATTTTTCTAGACTCAACAACGGCTGCTAAGAACGATCAAGCAATGGGGCTCCTAAGGTCGGGAAGGCTCTGATTACCAACTTGTAACACCCTCGATGCGACTATAGCTCCCACGTGTCGAGGCACGACTTAGAGGCATAATCGCATTGAAGGCAATGCCGCAAGTTAGGCAATCTTCACAACATCCCATGTAATACAAATAATAAAAGGGGGATACATATTTGGCTTACACTCGCCACGTCAATCAAAGTACATAAATAGCATTACAACATTCAAACACTCATGGCCCGACTACGGCACCAAAATAAAAGATAACCCAACATGCGACACGGTCCCGATCACCCCAACTGGGCGCCACTACTGATCATCAGGGAAAGACATGTAGTATCGTTGAGAGTCCTCGTCGAACTCCCACTTGAGCTCAAGCGCGTCACCTGGAGCAGAATCATCAGGCCCTGCATCTGGTTTGGAAGTAATCTGTGAGCCACAGGGACTCAGCAATCTCGCACCCTCGCGATCAAGACTATTTAAGCTTAATAGGTAAGGCAAGGCAATTATGTGGAGCTGCGGCAAGCGACTAGCATATATGGTGGCTATCCTGTTCGCAAAAGAGAGCAAGAAGAGAGGGCAAAGCGCGATCGAGAAACTAGAGAACAACCTGCGCAAGCATTACTCCAACACCGTGTTGACTTCCCGGACTCCGCCGAGAAGAGACCATCACGGTAACTCACACTGTTGATTCATTTTAATTAAGTTAAGGTTCAAGTTATCTACAACCGGACATTAACAAATTCCCATCTGCCCATAACCGCGGGCACGGCTTTCGAAAGTTCAAATCCCTGCAGGGGAGTCCCAACTTAGCCCATGACAAGCTCTCACGGTCAACGAAGGAATAGACCTCCTCCCGAGACGTTCTGATCAGACTCGGTATCTCGGTTCTTCAAGACACTTCGACAGGTTAAAACAAATCCAGCAACACCGCCCGAATGTGCCAACAAATCCCGATAGGAGCTGCACATATCTCGTTCTCAGGGCACACTCAGATGAGCGCTCCATACAACTAAAACCAAACCTCGAGTTTCCCCGAGGGGGCGCTGCACATGACTCTAGTTTGGACCAACACTCAGAGGAGCACTGGCCGAGGGGGGCTTAAAATAAGATGACCCTCGGGCTCCGGAAACCCAAGGGAAAAGAGGCTAGGTGGAAAATGGTAAAACCAAGGTTGGGCATTGTTGGAAAAGCTTTAATCAAGGCGAACTATCAAGGGGTTCCCATTATAACCCAACCGCATAAGGAACGCAAAATCCGGGAACATAACACCGATATGACGGAAACTAGGGCGGCAAGAGTGGAACAAAACACTAGGCGAGAGGCCGAGCCTTCCACCCTTTACCAAGTGTATAGATGGATTAAGATAACATGGCAATATAATGATATCCCAACAAGTAAATAGTGTTCCAACAAGGAACGGTCTCCAATCTTCACCTGCAACTAGCAACGCTATAAGAGTGGCTGAGCAAAGCGGTAACATAGCCAATCAACGGTTTGCTAGGACATGGTGGGTTAGAGGTTTGACATGGAAATTTGGGAGGCATGATAAGAAAGTGTTAGGCACCGTAGCATAGGCATACCAAAAGAGCGAGCATCTAGCATAGCAAAGATAGTAGTGATTTCGAGGGTATGATCATCTTGCCTGCAAAGTTGTCAGAGTTGACTGGATCCTCGAAAGAAAACTCAATGGGCTCCTCATTAGCGAACTTGTCTCCCGGCTCTACCCAAACAAGAGAAACAAGCAACAAGGACACAATCAACCACGTGCAAACTCAAACGATATGATGCAAGGATGGTATGCTATGCGGGATGCAATATGTGATGCATATGCAAGATTTGACAAGGAATGCATGAACCTGGCCTCAACATGGAAATCCAAGTGTGCCACTGGAAAGATGAGATGAAATCGCTTGAAAACAATATAAAGAACGCCGGAATCAGAGTTACGGTTTGGAAATGGCAAGCAATTCAAATATGACCACGTTCTGCGATTTACAGCAAGTAGTCATCTAAATACAACAAGATGAACATGCTACAGCAGTCAAACATGGCATCAAAATACATGGCAGGTATCCAATCATGATGCTTAACAAAAGACTAGCACTGAGCTACGGCCAATTCATCCATTAACAGGTTCAAACAAGAATGGCAAAAATGCATTTGGTAAACAGATCTCACACTTAGTGAAATTAACACTTGTTTGGAATTTCAGATCAGATAGCACTCTTTGGAGCATGAAAACAATATGCTACAGGACCTGAACATTGCAAAGTAAAGCATGGCATGGAGCTACTCAAAGAGTCCCTTAGTGACCTTGAGTCAAAAGGGATCAGAAAATACAATTGCAAGCATGTGAACATGGCAAAAACATAATCAGATCACAGACTTAGTGAAAACTGGAGCATGCTGAAACAGATATCAAGTAGACATGTTTACGAGCTCGATGCACTCACTACAGGAGCAAGTCATGACAATATAAGCATACACCCATCAAGAATACACAAAAATGCAAGCTAGACATGGCAAGAACAATAAAATAGCATGCACGGATCAACTACAGCATCCTCGCCAAAATCGCTAACACGTAGACAATCTGCCCAGATTCACGAAATGATAAAAGTAGAGCTCGATTGACTCAATCTAGGGTGCTCCATAATTGCAAACAAAGACATGGATGGATAGAGCATTACAAGATTAACAAAACATCCTTACTGATCATCCTCAAAAGAGGCATGGGTCACTAGGAAACAACATGAACATATGGCATATTGGGATAAACAGCTCAAGGACTTAGTGGAAATGCTAAGTCCCTGAAATCAGCATTAACGAATGCACCACTTTGCAAGCTTGTGCTAGTCACCACACACATCACAAAAATACATGGGTTGCACCTCTGGATAGATGGCAAAACATATAACAAAACTCATGAAGAGCTCAGGGGCATATCATGCACACAATAATCATGGCAAAATGACAAATATGTAATTAGAGAAGCAGATCTGACAATTATCTCAAATAGCATTCTTCTAACAGAATTTCGGCGACCAAGATGAACTCAAAAGAAAATGATTCAATGAGATGAAATGATGTGCTCTCTGAGACAAACATTTTGATATGCTATATGCCCAAACCGGAGCTACGGATGAGGAGTTACGACATGATGAACATGAGCAAATAATTAGGGTTTCGGGCAGAAAAGTCAACCGAGGCGGGATCTTAGATCCAGATCCGGGGCACGTTTCCCGAGGTTCGCCGAGATCTCGCCAGAACAGTGGATGCGGTGGCCGGACTTGCCGGATCTCGTCGGGAAGAAGAGGCCGGGGCGGCTCGTCGGAGCTCGCCGGGGCGGCGTTGGGCGGCGGGGAGGCGCGCGCCGGCGCGGATCCCCGGAGGAGGCGAGGGCGGCGCCCTGGCGCGGCGGCGGGCGAACGCTGGCGGGCGAGGGAGCCGGGCGGCGGGCGAAGTGGATAGGGCGGCGGGCGAAGGGTGGCGCCTCCCGATGGGCTTGGAGGGCCCGGTGCGGGCCTGCCCAGGCCGGCGGCGGGAGGAAGGAGGCGGCGACAGGTTGCGTGAGCTGAGTGGTGGCGGCGGTGTGTCCGGCGCGGCGGAGACGATTTTTAGGGTTTCGGGGGAGAAGGAGATCCGAATTTTCAAGGAGGGGTCTTTATATAGAGGTAGAGGGAGCTAGGAGCGTCCAAATGAGGTGCGGTTTTCGGCCACGCGATCGTGATCGAACGCTCTAGATGATGGAGAGGGTTTTGGTGGGTTTTGGGCCAACTTGGAGGGGTGTTGGGCTGCAACACACACGAGGCCTTCTCGGTCCCTCGGTTAACCGTTGGAGCATCAAACGAAGCCCAAATGGTACGAAACTTGACAGGCGGTCTACCGGTAGTAAACCAAGGCCGTTTGCAAGTCTCGGTCCAATCCGGAAATGTTTAATCCCCACATACGAAAGAAAGGTAGAAATGACCACCGGAGGAGAACGAAGCGCCGGAATGCATAACGGACAACGGGGAAAATGCTTGAATGCATGAGATGAACATGTATTCAAATGCAATGCACATGATGAAATGATATGAGATGCATGACAACGACAACAACACACGGAGACAAAGACCCGAACTCAAGAAAATAAAATAACTTAACGCCGGAAACGGCAAGAGTTGGATTACATATTGAGTGAATCATATCCGGGGTGTTACAACAAGGTCGAGCTTGGAGAGGAGAAAGCTTAAGTAGTGTGGCTCGGGCATTCCATCAAACACCTTGTGTGCATAGGAGGTGAGCTAGAGCACCACCAAGCCCTCTCCCCCTCGGCCAGAGAAAAACAGAGCACTGGGGTGCTCTGCTCGCGGGCGAGGGGTATATATAGGCACCTTATGGGTCCCGGTTGGTGGCACGAACCGGGACTAAAGGGGAGCATTTGGTCCCGGTTCAAGCCACCAACCGGGACCAATGGTGGTGGGCCAGGAGCGAGGCCCATTGGTCCCGGTTCATCCCACCAACCGGGACCAAAAGGTCCAGATGAACCGGGACCAATGGCCCACGTGGCCCGGCCGGCCCCTTGGGCTCACGAACCGGGACCAATGCCCACATTGGTCCCGGTTCTGGACTGAACCGGGACTAATGGGCTGACCCGGCCAGGACCAAAGCCCTGTTTTCTACTAGTGGATAACTTTGGGGCTTTCCTTTTTTTAAAGAAAATTTGTTTGGTATAAATGCTACTAATTTTTATAAAAAATACTAATTTATAAACATTGTGCATCAATAGATCCAAAGGCCAAAGATTATCCTCCTTTTTGTAAAATGTGTGATGCAAGGATATTACAATCTAACAATTATGGCTGTACTTTTAGCGCATTCCATTTAACAAGGATCTTATTAGTTACAAAAATAATAAATTTCACCGTTTTTACACATTTGATATATACGATCGGAAATTTCGGTTGCTAGTTCTAATGAATCCCTCGGGTAGTGGCGGATCCAATGGGGGTTCCGTGGGTGCCCTGGCATCCCCTTCAAAAATGCAAATATTTTTTTATCTAGTACTCTTAGTCTAATCCTATTTGTATTATAAGGGTAGAATGATAAACTGACATTTTTTATGGTTATGCCTGACATTTTTGTTGTGAATGAGAGGATTGGCACCCCCCATGGTAAATATCTAGGTCCGCGGGTATGTATTTGCACCTGAAAGAAAAAAATTGGCCGTAACGAAACGCGGGAAGGTAATTAACTACATCGGTTTCACCACAAAGGGATTGTATTCAATTGTTTCTCATGTTCCATTTGCTGATGACATATAAGTTAAGTTGATTGTACGAGGTGAGAACACATGTTCGATGGTCCATGGAGCTGGGAACACCAGTTTTCACTTTTATACATAAAAATACAATGTCACCTATTTGTGTGCAGCGAGTGCAACGCCCAGCAGGACCAAGAGTGTGTGGCAAGGACGGACGCAACACAAGGGAACAATCTGCCTAACTGAGTTAGAGTGAGTTGGTTAGATGCTAGTACATCTTTCAAGTGACCGAAAGTTCTTGCACTGGATTACCAAAAATATTCTTGCCTGACTCCTCATTTCAACTTTAGGGCACGCATGACTCTACCATTGTTATCGGAATCAAATTATCTCGAGTATAATTTTGTTGCTGCCATTAATAGGTAGGTACATAAGGCTAAGATCAAACAACAATGACATATTTTCGAAGCATGACAGCAGGACCGCTAACCAACAGAATGTTAGAAACACGAGATTCCAATCAGTGGCAGAGCCTGTAGACCTAGTCATTTAATTGCAGAAACGGTTTGCCGAGTGCCATCCTACTGTCTCGCGCTCACAACTGTATCAATCGGCTAGATTAAATGAGGCGGGAGGTGGATCTCAACATCGGCAAGAAAGAGCAATGACGCCTCATGGTGGTAGCACTCCAACCTCCAGAAACTAATTCTGGGTTAGCTTTCCACTAGTCATCAACCCGTGCACCTGCACGAGCTAGTATATATTCATTTTCTGTCAATATTTTTATGAATTAGAAATGTTGGTCAACAGTGTGCACATGTTTTCATGGATCATTATTAAGCATGCACGTAGAAATTTCTCTTGGTTATCCGCAGGGATCAAATAATTTTTATTGTATTGTCTAATTTGTGATTTAGCTATGTCGCTTGGCACACATATTTTTGTGGGGTGATGTCAAGAAACCTCAGATTGAGCATTATTTTTGTGGGGTGATGATACGAAAATAAGGATACAAACTTCAGTTAGATGCATTATATTAGTAGACAACATCGGCGCAACTGGAAAATTAGGTCAATGTTCTATTTTGATGTCAAGAAAAAATGGTCGTAGGCTCCAAAAACGAATGTCATGTTGTAGCATATGTTCGGACAAACCCCGAACCAGCTCGCCTCTTTCTCTCTCTCTCTCTCTCTCTCAATTGCTCAAAAGGTGGAAGAAGGAGTACACTGGATTTTTTTTCGGCGGACAAACGCCATGGACGCACATATGGCCTCTTCTAATTTCAGCGACTCGAACTGCTGGCTCAGCTCGTACCGGCGCCACCGAACAGTACATAGGGACGATAATTTATACCAGGCTAAACAACGACGCACGTACGCACGAACGCACGACGCAACCTAACCACGCTTCCGCTGCACGACACGGGCCTGGCCAAAAATCCCTACATGCATGCAGCTCCACTCTAACTAACTAACGGCCACCTAACTAGCTAGCTAATACTGCATGCACTCAACTAACTACGGCCGTGAGCACGCACACATACTTTTTTTTTGAAGGGTAAACGCTCCACTTTATTCAAATATTAAGGTTCGGGATTTCATCCGCAATTACATCTAGAATAGAGTCTAGAGGAATCGTAAACCACACATTACATATTTCATCCCCTACCCCCACACATGCTAGCTTATGTGCAGCATTATTCACCGAGCGTTGCACCCATGTTACCTTTGCATTTTCAAAAGACCTGACCATTTCCTTCACCTCCCCAATCCAAGGCCCAACCGCGCTCAGGTTTCTGGTTGGTTGATTGATCATCTTCACCACCGCCTGACAGTCCAACCCAAGGTGTAACTTACTGACATTACAATCTCTAGCTACTTGCAACGCTCTCTTACATGGAAGGATTTCAACAGCTTCCGGATCAGCAACATGAGGGAAATAATGGCAGGCTCCGGCTATGAACGCCCCATTCTGATCCTGTAAAATAACTCCCCCCTCCCTTTTCCCCAAACTTTGACACGGCTCCATCCGCATTGATCTTCACCCAGCCCGCCTCCGGAGGTTCCCACCTTTGATGAACGATCGTTTTTGGGGGTCAAGGTGCTGCAGCATGTACTTCCCTCCATTCCTTCACATGCATCATCACAGTCCTCATTATTTCATGTGGGGCCGCAATCCATTTCCCATCTCTAGCCTCATTCCTTGCCAACCACAGCCCATACTGCTTGGATAAACAGCTCCCTCTCCTCTTCTGCAGCACCTGCGAACCATCCTAACAGCCAGTTCGACAGCTCACTCTGGGATCTAGTTATCTCTGGTTGGTTAGCCACCATAGCTCCTGTTTCCGAGCGCAACAGCTGCCAAAAAAAGTGCTGAGTGTGGGCACGTCCAGAATCGATGCAATATCGTCTCCTCCCGCCCGCACGCCACACAAAACACCCCTGGGTTAATTCTTCATTGATGGAGTTCCGAGCCAACAGCCAGTCCATTCCTCACCATTCTCCACACATGCACTTTAGCTTTACCCGGTGCCGAGGTGTCCCACAGCGCCATGAAACCTTTGTGTTTATTGGTAGACGCCGAGGGTTCCGGCCATCCGAACCTCGTCTTATTCATGGACATTCTCAAGTGATAAGCTGACCTCACCGTAAACACATGATAACCCACAAATATAGGGAATCAATTAATGTAGCCTCTTTCGATAAGTAAGAGTGTCAAACCCAACGAGGAGCTAAAGGTAGAACAAATATTCCCTCAAGTTCTATCGACCACCGATACAACTCTATGCACGCTTAACGTTCGCTTTACCTAGAACAAGTATGAAACTAGAAGTACTTTGTAGGTGTTGTTGGAGAGGTTTGCATGATAATAAAGAGCGCGTAAATAAAAAGTAGGGCTGTTTAGATGAGGACACAACTAAGTTAGTTTTAGTAGAGAGCTTGTTGTCACACAAGAAAGTTATTTGTCTCTAGGCAATCGATAACTAGACCGGTAATCATTATTGCAATTTTATTTGAGGGAGAGGCATAAGCTAACACACTTTCTCTTCTTGGATCATATGCACTTATGATTGGAACTCTAGCAAGCATCCACAACTACTAAAGATCATTAAGGTAAAACCCAACCATAGCATTAAAGTATCAAGTCGTCTTTATTCCCATACACAAAAAATCTACTTACTCGGGTCTGTGCTTCTATCACTCACGCCACCCATCATAAGCAAATCATGAACATATTGCAATCCCTACAGCGGGGATCCCTCACGCTTGCGCGACACGGAGAGCACCATGGACAGCACCAATAATAAAACATACAACTCAAACCAATCACGATCACCAATTAACCCATAGGACAAAACGGATCTACTCAAACATCATAGGATAGCCATACATCGTTGGGAAATAATATATAGCGTTGAGCACCATGTTTAGGTAGAGATTACAGCAGTAAAAGAGGGGTTACACCGCTGCATAGAGGGGGAAGAGTTGGTGATGACGGCGGTGAAGTTGTTGGTGTAGACCGTTGTCGCGATGATGGCCCCGATGGCGTACTGGCGCCACCGGGAGAGAGGGGGAGAGAGCCCCCTTCTTCCTCCTCTTTCTTGACCTTCTCCCTAGATGGGAGAAGGGTTTCCCCTCTGGTCCTTGGTCTCCATGGCATGGGAGGGGCGAGAGCCCCTCCGAGATTGGATCTGTCTCTCTGTCTCTCTCTATTTCTGCGCTCCCAGATCTGGCCTTTCACTGTTTCTTATATTCCCGGAGATCCGTAACTCTGATTGGATTGAAATTTGAACACGATTTTTATCCGGATATTAGCTTTCTTGCGGCGAAAGAAGGGCAACAACCGCCTTACGGGGTGTCCACGAGGGTCAGGGGCGCGCCCCCTGCCTCGTGGGCCCCTCGAGCATCGTCTCGTGTTGATGTCACTTCCCAAAATTCACATATATTCCAAAAAATTCTCCGTCAGTTTTTATCCCATTGGGACTCCGTTTGATATGGATTTTCTGCGAAAAAAATGCAACACACAGGAAGTGGCACTCGGCAGTGGATCAATATGTTAGTCCCAAAAATAGTATAAAAAGTTGCCAAAAGTATATGAAAGTTGTATAATATTGGCATGGAACAATAAAAAAATTGTAGATACGACGGAGACGTATCAGTATCCCCAAGCTTAATTCATGCTCGTCCTCGAGTAGGTAAATGATAAAAAAGATAATTTTTGATGTGGAATGCTACCTAGCAAAATCTTGATCATGTAATCTAATCATGGCATGAATATTAAGACACGAGTGATTCAAAGAAATAGTCTGTCATTTGACATCAAGACAATAATACTTCAAGCATACTAATAAAGCAATCATGTCTTTTCAAAATAACAAGGCCAAAGAAAGTTATCCCTACAAAATCATATGGTATGGCTATGCTCCATCTTCACCACACAAAATATTCAAATCATGCACAACCCCGATGACAAGCCAAGCAATTGTTTCATACTTTTGACATTCTCAAACCTTTTCAACTTTCACGCAATACATGAGCGTGAGCCATGGACATAGCACTATAGGTGGAATAGAATATGATGATGGAGGTTGTGTGCAAAAGATTAAAAGGAGAAAGTCTCACATCGACGCGGCTAATCAACAGGCTATGACGATGCCCATCAATTGATGTCAATGTGAGGAGTAGGGATTGCCATGCAACGGATGCACTACGAGCTATAAGTGTATGAAAGCTCAAACTGGAAACTAAGTGGGTGTGCATCCAACTTGCTTGATCATGAAGACCTCGGGCATTTGAGGAAGCCCATCATCGGAATATACAAGCCAAGTTCTAAAATGAAAATTCCCACTAGTATATGAAAGTGATAACTCAAGAGACTCTCTATATGAAGAACATGGTGCTACTCTGAAGCACAAGTGTGGTAAAAGGATAGTAACATTGTCCCTTCTCTCTTTTCTCTCATTATTTTATTTTTCTCATATTTTCTTTTTTCTCTTTTTTGTAGGCTTCTTTGGCCTCTCTCTCTCTTTTTGGGGGGCTTCTTTGGCCACTTTTATTTTGATAACCTCACATGGGACAATGTTCTAATAATGATGATCATCACACTTTTATTTACTTACAACTCAATATTACAACTCGATACTAGAACAAAATATGACTCTATATGAATGCCTCCGGTGGTGTACCGGGATGTGCAATGATCTAGCGTAGCAATGACATCAAAAAGCGGACATGCCATGAAAACATCATGCTAGCTACCTTACGATCATGCAAAGCAGTATGACAATAAATTCTCAAGTCATGTATATGATGATGATGGAAGTTGCATGGCAATATATCTCAGAATGGCTATGGAAATGCCATAATAGGTAGGTATGGTGGCTATTTTGAGGAAGATATAAGGAGGCTTATGTGTGATAGAGCGTATCGTATCATGGGGTTTGGATGCACCGGCGAAGTTTGCACCAACTCTCGAGGTGAGAAAGGGAAATGCACGGTACAGAAGAGGCTAGCAATGATGGAAGGGTGAGAGTGCGTATAATCCATGGACTCAACATTAGTCATAAAGAACTCACATACTTATTGCAAAAATCTATTAGTCATCGAAACAAAGTACTACGCGTATGCTCCTAGGGGATAGATTGGTAGGAAAAGACCATCGCTCGTCCCTGACCGCCACTCATAAGGAAGACAATCAATAAATACCTCATGCTCCGACTTCATCACATAACGGTTCACCATACGTGCATGCTACGGGAATCAAAAACTTCAACACAAGTATTTCTACAATCCACCACTACCCACTAGCATGACTCTAATATCACCATCTTTATATCGCAAAACTATTGCAAGGAATCCAACATATCATATTCAGTGATCTACAAGTTTTATGTAGGATTTTATGACTAACCATGTGAATGACCAGTTCCTTTGATCTCTCTAAATAGATATAAGTGAAGCAAGAGAGTTTAATCCTTTCTATAAAAGATATGCCCATGCTCTAACAAATATAAGTGAAGCAAAAGAGCATTCTACAAATGGCGGTTTTCTATGTGAAGAGAAACAGGCAATCCAAACTTCAAAAGATATAAGTGAAGCACATGAAGCATTCTATAAAGCCATACTCAAAAGATATAAGTGAAGTGCAATGATCATTCTATAAATCAACCAAGGACTATCTCATACCAGCATGGTGCATCAAAGAAAAGTGAAAACTAAATGCAAAAGATGCCCCAAGATTTACGCATATCATGTGACGAATAAAAATATAGCTCCAAGTAAAATTACCGATGATTGTTAGAATAAAGAGGGGATGCCTTCCGGGGCATCCCCAAACTTGGTTGCTTCGGAGTTCTTGAATATTTCTTTGGGGTGCCTCGGGCATCCCCAAGCTTATGCTCTTTCCACTCCTTATTCCTTCATCCATCGTGATCTCTCCCAAAACTTGAAAACTTCAATCACACAAAACTTAACAGAAAGTTCGGTAATATCCGTTAGTATAATAAAGCAAATCACTACTTTAAGTACTGTTGCAAACCAATTGATATTTTGTTTTTGCATTGTAGCTACTGTAATATAACTTTTCCATGGCTTAATCCACTAATAGAAATTGATAGTTTCATCAAAAGAAGCAAACTATGCATCAAAAACAGAATCTGTCTTAAACAGGACAGTTTGTAGTAATCAGAACATTCACCATACTTCAGGGACTCCAAAAATTCTGAAAAAATAGGACAAATAAACAATTTGTATAGAAAGACAGTGCAAAAAGTTTCAGAATTGTTTGACGTTCCAGTAAAAATGTAAAATTGCGCACTATAGCCAAAGTTTATGTTCTGCACCGCACAAACCAACAAGCAATGTAAACATCTTAAAGGCAAATCTTGGCACATTATTTTTATAATACAATGGAATTGTACAAGGGTATGATTATTTTTGTTGAAAAGTTTTTGTAATCAAGATTTCCAAAGTTTCTGTGAGCATGAACAAAGTTCAAGGAGCTCCCCCACTTCAACAATGCTTGTCTCTCTCACTTTCACTTTCCTTTTTGAAAAGTTTTGGGTTCCCCACTTTATTTTTTTTGTTTTTCCACTATATAAAAGCACTCAACAGAAATAAATGACTCTCTAAAACTTCCCGGTTGTCTCCTTGGCAGCGCTTTCTTTAAAGCCATTAAGCTAGGCATAAGGTGCTCAAGTAATGAATCCACCTGGATCCCAAGGTATATCAAAGCCAATTTTAATTAACAATGATTTGTGATTTAGCAGTGAGCACAAAGCAACACATATCATGTAATGACGAACTCTAACTCTCTTCCTATGCATCGGCATGTCATAAAAGAACAATTCATGCACACATAGTAAAGGCCAATGCATATTATAAATAGTTTCTTGCAATTTTATCATATTGAAAACATGGAGAGGCGCAGATGTAGTTCCTCATAATAATTGCAAGCAGGAGCAGCAAGCACATGCATATTATATCCATCAAAATCATGATGTGTAGTAGTGAAACGCAACCCATCAATATAATCCTTAATAAGGGCAAACTTCTCCGATATAGTGTAGTCGGGAGAATTCAAATAGATAATAGGACTATCATGCATGGGTGCAATAGCAACAATTTCATGTTTAACATAAGAAACTATAGCCAGTTCATCTCCATAAGCATAATTCATATTGGCATCTTGGCCACAAGCATAACAAGCATCATCAAAAAGGGGTATTTCAAAAGAATCAACGGGATCATAACAATCATCATAGCAATCATCCTTCGGTAAGCACGAAGGGAAATTAAACAATGTATGAGTTGAAGAGTTACTCTCATTAGAAGGTGGACACGGGTAGCTAATTCACTCTTCCTCCTTTTGTTCTTCGCTCTCCTCATCATCTTTTTATCCAATGAGCTCATAGTCTCATCAATTTCTTCTTCCATAGACTCATGCAAAATATTAGTATCCTCTCGGACAGTGGGGACTTTCTCAATAAATTCATCAATATCATAATTGTATTTATAATTCTCATAGCAATATTTAAGGATAGCTAATTTTTCAGGTCTATAAACTGAATCATCAAAATCTTCAAACTCTTTAAACAAAGATTCAATTTCATAAGCACCCATAAAAGCAACGAATTCTTCTATTTGTTCCACGTCATAATAATCATATATACCATTAGCATAAGAAGCCAAGGTTTCATCCTCATTAAATTCAAATGAAAAGGGAAGGTGTGGATCCTTCATCCTAGAGCAACAAGTATAATCATATCTCAAGCATAGTTGCCGAGCATACCAATGCAACATATAAATTTGATCCCATAATAGTTTACCTTTTTGAGTCAAGCGATAATCCCTAAAGTATTCACATTGATCCAATGTTACTCTCATTATAAAGTCGAATGGGGTTTTCTCAGGATTATCAAAGTAGTACATAATATCTTTCACATAATGAGCATTGAGGGTTCTAGGAGGTTCGCCATCTCCATGAGTAGCAAGTAAACCTACTTTTTTTGGTATTTCGTGTTCCATATCCATAACTAATGATAGAGAACAACTTAGACCAACAAATAAAAATTACTTAGTGATAAAGCAAATAAGCACACACGAGAATATTCACCTCATGTTATAACTCCTCGGCAAAAGTGCCAGAAAAAGGTCTTGATAACCCACAAGTATAGGGGATCAATTGTAGACTCTTTTGATAAGTAAGAGTGTCGAACCCAATGAGGACCTAAAGGTAGAACGAATACTCCCTCAAGTTCTATCGACCACCGATACAACTCTACACACGCTTAACGTTCGCTTTACCTAGAACAAGTATGAAAGTAGAAGTACTTTGTAGGTGTTGTTGGATAGGTTTGCAAGATAATAAAGAGCGCGTAAATAAAAAGTAGTGTCACAGCCCTACCTTAGTCTTGCCTATCCTTGCATAACCTCCATGCATCATGTTTACCTTTCCTTAGAAAGTTGAAATGGGGATGGCAGAAACCCCAACACCACTTAATCCAACTAGGGTTACTAAAATATTTTTTCCAATGATCCTGAAATGCCCTTCAAAAATGTTCATCATCTTTGTCTTGGTCTAAAACCTTTGACAAAAATGGTTCACATTTTTCTAGGACAGCATTGGGTCACTGAATTAAATCATATGCTATTTGAATTTGGGCACTTAAATACTATAAAATATTTAAAATGCCCAAATAATCCCAAACCAAAATGTTCCATGTTTGATATTTTCTAAACGTTGGGCATGCACAGTTTGGTGATTTTTGAAAGTGCCTAGATATTTTTAGTAATGCCACAAACTTACAGAACAAAAGAAAAATAGAAATGAAAGAGAGAGAGAGAGAAGGACCTACCTGGGCCACTTGCCTGGCCGGCCCAGCTCGCTGCCCAGCCCACCTGGCAGCCCAGCCACCTGGGCGGCCCACCGAGGGCAGGGGCGTCTTCCTCCTCCTGCCAGAAGGTAGAGGAGAAGACAGCCATGGCGCCATGGCGTGCCACGTCGGCAGCTGCCTGTCTGGCTGCCCCCTCATCGCCCTGGCCTTCCTCCGCAATGCCACCCGCCCCCTGCACCCTCTCTCGACCTCTCCCATCGTCTCTCCCCTCCTCTGTCTCTCTCGCACACGACCACCCGAGCGCCACCGTCGCCGGCGCTCACCGTAGCCATGGCCACTGGCCCTCCCTAGTCCACCCAGCGTTTCCAGAGGCTCCGCCTCGACCCCCTCTCTCTTCCACCCCGAGCCACGCCACCGCGGGAGCCCCACATCGCCACCACGAGTCGTCTTCCCCGAGCACGGCCGCCGGACTCCCTCGACGGATTCGTCGCCTCCCGGTCGCCCACGAGCCTACTGAGCCCGTCGTCGGCCTCACTGTGAGCTCCCGATCCTTTCCCCCTTAACCATGCTGTCGTTTTCGCCCTGTAGCTGCTGCCCCGCGAGCACCCGAAGCTCACCGCCGCTGTGCCTCGCCGCCGTCGTGACTAGAGCCACGGTAGCTCGAAGCCGAGCACACCGCCGTGCTCAGCACGCTTCCAGGAGCCGGGCGCGCCCACCCATTCGACCTACCGTGCCCCCTAGCACCAACCCGCACCAACCCCGAACTCCGGTGCCGCCGCGAGCTCTGCTCCGGCGAGCTTCGGCCACCCTGCGCCCTGCTACTGCCTCTGCTCAATGCGGCCGAGCGAGGGCTTCCTCCTGGTGTCCCCAGTGCGCCAAACGGTGACCCGCACGAGAAACCCGAGCAACTCCGGCGAAATCCCGCCGCGTATTTTGTCTCCGCCGGCCAAGCTCCGGCGAGCTGACGTGGCGCTGGCTTAATTAGTGCTAATGACCCTGCTAAAACTCCCAAGAGCCACTGCCATGTGAGCCCAGTGCCTGTTTAGTATAACTTAATGTTCTGTTTAGATTAGTTATTAACCCAGCTGGTCCTACACGTCAGTTTGACTGTGCTAATGTGGGAGTTGACCTGGCCCACATGTCCGTGACACTAATGGCACTGGGCCACTAACCAGTGGGTCCCATGTGTCAGGTTTGACCTGGACCGGGTCAGTTGACCTGCTGACGTCACGGTGACGTAGTGCTGACGCCATAACTCATTTTCTGGATTAAAAATAATTCCGAAAATTCCAGAAATTAGTATAACCTTCTAAAATTCATAGAAATTTAACCGTAACTCCAAATGAAATAAATTATATATGAAAAATGATCAGAAAAATCTAATCTATCCATCTGTACCATTTTCATGCATGATAAAGCAACTTAAACCTGCTGTTTATATCAAAACATTATAAGGCACTATTTAAATTCATAATTTGAGTTTGGGATTGAACCTTTGGTTCAAAATGACCCAGACCCATCTGGTTGTAGGTGCATTAGCCCAACACACTCATTTTACCATGTCATGATCATGCATCATATTGTGCATTGCATTGATTGTGTTTCTTTCTCTGTTGCCGGTATTTGTCCCCTCTTAGTAGACGTTGCTTCGACGATGAGTTCGATGACACCGGTGAAGAGCTATGATATCTTCAGAAGTGCCAGGCAAGCACAACCCTCTTGTTCATTCCGATACAAGCCCACTCTCTCGCTCCTGCTCTCTTTTACTGCATTAGGACAACAACGATTCATCTGTTACTTGTTGCGGTTGTTGAACCCCTTATCCTCTGCATGACCTGTCATTGCCACAGTAAATAGATGAAACCCACTAGCATGAGTAGGAGTTGTATGAGCCCTGATGTGCCTACTCATTCATGCTTGTTTGTCATGCCTGCTACTGCTTAGAGTTGAGTCAGGTCTGATTCATCGAGGATGGATCGGAGGTGTGTAAACATGTCCTACTGTTGAGAGCTAAGTGTGTGAACATGATTTGGTAAAGGTAGCGGTGAGAGGCCATGTAGGAGTACATGGTGGGTTGTCTCATTGAAGCCGTCCTTAGAAACTGAGTTATGTGTTTGTGATCCATGAAACAGTTACTACCATGCATTGGGCCCGAAACCAATGGACCCTCTCGGCTTCTTGATCATCCTTGTCCTCTGTCCAGGAGTTGCAAATAGTTTCTGGTGTTTATAGGATATGTGTTGGCGGCCGTGCGTAGCGCTGACCCGAGGGGTGGGCTATGATGCGGTAGATACACTGTGGCACGGTGTACCAGGCGCCCGTTTGGTGTCTCGGGAACCTTGTTCACATCGTTCGGGGCCGTATGTGGAAACCTCGGCCGGACTCCCTGCGGATGGAACCTGGATAGGCGATAAACCTGGACTAGAGACTTGAGTGTTGAGGTAGGCCGTGGCCGACACCCTCGTTGGGCTTCCGCTTGAAGGTTGCTGAGTACATGTCGTGTAAACGGCGGTAAGTGGTGAGAGCGTGTGTGAAGAAGTACACCCCTACAGGGTTAACATCATCTATTCGAATAGCCGTGTCCGCGGTAATGGACTTCTGGGTTGCCTATAATAGTTCATAGACAAGTGAAAGTGGATACTCTAAAACTCGCAAGATAAGCGTGAGTGCTATGGATGGCCTTCTCGTAGGGAGACGGGAGCGGATCCATAGTGGTGTATTGAATGGTGAATATGTGGACTCGTGTGTGCCACCTCAAAAGAGTTGCTTACAGTCGTAGTTCAGGTTAGCCACTGAGTCAAAGCTGGCTTGCTGCAGTTAAAACTCCAACCCCCCTTGTTGATACCGATGCGTATGTAGCTAGTTCTGATGTAAGTCTTGCTGAGTACCATTGTACTCACGTTTGCTTAATTTATGTTTTAAAGAGAGAGACTTGAGTCTCGCTAGTAGTTTCCACGTGGACTTCGACGTTAGCTTGATACCTCAGCTATGATCTTGTGCCCTCGGTAGGATCTGGTAGATAGTCAGGCTTCTTAGCCTTTTTCCATATATAGATGTCGGTACTCAGACATGTTAAGCTTCCGCATGTGCTTGATTTGTATGCTGTGATTGTTGGGTCATGAGACCCATGTCTGTAATATCTCGCTCCTCGGAGCCTAATGAATAGATACTTGAGTTGTAGAGTTATGTTGTGATGCCATGTTGTATTTACACATATCGAGCATATTGTGTGTATGATTGAAATGCTTGGTATGTGTGGGATCCGACAATCTAGTTTTTATCCTTGGCAGCCTCTCTTATGGGGACATGTAGTCTAGTGCTTCCATGAGCCATAGTAGTCCGCTACAGCCCGGTTCACCGGAGTCCTGCTAGCCCAACACTACTGCTCAGGACACTTGACTGGCCGACATGTGTTTCACTTCGTTCCTGTGTCTGTCCCTTCGGGGAAATGTCACGCGGTGACATCCGAAGTCCTTCCTAGCCTACTACAGCCCGGGTTCCCGGAGTCCTGTTAGCCCAGTGCTACAGCCCGGATTCACACGCTGCTGACCGACATGCTCGAAGTTGATTCATGTATGCCTGTCCCCATGGGTTATTGCCGCTTTGGGTTCACGACTAGCCATGTCGGCCCGGGTTCTCTGTCATATGGATGCTAGCGACACTATCATATACATGAGACAAAAGGCGCAAACGGTCCCGGGCCAGGTAAGGTGGCACCCGTGGGAATACCGTGCGTGAGGCCGCAAAGTGATATGATGTGTTACATGCTAGATCGATGTGGCTTAGGATCGGGGTCCTGACAGCGTTGGTATCAGAGCCTGACTGCCTGTAGGATTACCAAGCCAAACTGGTCGACGTTGAGTCTAGAACTGCTTTAGTTTTATAAGGGAATTGATTGTGGAAGGGAACGTAAGGCTCTTTTTACTCCTTATCCTCGTGACCTTCTGATCTGGGTCATCTTATCTTTTCTACGGGGTTAAGAACTAGGTTTCTCATCTATCTATCAGGATGACGTGTTACTAACCCGTTGACTTATAGGATTGATGGATTCATGCTGCATTTCACTTTCCAGTACTTCCGTGTGTTCATAATTGGTCTCGGAACCTTGATTTTATGATGTTGAGTGGCTATGCCACCATTTTGCAGGATGTCTCAAATCATTTTGAGCATTTACAGCCGTTATGCTGTCCGAGTCATCCCAGGTTTCTAAATAGTCTGATGCATTTGCAAATCCTTCCTCCCAGTTCCCGATGTCCTTTTGGGCCAGTTTAAGCACACTAATCCGTCTGTTGAGGTACTCCGCTGCCTCGACATGTATGTTGGAGTTATTATTATGACCCTAGGTGTCTTAGAGGATCACCTAGTAATCTAGCCATGTCTTGTGTTCCCATGTGATGATTCTGGTCATCATTCTCGAAAGCATCCCGTGATGCCATTTAGTTAGTAGGTATTCTACTCCTGGGTTCTTGAACCCGATATTCACCCTACTTCATGTTGTTAGTATTTGCTAGTTCCCTTAAGATATTAGTAACCTTGCGACAGTCCTCGAGGTCCATGGTATTTCCTTATTCCAAATACCGTGAACCATTAAGGCAGATGTTCTTTGAACCAAAAGCTCACAATCAGAGTACTCTTGAGGAGTTCTCCATCCATAATTGTGAATCTGCCAGTCCTTCTTCTTCTGCATGGGTTATCTGGAAGAAACCTGTTGAACTTGGTTCGACATGCTAGTCTATGCATCCACAACTCAGAAAATTATATGTTCCTCGAGTTGTCCCCCTTTAATTGTATTCTGACCTTAGCCTATCAGTTGATAGTCAAGAGTATGTGTGCATTCGTGTTTATCGGTGCCTTTTATTCTTGTGGTCTGTCAAGCCATTTTATTCTGGAATGACTAGGAGAAACAAACTCCAGTACCTTATCCATATCTAGGAATGGGTCAAAGCAATTATATTCCGCAGATCGAAATGCCAATGCAGCTTTTGTTCTGTTCTACCTTGGAGTGTTGCCTCCTTATGTCAGGATTGTCATGAGAATTGCACCACATCTTATGAAATCTTGACGTAGTGATACTTCCTGCCATCATTGTTCATTCCTCGGTCCCCGTGTTGTTGAAACCGGAATGCCGACAGATTAATCGTGATGTGTGAAATCAATACTCCTAGCAACTCTTTTGCTTGGTAGTTAATGGACAATATTCTCATTCTTAGCGTGTTGGTTATTAAATCATTATCCTAAGATTGATCGTGCTACCTAGTCCTTATCTCTGGTGCATTTCTCGATCAATGAGTGAGGATTATTCAACCCCTTGCTTATTTGATCATATCATCTTGCCCTGAAAAGCAAGATTGTTCTCGAGCTTAGTAACATATCGGTGGTTCGTGATGTTCCGAATATCTTCTCGGAAGTGTTACCAGGTTGTCACCTGACCGCTATGTTGAGTTCGTGATCAAGTTGGTTTTCTTACAAACCACCCCTTCCCCAAGAATCCGTGTTGGATATCCCTGAGCTGGTTGGTTAAGCTAAACAACAACTTGGAGAGTTGGAAGATAAAAGCTTGTCTGACTTAGTTCATGTTAAGGGATATCTTTTTGTGTGCGTGTGTGTTGAAGAAAGATGATATCTTCACCAATTGGTGCTCGTGATCAGTTGTTGGATCTATTGTCTTGTCAAAACTTTGACTTGAGTATGGGCTATCGTCAAGTCAAATCAGAACCAACGATGTTCGTAATGTTGTCTTACTCGTGTTTGATCCCTCGAGCGTGCACCATTACATCTTTGGTCTGACCAATGTTAGCACCATGTTCACATGATGGTGGAAGTCCAGTGATATGGAAATTCTGATGAGTTGTTGTTGAGCCCATCAGCAACAATTTGTCTCCTCCGTGATTCATGACTGAACATCAACCTAGTGTTGAAAACCTTGTAAGCAATGCTTTCGTGTTCCGTTCATGAAGCTTATGCTTGGATGAAAGAAGTGACCCTCTCCAAGTTCACGTGCACTAGGTGTAAGTTGCCGCCATGAATTTGAGGAAGGTTTTTTATGTTTCCCCTGGAATCATCCCAAACCAGTCATGCATACGTGCGAAGTATTCTATGGTTTGGTAGATTAATTACCTCCACTCCATATGTATTCCCTAGCACACCAAGCCACTGATTGATTTGTTCAAGGAAAAGGGGTTGTTGTTGTTGGAAATATTCCCTAGTGGCATTAATAAATTAGTTATTATTATATTTCCTTGTTCATGATAATCGTTTATTATCCATGCTAGAATTGCATTGATAGGAAACTCAGATACATGTGTGGATACATAGACAACACCACGTCCCTAGTAAGCCTCTAGTTGACTGGCTCGTTGATCAATAGATGGTTACGGTTTCCTGACCATGGACATTGGATGTCATTGATAACGGGATCACATCATTAGGAGAATGATGTGATGGACAAGACCCAATCCTAAGCATAGCACTAGATCGTGTAGTTCGTATGCTAAAGCTTTTCTAATGTCAAGTATCATTTCCTTAGACCATGAGATTCTGCAACTCCCGGATACCGTAGGAGTTCTTTGGGTGTGCCAAACATCACAATGTAACTGGGTGGCTATAAAGGTACACTACGGGTATCTCCAAAAGTGTCTGTTGGGTTGGCACGAATCGAGACTGGGATTTGTCACTCCGTGTGATGGAGAGGTGTCTCTGGGCCCACTCGGTAGGACATCATCATAATGTGCACAATGTGATCAAGGAGTTGATCACGGGATGATGTGTTACGGAACGAGTAAAGAGACTTGCCGGTAACGAGATTGAACAAGGTATCGGGATACCGACGATCGAATCTCGGGCAAGTATCGTACCGCTAGACAAAGGGAATTGCATACGGGATTGATTAAGTCCTTGATATCGTGGTTCATCCGATGAGATCATCGTGGAACATGTGGGAGCCAACATGGGTATCCAGATCCCGCTGTTGGTTATTGACCGGAGAGTCATCTCGGTCATGTCTGCATGTCTCCCGAACCCGTAGGGTCTACACACTTAAGGTTCGGTGACGCTAGGGTTATAGAGATATTAGTATGCGGTAACCCGAAAGTTGTTCGGAGTCTCGGATGAGATCCCGGACGTCACGAGGAGTTCCGGAATGGTCCGGAGGTAAAGAATTATATATAGGAAGTGCTATTTCGGCCATCGGGACAAGTTTCGGGGTCACCGGTATTGTACCGGGACCACCGGAAGGGTCCCGGGGGTCCACCGGGTGGGGCCACCTACCCCGGGGGCCACATGGGCTGTAGGGGGTGCGCCTTGGCCTACATGCGCCAAGGGCACCAGCCCCTAGAGGCCCATGCGCCAAAGGAACAAGAGGAGGGGAGAGTCCTAAAAGGGGAAGGCACCTCCGAGGTGCCTTGGGGAGGATGGACTCCTCCCCCCCCTTGGCCGCACCCTTCCTTGGAGGAAGGGGCAAGGCTGCGCCCTCCCCCTCTCCCTTGGCCCTCTATATAGTGGGCGGAAGGGAGGGCAACCATACCTAAGCCCTGGCGCCTCCCTCTCCCTCCCATGACACATCTCCCTCCTCCCGCAGCGCTTGGCGAAGCCCTGTTGGAATCCCGCTACTTCCACCACCACGCTGTCGTGCTGTTGGATCTCCATCAAACTCTCCTTCCCCCTTGCTGGATCAAGAAGGAGGATACGTCACTGCTCCGTACGTGTGTTGAACGCGGAGGTGCCGTCCGTTCGGCGCTAGGATCATCGGTGATTTGGATCACGACGAGTACGACTCCATCAACCCCGTTCTCTTGAACGCTTCCGCGCGCGATCTACAAGGGTATGTAGATCCAATCCTCCCTCGTTGCTAGATGACTCCATAGATTGATCTTGGTGACACGTAGGAAAATTTTGAATTATTGCTATGTTCCCCAACAGTGGCATCATGAGCTAGGTCTATGCGTAGTTTCTATGCACGAGTAGAACACAAAGTAGTTGTGGGCGTTGATTTTGTTCAATATGCTTACCGTTACTAGTCCAATCTTGTTTGGACGGTATTGTGGGATGAAGCGGCCCGGACCGACCTTACACGTACTCTTACGTGAGACTGGTTCCACCGACTGACATGCAGTAGTTGCATAAGGTGGCTAGCGGGTGTCTGTCTCTCCCACTTTAGTCGGAACGGATTCGATGAAAAGGGTCCTTATGAAGGGTAAATAGCAATTGGCATATCACGTTGTGGTCTTTGCGTAGGTAAGAAACGTTCTTGCTAGAAACCCATAGCAGCCACGTAAAACATGCAAACAACAATTAGAGGACGTCTAACTTGTTTTTGCAGGGTATGCTATGTGATGTGATATGGCCAAAATGATGTGATGAATGATATATGTGATGTATGAGATTGATCATGTTCTTGTAATAGGAATCACGACTTGCATGTCGATGAGTATGACAACCGGCAGGAGCCATAGGAGTTGTCTTAATTTATTTATGACCTGCGTGTCAACATAAACATCATGTAATTACTTTACTTTATTGCTAACCGTTAGCTGTAGTAGTAGAAGTAATAGATGACGTGACAACTTCATGGAGACACGATGATGGAGATCATGATGATGGAGATCATGGTGTCATGCCGGTGACAAGATGATCATGGAGCCCCAAGATGGAGATCAAAGGAGCTATATGATATTGGCCATATCATGTCACTATTATTTGATTGCATGTGATGTTTATCATGTTTATACATCTTATTTGCTTAGAACGACGGTAGTAAATAAGATGATCCCTCTTTAAAAATTTCAAGAAAGTGTTCCCCCTAACTGTGCACCGTTGCGACAGTTCGTTGTTTCAAAGCACCACGTGATGATCGGGTGTTTGATTCTAACGTTCACATACAACGGGTGTAAGACAGATTTACACACGCGAAACACTTAGGTTGACTTGACGAGCCTAGCATGTGTACAGACATGGCCTCAGAACACAGAAGACCGAAAGGTCGAGCATGAGTCGTATGGTAGATACGATCAACATGAAGATGTTCACCGATGATGACTAGTCCGTCTCACGTGATGATCGGACACGGCCTAGTTGACTCGGATCATGTAATCACTTAGATGACTAGAGGGATGTCTTTCTGAGTGGGAGTTCATAAGATGAACTTGTTTATCCTAAACATAGTCAAAAGGATTTTGCAAATTATGTCGTAGCTCGCGCTATAGTTCTACTGTTTAGATATGTTCCTAGAGAAAATTTAGTTGAAAGTTGATAGTAGAATTATGCGGACTAGGTCTGTAAACTGAGGATTGTCCTCATTGCTTCATAGAAGGCTTATGTCCTTAATGCACCGCTCAGTGTGCTAAACCTCGAACGTTGTCTGTGGATGTTGTGAACATCTGACATACACATTTTGATAACTACGTGATAGTTCAGTTAACGGTTTAGAGTTGAGGCACCGAAGACGTTTTGAAACGTCACGAAACATATGAGATGTTTCGAGGGCTGAAATTGGGATTTGAGGCTCGTGCCCACGTCAAGAGGTATAAGACCTCCGACGATTTTCTTAGCCTGCAAACTAAGGAGAAAAGCTCAATTGTTGTGCTTGTGCTCAGATTGTCTGAGTACAACAATCGCTTGAATCAAGTGGGAGTTGATCTTCCAGATGAAATAGTGATGGTTCTCCGAAGTCATTACCACCAAGCTGCTAGAGCTTCATGATGAACTATGATATATCAAGGACATATATGATGATCCTTGAGATATTCGCAATGTTTGACACCGCGAAAGTAGAAATCAAGAAGGAGCATCAATTGTTGATGGTTGGTGAAACCACTAGTTTCAAGAAGGGCAAGAGAACAAAGGGATACTTCATGAAACGGCAATTCAGCTGCTGCTCTAGTGAAGAAACCCAAGGTTGAACCCAAACCCGAGACTGAGTGCTTCTGTAATAAGGGGAACAGCCACTGGAGCAGAATTACCCTAGATACTTGGTAGATGAGAAGGCTGGCAAGGTCGATAGAAGTATATTGGATATACATTGTGTTAATGTGTACTTTACTAGTACTCCTAGTAGCACCAGGGTATTAGATACCGGTTCAGTTGCTAAGTGTTAGTAACTCGAAATAAAAGCTACGGAATAAACGGAGACTAGCTAAAGGTGAGATGACGATATGTGTTGGAAGTATTTCCAAGGTTGATCAAATATCGTACGCCCCCTCTACCATCGAGATTGGTATTAAAACCTAAATAATTGTTATTTGGTGTTTGCGTTGAGCATAGACATGACTGGTTTATGTCTATCGCAATACGGTTATTCATTTAAGGAGAATAATGGTTACTATGTTTATTTGAATAATACCTTCAATGGTCTTGCACCTAAAATGAATGGTTCATTGAATCTCGATCGTAGTGATACACATGTTCATGCCAAAAGATAGTAATGATAGTACCACCTACTTGTGGCACTGCCACGTAAGTCATATCGGCATAAAACGCATGAAGAAGCTCCATGTTGATGGATCTTTGGGCTCACTCATTTTTTGAAAGGATTGAGACATGCGAACCATGTTTGTTGGTAGATATGCATGAAGAAACTCTATACAGATGGATCGTTTGGACTCACTTGATTTTGAATCACTTGAGACATGCAAATCATACCACATGGGCAAGATGACTGAAAGCCTCGTTTTCAGTAAAATGGAACTAGAAAGCAACTTGTTGGAAGTAATACATTTTGATGTATGCAGTCCAATGAGTGCTGAGGCGTGTAGTGGATATCGTTATGTTCTTACTTCACAGATGATTTGAGAAGATGTTGAGTATATTTACTTGATGAATCACGAGTCTGAATTATTGAAAGGTTCAGGTAATTTCAGGGTGAAGTTGAAAGATCGTCGTGACAAGAGGATAAAAGATCTATGATATGATCATAGAGATGAATATCTGAATTACGATTTTGGCACAGAATTAAGACATTATGGAAATTGTTTCACAACTAATACAGCCTGGAACACCATAGTGTGATGGTGTGTCCGAACATCATAACTGCACCCTATTGGATATGATGCATACCATGATGTCTCTTATCGAATTACCACGATAGTTTATGGGTTAGGCATTAGAGACAACCACATTCACTTTAAAAGGGGCACCACATAATTCCGATGAGATGACACCGTATGGTTTAGAGAAACCTAAGCCGTCATTTCTTAAAGTTTGGGGCTGCGACGCTTATGTGAAAAAGTTTCAGGCTGATAAGCTCGAACCCAAAGCGGATAAATGCATCTTCATAGGACACCCAAAACAGTTGGGTATACCTCCTGTCTCAGATTCGAAAGCAATGAGGGATTGTTTCTAGAATCGGGTCCTTTCTCGAGGAAAAGTTTCTCTCGAAAGAATTGAGTGGGAGGATGGTGGAGACTTGATGAGGTTATTGAACCGTCTCTTCAACTAGTGTGTGGCAGGGCACAGGAGTTGTTCCTGTGGCACCTACACCAATTGAAGTGGAAGCTTATGATAGTGATCATGAAACTTCAGATCAAGTCACTACCAAACCTCGTGGGATGACAAGGATGCGTACTACTTCAGAGTGGTACGTAATCCTGTCTTGGAAGTCATGTTGCTAGACAACAATTAACCTACGAGCTATGAAGAAGCGATGGTGGGCCCGGATTCCGATAAATGGCTCGAGGCCATAAAATTCGAGAGAGGATCCATGTATGAAAACAAAGTGTAGACTTTGGCAGAACGGCTCGATGGTCGTAAGGCTGTTGAGTACAGATGGATTTTTTAAAAAGGAAGACAGACAATGATGGTAAGTGTCACCATTGAGAAAGCTCGACTTGTCGTTAAGATGTTTCCCGACAAGTTCAAGGAGTTGACTACGATGGGACTTTCTCACTCGTAGTGATGCTAAGAGTCTGTTGGAATTATATTAGCGATTACTGCATTATTTATGAAATCTTGCAGATAGGATGTCAAAACATTGTTTCCTCGACGTTGTTGAGGAAAGGATGTATGTGATACAAACCGTAAGGTTTTGTCAATCCTGAAAGATGCTAATAAGTATGCAAAGCTCCAGCAATCCTTCTAGGGACTGGAGTAAGCATCTCGGAGTTGGAATGTATGCTTTGATGATGATCAAAGATTTTGGGTTTATACAAAGTTTATGAGAAACTTGTATTTCCAAAGAAGTGAGTGGGAGCACTATTGAATTTCTGATGAGTATATGTTGTTGACATATTATGGATCAGAAATAACGTAGAATTTCTGGAAAGCATATAGGGTTATTTGGAAAGTGTTTTTCAATGGAAAGCCTGGATCAAGCTACTTGAACATTGAGCATCAACATCTATAAGGATAGATCAAAACGCTTAATGGTACTTCCAAATGAGCACATACCTTGACATGATCTTGAAGGTGTTCAAGATGGATTAGTCAAAGAAGGAGTTCTTGCCTGAGTTGTAAGGTATGAAGTTAAGACTTAAAGCTCGACCACGGCAGAATAGAGAGAAAGGACAAAGGTCGTCCCCTATGCTTAAGACATAGGCTCTACAGTATGCTATGCTCTGTACCGCACCTGAAGTGTGCCTTGCCATGAGTCAGTCAAGGGGTACAAGAGTGATCCAAGAATGGATCACAGGACATTGGTCAAAGTTATCCTTAGTAACTAGTGGACTAAGGAATTTTCTCGATTATGGAGGTGGTAAAAGAGTTCGTCGTAAAGGGTTACGCCGATGCAAACTTTGACACTAATCCAGATTATTCTGAGTAGTAAACTGGATTCGTATAGTAGAACAGTTATTTGGAATAGCTCCAAATGTAGCATAGTAGTTGCATCTACAAGATGACATAGAAATTTGCGAAGTACATACGGATCTGAAAGATTCAGACCCGTTGACTATAACATCTCTCACAAGCATAACATGTTCAAACCCAGAACTCATCGAGTGTTAATCACATGGAAATGTGAACTAGATTATTGACTCTAGTAAACTCTTCAGGTGTTAGTCACATGGGGATGTGACCTTGAGTGTTAATCACATATCGATGTGAACTGGATTATTGACTCTAGTGCAAGTGGGAGACTGTTGGAAATATGCCCTAGAGGCAATAATAAATTAGTTATTATTATATTTCCTTGTTTATGATAATCATTTATTATCCATGCTAGAATTGTATTGATAGGAAACTCAGATAGATGTGTGGATACATAGACAACACCATGTCCCTAGTAAGCCTCTAGTTGACTGGCTCGTTGATCAATAGATGGTTACGGTTTCCTGACCATGGACATTGGATGTCATTGATAACGGGATCACATCATTAGGAGAATGATGTGATGGACAAGACCCAATCCTAAGCATAGCACTAGATCGTGTAGTTCGTATGCTAAAGCTTTTCTAATGTCAAGTATCATTTCCTTAGACCATGAGATTGTGCAACTCCCGGATACCGTAGGAGTGCTTTGGGTGTGCCAAACGTCACAACGTAACTGGGTGGCTATAAAGGTACACTACGGGTATCTCCGAAAGTGTCTGTTGGGTTGGCACGAATCGAGACTGGGATTTGTCACTCCGTGTGATGGAGAGGTGTCTGTGGGCCCACTCGGTAGGACATCATCATAATGTGCACAATGTGATCAAGTCGTTGATCACGGGATGATGTATTACGGAACGAGTAAAGGGACTTGCCGGTAACGAGATTGAACAAGGTATCGGGATACCGACGATCGAATCTCGGGTAAGTATTGTACCGGTAGACAAACGGAATTGCATACGGGATTGATTAAGTCCTTGATATCGTGGTTCATCCGATGAGATCATCGTGGAACATGTGGGAGCCAACATGGGTATCCAGATCCTGCTGTTGGTTATTGACCGGAGAGTCATCTCGGTCATGTCTGCATGTCTCCCGAACCCGTAGGGTCTACACACATAAGGTTCGGTGACGCTAGGGTTATAGAGATATTAGTATGCGGTAACCCGAAAGTTGTTTGGAGTCCCGGATGAGATCTCGGATGTCACGAGGAGTTCCGGAATGGTCCGGAGGTAAAGAATTATATATAGGAAGTGCTATTTCGACCATCGGGACAAGTTTCGGGGTCACCGGTATTGTATCGGGACCACCGGAAGGGTCCCGGGGGTCCACCGGGTGGGGCCACCTGCCCCGGGGGCCACATGGGCTGTAGGGGGTGTGCCTTGGCCTACATGGGCCAAGGGCACCAGCCCCTAGAGGCCCATGCGCCTAAGGAACAAGAGGAGGGGTGAGTCCTAAAAGGGGAAGGCACCTCCGAGGTGCCTTGGGGAGGATGGACTCCTCCCCCCCTTGGCCGCACCCTTCCTTGGAGGAAGGGGCAAGGCTGCGCCCTCCCCCTCTCCCTTGGCCCTATATATAGTGGGGGGAAGGGAGGGCAACCATACCTAAGCCCTGGCGCCTCCCTCTCCCTCCCATGACACATCTCCCTCCTCCCGCAGCGCTTGGCGAAGCCCTGTTGGAATCCCGCTACTTCCACCACCACGCCGTCGTGCTGTTGGATCTCCATCAACCTCTCCTCCCCCCTTGCTGGATCAAGAAGGAGGAGACGTCACTGCTCCGTACGTGTGTTGAACGCGGAGGTGCCGTCCGTTCGGCGCTAGGATCATCGGTGATTTGGATCACGACGAGTACGACTCCATCAACCCCGTTCTCTTGAATGCTTCCGCGCGCGATCTACAAGGGTATGTATATCCAATCCTCCCTCGTTGCTAGATGAGTCCATATATTGATCTTGGTGACACGTAGGAAAATTTTGAATTATTGCTACGTTCCCCAACAGTTGTGCGAATACTAGTTCATGCACAAGGACGTCGATATCCTCAATGATGGTTCCCCACCTGAACTCGGTAGTATTTTGTTGTAAGACTTCTACATGGCCATGCTTGTCTTGGACAACGTGTTCACATATATGTAGCAGGACCAGCTCATGTTTTGGAGTTTACTATCGTAGTTCAATTCCCGAGAATCTTGCAACATCGTCTCGTCGGTTTGTGTTGCAAACTTTCTTTCCGGACATGTTGTCCGAAATACCCCGTTACCAACCAGATCTGAATCTCAGGCAGATATGATGGTTGGAGCTATTCCAAGATTTATGATGTAGGCCCGACAAGGTTGTTGTTCTGGCCGACACACCTATCCGGAAGATCTATCGTTGTAGAATCTTGATTGAGCTATTTTCCCATCTTCTCCATGAGGATTTAGTGCAACTTATTCTAGAAGTTGTTCCTCAGGGGTCGTTGTGCTCTCGGTTCCCTCGGTTATGCTAGAACCATTCAAACAGTGGAATCACTCTCTACTGTTGAGTTTTTCCCCAGTTACCAGAATCATTCCCAACATTTGCATTTTGTTCCCAGCTTGCACCTCAGTAGTTGTTGTTCAGGATCATCTTCAAAAGTGGACTTACCATGGGTCTCATCCATTTTCGATGATAAGCAAAAATCATCCATTGCGTTGTCTTCAACAAGATAGTCCACATCATCCTTTCTAGTCCAAGTATATCATTCCTTTGAACTCCTTCAAATGATCGATTGTGATTGCCTTAGGCTGGCATAAAGAGTTTCAATGATCTCCGAATCAAAAGTAATTCTTTTTGCCACTTAAGGGAATAATTCAACGAGTCACCTTCCCCGAGGTATCACGTTACGAAATCATGGCAAATGTTTTCTTGCTACTTTGAAATTCATGCTCCATCTTATTCGAGTATGGACTTGTTTCCTACCTAGTGAACCATCGCCATCCGTTTCACTCCATCCCTCTAGGTGTATGCTTCATGTCTCAGCTCAAGAGATGTTACTATGTCTCATTCCATGAGTTGATCTTGTGATCATTAAGATGATCCTAAGTTGCTCGAACCTCAGGGAGGTCGATTCTTCTTGAGTTTTCCCTTCTCTCTCGCTGTCATGTTGGTTGGAGTTCTCAGAGCAAGACATCGAGACAAAGATGGTGATCGAACCAACGTTCTTATGAAGTGAAACCCCAGCACCACTTAATCTAACTAGGGTTACTAAAATATTTTTTCCAATGATCTTGAAATGCCCTTCAAAAATGTTCATCATCTTTGTCTTGGTCTAAAACCTTTGACAAAAATGGTTCACATTTTTCTAGGACAGCATTGGGTCACTGAATTAAATCATATGCTATTTGAATTGGGGCACTTAAATACTATAAAATATTTAAAATGCCCAAATAATCCCAAACCAAAATGTTCCATGTTTGATATTTTCTAAACATTGGGCATGCAAAGTTTGGTGATTTTTGAAAGTGCCTAGATATTTTTAGTAATGCCATAAACTTACAGAACAAAAGAAAAATAGAAATAAAAGAGAGAGAGAGAGAAGGACCTACCTGGGCCACTTACCTGGCCGGCCCAGCTCGCTGGCCAGCCCACCTGGCAGCCCAGCCACCTGGCCGGCCTACCGAGGGCAGGGGCATCTTCCTCCTCCTGCCAGAAGGCAGAGGAGAAGAAAGCCACGGCGTCGCGGCGTGCCACGCCGGCAGTTGCCTGTCTGGCTGCCCCCTCATCGCCCTGGCCTTCCTCCGCAATGCCACGCGCCCCCTGGACCCTCTCTCGACCTCTCCCATCCTCTCTCCCCTCCTCTGTCTCTCTCGCACACGACCACCCGAGCGCCACCGTCGCCGGCGCTCACCGTAGCCATGGCCACCGGCCCTCCCTAGTCCACCCAGCGTTTCCAAAGGCTCCGCCTCGACCCCCTCTCTCTTCCACCCCGAGCCACGCCACCGCGGGAGCCCCACATCGCCGCCACGAGTCGTCTTCCCCGAGCACGGCCGCTGGACTCCCTCGACGGATTCGTCGCCTCCCGGTCGCCCACGAGCCAGCTGAGCCTGTCGTCGGCCTCACTGTGAGCTCCCGGTCCTTTCCCCCTTGACCATGTCGTCGTTTTCGCCCCGTAGCTGCTGCCCCGCGAGCACCCAAAGCTCGCCGCCGCTGTGCCTCGTCGCTGTCGTGGCTAGAGCCACAGTAGCTCGAAGCCGAGCACACCGCCGTGCTCAGCACGCTTCCAGGAGCCGGGCGCGCCCACCCATTCGACCTACCGTGCCCCCTAGCGCCAACCCGCACCAACACCGAACTCCGGCGCCGCCGCGAGCTCTGCTCCGGCGAGCTTCTGCCACCCTGCGCCCTGCTACTGCCTCTGCTCGATGCGGCCGAGTGAGGGCTTCCTCCTGGTGTCCCCAGTGTGCCAAACGGTGACCCGCACGAGAAACCCGAGCAACTCCAGCGAAATCCCGCCGCGTATTTGGTCGCCGCCGGCCAAGCTCCGGCGAGCTGACGTGGCGCTGGCTTAATTAGTGTTAACGACCCTGCTAAAACTCCCAAGAGGCACTGCCATGTGGGCCCAGTGCCTGTTTAGTATAACTTAATGTTCTGTTTAGATTAGTTATTAACCCAGCTGGTCCCACACGTCAGTTTGACTGTGCTAACGTGGGAGTTGACCTGGCCCACATGTCCGTGACACTAATGGCACTTGGCCACTGACCAGTGGGTCCCATGTGTTAGGTTTGACCTGGACCGGGTCAGTTGACCTGCTGACGTCACGATGACGTAGTGCTGACGCCATAACTCATTTTCTGGATTAAAAATAATTCCAAAAATTCCAGAAATTAGTATAACCTTCTAAAATTCATAGAAATTCAACCGTAACTCCAAATGAAATAAATTATATATGAAAAATGATCAGAAAAATCTAATCTATCCATCTGTACCATTTTCATGCATGATAAAGCAACTTAAACCTGCTGTTTATATCAAAACATTATAAGGCACTATTTAAATTCATAATTTGAGTTTGGGATTGAACCTTTGGTTCAAAATGACCCAGACCCATCTGGTTGTAGGTGCATTAGCCCAACACACTCATTTTACCATTTTATGATCATGCATCATATTATGCATTGCATTGATTGTGTTTCTTTCTCTGTTGCCGGTATTTGTCCCCTCTCAGTAGACGTTGCTTCGACGATGAGTTCGATGACACCGATGAAGAGCTATGATATCTTCAGAAGTGCCAGGCAAGCACAACCCCCTTGTTCATTCCGATACAAGCCCACTCTCTCGCTCCTGCTCTCTTTTACTGCATTAGGACAACAACGATTCATCTGTTACTTGTTGCGGTAGTTGAACCCCTTATCATCTGCATGACCTGTCATTGCCACAGTAAATAGATGAAACCCACTAGCATGAGTAGGAGTTGTATGAGCCCTGATGTGCCTACTCATTCATGCTTGTTTGTCATGCCTGCTACTGCTTAGAGTTGAGTCAGGTCTGATTCATCGGGGATGGATCGGAGGTGTGTAAACATGTCCTACTGTTGAGAGCTAAGTGTGTGAACAAGATTTGGTAAAGGTAGCGGTGAGAGGCCATGTAGGAGTACATGGTGGGTTGTCTCATTGAAGTCGTCCTTAGAAACTGAGTTCTGTGTTTGTGATCCATGAAACAGTTACTACCACGCATTGGGCCCGAAAACAATGGACCCTCTCGGCTTCTTGATCACCCTTGTCCTCTGTCCAGGAGTTGCAACTAGTTTCTGGTGTTTATAGGATATGTGTTGGCGGCCGTGTGTAGTGCTGACCCTAGGGGTGCGCTATGATGCGGTAGATACACCGTGGCACGGTGTACCGGGCGCCCGTTTGGTGTCTCGGGAACCCTGTTCACATCGTTCGGGGCCGTATGTGGAAACCTCGGCCGGACTCCCTGCGGATGGAACCTGGATAGGCGATAAACCTGGACTAGAGACTTGAGTGTTTAGGTAGGCCGTGGCCGACACACTCGTTGGGCTTCCGCTTGAAGGTTGCCGAGTACATGTCGTGTAAACGGCGGTAAGTGGTGAGAGCGTGTGTGAAGAAGTACACCCCTGCAGGGTTAACATCATCTATTCAAATAGCCGTGTCCGCGGTAATGGACTTCTGGGTTGCCTATAAGAGTTCATAGACAAGTGAAAGTGGATACTCTAAAACTCGCAAGATAAGTGTGAGTGCTATGGATGGCATTCTCGTAGGGAGACGGGAGCGGATCCATAGTGGTGTATTGAATGGTGAATATGTGGACTCGTGTGTGCCACCTCAAAATAGTTGCTTGCAGTCGTAGTTCAGGTTAGCCACTGAGTCAAAGCTGGCTTGCTGCAGTTAAAACTCCAACCCCCCTTGTTGATACCGATGCCTATGTAGCTAGTTCTGATGGAAGTCTTGCTGAGTACCTTTGTACTCACGTTTGCTTAATTTATGTTTTGCAGAGAGAGACTTCAGTCTCGCTAGTAGTTTCCGCGTGGACTTCGACGTTAGCTTGATACCTCAGCTACGATCTTGTGCCCTCGGCAGGATCTGGTAGATAGTCAGGCTTCTTAGCCTTTTTCCATATATAGATGTCTGTACTCAGACATGTTAAGCTTCCGCATGTGCTTGATTTGTATGCTGTGATTGTTGGGTCATGAGACCCATGTCTGTAATATCTCGCTCCTCAGAGCCTAATGAATAAATACTTGAGTTGTAGAGTTATGTTGTGATGCCATGTTGTATTTACACATATCGAGCATATTGTGTGTATGATTGAAATGCTTGGTATGTGTGGGATCCGACAATCTAGTTGTTTATCCTTGGCAGCCTCTCTTATGGGTAAATGTAGTCTAGTGCTTCCATGAGCCATAGTAGTCCGCTACAGCTCGGTTCACCGGAGTCCTGCTAGCCCAGAACTACTGCTCAGGACACTTGACTGGCCGGCATGTGTTTCACTTCGTTCCTGTGTCTGTCCCTTTGGGGAAATGTCACGCGGTGACATCCGAAGTCCTGCCTAGCCTGCTACAGCCCGGGTTCCCGGAGTCCTGTTAGCCCAGTGCTACAGCCCGGATTCACACACTGCTGACCGACATGCTCGAAGTTGATTCATGTATGCCTGTCCCCATGGGTTCGTGCCGCTTTGGGTTCACGACTAGCCATGTCGGCCCGGGTTCTCTGTCATATGGATGCTAGCGACACTATCATATACGTGAGCCAAAAGGCGCAAACGGTCCCGGGCCAGGTAAGGTGGCACCCATGGGAATACCGTGCGTGAGGCCGCAAAGTGATATGATGTGTTACATGCTAGATCGATGTGGCTTAGGATCGGGGTCCTGACAAGTAGGGATTGTTTGGATGAAGAGACAAATAAGTTAGTTTTAGTAGAGAGCTTGTTGTCACACAAGAAAGTTATTTGTCCCTAGGCAATCGATAACTAGACCGGTAATCATTATTGCAATTTTATTTGAGGGAGAGGCATAAGCTAACACACTTTCTCTTCTTGGATCATATGCACTTATGATTGGAACTCTAGCAAGCATCCGCAACTACTAAAGATCATTAAGGTAAAACCCAATCATAGCATTAAAGTATCAAGTCCTCTTTATTCCCATACGCAAACAACCTACTTACTCGGGTCTGTGCTTCTATCACTCACGCCACCCACCATAAGCAAATCATGAACATATTGAGAACCCTATAGCGGGGATCCCTCACCCTTGCGCGACACGGAGGCCACCATAGGACAACACCAATAATAAAACATGCAACTCAAACCAATGACGATCATCAATTAACCCATAGGACAAAATGGATCAACTCAAACATCATAGGATAGCCATACATCATTGGGAAATAATATATAGCGTTGAGCACCATGTTTAAGTAGAGATTATAGCGGGGAAAAGAGGGGTTACACCGCTGCATAGAGGGGAAAGAGTTGGTGATGACGGTGGTGAAGTTGTCGGTGTAGATCGTTGTTGCGATGATGGCTCCGGCGGCGTTCCGGCGCCACCGGGAGAGAGCGGGGGAGAGACCCCCTTCTTCTTCTTCTTCTTCTTCCTAGACCTTCTCCCTAGATGGGAGAAGGGTTTCCCCTCTGGTCCTTGGTCTCCATGGCATGGGAGGGGCGAGAGCCCCTCCGAGATTGGATTTGTCTCTCTGTCTCTCTTTGTTTCTGCGCTCCTAGATCTGGCCTTTCACCGTTTCTTATATTCCCGGAGATCCGTAACTCTGATTGGATTGAAATTTGAACATGATTTTTATCCGGATATTAGCTTTCTTGCGGGAAAAGAAGGGTAACAACCACCTTACGGGGTGTCCACGAGGGTCAGGGGCGCGCCCCCTACCTCGTGGGCCCCTCGAGCATCGTATCGCATTGATTTTACTTCCCAAAATTCACATATATTCCAAAAAAATCTCCGTCAGTTTTTATCCCATTTGGACTCCGTTTGATATGGATTTTCTGTGAAACAAAAAAACATGCAACAAACAGGAACTGGCACTCGGCACTGGATCGATATGTTAGTCCCAAAAATAGTATAAATAGTTGCCAAAAGTATATGAAAGTTGTATAATATTGGCATGGAGCCATAAAAAATTATAGATACGACGGAGACGTATCAACACACAATTTTAGTGAAGTTCCAAGCCAAGAAGTCCTCACAATTTGGCCCTCCCACAACATCCTCTTTATATCCTCTGCATCATCGTGCATGAACATTGCATCAACCCGAGCAGCATCCCAGTCCGTTCCATTTGGGAGAAGGATATCTCTGACTTTCGTTATGCCCCATACAAATTCCTGGCCGAGCGGCTTCATACTTCCTGCTCTTGGGATCCAATTTTCATGGTGAATATTCACCTTTGATCCATCTCCTATGCGCCACACCAGTCCTTCCCTCAGAAGGTCTCTGCCATGAAGAATACTCTGGAACGTAAATGAACCCGCTGATGGACAAGTGGCAGAAAGGATTGAGTCCTCCTGAAAATATCGTGCTCTTAGCACTCGAGCACATAGAGATCCAGGGACTTGAAGGATTCTCCAAGCTTGTTTTGCTAGGAGAGCTTGGTTAAACGCCTCAGGGTCACGGAAGCCGAGCCCCCATCTTTTTTGGCAGCACACATCTTCTCCCAAATGATCTAGTGCACCTTGCATTCACCATTAATTGCACCCCACCAGAATTTAGATGAGATTGAAGTCAGATTCCGGCACATCTTCTTTGTGAGGTGAAAACAACTCATGGTAAATGTAGGTGTTTCTTGGAGACCCGATTTTATGAGAACCTCTCTTGCCTTCTTGGACAGCCCTTGTCCTTTCCATCCGCTAACCTTGCCCTTCGAACACTCCGTCACATATTTGAACGTACCATATTTTGACCTCCCAACCAGTGTTGGTAAGCCTAGGTATCTCTCGCTTAGAGCCTCCTCCTCTATCCCAATAGTTTGTTTTAACTCGTTCTTTGTCCCATCCAGACAGCCTTACCAAAGAAAATGGTCAATTTCTGAAGGTTTACACGTTGTCCTGATGCCTCCTCATATCTCTATAAAATATCCTTTAGGGTCTCCATATTCAGCCGTGTGCCCTCCAAGAACACGATACTATCGTCTACTAATAGAAGGTGGGTCACATGGGGGCCAGTGCTCCCGAACTTTACCCCCTTAAAGCTACTCTCCTGTTGGTCCTTCTTTAAAAGAGCAAAGGAGCCTTCCACACAAAAAAGAAAGAGATATGGGGAGAGGGGATCGCCCTGCCGAAGGCCTCATGAAGGTACAAATCTCCTCGATAGACCTCCATTCAAATTTACTGGAAAAGTTGCAGAAGTAACACATCTCATAATCATAGCGATCCACTCTGGAGCAAACCCGTACCTAGCAAGCATCTGTTCGAGAAATATCCACTCCACTCTATCATATGCCTTCATCATATCCAACTTTACCGCACAAAAAGCTTTCCTCATTTTTTTGGTTCGTAATGCATGAACGTACTCATACGCCACAAGAACATTGTCAATGATTAATCTCCCTGGCACAAACGTACTTTGCTCCTCAGATATCAGAACCGGCAGAATTCCTTTGAGTCGATTAGCCAACACCTTTGTTGCTATCTTATACAGCACATTAGAGAGGCTAATAGGACGAAATTGTGTCAGTAGCTCTGGTGAATTAACCTTCGGGATTATAACAATAATTGTGTCATTAAAATTTGCCGGTGTCGTCTCTCCCTGAAGAAAACTCCGCACTTCCCTACAAACATCCTCGCATAACTGAGGCTAGTGCCTCTGGTAGAACAACGCTGGGAGTCCAACTGGTCCTGGCGCTTTTGTAGGAACCATCTGAAACAATGCCACCTCTATTTCTTCGTCTGTGATTGCCGCGGTAAGACTTGCGTTCATGTTTTCAGTCACCGAGGCCTCCATGCTGAAGAAGCTCTTGCGCCCCTGCCGATCCTTCCAAGGAGAACAGATTCTCATAGAAACCCACAGCCAAATCCCTCATCTCTTCGTTCACCATGCAGTGAGTCCCGTCCTGGTGTTGGAGAGCTCTAACTGTGTTCTTCCTCTTACGATGTGATGCTCTATTTTGTAAGTATTTTGTGTTTTGGTCGCCTTCTTACAACCAATCGACTCTGGAACTCTGTCTATTGAACACTTCCCCTCTCTCATTATATCTCACGCAGTTGCTCCTCTATCTCCCTAATTTCTTGTTGGTAGCCACTATGTACAGCTCGCTCTTTTGCCTCCGTTAGCTGTGTTTTTAGTCTCGCGATCTGCCTCCGAATAGAACCAAACACTTCCAGTGCCCATCTCCTCATGCTGCAAGTAGTGGCTCCCAATCTTTGGCAGACTCCGGCCAGGCTGTTATCGCCCGTGGCGGAAGCCCCCCACGCTTCCTTCACAATCTCATCATACTTATCATGCCTCGTCCATGCCTCCTCGAACCAGAATGGTCTCTCACCTCTATGATCTGAGCTTGGAGCCGTCTCCAAAGCCCTGACCAGTAAAGCTTGATGATCTGATTCTTCAGTCATAATGTTTTCCACCGAGGTCTCTGCTACGTCTTGAGCTTGCGTTGGTTTTCTCCGAAGAGGAAGGGATGATGCAGAAGAGTAGCATAAGTATTTCCCTTAGTTTTTGAGAACCAAGGTATCAATCCAGTAGGAGGCCACGCTCAAGTCCCTCGTACCCGCACAAAACGATAGCTACTCGCAACCAACGTGATTAGGGGTTGTCAATCCCTTCACGGTCACTTACGAGAGTGAGATCTGATAGATATAATATTTTTGGTATTTTTGATATAAAGATGCAAAGTAAAAAGTAAAGGCAAAGTAAAAAAGCAAGGCAAGATTAAAGTGATGGAGATTGATATAATGAGAATAGACCCGGGGGCCATAGGTTTCACTAGTGGCTTCTCTCAAGAGCATAATTATTCTACGATGGGTGAATAAATTACTGTTGAGCAATTGACAAAATTGAGCATAGTTATGAGAATATCTAGGCATGATCATGCATATAGGCATCACGTCCGTGACAAGTAGACCAAAATGATTCTGCATCTACTACTATTACTCCACTCATCGACCGCTATCCAGCATGCATCTAGAGTATTAAGTTAAAAACAGAGTAATGCCTTAAGCAAGATGACATGATGTAGAGAGATAAATTCATGCAATATGAAATAAACCCCATCTTGTTATCCTCGATGGCAAAGATGCAATACGCGCCTTGCTGCCCCTTCTGTCACTGGGAAAGGACACCACAAGATCGAACCCAAAGCTAAGCACTTCTCCCATGGCAAGAACTACCAATCTAGTTGGCCAAACCAAACGGATAATTCGAAGAGACTTGCAAAGATAACCAATCATACATAAAAGAATTCAGAGAAGATTAAAATATTATTCATAGATAGACTTGATCAGAAACCCACAATTCATCGGTCTCAACAAACACACTACAAAAAGAAGATTACATCGAATAGATCTCCACAAGAGAGGGGGAGAACTTTGTATTGAGATTCAAAGAGAGAGAAGAAGCCATCTAGCTACTAACTACGGACCCAAAGGTCTGTGGTAAACTACTCACACTTCATCGGAGGGGCTATGATGATGTAGAAGCCCTCCGTGATGACGGCCCTCTTCCGGCGGAGCTCCGGAACAGGCCCCAAGATGGGATCTCGTGGATATAGAAAGTTGCGGCGGTGGAATTAGGTTTTTGGCTCCTGTTCTGATTGTTTGGGGGTACGTAGGTATATATAGGAGGAAGGAGTATGTCGGTGGAGCACCGAGGGGCCCACGAGGCATGGTGGCGCGCCCCCACCCTCGTGACCTCCTCTTTGACCCCCTGGAGTAGGGTCCAAGTCTCCTGGATCATGTTCGGTGAGAAAATCACGTTCCCGAAGATTTTATTCTGTTTGGACTCCGTTTGATATTCTATTTCTTCGAAACACTGAAATAGGCAAAAAACAACAATTCTGGGCTGGGCCTCCGGTTAATAGGTTAGTCCCAAAAATAATATAAAAGTGGAAAATAAAGCCCAATATAGTCCAAAACAGTAGATAATATAGCATGGTGCAATCAAAAATTATAGATACGTTGGAGACGTATCAGACATCCCAAAGCTTAATTCCTGCTCGTCCTCGAGTAGGTAAATGATAAAAATAGAATTTTTTATGGGGAGTGCTACTTGGCATAATTTCAATGCAAATCTTCTTAATTGTGGTATGAATATTCAGATTAGAAAGATTCAAGACAAAGGTTTATATTGACATAAAAAATAATAATACTTCAAGCATACTAACAAAGCAATTATGTCTTCTCAAAATAACATGGCCAAAGAGAGTTATCCCTACAAAATCATATAGTCTGGCTATGCTCCATCTTCACCACAAAAAGTATTTAAATCATGCACAACCCCGATGACAAGCCAAGCAATTGTTTCATACTCTAACTTTTTCAATCTTCACGCAATACATGAGCGTGAGCCATGGATATAGCACTATAGGTGGAATAGAATGGTGGTTGTGGAGAAGACAAAAAGGAGAAGATAGTCTTGTTGGTGAACGTAGTAATTTCAAAATTTCCTACGCACACGCAAGATCATGGTGATGCATAGCAACGAGAGGGGAGAGTGTTGTCCACGTACCCTCGTAGACCGAAAGCGGAAGCGTTATATCAACGCGGTTGATGTAGTCGTACGTCTTCACGATCCGACCGATCCAAGCACCGAAACTACGGCACCTCCGAGTTCTAGCACACGTTCAGCTCGATGATGATCCCCGGACTTCGATCCAGCAAAGTGTCGGGGAAGAGTTCCGTCAGCACAACGGCGTGGTGACGATCTTGATGTTCTACCATCGCAGGGCTTCGCCTAAGCACTGCTACAATATTATCGAGGATTATGGTGGCAGGGGGCACTGCACACGTCTAGGAGAACGATCATGAAGATCAACTTGTGTGTCTATGGGGTGCCCCCTGCCCCCGTATATAAAGGAGTGGAGGAGGGGAGGGCCGGCCCTCTCTATGGCGCGCCCTAGGGGAGTCCTACACCCATCGGGAGTAGGATTCCCCCTTTCCTAGTCCAACTAGGAGTCCTTCCAAGTATTGGGAGTAGGAGACAAGGAAGGGGAAGAGGGAAGAGAAGGAAGGAGGGGGCGCAGCCCCTCCCCCTAGTCCAATTCGGACTAGGCCTTGGGGGGCGCGTGGCCTGCCTCTCCCTCTCCCCTAAAGCCCAATAATGCCCATATACTTCTTCTCCTGTATTTCCGTAACTCCCCGGTACTGCAAAAAATACCCGAACCACTCGGAACCTTTCCGATGTCCGAATATAGTCGTCCAATATATCGATCTTTACGTCTCAACCATTTTGAGACCCCTAGTCATGTCCCCGATCTCATCCGGGACTCCGAACTCCTTCGGTACATCAAAACTCATAAACTCATAATATAACTGTCATCGAAACATTAAGCGTGCGGACCCTACGGGTTCGAGAACAATGTAGAAATGACCGAGACATGTCTCCGGTCAATAACCAATAGCGGAACCTGGATGCTCATATCGGCTCCCACATATTCTACGAAGATCTTTATCGGTCAAACCGCATAACAACATACATTGTTCCCTTTGTCATCGGTATGTTACTTGCCCGAGATTCGATCGTCGGTATCTCAATACCTAGTTCAATCTCGTTACCGGCAAGTCTCTTTAGTCGTTCTGTAATACATCATCTCGCAACTAACTCATTCGTTGCAATGCTTGCAAGGCTTATGTGATGTGCATTACCGAGTGACAAATCCAAATCTCGAAATACGGCAACCCAACATGTACCTTTGGAGACACCTGTAGAGCACCTTTATAATCACCCAGTTACGTTGTGACGTTTGGTAGCACACAAAGTGTTCCTCCGGCAAACGGGAGTTGCATAATCTCATAGTCATAGGAACATGTATAAGTCATGAAGAAAGCAATAGCAACATACTAGACGATCGGGTGCTAAGCTAATGGAATGGGTCATGTCAATCAGATCATTCACCTAATGATGTGATCCCGTTAATCAAATAACAACTCTTTGTCCATGGTTAGGAAACATAACCATCATTGATTAACGAGCTAGTCAAGTAGAGGCATACTAGTGACACTCTGTTTGTCTATGTATTCACACATGTATTATGTTTCCGGTTAATACAATTCTAGCATGAATAATAAACATTTATCATGAAATAAGGAAATAAATAATAACTTTATTATTGCCTCTAGAGCATATTTCCTTCAAGTCTCACATCAACTAGGCGTATCAACAGGCTATGGAGATGCCCATCAATAGATATCAATGTGAGTGAGTAGGGATTGCCATGCAACGGATGCACTAGAGCTATAAATGTATGAAAGCTCAAAAAGAAATTAAGTGAGTGTGCATCCAACTTGCTTGCTCACGAAGACCTAGGGCAATTTGAGGAAGCCCATCATTGGAATATACAAGACAAGTTCTATAATGTAGAATCCCACTAGTATATGAAAGTGACAACATATGAGACTCTCTATATGAAGAACATGGTGCTACTTTGAAGCACAATATATGAGACTCGCTATATCATGGTGCTACTTTGAAGCACAAGTGTGGAAAAAGGATAGTAGCATTGGCCCTTTTTATTTATTTTCCTTTTTTGGGGCCTTCTTTTTTTTCTTTGGCATTTCTCTTTTTTTTGGGACAATGCTCTATTGAATGATGATCATCAGACTTCTATTTATTTACAACTGAATGATTACAACTCGATACTAAAACAAAGTATGACTCTATATGGATGCCTCCGGCGGTCTACCGGGATATGCAATGAATCAAGAGTGACAAGTATGAAAAAATTATGAACGGTGGCTTTGCCACAAATACTATGTCAGCTACATGATCATGCTAAGCAATATGACAATGATGAATGTGTCATGATGAACTAGATGGTGGAAAGTTGCGTGAAAATATATCTCGGAATGGCTATGGAAATGCCATAATAGGTAGATACCGGCGAAAGGTGGCTGTTTTGAGGAAGGTATATGGTAGGTGTATGATACCGGCGAAAGGTGCGCGGTATTAGAGAGGCTAGCAAAGGTGGAAGGGTGAGAGTGCGTATGATCCATGGACTCAACATTAGTCATAAAGAACTCATATACTTATTGCAAAAATCTAGAAGTTATCAAAGCAAAGTACTACGCGCATGCTCCTAGGGGGATAGATTGGTAGGAAAAGACCATCGCTCGTCCCCGACCGCCACTCATAAGGAAGACAATCAATAAATAAATCATGCTCCGACTTCATCACATAACGGTTCACCATACGTGCATGTTATGGGAATCACAAGCTTCAACACAAGTATTCTTTAAATTCACAACTACTCAACTAGCATGACTTTAAGGTTATCACCTCCATATCTCAAAACAATTATCATGCTTCATCTTTTCTTAGTATTCAACACACTCAAAAGAAAGTTTCACAAATCTTGAATACCAAGCATATTATTATTAAGCAAGTTACCATGCTATTAAGACTGTCAAAATAATTTAAGTGAAGCATGAGAGATCAATAGTTTTTTAAAACAAATCCACCACCGTGCTCTAAAAGATCTAAGTGAAGCACATAGAGCAAAATTATAACGCTCAAAAGATATAAGTGAAGCACATAGAGAAAAACTACTTAGCTCAAAAGATATAAGTGAAGCATATAGAGCAAAACTACTTAGCTCAAAAGATATAAGTGAAGCACATAGAGCAAAACTACTTAGCTCAAAAGATATAAGTGAAGCACATAGATTATTCTATCAAATTTTAATTCATGTATGGCTCTCTCAAAAGGTGTGTACAGCAAGGATGATTGTGGAATACTAACAAACAAAGACACAAATAAGACAAGATGCTCCAAGCAAAACACATATCATGTTGGTGAATAAAAATATAGCTCCAAGTAAATTACCGATGGAAGTGGACGAAAGAGGGGATGCCTTCCGGGGCATCCCCAAGCTTTGACTTTTTGGTGTCCTTGGATTATCTTGGGGGTGACATGGGCATCCCCAAGCTTAGGCTCTTGCCACTCCTTGCTCCATAATCCATCACAACAATTCACCCAAAACTTGAAAACTTCCCAACACAAAACTTAAAGAAGAAAACTCGTGAGCTCTGTTAGCGAAAGAAATCAAAAGACCACTTCAAGGTACTGTAATGAACTCATTCTTTATTTATATTGGCGTTAAACCTAATTTATTCCAACTTCTCTATGGATTATAAACTATTTTACTAGCCATAGATTCATCAAAATAAGCAAACAACACACGAAAAACAGAATCTGTCAAAAACAGAACAGTCTGTAGTAATCTGTAGCTAGCGCAAGATCTGGAACCCCAACAATTCTAAAATAAATTGCTGGACGTGAGGAATTTATCTATTAATCATCTGCAAAAATAATTTACTAAATAGCACTCTTCAAATAAAAATGACAGCAGTTCTCGTGAGCGCTAAAGTTTCTGTTTTTTACAGCAAGTTCAACAAGACTTTCCCCAAGTCTTCCCAATGGTTCTACTTGGCACAAACACTAATTAAAAACAAAAAACACAACCAAAACAGAGCCTAGATAATTTATTTATTACTAAACAGGAGCAAAAATCAAGGAATAAAAATAAAATTGGGTTGCCTCCCAACAAGCGCTATCGTTTAACGCCCCTAGCTAGGCATAACAAGCAAGGATAGATCTAGGTATTGCCATCTTTGGTAGGCAATCCATAAGTGGCTCTCATGATAGTTTCGTATGGTAATTTTATTTTCTTTCTTGGAAAGTGTTCCATGCCCTTTTTTATTTTCATATCAATAATCGCACCAACCGTTCTAAGGAAAGGTCTACCAAGAATAATAGGGCAAGAAGGATTGAAATCTATATCAAGAACAATGAAATCTACGGGCACATAATTCCTATTTGCAACAATAAGAACATCATAAATTCTTCCCATAGGTTTCTTAATAGTGGAATCCGCAAGATGCAAGTTTAGAGAGCAATCATCAAAATCACGGAAATCTAGTAAATCACATAAAGTTTTAGGGATGATGGAGACACTAGCACCCAAATCACACAAATCATAAAACTCATTGTCGGTGTCAAAACCGGCAGATCTCGGGTAGGGGGTCCCGAACTGTGCGTCTAGGCCGGATGGTAACAGGAGACAGGGGACATTTTGTTTTACCCAGGTTTGGGCCCTCTCGATGGAGGTAATACCCTACTCTTGCTTGATTAATATTGATGATATGGGTAGTACAAGAGTAGATCTACCACGAGATCAAGGAGGCTAAACCCTAGAAGCTAGCCTATGGTATGATTGTTGTGTATGGAGTTTATTCTGTCCTACGGACTACAACCCTCCGGTTTATATAGACACCGGATAGGGTTAGGGTTACACAGAGTCGGTTATAATGGTAGGAGATCTTGAATATCGCATCGCCAAGCTTGCCTTCCACGCCAAGGAAAGTCCCATCCGGACACGGGACGAAGTCTTCAATCTTGTATCTTCATAGTCCAGGAGTCCGGCTGAAGGTATAGTCCGGCTACCCGAACACCCCCTAATCCAGGACTCCCTCAGTAGCCCCTGAACCAGGCTTCAATGACGACGAGTCCGGCGCGCAAATTGTCTTCGGCATTGCAAGGCGGGTTCCTCCTCCCAGTCCTTCATAGAAGATTATAATAACCAAGAGTAGTGTCCGGCTCTGCAAAATAAGTTTCCACGTATTGCCATAGAGAGAATAATATTAACACCAATCAAATCTGCTGACGTATTCTGTAGTGCGCCATCACACTAGAGCCAAGCCCTTTACTCGAATCATTTTTACTTTTCCACCTCAGCATGTTTTGCGAGGCGGTTTCCTTGGCACGTCTTGTCAAAGCAGAGAACGCGTACCCTTTTTACGGGATTCTCATCAATACGGACGTGGGTAACCCAACCGCGCCATTTATCACGGCGCTCGGGAGGCAAGCGAGTTTTATTAGGCAGGTGGGGACGCATAACCGCATCCTCCTATATAAGGGGATAAGGATCCACCCTTTTTACCTACGCCTTCTTCCTCCCTTGCCTACCCATCTCTCGCGCACCCGAGCTCCAGCGCCCAAGCCCGCACTTCCCACCTCAACCTTCTCCAGCAATGTCCGGAGGGGGAGGCAAATGGATGGTCTCCTCCGTTACGGAGGGTAAAATCAAGAAGCTAAGGAAGGCCGGGTATTTGTCCAAGGACATCGCGTACCGGCTTCCCGAGGAGGGGCAGCTTATCCCCACCCCATGGCCCCATGAGAGGGTGGTATTTCTCCTCCACTTCCTCCGTGGACTGGGTTTTCCACTCCACCCATTTGTCCGGGGGCTCATGTTCTACTACGGCCTGGATTTCCATGATCTGGCTCCGAACTTCATCCTCAACATCTCGGCGTTTATCGTCGTGTGCGAGGCTTTTCTCCACGTCCGCCCCCATTTCGGCCTCTGGCTCAAGACTTTCAACGTCAAGCCCAAGGTGTTGAGCGGCAGCCAGGCGGAGTGCGGAGGCGCCATGGCGGGCAAGATGGCCAACGCCCTATGGTTCGAGGGCTCCTTCGTGGAGACCCTAAAGGGATGGCAATCCGGGTGGTTTTACATCACCGAGCCACGCGATCCGGAATGGACCGCGGCCCCCGAGTTCCGATCCGGACCCCCCACGCGGCTTGTGTCCTGGAAAGAGACGGGCCTGTCGTGGGGTGACGAAAAAGAGGTGACCGGATTGCAAACATGCATCCAGTCCCTGGTGAACAAGCCAGTCCGGCTAGTTAATATAATCCAGTTTATGCTCGTCCGCCGGATCCTCCCGTGCCAACAACGGGATTTCAATCTGTGGGAGTTCGACCTGGCGCAGCATCAAACCCTCAGCAGGCTCTTCGACACAACGTACGAGGATGCCTGGAAGATGCTATTCAAGGGCGCCGAGGCTCCCGCATCTGCCTCTGAGGACCGCGGATACAGCTCGCAGTGTCACGCTAGCAAGGTATGCCATCTACGCCTTTTACAGGATGTTAAGCTTTTTTCATAGTTTGACTCTATGCGGGATCTAAACTCCCTTACCTTTGATAGGCTTGGCGGGTGATAGCCTAACCAATTAACTGTCTGGCTCCGTTGCCCGAAGACCTAGCCCCAGCTTACTAGTGAAGCTGCTGGCTTCGGCGCCTTATGTGGTGCCGGAAAAGAAGGCCAAGAAGAAGAAGACCACGGGGACTCGAAAGAGTACCCGTAATGTGGTGCTGTCGGACTTGTCATCCGACGAGTCCGAGACGCCCTCTTCCCGTGAAAACGAGGAGGAGGGAGAAGAAGCCTCTCCCCCTCCAGCGGGGGGAGGAAAGAAAAGGAAGGCCGCCCTAGTGGGGGGGCGAAGGGTCCAAGAAGAGGAAAACCCCTCCGCCGGACTACGCCCCCGACGCCGACGAGGGCGAAGAGGAGTGGCCGGACAGGGCTAGGCGTCCGGCGAAATCGTAAGTGTTCAGATACCAGAGTAACTCATGATATTCCTTTTGTTGCACAGCTTCCCCTAATGTCGAATATAATCATGCAGCTCGCCCCGGGCCGCACTCAACAAGTCGTCGAGCGGCTCCCTGGATTCATCGGACGTGAACTCCGCTCCGCCCGCTGTCTCCCCCCGCACTGCGGATGATGCCGAAGTGGCATCGCAACGAGCTCCGGGGCAGGAGGAGGTGGTCCTGGAGGAGCCGCAAGGCGACCTCCCGGACCCCAGGAGTGAAGGGGACAAGACCCCCCAGGGCTGCAAGTCCGGCCTTAAGCCGGACACCCTGCCGGAATCTTCAACAATTCCGGACTGCGGCAGGCGAACTCCTTCCAAGAGGAGCAAGCCTTCTGAGCCGGCTGCCTCCGGCCAACCAGAGGCGCCGGACAATCTGCTGGAGGTGCTTGAAGGCTCCTCCATCAACGAGGAGCACCGTACTATTATGAGTACGGTGATCCAGAAGGTTCAGTCCGCCAAGAGCGGGCTGAGTGAAGCTTGCGCTAGCCTCCTAACAGGCTTCGAGGTAAGTAAAAATATGTAAAAATATTACCGCATAGACAGTAGCCCCTGATGCTCTGTTTGGCGTTCGGAAAGAAAAGCCGAATAGAGGATCTATTAAATTTCGCAGGAGTGTAATAATGAAGAGTCAATATGCGTATGCAGGCTTCGCTGCTAGCCACCACCGCACTGACTGCGGAGGTGGATGCCCTGAAACAGGGACTCGAGCGGTCTGAGGAAGAGCTCGGCCTTGCCAAGCAGCAGCTCGAGGAGAGAGAAGGTAAGAAATACCTTATAAAAAAGTGCCTATAGAGAGGCGTGATAGCAAAAAATAACAGGATTGTACTGCTTATTGTAGGGGCCACGACTGAGGTGGCGACCCTCAAGCAGGCGCTGTCCGAGGCCGAAAAGAAAACGGCCGCGAAGCTCACCGAGCGAGGGAAACTTGGGGCTCAGGTCGGCGAGGTGCAGCAAGAGCTTCAGGCTCTCATGAAAAAACATGAGAGTTTGGAGCTTGAGTCAAAGACCCAAGCGTCTGAGCTCGCGACGGCCCTTGAGACTGCCAAGTCTGCCAAGGCCGAAGCCCAAAAGGCTCTCCAAGAGTTGGAGGATATGAAGAAGATAGCAGCGGGTAAGGCATTCTTTACGCAAAGCAGAAACATAAAAGTAAACTACTTGTTACTTACCCGAATCTGGAGTTCTCCAGGGGCCTTGCAGATCTTCCCCGCAGCGTATCCGATGCCGCCGCATTCTACCGAGCTGAAGAGGGCAGCTCGATGGAGAAGGTGCTCTGGTCTCAGTATGCTCAGGCTGGACACCCTGTGCCCTTGAGCGACCAGCTGAAACAGCTGGTCGAACTCCACAAGGCAGCCGAACAGGCCATGAAGGGCTTCATAGTTCGGCTGTGGCCCAGCGAGGCCGTGCCTGGGAGCTACTTCGGGCTGGTGCGGCTGCTGGTGGAGGCCTGTCCAAGGCTCGAGGTCATCAAGCGCTCCGTCTGCATCGAAGGTGCCCGTAGGGCCCTTGCCCGTGTAAAGGTGCACTTGGGTAAGCTGGACGGTGAGAAGCTTGTGACGGACGGGCCGCCATCGGGGAAGGAGCATCGCAAGCCGGAGAACTACTATAAGGATGTTCTTGCGGGTGCCCGCCTTGTGGCGGATGAGTGCACCAAGGATGTAATTTTTGAATGAATTCGCTCGTGTTTATCCTGTGCGCTGAAAACTTGTTCATATGCGCTAAGCAATGCTTATTGAATTTAAAATATTATTTTTTGTGCGGCCGTTTATCAAAAATTGAGAGATGGCCAGTCGTCGGCTTTTGCCCCCATGCCACTAGTGCTGGGGTGTTCGGTGATAAACCTGGGCGCTCTTTTTCCCATGGTTGGGTCCTTCGAGGGAGGCAATCGGACTATAATTCTTGAACACTCTCACTTAGCCATAGAACTTTATAATTTTAAATTTCGGCGAAGCCCCTAGTTCGGAAGACCGAGTTCGGGGCGCTATCCACGCCTTGGCTGGGGTTATCCAGCTCCTCGCTTGAAGCGGCATAAGCCTTTAGGGACTCGAAAAACCTCTCGAACAGCGACCGGTCTCTCGCCTCATCATGACAGTCAGTTTTAGCTTTCTCCACTGAGGTGCTTAACCCAGCTCAACCGGGGCACAATCGCAGTGGTTCTCCTAGTGCTACCTTACCCGATATAGCGGAACGTAAGGCACCAAAACATAGGAGCCGGGCAAACCCAACTATTGACCCAAATCATGATTCGGAGCCGGTGCATATAGTGCTATAAGTTCGGGGTGCCGCACTTGTGAAAGTGTACGGACTTCTCACACCATATTAAAGGGTACTGAAGCCCCTGGCGTACTTGCCATACCACAATGTACGGGTGCGACATGTCATTAATGAACATATATATGAAAAGAGTAATGCAAAAAATAGACAAAAAGCTAAGCATTGTTTATGGAGAGACTATTTATCAAAGCCGAACGATACAAATGGTGCGGTAAGCAAAAGATATTGGACTATTCAGTATGTCCTGACCAGGGGCAGGCCGCGGAATTATATATAAAGTAGGTATACCGCTCGTAACAGAGACCACCTAGGAGTTCCATAATGCGGCATGGCTTGTCTGTCTCCCTGGATCTTGCATCGTTTGTGCGGCAATCGAATTGCCGAACAGGTCGTCCGAAGTATGGAGTCCTGAAAGTAAGAAAAAATTAAAAAAAGTATCCGGCAGCCCCTGGTACGTTTGAAGCCGTATTTTGGGCGTGTCGTTATTGTGCCCCTTCCCCTGTGCCCATGGTATTTCAAGGGCGTAGTTATGTACGCGAGGTACTGGTTTCGCTAGGTCGCGAAAGCTGGGGTTGGGGCCGCATTGCTACGCTTGCTCAGAGTGTGCCAGGCGGTCCTGCTGTAGGTTACTCCGGGCACGCTTGGCAGTGTCTGGCTTTTTAATGGCCGGACTGGAGAATTGCCTAAGAAGGCTACTTTGTACCTCCGCTGCGAGAGCCGCCGTATGCTCCTCCGTACGGAGGGAGCGTTCGGTGTTTCCGTTGACCGTGATTACTCCTCGAGGGCCTGGCATCTTCAGTTTGAGATATGCATAGTGTGGCACCGCATTGAATTTTGCAAATGCGGTTCGTCCGAGCAGGGTGTGATAGCCACTGCGAAACGGGACTATATCAAAGATTAACTCTTCGCTTCGGAAATTATCCGGGGATCCGAAGACCACGTCAATTGTTACTGAGCCTGTACAGTTGGCTTCTACACCTAGTATGACGCCTTTAAAGGTCGTTCTTGTGGGTTTGATCCTTGAGGGATCTATGCCCATTTTCCGCACTGTGTCCTGATAAAGCAGGTTCAGGCTACTGCCGCCGTCCATGAGGACTCTTGTGAGGTGAAATCCGTCGACAATTGGGTCAAGAACCAATGCGGCGAAGCCCCCATGACGGATGCTAGTGGGATGGTCCCTTCAATCAAAAGTGATCGGGCAGGAGGACCTTGGGTTTAACTTTGGGGCGACTGGCTCCATCGCGTATACGTCCCGTAGCGCATGCTTCCGCTCCCGCTTGGGAAGGTGGGTTGCGTATATCATGTTCACCGTCCGCACTTGTGGGGGAAAGCCCTTATGTCCATTGTTGTTCGGCGGCTTGGGGTCCTCATCGTCGCTGTGCAGCCCCTTGTCTCTGTTTTCGGCTCTTAACTTGCCTGCCAGCTTGAACACCCAACAATCCCTGTCAGTCTGATTGGCTGGCTTTTCGGGGGTGCCATGTATCTGGCACAAGCGATCGAGTATTCGGTCCAAACTGGACGGGCCCTGAATATTCTTTTTGAATGGCTTTTTCCGTTGACCGGATTTATAGCCTCCGAATCCGTCATTGACTGCCGTGTCTTCATTGCTGTCGCTGTTAACGCGGCGTTTTTGGTTGTTCCAACGTGTCCTGCCACTTTTGTCCTTGGTATCCGAATTACCAGGGTTCTTTGATAAGTTGTTACTGCGAGCAAGCCAGCTGTCTTCACCCACACAAAAGCGGGTCATGAGTGTCATGAGGGCTGCCATGGATTTCGGCTTTTCCTGTCCCAGGTGCCGGGCAAGCCACTCGTCACGGATGTTATGCTTGAAGGCTGCTAGGGCCTCTGCGTCCGGACAGTCGACTATCTGGTTTTTCTTTGTTAGGAACCGTGTCCAGAATTGTCTGGCTGATTCTTCTGGCTGCTGAATTATGTGGCTTAAGTCGTCGGCATCCGGTGGTCGCACGTAAGTGCCCTGGAAGTTGTCGAGGAATGCGGCTTCCAGGTCCTCCCAAGAACTGATTGAGTCTGCTGGCAAGCTGTTAAGCCAATGTCGGGCCGGTCCTTTAAGTTCGAGCGGGAGGTACTTGATGGCGTGTAGATCATCGCCGCGTGCCATGTGGATGTGAAGGAGATAATCCTCAATCCATACCGCCGGGTCTGTGGTGCCATCATATGATTTGATGTTTACGGGTTTAAAGCCCTCTGGGATTTTATGATCCATTACTTCATTCATGAAGCATAGCGGGTGTGCTGCGCCTCTGTACTGGGCTATATCACGACGCAGCTCGGAAGAGCTATGTCTGTTGTGTTCGGCCCGGCCGGATTTGTTGTATCCGGCGTGAAGATCATTGTCACATGCCGTAGGGCGCCTGCGCAATCCGTAGATCGATCTTGTCTGGCTTGCCTTGTCTCCACTATGTCTCGCAGGTCGGGCGCATTTTCCCATGCCTTAGTTGTGCGGCGTCGGGGCATCGCGTGGGTGGAGGGCTGAGAGGCCTCTTTGTCGCGGCCACGAGGTGGCCGGTCTGCCATGTCATGCGCTGGTGATGTAGGTGCTTCCTCCTCTGATCTGGGTAGCGGCCTGCGCTTCGGGTAACTCTTGGAGGGGCGTTCGAGTTCATACTCTTAGGCCGCAAGGACTTCAGTCCATCTGTCAGCTAGGAAATCTTGGGCAGCTTTAAGTTGTTGCGGCTTTTTCTTGAGGCTGCTTGACGTGGCTAAAAGCCTGCGTCTAAAACGCTCTTGTTCGGCGGGGTCTGATGGTATGACGAATTCGTTGTCATCGAGGCTTGCCTCGTCTTCGGAGGGAGGCGTATAGTTATCATCCTCGACCTCTCGGTCTTCCGCTCTCTCATGAGGGCTGGCTTCTCCATCTTCCTGTGCCGAATCTTGCTGGGGTGGGTGTTCTTCGGCGCTATCCGGGGTAGTATTATCTCCCGTGCCGGAATCACCGTTTTTGCTTTGGCGGGATTTAGAGCGGCGCTGCTGACGCCGGCGCTTTGGCTGTTTCTTGGGGGCGTCATCCCCCATTGTTCCATCACCATCTCCGTCTTTTGGAGTATCCACCATGTATATGTCATATGACGATGTGGCGTTCCAGCGCCCTACAGGTGCTGGTAAATGTTCGTCTCCTATATCGTCGTCCATGCCATCGATGTCTTCGGAGCCGAATTCCAGTATGTCAGTTAAATCGTCGACAGTGGCTACAAAGTGGGTGGTGGGTGGGTTTTGAATTTCCTCACCGTCCGTATCCCACCCTTGCTGACCGTAGTTCGGCCAGGGCTCTCCTGATAAAGAGAGAGACTTAAGGGAATTCAGGATGTCGCCAAAAGGCGAATGCTGAAAGATGTCCGCGGCGGTGAACTCCATTACCGGCGCCCAATCGGATTCAATTGGCAGGGGTGCGGGGGGCCTCGGAGTTCGGAGAGGAATCCGGCTCCTCGGAGTCGCGGGCCACGCGGTGTGCGGGGCTGGAGTTCGGCTCGATCGCCTCTGAGATCGCAGCCCCTGAGGCAGCGTCCAACCGCTGATCCTCGATCGGCGCAGTAGGTTCCAAATCAATGGTCGAAACCAATGCGTGTGCGGCCTCCAAGGCGCTGATCGGCGGCAGAGCTATATCATGCCCATCGAGACAGTGCGGCACGCTTGGCTGTGGCTCGAATCCGTCGAAGATCAAGTCCCCGCGGATGTCAGCCGTGTAGTTTAGGCTTCAAAACCTGACCTGATGGCCAGGGGCGTAGTTTTCGATCTTCTCAAGGTGGCCAAGCGAATTGGCCCACTGTGCGAAGCCACCGAAGACGAAGATCTGTCCGGGGAGAAAAGTCTCACCCTAGACCGCATCGTTGTTAATGATCGAAGGAGCCATCGGGCCTAAAGGTGACGACATAGAGGAACTCTCAATGAAAGCACCAATGTCGGTGTCAAAACCGGCAGATCTCGGGTAGGGGGTCCCGAACTGTGCGTCTAGGCCGGATGGTAACAAGAGACAGGGGACATTTTGTTTTACCCAGGTTCGGGCCCTCTCGATGGAGGTAATACCCTACTCCTGCTTGATTAATATTGATGATATGGGTAGTACAAGAGTAGATCTACCACAAGATCAAGGAGGCTAAACCCTAGAAGCTAGCCTATGGTATGATTGTTGTGTATGGAGTTGATTCTGTCCTACGGACTACAACCGTCCGGTTTATATAGACACCGTATAGGGTTAGGGTTACACAGAGTCGGTTACAATGGTAGAAGATCTTGAATATCGCATCGCCAAGCTTGCATTCCACGCCAAGGAAAGTCCCATCCGGACACGGGACGAAGTATTCAATCTTGTATCTTCATAGTCTAGGAGTCCGGCTGAAGGTATAGTCCGGCTACCCGAACACCCCCTAATCCAGGACTCCCTCACTCATAGTTTTTAATTTTAATTTTAAGAGTTGGTTCCACTCATCATAGAGATTTCTAGGGATAGAAACTTTCAACTCAAGTTTTTCTTCATAAGATTGCATCAAGGCATCAACAATATGTTCGGTGAAGGCTTTATTTCGACTATAAGCATGTGGAGAATTTATCACGGATTGCAACAAGGAAATACAATCAATTAAAGAGCAACTTTCATAATTAAATTCCTTGAAATCCAATATAGTGGGTTTAGCAACATCTAGATTTTTATTTCTTTCAATCCCACTTTTATCAATTTCATCATTAAGATCTAAATACTCCGAATTTTTAGAGCGCCTTCTAGGTAAAGGAAGATCATATTCAGTTTCATCAAGATTCATATTGCAAAACAAAGATTTAATAGGAGACACATTAATAACTTTTAGATCTTCATCTTGATTTTCATAGGAATTGGAAGAACACGCTTTAATAAAGGCATCTTTGGAAGCATGCATCCTAGCGGTTCTTTCCTTACACTCATCAATTGAAATTCTCATGGCTTTCGGATACTCATTGATATGATGCTTAGGCGGAATAGATCTAAGTTTCAAAGAATCAACATCAAGAGCAATTCTATCAACGTTCCTAGCGAAATCATCAATCTTAAGAAAATTTTCTTCAATCATAGCATTAAAATTCTTTTGCGAAGAAATAAATTCTTTAATATTAGATTCAAAATTAGAGGGCATCTTATTATAATTTCCATAAGAGTTATTGTAGGAATTCCCATAATTATTAGAAGGATTACTAGGATGTGGCCTAGGATTAAAATTCCCTCTATAAGCGTTGTTACCAAAATTATTCCTACCAACAAAATTCACATCCATAGATTCAATGTTATTCTCAATCAAAGTAGACAAAGGCCTATCATTAGGATTAGAAGAAATACTCTTAGTAGAAAATAATTTCATAAGTTCATCCATCTTTCCACTCAACACATTAATTTCTTCTATCGCATGCACTTTTTTATTAGAAGTTGTTTTAGTATGCCATTGAGAATAATTAACCATAATATTATCTAGGAGTTTAGTAGCATCTCCTAAAGTGATTTCCATAAAAGTTCCTCCCGCGGCCGAATCTAAAAGATTTCTAGAAGCAAAATTCAATCCGGCATAAATTTTTTGTATAATCATCCACAAATTCAAACCATGAGTAGGGAAATTACGTATCATTAATTTCATTCTCTCCCAAGCTTGTGCAACATGTTCATGATCAAGTTGTGTAAAGGTCATAATATCGTTTCTAAGAGAGATGATCTTAGCGAGAGGAAAATACTTAGAGATAAAAGCATCTTTGCACTTGTTCCATGAATCAATACTATTCTTAGGCAAAGACGAAAAGCAAGATTTAGCATGATCTCTAAGCGAAAAAGGAAATAGCTTCAATTTAACGACATCATTATCGACATCTCTTTTCTTTTGCATATCACATAAATCAACGAAGCTATTCAGATGAGTAGCGGCATCTTCACTAGGAAGGCTGGCGAATTGATCTTTCATAACAAGATTCAACAAAGCAGTATTAATTTTACAAGATTCAGTATCGGTAAGAGGAGCAATCGGAGTGCTAAGGAAATCATTATTATTGGTATTGGTGAAGTCACACAATTTAGTATTATCTTGAGCCATCGCGGCAAACAAGCAATCTAACACACGAGCAAACAAGAGCAAACGGGCAAAAGAGGCAAATAGAGAGGGAAGATAGAGAGAGAGGGCGAATAAAATGGCAAGGGTGAAGTGGGGGAGAGGAAAACAAGACGGAAATGGCAAATAATGTAATGCGAGAGATAGGGATTGTGATGGGTACTTGGTATTTTGACTTTTTGCGTAGACTCGCCGGCAACGACGCCAGAAATGGCTCGTTGTCGAGTCAAATCTTGACTTGCGTGAACCTCCCGGGCAACGGCGCCAGAAATCCTTGTTGCTACATATTGAGCTTGCGTTGGTTTTCCCCGAAGAGGAAGGGATGATGCAGGAGAATAGCATAAGTATTTCCCTCAGTTTTTGAGACCCAAGGTATCAATCCAGTAGGAGGCCACGCTCAAGTCCCTCGTACCTGCACAAAACGATAACTACTCGCAACCAACGCGATTAGGGGTTGTCAATCCCTTCACGGTCACTGACGAGAGTGAGATCTGATAGATATAATATTTTTGGTATTTTTTATATAAAGATGCAAAGTAAAAAGTAAAGGCAAAGTAAAAAGAAAGGCAAGATTAAAGTGATGGAGATTGATATAATGAGAATAGACCAGGGGGCCATAGGTTTCACTAGTGGCTTCTCTCAAGAGCATAAGTATTCTACGGTGTGTGAACAAATTACTGTTGAGCAATTGACAAAATTGAGCATAGTTATGAGAATATATAGGCATGATCATGTATATAGGCATCACGTCCGTGACAAGTAGAACGAAACGATTCTGCATCTACTACTATTACTCCACTCATCGACCGCTATCCGGCATGCATCTAGAGTATTAAGTTAAAAACGGAGTAACGCCTTAAGCAAGATGACATGATGTAGAGAGATAAATTCATGCAATATGAAATAAACCCCATCTTGTTATCCTCGATGGCAACGATGCAATACGTGCCTTGCTGCCCCTTCTGTCACTGGGAAAGGACACCACAAGATCGAACCCAAAGCTAAGCACTTCTCCCATGGCAAGAACTACCAATCTAGTTGGCCAAACCAAACGGATAATTCAAAGAGACTTGCAAAGATAACCAATCATACATAAAAGAATTCAGAGAAAATTCAAATATTATTCATAGATAAGCTTGATCATAAACCCACAATTCATTGGTCTAAACAAACACACCGCAAAAAGAAGATTACATTGAATAGATCTCCACAAGAGAGGGGGAGAACTTTGTATTGAGATTCAAAGAGAGAGAAGAAGCCATCTAGCTACTAACTATGGACCCGAAGGTCTGAGGTAAACTACTCACACTTCATCGGAGGGGCTCCGGAACAGGCCCCAAGATGGGATCTCGTGGATACAGAAAGTTGCGGCGGTGGAATTAGGTTTTTGGCTCCTGTTCTGGTCATTTGGGGGTACGTAGGTATATATAGGAGGAAGGAGTACGTCGGTGGAGCACCAAGGGGCCCACGAGGCAGAGGGCGCGCCCTAGGGGGGGCGCCCCCACCCTTGTGACCTCCTCTTTGGCCCCCTGGAGTAGGGTCCAAGTCTCCTGGATCACGTTCGGTGAGAAAATCACGTTCCCAAAGATTTTATTCCGTTTGGACTCCATTTGATATTCTGTTTCTTCAAAACACTGAAATAGGAAAAAAACAGCAATTCTAGGCTGGGCCTCCGGTTAATAGGTTAGTCCCAAAAATAATATAAAAGTGGAAAATAAAGCCCAATATAGTCCAAAACAGTAGATAATATAGCATGGAGCAATCAAAAATTACAGATACGTTGGAGACGTATCAGTCTCTGGGAAGAGTTCCAGAAATCCATCATTGCATGTAGCCCGATCCAGTCTCACCTGAACGTTCTCATCTCCCTCTCTCTTGTTGTCCCAAGTGTATTGGTACCCCAAGTAACCCAAGTCCGCAAGGCCGCAATCAGCCAAGCAGTCACGAAAATCTTCCATCTATAAAAAATCCTCGGATTGGCCCCTCGTTGATCGGACTGATACATAGCTTCATTATAGTCTCCCATGCAAATCCAAGGTAAATTGTATTGGGCACGAAGATAGCGAATGGCATCCCAGGACTTCTTTCTCTGCTCTTTGCATGGCTCTCCGTAGAAACCAGTGAATCTACAGATTGGTACCTGTGGGTTGCTAGTAGTGTTGATTACTCCTTGTAGTTGATGCTAGTTGGTTTATTTGGTGAAAGATCATATGTTCAGATCCTATATGCATATTAATACTCCTCTGATTATGAACATGAATATGCTTTGTGAGTAGTTACATTTGTTCCTGAGGACATGGGAGAAGTCATGCTATTAGTAGTCATGTGAATTTGGTATTCGTTCGATATTTTGATGAGATATATGTTGTCTCTCCTCTAGTGGTGTTATGTGAAGATCGACTACATGACACTTCACCATTATTTGGGCCTAGAGGAAGGCATTGGGAAGTAATAAGTAGATGATGGGTTGCTAGAGTGACAGAAGCTTAAACCCTAGTTTATGCGTTGCTTCGTAAGGGGCTGATTTGGATCCACATGTTTCATGCTATCACTACTAGGAAAAGGGCTATAGATGGAATTGACACTAATGACGCACCAGACATGTGGTGCGCCATTACTATATACTAATGGCGCACCATGTGTTGGTGCGCCATTAGTGTGCAAATACTAATGGCGCACCACGTCCACGATGCGCCATTAGTAAAAAAAATTAATTTTTTCAAAACTACTAATGGCGCACCGTGGGAGTGGTGCGCCATTACTAGTCGACTAGTAATGGCGCACCACATCCACGGTGCGCCATTAGTAAATTTTATTTTAATTTTTTCAAAACTACTAATGGCGCACCGTGGGAGTGGTGTGCCATTACTAGTTGAACTAGTAATGGCGCACCATGCCACGGTGCGCCATTAGTAACTTGGCCCAAACATTCGGCTGATTGCACACCCCCCCCCCCCGGTGGACCGCCTTTTCAGTTTCAAAAAAAATAAAAGAAAATGATAGAAATGTCAAAAAATAAAAGAAAATAAGATTTCCATGTGATATGTGGTCTAGTTGTTAGCAAAATTTACAAACATGAATTTTCGACTTTTTTGCAAAATCTCTCGAGAATTTGTAAAAATGGGCATAACTTTTGCGTACGAACTCGGATGAAAAAGTTTTTTATATGAAAAATCATCTACTTGAAAAGTTACATCTGAATTTAATCGGGGGAACCCCGTTAAACATTTTCAAAATCCTCAAAAACCTAACAGAAAAAAAGATACGGGGCTTTTAAGATTTGGAGAGGCAAAAAAATTCAAAAAAATTCAAACTTACTAATGGCGCACCTACCCATGGTGCGCCATTAGTATCTTCCCGCCTTCAAAATTCAAAATAAGTCAAAAAAATTAAAAAAAAAGTTACTAATGGCGCACCTGCCCATGGTGCGCCATTAGTATCTTCCCGCCTTCAAAATTAAAAATAAATCAAAAAAATAAAAAAAAGTTAGTAATGGCGCACCTGCCCACGGTGCGCCATTACTATGTCGTATATATGGCTGGGCGCACCTCCTCCACTCCATCTCCTCCCCTCCTCCACTCCATCTTCCCTTCTCTCCTCCACCATACTACCCTCCTCCTCTCCGGCGACATCCTCCTCCTCTCCGACGACCTCCTCCTCCTCTCCGGTGACCTCCTCCTCCTCTCCAGCGACCTCCTCCTCTCCGGGGACCTCCTCCTCCCTCCTCTCCTCTCCTCTCCTCCCCTCCCCTCCCCTCACGGTTTCTCCTCTCTCCTCTCTGGTGAGCTCCTCCTCCCTCCTCTCCTCCCATTCCCTCATGGTTTCTCCTTCCTCCTCTCCGATGCTTCGGTGAACTCCTCTCCAGCAACCTCCTCCTCTCCGGCGATGTAGGCGACCGCCTCTCCGGTGACCTCCTCCTCCTCCTCTCCGGCGAACTCCTCTCCGGCAAAAGAACACGGCAAAAGAACGTACAAGATCCAAAAACAGGAACAAAATTTGAAATAATATCGTGCCAAAAACGAGCAAAAAATGGGCAAAAAAAATCATGATCCAGATCCAAATTCAAAATTCAAAAATAGCAATGGCGCACGGTGGGGGTTAGACGGTGCGCCACTACTATTTTCCCGCCTTCAAAATTCAAAAATACTAATGGCGCACCGTGGCCTATACTAATGGCGCACCAGTGGCCTATACTAATGGCGCACCGTGGCCTATACTAATGGCGCACCTGTGGTGCGCCATTAGTATACCAGATACTAATGGAGCACCGGCGGTGCGCCATTAGTAAAAAATACTAGTGGCGTGATACTAATAGCGCACCAGTGATGCGCCATTAGTAGGCAAAACTGGTGCGCCATTAGTAGCCCTTTTCCTAGTAGTGTATGGTTAGGTTTACCTTAATACTTTTGTTGTCGTTGCGGATGCTTGCAATAGAGGTTAATCATAAGTGGGATGCTTTTCCAAGTAAGGACAATACCCAAGCACCGGTCCACCCACATACCAAATTATCAAAGTACCGAACGCGAATCATATGGACATGATGAAAACTAGCTTGATGATAATTCCCATGTGTCCTTGGGACCACTTTTCTCTATATAAGAATTTGTCCAGGCTTGTCATTTGCTACAAAAGGGATTGGGCCACCTTGCTGCACTTTATTTACTTTTGTTACTTGTTGCTCGTTACCAATTATCTTATCACAAAACTATCTGTTACCTATAATTTCAGTGCTTGCAGAGAATACCTTGCTGAAAACCGCTTATCATTTCCTTCTGCTCCTCGTTGGGTTCGACACTCTTACTTATCGAAAGGACTATGATAGATCCCCTATACTTGTGGGTCATCAAGTACCTTGAAGTGGTGTTTTGTTTTCTTTCGCTAACGGAGCTCACGAGATTTTCTATTTTGAGTTTTCTGTTGTGAAGTTTTCAATTTTGGGTAAAGATTTGATGGATTATGGAACAAGGAGTGGCAAGATTCTAAGCTTGGGGATGCCCATGGCACCTCAAGGTAAAATTCAAGGACACCAAAAAGCCTAAGCTTGGGAATGCCCCAGAAGGCATCCCCTCTTTCATCTTCGTCTATCGGTAACTTTACTTGGAGCTATATTTTTATTCAGCACATGATATGTGTTTTGCTTGGAGCGTCTTGTATGATTTGAGTCTTTGCTTTTTAGTTTACCACAATCATCCTTGCTGTACACACCTTTTGAGAGAGACTCGCATGATTTGAAATTTATTAGAATACTCTATGTACTTCACTTATATCTTTTGAGCCATATAGTTTTTGCTCTAGTGCTTCACTTATATCTTTTAGAGCACGGCGGTGGTTTTATTTTATAGAAATAATTGATCTCTCATGCTTCACTTATATTATTTTGAGAGTCCTTTAGAACAACATGGAAATTTGCTTTCAGGAATAATATAAAAACTTTCATAGAAGTGCATTGAATACTATGAGAAGTTTGATACTTGATAATTGTTTTGAGATATGGAGATGGTGATATTAGAGTCATGCTAGTTGAGTAGTTGTGAATTTGAGAAATACTTGTGTTGAAGTTTGTGATTCCCGTAGCATGCACGTATGGTGAACCGTTATGTGATGAAGTCGGAGCATGATTTATTTATTGATTGTCTTCCTTATGAGTGGCGGTCGGGGACGAGTGATGGTCTTTACCTACCAATCTATCCCCCTAGGAGCATGCGTGTAATACTTTGTTTCGATAACTAACATATTTTTGCAATAAGTGTGTGAGTTCTTTATGACTAATGTTGAGTCCATGGATTATACGCACTCTCACCCTTCCACCATTGCTAGCCTCTCTAGTATCGCATAAATTTCGCCGGTACCATAAACCCACCACTTACCTAAAGGAAATATGCCCTAGAGGCAATAATAAAGTTATTATTTATTTCCTTATATCATGATAAATGTTTATTATTCATGCTAGAATTGTATTAACCGGAAACATAATACATGTGTGAATACATAGACAAACAGAGTGTCACTAGTATGCCTCTACTTAACTAGCTCGTTGATCAAAGATGGTTATGTTTCCTAACCATAGACATGAGTTGTCATTTGATTAACGGGATCATGATTTGATTGATTTGACCCATTCCATTAGCTTATCACTTGATCGTTTAGTTTGTTGCTATTGCTTTCTTCATAACTTATACATGTTCCTATGACTATGAGATTATGCAACTCCCGTTTACCGGAGGAACACTTTGTGTGCTACCAAACGTCACAACGTAACTGGGTGATAATAAAGGTGCTCTACAGGTGTCTCCGAAGGTACTTGTTGGGTTGGCGTATTTCGAGATTAGGATTTGTCACTCCGATTGTCGGAGAGGTATCTCTGGGCCCTCTTGGTAATACACATCACTTAAGCCTTGCAAGCATTGCAACTAATAAGTTAGTTGCGGGATGATGTGTTACGGAATGAGTAAAGAGACTTGCCGGTAACGAGATTGAACTAGGTATTGAGATACCGACGATCGAATCTCGGGCAAGTAACATACCGATGACAAAGAGAACGACATATGTTGTTATGCGGTCTGACCGATAAAGATCTTCATAGAATATGTGGGATCCAATATGAGCATCTAGGTTCCGCTATTGGTTATTGACCAAAGATGTGTCTCGGTCATGTCTACATTGTTCTCGAACCCGTAGAGTCCGCACGCTTAAGGTTTCGATGACAGTTATATTATGAGTTTATGATTTTTGATGTACCGAAGGATTTCGGAGTCCCGGATGAGATCGGGGACATGACGAGGAGTCTCGAAATGGTCGATACGTAAAGATCGATATATTGGACGACTATATTCGGACATCGGAAAGGTTCCGAGTGATTTGGGTATTTTTCAGAGTACCGGAGAGTTACGGGAATTCGCCGGCGAGTATATGGGCCTTATTGGGCCAATGGGAATAGAGGAGAGAGGCCAAAAGGAAGGAGGCGCGCGCCCCCCCCTCTGGTCCAAATTGGACAAGGGGTGCAGCCCACTTTTCCTTGTTCCTCTCCCCCTCTTTCCTTCTCTCCTACTCCAACAAGGGAAGGAGGAGTCTTACTCCCGGTGGCAGTAGGACTTCCCCCTTGGCGCGCCCTCCTCCTAGGCCGGCCGCCTCCCTCCCTTGCTCCTTTATATACGGGGGCAGGGGGGCACCCCATAGACACACAAGTTGATCAGTTGATCTCTCCCAGCCATGTGCGGTGCCCCCCTCCACCATATTCCACCTCGGTCATATCGTAGCGGTGCTTAGGCGAAGCACGGTGTCGGTAGCAACATCATCATCGTCACCACGCCGTCGTGCTGACGGAACTCTCCCGTGAAGCTCTGCTGGATCGGAGTTCGCGGGACGTCATCGAGCTGAACGTGTGCTGAACTCGGAGGTGCCGTGCGTTCGGTACTTGGATCGGTCGGATCGTGAAGACGTACGACTACATCAACCGCATTGTGCTAACGCTTCCGCTTTTAGTCTACGAGGGTACATGGACAACACTCTCCCCTCTCGTTGCTATGCATCACCATGATCTTGCGTGTGCATAGGAAATTTTTGAAATTACAACGTTCCCCAACAGTGGCATCCGAGCCAGGTTTTATGCGTAGATGTCATATCCACGAGTACAACACAAGTGAGTTGTGGGCGATATAAGTCATACTGCTTACCAGCACGTCATACTTTGGTTCGGCTGTATTTTTGGATGAAGCGGCCCGGACCGACATTACGCGTACGCTTACGCGAAACTGGTTCTACCGACGTGCTTTGCACACAGGTGGCTGGCAGGTGTCAGTTTCTCCAACTTTAGTTGAACTGAGTGTGGCTACGCCCGGTCCTTGCGAAGGTTAAAACAGCACCAACATGACAAACTATCGTTGTGGTTTTGATGCGTAGGTAAGAACGGTTCTTGCTAAAGCCCGTAGCAGCCACGTAAAACTTGCAAAAACAAAGTAGAGGACGTCTAACTTGTTTTTGCAGGGCATGTTGTGATGTGATATGGTCAAGACATGATGCTAAATTTTATTGTATGAGATGATCATGTTTTGTAACCAAGTTATCGGCAACTAGCAGGAGCCATATGGTTGTCGCTTCATTGTATGCAATGCAATTGCGCTGTAATGCTTTCCTTTATCACTAAGCGGTAGCGGTAGTCGTGGAAGCATAAGATTGGTGAGACGACAACGATGCTACGATGGTGATCAAGGTGCCGCACCGGTGACGATGGTGATCATGACGGTGCTTCGGAGATGGAGATCACAAGTACAAGATGTTTATCTGTTATGCATCTTATCTTGCTTTGATTGACGGTAGCATTATAAGATGATCTCTCACTAAGTTTCAAGATAAAAGTGTTCTCCCTGAGTATGCATCGTTGCCAAAGTTCGTCGTGCCCAGACACCACGTGATGATCGGTTGTGATATGCTCTACGTCCATCTACAACGGGTGCAAGCCAGTTTTGCACACGCAGAATACTCAGGTTAAACTTGACGAGCCTAGCATATGCAGATATGGCCTCGGAACACTGAGACCGAAAGGTCGAGCGTGAATCATATAGTAGATATGATCAACATATTGATGTTCACCATTGAAAGCTACTCCATTTCACGTGATGATCGATTATGGTTTAGTTGATTTGGATCACGTGATCACTTAGAAGATTAGAGGGATGTCTTTCTAAGTGGGAGTTCTTAAGTAATATGATTAATTGAACTTTAATTTATCATGAACTTAGTCCTGATAGTATTTCCATATCTATGTTGTAGATCAATAGCTCGCGTTATTGCTTCCCTATGTTTTATATGTGTTCCTATAGAAAACTAAGCTGAAAGATGTTAGTAGCAATGATTCGGATTGGATCCGTGATCTGAGGTTTATCCTCATTGCTGCACAGAAGAATTATATCCTTAATGCACCGCTAGGTGACAGACCTATTGCAGGAGCAGATGCAGACGTCATGAACGTTTGGCTAGCTCAATATGATGACTACTTGATAGTTTACTACACCATGCTTAACAGCTTAGAATCAGGACTTCAAAGATGTTTTGAACGTCATGGATCATATGGATGTTCCAGGAGTTGAAGTTAATATTTCAAGCAAATACCCGAGTTGAGAGATATGAAGTCCCCAACAAGTTCTATAGCTAAAAGATGGAGGAGAATAGCTCAAGCAGTGAGCATGTGTTCAGATTGTCTGGATACTATAATCGCTTGAATCAAGTGGGAGTTAATCTTCCAGATAAAATAGTGATTGACAGAATTCTCTAGTCACCATCTCCAAGTTAGTAGAACTTCGTGATGAACTATAGTATGCAAGGGATGATGAAAACGATTCCCGAGCTTTTCATGATGATGAAATCGATGAAGGTAGAAATCAAGAAAGAGCATCAAGTGTTGATGATTAACAAGACCACTAGTTTCAAGAAAAGGGCAAAGGGAAAGAAAGGGAACTTCAAGAAGAACGGCAAGCAAGTTGCTGCTCAAGTGAAGAAGCCCAAGTCTGGTCCTAAGCCTGAGACTAAGTGCTTCTAGTGCAAAGGGACTGGTCACTAGAAGCGGAACTGCCCCAAGTATTTGGCGGATAAGAAGGATGGCAAAGTGAACAAAGGTATATTTGATATACAGATTATTGATGTGTATTTTACTAGTGTTCGTAGCAACCCCTCGGTTGTTGATACTGGTTCAGTTGCTAAGAGTAGTAACTCGAAACGGGAGTTGCAGAATGAACAGAGACTAGTTAAGGGTGAAGTGACGATGTGTGTTGGAAGTGGTTCCAAGATTGATATGATCATCATCGCACACTCCCTATACTTTCGGGATTAGTGTTGAACCTAAATAAGTGTTATTTGGTGTTTGCGTTGAGCATGAATATGATTTGATCATGTTTATTGCAATACGGTTATTGATGTAAGTTAGAGAATAATTGTTGTTCTGTTTACATGAATAAAACCTTCTATGGTCATATACCCAATGAAAATGGTTTGTTGGATCTCGATCGTGGGGATACACATTTTTATAATATTGAAGCCAAAAGATGCAAAGTTAATAATGATAGTGCAACTTATTTGTGGCACTGCCGGTTAGGTTATATTGGTGTAAAGCGCATGAAGAAAATCCATGCTGATGGGCTTTTGGAATCACTTGATTGTGAATCAGTTGATGCTTGCGAACCATGCCTCATGGGAAAGATGACTAATACTCCGTTCTCCGGAACAATGGAGTGAGCAACAGATTTGTTGGAAATCATACATACTGATGTATGTGGTCCGATGAATATTGAGGCTTGCGGCAGGTATCATTATTTTATGATCTTCACAGATGATTTGAGCAGATATGAGTATATCTACTTGATGAAACACAAATCTGAAACATTTGAAAAGTTCAAAGAATTTCAGAGTGAAGTGGAGAATCATCGTAACGAAAATAAAAGTATCTACGATATGATCGCAGAAGTAAAATATTTGAGTTACGAGTTTGGCCTTCAGTTAAAACAATGTGAAATAGTTTCACTACTCACGCCACCTGGAACACCATTACAGTGTAATGGTGTGTCCAAACATCGTAACCATACGTTATTAGATATGGTGCGATCTATGATGTCTCTTACCGATTACCACTATCGTTTTGGGGTTATGCATTAGAGACAGCTACATTCACATTAAATAGGGCACCATCTAAATCTGTTGAGACGACACCGTATGAACTATGGTTTGGCAAGAAACCTAAGCTGTCGTTTCTTAAAGTTTGAGGTTGCAATGCTTATGTGAAAGAGTTTCAACCTGATAAGCTCAAACCCAAATCGGAGTAGTGCATCTTCATAGGATACCCAATAGAAAATGTTGGGTACACCTTCTATGACATATCCGAAGGCAAGTTATTCATTACTGATAATGGATCCTTTCTAGAGAAGGAGTTTCTCTTGAAAGAAGTGAGTGGGAGGAAAGTAGAACTTGATGAGGTAACTGTACCTGCTCCCTTATTGGAAAGTAGTTCATCATAGAAATCGGTTCCTGTGACTACTACACCAATTAGTGAGGAAGCTAATGATGATGATCATGTAAACTTCAGATCAAGTTACTACCGAAACATGTAGGTAAACCAGAGTGAGATCTGCACCAGAGTGGTACAGTAATCCTGTTCTGGAGGTCATGTTACTTGACCATGACAAGCCTACGAACTATGAGGAAGCGATGATGAGCCCAGATTCCGCGAAATGGCTTGAGGCCATAAAAATCTGAGATGAGATCCATGTATGAGAACAAAGTATGGACTTTGATTGACTTGCCCAATGATCGGCGAGCCATTGAGATTAAATGGATCTTCAAGAGGAAGACATACACTGATAGTAGTGCTACTACCTACAAAGCTAGAATTGTCGCAAAAAGGTTTTTGACAAGTTCAAGGTGTTGACTACGATGAGAGTTTCTCACTCGTATATATGCTTAAGTCTGTCCGAATCATGTTAGCAATTGCCGCATTTTATGAAATCTGGCAAATGGATAAACAAAACGGAATTCCTTAATGGATTTATTAAAGAAGAGTTGTATATGATGCAACCAGAAAGTTTGTTCAATCCTAAAGGTACTATCAAAATATGCAAGCTCCAGCGATCCATCTATGGACTGGTGCAAGCATCTCGGAGTTGGAATATACGCTTTGATAAGTTGATCAAAGTATATAGTTTTATACAGACTTGCGGTGAAGCCTGTATTTACAAGAAAGTGAGTGGGAGCACTACAGCATTTCTGATAAGTATATGTGAATAACATATTGTTGATCGGAGATAATGTAGAATTACTCTGCAAAGCATAAAGAAATGTTTGAAAGGAGTTTTTCAAAGAAAGACCTCGGTGAAGCTGCTTACATATTGAGCATCAAGATCTATAGAGATAGATCAAGACGCTTGATAAGTTTTTCAATGAGTACATACCTTGACAAGATTTTGAAGTAGTTAAAAATGGAACAGTCAAAGAAGGAGTTCTTGCCTGTGTTACAAGGTGTGAAGTTGAGTAAGACTCAAAACCCGACCACGGCAGAAGATAGAGAGAATGAAAGTCATTCCCTATGCCTCAGCCATAGGTTCTATAAAGTATGCCATGCTGTGTACCAGACCTATTGTATACCCTGCCCTGAGTTTGGCAAAGGAGTACAATAGTGATCTAGGAGTAGATCACTAGACAACGGTCAAAATTATCCTTAGTGGAATAAGGATATGTTTCTCGATTATGGAGGTGACAAAAAGGTTCGTCATAAAGGGTTACGTCGATGCAAATTTTGACACTGATCCAGATGACTCTAAATCTCAATCTGGATACATATTGAAAGAGGGAGCAATTAGCTAGAGTAGCTCCATGCAGAGCATTGTTGACATAGAAATTTGCAAAATACTTACGGATCTGAATGTGGCAGACCCGTTGACTAAACTTCTCTCACCAGCAAAACATGATCACACCTTAGTACTCTTTGGGTGTTAATCACATAGCGATGTGAACTAGATTATTGACTCTAGTAAACCCTTTGGGTGTTAGTCACATGTCAATGTGAACTATGGGTGTTAATCACATGGTGATGTGAACTATTGGTATTAAATCACATGGCGATGTGAACTACATTATTGACTCTAGTGCAAGTGGGAGACTAAAGTAAATATGCCCTAGAGGCAATAATAAAGTTATTATTTATTTTCTTATATCATGATAAATGTTTATTATTCATGCTAGAATTGTATTAACCGGAAACATAATACATGTGTGAATACATAGACAAACACAGTGTCACTAGTATGCCTCTACTTGACTAGCTCGTTGATCAAAGATGGTTATGTTTCCTAACCATAGACATGAGTTGTCATTTGATTAACGGGATCATGATGTGATTGATTTGACCCATTCCATTAGCTTAGCACTTAATCGTTTAGTTTGTTGCTATTGCTTTCTTCATAACTTATACATGTTCCTATGACTATGAGATTATGCAACTCCCGTTTACCGGAGGAACACTTTGTGTGCTACCAAACGTCACAATGTAACTGGGTGATAATAAAGTTGCTCTACAGGTGTCTCCGAAGGTACTTGTTGGGTTGGCGTATTTCGAGATTAGGATTTGTCACTCCGATTGTAGGAGAGGTATCTCTGGGCCCTCTCGGTAATACACATCACTTAAGCCTTGCAAGCATTGCAACTAATAAGTTAGTTGCGGGACGATGTATTATGGAACGAGTAAAGAGACTTGCCGGTAACGATATTGAACTAGGTATTGAGATACCGACGATCGAATCTCGAGCAAGTAACATACCGATGATAAAGAGAACAACATATGTTGTTATGCGGTCTGACCGATAAAGATCTTCGTAGAATATGTGGGATCCAATATGAGGATCCAGGTTACGCTATTGGTTATTGACCGGAGACGTGTCTCGGTCATGTCTACATTGTTCTCGGACCCGTAGAGTCCGCACGCTTAAGGTTTCGATGACAGTTATATTATGAGTTTATGATTTTTGATGTACCGAAGGATTTCGGAGTCCCGGATGAGATCGGGGAGATGACGAGGAGTCTCGAAATGGTCGAGACGTAAAGATCGATATATTGGACGACTATATTCGGACATCGGAAAGGTTCCGAGTGATTCGGGTATTTTTCGGAGTACCGGAGAGTTACGGGAATTCGCCGGGGAGTATATGGGCCTTATTGGGCCATACGGGAATAGAGGAGAGAGGCCAAAAGGAAGGAGGCGCGCGCGCCCCCTCTGGTCCGAATTGGACAAGGGGTGCAGCCCACTTTTCCTTGTTCCTCTTCCCATCTTTCCTTCTCTCCTACTCCAACAAGGGAAGGAGGAGTCCTACTCCCGGTGGGAGTAGGACTTCCCCCTTGGCGCGCCCTCCTCCTAGGCCGGCCGCCTCCCTCCCTTGCTCCTTTATATACGGGGGTAGGGGGCACCCCATAGACACACAAGTTGATCAGTTGATCTCTCCCAGCCGTGTGCGTTGACCCCCTCCACCATATTCCACCTCGCTCATATCGTAGCGGTGCTTAGGCGAAGCACTGTGTCGGTAGCAACATCATCATCGTCACCACGCCGTCGTGCTGACGGAACTCTCCCGTGAAGCTCTGCTGGATCAGAGTTCGCGGGACGTCATCGAGCTGAACGTGTGCTGAACTCGGAGGTGCCGTGCGTTCGGTACTTGGATCGGTCGGATCGTGAAGACGTACGACTACATCAACCGCATTGTGCTAACGCTTCCGCTTTCAGTCTACGAGGGTACGTGGACAACACTCTCCCCTCTCGTTGCTATGCATCACCATGATCTTGCGTGTGCGTACGAAATTTTTGAAATTACTACGTTCCCCAACAGTGGCATCCGAGCCAGGTTTTATGCGTAGATGTCATATGCACGAGTAGAACGCAAGTGAGTTGTGGGCGATATAACTCATACTGCTTACCAGCATGTCATACTTCGGTTCGGCGGTATTGTTGGATGAAGCGGCCCGGACCGACATTACGCGTACGCTTACGCGAGACTGGTTCTACCGACGTGCTTTGCACACAGGTGGCTGGCGGGTGTCAGTTTCTCCAAGTTTAGTTGAACTGAGTGTGGCTACGCCCGGTCCTTTCGAAGGTTAAAACAGCACCAACTTGACAAACTATCATTGTGGTTTTGATGCGTAGGTAAGAACGGTTCTTGCTAAAGCCCGTAGCAGCCACGTAAAACTTGCAAAAACAAAGTAGAGGACGTCTAACTTGTTTTTGCAGGGCATGTTGTGATGTGATATGGTCAAGACATGATGCTAAATTTTATTGTATGAGATGATCATGTTTTGTAACCAAGTTATCAGCAACTGGCAGGAGCCATATGGTTGTCACTTTATTGTATGCAATGCAATTGCGCTGTAATGCTTTACTTTATCACTAAGCGGTAGCGATATGTTGGAAATATGCCCTAGAGGCAATAATAAATTGGTTATTATTATATTTCCTTGTTCATGATAATCGTTTATTATCCATGCCAGAATTGTATTGATAGGAAACTCAGATACATGTGTGGATACATAGACAACACCATGTCCCTAGTAAGCCTCTAGTTGACTAGCTCGTTGATCAATAGATGGTTACGGTTTCCTGACCATGGACATTGGATGTCGTTGATAACGGGATCACATCATTAGGAGAATGATGTGATGGACAAGACCCAATCCTAAGCCTAGCACAAGATCATGTAGTTCGTATGCTAAAGCTTTTCTAATTCAAGTATCATTTCCTTAGACCATGAGATTGTGCAACTCCCGGATACCGTAGGAGTGCTTTGGGTGTGCCAAACGTCACAACGTAACTGGGTGGCTATAAAGGTACACTACAGGTATCTCCAAAAGTGTCTGTTGGGTTGGCACGAATCGAGACTGGGATTTGTCACTCCGTGTAAACGGAGAGGTATCTCTGGGCCCACTTGGTAGGACATCATCATAATGTGCACAATGTGATCAAGGAGTTGATCACGGGATGATGTGTTACGGAACGAGTAAAGAGACTTGCCGATAACGAGATTGAACAAGGTATCAGGATACCGATGATCGAATCTCGGGCAAGTATCGTACCGCTAGACAAAGGGAATTGTATACGGGATTGATTAAGTCCTTGACATCGTGGTTCATCCGATGAGATCATCGTGGAGCATGTGGGAGCCAACATGGGTATCCAGATCCCGCTGTTGGTTATTGACCGGAGAGTTGTCTCGGCCATGTCTGCATGACTTCCGAACCCGTAGGGTCTACACACTTAAGGTTCGATGACGCTAGGGTTATAGGGAAAGTATGTACGCGGTTACCGAATGTTGTTCGGAGTCCCGGATGAGATCCCGGACGTCACGAGGAGTTCCGGAATGGTCCGGAGGTAAAGATTGATATATATGAAGTATGGTTTTGGCCACCGGAAGTGTTCCGGGCATCACCGGTAGTGTACCGGGACCATCGGAGGGGTCCGGGGGTCCACCATGTGGGGCCACCAGCCCCGGAGGCCTACATGGGCCAATAGTGGGAAGGGACCAGCCCCTAGGTGAGCTGGGGCGCCTCCTACCAAGGCCCAAGGCGCCTCCAAGAGGGGAAGGGGGCAAACCCTAGGGCAGATGGGCCCTAAGGCCCACCCTAGGTGCGCCTCCCCCTCTCCCCCTTGTGGCCGCCTCCCATATGGGATCTAGGGGCTGCCGCCACCCCTAGGGTGGGAACCCTAGGTGGGGGCGCAGCCCCTCCCCTCCCCCTATATATACTTGAGGTATGGGGGCTGCCCAACACACGATTTGCTCTCCCTGTTGGCGCAGCCCTACCCTCTCCCTCCTCGTCTCTCGTAGTGCTTGGCGAAGCCCTGCTGGAGTCCCGCGCTCCTCCACCACCACCACGCCGTCGTGCTGCTACTGGATGGAGTCTTCCCCGACCTCTCCTTCTCCCCTTGCTGGATCAAGGCGTAGGAGACGTCAGCGGGCTATACGTGTGTTGAACACGGAGGTGCCGTCCGTTCGGCACTAGGATCATCGGTGATTTGGATTACGATGAGTACGACTCCATCAACCCCGTTCACTTGAACGCTTCCGCTTAGCGATCTACAAGGGTATGTAGATGCACCCTCCTTCCCCATGTTGCTAGATTACTCCATAGATTGATCTTGGTGATGCGTAGAAAATTTTGAATTTCTGCTACGTTCCCCAATAGTGGCATCATGAGCTAGGTCTATGTGTAGTTTCTCTGCACGATTAGAACACAAAGCAGTTGTGGGCGTCGATATTGTCAATTTACTTTCCGTTAGTAGTCTTATCTTGATTCGGCGGCATCATGGGATGAAGCGGCCCGGACCGACCTTACACGCACTCTTACGTGAGACTGGTTCCACCGACTGACATGCACTAGTTGCATAAGGTGGCTGGCGGGTGTCTGTCTCTCCCACTTTAGTCAGATCGGATTCAATGAACAGGGTCCTTATGAAGGGTAAATAGAAATTGGCAATTCACGTTGTGGTTTTGCGTAGGTAAGAAACGTTCTTGCTAGAAACCCATAGCAGCCACGTAAAACATGCAAACAACAATTAGAGGACGTCTAACTTGTTTTTGCAGGGTATGCTATGTGATGTGATATGGCCAAGAAGAATGTGATGAATGATATGTGATGTATGAGATTGATCATGTTCTTGTAATAGGAATCACGACTTGCATGTCGATGAGTATGACAACCGGCAGGAGCCATAGGAGTTGTCTTTATTTATTGTATGACCTGCATGTCATTGAACAATGCCATGTAATTACTTTACTTTATTGCTAACCGGTAGCCATAGTAGTAGAAGCAATAAGTTGGCGAGACAACTTCATGGAGACACAATGATGGAGATCATGATGATGGAGATCATGGTGTCATGCCGGTGACGATGATGATCATGGAGCCCCAAGGTGGAGATCAAAGGAGCTATATGATATTGGCCATATCATGTCACTACTATTTGATTGCATGTGATGTTTATCATGTTTTTGCATCTTGTTTACTTAGAACGACGGTAGTAAATAAGATGATCCCTCATAATAATTTCAAGAAAAGTGTTCCCCCTAACTGTGCACCGTTGCGACAGTTCGTTGTTTCGAAGCACCACGTGATGATCCGGTGTGATAGATTCTAACGTTCACATACAACGGGTGTAAGAAAGATTTACACATGTGAAACACTTAGGTTGACTTGACGAGCCTAGCATGTACAGACATGGCCTCGGAACACAAGAGACCGAAAGGTCGAGCATGAGTCGTATGGTAGATACGATCAACATGAAGATGTTCACCGATGATGACTAGTCCGTCTCACGTGATGGTCGGACACGGCCTAGTTGACTCGTATCATGTAATCACTTAGATGACTAGAGGGATGTCTATCTGAGTGGGAGTTCATAAGATGAACTTAATTATCCTGAACATAGTCAAAAGGTCTTCGCAAATTATGTCATAGCTCGCGCTTCAGTTCTACTATTTAGATATGTTCCTAGAGAAAATTTAGTTGAAAGATGATAGTAGCAATTATGCGGACTAGGTCCGTAAACTGAGGATTGTCCTCATTGCTTCATAGAAGGCATATGTCCTTAATGCACCGCTCAGTGTGCTGAGCCTCGAATGTCGTCTGTGGATGTTGCGAACATCTGACATACACATTTTGATAACTACGTGATAGTTTAGTTAAACGGTTTAGAGTTGAGGTACCAAAGACGTTTTGAAACGTCGCGAAACATATGAGATGTTTCAAGGGCTGAAATTGGGATTTCAGGCTTGTGCCCACGTCAAGAGGTATAAGACCTCCGACGATTTTCTTAGCCTGCAAACTAAGGGAGAAAAAGCTCAATTGTTGAGCTTGTGCTCAGATTGTCTGAGTACAACAATCATTTGAATCGAGTGGGAGTTGATCTTCCAGATGAGATAGTGATGTTTCTCCGAAGTCATTACCACCAAGCTGCTAGAGCTTCGTGATGAACTATAATATATTAGGGACATATATGATGACCCTTGAGATATTCGCGATGTTTGACACCGCGAAAGTAGAAATCAAAAGGGAGCATCAATCGTTGATGGTTAGTAAAACCACTAGTTTCAAGCTAATTTCAAGAAGGGCAAGGGCAAGAAAGGGATACTTCATGGAACAACAAATCAGTTGCTGTTCTAGTGAAGAAACCCAAAGTTGAACCCAAGCCCGAGACTAAGTGCTTCTGTAATAAGGGGAACAGTCACTGAAGCAGAACCACCCTAGATACTTGGTAGATGAGAAGGCTGGCAAGGTCGACAGAAGTATATTGGATATGCATTATAATGTGTACTTTACTAGTACTCCTAGTAGCACCAGGGTATTAGATACCGGTTCGGTTGCTAAGTGTTAGTAACTCGAAACAAAAGGCTACGGAATAAACGGAGTCTAGCTAAAAGGTGAGATGACGATATGTGTTGGAAGTATTTCCAAGGTTGATCAAATATCGTACGCTCCCTCTACCATCGAGATTGGTATTAAAAATTAAAATAATTGTTATTTGGTGTTTGCGTTGAGCATAGACATGATTGGATTATGTCTATCGCGATATGGTTATTCATTTAAGGAGAATAATGGTTACTCTGTTTATTTGAATAATACCATCCCGATCGTAGTGATACACATTTTCATGCCAAAGGTACAAGATAGTAATGATAGTACCACACAAATGTGGCACTGCAATTTGAGTCATATTGATATAAAACGCATGAAGAAGCTCCATGTTGATGGATCTTTGGGCTCACTCGTTTTGAAAAGTTTGAGACATGCGAACCATGTCTATTGGTGTATATGCATGAATCAACTCCATGCAAATGGACCGTTTGGACTCACTTGATTTTGAATCACTTGGGACATGCAAATCATACCACATGGGCAAGATGACTGAAAGCCTCGTTTTCAGTAAAATGGAACTAGAAAGCAACTTGTTGGAAGTAATACATTTTGATGTGTGCAGTCCAATAAGTGCTGAGGCGTGTAGTGGATATCGTTATGTTCTTACTTCACAGATGATTTGAGTAGATGTTGAGTATATTTACTTGATGAATCACGAGTCTGAATTATTGAAAGGTTCAAGTAATTTCAGGGTGAAGTTGAAAGATCATCGTGACAAGAGGATAAAATATCTATGATATGATCATAGAGATGAATATCTGAATTACGAGTTTGGCACAGAATTAAGACATTGTGGAAATTGTTTCACAACTAATACAGCCAGGAACACCATAGTGTGATGGTGTGTCCGAACATCATAACTGCACCCTATTGGATATGATGCATACCGTGATGTCTCTTATCGAATTACCACGATAGTTTATGGGATAGGCATTAGAGACAACCACATTCACTTTAAATAGGGCACCACGTAATTCCGATGAGATGACACAGTATGAACTATGGTTTAGAGAAACTTAAGCTGTCATTTCTTAAAAGTTTGGGGCTGCGACGCTTGTGTGAAAAAGTTTCAGGTTGATAAACTCGAACCCAAAGCGGATAAAATGCATCTTCATAGGACACCCAAAACAGTTGGGTATACCTCCTAATTCAGATCCGAAAGCAATAGGGATTGTTTCTAGAATCGGGTCCTTTCTCAAGGAAAAGTTTCTCTCGAAAGAATTGAGTGGGAGGATGGTGGAGACTTGATGAGGTTATTGAACCGTCACTTCAACTAGTGTATAGCAGGGCACAAAGAGTTGTTCCTGTGGCACCTACACCAATTGAAGTGGAAGCTTATGATATTGATCATGAGACTTCGGATCAAGCCACTCCCAAACCTCGTAGGACGACAAGGATGCGTACTACTTTAGAGTGGTACGTAATCCTGTCTTGGAAGTCATGTTGCTAGACAACAATGAACCTACGAGCTATGGAGAAGCGATGGTGGGCCCGGATTCCGGTAAATGGCTCGAGGCCATAAAATCCGAGAGAGGATCCATGTATGAAAACAAAGTGTAGACTTTGGCAGAACGGCTCGATGGTCGTAAGGCTGTTGAGTACATATGGATTTTAAAAGGAAGACGGACAATGATGGTAAGTATCACCATTAAGAAAGCTTGACTTGTCGTTAAGATGTTTTCCGACAAGTTCAAGGAGTTGACTACGATGAGACTTTCTCACTCGTAGCGATGCTGAGAGTCTGTTGGAATTATATTAGCGATTACTGCATTATTTATGAAATCTTGCAGATAGAATGTCAAAACATTGTTTCCTCGACGATTGTCTTGAGGAAAGGTTGTATGTGATACAACCGGAAGGTTTTGTCAATCCTGAAAGATGCTAAAAAGTATGCAAAGCTCCAGCAATCCTTCTAAGGACTGGAGTAATCATCTCGGAGTTGGAATGTATGCTTTGATGAGATGATCAAAGATTTTGGGTGTATACAAAGTTTATGAGAAACTTGTATTTCCAAAGAAGTAAGTGGGAGCACTATAGAATTTCTGATGAATATATGTTGTTGACATATTGTTAATCAGAAATGACGTAGAATATCTGGAAAGCATATAGGGTTATTTAATGGAAAGCCTGGATTAAGCTACTTGAACATTGAGCATCAAGATCTATAAGGATAGATCAAAAAGCTTAATGGTACTTTCAAATGAGCACATACCTTGACATGATCTTGAAGGTGTTCAAGATGGATCAGTCAAAGAAGGAGTTCTTGCCTGAGTTGTAAGGTATGAAGTTAAGACTTAAAGCACGACCACGGCAGAAGAAAGAGGAAGGACGAAGGTCGTCCCCTATGCTTTTGTCATAGGCTCTATACGGTGTGCCATGCTGAGTACCGCACCTGATGTGTGCCTTGCCACATATCTGGCAAGAGGGTACAAAGGTAATCTAGGAGTAGATCACCAGATAGTGGTCTAAATTATCCTTAGAGGAATAAGGATATGTTTCTTGGTTATGGAGGTGATAAAGAGTTCGACGTAAAGAAGTTACGTTGATGCAAGCTTAACACCTATCCGGATAGCTCTGAGTAGAGATACCGGATACGTATAATGGAGCAACAATTTAGAATAGCTCCAAGTAGAACAGTTATTTGAAATGGCTCCAAATGTAGCGTAGTAGTTGCATCTGCAAGATGACATAGAAATTTGCGAAGTACATACGGATCTGAATGTTGCAGACCCGTTGACTGAAACCTCTCTCACAAGCATAACATGATTAAACCCATAACTCTTTGGGTGTTAGTCACATGGGGATGTGACCTTGATTGTTAATCACATATCGATGTGAACTGGATTATTGACTCTAGTGCAAGTGGGAGACTGTTGGAAATATGCCCTAGAGGCAATAATAAATTGGTTATTATTATATTTCCTTGTTCATGATAATCGTTTATTATCCATGCTAGAATTGTATTGATAGGAAACTCAGATACATGTGTGGATACATAGACAACACCATGTCCCTAGTAAGCCTCTAGTTGACTAGCTCGTTGATCAATAGATGGTTACGGTTTCCTGACCATGGACATTGGATGTCGTTGATAAAGGGATCACATCATTAGGAGAATGATGTGATGGACAAGACCCAATCCTAAGCCTAGCACAAGATCATGTAGTTCGTATGCTAAAGCTTTTCTAATGTCAAGTATCATTTCCTTAGACCATGAGATTGTGCAACTCCCGGATACCGTAGGAGTGCTTTGGGTGTGCCAAATGTCACAACGTAACTGAGTGGCTATAAAGGTACACTACAGGTATCTCCGAAAGTGTCTGTTGGGTTGGCACGAATCGAGACTGGGATTTGTCACTCCGTGTAAACGGAGAGGTATCTCTGGGCCCACTCGGTAGGACATCATCATAATGTGCACAATGTGATCAAGGAGTTGATCACGATATGATGTGTTACGGAACGAGTAAAGAGACTTGCCGATAACGAGATTGAACAAGGTATCGGGATACCGACGATCGAATCTCGGGCAAGTATCGTACCGCTAGACAAAGGGAATTTTATACGGGATTGATTAAGTCCTTGACATCATGGTTCATACGATGAGATCATCGTGGAGCATGTGGGAGCCAACATGGGTATCCAGATCCTGCTGTTGGTTATTGACCGGAGAGTTGTCTCGGCCATGTTTGCATGACTTCCAAACCCGTAGGGTCTACACACTTAAGGTTTGATGACGCTAGGATTATAGGGAAAGTATGTACGCGGTTACCGAATGTTGTTCGGAGTCCCGGATGAGATCCCGGACGTCACGAGGAGTTCCAGAATGGTCCGGAGGTAAAGATTGATATATAGGAAGTATGGTTTTGGCCACTGGAAGTGTTCCGGGCATCACCGATAGTGTACCGGGACCACCGGAGGGGTCCGGGGGTCCACCAGGTGATGGTAGCTTCGGAGATGGAGATCACAAGTACAAGATGATGATGGCCATATCATATCACTTGTATTGATTGCATGCGATGTTTATCTTTTATGCATCTTATCTTGCTTTGATTGATGGTAGCATTATAAGATGATCTCTCATTAAATTTCAAGATAAAAGTGTTCTCCCTGAGTATGCACCGTTGCCAAAGTTCGTCATGCCCAGACACCACGTGATGATCGGGTGTGATAAGCTCTACGTCCATCTACAACGGGTGCAAGCCAGTTTTGCACACGCGGAATACTCAGGTTAAACTTGACGAGCCTAGCATATGCAGATATGGCCTCGGAACACTGAGACCGAAAGGTCGAGCGTGAATCATATAGTAGATATGATCAATATATTGATGTTCACCATTGAAAGCTACTCCATTTCACGTGATGATCGGTTATGGTTTAGTTGATTTGGATCATGTGATCACTTAGAAGATTAGAGGGATGTCTTTCTAAGTGGGAGTTCTTAAGTAATATGATTAATTGTACTTTAATTTATCATGAACTTAGTCCTGATAGTATTTCCATATCTATGTTGTAGATCAATAGCTCGCGTTATTGCTTCCCTATGTTTTATATGTGTTCCTATAGAAAACTAAGCTGAAAGATGTTAGTAGCAATGATGCAGATTGGATCCGTGATCTGAGGTTTATCCTCATTGCTGCACAGAAGAATTATGTCCTTAATGCACCGCTAGGTGACAGACCTATTGCAGGAGCAGATGCAGACATCATGAACGTTTGGCTAGCTCAATATGATGACTACTTGATAGTTTAGTGCACCATGCTTAACAGCTTAGAATCAGTACTTCAAAGATGTTTTGAACGTCATGGATCATATGGATGTTCCAGGAGTTGAAGTTAATATTTCAAGCAAATACCCGAGTTGAGAGATATGAAGTCCCCAGCAAGTTCTATAGCTAAAAGATGGAGGAGAATAGCCCAAGCAGTGAGCATGTGTTCAGATTGTCTGGATACTATAATCGCTTGAATCAAGTGGGAGTTAATCTTCCAGATAAAATAGTGATTGACAGAATTCTCTAGTCTCCATCACCAAGTTAGTACAACTTCATGATGAACTATAGTATGCAAGGGATGATGAAAACGATTCCCGAGCTTTTCATGGTGATGAAATCGATTAAGGTAGAAATCAAGAAAGAGCATCAAGTGTTGATGATTAACAGGACCACTAGTTTCAAGAAAAGGGCAAAGGGAAGGAAAGGGAACTTCAAGAAGAACGGCAAGCAAGTTGCTGCTCAAGTGAAGAAGCCCAAGTCTGGTCCTAAGCCTGAGACTAAGTGCTTCTAGTGCAAAGGGACTGGTCACTAGAAGCGGAACTGCCCCATGTATTTGGCGGATAAGAAGGATGGCAAAGTGAACAAAGGTATATTTGATATACAGATTATTGATGTGTATTTTACTAGTGTTCATAGCAACCCCTCGGTATTTGATACTGGTTCAGTTGCTAAGAGTAGTAACTCGAAACGGGAGTTTCAGAATGAACAGAGACTAGTTAAGGGTGAAGTGACGATGTTTGTTGGAAGTGGTTCCAAGATTGATATGATCATCATCGCACACTCCCTATACTTTCGGGATTAGTGTTGAACCTAAATAAGTGTTATTTGGTGTTTGCGTTGAGCATGAATATGATTTGATCATGTTTATTGCAATACGGTTATTCATGTAAGTTAGAGAATAATTGTTGTTCTGTTTACATGAATAAAACCTTCTACGGTCATACACCCAATGAAAATGGTTTGTTGGATCTCGATCGTGGTGATACACATTTTTATAATATTGAAGCCAAAAGATGCAAAGTTAATAATGATAGTGCAACTTATTTGTGGCACTGCCGGTTAGGTTATATTGGTGTAAAGCGCATGAAGAAAATCCATGCTGATGGGCTTTTGGAATCACTTGATTGTGAATCAGTTGATGCTTGCGAACCATGCCTCATGGGCAAGATGACTAAGACTCCGTTCTCCGGAACAATGGAGTGAGCAACAGATTTGTTGGAAATCATACATACTGATGTATGTGGTCCGATGAATATTGAGGCTCGCGGCAGGTATCATTATTTTATGATCTTCACAGACGATTTGAGCAGATATGAGTATACCTACTTGATGAAACACAAATCTGAAACATTTGAAAAGTTCAAAGAATTGCAGAGTGAAGTGGAGAATCATCGTAACAAAAATAATAGTATCTACGATATGATCGCAGAAGTAAAATATTTGAGTTACGAGTTTGGCCTTCAGTTAAAACAATGTGAAATAGTTTCACTACTCACGCCACCTGGAACACCATTACAGTGTAATGGTGTGTCCAAACATCGTAACCATACTTTATTAGATATGGTGCGATCTATGATGTCTCTTACCGATTTACCACTATCGTTTTGGGGTTATGCATTAGAGACAGCTACATTCACATTAAATAGGGCACCATCTAAATCTGTTGAGACGACACCATATGAACTATGGTTTGGCAAGAAACCTAAGCTGTCGTTTCTTAAAGTTTGAGGTTGCAATGCTTATGTGAAAGAGTTTCAACCTGATCTGCTCAAACCCAAATCGGAGTAGTGCATCTTCATAGGATACCCAATAGAAAATGTTGGGTACACCTTCTATCACATATCCGAAGGCAAGTTATTCATTACTGATAATGGATCCTTTCTAGAGAAGGAGTTTCTCTCGAAAGAAGTGAGTGGGAGGAAAGTAGAACTTGATGAGGTAATTGTACCTACTCCCTTATTGGAAAGTAGTTCACCACAGAAATCGGTTCCTGTGACTACTACACCAATTAGTGAGGAAGCTAATGATGATGATCATGTAAACTTCAGATCAAGTTACTACCGAACCTTGTAGGTAAACCAGAGTGAGATCTGCACCAGAGTGGTACGGTAATCCTGTTCTGGAGGCCATGTTACTTGACCATGACAAGCCTACGAACTATGAGGAAGCGATGATGAGCCCAGATTCCGTGAAATGGCTTGAGGCCATAAAAATCTGAGATGAGATCCATGTATGAGAACAAAGTATGGACTTTGATTGACTTGCCCAATCATCGACGAGCCATTGAGATTAAATGGATCTTCAAGAGGAAGACATACGCTGATAGTAGTGCTACTACCTACAAAGCTAGAATTGTCGCAAAAAGGTTTTCGACAAGTTCAAGGTGTTGACTACGATGAGAGTTTCTCGCTCGTGTATATGCTTAAGTCTGTCCGAATCATGTTAGAAATTGCTGCATTTTATGAAATTTGGCAAATAGATAAACAAAACTGCATTCCTTAATGGATTTATTAAAGAAGAGTTGTATATGATGCAACCAGAAAGTTTGTTCAATCCTAAAGGTACTAACAAAATATGCAAGCTCCAGCTATCCATCTATGGACTGGTGCAAGCATCTCGGAGTTGGAATATAAGCTTTGATAAGTTGATCAAAGCATATAGTTTTATACAGACTTGCGGTGAAGCCTGTATTTACAAGAAAGTGAGTGGGAGCACTACAGCATTTCTGATAAGTATATGTGAATAACATATTGTTGATCGGAGATAATGTAGAATTACTCTGCAAAGCATAAAGAAATGTTTGAAAGGAGTTTTTCAAAGAAAGACCTCGGTGAAGCTGCTTACATATTGAGCATCAAGATCTATAGAGATAGATCAAGACGCTTGATAAGTTTTTCAATGAGTACATACCTTGACAAGATTTTGAAGTAGTTAAAAATGGAACAGTCAAAGAAGGAGTTCTTGCCTGTTTTACAAGGTGTGAAGTTGAGTAAGACTCAAAACCCGACCACGGCAGAAGATAGAGAGAATGAAAGTCATTCCCTATGCCTCAGCCATAGGTTCTATAAAGTATGCCATGATGTGTACCATACCTATTGTATACCCTGCCCTGAGTTTGGCAAAGGAGTACAATAGTGATCTAGGAGTAGATCACTAGACAACGGTCAAAATTATCCTTAGTGGAATAAGGATATGTTTCTCGATTATGGAGGTGACAAAAAGGTTCGTCGTAAAGGGATACGTGGATGCAAATTTTGACACTGATCCAGATGACTCTAAATCTCAATCTGGATACATATTGAAAGTGGGAGCAATTAGCTAGAGTAGCTCCATGCAGAGCATTGTTGCATAGAAATTTGCAAAATACTTACGGATCTGAATGTGGCAGACCCGTTGACTAAACTTCTCTCACCAGCAAAACATGATCACACCTTAGTACTCTTTGGGTGTTAATCACATAGCAATGTGAACTAGATTATTGACTCTAGTAAACCGTTTGGGTGTTAGTCACATGTCGATGTGAACTATGGGTGTTAATCACATGGTGATGTGAACTATTGGTATTAATCACATGGCGATGTGAACTAGATTATTGACTCTAGTGCAAGTGGGAGACTGAAGGAAATATGCCCTAGAGGCAATAATAAAGTTATTATTTATTTTCTTATATCATGATAAATGTTTTTTATTCATGCTAGAATTGTATTAACTGGAAACATAATACATGTGTAAATACATAGACAAACAGAGTGTCACTAGTATGCCTCTACTTGACTAGCTCGTTGATCAAAGATGGTTATGTTTCCTAACCATAGACATGAGTTGTCATTTGATTAACGGGATCATGATGTGATTGATTTGACCCATTCCATTAGCTTAGCACTTGATCGTTTAGTTTGTTGCTATTGCTTTCTTCATAACTTATACATGTTCCTATGACTATGAGATTATGCAACTCCCGTTTACCGGAGGAACACTTTGTGTGCTACCAAACGTCACAACGTAACTGGTGATTATAAAGGTGCTCTACAGATGTCTCTGAAGGTACTTGTTGGGTTGGCGTATTTCGAGATTAGGATTTGTCACTCCGATTGTTGGAGAGGTATCTCTGGGCCCTCTCGGTAATACACATCACTTAGGCCTTGCAAGCATTGCAACTAATAAGTTAGTTGCGGGATGATGTATTACGGAACGAGTAAAGAGACTTGCCGGTAAAGAGATTGAACTAGGTATTGAGATACCGACGATCGAATCTCGGGCAAGTAACATACCGATGACAAAGGGAACAACGTATGTTGTTATGCGGTCTGACCGATAAAGATCTTCGTAGAATATGTGGGATCCAATATGAGCATCCAGGTTCCGCTATTGGTTATTGACCGGAGACGTGTCTCGGTCATGTCTACATTGTTCTCGAACCCGTAGGGTCCGCACGCTTAAGGTTTTGATGACAGTTATATTATGAGTTTATGAGTTTTGATGTACCGAAGGATTTCAGAGTCCCGGATGAGATCGGGGACATGACGAGGAGTCTCGAAATGGTCGAGACGTAAAGATCGATATATTGGACGACTATATTCGGACATCGGAAAGGTTTCGAGTGATTCGGGTATTTTTCAGAGTACCAGAGAGTTACGGGAATTCGCCGGGGAATATATGAGCCTTATTGGGCCATACGGGAATAGAGGAGAGAGGCCAAAAGGAAGGAGGCGCCCCCCCCCTCTGGTCCGAATTGGACAAGGGGTCCAGCCCACTTTTCCTTGTTCCTCTCCCCCTCTTTCCTTCTCTCTTACTCCAACAAGGGAAGGAGGAGTCCTACTCCCGGTGGGAGTAGGACTCCCCCTTGGCGCGCCCTCCTCCTAGGCCGGCCGCCTCCCTCCCTTGATCCTTTATATACGGGGGTAGGGGGACACACCATAGACACACAAGTTGATCAGTTGATCTCTCCCAGCCGTGTGCGGTGCCTCCCTCCACCATATTCCACCTCGGTCATATCGTAGTGGTGCTTAGGCGAAGCCCTGCTGACGGAACTCTCCCGTGAAGCTCATCTGGATCAGAGTTCGCGGGATGTCATCGAGCTGAACGTGTGCTGAACTCGGAGGTGCCGTGCGTTCGGTACTTGGATCTTTCGGATCGTGAAGATGTACGACTACATCAACCGCGTTGTGCTAACGCTTCCGCTTTCAGTCTACGAGGGTACATGGACAACACTCTCCCCTCTCGTTTCTATGCATCACCATGATCTTGCGTGTGCGTAGAAATTTTTTGAAATTACTACGTTCCCCAACATTACCTTCCTGAAAACAGTCACCATAACTACCTATTATGGCATTTCCATAGACATTCCGAGATATATTGCCATGCAACTTTCCACCGTTCCGTTATTATGACACGCTTCATCATTGTTATATTGCTTGCATGATCATGTAGTTGACCTCATATTTGTGGCAAAGCCACCATTCATAATTCTTCACATGTCACTCATGCATCATTGCACATCCCGGTACTCCGCCGGAGGCATTCACATAGAGTCATATTTTGTTCTAAGTATTGAGTTGTAATTCTTGAGTTGTAAGTAAATTAAAGTGTGATGATCATCATTATTAGAGCATTGTCCCAGTGAGGAAAGGATGATGGAGACTATGATTCCCCCACAAGTCGGGATGAGACTCCGGACGAAAAAATAAAAAAAAGAGAGAAAAAAGAAAAGATGCCAAAAAGAAAAAAAAAGAAAGAAGGCCCAAATAAAAAAATAATTAGAGAAAAAGAGAGAAGGGACAATGTTACTATCCTTTTTCCACACTTGTGTTTCAAAGTAGCACCATGATCTTCATGATAGAGAGTCTCCTATGTTATCGCTTTTATATACTAGTGGGAATTTTACATTATAGAACTTGGCTTGTATATTCCAATGATGGGCTTCCTCAAAATCGCCCTAGGTCTTCATGAGAAAGCAAGCTGGATGCACACCCACTTAGTTCTTTTGTTGAGCTTTCATACACTTATAGCTCTGGTGCATCCGTTGCATGGCAATCCCTACTCACTCACGTTGTTATATATTGATGGGCATTGAGGCAGTCCTGGACTAGGGGGTGTCCGGATGGCCGGACTATACCTTCAGCCGGAATCCTGGACTATGAAGATACAAGATTGAAGACTTTGTCCTGTGTCCGGGAGGGACTTTCCTTGGCATGGAAGGCAAGCTTGGCGATACGGAATACGGATCTCCTACCATTGTAACCGACTTTTTGTAACCCTAACCCTATACAGTGTCTATATAAACCGGAGGGTTTTAGTCCGTAGGACAACATACAGAACAACATTCATACCATAGGCTAGCTTCTAGGGTTTAGCCTCTCCGATCTCGTGGTAGATCTACTCTTGTACTACCCATATCATCAATATTAATCAAGCAGGACGTAGGGTTTTACCTCCATCAAGAGGGCCCGAACCTGGGTAAAACTTCGTGTCCCTTGCCTCCTGTTACCATCCGGCCTAGCCGCACAGTTCGGGACCCCCTACCCGAGATACGCCGGTTTTGACACCGACATTGGTGCTTTCATTGAGAGTTCCTCTGTGTCGTCGTCGTTAGGCTTGATGGTGCCGGGGGACTAATCCATGAGCACCTATGGGACCGGCGGACCGAGTCCCTTTCGGTTCGGTGGGGGCGAGGATCGCACGAAGAGCGGATCGAGGCGAAGCACACGAGCAGTTTACCCAGGTTCGGGCCGCACGGATGCGTAAAACCCTACTCCTGCTTTGTGGTTTGTATTGAGTTCTTGCTCGGGAGTGCGGAGTGCTACAGTACACCCCAGCAGCTAACGAGACCGAGCATGAGTGTTCTCTTCCCCCTCTCTACGTTGCGCATGGGCCTCCTTTTATATGCTCAAGGGGTCACCGACAGGTGGCAACGTAGACAAGGGTAAAAATGGAAAGGTGTTGTGGTTGGTACAACTACCCGCTACAGTGTATCATACCTAACCCTGACGGCAGGGGACAAGGGCATTAAATGCCCGTCTGCGTCGCCTAAATAGTGCAAAAGGGACCGTCAGGGACGCCACCGCTCGCCACGATGGCAATCTTGTCAGCGCCGCTTGCCACCGCTCACCGCTGGCTGCACAGCCTCCCGCCACGTACGCCTGGAAGGGTCCCAGAGCGACACGTTGGTGGATGTGCTGGAGCGCAGGCACAGAGTGGTGGCTTGCCGCGGCAAGCGCCTTGCCGCGGTCGTTGTCTTGTCGCGTCCGGGAGCTTGTCGCTCACCGTGCCTTGCCGGGACGCGTGGCGTGTCGCGGCAAGTTCCTTGAGATGCCTTGGTTGGCCTTCCCGGCAAGCTCCTCTTGCTGGGGTCTTGTCTCCTTGGCTTGGCTACTTTGTCCTTGAATGGCTCCAAAGGAACCACGGAGGACCTTGGCGGTCACCCTGCAAGCCTTGCCGCGGGATGCTGCGACTGCCCGTGCACAAGTTCGGGATACTAGGGTACCCCTACTCTAGTACACCGACAGGAGCCCCCGGGCCTGGGCCATACACGGTGCCGAGCGCTGTTGGGCCAGGCCCAAAACAGGGCACGGGCACGCGCGGCCTGGGTTACGCCGTATCTCTACCCGCATCCACCGCGCCCTCCCCGAACGGCACGCGTTGAATGCGGCATCGTGGGAGAGATCGTGGGTGGTTTCTTTATTCGGAAATGCGGAACGTCCGCCCCCTCCCTCTTTATAAGCAAGGGAAACAGGGGTAGTTCGCCCATTCGCCGGTTGCAACTCCAATCTCGGAAATCTCCGCCGCCCCCTCGTCTTCCCAAAGCTGAAAGAGAGCAGTGCCCCGCCCCCCATCGCCACCAGCACCACCAACGCCGTCGACCTCCTACACCACTTCCTCCATGGCTCCAAGAGCCGACAAGGGGAAGGTTGTGAAGTCGACCGAGGCGCAGCGGCTTGCGGCGCTGCGAAAGGAGCGGGCAATCTTCCCCCCCAAGCTCGCCATGAAGGTGGCCTTCCGCAACCCGGGCCTCAACCTCACCAACGTCCTCAAGACCCTGCCGCCGGATGCTGATCTGGAGGTGCTCAAGACCCTTGTCGCACCCATTGTGGACAAGGTGAGCGGGATCAAGAAGATTGAGGGCGATCGCGTAGACTAGGCCGCCCGTTTTCTTCTTTTCTTGTCGCCGCTGGTCATGTTATGAGAACAACCTGTTAGAGCCGCGACAAGCTAGCTTGTAATATAACTCTATTCCGGGTAATGATTGCAATGTTATTCCCTTTACTTGATTCCTCCCTTTGTATGTTTTTTCCCTACGCTTTTAGGGACCTTGCTGGTGCAGGCACCTTAGCCGCGAGCGCTGAGTGCGGGACGTCAGCAGCCTGCTGGCGGTGCTGCTACCGACAAGAAACCTTGTCGCAACTAGTCGTAGCTCGCTTAAATTGTTGAGCGGACTCGAAACAAAGTAAGGGCGCAACTAGCTACGAGTTGGTTCCTCCGCGCACAGGTTTTCCATACAAAGTGCGGTCGTTCAAGGGAGATAACTTAAAAAATTAAAAAATCTGATTGCTCAAACTTTGGCAACTTAGCTTTTATGTTGTTTGCTTCCCGGTAAGGCGAAACTTTCTTGAACGACGCCTGGTCCATACCATTATCTTCTCCTTTCCCCCCCGGCAAACTTGTGGGAGAGGGAACCTTCCTTTCCTTGAGAAAAAAGAAAGAAGAGAAAATAAAGATATGGAGCCTTACGGCTCGTTATTGCTTACCGGGGAGTAGGTGCTGCACAAAGTGTCAGATCACATATGCAAAAAATAGAAAGCATGAAATTGACAAGATGTGCGGAGCACATGAGCTTTATTTATGCACGGGGTCTGCGCCCGGCTTTGTACAAAGGATTACATGCAACAGCGGCAAGACTTGTACAAAATGTGGTTGCCGGAACAGGTTCCGGCAACCGCGCCTTACGGGTAAAACTTACGAAGATGCTCAATGTTCCAGGAATTGCTCACCGGAATGCTATCTTCGGTCTCAAGGCAGACAGCGCCAGGCCTAGTGACTCGTTTCACCCAGTAAGGGCCTTCCCACTTTGGCGTCAACTTGTTGGAATTCTTGGCGGACTGAACACGCCGAAGAACAAGGTCGCCTTCCTCGAGACTTCTGGCGTTAACTTTGCGGCTATGGTAGCGGCGCAAAGCTTGCTGGTAGCGAGCAGCTCGTACAGCAGCCTGAAGACGGTCTACATCAAGGAGTAGCGCGTCATCTTGTCGCAGCTGCTCTTGCTCAAGCTCATCATAAGCGAGCACTCGAGGTGACCCGTATACGAGTTCCGTGGGGAGAACTGCCTCTGCTCCATAGACTAGAGCGAAAGGTGTCTGGCCAGTGGCTCGATTTGGCGTCATCCTGATTGACCAAAGAACCACCGGCAGCTCCTCAATCCAGTTTCTTCCGCACTTGTGCAGCCTGTCGAAAGTTCTGGTCTTGAGCCCACGCAGCACTTCAGCATTTGCCCTCTCCGCTTGACCGTTGCTTCTCGGGTGAGCAACAGAAGCGAAGCAGACCTTGGCGCCAAGATCTTGGACGTACTGCATGAAGGTGCGGCTCGTGAATTGCGTACCGTTGTCGGTGATTATCCTGTTAGGGATCCCGAAGCGGCAAACAATCGACCTGAAGAACTTGACTGCTGACTGTGCTGTCACCTTCCTCACTGCTTCCACTTCCGGCCACTTTGTGAACTTGTCGATTGCAACGTACAAGTACTCAAAGCCCCCGATTGCTCGGGGAAAGGGGCCGAGGATGTCGAGCCCCCAGACCGAAAATGGCCAGGATAAAGGGATCGTCTGGAGAGCTTGAGCTGGTTGGTGTATCTGCTTGGAATGGAACTGGCACGCTTCACACTTGGTTACTTGTGCAGTTGCATCCTGGAGGGCTGTCGGCCAAAAGAAACCTTGCCGGAATGCTTTGCCGGCAAGTGCTCTTGCGCCAATGTGGTGACCACATATGCCTCCATGTATCTCTGCCAACAGCTTTTGTCCGTCTTCCCGGTGAATACACTTCAATTTCACACCGTTGAGTCTTCTTCTGTACAGTGTGTTGTCGACAAACTGGTACATACTTGACTGCCGGGCTACTCTTTCCGCTTCTTCTTGCTCTTCGGGAAGTTCTCCTGTCTGAAGGAAATAGACAATCTGTTGTGCCCATGCTGGAGCTTGTGGCTCGACAACAAGGACTAAAGGCAAATCTGCTGCTGCGGGAACATCCGCTTCTACGGCGAGAACCTGCGGCTCTGCCGGAGCTTGACGTTCCCCGGCAAGCTTGCCGGAGCAAAACTTGTCGGGAGCTTCTGCTTCAACGGAACAAACCCTAGGGCTTGCCGGAGCAGATTGCTCCTCAGCACTCTTGGCGTTGATCTTGGGGACCTTCTTGGCGGCGGCTTCGGGAAGCTCTGCCGGAAAATAGTCACCAGAAATCAACTTCCTCTTCTTGCTCTGTCCAGTTGATGGCGTTACAGACGGTTGAGTCAGCTTGAGCACAAAGATCCCTGGTTCCATAGGTAACTTAAGTGCGGCGCACTTTGATAGGCCATCGGCAATAGCGTTCTGAGCTCTTGGAACATGCTCCATCTGTAGGCCGTCAAAGTGCTATTCTAGCTTTCTCACTTCGTCGAAGTAGGCTTCCATCAACGGACTCTGATAGCTCTTGTTCACTTGGCGGACGACAAGCTGCGAGTCACCCCTGACAATGAGCTTCTTGATCCCAAGGTCTGCCGCGATCCTGAGACCGGCAAGCAAGCCTTCATACTCTGCAGTATTGTTTGTTGCTTGCTCCTTGGGAAAGTGCATCTGGACTATGTACTTGAGGTGCTCTCCGGCGGGTGCGACAAGCAGCACGCCAGCGCCGGCGCCTTGTAGCGAAAAGGCACCATCAAAGTACATCAGCCACTCTTTGCTTGCTTCCTCGACGGGGATGCTCGTTTCTGGAATTTCTTCATCTGGTGTTGGCGCCCATTCTACTATGAATTCTGCCAATGCTCTGCTTTGGATAGTTGATGTACTCTCAAACTTGAGGCCTAAGCTTGACAGTTCCAGTGCCCACTCAACAATCCTGCCTGTCGCTTCTGGATTCTGTAGTATCCTCTTCAGCGGAAAACGAGTGACAACTGTGATCTCATGTGCTTGGAAGTAATGGCGCAGCTTTCTCGAGGCCATGAGAAGGCCGAAAAGCAATTTCTGCACGCCAGAGTACCTTGACCTAGCCCCCTGCAGAAGGGAACTGACAAAGTAAACTGGGCGCTGTACCATTCTCTTCTGTATCTCCTCGTGCGTCTGTGCAGATCCATCCTTGTCGGAACCAGAGCTTGTCGGGGAAGCCCGCTGCTTGTCGCTGGATGCGCCTACCGTGGTTCCTGGCTCGTCATCTGCCTCCCTCTCTGCTACTAACGCAGCACTAACCACTTGATTGGTTGCCGCTATATACAGCAGCAACTTCTCTTGTGGCTTAGGTGCGACAAGTGTTGGAGTGGAGGACAGGTATCTCTTCAAGTCTTGCAGCGCAGCCTCTGCTTCCGGAGTCCATTTCATTGGACCTGCCTTTTTCAATATTTTGAAAAATGGCAGGGCGCGCTCAGCAGACCTAGAGATAAACCTGCTGAGAGCAGCCACGCAACCGGCAAGTCTTTGTACATCCTTGACGCGCTTTGGTGCTTCAATCTGCTCAATGGCCTTGATCTTGTCGGGATTGGCTTCGATTCCCCGCTGAGACACAAAGAACCCGAGAAGCTTGCCGGAGGGGACTCCAAACACACACTTCTCGGGGTTAAGCTTGAGGCTGATCTTGCGCAGATTTGCAAAGGTCTTGTCTAAATCTTGAATCAGAGTTGCCTTGTCCTTGCTCTTAACCACTATGTCATCCATGTAGGCTTCCACATTTCTGTGTATTTGTGGCTCAAGAGCGACATGGACTACCCTTGCAAACGTTGAACCGACATTTTTTAAACCGAAAGGCATCCGTATGAAACAGTACGTGCCACATGGAGTGATGAATGCGGTCTTCTCCTCATCCTCTTCTGCCATGAAGATCTGATGGTATCCTGAGTATGCGTCAAGAAATGAAAGCAAGTCACATCCGGCCGTGCAGTCAACAATCTGGTCAATGCGTGGCAAAGGAAATGGGTCTTTGGGACAAGCTTTGTTAACATCGGTAAAGTCGATACAAAGTCTCCATTTCCCGTTTGCCTTGCGCACGACTACAGGATTGGCCAACCACGTAGGATGGAGCACTCCTCTAACAAGGCCTGCTGCTTCCAACATCTTGATCTCTTCTGCGATGAATTATTGGTGCTCCGCTGCTTGCTTCCTGACCTTCTGCTTGACGGGCCGCGCAAGAGGACAAACGGCAAGATGGTGCTCAATTACTTTCCTGGGAACACCGGGGATGTCAGACGGTTGCCACGCAAACACGTCGACGTTCGCCTGCAGGAAAGCAATGAGCGCGCTTTCCTATTTAGGGTCGAGAGTGGCACCGATGGTGAAGGTACCACCAGTGCCGTCCTCCTTGGCAGACACCTTCTTGGTCTCTGGCGGAGCTGCCATTGTCTTCTTACACTTGCCGGTGGAGCTCGATGGTGCGTCCTCGACTGCAGCGCAGCACTCCAAAGAGGTGCGCTTGCCGGAGTGGGCATCAGAACTCTTGCCGGACTTGGTCTTCTTCTTCCCCCCGGGAGCTTCAACGGCAGGTGACTTGCGATCTGTTGCGGCTGCCGCTTCCCGGTAGATCTTGTCGGCGCAGATAAGAGCATCCTTCTTGTCGCCAGGGACAGAGATGACGCTCATCGGGCCTGGCATCTTCAGCATGTTGTATGCGTAGTGAGAGGCTGCCATGAACTTGGCGAGTGCTGCACGGCCGAGTATCCCATTGTAAGGCAATGGAAAATCGGCAATGTCAAAAGTGACCCTCTCAGTCCTGAAGTTCACCTCGCTACCAAATGTTACTGGCAACGTGACCTTCCCCTCCGGCTTGCTCCTTCCCGGGTTGATTCCTTTTAATGTGTCGGTCTCTTCAAGCTCGCTGTCAGGGATCTGGAGTTTCTGGAGTACAGCGGAGGAGATCAGGTTCAAGCCGTCCCGGCCGTCAACTAGCATCTTAGTGACCTTGAGGTTGCGGATAGTTGGTGAAACCAACATCGGCAAGCACCCGACCGCAGTTGTGCGATCAGGGTGGTCCTCAATATCAAAGATGATAGGCGTGTTGGACCATTTCAGAAGCTTGCGTGACTCGACAGGTGGTTCCGCCGCATTGACTTCCCGCACCCACTGCTTGAGTTGGCGGTGCGAAGTATGCAGAGAAGCACCGCCGTCAACGCACAAGACCTCTGTGGCTTTCTGGAACTCCTGCTCACTGGTCTCGACATCATCCATGTCTTCGTTGTTGTCGTTATCTTCATCCTTGTCGCGGCCGCGGGGAGGTCTGTCTCCTTGCCGCTGCTTGGCCTTGCCGCGGCGTCCTCCCCGGCCGGCGCGTTTCTTGCCGGATTCTCCAGCGCCTCCTTGGGCCCTCTCCTTGTCGCGCCGCTCGTATTCAGCCTTTTGCTACTGGACAAGCTGCTCTACCTTCTTGCAGCTCTGGAGGTCATGGACCTTGGTGCGATGGATCTTGCAGTACTTCTTGTCGGTGCCGTCCTGCTTGTCGGCGACCGCCACAGCCTGGCAGTTTGTGCATGCGGCAATCTCCTTGCCGGAGCTACCAGCTTTGGCTTTCTTGGCGCCACCTTCGTTACCGGACTGCTCAACGACTAGCACATCTTTGCCTTTCTTCTTCCTGTTGTTCCGCCGCCGGTTTCTCTTTGCCGGGGCAGCATCCTCGCTGTCAGATCCTCCTGCTCCTGTATTCTCTCCGGGGAGTTTCCTCCCTTCCTCAGCACGTGCACACTTGTCGGCCAGGGCATACAGCTCACTGACGTCTCTGATCTTGCACATCGCCATCTCCTCCCGCATCCTGCGGTTACGCACGTTCTGATGAAACGCGCTGATGACCGCGGCAGGGTGGACGTCTGGGATGTTGTGCTGTACACGGCTGAATCTCTGAATGTACTTGTGCAGGGGCTCTCCTTCCCTCTGGGCGAGAAGATGAAGGTCACTCTCTTGGCCATGGGGTTTGTGGCCGCCTGTAAAGGCGCCGACAAACTGATGGCATAGGTCTGCCCAGGAGGATATGGAGTCGTCCGGCAAGTGCATGAGACAGGACCTGACGTTGGGCTTGAGCACCAGCGGGAAGTAGTTGGCAAGGATCTTATCGTCCCGCCCCCCGGCAGCCTGCACCGCGATGGTGTAGATGCTGAGGAACTCCGACGGATGCGACTTGCCATCGTACTTCTCTGGTATGTCTGGCTTGAAATTCTTCATGCTGGGCCACTGGACTTGCCGCAGCTCACGAGTAAACGCAGGGCAACCTACCGCGTACGGTAAGTCGCCTGGTTCCCCTGGCGCATGCATGTCGACAGAGGGCCTAGCGTGCTGGTCCGATTGACATCGCGCTTCTCTTCGGCGCTCGATGCGAGTACGAGCGTCTTCTTTCTGTCGTTCGTAAAGAACTTGGCGCTGATCGCGACGAGCTCGTGGATCTGATGACGCGGTGGAGTCGCTGTCGAGGTGGATCCGGCGAGTCGGCGATCTTGGCCTTCGGGGCGGAGAGTGCACAGTGGTTGCACCCCCACCGGTCTTGTCGCCACCGGCTCGTGCCTAGCTGACTTGCCGCGGCTGCGACGTGCTCGGCTGCCGTTGAGTGTCGCCGTTGGCGAAGCCGATGAGACTCTGAATGGTGGCCCTCCAGTCGTCGATCTTGTCTGCCATTGGAGGGTAGTCCAGGAGCAGTTGAGCTCACGCCAAAGCTTCTGCTGGAGTGGCGGGTGGCGGTGGCGAACGGTGCGAGGAGCAGGATATGCTCGGACTTCTAACTATGTTAGAAGGAGCAGTATCCCGTCCAGGCGACCGTGCCTCGCTCGTGCCAGCATGTTGGCATGCATGCTGGTCTTGAGCACTACGAGATCCGCCAGCTCGATCTTGGTCTAGCAAACGCATGGTACCGTGAGTACCATGACGCTGCCGGTCCCGCGCCTCCTGATATGGGCGCGGTGCATGTACGGACGCCGAGGTCTTGGAGTGCGCCCGGTCGTTGTGGGAGCCGGCTACGCCACCGATGGGCAGCGCAGCTTTGTCCTTGGACCTGGCAGCACCGTGAGCTCCCTCGTCAACGCCCGTTCTTCCGCCGGCGTCTGCCCCATCAGCCGCTTGCTCCGGCGGTGGTGGGTTCAGCGCGGACGGAGCAGCCGCCTCCGAAGCCTTCTTCTTCGGCGGCATGTCGATGAAGATGATGAAGATCTAGCTCGTGTGAACGCCGGATCTGGTTCACACAACCTCGACGCCCCTACCTAGCGCGCCAAAGATGCCGGGGGACTAATCCACGAGCACCTATGGGACCGGCGGACCGAGTCCCTTTCGGTTCGGCGGGGGCGAGGGTCGCACGAAGAGCGGATCGAGGCGAAGCACACGAGCAGTTTACCCAGGTTCGGGCCGCACGGATGCGTAAAACCCTACTCCTGCTTTGTGGTTTGTATTGAGTTCTTGCTCGGGAGCGCGGAGTGCTACAGTACACCCTAGCAGCTAACGAGACCGAGCGTGAGTGTTCTCTTCCCCCTCTCTACGTTGCGCATGGGCCTCCTTTTATATGCTCAAGGGGTCACCGACAGGTGGCAACGTAGACAAGGGTAAAAATGGAAAGGTGTTGTGGTTGGTACAACTACCCGCTACAGTGTATCATACCTAACCCTGACGGCGGGGGACAAGGGCATTAAATGCCCGTCTGCGTCGCCTAAATAGTGCAAAAGGGACCGTCAGGGACGCCACCGCTCGCCACGATGGCAATCTTGTCAGCGCCGCTTGCCACCGCTCACCGCTGGCTGCACAGCCTCCCGCCACGAACGCCTGGAAGGGTCCCAGAGCGACACGTTGGTGGATGTGCTGGAGCGCGGGCACAGAGTGGTGGCTTGCCACGGCACGCGCCTTGCCGCGGTCATTGTCTTGTCGCGTCCGGGAGCTTGTCGCTCACCAGGCCTTGCCGGGACGCGTGGCGCGTCGTGGCAAGTTCCTTGAGATGCCTTGGTTGGCCTTCCCGGCAAGCTCCTCTTGCCGGGGTCTTGTCTCCTTAAGCGCCTTGCCTTGGTTGGCCTTCCCGGCAAGCTCCTCTTGCCGGGGTCTTGTCTCCTTGGCTTGGATACTTTGTCCTTGAATGGCTCCAAAGGAACCACGGAGGACCTTGGCGGTCACCCGGCAAGCCTTGCCGCGGGATGCTGCGACTGCCCGTGCACAAGTTCGGGATAGTAGGGTACCCCTACTCTAGTACACCGACAGATGGCTCCTACGATCATCAATAGCAATGCGGTCCAGGGTGAGACCTTCCTCCCCGGACAGATATTCGTCTTCGGCGGCTTCGCACTGCGGGCCAATTCACTTGGCCATCTGGAGCAGATCGAAAGCTATGCCCCTGGCCGTCAGGCAGATTTGGAAGTTTAAACTACACGGCTGACATCCGCGGGGACTTGATCCTCGACGGATTCGAGCCACTGCCGAGCGCGCCGCACTGTCACGACGAGCATGATCTAGCTCTGCCGCTGAACAGTGCCCTGGAGGCCGCACCCGCATTGGCTTCGACCCTTAATTCGGAGCCAACTATGCCGATCGAGGATGGGTGGTTGGACGCCGCCTCGGGGGCTGTGATCCCAACGGCGATCGAGCCGAACACCAGCCCCACAGTCCGCGAGACTCGTGACTCCAAGGAGCTGGACTCCTCTCCGGACTCCGAACCCTCCGCGCCCCTGCCGATCGAATCCGATTGGGCGCCGATCATGGAGTTTACTGCCGCGGACATCTTTCAGCACTCGCCTTTCGGCGATATTCTAAAGACACTAAAGTCTCTCTCTTTATCAGGACAGCCCTGGCCGGACTACGGTCAGCAAGGTTGGGATACGGACGATGAAGAAATTCAAAGCCCACCCACCACCCACTTTGTAGCCACTGTCGACAATTTAACCGACATGCTCGACTTCGACTTCGAAGACATCGACGGTATGGATGCCGATGCAGGAGTCGATGAAGAAACAGCGCCTATTGGGCCCTGGAAAGCCTCCTCGTCATACGACATATACATGGTGGACACCCCAAAAGAAGGAGATGGCGATGGAACAGCGGAGGATGACCCCTCCAAGAAACAGCCTAAGCGCCGGCGTCAGCGGCGCCGCTCAAAATCCCGCCAAAGCAAATACGGTGATTCCAGCATGGGAGATAATAATACTCCGGAGAGTGCCGAAGAAAACTCCCTCCAGCAAGATTCAGCACAGGAGGATGGAGAAGCCAGCCCTCATGAGAGAGTGGCAGACAGAGAGGTCGAGGAAGAAAACTATACGCCTCCCTCCGAAGACGAGGCAAGCCTCGACGACGACGAATTCGTCGTGCCAGAGGATCCCGTCGAGCAAGAGCGTTTTCAACGCAGGCTTATGGCCACGGCAAGACGCCTCAAGAAAAGACAGCAACAACTTAGAGCTGATCAAGATTTGCTAGTCGACAGATGGACTGCAGTCCTTGCGGCCGAAGAGCATAAACTCAAACGCCCCTCCAAGAGCTGCCCAAAGCGCAGGTTGCTACCCCGATTAGAGGAGGAAGCACTTAAACCTACATCGCCAGCACTTGATATGGCCAACCGGCCACCTCGTGGCCGCGACAGAGAGGCCTCTCGGCCCTCCACTCAGGCCGCACCCCGTACCAAGGCACGGGAAAATGTGCCAGACCTGCGAGATATGTTGGAGGACAAGGCAAGGCAAACAAGATCGATCTACGGATCGCGTGGGCGCCCCACGACTCGAGACAATAACCATCACGCCAGACACAAATCCGGTAGGGCCGAACACAGTAGACAAAGCTCATTGGAGCTACGTCGTGATATAGCCCAGTATAGAGGCGCCGCACACCCACTATGCTTCACAGACGAAGTAATGGATCATCAAATCCCCGAGGGTTTCAAACCCGTAAACATCAAATCATACGATGGCAAAACAGATCCTACAGTATGGATCAAGGATTATCTCCTTCATATCCACATGGCCCGCGGCGATGATCTCCTCGCCATCAAATACCTCCCACTCAAGCTTAAAGGACCAGCTCGGCATTGGCTTAACAGCTTGCCAGCAGGATCAATCATTGTTGGGAGGACCTGGGAACCGCATTCCTCGACAATTTCCAGGGCACTTATGTGCGACCACCAGACGCCGATGACCTAAGCCACGTAATTCAGCAGCTAGAGGAATCGGCCAGGCAATTCTGGACACGGTTCCTAACAAAGAAAAATCAAATAGTCAACTGTCCGGACGCAGAGGCCCTAGCAGCCTTCAAGCACAATATCCGTGACGAGTGGCTTGCCCGGCACCTTGGACAGGAAAAGCCGAAATCTATGGCAGCACTCACGACACTCATGACCCGCTTTTGCGCGGGAGAAGACAGCTGGCTTGCTCGTAGCAACAATATGACCAAGAACCCTGGTAATTCGGATACCAGGGATAGTAGTGGCAGGTCGCGTCACAACAAGCAGAAGCGCCGCATTAACGGCGACAATGATGAGGATACGGCAGTTAATGCCGGATTCAGAGGCTATAAATCCGGTAAGCGGAAAAAGCCATTCAACAGAAATCCTAGGGGCCCGTCCAGTTTGGACCGAATACTCGACCGCTTGTGCCAGATACATGCCACCCCCGAAAAGCCGGCCAATCACACCAACAGGGATTGTTGGGTGTTCAAGCAGGCAGGCAAGTTAAATGCCAAAAATAAAGACAAGGGGCTGCATAGCGATGACGACGAAGAGCCCCGGCCGCCGAACAATAGTGGACAGAAGGGTTTTACCCCACAAGTGCAGACGGTGAACATGATATACGCAACCCACATCCCCAGGAGGGAGCGGAAGCACGCGTTAAGGGACGTATACGCGGTAGAGCCAGTCGCCCCAAAGTTCAACCCATGGTCCTCCTGCCCGATCCCCTTTGATCGAAGGGACCATCCCACTAGCACTCATCATGGCGGATTCGCCGCATTGGTTCTAGACCCAATTATTGACGGATTTCATCTCAATAGAGTCCTTATGGACGGCGGCAGCAGCCTAAACCTGCTTTACCAGGATAAAGTGCGGAAAATGGGCATAGATCCCTCGAGGATTAAGCCCACCAAAACGACCTTTAGAGGCGTAATACCAGGTGTAGAGGCCAACTATATAGGCTCAGTCACACTTGAAGTGGTCTTTGGATCTCCGGATAATTTCCGAAGCGAGGAGTTAATCTTCGACATAGTCCCATTCCGCAGTGGCTATCACGCACTGCTCGGGCGAACCGCATTCGCCAAGTTCAATGCGGTACCGCACTACGCATACCTCAAGCTCAAGATGCTAGGCCCTCGAGGAGTAATTACGGTCAATGGAAACACTGAACGCTCCATCCGAATGGAGGAGCACACCGCGGCCCTTGCAGCGGAAGTACGAAGCCGCCTCTCTAGGCAGTTCTCCAGTCCGGCCATTAAACGTCCGGACACCGTCAAGCGCGCCCGGAGTAACCTACAACAAGACCGCCTGGCACGTTCCGAGCAGGCGTAGCAATGCGGCCCCAACCCCAGCCCTCGCAAAAACGCGACACCAGTGCTTCGCATACATAACTACGCTCTAGAAATACCATGGGTACAGGGGGAGGGGCACCATCACGGCACGCCCAAAATACGGCTTAAACCAGACCAGGGGCTGCCGATTTTTTAATTTTTTCTTACTTTCAGGACTCCATTCTTTGGAAGGCCTGTTCGGCAGCCCAATTGCCGCACAAACGATGCAAGAACCAGCGAAGCAGACAAGCCACGCCGCATTACGGAACTCCCAGGTGGTCTCTATCACGAGCAGTATACCTGTTTCGCATACCATTCCCCAGCCTGCCCCTAGAACGGACATGTTAAATAGTCCAACCTTTTGCTTATCGCATTATTTGTATCGTTCTGCTTTGATCGCAGCCCTTTTTAATAAACAATGCATAGCCTTTGTCTATTTTTGCGTTACCTTTTTTTTAAAAATATATGTTCCTTAACTTATAGCATTATATGCATCGGCTCCGAATCATGTCTTGGGTCAATAGTTGGGTTTGCCCGGCTCCTATGTTTTGGTGCCTTATGTTCTGCTATGTCGTCTAAGGTAGCACTAGGAGAACTACTGCGATTGTGCCCCAGTTGAGCTGGGTCGAGCACCTCAGTAGAGAAAGCTAAAACTGACTGTCATGATGAAGCGAGAGCTGGTCGCTGTTCGAGAGGTTTTTCGAGTCCCTAAAGACTTATGCCGCTTAGAGCGATGAGTCGGCTCTGTCCGGCCAAGGCGTGGATAGCGCCCCGAACTCGGTCTTCCGAATACCAGGGGCTTCGCTGAAATTTAAAATTATAGAATTCTATGGCTAAGTGAGTGTGTTCAAGCATTATAGTCCGATTGCCTTGTTCGTTGTGCTGAGCGCCTCCCTCGAAGGACCCAAACATGGGAAAAAGAGCGCTCAGATTTATCCCCGAACACCCCAGCACTAGCGGCACGGGGGCAGAAGCCAACGACTCGCCATCTCTCAGAATTGATAAACAGCCACACAGAAGGTAATATTTTAAATTCCAACAGCATTGCTTAGCGCATATGATCAAGTTTTCAGCACACAGGACAAAACGAGCGAGTTTTACTCAAAAATTACATCCCTGGAACATTCATCCGCCATGAGGCGGGCACCCTTCAGAACATCCTTATAATAATTCTCGGGCTTGCGATGCTCTTTCCCCGGTGGCGGCTCGTCCTTCACAAGCTTCTCAGCATCCAGCTTGCCCCGGTGCACCTTAGCACGGGCAAGGGCCCTACAGGCACCTTCAATGCAGACGGAGCGCTTGATGACTTCGAGCCTTGGAAAGGCCCCCACCAGCCGCCGCACCAGCCCGAAATAGCTCCCAGGCAGAGCCTCTCCAGGCCACAACCGAACTATGAGGCCCTTCATGGCCTGTTCGGCCGCCTTGTGGAGCTCGACCAGTTGCTTCAGCTGGTCGCTCACGGGCACGGGGTGTCCGGCCTCAGCATACTGAGACCAGAACACCTTCTCTGTCGAGCTGCCCTCCTCGGCTCGATAGAATGCGGCGGCATCGGACACGCTACGGGGAAGATCTGCGAATGCTCCTGGAGAGCTCCGGATTCGGGTAAGTAACAAGTAACTCACGTTTATTTGTTTGCTTTGCATAAAGAATGCATTACCCGCCGCTATCTTTTTCACCGCATCCAACTCCTCGAGGGTCTTCTAGGATTCGGCCTTGGCAGACTTGGCATTTTCAATAGCCACCGCGAGCTCGGACGCTCGCGTCTCTGAGTCAAGCTTCAAACTCTCATGTTTTTCCATGAGAGCCTGGAGCTCTTGCCTCACCTCGCCAACCTGGGCCTCATGCTTCTCCCGCTCGGTGCGCTCCGTGGCCGCCCTCTTCTTGGCCTCGAACAGCGCTTGCTTAAGGGTCGCCACCTTAGATATGGCCCCTACAATAGCCACGATAATCCTGTCATTTTTTGCAATTGCACCTTTTTATATATATTTAAACAAGGTATTTCTTACCTTCCTTGTCCTTGAGCTGCTTCTTGGCATGTCTGAGCTCTTGCTCGGACTGCTCGAGGTTCTGCTTTAGCGTGTCCACTTCTGCAGTCAGTGCGGCGGACGCTAGCAGAGAAGCCTGCATACGCATATTGACTCCTTTTTGTTAGACTCCTGCGAATTTTATTTGATCCTCTATTCGGCTTTTCTTCCCGAACGCCAAACAGAGCATCAGGGGCTACTGTCTATGCGGTAATATTATTTACACATTCTTTACTTACCTCAAAGTCTGTTAAAAGGCTAGCACAAGCTTCAATCAGTCCGCTCTTGGCGGACTGAACCTTCTGGACCACCGCACTCATAATGGTGCGGTGCTCCTCGTCGATGGAGGCACCTTTGAGCACCTCCAACAGATTGTCTGGCGCCTCTAGTTGGACGGGGGTCACCGGCATGGTGGGCTTGCTCCTCTTGGAAGGAGGTCGCCTGCCGGACTCTGGAACCTTTGAAGGTTCCGGAGCGGTGTCCGGCCTAGAGCCGGACTTGGAGCCCTGGGGGGTTTTATCCCCTTTACTCCTGGAGTCCGGGAGGTCACCTTGCGGTGCCTCCAGGAACACCACCTCCTGGCTTGGAACCTGTTGGGACAACACTTCGGCGTCGTCCGTAGGGCGGGGGGAGGAAGCCGTCGGAAGCGAATTCACATCCGACGAGTCCAGTGAACCGCTCGACAACGCGTCGAGCCGGTCTTTGGGTGGGCTGCATAATCATATTCGACATAAGGGAAAGCTGTGCAATAAAGGAATACTATGAATTACTCTGGTATCTGGATACTTACGATTTCGCAAGGGGCTGGGCCCTGAGCGGCCACTCCTCTCCGCAGTCGTCGGCGTTGGTGGAGTAGTCCGGAGGAAGGGTTTTCCCCTTCTTGGACCCTTCGGCCTCCCCACTGCGGGCGGCCTTCCTTTTCTTCTCTCCCCCCGCTGGAGGGGGAGAGGTCTCTTCTTCCTCCTCCTCGTCTTCATGGGAGGAATGCGCCTTGGAGCCGTCGGATGATGAACCCGACACCTCCGGGCGCCGGGCACTTTTTCGAGTCCCCGTGGCCTTCTTCATGGCCTTCTTCTCCGGCACCGCATAGGGTGCCGGAACCAGCAGCTTCGCCAAGCGGGCATCGGCTGGGTCTTCGGGCAAAGGAGCCGGACAGCCGATCTGTCCGGACTTCGCCTGCCAATCCTGTCAAAGGTAAGGGATCTTAGATCCCGCATAGAGTTAAGCTATGAAAAACTAATGCCCTGTAAAAGGTACAAACAACTTACCACGTTAGCGTGACGCTGCGCGCTGAATCCGCGATCCTCGATAGCGGACGCGGGAGCCTCGGCGCCCTTGAAAAGCACCTTCCAGGCATCTTCGTACGTCGTGTCGAAGAGCCTGCTCAGAGTTCGGTGCTGCGCCGGGTTGAACTCCCACAGATTGAAGGCCCGTTGTTGACATGGGAGGATCCGGCGGATGAGCATAACCTGTACTACGTTGACAAGCTTGAGCTGCTAGTCCACTAGGGTTTGGATGCATGTTTGTAGTCCAGTCACCTCTCCTTTGCTGCCCCACGATAGGCCCATCTCTTTCCAGGACGTGAGCCGCGTTGGGGGTCCGGACCGGAACTCGGGGGTTGCGACCCACTTAGGGTCGCGCGGCTTGGTGATGTAAAACCACCCCGATTACCACCCCTTCAGGGTCTCCACAAAGGAGCCCTCGAGCCATAAGATGTTGGGCATCTTGCCCACCATGGCGCCTCCGCACTCCGCCTGGTTGCCGCGCACCACCTTCGGCTTGACATTGAAAGTCTTGAGCCATAGGCCGAAATGGGGGCGGATGCGGAGGAAAGCCTCGCACACGATGATAAACGCCGAGATGTTGAGGATGAAGTTGTTGGGTTTTGTAGTAATTTCAAAAAAAATTCCTACGCACACGCAAGATCATGTGATGCATAGCAACGAGAGGGGAGAGTGTTGTCTACGTACCCAACGCAGACCGACTGCGGAAGTGATGACACAACATAGAGGAAGTAGTCGTACGTCTTCATGATCCAACCGATCAAGCACCGAAACTACGGCACCTCCGAGTTCGAGCACACGTTCAGCTCGATGACGATCCGCGGACTCCGATCCAGAAAAGTGACGGGGAAGAGTTCCGTCAGCACGACGGCGTGGTGACGATCTTGATGCACTACAGCAGCAGGGCTTCGCCTAAACTCCGCTACAGTATTATCGAGGACTATGGTGGCTGGGGGCACCGCACACGGCTAAGGAATAGATCATGTGGACCAACTTGTGTGTTTCTGGGGTGCCTCTGCCTCAGTATATAAAGGAGCCAAGGGGGAGGGGGGCGCCGGCTAGGAGGAGGGCGCGGGAGGAGTCCTACTCCTTCCGGGAGTAGGACTCCCCCCCCAATCCTAGTTGGACTAGGATTCCCCGAGGGGGAAAGAGGGAGAGGGGGGCCGGCCACCTCTCCTAGTCCTAATAGGACTAGGGGAGGGGGGAGGCGCGCAGCCACCTTGGGCTGCCCCTTTCTCCTTTCCACTAAAGCCCATTAAGGCCCATATGGCTCCCGGGGGGTTCCGGTAACCTCCCGGTACTCCGGTAAAATCCCGATTTCACCCGGAACACTTCCGATGTCCAAATATAGGCTTCCAATACATCAATCTTTATGTCTCGACCATTTCGAGACTCCTCGTCATGTCCGTGATCTCATCCGGGACTCCGAACAACCTTCGGTACATCAAAATGCATAAACTCATAATATAACTGTCATCGTAACCTTAAGCGTGCGGACCCTACGGGTTCGAGAACAATGTAGACATGACCGAGACACGTCTCCGGTCAATAACCAATAGCGGGACCTGGATGCCCATATTGGCTCCTACATATTCTACGAAGATCTTTATCGGTCAGACCGCATAACAACATACGTTGTTCCCTTTGTCATCGGTATGTTACTTGCCCGAGATTCGATCGTCGGTATCCAATACCTAGTTCAATCTCGTTACCGGCAAGTCTCTTTACTCGTTCCGTAAAACATCATCTCACAACTAACATATTAGTTGTAATGCTTGCAAGGCTTATGTGATGTGCATTACCGAGAGGGCCCAGAGATACCTCTCCGACAATCGGAGTGACAAATCCTAATCTCGAAATACGCCAACCCAACATGTACCTTTGGAGACACCTGTAGTACTCCTTTATAATCACCCAGTTACGTTGTGACATTTGGTAGTACCCAAAGTGTTCCTCCGGTAAACGGGAGTTGCATAATCTCATAGTTATAGGAACATGTATAAGTCATGAAGAAAGCAATAGCAACATACTAAACGATCGGGTGCTAAGCTAATGGAATGGGTCATGTCAATCAGATCATTCAACTAATGATGTGACCTCGTTAATCAAATAACAACACTTTGTTCATGGTCAGGAAACATAACCATCTTTGATTAACGAGCTAGTCAAGTAGAGGCATACTAGTGACACTAAGTTTGTCTATGTATTCACACATGTATTATGTTTCCGGTTAATACAATTCTAGCATGAATAATAAACATTTATCATGATATAAGGAAATAAATAAAAACTTTATTATTGCCTCTAGGGCATATTTCCTTCAGTCTCCCACTTGCACTAGAGTCAATAATCTAGATTACACTGTAATGATTCTAACACCCATGGAGCCTTGGTGCTGATCATGTTTTGCTCGTGGAAGAGGCTTAGTCAACGGGTCTGCAACATTCAGATCCGTATGTATCTTGCAAATCTCTATGTCTCCCACCTGGACTAGATCCCTGATGGAGTTGAAGCGTCTCTTGATGTGCTTGGTCCTTTTGTGAAATCTGGATTCCTTTGCCAAGGCAATTGCACCAGTATTGTCACAAAAGATTTTCATTGGACCCGATGCACTAGGTATGACACCTAGATCGGATATGAACTCCTTCATCCAGACTCCTTCGTTCGCTGCTTCCGAAGCAGCTATGTACTCCGCTTCACATGTAGATCCCGCTACGATGCTTTGTTTAGAACTGCACCAACTGACAGCTCCACTGTTTAATGTAAACACGTATCCGGTTTGCGATTTAGAATTGTCTGGATCAGTGTCAAAGCTTGCATCAACGTAACCTTTTACGAAGAGCTCTTTGTCACCTCCATATACGAGAAGCATATCCTTAGTCCTTTTCAGGTATTTCAGGATGTTCTTGACCGCTGTCCAGTGATCCACTCCTGGATTACTTTGGTACCTCCCTGCTAGACTTATAGCAAGGCACACATCAGGTCTGGTACACAGCATTGCATACATGATATATCCTATTGCTGATGCATAGGGAACATCTTTCATATTCTCTCTATCTTCTACAGTGGTCGGGCATTGAGTCTTACTCAATTTCACACCTTGTAACACAGGCAAGAATCCTTTCTTTGCTTGATCCATTTTGAACTTCTTCAAAATTTTGTCAAGGTATGTTGTTTGTGAAAGTCCAATCAAGCGTCTTGATCTATCTCTATAGATCTTAATGCCTAATATGTAAGCAGCTTCACCGAGGTCTTTCATTGAAAAACTCTTATTCAAGTATCCCTTTATGCTATCCAGAAATTCTATATCATTTCCAATTAACAATATGTCATCCACATATAATATCAAAAATGCTACAGAGCTCCCACTCACTTTTTTGTAAATACAGGCTTCTCCAAAAGTCTGTATAAAACCAAATGCTTTGATCACACTATCAAAACGTTTATTCCAACTCCGAGAGGCTTGCACCATTCCATAAATGGATCGCTGGAGCTTGCACACTTTGTTAGCTCCCTTTGGATCGACAAAACCTTCTGGTTGCATCATATACAACTCTTCTTCCAGAAATCCATTCAGGAATGGAGTTTTGACATCCATCTGCCAAATTTCATAATCATAAAATGCGGCAATTGCTAACATGATTCGGACAGACTTAAGCATCTCTACTGGTGAGAAGGTCTCATCGTAGTCAATCCCTTGAACTTGCCGAAAACCTTTTGCGACAAGTCGAGCTTTGTAGACAGTAATATTACCGTCAGCGTTAGTCTTCTTCTTGAAAATCCATTTATTCTCAATTGCTTGCCGATCATCGGGCAAGTCAACCAAAGTCCATACTTTGTTCTCATACATGGATCCCATCTCAGATTTCATGGCTTCAAGCCACTTTGCGGAATCTGGGCTCACCATTGCTTCTCCATAGTTTGTAGGTTCATCATGATCTAGCATCATGACTTCCAGAACGGGATTACCGTACCACTCTGGTGCGGATCTCACTCTGGTTGATCTACGAGGTTCAGTAGTATCTTGAACTGAAGTTTCATGATCATTATCATTAGCTTCCTCACTAACTGGTGTAGGTGTCACTGGAACAGTTTTCTGTGATGTACTACTTTCCAGTAAGGGAGCAGGTACAGTTACCTCGTCAAGTTCTTCTTTCCTCCCACTCACTTCTTTCGAGAGAAACTCCTTCTCCAAAAAGTTTCCGAATTTAGCAACAAAAGTCTTGCCTTCGGATCTGTGATAGAAGGTGTATCCAATAGTTTCCTTTGGATATCCTATGAAGACACATTTCTCCGATTTGGGTTCGAGCTTATCAGGTTGAAGCTTTTTCACATAAGCATCACAGCCCCAAACTTTCAGAAACGACAACTTTGGTTTCTTGCCAAACCACAGTTCATAAGGCGTCGTCTCAACGGATTTTGATGGTGCCCTATTTAATGTGAATGCGGCCGTCTCTAGAGCGTATCCCCAAAATGATAGCGGTAAATCAGTAAGAGACATCATAGATCACACCATATCTAGTAAAGTATGATTACGACGTTCGGACACACCATTACGCTGTGGTGTTCCGGGTGGCGTGAGTTGCGAAACTATTCCACAATTTTTCAAATGTACACCAAACTCGTAACTCAAATATTCTCCTCCACGATCAGATCGTAGAAACTTCATTTTCTTGTTACGATGATTTTCAACTTCACTCTGAAATTCTTTGAACTTTTCAAATGTTTCAGACTTATGTTTCATTAAGTAGATATACCCATATCTGCTTAAATCATCTGTGAAGGTGAGAAAATAACGATATCCGCCACGAGCCTCAATATTCATCGGACCACATACATCTGTATGTATGATCTCCAACAAATCTGTTGCTCTGTCCATAGTACCGGAGAACGGTGTTTTAGTCATCTTGCCCATGAGGCACGGTTTGCAAGTACCAAGTGATTCATAATCAAGTGGTTCCAAAAGTCCATCAGTATGGAGTTTCTTCATGCGCTTTACACCTGATATGACCTAAACGACAGTGCCACAAATAAGTTGCACTTTCATTATCAACTCTGCATCTTTTGGCTTCAACATTATGAATATGTGTATTACTACTATCGAGATTCAATAAGAATAGACCACTCTTCAAGGGTGCATGACCATAAAAGATATTACTCATATAAATAGAACAACCATTATTCTTGATTTAAATGAATAACCGTCTCGCATCAAACAAGATCCAGATATAATGTTCATGCTCAACGCTGGCACCAAATAACAATTATTCAGGTCTAATATTAATCCCGAAGGTAGATGTAGAGGTAGCGTGCCGACCGCGATCACATCGACTTTGGAACCGTTTCCCACGCGCATCGTCACCTCGTCCTTTGCCAGTGCCCGCTTAATCCGTAGTCCCTGTTTCGAGTTGCAAATATTAGCAACAGAACCAGTATCAAATACCCAGGTGCTACTGTGAGCATTAGTAAGGTACACATCAATAACATGTATATCACATATACCTTTGTTCACCTTGCCATCCTTCTTATCCGCCAAATAATTGGGGCAGTTCCGCTTCCAGTGACCAGTCTGCTTGCAATAGAAGTACTCAGTTTCAGGCTTAGGTCCAGGCTTGGGTTTCTTCTCTTGAGTAGCAACTTGCTTGCCGTTCTTTTTGAAGTTCCCCTTCTTCTTCCCTTTGCCCTTTTTCTTGAAACTAGTGGTCTTGTTAACCATCAACACTTGATGCTCCTTCTTGATTTCTACCTCCGCAGCTTTCTGCATTGCGAAGAGCTCGGGAATAGTCTTGTTCATCCCTTGCATATTATAGTTCATCATGAAGCTCTTGTAGCTTGGTGGCAGTGATTGGAGAATTCTGTCAATGACGCAATCATCCGGAAGATTAACTCCCAATTGAATCAAGTGATTATTATACCCAGACATTTTGAGTATATGCTCACTGACAGAACTGTTCTCCTCCATCTTGCAGCTATAGAACTTATTGGAGACTTCATATCTCTCAATCCGGGCATTTGCTTGAAATATTAACTTCAACTCTTGGAACATCTCATATGCTCCATGACGTTCAAAACGTCGTTGAAGTCCCGATTCTAAGCCGTAAAGCATGGCACACTGAACTATCGAGTAGTCATCAGCTTTGCTTTGCCAGACGTTCATAACATCCGGCGTTGCTCCTGCAGCAGGCCTGGCACCCAGCGGTGCTTCCAGGACGTAATTTTTCTGTGCAGCAATGAGGATAATCCTCAAGTTATGGACCCAGTCCGTGTAATTGCTACCATCATCTTTCAACTTTGCTTTCTCAAGGAACGCATTAAAATTCAACGGAACAACAGCACGAGCCATCTATCTACAATCAAACATAAACAAGCAAGATACTAATCAGGTACTAAGTTTCATGATAAATTTAAGTTCAGTTAATCAAATTAATTAAAGAACTCCCACTTAGATAGACATCCCTCTAATCCTCTAAGTGATTACGTGATCCAAATCAACTAAACCATAACCGATCATCACGTGAGATGGAGTAGTTTTCAATGGTGAACATCGTTATGTTGATCATATCTACTATATGATTCACACTCGACCTTTAGGTCTCCGTGTTTCGAGGCCATATCTGTATATGCTTGGCTCGTCAAGTATAACCTGAGTATTCCGCGTGTGCAACTGTTTTGCACCCGTTGTATTTGAACGTAGAACCTATCACACCCGATCATCACGTGGTGTCTCAGCACGAAGAACTTTCGCAACGGTGCATACTCAGGGAGAACACTTCTTGATAATTTAGTGAGAGATCATCTTATAATGCTACCGTCAATCAAAGAAAGATAAGATGCATAAAAGGATAAACATCACATGCAATCAATATAAGTGATATGATATGGCCATCATCATCTCGTGCTTGTGATGTCCATCTCCGAAGCACCGTCGTGATCACCATCGTCACCGGCGTGACACCTTGATCTCCATCGTAGCATCGTTGTTGTCTCGCCAAGCTTGTAATTCCACGACTATCTCTACCGCTTAGTAATAAAGTAAAGCATTACATCACGATTTCATTGCATACAATAAAACGACAACCATAAGGCTCCTGCCAGTTGCCGATAACTCGGTTACAAAACATGATCATCTCATACAATAAAATTTAGCATCATGTCTTGACCATATCACATCACAACATGCCCTGCAAAAACAAGTTAGACGTCTTCTACTTTGTTGTTGCAAGTTTTACGTGGCTGCTACGGGCTTAAGCAAGAACCAATCTCACCTACGCATCAAAACCACAATGATAGTTTGTCAAATAGACTCCATTTTAACCTTCGCAAGGACCGGGCGTAGCCATACTTGGTTCAACTAAAGTTGGAGAGACAGTCGCCCGCAAGCCACCTATGTGCAAAGCACGTCGGGGGAACCGGTCTCGCGTAAGCGTACGCGTAATGTTGGTCCGGGTCGTCTCATCCAACAATGCCGCCGAACCAAAGTATGACATGTTGGTAGGCAGTATGACTTATATCGCCCACAACTCACTTGTGTTCTACTCGTGCATATAACATCAACATAAATAACCTGGCTCGGATGCCACTGTTGGGTTTCGTAGTAATTTCAAAAAAATTCCTACGCACACGCAAGATCATGTGATGCATAGCAACGAGAGGGGAGAGTGTTGTCTACGTACCCAACGCAGACCGACTGCGGAAGCGATGACACAACGTAGAGGAAGTAGTGTACGTCTTCACGATCCAACCGATCAAGCACCGAAACTACGGCACCTCCGAGTTCGAGCACACGTTCAGCTCGATGACGATCCCCGGACTCCGATCCAGCAAAGTGACGGGGAAGAGTTTCGTCATCACGACGGCGTAGTGACGATCTTGATGCAATACAGCAGCAGGGCTTCGCCTAAACTCCGCTACAGTATTATCGAGGACTATGGTGGCTGGGGGCACCGCACACGGCTAAGGAATAGATCACGTGGATCAACTTGTGTGTTTCTGGGGTGCCTCTGCCTCAGTATATAAAGGAGCCAAGGTGGAGGGGGGCGCCGGCCAGGAGGAGGGCGCGGGAGGAGTCCTACTCCTTCCGGGAGTAGGACTCCCCCCCCCCAATCCTAGTTGGACTAGGATTCCCCGAGGGGGAAAGAGGGAGAGGGGGGCCGGCCACCTCTCCTAGTCCTAATAGGACTAGGGGAGGGGGGAGGCGCGCAGCCACCTTGGGCTGCCCCTTTCTCCTTTCCACTAAAGCCCATTAAGGCCCATATGGCTCCCGGGGGGTTCCGGTAACCTCCCGGTACTCCGGTAAAATCCCGATTTCACCCGGAACACTTCCGATGTCCAAATATAGGCTTCCAATATATCAATCTTTATGTCTCGACCATTTCGAGACTCCTCGTCATGTCCGTGATCTCATCCGGGACTCCGAACAACCTTCGGTACATCAAAATGCATAAACTCATAATATAACTGTCATCGTAACCTTAAGCGTGCGGACCCTACGGGTTCAAGAATAATGTAGACATGACCGAGGCACGTCTCTGGTCAATAACCAATAGCGGGACCTGGATGCCCATATTGGCTCCTACATATTCTACGAAGATCTTTATCGGTCAGACCGCATAACAACATACGTTGTTCCCTTTGTCATCGGTATGTTACTTGCCCGAGATTCGATCGTCGGTATCCAATACCTAGTTCAATCTCGTTACTGGCAAGTCTCTTTACTTGTTCCGTAATACATCATCTCACAACTAACATATTAGTTGTAATGCTTGCAAGGCTTATGTGATGTGCATTACCGAGAGGGCCCAGAGATACCTCTCTGACAATCGGAGTGACAAATCCTAATCTCGAAATATGCCAACCCAACATGTACCTTTGGAGACACCTATAGTACTCCTTTATAATCACCCAGTTACGTTGTGACGTTTGGTAGTACCCAAAGTGTTCCTCCGGTAAACGGGAGTTGCATAATCTCATAGTTATAGGAACATGTATAAGTCATGAAGAAAGCAATAGCAACATACTAAATGATCGGGTGCTAAGCTAATGGAATGGGTCATGTCAATCAGATCATTCAACTAATGATGTGACCTCGTTAATCAAATAACAAAACTTTGTTCATGGTCAGGAAACATAACCATCTTTGATTAACGAGCTAGTCAAGTAGAGGCATACTAGTGACACTAAGTTTGTCTATGTATTCACACATGTATTATGTTTCTGGTTAATACAATTCTAGCATGAATAATAAACATTTATCATGATATAAGGAAATAAATAATAACTTTATTATTGCCTCTAGGGCATATTTCCTTCAGAAGTTCGGGGCCAGATCATGGAAATCCAGGCCGTAGTAGAACATGAGTCCCTGGACGAATGGGTGGATAGGAAAGCCCAGTCCACGGAGGAAGTGGGGAAGGAACACTACCCTCTCATGGGGCCTTGGGGTGGGGAGGAGCTGCCCCTCTTCGGGAAGCCGGTACGCGATGTCGTTAGACAAGTATCCGGCCTTCCTCAGTTTTTTGATGTGTCCCTCCGTGACGGAGGAGACCATCCACTTGCCTCCCGCTCCGGACATGGCTGGAGAAGGTTGAGGTGGGGAGTGCGGACTTGGGCGCTGGAGCTCGAGTGCGCGAAAATGGATAGGCAAAGGAGGAAGAAGGCGTAGGTGAAAAGGTGGATCCTTATCCCCTTATATGGGTGGACGCAACTACGTGTCCCCACCAGCCTGGTAAAACTCGCTTATCTCCGAGCGCCCTAATCAATGGCGCGGTTGGGTTACCCACGCCCGTATTGATGAGAATCCCGGAATAAGGGGACACGATCTCTGCTTTAACAAGACGTGCCAAGGAAACCGCCTCGCATGACGCGCTGAGGTGGGATAATAAAACGATTCGAATAAAGGCTTGGCCGTGGTGCGATGTCACACTACGGAATACGTCGACAGATTAGATTTGTGTAAATATTATTCTCTCTATGGCAATATGTGGAAACTTATTTTGCAGAGCCGGACACTATCTTTGTGTTCAAAATCTTCTATGAAGTACTTGGAGGAGGAACCCGCCTTGCAATGCCGAAGACAAACTGCGCGCCGGACTAGTCGTCATTGAAGCCTGGTTCAGGGGCTACTGAGGGAGTCCTAGATTAGGGGGTGTCCGGATGGCCGGACTATACCTTCAGCCGGACTCCTGGACTATGAAGATACAAGATTGAAGACTTCGTCCCGTGTCCGGGAGGGACTTTCCTTGGCGTGGAAGGCAAGCTTGGCGATACGGATATACGGATCTCCTACCATTGTAACCGACTTTGTGTAACCCTAACCCTATCCAGTGTCTATATAAACCGGAGGGTTTTAGTCCGTAGGACAACATACAGAACAACATTCATACCATACGCTAGCTTCTAGGGTTTAGCCTTTCCGATCTTGTGGTAGATCTACTCTTGTACTACCCATATCATCAATATTAATCAAGCAGGACGTAGGGTTTTACCTCCATCAAGAGGGCCCGAACCTGGGTAAAACTTCATGTCCCTTGCCTCCCGTTACCATCCGGCCTAGACGCACAGTTCGGGACCCCCTACCCGAGATCCGCCGGTTTTGACACCGACAGGCATCTCCATAGCCCGTTGATACGCCTAGATGATGTGAGACTATCTTCTCCTTTTAGTATTCTCCAAAACCACCGTTCTATTCCACATATAGTGCTATATCCATGGCTCACGCTCATATATTGCGTGAAGATTGAAAAAGTTTGAGAACATCAAAAGTATGAAACAATTGCTTGGCATGTCATCGGGGTTGTGCATGATTTAAATACTTTGTGTGGTGAAGATAGAGCATAGCCAGACTATATGATTTTGTAGGGATAACTTTCTTTGTCCATGTTATTTTGACAAGACATGATTGCTTAGTTAGTATACTTGTAGTATTATTATTTTTCTGTCAATATTAAACTTCTATCTTGAATCTTTTGGATCTGAACATTGATGCCACAATAAGGAAAAAATACATTGAGAAATATGTTAGAAAGCGCATTCCACATCAAAAATTCTTTTTTATCATTTACCTACTCGAGGACGAGCAGGAATTAAGCTTGCGGATGCTTGCTACGTCTCCAACGTGTCTATAATTTTTATTTGCTCCATGCTATTATATTATCGGTTTTGGATGTTAATGGACTTTATTTTACACTTTTATATTATTTTTGGGACTAACCTATTAACCGGAGGCCCAGCCCAAATTGTTGTTTTTGCCTATTTCAGTGTTTCACAGAAAAGGAATATCAAACGAAGTCCAAACAGAATGAAACCTTTGGGAACGTGATTTTCTCACCAAACATGATCCAGGAGACTTGGAGTAGGTGTTAAGAAACAATCAAGGAGGCCACAAGGCAGGGGCGCGCCTACCCCTAGGGCACGCCCTCCACCCTCGTGGGCCCCTCGTTGCTCCACCGACCTACTTCTTCCTCCTATATAAGTCCACGTACCCTGCAAACATCCATGAGCACCATGAAAACCTAATTCCACCACCGCAACCTTCTGTACCCGAGAGATCCCATCTTGGGGCCTTTTCTGGAGCTCCGCCGGAGGGGGAATTGATCACGGAGGGCCTCTACATCAACTCTATGGCCCCTCCGGTGATGTATGAGTAGTTTACTTCAGACCTTCGAGTCCATAGCTAGTAGCTAGATGGCTTCTTCTCTCTCTTTGGATCTCAATACAAAGTTCTCCTCGATTCTCTTGGAGATCTATTCGATGCAATCTTCTTTTGCGGTGTGTTTGTCGAGATCCGATGAATTGTGGGTTTATGATCCAGATTATCTATGAACAATACATAATTCTCCTCTGAATTATTTTATGTATGATTGGTTTATCTTTGCAAGTCTCTTCGAATTATCAGTTTGGTTTGGCCAACTAGATTGATCTTTCTTGCAATGGGAGAAGTGCTTAACTTTGGGTTCAATCTTGCGGTGCTCGATCCTAGTGACAGTAGGGGAAACGACACATATTGTATTGTTGCCATCGATGATAAAAAGATGTGGTTTATATCATATTGCATGAGTTTATCCCTCTACATCATGTCATCTTGCTTAAGGCGTTACTCTGTTCTTATGAACTTAATACTCTAGATGCATATGCTGCATAGCGGTTGATGTGTGGAGTAATAGTAGTAGATGCAGAATCGTTTCGTTCTACTTGTCGCGGACGTGATGCCTATATACATGATCATGCCTAGATATTCTCATAATTATTCGCTTTTCTATTAATTGCTCGACAGTAATTTGTTTACCCACCTTAATACTTATGCTATCTTGAGAGAAGCCACTAGTGAAACCTATCGCCCCCGGATCTATTTTCCATCATACAAGTTTCCAATCTATTTTATTTTACAATCTTTACTTTCAATCTATATCATAAAAATACCAAACATATTTATCTTATTATTATTATCTCTATTAGATATCACTCTTGAAAGTGGCTATGAAGGGATTGACAACCCCTTTATCATGTTGGTTGCGAGGTTCTTATTTGTTTGTGTAGGTATGAGGTGACTCGCGCGTGGTCTCCTACTGGATTGATACCTTGGTTCTCAAAAACTGAGGGAAATACTTACGCTGCTTTACTGCATCACCATTTCCTCTTCGAGGGAAAATCAACGCACTGCTCAAGAGGTAGCAAGAAGGATTTCTGGCGCCGTTGCCGGGGAGTCTACGCACAAGTCAAGACATACCAAGTACCCATCACAAACTCTTATCCCTCGCATTATATTATTTGCCATTTGCCTCTCGTTTTCCTCTCCCCCACTTCACCCTTGCCATTTTATTCGCCCTTCTTCTGTTCGTCTTTCCATTTGCTTTGATGTCTTACTTGGCTCGTTTGCTTGTTTGGTTGGAATAGTTGTTTATTTATTGCTAAACAGAGAACCTAAGATCTATGGATCCTCATTCGCTTGCTAATATTTTTAAGAGATCCAATTATGATGAACCAATTGCTAGTGAGTTTTGTGCACTAGATTATCTTTATGAAGTTTTACTTGAAATTCGTAAGGGGCTGATTTGGATCCACATGTTTCATGCTATGGTTAGGTTTACCTTAATACTTTTGTTGTAGTTGCGGATGCTTGCAATAGAGCTTAATCATAAGTGGGATGCTTGTCCAAGTAAGGACAGTACCCAAGCACCGGTCCACCCACATACCAAATTATCAAAGTACCGAACGCGAATCATATGAACATGATGAGAACTAGCTTGACGATAATTCCCATGTGTCCTTGGGAGCGCTTTTCTCTATATAAGAATTTGTCCAGGCTTGTCCTTTGCTACAAAACGGATTGGGCCACCTTACTTTTTTAGTTGTTGCTCGTTACCAATTATCTTATCACAAAACTATCTGTTACCTATAATTTCAGTGCTTGCAGAGAATACCTTGCTGAAAACCGCTTATCATTTCCTTCTGCTCCTCGTTGGGTTCGACACTCTTATTTATCGAAAGGACTATGATAGATCCCCTATACTTGTGGGTCATCAAGTACCTTGAAGTGGTGTTTTGTTTTCTTTCGCTAACGGAGCTCACGAGATTTTCTATTTTGAGTTTTCTGTTGTGAAGTTTTCAAGTTTGGGGTAAAGATTTGACGGATTATGGAACAAGGAGTGGCAAGAGTCTAAGATTGGGTATGCCCATGGCACCCCAAGGTAAAATTCAAGGACACCAAAAAGCCTAAGCTTGGGAATGCCCCAGAAGGCATCCCCTCTTTTGTCTTCGTCTATCGGTAACTTTACTTGGAGCTATATTTTTATTCACCACATGATATGTGTTTTGCTTGGAGCGTCTTGTATGATTTGAGTCTTTACTTTTTAGTTTACCACAATCATCATTGCTGTACACACCTTTTGAGAGAGACTCACATGATTTGAAATTTATTAGAATACTCTATGTGCTTCACTTATATCTTTTGAGCCATATAGTTTTTGCTCTAGTGCTTCACTTATATCTTTTAGAGCACGACGGTGGTTTTATTTTATAGAAATAATTGATTTCTCATGCTTCACTTATATTATTTTGAGAGTCCTTTAGAACAACATGGAATTTTGCTTTTAGGAATAATATAAAAACTTTCATAGAAGTGCATTGAATACTATGAGAAGTTTGATACTTGATAATTGTTTTGAGATATGGAGATGGTGATATTAGAGTCATGCTAGTTGAGTAGTTGTGAATTTGAGAAATACTTGTGTTGAAGTTTGTGATTCCCGTAGCATGCACGTGTGGTGAACCGTTATGTGATGAAGTTGGAGCATGATTTATTTATTGATTGTCTTCCTTATGAGTGGCGGTCGGGGACGAGCGATGGTCTTTTCCTACCAATATATCCCCCTAGGAGCATGCGCGTAATACTTTGTTTCGATAACTAACAGATTTTGCAATAAGTATGTGAGTTATTTATGACTAATGTTGAGTCCATGGATTATACGCACTCTCACCCTTCCACCATTGCTAGCCTCTCTAGTATCGCATAACTTTCGCCGGTACCATAAACCCACCACTTACCTTCCTCAAAACAGCCACCATACCTACCTATTATGGCATTTCCATAGCCATTCCGAGATATATTGCCATGCAACTTTCCACCGTTCCATTATTATGACACGCTTCATCATTGTCATATTGCTTGCATGATCATGTAGTTGACATCATATTTTTGGCAAAGCCACCATTCATAATTCTTCATACATGTCACTCATGCATCATTGCACATCCCGGTACACCGCCGGAGGCATTCACATAGAGTCATATTTTGTTCTAAGTATTGAGTTTTAATTCTTGAGTTGTAAGTAAATTAAAGTGTGATGATCATCATTATTAGAGCATTGTCCCAGTGAGGAAAGGATGATGGAGACTATGATTCCCCCACAAGTCGGGATGAGACTCCGGACGAAAAAATAAAAAAAGAGAAAAAAAAGAAAAGAGGCCAAAAAGAAAAAAAAGAAAGAAGGCCCAAATAAAAAAATAATGAGAGAAAAAGAGAGAAGGGACAATGGTACTATCCTTTTTCCACACTTGTGCTTCAAAGTAGCACCATGATCTTCATGATAGAGAGTCTCCTATGTTATCGCTTTTATATACTAGTGGGAATTTTACATTATCGAACATGGCTTGTATATTCCAATGATGGGCTTCCTCAAAATCGCCCTAGGTCTTCATGAGCAAGCAAGTTGGATGCACACCCACTTAGTTCTTTTGTTGAGCTTTCATACACTTATAGCTCTGGTGCATCCGTTGCATGGCAATCCCTACTCACTCACGTTGTTATCTATTGATGGGCATCTCCATAGCCCATTTATACGCCTAGTTGATGTGAGACTATCTTCTCCTTTTTGTCTTCTCCACAACCACCGTTCTATTCCACATATAGTGCTATATCCATGGCTCACGCTCATATATTGCGTGAAGATTGAAAAAGTTTAAGAACATCAAAAGTATGAAACAATTGCTTGGCTTGTCATCGGGGTTGTGCATGATTTAAATACTTTGTGTGGTGAAGATAGAGCATAGCCAGACTATATGATTTTGTAGGGATAACTTCCTTTGGCCATGTTATTTTGACAAGACATGATTGCTTAGTTAGTATACTTGAAGTATTATTATTTTTATGTCAATATTAAAATTCTATCTTGAATCTTTCGGATCCAAACATTGATGCCACAATAAGGAAAAATTACATTGAGAAATATGTTAGAAAGCACATTCCACATCAAAAATTCTTTTTTATCATTTACCTACTCGAGAACAAGCAGGAATTAAGCTTGCGGATGCTTGATACGTCTCCAACGTGTCTATAATTTTTGATTGCTCCATGCTATCATATTATCTATTTTGGATGTTAATGGACTTTATTTTACACTTTTATATTATTTTTGGGATAACCTATTAACCGAAGGCCCAGCCAAATTGCTGTTTTTTTGCCTATTTCAGTGTTCCGCAAAAAGGAATATCAAACGAAGTCCAAACGGAATGAAACCATCGGGAACGTGATTTTCTCAACAAACATGATCCAGGAGACTTGGAGTGGGCGTCAAGAAATAATCGAGGAGGCCACAAGGCAGGGGGCGCGTCTACCCCCCTGGGCGCGCCCTCCACCCTCGTGGGCCCCTCGTTGCTTCACCGACCTACTTCTTCCTTCTATATAAGTCCACGTACCCCGCAAACATCTAGGAGCACCACGAAAACCTAATTCCACCGCCGCAACCTTCTGTACCCGAGAGATCCCATCTTGGGGCCTTTTCTGGAGCTCCGCCGGAGGGGGCATTGATCATGGAGGGCCTCTACATCAACTCTATGTCCTCTCCGGTGATGCGTGAGTAGTTTACATCAGACCTTCGGGTCCATAGCTAGTAGCTAGATGGCTTCTTCTCTCTCTTTGGATCTCAATAAAAAGTTCTCCTCGATTCTCTTGGAGATCTATTCGATGCAATCTTCTTTTGCGGTGTGTTTGTCGAGACCCGATGAATTGTGGGTTTATGATCCAGATTATCTATGAACAATGTTTAATTCTCCTATGAATTCTTTTATGTATGATTGGTTTATCTTTGCAAGTCTCTTCGAATTATCAGTTTGGTTTGGCCTACTAGATTGATCTTTCTTGCAATGGGAGAAGTGCTTAGCTTTGGGTTCAATCTTGCGGTGCTCGATCCCAGTGACAGTAGGGGAAACGACACGTATTGTATTGTTGCCATCGATGATAAAAAGATGTTGTTTATATCATATTGCATGAGTTTATCCCTCTACATCATGTCATCTTGCTTAAGGCGTTACTCTGTTCTTATGAACTTAATACTCTAGATGCATGCTGGATAGCGATCGATGTGTGGAGTAATAGTAGTAGATGCAGAATCGTTTCAGTCTACTTGTCACGGATGTGATGCCTATATACATGATCATGCCTAGATATTCTCATAATTATTCACTTTTCTATCAATTGCTCTATAGTAATTTGTTTACCCACCATAATACTTATGCTATCTTGAGAGAAGCCACTAGTGAAACCTATGGCCCTCGGGTCTATTTTCCATCATACAAGTTTCCAATCTATTTTATTTTCTAATCTTTACTTTCAATCTATATCAAAAAAATACCAAAAAAATTTATCTTATTATTATTATCTCTATCAGATCTCACTCTTGCAAGTGGCCGTGAAGGGATTGACAACCCCTTTATCGCGTTGGTTGCGAGGTTCTTATTTGTTTGTGTAGGTACGAGGTGACTCGCACGTGGTCTCCTACTGGATTGATACCTCGGTTCTCAAAAACTAAGGGAAATACTTACGCTGCTTTACTTCATCACCCTTTCCCCTTCAAGAGAAACCCAACGTAGTGCTCAAGAGGTAGTAGTAGTGTAGGCTCCATCTTACTCCTTATTTTGGTTGCCCAAATTCTTGTTTTAACAATAAAATCTCTTATCGCTCACACAATATTTAGACAATATTTACTAAATCATAATCATAAAAAAGTGTTTTTGTATACAAATCTAATGGTTACTATTTTGTGTATCATAAACTCTATACCGTTGAACTAACTTTTGGTCAAAGAATGAATGTGGACAGTCAAAGTAGCTATGACTTATACGTAGAAACTTGAACGGTAACTTTAAGTTTAAGAGTACCGAGGTACATGTGCGGACATTTTATTTAACTTAATTTGGATTGCACTGATCCCATAAAACATGACGAGATACATTAAGCTAGCACAATTAAGAGTACAAACACGGGAATGATTGTAGTAGTCACATGAAGGTTACAAGGCAGACACGCACGCGTGCAACAACATCGTCTCGACAGTGAAACCTGGTCCAAATTCATGTTTGGACCATCAATCTCTGATCTCTCATACAATATGTAGACATACTAAATCATAATCATATAAAAGTGTTTTTGAATACATCTAATGATTACTATTATGTGTATGATAAACTACATACCATTGAACTAACTTTTGGTCAAAGAATGATTTTTGACCGTCAAACTAGCTATGACTTATATGTAGAAACTTGAATGGTAACTTTAAGTTTAAGAGTAGCAATAACATCATGAAGTGACATTTTATTTGATTAACTATGGAGTACAGTGATCCCATAAAATATCATGAGATACATTAAGCACAATTATAAGAGTACAAAAACGGGAATGATTGTAATCGTCACGAAGGTTGCAAGCACACTTAATTAATGAGTTGCTAGTTTTTGTTTAGAGCGCCGGTAGCGTGCAGCACCATCGTCTCGATAGTGAATCCTGGTCCGAATCCGAGCATGACCCCCCATCTGCTCGCTCTCCTTCCTCCTCCATTCGCCGTCGTAGCTCATCCAGCACGAAGATGATAGTAGCGCTAAACATGTTACCAAAGTTTCGTAGCACACTTCGGCTCGCCGCTAGCTTTCTGGGCTCCAACTGGAGTTTCTTGTCGATTCCGTCCAATATCCCACGGGCACCAGGGTGAACTGCCCAGAAGAGGTCATTCCACTGGGCACCCATGTCAAGTGGACCAAATGCCTCCGAAAGGCATGGTTCGATGTTGTCTGCCACTAGTTTCTACAGTTCGGTGGAAACTTTGCCACCAACACCATAGCTCCCCATCTTCACGCCGAGCACATGTTGGGTGTCCCGGTATGATGGTCTGTCAGGCAGACACCATCTGAAACATCGGCTACTCGACAGGGTGCATGGTATTAGCACCGACGATGACCGCTCCAGCCCCATCGCTGAACAACGCATGAATAATGAGGGTGTCTAAGTGGTCGTCGGGGCCACAGAAACCTGCAATGGAGAGCTCCACACAAACCACAAGGACCCGTGCTCCGCGGTTATTCTCAGCAAGGTCTTTTGCCAAGCGCAAAGCAGAGCTGCCAGCGAAGCAGCCGTTCAGTTGGAGCATCGTACGACAGATGTTGAGGCGAAGGCCAAGAAGTGAAACCAAGTGTACGTCGATGCCTGGGGCGCTGGCGTCCGAGTTGGTGCTGACGACAAGGTGGGTGATGTCAGTGGCCGGACGTCCCCACTTTGCAATGGCCTTCTTGGCGGTTGATGTGGCAAGTTGTGGAGCAGCACTAGCCACAATATCAAGCCAAACTTCAAGGGATGGCGACGTGCATTGAAGCAGGAAGTCAGGGTAAGAGTTCAGCTGTTCCTCCGTGTATTGAAAGAAACGATTCTCCGTGCCAATCGCACCACCTGGTCAGATTTTAGTGACCGAAACACCCACAATATAATAAAGCATGTCAGAAGTTAGATCATACATAGGCATGGCATCGTTAGGTCTTAAAAACTTCCCAGGGATCAAAGGTTGCATTCGTGGACTATGCATTCACCATAGCTAGTATATACGTTTGCATGCTTACATATTGTCTTGAATGTGTCTTTATGGTCAGTGAGGTGCTTGCTCTTAGTGACACGAAAGTAGTAGTCAGGGAACTCTTCTTGAGACACGTGGTTCACTGGGTTTGTCGTTCCGATTGCCAGCACGGCCGCAGAGCCTTGTGCACGCCGAGTGCACCGGATCTTTCCGAGGTTTGATGGGCCGCCTGCCATGGCCTCGGAGCAGTGACCTACTTTATATACCATAAGAAAGGCGAGGATATTAGGGCGGCATTGTATGTTGTCTACACTAAAACATTAGGTGTTTTAACTAATGCACTAGAGATGTAACTATGATCTATATTGATCATTGATTCATATAGTACATCTGGGAAAACTCCATGAAAGCATCAACACAATTCCTTTTTTTCATTTTTCTTAACACATGGATCAATTGAAATAAAAAATATTATGTCATGATGATAGATAAATGCTGCGTCGATGTTGTGAATACAATTAAGAATATTTCATTCTATCATTAGCATTGTTGATCATACACAACACAAGAACAACTAATATGTCTAGTACACACAAGAGATGCATCCGAGCCACACTTTTATGCATCTGGAATCAGGACATCCGAGCCAGGTGCTTAAAAGTGTGGCTAGGATATATGAGAAGTTCACATGACCGATAAATCGACATAAATATCTAAAAATGCTAATACAGATTGTGATGTAGGTGTCCCACCCACACCACCTTTCCCCCTAAATAAATGTGCCCCCGACCCACCTACCCACCCACATGATTTCCAACCAGGTGATGCCACCTTCCTCCAAAATTTCAGTGTGGGTCCCATGGTTTCCAATCAGGTGTTGCTATGTCAGTTTGTAACAGTAGTTGTAGACATCCCTATAAAATTTTTGGTACATAAAAGTGGTCTGGTCAAGGGAGTCAAAGTCAGTAGACTTATTGCCGAGAGAGGCTCCTTTGACATGAAATAAAACCCGCAATAGGAATACAATGGCGCTGGACATCAAATTTTTTGTAAACAATAGTGCAATACAATAGGAATATGAAACTCGATTACCCAAGTTGCACTCCAAGGACTTGTAGCAATAACTGTAGTTAATTTTCCCAGGAGGTACCTTGTGCTATTAATTATACATGGAGTGATGTTGCATAGGTTCTGGCCCAACTTTTAGGGGCAAATAGCTCCCATGCGACGTTGTTGGTGTGTATTGTCTCTCATGCGACGTCGTTGGTTGTAATAGCTCTCATGCGACATCTGCGTTGGAAAAAATAGCTCCCATGCGACACTACTGCCTAATGCAAAGACACATGTTTAAAACTCGAATCAGGTGAGTGGGACCCACAGTGTGGGACCCACTAACTTATCCAACTCAGCATTGGTCAGGTGAGCAGGACCCACAGCGTGGGACCCACTAACTTATCCAGGTCAGCATTGGTACAAGAGGACAACGAGCCGTGGCCCGAGCCGTGCAGCACCCGAGCCCATCCTCCCCCCCCCCCCTCCCCCCTCCCCGACCGTTGTTGTTCTTCTTCTCCGGCGACGACGCGCAGCAACGCCGTTCTGGGCCGCGGCCTAGCAATGTCGAGCTCCGCTTCAGCCTCCCGCCGCTCATGGCCGCGCTATGGCGCAGTGCCCATGGCAAGGTGCCCTGCATGCCCACGTATCGCACCCCTGAAGCGGCTAGTCACAACGACCGACAAGAATGGCAACCTTGGGCGGGAATTCGTGAAATGCAAGAGCAAACCAGAGCAGGGAAAGGTGAGATTTTACTTCTCAATATGCCAATTTTGGTTTTTGTCTCCCAATTTCATATTTGCCCAATTTTTCCCCATTTTTCATCAGATTTGGGATTTAGGGTTCATCTTTCCAATTTCAGAAATTGAAGCAATGCACCCATTTTGAGTGGCTAGATGAGTACATAGAGCGGATTCAACTGGAGGGTGCATCAGGGGAGCTCGATTTACCGTTGGAGGCGGAGAAGTTGGGCAAGTTTGGATCGGGCGCGTCTGGATCTGGGGCCCCTAGATCTGCCCATTCCATTGGGGCTACTGTGGGGGATGAAGTAGTGACGGCAGAGCTGAAGAAGCTGAACAGGCAGATGAAGAAACTCATCGAATTGCAGAAGCAAGGCAAATTGATGGGGCCGATGGCCGGACTTTTTTATGTTTGTGTAATTGCTCTCGCATTTGTTTATGTGATGATAATTAGTCGTAAGTGAATAGATTGGGCATCATCTTTAATCGTAATGATATGTATATTTGAATAAAAAGTGTTGCGCTGTACGAATTCAGCATGTCCTCTCCACTCTGTTTCGGCCCCGTATTTTTAGTTTTTCAGTTCGTCATTAGTTTCAGTTTCAGTGGTAGAGGGAGAAAAGGAAAAAAAAGGTTCGTCCACAGCCCGTTGCCCAAAAAGGCCAGGCCCATATAGAAGTTAGGCAGGGCCGAATAGAACATATCTAGGCCCATTGATAAAAGAAGTGTAGCTAGTGCAAAAAAAAGTGCACACGGTCATTGACATCGATATATCTTTTCGGCTTTAGGTTATTTCACAAATTTTAAGTTTCCTGCAGTCACCTTTTTTGAGATAACTCATCTGATAATTATTTGAGCTATTTTTATGCATAAGCTATCGTGTCCGATGGTACGGTCCCGTGTTGTTTCAGCTAAAACAAAAGGTTGGTTCTAGTTAGCAGTCCAACTTGCAGTCTTTGTGAACCAAAAAAGTTGCAATTGTTTGGTTCTAGTTTATTTCAACCAAGCACCATTTTTAAATATTTTTTCTGACTTGTGCTATGGTGTTTTCAAAGTTTTTACTCGTGTGTTTCAACCAAAAAAGGTTGTGCCCCTCTCAAAAAAAAGAAGACATCTAGTGTGCCCCTAGTAGCATCTCCTTACAACATAGAGGGGCATCCCCTTACAACATATAGTGCATAAAACATAAAAGGAAGATAATTAACTAGACACGTGCTAACAACAACTTATATGATTGGATCATGTTTTAGTGCATTTTTTAGTACACATGGCCACATAAATAAAATGCAATGGAGAAACTTTAGGACCGAAAAAACATATAGATAGATAGAGGGGCATCGAGTACCCTAGTAGCATAGATAGATAGAACATATAGAGGGGCATCCCCCCACTACATATAGTTTATAAAACATGAAAGTAAAATAATTAAAACTAGATATATAGAAGACACGGGCACACACGCCCGAACCAACACAAACACAAACTAGATAGATAGAATACTCGCACTTGAACAGCCCCTTGAACAACTCCTTGGCCCCTCCTCCTTGCCACTCCTTGGCCCCTCCTCCTTGGGCCCCTCACTCGTCGTTCTCCGGCATCTGGTAGGGGAGGGTGTGCATGCCGTTGGGGTGAGGGAAGATGTGGTGGAAGTTGGTGAAGATGTTGTAGGTCGTGAACGCGATAAACTCGCATCCACACCAGAACACCTCGCCGAGGAGGTGGTGAGCATCGTAGGGGTTGGTGAAGGTGGCGTAGAGGCCGATGACGATGTCGTTGGGGTTGCCATCGTACTGCTCGTGGAGGTGGAACATGGGCGGAGTTCCTGGAGGGAGGTGGCGGTAGCCGGCTTGGAGGAAGAAGCGAGACAACTCTCTAGGGCCCCTCCACCTAGAGATGGCCCACACCCTCAGGCTATTCTCGACGACGACTCCGGCCGGGTACTGCCTCTCCGGCACGGTGCGAGGGCGACGGTAGGTAGGGCCGTTGAATTGCATGGTGGCTCGCCCGGTGGCTCGAGTGGTGGATTTGGCTCGAAAAGAAGAAGGGGAGGAGGCTTGAGAGATGAGTGTGAGAGGATGAGGAAATGGTGCCCTTTTATAGCCGCGTTGCAGCCGTGGTCAATGTGTACACGGTGCCCCTTCTCGATCGTTTTCTCTTCTCCGTTCGCACTGGCATAAGTAATTGGGCTTGCGGGCATTAATTCAAAAAACGGCGGCCAGAGCATCCAAAGAGGCACGGGCGGCACAGGCGAGATGCATCGTTTCGTGCACTTGCAGCAGCGGTGACGCCGCGTAGGATGTCATCCGCGCGTGACACTGAAAAAGGAGCAGCACCACCGATGCGTCCGTCTCGTTCAAACATGCATTTGTTAAAATAGCTTAGATGCGACGTACCTATACGCTGCGCCCCTGCCGTGCTTTACTGCGTCGATGCGTGCATGCAAGCCCGCATGCAAATGGCTAGGTGTTCACGAGCAAGAAAAGCTAGGCTGCGACGTTGCATGGCATGCATTCGACAGGGATGGCCCACATGTCATTTACCCTCTCGCATGCAGCCCATCCCCCCTCTCGACGGCCGTGCGCACGCACGCTCGGCCCAACGGTCACTTAGTTTCTCCCCCGCTCAACATTATCTGTTCATCAGAGAGAAAAAACGGTGGCCAATCAGATTGGAGCCCACGGATCGCCCCCCCCCCCCCCCCCGGAATCCTTCTAGAAGGCCTATCCGACGGCCGCAGTTTGGCGTTAGGGTTAGATTGACGGTGGACGTTTGGCGCTAGGGTTACATGGGGTTTTGAGGCAGTCAACGGGGTTTTGAAAGGTTTGACCGAACATTCAAATGTGTATAACTAATTCAAAAAAATCTAAAAAATGAAAAACTTGCGCATATAGCCTTTTTATGTTACATAGTTATGATATAAAATGATAAACTTGATCTAATGATCTTTGCATGAAAAAACCTTCACAAATTGGACTATCTCGACTGAGGCTGCATAGAGTTCAAAGGAGTGAGAAGAGGGTTTGAGGTTTTGAAAATGCAAAAAAATCAAAAAAAACATCACCTTAGCTTCATTTTAGAGTGACTAAGGAGGATCTGAAGTTATTTTTGCATTTAACATTTTTAAACTTGTTTTATTGCTGACTTTGTATTAAAGGGTGTTTTTTCAAAAATAAATTAAATAATATGAATACTTATTCAAAAAAAGGTGAGACTTCGTATTGATCCTATATAGGTATAATATAAGCTAAGAAAATCTTTTTTGGGTGATTTTGAGAAGGTCGAAAAAAACTTGCTTAGAAATGGGGCCATTTTCCCTTACTTTGGAGCCTGTTTGGACAACATTTTCAGTGACTATGAGTTGGACTTCACAAAAAGGGTTGGATTTATGAACTAAAGTGCATAGTAGTACATAAAACGATGCAACATCACAGAACAAACAAATGAACTCAAAAAATATTGGAGATAGGCTCAAATTTGAATCTCGGGTCAAATTTGAATTTTATTTCAAGTCAAATCAACATCATAGCACATAAGTTTTCACATGAAAGAACATAAGTTTTCACATCAAATGACAACAAACTTAAGTTTTCACATCAAATTTGAATGATTTCGACTCTATTTCTTTTGCTTCTTCCTACCACTCGATTTCTTCTGCTTTTTTCCACCGTTTGGTTCCACGGCGCATAGTTTGTTGATGCTGATGCTCTTGCTTTTTGGCCCCTTGCAAACTCCACTAGGCCCCCTCAACTTTTGCACCTGACCATGTCCCACTTCTTCAGTTTGCACTTCTGCAGATTGAGTAGATGGCACAAATTGTTCAACTACTTCAGTTTGCAACTCAACACTTGGCAGCACAACCTCCAAACATGGCAACACAGTTGTCAAAGCAGATTCGCATGGCAGCACAACAGTTGCATCATCTGCAACAGTTTCAGATTGCCCTAGCGTCTGCAAAATAGATTCAGTATGCATCACATCGTCCAAAACAGAAACACTTAGCTCATGTTCAGCAGTAACAGTTTCAGTTAGCTCCATATCTTTGTCACCAAACATTATCTGCTTAGTGCTCTTCCTTCTATAGCCATTGATTCTTGCTTTTTTCACTGGCCAGCATTGTTCAACAATAAGAGGTGGGGCTTTTTCTGCACGCTTCCTCCTAAAAAATAAAACATTTGACTTGGTTAGATACTAGAACAAGTAGCAAAATCAAAAACTTGCAAAAACAGTAACATGAACATACTTTGGCCTGTGAGGAGTGTAGATGCACTTGGATGAACCAATTCTGTGCCCAAGTACCTCACACAACTTGCACCTATTTTTGTTACCTTTTTGAGCCCTTTTGGGCTTATCATTCTTTTCATTTTCCTTTTTCCCCTTCTTACTACAACCACCTTTCTCAAACCAAGCTTTGAATCTGCTCTGTTTAGGTCTCCCAGCCTTTCTTCTAGTGACAGGGGGACACAAGGTAAATTCTATTTCCACCTCAAGCCACAGAGATTGATCAGTCAGTGCAGGAATTGGACTTGCATATGCAGCTTTGAATTTTTGTACTGAATAATACTCATGCAAATATGGATGCATATTTAACCTGGGTTTAGATGCCAAAAAAAGTATGGCATGCTCACATGGTTTTCCAGTGTGTTGCCACTCTTGGCAAGTGCACTCGTGCAACTCAGTATTTACCACATGCCTCTTGTCACTCTTTGTATCTCTAACTTCAGCACCCCACAAGGAAGATTTCTCAACAGATAGATGTGAAATATTTCTACTCCTGCTGACCACCTGTTGTACCACTGCTGGAAGCTTGTCCCCTTCCAAAATATTAGCAATTTTTCCTCTCAACTCCCACAAACGCATGATCATGATCCTTATTTGGTCCACCATGTCATGCACAGGCAAGTCTTTCAAATCCTTCACTTTGTTGTTAAAACTTTCTGCCAAGTTGCTATTGATATGATCACATTTTATGGCAGTATTAAAACCTGATCTATACCACAACAGAGAATGGTGGGTGTTCAACCATGAAGCAAATTCATTATCACTACATGATGCCAATATCTTACCAAGGTGATAGGAATGTGTCTGTCTGGTGTAGGATCTTGCTGCTGGCCACATGCGCCCAAATTCATCTCCTCTGAATTTTTTTATCAGATTCATCCACATATGTCCAAAGCACTCCCTCTGCTTAGCATGGGGGAAAACATTTTTTACTGCATTTTCCAACCCTTTACATGCATTTGTGTGGATGGCCAAAGGAGAAACTGGCCCTATGCATCTTTTCAGTTGCATCATGAACCATATCCATGATGCCTCTGTCTCTGATTGAAACATTCCTATTGCAATTGGGAACATCCAGTTGTGTCCATCTAGAGCATTGCATGCAGCCAACTGACCATTCCACTTTCCAGTCAAAAAAGATGAGTCTATGCTCAAATATGGACGACAACCTGCTTTGAATCCATCTATGCAAGGCTTCAAACACATAAAAAACTTGCTGAATAAAACCTTGCCATCCTCTGTTACCTATGTATCTATCTCCACCACACTCCCAGGTGACCTCTTCTCCACCTCTTCTTTAAAACTATACAACATCCTAAATGTATTTGCCCAGTCACCATACAATGATTTCATGGCCCTTTGTTTTGCTTTCCACACTGTGGTATATTGCAGCTGGATGGGGTACAGCTTCTCCAAGTCAACTTTAAGCCTCTTTGCAGTAGTCTTTGGAGTCTTGGCTAAAATAGGAGTAATCTTCTCTGTAACCCAAAGCTGTGATGTCATCTTTGAAACTCTCTTTGAAGTGGTCATACATATATGCTGGTGTGGTATTTGATTTACCCTTACTGTACTTCCATCAGGTTGTAGTCTGGCAGACAAGTACCATTTGCAAGGATTGCCACCACCATCATAACCTTTGCACCGAGCATAAAATTTCTTTCGATCAGTCCACATAGTCTTGGCATCAAACTCTTTTTTCACTGCATAGGTCCTGAAAGACATCCTAAACTCCTTCATGCTTGGCCACAACTTTCCCACCTCAATAACTGGGTTCTCTTTGTCATACAAACAAACCAACTCATTATCATCTGCATCATCCACATCATCTGCAGCCTCTCTCATCAGCTGTTCTTCATCCTCATTTGCATTTCTAGGGCCTGTGTTACCTTCAGCAGGCAAAGAACTGTCATCCTTCTCCTTATCTTTGTCATCAACTTGAATGCCAAACATTTCGGCCATATCAATGTCAGATATTGGTGTAATGATCAAATCTGTTTTTTCATTCAACTCTACTACATTCCAGTCAACAACAATCTTCCTAGCACCATGGGTTCCCTCCTCTCTATCTACATCAATCCCTGTATCTTCAGCTACTACAGTCGGTTTAGTCAACAATGCCAACATCTTCTTTTGTGAAACCCACTCATCATCTTCCATCTATGCAGCCCTCTTTGATGGCACATAAACAACTCTGGAATGAGTTTGCAGATCAATTAGCTCTGCGTAAAATGTTAATGTTTGCTTGCCCACCCTTCTTGCTGATCAATTTCAGCAACCATGGATTCTCCATCTTCAATTCTCACATATTCACCATTATAGTTATCGAAACGTTGCAGAGATACCTCTTGTTCTGGACCCCAAACAATACTCTCCCCAATTCTCTCCACCAAATTTCCCACGGCCCCCTCCTTCATGCTCTCCAATTACTGGGGATCAACATCTGCAAATTCGACATCCAACCTCACGGTGGTATCTCTATCAATGTCTTGGACACTGCCATCACTGAGCTTGGCTTTACAGGGGAAAAAATCCACTATAATTGCGAATGTGGTGGCAGAACCTGAACCTCCCCTGTTTTTTCAATGGCAGGCAGCGGCGGCAGTCACTACCAAATCAAGTTCGATTCTAAATCGCCAAGAAAAGAGGGTGGCATTACCGATTTGAAGCACTGTCTCCTCGCTCCATCTCATCCAGCCCTCGCTCCATCTCCTATCCAATCGAGATTCTAAAACGCCAAGAAACAGGGGCAACATGAGGCCACAGATTTATCCAAAATTCAGTGGAATGGGAGTAGTGTTTGGAAAATACTCGCTCGCAATAGCCGCTGCAGAGATAGGCGCTCCACCACCGGGCCGCGGAGAAGAAACAACCCCCGGATCCAATGGAGCCCGATTCTAAATCGCCAAGAAACAGAGGGCAGCATGAGGCCACAGATCCCCCAAAATTCTAGGGAGTGGGACTAGGGTTTCGGGCTCGCCTCGCAATAGCTCTGCCGCTGCCGAGAAATGCGCTCCACCACCGCGGAGAAGAAACCGCTGCCGGAGAAGATGCTTACGGCGGCGGCGCTCGCCCAGTCCAGCACGGGCGAGTCGAGCATGGTCACACAGTCACCGGTCGAGTCGTGGACGGTTGACTCTTGACTACGTGGCCATAGGTGGACCCCACCAGTCAGAGCACATAACCCCCAGTGTCCTAACCAAACCTCAGCCTAACTAACAGCCAACTAGCCGCGTAAATGGTGTGTCGCATGGGAGCTATTTTTTCCAACGCAGATGTCGCATGAGAGCTATTACAGCCAACGACGTCGCATGAGAGACAGTTCACACCAACGACGTCGCATGGGAGCTATTTGCCCAACTTTTAGTCAGAAGCTCTACTCGACATTTTAAGTAACCAGCCACATAGATTGCAGCTGACTTGTGCCACTACTATAATATAATGCTAATCCATTTTCTAACAGCCCTGAGGTCTGGCTTATGCAAGTGTGTCTTCTAGGGAATGTGTTCATCACTACAATTTCTATAAACTAGTAAGAACTATGTACAAGGAAGGTAATAATTACAAAAATGAAAATTTCTTATGTACGACCCTATTGATATACCTTGAAAGATATCCACACCTTGAATTGCGACTAGTCCTTACCTTTTTCTCGTCAGTCTTACAAGGCTTAGTACTCCGGAAGAGGGGAAACTAAGCAGAAGACTAAACAATATGGAGGGATGGGAGGTGGTGCAAAGTATTTAAAGACAACATCAGAACAGGTGGATGGTGGGTGACGATAAAAGCATGCAACGTTGTTCGACGCGAATAGGACAAGGGCTTTTTCCGCATTGGGAGTGGGCTAGAAGATGCTATATGTAAGAAGGCAATAGAGAGGGTGGGTACGAGTTTGCATCTTATTTGGGTAAAAACCCATGATCTAACATTTTTGTTACAAGATTATGCAACACTAGCAAATATGCTTGTGCGTTGCAAAGGAAGAAAAAATAGTGTGTATTTAACTATAGTTAGAATTGTATGTGCAAAATACATTTACATCTCGTCTCATATTTAATCTTCACCAAGATCGATAGACATGTGTTGCCATGGAACAACAACATCCCATGAATCCGACTTTATGAAATAATGCTTAGGCTGGTTGTAATGGAAGTATCATACGTAATATCATGTATGCCAACTAGGCAAATTTTATGAGATGGCATAGAATTAAATGAAGAAAGAGAAGGTTGAGTGTCATATCATGATACCGTATCATATTAAATGTTGTGCTACTATGTGTCATGCATGCTAATAAATGAAGTTATCTATGATACTAACATATGATATTATGCACTACGGATGTAGTATCATACACTAGTATCATATGCATGATACTAATATATGATACTTGACACTACAACCAGCCTTAGTACATGCATGGTAGAAATTTTCCTCGTCATTAATAATCCATCTGCAGTGGTTGTGCAGTCCGACTCGGCTGCAGCTCTGTCTTCCTTGTCAAGTAACTGCCTCAACAGATCAGCGTATGGTCAGCTAGTCCTTGAGATTAATGAGCTCATATGTGTTACAGAGTTTTTACCTCAGAAAATTCACCGTAGTAAAAATCGTGTTGCAGATCATTTAGCCAAGTATAGCCGCTCCGAGAGAACCATGGCTGTGTGGGTGAACTCGGTTCCACCTTGTATCGAGGATTTGTTGCCTCTTGATTGTAACACCGTGAGATTGCAATAAAAACTCCCTTTCCAATGCAAAAAAAAATCCATCTGCAGCACATAATAGACACATGCATGCATATACTCCTGTCTACATATATATTGCTTATTAGATTTTATTTTTCATATTAGTGCAAAAACTTCATAATTTAATATTTTTTAAATCCAGTTAATTAATTTCTCTCTTATTACGCCAAAAATAATGGATTATATAGAATGATGCTTTGCTAGTTTCTTCATATACAAAAGGCTAAAGAAAGAGATAATACTACCTCCATCCGGGTTTATTAGGCTGGTCGTAATGGTAGTATCATAGCTAGTATCATGCATGCCAACTAATTTTTTTTATGAGGTGTCATAGCATTAAATGAAGAAAGAGAGGGTGGAGTATCATATCATGATAGTACTGTATCATAATTAATGCTATGCTACTTTGTGTCATGCATGGCAATAAATAAAGTACTACATGATACTAATATATGATACTATGCATTACGGAGGTAGTATCATACACTAGTATCATTGCATGATACTAGCATATGATACTCCCCATTACAACCAACTTTAGGTCTCCTACTATTTTGAGTCAAACTTTGACCATTCATATGATTAATAAAATATAGAATATATGCTATCAAAAGTAACTGTTGGATTTGTATTTGAAAGAGCTTTCCGAATGTATAATTTTTGTGACATATAGTTTATATTTTATTAGTTTAATATGTTAGTCAAACTTTAGTCTAAAATAAGAGGGGGCCTAGTAATCCCGGACAGAGGTAATACTTCAGACCGTCCATGCGTACATGTATGCATGCAAGCATCAGCTACCTAAGCCTGCAGAACTGTCATATACATGCAATTATGCAAAAGTCAGTAAATTCAAGAGAGAAGCACTACCTATAACAATATATACTGATAATCAAATACTTAGGCCGTTAGGCCGGTTTAGTACGTACATAGACCAGACCTGGATGATGCTTAATGCACCGGTCGTCGGATGAGTGATGACACAGGCTATAGCTGTCGTCGGATGAGTGATGACACAGGATGAATGAGTTGTAGGAATTACTCACGATCGCCTATCGGGACGAAGATGATCTCTTACCGAGAAAGCTTCTTCCATGGTTTTCCCTTTCCAATCCTCGTCTCTGTGCAACGGAGGCAAGCTGCTCGCGGTGATGTTGTTCTCGGCGGATGGTTGATCCTCAACGGCGGCCACACGCGCGACGGCTAGCATACCTATGTGTGTGCGCCTGTGTTTATGGGGCTGCACGCATGGATGCACCACAGACGTTGTGGACGGGCCGGCCGGCCGTCATTGCGCAGCGTGCCGAGATTGAGATCATGTAGAATCTGTCGAGTTCATCACGTGACGATGCTATCGGCTTCATGTTCGGTCATCTCCCTGCACCATGAACCCATAGACATGCTAAGAGACGAAGTGACTACTGATGCGCCATGGTATTTGTGGTTACGCTCGGCAAAACGCAACTTAGTACGCTAGCCATGGGGTGATTCTTCTCCCCGACCTCCTCCTCCTCCCGTATTCCAGATCATGGCCTCTAGCGCTCCTTTTGCCAGTGCTCCAGCCCCTTGCCGCTGTGGCACGGGCGGCACATCTGTGACTGCTCGAAACAACTACTACCGCTGCGGCACGGGCGACGAGAAGGACGACGATGGCGCCTCTATGGTAAGAACACTATCAACGCCTTGCTGCACCCCTTCATAGAAGTAGACGCCACCATGGCTGCCGCCATCGCCCTCACCCGACCCCTACGCCTTGGATCAGATGTAAATAGCAGCTCCATGCCTAACTACAACAGGCTCGAGCTTTCGGGGCACAACGTCAATCATGAGGTACTCGATCCTTCGCTCGCCGTCGAAGCTTATGGATCGGTAGCAAATAGCAACCATCACCCCTACACTTCAACAGGGCTTGACCTTTTTTGACGGCGGAGTCCATGTTGAGTTGCCGCATATAAATTACAAAATTAGGTCGGAGGTTTGCTGTATAATAATAGTCAATATGAGTCCGTGAAGGACACAACCAGCACCAAACTTCGCCTGGGCCTAGCCTGGGTTCGACTCCTAGCCAACCGAACGTAAATTTGACTGAGAGACGAATAGTTTTTTGATAAAAAAATCTCCCTCCTTTAAATCACAACCGCTAATCTTTATGGTTAAGATAAAATCAACGGACATAAAAGGATGACGTATGGAGAATTATGAAAGGCTCCTTCCTTTAATATTAGGTAAAGGTAAAGATTACTGTAATATGGCACTTTCTTCAATAAGGGTGTTACCTTGGACCTTTGCTTAGTGGGTGATAGCTAGCACCAAGTTAAACCTTTTGGTTCGATCTGGCAACATCGGCGTTCGAGCTACGACTCCTTCAAGGTGTTGCCTAAGTTTTACGGCCTTTGTTATGTCACATGTTGCTCTGCTGTTGGATTCGGGTCATAGGTCATACAGTTTGTGGTAGTTGTGGAGATGCTGGTGCGACGGAGGCCCTGAATAACTTTGGGGCTTTCCTTCTTTTTAAGAAGATTTGTCTGGTATAAATGCTACTAATTCTTATAAAAAAAATACTAATTTATGAACATTGTGCATCAATAGATCCAAAGGCCAAAGATTATCCTCCTTTTTGTAAAAGGTGTGACGCAAGGATATTACAATCTAACAATTATGGCTGTACTTTTAGCGCATGCCATTTAACATGGATCTTATTAGTTACAAAAATAATAAATTTCACTTTTTTTACACATTTGATATACACAATCGGAAATTTTGGTTGCTAATTCTAATGAATCCCTCGGGCAGTGGCGGATCCAATGGGGGTTCCGTGGGTGCCCTGTTATCTCCTCCAAAAATGCAAATCTTTTTTTATCTAGTACTCTTAGTCTAATCCTATATGTATTATAAGGGTAGAATGATAAACTGGCATTTTTTATGGTTATGCCTGACATTTTTGTTGTGAATGAGAGGATTGGCACCCCCATGGTAAAGATCTAGGTCCGCGGGTATGTATTTGCACCTGAAATAAAAAATTGGCCATAACGGAACGCGGGAAGGTAATTAACTACATCGGTTTCACCACAAAGGGATTGTATTCGGTTGTTTCTCATGTTCCATTTGCTGAGAGCATGGTTAATAGTATAGCCAGTTGATGGCTATATGACATTGCCACGTCATCTTAGCCAATCTTGTAGCCTTCACGTATAATAGTAAGATATAAAGATGTGCTATTTCATCAATACATGGCCCATTTTCCACTCTCACATACTGCCTAGAAGCACGTGTTGCAGCTGGTTTTTATTATGTAGCCGGCTCATCTTCTCTCTCCTCTTCTCTTCCCTCCATGTCAACAGGAAAAAAATATTTTAACCCTTACAGCCTGCTTACATAAGCTTATTATACTTGCTCGATGGTCCATGGAGCTGGGAACACCAGTTTTCACTTTTATACATAAATACAGTGTCACCTATTTGTGAGCAGCGAGTGCAACGCCCAGCAAGACCAAGAGTGTGTGGCAAGGACGGACGCAACACAAGGGAACAATCTGCCTAACTGAGTTAGAGCGAGTTGGTTAGATGCTAGTACATCTTTCAAGTGACCGAAAGTTCTTGCACTGGATTACCAAAAATATTCTTGCCTGACTCCTCATTTCAACTTTAGGGCACGCATGACTCTACCATTGTTATCGGAATCAAATTATCTCGAGTATAATTTTGTTGCTGCCATTAATAGGTAGGTACATAAGGCTAAGATCAAACAACAATGACATATTTTCAAAGCATGACAGCAGGACCGCTAACCAACAGAATGTTAGAAACACGAGATTCCAATCAGTGGCAGAGCCTGTAGACCAAGTCATTTTAATGCAGAAACGGTTTGCCGAGTGCCATCCTACGGTCTCGCGCTCACAACTGTATCAATCGGCTAGATTAAATGAGGCGGGAGGCGGATCTCAACATCGGCAAGAAAGAGCAATGACGCCTCATGGTGGTGGCACTCCAACCTCCAGAAACTAATTCTGGGTTAGCTTTCCACTAGTCATCAACCCGTGCACCTGCACGAGCTAGTATATATTCATTTTCTGTCAATATTTTTATGAATTAGAAATGTTGGTCAACAATGTGCACATGTTTTAATGGATCATTATTAAGCATGCACGTAGAAATTTCTCTTGGTTATCTACAGGGATCAAATAATTTTTATTGTATTGTCTAATTTGTGATTTAGCTATGTCGCATGGCACACATATTTTTGTGGGGTGATGTCAAGAAACCTCAGATTGAGCGATGATACGAAAATAAGGATACAAACTTCAATTAGATGCATTATATTAGTAGACAACATCGGCGCAATTGGAAAATTATGTCAATGTTCTATTTTGATGTCAAGAAAAAAATGGTCTATGGTCCAAAAAGTCTCTGTACGTAGGCTCCAAAAACGAATGTCATGTTGTAGTATTTGTTGTGACAAACCCCGGACCAGCTCGCCCTCTCTCTCTCACTCACTCTCTCTCTCTCTCAATTGCTCAAAAGGCGGAAAAAGAAGTACACTGGATTTTTTTCCGGCGCACAAATGCCATGGACGCACATACGGCTTCTTCTAATTTATGTGACTCGAACTGCTGGCTCAGCTCATACCGGCGCCACCGAACAGTACATAAGGATGAGAATTTATAGCAGGCTAAACAACGACGCACGAACGCACGACGCAACCTAACCACGCTTCCGCTGCACGACGCGGGCCTGCCCAACAAATCCCTACACGCATGCAGCTCCACTCTAGCTAATTAACTCAGCCATGCAACCGGCAAATGACTCGGCCACCTAACTAGCTAGCTAATACTGCATCCACTCAACTAACTATGAACCAACATGTGGTTGGATGGTTGGTGGGACTATAGTATCCCCAGCCCATCAGGGTTCAAATCTTGATGCTCGCATTTATTTCTGGATTTATTTCAGTATTTCCGGCGATGCGCATTCAGTGGGAGGAGACGTTCCCGTCGACGATGAGGTGCCTACGGTGACTTTGTAAATTCCAAGATGATATGCCGGCTTAGTCTTTCGGAGATGCTCATAGGGATAGGGTGTACGTGTGTGCCTTCATAGGGGTGAGTGTATGCGCGTGTATATGAGTGCTTGTGTCTGTACTGATGTTAAAAAAAAAACTAACTACGGCCGCGAGCATGCACACACACTCGCGACATACATACCCACGCCCCGCACGGACAGGCACACACACATGCCCACGCCCGCCACGAACTCAACCTGGGCGCGTTCACGCCTGTCACCACCGCCACGGGCATGGCTTATTCCAACAGCATATATTTTCCTTTTTGCCACGAAAGTCCGATAGTGTCTGATCTTCATATATGCAGAGAAACTGATCAACCAAAATGGTTTAGTATTATTGGGTAGAATATCCATGCAGAAGTATAATGTGAGGAACATAGAGAAAAATTGAGTTCCAACTGGTTTATTTTAATTACCAAAACAGGTTGTTTGAAATACTTAACTGGGCATGTGTTCCATCAAGGGATATGTGATATTTGTAGCCACGTAATATAAAATTCTCTAATTTGTATATGTGGGATAGAATTAATGTGTTTTAGTTGACTTTTTAATCAATAATTTCTTCGAAAATTCTAAGATTAATGTGGTTCGAGATTTATTTTTCTATGTGGGTATGAGATATTTCTGACACATCCTACAAAGAACCATATGAATCGGTCCTCTAGGAAACAATATAATTCGACTATGAAAAAAAGTATGAGGGTGCAAAATAATATGTAGTGAAGCTATGTAGACTTAACATTTCCGAGTTGGTCTGTCAGCCCCGATCCTCCTCGAATTCGTAAGTCTAGGTAGAGTCGACAAAGCTTCTGCGTACATTCTTGCTCTCTCCATGGTGCGGCGAGGTTAGCGTTTCGTATCATAAGTGAGCTGTGGCAAGATCAGATAGATACAATTGTTCAAAGGCGAAGACTGCGGCTCTATGGTGTTGATCCATAGTGGTATATGCACGAATCGTATGGTGTGAGAGGTCTTAACACAGGTACTCCCTCCGTCCAAGTGTATTGGATGCCTAGGAGAATCTAAATTTTCCAAAAGTATAAGTCACGGTTGTTATTAAACGCACCTCTTTTCCTCCACCGGTCTAGCTGAGTTTCCATTCCTAATTACTTCCACGCATGACCTAGAAGACTCTTCCGTGACCGCACGTCGCGCGATCCATGACTGCGTTGTGTCCCTTTCCATACCAACCTCAGTAGTTTCCTACTGCTTTCACGATCGGTGCATGCACCTATATTCCATCGGTCCGTGCACCTAATATTCTAGGACCCCTGAATTTCCGGTGCACCTAATATTTTAATTGGATGGGGCCCCCATTTTCTCAATCTTCAATTAATGCGCCCTGACGAACTTTCTTAATCAGGAACAGCCTACCCCGGTCGGAATTCGCGCGCTGCAACGCTCATTTGCATACTAGAGTCCGGCCAGTGCATGCGAGCAGCCTCTATGTAGTGGGAAGTAACATACTTCCTTCATTTGGTAAAAAGTGTACATATAAATTTTTTAGAACAAATTATGGAGTAGAGTAAAATATATATTGAAAAGGTGCAAACCACCATGTCTCTCCTCTTTAATTATCCAACCACCAATGACCTAAGTGCATGTAAAAATTAAGGAGACCATGTGTAGAATGCTATTGGTCTTGATTACCGTGTGATGAGAGAGAAGCATTTTTTTCTACTTTAATGTGCATTGGGAAGATATATGTACACTCTTTTATGAACAAATTTTAAACCCTAATGTACACTCTTCACCGGACAGAGGGAGTATGTGTGGTGTCATGTAATAATTTATTTATTAGGTTATAGACTCATCTTGTCTTGATATGTGTGATGTTACAATAACTAGCTATGTTATCACATGCTCCTTTTTTCTCATTAATTACTCGTCACATCATCTGTTTTGCCTAAAGATGTGTGATGTTACCTCCTATATTACTCTTACTGTGGGTAGTCTTAAATGGCTGGGCAACTATTAGGGCACTTGAAGGACGTTGGACAGAAAAAATTATGTATGGGTAGCCCAAACATCACAACATGAAATGCGGAGATTAACTGCTATATTTGACTATGTTTGCAAGGAAAGATTGGTGTGGTGGTTGGCTTTTTTCCACTGTTCAATTTTTTTGCGGTGTCCAATTTGCAAGGAAAGATTGGTTTGGTGGTTGGCTTTTTTCCACTGTTCAACTTTTTTTGCGGTGTCCAATCTAAGGCATGCCTAGATCGTGATGCCCATGCTTGACTAGTGTAGGTCTTGGTGAAGTGACGGGTAGGAAGTAATGGCCGCATTAAATCCTACAATTAGCATGTTTTTATTGCCGCAACTTGCATGATTGATCGTTTTGGGCACTCAACTATTAATGACAATAACTATAACCATAAACATGAAAATGAAAGCAAACTGTCTTTCGGAAAAACGTGTACTGGCAGCCGTGGGTGACATTCAACGCCACCGAGCTCTGGGCTAGGGTTGAGGCCCCGTGCCTCCTCGGTCTCGCTGCAGTTGCATTAGGCTGGTCACAGTGGAGAGTAACTTAAACTAGTAACATTCATATATTACGATTAGTCTATGTTAGTACCTTCACGATCCACAATTTAAGGTGACTTTATTTTTTAACTTGTAGACTTATTTTGTCTTGATATGTATGATATTACTCATAGTGTGAGTAACTAGCTATTCTCAAATCATCTCTCTCATTAAATCATTGCCACATAAGCAAATTTACTAGGTTGGACCATATGTTACTACTGAAGTTACTCCCTCTATGAGCAGTCTTAGCCTTCGCCGGATCTCCTTTGTCGGTGGGGCCCTCATTGCTGCCGGCACCAGATCCGACCAATTTTCTAGTCCTCATGGGCGGTGAGGTTCACGTTAATGATTTGCAAAATGTGTTCGATATTCCATGTGGACCAAGATAAATGAATGGAGTTAGGATCAGACATATGTTTATTTCTTTAGCTAGCAAAGTGCCCCATCAATGTGCGGGCTAGGATTTTATAAAGTTTAACACTGAGTCTCCAAATTCATCATACGTAAATGGTTAAAGTGTAATTAACAAATTCTTAAATATCTACCTCTTTAATCATGTAATTAATTTTTGTAAATGCTTTCAACGTATTTATATTTCCACATGCTTGGGTTTTCAATTTATATATTGTTGCAGTGATTCTTGATAAATCTATGTAAACTTTGAGCAATTTTCTCACTTGTAAAATTTGGACAATATAATATAGAAGAATTTCTATGTTTGTGGCTTAATTGGCTTGACTAAGTGATGTAAGATCGGTAGTTGGATGATCAAACACATAAAAATATGTTGTCAACAATTTATTGAAGAACTAACTCTTTATGTACCTTTTAGGTGTAGGTGTGTGTCAAGTTGTCCACAAAGATTATCAACCATGAACAACTCTAAAAATTTAAACGCTTTGGTGGAGAGTAGCCAATTTTTTATCATTAGAAGTAATCCACACAAATGGATCGTACACGTTCAAATTGTTGAAAATGTATTTTACGATTCCGTAGATAATCATGTTAGTTGTACATTCATTTGTCTGTGAGGATATAAGAATACATTGAATCAAAGTTTTGACCTTAAGATAGGCGATTCTTTGTCTATGGCATTACATGAGTACATATAGTTGAGATTGAATAGCATGTATGGGAAGTTAGATGTATACAACATAAGAATTCATCAGCATGGACAGGTAGGCTAGTGAATCTTTATTATCTTTAGATATGTATGTATCTCAATTACTTATTTAGTTCCAAAAATACATCACATTTTATATAAAAATATATCTAAGGTATATGTTCGATCATTGTTATTGCTGGTGACGGTTATGCGTTTTGTAATGATAGAATACTTTTGAATAAAAATCTCATCATGTTGTTTCTTTCGTTCAAACTCAAGCATTTATTTATATATCAATAGTACCTATAAATAAGTTTTTTCACTTAAAATGTAAAGAAATTTGCCTTTTAAAATGGCATCTTCTCATTTTCAATCATAATATATGTACCTTTCCGATCACTTTACTCTCTTGTTGTCCCCTCATTATTCAATTGATAGATTGTGTACATTCTCCTTCAAATCATCATATGTACCGCCTTGTTGAGAACATTACTGTTTAGTATGCATGTTAGTTGTGTGTGTTGAACTTATGTTAGATAATGTTCCATTATATTTTGCTAGCCCAAAAAGGTGTCATGGAAGCATAATTATTCTTTTGGCTCCTAACAGCTACCATGGCACCATGTTGGGCTACAAAAGTGGCAGGAAAATTAATTAGGAAAAATCCTCCTATGGCATGACTACTGCTATGTGTATAGTTAATTAAATCAGCCGTACATTTGCTCTACGTGGTAGAACTTGAATGAAAGCTACCAATTGCACCAACTGGATTACATTATTTTCTTTGGCAGCAAAATAGGATCAAAATGATGCAAAACAATATAAATGATTTTAATTTTTTATCCAGGAAATTAAATCAGCAATGTATAAGCTGAAATCATCGCTGCTACTTGACTTCCCTATTAGAAGTGTTCACCGCGTGGGCATGCTCCTAGTGCTTTACGAGTTAGCAGTGCTTCGTGGCATAAACACCGCTAAAGTAACACATAATAGCGGCGTCCTTCTCGAACGCTGCTAGCTATCACAGACTAGCAGCGTCTAGCCCGCAAGCTGGTAGCCTTAACTCACTAGTGGCATTGTACTAGCAACGTGCTCCGCCAACGCTGCTAATCATCACTATCAAACACCGCTAATTAGGGGTTTCCCTACTAGTGGCAACATCACCTCAGTGCCCCATAGTTGCCGCACTAGAACAATGTCTTTGAGCGAGGGAAATAGAAGGTGATCGGAATGGCACGTAAGATGCTCAAGGCAAAACTGGCACCGAACGCATATGGGGGGGGGGGGGGGGGGGGTAGGATCAAAAGTATGTCTAGAGGGGAGTGATTAGACTACTTGACCAAATAAAACCTAACATTTTCCTAATTTTAGCTCTAGGCAGATTTTAGCAATTATAGCAAGTGAAGCAACACTCTACACATGCTATTCTAAGAGTATAGCAGTGGAAAGTAAGACATTGCACATATAAGTAAATGGGGGTTTGGAGAAGGCAAATGCAATGGGGACATGAAGATTTTTGGCGTGGTTCCGATAGGTGGTGCTATTGTACGTCCACGTTGATGGAGACTTCAACCCACGAAGGGTAATGACTGCGTGAGTCCATGGAGGGCTCCACCCATGGAGGGTCCACGAAGAAGCAACGTTGTCTATCCCACCACGGTCATCGCCCACGAAGGACATGCCTCACTCAGGAAGATCTTCACGAATTAGGTGACCTCCTCGCCCTTACAAACTTCTTGGTTCAACTCCACATTATGTCGGAGGCTCTCCCAACCGACACCTAACCAATCTAGGAGACACCACTCTCCAAAAGATAATAGACGATGTGATGATGAACTCCTTCTCTTGTGCTTCAAATGATAGTCTCCCAACTATCAACTCTCTCTCACACACATATTTGGCTATGGTGGAAAAAGGATTTGAGTGGAAAGAAACTTGGGGAAGGCTAGAAATCAAGGTTTAAATGGTAGGAATGAAATCTCTTGATCTCAATACATGAGTAGGTGGTTCTCTCTCCGAAAATGAGTAGTGTAAGTGTAGGCACGTTCTGATAGCTCTCTTACTTAGTAAGAGGCGGGTGGGGGGGTATATATAGCCTCCACACAAAATCCAACCGTTACACACTTTTGACCCAACTCGGTGGCACCGAGCTGTGTAAAAGATATGAACATTGGAGGTTTCAGTGGGATGGAACAGAAACAACTCGGAGGGACCGATGTGCAATGGCAAAGGCATCCCTCATTTCGGTGGCACCGATTGCATCAACTTGTTAGAACCGAAGTGAAGCAATAAGGCAAGAGAAAGGTTGGCAAGCCGTCTTGGTGGGACCGATTGCAAAACTCGATGGGACCGATATAATTGCAGTTGGTTACAGAAGATTTGGCAGGCCATCTTAGTGGGACCGATTGCAAAACCCGGAGAGACCGTAATAATTGCAACAAGTTACAGAGAGTTGGGCAAGCCATCCCAGTGTGACCGAGAACCATATCGGTGACTCTGATTTGTTAGGTTTTGGCTGTGGCGGTGTCCAGATGAACTCGGTGGGTCTGAATGTGGAAGTTTCGGTGGAGCCGAGTTGGATTGTAGGGTTTTGGACATATTTGGATTGATAAAGTGGTTGAGGGTTTTGGAGCAATATCACAAAACACTTGAGCAAATTGACATTTTTTTAATACGCAATAATAAACATATAATATTGAAATTTCATAAAAAAATATTTTTGAGATTAAATAAATTAGTGGCATTGGTAGTACACTTAAAACAAGAACAGAAATGAAACAAAAACTAAAAATAGTTTTCAAAGAAAGGACGTGTTAGTGGCATTGCTACTCACCTAAGATCTCAAAAAATATTTTGTGCACTAAATATAAATAATTTGCATCTATACATTCATGTCATACTTCATGTTCAAATAACAAGACACCAAAGTTGTAAATTAATCGTCTCTAGACATATCAAAAGTAAAGTGCACCTTATATGGATGGTGTCATCTCCCCGCACACATGTGCGTGCACCCCCCCCCCCCCCCCCCCCCCCCCCCACCACAGACACACACACAAAAACTGAAAATAAATAAAGAAGACATGGAGAAGAGACATAGAATATTCAGACTTGTAAGTTAGCACGATAGAGAAACCCCATAAAAATATCTTTAAATTCAAATTAAAACGAGATTGCTGGATTGATCACACTTTCGCTCCACTAACATGCCCGATTAATGCTCTTGGCTGTCACGCCACATGTAATAATGCACGCACTGCTTGCATGCCACGTTCATGGGGTAGCGTCAAAGTCATTTTAAGCTAGGGATGAAAATGGAGCGAAAACTTTCCGCTTTTCCGAAGAAAAAAATGGAACCATAGAGGAAATATGAAAACAGGGAACAGAGATTTAGAAAACGGAAGTGGAAATGGATATTTTTGTGCGGAAACGGAAACAAAAATGGAACTATGTTTTCCGGTGGAACATGCATGGAGACGAAACATTCCGTTTCCGTGAATAAGGAATTTCCGTTTTTACTATAAACCTATGGCTGCTTTGTAGTCCAATCATTTGAGGCCCAACTTCTACTACCACACATGTACTCAGCTTGACGCTATAGCCATGTTAACAATTCTTTTTTTCTTCTGTTTCTGTGTGTATTTTTTCTATGAAGGGGTTTTTATGTGCCGGTCAACGCCCATGTCTATTTCCGTGTCCGCTTTGTATTCACTCTGTGTCCGTTTTTGATAGTGCCTATTTCCTTATCCATTTTCCGGGTTTCTGTATTCGTTTCCGCTTCTGCAAAAATATAAGAAAACAAATGTGGTAGCGCTCAGTTCCATCCGTTTCCATTCCGGTTTGATCCATATTTTGAGCGGTGACCGTACGCAAATCTCCTACTGACAAGGTTTTATTGAGATTTGTGCTGCATGGGCATACCATAGATGTACATGCCTGTATCTGCATGTGAACCTTTCGTGTATTTTGGACTTAAATCACCTCAGATGTTCCCCGCGTGTAAGTGAAAGTAGGCATGTTCATCCATTCTAGTCCTTTCTTGACATAAGCACTGTATTAGGAGTATAGGACACATGCATGCAATATCTTTATCTCTCCTCCCATTCTAAAAGTCATCAATTTTATTTTCTCCTTGATATATTTTTAAACGAGTGAAATCCCTATTTTTTAAACGATTGAAATTATTTCTTTGAATTTAGTGAAACAAGTGGAATCTATTTTTTCAAATGACTGAAATATGTTGTTTCAAACAAGTAAAATCGTTCTTTTTGAAAATGTTTGAAATTTGTGGAACCTTTTTTTAAATGAGTGAAATATGTTCTTTTAATCGATTAAATAGTTCATTTTGGAAATGATTGCAATGATTTGTTTTCATTTAGTGAAATATATGGAATCTGTTTTCTGATATGAGTTAAATAAATTATTTAAACAAGTGAAATCTTTATCTTTAAAAAAAGGTTCAAATTATAGTTTGAATTGAATGTAATCTGTTTTTTAATGAGTGAAATATGTTGTTTTAATTGAGTGAAATTTTTATTTTTGAAAATGATTAAAATTATTTGTTTGAATTGAATTAAAGGGTGAAATCATGTTTTAATGAAAGAATTTTTGAAAACAAGTGAAATCATTCTTTTTGAAAGTGATTAAAATTATTTCTTTGAATTGAATGGCAAGAGTGAAATCTTTTTTTAACGTGTGATGTTTTTTTTAAATGAGTGAAATCATTCTTTGTGAAAATGATTGAAATTGTTTGTTTGAATTGAGTGGAATATGTTTTTTGAAATGAGTGAAATCAACGACTGTGATCATTTTTCAAGTAATGAGTGAAACTTGTTTTTTCTAGAAATGAGTGAAACATTCTTTTTCTAAAAAAAGTGAAAATAGTGTAATAAATTTTATCTCATTTAAATATATATTCAAATTTGATCTTGTTTTGGCTATCCCGTAGTTTGGAATTCAAATTAATCAATGGGTGGAGTGGCTCGGGAGCATGCAATCATGCATGCATGACGAGACATAAATCTAATGGGACACGCGTCAGCTTAGTCCGTTGATGTAACCTTGTCACATAGTAGCCATGTATACTAGAGGAAATACTCTTTGGTTCCTGGGTGTATATACATCTTATATAGGGTTTAGATTAATTTTAAAAGTCAAAAAATTTAAGACATTTCTTAAATAAAGTTGACTTTCTTTTGCACTAGTATATATTTTTTAAGGAATAAAAAAAGAGCATTGACTTCAGGGCAAAAAATCAAAAAATATTACTATTATAAGTCACTATTCACACTCTTTAGCCGATTTTTTTTAAGTAGTCAAATCACTACAATATCTAAGCTTCCACGAATGTAAGCGCGGTGAGCGCTCCGGGCTGGAAAGATCAAGTGACCACGTCGTCTTTTAGGAGAATTACTTAGTTTTTTACTGGGCGAGTGGGTATTTTTTTCTTAACACAATAAAAATCAAAGTCACTCACACACACTCACCCCTATGAATACATACATGCAATCCTATCCCTATGAATACCTCCGAGAGACCGAGTCTGCACATCATCTTGAGATTGACGAAGTTACCGCAGACGCCTTTGTAGTTGAAGGAAACGTCTATTCCCACTGAACGCACATCGTCGAAAAGCTTGGAATAAATCCAGGAAAATGCGAGCACAAATGTCAAGTCTAGGGCTTGAACTCTGGTGAGCAGGGGATACCAATGTCCTCCTAACCATCCAACAATAGATATTGTTTACTGTTCGGGTCAACCATCCGACTACGTGTCCAATACTTGATGGGTTACGTGTCACTTACTCCCTGAACTAAAACCATGACATTATTTTACAATGGAGGGACTATCTTTTTGCGAGAACAAAAAGGGTTACATGTCGCTCATGTACATTTGGTATGAGGGGAATTAATGACGCGGCCAACTATATCCACGCTTGTCAAAGTGATGTACCATCGCACATCCGCATGGTCACTGACAGCTTGGCGCATCACCGCCTCCTCTGCGTCACACGACTTCATGGGCATCATCAGTCCACCACCATGCCACATGTCCCACCCATCTCTCCATCTTTCTCCCCTTCTCTCATGGCGGTAAGCCCGAGCCATCACCGCCTCCTCCACACCACACGGTTGCACAGGCACCCGACCCAGCACCTGCTCCTCCGCATCATATGGTTGCAAGGGCGCCGCCAGTCCATCACCGCCTGCTCCACACCACACGGTTGCACGGGCGCCTGGCGCACACCGCCTCCTCCGCACCACAAGGATGCACGGGCTTTGCCTGTCCACCACCGCGCCGCACACAGCGCCCATTGCCCCATCTTTCTCCCCTTCTTTTGTGCGGTGATTAACGTCCCACGACGATGATGCTTGAGGCCTAGAAGAGCACACGACGAGGTAGGATGCCATGGCTAGCAACGACGCTGGACAGGGATGACTGTCATCTTCAGAACTTGGTCGCCTTCATCAACACGCCATGGCCCACAAGGTCTGCAGTACAACTCTCCATACCTCCTTCCTCTCCCTTTGTCATCACTTCTTTCGCAGCCTGATTCAAATTCGATCTCGCTCGCTTCGGGGCTAAACAAGTAGCAGATTATACCGGGATTTTATCTCACCATGTAAGGTTTCAATTTGAAAGCCTCATGCTTCACTGCTTGATTACCATGTTCGTGCTTGTGAATTAACAACCTCATGCAGACAGTTTATACACGACATGCTTTATGCTGCCTCTATTCCACAATGCAGTGCATATTAGTTTTTTCAAAAGTCAAAGATGTCCATGTTCGACCAGGTTTATAGAATAAACTATCAATGTCTAAAGTACTAAATAAATAAACTATAAAAGTACATGTGGATGTTGATTTGTTTCTAAAACTTGGTCAAACATTGATACGCTTGACTTTTCAAAACAAAGTATGTACTATACTTTAGAACGGAAGGAGTATTAATTAGCATATGGTCGCACACTTAAGGAGCACGATCTCTAACTGAACTTAGTTGGCAGTAAAACAATGAGAAGATGCTAACTTGGTTTTTCTGTGAAGATAATTTGGTTAATTGTCACAGGGTTGCTTATATACACAACTGATCAGGCCTTATTAATGCATCAGTAATGTTACATCCAAATGAAACTGAGATCAATCACTTATACTATTATCTCTTGATCCTCCCATTTTTGTCTCTTCCTCTTAGAGGCCCCTATAGATATGATCCATTCCCTTTTCTGTCATTAGTCAGTGCAAAGCATTGCTTTTATTTCAAATATGTTCTTTCTATTTTCATTCTAACTACACATCTAAATGATCAATATTAAAAATCAGAAGCCATATACTTTGATGCAGTGCTGCAACTTCCAAGTATTTATCACTTCCACTACCCTTTTACCGTTATTGCAGACCATAATCGTTGGTGTTTTGTATTGTTTGACTAAGGTAAGTTATGAAATATTGGTTGGTCAAATTATAGAGCTGTATGATTGTTCTAGATGAATACTACAATCAGAAGCCTCAGTTACGCATATCATAGTTTTGAATTAGTTTTGTAGATGAATATTATCATGTTCATCCAACACTATGGTTAACTCTTCAGGTCCGGGATATGCGTGACGCCTACCACTGCTTTGGATATGTTTCTGGCAGTGTTGCTAACATATCATTTTTGTGAAGAACAATAGTTGTAAAAAACTGAGTAATATCCTACCAAGTAAATGATGATTCTTAGCATCTGGACATATCCTACAATGCAATAAAGGGTGTTCCGGCCGCAAAATTATGGAAGTCAAAACACAGAAGACCCATGAAGTGAAAAACAACCCCCGACACTCAAATAGAGCAGCAAGGAATCTATTCGTGAATTAACAATCAAATAAATAATCAGTGGAAAAGTAGAACGGCGCAGCAAGGCGCGTGTATGCTTCTAGTGTTTTTACAAGTACAATGCAAGGTCAAGTTATTTCAAAAATATTTTCAGTTTTTTACTTTTATTTAATTACCAATTATTTCATATAAGGTATATATACACCCATAAACCAAACGCTCATGTCCTGTATACGAGCTTGAAAACCATTCAATCGTTATACTGCATACAGGGCCGGTCTTGAGATTTGAGGGGCCCGGGGCGAAAACAATACCCGGGGCCCTTTATGCATCTTGCATGGTATGATTATTTTTAAACATAGTTTATTCTTAACTTTTTATCAATGGAGGGAGTGCAACCCAGCATGTCGACCTAGTTTCCTTATTAATTGTATATGGTTATATTAATTCTATCTTACTTTAGATTTTGCCAAGGAAATTGCCTGCATCGTATATTTCACTATATAGTTTGCCACACACAAAAATTGAACGGCTCCTTATCGCCCTCAGCTAGAATCACTATATAATTTACAACGCTAAAATTAGTTTAGCCACCTAAATAAATTAAATCAACCGTGGATTGTCTGATTAATTTCATCTCAACTATTATTTTCATTAATTCATGGATCCTAGTCATTCTCTCCCCTCGTATTTCATCAACCACCGACACAGCTAGATTAATTGATCAGAAGGCCGGACAACCACATCCTACGTACTCTTCTCCACTAATTCACTAGCTACTGATTGTGCCACTTTTTTGCGAAAAGATTATGCCACTAAGCAGCAACCTATCTATCACAAAACCTAGCTAGCCCCGGGATGATGAATCAAGAAGATGCTTACCTGTTCTGTTGTTCAAGACTGCCTGTCAGGATCGGGGGTGTTGTTACTCCTGTCCAACGAACATGAAATCATCCGAGCCGCTGTTGGAGGAGGAAGCATCGGTGAGGACTCCGCGGGAGGATGCTGCAGCGGCGCGAGTCGGGCGTGATATGCGCCTAGGTTATTTTGAGGGATTGGTTTGCGGCTAGATCGATCGGTCATGTCGTTGTGTGCGGGCCTACGCGTGGGAAACGGCAATTCCACTAATTCAGGCCATCGCTGATTTACTTGCCCATTACTACACCTAAACGTACAGGCATGTTGCACCTAAATTAGCGCAGGGTCAATTTTTTCAAGGGCCTAATACACAGAGCACACATAGGTGGGGGCCCCTATGTTTCGGGGGCCCGGGGCGGCCGCCCCCCCTGCCCCCCCATCAGGACCGGGCCTGACTGCATATTGCAGCACGAATCCTGACGCTGGTATAAGCGGCTATGGATGGGCTGCTGCGTACCATTACCGCTCAAATTTTCACTTTGGGGCTAGTGTACGTGTGCAGAGTTAAAAAAAGGGAAAAATTTTACGCCGGGACGCCGGCCGAAGCTTCGGCCGGTCGCTCGTGGCTCGCTGCGATGTTGCAGGCCCAACTCCTTCCGTCAGGCGCCACGCGGATCGCCTGTGGCCCCATGCACCGGTCTTCATTCTTAGCCCCTAGCACACCAGGACCAAGCCGCAGCCACATCTATCCCTTTTTTTCTCGCCTCGTTCCTTTTTCTTCCCCAGCAGCTCATCGCCATGGCCGCCGCCCGCAGTCTCCTCCTCCTGCTTCCTCGTTGCTGCGCGACAGCTGCCATTCGGGAGACATGTGATTTGCGACCGGCTGCCTCCTCCCACCATCCCGCCCATCCGCCCAGCAAAGCTGCGCCCGGCCATGGCCGGAGCCTACCTCCCTCTTTTTTCTCCACGGCCATGGTTAGCCGATGCTGCAACCATGGATGTGAGAAGCTCCAACCGGTTTCCAGGGGAGCTGTGACCGGTGCCGCATCTTGCTACAACCCATGACGGGAAGCTGGAATCAGAGGCGTGGCGAGCTACAGCCGACACGGCGAGCCGGTGGCACCTTGCTGGAACCGGCCAACACCTTTTGCTGGAACCGGCGTCGTTTTTTGCTGCAACCAGCAAGGCCACGTGTTGGAACCAGTTTCCAATTTTGCTGGAACTAGACTGCGCCCTCACCAACGACTTCAGTTTTTGCTGGAACCAGTGATTTTTTTTGTTGGAACTAGCTAGTTCATTTGCTACATCGAATTTGTTTTGAGTTATGCTGCTATGGATGTTTACCTCCATCATTTTTTTTCTGGAACCGCTTCTTTTTTTGCTGAAACCTTCTTTAAATTTTGCTATAATCAAGAGGATGGTGGTGTTGTCGCCGGCGTGATTTTTTTGCTGCATCAATTCTTTTTCTGAAATCACTCCTGATTTTTTTTTGCTACTACCAGCTTTGTGTTTTGCTGGAACCATTGGTGATTTTTGTTACTACCATTTTCTAGGTTTTGCTGGGACAACAAATTTTTGTTACCACCATCTTATTTTCTTGCTGGAACCAGTGTCTTTTTTTGCTACCACCGGCTCGGCTGGCGAACGACACCGTGGACCGCATTAGTTGCAATCAGAGGGACGGCAACACTGGCGAGGACCGTTGTTTTGCAGCCGGCCCCGAGAAGGACCATCCATGGATGCAACTGGGAACGGGGGAGGCAATAGAAAAGCTGCTATGGGTCAACGGCCTATTTTTTTCCTTTTGCGTTTCTGGGGGCGGCGAGCATCAAGGGGCGAGGCAAACAGACGAGGACGGACGCACGCCACGCACAGGGTCCGATGGAGGGGAGAGAGTTACGCCCGCCATGGATTTCCCGGTGTTGACCAGTGACCACATTGAAGACGAGGAGCGGAAGGAAGAAGAGGTACGGTTGTATCAAACGGCTATGCGTAGCTGTATCAGGTGGCTGGGGCAGACCGGCCGAAATTTGGGCCGGTGCGCCGGCGCCTAGCAGCGTCCTAAAAAAACGACTGACCCTAATTGGTTTATTAGTCGAACTAAGTATAGCTAAAGGGTGTGCCGACATACATGAGCATGTTGGGAGTGGACACAAATTCCAGCTATAAAAACCAACGAACCGCTTAATTCGTCTCAGCCACCACAAAAGTGGACAACACAAAATAGAGTTGCATGCTCGGCATTAGATTATACTGCCTACACACAAGTGCTAAGTGCTAACTAGCACAATAATGCATCCAAGCAAGAGTTCTCCAGCAAGTAAGAAGGCTGACGCCGAGGAGAACATCACCGTCGACCTATATCCATTTATACGTGAATACAACGGCGGCCATGTCGAACGCTTACTTCGCAGTCCATTCGTGGCAGCGTCCGAGGACGCGGCTGCCAACCGTGGAGTTGCGACAAGGGACGCCGTCATCGACGAGAAGACGGGCGTGTCCGCACGCCTGTTCCTTCCCTCCCTTGCCGCAGCCGCCGGCGAGCTGCTCCCCGTCATCATGTACGTCCACGGCGGATCTTTCTGCACGGAGAGTGCGTTCTGCCGCACGTACCACAACTACGCCAGGTCCCTGGCCGCGCGCGCCGGGGCCCTCGTCGTGTCCGTGGAGTACCGTCTAGCGCCGGAGCATACCGTGCCCATGGCCTATGATGACGCCTGGGCGGCACTTCAGTGGGTGGCGTCCCTCTCTGACCCCTGGCTCTCCTACCACGCTGATCCCGGGCGCATGTTTCTCGCCGGCGATAGCGCTGGCGGCAACATCGTCTACAACACGGCGGTGCGTGCGGCCACCGGTGGTGGCACTGGCAACCACATCGACGTTGAGGGTCTTGTCATCGTGCAACCATACTTTTGGGGAGACGATCGGCTGTCCAGCTCCGAGGAAGTCTGGGACGGCGTCGCCATGTTTGCTCCTGAGGTCATCGACAGGCTCTGGCCGTTCGGTACGGCAGGTCGGCTCGGCAATGACGATTGCCGGGTCAACCCTGCCGACGAGGAGATCGCCTCCCTGACATGCCGGCGTGTGCTGGTCGCGGTTGCCGAGAAGGACACCTTGCGTGACCGCGGGCGCCGGCTGGCGTCCAGCATATATGACTGCTGCTCATGGGCCGATGATGAAAATGTGGTGACATTGGTGGAGTCGGAGGGCGAAGACCATGGCTTCCACCTGTACAACCCACTGCGTGGGACCAGCAAGACTCTCATGGACACCATAGTGCAGTTCATAAACCAACGCATGGCCTTGCCACTGCCGGCCGCTTTGCTGCCAGAGCTTCACGAGCTGCATTCACGCCCCCAAGGTAAGAAGAAGACATCATTTGCTGTCCGGCCTGTTGAATGCGTGCCTACTAGGCCGTATATGGGCGTGTTTGGGTGTGGGATGGCCATGAAAATCTTGTTGAGTGGCCCTAATGATATGACACGTAGTAGTTGCTTAAGCATTGGACAGGGAAGAAGGGCCTCCAAGACTAGATATGGGTTATTTTTGGGCCATCTTAGCAAGTCTATCAAGACCAACAAGATCTCATTAGCAGCAACAGCTCCGGAGAGTTGTGTTTTCCACAACTTCATCTAATGGATGAAAGTTGATCTACATGCTTCCAGAATTCCATGCTCCAATATAACTATAATAATATAATAAGCAAGGTACGCAAAAAGTCACAGAGGGACATATTTACCAACTGCTTGTTTGGGTAGAAAGAATTGTATGCTGTGTATGTATTGATGTATTTATATTTCTTCTTCCTTATATAAACTATGTATGTAAGATCGGTGTATGACTTATGTACTAGTATTTGTGTATCATCATACGTATATGAAATTTATACAAATTGTGTCCAAGTAGTTATCAATTTGTGCACCAGCACAGCCTACCAATTCTAAAAGATAACTGAAAATGCTTTTGAACATATTTAAGGACGTAAAAGTTTATACCATAAGAACAACTGCATGTGAAATGCCTCTTTGACATAGTATTAAAAAAATAAGGGTATGTTCCTCATAGGACAAGTTTCTGCAGTATTCGGTTACATGGAATATTCCGTACGATTAACATGGAATATACGGTTACATGTCTGGATTCATGTTGCATTGGTGCATGCTTTTTCATGTGTGTTAAAGCTGCATGCGTGTATACACACAAAAATAATGTTACATATGCATGTTAAATTATTGCGTATCACAGTTAGTAAACAAGGAAGTAAAAATGAGGAAATAATAATAGTAATTAAATGATGTTTTTTTCCTACAAAATAGCATTAGTTATGTACAAAACTGTTGGAATTTTGCATCTGATTCTAACCGAGAAGGAGACATAAAAATGGATACGTATAATAAATGAATATTCACAAAGATATTGACAAAACTAATTACAATATGTAAAGGGACATTCTATAATATGCAGTACATTATATTAAATAAAATAATTATAATTTCTTGCCCATGCTCGTCCTTGTCTAAATTGGCTTTGTTGTCAGAGAAATGCCCATTCAATAAGCAATATGTAATATTTGTGCATGTTCGATGCCATAAGATGATTTTTAAGTTCACGTAAACTTCACTTTATTAGAGCTCCTTTTATACAAAAATTTAATTGGTTCCACTTCTACTGATCGCTTACTCATTCATTTATGTTTATAAATTAACATGTGGAAATAAATTACGCTATTAAATATTATCTCATTAGTAATTTTTGGTGATAAGCATACTTTTTTCCTTTAGAGGGTCAATCAAACTTGTCAATGTCCCATATGTCACACGACCGACCCAGAGTGGTTTCATCAAACAACTAATTGGCTTTATACAAGGGTTCATATTTTGGATAATAATGTTAAAAAGAACAGAGCAAAATATCAAAAATGAGAGTATATACCTAAAGAAGAAGGTTAGCCATTAACCACAACCATTTTATATATTAAAAACATTAAATGGTTTTAACAAACTTTTACTAACAAAAATAACAGGCCACCACAGTCTTTGCACATGCAAATCTACGGTTGTTATAGAATTTGCATATAACAGGCCAAAATGCGTAACCACTAGTGGTATTTGGCCCATCAGAAATCTAAGGTTGGCGTTGAATCTAATCCCACCGGTGATGGCATGATGTGTTTGTCGCTATCAGTGGTGTAAAATATTAAAAATCACAAAGAGAAAAACACAACACTTGCCCTCACCGCTGTTTCGGCATCCCCATTCTCACTGTCATGTTCACCGACTTTTCTATTTTCCTTCTCCAAGTGAAAATTGTGTCAAATACATATTAAAAGAAATTATGTCAAATGTGTATGGGTATGTATCAGGATACAGTTGGTCTTGTAATTAGTTGAGATTTATGTGATTGAGTTGAATCATGTAACCCAAGCCTAGTCTATAAAGGTGTCATTTGATAGCCAAATAGACCTGACATAAACTGGTACATTGGACAGAGATCATGAGAGGGATGACTCGGACCCCGTGGCAGGGGTTGTTGGAATGGTCGTGGTGGGTCGTTGGAGATGGCCACAACAGGCTTGTAGCTGAATGTACTATGTTTGGTTTAGTACTTGGGGGATGAGCGCCCGCGGTCATGCCCCAGGGATTGGTGTAACCAATGTTCGATGAACCGTGTAAATAAACCTCGATGTTTTGTTACAATTGCTTGTCCTCGATGGATTGAAGTATGTGTCGAATCTTCATAAGTGATATCATGAACAAGGATGTGAGGTTTGGAGTATGCAGATAGTTGATCTATTGGGATTGGAGTTGAGTCAATTTTGGTTGAACAAGCTGAACATCAGATGGAGGGGTTGAAAAGGATTCGTTATTCTGATCATGCAACTAGCCCGAAACAAAGTTGTACCAAGGGTGTGTTGGGGAACGTAGCAGAATTTTAAAATTTTCTACGCATCAGCAAGATCAATCTATGGATTCATCTAGCAACGAGGGAAAGAGGAGTGCATCTACATACCCTTGTAGATTGCGAGCGGAAGCGTTCAAGAGAACGTGGTTGATGGAGTCGTACTCGTCGTGATCCAAATCACCGAAGATCCTAGCGCCGAACGGACGGCACCTCCGCGTTCAACACACGTACGGAGCGAGGACGTCTCCCGCGCCTTGATCCAGCAAGGAGGAGGGAGAGGTTGAGGAAGAGGGCTCCAACAGCAGCACAACGGCGTGGTGGTGGTGAAGCTGCAGTACTCCGACAGGGCTTCGCCAAGCTCTTACGGAGGAGGGGAGGTGTTGGGGAGGGGAGGGGCTGCGCCTTGGATGTTATGTGCAGCCCTCCCCTCACCCCTCTATTTATAGGGGAAGGGGGAAGGGGGCCGTCCCCCCTCTAGATGAGATCTAGAGGGGGGCGGCCAAGGGGAGGGGGGCTTGCCCCCCCCCCCAAGCAAGGGGGCGCCCCCTTAGGGTTTCCCCACAACCCTAGGCGCATGGGCCCTAGGGGGGTGTGGCGCCCCAGCCCACTTGGGCTGGTTCCATTCTCCATACGGCCCATAAGGCCCTCCGGAAGAGGTGGCCCCTCCCGGTGGACCCCCAGAACCCCTCCGGTGGCCCCGGTACAATACCGATATGCCCCCGAACCTTTCTGGCGACCGTATGACAACTTCCCATATATAAAACTTTACCTCTGGACCATTCCGGAACTCCTCGTGACGTCCGGGATCTCATCCGGGACTCCGAACAACATTCGGTAATCACATACAAGTCTTCCTAACAACCCTAGCGTCACCGAACCTTAAGTGTGTAGACCCTATGGGTTCGGGAGACATGCAGACATGACCGAGACGACTCTCCGATCAATAACCAACAGCGGGATCTGGATACCCATGTTGGCTCCCACATGCTCCACGATGATCTCATCGGATGAACCACAATGTCGAGGATTCAATCAATCCATATACAATTCCCTTTGTCAATCCACTACTAGGAAAAGGGCTACTAATGGCGCACCAGTTTTGCCTACTAATGGCGCACTACTAGTGCACCATTAGTATCACGCCACTAGTATTTATTACTAATGGCGCACCACTGGTGCGCCATTAGTATATGGTATACTAATGGCGCACCACGCAGTGCGCCATTAGTATATAACACCATGCGCCATTAGTATGCCTCCCAGGGGCCATATTTAACCATGTGCTTTGGCACACTAATGGCGCACTACGGATGGATGTGCCATTAGTATACTTGGCATACTAATGGCGCACTGTTTGGTGATGCGCCATTAGTATACTTTGGCATACTAATGGCGCACTCTGTAGTGATGCGCCATTAGTATGAATATTAGGTTTTATTTTTTTTTACTTTTCTGATTTTTAAACAGGTTACAAAATATATTATTTGACAGAATATAGACAGTAGCACACAGCAACAGCAGATTCATCGAATACAATAGAACATTAGTCTCCGAATACAATTCATCATATTAATCTCCGAATTCAAAAGACCGAACAAAGATAAAACATTACAAGTCTCGAGACCGCGAGTATCGAGTTTGTCTTCACATTACAAGTCGATATCGATCATCTAAACTACCATCACATAGAAGAGAGTTGCGGTCATCACGATGAGCATCATCGCGATGAAACTGGTCTTCATCCGGTCCCTCCAACGCTCCCTCCTCTCTCCCGCTAGATAGCGGGCGTATCTAGATTCCGCCTCCGCCCTAGTGGTGTACCCTTTGTAACTGTTACCGCTGAAACGATGAACCTGTCTCCGACACTCCTCCCAGTCGTCGTAGACACCGGGAACCTTACCCTTGTACACGACATACGACGGCATCTCTATGCACAAGCCAAACAACAGACAATACATACATAAGCAATATATAAGTATGCAACAAAAGGATCGGAAGAGAAAAGCAAGACATTAATAGCATGATTCATGCTCCTACTAATAAATAGCATCGATTACATCTAAGTTGAACGACCATCCAAACCAAAGAGACATACAATTCATTAAAGTTTAATTACAACATGAGCCAATCAATGTTTCAGAACTACACATCACTACTTTCGACTCGACTCATGGACAGGAGCGTGGATGAAGCCGCCGTCTGTCGTGATGGTCATGAAATCGCGGGCGTTGTCAGCCTGCATTTGTAGCATTCCGTCTATCTCAATGTTGGACGGTTGATATCTGAGGAAGAACTGCCCCGAGGTATGAAGGACATCTTGCTGGATGATGTCCGCAAACTCCGACTGGATGCGAAAGAATTCTTGTCTGATGTCCGTGTCCTGGATTGCCGACAAGCTCGCGGCCCAATCTTTGAGATTATTTGGTAGCAAAAGGTGATGATGGTCCCTTACGATCGCCCGCATGTGATGGAGGGCGTAGTAGGCATCCTTCTGACCGCCAGGCGGCTGCTTGACGCAGTAGAACGTCGTATTGTGGGTGAACACGTGCTTGTCGTACTTACGAACTGCCCTGGTGAAGGTGCCTCCAGATTTGGCGTAGCCGGGGAGAACATCATCAAGAACTTTCTTGATATTTGTGTAGTCTATCTTGGAGTTACGGTTCGGGTCGAAATACGTGGCCATGGAATATTTCGGGCTTAAGAGGATGAGTGTGCAATGTGTGTCACTGCACAGAACACGGAATGTTAGAAAAAAACGATCGAAATCTAAGAAATCATATGTTACGGGGCGGTTAAGGGATGACTTACTCGGGAAAGTAAGCCACAAGGAAGTTATCCTTATCTGGGTTTGCCAGATTGACGTCTTCGAGGTGTGAACTCGCGACTTTGCGGTCCCCAGCGCTGCTCAAGAGCTTGGCACGCATGTAGAAGGGGTCGACGATCATGATGTTCGGGGTCTTGTCTCTAATGATCCGCATCTCCATACTCAGCGAAAACAGCCGAACGAAGGTGTAGTGCAGCGGATGAAGGTTAAACATAGAAAAGATGTCATCAAACCCCAGGACGATCGTACCCCCGATGTCGCCATCCACAAAGCCCTTGCCCTCTGGCACCTTGGCCACGAAAACCGGGTATGCCACATCATTCTCTCTGAGACGCCGCTTCTCCAAAGAAAGAACACTGTCGTGCAGACTCCACATAGCACCGGTTGCAGCATTGAGCATATTTGTCGGTAGCATCGCCCTACCCGCCACATGCACCCTCCTCGAGATATCCTTAGGTGAAGGTGGCCCGTCCTGAGCACGGATCATACTCGGTGCCGGCTGGCTCGCACCGGCGGCCTTTTTAGTCGGCCGTTTCCGGCCCTTCTTCTTGATCTGCTGTAATGGGACCGAGTTCTGCTCACAGACCGCCTTCTTGAGCGTGTTGGGGCTGATAATATTTGGCACCTCCGCTATCTGAGGCTCGGTGAAGGCGGCAGCTGGAGGCGTCTCCTGAGAACTGAACGCCAAACAACGCCTGTTGCAATTGGGTTTCTCCGCCGTACCAGCTAGATCGCGGTCGTCTTGTTTGGCTTCTTGAGAAGGAGGCCCGCAGAACTCGTCACCGTACCCATGTTCGGCAAAGTACTTATCGACGTTGGTAAATGTACCATCGTCGTTGTCGTCGTCGTCCGGATCCTGTGCCATAGGGATGTCCGGCATGTCCGGTAGCGTTGCAGCGTTCTTGCCATGGCTTGGCGCCGGCACGATTGACGATCTTGTCTATGGGGTGGTGTCCCCCGCCCCCAAACAAATCTAGCTCTTCGGCCAAAGCAGGGGCCAGCTTACGCAGGCGCTGAGGGTCATCTCATCTTCTTCGTCGGCCCCAGCGGGTTGAATCGGAGGTAACAGCTCGTCGCAGCCTGGTAGCACCCGAACCACTTCAACCCTATACATTGTGGGTGGCATCGGATTACCGTGGAACACGGGGTTGCCCGGTTGAATGATTCTTCCCTTGGCGACATCGACCAACTCGCCGCCCACGAAGTGGAGGAGAGTGCAAGGAACATTGGCGGCGCCCTGCGAAAACATGTAGGGCGTCAGGGATGCCCAGTCAAAGGCAAGGAGATGAAGTCCTCGGCCGAGAGGCTTAGTTACCGTGATGCCGTCGAGCTCGGCTAATGTTGAGGCACCGCCAACGGCGGGCGTGCAACTGACGGAGGGGCCGCTTGCTGGCGAGCTGCCGGCCGGCGTACACCCGGGTGCATTAAGCTCCAATGCCAGCGTCGGAGACACCAATACCGCCGCCACCGGAGACACCAATGGCGCCGCCGCCGTAGACACCAATACCGCCGCCGCCGGAGACACCAATGGCGCCGCCTGCGCGTTGTGTGAGTTGCTGGCCGTGAAGCTGGGAATCGGGGGCGGCCCCTGTTGGCCACCCGCAATCCACGTCGTTATCCCATGAATCAAGGTAGGCATAATGTCGGTAAGCGTCGATCCCAGTTGTTGTTGCACTTGCTCTTGGACCATCTCCGGAATCCGCGCCACTTGCGCCTTGAGTGCTTCAACCTTGCGCGAATGGCTTTCCGAGCTGGTCTTTTTCTCCTTTCGCCCACCAGCGCCATAGTATGACGACCATTTTCTGGAAAAGACTTTGCCGGCCACACGACCAGCTGACGTCAGCTTATTGAGCTTATCCTTGTTTTTCATTACGTTCAATGCCCTATTCAAAGGGGTGTCGAAAGGGGAGCTCTGAGACGACCCCGCGCTACTGCTTTCTTTGTCCTGCGGAAGGAACGTGAACCATTTAGAAATATTGGGGATTAATTAGAATGCAACCATATGGAGCTAATTACGCGGGGCTGTATTCCTTACCAGAACAAGCTCAAGCTCCTTGGTCTTCGGATCCGTGGTAAGCTCCTTTGTTACCGGGTCCTCCTTGTACCGGGCCCTGAGAAAGTTCCTGGTCTACTTGTCACTGTATTTTTCGAAGCGGGGCGGTAGGCCTTGCTCGGCACGCTCCGCGTCCTCCTTGTCCAATACAGGCTCCGTCACTCTGTAACCGTCGGGACCGAGTTGGTGGACCCCTATGTTCAACTGCCGCATTTCTTTCCCCCACTTACTTGATTCGGAGGTTGCGGGGCTCTCGCACTTGATCTTGAACTCCTTGTAGTCATCTTTGCTCATCAAAGGATATTTCGCCTTGATCTTCGCATAACTATCACCTTTTTCAATCATTGCCTTCACCGTGCTTTTCCAAGTAGACAGGGCCGTGCTCATCGTCGTGAGGGCGGCACCGTTCACTTTATTACCCGAGAGGCGTGTGTTTGCGAACTCAGCAGGGAACTTGTATCATTCGTGCAGCTTCGTGAAGAGGAGGCTGCGCAAATTCCCTCGGTCCTTATGCCTTAGGTTCTCGGTGTTGATCGAGGCGGTGCTCCGGAGAATGCACCCGAGCTGAATCGAGTACCCCTTGACTACGTGTTTGGGCGTCGTCGGATGCCCGTCGGAGTTCACTTCAGTAAATTCCTCGCTGACGGTGCCGAGCACGTTCGGGCGCCGGTCCTTCCATTGCCTCTTCGGTTGGCTGCCATCTGTGCGTGCGCCGCCATCATCGGTGGTGGCATCCGCGGCGCCATCATCAGTGGTGGCATCCCCGACGCCACTAGGGGTTGTGTAGTCAGGATCGGTGTCTTCCGCGGCGTCCTCATAGTGGTGAGGTTCTTCCTCCAACTCCTGGGACAGCTCCCAAAATTGCTTGCCGCCTGAACCGTCGGCCTCATCGTTGTGGGCCATGTTTCGCTCTAAATAGGAAAAAAATTTGGTCAAAAAGTTGGTTATTGTCAAGGAACAAGATCATGGTCTCATCATTTAGGGTTTGTCGACACCAAGGCATCCTAAAAGATAAGCTTTTATCATTTAGGGTTTGTCGACGCCGAGGCACCTAAAAGCCTAAGCGTACATCATTTAGGTTCTCATCGACACCGAGGCACCCTAAAAGCCAAGGTTTCATCATTTAGGGTTTGTCGACGCCGAGGCACCCTAAATGCTAAGTTTTCATCATTTAGGGTTTATCGATGCCGAGGCACCCTAGGTTGGGCCTAATCACTTGGCACTAATCAGTTGGCTCTATTGCCACCTATGTTGGGTTTATCATCTAGGGTTTATCGATGCTGAGGAGAATTTTTAAGTTGGGCCTAATCACTTGGCTCTATTGCCACCTATGGTTTAATGCAGCAAGAATAAAGGGGCAGTTGATCCTACTTAATTAAGTACTAAGATACCCCGGCCCATGCATTAGTAGCAAGTACCTCATATGTCCGATTTTTAGCAAAGTCATGCTAAAATTCACGGAAAATTTCAGCATGACCTTTGCTGAAAATAGGACATATGGAGTACCCGAATTTGTCGGAACGGAAGTTAATCGACATTCCAGCAAACTCAAGGGCCTCTCGGGGTACCTGCAAAATCATCACGACACGAAGGGCCTCTCAAGGGCCTCAAGCAGCAGCGGCGTCTCCCAGGACCCCATTTTTTTGCTAAATTTCTTTGAGCAACAATCAGAGCAGAAAATTCAGCATATTTCTATACAATTTTTTTCGTGTATATCAGGTTTTGGCTGCATTTGCAAATGCATTCCATGTACTGCAACCCTCAAGAATTCCTAGCATGAGGTTTGTCCATCACTTTTGGCTCACTTATTAATCTACTCATCCTATGTCAATATCCACATGCTATGTCATCTGATGTTCCTGAATCATTGTAGTTTAGGCACCATACAAGATTGTTAGTTCAATGTGCTTTATATCCTAGTTATACTACTGCAGGAAAGGAGGATCATCATACACATATATATGTATAGCAATTGCAGGAGCTTCATCATTTTTAGTAACAACAATACATATATAGCAATTGGAAGCAAACAGATGTACACATCAGATAGAAATGTAGTGCTGAAAGTTTAATGCTTACAAAAGACTTGCTGAAATAGTGAAAAATATGGAGTCACCGAGCTGGCTAAGAAACTCCCAAAGTCCACTAGCAAATCCAAGATCTAATCCTGTTACACACATCATAACAATTTAAGATAATTAGGATAAGGATAGTAGAAAATGAAAAAGAAAGAGCTCAAAAAACAATCACAACAGAAAAATAATAAAAACCTAGTCCTAGAAGAAAATAAATCCTAAAAGAAAAGAAATCCTAAAATCTGGAGCAATTCCTAGCAGTAGTAGTCCAACTAGATGGCCACCACTACTACTCCTATATCTGTTTAGCATCATCAATACAGGCTTTGTACACACACGCACACAAAGTCCATACGGCTTTGTACACACACGCACACAAAGCACACGGCCATGGCCATGGCCATGACCGCCAGTAGCTGCAGCGCTAGCAACATTAGCAAGCAGCGGCCACGGCACAACTAGCAACAGGCGGCGGCAATAGAGTAGCAGCGGTGACGGGCGCAGGTGACTGCAGGAGGACGCGGGGGCGGAGCGAGCTCGGGTCAGGCGGGCAGCAGCGTCTACGGCGATGGATCCACGCGAAGGAAGAAGGCGATCGACGGATGGGCTCACAGGGGGGGCGTAGGCGAACTCGGCGAGGTCGGGGGCGGTCGAGGCGGCGCGGATCGAGGCGAAATCGGCGACGGCAGAAGGAAGAAGACGATCTCGATCCCGTCGTTCGGTGGTGCCCTGGCTTGATCTGGACTTGTAGACGACGTGGAAGACGACGGGGAAGCCGGGGGACACACTATCTTGGCGTGGGGACGACGGTGGCCGCGACAATGACGACGGCGAGCGCGGTCACCGCACGAGCTCTCGCGCTCGAGTACGAGCCGAGGAGGAGGCGGCTCGATGGGGAAAGAGGGGGAATCGGGCGAGGGGTGGTCTCTCTGGAGGCGGCGGGGGTGTGGAGTCCGGCGAGGGTCGGGGCGGCAGGGGGGCGCGGGGGCGTCGGGGGTGGAGTCTGGTGAGGGTCGGGGCGGCGGCGTCATGGGTCGGGGCAGCACGCGGGTGGATCTGGTGGCGATGGAGAGAGGGTCGAAGGGGATCTGGCGAGGGAGAGGGAGGATAGCTAGGGGGAAGCTTACTAATGGCGCACCACACCTTGGTGCGCCATTAGAAATCTTTTTTTAGATAGCAATGGCGCACCCCACAGCGGTGCGCCATTAGAAATCTTTTTTTTAGATAGCAGTGGCGCACCCCGCAACGGTGCGCCATTAGAATGTTTTTTATTACAGTTCGAGCACAGGTTATATTGCACCTAACCCAATCCACATCAGAACCCGCCCACTAGCCTGATTGGTCAGCACGTAGCACACACACCAGGAGGTCCTGGGTTCGATTGCCAGGCTCCGCAATATTTGTTTTTTGCATTTTAAATGTTGTTTGATATTTATTTGTGTTTAAATATGTTCAAACTTGTTTAAATCATAACAGTAATATTTTTTATAAAAACAGTAATAATTTTTTAAAAAATATGTTCAAATTTGTTACTTCAAAATATCATCGGCGGCGGCGGTGGAGCGGGGGAGGGTGCGGGGGGTGCCCGTTGGCGGCGGTGGAGCGGGGGAGGGTGCGGGGGACCGGGTGCTCGTCGGCGGCGGTGGAGGGGGATCGAGATCGAGTGTCCTCATGAATTCAAAAAGTGCCCGTGAAATTTAAAAATATTCATGATATCAAAAAGTGCCCATGAAATACAATCGAGAAATGAAGACTACGATTTAAATACAATCGATCTTAGCTAGCTATTTGTTCACAATCTTTTTGCCCTTCTTTTTCGCAAATGGAGTTCTTCTGTGGAACGGACGTCCTTTAGGTAGGGTGGTCCTGCTTCTTCTTGTGGTGTGTGCTGCTACTTCATCGTCATCGTCATGTTCGATCTTTGGGTCTCCGTACTTGTCGAAGCCTTGCTCATTGGCTACTCCATCCATTCTAATGATCTTCCTTTTGCCTCTCCTCACGACAACACGATTGGGCTTTGACGGGTCGGTAATGAAGAAGCATTGGTCCACTTGGGAAGCCAGTACCCATGGCTCATTTTTCGCAGTGACGTTTGCGCCCGCGGTCTTGGATTTGGCTTCGGGTATAACCATGGTGGTGAAATACCGGTCTTCTTTTAGGACGCTCTTGGCCCATCTGACACGGAACATCAGGACCTTGTCTCCAGCGTAGCTCAGCTCCCAGATCCCCTCGATCCTTCCGTAGTATCTGTCCTTGTCGTTACCGGTGTAGGATTCCATCGTTACCCCGGAGTTCTGATAACCATCGCTCTTCATGTCCTTGTTCTCGGTGTAGAATGTGTAGCCGTTGATATCGTACGCCTCATAGGTCATCAGGTTGTGCTCGGCGCCCTGTGACAAGGCGAATATGAGTTGTTCTTCCGCGGAAGAATCCTCATGTAAAGGGTACGACAGAAGCTTCTACTTGAACCAACGCGTGAAACATGAGTTGTGCTCTTTGATTATATCTCCGTCCGTCCTCTGTCGGCCTCGGTCATTGTACGTCTTCTCAATAAAGGTTTTGTGCTCTACCACCCAAGGATCGACCACGTCTATGTGTTGTAGCGTGACTAGGTTTGCTCTTTCAAAGTCGGCGAGTCGACCCTCGAAGTCGACATGCATTTCGCGACGACCCTCACGGTGACCCCATCCAGCGAGCCTGCCGAGGTGCCTGTTGACAGGCAGACCAACGGGGTTCTCGATGCCTAGATAATTCGTGCAGTAGGAGATGCACTCTTCGGTCAGAAAGCCCCTGGCTATACTTCCCTCTGGACGTGACATGTTGCGAACGTATCCTTTGATGACACCATTCATCCTTTCGAACGGCATCATGTTGTGCAGGAACATCGGCCCGAGTTGGATGATATCCTCCACGATATGGACCAGCAGATGCACCATAACGTCGAAGAATGCGGGCGAGATGTACATCTCAAGCTCGCATAGTATCACCACGATCTCTTCCTGTAGCCTTCTGAGTTGCCTCACGCCAATCGACTTCCGAGAGATGACGTCGAAAAAGTTGCATAGGCCAAATAGCGTTTCACGGACGTGCGCGTCCATGATCCCACTGATTGCAACTGGAAGTATCTGCGTCATCAGCACGTGACCGTCGTGAGACTTCATCCCGCTGAACTTCTGCTTCGCTGGGTCTAGGTATCTGCTTATCTTCCCCGCGTAACCGTAAGGAAGTTTTACTCCTACGAGGCAGGTGAAAAACTGCTCGATCTCCTCCTGACTTAGAGTGAAGCACGCGGGAGGGTAGTCACTTCTGGTCTTCTTTGCCTTTTTGCCTTTGCGACGAGTTTCTGTGTCCTGCTTCGCCTCATCATCATCATCATTAGCGTGAAGCTCCTGCCTGATGCCCATTGATTTCAAGTCTACCCTTGCTTTCGGCCCATCTTTGGTCCTCTCTGGCATGTTGAGCAGGGTACCAAGCAGACTCTCGCACACGTTCTTCGTGATATGCATGGCATCAAGGCTGTGAGGCACATTGTGGATCTTCCAGTACGGCAAATCCCAGAAAACAGACCTCGTTTTCCATACCTTCAGCAGCGGCTCTGGCGCCTTTCGCTTCTTTCCAGGCTCTGGCGGCTTTTGCTTCTTTCCCGGCAGTGGGCAATCTTTCCAATTCTTCAACAGCTCGTCTATTTCCTCGCCGCTCCTCGTACGCGGGCATTTTCGGGGTTCGGTTTCACCATCGAACAGATCCTTGCGTTTCCTCCACGGGTCATCATCGCAAAGCCACCTTCGATGTCCCATGAACACGGTTTTCGAAGACCCGGGATCTCTATCTAGCTGGCGATACGTTGTGTCATCCATGCACCTTACGCATCCAGAAAATCCGTGGACTACCTACCCCGCGAGATATCCGTAACCAAGATAGTCGTGCACCGTCGTGAGCAGTGCGGCTCTCATAGGGAAATATTCTTTCTCTGCGGCGTCCCACGTATTGGCTGGCATTTTCCACAGCGTGTCTAGCTCCTCTTTCAGCAGCCCCTGATACAGATTGATGTCGTTCCATGGTTGTTTCGGCCCTTCAATTAGCATACTCATGTGAATGTACTTCCTCTTCATGCACAACCAGGGGGGAAGGTTGTACATCCACACAAACACAGGCGAGGTGCTATGTGTGCTTCTCTGGCTGCCAAACGGATTGACTCCATCAGTGCTCGCGCCCAGCACGATGTTCCTTGGATCCTTCCCAAATTCTGGGTATTCGAAGTTCAACGCTTGCCACTGGCTCGCATCCTTAGGGTGACTCAGCATCTTGTCTTTTTTATTTATCTCTGGATGATTTCTGTCATCTTCCCGCTTCTTCTCCTCCCTATCCGCGTGCCAACGCAGGAGCTTTGCTACCTTAGGTTCCGCGAAATACCGCTGCAGACGAGGAGTGATCGGAAAGTACCACACCGATTTTCGAGGAGCTTTCTTCCTCTTCTTGTATCGAGTGACGCCGCACACCGGACACATGGTAGACTCCGCATGCTCGTCCCGATGAATGATGCAATTGTCCATGCACACATGGTATTTCACGTGCGGTAAATCCAGAGGACACACAATTTTCTTCGCCTCCTCGAAACTGGTCGGGCACTTGTTCCCCTTGGGAAGACGTTCGTGCCAGAATGACATGTTCTCGTCAAAGCATGCGTCGGTCATTTTGTGTTTTACCTTCATCTCCAGAGCCATGAGCGTTACTTTCAGGCAGGTATCCTCGGGCCTGCATCCTTCATACAATGGAGTAACCGCGTCTATCTCCAGTTGATCCAGCTTGGCTTTCTCTCGGGCGGCAGCTCTTGCGTTATCCGCCTGCTTGAGAAGCAGCTCTTGAATATGAGGGTCCTGCACCCAGCCTCCATCGTCGTCTGCTCCGGCATCTTCATCTTCATGATCATGCCCTTCGTCTTGATCTTCCTCATCATCATGTACGACATCTTCTACATGATGACTGTGTACAGCATCACAGTCGTGATCATGTCCTGGAGATTCTTCGTCTTCTCGCCCGCCCTCGCTGCGGTGGTACTTGTCTTGTTGCCCTTCCTCATTTCTTGCCCGGCCCCCATGGACGACTTCATAATCATCTCCATCACCTTGCCACCGATAGCCATCCATGAAACCACGCAAGAGCAGGTGGTCCCGCACCTGCCCGGAATCCGGGTCCGCAATAAGGCTCTTCAGCTTGCATCTTCGACACGGACATCTTATCTCCGTCTCGTTCTTTTGAAGCATCTCGGCCTTCACGGAGCTCAAAAACCTATTCACGATGCCTTCGGTCATTGTGCGGACCATGGTCGCCTGCGGGGTAGATCAAAACGATATTTTAGAACCAAGAAAAAATTTGGCATGACCTTCCCTAAAAATAGGACCAAAAAGAATGCATAGTGCCAAAATTCTCGCCGAAACGGAAATGAATCAACATTCCGGCAAAATATTGGCAACTATCGCATTTCAAATACCGGTACCTGCAAACACAAACATATATGCAACACCACAAACACATGCAACACCACAAACATACATAGATCTAGCTAGGCCACAAAAAGTGCATGTGCACGTTGTTGGAGCGAGCTAGGGAGAAAAAAAAGTAGATCTACATCATGAAGATAGCTTTCCCCTTACATACCTATCAAAAAAAGGTAATTTCACCACTTAATTTTGATGAATCTAAGGTGGAAATGAGGTGAGGAGGAGGAGGCAGCCGAAAGCTTGGAGAAGGAGGTGGAGGGAATGAAGTGGGGAAAGTGAGTGGGTAGGTGTGGCTGTCCAAAATATCTTGTTGGGGTCCCAGGTTACTAATGGTGCACCACCTGCAAATGCGCCATTAGTAACCCTGGTTACTAATGGCGCACCTGCAGGTGGTGCGCCATTAGTAGTTTTGCAGAAAAGTAAAAAAAATATACTAATGGCGCACTTTTACAGGGTGCTCCATTAGTAGTTTAAACTAGTAATGGCGCGCTGTGAGGCGGTGCGCCATTAGTAGTTTTGCAAAAAAAAGAATAAAAAAATCAGTACTGGCGCACTCCCTGTCTGGTGCGCTATTACTAGTTAGAACTAGTAATGGCGCACTTCGGTAGGATGCACCATTAGTATGTATGTAAAAATGAAAAAAAATTATCACTAGTGGCGCACCTATTTTCTGGTGCGCCATTGGTGTCTTCCACACTAATGGTGCATCACCAACTGGTGCGCCATTAGTATATAGTAGTGGCGCACTACTTCCCTGGTGCGCCATTAGTGTCAATCCTATCTATAGCCCTTTTCCTAGTAGTGATCGGTACGTTACTTGCCCAAAACTCGATTGTCGGTATCTCAATACCTTGTTCAGTCTCTTTACCGGCAAGTCAGTTTAATCGTACGGTAATGCATGATCCCATGATCAACCACTTGATCACATTGAGCTCATTATGATGATGCATTACCGAGTGGGCCCAGAGATACCTCTCCATCATACGGAGTGACAAATCCCAGTCTCGATTCGTGCCAACCCAACAAACACTTTCGGAGATACCTGTAATGTACCTTTATAGTCACCCAGTTACGTTATGACGTTTGGCACACCCAAGGCACTTCTACGGTATCCGGGAGTTGCACAATCTCATGGTCTAAGGAAATGATACTTGACATTCAGAAAAGCTACAGCAAACGAACTACACGATCTTTGAGCTATGCTTAGGATTGGGTCTTGTCCATCACATCATTCTCCTAATGATGTGATCCCGTTATCAATGACATCCAATGTCCATAGTTAGGAAACCATGACTATCTTTTGATCAACGAGCTAGTCGACTAGAGGCTCACTAGGGACATGTTGTGGTCTATGTATTCACACATGTATTACGATTTCCGAATAACACAATTATAGCATGAACAATAGACAATTATCATGAACAAAGAAATATAATAATAACCATTTTATTATTGCCTCTAGGGCATATTTCCAACAGTATCCCACTTGCACTAGAGTCAATATTCTAGTTACATTGTGATGAATCGAACACCCATGCAGTTCTGGTGTTGATCATGTTTTGCTCTAGGGAGAGGTTTAGTCAACGGATCTGCCACATTCAGGTCCGTATGTACTTTACAAATCTCTATGTCTCCATTTTGAACACTTTCACGAATGGAGTTGAAGCGGCGCTTGATATGCCTGGTCTTCCTGTGAAACCTAGGCTCCTTGGCAAGGGCAATAGCTCCAGTGTTGTCACAGAAGAGAGTCATCGGGCCCGACGCATTGGGTATGACTCCTAGGTCGGTAATGAACTCCTTCACCCAGACTGCTTCTTGTGCTGCCTCTGAGGCTGCCATGTACTCCGCTTCACATGTAGATCCCGCCACAACGCTTTGCTTGCAACTGCACCAGCTTACTGCCCCACCATTCAAAATATACACGTATCCGGTTTGTGACTTAGAGTCATCCAGATCTGTGTCGAAGCTAGCATCGACGTAACCCTTTACGACGAGCTCTTCGTCACCTCCAGAAACGAGAAACATTTCCTTGGTCCTTTTCAGGTACTTCAGGATATTCTTGACCGCTGTCCAGTGTTCCTTGTCGGGATTACTTTGGTACCTTCCTACCAAACTTACGGCCAGGTTTACATCAGGTCTGGTACACAGCATAGCATACATGATAGACCCTATGGCCGAGGCATAGGGGACGACACTCATCTTTTCTCTATCTTCTGCCGTGGTCGGGCATTGAGCCGTGCTCAATCTCGTACCTTGCAATACAGGCAAGAACCCCTTCTTTGACTGATCCATTTTGAACTTCTTCAATATCTTGTCAAGGTACGTACTCTGTGAAAGACCAATGAGGCGTCTCGATCTATCTCTATAGATCTTGATTCCTAATATATAAGCAGCTTCTCCAAGGTCCTTCATTGAAAAACACTTGTTCAAGTAGGCCTTTATGCTTTCCAAGAATTCTATATCATTTCCCATCAACAGTATGTCATCCACATACAATATGAGAAATGCTACAGAGCTCCCACTCACTTTCTTGTAAATGCAGGCTTCTCCATAAGTCTGCATAAACCCAAACTCTTTGATCATCTCATCAAAACGAATGTTCCAACTCCGAGATGCTTGCACCAGCCCATAAATTGAGCGTTGGAGCTTGCACACCTTGTCAGCATTCTTAGGATCGACAAAACCTTCTGGCTGCATCATATACAATTCTTTCTTAAGGAAACCATTAAGGAATGCCGTTTTGACGTCCATTTGCCATATCTCATAATCATAGAATGCGGCAATTCCTAACATGATTCGGACGGAATTCAGCTTCGCTACGGGTGAGAAAGTCTCATCATAGTCAACCCCTTGAACTTGTCGATAACCCTTAGCGACAAGCCGAGCTTTATAGATAGTCACATTACCATCCGCGTCTGTCTTCTTCTTAAAGATCCATTTATTTTCTATGGCTCGCCGATCGACGGGCAAGTCAGTCAAAGTCCATACTTCGTTTTCATACATGGATCCTATCTCGGATTTCATGGCTTCCAGCCATTTGTCAGAATTCGGGCCCGCCATCGCTTCTTCATAGTTCGAAGGTTCACCGTTGTCTAACAACATGATTTCCAAGACAGGGTTGCCGTACCACTCTGGTGCGGAACGTGTCCTTGTGGACCTATGAAGTTCAGTAGCAACTTGATCTGAAGTTTCATGATCATCATCATTATCTTCCTCTCTAGTCGGTGCAGGCACCTCAGGAACATTTTCTTGAGCTGCGCCACTTACCGGTTCAAGAGGTAATACTTCATCTAGTTCTACTTTCCTCCCACTTATTTCTTTCGAGAGAAACTCTTTCTCTAGAAAGGACCCATTCTTGGCAACAAAGATCTTGCCTTCGGATCTGAGGTAGAAGGTATACCCAACAGTTTCTTTAGGGTATCCTGAAGACGCATTTTTCCGATTTGGGTTCGAGCTTTTCAGGTTGAAGTTTCTTGACATAAGCATCGCATCCCCAAACTTTTAGAAACGATAGCTTAGGTTTCTTCCCAAACCATAATTCATATGGTGTCGTATCAACGGATTTTGACGGTGCCCTATTTAAAGTGAATGCGGCAGTCTCTAAAGCATAGCCCTAAAATGACAGCGGTAAATCGGTAAGAGACATCATAGATCGCACCATATATAATAGAGTGCGATTACGACGTTCGGACACACCATTACGCTGAGGTGTTCCAGGCGGCGTGAGTTGTGAAACTATTCCACATTTTCTTAAGTGTGTGCCAAATTCGTGACTCAGGTATTCTCCCCCATGATCTGATCGCAAGAACTTGATTTTCCTGTCACGTTGATTCTCAACCTCACTCTGAAATTCCTTGAACTTTTCAAAGGTCTCAGACTTGTGTTTCATTAAGTAGACATACCCATATCTACTCAAGTCATCAGTGAGGGTGAGAACATAACGATAGCCACCGCGAGCCTCAACACTCATTGGACCGCACACATCAGTATGTATGATTTCCAATAAGTTGGTTGCTCGCTCCATTGTTCCTGAGAACGGAGTCTTGGTCATTTTACCCATGAGGCATGGTTCGCACGTGTCAAATGATTCATAATCAAGAGACTCTAAAAGTCCATCTGCATGGAGCTTCTTCATGCATTTGACACCTATGTGACCAAGGCGGCAGTGCCACAAGTATGTGGGACTATCATTATCAACCTTACATCTTTTGGTATTCACACTATGAATATGTGTAGCATTACGCTCGAGATTCATTAAGAATAAACCATTCACCATCGGAGCATGACCATAAAACATATCTCTCATATAAATAGAACAACCATTATTCTCGGATTTAAATGAGTAGCCATCTCGAATTAAACGAGATCCTGATACAATGTTCATGCTCAACGCTGGCACTAAATGTAGAGGTAGCATAGGTAAATGTAGAGGTAGCGTGCCGACAGCGATCACATCGACCTTGGAACCATTCCCGACGCGCATCGTCACCTCGTCCTTCGCCAGTCTCCGTTTATTCCGCAGCTCCTGCTTTGAGTTACAAATGTGAGCAACCGCACCGGTATCAAATACCCAGGAGCTACTACGAGTACTGGTAAGGTACACATCAATTACATGTATATTACATATACCTTTCGTGTTGCCGGCCTTCTTGTCCGCTAAGTATTTGGGGCAGTTCCGCTTCGAGTGACCACTTCCCTTGCAATAAAAACACTCAGTCTCGGGCTTGGGTCCATTCTTTGGCTTCTTCCCGGTAGCTTGCTTACCGGGCGTGGCAACTCCCTTGCCGTCCTTCTTGAAGTTCTTCTTACCCTTGCCTTTCTTGAACTTAGTGGTTTTATTCACCATCAACACTTGATGTTCCTTTTTGACTTCTACCTCTGCTGATTTCAGCATTGAATATACCTCAGGAATGGTCTTTTCCATCCCCTGCATATTGAAGTTCATCACAAAGCTCTTGTAGCTCGGTGGAAGCGACTGAAGGATTCTGTCAATGACCGCGTCATCCGGGAGATTATCTCCCAGCTGAGTCAAGCGGTTATGCAACCCAGACATTTTGAGTATGTGCTCACTGACAGAACTATTTTCCTCCATCTTACAGCTGAAGAACTTGTCGGAGACTTCATATCTCTCGACCCGGGCATGAGCTTGAAAAACCATTTTCAGCTCTTCGAACATATCATATGCTCCGTGTCTCTCAAAACGCTTTTGGAGCCCCGGTTCTAAGCTGTAAAGCATGCCGCACTGAACGAGGGAGTAATCATCAGCACGTGTCTGCCAAGCATTCATAACGTCTTGGTTCTGTGGGACGGGTGCATCACCTAGCGGTGCTTCTAGGACATAATCTTTCTTGGCAGCTATGAGGATAATCCTCGGGTTCCGGACCCAGTCCGTATAGTTGCTGCCATCGTCTTTCAGCTTGGTTTTCTCTAGGAACGCGTTGAAGTTGAGGACAACGTGGGCCATTTGATCTACAAGAGATATTGTAAAGATTTAGACTAAGTTCATGATAATTAAGTTCATCTAATCAAATTATTCAATGAACATCTTCCCTCCAGTCATCTAAGTATAACATGATCCGAGTTAACTAGGCCGTGTCTGATCATCACGTGAGACGGACTAGTTAATATCGGTGAACATCTTCATGTTGATCGTATCTTCTATACGACTCATGCTCGACCTTTCGGTCTTCTGTGTTCCGAGGCCATGTCTGTACATGCTAGGCTCGTCAAGTCAACCTAAGTGTATTGCGTGTGTAAATCTGGCTTACACCCGTTGTATTTGAACGTTAGAATCTATCACACCCGATCATCACGTGGTGCTTCGAAACAACGAACCTTCGCAACGGTGCACAGTTAGGGGGAACACTTTCTTGAAATTATTACGAGGGATCATCTTATTTAAGCTACCGTCGTTCTAAGCAAATAAGATGCAAAACATGATAAACATCACATGCAATCAAAGAGTGACATGATATGGCCAATATCATTTGCTCCTTTTGGTCTCCATCTTCGGGGCTCCATGATCATCGTTGTCGCCGGCATGACACCATGATCTCCATCATCGTGTCTTCTTGAAGTTGTATCGTCATCTATTACTTCTACTACTATGGCTAACGCTTTAGCAATAAAGTAAAGTAATTACATGACGTTTATGTTGACACGCAGGTCATAAATAAATAAAGACAACTCCTATGGCTCCTGCCGGTTGTCATACTCATCGACATGCAAGTCGTGATTCCTATTACAAGAACATGATCATCTCATACATCACATATATCATTCATCACATCCTTTGGCCATATCACATCACAAAACACTTGCTGCAAAAACAAGTTAGACGTCCTCTAATTGTTGTTGCAAGTTTTTACGTGGCTGCTATACGATTCTAGCAAGAACGTTTCTTACCTACGCCAAAACCACAACGTGAATTGCCAATTTCTATTTACCCTTCATAAGGACCCTGTTCATCGAATCCGATCCAACTAAAGTGGGAGAGACAAACACCCGCCAGCCACCTTATGCAACTAGTGCATGTCAGTTGGTGGAACCAGTCTCACGTAAGCGTACGTGTAAGGTTGGTCCGGGCCGCTTCATCCCACAATGCTGCCGAATCAAGATAAGACTAGTAACGGCAAGATAATTGACAATATCGACGCCCACAACTGCTTTGTGTTCTACTCGTGTATAGTAACTACGCAAAGACCTAGCTCATGATGCCACTCTTGGGGAACGTAGCAGAATTTTAAAAATTTCTACGCATCACTAAGATCAATCTATGGAGTCATCTAGCAACGAGGGAAAGAGGAGTGCATCTACATACCCTTGTAGATCGCGAGCGGAAGCGTTCAAGAGAACGGGGTTGATGGAGTCGTACTCGTCGTGATCCAAATCACCGAAGATCCTAGCGCCGAACGGACGGCTCCTCCGCGTTCAACACACGTACGGAGCGAGGACGTCTCCCGTGCCTTGATCCAGCAAGGAGGAGGGAGAGGTTGAGGAAGAGGGCTCCAACAGCAGCACGACGGCGTGGTGGTGGTGAAGCTGCAGTACTCCGGCAGGGCTTCGCCAAGCTCTTACGGAGGAGGAGAGGTGTTGGGGAGGGGAGGGGCTGCGCCTTGGATGTTGTGTGCAGCCCTCCCCTCACCCCTCTATTTATAGGGGAAGGTGGAAGGGGGCCGGCCCCCTCTAGATGAGATCTAGAGGGGGCGGCCAAGGGGAGGGGGGCTTGCCCCCAAGCAAGGGGGCGCCCCCCTTAGGGTTTCCCCCCAACCCTAGGCGCATGGGCCCTAGCGGGGTGTGGCGCCCCAGCCCACTTGGGCTGGTTCCCTTCTCCATACAGCCCATAAGGCCCTCCGGAAGAGGTGGCCCCTCCCGGTGGACCCCCGGAACCCCTCTGGTGGCCCCGGTACAATACCGATATGCCCCCGAACCTTTCCGGCGACCGTATGACAACTTCCCATATATAAAACTTTACCTCCGGACCATTTCGGAACTCCTCGTGACATCCGGGATCTCATCTGGGACTCCAAACAACATTCGGTAATCACATACAAGTCTTCCTAACAACCCTACTGAGGGAGACCTGGATTAGGGGGTGTTCGGGTAGCCAGACTATACCTTCAGCCGGACTCCAGGACTATGAAGATACAAGATTGAAGACCTCGTCCCGTGTCCGGATGGGACTTTCCTTGGCGTGGAAGGCAAGCTTGGCGATGCGGATATTCAAGATCTCCTACCATTGTAACCGACTCTATGTAACCCTAACCCTATCCGGTGTCTATATAAACTGGAGGGTTGTAGTCCATAGGACATCAGAATCAACTCCATATACAACAATCATACCATAGGCTAGCTTCTAGGGTTTAGCCTCCTTGATCTCGTGGTAGATCTACTCTTGTACTACTCATATCATCAATATTAATCAAGCAGGACGTAGGGTTTTACCTCCATCGAGAGGGCCCGAACCTGGGTAAAACATCGTGTTCCCTGCCTCCTGTTACCATCCGGCCTAGACACACAGTTCGGGACCCCCTACCCGAGATCCGCCGGTTTTGACACCAACATTGGTGCTTTCATTGAGAGTTCCTCTGTGTCTTCGCCTTTAGGCCCGATGGCTCCTTCGATCATCAACAACAATACGGTCTAGGGTGAGACCTTCCTCCCCGGACAGATCTTCGTCTTCCGCGGCTTTGCTCTGCGGGCCAACCCGCTTGGCCACTTGGAGCAGATCGAAAGCTACGCCCCTGGCCATCAAGTCAGGTTTGAAAGCTTAAACTACACGGCTGACATCCGCGGAAACTTGATCTTCGATGGGTTCGAGCCACGACCAAGCGCGCCGCACTATCTCGAAGGGCATGATCTAGCTCTGCCTCCGGACAGTGTCCTGGAGGCCGCACACGCATCGGTTCCGACCCTTAACTCGGAGCCTATTGCGCCAATCGAGGACGAGCGGTTGGACGTCACCTCGGGGGCTGTGATCTCAAAGGCGATCGAGCCGAACGTTAGCCCCGCACTCTGCATGATCCGTGACTCCAAGGATCTGGACTCCTCTTCGAACTCCGAACCCCCCGCGCCCCTACCGATCGAATCCGATTGGGCACCGATAATGGAGTTCACTGCCGCAGACATCTTTCAGCACCCGCCTTTTGGCGACATCCTGAATTCTCTTAAGTCTCTCTCTTTATCAGGAGAGCCCTGGCCGGATTACGGTCAGCGAGGATGGGATATCGACGATGAAGAAACTCAAAGCCCACCCACCACCCACTTGGTAGCCATTGTCGACAATTCAAATGATGTGCTCAACTTCGACTCCGGAGACATCGACAGCATGGATGACGATGCAGGAGATACCGACGAACCAACGCCCATAGGGCATTGGACAGCCACCTCATCTCACGATGTGTACATGCTGGATACCCCTAAAGGAAGCGACAACGAGGAAAAAGGGGACGGAACAGGAGATCGACACCCCAAAAAGCAATCAAAGCGTCGGCGTAAACGCCGACCCAAGCCCCGCCTCGATAAAAACCCAGCCATAGAACAGGACGAGCAGGCCTTAGAGCAACCGTCCGAACATGGAAACGCGGATGGAGAAACCGAACATCCCTCCTCTGGCGAAAACGGCATTCCGGACGACCTCACGCCGGATAAACCTATGGAGCAGAAGAATCTCCACGAGAGGCTCGTTGCAACTGCACGCAACCTAAAAAAGCAGAAGCGGAAGCTAAAAACAGCAGAAGATGCACTCCGGATTAGATGGAGCAAAGTAATCAATACCATAGATAAATACGGCGACAGTCGCCGTACTAAAAGCTATCCGAAAAGAAAGCTACTGCCTGAATTCGACGAAGAGGCCCTAGAGCCCTCGCATTCAAAAAATGCGAAAGGCACACGGTCGGATAGACGACCCCATAAAGCGGCAAGCAGCGCCGCACTCAAATCGGCATGCGACCCACTTAAGGATTCGCATCATGGCCCAGTCAGGTCCATTTATGGGCCAAGAAAGCAAGCTCTCGTAAGCAATGCTATGAAGCCATCATCAGAATCCGGCACACCCAAATACAGGGGCGCCGCACACCCCCTATGTTTCACCGATGAGGTCCTGGACTATGAATTCCCAGAGGGATTCAAACCCGTAAACATAGAGGCATATGATGGAACAACAGACCCTGGAGTCTGGATCGAGGATTATATCCTCCACATACACATGGCTAGAGGAGATGATCACCACGCCATAAAATATTTACCCCTTAAGCTTAAAGGGCCAGCCCGGCATTGGCTTAAAAGCCTTCCCGAAAACACAATTGGAAGCTGGGAAGAGCTCGAGGATGCTTTCCGAGCAAACTTTCAAGGGACCTATGTCCGCCCTCCGGATGCAGACGATCTTAGTCACATAACTCAACAACCCGGAGAATCAGTTCGGCAGTTCTGGAATAGATTCCTCACTAAAAAGAATCAGATAGTCGACTGTCCGGACGCCGAAGCCTTAGCAACTTTCGGGCATAACGTCCGGGACGAATGGCTCGCCAGACACCTCGGCCAAGAAAAGCCAAGAACAATGGCCGCACTAACAAACCTCATGACCCGCTTTTGTGCAGGGGAGGATAGCTGGTTTGCAAGGTGCAGCCCCAGCGACCCAAGTACATCCGAAACTAGGGATGGAAACAAAAAAGCGCGACGCAACAAGGACCGTCGCCGGACTAAGGACAAAAGTCCGAAGAGCACGGCAGTCAATGCCGGATTCAAAGGCTCACGACAAAATCAGGCAAAATCGCCCCCCAGGATAACAGGGACGATCCATCCAACCTAAATAAAATCCTGGACAGGATATGTCAGATACACAGTACTCCCGGGAAGCCTGTTAACCATACCCACAGAGACTGTTGGGTTTTCAAACAATCCGGTAGACTCAATGCCGAACACAAGGGGCTCGACACACCAAGCAAAGACGAGGACGAACCCCAAAAGCAGAGCACCAGGAAACAAAAGAACTTCCCACAAGAAGTAAAAACAGTGAACTCACTTCACATAACAAAACGTGCGGCGCCCGTAAAGGTACGCACCACACGGCCCATCCCCAAAGGGTCCTGCCACTGGTTGTCAAAACCGATCATCTTCGATCAGCTAGATTATTCTAGAAATATCAAGAATGCAGGCTGGACTGCCTTGATACTCTATCCAATAATTGGCGGACTCCAGTTTTCAAATGTCCTCATGGACGGCGGCAGTGGACTAAACCTGATATATCAGGATACAATCCAGCACATGGGGATAAACCCAGCAAGAATCCGCTGCAGCAAAACTTCCTTTCAAGGGGTAATACCTGGTCCGGACACTCATTGTATGGGTTTTCTCCGGCTCGAAGTCATATTCGGCTCTGCCGATAACTTCCGCCGCAAAAAGCTGACCTTCCACATCGTCCCGTTCTCAAGTCGCTATCAAGCACTACTGGGACGCGAACCTTTCGCTTGCTTTAACGCAATACCGCATTATGCATCTCTTACGCTTAAGATGCCCGGTCCACGAGGCATCATCTCTTTGTAGGTGAAGCACTAAAACGCGCCTCCCCAAGCGGAGGACTGTGCGGCCGCTTTGACAGCCCCACAGCAAAATGGCCTCACCGGCCAAAAAACTTTGAAACAGGTCATTTAAGACCACGAACGCGGATAGACGAGTTCGGTGCAAAATCATCACTGATGCAGGCTTAGTGGCCATATACCCCCGCACTAGGGGCTCCATGCATATACAATAAGAGACAATAAAGCTCAATTTTATATATTTTACTTTACACTTTGTTTATTTTTAAACTTTTGTTCGGCACGACCCGTTTTCAACTCAGTTCCTCTCTTTTACAGATGAACGTCGTGCGGCGCCCGTCCAGGATACGGCACAAAGGAGACACAGGCGCAGACGTGCAGTAGGGACCCGTCCTAAAGGATTCTTTTTAGATTAAGACCCTGCGTAAACCTTTTTTACTGTCTCTCGTTGCTACACATCCCCTGGTTTTTTTGATATAACCAAGGAGGAGGCCGGCGTCTTGGCATGTGGCCACGTCAGAATTTTTGCACGTACCTGGACACTAGGGGCTTTTTTAATAAAGAGTGTTGTTTCGCCCGCACTCATAAAACCGAATACCTTAGGGAGTGTTCGGCGTCGCGAGTTTTGGCATTATATGCATCAGCTCCGAATCATGTCTTTGGTCAAATGTTGGGTTGCCCGGCTCCTGAGTTTGGCTACCTTACGTTCCGCTCTATCGGCTAAGGTAGCACTAGGAGAACTACTGCGATTGTGCCCCGGTTCGGCCGGGCGAGCACCTCAGTAGAGAAAGCCGAAAACTGACTGTCATGATGTAGCGTGAGACTGGTCAGCCACTCGATGACCTATCGGAATCTATCGGATTCCTCCGCTTTAACGAAGGGCCGCTTCCCGGTCAGGCACATACGCGCCCCGAACTCGGATGAGCGCAGTCGCCACCAAGGAGCTACCTAAATAGTCTCACTGTCAAGCTCCTATGGCTAAGTGAAAGTGTTAAAGCATTATAGTCCGGTTGCCTGGCCTGCTGCGCTATCACCTCCTTTGTAGGACCAAGACGTTGGGCTAAGTGTGAAAATGCGTCTTCTGCGAGCACCCCCGCACTATGTGCGTGGGGGCTAAAGCCAACGACTGCCATCTTCCAGATTTTATATACATATTAAAACGGCCACACAGGAGGTGTTCCCAATACTTGAAGGCACAAGTATAAAAAGGCCACTACAGTTTATCAAAATATTACTTTATAATTACATATGCTATCATAACATAGCATCTTTCGAGCACCGCGTCTCTATTACACGAGCGCCTTCAAGGACTTCCTGAAAATAGTGCTCGGAGGGTACTCGGCTTTTGTCCGAATCTCGGGACGCAACAACGGTGGTCTCCATCTCTGCCCAGTATGTCTTAACACGGGCAAGAGCCATCCTTGCGCCCTCTATGCATGCTGACCTCTTCATTGCATTTATACGCGGCACCGCGTCAAGGAATTGTTGCACCAAGCTGAAATAACTCTTCGACTCCGATCTCCCCGGCCACAGATGACCCATGACGTACTTCATGGCGAGTCCGGACAACCTATTCAGTTCGGCCCATTGAGCCAAACGATCGTCCACTGCCAGGGGACGCTCTGGATTGTGAAACTGCCATCAGAAAAGCTTTTCCACTTCGCGATCTTTCTGATCTCGAAAGTGTTCGGTCGCATCAGCGGCACTCGCTGCCAAATCCAGATAGGTATCCTCCACACTCCACATCCGGTCCAATGGAGCAAACTTCGGATCGCAAAATTTCCTTCACAGCATGAAAGGCTTTCCAGCCGCAATCTGTTCGGCCTGACGCAGCTCCTCCTTCGCAGCTCTCATAGCAGAGCGCGCGTCCTTGGCATTGGCAACGGCCTTCTCTAAGTCCGTCTGTTTCGCCTGGTCTTCTTTTTCAAGAAGTCTGCAATGGTCTATAGCGCTTTTTAACTTTTCGGCCATCTCTTCCTTGCTTCGGCAATGAGCAGCCTGTTCGGCTCTCGGCTCTTCAAGGGCTTTCTTGGTGGCCGCATCACTTTCTCTGGCTTGTTCTTTCACTCGGGCAAGTTCTGCCCTAAGACTCTCCACGACGGCCGCACCATCTGCGTCAAGCACACACATCGTAAGACACAGGCATAAAACTGTTCTTACCTGGTGCCGCCCGAGGAATTACATACCTTGAGCCTCATCAAGCCGCTTGTTGACAAGCGTGATGTCGACATCTGCCACGTCCAGTTGCCGCTTTAGTTCGGCAAAATCGTCAGTTCGGCTCGATTCCGGACACCCTGCCGCCTACATTCAAAGGCGACATCTTAGACCTGGGATTATGATCCTCCGCGTGCCGTCACTTCTCGACGACGCGCAGAGTCTCAGGGGCTACTATCTACACAGGGCGCATCTTATTCATGCGCAACTGCCAAAAGTGTACATTATCTAATGTACCTCGAAACCCGTGAGTAAACTTTCGGCGGCCTCATGCAATCCGCTCTCTGCGGATGAAATCCTTTCAATCACTGTGCCCATCAATGCACGGTGCTCCTCTGAGATACAAGCTCGCCCCAGCAAAATCTTTAGCTCCTCCGACCAAGCACCAGACGGTGCCAGGCTCGTCCCATGACCTCTTTCAAAGGCCGAACGCGGAGAACCTCGGGGGGCCACATAGCTACCTTCCGCCCCTGCCGGATTCGGAGAAACCCTCCGCGACGACACCTCAGGGTCGCCCGCCTCGCTAGGCGGCACAGCAGGGGAGGCGTCCCGCTCTCCATCATCTCCGGAAAAAGATCCCCCGAAGACGAGCTCTGCTGAGAAGGGCTGAGGTCCGAACTACAAGGTAAAGTTTTGGTTAATGTTCTCAGATATAAATCAAGGATTTCCCTCATCCCTCAAAAGGAAAATCTTTCTCCACTTACGGCTCGCTGGAGGGCTGATCCCCTTGAGGGCGTAGTCCGGCCGAGGAACTCCCCGGCGTCGGACCCTCTGACGAGGATTTTCTCCCCCGCTTTGAGGCCATGGTTTCCGGGTCGTCAGAGGCGGCTCTCTTCTTCCCCTTAGGAGAGGAATTGTCGGTTCCTCACTTCGGAGCAGCCTCCTTCGAGGAGGCCATAGCTTCCTTGTCCTCCCCCTCCAAAGGCATTATCTCCAGCATCCTGACCAGCACAGGATCCGGCCTGGTTTCAGGAAGGGGAGCCGGACACCTGATCAGCTTTGCCTTCGCTATCCACTCCTGTTTAAAAGGACGGCTCTTTTAGGGGCAAGTTTATGACAATTATACGGATAGAAGGTCTGGGCACAAGGTTGCTTACTTGAGTATCCGGGCGATTGCGGCTTAGGCCTGCGTCCTCGGTTAAATCCGGACACATCTCTTGTGATCTGAAGAACAGTTTGTACATCTCCGCGGGCGTTGTGCCCATGAAATTCTGGAGAGCTCGCGGTCCCTCTAGATTAAACTCCCACAGGCGAAGGGGGCGACGTTTGCCGGGCAATATTCGGTGAATCAGCATGACCTGCGTCACCTTGACCAGGCTGAGGTCTCCTTCCAAGAGATCTTTAATGCGGCCCTGTAACAAGGGAACGTCTTTGGGCAAACCCCAATCTAACCCTCTGTTGACCCATGACGCTAGCCGTGGTGGGGGACCCGAGCGAAAGGCGGGAGGCGCCACCCATTTGGTGCTCCGGGGAGCGGTGATATAAAACCACTCTCGTTGCCACAAGCCCAGCTCCTCTTGAAAAGAGCCCTCGGGCCATGGAGCATCAGCATTTTTGCTTATAACAGCGCCTCCGCACTCTGCGTGCCGTCCCTTGATCATCTTCGTCTCCACTTTGAAGGTCTTGAGCCATAATCCGAAGTGAGGGTAACACGGAGGAAAGCTTCACACACGACAATAAACGAGGAGATATGGAGGATGGACTCCGGAGCTAAGTCATGGAATTCCAGCCCGTAATAAAACAGCAGTCCCCTCACAAAGGGATCCATTGGGAAGCCCAACCCCCGAAGGAAGTGAGACATGAACACCACGCTCTCACCGGGCTGGGGACTGGGGATGACCTGCCCTTGAGCAGGCAACCTATGCCAAATTTTGCCGGTCAGGAACTTAGCCTCTCTCAACTTTAGCATGTCCTCCTCCGTGACGGAGGAGGGCATCCATCGGCCTTGAAGGTCGGAACCGGACATTGTCGAAGGTCCGAGGCGCCCGGAATCTGGAGCCTAGGGTGTTGGAACTCGAGGCGACGGGCGAACTTGTTTTGGATTGGAGAAAAGATAAGGCCCTGGTCTCTTTATAAGAGGCTGAATACCGGGAGCCCTCCCCGTAACCGTTTGGGACTCGCCTTTAATCAAGAAAATATGCTAACGGGCACGATTGGGTTACCCACGTCCGTATTGATGAGAATCCCGTAAAGGGGGGTACGCGATCTCTGCTTTGACAAGACGTGCCAAGGAAACCGCCTCGCAAAACACGCGGAGGTGGAAAAGTAAAAACGATTTGAGTAAAGGACTTGGTCGTAGTGTGATGACGCACTGCGGAATACGTCAGCAGATTTGATTTGTGCTAATATTATTCTCTCTATGGCAATATGTGGAAGCTTATTTTGCAGAGCTGGACACTACTCTTGGTGTTTACAATCTTCTATGAAGGACTTGGAGGAGGAACCCGCCTTGCAATGCCGAAGACAATTTGCGTGCCGGACTCGTCGTCATTGAAGCCTGGTTCAGGGGCTACTGAGGGAGTCCTGGATTAGGGGGTGTTCGGGTAGCCGGACTATACCTTCAGCCGGACTGCAGGACTATGAAGATACAATATTGAAGACCTCGTCCTGTGTCCGGATGGGACTTTCCTTGGCGTGGAAGGCAAGCTTGGCGATGTGGATATTCAAGATCTCCTACCATTGTAACCGACTCTATGTAACCCTAACCCTATTCGGTGTCTATATAAACCGGAGGGTTGTAGTCCGTAGGACATCAGAATCAACTCCATATACAACAATCATACCATAGGCTAGCTTCTAGGGTTTAGCCTCCTTGATCTCGTGGTAGATCTACTCTTGTGCTACCCATATCATCAATATTAATCAAGCAGGACGTAGGGTTTTACCTCCATCGAGAGGGCCCGAACCTGGGTAAAACATCGTATTCCCTGCCTCTTGTTACCATCCGGCCTAGACGCACAGTTCAGGACCCCCTACCCGAGATCCGTTGGTTTTGACACCGATACCTAGCGTCACCGAACCTTAAGTGTGTAGACCCTACGGGTTCGGGAGACATGCAGACATGACCGAGACGACTCTCCGGTCAATAACCAACAGCGGGGTTTGGATACCCATGTTGGCTCCCACATGCTCCACGATGATCTCATCGGATGAACCATGATGTCGAGGATTCAATCAATCCGTATACAATTCCCTTTGTCAATCGGTACGTTACTTGCCCGAGACTCGATCGCCGGTATCCCAATACCTTGTTCAGTCTCTTTACCGGCAAGTCAGTTTACTCGTACCGTAATGCATGATCCCGTGATCAACCACTTGATCACATTGAGCTCATTATGATGATGCATTACCGAGTGGGCCCAGAGATACCTCTCCATCATACGGAGTGACAAATCCCAGTCTTGATTCGTGCCAACCCAACAAACACTTTTGGAAATACCTGTAATGTACCTTTATAGTCACCCAGTTATGTTGTGACATTTGGCACACCCAAGGCACTCCTACGGTATCCGGGAGTTGCACAATCTCATGGTCTGAGGAAATGATACTTGACAATCAGAAAAGCTACAGCAAACGAACTACATGATCTTTGAGCTATGCTTAGGATTGGGTCTTGTCCATCACATCATTCTCCTAATGATGTGATCCCGTTATCAATGACATCCAATGTCCATAGTCAGGAAACCATGACTATCTTTTGATCAACGAGCTAGTTGACTAGAGGCTCACTAGGGACGTGTTGTGGTCTATGTATTCACACATGTATTACGATTTCTGGATAACACAATTATAGCATGAACAATAGACAGTTATCATGAACAAAGAAATATAATAATAACCATTTTATTATTGCCTCTAGAGCATATTTCCAACAGGGTGATACTGCAATGATACAGAAAATTAAAGCACTCGAGAATCGAGAACAACATCAGGGATGATTGATTTGTTTGGGAAAATGATCTTGACAAGATTTGCTCGTGTCCAAGGCACAACACATGATCATCCATGGATGCTACAATAGAGCACAACGGTCAAGTGGCCCAAGCAGGGCATGCTGCTCAGGCGGGGGTATGCTGCCCAAGAAAGCGTCGGGCAAGGCCCAGACGCTTAACCGACCTATGGCCTAGGATGAGGAGCTTAGGAAATCAGCCCAGGCAGGGCCTGCTATGCCGTAGGGGCTATATTAGTCACTTAATGCGATAGTCCTGCCTGGCCTCTGATGCTCCACTAAACAGGCTGACCAAACACTGTAGCTCTAGGAGCGGTTTTGGGATGGTTCTATGGAGCGGTTTTAGAACCTTATGGGTGATTTTTTTTTTCTTCTTTCATTTTGATGTGTTTTATCGGTTTTCATTTGTTTAGTTCTTTATTTTTTGTTCAAATCCATGTCAAATTTTTTCAATACAAGTTGCAAAATTTTCATATATAATGTTGAACATTTTTCAAATACATGTTGAACAATCTTGAAATACATGTTTGAACATTTTCTTCAAACAAATGTTGAAATAGTTCAAATATATGTTAAACAATTTTTGAGTATTATGAAACATTTACGTATGCGATATTGTTTTTACATTATATTAACATTTTAAAATTGCCATGAGGAGGGCTATTGATCTGGGTCGTAGGCGAAAGCGCAGGTAAGGTATATGACCGAAACTATGCCGATGTCATGGAGGGAGATATCCTATGAAGAAAACCATAATATTCGTTGTTGCCTCTACCCTGGTGGTGCTATGAAGCTAGAGAAGTTTGTGTCCTCACTAATCTGTATTATGAGTCTATGCTATTGTATTGTATCATTTTTGTTGGTTTGATTCTTTCTGGAGTTGGAATATTTTCTCAATCATGACTTCACATTATTTAGATGGGTGACTCAAGGGGATTTCACTAACTGTTATGACTAATTAAGTTTGTGCAGCTGAAGAAATGGCAGCCTCGCTTTGCCATTCCAATTGCAGCCTCTTTAGTAAAGTCTTGGAAGTATTTTTTTCTTGCAAACATTGATACCACAAAAAAGATATCTCCAAGGAATTCTATTGTAATTAGAAAATGTGTGCATGCAAGGAACATTTTTACCAAAATACTCCCTCCGTTTCATAATGTAGTGTGTATAGATTTTTGGAAAAAGTCAAACTAAGCAAACTTTGACCGACTTTACATAGATAATTACTCATATATACAAATCTAAAAATGTGCAACATGAAAATGTTATTGACTTTGTATCCATTGACGTCCATTTGGTATTTGCAATGAACATATCTTTGTCTATAAACATGATCAATATTTGTAATGTTTGACTTTAAAAAAATCTATACGCACTATCTTATTGGACAGAGGGAGTATCACACAACAAGAAATTCAAAAGTATTATCAATCATAAATTAATCTAAGTTTAGACATTTTTGTTGGAAAATATAAAGTGCACAATGTATAATTGCTAGCACACACAGATGAAAAATAACTACATAATGATATCATAGGTATAGGTAAAACCATCCCGGTGTATGAACTACAACTCTATGATGAAAGTTGATAGGGACCAAACTACGATTGTGTAATGTAACTATGTGGTGGTAAATATTTACTAGAAGATTTATCATCAAGGTATGCTAGCATTACCAAAAGAAGATACGCAAAAAATGCTTATATAGTATGCGGCATGGTTAAGACTATGCTTCTCCCTTATCGTCCTGGCTAATAATATATGAGACATTTCTACAATTGTGCTTCTCCCACCATCCAAATATATAGAACCTAATACATTTTCGTGGTTGTCTCTAACCATTGATAAAATTTATAATGTCATGATCAAAGTTCAATATTTATTAGGATCAAAGTTCAGTGTGTATATGAAAAATATTTATCCTATATACCTAAAATATTTAACGTGCTTTACAAAAAGAAGACATGTATTTTCAAAAATGAATAAAAAGAAAACAACAAAAAGGAATATATATATATATATAAATAAACAATGAAAGTAAAAATAACCACAATAAAACGAAGAAGAAACACACAGGAAAAAACCACACGTAAGGTTCTAAAATCGGTTTGTACCAGTTACAACAAGCTTCCCTACAACTTCTTTACTGGGCTGGCCCATTAAGACGTACTGAGGGAGTCCTGTATTAGGGGGTCTCCGAACAGCTGGACTATATCCTTTGGCTGGACTGTTGGACTATGAAGATACAAGATTGAAGACTTCGTCCCGTGTCTGGATGGGACTCTACTTGGCGTGGCAGGCAAGCTAGGCAATACGGATATGTATATCTCCTCCCTTGTAACCGACCTTGTGTAACCCTAGCCCCCTCCGATGTCTATATAAACCGGAGGGTTTAGTCCGTAGGACGAGATACAGTCATACCCATAGGCTAGCTTCTAGGGTTTAGCCTCGACGATCTCGTGGTAGATCAACTCTTGTAATACTCAATCATCAAGAACAATCAAGCAGGATGTAGGGTATTACCTCCATCAAGAGGGCCTGAACCTGGGTAAACATCGTGTCCCCTGCCTCCTGTTACCATCCGCCTTAGACGCACAGTTTGGGACCCCCTACCCGAGATCTGCCGGTTTTGACACCGACATTGGTGCTTTCATTGAGAGTTCCACTGTGTTTTCACCGTAAGGCTTGATAGCTCCTTTGATCATCGGTAACAATGCGGTCCAGGGTGAGGTTTTCCTCCCCGGACAGATCTTCGTATTCGGCGGCTTCACACTGCGGGCCAATTCGCTTGGCCATCTGGAGCAGATCGAGAGCTACGCCCCTGGCCATCAGGTTAGATTTGGAAACTTGAATTACACGGCCGGCATCCGTGGAGACTTGATCTTCAACGAATTCGAGCCCATGCCAAGTGTGCCGCTCAGTCGCGACGAGCATGACGTAACTCTGCCGTCGGACAATGTTCGGGAGATCGCATCTGTAACTACTCCGGCCATCAATCTGGAGCAAATTGCGCCATCCAAGAGCGGAGGGATAGACCCCGCCACGGAGGCCGCACTCTCAGTGGCGATAGAGCCGGATACTGACTTCACCCCTTACGAGAGCCGCGTCGCCGAACCACTGGATTCTTCTCCGGCCACGGGCTCTGAGCCGCCTGCATCCGCACCCATCGAATCCGATTGGGCGCCGATCATGGAGTTCACCTCCGCGGATATCTTTCAGCACTCACCTTTCGGCGATGTGCTAAATTCATTAAGGTCTCTCTCCCTGTCAGGAAAACCTTAGCCGAACTATGTCCGGCTAGAATGGGATGCGGATGACGAAGAAATTCGCTGCCCACCCACCACCCACTTAGTAGCCACTGTCGATGACTTAACCGACATGCTCGACTTCGACTCCGAAGACTTCGACGGTATGGACGACGACGCTAGAGACGAACAGGAACAACCGCCCACAGGGCGCTGGACTGCCACCTAAGCATATGATATATACATGGTGGACACCCCCAAAGAAGGCAATGGCGGCGAGACAACGGAGGATGACCCCTCCAAGAAGCAACCCAAGCGCCGACGTCAGCGGCGCCGCTCTAAGTCCCGCCACAGCAAGAGCAGTGATACCGGCACAGGAGATAATAACACTCCAGATAGTGCCGAAGACAATAACAACCCCCTCCAGCACGATGTAGAGCCGGAGGACGAACAAGCTAGCCCTCCAGAGCGGGCAGCAGATGGAGAACCAGAGGAGGACAACTACATGCCTCTCTCCGAAGACGAGGCGAGCCTCGGTGACAAAGAATTTATCATGCCTGAGGACCCCGTCGAGCAAGAGCGCTTCAAGCGCCAGCTTATGGCCACGGCAAATAGCCTGAAGAAAAAGCAGCAACAGCTTCAAGCTGATCAAGACTTGCTAGCAGACAGGTGGACCGAAGTCCTCACGGCCGAGGAGTATGAGCTCGAGCGCCCCTCCAAGAGTTACCCAAAACGTAGGTTGCTACCTCACCTCGAGGAGGAAGCATTGAAACCTCATTTACCAGTGTACGATGCGGCTGACCGGCCACTACGCGGCCGAGCCAAAGAGGCGTTTTAGCCTGAAGTTCAGCCCGCACCCCGTCGCCACTCAATCAAAAGTACTAAGGCCCGGGGCAACACAGAGGACCTGCGAGACATATTGGACAGTAAGGCAAAAATCGCAAGGTCAATATACGGGTCACGAACACGCGCCAATACGGGACGATGATCGTCGCGTCGGATACAACAAGAGTAAATCCGGTTGGGCGAATACAGCAGACAAGATTCATATGAACTGCGTCGGGATATAGCCCGGCACAGAGGCGCCGCACACCCCCTATGCTTCACTGATGAAGTTATGAATCACGAATTCCCAGAGGGTTTCAAACCCGTAAATATCGAATCATACGATGGCACAACAGATCCCGCTGTATGGATTGAGGATTTCCTCCTTCACATCCACATGGCTCGCGGTGATGATCTACATGCCATCAAGTACCTCCCACTAAAACTCAAAGGACCAGCTCAGCATTGGCTGAACAGCTTGCCAGCAGATTCCGTCGGCAGTTGGGAGGATCTGGAAGACACTTTTCTTGACAACTTCCAGGGCACTTATGTGCGGCCACCGGATGCTGATGACTTGAGCCACATAACCCAGCAGCCAGGGGATTCGGCCAGACAATTCTGGACATGGTTTCTGACTAAGAAAAACCAAATTGTAGACTATCCGGACGCAAAGGCCCTAGCGGCATTCAAGCATAACATCTGCGACGAGTGGCTCGCCCGCCACCTCGGCCAGGAGAAGCCGAAATCCATGGCAGCCCTCACAACACTCATGACCCGCTTTTGCGCGGGCGAGGATAGCTGGCTGGCTCGCAGCAACAACACATCGAGGAATCCGGAAACCTCGGATACCAAAGATGTTAACGGTAGGTAACGTCGTAATAGACCAAAGCGCCGCAATAACGGTGATAACACTGAAGATACGGCAGTCAATGCCGGATTCAGAGGCTCTAGATCCGGTCAGCGAAAAAAGCCATTTAAAAGAAATACTCCAGCTCCATCCAGTTTGGATCGCATACTGGATCGCTCATGTCAAATCCACGGCACCCCCGACAAGCCAGCCAATCACACCAACAGAGAATACTGGGTGTTCAAGCAGGCCGGCAAGTTAAATGCCGAAAACAAGGACAAGGGGCTGCATAGCGATGACGAGGAGGAGCCCCGGCCGCCGAACATAGGAGGACAGAAGGGGTTTCCCCCACAAGTGAAGACGGTGAACATGATATACGCAACCCACATTCCCAAAAGGGAGCGGATGCATGCACTAAGGGACGTCTATGCGATGGAGCCCATCGCCCCAAAGTTCAACCCATGGTCTGCTTGCCCGATCACCTTCAATCTTAGAGACCACCCCACTAGCATCCGTCATGGCGGATCCGCCGCACTCCTAGACCCCATCATTGACGGATTTCACCTCACTCGAGTCCTTATGGACGGCGGCAGCAGCCTGAACCTGCTCTATCAGGATACAATGCGAAAAATGGGCATCGATCCCTCGAGGATCAAACCCAGCAAAACCACCTTTAAAGGCGTCACCCAGGTGTAGAGGCCCATTGCACAGGCTCAATCACACTGGAAGTGGTCTTTGGATCACCGGACAACTTCCGAAGTGAAGAGTTAATCTTCGATATCGTCCCGTTTCCCAGTGGCTATCACGCACTGCTCGGACAAACAACATTTGCAAAATTTAATGCAGTGCCGCATTACGCATACCTCAAGCTCAAGATGCCAGGACCCAGGGGGTCATAACAGTAAATGGAAACACAGAACGCTCATTCCGCACGGAAGAGCACACTGCGGCCCTTGCAGCAGAAGTACAAAGCGCCCTTTTAAGGCAGACCGCTCATTCGGCGTCACAGCCCCCGGACACCTTCAAGCGAGTCTGGAACAAGCTGCAACAGGATCGTCTGGCACGATCAGAGCTCGCCTAGCAATTCGGCCCCCGTCCCCGTCCCCGTCCCAGTCAAGCGACAAAATCCGTGCCGCGCGTACATAACTACGCACTGAAAATACCATGGACATTGGCGGGGGCACGATCAGGACACGCCCCGCAATGTGGCTTAACCACCCTAGGGGCTGTATACCGTTATCATTCCTTTTCTCTTTCAGGACCTAACTCTCTGTAAGCCCTTTCCGGCAGTACGATTGCCGGACACATTCCGGAAGCGACAACCAAGGCGGCAAGAAGCTAAGATGAACACGAGAACCCCCAGGTGGTCTCTAATAATAATTGATATACCCGTTTTTACTATCTATGCGTAGCTTGCCCTGGGTTAGGACATTTTGAATTGTCCTACTTTCTGCTTATTGCACTACTTGTACTAGTACGCTTCGACGTATTCTTTAAATAATAATGCATATCGATAGTCTATCATTGCATTATCTAAGTTTTTTTCTTTTCTCTCTTATATGTCCATTTACGACAATCCGCACCCGTATGTTCGGGTACGGTAAGTACGCTAGGGGCTCTCGTTTACCCCATAATACGGCGCAAGAAGTCCGAACACTTTCGACAGTGCGGCACCCTGAACTTATAGCATTATATGCATCAGCTCCGAATCATGTCTTTGGTCAAATATTGGGTTTGCCCGGCTCCCATGCTTTGGTACCTTATGTTCGGTTATATCGGCTAAGGTAGCGGTGGGAGAACTACTGCGATTGTGTCCCGGTTCTTCCGGATGAGCACCTCAGTAGAGAAAGCCGAAAACTAACTGTCATGATAAGGCGAGAGACTAGTCACTGTTCGAGAGGTCTCAAGTCCTTAAAGACTTTTTCCGCTTCGGGCGAGGAGTCGGCATTGTCCGGCTTAGGCGTGTATAGCGCCCCAAATTCGGCCCTCCGAATACCAGGGGCTTCGCCAAAATTTAAAATTGTAGACTTCTATGGCTAAGTGAGAGTGATAAAGCATTATAGTCCGATTGCCTGGTTCGTTACGCTGAACACCTCCCTCGAAGGACCCAAAATTGGGGTAAAGAGTGCTCAGTTTTATAGTGAACACCCCAGTACTAGTTACATGGGGGCAGAAGCCGACGACTGGCCAACTCTCAGATTTTATAAAAGGCCGCACATAAGGTAATATTTTAAATTAAGAAAGCGTCGCATGGCGCAAATGAACTCGTTTCATATTACAGGACCACATGAGCATGTTCATTCAAAAATTACATCCTTGGCACAATCATCCGCCACTAGGCGGGAACCCTTCAGGATACTCTCGTAATAATTCTCGGGGCAACGATGCTCCTTGCCCTCCGGCGGCCCCTCCTTCACCACGGCGTCCAGCTTCGCCCAGTGCACCTTCGCCCGGGCAAATGCCCTGCGTGCACCCTCGATGCAGACAGACCGCTTTATGACTTCAAGCCGTGGGCAGGCTTCCACAAGCCGCCTCACCAGACCGAAGTAGCTGCCGGACAGGGGCTCGCCAGGCCACATCCGGACTATAAGGCCCCTCATGGCATGTTCGGCCTCCTTGTGAAGCTCGACCAACTGCTTCAGCTAGTCACTCAAGGGCACGGGGTGTTCGGTCCCAGTATACTGAGACCAGAACAACTTCTCCGTCGAGCTCCCCTCCTCAGCTCGGTAAAACTCCGCAGCATCCAGTACACTGCGGGGAAGATCTGCAAACGCTCCTGGAGAGCTCCGAACTCGGGTAAGAAAAAGGAAAGTCTCCTTCACATGCTTGCTTTGCATAATGAATGCCTTACCCGCTGCTATCTTCTTCACCGCGTCAATCTCCTGAAGGGCCTTGTGGGCTTCGGCCTTGGCGCTCCGGACGCTTTCAAGCGCCTGCGCGAGCTCGGACTCTCGCGTCTTAGAGTCAAGATCCAAGGACTCGTGCTTTTTGGCAAGAGCCTCGAGATCTTGCTGCACCTCGCCTACTCGGGCCTCTTGCTTCTCCCGTTCAATGCGCTCTTTGGCCGCTTTGTCTTCGGCCGTGGCCAACGCCTTCCTCAGGGTCGCCACTTCGGTCGTGGCCCCTGACAAATCCATGATGATCCTATTACTTTACACCCGAACTTCTTTTTCAATATATTGACAAAGGTATTGCTTACCTTTGTTCTCCTCGAGCTGCCTCTTGGTGAGGCCGAGCTCGGTCTTGGACTGCTCCAGGTCCTGCTTCAGTGCAGAGACCTCCGCAGTACGTGCGGCAGCGGCCAGCAGTGAAGCCTACACATACACATAGATACATTCTGTTTAGACTCCTGAGTCATCATTTGATCCTCTATTCGGCTTTTCTTCTTGAACGCCCAACAGAGCATCAGGGGCTACTATCTATGCGGTAACATTTTCTTATATTTTGATTGCTTACCTCAAAGCCTGTTAGGAGGCTGGTGCAAGCTTCGGTCAGTCCGTTTTTGGCGGACTGAACCTTCTCGACCACCACACTCATGATAGTGCGGTGCCCTTCGACGATGGAAGCGTTGCGAAGCGCTTCTAGCAAGTTGTCCGGTGCCTCTGGATGGACAGAGGAGACCGGCACGGATGGTTGGCCCCCCTTAACGGGGTACCGCCTGCCGGAGTCCGGAACCATCGAAGGTTCCGGCGCAGTGTCCGGCTGGGGCCCGGCCTCGGAGCCCGTAGGAGCCTCGCTCCCCTGGTACCCAGGGTCCAGGAAGTCGCCGCGAGGCGCCCCCAGGACCACCTCCCCTTGGTTCGGTGCCTTTTGAGACAACACCTCGGCGTTGTCCGTAGGGCGATGGGTGGAAGCGGTCGGAAGAGAACCGCTGTTCATATCTGACGAGTCCAAAGAGCCGCTCGACGAGGATACGTCGAGATGAGCTCGGTACGGACTGCATAATCATGTTCGGCATGAGGAGAGGCAGTGCAATAAAACATACCATGAAGTACTATGGTGTCCGGACACTTACGACTTCACCAGGGGCTTGTCCCTGGGTAGCCACTCGTCGCCGCTGTTGGCGGCCATCGTGGCGCAGTCCGGAGGGAGGGTCCTTCCCTTCTTGGACCCTTCGGCCTCCCCGGATGGGTCAGCCTTCCTTTTCTTCTCTCCCCCGGCTGTGGGGGGGACTTTTCTCCTCCTCCTCCTTGTTTCCATGGGAGGAGTGCGCGTCGGAGTCATCGGACGATGAGTCCGATACAACCTTGCGCCAGAGACCCTTTCGGGTCCTCGTGGCCTTCTTCTTGGCCTTCTTTGCCGGCACCTCGTAAGGTGCCGGAGTCAGTATCTTCGTTAGAAGAGCGTCCGCAGGATCTTCGGGCAGGGGGCTTAGATCCTGCACATAACTAAACCGGGGCAAATAAATACCCTGAGAGATATAAAAGCCTACCGGATTGGCACGACGCTTTGTGCTGAGTCCGCCGTCCTCGGTGAGGGAGGGAGGAATCTCGGCGCTCTTGAACAGCACCCTCCAGACGTCCTCGTGCGTCGTGTCATAGAGCTCTCACAGCGTCTGGTGCTTGGCCGAGTCGAACTCCCACAAAACAAATGCCCATCGTTGACACGGAAGGATCCGGCGGAAGAGCATAACTTGGACCACGTTGACAAGCTTGATTTTCTTGTTCGTCATGTTCTGGATGCAGGTCTGGAGTCCGGTCAGCTCTACCAAAGAAACCCATGACAGGCCCTTCTCTTTCCAGGAGGTGAGCCGCGTGGGGACTCCGGATCGAAATTTGGGGGCCGCCACCCAGTTGGAGTCGCGCGGCTCGGTGATGTAGAACCACCCCGATTGCCACCCCTTTATGGTCTCCACATAGGAGCCTTTGAGCCAGGTGACGTTAGGCATCTTTCCCACCATGGCGCCTCCGCACTCTGCCTGCTGGCTGACCACCACCTTCGGTTTGACATTGAAGGTCTTCAGCCATAGGCCGAAATGGGGCTTGATGCGGAGGAAGGCCTCACACACAACGATAAACGCCGAGATGTTGAGGATGAAATTGGGGGCCAGATCATGAAAATCCAGCCCGTAGTAGAACATGAGCCCGCGGATGAACGGGTGGAGGGGAAATCCCGGTCCGTGGATGAAGTGGGTAAGAAAAACTACCCTATCATGGGGTTCGGGCGTAGGGACGATCTGTCCCGCGTCTGGCAGCCAGTGCGCGATATCCGCGGCCAGATATCCGGCTTCCCGTAACTTTTTGATGTTCTCCTCCATCACCATCCACTTGCCTCCTGCTCCGGACATGCTTGGAGTGGTTTGAGAAGAAGAACGCGAGCTTGGGCGCTAGAGCTCAAGTGTGCGGGAATGGGTAAGCAAGGAGGAAGAAGGCGTGGGTAAAAAGAGTAAATCATTGTCCCTTTATAAGGGCGGAAGAGGCGATGTGTCTCCCCACTTCCCTGGTAAAACCGCTTATTCCCCAGGCGCCATAATTGATGGTGCGGTTGGGTTACCCGCATCCTATTGATGAGAATCCCGTGATAAGGGGAACACGATCTCTACTTTGACAAGACATGCCAGGAAAACCACCTCGCGATATGTGCGGTGCTGGTTGAGAAAAACGGTTCGAATAATGACCGGGCCGTGGCGTGACGTCATGCCGTCAAAACTGTCAGCAGATTAGATTTGTGCAAATATTATTCTCTCTACGGTATTGTGTGGAACTTGTTTTGCAGGGTCGGACACTATTCTTGTGTTCAAACTCTTCCATGGAGTATTCGGAGGAGGAACCCGCCTTGCAATGCTGAAGACAATACTGCGCGCCGGACTCATCGTCATTGAAGCCTGGTTCAGGGGCTACTGAGGGAATCCTGGATTAGGGGGTCTCCGGACAGCCGGACTATATCCTTTGGCCGGACTGTTGGACTATGAAGATACAAGATTGAAGACTTCGTCCCATGTCCAGATGGGACTCTACTTGGCGTGGAAGGCAAGCTAGGCAATACGGATATGTATATCTCTTCCCTTGTAACCGACCTTGTGTAACCCTAGCCCCCTCCGGTGTCTATATAAACCGGAGGGTTTAGTCCGTAGGACGAGATACAATCATACCATAGGCTAGCTTATAGAGTTTAGCCTCTACGATCTCATGGTAGATCAACTCTTGTAATACTCATATCATCAAGAACAATCAAGCAGGACGTAGGGTATTACCTCCATCAAGAGGGCCCGAACCTGGGTAAACATCGTGTCCCCTGCCTCCTGTTACCATCCGCCTTAGACGCACAGTTTGGGACCCCCTACCCGAGATCCGCCGGTTTTGACACCGACATGTACCCTTACGGCGATGCTCCATTTCGTCTCACAGTAAGGGAGCGTAGCATTGGCGCCAAATAGGTGCTCCCAATGACAAACTTGACAAGTCGTCTCGCATGGGCCTATTCCACGCCCTTCTGACCCACCAACACCCACAAGTGACGTATATATATGCTCAATGTGATATATATTGGTCCAGTCACCCATACTCAGGGCGACGTGGGCCGGCTCCTAATTTGCTTGAAGCTCTGGTAGCTAGTTTTCGGACGCTATTTTAGAAGCTTCCGGTAGCTTATTATAGTAAGCTTCTAGGTTGGGTGTCTTTCCCTTTTTAGCTGTGTTTTCCTTTGGGGGGGGTGTTTCTTTTTTTTTCTCTTTTCTTTCAGTTTCTTTTGCGGTTGATTTTTTCGTTGAACTTTTTCTCTTCTTCGTGTTTTCTTTCTCTCATTTAAAATATGAACATTTTTTAACTTCCAAATTTATTTCGAGTTCATGAATATTATTTCATATAGCAAACATTTTTCGAATCTGCAATGATTTTCTTGAGCTCATGAAGTTTTTCTTTATAACCATGATTTTTTTGAATTCATTGAGTCAATTGGAACTCTTAAAAAAATTTAACTAACGAATATTTTCTTGAATTCCTGTATATTTTTCAAATTTTTATCAACAATTATTGAAACATTTCAACATATGAACCATTTTTTATTTTCTAGTTTTTTGCAAATCGTGAAATATTTTAAAACATACAATAATTTTTGAATCCACAAACATTTGTTTGAACTAATGAATGTTTTTCTATGAGTGAACTTTTTTGTAAGTCATGGAAAATTTCTCATTCTAGTGAACATTATTAAATTTGCAAACAATTATTCAACTCATCAACATTTTATTACATATTCTCAACAATTTTCTTAATTCTCGATCGTATGTTTATTCTACGGTCATTTTCAGGAACTTGCAAAAAATTTGAACTCTTGAATATATATTTTTATTGGCCGAATTTTTGAACTCGTGAACAATTTTTCATATTTGTTATTTTTTTAGAATTTCTGAACATTTTTTAACTGATGATCATTTGTGCATATCATCGATTATTATTTTGTGAAGTTTCTTACCCGGTTTTTAAAATTATTTTTCTGTGTGTTCGTTTGCTAGTATTTATCATTTTTCTCTTATTATTTCGTTTTTTGTCTGTTTATATTTTTCATTTTTTAGATAAATTTCTATTTTTTTAGTTAGGGTTGAACATATTTCGGTATACAAATTGAACATTTTTCAGAGACACGATAATTATTTTTTCATGTATATGTTGAACATTTGTTAAATGCACATTGAAAAAGAATACACAAATTTTTAAAACATGTAAAAAATATTATGTGTTACGATAATAGTTTAAATACGTGATGACCATTGTTTTGATACATGTTTAACATTTTGGAAACACATTTGAAACATTTTCAAATAGATGATACATTTAAAAAAAAATACACGGCAAACAAATCTAAGTGTACTACGAACATTTTCTATTATGGGATGGTCATTTTTTTTGTAAACACACGAAAAAGATTTGTTAAAATGTTATTTCTTTTTAAATGCCATGATGGATTTAACGTCTTGAACAATTTTAAAAATGTGTTAACATTCTTTTGATGGTATTGTTATCGTAGAAAATTATTATATAAAATTCATGAACATTGTGGAAACAAGAGAAAACTAACGTAAAAACCAGAATAATCCAAGAAAATAAAGCACATAATCAAATCAACAGTATAGAGAAACCACCATATTCACACGCTAGTGGGCCGAATAAAAAAAGGAGTCTCGAGCGCACCATCCAGTGTGCTACATGCGAAACCTAGAGACACACCCCCTTGTTTGGGCCAGCCTGCACACCGCATCTAGGCCACCAACCGATCGGCTCAGCAAACCTCTTGCAACCGCCATCTGCATGTTTTCCTGCCGACCTGATCAGGACAACTACTAGTCGACATTGATTTTTGTCCGAACAATTTTTAGTTGCATCCTGCCCATTCTAGATGCTTTCTGCCGTGACTTCCACTGCATGCGATCCAAACCCATTTCGAACTCGTGCAAGTACTTATGTGTTTAACCATGGCTTGAGTTATTGGGCATCTGCACTCCGTTGTGTGTTCCTTTAGATAAACACGCTACATTCTCCATGTAACTTTTCTCATGAGACGACTTATTAGAATAATTCAATATGCATATTGATCTATGGAGGACCAGGAAAAGAGACAAGACATGGAATCGGAATTTGGTAAGGAGGTTCAACAAACAAGGTTAATATTTGGGGTGTGTCTATGGGCGTTCCTCCTCATTGATACCACTATAATACAGCACATCGACCACCCATTAATTGCTCTTGGTGCTCTGGTAGCTAGTTTTCAGAGTGGTTTTGGAAGCTTTCGGTGGCTTATCATCCAGTTTTAGTAAGCGTCAATGGTGTGTTTCTTCTCTTTTTATTTGTGTTTTTCTTGTTTTTTTTGTGGGGGGGGGGGGGGGGGTTGTTTTTTTTCTTCTTGACTCTTTTCTTTCAGTTTCTTCTATGATGGCTATTTTTGCTGAAAACTTTTCTCTTACTTCATCATCCTTTCTTTCTCTTCTTGCAAATATGATTTGAGTTCATGAATATTATTTGAAATAGAAAGCATATTTTGAATCTGCAATGATTTTCTTGAACTCATGGAGTTTTTCTTTATATCCATGAACATTGTATGAATTCATGAAGTTGATTGGAACCCTAAGGAGTGTTTGAACTCATGAATATTTTCTTGAATTCGTGCATATTTTTTGAATTTTCGTGATAATTATTGAAACATTTCAACAATTGAACCATTTTAATTTTTTCTAATCTTTTTCCAAATCACGAAATAGTTTTAAAATCACAATAATTTTTGAATCCACAAACATTTGTTTGAAGTCATGATTTTTTTCTTTCAATGAACATTTTTTTAAGACATGGAAATTTTCTCAGAACTCGTCAACATTCTATTTCATAATCTCAACCATTTTCTAAATTCCTGACCATGTATTTAGTTTGTGTGCATTTCTTGGTACTTGAATTTTTTTTGTGAACTCCTGAACATTTATTCCTATTGGCCAATAATTTTTGAACTTGGTAATTTTTTTCATATTCATGTTTTTTTAATTCCCAAATATTTTTTAACTAGTCATCATTTGTTAATATTATTGATTATTATTTTGGTAAGTTTCTCATCAAGTTTCATTTTGTTTGTTGCTTTTGTAGTTTTTATCGATTTTCTCTTATGATTTTGCATTTTGTCTGTTTATTTTCCATTTTTTAAAATTGATTTGTCTTTTTTTATTATAGGTTGAACATATTTTTTTATAGAAATTGGACTTTCTTTAGACACACGCCAACTATTTCCTGAAATATATGTTGATCATTTGTCAAATGCACATTGAAAAAAATACACAAATAAATTTTTGTAAACACACACTGAATTTTTTTATAACATGTAAATATTTTGCAGGTGTTATGAACATTGTTTAATACATGATCAACTTTGTTTTGGTACATGTTGAACATTTTAAAAACACATGGTGTGTGTTTTTTCGAAAGGGATGATAAATTCTGTTTTTTAAATACACAACGAATAACTTCAAATGTACTATGAATATTTTTTTAATATGGCATGATCATTTTTTGTAAACACACGATAAAGATTAGCTAAAATGTTATGGAGATTTTCAATGTCCTGAATTTTCTGAACGTTTTGAACGGCTAGGTTTCTTCCTTTTTTTACCTGCGCCCTGTTTTGTTTTTTGGGGGGTTTCAGTTATTTTTTCTTTTTGTCTCTTTTCTTTCAGTTTCTTTATGATTAGTATTTTTGTTGAACTTTCTGTCTTACTTCTTCACCTTCTCTTTCTCTTCTTTAAAATTATATACATTTTTAAACTTAAAAATATGATTTGAGTTCATGAATATTATTTCAAATAGCGAACATTTTTTGAATATGCAATGATTTTCTTGAACTCATGAAGTTTTTCTTTATATCCATGAACATTGTATGAATTCAAAAAGTTCATTGGAACAACTAAAGATTTTTTTAACTCGAATTCGTGCATATTTTTTAATTTTTTTAACAATTATTTAAACATTTCAACATATGAACCATTTTCTTTTTTTTTCCAATATTTTTCCAAATCATGAAATATTTTGAAACTCACAATAATTTCAAATCCACAAACATTTTTTTGAACTCATCATTTTTTTCTATCAGTAAAAATATTTTATGTCATGGAAATTTTCTCATACTCACAAACATTGTTCAATTTGGGAACAATTATTCAACTCCTAAACATTTTATTTCATATTCTCAACCATTTTCTTAGTCCTTCACCATCTGTTTAGTTTGCGGGCATTTTCTGGAACTTGAAAATACTTTTTTGAATTCATGAACATTTATTCCTATTGCCCAATAATTTTTGAACTCAGGAAAGTTTTTTCATATTCGTGATTTTTGTTTTGAATTCCCAAACATTTTTTAACTGGTAATCATTTGTTTATATTATAGGTTATTATTTTGGGGAAGTTTCTTACCCTTTTTTGTGTTCTTTTAGTTGTTTTTATCGATTTCCTCTTAAGTTTTGTCTTTTATGTGTTTATTTGCCTTTTTGAAATAGAAATTTATTTTTTATTATAGGTTGAACCTATTTTTGTATACAAATTAAACTTTCATGAAACACACACTAACAATATTTTGAGAAATATGTTGATCATTTATCAAATGCACATTGGAAAAATTAAATACACAAACATTTTTTTGTGAACGCATGATGATATATATTTAAATCATGTAAATAATTTGTAGGTGTTATGAACCTGTTTTAATACATTATTAACGTTGTTTTGATAGATGTTGAACATTTTGAAACACATGTTGTGTAATTTTTTCAAATAGATGATAAATTTTGCTTTTTAAATACACGACCAACAATTTTAAATATACCATGAACATTTTTTAATATGTGATGATCATTTTTTAATAACACATAATAAAGATTAGTTAAAATGTTATGGATATTTTAAATGCCCTGATTTTTTTAACGAGTTGAATATTTTTTTAAATGTGTGAACATTCATTGGATGGTACGAATAATTTTATAACCCAAGAAAAATTATTATATAGATGTCTTGAACATGGTGGAAACAAGAGATAACTAACATTTAAAACCTTAATAATCCTAGGAAAAAAGCACATAATAAAATCAACGTTATAGAGAAACCATCGTATACACACTCTAGTGAGCCGAATCAAAACAAATAAAGGGAGTCTCAAGCGCACCATACAGCAGCTTGCTGGATGCGAAACCTAGAGACATGCCCCCTTGCCTGGCCCAGCCCGAGCACCCCATTTAGGCCACTGATCGATTAGATCAACAACTTCTCACGGCCGACATCTATGTGTTTTCCTGCTGACCTGATCACAACAACAACTCCTCAATATTGATTTTTGTCCGAACAATTTTTAGCTGCTTCTTGCCGATTCCGAACGCTTTTTCGCGGCGACTTCCATTGTACGCCATCCAAACCTCTTTTGACCTCGCGCAAGTACTTACGTGTTTAACGATGGCTTGAGTTATTGGCCATCTCCACTCCGTTGTGTGTTCCTTTAGATAAGCACCCCACGTAACTTTGCTCATGATACTACTAAATTCGATATGCATATCGGTCTATGGAGGACACAACAATGACACAAGACATGGCATTCGGAATTTGGTAAGGAGGTTCATCAAACATAGTTAATATTTGGGGCGTGACTACGGACGTTCCTCCTCATTGACACCACTATAACACAACACGTCGACCACCCATTAATTGCTCACAAATTGCTCCGTGCTCTGGTAGCTAGTTTTCAGAGTGGTTTTAGTAGCTTATCATCCGGTTTTAGTAAGCCTCAAGGCTGGGGTTTTTCCTCTTTTTACCTTCGTTTTTTGGGGGGTTGCGTTTTGTTTCTTTTTGTCTCTTTTCTTTCAGTTTCTTCTATAGTTGGTATTTTTCTTGAACTTTTTCTCTTACTTCTTCATCTTTTCTTTCTCTTATTTAGAATTAAATACATCTTAAAACTTACAAATATGATTTGAGTTCATGAATATTATTTGAAATAGCGAACATTTTTTGAATCTGCAATAATTTTCTTTAAGTCATGATGCTTTTCATTATATCCATGAACATTGTATGAATTCATGAAGTTGATTGGAACTCCGAAAGAGTTTTTCAACTCGCGAATATTTTCTCAAATTCGTGCATATTTATTTAATTTTTGTGAACAATTATTGAAACATTTCAACATATGAACCATTTTCATTTTCCAATATTTTCCAAATCACGAAATATTTTGAACTCACAATAATTTTGAATCGACAAACATTTGTTTGAAGTCATGAATTTTTTTTCTATCAGTGAACATTTTTTTAAGCTCTGGAAATTTTTTCATACTCAAGAACATTGTTGAATTTGCGAACAATTAGAAAACACAAGGGTAGTCCAGTTTATGATAGAAGAGTTCCTACTGATAGGCATAGTAGTATATACTTAGTTACTACCTAGAATATATGGATAATTTAAGGGTTGGTATAATTATCCCTACTCAAAATGCATTGCATCGTAGGTAGATGGAAATTATAGAAAGATATGGTCTGTAGAAATGCTCGTAGGTCCTGGTCCAAGTCGGTCTTCTCCTGTCTAGAAACCCAAAGTAATAGTGAAGGATCAAGAAACAAGTCTAGATACCAGGACCAAGCAGCATGGGATATGTATTCACTGATCATGAACATTTTTTAACTGGTGAATATTTTCATATTCTACCATTGTTTAATCCACAATTGTTTTTGTACTCGTGAAGAATTTTTCATATTCGTGAACATTATAAATTTCTCGAACATTTTGAAAACCCATGTACATTTTTTCCAAACTCGCGACATTTTTTAATCCACAACCATTTTTGATCTCGTGAATATTCCTGAAATACTGAATAGTTTTGGAACTTTTGAACAATTTTCAAATTCTCGATATTTTTTGTACTAAAAAAATCATGAACATTTACAAATGTGCGCATAGTAATTAATTTTTCTGTAAATTTATATTATAATTTTTACTTGAAAAATATTAGCCTTTTACCCAAAATTCACTTTGATGCTTTGAAAAGAAAAAGGATTATTTAGTGCCTGTGTACACGGTTTTTTTCTTAGGTACACATCTCTATGTTTTTGTCTTGATTGGGTTGTTTTATAGAAGAACACCCGAGCTCATTTATCCATTCAAGATATAAGTTCTTACATAGCCCGGGGGCTCCAAAAGCCAGACATAACAACTTGGTGATAAATGTAATGCGCATTAACATTATCTTCCCTTCTCTCATGCCTAAACATGAGATCACTAACAGAATGTACAAGCTTTTGGATTTCCTTGATGATCATAGCATGCAATCCTTTGCTTCCTTCCTTTATGGCACAAACAACTTCAGAACACTCCGAGGCAACAACTCCCTTCTGCATGTTCATGTCTCTCGCCAGACACAAGGCCTCGCGGCAAACTATAGCTTCTATACTCGTTGGTATTTTTTCATTTGAGACAAGCGCGGTAGGTAGGCATGGGCCTGCCTAACCAGAGCGGCGCTAGTGCGAAACATGAGCGACACACCCAGCACATGTATCAGCCTTAGTGATACATAGCAAAACCCAATATCAACGTGGCAGCTGCACCGACTACTTTGCCTTCACATATGCATGAAGTCACTTACTCCAAGACAAAGACTACTTAGCCTCAAGCGCTCATTCTAATGGCCCTGCCGTATCATTGGTTTTGAAACCTACAGTGCATACCCCAGTTTTGGGAAGTTTGTGACCCACTTTTATTTTTCTCTCCATTTACTGGTTTTTATTGATTTTCTTTTCTGGTTTAGTTTTATGTCTGCCTTTTCTATTTTTCAAATGCATCTTGACTTTTTTTAATGCAGGTTGAACCTCTTTTGTATACAGATTGAACATTTTTTAGATACATGTTTTTCATATACACGCTGAACAATTATCTGAATTATTATACACATTTGTTAAATGGAGATTTGACATTTTTTTAAATAAATGACACACATTTTGTAAATGCACATTAATTTTTTGAAAACATTCTAACATTTTTTATGTGTTATGAATATTTTTGAATGCATTTGAACATTTTGGAAACATTTGTGGGATCTTACGAATGATTTGTTAATGCACAAATATTATTATATAAATGTCGTGAACATTGTGGAAACAAGAGAAACCAACATTAAAAACCAGAATAAACCATGAAAAAAGCATCAAAACATATCCACGGTATAGAGAAACCATTGTATACACACTCTAGTGAACCATGAAGGGATTCCCTATAGGCTACCATCTGGCTTTGGGGCATGCGAAACGCAGACACACCCCCTTGCGTTGGGTCAGCCTTAGGCTGCACACCCCATTTGGGTTTCATTTATTCGTTTTCTTTGGTATTCAAATATTTTTTATCTTTGTTTCTTCATGTCTTTCTTTAGGTATTATATTTTTTCTGTTTTTCTTAGTTTTTCACCGTTTTCGTTTCTTTCACGGCTTTTACTGGTATTTACTTTTATTTATTTTTTCTGCATTTTTCTTTTCTTCTTTCTCGGTTTTCACTGTTTTTTGTGCTTTTCTTTCATTCTTTCTTTCTTCAGTTTTCTTTATTTCTTTGTTTTTATTGCTTTTTTTTCATTTGTACCTTTTTTAAGCATCATAATATTATTTATACATACATTTAGCTTTTTGAAATAGATGATCTACACGTTTAACATTTTGAAAATACATGATTATAAGTTTTAAACATATATTTTTGTTTTCTACTTTGTCTGTAAACATTGTATATTTTTGTGTACACATCAGGAACATTTTATGCATACACATTTACATTTTTCAAGTACATGATTAAAAAAATTTAAAACATATATTGTTTCCATCTACTATTTCCATAAACATTGTACATTTTTTGTATACATGAGGAAAAACTATGTTTGCACATTTAACATTTTTGAAACTTATATTTTATGTCTATTTTTTCGTACGCATTGTACATTTTTTCGTCTACATCGAAAACATTTTTCTATACACCTTTAACATTTTTCAAAAACATAAATAACTTTTTTGAAACCTTATATTTTTTTGAGTCCATTGTTTTCCATATACATTATAAAATTTTCATATACATAGATTTTTTTTTCTATATGCCTTTAACATTGTTTAAATGTTTTACGTGCGAGTTGTTTTGCATTATACTCTACTTAGAATATATGGAAGAATAATCGAAAGTAACAAAGAAAGCAAAAGGCAAAAAAAAGTTGAAAAAAAAGAAAAGGGATGACATATGAACATTCGAACATTTTTTATGTGTTATGAACATTTTTTGAATACATAGTGAACATTTCGAAGCACATGGTGAACAATTTTTCTAATAGACAATGAACTTTTTAGAAACTAAACCGCAAACAATTTTAAATGGACCATGAACATTTTTAATATTCTACCATCATTTTTGCAAACACACAATATATATTAGTTAAATTGTTATGAACATTTTTAATGGTTAAAATATTTTTTAGGTCATGAACAATTTTAAAACTTGTGAACATTTTTTGGATGTTACGAATAATTTGTTAATGCACAAATATATGTGTGTGTATATATATATATATATATATATATATATATATATATATATATATATATATATATATATATGTCATGAACGTTGTGGAAACAAGAGAAACCAACATTAAAAACCAGAATAAACCATGAAAAAGCATCGAATCAGATCAACTGTATAGAGAAACCATTGTATACACTCTAGTGAACCATGAAGGGAGTCCCTGTAGGCTACCATCCGGCTTTGCGGCATGCAAAACGTAGATACGCCCCCTTGCCTTTGGCCAGCCTTAGGCTGCACACGCCATCCAGGCCATTGATCGATTGGATCGACCAATCTCTTATAGAGGCCATCAGCGTGTTTTACGAGAGCTCCTGCTCGACCACTATGAGCGTCAAAATGAGCAGCTCTCGCTAAATATGGAGCGCAACTGGGCCGGCCCAATTCACAAGTGCCGAGCGAATCGAAAAAATAAAAGCGCATGGGTCGAAATCCCAACCTTGCGATGCTTCCTAGCAACCCTGGCCAGCCTAGCTATGGTCCGACCATGCTGAAATGCAACGCTATGCTTAAAGTACCAACCAAAGTGGATGATCCCGGGGTTTTCAACGTTTTAAACATTTCTTCGTAAAAATGTGAACAAAATTTCTTCAAAATGCGACGAATGTTTTGAAATCGTAAAAACTCGAATATTATTTTTTAAAAATTTAACAAATCAAAAATCTGAACAATTTTTTTGAACTATGAACCATTTTTTAAAATATACGATGAACATTTTCTTAGTATACCATGCACATTATTCAAATAAACGATGAACATTTGCAGAAAAATATAAGATGAAGGTTTTTAAAATTCATGCTGAACAAAATTTCTATAAATGATGAACATTTTCAATACACGGTGAACATTTTTTTTCAATGTGCATGAACATTTTTCTTCAATATGGCGAACAAAAATAGAACTCCAAACTTTTTGTAAAACATGAACAAGATTTGAAAACATGAATAAAAGTTGAAATATGTGAACAAAATTTGGAATTTCAAACATTTCCTGAAAAGTCGAATGAGTTTTGAAAATTCTGTACATTTTTGGAAATTTTGAATTTGTGTAAAAAAGTAAAAGAAAAAGAAAAGAAAAGGAAGAAATAAGCATAAAAAGAAAATAGAAAACACAAACAAAAATAATGAAGAAAACCAGAAAACCCTGTAAAACAAAACAAAACCAAAAAAAAAAAACGGTTCAAGGAATCTTCTCCCAAAACCAGTTCCTCGCTCCAAGTGGGCCGACTCATGTCGGTCGCTCGGTTCGCTTCACTTCAGTGAAGGCGTGACGGCTTGACGCTCGGGCGCATGAATATGATTTTTTTTTCCTGTTTTATCTGCCGACCCAATTACTATGACAAGTCGTTGACATCAATTTTTGTCCGAACAATATCTAGTTGCTTCCTGCCGATTTTGATCGCTATTCTTCTGTGATTTCCACTGTATGGCATCCAAACATCTTTCGACCTCACGCAAGTACATACATGGACCATGGCTCGAGTTATTGGGCCTCTCAGCTTCGTGGCGTTCCTTTAGATACACAAACCGTGATCTCGACGTAATACCATATTGTCTAAAAAAATGTAATACCATTTGTTAGAATAATCCGGGACGCATATCTACCTGTGGATGACCAAGTAGGCATGGCACCGAAATTTGTTACCGAGGTTGACCGAACACGGTTAATATCTAGGTCATGACTACGGTGTTCCTCGCCATTGATACCTCTATACAATACTGCACACCGACCACCCAGGCACCGACACACGTCGTCGTCCCCTTGTGTGATTGTGCTATTATGTCAGCATATATTATATCCTGTGTCTACCCTAACATTATATAGGAGGGATAAGATACAAGTGTCCTACTAGTCAGGACAACACTCCATATCCTGTCTAAACACCATACGACTTTAAGTCCAATCGTTTCTATTAGCCGGAGAGAAAGGTAACAAAGTACTCCTAAGCTATAAATTTACAATGCTTTGTCTAGATGGAAAAGGAGTAAAAGATAGCCCCCCATTGTCTAGATGTCACATAATGTCTTGTGAGAAAACACAGATGATAGCCCCCTCCCCCGCGTCGTCCTCTGGGGCGACATGGGAGGCAACTAGGGTCGCCCAGTGCCGCCACCCCTCTCCCCCTCATCTCCCTCACTGCCACCAGAGGAGGCTGTCGGGCAAAAGCCCGTGTGGCCGCCAGTGAAGGTGGTGGCGGGGATCTCATCGCTCCGTTCTCGGAGGAGGAATTTGGTCTCCAGGGCAATGACCCCGCGTGTAGAAGCGATGCCGTCTCCGCGGCTGGCGGTGCTCGCGGGAGTGGGTTGGCGACCTCAGACATGTGGACGGTGCGGTGACGGCGGGCCGGTGGACAACTTCCGTGGTTCCTATGGCGTCATATATGAAGGCCCCTTCCTTTTCTCGTTTGGTTCACTTTTGCTGGATCTTGCGCTGGTGATCTTGTCTCAGGGGGCTGATGGTGGTTGGGCTCGGTGGTTGCTACCTCTTGAGCACTGCGTTGGTTTTCCCTTAAAAAGGAAAGGGTGATACAGCAAAGTAGCATAAGTATTTCCCTCACGAAGGTATCAATCCAGTAGGAGGCTACGCACGAGTCCCTCGCACCTACACAAGACAAACAAATCCTCGCAACCAACGCGATAAGGGGTTGTCAATCCCTACACGGTCACTTACGAGAGTGAGATTTGATAGATATGATAAGATAATATTTTTCGTATTTTTATGATAAAGATGCAAAGTAAAATAAAAGGCAATGAAAATAACTAAGTGTTGGAAGATTAATATGATGGAAGATAGACCCGCGGGCCATAGGTTTCACTAGTGGCTTCTCTCAAGAGCATAAGTATTTTACGGTGGGTGAACAAATTACTATTGAGCAATTGACAGAATTGAGCATAGTTATGAGAATATCTAGGTATGATCATGTATATAGGCATCACGTCTGAGACAAGTAGACCGACTACTGCCTGCATCTACTACTATTACTCCACACATCGACCGCTATCCAACATGCATCTAGAGTATTAAGTTCATAAGAATAGAGTAACGCCTTAAGCAAGATGACATGATGTAGAGGGATAAATTCATGCAATATGATAAAAAACCATCTTGTTATCCTCGATGGCAACAATACAATACGTGCCTTTCTGCCCCTACTGTCACTGGGAAATGACATCGCAAGATTGAACCCAAAGCTAAGCACTTCTCCCATTGCAAGAAAGATCAATCTAGTAGGCCAAACCAGACTGATAATTCGAAGAGACTTGCAAAGATAACCAATCATACATAAAAGAATTCAGAAGATCCAAATATTGTTCATAGATAAACTTGATCATAAACCCACAATTCATCGGTCTCAACAAACACACCGCAAAAGAAGATTACATCGAATAGATCTCCACGAGACAGGGGGAGGACATTGTATTGAGATCCAAAAAGAGAGAAGAAGCCATCTAGCTAATAACTATGGACCCGAAGGTCTGAGGTAAACTACTCACACATCATCGGAGAGGCTATGGTGTTGATGTAGAAGCCCTCCGTGATCGATGCCCCCTCCGGCGGAGCTCCGGAATAGGCCCCAAGATGGGATGTCGTGGATACAGAAAGTTACAGCGGTGGAATTAGGGTTTTTGCTCCGTATCTGATCGTTTGGGGGTACGTAGGTATATATAGGAGGAAGGAGTACGTCGGTGCAGCAACAGGGGGCCCACGAGGGTGGAGGGGGCGCCTGGGGGGGGGTAGGTGCGCCCCCTACCTCGTGGCTTCCCTATTGGTTGCTTGACGTAGGGTCCAAGTCTCCTGGATCTTGTTCGTTCCAAAAATCACGTTCCCGGAGGTTTCATTCCGTTTGGACTCCGTTTGATATTCTTTTTCTGTGAAACCCTGAAATAGGCAAAAAAAACAGCAATTCTGGGCGGGGCCTCCGGTTAATAAGTTAGTCCCAAAAATAATATAAAAGTGAATAATAAAGCCCAATAATGTCCAAAACAGAAGATAATATAGCATGGAGCAATCAAAAATTATAGATACGTTGGAGACGTATCAAGCATTCCCAAGCTTAATTCCTGCTCGTCCTCGAGTAGGTAAATGATAAAAACAAAATTTTTGATGCGGAATGCTACTAGGCATAATTTCAATGTAATTCTTCTTAATTGTGGTATGAATATTCAGATCCGAAAGATTCAAGACAAACGTTTAATATTGATATAAAAAATAATAATACTTCAAGCATACTAACTAAGCAATTATGTCTTCTCAAAATAACATGGCCAAAGAAAGTTATCCCTACAAAATCATATAGTCTGGCTATGCTCTATCTTCACCACACAAAGTATTTAAATCATGTAAAACCCCGATGACAAGCCAAGCAATTGTTTCATACTTTTGACATTCTCAAACTTTTTTAATCTTCACGCAATACATGAGCATGAGCCATGGACATAGCACTATATGTGGAATAGAATGGTGGTTGTGGAGAAGACAAAAAGGGAGAAGATAGTCTCACATCAACTAGGCGTATCAACGGGCTATGGAGATGCCCATTAATAGATATCAATGTGAGTGAGTAGGGATTGCCATGCAACGGATGCACTAGAGCTATAAGTATATGAAAGCTCAACAAAAGAAACTAAGTGAGTGTGCATCCAACTTGCTTGCTCACGAAGACCTGCGGCATTTTGACGAAGCCCATCATTGGAATATGCAAGCCAAGTTCTATAATGAAAAATTCCCACTAGTATATGAAAGTGATATCATAGGAGACTCTCTATCATGAAGATCATGGTGCTACTTTGAAGCACAAGTGTGGTAAAAGGATAGTAGCATTGTCCCTTCTCTCTTTTTCTCTCATTTTTTTATTTGGGATTTTTCTCTTTTTTATATTGGTGTTAAACATACTGTATTCCAACTTCTCTATGGTTTATAAATTATTTTACTAGCCATAGATTCATCAAAATAAGCAAACAACACACGAAAAACAGAATCTGTCAAAAACAGAACAGTCTGTAGTAATCTGTAGCTAGCACAAGATCTGGAACCCCAAAAATTCTAAAATAAATTGCTGGACGTGAGGAATTTATCTATTAATCATCTGAAAAAATAATTAACTAAATATAACTTTTCAAATAAAAATGGCAGCAGTTCTCGTGAGCACTAAAGTTTCTGTTTTTTATAGCAAGATTAACAAGACTTTCACCAAGTCTTGCCAACGGTTCTACTTGGCACAAACACTAATTAAACACAAAAAACACAACCAAAACAGAGGCTAGATAAATTATTTATTACTAAACAGGAGCAAAAAGCAAGGAATAAAAATAAAATTGGGTTGCCTCCCAACAAGCGCTATCATTTAACGCCCCTAGCTAGGCATAAAAGCAAGGATAGATCTAGGTATTGCCATCTTTGGTAGGCAATCCATAAGTGGCTCTCATAATAGATTCATAAGGTAATTTAATTTTATTTCTAGGAAAGTGTTACATGCCTTTCCTTAACGGAAATTGGAATCTAATATTTCCTTCCTTCATATCAATAATTGCACCAATCGTTCTAAGGAAAGGTCTACCGAGAATAATAGGACATGAAGGATTGCAATATATGTCAAGAACAATAAAATCTACGGGAACATAGTTCCTATTTGCAACAATAAGAACATCATTAAATCTTCCCATAGGTTTCTTAATAGTGGAATCCGCAAGGTGCAAGTTTAGAGAGCAATCATCAAAATCACGGAAACCTAGCAAATCGCACAAAGTTTTGGGAATAGTGGAAACACTAGCACCCAAATCACATAAAGCATTAATTTTACTAGTAGGTTCCCACTCATCATAAAGTTTTCTTGGGATAGAAACTTCCAACTCAAGTTTTTCTTCATAAGATTGCATCAAAGCATCAACGATATGTTTGGTAAAAGCTTTGTTTTGACTATAAGCATGAGGAGAATTTAGCACAGATTGCAACAAGGAAATACAGTCTATCAAAGAGCAATTCTCATAATTGAATTCCTTGAAATCCAAAATAGTGGGTTCATTACTATTTAAAGTTTTGACTTCTTCAATCCCACTTTTAACAATTTTAGCATCAAGATCTAAAGACTCCGAATTTTTGGAACGCCGTCTAGGTAAGGGTGGATCATATTCAGTCCCATCATTATCAAGATTCATATTGAAAAACAAAGATTTAATAGGGGACACATCAATAACTTTTAGATCTTCATCTTTATTATCATGGAAACTAGAAGAACACGCTTTTATAAAGCAATCTTTCTTAGCACGCATCCTAGCGGTTCTTTCTTTGCACTCATCAATGGAAATTCTCATGGATTTCAGAGGCTCATTGAGATCATGCTTAGGTGGAATAGATCTAAGTTTCAAAGAATCAACATCAAGAGAAATTCTATCAACGTTCCTAGCCAACTCATCAATCTTAAGCAATTTCTCTTCAATCAAAGCATTGAAATTCTTTTGCGAAGTAATAAATTCTTTAATATTAGATTCAAAATCAGAGGGCATCTTATTATAATTTCCATAAGAATTGTTGTAGGAATTACCATAATTATTAGAGGAATTGCTAGGATAAGGCCTAGGATTAAAGTTTCCTCTATACGCGTTGTTACCAAAATTATTCCTACCAACAAAATTCACATCCATAGATTCATTATTATTCTCAATCAAAGTAGACAAAGGCATATCATTAGGATCAGAAGAAACACTTTTATTAGCAAAGAATTTCATAAGTTCATCCATCTTTCCACTCAAAACATTAATTTCTTCTATCGCATGCACTTTCTTATTAGTGGATCTTTCAGTGTGCCATTGAGAATAATTAACCATAGTATTATCTAGGAGTTTAGTAGCTTCTCCTAAAGTGATTTTCATAAAAGTGCCTCCCGCGGCCGAATCTAAAAAATTTCTAGAAGCAAAATTCAATCCGGCATAAATTTTTTGTATAATCATCCACAAATTCAAACCATGAGGAGGGCAATTACCTATCATTAATTTCATCCTCTCCCAAGCTTGTGCAACATGTTCATGATCAAGTTGCTTAAAATTCATAATATCGTTTCTAAGAGAGATAATCTTAGCGGGGGGAAAAATACTTAGAGATAAAAGCATCTTTGCACTTATTCCAAGAATCAATACTATTTTTAGGCAAAGACGAAAACCAAGCTTTAGCACGATCTCTAAGCGAAAAAGGAAATAGATTCAATTTAACAATATCATTATCAAAATCTTTCTTCTTTTGCATATCACACAAATCAACGAAGCTATTTAGATGAGTAGCGGCATCTTCACTAGCAAGGCCGACGAATTGATCTTTCATGACAAGATTCAACAAAGCGGCATTAATTTCACAAGATTCAGCATCGATAAGAGGAGCAATCGGAGTGCTAATAAAATCATTGTTGTTGGTATTGGTAAAGTCACACAATTTAGTGTTATCTTGAGCCATCGTGACAAGCAAGCAATCCAACACACAAGCAAACGAGGAACGGACAAAAAGAGGCAAATAGAGAAAGAGAGGGGGGATAGAGAGAGAGAGAGGGTGACGGTGTCCTGGACTAGGGGGTACTCACCACGTCGTCTCCCGATCTATTAGATTGGGCCGAGGCCCCCCATGGCCGTATACTCATGGGTCAGTTCCGACAGTTGCCGCATACAAGGAAGATTCCACAAAGACTTGGCGATCAAGACAAGGACTTCTCCCCACCGGCGTATTCGGCTAGGACTCTTATTAACCTAGGCCTCTGGTGCATTATATAAACCAGGGCCAGGCTAGTCGATACAACATACACAACATACAATCATACCATAGGCTATCTTCTAGGGTTTAGCCTCTCCGATCTCGTGGTAGATCTACTCTTGTACTACCATATCATCAATATTAATCAAGCAGGACATAGGGTTTTACCTCCATCAAGAGGGCCCGAACCTGGGTAAAACTTCGTGTCCCTTGCCTCCTGTTACCATCCAGCCTAGACGCATAGTTCGGGACCCCCTATCCGAGATCTGCCGGTTTTGACACCGACATTGGTGCTTTCATTGAGAGTTCCGCTGTGTGATCGACAAAAGGATCGATGGCTCGCCTGCAGATCAACTGCGACTTCAGCGTCTTCGTCACCAGTTCGACTGGTCACCTTGGTTCGACCAAGAATTGCGCCCCGTGTTCGGATCACCATGTTCAGACGAGGGCCTTCATAAAACATCAACTCCGATCTCTATCAAGATCACGGAGGAATCATCTATGGAACTCGGGGGCTCAACGTCAACATTGCCCTCAAGCGACCGTGCTATTTTTTTGGACAGCGAACTCGTATCTGCCGCCACCACCTCCTCGAGTATCGCTTTGGTGGAATTGTGCGGAATTGAGTCTATAACAACCCTGGAAAATTTCGTCGAGTTCCGATGGAGGAATCTCTGGCAATCCACGATATACCGGAGCCCTGTCAAATCTGGATGGGAATTTGGATGAGTTTAGGGCGTGGTGTCCAGCTTCTAGCTCGGACGTCCTTTGGAAGATCCAACCGTTGATCGGCTGCGGAATTCCTATATCCACCACCTCTCAAAATTTCAGCTCGATCCGACCGTCCAAACTCCGGGAACCTTCCGATTAGTGCATCACTTTTCGGATCTGTTTTCTGCGCGAAAACGAATCCGACCCGAGTTCATCTTTTTTATGAACGGGATTTCGGACATCCCTTTTGAAGGAAGTTTTGTATGGGGTATTGTGTTTTGTTCCCGAACACATCCCACTAACTTTAAAATCTTTTGAACATGATCTTCAACATCATGCTGGTGTCAAACCAGTCCGACAATATTACTCCACGGCTACCGACCTGCGCTAGACACGTCGTCACTTTAGCCGAGCTCAACTTCTTTGGATCATCATCTCGGCAAGCCGAACAAGAGTCCGGCATCGCGAAGGATAAATCATCATCAACATCGTCGCCCCACGGATTACACGGAGCGGGCATACCGGCATCGCCGCACGGTCGCTTTATCGAGCCGGCATCGACCACGTCACGACCTGCATCGACAGGGCCGCACTATTGCTTCTTCAAACTGGTGTCCATCACGCCGACCTACTTCGACTCATCGGCTGACGTCGAGGCTTCAACATCTCGGCTGGACCGGGGGCTTCGCCATCTCTTCATCAACCTACTCCGGACACTTCGGCGTCACTAGCCGACCAGCTCCGTCACGTTAGCTGGGCCGAGGGCTTTGCCTCGGCGAGTCAACCTTTACCAGCATTGCCATGCCGTCGTTTTATCGCCCATCAGGGAATGGGTGTGTGGAGCGAGTCCCAATTTTGGGAATCACCTTCCTTCGGATTGCTACAACAAATAAACCAGGTGCTATTAATCCCAGTATTTTTTGCTTGTTTGGGTTCATTTTTCCCAAGGAATTATTACTCTGGTTTGTCCATGATATGTACACAGGTCTATCAAATGGTGACCGAATTAACGGCGGTCGCGTGGTGGTTCGATCAGTTTCCGTACATAGTCCGGCGAACGCCGCATCCGGAGCTCGGACCGACCTGTGAATTCAGGCTTCGCCACGCCTTTACTACATCACGCCGATGCCCTGCATCGACATTGACTTCGGCACCAGGCCATATTTCTTCTACTCCTCACTTTGCATAAATTATTTATTATGCAACATTTTTTTAATTATCATTATTACTATTATCTCCGGTTTGCACTATTTTTTGTGCACAGGAAAATGATTCGGGGACTTCGGCGTCACTCTGCCGGTCTGCATTGATCGTGCTATGTCACCACTTCGGCGTGTCGGGCTCTCCGTGTTGGAAATATGCCCTAGAGGCAATAATAAATTGATTATTATTATATTTCCTTGTTCATGATAATCGTTTATTATCCATGCTAGAATTGTATTGATAGGAAACTCAGATACATGTGTGGATACATAGACAACACCATGTCCCTAGTAAGCCTCTAGTTGACTAGCTCGTTGATCAATAGATGGTTACGGTTTCCTGACCATGGACATTGGATGTCGTTGCTCACATCATTAGGAGAATGATGTGATGGACAAGACCCAATCCTAAGCCTAGCACAAGATCATGTAGTTCGTATGCTAAAGCTTTTCTAATGTCAAGTATCATTTCCTTAGACCATGAGATTGTGCAACTCCCGGATACCGTAGGAATGCCTTGGGTGTACCAAACTTCACAACGTAACTGGGTGACTATAAAGGTGCACTACAGGTATCTCCGAAAGTGTCTGTTGGGTTGGCACGAATCGAGACTGGGATTTTTCACTCCGTGTAAACGGAGAGGTATCTCTAGGCCCACTCGGTAGGACATCATCATAATGTGCACAGTGTGATCAAGGAGTTGATCACGGAATGATGTGTTACGGAACGAGTAAAGAGACTTGCCGGTAACGAGATTGAACAAGGTATCGGGATACCGACGATCGAATCTCGGGCAAGTATCGTACCGATAGACAAAGGGAATTGTATACGGGATTGATTAAGTCCTTGACATCGTGGTTCATCCGATGAGATCATCGTGGAACATGTGGGAGCCAACATGGGTATCCAGATCCCGCTGTTGGTTATTGACCGGAGAACGTCTCGGTCATGTCTGCATGTCTCCCGAACCTGTAGGGTCTACACACTTAAGGTTCGATGACGCTAGGGTTGTATAGGAAGTTTGTATGTGGTTACCGAATGTTGTTCGGAGTCCCGGATGAGATCCCGGACGTCAGAGGAGTTCTGGAATGGTCCGGAGGTAAAGATTTATATATGGAAAGTCCTGTTTTGGTCACCGAAAGAGTTTCGGGGTTTATCGGTAATGTACCGGGACCACCGGGAGGGTCCCGGGGGTCCACCAAGTGGGGCCACCAACCCCGGAGGCTTGCATGGGCTAAGAGTGGTGAGGAACCAGCCCCTTAGTGGGCTGGTGCGCCTCCCACAAGGGCCCATGGCGCCTAAGAGGTGGGAAGGGGGCAAACCCTAAAGGGGATGGGCCTTAGGGCCCATCTAGTGGTGCCTCCCTCCCCTCTCCCCTCTTGGCCGCCACCCCCTTTGCCATCTAGGGCTGCCGCCCCCCCTTAGGGGTGGGAACCCTAGAGGGGGCGCAGCCCCTCCCCTTCCCCTATATATATGAGGCCAGGGCTGCCCATAACATATGCGATTCTATCTCTCGTTGGTGCAGCCCTGCATCTCTCTCTCCCTCCTCTTCTATGGTGCTTGGCGAAGCCCTGCAGGATTTTCACGCTCCTCCATCACCACCACGCCATTGTGCTGCTGCTGGATGGAGTCTTCCTCAACCTCTCCCTCTCTCCTTGCTGGATCAAGGCATGGGAGACGTCGTCGGGCTGTACGTGTGTTGAACGCGGAGGTGCCGTGCGTTCGGCACTTGGTCATCGGTGATTTGAATCACGACGAGTACGACTCCATCAACCCTGTTCACTTGAACGCTTCCGCTTAGCGATCTACAAGGGTATGTAGATGCACTCTCCTTCCCCTCGTTGCTAGTCTCTCCATAGATTGATCTTGGTGATGCGTAGAAAATTTTGAATTTCTGCTACGTTTCCCAACAGTGGCATCATGAGCTAGGTCTATTGCGTAGATTCTATGCACGAGTAGAACACAAAGTAGTTGTGGGCGTTGATTTTGTTCAATATGCTTGCCGTTACTAGTCTTATCTTGATTCGGCGGCATCGTGGGATGAAGCGGCCCGGACCAACCTTACACGTACTCTTACGTGAGACCGGTTCCACCGACAAACATGCACTAGTTGCATAAGGTGGCTGGCGGGTGTCTGTCTCTCCCACTTTAGTCGGATCGGATTCGATGAACAGGGTCCTTATGAAGGGTAAATAGCAATTGGCATATCACGTTGTGGTCTTTGCGTAGGTAAGAAACGTTCTTGCTAGAAACCCATAGCAGCCACGTAAAACATGCAACAACAATTAGAGGACGTCTAACTTGTTTTTGCAGGGTATGCTATGTGATGTGATATGGCCAAAAGGATGTGATGAATGATATATGTGATGTATGAGATTGATCATGTTCTTGTAATAGGAATCACGACTTGCATGTCGATGAGTATGACAACCGGCATGAGCCATAGGAGTTGTCTTTATTTATTCATGACCTGCGTGTCAACATAAACGTCATGTAATTACTTTACTTTATTGCTAACCGTTAGCTGTAGTAGTAGAAGTAATAGATGACGTGACAACTTCAAGAAGACACGATGATGGAGATCATGATGATGGAGATCATGGTGTCATGCCGGTGACGATGATGATCATGGAGCCCCGAAGATGGAGATCAAAAGGAGCAATATGATATTGGCCATATCATGTCACTATTTGATTGCATGTGATGTTTATCATGTTTATACATCTTATTTGCTTAGAACGACGGTAGTAAATAAGATGATCCCTCATAACAATTTCAAGAAGTGTTCTCCCCTAACTGTGCACCGTTCCTAAAGTTCGTCGTTTCTAAGCACGCCGTGATGATCGGGTGTGATGGATCCTTACGTTCACATACAACGGGTGTTGACGAGCCTAGCATGTACAGACATGGCCTCGGAACACATGCAAAACACTTAGGGTTAACTTGACGAGCCTAGCATGTACAGACATGGCCTCGGAACACAGAAGACCGAAAGGTCGAGCATGAGTCGTATAGAAGATACGATCAACATGAAGATGTTCACCGACGTTGGCTAGTCCGTCTCACGTGATGATCGGACACGGCCTAGTTGACTCGGATCATGTAATAACTTAGATGACTAGAGGGATGTCTATCTAAGTGGGAGTTCATAAGATGAACTTAATTATCCTGAACATAGTCAAAAGGATTTTGCAAATTATGTCGTAGCTCGCGCTTTAGTTCTACTGTTTAGATATGTTCCTAGAGAAAAATTAGTTGAAAGTTGATAGTAGCAATTATGCGGACTAGGTCCGTAAACTGAGGATTGTCCTCATTGCTTCATAGAAGTCTTATGTCCTTAATGCACCGCTCAGTGTGCTGAACCTCGAACGTCGTCTGTGGATGTTGCGAACATCTGACATACACGTTTTGATAACTACGTGATAGTTCAGTTAAACGGTTTAGAGTTGAGGCACCGAAGACGGTTTTTTGAAACGTCGCGAAACATATGAGATGTTTCGAGGGCTGAAATTGGGATTTCAGGCTCGTGCCCACGTCAAGAGGTATAAGACCTCCGACGATTTTCTTAGCCTGCAAACTAAGGAGAAAAGCTCAATTGTTGAACTTGTGCTCAGATTGTCTGAGTACAACAATCGCTTGAATCGAGTGGGAGTTGATCTTCCAGATGAGATAGTGATGTTTCTCCGAAGTCATTACCACCAAGCTGCTAGAGCTTCGTGATGAACTATAATATATCAGGGACATATATGATGATCCTTGAGATATTCGCGATGTTTGACACCACAAAAGTAGAAATCAAGAAGGAGCATCAAATTGTTGATGGTTGGTGAAACCACTAGTTTCAAGAAGGGCAAGGGCAAGAAGGGATACTTCATGAAACGGCAATTCAGCTGCTGCTCTAGTGAAGAAACCCAAGGTTGAACCCAAACCCGAGACTAAGTGCTTCTGTAATAAGGGGAACAGCCACTGGAGCAGAATTACCCTAGATACTTGGTAGATTAGAAGGCTGGCAAGGTCGAAAGAAGTATATTGGATATACATTGTGTTGATGTGTACTTTACTAGTACTCCTAGTAGCACCAGGGTATTAGATACCGGTTCGGTTGCTAAGTGTTAGTAACTCGAAACAAAAGGCTACGGAATAAACGGAGACTAGCTAAAGGTGAGCTGACGATATGTGTTGGAAGTGTTCTCATTGTTGATATGATCAAGCATCGCACGCTCCCTCTACCATCGATATTGGTGTTTGCGTTGAGCATAGACATGATTGTATTATGTCTATCGCAATACGGTTATTCATTTAAGGAGAATAATGGTTACTCTGTTTATTTGAATAATATCTTCAATGGTCTTACACCTAAAATGAATGGTTTATTGAATCTCGATCGTAGTGATACACATGTTCATGCCAAAAGATAGTAATGATAGTACCACCTACTTGTGGCACTGCCACGCAAGTCATATCGGTATAAAACGCATGAGGAAGCTCCATGTTGATGGATCTTTGGACTCACTCATTTTTGAAAAGTTTGAGACATGCGAACCATGTCTATTGGTGTATATGCATGAAGAAACTCCATGCAAATGGACCGTTGGACTCACTTGATTTTGAATCACTTGAGACATGCAAATCATACCACTTGGGCAAGATGACTGAAAGCCTCGGTTTCAGTAAAATGGAACAAGATAGCAACTCGTTGGAAGTAACACATTTTGATGTGTGTAGTCCAATGAGTGCTGAGGCGTATAGTGGATATCATTATGTTCTTCACAGATGATTTGAGTAGATGTTGAGTATATTTACTTGATGAATCACGAGTCTGAATTATTGAAAGGTTCAAGTGATTTCAGTGTGAAGTTGGAAGATCGTCGTGATAAGAGGATAAAAATATCTATTATATGATCATAGAAATGAATATCTGAATTACGAGTTTGGCACAGAGTTAAGACATTGTTTCAAAACTAATACAGCCTGGAACACCATAGTGTGATGGTGTGTCCGAACATCATAACTGCACCCTATTGGATATGATGCATACCATGATGTCTCTTATCGAATTACCACAATAGTTTATGGGTTAGGCATTAGAGACAACCACATTCACTTTAAAAGGGGCACCACATAATTCCGATGAACTATGGTTTAGAGAAACCTAAGCTGTCATTTCTTGAAAATTTGGGGCTGCGACGCTTATGTGAAAAGGTTTCAGGCTGATAAGCTCGAACCCAAAGAGGATAAATGCATCTTCATAGGACAACCCAAAAACAGTTGGGTATACCTCCTGTCTCAGATCCGAAAGCAATAAAGGATTGTTTCTAGAATCGGGTCCTTTCTCGAGGAAAAGTTTCTCTCGAAAGAATTGAGTGGGAGGATGGTGGAGACTTGATGAGGTTATTGAACCGTCACTTCAACTAGTGTATAGCAGGGCACAAAGAGTTGTTCCTGTGGCACCTACACCAATTGAAGTGGAAGCTTATGATATTGATCATGAGACTTTGGATCAAGTCACTCCCAAACCTCGTAGGATGACAAGGATGCATACTACTTCAGAGTGGTACGTAATCCTGTCTTGAAAGTCATGTTGCTAGACAACAATGAGCCTACAAGCTATGGAGAAGCGATGGTGGGCTTGGATTCCGATAAATGGCTTGAGGCCATATAATCCGAGAGAGGATCCATGTATAAAAACAAAGTGTAGACTTTGGAAGAACTACTTGATGGTCGTAAGGCTGTTGAGTGCAGATGGATTTTAAAAGGAAGATGGACAATGATGGTAAATGTCACCATTAAGAAAGCTCGACTTGTCGTTAAGATGTTTTCTGACAAGTTCAGAGGAGTTGACTACGGTGAGATTTTCTCACCCGTAGCGATGCTAAGAGTCTGTTGGAATTATATTAGCGATTACTACATTATTTATGAAATCTTGCAGATAGGATGTCAAAACATTGTTTCCTCGACGATTTTCTTGAGGAAAGGTTGTATGTGATACAACCGGAAGATTTTGTCAATCCTGAAAGATGCTAATAAGTATGCAAAGCTCCAGTAATCCTTCTAGGGACTGGAGTAAGCATCTCGGAGTTGGAATGTATGCTTTGATGATGATCAAAGATTTTGGGTGTATACAAAGTTTATGAGAAACTTGTATTTCCAAAGAAGTGAGTGGGAGCACTATAGAATTTCTGATAAGTATATGTTGACATATTGTTGATCAGAAATGACGTAGAATTTCTGGAAAGCATATAGGGTTATTTGAAAGGTGTTTTTCAATGGAAAACCTGGATTAAGCTACTTGAGCATTGAGCATCAAGATCTATAAGGATAGATCAAAACGCTTAATGGTACTTTCAAATGAGCACATACCTTGACATGATCTTGAAGGTGTTCAAGATGGATCAGTCAAAGAAGGAGTTCTTGCCTGAGTTGTTGGGTATGAAGTTAAGACTTAAAGCTCGACCACGGCAGAATAGAGAGAAAGGACGAAGGTCGTCCCCTATGCTTAAGACGTAGGCTCTACAGTATGCTATGCTGTGTACCGCACCTGAAGTGTGCCTTGCCATGAGTCAGTCAAGGGGTACAAGAGTGATCCAAGAACGGATCACAGGACAGTGGTCAAAGTTATCCTTAGTAACTAGTGGACTAAGGAATTTTCTCGATTATGGAGGTGGTAAAAGAGTTCGTCGTAAAGGGTTACGCCGATGCAAACTTTGACACCAATCCAGATTATTCTGAGTAGTAAACTGGATTCGTATAGTAGAACAGTTATTTGGAATAAGCTCCAAATAGAACGTGGTAGCTACATCTAGGAGATGACATAGAGATTTGCGAAGCACACACGGATCTGAAAGGTTCAGACCCGTTGACTAAAACCTCTCTCATAAGCAACATGATCAAACCCAGAACTCTTTGGGTGTTAGTCACATGGCGATGTGACCTGTGAGTGTTAATCACATGGCGATGTGAACTAGATTATTGACTCTAGTGCAAGTGGGAGACTGTTGGAAATATGCCCTAGAGGCAATAATAAATTGATTATTATTATATTTCCTTGTTCATGATAATCGTTTATTATCCATGCTAGAATTGTATTGATAGGAAACTCAGATACATGTGTGGATACATAGACAACACCATGTCCCTAGTAAGCCTCTAGTTGACTAGCTCGTTGATCAATAGATGGTTACGGTTTCCTGACCATGGACATTGGATGTCGTTGATAACGGGATCACATCATTAGGAGAATGATGTGATGGACAAGACCCAATCCTAAGCCTAGCACAAGATCATGTAGTTCGTATGCTAAAGCTTTTCTAATGTCAAGTATCATTTCCTTAGACCATGAGATTGTGCAACTCCTGGATACCGTAGGAATGCCTTGGGTGTACCAAACGTCACAACGTAACTGGGTGACTATAAAGGTGCACTACAGGTATCTCCGAAAGTGTCTGTTGGGTTGGCACGAATCGAGACTGGGATTTTTCACTCCGTGTAAACGGAGAGGTATCTCTGGGCCCACTCGGTAGGACATCATCATAATGTGCACAGTGTGATCAAGGAGTTGATCACGGAATGATGTGTTACGGAACGAGTAAAGAGACTTGCCGGTAACGAGATTGAACAAGGTATCGGGATACCGACGATCGAATCTCGGGCAAGTATCGTACCGATAGACAAAGGGAATTGTATACGGGATTGATTAAGTCCTTGACATCGTGGTTCATCCGATGAGATCATCGTGGAACATGTGGGAGCCAACATGGGTATCCAGATCCCGCTGTTGGTTATTGACCGGAGAACGTCTCGGTCATGTCTGCATGTCTCCCGAACCCGTAGGGTCTACACACTTAAGGTTCGATGACGCTAGGGTTGTATAGGAAGTTTGTATGTGGTTACCGAATGTTGTTCGGAGTCCCGGATGAGATCCTGGACGTCACGAGGAGTTCCGGAATGGTCCGGAGGTAAAAATTTATATATGGGAAGTCCTGTTTTGGTCACCGAAAGAGTTTTGGGGTTTATCGGTAATGTACCGGGACCACCGGGAGGGTCCCGGGGGTCCACCAAGTGGGGCCACCAACCCCGGAGGCTTGCATGGGCTAAGAGTGGTGAGGAACCAGCCCCTTAGTGGGCTGGTGCGCCTCCCACAAGGGCCCATGGCGCCTAAGAGGTGGGAAGGGGGCAAACCCTAAAGGGGATGGGCCTTAGGGCCCATCTAGTGGCGCCTCCCTCCCCTCTCCCATCTTGGCCGCCACCCCCTTTGCCATCTAGGGCTGCCGCCCCCCCTTAGGGGTGGGAACCCTAGAGGGGGCGCAGCCCCTCCCCTTCCCCTATATATATGAGGCCAGGGCTGCCCATAACATATGCGATTCTATCTCTCGTTGGTGCAACCCTGCATCTCTCTCTCCCTCCTCTTCTGTGGTGCTTGGCGAAGCCCTGCAGGATTGCCACGCTCCTCCATCACCACCACGCCGTTGTGCTGCTGCTGGATGGAGTCTTCCTCAACCTCTCCCTCTCTCCTTGCTGGATCAAGGCATGGGAGACGTCGTCGGGCTTTACGTGTGTTGAACGCGGAGGTGCCGTGCGTTCGGCACTTGGTCATTGGTGATTTGAATCACGACGAGTACGACTCCATCAACCCCGTTCACTTGAACGCTTCCGCTTAGCGATCTACAAGGGTATGTAGACGCACTCTCCTTCCCCTCGTTGCTAGTCTCTCCATAGATTGATCTTGGTGATGCGTAGAAAATTTTGAATTTCTGCTACGTTTCCCAACACTCCGCTCCGCCACCTCCGGACCAGCTTGTGGGATGGAACCTTGCCCCGCATCAAGCTCGGACCGCGTCATCAATACCGAACACATTAACTAGCTAAGTCGCTTTCATGCTCAAAGGTTTAATTTCTAACTTGTGTTCGGTTCGACCAAGCATTATACTTTTTTGGAAAAAAGTTGCTTGTAAAAAATTTCCTTGTCCAAACTTTGTTTGTGTCGCATAAATTCAAATACCCAATTCATTTGGGGGCTTCCTTCATGAAGCTTTTCCACTTGCATATGATTATACTTGTACGGCTTCGTTCCTTGTTCGGGTATTACGCCACAATATGCACCATATTGACTTAAGCGATTTGCAAGCTGGGTTGCCTCGCTCCTGTGTTTACCCCTACGTTCCCGATTGTTCCGCTAGGGAGTAAAGGGAGAACCTCTGCGATTGTCACGATCGGGTCGCCCGAGCCGGATCTCAGACTGGGTGAAGCCAAAAGCTAGCGCTCTTATAGTTTTCAATGATGGTCGGCACACAACGGAACTCATGAGTACAAAAAATCTATTGCACAAGTCTCATAATAACAATGAGCACCGAAGAAAGGTATCGGTGGGGGTACTATTTTCTTCGAAGATGCTTCTTACACTTCACGGTAATATAGCATAAGTTCCCTGAGCGCGCTTTGTCTGTTACATCCTTATGGCCTGATTTCCTGGTTATTAGAAACACCGTCGATATTCTCGACTGATGGAGTACATAACACTTTTCGGTCCTTGACCGAAGAGGGAGAAGCTGACGGTCGGTTAAGACGCGTTTAAAGTTCGGTTGAACATAGATATGATATAAGTACTTCAGTACATGCAATCATTCTTCTACCCAAGTCACTTGGGGGCTCTTAAATTTATTTGAGCCGTTTTATAATAAGTGTTCTTCTTCTTAGTCGTTGCAAAGTTTTATTATTATTATTTATCACTCCTTTTTTCGACACGAGTGTGCGGTCACTAGTCGGGGAGCCTAATTTCTCTCTCAAAGCCGCTAGAGTTTAGTTTGCTAAACTGGCTTGATGAGAAGTACTCCGCCCTCGGGATAGGAGGTTGAAGCCGTAGGCTGACCCGCTCGAAGTCTTGAGATAGGATGTATCATGTTAAAGCACGATAGAAGCACTTCTTTTTTCTAAGACCAACTTTCGGATTGGCACCGAACACTTGATATTGTTCGGACGTCATGTTTTTACTGATGTTTCTTGGTTTTCCAAGCTTTTTGGCACTTTTAAACTATTTGTGCTTTTCCAGCATTAGTCTCGCAGTGCAACGCCGGACACCTTTAGGGATTCGGCAAAAACATTCTCAGATATTGCTATATATGCATCGGTTTCGAATTGTGTCTTCGGTCAATAGTTGGGTTGCCCGGCTCCTGCACTTGCTTCCTACGTTCCGTTTTGTTCGGCTAGGCGTGCAAAGGGAGAACCACTGCGATTGTGCTTCCAGCTCACATGGTTAAGCACTTCAGTGGAGAAAGCCGAAAACTGACTTTCACAAGAAGCGTAAACTGGTCAGCGATCCGATGACTATGTTAAATGATGGGCCGTTCATAACATTGGCCGAAGTGTTTACGGCTTGACCCCGACTGTCGCCGAACACTATCGGGGGCTATTAACTGGCCTCCCAAAATAAATCCTCAATATTTTGCTCTTACGTTAGAGCTGAGGTTTAATGATCATGCTTAGCATGACAACCCAAAGAAAGGAACCGATAACGAGACTATTTTCTTTGGAAGACATTTCTTCTGTTAAACAGTAATATAACTCTCTGCATACCTTTGTTTATAAAACCGTATGGCCAGATTGCCTTGTTTGTTGTAAATCTTTGCCCTCATAAAGGCTTTATAAAGTAGGACAAACACTCCTCGGTTACTGGCCGAGGAGGTGGAAGCCGATGGTCGGTCAACAAAGTTTTGTACAATGCGGATCCGAGCATTAATGACGTAAAGTACTTGGATACATAGAGTCATTACACATAATTTGTGATTTTACTATGGATATTGATCCTTAATTCGGCCACCCGTGCCCGCATTAAGGCTCGGGGGCTACTGGGCTTCGGGCTTTTTATTTACAAATATTAAAGGGGCACATTGATCCCCTGATCTGGTGTTACCACCCGACCAGTGTCTCGGGGGCTACTGCATTGCTTGTCCAATGCAGAAAATTTTATGTTCAATATAGTTTCGGAGGAGATTTTGATACTCAGGTTGGTCGGCCGCACCCAACCTGAGTCTCGAGGACTGAGCACGCCGCTTTTAGTGTCCCGAAGTATTCTGCCGAGCTTGGACTTGATCCTCAGGTCGATTTTGCAAATCAACCTGAGTCTCAGCGGCTACTAGGATCAGCGGTCTTACGTCATCCTTCAGGTGCATCTCGGGTTTTAGACCGATACACACCTTGAGGGCTACTGACTATATATCTCGGCAGAGAATAAATTGCACCAATAAAAAATATTCACAAAAATCGGCCCACATTCGGGGTGGTGCACCACCTCGTAAGCAGCCCGGCACAAAGCTCGGGCGCTAGTGACTGGCTCCATAGAGGGCATTTCCGGCATTAAGCTCGGCTAAACTCCTTCAAACTTCTTTGAACCAAGGTGATTTACGACACCTCGGATATAGTCCAGCGTTGGAGCTCGGATACATAGTCCGGCGTTGGAGCTCGGATACATTCCGGCGTTAGAGCTGGGAAGCGGTCTGGCGTTGGTGCTCGATTGCAAAATATACCTCGAATACAGTCCGACGTTGGAGCTCGGACGCAAGAGGACGCTGCCGCCCGGGAACAACTTCAAACCCGAGGTGTCGCATAAAAATAACAAGGCATTGGTAAAGGCCGGAAACTTAAAGGGGCTCCTCGGATACCCGATGTGTAAACTCGCCGAATGCATTTCGGAGATCCTCAAGATCGAAGATGAGAAGATTTGTTGAACCAGTTTTCAAGACCGACGACCGAAGATGAAGAACAGTTCGGAAGAATCGAGGAGCGTCCCTAACTTGAAGACCGGTTCAGGGGGCTACTAACGGTGTCCTGGACCAGGGGGTACTCACCACGCCGTCTCCCGATCTATTAGATTGGGCCGAGGCCCCCCATGGCCGTATACTCATGGGCCAGTTCGGACAGCTGCCACATACAAGGAAGATTCCACAAAGACTTGGCGATCAAGACAAGGACTTCTCCCCACCGGCGTATTCGGCTAGGACTCTTGTTAACCTAGGCCTCTGGTGCATTATATAAACCATGGCTAGGCTAGTCAATACAACATACACAACATACAATCATACCATAGGCTAGCTTCTAGGGTTTAGCCTCTCCGATCTCGTGGTAGATCTACTCTTGTACTACCATATCATCAATATTAATCAAGCAGGACGTAGGGTTTTACCTCCATCAAGAGGGCCCGAACCTGGGTAAAACTTCGTGTCCCTTGCCTCCTGTTACCATCCAGCCTAGACGCACAGTTCGGGACCCCCTACCCGAGATCCGCCGGTTTTGACACCGACAGAGGGCGAATAAAACGGCAAGGGTGAAGTGGGGGAGAGGAAAATGAGAGGCAAATGGCAAATAATGTAATGCGGGAGATAAGGGTTTGTGATGGGTACTTGGTATGTTGACTTTTGCGTAGACCTCCCCCGCAACGGCGCCAGAAATCCTTCTTGCTACCTCTTGAGCACTGCGTTGGCTTTCCCTTGCAGAGGAAAGGGTGATGCAGCAAAGTAGTGTAAGTATTCCCCTGAGTTTTGAGAACCAAGGTATCAATCCAGTAGGAGGCTACGCGCGAGTCCCTCGCACCTGCACAAAATAAATAAATCCTCGCAACCAACGCGATAAGGGGTTGTCAATCCCTACACAGTCACTACGAGAGTGAGATCTGATAGATATGATAAGATAATATTTTTGGTATTTTTATGATAAAGATGCAAAGTAAAATAAAAGGCAATGAAAATAACTAAGTGTTGGAAGATTAATATGATGGAAGATAGACCCGGGGGCCATAGGTTTCACTAGTGGCTTCTCTCAAGAGCATAAGTATTTTACGGTGGGTGAACAAATTACTGTTGAGCAATTGACAGAATTGAACATAGTTATGAGAATATCTAGGTATGATCATGTATATAGGCATCACGTTCGAGACAAGTAGACCGACTCCTGCCTGCATCTACAACTATTACTCCACACATCGACCCCTATCCAGCATGCATCTAGAGTATTAAGTTCATAAGAACAGAGTAACGCCTTAAGCAAGATGACATGATGTAGAGGGATAAATTCATGCAATATGATAAAACCCCATCTTGTTATCCTCGATGGCAACGATACAATACGTGCCTTGCTGCCCCTATTGTCACTGGGAAAGGACACCGCAAGATTGAACCCAGTGGCGAAGGCAGGCAATATTTTTAGATGTGGCGGAGTATATGAAGGAGAAATTACAATAAAAAGATGGCTTGAACATAGAGCTCCGACTTAAACCATATAAGCCAATAGAACCAAGATTCAATATAACAAATGTACGTGTTTAATGTTACATTATGAACTGGAATGAACAATGCAAACAACCTTTTTTTTATCAACAACACAAGATGATTCCACATTATAATTGAACGAATCAATGTCTCAAAACCATTCCCTGTCCTAATTAAGAAAAAAAATCAGTGTCCAGAAGATGTTGAAAATCAGCATTAAACCATATGATGCAGGGGACCTCTTTCACGCATATACTCCCTTCGTTTCGAATTACTTGTCTTGGATTTGTCTAGATACAGATGTATCTAGCACTAAAATGAGTCTAGATACATCCGTATCTAAACAAATCCAAGACAAGTAGTAATTCAGAACAGAGGGAGTAACTCACACGGGGCGAACTAAGGTTCCGCGGAGTAGAATCGGAAGATGGGGCACGCGACATCGAGATTTGGGATTGGAAATCGTTTATTTTCAGTCTGATGATAACAGCGACACATAAGTCGCCTCGTCCTAGCGACGCGTGTCCCCACGTGGACCGGCAACGCGCACGGCTTATCCCCTCCGCGTGTCCCCTGTTTTCCTCGTCTTCCACCACTCACCGCTGAAATCTAATCCGCTTGTTCAAATCCCCATCTCCTTCCGACGCAGCAACAGCAAGACACCATCGGCCACCGGCCTGTCGTCACCGGCGGCAGCCACCGTTGCAAGAGCCAACCAATCGCCACTAGCTGCTGCAATCGCTCCACTTGCTTCCTCTCTTTTCTTTCTAGACGCAAGCACATCAGCGTTGCGAGCCTGCGACCCACGATTTCGCCGTCGATGAGGTACGCTACAACGTGAATCTCGCCATGGCGGCGGATCTACAGTGCAGCAAGCTGCACACAACTCGTGGAGCCGGAGCCCATCGGCGCTGCATTGGAGCTCCGCCGGAGTTGCGATGGAGCTTCGCCGGAGGCCTCGGTGTTGCGTTGGAGCTCCGTCAGGGCTGCAATGGAACTTCGCCGGAGCCGTCGGCGCTGCCTTGGAGCTCCGCCGGAGTTGCAATGGAGCTTCGCCGGAGCCGTCGGTGCTGCGTTGGAGCTCCGCCGGAGTTGCAATGGAGCTTCGCCGGAGCCGTCGGCGTTGCGTTGGAGCTCCATCCGGACTGCAATGGAAGTTGGCCAGAGTTGCAATGGAGCTTCGCCAGAGCATCGGTGCTTCGGTGGAGCTGCAATGGAGCTCGCCAGACGCCCTCGGCGCTTCGTTGGAACTCCGCCGGGGCTGCGATGGCACCGTGTTGACCGTGTCGAAGCTGTCGCGCTCGCTGCTGCTGTGGCGCTGCTGTGATCCAACGGTTATCAGCACGCTAATCCAACGGCTGAATAGGCGGATGATTTCTCTGGCTGATTCGTAGCAGCCCGGATTAGGTCCGTACCTCGCTCCAGCTGAGAGCCCGAGACCATTGTGCTGGACGTCGAGCGCCAGTCGCCACCTCGCCGTGCCTCACTTGTCGACAGCCATCGCTGCAGCCTGTGCCACAAACGACCACGAAAATTAAACAACCAGTGGTGGTCATGAGGGTTCGGCCGTAATCGATTAATCGCAAGCAGTCGTGACCCACTGGCATATGACCAGCAATCAAGCCCAGCAGGAGGCACGGCCCAGGTCAAAGCTTCACGTATGCATGTATATTTACTGCACAAGTACCTAGAATTTACCCCTAAAAAAACCTAGTATTTGCAGCGTATTTTAGGTATGGCAGGCGCCAAACCTAGCCAGATTGCTGGCTTCGCCACTGATTGAACCCAAAGCTAAGCACTTCTCCCATTGCAAGAAAGATCAATCTAGTAGGCCAAACCAAACTGATAAATCGAAGAGACTTGCAAAGATAACCAATCATACATAAAAGAATTCAGAAGATTCGAATATTGTTCATAGATAAACTTGATCATAAACCCACAATTCATCGGTCTCAACAAACACACCGCAAAAGAAGATTACATCGAATAGATCTCCACGAGACAGGGGGAGGACATTGTATTGAGATCCAAAAAGAGAGAAGAAGCCATCTAGCTAATAACTATGGACCCGAAGGTCTGAGGTAAACTACTCACACATCATCGGAGAGGCTATGGTGTTGATGTAGAAGCCCTCCGTGATCGATGCCCCCTCCGGCGGAGCTCCGGAACAGGCCCCAAGATGGGATGTCGTGGATACAGAAAGTTACGGCGGTGGAATTAGGGTTTTTGCTCCGTATCTGATCGTTTGGGGGTACGTAGGTATATATAGGAGGAAGGAGTACGTCGGTGGAGCAACAGGGGGCCCACGAGGGTGGAGGGCGCGCCTGGGGTGGGGGGGGGGGGGTAGGCGCCCCGCCCACCTCGTGGCTTCCCTGTTGGTTGCTTGACGTAGGGTCCAAGTCTCCTGGATCTTGTTCGTTCCAAAAATCACGTTCCCGAAGGTTTCATTCCGTTTGGACTCCGTTTGATATTCTTTTTTTGCGAAACTCTGAAATACGCAAAAAACATCAATTCTGGGCTGGGCCTCCGGTCAATAGGTTAGTCCCAAAAATAATATAAAAGTGAATAATAAAGCCCAATAATGTCCAAAACAGAAGATAATATAGCATGGAGCAATCAAAAATTATAGATACGTTGAAGACGTATCGGTGGTGTGAGTCGGGTTCGGGATAAATCCTTTGGTTGGCTTGACCGACCACGTTGGTGACACCGCCTGTGGGCGCTGCTCCCCTCCTTGGAGGCTCCGATGAGATTCCTTCTCCCAACATCCTCTTCTCCGACCAATTGTTACCTCCCTGGGGACGCTGTTTGGCTATGAGAGGCTGGTGTGTGGTGCCATGGGGTTAGTTTTGTGGTTGTTGCAGATTTCGAGCGGTAGTTTGTGTGTATCGCTGAGAATGCTATATCTAGTGAGGTAATCGCTGACCTATTCGCCGGTGGTTCATCACCCTCGAACCTGGGTGCGAGGGCAATGGGTTCCCCTTCCCGGTGTTTGTCCCGTCACGACATGGAGTTACCTGGTCCTTCTTCCTTGTTGGCGTTCTTAATCTGTGTGCTTGATGTCCGCCTCGAGCTCGCCGCTTCTTCGATATCTGTGAACCGCTACCTGCAGGTTACCCCTTCCTGTTTTGGGCATCGAGTGGGCGCTTCTTCATGGCAGACAAGGTTTACCCGCTACGGGTTGCGTGTATCTGCTCTGCTCCTGTGAACTCAAGACCACACATTTCCCGTTCTATGGTGAACACATCCCTCGCTCGATGGTGTGGCGTCCTTCGAGCCAGGACGAGGGGGAAGGTCCCCCCTTCGGCAAGGGTTTAGAGGGTGTGGTGTCTCTCGGTTCTCAGGCCGGCGTTCGGTGAGTCCGCTGCCAAGTTGGTTGGCTTTTCCCTTGGCGTTCTTCTTTTCCGTCCATGTGGGACTTGGAAGGGCTTCTCACTATGCAAGCGGTGCTTCACTTTCTTCATGTTTAGTTGCTTGTAGCGTGGGTTGTGCTGTAAGCTGTGTACCCGGCTCCCACATATCTTCCGGTCGCTGTTGTTTTCTTTTCTTTGTGTGTGTGGTGTTGGGAGATGTAATGGAGGCTATAATTCCTGGCTGGTTGATGGCTTTGTAAATTCAAAGTTAGTCAGCCTTCGCTCCAAAAAAAGGAAAAGTTTCAGATTAACCATAGCCTTGTACTCCTACAAAGTATTCGACGCAACTCCGATGAATACTAGTATACTGTGATGCCCTAGCGAGCAAGTTGTACGATCTGAATGCTTACAATTGTACTCCTTCCGTTTCTTTATACTCCGCGTATAAGATTTGGTCAAAGTCAAATTACACAAAGTTTGACCAAATTTATATGAAAATATATGAACATCTACAATATTAAAACTATATAATATAAAAATACATTTCATGACGCATCTGTAATATTGATTTCATATTATAAATGTTGATATTTTTTAAGATAAAGTTAGTCAAACATTACAAAGCTTGACTTTGACCAAATTTTAAATGCAAACTAAAAAGAAATGGAGGAAGTACTTGTTTATTTTTAATTTGTTTCAAATTATATATGACAGAAGTAGCTTATGAATCGACCGAGGGTCAATTTTTCTTGTGCAGGTTGCTGTCCACGGCATGCAGCACCATGGTCTCAACCGTGAACCCCGGTCCAAATCCCATCATCACACCCCACTCACCCGTTTCTCCCCCCTCCTCCATCTGCCGCCGTTGCTCGTCGAGCACGAAGATCAGCGTCGCGCCGAGCATGTTCCCGTACTCTCTCAGCACGGTCCTGCACTCCTGCTCGCCGCCAGCTTCCCGCGATCCAGCCGGAGGGCCCCGTCGATGTGGTCCATTATTCCACGGAGGCCAGGGTGCACCACAAAGAACAGATCGTTCCATTCGGCACCGCCGCTCATTATTCCAAGCGGCTGGAACGCATCCGTGAGACACTGCTCGATGTGCTGCGCGGCTAGAGGAGTGAGCTCCCTGGTGAAGATGTCGCCGTCGAGGCCGGCTTCCGTGAGCTGCATGGTGAGCACGCCATCGGTTGCTGGTATCGTGGTCTGCGAGGCCGACACCATCTCGAAGAGAGGGCGCTCGACGGAGAGCACGGCGTCAGCGCCGACGATGACCGCGCCTGCGCCGTCGCCAAAGACCGCCTGGCTGATGAGCCTGTGTGGGTACGCCTCCTCGGGCCCGCGGAAAGCGACGACGGTGAGCTCGACGCAGGCCACCAGGACACGTGCACCGCGGTTGTTCTCGGCCAGGTCCTTGGCCAGGCGCAGCGAGGCGGCACCGGCGGAGCAGCCGTTGAGGTTGAGCATCGTCCGGCAGACGGACGCGCGGAGGCCGAGGAGAGAGGCCAGGCGGAGGTCGGCGCCCGGGGCGTGCGCGCCGGAGTTGGTGCTGACGACGAGGTGGGTGATGTCGGCGGCCGGACGGCCCCACTCGGCTATGGCCTTGACCGCGGCTGTCGCCGCCAGCTCTGGAGCAGCGGCAGCGGCGATGACCAGCCGGGCGTCCAGGGACGGCTTGTGGCGGCAGAGGAATTCGGGGTGGGCGTCCAGCAGCTCCTCCGTGTGGTGGAAGTAGCGCTTCTCCGTTGAGGTCATCTGGCCTGAGCATCATAATTAAGACACAAGTTTGGACCAGATCATCGTTAACTCGGTAGCTAATATGCACTATATTTGCATCTATATACGTTTTCTCTTCTGCTTACAGAAGGTCTTGAGTTTTTGTTTGAGGTCGGTGAGGTGTTGGCTCTTGGTTACGCGGAAGTAGTAGTCCGGGTACTCCTCCTGGGACACGCAGTTGGGCGGGTTCGCCGTGCCGACGGCGAGGATGGCCGCAGGCCCCTCCGCACGCTGCGAGCGCCGGATCTCGTGCATCGACGTAAGGGTGTTGCTGCCCATGGCCTCGGACCCTAGAAATAGAAATGACTGAGGGCATATGAACTATATGTGCAATACATACGACAACATCAATTACATGTTCTTTCGTAAAATCAATTAGAACTAATAACTAGACTCATTTGAGAAGAAAAAAAAGGGAGAGAAAGACCGAAGCTTCTATGCTCTACGAGATGGGAATCAACAGCAGAGGAAATACCTAATTAGGCAGCGAGCACTTATTGAGATGGACGAGAGGGAGAAAACTGCTTCAAGATTGTTTGCTCTACGAGATAGGAAAGATTGAACAATAAGGTGGCAAGTATTTATAAGGACAGTTCAGAGAAGAGCAGATATGCCCATAGGAGTCAGTTGTAATTAAAAAAACGACAAGTGCATATTTTCCAAGTTGGTTATTTCAGGTTTATTTCTGAAAACTGCCGCAAGGAGTTGCTTTGCCCATCATTTTCTCAAAACCGCTGCAAGGACGTGATTTCTCAAATCCCAATACAAAATGCTCATCAGATAGTCATCAAATACACACAACATCATATTCATCATCACACTCATTGTTTGGCAAAGGCTGTGAGAAACATCATTTTACTTTTGTTTCAAGAAATGGAAAATACATAACTGATTTACCTAAACATTTCTATCACAAAAGAAATGAAAATTACATGTATGGATTGGTTAGGGCATACATGCATAGATCGGCCAGAGGATAGTGGAAGATTAGCTAGTGGACTAGCACATGATAGTCTTGGTAATGTAACCTTACCACATCACAAACAAATGGCATAGAGGGGAGGACCGGGAATATACCTCCACCGTTGGGCACATCATCCATTAGGTTGCGACACGACAGGTTAGCCACGCTTCTGGGATCCATAGCCACCTACTCTTCGCAGGTCGTGGTAGGCATTCACTAGTAGAAAAAGGGTCCAACGGCTAGCCGGGCCGCTTTCATTAGTACCGGTTCATGGCGAACCTTTAGCACCGGTTCGTTCCACGAACCGGTACTAGTGAGGGTGGTGGCAGGATGTTGTCAGACTGGGGCCCCTCCAGCCCCTTTAGTACCGGTTCTTGGCACGAACCGGTACTAAAGGTCGTCCTACATAAACCCTTCGTCCACCCGAGCTCGCTCTGTTCTTCCCCTTTCCCCTCTCCTCTCTGTTCTTCCCCTCTTCCTCTCGAGCTCATCACATATTTTGCCCAAAATTTGTCAAGATTTGAAGGCCCCCATCCATTCAAATGATCACAAAGGTTAGCAACTTTGTCCTTTCATCTCTCATTGCTAGATATGCTCTTGCAATACTTTATATAGTGATTAATTTGTGAGTTTAGTAATTTGGGAGGATATATATATATATGTGTGTGCTAGTATTTGATTTATATGCAATTTTTTCTAGGAGGTATGTGAACCGGAAATTCTAACCGACCCTATTGTCGAGAGGTTAAATTTAGTTGAAAGAGAAAACGAGTACTTGAAAGAAAAATTGAAAAGAATTGAGGGGGAGAAGATGGAATTGGAGTTGCATGTTGCCGATGTCGTCGATGATCACAAGATCAAGATGGAGAAAATGCGCTTGAAGATTAGAAAGATTAAAAAATATGCCATCGATAGTGAGGCTTGGTATCATTATGCTGTTGGATCCATTGTTACCTTAGTTGCGATCTTGATCGTATTTGTTGTTGCATTTAAATGCTTTAGCTAGAGAGTTATTTGTTTGTTGCATTTAAGTGTTGTATGAACTTGTATTAATTTGGTCTATTCGGTGTTGTGTAATGAAGATGAGCCGGCAATGGATGTACGATGACCGATGCTCTCCCCAGTTCGTTGAGGGCGTGCATACTTTTCTGCTTAGGCAAACAAGCGGGCGGATGGTTTTATGCCTTGTCCATGTGCTCGCTGTAAGAATGGTCATAATTACTCTACGTCAAGAACCATTCACGTCCACCTGTTTAAGTCCGGTTTCATGCCCCATTATAATGTTTGGACCAAGCACGGAGAAAGATGGGTTATGATGGAAGACAATGAAGAAGAAGAGGACGACGACAGCTATCCTGGCCATGGGTTCCCTGAATACGATGATACAACAATGGGGGAAGAAGCTGAGCCGGTAATGCGGGAAGAAGCTGAGCCGGCAATGCGGGAAGAAGCTGAAGAAGAGGCATCAGATGAGCCCGTTGATGATCTAGGTCGGGCCATTGCCGATGCAAAGAGAAACTGCGCAAGTGATTTGGAGAAGAAGAAGTTGCAGCGCATGTTAGAGGATCACAAAAAATTGTTGTACCCGAATTGCGTAGGTGACAAGAAAAAGCTGGGCACCACACTGAAATTGCTGCAATGGAAGGCAGAGAATGGTGTATCTGACAAGGGATTTGGAAAGTTGCTGGTAATGATAAAGGATATGCTTCCAAAGGACAACGAATTGCCCGAGAGTACGTACGAAGGAAAGAAGGCTGTCTGCCCTCTAGGGTTAGAGGTGCAGAAGATACATGCATGCCCTAATGATTGCATCCTCTACCCCGGTGAGTACGAGGATTTGAACGCTTGCCCGGTATGTGATGCATTGCGCTATAAGATCAGCCGCGATGACCCTGGTGATGTTGAGGGCCGGCGCCCCAGGAAGAAGATTCCTGCCAAGGTGATGTGGTATGCTCCTATAATACCACGGTTGAAACGTTTGTTCCAAAACAAAGAGCATGCCAAGGCGATGCGATGGCACAGAGAAGACCGTAAGAAAGACGGAAAGTTGAGAGTACCCGCTGACGGGTCGCAGTGGAGAAAAATCGAAAGAAAGTACGGGAAGGAGTTTGCAGATGACGCAAGGAGCGTATGGTTTGGTCTAAGCGCAGATGGCATTAATCCTTTTGGGGAGCAGAGCAGCAACCATAGCACCTGGCCTGTGACTCTATGTTTGTATAACCTTCCTCCTTGGTTGTGCATGAAGCGGAAGTTCATTATGATGCCAGTGCTCATCCAAGGCCCTAAGCAACCCGGCAATGACATTGATGTGTACCTAAGGCCATTAGTTGAAGAACTCTTACAACTGTGGAATGGAACATGTGTACGTGCGTGGGATGAGCACATGGGGGAAGAATTTGACCTAAAGGCGTTGCTGTTCGTGACCATCAATGATTGACCTGCTCTCAGTAACCTTTCAGGACAGACAAACAAGGGATACCGCGCATGCACGCACTGTTTGGATGATACCGACAGTATATATTTGGCTAATAAGAATGTGTACCTGGGACATCGTCGATTTCTTCCGAGCAGGCATCCCGTAAGAAAGAAAGGAAAGCATTTCAAAGGTGAGGCGGATCACCGGACGAAGCCTCGCCACCGTACTGGTGCTGATGTACATGATATGGTCAAGGATTTGAAGGTGGTCTTTAGAAAGGGTCCTGGTGGACAACCTGTTCCGAATGACGCTGACGGACGCGCACCCATGTGGAAGAAGAAATCTATATTTTGGGACCTCCCCTATTGGAAAGACCTCGAGGTCCGCTCCGCAATCGACGTGATGCACGTGACGAAGAATCTTTGTGTGACCCTGCTTGGCTTCTTTGGCGTGTATGGGAAGACAAAAGATACACCTGAGGCACGGGAGGACCAGCAACGTATGCACGGAAAAGACGGCATACATCAGGGTCATGCAAGCTACGCTCTTACCAAAGAAGAGAAGGAAATCTTCTTTGAATGCCTGCTCAGTATTAAGGTACCGTCTGGCTTCTCGTCGAATATAAAGGGAATAATAAACATGGCAGAGAAAAAGTTCCAGAACCTAAAGTCTCATGACTGCCACGTGATTATGACGCAACTGCTTCCGGTTGCATTGAGGGGGCTTCTACCGGAAAACGTTCGATTAGCCATTGTGAAGCTATGTGCATTTCTCAATGCAATCTCTCAGAAGGTAATCGATCCAGAAATCATACCAAGGTTACAGAATGATTTGGTGCAATGTCTTGTCAGTTTCGAGTTGGTGTTTCCACCATCCTTCTTCAACATCATGACGCACGTCCTAGTTCACCTATGCGAAGAGATTAACGTTTTGGGTCCTGTATTTCTACACAATATGTTCCCCTTTGTGAGGTTCATGGGAGTCTTAAAGAAATATGTTCATAACCGTGCTAGGCCAGAAGGAAGCATCTCCAAGGGCCGTCAAAATGAGGAGGTCATTGAGTTTTGTATTGACTTTATTCCTGACCTTAAGCCGATTGGTGTTCCTGAATCGTGGCATAAGGGCAGACTGGATGGAAAAGGCACGCTAGGAGGGGAACAAATAATATGTATGGACGGACATTCTCTCACTGAAGCACACTACACAGTTTTACAGAATTCCGCCTTGGTGGCTCCGTATATGGATGAACACAAGAATTTGCTACGCTCCAAACACCCGGAGCGGTCTGATGACTGGATTACACGTGAACAAACCAGGAGTTCCGCCAGCTGGTTGCAAGCACGTACCATGCATGACACCTCTATTGAAGATGACCTGTACTTGCTGTCCCAGTTACCATCTTCGAATATAATGACTTTCAAAGGGTACGAGATAAATGGTAATACATTTTACACGATCGCCCAAGATAAGAAGAGCACCAACCAAAACAGTGGTGTCCGCTTTGATGCAGAAACCAAGACGGGAAAGGAAACATATTATGGTTATATACAGGACATATGGGAACTTGACTATCGACGTGGTTTGAAGGTCCCTTTGTTTCGATGCAAATGGGTCAATATGACACGAGGCGGGGTAACGGAAGACCCGCAGTACGGAATGACAACAGTGGATCTCAACAATCTTGCGTATGCAGACGAACCATTCATCCTAGCCAATGATGTGGCATAGGTTTTCTATGTGAAGGACATGTCTACCAAGCCAAGAAAAAGAAAAGATAAGGAAGCGAATGCATCGTACGATGAGCCAAAGTGCACATAGTTCTTTTTGGGAAGAGAAACATCGTGGGAGTGGATGACAAGATAGACAAGTCAGAAGATTATGAAAAGTTTGATGAAATTGCTCCATTCACAGTGAATATTGACCCGAGCATCCCGTTAAATGATAAAGATTTTCCATGGCTACGACGCAAAGGGACACACGCGAAGAAAAAGTTTCACACCCAAAGATCTGGGATGTGATCGGCTTAACTATCATCACTTTCTTCTGTGTTTCACACCCAGGAGGGAATCTCTGTAATAGTTAGGGTAGCTAGTTATGTGTTTTGGCATTTGAAACACGAAGAAATTTTATGTGCAAGCAAATTCTTTCATGCATTTACTGATTTTTTCAGCTAAATGACCCTGAAATTGAAAAGCATTTCAAATGAACTCAGAAAAGAATGAAAGTTGGCATGGTATCATAATTTCACCCACATAGCATGTGCAAAAAAGTAGAGAGGGTTACCGCAAAAACTGGATGCACTTCGTGTAGAAAATGGACAATCTGTTTCGAAGTATCAGGGTTTCGGACGAAAACTCATCCGTTACAAAGGCATTTCATTTTTTAAATAACCTAAGCATTACCAAATTGAATATAATGATAAAACACACTAATATTAAACATAAGAAAAAAGAATCACTGAAAAATCTATTTTCAAAGTTAAGTTATTCACAAAAATAAATAAAGCAAAAAAAATAAGAAAAAAAGCCCACCTACTGGGCCACAGCGGCCTGCATACGACTAGAAACCCAAATTCAAGTTGGGCCAGGATGCAGGCCCGCTAGCCCAGTAGGCCCAACAGGGCATCGCAGAAGAGGTAGGCCCAGAAGGCCTGCTTAAGAGAGGAGCTCGAGACAGCAGCGACGGCGGGGCTTATAAGCAGGTGCGAGTGCCCCTCGGCTAGCGAGGTGGGACTAAACTTTTGTGCCCCTCGCCTGGCAGCGTACCCCCCTTTAGTACCGGTTTGTGGCACCAACCGGTACTAAAGGGGGGGCCTTTAGTACCGGTTGGTTCCACGAACCGGTACTAAAGGGGGGTGCTTCCCGCCGCTTGGCCTGGCCAAAACAGGCCTTTAGTACCGGTTGGTAGCTCCAACCGGTACTAAAGGTGCCTTCTATATATACAACACTTACGAAAATTTCATTCTCCCTCTGTTTCTTCCTCTGTTTCCCCATTGAAGCACCGCCCGCGCGCCCCGATCGATCGACGCCGTCGCCGTCGCCGCCCCGTCCCCGTCGTCGCCCCCGTCCCCGTCGCCGCCCCCGTCCCTGTCGCCGCCCTCGTCTCCGTCGCCGCCCCGGGCCCGTCCCCGTCGCGCCGTCCCCGCGTCGCCGCCCCCACATCACGCCCCGGCCCGTCGCCGCCCCCGGCCGTCGCCGTCACCCCGCTGTGAGCTCTCCCCCTCTAACCCCTCTCCCTCGCCCCCGGCGGCCACCATGGGCGCCGCCCCTTCCCGAGCCCATACACACACACACAAGCATGATGAACACACACACACACACGTACATATGTATGAATTAATGCATGTATATATTAGTATATACGTATTTTGTATGTTTAATTAGTTTAGATTTTTTAGATTATTATTTTTTCACTAGTATATATGTATGAATGCGTGTTAGATGGATATAATTAGTGTTTAATTAGTATGGAATTTTTTTTATATAATGTTGTTTTTCAGTTTTTTAATGGATGTATAAAAGTTGTGTTTTCTGTTTTTAGTGTTAGATGCTTAATTAGTATGAAATAGCATATAGAATTTTGACATATGCAATGATAGCATAATTAGTGTTATATAGAAATGTTAGAAATTTTAGTTATCAAAATCCAATCATTAAAAAAATGTTACTTTTTGCGGGCATATAGCTAGTATTTGTTGTCGACGATGCCCGGCCCGCATCCTCGCCGTCGACACGTCCGCGATGACGTCCAGCTGACCCATGTCCGGGACTGGGCTCCGCCGGGCTGGCACTGGGAGGTGCTGCCTGGAGGGGCGCGCCGCTTGATGAGGAACCCGGCCCCGGGTCCCGTCGTCGACCCTGATCTCGTTTGGTGGCGTTCGCGTGGGCCTGTTTCGGTGCGGAGGGAGCCGGCCCCGCCGGAGGTGGTACGTCGTCGTGTCAGGGAGGAGGACGAGCACGTCCATCGCTACATGGTTGCGTTAGAGGGCGGCAGGTTCTCCAATACCTGGTAGTTTCTTCAGGGATCTCACTTCAGCTAGGATCCTGTGAGGGTTCCTTCTCTTTGGGTGTCCACTGCCTAGCCAGTGATGTACTATTCAATATTATATATTATTCGAGACGATGTATTCGAGATTAAATCTATTATTCGAGACGATGTATTCGAGATAATATCTATTATTCGAGACGATGTATTCGAGATTATATCTATTATTCGAGATTATACTAAATTGTTTTATATTTCTTTTGGCATAGTTAAATAAAAGCTATGGCGGACAATACCGACAGAGAGAGAGAACAGACCATGTTCAATATCATACGCGGGACAAATGATGATCAGAATGAAGAAGATTTTGACGGCTCCGAATTTCTAAACAACATCGGAGAGGGTGATATGATATTCGATCGCGACGACCAAGAAGATGAAGTCATGAACTACGACGAAGAACATGTTGATCCTGAAACAACAAACACCGGCGAGGTATATATATATATATATATATATATATATATATATATATATATATATATATATATATATATATATAAGCAGGAATCTGGTGATCATCGCATGTTTTAAATGAGTTGAAGATATATTAACGAATCGATCTTTCTTCTTTCAGCCATCCGGATCGAGCAAATCTTCAGGCAAAAGGACGAAACGAGGCCCGAACAAAAAGTTGAAGGAGGGCGTAAAGTACAATATCGAGGCATTCAAACCTAATGGCGAACCATTAGCGCCTAAGAAGATTGCGGACAAGTTCGTTCGTCAGTGCGGAGTTCTTGTGAAGGACCAACTCCCGATCTCCCTTCAAGAATGGAGAAAGCCAGCAAAGCCACGTCCAAATGTTACTTTTGCCGACGAGAATAAAAAAAACTGCTTTGGGATACTCTCATGGAACATTTCACCCTACCAGATCATTTCACAGAAGCAGATGTGCAGAAAGTCAAGAACGCTGCTTTTAGGAAGATGGCGGTTGCATTCAAGAACCACAAGAGAACGACGTGGGAGAAGTACGTCAAGGGAGGAAGGAAGACTCCAGTATTCGAGGGGATACTAGAGAATCAAAGTGCTCATTGGGACGATTTCATGAAATTCAAGGATTCAGAATTAGCTAAGGAACGGTCGAGAATAAACAAGAAGAATGCCGAAAAAAGGATAAGTTCCATAAGCTGGGGCCAGGTGGCTACGCGGTGGCAATGCCTAAGTGGGATAAGTCTGAGAAAGAGATGGAGGATGCAAGTGTCACTCCGGTTACTAAGAGCTGGCCCCCAGGTGCAGGACTTGGTTCTATGCGCATGGGGGGGGGGAGTTGGACCCGAAGACAGGCAATGTTTCGACGAAGGCATGTCTGAACGGAGCCGACGATGCGCTACTTGTTGCAATAGAAGAGTCTCGATCGGGGGTGTTCCAGCCCAACAGAGAGAACGACGAGCTTACGCGTGCCCTGGGAAATCCTGAACACCCGGGAAGAACACGAGGCAAGGGCGCTATTCCGTGGTATGAGGGGTTTTCGGACTGGAACGCCGACTACAAAACCCGTGCGAGAAAGAAGATTGCGGAGGAGAAGAAGAGGAAGATGGAGGATGAGCAGAGGAAGCGGGACTATGAACGCCTTCAAGGCCTAGAAGCAAGTCAAGCGGAATTGGAAGTTAAATTCCAGCGGCAGCAGGATCAGATCGACTCACTTAGCCAGCAAAGGAGGTCTCCGCATCTGCAGCAGCTAGCGGATGATCTAGCATTGGATAGCACCGCCCCATCCATGCCGAGAAGCAGCGTGGGTTCCGCCCCGGGCGACGCAGTGCTGGATAGATACCCCGTGGATGACATCACGGAGAACACTAACTGCGAGCTACACTTCAAAATGAAGAACATATCCATGAAGGTGGCGGACGCCGTTGCTTTTTCAAATTCCCCCGAGGCAACCTTCCATTGCAACCCGATTCCAGCGGGCTATGCTCGTGTCTTGGTTGATGAGGTGGTGGACCCATATTCGGAGCTACAGCTTGACATTCCTGGAGGTGACGACGAGCACACATTGGGAGAGGCCATACATCATGTCATCCTATGGAGAAAGTATTACATCATCTTTCAAAGGCCACCGACACCGCGTCACCCGACTCCTCGTCGAAGTCCGCCACCGAGTTAGCAGACTCCCGCTCCAAGTCCACCAACGCGTGAGGCCACTCCTCCTCCTCCAAGTCCGGCAAAGTGTCAGGCCACTCCTCCTCCAAGTCCGACACAGCGTCAGACGTCCACTCCTCCTCCAAGTCCGGCACAACCTCAGGCCACTCCTCCTCCAAGTCCGGCACAGCTTCAGGCCACTCCTCCTCGTCCAACTCAGCCCCGTCAGCCGTCTCCGCCGCATCAGCAATCGCAGAAGAGACACCCCGCAGCTATGGTGCGTAGCGGTACGAGTCGAGGTCATAGTACAGGAAGTACAGGCGGATGCAAGCGATATAAATATGGTCCAAACCTCACTACTCCTCTTCCTGTGAGGGCTTACGACAGGACCGAGGAGCAAACCAATGCCATAGTGCGGGCAGAAGTCGACGCCCATTTTGGACCGAAACTGCCACCGCCGCCAAGGGAGAAAGTGCCTGTGGAAGTAGTTGACCACTTCATTCGTATGGCTCAACCACCAGCTCCTAAGCCTGTTAACACAGACTATGAGCGCCACATCAGGAAGTTACATCGACAACGTCTACAGAAGGAGGCGAGCTCGAGCTCGAGCAAACAACAAGCAGCTGTCAAAAAATGCGGGAAAACCATTGCCCAGCTGGGAGAACAGGCGGCGCAATCGATCCCCCCGCTTGTTGTGCCGCCAACAACACGTGACAGTACGCGCGCCAAATATTATTGTGGCCAAACAGTTTACGTTCCCGAGGTGGGCGATGTGGTAATAACCCAGCAGGCTGAAGAACTCAAGATCACTGTTGGACAACTCCTCGAGATCGAGGACATGCCTGTGATTACAGAGGAGGAAATAAAACGGAAATATGTCCGGGGCCAACCTTTGGTCGAGCCAGAAGATGTCAAGAAGCTCCCAACGAGAATGTATGAATTGCATCAATGGTACATGGACATTACCAAGAGATCTGATCGAGAGTCCCTCATGGTGTATGTCAAGAAGGATCATTACTACCATGAGAAAGTTGTGGCCGTTGAGTATTCTGAACTGTTTCAGTTATACAATCAAGATGCACTCGACAAATCTATCGTCAGTTGCTATTGTCTGTAAGTGATTTCTTTCTGTAATTTAAGTCTCAAGCTAGCTGTAGTGATCCTTTTGATCAATCATTACGTGTAATTATCCTCACTATATTCTTTTCTGTGGTATTATGCAGGATGAAGATGTATGAAATGAGAAAAGGTGGACGCTATGGCATTGGGTTCATTGACCCAAACACCGCTAATGAATACACATGGAAAATAAACAAGCATTATGAAAAAGAGGTAGAGGACAGCATGCTAGAGTTCTTGAAGCGCCTCAAATACAATGAAGATATACTACTTCCTTACAACTTCCAGTGAGTCACACTTTCTTGTAATACAAATTCTCTGTTTTTGCCTACTAGCTAGCTACATGTTTTTGCTTACATATGCCCGCTTAATTAAGACATGCAAACGTGTGTGCATGCAGATTTCACTGGATCTTGTGTATCATTAAAGTTGACGCCGGAACAGTTGAAATACTGGACTCGCTACTCAAAGCAAATAGTGACTATAACATCTTGTTTGGGATAGTCAACAGGTAATTTCAATCATTATTAACTATATATCTCGGCCTATTTAGTTCGTCATTTCATGATATGAACTATTTAATAACCCCTTTATTCATTTTCTTTGTCGGCGGGCAGGGCTTGGGCAAGGTTCATCGGCGTCACGGAAGGCGAATGGAAACCACAGCTGAAATGGTTTCGACCCAAGGTAAGTAATTAAGTAGTACTAGCTAGCTAGCTAGCTGCCATCTCTTTAACTATCATGCTTGATTAATTATTATCTGATCAAATTAAATTCCATTCTTGTAATAAAGGCCCTGAAGCAGGCGCAGGGGACTGATCTGTGTGCATTCTGCGTTTGCGAGAACATTCGCATGATGGCGTCCGAAAGGAGCAGATCTCAAAGACAGGAATGGGTACGCTTGTCAGAACACTATTCACAATTTTTACACCATTATCGATATCTAGTCACATAACTAATACACATGCATATTGATCTCCTTCTTAACAGTTCAAAGAGGTGTGGGACAAGCTCCTAGAAACGGAGCGCGTAGAAGCACTTCAAGAGGAAATAGCGGGATTTTTGCTCGACCAGGTCATAAATCCGAAGGGAGAATACTATTACCCGCTACCGCCCCATCGACCAGGTCATGAACCACTTCCAATTGTCATCGTGCTCCGAAGGCACCAATTAGGCTAATGCCACTGGCTCCGAAGGCAACATGCATATGTAGGAGAAATTGTATATAGCTATACATGTATGTATGTGTAAATTAATATGGTGGTTTGTGAGACATTGATGATATATATATGATTGGTTCTACTAGAAATTCTATATATATATATGCATAACGTGTACAATGTGTAGTACCGTAAAATACCAGCAAACGAAAAAGAATTAAAATGGAAAACACAAAATTAAATGAAAAAGAAATCATAAAACCAAAAACCCCCCAAACATTTTAGTATCGGTTGGTGTTACTAACCGGTACTAAAGGGCTCCCGGCCCCCGGAGTTGGCTCATGCCACGTGGTTTCCCTTTAGCACCGGTTCGTGCTGAACCGGTACTAAAGGGGCCTTTAGTGCCAAAACTTTAGTGCCGGTTCCTAAACCGGCACTAAAGGGCCTTATGAACCGGTGCTATTGCCCGGTTCTGCACTAGTGATTGAAGCTGGTTGTGGACGCTTCAAGGTGTGGTGGATGGGTCGAGGCACTGTTCAAAGAAAGACAGTGGTGGTGGAGTGACATAGAGGCTGATCGGCAGTTTCAAGCTGTCTTAACTTCTCGTGCATTCCTCCACTTCGGAGCGGACATCACCTTCGGCGTTGTCCTATGACCTAGCACTGCCATCACCTCTAGTGTTCCTTACTGGAAGTTCGGTTTTGTGTGTGCGTGAGAGTGTGTGTGTGTGTGGGTTCTCGATGATGAATCGATTTGATAGATCAGATATTGTTTTTTTTACCATGAAGACTGCAAGGCTTGCACCCCACAGCATTTTATTAATAAAGCAAAGGCATACAGGGTTTCCTCAAGATGAGGAAAGAAATAAAAGAATAAAAGAAAAGAGGGAAGGCTCTAAAGAAGGCTATACAGAGAAGGGGTGCACTATACCTATTAATTACAAAGAAACAAAGAAGCAACTCTCCTCAAGGAGGAAGAAAATCAATCCACTTAAGAAGGGCGTCTCTATATTTCCGTTTGATTCGATGAGAGAGCAGAGTAAGATCATGAATGAAGCCATTCCTCCATGCCCCGAAAGATGGTTGAATGTTCCTGAAAGCTCTATCATTCCTGATCTTCCAAATATTCCACCAGGCCGTGAAAACCACCTCCCCAAAGAAAGGCTTGTTGAAATCCTTCCTAGCATGACGAGCAATTTCCACCATATCATCACAATCTTTCCATTCAATTTGCAGATAGTTCCACACGCGAACACTAAAATTGCACTGGAAAAAGAGGTGATTTCTGTCCTCCAGTATTCCAGTCGGGCAAAGAACACATTCTGGTCCTTCATTAATCCTCCAATGTCTCCTCTGAATCATGTCCTTGGTGTTAACCCTGTCCATTATAACAAGCCAAGCAAACATCTTGATCGACATAGTACAGCAACTTTTCCATATCCACCCCAGAATGGGGTTTGATACCATTGGCTGATAGACAAAATCATAAAACCTTTTTGCAGTATATTCTGATTTCTTGCCATGCCTCCATCCCCAGTGGTCATGGGAGTTACTATCCAAATGGAAAGACTGTTGGGGAACGTAGCAGAAATTCAAAATTTTCTACGCATCACCAAGATCAATCTATGGAGTAATCTAGCAACGAGGGAAGGAGAGTGCATCTACATACCCTTGTAGATCGCTAAGCGGAAGCGTTCAAGTGAACGGGGTTGATGGAGTCGTACTCGCCGTGATCCAAATCACCGATGATCCTAGTGCCGAACGGACGGCACCTCCGTGTTCAACACATGTACAGCCCGGTGACGTCTCCTACGCCTTGATCCAGCAAGGGGAGAAGGAGAGGTTGGGGAATACTCCATCCAGCAGCAGCACGACGGCGTGGTGGTGGTGGAGGAGCGCGGGACTCCAGCAGGGCTTTGCCAAGCACTACGAGAGACGAGGAGGGAGAGGGGTAGGGCTGCGCCAACAGGGAGAGAATTCGTGTGTTGGGCAGCCCTCATACCTCAAGTATATATAGGGGGAGGGGAGGGGCTGCGCCCCCACCTAGGGTTCCCTCCCTAGGGGTGGCGGCAGCCCCCAGATCCCATGTGGGTGGCGGCCACAAGGGGGAGAGGGGGAGGCGCACCTGGGGTGGGCCTTAGGGCCCATCTGCCCTAGGGTTTGCCCCCTTCCCCTCTTGGAGGCACCTTGGGCCTTGGTGGGAGGCGCCCCAGCCCACCTAGGGGCTGGTCCCTTCCCACTATTGGCCCATGTAGGCCTCTGGGGCTGGTGGCCCCACCTGGTGGACCCCCGGACCCCTCCGTTGGTCCCGGTACACTACCGGTGATGCCCGGAACACTTCCGGTGGCCAAAACCATACTTCCTATATATCAATCTTTACCTCTGGACCATTCTGGAACTCCTCGTGATGTCCGGGATCTCATCCGGGACTCCGAACAACATTCGGTAACCGCGTACATACTTTCCCTATAACCCTAGCGTCATCGAACCTTAAGTGTGTAGACCCTACGGGTTCGGGAAACATGCAGACATGACCGAGACACCTCTCCGGTCAATAACCAACAGCGGGATCTGGATACCCATGTTGGCTCCCACATGCTCCACGATGATCTCATCGGATGAACCACGATGTCAAGGACTTAATCAATCTCGTATACAAATCCCTTTGTCTAGCGGTACGATACTTGCCCGAAATTCGATCATCGGTATCCCGATACCTGGTTCAATCTCGTTACCGGGAAGTCTCTTTTACTCGTTCCATAACACATCATCCCGTGATCAACTCCTTGATCACATTGTGCACATTATGATGATGTCCTACCGAGTGGGCCCAGAGATACCTCTCCGTTTACACGGAGTGACAAATCCCAGTCTCGATTCGTGCCATCCCAACAGACACTTTCGGAGATACCTGTAGTGTACCTTTATAGCCACCCAGTTACGTTGTGATGTTTGGCACACCCAAAGAACTCCTACGGTATCCGGGAGTTGCACAATCTCATGGTCTAAGGAAATGATACTTGACATTAGAAAAGCTTTAGAATACGAACTACATGATCTTGTGCTAGGCTTTGGATTGGGTCTTGTCCATCACATCATTCTCCTAATGATGTGATCCCGTTATCAACGACATCCAATGTCCATGGTCAGGAAACCGTAACCATCTATTGATCAACGAGCTAGTCAACTAGAGGCTTACTAGGGACATGGTGTTGTCTATGTATCCACACATGTATCTGAGTTTCCTATCAATACAATTCTAGCATGGATAATAAACGATTATCATGAACAAGGAAATATAATAATAACCAATTTATTATTGCCTCTAGGGCATATTTCCAACAAAGACCCCATTAAAGAGGAAAGCTGATGTAGTTCCTGAAAAGCTTGTTCGGTAAGAGGCAAGTAAAAAAGGTCCTGGAAACTACTAGCCTCAAAGACTTCCTTGACTGAGAGATTTTTGTGGAGACAAAAAGAATATAGCCTAGGAAATCGATCTTGCAGAGGGACAGAACTGTTTCCAATTTGCCAATAGTCAGACCAGAACTGCACCGTATCTCCACTATGAACATCAACCGAAGTAACTGCCCTGAAATTATCCATCAACTTACAGACATCTCTCCACCAAAAGGAGCCACAAAGAACAGTATCATGTGGAATCCTTTCAAAATAGTAAGAATCCCAAACTAACTGCGCCCAGAGCACATCCATCTTGTTATAAAATTTACTGAGATGTTTCAGTAGGAGAGCATCATTCTGCAAACCAAGGTTTAAGATTCCAAGCCCCCCCTTCGACTTAGGCCTGCAAACAAGTGGCCAAGCCGCCAGTGAATGTCCCCTTTCCTGACCATATTTCCTCCATAAACACTGCCTCTGGATTCTTTCCAATTGTTTCAAAATACCCTGAGGAGTTGACAAACTGCAAAGGAAGAAGATAGGCAATGAAGAAATGACAGAATTAACTAATTGCAATCTGCTCCCTTGAGGCAAGAACTAAGAACTTGCTGTCAATCTTCTCTCCATACAATCCACAAGGGGAAGAAGGTCCACAATTTTGGGCCTGGTGGTCCCCACTGGCAGACCCAGATAAGTAAAAGGCATATTGCCTAATTTGCAACCAAAATAGGCAGCAAGGTCAGAAGCATCCTGATCACTTACATTAATGGGATACATGGAGGATTTATGGAAATTAATCTGAAGTCCAGTTGCCTGTGAGAAGGAATGCAAAACTGATTTCAGAGCCCCCAATTGATCTTTATCAGCATTTAAGAAAAGCAGTGTGTCATCAGCATATTGGACCACTGGGAAATCAGGATCATGGGTAGACAGAGGCCTGCTTATTAAACCTTGGTGAAGAAGATTATTAATCAATGTCTGCAAGAGATTAGCCGCAATAACAAAGAGCAAAGGAGAAATTGGGTCCCCTTGCTTGACTCCACATTTGCATTTAAAGTGATTACCAGGGACTCCATTCAGAAGGACAGAAGAAGTGCGAGAAGACAGCAACTGCTTAATGCAAATAATCCATCGTTCATCAAAACCTTTTGCAATTAAAATCTTTATGATAGCCTCATGCTGGATAGAATCAAAATCCTTTTCAAAGTCTAACTTAAGCAAAAGGATGGACCTTTTAGACTGATTGCACTGATGGATATACTCAAAGGTCCAAGCAAGACAATCCTGGATTGTTCTCGATTTTATGAAACCATATTGATTTTTATGCACACATTTGGTGATCTCCTGTTGGAATCTGTTAGCAGCAAGCTTTGTAGGGAACTTCAGACCAACAGAGGTTAGTGAAATTGGCCTAAAGTCTCCCACACACTTAGGTGTCTGCTTCTTTGGAATCAGGGTAATGTATGCATCATTCAAATTTTCTAACTGCACTGTTCCAGCATGAAACTCCTTAACCAGCTGTATAAAATCAGTAGAAATTATATTCCAACACTTTTAAAAAAAAGCCCATTAAAGCCATCGGGTCCAGGGGCCTTATCAATAGGCAAGTCCTTAATAACCTGCTCAATTTCTTTTAATTCAAACGGTTTTGTGAGCACCTCCAAACCCTGGACCCTAGGTATTAGAGACAATATGTTTGCATCCAAAGAAATTGACTTAACTGTCCCCATTCTGCTTTTGAAGGATGACAAGAATTCTTTGGCCATTTCCTCATGGTTTGACGTTACTGATCCATCAGACAGCAACAAGCTAGCAATAGAGTTTTTTCTATATCTCTCAGTTGCCATGGCCTGAAGGAATTTAGAGTTTTCCTCTCCCACTTTGATGTACCTAATTGTACATCTCTTCCTCCAGTACAGATATTGCATGTGAAGTAGATGTTCATGGTGCAATTTTGTGATTTTCCTGAAATTAAACTCAGGCCTGGACAGAGATCTCTTATCCTCAAGATTGTCCAACCAAAGAATTACCCAGTTACACTTCTCAATTAACCTTTTAATATGTGATAAACCTTTCTGCCATTTCTTCAATGCAAACCTCAATGCCTTTAGTTTGTCAACAATTATTGCCGAAATATGTGTCTTACGAGGGGGACGAGTCCAAACCTCCTGAACACACTCCATGAAATAAGCCTGATGGATCCAAAAGTTTTCAAACCTGAAGATATGTGCTTTTGGAATTGATGTACTGATGGTCACCAGACAAGGAACATGATCAGACGCAGTCTTGGCCAAAGGGGTCAGTTGGGTCATGGGATAAATGTTAATCCAACTTGCAGAAGTAAAAACCCAGTACAACTGTTCCAGAAGAGGCTTGTCCTGCATATTAGACCAAGTAAATTTTTGTCCTTTTAGAGGAAGTTCTAACAGTCCCAAATGGCCAATTATTTCATTGAAAATAAACATATCATTTATATCGCCCCCGGGGAGATTCCTATTATCAATAGAACGGATGAAGTTGAAGTCCCCCATCAACATCCACATCTGATCCGGATCAATGTCCAAGATGTAAATCCAGGAAACAAACTCATCGCGCAACTCACCCTGACATGGACCGTACACATTAACCAGAAACCATTGCTCATTATTATGAACTGAGGTAAATTGCATAACGATAGCGTAGGGTTTGACTTCGAGCAGGGTGCCACAGAACACATCAGATCGCCACGCTATTAAAAGACCCCCAGAGGCTCCGCTAGAGGGAGACTCAGCGAATTGATCAAACCCATGAGGACAAATGCTTTTCATGATTGAACGCGAGCAAGAGGATAGCTTAGTTTCTTGCAAACAAAGCACTGAACACTAACTCTCTATCACTTTCTCCCTGACAGAGCGCTGCCTAGCATCCGAATTCAGACCGCGAACATTCCAACATAAAAATTTCCAACTACGCGTTGTAACACGATTCATGAATAACCATTGCGTAGAGTAGCAAGAAGAGCATGGCACATAATGCCATACCATCCAAAATAAAGTAAAGTTCAGAACCCCAATGTGCCACATCCCAGACCGGACTCAATTCAACAGAAAAAAACAAGCATAACAAGCGCCCTCGGCCTCGACATAGAAGATAACATAAATACTAAGCAGAAGATGCAGACGAGTCCTCCTGTGGATTAGCCATAAGCTTGTCCACCGTTAGAAGCGAAGGATCAATCTCTAGCTCCGCGCCCACAGCTTGGAGAACATGAAGTGGGGTGTGTGGTGGTGTAGTAGGCAGAGCATCTTCAGAATCATCTGCAGAAGTGGGCTGGGCCTTGTCCTCCATGGGCTTTGCACGGGGGCGCTTCTTAGATGGCTGTAGAGAAAGCTGCTCAAAAACCACGTTTTTGTAGCCATCCAACTTTGCCGCGCTCCGAGTGCAACGCCTTAGTGACGTATCAACAACAGGAGCCTTCTTCTTCTCTCTCTGCTTACGAGCAGAGGATTGTTCCACAGAGAAAACCAAAGGTGATGATTGAACCGATACAGGAACAGCAGAACTATCAGACCCAACTTCTTCAGAAACAGAATCTGAAACAGCCGGCAGCGCCTCAAATAAAGCTCTGGCCATCGGGCGCTTCACCATGACAGGTTTTCTGACAGCAGGAACCACAGGCAGAGAAGCAGCCAAACAAGAAATCATCCTTGATTCGTCAAAAGCAATGGACCACGACCTCTTGGAGTAAATGATTGTGCCCATCGGCTTGAAGAAAATAGACCTTGGCACTTCCTTAACTGAGAAATCGGACATAAGGTTCTGGAAAGACCTTTTCCAAACCATCTCCGGGGGAAGAAGAGGTCCAGCCACAATGCGTGCCATGCCAATAAAGATCTCCTGCTGCTGAATCACAGGAGGATGGTAGGGCACAATGGTAAGCTGATTCTCCTCAGAGACAGGGTGCTGAAGTTCTGGAAGTGGTAAATCATGCTGTTGTTGGATTTCAACTTCTTGTTCTTGTTGCTCTACAGAAGCAGATTCTTCGGGCTGATCAATCACTATTGAAACTTGATCCTGTTCGGGAGCAGCAGGGTGTGGGGCCTGCTCATTCCCAGCTTCATCTCCCCACATGGCATTGCCCCAACCAGGCGCTTCGTCATTCACCGGTGGAGGAGGTGGAGCGACAGGTGCATCATTCCAACCCAACATTGGGTATGGTGGTAAGACAAACATCAAATTATCTGGAACCAGATTACCAGGCAAAGGGTGAGGGTTTCCATCCAAGGGCATAGGGTCTTCGTCATTTGGCATCTGGTCTGCAAAATCTGCGCCAAGAACATAGCAAGCAGCAGTCCAAGACACTTGAGCACCTCCATACTCCGCATAATCACCAAACACAACATCTCTTGGAACCAACGGCGTATCTGGGAAACTAGCTTCAACCAAAGTCCGGACAAGATAAGGATCCTCACTGTCCCAAGAAATAAACTTTCCAAAAGTGCCTACGGCCTGCGAGATGTATTCAGTGGTGCGGTAATCCAGGGGAATCCCAATGAACATTAACCAACCCTTGCGAAAACCATGTGTTCCTTTGAAATTTTCTCCCTCATCATGCTTCATAAATCTGACAAAACGATCATTGCCCAATGGAAAAGGTGCATGCTGAACCAAGGTATACCTAACTGACAGATCCCTGACTTGAAACAGCCCTACCCCATGAAACCACAGCTGAGCAGATCGGACCAAAATACCTCTGTTTTGCTGAAACTGGACAACTTCTTCCCGCACCGGGCCGAATGGCCCCTCCGGCGCTGGCATCACCTCGGCAACCATGAAGTCCTCATGCCGACGGAGCGGACGTGCGGCGGGCGTGAAGAAGGTGTGTGGTAGCCGACGATCGCTACCGTCAATGATGTGGTGTCCAGGGGGCACAAAGCACTGTGGATCGAGCTCGTAGTTCGCCATGGAAGAGCCAGAAGCTTGTCGGGGGTTTTCTTTGGCTTGGGGAGAGGTAAGATGCAATGGAGGCGGCGGCGATGGGACTGGACAGTCTATCCCAATAACTCCGGCTCTGTTCCCATGAGAAGCAGCAGATTCCGATAAACTCGTTTTTTGTTGCACCGATATTGGCCTCCAAACCAATCCATTGGAGCACGCGAAATCATTACAGGCATGGCTAGAGTGACCAGGACGAGAGCAAGCCGTACATACTACTCGCATTCCACAAGTCGTTGACAAGTGGCCCTTCTGAGAACAAATAGTACAGGTGACCACACGGTCCACCATGTCATCGACCATAGCTTCAAACTGCCTCGCAGCCTCCTGAGATGTGGGGATATCTGGACAATGGCCCGGAGGAGTTGGGACCGGAGGCGTGGAAGGCCCAGAGGCAGATGGGCTAAGCAGAAAAGGCGGGGTAGTAACCTGACGGGCCTCCAAAGCCACTGGGTCAGAAACCTAACAATTGTTTTGAATGGGTGACAATCCCGCCTCTGCGCAACTTACGGGCGAAATCTCCGCATGCACAGGGGAAAGTTCCTCCGAAACCGGATCAATTACCGGTGAAGAAGATTCTGGCCGGCTCAACACCGGCAAAGGAGTGACTGTACCAAAAACAATAGGTGGACGAGCCACCGTCCAAAACAAGTCCGCGGGTGGCGATTGATGTATGACTACACGTTCATGAGCAGGAAGATCATACCCCGCATCTGTCATGATGTCAATGCACTCTTGCGTAGCCGGATATCTATATCCCTTGCAAGCAGAGTATCGCTCAAACGTGGCAAAAGAAAGATTTTTATGAGCAGATGCAGCAGTCTTAATAGCTGATCTAACCGGAGGCTTATTCATGGCCAAAAGACCTAAAGATGATCGATGCTTAGTAGGACTAACTAGAATCCATTCAGCGTCACATTCCTTCCTCCAGATCCGGAGCTCTCTAATCCAATTAGGTCCCCCATTTCCCCACAAATGAAAATAGCACTTGAACAGATCACATGCATAGGAACGGAGATCCATAATAAGAAAACCAACTTGCTTGCAAGATACATGAAAGGAGTAAACCTTATCTTTGATGTGATCAACATGAAGATCAATTGCCGAACCTCCAATTACTACCTCCAAAACCGCGGCCACGGAATCCTCCGAGAGACGAAAGGCATGGCGGCTGAATGAAACCACTAAGATGAATGACCTCCTGTGTCCTGAAGGGTGGACCGTATGCCCAGTAGATCTAAAAACCTCATCTGCAAAAACCCTACCCTTGGAGAAATCCAAGCCAAGGGTAGATCCACCAGAAGAACCCATTGGAGATGGGTATTTCCTTGATCCAAAGAGGACGCTGGAGCAGATGATCGGTGAGAATCCACAAATTAGTGGAGAAAGAGGGAGATCGCCGGAGAGGGTGGGAGAGCCGTGGTGGGGGGTGGGAGCGCCATCCGTTGCGCAGTGTTATTCCAAATATTGATCCGATTCAGTATCATCAGAATGACAAATGCCTCGCGACTCCTCTGGGCGATCCGGGCTAGGGCCATCACATAACATATTTTCATGCCTAAGTCTTGTAATCCACCATGATCACTTGATCATGAACATATTTTCCGCCTCTCTCCTCTTAATATATGAATGCCGGTGATACACCGGTTCTTTAAAAAAACATAGTTACTAGTGGTTTGAGGAGAAATCCTTTCAATCATCAACGCCCTTTTCTACTAAAACTGCTATTCGGTGCCTGATGTGGGTTCCGAGCATCATGATACGATAGATTTCATTGCTTTATACGCCATAAAGGAGCTCGTATTGGACCTAGGAAAATGGGAGCTCTAGCGATGTTCTCTAGCGCTCCTTGTCGTCATATCTCAAATCAAAGCAATTGATTCGAATTGAATTGCACTTCTGCTCATAACCACTGGAGTGGACTGCCTGATATATTGGTGTTGCATTTCATGCAATTCAAATAACAACCAATTGGTGATGGAGGCCCATTAAATGTGTTAAATCATCATGGCTTGGAAATATATTGCATCCATGGCTGACAATTTTGAAGAACCACAAGAAATGTATTCAAATCTGCATAGTTGTTTAATTGAGGCGCATCTCTAGCGGCTTCTCTTTCCACAGTGACTAAGATGGATGGATTAATCAGATATTATGTCCGGTCCGCCAGAGATGTGTCTTGTTCCACCATGGTGTCTTTTTTCCTGCTGAAACTGCTTATAAAATGTGGTCTATTGTAAACATTTCCGGAAAATGGCTTGGGGGTAGGAAGTTGGTATCAAGCACTTCTGTACTGTGTTAGAATCCTGAAAAAGTTCGTCCAAACGAGAAGCAATCATTGGTTAGATGGTTAGGAAAGTGGCTGTACCCCAAGCCGCCAGGGTTCAAACCCCAGGTTTGAAACTGGGTCTCATTAAGGCCGAATATTCTTTCAGTGGAAGGTGATATTCCCATTAATAGCGAGGACCATATGGTGACTTCGTCAATCTAAAGACCTATCGCCTTAGTCTAAGGAAGGTATTCATAGGGGTAGGATGTGCGTGTGTGTGTTCATAGAGAGTGACTGTATGTGAGCGTCTACGTCTGTACTATATTTCTCAAAGAAAAACTTCATCAAACAAAAGATGCACTTTTCAGAAGAAAAAAAATAGGCTCGGGAGGAGGCAATTGACGATCTAACCTTCTCAAATTTCTATGTTACCAATAACAGACTACTACATAACTCGATTGGCATTGTCAATATTAAGCAGTCAATTTTCTAACGTTTGAGGAGTACATTTCATTGACTCACGGAACCGTGTGCTGGTCTTCTTGGAGAGACAAAAGCAGATACGAGAATCTGAACAAAGAATCTTCACCGGTTGTTAGGTATACAACTGCTTATTCTAGTTCAACAAAAACATAGTCAGTCAGTCTCACATGATGGCCGTGTTGGTACTCACACTAGTACATCACCACGACTATTATCATTACCTCGTACAATCTTGGCAGACGGGTGTTATTTTGTTGTGACTAGATAGTCTGCAACGACCAGATCCCTATGTCTTCTTCGCTCACAAAGGAAGCAAAAATATACACATGTATTCCTATGAGGATAATATACACGTTCAGGGTTCAGCCTGTGCTTTTGCAATAGAAGATACCTCATGCGTTCATGTGGAAATGCTTAACTATTTAAGAACACATACTTGGTGAAGGAATAGAGAATTATTGAACTAATTAGGAGCTGTCAGATATGGCATGCAACTATTGATGAGCACAAACTGTAAAATCTTTTAGTGGATTTGCATTCAAATTATACTGCAAAATGTTTGGAAAACTTTATTCAGACTTTTTCGACTAATAACGTGTATATAACAGATTGTAGTAAGTCATCACCACTGACTTAAAACTCCAAAGCTATAAATATCCTGCTCTATTTTCTGCCGGGGATTTCACAGGGAAGGATTTTTACAGGTAATTGGTTAGATTAGTTTGTGCAGACGATCTTTCGTTCGGTTTGAGTTAGTTAGTTTGTTAATTTTTATATAGACCTTTTACGGTGGACAACAGATATAGGCGTCTCGATGAACAATCACTGCCACCGAACATATGCGAATTACTATTCATTGACTGAAAGTCAAATGTCGTGGTTCAAGTAGAGACAAACACATATTTGAAAGTCTTGAGCAAGAATCTTAAGCAGAGGTGAGGTACAGTTGGTCATTAATTTTGATTTGACAACAAGCATATTTGGTGTACCGGCCCTTGAATGGGTTGGTATTCATGAAGACCCAAAAAATGATAGGAAAGTCAAAAAGAATCATCACACATAAAAATTGTACAAGTGCTCACTTTGGTTTGAAGATTACTTAGCCAGTCAGTTGCATATGATAATTGTGTTATGCTTTTCACACTAGTGCATCACCACAGCTATCTGAGTATGACACTTCATACGAAAATCATATGCAATTTTGTTGTACGGAGAGCAATTCTGTCTTTCGTACCATATGAAGTTCACAAGCAGGTCGTCACTGCATAGGCTATTATTTCTTTTCTTTTTTTTTTGAGAAAACTTCCATTCCATTCATCTTCAATCATGGCAATACAACGTACACCAGAAATAATAAAAATTACATCTAGGTCCGTAGACCACCTAGTGACGACTACAAGCACTGAAGCGAGCCGAAGGCGCGCCGCCGTCATCGCCCCTCCCTCGTCGGAGCCGAGCAAAATTTGTTGTAGTAGAACAATCAGGAAGTCGTCGTGCTAAGACCACATAGGACCAGTGCAGCAGAATAACAACCGCCGCCGATGAAGAGTAGCGTAGATCGGAAGGATTCAACCTGAAGAAACACAAACATAGACGAACTACGACCAGATCTGAGCAAATCCACCAAGGCTAGATCTGCCGGAGACACACCTCCACACGCCCACCGACGATGCTAGACACATCACCGGAACGAGGGCTAGGCGGGAAAGACCTTATTCCATTTTCAGGGAGCCGCCGCCGTCTCGTCTTCCTGAGAAAGACACAAACCCTAACAAAATTTGAAGAAACATCTAAAAACGAAGCCCTCCCACCGGTAAGAGCCGGGATCCACCGTGCCGTCATGGCCCTAAGGCCACCGGAGACGAGATGAACCGATGGCGGTGCCGACGGGAGGCAAAGGAACCCTAGGCTTTTTTTGGGGAGGAGGCTTTCACAAGGCAACGTCTTACAGGCTATTATTTCTGTCGTTGGGCAATCTGCAATGACTAGATCCATTACAAGCCCCTGTCACTCTCAACCATTTCTTAACAGCTTTATGTACGTCGACTAACTAAACGTAGTTTGTCCACCAGTTACGAAAGCTCTACACCAAGAATATTCTTAAGCACACACCTCACATGTACGTAGGAAGCGCAAGTGCTCGCTTTATTTAACAAAAACGTTGTCAGCAACATCGACGTGACATGCACATAGGTAAATGATCTACTCCCAATACAGTACACATCGGTTTTCGCAAAAGTCAAACTTCACGAACTCCGTCCATTTCTACTCTCTATATAAGATTTGTTTAAGTCAAACTTCGTAAAGTTTAACCAAATTAATGCAGTGAATCATGGATTCGGTGTTCTTGATGCTTATGCTATTTTTTTTCTAAAAACCTGGCCTGAGTTTATGTAATTTGACTGACAAAAACAACATATGACACAAATTTTAGGACGAAAGGAGTATAATTTTGCTTGCGTGTAGCTGATGAGGGACGTGGTACGTGTGCATTCCGGACTAATCTTTCCAAATAGTGGTTGATTTTTGTTTTTGAGAGACTTTGTGAACAAACTCCATTGACATGAATTAGTAAACAAAAAAATATTTTTGTATGACAAAACTTAAATACATGATTAGTTGTATATGTGTTGGCTCCCGAGTTTTTTGAAAAGCATGAACCAAAATGTGCCATCCTCGGCTAAAAAAAAAATCAGTTAACAGATATCAAATTGTTGTCTTAGTGGAACTGTTTTTTTTTCTGATAAACTCTTAAGTGAAACTGTTTAAGATGGTCTATACTCAAGCAAACTGTTCGGGAGTAAGAAGTGCTTCCGTACTAGTACTACAATCCCTAGAGGAGAAATTTTAAGATGCGCCAAATTGTTTGGACTGTCTGTCCATTTTGATCCAAGGGCCTAGGTTAAGCATGGTGACGTATTTTCAAATGGCTTTCTATACTGAGATTTAGCATAATGGGTAACAAATATTAGAATCATTCATATACGTAAGCACATTACTCTATTGGCTTATCAAGTAGAATCATGTTTTCTTTGGTAAGTCAATAACTATTGATTCAGTTCGTAGATAAAGTGTGTTTTAGGTGCATGATCACATTGACAACAAACTATGATATATTAGAAATATTCTAATGTGGCAATGTGGAATGAGTGATTCAAATCTTGTAAACAATCTGTTGAGTAACATGATTGTATTAGGAAACATAGGTTAGACTAAAAAATATTCTGCATTGCCTTGTACTCCAAGTAGATCATGTACTCCTATATATATGCCCACAAGGCTCAAGCAATACAACAAACTATTTCATCAAATTCCTCTCTCCCTTCTAACATGGTATCTATAGCAAGTCGATCCTAAACCTAGCCGCCACCGCTTCCACACCCGCGCGCCGCCCCGGGGCGGTCGGCCTCCATGACCGTCGCCGGGGGCCACGCCGCCCGTACCTAGGGTTCGTCCGCCGGCCGTGTTGGCCGGCTGCCCTACAGAGTCTTTTTTCCCGATCCTTTGATCTGGGTTTTCTCTCTCGCCGGTCGCTTTGATCGGCGTCTTCTTTTTGGTTTTCCGGTCTATGCGATCCGGTTTGCGTCGCCCACCGCCGTCGTCGACCCCGTGCGCCTCCTCTAACATCGACGGTGATCGGCCGGCTTCTTCACCGACCCGGCGGCCTTGCGCGTTGTCCGCGCATGCCCGTCAGTCGCCCCGACCCGGCGGCCTCGCGCGACATCCGCGCGTCGGCCCGCCGGTAGCCCCGACCCGGCGGTCTCGCGTCATGCAGCGGCCCTTCACCGTCGCCGTTCGCGCGACGGCCTGTCCATTGATCTACGTCGGCCGTGACCGCCCTGCTCCGACCGGGACTCCTGCATCACCCCAACCCAGCGGCCTCGCGCCATGCGGCGGCAAATCATAGCCGCCCTGCCGCCCACCGTCGCCGGTTTCATCTTGGACTCCGCCGCCACCGCGCCTATACCGAGCGGCGTCTCCGGCCTCGCGCGCGATCGGTTTGATCACCCGCTCGCTGCCGCGATCCGCCTCATCTCCGCCGCGCGACCGACCTGGCCTGTCGGTTACGTGCGCCTCCGCAGGTCCCGTGAAGATCGTCCCCGAGTTCAGCGCGCCTCTCCACCGATCGAGCATCGGGCTGCCGCTGCATCGCCCCGTCGGGCCGCAGCGCCACCACCCCATGGTTCTCCTTGCGGCTGCATCGACTCGTGCGTCGCCGTTGTGTCGCCCCTTCGGGTCGTAGTGTCGCGATACGCGGTCCCCGCCGCCGCCCCGTGGCCGTCCCCGCGGTTGCACCGACTCACGGACCGCCGTTGTGTCGCCCTTTCGGGCCTCAGCGTCACGGCCCGCGGCCCCCCCCCGCCGCCCAGAGGCCATCCCCGCGGTTGCACCGACTCGCGAACCGCCGTTGTGTCGCCCCTTCGGGCCACAGCGTCACGGCCCGTGGTCCCCGCCGTCGCCCAGAGGTCTTCCCGCCATCGCCCCGACCCGCCTGCCGCCGCTGCGTCATCCCTTCGGGCCGTAGCGCCACGGCCCGCGGTCCGCTCCGCCGTCACCGCGCATCGACCTCCCGTGGTATGCGCCGCGCCATCTTCCTTGGCGCGGGAACGCCACCGTCCGCGCCGGTCTTCGTCACGCTATCAGAGTTCTTGGCCTACTTCGAGCACCGCCGCCGCACTCCTGACCTAGCCGCCGCCGCTCTTCTTTGGCCGCCGCCTCCGCTACCTCCGTAGCCGCCGCCGCCACCCGTCCACCCCCTTCGTCTTCGTCCAAGCACCAGCCCGTCGCCAGCGTCGCCGTCATCTACCCCGACCACTTTGTCTACTCCGACCACCGTTGGTGATATCGGCCCCGCGCCGATGGACGCCGCAATCGTCGTCGAGTTCTTCTCTGCTGGCCCTACGGCTTCTCCGACATGGCGTACAGCTCGTGCAGGTCCCTCGTCTACGCATGCCCGGTGATGGCAACACCGATGCGTGCCTTCATCCACGACGTGTCCCGGGGCCTGGCAAGCCTGGTCGGCGTTTCGTCAACTTCGTCTTCGTCCGTCTACGCATGCCCAGTGCTGACAACACCAGTGCGTGCCTTCGTCCACGATGTGTCCCCGGGCTTGGCAAACCCGCCGCGACGCGTCGTCAACCACATCTTCTTCCCGGCGCACCACTACTTCGACACCACTGCGCCCATGCTAACTCGGCGCCCCCTTGAGCCTGCGGCTCCACGGCGACTTTCTTGACACCGGCCACCCCGACTCGATATCGACCACGACATTCTTCGCACGGCTACCTTGACCACGGCTCCACCATCCATGCTCTCGGCTACATCGACAAATGGCACAAAGGGCTATCGCCTACTTGAGCAACCCCGTTGGTTTCCACTCCAGCCACGACTCCGCGATGTGTCGACCGTTACGACTGTGGGGGGGTGTCCGTCGGCTTGCCTTCGGATTCTTCTTCAGTCTCACCGTCTGCGTCGCTACCGTTGTGACTGCGGGGGATATTGAGTAAGGTGATTGTATTAGGAAACATAGGTTAGATAAGGAAATATTCTGGCTTGCCTTATACTCCAAGTAGATCATGTACTCCTATATATATGCCCACGAGGCTCAAGCAATACAACGAACTATTCCACTAAATTCCTCTCTCCCTTCTAACACAATCAATTTTTAGTGCATGAAAAAGTTTTGCTATAAAATAATATTGCCTAATATATGTCAAGAAATGCACATGGCGCCGGCTGGTCATTTGCCCGGGATTCATATCAGAAACGATTTCTTTTCACCGGACCCGCCGCTGGATTTTTACCATACTTGCGTGCGGGCTATGACATTGAAAAAAGAGACCGCTTGGTCTGAGCACGCATCTGGTGTGGTGTACACTAGTAATCAAACACCTCCAGCGCGTGAGGTGTGATCGCTTACATAGGAATGGTGAGAAATATTTACGTTATAAGCACAGTGTGCAGGGCCACAACGATCACTTACCACCGTGAAAGTCTTCTGGTGGGCTCGCGGCATACAGCGTGTGGCCTAAGAGCATCTACAGCCGGGTGACCCAAACTGGCCTCAAACACCCGGGTGGCCCGCCCGGTCACTGGCCGGTCACAAAAATTTGACACAGCCAGGCGCCTCAAACGGGCCTCAAGCACCCGGGTTAACCGACACCCAGACGCATCCGCCATTTCAGACTGGCCTACCCTGACCCCATAAATATCCCCATCTAGAAAACCCTAGACACCAATCAATCCAAAATCTACTTCACTCCCCTCTCCGTCCACTCCACTTCCTCCCCCCTCCTCCCCCCCATCCGATCTGATGGCCGGCAACGGAAGCAGTGGTGACTCCAGTTCAGAATCCGACGGCTCAAACATCGACGTGGAGGAGGTGGCCCTCCACATCGCATTGAGGAGGTCGCTGCTCGAGCAAGGAGGCCCTGGCAGCGGCGGATCTTCTTCAAATTTATTCCACATCATCAAATGCATGCAACCCACCACATTCTCATTTTTTTGGCAATAAAATATATCACCAAAGCTACATGGTCAAGAGCCACCATGACGTGCACATTGATATTGTGGAGGGATCTATTCTCATATATTCTAAGTTTATGTTGATAATTGGAGTGCTATAATATGGGGTATTGTCTAGTTTCTTGCGGAGAAAAGAACTTTGAGCACCGTAAGAAGGCACTTGAAAATTAGTTTGCAATAGCAACTGAGTCATACTCCACGATACATCCACTTGGAAGTTTCAAATTTGTTTGTTAATAGTACTAGAATATAATCCATCCCATATGTAAGATTTGTTTGATGTCAAAGTACACAAAGATTGACCAAATTTACATAAAAAATATCAACATCTACAATACTAAAGTTATATGGTATTAAATTTTATTTCATAATGCATCCAATGATATTTGATTTCAGATTTTTAATATTGATATTGTTTACCTATAAAGTTGGTCAAACTTTATGCAGTTTGACCTGAGACAAAAAAAAATTATGCAGACTAATACAGGAAGTACTAGGATGTTGGATCACCCCTTCAACATTAATACGGCAATTTTTCTAATTTTAGAGTTATTATACATTAATTGGCCGCAAAGTCTTCCTCGCATTCATGTAGAAATATAAACACATACGCAAGTATGTACTCCCTCCTTCCATCTATATATGGCCTAAAGGCTAACTTTGACCAAATGTTAGATCAACAATATATGACATACAACCTACACAAAGCATGTCGTCAAATTCATATGTGAAAGGAGATTTCAATGATATAATTTTCACATTATGCATGTCATGTACTATTAATCTTGTAAATAGTCAAAGATCGTCTTGAAAAACGCATTAGGCCCTATATAGATGGAAGGAGGGAGTAGCAAGAATCTTCAGCAATGTGTGGTACAAATGCTCAGTTTAATATGACGACGACTTAGCCAGCCAGTCACATACAATAACCGTGTTATTATTTAATTTATTCACATTAGTACTCCAGTACAGCACCACAACTCTAACATATGAGAATTACTATTCGTTGACTGAAAGTCAAATGTCGTTGTTCAAGTAGGGACAAACCCATATTTGAAAGTCCTGAGCAAGAATCTTAAGCAGAGGTGACGTACAGTTGCTCATTAATTTTGATTTCACAAGTATTTGGGGTGTAGTGTCCCTTGAACGTGTTGGTATTCATGAAGACACAAAAATTGATAGGAAAGCGAAAAAGAATCTTCACACATAGAAATTGTACAAGTGCTCACTTTGGTTTTTTTTGAACATCAGTACAGACACAAGCGCTCATATATACGCGCATACACTCACCCTATGAACACACACACGCACACCCTACCCCTATGAGCACCTCCGGATGACTGAGCCGGCATATCATCTTGAAATTTACGAAGTCACCGTAGGCACCTCGTCGTCGACGGGAACGTCTCCTCCCACTGAATGTGCATCGCTGGGATACCACAGTCCCTCTAATCATCCAACCATAGGTTGGTTCGCGTGCTCACTTTGGTTTGAAGATTACTTAGCCAGTCAGTCGCATATGATAATTGTGTTGTGCTTTTCACACTAGTGCATCACCACAGCTATCTGATATGACACATCATAACAATTTCTCATTTTTTTTCACGTTAGGGCTAGGATAACTACATATGCAATCTTATTGTACGCAGAGCAATTCTGTCTTTCGTACCATATGCACTTCACAAGCAGGTCGTCACTGCACAGGCTATTGTTTCTGTCGTTGGGTAATCTGCAATGACTAGATCCATTACATTACAAGCCCCTGTCACTCTCAACCCTTTCTTAACAGCTTTATGTACGTCGACAACTCAACTTGGCAATCTTTTGTACATGCTTGGCAACTGGGCGTTTTTGTTTGACATTGATTTTATCATATACGTTCAACTTGAGTTCTTGATATCTTATTTTCCTAGTGAAGGGCGCCCTTCATTTTCAAAGGATCATTCAGACCAATTTTTACTATTTGCTGTCTAATTAAACCGAGTTTGTCCACCTGATACTAAAGCTCTACACCAAGAATATTCTTAAGCACACGCCTCACTTATACGATAGGAAGCGCAAGTGCCGCTTTACTTAATTTTGCTTGCGTGTAGCCTGACGAGGGACATGGTACGTACACATTCCGGACTAATCTTTCCTAATAGTGGTTGATTTTTATTTTGTTTTTGAGAGACTTTGTGAACAAACTCGAACGACAGGAATTAGTATACAAAAAATTAATTTTGTGTGACAAAACTTAAATATATGATTAGATGTATATGTGTTTGCTCCCGAGTAGGGCTGCAAAAAAGTCGAGCTCGAGTGAGTTGGAGTTGGCTCAGCTCAACTCATATGAAAATTCGAGCGAGCTTAAACTGAATGAAGCTCATGATCAAACTGTAGAACATGATTTGTGCTCAGCTCATAACAATCTCGAGTCGATCTCGAGCTAGTTTCGAGCTAAATGAGATGATAAAAATTATAAATCTATGGATGAAAAACAAAAACATTAATGCGAGTATGATGGGAACCTTTGCCAAAAATATATGATATTTAACACATAGTCGACCACGTGCCATAATTAGGCCTAAATCTTCTCTGCACTTAATAAAGTTTCCATGTTCGTTGGTAAATAAAATGGAGAAAAATTATGGACAGCATATATGATAATAATTTATCTTATTTTCATTTAATATATGGCATGATCATTTAACGCAATGATATTTTCTCGAGCTAAAATTGAGCGAGCCAACATTGCCTCAAGATCGGCTCGTTTCTCGGTCGATCTACATAAAGTGTTCAAACTCAGCATGTTTCTTTTCGAGTCGATCTCGAGACGAGTCAAAAAACTAGTCGATCTCGAGCGGCTCACGAGCCTCGAACTTTTCTTACAGCCCTACTCCCGAGTTCTTTCAAGAGAAAAACAGATCCTTTCGCAATTCATTTATTTTAAGGCTAACTTTATGAGTATACATAATACGATCTACTAGCCAAATAAATACAATATGAGTATATGTATTCCATACTCCCTCTATCCATAGATATATAGGACCTAATGCGTTTTCAAGGCTAACTTTGACCACATGTTAGAGCAATAATATATGACATGCAAGTTACACGAAGCATATCGTCAAAATTCGGACGTGAAAGGAGCTTTAAATGATATAATTTTCTCACTATATATCTCATATACTATTAATCTTATCAATAGTCAAAGGCAGTCTCGAAAAACGCATTACGCCTTATATTTATGGATGGAGGGATTAAGAGATCTATTAATATTGATTTAGTATTGTAAGTGTTCGTATTTTTACTATAAAACATGGTCAAGTCAACTTAAGGAAGTTTGAATTTATACCATAGTTAAAAGAAGACACATTTAAATTTCTACCCATAACTCGAACCCACTACTCTCATTTACCCTTAATTTTCAGACCTACTCAGTTTTGCCCCTAATTCGTGGTGACGGGCTATTTTACAAATATCCTGAGCAACGTTTCTGTCAGGTATTCTTTGCTTTCCAAGCTTCGTGACGTTCCTTGCAGTTGTTAGTGCTTTCCGTTCGTTTGTAGCATCCCTACAAATATTTATTCTCCCTCAAAACATAATAAACACAAGAAACATGAATTGCCATCCATGGAGATGCTCAAGGATGTTACAAAAATAATGGAAAACTCTGGCAACTACAGAGGAATGCCAGGAAGCTTTGAAAGTAGAGAAGACCTAAAGGAAACATCACTCGGGGGTATTTCTATAACACCACAAAACCGAATAGGGGCAAAACTGAGTAGGTCTGAGAATTAGGGATAAATGTGATTAATGAGTTTGAGTTAGGCGCAGGAATGAAACTGTCCCTTAAAAGAATTATTTATTTATTTATACCCGAGCCAACACTGCATATACACTCCATCATTCTTGCTAGATAAAACTGCCTCCACACACTCCCCAACTGCGGGCTAGCAAACTCCATCAAGCACAAGCAGGATGCATGCAAACAAGAGTTCTCCACTGAGAAAGATGGATCACGGCGAGGCGGACATCACCGTCGACCTGTATCCATTCATACGCGAATACAAAGGCGGCCGTGTCGAGCGCTTCCTGCGCAGCCCATTCGTGGCAGCGTCGGAGGACGCGGCTGCCAACCGTGGCGTGGCAACGAGGGACGTCGTCGTCGACGAAACCACGGGAGTGTCGGCACGCCTGTTTCTTCCCTCCAACGCAGCTGCCGCTGCTGCCACGGGCGGCGACGGCGAGAGGCTCCCCGTCATCATGTATGTGCACGGCGGATCCTTCTGCACGGAGAGCGCCTTCTGCCGCACGTACAACAACTACGCCAGGTCACTCGCCGGGGCGCTCGTTGTGTCCGTTGAGTATCATCTCGCGCCGGAGCATCCAGTCCCTGCGGCCTACGACGACGCATGGGCGGCGCTGCAGTGGGTGGCTTCCCTCTCTGACCCCTGGATCTCCAACTACGCCGACCCCGGGCGTATGTTCCTCGCCGGCGACAGCGCTGGCGGGAACATCGTCTACAACACAGCGGTGCGTGCTGCCAGCGGTGGTGGCACTGGCAACCACATCGACGTCGAGGGCCTTGTCATCGTGCACCCATACTTTTGGGGCGTCGAGCGGCTGTCCAGCTCCGAGCTAGTCTGGGACGGCGTCGCCATGCTTACGCCCGAGCTCATCGACAGGGTCTGGCCGTTCGTTACGGCGGGCCGTCTCGGCAACGACGATCCCTTCGTCAACCCTATCGACGAGGAAATCGCCTCGCTGACATGCCGGCGTGTGCTGGTTGCCGTCGCCGAGAAGGACAGCTTGCGTGACCGCGGGCGACGGCTGGCGGCCCGCCTGCGTGACTGCTGCGCGTTGGCGGATGATGAGAACGCGGTGACAGTGGTGGAGTCGGAGGGCGAAGACCATGGCTTCCACCTGTACAACCCACTCCGTGCGACGAGCAAGGCTCTCATGGAGACCATAGTGCAGTTCATCAACCAGCGCACCGCCTTGCCATTGCCGGCCGCTTTGCTGCCGGAGCTGCACGAGCTGCATGCATGCGGTGGTAACAAGAAGGCAGCAGCTGCTGGTGAGATGGTGGGCTCATGCCTGCCTATTCTAGGCGTGCCTACTAGGCCGTATATGGACGTATTTGGTTATGGCATGGCCATGAAAGCTTCGAGTGTCCCACAAGGTATGACACGTACTAGCTGCTTACACATTGGTGGACAGGGGAGAAGAGCATCCAAGACTAGATACGTGTTACCTTTGAGCCATGTCGTCAGGCATGACAAGACGAACATGAGGTTCTCGTTATCAGCAGCAACAGCTCCGGGGACTTGTGTTTTTCACAACTTCATCTAGTGGACGATGGTGTACAACTCTACATGCATCCATGATCCCAGGTGTCAGAAGGTCGGGGACACCGGTTGTGCATGCTCCAGCGTAAGTGCTAGTAAGAATATTACAGGGAAGGTACGTAAAAGGTTAACAGTAGGTTAATACCAATTACCAAGACCCCTATATATCCACCACACCACCAGCTGCTTTGGGCCAAAGAAATCTATATTGTGTATGTTTTTTTTTTTGCGTGGTGTATGCTCTTCTTTCTTATAAACTATGTATGTAAGATCGATGTATGAATAATGTACTCTTAGTATATTGTCATACATCGAGTTTGTACAAATTTTCTGCTCTACTCCTCAACATCTGTACAACTCCATCGGTTCCAGAATATAAAGTGTATTAATTTTCGTGCAAGTCAAACTCGTGTATGTTTGATCAAATATACAACAAAATATCGACATCGACAATAGAAAATAAATAAAATATAAAAATACTTTTCTTGATGCATCTAATGATACAAAATTTGGTATTATAGATATTGATATTTTTTCAAAAAAACTTTATCAAACATGCACATGTTTGACTTTTGAAAAGACTAATACACTATATATTTCGGAACGGAGGGAGTAGCAAACACCTACAACGGACATGCAATTGACATGGCATTTTGTACGGAAATACAAAATGCAACTATCCCCAACCTTTGAGCCACACCATAAGCGGATTTGGAACTGTGTTTTTTTAATACAACTATTGCCCCACTCTTATTTGCACACAGTCGGCAAATTTTTCACTAGGGGTGATGTTTAAAAAAATGCAACTATCATCACACCCAATAGTTCCATGCAGCTACCGGAATGGAACTACCCCCTCTCCCCCCGCCTCCCCACCTAATTGTTCACGGCCGGCGAGTGTCCAAATGGGTTGATATGTCTGAAAAACATAACAAAATACAGTTATTGTCATGAGCAACACATCATGAAAATCTTAATAAGCATAAATAGAAATGAAGACAACCAAAAAGATGTTATCTAGTTGCACAAATAGTATTTTATGCAATTATGATCTTCAAAATGAGCAACTCCACTATAAATATGTGGCCCTAAAAATCAAAACTAACAATTACTTTGGAGTGCACAATTTAACTTTTGGAAATTTTGTTTTAAACTAACTACACCAGGGAAGAAAGATGAATCGTGCTGCAAAGAAAACACATTGTTTAAACTTAAATCAAGTTAAAATAACTGAATAGACCTAAAAATCCCAGGGAAAGTTTTAGTGATGTGTTGTGACCTTCATTACAAGCCCCTTTAATTGAGAGACAAACTTGCATGAATCTCAACATGAGATCGACACTTCTATATGTCAACAGAGAAATATGTCAAACGCGAAGAAAACATTTGATAAGTCATTGAAACTATTTACACTAAAAATGCAGGGCTTGAAAGACCGAGTTACTACTCCTTTGCAATAACAACAAACTGATTGGATACTAAAACATATGAATGACCACTGAGAACAAAATATAAAAATCCAACAAATCAATAAGCATACAGTACTCCCTCCATTCCTATATATTTTTATCATAACTCAAAGTTTTCTAAGTTTGACCAAGTTTTGGAGGGGATAATCAGCATTGTCATATTAAATAAATACAATAGGAAAACATGGTTTATGATGGATCTAGTAACGATGATTAAGAATATTATAAACAGTAAAAAACGCACTGTGCCCGCATGCATGCACCAAGAATGAATATCTTAGACAACAGACGCAGGCAAACACATCCAATATCACAATAAGAAACTACTTAATAACTACACCTCCCAACCACTATCACTTTAGGCAAAAAAATTACATTTTGCCTAATAAAGAGAAGAACTTAGGATATTACATTTTGTAGACAAATTGAGGATATTACATTAGAACTACTTGGAAAAGAGCCCAATAAGAGAGACGGTATAGCCCAAAATACGAGCCCAACCCAGACTGGAAAAGCAAACACACAAAGCCCACTCCCCATTGGCCCAACATACATGGAAAACAAATAAAATAAAAAACAACTCCTGGGCCAACAAAGCACAATCGTGCCGACCCTCTTATATAGACAAGCAACAATGAATAAAATTAACTCATCCATAGATCTTGATGTTCGAGATTCAACAATTATATATGGACTACGATTTCACTATTTATCAGGTGACTTAGAATTAGCAAATACATTTTACATATGATCAGCTACAAAAAGCAAAATATGTGTAATTTCGTGTATCAAAAAATGCAAGTGCAATAATAAGGAAAAATACAACCACAAAAAAATCACACAAAGTCTATAAAAATGAGAATCGAAGTCTTAACATTAAATTTAAACCAAATGGACATACCTATTTGTAATTATATACTATGTAAAACATGAAGAATAATTAAGTTTGAAAATATTTTTTGGTATACAAATACACATTTAATACAAAGCTATATATAACAAAAACAATTGCACAATGTTAGTACTAAAGCAGCACCAAGTTAAACTATGAACCAACAAATGAATATGGTAGTTTGAGTTAGGTTCATAATCGATCCCCTTGTGCTACAGAACCTATTACATTTTCTTCTTAACTTTACAAAGCCTAATACATTACATACAATAAATGTACGAAAACTGAGGACCACAAAAGGAAGGGAAAAACAACAAAATGGATTAAAAGCCCGCAATAGAAGGGGAAAAGCCCAGACCCATTACCCAATATATTTTTCAGGACCGGCCTTGGATTATCTTTGGGACATGTTTGCATATAGAGAAGCTTGGGGGCGTGTCGATAGTTGTGTGGCTAGCGTCGTTTGTAAAGCAAATGTGTGATGATGTTTCTCTAATTTCTAGGACAATGGTCGGCTGCATTGTTCTCCTCCAATGCCTACTTCAGCGATGGTCGGTGGTCAATCACCATGGATGTTTATGTTCTTTAGTTATCTTCCTTGTGTAGGTTGGCCGTGGCGATGTAGCCTCTTTTTATATTTCTGTCTATACTAGCAAAACGGCCCGTGTGTTGCAATGGGCGAACAAAAATCATAATCTCGAATGGCCATGACCAAATTTTGCTGCATCACCGAGATAAACTATCACTTTCATTTTCTTGAAAGTGTGAACAATTTTTTAAAATCATGAATATGTTTTAAAACTTGTCAACATATCTGAAATAGTGAACATTTTTCAAAATGATGAACATTTCTTTACAGATTTTCAAACATTATCTAAAATCATGAAAAAATTGAATTCGTGAAAATTTTACAATATATGCAAATGGTTTTCTATAAAATTGTTAACATTTTTCTTGAATAGGAGAACATTTCTAGAATCGAAGAACATTTTTTTCAAAACTGGTGGAACAATTTTTGAAATCATGAATATTTTCTTGATTCAACGAACATTTTTTGAAATGCATGTTCAGTTTCTAAATCAGCGAACATTTTATGAATCAAAAAACCATTCTGTAAGTCATGAACAGTTTTTTATTTCATAGGATATTTTTCAATTCAGGGACATTTTTTAAATAGGCGAAATTTTGTTCAACTTCATCACTACTTTTTAATTCATGAACTTTTTTTATTTCCAGAACAGTTGTTTTCCAAATTCGGAATCTTTTTTCGATATGCAAACATATTTGAAAAATCATGAACATTTTCTAAACCCACAAACATTTATGAATTATTAAACATTTTATTCAAAAACCATCATTTTTGTAAAAAAATCGGTACTTTATGAAATCCTAAAAGAATAAAAATAGTAAAAAAGACAAAAAAGGAAAATGAAAATTTTAAAACAGATCGTCCGGACATAGGCCGAGCCAAACAGGCCCGTTGTGTCTTCTCACAGCATACAGAGCACAATATAGAAGGTTCCTACTGGATGGCCTGGCCCAGGCGGGTATTCCCCTATGTGAATTTTTTTTATCATTTATAGATGGCATCGGTGGATAATATTTTACAACTTTGAGGGCAATTTCGGTGACGTACCGTGAGAAGCAATAGCCCTCTTTATTAATACAGTTTTCCTAAGTCTAGACTTTGTTATGTCATAGGCGATGATGTATTCCTTTGATCTTGCATGAAGTTTTGTATAGATTTTTTTTAGTTTTTCTTTTTTCTTTTTATATACTATATTACTTGATTAAGACTTTTTATTACACAGTCTAGACTTTTTTATGTCTTAGTCGATCATATATTCTTTTGATCTTGCATGACGGTTCATACATATTTTTTTTAGTTTTTCTTTTTTCTTGTTATATACTGTATTACTTGACTGAGACTTTTTTTAACACAGTACAAACGCAAGCGTTTATATACACGCGCATACACTCATCCCTATGAACGCACATACGCACACTCTACCCTTATGAGCACATCCGAAAGACTGAGCCGACATATCATCTTGAAATCTACAAAATCACCGTAGACCCCTCGTTGTCAACGGGAGCGTCTCCTCCCACTGAATGCGCGTCGGCGAAAATCCTGAAATAAATCCAAAAATAAATGCGGACACCTGGTGGGCTAGGGATACCACAGTCCCTCTAACCTCCAACCACAGATTGATTCCCTACTTGACTGACACTTGGGACCTATTTCTTTTGAACACATTGATTGAGATCTAGCCACACCCTCATTATTTTTTGTAGTTTACAAAAACACTCAATAAATGCTCTTATTTTTCTCAAAAAATTATGTTTAGCAATGCATTAATTGCAATGTATGCATACATAAAAATACATGTATTGGTCAATTTTCTCTTAATACTTAAATACAATGATTTAATGCACCTTGAAATCTGAACTTGTGATGAAGAACAACCAAATTAAGCCTTATAAAGTGGAAAAAATTAAAATTTTGAGATGAGCCCTATGAACCGGAAAGAAGGAAGTAGCATGTAAATCCTAGTAACTCTTTTTTTTAAGAAAATGAGGATGACCCCCGGCCTCTGCATCTGAGCGATGCATACGGCTACTTTATTAATTATTCTCACAAAACTTTACAAAGCCATACAACAGCAAGACTAAAGTCACCGTCTAAACAACAACTGTCGTTACACCTATCCAATTGATGAAGAGGCGCAGATAGTCTGGACCTAATATTAAATAGACATCGCAGCCAAACCTACACATCTAAAACACGAGGTTTCAACCAAAACTAGCATTACTCTTAATATGTAGGCGTGTAGGCCACGAGTATGTTGTGACCGGCGAAGGAAGAGAGAGGTTCATTTCAAGTCGAGAGAGGCGGCATTTCCTCTTCCACGTAAGTTCTCACGCTGCACGATGTCTCGGCTGCTCCTGGCGGCCGCCGTGGCCACGCTCGTGCTCGCCGTCGGAGCGTTCGAAATCGAGGAGGCGACTCTGGCCAGCATCCAGCTCGGCTTCAAGAACGGCAGCCTCACCTCCGTGGAGCTCGTCCGGCTCTACCTGGACCGCATCCGCCGCCTCAACCCGCTCCTCCGCGCTGTCATCGAGGTCAACCCGGACGCGCTCCGCCATGCCGCTCGTGCTGAAGCGGAGCGCCGCTCGGCCTCCCCTGTCAAATACCTCGCCGGCGGCGGGCTCCTGCACGGCGTCCCCATCCTCCTCAAGGACAACATCGCCACGCACGACGCGCTCAACACCACAGCCGGCTCCTTGGCGCTGCTGGGGTCCGTGACGAGGCGGGACGCCGGCGTGGTGCGCCGCCTCCGCCTGGCCGGCGCGGTGGTGCTCGGCAAGGCCAACCTCGACGAGTGGGCCAACTTCCGCAGCCTGCATGGCTCAGACGGCTGGAGTGCGCGCGGCGGACAGGCTCGGGTAACTAATTAATTACAGCACAACACATGATTTGTTTTTCTCATTTTACTCGGTCGACCATCTTGTAGTTTTCCTCTTAAGTCTTAGAATTAACCATGAATTTAACCAGTAATTTTGCTCGTTTGTTCTGCTGCTAGTATAGAATCCGTACGTGCTCTCGGCTGATCCGTGCGGGTCGAGCGGGGGTTCGGCTATCGCCGCGGCGGCAAACATGGTCGCGGTGACGCTGGGAACGGAGAGGGACGGCTCCATACTCTGCCCGGCGTCGCTGAACTCGGTGGTCGGGATCAAACCCACGGTGGGGTTGACCAGCCGGGCCGGAGTCATCCCCACCACACCACGGCAAGACACCATCGGGTAAGAGATGACTCATACGTACTAAAATATGCCCTATTAGATACCGTTTGACTTTAGCAGATCTGATACACACCTTATAATATGCCCGATTATGATGCACTAGAACAAATGCATAGTGGTATTTGTTTCTTATATTCTTGTCCATATAGTACTATGTCGAAATGCATCAATCGAGAGACGGGGTGGTGTAACATTCTTTTTTCTAATATATATGGGGGAACGGACAATTTAGACGTTGCCATTTCAACCTTCAAAAATAGCATATGCCCGGATAGATACCATTTGACTTCAGCATATCGGATATATCGGATATACATAATGAAGGCCCGTGTTGCCGCGCCCGACCATCTTGACGGCATTATGGTAGAAATATTTGAGAAAAGGAAGTATAGAGTACATGTATGTGAGATTTGACTTATAGTACGTTCAAAGTCTTGGGCTCTTGGCTATATAAGATTTGACATTATTTGATTGCATATGTTAGCACAGATTTGTTCAGAATAAATAGAAGAGATAATTGAAAATTCAAACTCAAGATTGACACCGCACAACACAAGCTTTACCAAAGACCCACGGGAGGATCTGGGATAGAAGCCTTATGTAGAGTTAATATTGTCCATGGAGCACACATAAAAATAGGACATTGGGCACTCTGAATCATCCGGTTTCAGCTAGCAAAAAACAATGTTGTCATTTGGATGCTCGAACGATGTTACACTACACGATACTGAGAGCAACATTTAAATACGACAAGAAAAAATGCATATGTAAATATGCGTTTTCTCAATCGTAGGTATGGTGTAACACACTACAATAGCTAACTTCAAATTCCTTTTGGCAGAAAAATAAAATCCGTCACCTTGAACTAAAGCTAATATGATGGTGCCTTAAATTGAAGCTAATAATTACGTTGGTATACCAATGACGAAATCGGGTGAACTCACGCGGCATGGGCCGTCGACTGAGAGACGAAATGGTTTACCCGATTTCTAGGCCTGGGCTATGTATGTTTTTCAAAGTTGGCGGACGGATTCACCGGAGAATGCCCAAGTCAGCCTATGGATAAGCGGCCCGGTTACGGTGCACCGCATGGGTTGCGCGGGGAAAAAGGCTGAGGCGCGAGTGGTAAACGATCGAAAGAGATCTGGAGCGTTCAGTGGCGGGATCCAATGGAAGAGTGCTGTGGTATGGCGTAGCTACCTCAGTTTTACTGTTTCTTAATAATATATGGGATGCATAGTGGCATATACTCCCTCCGTTCCAAATTACTCGTCGTAGAAATGGATGTATCTAGAACTAAAATACATCTAGATACATCCATACCCGCGACAAGTAATTCGGAACGGAGGGAGTATCTCTTAGAGAAATATAGTTGTTTTGATATTCTTGTAGACAGAGTAAGTCGAAATGCATCAAGCGAGATACGTGATGTGGAACATCATTTTTCTAACATGGGGTAGTAAGAGACGATTGAGACTAAACTTTGCCACTTGCCATGCCATGATTCAAATATAGAATATGCCCTATGGGATACCGTTTGACTTCAGGATATATTTATGGGGTGCAATATCGGATGCTCAGTGGTATCTTTCAGAAAAACGTATTTGCACGCCAAAAATATATTGTTCAACTCCCCAATTGGCTAGTTGCTACTCCTTGCTAAGCATATAAATATTCCTAGTGGTTCAGACTAGAGAGAACCCAACTCTAAATAACATTTCACTTTGTGTAGATGGTACTAAGAAACCAATATTTGTTGAAAATGCAGTCAGGAATACCCTTGATGTTAATGTGGAGTTGTACATCCTCCTCCACAACCAAATGAGCAAGACTCACTCTGTTATTTTTTGCAAATACTGCTAAGCATCCTATATATCTCAATAAGTGGTTGCCATATATGTCTATTTTCGTTAATTTTGTACAGTCACGTGTGGTCATACCTATGCATATGAAATTTCTGCACATGCATATTTCCAGACATGTTCAAAGCCACCGGGTTTTATTTTAGAACCTAAGGAAATGCATATATGAACAAGTTTTAAAAAACCTTGAGATTTATGTAACTGCAGACCTATTTGCCGCACGGTAGCAGATGCAGTCCATGTGTTGGACGCCATTGTTGGCTACGATGCCCGGGATGCAGCAGCCACGAGGAGAACTTCCAAATACATTCCCCGTGGTGGGTATATGCAGTTCTTAAACATGGATGGATTAAAGGGGAAGAGAATCGGTGTCCCCAACGGCTTCTTCAACTTCCCGGATGGAACTGTGCAGCAGACGGTTTACGGGCAACATCTCAACACAATGAGGTATATATTGGTGAAATTAATCCACATTTCTGTTTTATAGCATGTTTTTTCTAATAGTTCACTTCACATGTTCTTGAAGGAAACAAGGAGCTATTCTTATTGAGAACCTGGACATAGAAAATTTAGATATCATAATGGATAACCTTAACAATGGGCAACAGATTGCATTACCAGCAGAGTTCAAGTTAAGCCTCAACTCTTACCTATTAGACTTATCCTACTCCCCAGTTCGATCACTTGCAGAGATCATTGCTTTCAACAATGCACATCCCATCGAGGTCAGCTCTAAATTATAGTTTCCTGTTCATTGTACATGTATGCATTTCCTCTCGCCATGATCGATGTTATCTTTTGTTTAGTTTTATTCTCATGCATTCACCTTTTTATATCTTAAGAGTTGAACAAATAAATATTGTGAAATTTAATTCTCTAACATTAATGTATGGTAGGAGAGGCTGAAAGAAATCGGGCAGATCATCTTCCTGGCGGCCGAGAACACGACTGGCATCGGTGCTCCAGAGAGAGCAGCGATCCGTCAGCTTAAGAAGCTGTCCGCCAATGGGCTAGAGAAGTTGATGAAGGAGCACAAGCTAGATGCCATCGTGATGCCCAACGCTGATGCATCCTCGGCGCTCGCCATTGGTGGCATGCCGGGCATATCCGTGCCGGCCGGGTACGGCAAGATGGGGGTGCCATTTGGTCTCTGCTTTGGTGGGTTGAGGGGGTACGAGCCGAGGTTGATTGAGATGGCATACGCGTTCGAGCAAAACACCAAGGTTAGGAAAGCTCCCATGTTCATGCCATAGAACAATTGACAAGGCGGTGATCACCGGAGCACAAAGATTAGACCTTCTGCAGAAATATTTCTAAGTTATCCACCTTAGCTGCAAAGGACAAACATCATCTTCCCAGCAACTACATTTGTTATTAATGTAGCTTCATCATGGTGAGTATAATAAACTATGAATAAGTATTGTAATAATACTTGCATGGTGATGTATTCATATAGGAAGTCCAAGGGATCTTCTAGAAAACGCGTACTCTATCTAACTAGGGCTCGTATACGGTAAAGAAATTTACATAAGTGAATTCGGCATCCGTACTTACTTAGGAGACATTCCTGGCAGAGTGCCTGACTTTGTAGATTTAACCATTCTTTGGATCCAGCTCGGAAATGGCCAAGACTCTACCGGCCATTGTAGGACACAGGGTCGGAGGTCATGATAGGAGATTGTTTGCCCAACCCAATCATAATGCCAACCGTCGGAGTGAGCTCACTGAAGGACCAAGTAAGAATGGAGGAGGAGCGTGTGAGATATTTTCTGGGACTTGTTCCCTTTCGCAATTCAGCAATGGAAAACTATCTATATACTACGACAATACAACTCCATGATATCACCATGGGAGTGGTTGAAACACTATTCTCTACATGCGAGTGGTATGGGTTGCCCCATGTGTAGTCAACACATGGGGCCCACCACCTCAAACATATGGAGCCCAACCGGGGACCACCCCACGTTTGGCGTGCATGGGGCTTGACGTGGGCTTCCTTCCCAGGATCCTCCTTCTAAGGGTTGCCCTTGACGGGAGACTGGGTTGAACCCAACATAGATCGACCTATTCGACCTCATAAGGGCATCTTTAACATTGACCCTTAAACTAGACACCACATCTGTTCGTGGACCGGAGGACCAGTCCACGAACACTGATACAGGAGCCGGCCACCCAACCGTAGTTGCATACATTTTAAACCATTTTTTAACAAATGATACAAAATTTCAGCAAACACTGATTTCATACAAGTTTGGTCATAATTTACATAGAACGGCCAATATTCCGGTCATTTAACTTAAAACTAGAAAAAAACTAAAGCTTGTAGCAGACGACGACCTCGTATGCGTGGCCACCCTGCCTAGCCCCACCGTCGCCGTCCCCCCTCCAGCAGTAGAAGGGCGCGTGTCTGTTGTGCGCGACAACCTTGTCTGGCTATTGCACAGCGATTGCTAAGGAGCCGCTCCGCTTCCTCTAGCGCGGTGCGGAGGGCCGCCGCGGCCAATGCCGATGCCGCCCGTGAAGCCATGGTGGTGGCCTTGCCCCTGCCAGCATTGGCATAGGAGTAGCTAAGTGACTACTCCTGGCCTATCTTGGCGGGCTCGGGGACAAGGCGATGGCGGCGCCTCGCAGGCATCTCTGCAGTGGTGGCCTTGCCCCTGCCAGCATTGGCATAGGAGTAGCTAAGTGACTACTCCTGGCCTATCTTGGCGGGCTCGGGGACAAGGCGATGGCGGCGCCTCGCAGGCATCTCTGCAGTGGTGACGGAGCGGTCGAGGGCCCAGGCGGCGGCGAGGTCGGGTTTTGTTGAGGAGCCAACACGGTGCCGTGTCCAACTTGGCGAAGCGGACCAGCGGGCAGCGTGTCGCCGCTCATACCGTATCGCCTAGCTTGCTTCCCTTTACACGACGGACATGATGGCCCACAATCCTGAGGCACCTCCGCCACCGAGGTAGTGAAGGAAGTAACCGCGTGCTGGGACGGATTAAGGGGGGGACGAGGGGGGGCGAGACCCCCCCCAACGATCGTGTCATCCCTTGATGGCGTTCTGTTAGTCGCTAATTTTTTTTGATTCCGTAGCTGTACGTAACGTGCTTTGCCCCCCCTATGGGCTTCAGCCCTTTGCAATTAACGTGAAGCATCAGCATCTCAGCCCATGTACTGATGTACAGCCCAATGTATTTGCTAAATGCACAAAATGAAGGAAAATGCCAGCGGCCAACCCATCATGGAGGACGCCCAGCCACGACTTGGGAGTTGGACTACGCACGCAGTCTCGCACATATCGCTTAGACCCTAACCTCTTCGTTCCAAGCCGCTCCTGTGATCAGATCTCTCCATCGCGCCTCCAATCTCCATAGAGACGGGGCGAAGGGAAGGGGAAGCTGGGACAGGCAGGCACCGATCCACGAACATGTTTCCGCCTTGCCGGCAGACCGGACGCAATGAAGAGCTGCAAGTCTAGGGCAGTCCCGGGATGTGAAAACTGGCACCGAATCGACAAGATTGCAACCAAAAATTGATCGCCGCCGCGATGTGTGGCTATAAGCCTGCGCCCTACGACCCCGCGACGACCGACCGACCAAGGATATTGTGCGGTTAGTCTTCTTCGCTGATGTGTATTGTTAAACGTTTTTCTAGATTACATTTTACAAAGTTTCTGCGTCTAGATGGAGTTAGCTTATGTGCGTAGCAATTTTGTTTTACCATCACAAGGCCTGAAGAACTAATCGATGATAAACTTTTGAATTAATGAATAGGGAAATAATTTATCCATTCTACAATGGAACTGGTTTTACAACCTGAATCTGGCCGTATGATTGTAAGTTCCTATCGCTGTCAACTAGTAGCTAGTCAAAAAATAGCACCAATTCTAGTCCAGCAAATGAGCACACCTGATCTAGGTCACGGTAAAGCAAATGAGTTAAAGGTTGAAGATGCAAGGCTAAGGCTTGGGATAACCACATGGTATGGTATGTCTATTTTTCTGCTTGTTGTCTTTCGCCCCCCCTATGTCTAAATCCTAGCTCCGTCCCTGCGCGTGCATTGGCAGTCATGGGAGGCAGTTCGTCCTTCACAAACTGGCCAAGGTTGGTGTGTCGATATCGGTTGTGCAGCGCGGCACCGCCGACTCCTTGCTCATGTGGCGCCCGATTTAAACGTTGTGGTTGCATGCTGGCGATGCCGGATCCTCCCTCACACGGCGTTTGATCTGGACACCGCCATGGTTGCGGCGGGGAGGGGGGGGGCTCCTCCTTCTCGTGTCGGAGAGGTAATGCGGCCTCCTTCATGGGACGCGGTGGCGAGAGCGGCGCTGGGCCACGCTCCCGGAGCGATTGCTTCGTCATCAACTCCATCTTACAGATGAATTCCTCGTCCTTCCGAGCGGCCTCCATGACGAGAAGTGGTTGCTAATGTGGCGGCGCCTGGTCCTCCTCGTCAGTGGAGGGGGTGATGATCTCCTCCTTGCAGGAGGAGCCGACTGCCATGGAGATCAAGGACCTCAGAGAGTGAAGGAGGCGTGTCTCGGGTGTGGTGGTGTCCGGTCTTGGATGGCGGGGCGACGGCTTTGGTGTGGGAGCAATCGCAGTGATAGTGGGTGGAGCTTGCGGCTCGAGTGTTGGTTGGCTGCCATGGAACTTAGTCAACTGCAATGCAATTGCACATCTTTTGTACTATGGCTACACTTTCTTTAGCATGCGCCTTTCTAGTACTCACTCCCTCGTTTAAAAGAAAGCCTATAAATAGTGTCTCTAGTCAAACCGTTCAAAATTTGACCAAATTTGAAGCAAAACTTAGTAACAAGTAAAGTACAAAAGTAAGGCGGCTAAACTAACTTGATACAAAATTCACAAGCACTGATGTATACATACCCGATAACAGAAAAAATGCAGCTTAGCAGCGCAGGTTCAACACATGGATCCAACTACCCTCCCCCTCGCGTCGCCTTCCCCTGGGCGACTCCAGGGGCCCCTGAACCCTAGCACCGCAGGCTGCCTCTTGCGCCTCCTTCTGCCGCCGCTGCCGCCGGCGTGGGCCGCGGTGGCGGCGGGCCCGGTGCCGAAGGCACCTGGGCGGGTGGATGCTACGGGATCCCATCTAGGCGGCAGGGGCGGCACCTCTCATGGGAGTCCGAAGGCGGCGACTAGGGCGGCGACCCCATGCCATGCGGCGGTGGCCGAAGCACCATAGCCGGCGAAGCGGCGGCCCTGAGATGGACGGCGGCGGTGGCAGCGCCCCATCCGGCGGGGTTGGCTGATCTGTGCGGAGATGGTGACGGCGGTGGCTGCGGATCCAACGCCCCGATCGGATCCGCCGCTGGGTGGCCTTTCGCCGACCGGCGGCGCGTGGATGGACTGGTGAGGAGATGACGGATCTCCGCCGGAAGACCGACGGCGGCGTACGTCTTCGTGGCGAGGTTCCGCTCGGTTCCAGCCAGCCACGAGATCGGGACGACGTGGCTTCCGGTGAAAATCGCGCTTGAATGTGGTCATGGCGGACGATGGTGGCGTCTCGGACGTCGTTCCCTTCTCGAGGCATCGTCGTTGCAGGTCACATCAACCTGATCGGGAGGTTCCGGGGGAAACCTTAGATCTGGGTCTACCGGATCGGACGATGATGACGTTCGCTGTCATGCTCCCTCCTGGGGGCATCGTTTTGGAACAAGTGCTGACTGGAGGGGACAAGAGGAGGAGCGGTGCTTCATCTTGCCCATTGATGATGGCGGATCTCTGCGGCGTGGCGCAGCGGAGACTCGGTGCCCGATGCGCGGAGATGGACTCACGCAGGAGAAGGTAGCTGTCTGGCGTCATGGTGGCGTCGACGGCAGAGAGGCCGGACAAGGTAGAAGCGTCAATATTTGCTCAGAAGACAGACATGTGGAAGATGGCGGCGACGACACATGTAAGTGCGTCAGACCGGTTTGTCCCCAGACCCGGTATGTGGCTCGGCTGGGGCTTTCGGATTTTGATGATAGGATAGGTGAGAGGTCTGGGTATTTGGCCCAGTTTGCACCCATTTATCATTTGGATAGGAGTAGCGGCGGATGTTGTCAAGATGGTGGATTTAAGCATATTGTTGTAATACTTTGTAAAGTCCTCAAGAATAACGAATAGTGGCCGCATGTATCTCCCATATGCAGAGGCAGGTATCATCCGAAAGTGCCTTTCTGCTCCTGAGCTCATTTGAGCTCGGTGAACAGTCAAATCGAAAAAAAATCAAAAAAAAATCAAAAAATTCCAATTATTTTTGGGGAGAAACATTGACAAAAGTTCTAAGTGCTTGCAAAAATTCATCATGAAATCACATTCCTGTAAAGGGTGGCAAAAAAAAACAAATTCAGTGCTTCAAAATGCTTTTGAAAGTAGCTTTTTCAGAGTACTGATTTTGTTTTTTTTTGCCACGCCTTCTAGAAATGTGATTTCATGGCGAATTTTTGCAAGCACTTAGAACTTTTGTCAATGTTTCTTCCAAAAAAAATTTGGATTTTTTTAAATTTTTTTTAATTTAATTTTGATTTTACTGTTCACCCGAGCTCATTTGAGCTCGGGTGCAGAAACTCCGCGTCCCTCCTCCTTTTCTTAAAAAAAGGATGCAGGCTAGGTGTCCGGCGGTCAGCAGGGAAACAGGACATGCAAAGGACACTCAGTACGCCCTACTAGTAGCAGACTTCCCAACAAGGTGGCTAACTACTGAAACGTGAAACTGCAAAGAAAGAGGTGAGCAATCATCACCTAATAATTTTCATTAACATTTGTTATTGTTGAGATTGAGTCATTGAGATGAACCAACAATACTATAGTGTGCAATGTTTATGGTTCCATGATATCAATCTACGCTTTGTGCCAAATCAGAAAGAAAAAAGAAAGCACTCAATGCTCTCATGTGACGCTGGCGGGAGGTGAGAGATTGCCTGCTATTCATTGCACTGACACGGCGTCAATAGCATCATGTGGACCAACTCATCATTTGGATACTTTCCCAATACTAAGGCCGTATTTGGATATTCTAACTCAGTTAGAGGTTAGAGTTATATTCTAACTCTGAACTAACTTTAACCAAAGAGATATTTGGATGAAAGGGTTAGATTGACAATAAATGCTCTTTCTCAATCATTTGACTACTTTAGGCGAGCCCTGACTGAGAGCTGTGCTGGCGGCAGACGGGGACGCGCCCGGCAAGGAGCCGCACTGGCTTATCGCGCAGCCTGCCGGCCGAATCCGCCGTCCCGACGCAAGGAGCCGCATTGGCCGAGGCCGACGGGGACGGGCCGCGCAAGGAGCCGCGACTGCTTACCGGCCGTCGGACGGGCCGCGGGGAGACGAGGGGGTTGGAACGGGAGCATAGGGCGGGACTGCTTACCGACGGCGGACGGGAGTGCGGATACGGCGAGGCGTCTTCACGGGCAGTGCGAGAGGGAGAGAGGGAGAGGACGAGAAGCTTCGAAAAAGTGGGGAGGGATCTACTGCGGAAAGAGCGGGAGAAAAAATATATTTTTTTAGTGATCCCTAGAAGAACTAACCCAAATAAGCTCCTCTTGAATAGGTTAGTGTTTTTGGGTGGGTTAGATGCATCTAACCAAAACTAACCCTCTTGTTTGGATGTTTTTGGGTTAGTTGAGTTCAAACTAACCCAAACTAACTCTAACTCTGGGATCCAAACAGGTAGGGGTGGAAACGGATCGGATGCGGATCGGATAGTGCTCTTGCCACTTCCGTTTTCATATTTTCAAAACGAATACGAATCCGAATACGGATGTTATCGGATACGGATGCGGCTCGGATATTATTCGAATACGGATACGTATCGGATATTTTCTTGATTTGGAACGGATACGAATAATATCAACATATTGCTTAAGTAAATCAGTCGATAGCTATGTGACCTGAAATAATCAACTTGTGACATACAATAAGTCAATGATAAATAGGTTTATGAATAAATACTATTGTAATGCATAATAATTTATAAGTTTAATAATATAAGAGTAAAATTTGACCACTTATTTGGCTTTTATGTTGGATAATTGGAATATTGAGTCTAGAAATTTGAAAATTACCTCCCATAATCTTATTCGGATACGGATATATCCACTTCCATATCCATATTTGTCTCAAAATCTCCTACCATATTTTATTTTTTATTTGTTTAATAAATTCGGATATGGATAATTTCCATTTCCATTTTGGTTCGGATGCGGATGTTTCGGATACGAATAGGCATTTTCTCCAATACGAATATCGGATATTTCGGATTATCCGCTACCAATTTCCACCCCTACAAACAGGGCCTAAATTTGGAAGGAATCATGGGGATTAGGTACATAAAATACAGTCTCAAACATGTGCTTATGTACTTGCCGATTCCATGTCAATTAAGTCCCATCGTGGTCCTGATCTCCATCCCACGATCACATTTTCCTTGGCATAATTAATATGGGTAAGCATGCGATGAAGTAAGTGTTACGTTCTTCTTCTCTATGCATGGATCCCTTCCCCGATAATTAGCTTATACAATTTCACAGGCATATCCATGAAAGAATAGCAACGCCATTTTCTTCTTCGAGCTAAAAGGGAAAGTTGATCCATAGACAAGATTAATGACAATATAGAATCCTAATTGGAAGGGCGCCATAATATTCATGCCAGCTGAGTACCTCCTGTTGATGCTTCTGCGGTGGCCGGTGGTTACGGGTCAGGCTTGACCAGGCGGTGGAGGTGCTCAGTGAGAAGCCAGAGGATGGTTATGAGCTCACCTCCACTGCTAAGCTTCTTGGCATGGGACTCCCTGCTCCACCTGTTAGCAGCATACACCATAAAATCCATCCACACCAAGGAGAGAACTCGCATCGAGCAGCACTTGCGCTCCGCATTCTCATCATTAGCAGCCAAGGCTTCTGCAACACGGATTGCATAGAGATACGAGGAACTTTAGTGTAGTCACTGCTAAACGATGTATATCTGTAGCGTGTGCGTGTGTTGTATTCAGTTAGGCCAAGGAGACCTGATCCCATATCTGTTAGTTAGTTAACTTGGAGATCAAGTTCATGGCCTAACAACCCTTGTAATCTCGGAGGCCTTTGTGCCCTATATCAACACGCACGCGTCCCTGCATCGAGCATATGCTTTAGCCTAGGTTTTCTACATGGTATACAGAGTCTATCTCTTCCATCGCATCTAGGTCATGTTTTCTTCCACCTTCGCCATGGCTGCGCCCTCCCTTGCCTCTCTCGGCCACACCATCACAGAAAAACTGAATCGGGAGAACTTCCTCGTCTGGAGTGCTCAAGTGCTGCCGCACATCAGGGCAGCGGGCATGATGGGCTTCCTCGATGGCTCCACCCAGGAGCCCCCCGCTGAGTTTCGAACGGAGAGAGACGTCTCCGGCAAGAAGGAGATCACCGTCACCGCCAACCCAGCGCACGCCGTTTGGGTCACTCAGGACCAGCAGGTGCTTAGTTTCCTGATCGCATCTCTCTCCCGCGATGTTCTTTTGCAGGTTAGTAACTGCACAACCGCTAGCGCAACTTGGAACGCTCTCCTTCAGAGTTTTTCCTCGCAATCCCGAGCTCGGATCATCCAGCTCAGGGACCAGATCGATCACACCAGGAAGGGTGACCTCTCGGCGGCTGCCTACTTCACCAAGATGAAGGGGCTTGCTGATGAACTTGCTGCTGCTGGGAGGCCCTTGGATGAAGATGATGTGGTCTCTCCCATCATCCAAGGTATTCTGCATGAACCGGAGTACAGCAGCTTCGTCTCCGCCGTCTCCACACACACCACCACCGACCAACCCATTGGCCTCGGCGAGCTGTTCTCGTTGTTGCTCGCTGCCGAGTCCCGCATCACCGCCGCCCAGATCTCTGTCTACTCCGCCAACCTTGCTGCAAAGGGCGGCGGCCGCGGCAACTCCAACCGTTCTGGGAATGGTAGTGGCGGCTGGAACGGTGGCGGTGGCTCCCGTGGCTACAACAACAACACGGGCGCCCGCTTCCCCGACAACTCTGGTGGCGGCGGCTCTGGTGGTCCGCCCCGCCCGGGTGGTGACCGCGGTGATCGTGGTGACCGTGACCGCGAGAAGTGCCAAATCTGCAAGCTTGAAGGGCATGGAGCATGGCGTTGCAAGAAGCGCTACGACCGCAACTACAACAACAATGTGCGCAATCCAGCAGGAGGTGGAGGTGGCGGTGGTAACCGATCTGCCAATGCCGCCCATGCTTATGGGGTTGACACCAACTGGTATCTTGACACTGGTGCGACGAATCACGTGACTGGCAAACTGGAGAAGCTTGCTGTCCATGATCGCTACACCGGCCCGGAACAAATTCACACTGCGAGTGGTCAAGTTATGAACATTGCTCATGTTGGTCATTCAGTTTTATCTACACCCCATCGCTCATTAGGTCTAAACAATATCCTTCATTCCCCTCAAGCTGACAAGAGTTTACTCTCCGCTTATCAACTTAACAAAGATAATCATGCCTTTCTTGAAGTTTACCCTGAAACTTTTTTTGTTAAGGATCGGGCCACTCGGAGGATCATTCTTCAAAACGAGAGTAGAGATGGTCTCTTCCCAGTTTCCGGTCGGCAAGATGATCCTCCCACTCGACAAGTCCTTAGCGTGGTCAAACCGTCTACATCAAGATGGCATAGGCGCCTAGGACATCCTGCATTCCTGGTGGTTCAGAAAATTCTTCGAGATTTTAGTCTTCCTTTGTCCAATAAAATAGATCATCTTTTGGTTTGTGATGCTTGTCAGATGGCCAGGAGCCATCAACTCCCTTATCCTAAGTCCACTAGTGAGTCCAACGCTCCTTTAGAGCTTGTTTTTTCAGATGTGTGGGGTCCTGGACCCGTTTCTGTAGGCAGACAAAAATATTATGTGAGCTTTATTGATGATTTTAGCAAGTTTAGTTGGATTTATTTGCTCAAAAAATAAGTCTGGCGTGTCTGAGAAGTTTCATATCTTTCAGCAACATGTTGAACGCCTCTTTGATCGCAAGATTTTGGCTATACAAACGGATTGGGGGGGTGAATATCAAAAGCTAAATTCTTCTTTGAACGCATTGGCATTACTCATCAGGTTTCATGCCCCCATGCTCACCAACAGAACGGGTCCGCGGGAAAGAAACATAGGCATATCGTTGAAATGGGTCTATCTCTTCTTGCGCATGCTTTCATGCCTTTGAAGTTTTGGGATGAGGCATTTCTCACTGCCGTTTACCTCATCAACCGTGTTCCTAGTAGGGTCATCAAAAACCAAACGCCTCTCGAACACCTCTTCGGTACAAAACCCAACTACACCTTTCTTCGCATTTTTAGGTGTGCCGTATGGTCCAATCTACGCCCCTTCAATAAACACAAGCTTGAATTCCGGTCAAAACAATGTGTGTTTTTAGGGTATAGTACCCTCCACAAAGGCTACAAGTGCCTTGATGTGGCCTCTGGTCAGGTTTATGTCTCACGTGATGTGGTTTTCAATGAACATGTCTTTCCTTTTGCCCAACTCCACCCAAACGCCGGTGCTCAACTTCGCAAAGAACTCATTCTTCTACCTTCACATCTTCTGCCATCACCTGGTTTTCTTCAAGGGGGAGTAGTAGATGCTGCTGACCACATGTCAATGTCCCACAATAATGCCTTTGATGAAAATTCTGCTGAAAGTGTACAGGAATATGGAACAGAAAATAGCGAAAATGCGCATGATTTTATGCTCACAGAAACCACAGGGGAAGCCACAGAGGATCCGGTCGCCAATCCTGGTGGGATTCCCTCGGGATCCATCCTGTCAGACGCGGCAGGATCTCCTGCGGGATCAGCGCCGTCGCCTGATTCGGCGGGCAGGCGTGCCGCACCCACTGTGGGTCCAGGCAGGGCCCCAGCGCGTGGCCTTGGTCGGGCATCTTCAGCGGCGGGGTCAGGCGGGCCCCCTGCACAGGCATCTGGTCGGCCCACTTGTGCGGACGAGCGCAGTCCACACATCGGTGGGGTTGCACGCTCGGGCGCAGGTGTGCCCCCGCCCGACCAGCCTCTGCGCACCATACAGGCGGCGCCAAGTGGCAGTTCCGGAGAGGCAGCCTCATTCGCGCCAGCCAATCTGTCTTTGTTTGCACAAGAGCCGTTACAGGAGTTCTCTGGTGGATCTTCTGTGGCTGATTCTGGATCTGCTGTTTCATCCTCTACAAATCGTCTTCAACAACAAATTAATCGGCCAGCTCCGCCTACTCCCGTGTGTTCACACACCAGATCGCAAAGTGGTATTGTTAAACCTACAGTATACAAAGATGGCTGTATTCGTTGGGGTTCTTTTTGTGCAACAGGTGAACCTCAAAGCTTTGGAGAGGCGCTAGGTGAATCCCGTTGGATGGAAGCCATGGATGAGGAGTATGTAGCCCTAATAAAGAATCAAACATGGCGTTTGGTTCCACCAGCCAAGGGCAGGAATATAATTGACTGCAAGTGGGTTTACAAGGTAAAGAGAAAGTCTGATGGCACTGTTGACAGGTACAAGGCACGTCTGGTTGCTAAGCATTTAAACAGAGGTATGGGATTGACTATGAGGACACATTTAGTCCTGTAGTAAAGGCTGCCACCATTAGACTAATTCTTTCAGTTGCAGTATCTAGAAACTGGTGCATAAGACAGCTAGATGTCAAGAACGCGTTTTTGCATGGTGTTCTGAAAGAGGAAGTGTTCATCATGTCTGCAAACTTGATAAAGCAAATTATGGACTGAAACAAGCACCTAGAGCTTGGTACTCTCGATTGTCCTCAAAGTTACAATCTCTTGGTTTTGCTCCGTCCAAGGGAGATACTTCGTTGTTTTATTATCATCGGCATGGGATAACTATTTTTATGCTTATTTATGTTGATGATATAGTTGTTACAAGCTCATCATCTAAAGCAGTTGAAGCCCTTCTCATGGATTTGAGCAAGGAGTTCGCACTCAAGGACCTTGGTAGTCTTCATTTCTTCCTTGGAATTGAGGTAAAATATGCAAAGAATGGAATTGTTCTGTCACAGGAAAAATATGTGCAAGAAATACTTCAAAGGATGGGCATGAAGGGATGTAAGACATCATCTACACCTTTGTCCACCTCTGAAAAATTGTCCCTTTATGATGGAGACATGCTTGGGATAGAAGACTCTACCAGGTACAGAAGTATTATAGGAGCATTACAATATCTGACATTGACTAGACCAGATATCTCATACTCAGTAAATAAAGTATGTCAGTTTTTACATGCTCCTACTAGTGTGCATTGGACAACAGTAAAGAGAATACTTAGATATCTTCAAGGAACAAAGAGTCATGGACTCAAACTGGGAAAGTCATATTCGATGCTTGTAAGTGCTTTCTCAGATGCAGATTGGGCAGGTTGTCCTGATGATAGGAGATCAATTGAAGGTTTTGAAGTTTTCCTTGGAAGTAACCTAATCTCCTGGAGTGCTCGTAAACAGCCAACTGTATCCAGATCAAGTACAGAAGTTGAGTATAAGGCTCTAGCAAATGCTACTACTGAAATCATCTGGGTTCAGAACTTGTTGAAAGAGTTGGGTGTTCGACATCCAAAGGCAGCATCACTTTGGTGTGATAATCTTGGTGCTTCATACTTGTCTGCTAATCCTATTTTTTATGCCAGGACCAAGCATATAGAGATAGACTACCACTTTATTCGAGAAAGGGTGGCTGACAGATTGTTGAATATCAGGTTTATACCTATTGGCGATCAAGTTGCAGATGGATTTACTAAACCGCTTTCTTTGAGGCAGCTGCAAGCTTTTAGGCACAATCTCAACTTGGATAGTTGTGATTGAGGGGGAGTGTTAAACGATGTATATCTGTAGCGTGTGCGTGTGTTGTATTTAGTTAGGCCAAGGAGACCTGATCCCATATCTGTTAGTTAGTTAACTTGAAGATCAAGTCCATGGCCTAACAACCCTTGTAATCTCGCAGGCCTTTGTGCCCTATATCAACACGCACGCGTCCCTGCATCGAGCATACGCTTTAGCCTAGGTTTTCTACAGTCACGTGGCTTCTTGTCTAGACCCAGTACCACCATCTCGGCAAGCTCCTCTCTCTCCCGGTGACTAGAGTGGGAATCAGGGTCGTCATACAAGCGGAGCAAGTTGCTGCAGCTCGGAGCAGGGCGTTGGTCGTCTTTTTCACACCATGTGTCGACCAGATTCTCGCAGGTTCGCCGGTCCAATCTGCTCTGAGCAAGGCCTGGCAGCATGTCCGGGCGTTCCACCAGAAGGAACATCAAGTGGTTTGACAGCAACATGATGTCCTCCTCACTGGCACAGAGTGCTTCGCCTTCCATGGCCATGGCCTTGGCTTTCTTCCCACACTCGTGGAGGAGGAAGAGGTCCGTGGAGATGTGCCAGATGATGATGCCCTCTTGAAACTCAACACCTAGTCTGTCTTGCAGATCCTTGTACAGGTTACAAGTGCTAAGTGCCTCCTCGCCCCATTTCCCCCTGACAATGCCCTGTGTGCTCACTGTCCCATCCCGGACCAATTCCTCTATGTGCAACATGAACTTCTGCTTCAGGTCCTCTGGAAACTTGACGGCCCACGAGTGAAGCTCCCTGTCCCACCACTCCTCGGCTCCCAGCATATTGGCAAATTTACCCAGCAGAGGCCTATTCTTTCTGCTGGGACGACTGCACAAGTGCAACATGTTATACTGCCCCACAGTGCCAGACCACCTCCTTGCTGACCTCAAGAATCTATCAAGCCCCATGAACTTTATGAGCCGGTGAAGAGATACAATCCAACGATGAAGACGATCCCATCTCCCTGCACAGAGAACTGCATGTTGAAGCCAATGCCATCTTGTACCGCACAAGAAGGGTAGTGTCCAACTCGACCCAAGTGCACTCAGCAGTGATCTTATCTCCAGGACTAAGGCACCACCCAGTAAGATGTAGGTGATGGTAACATCCACTCTGCTGTGACCATCTTTCCCACTGAACTGGAACAGCAAGAGCGCAGCTGCGATGGCAGCAGGTGAGACTATGCAGACGCAGTAGCCAAATGAAGTGTGGACTACGGCTGCCTTGGTGTAGAGGATGTCGTACATCAAAGAAAGCTCCAACTCCATCACCAAATACCTATCTTCATATGTGAGCTGCTCAAGTACATTGATCTCACGGTTGTCTTCATCCCTGTCGCTCGACGAATCGACTACTGCGTGCTTGCATATGTGGAACAGGGAGTGTGCATGCCGCATGAAGAATTCTTCTTCTTCGACATTTCCCTTGGGTCCCCCTTGTGGGGGTCTATCGTCGAGGTAGAAATGGCATCTAGCCCGTGTGGTTCCTTCTTGAGGGAGCTCCGGATGCTGTCCATGTTGCTGCACTTGAGCGCCCATGTTCTCTCCCCTTACTTGAGAACACCGACGACAAACATCAAGATGACCGCAAGCAGGAACATGTCCTCGGTGCCGATGTAATGCTTGTAGAGGACGTAGACAGCGCTTAGCACCTGCAAACTGAGAGTGAGCAGGTGTCGCAGCCAGAGTCTGTTGTCCTCGAGTAAGTAGGCGGTGATGTTGTCCGGGCCACCAAGATGCAGCAACAGGAACGGCGCCCAGAACGCGACGACTCGATGCTCACGGGACGCGGCACCGTCGAAAGAGAGGTGACCAAGATCATATATTGCAGTGGCATCAGCCAGCTGGTAAGCCAGCCAGAGGATGAACCTGAACAAACGCCAGGATGCTTCACTCCGCCGGATCCCAGCTAGCAAGACGAGGGTAACCTGAAGAGTGAGGCTCACCAGCACCAGAGTCTGAACCGCCCATGCGTTCTAGAAGTCTATAGGCCCTCGAGCCATTGTTCTTGTCCTGCATGCACTGTGTTAAATGAAGTTTCACCAGAGGATGAGTGTATCTTTTTCATCAAGCATAATGATGTAGCTAATTAAGGCAGATAAACTCGATATCGGATCGATAAAAAATTCACAAGTCATGGTGTATACATACCGGTTTTTTTTTGAGAAATCTCGCTCGCTTTATTGATTCAAAACAATGTTCATAGGTACACGGTGTGGGTCATGAGAAGAGCCCAACCAAATATGCCTACCTATATCTAAATTAGAAGCGAATTTAGCGAGATTATGAGCCTCGAAGTTATTATTCCTTCACTCAAAAACAAAAGAGCAAGAAGAGAAACTAGCTCTACGGTCTATTATTTCATGTATCGGGTAACCAGGGCCGTCCAGGGGCTGTGCGGGCTGTGCGACCGCACAGGGCCCCCAAATTCCAAGGGCCCCTGATTTTGGGCCAGCATCTAGTAGTATATTCTTTGTTTTGGGCCCTGTTTTCACAGCAAGAACAGAATTAGGCCTATGCACTCTGGACTCCCGAAATGAGGCTTTCCCTTAGTGCCGATCCACACACCCTGCCGGTCGATCGATAAATCTATCTCAAGCTCTGCTAAAAAAAACAAGCAACTATCCATCTAGCTCCGCGTGATCTGCTCAGGTAAGGAAAAGGCCCTCACGGAGATGAACTGACTCCAGTACGGCGCCGTCTGGAGGGTAGCGGCGTTGCCGGAGAAACGACCCACAGCCCTGCCGGCATGGATAATTCTTTCCACCATTCTGTTGTCCGCCGGTGGCCGAGAAAAGGTGAGGGCATCACCGATCTATCCACAAGGTGCGCTCAAACTAAATCCCTAATTAATTTAGACTATTTTGTCCTCACGGAGATGAACCGATTGAGGTGCTCAAACTGAATAACCGATCTGAATAATTATATGAGACGGTTCATAATCCAGTTTTTTTCTAGGGAATATATGGGTGTGCATATGCATCAATTCATCAATCCAGTTTTTCTAGGGAATATAAATAATAGGCTTGTTGATTAAGTTGTCACACACCAAGATTTCCAAGCTAGTTGCTCGTTCAAAATTCAGGGTTCAATCCCTTTTTTCATTTTGTTATCTTGGTAGAGCTTTAACTCATGGAGTGTTTGAATTCGTTCATATTTCTTTTGTAAACAAATCATCTATTCTAAAAATTCTAGGGCCTCATTTCGGGTTCTGCACCAGGGCCCCGAATTCCTGGAGACGGCCCTGTGTGAAGCAAGACGGAATGCTTCGTTCCCTTGCTATTCATCACTCACAGTCATGGAGGACCTTTGGGGCATCTTGTTCCCTGGGTAGAAGCCCGGGTGGTGGGAGCCACGGTGCTTGTGGAAGAAAGTGCAAATGGTTTGCCATCTCAATACTTCCGTTTGCTTGAATAGACTGCATGCTTGCAGAGAGCATTTGCTTTGTTGATTGGCTTTCAAACTGTTACGACATGACCTCACTTTTTCTGTCTTACATATGGAAGTCAAGTATAGGTACATTCATTTTTGGACAAATGGAAGTCAAGTATTGGTACATTCATTTTTGGACAAATGGAAGTCAAGTATTTTGGAACGGAGGGAGTATCTTTTAGTGGCTTTGTTAGTTATAATTTTTTAAACACACTACAGACGTAGACACTCATGCATGTGCATATACACTCGCCCTATGAATGCACGCATGCACGCACACCCTACCTCTATGAACACATCCCGGAGACTCAATTACACCAACACTGAGGCAGATTTATGTGACTAACCAGTGAGGACATAATAGTTCAAAAAACAGTGTTATATAGTACATGCTTAACAGAATGTACTTGAGAGTCAAAATGCTCTCCATTCAGCCTGGGGAACATATGAGATTGAACATACCCGCGGATCAGTCAGGGTAGCAAGTTCAGGGCAGGACAAGGAAGAGGCAATATTTCAGTGGCCTATAGTTAACATAGATTGAAAAAGGTATGGTTAGCTTGATTTGTCCCCGACCATCTCGACTGAGCTGCATCTCCAGATCTGCATCAGTAAGAAGCCAACTTGTTAATAAGCAGCATCTCCAGATCTGGATCAGTGGAAAATAGCTTGTTAATTGACTAATTACCTAGTACCTCCAAATGAAGGTTTTGGTGCATGCATGCCAGCAGGCAGTTATCAGTTTAAAACTTTAAATGGAGTACTTATCGTCGTGGATCTTGCGACAGAGACAACAAGGTTAGTTACTTCATTTCGTGGTAGGTAGTTTAGTTAGTTAATTAACAAGCATTGTCGTTCCAGATGGGCTGCTGGTCCAGTTTTTGCTTTGCTTTACTTGCGCCGGTAGACTTTAGTTTTCCTGTGCTAGTTGAGGTGTCGATGGAAAATTTTAACATGCTCCCTCTTACCCCCTCTTTTTACATGTGAGGTAAGAAGGTAAGAGTTAATCAAACCACTAATTAATGAGATCAACAACTCAGATCTATTATATACTCTCATCTCTCATGTGAAAAGAGGGGGTAAGAGGGGGTTCGAAACATTTCCAAATTTGTATGTGGCCTTGGAATGTTTCTTTCGCAGCACAAGGTAGACACAGAAAGTTCAGCCATATATAGACCTTGACATACTCAATACTACTAAAATATATCATAAATTCAAAATAAGGCAGATAATTCGTCTGGCTGCACCAAAAAACCAAAGTAGGAATGAGTAGCATAGCAAATTAAGGGAGGAGATACAAATATAGTTTTCATGTGAGAAATGGTCGGCATGTCAGTCCACTGGATACAGAGTAGCATGTCAGATATTTATGTGGCTTTCAACATGGTTATTATTTATTTAACTCAATGTGGAATTGTTCATATTATTAATGTTTGTGACTGGGAATAAGTGATGCGGAATTTCACTCGAGGAAGTAATACTCGAGGTGCCGAGGACGACAGTGATGGAATACAGTAAAGGAATTAATAGGGATTGACTCTACTGGAATTTGTACGCACGTACGTATTTTTCCTGGGACATCACAGGGTGGAAGAGCTGGGTTTGTTTTGCAGGATCGGCTCTGCAGGCTGTTGACCCACATGATTAAGATTGGAAGTTGATCTCACATATACAATCTAATCATGACACATGACTCACACATGTGTGCTAGGGATCGGTATATTTAGACTCGGAAAACTGACATGTTTTATCGTGGTTGGTAACATTGTTCAGGAGTCATACGGTTTTTTCCGGAAACAGGTGGAACTTCAATCACCGTTGTAATACTCCTGTATACTTCACAATTGAATGGAGGAACTGAATATCCTTGATACTCCCTTGTTTTTCTTTGGAGGAAGAATTACATAGTGTATTCATATCATTTTTCATCTATCACAGTCACTCCATATGGTTTGTAGACTGGAAAGAAGTATTTTATTTTGGCCAGAAATTCTCAACTACTACAAAAGCACACACCAGGAATTTATTAAATATTGTTCCAATGGATCAAGGGTATTTTTTTTATCTGGAAAGGGAAACTGGTGGAAAGTGGGAGCACAATATTTTAATGGATAATGGTGGAATTGTTGGCAATCATACTAGAATATATTCTTGACCCCAAAGGAAATTACAAGCGATACTCCTAACACTAGCATGCTTGGGATAAGTGGGAGGAATTAACTTGGAATATCATGTTAGATAATCAGCGCGTGTGTTTGGGGGAAGTCACTCTAACTTTTTTTGAGGAATAACTGAAGTCTCTTAATAGGAAGGTTTGAATATTTCATGAACACAAGCTATGGGTGGAAGAAATGTGGGAAGGAATAAACTCAATGAGGAATAATAAAGTTTGGGAATTTATTATCTCACCAAACAACCGCAAGCCCATTGTTCGTAAGTTTTGTTGTTGTTATTATTTTAGAAGGAATTTGGTTCAATGGAATATTATAATGCCACTCTTGTTATTTGATCCTTTACACAACGGAATATATATATTTTTGTGGAAACTCTTCCTCCGGAATTTAGGGAAAGAGGCAATAAATACATGGTTTGCTAATTCAATATATATATATATATATATATATATATATATATATTAATGTATGGTCTTCTAACAAGCTTCACATCAATGGAAAAGCAGGTCATATGGTTTTCTAAATGAATCAAGGCGGTCATTTACTATTATATATGCCAATGATATTTTTCTTTGTTTGTTTACAATGATAATTTTACATTGATGGAAGTGAAAGCTTGGTTATCTTATAACTTTCAAATGAAAGGCATGTTTGAAACTTCCGTTTTTTGCGAGTGGAAATACATAGGATTGTTGTGATACACTTTTCTATGGAAAATAGCAAACCTATTAAATCACCTTGATAAAGGGAATCATACCCAACAAGTAATTATGTTTGAACTCCTGAGCATAAAAAGGATAATACTGGACTGTATTGTATCTTCACTATACAATCATGCCTTAGCTACCGGAATATATTGCTGCATTCAAGTAGTGGAAGGAAATATTTGTCGCTAAGGGAATCTCACGCATCATATATGATCGTGGAATGTGCATCACAACCTGTCACTTATTTCAGAGTTTATTGTTGAAAGTAAACACAATTGAGGAACTTATCACTTTATACACGTACGAGGTGTGGAATGACTCAGGTATGTATGTTTCATTTATTTGTATATAATGATACTGATATGGTGCAGGTTCACTGACCAGAGTCAGGAATTCCTTTTAAAACATGTTTACAAATGGAACTTCATATATTCATTATCATGTTTCAGCCAAGTGAGAGATGTCAGATATTTATGTGGCTTTCAACATGGTTATTATTTATTTAACTCAATGTGGAATTGTTCATATTATTAATGTTTGTGATTGGGAATAAGTGATGTGGAATTTCACTCGAGGAAGTAATACTCGAGGTGCCGAGGACGACTGTGATGGAATACAGTAGAGGAATTAATAGGGATTGACTCTACTGGAATTTATATGCACGTACATATTTTTCCCGGGACATCACAGGGTGGAAGAGCTGGGTTTGTTTTGCAGGATCGGCTCTGCAGGCTGTTGACCCACATGATTAAGATTGGAAATTGATCTCACATATACAATCTAATCATGACACATGACTCACACACGTGTGCTAGGGATCCGTATATTTAGACTCGGAAAATTGACATGTTTTATCGTGGTTGGTAACATTGTTCAGGAGTCATACGGTTTTTTTTCCGGAAACAGATGGAATATTAAAACACCTGAAAGTGAATTCTATAAATAAGTCCCTACCCTCTAGCCTCAACATGCATTGTGAGCGGCACCACGGAAAAGGCAGAGGAATTAGAGGGTAGACCGCATAGCCCATAATTTCCAACATAGCATACCGTCCAGGCCTCCTGTGACGGCCTGTAGGTTTGGCGTCTACACGTTCACCGTATGCCTTCGCTGGTAGCATGTCTGCAGGGGCCAGGGCAGGACCCTCCTCCGCTGGTGGATACCATGATGGAGGAGATTGACGCCACATATGCTCGTCATCATAGAAATCATTGAACACCGTGAAGATGCTAGGGGGCATGGCTGGATAGTCAGGGGAGCTAGGGGCATCTAAAGGTGACGGCAGCGGGTCAAACGATAGACTGCCCAACTCTCCACCATCACCGGATTCAGCCTTGGGGTCCTGAGCAGAGCCTTCATCACCTGGACCATATTCGCCGATCTCAAATGGGCCAGCATGCTCTGCCATAATCCAGACGATGGTCGTGAGATCACCGCCACGGCCGAGCTGCCTGGCATGGGATTCCCTGCTGCATCAGGTGGCTGCATAGAGCAGCTTGTCCACCCAAATGTTGAAGACGAGCTCCAGCAGTTTCGGCATCTGCGAACAATCACCTTTGAGCAGCTCCACGGCAATATAAGCCCCATCCGAGACGGGACGAATTGTATTAGTACTGAGACCCACTCGAGGTTTTCCTCCTTTTTTTTGACCAGGATCCTAGCAAGCTTCTCCTCTCTAGTTGTCAAACTGCAACTAATGCCTGCCTCCTCATCATGCTTCCATACCTTGTTGACATCAAATAAAGATTAGATGAAATATTGATATTTCCCTTTGAAATGTTGAACCACACCTGAATACATGGTATGAACTTAGACTTAGCATTGACATGGACATAGCTAGTCATGTATTTTGTCCTGGGGCTTGAAGAACATTTTAATTGTTAGCATAGAGTTTTAAAAGGTATTGAGATTGTTCGCTTAGACCAAAGTTTAAAAAGGCATATAGATTTACTTGTACCCAAATAATAAATCTTAAAGAATTAACCACGATGAATTAAAGTATAAAATAGGTCCAGATGAAATTGAAGATTGCTTTTGCTCTTGTGCTCTTGAATAAAAAGACTTCAAATCGCTTACAAAATCTGAATAATTCAGGCATGCAAATATTGCAGTACCATGCTTAACTAAAGTATAAAATGGGGCCATATGAAATTGGAGATTGCTTTCGTTCTTGTGCTCTTGAATCAAAAGAATTCAACGGAAAAAAATATGAATAATTCACGCATGCATATATTGCAATACTATGTTCACATGTTTTGGGGTATGGCAAACAAACCGGGGCACTACTATTTGGTATTTAGCTCATCCCTTTTTTTTCTGCTACACACAAATGAATGCATACTTAATAAAATCAGAAATATGGTTTCTTTTGCTTACGAAGTATGCTGTATTGGCAGTACTGGATATTATTATGCACTGTTCAAGATATCTTCCGATATTCCGATAAATCGGCCGATTTATCTCTTATCGTGGTCTGAACGATAAGATAAATCGGCCGATAAATCAACCGATATGGCGATAAATCGGCCGATATGCCGATAAACTGGCCGATTTACCCCTTATCGTAGGTCGACCGATAAATTCCCGAGAAGCGATATCCCCAACATTGTTATTATGTAAGAATGTAAAGTGATAGAACAGGAAAAAAATAGATGAAAGTTTGAAATCAAGCAACCCAGAGAGAGAGAGAGCCCTCGCAATTGTGGGCAGAGTCCACACAACGTGGGCGAGGCGCCCGACGCCGCTGCAACAGCCCGCAGACGGTCCAGCGCAACCATGCGCGTATGTCAGGCATGGGCCCACGGAGAAGTTCACCTGGCCGCAGGAGATGGATGCGTCCATGGCATTTAGGGGCCGTGAGGAGCATCGCCGCCACCAGGGCGATCGACCACCACGAGAAGAGCAGCGGCAGCGCGGGCCATCTCTTCTCTTGAGATAGCAACAATCATGATGAGCTGAGTTAGATTATCTAGGTTTGCTATGGAGAAATCTACAGCGTTGAGAAACCGAGAACTGAGGAAGTGAGGAGGATACGAGGGCATGCTGGACATTAAAGTTTGAAACAGGCCAGGTTTCCAACGAAGAAGAGATCCACCGCGTTTACTGTCAAGTGTCAAGCAACATATCATCGTCGATGAGTGATGGAATCGACGGGACCGACATGAGGCATTTAAATTCTCGGGATATGCATCCATGACTCACGGGTGGCAGCGACGCAGCGTTGACTTCAGTGGCGACAGATCAGATAAATTGTACTACCTGCAGAGCAATGGATAACAAAATTAGTGGTGAGATACGAGAAAAATCAGATTAAATTTCTAGGAACCAGGACCCAGATCATAGCTGGCCAAACGGGCCGGCCTGCGCTAAACGTGCCTGGCACGGTCCGGCCCGCGACGGCATGAATACTAGCCGGGCCGTGCCGTGCCAGCCCACGGGCGGGGGGTCGCAGCCCAGGCACGGCACGCCGGTCCGCTTGGCGCTAGCTGGCCCGCCTGGCCTGGCACTCGCTGACTCTCGCTGGCGCTCTGTCTCTCGCTGGCTCGCTGCGTCGCTGTCGCTGCTAGCCTGCGACGCTGTGCACGCTGCATCGCTTCGCTGCACGGCTGCCTCGCTGCCACGCCCACGCTGCACGCTGTCCACTTTGCACTTTGGGCACGGCACGACGCACGAATACAGTCTCTCGGAGGTGCTCATAGAAGGGTGTGTGTGCATTCATAGGGTGAGTGTATGCGTGTGTATATGAGCGCTTGTGTCTGTACTGATGCTAAAAAAAAGGCGAGCGAGATGAAGAGTTTATACAGCGAAAAAATATCCAAAAAATACCCAAAAAATGTATAGAAAATTGCAAAAAAAAGTAGAGTATTATGTGGGATAAATCTAGAGTTTTATTAGCGCTTGCCTCATTAAAACCTTCCATCCCAAAGAAGTAAAAGAGTAAAAGCTATGCTCTAGAAATACTAAAAGATTAAAAGAAATAGAAATAAAAAAATGACAAGACTAGAACTGAACTAATTTGGATCGTTCATCCTTGCCCGGAAGCCGTCGCCAGCTCGTCTCTCTTGATGTGTGATGCTCTGTGCCTAGTAAGGATGTTTACTGGACCGTGGCAGGCCATGCGCAACAGCTTACCGCATCTTTTGCACCGTGCTTTTAGCTCGGATTTTCTACCGTCCATAACTACTTCAGCATCGTCGTAGTAGTCCCAGATTCTGGAGCCTCTCTCATCCATGTTTGTATTGTATGTGTAAACTGAGATGCAGTTTGAGACTTTTGAGTGTGAGAAATGAGAACTTGAGAAGGGCCGGCATCCCATTTTATAGGAAAAAGATGGCACGTTAGGCACGCTAGGCATGTTAGGCACGTTAGACGGTTAGAATATTATGTGGGATAAATCTAGAGTTTTATTAGCGTCCGCCTCATTGAAACCTTCCGTCCCAAAGAAGTAAAAGAGTACAAGCCATGCTCTAGAAATACTAAAAGATTAAAAGATAGAGAAAGAAAAAAATAATACAAATACTACAACTAACTAATGGGATCCTTTCAACCTTGCCCCGCAGCCGCAGCTATAGCCGCCGCCTCGGCTGCCTTGACGTGTGTCGTCTTGTGCCTCATCAGGTGGCCGGTTCCAGCCTACCTGCCATCATCTAGGTGCACACTCAACTGCTTACCGCATTCTTTGCACTTTGCAAAAGGCTTGGTGAGACCTTTGTCATCTGTAACGGATTCTTCATCGTAGTACCTCCATATGGGACTAGGTTGTCTCCGAATAATGTTTTGAAGAGGAAAAGCCATGTTTGTGTGTGGAAAATGAGATGGAGTTTGAGTGTGAGAAATGAGAAAGTGGGCATCCTTTTATAGCCAAAAAATGGCACGCTAGGCACGTTAGGCACCGCAGCAATAATGCATAAATAAAAATTGAGGCAATGTATCATCTAGGATAAATGTTGAGCTTTATTAGGGGCTGCCTCATTAAAACCTTCCATCCCTGGGAAGTAAAAGAGTACAAAGCCATGCTGTAGAATTACAAAAGGGAAAGAAAATTACAAAAAGATAAGAAAATTACAAAATGATAAGAAAATGACTACACTAGTACACTACAAGTCTTCAACTATTCTTCCGGGTCTTCTTCAAAGTTCATTTCTTCAAACATGTCTATTAGTTCTTTGTTTTCTGCAGTGTGTTGCACTCTCCTTCTTGATAACTCCCCATCTTTCACGGACATTAGTGATCTCACCATATCAGGGGCGAGACTAGTTCTTCTCTCCTCAATTATTCTTCCAGCAAGGCTGAAAGCAGACTCCGATGACACCGTAGAGACAGGCACCGATAACACATCACATGCTAATATGGAGAGCACCGGAAATGTAAGCTTGTGTTCTTGCCACCACTGCAGTATGTTGAAGTCTTCCTCACTATCTAAATCGTACATGACTTTGTCACTGTTGAGGTACTTTGCTAACTCCCCGCCACCTTGAAGCACAGATGTTGACGTGGAAGAGCTTCCAGCGGTCGAGGAGGACGAAGAACCACAGATGCTCCCATTGAAGTCATCAGTATAATCTAAATTAAACTTAGGGATGCATATAGTACATTGAGTGCACTACGATACCCTTCAAGTTTAGCTCTAGGATCCAAGATAAATGCAAATGCATACAACAATGGAATTTGCTGCCAATATTTTAAATACTTGGTTTTCCTGTCAGCAACAACATTAAGTAATAACCCATCCCCTTCATATGATTTCAGATGACTAGCAATGTCTAATAGGGTATGCACCATCAAAGGAGATGTCGGGTAATAAACCCCAGACAAAGTAACTGTTGCATCATAGAACAACTCAAGAAATGCAGTCAATGCTGTAATAACATGCCAAGTTTGTTCACTAATTAGAGGTTCAACCCCATAATTTGCATTAATAAAACCATTGAATTGAACTCTGTCTCGGATAACTGCCTTAAGCATCATATATGTAGAGTTCCATCTAACAGGCATGTCTGGATTATACTTATGAGGAACGCACCCTATAGCAAGGCAATATCTCTTATAGTTTGTAATTCGTTGAATTGAATGCGAAAAATAAGATATTGCGGTGTGTATGACTTCAACGTGTGGATCACACAAATGTAAAGCACCTTTAGCAATAAGATTAATGATATGGCAAGCACAACGTTGATGCATTAAAAATGATGCAGCATATACGGAGAATATAGGAGTCAAGGTATTCATTGCACTGGTGTTAGCTGAAGCATTATCCAAAGTTATTGCGAAAACCTTGTCAGCAAGATTAAAATCATTCACAACTTTGAGTACAGCTTCAACAATGTTTACATCACTATGTGATACATCAATTAATTCAAATCATATGACACTTTTTTGTAGATGCCAATGTTTGTTAACATAATGAGCTATCACACTAATTTAGTCTTGCTTTGCCCGACCAGTCCAGATATCAGATGTTAACGACACTGAAAAAGTGCACGTAAAAAATTCTTCTTTTATTTTCTCTTTACCATATTTGTATAGTTTTTTAATATCCCTACTTGTAGTTTGTCTAGAAACTGGTCTATAATTAGGATTATGACAAGTTTGAATATATTCTACGAAACCTTCAGATTCACCAAAGCCTAGTGGTAAATCATTAGAAGCAATAAGATGACATAGACCTTCTCGCTGAACATTAGCATCATAGGTGAAATTGCGTACCGTACCGTCAGGGTTGAAGGAGGGTTGAGTTTGCACAGCTGCCGAGCTCGACGCGCTCGTTGCATCCCGCCTTGGCGTGCCTATCCACGTGCCTCTTTAGGTGGTCGGTTCCTGCCTTGGCTTCTCCGGTAAGTTCCTTCTTGCACCTTTTGCACCTTGCACTCACCTTCCGAACACCGGCCACCACGGATATTTCTTCATCGAAATATCCCCACACTACCGAGGTTCTACGATGACTTTTTTGCTTTACACCCATGGTGGTCGAGGAACCCGTCCCGCTACTAGAATTGGTGTGACCTTCGGCTTCGGAAGTGGGATCGATATGGGGTTCGACTCGCGGAGCGCTCCGGTGGGCGAGGTATGGCACCTGCCATACCTTGATTATTGGCAAAAAAAATATTCATATGTATCTATCACTCGGCCGCTCGAGCCTCCAGTCCTCGATCACAGCCAGGCAGCCAGCGGTGGCCTCGAGCCCTCGACCGCAACTGGCTCGAGCGCCCTCTGCCCACGACCCCACGTCCCCTCTGGTCCCACCCACCTAAAAAAAAGAAAACGAACCACCCAGCGGCGACCACGCAGTCCACGCTCCGTCCCTGCCCACTCCTCTGCTCTGTCCCTGCCCGAGACCCAAACCTAGCTAGCGCGGCGGCGGCGGCTTACCTGGCGGGCGCGAGGTCGCGAGGACCATGGCACCAGGCGGGCGCGGGCGGCGGAAGGCTGGGGGCTTGGAGCCTTGGAGGGCGGCGGATCCAGCGGCGCAGCAAGCGACGGCAGCAGCAAGCGGCGGCTCCGGCGGCGGCTTCAGCAGCAGCTCCGGCGGCGACTCCAGCGGCGCGGCGGCTTCAACGGCGGCTCCAGCAGGCGACGGCCACAGTCAGGGTTTGGGATTCAGGTGAGACCAAGTCTGGCATTCATCCCACTGAACACGTCGAGTCTTTAGTCTGTACTCTGTACTAATTGAGTCCTGCATATTCAGTTTAGATGTAAAAAGACTAGTAGCTAGCTGTGTCATTTGACACAGCCGAGTCTGTACTAAATACTAATTGAACCCTGCTTATTCAGTTATTGAACACGTCGTACCTATATCTGTGCCTGTCCGAACTTTGAACTTCGATGGGCAGTAGCGTTTTTTCTTCTGTCAAAGTGTCAATTCTTTATGGACAGAAAGGCACTGACTAATAAGATGCCCAACCAGCTCAGTTTTGTCTAGATTGCTAGAAGATGGAAGGAAAGGGAAAGGGACTAGTAAATCCAAAGAAAAGAGGAAGAGGTAATTTCTCATTTTTCTGAAATTTTGTAGCAATTTTGAACAGCCTTAAATTCAACCATATTTTAGTGATATATTAATCTTCTCATTGCAGATTTGAAAAGGTTTTAGGTTGTTTTCCTATTGAGACATGTCTACATTTCCATTGTATTTGGTTATTCGTTCGTAGTGTGTATTGACTCTTTGATTCGCATAAAAAAAAATCTTAGTGAGACTTCGCCACACCTTAATTTTTTTTTCCGTGGTCTGCCTCTGGGTTCGAGAGTGTGATGATCGGTATAGGCAAGTTGCTTAGGTGGGGGCATGGTAGTATAGGCATGTTGCTGGGGTGGGGGCATGGTACTGGGATCGGAGCTACTAGGGTAGTGGCTATACTCCATATCCCCAATACCGAAATCGGAGAGTGGGAAGCTAGTATTGTCATGGTCATCCATGTTTGAGTGTGAAAAATATGTGGGCTGGGCAGGCCTATTTATAGCAAAAATTTGACATTTTTTTCGAACAAATTTGACCCTCTAACGGTCAAATTTTTGAATATATGAATTTTCCTAAAAAAAAACTACCCAAACCCTCTCCTAAACCTCTCTAAAACCCACCCCAACCCCTCCCAATGGCTTCCCCCGCTCCCCCCGCTCCCCCATCGATCGAGGCACGCCAGCGCCTGACGGCCTGGGCCCTGGGCCCCGCTCCCCCTCACCCCGTCCCCCCTGTCGGCGCTGAGACGTTGTGTTGCACGTCGCGCCGAACGTGCGTTGGACCCCGCTCTCCCGCCGCAGTCCCTCGCTCGAATCGGGCCGTGCTGCGTGCCGTGCCGTGCCTCGTGCCGGCCCGCGATTAGTCATGCCGTGCCGGGCTGGCACGCGGGCTGAGGGTGGCGGCCCAGGCACGGCCCAATGCGTGCTGCGTGCCGGGCCGGGCCCGTTGCATGCCGTGCCGTGCCTCGTGCCGGCCCACGATCAGTCGTGCCGTGCCGGGCTGGCACGCGGGCTGAGGACGGCAGCCCAGGCACGGCCCAATGCGTGCTGCGTGCCTGGCACGGCTCGATTAGCCCGTGCCGGGCTGGGCCCGTTGCATGTCGTGCCTCCGTGCTGCCGGCCGGCCCGAAAAAAATGGCCCGTTTGGCCAGATATAACTCAGATGAGATGAAATCACTGAATGCAAATATGATGCAAGGCTCATCTACTTTACTTTGAATCTACGGAAGGCCCTTGTTTTAAAAAAAATCTACGGAAGGCAAAACAAAAGGAACATCAAATCTGGCTTCCCATATTCAGATCGGGGATCCCCCCTTCCATATGGGCGATGCCAGAAGTTAGCACCGCTGGCGATTTCTCCGGCAGGGCGCAACACATCAATAGACGTTGATCCTCATCAACCACTGACCAGGCGGCCGCCAAGGTGCACAGGGGCCGGCAGAAGGACGTGGCGGAGAAGGCAGAGTGCGCTCGCAAGGTAGAGGAATTGCGAGGAGAGATTATAAGCTCGAGAGATAGGAGAATGCAATTGGTGGTGATTTTTTGTGGTCGGGAGTAAATCGCTTCGCTAGACTAACTTGTCGGTTACAGAAGGCCGAAGAGCAATCGATTGTCGGTTTGGTGAGCGTGTGACCGGGAGATGGCTTGGAAGGAGGAAAACTGAGGGGGTGTTTGTTTTCAGGGATTTTTTTGTGTAGGGACTAGAGAAAATCTCTCTTAGAGATTTTTTTATCAAACGGGAGGGATTTTTTAAAAATTAAACTAGGCATTTTTTGAGACTAAATGAAAAAGACTCTCAAGGAGTCTTTTTTAGAACTTTTTGGGATTTTTTCAACAATGCCCCTCCATGCACCCATTGGCCTGCCACCCCATGGTGTTGTTTGATTGTTATTTTTCTATATACTACGGGCAACATGGTTATTTAATAACTTTTAGGAAGGGATTAGGAACTTTTTAGTCTTTGGAAACAAACAGGGAGGGACTTTTTAGGGATTAGGGGCTTTTTAGTTGGGACTAGAAAAAGTCTTAGAACTAGAGAACCAAACACCACCTGAAGCGGCAGGGAATTGGAAGGACTTTCCCATCTCTCTTAGAGACTTTTTTATCAAACAGGAGGGATTTTTTAAAAACTAAACTAGGCATTTTTTGAGACTAAATGAAAAAGACTCTCAAGGAGTCTTTTTAGAACTTTTTGGGATTTTTCCAACAATGCCCCTCCATGCACCCATTGGCCTGCCACCCCATGGTGTTGTTTGATTGTTATTTTTTTATATACTACGGGCAACATGGTTATTTAATAACTTTTAGGAAGGGATTAGGAACTTTTTAGTCTTTGAAAACAAACAGGGAGGGACTTTTTAGGGATTAGGGGCTTTTTAGTTGGGACTAGAAAAAGTCTTAAAACTAGAGAACCAAACACCACCTGAAACGGCAGGGAACTGGAAGGACTTTCCCACCTCTCTTGATGAAAGCCATAAAGAAGCGAAACTAAAGAAGATTAAAGAAAGGTGTCGTCGATTGACTGGTGCAAACCGAAAGACCGGTGGATAATTGATTTCGTGGATTGATACTAATATGGCATGATAGTTTAGTTGGCACGTGTATATGACTAAAATACATTGCTTAGTGGGACCAACTTCTTAAGAATGTAAGATTCCCGCAACTGAATTTCAGATTTTAGCTGTGGGATTCAGACGATACCACAGAGAAATTGGGACTCTGACTCATGGGGCCCAGTCGTCAGCGCCTTTCGGTAGGAATCGATCCCCAGTCTCCTCCTCCTTCCCGAACCTCCCATGGCGATGGCGGAGACCGACCGGCGACCAACCCTCGGCGCCTCCCTGCCGTGGCTCCGACCGGCCACCGCGTCGCCGAGCCAGCTGCCCGTGTAGCATCCCCGTCGCTGCTCGCGGCTGTGGTTGGTCGCCGACGGCGGTCGCCGTGGGCGTGCGGCGCAGGGGTGGGATGGGAGAGCACCGACTCGGCCGGAGCCACTCCGACGAGAGGCGTAGGAACACCACGCGGCCGGAGGAGGGCTGGCCACGCGGCTCACGCCGCGGTGCTTCAGTGAGTTTCCCACAGTCCAGTACAATCTGAATCTCAAATACTACCCCGTTGAAACTTCTCCGGGCACGCCGGAGTAGTATCTACGGTATGATTCCGGTGTCTGGAGCGACTCCAAGTTCTTCAGTAGTAGCTTATAAGTCACGAGTCTGCCATCGCTTTTCTCTCCATCAGCAGATTGTTTACATTGGCAAATAAATCATCCAATCTCCCTTTGACAAGACGCATCAAGTGTTAGTTTCTGTATTAGTCAATTCTTATAGCAACTTCAACCAGGAGGTTAATGAATGCAAGTAAGTGCCTTGGGTGGACTACTGAGAATAGGTTTTTCAATGCCAAATTGTTAGAGCACTGGAGAGTGGAGAATCTAGCATTAGAAAATTCTGAACATTTTGTGCTTCATGATGACTATCAAGCAGGCCCTACTGATAACTCTTTTTTTTTGAAAAGGGGGACTCCCCGACCTCTACATCAGAACGATGCATACGGCCAACTTATTAAAAAGATAAATAGGTTCAACAAGGTTTTAGAGTCTCAAAATGAAAATAAAGGAGAGCTCACAAAGAGCCAAAAGGGCCAAAAACAAATTGGCCAAGAAAAGCCACAACCGGCTGGCATAAGAGAGACAGGTACACTAATTGCCTATCTTATTACATGACCGTCATCCAAACCGATCGAAGATAATTAGGCACAGTCATCACTCTGGGTTTGCAAGGTCATTGCAGGGTCGCTTTCATGCTTAGAAGCAGGTTGAGTAGCAGTAGGATACGGAGCACTTGTTGGGATTGAAAGTTCAAAAACAGTTAAGTCATAGTTTGACAACATTTTCTCGCCTTTTTAATCTCCTTCTGGACTAGTAAAGCTAAAGTGCAGCAAGGCTGTTGTCGAAAAGTTAACAGTGATGCTTGGGAAGCTGTTAGCCATCGGATGCATTATCACCGATCACAATCAGATTGCCCAGCGGCGCAGATCGGTAAGTTGTACTCGGCACGGTTACAAAACTGTCGGAGTAATGGGCCACGGGTAGGCCTACCCAAGCCTCAGAACCTTTTAAGACATCGGTGCAGGCTGCGTCCTTCAAGACCTCAGGATAAAGAGCCGCCTTCAAAAAGCCAATGGCAAAAATGACCGACTGACCACTCACGGCCGAGTTCCAGGGACAACTTCAGGGAGAGCTGACTCCTGACTGACGACTTCCAGAGAAGCCGGCTTCGGGGAGTCGACCTGCGTCTCCAACACCCCCACGACCTCATCAAGTGGGACAGGACGGGGGAGTGGCAATAATGAAGCCCGCTCCTGCCCCTTACCAAGGGCAGGCATGGCTACATCACGCCGTACTCCGAAAGATCTCCATGCGGCGTGGCACTGTTGCCATGCCAGTCCTGACATCAGCACCGCAGGACCGAATGCTGCACCCACGACGGCTTGTCTGTACGGCCTAGAGGCAGCAGGTCCCACCAGTCGGTGAGATCTTAGAAGACGGCAAGAGGACCACCAGTCGGACCCGTCGGGAGTCGGCCCGGGGAAGTCGGCCGAGCCCTCCCCCGAGGCCCACGCGCCATTAATCAAGATGTGATGGGGAGTGGCAATAGTGATCGCCTGCCAGGCGGCGGGGCTGTTGCCACGACCTCATGATCAAGCCCGCGTCATCAGAAGCACGGCTACATTAATCAGCAGCCGGCAAGACCCGCCCGCGGCGGACGCGGCCTGTCGGCTCCGTACCAGGCCAGTCAGCAGGGCCCGCCAGCCGGCGGGCCCCAGCGGTCGGCAGAGAAGACGGAGGCCAGAGACACTGATGGCTGGGCCCTCGTCCAGCCAGATTACCATTGTACCCCTGGGGGTAGGCCTATATAAACCCCCAGGGCACCCATGCAAAGGGTGGGAACCCATTAGCTCTAGACCAGATCATATAGAAGGGAGAGAGCTAGCCTCGCCCTCTCCCACCACCAGAAAACAACTCAAGGAGCAACCGTGTAAACACTTTGTCATAGTGATCATGCGGAGACCCCGCAGAGCAGCAATAGGGGTATTATCTCCCCGGAGAGCCCTGAAGCTGGGTAAGATTCGCCGGCGTGCATGCCTACGCCTCATCCCGTTTCCAGGCACCGGCGACGTTCTACTCGCCCCCACCATGATAAGCCATCCGTTGGCATATGTCGCACCAAACCCCCGACATTTGGCGCCCACCGTGGGGCCTGGTGCACCGCCGTCCGGAGACCTGTTCTGGACGGGAACCCTTTTTCTTCATGGCGAGCGCAGCCAGCCAGGCACGCCAGACGGAGTTTGCGCCGACGCGCTAAGCGGCGTTGAGATCGCCTGTGCAGCCAGCTGCCTGGCCGAACTTGTCGGTGAGGTCCGCCTCTCCGACGAACCTGCATCCAACGTAGGCACGGGCAGCCCCGAGAGCCTCCTCGCGGGCCTCCTCGATCAACTCCACATTTCCGACGAGCCTGCCGTAGACTTGGAGTCTGTGGGCTCCACCGACCTGATGCTGGTCGACTCCGACACCGCGTCACTCGACGCGTTCCCCACCAACGTGGTGGTCTACGACGAACCCCTCTCTCACGCGGAGAGCGACGGAAGCACCGTCACCGAGGTGCTAGTCATCAGTCATGACGAGCTCCCCGGCGGAGGAGCGCACGACTCACTCGGCGCGGCGCTACAGGACCTAACTGCGCCCATTTCGGAAGACGCTGACGCAGAGACGTTGGAGGCGCGCCGCCTTCAGCTCGTTGAAGGCGCGAAGAAGCTGGCTAGCATGAGGCGCTTGTCAGAAGCCTACAAGCGGGAGATGGATCGCGCCGTCAGCGGCTCGCCGGCCCGGCGGGGCCCAGCCGCCTTGGTGCGGTCCGGCAGCGCGGCGTAGCCATCGCCAACCTGTTTGGGGCAAGCCGCCCTGTGTACGCTACACCAGCGGAGAACATCCGAGCCACTCAGGCAGCAGTGGATGAGCTGGACAATTTCGAGGGCGAAGAATGCCGCCTCATGATGGAGCGAGTCCAGCGGCTCCTCGACGCGGCCGCCGCGCAGAACGAGGCCGGCTGCCGCACGGAGGCGCCGCAGCGGCCAAACGACGACCTTCACCGAGATCAAGGCGCGACGTCTCGGACGCCGAATGGCGGCGCCCGAGGAAGAAGAGACAAGGAGCCGGCTGTCAGCCACAGTCGGACTCGCATTACCATAGAGCGCGACCGAGACGGCCGCCCGAGGGTAGTGGAACGACGGGACGACTGTCCGCCTCCCCCTCCTCGCAAGGAGAGGCGAGTCTCTCCGCCGCTTGTCGATCATCCGACTCTCGGCGACCGCCTCGGCCGCCGGGAGGGAGTTGGAGAGAATGACGCCCGCCACCGGATCGACCGGCTTCAACGATCCCTGGCGCTGGAAGAAGAGGATGAGCTGGGTCCGCCTTGTTTCGGGCCCCGCATTTGAGACGAGCCCTTTCCCAGAGGGTTCACGCTCCCAAGAGACACGCCCAAGTATACCGGCTCCGTGAAGCCGGAAGACTAGCTAGTCGACTACTCCACGACTGTCAGCATAGCAAACAGCAATAAGCGTGTCGCCGTAAAGTACGTTCCGCTCATGCTCCAGGGCACAGCCCGGACATGGCTGAACAGCCTAAAGCCCCGCAGCATCAATAGCTGGGTCGACTTCACCGAAGCGTTCGTCCGCAACTTCACCAGCATGTACAAGCATCCTCCCAAGCCCCGTCGGCTCTCCTTGTGCGTGCAAGGCCCCGACGAGTCGACTCGCGATTACCTCACGCGTTGGGCGGAGCTTCGGAACTCCTGTGAGGGCGTGCATGAGGTGCAGGCCATCGAGTACTTCACAGCCGGGTGCAGAGAAGGCACTCTCCTCAAGCACAAGCTCCTGTGTGACGAGCCAGAAACCCTCGACGAGCTGCTGATCATAGCGGACAAGTACGCCACGGCCGACTCCTCCATGAAGGCAGAGATTCAAATTAGCACAACTGGCAAAGTGGCTCCTCAAGCTCCAAGAACTCCGACCGCAGACGCCAACCGGCGACAACAGCAGGGCAACCACAAGCGCAAGGCCCCGCAGCCGGCTTCCAGCAGCCGGCAAGTCGCGACCGTTGAAGCCCAGCAGCCAGATGAGCAGCCTTCGCCCAAGCGACAAAAAGGCAGCAAGCCAAACTGGTTGCCGGCCTTCTCTTATGAGCAGACCTTGGATGGACCTTGCAAGTTCCATAGCGGCGCGAAGCCGTCGAATCACACCACCCGGAAGTGCCACTGGCTCACCAGGATAGCTAAGGGAGACGGCCTCTTGCCTTCCCCGCCTGCTGGGCAGCCGCCTCCGCCTCCGCCCCAACAGCCGGCTGTCAGGCCAGTCGGCGCAGTACAAGACGAATATCCTGAAGAGCACGGAGCCTACGTGGTGTTCACCAGTATGGCTGATGATCGACGCAGCAGGCGGCTGCAGCGACAAGAGGTGAATGCCGTAACATCGGAGACGCCAGAGTTCATGCACTGGTCCGAGAAGCCCATCAGCTGGAGTAGGGCCGACCACCCAGAAGTGATGCCGAGTCCTGGCTCCTATGCCTTGGTCCTGGACGCCACCTTTGCTGCGGACAGACGAGCCGTGCGTTTCTCGCGAGTTCTGATAGATGGAGGCAGCAACATCAATATCCTGTACAAGGACACCATGGAGAAGTTAGGAATCAAGCAAAGACAGTTTCAGAATAGCCGAACTGTGTTCCACGACATTGTTCCCGGGCTTTCCTGCTCACCAATCGGCAAGATCCTGATGGACGTCCTCTTTGGAGACAAAGATCACTTCCGCCGAGAGTCTGTTTGGTTTTAGGTGGTGGACCTCGAGAACCCATACCATGCGCTGCTCGGCCGACCCGCCTTGGCCAAGTTCATGGCAATCCCCCACTACGCCTACCTCAAGATGAAGATGCCCAGTTCCAGATGGATTCTGACTGTGGCTGGCGACTACCGGAAGTCGTCTGCTTGCGCAGCTGAGAGCAGTCGGCTGGCCGAGTCCCTGGTAATCGCGGCCGAGAAGCGGCTCCTTGAGCGAGTTGTGGCAATGGCCGGCAAGCAGCCTGAGGTATCGCCCAACCCCAAAGAGTCGGAGGCTGAGGGTTCGTTCAAGCCGGCCAAAGAGACAAAGAAGATACTCTTTGATCCGGAGCACCTAGAGAGGTACGCCGTCGTAGGTGCGAACATCGACATCAAATAGGAAGGCGAGCTCGTCGATTTCCTCTGTGAGAATCGGGACATCTTCGCATGGTCCCCCAAAGACATGCCAGGTGTACCGACGGAATTCGCCGAGCACAAGTTACATGTCCGATCTGATGCAAAGCCAGTCAGGCAGCCCCTGCGTCGCCTATCAGAAGAGAAGAGAAGAGTTGTCGGAGAAGAGATAGCCCGACTCCTAGCAGCCGGCTTCATTATGGAAGTGTTCTTTCCAGAATGGCTAGCAAATCCGGTCCTGGTACTGAAGAAGAACAAGCAGTGGCAAATGTGTATTGACTACACTAGCCTCAACAAGGCCTGCCCCAAGGACCCATTTGCTCTACCAAGAATCGATCAGGTGATAGACTCCACAGCCGGATGCGAGCTGTTGAGTTTTTTGGATGCATACTCAGGATATCACCAGATCAAGCTGAACCCGGCTGACAGACTGAAGACTGCCTCCATCACGCCGTTTGGAGCCTTCTGCTACCTCACCATGACGTTCGGCTTAAGGAATGCCGGCGCCACCTTTCAATGTTGCATGCAGAAGTGCCTCCTCAAGCAGCTCGGCAGGAACGCCCACGTCTACGTAGACGACGTGGTGGTGAAGATGGAAAAGCGTGGAACACTGCTGAAAGACCTCAAGGAGACCTTTGAAAACCTGCGCCGATTCCAGATCAAGCTCAATCCCGAGAAATGCTTCCTGCAGCCGGACAAGTAGTGTGTAACACCTAAACCGTCTTCTGTCAGAAGTCGCAGCTCGCAGAGCGACTGTATGGTGGGCAGAGGTAAGGTAGAATGGGCGTTCGCATGAAAAATGGTTAAGGACTCAAAGCATAAAACATAGCTCAAGACGGCTTCCACCCCTTTTTCGCAAGCCGACTCTCGAATAGTCGGATTGCCGCCTTCTATCCAACTTGCTCAAAACTCTTAAAAACGGCTAAGTACTTGCTTTCCCAAAGTAGCCAAGCACTTGATCCAGCGACAGTCCGCAGAGCGGCTGTCCGATTGGCAAGGCAGGCAACTAAGAGAAAGCGGCAAAGGAAAAAAAGCCAAAAGAGCAATGAGCAAGAAAAGATAGAACTCGGATAAATATATTTACATAACATAAGCCCTTGGCCGAATTTTCGAGTAGAGGTTCAAAATACACCCCGCGGGTGGAATTGTGCGAATTAACAAGTTCTTCAAAGACTACTGAAGCAGATAAAATAAAGATAAAGCAGCAGCTTGGGAAGAAGCAGACGGATTCGGAGGATCGGAGGAGGCGGCAGCGTCAGGTGTCGGGGCGGCCGGCTGGCTAGTCTCGGCTTGATCGCCTCCGGCGGCAGTCGGGTCGGTCGCACGCGACTCATTGCTGGAGGCGCGGTCGAGCTGAGGCTGGCCGTCTGCTCCGTCTTCTGGTGCCTCCGTCTCGTCTCCGTCCTCCGCCTCGCCTTCCTCCTTGACGCTGGAGCCAATCACCTCCGCCGAGTCCTCGCCGTAGTCTGGGTTCATCCCAAACCACTCTGGCGGTACCTCCTCACCGTCTTCAGACCGCTCGGGGACGAAGATGTTGGTGTCGGTGTACTCGGCGATCGCCGCAGCATGCTTGACGAGGGCGTCTTCCGCAGCTGCCAGCTCCTGCTGGGCCTCCGACCGAAGCGTGGCCAGCCGGTCTAGATCCAGCCCCGGATACCATGCCTTGACGAACTCCAAGGCCCGGCGCGCTCCAGCTCGGGCCGAAGAGCCCTTCCAGGCCTCAAGATGACCAACCGCGACCTCTAGCCAGTCGGCCGTCAGGCTGGGGGTGCGCGGAGCCTGCATGTCCGGCCACAAGGCGGCAATCGCCTGGGCACCAACACGATGAAGCCGGCGCAGCATCCGATGAGCCGGCCGAAGGCGAGCCTCGATGCTCAGGATGTGCTCGTCAAGAGTTCGGGGGGCGTCGGCGGCAATCTCTGCGCCCTCCGCCCTCCGACCTTCATGATCAGCCTCGATGGCTTGGGTGGCGGCCTGCGACTGCCCAGGAAAGAAGTCTGAAAAGACAGGAAGAAACGAAGAAGCAAGTCAAAAACCAGGAGTCGGCACGACTTAAATCGGCAGCTCGAAGAAAGAAAATAAAGAAACTCACCATCAATGATGTCTTCAATCTCGTGGAAGCCGGAGGCCAGCATCGTCTCCTTGTCAGACCAGGAGGAACGCTCGCTCGCGAACTCGGCCAGGAGGGCGGTCTCCGTCTCCTCCGCCTCCCTCTGCGCCTTCACAAGCAGCTCCTTCTGCTCTGCCAATTGAGTGGCCAGCAGATCGCGCTCCGTGGCGAGCTTGCTGCACTCCTCCTCTTTGGCGCGCAAAGCGGAGTTGGCGTCGCTCAGCTGCTGTTGAAGAGCAGCGTTGGCCCCTGAGAAGAACAAAGAAAGAAGGCGTTAAGTCATCAGGAAAAGAAGGTCGCCAGGGAGATCCGGCCCGACTGCTCAGCAGTCGGCCCGAATCTCGAGGACTACAGCCCGCGGGTGCGCCAGCGCGCCCCCGCGAAGAAGGAAAATGACTTACTCCGGCTCTCCGACAGATCGGCGGTCCGCTTGCCCAGCTCTTCAACGTTATGGTTGAAGGCAGTGACGCGGAGGTTGTGGTAATCCTGTGTCAAGCATTTCAGACAAAAAGTCAATACCCAGAGTTCATCAATTGGAGTTCCGGGCCGCCTGCTCAGCAGCCAGCCCGAAACTCGGGGACTACACCCAGTGGGTGCGCTGGCGCGCCCCCACAGAGAGGAACAAGAAAACAAAAACCAAAGGAAAAAACATACCCGGACGGCTGCCCGCGATGCTAGGAACGCCTTGGTGCAACTCTGGAGAGCGTCGCCCTAAGCACGAAGCTTCGCCTGGACGTCCAGGAGCGCCTGGTTCAGCGGCCCTGTGCTGCCTCCCCGCACCCACCCAATGGGTGCGGCGCTCGTCGCTTCGGCGTCTGGGATCGCCGAGCTGGCAGTGCCGGCTTCCAGGGGGTGGGGTGCTGAAGTCGCCTCCTCCAGACGGCGGCGCGTTGGCGAGCCGACTTGGAGGAGTAGCCTCGCCACGGCCTCGTCTTCAGTCGGTGGCACCGGTGGGTCCGCCGGCTGCTCGCCCTGCGCACCTTCAGACGGCGGCGGAGGCGGCGGCGGAACGTTCACATCCGGCGTAGAGGGGTCGCCGCCCTCCCGCTCCACGACGGGGTTCTCCCCGCCGGCTTCTCCAGTCTGCCCCGTGAGCTCCGGAGGCGGCGGCGCAGAGTTCAGCGGGGTGACGAACACCGCCGATTGGCGGCGTGCGGCTTCCTCAGCCTGCCGCTTCGTCGCGGCGGCGGCTTCGGCCTCCGCCAGTTTTTTCTTGGCAGAGGCCTCCGCCCTGTCGGCCTCCGCCCTGTCGGCCTCCGCCTTCTCCAGGAGAACGGCCTCTTCTTCATTGCGCTTCTCCTGCGCATTCCGCTCTGTCGCCTCCCGGAGGTCAGCAGCGGGGTCAATCCACCAAGTGGTGGCGGACGTCTCCGCTGACCCCATGACGGAGGCGGCGGTGACCCTCTCAAGAGAGATGGGAGCCCTGAAGCAAGGGGGGCAAGCAAATACTTAGACAAAGTCACAAAGAAAGAACAAAGCATTAAGACAGAATAGTCATGCGGAGACCAATGGCGGCTTCTTCACTTCCTTACGGAAGCGGATGGCCTTCGCGACCGCCTCGTCCTGCCGGGTCGCCGCAGCCGAACCCTTGGGTTTCTTCGGCCGACTGCCGAACAAGGTCGGCACGGCCCTGCACTTCTTCCCGCCGCCTGGAGCACCCGGCGCAGTAGAAGAGCCCACGCCAAGCTGGCTGGCTCCTGGCCGATGGCGGGGGGCGACTTCCCCCTCGGCGTCGTCGTCAGGCCAGTCGGCGAAGGTGGCCGAAGGCCTGAAGTCCCCTGCTGTTCCTCCTCCTCCCTCGGCGTCGTCCTCCAAAGCCGCCGCCCCCAGATCAGGGTCATCGACGTCGCTCTCCGCCCGGTCGGCGAGGAACTCGCGGGCCGGCCTCGAGGTGCCAGCTGGTGGGTGGAGGAGGGGACTCTAACCAAAGCCGACTGGTCAAAAAAAACTCGGCAAGAAAGAAGACAATCCAAAGAAAGAAAGGAAAGGCCACTCACCACGGGCGGGGGGTTGGCGCGGGAGTACGGCTCCTTGCCGAACCACCAATCCTCCAGGAGCTTGCTGTCCGAGAGGTAGTTCACCATGAAGGCCACCTCTTCGTGAGGCATGTCCTTGGTGCACATCCGACTCGGGTCGCGGTGCCCGCTCATCTGGCATATCATATGGGGGCGGCCTTGGAGTGGGAGAACTCGGCGCGCCACGAAGGCGGCCAACAGGTCCGGACCAGTTAGACCTTCCGACTGCGTTAGCACTCGGAGTCGCGCGATGGCGCCGGCTCCCGCAGGCGTCAGCGACTTGGCCCGGTACGACCAGTTGGGCAGCCTCCCAGCCGGCGGGCCGGCTTGGAAAGCCGGCAGGTTGACCCAGTCCCCCCTCGCGGAGACGCTCCTGACATAAAAGTAGGATCTCTGCCACATCTTCACCGACTTTATCAGCGAGATGGAGGGGAAGGGGTTGTCGGCTCCTGACCTTCGCATGGCGATGAAAGCGCCGCATTGAGCCGGCACACCCGCGGCCTGGGTGCCGAGCTTGGAGAAGAAGAACTCCCCCCAGAGCTCGAGGGTGGGAAGGACTCCGAAGAAGCCTTCGCACAAGGCCACGAAGGCGGACAGCAGCACCACTGTGTTGGGGGTGAGGTGGTGCGGCTGGAGGCCGTAGAACTCCAGGAAAGATCGGAAGAAACTGCTCGCCGGCAGCCCCAACCGTGCAGGCAGTGCGAGCGGAAGATGACCCGCTCGCCCTCCTGCGGCGCGGGGGAAATCTCCCCCTTCGGCGCGAGGCGCACCCGCACGTGATCCTCGCCGGGAGCCGACGAGTCCGGCGAAGGAACTCAATGCGGTCGTCGTGGACTTCGGAACCGTCCCAAGTGCCGGAGCGCACCGGGGGAGGCGCGGCGGCGGAGGAAGAACTCATCGCGTGCTGTCGCCGCGGCGTTCGCCGGAGCTTGGGTGCGCGGCGGAGCAAAGAAGAAGAAGAAGGAGGTGAGCGAGGAGCAGTGAGAGGACGAGAGCGAGGAGTAGTGGGAAGGAGGGGCGTGCGTGCCCCCCTCTTCCCCCTACTTATAGCCTCGTGGGCTGCGAAGCCGAGGGGGCGTCGTGGGGATTTACTGCGTCCACGGCCCCACGACCCCCACGTTCCACGATAATCCACAGGAATCCCAACCATCCGCCGGGGCGGCAGCGGATCCGCTCGGGCGCCGAGGCGCGGTAGTGGCGGGCCCTGCCTATGGGCCTGTCCCGTCGCGCGCGTAGGCTGGCAGGACGGCCCAGCCACGTGCCATCGCGTGACAGGCCTAGGACGGGCGGCGGCCTGGAGGCTTAGCTAGCACGCCACTTGGATCCCACCGCGACGTTCGAAATATTGTGCGAGTCGGAATTAAGTGAGTCCGAATCGAGCGAGTCCGACTCCTCCTAGTCGGCCCAGCAGAAGTCAATCAAAGACCGTGTGTTGAGCACCCGGAAAGAGAAACTGCTGAGGCTTCTCGGCCGATCGTCCGTGGCGCCTCACCAGCTTCGGGGACTACTGTCGGAGTAATGGGCCACGGGTAGGCCGACCCGAGCCCCAAAACCTTTCAAGACATCGGGGCAGGCTGCGCCCCTCAAGACCACAGGACAAAAAGCCGCCTTCAAGAATCCAACGACAAAGATGGCCGAGTGACCACTCACGGCCGAGTCCCAGGGACGACTTCAGGGAGAGCCGACTCCTGACGGACGACTTCCAGAGAAGCCGGCTTCGGGGAGTCGGCCTGCGTCTCCAACACCCCCACGACCTCATCAAGTGGGACAGGACGGGGAGTGGCAATAATGAAGCCCGCTCCTGCCCCTTACCAAGGGCAGGCATGGCTACAACACGCCGTACCCCGGAAGATCTCCGTGCGGCGTGGCACTGTTGCCATGCCAGCCCTGACATCAGCACCGCAGGACCGAATCCTGCACCCACGACGGCTTGTCTGTACGGCCTAGAGGCAGCAGGTCCCACCAGTCGGTGAGACCTTAGGAGACGGCAAGAGGACCACCAGTCGGACCCATCGGGAGTCGGCCCCGGGAAGTCGGCCAAGCCCTCCCCCGGGGCCCACGCGCCATTAATCAAGATGTGATGGGGAGTGGCAATAGTGATCGCCTGCTAGGCGGCGGGGCTGTTGCCACGACCTCATGATCAAGCCCACGTCATCAGAAGCACGGCTACAGTAATCAGCAGCCGGCAAGACCCGCCCACGGCGGACGCGGCCTATCGGCTCCGTACCAGGCCAGTCAGCAGGGCCCGCCAGCCGGCGGGCCCCAGCGGTCTGCAGAGAAGACGGAGGCCAGAGGCACTGACGGCTGGGCCCTCGTCCAGCCAGATTACCATTGTACCCCTGGGGTTAGGCCTATATAAACCCCCAGGGCACCCATGCAAAGGGTGGGAACCCATTAGCTCTAGACCAGATCATATAGAAGGGAGAGAGCTAGCCTCGCCCTCTCCCACCACCAGAAAATAGCTCAAGGAGCAACCGTGTAAACACTTTGCCATAGTGATCATGCGGAGACCCCGCAGAGCAGCAGTAGGGGTATTATCTCCCCGGAGAGCCCTGAAGCTGGGTAAGATTCGCCGGCGTGCATGCCTACGCCTCATCCCGTTTCCAGGCACCGGCAACGTTCTACTCGCCCCCATCATGATAAGCCATCCGTTGGCATATGTCGCACCAAACCCCGACAAAAACGATCTGTGTCTTCCATTCTTTAGAGTTAACTGTTGATCCTTCATGTTTCAGGTTTGGATCCTGACAAAAGCTCCGCACTTGGCAAGCCTAGTACCCCAGTTTGTACTGCATCTGTCATCCATCTCCTGTTAAAGCAAGCATTACATTGGATAGGACCTTAAAGATTACACACAATATATAATATTGTTGGTTGGTCCTTGCATGGTCTCACTAATATCAAATGCTCGTAACAATCATGATGACTTCCTCTATCCAAAGTTCCAAACCATGTTGTCCCAGAGTGAATAATTGTATGATGGCAAATAAAGACAGCGAGTAATTATATTTCCACACATATGGTATTGTTGGTTGGGATCTTTACAAGGAACTGGGGAGAAAATTTTCCGGATGAGTTATCTCCCATGAGAAATAGACTGATTCAAATCAAGGTATGCTCATGCTATAATTCATAACCCAGTGCTGTTGAGACTATGTCTCTACTGAGTAGATACATATGTAGCAATGCGGAAGAAGTCTGCATTTTCTAATTAATTAAGCCACTGTGACATTACTTTTCATTATGTATGGTTGGAGGCTCAGAAGTAGTTGTTTTCTTCCATGTGCATCGCTTCCCTTTTTATTTTGTAGTAAAGAAAAATGGATACATGCTATTCCAATTTGGAATTCTGGTATTTAAGTACAAGCCAGACACTGTCCTAATCACTGCCATGTGCCATCTGTATCTGCTGTTATGTCCTGCTTGGACTTCGGTACAGCTGTACTAGTGCTGCTGTTAGGTATTACCACTGTCTCATTTCACTCGTACATATGCACTTCTATTGTTGATTGTATCTATGGCACTTATTTTGGCCTGCCTAACGAGCATATATTTTATTTATTGTTGAGTAGTAAAAACATTGCGGTAAATCCATTAGTTTCCACCGATCATCTTCACAGGACCCAGTGTTCAGTTTTTTTTTTGAAAAGGGGGGATTCCCCGGCCTCTGCATCAGAAAGATGCATACGGCCATCTTATTAACCAAATAGAGAAGTATCTACATGGTTCGAAAGGTCTCCAAAAGTACTAAAAAAGTACAGAAAGCTCACACAGAGCCAAAAGAAGGCTAGAAACACCCACTAGCCAAGATAGAATGCCACAACCGGCCGGCCCAAACTAGATAGGGAAACTAAATACCTATCCTATTACATGACCGCCATCCAAACCGGTTGAAGATATCCCGAGCTACCATCTCCCAGCGGAAAGACCCAGTAACCAAATGCTCCCTGGCCTCCGTCTTGGTGAGTAGCGACCACGAACGGACCAGTGCCGTAGATTAGAATATGACCTGCAAAAAATGTATACATGATAATCTGTTAAAGACCAAATCATTTCTGCAAGTCCAGATAGTCCACAGCAAAGCACAAACTCCAACCCGAATATGTCTCGCTAAGCCAGGCTCAATCCCATTAAGCCAAGTCCCAAATAACGCATTAACTGAATTCGGTGGAGTGATATTAAAGGCAATGTGGACTGTCTGCCAAAGTACCTTGGCCAACGGGCAATCAAAAAAGAGGTGCTTGATAGTCTCATCCCGATCGCAGAAACTACACCTAGTAGGTCCTGTCCAATTACACTTTATCAAGTTGTCCTTAGTTAAAATAACTTGTTTATGGACAAACCACATAAACACTTTTATTTTCAAAGGAACTTTGACATCCCAAACATGTTTAGACGTAGAAATGGAGTTCAAATTAATAACATCAATATACATTGATTTAACCGTGAATACTCCAGACTTACTCAATTTCCAGCGTAATTCATCGGGTTCTTGTGAAAGCTGGACATCCATCAGTCTCCTAACTAGATGGAGCCATTCTTCCCAACGATTGCCCGCTAGCGTTCGTCGGAACTGTATATTAAGGGGGGTAGATTGAAAGACCGATGCGACGAAAACCTCACGTCGTTGAACAATGCGGTATAAAGACGGATATTAGATGACCAAGGGTGTGTTGCCTAGCCAAGTATCCTCCCAGAAACGTGTACTCGAGCCGTTTCCAATAACAAACTTCGTCCTATTAAATAAGGCCTGTTTGACTTTCATCAGGCCTTTCCAGAAAGGCGAATCGGTCGGCCTGACTGTAACCTGGGACAGAGTTTTTGTCTGGAGGTATTTGCTGCGAAGGATTTGAGCCCACATAGCATCAGTCTCCGATGAGAGCTTCGACAGCCACTTGCTAAGAAGGCATTTATTCTTAATTTCTAGATTCTCAATACCTAGACCCCCTTGGTCTTTCGGTCTACAGATAATATCCCATTTAGCAAGCCGATATTTTCTTTTAAGCTCATCACCCTGCCAAAAGAAACGCGATCTATAGAAGTCCAGTCTCTTCCTAACACCAACTGGGACCTCAAAGAACGATAGGAGAAACATTGGCATACTCGTAAGCACCGAATTAATCAGGATTAATCGGCCTCCGTATGACATCAGCTTACCCTTCCAGCAACTCAGTTTCTTCTCAAATCGGTCCTCGATGCACTTCCACTCTCTGTTTGTCAGCCTACGATGGTGGATTGGAATCCCCAAGTAGGAGAAGGGTAACTCTCCCAACTCGCACCCAAACAATTGCCTATAAGCATCCTGTTCATCTTTGGCCCTACCAAAACAGAATAGCTCGCTCTTATGAAAGTTAATCTTTAACCCGGTCAATTGTTCGAAAAGGCATAACACAAGCTTCATATTTCTAGCCTTGGCCAAGTCATGCTCCATGAAGATGATTGTATCATCAGCGTACTGAAGGATGGATACACCTGCATCAATAAGATGAGGTACTAGTCCACCTACCTGACCATTTTCCTTAGCCCTTCCTATCAAGATTGCTAACATATCCACCACAATGTTAAACAAGATAGGGGACATCGGATCTCCTTGTCTAAGGCCTTTATGTGTCTGGAAGTAATGACCTATGTCATCATTAACTTTAATTCCCACACTACCTTTTTGCGTAAATGATTCAACCTGTCGGCGCCAGGCTTCATCAAAACCTTTCATACGCAATGACTGTTGGAGGAATGGCCATTTGACCTTATCATATGCTTTCTCGAAATCCACCTTAAAAATTACTCCATCTAATTTTTTTGAATGGATTTCATGGAGAGTTTCATGCAGGACGACCACCCCTTCAAGGATATTTCTGTCCGGCATGAAAGCAGTTTGGGACCGTTGCACCACAGAATGCGCAATCTATGTGAGTCTGTTAGTCCTGACCTTGGTGAAAATTTTGAAACTAACATTGAGGAGACAGATCGGCCTGAATTGCTCAATTCTCACAGCATCCGTCTTCTTAGGAAGCAGTGTGATAGTCCCAAAATTCAAATGAAATAATTGAAGCTGGCCAGAGAACAGATCATGGAACATAGGTAGTAAATCCCCCTTAATAATGTGCCAGCACTTTTTATAGAACTATGCCGGGAATCCATCCGGTCCGGGAGCCTTATTGTTTTTCATCTGTGCAATAGCATCAAAAACCTCCTTCTCCGAAAACGGGGCAACCAAAATATCATTATCAGCAGCTGATAGCTGAGGCACGTCCTCAGTCCTGGACTCATCGAGGGACACATAATTATCCTCCGGAGGTCCAAATAACTGCTTATAATAGTCAGTAATGTATGTTTTTAGGTTATCCTGACCTAAAATAGTGCCCTCGTCTTGCTCAAGCTAAAATATACGCTTCTTTCTGTGCTTGCCGTTAGCTATCAAATGGAAGAACTGAGTATTCGCATCCCCTTGGACCACTTTGCGGACTTTAGCACGCAAAGCCCACTTCAATTCTTCTTCTCGAAGCAGTTCTTTCAGCCTCTTCTCTGCCTCATTTTTAACCTGAAGCTGAGCTGGCGACAAGATATTGACTTCGGCCTGTATGTCCAGAGCCTGTATAAGAGTAAGGAGTCTATCCTTTTCAATCTTATACACAGCACTGAGGTGCTTAGCCCAACCCCGTAAGAAACTTCTTAAATGCCTAATCTTATTCTGCCAACGCTCTATCGCATTCTTGCCTCCTACACATCTAACCCATTCCCTAGCGATCAAGTCCAAGAATCCCTCACGTTCAAACCGCGACATCTCGAAGGAGAAGGTATTGTTGTTACCCACATGGTTCGGCTCTCCTGAGTCCACGAACAATGGGGTGTGATCGGATATTCCCCTCGAAAGAGCTTGCACCGTAACCAGAGGGAATTTTTGTTCCCACTCCACGCTCGCAAGTACCCGATCAAGTTTTTCATAGGTTGGGTTTGGTAGAGCATTAGCCCAGGTGAACTTTCTACCAGAAAGCTCTATCTCTCTCAGATCCAAGCTTTCAATAATGGTGTTGAACATAAACGACCATCTGCCGTCAAAGTTATCATTGTTCTTCTCCTCTCTCCTCCTGATGATATTGAAATCACCTCCAACTAAAATTGGAAGCTGTTCTGACCCACAGATTCGAGCAAGGTCCGCCAGAAACTCCGCTTTAAGCTCAGGCTGTGCGGCACCATAAACCGCCACCAAAGCCCAGTTAAACCCATCTACCCTAGACCTGACTCGAAACTTCACCGCGAAGTCTCCCATCACGACACTTCGGACTTCAAGCGAATCGCATCTCACACCTAGTAAGATACCACCCGATCTTCCTCGCGGAGGGAGGCAATGCCAATCGAAATCAATACCACCCACGAGAGAAGAGAGAAACTGAGGCGCAAAGTTATCTCTACCCGTCTCCAATAGAGCAACAAAATCTAACCTCTGCTCTAGAGCTGCCTCAGCTAGGAATCTTCTTTTAGCCAAGTCCTTCAGACCTCTGCTATTCCAAAAAATTCCTCTCATAGTTCATCATGGAATTTTTTAGTAACTCGAATCCTAGCACTCCTACGAACTGCGGAATCGGGATAGATCTTCCGTTCCCACTTACACTTAGGTATACTAGGTTCAGTCCCCCGGTCCCCATAACCGGTTTCGCATATATTACTATCCTCATTCTCTAGGGGTCCATCATCTTCCTCAGAGTCATGAGTAGGGGGTGCTAGATCCGCACACAGGTTATCGAGCACTCTAACCCCTAACGCATCAATCTCATCATCATTCATTGGTTTAACTGATGCAAGATTACAAATAGTCTCTAAGACACGTTCCGCCTCCAAATCTAACATATCATTGACCGAATTAGTGATCTCACTATCCGTTGCACCTAGTGAAACTCCTAACTGGTTTGCATTATTTATAATCTCCTCATTAGAAAAATGCAATAAAGAGTTAGATATGTTGACGGACATACCAGAAGATGATGCAGCCTCCTGAAGCTTGGCCGCCCTCATAGCGCACCGCTGCTGCATATCATCCACCTCCGGGAGCTCGTGGATGCGAGCACTCATCCGTCTCCCTGTCGAGACGGGATCCGGGATCCCGCCAAAAGCAATAACCTCCTCCCTAGTAAAACCTGGCCCTGTGTCCCTCAAAGGGTCAGCCGAGGTTACTAGAGGAGGCGGCGGCGGGCTCCCAAGCCCCACAGACAGGTGCCCCACGCCGGGGTCCACTGTCACCGGTGTGGAAAGAGAGGGGATGACGGGGGCCACCTGGCCGCGCCCTCCACCTGCCCCGTCCACTTGTGCAGACGGAAGAGCTGTCGGCGAAGAAGAGGCGGTCCTCCAGACCACCGGGGAAGGAGGAACTAGGGCCTCCTGCCCCAGCCCCTCCCCCAACGCAGTAGATGGCGCAGGTGTAGCCGCCTCCACCGGAGTAGCAGGAGCCGAGGCCACCTTCCTCGGGCTCCCTCCCCCGGCGTTGGCCGACCCCAACGTGACCGACGTCACCGGCATCGGGATATGGCGGGGAGACGTCAAGGCCTCCTGCCCTGACCCCCCGCCCCCACCACCAGCTCACAGGTAGCAATCCGCACCGGCGCCTCGACCACGAGAGGAGGAAGGGAAAGAGCAGCGACCTCCGGCTCCCCCACCCCAACTCCAACTAGAGTCCTCGCCGATGAGGCCCTCACCAAGTGTCCAGAACCGCCAGCCCCCTCAAACTCCAACAGAGGTAGCGTGTGCTCAACCAAATCATCAGAATCCACCCGGTCACTCCAAAGTCTAGGTGGCGCTGATGCTGGCTCAAAAGACCCGAACCGCAACGAGGTCATAGGCATCGAAGGCGATGCTGTCGGCTCCCCGGTTCCCTCCCCAGGCAACTGAGCATCTGGGCGAGACCCGTTCGACCCCTGTCGTGTCGGCTCATCGGTCTGTGGCCCATTGGCTCCCGCATCTCCATCACCCTCATGCATATCAACATCATTTCCATTAACCGCATGTGCAAACAGATCTGTGTCCTCAAAATCAATATCTAGGGGGAACACCTCGCCCCTATAGGTCCAGTTACCACATCAGGCACGAACTCAATATCCAGAACACTGACTAAAAGCCGGGCTACCCCATTAGCCCGAGTGAAATCCATATCAACTCTCTCCGTTTTCCCAACCAACGTACCCAAACTGGCCACAACTCGAACATCCTGTAAAGGCTTAGACGGGGCGCCTATAAACCGCAACCAGACCTGAGTAAGCGGCTTTCCCTTAGGCTCCACCTTCTTCCACTCGTGGAACTCTAGAATGCCCGAAGTGCCAGGAACTCTACACAAACCAAAGCTCAACAAACGCTGCAAGTCATCCACCGTGGGAAAATCGACCTTATAAACCTTATCCTCGAGAACCACCAACTCCCACCGAAAGTCCCCCGGAGCCAGCTCCTGAAGCCTCTGAACGATCTGAGCCTCAGTCACCTCTCCCTGGGTAGCCTTCACAACCCCGGTGGTCAAACTCGGGGTGTCATCCGGAATCTCTCTCGCAGCCGGTGATTCAAAAAACATAAGCTCAGCACAGTAGACTCCATACACAGTCAGTGACGGTGCCTGGTCACGCAAGAACGGGCACTCACTGGAGGGATGAGCCGGCTTGCCGCATGTCTCACATAGCTCGGCCACACACTCAGCAATGAAATGGCCCTTCTCCCCACAACGGTAGCAAAGCATCTTTTCCTTTTTGCGCGCATATTTGGACGGCCTGTCAGCATCAGTCCTGCCAGTATCCTCAGCCATGGTCCCATCCTCAGGAATCTCCGCACTGGCCAAAGCAGTCACCACCTCCATCGCCTGAGGAGGAAGTTCAGTGGGCGCGTGGTGGGGCTCTAGTGCTGATGCCGTGTGATCAACAACTGCCTTAGGCGGGGGCGGTCGGCGATACCTCCCACGGCCTCCTCCCCGACCTCCGCGATGGCCCCGAAAGCCACCTCTCTGACGGTGATCTGGGCCTGAGGCTCCCTCGACAAAACTGCCTGTAGGGCCGACAAACGGTCTCTCCGCCGAACCATCGCTCTGCCAGGCATAGCCACGACCTCCTCCCGTGGACGAGGAGCCACGGTGCCGGCTCTCACCATATGCATCATACCCATTATCCCCCCACTGGCTCTGGGGCGGATCATTGGGCTCTCTGTTGTTAGAATGATGTCTTGTCTGCGTCTGACCCGACCGGTTTTGCGGTGGCCTCGTAACGTGATGGGGCGGCGGTGCGGCCCGCGGCTGATTGCTCGACGGCACAGGCACACCCCCAGAATGCCGAGGCCCTCCACCTCGGCCAGCCGGAAGTGCACCGACAGCGCCCGGCGCCTGAGGCCGGGGCCCACCACGACCCGCCGCCGGCTGAGCTACTACCGTACTCGGCGCTGGAGGCCTGAGCCCGCCTCTTCCGGCCGAAGCATGGGCGGGTAGTTGCCCCGGTGGCCGAGCGCCCACAGGGCCAACGTCGCGACCTTGGGAGCCCGGCGGCGCACCACCGCCTGTCGGCGGCCTCTGTACAGGCTGCCCCAGGGCCCCGCGCCCCGCGCCCACCGCCGGCGGTAGCGCCGCACCGCCTGGCTGCGGAGCGAACCCACCCCGACCATCAGCAGCAGCAGTCGGCTGCTTCTTAGCGGGCGGCGCCGCAGCCCCACGGCCTGCCATGAACCCTAGGGGCGGAATCCGCGCCGCTCTCCCCGGGCCACAACGGCGATACCCCGGCGTGCCTCCCTTGCGCAGACTAGGGCACAGCGACGGCGGCCGAGTAGACGTAACTTGGAGATCGATCGCACGCATGCAGTTCTGTACGTATACGGTCTCCTCCACAGAATCCTCGTTAGACTGGGCCACACACCCAGTTAACGGCCCAGGTGGATCTGCCGTGCGATAGGCCTCCTGCCCATTGGCAGGCCGGCCCACGTCTCCCGATGCCTGATCGGGGCCACTAAGGCCCAAGATCGAATTCAAACGGTGAGACCTCATGGCACGGATCTCGCTGATCCCTCCGATCGGTGGCGAGGCCCGTCTGGCCGCACAGGCAATGCCCGAACTCGCCGCCGGCGATCTTGGCTGCGACGGCGGCCGGCCAATCTTTCCTTTCTTCTTCTTTCGCGTCACCAAAGTCCAATCATCCGGCAAAAATTGAGACAAAGTCATCGGTTCTCTACATACCTTAGGGATCGGTCCGATCCAGGGCTTCATAGCCGGCTTGGGGTTTTCAAAATGAGGGCGCCGACGAGCGATCTTAATCATATGCTCCGGCAACGGCCCTACGGCCGGCAAAGCCATGACCCTGGAGGGGACACACTCCTCTGGATCTTCGTCATCGCTCTCCCGAAGCGCCCAAAAACGTCCTCCCGGTCTTGCCTGAATCGGCTCCGTCAGATCAATCACCTCGGCTGCCTTCGAACGTAGGTCTATCTGCACATACTCGCCAACAACTATGTTATAATCGTCAAGCTTGAATTGAAGACCTACCTCAATCACGTCTTCGACTGGAAGATAATCGCCGGCGAGGATGTCATTCTCCAGATCGAAGAGAACCACCCATCTTGAATGAGGGGTGAACCGAAGCCGCCCTTCGATCCACACCCCTGGATCCATCATGCGAGAGAACGAGACTCGCCGTTGCGACCACCGGTGCACGTCCCGTCCGATCTCACGCCTCGGCTCACCACGGCCACCACCCGATCCCGTAGACCCCTCCTTTCTCTCCAACGGCGCCGCCGCAGGTGGAGTAGGTGATCTTGATGATATCAGATATGCCCCCCCAGCGCGGAAATGCGGCGCGGATTGGGGCGCCGGCGATGAGCGCGCTCTCGATGGGATCAGATGTGACCCCCCAGCGTGGAGAGGCGGCGCGGATTGGGGCGCCGGCGGTGAGAGCCCTATCCCCTCGGACCCAGTGTTCAGTACCTCTTTCCAGGATCAAATCGCCAAATCCCAATTTCCCATTGCAGCTACGCTCCTGCTCCAGGTGGCAGAGGGGGATTTACCCTCGTCGCCTTCTTGCCGTGGCTTGGACTGACCAGGCTGTTAACTATCTCCTAGGCCATCACATGCTCTCGGAGTATAGTATTGTTGGTTGATTGAATGGAGCTTGTACACTGCATGGTCTCAACAATAAAAAACACCTCATGAGAATTCGCAAGTAGGCACATGCTTCAGACTGTATTTATCCACCTAACTCGCCTTTTCCTTTCTAATATTAGTATTGACAGGCTAACAAATATGATGAGTTGGTGTGTTGGATGCATCCAGCACGCACCTTCACATGTGATTCCTCACCATTATCGGTGTTCTTAATTTGATTCTTTGGCTACTTGTTGAAAGTGCACTGACAGTTGGCACTCCTTGTTGGCTAGCTCCTGCACCATGAAAATAAGACTCACATGTATGTTGACTTGACAGTGTACTACCACTCTCAGTTGCTCTGTAGTTGCTCTAGGTAGCAGTGCCATACTCTGCAGTGCAGGTGATCACTTTCTTCAGCGTTGAGAGGTATCACACTGCCATTGCGTGATCTCCTAGCTCAATACTATGTAATTAGTCTGTGCATTTACCATGTTTAATTGTGGTTACTGATTTTATCTGTGTACTGTTGTTGAATTGCAGGATCAAGCTCTCAACAATGGCTGGAGGGCCGTTGGACTTCTGGATTAACTGGGCCAGCCAGATCGGAGTTCTCGTCAGCCTCGGTTGCCAGATCATCCTCCATCTCTCCGCCAATGTACGTCGGTGGAGTGGCTCATTTTTGCCAAGGGTTCCCCTCTGGTTGGCGTACCAGCTGGCGGACACGACCGCGACATACGCCGCCGGCCAGCTCCTCTACAGCAGCAGCACGCCGCAAGACCACAAGCTCGTTGCCTTCTGGGCGCCGTTCCTTCTGCTGCACCTCGGTGGCCCGGACAACATCACTGCATACGCCCTCGAGGATAACAAGTTCTGGGGGCGCCACTTCTTGAGCTTTCTTGTGCAGGTTGCGGGAGCCACATATGTCTTCTACAAGCACATCGTCGGCGGAGAGATCTTCCTCACGCTGGCTGCCACCTTGGTGCTCGTTGTCGGTGTTGCAAAGTATTTTGAGAGGACATGTGCACTCCGGTCTGCCAACTTCAGCAGCCTCCAGAGCTCTTTCAAGGCGCAGGCACGTGATAAGCATCACAAACATTTTTACATTGAGCATCAAGACTGGTACAACGACTTGGAGGACGAGCTTGTCTTGCAGCGTGCTCATTCCCTCTTTCATATCTGCAAGCGTGGGATAGTTGATTCAGTGGTCGAGGTGGACCCGGATGGCCGGACTGAGGTGGAGTCTCAGGAAAAGGAAATAATCCGGGGTCTTAGGGGAAACCCTGAGCAAATGTGGAGGGTGATGGAGATGGAGCTCTCCCTGATGTACGACATCCTGTACACCAAGGCAGGTGTGATTCACTCTATGGTTGGCTACTGCATCCGTGTCATGTCGCCGCTTGCCATCGCCACCTCGCTCGTGTTGTTCCAGTTGAGCGGCAAAGATAGTTACAGCCAACTTGATGTTGACATCACATACACCTTGTTGGGTGGCGCCTTGGTCCTAGAGATGAAATCGCTCCTTGGTGCACTAGGGTCAAGCTGGGCGCTTGCCTTCTTGTGTTCCACGCGATGGGATTGGCTCCGGCATTCAGTATTGTGCACTGGAAGATGGCATCAGGTCCGGCGCTCAGTCATTTCATTTCGCCGGTCCTGGCCTGGCAAGATAATTATGAAAGGAAGCTCGAGGGAGTGGTCAGGCACCATGGGGCAGCACAACATGCTGCGGTTTCGTGCTGGACAGGTGGATCCGATGAGTCGCCGACTCGGCAATCTGTTCAAGATGCTGAGGCTCGGTGAGCAGTGGGACAGGAGGTACTACTCATGCACTGTCGTTGTCCCGGAGAATGTCATGAAGTGTGCACAGAAGGTGGGCATCTGGGTCTCACGGGGTGATATAAACACAATGGGCGTGCTCAGGCATAATTGGGGTGAATCAGCACTGGCTAACAGAATTTACCCTGGGCTGTACAAGAAATTGGAAGAGTATCATGGAGTTGACTTCCATGAGAGCGTCATCTGCTGGCACATTGCCACCGACTTGATTCTCGCAAAGGAGGAAAAGGAAAAGGAACATTTTGCAGCTGACAAGCATGTGCAGACAGTCAGGGCACTGTCAAACTACATGATGTTCCTCCTCGTGAACAGGCCCTACATGCTACCAGGCCTTCCTCACAATTGGTTGTACAAGCAAACCTGCACCAATCTGGACAAGATATGCGATGACTATGATCTCGTCGGTTCTCTGGGCGACAGCTTGTGGACTGTGCTCAAGAAATTGCTCGGACTGCATCATCACAGGGTCTTGGAATCTTCTGGGCTTGAGAAGAAGCTCGCTGACGACATACTGGAGTTACGGAAGGGACATACAGGCTCTGGCTCTGAAACTCCTCGACTCTTGTATGCACGCAATATTGCTAATATAATACTTGACAGTGAGGTAGTAGATGATAAGGTGCGTCTGCTGCTAGATCTGTGGGTCGACTTCCTAGCCTATGCAGCCAACCGGTGCATCAGGGAGTCACATGCCCAGAAGCTTAGCACCGGCGGTGAGCTTGTGACCATCGTGTGGCTTATTTTAGAACACCTCCGCTATTTAAAAGAAGACCCAAACCAGCAGCATGGCCATGTATAATTCTTGGTTTATTAACCTCTGCCAGATAAAAGAAGGCATGGGGCAGGACCATGCTTAGTTTCACTCCACTGATGTGTTCTGTGCTCCACAAATATTTTCACTTTCTGTAGTATGTATCTTGTAAGCATCTCCCTCATCAATTCAGCATCCAACTTTAGTTGTTACCTTGTTTGTGGCTTCTTATGGAAAATACGTTGGAGCAAAAAACGCCCATCGCATCTTAGTTAGGAGCAATGATTCAGTGAACAAATTGTACTGTGTATATGTACAGGGTTTTCGTAGGTTGTTTCGGTGTTGGTTGCTTTGTAATACAAAGCGGGGTGAAACCCTTTTTCGGTTTTTCGTTGGGACGATGATCCGCGACCAAAATTATGAAGAAGTTCAGAAATGGATGCAGGTACGAGCTGTGGGCACTAGTATGTCCATATTGATCAGTTGTGTGATTCATTGCTCTCCTGAAAATATGTATCAAGTATATATTAGTTGAGCTGTTGCATGCTGATGATAACAGGGTGAAAGTACCAGGCAGTATGAAAGAAAACTGGAAATCACTGCACTCATCGATTATGCACTCACAGCAGCAGAAATCACTGCGTCGTCGATTTTGGGTCATTGATTGGTAGGGGATTATGCATTCATAGTCAGTATATGTTTCTGTTATTTTTTCTTTGGCATTGTTTGTGATCAGAATTATATATGTAGGCCAAAATAGATGCAGCTCTGAAGGCCTGAGCTGTGGTCAGTGTTTTTGCATGTTAGTTGAGCATCGTTGATTACTATTCTACTCAATGGGGGTATGTCTTATCACTATGCGTCATCTCATAGCTGCTTGCTTGAAATCCCTTTTATTTTTGTTCCAGCAGAGAGGCACATGCGAGGAAGAAGCTCAGCAGAGGCAGACCTGTCCTCTGTCCTTATATGGAACACCTCTGCCAAATAAAAGAAGACACAAGAAGGGGGCAGGGCCATATTATTAGTTTCACCCTACTAATGTTTTCTGTGCTCCAGAGACATCTTCACTTTCTGTAAGTACTACTGCCTCCGGCCCATAATAATTGTCGCGTTGAACTAACTCTAGTTCAAAACGGCGACATTTATTTTGGATCGGAGGATGTAAGAACATCTCTTCAATATAGCATCCAACCTTAGTTTTCCCCCAATATGTGGCTTTCTTATGGAGCAACTATTCAGTGAACAAACTTTGTTGTGTGCTTGTACAGGTTTTTGCTGGTATGGTGATTATATGAGCAAAACTGAACAAATTGAAGACAGACGCTGGGCCGAAGGTCTAAACAGTGGGCAGTGTCGCTTGTGCATATCAGTTGAGCTCCTGGTTGAGTTCATGTACTGGCAGCGATGGGGAGAGGAGCTCCAGCTTGGGGCTTCAGGTTCACGTTCAGGTCCAGGCAATGTGCAGGAGGATCGAAGATGATTTGCAGAGTAACTTCACCATCCTGCCTACCCCAGATTGTTCTCATGTTCAACCACGTCAGCGGCCGCAAAACAAAGAGCATTCGGGTGGCTGCACCGTGAGAACCGAATAATAGCCGGAGAGGCAAATATTGAGAGTAGAAAGCATATGGTTTGTCCGGTGACAGTCAAAAGGTTGAATGTCTACACCAAGTCAGCAGTCCTGCATTGAAAAAACTAGATTCAGAGAGAACATCCCACTCAATGTGTTGGCAGCTCCCTCTCACTCCCGCGTCGCCCCCGGGCGACACGGGGGAACCCTAGCGCCGCCGCCGCCAGATCCCCCTCGCCCCCTCCATCGCTTCGCCGCCGCTGGAGGGGCCGCCGGCGAAGTCCGCGTGCGCCCCAGGGAAGGTGGCGGCGGGGCGTTTCCCCTCTCCACGGCGTTGCGCGCGCATACGCTGCCTGCGTTGCCTCGGGTGTCGGTGTCAAAACCGGCGGATCTCGGGTAGGGGGTCCGGAACTGTGCGTCTAAGATCGATGGTAACATGTGACAGGGGACACGATGTTTATTCAGGTTCAGGCCCTTTCTATGGAGGTAATATCCTACTTCCTGCTTGATTGATCTTAATGAATATGAGTATTACAAGAGTTGATCTACCACGAGATCGTAATGGCTAAAACCCTAGAAGTCTAGCCTGTATGATTATGATTGTCCCTATGGACTAAACCTTCCGGTTTATATAGACATCGGAGGGGACTAGGGTTGTACAAAGTCGGTTACAGAGAAAGTAATCTTCATATCCGGACGCCAAGCTTGCCTTCCACGCCAAGAAGAGTCCCATCCGGACACGGGTGAGAGTCTTCGGTCTTGTACCGTCACAGCCCATCAGTCCGGCCCATGTCTGTCGGATGTGGGGTTCCGGCAAACCCTTAAGATTCGAATACTAGGGTGCGCGCGAAGTCTTTCCCTCCTACCGATCTACGCTCTAGCTCGCTAAGATCTTGCGGACGAACTTGACGAACTCGCAACACAGAAAGACACGGGGTTTATACTGGTTCGGGCCACCGTTGTGGTGTAATACCCTACTCCAGTGTGGTGGTGGTGGATTGCCTCTTGGGCTGATGATGAACAGTACAAGGGAAGAACAGCCTCCTGAGGTTGAGGCGTTCTTGTGCGTATGAACTTGTGGTGTGTGGGTTTGATCTTAGTTCAACCTGCCTCTACTGTGGTGGCTAGTCCTATTTATAGAGGCCCTGGTCCTCTTCCCAAATATCGAGCAGGAAGGGAGCCAACAACGGCGGGCAAATTTGAAGGGGGACAGCTAGTACAAGCTATCCTGACAAAAGCGGTCTTCGCCTGCGAAAAGCTCTGGGGTGACGCCGTCTTGGGCTCCACGATGACCTCCGCCTTGCCGTCCTCCTGGTCTTGGTCTCATTGCACCAATATGTCAACCTTTGCCTGATGCCCCAGTACTCTTTGCCTGTGCTTGCCTCCTTAGCACCAAAGAGGAAATAAGGATGCTGCGCGCACCAGCGCCCGCCTGGCACCCGCCTGGCACCGTTCGTCATGGCTCACGTCACGAGAGCCTCGTGAGGTTTGCCCCGCCTTGATATCCTCGCTCCTCGTGAGCCTGCCTAGCTAGGCCACTCCAGAGGAGGTCTTCCGTCGTCCGCCTCCCGAGGCTTGGACCTTCGCGAGGGTCTTGGGTGCCTTGTTGACGAAGATGGGCCGTACGGCCTGCTGGTTAGCCACGCTGTGGGCCGCAGGCAGGCAAGTCTGGGGACCCCCGTTCCCAAAACGCCGACAATAGCCCCCGGGCCCAAGGTGCGCTCGGGCTTGGCTTCGCGGCGAAGCAAAGAGTCAAGTTCGGAGCACCGCGGGCCCTAAAAGCCTGCGGCCTCGGTCGGCGCGTGGCGGTTGATTGGACGTGGGCGTCTCCGCTTCCCCATGCTGCCTCGGCAAATGCTTGTCCTGACAAAGGATGGCGCGGGCAGTTCTTTCCTTCATTGCTTCTTCCTTGCCTCGCTCCAGATCTCCAGATCTGCGCCACCCTTACTCTACTTTTGCCGCCCATGGCGCCGCGCAAGGTCAAGTCTTCCTCGGCGCCGGCTTGGTATGAGCCGGCCCTCGAAGCGCCCACCGTTACGGAGAAGAGCCTCACCTCCGTGCGTCTGCTGACAGCGGGTGAGAGCAATGAGTGGGCGAAGACTGAGCTCCGGCTTGCCTCCGACGAGCCGGAGCCTGATGCGAGTTGCCGTTGGGTTTGTCCCTCCCTTTTCCGATTTCTTTTATGAAGTCCTCGACCACTATGGTCTGCAGGCGCTGCATCTCCATCCCAATTCTGTTCTCCTCCTGTCCATCTTCGCCTACTACTGTGAGGCATACCTGGGCGTCATGCCGTCCGTGGCGCTCTTGAGCCATTTCTTCTTCCTCCGTGTCAGCGGCGAGCATATCACCGGATGTGCTAATTTCGTCGCTAGCGGCAAGGCCAACTCGATCTCGAGCACCGAGAAGAGGGCCGACAACATCCAATCCAAATGGATCATGATGGATGCCCGGCGCGCTGACCCGCGTCTGGCGTTGCCAACAGCGGCGCCTCCTCCCAACGGGGGGTGGCCCAAGGCGGAGCTTGTCGACGAGCGGGCGTCGTTGGTGTTGGAGCAGATGATGACCGACCTGAGGCCTGGTAACGCAAGGGCGGCCAAGGTGACAGGGGTGATGCTCCTGAGGGAGTTCCTGATGCTGCGGGTCGCCCCTCTCCAGGCGCGTGCGCGCCCCCTGTGGGAGCTCGAAGAAGGGGGAAACAAGACTCGCCTGAGGCCGGGGGACCTGCCCGGCGATGAATTGGACGCCGTCCTGCGCCTCATAGTTGGGGACAACCAGGAGTACCTGCCTAGTGCTTTCTTTCCCTTGTTCCAGCGCATGGATCTGGAGGAATTCATCGCCTCCGGGCCAACTTTTGATGCGCGTGGGCTGGTGCCGCCAACGCTTCCTGGAGCTCCTTCGGCACAAAAACCTGTCGAGGTGTCTTCTGGTGAGTCACGCAGCGGGGGAGAAGAGGAGGAGGACTCGGAAAAGACTCTGGAAGAGGTGGGGGAGACTTCCCCCCTTAGCAAGGCCGAGATTCTCCGCGCCCTTCCTGATGATGTCGAGGCCGTCGCCTTCCAAGGGGAGAGAGAGCAACCCCTCATCCCGACGAAGGGTAGGTCGTCGCTAGTGGCCCGAGGTGCCGCCTCCGCCCCGATACCTCCTGGCACTACTAGGAAAAGGCCTACTAATGGCGCACCAGTTTTGCCTACTAATGGCGCACTACTGGTGCGCCATTAGTACCACGCCACTATTATATACCAGATACTCTGGTCAAATCGCACTCCGTGGTCAAACTTCCCGAAAGGTCACCGATCCTCACACTACTCCAACCCAAGCACGCTTAACTTCAGAGTTCTATCCAACCCAGCACCAGCTCACTTCACAGGCACTTGTTGATATGTAGCATATCAATCCTATTAAACCTTGTTGATGTGTAGGACTTTGTTCATGTTCATGAGTGTGATGAAATTTTGAAAAAATATTTCAAACTTCCGTTCATATTACGTATCATATTTTGAAAAAAAATTCCCGAAAAGAAAATTGAAACTAATTTTTTTTCTGTTACTAGTGGCGCACCTAGCATACGGTGCGCCACTAGTAAGTTTGAAATTTTTTGAATTTTTTGCCTCCAGATCTTAGAAGCCCGTAACTTTTTTTCGGATATAACTTTTCGAGTAGATGATTTTTCATATAGAAAACTTTTTAATCCGAGTTCGTATGCAAAAGTTATGCCCATTTTACAAATTCCACAGAGATTTTGCAAATAAAATCGAAATTCATATTTGTAAATTTTCCCAACAACTAGACCACATATCACATGGGAAACTTATTTTCTTTCATTTTTTTGACATTTTCATCATTTTTTTATTTTTTTAAAACTGAAAAGGCGGTCAGGGGGGTGCATGCGAGGGAATTTTTGGGCCAAGTTAGTAATGGCGCACCGTGGGAGCGGTGCGCCATTACTAGCACCACCCCCACGGTGCGCCATTACTAGTTTTCAAAAAATATTAAAAAAATTGAAAAAAATTGAAAAAATATTACTAGTGGCGCACCGTGGATGTGGTGCGCCATTACTAGTTTTAACTAGTAATGGCGCACTATCCCCTGGTGCGCCATTACTTGTTTTAAAAAAATAAAAAAAATTGAAAATAAAATTTCAAAAAAATTTACTAATGGCGCACCGTGGATGTGGTGCGCCATTACTAGTTTAACTACTAATGGCGCACTATCCCCTGGTGCGCCATTACTAGTTTTGAAAAAATTAAAAAAAATCTTGTTACTAATGGCGCATCATGGATGTGGTGCGCCATTAGTATTTGGACACTAATGGCGCACCAATGCATGGTGCGCCATTAGTATATAGTAATGACGCACCACATGTCTGGTGCGCCATTAGTATCAATTCCATCTATAGCCCTTTTCCTAATAGTGTGGGGCCGGATCCGGCTCTGCCTCCACTCCGCCCGGCACCGCCGGTGTCCAAACGCCTGCCCCTGAGGTCCCGAAGCTGTCTGGCTTCAAGCCTCTCAAGCGGTCAGTGGAATATGTCACAGTGGATCGGTAAGCGTCTTAGGCTTTGCTTTGTCCTTGCTTGATCAGGCCGTCATCTTCGGCGAAGAAGAGGAAAGAAGACGCAGCGGCCGTGCCTCCCGTGGAGAAAGGAGGCAATAGCGCTCGCATCTCCCCAGCCCGATCTTCCTCGCGAGGCTAAGAGGGGCATCACCACGTGGAATCAGCCCCCATGGCTCCGCTGGCTCCGGAGGTGCCGGTACTTGGCGCGGCTAATGAGGTCCCAGCTGCTCTGGAACCCGCGGTCTCCCAAGCCCTGGTGATGATGTCGCTTCCTCCTACTCCTGCATCTCCACTTCCTGGTCCTTCTGCTCCTGCCGCCGTCTTGGAGCGTGCCCTTGCGGAGATGACCCAGCTGCAGGCGGATGTCCTGAGCGTGGACCCGCGCCTGGTGGCCGGGCGTCTGGAGCTGGCCTCTAGTTGGCTTCACTCTGATCTGGCAGTCCGGGCGGCGCTGGGCCAGGCTGCTGCGACTTCCGAGAAGGAGAAGCAAGGAGCCGCCAACTGTTCGGCCGATCGTGAGGCGGCGCTAAAGGACGCCAAGGCCGCCCGTGACCACTGCCAAGTGCTGGAGGGTGAGCTGCAGAGCCTGCGCGACAAGCATGCCGAAGAGGTGCGCTGCCACCAAGCGAAGGAGGAGGAGATGAAAGCCCGGGAGGAAGCCATCAAGAACCGTGATGTTGAGCTGGCGGAGCTGGGGAAGAAGCAGGCTGCCGAGCGCAACCGGTTGGAAGAGTTGGAGCGGAAGAAGGGGATGAGGGAGGCCGATCTTGATGCCAAGGCGCGAGTCCTGGCAGAAGACCGCGTGGCCTTTGCCGATCTCGAGGAGAGGTCTCGCAAGGCGCTGAAGACGCTCTATGAGCACGGCCTGGAGAAGCCTCTGGACACCGACGAGGACGGCCCCGTCCAGCTGCTTCCTCTCGTGGTGAAGGCGCTTGAGGAGGTTGTTGATGGTCTCGGTCCCATGGCGGAGGCAGAAGCTCGCGTCCTGTCCTCAGCCGCGCTGACTCGCGTCTTTAGCCACCTGCACCTTCGCGACCCCAACGCCTACCTTGACGAGCTGCTGGAGCCTGTAGCTAAAGATCAGTACAAGGCGGTTGCCGCGGCCGTGCAGGATCAGGTGGGGGCCTTGCTGAGGAGGTTCCGTGACTTCCTCTCTGCCCCTCTGTCCGGCGTCGTCGACCTTGCAGATGGTGGTCAAGGTGAATACAAAATTGCTCACGAGGGAGCACCTTCCGCGGGCGATGGCGACGTCTAGAGGTGACCTGCGGCCATTCTTCTCGTTCCATTCCTGCGACATTGTATCAGGTCTCGTGGAGGTGTTTAGACATTTTATTTGGTATTGTGAAAACAATGTGCTTGTAATATTTGCTTCGAGGTTTTGCGATTTCCTTCCTATTTGCTTTGCGTTCTGCGTTGGCAGAGCCCGGCCCCGCGCATACCTCAACCGCCGTTGGGCCGACCGGAGACCAGGACGGACCAAGGAGTGAGGGGCTACGTGACCAGTTAGGCTCCTGAGTCGCGATGCTAAGGAGTCCCCCTTGACGCGCAAACAACATATAGGGAGAGTTCGCGGGGATAGATTAATATTCTACGTCGGCAGAGCCCGGCCCCGCGCATACCTCAACCGCCATTGGGCCGACCGGAGACCAAGACAGACCAAGGAGTGAGGGGCTACGTGACCAGTTAGGCTCCTGAGTCGCGATGCTCAGGAGTCCCCCTTGACGTGCAAACTATTCCCATACCTGCCCTTGCCTAGGCCTCGGGAGGGGCGCGCGATGCCCAGTTCCGAGGGACTTGGTTAGGTGACGTGCGCTTGGGCGTGACCCGAGCGCAGCCCCCGTGCCCAGCCCCCATGCGCGGCTTTTCTGAGGGGAGGCGTTGCGGTAAGGCTGGGCGCTGAGCTCTGGGCTACCTAAGGTTGGCACGACCGTGGGGTCGCCCTCAGTTGTTTATCACCAGCACGGAGTATAGTGCTTCCGCTTGTGCACGGGCATAGCCGCTCGTCGGCAGTGTCGTCAGCCAGCACGGAGCATGGTGCTTCCACTTGGACATGGGATGGGGACCCCCCTTCGGGAGGAGCCCCCAGGACGTGTACAGGCCCGCCCTGACACGTGGCTTGCACGGCAGGGCTGCGAGGTGTATCTGGGCACTCGTGAGCCAGCGCGGGACTCACGAGGCCCTACCTCAAGGCGTGTTGTGCCTGGTCTTGAGTCTAGGTGACTGTGTGTTTCTGCAGGGCGGTTAGATGCAAGCACTCTACGTCCTCAAGTCCCGGCCCTCGAGCAAGCTCAGCCGGCGCTGGTATGCCAGGTCGCGATGCCGTGGTCAAGGCCAGGGGTGAGGGCTGGAGAGCCAGTAAGAGCTCCTGAGTCGCGATCCTCAGGTGCCCCCCTTTTAACGTGCAAGCGGATTGCATGGGATAAACAGACCCGCTGTGGGCGGCAACCGAGCAGGAGATAGCCATCGGCAGGTTAAGCATGAAAAGCAGATCGACTTGGATAAATGCAGGAAGATATATGCCACTGGCTCTGGCCCGAGCGGCTTGGGGATTATGCAACCCGAGGGGCGCCCCCAGCAAGGTAAGCTAAAGACATAAGCAAAAGAGATACATGGCACAGGGACGGACCCGTGCGGCCTGGGAATAATGCAGTCTGAGGGGCGCTCCTAGCTTAAACAAACTTGGAAGATGTCACCTGGTTCTGTAGACGAAGTAGAGTTGGTGCAGCTGAAGCCACGCGTTGAAGGAATTGCTCCTCATGAGCCACCGGGACCCTGAGCCTCGGGAGGCTCTGGGGGTTCAGGATGTTCTCTGAAGGCCGTCTCCATCTCCTCCAGAATGGCGTGGAACCTGGCCTCCCGAGCCGCCCGGACTTGCCGCACGTTGCGTTGATAGGCCGACGCCACGCTCGGCAAGCTGAAGGGCATGCGAACGTAGCTGTGTGGTGGGCCCTCACAGCGGCCCACATGTGATGGCCAGAAGCGTTCCTGAGATGCAGCCCTGTTGAGTCCTGGGACGTCGACACAGACACGCAGCCCGGCATGCTCGCATGAATGGGGAGCTGCGCCTTGTGAGCGGCTGTGGCCGCGCATGGCTCTTTCTTCTTGCACTTCCTGGGTGGTCTTGGTGATGAACTCCTGGGTGGTGGGCACTCCTTGCCCTGTGCTCTCCTGAGGAAAGTGTGCCGTGAAGCACGCTTCCAAGTGGTGCCCAAGCGCCTCCCTCGTGAGGTTGGCAAGGTCTGAGGCTCTCCAGGAGAGAGCCCCCGAGTCCTGCCTGAGGAGAGCGTCAGGCGCGCTTTCCTATGCGGTGGAGGGAGGCGCCCCTGGAGCGGGCGCTGATCCTGACGAGGCTCCTGACGCAACGCCATCTTCTTGGGGTCCTGCGCGACGCGGCAACTTCTTCTTGGGGATGGTCACCGGAGGGCCTTCACTTCTGCTGTCAGGGTTGTCGACTGCTGCGGCTTGGAAGGCGCGCTCAAGAGAGCACATCGCATCCCTCTCTTCACATGGGACCGTGATGATTCCTCCGCTTCCTGGCATCTTGAGAACGTTGTAGCCGTGGTGAGTGACTGCTATGAACTTGGCCAGGGCTGGATACCCGAGGATGGCATTGTATGGCAAGCGGATGTGCGCGACGTCGAAGTCGATGAGCTTGGTGTGGTAGTTCTTGCACTCCCCGAAGGTGACAGGCAGGCGGACTTGCCCTATCGGTGTGGTGGAACCGTCAGTCACTCCTGAGAAAGGCTCGGTTGGCTGGAGCTGCTCATAGGGCACTTAGAGGTTGTCGAACGTGTCGACGGATAGGACGTTGAGCCCTGCGCCGCCGTCGATGAGAGTCTTGGTGACTTGCACATTGCTGATGACTGGGGAGCACAGCGTAGGGAGTGCGCCAGCGGTGGCTGCGCACTTGAGCTGGTCTGCCGAGTTGAAGGTGATGGCGCATTGGGACCACCTGAGCGGGCGCCTGGCCTCGAGCTTGGGGAGCACCGCGTTCACCTCGCGAGCGAACTGTTTGAAGATGCACTAAGAGGTTGGGGCCTGAGCTCCGCCCAAGATGCAAGCGATCGCACGCGGCTCCTGGAAGCCCCCAGCCCTCTCGTCCTGGTGGTGGTCATCGTTCCTTCTCGGTGGCGGCAACGGGGGAAGACCGGCGTTGTCCTGGGGGCGATCCTCGCGAGGTGGGTCCCTCCAGGCGCCCTCGCGAGGTTGGTCCTGCTAGCGGTCCTCATGAGGCCGGTCGCGCCACACCTGGCGCAGGACACGGTCGTCCCAGCGTCCGCCTCCGCGTCCTCCTCCGCGGCCCTAGCCCCGGTCGTTTGCGCTCGGGGCGTCGACCGTAGCGTCTTTCCCGTGTGGCTCTGAGCTCTTGACAGTCGCTGGTGTTGTGGGTGTTCAGGTTGTGGAAGGCGCAGAACGGTCGGCCGTTCTTGGACGACTCAGGCTGATCTCTGCCTCGCTTGGTGTCGGGCTCCACTGCGAGCACTACTGCCTCTTTGCGCTTCACGTCCTTGGCCTTGGCCTTCTTCTCCTCCACTCCTGCAGCTGGCAGCTCAAGGAGAGAGAGGCGCCCCTCCTCAGCTCTTGCGCACTTGGTCGCCAGGTTGAACAACTCCTGAGATGTGCAAAACTCCTCGTGGATAGCCAGCTCTTCCTTCATCTTGATGTCACAGACGCCGTCAGGCCCGGCCCCGAGGGGGGGGGGCAGGGGGGCGGCCGCCCCGGGCCCCCGAAAGCGAGGGGCCCCCATGTGTCTGCGCTCTGCTTGGTAATACAATTGGGTCTGCGCTAATATAATTCCTAAAAAAAGGTGATTACTGGGCCTACGTTAAACTGGTCACACTTGGAAAGATCGATCGACGAGGGAGCGGACTCTGCGGCGAATCGCGAGGGGGTGATTTTGTCACTTTATATCATGCACGATGACCATCGCCTGCAGGCTGTTCCCCTCCTTTTTTTGTTCGCCTGATCGCCTCGAAACCTTATGGACCGCAGGCGGCGGCGGCGGCCAGGTAGCAGACTGCGGACGCGAGACGCCCATGCTTCCCCTTTGCACCGCCGATGCCGCAGCTCCAGCGCACGCCTCATCAGTGCTGCCAATATCAAGAAGGTGTCCTATTTCTTAGGGATCTCTATTTCTTAAAGATATTACCCCAACCTATGCCCTAACTTTTTTGCTTCAGAGGTTGAAGGCTGTGGCCGGCCGCAGTGCTGCAGTGAAAGTGCTGATCGCCTTGGTCGTAGCCTTCAGTCCTCAGAGCCCAACGTGGACGCCCGTGGACGGCTTTGAAGGGTCTGTAGGTACGGGACTGGTACATCTGCCAGACTGCTGCATCCAGGTATGTAGATACCATGTAAAACTCTTGATGTATACCTGATGAGGGATTAGAGAGAGGCACAAAGCGCAATGCCATGTTTGCTTCGCACCTGTTGCTCTTCTTTCTTGTGTTTTCTGTTTTGTTTTCTTGTACTTGGCCATCCGACTTTTCCTTCTATCAATGAATATTAACAAATCTCCTCATAACTTTAAAGAATGAAAGTTTTGTAGCTTTTAGCTTTCTGCATCTAGGACGAGTATATTTTTTCTATGAAAGGTAGTGTTTGCATGCACTTGCAATGTGAAATTACATTTACTTTTTTCTGATAAACCATCAATGAAATGTAGTGATCTAAACGCTCTTATATTTCTTTACAGAGGGAGTGCAACCCAATGTATAAGTAAGTGGTTCAATTTGTTGGAGTAATTGCAAGGTAGTAACCCAACGATTATTCTTTTATGGGAAACGATAATCATTCATATTGCATGTTTTGTTGGTAGTATGTTGTACAAACAAAACCTTAGAGTTGCACAAAATATATACTAAAGGTAGCTTTGGAAGGTTAAAGGGGCCCCGGGTTATAGTTTCGCCCCGGGCCCCTAAAATCTCAGGACCGCCCTTGAACGCCGTCTGAGAATGCGGAGATGATGGCTTCGTCTGTGACCTTGGGGATCTTGAGGCGGGTCTTGTTGAAGCGCTGAATGTACTTCTGGAGGGTTTCTCCTGACTGTTGCTTGATGCGGCGTAGATCGCCTGCGGCCGGTGGGCGGTCGCGAGTGCCCTGGAAGTTGGCGACGAAGCGGTCGCGCATCTCGTCCCAGAAGGAAATCGAGCCGGGCTGCAGGTTCAGGAGCCAGGAGCGGGCCCCATCCTTGAGAGCCATGGGAAACCAGTTCGTCATGACTTTTTTGTCGCCGTTGGCCACTTCGATGCTCAGCTCATAGAGCTGCAGGAACTCCGCGGGGTCGGCGGTGCCGTCGTAGCGAGGAGGCAATTCCGGCTTGAACTTGCCTGGCCAGGCGACGCTACGCAGTTCGGGGTGAAGGCACGGCAACCGGCCGTGGTCGCCGGGGCCCGCTTCTGAGGCGGAGCTTGATCTTGGCGTGGTCCGCGCTGCGCCGCCGCAGGCGGCACGCGGTCTTGACGAGGTGGCACGGGGAGCGCCGGTGCAGCTTCTCGCGGCCGCGGGATTTCTTGGCAGCTTCTTTCTTCACGCTCGGGCGCCGGGCGCGGTGGATCACGCCGTGGAGGTGCGCGCCTTGGTGCCAAGGCACCGTCTTGGGGTTGAGGCGGTGGAGGCATGCCATGAGCCCCGTCGCCCGCGGCTGGTTGAGGTGGAGGTAGAGAGTGAGACGGCGTCGGAGAGCCCCCTGCGGCACGGACGAGCTCGACGACGCGGTCGAGCCACTCCTCATAGAGGTCGTCAACGGGGCGGTAACGCAGGAGCTCGTTTGCCGCGGTGAGCGCGGCTCGTGTCTCCATGGGAGCGCGGTGCGCGTGAGATGAAGAACCAGCAGGGGTGAGTGACGGAGTAGCGGTGCGGCCATCCTACCGCACTGAAGGATGCAGCGAGGACGCCTGCTGTTCGTTCCCCGCCGGGTCGGTGGCAGCGTTGGCGGCGGGAGACGGAGAGCAACGAGGTGGCCCGCCTATGGGAGCCGTCTGAGCGACGCGGGCGGAGAGGGCAGCCCGATGCTCAGCTCGAGCACGACGAGCGTCCGCCATGGACGCGACGGAGCGATGGAGCAACGAACCGACGGAAAGGAAACTACGGCGCGCCCCTGCCTGGCGCGCCAAATGTCGGATGTGGGGTTCCGACAAACCCTTAAGGTTCGAACACTGGGGTGCGCGTGAAGTCTTTCCCTCCTACCGATCTACGCTCTAGCTCGCTAAGATCTTGCGGACGAACTCGACAAACTCGCAACACAGAAAGACACGGGGTTTATACTGGTTTGGGCCCCCGTTGTGGTGTAATACCCTACTCCAGTGTGGTGGTGATGGATTGCCTCTTGGGCTGATGATGAACAGTATAAGGGAAGAACAGCCTCCTGAGGTTGAGGCGTTGTTGTGTGTATGAACTTGTGGCGTGTGGGTTTGATCTTAGTTCAACCTGCCTCTACTGTGGTGGCTAGTCCTATTTATAGAGGCCCTGGTCCTCTTCCCAAATATCGAGCGGGAAGGGAGCCAACAACGGCGGGCAAATTTGAAGGGGGACAACTAGTACAAGCTATCCTGACAAAAGCGGTCTTCGCCTGCGAAAAGCTCTGGGGTGACGCCGTCTTGGGCTCCACGATGACCTTCGCCTTGCCATCCTCCTGGTCTTGGTCTCGTTGCACCAATATGGCAACCTTTGCCTGATGCCCCGATACTCTTTGCCTGTGCTTGCCTCCTTAGCACCAAAGAGAAAATAAGGACGCTGCGCGCACCAGCGCCCGCCTGGCACCGTTCGTCATGGCTCACGTCACGAGAGCCTCATGAGGTTTGCCCCGCCTTGATATCTCCGCTCCTCGTGAGCCTGCCTAGCTAGGCCACTCCAGAGGAGGTCTTGCGTCGTCCGCCTCGCGAGGCTTGGACCCTCGCGAGGGTCTTGGGTGCCTTGTTGACGAAGATGGACCGTATGGCCTGCTGGTTAGCCACGCTGTGGGCCGCAGGCAGGCAAGTCTGCGGACCCCCATTCCCAGAACGCCGACAATATCCAACAGGCCGGACGCCCGAGGACCCCTTAGTCCAGGACTCCCTCGGTAGCCACTGAACCAGGCTTCAATGATGAGATGTCCGGCGCGCAGATTGTCTTCGGCATTGCAAGGCGGGTTCCTTCTCCGAATACTCCAAAACAGCCATCGAACACAAAGAACGTGTCCGGCTCTGCAAAACAAGTACCACACACAACCGCAGAGAGTATAATATTTCACGAGTCCAATCTACTGACAAATTTTTGTAGCGTGATGCCACGTCACCATCCGGTCATTATTTCGAACCGTTTTTCGGCCTGCCGCTCCATGTTTTGAGATGCGGTTTCATTGGCACGTCTTGTCAAAGCAGAGATCATGTCCCCTTATTACGGGATTCTCATCAATACGAGCGTGGGTAATCCAATCGCGCCGTCTGTGCGGCCCTTGGGAAACAGGCGAGTTTTAAGGCGAGTGGGGAGGCGCTTGACATTCGCTGGCTTTATAAAGGGATAAGGATTCACCCCCTTTCACCCACGCTTTCTCTCTCTGCCCAGCCATTCTCGAGCTCCAGCGCTCAAGTTCTCATCTCTTCCGCCTCAAGGAAGCACTTCGATCATGTCCGGATCCGGGGCGCAGGGCAAGTGGATGGTCTCCTCCGTCAAGGAGTAGGACATGACCCAGCTCCCGGAGGCCGGATATTTGGCCAAGGAAGTCGCCCACCGGCTTCCGACCGAGGGACAGATCGTCCCTACCCCGGAGCCCCATGATAGGGTAGTGTTCATCCCCCACTTCGTCCGCGGACTTATGTTCTACTATGGGGTGGATTTCCACGATCTGGCCCCCATCTACTTCCTCAACATCTCGGCATTTATTGTCGTGTGCGAGGCCTTCCTCCGTATCTCCCCCCACTTCGGATTGTGGCTGAAGATCTTCAATGTGAAGCCGAAGGTGATGGACTGCCAGCACGCAGAGTGCGGAGCCGCCATGGTGAGCAAGATGCCCAACGCCGTATGGCCCAAAGGTACTTTCGTGGAGACTGTCAAAGGGTGGCAAAAAACAGTGGTTCTATGTCACAGAGCCCTGCGACACCACCTGGGCCGAGGCTCCCGAGTTCAGGTCCGGGGCCCCAATGCGGCTCACCTCCTGGCTAGAGAAGGGCCTAGACTGGGCCTCGTCAGACGAGCTGACAGCGCTGCAGACGCGCATAAAGAGCATGGTCGACAAGAACATCAAGCTTGTCAATGTGATCCAGGTGATGCTCTTTCGCCGGATCCTTCCATGCCAAAGCCGGACCTGCAATTTGTGGGAATTCGATCCGGCCAAGCACCAGACCCTGCAACACTTCTTCGGCGTTACGCACGAAGGTATTTGGAAGGTGCTTTTCAAGGCCGACAAGACATGGCCGAAGGAGACCGAAGACCGTGGGTACAACCTGACCCACCCCGCCAGTCCGGTAAGTTTTCCCATGTTTTCAAGGTGTATCCTTTACTTATATACTCAAGGGGCATGTCTAAGCTCTTGAATTTTTCAGGGCTGGACGAAGAAGACGGAGCTGATCAAGAGTCCGGCTCCGCTGCCTGAAGACCCAGCAATTCCTCTTCTGACGAAGATGCTGGTTCCGGCGCCTGGTAGGGCGCCGGAGAAGAAGGCCAAGAAGAAGGCCAAGGGGGCCAGAGGTGGCCTCCGTCACAAGGGCATTTTGGACGTGACGTCCGAAGACGCCGAGACCCAGTCCTCACCCGCCACCGACGAGGAGGAGGAGGAGGAGGAGGAGGAGGAAGAAAGCTACTCCCCCCCCCTGCAAGGGGAAGGAAGAAAAGGGAGGCCTCCATGTGTCTAGAGGCCGAAGCGTCCAAGAGGGGGAGAGCCTCCCTCGCGGACGACACCGCACCGGACACCGACAGCAGCTCGTAGTGGCGCCTCAGGGAGAAGCCCCCAGCGGGATCGTAAGTATTCGAAGGCTCTGACGAACTTATATGCCCGACTCGCTTATTTCGTAATTCTGATGCATTGAATCACGTGCTGCAGTCCGGCCCATGATAGCTCCCAGTGATCCTCATCGGGGGATTCACTGGATCCTAAGGCCATGGATAGTGAGTGCCCCTATGATATATCGGCAAATTTTTAAATTTACCTATAATATCTTCTCAATTAGCCATTTAATTGGTATTGTATCCCATGTTTTTATTTATTCTACTATCTACTATGAAATATTGGTGCATATATTGCACATGGCGTTTATCCAAATATATGATACTTGTGGTGTTTGATAGACCAAAGTAAAATTTCGCTTATGGTGTGCCCAGGCTTTAGCAATTCGCTAGCTCCGCCCCTGGGGCTGTGTACTAGGCCTGTTGGAGTAGTGTAGCTAATCATAACGGCTCCCCTTCCCCTCAGAATTATGCACGATTATGGCATTACCCTGGGTCATAATACATCTCCGATGTTCGACGACATATATATCCCTGGCGATACCCTCAAATGTATTTTTCATAGCAGAACCGATAAGTTTCACTCATCTCAGATAAGGGCAGTAGAAATATAGGTTGACGTAGTAGTAATGTGACGATATATATGCTTGAATGAACTGTTTAGGAGAAGTATAGATACCTAGCATGTTGCCTCCCGTTGATGTTCTTCTGCCCATATTTTCTCCGATGACGGCCATCATAATGTGGAACAATTGTCACAAGTGATCTTGATCGCTTTTCGTTGTTCCTCCTACATAGCATGCATACATATATATTAGTAGCAAAAAATTAATTAGCGAGATACATGAAAGAGTACCAATATATCAAAGAAAGGCAGCGCTACTACGTACTCCCTCACGCTCCGAATTATAAGATGTTCTGACTTTTTTCTGAATCTGATGTATGTAGACGGGTTTTATTGTGTTTATTCGTTTATTTCAATATGTATGTAGTCCATATGAAAATATCTAAAACTATTATAATTCGGAATAGAGGTGATAGTACGTGATAGTATGTACGTATTAGTGACGATGCAATTTGAAATCCAGCTAAATCATGTCGCAAAACCAATTAACTGAGACTAGAGTCTTGTTGGGAAATCAAGAACCTTCTCTTCTGACCAGCGTTGCTGATCACGGGCTTCTTCTCTTGTCCCTCGTCGGCGCCGTTGGAGATATTGTTGCCGAGGATGAAGGCCACCGCTGGTTCACCGCCTGCAGTAGTGATGCTCTGGAGCCTAGAGATAACGCCGGTGATGCAGTCGATCATGTCATCGAAGAGGTCAACGGCGAGGTCGGCTGACCTGCTGTCGGCGTCTCGAAGCGCCGGAAGGACGAGCGCTCGGAGCTGAATCACGAGCTCCTGCTGCCGCCTAAGCAACGCGTCCATCTCCGAGCCGCCATGGACGACCATCATGCTGCTGCTGCTGCTCCTCATATTGCTATCCATGAATATGCAATCTGCTGGTGCACGGAATCTGATTTATAGTAGACTGTAGAGTTAAGATGCACGCACCAACCTTATATATGTTGCCTCTACTAATTTGTCCAACTTTACAGGGGCTTTGTACAGTGGAGATGGGTGCATAGATATATGAGGCTCAACAACCCCGCCCGGTCAAAAGTCTCAGCTGACTAACCGACGACGTGCCGCTCCTCCTCGTGCTCGCTCTGTCTCACTGCTCAAAAGGGAAACAACAAATCAAGACTACCTTGCCATTCATGCAATTATTCGTTCATGCAATGCATCCACCCATCCATGCATGAAGCACCGTACGGTCGTACCAGGAATTTGTACGCGTGCATGCATGTTGACTGGGAGGGTGACGATAGGCCAGCCATGTGATGAAGGAACAACGCACTCAATGTCTCAAACTGCTCAATTAACTATGCAAACAAGTTGATCAAAACCAATAAGTGCATACTCCCTCCGTCCGAATTTATTAAGCCTCACAGTATCACAAGCATGTCCATTTTTATAAGGCCTCACGGCATCAAAACATGTCCGTTTTTATAAGGCCTCACTTTGGAAAGGTGCTAAGGGCATCTCCAGCCGCGCCCCAGGAAGGCCTTCCCAGACGTTTTTTTTGCGCCGGCGCCGAAAAATCGCCCCAGTCGCGCTCCAGGAGCCTGATTTTCGCCGGCCTGGACCGAAAACAGCGCTGGCGGACCCAGGCCGAACCCGGCGCGCTGGAGGCGCCCGGGGGCGCCGGGCGAACTTTTTTGGCGCGAAAAAGCAGCGGGCCCGCCGCGTCAGCGACACGGCTCTCTTCTCGGCCCTTCGTCGTCCTCATCGCCTCATTTCCCGCGGCGAATCAATGCCAAAGTTGCCGCGCTGCCGCGCCGGTCAGCCTGCGCCATTGATGCCTCACGGGCGGCGCAGTGAAGGCCGGTTGACGCGCGTCCCTCGACCTCCCTCGCCCGCCACGCGTACACACGGCGGACACGTGTACGGGCGGCGCCTCGGCCTATATAAGACGCGCACCAGCGTGCTCGGCGATCACACTCTCTCATCGTCGTCGTTCCTCCCTCTCCTCTCTCTCGTCGTCTCCAGTTCATCACCCATGGCCGAGCGCTTCCCTGGTGACGGCGCGGCGGCGAACGGCTTCGGCTGCCGCCATCTCCACGAGGACGAGGCTCGCCTCCTTTACGAGGCCGAGTACCCGGTCCCGCCAGACATGCGGGTGCCCGGCGCGTGGAGGATCAGCGCCGGTGGCGTGCCGGTGCCCCCGGTACCCACCGGCGCGGCGCGGTGTGCGGAGATCGCACGCATCCGCTCAAACCTGCCGCGGGCGGCGAGGGAGGGCCCTCGGTACGTCCCCGACAGCCCGCTCTGGGAGCCCTACTTCCGGCGCCGCCACGCCCAGCAGCTCGAGGCCACCAACGGTGTAGAGCCCTCCGGCAGGCTCAACTCCGCCGGCCGGCGTCGGTGGTGGGGCGTGCCCGGGCGCACGTTGGAGGCCGTCCTCGAGTACATCGAGGGCGGCAACACGCCGCGTCTCGAGTACCCCGCCCCCCCTTCCTTCTCACGCCGCCGGGGAAGCTCCTGGACCCCGAGGCGCCTGGAGACCGGGGGGTCCTCCTCCTCGTCCGGCGGCTCGCCCTGCCTCCGCCCCGTCCAGCCGGAGCCCCAGGGCACGCCGGTCAGCGCGCGCACCCGCCGCTCCGGCGTCCGCATCGGCGCCAACGCCTCCCCACCCACCGGCCGCTTCGTCCTCGTCGAGCCCAAGCCGGAGCCCGTCCTCCCCGCGGAGTACGAGGAGGTTGCCCGGCGCGGCTTCTCCGACGAGGACGCCCTGCGATGGGCGCAGGACGACTACCTCCGCGACGAGATGGTCCGGCAGCGCCGGGCCCTGGAGGAGATCGCCGCCCGCAAGCGTGGGCGCGAGGATGAGCACGGCGTCGTGGTCCTCGACAGCGACGACGACGACGACGCCCCCGGACCGTCCAACCCGTCGCGCCAACCGGGGGAGGGATGCAGCAGGGACGGCGGAGGCGCAGGCGGGGGCGGCGGCGACGACGACGGCGACGACGACGACCGCGGTGACTACACGCGGTTCTACAGCCTCCTCGGCATGTAAACCGCGTGGGCGGGCGGCGAGGCGGGCGGCGAGGGAGACGGCGGGGGTAGCCCGTGGAAGTTTTTTTTTTCTTTTTTTGTAAAATATGTTTAAGTTTGAACTAACTCGCCGATGTTTGCGTTAAATTTCAGTCGTGTTTGCGCCGTATTTGAATTTTTTAAAAACACGTGGGCGCCGCGACCGGGGGGCATCACGCCCCCAGTGCGCGGTTTTGCGGTGGCGCGCCCCCAGGGGGCGATTTTTTGCCCCTCCTGGGGGGCCAACGGCTGGAGATGCCCTTAGCATGCAACTGCTTCATTGGTTGCATTGAGAGCCATTGTTGTTGGTACCATGACTGAGAAATTAATACGCGGCATGCGTGCTTTTTCATTGGCTGCATGCGTGGGCTGGCATAGGAGAGAGTGCATTGGTAGTAGAATGAAAGAATTAATTTGAGCAACTTATTATATGACTTGGTCCTGTAGAAATGGTCTTTAGGATACTACCTAATTAACTAGTAAGTTTGGATCGATATAAGCTACACGTTTGTTATTCCTCGGGTCAAGCCCAAAGCCATCGGCGCCGCAGCTGGACGGAGGCACAGGCGGGAACGACTTGGAACAAAGGAAGAAGCGGCAGCGGCGTCCCAGTCACAGAGGAGTCCGATGATTGAAAGTTCGAGTGGGGGTGCGGGCATGTTGGAAAGAATATGGTGCCAGTGAGGATTAGAGGGTTGAGCATGAGTAGAGGGCAACAGCGAGGGAAGGACGGGGCGGCAAGGCGCACACCAGTGGTGCGTGGGGGAAGAGAAAGACGTCCACGTCTCGAGGAGCGATGACGATTGGTTGGAGGAAGATGGACGGTGCGCTGTTGGATAATAATCCAGTGGCCGAGATTTAGCTTGGGAAATTGATTGACGCATTTATTTTTTTCATGCACCTGCTGAATAGGTGCGCCATGTAAGTTACAACTCCTAAGGGCATCTCCAGCCGCGCCTCAGGAAGGCCTCCTCATGCGTTTTTTTTTTGCGCCGGCGCCGAAAAATCGGCCCAGTCGCGCCCCAGGAGACCGATTTTCGCCGGCCTGTGCCGAAAACAGCGCCGGCGGACCCAGGCCGAACCTGGTGTGCTGGGGGCCACCCGGGGGCGCCGGAGCGAACTGTTTTGGCGCGAAACAGCCGCGGGCCCGCCACGTCAGCGACACGGCTCTCTTCTCGGCCCTTCGTCGTCCTCATCGCCTCGTTTCCCGCGGCGAATCAATGCCAAAGCTGCCGCGCTGCCGAGCCGGTCAGCCTGCGCCATTGATGCCTCACGGGCGGCGCAGTGAAGGCCGGATGACGCGCGTCCCTCGCCCTCCCTCGCCCGCCACGCGTACACACGGCGGGCACGCGTACGGGCGGCGCCTCGATCTATATAAGACGCGCCCCAGCGCGCTCGGCGATCTCACACTCTCTCGCCGTCGTCGTTCCTCCCTCTCCTCTCTCTCGCCGTCTCCAGTTCATCACCCATGGCCGAGCGCTTCCCAGGCGACGGCGCGGCGGCGAACGGCTTCGGCCGCCGCCATCTTCACGAGGACGAGGCTCGCCTCCTTTTCGAGGCCGAGTACCCGGTCCCGCCGGACATGCGGGTGCCCGGGGCGTGGAGGATCAGCGTCGGCGGCGTGTCGGTGCCCCCGGTACCCACCGGCGCGGTGCGGCGTGCGGAGATCGCATGCATCCGCTCGAACCTGCCGCGTGCGGCGAGGGAGGGGCCACGGTACGTCCCCGACAGCCCGCTCTGGGAGCCTTATTTCCGCCGCCGTCACGCCAACAACTCGAGGCCACCAACGGCGTCGTGCCCTCCGGCAGGCTAAACGCCGCCGACCGGCGTCGGTGGTGGGGCGTGCCCGGGCGCACGTTGGAGGCCGTCCTTGAGTACATCGAGGGCGGCAACACGCCGCGCCTCGAGTACCCCGCTCCCCCGTCCTTCTCACGCCGCCGGGGAAGCTCCTGGACCCCGAGGCGCATGGAGACCGGGGGGTCCTCCTCCTCGTCCGGCGGCTCGCCCTGCCTCCACCTCTGCCCCGTCAAGCCGGAGCCCCAGGGCACGCCGGTCAGCGCGCGCACCCGCAGCTCCGGCGTCCGCATCGGCGACAACGCCTCCCCACCCACCGGCCTCCCCGCGGAGTACGAGGAGATAGCTCGGCGCGGCTTCTCCGACGAGGACGCCCTGCGGTGGGTGCGGGACGACTACCTCCGCGACGAGATGGTCCGGCAGCGCCGGGCCCTGGAGGAGATCGCCGCCCGCAAGCGTGGGCGCGAGGACGAGCACGGCGTCGTGGTCCTCGACAGCGACGACGACGACGACGACGCCCCCGGACCGTCCAACCCGCCGCGCCAACCGGGGGAAGGATGCAGCAGGGACGGCGGAGGCATAGGCGGGGGCGACGACGACGACGACTACACGCGGTTCTATAGCCTCGTCGGCATGTAGAACCGCGTGGGCAGGCGGCGAGGGAGATGGCGGGGGTAGCCCGCGGTAGTTTTTTTTTTCTTTTTTGTAAAATATGTTTAAATTTGAACGAACTCGCCGATGTTTGCGTTAAATTTGAGTCGTGTTTGCGCCGTATTTGACTTTTTTGACTAACCGTGGGCGCCGCGACTGGGGGGCAGCACGCTCCCAGTGCGCGGTTTAGCGCCGGTGCGCCCCCAGGTGGCGATTTTTTGCCCCTCCTGGGGGCCCACGGCTGGAGATGCCCTAAGCTGCCAATGGCAACCCGAGCCCTTTCTAAATACTACTATTTCAGTAATCCTAAATACGAACATATATAATCCCTTTGTACCGGCGTATTGGCCATCTTAGGTTGTGCAGGGCGATCAAGGTGGAGGAGAAAGCGAGAGAACTTAATATTTATTTGCTAATTAATATCATTGCATGCAATGAACTGACCGCCGCATGTCGTGTTTGGTAGTCTCAAGTCATTGAAAGCATACACGTCCCATATCTCTTATTGGTTGATTCATTTATTTAAGTCAAGAAACAAGAAATGGGATGAGAGTTAATGCACCGCGCCTACCTGTTTTGGGACTATTTGATTTTTGTAAGATGACTTGTGCACCTAGACGGAGGGAGTAGAAAACAAGATATATATAGTCCCTCCCTTCCTAAATATAAGTCTTTTTAGAGATTTCAATATGGATTACATATGGAGCAAAATTGGTGAAACTACACTCTAAAATATGTCTATATACATCCTTATGGAGCAAAATTAGTGAAACTACACTCTAGAATATGTCTATATACATCCTTATATGGTTCATGTTGAAATCTTTTAAAAGACATATATTTGGAAACGGAAGGAACATGATGCTACTTATAATAATACCAAAGATAGACAAGGCTATAATAATACATGAAAAGTAGCTCCAAACAAGTGCTTATATTAGTTTAGAAGCAGACCATAGACCGAAACTATCAGCCTGGACTTCACCAAAGAAATGGATATACAATACTAGCTACTTTGAGGAAAACTTAACCTGAGCTGCTTAATTTAAGCTGGCGGCGGCCATCTGCACTGCATCACCCTGGCAAGTTCCTTTTCCACGTGCAATACCCTAGCTAGCATTTTCTTTTGTAAGTGGGTACGGTACTATAAATATAGCTGCCACAAGATTGTCGTATACTCCCAGTACGCAAGCATGGTCTTATGCATAACAAAAAGTAAACTAAGATAGCCTTATGAATGAGCTTTTGGATGGTGCTCAGTAGGAGCCAAACTATGTTTTTTGAAAGTATATTAAATGTACTGATTTGGCTTATTATGTGGCTAGACCTCGACGACAAATGATGTGTCATTGTATCAATTTTGGGTAAGCAAACTCTAGCTGGTCACATATGGGCTTGGCAAATCCATGGGCTAGATAATTTCCATATTTCCCCTGCAATTTTAAGTTGTTGTCGTGTTTCAATCAAGGTTTGTAACAAAGAGCATCTTTATTGTCCATATGTATGCCACTTATGTATTTGTCCACAATGTGAAATATGAGTAAACACAAGGGTAATCTGGTTTTTGATAACATGGTTCCTACTGGTAGGCATAGTAGTATTTACTTAGTTACTACCTCGAATATATGGATATGTTAAGGGTTGATGTAATTATCTCTACTCAAATGCATTGCATCGTAGGTAGCTTGAAATTATAGAAGGATATGGTCCGTAGCAACGCTCGTATGTCCTGGTCCAAGTCGGTCTTCTCCTGGTCCAGAAACTCAAGTAATAGTGAAGGAACAAGAAACATGTCTAGATAGCAGACCCATGCAGCGTGGGATCTGTATGCATTGATCATGAATTCATTCACTGAACTTTCCTTATAATAAGCGAGACAACCATGTAGGATCCATGATAGATCAGTGATGTTTTTTTTAGAAACATCAATGACGGTAGTTGAAAGGATGGATGTATTTCTCTACTTATGGTGATGTACTATTTTGGGCCCTTATAGACAAAGATATATATAAATTCATGGAGGTGTACAAAGGAATGATCGATAATGAAGTAATGGTTTGCGCCGTGGATTACATCGTCTTGTTCCTTCTAACCTTACTTTGAGAAGTGTATGGGTCCACAAATCCACTATAATTACATAAATATTTCTACTTACTTACAAATAAAAGCAACTATTGATCCATGGATCAATTACTATACCAGTACAAAAATGGCTTTTTCAGATAGTGGTGGTGTTGGCATATTTGATACGACAACTTTATTAGGTTAGTGTTGGCGTTCGAAAATTATTGAACACCACTTGTAGGTGGGACCAACTGTTGGTACAAGGTGTCAAATAGTGGTGACATGGCATAACATCGAACGCCAACACTATTATGTTTACTTGTGGCATGTCATGTGTTCCCACATCAACACTATATGACATGGGGTCTATTTTTTGTAATTACTTTTATTTGTAATTATTTATTCTTAATTGATTAAAAATGTTTTTAAGTAATAATTAAATATTTTCGCCAAAAATCTAGGAATTAAATTTCTTAAATTAATAATATTAGTATTTTATAAATGGTGAACTATTTTCGAGACTTCTAATAGTTTTACGTTTTTCTTTTTTCTAGAATTGTGATTTTTTTAATATTATATTGTAGTTACTTTTATTAAATTTTGAATGTTGTAACTAGAAATGGTAACATTTTTATCATATATTTTAAGTCGTTTTATTTTCTTACATTTTTTTTGTAAATGGTGGTGAACACTTTAATTATAGTAGTCAAAAAATATTGTAGTTATTTTTTTGAAACTAAGAATATTTGAATTGGACATGCTATCATTTTCAAAAGTATGTTTAGTATTTTCATTATTTTTATTAAAGTAAAAATATTGTTTTGATTTTTATTAAAGTACTAGTATTATTTTGAGTCTTTTAATAAATTAAAATTTGTAATTACTGGCTGACTGGCCTATTGGGCCTAGCCCAAGAGTGCATCGGAAGCACTCAAAACGGAGGGGCCACGACCACCTCGCCCCGTCTTTCTCTCTCTCACTCTGCTTGTGCTCTCTCTTAGCCTCTCTAGATCCCCTTCTGTCGCTACTTGTCGTCGGGCGATTCTGGCCACTTTCGGCGCGCTCCGGTGCTTTATAAATTATGAACTCATTTTTACAATGCTTTATAAATATCTTCCATAGAATATTAATTCCTTGTATCATTTCTATGTTGAATGTCATATATCAGTCCTTGTTACTTTCAATATAAAACTAAATATATCAGATGTCTGAACTAACAAAAGAAATGTTTTGACAAAATTTGAGAGAAGTGAGGTTCAATCCCAGGCCACATAATAGGTAGTCTAAGCCTTGGCCCAATAACAACCTTAGTTGTGTTCCTTTGTTGTCTATAGTAGAAGCCAACACTTTTATTTGACCGAAATTTATACAATGGAACGAACAATTTTATGTTAAAAATCCGGATGGACCAATGGATAGGTGAACCGACAGTCGGATTGGTGAATATCTGAACCGACAAGCTCAATGCTTCGGTCACTAGTCCACTTTTTTTAATGTGAGGCTTAGTTTGACAATACAATTTTTAGAAACCCGTTGTAAATGAAAACCTTGGCATTCCGATGGGTGGGCAAGGAATATGGGTGCTCCTAACCACCACTTCAGGCGCCGGCTGGCTCTACCGGCGCTTGCTAGCAACGCATAGCGGGCCGGCCCACCAACTGACTGCAAATGCAAAGAAAAAGAAAGAATAAATACTAATTGAAAATATGCAACCACTGAAATTTGAACCCTGCACGACAACATTTGTGGCTTGAAGCATTAAGCACTAGATCAAGCTAGTTTTTCCATACACTTCCGTCCTAGTTAACGTTTCCTTTAGTAAAACCAATATAAATTATTTTGAAAAAAAATAAAAGGTAAATTTTAAAACAAAATCAATGATTTTTAGAAATGTTCATTGATTTTGATAAAAAATTATTTTGAAACAAGTTCATCAATTTTGTAAAAAAGTAAAAGAGTTCATCGAGTTGAAAAAAAGTTCAACGATTTTGGAAAATAGTTTATCGATTTTGAAAAGAGTTCATCAATTTTGAGAAAAAGTTCATGGATTTGAAAAAAAATCAAATTTTTTGAAAAATAATTCATCAATTTTGAAAAAAAGTTCCTTGATTTTGAAAAAAAGTTCATCGGTTTTGAAAAGGAGTTCATGAATTTGAAAAGGTTCATCAGATTTTGATTAAAAAAAGTTCAAGAAATTGGAAAAGTTCATGCATTTAACAAAGAAAAAAAAGAACAAAACAGTTCAAACAAAGGAGAAAAAGGAACAGAAAAAGGAAAAAAAAGAAAAAGAAGGAAGAAGATGTAAATGAACACATCTGATGTGGTTGTCCGGTTGGTTACTGCAGCTTATGTAGAATGAAGAAGTTGTGGGTTCAAATCCCACCCACATGCGCCCTTTTTTTGCAGGATGCCAAGGAATACTACATTTCCTTAAAACTTCGGTTTTTCTCAGTTTTATCAAAACTACCAAGTTGTTTGGCTGGTGATGTTACCTAATCTAGCATTAGTTGTGGGTACGGTATGGGCATAAAGTCTTGCCCCGTGGGTCACCCAATGGGTCGCCCAATTATCTGACATGTGGGCCCTTCAGTGCACAAAATACACTACCCCTGCGCTCCCGCGACGCGCCCCGCGAGCGCGTCACGGGAGATTCCCCTCCGTCGCCGGCGCAAGGCTCCGCCCTCGCTCACTCCTCCTCGCCGCTGCCGGAGGGCGTCCGCCGGGCGAAGCCCGTGCGGCGCTGGCAGCGGCGGGGCTCTCTCCTTCCTCTCCTAGTCGGGATCTCGGCGGTGCGGGCCACCGCCCGTGGGGGATCTGGGTCCAGCGGGGCCTCCGGCGGCGGAGACGTGCGGATCTGGTAGCTTTCATGCTGGGAGGCGGCGGTGCGGCCCCGCGGCGGCGGCGGCGGGGGTTTGGTCTGGTGCGACAGATCTGGCCCCCTGGGGGCTGCGGGCGTTGCGGGTGGCGGCGGCCACTGCTGGAGAGGGCGTCTTCCCCTTGTCGACGGGGTTTGGCGCCGGCACTCGGTGCGCCGTCTTGGCCGTGCTGGGCGGCGAGTCGGCGGCGGGCTTGGATTCGATCTGAAGTTGGCGGCTTCACCACGCTTTCCTCCTCTGCTGGCCGGTCTGCGGGCTTCCTCTGGACGTCCTGCTCGGCTGGTTGGCGGAGCAATGGCGTTGCGAGCTCTGGGTCGGGGGAATACTGCAACCCTAGTTTAATTTGCTCTAGTGCCCTTGAGCTTTCTTCTGCTTATAGCCCATCTTGCAAAACCCTTAAGTCCAGAAGAGTGGACCCATTGGAAGATTTTTGGTTCATGAAACAATGCCATTTTCCTTCTGCCCAGAACTGTAGTTTTGCAAAACTTGCACTAACAAGCTTCTGCTTTTGTCAAACTAACTTCACCACCCTCTTATTCATCCAAGGAGACACTGATCCAGAAATTTGGGCCACCCCAAGAATTGCCTAGATGCCATTGGCATTCTGTCAAACACCTGGTATGCATGTCCAGTTTTGGCATGATTTTTGTTTTGCACTGTGATCTTGCCCCTCTGTACATACTGGCATGTCTACTAAGTTCCTAGCTAACCCTAACCCAGGCCTGCTAACCCCCAGCCTCCCCTATGGCCTCTAGCACATGCTGGCATTTCAGCAAACAAATTGTGTGCGTGCACTGGGCGCGCCCAGAGCGCGCGTTTTGCACGTGCGTGCACGCGAGTCGCCGCGTCCCACTGCCGACGCCCCGCGCTCGCCCTGGCCCTTCCCCTCTCCCAGTCGACGCCCCGACCCCTCCCCTCGCCGCAGAGCCGCCCTTGGAGCTCCACAGCACCGATGTCAGGTCGGCCGTGGCAGCTAGCGGCCGGCCACAGCAGGCCCCGGCCATGGCACCACCGCCCGAGCCTCCCCCACGCGCCAGCTCGCTGGTGGAACAGCTCGACCTCATCCGCAAATGCGTCCGCTAGCGCTCGTCGCCGCCACGTCGCCCTGCCCCTACAGAACGGCGGTCGCCGACGAGCTTATCCACGGCCGCCGTAGAAACGACCTTGCCCGCCTATATAAGGAGCCCCTGAGCTCGTCAGGACCTCAAGCAACCTCCCTCACTCCCTCGCTGATCCTCCCGTAGCAGTAGAAAGGCCAGAGAGGTCGTCTTCTTCTTCTCCGGCAAACACAGCCCCCGCCACTGTCTCGACCACTCCGGCACCACCAGGGCCTCCCCCTCTCCACTCTCTCCACCAGAAGACCTCCCTTCCTCTCGTGAATCCATCCCCCTGCTCAATTCTGATCAGGAGCCACCAGAGGCAAGGACACACTTTGCCCGACGGCCACCGTCCGCTGCGGAGCTCGCTGCCGGCGACTCCGTCCACCCCCGGGACCGTAGCGACCACCGATAGGACCGCCTCGACCCCCTGAGCCCGCGGATGGCTTCAGTTTCTCACACGCTGCCGCCGTTCGCCGGCGAGCCTCACCGGAGCCCCGCCCCGCTCGGGCAGAGGAGGGAGAAGAGGTGCGGCGACTGGTCAAACCTGACCAGTGGGCCCCCTGGACCCACTGTCAGTGACCAGCCCCGCCACCACGTGCTTTAAGTGAAAGCGCATCACCCCAGAGTACGTATCCTCCGCTCGAAAGCATATTCTCATCGAAGCGTTTTTCTTTTTCTGTTTTATTTTAAAACAGAATTGACTAAACTTTGACTGGCTATAACTTTTGAAATATAAATCCAAATGACTTGATTCTTTTTCTGTTGTTTCTCAAATATTGTCTAGTTTATTTTCATGTTTATTTCAAAATTTTCCAAGCAAACTTTTTGTTCTGTTTTTAAAATATGTGTCCGGGAAGGGTCCGGGAAAGTCTCTGTCTTGGGTAGACATGAGCTTGTCCCTCGTCGAGACGGTTATGACCGGTGGGGCAGGGGGAGGTATGATGAGTGGTGGTTGTGTGTGATGGATGTGGAGTATTATTCTTGAGCTAATCATGCAGGAAATACTTACGCCTCCTGAGTCGGCCATAGATCGAGTCTTGTTCTAGTAACCCCCATACTTGTTTCGTGCTGCCACTTGTCCCTGCCATAGGTAGGGTATAGTTCAGTAAGTTGTCAACCCCTGTCTTAGCACACACCGTACAGAGAGGCCATGGTGGAAGATACCGGCTGCATCCGGTAGGCATGCCACCTGGTCCGGGGGCATGGGTGTTTCCGGTTGGGACCGAGATGGGGCACCCCTTAGAGCGCGCGATAGAAATTTGATCCCATGCTACGCGAGATTGTAGCCTCCCCACTTAGAGTTTTGCTTAACAGGTGTCGTAGGTGATTCCAGACACGAGTGAAAGCTGGTGTGTGCAAGTCAGGCGTGTTTTCGACTAAAAGACCGTAGACGGAATTAGTTCCGATGGACTAAGGGAATCCGTTACTCGTGGGTAAAGAGTACACCCTCTGCAGAGATATTAAACCTATTCGAATAGCCGTATCCATGGTTAAGGACTACAGTCTGGGATGGGTCAAGTGTCGGTCTTAGTGTCGGTCTTCGGAGGAGAAACTACTAAACCAGAATATTGATTATGACTTGTGATATATGATGGTTATGATTATTATCATTGTGGACTAACCATTTGCAATGTTTGAAATAATGAATATCCCTGGGACGGTACCACCTCCTGGATATTCACTGTGATTATGGTTATATATAAGCCCTTTATGTGGCGTCGCTCAGACGCCCGACTGTGGCATGCTTGTTATTTCATTTACTTATAAGCCCTTTATGTGGTGTCGCACAGACGCCCGACTGTGGCATGCTTGTTCTTCCCTTTATATATGAGCCCTTTCTGTGGTGTCGCTCAGACGCCCGACTGAGGCATGCTTCATATTATTACCCTTTCGAGGCGTCGCTTCAGACACCCGATCGGTGCTTTGCATTTATACACCTTGATTGTTTACTCATGTTTTATTTAAATGATCTACTTGCGTGCATCATGAATTCTTATTTCATAACGGACGAAGTGATCATAGAATATTTTAAAGTATGATTATCAGTGGCTATATTATACCTGTGTTCTTAATGTTTGCGAGTACATTCAAAGTACTCACTGGCTTGTCCCTGGCTATTGTCTTGGCCAGATTTCTTGCGTGGAAAGGAGTGTTGCGATGACAGCCCCGGACCTACGCAATGGTGATAGCCTCGCGAAGATAGGAGTTATCCTGGTCAGCTGTTCCTGTGGGAAAATGAGTCCCATAAACGTTGGTGATCCGCAAACCGCTTCCGCCTACAGCCACTAGCGAACCATTTGTTGTACTCATAGGCCAGAATGGTCTTGTACTACATATTTTGTATTTTGCTTGGAATTTCTGTAACAAGTTGGTGTCTCATCAGCTAACAGTAATCCTGGGGCTGGTGAGCACAAGGGCCGCTTTTTGGGAAATTAATATCCCGAAAATCCGGTCCTGACATACGGGGCCCAGAATGACAATCTCGTCGACTAGATGAACTAGGACGTGCGTCATGATATTGAAGAAGGATGGTGGGAAGACCAGCTCGAAACTGACAAGACATTGCGCCAGATCACTGCTTAGCCTTGGTATGATTTCTGGGTCGATCACCTTCTGAGAGATTGCATTGAGGAATGCGCATAGCTTTACAATGGCTAATCGGACGTTTTCCGATAGAAGCCCCCTCAATGAACCCGGAAGCAGTTGCATCATAATCACGTGGCAGTCATGAGACTTTAGGTTCTGGAAATTTTTCTCTAGCATATTTATTATTCCCTTTATATTCGACGAGAAGCCAGACGGGACCTTCATACTGAGCAGGCATTCAAAGAAGATTTCCTTCTCTTCTTTGGTAAGAGCATAGCTGGCAGGACCTTCATACTGCTTTGGAGGCATGCTGTCTTTTTCATGCAAACGTTGCAGGTCCTCCCATGCCTCCAGTGTATCTTTTGTCTTCCCATACATGCCCAAGAAGCCTAGCAGGTTCACGCAAAGGTTCTTCGTCACGTGCATCACATCAATTGAAGAGCGGACCTCTAGGTCTTTCCAGTAGGGCAGGTCCCAAAATATAGATTTCTTCTTCCACATGGGTGCGTGTCCCTCAGCGTCATTCGGAACAAATAGTCCACCGGGACCCTTTCCAAAGATTACGTGTAAATCATTGACCATAGCAAGTACGTGATCACCAGTACGCATGGCGGGCTTCTTCCGGTGATCTGCCTCGCTTTTGAAATGCTTGCCTTTTTTTCGACATTGATGGTTGGTCGGAAGAAATGGACGATGGCCCAGGTACACATTCTTCCTGCATTTGTCCAGGTATATACTTTCGGTGTCAGCTAAACAGTGCGTGCATGCGTGGTATCCCTTGTTTGTTTGTCCGGAAAGGTTACTGAGAGCGGGCCAATCATTGATGGTTACAAACAGCAACGCGTGCAGGTTAAATTCCTCATGTTTGTGCTCATCCCACACACGTACACTGTTTCCATTCCACATCTGTAAAAGTTCTTCAACTAATGGCCTTAGGTACACATCAATGTCGTTGCCGGGTTGCTTAGGGCCTTGGATGAGAGCTGGCATCATAATGAACTTTCGCTTCATGCACATCCAAGGAGGAAGGTTATACATACATAGAGTGACGGGCCAGGTGCTGTGATTGCTGCTCTGCTCCCCGAAAGGATTAATGCCATCTGCGCTTAAACCAAACCATACATTCCATGGGTCACCTGCAAACTCAGCCCAGTACTTTCTCTAGATTTTTTTCCACTATGACCCATCAGCGGATCCTCTCAACTTCCCGTCTTTCTTACGGTCCTCTCTATGCCATCGCATCAACTTGGCATGCTCTTCGTTTTTTAACACACGTTTCAACCGTGGTATTATAGGAGCATACCACATCACCTTTGCAGGAACCCTCTTCCTGGGGGCTCGCCATCAACATCACCAGGGTCATCTCGTATGATCTTATACCGCAATGCACCGCATACCGGGCATGCGTTCAAATCCTCGTACGCACCGCGGTAGAGGATGCAATCATTAGGGCATGCATGTATCTTCTACACCTCCAATACTAGAGGGCATACGGCCTTCTTTGCTATGTACGTACTGTCGAGCAATTCGTTATCGTTTGGAAGCTTCTTCTTCAATATTTTCAGTAGCTTCTCAAATCCTTTTCAGGCACAACATTCTCTGCCTTCCGCTGCAGCAATTCCAGTACGATACCGAGCTTTGTGTTGCCATCTTCGCAATTGGGGTACAACCCTTTTTTGTGATCCTCTAACAGGCGATCGAACTTCAGTTTCTCCTTTTGACTTTTGCACTATGTCCTTGCATCAACAATGACCCGGCCGAGATCATCATCATCGGGCACATCGTCTGGTTCTTCTTGATCTTCAGCAGCTTCCCCCGTTGCAGCATCACTGTATTCAGGGGGCACATAGTTGTCATTGTCCTCTTCTTCTTCGCTGTCTTCCATCATAACCCATATTTCTCCGTGCTTTGTCCAAACATTATAGTGTGGCATGAAACTCTTATAAAACAGGTGGTTGTGAAGGATTTTCCGGTCAAAGTAAGACTTCGTATTCCCACAATTAGGGAATGGACAACACATAAAACCATTCTGCTTGTTTGCCTCAGCCACTTCAAGAAAATTATGTAGGCCCTTAATGTACTCAGAGGTGTGTCTGTCATTGTACATCCATTGTCGGTTCATCTGCGTGCATTATACATAATTATTTGTGTCAAAAACCATTACAGATTCAGATAGATAGATAAGTGACCAAATTAATAGAAGTTCATCATCACATTAAAACCAAAATACATACATAGTTCTCATTGAACAACATATAGATCTCCAGAGCATCTAATTAAACCATACATTCAAACTATGTAAAACCTTTCAATGCAACAACAAATGCGATCATAATCACAACCAAGGTAACAATTGATCCAACGGCATAATGATACCAAGCCTCGATATGAATGGCATATTTTCTAATCTTTCTAATCTTCAACTGCATTGCATCCATCTTGATCTTGTGATCATCGACGACATCTGCAACATGCAACTCCAATATCATCTTCTCCTCCTCAATTTTTTATTTTTTTCCTCTAAGGAATTGTTTTCTTCTTCAACTCAATTTAACCTCTCGACAATAGGGTCGGTTGGAATTTACGGTTCACAAAGCTCCTAGATAAATAAAATCTATGTCACGTTGGTCGGCATAATCGTCATAAACAATAAATGAACCAAATAGTTATAAAAGATAATATATACAACATCCGAATCATAGACAAGACGAGGGCCGGCGGGGGCGGATACTAAAACCATCGCACTATATAATAACAAACAATAATAAAAGTAAGAAAATTAGACAAGTATTTATCTAAAGTAAGAATTTTTTTCTTCCAGAAAGAAGATAAGAACAAGAGGCTCACCACGGTGGTGCCGGCAATGAGATCGGCGTGGGCGATCGACGGCAGTGAAGACGGGTACGGGACGTGACGGACCACTAAACCAACACAAATCTTGGGGAAGATGGAGCTCGGAGGTCGAGTTTCGAGAGGAGAAAGCTTAACTAGTGTGGCTCGGGCATTTCATCGAACACTTCATGTGCATAGGAGGTGAGCTAGAGCACCACAAACCTCTCCCCTCGCCGGCCAGAAAAAACGGAGCACTATGGAGTGCTCTGCCACGGCGATGGGGTATATATAGCCACCTCATTGGTCCCGGTTCGTGGCTGGAACCGGGACTAAAGGCCACCCTCTATCTCGGTTCTAGGCACGAACCGGGACCAATGGCTGTGGGCCAGGAGCGAGTACCATTGGTCCCTGTTCTTGCCTAGAACCGGGACAAATGTGTCCGCACGAATCGGGACAAATGCCTCCCGAGGCCCGGCCGGCCCCCTGGGCGCACAAACCGGGACGTATGCCCCCCATGGGTCCCGGTTCGTGGAAGAACGGGACTAATGGGCTGGCCAGGCCCCAACCAAAGCCCTGTTTTCTACTAGTGTTCAACCCACAAAGGGTAATAGTTGCGCGAGTCCACGGGGGGCTCCACCCATCAAGGGTCCACGACGAAGCAATCTTGTCTATCCCACCATGGCCATCGCCCATGAAAGACTTGCCTCACTTGGGTAGATCTTCACGAAGTAGGCGATCTCCTTGCCCTTACAAACTCCTTGGTTCAACACCACAATCTTGATGAAGGCTCTCAAGTGACACCTAACCAATCTAGGAGACACCACTCTCCAAAAGGTAATAGATGGTGTGTTGATGATGAACTCCTTACTCTTGTGCTTCAAATGATAGTCTCCCCCACACTTGACTCTCTCTCATAGATTTGGCTATGGCGAAAAGATGATTTGAGTGGTAAGAATCTTGGGAAAGGCTAGAGATCAAGATTCTTGAGGTTGGATTGGAATCTCTTGGTCTCAACAAATGAGTAGATGGTTCTCTCTCAGAAAATAAATGCTGGAAGTGTAGGCACGTTCAGATGGCTCTCTCACAAATGGAGAGGAGGGTGGCGGGGTATATATAGCCTTCACACAGAATCTAACCGTTACACACAAAAGAGCCAACTCGGTCAGACCAAATGTATGAACTCGGTGAGACTGATTCAGTTCAAAATGTGGAAGTTAGGATTTTCGATGGGACCGACATGATCAACTCGGTGGGACCGATGAGTTAGGGTTAGGGCAAAACTTGATCTCGGTTTGACAGATTACTTCAACTCGGTGAGACCGATTTTAGTAACGAGCAAACAGAGAGTTGGTCAGGCAAAGTCGGTGGGACCGATCGCTCCTTTCGGTGATACTGAAACGTTACGAAAGAGAAACAGAGAGTTTGCACTGCGAACTCGGTGGGACTGATCGCTCATTTTTGTGGGACAGAAACGTTACGAAGGAAAATAGAGAGTTTGCAGTCCCATCTCAGTGAGACTGAGATCCCTATTGGTGAGACCGAACTGATTAGGGTTTCTGGCTATGGCTATGTCAAGTGAACTCGGTGGCGCCGGATGAATCAAGTCGGTGGGGCCGAGTTTGACTTTTAGGTTTAGGATATGTTTGGATTTGAGAAGATAATTGAGGGCTTTAGAGTATATCACTAAGAATTTTGAGCAAGTAGACCATGAAAGGCGATGAGATGGTGGTCTTCAGATGTGCCACTGAAGAAGTATGACCGGCGGTGTACGTCACGGTTATGTCACACAGCTGGTATTGATCAGTGATCACAGTGCGGAATCACATCTCAAGGTACGTGCTGCATGCGCCCCTCAGGCCAACTCATCGTTTGTTAGCTTGTCCATACTAAATTAGGAAGGAGAAGGCGAATTACGTGGATAAATACAGTCTCAAGCATGTGCCCACTTGTGATTCCTCATGTGAGTTTGTTTATTGTTGAGACCAATCCCTGTTGGGCATTTATGAGCCCAACCAACAATAGACTATGTGTGGAAATATAATGATTCACTCGGGCGGCATGGTTTCCATATAACAACTAATCATGATTGTCAGGAGCATTTGTAATTGTTGAGACCATGCAATGCAAGGACCAGCCAACAATATTATATGTGTTCAAGGTTGTATATATCCAATCAGCTAGCTTTAATTCTAGATCATATTCATATGATGCGTGATGGCACTACAAAGTGGAGTGTAGCAGGTGTGACAAGTGTAGAGCTTTCTTGTATTTCTTTTGAAAGAATAATAATAATTGTAATAATAACTTTACATGTGTGCATGCCTGTCTGGATGTATGCTTAATGGGTTGGGAGCAGCAATGGGCATCTCTCCATGTCTTCAGTTAAATCCTGTCCGCCCACTGTGCTCGTTTATTCTTTGACAAAAGAGTATATTAATATCGCAAAGATACCAAATTACATCTAACCTCTACATCAACAAGATGTCAAAATGTTATTTAGGATACACACAGCCCGAAAAGAAAAAATAAATAAAAAAAAGGCCTCACCACAATGATCAACTCCTCTTAGCAGCAACACACAAACCACCACCAAAGACAATACCTGAAAAACATAAAGGGTCTTCAAAAGCAACACCTTCAAGGAGGAAACAGTGCACAAGCGCCATTGTCGTCCAATACAAGATTTTAAGTTTTCACCCTGGAGAAAGTCCGAACTTTCGAAACAGTATCGTCAACAAAATGAAGGTCAAACCTTAGCTTTTTACCCTAAAAGTCGCAACTCGGCACTTGAAGAGCACCACTAAAAATGAAATCCTTCAGTGTTGCCGCCCCCACTTATCACTGCTGCTTCTAAAAGTTACCGGACACCTGGCTGACTCTATCTCCTCCAAGGCCCCCCACCTTATTGATCCTCCGATCTCAGCCACCATGACTTTCTTCATCGCTGTCTACGCCATGAAAATCGAGATACTGACATGTCTCATGGTGTCAACAAGCAACCGAGCTTCGCGCCACACCCTCATGGAGCAGCGTAGGCTGATATGGACATGCACGACCAGGTCCTATCCGATCCACATATCCTTGGGCAAGATCTCGCGCAGCAGTTTCGGAACACGTCGACGACCAGGTCAAGGAGCGATTATGTAGATCGTTGCCATGATGCGAGAAGAGCACTAGGACCGCCACCACACGGCTGCCTCCACCATGTCGACGCCATTGACGCCATGGAGGAGGACACCCGCCCACGCTATCCACAACCCACGCCGCCGGTTGAAGACGGATGGTAGATCGGGGCGGATCCTGATCAACCACTACCGCCTCGCTTGCACAATCCTTCACCTCGAAGCTCGCCGTGTGCTGCCGGGCGAGCGCCGCTGCCACACCACCGCGACCTTCGCCATCGCGGTGTCCCGGGCCAGCCCCGCCACCCCGTGGCAGAGGCCATGCTCGAGAAGGCGAAACGCCCCGCCGCTGCCGGCCAGGCTTTGCCCGGCCGCATCCTCTGGCGGCGGTGAGGGAGGAGGGAGGGAGGGAGAGAAAGGTGCTGGTGGCGGTGGCGGCGGGAAAGCCCTCCCCATCGCCCACAAGAGCGACGTGGGAGGGTCAGATCCTTTATTTGCGAAGGCCCCCTGTGCTGGTTGGGCCTCAACTTTGCTCTGTAATCGAATCCATCTCTTTAAAATCACTACCAAATTTATCTATTTTTCTATGTGTTATTGCCTGAATCCTGGAACTAGGCTCTGAAATTGAGTTGCAAAAATACAGAAACTGAAACCAGCTCAGATTCAAGAAACTGTTTCCTTCAAGCAGAAAACTTTATCAGGTAGTAAATAGAGAGCAAACAGGTTACACAATCTCGCCGCGGCTTGATTCTGCCAGAGGACATGGCTGCGAACTCTACACTTGGAAACATTGTACTTTGATCTAACAAACATAAAAAAGACGACATGAGTCCAGGGTCACTCTAGACTTGAAATTCATCATCACTGAAAATTCATAAGCTATGACTCATAGGAAACCTTTACAAATCGACAGTTACCAATCTCACTGGCTTATTTTCACAATCTGTGGCCTCTCTAGCTTACGTGGGCAGCAGCCTTGGGCAAAAGCTTAAGCCGTTCCAAAGCCGGCCTGATCAGGTGGTAGGGAAGCCACATCACGGTGAAGAACGCAAAAAGCGTACTAAAGCCGTACATCACGAGGAAAGCAACGACCACCCAGGAAGCGGCTGGATCGTACCCGTTACCGATGGCGAAGCTCCAGGCGACAAAGAAGCAGAGGAGCCCCACCATCACCTTTACCATGTATATGAAACGTGTGGGTGGCGACCTTTTCATTATCACGAGTGCTGACACTAGTGCTAGCGATATCGCGAAAGTGGTCGTGTTAGTGAGCACGTAGTTGAGTGCGTGAATAGCTTCTTTCTTTGAGATGTTATCTGGCGCCGCCATTTCTGCAGGAGAAAGATGGGACCAGGGAATACGGATAGAATTATTCTTCCTCAGCACCATGTACCAATCCTTGGGCATCCAGCTTGGCGGCTGCAACGCCGCCTGAAACGACATGCCGATGAACAGGGTGCCCACAGTCATCAGCCATCCGCGCATCTGGTCCATGTACTCCTGGTTTTCAACTGCCTGTTCTGCTGCTGCGTCCGCCGCCGGGGGCGTGGTACCCGCAGGGCACTGCAGAGCTAGTTTCCCTGTAAGGGTGATCTCAATGACCATTGTCCTGTTCTCGCCAATGTCGATTTCCAGCCTAGTGTTCTACGTCAAACATACACAAACAATTTAATCCATAGCTACATAAATTACCAGAGACACTAATCCCCGAATCAATTAGAAGAAACAGACCTGCGATTCCTGGCGCCGCCCAGCAGAATCCACAAGTCCTCCCTCAGTGGCGTCGGCGACTGGCAGGACAACAACCGCGTGTTGTTTCGCCTGCGTCACTTGTGATGTTGCCATCCTCGCTCTATACCTGTCCATAGGCATAGACTCTTCTCTTCTTATATATAGGCAATTAGGCACGGCTTCTCCCTCAGTTCTCTCCTCGACCCCCAATTCAAAATCTGCATCTACTTCTCCATCGGTAAATTAAGCTAGTAATACTTCTCCACCAGTAGCAGATGACTGGACAACAACTACGTACGTATGTACCTTTTGCAAGAGAACCAAGGATTAACACATGGGTTCACATGGTGGTTGCTTCAGGAAAACTAAATAAGAAGAGCTCTTGCTCAAATAAGAAAGACTGCAGTTGACTATATATGACAGAGAAATACACGGGTCTGACTCTAGTTGCAAAACCTAGCACGAAACTACACATTCACTAGTAGAAAACAGGGCTTTGGTTCAGGCCTGGCCATGGGGGCATACGTCTTGGTTCGTGCGGCGAGGGGGCCGGCCGGGCCTCGTGGGGCATCGGTCCCAGTTCGTCTGGACCCTTTTGTCCCGGTTCCAGACACGAATCGGGACCAATGGGCCTCGCTCCTGGCCCACATCCATTGGTCCCGGTTCGTGGCAGGAACCGGGACCAAAGGGTGGCCTTTTGTCCTGGTTCCGGCCATGAACCGGGACCAATGAGGTGGCTATATATACCCCTCGCCCGCGAGCAGAGCACTCCACTGCTCTGTTTTTTTTTCTGGCCGGCGAGGGGAGGGCTTTGTGGTGCTCTAGCTCACCTCTTATGCACATGAGGTGTTCAATGAAATGCCCGAGCCACATTACTTAAGCTTTCTCCTCTCCAAACTCGACCTCCAAACTCCATTTTCCTTAAGATTTGTCTAGATTTAGCGGTCTGTAACGTCCCGTCCCCGTCTTCACCGCCGTCGATCGCCCGCGCCGATCTCGTCGCCGGCACCACCGTGGTGAGCCTCTTGTTCTTATCTTCTTTCTAAAAGAAAAAAAAATTCTTACTTGTATGATTAGATATATACTTGTCTAATTTTCTTACTTTTATTATTGGTTGTTATTATATAGTGCGATGGTTTTGGTATCTGCCCCCGTCGCCCTTCGTCCTGTCTATGATTCGGATGTGGTATATATTATCTTTTATAACTATTTGGTTCATTTATTTTTTATGACAATTATGACGACCAACGTTACATAGATTTTATTTATCTAGGAGGTATGTGAACCGGAAATTCCAACCGACCCTATTGTCGAGAGGTTAAATTTTAGTTGAAGAAGAAAACAATTACTTGAAGGAAAAAATAAAAAAATTGAGGAGGAGAAGATGATATTGGAGTTGCATGTTGTGGATGTCGTCGATGATCAGAAGATCAGGATGGATGCAATGCGCTTGAAGATTAGAAAGATTGGAAATATGCCATTCATAACGAGACATGGTATCATTATGCTGTTGGATCAATTGTTACCTTGGTTGCGATTATGATCATATTTGTTGTTGTATTGAAATCTTTTACATAGTTTCAATGTTGGTTTAATTAGATGCTCTGAAGAGCTATACGTTGTTCAATGAGAACTATGTATGTACTTTGGTTTTAATGTAATGATGAACTTCTATTAATTAGGTCACTTATCTATTCACGATGTTCTGCAATGGTTTTTGACACACTTAATTATATATAATGCACGTAGATGAACATGCAATGGATGTACGGTGACAGACACACCTCCGAGTATATTAAGGGCGTGCATAATTTTCTCGAAGTGGCAGAGGAAAACAAGCAAAATGGTTTTATGTGGCTTTGAATGATTCATTTTTGAACACACAAAAAGTCTGAATTTCAAATAAGTTCAAAAAAATGAAATCCCTTTGTAACAGATGAATTTTCGCCCGAAACCCTGATACTTCGAAAGAGATTGTCCATTTCGTACACGAAGTGCATCCAGTTTTTGCCGTAACTCTCTCAACTTTTTAGCACATGCTATGTGGGTGAAATGATTATACCATGCCAATTTTCAACCTCTTCAGAGTTCATCTGACTTGCTTTTTCATTTCAGGGTCATTTAGCTCAAAAAAATCAGTAAATGCATGAAAAATAACAAATGAAGTCAGAAAGGGTTGAAAATTGATGGTGTGGCTTTGAATGGTTTATTTTGAACATACAAAAAGTCCGGAGTTCAAATAAATTCAAAAAGAAAATGAAATCCCTTTGTAACATATGAGTTTTCATCCGAAACCCTTATATTTCGAAAGAGATTGTCCATTTTGTACACGAAGTGCATACAGTTTTTGCCGTAACCCTCTCAACTTTTTAGCACATGCTATGTGAATGAAATGATGATACCATGCCAATTTTCAACCTCTTGAGAGTTTATCTGAAGTGCTTTTCAATTTCAGGGTCATTTTGCTCAAATAATGAACTAATATAAAAAGAATAAGCTAGAAAACTTTTATGAAACTCTAATAGCAAAAATAATAAACTAAAAGAATAAACTAGAAAACTTTAATGAAACTCTAATAGAAAAAAGAATGAACTAGAAAAATTTAATGAAACTCTACTAGCAAAAGAAATCAACTAAAAAACTTTTATAAACCTCTAGTATTATTGAAACTAAAATTATATAAAATTTATCAACTAAAATTATCAAAGTATTTTCTGTTCAAAACATTAAAAGAAAAAACAATTTTCATAAAGAACTTTTTTTGTTAGAAATTTTAATAGCAAAGGGAATAATCATAAATATCTTTTTTGTTAGAAACTAAAATTACAAAAACTGTTTTTGAATATAATGATAAAACACAGTAATATTAAATAGGAGGGAAAAGAATCACTCCAAAATCTATTTTTATAGTAAAGTTAGTCACAAACTAGTGATCGACACAAATTTCAAAGAAATTCAAATTTAAACTATTCAAATTGGAAAACTAATGGCACTAACACAAAATTTATAATTTTTATTACCTAAAAGCAAAAAAGAATCACTGGAAAACAGTAAGTATTTTGTTGTAAGTAGAAACAAAATAAAATAAATAAAGCAAAAAAGAAAACAAAAAATGGAAAAAAAATGCCACCTACTCGGCCACCACGGCCTGAATACGACTAGAAACTCAACCATGGGCCAGGATTCAGGCCCGCAGTAGGCCCAGTAGGCTCACGGGTAAAGAGTGACAGAGTAGGCCCGAAAGCCTGCAGTTGAGAGGAACTCGAGAGGGTGGGCGCAGCAGCACTTATAAACCACTCTCGAGCTCTCTCAACTAGCGAGGTGGGACTAAACATCCCATTGCACCGCGCCAGCGCAAGGCCTTTGGTCCCGGTTGGTGGCATCAACCGGGACTAAATGGGGGCATTGGTACCGGTTCGTGCCACCAACCGGGACCAATGCACCCCTTCAGTCCCGGTTGGTGCCACCAACCGGGACCAAAGGTCTCTATTTCACTAGTGCGGAACCAGGCTTTAGCACCGGTTTGTAAGGGCCTTTAGTGCCGGTTCCACAACCGGCACTAAAGAGTGGGGACTAAAGGTCCCCCCCCCTTTAGTACCGGTTCATCACGAACCGGCTCTAAAGTGCCACCACGTGGCACGAGCCAGGCCCGGGTGTGTGTAGGACATTAGTACCCGTTGGTAACACCAACCGGTACTAAATGTTTGGGGGTGTTTTGGTTTTATTTTTTATTTTTCCTTTAATTTTCGGTTTTCAATTTAATTCAGTGATTATTTTACATTATAATGAGTTGTTAAATCATTAGGTGAAAGTACCGCATATTAGTTTCGACTGGATGCATGTGGATCCTAGCTAAGCGATCAAGTTTATGCCATATCCATATTATACTTGATCACCTATAATTAAGTGATCAAGTATAATATGGATATGTCATATACTTGATCACTTAGCTAGGATCCATCCAGCTGAAACTAATCTGCGGTTTCTTTCATAAATGATATAATAACTCATCATCATCATATTAATATAAAAACTCTTGCATCATATCATCAACAACAGTATACTAGCTAGCTAAAAATCATCATAGTCGTCGTTACCACTGTTTAATCATCATAGTCATTACCGCTATCTAATCACCACCAACACTAGCTTAAAGACGAAACATTCGCTTGTACCAGAAGCAAAGATATCATCGAGTTCAACATGGTCATGATATTATAAGCGTTCATAACACCACAAAAGCAAATCACTCTTTGAGATTAAGTTGAGGACGAAGAACACGGACATGAGAGGATACAAGTACTAAGAGCATGAACTAGCTAAATCACTCCTGCTGCTCTCTCTCAGGTAAAATAGCATAGAGCATGTATAGCTCTCCTGATTCATCATACTGGAGCATGCAGATGAACCTGTCTCCTAATCGTGGGATTCGCTTCTCATTGCTGCCCCCTAGTACTTCTCTGGGATCGTTAACAATTTTTTGCTCCAATCTTTCACTATTAAGCATTCATCGCTTTTAGAAATCCTGAATGCACTCATGTGCAATGTAGGATATCTTGGTCGTAAGCTAACCATTGACATGTGACCTTTAGTCTCGAACCACTGAGGCACAACTGTCATCGGGAGTCCCCGTTGAAGAAAATCGTATAGTAATTAATATACTTAGCAATGAAAGTTTAGAAAACAAATAATGTATGCAAAAGATGCACTAAGGACAAACAGTAAAAATCTTACCATCTTTCGTAAATAGATGTGACCGTAGTTCAATACGATCACTATTGGTCGCACGTTTTGAGTACTAACATTTCTAAGTGCAGGAAGAAAATTTGTCTTGATAGTATGAAGATGCTCAAGCCATGAAACATAATGACTTATCTCCTCTCGCAGTTTAGTTCAGCTCCGGGACAGTAGTAGGTCCTGTCTACCAAGCGCCGGACATGTTTGCTTGAATGGAAATAAGCTGTCAATAGAAATTAGTTGTCAACTATTTTTGAATAAACAATATCAAAGACATAAATATGGTTGAGAAACTCACATAATGGTAGAACTGGAGGCGTCTGCACATCGACCCAGATGTCTCTATTACCTTCAATATCACTTTTCGGACGAATATCAAAGGTGATAACCATATCAAGCTCAAATGCATAAGCCTTGCATAGTGCTTGCCAAGTTTTTCATTCAAAATAGGTCTACGTGTCTGCATTGTATAATTTGATGTTGAAAGTATAACCATGCTTGGTCTTCAGGTAAACTCTCTTTACCTCCATAGTTTCCATAGCACTGAAACCTATCTTATCTAAGAAAAAAATTCTTGCATGGCAGGGGATGCGCTGGTAGAATAGTGAAAATTTAAAATTATAAGTTGAAGCAAATGAAGCATATATAAGTCATGCTTAATTACGAAAAAAGACTTGTCGTTATGACTTACTGTATCCACTTCGAAGGTCTCATCTAGCTTGATGCCGAAGTGCCTATCATCAACAAGGAAATTTCTGTCGCACAGGCCGCGCTGGTCTTCACAGTATTCGCACATAATGAAATCTTTTTCGTCGTCAGACGACATTTCCTATGTTCATATAGGTGAAACATTAAACACTTACTAGTTCTATTAATTCAACTGATTCAACTACTTCTATTAATTCAACTAGTTCTATTAATTCAGCTAATTCAACTAAGCATTTACTAAAAATAAACTTGTTCTATAAATTTTCTTACTAAAATAAAGTAGCTAGTTCTATATAGTAATATTTTAATTAGATAATCAAATCTCAGATATCTAAATTTTCTTACTAAAAATAAACTAGTTATATTAATTCAACTAATTCAACTAAGAATTTACTAAAAATAAACTAGTTATATTAATTTTCTTACTAAAATATATAAAGTAGTTATATATAGTAATATTTTAATTAGATCATCAAATCTCATATACCTATTTGTTTTACTAAAAGTAAACTAGTTCTACTAATTCAACTAGTTCAACTAAGCATTTACTAAAAATAAACTAGTTATATTAATTCAACTAGTTCAAATAATCTCATATTCCTAAATTTTCTTACTAAAAATAAAATAGTTCTACTAATTTTCATACTAAAAATAAACTAGTTATATTAATTCAATTAGTTCAAATCTCATATATATACCTAATTAATATCTAGCTAATTCATCTAACAATTGACATTAATATTTAACAACTTTTCCATCTAATTCATCTAACATTAACATTCTAACATTCTTATCTACATAATTCATCTCACATTAATCTAAACAACAGAAAACAGACAATAAGTATAAAATGTGTGTGTGTGTACGAGCAGGGGGCGGCGGCGTACAGGCGGCAGACCGGGGGCGACGGCGCGATCGAGACGACGAGTAGTACGGGGCGGCGGCGACGGGCGACGGCGGGAACGGCGACGACGGGCGGCGGGGGCGACGGCGCGCGGCAGGGGCGGCGAGGGAGGCGGGGCCGGCGAGGGCGGCACGCGATGGGCAACGGCGCGGCGGCGGCGGCGATGTCGCGTGAAGAAGATGGAGAAGAAGTGGTGGTCGATGAAACTGAATTTTTCGTAGGTGCCATATATATATGAGGGGACTTTAGTACCGGTTGGAGGGACCAACCGGTACTAAAGGCCAAATTTCGCCAGGTCAAGCGGCAGGAAACGGCCCCATTTAGTACCGGTTCATAACACCAACCGGTACCAAAGGCCCACGCATTAGTACCAGTTGGAGTCACCAACCGGCACTAATGGTTGTGCGCTGCCACCCGCGATGCATAATGTTTAGTCCCACCTCATTGAGCGAAGGGCAGCCACACTGATTTATAAATCCAGCCGCGGCTGCTCCTTCGAACTTCTCTATATAGCAGGCTTCAGGGCCTGACTATGGTGCACTGCCCTGTGAGCCTGCTGGCCCTTCTGGCCCTGAATTTGCGCACCCTAGGTCTTGCTGGCCCACTGGGCAGCACCCCAACAATTTTTTATATAGTTTTTTTCTTTTCTGCATTATTTATTTTCTTCTATTTATTTTTGAGTAATTTTTTATATAGTTTTTTCTTTTGTGTATTATTTATTTTCTTCTCGGCCTCTCTAAACAAATCGGTAAATGACTGAAAAACAGCAAATGATGCCAGAACGTGTTGGAAATTGATGACGTTGCTTTGAATGCTGCATACTGAACGCAAAAATAGTCTGGAGTTCAAATAAGTTTAAAAAACATTGAAGTGCCCGTGTAACAGATGAGTACTCGTCCGAAACCCTGATACTCCGAAAGAGATTGTCCAGTTTGTACACGAAGTGCGTCCAGTTTTCGCCGTGACCCTCTCTACTCTTTTGCACATGCTATTGCGGGTGAAATGATGATACCATGCCAAGTTCCAACATTTTCAGAGTTCATTTTTAGTGATTTTCAATTTCACGGTCATTTAGCTCTCTAAGCAAATCGGTAAATGACTGAAAAACAACAAATGATGTCAGAACGTGTTGGAAATTGATGACGCATCTTTGAATGCTGCATGCTGAACGCAAAAATAGTCTGGAGTTCAAATAAGTTGAAAAAACATTGAAGTGCCCGTCTAACCGATGAGTTCTCGTCCGAAATCCTGATACTCCGAAAGAGATTGTCCAGTTTGTACACGAAGTGCGTCCAGTTTTCGCTGTGACCCTCTCTACTCTTTTGCACATGCTATGCAGGTGAAATGATGATACCATGCCAAGTTCCAACATTTTCAGAGTTCATTTTGTATTGATTTTCAATTTCATGGTCATTTAGCTCTCTAAACAAATCGGTAAATGACTGAAAAACAGCAAATGGTGTCAGAACATGTTGGAAATTGATGATATCGCTTTGAAAGCTACATACTGAACGCAAAAATAGTCTGGAGTCCAAATTAGTTTAAAAAACATTGATGTGCCCGTGTAACAGATGAGTTCTCGTCCGAAACCCTGATACTCCAAAAGAGATTGTCCAGTTTGTACATGAAGTGCATCCAGTTTTGAAGTGAGTGGAGAGAGTGAGGGGCGGCCGACGGGGGAGAACCGGCGTGGGGGATTGAGGGGGAGACCGAGTGAGTGGAGAGAGTGAGGGCGTAAACATGTAAAAATATACATAAAAAATACATTGATTATCATTGATCTTTTTGTGTACAATCTGAATTGTCAATATGAGTCCTCAACGGTTTAGATACCGGTGAAGACTCATATTGCGACCACAAATTCTACACATAGAGTTCAATGAAGACCAAGTGCTTGTGATAGTTTGAGAAGTAACATATTTAAGGTGGTAAAAATCTTGCTAGGGGAGCGAGGTGGGACAAAAAACAGCCTGCCACAACCTCTTTACTACCGGTTCATGCCACGAACCGGTACTAAAGGTGCTGGCCGGGCCCCAGCCTCTTTAGTACCGGTTCGTGGCATGAACCGATACTAAAGGTTCGCACTGAACCGGTACAAAAGATCTCCTCCAGCCTAGCCGTTTGAAGCGGCACTAATGGACACATTAGTGCCAGCTCAAATGCAAACCGGGACTAATGCGTCTCACATTTGACCCTTTTTCTACTAGTGTTTCCCGCCCTTTGGGCTGCTGAAAAAAGACCTTTGGTCCCGGTTGGTGGCACCAACTGGGACTAAAGGGGGGCATTGGTCCCAGTTGGTGCCACGAATCGGGACCAATGCTGTGGGTATATAACATAGCACTTAGGAATTTTCAGTTCTCATCTCGCATTAGCCCCCGACTACGCCGACGACATCGACGCCGCCAGGCGGCCCCGCCGCTGCCCGCCGCCGTCGCCGTCGCTGCAGGGAAACACCACGCCGGCTGCCGCGACCCGTTCATCCCCGACACCGTTCGTCCGCCGCCACACCGATTCCAGTCAGCGACCTCGACCCCTCCCCGCGCTGTGAGCCCCTACGTCCTCCCCTTTCCTTCTCATCGCCGTCCCCGCACGCTGATGTCTACTACGCAACCTTCTCCTTGTAGATGTTGTTGGGCCTCCAAGTGAAGAGGTTTGTAGGACAGTAGAAAATTTGCCTCAAGTGGATGACCTAAGGTTTATCAATCCGTTGGAGGCGTAGGATGAAGACGGTCTCTCTCAAACAACCCTGCAACCAAATAACAAAGAGTCTCTTCTGTCCCCAACACACCCAATGCAATGGTAAATTGTATAGGTGCACTAGTTCGGCGAAGAGATTGTGATAAAAGTGCAATATGGATGGTAGATATAGGTTTTTGTAATCTGAAAATATAAAAACACCAAGGTAACTAATGATAAAAGTGAGCGTAAACTGTATTGCAATGCTAGGAAACAAGGCCTAGGGTTCATACTTTCACTAGTGCAAGTTCTCTCAACAATAATAACATAATTGGATCATATAACTATCCCTCAACATGCAACAAAGAGTCACTCCAAAGTCACTAATAGCAGAGAACAAACGAAGAGATTATGGTAGGGTACGAAACCACATCAAAGTTATTATTTCCAATCAATCCGTTGGGCTATTCCTATAAGTGTCACAAACAGCCCTAGAGTTCGTACTACAATAACACCTTAAGACACAAATCAACCAAAACCATAATGTCACCTAGATACTCCAATGTCACCTCAAGTATCCGTGGGTATGATTATACGATATGCATCACACAATCTCAGATTCATCTATTCAAACCAACACAAAGTACTTCAAAGAGTGCCCCAAAGTTTCTACCGGAGAATCAAGACGAAAATGTGTGCCAACCCCTATGGATAGGTTCATGGGAGGAACCCGCAAGTTGATCACCAAAACATACATCAAGTGAATCACGTGATATCCCATTCTCACCACAGATACGCACGACAAGACATACATCAAGTGTTCTCAAATCATTGAAGACTCAATCCGATAAGATTACTTCAAAGGGAAAACTCAATCCATTACAAGAGAGTAGAGGGGGAGAAGAAACATAAGATCCAACTATAATAGCAAAGCTCGCGATACATCAAGATCATGCCAAATCAAGAACACGAGAGAGAGAGGGAGAGATCAAACACATAGCTACTGGTACATACCCTTAGCCCCGAGGGTGAACTACTCCCTCCTCATCATGGAGAGCGCCGGGATGATGAAGATGGCCACCGGTGAGGGTTCCCTCCTCCGGCAGGGTGCCGGAACAGGGTCCCGATTGGGTTTTGGTGGCTATGGAGGCTTGCGGCGGCGGAACTCCCGATCTATTCTATTCCCCGATAGTTTTAGGGTATATGGGTATATATAGGAGGAAGAAGTACGTCAGGGGAGCCACGAGGGGCCCAGGAGGGTGGAGGGCGCGCCCAAGGGGGGTGGGCGCACCCCCCTGCCTCGTGCCTCCCTCGTTGCTTCCTTGACATGGACTCCAAGTCTCCCGGGTTGCTTTCCTTCCAAAAATAACTTCTCCAGAAGGTCTCATTCCGTTTCGACTCCGTTTGATATTCCTTTTATTCGAAACACTGAAACAAGGGAAAAAACAGGAACTGGCACTGGGCTCTGGGTCAATAGGTTAGTCCCAAAAGTGATATAAAAGTGTTTAATAAAGCCCATATACATCCAAAACACATAATATTATAGCATGGAACAATAAAAAGTTATAGATACGTTGGAGACGTATCACACGCCACCCGTAAGCGCCGCCGCCAACCATCTTCGCCGTCCCCGACCTCGCCGTCGCCGACCACCGGCCTATTTTTCATTTTTTTGTTACGATGTATGTATGTATGTTCTCTGCATAATGCTCTGTATATGCCGTATAATGCTCATTTTTGCTTCTTTTTGTTACCAAGAAAAAGGCCTATTTTTTGGTGATATATACATATGTTCATATGGTCATTTAAGAAAATGTTCATATGTAACATTTAAGAAAAAAAGTAAACGGATGTATGTTCATATGCAACGAATTATTTTTGGATGAAATGAGATGAGATGAGATGTGTTTTGTGGAGATGAGATGAGATGTTTGTGGAAATTTTTTCATAGAAATTTGTGTGATATTTTTGTTCATGATGATCTTGTTCAATGAATGTTCTATGTTTAAACTCATATTAAGTTTGTTCGATGATGATTTTTTTTGTTCATGGAAATTTAATAAGTTAAAATGTTCTCCTGTTGGGGGGGATAAGAAAAGAGGAAGAAGGACGAAGAAGAAAAAGAAGGACAGGGAAAAAGAAAAATTAGAAGAGGAAGAAGGAGGAGAAGAAGGAGAAGAAGAGGAGAGGAAGAAGAAGAAAAACAAAGAGGAGGAGAAGAAGAAAAAATAGGTTAAATAAATCTATTTTTTCTTCTTCTCCTCTATTCCTTCTTCTCTTTTTTTCTTCTTCTCCTCTTTTTTTTCTTCTTCCTCTTCTTAATTTTTATCGGGAACGAGGGTGTCGAGGGCCGGGAACTAGGGTAGAGGGTCGAGGGTCACCGAGGGGTCGAGGGTGGCCGAGGGTTCGAGGTTCGAGGGTTGATGATCGCCGAGGGGTCGAGAGGTTGCCTTTTGTCAAAGTATTGAAGAAATCCATGGATTCATCATTAGCCGGAAGTAATGGGGGCATGATAGTACGAGGTTCTCCAAAGTTATTCTGGAACAGAGTCCCAGATAGGATAATTCGCCTTTTGGTACGAATTTGAGCAAAGGCCTTCCAAATAGCACTATTCGGAAGGCTCTTGCTGAACTTTGTACCAAAAAGCGAATTATCATATCTGGGACTCCGTTCCAAAATAACTTTGGAGAGCTTCGTACCATCATGCGCCTGTTACTTTCGCCTAATAATGAAGACATGGTTTTGTTGAATCCTTTGACACTAGACAAACGTGACATGAGGGGGTCGAGGATCGGGAACTAGGGTAGAGGGTCGTAGATCGCCGAGCGGTCGAGGGTCATGAACTAGGGTAGATGGTCGAGGGTCGCCGAGGGGTCGACGGTGGAGGGTCGAGCGGTCGAGGGTCATGAACTAGGGTTTTCTTGAATTCTAGAAGCGTTGCCGAGGCCACCCCAAACCCTAGAAGCATTGCCGAGGCCACCCAAATGTACCAAGTTAAAAGAGCGTTGTCGTCGAGGCCACCCCAAACCCTAGAAGCGTTGTCGAGGCCACCCCAAACCGTAGAAGCGTCGAGGCCACTAATATGATTCCTTGTTCTGATTAGCTATCTAGGTCTACGTTTGCCACTAATATATCCATCTGTCATGTTTGTATATTAATTGCCATGTTGTAATATTTGCAGAAACCATGGAGCACCGAGACTTGGAAGAAGAATAGTTGTTGGGGGACATAATCCACGACGGAGGTGATGTCTTGTCGTATCTCAACGACACCGATGGTCTAGAAGGAGAGGGTGAAGCAGGCTCCAGTGATCGAACAATGGATGTGGAAGGACATGACCATGATGGCTCCGGTGACCGAATGCCGGTGGAAGAAGGAGACCGTGATGACGGCTCCGGTGACCGAACCGAGTCCGGCCAGGTATATATATTAATTAAGCCAGTGCTGACTAGCTAATTAATGCATTAATTTTTTTGTATGTACGCATATTAACTCCCTTCTTTCTTCTTTTCTAGCCCTCTAGATCGAGCCAAACTTCGGTAACGAGACGAGGCCTGAAGAAAAGGTTGCGCCAGGATGAAAGGTTCACGATCACAGCAATCGAGGGCGATGGCCAACCGATTGAACCCAACCGGACCAAGGAAGTATTCTGCTGAGTGCGGGGTTCTTGTTAGGGACATGATCCCGATCAGCATCCACCAATGGAATAAGCCTAAGAGCGAAGACCCTCAAGTGTATTATGTCAACGATAGACAGAAAGATGATCTTTGGACCGCGCTGAAGGCAAATTTCACCCTACCGCTAGAGGAGGATCTGGATAAGCTAGTTATAGAGCCATTGGTCAAGGCTCACGCTCTTAAGAAGATGGCGGATTTATTCAGGAGGTGGAAGAATGAGTTGAAATCAAAGTTTGTCGGCAAACGGAAGAGTAAGAAGATGTCAGTGACAAACAAGATAAATGCTGCAAAGAAGGAGCATCACCATCGCATGGAGTCAGGTGGCTACCTCAAAGCCCGGCCGTTGTGGGACAAGGCTGAGAATGACCTGCTTGATAAAGGGGTCGAACCGAAGAGTTTGAATCTTCGGGGTTGGGGGAACCTTGGACCCTGAAACAGGGAAGTCCCGTTGGACGGACCAGCAACTGGAAATACCGGTCATTAAGCTTCAGCAGTATATCGCCGCAGTGCAGCAAGGGACGTTCATTCCCGGCAGAGAACAACGAGCTCACACAGGCCCTAGGTAATCCTGAGCAACCTGGACAAACACGAGGCACGACAGGCTCCGTTGCATGGAAGGTTTGGTTTCCTAGCGTAGGCGGTTACAAAACCTAGGAGAGGAAGAGGAAAGTGGAGCATAGCAAACTGCAGAAGCTGAATGCAAGGATACGAGCGCTAGAGGAACAAGCAGTTCACAGCCAGCGACCTTCCGGAGCTACCCCAGAAGCTATCCCGCCATCTCAGCGGAGAAGCAGCGTTGCTTCCACCGAGCTCCTTCAGCAGCCTGACTTCACGGCTCTCAGCTACCCCGTGGATGCTATCACGGAGGCTCAAGATTGCCACTTTATGGCGCAATGGCAGAACCTCAAAGTCAAGGCGGCTGTTGGCTCTGTTGCACCTCCTGAACCCGGCGCAACTTTTCACTGTCTTCTCATTCCACAAGGCTATGCCGTTGTGATGGTCGATGAAATAACAGAGGGATTTGAGGAGCTCGAGCTTGACGACCCTACCGGTGAAGGGGAGACTTAGCTGGGTCTTGCTCTGAAGACTCCATGTCTATGGCGGAAGGAGCTCATCAACCTTCCGAACTGGATGCCTCCGCCTCCTCCGCCTCCTCCAGCGAGTCAGGGCACGCCGCCTCCTCCTCCGGCGAGTGATCAGGGCACTCCGCCTCCTTCTCCAGCTACTCTGGCGCGTGGCGGCACTCCACCTCCTTCTCCGCCTCCGCCGATGCATCCGAGCAGCCCGCCTCCTCCTCTGCCTCGTCAGCAACAGCGGAAGACAGCCGCTGCTGCTCCGGCTTCTGTGGCGCGTCGTAGCACTCCGCCTCCTTCTCCGCCTCGTAAGCAACGAAAGAAGACAGCCGCAGCCGCTCCGGCTGCTCCGGCGTCTAGCAGTACAGCCAGAGGCGGGAGGCAATACAAATTTGGTCCATCTCTCAAGCCTCTAGAGAAGTTACCATACGAGATGACCGAGGAGGAAAATGCGAAGATCTGTGAAGCCCAAGTGAAGGACTTTTTTGCAAAGAAATATCCACCTCCGGAGGGGAAGATAGATAAGGTGAAAGTTCAGCGCACTTTGGATGCCCTGAAGCGACCACCACCGTCTCCGCCAAAAAGCAACTATGATCGAATTATTGAAAGATCATATAAGGAAGCGTCCCGGTCGGGAAGTACTTGCAGTGATCGAAGGTTAGCAGAACGAAGAAGTGGGAAAAAAATTCCCCAGCTCAGCGAACAAGCGAACCAATCGTGCCCCCCGCTCAAGGTGTCTAGCCATATCGTCGGTGATCATCTGGGGATGTTGCCCGGTACCAATCCTGGAGATTACCTTCCCGACAATGCATTTTGATACAATGGAGGTGGACGAATTTAAATACCGGCACGGGAAGCCTCTCGTCAAACCTGGTCATCCTCCTCTAACAACGATGATGCGTAGATTCGATGATTGGTGCATGGACACCTGCAGTAAGTCTGGTAAGGATACTTTGACACTGAGTGTTAAAGAGGAGCAAGACCTCGTTGGAATTGATCTGTTGTCTGTTCCATTTGAGGAGTTCTTCCAGTTTTTCAATCAAAAGGCCCTCCATAAAATAATCGTCACTTGCTACTCTCTATAAGTACTACTTATGTAATTAAGTCTCTATATATAGCTCAGCTCTTCATTGCATGTATATATAATTATCCTAACTATATTATGCAGATTGAAGATCGCCGAATGCAAGAAAAGACAAATCAGTGATATTGGGTTCATTAACACAAATCTCATAGATGAATGGAATGTTAAATATGATGCCAAACCGAGGCTAACTTGCTACGATCGTTGCTTCAAAATCAAAACAAAGATATAATACTCTTTCCTTACAAATTCAAGTGAGTGTTACTATCTTGTGAATATTCGGTTTCCATTATTACTCGAGGTTATAGTAATGTAATTGATGAGTTATGCATGCGTGCGCAGCTTCCACTTTATTTTGCTAGAGATTAAGCTTGAGCAGGGACTAGTAACCGTCATAGACTCGAGACGAAAAGATCCTGAGGAGTATGTGGCCATGTCTACAATGATCGAGAAGTAAGTTCAATCGATCATTATCGCACCATATCGGCAACTTTGTTCATTTCCTGATATCAAGTACTTGTTTTCTTTGTCTGGCAGGATTTGGAAAAAGTTCACCGCACAAGCTCCGGAACTTCCGGGGTAGCTGCGATTTACACACCCGAAAGTAAGTACTACTAGCTAGTTCCGCGCATCTCCCTGTGATTCTAGCTAGTTTCATCAATACCATTTAGCATGCTTGCTTATCAGTTTGATTGACCTCTATTTCTTGTAAAGTGGTTGTGGCAGGAACCCAGGAATAATTACTGTGGATACTACGTTTGCGACTTCATCCACCACACGACCTGTGAGCGGGCCTACTCTAAAAAATAATATGAAGTGCGTAAGCAATAATATTCATAATTTTATTTTATTACCATCATTTGTGTTGAGTTTCGTTCATATATATGTATTGACCCCCTTCTTCAAATTAGATGTTTCAGATGCGGGATGAACTCCTACCACAAGATCGCATACAAGCAATTCAAGAGGAATTGGCGGGATTCTTTCTTGACCACGTCATCAATAAAGACGGAGAATACCATGTGGAACTTGAGTTCAGATGTTAGGGAATTGTAAGAGATCTTATATTGTATATATGTAGCCAGTAGCGTCAGACAGATATACGAAAACTTGTTGTTCGACCAATCTCCCGGAGAAGGAGATGTCGCTCACTTCTCTCTGTATATGTTCATGACGATCTTCTATACTTAATGGTTTCCTTCATTTGCTTACTAGCTAGCGTGTCGAGTCCTCTCTATACGTATAGTACGTAGCGTCGACCAAGCACGGAGATAAGAGAGGACACTTCTCTCTATTAGCTAGCTAACACAATATATGAAACCCCTAAATTAACCCTACAACCCCCCCCCCCCTGTTTAAAAAAAACAAAAACCGCAGCCCCTGAGTTGCTGACGTGTGGATGCCTTTTGGTCCCGGTTGGTGCTACCAACCGGGACAAAAGGCCCTCCCGCCTGGGTAAGCCGCAGCGGCCACGTGGACCCCTATCTGTCCCGGTTCGTAATCAAACCGGGTCTAAAGGTATTGGGCTTTAGTACTGACCCTTTAGTTCCGGTTCCGGAACCGGGACAAATGAGCCTTATGAACCGGGACAAGTGGACCTTTTTCTACTAGTGATTAATTAAGTTTTCGTCTCAATGAACTCGCTATTGCTTTAGTCTCTAGGGTTCACTTTTTGCCGGGTCAATGAACTTGACTAGAATTGGGCTAATTCATTTTCTATAGCATAATAAAAAATATTGTATCATAAATCAGGTGTGAGTTGTCTATAATAATAGAATCACATCACATCCCCCCCCCCCCCCCCCCCCAAATTTACCATACCTAAATGGCCCGTTAGGTCCGACAAGTTGACAACGGTTATTTATTTTATGCCTTTTGATTGTTTTGTGTTACCCTCATAGGGGAAACGCACTACACATAAACTATCGTCAATGACAGAAGATCACAAACCAGGCGTGCACTTTCCAACTTGAATTTCCTGTAGCTAGGGAGTAAGTCACTAGTGCACGAACCCCTAATTAGCGGCGTTCGGAAGTCTTCATTAGCAGCATTCGGGCCGCGCGCCACCAGTGCCCAGCGCCATTGGTAAGTACTCACTCCGTCCGGGAAAAGTTGTCCACAGCGTAGTGTAATGCCAATTTTTCAAAAACACCCTCATAACTTCAAATTTCTTACAAACAGGTTGCCATACAGGTCGCGTCTCCTTCCTTCTTCCTCCGCCCATCGCCGGCGCGCGTCGCCAGGGCCAGTCGTCAGCTCAGGACCTGCGCCGCCCAATTGCTTGCTCCGCCGCCGCACTGGACGTGCTCCTCCGCGGCCCAGGACCCGCGCTCCGTCGCCGCACAGGACATGCTCCTCCGCCGCCAAGGACCTGCGCCGCCCTTCTTGCTCCGTCGCCGCACAGTACGTGCTCCTCCGCCACCCAGGACCTGCGCCGACGATATCCCCTTCTTCCTTGCAGGGCCCGCGCCGCCGCCGCCGCCCAGGACCCGCGCCCGCCTGGGTCTCGAGCGCCTGGACCACGAGCTCCCTCAAGCTCTTTCGCGGTCCTGGACCTCAAACTGGACCCCTTCTGCTGCTTCTCCGCAACTTGCTGCTCCTCCCCTGCTCATGCTGCCACCCGGAGGTCCCCTTCTCGTGTGCTGCCGCCAGAGGTCCCCTGCTCGTGCTGCTGCTGGTGAGAAGAAGTACATGGCTCTATAATTTGTTCATCTCCAGTGCCTTGCTTGCTTGCTCTGTAGTTTGAAACACAACTGATCTGTGTACATTGCTTGCTTGCTTGCTCTGTAATTTGAAAAAATTCAGTTAACATTGATGTTGACTTCTGATGGACCAATCTTTAGTACTGCCAAAAAAAATGTTACAGAGGGGCAGAATCATACATGGCAGTAAAAAATAAGTCATGGGCAAAATCATGAGATGATGAGAAAGGTTATAGAGGGGCAGAATCATTGACAAAAGAAGGAAAAAATCATGTACTAAATTGCAGCAAATTTAGGCCAGATTTAGCCAAATGGGAAACATTATTTGGAATTCTTCTTCTTCTACTCTTACTAGCAGTGAGCAGTGAGGTGGGAAGACATATTATCTTCTTAGTTGAAAGCATTTTATTCACATAGTCCTAAAATTTATAAGCTGAAAATACGAGCTTCTTCTACTAATTCTTTGAACTTTGATTAGTCCTAGTCTGAACATATCACGACATTTCTGTCAAAATCTCAGATTATTTAGGAACACACTATTAACTGAATTTACACTAAGATTTCTTGTTAACTGAATTTACACTAAGATTTCTCACTCCATTACATAATTCTGATTGTTAACTGAATTTACAGAATAATAATTTCATTTGCATAATTACAGTGAAGTTTCCGTAACTACAGTAACTGAATTTATAGTAAGATTTCTCACTCCATTACTCTTCTATTAACTGTATTATTCTGCTGTTAACAATCAGAATTGACACTATATTATTCAGTCAAGTTGATGTTCAGATCCTATCATTTTGTTCCAAAACCTGTCAATTTCTGTCAGGTTTTGATCTGTCAAGTTGATGTTCAGTCAAGTTGATGTCAAACTTGACACATAAATAAAATTTGACATCAATGAAATTTAGACAGTGAATACAGTTTGGACAGTACTCCCCTGTCATATTTTCAGTGAGTAAAATTCAGTTTTCACAAATTAAAGCCTGCTCTAATCTACAGAAAATGTTGTAGAGGATGTTATTAACTTTTCTGATGTTGTAGAGGGAGTAATAGATATTCATAGTTCTATAACTACTGCCATGGTCTACTAACAGAAGATAATTTCAATATTCAGAATGTGTACCTGCACTAGTTGTCAATAAGAAATACAGTAAAAGTTGAGATGTACTCCTGGCCCCTGCTTTTGTTTGCTTTTTAATTCCTGGCCCTGGTCCCTGCAAAAAAAAGAGATGTGGTAGGACCTGTGGTTTCTTATGAACAAGGAGTACTTTTAACATCTACTTTTCCCTTTCTTGGTTTCTTTGCTTTTTGTCTAGGATTCTTCATGGTTTTCTTGTTATGATTATATGCTCACCATTCATCTTTTGTATACTCTTGTTATGAGATCAGACAGGAGCACACAACTATGGATCTGAATTTGATGCCGGAAGAGGAGGACGAAGCTCAAGAAGAAGAACAAGCTCAGCAGGGTGACGCTATTGATCTGAATTTGATGCCGGAAGAGGAGGACGAAGCTCAAGAAGAAGAACAAGCTCAACAGGGTGACGATATTAATTTGAACTTGATGCCAGAAGATGAGGATGAAGACATTGAATTGAATTGGTTTCCTGAAGAGGAAGAAGCTCAAGAGGCACAAGAAGATGCAGAATTGGAAGAAGCTCAAGAGGCACAAGAAGATGCAAAATTGGAAGAAGCTCAAGAGACACAAGAAGATGCAAAATTGGAAGAAGCTCAAGATGCACAAGAAGATGCAGAAGTGCAAGAAGCTCAAGAGGCACAAGAAGATGCAGAAGTGCAAGAAGCTGATGCACATGGCAATCCAAGAGGGAAGGACTTGACAGACAAGGAGAGACATGGTGTTTACTTTGCTCTGCGAGTAATCGAGCTTAAAGATGGACAGGTTCATGTGTATGACAAGGTGCTCATTTCGACTATGTTGAATGTTCACCTGCGAACAGTTACAAGTATATGGAATCTAGCCAAACGACAACTTGCAGCAGGCCAAAGTTGATGTTTCAAGCAAGAAGAACAAAAGTGGTAGGAAGAGAAAAGAACTAGATCTATCGAGAAAAGCAACAATCCCCATAAGCTGTTCAAAAGCTTTATGAAGTTGCAAGCAGTCATGGTGGATGTGATGAAAGATCAAGGAGGAAACAACTACAAGATGCCGCATCTGCATAAGGAACGTCTACAGAATGCTGGAGAGGAAATAACCGGTGTATACTGCAGTCCTGAGCTAATTACTGACACCAAAGCCATTATAGAACAAGGAAATGAGTAGATAGAGAAAGCTCAAAAAGAAAGGGAAAGGGAAAAGGAAAAGAAAGGATAGGAGTATTTGATGTGTTATGTGTATGGCTTGTGTCATGTGTATGTATTGTGTCATGTGTTCAATGAGAAAGGATAGGAAAAGAAAGGATAGAAGTATTTGGATTTATTTGAATTTATTTGGATTTATTTGGATTTATTTGAATTATTTGAATTTATTTGATTTATTTGGATTTATACACCATTTGTCCAATTGCAAACATACCTAAAGTTTCCAAGAGGATTTATACACCATTTGATTTATTTAATTTACAAGAGTATCTTGAACTTTAAAAGTGTAGATCAAGGAAAAACCAAGCTTCCTCTTGTGAAAAGTGTTCAGAACAGTTTTACTGTAAGATCAAGAGCTTCATCTTGTGAAAAGTGTTCAGAACTGTAAAAGTGTTTGTATAGTCCTAATTTACTGTAAAAGTGTTAGTGTTCAGTTCACAGTATAAATTATAATGACAAATTCAGTGTATTCAGTGATCTTGCTAAAGAAGCTCACAAGCTCAAGCTCCAGATAGACTAAGTTTTATAGCTACTGTACTCAAAAGAAGCATTTTGGATTACCACAGCAAAAGAAGCATATTTATTTTAGACTTGTGTTTAACAATGACAAACTACTCCTATGTGGGTCTTTGATCAAGAATCCTGACATGATGGGTTTATTTGGATTTATTTGAATTTATTCTCATTGAATTTAATCTCCACAGTAGTTGTTCTCATTGAACATGTCTGAACTTCAGCAACCACATCACTCACTCAATCACCTGATCTTGGGCTCACCCTTATTCTTCTTACAAGTTGATGTCAGACTTGACACATAAATAAAATTTGACATCAATGAAATATATGCAGTCAATATACAGTCATTGGAGTAATTTTTGGTGTTGTACATTCAGCGAATATACAGTCAACTGGAGTACATTCAGAGTAATTTTCAGTGTTGTACAATCCGTTCTCTAGGGAGTAATAATGCCAAATTAGTTAATTGATCGTGTACTAACAGCAATTCATTTTGAAGATTTACACTGAATCTTGTGTACTGTAGAATTATACTGTCAAATTCAATTGACAGTAACTGAATTTTCAATAGTGTCAAATCACTCAAGCAGTAACTGAATTTTCACTAGTGTCAAATCACTAGTTTCAGAAATATTGGTGCTCACCTTCCATCTTGGCAGTACAAGAAAACTGAGCAGCCAACTGTTGCCGCTTTGCATGCATTGTTGGCAACTCGAGTAGCTTTACCAAAAAATTGAGCATGGCATCTACAGGTTACAAACAAATGAGCAAGATTCAGTTAGATAACCACTGATAGAAGCATGTGAGTGCAAAAAAATTGACAACTGAAATTCAGTTAGATAACAACAATCTGAATGGAGTACAACATTGATGTTATTTCAGGATTAATAAAGATGGAGCAGCAGCAATGTGAATGGAGTACTTGATGGACAACTGAAATTGACACAAAGCAAGATTCTCATATTTCATCTCACACAATCTATCCATCCATCCATCTCAGCCTTGTTTTGTTCAGTACAGGTTCAACCTCGAACGCCACCATGCAACTCTGTTATGTTTTCAGTAAAGATTGCTTTGTTTACCTCTGTTCTGTTTCTAGTAGACCAATCGAAGAAGATGAAGAAGAAAATTGCAAGAGATCAAAGGGAGCAGAAGGGGAAAAAGGAGACCTTTGAACTCCGGCGGGTTCCATGGGCCAGCGAGGCCGCTGCCTTAATCCGCCGACCGCCGGAAGCAACACGGCGAAGGCGTGGGGCGGGGGAGCTCCGGCGGTGAGGGCGGGGCGGCGTCTGGCGGTGTGGGCGAGGCGGCGTCCGGCGTGGAGGAGTCGAGCTCGAGCAACAAGGGAAATGGGGGATTTTTAGGGGTTGTGCAGGGGAGCGCGGAACGATGGTGTGGTGGCGCGGTGCGGTGGAGCTGCGGGGGAGCTGCGCGGTGGCGCGGTGTGGTGGAGCGGCGCGGCAGCGCGGCGCGGTGGCGCGGAGGAGCTGGGTGGCGCTGGAGTCGGCCGGTGTCGGAGGAAGATGGAGAGGGAGTGCGGGTTTGGTCGGGCAAACGTGAAGGGTTTTTTTTTGTAAAAATCCCACGAGGACAACTATTCCCGGACGGAGGGAGTACTGAATAGCAGCGTTCAAGGTAAATGCAGCTAATGATTGTGTGTACGTCAGCAACGCGTGGGTGGCACGGTGCTAGTGTTTGCATGACCAGCCGTGTGTGCCTTGCACGCTGCTTAGTTAGGACAAATCGGTGGCGTTTGCCATGCCCGAACGGTGCTAATTTTTGTTCATGCTTGTGGCATTTCTTTTTCAGTGGGTGTTGCTTAGTGTAAGTTGCCCAAATAAAAAAAATTATGATAGGCAAGATTTTGTACCTAATTTTGCCATGCAATATTTTGTAGCCGAGTATGACACCATTTGGGCTATGATTATCAAGTCTATCAATCTTCTATATCTAATTAGCTAGTCCCCACTAACTATTTCTCTTAAAATGCAAACATGAAACATCATCATAAAACATGCATGAGAAAAGTCTCATCTTCACTATCATATGTCTCTCAACATGCAAGCATGCCACTTCATCATGAAACATGCATGAAAAGAAAACCTCATCTCAACATGCAAACATATATGAGAATTTTCATTAGTTATGTTATTTATATTTAATAAACAATTTACAACTATAGTAATCAAACATAAAAAATTATATGTATTTTCAGTTTTAGCTTTTCATATTATTACTTCAAATCTTCATGTTTCATACAGCAAATCACATTTAAATATGTTGCAAAGTATTCACGTAACAACGTTTGGGGTATCATGTAGTTACCTGTATTACATAGTATTAATTATTAGTAGTAAAAATATTGCAGTAAATGCATAAGTTTCCACAGATCTTCTTCACCAGAGCCACTGTTCAGCGCCTATTGCTGGGAATCAATCCCTGATTCTCCATTACAACGACGTGTTGCTCCTGCTACAGGCTGCTGGGGGGCTTCACCTTTGTCCTGTCGTGGCTCGGCCTGACCAGGCTGTTAACTTCATACTGGTTGCCATAACATGCTCCGGGAGTACAATATTGTTGGTTGATTGAATGCAGCTTGTGCACTGCGTGGTCTCAACAGTAAGAAACTCGCATGAGGAATCACATGTAGGAACATGCTTTAGACTGTATTTATCCACCTAATCCGTCTTGTCCTTCCTAATTCTGTACGGACAAGCTAACATATGATGAGTTGGTCTGACGGATCCATCCAGCACGTACCTTCAACTGTATCAGTGTCCCTAGTTACCACCACACTAATTAACGAGTAGGCACATGTATGAGACTTATCTACCTAATGCCCATGATCCCTTCCAAATTTTGTATTGAGGAGCTCCCAAATGATGTGCTGGTCTGCAAGATGCAGGCACGCACAGCCACATGCCCCTAACTCAGTAGCACATGCGTGATTCCCTGCCGCCGTTGGTGTACTTGCTGGATGTATCTAGTTGGTACATGCGTGATTCCCTTTCTGCACTTAGCTATGGCCTGTGGCTGCTTCTGCATTGGAGTCAGTTGCTTACTCTGTACCTACCAGTGATCGAACTTGGAAGGTGCACGCCTGGTTTGTGCTCTTCCAGCTAAATGTAAGCTGAACATTTGCACTTTTTATTTGTGTTCTTGTTTTTTTTTTCATGGGTGGTTCTTTGGGGCGTAGGAGTCCTATATACTTAAGAGGTTGATCCCCACTATCCTATTTATCTGAACATGCACACATGCCACCTCATCAAAGGCCCACCACTATATGCATGAGAAATAGTTTTTCATTATTAGTTGATCTAATGCACACTTTTCACCTCACCACATAAGTCACCTCATCAAAGGTCCACTCAAAATGTGAAAAAAAAGTTTTCCGTTACATTATGCCACTTATACTCAAAATATTTTCTAACTACACAATATATAATATTTATTTTTAGCTTTGGTATATTATTAATTCAACAATGAAAGCTTCATGCAATGAAATCACTGAAAATATTGCAATCGATTCCCGCAGTACCGTGCGGGGTATTCTCTAGTTTCAGTAGAACTTGCTAGATTCCCACAAGAATGTTAAGTGTTCCCTAGATGCGAATAAGTGGGCTTAACTCTTGTATTGCACATTTTACAGGTTTGAGTGGGGTGCCCCACAATGGATGGATGGCCCATACGCTTTTGGAATGAGTGGGCGATCCAGATCTTGGTGTTCCTCAGCTTCTCGCTGCAGGTTGTCCTCCTCCTCTTGGCAGGGATCCGCCGGCATGAGGCCTTCCCCGTGTTGAGGCTCTTGCTCTGGCTGGCATACCAGCTGGCCGACTCCACTTCCATATACGCCCTCTGCCTCTTCTCCCTCACCAGCACTGCATCCCATGACAACGATCTGGTCGCCTTCTGGGCGCCGTTCCTCCTGCTGCACCTTGGCGGACCGGACAATATTACCACCTATGCCCTTGAGAACAACCAGCTCTAGAAGCGTCACCTGCTCACCGACTCACCGTCATCGTGGAGGTCCTCTACCAACATATTGCTGCAAGCGGGGGCTTGAGCTTGACCCTAGTGGCCACCATGCTGATGTTCGCCATCGGGGTGGTCAAGTACGCGGAGAGGACATGGGCACTGAAGCGCGGCAACATGGACAACATCCGGAGCTCCCTCAACAAATCCGGCGTAAAGGACGACCGCAACATCAACCCTAAAGGTGTCCACGGCAAGTTCGACGAGCAGGTTCTCCTAGAGGTTGCCCACTCCCTGTTCCACTTCTGCAAGCTTAGGCTCGTCGATTCTTCAGTTCATATGAATCGTCCTCGGTTCCGGGACTACAATTTTGGCTGGAACAATATGTGGAAGCTGATGGAGATGGAGCTATCCTTGCTGTACGACATACTGTACACCAAGGCGGCTGTCACACCCACACCTGGATTGGCTACATGGTCCGCTTCGCGTCACCGCCCGCCACGGCCGCAGCCTTCGTGTTATTTCAATTTCACTTGATGCTGACGAGTAGTGTAACTGTCCACAAAAGAGTTGATGTTGCCATCACCTATGCCCTGCTGGCTGGTGTCGGTGGAAAACGACACCTATGAGATCACAAGAATCCCTACTACGGTTGCGGGGCGCGGGGGTCGTGGAAAGAGCGGATCAAACAGGTAGCACACGGTTCGTTTATCCAGGTTCGGGCCGCGAGGATGACTAAAACCCTACTCCTGTTTTGGTGGACTGTATATCTGTGTTCTTGAGCTAGCTATGGGGCGTGAGGAGCTCCAAAAAGCCGAATCCTCTTCCTGGTCGCCTCGGGCCTCCTTTTATAGGAAAGGGGCTGCCACAGTGGCCCACAGGAGGTGAAAAGGGTACAGTAATGCGAGTTTATCCCTCGCATTACATGACAAGGCGCATTTAATGCGCCCTGCTTAGGTGTCCTTGCTTTATCAGGGACGGGGGAGAGCCCTGTCCCGTCCGTCGCCGCTCCCTCTTGCGTTGACACGCGCCCTGGTGGCGCAGTGGTGGGTCTCCACGAAGATCTGCACGCCGCCACTCAGGTGCCTGCCCAACTGGTTGGGTCGGCAGCTGCATGCGAACGGCGGTGGGGGTGCGACTGGTGCGGGCTTGATGGTGGCCCCACGGGTGTCCTTGGCAAGGGCCTTGCCGGGACCCCGACAAGGGTCTTGCCGTGGCGCTCGCTGTCCTCCCCGGCAAGGCTCTTGCCGGGGGCCTTGTGGTCCTCCTTGGCTGGGATCCCGCCAAGGGTCATTACCTTCTGAAGTGGGCATCTGGTCTTGGATGTCTTCACAAAGATCTGCATGCCACCACGGGGATGTCTCCCGAATCCTTGCCCCATGGGGGCAGTAGACTCAAGGGTGACCTCGCTCCGTAGGTGTGGGGCGTGCTGCCACGGCAAGGATCTTGCCGGGCTAGCTAAAGCTGCCCCCCCGGCAAGGATCTTGCCGGGGGGGTCTGCTTTGTCCCCTTTGCTCTTTGTGGTCTTGGTCTTGGCGTCGTTCTGCTCCTCTTCAGCTTTGGCCTTACCTTGGTTTACCTCCCTTGCCGTGCTTGGTGTGGCGGCACCTGTGGCTCAGACTGCCCGTGCACAATCATAGGGGTACAAAAAGTGTACCCCCCCTTTTTGTACACCGACAGGAGCCCCCGGGCTTGGGCCACACATAAGCGCCATGCGTTGTTGGGCTAGGCTCAAGAACGGTGCGCGGGCAGGCGGGGCGGTTTTTACTGCGGTAAGTTCCTTCACGCGCTGCGCTTCCCATGCGTGGCGCGGCGTGGGGAGGCGTGCGTGACGTGGGCGGCATGCGTGGGGCTGAGCTCTGCACGCATGCGTCACGTCGTAGTAAAGGGGGCGGTCCGTGCCTTCCCCATAATCGGAGGAACGCGTGGAGGCGCGGCCCATTTACTGAACGGGGCCGGGGCGTGGTCTTCAAGGCGCCCATCCCCCATGATCATGAGATGGGGAGAGGTCGCCTCACCCGTCGCCTCGGCTTTGCACGCCTGCCTCGCGGCTCGCATGCGCTTGGGGTGGCGATCGGTGGAGGCAGGAAACCGGGCCGCCGTGGGCTGGGGCAGCGGGTCGGTCCCAGTTCCCAGCGCCCCCTGCGTCCTGATTGGCGGAGTGGGGCGGTCGAGCCCCCACCCCGTTCCTTTATAAGGAGCGGGAGGGGGAGGATGGCACCCCGCATTCTTTCATCTCCTCCCTTCTTCAGCTTCTACTCCCCCCTTCCATCTGCCATGGAGAGAGGGAATCCTGGTCCTTCAACGGTGGCGACGAGGGTCGCTGCTCGACAACGCGTCCCTCCTTCTCCCGCACCTGCGGTGGCAGAGCCAGCCGCAAGGGGAAGGGGGAGGGGGCGAGGCCGTGGGCGAGGCCGAGGCGCTCGGGGAAGAGGAGGACGGGGCGGCGCGCCGGCCTCGCCTCCGCCAGCGGTTCCTCCTCCCATGGAGGGCCATGTTGGGGACGACCCTTGCGAGTTCTTCGTCAGGCTGCGCCTGCCGCCTCGCCGTCGCCTTCGTCTCCCGACTCCATTTGCGCGGGAGATGGAGTTGGATCCGCCGGAGTCGCTGCGGCTGCACATGAGGGGCTGTGGGATCAGCGGCACACGGGTTCGTGTCGATTTCCCAGCCCCTCACGTGATGTATCTTCGTCGAGGATGGAAGACGCTCGCTCACATCCACCGCCTGACGGAGGGGCTCACCCTCCATTTCAGGCTGATGGAGGGCGGCCTCCTCTCCGTCAAGGTCTTCGGGCTTTTCGGGACCCGCGCAAGGTGCTGCGTGGAGAGTTCTTCTGATAGCGAAGACTCCTCCTCGGGCGGGAGTGAAGAGGAGGACAGCGGCAGCGACGACGAGGGCAGTAGGCGGCAGGATGATGGGTCCGACTAGGTGTCGGGTGCCGCTCCGTGCGGCACCGGCGACCCCATCATCCGTGTCGCCGGCCCCTTGAACTTCTCGGGGTCGTCTCCTTGGACGGCTGGCGTTGGGAGGCTGCGGAAGAGGAAGAGGGCGGGCGGCAAGGCCGTCAAGTCAGAGTACGCGGGCACCGACGCCTTCGACGCGTGGTGACGTCCTGCCGCCTCGTCTTCGAGCTCTGCTTCCAGCGCTGCCATCACCATCCAGCATTCGGACGGCCATCGGGATGTTTTCTTGGTGTCTTCTCCCACCCGTAGCTCGCCTAGGCACCTCTTTTGCCCTTTTCGCCTCCTTGACCTGCCTCCTGAAGAGTGGGACAATGAAGGGATTACGGGCATCTTATCTCTTTTTAGTTTGTAAGCCTTCGGGCCTTAGCTGAATTTAAAACTTGTAATCCCACCATTCATGTTTTTCATTTCCTATGGACTGTACCTGAATGGAATGTTTTTAATGAAAAAGGGATGTTTGCCGGGCCATTTGTTTGTGGGTAGAACCCACGACAAGGAGTAAATCCTTGATATCTCTAAGATAAACATTTTCCCGCCCCGCAACAGGCCTTGCCGTCTCTCCACCTCACTCGACCTTTCTCACGCCTTTGGCGGAGGCAGGGATGAGGCGGGTTCAGGCTCCTCGTTTCATCCTTTTGCTGTCGCGAGTACGATCAAACCTGGCCCCAGGAACGAGTCCTAGGGCCTAGAGTTAGAGGAGCACGGTAGCTTTTAGGAAAAACGAGGTTTCACATACCTCAGTCCATAAGGGAATGCATGATAAGGGATGAAGAACTTATCTGAAGCTGTAGCCCCCGGTAAGTTTGGTTTGCCGAGGGTGAATCTTTGCTCTTGCAGCCCCCGGTAGTACTGGCTTGCCGGGGGCTAGATGCTGGTCCGTCCTCCTTCTCTTTTTCGTCCTTAAGTGGTCCGGCAAGGATATGTGTGAGTCCTGCGAGCCAAAGAAGACGAAAGAACGGCAAAGGGACGCACACTCGACCTCTAAGCTAGGGGTTAGTCGACGCTAAGCACTATCAACCCTAACCAAGGAGGAGACTTGACCTAGCATGCATGCTATAACTTAGGGCACCAGCGCTTCATTTATTTATGCTCAGGGTCTGCGCCTGGCTTTGTACAAAGGGTTACATGCATCATCGGCAATGCTTGTACAAAAGGTGGCTTGCCGGGGGGGCCGGCAAGCCGCACCTTACGGGTAAAACTTGCGAAGATGCTCAATGTTCCAGAAGTTACTCACCGGAACGGCATCTTCGGTCTCCAGGCGGACTGCGCCTGGCCTGGTGACTCGTATTACCCGATAAGGGCCTTCCCACTTTGGCGTCAACTTGTTGGAATTCTTGGCCGATTGAACGCGCCGAAGGACAAGGTCGCCTTCCTCAAGGCTTCGGGCATGAACCTTGCGGCTATGGTAGCGGCGCAAGGCTTGCTGGTAGCGTGCTGCTCTCACAGCCGCCCGAAGACGATCTTTCTCAAGGAGCAGTGCGTCATCTTGTCGCAGCTGCTCTTGCTCAAGCTCATCATAAGCGAGCACTCGAGGTGACCCGTATATGAGTTCCGTGGGGATAACTGCTTCTGCCCCGTATACCAGGGCAAAGGGTGTCTGGCCGGTGGCTTGATTTGGTGTCGTCCTGATTGACCAAAGAACCATCGGCAACTCATCAATCCAGCGCCTTCCGCTCTTGTGCAGCCTGTCAAAGGTCTTGGTCCTTAAGCCTCGCAGCACTTCAGCATTTGCCCTCTCAGCTTGACCATTGCTTCGCGGGTGAGCAACGGAAGCGAAACAGACTTTGCTGCCGAGGTCTTGAGTATATTGCATGAAGGTGCGGCTTGTGAACTGTGTGCCGTTGTCGGTGATGACCCTGTTGGGTACACTGAAACGGCACATTAGTCCCTTGAAGAACTTGACGGCTGACTGAGCTGTGACCTTCCTCACTGCTTCCACCTGTGGCCACTTTGTGAACTTGTCGATTGCAACGTACAAGTACTCAAAGCCCCCGACAGCACGGGGGAAAGGGCCCAGTATGTCGAGCCCCCAGACCGAGAAGGGCCAGGAGAGAGGAATGGTTTGGAGGGCTTGAGCTGGTTGATGAAGCTTCTTCGAATTGAACTGACACGCTTCACACCTGGTGACTAGTGTCGTTGCATCCTGGAGGGCGGTGGGCCAGAAGAAACCTTGCCGGAATGCCTTGCCGGCAAGGGCCCTTGACCCGATGTGAGATCCACATATGCCTCCGTGTATCTCCGCCAACAGCTGCAGTCCTTCCTCTCGAGGGATACACTTCAATTTCACACCGTTCGGCCTCTTCCTGTACAGGACGTCATCGACAAACTGGTACATGGTAGAGCGACGGGCTACTTTTTCTGCTTCTTCCTGCTCTTCAGGAAGTTCCCCTGTCTGGAGGAATCGGACGGTATGCTGTGCCCATGCCGGAGCCTGGGGCTCGACGGTGAGGACTAAAGGCATTTCCTCCGCTATTGGGGCGGCTGTCTCGACGGCAAGAGCTTGACGCTCCGCCGGAGTTAGCCGTCCCATGGCGGGCTCAGTGTCCCCGGCAACATCCTTGCCGTCGGATTAGGGGAGCTCGGCGGGAAAGTACTTGCCGGGCCCTGATTTCCTTCTCTTGTTCTGCCCTGTTGATGGATCAACGGATGGCTGAGTTAGCTAAAGCACAAAGGTACCTGGTTCCACAGGTAGCTTGAGGGCAGCGCGTTTTGACAGGTAATCGGCGATATCGTTCTCCGCTCGAGGAACATATTCAGCCTGTATGCCGTCGAAACGCTCTTCCAGCTTTCTCACTTCATCGACGTAGGCCTTCATCAACGGGCTCTGGTAATCCTTGTTGACTAGCTTGACGACAAGCTGCGAGTCGCCCCTGACAATAAGCTTTTTGATTCCGAGGTTCGCCGCGATCCTAAGACCGGCAAGCAGCCCTTCGTACTCTGCCGTATTGTTTGTTGACACCTCCCTGGGGAAGTGCATCTGGATCACGTACTTAAGGTGCTCTCCGGTGGGGGCGACGAGCAGTACGCCAGCCCTGGCACCTTGTAGGGAGAAAGCCCCATCAAAGTACATAATCCAATTGCAACTTGCCTCCTTGCCGGGGAGAGCAGTTTCTTGGGCTTCTTCGTCAGGTGTTGCGGTCCACTCTGCGATGAACTCCGCCAGGACTCGGCTCTGGATCGTCGAAGTACTTTCAAACTTGAGGCCAAACCTGGACAGCTCCAGTGCCCATTCCACAATTCTCCCCGTCGCATCTGGATTGTGCAATATCCGTTGTAGAGGGAGGCGAGTGACGACAGTGATCTCGTGTGCCTGGAAGTAGTGACACAGCTTCCTCGAGGCCATGAGGAGGCCGAAGAGCAGTTTCTGCATGCCGGAGTACCTTGATCTAGCTCCCTGTAGGAGGGAGCTAACAAAGTAGACCGGGTGCTGCATCATTTTCTTCTTCGGTGGCACCTCGACTGGCTGTGTCGTCTCCGCATTGGTGGCGCCGGGCTCTGTCGCTGCCATTAACTCGTCGTCAACCTCTCTCTGCTCTCTCTGCGCTACTAGTGCGGCGCTGACCACCTGGTTCGTTGCCGCTAGGTATAGCAGCAACGGCTCCTAGGGCCTAGGCGCGACTAGTGTTGGCGCGGAGGAGAGGTACTTCTTCAAATCTTGCAATGCTAGTTCGGCTTCTGGCGTCCACTCCATCGGGCCTGCCTTTTTCAGGATCTTGAAAAAGGGAAGGGCGTGCTCGGCAGACTTGGAAATGAACCTGCCCATGGTGGCGACGCAACCAGCAAGCCGACGCACATCCTTGATTCTCTTGGGTGCTTCAATCTGCTCTATAGCTCTGATCTTGTCCGGATTGGCCTCTATCCCACGCTGTGACACAAAGAACCCGAGAAGTTTGCCGGACGGGACGCCGAAGACGCACTTCTCAGGGTTCAGCTTGAGGTTGATCTTGCGCAGGTTTACAAATGTCTCTTGCAAATCTGGTATGAGGGTTGCCCTGTCTTTGGTTTTGACCACTATGTCATCCATATAAGCTTCCATATTTCTATGGAGCTGGGGTTCAAAACCAATCTGGACCGCCCGCACAAATGTCGAACCAGCACTCTTCAACCCGAAAGGCATCCGCATGAAACAATACGTACCACATGGGGTGATGAATGCTGTTTTCTCTTCGTCTTCTCTTGTCATGAAGATCTGGTGGTAGCCGGAGTAGGCATCGAGGAATGACAACAGATCACACCCAGCTGTGGAGTCAACAATCTGGTCGATGCGCGGCAATGGGAAGGGGTCTTTAGGACAAGTCTTATTGATATCTGTGTAATCAATACACAGCCTCCACTTCCCATTTGCCTTGCGCACCACGACCGGATTGGCCAACCACGTTGGATGGAGCACTCCTGTTACCAAACCCGCTGCCTCCAGTTTCCGGATCTCTTCCATGATGAACTCTTGTCGTTCCAAAGCTTGCTTCCTGACCTTCTGCTTGACGGGCCGCGCATGAGGACAGACAGCAAGGTGGTGCTCAATCACCTCCCTGGGAACGCTGGGGATGTCGGAAGCTTGCCATGCAAACACATCGACATTCGCCCGCAGGAAGGTGACGAGCGCGTCTTCCCATTTGTCGTCAAGGGTGGAGCTTATGGTAAAAGCTCCTCCCGTGCTGTCCTCATTGATGGAAACCTTCTTGGTTCCCGGCAGCGTGGCCCTGGACTTCTTGTTTCCGCCGGTGGAACTCTCTGGCACGTCCTCGATGGCAGCGCTACACTCCGAAGAGGTGCGCTTGCCGGAGTGGGTGTCCAAGGTCTCACCGGCCTTCTACTTCTTCTTCCCTCCAGGGGTCCCATCGGCTGGAGCAAGTGCCCTAGCAGCGGCAGCTGCTGCAACTGCTTGTTGGTATAGTTGGTCAGCGCAAATCAGCGCATCTTTCTTGTCGGAGGGGATGGTGATGATCGTCACAGGCCCTGGCATCTTCAGGGTGTTGTATGCGTAGTGTGATGCCGCCATGAACTTGGCCAGCGCTGGGCGGCCAAGGATCCCGTTTTAGGGCAAGGGGATCTTGGCAACATCAAACATGATCCTCTCCGTCCTGAAGTTCAGGTCGCTTCCAAAAGTTACGGGCAGCGTGACCTTTCCCTTGGGTTGGCTTCTTCCCGGGTTGACCCCTTGAAACGTGCCCGTCTCTTCGAGGTCTCCATCAGGAATCTGCAGGTTCTCGATCACGGCAGGCGAGATCAAGTTCAGACCGGCCCCGCCATCGACTAGCATCTTTGTCACCTTGAGGTTGCGTATCGTTGGTGAAACCAACAATGGCAAGCACCCGACCACAGTAGTGCGATCAGGGTGATCCTCAGTGTCAAAAATGATAGGTGTGCTGGACCACTTCAGCGGCCTTTGGGCATCAAACGACGGCTCTGCCGCTGTAATCTCTCACGCCCACTGTTTAAGCCGGGGATGAGAGGTGTGCAGCGAGGCCCGCCGTCGACGCACATGGCCTCTGTAGCTTTCTGAAACTCTTGGTCACCGGACTCGTCGTCCTCTTCCTGATCGTCGTCTTCTGGCTTTCTATCACGACCCCGAGCGGGCCTTTCCTGTTGTCTATCCTTGCCGCGACGGCCCGCCTGGCCGTCACGCTTCTTGCCGGATCCCTCAGCACCGTCTTGGCCCTTCTCCTTGTCCCGCCTCTCATATTCAGCCCTCTGCTTCTCAGCGAGGAGCTCAACCTGTCGGTAGTCTTGGAGGGAATGGCCTTTGGTGCGATGGATCTTGCAGTACCGCTTATCGAAGTTGCCTGGCTTCTCGGCAGCCGCCAAGGCCCGGCAGGCGACACATCCGGCAAGTTCCTTGCCGGGGTCATCGCCCTTGGTTTTCTTGGTGGAGCCGGTGTCATCAGACCCCTCGACGGCAAGCATGGCTTTTCCTTTGCGCTTCCTATTGCGGCGCCGGCCTTTCTTCGCCGGGGCGGCGGTATCCTCATCTGAGGAGTCGGTTTCCACGCCGGGGTACTTCCTTCCCTCTTCAGCCTGGGCACATCTGTCAGCGAGAACATAGAGTTCGGCTACATCTTTCACCTTGTTCATCGCCAGCTCTTCGCGCATCTTGCGGTTACACACGTTCTGATGGAACGCGCTGATGATGGCGGCAGGGTGAATATCAGGGATATTGTACTATATCCGGCTGAACCTCTGTATGTACTTGCGGAGACTCTCGCCTCCCTTCTAGGGAATGACGTGCAGATCACTTGCTTGGCCATGAGCTTGGTGACCGCTAGTGAAGGCGCCCACGAACTCATGGCACAAATCCGACCAGGAGGAAATGGAGTCTACCGGCAAGTGCATCAACCATGACATGGCGTTGGGTTTAAGGGCCAGCGGAAAGTAATTCGCAAGCACCTTATCGTCGCGGGCTCCGGCAGCCTGCATCGCGATGGTGTAGATGCTGAGGAACTCGGACGGGTGGGTATTGCCGCCGTACTTTTCGCCCACGTCAGGTTTAAAAGTGCGGTGAGTGGGCCACTGGAACTGCCGCAGCTCACGGGTAAAAGTCAGACAGCCTACCTCGTAAGGTAGGCCTCCAGGACTCTCCGGTCTCGGGTGGTCCACAGCAGGCCCCGCTCGCCTGTCTGATTGGTGGCGTGCTCCGCGCCGGCACTCGATAGTGGTTCGAGCGTCTTCATGCTCTCGTTCCCAAAGGACTTGGCGCTGGTCATAGTGGGTCCGCGGGTCGGACGACGCTATAGAGATTTCGTCGCCCGTGACCAAGGTTGGAAAAAGCGGTAGGCGTAAGCGACGTGGTTGGCCTTCGCCTAGTGCCTAGGCGGTGCTTAAGCGCCCTAGGCGCAGCCTAGGCGGTAATATAGATTCTACTAGTAGGGTGTATTTTTGGTTATTATATGTGTACTGATGTTAATTTAGGGTAGATAAATAAGTTAACTACCAGCTACTACCATTTGAATATGTGATGTTTGTCATTTCAGTGCAATATGGCATGATTTCTCGCTTGGGTAAACAATTTGTTGCATGCACTGCCTAGACTACCATTTATGCCCTAGGCGAGGCGTTTGGCCGTTGCCTAGCGCCGAGGCGTGCCTAAGCGCCTCCTAGGCACTGCATTTTGCAACAGAGCTCGTGACGCCATGATGGGCTGGCGTCCGAGGCGCTGGGCGAGGAGGGGGCGAGTGCACCGTGGTCGCGGCGCCGCCAGCTCTCCTGCCACTGGTGCGTGGGACTCCGTCGGAGCGTCGACCCGGGGGCTCCACCGGGCTCGGTTCGTCTTTGTTGGCCACCGCAACAAGGCTTCGAATGGTGGCTCTCCATTCGTCGAGTTTCCCCGTAGTGGGAGGGAAATCGAGGAGAACCTGCGCGCGCCAGGGCTTCTGCTGGCGTTGGTGGCAGCGAAACCTGCACGGATCGCGACGCGCTTTGACTTCTGACCATGTCAGAAGGAGCTCTATCACGACCCCGCGGTCGCGCGCCATCTTCGCCAGCGCCTCGGCGAGCGGGCAGGTCTTCTACATCCTGGGAGGGGCGCTCGGGGCTCTTCCCGCGGCGACGCCCGGGGTCTTCAGTGTGATTATGCCGTTCGTCGCGCGCCGCTTGAGAGGAGCGCGCCGTCGGCGCCGGCGTGCGAGTCTGGGAAGCCCTCGCGTCGCCTTCGGGTGGGGTGGCAGCGATCTTGGAAGGCCCCGCGCCACCTGCGGAGGGCCTGGCTCCGTCTTTGGATTTGCCGGCGTGCATCCCGTTGCCAAGCGCACGAACATCGCCGCCTCCCAAACTCCGGCTGCTGGGACGGTGTTGGTGTTCACGAACGACGCCCCGGGTCCTTTCCGCGACCGGTCCGCTGCTCGCCCACGTCGGGACGGGATGTCCGGCTTCCGAGGGCCAACCGCCACCGTCGTCTTTTTCTTGGGTGCCATGACGATGAAGGAGCGTCGAGCTAACCGCTAGAGCCGATTCTCACAACTGTGCCGCCCCCTGCCTGGCGCGCCAAAGATGTCGGTGGGAAACGACACCTATGGGATCACAAGAATCCCTACTACGGTTGCGGGGCGCGGGGGTCGTGAGAAGAGCAGATCAAACAGGTAGCACACGGTTCGTTTATCCAGGTTCGGGCCGCGAGGATGTGTAAAACCCTACTCCTGCTTTGGTGGACTATATATCTGTGTTCTTGAGCTAGCTATGGGGCGTGAGGAGCTCCCAAAAGCCGAATCCTCCTCCTGGTCGCCTCGGGCCTCCTTTTATAGGAAAGGGGCTGCCACAGTGGCACAAAGGAGGTGGAAAGGGTACAGTAATGCGAGTTTATCCCTCGCATTACATGACAAGGCGCATTTAATGTGCCCTGCTTAGGTGTCCTTACTTTATCGGGGACGGGGGAGAGCCCTGTCCCGTCCGTCGCCGCTCCCTCTTGCGTTGACACGCGCCCTGGCCAGCGGTGCTTGTGGTGCCATGTAGGCAGGCAAGCAGCTGAGGTGGCGCAGTGGTGGGTCTCCATGAAGATCTGCACGCCGCCACGCAAGTGCCTGCCCAACTGGTTGGGTCGGCAGCTGCATGCGAACGGCGGTGGGGGTGCGACTGGTGCGGGCCTGATGGTGGCCCCACGGGTGTCCTTGGCAAGGGCCTTGCCGGGACCCCGACAAGGGTCTTGCCGTGGCGCTCGCTGTCCTCCCCGGCAAGGCTCTTGCCGGGGGCCTTGTGGTCCTCCTTGGCTGGGATCCCGCGAAGGGTCATTATCTTCCGAATTGGGCATCTGGTCTTGGATGTCTTCACAAAGATCTGCATGCCACCACGGGGATGTCTCCCGAATCCTTGCCCCATGGGGGCAGTAGACTCAAGGGTGACCTCGCTCCGTAGGTGTGGGGCGTGCTGCCACGGCAAGGATCTTGCCGGGCTAGCTAAAGCTGCCCCCCGACAAGGATCTTGCCGGGGGGGTCTGCTTTGTCCCCTTTGCTCTTTGTGGTCTTGGTCTTGGCGTCGTTCTGCTCCTCTTCAGCTTCGGCCTTACCTTGGTTTACCTCCCTTGCCGTGCTTGATGTGGCGGCGCCTATGGCTCAGACTGCCCGTGCACAATCATAGGGGTACAAAAAGTGTACCACCTTTTTGTACACCGACAGCTGGCGCATTTTTCATGGAGGCAATGGCGCTACTGGCCGCCATCGGGTCAACTTGGACGCTTGCTTTCTTGAGCAATCTGCCCATGCGGTGTAGCTCGATCCGGCACGCGCTCGTGTGCTCTGGGAGATGGCATCGGCTTCGTCGTCTCCTCCTGTCCCTAGGCCGACTTGACATAAGGAGGAGGAGATGTTCTGGCACCATTGGGCAGTACAACCTGTTCCACCTGTGTACCCGCGATAGTGGTGGTCATCTAGTCGAAACATTGGCGGGGATGTTGTGGATGGAGGAGAGGTGGAGCAATTTCCATTACTCGAGGAGCCTTCTGCTCCCGAAGGATCTCAAGGAGTTTATGTTCCGCCGATACCATGAGCTGACGTCAGACAATGGCAACATTAACGCGCTGGGCCTGCTCAGATAAAAGTGGGGAGATCTTGCAATGAAGAAGCACAAATCATTAGACAAGATCTGGGGCAGCGTCGGAAGGGTCGAGCTCCAGGAGGACATCCTTATCTGGCACATCGCCACCAACGTGTACCTTGCCAACAGAGTCATGGACAGAGATGGGGATTACACTGCCGTGAGAAATATTGAGGTGTTGTCCAATTACATGATGTTCCTCCTTGTCAAACGACCTTACTTGCTACCAGGCCTTGTGCTCCACAGGATGTTCAGCACATCCTGTGTCAACCTGGAGGAGATATGGAACGAGAAATCCAGAGTTTCTGCTGGCCCCGGGAGCTTCTTGAAGAAATTGTTCCAACTCCATGACGATCCAGTTATGTCTTCCATCGACAGGGTCTCGCAAAGGAACCAGCTTGGCAAGATCCTTCAAGAATTAATAAGAAAGAAGCATGAGGAGGCCGCTCAGAATTTAGAAGATACAAACGTGGAGGATTCCTTCTCCCCTAGCTTTCATCGTGTCGCACACGAAACCAACATTGCGTATAAGTTGCTGATGATGATATGGTGTATGACAGTATGATTGAAGCTTAATTATCTTCTAATGGAAAGAGTTCAATTTACTCCCTCTAATAGCACTTTGCTACCCTCTAAACATTTTTTTAAGTGATGCCGCCAAGAAGCTCATTGGTTGCGCAAGCAGGTAGAAAAACAAAATATGGAATGATGTTAATTTTTTTGCAGGGAATGGATTGACGTTGTTAGTCTAAATGGGAAAAAATCGGGAGGTAAAATGTACTAGGAGAGAAGATTAACCTAATTGATTGAAGTTTTGGCTCTCAAGATGACAAGGAAGGAACCTAACTGATAGTCCAGTAGCAACACAGATGATTGATCTAATGAATGAATACTAGTCCCACCTCCACCGGAATCTTATCCTTGGCTTCCAGTAAGTGTTGTTGCATTTTTCCTACGAATTAAAATATGCAAATATAACTTTCCATGCACTTTTGCAAGGTCTAATCTATGAAACCCCTGTGCGCTCAGGGACAACTATTTTGAAACGGAGGGAGTGCCTATTTTGATAGCAAAGCAACTGATAGCCGATGTTGTTTTGCCAAAGTGGTCAAATGTTGTGCCTTTTATTCATTGCAACCAGGGAGCGCATGCATCCGAGGAAGCAGCTCAGCACCGCCGCTCATCGTTTCTCTCGCTTTATGTAGAACACCTCTGCCATATGAAAGAAGGCACAAGGATGACCATGTTATTAGATTCACTCTGCAAATGTGTTTTGTCCTCAGAAATATCTTCAGCTTCTGTAAGGACATCTCATCAGTTCGGCACCGAACCTTTGTTTTTACCAGGTTTGCGGCTTCTAATGCAGAATAAGTCGGAGCACAAAGCACCCATTGACATTCTGGCTACCCCGATAATTTCTTGAACAAAATTGTGAAGTGTGTCTGCATAGGGTTTTCGTTGCCAAATGAATGCTGCAACCAAAACTATAAACACGTCCAGAAATAGATGCAGCACTACCAGAATTTAAGTAGTTGCCAATGACCTCATCTATGCCGATGGCCCCTGTCGGCATAGATAGACATATGCCGACGGCCTAGGGCAGCCCGTAGGCGTAGAAAAGCCGTCGGCATATGACGATCTATGCCGATACGATCGTCGGCATTGCACGGGGCCACCTACCCGGTTAGCGGCGACCGTTTGACGGCTTCGGAGCTACGCCGACGGGGGCTAACGGCGGCCATCGACATATCTATGCCGACGGCAAAGCGTCGGCATAGATTTGCTGACATCATCGATCCGCGTCGTCTCCACATCATCGATCCGAGAGAGAGGGCCCTTGCTGTGGCAGAGTATGCCGACGGGATAGGCCTGGCCCATGCCCTCTGCCACGTCATGAATCTACGTGCAATGCCACGTCATCGATCCATGGCATGGTAACTCCGTGTGCGCAGCTATGCCGACAACCAATTTTATTTTTTTTAATTTTGTTTTTATTTTTTATTTATATTATTTTTTTCTTTTTTTTCACAACATAAATGTGCCTTATCTAAACAAAAAACATAACCCGATGGTATATCGATTGCCCCACTCACGGACGTCGGTGCCGCCGTGTCACCGAGGGGGGAATTGGTCGACACGGAGGGAATCTGGTTAGAGGGGGGAATCGGGGTGGCCTTCGGGGTGTAGCTATGCCACGGAAACATCGCACGGGTCCTAATGCATATGTGAAAGTGTTGTGGCATGCGTAGACGCTTGTCTTGGGGCTCCGTGGTGTGGCCCCCTCCACGGACGGCAGTGCCGCCGTCACTTGGAGGGGGGAATTGTGCGGGTGCGGTAGAACAGGAGGGAATCTAGTGGTGGATTGGGGCCAAACCGTGTTCGGGGATGTTGCTATGGGCTGACCTATCGCAACCAGGTGAAAATGTCCACCGGTCAAAGCCCGTCCGGCGAAAGCTAAAGGGCTAGATCTCCGGGTCAACTTGGATTTGGGGTGGCCTTCAGGGTGTAGCTATGCCACCGAAACATCGCACGAGTCCTGATGCATGTGTGAAAGTGTTGTCGCATGCGTAGACGCCCGTCTTGGGCTCCGTGGTGTGGCCCCCCTCCACGGATGGCAGTGCCGCCGTCACTTGGAGGGGGGGATCATGCGGGTGCGGTAGAACCGGAGGGAATCTAGTGGTGGGTTGGGTCGAGACCGCATTCGGGGATGTTGCTATGGGCTGACCTATCGCAACCAGGTGAAAAGGTCCACCGGTCAAAACCCGTCCGGCGAATTCAAAGGGCTAGATCTCCGGGTCAACTAGGATATGGGGTGGCTTTCGGGGTGTAGCTATGCCACCGAAACATCGCACGGGTCCCGATGCATGTGTGAAAGTGATGTGGCATGCGTAGACGCCCGTCTTGGGGCTCCGTGGTGTGGCCCCCCTCCACGGACGGCAGTGCTGCCGTCACTTGTCACTTGGAGGGGGAATCGTCCGGGTGCGGTAAAACCGGAGGGAATCTAGTGTGGGTTGGGTCCAGACCATGTTCGGGGATGTTTCTATGGGCTGACCTATCGCAACCAGGTTAAAATGTCCACCGGTCAAAGCCCGTTCGGTGAAAGTCAAAGGGCTAGATCTCCGGGTCAACTGGGATTCGGGGTGGCCTTCGGGGTGTAGCTATGCCACCGAAACATCGCACGGGTCTTGATGCATGTGTGAAAGTTATGTGGCATGCGTAGACACCCATCTTGCGGCTCCGTGGTGTGCCCCCCCTCCACGGACGGAAGTGTCACCGTCACATGGAGGGGAGAATCATGCGGGTGCGGTAGAACCTGAGGGAATCTAGTGGTAGGTTGGGTCCAGACCGTGTTCTGGGATGTTGCTATGGGCTGACCTATCACGACCAGGTTAAAAGGTCCACCAGTAAAAGCCCGTCCGGCGAAATTCAAAGGGCTAGATCTCCAGGTCAACTTGGATTCGGCGTGGCCTTCGCGGTGTAGCTATGCCACCGAAACATCGCACGGGCCCTGATGCATGTGTGAAAGTGTTGTCGTATGCGTAGACGGCTGTCTTGGGCTCCGTAGTGTGGCCCCCCTCCACGGACGGCAGTGCCGCCGTCACTTGGAGGGGGGATCGCGCGGGTGCGGTAGAACCGGAGGGAATCTAGTGGTGGGTTGGGTCGAGACTGCGTTCGGGGATGTTGCTATGGGCTGACCTATCGCAACCAGGTGAAAAGGTCCACCAGTCAAAACCCGTCCGGCGAAATTCAAAGGGCTAGATCTCCGGGTCAACTGGGATACGGGGTGGCCTTCGAGGTGTATCTATGCCACCGAAACATTGCACGGGTCCTGATGCATGTGTGAAAGTGATGTGGCATGCGTAGACGCCCGTTAAGGGGCTCCGTGGTGTGGCCCCCCTCCACGGATGGTAGTGCCGCCGTCACTTGTCACTTGGAGGGGGGAATCATCCTGGTGCGGTAAAATCGGAGGGAATCTAGTGGTGGGTTGGGTCCAGACCGTGTTCGGGGATGTTGCTATGGGCGAACCTATTGCAACCAGGTGAAAATGTCCACCGATTAGATCCTGTTCGGCAAAAGTCAAAGGCCTAGATCTCTGGGTCAACTTGGATTCGAGGTGGCCTTCGGGGTGTTGCTATGCCACCGAAACATCGCACGGGTCCTGATGCATGTGTGAAAGTGATGTGCCATGCGTAGACACCCGTCTTGCGGCTCCGTGGTGTGGCCCCCCCTCCATGGACGGCAGTGTCGCCGTGACTTGGAGGGGGGAATCGTGCGGGTGCGGTAGAACCTGAGGGAATCTAGTGGTGGGTTGGCTGCAGACCGTGTTATGGGATGTTGCTATGGGCTGATCTATTGCAACTAGGTTAAAAGGTCCATCGGTCAAAGCCCGTCCGGCGAAAGTCAAACGGCTAAATCTCCGGGTCAACTTGGTCCGGGGTGGCCTTCGGGGTGTAGCTATGCCACCGAAACATCGCGCGAGTCCTAATGCATATGTGAAAGTGATGTGGCATGCGTAGACGCCCGTCTTAGGGCTCCATGGTGTGGCCCCCTTCCACAGACGGCACTGCCGCCGTCACTTGGAGGGGGGAATCGTGCGGGTGCATGATACGTCTCCAACGTATCTATAATTTTTGATTGCTCCATGCTATATTATCTACTGTTTTGGACAATATTGGGCTTTATTATCCACTTTTATATTATTTTTGGGACTAACCTATTAACCGGAGGCCCAGCTCAGAATTGTTGTTTTTTTTTGCCTATTTCGGAGTTTTGCAGAAAAGGAATATCAAACGGAGTCCAAACGGAATGAAACCTTCGGGAACGTGATTTTCTCACCGAACGTGATCCAGGAGACTTGGACGCTAAGTTAAGGAAGCTTCGAGGTGGGCACGAGGTAGAGGGGCGCGCCCTCCACCCTCATGGGCCCCATGTTGCTCCACCGACGTACTTCTTCCTCCTATATATACCTACGTACCCCCAAACGATCAGATACGGAGCCAAAAACCTAATTCCACCGCCGCAACCTTCTGTACCCACGAGATCCCATCTTGGGGCCTGTCCCGGAGCTCCACCGGAGGGGGCATCCACCACGGAGGGCTTCTACATCATCATCATAGCCCCTGCGATGAAGTGTGAGTAGTTTACCTCAGACCTTCGGGTCCATAGTTAGTAGCTAGATGGCTTCTTCTCTCTTTTTGGATCTCAATACAATGTTCTCCCCCTCTCTCGTGGAGATCTATTCGATGTAATCTTCTTTTTGCGGTGTGTTTGTTGAGACGATGAATTGTGGGTTTATGATCAAGATTATCTATGAACAATATTTGAATCTTCTCTGAATTCTTTTATGTATGATTGGTTATCTTTGCAAGTCTCTTTGAATTATCAGTTTGGTTTGGCCTACTAGATTGGTTTTTCTTGCAATGGGAGAAGTGCTTAGCTTTGGGTTCAATCTTGCGTTGTCCTTTCCCAGTGACAGTAGGGGCAACAAGGCACGTATTGTATTGTTGCCATCGAGGATAACAAGATGGGGTTTTTATCATATTGCATGAATTGATCCCTTTACATCATGTCATCTTGCTTAAGGCGTTACTCTGTTTTCATGAACTTAATACTCTAGATGCATGCTGGATAGTGGTCGATGAGTGGAGTAATAGTAGTAGATGCAGGCAGGAGTCGGTCTACTTGTCTCGGACGTGATGCCTATATACATGATCATACCTAGATATTCTCATGACTATGCTCAATTCTGTCAATTGCTCAACAGTAATTCGTTCACCTACCGTAAAATACTTATGCTCTTGAGAGAAGCCACTAGTGAAACCTATGGCCCCCGGGTCTATCTTCATCATATTAATCTTCCAACACTTTATTATTGTCTTTGCTTTTTTACTTTGCTTTTATTTTACGTTGCATCTTTATCACAAAAATATTATCCTATCATATCTATCAGATCTCAGTATCGTAAGTGACCATGAAGGGATTGACAACCCCTTATCGTGTTGGTTGCGAGGAGTTATTCGTTTTGTGTACGTACGAGGGACTCGCGCGTAGCCTCCTACTGGATTGATACCTTGGTTCTCAAAAACTGAGGGAAATACTTACGCTACTTTGCCGCATCATCCTTTCCTCTTCAAGGAAATCCAACGCAGTGCTCAAGAGGTCCAGACCGTGTTCAGGGATGTTGCTATAGGCTGACCTATCACAACCAGACGAAAAGGTCCACCGGTAAAAGCTCGTCCGGTGAAAGTCAAAGGGCTAGATCTCCGGGTCAACTGGGATTAGGGGTGGCCTTCGGGGTGTAGCTATGCCACCGAAACATCGCACGGGTCCTGATGCATGTGTGAAAGTGTTGTCGCATGCGTAGACGCCCGTCTTGGGCTCCGTGGTGTGGCCCCCCTCCACGGACGGCAGTGCCGCCGTCACTTGGAGGGGGGGATCATGCGGGTGCGGTAGAACCGGAGGGTATCTAGTGGTGGGTTGGGTCGAGACCGCGTTCTGGGATGTTGCTATGGGCTGACCTATCGCAACCAGGTGAAAAGGTCCACTGGTCAAAACCCGTTCGGCGAAATTCAAAGGGCTAGATCTCCGGGTCAACTGGGATACGGGGTGGCCTTTGGGGTGTAGCTATGCCACCGAAACATCGCACGGGTCCTGATGCATGTGTGAAAGTGATGTGGCATGCGTAGACCCCCGTCTTGGGGCTCCGTGGTGTGGCCCCCTGATACGTCTCCAACGTATCTATAATTTTTTTATTGCTCCATGCTATATTATCTATTTTTTTGGACTATATTGGGCTTTATTTTCCACTTTCATATTATTTTTGGGACTAACCTATTAACCGGAGGCCTAGCCCAGAATTGTTGTTTTTTGCCTACTTCAGTGTTTCGAAGAAACGGAATATCAAACGGAGTCCAAACGGAATGAAACCTTTGGGAACGTGATTTTCTCACCGAACGTGATCCAAGAGACTTGGACCCTACGCCAAGGAACAAAAGAGGCGGTGACGAGGGTGGGGGCGCGCCCCCTAGGGCGCGCCCCCCTGCCTTGTGGGCCCCCTGTTGCTCCACCGACGTACTCCTTCCTCCTATATATACCTACGTACGCCCAAACGATCAGATACGGAGCCAAAAACCTAATTCCACCGCCGCAACTTTCTGTATCCACGAGATCCCATCTTGGGGCCTGTTCCGGAGCTCCGCCGAAGAGGGCCGTCATCACGGAGGGCTTCTACATCATCATAGCCTCTCCGATGAAGTGTGAGTAGTTTACCTCAGACCTTCAGGTCCATAGTTATTAGCTAGATGGCTTCTTCCCTCTTTTTGGATCTCAATACAATGTTCTCCCCCTCTCTCGTGGAGATCTATTCGATGTAATCTTCTTTTTGCGGTGTGTTTGTTGAGATCGAGGAATTGTGGGTTTATGATCAAGTCTATCTATGCATAATATTTGACTCTTCTCTGCATTCTTTTATGTATGATTGGTTATCTTTGCAAGTCTCTTCGAATTATCAGTTTGGTTTGGCCTACTAGATTGGTTTTTCTTGCCATGGGAGAAGTGCTTAGCTTTGGGTTCAATCTTGCGGTGTCCTTTCCCAGTGACAGAAGGGGCAGCAAGGCACGTATTGTATTGTTGCCATCGAGGATAACAAGATGGGGTTTTTATTATATTGCATGAAACTATCCCTCTACATCATTTCATCTTGCTTAAGGCGTTACTCTGTTTTTAACTTAATACTCTAGATGCATGCTGGATAGCGGTCGATGATTGGAGTAATAGTAGTAGATGCAGGCAGGAGTCGGTCTACTTGTCTCGGCCGTGATGCCTATATACATGATCATACCTATATATTCTCATAACTATGCTCAATTCTGTCAATTGCTCAACAGTAATTTGTTTACCCACCGTAGAATACTTATGCTCTTGAGAGAAGCCACTAGTGAAACCTATGGCCCCCGGGTCTATTCTCATCATATCAATCTCCATCACTTTATTATTTCTTTCCTTTTTACTTTGCCTTTTACTTTTCACTTTGCATCTCTATACCAAAAATACCAAAAATATTATCTATCATCTCTATCAGATCTCACTCTCGTAAGGGACCGTGAAGGGATTGACAACCCCTAATCGCGTTGGTTGCGAGGAGCTATTTCTTTTGTGTAGGTACGAGGGACTTGCGTGTAGCCTCCTACTGGATTGATACATTGGTTCTCAAAAACTGAGGGAAATACTTACGCTACTTTGCTGCGTCATCCTCTCCTCTTCGGGGAAAACCAACGCAGTCCTCAAGATGTAGCAAGAAGAATTTCTGGCGCCATTGTCGAGGAATCTGCCCAAAAGTCAACATACCAAGTACCCATCACAATCCCTATCTCCCGCATTACATTAGTTGCCATTTGCCTCTCGTTTTCCTCTCCCCCACTTCACCCTTGCCGTTTTATTCGCCCTCTCTTTTCCGTTCGCCTTCTTCCCGTATGTATCTTTGTTTGCGTTTCCACGTGCCTTCTATTTGCTTGCATCTTTGCTTGCTAAAAATCTATTGATATGGATCCACTTAAAAGTGTTGTACTTGGATCATCTTCGATCCTTATGCGCTCGTGCTGAAACCCCAGCTAGCCTAGTTGATGGGAAATCTTTAGATGAGCATGATCATTTTGTGCGTCATCGTTTGTCTGAAAAAGGGAGACTCTTACGGTATCATATAAATAGTTTGCTATGCTATGCTTGGAATCTTTGTGAAATGTGTGATTTTACTTGTTGCTCTAAGAACCCTAAAAAACACCTTCCCTACCTATGTGAGTTCAATGATAATGAAATTTTATCTTCTTATGCAAGGGGTGTTTATAGTTACTATGATATCGAACAAATTGAAGAATTTGTCGTTTCTAAGGGTGCTCATGAAGTTGCTTCTTTGATTGAAAAGTATGATTTTACTCTCAACAAATCTGAAAATTCCGTCATACTTAAATATTGCAATGAAAACTTGGCTCATAATGTCTATGTCCAAGAATTTATTGAAAGAATGACCATTGCTTTGGAAGAAAATAATGATATGCATGAATCTATAGATAATGATGATTCCGATGATTTGGTTGAAATATCCCTTGATGAACATGATGCTTGCTATTATTGTGGCCATGATGCCAATATTTATGAAGACGAATTTGCTATAGTTCCTTATGTTAAAAATGAGATTTTGCTATTGCACCCATGCTTGATAGCTCCCTCGATGAAAAGCATGGTTTCAATGATTTCACTATAAATTCTCTTGATGTCAATTATGCTAATAATATGCAAAACCCTAAGCTTGGGATGCTAGTTTTGCTATATCTACTACTTGTTGCAATGATCATGATTGGGGTGATTCTTCTTATGATCTTGAAAATTTATTTAAGCCCCATGATGAATATAAGATTGATAATAGTGTTTGCAATAATATTGAAAGCGGGTTTGGAAGAGTGTCAACTTTAGATCCCACATATTTGGAGAATATTCAATCTTATGAAATTTTTGATAAAGTGGGTTTGGAGAGGTCATGACTTTAGTTAATGTTAATCCCACTATTTCGGAAGAGTGTTAACTTTGCATGCATGTGGATCGTGTTGAAAATATTTTATGTGATAGCTATTTTATTGAATTTTCTTATGATCCTACATGTAATTATTATGAGAGAGGAAAATATGGTTGTACAAATTTTCATGTTACTATATTACCTCTCGTTATGTTGAGATTGCTATTGTTTCTTTCCGCTTCCTTGCATATGCTAGTTTTTGCTTGCCTTGATAATTTGTTTTCCTATAATAAGCCTATGCATAGGAAGTATGTTAGACTTAAGTGTGTTTGTCACAGGTTTTATGATGCTCTCTTTGTGCCTCAATTCTTGTCTTTCTTGTGAGCATCATTGAAATCTCAATGCCTAGCTAAAAAGGCTTTAAAGAAAATCGCTTGTTTGGAGACAACCCAATATTTTTCCTTGATGCTTAGTAATAAATAATCCATCTACCTTCTGTTTGGATGTGGTTTTGTGTTTTAATTAGTGTTTGTGCCAAGTTAGACCTATAGGATCTTCTTGGATGATAGTTATTTGATCTTGCTGTAATTTCCAGAAACTTTGTGCTCAGTGCCCGAATTGTTAAACATGACCAAGACGTGATAAAATACTGATTCGAATTGCTGCTGATCAATAAACAAATTTTCTAGGTCTTCCTATTTTGGTAGATTTTTGTGAGTTCCAGAAGTTTGCGTTAGTTACAGATTACTACAGACTGTTCTGTTTTTGACAGATTCTGTTTTTCGTGTGTTGTTTGCTTATTTTGATGAATCTATGGCTAGTAAAATAGTTCATAATCCATAGAGAAGTTAGAATACAGTAGGTTTAACACCAATATAAATAAAGAATGAGTTCATTACAGTACCTTGAAGTGGTCTTTTGTTTTCTTTCTCTAACGGAGCTCACGAGATTTCTATTGAGTTTTGTGTTGTGAAGTTTTCAAGTTTTGGGTGAAATCTTTTGATGGATTATGGAACAAGGAGTGGCAAGAGCCTAAGCTTGGAGATGCCCATGGCACCCCAAGATAATCCAAGGACACCAAAAAGTCAAAGCTTGGGGATGCCCCGGAAGGCATCCCCTCTTTCATCTACTTCCATCGGTAATTTTACTTGGAGCTATATTTTTATTCACCACATGATATGTGTTTTGCTTGGAGCGTCTTGTATTATTTGTGTCTTTGTTTGTTAGTGTGCCACAATCATCCTTTCTGTACACACCTTTTGAGAGAGCCATACATGAATTGGAATTTGATAGAATACTCTATGTGCTTCACTTATATATTTTGAGCTATGTAGTTTTGCTCTATGTGCTTCACTTATATCTTTTGAGCGTTATAATTTTGCTCTATGTGCTTCACTTAGATCTTTTAGAGCACGATGGTGGATTTTTTTAAAGAAACTATTGATCTCTCATGCTTCACTTAGATTATTTTTAGAGTCTTAATAGCATGGTAATTTGCTTAATAATAATATGCTTGGTATTCAAGATTTGTGAAACTTTCTTTTGAGTGCGTTGAATACTAATAAAAGATTGATGCTTTATAATTGTTTTGAGATATGAAGATGGTGATATTAGAGTCATGCTAGTTGAGTAGTTGTGAATTTGAGAAATACTTGTGTTAAAGTTTGTGATTCCCATAACATGCACGTATGGTGAACCGTTATGTGATGAAGTCGGAGCATGATTTATTTATTGATTGTCTTCCTTATGAGTCGCGGTCGGGGACGAGCGATGGTCTTTTCCTACCAATCTATCCCCATAGGAGCATGCGTGTAATACTTTGCTTTGATAACTTCTAGATTTTTGCAATAAGTATATGAGTTCTTTATGACTAATGTTGAGTCCATGGATTATACGCACTTTTCCCATCCTTCCACCATTGCTAGCCTCTCTAATACCACACACTTTTCGCCGGTATCATACACCCACCATATACCTTCCTCAAAACAGCCACCATACCTACCTATCATGGCATTTCCATAGCCATTCCGAGATATATTGCCATGCAACTTTCTACTGTTCTGTTTATTATGACACGCTCCATCATTGTCATATTGCTAGCATGATCATGTAGTTGACATCGTATTTGTGGAAAAGCCACCGTTCGTAATTCTTTCATATATGTCACTCTTGATTCATTGCATATCCCGGTACGCCGCCGGAGGCATTCATATAGAGTCATATTTTGTTCTAAGTATTGAGTTGTAATTGTTGAATTGTAAGAAAAATAAAAGTGTGATGATCATCATATTTAGAGCATTTTCCCAAGTGAGGAAAGGATGATGGAGACTATGATTCCCCCACAAGTCGGGATGAGACTCCGGACGAAAAAAAAAGAGAAAAAAAGAGCAAAGGACCGAATAAAAAAGATAAAAAAAGAGAGAAAAAGAGAGAAGGGACAATGTTACTATCCTTTTACCACACTTGTGCTTCAAAGTAGCACCATGATCTTCATGATAGAGAGTCTCTCATTTTGTCACTTTCATATACTAGTGGGAATTTTTCATTATAGAACTTGGCTTGTATATTCCAATGATGGGCTTCCTCAAATTTCCCTAGGTCTTCGTGATCAAGCGAGTTGGATGCACACCCACTTAGTTTCTTTTGTTGAGCTTTCATATACTTATAGCTCTAGTGCATCCGTTGCATGGCAATCCCTACTCACTCACATTGATATCTATTGATGGGCATCTCCATAGCCCGTTGATACGCCTAGTTGATGTGAGACTATCTTCCCCTCTTTTTGTCTTCTCCACAACCACCATTCTATTACACATATAATGCTATATCCATGGCTCACGCTCATGTATTGCGTGAAGATCGAAAAAGTTTTGAAAATGTTAAAGTATGAAACAATTGCTTGGCTTGTCATCGGGGTTGTGCATGATTTAAATACTTTGTGTGGTGAAGATAGAGCATAGCCAGACTATATGATTTTGTAGGGATAACTTTCTTTGGCCATGTTATTTTGAGAAGACATAATTGCTTTGTTAGTATGCTTGAAGTATTATTATTTTTATGTCAACATGAACTTTTTTCTTGAATCTTTTGAATCTGAATATTCATACCACAATTAAGAAGATTTGCATTGAAATTATGCCAAGTAGCACTCCGCATCAAAAATTCTCTTTTTATCATTTACCTACTCGAGGACGAGCAGGAATTAATCTTGGGGATGCCTGATACGTCTCCAATGTATCTATATTTTTTGATTGCTCCATGCTATATTATCTACTGTTTTGGACTATATTGGGCTTTATTTTCCACTTTCATATTATTTTTGGGACTAACCTATTAACCGGAGGCCCAGCCCAGAATTCCTGTTTTTTGCCTATTTCACTGTTTCGAAGAAACGGAATATCAAACGGGGTCCAAACGGAATGAAACCTTCGGGAACGTGATTTTCTCACCGAACGTGATCCAGGAGACTTGGACCCTACGCCAAGGAACAAAAGAGGCGGTCACGAGGGTGGGGGCGCGCCCCCCCTATGGCGCCCCCTGCCTCGTAGGCCCCCTGTTGCTCCACCGACGTCCTCCTTCCTCCTATATATACCTACGTACCCCGAAACGATCAGATACGGAGCCAAAAACCTAATTCCACTGCCGCAACTTTCTATATCCACGAGATCCCATCTTGGGGCCTGTTCCGGAGCTCCGGCGGAGAGGGCTGTCATCATGGAGGGCTTCTACATCATCATAGCCTCTCCGATGAAGTGTGAGTAGTTTACCTCAGACCTTCAGGTCCATAGTTATTAGCTAGATGGCTTCTTCTCTCTTTTTGGATCTCAATACAATGTTCTCCCCCTCTCTCGTGGAGATCTATTCGATGTAATCTTCTTTTTGCGGTGTGTTTATTGAGACCGATGAATTGTGAGTTTATGATCAAGTCTATCTATGAATAATATTTGAATCTTCTCTGAATTCTTTTATGTATGATTGGTTATCTTTGCAAGTCTCTTCGAATTATCAGTTTGGTTTGGCCTACTAGATTGGTTTTTCTTGCCATTGGAGAAGTGCTTAGCTTTGGGTTCAATCTTGCGGTGTCATTTCCCAGTGACAGAAGGGGCAGCAAGGCACGTATTGTATTGTTGCCATCGAGGATAACAAGATGGGGTTTTTATCATATTGCATGAAACTATCCCTCTACATCATGTCATCTTTCTTAAGGCGTTACTCTGTTTTTAACTTAATACTCTAGATGCATGCTGCATAGCGGTCGATGAGTGGAGTAATAGTAGTAGATGCAGGCAGGAGTCGGTCTACTTGTCTCGGACGTGATGCCTATATACATGATCATACCTAGATATTCTCATAACTATGCTCAATTCTGTCAATTGCTCAACAGTAATTTGTTCACCCACCGTAGAATACTTATGCTCTTGAGAGAAGCCACTAGTGAAATCTAGGCCCCCCGGGTCTATTCTCATCATATCAATCTCCAGCACTTTATTATTGCTTTGCTTTTTTACTTTGCCTTTTACTTTTCACTTTGCATCTCTATACCAAAAATACCAAAAATATTATCTATCATCTCTCTCAGATCTCACTCTCGTAAGTGACCGTGAAGGGATTGACAACCCCTAATCCCGTTGATTGCGAGGAGCTATTGCTTTTGTGTAGGTACGAGGGACTTGCGTGTAGCCTCCTACTGGATTGATACATTGGTTCTCAAAAACTGAGGGAAATACTTACTCTACTTTGCTTCATCATCCTCTCTTCTTCGGGGAAAACCAACGCAGTGCTCAAGAGGTAGCACCCCCCTCCACGGACGGCAGTGCCGCCGTCAGTTATCACATGGAGGGGGAATCGTTCGGGTGCAGTAAAACCGGAGGGAATCTAGTGGTGGATTGGGTCCAGACCGTTTTCGGGGATGTTGCTATGGGCTGACCTATCGCAACCAGGTGAACATGTCCACCGGTCAAAGCCCGTTTGGCGAAAATCAAAGGGCTAGATCTCCGGGTCAACTGGGATTCGCGGTGGCCTTCGTGGTGTAGCTATGCCACCGAAACATTGCACGGGTCCTGATGCATGTGTGAAAGTGATGTGGCATGCGTAGACACCCGTCTTTTGGCTCCGTGGTGTGCCCCCCCTCCACGGACGGCAGTGTCACTATCACTTGGAGGGGGCAATCGTCCGGGTGCGGTAGAACTGGAGGGAATCTAGTGGTGGGTTGGGTCCAGACCGTGTTCTGGGATGTTGCTATGGGCTGACCTCTCGCAACCAGGTTAAAAGGTCCACCGGTCAAAGCCCGTCTAGCGAAAGTGAAAGGGCTAGATCTGCAGGTCAACTGGGATTCGGGGTGGCCTTCGGGGTGTAGCTATGCCACCGAAACATCGCACGGGTCCTGATGCATCTCTGAAAGTGTTCTCGCATTCGTAGACGCTCGTCTTGGGCTCCGTGTGTGGCCCCCCTCTACGGACGGCAGTGCCGCCGTCACTTGGAGGGGGGATCGATCGTGCGGGTGCGGTAGAACCGGAGGGAATCTAGTGGTGGGATGGATCGAGACCGCGTTTGGGGATGTTGCTATGGGCTGACCTATCGCAACCAGGTGAAAAGGTCCACCGGTCAAAACCCGCCTGGCGAAATTCAAAGGGCTAGATCTCCAGGTCAACTGGGATATGGGGTGGCATTCGGGGTGTTGCTATGCCACCGAAACATCACACGAGTCCTGATGCATGTGTGAAAGTGATGTGGCATGCATAGACGCCCGTCTTGGGGCTCCGTGGTGTGGCCCCCCTCCACGGACGGTAGTGCCGCCGTCACTTGTCACTTGGAGGGGGGAATCGTCCAGGTGCAGTAAAACCGGAGGGAATCTAGTGGTGGGTTGGGTCCAGACCATGTTCGTGGATGTTGCTATGGGCTGACCTATCGCAACTAGGTGAGAAGGTCCATCGGTCAAAGCCCATCTGGCGAAAGTCAAATGGATAGATCTCCGGATCAACTGGGATTCGGGGTGGCCTTCGAGGTGTAGCTATGCCACTGAAACATCGCACAGGTCCTGATGCATGTGTGAAACTGATGTGGCATCCGTAGACGCCCGTCTTGGGGCTCCGTGGTGTTCCCCCCCATCCATGGAAGGCAGTGCCGCCGTGACTTGGAGGGGGGAATCGTGCGGGTGCGGTAGAACTGGAGGGAATCTAGTGGTGGGTTTGGTCCAGACCGTGTTGGGGGATGTTGCTATGGGCAGACCTATGGCAACCAGGTGAAAAGGTCCACCGGTCAAAGCCCATCCGGCGAAAGTCAAAGGGCTAGATCTCCGGGTCAACTGGGACTCGGGATGGCCTTCGGGTTGTAGCTATGCCACCGAAACATCGCACGAGTCCTAATGCATATCTAAAAGTGATGTGGCATGCGTAGACACCCGTCTTGGGGCTCCGTGGTGTGGCCCCCCTCCACAGACAGTAGTGGCGCCGTCACTTGGAGGGGGAAATCGTGCGGGTGTGGTAGAACCGGAGGGAATCTGGTAGCGGGTTTGGTCCAGACCGTGTTCAGGGATGTTCCTATAGGCTGACCTATCACAACCAGGTGAAAAGGTCCACCGATAAAAGCTCGTCCGGTGAAAGTCAAAGGGCTAGATCTCCGGGTCAACTAGGATTAGGGGTGGCCTTCGGGGTGTAGCTATGCCATCGAAACATCGCACGGGTCCTGATGCATGTGTGAAAGTGTTTTCGCATGCGTAGACGCCCGTCTTGGTCTCCGTGGTGTGGCCCCCCTCCACGGACGGCAGTGCTGCCGTCACTTGGAGGGGGGATCGTACGGGTGCGGTAGAACCGGAGGGAATCTAGTGGTGGGTTGGGTCGAGACCACGTTCAGGGATGTTGCTATGGGCTGACCTATCGCATCCAGGTGAAAAGGTCCACCGGTCAAAACCTGTCCGGCGAAATTCAAAGGGCTAGATCTCCGGGTCAACTGGGTTACGGGGTGGCCTTCGGGGTCTAGCTATGCCACCGAAACATCGCACGGGTCCTGATGCATGTGTGAAAGTGATGTGGCATGCGTAGACCCCCGTCTTGGGGCTCCGTGGTGTGGCCCCCCTCCACGGACGGCAGTGCCGCCGTCACTTGTCACTTGGAGGGGGGAATCGTCCGGGTGCGGTAAAACCGGAGGGAATATAGTGGTGGGTTGGGTCCAGACCATGTTCGTGGATGTTGCTATGGGCTGACCTATCACAACTAGGTGAGAAGGTCCACCGGTCAAATCCCATCCGGCGAAAGTCAAATGGATAGATCTCCAGATCAACTAGGATTCGGGGTGGCCTTCGAGGTGTAGCTATGCCACCGAAACATCGCACGGGTGCTGATTCATGTGTGAAACTGATGTGGCATCCGTAGACGCCCGTCTTGGGTCTCCGTGGTGTGGTACCCCATCCACGGAAGGCAGTGCCGCCGTGACTCGGAGGGGGAATCATGCGGGTGCGGTAGAACCGGAGGGAATCTAGTGGTGGGTTGGGTCCAGACCGTGTTTGGGGATGTTGCTATGGGCTGACCTATGGCAACCAGGTGAAAAGGTCCACCGGTCAAAGCCCATCCGGCGAAAGTCAACGGGCTAGATCTCCGGGTCAACTGGGACTCGGGGTGGCCTTCGGGGTGTAGCTATGCCACCGAAACATCGCAAGAGTCCTAATGCATATCTGAAAGTGATGTGGCATGTGTAGACGCCCGTCTTGGGGCAACGTGGTGTGGCCCCCCACCACAGACGGCAGTGCCGCCGTCACTTGGAGGGGGGAATCGTGCGGGTGCAGTAGAACCGGAGGGAATATAGTAGCGGGTTTGGTCCAGACCATCTTCAGGGATGTTTCTATAGGCTGACCTATCACAACCAGGTGAAAAGGTCCACCGGTAAAAGCTCGTCCGGTGAAAGTCAAAGGGCTAGATCTTCGGGTCAACTGGGATTAGGGGTCACCTTCGGGGTGTAGCTATGCCACCAAAACATCACACGGGTCTTGATGCATGTGTGAAGTGTTGTCGCATGCGTAGATGCCCGTCTTGGTCTCCGTAGTGTGGCCCCCTTCCACGGACGGCAGTGCTGCCGTCACTTGGAGGGGGGATCATGCGGGTGCGGTAGAACCGGAGGGAATCTAGTGGTGGGTTGGGTCGAGACCGCGTTCAGGGATGTTGCTATAGGTTGACCTATCACATCCAGGTGAAAACGTCCACCGGTCAAAACCTGTCCGGCAAAATTCAAAGGGCTAGATCTCCGGGTCAACTGGGTTATGGGGTGGCCTTCGGGGTGTAGCTATGCCACCAAAACATCGCACGGGTCCTGATGCATGTGTGAAAGTGATGTGGCATGCGTAGACCCCCGTCTTGGGGCTCCGTGGTGTGGCCCCCCTGCACGGACGGCAGTGCCACCGTCACTTGTCACTTGGAGGGGGGAATCGTCCGGGTGCGGTAAAACCGGAGGGAAGCTAGTGGTGGGTTGGGTCCAGACCATGTTCGTGGATGTTTCTATGGGCTGACCTATCACAACTAGGTGAGAAGTTCCACCGGTCAAAGCCCATCCGGCGAAAGTCAAATGGATAGATCTCCGGATCAACTGGGATTCAGGGTGGCCTTCGAGGTGTAGCTATGCGACCGAAACATCGCACGGGTCCTGATGCATGTGTGAAACTGATGTGGCATCCGTAGACGCCTGTCTTGGGGCTCCGTGGTGTGGCCCCCCATTCACGGAAGGCAGTGCCGCCGTGACTTGGAGGGGGGAATCGTGCGGGTGCGGTAGAACCGGAGGGAATCTAGTGGTGGGTTCGGTCCAGATCGTGTTCGGGGATGTTGCTATGGGCTGACCTATGGCAACCTGGTGAAAAGGTCCACCGGTCAAAGACCATCCGGTGAAAGTCAAAGGGCTAGATCTCCGGGTCAACAAGGACTTGGGGTGGCCTTCAGGGTGTAGCTATGCCACCGAAACATCGCACGAGTCCTAATGCATATGTGAAAGTGATGTGGCATGCGTAGACGCCCGTCTTGGGGCTCCGTGGTGTGGCCCCCCTCCACAGACGGCAGTGCCGCCGTCACTTGGAGGGGGGATCGTGCGTGTGCGGTAGAACCGGAGGGAATCTAGTAGCGGGTTTGGTCCAGACCGTGTTCAGGGATGTTGCTATAGGCTGACCTATCACAACCAGGTGAAAATGTCCACCGGTAAAAGCTCATTCGGTGAAAGTCAAAGGGCTAGATCTCTGGGTCAACTGGGATTAGGGGTGGCCTTCGGGGTGCAGCTATGCCACCGAAACATCGCACGGGTACTGATGCATGTGTGAAAGTGTTGTCGCATGCGCAGACACCCGTCTTGGTCTCCATGGTGTGGCCCCCCTCCACGGACGGCAGTGCTGCCGTCACTTGGAGGGGGGATCGTGCGGTTGCGGTAGAACCGGAGGGAATCTAGTGGTGGGTTGGGTCGAAACCGCGTTCAGGGATGTAGCTGTGGGCTCACCTATCGCAACTAGGTGAAAAGGTCCGCCGGTCAAAACCTATCCGGCGAAATTCAAAGGGCTAGATCTCCGGGTCAACTGGGTTACGGGGTGGCCTTCGGGGTGTAGCTATGCCACCGAAACATCGCACGGGTCCTGATGCATGTGTGAAAGTGATGTGGCCTGCGTAGACCCCAGTCTTGAGGCTCCGTGGTGTGGGCCCCCTCCTCAGACGGTAGCGCCGCCGTCACTTGTCACTTGGAGGGGGAATTGTCCGGGTGTAGTAAAACCAGAGGGAATCTAGTGGTTGGTTGGGTCCAGACCGTGTTCGCGGATGTTGCTAAGGCCGATCTATCGCAACCAGGTGAAAATGTCCACCGGTCAAAGCCCGTTCGGCGGAAGTCAAAGGGCTAGATCTCCGGGTCACCTGGGATTCAGGGTGGCCTTCGGGGTGTAGCTATGCCACCGAAACATCGCACGGGTCCTGATGCATGTGTGAAAGTGTTGTCGCATGCGTAGACGCCCGTCTTGGTCTCCGTGGTGTGGCCCCCCTCCACGAACGGCATTTTCGCCGTCACTTGGAGGGGGGAATTGTGCAGGTGCGGCAGAACCGGAGGGAATCTAGTGGTGGGTTGGGTCCAGACCATGTTCTGGGATGTTGCTATGGCTGACCTATCGCAACTAGGTGAAAATGCCCACCGGTCAAAGCCCGTTCGGGGAAAGTCAAAGGGCTAGATCTCCGGGTCAACTAGGATTCGGGGTGGCCTTCGGGGTGTAGCTATGCCACCGAAACATCGCACGGGTCCTGATGCATGTGTGAAAGTGATGTGGCATGGGTAGACGCCCGTCTTGCGGCTCCGTGGTGTGGCCCCCCCCTCCACGGACTGTAGTGTCGCCATCACTTGGAGGGGGGAATCATGCGGGTGCGGTAGAACCAGAGGGAATCTAGTGGTGGGTTGGGTCCAGACCGTGTTCTGGGATGTTGCTATGGGCTGACCTATCGCAACCAGGTTAAAAGGTCAACCGGTCAAAGCCCGTCCGGCGAAATTAAAAGGGCTGGATCTCCAGGTCAACTGGGATTCAGAATGGTCCTCGGGGTGTAGCTATGCCACTGAAACATCGCACGGGTCCTGATGCATGTGTGAAAGTGTTGTCGCATTCGTAGACGCCCGTTGAAGGAGTCCTGGATTAGGGGGTGTCCGAACGGCCGGACTATAACCTTTGGCCGGACTATTGGACTATGAAGATACAAGATTGAAGACTTCTACCCATGTTCGGATGGGACTCTCCTTGGCGTGGAAGGCAAGCTTGGCAATACGGATATGTAGATCTCCTTCCTTGTAACCAACTCTTTGTAACCCTAGCCCCCTCCGGTGTCTATATAAACCGGAGGGTTTAGTCCGTAGGACCAAGAACAACAATCATACCATAGGCTGGCTTCTAGGGTTTAGCCTCTTCGATCTCGTGGTAGATCAACTCTTGTAATACTCATATCATCAAGATCAATCAAGCAGGAGTAGGGTTTTACCTCCATCGAGAGGGCCCGAACCTGGGTAAAAACATCGTGTCCCCCGTCTCCTGTTACCATCCGCCTAGACGCACAGTTCGGGACCCCCTACCCGAGATCCGCCGGTTTTGACACCGACATTGGTGCTTTCATTGAGAGTTCCTCTATGTCGTCATCGTCAGGCTTGATGGCTCCTTCGATCGTCGATAGCGATGCAGTCCAGGGTGAGACTTTTCTCCCCGGACAGATCTTTGTATTCGGCGGCTTCGCACTGCGGGCCAACTAGCTTGGTCATCTGGAGCAGATCGAGAGTTACGCCCCTGGCCACCAGGTCAGGTTTGGAAGCTTAAACTGCACGACTGACATCCGCGGAGACTCGATCTTCGACGGATTTGAGCCCCTGCCGAGTGTGCCGCACGGTCACGATGAGCATGATTTAGCTCTGCCATCGGACAGTGTTCAGGAGACCGCACCGGCAACCGCTCCGGCCCTCAATTCGGAGCCAATGCGCCATCCCTGGACGGGTGGATAGACCCCACCACGGAGGCCGCACTCTCAGCGGCGATCAAGTCGACTACCGACCTTACCCTTCACGAGAGCCACCCCAAACTGCCGGATTCTTCCCCGGCCACGGACTCCGAACCGCCTGTGCCCATGCCTATCGAGTCCGACTGGGCGCCGATCATGGAGTTCACCTCCACGGATATCTTTCAGCATTCGCCCTTCGGCGACATACTGAACTCATTAAGGTCTCTCTCGTTGTCAGGGGAGTCCTGGCCAGACTATGTCGGGCAGGATTGGGATGCGGATGACGAAGAAATTCGCCGCCCACCCACCACCCACCTAGTAGCCACTGTCGATGATTTGACCGACATGCTTGACTTAGACTCCGAAGACATCGACGGTATGGACGACGATGTAGGAGACGAACAGGAACCACTGCCCACAGGGCACTGGACAACCACCTCATCATATGATATATATATATATATATATATGGTGGATACACCCAAAGAAGGCAATGGCGACGGGACAGCGGAGGATGACCCCTCGAAGAAGCAACCCATGCGCCGACGTCAGCGGCGCCGCTCTAAGTCTCGCCAAAGCAAAAGCGGTGATACCAGCACAGGAGATAATAGTACTCCAGATAGTGCCGAAGATGACGACAATCCCCTCCAGCAAGATTTAGAGCAGGAGGATGGAGAAGCCAGCCCTCCTGAGAGGGCGGCAGATGGAGAGGCAGAGGATGATAATTACATGCCTCCCTTCGAAGACGAGGCAAGCCTCGACGATGAAGAACTTGTCGTGCCTGAGGATCCCGTCGAGCAAGAGCGCTTCAAGCGTCGGCTTATAGCCACGGCAAATAGCCTTAAGAAAAAGCAGCAGCAACTTCGAGCTGATCAAGATTTGCTAGCTGACAGATGGACTGAAGTCCTGGCGGCCGAGGAATATGAACTCGAACGCCCCTCCAAGAGTTACCCAAAGCGCAGGTTGCTACCCCGATTAGAGGAGGAAGCATTAAAGCGTACATCTCTAGCGTATGACGCGGCTGATCGGCCACCTCGTGGCCGAGACAGAGAGGCATTTCAGCCGAAAGCTCAGCCCGCACCCCGACGCCACTCAAATAAAAATGTCAAGGCACGGGGAAATAAGCTAGACCCGCGAGACGTATTGGATGACAAAGCAAAACACGAAAGATCGATCTATGGATCACAAGGGTGCGCCACTACGTGAGACGATAACCGTCACGCCGGATACAGTAAAAGTAAATCCGTCCAGGCCGAACACAGCGGACAAGACTCATTTGAGCTGCGTCGCGATATAGCCCAGTACAGAGGTGCCGCACACCCCCTATGCTTCACAGACAAAGTAATGGATCACCAAATCCCGGAGGGTTTCAAACCCGTAAATATCGAGTCATACGATGGTACAACAGATCCTGCGTTATGGATCGAGGACTACCTCCTACACATCCACATGGCCCGCGGTGACGATCTACACGCCATCAAATACCTCCCACTCAAACTCAAAGGACCATCTCAGCATTGGATCAACAGCGTGCTAGCAGAATCCATTGGCTGTTGGGAAGATCTGGAAGCCGCATTCCTCGACAACTTCCAGGGCACTGATGTGTGACCACCAGATGCCGATGACTTGAGCCACATAATTCAGCAGCCAGAGGAATCGGCCACGCAATTCTGGACACGGTTCCTCACAAAGAAAAATCAAATTGTCGACTGTCCGGATGCAGAGGCCCTAGCTGCTTTTAAGCACAACATCCGCGACGAGTGGCTCGCACAGGACCTTGGCCAGGAAAAGCCGAAATCTATGGCAGCCCTCACGACACTCATGACCCGCTTTTGCGCGGGAGAGGACAGTTGGCTGGCTCGCAGCAATAACATATCAAAGAACCTTGGTACTTCGGATACCAAGGATAGCAATGGCAGGTCACGTCGCAACAAACACAAGAGCCGCATCAACAGCGACAATACCGAGGATACGGCAGTCAATGCCGGATTCAGAGGCTCCAAACCCGGTCAGTGGAAAAATCCATTCAAAAGAAGCACTCCGGCCCGTCCAGTTTGGACCGTATACTCGATCGCTCGTGTCAAATACACGGCACCCCCGACAAGCCAGCTAACCACACCAACAAGGAATGTTGGCTGTTCAAGTAGGCCGGCAAGTTAAATGCCGAAAGCAAGGATAAGGGGTTGCATAGCGATGACGAGGAGGAGCCCCGGCCGCCGAACACCGGAGGACAGAAGAGGTTCCCCCCACAAGTGCGGACGTTGAGCATGATATACGCAACCCACATCCCCAAGAGGGAACGGAAGCGTGCGCTAAGGGACGTATATGCGTTGGAGCCAGTCGCCCCAAAGTTCAACCCATGGTCCTCCTGTCCGATTACCTTCGATCGCGGGGACCACCCCACTAGTATCCATCATGGCGGATTCGCCGCACTGGTCCTAGACCCAATCATCGACGGATTTCACCTCACTCGAGTCCTTATGGCCGGCGGCAGCAGCCTGAACCTGCTTTATCAGGACAAAGTGCGTAAAATGGGTATAGATCCCTCAAAGATCAAACCCACAAAAACGACCTTCAAAGGCGTCATACCAGGTGTAGAGGCACATTGTACAGGTTCAGTCACACTGGAAGTGGTCTTCGGATCCCCAGATAACTTCCGAAGCGAGGAGTTAATCTTTGATATAGTCCCGTTCCGCAGTGGCTATCACGCCCTGCTCGGGCGAACCGCATTTGCGAGATTCAATGGGGTACCGCATTATGCATACCTCAAGCTCAAGATGCCAGGACCTCGGGGGGTCATCATAGTCAATGGAAACACAGAGCGCTCTCTCCGAACTGAGGAGCACACTGCGGCCCTCGCAGCAGAAGCACAAAGCAGCCTCTTAAGGCACTCCACCAGTTCGGCGATTAAACACCCGGACACCGTCAAGAGCGCCCGGAGTAATCTGCAACAAGACCACCTGGGACGTTCCGAGCTCGCATAGCAATGCGGCCCCCACCCCAGTCCCAGCCAAACGGCGAAATACGTGCCACGCGTACATAATTACACATTGAAAATACCATGGGCATAGGTGGGGGAGGGGGCACGACTATGGCACGCCTCAAAACGCGGCTCAACCGCACTAGGGGCTTCCCGTTTGGTTATTTTTTTCTCTCTTTCAGGAGTCTACTCTCTGGAAACCCCGTCCGGCGGTGCAATTGCCGGACACACGATACAATAACCAAGGAGGCAGAAAGCTACGTCGCACCATGGAACTCCCAGGTGGTCTCTGATAACGAGTGAAATACCTGCTTTAAATACCATTCCGCAGCTTGCCCTTGGAGGGGACATGTCAAATAGTCCTACTTTTTGCTTATCGTACTACTTGTATCATTATGCTTCGACACACCTTTTTGAATAAACAATGCATAGCACTAGTCTATTATCGCATTCTCTATTCTTTCTTATATATATGTTCATTCAACATTCAGCACCCGTACACTCTGGTATGGCCAATACGCCAGGGGCTTAAGCGTACCCCATAATACGGCGTGAGAAGTCCGAACACTTTCGACAGTGCGGCACCCCAAACTTATAGCATTATATGCATCAGCTCCGAATCATGTCTTGGGTCAATAGTTGGTTTTGCCCGGCTGCCATGTTTTGGTACCTTACGTTCCGCTATATCGGCTAAGGTAGCACTGGGAGAACTACTGCGATTGTGCCCCGGTTCATCTGGGCAAGCACCTCAGTAGAGAAAGCTCAAACTGACTATCATGATAAGGCGAGAGCTGGTCGCTGTTCGAGAGGTCTCGAGTCCCTAAAGACTTATGCCGCTTAGGGGGAGTCGGCTTTGTCCGGCTTAGGCGTGTATAGCGCCCCGAATTCGGCCTTTCGAATACTAGGGGCTTTGCCAAAATTTAAAATTGTAGACTTCTAAGGCTAAGTGAGAGTGATAAAGCATTATAGTCTGATTGGCTTGTTTGTTGCGCTGAGCACCTCCCTCGAAGGACCCAAGAATGGGGAAAAGAGTGCTCAGATTTATCCCGAACACCCCAGCACTCGCGGCATAGGGGCAGAAGCCGACGACTCGCCATCTCTCAGATTTGATAAACAGCCGCACAGAAGGTAATATTTTAAATTCAAACAAGCGTTGCATAGCGCATATGAACAAGTTTTCATAATATAGGATCACACGAGCAAGTTCACTCAAAAATTACATCTTTGGAACACTCCTCCGCCATAAGGCGGGCACCCTTCAGGACGCACTCATAATACATTTCAGGGTGGCGATGCTCCTTGCCCTGCGGTGGTCCCTCCTTCACCAGCTTCTCAGCGTCCATCTTGGCCTAGTGTACTTTAACACGGGCAAGCGCCTGCGGGCGCCCTGGATGCAGACGGACCGCTAGATGACTTCTAACCGAGGGCAGGCATCCACAAGCCGCCTCACCAGCCCAAAGTAGCTCCCTGGCATGGCATCTCCAGGCCGGAGCCGGACTATAAGACCCTTCATGGCCGGTTCGGCCGCCTTATGGAGCTCGACCAATTGCTTCAGCTGGTCGCTTAAGGGCACCGGGTGTTCGGCCTCAGTATACTGAGACCAGAACACCTTCTCCGTCGAGCTCCCGTCCTCGGCTCGGAAGTACTTTGCGGCATCCGACACGCTGCGGGGCAAATCTGCGAATGCTCCTGGAGAGCTCCGGACTCGGGTAAGTAACACGTAATTTACTTCCACATGCTTTCTTTGCATAATGAATGCCTTACCCGCCGCTATCTTCTTCGTCGCCTCAGTTTCCTGGAGGGCCTTTTGAGCTTCAGCCTTGGCATGCTTGGTGCTCTCGAGGGCCGCGGCAAGCTCGGACTCTCGCGTCTTCGAGTCAAGCACCAATGTCTCGTGCTTCTTCACGAGAGCCTGGAGCTCTTGCTGCACCTCGCCCACCCGTGCCTCGTGTTTCTCCCACTCGGTGCGCTCCGTGGCCGCTTTGTTTTCGGCCTCGGAGAGCGCTTGCTTCAGGGCCGCCACTTCGGTCGTGTCCCCTGGCACATTCATGATGATCCTATCATTTTGCAACGACATCTTTTTTTCTTTCTTATATATATATAGACAAGGTATTACTTATCTTTGTTCTCCTCGAGCTGCCTCTTGGCAAGGCCGAGCTCTTCCTCAGATCGCTCGAGGTTTTTCTTCAGTACGGCGACCTCTGCAGTCAGTGCGGCAGAGGTCAGCAACGAAGCCTCCATACGCATATAGACATACTTATATTAGACTCCTGCAGATATTATTTGATCCTTTATTCGGCTTTTCTTTGTGAACACCAAACAGAGCATCAGGGGCTACTGTCTATGCGGTAATATTTTCCTATATTTTAAATACTTACCTCAAAGCTTGTTAGAAGGCTGGCACAGACTTCAGTCAGTCCGCTCATGGCGGACTAAACCTTCTTGATCACCGCACTCATAATAGTACGGTGCTCCTCGTCGATGGAAGCGCCGCTAAGCACTTTCAGCAAATTGTCCGGTGCCTCCGGATGGATGGAGGTTACCGGCACGGGCGGCTTGCCCCTCTTGGCAGGGGGCCGCCTGCCGGAGTCTGGAACCACTGGAGGTTCCGGCGCAGTGTCCGGCTGAGGGCCGAACTTGGAGCCCTTGGGAGCCTTGCTCCCTTTGCGCCTGGAGTCCGGAAGGTCGCCTTGAGGTGCCTCTAGGACTACCTCCCCTCGACTTGGTGCCCTTTGAGACAACACATCGGTGTTGTCCGTGGGGCGAGGGGTGGAGGCGGTCGAAAGCGAACCGCTACTCATGGCTGACGGGTCCAAAGAACCGTCCGACGAGGACACGTCGATGCGGGCTCGAGACGGACTGCATAATCATATTCGGCGTTAGGAGAAGCAGTGCGCCAAAAGTATGCTATGAGTTACTCTGGTATCCGAATACTTACGACTTCGCCAGGGGCTTGGCCCTGGGTAACCACTCATCTTCGCTGTTGGCGGCGGTGGTGGAAAAGTCCGGAGGGAGAGTCCTTCCCTTCTTGGACACTTTGGCCCCCCCGGTTGGGGCGGCCTTCCTTTTCTTTTCTCCCCCGGCTAGAGGGGGAGAATCTTCTTTTTCCTCCTCCTCGTCTTCATGGGAGGAGTGCGCTTCGGAGTGTTCGGACGACGAGTCCGATATAACCTAGCGCCGGAGACCCTTCCTGGTCCCCGTGGCCTTCTTCTTGGCCTTCTTCTCCGGCACCACGTAAGGTGCCGGAACCAGCATCTCCACTAAGCGAGCGTCTGCTGGGTCTTCGGGCAGGGGGGCCGGGCAGTCGATCTGTTCGGCCGTCTCTAGCCATTCCTGTCAAGGGTATGGGAGCTTAGATCCCGCATGAGATTATACTGGGGAAAATGAATACCCTATAAGTAATAAAAAGCTTACCGCGCCGGCTTGGCGCTACGCGCTGAGTCCGCGATCCTCGGTGAGGGGAGGGGGAACCTCGGCACTCTTAAACAGCACCTTCCAGATGTCCTTGTGCGTCGTGTCGAAGAGCTCGCTCAGAGTCTGGTGTTGGGCCGAGTCGAACTCCCACAGATTGAACGCCCGTTGTTGACACAGGAGGATCTGATGGATGAGCATGACCTTGACTATGTTGACAAGCTTGAGCTTCCTGTTTATCATATTTTGGATGCAGGTATGGAGTCCGGTCAGCTCTACCGAATTACCCCAGGGCAGGCCCTTCTCTTTCCAGGAGGTGAGCCGCGTGGGGATTCCGGATCAGAATTCGGGGGCCGCCGCCCATTTGGTGTCGCGCGGCTCGGTGATGTAGAACCACCCCGATTGCCACCCCTTTATGGTCTCCATATAGGAGCCCTCGAGCCATGTGACGTTGGGCATCTTGCCCACCATGGTGCCTCCGCACTCCGCCTACTGGCCGCTCACCACCTTCGGTTTGACATTAAAAGTTTTCAGCCATAGGCCGAAGTGGGGCTTGATGCGGAGGAAGGACTCACACACGAGATAAACGCCGAGATGTTGAGGATGAAATTCGGGGCCAGATCATGGAAATCCAGCCCATAATAGAACATTAGGCCGCGGACGAATGGATGGAGGGGAAACCCCAGTCCGCGGACGAAGTGGGTGAGGAAGACCACCCTTTCGTAAGGTTCTGGGGTAGGGACGATCTGCCCCGTGGCTGGCAGCCGGTGCACGATATCCGCGGCTAAGTATCCGGCCCCACGCAGCTTTTTGATGTGTCCCTCCGTGACGGAGGAGACCATCCACTGGCCTCCCGCTCCGGACATGATTGTAGAGGGTTGAGGAGGAGGATGTGGACTTGGGTGCTGGAGCTCGAGTGCGCGAGAATGGATGAGCAAGGAGGAAGAAGGCGTGGGTAGAAAAAGGTGAATCCTTATCCCTTTATAAGGGCGGACGAAACTATGCGTCCCCACCAGCCTGGTAAAACTCGCTTATCCCCCAAGCGCCATAATCAATGGCGCGGTTGGGTTACCCACATCCGTATTGATGGGAATCCCATAATAAAGGGGACACGATCTCTCCTTTGACAAGACGTGCCAAGGAAACTGCCTCGCGAAACACGCCGAGATTGGTTATGAAAAATGGTTCGAATAAAGGCCTGGCTGTGGTGTGTGTCACACTACGGGGTACGTCAGCAGATTAGATTTGTGGAAATATTATTCTCTCTACGGTGGTATGTGGAACTTGTTTTGCAGAGCCGGACACGATCTTCGTGTTCAAAATCTTCTATGAAGTATTCAGAGCAGGAACCTGCCTTGCAATGCCGAAGACAATCTGCGCGCCGGACTCATCGTCATTGAAGCCTGGTTCAGGGGCTACTGAGGGAGTCCTGGATTAGGGGGTGTCCGGACGGCCCGACTATAACCTTTGGCCGGACTGTTGGACTATGAAGATACAAGATTGAAGACTTCATCCCGTGTCCGGATGGGACCCTCCTTGGCGTGGAAGGCAAGCTTGGCAATACGGATATGTAGATCTCCTTCCTTGTAACCGACTCTGTGTAACCCTAGCCCCCTCCGGTGTCTATATAAACCGGAGGGTTTAGTAGGACCAAGAACAACAATCATACCATAGGCTGGCTTCTAGGGTTCAGCCTCTTCGATCTCGTGGTAGATCAACTCTTGTAATACTCATATCATCAAGATCAATCAAGTAGGAGTAGCGTTTTACCTCCATCGAGAGGGCCCGAACCTGGGTAAAAATATCGTGTCCCCCGTCTCCTGTTACCATCCGCCTAGACGCACAGTTCGGGACCCCCTACCCGAGATGCACCAGTTTTGACACCGACGCCCGTCTTGGGCTCCGTGGTGTGGCCCCCCTCCACGGACGGTAGTGCTGCCATCACTTGTCACTTGGACGGGGGAATCGTCCGGGTGCGGTTAAACCGGAGGGAATCTAGTGGTGTGTTGGGTCGAGACCGTGTTCGGGTATGTTGCTATGGGCTGACCTATCGCAACCGGGTGAAAATATCTACTGGCCAAAACCCGTCCGGCGAAATTCAAAGGGCTAGATCTCCGGGTCAACTGGGATACGGGGTGGCCTTCGGGGTGTAGCTATGCCACCGAAACATCGCACGGGTCCTGATGCATGTGTGAAAGTGATGTGGCATGCGTAGACCCCCGTCTTGGGGCTCCGTGGTGTGGCCCCCCTCCACGGATGGCAGTGCCGCCGTCACTTGTCACTTGGAGGGGGAATCATCTAGGTGCAGTAAAACCGGAGGGAATCTAGTAGTGGATTGGGTCCAGACTGTGTTCGGGGATGTTGCTATGGGCTGACCTATCGCAACTAGGTGAAAATGTCCACCGGTCAAAGCCCGTTCGGCGAAAGTCAAAGGGCTAGATCTCCGGGTCAACTGGGATTCGGGGTGGCCTTCGGGGTGTAGCTATGCCACCGAGACATCGCACTGCTCCTGATGCATGTGTGAAAGTGATGTGGCATGTGTAGACGCCCGTCTTGCGGCTCCGTGGTATGCCCCCCCCCTCCATGGACAGCAGTGTCGCCGTCACTTGGAGGGGGAATCGTGCGGGTGCGGTAGAACCGGAGGGAATCTAGTGGTGGGTTGGATCCAGACCGTGTTCTGGGATGTTGCTATGGGCTCACCTATCGCAACTAGGTTAAAAGGTCAACCAGTGAAAGCCCGTCCGGCAAAAGTAAAAGGGCTAGATCTCCAGGTCAACTGGGATTCAGGGTGGCCTTCGGGGTGTAGCTATGCCAACGAAATATCGCACGGGTCCTGATGGATGTGTGAAAGTGTTGTCGCATTCGTAGACGGCCGTCTTGAGCTCCGTGGTGTGCCCCCCCCCTAAACAGACGGCAGAGCCGCCGTCACTTGGAGGGGGTGTTGGGGAACGTAGTAATTTCAAAAAAATTCCTACGCACACGCAAGATCATGGTGATGCATAGCAACGAGAGGGGGGAGTATGATCTATGTACCCTAGTAGATCGACAACGGAAGCGTTTGGTTGATGTAGTCGTACGTCTTCACGGCCCGACCAATCAAGCACCGAAACTACGGCACCTCCGAGTTTTAGCACACGTTCAGCTCGATGACGATCCCCGGACTCCGATCCAGCAAAGTGTCGGGGAAGAGTTCCGTCAGCACGATGGCGTGGTGACGATCTTGATGTACTACTGTCGCAGGGCTTCGCCTAAGCACCGCTACAATATTATCGAGGACTATGGTGGCAGGGGGCGCCGCACACGGCTAAGAATAAGATCACGTGGATCAACTTGTGTCTTTCTGGGGTGCCCCTGCCTCCGTATATAAAGGACTAAAGGGGGGTGCGGCCGGCCTAGAGAGGCGCGCCAGGAGAGTCCTACTCCCTCTGGGAGTAGGATTCCCCCCCCCCCAATCCTAGTTGGAATAGGATTCGCGGAGGGGGGGAAAAGAGAGAGGGGGGCCGGCCCCCTCTCCTTGTCCTATTCGGACCAAGGGAGGGGAGGGGCGCGCGGCCCATCTAGGGCTGCCCCTTCTCTTTTCCACTAAGGCCCACTAAGGCCCATATAGCTCCCGGGGGGTTCCGGTAACCTCCCGGTACTCCGGTAAAATCCCGATTTCACCCGGAACACTTCCGATATCCAAACATAGGCTTCCAATATATCAATCTTTATGTCTCGACAATTTCGAGACTCCTCGTCATGTCCGTGATCACATCCGGGACTCCGAACAAACTTCGGTACATCAAAATGCATAAACTCATAATATAACTGTCATCGTAACCTTAAGCGTGCGGACCCTACGGGTTCGAGAACAATGTAGACATGACCGAGACATGTCTCTGGTCAATAACCAATAGCGGAACCTGGATGCTCATATTGGCTCCTACATATTCTACGAAGATCTTTATTGGTCAGACCGCATAACAACATACGTTGTTCCCTTTGTCATCGGTATGTTACTTGCCCGAGATTCGATCGTCGGTATTCCAATACCTAGTTCAATCTCGTTACCGGCAAGTCTCTTTACTCGTTCTGTAATACATCATCCCGCAACTAACTCATTAGTTGCAATGCTTGCAGGCTTAAGTGATGTGCATTACCGAGAGGGCCCAGAGATACCTCTCCGACAATCGGAGTGACAAATCCTAATCTCGAAATACGCCAACCCAACATGTACCTTTGGAGACACCTATAGAGCTCCTTTATAATCACCCAGTTACGTTGTGACGTTTGGTAGCACACAAAGTGTTCCTCTGGTAAACGGGAGTTGCATAATCTCATAGTCATAGGAACATGTATAAGTTATGAAGAAAGCAATAGCAACATACTAAACGATCGGGTGCTAAGCTAATGGAATGGGTCATGTCAATCAGATCATTCACTTAATGATGTGATCCCGTTAATCAAATAACAACTCTTTGTTCATGGTTAGGAAACATAACCATCTTTGATTAACGAGCTAGTCAAGTAGAGGCATACTAGTGACACTATGTTTGTCTATGTATTCACACATGTATTATGTTTCCGGTTAATACAATTCTAGCATGAATAATAAACATTTATCATGATATAAGGAAATAAATAATAACTTCATTATTGCCTCTAGGGCATATTTCCTTCAGTCTCCCACTTGCACTGGAGTCAATAATCTAGATTACACAGTAATGATTCTAACACCCATGGAGCCTTGGTGCTGATCATGTTTTGCTCGTGGAAGAGCCTTAGTCAACGGGTCTGCAACATTCAGATCCGTATGTATCTTGTAAATCTCTATGTCTCCCACCTGGACTAGATCCCGGATGGAATTGAAGCGTCTCTTGATGTGCTTGGTTCTCTTGTGAAATCTGGATTCCTTTGCCAAGGCAATTGCACCAGTATTGTCACAAAAGATTTTCATTGGACCCGATGCACTAGGTATGACACCTAGATCGGATATGAACTCCTTCATCCAGACTCCTTCATTTGCTGCTTCCGAAGAAGCTATGTACTCCGCTTCACATGTAGATCCCGCTACAACGCTTTGTTTAGAACTGCACCAACTGACAGCTCCACCGTTTGCGATTTAGAATCGTCCGGATCAGTGTCAAAGCTTGCATCAACGTAACCTTTTACGATGAGCTCTTTGTCACCTCCATATATGAGAAACATATCCTTAGTCCTTTTCAGGTATTTCATGATGTTCTTGACCGCTGTCCAGTGATCCACTCCTGGATTACTTTGGTACCTCCCTGCTAGACTTATAGCAAGGCACACATCAGGTCTGGTACACAGCATTGCATACATGATAGATCCTATGGCTGAAGCATAGGGAACGTCTTTCATTTTCTCTCTATCTTCTGCAGTGGTCGGGCATTGAGTCTTACTCAACTTCACACCTTGTAACACAGGCAAGAACCCTTTCTTTGCTTGATCCATTTTGAACTTCTTCAAAACTTTGTCAAGGTATGTGCTTTGTGAAAGTCCAATTAAGCGTCTTGATCTATCTCTATAGATCTTAATGCCTAATATGTAAGCAGCTTCACCGAGGTCTTTCATTGAAAAACTCTTATTCAAGTATCCCTTTATGCTATCCAGAAATTCTATATCATTTCCAATTAGTAATATGTCATCTACATATAATATCAGAAATGCTATAGAGCTCCCACTCACTTTCTTGTAAATACAGGCTTCTCCAAAAGTCTGTATTAAACCAAATGCTTTGATCACACTATCAAAGCGTTTATTCCAACTCCGAGAGGCTTGCACCAGTCCATAAATGGATCGCTGGAGCTTGCACACTTTGTTAGCTCCCTTTGGATCGACAAAACCTTCTGGTTGCATCATATACAACTCTTCTTCCAGAAATCCATTCAGGAATGCAGTTTTGACATCCATCTGCCAAATTTCATAATCATAAAATGCGGCAATTGCTAACATGATTCGGACAGACTTAAGCATCGCTACGGGTGAGAAGGTCTCATCGTAGTCAATCCCTTGAACTTGTCGAAACCCTTTTGCGACAAGTCGAGCTTTGTAGACAGTAATATTACCATCGGCGTCAGTCTTCTTCTTGAAGATCCATTTATTCTCAATTGCTTGCCGATCATCGGGCAAGTCAACCAAAGTCCATACTTTGTTCTCATACATGGATCCCATCTCAGATTTCATGGCTTCAAGCCACTTTGCGGAATCTTGGCTCACCATCGCTTCTTCATAGGTCATAGGTTCATCATGATCTAGTAGCATGACTTCCAGAACGGGATTACCATACCACTCTGGCGCGGATCTTACTCTGGTTGATCTACGAGGTTCAGTAGTATCTTGTTCTGAAGTTTCATGATAATCATCATTAGCTTCCTCACTAACTGGTGTAGGTGTCACAGAAACAGTTTTCTGTGATGTACTACTTTCCAATAAGGGAGCAGGTACAGTTACCTCGTCAAGTTCTACTTTCCTCCCACTCACTTCTTTTGAGAGAAACTCCTTTTCCAGAAAGTTTCTGAATTTAGCAACAAAAGTCTTGCCTTCGGATCTGTGATAGAAGGTGTATCCAATAGTCTCCTTTGGATATCCTATGAAGACACATTTCTCCGATTTGGGTTCGAGCTTATCAGGTTGAAGCTTTTTCACATAAGCATCACAGCCCCAAACTTTCAGAAACGACAACTTTGGTTTCTTGCCAAACCACAGTTCATAAGGCATCGTCTCAACGGATTTTGATGGTGCCCTATTTAACGTGAATGCGGCCGTCTCTAGAGCGTATCCCCAAAATGATAGCGGTAAATCAGTAAGAGACATCATAGATCGCACCATATCTAGTAAAGTACGATTACAACGTTCAGACACACCATTACGCTGTGGTGTTCCGGGTGGCGTGAGTTGCGAAACTATTCCACAATTTTTCAAATGTACACCAAACTCGTAACTCAAATATTCTCCTCCACGATCAGATCGTAGAAACTTTATTTTCTTGTTACGATGATTTTCAACTTCACTCTGAAATTCTTTGAACTTTTCAAACGTTTCAGACTTATGTTTCATTAAGTAGATATACCCATATCTGCTTAAGTCATCTGTGAAGGTGAGAAAATAACGATATCCGCCACGAGCCTCAATATTCATCGGACCACATACATCTGTATGTATGATTTCCTACAAATCTGTTGCTCTCTCCATAGTACCGGAGAACGGTGTTTTGGTCATCTTGCCCATGAGGCACGGTTCGCAAGTACCAAGTGATTCATAATCAAGTGGTTCCAAAAGTCCATCAGTATGGAGTTTCTTCATGCGCTTTACACCGATATGACCTAAACGGCAGTGCCACAAATATGTTGCACTATCATTATCAACTCTGCATTTTTTGGATTCAACATTATGAATATGTGTGTTACTACTATCGAGATTCAACAAGAATAAACCACTCTTCAAGGGTGCATGACCATAAAAGATATTACTCATATAAATAGAACAACCATTATTCTCTGATTTAAATGAATAACCGTCTCGCATCAAACAAGATCCAGATATAATGTTCATGCTTAACGCTGGCACCAAATAACAATTATTTGGGTCTAATATTAATCCTGAAGGTAGATGTAGAGGTAGCGTGCCGACTGCGATCACATCGACTTTGGAACCGTTTCCCACGCGCATCGTCACCTCGTCCTTAGCCAATCTTCGCTTAATCCGTAGTCCCTGTTTCGAGTTGCAAATATTAGCAACAGAACCAGTATCAAATACCCAGGTGCTACTGCGAGCATTAGTAAGGTACACATGAATAACATGTATATCACATATACCTTTGTTCACCTTGCCGTCCTTCTTATCCGCCAAATACTTGGGGCAGTTCCGCTTCCAGTGACCAGTCTGCTTGCAATAGAAGCACTCAGTTTCAGGCTTAGGTCCAGGTTTGGGTTTCTTCTCTTGAGTAGCAACTTGCTTGCCGTTCTTTTTGAAGTTCCCCTTCTTCTTCCCTTTGCCCTTTTTCTTGAAACTAGTGGTCTTGTTGACCATCAACACTTGATGCTCCTTCTTGATTTCTACCTCCGCAGCTTTCAGCATTGCGAAGAGCTTAGGAATAGTCTTATTCATCCCTTGCATATTATAGTTCATCACGAAGCTCTTGTAGCTTGGTGGCAGTGATTGGAGAATTCTGTCAATGACGCAATCATCTGGAAGATTAACTCCCAATTGAATCAAGTGATTATTATACCCAGACATTTTGAGTATATGCTCACTGATAGAACTGTTCTCCTCCATCTTGCAGCTATAGAACTTATTGGAGACTTCATATCTCTCAATCCGGGCATTTGCTTGAAATATTAACTTCAACTCCTGGAACATCTCATATGCTCCATGATGTTCAAAATGTCGTTGAAGTCCCGATTCTAAGCCGTAAAGCATGGCACACTGAACTATTGAGTAGTCATCAGCTTTGCTCTGCCAGACGTTCATAACATCCGGCGTTGCTCCTGCAGCAGGCCTGGCACCCAGCGGTGCTTCCAGGACGTAATTCTTCTGTGCAGCAATGAGGATAATCCTCAAGTTACGGACCCAGTCCGTGTAATTGCTACCATCATCTTTCAACTTTGCTTTCTCAAGGAACGCATTAAAATTCAACGGAACAACAGCACGAGCCATCTATCTACAAACAAGCATAAACAAGCAAGATACTTATCAGGTACTAAGTTTCATGATAAATTTAAGTTCAGTTAATTTACTTAAAGAACTCCCACTTAGATAGACATCCCTCTAATCCTCTAAGTTATTACGTGATCCAAATCAACTAAACCATGTCCGATCATCACGTGAGATGGAGTAGTTTCATTGGTGAACATCATTATGTTGATCATATCTACTATATGATTCACGCTCGACCTTTCGGTCTCCGTGTTCCGAGGCCATATCTGTATATGCTTGGCTCGTCAAGTATAACCTGAGTATTCCATGTGTGCAACTGTTTTGCACCCGTTGTATTTGAGCGTAGAGCCTATCACACCCGATCATCACGTGGTGTCTCAGCACGAAGAACTTTCGCAACGGTGCATACTCGGGGAGAACACTTCTTGATAATTAGTGAGAGATCATCTTATAATGCTACCGTCAATCAAAGCAAGATAAGATGCATAAAAGATAAACATCACATGCAATCAATATAAGTGATATGATATGGCCATCATCATCTTGTGCTTGTGATCTCCATCTCCGAAGCACCGTCGTGATCACCATCGTCACCGGCGCGACACCTTGATCTCCATCGTAGCATCGTTGTCGTCTCGCCAAGCTTGCTTCCACGACTATCGCTACCGTTTAGTGATAAAGTAAAGCATTACAGCGTGATTGCATTGCATACAATAAAGCGACAACCATATGGCTCCTGCCAGTTGCCGATAACTCGGTTACAAAACATGATCATCTCATACAATAAAATTTAGCATCATGTCTTAACCATATCACATCACAACATGCCCTGCAAAAACAAGTTAGACGCCCTCTACTTTGTTGTTGCAAGTTTTACGTGGCTGCTACGGGCTTAAGTAAGAACCAATCTTACCTACGCATCAAAACCACAACGATAGTTTGTCAAGTTGGTGCTGTTTTAACCTTCACAAGGACCGGGCGTAGCCACACTCGATTCAACTAAAGTTGGAGAAACTGTCACCCGCAAGCCACCTATGTGCAAAGCACGTCGGGAGAACCGGTCTCGCGTAAGCGTACGCGTAATGTCGGTCCGGGCCGCTTCGTCCAACAATACCGCCGAATCAAAGTATGACATGCTGGTAAGCAGTATGACTTATATCGCCCACAACTCACTTGTGTTCTACTCGTGCATATAACATCAACATATAAAACCTGGCTCTGATACCACTGTTGGGGAACGTAGTAATTTCAAAAAATTTCCTACGCACACGCAAGATCATGGTGATGCATAGCAACGAGAGGGGAGAGTATGATCTACGTACCCTAGTAGATCGACAACGGAAGCGTTTGGTTGATGTAGTCGTACATCTTCACGGCCCGACCGATCAAGCACCGAAACTACGGCACCTCCGAGTTTTAGCACACGTTCAGCTCGATGACGATCCCCGGACTTCGATCCAGCAAAGTGTCGGGGAAGAGTTCCGTCAGCACGACGGCGTGGTGACGATCTGGATGTACTACTGTCGCAGGGCTTCGCCTAAGCACCGCTACAATATTATCGAGGACTATGGTGGCAGGGGGCGCCGCACACGGCTAAGAATAAGATCACGTGGATCAACTTGTGCCCCCTCTCCTTGTCCTATTCGGACCAAGGGAGGGGAGGGGCGCGCGGCCCATCTAGGGCTGCCCCTTCTCTTTTCCACTAAGGCCCACTAAGGCCCATATAGCTCCCGGGGGGTTCCGGTAACCTCCCGGTACTCCGGTAAAATCCCGATTTCACCCGGAACACTTCCGATATCCAAACATAGGCTTCCAATATATCAATCTTTATGTCTCGACCATTTCGAGACTCCTCGTCATGTCCGTGATCACATCCGGGACTCCGAACAAACTTCGGTACATCAAAATGCATAAACTCATAATATAACTGTCATCGTAACCTTAAGCATGCGGACCCTACGGGTTCGAGAACAATGTAGACATGACCGAGACATGTCTCTGGTCAATAACCAATAGCGGAACCTGGATGCTCATATTGGCTCCTACATATTCTACGAAGATCTTTATCGGTCAGACCGCATAACAACATACATTGTTCCCTTTGTCATCGGTATGTTACTTGCCCGAGATTCGATCGTCGGTATTCCAATACCTAGTTCAATCTCGTTACCGGCAAGTCTCTTTACTCGTTCTGTAATACATCATCCCGCAACTAACTCATTAGTTGCAATGCTTGCAGGCTTAAGTGATGTGCATTACCGAGAGGGCCCAGAGATACCTCTCCGACAATCGGAGTGACAAATCCTAATCTCGAAATACGCCAACCCAACATGTACCTTTGGAGACACCTATAGAGCTCCTTTATAATCACCCAGTTACGTTGTGACGTTTGGTAGCACACAAAGTGTTCCTCTGGTAAACGGGAGTTGCATAATCTCATAGTCATAGGAACATGTATAAGTTATGAAGAAAGCAATAGCAACATACTAAACGATCGGGTGCTAAGCTAATGGAATGGGTCATGTCAATCAGATCATTCACTTAATGATGTGATCCCGTTAATCAAATAACAACTCTTTGTTCATGGTTAGGAAACATAACCATCTTTGATTAACGAGCTAGTCAAGTAGAGGCATACTAGTGACACTTTGTTTGTCTATGTATTCACACATGTATTATGTTTCCGGTTAATACAATTCTAGCATGAATAATAAACATTTATCATGATATAAGGAAATAAATAATAACTTTATTATTGCCTCTAGGGCATATTTCCTTCAGGGGGATCATGCGGGTGCGGTAGAACCAGAGGGGATCTAGTGGTGGGTTGGGTCGAGACCGCGTTCGGGGATGTTGCTCTGGGCTGACCTATCGCAACCAGGTGAAAAGGTCCACCGGTCAAAACCCGTCTGGAGAAATTCAAAGGGCTAGATCTCCGGGTCAACTAGGATATGGGGTGGCCTTCGGGGTGTAGCTATGCCACCGAAACATCACACAGGTCCTGATGCATGTGTGAAAGTGATGTGCTATGCGTAGACGCCGTCTTGGGGCTCCGTGGTGTGGCCGCCGTCACTTGTCACTTGGAGGGGGGAATCATCCGGGTGCGGTAAAACCGGAGGGAATCTAGTGGTTTGTTGGGTCCAGACCATGTTCGGGGGTGTTGCTATGGGCTGACCTATCGCAACCAGGTGAGAAGATCCGCCGGTCAAAGCTCGTCTGGCGAAAGTCAAAGGGCTAGATCTCCGGATCAACTGGGATTCGGGGTGGACTTCGAGGTGTAGCTATGCCACCGAAACATCGCACGGGTCCTGATGCATGTGTGAAAGTGATGTGGAATCCGTAGACGCCTGTCTTGGGGCTCTTTGGTGTGGCCCCCATCCACGGAAGGCGGTGCTGCCGTGATTTGGAGGGGGGAATCGTGCGGGTGCGGTAGAACCGGAGGGAACCTAGTGGTGGGTTGGGTCCAGACCGTGCTCGGGGATGTTGCTATGGGCTAACCTATCGCAACCAGGTGAAAAGGTCCACCGGTCAAAGCCCATCCGGCGAAAGTCATAGGGCTAGATCTCCGGGTCAACTGGGATTCGGGGTGGCCTTCGGGGTGTAGCTATGCCACCGAAACATCGCACGAGTCCTGATGCATATGTGAAAGTGATGTGGCATGCGTAGACGACCGTCTTGGGGCTCCGTGGTGTGGCCCCCTCCACAGACGGCAGTGCCGCCGTCACTTGGAGGGGGGAATCGTGCGGGTGTGGTAGAACCGGAGGGAATCTAGTAGCGGGTTTGGTCCAGACCTTGTTCAGGGATGTTGCTATAGGCTGACCTATCACAACCAGGTGAAAAGGTCCACCGGTCAAAGCTCGTCCGGCGAAAGTCAAAGGGCTAGATCTCCGGGTCAACTGGGATTAGGGGTGGCCTTCGGGGTGTAGCTATGCCACCAAAACATCGCACGGGTCCTGATGCATGTGTGAAAGTGTTGTCGCATGCGTAGACGCCCGTCTTGGGCTCTGTGGTGTGGCCCTCCCTCCATGGACGGCAGTGCCGCCGTCACTTGGAGGGGGGGGGATCGTGCGGGTGCGGTAGAACCGGAGGGAATCTAGTGGTGGGTTGGGTCGGGACCGCGTTCGGGGATGTTGCTATGGGCTAACCTATCGCAACCAGGTGAAAACGTCCACCGGTCAAAACCCGTCCGGCGAAATTCAAAGGGCTAGGGGTCAACTGGGTTATGGGGTGGCCTTCGGGATGTAGCTATGCCACCGAAACATCGCACGGGTCTTGATGCATGTGTGAAAGTGATGTGGCTTGCGTAGACCCCCGTCTTGGGGCTCCGTGTTGTGGCCCCCCTCCACGGACGGCAGTGGCGCCGTCACTTTTCACTTGGAGGGGGAATCGTCCGGGTGCAGTAAAACCGGAGGTAATCTAGTGGTGGGTTGGGTCCACACCGTGTTCGAGGATATTGCTATGGGCTGACCTATCGCAACCAGGTGAAAATGTCCACCGGTCAAAGCCCGTTTGGCAAAATTCAAAGGGCTATATCCCCGGGTCAACTGGGATTCGGTGTGTAGCTATGCCACTGAAACATCGCACGTGTCCTGATGCATGTGTGAAAGTGATGTGGCATGCGTAGACACCAGTCTTGCGGCTCCGTGGTGTGGCCCCCCCTCCACAGACAGCATTTTCGCCGTCACTTAGGGTGTGTTTGGTTTGGGAACGAAGTGGAACGGAATGTCATGATTCCATTCCACCAGAATGGGTCGGTTCCGTCTTTATGTTTGGTATGAGCAGTTCCGAGGAATGGAATGGTTACATCTTGGTGTTTGGTTTGAGAGATGGAATGTAATGGAATTGTTTATCTCATTTTATTACATGAATTAGATTTTGATAGATACCTAAACTGAATGTTGAACATTGGATTACATCGATTGTAATGAACAGATGTACTTCACCCACAAAAAAGAAAAAGATGTACTTGACGTTGCAGTACAGAAGAACACCCATGAAACACTTAATCTGAATACAGAACAGATGTACTTGACGCCGCAGTATATTGATCTAGAGTTCAGTGCCTGCAAAAACCACCACGGCGATTGTCACTGCCAACCACATGCTCCTTGGTGCGGCGGCCAAAGATCCCCGACAGTGGCGTCTTAATTAGATGCGTCCAGCCTCCAAGCCCGACTGAAGAATACGAGTGAGAGGGCTGCCCGGTCTCCATGCTCGGCTGAAGAAGATGATTGAGAGGGCCGCCCGACCTTCCTGCTCGGCGGGCGTGTCAGGTGCGCCCGCCTGGGACGTGGCCGGCGTGACGGCAAGCAGCGCCAACGTGAGGATGCGGCGGTGGCAAGTCATGGCCGCACACGGTCGGGCTGTCGGCGGCAGCACACGCAAAGATGCGGAGGGATCTGCAGCCCAGGGGAGGGGGAGACGCGGGGGTGGCCGGGGCTGCTACGAGCGCGACAGATGCTGCGGTGGCCATCCATGGCGGCGCGTGATGAGGCTGTTGGCGGCGGCGTGCGCAAGGTTGGGGAGGGAGATGTGGCGCCGTGAAGGGAAAGAAGAGAAGACGAGCGAGTCAATCGAGCGGTTCCCTGTCGTCCGCTCGATTCGGAGGTATCACTTGGTTCCGCATAAACAAGGAATATGCCATTCTGTGGAATCGATGGGTTCTCGTTCCTTCGACAAACTAAACACTAGAATGAGCTCTGGGGACGGAACCGACCCATTACATTCTACTTGGTGACACCAACCGAACACACCCTTAAAGGGGGGAATCGTGTGGGTGCGGTAGAACCTGGGGGAATCTAGTGGTGAGTTGGGTCCAGACCGTGTTCTAGGATGCTGCTATGGGCTGACCTATCGCAACCAGGTTAAAAGGTCCATCGGTCAAAGCCCGTCTGGCGAAAGTCAAAGGGCTAGATCTCCAGGTCAACTAGGATTCGGGGTGGCCTTCGGGGTGTAGCTATGCCACCGAAACATCGCATGGGTCCTGATGCATGTGTGAAAGTGTTGTCGCATTCGTAGACGCCCGTCTTGGGCTCCGTGGTGTGGCCCCCCTCCACGGATGGCAGTGCCACCGTCACTTGGAGGGGGGATCGTGCGGGTGCGGTAGAAACAGAGGGAATCTAGTGGTGGGTTGGGTCGAGACCGCGTTTGGGGATGTTGCTATGGGTTGACCTATCGCAACCAGATGAAAAGGTCCACCGGTCAAAACCCGTCCGGCGAAATTCAAAGAGCTAGATCTCCGGGTCAACTCGGATACGGGGTGGCCTTCGGGGTATAGCTATGCCACCGAAACCTCGCACGGGTCCTGATGCATGTGTGAAAGTGATGTGGCTTGCGTAGACGCCCGTCTTGGGGCTCCGTGGTGTGGCCCCCCTCTACGGACGGCAGTGTCACCGTCACTTGTCACTTGGAGGGGGGAATCTTCCGGGTGCGGTAAAACCGGAGGGAATCTAGTGGTAAGTTGGGTCCAGACTGTGTTCGGGGATGTTGCTATGGGCTGACCTATCGCAACCAGGTGAGAAGGTCCACCGGTCAAAGCCCGTCCGGCGTAAGTCAAAGGGCTAGATCTCCGGATCAACTGGGATTCGGGGTGGCCTTCGAGGTGTAGCTATGACACCGAAACATCGCACGGGTCCTGATGCATGTGTGAAAGTGATGTGGCATCCGTAGACGCCCGTCTTGGGGCTCCGTGGTGTGGCCTCCCATCCACGGAAGGCAATGCCGCCATGACTTGGAGGGGGGAAACGTGCGGGTGCGGTAGAACCGGAGGGAATCTAGTGGTGGGTTGGGTCCAGACCGTGTTCGGGGATGTTGCTATGGGCTGACCTATCACAATCAGGTGAAAAGATCCACCTGTCAAAGCCCATCTGGCCAAAGTCAAAGGGCTAGATCTCCGGGTCAACTGGGATTCGGGGTGGCCTTCGGGGTGTAGCTATGCCACCGAAACATCGCACGAGTCCTGATGCATGTGTGAAAGTGATGTGGCATGCGTAGACGCCCGTCTTGGGGCTACGTGGTGTGGCCCCCCATCCACGGAAGGCAGTGCCGCCGTCACTTGGAGGGGGGAATTGTGCGGGTGCGGTAGAACCAGAGGGAACGTAGTGGTGGGTTGGGTCCAGACCGTGTTCGGGGATGTTGTTATGGGCTGACCTATCGCAACTAGGTGGAAGAGTCCAATGGTCAAAGCCCGTCCGACGATGTTCAAAGGGCTAGATCTCCGGGTCAACTGGGATTCGGGATGGACTTCAGGGTGTAGCTATGCCACCGAAACATCGACGGGTCTTGATGCATGTGTGAAAGTGATGCGGTGGGCCCTTCTACACTTGTGGAAGCGTGGTGGCAGGCGCAGGCACCCGGCAAGCGGCTCCAGGGTGTGCCCCCCTCACGGCCGTCGTTGCCGCCGTGTCACGGATGGGGGAAACGGCCACGTCGGGATGACACGGAGGGAATCTTGGGGTGGGTTGGACCGGGACGGTTTTCGAGGGTGTAGCTATGGGCTGGGTTATGACAAACTGGTGAAATGGTTCACCGGTCAAACCCCTATGGCGAAAGTCAAAGGGCTAGATCCGGCGGTCGTCTGTGTCACGGTTAGACGGGACGGGGTACCTTGGGGTAGCAATGCCGCCAGGTGTTGCGATGGGCCCTCCTACGCTTGTGGAAGCGTGGTGGCTGGCGTTGGCACCCGGCACGCGGCTCCGGGTGTGCCCCCCTCACGGGCATCGCTGCCGCCGTGTCAAAGGCGTCGCACCGGGTCCCATACACACGGTAAACAAAAAAACTAAAAAATGTAATAATTGAATTTATAAAAAGAACCGACATCCACCATGGAAAACGGACTATCACCGTGGAACCTTCAGTGCCCGGGCACCGGGTAGGCTACTGAACGTTTCATAGTAATTGTCCGTTTTCCTCGCAAAAGTCTAATGAATTCCATAGCTTATGACGTATGGATTAGTGAACTATTTAAACAGGTCATATTGCTGGTCATATTGCTTGTCATTGGGCGAGGTGGGAATATTTTTTTAAAAAAGTGGTGCTATCTATGCCGACGGCCGAGCCGGGGGCAGGGCTATGCCGACTGCCGAGCCGTCGGCGTAGTTCTAAACTACCTCGACGGCTCCGCCATCGGCATAGCCCTTCCCCAGGAGCTCCCAGCAGCTGCCACATGGCATCTATGCCGACGGCCTAGCGGTCGGCGTAGCCCTGCTCCAGGAGCAGCCCGGAGGCGCCATGTGGCATACCTATGACGACGGCTAGGCCGTCGGCATAGGCTTGCCACGTGGCACCTCCTGGTTGGGCAACACTTGACGGCAACGCCGACAGCCACAGTTAGGCTAGGAACTTTGCCGACGGCCCAGGCCGTCGGCATAGATGTACGGACACCGTGAGGATATCATCTATGCCGACGGCCTCCGGCGGTACGCCGATGCGTATGTTGCCGACGGCCCTATGCCGACAGGGGCCGTCGGCATAGGCCTGTCCCGACGAGAATCAGGGCTATGCCGATGGCCTGGGCCGTCGGCATAGGGGCTGATTCTGGTACTGCAGGTTCTGAAGGTCTGAGCTGGGCAGTGTAGTATGTGCATATCAGTAGAGCTCCTGGTTGTGATTTAGTGACAACAACCGAAATTAATGCCGCTTGCTGTAATGTCAAGTAGCAGATTCAGAGTGTGGTGGCATTCTTCAGCTCCAAGCAATGCGCAGGAGTACGCCCCGTTTACGCTCCAGCGTCAGGAGGCAGTGGTTGATGACGGTCGAATATGGTTTTTGGAGAGGCTTTCACTGCTTTAGTAACTTGACCACCCTTGCCTCAGTAACTTTGGCCCCTGAAAACCAGGAGCATTCCGGAGTACAGAAGCGCCGCGTGAACTGAATAGCAGCCGGAGATGCTATGTTCAGAGTAGAAAGCTTAGGGTTCATGCAGCGACAGTCAATAGATTGAGATATCTACACCGATCCTGCATCGAAAAAACTAAATTGAGAGAGAACATCCCCTGGCCGTATTGCAACCAGTCGGTTACAGAGCAGCTGTCCAGCATTTTCATGCTCTGAATAGAAGATACAAAATTTTGATCGTAGGTTGTTCTCAGCTTACTCGAACATGGATGCGGAGAGGCACTTGAATCTAGTCTTCATCTGGGAATTGGTGGGACACCATGCTTATATATGGGGCCGGAAAGAAGGGAAGGATAAACGAAGTGTCCGGGGCATCTATTGTTCTATGCCATGTGGAAACGTCTGCGAAGAGCGCAACCGGAGGATTTTCGCAAGGAACAAAGAACGACCTACGTGGATTAATGCACATATTCACCAACTCGAAACCAACTGTTGTTACTTCCTCCGTTCCAAAATATAGTGCTTTCTCTACTCTCGTGCTTTAACTTTGACCATAAATTTAACTAACGAGACTGAGTGCAGCGGGAGCAAAAGTTATACCAGTGAATTCGTATTCAAAAGAAGTTTTCAATTATATAATTTTTTTCTCCCGATGCAGTCGGTCTCATTGGTTAAATTTATGATCAAAGTTGGACCTCTGAAAACGCGGGTGAACTATATTTTGGAATGAAGGGAGTACGTATTTTCATGAATTTGAGCAGTTCGAGGATGGCTGTACATGTTACACGTCAGTCAGCGAGAGTACAAGGACCCAAAGTGTAGTAAATTACTACTCTATACGATGTGTGTTTGAGCCTGTCTTGCCCGTGCGCACGCCGATCAACTAAGCTCCAGAGCAGGCATGGACCAGCCCAGGTGGTCGCGGCAACAAATGGTGGCACACGCACGTCGGCGCGCGCTAGCTTCTCTTCGCCATACCGTTTTTGCATTGTCTGGTGCGTCATGTCTTAGATGCATGCTAGTAGAATTGTAACAAACAAAGGAAAGATATTGCTATATATTTCCTGGTTTGCATCAAAACGGCCGGCACGCCAAGGTCTGTTAGAGCTCTCTTCAACCTGCTAATGACCAGATCAATCACCAGAAAACACCTTTTGTTTCCTCCCTTCAGCGGCCGTAGCCGCTTGTTTTCCGAGCGAAAGAACACCCTTCTGTGCGATGATCTCCTACAAGCAAGTATAGTAAAGGTTAACTTCAGTTGAGACAGAAAATGTTACTGATCTCAGTCGATTTCTCCAAAGAAGATGGTGGGACGCTGTTGGATCAAATCCTGGATCAACACACGGGAGGTGGACACACACACACACACCTGAACCTTGCCAAGTTCAGACGAACAGAGAGAAGAGGAGACTCTACAACGGAGCAGTTTTGCGACGCCTCAAATTGCGCCTTTTCTGTTTCCTTCCTTTTATTCTCAAGCGTAACAAACTCACAGCATGCACTGCCCACGATCCATTTTACCCGCGCCATCCCACGGACAGAGTCGTGGCCAGCACGCCCATGATTACAACAGCAAAGAAAACGACTAAGTCTGAATAAAAAGGACTAGCCTGACACTAACCTGTCTAAACTGAACCTGACCGTGTAGGCGTGTACACTGCACGTTTCAGGATTATTCAGAAAACTAGTAACTGAAAATGGAACAAGTGCAACTAGATTAACATGACAGACGCTGCACTGAGACGACTCCGCAGGCTGCACCGTCCCGTGGTGAGGCCAAGCCGGAGGCAGCAGACATGGACGTCTGCTCGGTGCCTCAGTCATGGTGTCTTCGAGGAGGTGACTCTGTGGGTTACCTAAGAAGTCTTTCGCCCAGCTTTATATGTAAAGCAGCACATCTCCGAGGAGGCGACTGGGGGTTGATGGTCGGGGTGGTGGCCGGGCCGGATTAGAACGCCGGAGATGGGGTGTGTTAAAGGGATGACTGGGGTGTGTTAGATGGCGGCGAGGGCGAGGCGGCCGTGGGTGCAGTGCTGCCGGACAAAATGCTATAAATTCTTCTTTGGAAACAGACGTATAGTTGTTTTAATATTTTTTTGAACAACAGTCGTTTTAATTAGTTCCTGTGTGCAGAGGCTCACCAATGGAATTTTGCCCTGACATTGACGGACTCGTCTCCTAGCCTCCCTACTTAGAATAAACAAACCTTCGACATGCATATGGGCACTATCATGCCCACAAATGGCAGCAGCATCATGACCACAAAATGGGAATCAATCACGCATATATGCAAGTTGCTTCGTAGCCAACATGCATGTCTGAGACCGACAACATACCTACACAAATGTACTTACTCATCCCGTTGTTGCAAACTTAGCACTGTACAAGTGACAAGCTACGTACCAACCTACTCTCGCATGCGTAATGGGTGTGGTTCCAAATTTATAGTACTCCACCAATTGACAAGCCACCAACCTAGCTACTTGGCTACTCACCTTGTTCCAAATTTTGTTTGTCTCCGTTACCTAACGGTGAGTGGGTGCACACAAGATGCTGCCATTCACGTACGTACAAACAAGATAACATGCATGCATGCGGGCTCTACATTTCGGTGCCGGCACGGCCTGGAGCAATGTGTACACGTAGCACACAGCTATGCTTTCTATGCGCTGTTGTTGGACGCGCGATGTAGCTGATGTATTATAGATAGCTTCGACTTCGAGTCTTGAACACAACTGAAAGCATGCATGCATGCCCCCGCGACACTATCTAGCTACTCTTCTCTTTAAGCGTAGCTGCTGGTGATCCAACTCGGAAGCTTAGCAGGATTCTGGGGCGCTTTGCGGTTGATCTTCCTGCTAACTCAATCAAGTCAATGTAAGCTCACTATGTTTCTTGTCATTGTTTATCAATTTGGCACCACACGCATTAGCTAGAGCATCTCTTAATCTATTTTATTTGTCATGTGTAGCCCATATGTAAAGCCTTTTTTCCACAACCCGGTTTTGTTACTCACACGATTGGTAGGTTGCGTATAATCTACTCCCTGCGAAATTGGATGTAATATGGTCTTATATTATGGGACGCGGCGAGTAGTAGGGAGTATCTAGCATATTTATGAGTATGTCGCCGTACTAGCCATGTGAGCATATATTCCAAAAACATATCCAAATTACTTGTTTTTTTTCACATAGTTTGTCTTTGTATCTTATAATTTTATATTAAAAATGTCTTCATATTTGTAGACATAATGTATTATCGTAAAGGGACTATACTAAAAAGTTGTACACACACACACACACACACACACACACAAGGTAGCCTTGCATGTATACACTACATGATGCAACTGCATACACTCTGCTAACGAAGATACTATCTAGTTTTGTATAAACAGATGATGAGTGTAGCGGTAACATATGAAGTATACACACACTAATATTTTTTGAACATAGTACAATCACAGAAGCACATATACACTCACTATGAACACATGCATGCACACCCTACCGAACCTCTAAGATACTGAGCCCGTACAACATATTGAGATTGATGAAGTCACCACAGGCGTCTCGTAGTCGATCAGAATGACTCCTCTCACTGAATGAACACCGCTGGAAAACCTGAAATATATCTAGGAAAACACGAGCACCAATGCCAAGTCAAGGACTTGAAACATAGTGGGTTGGTTCCTACACAAGGAACTTAACCATTTGAGCTATGCTCTACTTGCGTATACACACACTAATATTGAAAATACAGTTGACAATAAAAAGATGTACTTCAAATCAACATGTGATTTAGAATGAGGCAAGGAATTCAATCTATGAAATCATTCGTAAATCAATAGGACATCAAATGTTTCTTTTTCTTTGTTTTAGAAGGAAATAAATGCAAACCAGCCATGTACCCCCCCCACTGCGTCATCTTCTCCCTCGTGCCTCATTTCACGCTCACCATTGTGAAGGGAGAGTGCCCGTTCCGTACCTTTGTGAAGCGTAATCTTTTCGAACAGCTGAAATGACTCTCTCTCTCTCTCTCTCTCTCTCTCTCTCTATCTATCTATCTATCTCCCCCCCCCCCCACACACACACACACACTCTATTAATTTTATAAACATGGTCAAAAATCCAGTACTAAGGGTTAGAGCATGTCCAGTACGTGCCCTAAACCCACCATAGCATGGTTTTTGCTGGCTGAGGCAAAAAAAAAAGCTCTACTAGGATCCTTTTTAGGGTACCAAAAATGGTGTGCACACAACGATGGTGCTCCCCATTTTATGGCAGCTATTAAGTTACCCACAAAAAAATATTCACCATTTTCAATCATTAAGACTAGTACAACATCCTTTAACATCAGTATTCACCATTCTGTTTTTGAAATAATAAGTTAGGACACCCTGAGATAAATAGTTACATCAGTGTAGTAATTGTATTTTCAATTATTTTGAAATACTATGTTAGGACACCCTATATATTACATTACAGATAAATATTTATCTAAATTGCTTGAACTTTTGGATACATGGAACATACTACATAATATTATCAATTTCAAAGTTAGGACTTCTCTGTGAGTTCATTTGCTATCATTTAGGTTTTAAATTAATATACTGATATTTACTAGATATAATTCAAATTTGAACTAGGTGTATCACAAATAAGGACTGTAAATTAAAATAGATTTCATATTTAGGTAATCCAATACACTTTTAGCTCGTATCACGAAAATATATTAAAAATTCAAATGCACGGTAGGCTTATTCGAGTTATTATTGGAATATTAATTTATAGTCATCTATTAACAGTGTGCTAAATCTTACTATTAGAATATATGGAAATGAAATGAATAAGTAGATGGAAACATTGTGCAAATTTCCATATATTATTCATAATTTTCTGAGTTATTATGAATTATATATGATTTTACAACACAAATACGGATTTACTATTTTTCTAAACAAAAAAAATAAAAATGTGGAAGGGGCAACTTGGGCTAGCCTTGGGTGGCAGACTAAGCCATGAAACGACCTTTAGCAATTTTGTGTTTGTTTAAATCTATGACGAGAATCCTCCTTCATCATAAAATGTGTCACTTAACTGAGCCTTGAAGACCACTTTTGTTCGGTTACGAAAATCACATAATTTAGGCGAATCAATGACGTTTCTAAGAATTTCATCACAAATTCAGCATAAGTCAGTGAAATTCCTTGTGGTGGGAGTGAAGCCATTGCATGCGGTCTCCTCCATGCTGAATAGCGATCCCGTGACATCTTCTCGCCTCCCGTCACCGATTCACGAGCCACACAGGATCTCCCATGCACCATCCACCCTTGGTCCCCGCCACCACTTCCTGTACCCATGTGCCAGTAAGCTCCGTAGCCACTCCGCATAGCCCCGCGGACTCTTTCACCACCTCTTCACATGATGGCACTCCTACGCCCCTCGTCGCCCCACCTCTGAAACTCCTTGTTCGTGCGTTTGCAAGGGGTAAGGGAAGGCAAAGGAAAATTTTGAAAAAATTACATGTTAATGGATAGACTTTAGTGTTAGTAAAATCTGAGGGTTGAGAAACGTTAGCTACTACCGAAACTACAAGCAAAATTTTGAATGGTTGTAGAAGGGGGGGCAGAGCATCTCCAACGGACCCTCAAATCGGTCCCTACTAGGTTGTTACGGGGCTGACATAGTACCACCTTTTGGATTACCAATACCAAAGGAGGTTATTTTGCATATCCTATTAATTGCCACTTCATTCCACATTTGTGTATAAAGATTATATTCAACTCTATTTTCTTATGACAATAACTCAAATAATTGTGTTCCCAACTACACATAATTCAACATCATTTCAGATTCATAAATTTCAAATTAAACTCAAAAATCAAATTCATATTAAAATATAATATATGGCCAAAATGCACATAATCTAAATTAAACATTGCAAAGTTTACTCCCTATGCATGGCCAGCCCGCTTGTTCCTACATACTACCAAATGACTTGGCATAAAACCGCCATGGCAGGGCCTCTTGTTGGTCATAATGTCAGCAAACAACATCGTTGGTATACATCGTCATGGTCCAACAATGAATCATCAAAAAACTAAACAAGCAATCTCATACGCACAAACCTATGTTGGCAACTACATTGACATTTAACACACATCACCCGTTGATTGCGTCAATGAAAAATATACCAAACACTAGAGGCATTTCATCGAGCACCTTGGTAGCAGAGACGAACTCGGGCTTCGGGCAGAGCCATGGGGCTTGTTGTAGTAGTGGCGCATAGGTCAATGCGACATGACTATGCCCGGGGTTGGGCAGCCATGGTGAGCTCGGGGTACCATGGCGAGTAAGGAGGGGTAGGGGTGCCAGAGTTCAATCCAGTGCAGCTCATATGACATGGCATGTGTTTTGTGGATGGCGGCGACGCTTTTACTGCCATCTTGCACGGGTGAAATTTTCATTGATCAGTAAGAACTTTGGGGCAGAGCCTATCTAAGGGGTCTTGTTGGAACACAAAAATCTTCAAGGGTATCTCTAATGTAATATAAGTAGTGGGGATGGGGAAGGATGAACACTGGGGATGCTAGAAACTAAACCTGGTAAGTTCTCAGGCTAGGCTAGGTTTCAGGCCGGGCATACAAAAAACCTGACCTTCAATAACCAACTTGAGCCCATACCTAAGCCTGAGAATTATAGTGAATACAAACACAAGCCCAACCCAAATGAAAAGGCTGAAACCCAAGGCCCAGCCTGAAAGCCCGAGAATTCTACTTATACAGACCAAAACATGTCACGTGATGCATACTACAATGTGCATCTCTGCAAATTTGGAAGAAAACTGAAGAAACATGAAACAAGGACATGGATATACAAATTGTGTAGATAAATTTGACTAGTTTCTATCTGTATACTACCGATAAAGGAGCGAGTTTAGTGAATCCAACCAATCCTATCCATCCAAATATCTCTACTACTAATAAAAGAGTGAGTTTAGTGAATCCAACCAATCCTATCCATCCAAATATCTCTACTACTAATAAAAGAGTGAGTTTAGTGAATCCAACAATCCTATCCATCCAAATATAAACATCAACCCATGAGATCCTCCGAGTGATGTATCACATCTATAGCTATACTTATTATATTGTAATTTATATAAAAAGAGTGAATCGTGGAGACCCAAAATATCTCATCCATTGAACCAGATATATCCAATGGTCTATGTCCCTCTAGTGTTTAGCGCTAAAAGTTTTTAGCATCCTCCCCTAATTAGTACAATACCGACTTACTTGGAAAATAGCATACCTACTATCAACACTCATCGGATATTAATTTTCAATGCAATTAATATATTTCCTTAATATTAATATGGATTGCATGTACACGATTACTTGTGCGCTTACAACCATGTAGATACACATCAGCCTAGCACTCGGAAATGTTTTTCCCATCGATTTTATTAAGGCAACTCCAACCGCTTTATTTGTTAGTTTGTTGATAAAATCTGACATGTCATCAATCAACAACTTATTATACAACTATACTCCAATAGAGTGTATCTAGTTTGCCTAATAAAAGATGTGAAAGTAAATAAGGGCAGTTCTAATGGCTGTAAGATAATTGTTGGTACATTTTTAGAGATGCCCCAAGGTGCTCTATCATTCTACGCTGAAGTTTGTGCAAGGGTTGTTGGTTCATGTACATACAACTTTGCCCGGACTCCTAATTCATAGTATGCCACGTCATAAAAAATCTTAGAGAGAAGTGCATCTTTCAACATTAAACTCTTGCCTTAGTCTAAGAATCAAGCTAAGAATCAACCCGAACTCTTAAAACCGACAAGGATTCAACCCTACTCTCCTCACACCCTAATTTTGACCCTTTTGACCAGGTTTGACCCGTTGACCATCAAGTCAGCAAGCCACATCAGCGAAATTTTGACAAACAAATCATAGTTTCTACAAAAATAAAAAATTCTGTAAAATCAAGAAACAATTCTAATCATTCTGGAAAAGTTTCAGATTTTTTTGCTTAAAATAATGAAAATTTCCATCAAATTTCTTTGTCTGCCATATTTTTGGCAATTCCTAAAAATACAAAGTTTTCAGAATGTTTTGAAGACATTCTGTAAAATCAATAAAACAATCTAAGAAACTCTCGGAAAGTTTAGTGGCCCAAATTATCTTTTGGGCTACAGATTAAGGTCCAAGCTAGACCCTTGAGCCAAGCCCGAGCGGCCTGTCCATGCCCAGGTTGTGGTGCTCACGAAACGCAGCCACCTTGGTTGGGCCAGCCAGGCCGGAAAATCCTATTTGCCGCTCGCTGCGTCAAACTGCCGGCGCTTCGCACAGGCGAGCGACCGAGCAGCGACGCAGCGGGCCGGCCCGTTTAACCGTTCAAACGCCCCCCGGTTTTGGGAACCTTCTAGAGGTTCTCAGCTGGTTTTTTTTTCTGGTTTTGGGAAACTTCTAGAAAATTCCTTGAATTGGTTTTTTCTTTATTTCGTTTTTTCTACTTTCTTTTTTTCTTTTCTCTTATTTTCCCTTTTCTGTTTTTACTTTTGTTTCTTTATTCTGTTTTTTCTATTTTCTATTTTTTTTCTTTTCTATCATTTTCCTTATTCTGTTTTTTCTTTTTTTTCCATTTCGTTTTTATATTAATTTAAAATTTGTGCACAATTCAAAAAAGTCACGGATTCAAAGTTTGTGAATAATTCGAAAAATGTTCATGGTTTCCAAATTTGTTCACAATTCAAAAAAATTACGGTTTTAATATTTGTTCACAATTTGAAAAATGTTCACAATTTTATAATTTTGTTCACGAATTTTGAAATTGCATCATAATTGAAAATTTCTTCACAATTCAAAAAATGTTCGCGGTTTAACAAAAAATGTTCACAATTTTATAATATTGTTCATGAATTTGAAATTTGTTTCATGTTCCAAAATTTGTTCACAATTCAAAAATGTTCACGGTTTACAAAATTTGTTCGCTGATTCGAAAAATGTTCACATTTTTATAATTTTGTTCACGAAGTTGAAATCTATTCATGTTTTATAATTTGTTCAAAATATAAAAAAACGGTTTCAAAATTTGTTCAGAATGCGAAAAATGTTCACAATTTTATAATTTTGTTCAAAATTTTGAAATTTGTTCATGTTTCAAAATTAGTTCGCAATTTTAAAAAATTTCGCTGTTTCAAAATTTGTTCACAGATTCAAAAAATGTTTGTGTTTTTATATTTTTGTTCATGAATTGGAAATTTATCCATGTTCCAAAATTTGTTGACAATTCAAAAATGTTCATGGTTTTCAAAATTTGTTCGCTGATTAGAAAAATGTTCACAATTTTATAATTTTGTTCACGAATTTGAAATTTATTCATGTTTTAAAATTTGTTCACAATATAAAAAATACGGTTTCAAAATTTGTAAAGAATTCAAAAAGTGTTCACAATTTTATAATTTTGTTCAAGATTTGAAATTTGTTAATGTTACAAAATTTGTTCGCAATTTTGAAAAATGATCGCAGTTTCAAAATTTGTTCACAGATTTGAAAAATATTCGTGTTTTAATAATTTTGTTCATGAATTTGAAATTTATTAATGTTTCAAAATTTGTTCACAATTCAAAAAAATTGATCACATGCGTCATATTTTTGTTGAAAATTAAAATATATTTAGAATTTTCAAAATTTCAGTGTGTGTTTTCAAATTTTGTCGCAAGTTCAATTTCCTGCTTTTAAAAAAATCAGTTTTTTAAAGGAATTCGCCGATTTGAAAAGTGTTTGCTTTCACAGAACACTCAGTTTTTTTAAATATAATCATTCAAAATAAAAACGCACATCTATGGTTAGTTATTTAAGTAAAATATATCATTCTGGTTCCACATCTATGGTTAGTTCTTTAAGAAACGCACTGCTTTATTAGCGTCAGTACTCGTTAGGCCGAGTGGCTATTAGTGCGTGATAGTACGCAGTTGTTCTCAGGTTCGATTCCTGGGTCGCGTGCGTTTCCTTTTACGTGCTATATTTTTTGTCCCGCGGTAGAACTCAATGGGCCAGCCCAGTCAGGTCCCTCTCTGTGCGTCAGGCCGCCAATTTGACGCAAAGCGTGTCAAATAGGGGCTCCCAGCCAGGCCGGCCGTGAGCACACCATCACTACTCGACATGGGCCAGGCACGCCTGGGGCCGTGTTTGGGCTTAGAGGCTGGGCAAGCGGGCCAGCACAACATAACTCTAGTGTGCTAAACGTGCCACGGACTGGCCTGTTTACTAGCTAGGTCATGTCTGGACCGTAGAGCGAGGCACATGGAGCGGCTCTACACGGCCCATCTACTAAACATGCCTGCATGGATCGTGCCGTGCCGGTCGGCCCGTTTAGCCAATTCTAGTGCTCACCCGGAACTCGGAGATCCCAGTGGTCAATTCAGGCGGGACCCATTCGTGGCCGCGTCTCCACAGGAAGAATGTGTTTGGTTAGTGGTCTGGCCGCTGCACGCCTGGCCTGGGCTACCTTCCTAATATATATTTGTTTGGATCGTGTCTTGGAAAATGAGAAGTCTGCATGGCCTGGGAGTCCAATCAGTATGATTAGTCTGGTTCTACATTAAAAAAAAAAGATAGATAAATACTAAGCCCAGGCAACATGATTAACCTGCCCAGGCGTACTTTTACTTTTTCTTCCGCTGACAATCAGCCATGAGCCATACTGTTCATTGGGTAAAATATCTTTAAGCACTACTCTCTTCGTTCGGTGGAAACTGTACGTATAGAAATTTTAGAACAAACTATGAAGTGAACTAAAAAAATGCTTTGGAAAGTTGCAAGCCACCATTTCTCTGCTTTTTAATTACCCAACTCTCAATGAGCTAAGCACATGTAGGAATTGAGGAGACCATGCGTAGAATGTTATTGATCTTGATTACCCTGTGATGAGAGAGAAATGATTTTTTCTACTTTAAAGGTCATTGGAAAGATGAGCGAATTGCAAAAAACATCGACACTTCAGGCAAGGTTTGCAGGAACCACACAATTCTGTAAATGCGTGGTTCCTGCAAACCTTGCCTGAAGTATCGATGTTTTTTTGCAGTTCACTCTTAAAAAGATAGAAGTACATTTTTTCATGGAAAAAATTTAAAGTTAAATATACACTCTTCACTGGACGAAGGGAGTAAATGACAAAGTGACCATCTAGGAAAGGAACCAAACACATAAGCCTAGACAAGCCTGGTTAAGCAGAAAAAGCTCACCATCTCAGGCTCAATTCAGGCAGCCGTTTTTACGCACAATGTTCAGGACTCTAACAAACAGCCCCGAAATACCCAAATCCCAAACTCCACAGTTTTCCAATCTGTTCTGCTGCGCCATGGCCGAGACCACGACCACGAGCGCACCCCGGCGCCTCCTGTCCATTGTTAGGACCAGCCGCCGCCGCGACCACCTGCATCATGTAGTTACCCCATAGTTGCTCTTCTCGTGTGGAGTTACTGGCCGCCAACAGCCTGCAGGCACAGCGCCCAGGCCACTCGGATGCGCCGGGGTCTCCTTCTCCGGAGGCCATGCCCACTGTGCTGCGATGTGAGTGCTGCCGAGTAGCCTTATTTAACCTAAGGATTTTTGCATAGGACGTAACCCGTCGAATTTGTGTTGTTGAAGACGACAGTCTGAACCTGCTACCACATTCGTCTTGGAATATAATTGTATTGGTCGATTAGCATATATTATTGTTGGTTGATCGAATGCAGCTTATATACTACTATGATGGTCTCAACTCTCATGTCCTTTATAATTCGATGATTATGTGGTATGCACATGTTTGAGACTGTATTTACGCACATAATCTCATGTGATTCCTCATCGCTTATCGGTATTCTTAAATTCCTGGCTCAGAGTGTACAGCTAGCTGGCACTCATGGTTGGCTAGATACTGCAGCATGAATAAACAGAATAACATGTATGTTGACTTGACTGTGTACTCGATAAATTGCTCAGTGGTTACTCTAAGGTAGCAGTGACATGCTCTGCAGTGCGTGTGATCACTTTGTTCAGAGTAGAGTGTTGTCCTGCCTCTGCTTTGCCATGTCCTAGCTCAATATTATGCAATTAGGCTTTGATCTTACCTTGTTTTATTGACATTACTGATTTTACGTATATATCTACAGTTGTTGCGTTTCTGGATCAAGCCTTTAATAATGGCTGAAGGGCCGTTGGACTTCTGGATTAACTGGGCGAGCCAGATCGGGGTTCTCTTGAGCCTGGCCTTCCAGGTCATCCTCCATCTCTTCGCCAATGTACGTCGGCGTAGTAACTCAGCTATGCTGAGGGTTCCCCTCTGGCTGGCGTACCAGCTGTCGGACATGACCGCGATATATGCTGCCGGCCAGCTCCTATACAGCAGCAACACACCACAAGACCACCAGCTCATTGCCTTGTGGGCGCCATTCCTCCTGCTGCACCTTGGTGGCCCGGACAACATCACCGCCTATGCCCTCGAGGATAGCAAGCTCTGGAAACGCCACTTGCTGATCCTTGTGGTGCAAGTTGCGGGAGCCGGATATGTCCTCTACAAGTATATCGCCGGCAGCGAGATCTTGCTCACACTGGCTGCCATCTTAATACTCGTTGTTGGTGTTGCAAAGTATGGTGAGAGGACATGGGCACTCCGGTCGGCCAACTTCAGCATCCTCCAGAGCTCTCTCAAGACAACCAAAGAAAATAACAAAACAAAGAGCTCTCCCAAGGTACCAAGACGTGACCAACATTTTTATAAAGAATGGCACAACGACTTGCCCGACGAGCGCATTTTGCAGCGTGCTCACTCCCTTTTGAGCCTCCTCCCTTTTTTATATCTGCAAGCGTGGGATAGTTGATTCAGTGCTTGAGATAGACGACTCAGATACCCGGAGTAAGGTAACAATCAAGGAACATAGGGAAGTCCCTCAGAAAATGTGGAGGGTGATGGAGATGGAACTGTCCCTCATGTATGATATCCTGTACACCAAAGCAAACGTGATCCACTCTTGGGTGGGGTATTGCATCCGTATCATCTGGCCGCTCGCTGTCATTGCTTCACTCGTGTTGTTTCAATTGAGCAACAAAGATGGTTACAGCCAAGTGGATGTTGTCATCACATACGCCTTGTTAGGTGGTGCCTTGGTCCTGGAGACGAAATCGCTCGTTGGCGCACTAGGGTCGAGCTGGGCGCTTGGCTTCTTGTGCGCCACACGATTGGATTGGCTCCGGCATTCAGCTCTGTGCACTGGAAGATGGTATCGGCTACGGCGCACACTTCTTTCTCTTCGCCGGTCCTGGCCTGGCAAGATGATCATGACAGGATGTTCAAGGAGGTGGTCAGGCACCATAGGTCAGCACAACATGTTGCAGTTTCGTGCTGGACAGGTGGATCAGATGAGTCGCCGGCCCGGCCATCTATTCAAGATGCTGAGACCCGGTGAGTGGTGGGATAGGAGGCACTTGAGGACCATCGATGTCTCTGAGAAGGTCAAGAAGTGTGCAGGGGGGTGGCTGGTCTCAACGGGTGATATGAACACAATGGGCCTGCGGAGGACTAAATGGGGTGAACTGGCACTGAATGACGAGGAGTACCCTGAACTCTTGAAGGACTTGGAGTATTATAAGTTAGTTGACTTCCATGAGAGCGTCATCTGCTGGCACATCGCCACCGACTTAATCCTAGCTAAAAAAGATCAATGGGGCAACGACGAGGTGGAGGTGGTCCGTGTACTGTCCAACTACATGATGTTCCTCCTCGTGGACTCCCCCGACATGCTACCAGGCCTTCCCCAAAATTGGTTGTATGAGCAAACCTGCATACAACTGGACACGATATGTGAACACGTTGCCGGTTCTGCTGGCAACAGAGTCTGCACTGTGCTCATTAACTTGTTCCGATCACACCATCACCGTGACTGGAAACCTTCTGAACTTGAGAAGAAGATCGCCAGTGCTATACTGAAGAAGGAAGGACCTACTAACTCTGAAAATCCTCGGCTCAATTATGCAAGTTTTATTGCTACCACACTTCTTAATAGGAAGGAAAATGTGGTTAAGTTGCTGCTGAAGCTGTGGTTGGACTTCCTGGCCTATGCAGCCAACCGGTGCAACAGGGAGGCGCATGCGAGGAAACTCAGCAGCGGCGGTGAGTTTCTGACTATCATGTGGCTTTATCTAGAACACCTCCACCAAGTAAAAGTAGACATAAGAAATCGGAAGGAAGAAGAATGAAGCTGAACCTTGAATAATTCAGTGTACTTTAATGAATATCCAGAAATATCCTCACTTTGTACTTTGTAAGCATATCTTTCTTCATTTCAGCACTTCTTGCTCAGTTTCCTATGATGAATACATTGGACCATAGAACCTCAATTGACATGCTAGCTATCCCAGCAATGATTTTGTGAACATATTGTGTTTTTATATGGTTTTTAGTTGCAACGATGATATGTGAACAAGTTCCAAAATAGATGCAGGTCCAGGGATCTTTGTTGTGGGCAGTGCAGTATGTGCATATCAGTTACGATTTATTGACAGCAGCAGAAAGTCATATCCAGTTGGTGTTGTGTGAAGTAGCAGGTTCTGACGTAGTTCCTCTACTGACAGCGATGGGGGTAGGAGCTTCAGGTGCAGGCAATGCATAGGAGTTCAGCGATGGCATCGGCTACAGCGCACATTTTTTAGAGCTGCTTGCTGCAGATGGAATGCTGACCCTAAGTGCAGCAAGTCTTTGGAGGACCTGTGGTTTGGGAATGCTTCTCTTGCTATTCACTTTTCACTTCTGCTTCGGTAGACCCCCTTCAACACAAGGATGGCTAAGATTGTCCCATACCCCTTCATAACGGAGGGTACGATAGGCATAATTTGAAAAAGAGGCCGCCCACCCGCTGTCCCTGGCGACCGTAGCGCCCCAAATCATGAAGCCGCCTGCCATGGGAAATGGGATCGCTGGAGCGCCGCCATCCCTCGTCGTGACGTCCGGCCGCACGCCACGCTCCGGCCCCCGCCAGCTCCTCACGAGCGGGAGGGCACCTAGTCCCCGCCGCCGCCGGCGATGGCAAGGCTTTGCCTGGCCGCGCCCTCGGGCGGCGGTGAGGGAGGAGGAGGAAGAGAGGGCGAGTCGAGGGCGACGGGATCTGGGGGCCTCCTAGCCGCCGCACGGGGGCGACTCGGGAGAGACGGGAGGGACTCCTAAGGAGCCTAATAATGTATCATGCTGGCAAACAAGTAGCTTCGGGTGCCTGACAACATCCATCAGCATCTTCCTGTCCATGGCTGTGGCCTTCTTGATACAAGACACTGTTCGTAACATTTTTTGTGACACACGACTGAATAGTGAAAAGCAGACGCATGACGACACTGACGACATAGCAAATGAACATGAGTGTGCTAGAGTCGTATGTGATGCCAAGCCAGCAACAAAAGCTCTGGATGATACCAAACGCAAAGACCTGATGTTGCTAGGAATCCTGTTGGCGAGTGTCACACTCCACACAGAGGGCGTAACACTCGCCAACAGGATTCTGCTGACGGGTGGTGTTTGGTGGTGTAATATTCAACTTAGTATTCTTAATGAAAATCAAGGGGAAACCCCTTTTGCTCGAAGAAAAGAGTGTCACCCTCCAGGCCGGCCTTGATCCACCAGACGGGATTGGGCAGCGCATGATGTGCTCACTCTCCTCGCAGATCTGTTGGTGAGTTTGGTAGCACGGGTGTGGCATACAGAATGAACACCATCACTGAGCTGGATCTGCTCACTCTCGCAGCCTGCACAGCCACCTCCACAGCACCTGTATGCCACGCCCGTGCCGACCAATGTCACACTCATGATAATGGTGTCATTCTGCCGCTATCGAGGTGGTGGTGACCGATTAACTGCCAGATGGATGTGGTATTATCGTCTCACTCTATTTTGATTTCCTGTGCACCTACTTCATCATGTAACTGCAATGCCGTTATCCTGAAAGGCCGACACTAAGACTGAAAAGATGGCATCTTGAGTCCAAGCAAGACTTTATGTACATCCGCCATTTTCTTTTTTTTCGTGAATACGCAAAGTTTGTGTATCATTTCATTGATAGAAGGAAGCAGAATGAGTACAGAAGAGGATACAACACATGATTACGTTTAATTTTTGAGCAGCCATTCAGTCTACCTTGAGAAACGTCCAGGAATGAAATTTCAGCTTCTCTCAAGTGCAATCTCAACATAGAACCCCTGTACATAAGCCCACATCTCCTTAGCAAAATTTGACAAGACACATTGCCCGACCCAGTTAATCCAAGTCCGCTGTATTAGCTGAAACTCAATGTCCCTGCAGCTGAATAATTAGTGCTCTCTCTGTTCACTTATATAAGACGTTTAATCCTATTCAGACAGTGCTCTAAACAGTTCAAAACCAACTACCCAAAACGCCTTATAAAAACGAACGGAGGGAGTAATTAGAACTGCAGGCTGCGTTTCCTCACTCAACAAAAGCCTGCCACTGTAGTGTCACATATCTAGCACACATTTGATGTGACAGTAAAGTGTATCAGACAATTGAATCCATAACCTGGTAGCCACTACTCAACCAAAAATATTGAACATAAACAGTTCCATTTTTCCATGAAGAGTCCAGTCAACTGGTTTCACAATGTTTCTCTTCAGCAAGTTGTGTTTACTCATTGCTTTATTATGGCCTAGAAGTCCTGTTCCTGCGACAAATGAAGTGTAGATAAAACGGCTAAAATATTAGCCCACACCTCTGTAACTGATAACAGCATATACGTATGAGTTTTACAAGTCCCTTCAGCGCTCTGCTCTGCAAGATGAGAGCATCGCCATTGCAATTCAAGTTCAGAGAGCTAACAATTTGCTTCAGAAAAGAAAAATCTCGAGCTGAAACAATCTGCGCACAAGGCCAGCAGAAGAGGTTCTTCTGAAAGTTTTTGGCGAAGCAACTGAAAAGTGAAAAACAGAGGCATGACAATTCTTATGGCAGGGCAGAAGAACAGAGCAAACAATCTGCGCACAATGCCCTACTGCCAAAGAATGATCTGGACGATGCAGAGTGCAAATACCTGATCCTCCTGATGTTGTTAGGGATCCGGTTGGCCAGTGTCATGTTCCAGGCCGGCCTAAATCTGTTGAGCATGGCATTGACAAAATTAATCACATGCTGATTACTATCCAGGTAAGCATGTACTACACATATAGTCGACACATTTACGCACATAGCTAGTACTGCTAAGAAAGAAATAAATAGGAGCAAGATAAATGAGTTATACCTTCCAGTAGGCCATGGAAAAACCGCGGCGGAGATGGCGGCAGCGGCGTCTTCGGTGGCCTTCTTGTCAGCCGTGGCCTTCTCAGCAGCAAGTCGGTCAGCTTCGGTGGCATGGCGGCGACGAAGGCGACGTGGACATAGACGATGGTGGATGCAGACGGACGGAGACGATCAGTCACATAGGAGATGCTCCAAAAAAACCTAATCGCCCCTCTCCCGTACATGATCTCGAGAGGTGGGCTTTTGAAGGCCTGCTCTCCCCGTCAACCCGGTACGCAGTGGACTGGATGGGATCACTGACCGCAGTAGTAGAAAAAGGAAAGGGGCGGTGCGTGTGGAGGCAGATCAGATGCGATCTGTTCTTCAGGTGGCGGGTAGGGTTGCCGATGCCTCCATTATATAGGCGCGCTTAGATAGGAGGACATGCATGGACCCACGTCCGAGTTGGTGATAGCCCATGATCTGATATGTCTATTACAGACTCTGTTTCTGACCGACAAAAATTGGCTCAGCTCATTCTTGCACCCTGAGGCAGGCGGTGGAGGAGCGCCCAGGAACTACTTCTTTTCATAGGTGTTGGCTTTTTTTCCCTCTCTCCCAAGGCGACTTGGGAAAGCCTTGCTCCCCTCTATCTCCGTGGACGATCCCGTGGATTCGCCTCCAATCCGCCTGCCGCTCCGGCGGGCCGGTGGCGGGGAGGAGAATCCTAGTGTCTCGACACCCGCTAGTAGATAGGTAGGGTTTTAGTCCTCGCAGGGGCGGCATTTGGACGGATGGCGGCGCACCTTCTTTGGGTTAGTCTTCCGGTCTACGATCCTCCCCAAGTTCGTCCATTGGAATGTTTTAGACGAAACTTTAGCATAGATTCCTGCCAGCTCCTTGGGGACGGCGAGGTTATGGTTTGTACGCACGGCGATATTTGGTGTCAGGTTCTTCAGATCGATTCAATGATTCAACGTCCACAACTGCGGTTCAGGGCGCTGGTCCTTTCGGGGCATATGCACGAAGATTTCCCGGCTGTCATCGACAAGGTCTCCAGCCCGGCTTCGTTGAAATTTTTAACCCTGGTACAGGTTGCTGAGGGCTGAGGCCGTATGGCGTGACCCAGCTGGACAGCCGGCCGGTACGCCAGCCAAAGGATGAACATCCACACACCGGACGGTCGACGCCGACGGATGTGGGCGAGGAGAATGCATGAGAATAAGATGCGCGGCGACACCTCGCATGAAGTCAGGTACTGCACCTGGTAGCTGGAATCGCTGGATCCATTGATCTCCTCCACTGAAATCAAATACTACGACAAATGCAGTTTTGTTAGTTGCACAAGTAATTATTGCATCTACAACTATCTAGCTGCTTGTCCATTAGTACTAGCTAACTAATTTTGCAAGTATTGCATCTACAACTATCTACCTAGCTAACTAATGTTGCATAGTACATGCTTCAGAGATGAGGATAACTGGCTGAGGTCAAGAATAACATACTGGCCGGCTGTCCGAATTTGTACTGATCACTCATACGAAGCTGAGTGCCCACCTTTCACACCGTAGCGGGCTTGTCTGTTCTGAAGCGTGCGCATATCTGCCGCCAGGAGACCAGGAGCACGCGACATCATACACATCCATCAGCATTTTGGTGTTAGTGGCTGTGGCCTTCTTGATTCTAGTCGCACTGCTCACAACATTTTCAGTGAATGGTGACGCAAATGAACAGCAATAAACAGAGGCTTGGAAATTCTGATGAGGCAGTATAAGCACAGAGCACACTACAGTCACAAGTGATGCCGAGCAAGATAAGAAATTTCTTCGCGGTTAGGGCAAATACCTTGTGTTGCTAAGGATTCTGGTGGCGTTGTTTCACGTACCAGGCCGGCCCGGCCAAGATCGTCCAGGAGGATTTTGGCAGAGCAATGACAGGCAGCCCGGTCATTCAGGACAACAGGAGGCAGCTGTACTCTGCCTTTGTTCTACAAAAACTCTGCTTCCAAGTTTACTGCATTGGCTGAAATGCATTTTCACTGCAGCAGAAGAAATAGTAATCAGAGCCTCATACTGTATTTTCTCACTCAATAAAAAGCCTGCTACTGTAGTACTGTATTACCTAGCTACAGACATGTTACACTAAAGAGTACCAGACAATTGACTGCATAACCTGGAAGCCAGCCCACAACCAACATAAAGATCATGAACAGTTGTATTTCTGAAGAATCAGTAGGATATAGAATTTGCACCTGGTTTCACAATGTTTCTCTTTGGCAAGTTATCATTAAGTTATTGGTTAAGTACTCTTATCGGGTTATTATGGCCCCGTGATGAAATGAAGATATATATCCTATTAATTGGTGAAACAGCAATTTTGCAAGCATGGCTGAAAACCAAGCACCACACCTCTGAAGTTCAGCATTTCTATTTATGTTCAGAGCAGTAACAATTTCCTTCAAAACAAAAAGAACGCTAACAATTGCCTTGAGCTCAAAACCATCACTCCCTCAGATAAGGCTCCTCTCAAAGTTAGTTTTCAGATCAAACCTCCTGATGGTTACCACCTTCTAATTTCGCTGCAAAGCAGGTCTAAAAGTTAATAGCAAGAGAAGCATTCCCAAACCACAGATCCTCCAAAGACATGCTACAACTAGGGTCGGCATTCCATCTGTACCAAGCTAAGCAGTAAACTAAATACTTCCAACAATTAACTGAAGATTAGATGGTGAGAGATTACGTGGGTGCTCATTGCACTGACATTGCAACAAGAGCACGTTGTGCTGCCCACGGTGCCTGACCACCTCCTCGACCTTCCTGTTATGATCATCTTGCCAGTCCAGGACCAGCGACGAGAAAAAAATGTGCGCCGTGGCCGATACATTGTTGAACTCTTATGCATTGCCTGCACCTTTTAAGCTCTCCTGTCATTAGAGGAACTCGGACAGAACCTGCTACATCACAGAACCAACTGGGCTTGACTTTCTGCCGCTGCCAAAAAATCGCAAAACTAGTATGCAAATACTGCACTGCCAAAGCTAAGACCTCCGGACCTGCATCTACTTTTGAACTTGTACATAATTTTGATCACAGATCATCATTGCGACGAAAACCATGTACTTCCTCCGTCCGGAATTACTTGACGCTCAAACGGATTATCTAACACTAAAATACGTCTAGATACATCCATTTGAGCGTAAACTAATTCCGGACGGAGGGAGTACACCACAGTTTATTCACTCGATCATTGCTGGGCTAGCTAGCATGTCAATGGGCGTTTTGTCCTCCGAGAGGTATTCGTCATGAGACACAAACTTAGTATGAACAAAGGATGCTGAACTGAACTGAAGAAAGGTAAGTTCACAAAATACAGAAGGTGAAGATATTTCTAGATACTCATTAGTACAGTGAATTATACAAGGTCCTGCCCCTTTCTTCTGCCTTCTTTTACTTGGTGGAGGTGTTCTTGATAAAGCCAAAAGACAGTCAGCAACTCACCGCCGCTGCCGAGCTTCCTTGCATGCACTTCCCTGTTGCACCGGTTGGCTGCATAGGCCAGGAAGTTCAACCACAACAATAGCAGCGCATAAACCACATCTTCCTTCCTATCGAGTAGTGTCTTAGCAATGATACCCGCATAAGTGAGCCGAGGATTGATGAAGTTGGAGCGTTTCAGCTTGCTTGGTATGTCGATGGCGATCTCCTTCTCAAGCTCTGAAGGTTTCCAGCCACGGTGATGGTGAGGTCGGAACAAGTTCTTGAGCATGGTGCAGAAGCTGTTACCAGGTGAGCCTGCGATGTGTTTAGTGCATATCTCATCCAGTTGTGTACAGGTTTGCTCGTACAACCAGTTTTGGGGAAGGCCTGGTAGCATGTCGGGAGAGTCCACAAGGAGGAACATCATGTAGTTGGACAATACGCTGACTAGCTCCACATGGTCGTCAGACACATGATCGCCCCTTTGGTCTATTTTAGCAAGGATCAAGTCGGTGGCGATGTGCCAGCTGATGACACTCTCATGGAAGTCAACTCCATGATAATCCTCCAAATCCTTCAACAGCCCAGGATAGCGGTCCTCATTCAGTGCCCGCTCACCCCATCTAGTCCTGCGCAAGCCCATTGTGTTCATATCATTTCCTGTGACATTCAATGCAAGCTTCTTGACCTTCTCAGAGACATCGATGGTCCACATGTACCTCTTGTCCCACCACTTGCCGAGGCCCAGCATTTTGCATAGATTGCCGAGGCGTTGACTCATTGGATCCACCTGTCTTGCACGAGACCACAACATGTTGTGCTGCCCCATGGTGCCTGACCACCTCCGCGAGCTTCCTGTCATCATCACCTTGACAGGCCAGGACTGGCGGAGAGAAAAAAGTGTGCGCCGAAGCTGACGCCATCCTCCAGCACACACAGCAGAATGCCGGAGCCAATCCCATTGCATGGCACACAAGAAGGTAAGCGCCCAGCTTGAGCCTAGTGCACCAAGGAGCGACTTTGTCTCCAGGACCAAGGCGCCACCCAACAAGGTGTATGTGATGGCAACATCGACTAGGCTGTAATCATCTTTGCTGCTCAACTGGAACAACACGAGGGAGGTGGCGACAGCGGGTGGCGTGATGACACGGATGCAGTAGCCAAACCAAGAGTGGATCACGCCTGCCTTGGTGTACAGGATATCGTACATGAGGGAGAGCTCCACCTCCATCACCCTCCACATGTGTTCACGGTCTTTCAAGAGGCCCTGGATTATTGTGTTCTCCAGATAATCCCCCTCATTCTGGCTACCTGAGTCATCCACCGCGATCACGCAATCAACTATCCCACGCTTGCAGATATGAAACAGGCAGTGAGCATGCTGCAGGACTAGTTCGCCATCATTGTACCAGTCTTGATACTCAGTATAAAATTGCCGGTGATGCATGTCATGTGCCCGTACCTTGAGAGAGCTCTGGAGGATGCTGAACTTGGCGGACCAGAGAGCACATGTCCTCTCCACATACTTTGCAGTGCCGAGAACGAATATCAAGATGGCAGCCACCATGAGCAAGGTCCCGCCGCCGACGATATGCCTGTATAGGACAATTGCAGCTGCCAGGACCTGCACCACAAGGCTTAGCAAGTGGCGCCCCCAGAGCTTGCTATCCTCGAGGGCGTAGGCGGTGATGTTATCCGGGCCGCCGAGGTGCAACAGGAGGAACGGCACCCAGAAGGCAATGAGGTGGTGGTCTTTTGTTGCGCCGCTGAAGAGGAGCTGGCCGGCGGCGTATGTCGCAGTGGAGTCAGACAGCTGGTACGCCACCCAGAGGGGGACCCTCAGCCAAGATGAGCCGTCTTTACGCCGACGGATGTTAGCAAATATATGGAGTAACACCTGGAAGAAGAGGCTCAAGAGAACCGAGATCTGGGACGCCCAGTCATTCCAGAAGCCTAACGCCCCTCCAGCCATTGTTGCGAGCTTGATCCTGCAACACAATAGCTGAAGATACATAAAATCAGTAATGACAGTCAATCAAAGTAAGAGCACAGGAGCCTAATTGCACATATTGAGTATGACACTGCAAAGTGGCGGCTTGGTACCTCCCAACTCTGAAGAAAGCGAACACCCCTGCAATGAGAGTACGAGACCGCCTGCTAGCGAGTCCACATCAACTTAGTAGAAGTAGACATGTTGTAGACTGTCGAAAGAATATGATATGCATTTCCATGTTACAGGAGCTAGCCAACAAACTAGCTGCACATCCACTCTCAACAAGTAGCCAAAGAACCAAGAAATTAAGAACACTGATAACAGCGAGGAGTCGCATGTGAGGGTACGCGCTGGATGCACATGATTTGAAGGATGATCCACTATACATGAGATGAGGTGCATAAATACAGTCTCAAGCATGTGCCTGCGTCTGGACACCACACCATTGTGCAGTACTATAATTGACTTGAGACCATGGTAGCTAGTGTACAAGCTGCATTCAGTCGAGTCGACCAACAATACTATATATGCCCATCGACCAACGATACTCTAATCTGGCCATGTTACAGAAGAACTCTGATAGGAACTAGCTTACGGTCCACTCTCAACAAGTATCCAAAGAAACAAGAAATTAAGAACACTGATAACAGCGAGGAATCGCATGTGAGGGTACGCGCACCTTGTTGTCCACTCTCAACAAGTATCCAAAAGAACCAAGAAATTAAGAACACTGATAACAGCCAGGAATAGCATGTGAGGGTACCGGGTACACGCAGGATGCACATAATTTGAAGGATGATCATCATAAATGAGATGAGGTGCATGAATACAGTCTCAAACATGTGCCTGCATCTGGACACCACACCACTGTGCAGTACTATAATTGACTTGAGACCATGGTAGCCAGTGTACAAGCTGCTTTCAGTCGAGTCGACCAACAATACTATATAAGCCTGTCGACCAACAATACTCTAATCCCAGGCCAAGTTAATTAGCGCCAGGTTCAGAGTGGCGTCTTCAAATGCACAAATTCGACGGGTTATGTCCAATATCCAGAGGTTAAAATTGGACACGGAAGAACTCACATAGCAGAGCGGCGGGCATGGCGGAGCTGTCTGCGGGCAACGACGCCCCGGCTCTCCGGTGGAGTCCGCGGCGCATCTGTGAGGCGCTTGAACTGTGTGCTCGCGGTCGGCCTAGCTAGGCGCTGCGCGTGGAGGACGACTGCCGTCGGCGACCAGAAGCTCCGAACGAGCAGAGGGGCGACGAGGAAGATACATGGCGCCAGTGGTCGCGGCGGCGGTAGCTACGGACAGGAGGCGCAGCGGAGCAGCCGCGGTCTCCTCCGCCATGGCTGAGCAGAAGGAGGCTGGGGATGGGGTTTTTTGATTTTTAGCCATCACTTACTTTGCACTTTGATAATTTACCACTGCTTACATTGTAATTGTTTTGTTGCCACCCTTTACTTTGCACTTTGATTTTTTGCCATTTTTCACACAAAAACAATACTTGCAAATGATTAATATAATATATGCATAAAACAGTGGACTAAAATACCCTTTGTGCTAGATTGATCGGTGCACCCAACTGATTTGAAGTCAAATCAAAAGGGATGAACCCATTCGCCGCCGCCGCCGCCGTCCTCTCTGATGGCCGACTGCTCTCCTCCAGGCGTCGTCCGCACCGCCGGAGTACCAGATGCCGGGCAGATGCACCACGGGGAGGGCCCAGGAGTGAGGCGCCGCTCCAGGCATCCGTCCCAGTGGCTCGCCTGAAGGTCGCTCCCGACAAGGTCGCCCCGCGGGGATCGAACTTGCTAACTCGGCCCGCCTCTAGTGCGTTGCTAACCACCGCGCCATGCCGGTCTCGTCACGGGGAGGGCCCTAGGTGCCGCTCCGGGCTTGTGCAGGGAGCATGAGAAGCCTCCCCTTGTCGGAGGCGCGCGAAGGACGGGAAAGGTGGGCTCCGGCACCGGGTAGCCCGCAGCTCGGATGCGGGGGGGGGGGGGGGGGGGGGGGGGGGGGGGGGTGGTAAGTCGGAAGGATAGGAAGTCGGCGGCGTTGACGGCGACGAGAAGCTGGTGGCCGGGGAACGGCCGCACGGGGGCGGGTGAGGGAGATGGGGAGCGAGCTTCTCTCCCGTGTCATGTACCCGTCAATCGGGAGGCAGCAGAGGATGGGTAGGAGGTCAGCCATGGAGCAAACATGCCGTCGGCGGACATGGAGCAGAGCGCCCCGTGATGTAGTCGCCGCCGTCGTCTCTTATCCGTGACCCGTGAGTGGTGAATGGGGTGGAGGCAGGGGCAGTCTCGGGTTTTTCCATGGGCAGGGGCAAATCTTCCAAGTCTGAAGTAAGGAATGGCAAAAAAGCACGAAATAACGAGTGGCAAATCGTCAAACTCCAAAGTAAATCGTGGCAAGAAATCAAATGTCAAATAATTTTATTTTATTTGAGTTGCGCCAAAGAAATTTGGTTATACCATGTCTAGCAGATCCGGTTTACAGTTTTTTCGAATTTTTTTACTGTATCAAACAGATCCATAAAATGCTGCCGCCAGTAAAAAAATTTAGGGTTAGCGTACCGGATAAGCTCCGCCGCTGGCGATAAAGAACTCCCGCGAGCAATTAGCCGCCCATCTCATTTCCTTTCTATCCTTTGATTGTGGATCCATGGCTGGTGGTGTCGGCGGGCGTGGTTGCCGTGGTGGGTCGCCGCCCCGCAAGTTCGGCCGACACGACACGGAGGCCAGCAGCTCCAGCTAGCCCGATGTCGCGCCATGGCAGTCCAAGCTGGCGCGCGAGCATGTCCCCTCTCACACAGTCGTGGGCGGGCCACGTGCGATGGCTTCAACGGCCTCCGCAAAGCCCTTTTCCCCGAACACCTTGAGGTGCCGGGAGTCAGAAGACCTCCTAGCCACGGAGCATGAGATGGCCGCCGAAGAAGAAGGCACTACCGAAAGGCTCCCTGCCACAAAGAAGGATCACGCCTACGACCAGGCTTGCCGCACGTTGATATGTTCATTTTGCATCATATCTTTATGTTGATATTTATTGCATTATGGGCTGTTATTTCACATTATGGTACAATATTTATTCCTTCTCTCCCTTATTTGATAAGAATTACATGAAGAGGGAGAATGCCGGCAGCTGGAATTCTGGACTGAAAAAGAGCAAATCTGAGATACCTATTCTGCATAACTTCAAATGTCCTGAAACTTTACGAAGAATTATTTTGGAATATATAAAAAATATTGGACGAAAAAACAATAGAAAGGGACCCACCAGGTGGCCACAAGCCTGGGGGCGTGCCCTCAGGGCTTGTGGGCCACCTGGCCAGCCCCCGGTGTCCATGTTCTGCTATATGGAGGGTTTTGACCTAGATAAAATGGAGAGAGAGCTTTCGGGACGAAGCGCCGTTGTCTCGAGGCAGATCCTGGGCAAAAGCAACCTAGAGCCCGGGGGAGCGATTCTGCCGGGGAAACTTCCCTCCAGGAGGGGCAAATCTAAGTCATCCTCATCACCAACGATCCTCTCATCGTGGGAGGGTCAATCTTCATCAACATCTTCACCAGCACCATCTCCTCCAAAACCCTAGTTCATCTCTTGTATTCAATCTTTGCCTCAGAACCTCACATTGGTACCTGTGGGTTGCTAGCAGTGTTGATTACTCCTTGTAGTTGATGCTAGTTGGTTTATTTGTTGGAAGATCATATGTTTAGATCCTTAATGATATTTATTACCCCTCTAATCTTGAACATGAACGTGCTTTGTGACTACACTAGTAGAAAAAGGGTCAAACGTGAAGCACATTAGTGCCGGTTTGAATTAGAGCCGGCACTAATGTGTACATTAGTGCCAGTTCGTGGCGGCGATCAATAGTACCGGTTCGTGGCGAACCTTTAGTACCGGTTCATGCCACGAACCGGTACTAAAGAGGCTGCATCAGCCTGCGGTCAGGCTATGGCCCCACCATCACCGTTTAGTGCCGGTTCTTACCACGAACCGGTACTAATGAGGTTATGGCAAGCTGTTTTTAGTCCCACCTCGCCAAGAGAGAGGCAGTGTGAGCGGTTTATAAGTCGTGAGTGCACAGACAATGACAAAGAGTTGCAATGCTCACCTACATGTTGATTAGCTTCAAGCCTTGCGGAATAGCATAGATTGCACTGAGCTATGTGCAGTGCAGTCTACACTATTCCGAATGGCTTGAAGCAAATTAACCAGCATTGCACCTCTTTTTTATTTTTAATAACTTATTTAAACTCCGGACTTCTTTTGTGTTCAGTATGCAGCATTTAAAGCGGCGTCATCAATTTCCAACATGTTCTGACATCATTTGTTGTTTTTCGGTCATTTATCTAATTGTTTAGAGAGCTAAATGACCGTGAAATTGAAAATCACTACAAAATGAATCCTGAAAATGTTAAAACTTGGCATGGTATCATCATATCACCCGCATAGCATGCGCGAAAGAGTAGAGAGGGTCACGGCAAAAACTGGACGCACTTCGTGTACAAATTGGACAAACTCTTTCCGAGTATCAGGGTTTCGGACTATACAAAAATAAATAATGCAGAAAATAAAAAAACCATACAAAAAAATTACTCAAAAATAAATAGAAGAAAATAAATAATGCAGAAAAGAAAAAACTATATAAAAACTACTCAAAAATAAATAAAAGAAAATAAGTAATGCAGAAAAGAAAAAACTATATAGCAAATTTGTTGGCACACTGCCCTGTGGGTTTACCAGACCTAGGGTGTGCAAATACAGGCCCAGGAGGGCCAGCAGACTCACAGGGCAGCGTGCCCTAATTAATTAGGCCCAGAAGCCTGCTATATAGAGGAGTTCGAAGAGGTAGCCGCGATTGGGTTTATAAACCAGTGCGGCTGCCCTTCGCCGGGCGAGGTGGGACTAAATTTTGGGGTGGCAGCGCAAGGCCACCAACCGGTACTAAAGGCGCCCCCTTTATTACCGGTTGGTGGCTCCAACCGGTACTAAAAGCCTTCGTTTCCCGCCGCTTGGCCTGGCGAAAATAGGCCTTTAGTAACGGTTGGAGGCACCAACCGGTACTAAAGGCCCATCCTACATATATAGCTCTTACGAAAATTTCAGTTTCATCCCCACTTCGTCTCCAACCTTCGCCGCGCGCGCCGCTCGATCCCGTCGTCCGTCGTCATCGTCGCTGTCCCCGCCGCCGCCCGTCATCGTCGTCGTCTCGCACTGCCGCCCCGAACGCCGGCGCCGTCCGTCGCCATCGCCGCGGCCGTACGTCTCTCTCTCGCTCCCGCACACACATACACACACATACATACACACACATACACACACACCGGCGCCCCCGCCCCGTACGCCGGCGCCCCCGCTCGTACGTACGGGGCGACGGCGTACGGGGCCGCACACACACACACACATATACCACACACACACGCATACACACACATACACACATACGTACACACATATACGTATACACACACACATGCATACACACACATACACACACACATTTTTTTTTACTTATTTTCTGTTTTTTAGAAAAATTAATTAGATGATCGAATGTTAGATTAATGTCGAATGTTAGATGAATTAGCTAGCTAGATAGAAAAATTGTCGAACTAGAGATTAGAACTAGTTGAATAATTAATATAACTAGTTTATTTTTAGTAAGAAAATTTAGGTATATGAGATTAGAACTAGTGGAATAATTAATATAACTAGTTTATTTTTAGTAAGAAAATTTAGGTATATGAGATTAGAACTAGTTGAATAATTAATATAACTAGTTTATTTTAGTAAGAAAATTTAGGTATATGAGATTTGATGATCTAATTAAAATATTATTTGTTAATGAGTTTTTCTGTTTATTTAATTTTTTATATTTTTTGAGTTTATATAAATGTTAGATTAATGTCGAATGTCAACTGTTAAATATATAGTAATGTCAATTGAATATATAGTTAGATATATTAATGTCAAATGTTAGATGAATATATATTTGGCTAGATATACGTGTTTAATGTTTCACCTATATGAACATAGGAAATGTCATCTGACGACGAAAAAGATTTTATTTTGTGCGAACACTGTGATGACCAGCGCGGCCTGTGCGACCAAAATTTCCTTGTTGATGGTAGGCGCTTCAGCATCAAGCTGGATGAGACATTCGAAGTTGATACAGTAAGTCACTTTGTCAATTATTATTTGAATGCAAAACTTATGCTTCATTTGCTTCAACTTATAATTTTAAATTTTCACTATTCTACTAGTGCATCCCCTGCCATGCAAGAATTTTTGTCTTGGATAAGATAGGTTTTAGTGCTATAGATGATATGGAGGTAAAGAGAGTTTACTTGAAGACGGAGCATGGGTATACTTTCAACGTCAAATTATATAATGGAGACACATACACCCATTTTGAATGCAAAACTTGGCAAGCACTATGCAAGGCTTATGCATTTGAGCCTGATATGGTTATCACCTTTGATATTCGTCCGGAAGATGATATTGAAGGTAATATAGACATCTGGGTCGATGTGCAAACGCCTCCAGTTCTACCATTTGGTGAGTTTTTCTCAACCATGCATGCATATGTTTATGTCTTTCATACAGTTTATTCAAAAATAGTTGACAACTAATTTGTATTGTCAGCTTATTTCGGTTCAAGCAAACATGTTCGGCGCTTGGTAGACAGGACCTACTACTGCCCCGGGGCTCAACTAAACTGCGAGGAGATAAGTCATTATGTTTCATGGCTTGAGGATCTTAATACTGTCAAGACAAATTTTTTTCCTAAATTTAGAAATGTTAGTACTCAAAACGTGCGACCAATGGTGATCGTATTGAACTACGGTCACATCTATAATCAAAAGATGGTAAGATTTTAAATATTTGTCCTTAATTAGTGCATCTTTTGCATACATTATTTTTGAAGCTAAACTTTCATTGCTTAGTATATTAATTACTATATGATGTTGTTTAACAGGGACTTCCGATGACAGTTGTGCCTCAGTGGATCGAGACAAAAGGTCGCATGTCAATGGTTAGCTTACGACCAAGATTTCCTACATTGCACATGAGTGCATTCAGGATTTCTGAAAGCGAAGAATGCTTAATAGTGAAAGATTGGAGCAAAATTGTTAACGATCGCAGAGAAGTACTAGGGGGCAGTAAGGTGAAGCGCAACCCAAGATTAGGAGACAGATTCATCTGCATGCTCCAGTATGATGAATCAGGAGAGCTATACATGTTCTATGCTATTCTACCTGAGAGGGAGCAGCAGGATCAGTAGCTACTAGTTCATGCTCTTAATTAGTACTTGTCTCATGTCCGTGTCCTGAACTTCGATCTTGGTGACGATTATGTTGAACTTGATGATATCTTTGCTTCTGTTACAAAGTGAATGTTTCCTCTTTAAGCTAGCCAGCGTTGATGATGATTAGATAGCTAGCGCGGTAATGACTATGATGATTAAATAGTGGTAATTAGACGACTACGATGATTTTTAGCTAGCTAGAGTTTATTTATTTATTAACATGCTACAACTCATTATAACGTAAAACAATCCTAAATTAAATTGATAACACAAATTTAATTGAAAAATAAAAAATAAAACAAAAACCCACAACCATTTAGTACCGGTTGGTGTTACCAACCGGTACTAAAGGGCTCCCGGCCCCCGGAGCTGGCTCGTGCCACGTGGTTCCCCTTTAGCACCGGTTCGTGCTGAACCGGTACTAAAGGGGGGGGCCTTTAGTGCCGAAACGTTAGTGCCGGTTCCATAACCGGCACTAAAGGCCCTTACAAACCGGTGCTAATGGCCCGTTTTCTACTAGTGCTAGTTACTTTTGTTCCTGAGGACATGTGAGAAGTCTTGTTATAAGTAATCATGTGAATTTGGTATTCGTTCGATATTTTGATGCGATGTATGTTGTCTTTCTTTAGCGGTGTTATGTGAACGTTGACTACATGACACTTCACCATGATTTGGGCCTAGGAAAAGGCATTGAGAAGTAATAAGTAGATGATGAGTTGCTAGAGTGACAGAAGATTAAACCCTAGTTTATGCGTTGCTTCGTAAGAGACTGATTTGGATCAACATGTTTCATGCTATATATGGTTAGATTTATTATCTTAATTCTTCTTTCGTAGTTGTGGATGCTTATGAGAGGGGTTAATCATAAATGGGAGGCTTGTCCAAGTAAGGACAACACCCAAGCACTGGTCCACTCACATATCAAATTATCAAAGTAAGGGACACAAATCATATGTGCATGATGAAAACTAACTTAACGATAATTCTCATGTGTCCTCACCAGCGCTTTGCTTTATATAAGAGTTTATCCATGCTTATCCTTTGCTATAAAAAGAATTGGTCCACCTTGTTGCACCTTTGTTGCACTTATTACTTGCTATCCTTTACGTATCTTATCACCAAACTATCTGTTACAGATAATTTCAGTGCTTGTAGAGAATACCTTGCTGAAATCGCTTGTCATTTTCTTCTGCTCCTTGTTGGGTTTCGACACTCTTACTTATCGAAAGGACTACGATAGATCTCCTATACTTGTGGGTCATCAAGACTCTTTTTTTGGCGCCGTTTCTCAGGAGTGAAGTGCTTTTGGTGAGTGAAATTTGGTAAAGAAAAATTTATATTATGTGCTGAAATTTATTGTCACTGTAGATTTTCGGTTGGAGAGTGGCCACTAATTCCCTACCCACAAAGCATAACACATTTAGACGAACCATAGTGGACGACAATGTGTGTAAAATCTATGGGATGGAGAAAGAGGATGAATTCCATGCCATTATCACCTGCACAAGAAGCCGGGCGCTAAGGCATGCAATGAGAAACTGTTGGGAATTGCCTAGGGAGTCTGATCTCAGATATACTGGAGTGAACTGGCTTCAGATGCTATTGTTGTCTCAAACAAAGAATGTCAGAAATAACATTCTGTTAGTTCTTTGGCAGGCGTGGAGTCTGAGGAACAACCTGGTGCATGGTGATAAGAAAGACACCGTCGTTGGTTCAGTACAGTATCTTCTTAGGCTAAAATAAGATCTCATGGTGGCCACAGGTGACCCTACCGATGTGGGACTTAAGAACAAACCGTCCTTATTCCCAGAAAGAGTTTGCACTCCGATATACCCTATACCCAGCAAGTGGTTTGCCCCAGACCCGGGCAAAGTGCAACTACACTGCGATGCGACGTACTTCGAGGAAACAGGAGAAACGTTGGGAGGTGCTGTGGCTAGGAACCACAAGGGGCATGTCCTCATCTCGATCGGGCGTAGGCTTGGCCGCTGCAACTCGGCAGAAGAAGCAGAAGGCGCAACAGCTATGATGGGTCTCACATAATTAGCAAAGCATTTCGATGGCCAAGTGGTTCTTGAAACGGACAACGCCGGATTGGGACAAGGACTGCAATCTAGTCAGATTTGCAGATCAGCCTGTCATGCTGTGCCATATGACACGAAAAGGCTCCTTTCTAGCTTCCCCAGCTCGAAAATCAGCGTCATCACCAGGGACAAAAACAAGTTGGCCCACGAACTGGCAGCCATAGCAAGGAGAACAGGCGATTTCTCTATGGTCACTAACGTCCCTTTAGATGCTAGATTTGTAATGAGAGATGAGTATGTTTCTCACATGGTTTAAGTGTTGCCATGGTCCTAAAAAAATCTTTTTAGGGGCTTGTTCGGGGTATCTTCACCTCGACCAGAAGCACAAAGAGTTACTCCTCAACCTACTACACTTATTGAAAATATTTAAAGAGCCTACACTGGTTGTAGATTCTGGCAATGTGCTAAGTGTGTTGTAAATATGTAAAGATTCTAGACAAGAGACACCGTGTCCTTTGATTCTCACAAAGGAAATTGTGTGGATCAGTCAGGTCTTATTAATCTGAGGAGGTTATTCCACATAACTCTGTGTCAATTATGCATGTTGTTTTGCTATCCTGCTATTTACTGGTTGGTTGGAGAAATCATTAAAATCGACAACAAATCGAGGATGTATTTTGGACGGAGGGAGTAGTATTGTTTTGTTAACCTGCGGTTGACTAGTTCCATGTTCTTTGTGATTGCTTACTTAAAATGAAAAAAAAGAGAGGAGAAATGGCTGCAACGCTTTGGAGATGGGAGAGAAAGGTTGGCGCCGGTGCTGGTGCGGCTGAATGTAATTGAGGCAGATACATTAGTACCCATTCTAATGAAACGAGAAGAGAACACCAAAAACAAAAAGGTTTATTTTCATAGATACCATGTACTCCCTCCGTCCCAAAATAAACATAGCATTCTTACTACTAAAGTTGTAGTAAGTCCACAAAAATTATTTTAAGACCGAGGGAGTGCTTTTATGAGAATGCACTAGGTTAATGTAATACAGAAGAGTAATACCACCATAGATTTTGCTTATATTATTTTATTTTTCATCATCATGCCATCAGAACATCATGCATTAATCTCACTTACATGTATAAAGACATTAATCGCACAAACCCTAATTACAGTTTTATATGGATTAAAACAGGCAACAAGAACATGATACTCAAAGTTGAGCACACAGATACAACAGCTTGGGTTTACTCCATCTAAGGCTGTCACCTCACTATTTTTCTACAGTAAAAGCAACATTATTAGATTTGTTCTTGTCTACGTTGATGATATAATTGTGGCCAATCCTAGTCCAGATGCTACTACCTGCTTGCTTAAGGATTCGAAGTTGGAGTTTGCTCTGAAGGACATACTCCCTGCTCAGTCCATTACTTTCTTCTTATATAAATCAAGCAGGTAAAAGATGGCATACTTCTTACACAGAAAAAATATACCGATAACATACTTACGAGAGTAGGATTGGAACATCGCAAATGTGTAAGTACACCAATATCAACTTCAGAAAAACTTACAGTTGAGAGTGGAGAAGCACTTGGACCGGAGGATTCAATAAATTACAAGTGTTGTATGTGCATTGCAATACTCGACTTTTAGTCGTCCTGACATTTCGTATTCTATGAATAAAGCATGTCAATATTTGCATGCTCCTAGTAAAAATCATTAGACTGCAGGTACAAGAATTTTGAGGTCCCTAAAGTGTACAAAAGGACTTGGACTTTAAATTGTCAAGTCTCCATCTATGCTTGTACTGCCTATTCTGATGTAGATTGGGTAGAGTGTGTTGATGATAGAAGATCAACGGGTGGCTTTGTTGTATTTCTGGAAACAAATCTTGTGTCATGTAGTGAAAGAAACATGCTAATGTCTCAAGGCCAGGCACTGAGACTGAGTATAAAGCTCTCGCAAATGCTATGTAGCTGAAGTAATGTGGATACAAACTTTACTTTGTGAGCTTGGAATTAAAGGTTCACTGGCTGCAAGATTATGGTGTGCTCATACTGGTGCTACCTATCTCCCAGCCAATGTTGTTTTTCATGCACGTACAAAGCACATTGAAGTTGACTTTCGCTTTGTCGGAGAAAGGTAGCTTGCAAGCTACTTGACATCCGATTCATACCTATTGGAGATCAGCTCGTCGATGGCTTCAAGAAATTTCTCACAATGAGAAGGTTGGATGAGTTCAAGTACAATCTCAACCTTGGTAGATGCCGGGGTACTGACCCACGAGCACCTATGGGACCGGCGGTCCGAGTCCCTTTCGGTTCGGCGGGGGCGAGGGTCGCACGAAGAGCGGGATCGAGGCGAAGCACACAAGCAGTTTACCCAGGTTCGGGCCGCACGGATGCGTAAAACCCTACTCCTGCTTTGTCGTTTGTATTGAGTTCTTGCTCGGGAGCGCGGAGTGCTACAGTACACTCCAGCAGCTAACGAGACTGAGCGTGAGTGTTCTCTTTTTCGCCGACCCCCCTCTACGTTGCGCATGGGCCTCCTTTTATATGCTCAGGGGGTCACCGACAGATGGCAACGTAGACAAGGGTAAAAATGGAAAGGTGCTGCGGTTGGTACAGCTACCTGCTACAGTGTATCATACCTAACCCTGACGGCAGGGGACAAGGGCATTAAATGCCCGTCTACGTCGCCTAAATAGTGCAAAAGGGACTGTCAGGGACGTCACCGCCCGCCACGATGGCAATCTTGTCAGCGCCGCTTGCCACCGCGCACCGCTGGCTGCACAGCCTCCCACCACGTACGCTTGGAAGGGTCCCAGAGCGACACGTTGGTGGATGTGCTGGAGCGCGGACACAGAGTGGTGGATTGCCGCGGCAAGCGCCTTGCCACGGTCGTTGTCTTGTCACGTCCGGGAGCTTGTCGCTCACCGGGCCTTGCCGGGACGTGTGGCGCGTCGCGGCAAGTTCCTTGAGATGCCTTGGTTGGCCTTCCCGGCAAGCTCCTCTTGCCGGGGTCTTGTCTCCTTGAATGGCTCCAGGGGAACCACGGAGGACCTTGGCGGGCACCCGGCAAGCCTTGCCGCGGGATGCTGCGACTGCCCGTGCACAAGTTCGGGATACTAGGGTACCCCTACTCTAGTACACCGACAGGAGCCCCCGGGCCTGGGCCATACACGGTGCCGAGCGCTGTTGGGCCAGGCCCAAAACAGGGCACGGGCACGCGCGGCCTGGGTTACGTCGTATCTCTCTCCGTATCCACCGCGCCCTCCCCGAACGGCACGCGTTGAATGCGGCGTCGTGGGAGAGATCGTGGGTGGTTTCTTTATTCAGAAATGCGGAACGTCCGCCTCCTCCCTCCTTATAAGCAGGGGAAACAGGGGCAGTTCGCCCATTCACCGATTGCTACTCCAATCTTGGAAGCCTCCGCCGCTCCCTCGTCTTCCCAAAGCTGAAAGAGAGCAGTGCCCCGCCCCCCATCGCCACCAGTACCACCAACGCCGTCGACCTCCTCCACCACTTCCGCCATGGCTCCGAGAGCCGACAAGGGGAATGTTGTGAAGTCGACCGAGGCGCAGCGGCTTGCGGCGCTGCGAAAGGAGCAGGCAATCTTCCCCCCCAAGCTTGCCGCGAGGAAGCTGAGGGAGGATTACTATCTCTTCTGGTCGACGGAGACGCGAGCGCATCCGCGCACGAAGGTACTTCCAGTCGCCGCTTGGAAAATGGCTCCAAACTGATATCCTTTCTTCGCCTTGTTCTTCTACTGCGGGCTCTGCCCGCCCTTCTCTGAGTTTTTCTGCGATATCATGAACACCTACGGATTCCACCTCCTTGACTTCACCCCCAATGCCGTTCTGACCATGGCAGTTTTCGCACATCTCTGCGAAAACTTTGTCGGAGTCCATCCCAATGTAGCCCTTTTTCGCCACTTCTTTATGCCCCGAGTAGAGAGAGGAGAGCCTTTATCCGGCGGAATCGCCTGGATCTCGAGGGCCGGCAAGAAGGACACTTATCTGGAGGGAGAGTTCCGCGGCAAGTGGGAGGAATGGAGAGCAGACTGGTGCTGGATTGTCGAGGAGAACCCGTAGCCGTTTACTGCCCGGCGCCAAGCCCCAGTACCATGCGGCAGCGATTGGAGTGACGTGGCCCCGGAAGATGATAGGCTTAAGATTGCCGTCACCCGGATCCTACGCCTCAGGCTTGCCGGGCTCACTGTAGGTGCTGTTGGCGCAGATTTCCTTCGCCGCCGCATCGCCCCCCTGCAGGAACGGGGGAGACCCACCTGGGAATTCAAGAATGCGACGGATATCATGAGGCTGCGTCCGGGCCTCAACTTCAACTTCACTGTTCTGGAGCTCAACGCGATGGTCCAGGAGCTGTTCAAGTACGACCCTCAACATCCTGAAGTGTTCAGGTTGCCGACGGGTGTCCTTCCGCTGTGCAACAACTCCGCGCTCGACCGCATCCGTGCAATGATGCCGCTGTGCGATTCGCATGGAATTGTCCCAACTTGGCAAGAGCCTGCAGACGACGTCGTGCAACAGTTCTTTGACGGCTTGGTAGAAGTGCCGGTCCGCCCCGACGAAAAGGACAGCCTCACCCGCGACACCACCAATGCGGAGATGATACGCATCGCCACTAGGCTGGAAGAGGCGGCGGCAGCCGCAGCCGCGGGCGAATTTGGATTCATCGTGGAGGAGGCAGATGCAGCAGAGGCGGCAAGCCATACCGAGCGAGAGGAGCTCGTCGGCAAGAAAGAGCTTGCCGGGCATAACGCCGAGTCGAGCGAGCCCGCCAAGGATACGAGCGGCTCGCTGGAGATCAACTCCTCTTCCTCCTCATCTTCAGGCAGCTCGCCGCAAGCAGAGCCTCCATCCCCACCAAGAAGGCGTCTCCGCAAGGCCAGGGATGTAGCTGGGCGGCAGGCGAGTGAACAGTCGCCGCGCTGCGTGACGCGCTCCACCGCGGCAAGCACTGTTGCTGCGGGAGCACCTCATATTGCTGCGGCAACTGGAGCGGGGTCGTCTCAGGCCACCGCCACCGTTCCCGCCAAGCGGCCAAGGGAAACTACTCCTCCGCCTCCTCGCGCTGGACGTGGGCCGGACTTCGACTTCTCCGCGTTCAGCTCCGACGAGGAAGAAGAAGAGTAAGATTCTCTTGTTGTACTTGTAATTCTTCAATTCTTGTTGTTTTGTCTTGTACCTCATTTGCTTTACTCTGAACTTGTTCCTTTTCAGGACTCTGGCCCAGAGAGCAGCGAAGAGAGCCAAGGTCCCGGTGATTGTCATCGAGGACGAACCCACCGCGACGGCAGGGGGTGCGTCCGAGCCAACCTTGCTGGACCCGGCAACTATTCTCCAAAGCAGCCCCCAGCGTAAGTATATGGTTTGCTTTCCGCTGTTAGGCGTGCATGGATACTCTTTCTTTACTGACATCTGACTGTTGGTTTGTGTAGGAGCAGAGCAGCCCCACCAGGAGCGCCCGGAGGCCGCCCCCGAAACGCAAAGGAGAGTCCTCCGGCAAGTGAGAGTTCTCCGGCAAGGAACAGCACCAGCGTTCCCCCGGCGACGGAGACTACGACTGCTGAACCCAGTAGAGGTAATCTTCTCTTCAAAGCTTCCCTTGGGTTCTTCTTCTTCTTGGGTATTTGCTTAACTTTTCTCCCCTTTTCCGGCAATCAGACCCATCTGCTGCGGAGCCGATGGAGATCGAGGTTGCTGCCGACGACGCCGCTGCCACTGAAGAAGCAGCCGGCGCTGATGATCCCGCCGGCGACGAGGCCGCCAAAGCTGCCGCCGCAGCAGCTGGCGGGGGGTCTGGCGATCGCACTGACGGCCCTGAGGCCGCAGGAGCGCCAGGCGCTGCGTCGACCGCCGACCCGTCCGCCGCTACCGCAGCGCCAGGCTCCGAAGAGCCCCAGCCAAGCGTCTACTTGAAGGCCGGCGATGGCGTCTTCATCAACCTCCCCTGGGCGTCAAGCTCCAGGGCGCCGGTCGAGGGAGAGAGCTTTGATGGAGAAGTGCTCGCCTCCGCTGGGCTGACGCTAGTTGATGCGCCGAACAGCAGCAGCGGTGAGCCTGAGTAGGAGCGGCTGCTGCGGAAGCTGTTGTCGCTCTACCGCGCGCGGCAAGCCAAGCTGGAATCCCGCGAGGCGCTTGTCGCAAAGGCGGGAGCGGACATCGAGAAGCGCACGGAGGTGCTCCGGGGTCTCAACCAGGAAGCTCTCCGGTCCCTGGCAGAGGAGCGGGAGCAACTCGCCGACGAGCAGAAGGCCTTCTTGCTCGAGAAGGCCGAAGTTGAAGAGCAACAGCGGCTTGCCGCTGAGAAGCTGTCTGCGCAGGAGGGCGAGCTGGCGCAGCGGAAAGTTAACCTCGACAGCCACGAGGAGGAGCTTCCCGCGCGTGAGCAAGAAATCGGCGGAGCCCTTAAGCAAGCAGAGGATGCTGCCGCAGTTGCCGAGGCCGCCAAGAAGGAGCTGGAGACGAAGGTGGCGCAGCTGGAGGCCGATCTCAAGGCAAGTGGTGAAGAGCTTGCCGCGCTCAAGCTTGAGCGGGAGAAGGACGCCCACAGCAACTCAGAGCTGCAGGCTCGTCTCGCCGAGAAGGGCAAAGAACTTAGCGCCGCCAAGGACTCCAACGCAGATCTTGAGTTGAAGCTGACCATTTTGACCAAGACGCTGGAGAAAGTGGAGCACTGGACGAAGGGTCTCGTGAGTGCTGCCGCAGATATCGACAGGGAGCTAGCGCAGCTGGGGGTGGAGGATCTCGGGTATCCCTCTGATGAGAACCTCCAACCCAGCGCCAAGCTCACCTTGTTCTTCAAAGGCGCGGCGACGGCCCTCCAGCGGCTCCGGGAGAAGATCCCAAAGCAGCTGGCCGACGAGTCGCGCAAGATCTGCGCGGGAGCTCTTCAAAAGGTGTTGGTGAAGGTGGCCTTCCGCAATCCGGGTCTCAACCTCACCAACGTCCTCAAGACCCTGCCGCCGGATGCTGATCTGGAGGCGCTCAAGACCCTTGTCACACCCATTGTGGATAAGGTGAGCGGGATCAAGAGGATTGAGGGCGATCGCGTAGACTAGGCCGCCCATTTTCTTCTTTTCTTGTCGCTGCTGGTCATGTTATGAGAACAATCTGTTAGAGCGGCGACAAGCTACCTTGTAATATAACTCTATTCTGGGTAATGATTGCAATGTTATTCCCTTTACTTGATTCCTCCCTTTGTATGTTTTTCCCTACGTTTTTAGGGAACTTGCCGGTGCAGGCACCTTAGCCGCGAGCGCTGAGTGCGGGACGTCAGCAGCCTGCTGGCGGTGGCGCTACCGACAAGAAACCTTGTCGCAACTAGTCGCAGCTCACTTAAGTTGTTGAGCGGACTCGAAACAAAGTAAGGGCGCAACTAGCTGCGAGTTGGTTCCTCCGCGCACAGGTTTTCCATACAAAGTGCGGTCGTTCAAGGGAGATAACTTAAAAATTTAAAAAATCTGATTGCTCAAGCTTTGGCAACTTAGCTTTTCTGTTGTTTGCTTCCCGGTAAGGTGAAACTTTCTTGAACGACGCCTGGTCCATACCATTATCTTCTCCCCCGGCAAACTTGTGGGCGAGGGAACCTTCCTTTCCTTGAGAAGAAAGAAAGAGGAGAAAATAAAGATATGGAGCCTTACGGCTCGTTATTGCTTACCGGGGAGTAGGTGCTGCACAAAGTGTCAGATAACACATGCAAAAAATAGAAAGCATGAAATTGACAAGGTGTGCGGAGCACATGAGCTTTACTTATGCACGGGGTCTGCGCTCGGCTTTGTACAAAGGATTACATGCAACAGCGGCAAGACTTGTACAAAAGGTGGTTGCCGGAACAGGTTCCAGCAACCGCGCCTTACAGGTAAAACTTATGAAGATGCTCAATGTTCCAGGAGTTGCTCACCGGAATGGCATCTTCGGTCTCAAGGCGGACAGACCCAGGCCTAGTGACTCGTTTCACCCAGTAAGGGCCTTCCCACTTCGGCGTCAACTTGTTGGAATTCTTGGCGGAATGAACACGCCGAAGAACAAGGTCGCCTTCCTCGAGACTTCTGGCATTAACTTTGCGGCTATGGTAGCGGCGCAAAGCTTGCTAGTAGCGAGAAGCTCGTACAGCAGCCTGAAGACGGTCTTCCTCAAGGAGCAGCGTGTCATCTTGTCGCAGCTGCTCTTGCTCAATCTCATCATAAGCGAGCACTCGAGGTGACCCGTATACGAGTTCCGTGGGGAGAACTGCCTCTGCTCCATAGACTAGAGCGAAAGGTGTCTAGCCAGTGGCTCGATTTGGCGTCGTCCTGATCGACCAAAGAACCACCGGCAGCTCCTCGATCCAGTTTCTTCCACACTTGTGCAGCCTGTCGAAAGTCTTGGTCTTGAGCCCACGCAGCACGTCAGCATTTGTCCTCTCCGCTTGACCGTTGCTTCTCAGGTGAGCAACAGAAGCAAAGCAGACCTTGGCGCCAAGATCTTGGACGTACTGCATGAAGGTGCGGCTCGTGAATTACGTACCGTTGTCAGTGATTATCCTGTTAGGGATCCCGAAGCGGTAAACAATCGACCTGAAGAACTTGACTGCTGACTGTGATGTCACCTTCCTCACTGCTTCCACTTCCGGCCACTTTGTGAACTTGTCGATTGCAACGTACAAGTACTCAAAGCCCCCGATTGCTCGGGGAAAGGGGCCGAGGATGTCAAGCCCCCAGACCGAAAATGGCCAGGATAAAGGGATTGTCTGAAGAGCTTGAGCTGGTTGGTGTATCTGCTTGGAATGGAACTGGCACGCTTCACACTTGGTTACTTGCGCAGTTGCATCCTGGAGGGCTGTCGGCCAAAAGAAACCTTGCCGGAATGCTTTGCCGGCAAGTGCTCTTGTGCCAATGTGGTGACCACATATGCCTCCATGTATCTCTGCCAATAGCTTTTGTCCGTCTTCCCGGTGAATACACTTCAATTTCACACCGTTGAGTCTTCTTCTGTACAACGTGTTGTCGACAAACTGGTACATACTTGACTGCCGGGCTACTCTTTCCGCTTCTTCTTGCTCTTCGGGAAGTTCTCCTGTCTGAAGGAAATGGACAATCTGCTGTGCCCATGCTGGAGCTTGTGGCTCGACAACAAGGATTAAAGGCAAATCTGCTGCTGCGGGAACATCCGCTTCTACGGCGAGAACCTGCGGCTCTGCCGGAGCTTGACGTTCCCCGGCAAGCTTGCCGAAGCAAAACTTGTCGGGAGTCTGTGCTTCAACGGAACAAACCCTAGGGCTTGCCGGAGCAGACTGCTCCTCAGCGCTCTTGGCGTTGATCTTGGGGACCTTCTTGGCGGCGGCTTCGGGAAGCTCTGCCGGAAAATAGTCACCAGAAATCAACTTCCTCTTCTTGCTCTGTCCAGTTGATGGCATTACGGACGGTTGAGTCAGCTTGAGCACAAAGATCCCTGGTTCCACAGGTAACTTAAGTGCGGCGCACTTTGATAGGCCATCGGCAATGTCGTTCTGAGCTCTTGGAACATGCTCCATCTGTAGGCCGTCAAAGTGCTCTTCTAGCTTTCTCACTTCGTCGACGTAGGCTTCCATCAATGGACTCTGATAGCTCTTGTTCACTTGGCGGACGACAAGCTGCGAGTCACCCCTGACAATGAGCTTCTTGATCCCAAGGTCTGCCGCGATCCTGAGACCGGCAAGTAAGCCTTCATACTCTGTAGTATTGTTTGTTGCTTGCTCCTTGGGAAAGTGCATCTGGACTACGTACTTGAGGTGCTCTCCGGTGGGTGCGCCAAGCAGCACGCCAGCGCCGGCGCCTTGCAGTGAAAAGTCACCATCAAAGTACATCAGCCAGTCTTTGCTTGCTTCCTCGACGGGGATGCTCGTTCCTGGAATTTCTTCATCTGGTGTTGGCGTCCATTCTGCTATGAATTCTGCCAATGCTCTGCTTTGGATAGTTGAAGTACTCTCAAACTTGAGGCCAAAGCTTGACAGTTCCAGTGCCCACTCAACAATCCTGCCTGTTGCTTCTGGATTCTGTAGTATCCTCTTCAGCGGAAAGAGAGTGACAACTGTGATCTCATGTGCTTGGAAGTAATGGCGTAGCTTTCTCGAGGCCATGAGAAGGCCGAAAAGCAATTTCTGCACGCCAGAGTACCTTGACCTAGCCCCCTGCAGAAGGGAACTGACAAAGTAAACTGGGCACTGTACCATCCTCTTCTGTATCTCCTCGCGCGTCTACGCAGATCCATCCTTGTCGGGACCAGAGCTTGTCGAGGAAGCCCCCTGCTTGTCGCTGGATGTGCCTGCCGTGGTTGTTGGCTCGTCATCTGCCTCCCTCTCTGCTACTAACGCAGCACTAACCACTTGATTGGTTGCCGCTATATACAGCAGCAACTTCTCTTGTGGCTTAGGTGCGACAAGTATTGGAGCGGAGGACAGGTATCTCTTCAAGTCTTGCAGTGCAGCCTCCGCTTCCGGAGTCCATTTCATTGGACCTTCCTTTTTCAATATTTTGAAAAACGGCAGGACGCGCTCAGCAGACCTAGAGATAAACCTGCTGAGAGCAGCCACGCAACCGGCAAGTCTTTGTACATCCTTGACGCGCTTTGGTGCTTCAATCTGCTCAATGGCCTTGATCTTGTGGGGATTGGCTTCGATTCCCCGCTGAGACACGAAGAACCCGAGAAGCTTGCCGGAGGGGACTCCAAACACACACTTCTCGAGGTTGAGCTTGAGGCTGATCTTGCGCAGATTTGCAAAGGTCTCGTCTAAATCTTGAATCAGGGTTGCCTTGTCCTTGCTCTTGACCACTATGTCATCCATGTAGGCTTCCACATTTCTGTGTATTTGTGGCTCAAGAGTGACATGGACTACCCTTGCAAATGTTGAACCAGCATTTTTTAAACCGAAAGGCATCCGTATGAAACAGTACGTGCCACATGGAGTAATGAATGCGGTCTTCTCCTCATCCTCTTCTGCCATGAAGATCTGATGGTATCCTGAGTATGCGTCAAGAAATGAAAGCAAGTCACATCCGGCCGTGGAGTCAACAATCTGGTCAATGCGCAGCAAAGGAAATGGGTCTTTGGGACAAGCTTTGTTAACATCGGTAAAGTCGATACAAAGTCTCCATTTCCCGTTCGCCTTGCGCACGACTACAGGATTGGCCAACCACGTAGGATGGAGCACTCCTCTGACAAGGCCTGCTGCTTCCAACTTCTTGATTTCTTCTGCGATGAATTCTTGGCGCTCCACTGCTTGCTTCCTGACCTTCTGCTTGACGGGCCGCGCATGAGGACAAACGGCAAGATGGTGCTCAATTACTTTCCTGGGAACTCCGGGGAGGTCAGACGGTTGCCACGCAAACACGTCGACGTTCGCCCGCAGGAAAGCAATGAGCGTGCTTTCCTATTTAGGGTCGAGGGTGGCACTGATGGTGAAGGTACCACCAGTGCCGTCCTCCTTGGTGGACACCTTGTTGGTCTCTGGCGGAGCTGCCATTGTCTTCTTACACTTGCCGGTGGAGCTTGATGGTGCGTCCTCGACGGCAGCGCAGCACTCCGAAGAGGTGCGCTTGCCGGAGTGGGCATCAGAACTCTTGCCGGACTTGGTCTTCTTCTTCCCCCCGGGAGCTTCAACGGCAGGTGACTTGCGATCTGTTGCGACTGCCGCTTCCCGGTAGATCTTATCGGCGCAGATAAGAGCATCCTTCTTGTCGCCAGGGACAGAGATGACGCTTATCGGGCCTGGCATCTTCAGCATGTTGTATGCGTAGTGAGAGGCTGCCATGAACTTGGCGAGTGCTGGACGGCCGAGTATCCCATTGTAAGGCAATGGAAAATCGGCAACGTCAAAAGTGACCCTCTCAGTCCTGAAGTTCAACTCGCTGCCAAATGTTACTGGCAACGTGACCTTCCCCTTCGGCTTGCTCCTTCCCGGGTTGATTCCTTGGAATGTGCCGGTCTCTTCAAGCTCGCTGTCAGGGATCTGGAGTTTGTGGAGTACAGCGGAGGAGATCAGGTTCAAGCCGGCCCCGCCGTCAACTAGCATCTTAGTGACCTTGAGGTTGCGGATAGTTGGTGAAACCAACATCGGCAAGCACCCGACGGCAGTTGTGCGATCAGGGTGGTCCTCAATATCAAAGATGATAGGCGTGCTGGACCATTTCAGAAGCTTGCGTGACTCGACAGGTGGTTCCGCCGCATTGACTTCCCGCACCCACTGCTTGATTTGGCGGTGCGAAGTATGCAGAGAAGCACCGCCGTCAACGCACAAAACCTCTGTGGCTTTCTGGAACTCCTGCTCACTGGTCTTGACATCATCCATGTCTTCGTCATCGTCGTCATCTTCATCCTTGTCGCGGCCGCGGGGAGGTCTGTCTCCTTGCCGCTGCTTGGCTTTGCCGCGGCGTCCTCCCCGGCCGGCGCGCTTCTTGCCAGATTCTCCAGCGCCCCCTTGGGCCCTTTCCTTCTCCCGTCGCTCGTATTCAGCCTTTTGCTGCTGGACAAGCTGCTCGACCTTCTTGCAGCTCTGGAGGTCATGGCCCTTAGTGCGGTGGATCTTGCAGTACTGCTTGTCGGTGCCGTCCTGCTTGTCGGCGATCGCCACAGCCTGGTAGTTGGTGCATGCGGCAATCTCCTTGCCGGAGCTACCAGCTTTGGCTTTCTTGGCGCCACCTTCATTGCCGGACTGCTCAACGACTAGCACATCTTTGCCTTTCTTCTTCCTGTTGTTCCGCCGCCGGTTTTTCTTTGCCGGGGCAGCATCCTCGCTGTCAGATCCTCCTGCTCCTGCATTCTCTCCGAGGAGTTTCCTCCCTTCTTCAGCACATGCACACTTGTCGGCCAGGGCATACAGCTCACTGACGTCTCTGATCTTGCACATCGCCATCTCCTCCCGCATCCTGCGGTTACGCACGTTCTGATGAAACGCGCTGATGACCGCGGTAGGGTGGACATCTGGGATGTTGTGCTGTACACGGTTGAATCTCTGAATGTACTTGCGCAGGCGCTCTCCTTCCTTCTGGGCGAGCAGATGAAGGTCACTCTCTTGGCCATGAGGTTTGTGGCCGCCTGTAATGGCGCCGACAAACTGATGGCATAGGTCTGCCCAGGAAGATATGGAGTTGTCCGGCAAGTGCATGAGCCAGGACCTGACGTTGGGCTTGAGCACCAGCGGGAAGTAGTTGGCAAGGATCTTGTCGTCCCGCCCCCCGGCAGCCTGCACCGCGATGGTGTAGATGCTGAGCAACTCCGACGGATGCGACTTGCCGTCGTACTTCTCTGGTACATCTGTCTTGAAATTCTTCGTGCTGGGCTACTGGACTTGCCGCAGCTCACGAGTAAACGCAGGGCAACCTACCGCGTACGGCAAGCCGCCTGGTTCCCCTGGCGCATGCATGTTGACAGAGGGCCCAGCACGCTGGTCCGATTGACGCCGCGCTTCTCTTCGGCGCTCGATGCGAGTACGAGCGTCTTCTTGCTGTTGTTCGTGAAGAACTTGGCGCTGATCGCGACGAGCTCGTGGATCTGATGACGCGGTGGAGTTGCTGTCGAGGTGGATCCGGCGAGTCGGCGATCTTGGCCTTTGGGGCGGAGAGCGCACAGTGGTTGCACCCCACCGGTCTTGTCGCCACCGGCTCGTGCCTGGCTGACTTGCCGCGGCTGCGACGCGCTCGGCTGCTGTTGAGTGTCGCCGTTGGCGAAGCCGATGAGACTCTGAATGGTGGCCCTCCAGTCGTCGATCTTGTCTGCCGTTGGAGGGTAGTCCAGGAGCAGTTGAGCTCGCGCCAAAGCTTCTGCTGCAGTGGCGGGTGGCGGTGGCGAACGGTGCGAGGAGTGGGATATGCTCGGACTTCTAACTATGTTAGAAGGAGCAGTATCCCGTCCAGGCGACCGTTCCTCGCTCGTGCCAGCATGTTGGCGTGCATGCTGGTCCTGAGCACTCCGTGATCCACCAGCTCGATCTTGGTCCAGCAAACGCATGGTACCGTGAATACCATGACGCTGCCGGTCCCGTGCCTCCTGAGATGGGCGCGGTGCATGTACGGACGCCGAGGTCTTGGAGTGCGCCCGGTCGTTGTGGGAGCCGGCTACGCCGCCGATGGGCAGCGCAGCCTTGTCCTTGGACCTGGCAGCACCGTGAGCTCCCTCGTCAACGCCCGTTCTTCCGCCGGCGTCTGCCCCATCAGCCGTTTGCTCCGGCGGTGGTGCGTTCAGCGCGGACGGAGCAGCCGCCTCCGAAGCCTTCTTCTTCGGCGGCATGTCGATGAAGATGATGAAGATCTAGCTCGTGTGAACGCCGGATCTGGTTCACACAACCTCGACGCCCCTACCTGGCGCGCCAAAGATGCCGGGGTACTGACCCACGAGCACCTATGGGACCGGCGGTCCGAGTCCCTTTCGGTTCGGCGGGGGCGAGGGTCGCACGAAGAGCGGATCGAGGGGAAGCACACGAGTAGTTTACCCAGGTTCGGGCCGCACGGATGCGTAAAACCCTACTCCTGCTTTGTTGTTTGTATTGAGTTCTTGCTCGGGAGCGCGGAGTGCTACAGTACACTCCAGCAGCTAACGAGACCGAGCGTGAGTGTTCTCTTTTTCGCCGACCCCCCTCTACGTTGCGCATGGGCCTCCTTTTATATGCTCAAGGGGTCACCGACAGATGGCAACGTAGACAAGGGTAAAAATGGAAAGGTGCTGCGGTTGGTACAGCTACCTGCTACAGTGTATCATACCTAACCCTGACGGCAGGGGACAAGGGCATTAAATGCCCGTCTGCGTCGCCTAAATAGTGCAAAAGGGACCGTCAGGGACGCCACCACCCGCCATGATGGCAATCTTGTTAGCGCCGCTTGCCACCGCGCACCGCTGGCTGCACAGCCTCCCGCCACGTACGCTTGGAAGGGTCCCAGAGCGACACGTTCGTGGATGTGCTGGAGCGCGGACACAGAGTGGTGGCTTGCCGCGGCAAGCGCCTTGCCGCGGTCGTTGTCTTGTCGCGTCCGGGAGCTTGTCGCTCACCGGGCCTTGCCGGGACGTGTGGCGCGTCGCGGCAAGTTCCTTGAGATGCCTTGGTTGGCCTTCCCGGCAGCTCCTCTTGCCGGGGTCTTGTCTCCTTGAATGGCTCCAGGGGAACCACGGAGGACCTTGGCGGTCACCCGGCAAGCCTTGCCGCGGGATGCTGCGACTGCCCGTGCACAAGTTCGGGATACTAGGGTACCCCTACTCTAGTACACCGACAGTAAAGTTCAACGTGGTTTAGATGGAAGGCAAGTGTTAAATAGTTAGATAGAGATAGACAGAATTATGTTTAAACTTCATATGTTCTATCCCTTCCCGATCTCAATCTCCTATACTAGAACACCTAGCGATAGTTCCATGCCTTGTACGCCGTGGCCGGCTGTCGCCTCTAATCAATATAAACCACGCGGCCACCAATAGGTGGAGATACACTTCCTATCATGACCTTACATGGTATCCAACCCAAGAGATCTTGAGTTCAAGACCCTTGATACCTAATGTGATGAGCCCCACCGATGAACGATCAACCGTCGAAGCATTGGTTCTCTGGATAACGGACAAACAGTCTGACTGGAAAACGGCCCTTGAAAGTCTTCCTGATGGGTGAGAGCCAGTGCATGCCATAGCGCCAGTTCTTCAGCTAGCTCCGGGGCGCTAACCTCGTCAACGTGCTCGCGCCAAGCCAACAAGCAATATTTGATGTAAATAGAAAAGTATCTGAGATGTCAGTGATGCGCGTGTGTACGTGTGCGACTCGAAAGTGTGCTTTAGCGTTAGACAAACACTATCAGAGGTCAACGGTAAGTTCATGATTTTTGCTTAATCGGTATTGAGGGAGTCTTGGATTAGGGGGTGTTTGGATAGCCGGACTATACCTTCAGCCGGACTCCTGGACTATGAAGATACAAGATTGAAGACTTCGTCCCGTGTCCGGATGGGACTTTCCTTGGTGTGGAAGGCAAGCTTGGCAATACGGATATGTAGATCTCCTACCAATATTGTAACCGACTCTGTGTAACCCTAGCCCTCTCCGGTGTCTATATAAACCAGAGGGTTATAGTCCATAGGGGACAACAATAATCATACCATAGGCTAGCTTCTAGGGTTTAGCCTCCTTGATCTCGTGGTAGATCTACTCTTGTACTACCCATATCATCAATATTAATCAAGCAGGAGTAGGGTTTTACCTCCATCGAGAGGGCCCGAACCTGGGTAAAAACATCGTGTCCCTTCTCTCCTGTTACCATCCGCCTAGACGCACAGTTCAGGACCCCCTACCCGAGATCCGCCGGTTTTGACACCGACATTGGTGCTTTCATTGAGAGTTCCTCTGTGCCGTCACCATCAGGAAGGATGCCTCATCCCGTCTTTAAAGGTGGCACCGTTACTATGGGAGCTTTAGCTGTCGGCCAAACTCTCCGGCTAGGTGGTTTTCTTATGACCGCCTGTTCGGCTGCTGCGCCGATGATGACCTCTCGGGTCATCAAAAGCAATCTTCATGTCAGCTCGGAACTCGCCGAGCAGTTAGATCCTATGGAGCTCTCTTCCGTAAACGAGCTCTTGGATCGCATCGCCGCCCTGGGAGTCGCTACGGATTACGACCAGATTGGGCCTAAACCCGATCTGAGGGAGATTAACTCTCCCCAAGTCACCCATCACGTTGCCGTCGTAGAGGGACAGTGCGGCGAACCTTCATCTATCTTAAGGACTAGCTATGTCCGGATTCCCGATCCCTCCAAGCCGGATACCCACGGAGGGAAGGATATCACTCAAGGCCTGAACTTAGAGTCAGGCGACGGGCTGGATTCATTGGGCAACATCCAAGAATCCAAACTTTCGAGTTCGGAAACTCCTTGGCCTCTGAGTCTCAGATTGGGTGAGGTTTCGGATTTAATTCCACCCACCCACCTGAACATAAGTGATCTATCCCAAATCAGGCAAAAGCCCGAAGAAACAATACATCGTTACTGGGCCAGATTCCTCCTGGTTAGGAACAGGATAAAGGACTGTCGCGAGGAAGACGCGATCTCAATCTTCTGCAATAATTGCACGGACAAGGGAATCCTCAACGCCATAAGTCGCCGTGATATTACATGCTTCACTGACTTGGCGTCCATAGTACGAAAGTACTATGCGGTGGAAAGCGCCTGGAAAACCGAAATAAAATATTGGGACGATCCGGCCCTGAATACAAACCCAGTCTGAAATAAAAGGGTGCATTATCGCCAGACACCCGGGTAAAACACCAAAAAGCAAAAACCCTCTACAGAGCATGGAACCGTACTGGAAGGATGGCTTAATGGACCCTGTAAAATTCACAGTACAGAGGGCGCCACACCAACTCACAGCCTTAGAGCATGTTGGATACTCCGGCAGGTGGCCAAAATTGGCGAAGATCTCCTAATTCCGGAGGCCATAGAAAGCCACCCCAGGGACACCAATACGGTATTAACAGTCGTCGAGACTTTCACATCAAATAATATGCGAAAAAGAACACTCCGCAGCCTTGCCGAAGTCTACCAAGTAGCAACAACAAACCCATGGAGTGACACGGCTATTACTTTTAATGCCAGTGATGAACCTAAATTCCGAACAGCCCGAGCATCAGCCGCATTGGTCCTCCATCCAATAGTGGACGGCTTTTGCCTCACCAAGGTACTCATGGATGGAGGCAGCGGGTTGAACCTCATTTATGAGGAAACCCTTCAAAAAATGGAAATAGACTGGAAACGCATTGAGCGAAGCAGCACAACCTTTAGAGGAATAATCTCCAGTCGGGAAGCGCGCTGTACAGGAAAAATCACACTAGATGTGGTGTTCGGCATGCCGGATAATTACAGGTCCGAAGAGGTCACGTTCCATGTGGCCCCGTTCAGTAGCGGATACCACGCTCTGCTAGGGCGGGAAGCATTTACAATCTTCCAAGCAATACCCCATTACGGGTACATGAAGCTCAAGATGCCTGGGCCGAACGGAATTATCACTCTCGCTAGTGATCCGGACATAGCACTCCGCGCCGAAAATAAGACAGCCGCACTGGCCCTTGAGGCACTATCTGAAGCCCTAGCGGCCGAGGAACTGACTGCGCTGCGCTCCACGGTGAACAGGGACGATGTGATACTCGACAAAAGATCCAAGTCCACCTCCTTTAAACCAGCGGACAAAATAGTCAAATTCCAGGTCCATCCAATGGACCCCAATAAAACAGCCTCCATCGGGGCACAATTAAACCCTGATGTAGACGCCGCACTACGAGAGTTCCTACGTGAGAACCGAGACATTTTCGCCTGACACCCTTCAGACATGCCAGGAATCCCACGCAGGCTGGCCGAACACAGCTTAAATATTCTAAAAGGATTCAAACCTGTCAAACAAGCTCTTCGGCGTTTTTCCAAACCTAAGAGACAGGCCATGGGAGAGGAGCTAGCCAAGCTATTGGAGGCCGGATTCATCAGAGATATAAAACATCCGGACTGGCTAGCAAACCTGGTGATGGTACCAAAGAAGGACAAAACCTGGCGCCCGTGCGTTGATTTTAAAGACCTTAACAAGGCTTTCCCAAAGGATCCCTTCCCCTCCCCCGCATCGATCAAATTATCGACGCTACCGCAGGACACGATTCGTTGTGTTTCCTCGACGCATATTCCGGCTACCATCAAATCAAGATGGCAGAGTCAGACCAACCGGCAACGGCATTCATCGCACCATACGGCCCATTCTGCTTCAACACAATGCCCTTCGGGCTCAAAAACGCCGGCGCAACATATCAGCGCATGATTCAGACATGTCTGGCAAACCAGATTGGCAAAACAGTGGAGGCATATGTAGATAATGTGGTCGTAAAAACAAGACATGCAGAATCTCTAGTAGACGACTTGAGGCTCACATTTGATAACCTCCAAACATACGACATCAAGCTCAACCCGGAAAATGCGTTTTCGGCGTTCCAGCCGGAAAGCTCTTGGGCTTCATTGTATCCGGTAGAGGAATTGAAGCAAATCCAGCCAAGATCCGAGCTCTGTCACAATTGGATATCCCAAAGGACCTCAAACAAATACAAAAATTAACCGGATGCGTGGCGGCTCTAAGCCGCTTTATCTCCCGCTTGGGAGAAAAGGCACTACCCCTCTATCGCCTCCTTCGGCGCACCGAACACTTCGAGTGGACGGATGCCGCCACGGCCGGACTCGACGAAATAAAAGCCATATTGGCAACAAACCCAGTCCTGGCCGCGCCAAACATTGGCGAACCAATGCTATTGTACATTGCAGCAACCCATCAGGTTGTAAGCGCAGTGCTCGTCGTCGAACGAGAAACGGATGGACACAAATTCCCCCTTCAAAAGCCGGTCTATTATGTGGCCACTGTCCTCACTCCGTGCAAATCACGGTACCCGCATTATCAAAAGATTGCGTACGCGGTATTCATGGCATCCCGGAAGCTGCGACACTACTTTCAAGAGTGTTCAATAACAGTAGCCTCGGAAGTACCACTTAACGATATTATAAACAACCGCGACGCAACGGGCCGGATTGCAAAATGGGCCATTGAGCTGCTCCCGTTCGACATAACTTATAAGCCACGGCGAGCTATCAAGTCGCAAGTTTTGGCCGACTTCGTCGCAGAATGGACGGAGGCCGAACTCCCTAAAGAGTACGGCACATATTCAAACTGGATCATGCATTTCGACGGCTCCAAAATGTTGGCCGGTCTAGGGGCTGGCGTCGTTTTGACGTCCCCCACAGGAGACACAGTTCAATATGTACTCCAGATTATGTACACAGACTCCAACAATGCAGCCGAATATGAGGCCCTTTTACATGGTCTCCGGATGGCAGTATCCATGGGCATTCAATGCCTAGAGGTGCGCGGGGATTCAAACCTCGCGATATCCCAAATAATTGGAGACTTCGATGCCAAGGATCCAAAAATGGCAGCTTACTGCAACGCCGTCTTAAAAATGTTAGCTCGGTTCGAAGGGCTTGAATTTCACCATATAGCCCGGGAAAATAATCAGGCGGCAGATGTCCTGGCATGCATCGGCGCAAAACGCGATGTAGTCCCCCCCAACATCTTCTTGGAAAGGCTGTTCAAGCCATCCGTAGTAGGGGAAGGGGAACCTGGCAATAACAGCCCGGATCCAACCGCACTGCCCGACACTGAACAATCTGACATAATTGGAGGCTCTGCCAATGAAATTACACCTTCAGCCCACGTAATAATGGCCGTCATCGCCCCGTGGACAGAACCATTCCTAGCCTACCTTACTAGGAAGGGACTCCTAGAGGACCAAAACGAGGCACGCTGCATAGTGCGGCGATCTAAAGCCTATAAAGTCCATGAGGGAGAGCTTTATAAGAAAAGCACTACTGGAGTCCTTCAAAGGTGCATCTCCGAAGAGGAAGGGCAGAACCTGCTGGCGGAAATTCATGCCGGACTCGGTGGTCATCACGCTGCAGCTCCGTCCCTCGTAAGCAAGGCTTTCCGTACAGGCTTTTATTGGCCGACGGCCTGGGCAGACGCTCAGGACTTAGTTCAGCGATGCGTCGGTTGCCAGCTTTTTGCAAACCAAAGCCATATGCCACCCACCGCCCTCCAAACTATCCCCATCACTTGGCCCTTCGCGGTCTGGGGGCTTGACATGGTTGGACCCCTTAAAGGCGGAACCCACAAGAAAAAATACTTACTGGTCATGGTGGATAAGTTCACCAAATGGATACAAGCCAAGCCTGTTAAGATGGACGAATCCGGACCGGTGATAAACTTTATATCCGGGGTCGTACACCGTTATGGCGTCCCCCACAGCATCATCACTGATAACGGCACGAACTTTACGGCCGATGAGGTAAAACTCTGGTGCAAAAACATGGGCATCAAGCTCGATTATGCTTCCGTCTATCACCCACAAACTAACGGCCAGGTCGAACGTGCAAATGGTCTTATCATGAGCGGCATGAAACCTAGATTAGTGCGGTCCCTTAAGGAATCTAATACGCACTGGGTAGAGGAGCTCGACTCCGTACTCTGGGGGCTGCGGACCACGCCGAATCGCACCATCGGATACACACCATTCTTCATGGTGTACGGTGCAGAGGCAGTTTTGCCCTGCGACATAATTCATGACTCACCTCGAGTGCGCATGTACGAAGAAAGAGAAGCCGAGCTCGATCGGCAGAACAGTTTGGACGCCTTGGAGGAGGAGCATGATGTGGCAAAAGCCCATTCCGCATTCTATCAACAGCAGGCTCGAAGATATCAAAGCAGAGAAGTATGGGCCAAAAATTACAACGTTGGCGAATTAGTTCTACGCCTGCCGGACAAGAAAAAGGACAAACTCAAGCCCAAGTGGGAAGGTCCCTTCTTAATTGACCAAGTCCTAACTGGTGGAGCGTACCGCCTGCGAGATGCATCGGATAACCGACTCGAGCCGAACCCATGGAACGCAGCCCATCTCCGAAGATTCTATGCCTAGCGCCGGACTCTGTGTTCGTCTCCTTCCTCTGTCCATTTTTTATATTTTCTGTCTTACATTTCTCTCCTTCTCCCCTTCCTTTCTCTTATAGCCTTTAAAGGCCCAATAAGTGACGCGCTATCCGCGCTCATTAAACCTGGGGGCTTCTTTAAACAGAAGCTTATTTATATGGGCTTCATGCCCAACACATGTGTCACAATTCCGCATGTACCTTTATTCACCATTATATGCATCGATATGACTTAAGTTTTGGCCAAGCTAGGTTGCCTGGCTCCTGTGCTTACCCCTACGTTCCCGATTGTTCGGCTAGGTGGTAAAGGGAGCACCTCTGCGATTGTTACTGCCGGGTCAGCCGGATGTGTACCTCAGACTGGGTGAAGCCGAAAGCTAGCGTTCTTAAGGGAATATTTGGTCGGTGAACTAAATATGATCTTTTCACTTATTTATTTATGCGCCCCCAGATGATTTTTCCTGCGTCTCTTTTCGCAGCATGGACATGCACTTTAGGGCATGCCTCCCAGGGAAAGGAACCCCTAACGGAACTATTCTCCCTGGAAGATGTTTCTTACTAACCATGTAATATAACATAACTAGTTGGGCACTTGTCTGTTCAAGCACTAATGACCCCTATACTTGGTCTCCATGCATACCCCGGTTCTTATATAACCGCATGGGTATTCGGACACACTCCGGACCGTCAGGTCCCGAGGCTGAAGCGAAAAGGTCGGCCATGACAAACGATCTACAATCCGGCTAGAAGGCATTACACATGTCAATTAAAATTACATAGTCATTCTGACTAATTGTATTCCTCTTCAATACCATCTAACAGGCTGTCTAGTTTACAGTCCTGCTGGGAATACTTTGCGGCCAATTCTACTTGGCCGTATACTAAGCTTACAGGGATCTCCTTCCTGTCGGGCCCCACAGGTCCGACCTTGGCCATGTGGTTTGGGTCAGCCTTCGTGTACCGCGTCTTCACCATGGCCCAGGCCTCCCTAGCGCCTTGACGGCAGGCCGATATCTTCCACAATCGGAAGCGCCGCCGTGCTCCCTTCAGCTTCTCTGCAAGCTCTCCAAGGTCTTCGGACATGGAGATGGATGGCCACAAGGCCTGGGCAACGCCTTGCATCACCTGCCGAACTCGCTCGTGCAGTTGCGAGAGCTCGGGAAGAAGGTCACCCGTGGAACCGGGCATCTCTGCAGGACGACCTGTTAGCACACCTACAGACATCACTCTGTTAGTCGACTTCCTCGCCGAACTCTTTTTTTTTCAAAGTTCGTTCAAGGACTTACAAAATATGCCGCGTCGAAGACGCTGATTCTCCTTAGCGGAGTCCGACAGCTGGGCATGAACATCTTTCAGTTTAATGCACAGCTTTGTGTTGGCATCCTGGAGACCATTCTTCTCCCGCCTCACCTTTGTCAGCACGCTCTCACCAGCCTTTAGCTGGCGTAGGAGTTGTTGCTTTTCCGGATCTAATCCGGCGCCATCTGCAATTTCATTTGTCAGATTTGCACACACGCCGCACTTCACACAATACTTATCTTTTTGAAGCATATATTACCAGAGGGGGTCTCCTTGGGCTCCCCTGTCGCGGCTAGTGCGGCCTCAAGTTGGGCTTTGCACTCTTCTAGCTCCTGGGACAGTTGGGTATTCTTCTCTGAAAGAACCTGCATATTACATGATCCTTAAATCAGTTATTCTAACTGTTTCAAGTCTTGGGGGCTACTGATATACATAACCATCAAATTTTCTCACTCGTATGTCTTTCACATACTGCTCCATGGCTCTGGCTAGACCATTTTGAGCGGCACGGAGGTACGCGTCTCCCGAATTGAAGGCATCCAATGCCTCTGGGGAGAAACAAGCGTCGCGAAGAACTGTCCGGCGACGCGTGTGGTTCATGGCACTCTCCACCTCAGAATTGGTGGCAGATAGCCTGTCCGCATCCTCTGTTGGAGGAGCGTCTGGTGCGCGCCTCGTGTTCGCCTCCGCCTCCGGACCAGGCTTTGGAGCCTGGCTGGTGGAGGCGCGATTGGCAGCCTCTCCGGATATAGTCCGGCGAGGTCTCTTTATCCTGAAGAGAGCACGAGTGTTAATATGCCTTGAAGGAATAACACCAGGGGATGAGATGGCGCGTTATACCTTTGCGCCGGCATCTCAGTCCAGACCGCACTTCTTTTCAGCCCCTGGGGCCTTGCGGCCCCTCGTTGGCTAGTCGCCGCAGGCTCGGCCTTCTGCCTCAAGGACCTCCTCTGCAAAACGCGGTTGTTATACGGTAATCGAAAACACGCGAGGACGGGTCCCTTTTCGAAGTGCTGGGATTTCGGTCTCAGTTACCTGGGAGGCTGGGAGTAGCCCTGGGTAATCGGCCGTAATGGCCACCAAGGCGTTGTCCTTGCTCAATTGATGAAACACCCCATCAATTAGCTCCACAGATAATTCCGGATCCTCTTGGGAGGATGGGTCGAGGGACCGTCTCGGATCCTCGGGTTGTGGAGGGGGGCTGTTTATTTCTTTAACAGCCTGGCGCAGTTCCTGCGTTGAAGTCGTTAGACTATATATTTAACAATGGGAATACAAAACGGATGGACAAGTAAAAGTGTCCACTTACCCAGCTTGGAGGATTATACATTGTAAATCCACCCTGAGGGTTGACGCAGAGAAATTCCTCCTCTTCTCCCTTGTACAAAGCGGACAAGATCTTTATTAGAGCGGCAGCCGAGTCCGGCCCCTTACGTCCGTGTCGGGTGGCGTCGTCCTCCCCGTTGAAGTCCCACATAGGGTGGCCTCTATATTGAAGCGGCTGCACCCCCCGCATGATGCATGCGGCCATGACTCCGATCATGGTTAGTCCGGAATGAGCTAATAATCTTATCCGGCCAATCAGGTGAAGGACGTCCTTGTCACTTTCCCTCTGAGGGCTCCGTGGACGCCAGCTTAGGCGCTTCTTCAGGGGAGCATTGTCGAACTCAGGGAGGCCGATCCGAACAGGATCCGGCAACGGGACGTCCTCTATATAAAACCATTCCGAAGGCCAATTCTCGGACGCCTTCTTTGGGGTTCCGGATAAATATTCGGTCCCGGCGATGCGCCACACTTCGGCTCCGCCCACTTGATATATTGACCCCTCCTGAGAACGGGGCACCAGGCAGAATAGCCTCTTCCACAACATGAAATGAGCCTCAACACCCAAAAACAGCTCGCAAAGGGCTACGAAGCCCGCGATGTGCAATATGGAGGCAGGCGTGAGGTTGTGCAGCTGGAGACCAAAGAACTCCAGGAGCCCCCGGAGAAACGGATGAATTGGAAATCCGAGCCCTCTTATTAAATAAGGGACGAGACATACCCGCTCTCCTTTGGAGGGATTGGGGGCGCTCTCCGCTTGCTCTCCGCCATTATAGGTGGCAAGGCCGGGGGGAGAAATCCCTTGGTCTGGAGCGTCACTAGCTCGCTGTGCGGGATGGAGCATCTCTCCCAATCTCCAGGCTTAGGACTGGAAGGGCGAGCGGAGGAGTTGCGACGGCTGGCCATGGTGGAATAGCCCTTTGTCGGATGCACTCTGATGAATACTCGCGGAGGGGAGAAGGTGTGGTTTGGATCTAAATCCCCGTCCCTTTAAATAGGCGGCTCATTTACGCGGCTAGGGGTGTGAATGTAAAAACACCCAGACTTTTCGTATTCGTTTGACACGTGGAAGACGGCCATTATTGGGCGTAGAAGCCAAGGAGCACTACATTCACAAGAAACCGGACATTATTCAACAAGTACACGGAATTTGGAGGAGGACCCGCCTTGCAATGCCGAAGACAATTTGCGCACCGGACTCGTCGTCATTGAACCCTGGTTCGGGGGCTACTGAGGGAGTCCTGGATTAGGGGGTATCCGGATAGCCGGACTATACCTTCAGCCGGACTCCTGGACTATGAAGATACAAGATTGAAGACTTCGTCCCGTGTCCGGATGGGACTTTCCTTGGTGTGGAAGGCAAGCTTGGCAATACAGATATGTAGATCTCCTACCATTGTAACCGACTCTGTGTAACCCTAGCCCTCTCCGGTGTCTATATAAACCGGAGGGTTTTAGTCCGTAGGGGACAACAATAATCATACCATAGGCTAGCTTCTAGGGTTTAGCCTCCTTGATCTCGTGGTAGATCTACTCTTGTACTACCCATATCATCAATATTAATCAAGCAGGAGTAGGGTTTTACCTCTATCGAGAGGGCCCGAACCTGGGTAAAAACATCGTGTCCCTTGTCTCCTGTTACCATCCGCCTAGACGCACAGTTCGGGACCCCCTACCCGAGATCCGCCGGTTTTAACACTGACAGGTATCAAATGCATTGTCCTAGGTGTAATCTGTAACACTAAAAGTTGCTCCGCATACAGTCTTGGCGGTGAAATACTTAAACCCATAACCGAACAAGCGATTTAAAACGCTTGCCAGGCACGTATTTATGGGAAATTCAAATGCTTGGAACAACCGAGGAGCATACCCACCACCGACTCTAACATGTGCTAATAAAAGCTCCATCGAGACAAGGGGCCTCTCCAAAGCATCTCGAATCAAGCATTGATCGACGACGGTCCTTACGTGCCACTGGTCGTGCCGTCGTCGACAACAATACCACTAGTAGCAGCAGGGAGCACGTTAAAGACCATCACACGATCACACTACTCGACAAAATGTATATGAACTCTTATGGGGAAGGTTGCCGAGCGGACCGAACCTTGGTGCGGGTGGTTTACTTCCAATGGAAGTAAGATGGCTTTGATTGACTCTAATCTCTCTAGCCTTTCCATATATATGATGGGGTTGTATATCTTACAGTAGGGTGTGCATAGCTCGTTTAGTAAAGACCTCTCTCGTTTCTTCTGGCATGCAATGAACATTGGATAGAAATGCCATATGGTGAAGTGGGGCGACATTTGCTTGACAAGGGACCTAAAGGGTTGGGCATCCTTGGCTCCCGTCAAATGATCATGGCCCTGATGCTTAGGTGGGTCTGGCGTATCATCCCAGGGGAGGGAGACTTTGGTTGCAGCTTCTTCAGGCAAAGTACCTTTGGGGCTTGCCGCTTCTTTCGTGCGCATTCTCGGAGGTTTGCCAATTTTGAAGTTAATCCATAACATAAAACATGAGATTCTCCTGGGGTTGTCCTTTCCTGTCAGCAATGTCTAGGGTGTCATGTTTTGGCTAAACCAATGGGTCTACGGACCCCCGTTATGCACGGGGTTTCCATACCTATTTGCCATTTGCATGGATCTGTTGCTCTTGGTCCGCGCGACAGTTCAAAATGGTCAATGGAACATCTTGTTTCGTCGCTCTTTTGGGCCTGTGGAGGTGTTGGAGTGGGCTAACTTGCGAGCAGCCGTCCAACCGTTGCTCGCAGGTTCCCCGGACACCGCATCTGAGAGCCCAACCCCCTTGGGTGAGTTCTCTTTTGCCTCGGCCTACCACGAGTTGTACCTTAGGATGACTATTACTTGGCTTGCACCCCTATGGAAGGTGCCACTACCCTTGAAGATCAAAAATTTTGTGTGGCAATTGTTGAGGGATCGCCTTTCATCGGGGCCAGGGGACCTCAAGAGGAATGGCCTGGGTAATGGGTTATGTCCCCTTTGTGGGGTACCCGAGACGGAGACCACATCCTCTTATCTTTCTCGGCGACTCGCGCGCTTTGGAGTTTTGTCCGGTATGCACTCGGGCCTAGCCAGATTCCTCCAGACCATTGTGACTTTACTAAAGACTCTATGCCACCCCCAAGATGACGGTGGCGTGTGGTTCCGATTCTTCCATCCGATGCTGGGTTAGCGGGGTGTGATCCTCTCTAGACCACCTCGTTCCTATACGACACCTCTTCCCTCTGCGGGGTGTTGTTGGATGGCGACCAGACGACATAACGTTCAAGGCTCACCTTGCTTGGTAAGATGAATATGGAAGATGAGACCCGAGGGAAACCCCTAGCCCAGTTCCTTCTGGTGCAGATGGTGGCGGCGCAACTGGCCTCACGACCCTTCTCGAAGGCATCATCTTGGGGTATGCTTGCGGGTGGAGCTTGGTGTGGGACGTTGGTCGTGGTGGTGTGGCCGGATGGGTCAATGATGGTATGTGTTTGTTTTTTGCTAGTGTTCTTGATGTCGTCCCTGCTGCTGTGCATGCTCAAGACATCCCATGGCTGTCGTTGTGGTGCGGCGAGCTTCGTCCTCTTGTCGTCATCTTGGTTCATCTTTGCTCAATGATGTCGCAAGATGCCTCCCCAACTTGCTAATCGTTCCCGAATTTTCATGGCGGAGCTGCCGTTCAAGGTTCGTGCTTGTCACTCGTTGGTTGTGGATGCTCCTCTGTTGCGCCATGGTGTTCGGTACGCATGCCGGTGCGGTGTGATATGCTGCTTGCCAAGTGTCGGTATTGTGACCCCTTGACGACTCCCCTCATCTACTTGTGCCTCTCGTTGTGATGTCATTGGTCTGCTAGCTAGGTGTGCCTTGTCTGGGCGTCCTCTTTTTTTTCTCTTCTTGTTTTACCCTCTCTTGTTTGGTTTTTAACCCGGTTTTCCTCATAAACAGGGTCAACTTGTTCAGGTTTTCGATCCGTTCTTCCTTATAGACTGGATCAATCTCATGGCATTATGGCCATGTTGAAATATATTCAGGTGGGGAGCCTTTTCCCCCTGGTGAACATTTGGAAAAAAAACCTAATCGCTTTGGGCCTTGGCGCTCTTGTGTCTGGCTCAGACGGCGTTCATTGAGATCGTGTGTGGGTGTCCTAGTCCCTACCTCCAAGCTCTAGTGTCCTTTTCTTTTTTTGTTTTGTTCTTGGGTGCTCACTCGGTTTTTCCTAATTAATTGGGTAATGTTAGGTTCTTTGGATCCGGTTGTCCTTATGAACTAGATCATCTCTATTCTTCTTACTGAAATGCAGGAACCCCTTGCCCTCGTATGAGGTTCTTTGCAAAAAAATAGAATACAAAGGCACGGATCCCAACAGTTAAAATAAATATGGCGAGATAGCACGCATCAGGGGTCGCCGTGTGCAAGACGTCCTAACTCCTATACAGTACATAATATATAGCCTGTGAGCTATTTGATTAAGAGGAAACCCTTTTCTTGTCCAGGGACACATTACATTCTTACAACTATTTGTCCACGGTTGCGCGCTGGGTGCCCTTAATTTCATCGTCGTCCTGCGCTGACGATGACGATGGATTAGGCTCGACTAGTTGGTGGAGGTGCTCGATGAGAAGCCAGAGGACGGTTGTGAACTCACCTCCACTGCTAAGCTTCTTGGCATGGGACTCCCTGCTGCACCTGTTTGCCGCGTGGACCAGGAAATCCATCCACACGAAGAGGAGCACCTGCAATGAGTTGGACTCACGGTCTACGTTCTCGTCGTTACTGGCCAGTTCTTTGGCTACGTCGATTGCGTAACTGAGACGGGGGGTTTCAGGGCCGGCTTTTGGTTTCTTTTCTTGTACCATGTCGGCGAGCTTCTTTCTCCGTTGGAGACTAGAGCGGGAATTGGGCCCATCACGAAGGCGGAACATGTCGCGCCAGCTGGGGGCTGGGTGCGTTTGGCCTTCTTGGCCCCATATTTTGACTAGATTCTCACAGGTCCGCCGGTACAATCTGCTCTGGGCAAGGCCTGGTAACATGTAGGGACGTTCCACCAGGAGGAACATCATGTAGTTGGACAACACCCTCACCGACTCATACATTGCCATGGTTTCCATCCCAGTGTGCTTGTGGTCGAGGAGGTAGAGGTCGGTGGCGATGTGCCAGATAATGATGCCCTCTTGGAACTCAACGCCTAGCAGGTTGCCTGTGAGCTTTTTGTACAGCTTCCTACATTTCAACTGGATTGCATACTCACCCCATTTTTTCCTGACAATGCCTTGGGTGCTCACTTGGCCCTCCCTGACTAATTTATGAATGTAGTGCCTCAATTCCTCCTTCAGGTACTCTGAAATCCTGGCGGTCTGTGAGTGATGCTCCCTGTTCCACCACTCCTCGAATCCCAGCATCATGGCAAATCTACCGGGCAGAGGACTGTTCCTTTTGCTGGGACGGCTGCACAAATGCAACATGTTATATTGCCCCACAGTACCTGACCACCTCCTTGCCGGCCTCAAGCACCCACTAACTCTCATGACCTTTATGAGCCGGTGAAGAGATACTATCCAACGGCGAAGCCGATCCCATCTCCCCCTGCAGAGAAATGCATGTTTCAGGAAATTCCATCTTGTGGCACACAGGAAGGGGAGTGTCCAACTAGACCCAAGTGCACTCAGCAGGGATCTTATCTCCAGGAGTAACGCACCACCCAGTAAGATGTAGGTGATAGCAACATCTACTCTGCTGTTACCATCTTTGCCACTGAACTGGAAGAACAACAGCGCTGCTGCAGCAGCGGCTGGTGAGGCAATACAGACACAGTAACCAAATGAGGTGTGCACCACGCCTGCCTTTGTGTACAGGATGTCGTAGAGCAGTGACAGCTCCAACTCCATCACCACATACCACTGTTCATGTGTGAGGTGGTGAAGAACTTTGATTTCAGGGTTGGCCGGGTCCCTGTCCTCTGACGATTCAACTATTGCGCGCTTGCAGAACTGAAACAGGGAATGAGCATGCCGCATGAGGAATTCTTCTTCATCGACACTACCCTTGCATCCACCTTGTGGGAGCTCATACTCAAGGTAAAGAAGGTCACATCTGGAAGGTGGTTTCTTCTTGAGGGAGCCCCGGATGATGTCCATGTTGCCGCACCTGAGCGCCCATGTCCTCTCGCCATATTTGACAACACCGACGACGAACATCAAGATGGCGGCGAGAAGGAGCATGTCTTGAGTGCCGATGTAATGCTTGTAGAGGACGTAGGAAGCTCCCAGCACCTGCAAACCGAGATTAAGTAGGTGTCGCAGCCACAACATGTTGTCTTCGAGCGAGTAGGCGGTGATGTTGTCCGGGCCGCCAAGGTGCAGCAAGAGAAACGGCGCCCAGAACGCAACCAGGCGATGCTCGCGGGGTGTGGCACCGTCGAATGAGAGGTGGCCGAGAGCATATATCGCGGTGGCGTCGGCGAGCTGGTACGCCAGCCAGAGCATGAACCTGAACGTACGCCAGGATGTGCCACGCCGCCGGATCCCCGCTAACAGGACGAGGGCAACCTGCAGAGTTAGGCTCGTCAGCACCAGGCTCTGAACCGCCCACGCATTCCAGAAGTCTATAGGCCCTCCAGCCATTGCTCTTGTCCTGCACGCTTAAAAATATAGAAATTATCTAGAAATTCCCACAATAATCAGAAAGATCTGACCTTCAATTTAACTAGTTGAATGATCACAGACGATGGTTTAGTTGCTAGTTGCTACTATGTTATAAATTTTGCGATACAAACATGACCTCTCCAGTAAGGTCAAATACGATGTAAGTTCGTTCTCAGTATTATCATCCAAACACTGTTACAAATAATGGTGTGCAATGGTCTTTCGAACTTTAAACTAACTAAGAAAAATAGCAGGAAGTAGTACAACCACTAGGTAAGCAAATTATTTGTGGATATGGAAGAGGATAAATAAATGGTCATAGAGCCGTATTTCATCCTTTCTTGGGTTCCAATGTCAGAACACAAGTTTCAAAAGAACATATACAAACTGCAAATTAGAAGGCCGACTGATTCCAAAAGTGTTGAGCAGTTTAAAATGGATTGAGCAGTTTCAAAAAAATATTTATGTAAATAATCCATGCCTTAACATTAATTGGACAATTTTTTTATCACAACATATTCATTTATATCTTTGCGAGGATTTTATAAAACATTTACACATAAGTAAAACTATATTTTTATCAACAATTCATATCCTAATATTAATTGTACAAATTATTTATTGTTTATTGCGTAAAATAAAAATAAACAAAAAGTGACCTATGGAAGGCTCGAACCCAATACCAACCTGGTAAACCTACACACGCTAGCCAATATATACATTCCAGCCCCTACCGCCAAGGACTATGGCGGTAGGGTATTTTCAACCTCAAACGACCCGTGACGGCGCAATCAAATCCTACCGCCATAGTCCTCGGCGGTAGGCTGTGTTACCCTACCACGAAGGACGATGGCGGTAGGAAAAGGGTCAGATCACGAAATTTTTTCAGATCGAGGTCAGATCGCGCTAAAGTTTACAAAAAAGGTCAAAACAGTGAATTCGGCCGTCAAGTGCCATGTCAAGACCAACGCAGAGCTAGGCAACAAGGAGTACCAAAGAATCAAGAAATTAAGAACACTGAAAATAGTGAGGAATCACATGTGAACGTGCGCGCTGGATGCGTCTGTCAGGCCAACTAATCATTTGTAAGGAAAAGACGAACTAGGTGGATAAATACAGTCTCAAGCATGTGCCTCCATTATTTCTCATGAGTTCTTTTTCATGGTTGAGACCATGCAGTGCACAGGCTGCATTCAATCAACCAACAATACTATACTCCAAGAGCATGTCATGGCATAGGAGGTAGTTAACAGCCTGGCCAGTCCAAGCCACAGCATGAAGGCAACGAGCGTGAATCCTGGAGCAGGAGCAACTAACAGAGAATTAAGGATTGATTCCTGTTGAGAGGCCCTGAACACGTGAAGAAAATCGGTGGGAACTAATGAATTTACCAGTGTTTTCACTACTAGTACTAAAATGTATGCTCGTACAAGTGCATATATACAATCGATATCGAAATGGATATATACCTGTGACAGGCCAAAATAAATGGCATAGACAATCGATATCAAAATGCATATATATAAGTCAGTGAAATGTGACAGTGGCAATACCTGTAGCAGCAGCACCAGTGCTAGCTGTACCGAAGTGCAAGCCGGAAGCAGCAGAGAGGGCAGTGCTTGGCTGGAACTTAAATACCAGAATTCGAAATTGGAAGAGTATGTACCCTTTTTTCTTTATATTACAAAACAAACTAAAGCAAGGGATGCGTATGGAAGAAAACAACTACTTTTGAGCCTTCAACCATACTTAATTAAAAGTAATGTCATAGTGGCTTAATTAATTAAGACATGCACCAGCCACTCACTGTTGCTACATATCTACCTACTCAGTAGCGAAGATAGGCCCTAAAGCACTTGGTTAAGAAGTATAGCAAGAGCACACCTTGGTTTGCATCGGAGTCTATGTCTCATGGGAAATATAATCTCATCTGCGAAATCCTTCCTGTGTCCCTCCAAAGAAAAACCACTGCAGTGTATTATAGTATCTCTAGAATTTTGTACCTCTAGTTTCAGAGTTTCACCACCAAATACTCAGAATTCACACCAGCAAAAAACGATAAAAAATAGGAATCTGCCATCAGAAATTAACTCTCAATGAAGAACTATGTCCTTCTCCAGTTTTTTTTTCCCAATCCAGTTCCTGTTGGCAATTTCTGTTTCCAACAGAAGGGCCCAACCAACACTACGTATTCGTGGAAATATAATTATCCACTCTGGGGCGGCTATGGTTTGGATATAATTAGTAATCATGATTGTCATAAGGTCTTGTCATAAACATTTGTTGTTACTGAGACCATGCGATGCAAGTACCAACCAACAATATTATAAGTCTAATCTTTAAGGTCCTATCCAATCAGCTAATACTTCAATTCTAGATCATAAAATGCATGCCGTACGAGGTGGATGGCACTACAAAGTGGAGTGTAGCAGGTATGCCTAGTGCAGAGCTTCCCTTTGTTTGTTTTTTCTCTCGAAAGAATATCACAAAAAAAGGTGTACATGTGCATGCCTGCCTGGATGGATGCCACGAAAATGTATTGACAAGTTGCTAGGCTGAAACTACCAATGTGCTGGGTTAAACTTGCAGATTAGAGACCACATTTGCATTTCCAAGTTTCAATTAGATTAAAGGAAGTGCTACATGTAGAAGATCCGCCCCTGCTTCGATCTGTCCCGATCCGTGCTGGCGCCGGTCCTTGCGCCCCTATGGCCGGCCTGGCGGATCTGGCGTGCGGGTGAGGTTCCGGGGGAGACCCCTGGCTGGCGCGGCAGCCTCCCCAAAGTCGACGCCTTTGGCGCCGATCCCCTTCCTGAAGGCTTTGGGCTGGATCCTCTCCCTTCCGCCTCCTCCTCGAGCTATGGCGAAAGCTTTTGTTCCCCTGGTCTGGGCGTCGACGGCACCCTGGTGTCGTGCTCCTTCTTGAAGGCGGCGGCTGGGAACAACTCTTGGTGGCGGGGCTGCTGGTGGCGTGGTGGCGGTGCGCTTCGGCCTTCTACTTGGTGCCGCGCCTTGCTTCGTGGGACCAGCGGACGGTTTCTTTGGTGGAGCGGTGCTTCATCCATACATTGATGGCGACGGATCTTGACGGCGTGGCGCAGTGCAGATTCGGAGTTCGGGAGGATGGACTCACGCAGGAGGACGACGCTGTCTGGCGTCGTGGTGACGTCGATGGCATGGTAGATGCAACGGTACAGCTCTAAAGATGGACTCGTGGCAGGTGGCTGCGGCGGCCTCATACCCGGCAGGCGTCCTGGTTGAGAAGTGCGTCGGACTGGTAGGTGCCCCATACCAGGCAGGCGTCCTGGTTGGGACCTCAGATCTTAGATGTTTAGGTTTGGCTGCGATGTCTGTTTGGTATTAGGCCCAGACTATCAGCGCCCCTTCATCATTTGGATAGGCGTAGCGACAGTTGTTGCTTAGACGGTGGCTTTAGTCTTGCTGTTGTATTACCTTGTAAGGTCTTGTGAGAATAATTAATAAAGTGACCGTATGCATCGCCCAGATGCAGAGGCCGGGGGTCATCCTCCTTTTCTAAAAAAAAAAAAGAAGTGCTACATACACAGCAAGATCCCGGGTAAGCTTCCCGGAATGATTACTTTTTTGTGTGAAAATACATAAACTGAAACCAGTTCAGATTCAAATACCGAAATCATGATTGCCATGAGCATTTGCTATTATTGAGACCATGCAAGGACCAACCAACAATATTATATATGTGTTTAATATTTAAGGTTGTATCCAATCAACCAATGCTTTATTAGATCATGTGGCACCTGCTTTATGAGGAGGTGGATGGCACTACAAACTTGAGTAGCAGCCGTGGCAAGTGCAGAGCTTTTGTCAGGATCTGAACCTGAAAAACCTGATGAAATCAACAGTTAACTCCAAAGAATGAAAGCTGCAGCTCGCTTTGTTACAGCGCCGACTAGGTGACTACTTGCTGTTTCGTGTCGCGAGGCAGTCTCACTAGGAATGTGGATCCTACATCTGACGGCTAACGGTTTTCTAAACATTAACTTTCCAACAATAGCTTTGTTGCACTAAAGCCATGGTTTGGGAGCAGCACTGGGCATCTATCCTTGTATTCGTTTACATCCTGGCCGCCCCTTGTCATGGTTGGGCCTCAACTTTGCTCTGTAATCTAATCAATCTCAGTAAAATCACTCCCAAACTTATATATTTTATCTGTGTTATTGTATGAATCCTGCAACTAGGCTCTTAAATTTAGTTGCGAAAATACAGAAACCGGAACCAGTTTAGATTCAAAAACCGAAAAAGGAGAACTCACAGGGAGCACCAGCCTTCGCGCCTCCCCTCCCTTCATGTGCCGCGCTGCTACAACGACTGTCGTCAGCTGACCACAGGCTACGCGGAGCACGCCGTCGCCATGGGTAGGTCTCCCTGCAGCCTCAAGCAAGAGCAGTAGAGCGCCTTGTGGTTGGAGGAAGAAACACGTCTTCCCAAGAAAGAACAAACTAGATTGAGGATCGGTTCTTACCACTGACAGCAGTCACTGAATGCTGGGTCCCACAGAAATACTTCTTACTTCCAAAAACATGTGCATGTTTGACTTGTCACCGTCTCTAAAGTTACTTGACACAATGTATGTAGAACCCGAAAGGCCTCACTATTGAAGTTGGTCTGCCTCTTGGTTTCGTTTTTCCTTTTCCGATGTGGATGCAGACTTGATTTCAAACTTTGTGGTCATCTGCGGTCTATTTTGTCAACAAGTAAAAATAAATAAACAATGCATCGACCGTCGATATCAGGATAACCTTCAGTACTATCAGGATATCTTTGCCTCGTCCTGTGGTATCATGGAAATTGGAAAAAATTAGGTGGACAAATGGAAATAATAAAAGAAACTTGCATGCTTTCTCAATGGTCAGTACACATGACTAAAACAACAGACGTACCTGGCTAATATCCCCAACCCGAAGAACTTCCCAAACTTCTGACCCGTACAGTTTGCCTAGTTGCTTATTACTTACAGCTGGGATATAAAAAATAACAGTGAAATTTGTACTATTTCAGAGCTGTCTCAGGCTCTCATCTCACAACCTGTACCTACTCTGATTAATTCTCTTCAAGTTTCTGCGAACCATGAACCATGCATGAGCTTCGAGTGTTGGATAAAAGACTAGACAATTTAATCAGCCACTACTCTTCAGAAAACGCTTGTTACTTGCGACCATCCGACGTGGCCTCTGTACCTCACAGTGAACGATGTAGCTGTAGTGAGGCGGCAGGTGGATGTCCATGCATGGACCTTGAATTTCCCTCGAAGCCTCACAGTTCCAAAGAGAAGATCTTGTGCGCTCATCATACCTAGAGCTTCAGGTTCAGTTTCAGCAGAACATGTCTCGTAGTCAAGAAACAACACCACACATTCAGAAGAACTTTTATTCACCCTCCTGAGATATGTTGGCTCCACCATCTGCCAAGGATGAGTGAAACGATCCCCATACACTGAGATGTTTGTCTTCTTCAAATTCCTGAGGGCTGCAAGGGTCATGCTCCAGAAATGGGGGTTCAAATTTGCTTTCAGTATTCCATTGATGATGTTTGCAGACATGAAGCACCCACTCGTCAAATTGGCCATCTCCATGGCCATTAATACCGAAAAAGGCTTTCGCCCCGCTTTATAAATAAAGCAAACCGCCACAGAGCACACATACAAGGACTAGTTCACACGCACCCAAGTCTCACAAACACGAAGAAGGTTCTGCTGAGGGCACAACTCAACAAGCCCGAAAAAGAAACAAAACGAAAAGGGCGGGGGCGCCCAACAACCGACTAGTCGGGTTCCGGCGGTGGCGGCGGGGGCGGCGGAGACAGGCGGACAGCCATCGAGCGAAGGTCAGCGATGAAGGCTGAGATGGCGTCGCGGTCCTGGGGGCGGCTAAGCAGCCGCCAAAGCTGCAAGAAACCAGACAGTTTGAAGATAGCTTCAGTAACTCGTCGAAGAGGAACGCGCTGGATCACAAGCTTATTGCGGATCGTCAGAGGGTCCAAGCGAGGACACCGTTCTCAAGCCACCTAATGTGGCGAGAAGACAAGGGGGAGGACTGGAGCTCGTCAAATAAGTCGGGGAAGTTGGTGTGACACCAATTTCCGCCCACCACATCACGGAAACAACTCCATACGAATCGCGCGGAGACGCAGGAGAAGAAGATGTGATTCGAGTCCTCGGGAACGCCGCAAAGAGGGCAGATGCCGGATCCCGGGCCATTGCGCTTGCGGACCTCAACGCCAGACGGGAGTCGGCCGCGAATCCACTGCCACATGAAGATCCGGATTTTCAGGGGCAGGCGGATGGACCACACCGTCACAAGGGGGGAGGGGCGGAGGAGGGAGCGATGGCCTGGTATAGAGACTTGGTGGAGAATTGTCCCGAAGGTTCGAGGCGCCATCTCACCCGGTCAAGGTCACTATCCACCACCGGTTCGTGAAGAGCCACGCAGTCCAGCAACGCACGCCAGGCGGCGGATTCCGGGGGGCCAAAGGGCCTCCGAAAGGCAAGGCGCCCTAGGTCAATAAGGGCCCTCTCAACCGAGATCAGGGGTTATACCGCGATGGAGAAGAGGCCGGGGAAGCGCGCAGCGAGGGGGGAATCTCCAGCCCATCTGTCAAACCAGAACAAAGTCACCGATCCGGAGCCCACCGAGATGGAAGTCCCGATGCGAAGGACCGGGAGCAGCTGGACGATCGACTGCCAGAACTGAGAGCCACCAGATCTCTGACAAAATGCGAGGGGTTGGCCTCTCAGATATTTGTTCCGAATGATGTCAAGCCAGAGACCACCTGGCCCTGCGAGATCCGCCAGAGCCAATGGGAAAGGAGGGCGATATTCATGCGTTTGGAGCACATGATCCCGAGGCCTCCTTGATCCCTAGGTTTGCAAATGTCAGGCCAGCTCACCATGTGGTATTTCTGTTTATTATTATCGCCGACCCAGTAGAAGCGGGACTGAATTTTCGCAATCTCATGGTGCAGGGTCTCGTGGAGGCTGTAGAAGTTCATGAGGAACAGGAGGAGGCTGGAGAGGGATGAGTTAATGAGAATGGTCCGAGCCGCCTTTGACAGCCATCTACCCTGCCAAGGCTCGATGCGCGTCTGGAGCTTGGTCACGGTCGGGCGCAGGTCCGCGACGGTAAGCCGAGAGTCGCTAATGGGCGTTCCCAGGTAGGTTGTGGGAAAGGCACCGAGGCGGCAGTTAAGCCGGTTGGCACACTACAAGAAACCTGTTAATCTATGATGGATTTCTGGTGACATTTTCAAAATCCGTCATGGATGTCATGGTACAGCCCCCCAAGCCCGCCAAAGCCCGCTAAGCCCGCCTAACCTTTACCCATATAAAGCGCTAACCCTAACCCTCATCCTCTCTCCCTCCTCCGCAGCCCCTCCCGATTCCTCATCGCCGCCACCCACCACCTCCTCGCCCCCTCCTCCCACCGCAGGCCGCCGTCCCTCCCCCTCCTCTCCTCTCACCTAGCGTCTCCGGCAGCTACCAGATCAGCCGCATCCCCCATCCATCCATCCCTGTCACAAACAATCTCTCTCTCTCTCTCTCTCTCTCTCTCTCTCTCTCCCGTATGACCCCTCACGGCAGCCATCGATTCCGGCGATGTTCACCATCTCACAGCACACACATAGGCTGGTCTCCGACCCTAGCCCTCCAGGCCGGCTAGATCCACCTCGCCCGCGACCCCGAGTCCATGGCTAGGGTTTCGGCTATGGTGTTGCCTCCATCGTCGGCGCGTCTCCGACGACTCCGCTGTGTTCCAGACCGCGCGCCCTCGTGCTCTCACCGCCTCCTGGATGGCAACCCCTAGCTGGGTTTGCTCACGGGCGTCGGGCTGCACGGCTGCGACCCCGACCTCCTCTGTCGCGGCTCCGACGCGGCCGTGCATCCTATGGCAACCTCCTCTGCAGCATTTGGACCACTGCAGGCCCTCCCTTGCCCAGGTGAGCACCTCAAACCCGATCTTCCTCTCCTCCTGCCATCTTCTTTTTTTGTTATGATGTGCTTTGACTGACTCAGCGTCTTCATCTATATATATCTGAACAGGTCCCGGTTCTTGCAAGCATAGAACATCTATTTGCCGTGTGTAGTAATAGTTTTGGTGTCAAGCTAGCTACATGTGTGGATGCTCTAATTTTCTCCCAATGATTCAGTGTAATGCGTATTTCAGATGCAGAAACTATGTTGTGTTCTGATGGCCATGCTACTATTTGTTGTTATAGTTTCCCCTGATTTCAGAAATATCTAATGTCCTTTGTGTACTTTGTAGTATCTATATAATAATTAGAGATACATGATAACTCAGTTCAGTTTAAGCGTAGGATTTTCTTATCTTGTTTGGCTCGGTTACATATTTACAGATATAACTGTTGGGACATTACGCACCATAATTGCAAACCTATCCAGTACTAATGTTGTATGAATGCTCTGTACTTATTTCCTATTCTTACAACCAACTAGCATCTTGTCTCTGACTCCGCATCATATATTTGCTAGCTGCCTGTAGATTCTGCTGAGATCGGCGTTAGTCTTTTTGGGCTTGATTCATTCAAGCAAACTATCTGTAGACAACAATTTCATTTATTTATTTGCAAGTTCTTTTTGCGAAAGGACATAATACCCGAGCCAGCTTGTAGAGCTGGGATTATTAAGTTCAGGTTTTGTATCCTTGTGTACTGTATATATCTTCTCAATTTCTCATCAACTAATTTATACTCTGTATTGGTGAGGTCGTATTTCATTTTCTGAAAAAGAATGCAATATTAAGAATAAAGTTTTAACAAGGAAAATGGAAAGTAGGATCGTGCAGCTCTCCCAATTTCATTTATCATATAATTGATAAAGAAAGGTCCAACACTGTTAGTTTTAATTGCCTAGTGTGGCTACTGCGTACCCTAACTCTTAACGGTGTGTGTCTATGTGTGCTGATATGGTGGTAGCAATTGCTATCGAGGGCTCTGGTTCAGCAGCCTGTGTCTTGTGTGTGCGTGCTTCCTCTCTGAAATTTATTTTCTCTGTATCTTGTACACTGCAGGGTACCAAATAGAGACTAACAGCAGGGTACTAAGTAGAGATAACCCGCTGCACTGTGGTATGTGGCCTTCTATCAAGATCTAATTCGGTTTAGATTTTCCCCTAGGTCCTGGTGCGCAGAATTTTGTTACTATATTAACATGTCGACATTTTCTGTTTAGAGTTTTCTCCCTAGGCATTTCTTTTTCTGTCCTTGTTGTGTCCTGCTGCCTGGTGAACATGTATTCCAGAAATAAGTTTAATCTGAATCTGAGAAGAAAATTACAACAGTGTGGCAGTCCTATTGCTAGAATATAGAGGTTTAAACCTGTTATTAAATTTCTGTACTAAGCATATGTATTAGTGAGTCAATTTAGAGTAGTAGTACTACTATTAATTGTGCACCTAGAAGTACTAGTACCAAGGCCACATGTTAGCAAACTGTCTATCAGTCTTGAGGCACAAACTGGGCTAGCACTTGCCAACACAGTGGCACAATACATTTTTCTGAACTCCTTTGCTCCATGCCTAGGTCGCCCTCCTCAATAGTGCTACTGGCAAGTGATCCTAAATCTTTTTCTTGATGTTGTTCCTCTTTTTTCGATCACATAACACTTGAATTGTCTGATTATGATCTCTTGTTTCTGGGATGCAGGTCTGGTAGTGCCGTAACAGCCGTGCCGTTGCATGGCACACAATAGAGCTTGAGAGGGCAACAACGGTGGTAGTGATGGAGCTGCTCCGCGATCAACCAGGGGTTAGTTCTCTACTGCCATTCCTATGATTTCTCTGCTATTTCCATTCCCTAGCTGAACTGCTACTGAAATGCACCTATTTGGTTGATCCAGTTCAGAGTTACGCATATTTCATGAGGATGTGATTTTCAACTAATTTGCTTGTGCCACATGGATCTTGGTGGTTAAATTTATGTTCTTATGCACTCGAATCAAAGTAATCCCAGTATGCATGTTGTTAAGACCAATAACTGATACATCCTAACCACTATCTCCGTATCTCTTAACGGAACCATTTGCCACTAGTATAGATTTATTAGTGGCCATGGCTCTTAGTTATTTTGCATGCCATTTCGGGTTCACTTGGCAATCAGGTGTTGTTTACTATTGTCAGTGCCTTGATAAGTATTTAGTTTCATGTGTAAACTTGTTGAGACATGAACGTTAGAAGCTTACGCTATCCAGGTAGACGAGCAGTGGCTTCGCGTCATGGATATTGTTTATTAATGATGCCTTTTTTTGGCGGATTTGTATGGCCTCTACTGCTGCTGCTATAGTACTTGGTTAGACTTTCATTTGACACATTTATATTACGTTGTCAATTATAGGTCAATTTGATTAGACTTTCATTTGACACATTTCTATTTGTATCAACTTGATTAGAAACTTTTTATTCTCATTTGTAAGCTAAGATTTGAGGATTTTTGAAAGCATGTAATTTATTTTTTTAATTTCTTACAATTCTCATATTTCTACTATTAATTCATGTCTACAAAATGTCTAATGTTGTTGTAAATATGATAGGTATGATTGGGTAGCGGTCTACCTTGGTGCTATCCATCACAATCTGCCATGACATGTAGCCTCCAGCAGGAGGGTCGACGACAACATGAATAACAACCTTACTAGTTTATATGGGTTGTTGATGTAAATTGCATTGTACTTGTTCCTAACCTTGCTGTGACATATATATTGTCAATATATGTTGTATATTATCATATTATGGAGGATTTTACAAACTGCTATGTTGCATATATACCTATGGATGGCTGTATATTGAATGACTTGTGTGACGTTTAACACTTTGGAAATACTATCTTGGGCCAAAATTGGCATTATGATTTGTGCACCACATTATGCTAAAAAGTGTTTCGTCTCAAATTGGGCTGAAAGAAATGAAGCATACCAAATTTAATTTGATCCTAAATCCATGACGGTTTCTGTGACGAAAAGTAGCATACACGTAGGCAGCCACATCATTCTAGTTGTTGAATTAAAAATCCTACGTGGCGTTGGTCCATGACGGTTTGTTTCGTCATGAAGGATTGGGCCTAGTCTGGGCTTGGACGGGCTTAAGGCAGATCCATGATGGTCAAAAATCGTCATGGAAGGTACGATGCCAAATTATGACGCGATATACATGACGGATTCTAAATCCGTCATGGACGGGCACGCATGACAGTTTTCGACCGATTTGTGACGGACTAGATCCGTCACGTATTAACAGATTTCTTGTAGTGGCAATGGCAAGCGACTCGGTCGGAGAGTAGCCCATCACCATCACATCACTCTTGTCGAAGTTAATCTTAAGGCCAGACATTTGTTGGAAGCAGAGGAGGAGGAACTTAAGGTTGGCGATATCCGACTCCGAGCCTGTGACCATGATAATGGTGTCGTCGGCATACTGGAGGAGGGAGATCCCGGAGCCGCCAGCCAGGTGGGGAGTGATTCCCTGAATGTGGCCGGCAGCCTTAGCCTTATCTAGAATGGCGGCAAGCGCGTCCACCACCATATTGAACAAGAAGGGGGAGAAGGGATCACCTTGCCTTACCCCACAGGAAGTGGGGAAGTAAGGCCCGATCTCCCCATTGATGTTCACGGCAGTGCGACCGCAAGAGACCATCTGCATTACCCTGGAGATCCAACGGTCGTCGAAGCCCTTACGGAGCAAAACTTCCTGAAGGAAGGGCCAACTGACCGTGTCGTAGGCCTTATGGAAATCAATCTTCAAGAAGACCGCCTTAAGGTGTTTAGCGCGCACCTCATGGAGGACTTCGTGAAGGACTAGCACCCCATCCAGAATGTATCGCCCTTGAATGAAGGCGGACTAGTTGGGGTGGGTAATCTGGTCAGCGAGGAGGGTCACCCTATTGGCGTACCCTTTAGCCAGAATCCGAAAAATCATGTTGATGACCGTGATTGGACGAAACTGACGGATGTCCGAGGCTCCCGGGACCTTTGCGATGAGCGAGATGATCCCATAGTTGAGGCGCGCGAGGTCGATAGACCCAACATAGAACTCTTCGAAGATGGCCATGATCTCCGGTTTGATCACATTCCAGAAAGACGGGAAGAATTTCACCGGTAGGCCATCCGGGCCCGGGGCCGAGGTAGGGTTCATGCCGTGGATGGCATCCCATACCTCGTCCTCGGAGAAGGGGGCCGTAAGGGCCGCGTTTTCCTCGGCGGAGACAAGTTGGCGGCCGGACCAGCAGTCGAGGGCCAAAGATAGTCCATGGCCATTAATGCGAGCTTTGGGTGGTCCTCTGTGTCAAACGTGATGGTTCAGTTGCGTTGATGCAGGCGTGCACAAGGCGTATACGTGAAGGAAGAATCCACACAGCCGGAGGAGTAGTTAGTTAGCTGAAATCTTTTGTATCTTTATCTCCTCTTATCTCTAGTTTTCTTCCTTCACAAGATGTAATCTATCTCAACAACCTGTACGTGTTTATGGGCTCGCAACCCTTCTATATAACACGCAACACGTCGGCTAGGAAGGCTAAGACGTTTACCGCAAGTCGCACATGGTATATAGAGCCTTCTTCTTCCACAAACCCTAGCTAATCCATCTCCATCAAGTGCGCAGCCATGTCTTCCTCCTGCGCCTCCTTCTAGTCGCCGCTCAGCGGTGGAGTCCCGGTGAAGCTCTCCCGCACCAACTATGTTCTGTGGCGGACCCAGATCACGCCGCAGCTGCGGGGCGCCGGCGTCTTCCACTACGTCGACGGCACAGCGACTGAGCCGGCCAAGATCCTCACCAGCAAGGACGCCGCAGGCAAGGAGACCACCGGGCCGAATCCTCTTCATCCACTTTGGGTGAGGGAGGACCAGCAGGTCCTCGGCTACCTGCTCCAGAACCTCTCCAAGGAGGTGCTCGTCACGATGACCACAATCACCACGGCGCACGAACTCTGGGTGGCACTGGCGAGCATGTTCTCGTCACAGTCACTTAGCCGCGTCAACAACATCCGTACAGCGCTGATCAATGCGCAGAAGGGAAATCAATCGGTGGCCTCCTTCTTCGCCGCCATGAGAGGTCTCGCCGATGAACTCGCCGCGGCAGGCAAACCCATCCAAGATGATGAGCTCATGTCCTACATCATCCACGGGCTGGACCAAGACTATCAGCCTCTTTTCTCTGCACTGGATGCACTCATCACCCCGGTAACTCTTGATGAACTCTTTGCTATGCTTAGTAGCTTTGATCAACGCATGGCGCAGTACCAAGGCTCCGGTGGTGGCTTCAAGTCATCGGCCAACTCTGCGTTCAGAGGCCGCGGCGGTGGCTCTCGCTCACGCTTATCTCCCCGTGGCAAGGGGAGGTTCAGCTCCGGTGGTGGCGGCTACTCCAACAACTCGCGCGGCGGCGGCCGCTCGGGAAACTCCAAAGGGCGTCGCGGTGGTGGCAGTGGTGGTTCCAACAGATCCCACCCGGACTTGCCCCGCTGTCAAATCTATGGTAAGCCAGGACATACGGCGAAGGATTGTTGGTACCGCTACGAAGAAGATGATGGTGACTCCTCGCAAGATGAAGAGAAAGTTGTCGTTGCGGCCGATGGCTCCTATGGAGTTGACACAAACTGGTACGTTGACAGCGGCGCCACCAACCACATCACCAACGAGCTCGAGAAAGTCACCATGAAGGAGAAATATCGTGGCAAGGATCAAATTCACACGGCCAGTGGTGAAGGTATGGGCATACGTCACATTGGCCATTCAATTTTTAATACCCCTAGTCGTAAAATTCATCTCAAAAGAATCTTGCATGTTCCTAGTGCTCATAAAAATCTTCTCTCCGTTCATAGAATTGCCATTGACAATCATGTTTTTCTCGAGTTTCATACCTATTTCTTTTTGATCAAGGATCAGGCAACGAGGAAAATTCTCTATCGAGGTAGATGTGTTCGAGGGCTCTACCCGTTGATTCCGGAGTTTAGAAGATTCAATAAACAAGCTTGTGGTGCTATCAAGCTATCGTCCACATGATGGCACGATCGTTTAGGACATGCCTCTTTCTCTTTGGTTGAAAAATTACTTAGGAAAAATAAGCTCCCGTTTGTTGGTTAGCGAAACATTGAAACTATTTGTAATTCATGTCAGTGTGCTAAAAGTCATCAATTACCGTACCCTATATCTACTAGTGTCTCCACCAAACCGTTGCAATTGATCTTTTCAGATGTGTGGGGGCCTGCCCCCTCCTCTGTTGGTAGACACACGTATTATGTGAGTTTCATCGATGACTATAGCAAATTTTCATGGATCTATCTCCTCAAGAGAAGATCAGATGTGTTCCAAGTTTTTCACAACTTTCAAGCACTTGTTGAAAGAAAGTTTGACAGTAAGATTCTTGCTGTCCAGTCTGATTGGGGAGGGGAATACGAAAAACTAAATTCCTTCTTCGAAAGCATAGGCATATCTCACCATGTATCATGCCCTCACGCTCACCAACAAAATGGGTCCGCCGAACGCAAGCATAGGCACATTGCCGAGGTTGGCTTGGCCCTCCTAGCCGGAGCATCCATGCCCCTCAAGTTCTGGGATGAGGCTTTTCTGACAGCCGTTCATATTATCAACATGTTACCTAGTCGTGTTATCAACAATGAAACACCTATGGAACGTCTCCTCCACACAAAACCAGATTACACCTCTCTCCGTGTTTTTGGCTGTGCTTGTTGGCCCAATCTTCGGCCTTACAACAAACGCAAGCTCATGTTTAGATCAAAACAGTGTGCCTTTCTTGGTTATAGTGCCCAACACAAAGGTGTCAAGTGTCTTGACATCTCCACTGGTCGAGTTTACATCTCTCGCGATGTTGTTTTTGATGAGGCCAAATTTCCCTTTGCGGATCTCCACCCCAACGCCGGCGCACTCCTCCGCAAAGAAATTTTGCTACTACCCTCTCATCTTTCTGCCTATGATCAAGGGGGTATTACAAATTGTGATGATCATATGACTAACCCTACTAATAGTCTTCATGAGCCCTGTGATGATGCAGAAAACAGCGATGCAAAAACTGCAGCAAATGGTGAAGAAAATGGACCAACAGGTCCTTATTTCACGTGTCCTAGTCCAGGGGACAGATCCTCCTCGGGATCGGAGCAAGCGCTGCAGACGCGCAGCCGATCTTCCCCGGGATCCGCGCCTGGCAGCGAATCTGCCGCGCCAGTCCCGACAGACGACGCAGGAGGGCGTGCAGGCAAGCCCGCGTCAGCCACGGGGCAGAGCCTGGTGGGCCGCACCGCCTCCTCTCGCGCGCCCGAACCATCGCCTGACAGGTGGCAGGCCGCCTCTGGTCTGGGCCGGGCCCAGCAAGACGGCCAACTACGCGTCTACAAGCGGCGCGCCACGTCTGGTTCGGCGGATGCGGGGATAGGCCCTGTTGGCGCGGGGTCCAGGCGGCAATCATTGGGCCATGATGATGCGCCCCGGCCCAGATCCTCTGTGGCCAAATCATCGCTTGCACCGCGCGCCACGGCCACAGAAAATCCTACCTCGGCATCGACTGCCCACACAGCGGATCCTGGAGCCCTGCACGGATCTTCCTCGGGATCGGGACAAGATCGGCCTGATCCAGACCCTGGATCCTCTGTGCCGGAGTATTCTGCAGAGGTTCCTGTTGCCACTCCGCGCCGAACATGACTTCAACAAGGGGTAATTAAACCTATTAACTATAAGCATGTTACAAAATATGGATTAGTATGTTCAACAGGTGAACCAGGAGAACCCAATACTCTTGAAGATGCTTTGGGTGATGCACGTTGGAGAAAAGCAATGAATGATGAAATCATGGCACTTAGGAAAAACAGAACATGGCATTTGGTTCCTCCACAACGAGGTAAAAATCTTATTGACTGTAAGTGGGTCTTTAGGATAAAAAGGAAAGCTGATGGAACCATTGACCGTTATAAAGCCAGACTCGTTGCAAAGGGCTTTAAACAACGGTATGGCATTGACTATGAGGACACGTTTAGTCCAGTTGTGAAAGCTGCTACTTTTCGACTTATTTTGTCTATTGCCATGTCCAGGGGATGGAGTTTACGTCAGTTAGACGTTCAAAACGCGTTCCTCCATGGTGTTCTGGAAGAAGAGGTTTACATGAAACAACCACCTGGGTTTGTAAATGCACATGCACCACTTCATGTGTGCAAGCTTGACAAGGCATTGTATGGACTGAAACAGGCCCCAAGAGCATGGTATTCCCGTCACAGTAAAAAGATGCAAGCACTTGGATTTGTTCCTTCAAAGTCTGACACCTCTTTGTTTATCTATAACAAGTCAAGTATATCAATATTTGTTCTTATATATGTTGATGATATAATTGTGACAAGTTCATCTGATGAAGCAATAACAGCACTGTTGAAGGACTTGAGTGCAGAATTTGCCCTCAAAGATCTAGGTGATCTACATTATTTTCTTGGTATTGAGGTCAAGCAACACAAGGATGGTCTTCACCTCTCTCAAGAAAAGTATGCAACAGACTTAGTAAAAAAGGCTGGTTTGCAAAGCTGTAAGCCTGCACCCACTCCTTTATCTAGTACAGAAAAATTATCTCTTACTGAAGGAGAGCTTCTAAGTCCAGAAAATGGTACAAAATACAGAAGTCTTGTAGGTGCACTTCAGTACTTAACACTGACCAGACCAGACATTTCTTTTGCTGTTAACAAAGTATGTCAGTTTCTTCATGCACCTACCACTGTTCACATGACTGCTGCAAAACGTATAGTAAGATATGTGAAAAATACATTGAGCATTGGTCTAAATTTCAGCAAGTCATCATCTACACTTATCAGTGCCTTCTCTGACTCAGATTGGGCTGGGTGTCTAGATGACAGATGCTCAACTGGTGGCTTTGCAGTATTCTTTGGACCTAACTTAATATCTTGGAGTGCAAGGAAGCAAGCTACAGTTTCAATATCTAGTACAGAAGCAGAATACAAAGCGTTGGCCAATGCAACAACAGAGATCATATGGGTGCAGTCAATTTTAAAGGAACTAGGTATGAGAAGCACTAGAGCTCCATGTTTGTGGTGTGACAATCTAGGTGCTACCTATTTATCAGCAAATCCAGTCTTTCATGCCAGAACTAAACACATTGAAATAGACTTTCACTTTGTTTGAGAAAGAGTTGCGAATAGACTCTTGGACATTCGGTTTATTCACTCTAAAGATCAGGTTGCGGATGGTTTCACCAAGGCTCTACCCACAAGAAGCTTTGAAGACTTCAAACATAATCTCAACTTGATGAAGTTATGATTAAGGGAGGGTGTCAAACGTGATGGTTCAGTTGTGTTGTTGCAGGCGTGCACAAGGCGTATACGTGAAGGAAGAATCCACACAGCCGTAGGAGTAGTTAGTTAGCTGAAATCTTTTGTATCTTTATCTCCTCTTATCTCTAGTTTTCTTCCTTCACAAGATGTAATCTATCTCAACAACCTGTACGTGTTTATGGGCTCGCAACCCTTCTATATAACACGCAACACATCGGCCAGGAAGGCTAAGACGTTTACCGCAAGTCGCACACTCTGCTCTCGTGCTCCCAAAGGAACGCACCATGAAGAAGTACCATTATGCTTCCTTAGTTAAGAACTGTAATCTCAGGGGTTCTGTGGTTCCAAGCTTGTGATCTTGTCAGAGCGGCTCACAATTATCATCTTACTTCCACTCATGATGCGACTTTTCGCAGTTGAATACAACCTCGTACCAGCTCTCTCTCTCTCTCTCTCTCTCTCTCTCTTAGACAAACTAGGGTTGGAACAATACTCGATACCCTAAGCGAGTACGGTTGTCATGTATATATAGAAGAGAAGTATAGGTACATGTCTTGTGTTACAACACGTATATCTACAATATACCTAGTCTAACACCCTCCCTCAATCTTAACTATATCATGAAACACTCAGGAGGTTAATGAAGGAAATATGCCCTAGAGGCAATAATAAAGTTATTATTTATTTCCTTATATCATGATAAATGTATATTATTCATGCTAGAATTGTATTAACCGGAAACATAATACTTGTGTGAATACATAGACAAACTAAACGTCACTAGTATGCCTCTACTTGACTAGCTCGTTAATCGAAGATGGTTATGTTTCCTAACCATAGACATGTGTTGTCATTTGATTAACGGGATCACATCATTAGGAGAATGATGTGATTGACATGACCCATTCTATTAGCTTAGCACCCGATCGTTTAGTATGTTGCTATTGCTTTCTTCATGACTTATACATGTTCCTATGACTATGAGATTATGCAACTCCCGTTTGCCGGAGGAACACTTTGTGTGCTACCAAACGTCACAACGTAACTGGGTGATTATAAAGGAGCTCTACAGGTGTCTCCAAAGGTACATGTTGGGTTGGCGTATTTCGAGATTAGGATTTGTCACTCCGATTGTCGAAGAGGTATCTCTGGGCCCTCTCGGTAATGCACATCACATAAGCCTTGCAAGCATTGCAACTAATGAGTTAGTTGTGAGATGATGTATTACGGAATGAGTAAAGAGACTTGCCGGTAACGAGATTGAACTAGGTATTGAGATACCGAAGATCGAATCTCGGGCAAGTAACATACCGATGACAAAAGGAACAACGTATGTTGTTATGCGGTCTGACCGATAAAGATCTTCGTAGAATATGTAGGAGCCAATATGAGCATCCAGGTTCCACTATTGGTTATTGACCGTAGACGTGTCTCGGTCATGTCTACATTGTTCTCGAACCCGTAGGGTCCGCACGCTTAACGTTACGATGACAGTTTCATTATGAGTTTATATATTTTGATGTACCGAAGGTTGTTCGGAGTCCCAGATGTGATCACGGACATGACGAGGAGTCTCGAAATGGTCGAGACATAAAGATTGATATATTGGAAGCCTATATATGTTTGGACATCGGAAGTGTTCCGGGTAAAATCGACATTTTACCGGAGTACCGGGAGGTTACCGGAACCCCCCGGTAACCTAATGGGCCTTAATGGGCCAAGTGGAGGAAGAGGAGAGGAGGCCTAGGGGCTGCAGCGCGCCCCTCCCCCCAAGTCCGAATTGGACAAGGAGGGGGGGGGGGCGGTGCCCCCCCTTTTCCTTTCCCCCCTCTCTTCCTCCCCCCCAAGTCCTAATCCAACTAGGGAAAGGGGGGAGTCCTACTCCCGGTAGGAGTAGGACTCCTCCGGCGCGCCTCCTCCTAGGGCCGGCCGCACCCCCCTTGCTCCTTTATATACGGGGGCAGGGGGCACCTCTAGACACACAAGTTGATCTTCGTGATCGTTCTCTTAGCCGTGTGCGGTGCCCCCCTCTACCATACTCCTCGATAATATTGTAGCGGTGCTTAGGCGAAGCCCTGCGATGGTAGAACATCAAGATCGTCACCACGTCGTCGTGCTGACGGAACTCTTCCCCGACACTTTGCTGGATCGGAGTCCGGGGATCATCATCGAGCCGAACGTGTGCTAGAACTTGGAGGTGCCGTAGTTTCGGTGCTTGGATCGGTCGGATCGTGAAGACGTACGACTACATCAACCGCGTTGATATAACGCTTCCGCTTTCGGTCTACGAGGGTACGTGGACAACACTCTCCCCTCTCGTTGTTATGCATCACCATGATCTTGCGTGTGCGTAGGAATTTTTTTGAAATTACTACGTTCCCCAACAGTTAAGATTGCGTCGACATCCTTCAAAAGAAGGTAAGGGCAAGGGTTTAGTGAAAATGTCAGCAAGCTGATCCTTAGAAGAAACAAATTTGATCTGAAGTAGCTTCCGTGCAACACGTTCCCTCACAAAATGATAGTCAACTTCGATGTGTTTCGTTCGGGCATGAAATACCGGATTGGACGAAAGATGTGTAGCGCCAATGTTATCACACCAAAGGATAGGCGGCTGAGCTTGAGAGACCTTCAACTCTCGAAGCAATGACTGCACCCATATGATCTCAGCCGTGGCATTAGCAACTGCTTTGTACTCAGCTTTAGTACTACTCCGAGACACTGTAGCTTGCTTGCGAGCTTGCCAGGCGATCAAGTTAGGACCAAGGAACACAGCATGTCCCCCCGTGGATCGCCTATCATCGGGACTACTAGCCCAATCAGCATCAGAGAAGGCTGAGATCAAACCAGAAGGCACAGGTTGCAGATGTAGACCATATGAACCAGTGTGTCTAACATAGCGCAAAATGCGCTTAACAGCAGTCCAATGAGGATCACGCGGTGCATGAAGGTACTGACACACACGGTTAACTGCAAAGGATATATCTGGTCGAGTAACGAGCAAGTATTGCAGTCCACCAACGATGCTACGGTATTCAGTGGCATCCTCAGAGGAGAGCAAGTCTCCATCAAAAGCTAACAATTTGTCTGTGGAAGACATGCGAGTCGTAGCAGTCTTACACTGCATCATACCCGCGCGACGTAACAGATCTTGAGAGTACTTTTGCTGAGTGAGAGTCAAGCCACTATCAGAATGAAGAACCTCCAGGCCCAAAAAATAATGTAGTCTCCCAAGATCCTTGACAGCAAAAACAGCCCCTAAAGAAGCCACGAGCCGGTCTATAGCAGTGACAGATGAACTGACAAGTATGATGTCATCAACATAGACCAGAATGTACATAGTCACCTCAGGGCGCTGAAGAGTGAACAGAGACGTGTCCGCTGTAGACGGTACAAACCCATGCGCACGAAGAGCAGCGCCAAGGCGTGCATGCCACGCACGAGGAGCTTGCTTCAGACCATAGAGAGCCTTGTCGAGGCGACACAGATGATGAGGCTGATCAGGGTCAACAAAACCTGGTGGTTGACGCATATATACCTCTTCTTCCAGAACTCCATGGAGAAAGGCATTCTGGACATCGAGCTGACGAAGCGACCATCCTCGAGTGACAGCCAATGAAAGAAGAACACGAATAGTCGTGGGTTTAATAACAGGACTAAACGTATCTTCGCAATCAAGGCCATACCTTTGTTTAAACCCTTTGGCAACCAATCGTGCCTTGTATCTCTCAATGGATCCATCAGCATGTGTTCTTCACCTTGAACAGCCATTTTGAGTCAATAACATTTACACCAGATGGAGGTGGAACCAGGCGCCAGGTATTATTTTTCCGAAGAGCATGAAGCTCATGTTCCATAGCAGCGCGCCAGTGTGGAATGCCAAGCGCTGCCTGAAAATGTCGCGGTTCCGTCGTAGGATCGGCCTCAGCACGAGCAACACAGGCCGCAAGCCATGCGACGGTACCATCCGTGCGTTGGAGAGGCTTGAAGATGCCACTCTTGCTGCGCGTATGAGGGCGCTGTATGACAGGTGGTGGAGGTGTCGGAGAAGGCACCACAGAAGAAGAGCCATCGTCTGGGAGCGGCGCGGAAAACACACCAGTGGGCGAGTCCACGGGCTCTGCTGAGGGTCAGTCCACGGGCTCTGTCGGAGACGAGGGCAAGGACGATGCTGTGCCCGGGGTGGCCGGCGAAGGCGGACCAGGCGAGGACGGCCCACGCATGGCGGAGATAGGGGAGGCCGCCGGCCTGGGCGACAGCACTGCAGTGTCAGCCGGGCTAGGCGAGGCCGCCGCCCCATCTGATCCACATGCATGGGGCATGCACGTGCGGTCGACGTCGAGCGCCCCGTCGAGCGACACATCCGGCGTAGCGGCTACAGTTGGTGCAGCGGCAACCATGTCATCGTGACCAACGTCATCGTGAATAAGCTCAAGTCGAGCGCCCCGTCCAGTTCCTGCATCATGGTTAGGCAACAACAGAGGAGAATATGTAGCATCTACAAATTGATCAGGCAAAACTGGAAAGGAGTGCAGCTCGGTAGCGGTAGAACCAGTGGATGGTGAGAGCATGGAAAAAGGGAAAACTGTCTCATCGAACACAACATCGCGGGAAATGTAAACACGATTCGTCGGAAAGTGAAGACACTTGTAACCTTTGTGAAGAGGACTGTACCCAAGAAACACACACTTCTTAGATCGAAACTCGAGTTTATGCTTATTTTACAGACGAAGATGTGGCCAGCAAGCACAACCAAACACTTTGAGAAGGGAGTAATCTGAAGTTTCATTGAGTAATACCTCTAGAGGAGATTTCATGTGAAGAAGTCGTGTGGGAAGCCTATTGATCAAAAAACAAGCAGTAACAAAGGCATCTCTCCAGAACCGGAATGGGACAGAGGCATGTGGAAGCAGTGTTAGGCCAGTTTCAACAATGTGACGGTGCTTGCGCTCAGCTGTACAGTTCTGCTGATGTGTATGAGGGCAAGACACGTGATGCGAGATGCCAAGTTTCTGAAAGAAGGTATTAAGATTGCGATATTCGCCCCCCCCCCAATCAGACTGAACATGGACAATTTTGCAATTAAGAAACCGCTCAACATGGGCTTGAAATTGCATAAAGACATGGAACACATCAGATTTGCGCTTAATAAGATAAATCCAAGTAAAGCGACTAAAGGCATCAATGAAACTGACATAGTAGTTGTGACCACTAACAGAAGTTTGGTCATAGCCCCACACATCCGAAAACACAAGTTCAAGAGGAGCCTTGACAACACGACTCGATACAGAGAAAGGTAACTGATGACTCTTGCCTTGTTGACAGGCATAGCATACTAAAAACTCTTTATTGCTGGACTCAACAGGAAGACTATGGCGATGAAGCACATGGCGCACCACGGGAGTGCCAGGATGACCGACGCGAGAATGCCACTGCGACGACGACACCCGAACACCACTGAAAACTTCAGAAACAGGTGGCACATCAAGAGCATATAGGCCAAGGCGAGCTCGACCACTAAGAAGAACGTCCCTCGTGTCCCGGTCCTTAACAAAAAAATGGAACGGGTGAAACTCAACAAACACATTGTTGTCAAGAGTTAATTTAGGAACCAAGAGCAAACTACGTGTGACTGAAGGAACACGAAGAACATCAAGGAGACACAAGGTTTTAGTGATACGTGAAAGAAGAGATGCCTAACCAATATGTGAGATGGGCATACCTGATCCATTGGCAGTGCGGACCTGGTCATGACCAGTATAGGGCTGGCGAGTGGTCAGCTTGTCGAGCTGGTTCGTCAGATGGTCCGTGGCACCTGTGTCCATGTACCAGGCAGGATCCACAGAATATGAAGGAGTAAACCCAGGCTCCTGTGTAGCGAGGGCAGCTTGTTTCTCATTGCCTTTCCCGTTGTTCCCAATGCCAAGGAAATCACGTTTGAAGCGACGATGGCAGCGAGACGCCAAATGCCCCTCGATGCCGCAGAGTTGACACTCAACCCCACCACCACATGCCTGGTAGTGAAGTCGCTTGCGCCCGATCATCAGGGGAGTGGGAGCAGACTGGCGGGACTGCTGGGTTGGTGTGGCCGGCGGGGGTTGTTTGGCACCACGAGGTCCCCCACGGTGAGCAACATTCACAGACGAGCCCTCAGTATAGACCCCAACAGAGCGACGAGCAGCAAGCCGCTGTTCTGTGTTCAGGAGCCGCGCGTAGAGATCACAGGGTGGCATTGGTGTGTCACGTCCATTAATATTTTCCACCAGAGAATCATAATCCTCATCAAGGCCATTGAGAATGAATGAGGTGAACTCCTCATCACGGAGAGGAGAGGCTTCCCAATGAAAGACAATGTATCAGCCAGATTCTTGACTTTGTTGAAGAAGGCCGTGACAGAGAGATTATGCTTCTTGACCTCACCCAGCTGATTACGAATAGCAGATGACCGTGCCAATGACTGTGAGGAGAAGCTGGAGTCAAGCGTGGCCCATGCATCCCTCGACGTCGCGGCAAAGACCACCATGCCGGCCACGGAGGGAGTGAGCGAGGACTGAATTGCACCAAGAATAGCTTGATCCTGAGCGATCCACCAACGATGAGCAGGGTTCGGCACCATGACGGAGCCACCAGTGGCCGAGGGCACCGGAACCATGGCCGGAGGACACAGCAGCGTACCGTCAACATATCCCTCAAGATAGTGACTACGCATCAGCGGCAACACCTGAGCGCGCCACAAGAGATAGTTATCGGCAGAGAGTTTCACAGTCACCAGATAAGCGAAGTGAAACGGTCCTGATTCAGCCACTGATGCGGAGAGCTGCGAGTCGTACGTCAGAGGAGCACTGTATGGAATCAGCGCATCAACCGACGGAGACGCACGATAGTGTTGGTGATGACTGTAGGGCGCTGTAGGAGACACGCCGTAGGGCTGCAGGGGAGGCGCGACGTACGGCGCAGGAGCGGCGTAGGGTGCGCCATACGGCGCCTCGTAGGGCAGTAGGGCACTGCGGAGGATGAAGCATACGGCGCCGGCGATGGCGCGACGTACGGCGCGGGATACGGCCCGTAGGGCACCTGGACGGGGGCACCATTGGGGCCTGGAGCCGGCTGCAGAGACGCATCACGGGCCGAAGCGGGAGTCCCGCCGTAGGGCAGCTGCGTAGAGGGGCCGTAGGAGTGCAGCGGCAGAGACACATCACGAACGATCGATGGATGCGCAGCGGTGCCGTAGGAGTTCGGCGGCACAGGTGCATCATGGGAGATCGATGGATGCATTGCAGTCGGCGGCAGAGATGCATCACGGGCGTGGGAGATCGATGGATGCATGGATCGGGAAGCTTGAGGATGCGAGCCCGATGCAACCGGACGAGCCCAGGCGAGCGGGGAGGATGCCATGAAAGGCGATTCCATCGCCAGGGTTGACGGAGGCGGCATGGCGGCGGAGGCCGACGCGGCGGCGGCAGAGGAGGCGGAAGCACGGCGCGGATCAAACGAGTCGTCTAATACCATGTTAGACAAACTAGGGTTGGAACAATACTCGATACCCTAAGCGGGTACAGTTGTCATGTATATATAGAAGAGAAGTACATGTACATGTATTGTGTTATAACACGTATATCTACAATATACCTAGTCTAACACACTCTCTCTCTGAGTTGAGACACAGAAAGTTGAAGCGTGCGTATAACTGTGACGCATTACCCAATCTCTACTCCTAATGAAGCAGTTGGTGGTCTCGCTTCCAGGTTTTTTTTCGTCCCACCATTTTCGTCCGGTTTTTTTCTAGGTTAACCGTCGTAGATTTTTTTCGATGTTGGTTTCTTATTCACTGGTTTATTTACCCCTCAGCTCTTTCCTTGCAAATCAGCACTTTCCAAACGTGCACGCAATCACGGATCTAAATTTACTAACTTATCCAAATCAACCGATACCTTCCATTATTGCAAATTTCTTTAGGAAACAAATAATAGATTTTAAGAAAACAAATAAAAGATTTTAAAGACCATCATACTTTACTAACAATCACTAAAAATCAAATCTAAATTAATTAACCTTACCTTAAATCACTAAATCACTTTAATTAGAAAACATTTTCTTTCCTAACTGCACCCCGCTTAGTGTGCACATAACAATCCGAAGTAATTAGAGTCACATGATTGAATCCATTTATTTAGAGCGACATGATTGAATTCATTTATTAACAATAATCCTCACCAAAAGTGCATTTAGCAATTTTAGAGGGCGGACCAAAACTCTGCCATCCGCTCGCCCACGTTTGTTTAGGTACAGGAAAAAATGGCATATGGAAACAACACGACCGGGGCGGCGGCGCAATCTTCGGGGATAGGGGATCGGAGGAGAAGGATTGGCCTGGCAGCATGATCGGGGTGCTTCCCCGCGGCCGCGGCCGTCCTCGCGATGCCACCTACCCGAAATCAACGCTGCTCCCTGCCGTCAGCCGAGGCGACGCCGCCTGCCCTCCTACCCACAGTCCGCTGCCGTGTGCGGCTACGGCGGGAGGAGTAGCGACGGGGCCGAGGTCCTTCATGCGTTCCGGGATGGAGGCCATGATTTCGTCGAGGTCGTTGCTGCCTCCTACACTCAGGGTGTGTCGCCGAGATCGAGGCGAGCATGAGGAGCTGTGGCCACCGCCATGGTCACCCCATTGTAGGGGATGGAGCACGCCGTCGGCCTACAGCTTGTGGAGATCACTGTTGCTCTTCAGGTCGCGTGGTGACCGGATCTTGCCGATGTGTCCCTCCCCGACGACCTCCTCTTCGCCCGGTTGGCCGGCATGGATCTCGCCACTGCTGCCCTCAACTTCTCTGCCTCGAGCTCGATGGTCAGCCACCATGGATCCCCCAGCTGGAGGGTCACGTGAACCAGCCGTCCTCCCATGCTGCAGCGGTGAGAAGGTGACATGGCTCTCCGTACACGAAGAGTGGAGTTCAGTCAAGTACTTATATACTTGGCCTCTACTGCTGATCCATGTACATGGAGAAGAACAGACAACCGCTCATTCATGCTTCGTTCCACTCCTTTGCGCTACATTACTGGAGGTGACATTTTCCTATCTCTCTATGTTGTAACAAGCCTGCTGCTTGCATAGTTAATGGATTTTTTATTTAAATTTATCGCTGCTTAGTGCTTTGTTGCAATTGTTCACCCAAGATTCTTATATATAATCTGAGCGTATGTAGGCATACTTAGCTTTGCTATTCCATTTTTTCTGGCGCATAGAAATAAGAGTATTGTCCAGGTTAGGTATTCAATTGAGTATGGTATTTGAATTGCTATCAGAATGTCTTTTCTATGCATGTGATTTCTCACATCTGGTTATAATATTTGTGAAGACGTGCATTGCACGTGCACTTGGAAGCGGGCCCGTGGCCCGCGCTGGACGGCGCCGACGCCGACCCGAGCCACCTCGTCCGCGTATTCTTGGAGCTGTGGCTGGTCGATTTACATGAAATTAATTCCCTCAGTTCTGGTGGCAAATATAATACACATAATCCATATTGTTATGCACTAGCGTGTATGTGTGAAATGGATGAATTATGGTCCCGTACCCAATAAGATGGATATGTGTGTGTGCTAGAGAGAGAGGGAGAGGGGGATAGAGAGTGAGGAAGAGGGAGGGAGAGTGTGTGTCTCTGTGTGTGAGGATTTGATGGTTAAAAAGGTCGCCAATGTCGTAATATTGAACTCTTAAAGTTAATGTGGCCCCGTTGCAACGCACGGGCGTTCTTTTAGTACTATTAATTACACTGTTTTCCTGTGAGAACGATGGGCGTCACTACACTGGATACAGCGTAGCATACCTTCTACGGCGGCCTTTGGGTGGTTTGGGCGGAGTCAGCGCGGCTACCGGTGGTCTGTCGGGTGTCGGCTGATCCGTCCATGCTCCACCGTATGCCTGCTGGTCCTCTGGGATCTGTGGAAACATCGGTAGTCCTCCGTATGTTGGGTAGAAAGGAAACTGAGGTGGGTAAGGTGACCATTCTGCTTTCGGTTCATATTTATCTCCATCCTTCTTTTCGTCTGCCTTCTTCTTTTCTTCTGACTTCTTCTCATCTCGCTTCTTTTCATCTGGCTTCTTCTTTTCTGCTCGTTGCTTTTCATCAGCTGGCATCTCATCACCGTCAACATCTGGACCATCTTCGCCAGTTCGAAATGGGCCAGCATGCTCTGCCATAATCCATACAATGGTCGTGAGGTCACCGCCACGGCCGAGCTGCCTGGCATGGGATTCCCTGCTGCATCGGGTGCCTGCATACAACAGCTTATCCACCCAAATGTTGAAGACGAGCTCCAACAGTTTTGGCATGTTCAAATCGTCAGCCTTGAGCAGCTCCACCGCAATATTAGCCCCCTCCAAGACCAGAAGAGTTATTTCTTCATGGAAAATCCAGTTGCCATCTTCGTCCTTGTTGACCAGGATCCTTGCAAGCTTCTCCTCTCCAGTTGTCCGACTACTGGAACATAACCCCTGCAAAGATTTGAGGGTTGCTTCATACAGGCTGCGGAGTGCAAGGCCGGGTAGCATGTACGGGCGCACGGCCATGAGGAACATGAGATGCTCGGACAGCGCAACGATCGCGTCGACAAGGGTCCCTTTCTTCTCTGCATGGACGAGGAAAATTTTGGTGGCGATGTGCCACACAAGGATGTCCTCCTGGAATTCACGGCCAAAGGCCAGAACGAATTTCTCCTCCTCACCCTTCGGGGTATTTTTCTCCTTGTACCTCTTGGCTGTCTCCTGACCCCAGGACGTCGTGATGTCCTTCATAGAGTAGCTGCCATCATTGTCTTCCTCGTATGTTGACCTCAGAACTTTGCTTACCCTTGTGAACACCACCCGCTTGACATCTTGTGAAAACTTGTGTCCTTTGGAGTGCTGGTATTCATTCCAAACGTCTTCCAATCCGATCGCCTTCGCTGCTGCGCCGCAAACACTGATCTTCCGCATGCACTCTTGCAGCACGCTGTACTGCCCAACAGTGCCGGACCACCTTCTGTGGCTACTTGGACTCCTTGGAGGACCCGTGAGGCATAGCCGGCCAAGATCGAGAGAAACAACGAAACGACGGAGCCGGCGCCATCTCCCAGAGCACAAAAGCTCATGGTGAAGCCAGGACTGTGGCCTAGCATCCAAGAATGCGTGCGTCCAGGTTGACCCCAGTGCCCGCAACAGCCATCTAGTATCCAGGAGGAGAGTAACTACCAGCAAGGCGTAGGTGATAATCACATCCGGTATGGTCTGGCCTTCTTTGTTGTAGTAGAACCCAAAGAGCACAGTCGCGGCGCCAATGGCGAGAGGTGAGGCGACACGGATGCTGTATCCAAGCGGAGTGTGGATGACGGCCGCCTTGGTGTAGAGGATGTCATACATGAGTGAGAGCTCCATCTCCACCACCTTGCACGTCTTGTCCCACCTCATAGTGAATATTTTCCTGCTTGTATCAAGGTTATTATTCTCAGGTGACTCGGTGTCGACCGAAGAATCAGCCATGGCACGCTTGCAGAGCGGGAGCATGTCATGTGCGACCATAAGGGCATCCTCATCGTCCAGCTGACAATCCGTTCCTGTTCTGATCGACGAACCACCAGTGAACAGTCTACTTGCTTGCTTCTTTTTGCTCGAGCTCGAGATGTTGCCCAAGTTGCCTTGCCACAGTGCACATGCCCTCTCCAGGTACTTGGCAGCACCGATGGCGAAAATGATGATGGACACCTGGATCAAAGTCCCGCCTCCGCCACCAATGTACACATGCTTGTATAGGACATAGCTGGCTCCAGCAACCCGCGAGATGACATTAAGTGCTTCGCGCGCAGAGAGCTTATTGTCCTCTAGGGAGAAGGCGCTGATGTTATCACTGCCGCCGAGATGGTGCAGGAGGAACGTCGTCCAGAAGGCCACCAGCTGCTGCCTCCGTGACGAAGTGTTGCCGAGGGACAGGTTGCTGAGAGTGTATGGAGCGACCCAGCTGGAGAACTGGTATGCCAGCCAAAGGATGAGCATCAGCACTCCAGAGGCTTTACGCCGACGGATGCTGGAGAGGAGCACGAGTAGAAGATGTGCGACGAAGCTCGAAAGGACCGCGACCCGGATCTCCCATAAATTCAGCAACTGGGCCACCCGATTCATCCATCCCTGTTCTTCCATTAATCGGTGGCACGATCAATCTCCTGCACTGCAATCAAAATCATATATATGATTACATATCGCATATGCAATCTAACTAGGCACGTACCCAATGCATCTACAACTAGCTAGATGATGAATGCTGCAAGCTTGAGAGATCAAGACGAGCTATGGTCCAAGATAACATACAGGCCGGCGTGGGTTAAGCTCGTTTAGAAAGGAATATGTACAAAGTGATCAAGATAGCAGCTACCGTAAACAAGGGAGCTGTCCCATGAAAACGGTTTGGCTAATTTTATACTGTTTAACTAGCTGTGTAGCATCCACTGGCTGGCTAGTGCAACTGTGCAAGCATGTGCAGATTTCATAGAGATATGTGCTTACTCCCTAGGATTCTTTGCTCCAATCTAGGTTGTTATAGTGGTATCAGAATACTTATCCTTATCTTCATACAGAACTGTAACTTAAGCCACTATGAGCTGCACATCTTCCGTATGAAAAACACAATTGTAAATCTTTCTTACAGAAGACACGATTTCACATCTTTTTACTACAAGTCCACATTCTCTAAACATGTAGTAGTGATCTAGAAGGTCTTATATTTTTGATAGAGGGAGTACCTTAATAAAAAAAGACTGGTTTGGAATTATGTTTGTTTTCCTTCTTGATACAAAGGATTGTATTATTCAGGGTTACATTCACTAGCATCAAAATAATTGTATTTGTATCGCGTAGGGTTTTTCGGCACCATGGTTAGAAGATAGTAACACTTTGCATGGCAGAGAAGCAACCACTGTCGTGATTACGTTAACTTGTGTCAACCCGTGCGCCTAGCCATTGAGATTGCAAAAATATTGAGTTGTCTGAGAATTAGCAAAATTGTTTGTACGATTGTATCACTCTGGCAAACAAGTACCTATGGGCGCCTTTGCTACCGGGAGCAGACAACGGCAGACAAAATTTATCAGCATCTTCGTGTCGGCGGCTATGGCATTCTTGATTCTAGTCGCACTGCTTGCAAAAACTTTGCTGACAGGACTGAAAAACGAAAAACAGATACATGGCAATTCTGAAGAGATGGCAAATCAACAGGAGTGCACTACAGCCATAAGTTATGCCAGGCTATCAAAGCAAGCACCAACATATCCCTTTGGTAGGAAGACAGGTGTGCAATTCTGTATATTTTACTACTGGGATTCTATTTTTTATATTATTTTTACATTGTATACACCTGGCCAGGTCAGACCAACGGCGGGGAGGCCACGAGGGTGAATCCCACTCTGCTGCCTGGAGCAGGAGCGCAGCTGCAATGGGAAATTCGGGATTGATTTCTGGTAACAGGAGCTCAACACTAGGTCCCATGAAGATCGGTGTAAATTAATGGATTTACCGCAATGTTTTAATGACTCATAAGAAACTATAAGCTGGTATAAGACAGGCCCAAGTAAGTAGCATAGATACAATCAATAATCAAAATGAATATAGAGTGCAGTGAAATGTGACGAGAGGAAGTGGTGATACCTGTAACAGAAACACTAGCTAGTACCAAAGTCCAAGCACGAAGTCGCAGCAGCGGAGCCAGGGGGGGACGACCACTGGCAGCAGAGAGAGATGGTGGCATTTAGGACAGTGCCTGGCTGGTACTTAAGTACCAGAATTCCCAATTGGAATAATATGCACCCATTTTTTCTTTATTACCAAAAAAAGTGATGTGCTAGTTCAATGTACAATGTGATGTCAGTGGTTTAGTATATTAAGACATGTACCAGTCACGCATGATTGCTACATGAGCAGTTTTAACATGGTCCCTCTTACCCCCTCTTTTCACATGAGAGGTAAAAGTATAAAATAGATCTTAGCCGTTGATCTCATCAATGAATGGTTTGATTGACTCTTACCTTCTTACCTCACATGTAAAAAAAGGAGGTAAGAGGGACCATGTTAAAATTTGCCTTGCTACATATCTACCTACATATCTACCTTGGTCTGCATCGGAATCAAGAAATTCTCATCCTCGTAAAACTCTCCACAATTTTTCCTCTAAAGAAACACCTCTTCAATTGTCTTGTATCTCTAGTTTCAGTGTTTCACCACACAATACTCAGTTGTTGAAATATATTGTCCACTTCTCTCCATCAGTTTGGACTTTTGGGTTAGTTGGCTGGAGCATGAATTCAATATGGTATCAAAGCCACGAGGACTGACCTGCCATCGCAGTATTAAAAGAGATTATGCGTCCCACATCTATGGACTAAAATAGCCTAGACATGAAGGGACGTGTTGAAATATTTTGCCCACCTCTCTCCATCAATTCAGACATTTGGATAAGTTGGCTGGAGCATAAATTCAATATGCGCCTGCGAGAACCAAAAGAAATTACGAATCTACCATCATAAATCATTTCTCAAAGAACAACCTTGCCCTCCTATATTTATTTATTTTGGCAAACCAGTCCCCGTTGGAAATATTGCGAGAAACCAAAAGAAATTACGAATCTACCATCAGAAATCATTTCTCAGAGAACAACCTTGCCCTCCTCTATTTATTTATTTTGGCAAACCAGTCCCCGTTGGAAATATAATTATTCACTCTAGCGTGGAAGAAATCATGATTGTCATGAACATTTGTTATTATTAAGACCATACAAGATCACTCAACAATAGTATATGTGTGTACTTTTAAGGTTCTATCCAAACAACTAATGCTTTAATTCCAGATCATGCAACTGCTGCTGTACGAGGTGGATGGCACTAGAAAGTGGATTGTAGCAGGTGTGCAAGATTGGAATATTATGCACCTTTTTCCTTCATTAGAAAACAAAAAGAAAGAAAGGGGTGCGCATGGAAGCCTTCAACCATACTTAACAAAAAGTAATGTCATAGTGGCTTGATTAATTAAGATATGGACCGGTCACTTACTATTGTCACATATCTACCTACTCAGTAGCGAAGACAGCTCCAACAGCACTAAGTTATGAATTATAGCATGATCAGAGCTTGATTTGTCTTGGAGTCTATGTCTCATGGGAAACAGTGTCATCAGAATAAACCTTTCCACCAATTCCCCGTAAAGAAAAGCCGCCATGAGAAATAGTGTCATCAGAATAAACCTGTTGGATAAAGGAAGTAATCATGATTTTCATTAACGTTTGCTATTACTGAGACCACACAAGGAAAGCCAACAATATTATACATGTGTTTAATTTTTAAGGTTCTACAACAAAAAGGAAGCTGTATATGTTCTAGGCTCAAATTAGCAGTGCGTTGCACAGGCTAGCTGGGCCATATTTGCATTTCCTAGGTTTCGACTAGATTAAGAAAGCTACTGAAACCAGTTCAGATTCAAATACCGAGAAGCAAGATCTTGGAGCAGTAACCACATCGCGGCGGGAGGCTCCGCACCCCTCCACGCGCTGCACTGCAACAACCGTTGTCCGCGACCACGGGCTCCGCGCAGCATGCGACATTGAGCAAGAGCAGAAGAGCACCTCGTGGTTACCGGAAACAAGACTTCTTCACGAGAACAAACGAACGAGATTAGCAATCGGTTCTTACTAATCATGGCAAGCGCTGAATGCTGGGTCCCATAAAAATAGTCCTTACTTCCAAAAACAAATGTACATGTTTGACTTGTCACCGTCTCTAAAGTTAACTGGTGAATTGTAGAATCTGAAAGGTCTCCAACTGTTTAAGTTGTGATGCCCTTTTGGAATCTCTTGGATTGGTTTTATCACAGCTGGGTTTGTCGCATCCCCTTTTCTGGTGCGGATGTAGAGCAAATTTCTCTACTACTTAAAAAAAATGTAAGGTTTCCATTTCACCTTTCTTCCCACCACTCCTTCGTCCAACCTTCCATGTATATGACAATCAATCACCTTAATTTACTTACCTTCTGAACCAATTCCACTTTAATTTACTTACCAAACATCTAATCAAAATATAAAGGTAATTCACGGTCAGAATTTAATGAATATTTATTTACACAACCACATTATTATTGACAGGTAAATCAAAAGCTAACGTACTAGAATATTTATACCGCGTTGCAACGCATGGTCATTGTTCTATCAAGAAAAATATTATTAGGCGGACAAAATGAAAACAGTCAAAGAAACTTGTATGGCTTTTTACCAGTCAGTATACAAGACAGGGTAGAAGAAACCAAGCTACATGGCCCTGGGTGAGAGATTACCCACCAAAAGGAACTTCCAAAACTTCTGGACCTTGATAAAACTACAACAAAAATAACAGTGAAATTTGCATTATTTCTCAATTCTCTAGAAAGGAAACAAACTAGTAGGTGTATTTCAATACAGAGAGCAGTCACCACTCACATCTTGACACCATCAACCATGCATGAGCCTGGAGTCTTGGCTTAGCGCAATTCAAATCATAATAATCTCTACTACTTTAAAAAAACTTAAGGTTTCCATTTCACCTTTCTTCCCACCACTCCTTCGTCCAACCTTCCATGTATATGATAATCAATCACCTTAATTTACTTACCTTCTGAACCAATTCCATTTTAATTTTCCTACCAAACTTCTAATCAAAATATAAAGGTAATTCACGGTTAGAATTTGATGAACACTTATTTACACAATCGCATTATTATTGAAAGGTAAATCACAAGCTAACGTACTAGAATATTTATACCCCGTTGCAACACACAGGCATTGTTCTATCAAGAAAAAGATTATTAGGCAGACAAAATGAAAACATTCAAAGAAACTTGCATGGCATTTTACCAGTCAGTATACAAGATAGGGTAGAAGAAACAAAGCTACATGGCCCTGGGTGAGAGATCACCCACCAAAAGGAACTTCCAAAACTTCTGGCCCTTGATAAAACTACAACAAAAATAACAATGAAATTTGCATTATTTCTCAATTCTCTAGAAAGGAAACAAACTAGTAGGTGTATTTCAGTACAGAGAGAAGTCACCACTCACATCTTGACACCATCAACCATGCATGAGCCTGGAGTCTTGGCTTAGCGCAATTCAAATCATAATAAAGAAAAAAATTAAAGACTAGACAACTAATCAGCTGCTACTGTACACTCTGACAGCACTTGTTCTTGGTGAACGCAAGCTGTGGCCACTGAATCTCACAGTCAAACATGTAATCATAGTAAGGAGGCAGGTGAGACGTCCATGCATGTACCTCAAATTTCTCTTGAGGCCTCACGGTTCCAAAGAGAAGGCCTCACAGTTCAGCTTGAGTAGAACATGTCTGGTAGTCAACAGAAATCACAAAGCAATTGGGTACATCAATTGCTTTGCTACCAAATAGGTGCAGAGTTCGTTACGTAATTTACAAGTTGAGTCATACTATGGCACTGTTGCAATGTAACTACACACAAAGCATACATACATAAGGTCAACCAGCATCAGGTAATTTTTCTTAGGACTAGCTTCAGTTGGATTTGTGCTACACTAGCTAATACATTCGAAAACCAAGACCCTCATGACACCCTGGGTGCACAGTAGTTGCATAAATTAGACCTCCCAAAGGTGCATGGAAAGTTAGATTTGCAAAGTCGAATTCATAGGTAAACTGCAAAAGCACTTCCCAGAAGCCAAGGATAAGATTCCGGTGGGACTAGTACTCTTCATTAGATCAATCATCTGCTTTGCTGCTGAACTTTTTGGTCAGAATTCCTACCTTATCCTCCTCAAATCCAAGAGTTCAATCAATGAGGTGAATCATCTCTCCTAGTACATTTTAGCTCCCAATATCACCCATGTAGATATCCTAACAATGGCAATGTTAGAGTTGAGTCGAATATTATTGTATAAGGTAGGTTACAGTTGGACTTGATTTTGGACTGTGTGTAGGGTAGGAATTGTGTCCTAATAGGACACTTGTATCCTAGGCCAATTATATAATGAGAGGGTAGACGCACGATGTAACCTATGCCAACATAATAGCATAGGCGCGCAAGGGGAGCCGGCGGCGTGTGCCGGCGCCCGGGTGGCCGGGGTGCGGAATTGTGACGGTGTCAGGGGAGGAGCGCCCGTAGTCAGGCCCGAGGATGTAACCATGATGGTGAACCTCGTTAACAAATCTTGGTGTCGTGCTCGTGTGATTACTTGGTCCTCGGTAGATCGATGGAGCGCCTCGGATTTATTCTAACAAGTGTTATCAGAGCAAACCAGGCATAAGTCTGCCCGCTCATCAGCTCCACCATGAGATTCAAGTTGGTGACTGGGTCTATCGGTGCCGGTTGATGGACTGGAGTTGATAGAGTGGAATTTAAGAAAGTGGCAAAAAGTCTAAAATTGTCAAGAGCTAAGAGTACATGGCCGTATATTCGGTGGTGTCCAGCGCACATGAAAAAGTGCGGATGACAAGTACAGAAGGAGGCAGAGTGCTATAGCAGTGGGACATGTCAAAGACTATCTGGGGAAAAAGGATGAGGCAACTGTGAATTTGACTCAGGGTGACACAGGGTGACGGTGAAATTCTTTCAGGCTTTAGACAAACAGTGAAGAAGGAGCGATGATGTTGAGTCCATGTAACTCTTATGTGTGACACCCAATATGTGAGTTTTCACTTTCACACAGGTCAATGATCGGTGTGTGATGGCGTTGAGCCGATAATTCGGAAGTTGGGAGCACAGAGTAGAGTAAAGGGGAATTTAATTTTGCTCGAGTGTTGACTGTGAAGAAGACAAGAAGGGACTACAATTGCAGGTGGAGTCACATGGAGTCTGGAGTCGCAGTGGTGCTCGCGTATCTCAAATCCAATGTACATGGAGGTTCGACACATGGATGAATCTAAGGTTGTGAAGAATATTCGTCAAGATGGAGTTTGTTAGAGTTGTGTCGAATATTATTGTACAAGGTAGGTTACAGTTGGACTTGGTTTTGAACTGTGTGTAGACAGAGTAGGAGTTGTGTCCTAACAGGACACTTGTATCCTAGGCCTCTTATATAATGAGAGGGTAGACACACGATATAACCTATGCCAACATAATAGCACAGGCACGCAGGGGGAGCCGACATCATGTGCCGGCGCTCGGGCCGCTGGGGTGCAGTATTGTGACGGTTTCATGGGGAGGAGCGCCCGTAGTCAGGCCCCGGGGATGTAGCCATGATGGTGAACGTCGTTAACAAATCTCGGTGTCGTGCTCGTGTGATTGCTTGGTCCTTGAGCGCCCCAGATTTATTCTAACAGGCAGTTGATAATTTATTTGTCTACCTGTTTACGCAATCAACGAGCTTCTTGGCGCCATCACTTACAAATGTTTAGAGGATAGCAAAGTGCTACTGCTGGATAGTTTGAGGGTGTAAATTGAACTCTTTCCACTAAAAGAATTTTCCTGAAGATAATTAAGCTTCAATCATACACCATATCATCGTCTTCAAGAGGACTAGAGTATGGGCTCAAAGTGTACCCCCATAAGCCCGAGGATGGCTGTCAACTCCACACCACTATTGAGCTTCCTGGCATAGGACGCCCTGCTGCATCAGTTGGCAACGCAGAAGAAAAACTCCAACCACACATTTAGAATCACGTCCAGCGAGTTGGATAGTCTTCCTCCTGCTTTTTTTTTCTTTTTCTTTTTTTTCGAAAAGGGGATCTCCCCGGCCTCTGCATCAGAACGATGCATACGGCCATCTTATTAACCAAATAACAAAAGGTGCCAATAAGTTTCCACAGTCTCCAGCCAAACAAAAAGCAAAGGAAAAATGCAGCTCACACAGAGCGACAGATGGCTAGATACACAAACTAGCCCGAAAAAGATGCCACAACCGGCTGGCTAAAAATAGATAGGGAAACTAATTGCCTATCCTATTACATGACCGCCATCCAAACCGGTTGAAGATATCCCGAGCTACCATCTCCCAACGGATAGATCCAGTAACCAAATGCTCCCTGGCCTCCATCGGAGTGAGTAGCGACCAGGAACGGATCAGTGTCGTAGCTCAGAAAATAACCTGCAAAAAATGAATCCGTGATGTTCTGTTAAAAACCAAATCATTTCTGCAATTCCAGATAGTCCATAACAAAGCGCAAACTCCAACCCCAATATGTCTTGCTAATTCAGGCTCAACCCCATTAAGCCATGTCCCAAATAAAGCATTGACCGAAGTCGGTGGAGTAATATTAAAAGCAATATGGACCGTCCGCCATAGAACTTTGGCCAACGGGCAATCAAAGAATAAATGCTTAATCGTCTCATCCCGATCACAGAAACTACACCTAGTAGGTCCTGTCCAATTGCGTTTAATCAAGTTGTCCTTTGTTAAAATAACTTGTTTATGGACAAACCACATAAACACTTTAATTTTTAAAGGAACTTTGACAGCCCAAACATACTTGGAAGTTGGAATAGCATTCGAATTAATAACATCAATATACATTGATTTAACTGTAAATACTCTAGAGCTAGTCAACTTCCAGCGCAATATATCGGGTTGGTGAGAAAGTTGAACCTCCATCAGTCTCCTAACTAGATGGAGCCATTGTTCCCAACGATTGCCCGCTAGCGACCGTCGAAACTGAATATTAAGGGGGACAGATTGGAATACCGTTGCCGCGAACACCTCACGTCGTTGAGCAATCCGATATAAAGACGGATATTGAATGGCTAAAGGTGATTCACCAAGCCAAGTATCCTCCCAGAAACGTGTACTTGTACCGTTTCCAATAACAAATCTCGTCCTATTGAACATAGATTGTTTGACTTTCATTAGTCCTTTCCAGAAAGGCAAATCAGTCGGCCTGACTGCGACCTGGGACAATGTTTTAGTCTGGAGGTACTTGTTGCGGAGGATCTGCGCCCACATGGCCTCAGTCCCGGAAGACAGCTTCCACAACCATTTACTAAGAAGGCATCTGTTCTTAACTTCAAGATTTTCAATACCAAGACCCCCTTGGTCTTTCGGTCTACAGATGATGTCCCATTTAGCAAGCCGGTATTTTCTTTTAAGTTCATCACCCTGCCAAAAGAAACGCGACCGATAGAAATCCAGTCGTTTCCTAACACCAACTGGGACCTCAAAGAAAGATAAGAGAAACATAGGCATACTCGTGAGCACCGAATTAATCAATATTGAACGGCCTCCGTATGACATGAGCTTACCCTTCCAACAGCTCAGTTTTTTCTCAAATCGATCCTCGATGCACTTCCATTCTCTGTTTGTTAGCCTATGATGGTGAATCAGAATACCAAGGTAAGAGAAGGGTAAACTCCCCAACTCGCACCCAAACAATTGCCTATAAGACTCCTGGTCGTCTTTGGCTCTACCAAAGCAGAACAACTCGCTCTTATGAAAGTTAATCTTTAACCCGGTCAATTGTTCAAACAGGCATAACACTAGCTTCATATTTCTCGCCTTGGCCAAATCATGCTCCATAAAGATGATTGTATCATCGGCGTACTGAAGGATGGAAACACCTCCCTCAACAAGATGAGGTACCAACCCACCCACTTGACCATTCTCCTTAGCCCTTCCTATCAAAATTGCTAACATATCCACCACAATGTTAAACAGTATAGGGGACATCGGATCTCCTTGTCTTAGGCCTTTATGTGTCTGGAAGTAATGACCTATGTCGTCATTCACTTTAATTCCCACACTCCCTTTTTGCGTAAATGATTCGACCTGTCGGCACCAGGCTTCATCAAAACCTTTCATACGCAATGCCTGTTGGAGGAATGGCCACTTAACCTTATCATACGCTTTTTCGAAATCCACCTTAAAAATTACTCCATCTAATTTTTTGGAATGGATTTCATGGAGCGTTTCATGAAGAACAACCACCCCTTCAAGGATGTTCCTGTCCGGCATGAAAGCAGTTTGGGATTGCTGCACCACAGACTGCGCAATCTATGTGAGCCTATTAGTCCCGACCTTGGTGAAGATTTTGAAACTAACATTGAGGAGGCAGATCGGTCTGAACTGCTCAATCCTCACAGCATCCGTTTTCTTCAGGAGCAATGTGATAGTTCCAAAATTCAGGTGAAATAATTGAAGCTGTCCAGAGAATAAATCATGAAACATCGGTAGTAAATCCCCCTTAATAATGTGCCAGCACTTTTTATAGAACTCAGCCGGGAACCCATCCGGACCGGGAGCCTTATTATTTTTCATTTGTGCAATAGCATCGAACACCTCCTTTTCTGAGAACGGGACAACCAGGATATCATTATCAGCAGCAAACAATTGAGGCACGTCCTCGATCCTGGACTCATCGAGGGACACACAATTGTCCTCCGGCGGTCCAAATAACTGTCTATAGTATTCGGTAATATAGGTTTTGAGATTATCCTGACCTAAAATAGTGCCCTCATCCTGCTCTAGCTAAAAGATCCGCTTCTTTCTGTGCTTACCATTAGCAATGAGGTGAAAGAATTGAGTATTCGCGTCCCCTTGGACTACTTTGCGGACGTTGGCACGCAAAGCCCACTTCAATTCTTCTTCGTGGAGAAGTTCTTCCAGCCTCTTCTCCGCCTCATTTTTAACCTGGAGCTCGGCAGGCAGCAACATCGCGGATTCGGCTTTTACGTCCAAGGCCTGTACAAGAGAGAGGAGCCTATCCTTCTCAATCTTATACACCCCACTGAGGTGCTTAGCCCAACCCCGTAAGAAACTTCTCAAATGCCTAATTTTATTCTGCCAGCGCTCGACCGCCGTCCTTCCTCCAACACCCTTGGCCCACTCCCTGGCTATGATGTCTAAGAACCCCTCGCGTTCGAACCAGGCCATCTCAAATGAGAAGGTGTTTTTGTTTCCCATATGGTTCGGCTCCCCTGAGTCAACGAACAATGGTGTGTGATCGGAGATTCCCCGCGTGAGAGCTTGCACCGTAACAAGAGGGAACTTCTGTTCCCACTCCACGCTGGCGAGAACCCGATCAAGCTTTTCATACGTCGGGTTTGGCAGAGCATTAGCCCAAGTAAACTTTCTACCAGAAAGCTCTATCTCCCTTAGATCTAAGCTTTCAATAATGGTATTGAACATAAACGACCACCTGCCGTCAAAGTTATCATTATTTTCTCCTCTCTCCTCCTAATGATATTGAAATCACCCCCGACCAAAATCGGAAGCTGTTCGGACCCACAGATCCGAACAAGATCCGCCAGAAACTCCGGTTTAAGCTCGGGTTGTGCGGCACCATAGACCGCTACCAAAGCCCAGTTGAACCCATCAACTTTAGACCTAACTCGAAACTTTACCGCGAAGTCACCCATTACTACGCTCCGGACTTCAAGGGAATCACATCTCACACCCAGTAAGATACCTCCCGATCTACCTCGTGGCGGGAGACAATGCCAGTCGAAATCAATACCACCCACAAGAGAGGAAAGAAACTGCGGCGCAAAATTCTCTCTTGTACAATCTTCCTCCTGCTTGACCTTGCTCAGCAGCATATGCATGCAATGGTGGCACCATATTGCACACGATATGCATATCTTCTAAATTGTGAGCTGCCTCCTTGAACTCCTTTATTATTAACTTGTGAAGGATCTCAGCAAGCTGGTTCCTTTTCGAGACCCTGGTGGTGGAGGAGATAACCAGGTCATCATGAAGCTGGAACAATTTCTTGAAGACGCTCCTGGCTCCAGCGTGAACTCTGGACTTCTCATGTTCATCACTCCATATCTCCTCCAGATTGACACAGGATGTGTTTTACATCCTGTGGAGCACAAGCCCAGGTAGCAAGTAGGGGCGTTTGACAAGGAGGAACATCATGTAATTGGACGATACCTTATATTGCTCACGGTGGTGTAATCCCAACTCTGCCCTTGACTCTGTTGGCAAAGTAGACATTGGTGGCGATGTGCCAGATAACAATGTCCTCCTGGTGCTCGACCCTGCCAATGTTGCCCCAGACCTTTTCTAACGGTTTGTGCTTCTTCATTGCAAGGTCTCCCCACTTATATGCAGGCCCAGCGTGTTCATGTTCTTCAAGTAAGACATCTGTTCATGGTATCGACGGAACATAAACTCCTTGAGATCCTCCGGGAGCACAAGGCTTCCCGAATAATGGAAACTATTCCACCTCTCCTCCATCCCAACATCCCCACGAATCTGCCGACTAGATGACCACCACTGTCATGGGTACACTGGTGCAACAGGTTGTACTGCCCAATGGTGCCAGACCATCTCCTCCTTATGTCGAGTCGGTCTAAGGACAGGAGACGATGAGCCGGTGCCATCTCCTAGAGCATGCACTCGAGCTCCACCATATGGGGATCACTCAAGAAAGCAAGTGTCCAGGTCGACCCGATGGCGGCCAGCAATGTCGTCGCCTCCTTGAAAAAGGCGCCAGCTAGCAGGGCATACGAGATGGCAACATCAACTCTTCTGTGGTCGGTTACACCACTCATGATCATCAAGTGAAGTTGAAACAGCAGGAAGACTGCGCTGATGGTGGGTGGTGCCACGAAGCATACCAATTAGCCTATCCCGGTGTGGGTGACAGCCGCCTTGGTGTACAGGATGTCCTAGAGCATGGACAGCTCCATCTGGCACCATCTTCCACATATCGGGCCAATCGAAATTGTAGCCTCGCAGTCGAGGATGATCCATATTAATTGGAGAATCGACGAGCCTGAGCTTGCAAGCGTGGAATTGGAAGTGGGATCCGTCCAGGAGAACCTACTCGTTCAACTTGCCATGGACACCTTTAGGGTTGATGTTGCAGTTGTTCTTGCCCGGAGTTGTTGAGGGAGCTCCGGATGTCATCCATGTTGCCACGCTTCAGCGCCCATGTCCTCTCCACATATTTGACCACCCCGATGGCAAACATCAGCATGGTGGCCGTGAGTATCAAGCCACTACCGGAATCGCACCCTATGCCGACGGCCAGGGCCGTCGGCATAGCCCTGAATGGTCGTCGGGACAGGCCTATGTCGACGGCCCCCGTCGGCATAGGGCCGTCGGCAACATATCTGTCGGCGTAGCCAGGAAGGCCGTCGGCATAGAAAGGCCGTCGGCATAGGACCTATCCCGACGGTGTCCGTACATCTATGCCGACGGCCCTGGCCGTCGGCAACGTTATCGCCTAACGGCGGCCGCCGTCAAGTGCTGACCAACGCTTGCTCACCATGTGGCACGTCTATGTCGACGGCCTAGCCGTCGGCATAGTTTTAAACTAAGCCGATGGCTAGGCCGTCGGCATAGACGTGCCACGTGGCGAGCAGGCGTCACCCCTGGGGCGGGTCTATGCCGACGGCCTAGCTGTCGGCTTAGTTTGAAACTATGTCGACGGCTAGACCGTCGGCATAGACCTGCCACGTGGCAGCCACTGGGAGCTCCTAGGGCAGGCCTATGCCGACGGCCTAGCCGTCGGCTTAGTTTGAAACTATGCCGACGGCTAAGCCGTCGGCATAGACCTGCCACGTGGCAGCCACTGGGAGCTCACGGCAGCTCTATGCCGACGGCCTAGCCGTCGGCATAGTTTCTGTCTGTTTTTTTTCTTTTTTTTGTTTTGTTTCAGCTCAATTCATTTGAATATATACAGCATCACACAACAAATATATGCATCACATAACAGCTGCCCAGCAGCATCACACAACAAATTTATCATCACACATCATAAGAAGCATCGCAAAGCATAAACATATGAGTATCATCACCACCAAGCATATAAGAATCTCACAAACAACAATAAGAAACATCACAAGCATATAAGTATCATCACCACCAAGACCGCCACAATGTGACCCAAAGGCTTAAGCGCCAGGACGTTGAGCACCACGGAGGTCGTCATCGCCAAGACCGCCGAAGCCCAGGTCGTCACTGCTAGCGGCAGCGCTACCGCCAAGACCGCCTCCACCTCCGCCTCCGCCTCCGTGGATCGGAGTGGTCGGGCTTCGTGACTCGGGAGTGCTGCGAAGACCACCGCCAACGGTAGATCCACCTGTTCCCTAGATGTTGAAAAGACATATTAACGGGATATATGAATATGTTGAAAGGCATGACATGCTTTGGGTGAATAGATTGGGGATGAACTAATCGGCGAGGGGCCAGCGTTCTGTGCCACAAACTCCTCAAAGCTCATCAGCACTGGTTGTGCTGGAGGGCATTGTGCTGGAGGGAACTGAGGACACCTGCCGGCCGCCATATCCTGAAAAGCCTGCTGCATCTGGCTATCCCTCTGCACTTGGTGTTCATAAAGCCTCTGATGCCACGCCATGGTCTCCTGGCGTGTGTACTCCAGGTAGGCCTACGGTATGACATGATGGAACTCATAAAACTACTAAATGCGGAAAATAAAGTGAGAAATGAAGATAAGAGGGAAAATACTTATAGATTGTTGCTCCTGAAAGAGGGACTGTGTACTGGTCACTGGCTGGCTCGTGCGCTGGCTCAGGCTCGGGTCGATCCGACGAAGCTGTGTGTAGGAGATACTAGGAGTGATCACAGCATCGAGAACCGCCTCCCGACCGTGCTCCTTGGGACCCATGCTCACCACCGCCCTGTCGTCCAGAGGCGCCGCAATGGGGTCAGGTGTGTCAGGATGCAACTTCAGATACGCTTCGGAGTAGGCCTGCTTCCTCCACGCGGTCTTCTTGCCGTAGTACTGGGGCTCGCCAGTCTTGGAGTCCTTCCGCGTATGGGCGATCTCCCACACCTGCATGTCTGAGAGCGGCCGCTTCAGTTTCTCTCCTCCTGCACCACCAAACAGAGGTTAGTCATACATAAGAAAGTGATGGTAAATAGAAGAAGAAGAATGTTTAATGGGGTTAGTCATACATTAACTGCCTTGTGGAGATAGTGGTTTCGGTTTCCCTGAGCATGTACTCCCTCCGTCCCTCGGTTAGCCTTATTTTTGGTTCTCATAGCTGCCCAGGCTCCAGCCTCATCACACCAATGATCCACCAATGCCGCCCAGGACTCGTCTTTTCCATAACACCAATTTGGATAGGTGTGTCCAAATTGGTGTTATGGAAGCATAAAGCATAAAGCATAAAGCACCACAAGGTAATGAAAGCATAATGAAAGCATAATATATGAAAGCATAATGAAAAATCTTTTATACTTACCGCCAAGAACTCGGGCCTCTCCAAGGTAATGCCCATCCTCCGCGCTTCTTCCTTGGTCATCTTCACACCAAGATAGTCGTGGTAGTATGTGGAGATGGCCACATAGCGCACCTCGTACTGCATCTGGCGGGCCTTCTTCTTGCATTGGCGCAGCACGATCTGGTCCGCTCTAGCCCTGTGCTCCGGAAGAACTCGATAGAATTTCTACAATCATGCATGAAACAAGAATGGAAGAAGCCATGAGTTAAATCATTTTCATGAAACTAGAATGGACTTGTTCTTCTGAAGAGAACTCACCCAGAAAGTAGTGATCATGGCCTTGGCATGGGTCTCATGGTCCGCGTGGCGGGCCGCTTCCCAGTGGTCCCAGCTCGTGGCCAAAACCCGACGAGCCGGCTGCCTGACTGGATTCGGACAGTACAACCCCGGCCAGAATAACTTCAGCAAGACGGTGATGAGGCCGTTGGGAATACGGACCCCTTTAGAATATATCCAGTTGCTGCAAAAGAATGAACTATTAGCATGTGACAAGCAAAATAAATAACAACCGGAATAAGCATGTGACAAGCAAAATAATGAACCACTTACTCTTTTCCCGTGGGCTCAATGAGCCACTTCTACTCCTCAGTAGCCGGAACCTGCTTTGGTAGCTTTGCGTTACCACGCAGCCACCCCTTCTTGTCAACCCCCTTCCCGTCACCACCATCATCCCCGCCACCACCCTCCTCCTCGCCTGCCTCCCCCTCCCCAACCTCCTCCTCCTCCTCCTCCTCGCCTGCCTCCTCCTCCACCTCGTCCTCCTCCTCCACCACCACCACCACCTCCTCCTCCTCCCTAGAGTGTACCTCACTAGAGGAGGGTACCTCACTAGAGGAGGGCCTCGAAGACAACACCCCTAAGTCGGTGAGGGTGCGCTCTTTCTGGCCGCGACCCCCTGTAGTGGCTCTCCCCCCAGCACCTTATCCTCTAGAGGCTCTCCCCCCGCCCCCTCCTCCTCTAGGGGCACCTCTCCCTCGACCTCCCTGTGAGGAGTCATCGTCAAGTAGCCGAGGGGGAGGATTACGTGCTCGACCACTCCGACTAGGCAGGCCGACGACCTTGCGTAGGAAACCCACGCCGTCGGCCTTCCCCTTGCCCATGTTCCACGAACCTACATTGAAAAGATAAAAAGCAATTAGTAAATTAATGAAATGAAGAAAAGGCATGATAATAAACACATTAATAAAAATGCATAAAAGGCATATTCCTAAACTATAGAAAAAAAATACTTGAAACGTACATCTGCTAGAACCCATATGAATCATCAGTGTTGTAACCTCTTTCTCGGTCCGTCTCATCATCACTATCAATCATATCATCTTTGTTGTCCGATGGAGGTGGAGGCTCTTCCTCGTCGTCAGCATCTTCGTTTAACTTTTCTAGCATAAGTATGTCATTTTCATTGACAATGGTCTCACCATCATTCCGTGCATCGTCGATGTTTGGGTCCACATCATCATCACCCAATGGTCTAGCGTCATTGTTTCTAACCACATCATCATCATCATCATCAGGTTGCTCTTGATAGAACACTCCCTCATATGTCATGGGGTTAATATTGTAGTAATCGTCTTCATTCGGGTCTGCTAGCTTACCATGTGGCGACACCTTGAACACAACTTCCCAACCCTTCAGATACACTTTTTGGCATGGGTAAGGCAGATAATATACTTGTGTAGCTTGGGTAGCCGCAATGAAGAGATCGGCTCCGGCATAGACGGTTGATGGTTTAACTTCGACCAAACCAATGGAAGGCGTATGTTTTACCCCCTCCCGCGGATCGAACCATCGGCATTTGAACACAGGCAGACTTAGGGTCTCACGCCCCTGGCGGGATTTAACCTCGTATATATTTTGTACCCTTCCGTAGTAGTCTACTGAATTTTGACCGGGGGTGTACACTCCAGTATTTATAGTTTTGGGATCGGAGCGGTTGTTTTGGTGCTCCTCTGTATGGAAGCGATACCCATTCACATCATACTTTTTACATGTCATGACGGCAGGGTCAAAACCCATGGAAACCCATCTCAATTCATCATCCATAGATATGTTCGGATCTTTTCCCTACAAGTATAATGGAAATTGTTGCGTGCATTAATTCGGTTAACTAATAAATGTTGAAGTAGGTATTTAATAGGGGAGTGTGGAAAATTACTTTCTCCATGAACCAAGCAACAAAAATTTTACGTCCAGGGTTTCCATGACGCAGAAGAGTAAGTGCCTCCGCCTCAGTAAGAGGATTCACTCCCGTCCATTCCTCTTGAACGAAATCACTAAAAAAAGATAAGCGGTGTTAGACCGGGACTAAGTGAACATGAAACATGATGATGTGGAAGACATAAAGGAATGGTGTAGTGGTATTACCTCATCCACACTTCCTCAACTTCCTTGATGTTGTGCAAGATATAGAACATGAGGTCCTCCCACTCTTGTCGTGGCATGTTATAAGATTTCGAGGCCCCAACCCTCCCACCTTGCGCGTTGAATAGATCGAGCCTGGGTTGATACTTGGGCTCTTCTATATTGTATGGAGGCACCTGTTATGCAGATGGGGAACGTGGTCTGGATAGTATGATGTCCTGAGGTCTGACACCTCCTCTAGGATAACTGCCTCAGCTATGGAAGCTTCAATCTTAGCTTTGTTTCCACATTTCCGTCGGAGATGCTTGTTCTGCCTCTCAGGGCCGTACTGCCAGCGATTTTGCACAGGGCCCCCCAACAATACCTTGTTCGCGAGGTGCAGAATGAGATGTGTCATCAGAGTAAAGAAGCCTGGCGGAAAGATCTTCTCTAGCTTGACTATCAACTCCGGTGCCTTCTTATGCAATTTTTCAATCACCTCTTTACTTACTTCTTTAGCACAGAGCGTGCGGAAGAAATGGCTAAGCTCGGCAAGCAATCGCCAGACATGCTCGGGGACATAGCCTCGAACCATCACCGGCATTATCCGCTCAATCCATACATGGTAGTCATGACTCTTCAGGCCGGTCACTTTGCCCGTTGAAAGATTGACTCCCTTACTTATATTCAATGCATAACCATCGGTGAACTTCAAAATTTGTTTCAGCCAGATAAGTACTTCTTGTTTTCTGGCGGTTTAAGGACAAAGTCAGCATCTGGCTTGAACCAGTTTTTTTCCACCGCCTGTGGGAGGCTTCATGTTCAGGCGTGGTCTATCATAAATTCTCTGTTGATCGGCTCTAGCTTTTACGTTATCCTTCGTCTTATCAGGAATGTTGAGGATCGTGTGGAAAAGGGACTCTGCCACATTCTTTTCTGTGTGCATCACATCAATATTGTAAGGAAGTTTGAGGTCCTTGAAATAGGGAAGCTGCGAGAAGGGGGTAATGTGCGTCCAGTTGTGCGTCTCACCATATCCCTCAAAGCCTTTGGCTTTGGCTTTGCCTTTGCCTTTGACTTTAGGCTTGAGAGCTTTTAGCTGAGCAAGAACATCTGCCCCCGAAAATGTTGGAATCTTGGTTACTTCATGAACAACCCGGCCTTTCGTGAAGTTCTTCTTGTCTTCCCTTGGATCACCCACTCGTTCCAAAAGCGTATGGGCCATCCATCCATTGTGGGGCGCCCCACTCAAACCGAATATGTCTATGCCTAACCAGTTGCGCGCGCAACTCCAATCGTCGCCGCACTGCGTTATGTGGATCCGTGCGCGCGTGCCCCACCTGGTCCCACCTAACAACCCATATTCGCATTTTCTCAGCGCGATACGCGGCGGGAATACAGTCACATCGTATCTCCCTCGTTCTCTCGTTCCCCATCGCCCCTGTTCCTTCTCTTCTCGTTCCCCATCTCCATCTCCATCGAATCCGGCGCACCGCCGGCTCCCTCCTCCGCCACCATGGCCACTCACCGCCGGGTCGCTCCTCCATGGCCTCGAGCCCTCTCCCTTGTGACGTTCTTCTTCACCCATAGGCGATTGTTCTCCACCCACGCCCTGCTGCCTCTATCGTCAGATCCGCCATCGAGGTAAGATGGAGCAGCATGGCTACCTCATCACCATCGAGCCTCCTGGTGAGAGGATGCTGGGCATCGACGAACAACGAGCAGCAGCATCACCACCACTGTGAGCAGATCGGTGATGGAGATCTACGCATTAAGGCAGTGAGGAGTCAAGCGGCTTAGCGGCAAAGCCCAGACACACACCTCCCGCAAGCACGCCGGTGGTCAAGACCTCCAACTCATCTTCCCCGTCTTCCTCAGAGGTATCAGCGATTCGTCAACTTGTTTTTTTTAAAACAAGATTTTTATTCTTTTCTCAATCTTTCGATATGCATTTGATTTCGCGTGTGATAGTGGTTTTTATGTGATGGATTTTTCATCCAGCACACTTAGGAAGATGGATTGATCTTATTTTGTTTCCTCTCCTGCAGCTTTCGGCAAATGACTGCTCTTGTTTTGCCCCTCTCCACAAACAGGAAAACGGATTGATCTTAATGTACTTTTGTAATTCATAGTTTGCTGGAAGAAACAAGGACCTTTTTGATGGCTATCTTTGGATTCTTTGGCTACTGTAATTATTATGGCCTCAGTTTTGTACATGAAACATACTAATTTGGTGAAGAACTACTTGGGGATATTTTCTGAAGAATGATCTAACAATAATTGGGAATAATTTCTAAAGAACTTTATAAAAAATTCTAAAGAACTTTCTAAGAAATGAAGAACTTTCTAACAGGACTTTGTTAACATGGTGTCCGAACTTTGCCATAAAAATCAGAAGAACTTTTGAGAAAACTTCGCCATTACTAATTGTTTCCTTGGATTTTGTAAAGTTCTTTGGAATTTCCAGTAGAGTTCGCCACAGCCATCTAAAAATTCCTTTGGTATAATCCAGTAATTCATTTCATTAGTTTTTTCTGAGAATAATTTCGTTATTTTTAGTAAATAATAAACCACATGTTTAATCATTGACTAAACATGGTGCATTAGCCACCCTGGCCCTTGTGTCTCTCGCGTGGACGAACAACTTGGTCCCACGTGAGGTCAAATCAGCTGGAATAACGCTGACTATACAGCTGGAATACCATGCATGACTGACATAGATGTGGGCCATGTTGATTTGACAACAGGCTGGATGTGCGGTGCGGATACAGGTTGCGCGCGCATAGAGTTGGGATAAATCCACGTCCCACTCAAACCTGTAAAATCTGCAACACAGAGTTAAGCCCACTTAGTCGCATCTAGGAATTCTTGAGATTCTTGTGGAAATCTAGCTGCAGGTTGTTCTAGTGAAATTCCTACGCCCCAATAAAGAACCACCCACGGGAAAAACCAACAATAACACAAATGAAAAAGATAAGTGTGCAGCTTACATTGAGCTAGAAGATCACAAACCAGGCATGCAGCTTCCAACTTCGATCACTGGTAGCTACAGAGCAAGCTAGCGCACAGTCCAGTCGGCATGCAACTGAATCCAATGCAGAAGTAGCCATAGGCCATAGCTAAATACAAAAGGGGTAGTGTACTAAGTACCAGTTGAATACATCCAGCGAGCAGACGCAAGGAAAAACAAACAAGAAACCAAGTAGACCAATGGCGGCAGAGAATCACGCAAGTGCTACTAAATTAGGTTGCATCGAAGCGGGGGCATGTGGCTGTGCGTTCCTGCATCCTGCAGACCAACGCAAAATTTTGGTAGCTTCTCAATACAAAATTTGGAAGGGATCATGGGCATTAGGTAGATAAATACAGTCTCGTACATCTGCCTACTCGTTAATTAGTGTGGTGGAAACTAGGGACACTGATGATAGTGAGAAATCACATTTGAAGGTACGCGCTGGATGTGTCCATCAGTCCAACTCATCATTTGTTAGCTTGTCCATACAAAATTAGGAAGGACAAGACGGATTAGGTGGATAAATACAGTCTCAAGCATGTGCCTACATGTGATTCCTCATGCAGGTTTTTTTATTGTTGAGACCATGCAGTGCACAAGCTGCATTCAATGAACCAACAATACTGTACTCCCAAAGCATGTTATGGCAAGCAGGAGGTAGTTAACAGCCTGGTCCAGCCGAGCCACGGCAGGAAGGCGACGAGGGTGAATCCCCCTCTGTGGCCTCGAGCAGGAGCAACCGAGCAACGCGTGGCTGTAACGGGGAATTGGAGATTGATTCCCGGAGAGAGGCGCTGAACACTGTGGGATGGAGCTCGTCTCGCGCCCGGCAGCAGGACAGAGCTCGTCTCGCGCCCCGGCAGCAGGACTGAGCTCGTCTCGCGCTCGGGGCTGCAGGACGGGCGATGGAGGCCAGTTTTGGCCGGCCTATTGGGTCTCGGCGCTGGGGGTCGTCCAGGGGTGCGAAAGGCGGGACCTTTCCACTCGTCTCTTCGGTTGGGGTAGCGGCGGGTCACGGGTGAGGTGGTGTCGAGGTCTTGGATACTAGGGCGGCGGCCCTGGTGATGGTGGTTGCGCGGTGCTCTTGGACAAAGCCCGTGCCTTGGTGCTGCCCGGTCATCATGGTCGTGTGGGCGGCGTGGTTGTCGTGGTGTGGCGTTCGGTGGCGGTGATTGTGGGCCGAGGTGAAAACCTGCTCTATCTTCGGACGGACCAGCGGCGGCGAAGATCGTTTCCTTCTTGAAGGCGTCGTCGAGGCTCTCATTGCCCGTCATGCGGCTCCGGGGGAAACTCTGATCCTTGGATCGGGCGGTGGCGGCGTTCCGGCATCGTATCCTTCCTGAAGGCGCCGCCTTGGAGCGCATGGTTCGTCATATGTAGCTTCATTTATTCGGGGCGGTAGTGCTAGGAGTGGTGTTGCTGCGCTCAGCGCCTATGTATCATGTCTTGGATGTGTACGTATGTTGCGGTGGCGTGGCGTGTGGTTGTACTGGATGCTTGTGGTTTGGTGCTTTATATATAAAGTGGGACGAAAGCCTTTTTCGGTAACACTGGGTGCTGTGAAGAAGATATTTACAAACTAATGGATTTACCACAATGTTTTCATGATTAATAATAAAACATATGCTCGTTAGACAGGACAAAATAAGTGTCATAGGTCCAATCAATAATCGAAATGCATATATAAGAGTGCAGTGAAATGTGCGATACCTGTAACAGCAGCATTAGTACTGGTTGTGCCAAAGTCCAAGCAGGAAGCAGCAGCAGAGAGAGATGGCAGTGATTAGCATGTGATGGCTGCTTTATGAGGAGGTGGATGGCACAGGCACTACATATTGTAGTAGCAGGCCTGCCAAGTGCAGAGCTTTCTTGTCAGGATCCGAACCTGAAACCTGAAGAATCAACAGTTAACTCTGAAGAATGCAAGACACAACTCATTTTGTTACAGCGCCGTGTACAACTTCCCGATTTGCACCGCTGGGCAATCTCACTATGATCGGGGATCATCCGATCATGCATCTGATGACTACAGCTTCCTATACATCACTTTCTACAACAGCCTTACTTCACTTTAGCTTACCATTTTCTTTTACCTCCAGTTGAAAGCTTAATGGGTTCGGAGTAGCACTAGGCTTCTCTCCTTGTATTCGGTTAAGTCCTTGCTGCCTCAACTTTACTCTGTAATCGAATTTATCTCAGTAAAAGCACTCCCAAAGTTAGCTATTTTCTCTGTGCTATCATCCGAATCCTACAGCTAGAATCTGAAATTCAGTTGCGACAAATACAGACACTGAAACCATATCAGATTCAAATGCGGAAAAGGGTGAACTCGCAGGGAGCACCGCATCGCGGGGCGAGCACCGACCTTTGCGCCTCCCCTCCCTCCACGCGCAGCACTATGGTAACAACGACTGCCGTCGGCGACCACCAGGCTCCGCGCAACATGCGGCCACAGTGGGAGGATTGATGGGGATAGTCCGTGTCCACCGCCATGGGTAGGTCTCCTCTGAAGCCTCAAGCAAGAGCATTACAGCGCCTCATGCTTGAAGTTATAAACACTTCTTCCCGAGAACGAACGAACGAGATTGGGGATCGGTTCTACTGAGAGCAGGCACTGAATGCTGGGTCCCACAGAAATACTCCTTGCTTCCCAAACAAATGCATGGTTGACTTGTCACACTGTAGAACCTTGAAAGGTCTCACTATTGAAGTTGGCCTGGCTCTTGGTTTCGTATTTCCTTTTTTGATGTGGATGCAGACTTGATTTCAAACTTTGTGGCCATCTGCGGTCTATTTTGTCAAAAAGCAAAAATAAACAAAAAATGCATTGACCGTTGATATCAGGATAACCTTCAGTACTATCAGAATATCTTTACCTCGTCCAGTGGTATCATGGAAATTGTTAAAAATTAGGTGGACAAATGGAAATAGTCAAAGAAACTTGCATGCTTTCTCACTGGTCAGTACAGATGATTAAAAAAATAGAGGTACCTAGCTAATATCCCCAACCCGAAGAACTTCCAAAACTTCTGACCCGTACAGTTTGCCTAATTGCTTACTACTTACAGCTGGGATGTAAAAATAACAGTGAAATTTGTATTATTTCAGAGTTGCTCAAAAAGAAGAACAAAAATAGGGTATTTCAGAAAGGAAAACAGTCTAAGGCTCTCGGCCCACAACCTGTACCTACTCTGCTTGCCTCTTCAAGTTTCTGCGAACCATGAGCTTCGAGTGTTGGATAAAAGACTAGACAATTTAATCAGCCGCTACTCTTCTGAAAACGCTTGTTACTTGTGACCATGCGATGTGGCCTCTGTACCTCACACTGAACGATGTAGCTGTAGTGAGGCGGCAGGTGGGATGTCCATGCATGGACCTTGAATTTCCCTCGAAGCCTCACACTTCCAAAGAGAAGATCTTGCGCGCTCATCATCCCAAGAGCTTCAGGTCCAGTTTCAGCAGAACATGTCTCGTAGTCAAGAAACAACACTACACATTCAGAAGAATTTTTATTCACCCTCCTGAGATATGTTGGCTCCACCATCTGCCAAGGAAGAGTGAAACGATCCCCATACACTGACATGTTTGTCTTGTTCAAATTCCTGAGGGCTGCAAGGACCATGCTCCAGAAATGGGGGTTAAAATTTGGTTTCAGTATTCCACTGATGATGTTTGCAGACATGAAGGACCCACTTGTCAAATTGGCCATCTCCATGGCCATTGATGCGAGCTTCGGGTGGTCCTCTGCTCTCGTGCTCCCAAAGGAACGCACCTTGAAGAAGTACCAGTATGCTTCCTGAGTTAAGAACTGTAATCTGAGGGGTTCTGTGGTTCCAAGGCTTGCGATCTTGTCAGAGCGGCTCACAATTATCATCTTACTTCCACTCGTGATGCAACTTTTCGCAGCTTAATACAACCTCTTCCATACAGGCTCCTCAATATCCAGAAGTAGCTCAATGATGATCAATGTCCTTCCACCGCCCATCCCACGGTTTTGATGCTTGATTCTACCTCCATCTCTTAGGGTCTCTACACTTGCATCTTTAAGAACATCTCCATTGAAAAACAAAAATTGAGAGAAGTGGTTCCGTACCCTTTCATCGTTTCGTACATGCTCGACCAGGGTGCTCTTTCCAACTTTCCTGGGACCGACGATTGGCATGACAGCCAAATGATCAGCAGCACCAAGAGCAGTCTCAGCTTGCAACAGGAAGTTCATCACAAGTTCCATCTCCGTTTGTCGTCCAAACATGCATTTGTCCAGCAGCAGATACATGTTGTACGGTTGACGGTGCAGACGTGGGTAACTGTTTAGAAATATGATGAACTCACTCACATCTTCAATGGTGTTCTGCATGCTGCCATGAACTTGCTCCAGCAGCTCAGCTTGTGCTGCACCTTCACTGTTGCCACTGCAGAAACATACACGCTTTGCAGGGTTGAACTTAGATGGGGCAAAAGAGTAATCTTTTGTCCTGTCATCTTCATGTGCTCGGCAATTGAACATATCGAGGGTGTAATACCCCCTGTACATCTCCTGTCTCAGTATGCTGAGTTGATGCAGCATGGCCTGGTTTGTGATGAGCCGGTCATCTGCCTCCTCAACGACGACATGAAGCCGCAGTAGCAACCGTTGCAGGCTGTGGAGCCTCTCCTCCTTGGTTGTCGCCACTGTCCGCTGCTTCAGGTATCTACCCACCAGGAAAGATATGGATCTACTGGCAAGCTCACCCATAGCAGCAGAAAATATTACCTCCATGTATGTGTGTTGGAGAGCTCGCTCGGTTTACATATATCTGAAACAACTGCCAAAGCTGGGTGAAGCTATATATATCTGAAACTTCTCAGAGGACTTGCCCAAGGAGACTATGGGTCTTTATCTTATTTCTCCGTTGAAGCCGTGTTTTTCTTTTCTTTGATCGAAGAGTTGAATACGAGATTGTATAAACCGAAAGAGACGTGTGTAGAAGTTTGTGTCTTATCTTTTCTGGCTTGGAAGAAATTTGGAAATGGTCATCTAGTGACCTCTGCTAGTCTAAAAGGAGCAGAGAAAAATGGTCATCTTTTTTGGATGTTTTGAACTTTCAACCCCTTAACACGCCCTTACTTTTTTGCAGTTGCTAGTTGCTACTCAACCTTCTACGGGACAGTGTATATCCCTTTCCTGCCTGGCAAACATTTCAAAGCATGAAAGTGACCATGCGATAACTTTGCAAACCCGGAGACCGGAGTGATGATTGAGCAAGTTATGTGCTGCTTGATAGCCGCCCGTCATGACGCACAGAATATTCAGAATTTTCCCCTGTTTGTGGTATTGACAGATAATGGTGTTTCACGACCTGCCAAGGGCCAGAAAACGGCTTGCTTCTTCTGTTGGACTCTCCAGTGTTTCAACATTAACCTCTTTGCTGAGGCTTCTATCAGAATCGACTAGTACAAGGACTAACATGGCTATTGCTTCCGCTGGAGAGATGGTCTGGCTTTATGCCCTGAGAGGTGGACGTGTCCATGGAACAATCCTTGCTTGCTGTTGACAGAGAGAAAAGCGACGGCAGTCCCAGCGCTTACAGCTGCTGAAGAACTAAGTTGGAGTTGGCCGGGAACACCTAGAGCCCCCGTCTGGCACAATCGACCTCAACTCCTTGATGCCAAGCCCCTGTTTTACTGTCCTGAGCTGCGGCTGGCAAGATATGCTGCAACAGTTTTTGATGTATGCCACACTGACACTGCTCTTCTATGTTCAGCCAAGATTTAATTGGGTTTAAGCTGCTATGACGACTTGTTTCATTTCAGTGAAGACGGAATAGGGCAGAGAGCCTGCTGATCTAAACACAAAGACTAACAAAATTATAACGAGAAGCAGCTGTTGAGTATAATGTTTATTAGGAAAGACGAGATAGATTAGGATTTGTTCTAGCTTGTCTTGTACTCCAAGTAAATGATTGTACTCCTATATATATGTTCACGAGGCTCAAGCAATACAACGAACAATTTCACCAAATTCCTCTCTCCCTTCTAACATGATATCTATCGCAAGTCGATCCTAAACCCTAGCCGCCGCCGCTTCCGCACTCGCGCGCCGCCCCGGGGTGGTCCGCCTCCATGACCGCCGCCGGGGGCCGCGCCACCCGTATCTAGGGTTCGTCCGCCGGTCGTGTTGACCGGCTGCCCTAGAGAGTCTTTTTCCCGATCCTTTGATCCGGATTTTCTCTCTCTCGCCGGTCACTTTGATCGGCGTCTACTTTTTGATTTTCCGGTCTATGTGATCCGATTTGCGTCGCCCACCACCACTGTCGACCCCGTGCGCCTCTACTCCAACACCGGCGCGATCGGCCAGCTTCTTCACCGACCCGGCGGCCTCGCGCGTCGTCCGCGCGTCGGCCCGCTGGTCGCCCCGACCCGGCGGCCTCACGTCATGCGGCGGCCCTTCGCCGCCGCCGTTCGCGCGCCGGCCCGCCCGTCGATCTACGCCAGCCGTCACCGCCCTGCTCCGACCGGGACTCCTGCATCACCCCGACCCGGCGGCCTCGCGTCATGCAGCGGCCAATCATAGCCGCCCTGCTGACCGCCGCCGCCAGCTTCATCTCGGACTCCATCGCCACCACGCCTCCACCGAGCGGCGTCCCCGACCTCGCGCGCGATCGGCTTGATCACCCGCTCGCCGCCGCGATCCGACTCATCTACGCCGTGCGACTGACCTGGCCCGTCGGTTACGCGCGCCTCCGCAGGTCCCGTGAAGATCGTCCCCGAGTTCAGCGCGCCTCTCCACCGATCGAGCATCGGGCTGCCGCTGCGTCGCCCCTTCAGGCCGCAGCGCCGCCACCCCGTGGTTCTTCTCCCGGCTGCACCGACCCGCGTCACCGCTGCGTCACCCCTTCGGGCCGTAGTGCCGCGGCCCGTGGTCCCCAGCCGCCCCGAGGGTGTCCACTCTAGGCCGTCCCATGGCTGCATCGACCCTCGCGCCGCCGCTGTGTCGCCCCGTCGGGCCGTAGCGAGCGTGGCACGCGGTCCACGTGGCCGTCCCGAGGCCGTCCCCGCGGTTGCACCGACTCGCGAACCGCCGTTGCGTCGTCCCTTCGGGCCGCAGCGGCGCGGCCCGCGGTCCCCGCTGTCGCCCCGAGGTCTTCCCGCGGTCGCCCCGACCCGCCTGCCGCCGCTGCGTCGCCCCTTCGGGCCATAGCGCGGCAGCCCACGGTCCACTTCGTCGTCCACGCGCGTTGACTTCCCGTGGTATGCGCCGCGCCGTCTCCCTTGGCGCGGGAACGCCACTGTCCGCGTCGGTCTTCGTCACGCTGTCAGGGTTCTTCGCCTACTTCGAGAATTGCCGCCGCGTTTCTAACCTAGCCGCCGCCGCCGCTGCTATTCTTTGGTCGCCGCCGCCGCTACCCACGTAGCCGCCGCCGCCCGTCCACCTTCTTCGTCTTTGTCCAGCATCAGCCCGTCGCCAGCGTCGCCGTCATCTACCACGACCACTTCGTCTACTCCGACAACCGCGGGCGACACCGGCCCCGCGCCGATTGGCGCCGCAACCGTCATCGAGTCCTTCTCTGCTGGCCTCTCCGACTTCTTCGACACGGCGTACAACTCGTGCAGGTCCCAGTCCACGCATGCTCGGTACTGGCAACACCGCCGCGTGCCTTCGTCCACGACGTGTCCCCGGGCCTGGCAACACCGACGCGTGCCTTCGTCTACGATGTGTCCCCGGGTTTGGCAACCCCGCAGCGACACGTCGTCAACAACATCTTCTTCCCGGCGCACCACTACTTCGACACCACTGCGCCCATGCTAACTCGGCGTCTCCTTGCGCCCGCGGCTCCACGGCGACTTCATCGACACCGGCTACCCCGACTCGACATCGACCACGACATTTTTCGCACGGCTACCTCGACCACGGCTCCACCACCATACGCTCTCGGCTACCTCGACAAACGGCACAAAGGGCTACCGCCTTGCTTGAGCAACCTCGTCGGTTGTCACTCCAGCCACGACTCCGCGATGCGTCGACCGTTACGACTGTGGGGGGTGTCCGTCGGCTTGCCTTCGGATTCTTCTCCAGTCTTACCGTCTGCGTCGCTACCGTTGTGACTGCGGGGGATGTTGAGTATAATGTTTATTAAGAAAGACGAGATAGACTAGGATTTGTTCTGGCTTGTCTTATACTCCAAGTAGATGATTGTACTTCTATATATATGCCCACGAGGCTCAAGCAATATAACGAACAATTTCACCAAATTCCTCTCTCCCTTCTAACAGCAGCAGATTATAACGAGCTTCTGAAATGGAATGAATCGTATGGTCCGCTGAAATTCAGATGGTACTGGATTGTGGGAAACTCACTGAACCACCGCGGCATGAGCGGCGTGGTCGGCCCTCCTCCGGCCGCGTGGTGTTCCAAGGCGGCTCATCAGAGAGGCGCCGGGGTACTCGGAGCCGACCCAGTCGCTCCTCTCCCATCCCATCCCATCCCATCCCTGCGCTGCACGCCCACGGCGACCAACCACAGTCGCGAGCAGCGACGGGGGTGCTACACGCCCAGAGTACGGGTGACCACAGGCTCCGCGAAGCACGCGGCCGCAGTGTTGTTCATGCTTATTATTTGCAGCATGAACAATACAAAAATAACAGTGACACTTGTTATGTTTCACAGTTGTCCAAAAATAATTAGAAAATATGGTGTTTCAGTCACAGCTCACAACCTGTATCTACTCTCCTTGATCAACTCAAAGTTGTTTCAGAACCATGAATCATGGATGATCCTCGAGTGTTGGGTTTGTGCAATTCAAATCATTGGTGGAGACAAGAAATCAAATACTAAACAAATAATCAGCCCCAGTGCATGACTGATATTGCCCTCCAAAACAAATTTCCAGACCTTCTGACCCATGCGGTGTTCTTAATTGCTTAATTCTTACAGCAGGAACAACAACAAAAGCAACAGTGAAATTTGTACTATTTCACAATTACCAGAAAAGAAAAGAGAATGTGTGTGCTTCAGTGAAGGAGCAGTCAACACTCACAGTATCACAAAAGTACGCACCTTGTACAAGTACCAGTATGCTTCTTGACTGAAGAACTGTAGTCTGAGGCCATGCTATTCTTTTCTTGCTTCTCCATTGGAGCCATGTTATTCTTTTCTTCGATTGAAGAGTTGAATATGAGATTATATAAACCAAAAAAGAAATAGTTTATGTCTTATCTTTTCTGGCTTGGAAGATATTTGGAAATGTTCATCTACTGACTTCTGCCAGTCTAGAAGGAGCAAAAAAAAAAAAAACAAGACTGGTCTGAAACCAAGACTTCACTGTTTTGAACTTTCAATCCCATGAAGACTTATTTCCTACTGAACCTAACATCGGAGAGTGCATATCCCTTTCCTGCATGGCAAACATTTCTAAGCATGAAACTGACCCTGCAATGACTTGCAAACCAAAGCGATCATGACCGAAGTTACGACCTTATGGGCACAGCCTGCTTTGATAGCCAGACACCCAGAACAAGGAATTTTCTTTGTGCTCTTTTGACAGTTAAAGGTATTCACAGCCTGCCAAAGACCAAATTAAGACCAACAAACTGTGGGATTCTTTTCTTAGACAAGCAAACAAACTGACTAATACAGGAGTAGTTTTACCATAACTACTTACACAGCAACACGTACTGGATAAATACTTTCAATAAGAAGAATAATCATAACAAGATCTGTTGATGCTGGGGTGGACTAAATGGTCAAAGAAACCTTCACGGCTTCTCACTAGTCAGCACACAAGAATAAAAGAAGAGAAAATATGGTATTTCAGTAAGGACAACAGTAACAGCTCACAACCTATATCTACTCTATTTGCATCACTTCCAAGGTGTTTGCGAATCATAAACCATGCATGAGCTTCGAGTATTGGATGAGTGCAATTCAAATCATCGGTTGATGAAATGTTAGACAATTGATCAGCAGCTACTATTCTGAAAGCGGTCGGTCTTTATAACCATGCGATGTGGCCTCCGTATCTCACAGTGAACAATGTAGTTGTAGTGAGGTGGCAGGTGAGATGTCCATGCATGGACCTTGAATTTCCCACGAGGCCTGACACTTCCAAATAGAAGATCTTGCATGCTCATCATCTCTGGATCTTCAGGTCCGGTTTCAGCAGAACATGTCTCACCAAACATCACGAAGCATTCAGAGGAAGTTCCCTTTGCTCTCCTAATATACACCGGCTCTGCCATCTGCCAAGGATCAGTGAAATGTTCACCATACAGCGAAAAATTTGTCTGTATCATATTCCTGAGGATTGCAAGAGCCATGCTCCAGAAACGGGGGTTAAAACAGTAGTCCACTGAAAATGGTTGCAGCCGTGAAGCACCCATTCATCAGCCGGTGGCATTGGAGATTTGCTTGGTGGCCTTGGAGATTTGGTCAGACTGGCGTTGGACCTCCCCAAGCCACCACCGCAAGCACCAGCCGAGGAGATGCCCCCGCCACCCCAACCTATGTGGCCTCAACCGGCGCCATGGCATCCGAAGTACATGCCAACGTTTGGCGACGGCGGCCACATGATGCTGCCGCCAAAAAAGGAGGAGCCTGCGCCCCCTCCCCCAGAGCCCATTTCACCACCCAAGGGTCTGCCCCGGCCGACGTCCGGTGAACGTGAAGACAACAAACCTACACACAGGAAAAAAAGGGCTGGAAGGTATTCTACGCTCTATCCAGTGGACTGACGCCGTTCGTCTCTCACGGGAAAACAATTGTATCTCCTCCCTTAATTGCCTAAGCTATTGTCAGGACCCCGATCCTAAGTCACACCGATCTAGCATGTAACACATCATATCACTTTGCGGCCTCACGCACGGTATTCTCACGGATGCCACCTTACCTGGTCCAGGACTATTTGCGCCTTTTGGCCCACGTATATGATAGTGTCGCTAGCATCCATATGACAAAGAACCCGGGCCGACATGGCTAGTCGTGAACCCAAAGCGGCACTAACCCATGAGGACAGGCATACATGAATCAACTTCGAGCATGTCGGTGAGCAGCGTGTGAATCCGGGCTGTAGCACTGGGCTAACAGGACTCCGGTAACCCGGGCTGTAGCAGGCTAGGCAGGACTCTGGATGTCACCGCGTGACATTTCCCCGAAGGGACAGACACATGAACGAAGTGAAACACATGCCGGCCAGTCAAGTGTCCTGAGCAGTAGTGCTGGGCTAGCAGGACTCCGGTGAACCGGGCTGTAGCGGACTACTATGGCTCAAGGAAGCACTAGACTACATTTCCCCATAAGAGAGGCTGCTAAGGATAAACAACTAGATTGTCGGATCCCACACATACCAAGCATTTCAATCATACACACAATATGCTCGATATGTGTAAATACAACATGGCATCACAACAAGACCCTACGACTCAAGTATTTATTCATTAGGCTCCGAGGAGCGAGATATTACAAACATGGGTCTCATGACCCAACATTCAGAGCATACAAGTCAAAGCACATGCGGAAGCTTAACATGTCTGAGTACAGACATCTACAAATGAAAAAGGCTGAGAAGCCTGACTATCTACCAGATCCTGCCGAGGGCACAAGATCGTAGCTGAGGTAACAAGCTAAACCTCGAAGTCCAAGCGGTACTACTAGCGAGACTGAAGTCTCTCTGCAAAAATATAAAATAGGCAAACGTGAGTACAAATGTACCCAGCAAGACATACATCAGAACTAGCTACATATGCATCGGTATCAATAAAGGGGTGGTGGAGTTTAACTGCAACAAGCCAGCTTTGACTCGGTGGCTATCCTGAACTACGACTGCAAGTAACTCTTTTGAGGTGGCGCACACGAGTCCACATATTCACCATATCAATACACCACTATGGATCCGCTCCCGTCTACCTACGAAAACGCCATCCATAGCACTCACGCTTATCTTGCGCATTTTAGAGTATCCACTTTCACTTGTCTATGAACTGTTATAGGCAACCCAGAAGTCCATTACCGCGGACACAGCTATCCGAATAGATGACGTTAACCCTGCAGGGGTGTACTTCTTCACACACGCTCTCACCACTTATCGCCGTTTAGACGACATGTACTCGACAACCTTCAAGCGGAAGCCCAGCGAGGGTGTCGGCCACGGCCTACCTAAACATTCAAGTCTCTAGTCCAGTTTATCGCCTATTCAGGTTCCATCCGTAGGGAGTCCGGCCGAGGTTTCCACATACGGCCCCGAACGGTGTGAGCAGGGTTCCCGAGACACCAAACGGGCACCCGGTACACCATGCCACGTGCCTACCGCAACACATCCCACCCCTACGGTCAGCGCTGCGTGCGGCCCCCAGCATACTACAAACACCAGAAACTACTTTGCAACTCCTGGACAGAGGACAAGGGTGATCAAGAAGCCGAGAGAGTCAATTAAGGATCCCAATGTGTGGTAGTAACTGTTTCATGGATCACAAGCACAGAACTCAGTTCCTGAGGACGGCTTCAATGAGACAACCCACCATGTACTCCTACATGGCCTCTCACCGCTACCTTTACCAAATCGTGTTCACACACTTAGCTCCCAACAGTAGGACATGTTCAACACCATTCCAATTCATTCCCGATGAATCAGACCCGACTCAACTCTAAGCAATAGCAGGCATGACAACAAACATGAATGAGTAGGAACATCAGGGCTCAAACAACTCCTACTCATGCTAGTGGGTTTCATCTATTTACTGTGGCAATGACAGGTCGTGCAAAGGATAAAGGGGTTCAGCTACCGCAACAAGTAACAGATGAATCGTTGTTGTCCTAATGCAGTAAAAGAGAGCAGGAGCGAGAGAGTGGGATTGTATCGCAATGAACAAGGGGTTTTGCTTGCCTGGCACTTCTGGAGATAGTATAGTTCTTCATCGGTGTCATCGATCTCATCATCGAAACCACGTCTATCGAGAGGGGACAAATACCGGCAAACAAAGAGGAACACAATCAATGCAATGCACAATATGATGCATGATCATGACATGGTAAAATGAGTGTGTTGGGCTAATGCAACTACAACCAGAAGGTTTTGGGCTTATTTGAATCAAGGATTCAAATACAAACCTAAAATATGAACTCATATAAGTGCATTATCATGTTTCATCTAAACAGCAAGGTTAGGTTGCTCTATCATGCATGAAACCAGTACAGATGGATAGATTGGATTTTTCTAATCATTTTTCATATATAATTTGTTTGATTTGGAGGTATGGTTGAATTACTATGAATTTTAGAAGTTTTGGGTATTTTCTAGAATTACCTGAATAAGAATAAATCCAGAAAATGTATTACTGCGTCAGCATGAGGTCATGCTAACGTCAGCAAGTCAACAGGCGCCGTCCAGGTCAAACTTGACCTGTGGGGTCCACTGGTCAGTGACAGGGGCTGGTTAGTGACGCTGACTGGTGGGTCCGGTCAACGACCATGTCAGCAAAGTCAACTTGACATGTGGGGCCAGTCAACCGCCATGTCAGCGTGGTCAAAGCTGACGTGTGGGTCCCGCTGGGTTTTAACTAACTTTAAACAGAAAATTAAACTAACCTAACTGGCACAGGGGCCCACATGGCAGTGGCTCTAGAGGTGGTTTAGCTGGGTCATTAGTGGCTAATGATGAGCCATGTCATCAGTCGCCGGAGTTTCGCCGGCGACGACCATTTCGCGCGGCAGAGATCGTCGGGATCTCGCTACAGCCCACGGTTTGAGGCGGGGTTTGCTCCTACGGCTTCCTGGCATTCTCGCGCATCTAGTGGTGGTAGCGGCAGCAGCTGGGATGGCCGGGGTTGACGGCGGCGAGCACTTCCGCGGCGGCCGGAGTTCGGGCACCTGCGGGTTTGGCGTTGTGGTGCACGGGAGGGGAACTGATGGGTTCTACGTGCTCCTGGTGAGGTGTGGAGCACGTTGCCGTGCTCGGGAGTGAGCTGCGGTGGCTCTGGTCTCGTCTGCATCATCACCGGCGGCGAGGAGCTCACGGCTCCGGTGAAAAGGGCGGCCAGAGTGCGGGAACGAGTGCGGGGAGGAGGGGGAAAGGTGTGGGAGCTCACAACGATGTCGAGGAAGGACTCAGCGGGCTCGGGGACGACCGGAAGGCGACGAATCCGTCGATGGAGTCCGGCGGCCGTGCTCGGGGAAGACGACTCGTGGCGGCGATGTCGGGCTCCCGCGGTGGCGTGGCTCGGGGTGGAAGAAAGAGGGGGTCGAGGCGGAGCCTCTGGGCTGGTCAGGGAAGCGAGGGGGAGGCGGTGGCTGCAGCTACGGCGAACGGCGTCGGTGGTGCTCGGCGCGAGAGGGAGAGAGAACCAGAGGAGGGGAGGGGCACGGGAGAGGGTGAGAGGGGCCAGGGCTGTGTGGCGTCGCCTGGTGCATCGAGGAGGAGCCAGGCAGGCCGGGAGGGAGGAGGTGGAGGCCTCGGGCGCGCTGGCGTCGACACGCCTCTGCCTACTGGCAGAGGTGGAAGAAGACCAAGGCGCCCCTGGTGGGCTGGCCGATTCTGCTGGGCCACCAGGTAAGTGGGCCTCAGGTAAACGCCAGGTTAGTCCTTCTCTCTCTCTCTTTTCTAAATTGTTTCTGTTTTCTATTTTTCTGCAATTATTTTGACTTAATTAAAATGCTAAGGGATTTCCAAAAATCATGAAACTAATCATGGCTACTGTTTAAGATATATCCAACAGTAAACATTTTAGTTTGTGATTATTTGAGCATTTAAAATATTATTAGCAATTAAATGCCCAAATGCAAATACTATATAATTTAATTCAAAAATCCAGGAATAGCCTATAAATATGTTCATCATTTTTGGAAGAGGTTTTTACCTTTAACAGAAATCATGAACATTTCCAAAGGGCATTCTGGGTTATTGAAATTTTTTTATTGAACCTAGTTAAATTCATTTGGTGCTAGGGTTTCAACAATCCCCATTTCAAATTTCTTTGGAATTTAAACATGATGGCATGATGAACAAGCAAAGGCAAGCAAGGGCTGAACTGGGGCTGTGACAACTCACCCCCACTAAACAAGAATCTCGTCCCGAGATTCAAGTCGTGAGGTAAGAAGACGGAGGGGGCACAAGCTAACACGGTCTTCACGATCCAGGTTGCACTTCATAGGAACGTTGATTCGATCATCATCTTTGACTCGACGTCTTGCTATGAGAACTCCATCCAACATGACAACGGGAAGAAAAGGAGAATCTAGAGGAGTCGATCTTCTCGAAGATCAAGCAACCGGCGATCAACTCACAGAACGAGACATAGCGACACCTGTCGAGATGAGACACGATACACACATCAAGAATGATGGAAATGAGCATATGACAAGGTTTAAATAAGTAGCGGAATTCCCACACCTAGGAGGGTGGCGAACGGTGTCAACGTAGCGAGGAGTTGGGTTGCCATGATACCACAATGAGACACCTTAAGGAAGGTGACTCGAAGAACTATTCCCTTAAGTGGCAAAAAGAATTACTTTTGATTCAGAGATCATTGACACTCTTTGAACCAGTCTAAGGCAAACCACAACAATCGTTTGGCGGAGTACGAAGGGATGGCATACCCCGACTAGAATGGATGATGTGGACTACCTTGTTGAAGACAACGCAATGGATGACTTTTGCTTATCACCGGAAATGGATGGGACCTATGACAGGACCACTTTTGAAGATGATCCTGGACAGCATTTGCTGAGAAGGACAGCCCATGGAAAATTGGCATGATGGGGTGCAAGCTGAGAACAACATGCAAATGTTGGGAATGTTCCAACCATCATATCTGCCTGAGATTCAGATCTGGTTGGTGTCAGAATATTCCAGACTCATCGAATCTAGAAAGAAAAGTGAAAGTTTTGCAACACGAATCGACAAGATGACGTTGCCAGATTCTCGGGAAATGCACTACGGTGGTAAGCTCCAAAACATGAGCCGGTTCTGCTACAAACATGTGAACACGCTGTCCTAGACAAGCATGGACACGTAGTAGTCTTATAATTAAACACTACCGAGTTCAGGTGGGGAACCATCATCGAGGGTATTGAAGTCCTTGTATAAGTCATATGATTAGATCTTACGAAGGAACTTCTTTTCCTCCAACAAATCAGTCAGTGGCTTGGTGTGCTAGGGAATTCATATGGAATGAAGATGATCAGTCTGACATACCACAAAATACTTTGCACGTACATGGCTGACTTGGGATGACTCCATAGGAAGCAAAAACAAGCTTTCTCGAATTCACGGCGGCAACTTGCATCGTTTGCACGTGAACTTAGAGGAAGTCGCTACTTTCATCCAAACATAAGCTTCATGAACGGAACACAAAGGCATTGCTTACAAAGTTTCCAACACTAAGTTGATGTTCAACATGAGTCATGGGGGAAGACAAAATGCTGCTAATGGGCTCAACAGCAACTCATCCGAATTTCCATATCACTGGACTTCCACCATCATGTGAACACGGTGATAGTATTGGTCAGACCAAAAGATGTAATGATGTATGCTCGAGGGATCAACCACGAGTAAGACAACATTACGAACATCGTTGGCTCTGATTTGACTTGACGATAGCCCATACTCAAGTCAAAGTTTTGTCAAGGCAATAGATCCAACAACTGATCACGAGGACCAATCGATGAAGATATCACCTTTCTTCAGCACACACACACACAAAGGATATCCCTTAACATGAACTAAGTCAGACAAGCTTCTATCTTCCAACTTTCCAAGTTGTTGTCTAGCTCAACCAACTAGCTCAGGGATATCCAACATAGATTCTTGGAGAAGGGGTGATTTATAAGGAAACCAACTTGATCACGAACTCAACATAGCGATAAGGTAACAACCAGGTAATACTTCCGAGAGGATCTTCGGAAAATCACGAACCACCGATATGTCACTAAGCTCGAGAACAATCTTGCTTTTGAGAGCAAGACGATATGGACAAATAAGCAAGGGGTTGAATAATCCTAAGTCATTGATCGAGGAGTGCACCGGAAATAAGGGCTAGATAGCACGATCAATCTTAGGATGATGATTTAATAACCAACACGCTAAGAATGAGAATAGTGTCCAATAACTTGTCGGCATTCCGGCTACAACAACACGGGACCGAGGAATGAATAATGATAGCGAGAAGTATTACTGCGTCAAGAATTCATAAGAGGTGGTGCAATTCTCATGACATTCTTGACATAAAGATGGTAACACTCCAAGGTAGAACAGAATCAAAGCTTGATTGCATTTGATCTGCGGAATACAACTGCTTTGACCCAATCCTAGAAATGGATGAGGTACTGGAGTTTGTTTCTCCTAGTCATTCCGGAATAGAATGGCTTGATGAACCACAAGAATACAAGGCATCGATGAACACGAATGCACACATACTCCTGACTATCAATTGATAGACGAAGGTCAGAAAACAACTAAAGAGGGACAACTCAAAGAACATATAACTTTCTGAATTGTGGATGCATAGATTAGCATGTCGAACGAGTTCAACATATTTCTTCCGGATAACCCATGCAGAAAGTAAGAACTGGCAGAATCACAATATGAATGGAGTACTCCTCAAGAACACCCTGGTTGTGATCTTTTGATTCAAACGAATTTCTGCCAAGGATGGTTCATGGTATTTGGAAGAAGGAAATACCACGGACCTCGAGGACTAATGCAAAGGTTACTAATATCCTAAAGGAACTAGCAAACACTATCGACATGAGGTAGGTAGGGTGAATCTCGGGTTCAAAACCCAGGAGTAGAATGCCTACTACTAAGTGGCATCACGGGATGCTTTTGAGAATGGTGGCCAGATTCATCACACTGGGAACACAAAACATGGATAGATTACTAGATGGTTTCATAAGACACCTAGGGTCATAATAGTAGCTCCAACATATACGCCGAGGCAACGGAGTACCTCACAGACCATGTAGTGTGCTTAATCTGGCCCAAAAGAACATCGAGAACGGGAAAAAGGGATTTACAATTGCATCAGACTATTTAGAAACTTGGGATGACTCGGACAGCATAACGGCTGTAAATGCTCAAAATGATTTGAGACATCCTGCAAAATGGTGGCATAACCACTCAGAAGCACAATATCAAAGTTCTGGTTCAGCTGACAACATACTAAAAGTAGTAGAAACTGAATTGAGTCCTGGAACCAACAATCTTATAAGTCTATGGATTAGTAACACGTCATCCTGATAGATAGATGAGAAGGCCTAGTTCTTAATCCCCGTAGAAAGGAAGAGGATGACTCAGATCAGAGGGCATGAGGTATAAGGAGTAAAAAGAGCCTTACGTTCCATCCCACAATCAATTCCCTTATATAACTAAAGCATTTCTAGACTCAACTTCGACCAGTTTGGCTTGGTAATCCTACAGGCAGTCAGGCTCTGATACCAACGCTGTCAGGACCCCGATCCTAAGTCACACCGATCTAGCATGTAACACATCATATCACTTTGCGGCCTCACGCACGGTATTCCAACGGGTGCCACCTTACCTGGCCCGGGACCGTTTGCGCCTTTTGGCTCACGTATATGATAGTGTCGCTAGCATCCATGTGACAAAGAACCCGGGGCGACATGGCTAGTCGTGAACCCAAAGCGGCACTATCCCATGAGGACAGGCATACATGAATCAACTTCGAGCATGTCGATCAGCAGCGTGCGAATCCGGGCTGTAGCACTGGGCTAACAGGACTCCGATAACCCGGGCTGTAGTAGGCTAGGCAGGACTCCGGATGTCACCGCGTGACATTTCCCCGAAGGGACAGACACATGAACGAAGTGAAACACATGCCGGCCAGTCAAGTGTCCTGAGCAGTAGTGCTAGGCTAGCAGGACTCCGGTGAACCGGGCTGTAGCGGACTACTATGGCTCAAGGAAGCACTAGACTACATTTGCCCATAAGAGAGGCTGCTAAGGATAAACAACTAGATTGTCGGATCCCACACATACCAAGAATTTCAATCATACACACAATATGCTCGATATGTGTAAATACAACATGGCATCACAACAAGACCCTACGACTCAAGTATTTATTCATTAGGCTCCGAGGAGCGAGATATTACAAACATGGGTCTCATGACCCAACATTCAGAGCATACAAGTCAAAGCACATGCGGAAGCTTAACATGTCTGAGTACAGACATCTACAAATGAAAAAGGCTGAGAAGCCTGACTATCTACCAGATCCTACCGAGGGCACAAGATCGTAGCTGAGGTAACAAGCTAAATGTCGAAGTCCAAGCGGTACTACTAGCGAGACTGAAGTCTCTCTGCAAAAACATAAAATAGGAAAACGTGAGTACAAATGTACCCAGCAAGACTTACATCAGAACTAGCTACATATGCATCGGTATCAATAAAGGGGTGGTGGAGTTTAACTGCAGCAAGCCAGCTTTGACTCGGGGGCTATCCTGAACTACGACTGCAAGTAACTCTTTTGAGGTGGCGCACATGAGTCCACATATTCACCATATCAATACACCACTATGAATCCGCTCCCGTCTACCTACGAGAACGCCATCCATAGCACTCACGCTTATCTTGCGCATTTTAGAGTATCCACTTTCACTTGTCTATGAACTGTTATAGGCAACCCAGAAGTCCATTACCGCGGACACGGCTATTCGAATAGATGATGTTAACCCTGCAGGGGTGTACTTCTTCACACACGCTCTCACCACTTATCGCCGTTTACACGACATGTACTCGACAACCTTCAAGCGGAAGCCCAGCGAGGGTGTCGGCCACGGCCTACCTAAGCACTCAAGTCTCTAGTCCAGTTTATCGCCTATTCAGGTTCCATCCGTAGGGAGTCCGGCCGAGGTTTCCACATACGGCCCCGAACGGTGTGAGCAGGGTTCCCGAGACACCAAACGGGCACCCGGTACACCATGCCACGTGCCTACCGCAACACAGCCCACCCCTACGGTCAGCGCTGCGTGCGGCCCCCAGCATACTACAAACAGCAACAAACTACTTTGCAACTCCTGGACAGAGGACAAGGGTGATCAAGAAGCCGAGAGAGTCAATTAAGGATCCCAATGTGTGGTAGTAACTGTTTCATGGATCACAAGCACAGAACTCAGTTCCTGAGGACGGCTTCAATGAGACAACCCACCATGTACTCCTACATGGACTCTCACCGCTACCTTTACCAAATCGTGTTCACACACTTAGCTCCCAACAGTAGGACATGTTCAACACCATTCCAATTCATTCCCGATGAATCAGACCCGACTCAACTCTAAGCAATAGCAGGCATGACAACAAACATGAATGAGTAGGAACATCAGGGCTCAAACAACTCCTACTCATGCTAGTGGGTTTCATCTATTTACTATGGCAATGACAGGTCGTGCAAAGGATAAAGGGGTTCAGCTACCGCAACAAGTAACAGATGAATCGTTGTTGTCCTAATGCAGTAAAAGAGAGCAGGAGCGAGAGAGTGGGATTGTATCGCAATGAACAAGGGGTTTTGCTTGCCTGGCACTTCTGGAGATAGTATAGTTCTTCATCGGTGTCATCGATCTCATCATCGAAACCACGTCTATCGAGAGGGGACAAATACCGGCAAACAAAGAGGAACACAATCAATGCAATGCACAATATGATGCATGATCATGACATGGTAAAATGAGTGTGTTGGGCTAATGCAACTACAACCAGAAGGTTTTGGGCTTATTTGAATCAAGGATTCAAATACAAACCTAAAATATGAACTCATATAAGTGCATTATCATGTTTCATCTAAACAGCAAGGTTAGGTTGCTCTATCATGCATGAAACCAGTACAGATGGATAGATTGGATTTTTCTAATCATTTTACATATATAATTTGTTTGATTTGGAGTTATGGTTGAATTACTATGAATTTTAGAAGTTTTGGGTATTTTCTAGAATTACCTGAATAGGAATAAATCCAGAAAATGTATTACTGCGTCAGCATGAGGTCATGCTAACGTCAGCAAGTCAACAGGCGCCGTCCAGGTCAAACCTGACCTGTGGGGTCCACTGGTCAGTGACAGGGGCTGGTTAGTGACGCTGACTGGTGGGTCCGGTCAACGACCACGTCAGCAAAGTCAACTTGACATGTGGGGCCAGTCAACCGCCATGTCAGCGTGGTCAAAGCTGACATGTGGGTCCCGCTGGGTTTTAACTAACTTTAAACAGAAAATTAAACTAACCTAACTGGCACAGGGGCCCACATGGCAGTGGCTCTAGAGGTGGTTTAGCTGGGTCATTAGTGGCTAATGATGAGCCATGTCATCAGTCGCCGGAGTTTCGCCGGCGACGACCATTTCGCGCGGCAGAGATCGTCGGGATCTCGCTACAGCCCACGGTTTGAGGCGGGGTTTGCTCCTACGGCTTCCTGGCATTCTCGCGCATCTAGTGGTGGTAGCGGCAGCAGCTGGGATGGCCGGGGTTGACGGCGGCGAGCACTTCCGCGGCGGCCGGAGTTCGGGCACCTGCGGGTTTGGCGTTGTGGTGCACGGGAGGGGAACTGATGGGTTCTACGTGCTCCTGGTGAGGTGTGGAGCACGTTGCCGTGCTCGGGAGTGAGCTGCGGTGGCTCTGGTCTCGTCTGCATCATCACCGGCGGCGAGGAGCTCACGGCTCCGGTGAAAAGGGCGGCCAGAGTGCGGGAACGAGTGCGGGGATGAGGGGGAAAGGCGTGGGAGCTCACAACGATGTCGAGGAAGGACTCAGCGGGCTCGGGGACGACCGGAAGGCGACGAATCCGTCGATGGAGTCCGGCGGCCGTGCTCGGGGAAGACGACTCGTGGCGGCGATGTCGGGCTCCCGCGGTGGCATGGCTCGGGGTGGAAGAAAGAGGGGGTCGAGGCGGAGCCTCTGGGCTGGTCAGGGAAGCGAGGGGGAGGCGGTAGCTGCAGCTACGGCGAACGGCATCGATGGTGCTCGGCGCGAGAGGGAGAGAGAACCAGAGGAGGGGAGGGGCACGGGAGAGGGTGAGAGGGGCCAGGGCTGTGTGGCGTCGCCTGGTGCATCGAGGAGGAGCCAGGCAGGCTGGGAGGGAGGAGGTGGAGGCCTCGGGCGCGCTGGCGTCGACACGCCTCTGCCTACTGGTAGAGGTGGAAGAAGACCAAGGCGCCCCTGGTGGGCTGGCCGATTCTGCTGGGCCACCAGGTAAGTGGGCCTCAGGTAAACGCCAGGTTAGTCCCTCTCTCTCTCTTTTGTAAATTGTTTCTGTTTTCTATTTTTCTGCAATTATTTTGACTTAATTAAAATGCTAAGGGATTTCCAAAAATCATGAAACTAATCATGGCTACTGTTTAAGATATATCCAACAGTAAACATTTTAGTTTGTGATTATTTGAGCATTTAAAATATTATTAGCAATTAAATGCCCAAATGCAAATACTATATAATTTAATTCAAAAATCCAGGAATAGCCTATAAATATGTTCATCATTTTTGGAAGAGGTTTTTACCTTTAACAGAAATCATGAACATTTCCAAAGGGCATTCTGGGTTATTGAAAATATTTTTATTGAACCTAGTTAAATTCATTTGGTGCTAGGGTTTCAACAATCCCCATTTCAAATTTCTTTGGAATTTAAACATGATGGCGTGATGAACAAGCAAAGGCAAGCAAGGGCTGAACTGGGGCTGTGACAGCTATCCACTCCAAATTTTGGTGTTGTCATCTACTATTTTTACAGGCTGGGCATCAAGGCTAATTAGCCTTATCTTGAACTTAATTATGATGTATTTTAGTATTCCGTCCATTCCAAAATATGAGGTGTATTAATTTTTCAAAAAGTGTTTTTTATTACTATAACTTTTTATAGAAGGTTGTGGATTCATTAACTGGTGATCATGTGTTTCCATTTGCAGTTTCTTAGTGATACATACCTTTGTTGGTTCTTGCAGGTTAGGTGTATGGGAGGTTGATTATTTGGTAGCCAATGATGCGGCTGTGGCATCAAACGCTACCACCAGTGTTGGTAGTTTATTTGCATGCGCACAGTATATTAAATGAAACAGGAATATCTTTGCTTTCTCTATACTGTAAACATGTCTCTCTTCAGTTCAGCACCCTTTGTTCTTACTCAACTTTTGGTCTCTTAACGTTAACTGCCCATTACCGTGGAATTTCCTGATGTTTTCATGGCCGGAAGACATGAGGGCGTATATCCTCTCCTTCTACTTTGGTAACATCCACAACTTGACCAGAGTTGAAGCTGATTGTAGGCTTTTCTTGGATCATGGAAATGTTAATCATCTATATCTTGTGCCTGTGGTGGCTACCAGGTTATGGAGTCACTTGTCTGATACTACTTAATGTAGCGTTTGTTAGTTATGAAGCCCTACATAGCAGGCTTTGGTCGAATGACAAAAATGGCATGCAGTTCTGATTATTATTTCTTCTGTAGTGACATTTAGTTGCACAGTGAATGCAATGGACTTGGACCAACTGGGTATGTTTGCTTCAAAATGAGGAGTCTAGCAGTGTCATGCCAATAGTAAGGAGCAGGAGGTGGCACCAGCTTACGTGTGTTCATGGCTCCTTTTGCAGCCACTGCTGCAGCAGCATCAAAGTGAAAACAACGGATGCCGCGAACAAGTGCAGTTGCTGCAGAAGAAGGCAAGGTAACCCCTTTCCTTCCGCTGCGTTCCGTCGTGGGGCGGCACGGTTCCGGGGGTGTGCCAAGGCGGCAGCGGTCCAGCGTGGCAGCGTGCGGTAGATCTGCTGGGCGTCGGGGTGGTATGGCGGCGCCCTCTCGGCCCTCTTCTGGGCCCGTAGGGCCCCATCTGGGTCGGGTCAGGGTGGCGGCAGGGTGTGGCATCGACGTGTCTCTCACGAGGCAGAGGACGTCCGTCGGGCTGGTGGGTGGTTGCGGCACTAACGCCGCCTTGCTGCAGCATGGCTGGCCCTGCTTAGCTGCCTCGATTTGGGCTTGGGCAGGCCAAGGGTAGCCTGGTATGCCCTGCTAGCATGTTCAGACGGTGCCCACTATGATGTTGGAGGCACGGGCCTCACGCAAGACGACAGTGGAGGTGGTTCCCTCCCGCGGGGCTCCGGTGCTACTGCTCCCGATGCCTGGCTCTTCTCTCTTCGTCCTCATGGCCTCGTTGTGGTGCTCTCAGTGAGGTGGCGTGGGTGGCGTCAAGACCGTGGTGGCGCATGCTGGTGGGCGGCAAGTTGGCTGATTGGATCCGGCCCGGAAGCAAGCCCGTCCACAACCTCCAACCCGTCGTCGCGTCAGATCCACCACCACCATCGGAGCGAGCACCACCGCGAGGCACTCCACCACAAACTAGCAACCCCGCTGCTGGACCGCGTAGCCACATCGCCGCTTCACCCCCCCCCCCCACCCGAAAGGGCAGCGCCGCTGCCTGGGCAAGGCCACCAGCACGGGCCATCCTGAGCACGGAGAGACGGATCCCCGCCGCCAACGGCACTAGACTGGCTTCGCCCGACGGCACAAACGGGCGGCAGCGAGGGAGGGAGACGGAAGGAGGGGGCCCTGGCTGGCGGCGCCCCTGGGTTTCCCCCCGATCGCGTGTGGGGACGACCTGGGAGGAGGATTTAACCCCTCGGAGTTGTGTTATTTACTTCGTCTAATTTTTTTTTTCTATTTTAGATGGCAGACGGCCTTCCCTATCATGGTCTGAGAATATAGTATTGTTGTTGGCAACGTTTTGGTTACCGGTGGAAATTTTAAGATTCCCATGGTTACCGCGTATTTCCGTACTCCTCGGTAAATCGCCATATCAAGCAAAAAATACCAGGTTTTTAAAATTTTTGAATTTAAACACTCGATTCATAGTAAAGTACGTAGGATCTAATTAATGCCATGATAGTTGGTTCTGGCATGTTGGTAGCAACCTAGTATCTGTTTTGAGAGGTCTCTGGTTCAATTCGTTCATTCACTTATTTGAATTCAAAATTCAACTATAAAATTCACTCAAAATATTCCTCGGTATTTCTCGGTATTTCTCGATAACCATGGTAACCACATTTCCCCGCCCCCCTCGGTAAAATTGCCTCATTCGGTAACCAAAACCTTGGTTGTTGGTCGGTTTGCATATATAGTGTAGTATTGTTCACTAGTAGAAAAAAGGCCATTTTTCCCGGTTCGTAAGGCCCATTTGTCCCGGTTGGGGAACCGGGACTAAAGGATCGGTACTAAATCCCTAAACCTTTAGTCTCGGTTCTTACACCAACCGGGATAGATGGGCCTCCACGTGGCCGCTGCGGCGAGCCCAGGCAGGAGGGCCTTTGGTCCCGGTTGGTAGCACCAACCGGGACAAAAAGGCATCCACGCGTCAGCAGCTGGCATGAGCTGAGTTTTTTTTAAAGGGGGTGGTTTAGGGGGTTTTGGGGGGTTAATTTAGGGTGTTAGCTAGCTAATAGAGAGAAGTGTCCTCTCTTATCTCCGTGTGGTTTACCAACGCTACTGATATGCCTAAACATGGCTTACATTGAAGTGAAGGCAACATGTGGTGCATGTCGAAAGTAATACTAATCCTAACTTGATCAAGTTTGGATTAGTACTACTTTCGACATGCAGCACATGTTGCCTTCACTTCAATTCAATCCATGTTCATTTCACCCACTGATATATAATAACTCTTCATGCACGCATCATGCATCATCATAATAACAAGTCCTACTAATCATCATCATACAACTTCTACTCGTTATTAATAACAAGTCATATGATCATCATCCTCATAGTCATCGAACCAACCCAACATAATTGTTCTTAGCACATGATCATCAGTATTAGGTAGGACCTAAATACCCACTTTAAGGTAAAATAGCATAAAACAATATAGGCCCTGACTCTCCATTATGGAGAATGGATATCATCTTGTCTCCAATTCTTGCGCTTAGCTTTCTTTTGCTTCCAAGAACCTCCTTACGACTGTCCATACATTTTTTCCATTCTTTGATTTTCATGTCTCCACTTATTTCAGAAATCCGATATGAACAAGTGAGATTCGTAGGATGACCTCGCCGTATGTTCAAAACATTGAGGCGACCATTCCGATACATCAGATGAGGCACACAATTATTCGGGATTATCTGTTGAAAAACATAATAATAACTTCGTAGTTAGCAATGTAGTTAAGTTTCAAAAGAATTTATGCAAAAGATGCACAGATGTCGTAATAGTAAAAAATCTTACCATGGCATCTCCATGGATGTTACCGTAGTTCAACACGTGCACTAGTGGCACGTATTCACCATAATGTGGAGGAGTTTTATAATAGACATTGTAATTCTCAAGATCAGTACAAAATGCGACCAGATGATTTTTCTCCTGATAAGTTAACTCAGAGCCATCGGTGTAGTGGGTTTTGTCTACCATCTTCCGCACATTGTTTGAACAATGAAAATAAGCTGTCAATGGAAATAAGCTGTCAACTATTTTAAAATAAACAATATAAATTAGCTAATAACTATGTTTGAGACACTCACATAGCGGTAGAATTAGAAGCGTATCAACAAGGACCCAAATGTCCATATTGTTTTGCTCGATGTCAGGATCACCAAGATCCATGGTGACAAGCATATCCTCTTAAAAACCATACATCTTGCAAAGTGCTTCCCAATTTGGGCAACCAAAATGGGTTACGCTCTCAGAATTATATAGATTTACTTCAAAATCCATACCATGATGAGTCCTTAGGTGAATTTTCTTTGTTTCAAAACTTTCATGGTCTTCAAGAACCATCCTTTCTAAGACATAGCATCTTGCATGGCATGAGATAAGCTAGTCGAATTGTAAAAGATGAAAATTACACGTTGAAATAGTTGAAGTCGTTCTTAATTACGAAAAAAACACTTGTCGTCGTTGCGTATCATTTCAACATCGAAGGTCTCCTCGAGCTTAATGCTGAAGCGCTGATCTTCGTCCAGGTGAGGCATGTCGCACAGACCTCGGTCGTCGTGGCACCATTCGCACTCCCACGGGAGACTTTCGTCGTCCGAGTATGACAGTTCCTATGTTCATAATTCAAATATTAAACTTTACAATTAAATATTTGTACTAAAAAACCTAAATTAGATCATTATTATTCATCACGGGTTGACTATCGGTCTGTCGAGTCTTTTCTTAAAAACTCTCAGCTCACGTGGTGTATATATTCGACCGTCGGTGATGGTAGCTCCTCCTTTCGTTCCCGAGTGCATTACACCAAATTGTCTAGCACACGGGTGAAGGAAATATGCCCTAGAGGCAATAATAAAGTTATTATTTATTTCCTATATCATGATAAATGTTTATTATTCATGCTAGAATTGTATTAACCGGAAACATAATACATGTGTGAATACATAGACAAACAAAGTGTCACTAGTATGCCTCTACTTGACTAGATCATTAATCAAAGATGGTTATGTTTCCTAACCATAAACAAGGAGTTGTTATTTGATTAACGGGATCACATCATTAAGTGAATGATCTGATTGAGATGACCCATTCCATTAGCTTAGCACCCGATCGTTTAGTATGTTGCTATTGCTTTCTTCATGACTTATACATGTTCCTATAACTATGAGATTATGCAACTCCCATTTACCGGAGGAACACTTTGGGTGCTACCAAACGTCACAACGTAACTGGGTGATTATAAAGGAGTACTACAGGTGTCTCCAAAGGTACATGTTGGGTTGGCGTATTTCGAGATTAGGTTTTGTCACTCCGATTGTCGGAGAGGTATCTCTGGGCCCTCTCGGTAATGCACATCACATAAGCCTTGCAAGCATTACAACTAATAAGTTAGTTGTGAGATGATGTATTACGGAACGAGTAAAGAGACTTGCCGGTAACGAGATTGAACTAGGTATTGGATACCGACGATCGAATCTTGGGCAAGTAACATACCGATGACAAAGGAAACAACGTATGTTGTTATGTGGTCTGACCGATAAAGATCTTCATAGAATATGTAGGAGCCAATATGGGCATCCAGGTCCCACTATTGGTTATTGACCGGAGATTTGTCTCAGTCATGTCTACATTGTTCTCGAACCGTAGGGTCCGCACGCTTAACGTTACGATGACAATTATTATGAGTTTATGCATTTCGATGTACTGAAGTTAGTTCGTAGTCCCGGATGTGATCACGGACATTACGAGGAGTCTCGAAATGGTCGAGACATAAAGATTGATATATTGGACGACTATATTCGGACAACGGAAGTGTTCTGGGAAGTTTCGGATGAAACCGGAGCATCGGGGGGTTACCGGAACCCCCCGGGGGGTTAATGGGCCTTATGGGCCTAATGTGGAGAAGAGGAAGGGGCTGCCAGGGCAGGCCGCGCCCCCCCTCTCCCCCTAGTCCGAATTGGACAAGGAGAGAGGGGCGGCGCCCCCCCTTTCCTTCTCTCCCTCCACCTCTCCTAGTTGGACAAGGAACGGGAGGGGAGTCCTACTCCCGGTAGGAGTAGGACTCCTCCTGCACGCCTCCTCTAGGCCGGCCGCACCCCCCCTTGGATCCCTTATATACGGAGGCAGGGGGGCACCCTAGGACACACAAGTTGATCTTCGTGATCGTTCCTTAGCCGTGTGCGGTGCCCCCCTCCACCATATTCCACCTCGGTCATATCGTTGTAGTGCTTAGGCGAAGCCCTGCGTCGGTAGAACATCATCATCGTCACCACGCCGTTGTGCTGACGGAACTCATCCCCAATGCTTTGCTGGATCGGAGCCCGGGGAGCGTCATCGAGCTGTATGTGTGCCAAGAACTCGGAGGTGCCGGAGTAACGGTGCTTGGATCGGTCGGATCGGGAAGTAGACGTACGACTACTTCCTCTACGTTGTGTCAACGCTTCCGTTGCGATCTACAAGGGTACGTAGATCATACTCTCCCCTCTCGTTGATATGCATCACCATGATCTTGCGTGTGCGTAGGAAAATTTTGAAATTACTACCTTCCCCAACAGTGGCATCCGAGCCTAGGTTTTATGGTTTGATGTTATATGCACGATTAGAACACAAGTGAGTTGTGGGCGATATAAGTCATACTGCCTACCAGCATGTCATACTTTGGTTCGGCGGTATTGTTGGATGAAGCGGCCCAGACCGACATTACGCTTACGCTTACGCGAGACTGGTTCTCCCGACGTGCTTTGCACAGAGGTGGCTTGTGGATGACAGTTTCTCCAACTTTAGTTGAACTGAGTGTGGCTACGCCGTTCCTTGCGAAGGTTAAAATGGAGTCAAATTGACAAACTATCGTTGTGGTTTTGATGCGTAGGTGAGATTGGTTCTTACTTAAGCCCGTAGCAGCCACGTAAAACTTGCAACAACAAAGTAGAGGACGTCTAACTTGTTTTTGCAGGGCATGTTGTGATGTGATATGGTCAAGGCATGATGCTAAATTTTATTGTATGAGATGATCATGTTTTGTAACCGAGTTATCGGCAACTGGCAGGAGCCATATGGTTGTCGCTTTATTGTATGCAATGCAATCGCATTGTAATGCTTTACTTTATCACTAAATGGTAGCGATAGTCGTGGAAGCACAAGCTTGGCGAGACGACAACGACGCTACGATGGAGATCAAGGTGTCACGCCGGTGACGATGGTGATCACGACGGTGCTTCGGACATGGAGATCACAAGCACAAGATGATGATGGCCATATCATATCAATTATAATGATTGCATGTGATGTTTATCTTTTATGCATTTTATCTTGCTTTGATTGACGGTAGCATTATAAGATGATCTCTCACTAAATTATCAAGTAGTGTTCTCCCTGAGTATGCACCGTTGCGAAAGTTCTTCGTGCTGAGACACCACGTGATGATCGGGTGTGATAGGCTCTACGTTCAAATACAATGGGTGCAAAATAGTTGCACACGCGGAATACTCAGGTTAAACTTGACGAGCCAAGCATATACAGATATGGCCTCGGAACACGGAGACCGAAAGGTCGAGCATGAATCATATAGTAGATATGATCAACATAAAGATGTTCACCAATGAAACTACTCCATCTCACGTGATGATCGCACATGGTTTAGTTGATTTGGATCACGTAATCACTTAGAGGATTAGAGGGATGTCTATCTAAGTGGGAGTTCTTTAAGTAAATTAACTGAACTTAAATTTATCATGAAACTTAGTACCTGATTAGTATCTTGCTTGTTTATGTTTGATTGTAGATAGATGGCTCGTGCTGTTGTTCCGTTGAATTTTAATGCGTTCCTTGAGAAAGCAAAGTTGAAAGATGATGGTAGCAATTACACGGACTGGGTCCGTAACTTGAGGATTATCCTCATTGCTGCACAGAAGAATTACATCCTGGAAGCACCGCTGGGTGCCAGGCCTGCTGCAGGAGCAACGCCGGATGTTATGAACGTCTGGCAGAGCAAAGCTGATGACTACTCAATAGTTCAGTGTGCCATGCTTTACGGCTTAGAATCGGGACTTCAACGACGTTTTGAACGTCATGGAGCATATGAGATGTTCCAGGAGTTGAAGTTAATATTTCAAGCAAATACCCAAGTTGAGAGATACGAAGTCTCCAATAAGTTCTATAGCTGCAAGATGGAGGAGAACAGTTCTGTCAGTGAGCATATACTCAAAATGTCTGGGTATAATAATCACTTGATACAGTTGGGAGTTAATCTTCCAGATGACTGCGTCATTGACAGAATTCTCCAATCACTGCCACCAAGCTACAAGAGCTTCGTGATGAACTATAATATGCAAGGGATGAATAAGACTATTCCCGAGCTCTTCGCGATGCGGAAAGTTGCGGAGGTAGAAATCAAGAAGGAGCATCAAGTGTTGATGGTCAACAAGACCACTAGTTTGAAGAAAAAGGGCAAAGGGAAGAAGAAGGGGAACTTCAAAAAGAACGGCAAGCAAGTTGCTACTCAAGAGAAGATACCCAAACCTGGACCTAAGCCTGAAACTGAGTGCTTCTATTGCAAGCAGACTGGTCACTGGAAGCGGAACTGCCCCGAGTATTTGGCGGATAAGAAGGATGGCAAGGTGAACAAAGGTATATGTGATATACATGTTATTGATGTGTACCTTACTAATGCTCGCAGTAGCACCTGGGTATTTGATACTGGTTCTATTGCTAATATTTGCAACTCGAAACAGGGACTACGGATTAAGCGAAGATTGGCTAAGGACGAGGTGACGATGCGCGTGGGAAACGGTTCCAAAGTCGATGTGATCGCAGTCGGCACGCTACCTCTACATCTACCTTCGGGATTAATATTAGACCTGAATAATTGTTATTTGGTGCCAGCGTTGAGCATGAACATTATATCTGGATCTTGTTTGATGCGAGACGGTTATTCATTTAAATCAGAGAATAATGGTTGTTCTATTTATATAGTAATATCTTTTATGGTCATGCACCCTTGAATAGTGGTCTATTCTTGTTAAATCTCGATAGTAGTAAGACACATATTCATAATGTTGAAGCCAAAAGATGTAGAGTTGATAATGATAGTGCAACTTATTTGTGGCATTGTCGTTTAGGTCATATCGGTGTAAAGCGCATGAAGAAACTCCATACTGATGGGCTTTTGGAACCACTTGATTATGAATCACTTGGTACTTGCGAACCGTGCCTCATGGGCAAGATGACTAAAACGCCGTTCTCCGGTACTATGGAGAGAGCAACAGATTTGTTGGAAATCATACATACAGATGTATGTGGTCCGATGAATATTGAGGCTCGTGGCGGATATCGTTATTTTCTCACCTTCACAGATGAGTTAAGCAGATATGGGTATATCTACTTAATGAACCATAAGTCTGAAACGTTTGAAAAGTTCAAGGAATTTCAGAGTGAAGTTGAAAATCATCGTAACAAGAAAATAAAGTTTCTACGATCTGATCGTGGAGGAGAATATTTGAGTTACGAGTTTGGTGTACATTTGAAAAATTGTGGAATAGTTTCGCAACTCACGCCACCCGGAACACCACAGCGTAATGGTGTGTCCGAACGTCGTAATCGTACTTTACTGGATATGGTGCGATCTATGATGTCTCTTACTGATTTACCACTATCGTTTTGGGGATACACTCTAGAGACGGCCGCATTCACGTTAAATAGGGCACCATCAAAATCCGTTGAGACGACGCCTTATGAACTGTGGTTTGGCAAGAAACCAAAGTTGTCGTTTCTGAAAGTTTGGGGCTGCGATGCTTATGTGAAAAAGCTTCAACCTGATAAGCTCGAACCCAAATCGGAGAAATGTGTCTTCATAGGATATCCAAAGGAGACTATTGGATACACCTTCTATCACAGATCCGAAGGCAAGACTTTTGTTGCTAAATTCGGAAACTTTCTGGAGAAGGAGTTTCTCTCGAAAGAAGTGAGTGGGAGGAAAGTAGAACTTGACGAGGTAACTGTACCTACTCCCTTATTGGAAAGTAGTACATCACAGAAAACTGTTTCTGTGACACCTACACCAGTTGGTGAGGAAGCTAATGATAATGATCATGAAACTTCAGAATAAGATACTACTGAACCTCGTAGATCAACCAGAGTAAGATCCGCGCCAAAGTGGTACCGTAATCCCGTTCTGGAAGTCATGCTGCTAGATCATGATGAACCTATGAACTATGAAGAAGCAATGGTGAGCCCAGATTCCGCAAAGTGGCTTGAAGCCATGAAATCTGAGATGGGATCCATGTATGAGAACAAAGTATGGACTTTGGTTGACTTGCCCGATGATCGGCAAGAAATTGTGAATAAATGGATCTTCAAGAAGAAGACTGACGCTGACGGTAATATTACTGTCTACAAAGCTCGACTTGTCGCAAAAGGTTTTCAGCAAGTTCAAGGGATTGACTACGATGAGACCTTCTCACCCGTAGCGATGCTTAAGTCTGTCCGAATCATGTTAGCAATTGCCGCATTTTATGATTATGAAATTTGGCAGATGGATGTCAAAACTACATTCCTGAATGGATTTCTGGAAGAAGAGTTGTATATGATGCAACCAGAAGGTTTTGTCGATCCAAAGGGAGCTAACAAAGTGTGCAAGCTCCAGCGATCAATTTATGGACTGGTGCAAGCCTCTCGGAGTTGGAATAAACGTTTTGATAGTGTGATCAAAGCATTTGGTTTTATACAGACTTTTGGAGAAGCCTGTATTTACAAGAAAGTGAGTGGGAGCTCTGTAGCATTTCTGATATTATATGTGGATGACATATTACTAATTGGAAATGATGTAGAATTTCTGGATGGCATAAAGGGATACTTGAATAAAAGTTTTTCAATGAAAGACCTCGGTGAAGCTGCTTACATATTAGGCATTAAGATCTATAGAGATAGATCAAGACGCTTAATTGGACTTTCACAAAGCACATACCTTGACAAAGTTTTGAAGAAGTTCAAAATGGATCAAGCAAAGAAAGGGTTTTTGCCTGTGTTACAAGGTGTGAAGTTGAGTAAGACTCAATGCCCGACCACTGCAGAAGATAGAGAGAATATGAAAGAGTATCCCTATGCTTCAGCCATAGGCTCTATCATGTATGCAATGCTGTGTACCAGACCTGATGTGTGCCTTGCTATAAGTCTAGCAGGGAGGTACCAAAGTAATCCAGGAGTGGATCACTGGACGGCGGTCAAGAACATCCTGAAGTACCTGAAAAGGACTAAGGATATGCTTCTCGTATATGGAGGTGACAAAGAGCTCGTCGTAAACGGTTACGTTGAAGCAAGCTTTGACACTGATCCAGACGATTCTAAATCGCAAACCGGATACGTGTTTACATTAAACGGTGGAGCTGTCAGTTGGCGCAGTTCTAAACAAAGCGTTGTAGCGGGATCTACATGTGAAGCGGAGTACATAGCTGCTTCGGAAGCAGCAAATGAAGGAGTCTGGATGAAGGAGTTCATATCCGATCTAGGTGTCATCCCTAGTGCATCAGGTCCAATGAAAATCTTTTGTGACAATACTGGTGCAATTGCCTTGGCAAAGGAATCCAGATTTCACAAGAGAACCAAGCACATCAAGAGATGCTTCAATTCCATCCGGGATCTAGTCCAGGTGGGAGACATAGAGATTTGCAAGATACATACGGATCAGAATGTAGCAGACCCGTTGACTAAGCCTCTTCCACGAGCAAAACATGATCAGCACCAAGGCTCCATGGGTGTTAGAATCATTACTGTGTAATCTAGATTATTGACTCTAGTGCAAGTGGGAGACTGAAGGAAATATGCCCTAGAGGCAATAATAAAGTTATTATTTATTTCCTTATATCATGATAAATGTTTATTATTCATGCTAGAATTGTATTAACCGGAAACATAATACATGTGTGAATACATAGACAAACAAAGTGTCACTAGTATGCGTCTACTTGACTAGCTCATTAATCAAAGATGGTTATGTTTCCTAACCATAAACAAGGAGTTGTTATTTGATTAACGGGATCACATTATTAAGTGACTGATCTGATTGACATGACCCATTCCATTAGCTTAGCACCCGATCGTTTAGTATGTTGCTATTGCTTTCTTCATGACTTATACATGTTCCTATAACTATGAGATTATGCAACTCCCGTTTACCGGAGGAACACTTTGGGTGCTACCAAACGTCACAACGTAACTGGGTGATTATAAAGGAGTACTACAGGTGTCTCCAAAGGTACATGTTGGGTTGGCGTATTTCGAGATTAGGTTTTGTCACTCCGATTGTCGGAGAGGTATCTCTGGGCCCTCTCGGTAATGCACATCACATAAGCCTTGCAAGCATTGCAACTAATAAGTTAGTTGTGAGATGATGTATTACGGAACGAGTAAAGAGACTTACCGGTAACGAGATTGAACTAGGTAATGGATACCGACGATCGAATCTCGGGCAAGTAACATACCGATGACAAAGGGAACAACGTATGTTGTTATGTGGTCTGATCGATAAAGATCTTCGTAGAATATGTAGGAGCCAATGTGGGCATCCAGGTCCCGCTATTGGTTATTGACCGGAGATTTGTCTCAGTCATGTCTACATTGTTCTCGAACCGTAGGGTCCGCACGCTTAACGTTACGATGACAGTTATTACGAGTTTATGCATTTTGATGTACCGAAGTTAGTTCGGAGTCCCGGATGTGATCACGGACATGATGAGGAGTCTCTAAATGGTCGAGACATAAAGATTGATATATTGGACGACTATATTCGGACACCGGAAGGGTTCCGGGTAAGTTTCGGATGAAACCGGAGCACCGGGGGGTTAATGGGCCTTATGGGCCTAATGTGGAGAAGAGGAAGGGGCTGCCAGGGCAGGCCACGCGCCCCCTCTCCCCCTAGTCCGAATTGGACAAGGAGGGAGGGGCGGCGCCCCCCCTTTCCTTCTCTCCCTCCACCTCTCCTAGTTGGACAAGGAACGGGAGGGGAGTCCTACTCCCGGTAGGAGTAGGACTCCTCCTGCGCGCCTCCTCTAGGCCGGCCGCACCCCCCCTTGGATCCTTTATATACGGAGGCAGGGGGGCACCCTAGGACACACAAGTTGATCTTCGTGATCATTCCTTAGCCGTGTGCGGTTCCCCCCTCCACCATATTCCACCTCGGTCATATCGTTGTAGTGCTTAGGCGAAGCCCTGCGTCAGTAGAACATCATCATCGTCACCACGCCGTTGTGCTGACAGAACTCATCCCCGAAGCTTTGCTGGATCGGAGCCCAAGGAGCGTCATCGAGCTGTACATGTGCCAAGAACTCGGAGGTGCCGGAGTAACGGTGCTTGGATCGGTCGGATCGGGAAGAAGACGTATGACTACTTCCTCTACGTTGTGTCAACGCTTCCGTTGCGATCTACAGGGGTACGTAGATCATACTCTGCCCTCTCATTGATATGCATCACCATGATCTTGCATGTGCGTAGGAAAATTTTGAAATTACTACGTTCCCCAACAACGGGAACGAAGGAGAAGCTACCCCCACGACAACAGTCGGGATTCTTCATCCTCATATATATATATGGTGGAGACTCTCCCTTAGTGATTCCTCTCTGACATTTGCGACCGTCGGTGATGGTAGCTCCTCCTTTCGTTCCCGAGTGCATTAAACCAAATTGTCTAGCACACGGGAACGAAGGAGAAGCTACCCCCACGACAACAGTCGGGATTCTTCATCCTCTCATATATGGTGGAGACTCGACAGACTTAAAGTCAACCTGAAATATCGTTTAATTATCTTTCTTAAAAAGGACATATCGAGCGCCTGAAATTTGCCGGAACGGAAATACACATGTTTTTATCTACATCATATGAGCATTCAAACTTGATGGCCATTACATTTCAATGGTTGAAAATATGAGCAAAAACATTTCAAAATATCTTATAGGACTCATATTGACATGGAGATTTGGCTGGTCTCACCTCGAGGTCGGAGGGGGGTCGGTGACGGGGACGGCGGCGGGGATGATGGAGGGTGCTCCTAGATTTCTGCAAAAACAAAAACCCTATAAGCTATCAACTAATCAAATTCATACGCCTTTCATAGTGCTCTCCAATTTTAGCATTCAAAGTAGGAGTAGTTTTCCAATTTGAGCATTCAATAAGCAAAACCAAATCGTAAAATAAATTAGTATTCAAATTAGCATGCATTCAATAAGAAAAACTACATCATCTCTTGCGTCCGTACATCGTCGAATATTATCACTAATACACCTCGAATAGTATCATACATATAGCATCGCTAATACAACTAGAACCGTAGCGTCCGACGGGTATCGGCGCGTGAGGTGGACACCCAAAGAGAAGGAACCATCACAGGGTCATAGCTCCAGTGAGATCCCTGAAGAACCTCCCAAGTATTGGAGAACCTGCCCTCCAACGCAACCATGTAGTATTTACTAAAAATAAACTACTTCACTAGTAGAAAATAGGGCTTTGGTTTGGGCCTTAGTCCTGGTTCATGATCCCAGGGGGCCGGCCGGGGCCTCGTGGGCATTGGTCCCGGTTCGTCTGAATCCATTTGTCCCGGTTCTAGGCACGAACCGGGACCAATGGGCCGCGCTCCTGGCCAACAGCCATGGGTACCGGTTCGTGCCTAGAACCGGTACAGAAGGGGGGGATTTAGTTCCGGTTCCTGCCACGAACCGGGACAAATAAGTTGCCTATATATACCCCATCGCCGCAGCAGAGCACTCCACAGTGCTCTATTTTTTGCTAGCCGGCAAGGGGGGGGGGATTGGGTGCTCTAGCTCACCTCGTATGCACATGAGGTGTTCGATGAAATACCCGAGCCACACTAGTTAAGCTTTATCCTCTCGAAGCTCGACCTCGGAGCTCCATTTTTCCCGATATTTGTCTAGGTTTAGCGGTCCGTCACACCCCGTCCCTGTTTTCACCGCCGTCGATCGCCCGCGCCGATCTCGTCGCCGGCACCACCGTGGTGAGCCTCTTGTTCTTATCTTCTTTCTGATTTTATTACTTTAGATAGATACTTGTCTGATTTTCTTACTTTATATAGATACTTGTCTGATTTTCTTACTTTTGACACACATAATTATATATAATGCACGCAGATGAACTGGCAATGGATGTACGGTGACAAACACACCTCCGAGTACATTAAGGGAGTGCATAATTTTCTCAAAGTGGCTGAGGCAAACAAGCAGAATGGTTTTATGTGTTGTCCATGCCCTAAATGTGGGAATACGAAGTCTTACTCTGAACAGAAAATCCTTCACACCCACCTGCTTTACAAGGGTTTCATGCCACACTATAATGTTTGGACGAGGCACGGAGAAATAGGGGTTATGATGGAAGACGGGGAAGAAGAAGAGGACGATGACAACTAGGTGCCCCCTGAATACGGTGATGCTGCAACGGGGGGAGCTGCTAGAGATCAAGAGGAACCAGACGATGTGGCCGATGATGCTGCAACGGGGGAGGCTGCTGAAGATCAAGAGGAACCAGACGATGTGCCCGATGATGATGATCTCCGCCGGGTCATTGTCGATGCAAGGATGCAATGCGAAAGTCAAAAGGAGAAGCTGAAGTTCGATCGCATGTTAGAGGATCACAAAAAATGGTTGTACCCCAATTGCGAAGATGGCAACACAAAGCTCGGTACCGTACTGGAATTGCTGCAGTGGAAGGCAGAGAATGCTGTGCCTGACAAAGGATTTGGGAAGCTACTGAAAATATTGAAGAAGAAGCTTCCAAAGGATAACGAATTGCCCGACAGTACGTAGCAGCAAAGAAGGTCGTATGCCCTCTAGGATTGGAGGTGCAGAAGATACATGCGTGCCCTAATGACTGCATCCTCTACCGTGGTGCGTATGAGGATTTGAACGCATGCCCGGTATGCGGTGCATTGCGGTATAAGATCAGACGAGATGACCCTGGTGATGTTGACGGCGAGCGCCGCAGGAAGAGGGTTCCTGCGAAGGTGATGTGGTATGCTCCTATAATACCAAAGTTGAAACGACTATTCAGAAACAAAGAGCATGCCAAGTTGATGCAATGGCATAGTGAGGACCGTAAGAAAGAAGGGAAGTTGACAACACCCGCTGAGGGGTCGCAGTGGAGAAAAATCGAGAGAGAGTACTGGGCTGAGTTTGCACGTGACCCAAGGAACATATAGTTTGGTTTAAGCGCGGATGGCATTAATCCTTTCGGGGAGCAGAGCAGCAATCACAGCACCTGGCCTGTGACTCTATGTACGTATAACCTTCCTCCTTGGATGTGCATGAAGTGGAAGTTCATTATGATGCCAGTTCTCATCCAAGGCCCTAAGCAACCCGGCAACGACATTGATGTGTACCTAAGGCCATTAGTTGAAGAACTTTTACAACTGGGGAATGGAAACGATGTACATACGTGGGATGAGCACAAACAGGAGGAATTTAACCTGCATGCGTTGCTGTTTGTAACCATCAACGATTGGCCCGCTCTCAGTAACCTTTCAGGATAGACAAACAAGGGATACCATGCATGCACGCACTGTTTAGCTGACACCGAAAGTATATACCTGGACAAATGCAGGAAGAATGTGTACCAGGGCCATCGTCGATTTCTTCCGACCAACCATCAATGTCGAAAGAAAGGCAAGCATTTCAAAGGCGAGGCAGATCACCGGAAGAAGCCCGCCATGCGTACCGGTGATCACGTACTTGCGATGGTCAATGATTTACACGTCATCTCTGGAAAGGGTCCTGGCGGACTAGCTATTCCGAATGACGCTGAGGGACGCGCACCCATGTGGAAGAAGAAATCTATATTTTGGGACCTACCCTACTGGAAAGACCTAGAGGTCCGCTCTTTGATCGACGTGATGCATGCTACCTCTTCAGCACTGCGTTAGATTTCCTTGAAGAGGAAAGGATGATGCAGAAAAGTAGCGTAAGTATTTCCCTCAGTTTTTGAGAACCAAGGTATCAATCCAGTAGGAGGCTACGCGCTAGTCCCTCGCACCTACACAAAACAAATAGCTCCTCGCAACCAACGCGATAAGGGGTTGTCAATCCCTTCACGGTCACTTACGAGAGTGAGATCTGATAGAGATGATAGATAATATTTTTGGTATTTTTGTAATAAAGATGCAAAGTAAAATAAAAAGTAAAGTAAAAAAAGTAAAGGCAATATTAAAGTAATGGAAGATTGATATGATGTAGATAGACACGGGGGCCATAGATTTCACTAGTGGCTTCTCTCAAGAGCATAAGTATTTTACGGTGGGTGAACGAATTACTGTTGAGCAATTGACAGAATTGAGCATAGTTATGAGAGTATCTAGGTATGATCATGTATATAGGCATCACGTCCGAGACAAGTAGACCGACTCCTGCCTGCATCTACTACTATTACTCCACTCATCGACCGCTATCCAGCAAGCATCTAGAGTATTAAGTTCAAGAAAACAGAGTAACGCCTTAAGCAAGATGACATGCTGTAAGGGATAAATTCATGCAATATGATAAAAACCCCATCTTGTTATCCTCAATGGCAACAATACAATACGTGCCTTGCTGCCCCTACTGTCACTGGGAAAGGACACCGCAAGATTGAACCCAAAGCTAAGCACTTCTCCGATTGCAAGAAAAACCAATCTAGTAGGCCAAACCAAACTGATAATTCGAAGAGACTTGCAAAGATAACCAATCATACATAAAAGAATTCAGAGAAGATTCAAATATTGTTCATAGATAATCTTGATCATAAACCCACAATTCATCGGTCTCAACAAACACACCGCAAAAAGAAGATTACATCGAATAGATCTCCATGAGAGAGGGGGAGAACATTGTATTGAGATCCAAAAAGAGAGAAGAAGCCATCTAGCTACTAACTGTGGACACGAAGGTCTGAGGTAAACTACTCACACTTCATGGGAGGGGCTATAGTGATGATGTAGAAGCCCTCCCTGATGGATGCCCCCTCCGGCGGAGCTCCAGAACAGGCCCCAAGATGGGATCTCATGGGTACAGAAGGTTGCGGCGGTGGAATTAGGTTTTTGGCTCCGTATCTGATCGTTTGGGGGTACGTAGGTATATATAGGAGGAAGAAGTACGTCGGTGGAGCAAGGTGGGGCTCACGAGGGTGGAGGGCGCGCCCTGGGGGGTGGGCGCGCCCCCTACCTCGTGCCCACCTCCTTTCTTTCTTGACGTAGGGTCCAAGTCTCCTGGGTCATATTTGGTGAGAAAATCACGTTCCCGAAGGTTTCATTACATTTGCACTCCGTTTGATATTCCGTTTCTTCGAAACTCTAAAATAGACAAGAAACAGCAATGCTGGGCTGGGCCTCCGGTTAATAGGTTAGTCCGAAAAATAATATAAAAGTGGATAATAAAGCCCAATAATGTCCAAAACATTAGATAATATAGCATGGAGCAATCAAAAATTATAGATACATTGGAGACGTATCAGGCATCCCCAAGCTTAATTCCTGCTCGTCCTCGAGTAGGTAAATGATAAAAACTAATTTTTTGATGCGGAGTGCTACTTGGCATAATTTCAATGTAATTCTTCTTAATTGTGAAAGATTCAAGACAAAAGTTCATATTGACATAAAAATAATAATACTTCAAGCATACTAACAAAGCAATCATGTCTTCTTAAAATAACATGGCCAAAGAAAGTTATCCCTACAAAATCATATAGTCTGGCTATGCTCTATCTTCACCACACAAAGTATTTAAATCATGCACAACCCCGATGACAAGCCAAGCAATTGTTTCATACTTGTGACATTCTCAAAAAATTTCAATCTTCACGCAATACATGAGCGCGAGCCATGGATATAGCACTATATATGGAATAGAATGGTGGTTGTGGAGAAGACAAAAAGAGGGAAGATAGTCTCACATCAACTAGGCGTATCAATGAGATATGGAGATGCCCATCAATAGATATCAATGTGAGTGAGTAGGGATTGCCATGCAACGGATGCACTAGAGCTATAAGTATGTGAAAGCTCAACAAAAGAAACTAAGTGGGTGTGCATCCAACTCGCTTGCTCACGAAGACCTAGGGCATTTTGAGGAAGCCCATCATTGGAATATACAAGCCAAGTTCTATAATAAAAAATTCCAACGAGTATATGAAAGTGACAAAATGAGAGACTCTCTATCATGAAGATCATGGTGCTACTTTGAAGCACAATTGTGGTAAACGGATAGTAACATTGTCCCTTCTCTCTTTTTCTCTCATTTTTTATTTGGGCCTTTTTCTCTTTTTTATGGCCTCTTTTCTTTTTTTCTTTTTTTTCATCCGGAGTCTCATCCCTACTTGTGGGGGGAATCATAGTCTCCATCATCCTTTTCCTCACTTGGGACAATGCTCTAAAAATGATGATCATCACACTTCTATTTTCTTATAACTCAACAATTACAACTCGATACTTAGAAAAATTATGACTCTATATGAATGCCTCCGGCGGTGTACCGGGATATGCAATGAATCAAGAGTGACATGTATGAAAGAATTAGGAATGGTGGCTTTGCCACAAATACGATGTCAACTACATGATCATGCTAGCAATATGACAATGATGGAGCGTGTCATAATAAACGGAACGGTGGAAAGTTGCATGGCAATATATCTCGGAATGGCTATGGAAATGCCATGATAGGTAGGTATGGTGGCTGTTTTGAGGAAGGCATATGGTGGGTGTATGATACCGGCGAAAAGTGCGCGGTATTAGAGAGGCTAGCAATGGTGGAAGGAAGAAAAGTGCGTATAATCCATGGACTCAACATTAGTCATAAAGAACTCATATACTTATTGCAAAAATCTACAAGTTATCAAAGCAAAGTATTACGCGCATGCTCCTAGGGGATAGATTGGTAGGAAAATACCATTGCTCATCCCCGACCGCCACTCACACGGAAGACAATCAATAAATAAATCATGCTCCGACTTCATCACATAACGGTTCACCATACGTGCATGCTACGGGAATCACAAACTTTAACACAAGTATTTTTCAAATTCACAACTACTCAATTAGCATCACTCTAATATCACTATCTTCATATCTCAAAACAATTATCAAGCATCAAACTTTTCTTAGTATTCAACGCACTCAAAAGAAAGTTTTACAAATATTGAATACCAAGCATATTAGGATTATTTAAGCAAATTACCATGCTATTCAAGACTCTCAAAATAATCTAAGTGAATCATGAGAGATCAATAGTTTCTTTAAAACAAATCCACCACCGTGCTCTAAAAGATATAAGTGAAGCACATAGAGTATTCTATCGAATTCCAAATCACGTATGGCTCTCGCAAAAGGTGTGTACAGAAAGGATGATTGTGGTAAACTAAAAAGTGAAGACTCAAATCATACAAGACGCTCCAAGAAAAACACATATCATGTGGTGAATAAAAATATAGCTCCAAGTAAAGTTACTGATGGAAGTAGACGAAAGAGGGGATGCATTCCAGGGCATCCCCAAGCTTTGACTTTTTGGTGTCCTTAGATTATCTTGGGGGTGCCATGGGCATCCCCATGCTTAGGCTCTTGCCACTCCTTGTTCCATAATCCATCAAAAGATTTCACCCAAAACTTGAAAACTTCACAACACAAAACCTAACAGAAATCTCGTGAGCTCCGTTAGCGAAAGAAAATAAGAGACCACTTCAAGGTACTGTAATGAACTCATTCTTTATTTATATTGGTGTTAAACCTACTGTATTCAAACTTCTCTATGGTTTATAAACTATTTTACTAGCCATAGATTCATCAAAATAAGCAAACAACACACGAAAAACAGAATCTGTCGAAAACAGAACAGTCTGTAGTAATCTGTAACTAACGCAAACTTATGGAACTCCAAAACATCAGACAAAATAGGACAACCTAGGCAATTTGTTTATTGATCAGCATCAATTGGAATCACTATTTTATCACGTTCTTGTGATTTTGAACAATTGTTTTCGTGAACAGGAAGTTTCTGGAAATTACAGCAAGATCAAATAACTATCATCCAAGAAGATCCTATAGGTTTAACTTGGCACAAACACTAATTAAAACATAAAAACACATCTAACCAGAGGCTAGATCTTAAGATTTATTCCTAAACAAAAACAAAATCTAAAAAACTAAAATAAAAATTGGGTTGCCTCCCAACAAGCGCTATCGTTTAACACCCCTAGCTAGGCATAAAAGCAAGGATAGATCTAGGTATCGCCATCTTTGGTAGGCAATCCATAAGTGGCTCTCATGATAGATTCATATGGTAATTTTATTTTCTTTCTAGGGAAGTGTTCCATGCCTATCTTTAATGGAAATTGTAATCTAATATTCCCTTCCTTCATATCAATAATTGCACCAATCGTTCTAAGGAAAGGTCTTCCAAGAATAATAGGACATGAAGGATTGCAATCTATATCAAGAACGATAAAATCTACGGGCACATAATTCCTATTTGCAACAATAAGAACATCATTAATTCTTCCCATAGGTTTCTTAATAGTGGAATCCGCAAGGTGCAAGTTTAGAGAGCAATCATCAAAATCACGGAAATCTAGCAAATCACAAAAAGTTTTGGGAATAGTGGAAACACTAGCACCTAAATCACACAAAGCATAAAATTCATGATCCTTAATCTTAATTTTAATAGTTGGTTCCCACTCATCATAAATTTTTCTAGGGATAGAAACTTCCAACTCAAGTTTTTCTTCATAAGATTGCATCAAGGCATCAATGATATGTTTGGTAAAGGTTTTATTTTGACTATAAGCATGAGGAGAATTTAGCACGGATTGCAACAAGGAAATACAATCAATTAAAGAGCAACTTTCATTATTAAATTCCTTGAAATCCAAAATAGTGGGTTTAGCAACATCTAGGGTTTTGCTTCCTTCAATCTCACTTTTATCAAATTTAGCATCAAGATCTAAAAACTCCGAATTCTTGGAACGCCTTCTAGGTAAAGGTGGATCATATTTAGTCTCATCATTATCAAGATTCATATTGCAAAACAAAGATTTAATAGGGGACACATCAATAACTTTTAGATCTTCATCTTTATTTTCATGGAAATTGGAAGAACACGCTTTAATAAAGGCATCTTTCGTAGCACGCATCCTAGCGGTTCTTTCCTTGCACTCATCAATGGAAATTCTCATGGCTTTGAGAGACTCATTGATATCATGCTTAGGAGGAATAGATCTAAGTTTTAGAGAATCAACATCAAGAGAAATTCTATCAACGTTCCTAGCCAATTCATCAACTTTAAGAAATTTCTCTTCAAGCAAAGCATTGAAATTCTTTTGCGAATTCAGAAACTCTTTAACACTAGTCTCAAATTCAGAGGGCATCTTATTAAAATTTCCATAAGAGTTGTTGTAGGAATTTCCATAATTATTAGAAGGATTACTAGGATAAGGCCTAGGATTAAAGTTCCCTCTATACGTGTTGTTACCAAAATTATTCCTACCAACAAAATTCACATCCATAGATTCATTATTATTCTCAATCAAAGTAGACAAAGGCATATCATTAGGATCAGAATAAACACTCTTAGTAACAAATAATTTCATAAGTTCATCCATCTTTCCACTCAAAACATTAATTTCTTCTATCGCATGCACTTTTTTATTAGTAGATCTTTTAGTGTGCCATTGAGAATAATTAACCATAAATTTATCTAGGAGTTTAGTAGCATCTCCTAAAGTGATTTCCATAAAAGTGCCTCCCGCGGCCGAATCTAAAGGATTTCTAGAAGCAAAATTCAATCCGGCATAATTTTTTTTTATAATCATCCACAAGTTCAAACCATGAGTAGGGAAATTACGTATCATTAATTTTATCCTCTCCCAAGCTTGTGCAACATGTTCACGATCAAGTTGCTTAGAGATAAAGGCATCTTTGCACTTGTTCCAAGAATCAATACTATTTTTAGGGAAAGATGAAAACCAAGCTTTAGCACGATCTCTATGCGAAAAAGGAAATAGCTTCAATTTAACAATATCATTATCAACATCTTTCTTCTTTTGCATATCACACAAATCCACGAAGCTATGTAGATGTGTAGCAGCATCTTCACTAGGAAGGCCGGCAAATTGATCTTTCATAACAAGATTTAGCAAAGCAGTATTGATTTCACAAGATTCAGTGTTGGTAAGAGGAGCAATCGGAGTGCTAAGGAAATCATTATTGTTGGTATTGGTAAAGTCACACAATTTGGTATTATCTTGAGCCATCGTGACAAACAAGCAATCCAACACACGAGCAAAAAGCAAGCGAGAAAAAAAGGCAAACGGAAAAGAGAGGGCGAATAAAACGGCAAGCATGAAGTGGAGGAGAGGAAAACGAGAGGCAAATGGCAAATAATGTAATGCAAGAGATAAGGGAATGTGATGAGTACTTGGTATCTTGACTTTTGCGTAGACTCCCCGGCAACGGCGCCAGAAATTCTTCTTGCTACCTCTTGAGCACTATGTTGGATTTCCTTGAAGAGGAAAGGATGATGAAGCAAAGTAGCGTAAGCATTTCCCTCAGTTTTTGAGAACCAAGGTATCAATCCAGTAGGAGGCTACGCGCGAGTCCCTCGCACCTACACAAAACAAATAGCTCCTCGCAACCAAGGCGATAAGGGGTTGTCAATCCCTTCACAGTCACTTACGAGAGTGAGATCTGATAGAGATGATAGATAATATTTTTGGTATTTTTGTAATAAAGATGCAAAGTAAAATAAAAAGAAAAGTAAAAAAAGTAAAGGCAATATTAAAGTAATGGAAGATTGATATGATGAAGATAGACCCGGGGGCCATAGATTTCACTTGTGGCTTCTCTCAAGAGCATAAGTATTTTACGGTGGGTGAACGAATTACTGTTGAGAAATTGACAGAACTGAGCATAGTTATGAGAGTATCTAGGTATGATCATGTATATAGGCATCACGTCCGAGACAAGTAGACCGACTCCTGCCTGCATCTACTACTATTACTCCATGTTGGAAATATGCCCTAGAGGCAATAATAAATTAGTTATTATTATATTTCCTTGTTCATGATAATCGTTTATTATCCATGCTAGAATTGTATTGATAGGAAACTCAGATACATGTGTGGATACATAGACAACACCATGTCCCTAGTAAGCCTCTAGTTGACTAGCTCGTTGATCAATAGATGGTTACGGTTTCCTGACCATGGACATTGGATGTCGTTGATAACGGGATCACATCATTAGGAGAATGATGTGATGGACAAGACCCAATCCTAAGCCTAGCACAAGATCATGTAGTTCGTATGCTAAAGCTTTTCTAATGTCAAGCATCATTTCCTTAGACCATGAGATTGTGCAACTCCCGGATCCCGTAGGAGTGCTTTGGGTGTGCCAAACGTCACAACGTAACTGGGTGGCTATAAAGGTACACTACGGGTATCTCCGAAAGTGTCTGTTGGGTTGGCACGAATCGAGACTGGGATTTGTCACTCCGTGTAAACGGAGAGGTATCTCTGGGCCCACTCGGTAGGACATCATCATAATGTGCACAATGTGATCAAGGAGTTGATCACGGGATGATGTGTTACGGAACGAGTAAAGAGACTTGCCGGTAATGAGATTGAACAAGGTATCGGGATACCGACGATCGAATCTCAGGCAAGTGTCGTACCGATAGACAAAGGGAATTGTATACGGGATTGATTAAGTCCTTGACATCGTGGTTCATCCGATGAGATCATTGTGGAACATGTGGGAGCCAACATGGGTATCCAGATCCCGCTATTGGTTATTGACCGGAGAGTCATCTCGGTCATGTCTACATGTCTCCCGAACCCGTAGGGTCTACACACTTAAGGTTCGGTGACGCTAGGGTTATAGAGATATTAGTATGCGGTAACCCGAAAGTTGTTCGGAGTCCCAGATGAGATCCCGGACGTCACGAGGAGTTCCGGAATGGTCCGGAGGTAAAGAATTATATATAGGAAGTGCTGTTTCGGCCATCGGGACAAGTTTCGGGGTCACCGGTATTGTACCGGGACCACCGGAAGGCTCCCGGGGGTCCACCGGGTGGGGCCACCTGCCCCGGGGGGCCACATGGGCTGTAGGGGGTGTGCCTTGGCCTATATGGGCCAAGGGCACCAGCCCCAAGAGGCCCATGCACCAAGAGAAGAGTAAAAGGAAGAGTCCTAAAGGGGGAAGGCACCTCCGAGGTGCCTTGGGGAGGAGGGCCGGGACTCCTCCCTGGCCGCACCCTTCCTTGGAGGAAGGGCAAAGGCTGCGCCCCCCCTCTCCCTTGGCCCTATATATAGTGGGGGGAAGGGAGGGCAACCATACCTGAGCCCTGGCGCCTCCCTCTCCCTCCCATGACACATCTCCCTCCTCCCGCAGCGCTTGGCCACTAGTAGAAAAAGGGTCAATCGTGAAGCACATTAGTGCCGGTTTGTATTTGAGCCGACACTAATGTATACATTAGTGCTGGTTCCAACAGCTAGCCGGGCCGCTTTCATTAGTACCGGTTCGTGGCGAACCTTTAGCACCGGTTCGTGCCACGAACCGGTACTAATGAGAGTGGTGGCAGGATGTTGTCAGAGTGGGGCCCCTCCAGCACCTTTAGTACCGGTTCGTGCCACGAACCGGTACTAAAGGTCGTCCTATATAAACCCTTCGTCCACCAGCACTCTGTTCTTCCCCCTTTCCCCTCTCCGGCCCTCTCCTCTGTTCTTCCCTTCTTCCTCTCGAGTTCATCACAAAATTTGCCCAAAATTTGTCAAGATTTGAAGGCCCTCATCCATTCAAATGATCACAAAGGTTAGCAACTTTGTCCTTTCATCTCTCATTGCTAGATTAGCTCTTGCATTGGTTTATATAGTGATTAATTTGTGAGTTTAGTAATTTGGGAGGATATATATATGTGCTAGTATTTGATTTATATGCAATTTGAGGTCAAAAATAACACTTAGTTTGCATATGTAGGTGTGGTTTACTTAGTGCCTTCTAAATCTCCATCGTAGCCACCGTCGATCGCCCGCACCGTCCCGTCGCCGGCACCACCTTGTGGGGAGCCTCTTGTTCATGAAATTTTATATAAAATTGATGTGTGTGATTTGGATATATAGTTACTCGTATAATTATCTTACCCGTACGTTGTTTGTTATACATATAGTGCCATGGTTTTGATATCCGTCCCCGTCGGCCCTAGTCCTTGTTATGATTCGGATGTGGTATGTATATTCTCTTTTAAAACTAGTTGTATTTCGTGTTTATGACAAATTATGCCCATCAAGTTGACATAGAAATTTTTTCTAGGAGGTATCTGAACCTGAAATTCCAACCGACCCTATTGCCGAGAGGCTAAATTTAGTTGAAAGAGAATATGAGTACTTGAAAGAAAAATTGAAAAGAATTGAGGGGAGAAGATGGAATTGGAGTTGCATGTTGCCGATGTCGTCGATGATCACAAGATCAAGATGGAGAAAATGCGCTTGAAGATTAGAAAGATTAGAAAATATGCCATCGATAGTGAGGCTTGGTATCATTATGCTGTTGGATCCATTGTTACCTTAGTTGCGATCTTGATCGTATTTGTTGTTGCATTTAAATGCTTTAGCTAGAGAGTTATTTGTTTGTTGCATTTAAGTGTTGTATGAACTTTATGTATGAACTTGTATTAATTTGGTCTATTCGGTGTTGTGTAATGAAGATGAGCCCGCAATGGATGTACGATGACCGATGCTCTCCCTAGTTCGTTGAGGGCGTGCGTACTTTTCTTCTTGTGGCTGAGGCAAACAAGCGGGCGGATGGTTTTATGCCTTGTCCATGTGCTCGCTGTAAGAATGGTCACAATTACTCTACGTCAAGAACCATTCACGTCCACCTGTTTAAGACCGGTTTCATGCCCCATTATAATGTTTGGACCAAGCACAGAGAAAGAGGGGTTATGATGGAAGACAATGAAGAAGAAGAGGACGACGACAGCTATCCTGGCCATGGGTTCCCTGAATACGATGATACAACAATGGGGGAAGAAGCTAAGCTGGTAATGCGGGAAGAAGTTGAGCCGGCAATGCGGGAAGAAGCTGAAGAAGAGGCATCGGATGAGCCCGTTGATGATCTAGGTCGGGCCATTGCCGATGCAAAGAGAAACTGCGCAAGTGATTTGGAGAAGAAGAAGTTACAGCGCATGTTAGAGGATCACAAAAAATTGTTGTACCCGAATTGCGTAGGTGACAAGAAAAAGCTGGGCACCACACTGGAATTGCTGCAATGGAAGGCAGAGAATGGTGTATCTGACAAGGGATTTGGAAAGTTGCTGGTAATGATAAAGGATATGCTTCCAAAGGACAAGAAGGTTGTCTGCCCTCTAGGGTTAGAGGTGCAGAAGATACATGCATGCCCTAATGATTGCATCCTCTATCGCGGTGAGTACGAGGATTTGAACGCTTGCCCGGTATGTGGTGCATTGCGCTATAAGATCTGCCGCGATGACCCTGGTGATGTCGAGGGCCGGCGCCCCAGGAAGAAGATTCCTGCCAAGGTGATGTGGTATGCTCCTATAATACCACGGTTGAAACGTTTGTTCCAAAACAAAGAGCATGCCAAGGCGATGCGATGGCACAGAGAAGACCATAAGAAAGACGGAAAGTTGAGAGTACCCGCTGACGGGTCGCGGTGGAGAAAAATCGAAAGAAAGTACGGGAAGGAGTTTGTAGATGACGCAAGGAGCGTATGGTTTGGTCTAAGCGCAGATGGCATTAATCCTTTTGGGGAGCAGAGCAGCAACCATAGCACCTGGCCTGTGACTCTATGTTTGTATAATCTTCCTCCTTGGTTGTGCATGAAGCGGAAGTTCACTATGATGCCGGTGCTCATCCAAGGCCCTAAGCAACCCGGCAATGACATTGATGTGTACCTAAGGCCATTAGTTGAAGAACTCTTACAACTGTGGAATGGAACAGGTGTACGTGCGTGGGATGAGCACATGGGGGAAGAATTTGACCTAAAGGCGTTGTTGTTCATGACCATCAATGATTGGCCTGCTCTCAGTAACCTTTCAGGACAGACAAACAAGGGATACCGCGCATGCACGCACTGTTTGGACGATACCGACAGTATATATTTGGCTAATTGTAAGAAGAATGTGTACCTGGGACATCGTCGATTTCTTCCAAGCAGGCATCCCGTAAGAAAGAAAGGCAAGCATTTCAAAGGTGAGGCAGATCACCGGACGAAGCCTCGCCACCGTACTGGTGCTGATGTACATGACATGGTCAAGGATTTGAAGGTGGTCTTTGGAAAGGGTCCTGGTGGACAACCTGTTCCGAATGACGCTGACGGACGCGCACCCATGTGGAAGAAGAAATCTATATTTTGGGACCTGCCCTATTGGAAAGACCTCGAGGTCCGCTCCGCAATCGACGTGATGCACGTGACGAAGAATCTTTGTGTGACCCTGCTTGGCTTCTTGGGCGTGTATGGGAAGACAAAAGATACACCTGAGGCACGGGAGGACCAGAAACGTATGCACGGAAAAGACGGCATACATCAGGTTCATGCAAGCTACGCTCTTACCAAAGAAGAGAAGGAAATCTTCTTTGAATGCCTGCTCAGTATTAAGGTACCGTCTGGCTTCTCATCGAATATAAAGGGAATAATAAACATGGCAGAGAAAAAGTTCCAGAACCTAAAGTCTCATGACTACCACGTGATTATGACGCAACTGCTTCCGGTTGCATTGAGGGGGCTTCTACCGGAAAACGTTCGATTAGCCATTATGAAGCTATGTGCATTTCTCAATGCAATCTCTCAGAAGGTAATCGATCCAGAAATCATACCAAGTTTACAGAATGATTTGGTGCAATGTCTTGTCAGTTTCGAGTTGGTGTTCCCACCATCCTTCTTCAACATCATGACGCACGTCCTAGTTCACCTATGCGAAGAGATTAACGTTTTGGGTCCTGTATTTCTACACAATATGTTCCCCTTTGAGAGGTTCATGGGAGTCTTAAAGAAATATGTTCATAACCGTGCTAGGCCAAAAGGAAGCATCTCCAAGGGCCGTCAAAATGAGGAGGTCATTGAGTTTTGTATTGACTTTATTCCTGACCTTAAGCCGATTGGTGTTCCTGAATCGCGGCATAAGGGCAGACTGGATGGAAAAGGCACGCTAGGAGGGGAACAAATAATATGTATGGACGGACATTCTCTCACTGAAGCACACTACACAGTTCTACAGAATTCCGCCTTGGTGGCTCCGTATATGGATGAACACAAGAATTTGCTACGCTCCAAACACCCGGAGCGGTCTGATGACTGGATTACACGTGAACAAACCAGGAGTTTCGCCAGCTGGTTGCAAGCACGTACCATGCATGACACCTCTATTGAAGATGACCTATACTTGCTGTCCCAGTTACCATCTTCGAATATAATGAATTTCAAAGGGTACGAGATAAATGGTAATACATTTTACACGATCTCCCAAGATAAGAAGAGCACCAACCAAAACAGTGGTGTCCGCTTTGATGCAGAAACCAAGACGGGAAAGGAAACATATTATGGTTATATACAGGACATATGGGAACTTGACTATCGACGTGGTTTGAAGGTCCCTTTGTTTCGGTGCAAATGGGTCAATATGACACGAGGCGGGGTAACGGAAGACCCGTAGTACGGAATGACAACAGTGGATCTCAACAATCTTGCGTATGCAGACGAACCATTCGTCCTAGCCAATGATGTGGCATAGGTTTTCTATGTGAAGGACATGTCTACCAAGCCAAGAAAAAGAAAAGATAAGGAAGCGAATGCATCGTACGATGAGTCAAAGCGGCACATAGTTCTTTCTGGGAAGAGAAACATCGTGGGAGTGGATGACAAGACAGACAAGTCAAAAGATTATGAAAAGTTTGATGAAATTGCTCCATTCACAGTGAATATTGACCCGAGCATCCCGTTAAATGATGAAGATTTTCCATGGCTACGACGCAAAGGGACACACGCGAAGAAAAAGTTTCACACCCAAAGATCTAGGATGTGATCGGCTTAGCTATCATCACTTTCTTCTGTGTTTCACACCCAGGAGGGAATCTCTGTAATAGTTAGGGTAGCTAGTTATGTGTTTTGGCATTTGAAACGCGAAGAAATTTTATGTGCAAGCAAATTCTTTCATGCATTTATTGATTTTTTCAGCTAAATGACCCTGAAATTGAAAAGCATTTCAAATGAACACAGAAAAGGATGAAAGTTGGCATGGTATCATAATTTCACCCACATAGCATGTGCAAAAAAGTAGAGAGGGTTACCGCAAAAACTGGATACACTTCGTGTACAAAATGGACAATTTGTTTCGAAGTATCAGGGTTTCGGACGAAAACTCACCCGTTACAAAGGCATTTCATTTTTAAATAACTTAAGCATTACCAAATTGAATATAATGATAAAACACACTAATATTAAACATAAGAAAAAAGAATCACTGGAAAATGTATTTTTAAAGTTAAGTTATTCACAAACTAGTGATTCACACAAATTTCAAATAATTCAAAATTTAAACTGTTCAAATTTAAAAAATACCGGCACTAACTGAAAGTTTCTAAAAACTATCAAAAATATTAACAGAGAAACTCTAAATAAAGCAAAAAAACAACTAAAAATAAATAAAACAAAATAAATAAAGCAGAAAAGAAAAAACTAAATGAAAAAAGCCCACCTACCGGGCCACAGCGGCCTGCATACGACTAGGCCCCACAGGGCAGAGTAGCAGAGGTAGGCCCAGAAGGCCTGCTTTAGAGAGGAGCTTGAGACAGCAGCGGCGGCGGGGCTTATAAGCAGGTGTGAGCGCCCTTCGGCTAGCAAGGTGGGACTAAACTTCTATGCCCCTCGCCTGGCAGTGCACCCCCTTTAGTACCGGGTCGTGGCACCAACCGGTACTAAAGGGGGGCCTTTAGTACCGGTTGGAGCCAGGAACCGGTACTCAAGGGGGGTGCTCCCCCCCCCCCCCCCCCCCCGCTTGGCCTGGCCAAAACAGGCCTTTAGTACCGGTTGGTGGCTCCAACCGGTACTAAAGGTGTCCCCTATATAAGAAACACTTCGAAAATTTTCAGTTTCTCATCTCCCACTTCTCTCTGCCGCCGCCCCGTCCCGCGCCGTCGCCGCCCCCGTCGCGCCGTCCCCGTCGACTCCGCGACGCCCCCGTCCTCGTCGCGTCGTCCCCGTCGACTCCGCGGCACCCCCGTCGCCGTCCCGGTCGCCGATCCCCTCGCTTCGCCGTCGCCGTCGCCTTTGGATAGACCTCGCCCTCGCTGTCGCCGTCGCCTCGACCTTGCCCGCGCGCGGTGAGCCCCTCCCCCGGCCCCTCTCCTCCCTCCAATCGATCGTAGCGCACACCGGCGCCGGCGCCGGCGCCGACCGTAGCGCACACACACGCGCGCGCACACACACACACTACATGCACACACACACACACACACACACACACTACACACACACTAGACGCGCACACACACACAATTTTTCTGTTTTTAGCTTTTAGTTTTTTCTGTTTTTCTGTTTTTCATACGAAGTTTTAGATGAATTAATTAATTAGATTAGATTAATGTCAAATAGTATGTAGAAATGTTATTTATAATATATATAATGTCAAATGTTATAGAAATGTTAGTTATATAGAAATGTTAGAAATTTTGGAAATGTTAGTTTTAGCTAGCTAGATGAATTAGATTAGTTTCAAATTGTTAGAAGATGATCGATGTTTTTTTAGTTTCTTATATTTTTAGTTATAAAATTTAGAATTTGCATATATGAAATCATCACAATCCATCATTTAAAAAATGTTACTTTACTTTTGCGGCATATAGTATTTTGTTGTCGACGATGCCCGGCCCGCATCCTCGCCGTCGACACATCCGCGACGACGTCCTGCTTCAGAGGACGCATGTCCGGGACTGGGCTCCGCCGGGCTGGCACTGGGAGGTGCTACCTTCGGGGGCGCGACGCTTGGTGAGGAACCCAGCCCCGGGTCCCGTCGTCGACCCTCATCTCCTTTGGTGGCATTCACGTGGGCCACTTTCGGTGCGGAGGGAGCCAGGCCCGCCGGAGGTGGTACGTCGCCGTGTCAGGGAGGAGGATGAGCACGTCCATCGCTACATGACTGCTATGGACATCAGGTTCCCCAATACCTGGCAGGTTCTTTGGGGAGATCACCCGAGCTATGATCCAGTGATGGTTCCTTCTCTTTGGGTGTCCACTGCCCGCACCTCAGGAACCGCGAGTGGCCTAGATTACTCTGTACTATTCGATCTTTATTAGCTTGCTAGCTAGCTAGCTTGTGATGTTCAAGGATTCAGAATTAGCTAAGGAACGGTCGAGAATAAACAAGAAGAATGCCGAAAAAAAGGATAAGTTCCATAAGCTAGGGCCAGGTGGCTACGCGGTGGCAATGCCTAAGTGGGATAAGTCTGAGAAAGAGATGGAGGATGCAGGTGTCACTCTGGTTAGTAAGAGCTGGCCCCCCAGGTGCAGGACTTGGTTCTATGCGCATGGGGGGGAGTTGGACCCGAAGACAGGCAATGTTTCGACGAAGGCATGTCTGAACGGAGCCGACGATGCGCTACTTGTTGCAATAGAAGAGGCTCGATCGGGGGTGTTCCAGCCCAACAGAGAGAACGACGAGCTTACGCGTGCCCTGGGAAATCCTGAACACCTGGGAAGAACACGAGGCAAGGGCGCTATTCCGTGGTATGAGGGGTTTTCGGACTGGAACACCGACTACAGAACCCGTGCGAGAAAGAAGATTGCGGAGGAGAAGAAGAGGAAGATGGAGGAGGAGCAAAGGAAGCTCGACTATGAACGCCTTCAAGGCCAAGAAGCAAGTCAAGCGGAATTGGCAGCTAAATTCCAGCGGCAGCAGGAGCAGATCGACTCACTTAGCCAGCAAAGGGGGTCTCAGCAGCTGCAGCAGCTAGCGGATGATCCAGCATTGGATACCACCGCCCCATCCATGCCGAGAAGCAGCGTGGGTTCTGCCCCGGGCGACGCAGTAGTGTTGGATAGATACCCCATGGATGACATCACGGAGAACACTAACTGCGAGCTACACTTCAAAATGAAGAACATATCCATGAAGGTGGCGGACGCCGTTGCTTTTTCAAATTCCCCCGAGGCAACCTTCCATTGCAACCCGATTCCAGCGGGCTATGCTCGTGTCTTGGTTGATGAGGTGGTGGACCAATATTCGGGGCTAGAGCTTGACATTCCTGGAGGTGATGAGGAGCACACACTCGGAGATGCCAAACATCGTATCATCCTATGGAGAAAGGATTGCATCATTTCTCAAAGGCCACCGACACCGCGTCACCCGACTCCTCGTCGAAGTCCGCCACCGAGTCAGTAGACTCCCGCTCCTCCAAGTCCACCAACGCGTGAGGCCACTCCTCCTCCTCCAAGTCCGGCAAAGTGTCAAGCCACTCCTCCTCCAAGTCCGACACAGCGTCAGACGTCCACTCCTCCTCCAAGTCCGGCACAACCTCAGGCCACTCCTCCTCCAAGTCTGGCACAGCTTCAGGCCACTCCTCCTCGTGCAACTCAGCCCCGTCAGCCATCTCCGCCGCCTCAGCAATCGCAGAAGAGACACCCCGCAGCTATGGTGCGTAGCGGTACCAGTCGAGGTCATAGTACAGGAAGTACAGGTGGAGGCAAGCGATATAAATATGGTCCAAACCTCACTACTCCTCTTCCTGTGAGGGCTTACGACAGGACCGAGGAGCAAACCAATGCCATAGTGCGGGCAGAAGTCGACGCCCATTTTGGACCGAAACCGCCACCGCCGCCAAGGGAGAAAGTGCCTGTGGAAGTAGTTGACCACTTCATTCGTATGGCTCAACCACCAGCTCCTAAGCCTGTTGACACAGACTATGAGCGCCACATCAGGAAGTTACATCGACAACGTCTACAGAAGGAGGCGAGCTCGAGCTCGAGCAAACAACAAGCAGCTATCGAAAAATGCGGGAAAACCGTTGCCCAGCTGGGAGAATCGGCGGCGCAATCGACCCCCCCGCTAGTTGTGCCGACAACACGTGACAGTACACGCGCCCAATATTATTGTGGCCAAATAGTTTACGTTCCCGAGGTGGGCCATGTGGCAATAACCCAGGAGCATATAATGCAGGCTGAAGAACTCAAGATCACTGTTGGACAACTCCTTGAGATCGAGGACATGCCTGTGATTACAGAGGAGGAAATAAAATGGAAATATGTCCGGGGCCAACCTTTGGTCAAGCCAGAAGATGTCAAGAAGCTCCCAACGAGAATGTATGAATTGCATCAATGGTACATGGACATTACCAAGAGATCCGATCGAGAGTCCCTCATGGTGTATGTCAAGAAGGATCATTACTACCATGAGAAAGTTGTGGCCGTTGAGTATTCTGAATTGTTTCAGTTATACAATCAAGACGCACTCGACAAATCTATCGTCAGTTGCTATTGTCTGTAAGTGATTTCTTTCTGTAATTTAAGTCTCAAGCTAGCTGTAGTGATCCTTTTGATCAATCATTACCTGTAATTATCCTCACTATATTCTTTTCTGTGGTATTATGCAGGATGAAGATGTATGAAATGAGAAAAGGTGGACGCTATGGCATTGGGTTCATTGACCCAAACACCGTTAATCAATACACATGGAAAATGAGCAAGTATTATGAAAAGCAGGTAGAGGACAACATGCTAGAGTTCTTGAAGCGCCTCAAATACAATGAAGATATACTACTTCCTTACGACTTCGAGTGAGTCACACTTTCTTGTACTACAAATTCTCTGTTTTTGCCTACTAGCTAGCTACATGTTTTTGCTTACATATGCCCGCTTAATTAAGACATGCAAACGTGTGTGCATGCAGATTTCACTGGATCTTGTGTATCATTAAAGTTGACGCCGGAACAGTTGAAATACTGGACTCGCTACTCAAAGCAAATAGTGACTACAACATCTTGTATGGGATAGTCAACATGTAATTTCAATCATTATTAACTATATATCTCGACCTATTTAGTTCGTCATTTCATGATATGAACTATTTAATAACCCCTTTATTCATTTTCTTTGTCGGCGGGCAGGGCTTGGGCAAGGTTCATCAGCGTCACGGAAGGCGAATGGAAACCACAGCTGAAATGGTTTCGATCCAAGGTAAGTAATTAAGTAGTACTAGCTAGCTAGCTAGCTGCCATCTCTTTAATTATCATGCTTGATTAATTATTATCTGATCAAATTAAATTCCATTCTCGTAATAAAGGCCCTGAAGCAGGCGCAGGGGACTAATCTGTGTGCATACTGCGTTTGCGAGAACATTCGCATGATGGCGTCCGAAAGGAGCAGATCTCAAAGACAGGAATGGGTACGCTTGTCAGAACACTATTCACAATTTTTACACCATTATCAATATCTAGTCACACAACTAATACACATGCATATTGATCTCCTTCTTAACAGTTCAAAGAGGTGCGGGACAAGCTCCTAGAAAGGAGCGCGTAGAAGCACTTCAAGAGGAAATAGCGGGATTTTTGCTCGACCAGGTCATAATTCCGAAGGGAGAATACTATTACCCGCTACCGCCCCCATCGAACATGTCATGAACCACTTCCAATTGTCATCGTGCTCCGAAGGCACCAATTAGGCTAATGCCACTGGCTCCGAAGGCAACATGCATATGTAGGAGAAATCGTATATAGCTATACATGTGTGTATGTGTAAATTAATATGGTGGTTTGTGAGACATTGATGATATATATATATGATTGGTTCTACTAGAAATTCTATTTATATATATATATGCATAACGTGTACAATGTGTAGTGCCATAAAATACCAGCAAACGAAAAAGAATTAAAATGGAAAACACAAAATTAAATGAAAAAGAAATCATAAAACCAAAAATCCCCCAAACATTTTAGTACCGGTTGGTGTTACCAACCGGTACTAAAGGGCTCCCGGCCCCCGGAGCTGGCTCGTGCCACGTGGTTGCCGTTTAGCACCGGTTTGTGCTGAACCTGTACTAAAGGGGGGGGCCTTTAGTGCCGAAATGTTAGTGCCGGTTCCGAAACCGGCACTAAAGGGCCTTACGAACCGGTGCTATTGCCCTGTTCTGCACTAGTGGGCGAAGCCCTGTTGGAATCCCGCTACTTCCACCATCACACCGTCGTGTTGTTGGATCTCCATCAACCTCTCCTCCCCCCTTGCTAGATCAAGAAGGAGGAGACGTCGCTGCTCCGTACGTGTGTTGAACGCGGAGGTGTCGTCCGTTCGGCACTAGGATCATCGGTGATCTGAATCACGACGAGTACGACTCCATCAACCCCGTTCTCTTGAACGCTTCCGCGCGCGATCTACAAGGGTATGTAGATCCACTCCTCCCTCGTTGCTAGATGACTCCATAGATAGATCTTGGTGACACGTAGGAAAATTTTGAATTTATGCTACGTTCCCCACAGTGGCATCATGAGCTAGGTCTATGCGTAGTTTCTATGCATGAGTAGAACACAAAGTAGTTGTGGGCGTTGATTTTGTTCAATATGCTTACCGTTACTAGTCCAATCTTGATTCGGTGGCATTGTGGGATGAAGCGGCCCGGACCGACCTTACACGTACTCTTACGTGAGACTGGTTCCACCGACGAACATGCACTAGTTGCATAAGGTGGCTAGCGGGTGTCTGTCTCTCCCACTTTAGTCGGATCGGATTCGATGAAAAGGGTCCTTATGAAGGGTAAATAGCAATTGGCATATCAAGTTGTGGTTCTTGCGTAGGTAAGAAACGTTATTGCTAGAAACCCATAGCAGCCACGTAAAACATGCAAACAACAATTAGAGGACGTCTAACTTGTTTTTGTAGGGTATGCTATGTGATGTGATATGGCCAAAAGGATGTGATGAATGATATATGTGATGTATGAGATTGATCATGTTCTTGTAATAGGAATCACGACTTGCATGTCGATGAGTATGACAACCGGCAGGAGCCATAGGAGTTGTCTTAATTTATTTATGACCTGCGTGTCAACATAAACGTCATGTAATTACTTTACTTTATTGCTAACCGTTAGCTGTAGTAGTAGAAGTAATAGTTGACGAGACAACTTCATGAAGACACGATGATAGAGATCATGATGATGGAGATCATGGTGTCATGCCGGTGACGATGATGATCATGGAGCCCTGAAGATGGAGATCAAGAGGAGCAAAGTGATGATGGCCATATCATGTCACTATTTGATTGCATGTGATGTTTATCATGTTTATGCATCTTGTTTACTTAGACCGACGGTAGTAAATAAGATGATCCCTCATAATAATTTCAAGAAAGTGTTCCCCCTAACTGTGCACCGTTGCGACAATTCATTGTTTCGAAGCACCACGTGATGATCGGGTGTGATAGATTCTAACGTTCACATACAACGGGTGTAAGACAGATTTACACACGCAAAACACTTAGGTTGACTTGACGAGCCTAGCATGTACAGACATGGCCTCGGAACACAAGAGACCGAAAGGTCGAGCATGAGTCGTATGGTAGATACGATCAACATGAAGATGTTCACCGATGTTGACTAGTCCGTCTCACGTGATGATCGGACACGGCCTAGTTGACTCGGATCATGTAATCACTTAGATGACTAGAGGGATGTCTATCTGAGTGGGAGTTCATAAGATGAACTTTATCCTGAACATAGTCAAAAGGTCTTCGCAAATTATGTTGTAGCTCGCGCGTCAGTTCTACTATTTAGATATGTTCCTAGAGAAAATTTAGTTGAAAGTTGATAGTAGCAATTATGCGGACTAGGTCCGTAAACTGAGGATTGTCCTCATTGCCTCATAGAAGGCTTATGTCCTTAATGCACCGCTCAGTGTGCTGAACCTCGAACGTTGTCTGTGGATGTTGCAAACATCTGACATACACATTTTGATAACTACGTGATAGTTCAGTTAAACGGTTTAGAGTTGAGGCACCGAAGTTGTGGCAAAACATATGAGATGTTTCGAGGGCTGAAATTGGGATTTCAGGCTCATGCCCACGTCAAAGAGGTATAAGACCTCCGATGATTTTCTTAGCCTACAAACTAAGGAGAAAAGCTCAATTGTTGTGCTTGTGCTCAGATTGTCTGAGTAGAACAATCACTTGAATCGAGTGGGAGTTGATCTGCCAGATGAAATAGTGATGGTTCTTCGAAGTCATTACCACCAAGCTGCTAGAGCTTCGTGATGAACTATGATATATCAGGGACATATATGATGATCCTTGAGATATTCACGATGTTTGACACCGCAAAAGTAGAAATCAAGAAGGAGCATCAATTGTTGATGGTTGGTGAAACCACTAGTTTCAAGAAGGGCAAGGGAACAAAGGGATACTTCATGAAACGGCAATTCAGCTGCTACTCTAGTGAAGAAACCCAAGGTTGAACCCAAAACCGAGACTGAGTGCTTCTGTAATAAGGGGAACAGCCACTGGAGCAGAATTACCCTAGATACTTGGTAGATGAGAAGGCTGGCAAGGTCGATAGAAGTATATTGGATATACATTGTGTTGATGTGTACTTTACTAGTACTCCTAGTAGCACCAGGGTATTAGATACCGATTCAGTTGCTAAGTGTTAGTAACTCGAAATAAAAGCTACGGAATAAACGGAGACTAGCTAAAGGTGAGCTGACGATATGTGTTGGAAGTGTTTCCAATGTTGATATGATCAGGCATCGCACGCTCCCTCTACCATCGAGATTGGTGTTTGCGTTGAGCATAGACATGATTGGATTATGTCTATCGCAATACGGTTATTCATTTAAGGAGAATAACGGTTACTCTGTTTATTTGATGAGGTTATTGAACCGTCTCTTCAACTAGTGTGTAGCAGGGCACAGGAAGTTGTTCCTGTGGCACCTACATCAATTGAAGTGGAAGCTTATGATAGTGATCATGAAACTTCAGATCAAGTCACTACCAAACCTCGTGGGATGACAAGGATGCGTGCTACTTCAGGGTGGTACGTAATTCTGTCTTGGAAGTCATGTTGCTAGACAACAATGAACCTACGAGCTATGGAGATGCGATGGTGGGCCCAGATTCCGATAAATGGCTCGAGGCCATAAAATCCGAGAGAGGATCCATGTATGAAAACAAAGTGTAGACTTTGGAAGAACTACTTGATGGTCGTAAGGCTGTTAGGTACATATGGATTTTTAAAGGAAGACGGACAATGATGGTAAATGTCACCATTGAAAAGCTCGACTTGTCGTTAAGATGTTTTCCGACAAGTTCAAGGAGTTGACTACGATGAGACTTTCTCACTCGTAGCGATGCTAAGAGTCTGTTGGAATTATATTAGCGATTACTGCATTATTTATGAAATCTTGCAGACAGGATGCCAAAACATTGTTTCCTCAACGATTTTTGAGGAAAGGTTGTATGTGATACAACTGGAAGGTTTTGTCAATCTTGAAAGATGCTAATAAGTATGCAAAGCTCCAGCAATCCTTCTAAGGACTGGAGTAAGCATCTCGGAGTTGGAATGTATGCTTTGATGAGATGATCAAAGATTTTGGGTGTATACAAAGTTTATGAGAAACTTGTATTTCCAACGAAGTGAGTGGGAGCACTATAGAATTTCTGATGAATATATGTTGTTGACATGTTGTTAATCAGAAATGACGTAGAATTTCTGGAAAGCATATAGGGTTATTTGGAAAGTGTTTTTCAATGGAAAGCCTGGATTAAGCTACTTGAACATTGAGCATCAAGATCTATAAGGATAGATCAAAACGCTTAATGGTACTTTCAAATGAGCACATACCTTGACATGATCTTGAAAGTGTTCAAGATGGATCAGTCAAAGAAGGAGTTCTTGCCTGAGTTGTAAGGTATGAAGTTAAGACTTAAAGCTCGACCAAGGCAGAAGAAAGAGAAAGGACGAATGTCGTCCCCTATGCTTTTATCATAGGCTCTCTACAGTATGCTATGCTGTGTACCGCACCTGAAGTGTGCCTTGCCATGAGTCAGTCAAGGGGTACAAGAGTGATCCAAGAATGGATCACGGGACAGCGGTCAAAGTTATCCTTAGTAACTAGTGGACTAAGGAATTTTCTCGATTATGGAGGTGGTAAAAGAGTTCGTCGTAAAGGGTTACGTCGATGCAAGCTTAACACCTATCCGGATAGCTCTGAGTAGAGATATCGGATACGTATAATGGAGCAACAATTTAGAATAGCTCCAAGTAGAACAGTTATTTGAAATGGTTCCAAATATAGCGTAGTAGCTGCATCTACAAGATGACATAGAGATTGGCGAAGTACATACGGATCTGAAAGATTCGGACCCGTTGACTATAACATCTCTCACAAGCGTAACATGATCAAATCCAGAACTCATCGAGTGTTAATCACATGGTAATGTCAACTAGATTATTGACTCTAGTAAACTCTTTGGGTGTTAGTCAAATGGGGATGTGACCTTGAGTGTTAATCACATATCGATGTGAAACTGGATTATTGACTCTAGTGCAAGTGGGAGACTGTTGGAAATATGCCCTAGAGGCAATAATAAATTAGTTATTATTATATTTCCTTGTTCATGATAATCGTTTATTATCCATGCTAGAATTGTATTGATAGGAAACTCAGATACATGTGTGGATACATAGACAACACCATGTCCCTAGTAAGCCTCTAGTTGACTAGCTCGTTGATCAATAGATGGTTACGGTTTCCTAACCATGGACATTGGATGTCGTTGATAATGGGATCACATCATTATGAGAATGATGTGATGGACAAGACCCAATCCTAAGCCTAGCACAAGATCATGTAGTTCGTATGCTAAAGCTTTTCTAATGTCAAGTATCATTTCCTTAGACCATGAGATTGTGCAACTCCCGGATACCGTAGGAGTGCTTTGGGTGTGCCAAACGTCACAACGTAACTGGGTGGCTATAAAGGTACACTACGGGTATCTCTGAAAGTGTCTGTTGGGTTGGCACAAATCGAGACTGGGATTTGTCACTCCGTGTAAACGGAGTGGTATCTCTGGGCCCACTCGGTAGGACATCATCATAATGTGCACAATGTGATCAAGGAGTTGATCACGGGATGATGTGTTACGGAACGAGTAAAGAGACTTGCCGGTAACGAGATTGAACAAGGTATCGGGATACCGACGATCGAATCTCGGGCAAGTGTCGTACCGATAGACAAAGGGAATTGTATACGGGATTGATTAAGTCCTTGACATCGTGGTTCATCCGATGAGATCATCGTGGAACATGTGGGAGCCAACATGGGTATCTAGATCCCGCTGTTGGTTATTGACCGGAGAGTCATCTCGGTCATGTCTACATGTCTCCCGAACCCGTAGGGTCTACACACTTAAGGTTCGGTGACGCTAGGGTTATAGAGATATTAGTATGCGGTAACCCGAAAGTTGTTCGGAGTCCCGGATGAGATCTTGGACGTCACGAGGAGTTCCGGAATGGTCCGGAGGTAAAGAATTATATATAGGAACTGCTGTTTCGGCCATCGGGACAAGTTTCGGGGTCACCGGTATTGTACCGGGACCACCGGAAGGGTCCCTGGGGTCCACCGGGTGGGGCCACCTGCCCCGGGGGGGCACATGGGCTGTAGGGGGTGCGCCTTGGCCTATATGGGCCAAGGGCACCAGCCCCAAGAGGCCCATGCGCCAAGAGAAGAGGAAAAGGAAGAGTCCTAAAGGGGGAAGGCACCTCCGAGGTGCCTTGGGGAGGAGGGACTCCTCCCTGGCCGCACCCTTCCTTGGAGGAAGGGCAAAGGCTGCGCCCCCCTCTCCCTTGGCCCTATATATAGTGGGGGGAAGGGAGGGAAACCATACCTGAGCCCTGGCGCCTCCCTCTCCCTCCCATGACACATCTCCCTCCTCCCGCAGCGCTTGGCGAAGCCCTGTTGGAATCCCGCTACTTCCACCACCACGCCGTCGTGTTGTTGGATCTCCATCAACCTCTCCTCCCCCCTTGCTGGATCAAGAATGAGGAGACGTCGCTGCTCCGTACGTGTGTTGAATGCGGAGGTGCCATCCGTTCTGCGCTAGGATCATCGGTGATCTGAATCACGACGAGTACGACTCCATCAACCCCGTTCTCTTGAACGCTTCCGTGCGTGATCTACAAGGGTATGTAGATCCACTCCTCCCTCGTTGCTAGATGACTCCATAGATAGATCTTGGTGACACGTAGGAAAATTTTGAATTTATGCTACGTTCCCCAACACTCCACTCATCGACCGCTATCCAGCATGCACCTAGAGTATTAAGTTCAAGAAAACAGAGTAACGCCTTAAGCAAGATGACATGATGTAGAGGGATAAATTCATGCAATATGATAAAAACCCCATCTTGTTGTCCTCGATGGCAACAATACAATACGTGCCTTGCTGCCCCTACTGTCACTGGGAAAGGACACCGCAAGATTGAACCCAAAGCTAAGCACTTCTCCACTACAAAAAAAACACATCCGTGACATTTTGGGCCGAACGAATTTTTTTTCTATCATACATATGACACTTCTATGACGATAATTGTGACAAAACCCGGTATCATCATAGATGTGGTGGGATCCTACTTCTATGACAAAAAAACATGACAGAAAATGGGCTTTTCGTCCTGGGCGGGCCGGAGACGCAGCTGCATGACATTCTTTGGGCCGTCCATGACGGAAAAAACCGTGGTAGAAGCGAGGGGGAGGAAAATTTCGGGGAGTTCCCGGTTACGGTGGGAGGCCGGGGGCCGAGCGATGCGTGTTTCTCTCGTACACGTACGCGCGAGTGTGCGAGGCGTTGGCTCTAACTGAACCCGAGCGAGGCGTTGGGCTCTAATTGAACCCGAGCGATTGCACTGCAGGCTACGCGTTACTGAACCCGAGCGATCGATCGACGGCTGTTAACTGAACCCGGTCGAGCGATTCCTTGGCTACTGCTGCTAACTGAAGACGATCGATGGGATGAACAGTGAGCGTTGCGGGGGGGTTTGGATGAACAGTGAGCGGTGGCATTGCCTCTGGATGAACAGGACCCCGTGGTGTGGTGGAGGGCTAGATGAACAGTAGACGATGGAGGGGTGCCCGTGGAGGGGTGGATGAACAGGACCCCATGGTGTGGAGGGCAGGATGAACAGTAGACGGTGGAGGGGTGGTTGAACAGTAGCCGGTGGAGTAGCGCGCGGTGGAGGCTGGATGAACAGGAGCCCGTGGAGGCTAGAGGAGGTCGACGGCGGATGGACAGTAGCTCGTGCAGGCTGGAGGGGGTCGACGGTGGAGATGAACAACATCCCTTGGAGTCCCGTTTTGCGGTACGCCACACCCCTCCCGATGAACAGGACCCCCGTTTTGACCGTAGGAGGTCCGTTTCCTCTGTTTTGCGGTACGTCACACCCCTCCCGATCAACAGGACCCCCGTTTCGACCGTAGGAGGTCCGTTTCCTGCGTTGTGCGGTACGCCACACCCCTCCCGATCAATAGGACCCCTGTTTCGACCGTAGGAGGTCCGTTTCCTCCGTTGCGCGGTACGCCAGGCCTCGTTTCCATCGCCTCTTCCGTCTAAGCCCTCCCGATGAACACGACCACGCATTCCGTTCCGACCCAGCCGCGTTGCCTCCCGATTAACATGACGCATTCCGTTGCCTCCCCATGAACACGATGACGACGTTGTTTCTCCGTTCCGACCCAGCCATGTCAACGAGCCCTCGCTGTACGTATGCGCGAGTAGGCGTTTGAGACCCCGCCCGTATGTACACATACGTGGCCGTATTTTCTTTCTTGCACCCTGGCCGCTGTACGTACGTGTACATGCTACGTGCGCGCCTCTACTACGACACGTGCGCGCCTCTACATTCACCATTATGTACGTACACGTTCGCGACCAGAATGACAACGCTACGTACGCTTCGACCAGGTGGGTCCCGACTGTCAGGCACTTCCTTGCCTGCGAAGATGTAGCTGGTGGGTCCCAGCAGTCAGGGGGCGAAATACGGTGGCCCGTCCGGTGGCTCCCCGCTGTCAGGTGGAGGAATAATTATTTTGCATGTAATAAGGAGGCACTTCCTTGCTGCGGCCGTGGACCCAGCTGTCAGCCTCTCCACGTATAGTCCACGTCCGATGGAAGCCGTTCCTTGACCACGTTGACCACGCCGCGCCGAGAGCACCAGGGCGGTGGACGACGGCGAGGCCTAGGAAGGGGACGACGCGGAGCCGGGGAAGATGCGGCAGTGGATGCCCACGCGTAGAGGAGTACGAGGGCACTGGTTCGCTACGGTGTGAGGCTGTCGTCGCCGCAGAGTAACAGGGGGTGTGGGTGAGTAGAGGGATGGCCTGGCCAGCGGTGGGAGTAGTAGGGGGCGGTGAGGCCTCCACCGCATCGCAGCCGGCCACGGGAGGCAGGAGCACGTAATAAGGAGGCATTTCGGTGGGTCCCAGATGTCAGGTGGAGGAATCATTATTTTGCGCGTAATAAGGAGGCATTTCCTTGCGTGCAGCCGTGGACCCAGCTGTCGGCCACTCCATCTAAAGTCCACTTCAGATGCATGTCGGTCGTTGACCACGTTGACCAGGCCGTGCCGAGAGCACCAGGGCGGTGGACGACGGCGAGGCCTAGGAAGGGAACGACACGGAGGTAGGGAAGACTCGGCAGTTTTTTCCCACGCGGAGGGGAGTACAACTGTACGAGGCCTCGCCGAGGGATGGCTAGGCCAGCGATGGGTGTACAGTGGGGCGGTGAGGCCTGCACGGTAGCAGAGCCGTCCGCGGGGAAGAGGGAGTAGGCAGTCCCATCGGCGCCTGTTTGAGCGGTTGGAGCAGGAAGAGCAGAGATTGAAGAAGCACGACGGCCGTTGGATGGCCATCCAACAGTCACTGCTTGTGCGTCAACCTTTTTTTTAGGAAAGCATCAAATCTGTGGGAAACAGCATACAGCCCATCTGCCATTATTTCTAATAATTTATAGCCCATTTGCTAATTATTAAGGTTTTTTTTGGAGCCCATGTTCTTTTTGTTAGCATTACAGCCTGTATTGTTGCCATGGTTAAAAAATTATACGAAATTTTGCATATTTCGGCGGTCCGAACTGTTTTTAATCCCGAAATTTCGACTCACATTCAAACTGATTTTGAAAATAAATATATATCAATAGAAAATGCAACAAATTCTCCACGCATAAAAATTAATATAATTTCAAATCTCGAAATGAAAAAAAGATATTTGAAACTAGTTGCCGGTTTGATGTGTTTTAAAAATGTACAACCCATTTCTCATTACTGATGGGCCATTTTCTCGGCCAGCCGAATGAAAGCTCTCCTCCTCGTCTTGAAAGATTTGCAGCCCAACAGGCCCGACAAAGCGACTTACTAGGCAAATCACAAAAAAAATGGGCTATGGCCGTGGACCCAGCTGTCAGCCTCTCCATGTACAGTACTCTTCCGATGGAATGTCGTTGACCACGCCGCGCCGAGAGCACCAAGGCGGTGGATGACGGCGAGGCCTAGGAAGGGGAGGTCACGGAGCCGGGGAAGATGCGGCAGTGGATGCCCACGCGGAGAGGAGTACGAGGGTTCACTGGTTCGACTGCGGTGTGAGGTTGCCGTCGCCGCAGGGCCTGGCTAGCGGTGGGAGCAGTAGGGGGCGATGAGGCCTCATCAGCAGCACAGCCGGCCACTGGAGGCAGGAGCAGGCGGTCTCCCTGGCGCTGGTTTGGGTGGCTGGTGCAAGAAGAGCAGCGATTGAAGAAGCAGCAGGACCGTTCGATTCAAATCGAACGGTTACTGCTGCTAGAATCGTTTGTTGACTAAGTTGACAAGCCCTGCATACGCGTCAACTCAGTAGGCCCACAGGTCAACCTCCCAACCAGTGCACCCCAGTTGTCAGTGGGACGAATCATTTTTTCGCGTAATAAGGAGGCAGTTGATTGCGTGCGGCTAGGCCAGCGGAGGGAGTAGGGTGGGCCGGGGAAGCCTGCGCGGCATCACAGCGGGCCACAAGAGGAGGGAGCAGGCAGTCCCATCGGCGCTAGTTTAGGCGGCTGGAGTAGGAAGATCAGAGATTAAAGAAGCACGTCGGCCGTTGGATGGACATCCAACACTAACTGCTGCTAGAATCGTGTGTTCACTAACAAAACCTTGCGTAAACAAGTCAGCCTCGAAATCCGTGGCGTGTACAACCCATTTGCTATTATTTTTATAAGTTTTACTCAATTTCTGATTCATATGGAATTTATTGCAGCCCGTTTTCCATTTTTAAAATTGCTGGCCATTTTCTGGTCAGTACCAGGGTCAAAAAATTAACTAAATATGTGGGAAATTTTGCAAATTCGCAATTTTTTGCTGGGGAATGAAATATTCTTAATCCAAAAATTAATAGCCATAGTAAAACAAATTTAAAAGTAAATTAGTACTATGTCATGTTAAATCCAACGAAATACGTATAAGATATCAGTGATGAACAAAAACAAAAAAAGAAACTTATATCCCATTTGCTATACTTTTTTGGAATTTTCAACCCCTTTTGATATTACTTTTAACAGACATTGACCATACTCTTAAGCCAGGCCGGAATGCATCCCTCCTCGTCTTGAAAGATTGGCAACCCAGTAATTTGGAGAAAACAAATAGGCCTAGCTTGGATATTCTTCAAAAAGAAATATTGGGCTAGCTATTTTCCAAAGAACTGGTGCATGAGCATTTAGCTTTATTTATTTACTTATTTATGTTTAGGGGACCATGAGCATGTACCTGGGCTGGATTCATGTGAGAGCCTCCCTTCCAGTTAATTATGGGCTTCTCTATTGGGCCTTCATTAGTGGGCTGCATGTTATCAACAAGTGGAAAATGTGTTCCGAGTTTCAAAAAAAAAGTGTTCGGTACGATAAATAGTATGCGCTACGTATGGTAAGGGGCACTAAGGGATCGAACCATGCAACGACTTCCAAAACATTGTGTTTGTCGTTCTGACAACACATTTATTCAACCAACAGACAAAATGTACTACTGATTGTACATTGAAAACAACAGCAGCAGCAAATAGACGAAATATACTACTGATTGTACATTGGGTCCCAGCTATCAGGTGGAGGAAACATTTTTTTCAGCTTAATAAGGAGGAACTTTCCTTGTGTGCGACCATGGACCTCGTGGGTCCCAGCCGTCAGGCTCTCCACGTAAAGTCCTCTTCCGATGACTCTCGTTTGTTGACCAGGCCGCACCGAACGTAGTGAGGCGGTGGACGACGGCGAGGCCCCGGACGGGAATGACTTGGAGATGGGAAAACGCGGCAGTGGAGTCGCAGATTGAGAGGAGGAGAAGGGTTATAACTGGTTCTGTTGCGGCGTGGGGCTGTAGTCTGTGGAGAATAACAGGAGGTGTCGAGGGGTGGAGGGATAGCCTGGCCGGCGGTGGGGTAGCGCTTCGTAGCGATGCGTGCTAAGCAGAGCCGCTAGCCGCCGGAGGCCGAACCAGGTGGTCCCGGCGACGCTGGAGGAAGAAGACGAGAGATTGAAGGTGCATGCCGGCCGTTGGATATAAATCCAATGGCTGTGGATGACACAATCATTTGTTGACCAAGTTGACAACGCCCTGCGTAGGCTTCGACCTATTGGCCCACATGTCAGCCTGCAAAAATGTGGCATATATTTAACCCATGTTTTCTAGAATGTACAGTCCATTTGCTGGGCTGGGTGAACAAATAATTTCGTGTCAATCAGGCCCATTTATATTTTCTAAGAAATCCCAGCCCATTTGCACATCCTTGAGATACACGTATTAGGTGGCTCGTTATATATACGTATAATGTTATGTTAGAAGGAGCAATTAATATCAAAGAATAAACCGGAGAGGCACATTTTATATATATATATAATTAAGAAATTAGTGAGTTATTGCTCAAAATAAATATGTGCGCGTTATTATTAAATTGATCCTTAAAATCTTCGCAATCACCAGGATTTTCCTTGCATGTGAGTCAAAAACAACCAGGATTTTCCTTGCCTGTGAGTCAAAAACAACCAGGATTTTCCTTGCCTGTGAGTCAAAAACAACCAGGATTTTCCTTGCCAACTTCCGTTAAACATTTACTTTTATAAGTTGGGATGTTTTTATAATGTATATATAATTCTCTATAAAATATACGATAATAGTAATAATATAAATATATATAATGTGGTTAGAAGGGAAAAAATAAATTGGACACGGCATTACTTTTATAAGAGACCTGCGTTTTATACCCCACAGTAGGCATACTAACAAGTTCACACACAAATACAACAGAAAAGGTAAACATTCATATCAATCTCAAGTTCACAAGACACGTTCATATCCATAGCCAACATTCACAATCAACAACTCAAAAGATTCATATATACACAAGCTCAGCATATGTATGCATCCAAATGATTGATAGATCACACGACAATATTCATACATTATTTACAAAAAGATTCAGATATACACATGTTCAGTACGTTTATGCATCCAAATGATTGACATCACAGCCAATATGATCCATGGACGAACTTTAATTACCTAGGGCACAGACTGGTAAATAGTGTTCCATCGGAGGTACTTCTTGCTAAAATTAGTTCTTGTACGAGTAAACTTTCGAGTACATAAGAGGCAGCACAGACAATCTGAACTTTGCTTGTAGGTTTATCCTCAAATAGTGGCCTCGTGCCGAGGGAGGTTTGAGCAACTTGGCCACTACTTTCATCCAACCAGTTTACTGGCTCATCTTGGTCCTGTATCTCGCCAAAATTCTACATTGCAGACGAGAAAGGAGGCGGTTGAGAAAATGAACCACCCAAATTTTTTGTGCAGTTCAACTGAAATCGAGCATCCTTGACGTGCAGACTGATTAAGTGCCAGATGAATATACGCGTCAACCAACTTGTCTGGAATCTTAAGTCTCCATGCCATATAGTTCGCTACCATATGTGCCGATAACCAAAAGGCACAAGTTGGGACCAAAGACTGGATTGTGTTTTTCTGGGCTATGCACCAAGCAATATTTTTGGCATTCACTCTCCTAATACTTGGAGTTTGACAATTGGTTTACGCCGGTTGATACTCGAATGAATATAGGCACTTATTGTCAACATCATCCGTGATAGCCCTTTCATAAAAGGGTCTGCCAGATTCTTAGCCGTCTGGATACAATCCAACACTATTACTCCGGAGTTTCTTGATTTTCTGACAGATTTCAATCTTCTTCTTATGTGCTTTGTGGATTTCATGTTGTCCTTTGAACTCTTAGCCTTGACAATTGGTTAACGCCGGTTGATACTCGAATGAATATAGGCACTTCTTGTCAACATCGATGCTTGTCTGAGTGAACTTTGGAGTACATAGCAGTAGCATAAGTACATGTCCATCTGATCATTTTGTGCAGTTCTACTGAAATCACCTGATGTAATGATTTTCCTGTGAGTTCAGGCTCCAAATTACTCCTCTATGAAATCAGCAAACAGTAGCACAATACCAAATTACCATACATATGACAGGCACAATAATCAGGATAAAGACCAGTACCAACCTGTGTCAGGTAGCATATCAATTACTATTTCCTTTGACTGGGGGCCGAGATAAGCCAAGCGACTGACAGCAAAGGAAGAAAGCATGCGGAGTTTAGCGACTGACAGCAAAGGACGGAAGCTGTCGAGGCAATGAAGCACCCAACGTTTTTGTGCAGTTCCACCAAAATCGAGCATCCCTGTTGGCACATATATTGAGAGAGTGAGATTACTGTAATAGTGGGACTAGTTTATGAAACATACACTAACAAATAGAAGCACCCTCATTATCTTAATGGGTAAAGTTAGCAACATAGTAGTCTTGCTTAAAGAGAGGTATTAGTTTATTTAATCAGTGTTAATTAGCTCAACTCAACACTCAAAGCATTGCCATTTATCATAGGTTGCAAAACTTTAACGTGCAAAGATAAAGGAGTTTCTCATGATAGTAGCACGATACAAATAGAGATGACAGCAAACTAATATGGATGATGGCCTTAGGCCCGTACCAACCTGAGAAAAAAAGCTTATTCATGTAGTCCCATAAGAGATGATAAAGCACTCACTGGAATCACACAATAGTATATATTTTTGCGCACTTCAAATGTATGGTTGAAATCACTTTTGTCTACCAGTGCTGAGATTATATCGAAAGATTATCAAGAACTTCCATCAGAGTTAAAGCACTGGCTGGGATACAGTTCATTGTATTGTCTTGTGTAGTTCCATTTAATGTATGATTGGCACAACATGATCCCTATTTGCACAAGTAGGAACAAGGTGAAACCTTCATTAGCTTAGTGAGAAAGGATAGGAAGACATTAGCATATTACTCAACCAGTAGCATCAAATTCATGATGGACAATACGCAAAACATTGCCTCATTGAACCAATGGCAATAAATTGACATGCAAAACAATAGCACTATTATGTCATGACACTAATAATATTCCCTCCCTGCTCCACCACATGATTCACCTCCATAGACAAACATATACACGTACATGATTCAGCATAGGGTCCTACTAAAGATTTGTTTAACTCCAACAGGAAAATTAGGCAATAATAAATTAGTGGTACTTAAGTACTCCTAATTAATTATTTGAGACAGCAGAAGTGGAAGGGCTCGCTGGAGGATCATCTCACATGTAAGGTAGTCATTGCCGGAGCCCTTGAATGGCCTCGACTGAGGCCTCTGGCTTCAGCAAGATCGCCTTGGCACTGTTTATTCTTCTTCTTCCTCCTCTTCATGCTCTGTTTCTCTTTCTCCTCACCAGTTGGTGAAACCAAGTACATGATTGGCCTTCTAATTCAGAATTAGTTTTGTCAGGGAGGAAGTACAAGTGTACTAGTAAAAAACAACATTATTTTCTCATGGCAGTCGGAAAATAGAGATGAACACATGCATTAAATATCATTCTTACCTAAAGGAAGGTTATGGCGCCAATATGGATGATGAGGATTGGAACACAGATCGCCCTTTGTGTAGTTCCACCAAAATGAACCAACTATTCCATTCTGACATTCCAGTTACAAAGCACAAAAGTCACTTTTTTAAGAAGAGTTTTGTGCAGTGCACCAAAAGGTCACAACAGCAACTAGGTGAATTGGATATCCCTGTTTGCACAAAAAGGCACAGAGGAAACAGTCAGAGTCTCAAACAATTACAGGCAAAAACATTTGGCTAAACTTGTCCTGGCTTATAACAGTGGCATGGCTTCATTTTTACCAGGGACATTAGATTAAGAACAGCTAACACTACTAGGGAAAACCTTATACACAGAATGTTACCAGTAGCGATTGTTAAAAAGAGGCGCTACTGCTACTTAGCAGTAGCGCGTCTGCTAGAACGGCGCTACTGTTACCCGCTTAGCAGTAGCGCGGCAGGGACAGAACGCGCTACTACTATAATTGCCACACCGTTCCCGACGTGCTAGGTATAGTAGTAGCGCCCTTCTGCGAACAGCGCTACTACTACGGATTTTAGCAGCAACGCGTTTTACCTTCCCACGCTACTGTTAAAGCTATTTTAACCTAACCCCCCGCGCGGCCTGATTCCCTCCTCTGCTTCCTCCCCCAATTCTCCTCTACTATTCCTCGTCGCCTCCGCCTCGCCGCCGTCTCCCCGACCCCGCCTCGCCGCCGTCTCCCCCGACCCCGCCTTGCCTCCGCCTCGCCGCCGTCTCCCCCGACCCCGCCTCACCGCCGTCTCCCCCGACCCCGCCTCACAGCTGTCTCCCCCGACCCCGCCTCGCCGCCATCTCCCTCGACCCGCCTCGCCGCCGTCTCCCCCGACCACGCCTCGCCGCGCCTCGGTGCCACCGTCTCCCCCGACCCCATCTCTCTCCCCGCCCTCTGTAAGCACTCTCCCCTTCAAATCCCTCTTCTATGCTTAGTATGAACCCTAGCTATTTAGTGCTAGTTAGTATGAACCCTAGGCTATTTTTAGTGCTAGTTAATTAATTACTTATATCGTAATTAGGGCAGTAGTTCCTAGGTACTAATTAGTTAGTAAGAACTAGGTACTAATTAGGTATTAGGTACCATGAGTATTATTTATAGTAAGTTTATTTTTAGTAAGAACTAATTGAATTAATAGAACTCGTTAGTAAGAACTTGTTGCTATTTTTTTAGTTAAATCAATTTTTCTCGCATCGACGTGGACGATGCCTATCCCGCATCCTCGTCATCCAGTCGGCGGAGGACGACACCTGCTTGACCAGATGGGCCATGTCCGGGAATGGGCTCCGCCGGGGTGGTACTGGGAGGCGCTACCTACCGGGGGGCACAGGTTGGTAAGGAGCCAGCCTGTCGTTGACCCGAACCTTCTTTGGTGGCGGTCGCGTGGGCCAGTGATGGTCCAGAGGCTCGAGGACTCCGCGGAGGTGGTGCGTCACCGTGTCAGTGAGGAGGACGCGCACGTCCGTCGCTACTTGTTTGCGTTGGAGCACATGTTCTCTAATACCTGGCAGGTTCTCCAGGGATCTCACTGGAGCTATGATCCCGTGATGGTTCCTTCTCTGTGGGTGTCCACCGCCCGCGCCAATACCCTTCGTGTGCTAGGGTTTTAGTTGTACTAGTGATGTTATATGTATGACACTATTCGGGATGTATTAGTGATAATATTCACGCATTGGATGATTTACTTTTGCTTATTGAATGCATGCTAATTTGAGTCCTATAAGATATTTTGAAATGTATATCTTGTGTTGCTCAGTATCCAAGTGGCCGGTCATGTTTGCAGGTTACACCTCCGAGTGGCCTATGTTTTGCCGGAGTGTTGATTCATTTCCGTTGCAGCAAATTTCAGGCGCTCGATATGTCCTATTTTAGCAAAGGTCATGCCGGATTTTTCCGTGAGTTTTGGCATGACTTTTGCCAGAATATGTAGGAAATATCGAGTGCCCCGGATTTGTGTGTTGAGCATCCTGGTAGTTGTCTTCGATCGATTTTCAATTAATGTATTAACTATGAACATAGGAAATGTCTTACGACAAAAAGGATTTTGGTATCTGCAAATATTGCGAAGACGAGCGCGGCCTGTGCGACGGAATCTTCCTAGATGATGATAGGCGCTACAGCATCAAGCTGGACGAGAACTTCAAAGTGGATACAGTAAGTCACAACGACAAGTCTTTTTTCGTAATTAAGCATGTCATCTGCTTCAACTTATATTGTTTTTACTATTCTACTAGCGTATCCCCTGCCATGCAAGAGTTTTTGTATTGGATAAGATAGGTTTCAGTCATACTATGGAGGTAAAGAAATTTTACTTGAAGACCGAGCATGGTTATATTTTCCATGCAAAATTATACAATTCAGACGACTACACCTATTTTGGATGCAAAACATGGCGAGCACAATGCAAGACTTATGCATTTGAGCCTGATATGGTTATCACCTTTGATATTCGTTTGGAAGATGATATTGAAGGTAATACCGACATCTGGGTCGATGTGCAGACGCCTCCAGTTACACCATTATGTAAGTTTCTCAACCATATTTATGTCTTTGATATTGTTTATTCAAAAATAGTTGACAACTAATTTGTATTGTCAGCTTATTTTGGTGCAAACAAACATGTCCAGCGCTTGGTAGATAGGACCTACTACTGTTCCGGGGCTGAACTAAACCGCGAGGAGCTAAGTCATTATGTTTCATGGCTTGAGGATCTTGATACTGTCAAGACAAATTTTCTTCCTGCATTTAGAAATGTTAGTACTGAAAACGTGCGACCAATAGTGTTCGTAATGAACTACGGTCACATCTATTTAGGAAGGATGGTAAGATTTTTACTATTTTTCCTCAGTGCATCTTTTTCATACATTATTTTTGAAGCTAAACTTCATTGCTAAGTATGTTACCATACGATGTTCTTCAACAGGGACTCCCGATGAATGTTGTGCCTTATGGGATCGAGACTAAAGGTACCATGAGTATTATTAGCTTACGGCCAAGATATCCTACATGTTACTTTAGTGCATTCAAGATCAGCGATGAATGCTTAATAGTGCAAGACTGGACCAAATATGTGATGGGGGAGCGTAGAGAAGTACTAGGGGGCAGCAAACAGATGTGCTACCCAAAATTAGGAGACAGGTTCATCTGCATGCTCCAACTTGATCAAGGAGGAGAGCTACACATGTTTTATGTTATTTTACCTAAGAGAGAGCAGCAGGAGTGATTAGCTAGCTAGAAATGAGTTTGAGGATGATGATGTGCTACACTATTACTATGATGATAAAATAGCTAGTGTTGGTGGTAATGACTATGATGATTATTATTAGCTAGTGTTGGTGGTGATTAGCTAGCTAGAATGAGAGTTTGAAGATGATGATGTGTGCTACACTATGAGTATGATGATTAAATAGCTAATGTTGATGGTAATGACTATGATGATGATTAAATAGCTTGTGTTGGCGGATTAGATTCAAGTGGAGGCAACATGTGGTGCACATCGAAAGTACTACTAGTCCAAACTAGATCAAGTTTCGATTTGTAGTATACTTTTGACATGCACCACATATTGCCTTCATTTGACACACTGTTATGGACATAATGATGTAAACATCATAACTGGTATTGTACCAATATTTGTACGACGGCGCATAAATACACTAAAAATAAAAAATAAAAAAAGAATACTAGTAGCGATGGACAGAAAACGCGCTGCCAGTAGTTACATTAGCAGTAGCGTGGGATTGAACAAACACTGCAGTTACTTGTCCTAGCAGTAGCGCGTGTCGGCACGCGTTACTGCTAAGCAATAGCTGTAGCGCCTTATTAGCAGCGCGCCTACCCGTGCTACTAGTGAGCACAAAACCAGCGCTACTGCTAGGGTTTTTCCTAGTAGTGTAAGGCGCGTTCGGTTCACAGGTTTGGTGCAGGATTTTCGTAGGAACACAATTCCTATGATATTCTTTCCCTTCCAACCGTTCGTAACACGGGAAAGGTGAATAGTGTTTCATAGAAAAGCTGGTCTGGTAGTACTGATTCCATAGGATTAGAAACATCCACGCGCTGCTCATTTTTTGGGCGGAAGCCTGAGGCAGGCGCTCGCTGCCATGCGTTAGACAGGTTGCTGTGCTGTGTTGCCGGAATAAAAAAATCAACCTATGTGTGGTACGTGAGGTGAGGACAAGAGTAGTCACTGTGCAGCTGAATAAACAAATAGCATCTCATACTGCCAAGCATGCTACTCTAAAAAACAAATCTGTACATTTCGTAGTCCATCCGAACACATTCTCTTGAGAGTTTCCTTCGGTTCGCTGTTCCATAGTTTTATACCTACATTTCTTTCCTATTCCTCTATTTTCATCAAGACCTATGTTTTCTACCCCTTTATTCCGAACAGAGCCTAAATATTTGGTATAAGGGCATGGGACCGTGGGTGCACCAGCAGTCCAGCACCATGTACGTAAACAAGGGCATAAAGTGGTGATTCATAGTTTGTTGCCCCGAGAAACAAACACCCAAGAAACATATCTGGGTTGGTCCCATTTTTGTTCACTCTAGCCACCTACTCCTATGTGTGGATAGCAAATCTAGTCCTGGTCATACCACTATGTACAGCGTTACCCCTGTATTTCCCTTTTCGACCAAGAGACCGGTTGGATGACCAGTCTGTACTACTTTCACCCCCTTTCCTTCCTGTTTGTACCAAGTCCGATGTACATACTAAATTCCCCCACCCCCACTTTATTTCTTGTTTGAACCAAGTAGTACAAGATTCGACTCCATGAAGTAGCTTTACCTCTAACAATAGGAGAAAAAAATATGTGATGTTGGACCATCCGATCGAGAGGGGCTGAGAGGTAGAAAATGATGCACATGCAGCGACGTAGCGAGCTGGGGAAGTAGGGCTAAGGCGGTTTCGAACGAAGATATACCTGAAGGTCATCGGGATGTGGATAGGTGGGCGGCGGGAGGCCGGATCTGCCCACAGGCAACGACGAAGGGATCGGAGGACCTCCCGCGCCGGCACTCGGCCAGAGATAACGGTGCGGCCGACAGTGGGTCTCCTCCCTCGCTGTCGACGACGGCCTAAACGCTGCCCCTCCTCCCCTTCACCGGCGGAGGGGGATACGTCCGGATCTGTAACCAGCGGTGAGGATAGAAAGCCAGTGTTTTTTGAAGGGAGAAAGACAGGATTACTACCCCTATCTTGTTTATATCTGGAGAGGATGAGAGTGTGTGAATAGAGCAACCCTAGCAAGCAAGCGCAGAGGCTCCGGCCTATATATACGTAGTGAGAAACCCTAGCAAGCAAGCAACCCCTATGTCGGTGTCAAAACCGGCGGATCTCGGGTAGGGGGTCCCGAACTGTGCGTCAAGGCCGGATGGTAACAGGAGACAAGGGACACGATGTTTTTACCCAGGTTCGGGCCCTCTCGATGGAGGTAATACCCTACTCCTGCTTGACTAATATTCATGATATGGGTAGTATAAGAGTAGATCTACCACGAGATCAAGGAGGCTAAACCCTAGAAGCTAGCCTATGGTATGATTGTTGTATGATGAAGTTGTCCTACGGACTAGAACCCTCCAGTTTATATAGACGCTGGATAGGGTTAGGGTTACACAGAGTCGGTTACAATGGTAGGAGATCTCGAATATCCGCATCGCCAAGCTTGCCTTCCACGCCAAGGAAAGTCCCATCCGGACACGGGACGAAGTCTTAAATCTTGTATCTTCATAGTCCTGGAGTCCGGCTGAAGGTATAGTCCGGCTATCCGAACACCCCCTAATCCAGGACTCCCTTAGTAGCCCCTGAACCAGGCTTCAATGATGAGTCCAGCGCGCAGATTGCTTCGGCATTGCAAGGTGTGTTCCTCCTCCAAGTCCTTCATAGAAGATTGTAAACACCAAGAGTAGTGTCCGGCTCTGCAAAATTAGTTTCCACATATTGCCATAGAGAGAATAATATTAACACAAATCAAATCTGCTGACGTATTCTGCAGTGCGTCATCACACTACGGCGAAGTTCTTTACTTGAATCGTTTTCACTTTTCTACCTCAGCACGTTTTGCGAGGCGGTTTCCTTGGCACGTCTTGTCAAAGCAGAGATCGTGTCACCTGTTTATGGGATTCTCATCAATACGGACGTGGGTAACCCAACCGCGCCATTTATCACAGAGCTTGGGAGGCAAGTGAGTTTTACTAGGCTGGTGGGGACGCACAACCGCATCTGCCCATATAAGGGGATAAGGATCCACCTTTTTACCTACGCCTTCTTCCTCCGTTGCCTATCCATCTCATGCGCACTCAAGCTCCAGCGCCCAAGCCCGCACTTTCCACCTCAACCTACTCCAGCAATGTCCAGAGCGGGAGGCAAGTGGATGGTCTCCTCCGTCACGGAGGGCCAAGTCAAGAAGCTAAGGAAGGCCGGATACTTGTCCAAGGACATCGCGCACCGGCTTCCCGAGGAGGGGCAGCTCCTCACCACCCCAAGGCCCCATGAGAGGGTAGTGTTCCTTCCCCACTTCCTACGCGGACTGGGTTTTCCACTCCACCCATTCGTTCGGGGGCTCATGTTCTACTACGGCCTGGATTTTCACGATCTGGCCCCGAAGTTCATCCTCAACATCTTGGCGTTTGTCGTCGTGTGCGAGGCTTTCCTCCGCGTCCGCCCCCATTTCGGCCTCTGGCTCAAGATCTTCAACGTCAAGCCCAAGGTGGTGCGCGGCAGCCAGGCGGAGTGCGGAGGCGCCATGGCGAGCAAGATGGCCAACGTCCTATGGTTCGAGGGCTCCTTCGTGGAGAATCTAAAGGGGTGGCAAGCCAGGTGGTTTTACATCACTGAGCCACGCGATCCGAAATGGGTCGCAGCCCTCGAATTTCGATCCGGACCCCCCACACGGCTTATGTCCTGGAAAGAGACGGGCCTGTCGTGGGGTAACGAAGAAGAGGTGACCAGACTGAAAACATGCATCCAGTCCCTGGTAAACAAGCCAATCAGGCTTGTCAATGTAGTCCAAGTCATGCTCGTTCGCCGAATCCTCCCGTGTCAACAACGGGACTTTAATCTGTGGGAGTTCGACCCAGCGCAGCACCGAACCCTTAACAGGCTCTTCGACACGACGTATGAAGTCGTCTGGAAGGTGCTAATCAAAGGCGCCGAGGCTCCAACATCTGCTTCCGAGGACCGCGGATACTGCTCGCAGCGTCATGCTAGCGAGGTAAGCTATTTTCACCTTTTACAGGATGTTAAGTTTTTTCATAGTTTGACTCTATGCGGGATCTAAACTCCCTTACCTTTGACAGGCTTGGCAGGCGATATCCGAACTGATCAACTGTCCGGCTCCCTTGCCCGAAGACCCAGCCCCTACTCTCCTAGTGAAGCTGCTGGTTCCGGCACCTTATGTGGTGCCAGAGAAGAAGGCCAAGAAGAAGAAGGCCACGGGGACTCGAAAGAGTGCCCGTAATGTGGTGGTGTCGGACTCGTCGTCCGACGAGTCCGAGACGCCCTCCTCCCGTGAAAACGAGGAGGAGGAAGAAGAAACCTCTCCCCCTCCAGCGGGGGGGGGGGGGAGAAAAGGAAGGCCACCCCAACGGGGGAGGCCGAGGGGTCTAGGAAGAGGAAGACCCCTCCGCCTGACTACTCCCCCGACGCCAAAGAGGACGAGGAGGAGTGGCCAGACAGGGCCAAGCGTCTGGCGAAATCGTAAGTTCGGATATCAGAGTAACTCATGATGTTCCTTTGTTGCACAGCTTTCCCTAATGTCGATCATAATCATGCAGCCCGCCCCGGGCCGAAGTCAACGAGTCGTCGAGCGGCTCGCTGGATTCATCGGACGTGAACTCCGTTCCGCCCGCTGTCTCCCCCGCACAGCGGAAGACGCCGAAGTGGCGTCGCGACAAGCTCCGGGGCAAGAGGAGGTGGTCCTGGAGGAGCCACAAGGAAACCTCCTGGACTCCAGGAGTAAAGGGGACAAGACCCCCCAGGGCTCCAAGTCCGGCTTTGAGCCGGACACCGTGCCGGAATCTTCAACGGTTCCGGACCGCGGCAGGCGAACTCCTTCCAAGAGGAGCAAGCCTTCTGAGCTGGCAGCCTCCGTCCAACCGGAGGCGCCGGACAATCTGCTGGAGGTGCTTGACGGCGCCTCCATCGACGAGGAGCACCGTACTATTATGAGTACGGAGATCCAGAGGGTTCAGTCCGCCAAGAGCGGACTGACTGAAGCTTGCGCTAGCCTTCTAACAGGCTTTGAGGTAAGTAAAAATATGTAAAAATATCACCGCATAGACAGTAGCCCCTGATGCTCTGTTTGGCGTTCGGAAAGAAAAGCCGAATAGAGGATCTATTAAATTTCGCAGGAGTCTAACAATAAAGAGTCAATATGCGTATGCAGGCTTCGCTGCTATCTACCGCCGCACTTACTGCGGAGGTGGGTGTCCTGAAACAGGACCTCGAGCGGACCGAGCAAGAGCTCGGCCTTGCCAAATGGCAGCTCGGGGAGAAAGAAGGTAAGAAATACCTTACAGAAAAAGGTGCCTATAAAAAGACGTGATTGCAAAAAATAATAGGTTTGTACTGCTTATTGTAGGGGCCACGACTGAGGTTGCGACCCTCAAGCAGGCGCCGTCTGAGGCCGAAAAGAAAACGGCCGCAGAGCGCACCGAGCGAGAGAGACTTGGGGCTCGGGTCGGCGAGGTGCAGCAAGAGCTTCAGGGTCTCATGAAAAAACATGAGAGTTTGGAGATTGAGTCAAATACGCAAGCGTCCGAGCTCGCGGCGGCCCTTGAGACTGCCAAGTCTGCCAAGGCCGAAGCCCAAGAGGCCCTCCAAGAGTTGGAAGAGATGAAGAAGATAGCAGCGGGAAAGGCATTCATTATGCAAAGCAGAAATATAAAAGTAAACTACTTGTTAATTACCCAAATCCGGAGCTCTCGAGGGGCATTCGCAGATCTTCCCCGCAGCATATCCGCCGCCGCCGCATTCTACCGAGCTGAAGAGGGCAGCTCGACGGAGAAGGTGTTCTGTTCTCGGTATCCTGAGGCCAGACACCCTGTGCCCCTGAGCGACCAGCTGAAACAGCTGGTCGAGCTCCACAAGGCGGCCGAACTGGCCATGAAGGGCTTCATAGTTCGGCTGTGGCCCGGAGAGGCCCTGCCTGGGAGCTACTTCGGGCTGGTGCGGCGGCTGATGGAGGCCTGTCCAAGGCTCGAGGTCATCAAGCGCTCCGTCTGCATCGAAGGTGCCTGTCGGGCCCTTGCCCATCCAAAGGTGCACTGGGGTAAGCTGGACGGTGAGAAGCTTGTGAGGGACGGGCCGCCGCCGGGGAAGGAGCATCGCAAGCCCGAGAACTACTACAAGGATGTTCTTGCGGGTGCCCGCCTTGTGGCGGACGAGTGTACCAAGGATGTAATTTTTGAATGAACTCGCTCGTGTTTGTCCTGTGCGTTGAAAACTTGTTCATATGCGCTAAGCAATGCTTGTTGAATTTAAAATATTACTTTCTGTGTGGCCGTTTATCAAAAAATTGAGAGATGGCCAGTCGTCAGCTTCTGCCCCCATGCCACTAGTGCTGGGGTGTTTGGGATAAACCTGAGTGCTCTTTTTCCCATGGTTGGGTCCTTCGAGGGAGGCGCTCAGCACAACGAACCAGGCAATCGGACTATAATGCTTGAACACTCTCACTTAGACATAGAACTCTATAATTTTAAATCTCGGCGAAGCCCCTAGTTTGGAAGACCGAGTTCGGGGCGCTATCCACGCCTTGGCCGGACAAAGCCGGCTCCTCGCTCGAAGCGGCATAAGTCTTTAGGGACTCGAAAAACCTCTCGAAGAGCGACCGGTCTCTCGCCTCATCATGACAGTCAGTTTTAGCTTTCTCCACTGAGGTGCTTAACCCAGCTCAACCGGGGCACAATCGCAGTGGTTCTCCTAGTGCTACCTTAACCGATATAGCGGAACGTAAGGCACCAAAACATAGGAGCCGGCCAAACCCAACTATTGACCCAAATCATGATTCGGAGCCGATGCATATAGTGTTATAAGTTCGGGGTGCCACACTTGTGAAAGTGTACGGGCTTCTCACACCATATTGAGGGGTACTGAAGCCCCTGGCGTGTTTGCCGTACCATGGTGTACGGGTGCAACATGTCATTTAATAAACATATGTACGAAAAGAGGATAATGCAAAAAATAGACAAAAAGCTATGCATTGTTTATAAAAAGGCTGTTTATCAAAGCCGAACGATACAAGTAATGCGATAAGCAAAAGATATTGGACTATTTAACATGTCCTGGCTAGGGGCAGGCCGCGGAATTGTATTTAAAACAGGTATACTGCTCGTAACAGAGACCACCTGGGAGTTCCATAATGCGGCATAGCTTGTCTGCCTCCCTGATCTTGCATCGTTTGTGCGGCAGTTGAAGTGCCGAATAGGTCGTCCGAACTATGGAGTCCTGAAAGTAAGAAAAAATTAAAAAAGGAATTCGGCAGCCCCTAGTACGTTTTAAGCCATATTTTGGGCTTGCCGTTATTGCCCCTTCCCCTGCGCCCATGGTATTTCAAGAGTGTAGTTATGTACGCGAGGCACTGATTTCGCTATGTCGTGAGGGCTGGGGTTGGGGCTGCATTGCTACGCCTTCTCAGAACGTGCCAGGCGGTCTTGTTGTAGGTTACTCCGGGCGCGCTTGGCGGTGTCTGGCTTTTTAACGGCTGGACTGGAGAATTGCCTAAGAAGGCTGCTTTGTACTTCCGCTGCGAGAGCCGCCGTGTGCTCCTCCGTACGGAGGGAGCGTTCGGTGTTTCCGTTGACCGTGATTACTCCTCGAGGGCCTGGCATCTTGAGCTTGAGATATGCATAGTGCGGCACCGCATTGAACTTTGCAAATGCGGTTCGTCCGAGCAGGGCGTGATAGCCACTGCGAAACGGGACTATATCGAAGGTTAACTCTTCGCTTCGGAAATTGTCCGGAGATCCGAAGACCACTTCAAGTGTTATTGAGCCTGTACAGTTGGCCTCTACACCTTGTATGACGCCTTTAAAGGTCATTTTCGTGGGCTTAATCCTTGAGGGATCTATGCCCATTTTCCGCACTGTATCCTGGTAAAGCAGGTTCAGGCTACTGCCGCCGTCCATGAGGACTCTTGTGAGATGAAATCCATTGATGATTCGGTCGAGAACCAATGCGGTGAAGCCGCCATGACGGATGCTAGTGGGGTGGTCCCTTCGATCAAAAGTGATCGGGCAGGAGGACCATGGGTTGAACTTTGGGGCGACTGGCTCCATCGCGTATACGTCCCGTAGCGCACGCTTCCGCTCCCTCTTGGGAATGTTTGTTGCATATATCATGTTCACTGTCCGCACTTGTGGGGGAAAGCCCTTCTATCCATTGTTGTTCGGTGGCCTGGGCTCCTCCTCGTCATCGCTATGCAGCCCCTTGTCTTTGTTTTCGGCTCTTAGCTTGCCTGCCTGCTTGAACACCCAACAATCCCTGTTGGTGTGATTGGCTGGCCTTTCGGGGGTGTCGTGTATCTGGCACAAGCGATCGAGTATTCGGTCCAAACTGGACGGGCCCTGAGTATTCTTTTTGAATGGCTTTTTCCGCTGACCGGATTTATAGCCTCTGAATCCGGCATTGACTGCCGTGTCTTCGTTGCTGTCGCTGCTAACGCGACGCTTTTGCTTATTCTGGCGTGTCCTGCCACTTTTGTCCTTGGTATCCGAATTACCAGGGTTCTTTGCTAAGTTGTTACTATGAGCTAGCCAGTTGTCTTCTCCCGCGCAAAAGCGGGTCATGAGTGTCGTGAGGGCTGCCATAGATTTCGGCTTTTCCTGTCCCAGGTGCCGGGCAAGCCACTCGTCGCGGATATTATGCTTGAAGGCTGCTAGGGCCTCTGCGTCCGGACAGTCGACTATCTGGTTTTTCTTTGTTAGGAACCGTGTCCAGAATTGCCTGGCCGATTCCTCTGGCTGCTGAATTGTCTGGCTTAAATCATCGGCATCCGGTGGTCGCACATAAGTGCCCTAGAAGTTGTCCAGGAATGCGGCCTTCAGGTCCTCCCAAGAACCGATTGAGTCTGCTGGCAAGCTGTTAAGCCAATTCCGGACCGGTCCCTTAAGCTTGAGCGGGAGGTATTTGATGGCAAGTAGATCATCGCCGCGGGCCATGTGGATATGAAGGAGATAGTCCTCGATCCATACCGCCGGATCTGTTGTGCCATCGTATGATTCGATGTTTACGGGTTTGAAACCCTCTGGGATTTTAAGATCCATTACTATATCTGTGAAGCATAGTGGGTGTGCGGCGCCTCTATACTGGGCTATATCACGACGCAGCTCGAAGGAGCTATGTCTGTTGTGTTCGGCCCGGCCGGATTTGTTGTGTCCGGAATGAATATCACTGTGACGTGCCATAGGGCGCCTGCATGATCCGTAGATCGATCTTGTTTGTCTTGCGTTGTCCTCCAGTACGTCTCGCAGGTTTGGCGCATTTTCCCGTGCCTTAGTTGAACGGCGTCGGGGCATAGCTTGGGTGGAGGGCCGAGAGGCCTCTCTGTCGCGGCCGCGAGGTGGCCGGTCGGCCATGTCATGCGCTGGTGATGTAGGTGCTTCCTCCTCTCATCGGGGCAGCAGCCTGCGCTTTGGGTAGCTCTTGGAGGGGCGTTCGAGTTCATACTCTTCGGCCGCAAGGACTTCAGTCCATCTGTCAGCTAACAAGTCTTGGTCAGCTATAAGCTGTTGCTACTTTTTCTTGAGGCTGCTTGCCGTGGCTAAAAGCCTGCGTTTGAAACGCTCTTGTTCGGCGGGGTCTGATGGTACGACGAATTCGTCGTCGTCGAGGCTTGCCTCGTCTTCGGAGGGAGGCATATAGTTATCATCCTCAACCTCTCGTTCTGCCGCTCTCTCATGAGGGATGGCTTCTCCATCTTCCTGTGCTGAATCTTGATGAAGGGGGTGTTCTTCGGTGCTATCCGGGGTAGTATTGTCTCCCGTGCCGGAATCACCGTTTTTGCTTTGGCGGGATTTAGAGCGGCGCCACTAACGCCGGTGCTTTGGCTGTTTCTTGGAGGTGTCATCCTCCGCTGTTCCATCGCCATCTCCATCGTTTGGAGTATCCACCATGTATATGTCATATGACGAGGTGGCCTTCCAGCGCCCTACAGGTGCTGGTTCCTGTTCGTCTCCTGCATCGTCGTCCATACCGTCGATGTCTTCGGAGCCGAAGTTGAGCATGTCGGTTAAATCGTCGATAGCGGCTACAAAGTGGGTGGTGGGTGGGCTTTGAATTTCTTCATCGTCCATATCCCATCCTCGCTGACCGTAGTCCGTCCAGGGCTCTCCTGATAAAGAGAGAGACTTTAGGGAATTCAGGATGTCGCCAAAAGGCGAGTGCTGAAAGATGTCTGTGGCGGTGAACTCCATTATCGGCGCCCAGTCGGATTCGATTGGTAGGGGCGCGGGGGGTTCGGAGTCCGGAGAAGAGTCCGGATCCTTGGAGTCATGGGTCATGCAGAGTGCGGGGCTGGCGTTCGGCTCGATCGCCTTTGAGATCGCAGCCCCCGAGGTGACGTCCAACCGATCATCCTCGATTGGCGCAGCTGGCTCCTAATTAAGGGTCAGAGCTGGTGCGTTTGCGGCCTCCAGGGCACTGTTCGGCGGCAGAGCTAGATCATGCCCCACGAGACAGTGTGGCGCGCTTGGCTGTGGCTCGAATCCGTCGAAGATCAAATCTTCGCGGATGTCTGCCGTGTAGTTTAGGCTTCCAAACCTGACGTGATGGCCAGGGGCGTAGCTTTCGATCTGCTCGAGGTGGCCAAGCGAATTGGCCCGCAGTGCGAAGCCGCCGAAGACGAAGATCTGTCCGGGGAGAAAAGTCTCACCCTGGACCGCATCGTTGTTGATGATCAAAGGAGCCATCGAGCCCAAAAGCGACGACACAGAGGAACTCTCAATGAAAGCACCAATGTCGGTGTCAAAACCGGCGGATCTCGGGTAGGGGGTCCCGAACTGTGCGTCAAGGCCGGATGGTAACAGGAGACAAGGGACACGATGTTTTTACCCAGGTTCGGGCCCTCTCGATGGAGGTAATACCCTACTCCTGCTTGATTAATATTGATGATATGGGTAGTACAAGAGTAGATCTACCACGAGATCAAGGAGGCTAAACCCTAGAAGCTAGCCTATGGTATGATTGTTGTATGATGAAGTTGTCCTACGGACTAGAACCCTCCGGTTTATATAGACACCGGATAGGGTTAGGGTTACACAGAGTCGGTTACAATGGTAGGAGATCTCGAATATCCGCATCGCCAAGCTTGCCTTCCACGCCAAGGAAAGTCCCATCCGGACATGGGACGAAGTCTTCAATCTTGTATCTTCATAGTCCTGGAGTCCGGCTGAAGGTATAGTCCGGCTATCCGAACACCCCCTAATCCAGGACTCCCTCACCCTATCTTCATCAACTCATACAAGACCGAGAAATTTGCTTACTACAACGCCCTCTCCCTCGCGGACTGAGCTCCGGTGCCTTAACTGCACCTTCCTTTGGCTGCATGACAGGAGGGCCAACCACCTGTTGGGCCCACCTGTCATAGACGCAAAGGCAGGAGCAGTAAGTAGAAGCTTTCGCTACACGCTATCCCTCCCGCACGAGGTGGACGGACATGCAGCAGTGGATTCGATACTGTAGAAGTAGGAGTAACATCATTGTTCATCTTCTCGAAGAGGCGAAGAGCCAAGTGCAACCCGAACGTGGCAGTTGCGAACGCTCGCGTGGTGCGGTTCCTTGGAGTACTAGCCAGGCTCTTGCATGAGACAAAATTGCTATTGTTTAAAAATTAAACTCCATTATCCATTGGTTGATACTCATTCTACATAGGTCCACGCGCTTAGCACCGTTTCCTCCTGGGGTCACAGATGTTTATTTGCTAATTAATAGCATTGCATGTAATGAACTAGCCATTGGAAGTCATTAAAAGCATGCACACCTCTCAGCTCTTATTGGTTGATATGTCAAGAAACAAGAAACAAGGTAGAAGTTACTGCACCGTGCCTAAGTGTTTTGGGACTACGTATTTGGTTTTGATAAGATGACTTACACACCTAGACGGAGGGAGTAGTATAGCCCTGTAAACCGGAAAGGAGTATTTGCCTTTCTAGAGATTTCAACAAGTGACTAGACTACACCGTGTGCAGTACTCCCTCCCTTCCGGTTTATAGGGCTCAAATCTCAAATCTCATGAACCAAGGCATTTTGTGATTGGAGAAATGTATCTCGTACTTTACAAGACTACCCTAATTAAAATCATGCATTAATTACGTAGTTCTCTCATTTTCCTCTCCGCCTTGGTCGCGGTGCACAATATTGTGCACTCCTACTCCCTCCTTTCTGGTTTATAGGGCTTATCTCAAAATCTTAGTTTTTTTCATTTTATAAGGCTCAATTTGGTTGTTCCCCATCACAAGTTCAGATTCCAAGGTGCATTAAATAATTGCATGTAGGTATTAAGAGAAAATTGACCAATGCATGTACTTTATGCATGCATGCATTGCAATTAGTACATTGGTAAACATACATTTTTGAAGAAAACAAGAGCATTAATTGGGTGCTTTTGCAAATTACAAAAAGGATTCCACCACTCACCATCTACCTTGGTTGGTGAAACTTTTGAATTGAGCCCTATAAACCAGAAAGGAGGGAGTATATGACTAGCCGCTCTATCTACATGCGGGACATTTCAAAGCATCCGGGCCCGCGTGCCATCCACCAAATCACAGCGAGGTGCTACAGTCGAGACTCACCTGTCACCCCGGTGTGGCCATCATGACCTATCATATCACAAAACGCACACCTTTACCAGCAGTGGTAAGGTGGCCTCCAAGTTGGACTGGACGAAGCAACCATTATTTCACTGGAACGCTCGTTCAAGCCCTTTCTTCCCTTTCTTGAAGAAAACCTCACTCCAGGCTACTCACTTCTGCCATTTTTCTTCTGTACCAACGAAGGAAAGGTGGGCGAATAAGTTATGCTGCTATATTTTCATTCCAAGAATCTTCTTTTTGCGAAGCACCGACCGATTCTCACATCCTATTCTTTTCCCGTTTTCATTGCGATTGTGGTTTCCTTTCGATTGCTTTTTGTTTGTCAGTTCATTGATGGATCCTGGAGCACAAGGCAAAGAGTTGCCGGCGGACAACCCACTAGAGACAGCGATCTCCAGGAAGCGAGCACCGACCAACGAGTTGACCATGTTGGCGGGCCAACCCATGGAGACGAAGAACTCCAAGAAACAAGCACTAGCCCAAGAGTTGAGGACGTTGGCGGACGAACTCCTCAAAGAAAGTTGGAAGAACAGCAATGGCCCCACCGTGCCTACCCCAGGAACTCTGATTGCCACCTATGTGAGGCTCAAGACCGAGTTTGAGGAGATAGTCACTGTTGAGAAGCAGTATTCCCCTGGCAAGGTGATGGCCCCCATCGAGGACAAGGAGATGGCCCCCGGAGGGATGAGATCCCCCGGTGAGCTGCACAAGGTAAAAAATAATGGCTTATTACCATAGTTGTGGTTTTTGATTATTTGCAATGTGCTTGCTAATATGTTAGGGTTGTGCAGGTGCCGGTGGACGTCCTTGATGATTCCGATGTCGTGGCCCGTCCTGTGGGCACCGCCCCGGAGATGGATTCCGATGCCGCTGTCCATCCTGTGGACATCGCCCTAGAGATCGATTCCGATGTCGTGGTCAGTCCTGCGGCAATCGCCCCAGAAATCGATTCCCATGCCGCTGTCCGTGCTGTGGTCATTGCCCGAGAGATCGATGACAAGAAATAGTTGGTCGCGCTAATCCTTCAGGGTAGTTTGCATTGCCCTGTGTTTAATTACCAGAACGATGCGTGTTATCAAACCATCCTAGGGCTAGTGCACTGTCTTGTGTGGGTAGATCTTGCTACTTTTGTTTGATAGTGAATCATGCGAACCCTCTCCGAATTATGGAAACAGATGTATCATCACCAGCTTTTGATGTAATATATGGCATGATTAGATGTAAGTTTGAACTGTTTATCATATCAACAGGGCTTGTTTGATGATTCTTGGTGTTAGTAGGTTAGCTACTGTGCAAGCTATAGTACTTGCAAAACACTCACCAAAGAGAAATGTTGGGGCTGATGAGCTCGTGGTACACTTATACTTATCCCTCGTCGATCGACCAATAGCCCTAGCTCCTAAAATTGTAGGCTTAGCGATCGATGACCTAGGCGAGCTAGTTTGGCCTAGTGGGTTTCAGTGATATGACGTGCAACACAAAATCATAGCAGTGCAGAGACGTACTCCCTCCGTTCCAAATTAGATGACCTAGGCGGGCTAGTTTGGCCTAGTGGGTTTCAGTGATATGACGTGGTACAGTGCCTTCCAGCCTTCGCGTGTGGTAGCAGTATTGCGGGTATAGTAAGTTTTCTTGAAGAAGCGGAATTCAACGAAGTCATGATGGTTCCTTCGTCCGAACAACTTACAGTGGGAAAGGTTGGGCCTGCGATACGACCGGGGTAGACCAGGATAATTTTGTGCATGGCAGGTGGACCAGGATGGTCGACGTCCCACATGTCGGCGAATGAAAGTATTCTTTCCGATATAGAGGACGAGCAACGAGTATTCATTGTTTATTTTTTGATGAAAGCTATTGTCTCCACTGTTACGACGGAGGAGTGTGAAACACGGCAGTCCAGTGAACTTGGCATGTGCACCACTCCCTCCTTCCTCATGTAATGCCCAGGTTACAGCTTTTTCTCACTTTCTCTCTATCTATTTCCTCTCAAATGTTTTTTACCTTTCTTTTTTTAAGACACAATTGTTTTTATGCCTTTTTTTAGAATTACTTTTTTATACGTAGGAGCACGTGTAGAGACGGGCTCTTGCAGAGCCCACTCCTTGACTTTGTCAATGCCTCTCTCTCCTCCACATAAGGAGTACTACTTGCTATGCATGCATGCGGCGGGCAGCTGGTGACTTGTGGGGCCAGGGCGGTGAGAGCGGGCTCCGGAAGCGGTCCGGACTCTAGCATAATTTTGGTTTTTACAGTATTTCTTTCTCCATTGACAGGTAGGCCCGCGTAGATAGATAAAGAACATGAGCTAATGAGGCACATGCGGACTGTTTGACTGGTCAACCAGAAAAATACGGAGCTATACGCTGAGCCAGTGACCGTATAATCTCCATATCTCGTATACAATGATCAAAGTGAGCTACCAAGACAAGTTCGATGACCGCCAATGCATTTTACTCGGTAATAAATGACCAGGATTGAAGGGGAATCCAAATTTGCTTCGTCTTCTGTCCTTGAGCTCTTGACAAACCAATGCACTATACGGTTGTCCGGCCACTCCACCCCAGAGCTCTCACCAAGCGTCGTTCATGCCACCGCGCCGCACACTAACCGGTAAGGCAGCAATGGCATCCCGCCACGCCGAGTTCCTCGCCGCCCACGACTGCACACAAAATGGTAGGGAAGCGATGGCATCCCGCCATGCCGAGTTCATCGCCACTCGCGACCTCACAACTATGTGGGAGCAATTTGAAGATGCCAAGGCCGAATGGGCGGTAGAGCAAGAGGCGGCCAAAGCCGCACAGAGGGAGCGGAAAAGTCAGAAAGCACTCAAGAAAAGAGAGGCCCGCCGCCGCAAGAAAGAAAAGGACGCACGCGCTGCTGCGGAGAGGTCGGCGGAGATCCAAGAACGGTGGGGTGTCGCCGACAAAGCCGGGAAGGAGAACGACGGCGTCTGGCCAGCATGTGAGAAGTAGTAGTACTAGTAGTGAGTGTGTGTGTGTGTGTGTGTCTGAGTACAAGCATGTACCAATACTACTAGTTACTACTATAGTTTTTAGAGCAAATTACCAGTACATTAGCCTAGACTAAATGGAAAAATTCCTATCCTAAGCATCAAATGGCATCTCTTTCTCTATAGGAATTGAGATGCATGTCATCTCACTTCCTATGATTTTCATATTCCTATCCTATGAACGAAAGGAGGCCTCTGTTGTAGTAACTACTGTAGCTAGGAGTACTCCTGGTACAATAGTTTTCTTCAAGAAGCGGAATTCAACGAAGTCATGATGGTTCCTTCGTCCAAGCAACTTCAAAGTGGGAAGTGGGCCTGTGATTTGACGGCTCATTAGTCATTGTTACTGCGGCGCGACGACCTGGGTGACTCCCTTGGAGTTCTGCGTGCATGGAAAGTGTACCAGGATGGTCGACATCCCACATGTTGGCGAACGGAGTAGTATTCTTTCCGATATCGAGGTATAGTATCAGTGCTGGTTGGTTCGCAAAAAAATAGTATCACTGTCGATTTATAATTATTTTTTATTTCTGATGAATGCTAGCGTTTCAACTCTTACGACGAAGGGTGCCAAACACGGCACGTGCTGGATGTCCCACACGTCAGCGAAAGGAGTGGGACATGAACAGCATGGTAGAGCCCAGCGTAAAAAAAACAGCATGATAGAGCGTCTCCACTTCTTCCACTTCTGGGTCGGAGACCACACGTAGTAGTACTTAGTGGTATGAACGTTACAAAGTGCGACCTGGAGAGAAAGACACGTTTTCCGCAAAAAAAATGGAGACAAAGACACGTCTAGTTGGAAGGTCTCAGGGCATACACGTAAACAAATATAAAAGTTAATATGTGCCTCCAACTAATATAGTAGTAGTAGAATACTTAGGCACATACTCCACAACATCACCGTGCATTGCACGTACAACATTTAGTGGTAGTACGTAGTAAGAGACAAATGCCGCCCAAGATTCCCTTCTCGACCTACTTTTGGGTGTTTGGTAGAGTGTATGGAGGGTGCATGAGTCCATACTAGTTTAGCACAAATACACTAGAAGCATGCATGAAGAGAGCATGCATGAAGAGGGGTGTTGAGTTGAGCATGCCTGAAGAGGGAACAACTATGCTGAGACGAGAACGCAACCAAACACAACCTATATGCCACACATGTTCATACGATTTGTGCCTTTCTACTTCACTTACTGCGCTACATTACTCAGGTTCGTACGTCCACTCCTGGGTACATGTTCGTCTCGTAGTTCCAGTCCCACGTGTTCTTCATATAGATGGAACGATCATTGCATAACACGTGCGCCTTGATGCTAGATGTCTCGTGTGTTGGCAAAAGGATGAACAAAGCTCACGTAAAAAAATAGAGTGGAAGAACATAGATTCCGGACGACCGAGAAGGAGCAAGGAACCTCATGGTGGAGCGTTTGCACTCATAATATTCAATATTATTCAGTGATATAAAATTAACCAATCATCTCCACAGTGAACTGGAAGAGTACGAAACACGGCAGCCAAGTTTAGTTACATCATACTAGTACATGGCTAACCCACGCTATCACCATATTTCTTGGCTTCCGTGCGACACCTATCTCTAGTAATCCAGCAGCCTGTATCGCTTCTCCCTCCTCGTCTCTATCAAAGTGTGGTGGGCTGGCGTTTCTGCCGTCTATTGAGGTCGGTTAACTATCACATGTTAGCAACATGCCAAGAGCATTCTAAAAAAAATTCCTTTCACGTTCCGATTTCAAAAAGAAAAAAAAACTTTCACGTACGAATTTGCCTGTATGCTTTGAGCAACTTGCATATCCTGTACTGCTCCTGTATGATACTCTAACTTAGCTAGAGGTTAGACTAACTCATGACTAACCCTGAACTAACTGTAGCCAAAGAGGTGTTTGGGTGACAGGGTTAGGTTGACAATAAATGCACTTCATGGAGAGAGAAAAGTGATTTTTCAGTCGTCCCAATGAGAACTATCTCCAGTTAGCACCTCTTGGGTGGGATAGTTTTTTTTGGTGGGTTCGGTGCAACTTGCTCCAATTTAAACCCTCATGCTTGGATAGTTTAGGGCTATTTGAGCCCCAACTAGCTCAAACTAACTCTAACCCATGGATCCAAACAGGCCTATGGCCAGTCTCGACGCGGAGCAGTCGCGTGCACCGGGAAGCGGCGCTCTCTCGGCCGTCGCGCCACTTCAAAGCCGGCGCCAGTGAGAGGTCGCCTCCGCTCTGGCCGGGCATTAATGCGGCACTGACTCTCCAGGGTGACGCTGACCGTTTCACGCGGGAAGCGCGCGCTGGCAAGGGAGTATAGGTTTTGAACCGTTTTAGGTGTAGTACTGGTAGTTAGCAAAACTACTCAATTATTGCACTCAGTTTCCTAGGAAATTGTGGTAAAAAACGTTACTCCATAGCCCGCTTCCCTTCTCCTTCCTCTTCCACCGCCCGCGCATGTCCGCGGAAAGAGACCGGTCAACCCTTATATAGGAGTGCTAGCACAAAAAGATGCATGCATGGCCACTAAAATTTCCATATTAAAGCGCCGCTCCGGCGGGAGTATGGCATATGTTGTTACCTTCGGCCGGCCCATGGCTACCGGGCGACGGTGACCAGAGAAGAGGCGGTGGGAGGGGAATGAATGCAGCTACTGTTTGGGTTCGCCTTCCGGCTTAAATAAATGCGCAGCATCACGTGTACCCGCGGGTGCACAAATTGTAACATACGTGTCTGCTTAAGTGGGCGTCACGTAACTGGTGTGTGTGTGAGAGAGATTCTGAGAGACAGAGTGCGTGTGTGCGACTCTACTCTTCGGACATGTACTCAACCTTTTGCATCGGGATATAAGTATAATGGTATTTACTTTAGCTAGTGATTTACGTGGCCATGTTAACGTGGTTGTGTCAAAAAAATGTCACTTCCTGCTCGTGATTTGCGTTATATAATTACAAGCAAGATTCTCGTGCATTGCACGGAAAATCAATATGCATTTTTTTTACAGAACACCTGTTGTGATTGACCCATGCAGGAGTAATCCCATGTGTAAAAACTAATGATATCTCGAGAATTTTATCGGAAAACTGGTATCTCGAGAATGTCATCGAAAAAATGAAAGATGAGAGATAAGGCGAGGAGGAGTGGAGCGTGGTGGTGACTGGTAGTCGGAATGGGCGGAGGCATGGGGATGGACGGCGCCGGCAGGCGGCAGCGGCCACCATGCATGCTAGATTGTTCCAGAGACTTATTCCTTTTTTAATTGCTAAGCAATGAGGTTGCGGGAGATAATGATGTGGAGAGAGGTGCGGTTATCTTTTGTAAAATTAGCATAGTTTGCTTTCTATCCTCAGATATAGATCATACGGTATGTATTACAAGATGGCAGGCACACCATCACCACCAACTCGTTTTTTATAAGGGTACAGATGATAAGTTTGCTGACTACTAAAGTAAAGTGGATTTTGTCCATGTTATGCAAGTAAATAAAGTTGATTGTTCATCATACGGGTAAGGTTGGATGAAGGGTGGTAGGAACAAATGCTCCACCTAGAGCATGTGTGTGTGAGATGGAGTCTTAGTGTGTGTGTGTGTGGGGTGTGTGTGTGTGAGAGAGAGAGAGATGGAGTCTTAGTTTGTGTGTGTGAGAGAGGGAGAGAGATGGAGTCTTAGTGTGTGTGGGGGGTGCGTGCTTGTGTGTGTGTGTCTGTTTGTGTGTTTGTGAGAGAGAGAGAGATAGAGAGAGAGATGGAGTCTTAGTGTGTGTGTGTGTGCTGGGAGGGGTGCGTGCGTGTGTGTGTGTGTGTCGCGGGGTCCTCTGTGGCGGATGTAATTTAAGTGTCCATGGCTTTCATCATAGAGAGGTGATGAGTATGGCAGAGGCCACCAACGATGGGGTGCGAGAGAGAAAATGCCCGTAGAGAGGGAAGGGAAGGTGTGTGCGCATGAGAGGAGTCGACTTCGAGAGAACGTGTTTGTTCGAGAGAAACCGAGGAAGACTACTATATATCGATGGTGCATGTAGGCGGGAATTAAACTAATGGATGGTCTTATTGGTTTCAGGGATATATGGGAAGAGTGAGAGGCGGGGGGGTAGCTAGAAGGAGATTGTTAAGTGTGAGTGTGTGTTTTACCCATCCAGGCGGAAGTTATGTGCAAAAAAGAGAACGATTCGATGTGGCGTTAGGATTGAGGGTAATTAACTACGTATGGAGACATAGAGACCTTGAACGTTCATGTGTGAGAGGTATACATGTATACGTGGGATGTGTGTGTGTGCGCGCGCATGATCGAGATAAAAGAAAGAAGACATAAGTCATAAGATCAACGACATGGGAGAGACGGATCGGTATGACAATATGCATGCATGTGAGAATGCATGGAAGAAGTCCTGACAATTGAGCATGTGTTTTTGTCTTTAAGAGATAGTGGCGTGGGCTGGAGCATGCATCTTTGGCGAGCAGAAGGAGTGAGGCGCAACGATTGTGCAAAAGAGACCAACCTATAAATGCATATGTATGGAGAGACATATATAGTGTGGGTGATAGGAATCAAGACTCCGTGCGAGAAAGAAATGTTGACGGAGAAACTACAAATAGATACATAGATGGAGATGCTAGCTAGAGGGACATCCGCTAGTTTGGGTGTTGGAGATGACCGTCGGGTGGTTCATAGGGTGAAGTTATATATGTGTGTGAGAGGGCACTTGACTGCATGTAGAGAGAAACATATGTAGTGTGCGTGATAGGAATCAAGAGTGAGGGCGAGAAAGAAGGTTGATGGAGAAACAGATAAATAGAAAGATAAAGATGCTAGCTAGTGTGCGTTAGAGATAGGAGTATAGTGGATCAGAAGGCCGGGTTATGTGTGGGTGGGTGTGAGAGAGATAGAGTGAGGGTGCGTGTGAGTCACATACAAACAGATATCAGAGAGAAATGAGATCCAGAGAGATGGAGTTTTGTGTCTGTGAGAGAGAAAGATATTTCACAACGAGAGTGATAGCTAGAGAGACATATGAGGGAATGCAAGATATCTCTAGGGAGAGAGGGTGCGTGTGAGCGACATACAAGAGAACAATGGAGAAATATGAGACCCTGGGAGACAGAGTTTGTGTTTGTGTGTGAGAAAGAGATATTGAAGAGGAAGAGTCGTAGGTTCTCATATCTAAGGAGCGAAAGACATCTCTGTATGAGGGGTGTGCGAGTGGCACACATGGGAATAGTAGAGAGAAATGAGACCCCGGGAGACAAAGTTTTGTGTTTGTGTGAGAGAAAGAGATTGCACATGGAGAATCATAGTTAGAGACACATAGCAGGGAGCGAGATATACTTAGAGAGAGATAGAGTGATGAAGGTCGAGGGAGAGAGTACCGTCAGTGTGTTACGAAGATAAAAGATCATTGTCGACATACAGGTAGCACGAGAGATACCTGAGAGACGATGAACGCGTATAGGTCCAGAGAGATAGTCCTATATAAGCATGAGTGATAGCTATATGAGACGAATATCTGGATTAAAGGGGATTCAAATATTTAAACTGGAGATCACGACATCGATAATATCATAACGCAAATTGGTGTATCAAACATGCATATTCATTTGAATTTGGGCACACGTTTAATGTTATATAGTTTATCAATATTGGTGATCCATAGATTCTTCTATTACAAACAATGCATGGTTTATATGCAATTAATGTCTAAACGGGATTAAACTATATGTTGCGTGTGTGAAACACATTATACATGTTTAAGAAGTAAAAAAAAACCGCATGAAACACACATTAATTGGAGACAGTTAGCGAGGAATGCATACATTGGATTTCAACATAAAGTGGTTTCAAATATTTGAAAATCCAAATTGATGGATACAACCTTATGAATCTGAGATCATGCCATTTGTAAACCATATTTATGTATAAATGGTGTTGTGCTTTTGAAAGTATATATAAAAAATGATGTATATAGAATGTAATTCCAATTGAAAATGGATCCCGCCCAAAAAAATAGAATACAAACGGGATTCGAATTGAGTTGGCACGGTAAACGTGCACTTTGCAAAATTTTAACGAAGCGGGGAAAGTCGCAGTAACCGCCCGAAACCAAAATCTGCGAGATGGAAATCACTACTGCCTATCCATGCCACGCAAAGCCTATATGCTGGATTTCTATAGGTTTCGATAGGGGTAGGTTTGTAATTTCTCCCAAACGTGACGTAACCGCCTCTCACCCGGATTCATACACGGTGGGCGCCAAAACACAGTGTGTCCTTGGCCGAAATCGACTCCCTCCCCGATTCATATTCATACACGGTGGGCGCCAAAAACAAACTCTTGTCGGCAAATATTCGGTGTATGCGAGATTACCGTCCTATCCCCAACCGACTAGTGTTGCTGTGATGTAGTAGAAATTTGAAACGGGGGCTAAGTTTGTAAATGTCTTCGCATTTGAGACAAGCGCGCCCTGAATACATGGTTCCCCCCTTCCTCTCTACCTCCCTTTTCCCCATTCGTACTCCCTGGGCGCCAAAACACCCTCTCCACCCTACCCTCCTCCGTCCGCCGCCGTCCGCCACCCCATCCACCGCCGTCCTCCTCCACCATGCCGGAGCTGATACCCCGACGCCGCCATCCATTACGAGAGATCGACCTCTCTCATCCACGGCTTCGGACAGGGATCCTTGCATCCCGTCCTCTCGCTTCATCCCCGCCGTCGTCCACCTTGCCGGCGCCGCTCCTACGACCGTCTCGTCCAACGCGCCCCGCCGCCACCGTCTACCCTCCTAGATCTGCTTCCACGCCGCGGACAGCCATCGCTACCGCAGCACCGTCAAATTCTCAGCAGATGCGTACACAGCGCCACACCAGAGGCGGTACTCTTTCGTATCTGCTCAACTTATTTATCGCAGCAAGAAAATATTGCCACTACATTACTCTAATTTCTTGTCTTGGTTGCAAAGTTGCCTTTGTCCGGTTTGCACCTTCAGATCCGCCATGGCACGCTCAACACCATACTCGCAATGCTCATGGTTTCCCCCTTTTATATTCCACACTAGTTAAATCACAGTAGACTAAATTTCAAAATTGGGTCAGTCGATTTTTCAGAGCTCGCCGGAGTTCGTCGGTGCGATCGAAGGGGCTCGGGTGGGGACGGTGGTTTCGGGGGGCGGTGGTGGGGCCTCGTCGAACGAAGAAAACTCGACGCGGGTGGGGGCGGGGGTGGGGGTGGCAGAGGAACACAGGCGGTGGGGCCGGTGGTTCAGCCGGCGGCCCGTGCGGTGTTCTGTATGGGGAGCACAGTATGTTCCTTGTCAGGAAGGGGAGCAGGGACATCTGCAGTCAAGAGCTGATAGAGCTGGCCTGTACGTGATCGATAGGCTTTCAATTACTAGCGGCAATACAACACCGTAATTTCCAGCCAGTTCCACTTTCCCGATTTATATATCCTGGTTATGGTGTACCCCTGTTATGTACACTATGATCTGCCTACTTGCTGTGTGCTCTTGTTATCATGGTTTGGCAATAAACTCTCTATACAGTATATTATGAACCTATCATCTGCCAGCTATCCTTACTTCTGGAGCCTATTTTTTTGTGTACTTGTGCCAGATTATATAAATGCACGCACCATATTACAGCACACATGAGCTCTCTCATCAGAATCCAGTGATAGCACACAAGTGTTTACAGGGGCGCCCCTATATTAGAATATCATCTACATTACAAAGATAATCTCACAACTATTTATGTTTTCATGGTTCTCAGATATCATACGCAATTACAGTGAATATCAGAATCCGCGCATCAGAAGAATATTGTGGAACACTGCAATGACTTACAAAATTGGCACCAAGGCATTGAGTGCCATTCTGGAAGCAACAAAACTCGTATGCTCCCCACCTGTTGATTCTTGTTCAAAATATCATCCTAATGACTATTCTAACCTTGAGGAGTCAAAGGCAGATGGCCTATCCTGTTCACCCATCAAGGTGCCTGTTTTAATTTGGCAAGGTTTTATTGATTGCGCGTATCTTGCATATGTTGTCTTGCATTTCTTCTACTTTGTTGCACCGCCATCTGCTTAGTTTACTCATCATATATGTCGAGATGCCATGCCCATCCATTATCAATACATATTCCATCTGTCATTGTACCATGTTTTTCCACTCAAATGCTTACATTAGTGTAGAATATATCCAATGCCAATGTTTTTATCAATTGTTCGCTCCAAATTATCTGATCTGTATGAATGGTTACATTAGTGTAGAATATATCCAATGCCAATGTTTTTTAGCTCTGCATTGTTCTTGTAAGTACATGTTGTCCTTTATCAGTGTACTTATAATGACAGGTAGGTGTTCATGTACCATCACTCTGCAGCTTATTTTCCTTTGCCCTTCATTTTCTACACATCAGATCTATATTTACTCTTACCATAAGGTTGGTACTGAAGAAGTTTAGCTGTGCATTGCTCTTGGCTGTACCTTTTGCCTGTATCGCTGCACCTAGATTTATAGCTACTTGGTTATGTAGCATCACTCTTCATCTTATCTTAAATATTCTCCATTTTTTCGTATATTATCACATCTATATTTACTCTTAACAAAATGTAGAATAAAGGCAATGCTTTTGAAGAAGATTCTGTGGTAAACTTCTTGAATTGCCCCCCCCCATCAGCATGGACAAGGCCTTTATAGAGCCTGTCTTCACCAATAATGTAAGTTTGTCTATCTCAAGCCTTCAAACTTTGTTGTATATATTTGGTTAGGCATGACTGCAACAGCTGTTTATTTTTGGTGTTTGCATCAAATTGCTTGTTTAAAGTTTATTATATGTAGTTCGTAAACAAAAGTTCGTCCTTTCTCAATTTAAGTTTTCAGTTGTACAACCAAGTTCCTTCTTCATACCATGTAAATTAAACTATACAGAGCAAGTGATCTTCTTTTGCACTGCATGTTTGCTTCTGTTCTTCATCTGTAATCCAGTGGTGTGGTGAACCTACCCACTACAGCACAATGTCATATTCTGCAATGTCTTAACTATGAACAATGTCATATCATTCTACTATTATTTAAACCTTGTCTTTATTTGCCAATCTGAAATGGTATAAATTGATAGCACACTAACCATTGATACTTATGAGTTCATGATCTGTAATCCAGTGGTGTCGTGAAGCTGCCAACTCCTTCGCAATGTCATTTCCTGCCATGTCTTGACCTGAACAATACCATATTGTGTTAATGCAAATTTAAACTGTGTCACTTTATTCGTCAGTAAGAAATGTGATGAATTGTCAGCACTGATACTTTTATGTGCAAAACCTGTCATCTGTCTGCTTGTTTATCTTTCAGAGTGAGGAAGATATAAGTGTTGAACAAGCGCAGTCTCATCATCTTGCTCAGCTGCTTGCCTGCAGCTCCCTAGCAGGGCTAACCTTTCTTGAACTCTATTTAAGTGCTGTCGGTTTTGTATATTATTTTGTCGGCGTGTTTATTTGCACTGGTGGCTATCTTTGATGCCCAGTGTATGTAATCTGCTATCTGCTTGTGCTTTATTATCATAGTGGCGAACTTTCATGCCCAGTGGATGTAATATGCCGTAATTTCTTTATTGTATAGTATAGGTTTTTTCTTATTCATGATGCTGCAGTTATTTTACTGTATATATATCTTGTCTTCGCAGTAAACCGGCCAAACCGTAAAATTACGGTACATAATCGGGCCGTCATGCAATCACGATGTAGGTTGGGCCTGAAACGTGCCGATCAGCTCACGGGCCGGCAGCAGCCCGAAATGAACCCCGGCCCATGATTGTGCGAATCAAATCACGGGCTTTTAACAGGCCAAAATTGTCTCGGTCCTTGTTTGGCCCAATCAGATATCGGCTGCGAGCAGGCCAGATGCAAGCCGGGCCGTAGTTAGGCCCAACTATATGACGGGCTTTTAACAGGCCGAAATTAATATAGGGCCGAAATGTTAAACGGGCCCTTAACAGGCCAAAACTAATATCAGGCCGAATTACTAAGTGGGCCTTTAGCAAGTGGGCCCAAAAGCATAGTGTCCAGTTGACGGGCCGAATCTGATATGGGACATAATTGAGCCCAAAGCCTCTTAAAGGGCCGGACCTGATCTGGGCCATAATTTGGCCCAGAACGTGGTAGGGCTTTAACGGGCCGGATCTCATATGGGCCACTATTAGGCCCGGAGCTTGGCAGGCCATTAATGGACCGGATCAAATATGGGCCGGCATTTGGCCCAAAAGATGGGAGGCAGTTAATGGGCCGGCCTACTAGGGTCCATAAAATCTTGTGGGCCTACAGCTGGGCCGGCCCATTAATGTCGGTGAAATCTCGTGGGCCTTTAGCTGGGCCGGCCCATTATGACCGGCAAGAAACTTGTGGGCTTTACCCGGGCCGGCCCATTATGGCACAAAAAAAATCTTGTGGGCCTTTACCTGGGCTGGCCCATTATGGCCCGCAAAATCTTGTGGGCCTTTAGCTGGGCTAGCCCATTATGGTCCGCAAAATCTCGTGGGCCTTTAGCTGGGCCGGCCATTATGGTCCACAAAATCTTGTGGGCCTTCAGTTGGGCCGGCCCATTTAAACTTGATGGGCCGGTCCACGTGTCAACATATCATAGGCGCGTCTCGCCCATTGGATGAGTTGACACGTGTCTCCTCCAGCCAATGATGATTTTACACATGGAAAATCCCCATTGGTCGGGGCTGTTAACGGGTTATCGGATCCAAAACCCGGCCCGATAGCTTAACGGCATTCCGTTATGGTGGATGCCACGTGTCGGTCACCCTTGACGAAAACACTTCTATGATGCACGATTTATCGTCATGGAAGTGGACACTTCCGTGATGATAATTTTGGTAATGTCATGGAACACTTCTACGACAGCACAGGTATGACTATCTTGATTCTTTCATAAATTTGTCATGGATGTATATGCATGACAAAAAAAGCGACCTACTATGACAAACATGTATCATCACGGAAGTGTATTTTTTTTGTAGTGCTCCCATTGCAAGAAAAACCAATCTAGTAGGCCAAACCAAACTGATAATTCGAAGAGACTTGCAAAGATAACCAATCACACATAAAAGAATTCAGAGAAGATTCAAATATTGTTCATAGATAATCTTGATCATAAACGCACAATTCATCGGTCTCAACAAACACACCGCAAAAAGAAGATTACATCGAATAGATCTCCACGAGAGAGGGGGAGAACATTGTATTGAGATCCAAAAAGAGAGAAGAAGCCATCTAGCTACTAACTATGGACCCGAAGGTCTGAGGTAACCTACTCACACTTCATCGGAGGGGCTATGGTGATGATGTAGAAGCCCTCCGTGATGGATGCCCCCTCCGGCGGAGATCCGGAACAGGCCCCAAGATGGGATCTCGTGGGTACAGAAGGTTGCGGCGGTGGAATTAGGATTTTGGCTCCATATCTGATCGTTTGGGGATACGTAGGTATATATAGGAGGAAGAAGTACGTTGATGGAGCAAGGTGGGGCCCACGAGCGTGGAGGGCGCGCCCCCCTACCTCGTGCCCACCTCCTTTCTTTCTTGACGTAGGGTCCAAGTCTCCTGGGTCATATTCGGTGAGAAAATCACGTTCCCGAAGGTTTCATTCCGTTTGGACTCCGTTTGATATTCCGTTTCTTCGAAGCTCTGAAATAGGCAAAAAAACAGCAATTCTGGGCTAGGCGTCCGGTTAATAGGTTAGTCCCAAAAATAATATAAAAGTGGATAATAAGCCCAATAATGTCCAAAACAGTAGATAATATAGCATGGAGCAATCCAAAATTATAGATATGTTGGAGACGTATCAATGCACGTGACGAAGAACCTTTGTGTGAACCTGCTAGGATTCTTGGGCGTGTATGGGAAGACAAAAGATACAACTGAGGCACGGGAGGACCTGCAACGTTTGCATGAAAAAGACGGCATGCCTCCAAAGCAGTATGAAGGTCCTACCAGCTACGCTCTTACCAAAGAAGAGAAGGAAATCTTCTTTGAATGCCTGCTTAGTATGAAGGTCCCGACCGGCTTCTCGTCGAATATAAAGGGAATAATAAATAAGCCAGAGAAAAAGTTCCAGAACCTAAAGTCTCATGACTGCCTGATGTCTACTACACAACCTTCTTCTTGTAGACATTGTTGGGCCTCCAAGTGCAGAGGTTTGTAGGACAGTAGCAAATTTCCCTCAAGTGGATGACCTAAGGTTTATCAATCCGTGGGAGGCGTATGATGAAGATGGTCTCTCTCAAACAACCCTGCAACCAAATAACAAAGAGTCTCTTGTGTCCCCAACACACCCAATACAATGGTAAATTGTATAGGTGCACTAGTTCGGCGAAGAGATGGTGATACAAGTGCAATATGGATGGTAGATATAGGTTTTTGTAATCTGAAAGTATGAAAACAGCAAGGTAACAAGTGATAAAAGTGAGCACAAACGGTATTGCAATGCGTTGAAACAAGGCCTAGGGTTCATAATTTCACTAGTGCAAGTTCTCTCAACAGTAATAACATAATTGGATCATATAACTATCCCTCAACATGCAGCAAAGAGTCACTCCAAAGTTACTAATAGCGGAGAACAAACGAAGAGATTATGGTAGGGTACGAAACCACCTCAAAGTTATTCGTTCGGATCGATCTATTCTAGAGTTCGTACTAGAATAACACCTTAAGACACATATCAACCAAAACCCTAATGTCACCTAGATACTCCAATGTCACCTCAAGTATTCGTGGGTATGATTATACGATATGCATCACACAATCTCAGATTCATCTATTCAAACCAACAAAAAGTACTTCAAAGAGTGCCCCAAAGTTTCTACCGGAGAGTCAAGACGAAAACGTGTGCCAACCCCTATGCATAGGTTCATGGGCGGAACCCGCAAGTTGATCACCAAAACATACATCAAGTGGATCACGTGATATCCCATTGTCACCACAGATAAGCACGGCAAGACATACATCAAGTGTTCTCAAATCCATAAAGACTCAGTCCGATAAGATAACTTCAAAGGGAAAACTCAATCCATTACAAGAGAGTAGAGGGGGAGAAACATCATAAGATCCAACTATAATAGCAAAGCTCGCGATACATCAAGATCGTATCACCTCAAGAACACGAGAGAGAGAGAGAGAGATCAAACACATAGCTACTGGTACATACCCTCAGCCCAGAGGGTGAACTACTCCCTCCTCGTCATGGAGAGCGCCGGGATGATGAAGATGGCCACCGGTGATGGATCCCCCCTCAGGCAGGGTGCCGGAACAGGGTCCCGATTGGTTTTTGGTGGCTACAGAGGCTTGCGGCGGTGGAACTCCCGATCTATTCTGTTCCCCGATGGTTTTAGGGTATATGGAGATATATAGGCGAAAGAAGTCGGTAAGGGGAGCCACAAGGGGCCCACGAGGGTGTAGGGCGCGCCCAGGGGGGTGGGCGCGCCCCCCTGCCTCATGCTCTCCTCATTGATCCCCTGACGTGCACTCCAAGTCTCCCGGATTGCTTTCTTTCCAAAAGTAACTTCCCCCGAAGGTTTCATTCCGTTTGGACTCCGTTTGATATTCCTTTTCTGCGAAACACTGAAACAAGGGAAAAACAGAAACTGGCACTGGGCTCTGGGTTAATAGGTTAGTCCAAAAAATAATATAAAAGTGCATAATAAAGCCCATAAACATCAAAAACAGATAATATAATAGCATGGAACAATCAAAAATCATAGATACGTTGGAGACGTATCACTGCCACGTGATTATGACGCAACTGCTTCCGGTTGCATTGAGGGGGCTTCTACAGGAAAACGTCTGATTAGCCATTGTGAAGTTATGTGCATTCCTCAATGCAATCTCTTAGAAGGTGATCGATCCAAAAATCATACCAAGACTAAGGAGTGATGTGGTGCAATGTCTTGTCAGTTTCGAGCTGGTGTTCCCACCATCCTTCTTCAATATCATGACGCACGTCCTAGTTCATCTAGTTGACGAGATTGTCATTCTAGGCCCCGTATTTCTACACAATATGTACCGCTTTGAGAGGTTCATGGGAGTCCTAAAGAAATATGTCTGTAACCGCGCTAGGCCAGAAGGAAGCATCTCCATGGGCCATCAAACGGAGGATGTCATTGGGTTTTGTCTTGACTTCATTCCTGGCCTTAAGAAGATAGGTCTCCCTAAATCGCGGTATGAGGGGAGACTGACTGGAAAAGGCACGCTTGGAGGGGACTCAATAATATGCAGGGACGGATAGTCTTGGTCTCAAGCACACTACACAGTTCTACAGAACTATATCTTGGTGACCCCGTATGTCGATGAACACAAGAACAGTCTGCGCTCCAAACACCTGGAGCAGTGCGACAACTGGATTACATGTGAACACATCAGGACTTTCAGTAGTTGGTTGGAAACACGTCCCAGAGGTGACAACATTGTTTGTGATGAGTTGTACTCGTTGTCCAGGGGACCATATTCGACTGTATTGACTTACAAAGGATACGAGATAAATGGGAATACATTTTACACGATTGCCCAAGATCAAAAGAGCACCAACCAAAACAGCGGTGTCCGCTTTGATGCAGCAACCGAGAGGGCAAAGGACACATATTATGGTTACATAGTGGACATATGGGAACTTGACTACGGACATGATTTTAAGGTCCCTTTGTTTAAGTGCAAATGGGTTAATCTATCAGGAGGCGGGGTACAGGTAGACCCACAGTACGGAATGACAATAGTGGATCTGAACAATCTTGGGTACACTGACGAACCGTTCGTCCTAGCCAATGATGTGGCACAGATTATCTATGTGAAGGACATGTCTACCAAACCAAGAAGAAGAAAATATAAGGAAGCGAATACATCATACGATGAGCCAAAGCACCACATGTTTCTTTCAGGAAAAAGGGACATCGTGGGAGTGGAGGGCAAGACAGACATGTCCGAAGATTATGAAAAGTTTCATGAAATTCCTCCCTTCAAAGTCAAGGCTGACCCAAGCATCCTGATAAATGATGAAGATTATCCATGGTTACGGCGCAATAAGGAAAGGACACAAGCGAAAAAAAAGTGAAGACTTTCTCTCGACAACTATTATGATGATACCATGCCAACTTTCACCCTTTTCGTAGTTCATTTGAAATGCCTGTTGTAACAAACGAGTTTCCGTATGAAATCCTGATACTTCGAAAGAGTTTGTCTGTTTTGTACACGAAGTGCATGCAGTTTTTGCCTTAACCCTCTCAACTTTCTTGCACATGCTTTTCAACCTTTTCAGAGTTCATTTGAAATGCTTTTCAATTTCAGGGTCTTATAGCTCAAAATAATTAGTAATGCATGAAAAATAACAAATGAAGTCAGAAAGGGTTGAAAATTGATGATGTGGCTTTGAATGGTGCATTTTGAACACACAAAAAGTCAGGAGTTCAAATAAGTTTTAAAAAATGAAATCCCTTTGTAACAGACGAGTTCCGTATGAAATCGTGATACTTCGAAAGAGATTGCCCGTTTTGTACATGAAGTGCATCCAGTTTTTGCCGTAACCCTCTCAACTTTCTTGCACATGCTATGTGGATGAAATGATGATACCATGCCAACTTTCAACCTTTTCAGATTTCATTTGAAATGCTTTTCTATTTCAGTGTCTTATAGCTCAAAATAATCAGTAAATGCATGAAAAATAACAAATGAAGTCAGAAAGGGTTGAAAATTGATGATGTGGCTTTGAATGGTGCATTTTGAACACACAAAAAGTCAAGACTTCAAATAAGTTTTAAAAAAATGAAATCCCTTTGTAACAGACGAGTTTCCGTATGAAATCCTGATACTTCGAAAGAGATTGTCCGTTTTGTACACGAAGTGCATCCAGTTTTTTCCGTAACCCTCTCAACTTTCTTGCACATGCTATGTGGATGAAATGATAATACCATGCCAACTTTCAACCTTTTCAGAGTTCATTTCAAATGTTTTTCAATTTCAGGGTCTTATAGCTCAAAATAATTAGTAAATGCATGAAAAATAACAAATGAAGTTAGAAAGGGTTGAAAATTGATGATGTGGCTTTGAATGGTGCATTTTGAACACTCAAGATAAACCTCTAGTATTATTGAAACTAAAATTATATAAAATTGATGCAACTAAAATTATCAAAGTATTTTCTGTTCAAAATCATTAAAAGCAAAAAGAATTTTCATAAAGAACTTTTTTGTTACAAACGGTAATAGCAAAAAGAATTATCATAAAATAAAATAAATAAGTAATTAGAAACAAAATAATATAAAATTTAAGAAAATATATAAGTAGAAATAAAATAAAATAAAAATAAAATAAACTTTAGTAACATAAATAAAATTTATGAAAATAAAACTATCAAAGTATTTTCTGTTCAAAACATTATAAGCAACCTCTAGTATTATTGAAACTAAAGTTATATAAAATTGATGCAACTAAAATTATCGAAGTATTTTCTGTTCAAAATCATTAAAAGCCAAAAGAATTTTCGTAAAGAACTTTTTTTGTTAGAAACTTTAATAGCAAAAAGAATTATCATAAAGTAAAATAAATAAGTAATTAGAAACAAAATAAAATAAAATAAATAAGTTTTTTTGTTGTAAGTAGAAACAAAACAAAATAAATAAAGCAAAAAAGAAAACAAAAACAGGGAAAAAATAAAAATATGCCACCTACTGGGCCACCACGGCTTGAATACGACTAGAAACGCATCCATGGGCCAGGATTCAGGCCTGCAGAAGGCCGAGTAGGCCCATCAGGCATAGCAGTGACAATTAGGCCCGTAAGCCTGCAATGGAGAGGAGCTCGAGAGGGGTGCGGCAGTGGGGCTTATAAACCACTGCGCGCCCCTCTCAGCTAGCGAGGTGGGACTAAACATTTGGGCACGAGCAGCACGAGGCCTTTGGTCCCGGTTGATGCCACCAACCGGGACTAAAGGGTGGCATTGGTACTGGTTCATAGAACCAACTGGTACCAATGCCCCCCTTTAGTCCCGGTTGGTGCTACCAACCGGTACCAAAGGCCTTTGCTTCCCGCCCTTTGGGCTGCTGAAAAGAGACCTTTGGTCCCGGCTGGTGGCATTGGTTCCGGTTTGTGCCACGAGCCGGGTCCAATGCCTCGTCTATATAACCAGGACTTGCAAATTTTTCGTTCAGTTCCTCATTCTCCCGCCGCGACGCCGCCAAGCTGCCCGCGACGCCGCCAAGCTGCCCGTCTGCCTCGTCGCCGTCGTCGTCGCCCTGCCTCCGACGCTCCGCCCCGACGCCGTCGCCACCCCTCGTCGCCGTCGCCGCGCACCCTGTGAGCGCCGCCCCGATGCCCTCCTCCTCCCTGTAATGGCCGCCGCCGCTGCCGTCGTGCCGCCGCGCCCCCTATTATGTGTAGCTTAGATGTTGTAATTTAGTTGTATTAATCTGGATGTGTAGTTTAGATGTGTAGTTAATTTAGTTGTATTAAAATAGATGTGTAGTTTAGATTTTTTTTTGGTGATATTATTGTTGAATATGCAAATGTTTGTATGTTCATATGCAAAGAATATGTCAATTTTTTCATAGAATTTTTATGATTTTTTTCTGTTGTAATTTTGTTCATAGAATTTTTATGATTTTTTTTGTTCATAGAATCTTCTTTGTCATTTTATGTATATGTTCATATTGTGTATGTATAGGAAAATTGTGTACGATCAAAATCATTTATGTATATGTTCATATTTAGAAGAAAAAGAAGGAGAGAAAAAAGGAAAATAAGAAGAGGAAGAAGGAGGAGAAGAAGAAGAAGAAGAAGAGGAGGAGAGGAAGAAGAGGAGAAATAAATAAGAAGATACAAAAAAGAAAAAAAGAGGAGAAGAAGAAGGAATAGAGGAGAAGAATACGATCAAAATCATTTCTTCTTCTTCTCCTCTATTCCTTCTTCTTCTCCTCTTTTTTTTCTTCTTCTTCCTCTTCTTATTTTTTTATCGAGTATGTCCTTGCCGATATACCCCCCCTCCCCGATAACTTTTAGTAAGTACTACTTAGAAAGTGTTTAATAGAATTAGTTAGAAAAATAATAGAACTAGTTAAACTAGTTTATTTTTATTAAGTACTACTTTATTCTATTTATAGTAAGTGCTTAGTAGTTGAACTAGTTGATTTAATAAAACTAGTTTATGTTACTACAGAAGTAGTTTATTTTTAGCAAGAAAATTAATAGAACTAGTTTATTTTTTTAGTTAAAGCAATTATAACCGCACCGACGTCGACGATGCCTATCCCGCATCCTCGTCGTCGACTAGGTGGAGGAGGCCGGCTTGATCAGAGGGGGCATGTCCGGGGCTGGGCTCCGCCGGGCTGGTTTTGGGAGGTGCTACCTTCCGGGGGGCATAGGTTGGTGAGGAGCCAGCCCGTCGTTGACCCGATCCATGTTTGGTGGCGATCTCGTGGGCCAGTCACCATGCCGAGGCTTCCGGACACCGCGGAGGTGGTACGTCACCGTGTCAGCGAGGAGGGCGAGCACGTCCGTCGCTACATGGTTGCGTTGGAGAGCAGGTTCGACAATACCTGGCAGGTTCTTCAAGGATCTCACTGGAGCTATGATCCTGTGATGGTTCCTTCTCTTTGGGTGTCCACCGCCCGTGCCGATACCCGTTGGTGCGCTACGGTTCTAGCTGTACTAGCAGTGCTATATGTGTGATAGTATTCGAGGTGTATTAGTGATACTATTCGACGATGTACGGACGCATGGAGATGATGTAGTTTTGCTTATAATTCAATGCATCCTAATTTGAATACTACTTTATTTTGTGATTTGATTTTTCTTATTGAATGCTCAAATTGGAAAACTAGTCCTACTTTGAATGCTAAAATTGGAGAGCACTATGCAAGGCGTATGCATATGATTAGTTGATAGCTGATAGGGTTTTTGTTTTCGCAGAAATCTAGGAGCCCCCCTCCATCATCCTCGCCATCGTCCCCGTCACCGACCCCCTACGACCTCGAGGTGAGACCAGCCAAATCCTTTTTTAGAAAGATAATTAAACGATATTTCGGGTTGACTTTAAGTCTGTCGAGTCTCCACCATATATGAGAGGACGTAGAATCCCGACTATTGTCGTGGGGGTAGCTTCTCCTTCGTTCCCGTGTGCTAGACAATTTGGTGTAATGCACTCGGGAACGAAAGGAGGAGCTACCATCACCGACGGTCGCAAATGTCGGAGAGAAATCAGTGAGGGAGAGTTCCACCATATATATATATATATATATATATATATATATATATATATATATATATATATATATATATATATATATATATGAGAGGACGAAGAATCCCGACTGTTGTCGTGGGGGTCGCTTCTCCTTCATTCCCGTGTTCTAGACATTTTGGTGTAATGCACTCGGGGATGAAAGTAGGAGCGACCATCACCAACGGTCGAATGTATACACCACCTGAGCTGAGAGTTTTCAAGAAAAGACTCGATAGACCGATAGTCAACCCGTGATGAAAAATGATGATCTAACATAGGTTTTTTAGTACATATATTCAATTGTAGACATTTAATATTTGAATTATGAACATAGGAAATGTCATACTCGGACGACGAAAGTCTCCCGGGGGAGTGCGACTGGTGCCATGACGACCGAGGTCTGTGCGACAGGCCTCACCTGGACGAAGATCGGCGCTTCAGCATTAAGCTGGAGGAGACCTTCGATGTTGAAACGGTACGCAACGACGACAAGTGTTATTTTTTCGTAATTAAGCACGACTTCAACTATTTCAACGTGTACTTTTCATCTTTTACAATTCGACTAGCTTATCCCATGCCATGCAAGACGCTACGTCTTGGAGAGGATGGGTTTTAAAGACCATGAAAGTATGGAAACAAAGAAAATTCACCTAAGGACCCATCATGATATAGATTTTGAAGTAAATCTGTATAATTTTGAGAGCGTAACCCATTTTGGTTGCAAAAATTGGAAAGCATTTTGGAAGATGTATGGTTTTGATGAGGGTATGCTTGTCACCATGGATCTTGGTGATCCTGACATCGAGCAAGACAATATGGACATTTGGGTCCTTGTTGATACGCCTCCAATTCTACCGCTATGTGAGTTTCTCAAACATAGTTATTAGCTAATTTATATTGTTCATTTCAAAATAGTTGAGAGCTTATTTCCATTGACATCTTATTTTGATTGTTCAAACAATGTGCGGAACATGGTAGACAGAACCTACTACACCGATGGCTCTGAGTTAACTTATAAGGAGAAAACTCATCTGGTTGGATTTTGTACTGATCTTGAGAATTACAATATCTATTGTAAAATTCCTCCACATTATGGTCAATACGTGCCACTAGTGCACGTGTTGAACTACGATAACTACTATGGAGATACCCTGGTAAGATTTTTTACTATTACGACATCCGTGCATCTTTTGCATACTTCTAAAACTAGTACATCATTGCTAGCTTTGAAGTTATTACTATGTTTTTCAACAAATAATCCTAGAGGATTGTGTGCCTCATCTGATGTATCAGATTGGTCGCCTTGATGTTTTGAACATACGTCTAGGTCATCCTACGAATCTGAACTGTCCATACCGGATTTCTAAAATAAGTGGAGACATGAAAATCAAGGAATGGAAAAAATGTATGGACAGTCGTAAGGAGGTTCTTGGAAGCAAAAGGAAGCGAAGCGCAAGAATTGGAGACAGGATGATCTCCATTCTTCATAATGGAGAGTCAGGGTCTATATTGTTTTATTTTATTTTACCTTAAAGAGGGTATTTAGGTCCTACCTAATACTGATGATCATGTGCCTAGAACAATTAAGTAGGGTTGGTTCGATGACTATGAGGATGATGATCGTATGACTTGTTATTAATAACGAGTAGAAGTTGTATGATGATGATTAGTAGGACATGTTATTATGATGATGCATGATGCGGGCATGAAGAGTTATTATATATCAGTGGGTGAAATGAACATGGATTGGATTGAACTGAAGGCAACAAGCATGTGGTGCATGTCGAAAGTAGTACTAATCCAAACTTGATCAAGTTAGGATTAATATTACTTTCGACATGCACCACATGTTGTCTTCACTTTAATCTAAACCATGTTTAGGCATAGCAATAGCGTTGGTAAACCAAGCACGGAAATAAGAGAGGACACTTCACTCTTTTAACTACCTTACCCACCCTAAATTACCCCCTAAACCACCCCCTTTCAGAAAAAAAACAAAAACCTCAGCTCCTGCCACCTGCTGACGCGTGGATGCCTATTGGTCCCGGTTGGTGCCACCAACCGGAACTAAAGGCCCTCCTGCCTGGGCTCGCTGCACCGGCCACGTGGAGGCCCATCTGTCCCGGTTTGTGTAAGAACCGAGACTAATGCCTTAGGGCATTAGTAACGACCCTTTAGTCTCGGTTCAAAAACCAGGACAGAAGGGCCTTACGAACCGGGACAATAGGCCATTTTTCTACTAGTGCTTCTATATATAGTAAAATAAAGGAGTTTTACTACTACTCAGTTGATACTCCTTACCCACCCCCCTCCCCCCTCGCCCCCCTGAGGCTCCCGCGTCGTCCTCCTAGGGTGACTCGGGGGCGACTAGGGTTTCCCCCCGGTGACGCCACCCCCTCCAGCCCCCCTCCCCTTGCCGCCACCTGAGGTACGCCAGGCAAGCCTAGGAGGCCGCCGATGAAAGTGGCGGCGAGGCTCCCCGTCGCTTCGTCCCACGGCGAAGTACCCCGGACGCTGGGGCGGCGGCTTCGGACGGTGAGGCGGCGCTACCTTTGCGACAGGTGGAGTGTGCGGGATGCGGCGGACGGCCTCCTCGGCAACTTGGGCAGCGAGGAGCCGGCAGGAGGTGGTCGTGGCGTGGGCTTCTTCCACTCCAAATCTGAAGCTTGTGCTTCTCTCTTCCTCTGTTCCACTCCCCCCTCTTGCTGTGTCCGATCTGTGGCTTTTGCTACCATATCCGGTCCTGGCGGGGTGATGGTGGTATAGGATTGCGTCCGGGGTAATACCGTGGGCGGTGCACCGGCCACGACGGCGACCGCGCGTGCGCGCGTGGTTTTTCTCCCTGGAGGCGCCGCTGATGACCTGTTCTATCCACCCCCGTCCCAGATCCCGGGTGAAAGCCCAAAACATGTCCCAGGTTGGGTAGCAGTGGCGCCCTACGCGTCGTTCTCTTCTTGGAGACGGTGCCTGGGGCTCTCTGGTTCTTCGGGAGAGTGGTTGTGAGGTTGGAGAGCGCTCGTCGGCGGCGAGCCCAAGGGATGATATTTTTGTGTGTAGGGTGTGAGTTCCTATGTGTGTGCGCCTTTTACGGAGTGGTGCTCTGCGGCGGCAAGGTCGTGGTTGTGCCCTAGTGGCTCTGCGCCTGAGTCGGGTCGGAGGGGATAGAACATGCGCACCACAGCTATCTGGCTCTCCTTGTGCGGAGACTGGAGCGACACCTGGTGCTTCCAATTTTCGCCCCTGGTGCTCTGCAGTTTGCTTCTTCGATGATCATCCCGGCATCTTTCCTTCTGTTTCTCGGTTGTCCAGGGAAGGTGGAAGTGAAGCGGATGTGTGTGTGTCTTTGGTGTGGCGAGGACCGCAAGCTTGCTTGCTCTGGTGTGCCGGCCGGTGCCTGCTCTAGCTCTCGGGTGAGTGCCCAACGATCCAATGGTGCGGTGCCTTCGAGCCTAAGCGAGAGGATAGGGTTCTTCTTCGGCGTTGGAAGACAGGTGCTCGTTTGCCCGATGCTCCATGGTCAGGCGTCTCTCCGTGCTTCCATGCTAATGACTGATCCTCGATCCTACTTTGTTTTCCTGTCTTTGGTCCCGGGGTGCAGCGGTCTTCGACATTACTTGCAGGATTTTCTCGAGTATTTTCTTGGTGTGCAGTAGTGTGCGTTGTGTTGTAAGCTGCTTAGTCAGCTCCCATGTTTCTTTCGGTCGCTCATGCTTGATGGCCTTGTGTAATCCTGGCCGGTTGATGGCTTTGTTAATTCAAAGCTGGGCTCTCCTTGAGCCACCGTTCCCAAAAAAAATCTACTACTCAGTTGATCTCACTAGCAAGCAGTGTCGTACTCTTCAGTGCAGGAGTTCGCTTCTTTCAGAGTTGTGAGGTACCACGCCACTACTTTGCTATAACCTAGCTCAATATGTGCAATTAGGCTACTGCGCTCTTACCTTGATTAACTGTCATTATTGAATTTACGTATCTTCACTTCTTCAGTTGTGTTGCAGGATCAAGCTCGCAACTATGGCTGGAGGGCTATTGGACTTCTGGAATGAGTGGGCGTCCCAGATCAGGGTTCTCTTAAGCCTTTTCTTCTAGATCGTACTCCATATCTTTGCCAACATCCGTCGGCATAAAGGCATCTCATATTGGCTGAGGTTCCCCCTCTGGGTGGCGTACCAGCTGTCTGACTCCACTGCGACATACGCCGCTGGCCAGCTCCTCTTCAGCGGGGCAACAAAAGACCACCACCTCATTGCCTTCTGGGTGTCGTTCCTCCTGCTACACCTCGGCGACCCGGATAACATCACCGCCCACACCCTTGAGGATAGCAAGCTCTGGGGGCTCCACTTGCTAAGCCTTCTGGTGCAGGTCCTGGGAGCTGGATATGTCCTTTACAGGCATATCATCGGCAGCGGGACCTTGCTCATGGTGGTTGCCTTCTTGATATCTGTTGTTGGTGTTGGAAAGTATGCAGAGAGGACATGGGCGCTCCGGTCCGCCAAGTTCAGCAACCTCCAGAGCTCTCTCAAGGTACGGACCCATGACTTGCATCACCAGCAATTTTACACTGAGTATCAAGACCTGTGTTTTGGTTTTCGGTTTGCGTTTTTTCTCGCCCTTGAACGAGATGGCCAAAATTCGGCCATTTCAAAAATTTCAGCAAAATCTCGGACGAAAATACAAACTAAAATTTGAATTTTAAACCAAATTTAACCAAAATTTAGCTGAAAATTGGCCGAAAATTTTGAAAACAAGCAGAGGAAGAATATAGCAGTGTGAGTACGAATATAAATGTTTACCGAACTAGCTTTGGGTATTAAAAACTCTGCATCAGCCAAACATCACCATCAGATCCAAAAGTAAACGAATGAAGCATGGACAGGGAGATGTGCTGCAGCGTTGAGGAGTTGTCGAATGATTCAGCCGCAGCAGGCAGAGGTTGGCAGCAGCGGCCGGGCCGTCAGGAAGGCGCGAACCGGGCAGGCACGGGAGGCTTGAGCTGGGAGGGAGGCAGTGACGAGTGGAGGTGGGGTGTCTGGACACAGCGGCGCCGCCGCTCATAGAGGAGGAGCAGGGGAATGTGAGTTTTCTAGGGTTAGGTCGTTCGCTTCGTTGGTTTTAACTTAGGCAGGCCGTGGGAGGCTTTAGAAGTTAAATTGGGCCAACAAAAATTCAAACTGGGCCGAAAATATTAGGCCGGCACAGACATTTACCGGGCCGAGCCGAGATGGACAAAATTCGGCCGAAAATTGTTTTTTTCAGCCGAAAATCGAAACTGTGATCAAGACTGGTACAACGATGGCGACCTAGTCCTACAGCATGCTCACTCCCTGTTTCATATCTGCAAGCGTGGGATAGTTGATTGCGTGATCGCAGTGGATGACTCAGATAGCGAGAATGAGGTGGATTCTCTGGACATCAAAAAAATCCAGGGCCTTTTGGAAGACCGGGAACAAATGTGGAGGGTGATGGAGATGGAGCTCTCCCTCATGTATGATATCCTATACACTAAGGCAAGTGCGGTCCACTCTTGGTTTGGCTATCATCGCACCGCTTGCCATTGCCACCTCTCTTGTGTTGTTCTAGTTGAGCAGCAAAGATGATTACAGCCTAGTCGATGTTGCCATCACGTACACCTTGCTGGGTGGCGCCTTGGTCCTGGAGACGAAATCACTCCTTGTCGCACTAGGGTCAAGCTGGGTGTTTGCCTTCTTGTGTGCCACACTGTGTGGGATTGGCTCCGGCATTCTGCTCTGTGCGCTGGAAGATGGCAGCAGCTTCGGCACACACTTTTTTCTCTCCGCCGGTCCTGGCCTGGCAAGATGATCATGACAGGAAGTTCGAGGAGGTGGTCAGGCACCATGGGGCAGCGCAACATGTTAAGGTCTTGTGCCAGACAGGCGGATCCGACGAGTCAACACCTCAGCAATCTGTCCAAGATACTGAGCCTTGGTAAGTGGTGGGACAGGAGGTACTTGTGGACCATCGATGTCTCTGAGAAGGTCAAGAAGTGTGCACACGAGTGTCACAGCAAAAGATATGAACACAATGGGCTTGCTCAGGACTAGATGGGGTGAACGGGCACTGAATGAGGAGGACTACCCTGGGCTGTTGAAGGAGTTGGAGGATTATCATGGAGTTGACTTCCATGAGAGTGTCATCAGCTGGCACTTCGCCACCGACTTGATCCTTGCTAAAATAGACCGAAGGGGTGATCATGTGTCTGACAACCATGTGGAGCTCGTCAGCGTAATGTCCAACTACATGATGTTCCTCCTCGTGGACTCCCCCGACATGCTACCAGGCCTTCCCCAAAACTGGTTGTATGAGCAAACCTGCATACAACTGAAGAAGATATGCACTAAACACATTGGTGGCTCACCTGGTAAGAGCTTCTGGACTGTGCTCAAGAACTTGTTCCGACCACACCATCACCGTGGCTGGAAACCTTCTGAGCTTGAGAAGGAGATCGCCATTGACAAACTGAGCGAGTTTGAACTCTCCAACGTCAGCAATCCTCGGCTCACTTATGCACGCGTTATTGCTGACAAACTGCTTCATAGGAAGGAAGATGTGGTTTTTGCGCTACTATTGCTGTGGGTAGACTTCCTGTCCTACGCAGCCAACCGGTGCAACACGGAGGCGCATGCGAGGAATCTCGGCAGTGGCAGTGAGTTGCTGACCGTCATATGGCTTTATCTAGAACACCTCCACCAAGTAAAAGAAAGAAATTATAGATCCTTGTATAATTCACTGTACTAATGAATGTGCAGAAATATCTTCACTTTCTGTATTTTGTAAACTTATATTTCTTCAGTTCAGTTCAGTACCCTTTGTTCTCGCTCAGTTTGTGCTTTCCTATGATGAATATGTCAGAGTACAAGGTGCCCATTCACATGCTGGCTAGCCCAGCAATGATCCAGTGAACAAATTGTGTTGTACAGGGTTTTCGTTGCAATGATGATCTGTGACCAAAATTATGAACAAGTTCAAAAAGTAGATGCAGGTCTGGAAGTTTTAGCTGTGGGCTGTCCAGTATTTACATATCAGTTGTGCGATTTATTTCATATCAGTTCTATGAAGTAGCAGGTTCTGGCGGAGTTCCTCTAATAACAGCAGAGCTTCAGGTTTTTTTGGAAAAGGGGGGATTCCCCGGCCTTTGCATCAGAAAGATGCATACGGCCATCTTATTAACCAAATAAAGTAGTGCCAACATGGTTCCAAAGGTCTCCAAAAGTAATAAAAAAACAAAGAAAGCTCACACAGAGCCAATGAGGGCTAGAAACACCAACTAGCCACGAAAAGACGCCACAACCGGCTGGCTAAAACTAGATAGGTAAACTACATGCCTATCGTATTACATGATCGCCATCCAAACCGGTTGAAGATATCCCGAGCTACCATCTCCCAGCGGAAAGACCCAGTAACCAAATGCTCCCTGGCCTCCGTCTGGGTGAGTAGCGACCACGAACGGATCAGTGCCATAGTTCGGAATATAACCTGCAAAAGATGGATACATGATATTATGTTAAAAACCAAATCATTTCTGCAAGTCCAGATAGTCCACAGCAAAGCACAAACTCCAACCCGAATGTGTCTTGCTAAGTCAGGCTCAATCCCATTAAGCCATGTCCCAAATAATGCGTTAACAGAATTCGGTGGATTGATATTAATGAAGGAAATATGCCCTAGAGGCAATAATAAAGTTATTATTTATTTCCTTATGATCATGATAAATGTTTATTATTCATGCTAGAATTGTATTAACCGGAAACATAATACATGTGTGAATACATAGACAAACAAAGTGTCACTAGTATGCCTCTACTTGACTAGCTTGTTAATCAAAGATGGTTATGTTTCCTAACCATGAACAATGAGTTGTTATTTGATTAACGGGATCACATCATTAAGAGAATGATCTGATTGACATGACCCATTCCATTAGCTTAGCACCCGATCGTTTAGTATGTTGCTATTGCTTTCTTCATGACTTATACATGTTCCTATAACTATGAGATTATGCAACTCCCATTTACCGGAGGAACACTTTGGGTACTACCAAACGTCACAACGTAACTGGGTGATTATAAAGGAGTACTACAGGTGTCTCCAATGGTACATGTTGGGTTGGCGTATTTCGAGAGTAGGTTTTGTCACTCCGATTGTCGGAGAGGTATCTCTGGGCCCTCTCGGTAATGCACATCACTTAAGCCTTGCAAGCATTGCAACTAAATGAGTTAGTTGCGGGATGATGTATTACAGAACGAGTAAAGAGACTTGCCGGTAACGAGATTAAACTAGGTATTGGAATACGGACGATCGAATCTCGGGCAAGTAACATACCGATGACAAAGGGAACAACGTATGTTGTTATGCGGTCTGACCGATAAAGATCTTCGTTGAATATGTAGGAGCCAATATGGGCATCCAGGTCCCGCTATTGGTTATTGACCGGAGATGTGTCTCAGTCATGTCTACATTATTCTCGAACCGTAGGGTCCGCACGCTTAACGTTACGATGACAGTTATTATGAGTTTATGCATTTTGATGTACCAAAGTTAGTTCGGAGTCCCGGATGTGATCACGGACATGACGAGGAGTCTCGAAATGGTCGAGACATAAAGATTGATATATTGGAAGCCTATATTTGGACATCGGAAGTGTTCCGGGTGAAATCGGGATTTTACCGGAGTACCGGGAGGTTACCGGAACCCCCCCCCCCCCGGGAGTCATATGGGCCTTAATGGGCTTTAGTGGAAAGGAGAAAGGTGCAGCCCAAGGTGGCCGCGCGCCTCCCCCCTCCCCTAGTCCTATTAGGACTAGGAGAGGTGGCCGGCCCCCCTCTCTCTCTTTCCCCCTCGGGGAATCCTAGTCCAACTAGGATTGGGGGGGGGTCCTACTCCCGGTAGGAGTAGGACTCCTCCTGCGCCCTCCTCCTGGACGGCGGCCCCCTCCCCCTTGGCTCCTTTATATACGGAGGCAGGGGGCACCTCTAGACACACAAGTTGATCATTGAGATCGTTCCTTAGCCGTGTGCGGTGCCCCCTGCCACCATATTCCACCTCGATTATATTGTAGCAGTGCTTAGGCGAAGCCCTACGACGGTAGTACATCAAGATCGTCACCACGCCGTCGTGCTGACGAAACTCCTCTCCGACGCTTTGCTGGATCGGAGCCCGGGGATCGTCATCGAGCTGTACGTGTGCTAAGAACTCGGAGGTGCCGGAGTAACGGTGCTTGGATCGGTCGGATCGGGAAGACGTACGACTACTTCCTCTACGTTGTGACAACGCTTCCGCAGTCGGCCTTCGTGGGTACGTAGACAACGCTCTCCCCTCTCGTTGCTATGCATCACATGATCTTGCGTGTGCATAGGAAATTTTTTGAAATTACTACGAAACCCAACAGTGGCATCCGAGCCTAGGTTATTTATGTTGATGTTATATGCACGAGTAGAACACAAGTGAGTTGTGGGCGATATAAGTCATACTGCCTACCAGCATGTCATACTTCGGTTCGGTGGCATTGTTGGACGAGACGACCCGGACCAACATTACGCGTACGCTTACGTGAGACCGATTCCCCCGACGTGCTTTGCACATAGGTGGCTTGCGGGCGACTGTCTCTCCAACTTTAGTTGAACCAAGTATGGCTACGCCCGGTCCTTGCGAAGGTTAAAACGGAGTCTATTTAACAAACTATCGTTGTGGTTTTGATGCGTAGGTGAGATTGGTTCTTGCTTAGCCCGTAGCAGCCACGTAAAACTTGCAACAACAAAGTAGAGGACGTCTAACTTGTTTTTGTAGGGCATGTTGTGATGTGATATGGTCAAGACATGATGCTGAATTTTATTGTATGAGATGATCATGTTTTCTAACCGAGTTATCGGCAACTGGCAGGAGCCATATGGTTGTCGCTTTATTGTATGCAATGCAATCGCGATGTAATGCTTTACTTTATCACTAAGCGGTAGCGATAGTCGTGGAAGCATAAGATTAGCGAGACGACAACGATGCTACGATGGAGATCAAGGTGTCGCACCGGTGACGATGGTGACCATGACGGTGCTTCGGAGATGGAGATCACAAGCACAAGATGATGATGGCCATATCATATCACTTATATTGATTGCATGTGATGTTTATCCTTTTATGCATATTATCTTGCTTTGATTGACGGTAGCATTATAAGATGATCTCTCACTAAATTATCAAGAAGTGTTCTCCCTGAGTATGCACCATTGCGAAAGTTCTTCGTGCTGAGACACCACGTGATGATCGGGTGTGATAGGTTCTACGTTCAAATACAACGGGTGCAAAACAGTTGCACATGCGGAATACTCAGGTTATACTTGACGAGCCAAGTATATACAGATATGGCCTCGGAACACGGAGACCGAAAGGTCGAGTGTGAATCATATAGTAGATATGATCAACATAACGATGTTCACCATTGAAAACTACTCCATCTCACGTGATGATCGGTTATGGTTTAGTTGATTTGGATCACGTAATCACTTAGAGGATTAGAGGGATGTCTATCTAAGTGGGAGTTCTTTAATTAATTTGATTAACTGAACTTAAATTTATCATGAAACTTAGTACCTGATTAGTATCTTGCTTGTTTATGTATGATTGTAGATAGATGGCTCGTGCTGTTGTTCCGTTAAATTTTAATGCGTTCCTTGAGAAAGCAAAGTTGAAAGATGATGGTAGCAATTACATGGACTGGGTCCATAACTTGAGGATTATCCTCATTGCTGCACAGAAGAATTACGTCCTGGAAGCACCGCTGGGTGCCAGGCCTGCTGCAGGAGCAACGCCGGATGTTATGAACGTCTGGAAGAGCAAAGCTGATGACTACTCGATAGTTCAGTGTGCCATGCTTTACGGCTTAGAATCGGGACTTCAACTACGTTTTGAACGTCATGGAGCATATGAGATGTTCCAGGAGTTGAAGTTAATATTTCAAGCAAATGCCCGGATTGAGAGATATGAAGTCTCCAATAAGTTCTATAGCTGCAAGATGGAGGAGAACAGTTCTGTCAGTGAGCATATACCCAAAATGTCTGGGTATAATAATCACTTGATTCAATTGGGAGTTAATCTTCCAGATGATTGCGTCATTGACAGAATTCTTCAATCACTGCCACCAAGCTACAAGAGCTTCGTGATGAACTATAATATGCAAGGGATGAACAAGACTATTCCCGAGCTCTTCGCAATGCTGAAAGCCGCGGAGGTAGAAATCAAGAAGGAGCATCAAGTGTTGATGGTTAACAAGACCACTAGTTTCAAGAAAAAGGGTAAAGGGAAGAAGAAGGGGAACTTCAAGAAGAACGGCAAGCAAGTTGCTGCTCAGGAGAAGAAACCCAAGTCTGGACCTAAGCCTGAAACTGAGTGCTTCTATTGCAAGCAGACTGGTCACTGGAAGCGGAACTGCCCCAAGTATTTGGCGGATAAGAAGGATGGCAAGGTGAACAAAGGTATATGTGATATACATGTTATTGATGTGTACCTTACTAATGCTCGCAGTAGCACCTAGGTATTTGATACTGGTTCTGTTGCTAATATTTGCAACTCGAAACAGGGACTACGGATCAAGCGAAGATTGGTTAAGGACGAGGTGACGATGCGCGTGGGAAACGGTTCCAAAGTCGATGTGATCGCAGTCGGCACGCTACCTCTACACCTACCTTCAGGATTAGTATTAGACCTAAATAATTGTTATTTGGTGCCAGCGTTAAGCATGAACATTATTTCTGGATCTTGTTTGATGCGATACAGTTATTCATTTAAATCAGAGAATAATGGTTGTTCTATTTATATGAGTAATATCTTTTATGGTCATGCACCCTTGAAGAGTGGTCTATTCTTGTTGAATCTCGATAGTAGTAACACACATATTCATAATGTTGAAGCCAAAAGATGCAGAGTTGATAATGAGAGTGAAACTTATTTGTGGCACTGCCGTTTAGGTCATATCGGTGTGAAACGCATGAAGAAACTCCATACTGATGGACTTTTGGAACCACTTGATTATGAATCACTTGGTACTTGCGAACCGTGCCTCATGGGCAAGATGACTAAAACGCCGTTCTCCGGTACTATGGAGAGAGCAACAGATTTATTGGAAATCATACATGCCGATGTATGTGGTCTGATGAATATTGAGGCTCGTGGCGGATATCGTTATTTTCTCACCTTCACAGATGACTTAAGCAGATATGGGTATATCTACTTAATGAAACATAAGTCTGAAACATTTGAAAAGTTCAAGGAATTTCAGAGTGAAGTTGAAAATCATCGTAACAAGAAAATAAAGTTTCTATGGTCTGATCGTGGAGGAGAATATTTGAGTTACGAGTTTGGTGTACATTTGAAAATTTGTGGAATAGTTTCGCAACTCACGCCACCCGGAACACCACAGCGTAATGGTGTGTCCGAACATCGTAATCGTACTTTACTAGATATGGTGCGATCTATGATGTCTCTTACTGATTTACCGCTATCGTTTTGGGGTACGCTCTAGAGACAGCCGCGTTCACGTTAAATAGGGCACCATCAAAATCCGTTGAGACGACGCCTTATGAACTGTGGTTTGGCAAGAAACCAAAGTTGTCATTTCTGAAAGTTTGGGGATGCGATGCTTATGTGAAAAAGCTTCAACCTGATAAGCTCGAACCCAAATCGGAGAAATGTTTCTTCATAGGATATCCAAAGTAAACTATTGGATACACCTTCTATCACAGATCCGAAGGCGAGACTTTTGTTGCTAAATTTGGAAACTTTCTGGAGAAGGAGTTTCTCTCGAAAGAAGTGAGTGGGAGGAAAGTAGAACTTGACGAGGTAACTGTACCTGCTCCCTTATTGGAAAGTAGTGCATCACAGAAAACTGTTTCTATGACACCTACACCAGTTAGTGAGAAAGCTAATGATGATGATCATGAAACTTCAGAACAAGATATTACTGAACCTCGTAGATCAACCAGAGTAAGATCCGCACCAGAGTGGTACAGTAATCCCGTTTTGGAAGTCATGCTACTAGATCATGATGAACCTACGAACTATGAAGAAGCGATGGTGAGCCCAGATTCCGCAAAGTGGCTTGAAGCCATGAAATCTGAGATGGGATCCATGTATGAGAACAAAGTATGGACTTTGGTTGACTTGCCCGATGATCGGCAAGCAATTGAGAATAAATGGATCTTCAAGAAGAAGACTGACGCTGACGGTAATATTACTGTCTATAAAGCTCGACTTGTCGCGAAAGGTTTTTGGCAAGTTCAAGGGATTGACTACGATGAGACCTTCTCACCCGTAGCGATGCTTAAGTCTGTCCGAATCATGTTAGCAATTGCCGCATTTTATGATTATGAAATTTGGCAGATGGATGTCAAAACTGCATTCCTGAATGGATTTCTGGAAGAAGAGTTGTATATGATGCAACCAGAAGGTTTTGTCGATCCAAAGGGAGCTAACAAAGTGTGCAAGCTCCAGCGATCCATTTATGGACTGGTGCAAGCCTCTCGGAGTTGGAATGAACGTTTTGATAGTGTGATCAAAGCATTTGGTTTTATACAGACTTTTGGAGAAGCCTGTATTTACAAGAAAGTGAGTGGGAGCTCTGTAGCATTTCTGATATTATATGTGGATGACATATTATTAATTGGAAATGATATAGAATTTCTGGATAGCATAAAGGGATACTTGAATAAGAGTTTTTCAATGAAAGACCTCGGTGAAGCTGCTTACATATTAGGCATTAAGATCTATAGAGATAGATCAAAACGCTTAATTGGACTTTCACAAACAACATACCTTGACAAAATTTTGAAGAAGTTCAAAATGGATCAAGCAAAGAAAGGATTCTTGCCTGTGTTACAAGGTGTGAAATTGAGTAAGACTCAATGCCCGACCACTGCAGAAGATAGAGAGAATATGAAAGATGTTCCCTATGCATCAGCGATAGGATCTATCATGTATGCAATGCTGTGTACCAGACCTGATGCGTGCCTTGCTATAAGTCTAGCAAGGAGGTACCAAAGTAATCCAGGAGTGGATCACTGGACAGCGGTCAAGAACATCCTGAAGTACCTGAAAAGGACTAAGGATATGCTTCTCGTATATGGAGGTGACAAAGAGCTCGTCGTAAACGGTTACGTTGAAGCAAGCTTTGACACTGATCCGGACGATTCTAAATCGCAAACCGGATACGTGTTTACATTAAACGGTGGAGCTGTCAGTTGGCGCAGTTCTAAACAAAGCGTTGTAGCGGGATCTACATGTGAAGCGGAGTACATAGCTGCTTCGGAAGCAGCAAATGAAGGAGTCTGGATGAAGGAGTTCATATCCGATCTAGGTGTCATACCTAGTGCATCAGGTCCAATGAAAATCTTTTGTGACAATACTGGTGCAATTGCCTTGGCAAAGGAATCCAGATTTCACAAGAGAACCAAGCACATCAAGAGACGCTTCAATTCCATCCGGGATCTAGTCCAGGTGGGAGACATAGAGATTTGCAAGATACATACGGATCTGAATGTTGCAGACCCATTGACTAAGCCTCTTCCACGAGCAAAACATGATCAGCACCAAGGCTCCATGGGTGTTAGAATCATTACGGTGTAATCTAAATTATTGACTCTAGTGCAAGTGGGAGACCGAAGGAAATATGCCCTAGAGGCAATAATAAAGTTATTATTTATTTCCTTATGATCATGATAAATGTTTATTATTCATGCTAGAATTGTATTAACCGGAAACATAATACATGTGTGAATACATAGACAAACAAAGTGTCACTAGTATGCCTCTACTTGACTAGCTCGTTAATCAAAGATGGTTATGTTTCCTAACCATGAACAATGAGTTGTTATTTGATTAACGGGATCACATCATTAAGAGAATGATCTGATTGACATGACCTATTCCATTAGCTTAGCACCGATCGTTTAGTATGTTGCTATTGCTTTCTTCATGACTTATACATGTTCCTATAACTATGAGATTATGCAACTCCCGTTTACCGGAGGAACACTTTGGGTACTACCAAACGTCACAACGTAACTGGGTGATTATAAAGGAGTACTACAGGTGTCTCCAATGGTACATGTTGGGTTGGAGTATTTCGAGAGTAGGTTTTGTCACTCCGATTGTCAGAGAGGTATCTCTGGGCCCTCTCGGTAATGCACATCACTTAAGCCTTGCAAGCATTGCAACTAAATAAGTTAGTTGCGGGATGATGTATTACAGAATGAGTAAAGAGACTTGCCGGTAACGAGATTGAACTAGGTATTGGAATACGGACGATCGAATCTCGGGCAAGTAACATACCGATGACAAAGGGAACAACGTATGTTGTTATGCGGTCTGACCGATAAAGATCTTCGTTGAATATGTAGGAGCCAATATGGGCATCCAGGTCCCGCTATTGGTTATTGACCGGAGATGTGTCTCAGTCATGTCTACATTATTCTCGAACTGTAGGGTCCACACGCTTAACGTTACGATGACAGTTATTATGAGTTTATGCATTTTGATGTACCGAAGTTAGTTCGGAGTCCCGGATGTGATCACGGACATGACGAGGAGTCTCGAAATGGTCGAGACATAAAGATTGATATATTGGAAGCCTATATTTGGACATCGGAAGTGTTCCGGGTGAAATCGGGATTTTACCGGAGTACTGGGAGGTTACCGGAACCCCCCCCCCCCCCGGGAGCCATATGGGCCTTAATGGGCTTTAGTGGAAAGGAGAAAGGTGCAGCCCAAGGTGGCCGCGCGCCTCCCCCCTCCCCTAGTCCTATTAGGACTAGGAGAGGTGGCCGGCCCCCCTCTCTCTCTTTCCCCCTCGGGGAATCCTAGTCCAACTAGGATTGGGGGGGGGGGGGTCCTACTCCCGGTAGGAGTAGGACTCCTCCTGCGCCCTCCTCCTGGCCAGCGGCCCCCTCCCCCTTGGCTCCTTTATATACGGAGGCAGGGGGCACCTCTAGACACACAAGTTGATCATTGAGATCGTTCCTTAGCCGTGTGCGGTGCCCCCTGCCACCATATTCCACCTCGATTATATTGTAGCAGTGCTTAGGCGAAGCCCTGCGATGGTAGTACATCAAGATCGTCACCACGCCGTCGTGCTGACGAAACTCCTCTCCGACGCTTTGCTGGATCGGAGCCCGGGGATCGTCATCGAGCTGTACGTGTGCTAAGAACTCGGAGGTGCCGGAGTAACGGTGCTTGGATCGGTCGGATCGGGAAGACGTACGACTACTTCCTCTACGTTGTGACAACGCTTCCGCAGTCGGTCTACGTGGGTACGTAGACAACACTCTCCCCTCTCGTTGCTATGCATCACATGATCTTGCGTGTGCGTAGGAAATTTTTTGAAATTACTACGAAACCCAACAATTAAAAGCAATGTGGATCGTCTGCCAAAGTATTTTTGCCAACGGGCAATCAAAAAAGAGGTGTTTGATAGTCTCATCCCGATCACAGAAACTACACCTAGTAGGTCCTGTCCAATTACGCTTTATCAAGTTGTCCTTGGTTAAAATAACTTGTTTATGGACAAACCACATAAACACTTTTATTTTCAAAGGAACTTTGACATCCCAAACATGCTTGGAAGTAGAAATGGAGTTTGAATTAATAACATCAATATACATTGATTTAACAGTGAATACTCCAGACTTAGTCAATTTCTAGCGTAATTCATCGGGTTGTTGTGAAAGCTGGACCTCCATCAGTCTCCTAACTAGACGGAGCCATTCTTCGCAACGATTGCCCGCTAGCGTTCGTCGGAACTGAATATTAAGGGGGATAGATTGAAATACCGATGTGACGAACACCTCACGTCGTTGAACAATACGGTACAAAGACGGATATTGGATGGCCAAGGGTGTCTCGCCGAGCCAAGTATCCTCCCAGAAACATGTACTAGTGTCGTTTCCAATAACAAACTTCATCCTATTAAACAAGGACTGTTTGACTTTCATCAGGCCTTTCCAGAAAGGTGAATCGGTCGGCCTGACTGTAACCTGGGACAAAGTTTTTGTCTCGAGGTACTTGCTGCGAAGGATTTGAGCCCACATGGCATCATTCTCCGTTGAGAGCTTCCACAGCCACTTGCTAAGAAGGCATCTATTCTTAACTTCTAGATTCTCAATACCGAGACCCCCTTGGTCTTTCGGTCTACAGATGATATCCCATTTAGCAAGCCGATATTTTCTTTTAAGCTCATCACCCTGCCAAAAGAAACGCGATCGATAGAAGTCCAGTCTCTTCCTAACACCAACTGGGACCTCAAAGAACGATAGGAGAAACATAGGCATACTCGTGAGCACCGAATTAATCAGGATTAATCGGCCTCCGTATGACATGAGCTTACCGTTCCAGCAACTCATTTTCTTCTCAAATCGGTCCTCAATGAACTTCCACTCTCTGTTTGTCAGCCTACGATGGTGGATTGGAATACCCAGGTAAGAGAAGGGTAACTCTCCCAACTCACACCCAAACAATTGCCTATAAGCCTCCTGTTCGTCTTTGGCTCTACCAAAACAGAACAGCTCGCTCTTATGAAAGTTAATCTTTAACCCGGTCAATTGTTCAAATAGGCATAACACAAGCTTCATATTTCTCGCCTTGGCCAAGTCATGCTCCATAAAGATGATTGTATCATCAGCGTACTGCAGGATGGATATACCTCCATCAATAAGATGAGGTACCAATCCACCTACTTGACCATTTTCCTTAGCCCTTCCTATCAAAATTGCTAACATATCCACCACAATGTTAAACAACATAGGGGACATCGGATCTCCTTGTCTTAGGCCTTTATGTGTCTGGAAGTAATGACCTATGTCATCATTAACTTTAATTCCCACACTACCTTTTTGCGTAAATGATTCAACCTGTCTGCGCCAGGCTTCATCAAAACCTTTCATACGCAATGACTGGTGGAGGAATGACCATTTGACCTTATCGTACGCTTTCTCGAAATCCACCTTAAAAATTACTCCATCTAATTTTTTGGAATGGATTTCATGGAGTGTTTCATGCAGGACGACCACCCCTTCAAGGATATTTCTGTCCAGCATGAAAGCAGTTTGGGACTGTTGCACCACAGAATGCGCAATCTGTGTGAGCCTATTAGTCCCGACCTTGGTGAAAATTTTGAAACTAACATTGAGGAGGCAGATCGGCCTGAATTGCTCAATTCTCACAGCATCCGTTTTCTTAGGAAGCAGTGTCATAGTCCCAAAATTCAAGTGAAATAATTGAAGCTGTCCAGAGAACAGATCATGGAACATAGGTAGTAAATCCCCCTTAATAATGTGCCAGCACTTTTTATAGAACTCTGCCGGGAATCCATCCGGTCCGGGAGCCTTATTATTTTTCATCTGTGCAATAGCATCAAACACCTCCTTCTCTAAGAACGGGGCAACCAGAATATCATTTTCGGCAGCCGATAGCTGAGGCACATCCTTAGTCCTGGACTCATCGAGGGACACACAATTATCCTCCGGAGGTCCAAATAACTGCTTATAATAGTCGGTAATATATGTTTTTAGGTTATCCTGACCTAAAATAGTGCCCTCGTCTTGCTCAAGCTGAAAGATACGCTTCTTTCTGCGCTTACCATTAGCTATCAAATGGAAGAATTGAGTATTCGCATCCCCTTGGACCACTTTGCGGACTTTAGCACGCAAAGCCCACTTCAATTCTTCTTCGCGGAGCAGTTCTTTCAACCTCTTCTCCGCCTCATTTTTTACCTGAAGCTCAGCTGGCAGTAAAATAGTGGATTCGGCCTTTATATCCAGGGCCTGTATAAGAGTAAGGAGTCTATCCTTTTCAATCTTATACACACCACTGAGGTGCTTAGCCCAACCCCGTAAGAAACTTCTCAAATGCCTAATCTTACTCTGCCAACGCTCGATCGCAGTCTTGCCTCCTGCACCTCTATCCTATTCCCTGGCAATCAAGTCCAAGAACCTCTCACGTTCGAACCATGACATCTCGAAAGAAAAGGTGTTCTTGTTACCCACGTGGTTCGGCTCCCCTGAGTCCACGAACAAGGGTGTGTGATCGGATATTCCCCTCGAAAGAGTTTGCACCGTAACCAGAGGGAACTTTTGTTCCCACTCCACGCTCGCAAGAACTCGATCAAGTTTTACATAGGAGTTCATTGGAGTTGAGACATGGCATCGCCAACGGTGCACACTTTTCTCTTTGCTGGTTCTGGACTGGCAAGATGATGATGGCAGCAAGCTCGAGGAGGTTGTCAGGCACCATGGGGCAGCACAACGTGCTGTTGCCATGTCAGTGCAATGCGCACCCGCATAATCTCTCACCATCTAATCTCTAATCAATTGTTTTTTTGAAAGGAATCTTTGGAGGATCTGTGGTTTGGCAATGCTTCTCTTGCTATTCACTTTTAGACCTGCGAAATGAGAAGTTGGTAACCATCAGGAGGTTTGATCTGAAAATTAATTTTCAGAAGAATCTTCTCTGATGGTTTGATCTAAAAATTGTTAGCTTTCTTTTGGTTTTGAAGGAAACTGTTACTTCTCTGAACATAAATAGAAATGTTGAACTTCAGAGAGGTGTAGTCCTTCTATATCCCGCTGACTGTTTTTTTCTTGGAAAATGTCATTGTTTTGGTTGTGTGGTGGCTTCCAGGCTAAGCAATCAATTGTCTGGTACCCCTTAGTGTAACATGTCTGTAGCTAGGTAATACAGTACTGAGTGAGAAAAGACAGCATGGGGTTCAGATTACTTTTTCTTCTGCTGCAGTGACAATGCATTCCAGCCAATGCAGCGAACTTGGAAGCAGAGGTGCTGTAGAACAACGCGAGGTAGGGCTGCCTCCTGCTGTCCTGACAGAATGACCGGGCTGCTCGTCGTTGCTCTGCCAAACTCTGCCTGGAGCATCTAGGCTAGCATTGAAATGAGGCACTCGCCAGTACGACTCGTAGCAACATCAGGTATTTGCGTTGCCATCTAGAGCTTTCTTTTGCTAGCAGGGCATCACTATGACTGTAGTGTGCTCTGTTCTCATACGGTTTTGTCAGAATTGTCATGCATATCTTTTTTACTTTGCAGTTGCATCACCAAAAATGTTATGAGCAGTGTGACTATAAACAAGAATGCTACAGCCGTCGCCACGAAGATCCATGGATGTCTGATGCGTGCTCTCGTTGGAGTAGGTTGCCCATCAGACGAACAAGCCTTCCGTGATGCAAAAAAGGTCAGTGCGAAGCTTTGTATGAGTAGCTTGTACAAATTCACCCTCACGAGGAAACCATGATGGTCATGGATGCTGTGAAGCTTCTCAGTTGGTGATGAATTTGCAAGCAGTAGAATTAATAGAACCACTTGGAGGGGTCAACTCGGCTGGCCATGACCAAGGTTGCCAAGAAGTGCAATAGCTTGCTCGTCTTCTCCGCCAGATCATGTTCGTCGAGTGATCATGCTTGTCGAGTTTGTTGCCGCGGTATAGTGCGGTGAAGATAACATGCATGACCATGTGGACAAGTACGGCACCATGTGGGCAGTAGTAATGTTTCCGCGAGTTCTCAAGCAACTTAACCTTTTCTGCAATCCGGCCCATTGGCTATGCACAGGTTATCCTAATTCTTTTTGGACGCAATAGCATGGAAAATCTACCAAAAAGATACAAATGCACCCCCACCCAGAAAATATAATCCTCGTAGCAAAAGAAAAACTAAACTAGAATACATAATTGGTGATTCACCTATCTTTTTGTCTGAAGGTGCATGTGCAGCGGTAGTAGAAAAGATGTGCAATTGCAGTTGACTGTTTTTCGCTGGATCGTTTTGACAGTGGCTTAAGCTGCCTCTGATACGAAGATAAAGACAGAATATCCAACCCCTCCTAACAAACTAGATTCAGTAAGAACCTTAGTGATTATTGAGTGCTTCACAGCTAGTTGAGCAGTTCAGAATTAAGCCACTAATTGAGCAGTTTAGTATTAAATCATTAACTATACATTTGCATGTGACGTGTTCCCATCTCCTCTGTTTAAGGTAGCCGCGATATCTTCATGGTACATAGACGAGCTTCTTACTGTGCGAGGTTAATTCATTGATCGGCGAGCCAACCTGTGCGCGGCCAGTATGTTATCTTGGACCTTGGCTTTCAGACATGCAACATTAATTAGCTTGCTAGCCAGTAGCTGGAGATGCATTGTGTACCTATATCATTTTGCTCCAAATTGTTAATTTTTTTGGCAATGAATTTGGTTATCCTTGTGCGAAAGAGCATCTATTTGACGCAGCGCGTGTCAAATAGAAAAATCGCTCCTCTACCGCCAGGTTGTACAACACACCAACCTGATGAGCCATTTTGGAGGCCCATGAAAGTGAAGAAAGGTCCATGTAGCGCGTGAGGCGCCAAATAGTGGCTTACCATACATGACCCCCGCCATTGTTCTAGATGGACCAGCCCATCTGGTACCTGTGCATTTCCTCGCCAAAAAGGAGCTCCCAGAGGGAACTCCTATGCGCCGCTTATTGCGGCAAGTAGTCACAGTTTCGCATAGGAAATGACTCGCCTGGGCCGGCCGCTAACCTCCGCAGAATGAAAAATCGGAAAAATAAAAGAGCGCTGTAGATAAGCACCGCGCGCTAGCCACTGCAACATACGAGTTAATATGACAAATTTGCAGCGCCAGCATTAAAGAACCTGAGCGAGTCCATTTAAAATTATTGGACATTTTCTGAAATTGTAAACAAGTACATTTTAAAATTCCAGAACATTTTCTGAAACATGAAACATTTTTTCAAATTTTGAACACGAGAACATTTGTTAATATTGAGAACAAATATTTGAAAATTTCAAACAAAAGAAACATGAAAAATAACAACAAAAAAGTACAAACATTTTTTAAAGTGCAAACATTTTTTTGAATCTTGAGAACAAATTTTGAAAGGGAGAACAAATTTGGAAGCGCGAACAATTTTTGAAAGCACGAACATTTTTTGAATCTTGAGAACAAATTTTGAAACAAAGAACAAATTTGGACAATTTCTTAAAGCATGAACATTTTTTGAATCTTGAGAACATATTTATGAATGGAAAGAACTTTTTTGAACAAAATTTTAAAATCCCGAACATTTGTTGATTTTAGAGAACAAAATTTCAACATAAATATTTTCTAAAATTACGAACATTTTTTGAATCTTGAGAACAAATTTTGAAACGAAGAACAAATTTGGACAATTTCTTAAAGCATGAACATTTTTTGAATCTTGAGAACAAATTTATGAATGAAAAGAACATTTTCTGAGCAAACTTGTTCACGAACATTTTTGAAAAAGCGCGAACATTTTTCTGAAAGAGAAAACATAAACTTGAAAGACAAAAAAGAAAAAAAGAAAAGTAAAAGAAATAGAAACAGAAATAGAAAAAGAAAGGAAAATTAAAAACCGGTTCAGGAACCTTCTAGAAGGTTCCCAAAACCGAAAAAAACCCAGCTGGGAACCTCTAGAAGGTTCCCAAAACCGGGAGCGCTGGACGGTTAAACGGGCCGGCCCGTTGCGTCGCTGCTCGGTCGCTCGCCTGTGCGAAGCGCCGGCAGTTTAACGCAACGAGCGGCATATAGGATTTTCCGCTCCCAGAAGCTTCTGGTGCTTCTTGTTTTTATGATTTTTGCAGTCTATTAAACGGATTTTGTTCTGTTTTCATTTATTTTCATCTTCCTTTGAATATGTGAATAATTTTTCAAAACTTGTGTTATTAAACTAAATATTCCTTTTTAAAATTAAAGAACTTTAAAAATACGCAAATATTATTTGAAATTTCTGAATTATTTCTAAAATTAGAAAAAAAATTCGAATTCATGAACCTTTTTTTAAAAAAATTCAGTTTCTAAACATTTCTTAGACTTTAAATCCGCTAATATTTTTTGATTTTAGCAAAAAATTCAAAATAGTTAAAAAATGTGCCATGTTTTTTCTTTAAGAAACTAGAGCAGCAAAAAGTAACAACATGAATGAGCAACTGACGGCGCTCCTCCCCATTGTCTCCGGCCATGAGGAGAAGTATACCGTGCACGAAGGAGCACCAAGAGAAAGAAAACATACACATAAAAGTGTTCGTCAGCTGACATCACCAATTCTGATGAATTTGCGTGCTTTCTCAATTACTTCAATTTTTTCCCTACTTTCTCAGTTACTTCGTCCCACTCCTACTACTGATTTAGGATCCTCATGCGAGAGGCGGCAAAAGCCGAGCTCGGCCTAATGCTACGGCACCCACTCGACATTGGATTAGTCGCACCATGGTGTTGCGGATGCCAACACTCTTCCGGCTGCTTGGATGAGCGAGTGAACATGAAGGAGTTGGGTGCATGGTGCGGTGCGGTGTGACTGGACCATGCCGGTTAGATCATCCAAGAGCTAAGCAAACCAGGAGGAGAACGGAAGGTGCTAACTAAACTTTCTATGTGGCACACCCAGTGAGCATAAAAAGCAAAATGGGGCAAAAAGTGGCACAAGTTTGCTTAAATGGGTAATAAATTGCGAAAAATCTCTAGAAGGGTTAATATCTCCGCCACGAACATGTAATTTGGGGGTACAAAAATGAAATTAACTCTTGATTTTATACGCACGGTGTCTCTCTAGGGACGACGACATTACCCTTCTCGTTGATGGTGAGCGCTGAGGAGTGGTCGGGAAGCCCTACAGTTGCGGGCGCATGCAGGTGACGGATATCGCACCGGGGTACATGAACGCCGAGAGCCACAACGTGTAGTTTGCCTGATGCGACGGGACGACAATGGAAACTCCAGCAAGGCACTGCTGGCGGTGAGGTCGGGAGGAACGATTGTGGGTATGGTGGGTATTTGAGCGACTCGATGGATCTCGGCATAAAGTGGTGAAGCGGCGGCAGATGCTTTGGCTCGATCCTTCCGGAGAGAGACAAATGTGAAAACCACCGCCGACCGGCCAAACTCAGTCAACCAACAAACGTAGACTATCACCGGTGACAATTGGTAAGCCCACCCGAGGGGGACATAGCCCCCCCCCCCCCCCCCCCCCCCCCCAAACACACACACATCATAGAATAATAATCTACGAAAAAAGAAGACATAGAGCAAAACAAGCATAACTTGAAGGTGTACACATATATACACATGACCACATTAATTACTCACACACCCACGCTGATGGTAAGATATTTTCACATATATGCTATTAGTTCTCGATTTTATAGTACATATTTTCTATATACGAAGTATTAATTACCAGCGTATAACAATGACACATCAACACACAGTTAGATTACAAACTCACTAGTTTACGTGCATGCGAGCTAATTTACTATTGACCTTCTCCTGTAAGTAACCATCACTTTTCCCCTGGGTCCTGGTAATATTTTGTCATTCTCTAGCTCGGGGAAAGGAGAGATCAACTCAAGCTCAAAGTTCCTCAACAAATAGCTCCATATCACCTTGATTTGCATGAAAGCATAATCCTGTCCCAAGCAAGAATACCTTCCAGCACCAAAAGATATGTCCGAAAACTTCCCGCCGGTTCTGTCCTCCTCTCTCCCCGGGGCAAACCGGCATGGATCATACACATCAGGGTTCTTATAAATGTAAGGCAACTTGTTGCTGACCGCTATGGAGCACGCTAAAGCATTCCCTTCTGGGATCTCATATTCCATGCCATCCCTAGCTTGCACGGTGAAGCTCTTGTGTGCATGTCGGAGTAGTATTGGCGTTGGAGAGTAGAGCCTCAGTGCCTCTTTGATGCAGCAACGCAAGGTATCCATCTTTGCCAAGATGGTGTAGTCTATGGTTTCTCCGTTTTGTCCAATGATTTTCTTCTGCTCTTCCACGGCAGCTGTCATGTACTTTTGATTGCTTAGCAGGCAAGCTCCTGTCCAGGTGCTGGTACTTGAGCTCGTGTGCTGCCCAGCGAACAAGATGGCAATGAGTAGCCCGACGATCTCGCTATCTGTCATGGATCGGCCATCACTGTATTTTGAGTCCATGAAGCTCTGCAACACATCGCCTTCGTCGTCATCATTGTTGTCCATGACTCGGGCTGGGCTAATTCTTCTACGTGATCTGACTATCTCATGGAGTATTTTTCCCAGCCTTGCACGTGCTTCGTTGCGTCGGCGGTGCGGCGGAATTGGGAGGTGCGGGAAGAATAAGTTGATCATGTGGAAGCTGTTTTCAAATAGTTCATGGAGGAGTCTCGACACTTCTTCCAAGTTGTTGCCTTTGATCTCATTGCCAAGCAAGCATCTGTTTGCGATCAACACGATTAGGTGGCCAAGCTCATGCTTTAAATCAACCGTACCACTTTGTCCCCATTTCGCAAAGTAGTCCTGCATAGAAAAGTTCCCATATCAAGCATTATTCTAAATAAAATAAAAGATTTATAAATCAAACAACTAATAATCATAAGGCGGAGTAATTAAATGGTGCATATCAATCAAAATAGAGGAACTTGCGTTCCTAATCAGGTTGCGTACATCTCCTGAGGCAGAGGCCGGGAAAGATATATCTTTATTATCTAAAAGTAAAATTACCTCCACTACGCAAACCATGGAATGAACATCTCTTCGCAACCTCGCCGGCTGTATTGCCTTGGTACAAAATCGGATCTGCTCATTCCTGGTAGCCATGTCCACACCAAACAGAACTCCTGGACCGAGGACGGGCACAATGATCTTAGCTGTATCCCCGAAGTCGATCTCGGATGGTGATCCCTTGAAGAAATGAGGAGTGACCTCTGGCCCAACCAAAAATGTCACCTTCAAAAATTGGTCACATGTACGTGAGTTTGTAACTCAGAGAATACTCTTAAATTTAAGATTTGTTCCATCTGCAAAATAATGTTAATTAAGGTCACCTTCTTTAGCCCGAAAAGGTTCACTGTGAACACACTTCCCATCTTCATGTGTAGTTCATGGATTGCAGCATGTAAACCCTTCTTGGGCGTCACAAGTGTGAGCAGGGCTGCCATTAGAGGAGCTCCACTCACAACTTGTGGCGGGCGCAGAGTAATTGGTGATCTTTTTCCTTTGTGTGTAAGATGAATGGTTCTGATTCTTGCAATGATCTTGGAGATGATTGTGGTGAGAAACAAAAATGCTATGGTAAAGCATGCTGCCGTGTGTATTGTGATCCCATCCATGTCCATATGCATAGGCAGCGCTCAACTTTGTGCAAACCTGGCTAACAAAAAATGAGTTGATTGATTAAGCTGAGGATGAAGGAAAACATATGTAGAATGGAAGTAGAAGTTACGTACTGATGAGAGAGAGAGAGAGAGAGACAGAGAGAGAGAGAGATTACATACGTACTAATTGTTTGTGCTTGAACCAGGCGTAGCTATAATCCTACAACAACTAACCAGAGACAGAACTGCACTGAAGCTGAAAAGAATTGGAAATAGGATGAACCGTTTGGAGGTGGATGCATGAGAAGAACTACTTGTCGGGCAGGACAGGCGTTTTATAGATGCACCGAGGCTTCTTGACTTGTCCGGTCTCATTTCATGAGCAGTTTTAACATGGTCCCTCTTACCCCCTCTTTTCACATGAGAGGTAAGAGTATAAAATAGATCTTAGCCGTTGATCTCATCAATGAATGGCTTGATTGACTCTTACCTTCTTACCTCACATGTAAAAAAAGGAGGTAAGAGGGACCATGTTAAAATTTGCCCTCATTTAATAGTCGTTGCTGCACCGTATTGTTTACTACTACAAAGTGCCGGTTCAAAACTAAAACTGAACTAATAGTCTGGTCTTGGTCCTAAAAAAGCAATTGACCAGTTGCATGAAGGAAGAAAAATGCAATTAACCTTGGTGTGACGCAAACTACTCATGACTAGTCACAAACTATATATTTATTCATGAGAAATGTTTCTATAGCTCATGTATCTGAATAATGGATTCTCCACGTGGTTTGAGGTTTTGAATATCTTGTGAACTAATTACCTGGTAGTTTTGAATCTTGTACGAGGAATGATGGTGTGACTCAAACTCTTCTCTTAGTGGTGTCACGTGGGAGTTTTGTTGAGTTGGGAGAGATAGAAAGGAGACCTGCTCCAGTGCTCCCCCCTAACCTAATTTCGGAGGGGTATTTTTGTCCCCGCAAATTTGTTTTTTTCCTGGCCCGCCGCAGCCCAGATCCAAACCCTGTCTAGCCCTGTATAACCCAGACCGTATACGTACAGTACCATGGTCCGAAAAAGAACATCACACGACCCCACGTCCACGTAAGACCTGCCGAATCCAATCATTCACGCGAGCAGCTCCATCAATCTCGCGAGCATTGACGCAGCTCCATAAGTCACGTAGTAGCACTAGTAGAAAACAGGGCTATGGTCCAGGCCGGCTCAGCCCATTAGTCCCGGTTCAGTGTAGAACCGGGACTAATGTGGGCATTGGTCCCGGTTCGTGAGCCCAGGGGGCCGGCCGTACCATGTGGGCCATTGGTCCCGATTCGTCTGGACCTTTTGGTCCTGGTTGGTGGGACGAACCGGGACCAATGGGCCTCGCTCCTGGCCCACCACCATTGGTCCCGGTTGGTGGCCTGAACCGGGACCAAAGGCTCCCCTTTAGTCCCAGTTCTTGCCAAAAACCGGGACCAATGAGGTGCCTATATATACCCTCGCCCGCGAGCAGAGCACTCCAGTGCTCTGTTTTTCTCTGGCCGGCGAGGGGAGGGGTTTGTGGTGCTCTAGCTCACCTCCTATGCACATGAGGTGTTCGATGGAATGCCCGAGCCACACTACTTAGACTTTCTCCTCTCGAAGCTCGACCTCCAAGCTCCATTTTCCTCGAGATTTGTCTAGATTTAGCGGTCCGTCACGCCCCGTCCCCGTCTTCACCGCCGTCGATCACCCGCGCTGATCTCATCACCGACACCACCGTGGTGAGCCTCTTGTTCTTATCTTCTTTCTGAAAGGAAAAATATTCTTACTTGTCTGTTTAGATAGATACTTGTATCATTTTCTTACATTTATTATTGCATCTTATATAGTGCGATGGTTTTGGTATCCGCCCCCGTCGGCCCTCGTCCTGTCTATGATTCGGATTTGGTATGTATATTATCTTCATAACTATTGGTTCATTTATTGTTTATGAAAATTATGCCGACCAACGTGACATAGATTTTATTTATCTAGGATGTATGTGAATCGGAAATGCCAACCGACCCTATTGTCGAGAGGTTAAATTTAGTTGAAGAAGAAAACAATTTGTTGAAGGAAAAAATAAAAAAAATTGGGGAGGAGAAGATGATATTGGAGTTGCATGTTGCGGATGTCGTCGATGATCACAAGATCAAGATGGATGCAATGCGCTTGAAGATTAGAAAGATTAGAAAATATGCCATTCATACCGAGGCTTGGTATCATTATGCCGTTGGATCAATTGTTACCTTGGTTGCGATTATGATCGCATTTGTTTTCGCATGGAAATGTTTTACATAGTTTCAATGTATGGTTTAATTAATTAGATGCTCTGGAGAGCTATATGTTGTTAGATGAGAACTATGTATGCACTTTGGTTTTAATGTGATGATGAACTTTTATTAATTTGGACACTTAATTATATATAATGCACGCAGATGAATCGGCAATGGATGTACGGTGACAGACACACCCGCGAGTACATTAAGGGCGTGCATGAGTTTCTCGATGCGGCTGAGGCAAACAAGCAGAATGGTTTTATATGTTGTCCATGCACTGAATGTGGGAATAGGAGGTCTTACTCTAACCGGAAAATCCTTCACTCCCACCTGCTTTACAAGGGTTTCATGCCACACTATAATGTTTGGACGAGGCACGGAGAAATAGGGGTTATGATGGAAGACGGTGAAAGAAGAAGAGTACGATGACAACTATGTGCCCCCTGAATACGGTGATGCTGCAACGGGGGGAGCTGGTGAAGATCAAGAGGAACCAGACGATGTGCCCAATGATGCTACCACGGGTGAAGCTGCTGAAGATAAAGAGGAACTAGACGATGTGCCCGATGATGATGATCTCCGCCGGGTCATTGTCGATGCAAGGACGCAATGCATTAGTCAAAAGGAGAAGCTGAAGTTCGATCGCATGTTAGAGGATCACAAAAAAGGGTTATACCCCAATTGCGAAGATGGCAACACAAAGCTCGGTACCGTACTGGAATTGCTGCAGTGGAAGGCAGAGAATGCTGTGGCTAACAAAGGATTTGAGAAGCTACTGAAAATATTGAAGAAGAAGCTTCCAAATGATAACGAATTGCCCGACAGTACATACGCAGCAAAGAAGGTCGTATGCCCTCTAGGATTGGAGGTGGAGAAGATACATGCATGCCCTAATGACTGCATCCTCTACCGCGGTGCCTACAAGGATCTGAACGAATGCCCGGTATGCGGTGCGTTGCGGTATAAGATCAGACGAGATGACCCTGGTGATGTTGACGGCGAGCGCCGCAGGAAGAGGGTTCCTGCGAAGGTGATGTGGTATGCTCCTATAATACCACAGTTGAAACGACTGTTCAGAAACAAAGAGCATGCCAAGTTGATGCAATGGCACAGTGAGGACCGTAAGAAAGACGGGAAGTTGACAACACCCGCTGAGGGGTCGCAGTGGGGAAAAATCGAGAGAGAGTACTGGGCTGAGTTTGCACGTGACCCAAGGAACATATAGTTTGGTTTAAGCGCGGATGGCATTAATCCTTTCGGGGAGCAGAGCAGCAATCACAGCACCTGGCCCGTGACTCTATGTATGTATAACCTTCCTCCTTGGATGTGCATGAAGCGGAAGTTCATTATGATGCCAGTTCTCATCCAAGGCCCTAAGCAACCCGGCAACGAAATTGATGTGTACCTAAGGCCATTTGTTGAAGAACTTTTACAGCTGTGGAATGGAAACGGTGTACGTACGCGGGATGAGCACAGACAGGAGGAATTTAACCTTAAGGCGTTGCTGTTCGTGACCATCAACGATTGGCCCGCTCTCAGTAACCTTTCAGGACAGACAAACAAAGGATACTACGCATGCACGCACTGTTTAGATGACACTGAAAGTATATACCTGGACAAATGCAGGAAAAATGTGTACCTGGGCCATCGTCGATTTCTTCCGACCAACCATCAATGTCGAAAGAAAGGCAAGCATTTCAAAGGCGAGGCAGATCACCGGAAGAAGCCCGCCATGCGCACCGGTGATCACGTGCTTGCTATGGTCAATGATTTACACTACGTAATCTTTGGAAAGGGTCCCGGTGGACTAGCTGTTCCGAATGACGCTGAGGGACACGCACCCATGTGGAAGAAGAAATCTATATTTTGGGACCTACCCTACTGGAAAGACCTAGAGGTCCGCTCCTCAATCGACGTGATGCACGTGACGAAGAACCTTTGCGTGAACCTGCTAGGCTTCTTGGGCGTGTATGGGAAGACAAAAGATACACCTGAGGCACGAGAGGACCTGCAACGTTTGCACGAAAGAGACGGCATGCCTCCGAAGCAGTATAAAGGTCCTGCCAGCTACGCTCTTACGAAAGAAGAGAAAGAAATCTTCTTTGAATGCCTGCTCAGTATGAAGGTCACGACTGGCTTCTCGTCGAATATAAAGGGAATAATAAATATGCCAGAGAAAAAGTTTCAGAACCTAAAGTCTCATGACTGCCACGTGATTATGACGCAACTGCTTCCGGTTGCATTGAGGGGGCTTCTACCGGAAAATGTCCGATTAGCCATTGTGAAGCTATGTGCATTCCTCAATGCAATCTCTCAGAAGGTGATCGATCCAGAAATCGTACCAAGGCTAAGGAGTGATGTGGCGCAATGTCTTGTCAGTTTCGAGCTGGTGTTCCCACCATCCTTCTTCAATATCATGACGCACGTCCTAGTTCATCTAGTCGACGAGATTGTCATCCTGGGGCCCGTATTTCTACACAATATGTTCCCCTTTGAGAGGTTCATGGGAGTCCTAAAGAAATATGTCCGTAACCGCGCTAGGCCAGAAGGAAGCATCTCCATGGGCCATCAAATAGAGGATGTTATCGGGTTTTGTGTTGACTTCATTCCTGGCCTTAACAAGATAGGTCTCCCTAAATCGCGGTATGAGGGGACACTGAATGGAAAAGGCACTCTTGGAAGAGACTCAATAATATGCAGGGACGGATATTCTTGGTCTCAAGCACACTACACAGTTCTACAGAACTCTACCTTGGTGACCCCGTATGTCGATGAACACAAGAACAGTCTGCGCTCCAAACATCCGGAGCAGTGCGACGACTGGATTACATGTGAACACATCACGACTTTCAGCAGTTGGTCGGAAACACGTCTCAGAGGTGACAACACTGTTTGTGATGAGTTGTACTTGTTGTCCAGGGGACCATCTTTGACTGTATTGACTTACAAAGGATACGAGATAAATGGGAATACATTTTACACGATCGCCCAAGATCAAAAGAGCACCAACCAAAACAGCGGTGTCCGCTTTGATGCAGCAACCGAGAGCGGAAAGGACACATATTATGGTTACATAGTGGACATATGGGAACTTGACTACGGACCTGATTTTAAGGTCCCTTTGTTTAAGTGCAAATGGGTCAATCTGTTAGGCGGCGGGGTACAGGTAGACCCACAGTATGGAATGACAACAGTGGATCTGAAAAATCTTGGGTACACTGACGAACCGTTCGTCCTAGCCAATGATGTGGCACAGGTTATCTATGTGAAGGACATGTCTACCAAACCGAGAAAAAGAAAAGATAAGGAAGCGAATACATCATACGATGAGCCAAAGCGCCACATAGTTCTTTCAGGAAAAAGGGACATCCTGGGAGTGGACGGCAAGACAGACATGTCTGAAGATTATGAAAAGTTTCATGAAATTCCTCCCTTCAATGTCAAGGCTGACCCAAGCATCCTGATAAACAATGAAGATTATCCATGGTTACGGCGCAATAAGCAAGCAAATGACACAAGCAAAGAAAAAGTGAAGACTTTCTCCCGCAATAAGCAAATGCTATGTGGGTGAAATTATGATACCATCCCAACTTTCAAATTTTTCAGAGTTCATTTGAAATGCTTTCATGTCTTATGGTTCGAAACTTTGATACTTCGAAAGTGATTGTCCATTTTGTACACGAAGTGCATCAAGTTTTTGTCGTAACCCTCTCTACTTTTTGGAACATACTATGTGGGTGAAATGATGATACCATGCCAACTTTCAACCTTTTCAGAGTTCATTTTGAAATGCTTTCCAATTTCAGAGTCATTTAGCTCAAAGAATGAATTAATAGCAAACAGAATGAACTACAAAACTTTTATGAAAATAAAAACAATCAATTAAAATATTATGTTATGATCAACTAAATAAAACTATAATATTCTTCAATAGCAAAAAGAATATAATTTGTGTGACCTCAAATCAAACTATAAGTAATTAATTGTAAGTATAAATAAAAAATAAATAGCAAAGAAGAAAAAAATTCTAATTTTATAGTAAATTTATTCATAAACTAGTGATTCACACAAATTTTTAAAAATTCAAATTTAAACTATTTAAAATTTAAAACTAATGGCACTAACAGAAAGTTTATAATTTTGTGACCTAAAAGCAAAAAGAAATCACTAAAAAAACTGTAATTATTTAGTTTTAAGTAGAAACAAAAAAATAAAAAACCAAAAAAATGTAGACATAGAAAAGAAAAAACCAAAAAAAAATGCCACCTACTAGGCCTCCACGGCCTGAATACGACTAGAAACCCTACATGGGCCAGGATTTAGGCCCACAGAGGCCCAACAGGCCCACAGGCAGTGGCAGTTTAGGCCCGAAAGCCTGCATTTCAGAGGAGCTCGAAAGGGGAGGCAGAGCAGCGCTTATAAACCAGTATCGGCGCCCTTCAGCTAGCGATGTGGGACTAAACTTCTGGGCGCGGGGCGCACAAGGGCATTGGTCCCGGTTGGTGGCACCAACCGGGACTAAAGGGGGGCATTGGTCACGGTTGGTGGCACCAACCGTGACCAATGCCCCCCTTTAGTCCCGGTTGGTGCCACCAACCGGGACCAAAGGTCGCCGCTTCCCGCCCTTTGGCCTGCCGAAAATTGACCTTTGGTCTCGGTTCGTGGCACCAACCGGGACTAATGCCCACCTTTGGTCCCGGTTGCTGCCACGAACCGGGACTAAAGCCTGTTCTATATAAGGAAGCACTTAGCATTTTTTCATTCTCATCCTGCAGTTGCCCCGACGCCGCCCGCCCCCATCGTCGCCGTCGCCCGCGCCCATCGTCGCCGTCGCCCGCGCCGCGCGCCGCCCCGGCCCGCCCCCGTCGCCGTTGCCCTCGTCCCTGCGCCGCCCCGCACCGCCCTCGTCCCTGCCCTGACGCCGCCCGCCCCCATCGTCGCCGTCGCCCGCGCCGCGTGCCGCCCCGGCCCGCCCCCGTCGCCGTCGCCCACGTCGCCCGCGCCGCGTGCCGCCCCGACGCCGCCCGCCCCCATCGTCGCCGTCGCCCGCGCCCATCGTCGCCGTCGCCCGCGCCGCGCGCCGCCCCGCCGTCGCCATCGCCCGCCCGCCCCCATCGTCGTCGTCGCCCGCCCGCCCCCATCGTTGCCGTGGCCGTCGCCCACGTCGCCGTCGCCGTCGTCCTCTGGTCCGGCCGCGGCGCCCTAGCTAGCATATTTTTTTTGTTATATGCTTTTTTTTCTGTTATATGCTTTTTTTTCTATTATATGCTTTTTTTTCTGTTATATGCTTTTTTTCATGTATATATGCAAAAAATAGTAAATATGAAAGAATATAGGATTTTTTTCATATGATTTTTTTCATAGATTTTTTTCTGTTCATATGCAAAAAATAGTAAATATGAAGGAGAAGAAAGAATATAGGATTTTTTTCTGTTCATAGATTTTTTTGGTGATATTAATTATTGTAAATATGAAAATGTTTGTGTATTCATATGAAAAAATGAATTAGAAGAGGGAGAAGAAGAGGGGGTCGAGAGGGGGTCTAGGGTCGCCGAGGGGGGAGAGGAAGACGGGGAGAAATAAATAAGAAGAAGAAAAAAGAAGAAAAAGAAGAGGAGACGAAGAAAGGAATAGAGGAGAAGAAGAGAAAAATAGAATATATATTTTATTTTCTCTTTTCTCCTCTATTCCTTTCTTCTTCTCCTATTTTTCTTTTTTTTTTCTTCGACACGTGGGGGGGGTCGAGAACGCCGGACATTCATGAGAGAGGCGAGGAAGAAGGGGAAGAAGAAGAGAGGAAGAAGAGGAAGTCTTCTCCTCTATTCTTTCTTCTCTTCTTTTTTCTTCTTCTTCTTCTTCCTCTTTATTTTATCGGGAACGAGGGTCGTCGAGAGGGTCGGCGAGCGGTAGAGGAGAAACCCTAAATAGAAAGTATCGTCGGTGTGAGATACATGTACCGTCGGTGTCGGACACTACATCCACATCCCACAAGTGGCACGGGCTTCGACCCCCACGTCACTTGTGGGACGTGGATGTAGTGTCCGACACCGAAGGCCACATGTATCTCACACCCACGATACTTGCTAGCTATTTAGGGTTTCCTCTACCGAAAAGAAGAGGAGAAATAAATAAGAAGAAGAAAAAAGAAGAAAAAGAAGAGGAGAAGAAGAAAGGAATAGTGGAGAAGAAGAGAAAATAGAATATATTCTATTTTCTCTTTTCTCCACTATTCCTTTCTTCTTCTCCTCTTTTCTTCTTCTTCTTCTTCTTCTTCTTCTTCTTCTTATTAGCCGGAAGTAGAGAGAGGTTTCCTAGTGTCAAAGTATTGAAGAAATCCATGCCTTCATCATTAGCCGGAAGTAACCAGGGCATGTTGGTACGAAGTTCTGCAAAGTTATTCTGGAATGGAGTCCCGGATAGAATAATCCGCTTTTTGGTACGAATTCAGCAAAGGCCTTCCAAATAGCGATATTCGGAAGGCTCTTGCTGAACTTTGTACCAAAAAGCGAATTATCCTATCTGGGACTCCGTTCCAGAACAACTTTGAAGAGCTTCGTACCATCATGCACATGTTACTTTCGCCTAATGATGAAGACATGGTTTTGTTGAATCCTTTGACACTAGGCAACCTCCCGACCCCTCGGCGATCCTCTCGAACATGAGAGGAAGAAGAGGGTCGTCTAGGGGTCGAGGGTTCCAGGGTCGTCGAGGGTTCGAGGGGTCGAGGATCACCGAGGGGTCGAGAGAGGTTTCCTAGTGTCAAAGTATTGAAGAAATCCATGCCTTCATCATTAGCCGGAAGTAACCAGGGCATGTTGGTACGAAGTTCTGCAAAGTTGTTTTGGAATGGAGTCCCGAATAGAATAATCCGCCTTTTGGTACCAATTCAGCAAAGGCCTTCCAAATAGCGATATTCGGAAGGCTCTTGCTGAACTTTGTACCAAAAGGCGGATTATCCTATCTGGGAGTCCGTTCCAGAACAACTTTGAAGAGCTTCGTACCATCATGCACATGTTACTTTCGCCTAATGATGAAGACATGGTTTTGTTGAATCCTGAGACACTATGCAACCTCCCGACCCCTCGGCGATCCTATCGAACATGAGAGGAAGAAGAGGATAAAAAAGAAGAGGAAGAAGAAAAATAAGAGGAGAAGAAAGAATAGAGGATCTTCTCCTCTATTCTTTCTTCTCCTCTTATTTTTCTTCTTCTTCCTCTTTTTTTATCGGGAACGAGGGTCGTCGAGGGACATAGATGTAGTGTCGTCGTTGTCGATATATACCCCCTCCCGATAGCTTACTATGATTAGGTAGCTAGTTCTACGTTTGGCACTAATATATCCATCTATCATGTTTGAATAATAATTGCCATGTTGTAAATATTTGTAGAAACTATGGACACCGCCCTAGACGAAGCAACAAAAGAAGCATTGTTGAGGGACATAATCGCAGAAGGAAGTGATGCCATCTCGTTGTTTCTCAACGAAACCGATGGTCTGGAAGGACAGGGTGAACAAGCTGGCTACGGTGACCTAATGCCGGTGCAAGAAGAAGAACATGAGGACGGCTCCGGTGACCCAATGCCGGTGCAAGAAAGAGACCGTGATGACGGCTCCGGTGACCGAACCGAGTCCGGCCAGGTATATATATTAGTTAAGCCTATGCTGACTAGCTGATTGATGCATTCATTGTTTTGGTATGTACACATATTAATTAAGTCTTTGTTCTTTTTTCTAGCCCTCCGAATCGAGCACAACTTCGGTAAAGAGACGAGGCCCGAAGAAAAAGTTGAGCTCGGATGAAAAGTTTGAGATCATAGCAATCGCGCCCGACGGCCAACCTATTGAACCCCTCCGGACAAAGAGCGCATTTGTTGCTCAGTGCGGGGTTCTGGTTAGGGACAAGATCCCGATAAGCATCCAACAATGGTTTAAGCCAGCTACAGAAGACCCTGAGGTGTCTTATGTCAATGATATGCAGAAAAATGATCTTTGGACTGAGCTGAAGTCAAATTTCACCCTACTGCCTGAGGATAATCCAGAGAACCCAGTTAAAGAGAAATTAATCAAGTCTTTTGCTCTGAAGAGGATGGCAGAACTATTTAGGAGGTGGAAGAAAGAGCTGAATAAGTTTGTCGAAAAAAATGAGACACCAGAATTCAAGGGCAGATATGAGAAGATCAGAGATCACTGGCCCGCATTTGTGGGCCACAAGACATCAGAAAAGAGTAAGAAGATGTCGGTGACAAACAAGCAAAATGCTGCGAAGAAGAAGCTTCACCATCGCACGGGGTCAGGTGGCTACCTCGTAGCCCGGCCTAAGTGGTCCAAGAGTGAGAATGATCTGGTTCATAAAGGGATCGAACCAGAGACAAATAACTGGCCAAACCGTTGCCGGACTTGGTTCTTCGGGGCTGGCGGAACCCTGGACCCTGAAACAGGGAAGTGCATTTGGACGAACGATCAAATGGACATACCAGTCAGTAAGCTTAAGCAGTATATCGAAGCAGCACAGGAAGGGACGTTCTTTCCAGACAGAGAGAACGACGAGCTCACAATGGCCCTCGGGAATCCTGAGCACCCTGGACGGACACGAGGCACGCCAGGCTCCGTTCCCTGGAAGGTTGGGTTTCCGGACGCAGGCGGTTACAAATCCCATGAGAGGAGGAAAAAAGTGCAGCAGACCCAAATGCAGGCGCTGCAAGCAAGGGTGGACGCGATAGAGGAACGAGAAGCAAATCGCAGCAAACGTACTGCCGAAGCCTCCCCCGAAGCTACCCTGCCATCTCAGCGCAGAAGCAGCGTGGCTTCCACCGAGCTGCTTCAGCTAGAGCATGCCTTGACGGCTCCTGCCAGCTATCCCGTGGATGCTATCACGGAGTCTCAAAATTGCCACCTTATGACGCAATGGATGAATTTGAAGGTCAAGGCGGCTGTTGGCTCTGTTTATCCTACTGAACCCGGCGCAACTTTTCACTGCCGGCCGATTCCAGAAGGATATGCTAGGGTGATGGTGGATGAGATAACGGAGGGATTTGAGGACCTCCAGCTTGACCACCCTACCGGTGAAGGGGAGACTCGGCTGGGGTCTGCTCTGAAGACTCCATGCCTATGGCGGAAGGACCTCATCAACCTTCCGAACTGGACGCCACCGCCTCCTCCTCCTCCTCTGGCGAGTCAGGGCACTCCGCCTCCACCGCCTCCTCCTCCTCCGGCGAGTGACGATCAGGGCCCTCGGCCGGCTCCTTCTCCGGCGCGCGGCGGCACTCCGCCTCCTTCTCCGCCTGCGCCGACGCGCCCGAGCAGCCCGCCTCCTCCTTCTCCGCCTCGTCAGCAAGGGCGGAAGAGACCTGCCGCCGCTCCAGCTGCTCTGGCGCGTCGTTGTCCTTCTCCTCCGCCGCTTAAGCAAGTAAAGAAGACAACCGCTACGTCTGCTCGGTCGGCGTCTAGCAGTACAACCAGAGGCGGGAGGACATACAGATTCGGTCCTTCTCTGAAGACTCCAGAGAAGTTACCATACGAGAGGACCCAGGAGGAGAACGCCGAGATCGCGCGAGAAGAAGTGAAGAAATTCTTTGAAGGGGTGAAAGCAAAGAAACATCCACCTCCGGAGGAGAAGGTAGATCGGGTGAAAGTGAAGCGCACTCTGGCTGCCCTGACAAAAACACCGAAGTCTGATTCGCCGAAAGGAAACTATGACCGCATTATTGGAAAGGAATTTCCCGAAGCGGAGCGGTCGGGAAGTACTGTCAGTGATCAAAGGCTGAAACAACGACGAGCTGGGAAACAAATTGCCCAGCTCGGCGAACAAGCGAAGCAATCGTGCCCCCCGCTCAAGGTGCCTAGCCACAACGTCGATAATGATCCGAGGATGGTGCCCGGTTATAGCAATCCTGCAGATTACCTGCCCGACGAAGTACATTATGACCCCATGGACGTGCAGATACAAAGATACGAGTACGGGAAGCCTCTCGTCAAAGATGAAAGATCTCTATCAACGATGATGCGAAGATTGCATGATTGGTACTTGAAAATCTGCAGAGACTCTGGGGGGAGGAGTAATTTGTTTGCGAGAGTTAAACCGGAGCATGACCTCGTTGGAATTGATCTGTTGCCAGTTCCATTTGAGGAGTTCTATCAGATCTTCAATCAATTGGCCCTCGATAAAGCAACTGTCACCTGCTACTGTCTGTAAGTAGTACTACTTCTGTCATTAAGTTTCTCTATATAGCTTAGCTCTTTCATTGCATGTATTTATAATCATCCTCACTATATTATGCAGATTGAAGATCATCGAATTGAAGAAAAGACAAGTCGGTGATATTGGGTTCATTAACACAAATCTCATAGATGCAAATCAGGTTAAATTTCATGCCGCAGAAACCGAGGCCAGCATGCTAGAATCGTTGATAATAAATCAAAACGAAGATATAATACTCTTTCCTTACAACTTCAAGTGAGTGTTACTGTCTTGTGCGTATTCGGTTTCCCTTATATATTAGTCAAGGTTATAGTAATGTAATTGATGAGTTATGCATGCGTGTGCAGTTTCCACTATATTCTCCTACATATTAAGCTTGAGCAGGGACTAGTAACCGTCTTAGACTCATGACGAAAAGATCCCAAGGACTATGCAGACATGACTCAAATACTCGAAAAGTAAGTTAAATCGATCATTATCCACCATATCAGCAACTTTGTTCATTTCCTGATATATCAAGTAATTGTTTTCTTTGTCCGGCAGGGTTTGGAGAAAATTCACCAGAAAAGCTCCGGGACTGCCGAAGGAGCTGCAATTTAGACACCCGAAAGTAAGTACTAGCTATAGTAGCATTTTAAGCGCATCTACTAGTCATTCAAGCGCTAGTTTCATCAATACCATTTGGCATTCTTGCTTATCAGTTTGATTAACCTCTATTTCTTGTAAAGTGGTTGTGGCAGCAACAAGGGAATGATTTCTGTGGTTACTATGTTTGCGAGTCCATCCGCCACACGACCTGTGAGCGGGGCTACACTGACGAACAATATGAAGTACGTAAATAACAACATTCACAATTTTATTTTATTACCATCATTTGTGTTGAGTTTCATTCATTCATATATATATGTATTGACCCCCTTCTTTAAATTAGATGTTTCGGAAGCGGGATGAACTCCTAGCACCAGCTCGCATGCGAGGAATTCAAGAGGAATTGGCGGCATTCTTTCTTGACCACGTGATCCCTGAAGACGGAGAATTCTATGTTAACCCTGAGTCCGTATGATTATATTTGTAAGAGATAATTACTGTATATATGTAGCCGGTAGTGTCAGATAGATATATGAGAACTTGTTGTTCGACCAATCTCTCGGAGAAGGAGAGGTGGTCGATATCACTTCTCTCTGTATATATGCATATATGTTCATGACGATCTTCTGTTTCCTTCGTTTGCTTACTAGCTAGCTAGCGTGTCTAGTCCTCTCTATATACGTATGTATAGTACGTAGCGTCGACCAAGCACAGACATAACAGAGGACACTTCTCTCTATTAATTATAACTAGCTAACACAATATATGAAACACCTAAATTAATCCCCTAAAACCCCCAACCCCCCCCCCCTTTAAAAAAAACAAAAACCCCAGCCACAGAAGTGCTGACGCGTGGATGCCTATTGGTCCCGGTTGGTGCCACCAATCGGGACCAAAGGGTCTCCACGTGGGCAGTGCGCAGAGCCCAGTCAGGAGACCCTTTGGTCCCGGTTGGTGGCACCAACCGGGACCAAAGGGTCTCCTGACTGGGCTCTGCGCACTGCCCACGTGGAGGGCCTTTAGTCCCGGTTCTGGATTGAACCGGGACTAAAGGGTGGAGGTATTAGTACCGACACTTTAGATCTCCAGCGGCGGCTATCTCGTCGCCGGCAATCTCGTCGGACAGCGGGCGCGACAACGTCGTGAATCTCCAACGAGCGCGCACAGGTACCGCGTCCCCCCTCTAGTCTCGCTCGCGGCAACATCGAACGAACTGCCGCCGCCAGTGGTTGTGGTTAACCTAGCGGGGCAGGTAACCTAGCTACCCGGCGGCGCATGCGATCGTGGATCTTGTTCCGGTAGTGCTGCTCCTCGTGAGCTGGGTTCACGCAGCGTCGGTTGCCGTCGGCTGTGCGCACCACCGGTATCGTTATTTGATGTGGCGGCTAACCTAGGTATCCGGCGGCAGAGATAATCACAGATCAAGCTAAGTCTTGAGATCGTGCAGTTCCTCGCGATTGAAAGTGATCACGACGGGTGCCGTGGCCATCTTCCTTACTAAGTTGGGAAGATTTGAACGGCCTCGGTTGCGGTTGTTTACATAACATCCGTGATCGTGTGCTATGTGTTTTATATTTCATCATTGATAATGTTTGCACATGTGATGATACATAATATTGGTTGTAGGAAATGGCGGACGAGGAGTTAACTGATATCATGGTAGACATGGAGTTTGGAGAACTGATGAAAGACTGGATAGAAGATTGGTCAGATGATGAAAATTCAAATCGTGAAGATCGGTCAGAGAATGGGAACGAATGGGACGATCTTAATGTGAGTGGCATTGTCATGTTGTAATTTTTTGGTGGCATCCGACAACATTAAATCTTTGTGTTGAAAATTTATAGATCGACGAGCTTGATGATGATCAGGAAAACAACTTGGAGCTCTCGAATGAAGATTACATTAGTCAGGTACGTAAGTGAAAAATTTTGTTGGCATGAAAATTGAATTTCTTCTGGAATATTATATGATAAGTAATTATGTATTTGTGTTGTATTTTTCAGTTCATTTCCGAATGTCATAATGCGTACGACTATTACGGTGAATCCGACGCGGAGACAGGCCTTAACGACGAATCATTAGATGCACCTGGTTCTGGGGAGTACGAGTCGTCGGTCATCATGAGTGCGGTATGTGTGTAATCAATGTTCTATGGAAGTAAGTAATGTTAAACCTTAGAAATCTGTTTTCATGGCTGTGGTTTGATTGTGTAGGTGACACAAGATGATGGGGCAAAGAATGTCCAAGATACTGCCAGTGCAGATGATAAGAGATATATGTTCATGCAGATAATCGAAATGACCTTTACGTCTCACGATGCTGCGTATGATTTCTACAACAGCTATGCTAGAGATAATGGTTTCAGCATTAGAAAGAATAAGGTCAGGTATAGCAAAACAGAGTCACGTCATATGCGTTATAGGCGGTTTGTTTGTTCAAGACAAGGGAAACGTGAAAGCAAGTTGCTAACCGAGGACGGACACAGCCGTAGGCTCAGAGCCGAGACACGCTGCTTTTGCGAAGCGCACCTGACCGTCAAGCTTGACCAAAAGCGTGGGGTTTGGTATGTTTAAAGTTTTGAGGACAAGTATAGCCATATGTTGGCAGGACCGGACAAGGTACCTTTTCTTTGGTCCCACAGAAAAATCAAAGAGTACCAGAAGCATGAGATAATGTCCATGGGAGCTACAGGGATTAGAATTCACGACATGATGGATTGCTTCATCAGCAAACATGTATGGTACAGCGGTGTTGGTTTTACCAGGCGTGAAATATACAACCTTTGCGCCCAGGAGAAGAGGAAGCTACTTTCAAAAGGTGATGCTGCCACAACCATAGGCATCATGGCCAGTAGGAAATAGAGGGATCCTAGCTTCTTTTTCGAGTACAGGCTAGATAAGGAAGGACATTTGAATAGGATGTTCTGGTGCGACTCCCAGTCTCGTCATGACTATGAGGACTTCGGCGACGTGTTTGTATTTGACAGCACGTACAAGATGAACTGCTATGGTATGCCATTCATATCTTTTGTTGGTCTTAACAATCACCGGAAGACCACTGTTTTTGGTTGTGCCATAATTTCGGACGAGACCGAGGAGACATACGTGTGGCTTCTGCAGACTTTTTTGAGGTCCATGTGTCAAAAGATGCATAAGAGTGTTATCACAGACGCCGACGCTGCGATGATCAAGGCAATTTGCGAAGTCTTGCCAGACGTGTGGCACCGTATATGTACGTGGCACATAGAGAAAAATATGAAGATTCACCTCAGTCACAAGTCCTTGAAGGAGTTCCGAACTCTTCTGTACTACAGCACGTCCACGGCAACGTTTGAGTAGAGATGGCATGCATTTTCCAAAAGATGGCAGTCGGAAAAAGCTGTAACATGGTTGAGGCGGATGTATAAGAAGAGGAGACTGTGGGCCACGTCATATCTAACTGAGGGGTTTTGGCTTGGCATGAAAAGCAACCAGCGGAGTGAAAGCCTGAACTCATGCCTTCACCTCCACCTAGACGGTGAAATGACCCTGGTGGATATGATTTTGCACTATGAGAACGCCGTTGTGCGTATCCGTGAAAACGAGGCGCGAGATGACTGCACGGCCTCACAGAGTTTACCGGTGCCAGTTACTAGCTCGAGGGAACTTGAGATAGCTGCTTCTCACGTCTTCACTCCAGCAAACTTCTATATGTTGCAAGATGATCTTAGAAAAATTGACGGCATGGAGATTGTAGAAATTAAGCTGGGAGACGGATCACAGCAGTACATCGTGGCCTGGAAGAATAACCGGAAGCGCCGTTTTTGGGTGGAGTATACACCAGTAAATTCCGCAGAAACTATAAGGTGCAGCTGCAGAAGAACGATTCGAAAGGTCTACCTTGCAAGCATATATTCCATGTACTGAAGCACTTGAACATATCTGAAATACCAAAGTGTTTAGTTCTTATTCGGTTCACGAAAGAAGCAAGGTTGGGACTGCCCGCGAGGCGCACAAGCGATCTGTTGGGATTTGGTTGGACTGGGGCCGGGGAAAGAATGAAATATAGCCAGGTCAGTGTGTTAGCGTCTGAAGCTATGCATGCGGCATGCAAACACCCTGCTTTGTGGGATCAGTTACAGGAGAGTTTGAAGGCTGTGATAGCTAAGAGTCATGAGTATGATCTGCTACAGGAAAATTTGTTGAAGCAAACAAATGACATCAGTAAATGTGCAGTTGAATATGTGGACGATGGTGAAGGCAACATGATTGAGGTTAAAGATCCTATGAAAGTGTCAAGCAAAGGTGCAACAAAGGCAGATGAGAGCCGCCCTGTCTCGAAAAATGGTAGACCACTCTCTTTTGATGAGTTGAAAACCCGGTGCGGCGCTTGAAAATTGGTAGGACACACTAGACGTAGCAAGAGATGCAAACTAAATCAGAAGTAAGTGTTTGCATGCATTGTGGATTATTAAAGTTTGTATCATTCATTAACTTAGCTTGTCTTCTATCAGGTGCAGAAAAGTGGAGAAGGAACAAGAGTAGAACACTTACTTCCATTATTTACTGTGTTAATCGACCGGCTCATACTTTGCCTAAGGTAGCTGTAGGCGCTTGTGTTTCTTTGGTTTGGAGGCTTTGGCCCCCTGATTGTATTCTTATTGTATTAGCAGACGAGATCCCAGTCTTTGTTTAAATAAAGTAAGATGTTTCCCTGTAAACAAAAATCAAAAACAATTCTTTATTGTGTAATGACTCGGGCGGGAGGTAGAAAGAATATTATTGTACATTTCCCCTGCCCACGTCCTAAATGCCATTAAATAAGTAATTGTACCACTCTCCTCCCCACCACACACTCACCCACCTCCCAAGGGCGCCGGTTCGAACTCCCCTCTTATCTCCACCTACAGTAGATCGAGAATACCCTTGCCGGCGACCGCTGCAGCCGCCTCCATGGAGAGAAGCCTCGGCTGGCAGAGAGCGATGATGGACCTCGCCGGCGATGACGAGGGGCGACGCGCGCAGTTGACGGAGGTGTGCGGCTGGTTCCCCAGCACGGAGATGTTAGTCAACCACGCGCGTGGCCTCGTCAAAGTCCTCACCGACGCCGAGAGGAAGCGCGCCTTCCCCTACGGCCGCCGTGTCCCGCCGACTGTCCTACTCGTGTGGGCAATGCGAGAGGCCACGCTGAGCGACTCTCCTATTTAGCGCGCAAGGTGGTGGATGTACTGCTCCACCACCATGACGCTGCGGCCAGATTCAGCACGCGTCGCATCGAGGGCAGACCGCGTCGACGTCGAGCTCACTGTCCCTGCGCCCGTCAGCCCGGACTACCAGGTCCGCCATGTGTCAAAGCCAGTGTTGCCGTTGGACCATGAGGAGGGCGAGGAGGACGCTGTGCAGATGGTAGCGCCGGTCGCTGTCGAGGGTGGCAATACAATGCCCATCGACGTCGAGCTCCTTCCCCTCCTCCCTGACATAGTGAAGGTTGAAGAAGAGGAGGTGGCTCAGGATCAGGTGGCGCAGCTGTCCAACAGAACGGTGGTCAAGAAGAAGGCTTCTCCGTGTGTGGTGCGCCGCTCACGCCGCCTCAAATTTCTGTTTGGCGGAGGTGTTAGCCTTTCTTCACTATGCGAAGGCAATCAAGGAGAACATGCATGGTGAAGGCATTCCAGTTAATCTTTGAAATACGTTTCACATCTTCGACCAAAGCGTAGTACTGCTTTGGCACAATCTTGCTCGACATGGGAGTAATAATTGTTCCTAACAGGACAAGCACTACTTTGCGAAGGAAATCATCGTCGGTGGCTTTACTTTTAATTATGTCCTCAATGAGATTATCTATCACTATGTTTTCTGATGTCTTACTGAGAAATTGTGGCGGCACCCGCGCCTTCATGTCCTCGCCTTCTTTAGTTAGAATGTCCGAAGCGGACAGTCCTTGGTTCTCGAGGTTAAAGATGCACTCGACGTCGACCGCACCGAGAGTCACCTCCCCAACCTGCTCTTGTATAATGAATCTGCCCATGCTGGCCTGAAAATTCTCAATCATATACCTAATCAGCAGGGTACGCATCTTAATAGATGCTATCTGCAGCATGCTGCGCAATGTTGTATCAGCCACTCTAGCGCGTTGACCGTTCGATAGATCTGCAACAAGCTTGCACCATTTCTCAACTGCGCATACTATTTCTCCATTCAGCTCGTCCATCCTGTTGAAAGAAAATATATAACTTCGTGACATTAGCTAACACTAAAGCAAAAATAACAATAGGCATGCAAAAATATAAAACTTTCTGGCAGTAGCTAACACTAATGCAAAAATAACACTAATGGAAATACAAAACTATCACCATGTATACTGCAACATGCAGCCAAGTGTGTGATGACATGAGGCAATAAAAAAATAACTACAATTGGTAATTGAATTTACTTGCATCTGATCAAGTTCTTTGAGTATCATATAAATTATATAATCAATAAATTTAATATGGTAAACTGTTACTAATTCGTCTGGTTGTCTTACTAACAGGGTGACAAATTGTTGAGCTGTAAATAAACTAGAGTCTATAGCAATGGTACCTATTTGAGGTTCATCAACATCTAATGTTAATTCGTCTTTAATGTTCTATGTGCACAACAATATAATTGGATCGTGTGACAAAAATATAATTGGATCTTGTGACAAAAAATGTATTGCATCATGCTTCTCGAGAAACAACATCTTATTCTACCATGCTATGAAAGAACCAAAGAATGTTTTCATCTACGCCATCTGGTCAGAACACATCTAGTTGAGTTCATACTTGTTGAAAATATGTGGTAAACCTAAGTCCATCAAAGCAACGAGACGGAGGAAGTAGCTTGCTATGAAGGCGCGAGGGAAGGAGGACAATTTACTTGATCGGTCGACGAAGATGAAAGAAGTCGGTGATGCGTTCTTGACGTAGTTCGTCGAGGTCGGCCTGCACGTGCGGACGACCTTGATCTTCTCGGGGTTTTTGTGGCGTGTGGGATGCGGCGGACGGAGCTGTCGACGCCTCGCCGGCAGGAGTCGATCTAGTCGACGACATGTGCGAGGAGGAGGAGATTATATATTAGGTCGACGCCTAGATCATCATAACTTCCCTGTGGCCAATCTCGCGATCTATATTTTCCTCCGTTGAAGCGAGGCTGAACATGCTCCTCAATCGTAGGATTAGGAACATATGGATTAGCATGATCCCAGAATTGTGTAACAGAACGACAACTACTCCTGTGATCGACGTGCGTGTGATCGACGTGCATGGAAAGCGCAGCGTTGTGGGCTCCACAATATGGATCCGACACTTATTTGCGGTCTGGGCTAGCCCACCTACCTGCATTGTTTCTTCCCTCAAAATAAATATCATTGGTTCATCCCTAAAAAAAACTCTTTGTGACACATATTAGTTATTGTATACTTGTATTATTGGAAATATGCCCTAGAGGCAATAATAAAAGGATTATTATTATATTTCCTTGTTCATGATAATTGTCTTTTATTCATGCTATAATTGTGTTATCCGGAAATCGTAATACATGTGTGAATACTTAGACACCAACATGTCCCTAGTAAGCCTCTAGTTGACTAGCTCGTTGATTAACAGATAGTCATGGTTTCCTGACTATGGACATTGGATGTCATTGATGACGAGATCACATCATTAGGAGAATGATGTGATGGACAAGACCCAATCCTAAACATAGCACAAGATCGTATAGTTCGTTTGCTAGAGTTTTCCAATGTCAAGTATCTTTTCCTTAGACCATGAGATCGTATAACTCCCGGATACCATAGGAGTGCTTTGGGTGTACCAAACATCACAACGTAACTGGGTGACTATAAAGATATACTATGGGTATCTCCGAAAGTGTCTGTTGGGTTGACACGGATCAAGACTGGGATTTGTCACTCCGTATGATGGAGAGGTATCACTGGGCCCACTCGGTAATGCATCATCATAATGAGCTCAAAGTGACCAAGTGTCTGGTCACGGGATCATGCACTACGGTACGAGTAAAGTGACTTGCCGGTAACGAGATTGAACGAGGTATTGGGATACCGACCATCGAATCTCGGGCAAGTAACATACCGATTGACGAAGGGAATTGTATACGGGGTTGCTTGAATCCTCGACATCGTGGTTCATCCGATGAGATCATCGAGGAGCATGTGGGAGCCAACATGGGTATCCAGATCCCGCTGTTGGTTATTGACCGGAGAGCAATCTCGGTCATGTCTACATGTCTCCCGAACCCGTAGGGTCTGCACACTTAAGGTTCGGTGACGCTCGGGTTGTAGGGATATGTATATGCAGTAACCCGAAAGTTGTTCGGAGTCCCGGATGAGATCCAGGACGTCATGAGGACTTTTGGAATGGTCCGGAGGTAAAGAATTATATATAGGAAGTGCTATTTCGGCCATCGGGACAAGTTTCGGGGTCACCGGTATTGTACCGGGACCACCGGAAGGGTCCCGGGGGTCCACCGGGTGGGGCCACCTATCCCGGAGGGCCCCATGGGATAAAGTGGGAAGGGATCCAGCCCAAAGTGGGCTGGGGCGCCACTTTCCCCTAGGGCCCATGCGCCTAGGGTAGGGGAAACCCTAAAGGGGGGCGCCCCCTTGCTTGGGGGGCAAGCCCCCCACCCCTAGGCCGCCGCCCCCCTAGGAGATTGCATCTCCTAGGGCCGGAGCCCCCCCTGGGCTCACAATATATAGTGGGGGGGAAGGAGGGCCTCTCACCCATGCCTTTGGTGCCTCCCTCTCCCTCTCCAACACCTCCTCCTCCTCCTCCACAGAGCTTGGCGAAGCCCTGACGGAGTACTGCAGCTCCACCACCACCACGTCGTCGTGCTGCTGCTGGAGCCATCTTCCTCAACCTCTCCTTTCCCCTTGCTGGATCAAGAAGGAGGAGAAGTCACGCTGACCGTACGTGTGTTGAACGCGGAGGTGCCGTCCGTTCGGCGCTAGGATCTCCGGTGATTTGGATCACGTCGAGTACGGCTTCCTCATCCCCGTTCTTTGAACGCTTCCGCGCGTGATCTACAAAGGTATGTAGATGCAATCCGATCACTCGTTGCTAGATGAACTCCTAGATGGATCTTGGTGAAACCGTAGGAAAATTTTTGTTTTCTGCAACGTTCTCCAACAGTGGTATCAGAGCTAGGTCTATGCGTAGTTCTCTTTGCACGAGTAGAACACAATTTGTTGTGGGCGTAGATGTTGTCAACTTTCTTGCCGCTACTAGTCTTATCTTGCTTCAACGGTATTGTGGGATGAAGCGGCCCGGACCAACCTTACACGTATGCTTACGTGAGACCGGTTCCACTGACTGACATGCACTAGTTGCATAAGGTGGCTGGCGGGTGTCTGTCTCTCCCACTTTAGTTGGAGCGGATTTGATGAAAAGGGTCCTTGTGAAGGGTAAATAGAAGTTGACAAATCACGTTGTGGCTTTCACGTAGGTAAGAAAACGTTCTTGCTAGAACCCTATTTCAGCCACGTAAAACTTGCAACAACAATTAGAGGACGTCTAACTTGTTTTTGCAGCAAGTGCTTTGTGATATGATATGGCCAAAGTTGTGATGAATGATGAATGATATATATGTGATGTATGAGATGTTCATGCTATTGTAATAGGAATCACGACTTGCATGTCGATGAGTATGACAACCGACATGAGCCATAGGAGTTGTCTTTATTTTTTTGTATGACCTGCGTGTCATTGAGAAACGCCATGTAAATTACTTTACTTTATTGCTAAACGTGTTAGCCATAGTAGTAGAAGAAATAGTTGGCGAGCAACTTCATGGAGACACGATGATGGAGATCATGATGATGGAGATCATGATGATGGAGATCATGGTGTCATGCTGGTGACAAGATGATCATGGAGCCCCAAGATGGAGATCAAAGGAGCTATGTGATATTGGCCATATCATGTCACTATTATTATTTGATTGCATGTGATGTTTATCATGTTTCTGCATCTTGTTTACTTAGAACGACGGTAGTAAATAAGATGATCCCTCATAATAATTTCAAGAAAGTGTTCCCCCTAACTGTGCACTGTTGCGACAGTTCGTTGTTTCGAAGCACCACGTGATGATCGGGTGTTAGATTCCAACATTCACATACAACGGGTGTAAGACAGATTTACACATGCAAACACTTAGGTTGACTTGACGAGCCTAGCATGTACAGACATGGCCTCGGAACACAGAAGACCGAAAGGTCGAGCATGAGTCGTATAGAAGATACGATCAACATGAAGATATTCACCGATGTTGACTAGTCCGTCTCACGTGATGATCGGACACGGCCTAGTTAACTCGGATCATGTTATACTTAGATTACTGGAGGGATGTCTATCTAAGTGGGAGTTCATTGAATAATTTGATTAGATGAACTTAATTATCATGAACTTAGTCTAAATTTTTACAATATGTCTTGTAGATCAAATGGCCAACGTAGTCCTCAACTTCAACGCGTTCCTAGAGAAAACCAAGCTGAAAGACGACGGCAGCAACTACACGGACTGGGTCCGGAACCTCAGGATCATCCTCATAGCTGCCAAGAAAGATTATGTCCTACAAGCACCGCTAGGTGACGCACCTGTTCTCCCTGCAGAACAAGACGTTATGAACGCTTGGCAGGCACGTACCGATGACTACTCCCTCGTTCAGTGCGGCATGCTTTACAGCTTAGAGCCGGGGCTCCAAAAGCGTTTTGAGAGACACGGAGCATATGAGATGTTCGAAGAGCTGAAAATGGTTTTCCAAGCTCATGCCTGGGTCAAGAGATATCAAGTCTCCGACAATTTCTTCAGCTGTAAGATGGAGGAAAACAGTTCTGTCAGTGAGCACATACTCACTATGTCTGGGTTGCATAACCGCTTGACTCAGCTGGGAGTTAATCTCCCGGATGACGCGGTCATTGACAGAATCCTTCAGTCGCTTCCACCGAGCTACAAGAGCTTTGTGATGAACTTCAATATGCAGGGGATGGAAAAGACCATTCCTGAAGTATTTGCAATGCTGAAATCAGCAGAGGTAGAAGTCAAAAAGGAACATCAAGTGTTGATGGTGAATAAAACCACTAAGTTCAAGAAGGGCAAGGGTAAGAAAGCCTTCAAGAAGGACGGCAAGGGAGTTGCCGCGCCCAGCAAGCAAGCTGCCGGGAAGAAGCCAAAGAATGGACCCAAGCCCGAGACTGAGTGCTTTTATTGCAAGGGAAGTGGTCACTGGAAGCGGAACTGCCCCAAATACTTAGCGGACAAGAAGGCCGGCATCACGAAAGGTATATGTGATATACATGTAATTGATGTGTACCTTACCAGTGCTCATAGTAGCTCCTGGGTATTTGATACCGGTGCGGTTGCTCACATTTGTAACTCAAAATAGGAGCTGCGGAATAAGCGGAGACTGGCGAAGGAAGAGGTGACGATGCGCGTCGGGAATGGTTCCAAGGTCAATGTGATCGCCGTCGGCACGCTACCTCTACATTTACCTTCGGGATTAGTTTTAAACCTTAATAATTGTTATTTAGTGCCATCTTTGAGCATGAACATTGTATCAGGATCTCGTTTAATTCGAGATGGCTACTCATTTAAATCCGAGAATAATGGTTGTTCTATTTATATGAGAGATATGTTTTATGGTCATGCTCCGATGGTGAATGGTTTATTCTTAATGAATCTCGTGTGTAATGCTACACATGTTCATAGTGTGAGTACCAAAAGATGTAAGATTGATAATGATAGTCCCACATACTTGTGGCACTGCCGCCTTGGTCACATAGGTGTCAAACGCATGAAGAAGCTCCATGCTGATGGACTTTTAGAGTCTCTTGATTACGAATCATTTGACACGTGCGAACCATGCCTCATGGGTAAAATGACCAAGACTCCGTTCTCAGGAACAATGGAGCGAGCAACCAACTTATTGGAAATCATACATACTGATGTGTGCAGTCCAATGAGTGTTGAGGCTCGCGGTGGCTATCGTTATGTTCTCACCCTCACTGATGACTTGAGTAGATATGGGTATGTCTACTTAATGAAACACAAGTCTGAGACCTTTGAAAAGTTCAAGGAATTTCAGAGTGAGGTTGAGAATCAACGTGACAGGAAAATCAAGTTCCTGCGATCAGATCGTGGAGGAGAATACTTGAGTCACGAGTTTGGCACACACTTAAGAAAATGTGGAATAGTTTCACAACTCACGCCGCCTGGAACACCTCAGCGTAATGGTGTGTCCGAACGTCGTAATCGCACTCTATTAGATATGGTGCGATCTATGATGTCTCTTACCGATTTACCGCTATCTTTTTGGGGCTATGCTTTAGAGACTGCCGCATTCACTTTAAATAGGGCTCCGTCGAAATCCGTTGGGACGACACCGTATGAATTATGGTTTGGGAAGAAACCTAAGCTGTCATTTCTAAAAGTTTGGGGATGCGATGCTTATGTCAAGAAACTTCAACCTGAAAAGCTCGAACCCAAGTCGGAAAAATGTGTCTTCATAGGATACCCTAAAGAAACTATTGGGTATACCTTCTACCTCAGATCCGAAGGCAAGATCTTTGTTGCCAAGAATGGATCCTTTCTAGAGAAGGAGTTTCTCTCGAAAGAAGTAAGTGGGAGGAAAGTAGAACTTGATGAAGTATTACCTCTTGAACCGGAAAATGGCGCAACTCAAGAAAATGTTCCTAAGGTGCCTGGACCGACTAGAGAGGAAGTTAATGATGATGATCAAGATACTTCTGATCAAGCTCCTACTGAAATTCGAAGGTCCACAAGGACACGTTCCGCACTAGATTTGTACGGCAACCCTGTCTTGGAAATCATGTTGTTAGACAACGGTGAACCTTTGAACTATGAAGAAGCGATGGCGGGCCCGGATTCCGAAAAATGGCTGGAAGCCATGAAATCCGAGATAGGATCCATGTATGAAAATGAAGTATGGACTTTGACTGACTTGCCCGTAGAGCGGCGAGCCATAGAAAATAAATGGATCTTTAAGAAGAAGACAGACGCGGATGGTAATGTGACCATCTATAAAGCTCGGCTTGTCGCTAAGGGTTATCGACAAGTTCAAGGGGTTGACTAAGAGTTTTTCAATGAAGGACCTTGGAGAAGCTGCTTATATATTAGGCATCAAGATCTACAGAGATAGATCAAGACGCCTCATAGGTCTTTCACAAAGCACATACCTTGATAAGATATTGAAGAAGTTCAATATGGATCAGTCTAAGAAGGGGTTTTTGCCTGTGTTGCAAGGTGTGAAATTGAGCTCAGCTCAATGTCCGACCACGGAAGAAGATATAGAAGAGATGAGTGTCATCCCCTATGCCTCAGCCATAGGTTCTATTATGTATGCCATGCTGTGTACCAGACCTGATGTAAACCTTGCTGTGAGTTTGGTAGGAAGGTACCAAAGTAATCCCGGCAAGGAACACTGGACAGCGGTCAAGAATATCCTGAAGTACCTGAAAAGGACTAAGGAAATGTTTGTCGTTTATGGAGGTGACGAAGAGCTCGTCATAAAAGGTTACGTTGACGCTAGCTTCGACACAGATCTAGATGACTCTAAGTCACAAACCGGATACGTGTATATTTTGAATGGTGGGGCAGTAAGCTGGTGCAGTTGCAAGCAGAGCATCATGGCGGGATCTACATGTGAAGCGGAGTACATGGCAGCCTCGGAGGCAGCGCATGAAGCAATTTGGGTGAAGGAGTTCATCACCGACCTAGGAGTCATACCCAATGCGTCGGGGCCGATCAAGCTCTTCTGTGACAACACTGGAGCTATTGCTCTTACCAAGGAGCCCAGGTTTCACAAGAAACAAGGCACATTAAGCGTCGCTTCAACTCCATTCGTGAAAATGTTCAAGATGGAGACATAGATATTTGTAAAGTACATACAGACCTGAATGTAGCAGATCCGTTGACTAAACCTCTCCCTAGAGCAAAACATGATCAACACCAGAATTCCATGGGTGTTCGATTCATCACAATGTAACTAGATTATTGACTCTAGTGCAAGTGGGAGACTATTGGAAATATGCCCTAGAGGCAATAATAAAAGGATTATTATTATATTTCCTTGTTCATGATAATTGTCTTTTATTCATGCTATAATTGTGTTATTCGGAAATCGTAATACATGTGTGAATACTTAGACACCAACATGTCCCTAGTAAGCCTCTAGTTGACTAGCTCGTTGATCAACAGATAGTCATGGTTTCCTGACTATGGACATTGGATGTCATTGAAAACGAGATCACATCATTAGGAGAATGATGTGATGGACAAGACCCAATCCTAAACATAGCACAAGATCGTATAGTTCGTTTGCTAGAGTTTTCCAATGTCAAGTATCTTTTCCTTAGACCATGAGATCGTGTAACTCCCGGATACCGTAGGAGTGCTTTGGGTGTACCAAACGTCACAAGTAACTGGGTGACTATAAAGATATACTACGGGTATCTCCGAAAGTGTGTTGGGTTGACACGGATCAAGACTGGGATTTGTCACTCCGTATGACGGAGAGGTATCACTGGGCCCACTCGGTAATGCATCATCATAATGAGCTCAAAGTGACCAAGTGTCTGGTCATGGGATCATGCATTACGGTATGAGTAAAGTGACTTGCCGGTAACGAGGTTGAACGAGGTATTGGGATACCGACGATTGAATCTCGGGCAAGTAACATATCGATTGACGAAGGGAATTGTATACGGGGTTGCTTGAATCCTCGACATCGTGGTTCATCCGATGAGATCATCGAGGAGCATGTGGGAGCCAACATGGGTATCCAGATCCCGCTGTTGGTTATTGACCGGAGAGCAATCTCGGTCATGTCTACATGTCTCCCGAACCCGTAGGGTCTGCACACTTAATGTTCGGTGACGCTCGGGTTGTAGGGATATGTATATGCAGTAACCCGAAAGTTGTTCGGAGTCCCGGATGAGATCCAGGACGTCACGAGGAGTTTCAGAATGGTCCGGAGGTAAAGAATTATATATAGGAAGTGCTATTCCGGCCATCGGGACAAGTTTCGGGGTCACCGGTATTGTACCGGGGGCACCGGAAGGGTCCCGGGGGTCCACCGGGTGGGGCCACCTATCCCGGAGGGCCCCATGGGCTAAAGTGGGAAGGGATCCAGCCCAAAGTGGGCTGGGGCGCCACTTTCCCCTAAGGCCCATGCGCCTAGGGTAGGGGAAACCCTAAAGGGGGGCGCCCCCTTGCTTGGGGGGCAAGCCCCCCACCCCTTGGCCGCCGCCCCCCTAGGAGATTGCATCTCCTAGGGCCGGCACCCCCCCTGGGCTCCCTATATATAGTGGGGGGGACGGAGGGCCTCTCACCCACGCCTTTGGTGCCTCCCTCTCCCTCTCCAACACCTCCTCCTCCTCCATAGAGCTTGGCGAAGCCCTGACGAAGTACTGCAGCTCCACCACCACTACGTCGTCGTGCTGCTGCTGGAGCCATCTTCCTCAACCTCTCCTTTCCCCTTGCTGGATCAAGAAGGAGGAGACGTCACGCTGACCGTACGTGTGTTGAACGCGGAGGTGCCGTCCGTTCGGCGCTAGGATCTCCGGTGATTTGGATCACGTCGAGTACGGCTTCCTCATCCCCGTTCTTTGAACGCTTCCGCGCGTGATCTACAAAGGTATGTAGATGCAATCCGATCACTCATTGCTAGATGAACTCCTAGATGGATCTTGGTGAAACCGTAGGAAATTTTTTGTTTTTTGCAACGTTCTCCAACATGTATATGTTCAACAATATTTATAGTATCTCTATCATTTCTACAATATTATACATGCATCGAGTGTCGGAAATGAACGATACTTGTCATGCATGCATGCCATGGTCATCGTAGGTTACGGATTAAGTTTGGGATCATTTCGTGAGATCGTCGGTTACGCATAAACCACTTTCAGACCTGCCCTCCGGCAGACCCGAATGGTCATGCTTGTATGTGGTGCATGTGGAAGCATGCATGAGATGACCCCAACTTTTGGGAGCATGTGGGCTTGGCCAATGTGGTCACCCAGGCAAGGTGTGCACGAATTCGGACACAAAACGCACGTTGCGTCACGTGGGGGCAGTGTTGTAGGGTTTTGTCGCCAAAAAACCCTAGAAATTGCATCGAGTGTCACAAATGAACGATACTTGTCACGCATGCAAGCCATGGTCATCGTAGGGTATGCATGAAGTTTGGGATCATTTGGTGGGACCGTCAAGGAAAACCAATTTCAGACCTGACCTCCGGGAGACCCGAATGGTCCTGCTTGTACATGGTGCATGTGGAAGCATGCATGAGATGACCCCAACTTTTCGGAGCTTGTGGGCTTGGCCAATGTGGTCCCCCAGGCAAGGTGTGCATGAATTCAGACACAAAACGCACGTTGCGTCACGTGGGGGTAGTGTTGTAGGGTTTTGTCACTGGAAAACCCTAGAAAATGCATCGAGTGTCGCAAATGAACGATACTTGTCACGCATGCATGCCATGGTCATCGTAGGGTATGCATGAAGTTTGGGACCATTTGGTGGGACCGTCAAGGAAAAACCAATTTCAGACCTGATCTCCGGCAGACCCGAATGGTCCTGCTTGTACATAGTGCATGTGGGGGCATGCATGAGATGACCCCAACTTTTAGGATCATGTGAGCATGGCCAATGTGCCCTCCCAGGCAAAGTGTGCATGAGTTCGGACACAAAACACACGTTGCGTCACGTGGGGGCAGTGTTGTAGGGTTTTGTCACCGGAAAAACCCAAGAAAATGCATCGAGTTTTGGAAATGAACGATACTCGTCATGCATGCTAGGGTGTGCATACAGTTTGGTCTGAATTGGTGAGACCGAGAAGATAAACCTGCTCCTAGTACATGGTGCATGTGGAGGTATAAATGCGACTGTCCCAACTACATTTGATTTAATAATATTTCAAGTATCAAACAGAAAATAAAATTTATAATTTGGAATGAAGAATTGAAATAATGAAGAAGTGCAATAGAACATAACATATTTTCTTATATTTTGGAAATATTTCGAATATACAGAAGAGAACAAATATTAGAATGAAGAAGTGAAATAAAACAGAACATTTTATCTTACAAACTAAAAATATTTCAAATATAATAAAGATAAGAAATATTAGAATTAACAATTAAAATAAAACACACCATTTTAGTTTATATTTCGTAAATATAATCAATATACAAAAGAGAACGAACAAATGAAATAAAACACAACAGAATTTGGCATATTTTTTAAATTTTAGTAAACACTTTTAGAAATAATATAGAAAAAAGAGATTTGGTTTTAAATATTAGAAATATAAACAAGAAAAGAAACAAAGAAAATATAAAACATATCAGCGTGCGGGTAAGGCTGCCCTGGGCCACCCCGCCCAAATTGGGCCCAAGGCGGAGCTGCGCAGGGCACATCGCAGCGCACAGCCGTTGGGTGGTGGGAGTTTAGTCCCACCTCGCCAAGCGAGGGAGCGCCGCACCGGTTTATATACCCGGCTGCGACTCCCCTCACAAGCTCCTATCAATTGCAGGCAGTACATTGCCTAACTCTCGTCCCCTCTGCCCCGTGGGGCCTACTAGCAGCAGAGATATTCTGCACCACGGGCCTGCATCCTGGCCCATGCACCGCAGGGTTCCTAGTCGTATGTAGGCCGTGGAGTATGAATTATCCTGCTCTGGTAGGTGGGCACTTTTTTTGGCATATTGCCATGTGTATTGATCTTCAAATCACACACTAAATTATACACATGCTCACTTGCATTCAATACAGAATTCTTTTTTGCATACATGACAAGTTAATGTTTTGACCTTCAAGTCATCTAATAAATTTTACACATGCCCACTTACATGTAATACACATGGATATTAATTGGATTTCAACAAAAATGAGGCCGTGGTGTATGAATTCTACTACCACATGCATGCCATGGTCATGGTACGGTGTGCAAAAAGTTTGGGATCTTTTGGTGGGACCGTCAAGGAAAACCTCTTCCAAACTTGCCCTCCGGCAGACCCGAATGGTCCGGCTTGTACATGGTGCATGTGGGGGCATGCATGAGATGACCCCAACTTTTGGGAGCGTGTGAGCATGGCCAATGTGCCCCCCCCCCCCGCAAGGTGTGCACGAGTTCAGACACAAAACACACGTTGCGTCACGCCGCGGCAGTGTTCTAGGGTTTTATCACCGCAAAACACCTACAAGATGCATAGAGTGTCGGAAATGAACGGTAGTTGCCACGCATGCTTGCTATGGTCATCGTAGGGTGTGCATAAAAGTTTGGTATCAATTGGTGAGACCGAGAAGAACCTGCTTGTAGTACATGGTGCAAGTGGAGGCATACATGCGATTGTCCCAACTATATTTGATTTAATAATATTTCAAGTATGAAACAGAAAATGAAATTTATAATTAGGAAAGACAACCATGAAAAGTGAAATATGAGAGAACATTATGTCATACATTATTTAAATTTATAACTGTTAGAACAAAGAAAAGAGGAGAATATAGAAAACAGAAGAAAAAATTTGAATGAATAAGTGCAATAAAAGACAACATATTATCTTACATTTTGCAAATATTTCAAATATAAAGAAGAGAACAAATATTAGAATGAAGAAGTGAAATAAAACAGAACATTTTATCTTACAAACTAAAAATATTTAAAAAATAATAAAGATAAGAAATATTGGAATGAAGAATTGAATTAAAACACAACATTTTAGTTCATATTTCGTAAATATTACCAATATACAAAAGAGTATGAACAAATGAAATAAAACACAACAGAATTTGGCATATTTTTAAAATTTTAGTAAACACTGTTAGAAATAATATAGAAAAAAAGAGACTTGATTTTAAATATTAGAAATATAAACAAAAAAATAAACAAAGAAAATATAAAACGTATCAGCGAGTGGAGTAAGGCTGCCCTCGGCCAGCCCGCCCGAATTGGGCCCAAGGCGGAGCCGCGCAGGGCACATCGCAGCGCATAGCCGTTGGGTGGTGGGAGTTTAGTCCCACCTCACCAAGCGAAAGAGCGCCGCATCGGTTTATATACCCTGCTGCGACTCCCCTCCCAAGCTCCTATCTATTGCAGGCAGTACATTGCCTAACTCTTGTCCCCTCTGCCCCGTGGGGCCTACTAGCAGCAGAGATATTCTGCACCACGGGCCTGCATCCTGGCCCACACTAAATTATACACATGCTCACTTGCGTTCAATACACATATTTTTTGCATATATGACAAGTCATCTAATAATTTTTTTTGAATTTGTTTGAATTTTTTATTAATTTATAGTGCCCTTTAGACTGACTGGTCAAAACATCGGTCTATACCTCAGGGGGGGATTGTAAAATATTCTTTTTCCAAATTTTCTTTCATAGCCATGATTGGCACATGTTGGTCACCATGTTCAAGAAAGTTTGTGTGATTTGGAGGTGGTGGGAAAAATCACATTTTTTCAAAAACTGGCTTAAGTTAGACCAAATGGCCCCTCCGGAATGTGGTCATTTTTTTGACCACCTCCAAATGACCTCAACTTTGGCACACATGATCTATTGCACAAACAAAGGGGGGTTTCCAAGGTTTTATATTTTTTTGAATTTTTTATTAATTTATAATGCCCTCTAGGCTGACTGGTCAAAATATCGGTCTATACCTCAGGGGGGCATTGTAAAATATTTTTTTCCAAATTTTCTTTCATAGTCATGATTGGCACATGTGGGTCACCATGTTCAAGAAAGTTTGTGTGATTTGGAGGTTGTGGGAAAAATCACATTTTTTCAAAAACTGGCTTAAGTTAGACCAAATGGCCCCTCCGGAATGCGGTCATTTTTTCGACCACCTCCAAATGACCTCAACTTTGGCACACATGATCTATTGCACAAACAAAGGTGGGTTTCCAAGGTTTTATACTTTTTTGAATTTTTATTAATTTATAATGCCCTCTAGACTGACTGGTCAAAACATCGGTCTATACCTCAGGAGGGCATTGTAAAATATTCTTTCTATATTTTTGAATTTTTTTGAATTTATAATGCCCTCTTATATTTGTTTACTTTTTTAATGCCCTTTTATTTTTTTGAATTTTTTATTTATAAAGCTAGGTTTCCAAAATGGCTAGGATGGCCCATGCTTTTCGTTTTGTTTATTTTTTTCCTTTTCCTTCACTTTACACAAAAATTACCTTAGCACTCCAAAAATAACATAAAAATTACATGACCCCTCAAATAATAACATACCAAAAATTCAAAAGGTATTTTTATCAAACACATCTTTTTGAATATTTATATTTTCTTTTCTTATAAATAAGTGACATTTTCAAAATTCTAATAAGTAGGGTAATATAACTTTATTACAAAATAAAGTAGATCTTATTTCAAATTCATTTTTTTGCACACATTATTTTTAACTAGTATTACATTACTCTTCTAAATTTACATTTAATTCCTTCACACTTTGATGATGGAATATTTGCTCTCTAATTGCAACATAGGTTGAAATGATGGAACATTTGATCTTTTTTCTTATTTAAATTATGCGTTGATGGAATGTGTGAGGATGAACAATTATCAGTAACTTTACTAAACCCCATGTACTATAATTCATGACAGCCATTTTGGAACATTGCCACATTCAATATTTGGTATAATTGGCACATGGGCACAGCATGTTGCACTTGCCCGCAGCATAGACAAGTGTTGCAGCATGTCTCAAGCAACATTGAAGCGCCATTTGTGATCATTGCACCATCGAAACAACAACTAAACATGAAGGAAGCATTCACCACCAATAAAGTTAAGGCCACACATATATAGATAGCATTCTAGGTTACCACCATAGGTAGTAGGCAGTTCACAACAGATCCAGTTCAAACACACAATACATTACATTAATATAGCAAGTTTTCAAGCAGTTCAGACCCAGATGCAGCTTTCCAAAAGTAAAACATCATCAAATATACTGATGATGAGTACGGCTTCCAGCTTTCGATGATCAGCATGATGTACGACTAGAGGTCAGGGTTTCTCAGGACCTTCAGGAGGGCAGAATGCTGACCAATGATCTTGTAGTCATGACTGGAGATCGATGTAGCCCGGCAATGTTCCATCAGATGCTCCAATAACCCAGACCTGGGCTTGGGCTTGCTGCAGTAGGGGCACCGGTACTTTTCATTCCTCCAGTTGTAGTACTTAGCAGGTCCTTGGGCCCTGATCTTCAACACCTCCTTCTCTTTAAAGGACTCGACGTTCCCCTCGACCACATCATCTCCAGATCCATACTACACACATTAATGACTGACATTAATACATTATGCATTCAAAAACTATAAACACATAATACTAACTCAATGCAGAAATAACATTTCAACTAGGCCTTACCTCGTACGGTTCATCTTCATCAGACTCATATGGGTAGAACCCAGTCTTGTCCCACTTCCTCTTGTTACCTAGAAGATCCTCCCCCTCCTGCTATATTGTCAAACAAGCACATCAATTACAATGAATTGAATTGTAGTTCACAGAATGTCATTACAAACAAAATTGTGAATGTGAACCACATTGGTATGTTGCAAGTGACCAAATGCTTTCCTTATAAATACAGAATCTAAGCAATCAATCAACAGGCAAATGATGTCCTTCATAAATGCTAATGAAAATGCAAGCTGGATTCTTGACATTCCCTGGATTAACCCAACACTTTTCTTTTGAGGGAATTCCCCCCCCCCCCACACACACACTACTTAATGGAAACATATAATATATTTTGTTGCTAGGATCCTGCCTTGGAATGTTTACTTCACACTTTACATATAGTATATACTAATTACAGAAGCCAACTACAAATTTTAATATGCACAAATTACTGTTTTTGGGATAATGCAGCAAAGCTCCTACACATATTAACATAATGCAGTAGTTAATTAGGTACAACTTCAACTATAAATGCATACATCTCCAACAAACATCTAAAATTTCATTACTTACCTAAACAACAACAAATTATACTATAGATGAATCTTGTATCATCTAAATCAATTCATTGGCACATCTTAATTAATGCATTCCAAATCAAATATGTTTCCATCCAGTATCATTGAACCACAGATCAAATCAAATAATCATAAATGTCAGCAGCATTGAACTACAGATCTAATAATCATATGACATCTATCTGACCTTAAATTCCCCCTTAAATAAGGTATTCATCCTCATACTAATTAAATTCTAACAAGCAAAAATTCAACTACTAATCTAATAAGCATCTGAAAAAACCCCAAGATGCTTTTATCTCTGAAGCAACGGCATTGCAGAGGATGTTCAATGCTGTTAATATCTTTGAAGCAACGACAAAATTCCACTACTAACCCAAAGTAAATAAGCATAGACTGCCCCTTCCCCTCGACCACGCTTCCCCTCTCCTTCAGAAGCCCCAATCCAGCACAAAAAAATCCAGCCCTTGAGAAGCTCTTTTTGATTAACATGACAACACCCAGTACATGAGCACATCCTTCACTATATTTACAACCAAACTAATGCACCATCTAATCACCTCACGTAGACAATTTCCAAAAACACAAGGCCATGCACAACCCATCTCATAGCCTCTGCCTGACAGGCATCAATCAAGCATCAAATAACTGCAACTATGAGAACATGCATCAATCAAGCATCTAAGAATTGCAACTATGACAGCCATAATCCCTAGAACTAAGCATCCATTTAATTAATCATCAAGCCAAAGAACTAAAGCAGGCACCAACCCAAACCAATACAGAAGTATATATTTCACTCCAAACACCTAAGGAATTGCAAAAATTCCACTACTAATCTAATAAGCATCTGAAAAAACCCCATCCCTCAATCTGGCTACTTCTAACCTAATCTAATAATCATATGTGGTCCACCATTCTTGCACGAATCAAATACAGAAAAACCCTAATGCAGAGAAAACCCTACCTCCAACAAATCTAACCAAACAAAGTTCTGACCACAAACCCTACAATCTAAAAACTACCAACTAAAAGTTAGCCGCAGATACCTTCTGCTCCGCTTCCTCCTCGCCGGAGCCGGCCTCCACCTTCTCCACCTCGTCGGAGCCGGCCTCCACCTTCTCCACCTCGTGCGCCTCGCTAGAGCCCGCCCCCACCTTCTGCGCATCGCCAGAGCCCGCCTCCACCTTCTGCGCCTCGCCGGAGTTCGCCAGAGCGGGCGCATCTGGCTGGACCGTGCCGCTGCGGCCCGCCCCCGCCTTCTCCAGATCTCCAGCGGAGGGAGCACCGCGCTGGACGCCGGCACGCCCCCTCACAAAGGTGCCCGCAGTGACCTGTCGCGCCTGCTCCACCAGATCTGCGCCCCAATCGGGGCGCTCGCCTCCTGCGTCCGCCATGGCGATGGAGAGGATGCGGTGAGGGAGACGAGGAGGTTGGAGAGGAGAGGGAGTGGGGAGTGGAGAGTGGAGAGAGGGAGATGATGCGGCGGGGGGAAATGGTGGGCGATGCGGACGGAGGTGGTTTCCGTCCACATTTATATGATGCGACGGTTTTGGCAACTACCCGTGACAAGTGCTGCCCCACACGCGGGCGGCTTCACGCATGCACGAAAGGCCACCGTATACAAACAAATACGTATACAGACGGGCATACGTATATGGCCGGGCATACGATCTAACCGGGCCCGTACGGGCCTCCCAGGGCTCCTCGACGGCTATACGCGGGGGCAACAAAGACGATCGTGCCCCTCGTTATGAACCGTTTTTGATTCATCCTAGCTGTCGATGTCTTTTTCCACCCCGCGTTCAGCCCGGGGGGGGGGGGGGGGGGAGCACCGGAGCAGAAACGGATAGAAAGAAAATAGAGAAAAGATTGCCTTCGCTTGATGAAAGGATGATTTCTTCATGGCTACTAGATCATTTCTATTTATTCTGAGGTATTTCCATTTTTTTTTTGTTACCACACATTTGTATGTGTATTTGTGTGTGTGTGTGTGTGCCTGTGAGCTTTTCGTTTCTACTGTTTGAACCACAAACCTTGGGTAAGTGTAACATCATACATTCACCAGATATTAAGATTTGTCAGGGACTACTCATGGTGAAATGGTTGAAAAAACAAATGTCAAGCATATACGTGGAATTCTGCTTTTGGCGTGCCATAGGTGTGACGGAATTTGGAGGTAGTTGATTTCGTGTAAACATCTTGCTTGAAGAAGGCTTGGAATTCTAAACTAGCCAAGTCATTCAATTTTCGGCCAATTTTGTCATTAATTGTTCAGTTTTCTTCTTGATGAAAAACTAGAGCTCATGCTGTTCGCTAAAAAAAACTAGCGAAGTCATGTGGTTTGCTTACCAACTCACGTTTTTTTTTTGCTTATTACCAACTCACGTTGACCTTACTTGTGGCATGACTATGGACAAAACCCCCAAATAATATCGGTCGAAGATTATCCCAAGACTATAACTAATTAAGTATGCGTGTGTTGTGCTACAGTACCATTTTGGTTGAGGGTTATGTGTGCAAGCTTAATCCCGTATTTCTAGTGAAAAAGGAAGAACACCAACGTATGAGAGTGAACAAGGGACAGCGACACACGGTAGAGTCAAGACTATTCGGAGGGTTACATGTCTATTGGTAGGACGAAAATGCGCAGGTTGGATTATTCAGCTCCCGTATGTGGTTGTCACTTCTGTTTTCTTGCACCACTTGTTTTCATTTTTCAATGCAGTCCAGCACGTAGTTGGACCGGAGACCAAGGTCGGCAGCTGACCAGTCGCCATGGACATGATGAACCAAACTCTCTTACGGAAGCTTTGTGTGTGGTGGCAGTAGGCACGATTCTCTTTGTGTGGCAGGCTCTACGTGGTAAGGACACGGGAGCCAAGCTTGTTCGAGGTCCATGGATCCTTCCCATCATCGGCAGCCGCCACCACATCGTACTGCACATTCCTACGCCTGGAACGCCGGCATGGCTGCCTGTGCTGCTGAGGCTCTGCGAACTGCTCATCGTCATGTGTCTACCCCTGGGGGCACAAATGGAGGTGCTGAAAAGGAACGACCTCGTCTTCCTATTAGCTACTCCCTTTGTCCCATAATATCAGAGCGTTTTTAACATTATTATGGGACGGAGAGAGTACTTCCTTAATCACCACTGTTTTGCCGCGAACCATCATCAAAGGGATGCGCCAAACGTTCAAACTATTGTAGCCGGTGACTATAAGTAATGGAAGCAGTGCATCGATCAGCTTACTCTGGCTTACACGTACGCCACATTCTCTCTATCAAATGGGAAGCGTTTTTACTCTCCGCAGAGAGCCGCGTGGGGTTATATTGATCGAGGCAAGAAGCCCTTGCCGTGGCGTACAAGTTGCACCTGATCGCTAGGATACAGGTTGTTACACGAGGATAGAGTTTGAGGTTGTTATGGGAGAGGAAAGTAGATAAACTGTTGAGATTACATCATCTATAATTCTAACACCCTCCCTTAATCTCAACTATCCTACATTAAGATTCTTCTTGAACTCTTCAAATAGCTTGACTGGCAAAGCTTTGGTAAACCCATCTGCAATTTGATCTCTGGAGGGAATGAATCATATGTCTAGCTTCTTTTCTGCAACTCTTTCTCTTACAAAATGAAAGTCAATTTCTATGTGCTTGGTTCGACCATGAAACACTGGATTTGCAGAAAGATATGACGCTCCCAAATTGTCACACCACAAACATGACACACGATGCTGTTTGATTCCCAATTCATTGAGCAATGATTCAATCCAAATGATTTCAGCAGTAGCATTAGCTAGTGACTTGTATTCAGCTTTAGTACTTGACCTGGATACTGTGGCTTGTTTCCTGGCACTCCAAGAAATGAGATTTGATTCAAAAAATACTGCAAATCCTTCAGTTGATTTCCTGTCATCACTGCATCCTGCCCAGTCAGCATTAGAGAATGCACTAACCAGAGTAGAGTTAGAGCGCTTGACTTGAAGTCCCAAACTCACAGTATATTTGATATACCGTACAATTCTTTTAACAGCTGTCCAATGTACAGTAGTAGGTGCATGAAGATACTGACAAACCTTGTTAACAGCAAAAGAAATATCAGGCCTTGTCAGTGTCAAGTACTGTAGGGCTCCTACCGCACTTCTGTATTTTGTGATCTCTTCTTCCTTGAGCAGTTCACCTTCAAAAGCTGAAAGTTTTTCTGAAGAAGATAATGGTGTAGGTGAAGGCTTACAATCTTTCATCCTCATACGAGCTAGAAGTTCAGTGGCATACTTTTCCTGGTTTAATGTTATACCATCTTGAATCTTCTTAACTTCAATGCCCAAGAAGAAGTGTAGATCACCAAGATCTTTCAAAGCAAACTCTGAGCTTAAATCATGCAAGAGAGCATTAGTAGCACTTTGTGAGGAGCTTGCAACTATAATATCATCAACATATACTAGCAGGAATATAGTTATGCTTGCTTTGTTGTAGGTGAACAATGACGTGTCAGCCTTAGATGCAATAAAACCCAAACACCTTAACTTAGAGCTTAACCTTGAATACCATGCCCTTGGTGTTTGCTTCAAGCCATAAAGTGCCTTATCAAGCTTACACACATGATGAGGTACCTGCTTATTTATATACCCTGGCGGTTGTCTTATATAAACCTCCTCTTCTAGAACACCATGCAAAAACGTGTTCTTGACACCTAGCTGTCTCAAGCTCCATCCCCTGGACACAGAAATAGCTAGCACAAGTCTAATAGTTGCAGCTTTGACAACAGGACTAAAAGTATCTTCATAGTCCAGACCATAGCGCTGTTTAAAACCTTTTGCAACCAAACGAGCTTTATACCTGTCAATAGAGCCATCTGCCTTTCTTTTGATTCTATAAACCTATTTATAGTCAATGATATTTTTACCTCTTTTCTCTGGTACAAGATGCCAAGTCTTGTTCCTCATGAGCGCTGAGTATTCTTCATCCATTGCTATTTTCCACTTGGGATCCTCAAGTGCATCTTCTACATTTGTTGGTTCTCCTGCAATGCACAGCATACCATATGGAATAGTACAATCAGTTCTTATTTTTGGATTTCTTATACCTTTCCGCGACCTTGTCATGAAACGTGAAGTTGTGACTTGTTGGGGCTGACTTTGACGTATGCGTGATTGTCGTGCTACAGGAGATGGCATAGACGACCCCTGCACAGAGGATCCCGACGAATTAGCAGATTGCTTTTCCGCAGCAGATCCCGAACCGGATTGTGTAGCATGAAATGTGTCTGATCCGCTAGAACAGGCAGCCGCAGAAGATCCACCGCTGGCCGCTGCATGTGACGGAGATCCCGACGCAGACCCCACCGAATCTGCTGTCGTTGTCGCCTGCCCGCGCGTGGGACGCGGTGCGGAGCACGGCTCGTCTGCTTGCGGCGACGTGGCTCCCGCGGATTGGCGCGGCTAAGAGAATCCACAGGACACGCGGTTCGGGGCGTATTTGCGCCCCCGATCCGAGGCGATCAGGCAAACAGGAGTTCCAGGTGACTCCAGATCTGCCTCGTGCTCCGTGCCGGCTTTGTTTTCTTCTGGTACATGAAATATTGGCTCATTTTCAGCAAAATTCTGATCATTTTCTCCACCATTTTCTGCGTCATTTTCTGTTGCATGAACCTGCACACATGGAGGCACATACCTAACGGTAGGATCATCAGTTGGATTAGTACAATTGTCGCCCCCATGATCAGAGTTTTGGAGATGTGTTGGAAGAAGAATAATTTCTTGTTTGAGAAGTGCTCCGGCATTAGGATGAAGAGATTCAAAGGGAAATACTGACTCATCAAATACTACATCACGAGAGATGTAGGCCCTGCCAGTAGAGACATCGAGACATTTGACTCCTTTGTGAATGGGACTATACCCAAGAAACACACACTTCTTTGAGCGAAAAGAAAGCTTGCGTGTATTATATGGGTGAAGGTTGGGCCAACAGGCACCACCAAATACACGTAGTAATTTATAGTCAGGAGATATGCCAAAGAGACGTGTGATGGGAGTTTCATACTTTATGACCTTGCTAGGTAGCAAGTTGATGAGGTACGTGGCAGTTAAGAAGGCTTCATCCCAGAATATCAGTGGCATGCATGAATTGGCTAGTAGAGCTAGTCCTACTTCAACAATATGGCGATGTTTCCTTTCAGCGGAGCCATTCTGTTGATGTGCATGAGGACATGCAACATGATGTGAAACTCCAAGTTCTTGGAAAAAGGAGTTTAATTTTCTGTATTCACCTCCCCAGTCGGTTTGCATGGCAATTATTTTAGTGTCTAATTTTCGCTCAACAAGATTTTGGAAATTCTTGAAGACTTGAAAGACTTCAGAACGTTTCTTGAGGAGATAGATCCATGTAAACTTGTTGTAGTTGTCAACGAAACTAACATAGTATGAGTGCCTACCAACAGAGACGGGGGCTGGTCCCCACACATCAGAAAACACAAGTTGCAATGGAGCTGTGGAAATACTAGTAGATATAGGATATGGCAACAGATGACTTTTAGCTTGTTGACATGGATCACAAATAGACTCAATGTTTGACTCATGAGAGTACGGAATCTTATTCTTGCTAAGAACAAATTTAACAATAGCCGACGAAGGATGACCTAGTCTACTATGCCACTTTGATGAAGAGGGCTTGACTGCAACTAGAGCTTGTTTATTTGACGGTGTTGACGAAGATATGATTGGGTAGAGACCTCCCACGCACTTGCCCCTAAGAAGGATTCTCCTCGTGTCCAAGTCCTTTACCAAAAAGAAATATGGATAGAACTCAATGAGAACATGATTATCAAGAGTAAATCTATGAACAGCAAGAAGGTTCTTTGATGTTGTGGGCACATATAAAACTCTTTTAAGATGAAAGTTTTTCATGGGGGTTTTGACAATTGAACTACCAACATGAGTGATTTTCATACCAGAGCCGCTTGCAGTATGGACTTGGTCATGTCCACGATACTTGTCTCTGATTGTCAGCTTATCGAGCTCCCCTGTGATGTGATTTGTGGCACCAGTGTCAACATACCAATTTGTATCAACGCCGTAGGAGTAGGTGACCATGTTGGCCCCCTTCTCCTCATGTTCATCTTCATCATCATATCAATGCCAACAGTCACGAGCACCTCCGGGGTGATGCTTGAGACAAATTTGGCACTCTGGGTAGTCCCGAACCTGCTGCTGGCGTTGTTGCTGTGGGCGACCGTGGCCACCTTCGCCGCCGATGTTTCCACCAGATGGAGCTGGGGAGGAGCGCCTTCCTCGGTCGCGCCCCCTGCTGCTGATGCGTCCGCGGCCTCTGTTGTAACCGCGTCCACGTCCCCTGTAGGCTAGGTTTGCTGACGTCTTTAAGCCTGCATCAGGGCCGTCGCCGAGCATCTCCACGCGCTGATCAAAGGCTGCAATCTGGGAAAACAAATCATCTACGGAGATCTGATTCTTCACTGCTCCTATGGCCGCCACAACGGGATCGTAGTCCCTGTCAAGGCCGGCAAGCACATAGTCAACCATCTTTGGATCCGAGACGGGATGGCCTGCCGCTGCGTGCTCATCCCCAAGGTTCTTCATCCGAGAGATAAAGGCGCTGCTGGACATGGAGCCCTTCTTTGTGTTGGTGATGGCGATACGTAGATTGGTGATGCGCGATTGGGATTGCGAGGCGAACAGAGTGGTGATGGCAGTCCAAAGCTCAAACGTTGTCTCCTTGCTCGAAACTTGGGCGAGAATCTCCATTGAGAGGGAATTCAGGAGGTGACTTAGGACTTGCTGATCCTTCGAAATCCACTGTGCGTACAGAGGACTGGGTTCTGAGGCGGTGGTTTTGTCCGCCTGCTGCTGCTGCACCGTCTTCAATGGCGCTGCATCTGATCCATCCAGAAGGTCGATGACCTGCGCTCCTCGCAGGCCCGACATGACCTATGCCTTCCACAAGATGAAGTTGTTCTTGATGAGCTTGTCTGATGGGAGAGCGCCAAGGTTGAGGGATACGGTTGATGAGGACGACATGGCGACACTACTAGGAAAAGGCCTACTAGTGGCGCACATGTTTTGCCTACTAATGGCGCACTACAGGTGCGCCACTAGTATCACGCCATTAGTATTTTTTACTAATGGCGCACCTGTGGTGCGCCATTAGTATCTGGTATACTATTGGCGCACCATATAGTGCGCCATTAGTATATCCCACGGTGCGCCATTAGTATGCCTCCCAGGGGGCCATATTTACCCATGTGCTCTGGCTTACTAATGGCGCACTAGTAATGTATTTGGAAAACAAAAAAAATCCAAATTTGCAGAAAACAACCTATAAGGAAAATAATTTAAAAACAAAAAATTAAATAGAATCATATTTTTATTATAGTAAGAATATTACAATGTCTTTACAAGCATCCAATAAAAGGAAAATTGCAAGGAAGTAAAAGAAAATCCTAAAACTAATCTTCTAGTAATCTTTTCTTCTTTTTCTTCACTTTATCCCTGCAAAATGTAACAAAATAAATAGAAAGACAAACAAACTATTTATAACATGTCAATACTGTCATTTTTTATGCAGAACTAGATATGAGCATATATTTCCAGAATTACATGGTGTGAATATTCTATGAGTAAGATTATAATGGAAATGAATTTTGATAGGAGCCCACTTTCGACGAGTATTTATCTGACAGAGCTAAATAATCAGGGCATTTACCTTTTGATAATATCATTATACTACACTACCAGTATACTACTCCACTTGGATTTTTTAGATGAGCAGATCTAAGATAGACATTTGTTCAAGTGGCTATAGGTAGGCTTGAAGAATTCTCATCGGTTCAAGTGACTACAGGTAGTTGCACAGCTGGAATATAGACTACTAGTACTATTTGAAAAGAAAACAAGAGCAAATCTGAACGTACTAGTCAGATCTGATCACATTGAGCTAGAAAGAAAATTCATCAGGAAACGGATGGCCGGCGACTTACTTCCAGACGTTGAGGATCTCGTTGTATCCGACGAAGACGCTGCGGAGCGCGTTGCGGACGGACTGCTCACAGCGATAGCTGCCGCAGATGAACTCGTTGTCCTGCAGGTAGTCCAGCAGCCAGGAATTAAAGATAGGAGGGCCAGAACTGAAAGAACTAACATCTTAGAAAGCAACAGGAGATAATTCATATATGCAAAATACATATGAAGTGGTCTTCACCAAATTTGTTGAAACATGAACAAAATGTTTTAGCAGTACCAATGATACATGTCAAATTAATTGTTCCTGTCATGACAATGTAAAAGTACTACTTGCATGCCAATGAAGACTTGCTAGTGTGAGATTCTATGAGGTTCAGGACATGTGTAATTGTGCCAAGTTCACTTGTAATGTCATTATTCATGATCTGAACTTTATCCTCCACAAAATAAAATAACAGTTGATCCATGCAAATGATACTTAATCTTGAAGCTACTGTTAATTTATAAACTGAATATAAAGTGAGTTTATAAATTCAGAAACAGAAAATTCAGTTAGGCTACTGTTAACTGAATTTTGGAGTGTATACTTAACAAAGGCTTCATTTGAATGTACGGTCAAATTAAAAAAATGTGTTCATGGGGCAGCAGCACTAAGACTCGACCGTTTTCTGTCGGCCAACATATATATGGATAAATCAGAGATCAGACATGCATATAAAAGAAGGAAAATCAAGAAATATTAATCAATTGGGGTAGTCATATGGTGTACTCAGTTTTATTATGGTGGCCAACTTTCACTATGTGTATATGTTTGAACAAAAAAACTGTGGAAATAATGATAATGAATGGAACCGGTATAGGTTATCAATAATTAGAGATGTAGTGGGCAATCAGGAACAATACTTAACAGCATGATCCTGGAGTACTTTACATTTATTCTATGCCTTACAGTGAAGTTACTGCATCATATTTCAACTACAACAGTTCAGTATTGCAAATATGAACAAGACTGGGAAAAAACAAGAGCTATGAAAATTTCTAACAACAGAATCACTTCAGAAAGTTTAATATCACCAACTATCAAAATCTATGGTTAAACTGCAGGGTGCCGGTTGAAACACACTGCAAGTGTTTGGAAATGGTATCATACTCGACACTGATCAACCTTCAGTTCGGCATTCCTTTTCAAAACAGTAGCTTATACCAATATCTTGTGCTGGTAAGTGGCAACTACTCCCTCCGTCCCACAATATAAGAGCGTTTTCTAAACTAACATAGCTTGAAAACGCTCTTATATTATGGGACTGATGGAGTAGATGACATGTAAAGGAGCCTAGTTCATAGCCTTTATTTATAAGAAGAACATAAGCTGCATGGATCTGCACAAGATGTTATGAAGGAAAATGCACCATATTTAGATACCATGTCATTAGCAGGCGGCTGCCCTTGGTTCCTCATCTTCCAGAGCAAGTGAACTCTCTCATTTTTAACTCTTGTCATGCAATTTTCCCTAAGCTGTGGATCAAGGCAACAGGGGATAATGAGAAATTATGAGTAATACGAGATGAAGGCACTTAAAAGTTATAAGATTGCATGCAACACTGACAGGCAATGCGATGGCAGTTCACTGAAACCTTTGGTGCAGATGGCACCCTAGAGGCACTTCATTCCAAAACCTACTCTAAAGATTCATGGTTCCTAACAAAATAGCAGAAAAATGCTTGACTACACGACACAGCTGACACCCTATTGGCAGTTCTAGGCAATCAACCGAACACCTTGCGCGCATGGTGGCAGCACCCATTGTCCAGCAATCCAACAGTAGCATCACACTTCAGACTCCGTCCTGCCGCGCGCGGCATGATAGCATAGAACTAGCCGCGCCGCCGACGAGATGGGCTAGGAATGGAACAAAGTCAACGAACCTCCTCTCTCTAGTCCGGGCGGCGGGATTTGTTGGGAACCCTCTGGGGCGAGCCGAATCCACCGTGGCGGCTGGCCGCGCCGATCGCCGGGAGACGAGGCTCCCGCCGGGTCCGGCCCCTTCGCCTCTGCTCTCTCTTGGTCTCGCCGACGTGGAGAGCGAAGGCCTGGGGACGCACGCTTCTCGCCGCGGCGCCGGCTCCGGGAACGCCTGGGGGAGATTTGCCTCACGCGACAAAGGAACAGAAAATCGCGAGAGGACGGTGGATGGTGGGATTGATGGTACGGCACCGCTGCGCTGCGGTCCGACGCGAGGCGGCGAGGGGAGCTCCTCCTCCTGCAGCTCGGCGGCCTCCACACCCCGGAGCAACGCCCTCGCCGGAGGACGTGGTCACCAGCTCTCCTCTGGATCCGGTGAGGAGGGTTGGGGAAGGAGCTCACCACGGCTCCATGCCCTGGATCTAGTGTGAGGGAGGGGGAAGGGGGCTCTCCGTGGTCGGGAGGGAGAGGAAGAGGCGGGCGGCCGGGGCTTCCCGATCTAGATCGAAGTCGAGGGGGTGGGTGGGTGTGTCAGGAGGAAGGGGAGGGGAGAGAACGTGACTAGAGGGAGGGGATAAGGGGTGATAGCAATGGCGCACTGGTAGAGGGTGCGCCATACGTATAGATAGCAATGGCACATCTCTTACTGGTGCGCCATTACTAGTTAAAACTAGTAATGGCGCACATTCCAACTGGTGCGCCACTGCTATGTCTGGGGAGGGGTGTGGGGCCAGGACAAAACTAGTAATGGCGCACCACACACCAGATGCGCCATTAGTAATATGGCCACTAATGGCGCACCCATATCTGGTGCGCCATTGCTATATAGCAGTGGCGCACCACATACATGGTGCGCCATTAGTATCCATTTCATCTATAGCCCTTTTTCTAGTAGTGCGACGATGGTCGAGGAAGGTGACGATGGTGGCGATGGTGGCGAGGGTAAAACGAGGAAGGAGGCTGTTGGCTAGATCGATGGGAAGAGGATTGCTCTGTATACCATATTAGATGGGAAGCGTTCGTACTCTCCGTAGAGAGCTGCGTGGGGTTATATTGATCGAGGCAAGAAGCCCTTGCCGTGGCGTACAAGTTGCACCCGATCGCTAGGATACAGGTTGTTACACGAGGATAGAGATTGAGGTTGTTACGGGAGAGGAAAGGAGATAAACAGTTGAGATTACATCATCTATAATTCTAACACTCTCTTGGCCGTGAGTTCACCGCATGCGTCGAAGAAATTTGGAGGCCATGGGCTCGGGGCTCCCCTTGAGATCAATTTTTTTACATGGTTGGCAGTGCATCAAAGACATTGGACGGCCGACAGGTTGCCACGCCGGAACCTTCCGCACATTCAACAATGCCAACTCTGCTGCCAGGTCGACGAGAATATCACACACATGTTCCTTGGCTGCCCCTTTGCGCCTGAGGTGTGGTACCATATATTGCTGCCGCCGAGACTTCATAGGTTCACACCTCAATCTATCTGCTGCAGCGCCGGCCAGCCATCGGAAGATGGTGAATACCATCATCGCCGCCACGCTGCGATTCATCTGGCTGGAGCTTAACAGCCGTGTCTTCGACCACAAGGCTTCCTTAGCCGCTGCTGTCGTTTCCTTAATCCGTGCAGAACTACGCCTGTGAAGTGCTGCTAGGGTAAATGGTGGGCACATGTTTCAAATTCACTAAGCGGCGCCTCGGGTAATTGTCTATGGAAGGTGGCCTCTGACCCTTCTAATGATCTATGTACGAAACCTCTTCTTCTTAATGAAAAAGACATGCAATGCTCTTGCATCTTCTTGAAAAAAGCACATCCAGGCTTTGATAACAGAGCAGTGGTGGCACTCTCTCCCAACATGGCATTGATTCGCATTGCCCCTTTTGCTTGTTCGTGCAATCTTGTTACCCAAATCCTTGTATCTGAGCGTAATTTATGTGCTATTCATTAGATCACAGGAGATTTCTAACACTTGGTATTTTAGAGCTAGATCACCACCCTTCCACCTCCAGAATTCCCCTAAATTTTCCCCATCCCTTCCACCATCACTATGAATCAATATTTTTTTATTCCAGTTATATTTCATGAGGGGCCGGAAAATTAGGCTTCCAAAAAATCTTGGGAATTCTAGATTTTTTCGCCTGAAATTTCTAATGATTTTTTAATCAACAAAAATTTGGTGTGAAAATATATTATATTTAACCCATTTTCGGTTCTAGTGGGCAGCAGACCTCGTCACCTTCAGGAGGTCTCCATCTCGACTCGATGAACCACACCGTGACCAATAATTTTTTAAGCAAAGCTTGAAAAGAATGGCGGGCCACACTCCCTACCGCTAATTATGCCAAGTGCAGCCTATTTGACATTATTCAGTCATTTAATTTTTAAAAAACTTCAAAAAGCATTGAGTACTATCAATTTTTCGGGGGTCACCGAACTTTGTGGCAATTCTGACCAAAAAGAAATCCTTCCATGAACCAGCTCGCCACACCATCCTCCTCCAATGAAAACATGGAAGATATCCACAGTCGTTTGGATCAGATTTTTGACAAATATTTTGATCGGATCCTTGAAAGGATGGAGAGGCATGCAGAGCAGAGAAACACCACTTCATCATTTTAGGTATGATACAACACCTTATGTGACTGAAACAGTGGCTCTTGGAGCCTTATCCCCATCTTCCATGCCCATTTACCGAAAAGGGCTTTCACCTCACTTGATATATAAAGCATCTCATACATCCGAACCACACAACATGGGACCCAAACACACACACCCAAAATAAGATACAAAGAGGCCGAAGATCAACTAAGCCAACTCGAAGCGAACAACAGATGTGCAATAAGCATCACTACGAAAATGACGGATCCCTCCATCGAGAACAAGCCACCCTGAAGAACGCAACCACAGAGCGCCGCCACCACCCGATCCAAAGGATCGAGATTTTCATCTGGAGCAACACGGCGGATTAGGAGAGGCTGCGACAGAGCCTACAAGAATGGGACCATGCCTCGGACGCTGCCACCGTCGGTCTGATCACGGTCAGACAAGGATTTCACCCCGGCATACAACTCCACCTCCGATTAGGGTGCACCCTATCAAAGAGACCTGCCTCCCACCGCCATGGATCGTCGAGCCCGAGCCACCCCGCCGTCCACGCCACCAAGGTCGCCAGTCCGCACCCGAGATGCGAGCTCCACCAACGAACACCACAACTCCGACCCGATGCCCCCATCGGCCACCCAAAGGAGCATATCTCCACCACAAGTAGAACCCTACCAATGTCGATGCCGCCAGCACCGGCACGCTTTGAAAGATTGAGCCAGAGGCAACTATGCAAGGGGAAAGAGGAAGAGGTGGAGCGGAGCAGTGCGAGACCTCAACCGGCACACCCCCGTGCCAGCGACGGTTGGGCAGACCACCCATCAACGCCCCACCACGGCCTCCAGTTCAGATCCGCGAGGAGCGGACACCCATCCGACGCCGAGGGCGCCCGAAGAGTCAAGATCTGTCCTGGAGACGACCCCAGGAGGTGCCACGCCCGGCCTCGCATACTGGCCACCGACAGCCATGCGAGTCATAGCGGACGCGCCCGTGCCCCGCTGGTGAGTCTCCGCATGCCATTCGTGGCCACCGGGCCGCAGATCCGACCGAGCCAGACCAAGCCGGAGCCCGTGCCATAGACGCGCACAAGAATGTGAAGCCCACCACGCCGCCGCCACGCGCCCGCGACCCCGCCTCCCGCGCTCGCCACCACGCCGCCACACCTATTTGCGTATGCGAACATGCATGATTCTTTTCTACTCCCTCGGTAAATTTTATAATACAGTTTAGTATAAGTTCGTACCAAAATTGGCAATATTTTAAATAAGAGCAACTCCAATGGGGCGACCCATTTCGTCCGCCGCCGTCCGTTTGGGTCGGCACGGACAGAAAAGTCGGCCCAATGCGCCGACCCAAACGGACGCGTGTCCGCTTTCATCCGCCTGCCGACCCATTTCCGGTTCATTTTTGAGCCGGATTTGCGTCGGTGCGGACACAAGACGAACGCGCGCGCTCGCCCTCTCTCCTCCGTGCGCCCGCTGGTCGTTGGCACATTGGCCTCTCCCCATCCAACAGCTCACCCTCGCCAGCCTGCTTCATCGCCGATGCCGCCGGCCATTTTTTCCCATAGAAAAAGGATACATAGATAGTTCTAGCATAGGCAGATAAAAGAAAAGATCAACTACTCATCGTTTTCCGACTCCGACTCGGTAATGTGCTCCTCCGACGTCTGAATGTAGGCGTCAGCATACCACTCGTCCTCGGATTCCCAGGACGACGCTTCTCCTAGCTCCATGTTCAATTGAGTAGCCTGCTTCCACGCACGCTTGTCCTCCCGATAGGCGGCTCGCTCCATCCTCCTCGCCTCCCTCTCCGTCCTCCTTTGCTTGTAAAATTGGCGCTCGTCGACGATGTCCTCCGGGAAGCATTTGCACCACACCACCATGGCTTCCACGTCCATCTCGGCGATGGCGAGGCGACGCTGCCGCCTCCGGTGGTCACGAGATCCTTGTCGGTGAAAAGCCGCAGGAGAGGCGCGAGATCCTGCGCCCGCTGGCTCGACACGTTGGAAAAATTCATCTCCTGACGAGGCCTCACGAGCCGCCACGCCGCCGCGTTGTGTGCACGAGCCGCCTCCTCTACGGTGTCGAAGGTGCCGAGAATGAGGCGTTTCTCGCCAAACCAGATCTCGGAGGAGAAGGCGCCGGAGCGACGCTCGCGCACTCCACGAAAATCCGAAGCGCCCAGACGGCGCATCGACATGATGGCGCAGAGGCGGCGACGCTAGTGATAGGGGGCGAGACGAGTGGGCGGCGGACAGAGTGTGGAGGGAGCGCCTTATTAATAACGAGCACCGGCACACGAACCTTTCGCGCGCTGGAGCGCCAAAACCAGCGCGCGCTAGGCTGATTTTTTCCCGCGCGTGCGAACCTTTCTCGCGGCTAGAGCGCCAAAAGCAGGGCGACGACATGGCCGCTGGCATGATCTATGCGCGTGCGGTCATGAAATGGGTCGGTGCGTTGGGCGCCCTGCCGACCCAAATCTAAAAAAAGGCGTACGCCGGGCGGGCGGCCGACCCAAATGGACAAAAAGCGGGCAAAAGCGCCGTCTGTTTGGGTCGGCCCATTGGAGTTGCTCTAAATACACGATATGTAGAAGCCCATGTTTTTGATAGCTAGGTGCACCCATTTGGAGATTGTTGTAACTATGTCCAACCAATTCAACTGATGGTTTAGCAATATGATTATTTATGCACAAGTGTGATTTACAATCTTTATTTCAGTTGATCTAGTCTGGCGAGTACGGCGTTTTCTTATTTTCTTTTTACAGACGATCACAAAGCAATAAAATGGATGCAAGCATGAGTCGACACAGAGGCTGGGAGTTATTACCCTCCTTTTTTAATAAAAAGGAAAACAAAAAAAACTGGTTTATGTCAAACATATTATTGCATGTACACATCAGCTAGTAGCCATAATATAATATACATACATACGAAAATCAGATTATAAGTGATTTTTCAAGCTGATTTGTCAACTGTTTAGTCAAAGCCACCGCCTATGTAGACTAATCAGAATTTTTTAGATGTATCAACACGTATTGTTAGTGACTTGACAATATCAGGATTGATTCTGCAAACATGCATGCATGGAAGTCTTCCTGCAGATCACGTGGTCTGAAAAAGGATGATGACTTCTCAAAAAAAAAAAACGAAGATGAGTTCTGTCCACCTGATTGTACACTTGTAAGACGTGGAATTTTCCAAGTCTCCAAGGCTATGTGTGGCCACTTGTAATAGTTGAACAATCAAAGGTCAAGAACGTGCATGGAATTTGGAGGCAGTTGATTCCAACATCTTGCTAGAAGAAGACGTGTACTCCCTCCAGTCCAGCCCGGTAAATAACCGGTATTGAGAAAAATAAAAGCTTGATGTGGATACATAAACGATCTTGAAGCTCTAGGGTTGTAGTATTACTAAGTGGTGTGTTTGTGTGTGCTTGTAGTAGCGATGTGTGCAGGCCTACAGGCTGTATTTATTCCTCTGTTTCAAAATATTTGAAGTTTTATGTTTGTCCTAAGTCAAACTTTTTGAAGTTTGACCAAGTCTATTTAAAATATAACAAAATCTACAACACTAATCCAGTTCCATTAGATTCATTGTAAAGTATATTTTGCATATTACATATATTTGTTTTTGTGGATATATATTACTAAAGTTTTCTACAAACTTGGTCAAATTTAAGGAAGTTTGACTTAGGACAAACCTAAAACTTGGAAGCTAGAACCTGAATGTGAAACGAAGAAGGTTTACAACTTACAGTTAAGTCATCTCTTGGTTTCAGTTTTACGACATTAAAAGAGAAAGACTAGAAAAGGAATATACAGAACAAGAATCTTTTTAAAGCGTATTAGCCGACCTGGCTTATGAATTTATACCAACTATCAAGGAATTCCGATATTTTTGGGTGGAATGTTGGTATGACGAAAATGTACATTTTGAATTATTCAGCTCCCATGCGTTATTGTCGTTTCAACATGATCTGGACTTTTGGTGGCGTGGCAGATAGCAACGTGTGCCATTTCTGTTTTCTTGCATGACCTGTATGTCTTCGGTGCAGCAACTCCATCTAGCATCTACATTACACTATAAATAAGAGTACCGAGTTGGACAGGAGACCAAGCTTCCTCAAGTCGCCATGGACATTGACCAACTCCCGTGCGGAAGCATCTGCCTGGTGGCCGTAGCCACCATTCTTATGTCCTTCATTCTGAGGCAGGTTCTGGGTGGTGAGCCAAGCTTCTTCCAGGTCCATGGAACCTCCCCTTCATCGGCAGTCTACACCACCTCGTCGGCACCAAACTGCCGCCCCACGGCGCATTCCTTCTGTTAGATGGAAGCGTTCCTACTCAATGAGGAGCCGCGTTGGTTTATATTGATATGAGACAGGACAGCCCCTGTCGTGGCTTACAAGGCAATACCGATCGATCTAGATTCGGTTGTTACAGAGAAGAGGAGATAAGCTACGGGAGAGAGAGAGAGAGGATAGAGTTTGTTGAGATTACAATAGGTAGTTCTATCTCTATTTCTAACACCCTCCCTTAATCTCAACTATCCTATATTAAGATTCCTCTTGAACTCCTCAAATGGTTTAATTGACAATGCCTTGGTGAAGCCATCTGCCACCTGATCTTTGGAGGGAATAAACCTGATGTCCAATTTCTTTTCTGCAACCCTTTCTCTCACAAAATGGAAATCAACTTCAATGTGTTTAGTTCTTCCATGGAACACTGGGTTAGCAGAGAGATAGGTGGCTCCCAAATTATCACACCATAAACAGGAAATGCGGCGATGCTTAACATCCAACGCATTAACTAATGATTCCACTCAAATGATCTCAGCAGTTGCATTGGCTAGTGACTTATATTCAGCCTCTGTACTTGATCTTGACACTGTAGCCTGTTTCCTGGCACTCCAAGAAATAAGATTAGGACCAAAGAATATTGCAAATCCTCCAGTTGACCTCCTGTCATCACTGCATCCTGCCCAGTCAGCATCAGAAAAGGCACTAACAAGAGTGGAGCTGGATCGTTTAAACTGGAGTCCTAGGCTTACAATGTATTTTATATACCGTACAATTCTTTTAACAGCTGTCCAGTGTACAATAGTAGGTCATGTAGATACTGACAAACCTTGTTAACAGCAAATGATATATCTGGTCTTGTCAGTATTAAGTACTGTAAGGCATCCAAAGCACTCCTGTACCTTGTGATCTCTTCTTCCTTTAGAGGCTCCCCTTCAAAAGCTGACAATTTTTCTGAAGAGGACAATGGTATAGGTGAAGGCTTACAATCCTTCATCCTCATGCGGGTCAGAAGCTCAGTAGCATATTTTTCCTGATTCATTACTATGCCATCTGGAACCTTCTTTACCTCAATGCCCAGGAAGAAGTGTAGATCACCAAGATCTTTCAAGGCAAACTCCTGAACTTAAATCATGAAGTAGAGCATTAGTAGCACTTGATGAAGAACTGGCAACTATAATATCATCAACATATATCAAAACAAATATGACTGTGGTTGCCTTATTGTAGATGAAGAGTGATGTGTCAGCTTTAGATGCAACAAAACCAAGACACCTTAGCTGAGAGCTTAGCCTTGAATACCACGCTCTTGGTGCCTGTTTTAGGCCATAAAGAGCCTTATCAAGCTTACACACATAGTGGGGTGTTTTCTTGTTTTCATACCCAGGTGGTTGTCGCATGTAAACCTCCTCTTTCAGAACACCATGCAAAAACGCGTTCTGAACGTCTAGCTGTCTCAAGCTCCATCCCCTGGAAACAGCAATAGCTAACACAAGCCTAATGGTTGCAGCTTTAACAACGGGACTAAATGTGTCCTCATAATCCAGCCCATAACGCTGTTTAAAACCTTTTGCGACTAGACGTGCCTTATACCTGTCAATCGAACCATCTGCCTTTTTCTTGATTCCATATACCCACTTACAGTCAATAACATTTTTACCTCGCTGCTCGGGTACAAGGTGCCACGTTTTATTTTTCATGAGTGCAGAGTACTCTTCATCCATTCCATTTTTCCACCTTGAATCTCCAAGTGCATCTTCCAATCTAGTTGGCTCTCCTGCAACACATAACATGCCATAGCGTATAGTACCATCTGTTCTAATTTTTGGATTTTTTATACCTTTTTGAAGACGGGTTGTGACACGCGAGGCTGGCACCAGCTATAGCTGAGCAGATGACCGCGCCACAGAAGATCCAGATGATGCAGATTCTCTGGATCCACTTTGCGTAGCTGATCCGGACCCTGATTCTGTAGCCTCTGGTGTGTTTGCGCTGGACTCTGGTGCCGCAGCCCCGCGCGATGCAGAAGATCCTGTGGGTGTCGCTGTCGCCTGATCCGCACGCGTGGGCAGCCGCAATCCCGAGCCGACCGTCTCAGGCTGGAGACTGGTCATGGTGGGCCACCCGCACGTGGGTCGCTGAGCCGGCCCACTGCCTGGCGACGTGGCGTGCTGGCACTGGCCTCTAGTGGGCGCGCGATCCAGGGTTGATCGCTGCGCGCGATCCAAGGACGCCTGACGCTGTGGTGTCGCAGGTTGCTCCGGATCAACCTCGTAGTCTGCGCCTGCCTCTTCTTCCTCCAGCACATTCAATATGGGACCATTTTGTGCCAAATTTTGATCATTTTAAGCACCATTTTCTCCTGCTTTTTCTCCATGACCCTGCACAGGAATAGATGCACCACTAGAACTGATCGAAGTGTCATATTGGTCAGTACAATCGTCGCCCCCTTGCTCAGAATTCCGAAGGTTTGGGGGAAGAAGTAGGATTTCTTTCTTAAGAATGGCTCCAGCGTTAGGATGAAGAGATGCAAAGGGGAAAATAGACTCATTGAAGACAACATCACGGGATATATAAACTCTGCCAGTAGAGACATCTAGGCATTTTACTCCTTTGTGAATGGGACTATACCCCAAGAAAACACACTGTTTGGAATGGAAAGCAAGCTTGCGCGAGTTGTATGGCCGTAGGTTAGGCCAACATGCACAACCTAAGACATGCAGAGACTTGTAATCTGGATTAGTGCCAAAGAGACGTGTGATAGGGGTCTCAAATTTGATGACTTTGCTAGCGAGCAAGTGTAGCGACCTGACCCGAATGGATCACGTCTACTGTGCTACGGTGTCATCCCTGGATCACTAATGCTGACACCACACAGTACATCGAGGTTTTATAGCAGAGTTGCAATCACACACTTATTACATCGATGGCTCAAAAAGAACTTATTACAATAAATATGACTTAAGGCCATATTTTAAAGATAACAGCGGAAGACTTGGAAGATAAATGGGTCCATCAACTCCAGCGGCATCACTGAGTATAGAACCACGACCTAAACGCACCTCAATCGTCGTCTGAAAAGTCTGCAACATTAACGTTGCAGCCCGAAAACGGGTCAGCACATGGAATATGCTGGCAAAGTAACACATAGAGAGTAATGGAATGAAACAGCTATACTACATGCATATATGGCTGGTGGAAAGCTCTATGGTTACAGTTTTGCGTAAAGCCAGTTTTTCCCTACTGCAAAGGAATAAATTTTATTTACTATCATGGTGGTTGTGAAACATTGAGAATGGTTGACAGCATTCTCAATCCCAATTAAAAGTAATTAAAAACCCAACAACATTAATTAGAAGTAACATGTTGAGATTCACAATGATATTCAAGTACTAGATACTCAAGTTGTCCATAACCGGGGACACGGCTAATCATGATTAGTTTGTAAACTCTGCAGAGGTTTGCGCACTTTTCCCTATCCAAATAAAATGCAAATAAACACCGGAAAGCAAAATTGATCTATTTATTATATCTTCATTTTTCCTAAATTTGGAAAAGTCATATTATTCCCTCTCTCATATTTTGACACCGGAAAAATTATTGAAGATAAAATAAATAAATCAAATGATCCTATTTTCAAAATTCGAGAGAACTCTCAAATATGAAAATAACGAAATCTCCAACTCTCTCCGAGGGTCCTTGAGTTGCGTGAAATTTCTAGGATCAACCAAAATGCAAGAAAATATGATATGCATATGATCTAGTGTATAACATTCCAAATTGAAAATTTGGGATGTTACAGCAAGTTGATGAGATATGTGGCAGTTAAGAATGCTTCATCCCAGAATTTTAGTGGCATAGATGCATTCGCGAGTAGAGCTAGGCCTACTTCAACAACATGACGATGTTTTCTTTCTGCAGAACCATTCTGCTGGTGCGCATGTGGACATGCAACATGATGAGAAATACCAAGTTGCTGGAAGAAGGAATTCAGTTTCCTGTATTCACCTCCCCAGTCGGTTTGCATGGCAATGATCTTAGTGTCTAGTTTTCTTTCAACAAGATTTTTAAAGTTTGTGAAAACTTGAAACACGTCAGATCGTTTCTTAAGAAGATAGATGCATGTAAACTAGCTATAATCATCAATAAAGCTTACATAGTATGAGTATCTACCGACCGAAGTAGGAGCTGGCCCCCAAACATCTAAGAACACTAGTTGTAAGGGTGCAGTAGATATGCTAGTAGATACACGGTATGGAAGTTGATGGCTTTTAGCCTATTGACACGGATCACAAACCGACTCACTAATCTCATGAGAGAAGGGAAGTTTATTCTTGCTAAGAACAAATTTAACAATGACTGATGAAGGATGACCTAATCTACTATGCCACTTGGATGATGAAGGCTTGACAGCGACAAACGCTTGTTTATTCGATGATAATGATGAAGATATAAGTGGGTAGAGACCTCCCACGCACTTGCCCCTAAGCAGGATTCTCCTCGTGTCCAAGTCCTTTACCAAAAAGAAATAAGGGTAAAATTCAATGAGGACACGATTATCTAAAGTAAATCGATGAACAGAGAGAAGATTTTGTGAGGCTTCAGGGACATGAAGAACTTTGTTTAGATGCAAGGTTTTTTAGGGGTTTTAACAATTAAATGACCAATGTGAGCAACTTTCATACCAGAACCGCTCGCGGTGTGCACTTGATCATGTCCATGGTACTTCTCCTTGAACGTCAACTTGTCCAGCTCGCCGGTAATGTGATGTGAAGCACCGGTATCTGCATACCAGTTCGTGTCGACGCCATAGGAGTTGGTCACCATGTTTGCACTCTTCTCCTCGGGTTCATCTTCATCATACCTATGCCAGCAATCACGAGCCCCTCCCGGGTGATGTTTGTAGCAGATTTGACACTCTGGATAATCATGTTCCTGCTGCTGCCGTTGTTGTTGTGGGTGACCGCGACCACCTCTGCCACCGCCGTGGCCACCAGATGGAGTCGGGGAAGGACGTCTGCCTCGGCCGCTCCTCCTGCTGCTGCTGCGCTCGCGGCCCCTGCTGTAGCCGCGCCCACACCCCCTGTAGGCCAAGTTTGCAGAGGTTTTGAAACCCCCATCAGGGCCATCGCCGAGCATCTCAACTCGCTAGTCGAACGCCGCGATCTGAGTGAATAGGTCGTCAACTGTGATCTGATTCTTGAATGCGCCAATAGCTGCCACAACAGGATCATAGTCTCTGTCAAGGCCGGCGAGGACATAATCCACCATCTCTGGATCCGAGACGGGGCGTCCTGCCGCTGCGAGCTCGTCCCCCAGATTCTTCATCTTGGAGATGTAGGCGCTGCTGGACATGGAACCCTTCTTTGTGTTGGTGATTACAATCCGCAGATTGGTGATGCGAGACTGGGACTGCGATGAGAACAAGGTGGTGATGGCAGTCCAGAGATCAAAGTTGTCTCCTTGCTCGCAACTTGGGCGAGGATCTCCATTGACAGAGAGTTCAGAAGATGACTCAGAACCTGATGATCCTTTGATATCCACTGTGCATACAGCAGATTGGGCTCCGTGGTGACGGTTTTGTCTGTCTGCTCTCGCTGCACCGTCTTCGGTGGTGCGGCATCTGACCCGTTTTAAGGTCCCTTTGTTTAAGTGCAAATGGGTCAATCTGTCATGAGGTGGGGTACTGATAGACCCACAGTACGGAATGACAACAGTGAATCTGAACAATCTTGGGTGCACTGACGAACCGTTCGTCCTAGCCAATGATGTGGCACAAGTTATCTATGTGAAGGACATGTCTACCAGACCGAGAAAAAGAAAAGATAAGGAAGCGAATATATCATACGATGAGCCAAAGCGCCACATAGTTCTTTTAGGAAAAAGGGACATCGTGGGAGTGGAGGGCAAGACAGACATATCTGAAGATTATGAAAAGTTTCATGAAATTCCTCCCTTCAAAGTCAAGGCTGACCCAAGCATCTGTTGGGGAACGTAGTAATTTCAAAAAAATTCCTACGCACACGCAAGATCATGGTGATGCATAGCAACGAGAGGGGAGAGTGTGATCTACGTACCCTTGTAGACCGACAGCGGAAGCGTTAGCACAACACAGTTGATGTAGTCGTACGTCTTCACGGCCCGACCGATCAAGCACCGAAACTACGGCACCTCCGAGTTCTAGCACACGTTCAGCTCGATGACGATCCCCGGACTCCGATCCAGCAAAGTGTCGGGGAAGAGTTCCGTCAGCACGACGGCGTGGTGACGATCTTGATGTAATACCGTCGCAGGGCTTCGCCTAAGCACTGCTACAATCTTATCGAGGATTATGGTGGAAGGGGGCACCGCACACGGCTAAGAATATGATCACGTGGATCAACTTGTGTCTATGGGGTGCCCCCCTGCCCCCGTATATAAAGGATCAAGGGGAGGAGGCCGGACGGCCCCTATGGCGCGCCAAGGAGGAGTCCTCCTCCTAGTAGGAGTAGGACTCCTACTAGGAGGGGGAAAGAAGTGGGGAGGGAGAAGGAAAGGGGGGCGCCGCCCCCCTCTCCTAGTCCAATTCGGACCAGGGGGGAGGAGGCGCGCGGCCCACCCTGGCTGCCCCTCTCTCTCTCCGCTAAGGCCCATATGGCCCATTACTTCTCCGGGGGGGGGGGGGGTTCCGGTAACCCTCCGGCTCTCCGGTTTTCTCCGAAATCACCCGGAACACTTCCGGTGTCCGAATATAGCCGTCCAATATATCAATCTTTATGTCTCGACCATTTCGAGACTCCTCGTCATGTCCGTGATCACATCCGGGACTCCGAACTAACTTCGGTACATCAAAACTCATAAACTCATAATATAACTATCATCGAAACCTTAAGCGTGCGGACCCTACGGGTTCAAGAACAATGTAGACATGACCGAGAAACGTCTCCGGTCAATAACCAATAGCGGAACCTGGATGCTCATATTGGCTCCTACATATTCTACGAAGATCTTTTATCGGTCAGACCGCATAACAACATACGTTGTTCCCTTTGTCATCGGTATGTTACTTGCCCGAGATTCGATCATCGGTATCTCAATACCTAGTTCAATCTCGTTACCGACAAGTCTCTTTACTCGTTCCATAATACATCATCTCGCAACTAACTCATTAGTTGCAATGCTTGCAAGGCTTATGTGATGTGCATTACCAAGAGGGCCCAGAGATACCTCTCCGACAATCGGAGTGACAAATCCTAATCTCGAAATACGCCAACCCAACATTTACCTTCGGAGACACCTGTAGAGCTCCTTTATAATCACCCAGTTACGTTGTGACATTTGGTAGCACACAAAGTGTTCCTCCAGCAAACGGGAGTTGCGTAATCTCATAGTCATAGGAACACGTACAAGTCATGAAGAAAGCAATAGCAACACACTAAACGATTGTGTGCTAAGCTAATGGAATGGGTCATGTCAATCACATCATTCTTCTAATGATGTGATCCCGTTAATCAAATAACAACTCTTTTGTTCATGGTTAGGAAACATAACCATCTTCGATTAACGAGCTAGTCAAGTAGAGGCATACTAGTGACACTCTGTTTGTCTATGTATTCACACATGTATTATGTTTCCGGTTAATACAATTCTAGCATGAATAATAAACATTTATCATGATATAAGGAAATAAATAATAACTTTATTATTGCCTCTAGGGCATATTTCCTTCAGTCTCCCACTTGCACTAGAGTCAATAATCTAGTTCACATTGCCATGTGATTTAACACCAATAGTTCACATCATCATGTGATTAACACCCATAGTTCACATCGTTATGTGACCAATACTCAAAGGGTTTACTAGAGTCAATAATCTAGTTCACATTGCTATGTGATTAACACCCAAAGAGTACTAAGGTGTGATCATGTTTTGCTTGTGAGAGAAGTTTAGTCAACGGGTCTGCCACATTCAGATCCGTGTGTATTTTGCAAATTTCTATGTCAACAATGCTCTGCACGGAGCTACTCTAGCTAATTGCTCCCACTTTCAATATGTATCCAGATTAAGACTTAGAGTCATCTGGATCAGTGTCAAAACTTGCATCGACGTAACCCTTTACGACGAACCTTTTTGTCACCTCCATAATCGAGAAACATATCCTTATTTCACTAAGGATAATTTTGACCGATGTCCAGTGATCTACTCCTAGATCACTATTGTACTCCCTTGCCAAAAACAGTGTAGGGTATACAATGGATCTGGTACACAGCATGGCATACTTTATAGAACCTATGGCTGAGGCATAGGGAATGACTTTCATTCTCTTTCTATCTTCTGCCGTGGTCGGGTTTTGAGTCTTACTCAACTTCACACCTTGTAACACAGTCAAGAAATCCTTCTTTGACTGTTCCATTCTGAACTACTTCAAAATCTTGTCAAGGTATGTACTCATTGAAAAACTTATCAAGCATCTTGATCTATCTCTATAGATCTTGATGCTCAATATGTAAGCAGCTTCACCGAGGTCTTTATTTGAAAAAACTCCTTTCAAATATTCCTTTATGCTTTGCAGAATAATTCTACATTATCTCCGATCAATAATATGTCTTTCACATATACTTATCAGAAATGCTGTAGTGCTTCCACTCACTTTCTTGTAAATACAGCCTTCACCGCAAGTCTGTATAAAACTATATGCTTTGATCAACTCATCAAAGCATATATTCCAACTCTGAGATGCTTGCACCAGTCCATAGATGGATCGCTGGAGTTTGCACATTTTGTTAGCACCTTTAGGATTGACAAAACCTTCTGGTTGTATCATATACAACTCTTCTTTAATAAATCCATTAAGGAATGCATTTTTGTTTATCCATTTGCCGGATTTCATAAAATGCGGCAATTGCTAACATGATTCGGACAGACTTAAGCATAGATACGAGTGAGAAACTCTCATCGTAGTCAACATCTTGAACTTGTCGAAAACCTTTTTGCGACAATTCTAGCTTTGTAGATAGTAACACTACTATCAGTGTCCGTCTTCCTCTTGAAGATCCATTTAATCTCAATGGCTCGCCGATCATTGGGCAAGTCAATCAAAGTCCATACTTTGTTTTCATACATGGATCTCATCTCATATTTCATGGCTTCAAGCCATTTTGCGGAATCTGGGCTCATCATCGCTTCCTCATAGTTCGCAAGTTCGTCATGGTCTAGTAACATGACTTCCAGAATAGGATTACCATACCACTCTGGTGTGGATCTCGATCTGGTTTACCTACGAGATTCGGTAGTAACTTGATGTGAAGTTACATGATCATCATCATTAGCTTCCTCACTAATTGGTATAGTAGTCACAAGAACAGATTTCTGTGATGAACTACTTTCCAATAAGGGAGAAGGTACAATTACCTTATCAATTTTTCTATTTCCTCCCACTCACTTCTTTCGAGAGAAACTCCTTCTCTAGAAAGGATCCATTCCCAGCAACGAATAGCTTGCCTTCGGATCTTTGATAGAAGGTGTACCCAACATTTTTCTTTTTGGGTATCCTATGAAGACGCACTTCTCCGATTTGGGTTTGAGCTTATCAAGTTGAAACTTTTTCACATAAGCATTGCAACCTCAAACTTTTAAGAAACGACAGCTTAGGTTTCTTGCCAAACCATAGTTCATACGGTGTCTTTTCAACGGATTTAGATGGTGCCCTATTTAACGTGAATGCAGCTGTCTCTAATGCATAACCCCAAAACGATAGTGGTAGATTGGTAAGAGACATCATAGATCGCACCATATCCAATAAAGTACGGTTATGACGTTCGGACACACCATTACATTGTGGTGTTCCAGGTGGCATGAGTAGTGAAACTATTTCACATTGTTTTTAACTGAAGGCCAAACTCGTAACACAAATACTCTTCTCTACGATCAGATCGTAGAAACTTTATTTTCTTGTTACGATGATTTTTCACTTCACTCTGAAATTCTTTGAACTTTTCAAATGTTTTAGACTTATGTTTCATCAAGTAGATATACTCATATCTGCTCAAATCATCTGTGAAGATCAGAAAAATAATGATACCTGTCGCGAGCCTCAATATTCATCGGACCACATACATCAGTATGTATGATTTCCAACAAATCTGTTGCTCGCTCCATTGTTCCGAAGAACAGAGTCTTAGTCATCTTGCCCGTGAGGCATGGTTTGCAAGCATCAACTGATTCATAATCAAGTGATTCCAAAAGCCCATCAGCATGGAGTTTCTTCATGCGCTTTACACCAATATGACCTAAATTGCAGTGCCACAAATAAGTTGCACTATCATTATTAACTTTGCATCTTTTGGTTTCAATATTATGATTATGTGTATCACTACAATCGAGATCCAACGAACTATTTTCATTGGGTGTGTAACCATATAAGGTTTTATTCATGTAAACAGAACAACAATTTATTCTCTTACGTAAATGAATAACCGTATTACGATAAACATGATCAAATCATATTCATGCTCAACGCAAACACCAAATAACACTTATTTAGGTTCAACACTAATCCCGAAATTATAGGGAGTGTGCGATGATGATCATATGAATCTTGGAACCACTTCCAACACACATCGTCACTTCACCCTTAACTAGTCTCTGTTTATTGTGCAACTCCCGTTTCGAGTTACTAATCTTAGCAACTGAACTAGTATCAAATACTGAGGGGTTGCTATAAACACTAGTAAAGTACACATCAATAACATGTATATCAAATATACTTATGTTCACTTTGCCATCCTTCTTATCCGCCAATCACTTGGGGTAGTTCCGCTTCCAGTGACCAGTCCATTTGCAGTAGAAGCACTTAGTCTCAGGCTTAGGACCAAACTTGGGCTTCTTCACTTGAGCAGCAACTCGCTTGTCGTTCTTCTTAAAGTTCCCTTTCTTCCCTTTGCCCTTTTCTTGAAACTAGTGGTCTTGTCAACCATCAACACTTGATGTTTTTCTTGATTTCTACCTTCATCGATTTCATCATCATGAAAAGCTCGGGAGTCGTTTTCATCATCCCTTGCATACTATAGTTCATCACGAAGTTCTACTAACTTGGTGATGGTGACTAGAGAATTCTGTCAATCACTATTTTATCTGGAAGATTAACTCCCACTTGATTCAAGTGATTGTAGTACCCAGACAATCTGAGCACATGCTCACTAGTTGAGCGATTCTCCTCCATCTTTTAGCTATAGAACTTGTTGGAGACTTCATATCTCTCAACTCGGGTATTTGCTTGAAATATTAACTTCAACTCCTGGAACATCTCATATGGTCCATGTCGTTCAAAACGTCTTTGAAGTCCCGATTCAAAGCTGTTAAGCATGGTGCACTAAACTATCAAGTAGTCATCATATTGAGCTAGCCAAACGTTCATAACGTCTGCATCTGCTCCTGCAATAGGTCTGTCACCTAGAGGTGCATCAAGGACATAATTCTTCTGTGCAGCAATGAGGATAAACCTCAGATCACGGATCCAATCCGCATCATTGCTACTAACGTCTTTCAACACAATTTTCTCTAGGAACATATCAAAATAAACACAGGGAAGCAACAACGCGAGCTATTGATCTACAACATGATTTGCAAAATACTACCAGGACTAAGTTCATGATAAATTTAAGTTCAATTAATCATATTACTTAAGAACTCCCACTTAGATAGACATCCCTCTAATCCTCTAAGTGATCACGTGATCCAAATCAACTAAACCATGTCCGATCATCACGTGAGATGGAGCAGTTTCATTGGTGAACATCACTATGTTGATCATATCTACTATATGATTCACGCTCGACCTTTCGGTCTCCGTGTTCCGAGGCCATATCTATATATGCTTGGCTCGTCAAGTATAACCTGAGTATTCCGCGTGTGCAACTGTTTTGCACCCGTTGTATTTGAACGTAGAGCCTATCACACCCGATCATCACGTGGTGTCTCAGCACGAAGAACTTTCGCAACGGTGAATACTCAGGGAGAACACTTCTTGATAATTAGTGAGAGATCATCTTAAAATGCTACCGTCAAACAAAGCAAGATAAGATGCATAAAAGATAAACATCACATGCAATCAATATAAGTGATATGATATGGCCATCATCATCCTGTGCTTGTGATCTCCATCTTCGAAACACCGTCGTGATCACCATCGTCACTGGCGCGACACCTTGATCACCATCGTAGCATCGTTGTCGTCTCGCCAATCTTATGCTTCCACGACTATCGCTACCGTTTAGTGATAAAATAAAGCATTACAGCGCAATTGCATTGCATACAATAAAGCGACAACCATATGGCTCCTGCCAGTTGCCGATAACTTGGTTACAAAACATGATCATCTCATAGAATAAAATTTAGCATCATGTCTTGACCATATCACATCACAACATGCCCTGCAAAAACAAGTTAGACATCCTCTACTTTGTTGTTGCAAGTTTTACGTGGCTGCTACGGGCTTAAGCAAGAACCAATCTCACCTACGCATCAAAACCACAACGATAGTTTGTCAAGTTGGTGCTGTTTTAACCTTCGCAAGGACCGGGCGTAGGCACACTCGGTTCAACTAAAGTTGGAGAAACTGTCACCCGCTAGCCACCTTTGTGCAAAGCATGTCGGGAGAACCGGTCTCGCATAAGCGTACGCCTAATGTCGGTCCAGGCCGCTTCGTCCAACAATACCGCCGAACCAAAGTATGACATGCTGGTAAGCAGTATGACTTATATCGCCCACAACTCACTTGTGTTCTACTCGTGCATATAACATCAACACATAAAACCTAGGCTCTGATACCACTGTTGGGGAACGTAGTAATTTCAAAAAAATTCCTATGCACACACAAGATCATGGTGATGCATAGCAACGAGAGGGGAGAGTGCGATCTACGTACCCTTGTAGACCGACAGCGGAAGCGTTAGCACAACACAGTTGATGTAGTCGTACGTCTTCACGGCCCGACCGATCAAGCACCGAAACTACGGCACCTCCGAGTTCTAGCACACGTTCAGCTCGATGACGATCCCCGGACTCCGATCCAGCAAAGTGTCGGGGAAGAGTTCCGTCAGCACGACGGCGTGGTGACGATCTTGATGTACTACCATCGCAGGGCTTCGCCTAAGCACCGCTACAATCTTATCGAGGATTATGGTGGAAGAGGGCACCACACACGGCTAAGAATATGATCACGTGGATCAACTTGTGTCTATGGGGTGCCCCCCTGCCCCCGTATATAAAGGATCAAGGGGAGGAGGTCGGCCGGCCCCTATGGCGCGCCAAGGAGGAGTCCTCCTCCTAGTAGGAGTAGGACTCCTACTAGGAGGGGGAAATAAGTGGGGAGGGAGAAGGAAAGGGGGGCGCCGCCCCCCCTCTCCTAGTCCAATTCGGACCAGCGGGGGAGGAGGCGCGCGGCCCACACTGGCTGCCCCTCTCTCTCTCCACTAAGGCCCATATGGCCCATTACTTCTCCCGGGGGGGTCCGGTAACCCTCCGGCTCTCCGGTTTTCTCCGAAATCACCCGGAACACTTCCGGTGTCCGAATATAGCCGTCCAATATATCAATCTTTATGTCTCGACCATTTCGAGACTCCTCGTCATGTCCGCGATCACATCCGGGACTCCGAACTTACTTCGGTACATCAAAACTCATAAACTCATAATATAACTATCATCAAAACCTTAAGCGTGCGGACCCTACGGGTTCGAGAACAATGTAGACATGACCGAGACACGTCTCCGGTCAATAAACAATAGCGGAACCTGGATGCTCATATTGGCTCCTACATATACTACGAAGATCTTTTATCGGTCAGACCGCATTACAACATACGTTGTTCCCTTTGTCATCGGTATGTTACTTGCCCGAGATTCGACCGTCGGTATCTCAATACCTAGTTCAATCTCGTTACCGGCAAGTCTCTTTACTCGTTTCGTAATACATCATCTCGCAACTAACTCATTAGTTGCAATGCTTGCAAGGCTTATGTGATGTGCATTACCGAGAGGGCCCAGAGATACCTCTCCGACAATCGGAGTGACAAATCCTAATCTCGAAATACGCCAACCCAACATTTACCTTTGGAGACACCTGTAGAGCTCCTTTATAATCACCCAGTTACGTTATGACGTTTGGTAGCACACAAAGTGTTCCTCCGGCAAACGGGAGTTGCATAATCTCATAGTCACAGGAACATGTACAAGTCATGAAGAAAGCAATAGCAACACACTAAACGATCGTGTGCTAAGCTAATGGAATGGGTCATGTCAATCACATCATTCTTCTAATGATGTGATCCCGTTAATCAAATAACAACTCTTTTGTTCATGGTTAGGAAACATAACCATCTTCGATTAACGAGCTAGTCAAGTAGAGGCATACTAGTGACACTCTGTTTGTCTATGTATTCACACATGTATTATATTTCCGGTTAATACAATTCTAGCATGAATAATAAACATTTATCATGATATAAGGAAATAAACAATAACTTTATTATTGCCTCTAGGGCATATTTCCTTCAGCATCCTGATAAACGATGAAGATTATCCATGGTTACGGCGCAATAAGAAGATGACACAAGCGAAGAAAAAGTGAAGACTTTCTCCCGCAACTATTATGATGATACCATGCCAACTTTGTAACACACGAGTATGATACCATTGTCCGTTTTGTACATGCACTTGCTATGTGGGTGAAATTATAATACCATGCCAACTTTCAACTTTTTCAGAGTTCATTTGAAATGCTTTAATGTCTTATGGTTCGGCCCTCGTAATACCATTAATCCCGGTTCGCTCCTTGTCAACTATGTTCTCACCAAGAACACTCAAGAGGGCAGCCACGTGGGACATTGGTCCCGGTTCATCTGGACCTTTTGGTCCCAGTTCCACGCACGAACTGGGACCAATGTGCCTCGCCCCTGGCCCATGACCATTAGTCCCGGTTTGTGCCACAAATCGGGACTAAAGGGTTGGTCCTTGTTGCGGTCAGAGTTTAGTCCCACCTTCCCAACCGAAGGGCGCTCACACCGGTTTATAAGCCCGTCCCTCTCTGCCTTGTTGAGCTCCTCACAAAGTGAAAATAGATGCCCTTATACAGGGAATTTGACCTAAATTCAGAGTGAATTTCTCTGAAATTCATAGAAATTTAGGTTGAATTTAGGTTGAATTCTCTCTATAGGCGCGTCTATGCTCATTTTTTAGTAAAGTTAATCACAAACTTGTGATTCACATAAATTTAAAAGAATTAAAATTTTAACTATTCAAATTTGAAAACTAATGGCACTAACAGAAATTTTGTAATTTTTCTAAAACTAATGGCACTAACAGAAAGTTTATAGTTTTGCTGACTTAAAAGCAAAAAGAATTAAAAAATAAAGCAAAAAACAAAAGAAAATAAATAATACAAAAAACAATACAAAAAAACTGGAAAAAAAACTATTTTTATAGTAAAGTTAATCACAAACCTGTGATTCACACAAATTTCAAAGAATTCAAATTTTAACTATTCAAATTTGAAAACTAATGGCACTAACAGAAAGTTTATAATTTTTTTAAAACTAATGGCACTAACACAAAGTTTATAATTTTTCTGACCTAAAAGCAAAAGGAATTAAAAAAATAAAGCAAGAAACAAAAGAAAATAAATAATGCAAAAAACAAAACAAAAAAATGGAAAAAAACTATATTTTTATAGTAAAGTTAATCACAAACTTGTGATTCACAAAAATTTCAAAGAATTCAAATTTTAACTATTCAAATTTGAAAACTAATGGCACTAACAGAAAGTTTATAATTTTTCTAACCTAAAAGAAAAAAGAATTAGAAATTAAAGCAAAAACAAAAGGAAATAAATAATGCAAAAAACAAAACAAAAAAACTGGAAATAAAATAAAAAAAACTGCCACCTATAGGACCACCACGGCCTAAATACGACTAGAAACTCAACCTGGGCCAGGATTCAGACCCGCAGAAGGCCGAATAGGCCCACAGACAGCATAGTGTGAGATTAGGCCCGTAAGTCTGCATTTGAGAGGAGCTCGAGAGGGCAGCCGCAGTGGGGCTTATAAACCACTCCGAGCCCCTCTCAACTAGCGAGGTGGGACTAAACTTTTGGTAGCGGGCAGCGCAAGGCCTTTGGTCCCGGTTGGTGCCACCAACCGGGACTAAAGGGGTGCATTGGTACCGGTTGGTGCCACCAATCGGGACCGATGCCCACCTTTAGTCCCGGTTGGTGCCACCAACCGGGACCAAATGCCTCTGTTTCCCGCCCTTTGGGCTGCCGAAAACTGACCTTTGGTCCCGGTTGGTGGCACCAATCGGTACTAAAGGGGGCCATTGGTCCTGGTTGGTGGCACCGACCGGTACCAATGGCTTTGCTATATAAGCAAACACTTAGCATTTTTCATTTTCATCTCTGCAGTTGCCTGCCACCGACGCCGCTAGGCTGCCTGATTTAGCTCACCCCGCCGATGCCGTCGCCGCCCCCGTCGCCGCCCGCGCCCCGCGCCGTCACCACTCCGCGCCGCCCCGACGCCGTCGCCGCGCGCCACCCCGCGTCGTCGCGGTCACCTCCCCGCGCAGCCCCGACGCCATCGCCGCCCCGCGTCGCCCCGACACCATCGCCGCCCCGCGGGGCCCCGACGCCATCGCCGCCCCACGCCACCGCTGCCCCGACCTCGACGCTTCGATGCCACCGCTGCCCCGTGTCGCCCCGATGCCGTCCCCTGCCCCGCGCGCCAGCGCCTCTGCCTTAGGCCGGCCCCGACCACGCCGTCGCCGATGCCGCCCATAGTGAGCCCCCGCGCCCTGCCCTGCCCCCTGCCGCCACCGCTGCCGTATGATGTTTTTTTCAATGGATGTAATGCTTTTTTTCATATATTTTCATGTATATATGTTGATGTATGGATATATATATGATTTTTTTTGCATATATGTTGATGTAATATTTTTTGCATATATGTTGATGTATGGATATATGCTTTGTATGTATGTATGTATTTTTTCAATTGTAATGATGTTTTAAAAATACATATATGCAAAAGTTAGATTTTTAGAAAAGTTTTATCTATATATGTTCTCTCATTTAGTAAGTATTAGGTTAGTTTCATTTTTAGAGAAGTTTTATATATTTAGGAAGAAGGAAGAAGAAAAAGTTTTATATATATGCAAAAGTTACATTTTTAGAAAAGTTTTATATATCTAGCTAGGAAAGGAAGAAGAAGAAAAAGAATGAGAGGAAAAAAGAAAATAAGAAGAGGAAGAAAGGAGAAGAAGAGGAGAGGAAGAAGAGGAGAAATAAATAAGAAGAAACAAAAAGAAGAAAAAGAAGAGGAGAAGAAGAAAGGAATAGAGGAGAAGAAGCCCCGCGCCGTCACCACTCCGCGCCGCCCCGACGCCGTCGCCGCGCGCCACCCCGCGTCGTCGCGGTCACCTCCCCGCGCAGCCCGACGCCATCGCCGCCCCGCGTCGCCCCGACACCATCGCCGCCCCGCGGGGCCCCGACGCCATCGCCGCCCCACGCCACCGCTGCCCCGACCTCGACGCTTCGATGCCACCGCTGCCCCGTGTCGCCCCGACGCCGTCCCCTGCCCCGCGCGCCAGCGCCTCTGCCTTAGGCCGGCCCCGACCACGCCGTCGCCGATGCCGCCCATAGTGAGCCCCCGCGCCCTGCCCTGCCCCCTGCCGCCACCGCTGCTCTTCTTCTCCTCTATTCCTTTCTTCTTCCCCTCTTTTTTTTCTTCTTATTTTTTATCGGGTATGTCGTTGCCGATATGCCCCGTGTCCCGATAACTTCAACACGAGGGGGGGGGTCGACCTACCCCCTCCCCGATAACATTATTTTCCCATGTATGTATGTCGTCGTTGTCGATATAACCCCCTCCCGGATAACTTCGACAGTGATAACTTATAACACGGGAGCACCCCCGGCCCTCTCGCTCGACCAAAACTCACGAGGACACCCAAACCCTAGAAAAATACGATGTCGGTCTCCTACCCCCTCCTGCCGCGCCCCTACCCTTGAAGCGTTGCCGAGGCCACCCCAAACCCGGAATAAGCTAGGTCTACATTTGTCACTAATATATCCACATGCTGTCATGTTTGGCTAATAATTGCCATGTTGTAATATTTGCAGAAACAATGGAGTTCGGACGAGTCGAGGAACAAGAAGAGGTGTTGGGGGACATAATCTTAGCCGGAGGTGATGTCTTGTCGTATCTTAACGACAATGATGGTCTGGAAGAACAGGGTGAAGAAGCAGGCTACGGTGATCGAAGAATGGAGGAGGAAAGACATGATTATGATGACTCCGGTGACCCAATGCTGGTGCAAGAAGGAGCCCGTGGTGACGGCTCCGGTGACCGAACAGAGTCCGGCCAGGTAAATATATTAGTTAAGCCTGTGCTGACTAGCTATTGATGCATTCATTGTTTTGGTATGTACACATATTAATTAACTCTCGTCTTTCTTCTTTTTTCTAGCCCTCCGGATCGAGCACAACTTCGGTAAAGAGACGAGACCCGAAGAAAAAGTTGCGCTCGGATGAAAGGTTTGAGATCACAAAATCGCGCGCGACGGCCAACCGATTGAACCCACCCGGACAAAGGAAGCATTTGCTTCTCAGTGTGGGGTTCTTGTTAGGGACAAGATCCCGATCAGCATTCACCAATGGTATAAGCCTAAGAACGAAGATCCTGAGGTGTCTTATGTCATTGATATGCAGGAGAGGTCGATCACTTCTCTCGGTATGCATGACGAACTTCTGTACTTAATGGTTTCCTATATTTTCTTACTAGCTAGCGTGTCGAGGGCCTCTCTATGTATAGCATGTAGCATCGACCAAGCACGGACATAAGAGAGGACACTTCTCTCTATTAATTAGCTAGCTAACACAATATATGAAACACCTAAATTAACCCCCCCAAAACCCCCAACTCCCCCCCCCCCCTTCAAAAAAAACAAAAACCCCAACCCCTGAAATGCTGACGCGTGGATGCTTATTGGTCCTGGTTGGTGCCACCAACCGGGACCAAAGGCCCTCCTGCCTGGGCTCGACGCACCGGCCACGTGGAGGCCCATCTGTCCCGATTTGTGTAAGAACCGGAACTAAAGGGCTAGGGCATTAGCAACGACCCTTTAGTCCCAGTTCAAAAACCGGGACAAAAGGTCCTTACCAACCGGGACAGATGATCCTTTTTCTACTAGTGACGAAGCGCACGTCACCGTCGGCGAGGCTCCCGCGCCAGCCTATGAGGAGCTCCCGCCAATCCGCGGCGTGGATGAGCTGGAACAATGCCCACTCATGTGGCCGTTTCGCAGGGTCCATCATCTTCCCCCGCAGCTCAACCACCCGGTGCGGCAGCCCTGGCAGGGAGACGGCGGCGGTTGAGTCGTCGGAGCACGCCTCGAACGGGTTGCTAATGAGCATGGCCTCAATGCAGGAACGTGCAAACATGCTGGTGGCGAGGAACGTGATACGCAGGATGCCATGCTCCGCGACGTTGTCCACGGACCAATGGAAGATACCGTTGGAGACGATGGCGTCGATCTCGGTGTGGTGGTCGTCCAGGAAGCGGTGGAAGTGCTTGCCAGGCCTCTCTGCCATCAACGCCATCATGACGCCAGACATCATACTCCTTCTGCGCGAGTCCATCTCCAATACGCACCCATCGCCGAACCTCCGTGGCGCCATATGCCGCCGGGATCCGCCGTCGGCCTTGCGGTAGATGTAACACCGCTCCTCCTCTTGTCCCCTCCAGCTAGCACGTGCTTCAAAATGATATCCCCAGGAGGGACAACGGCATCGAAGGTGCCATCATCGTCCGATACGGTAGTCCCAGATCTAGGGTTTTCCCCGGAGCATCACGAGTGGGGTGCCATGACCTACAACAACGATGCCTCAAGAAGGAAACGACGTCATAGACGCCGCCATCGTCCGCCATAAGCGTAGTCGGCGCGATTTTCACCGGAAGAAAAAACATGTGCAAAGATGGTAACTCCGAGTACAGCAGCACATATGGGAGATATGGCCCCATGTAATTTTTAGTACCAGGGATTAGTTTGACTTGTCGACGATCCAAGGATACCTTGTCCCAAAGTGAAGAAGATCAAGTTACAGTGCGGATGAATCATAATCCACTCGAAATTCGGATTCATGTACTAAACAAGATTCCATCTGAACATAAGCTAGTAATCGAACTACAACACCGTAACTACAACACCGTCTTCATCTCTCTTAAAATTTGTACTCCCTCTATCCCATAATATAAAAGCGTTTTTGAAACTACACTAGTGTCAAAAATATTCTTATATTATGGGACAAAGTGAGTATAATGCAAGCAGCCCTGTGATTGCTGGATAAAACCTTTACTAAGACCGAGGAAGTGTGTCCACGTTTCCCCCTTAGTGTCCACCGCGGCTAGAAAACGGTGTGACCCGCGGTCAAACCTGTGAAAATGCATATACTAGCCACTGGCGGAGCTATGTGTGTTAGTGCAGGGGCCATGGCCCCCCAGCTCCTTGATTTTTTGTGAAGAAATTATGTATTTGGGTGTCACAAATTGAGAGAAATATAGTTTATGAAGAAACCAGCCCTCCACACACGCCATGGCCCCCCAGTCCTTTGTAGCTAGCTCCGCCACTGTTACTAGCCATTAAGAAACACAGATGCTGACTGATAATTAGTGAGCATAACTTCTCCATTCCATCCATTCTCCTCAAGAACCCATGTTCCGGTTTGAGACGCATACACCTCTCTCTTTCTCGCGCGGAAACGCACGCACGCATGCACGCACTGCTGCCGAGCGAGACGGCGTGCCGCAGCCCCCCGGCCAGGCCAACAGAGCCAGCCAGAGGCAGAGATTCAGGGCCGCCACGGCAGGGTAGGAAAGCAGAAATGTATGTGGTGGAGTAAGGTACATGGTAGTCGGTACAGTGCAAAACGGGAAGCACGCTGAGGCCGGATCACACAATTATCCACCCGCCTTACGTCCGGAGCACCGGCGGGCGATCAACTCCTCCATGAGCTGCCCAACATCGTCGTACGACGACCCGCCTTTCTCCACCGCGGCCCTCGCCTTTTCGCGGAGCTCCTCAGCTCTCTTTCGTATCATGTCGCCGTCGCCCTCCTCCTTCATCACTTTCCTGATGGATTCGGCGATCACCTGGCCGGTGATGACCCGGTGGGTCTCCATCCATGTTGCGTAGTCCTCGGCACCAACACTGACGCCCACCCCGAGTACCTCCACGACGAGCTTCTCGTTGTGGAACTGGTCGGCGTACCGCGGCCACGTCACCATCGGCACGCCGGCGCTCACGGCCTCCAGCGTGGAGTTCCACCCGCAGTGCGTCATGAAACCACCAACGGCGGGGTGGTTCAAGATGAGCACCTGCGGCGCCCAGCCATGGACGACGTACCCACGGTGCGCAGTTGGGAACCCGTCTGGCATACATATATCCACTGATGCAGCAGCGGCACTGCCATTGGTGATGACCCACAGGAAATTTTTGCCCGAGAGGTCAAGGCCGCGGGCGAGCTCCCGCGTCTGCTCCGGCGAGAAGCTGGTCATTGTGCCGAAGGAGACGTACACCACCGAGCTGGCCGGCTTCTTGTCGAGCCAGCGCAGGCACCCGATGGCCTCCGGCGAGAGCGTGCCAGCAATGGCGCCTCTTGACGCCACGTCCTTCCCGCTGCCGCTTGCGAGCGCAACCGGGCCGACAAGCCAGGCTCGGCGGTGGAGTGTGGCGCGGTAGTGCTCGGCGTAGGCCGGCTCCAGCTCGTGGAAGCTGTTGAAGAGCTCGCCGTAGCTCCGCCGATCCGCGGCGTGGATGAGCTGGAACAATGCCCACTCATGTGGCCGCTTCACAGGGTCCATCATCTGCCCCCGCAGCTCAACCACCGGGTGCGGCAGCCCTGGCAGGGAGACGACGGCGGCTGGGTCGTCGGAGCACGCCTCGAACGGGTTGCTGCAGAGCATGGCTTCAGTGCAGGAACGGGCGAACATGCTGGTGCCGAGGAACGTGATGCGCGGGACGCCATGCTCCGCTGCTTCGTCCACGGACCAGTGGAAGATGCCGTCAGAGACGACGGCGTCGATCTCGGCGTGGTGGTCGGACAGGAAGCGGCGGAAGGGCTCCCGGAGCAGCTCCGCCGTTTGAAGGAACCTGTCGTTGTAGTCCTTGGATGTCAGGCCAGTCCCGCTCTCGGCGCTGGGGGGAAGCCCAACGTCTGGGAAAGGAACAACGACGACATCCACCGACCCTAGGGAAGTGTTGGCACGGTCGACCATGGAGCGGATGGTCGAAGCTTGCAAGGGCGTGGTAAGAATGGTGCACCTAACGCCACGGGCGGCGAAGAGCGCGGCCATGTCGGCCATCGGGATGAGGTGGCCAGGGAGGAGGAACGGGAAGAAGAGCATGCGTAACGGGGGCTGCTCGTCACCCTTCGTTGGCGCCATGGATGCATCCATGCCCAGCCTGCCCCGGAAGTTCCGATCTTGTAGAGGTTTACAAGAGCTGGATGAGTAGTACGTTCGAACTAACAACTGGTGTGACAGTGATGACCGCATTTAATCTGTGCTGTAGACACCTAGATTACTATGTAGGACATGTGAGGTAGCTAGGTTAGTCGGTCAGAATTTACACATGCAATTAAGAGGAGGTCGGTGGTTACTGTCATGCATTCAACTCAAATCAATCACGAGTTTGAGAGGTTTGGGTCCGAACCTACCGAGAGCTTGCATGCATAGTACTCACTCCGTCTCCAAGAAAAGGCTCAAAGATTTTATCTGTAGTCAAATGGTGCAAAGTTTGACTAAATTTCTATATAAGAAAACTAAACCAAATTTGTATCATTAGATGGGCAAAATACAATGTATTTTCATATTATATACTGGTTCATAGTTTTGTTTAGCTGTGCACATGCTTTGAGTACATACGTCTCCTCTACAAGAGTAAATTGCACAGAAGTACCACAATTAAGGCATTGGAAGCAGATTGGTACCAAGATTGGTAATTTTTACGTGTCAGTATCAACTTTGGGGCGAGACGTTGCAAAAGAGGCTAAAAATACTGATTATACGTATTGACAGGGAAACTGACCAGTTGGGCCCGTCCGTCAGGTGCCACATTGGCCGGTTGGCGCGTGCCTGCGCGCTGACTCGGACAAGGCTGAGTCGCACCGTTTAGTCGCGGCCCGAGCCTCCGTCTTCGTGTCCGTCGTGCCCGTCGCCACCACCAACCGCCCGCGCCGCCGTGAGCTCGAGGTCCGCTCCTCCACGACCGCGGCCCCGCTCCGGCCCCACACGCGCACCTTCCCCACCCCGGCCCGCCCCGCCGCGCCCGCCTCGCGCTCCTCCATCCGCTTCAGCCGCGGCGCCAACTCCTCCTCCGCCTCCTCCATCGACGCCGCAGCCTCCTCCGCCTTCGCCGTCGCGGCTATCCTCATGCCCCACCTCCTCTCCCCTTCCGCCGCCGCCTCCTCCTCATCCCCTTCCCCCTCCCCGTCAGCCCCCGTGTCCTGCCCCGCCACCGTCTCGGCGCCCCGCGCTGGCGCCCCGGTGGCCGTGGAGCTGCCGTGCGGGATGGCCGTTGGCTCGCGCATCACGGTGATGGCCCGGCCAACGAGGAGGGACGGGGCGGCGTCACCCTCCTCAGCTTTCTTCCGTATCGTGTCACCGTCGCCCTCCTCCTTCATCACTTTCCGGATGGATCCGGCGGCCACCTGGCAGGTGATAACCCACAGCTTCCGATCTTGTGGAGGCTTAGAAGAGCTGGATGAGTACTAGTACGTACGTTCGAACTAACAACTGGTGTGACAGCTCGATTATTGTACTCTAGATAGGAATAGGACATGTGATGTAGCTAGATTAGGCTGATCATAATGGTAGTATCATAACTAGTATCATGCATGGCAACTAGGCAATTTTGATGAGGTGTCATAGAATTAAATGAAGAAAAAGAGGGTTGAGTATCATATCATGATACCATATCATAGTAAATGTTATGCTACTATGCGTCATGCATGACAATATATAAAGTACTACATGATACTAATATATGATACTATGCATTAGCGAGGTAGTATCATAGACTAGTATCATATGCATGATACTAGTATATGCATGTGAGACAGGTGTTCTTCCAGCCATCAAAAAAACCAAGTATCATCTGAACGAGCTCTCTGATAGGAACTACCTAATATTGCACAGGAATTGTTCAATCTAAGACACTCTAGCCTTAGACTTACGGTTGAGATGGCATTTGAAGCTCTGAAGAAAAGATTTAAGATCCTAGATCTGAAACCATATCAGCCTTACCCCATCGGGTTAAGTTGCTTCTTGAATGTTGCATCCTTCATAACTGGATCCTATAATGGGTTGTGATGACCTCATGTGAGAGGAGATAGAGGTGACGCTTGATAATGTTGTTAGCTCAGGCCATAGTGTGAAGGCATTTGACAATGCAGTGGGAAGTAGAAGAGGATGAGGATGGACTTCTACCTAGTTAGCATCGATTAGCTTTCTCCTATTTTGCCATATGGCTCTTGAATTTGTACTGCAATTTGATAGTAGTCAGGATGAACTGTCATTCTTTCTTAGCTAGGAGTGAGATGATGTCTAAATCGTGTGTGGTAAGGTCACCACTAGTGAGAAGTGGTGATCACAACCTACGCTGTTCGCAAAGACACAACGTGTAGTTTGTCCGTCCAGTACAACGTACACAACCAAATATATATTGGGTCAATATTGATCCTTAATGCAGACAACCAAACTATGTGTACATGATGGTTCTTTACTGGATATTCAAAATGATGCCCAGACTCATCTACACTCAATGAACAGTAAAATCAAAAAATATTAAAAAATATCCTCAAACTTTTGTGCAGGCAAGTTTCTTGTGTGCACTAGGTGGGTGCAAAATTTCATGGGCAAAAAAGACAAAATCGGCTATGAAGTGCCTCTTAAAACCTACCAGAAATTTATCTTTTTTGTCATGAGCTTCTTGAATGTCCAAACTCCATCAAATTTGGCACCGGCATCACGCACAACAAAGCAAATTTGGATTCTTTATTACTATTTTAAATTATTTTACTGTTTATGGATGTGAGCATCTAGACCAAGGTGCAGAAACACCGCGTCCGGTTTTGGTCCGTTTTATCTTAGCGAGGCTCAACTGAGATACACATGCAAAATGGCAAAAAAAGGTGTAGATTTTATGAAAAAGGGTTTCCCCCCGCTTTATATTATAAAGCAACGAACCAAACATCCAACGCAATAGTACAGAGTACAATCAAGTCATAAAGAAATGCTGGGGGCACAGCAAGACAAGCCCCAAACAAAGCTAAAAGAAGCTAATCTGGCTCGGGAGGTGGTGGTGGTGGTGGCGGTGGAGGAGCAAAAATCGACGCCGAAGAACGAAGACCAACAATGATGTTGTCGATGGCGTCCCGGTCTCGCCGCTTGCTAAGAGGTCTCTAGAGCTGTAAGAAGCCACACGTTTTATAGATAGCATCAGTCACACGGCATGGAATCACACGTTCTATGACTATTTTATTACGGATACACCAGAGGGACCACACTAGGGTGCCCAAAGCCACCCGCGTGGGGGGGGGGGGGGGGCTAGAACTGGGAGCCAAAGAACCTTCCCAAATAAGTCCGGGAGGTTGACGTGGCACCAGTTGCCACCAACCTCCTCCCGGAAGCAGCTCCATAAGAACTGCGCCGCAGGGCACCGGAAGAAGATGTGGTTGCAATCTTCCGGTACCAAACAAATGGGGCAGAGGCCATCCCCAGGGCCGTTACGTTTGCGGACCTCCGTACCTGAGGGGAGGCGGCCGTGGACCCATTGCCAGAGGAAAAATGTGTAGATAACTGAACATATCCTTAGGAAATAAGACAAACTCCATGAGCTCAAGGGTTAGATACGTCGCGGCAAGCCCATCGTTTTAATTTTTCTTATCTCCTTCGGTTGGCCCACTGACAAACAGGACCCACATTGAGAGTTAGTGGTGTGACCTGTTGCTGCCACATATGCATGCCTGACTAGCGAAATACGAAGATGGTGTGGCTAGATTTCAGACGACTGAGATTTAATCAAGTCTCAATAAGACAACATATAACATATAAACAGAAAAAAGAACAAGAAAAATAGCGCAGATCTTCACATAAGATCTTATGAATATAGTAAGTCTTAGTCCACTCAGATTTACCACGCCTGATACGAAAGCTGTTGCTGGCTCATGAGGGTTGGGTTGTAGACTGCCCGACCAGCTGCTACTCCAACATTGCACGTAGCTAGACCATGAACGGAATTTACTAGAAATATATGTGGTGGACGAAGGTACATGGGAGGCCAGACCACCATTATTGACCCGCCGTACGTCTAGAGCACCGGCGGGCGATCAACTCCTCCATGAGCTGCCCAACATCGTCTTACGACGACCCGCCTTTCTCCACCGCGGCCCTCGCCTTTTCGCCGAGCTCCTCAGCTTTCTTCCGTATCGTGTCACCGTCGCCTTCCTCCTTCATCACTTTCCGGATGGATCCGGCGGTCACCTGGCAGGTGATAACCCACAGCTTCCGATCTTGTGGAGGCTTAGAAGAGCTGGATGAGTACTAGTACATACGTTCGAACTAACAACTGGTGTGACAGTGATGACCGCATTTAATCTGTGCTGCAGACAGCTCGATTATTGTACTAGATAGGAATAGGACATGTGAGGTAGCTAGATTAGTCGGTCAGAATTTACACATGCAATTAAGAGGACGTCAGTGCTTGCTGTCATGCATTCAACTCAAATCAATCACGAGTTTGAGAGGTTTGGGTCCCAACCTACCGACAGCTTTGCCGGCATGCATATACTCACTCCGTCTCCAAAACAAGGCTCAAAGATTTTACTCTCTGTACTCAAATGGTGCAGAGTTTGACTAAATCTGTATAAGAAAGCTAAACCAAATTAATTGGTATCATTAGATGGGCAAAATACAGTGTATTTTCATGTACTATATAATGCTTCATAGTTTTGTTTAGCTGTCCTCCAAGGATTGAACATGCTTGGAGGACGTACGTCTCCTCTATATGATTCCTCGGTACAGCTCGGAATAAATCATGGTGCAGAGCTGATTCATCTTTCGATTCTACACAATATGCAAGAGTTTCATTGCTCTTGCGGCCTATGCATGGACCGATGCACACGGCCAACAAAATTTACAACGCCTTCTGCCACACGGCATTTAGACCACAGATTCAGCTTTACAATGTTTCCAAAGGAAGTATTACATTGATGCACCATTCATTCAGAAACACATGTTATCACCTCTGTTGCCCGGTCCTGTTTATTATCACCTCTGTTGCCCGGTCCTGTTTATGCCCTTCCGGGCGTAGACAACGGTAACATGGCCGGCAGACGCCGTCGCCCACTTCCAAGGCTCCGGCCAGTAGCCTAGACAGGTAACCACCACAAATAACGTTTTTTTGTGAATTTGTTTCCTTTAGTAAATTTACCATTTTCTGATGTCTGCCAGTGAGGGTCCTTGGTGACCATTAAACGCCGGTTTCTGGATACATGGATAGAGCGGCCTGATTGAAGATTCTGAAATCCTCATTTGTGAAAGATAAAACAGGGGCAGAAAAAGAGAACCATGTGTTGGGCAAGGATGAAAATAGCAAACATTTAAAGAAATTAAGGTGCAATGGAGAACACCCGTCATGGAAATGTATTTTGGCTACAAAATTATGTATACCAATAAGTCAACTGATATTTATGGGAGAAACAAACATTTGACAGGTTGATACAATTGGCGATACATGACAAACCTAGCAACACAGATACATTTGGCTGCCCTACTAGTTTGTACGATAATAGAGACTAAACTTCAAGACATGTATTTAGTAGTATCAATCACTATGGAAAAGTGTGTATGAAGGGTAACTTCTCAGCTCAGTTATTACAACCCTGCTGAAATTTGAACTTTTCCTTACATGGATTATATTCAAATTGTAGAAGAGCTTCCTGATATAGCTTGAAGCAATCTTGGCACTGGGGGCATATCAAGCTCTACTAGACCCTCGAGAACCTGAACCACATCGCCCATTGTCGGACGATCAAAGTCATGATCTTGAATGCACCAACATGCAGCTTTGCAAGCTCTTTCAACCTCCTCCATGTTGATGTCACCATGTAATTGTTGATCGACCAAAGTCCTCACATCTCCCTCAAGAAGCTTAAGTGCAGCTTGCACAGGAAAATAAACATCATGATCACTATTGCCTGTACATTCTTGAGGTGATGAGTTCCTCCTTCCAGACATGATTTCTAGCAGTACCATTCCATAGCTGTAAACATCAACTTTTTGTGTAATAGCCACCCCACTAATCCATTCAGGTGCAAGGTATCCTATGGTTCCTCTCATTGTTGTCAGAACTCGACTAAAGTTCCTTCCCATAAGTTTTGCCATCCCAAAATCTGCAATTTTAGGAACAAGCGCCGCATCAAGAAGTATGTTTTCTGGCTTAATATCGCAATGTATTATGCAGTCATAACAACTCTCATGCAAGTAGGACAATCCTTTAGCAACACTGATGGCAATTCGGAACCTTGTACTCCAATCTAGCATAGATTCATTGCCTTGGAATATATGGACATCAAGAGAACGATTAGCCATGTGTTCATAAACAAGCATCCTTCTATCACCTTCACAGCAAAAACCAATCAGTTTGACTAAGTTGACATGTTGGATCATTCCAATTGTGCTGACCTCAGCCCTGAACTGTTTCTCTCCTTGGCGTGCACCGACAAGCATCTTCACTGCTATGGTAGTCAAGTCACGCAGAATCCCCTTAAATACAGAGCCAAAACCACCTACACCTAGCTTCTCTGAGAAATTTTTAGTTGCATGCTGCAAATCAACATACTTAAATGCTATAACTCCACATCCACCTTCAGCGTTGCTCGGGGGATGAGAACACCACTTCCTTTTCCCCTTCCAAATCATCAATATCATCACCAACAAACCGAAAGCACCAACAGTGAGACCGATGATCATTCTTTTATTTCCTTTTGTGTTGTTTCCCCAACTTTGCACCTCTCCAGCAGCAAGACGAAGGAAAAGAATCTCTCCATCACCATTGACTGTGCCATTATTGTACTGCTTTGCATTAATTAGTTGGCCATTCCAGATAGAACAGCCACTCTTGCCATAGGAATAGGCAGTGCATGAGCAATTTCTTAGACAAACCTGCATGCACTCTTGTCCACTCTCAATTGTTTCCATGCTATGTGCATAATATGGTAATCTAACACTATGTATGGGAAAGAACTGGTCAGTTATTCCTGTTGTGTTACTTTTGTTGCTGTTGCAATGTTCTAGTGGATTATTTCTCATGCATCCACCTCTTCTATCGTCCAGCGCCCAGTCCTCTGGTGACTTCACGGAGAACCCATTCATGCAGTTACATAATGGAAGTGTGTTGTCGTTGCAGACCGTGAAAGGCCCACAAACGGCGAAAACATCGCATGGAGCCCTGGGTTGGACATATATGGTTTCCCAATCTTGCAAGCTTTCAAGCCAAAGAAGTTGCTTGGTAAGACCAGAGACGTCAAGGAAGCAGATGGTGATCGTTGTTGGATCCGTCGGGGCGTAAGTGAATTACTCCTCATCATCATTGTCGATGAAATTGGTGTGGAGAAAGTTACTGCCTGACATCTCCGGCACCAAATTGAAGTACCACCCCATCCATTTCCCGGTAGAGAAGTACGCCATGGATGAATTACAATGTTTCACAAAGTATTGCGGATCACCAGTGGGGTCTAGCTCCATGCAGTATAGGCCGGGAGCTGGATCAATCAGATTCTTCTTCGAAACAAGACTGTATTTTTTGCCAGTAACCTTGTTCCGGCCAATCCTTGCGCCGGGGAGGAAAACATCTGTTGGGTGATCAAAGCTCTGCCACCACACGATGGATGGGTTCGAGGCGTCTCTTATGACAAGGTTGCCTTCGTCTGAGAGCGCCGCCATGATGGTAGTATTTTTGTTAGTTGTTCTTCTACCTTTGGCTGCTATTATTTGACTGGACCAGATTACGGATTTAGCCGCATGACTTAAGATGACAAGATTGCGATCCCTTGAGATTCTAAGCTTGGACAGTCTAAACTTGGGGTCAGTGATTGGTTTTTCTCTGTTCGCAATCCACACAGGAGTGAACTTTGGGATCTTGTTGAACCATATACCTACATACCAGTTGGGCAAGGTGGTGTTGCCTGAGGAAGACTTACTGCTGCCTGATGTGAAGAAGCCCAACGCGAACTTGCCATTCTCTGAGATGAGCCTGTTGCCACCGCTGAGCTCTTGGCCTTCTGTCAAGATGCTGCTGCCATTTGCTGCAGAAGAGCACGCCGCCGGAGGAACAGATATGGCAAGCACGAAGACAATGAAAAAACGAAGCATGGTGGGTTGAAAATTGTTTTGATGAATCTTTCTGATAGCTGGAGATTAAGATATGAATATATGTTATATATATAGGATGTAGTAACCATCGTGGTAAATATGGTAGTGGAGAAGATTCCATCGCTTCAACAAGTTTTGACGGACGCTTTAACTCTGCCGGTCAAGTTCAGCATTGCTATAAAAAGTACATAAAGTGAATTCTCAACTGGATGCGACCGGAAATTTTGGAAAATTTCTAGACATAATTTATATTTCAAATGCATGTTGTGTGGACACTAAAACCTTTTATTAAAAAGTTGTGTATTTGTTTGCACAGATAATGGTGAGATGTTAATAAAAGGGAAGTATATTTTTTTGGTATAAGACACACATAAAGTTATAAACACATATTTCCGCAAAAAATAAATTGATATTCTACACAATATTCTAGAATCTAGACCTATACTTTTTAGGAAGCTGTTTGTAACTTGCTGGTGGGTTTTCTCCGGGGAGCAACAGAGAGCAATAATTTGGCAGAAAGGACCCTAAGCCACACGGCAACAATTTAAGTGGAAACAAATGCGCCACTTAATCAAGTTTTGACTACCTTTTTTTAGGAAAAGTTTTGACTATTGACGGTCAGTTGAGGCAAATAACAGTGAAAGGTTACTATAGAAACCAAACAATAAGGAAACATATTAGAAAATGATTATTTGTTTGCTGCAACAAATAATAGTGAGAGGTTAATACAGTAACCAAAATAGTATATGTTTTTGGTATAGGACAAAAATAAACATAGACTTTTCACACCCTCCACAAAAAGAAACATATGTTTTTTTCACAAAAACAAATTGTGATTCCACACAACAATCCAGCCTAAATACATTTTTTGGCAATGTTTTAGATTTGCCACTATGTTTTATTCAGGGAGCAACACAGAAAAGCATTTGGCAGCTAAGCATTACCGACAGGATCCTATGACACGGCAGATAAATGGAAACAAATCCGCCTCTTAATTAATCAAGTGTTGACTAACTTTTTTGTTGGAGGAGAAAATTTGCCAAGTGAGGGTCAGTTAAGGCAAGACCTCCTAGTGCCGGTCAAGTTAGTTTGGCATCATTTTCTTTAACTAGAGAAAGAGTACGTAGTATATATGCTTCTAGAACTTCCCAGAACTCAAGTTTACCAGTACTTACCAGAACTGAATTTGGCGTCAGTGAATATGTTTCTTCAGATAGAAGAACCGGGAGATAGAGTATACAGTCGGCTGTCCAGCTTAGACCTGAGCAACAAGGAAACGTGCTTGTTAATATTAGCTCTGTTTTTCTGATGCAAGCTAAATTTTGTATTAGCAGATTCAGTCCAAAGCATGTTACAGAACTTGCAAAAGAAAAGCATGTTGAGCCCACCAAGATACGGGCCTCGGTGATATACTGACCACTCCTTCCGAACGCGACCAGCCTCCAGTGACGAACAGAGGGTGGCGGGTTGTGTGGCTGGCCGTCGGAAACCTGGACAGGTAATTGCTTGTGTTACTTACACCACACCTCGTATGCAGCGACGCAGAGAGAAGAAGCTGAGCTCATGCATTAGCGAAGCGTGCATCAGCATTTTTTGTTACACAAACTGATGGAAACATGAAGGGAACTAGTATAACAGAGATGAAACACATATCACCCAGAAACTGCGAAATATTTCTTCAGTGCCTGATTGAGGTGTACTATTAACCAACAGGTTCCATCTTGTGAGACATTACTCAGATAAATTCTTGTTGTATTTTCTGTCTATCAAACATAGTGCTAGCCTCTGTTTTCTCAATCTAACAACAACTGTTGATTTACTGACTAGCACTCTTCTGTCAATAATGATAAAAATTGACTGTACAAGGCGCTCATGAAAATCCACGTGATGATGATGAGCTCTCTGCTGTCACTGCTGAACATCAGCTCAAGCATGAACTCTGAAGAAATGCACAAGGTGCAAAAGGTTTCGACTAAAGACTGAACAAGCACAATATAAGCCACATAAGACTGATTGGGTTCTGAAGAAATCAAAGGAGCAAATGTACAGACAGACAGGTTACTCCCGAGGGTACCCAGACTGATTCGCTTCTCATCATCACTGACCAAGATGAAACAGTACCCTACTTCTCCATCGAAGTTCACCTAGGCAATACAAAGATAAGTAAATATTAGAAATACTAGTCAATCCTTTTCATGCCGGTTGGACTGTTGGCTTTTCCTTGCCACATGTTTGGACATTTAGACAAGTATTTGTGTGTACAGTATAGACACGTACCCCTGGAGACTTTTCCACATTGGAAAGAGTCTTATCTGAGACTTGTTTGGCAGTGGCCACTTAATTTGTCCAGAGACTTTTGATTCAAAGAGGAAACAAAAGCAAGTTGCATCATGCTATTTTCCTTTCCCATATTTACCCTACTGTGGAGACCAATATGAGGCCAATCCTAAACTATCAAAAATGCACGAACGTGCAACAGTTTTCAATCAAAGATTGAACAAAGGAGCAAATGTACAAGCAAACTGGTTACATGTCCTCTAGAAGATTACTCATATCTCGTGTAAAAGGAGTCCAATGACAGAAAAATGCAAAGCTAATTAACAATAATCAATTTTGACCCACCAAACTGGTTACATGTCCTCTAGAAGATTACTCATTTTCCATGCTTCTTGTACTTCATGTTTTAACCACCCACTTGTCCCAGTCAAAGTCACACATGGAGACTTTTCCATTTTGCCAAGAATCTCCATAAGACTTGTAAGAGACCAGCATAGTTAAATTTGTCCAGGGACCGGCCAAACAGCTTACCTCATCAATCCAAGCCATGGAGACTGCCATATCTGCAGTTGCAAGTGAACTTGTGAGCCAGTTCATCTCCTTCCTAATGAACAAGTACAACTCCTTGAGCCATGCCCAATCAGAGGAGAAGGTGGTGCAGAGGTTGCAGCACCTCCTGATGAGAGCTGGCACCATCATTGAGGAGGCAGACACGCGATACATAACCAACTCCGGGATGATGATGCAGGTCAAGACACTCTCAGAGGCCATGTACCAAGGATATCGTGTGCTGGAAAAATTGGGGTATTGTGCCCTCCAAAACAGTGCAGGCTTCGACAAGGTTAGCATCAATGACTCGTCTAGCAGCAGCTTGCAATTCATTCCTTTCAAGCGTTTTCGAACAACATCCAAGAAGGATGACAAGGCAATGTGCCTTGAGTCATATGGTGCCTTGGAAAGCTTAGAAATTTCTATTGCTAATATGGCAGAATTTATAGTTCTTCTGGGTGGATGCGAGCGCATGTCCCGTAGGCCGTATGACATTTATCTTTACACTGACAATTTCATGTTCGGCCGACGCACTGAGAAGCAAAAGCTCATGAGCTTCTTGTTGGAGAACAACAACCTTCCTGGTGATCATGCACTTGCAATTCTTCCAATCATAGGAGGTGTTGGCGTTGGAAAGAAAACCTTGGTTGCTCATGTGTGTGGCGACGAAAGGGTCCACTCACGCTTCTCATCTATTTTGCACTTGAATGGACACAACCTCTTGACCATACTTGACCATGGAAGGACCATGTTTGGGACGATGTTGGTAATTATTGAGTTTGCTTCTGATGTAGGCGACGATGAATGGAAAATGTTTCACTCGTTTCTCATAAGAATGAGCAGAGGAAGCAAGATCATCATCATAAGTAAACTTAAAAGGTTAGCCCGGTTTGGATCAGTGCAGCCTATTTTCCTAAGTGTTCTGTCTTATGACGAGTTGAGATACCTTTTCAAGAAACTGGCGTTCGGGAGTGTAGACCCTGCAGAACATCTATGGCTAGTACAAATAGCAGATGAATTTACCAAGGTGTTGTACATTGTGCCAAGTACACTTCTTGCAACAAATACACTAGCGGATGTGTTGAGAAAGAACCTTAATGTTCGGTTTTGGCTCTGCATATTGGACAAGGTGATAAGATATGCCAAAAGAAATGCCTCCACATACGGTGTGCACCCAAACATGCTTTTTGAAGAAGGCCATCATGTGGACATAACAGATATTGCGCTGCATCCACTTAGCGTGAAACGTTATACAATTGATGTTTCAATTAAGGAGGAGTCACCAAGTGTGACAATGGGCGAACTTCTAGCAGATCCAAGTGTTAGACCAGAAGGTGACTTCATTCTAATTGCATGGGAATCAAGGATACCGCCTCATAATTTAGTTCATCTTTTTGTCACAAGTCGTACTCAGGGTACACATGAAGGGTAGCGCATTGCCAGGGAGGAAGCGAAGAGGAGTGCCAATCTAATTTTGTTTCAAAACTCCTATAATGTAATTCTTGTTGTATTTTTTTGGTATATCTGAAACGGATGTGTTCACGTGGCCATGGAAAAAATGTTTCAAGGAGTAATTTTTATACCATTCAAATAAATGTACTGGAGATCTATAATAAAATTGTGTGTTCTATCAGATCCTACACTTTTTTATAGAGGGATAAGTATATTTTCATCCATCAACTATTTTGATAGTATAGAAATGGTCCCTCGACTCCAAAACCAACAAATCTTGGTTCCTCCACTTTCAAAACCGGATAAGCTTAGTCCATCGTATCACAAGCTCTCCCTCATGCGCTTCTAGCCGGTGCGTTATGCCACCAAGGAATCAACTAGAACAATTAACTTGTGTATGTGAGCTAACTCTGCTAGTATACCAGATTGCTTTGCTTTACGTGTACGGTGCAGCCAGCTCCACGAAATCATAGTCCATTTCTAAACTTTTCAAAAAGGTAGAGGGACAAAAATATACTTTTTCCATTTTGATGACCAACAACATCATCTCACACCATTGTACAAATCCTGATCCATATACCAAGGCGAGAAAACTGAACTGAAATAAGAAAAGATTGTTTACTGGAGCTCTAAATTTGAATCTGGGCAAAATAGGAGAAAAGCGTCATTCACTTCACCGCCTTCACTCAAGCTCAGGATTGACCAACCAACTCTATCCAACAGCACAATTCTACTCGTTTACCATTTCCTTCTTGTATTTAGTTAGCTGTTTACCAATATTATCATCATCATTGCATAGTTCTGGCTAGAATTTTACTAGAGCTGATTCCATATGGGCATATGCGCTTGCAATCGACCAGACGAAATCTCTATTTCTACAGATGGGCTTCTTCACACTCTGTCAAATGTACAGACGAACTAGTTACATGTCCACTGGAAGATTTCCACCCAACTATGTAGTTGTGATGAAAAAAGGAGCATACCGTTTCCTTGCTGATGAGTTGCGCCCTGCTTCTCTACTCAAGTTTATATATTGGATGCCATGTAAAATGTAAAACGAATCCAAGGCAAGACAAATGCAAAGATAATCAAACATACATGTATTTTGTTCCGGAAATAGTAGTCAATTATTTTCATAATACTTGGATTGTTGGCTTCTCTGTGTCACATGTGTGGACATTTAGACAAGAATCTGGCTGTCATCGACCGACTCGTCGGTGTCGATTTAGTCACCCCTGGGGACTTTTCTACTTTGCAAAGAGTCTCTGTGAGACCTGTTTTCCCACAACACTGTAAGACTTGTTCGGCAGAGGCCACTTAATTTGTCTAGACAATCTTGATTCAAATAGGGAAAAAAACAAGGTGTCGATCCTCTAGTAGCATCATGCTATTTTCCTTTCCATTTTTGCCCCATGGTGGAGATCAACATCAGACCCAGCCTAAACTTTGAAGAATGCACAAGATGCAACAGTTTCTGATTAAAAACTGAACTAGCACAAAATAAGCTATGAAAGTACGTGTGGACAAAACATAAGGCACAGGATTCTGAAGAACCAATCAAAGGAGCAAAATGCACAGGCAAACTGGTTACATGTCCTCCGGAAGATTACTACTAAAGTATGTGCCGATGAGTTGCTCCCCTGCTTTCTCCAGAAAAGTTCATCTGGAAAAGCCCAAACAACTTTGCTGGAGCAGAGTATACCTATATGGATACCATTCTGATTCACACATATGTATTGTAAATGGAGTCCAATGACAGAAAAATGCGAAGCTAATTAACAATAATAAATTTTGACCCACAATAATATTAATTACCGATGCATTTTCCGTGCTTCTTCTACTCCGTGTTTCACCCGCCCATCTGTCCCGGTCAAAGTCATCCATGCATTCTAATTCACTCATATGTAGTGTAAAAGGATTCCAACGACATAAAAATGTGAAAAATAATAAATTTTGACCCACAATAATATCAAATACCGATGCATTTTACCGTGCTTCTTCTACTCCGTGTTTCACCCGCCCATCTGTCACAGTCAAAGTCAACCATGCATTCTAGTGTAAAAGGAGTTCAACGACATGAAAATGCGAAGCTAATTAACAATAATAAATTTTGACCCACAATAATATTAAATACTGACGCATTTTTTCATGCTTCTTCTACTCCGTGTTTCACCCGCCCATCTGTCCCAGTCAAAGTTATCCATGCATTCTGATTCACTCATATGTAGTATAAAAGGTGTCCAACGACTTAAAAATGTGAAGCTAATTAACAAGAATAAATTTGACCCACAATAATATCAAATACCGATGCATTTTCCATGCTTCTTCTACTCCGTGTTTCAACCGCCCATCTATCCCAGTCAAAGTCATCCATGCATTCTGATTCACTCATATGTAGTGTAAAAGGAGTCCAAAGACATAAAAATGTGAAGCTAATTAACAATAATAAATTTTGACCCACAATAATATTAAGTACCGATGCATTTTTCCATGCTTCTTCTACTCCCTGTTTCACCAGCCCATCTGTCCTAGTTAAAGTCATCCATGCATTTTGATTCACTCATATGTAGCGTAAAGGGAGTCCAACGACCTAAAAATGCGAAGCTAATTAACAATAATAAATTTTGACCCACAATAATTTTAAATACCGGTTCAGTTTTCCATGCTTCTTCTCCGTGTTTCACCCGCCCATCCGTCCCAGTCAAAGTCATCCATGGAGACTTTTCCATTTTGCCAAGAATCTCCGTAAGACTTGTAAGAGGCCAGCATAGTTAAATTTGTCCAGAGACCGGCCCGCAGCTTACCTCACCATTCCCAGCCATGGAGACTGCCATATCTGCGATTGCAGCTGAACTCATGAGCCAGTTCATCTCCTTCCTGCTGAACAAGTACAGCTCCATTAGCCACGCGAAATCAGAGGAGAAGGTGGTGCATAGTTTGCAGCACCTCCTGATGAGAGCTGGCGCCATCGTTGAGGAGGCAGACACGCGATACATAACCAACTCTGGGATGATGATGCAGCTCAAGACACTCATACCAACTCTCAGAGGCCATGTACTGAGGATACAGTGTTGGTACTGAGGATACAGTTTCGACTCAAATTACCGGGGAATTCGAACAACTCGTGGGGAACCGCGGTGGCACGGCACATCCACGTAGCGCGCATCACCGTCGGTGAGGCTCCCGCGCCAGCCCTTGAGGAGCTCTAGCCGTTCCGCACTTGAAGTCGGCGACCACCATGGCCGCACGGCAAGCCGGTTGCCTCATGGTTGGGTTGCCGCCATGGTGGGTTGGGGAACGATACTGGGGATCGCTGGTAGGGGACTGGACATTGGGCCCCATGGGAAAACGGAAACAAGTGTTCCTATGCTGGCTAGGAGGTCCCATATGCATATGTCGGTCCCATACGTCGAAGCGAGACCGACTGCACATTTGGCTCTTGCATACGGGCTCATATGCTGGTTAGGAGGTCCCACATGTCAAAGGCACAACAAGTGTTCCCAAAAAAAGGCACAACAAGTTGGTCCCATATTTCGCTCAACCAAGAAACGGCTAATTTATACAGTCAAAGTTTGCTAGACTAGAGTTCACTTATATTGGGTGCTGTGTAAGATGCGAAGGAAGTCCAAGCGAAGACAAATTCAAAGATAATTAAACATAAGGGCAGTTTCTATGGAACAGTAATGAATTTGGAACTACCTACTGCAAATATTAGAAATACCAGTCAAACTTTTATCTGGGTGCATGTCATCCTCCCACTCCTTGCTCTTAATGGTTTAGTCACATGTTGAGACTTTTCTACTTTGCAAAGAGACTATGTGAAACTTGTTTTTCCAGAAGACTACAAGACTTGTTTGGCAGAGGCCACTTTATTTGTCTAGACACTCATCAACAAACACATATCTAACAGTAAAGAAAATGGTCACACACATTATATCATTAGCAGGCAGGCTATGGTTTACTAGGTCTCAGTCGATAAGATTTGTTTGAACAAACACATATCTAATTGCAAACAGAAGGCATAAGTTTAAGCTGCATGGTAATATTTAATCGGGTCTTGCATTAAATGTTCATAGTAGCTCCGTGGAGAACTATGCAAAGTTAACAGGCTACACAAGAATTCGTGCTGACCTAGCTACTGCTACCTAATTAACCGACGGCTGCTTCGTTCAGAAAAAACTCTTACCAAATTTTCATGATCACAAAATTCCAGACTATGTCTATTCTTAGTTCTTCGTATCTATTTTTCACAAAATCACCAACAAAAAATCTCCTGAACGCTAGGAACAAAAGGATAGTTTCAGTTTGTCCGGGGTGCAGCAACACAAGGATAGTGCAGTTTGTCTTGGAGGCTTGAAGCTGAAACGGGATTTACTGCTGCTACCCAGTTTCAGAACTGCACCGGACTGGAGCATAGGTGCAGCATTACAGACATCGTATAACTATAAGCAAGACTAAAATGGAAAGTGAATGGTGTTGCTCATTGCAGATAATATTAACCTACCTACATGAATACATACCAACAAGCAGACAAGATTTCTACTGATGAAGCAATTCTCTGCTGCAAAAAGTTTTCTGACAAAAAAAAAATCAACATCCTGATTGCTGATGTTCTGCTAGAACAGGCCACAAGTAATTAGCATTTTGTTTGCCACAAAAAGAGGCCACAATTATTTAGCATTTACTTACCTGCTAATAAGTAATTGGCATTTAGTTTCCTGCTAATAAGTAACTAGCATTTAGCACCAAAGAAAGTGATATTGTTTCACCCAAAGTGTTTCACCATCAACCTACACATATCTAGCGGTCAGAAAATAATTACTCACATCATATCATTAGCGGACAAGCAATGGTGTACTAGGTCTTTGTCCATAAGATGCTTGTAATTCCCGAACAACAAATAGAAGACATAAGTTTAAACTGCATGATAATATTTGATCAGGCGTTACACTAAATGATCATAGTAGCTTCACTAAAACACTATCCAAAGCTGAATGAAAACATGGAGGTAGCAGTGTCAAGGAAAAGTACAGAAAGTAGAAAGTGCACTGAAATTTTGAATAACTACGTGCAGAGAAATCAGACATGTTGCCTCCATACTGAACCACCATTTGCTCCATAGTTACAAGCACGCAGACATCATGTGTGCACCCCAGTTGGACAAAACAAGATCCATACTCAAGCAGGCATAGCAAGCACATTGCTCCTTAGGCCAAACAATTGACTCCCATTGATTGTCCAGTTCTTGTAAAGGCACCAGCAATCCCATGTTGGTTTCACATGTGCAAAGATGATAACTCTAAGTACAGCGGCACATATGGGAGATATGGCCCCATGCAATTTTTAGTACCTGGGATCAGCTTGACTTGTCGACGATCCATGTTGTGGCACAGAATACCTTGTCCCACAGTGAAGAAGATCAAGTTACAGTCGGGATGAATCATAATCCACTCGAAATTCGGATTCATGAAAACAAGATTCCCTCTGAACATGTGCGAAGTTTCAACGCTATGCTTCAATGCCCATTCTTTACTGCCATAGTCCTCAAGAACATAGACTACGAATTGAATTCCAGCACCGTCTTCATCTCTCTTAAAATTTGCATAATGCAAGCAGCCCTGTGACTGCTGAACAAAACCATTCAAAAGACCACCAGGAACGCGGAAGTGCGTCCATGTCTCCCCCTTAGTGTCCACAGCGGCTAGACAACGGTGTGACTCACGGTGAAAGCCGCGAAAATGCATATAGCCGTTAAGAAACGCAGATGCTGACTGATGATTACTGAGCATAACTTCTCCATTCCATCCATTCTCCTTAAGAACCCATGTTCCGGTTTCAGACGAATACACCTCCACTCCACAAAAGTAGGGGTCCCACTCGGTGCCAGCCTTGTGATCCAGCAGCGCAAACACATGGAAATGGGAGGAGGACACGGCCGGATCGGACGCGGATTTTTCGAACACCTGCACCGGGGCCGCGCTATCGTAGCGGTCGAAAGGTCTGGCTTTCCCTCGAGATGCCCGACCCAGGATAGCGATCTAGCACACGTATTACCGTGTCAGACAGCTGTCACGGTTCTGTCGTCGTAGGGTAACTAGCCTCTGCATTTTTCTGTCTTCTACCCGCCCCCTTGCATACCGACGCGGACCCGTAATTTCTCTCCCTATACAGCGCCCTACTCGGACTACTGACTCCTCGATCTAATGGATTGGGTGCAGGGAGGCGATTTAATGGCGACCGGCTGTAGGTGCGTATCAAATATGGATAATGCTGTACTATTCGCAACGCTCGTCCGGGATGCGTCATAATCGATTTCTTATGATTCCCCAGATGCGATTCTGAATCCCCTTTCCTTCTTGATTCTGTGCCGGAGCACAGATCCAACCCAGCCGCCGGCGAACCGTTCTCTGCATCCAGGCAGATCAGTGGAGGGGGGTCGGGGGCGGATCTGTCGTTGCTTCCGGCCATCCAGGATAATGCGCTTGTCCCAAACGAAACGCCATACTCCAAGTAAGTTTATCCAATATCAGTGCGTCGAGTACAAAAAATCGCAGTATAGAGCTCACGCATGTCCTCCTGATATTCTGATCTTGAATGCTCAGTACGCCCACCGGGCTAGTAACGCCTCCGGCCACATTGAGGGGCGCGAATGCATGCGCCTACGGCTCAGATGTTAATCCAGATGTGTGGGATGATGATTCTGGCAGCGTTATAGTTGTGCCTGGATGGAAGAAAAGGTAAACATCCGTCTACACACATACACCATTGCTTTCAGAACTAGATGATTCGCATGTCCCAGCATTGACAAATAATAAATATGTCAACAAATTTTTCGATAAACTTGCTGTTTACCATATAAGGTGCACTGCTAATTATATTTTTTCAAAATCAGTATTAATGGTCTGATGCTGCCTGTTCGTAGTCGCGATAATGTTATCATTCCTCATAATTACACAGTTATAATCTGTATTTTGCTGGAATATTATGTTTGCGTCATAATGATAACAGATTGCTTACATTATAATCCGGAATATTGGGGCTCGTGGCCCTGACACGAGGACACCTCCGTCCACAAAGACGGCCATCGAGCGACGTCTGCTTGAAATTAATGATCGTAGAGGCTGTGAAATCTTCGAGCCAGTAGTCGGAACCAACTTCGATTCATGTCAAGAAGCATATGATTTTTACAATCTTCAAGCCAGTAGTCGGAACCGACTTCGAGCTAGGTTTCTGGATGAGTATGTAGTGCGGCCGGGCGACATGGTGTATATCTGCCTTCCCCGTGGCAATTCAAGGTTTTATGTGGATGTCAAGAGGGATGGTGTGAGGCAGAGGCCGCTCCCTTATCTTGGTAAGGCTTACTTATCTTGGAATGTTTCCTGTTGAACATTTTTACTTTCGCTGAATAATGTGTGTTGGCTTATAAGTCTGATGTTTTGGCCAGCTTCCAATGGCCTATCCCTCATGAAGCGTGAGCTCATCGACCATTGTGTGTACAACCGGGGTATACATCAGCTTGAGTGTTATGGAGGTGGAAGAAGAAGATGTAGTGTCGATGATTGTGAGGGCGCTGAAGCTAGGACACCGAAGCATGCCAATCGAGCTAGACTCCGACAAGGAAGAAGAGACGGTGGTGTAGGTCGAGGAGAAGAACAAGACCAAGGCCACCCGCCGCTCCAATCGCATCCAGGGTCCCTGAGGCTAAAATATGTGCCTACTATGTAAGGTGAACCCTAATCCCCATTCATATTGTACTCAATCCGAATCGGGAAACTCATATCTACCTGTAGTCATGATGATGTTATGATCACTCCTATAGTGTTTACCTCGATTCCCCATTCCCCTAACGTGGATCGAATCTAAACTCGAATCGAATGCAAAGTAGTAGGTGAGGAGGGGGGAATTGCTGTTGTGGATGCCGGTGAAGGTGGCTGGAGGTCGACTTGCTGTTCTCCGATCTGCTGCACGCCGCCGCCGCCGTCGATGAGTGTGGGGAGAGGGGAAAGGGCACAGAGAGCAGTGAGGGAAGGTGAGGGTAATAACTGCCGGCGCTTCGGGAAGAAAGGCGGCTTCTCGACGGTGGGTCCTCGCATGCAGCCTCGGCTGCCCACGTGCCTCGCGCGGGATTGGCTCGTGAGATACTGCCGATTCGAGCATGCCTCACGAGACAGGCCCAGAGGTGTTTTAAACTTCGTGTGATAGAGACCCAATAGTGTACGCTGGCAACCAATCAGCTCGTTTTCTTCCCGTGCGGGCCTTGTTGGACCTTATGCAGGCAACCAAACACATCCTACACCATTTATGGCCGGGCGCCCCAAACCCCCCTACACATCTGGATGCCCCAACCGATGCGACTAGTGTAAACATATTTAATGCCAATAGGACATGCGCTAGGAAATAAAAAAAAGCATGCATGTGTGTAAGAGAGCGGCCACTCGCAAACACCAAATAGTCGTACACATTTTTTAGAATTTAGAATATTAGAAATACAGTTTTTTGTGTGGCTTGTCCTAGTCACTTATTTGGACATTTTGGCAAGTCTATCTCGAAAAGCGCAAACTAGTATCCATGCACGGTCAAACATTGCCAGAGTAGACTGCCATGTAAAATGTTGGAAGGAGTCCAACGCAAGACACATGCATGCATTCTGCGATGGGACAATAATTAATGAACCTACTTTGAATATTGGAAATTTAGACAAGTATCCTTGTGTGACCTATCATCTTGTCGCCATCAACTTCTTAGAAAATCCTGGAGACTTTTCCATTTTGCGTAGAGCCTCTGCGAGACTTGTTCGGCAGATGGAACAAAACAAAGTTTGTCGACCCTCCAAGTCACATCAGATGAAAATTCTTCTCGATTACCATAGTGGAGTTCAACATCAGCTCAAACCTAACACTGAACTGGCACAAAGGAGAAAATGACAAGTATCCTTTTGTCACCCACCCACTCGTCGCAGTCCAAGTCATCCACGGAGACTTTTATATTTCGCCAAGAGTCTCTCTGCAAGGCTTGGCAGAGGCCAGCATATAAATTTGTCACAAGACCGACCAGCTGATTACCTAATTAATTCTCGCCATGGAGGTTGTCATGTCTACAGTTGCAGGTGAACTTGTGAGCCGTTTCATCTCCTTCCTGCTGAACAAGTACCATTCGAGTCGGTCACACTCGGAGGAGAAGGTGATGGAGCGGTTGCAACATCTCCTAATGAGAGTTTGCACCATTGTTGAGGAGGCCGACATGCGATACATAACCAACTCCGGGATGATGATGCAGCTCAAGACACTATCAGAGGCCATGTACCAAGGATACCATGCGCTGGACAACTTAAGGTACCGTGCCCTCCAAGTCACTGCAGGCTTCGAAGAGGTTAGCATCAATGACTCATCTGGCAGCAGCCTATATTTAGCCAAGCGTTCTCGAAGTACAAATGATAAGGTCACGCGCCTCGAGTCACATGGTGCCTTGGAAAGCTTAGAAATTGCTATTGCTAATATGTCAGAATTTATTGTTCTTCTCGGTGGATGTGAGCGCATGTCCCGTAGGCCATATGATGTTTATCTTTACACTGAAAATTTCATGTTCGGCCGACAAATTGAGAAGCAAAAGCTCTTGAGCTTCTTGTTGCAGCACAACAACTCTCCTGGTGATGATGCACCGGCAGTTCTTCCGATCATAGGTGGTGCAGCAATTGGGAAGAAAACTTTGGTTGCTCATGCGTGCGGTGACGAAAGGGTTCGCTCACGCTTCTCCTCTATTTTGCACTTGAATGGAGACAACCTTTTGAGAAGACCTGACCATGGAATGACCATGGAAGGAAGGATATTGTTAGTTATTGAGTTTTCTTGTGATATTGGCCAAGATAATTGGAACAGGTTTTACTTATTTGCCATTGGAATGGGAAGAGGAAGCAAGATCATCATCTTAAGTAGACTTAAAACATTAGCTCGATTCGGATCAGTGAAACCTATTTTTCTAAGTGCAATGTCTAGCGATGAGTTGAAGTACCTTTTCAAGACACTGGCATTCGGGAGCGTAGACCCCACAGAACATCCACGGCTAGTAAAACTAGCAGATGAATTTGGCAAGCTGTTACACAGTGTGCCAGATACACTTATCGCAATAAATATACTCGCAGATGTGTTGAGAATGAACCTCAGTGTTCAGTATTGGCTTTGCATATTGGACAAGGGTCTAAGATACATTAAAAGAAACCTCTCCACATATGGTGTGCAACCAAGCATGCTTTTAGAAGAAGACCATCCAGTGGACATAACAGATTTTGCTTTGCATCCACTTAGCATGATACCTTGTACAACTAATTTTTCAGTCAAGAAGGAATTGCCAAGTCTAACACTTGGTGAACTTATCAGAGATCCCAGTGTTACGCCGAAACAAGATTTCATTATAATTGCATGGGAATCAAGGATACCTCCTCATAAATCATTTCCTCATTTTGTTACAAGTCATGCTCAGGGCGGACATGAAGTTAGTGCCTTGCCAGGGAGGAAGCGAAGAGGAGTGCCAATTTAATTTTTGTTCAAAACGCCTATAAATGCAACTCTTCTTCTTCTTGTTGTTGTTGTTTTTGTAATTGTTTTTGTAGATGTGAAACGGTTCTGTTGACGTGGCAACGGAAAAACTGTTTTAGGGAGTGATTGTATACCATTCAAATAAATGTACTGGTGATCTATAAGAAAATTATATGTTCTATCAGATCCAACTACGCTCGGCACTTATTTGATAACCAACAATATCATCTCACAATGTTTGTACGAAGGTGAGAAAACTGAATTGAAATAACAAAAGAAATTATGTTGGAGATCTAAATTTGAAGCTTGGCAAAATAGGAGAAAGTGACATTCGCTTCAGCGCCTTCACTCAAGCTCGGGATTGACCAACCAACTCCATCCAAGAGCACAATTCTACTCGTTTACCATCTCCTTGTTGTCTTTAATTAGCTGTTCATCATCATCATCACACAGTCATCAGATACGAGGTGTATTGTGTAGAGCAGCATCAAGCTTGCTCATCAATATAACCTTGCACAAAACAAACCACGTGCAGACTCACCTGACCAAACCTTTGGATTAGGTTATGGAGCGAATATGGTTGTATTTTTTATGTAAAATCAATGATATTTACATGTTTGTACGAGAATACAGTACAATGATAGCTACGCTCTGTTTTCTCATTGTAGTGTGACTTCAGCTAACAGATTTATCTATGCAGAATGATCAATCTTCCGCAAGGAATACGATTAAAAATTCATGGTAACAATTCAAAACCGACTTGGGTTGTGAAGAACGAAGGGGAGTGAATATGGTTGTACTTTTCTGTTTGTACAATCAATCACATTTACACAATGATAGCTAGCCTATGTTTTCTAAATCCAAGGAACGACAACTGTAGTGTGAGTTCTAACAGAGTTACTTAGAGCATGGTTAATAGTATAGCCAACAATCGGCTATATGACGTCGCCACGTCATGTATAACCAACCTAATAGCCAACATGTATAGTAGCTAGTTACTAAGTAGTACTCCCTCCATAAACTAATATAAGAGCGTTGAGGTCACTATTTTAGTAATCTAAACGCTCTTATATTAGTTTACAGAGGGAGTACTACTTTATTAATATATGGCCCACCTTACACTCTCACATTGTTCCTTGAAGCAAGTGCTGCAGCCGGCTGTTAATCTACAACCCGCTTTCCTTCTCTCTCCTTTTCTCTCTCATCCAACTCAGCAAACATACAATATTTTAATTCTTACAGCCTGCTGACTGTACCTTATTATACTTGCTCTTATGTGGACAGATTCAAACTTCCATGAGCAAAATGACCTAAAAGTAATAAAAACAATGGTACCACGGTCTCTGATGGCGAAAAACAAGTTAGAAATTTAAAACTGAGTTAGAATTCAAGATCACCTTCACAAGGACTTATATATAAGCACGAACAGACGCACACACTTCAGGTAAGCAGCATGGTGAATGCACCAAAACAAATTAGCCCAAATAATGAGCTCGCTTTTGCTAGCAAGGACGGCCAATAATGATAAAATTGATTGTACAAGCTGCCGGGGACAGAAGTTGTCGCTTGGGAATCAACATCAGGTCAAGCAACAGTTTTACCATTGCAGAGACCAACATCAGGTCGACCCTCAGCTCTGGAGAATGGACAATCAAACGGATTTTGACTAAAGACTGAAGTAGCACACAATCAGCCACGCAGGAGCTGATCAGGTTCTCAAGAAACCAAGGGAACAACTGTACAGACAAACAGGTTACATGTGTCCTCACAGATTACTGGAGTATGGAGATGTGATTCTCATCATCACCGGCCAAGATTAAAAAACAGAGGATAGTAGCGTTTCTTGCAGTGAGTTGCGTGCCGTTGTTCTCCACTCTCAAGTTCATCTGGAATACCAAAAGTTTGCCAGACTAGAGTGGACATATATTGGGTGTCGTGCAAGATGGGAAAGAAGTCTAAGCCAAGTTAAATGCAAAGATAATTAAACATACACGCATTTTGCTATGGAACAACAATTAATTTGGACCTATCAACTGCAGATATTAGACATACTAGTAATAAAATTTCATGTGGCTTGTCCTAGTCACATGTTTGGACATGTAGACAAGAATCTAAGTGTCATCCACCCACTCCTTGCTGTAAACGGTTTAGCCTATGTGAGACTTGTTTTTCCAGAAGACGGCAAGAGTTTTCTACTTTGCTAGGAGTCTCTCTGACACTCAAATAGGAAACAAAAGTCCAAGCCTAAACTATGAAGAATGCACAAGGCGCAACAGTTTCCGATTAAAGATTGAACTAGCACAAAATAAGCCACACCGATTGATAGGGTTTTGAAGAACCAACCAAAGGAGCAAATGTAAAAGAAAACTCGTTACTCCTCTGGAAGATTAGTACTCTCTCCATCCCATATTAATTAACGCTCAAACGGATGTATCTACTACCTCCGTCCTGGTTTATTAGTCCCCATTGTAATTTGTGCCAAATTTCGACCATAAATTTAACTAACAAAATGTTCATGCATGTCACAAAATATATCATTGAAAACTATGTTCAAATACGAATCCAACGATATAATTTTTGTTGACATGCACCAACATTTTGTCAGTTAAATATTTGGTCAAAATTTAGCACAAACTATAAAGGGGACTAATAAACAAGGATGGAGGTAGTATCACTCTAGATACATCCGTTTTAGTGCCAATTAATATGAGACGGAGATAGTACTAGAGTATGTGCCAATGAGTTGCTCCCATGCTTTCTCTACTAAAGTTTATCTGGAAAAGCCCAAACAATTTCCCCGGTCAAACTTTCTAGAGTACACTACACACATACATGGGATACCATTCTGATTTTTTCATATGTAGTGTAAAGAGAGTCCAACGACAGAAGAATGCAAAGGTAATTAAAAATAATTAATTTGAACCACCATTAATATTAAATATCGGTTCATTTTTCCATGCTTCTTCTACTCCGTATTCCACACACCCACTTGTCCCAGTCGAAGTCATCCATGGAGACTTTTTCATTTTGCCAAGAATCTCGGTAAGACTTGGCAGAGGCCAGCATAGTTGAATTTGTCCTGAGACCGGCAACAACTTATGGCATCAATCCCAGCTATGGAGACCGCCATATCTGCATTTGAAAGTGAACTCATGAGGCTGGTCATAGTGGGAGTATCGTATACTAGTATCATGCATATGATACTAACTCCGTATGCATAGTATCGTAAACTAGTCACTGGTAGAAAAAGGGCCTATAGTCCCGGTTCGTAAGGGCCTTTAGTCCCGGTTCCTGAACCGGGACTAAAGTGTCGGTACTAATGCCAGACCCTTTAGTCCCGGTTCAATCCAGAACCGGGACTGATAGCCCTCCACGTGGCCGCTGCCGGCAGCCCAGGCAGGGGGGCTTTTGGTCCCGGTTTAAGACATAAACCGAGACCAAAAGGCTTCCACGCGTCAGCAGCTGGCTGGACCGGAGGTTTTTTAAAAAGTGGCTGTTTTAGGGGTTTAGGGGGTTATTTTTAGGTTGTTATTAGCTAGCTAATAGAGAGAAGTGTCCTCTCTTATATCTTCATCCTTGGTTGCTATGTTCATTTCACCCGCAGATATATAATAACTCATGCATGCTCGCATCATACATTATCATATATAATAACAAGTCCTACTAATCAAGCATCATCATACAACTTCTACTCGTTATTAATAATAAGTCATACGATCATCATCCTCATAATCATCGAACCCAACCCTACATAATTGTTCTTAGCACATGATCATTAGTATCAGGTAGGACCTAAACACACTTAAGGTAAAATAGCATAAAACAATATAGACCCTGACTCTCCATTATGAAGAATGGAGATCATCCTGTCTCCAATTCTTGCGCCTCGCTTCCTTTTGCTTCCAAGAAGCTCATTACGACTGTCCATACATTTTTTCCATCCTTTGACTGTCATGTCTCCACTTCTTTTTGAAATCCGGTATGGACAGTTGAGATTCGTAGGATGACCTGGATATATGTTCAAAACACGAAGGCTGCCGCCATTCTGATACATCAAATGAGGCACACAATCCTCTGGGATTCTCTGTTGAAAAACATAGTAATAACTTCGTAGTTAGCAATGATGTACTAGTTTTAGAAGTATGCAAAAAGATGCACGGATGTCCTAATAGTAAAAAATCTTACCAGGGTATCTCCATGGTAGTTACCGTAGTTCAACACGTGCACTAGTGGCATGTATTGACCATAATGTTGAGGAGTTCGATTGTAGATATTGTAATTCTCAAGATCATTACAAAATCCAACCAGATGAGTTTTCTCCTTGTAAGTTAACTCAGAGCCATCGGTGTAGTAAGTTCTATCTACCATCTTCTGCACATTCTTTGATACTTCAAAATAAGCTGTCAATGGAAATAAGCTGTCAACTATTTTGAAATGAACAATATAAATTAGTTAATAATTAACTATGTTTGAGAAACTCACATAGCGGTAGAACTGGAGGAGTATCAACAAGGACCCAAATGTCCATATTGTCTTACTCGATTTCAGGATCACCAAGATCCATGGTGACAAGCATACCCTCATCAAAACCATAGAATTTGCAAAATGCTTCCCAATTTTTGCAACCAAAATGGGTTACGCTCTCAGCATTATACAACTTTACTTCAAAATCCACATCATGATGGGTCCTTAGGTGAATTTTCTTCGTTTCAAAATTTTCATGGTCTTCAAAATCCATCCTCTCCAAGACATAGCGTCTTGCATGGCATGGGATAAACTATACTCGAATTGTAAAAGATGAAAATTACACGTTGAAATAGTTGAAGTCATGCTTAATTATGAAAAAAAACACTTGTCGTCGTTGCATACCGTTTCAACTTCGAAGGTCTCCTCGAGCTTAATGCTGAAGCGCCGACCATCGTCCAGGTGAGGCCTGTCGCACTCACCTCGATCGTCGTGGCACCAGTCGCACTCCCCCGGGAGACTTTCATCGTCCGATGATGACATTTCCTATACGTTCATAATTCAAAGACTAAATTAGATCATTATTATTCAACTAATCATATGCATATGCCTTGCATAGTGCTCTCCAATTTGAGCATTCAATAAGAAAAATCAAATCGCAAAATAAAGTAGTATTCAAATTAGGATGCCTTCAATTATAACAAAAACTACATCATCTCCATGTGTCCGTACATCGAATATTATCACTAATACACGTCGAATACTATATATCATACATATCGCCAGTACAGCTAGAACCGTAGCGCCCGACGGGTATCGGCGCGGGCGGTGGACACCCAAAGGGAAGGAACCATCACAGGATCATAGCTCCAGTGAGATCCCTGAAGAACCTGCCAGGTATTCTCGAACCTGCCCTCCAACGCAACCATGTAGCGACGGACGTGCTCGTCCTCCTCGCTGACACGGTGACGTACCACCTCCGCGGTGTCCGGAAGCCTCGGCACCGTCACTGGTCCACGCGACCGCCACCAAACAAGGATCGGGTCAACGACGGGCTGGCTCCTCACCAAGCTACGCCCCCCGGAAGGTAGCGCCTCCCAGTACCACCCCGGCGGAGCCCAGTCCCGGACATGGCCCATCTGGTCAAGCAGGTGTCGTCCACCGCCGACTCGACGACGAGGATGCGGGATAGGCATCGTCCACGTCGATGCGGGAATAATTGCTTTAACTAAAAAAATAAACTAGTTCTATTAATTTTCTTGCTAAAAATAAACTACTTCTATAGTAAAATAAACCAGTTTTATTAAATAAACTAGTTCAACTACTAAGCACTTACTATAAATAGAATAATGTAGTACTTACTAAAAATAAACAAGTTTACCTAGTTCTAACAAATTCCATTAAACACTTTCTAAGTAGTACTAATTACTAAAAGTTAATTATCGGGGAGGGGGGTATGTCGACAACGACATACCCGATAACAAAAAATAAGAAGAGGAAGAAAAAGAAAAAAAGAGGAGAAGAAGAAAGGAAAAGGAGAAGAAAAAAAAGAAAAAAAGGAGAAGAAGAAGGAATAATAGAGGAGAACAAGAAGAATTCTTCTTCTTCTCCTCTATTCCTTCTTCTTCTCTTCTTTTTTTTCTTCTTTTTCATCTTCTTATTTATTTCTCCTGTTATTTCTCTCCTCTTCTTCTTCTCCTTCTTCCTCTTCTTATTTTCATTTTTTCTCTCCTTCTTTTTCTTCTAAATATGAACATATACATAAATGACTTTGATCATACATAATGTTCAGATTCCTACACAATATGAACAAAATTACAACAGAAAAAAATAATAAAAATTCTATGAACAAAATAAAAATTCTATGAACAAAATTACAACAAAAAATCATAAAAATTCTATGAAAAAATTGACATATTATTTGCATATATATCAACACACAAACTTTTGCATATGCAACAATAATATCACCAAAAAAATGTATGAACAGAAAGAAATTCTAACTTTTGCATCTAAACTATACATCTAAATTAAGTACAACTAAATTAACTATACATCTAAATTAACTATACATCTAAATTAACTATACATCCTAACTATACAACTAAATTAACTATACATTCTAATTAAATTAGGAAATTACGCAAGCCGGGGCGGCGATCGACGAGGAGGGGCACGGCGTCGGCGGCGAGGAGGCAGGGGGGCACAGGGCGGCGACGGCGACGGCGCGGTCGGGGGCGACGGACGGCGACGGTGAGGGGCACGGCGTCGGCGGCGAGGAGGCAGGGGGGCACGGGGCGACGGCGAGGCACGGTTGGGGGCGACGGCAGGGGCGGCGGACGGCGACGGTGAGGGGCACGGCGTCAGCGGCGAGGAGGCAGGGGGGCACGGGGCGGCAACGGCAACGGCGAGGCACTGGCGACGGCGACGGCGCGGTCGGGGGCGACGGCAGGGGCGGCGGACGGCGTCGGGGCAGCCTTTCGGTGTCGACGTGCTCGGCATCGTCGGGGGCAACTGCGAGGGAAATGTGAAAATTTCCCAAGTCTTTGCTTATATAGCAAAGCCATTGGTACCGGTTCGTGGCACAAACCGAGCCCAATGCACCCGTTTAGTCCCGGCTTGTGCCACGAACTGGGACCAAAGGCCACTTTTCGGCAGCCCAAAGGGCGGGAAGCGGCGGCCTTTAGTCCCGGTTGGTGCCACGAACCGGGACCAAAGGCTCCCTTTCATCTCGGTTGGTGCCACCAACCGGGACCAAAGGGCGTGTACTGGAACTGCCGTGGTGCGTTGGGATGTTTAGTCCCACCTCGCTAGCCGAGAGGGGCTCGGAGTGGTTTATAAGCCCTGCGGAGCCGACCACTTCGAGCTCCTCTCTACTGCAGGCTTACGGGCCTAAATCCACTCTCTGTGCCTGTGGGCCTACTGGGCCTACCGTGGCCTGCATCCTGGCCCAACTAGCGGGTTTCCAGTCATATGCATGCTGTGGTGGCCCAGTAGGCGGCATTTTTTAAAAAAAATCTAGTTTTTTGTTTTTTTACTAACAGCAAAATACTTACTAGTTTTTCAGTTATTTTTTTTTGGTTTTAGGTAACAAAAATTATAAACTTTCTGTTAGTGCCATTAATTTTCCAATTTGAATTGTTTAAATTTGAATTCTTTGAAATTTATGTGAATCACTAGTTTGTAACAAAAGAAATATTTATGATGATTCTTTTTGCTATTAAAGTTTCTTTTTGCTTATAATGTTTTGAACAGAAAATACTTAGATAATTTTATTCTTTGAAATTAGAAGTTTGTGTGAATCTCAAGTTTGTGATTAACTTTACTAGGGCCATTAGTTTTCAAATTAGAATAGTTAAAATTTGAATTCTTTGAAATTTGTGTGAATCTCAAGTTTGTGATTAACTTTGCTAGTGCCACTAGTTTTCAAATTAGAATAGTTAAAATTTGAATTCTTTGAAATTTGTGTGAATCTCAAGTTTGTGATTAACTTTACTAGTGCCATTAGTTTTCAAATTAGAATAGATAAAATTTGAATTCTTTGAAATTTGTGTGAATCTCAAGTTTGTGATTAAAATTACTAAAAAAATGAACATAGATGCGCCTATATAGAAAATTCAACCTAAATTCATAATCAATTTCCATGAATTTCAGAGAAATTCATTATGAATTTAGGTCAAATTTCCTGTATAGGGGCATCTATTTTCATTTTGAGAGGAGCTCAACAATGAAGAGAGGGACAGGCTTATAAACCAGTGTGGGCGCCCTTCGGTTTACTAGTGCCATTATTTTTTCAGTTCTACTTAGAACTAAATACTTATAGTTTTTTAGTGATTTCTTTTTTCTTTTAGGTCACAAAAAATAAAAACTTCTCTGTTAGTGAACATAGATGCACTTATAGAGAAAATTAAACACTTTGTAGAATAGTTAAAATTGATTTTTGAGTCAATCTTTTTCCTGCTATTTAATAGTAGGTGGCACTTTTTTGTTTTTTTGTTGTGTAGTGATTTCTTTTTTATTTTAGGTCACAAAAATTATAAACTTTCTGTTAGTGCCATTTGTTTTAAAATTTGAATAGTTTAAATTTGAATAGTTTAAATTTGAATTTTTTAAAATTTGTGTGAATCACTAGTTTATGAATAACTTTACTCAATTTGGTAATTTTAGTTAGTCATAACAAATATTATAGGCATTTTTTTTCTTTTTTGCTATTTATTTTTTCATTTCTACTTAGAACTAAATACTTATAGTTTTTTAGTGATTTCTTTTTTCTTTTAGGTCACAAAAAATAAAAACTTCTCTGTTAGTGAACATAGATGCACTTATAGAGAAAATTAAACATAAATTCATAATTAATTTCTATTTATGAATTTAGGTCCAATTTCCTCTATAGGTGCATCTATTTTCACTTTGAGAGGAGCTCAACAACGCACAGAGGGACGGGCTTATAAACAGGTGTGCGCGCCCATTCGGTTGGCGAGGTGGGACTAAACTCTGGGCAAACCCTTTAGTCCCGGTTCGTGGCATGAACTGGGACTAAAGGGGAGCCTTTGGTCCCGGTTCATGCCACGAATCGGGACCAATGGTGGTGGGCCAGGAGCCAGGCCCATTGGTCCCGGTTCGTCCCACCAACCAGGACCAAAAGGTCCAGACGAACCGGGACCAATGGCCCACGTGGCTCGGCCGGCCCCCTGGGCTCACGAACCGGGACCAATGCCCACATTGGTCCCGGTTCTAGACTGAACCGGGACTAATGGGCTGAGCCGGCCTGGACCATAGCCCTGTTTTCTACTAGTGAGTATCTAAGGTGCTCACATTATTGTCATGCATGACACATAGTAGCACATAATTTATTCTGATACGGTATCATATGATACCGAACCCTCTCTTTCTTCATTTAAATCAACACCACCACGTCAAAATTGTATAGTTGACATGGATAATACTAGTTATGATACTCCTATTACGACCAACCTGAGTCAGTTCATCTGCTTCCTGGTAAATAAGTACAACTCCTTGTGTCATGCCCAATCAGAGGAGAAGGTGGTGCAGAGATTGCAGCACCTCCTAATGAGAGCTAGAACCATCATTGAGGAGGAAGACAGGCGATATATAACCAACTTCGGGATGATGATGCGGCTCAAGAAACTCTCAGAGGCCATGTACCGAGGATGCTGTGAGCTGGACAACTTTAGGTACCGTGCCTTTCATTGCTTGACAGTGCAGGCTGCGACAAGGTTAGCATCAATGACTAGTCTAGCAGTAGCTTGCAGTTAGCCATTCCTTTCAAGCGTTCTCGAACAACAATGTCAAGGCAATGCTCCTCGAGTAACATGGTGCCTTGAAAAGTTTAGGAATTGCTATGGCTAATATCAGAATTTATTATTCTTCTGGGTGGATGTGAGCTTCTTGCTGGAGCACATTTACCCTCCTGGTGATTATGCACCAGTAGTTCTTCCAATAATAGGTGGTGTAGCAATTGGGAAAAAAACTTTGGTTGCCCATGTGTGTCGCAACGAAGGGGTTCGGTCATGCTTCTCCTCTATTTGGCACTTGAATGGACAACCTCTTGACCATACTTGACCATGGAAGGACCTTGTTTGGGACGATGTTGGTAGTTATTGAGTTTGCTTCTAATGTAAGCGACGATGAATGGAACAGGTTTTACTTCTTTGCCATTAGAATGGGCAGAGGAACAAAACTCATCATCCTAAGTAGACTTCAAACATTAGTCCGGTTCCATCGATGAAACCTATTTTTCTAAGTGGTATGTCTTGCGATGAGTTGAGGTACCTTGTCAAGATACTAGCATTCGTGAGTGTAGACCCCATGGAACATCCACAATTAGTACAACTAGTAGAAGAATTTACCAAGCTGTTGCACAATGTGCCAGGTACACTTCTTGCAACAAATATGCTTGCGTATGTGTTGAGAATGAACGTCAGTGTTCAGTTTTGGCGTTGCATAGTGCACAAGGGACTAATATATGTTAAAAGAAACTACTCCATATTTGATATTCAATCAAGCATGCTTAAGGACCAAGCCTCTGTAGTCGACATGACGGATTATGCTTTGTATCCACTTAGCATGATAGCTTGTACTCCTAATGTTTCAATCAAGAAAGAATTGCCAAGTCTGACATTTGGGGAACTTACGAGAGGTCCTAGTGTTACGCCAAAACAAGACTTCATTCTTATTGCATGGGAATCAAGGATACCACCACATAATTCGTTTCCTCATTTTGTTACAAGTCATGCTCAGGTTACACATGCTCAGGGAGCAAGCAGAAAGGAGCGCCAATCTAATTTTGTTTCAAAACTCTTGGACCTCTTGTTGTATATTTTTTTTTTGGTAGATGTGAAACGGATGTGTTCACATGGCCATGAAGAAACTATTTTTAGGGGTGATTGTATACCATTAAATGTACTGCAGATCTATAATAATGTGGTATGCTCTATCAGAAGCAACCATGCCCTGCACATCTTTTATAACCAACAATTTCATCTGACACCATTGTACAAATCCTGATCCATACACGAAGGTGAGAAAACTGAACTGAAATTAAAAAAGAATGTTTGCTGGAGTGTTGGACACTGAAACTTCTGAACATTTAGAAAACCGTTTGCTGCACTGGTTTGGCTCCCCGGCCACAACGGGAGGCTAAACGGGATAGAGAAGCTCTAGATCTGAAGCTACGAAAAATATGAGAAAAGTGTCATTTGCTTCACCAAAAAGAGGTGAGAAAAGTGCATGTTCACTATTGCGGAGAGCAAAATCAGATTTGCTCATCAACATAAGTCTAATTGAGCCAAAAGGCCACGTGCAGACACACTTGACCACACTGTCGGTATTAGGTTCTGACGAACCAAAAAGGAATGATATCTATATTATTTGTATGAGAGACACTACACAATGCTTGCTTCTCAATCTAAGGAAAAACAACCGTAGTGCGAGTTCGAACAGATCTCTACTTGTGCGCACGGATTCAAACTTCTGTGTGAAAAAGGGCAAAATAAAACCAAATGGTACCGTGATCTCCAATGGCCAAAAACAGGTTAGAAATTTAAAACTGAGTTAGAATTGAAGATCACCATGAGAATGGACTTCTAATGTCGAGCATGAACAGACACGCAGACCCCAGGTAAGTAGTTTAGTGATTGTACTAAGAGTGAAGTGCACTGTAGGTCCTCGAAATATTTCAGAGGTGTCACGCAGGTCCTTAAACTATGAAAATCATCATCCAGGTTCTTAAAGTGCAGTAAGTGTGCCATTCAGGTCCAAAATCTCCCTGACCCCCTCCCCTCTAACCGGTCAGCTGGCGGCGTTAAACGTGAACAGTGAAACAGTGAACCGTGAACAGTAAAATAGCATTCGGTTCCGACCATTATTTCTGTACACGATGAACAGTGCATGGTAACAGTAAAAATGTAAAAAAAGTGAAATTCATTGGCATCAAAGATACCCTGGTGCATGAACAGTAAAATGTTCATTAATTCAAAAAATATTCACGAACGATGAATTTGGAAAAATTATTCGCGACTTTAATAAACTGCTCGTGACTTTAAGAAAATGTTCGTGAATGATGAATTTGTAAAAATATTCGTGACTTTAAAAATGTTCGTGAATGATGAATTTGGAAAAAATATTCGCGACTTTAAAAAAATGTTCGCGAACGATGAGTTTGGAAAAAATATTCGCGTCTTTAAAAAAATATTCGCGAACGATGAATTTCGGAAAAATAGTTGCGACTTAAAAAATGTTCTAATATTTTATTAAAGTCGCGAATATTTGTGGTTTGCGAACATTTTTTTAAAGTCCCGAACAATTTTTCCATACGCGCGAACATATTTTCAAATTTATTGTTTGTGAACATTTTTCTAAAGTCGCGAATAACTTTTCCATATTCACGAACATTTTTTTGAATTACCGAACATTTCTACTGTTCACGCACCAGGGCATCTTCGATGCGAAAGAATTTAATTTCTTATATATTTATTTGTTTTTACTGTTCATCATGCACTTCACTCTTGTACCAATAACGATATAAGATGATAAAATCAGCCTGGATTGTCTTTCTAGACCAGATGACATACAGGAAAAAGAAGAAATCAGCTTGGCTTGTCTTTCCAGTAAAGGAGCGCACTTCTGCTAATAAGGACGGCCAATAATGATAAAATTGACTGTACAAGGCGGTCCTGAGAATCTGCGGTGCCACTGCTGAGCTGCCCGGCATGGAAGTCGTTGCTTGGAAATAAACATCAGATCAAGCAACACTTTTACCATTGTGGAAATCAACATCGGGTCAAGCTACACCTTTACTTACCATTGTGGACATCAACATCAGGGCAAGCCTGACATCTGACGAATGCACAGATGTAACGTTTTTCGATTAAAGACTGAATTAGTACAGACTAAACCACACATAATCAATCAGGTTCTGAAGAAACCAAAAGACAACAGTACAAACAAACAATTTACCTGTGCCCTGAGAGATTACTGTGATTCTCATCATCACTAAGCAAGATAGAAAAGTAAGCATATCGTTTCTTGTCGATGTGTTGCCCCTTGCTTCTCCACTCAAGTCCTTCTCGAAAAGACCAAAACAATTTCCACCGTCAAACTTTGCTAGAGTGAGTGGTCAATATTCTCATGCTGCTTAGCTTGTCCATATCACATGTCAGGACATTTAGACAGGTATCATTGTGTCACCCACCATCTTGTCGCCATCAACTACTTATAAATCACTGGAGACTTCTCCATTTTGCAAAGATTCTCTGCGAGACTTGTTCGGCAGAGGCCACTTAAATTGTCAATAGAGAGAGTTGCTTTGAATAGGGAAACAAGACCAAGTTTGTCGATCGTCCAAGTTGCAGCAGATGAAAATTCTTCTCCGATGGTAGAGCGAATGGTGCAATGTCTCCTCCCTCCCCTCCCCTCCTGGTCGCTCCCGCGAGCGACGCGGAGGGGAAATCCTAGCCGCCAGTCGCAGGCCCCCCTCCTCCTCGACTCCTCCCTCGCCGCCGCCAGCTCGCGCTGACGGGCGAAGCCCGGTCAGCCTCGACGGCGGCGGGGCCTTCCTTCCCCTGCTCGCTAGGGCCGACGCGGGTCGGGGTCAGCGGGCGGCGGCGTGGCGCTGGTCGAGGGCGTGACGGCGCGGCGGCGGGTGGCGGTGGCGGGGCCAGTGCCTGGCGGCGGCGCGATGGGCTCGATGGTGTTCTGTTCCGTGCGGTTGCGCCTGGCGTGGTGGCGGTGGCCACTGGTGGAGCGCATCGGCCCCCCTTCGGTGGGTGGCTGATGCAGATGCGGGGAGTGTCGCTCCTGGCCGCGTGGGCGGCGGATTGGCGGGGAGCGTGGCTGGCTCCTGGGGCTTCCCCGTTTGCCCTTGGAGCAGATCTGGCGATGGTGCTTCCTCTCGGGGGGATGGATTGGGGGAAACCCCTTGGCTGTTCGCTGCAGCAACGACGCCGGCGGCGCTCCGGCGTCGTTCCCCTTCTTGAAGGCGGCTTCGCAATCCCCCCTCACCCTCCCTTCCTCATCCCGGGTGAAAGCCACAAATCTCCGGATTGGGTGGTGACGGCGCTCCGGCGTCGTTTTTCTTCTTGAAGACACCACCTTGGAGCGGCGGAGTGGTGGTCGAGGCTTTGGCACGGGAGGTGGCTGCCGGATATCGTCAGTGGTGTCCATGCTCGGCCACTTGCGGTTGAAGTTGGCGTCGGCGCGCGGCATTGGCGATGGCGGCATTGGCGATGATCGATGGTGCGGCTGCCTGGTGCGGTAGTCGTGCTTGTCGCCCCCTCCCGGCAACCTGTTGGTCCTGGTCATGCGAGCTCAGGGGTAAGCGACTCTGCCTGTCGAGGGCGTAGTGTCCTCCGATCCAGGACTAGAGGGCAGGGGGCTCTCTTCGGAGGTAGAGATGGATGGCGGACCGGATGGCTTGGCTCAAGGGGGATGACGGAGTGTGACAATCCTCCTGCAGCGGGATCTACCTCGGCTTAGTCGTGGAGTGTGTTGGCTCCTGTTCGCCGAGGGCTTCGATGTTCAAGCTTGTGCTTGGTGCATTCGAGTCTTGTTAGTGGCTCCTTTGGTATCTTGTATATTTGCTGTTTATGGTTTTTTCTTCCTTTCTTTTGTATCGTTGAACTTGTGATTCGGTGGGTGCTTTATAATATAAAGCGGGGGAAACCCTTTTTCGGTAATTCTTCTCCATTACCATAGTGCAGATCAACATCAGGTCAAGACTGACCTATATGAAAAATGCTCACAGTGCAAGTTTTTTCTTTATTTATTAAACACTGAACTAGCACAAAGGTGAAAATGACAAGTATCCTTGTGTCGCCCACCCACTCGTCACAGTCAAAAGTCAACCATGGAGACTTTCATATTTCGTGAAGACTCTCTACAAGACTTGGCAGATGCCAGCCTATAAATTTGTTAAAAAGCCGACCAGTTGATTACCTACTTAATTCTGGCCATGGAGGTTGCCTTGTCTGCTGTTGCAGGTGAACTAGTGAGCCGTTTCATCTCCTTCCTGCTAAACAAATACCATTCTAGCCGTCCACACTCGCAGCAGAAGGTGATGGAGAGGTTGCAGCATCTCCTAGTGAGAGTTTGCACCATCGTCGAGGAGGCGGACACACGGTACATAACCAACTCCGGGATGATGATGCAGCTCAATATGCTCTCAGAGGCCATGTACCGAGGATACAGTGTGGTGGACAACTCGAAGTATCGAGCTCTCCAAGACGGGGCAAGCTCTGACGAGGTTAGCAGCAATGACTCATCTATCGGGAGCTTGTATTTAGCCAAGCGTTCTCGAACAAGTAATAAGGGCACGCACCTTGAGTTGCATTATGCCTTGGAAAGCTTGGAAATTGTTGTTGCTAACATGGCAGAATTTGTGATCCTTCTGGGTGGATGCGAGCGCATGTCTCGTAGGCCATATGATGTTTATCTTTACATAGATAACTTCATGTTTGGCCGGCATGCTGAAAAGCAAAAGCTCTTGAGCTTCTTGCTGCAGCACGACGACCCTCCTGGTGATCATGTACCGGCAGTTCTTCCGATTATAGGTGGTGCAACAACTGGTAAGAAAACTTTGGTTGCTCATGTGTGCGGCGATGAAAGGGTTCGTCTGCTCTTCTCGTCTATATTGCACTTGAATGGAGACAACCTTTTAAGAATACTTGACCATGGAAGGACTATGAAAGGGATGATGTTGATCGTTATTGAGTTTGTTTCTGATATAGATGACGATGACTGGGAAAAGTTTCACTCATTTCTCATAACAATTGGAAGAGGAAGCAAGATCATTATTGTAAGTAGAATTAAAAGATTGGCCCGGTTTGCATCGGTGAAGCCGATTTTCTTAAGTGCTCTATCTCACGATGAGCTGAGGTACCTTTTCAAGATAATGGCATTCGGAAGCGTAGACCCGACAGAACATCCACGGCTACTTCAGCTCGCGGATGAATTTGCCAAGGTGTTGCATAGTATGCAAGCTTCACTTGTTGAAACAACTGTGTTTGCAGATGCGTTAAGAAGGAGTCTGCATGTTCAATCTTGGTGTGGCATATTGGACAAGGGGATAAGATTCCTTAAAAGGAACCTCTCCATGTATGGTATGCAGCCAAGAATAGCGCTCCTAGAACAAGGCCATCCAGTGGACATAAGGGACGTTACTTCGCATCCACACAGCATGGCACCTTATACAATGAATGCTTCAATCGAGAAACCGCCAAGTGTGACTGCTGCGGAACTTCTAACAGATCCTAGTGTTAGACCAAAAGGAGACTTCATTCTCATTTTATGGGAATCAAGGATACCCCTGCATGAATCATTTGTTTATTTTGTTACTAGGCGTGCTCAGGATACACATCATGGTAGCACCTTGCCAGGGAGGAAGCGACGAGGAGTGCCGGTCTAATTTTGTTTCAAAACTCTTGTAATATGTAGCTCTTGCTGTATTTTTTATTCAGAATAAACAGATGTGTTCATGTATACCATTGAAGTAATAAATGTACTAATGATTTTAGCTAACGTACCATAAACTTGTACATTTTATCAGATCCAACGATCCACCACCTGCTCTTTTTAGATAGCGAACAAACGACATCACTCCTTACTATCACTAGCGAGTGAACTCTAAGTAAAGTGACTTACTAATTATATGTTGTGCTGTTGCGTGGATGTGGAATGTACAAAAACTTGGATCAGGTCAGATTACAGTTGCAACTGCAGGATAAGATTGGATTAAGAAGTCTGCTAGGCGCCGACATCCTTCCCAGGCTGAAAGCAGAAATATTCTGATAAAATTTCAGAAACTGTCGGAACAAGCATATGAGGATAATGATTTAAGTTTGAGGTGTATATGGTGTGGATATTCGCAGTAACATCAACATGTTGTTGCCACTCTCTTTCTCTCACTCGCACAAACGAAGGTGGAAGATGGAGCACATAACTTTTCCGGCGCACAAACGCCTCGGCCGCACGAACGGCCTCATTTTACATATCCGGGCGCGGCAACACACCGCAGCCTACCCAGAGGAGCTCTCTCACAGCCAACCGGGCGCATACCACGGTCCCGACGGAGACTGCCTCTTCTCTGGCTCATAGGCTCGGCTCATACCGGCGCTCTTGATCAGTACACGGGGAGGGGGTTTTATACCCGGCTGCACACACACACGACCCGGCTGCCACACCGGCCACTACCTAGTCCAACCACACACACGCACTAACCTAGCTACATGCACGGCCTCAACCACCACTTGGGTTAGGCTCTCAACCTTATCCAGCCGAGATCCATGCACTAACTAACCTGCCAACTAGGTGCATGCACTAGCTAATCTGGCCGGCACACTCGCCAACGGCCCCTGCCCACGCGCTGGACTGAGTGCACACCCACTCACACGCGACACACACAGATGACCACGGTGAAACGTGGTTTATTCCTAACACAACAGCCTCCTGACCTGTCGGAACGAGCATCCTAGCACTCGCGCGCCCAGAAGCCAAGAAACAGGGGGGACAAAAACAATTTCTTGTAGGAAGACAGCTGCTAGTTTGGAATAGCAAACAAAACAAAGTTGTCGATCGTCTAAAACTTTCCAGAACCGAAGAGTGGAACCAGTAAATACGGTACAGTCAGCTGTCTAGCTTGACCTGAAACAAGACGGAAATCATAAGCTTTGTTTTTCTTAAGGAAACTGCTTGCTATGTCGACTTGAATAATAAACACTTAAACAGTGATGGCAATGCGCTCTGTTACACTATGTCAGTTACAATATCCCATAACACTAGCTATAGCACATTCAAGACCTGACAATATTGGAGGTCAGGTCTGGGCTGTGAGCACATCTGCACATGTATCTCTATATTAGTTGAGCTCACTAATTTTACTCAAAGAGTAAACACTTAAACTGCCTCACCACCCACTTCACGAAAAGGGTTTCCCTCCGCTTTGTATTACAAAGCAACCACCGATACATTCAACGATAGGTGCTGGGGCCGCAGCACAAACAAGCCCAAAGAAAACACAGAGAAGAAAGGAAGAGAAACAAATGCCAACAACGGCAGATCGACGAAACGAAGATGACCGGCGACCGCTGCACCCTTCGGACTCCGGAGAAGTACCACCACATTCCCAGCACCGGAAGCGCCGCGTACCAAGCAACACCTTCAAGAAGGAGGCGACGACGACGCCGCCGCTGCCCGGACTAGTTCTAGGGTTTCCCCCGGTACGCGGGGGGCAGTGAGGGGAGGGGTGTACCCGACGCCCTTTAGGAAGGTCCGGCGGCACCCACAGGCATCGCCGCGTCAGGGCCGGACGAGCCGCCAGAGATTTCTCCCAACACAAACCCCCACCACCACCCCAGACGAATCATAGTGCACCGCCCATCGCGCCGCCCACCAACATGTGCCACCACGGTCACCGAATCAACTTCGTCGTCTCCCTGAGGTCACCGACACGAGACCTGGAGGATGGGAGAAGGAAGAATGGCCTTGGGGGCATCCGCAACATCACCGACGTGAGGGGACAACCACCACCGCGGAGCCGACCGGACGTGCGGACAAGGGGACTGCTAGACACCGAGGCCCGGCCGGACCCAAAAGGGTCCGGACTGCCCCTGCCGTCATGCTGCAGCTCGCCAGCCGACGAAGCCGCCACCGCCCCGCAGACCACCGCCACTTCACCGCCAACCAGGGAGCAGCGCCGCCACGCACCGAGTCGCCACCCCCCTGGCCCAGATGGAGCCCGAATGGGCCCAGATCTGGGCCGCGCGGGCGCCGCCGGCCACTAGCACCGACACGCCGCCCTGCGGCCAACGGCCGCGCCGCCGCATCGAGAACCACGGAGCTCGCCGGAATCCTGCCGCCGAACCCCACTGCAGCGGCCGAGCTGCACCGCCGCCATCTGGAGGCCCCCGCGCCCCCCAAGAGCGAGCGGGGAAGGGACGACGGCGGCGGGGAGGGAGATGGACGGGGAGGAGGCCGAAGGAGAGGAGGCAGGGGGCCGCCCGTCACCCGCGGAAGAGGGGGGGGAGTGGGCGGACGGGAGCGTGGGGGAGGGGGAGGGAGGCGGGGAGCGCCCTGCTGACGGCCGCCAGCGGCGGCGGCGGCGGGGGGAGCGGGGGAAACCCTAGTCGCGGGAGCGGGGGAGCGGGGGAGCGGGCGATAAAAGACAGCCCCATGACGCACCCCTTCCCTTACTCACCACCCACTTCCACCGTCGCGGCGGGGAGAAGTGCTTGGTAGCGAGTACCTGGTGAGCTTGTGGACGAGCACCTTCATGCAAAGCGGCAGCCCGCGAAATCAGTGCACCTTTGTTGGCCTTGGCGGCGAGCAGCAGGGGGAAGCTGTAGAACCAACAGGAGTGAGAATATATCAATGGACAAGTTACATATCTTGAGAAATATTACTCAAGTAGGGCGTTCTGGATATCAGATACTCCTACTAACTTCAAGTATATTATGCTGCGTAAAATCAAGGAAATGTTTTTTGTGGGTCAAAAATCAAGGAAATGTACATCAATTGTATGAGAGTATAGCAGTACACAATGCTATCCGCTTTTTCTCGACTTATTACTTGTGCCCAAGAATTCAAACTTCGGTGAGGAAAATGGAAAAAGAAAAGAACAGCAACAACGGGCTAGAAATTTAGAACAGAATTATAATTCAAGATTAGTTTGACACAAGCTTGAAGGAAACTCAACTTCCTTTATGGTGAAGCATGAACAGAGACACCCCACGTAGTATACAGGTAAGCCTGCAAAAGATATTCATCATCACTGACGTATGGAGTTGGGATTCTCATCATCACTGACAAAGGTAGAAAGGGGGCATATTGTGTCCTTGCCAACGAGTTGTGTCATGATCCTCCACTGAAATTCAGCTAGAAAAGCCCAAACAATTTCCACGGTCAAACTTTGCTATTGTAGGGTGGATGATATTCCTCGTGTGTAAAATGTAAAAGGAGCCCCAAGAAAGACAAATGCACAAATAATTAAATATACATTTTGCTATCGAACCACGATTAATTTGGACCTATTGTGAGTATAAAAATAGTGGTCGATTTTTTCATGTGCCTTGGACAAGTTGGCTTGTCTTTGTCACGTGTTTGGTTTGGGCCGTTCAGAAAAGTATCAGTGTCACCAACCCACTACTCCAGTCAAACATTTAGTCATCCCTGGAGACTTCTTTATGTTTGCCAAGAGTGTTTGCAAGACTTGGAAGAGAGCAGTCTGGTTAATTTCTCCAGAGAGATCGACCATCAGCCATGGAGGTTGTCAAATCTGCAGTTGTTGGCGAACTTGTGAGCCGGTTCATCTCCTTCCTGATGAACAAGTACCACTCCAACAGCCATGCACAATCAGAGAAGGTGGTGGAGAGGTTGCAGCGCCTCCTGATGAGAGTCAGCACAGTCGTTGAGGAGGCAGATGCGCGGTACATAACCAACTCTGCGATGCAGTTGCAGCTCAAGATGCTCTCAGAGGCCATGTATGGAGGATACAGTGCGCTGGACACCTTGCGGCACCGAACCATCCAAGACAGTGCAGGCTTCGATGAGGTTAGCATCAACGACTCATCTTGCAGCAACTTGTATTTAGACATTCCCCTCAAGCATTCTCGAACAACTGAGAAGAATGATAAGACCATGCGCCTTGAGTCTCATGGTTCCTTGGAAAGCTTAGAAGTCGTAGTTGCTAACATGACAGAATTTGTTATGCTTCTAGGTGGATGTGAACGCATGTCTCGTAGACCATACGATGTATATCTTTACATTGAAAATTTCATGTTCGGCCGACACGCAAAAACTCTTGAGCTTCTTCTTGCAGCACAACAACCCTCCTGGTGATCATGCACCAGCCGTTCTGTTAGCTTAATCTTGATCACTTGTATCTGCATATTTGCTTTAGTCATGCATGTAGCATAGATTAGGGAGTTCTTCTCCGGAGAGGTCTCGGCCGAGAGGGCTGGGAAAAACACAATGTAGTCTCTTGTTCCACCAAGGAGAAGGGCTTCTCGTGCAAAGTAACAGCCGGTCTTCTTCTTGGTTGTGTGCGTGTGTGTTGAGTTCCTCACCATGTGTGTGTGTGTATGTTCTTGAGAGGAAGTACAAGAGAGATGATACAGATTGAGGGAAGAGAAAGCTGTGCGAGGCAGCCGAGAGGAAGAAGAGGCGGGCGACGGAGAGGCGGCGCCAACAATTGGCATCAGAGCCTTGTCGATCCGAGGCGGTGGCAGCGCCGCGGCGGACTCCATGTGAGGTGGAGGACGCTGGCGCGAGGTGATGGCCGGAAGAGGCACAATGCCGCCGGTGGGACGTTGCGGTGCGATGCTGCGAGGTGAAGATGGTGCGATGATCGACGTCGCGAGGACGTCATCCCCGGCAAGATGGTGACAGGCCGGCGCTGCGACGGCGTCGGCGACGTCGGTGCCTGCGGCTATGGTGGCCGGCGTGACGGTGGTGAAGGCTACGGCTGCGGTGACGGGCACATGGTGGACTCCATGCGAGATGGAGGACGGTGGCGTGACATGGAGGTGTTTGGCGGTGTGATGCCGCACGAGCATATGGCTGCGGTGCGATGCCGCTAGATGGAGATGGCGGCGCGAAGCTGCCACAAGAAGACAATGGTGTGATGCCGTTGGAAGGTACGGCGGCGCGAAACCGTCATGAGGATCGGCGTCAAGCTCGTCGACGGTGCTGTCTTGGGTGGTGTGATGCCATCAGCAAGATGGGCCGATGCGACGACGTGGTGACCGGCGCCGCGAAGGTGTCGTCCACGTCAAGAGGTCGTCCACGTCCAGAGGTTGCTGCCGCGTGCGGCAAGAGGACATGGTGATGGACGCCGGCGATGTGATGGCGTCGGTCCACGGCAAGGTGCGCGGCGCCGCGATGGCGTTGTCAAGTGGCAGCGGGTGATCCGCGTCGAATATTGTGATGACCGGAGAATCAAGATTAGATGGGAAATTGTTAGCTTAATCTTGATCACTTGTATCTGCATATTTGCTTTAGTCATGCATGTAGCATAGATTAGGGAGTTCTTCTCCGGAGAGGTCTCGGCCGAGAGGGCTGGGAAAAACACAATGTAGTCTCTTGTTCCACCAAGGAGAAGGGCTTCTCGTGCAAAGTAACAGCCGGTCTTCTTCTTGGTTGTGTGCGTGTGTGTTGAGTTCCCCACCATGTGTGTGTGTGTATGTTCTTGAGAGGAAGTACAAGAGAGATGATACAGATTGAGGGAAGAGAAAGCTGTGCGAGGCAGCCGAGAGGAAGAAGAGGCGGGCGACGGAGAGGCGGCGCCAACACGTTCTTCCAATCATAGGAGGTGCTGCAATTGGAAAGAAGACATTGGTTGCTCATGTGTGCAGCTACGAAAGGTTTCGCTCGCGCTTCTCCTATATTTTGCACTTGAATGGAAACAGCCTTTTGAAGATACTTGACCATGGCAGGACCATGGAAGGGATGATCTTGGTAGTTATTGAGTTTGCTGCTGATGTGGGTGACGATGATTGGAAAAAGTTACACTCACTTCTCATAACAATGGGCAGAGGAATCAAGATCATCATTGTAAGTAAACTTAAACGATTAGCCCGGCTTGGATCGGTGAAACCGATTTTCCTAGGTATTCTATCTTACAATGAGTTGAGGTATCTTTTCAAGACACTTGCATTTGGAAGCGTAGACCCGGCGAAATACCCGCGACTAGTACAAATAGCAGATCAATTTGCCAAGGTATTGCACAATGCGCAAGCTTCACTTGTCACAATAAATAAGGTCGCAGATTTATTGAGAAGGAACCTCGATGCTCAGTTTTGGCGTTGCATATTGGACAAGGCACTAGTAGAAAAACACCTATTAGTCTCGGTTCGTAAGGGCCTTTAGTCCCGGTTCATGAACCAGGACTAATGGGTCATTACTAATACCTCCCCCCTTTAGTCCCGGTTCTAACACGAACCGGGACAGATGGTCCCCCACGTGGCCGGTACGCCAAGCCCAGGCAGGGGGGCCTTTGGTCCCGGTTGGTGGCACCAACCGGGACCAAAAGGCATCCACGCGTCAGCATTCCAGTGGCTGGGGTTTTTGTTTTTTTTTAAAAGGGGGGGGTGGGGGTTTTGGGGGGTTAATTTAGGCATTTCATATATTGTGTTAGATAGCTAATTAATAGAGAGAAGTGTCCTCTCTTATGTCCGTGCTTGGTCGACGCTACGTACTATACTTACGTATAGAGAGGACTAGACACGCTAGCTAGCTAGTAAGCAAACGAAGGAAACAGAAGATCATCATGAACATATATGCATACAGAGAGAAGTGATATCGACCACCTCTTCTTCTCCGAGAGATTGGTCGAATAACAAGTTCTCGTATATCTATCGTCCGACACTACCGGCTACATATATACAATAATTATCTCTTACAAATATAATCTCCTAAATTATGGACGCATGGTCCACATAGTATTCTCCGTCTTCAGCGATCACGTGGTCAAGAAAGAATGCCGCCAATTCCTCTTGAATAGCCCGCATGCGATCTGGTGCTAGGAGTTCATCCCGCATCCGGAACATCTAATTTGAAGAAGGGGGTCAATACATTTTATATATGTATATGAATGAATGAAACTCAACACAAATGATGGTAATAAAAAAAATTGTGAATATTGTTATTTACGCACTTCATATTGTTCGGCAGAGTACCCGCCCCGCTCACAGGTCGTGTGGCGGATGGACTCGCAGACGTAGTATCCACAGAAATCATTCCCTTGTTCCTGCCACAACCACTTTACAAGAAAAAGAGGTCAATCAAACTGATAAGCAAGAATGCCAAATGGTATTGATGAAACTAGCGCTTGAATCACTAGGAGATGCGCGGAACATGCTACTATAGTACTTACTTTCGGGTGTCTAAATTGCAGCTCCTTCGGCAGTCCCGGAGCTTTTCTGGTGAATTTTCTCCAAACCCTGCCGGACAAAGAAAACAATTACTTGATATCAAGAAATGAACAAAGTTGCTGATATGGTGGATAATGATTGATTTAACTTACTTCTTGAGGATTTCAGTCATGTCCGCATACTCCTGGGGATCTTTTCGTTTAGAGTCCAAGACAGTTACTACTCCCTGCTCAAGCCTAATCTCTAGGAGAATATAGTGGTAACTGCGCACGCATGCATAACTCATCAATTACATTACTATAACCTGGACTAATATATAAGGGAAACCGAATATGCACAAGACAGTAACACTCACTTGAAGTTGTAAGAAAAGAGTATTATATCTTTGTTTTCATTTATTTTGAATGATCGTAGCAAGTTGGCCTCGGTATCTTCGGGCCTTTTATCAACTTCAGTTGCATCTATGAGATACTCCCTCCGTTCCTTTATCTAAGGTGTATTATTTTGGGCACGGTGACCAAGGCGCACAATTATAGAGGTGTTAGGACAAAAGTACCCTTGGCAAATTTGTTGGTTAGTGGCAAGTAAATCCGTTTGTCCAGGAAAGTAAGAGATACATGCAATTGAGAGAGATAGTTTCCTTCTTTTTATACAAGATCAAATAGAGAAAATCAGGAGAGAGATACTTTCCTCTTTCTGGAGGGATAAAAAGGGAATTACGAGGATTTAGAAGAAATGCACCTTACATTGTGGAATTTTATCAAAAAACAAATACACCTTTTATAAAGGAACGGAGGGAGTATGTGTTAACGAACCCAATATCACCGATTTGTCTTTTCCTCAATTCGGCGATCTTCAATCTGCATAATATAGTGAGGATAATTATAAATACATGCAATCAAAGAGCTGAGCTATATAGAGAGACTTAATGACAGAAGTAGTAGTACTTACAGACAGTAGCAGGTGACCGTTGCTTTATCAAGGGCCAATTGATTGAAAAACTGATAGAACTCCTCAAATAGAATAGGCAACAGTTCAATTCCAACGAGGTCATGCTCTGGCTTAACTCTCGCATACAAAGTACTCCTCCCCCCAGACTCTCTGCAGATTTTCAAGTACCAATCATGCATTCTTCGCATCATCGTTGATAGAGATTTTTCATCTTTGACGAGAGGCTTCCCGTACTCGTATCTGTGTATCTGCACCTCCAAGAAATCATAATGTACAGTGTTGGGCAGGTAATCGTCAGGATTGCCATAACCGGGCACCATCCTCGGATCGACGATGTCTCTAGGCACCTTGAGCGGGGGGCACGATTGCTTCGCTTGTTCGCCGAGCTGGGAAATTTGTTTCCCAGCTGCTCGTCGTTCTTTCAGCCTTTGATCACTGACTGTACTTCCCGACCGCTCCGCTTCGGCCCATGTCTTTGCAATAATGCGCTCATAGTTGCCTTTCGGCGGAGACTTGGGTGGTTTTGCCAGGACAGCCAGAGTGCGCTTCGCTTTCACCGGATCTACCTTCTCCTCCGGAGGTGGATGTCTCTGTGCTTTCAACCCTTGAAACCAGTCCTTCACTTCGGTTCGCGCGATCTTCGTGTTCTCCTCCGGGGTCATCTCGTATGGTAACTTCTCTGGAGTCTTCAGAGAAGGACTGAATCTGTATTTCCTCCCGCCTCTGGCTGTACTGCTAGACGCCGGCAGAGCAGACAGAGCGGCAGTCTTCTTTACTTGCTTTTTGCGAGGCGGAGGAGAAGGTATTTCCTAGAGGCAATAATAAATTGATTATTATTATATTTCCTTGTTCATGATAATTGTTTATTATCCATGCTAGAATTGTATTGATAGGAAACTCAGATACATGTGTGGATACATAGACAACACCATGTCCCTAGTAAGCCTCTAGTTGACTAGCTCGTTGATCAATAGATGGTTACGGTTTCCTGACCATGGACATTGGATGTCATTGATAACGGGATCACATCATTAGGAGAATGATGTGATGGACAAGACCCAATCCTAAGCCTAGCACAAGATCATGTAGTTCGTATGCTAAAGCTTTTCTAATGTCAAGTATCATTTCCTTAGACCATGAGATTGTGCAACTCCCGGATACCGTAGGAGTGCTTTGGGTGTGCCAAACGTCACAACGTAACTGGGTGACTATAAAGGTGCACTACGGGTATCTCCGAAAGTGTCTGTTGGGTTGGCACGAATCAAGACTGGGATTTGTCACTCCGTGTAAACAGAGAGGTATCTCTGGGCCCACTCGGTAGGACATCATCATAATGTGCACAATGTGATCAAGGAGTTGATCACGGGATGATGTGTTACGGAACGAGTAAAGAGACTTGCCGGTAACGAGATTGAACAAGGTATCGGGATACCGACGATCGAATCTCGGGCAAGTATCGTACCGATAGACAAAGGGAATTGTATACGGGATTGATTAAGTCCTTGACATCGTGGTTCATCCGATGAGATCATCGTGGAGCATGTGGGAGCCAACATGGGTATCCAGATTTCGCTGTTGGTTATTGACCGGAGAACGTCTCGGTCATGTCTGCATGGTTCCCGAACCCGTAGGGTCTACACACTTAAGGTTCGATGACGCTAGGGTTATAAAGGAAGTTTGTATGTGGTTACCGAATGTTTTTTGGAGTCCCGGATGAGATCCCGGACGTCACGAGGAGTTCCGGAATGGTCCGGAGGTAAAGATTTATATATAGGAAGTCCTGTTTTGGTCACCGGAAAAGTTTCGGGTTTTATCGGTAACGTACCGGGACCACCGAGAGGGTCCCGGGGGTCCACCAAGTGGGGCCACAAGCCCCGGAGGGATGCATGGGCCAAGTGTGGGAGGGGACCAGCCCCAGGTGGGCTGGTGCGGCCCCCCACCAAGGCCCAAGGCGCAAGGGAGTGGGAAGGGGGGGCAAACCCTAGGGCAGATGGGCCCTAAGGCCCACCCTGGTGCGCCTCCCCCTCTCCCCTCCCCTTGGCCGCCCCTAGATGGGATCTAGGGGGCTGCCGCCACCCCTAGGGAGGGAACCCTAGGTGGGGTGCAGCCCCTCCCCTTCCCCTATATATAGTTGAGGTATGGGCTGCCCAATACACGCGAGTTCCTCTCCCTGTTGGTGCAGCCCTACCTCTCTTTCTCCTCATATCTTGCGGTGCTTGGCGAAGCCCTGCTGGAGTACCACGCTCCTCCACCACCACCACGCCATCATGCTGCTGCTGGATGGAGTCTTCCTCAACCTCTCCCTCTCTCCTTGCTGGATCAAGGCATGGGAGACGTCGTCGGGCTGTACGTGTGTTGAACGCGGAGGTGCCATCCGTTCGGCACTAGGATATCCGGTGATTTGGATCACGACGAGTACGACTCCTTCAACCCCGTTCTCTTGAACGCTTCCGCTTAGCGATCTACAAGGGTATGTAGATGCACTCTCCTTCCCCTCGTTGCTGGTCTCTCCATAGATAGATCTTGGTGACACGTAGGAAAATTTTGAATTTCTGCTACGTTCCCCGACAGTGGCATCATGAGCTAGGTCTATTGCGTAGATTCTATGTACGAGTAGAACACAAAGTAGTTGTGGGCGTTGATTTTGTTCAATATGCTTACCGTTACTAGTCCAATCTTGATTCGGCGGCATCGTGGGATGAAGCGGCCCGGACCAACCTTACACGTACGCTTACGTGAGACCGGTTCCACCGACTGACATGCACTAGTTGCATAAGGTGGCTGGCGGGTGTCTGTCTCTCCCACTTTAGTCGGATCGGATTCGATGAAAAGGGTCCTTATGAAGGGTAAATAGCAATTGGCATATCACGTTGTGGTTTTTGCGTAGGTAAGAAACGTTCTTGCTAGAAACCCATAGCAGCCACGTAAAACATGCAAACAACAATTAGAGGATGTCTAACTTGTTTTTGCAGGGTATGCTATGTGATGTGATATGGCCAAGAAGAATGTGATGAATGATATGTGATGTATGAGATTGATCATGTTCTTGTAATAGGAATCACGACTTGCATGTTGATGAGTATGACAACCGCAGGAGCCATAGGAGTTGTCTTTATTTATTTATGACCTGCGTGTTAATATAAACGTCATGTAATTACTTTACTTTATTGCTAACCGTTAGCTGTAGTAGTAGAAGTAATAGTTGGCGAGACAACTTCATGAAGACACGATGATGGAGATCATGGTGTCATGCCGGTGACAATGATGATCATGGAGCCCCGAAGATGGAGATCAAAAGGAGCAAAGTGATGATGGCCATATCATGTCACTATTTGATTGCATGTGATGTTTATCATGTTTATGCATCTTATTTGCTTAGAACGACGGTAGTAAATAAGATGATCCCTCATTAAAATTTCAAGAAAGTGTTCCCCCTAACTGTGCACCGTTGCGAAAGTTCGTAGTTTCGAAGCACCACGTGATGATCAGGTGTGATAGATTCTTACGTTCGAATGCAATGGGTGTTGATGAGCCTAGCATGTACAGACATGGCCTCGGAACACATGCAAAACACTTAGGTTGACTTGACGAGCCTAGCATGTACAGACATGGCCTCGGAACACAAGAGACCGAAAGGTCGAGCATGAGTCGTATGGTAGATACGATCAACATGAAGATGTTCACCGATGATGACTAGTCCGTCTCACGTGATGATCGGACACGGCCTAGTTGACTCGGATCATGTAATCACTTAGATGACTAGAGGGATGTCTATCTGAGTGGGAGTTCATAAGATGAACTTGTTTATCCTGAACATAGTCAAAAGGATTTTGCAAATTATGTCGTAGCTCGCGCTTTAGTTCTACTGTTTAGATATGTTCCTAGAGAAAATTTAGTTGAAAGTTGATAGTAGCAACTATGCGGACTAGGTCCGTAAACTGAGGATTGTTCTCATTGCTTGATGGAAGGCTTATGTCCTTAATGCACCGCTAAGTGTGCTGAACCTCGAACGTCGTCTGTGGATGTTGGGAACATCTGACATACAAATTTTGATAACTACGTGATAGTTCAGTTAAACGGTTTAGAGTTGAGGCACCGAAGACGTTTTGCAACGTCGCAAAACATATGAGATGTTTCGAGGGCTGAAATTGGGATTTCAGGCTCGTGCCCACGTCAAGAGGTATAAGACCTCCGACGATTTTCTTAGCCTGCAAACTAAGGGAGAAAAGCTCAATTGTTGAGCTTGTGCTCAGATTGTCTGAGTACAACAATCATTTGAATCGAGTGGGAGTTGATCTTCCAGATGAGATAGTGATGTTTCTCCGAAGTCATTACCACCAAGCTGCTAGAGCTTCGTGATGAACTATAATATATCAGGGACATGTATGATGATCCTTGAGATATTCGCGATGTTTGACACCACAAAGTAGAAATCAAGAAGGAGCATCAATTGTTGATGGTTGGGGAAACCACTAGTTTCAAGAAGGGTAAGGGCAAGAAGGGATACTTCATGAAACGGCAAATCAGCTGCTGCTCTAGTGAAGAAACCCAAGGTTGAGCCCAAACCCGAGACTAAGTGCTTCTGTGATAAGAGGAACAGCCACTGAAGCAGAATTACCCTAGATACTTGGTAGATGAGAAGGCTGGCAAGGTCGATAGAAGTATATTGGATATACATTGTGGTAATGTGTACTTTACTAGTACTCCTAGCAGCACCATGGTATTAGATACTGGTTCGGTTGCTAAGTGTTAGTAAACTCGAAATAAAAGGCTGCGGAGTAAACGGAGACTAGCTAAAGGTGAGCTGGCGATATGTGTTGGAAGTTTTTTCCAAGCTTGATGTGATCAAGCATCGCACGCTCCCTCTACCATCGAGATTGGTGTTAAACCTAAATAATTGTTATTTGGTGTTTGCGTTGAGCATAGACATGATTGGATTATGTCTACCGCAATACGGTTATTCATTTAAGGAGAATAAGGGTTACTCTGTTTATTTGAATAATACCTTCAATGGTCTTGCACCTAAAATGGATAGTTTATTGAATCTCGATCGTAGTGACACACATGTTCATATAAGATAGTACCACCTACTTGTGGCACTGACACGTAAGTCATATCGGTATAAAACGCATGAAGAAGCTCCATGTTGATGGATCTTTGGGCTCACACGTTTTTGAAAAGTTTGAGACATGTGAACCATGTCTATTGGTGTATATGCATGAAGAAACTCCATGCAAATGGACCGTTTGGACTCACTTGATTTTGAATCACTTGAGACATGCAAATCATACCACATGGGCAAGATGACTGAAAGCCTCGTTTTCAGTAAAATGGAACTAGAAAGCAACTTGTTGGAAGTAATGCATTTTGATGTGTGCAGTCCAATGAGTGCTGAGGCGTGTAGTGGATATCGTTATGTTCTTACTTCACAGATGATTTGAGTATATTTACTTGATGAATCATGAGTCTGAATTATTGAAAGGTTCAAGTAATTTCAGGGTGAAGTTGAAAGATCGTCGTGACAAGAGGATAAAATATCTATGATATGATCACAGAGATGAATATCTGAATTACGAGTTTGGCACAGAATTAAGACATTGTGGAAATTGTTTCACAATTAATACAGCCTGGAACACCATAGTGTGATGGTGTGTCCGAACATCATAACTGCACCCTATTGGATATGATGCATACCATGATGTCTCTTATCGAATTACCACGATAGTTTATGGGTTAGGCATTAGAGACAACCACATTCACTTTAAATAGGGCACCACGTAATTCCGATGAGATGACACCGTATGAACTATGGTTTAGAGAAACCTAAGCTGTCATTTCTTAAAAGTTTGGGGCTGCGACGCTTATGTGAAAAAGTTTCAGGCTGATAAGCTCGAACCCAAAGCGGATAAATGCATCTTCATAGGACACCTAAAACAGTTGGGTATACCTCCTGTCTCAGATCCGAAAGCAATAAGGGATTGTTTCTAGAATCGGGTCCTTTCTCGAGGAAAAGTTTCTCTCAAAAGAATTGAGTGGGAGGATGGTGGAAACTTGATGAGGTTATTGAACCATCTAGTGTGTGGCAGGGCACAGGAAGTTGTTCCTGTGGCACCTACACCAATTGAAGTGGAAGCTTATGATAGTGATCATGAAGCTTCAGATCAAGTCACTTCCAAACCTCGTAGGATGACAAGGATGCGTAATACATCAGAGTGGTACGTAATCCTGTCTTGGAAGTCATGTTGCTAGACAACAATGAACCTACGAGCTATCAAGAAGCGATGGTGGGCCTGGATTCCAAAATGGCTCGAGGCCATATAATCCGAGAGAGGATCCATATATGAAAACAAAGTGTAGACTTTGGAAGAACTACTTGATGGTCGTAAGGCTGTTAGGTACATATGGATTTTAAAAGGAAGACGGACAATGATGGTAAGTATCACCATTAAGAAAGCTCGACTTGTCGTTAAGATGTTTTCCGACAAGTTCAAGGAGTTGACTGCGATGAGACTTTCTCACTCGTAGCGATGCTAAGAGTCTGTTGGAATTATATTAGCGATTACTGCATTATTTATGAAATCTTGCAGATAGGATGTCAAAACATTGTTTCCTTGACGATTTTCTTGAGCAAAGGTTGTATGTGATACAGCCGAAAGGTTTTGTCAATCCTGAAAGATGCTAATAAGTATGCAAAGCTCCAGCAATCCTTCTAAGGACTGGAGTGAGCATCTCGGAGTTGGAATGTATGCTTTGATGATGATCAAAGATTTTTGGGTTTATACAAAGTTTATGAGAAACTTGTATTTCCAAAGAAGCGAGTGGGAGCACTATAGAATTTCTGATGAATATATGTTGTTGACATATTGTTGATTAGAAATGACGTAGAATTTCTGGAAAGCATATAGGGTTATTTGGAAAGTGTTTTTCAATGGAAAGCCTGGATTAAGCTACTTGAACATCGAGCATCAAGATCTATAAGGATAGATCAAAACGCTTAATGATACTTTCAAATGAGCACATACCTTGACATGATCTTGAAGGTGTTCAAGATGGATCAGTCGAAGAAGGAGTTCTTGCCTGAGTTGTAAGGTATGAAGTTAAGACTTAAAGCTCGACCACGGCAGAATAGAGAGAAAGGACGAAGGTCGTCCCCTATGCTTAAGACGTAGGCTCTACAGTATGATATGCTGTGTACCACACCTGAAGTGTGCCTTGCCATGAGTTAGTCAAGGGGTACAAGAGTGATCCAAGAATGGATCACAGGACAGCGGTCAAAGTTATCCTTAGTAACTAGCGGACTAAGGAATTTTCTCGATTATGGAGGTGGTAAAAGAGTTCGTCGTAAAGGGTTACGCCGATGCAAACTTTGACACTAATCTAGATTATTCTGAGTAGTAAATTGGATTCATATAGTGGAACAGTTATTTGGAATAGCTCCAAATGTAGCGTAGTAGTTGCATCTACAAGATGACATAGAAATTTGCGAAGTACATACGGATCTGAATGTTGCAGACCCGTTGACTAAAACCTCTCTCACAAGCATAACATGATCAAACCCAGAACTCTTTGGGTGTTAGTCACATGGGGATGTGACCCTGAGTGTTAATCACATATCGATGTGAACTGTATTATTGACTCTAGTGCAAGTGGGAGACTGTTGGAAATATGCCCTAGAGGCAATAATAAATTGATTATTATTATATTTCCTTGTTCATGATAATTGTTTATTATCCATGCTAGAGTTGTATTGATAGGAAACTCAGATACATGTGTGGATACATAGACAACACCATGTCCCTAGTAAGCCTCTAGTTGACTAGCTTGTTGATCAATAGATGGTTACGGTTTCCTGACCATGGACATTGGATGTCATTGATAACGGGATCACATCATTAGGAGAATGATGTGATGGACAAGACCCAATCCTAAGCCTAGCACAAGATCATGTAGTTTGTATGCTAAAGCTTTTTTAATGTCAAGTATCACTTCCTTAGACCATGAGATTGTGCAACTCCCGGATACCGTAGGAGTGCTTTGGGTGTGACAAACGTCACAACGTAACTGGGTGACTATAAAGGTGCACTACGGGTATCTCCGAAAGTGTCTGTTGGGTTGGCACGAATCGAGACTGGGATTTGTCACTCCATGTAAACGGAGAGGTATCTCTGGGCCCACTCGGTAGGACATCATCATAATGTGCACAATGTGATCAAGGAGTTGATCACGGGATGATGTGTTACGGAACGAGTAAAGAGACTTGCCGGTAACGAGATTGAACAAGGTATCGGGATACCGACGATCGAATCTCGGGCAAGTATCGTACCGATAGACAAAGGGAATTGTATACGGGATTGATTAAGTCCTTGACATCGTGGTTCATCCGATGAGATCATTGTGGAGCATGTGGGAGCCAACATGGGTATCCAGATTCCGCTGTTGGTTATTGACCGGAGAACGTCTCGGTCATGTCTGCATGGTTCCCGAACCCGTAGGGTCTACACACTTAAGGTTCGATGACGCTAGGGTTATAAAGGAAGTTTGTATGTGGTTACCGAATGTTGTTTGGAGTCCCGGATGAGATCCCGGACGTCACGAGGAGTTCCGGAATGGTCCGGAGGTAAAGATTTATATATAGGAAGTCCTGTTTTGGTCACCGGAAAAGTTTCGGGTTTTATCGGTAACGTACCGGGACCACCGGGAGGGTCCCGGGGGTCCACCAAGTGGGGCCACAAGCCCCGGAGGGATGCATGGGCCAAGTGTGGGAGGGGACCAGTCCCAGGTGGGCTGGTGCGGCCCCCCACCAAGGCCCAAGGCACAAGGGAGTGGGAAGGGGGGGCAAACCCTAGGGCAGATGGGCCCTAAGGCCCACCCTGGTGCGCCTCCCCCTCTCCCCTCCCCTTGGCCGCCCCTAGATGGGATCTAGGGGGCTGCCGCCACCCCTAGGGAGGGAACCCTAGGTGGGGCGCAGCCCCTCCCCTTCCCCTATATATAGTTGAGGTATGGGCTGCCCAATACACGCGAGTTCCTCTCCCTGTTGGTGCAGCCCTACCTCTCTTTCTCCTCATATCTTGCGGTTCTTGGCGAAGCCCTGCTGGAGTACCACGCTCCTCCACCACCACCACGCCGTCGTGCTACTGCTGGATGGAGTCTTCCTCAACCTCTCCCTCTCTCCTTGCTGGATCAAGGCATGGGAGACGTCGTCGGGCTGTACGTGTGTTGAACGCGGAGGTGCCGTCCGTTCGGCACTAGGATCTCCGGTGATTTGGATCACGACGAGTACGACTCCTTCAACCCCGTTCTCTTGAACGCTTCCGCTTAGCGATCTACAAGGGCATGTAGATGCACTCTCGTTCCCCTCGTTGCTGGTCTCTCCATAGATAGATCTTGGTGACACGTAGGAAAATTTTGAATTTCTGCTACGTTCCCCAACAGGACGTGCGTCATGATATTGAAGAAGGATGGTGGGAACACCAGCTCGAAACTGACAAGACATTGCACCACATCAGTCCTTAGCCTTGGTATGATTTCTGGATCGATCACCTTCTGAGAGATTGCATTGAGGAATGCACATAGCTTCACAATGGCTAATCGGACGTTTTCCGGTAGAAGCCCCCTCAATGCAACCGGAAGCAGTTGCGTCATAATCACGTGGCAGTCATGAGACTTTAGGTTCTGGAACTTTTTCTCTGGGATATTTATTATTCCCTTTATATTCGACAGAAGCCAGTCGGGACCTTCATACTGAGCAGGCATTCAAAGAAGATTTCTTTCTCTTCTTTCATAAGAGCGTAGCTGGCAGGACCTTCATACTGCTTCGGAGGCATGCCCTCTTTTTCGTGCAAGCGTTGCAGGTCCTCCCGTGCCTCAGGTGTATCTTTTGTCTTCCCATACACGCCCAAGAAGCCTAGCAGGTTCACGCAAAGGTTTTTCGTCACGTGCATCACGTCGATTGAAGAGCGGACCTCTAGGTCTTTCCAGTAGGGTAGGTCGAAGAATATAGATTTCTTCTTCCACATGGGTGTGCGTCCCTCAGCGTCATTCGAAACAGCTAGTCCGCCGGGACCCTTTCCAAAGATTACGTGTAAATCATTGACCATAGCAAGTACGTGATCACCGGTACGCATGGCGGGCTTCTTACGGTGATCTGCCTCGCCTTTGAAATGCCTGCCTTTCTTTCGACATTGATGGTTGGTCGGGAGAAATCGACGATGGCCCACGTACACATTCTTCCTGCATCTGTCCAGGTATATACTTTCGGTGTCATCCAAACAGTGCGTGCATGCGTGGTATCCCTTGTTTGTCTGTCCTGAAAGGTTACTGAGAGCGGGCCAATCATTTATGGTCACGAACAGCAACGCCTTTAGGTTAAATTCCTCTTTATTGTGCTCATCCCACGTACGTACACCGTTTCCATTCCACAGCTGTAAAAGTTCTTCAACTAATGGCCTTAGGTACACATCAATGTCGTTGCCGGGTTGCTTAGGGCCTTGGATAAGAACTGGCATCATAATGAACTTCCGCTTCATGCACATCCAAGAAGGAAGGTTATACATACATAGTCACGGGCCAAGTGCTGTGATTGCTGCTCTGCTCCCCGAAAGGATTAATGCCATCCGCACTTAAAGCAAACCATATGTTCCTTGGGTCCTTTGCAAACTCATCCCAGTACTTTCTCACGATTTTTCTCCACTGCGACCCGTCAGCGGGTGCTCTCAACTTCCCGTCTTTCTTACGGTCCTCATTGTGCCATCGCATCAACTTGGCATGCTCTCCATTTCTGAACAGACGTTTCAACCGTGGTATTATAGGAGCATACCACATCACCTTCGCAGGAACCCTCTTCCTGGGGGGCTCGCCGTCAACATCACCAGGGTCATCTCGTCTAATCTTATACCACAATGCACCGCATACCGGGCATGCGTTCAGATCCTTGTATGCACCGCGGTAGAGGATGCAGTCATTAGGGCATGCATGTATCTTCTGCACCTCCAATCCTAGAGGGCATACGACCTTCTTTGCTGCGTATGTACTGTCGGGCAATTCGTTATCCTTTGGAAGCTTCTTCTTCAATATTTTCAGTAGCTTCTCAAATCCTTTGTCAGGCACATCATTCTCTGCCTTCCACTTCAGCAATTCCAGTACGGTACCGAGCTTTGTGTTGCCATCTTCGCAATTGGGGTACAACCCTTTTTTGTGGTCCTCTAACATGCGATCGAACTTCAACTTCTTCTTTTGACTTTCGCATTGCGTCCTTGCATCGACAATGACCCGGCGGAGATCATCATCATCGGGCACATCGTCTAGTTCCTCTTGATCTTCAGCAGCTTCGCCCGTTGCAGCATCATCGTGCACAACGTCTGGTTCCTCTTGATGTTCAGTAGCATCACCGTATTCAGGGGGCACATAGTTGTCATCGTACTCTTCTTCTTCGCCGTCTTCCATCATAACCCCTATTTCTCCGTGCCTCATCCAAACATTATAGTGTGGCATGAAACTCTTGTAAAGCAGGTGGGTGTGGAGGATTTTCCGGTCAGAGGAAGACTTCGTATTCCCACATATAGGGCATGGACAACACATAAAACCATTCTACTTGTTTGCCTCAGCCACTTCGAGAAAATCATGCACGCCCTTATTGTACTCGGAGGTGTGTCTGTCACCGTACATCCATTGCCGGTTCATCTGCATGCATTATATATAATTAAGTGTGTCAAAAATCATTACAGAACATCATGAATAGATAATTAAGTGACCAAATTAATAGAAGTTCATCATCACATTAAAACCAAAGTACATACATAGTTCTCATCTAACAACATAAAGCTCTGCAGAGCATCTAAATTAATTAAACCATACACTGAAACTATATAAAACATTTCAATGCGAAAACAAATGCGATCATAATCGCAACCAATGTAACAACTGATCCAACGACATAATGATACCAAGCCTCGGTATGAATGGCATATTTTCTAATCTTTCTAATCTTCAAGCGCATTGCATCCATCTTGATCTTGTGATCATCGACGACATCCGCAACGTGCAACTCCAATATCATCTTCTCCTCCTCAATTTTTCTAATTTTTTCCTTCAACAAATTGTTTTCTTCTTCAACTAAATTTAACCTCTCGACAATAGGGTCGGTTGGAATTTCCGGTTCAACAACCTCCTAGATAAATAAAATCTATGTCACGTTGGTCGGCATAATTGTCATAAACAATAAATGAACCAATAGTTATGAAAAGATAATATATACCACATCTGAATCATAGACAGGACGAGGGCCGACGGGGGCGGATACCAAAACCATCGCACTATATAAGATGCAATAATAAAAGTAAGAAAATTATACAAGTATCTATATAAACATACAAGTAAGAATTTTTTTTCCTTTCAGAAAGAAGATAAGAACAAGAGGCTCACCACGGTGGTGCCAGCGACGAGATCGGCGCGGGCGATCGACGGCGGTGAAGACGGGGACGGGACGTGACGGACCGCTAAACCTAGACAAATATTAAGGAAAATGGAGCTTGGAGGTCGAGCAAGCTTAAGTAGTGTGGCTCGGGCATTCCATCGAACACCTGGTGTGCATAGGAGGTGAGCTAGAGCACCACAAAGCTCTCCCCTCACCGACCACGAAAAACAGAGCACTGGGAGTGCTCTGCTCGCAGGCGAGGGGTATATATAGGCAACTAATTGGTCCCGGTTGGTGGCTTGAACCGGGACTAAAGGGCATCCTTTGGTCCCGGTTCATGCCACCAACCGGGACCAATGGTTGTGGGCCAGGAGCGAGGCCCATTGGTCCTGGTTCGTCCCACCAACCGGGACCAAAAGGTCCAGACGAACCGGGACCAATGGCCCACATGGCCCGGCCGGCCCCCAGGGCTCACGAACCGGGTCCAATGCCACCATTGGTCCCGGTTCTGGATTGAACCGGGACTAATGGGCTGGCCGGGCCTGGACCATTGCCCCCTTTTCTACTAGTGAGGGTATAAAAATGGCTAAAAGAAACCTCTCCATACATGGTGTGCACCCGAGAATTCTTATAGAACAAGGTCATCCACTGGACATTAGTCACATGACAGACCTTGCTTCACATCCACTTAGCATGACACCTTATACAATTAATGCTTCAATCGAGAAACAACCAAGTGTTACATTTGGGGAACTTCTAACAGATCCTAGTGTTAGACCAAAAGAGGGGACTTCATTCTAATTTCATGGGAATCAAGGATACCCCCTCATAAATCATTTGTTCATTTCGTTACAAGTCATGCTCAGGATACACATGAAGCTAGTGCCGTACCAGGGAGGAAGCGACGAGGAGTGCCAGTCTAATTTTGTTTCGGACTCGTGTAATGTAATTCCTGTTGAATTTTATATTTTTATTTATTTAGAACAAACAGATGTTTTCAGGTATACCACTGAAGTAAATGTACTCATGATTTCAGTTAATGTGCCATAAATTTGTACTCTCTCCACGGCCCTTATTTTGGATCTGACGGGGTACATTTTATCAATCCAACAATCCACCACCTGTAACGTACAAATCCACCACTCCTTACTATCACTAGCTAGTGAAGTCTTGAGTAAGGTGGCTTACTAATTATGTATTGTGCTGCTGCGTGGAGGTGGATGCCAGAAAAAGAAAAACTTAGATCATATGAGATTGCAGTTGCAACTACTCCCTCCGTCCCATAAGATCCCATAAGATAAGACTGGATTAAGAAGTCTGGTAGGCTCCAGCATCCTTCCTAGCCCCTGCTCCCCCCCCCCCCCCCCCCCCCCCCCCGCTTCGCAAACAAGAGGCCTGCTTTGGTACACCCCCTCCACAAACTGTATAAGGGCAGTATGTGCATTTCATGATCCATCTGCATATGTGACACGTTGCCACTTTTTTTTATCAAACTTCAAAATATTGCGCTAGCAATGTGAATCAAACTCAAGACCTCTTGGTCTAAGAAGAACCACACTAACCAACTAGGACATCATAATACATGTGCCAATTTACTTTTTTTCTTCTACTTCAGTTCGCGGTTGAACCGGTCCTTTTATCACTATTTCTATTTCGTTTTTCTTTTTTGTTTCTTTCTTTTTTTAAAAAAATGCTCACACTTATAAAATTATTTTCAAAATTTCAAAAATGTTCGCTTTTTAAAATTGTGTTCATAAAGTACAAATATTCACATTAAAAAAATTTGTACAGATATGTCAAAAATTTGATCTTTTGAATAAAAAATGCTCACATCAATATAATTAAATTTTTGAACATCTATTACATAGAAAAATTGTTTGTTAAACAAAAATATTTGTTTATTTTTGGTTAAATAGAAACATATTCACATAAAAAAGTTGAACACCTTTAAAATTTCTGAACATCTATTAAATATAAAAATGAAAATGAAAATATATCAATCAGTGATCGGTTTATCGTTCATTTTTTGTTACCTTTTCATTCTTGTTGTTTTTTGTTTTCCCCTTTTTGTTCTTTTTATTTTTCAAAAAATGCTCACATCAATATAATGGACACAAATTTTTAACATACACTAGCATGACCATGCCAAACATCCATGATAAATTTCATTGAGTTCTGATATCTTATGCATATTCTAAGGTTTTCTTGGTGAAAAAACCCAAAACACTAGCCGAATGTGACGCGGCATGCACTCGGTGTCCAAATTCCTACAAATTTTGCATGGAGGCCTGCCATGAGCATGCCCACAAGCTGGTAAAACTTGGTCTCATTTCATTCATATCATTTCTATCATTATCAATCAAGATGAACATTTTCTTACATCCAAATTATTTCTTGAAATTAGTTAACAATTTTGGAATTTCAAATTACGTATGAAAATTTTATAAACATGACCACTATTGTCCAGAATTGTAAATAAATTCCTAAATATTGATGTTGTACACAATTTGCAAAAAAATAATTTTTATATTTCTAAAAAACATTAAAACAAAAACATATTTGCAAATTTATGAACAAAAGTTTCAAAAATGGGAACATTTTTCTAAATTCTAGAACATTTTTCAAAAATAAAATTTTTTGGTATTGCAAAAATATTTCAAATTATAAAACAGGTTTTAAGACGAATAATAAAGTTCAGAAAGCAAAACAAATGAAATTATCGAAAAAATCGTACAAATAGATTAGAAAAAAATGCACTCAGGCATTGCCCAACCGGGTACCAGCATCGTTTCCGGTGGCTGCGTACTCGGCCGGCCCAAACTTTCAACATTTGAAGAAATGTCATCAATTTTGAAAAAGAACGTTTATGAATTAGAAAACAAAGTTTATGAATTTAAATAATTTTCACGAATTTAAATGTAAAAAATGTCTTGAATTTGAAAGCAAAGTTTGCGAATTTTAAAAATTGTTCTCGAATTTAAATGGGAAAAAAGTTCGGATAGGGTGTTCGGGTTGGGCGGAAGCTTCTGTCTCAGAGTACCTTTTTTCGACAGCATTGTAATGGACCAAAAATTTTCTAGGACCTTGTATCACCATTCCAGGGCACCATGCAAAGTCTTTGTGATTTCGGGAATTCTGTATTTTCAAATGATGTTCGTGCTTTCAAAATTTATTTGGAATTTAGAAAATAATCCCATATTCAAAATTTTCATGCACAAATACAAAAAATGTTTGCAGAAATTTAAAATAATTTGGTTTCATATGTTTGTTCATATTTTCCCTTTTTTCAAAAAATGTCTATGTTCAAAATTTTGTTCGCTCTTTGTAAAATATGTTTGTGTTATGATATTTGAGCAATTTTGAAAGAAACAAACTGTTTTCTAACATATATAAATTCTTTTAAATGCAGATATTTGTACTTTATTAATAAAATTAAAAAATTTGACATTTTTTGAAAAATAAAAAGAATCTAAAAAACGAATAGATAAAATAAAAAAGAAATAGTGATAAAAGGGCCGATTCAACAGTGGGCCGGCCCAGCCGCGAACTCAAGTAGAAGAAAACAAAAAAAAATACGTACACAAAAGCATTGGATGTCCTAGTTGGTTAGTGTGGTCCTCCTTAGATCAAGATGTCTTGAACTTAATTCACATTACCTACACTATTTAAAAAAAAGAAAGTGAAAAACAACTAAGGGCGCCGCGTATCGGCGCGGGTGGAAAGACTATCGTACCATTTATTATTAAGGGGTAGAAAGAGATCTCAGCGGTCAATGCTTTTAGGGGTTGTACCGAAGCAAAAGTGAACAAACATTAATTAACAGGAACCGATTCCCGCCATCAACCTAGATAGGCACCTCCCTTCCCTCCCTCCTCGAACTTGACATCGGCGACCACCATTGGTCCACATGAGGTGCGGCTGGGAGACCACGTCATGGGCGTCAGCACGGCATGCCTACGGCCCTGGGCAAGCACGAGGAGCCTCATGGTTTCCGTCATGGTGGTTTGAGGAAGAAGGGAGGTTCAGAAAGGATTCACTGCTGGTAGGCAATGATGACAGGGTCCCAGACATCAGTGACACATGAAGTTGCTTCACTATTCTCTCTGGGATGACAGGCCGGCTTTAGATGTGCCACCGTCGATTCAGTTTTTGTCGATCGATCTAGATAATTAAAATTTCCTCCAAAATGTTAATGATTTAAATTTGAGGTATAGATGGTGTGGTTACTGGGAGTAACATCAACAACCACCTGACCTGTGGGAACAAGAATCCTAGCACTCGTCCTGAAACCCAGAAAAGCTTTCACAAATATACAGGCGGACAAAATCAATTTCATGTAGGCAGATTTGTTGTCACTCAAACTATTTTTGAACACCACATGAGAATGGGTCCCTGGTGTGACAGGTGCGGAAACAAAATAATGGCTGTTGTTAAAGTTAACAGAGTTGATATGTACTACTCCCTCTGTTCTATAGGATGGCAATTTGACTCGCAATGTTGTATGACACAGTGTGTTGACCGACTACAAGGCGACATGTTCAACAGTTAGGTGTAACGTAGATGCGCTTTGTTGAGATAGATGTGTAACCACACAGGAAATATCGGATCTGGAATGATGATATATATGATAGAGTTGGGGTACCATCAATTTAAGAGAAGCTTGTCCAACATCGTCTGGGGTGGTTTGGGCATATACAACGCAAGCCTCAAGAAGGTCCAATGCTTAGGGGATGGCTATAGGGTGTTGATAATGTCAAAAGAGGTCGGGGTAGACCAAACTTGACCTCGAAGAAGTCCGTAAAGGGACATCTGATGGACTAGGGACATCTGATGGACTGGAATATCACCAAAGAACTAGCCATTAATAGGGGTGCGTGGAAGTTAGCTATCTGCGTGATAGAACCATGATATTATGGGTTTCAGACTTTCAGATGCAGGAACTCTCTCGCCTCTTAGAACAAGAAGCCTATCCCCTCTTGCCGCCTCTCCGGGGTGCGCCAAGGGCTAACCCTAGCGCCACCAAGAGCCGCAACCCATCGCTTACTCCCCCTCCGTCGCTGCGGCTGGCATAGGCCACACTGGCGGTAGGCACAACATCATAGGGGCCCGGGCACTGGACGCGGCGGTGACCACTGGATCTACTAGGGCGGGGCCAGGGGAGGGCGCGCGCATCGCCCAGGGCGGCGTTCCTAGCCGTGCAGCAGCGAAACTCGCCTCTATCATCCACGGGGGCTCGCGTGTTTCCCTGGCGATGGTAGGTAGCCGTGTGCATTGGATCTGGTCCAGACACCGAGATCCGTCATTGCTGTGGCCCGTTGCTGGCCGACAGCGCGTACAGGGGTTGGCGAGGAATGTTGGTTCCCTGCCGGTGTTCCGGCGGCTACACGTGGTATCACGGTGTGGCTCAACATGGATCCGGTCAACTGTTGATTCGGAGTGGCGCGATTGCAGTGAAAACCTCTTCGACTTCGGTCATGACCGACGATGGCAGTGTCTTGGGCGTCGTCTCCTTGTCGAAGGCATCATCAGTTGCATTCGTCGCCACTTTGCTTCGCTTGCTCCGTGGGAAACCATAGATCCAGGTCACCGAGGTTAGATGATGGATTGATGGCGGTGCCTTCGGGGCCATTATCCCTCTTGGGGGCATCATTATGTTGCTGGTGCTTGCTGGCAAGGACTTAAGCAGGAGAGATGTTCCATCTACACATCGGCGGCGGCAGGTCTCGGCGACGTGGCGCAGCCGAGGCTCAGCGGTGGACGCATGTTGATGGGTGTGCGTAGGAGGATGGGGCTGCATGGCTTGGATGGCAGAAAGGCCCGGCAAGGTGAATACATTGATCCGACGGCAAAATGGTAATCAATACTAGAATTTGATAGGAGATGATTGTTAAAAATATCACCGAGCTACTAGTAATAGTATCTGTGGCAAATCAAGAATAATATGGTAGCCAGCAAACAAGAACAGATAACCGAGGAGCATGCACAATCAAGGAAAACTGAAGCTACTACAGTACTTGTTCATGGAAAGCAAAGACAGAACAACTTGCAGTTGGTACAACGCTGAGACGTCGCTGAAAACTTATCTCGAAGCAAGGGTGTGCATCTGTCATTATTGATGGGACAGAGAATAGGGTATGTATGGCTTGGTTCTGAACGCTAACTAGCCATTCTGAAAAAAGAAACACAAATGTAGGGAGCTTCTTCCCCCAAAGGCCCAGTATTGGGAGTAGTAATTCATCTCCACTCCATTCACTGAAAATCTGTATAACGCGGACGGCAGCAGCTGGGCATCATGGCGAGTGTTCTCTGGGTGAACAACACGCTTACTCAGGGAGTGTGCGTGGACTCTGGGGCGGTAGCCTCCGACTGTTCTGGTGGCAGCTTTGCTCGCCGGGACGGTGAGATGGTCTGGAGCGATGAGCTATCGGGCGGCATGTGTTCATTTTCAGAAAGATTGAACATACAAGTAATTGGTTGACTTAAGAAGCAAAGTACCAAGTTCTTCAATCTCAAGATCAGACCACATATCCAACTTGTCACTTAAAATGTTAGATCCAAATAGGCGTAGGTTAGAGTTATATGGATATAGCACATTAATTAAAACAAGGAACATAGAATCATGACAAGGATGAAAAGCGACACATCCAAAGTTATGTTTGGCACTGAGGTGGATTAACCTAATAATGCTTTAGTTTTCCAACCAACTCTTGCTTATTTTTTCGTTTGGCTAAAACCATATTTTTTTTGCTTTTGGTACCATTTTCTGATAGCAGGTTACAAGATACATTGAGTGTAACAACCGCAAAGCATAGACGGACAAGCTTACTTATTGTAAACAAATGACACATACAACAAAACATGAAGAAGTGACCGGTCATATTTCCAACCATTTGGTTTGATCACTGATATGCAGTGTACCTTGTCAGCACCAACATGAGTGGAGTCTTCTTTCGAATGGTCAGAGCCCCTTCCTCCTCCATGCTTAGATCCTCAATATTCATTCCAGGTGGAAGCTCCCAGTTGAAGCAGTACAATATGTTGGCCAGGATGAATTCCACGTTGGCCACACCCATGTCCATTCCTGGGCAGATGCGCCGTCCCGAGCCAAAGGGCAATAGCTCGAAATGTGCCCCATTGAAGTCTATATCCGTGTCCTCAAAACGTTCAGGGTAAAACTCCTCCGGATCCTTCCAGACATTGGGATCCCTGGCAATAGCCCATGCATTTACAATAACCCTTGTCTTGGCTGGGATGTCGTATCCTGCAATCTGAATCTTCCGTAAGGTCTCCCTTGGAACCAGCAAAGCCGCCGGGATACGTAGCCGTAGGGTCTCCTTGACAACCATTCTTAAGTAGGTTAGCTTGGACATGTCTTCGCTTTGCACTCTCTCTTTCCTCCCTACCGCAGTTCTGATTTCTTCTTGTACCTTCTTGAGCACCCTTGGGTGCCGAATTAGCTCCGCCATTGCCCAGTTTATTGTTATTGCACTAGCATCATTGCCAGCGACGAAAGTGTCCTGAAACATATGAATTCACACGAGAAAGGTATATTTGAGTACTAGTTGCACAAGAAGATGAACCAAATAATTTTTTTTCCTTCCCAAAAAGAGTTGTAGATTATTAATATTACCATGAGGATAGCCTTGACATGGTCCTTAGTGATCTTATTGCGCTTCTTCCAGAGGTCGATAAGCTCTTCCACGAGTGCTGATCTGCAATTGTCGTCAAGTTTTTTCCTGGTGGGGTCTTCATTCGCGTAATGCTCGATGACCTGTTCAAAGAATCCATCGAGCTTCTTAAAGATCCTCTGTCGGCGGGCCTTGATGCCCGTAACATGGTCAAAGAGGCTGCCAGCGGCGTTGGCGAAGAAGTCCTCGGCAGAGAAGCTACTCAGCATGTCCACGCCCTCGTTCTTCATGGGGACCAACTGTCCCTTGAACAGCTCTGCCGCGTGGTTTCCCCCAAAAGCAAATGAGCCAAAAATCCCGTCCACCGTGGCGGAGATGTGGTCCGCAACCGGCACCGGTTTTGGCCCAATACTGGTGAGGTTCTTCACCAGCTTTTCCGCCTAATCATTTTTTTTCCGCCTAATCATTGACAAGTAGAATAATCCAATGCCTCAATGTATGGAAAAGAATGTGTTTTGCAACCACCAACTTAGTAGGGTCTAACTCTTGTATGTTTTTCACTTACTCTGAGTTGTATATGTGCAAACTGGTCAGTTGTACATTTTGTTTCAGATATTCAATCAGTTGCACAAAAAATAGACTGTATGCAATGCAACTACAAAGTATGGGAGTGCAGAAAAAATACTATGTGCCCTCTCTCTTAGTGACAAAAACTTCAATTCTAAGTAACTAATACTATAGCTATTATAGCTAACTAACCGTCAGATGTGAATTAAACATGAGATTAGTTATCACAGTTTGAAAATCTATACGGTCTCTCTCAAATGAATCCAGGGTGTACGGTTGTGCAAAAGGAAAAAAAACGAATCCTGCGCGGGTTGAGGACTACGTATTATACTACAAGTAGTATGTAAGCCCAAAGAAAAGTAATAAATAAAATGAAGCACGTACGCACCTGGGCATCGCGAGCATAGCAAGCAGCCTGCACGCGGCGGCGGCTGAGCAGCTCGAGGATGAAGAGCTTGCGCATCTCGCGGACGTAGTCGCCATAGGGGGAGAAGATGACGTCCTTGTAGCCGTAGGACAGCAGCCGCGGCCCGGCCGAGGGGGACCGGCCGCAGCAGTCTGCGTCGTGAGTCTTGAGAGCCTCGCGTGCGGCCTCCGGTGAGGACAGCACCACCGTCGGAACCGTGCCCAGCCGCATCATCATCACCGGCCCGTGCCGCCTTGCGAGCGTCAGCAGGCTCCGGTGGGGCAGCGGGCCGATCTGATGCAGGTTGCCGACGATGGGCAGCTTCCAGGGCCCTGGTGGCAGCCTAGTGCCGCTGGAACTGTTCCGGCTCCTGTGCAGGAGGAGGAGGGAGACGAGTGGGAGAATGACTAGCACAAGCTGCCATTGTTGGGGTAGGAGTTCTAGAAGCTGAGAAGCCCCCATAGTTCTTGCGTGATGTGCTGCTTTGGCTGAGGCCTGGGGGGGTTTAAATAGAGCTTAGTCTGACAAAAACAATTCAATCGGTTGCAATGGGTGGGCGGAAGTAGAAGCAGATTTTCCTACGGAAGTGGAGCGTTTTCCTTGCCAACAAACCTGTAGTTTGATGGTTAGAGGGACTGTGGATGTGCGTTCAGTGGGAAGAGACGTTCTCCTTGACGATGAGGTGACTACGGTGACTTCGTAAATTTCGAGATGATATGCCAGCTCAGTCTTCCGGAGGTGCTCATAAGGATAGTGTGTGCGTGTATGCATTCATAGGGGTGAATGTATGCACGTATATATGAGAGCTTGCGTCTGTACTGTATTAAAAAAATGATTTTCTCTTTGAAAGCGACCAGATATCTGAAAGTAATACATCTTAGATGTGTCTAATATATGGCGCCCTGGGCCGCCTTTCCAGTTAAAAAAAGTAATACATCTTATATCAAGCGTTGGCTATGACGATCGAATCGCAAATCTGAGCCATTATACGTTAGACCTATCAGATTTTTTTCCGATAAAGAACATTTCATTGAATTGAAATATCAAGATGATACAATCGTACCTACCAGTTGAACTGATTATGTTTTTTCTATTAATTTGAGAATTCTAGGAAGTCTCTAGCTAGTGTAGTAAAGTAATACCGTAGAAGATTCGACCGCGCGGCCATGTAGAATGGATAGTTGCCCAATTTTGCTATGCTTTTCATATTGCTCCTTCCGCTTCCGTAAGAAAAGTTGTCGATTTCAAAATCAAGGGTCTCCGGAGTTAAACTTTTACTATTAATTTCTATTGTAACCTAATTATCGAATCAACATGATGATATATTTTGAGCTTGGCTTGAACCTCAAACGGGACGACCTCGAGCTTGGACTCGAGCCCGCGAGCCTAATGGTATTATTATGGGAATAGTTAGTCCTACCCAGGAGTCCCACCTAATTATATGTGGCGTCTATGGGGAAAATTGTCAAAGTCAAGTCCAACAAAAATCCAAGCAACAAGTCATAGTCAACAAGTCAACAAGAAGAAGCTCAAAGGAAAAATCAAATGATGATGGCCCAAGAGAAACAAGCCCATTAGGTGGAGGGATGGGTGGAATCATCCACCCTGGACCATGCACCATCCCCCTTCCTAGTCCACCATGAAGCCTATATAACACCCCCGACAACAACAAAAACACACATAGGGCATGTTACCTTTCACTCTCACTTGAATAGAACTCAAGGGGAGAGACACTCCATAGAGCCTTTCACGGCTTGGAGTTTTTGGATAAATCCAGGGGACATCAAAAGGCTCGGATAATGTCAAGGGAAGGGGAGGTTCGAGGTAGCTTTATCTTCGATCCAAGCCACTAGTCGAGCACTTCTCTCACCGAAGGGAGGGGAGTCTCGAGGTGTCCTTATCTTTGATCCAAGCCGCTAGTAGAGACGCTTCCTTCGTCGCCTCTCCTAACATAGGTTCAAGTCATGCTCCAACGAGGTGACTATCGACAAATATACCCATATTCATATGAATATGATGTAAGTACGAGACATGAAGACCAATGGAAAACGTATCCGTGTACAAGACCGAACATGCTCCAGAACTTTCTATATCCTGGCTTACGGGATAAGGAAACATGGAGCCGATTTGGAAGAGCAAACGAAGAAGTCCGGGTTCGTCTGGGTTAACAAGAGTTCTTTCCCTTAGTTGTGGAGGAGTTGGCGAACCAACCTGTGGTTGGATGGTTAGAAGGACAGTGGTATTCTCAGCCCACGCCTACCAGAGTTCAAGTCCTAGACTTGACACTGGTGCTCGCATTTTCCTGGATTTATTTCAGGCCTACCGGTGATGTGCATTCAGTTGGCTTAGACGTTTCCGTCGATTACGAAAGCGTTTGTGGCGACTTCGTCAATGTCAAAATGATGTGCCGGCTCAGTCTCTCGGAGGTGCTCATAGGAGTAGGGTGTGTGTGCGTGCGTTCGTTAGATGAGTGTATGTACGTATGTATGAATGTCTGCGTCTATACTGTGCTAAAAAAATGAGTTGTGGACATGGTTTTGGTAACCGAGCGAAATTCCGAGCTTCGGCGCGGTTACTGCGTTTACCGACCCCCCTCGAGAAACACTCATATCGAGCAAAAAATCTCAAATAATTTGAAAATTTTGAATTGAAACACTCACTGTATAGTTAAATATAGGCCATCTCTTTACTGCCAACAGAACTGGTTGCGGCCTAGTGGTAAAGCCAACCATCCATCTGCTGGGAGACGCGGATTCGACTCCTGGCTTTCACGTGTTTACTTTTTTGAGTTTGCAAAACTGAAAAAATGTTGCCAATTTATTGAAGCGACCATTGCTCGAACTCACGACGTGCGAGCAAGCGCTACTGCTGTCGAATAGCCAGAAGGCCAGGGTAACGTAGCTGATAACAAGGAGTTAAATAACTTTCTATATCGATTTAAAAAAAATTGAATTCAAAATTTATTTATAAATTCCGTCCGAATTTTTTTCGGAATTTCAGGGTTACCGTGGTAACCGCAAATTCCGGTGCCCTCGAGAAAAAAATGTCCACTTACTATCCAAAACCTTGGTTGTGGAGGAGTTGGAGTCTGCCTCGGTTTTCGCTTGACTTGGAGGCTAAGACAGGACGTGTGCAGTTTTTTCTGTCTTTCCCTTCTTTTATTCACTGAAACAGAAAGGGAAACTGATCGTGTCGATCTTAGTGCGTGATCCGAACATACCGCGCCATCCCACCGTATCGGAGTCATGCGATCGTGCAGCGGTCATGGCTAGACCTAGTCGCACGGCCATCACACAGAATCGTGGGCTCGTGCCTTATCTAAACAAACATGCGAAGAAATAAGAAAATAGCTGAGAACTATCTAGCAACTCCAAGGTTAACTGACAACACCGCTGACGTGCCGAATGGAAGTACAGTAGGATCAACGATGTTCTTCCCGTACTATAAGAGAAAGGGCAATTTGATTCTGATTCTTCGCTTTTTTAACTCACGTATCACACGAGCTATGGATGTCAATTAGCGAACAGTATGCCCGTGTAATCAATCAATGGTCAGAGTGTGCGGCTAGCTCGCTGTTTGAGCGTTGGTAACTCGTCAACATCTCCAGGACACTCATGGAAACGAGGCACTCGTGCGTCATGTGCTATCTGCAGCTAGTGTGTTGTGTGTGGATGAGAGAGGCTCCCAACAGTGAACGTACGTGTCAACAGACCCGCACTCGGTGCAAGATTCCAAAGCAAGGCTAAAGGCTAGCAGCATGCAGCACTGTTGCAACGGAGCGACAGTCACACCGCATAATCGATGAGTGCTGTGGTTTTCAGTTTTGTTTCATACTGCCTGGTACTTTCGCCCTGTTAACACCAGCATGCAACAGCTCGCGCAACTAATATATACGGCATATTTTTTTATTTTTACTTTATATTATTTTTTGCTTTTCCACAAAATAAATATGCCTTATCTAAAAAAACATACCTGATGGTATATCGATTGCACCCCTTACGAACATGGCTGTCGCCGTGTCACGGAGGGGGGAAACGGTCGACACAGAGGGAATCTGGTTAGTGGGGGGGGTTCGGGGTGTAGCTATGCCACCAAAACATCGCACGGGTCCCAACGCATATGTGAAAGTGTTCACGCATGCATAGACGCCCGTCTTGGGGCTCCGCGGTGTGGCCCCCCACCACGCAAGGCAGTGCCGCCGTCACTTGGAGGGGGCCACACCCCGGAGATGCATGCCGCCTCTTCGGACATGCCACCACACCACCCCACATGTATGAGGACCCGGTGCGATGCTCCGGTGGCATTGCTACCCCCCAGGGTCCCCGTCCCGCCTAACCCTGTAGCGTTTGACCACGAGATCTAGCCCTTTGACTTTACACAGATGGGCTTTGACCAGTGGACCTCTCCACCCGGTTGTGTTAGGTCAGCCCATAGGAACACTTTGGAGCAATATCCGGGCCAAACCCACAGCAAGATCCCTTCTGTGTAGACCCGACGCGTCCGTTTCCCCCTCCAGGAGCCGGCGGCGGCGTCGTCCGTGTGGGGGGCCACACCCCGGAGATGCGTGCCACCTCTTCGGACATGCCACCACACCACCCCACATGTATGAGGGCCCTGTGCGACGCTCCGGTGGCATTGCTACCCCCCAGGGTCCCCGTCCCGCCTAACCCTGTAGCGTTTGACCACGAGATCTAGCCCTTTGACTTTACACAGATGGGCTTTGACCAGTGGACCTCTCCACCCGGTTGTGTTAGATCAGCCCATAGGAACACTTTGGAGCAACATCCGGGCCAAACCCACAGCAAGATCCCCTCTGTGTAGACCCGACACGTCCGTTTCCCCCTCCAGGAGCCGGCGGCGGCGTCGTCCGTGAGGGGGGCCACACCCCAGAGATGCGTGCCACCTCTTCGGACATGCCACCACACCACCCCGCATGTATGAGGGCCCGGTTCGATGCTCCGGTGGCATTGCTACACCCCAGGGCCCCCGTCCCGCCTAACCCTCTAGCGTTTGACCACGAGATCTAGCCCTTTGACATTTCACGGACGGGCTTTGACCAGTGGACCTATGCACCCGGTTGTGTTAGGTTAGCCCATAGAAACACTTTGGAGCAACATCCGAGCCAAACCCACAGCAAGATCCCCTCTGTGTAGACCCGATGTGTCCGTTTCCCCCCTCCAGGAGCCGGCGGCGGCGCCGTCCGTGAGGGGGGCCACACCCCGGAGACGCGTGCCGCCTCTTCAGACATGCCACCACACCACCCCGCATGTATGAGGGCCCGATGCGACGCTCTGGTAGCATTGCTATGCCCCCCTCAGGTCCCCCGTCCCGCCTAACCATGTAGCTTTTGACCACGAGATCTAGCCCTTTGACTTTACACGGACGGGCTTTGACCAATGGACCTCTCCACCCGGTTGTGTTAGGTCAACCCATAGGAACACTTTGGAGCAACATCCGGGCCAAACCCACAGCAAGATCCCCTCCGTGTAGACCCGACGCGTCCGTTTTCCCCCTCCAGGAGCCGGCGGCGCCGCCGTCCGTTAGGGGAGCTGTCGGTGTCAAAACCGGCGGATCTCTGGTAGGGGGTCCCGAACTGTGCGTCTAAGGTGGATGGTAACAGGAGGCAAGGGACACAATGTTTACCCAGGTTCGGGCCCTCTCGATGGAGGTAATACCCTACTCCTGCTTGATTGATCTTGATGATATGAGTAATACAAGAGTTGATCTACCACGAGATCGTAGAGGCTAAACCCTAGAAGCTAGCCTATGGTATGATTGTTGTTGTCCTACAGACTAAACCCTCCGGTTTATATAGACACCGGAGGGGGCTAGGGTTACATAGAGTCGGTTACAATGGGAGGAGATCTACATATCCGTATCGGCAAGCTTGCCTTCCACGCCAAGAGAGTCCCATCCGGACACGAGACAAAGTCTTCAATCTTGTATCTTCATAGTCCAACAGTCCGGCCAAAGGATATAATCCGGCTGTCCAGATACCCCCTAATCCAGGACTCCCTCGGTAGCCCCTGAACCAAGCTTCAATGACGACGAGTCCGGCGCGCAGATTGTCTTCGGCATTGCAAGGCGGGTTCCTCCTCTGAATACTCCCATAGAAGATCCTGAACACAAGATTAGTGTCCGGCTCTGCAAAACAAGTTCCACATACCACCGTAGAGAGAATAATATTTCCACCAATCTAATCTGCCGACACACTTGATGACATCATACCATGGCACAGTTATTATCGAACCGTGTTTTTCAACCAGCCTTGGCGCATATCGCGAGGCGGTTTCCTTGGCACTGTTGGGGAACATAGTAATTTCATAAATTTCCTACGCACACGCAAGATCATGGTGATGCATAGCAACGAGAGGGGAGAGTGCTGTCTACGTACCCTCGTAGACCGAAGCGGAAGCGTTGACGCAACGTAGAGGAAGTAGTCGTACATCTTCCCGGTTCAACCGATCCAAGCACCGTTACTCCGGCACCTCCGAGTTCTTGGCACACGTTCAGCTCGATGACGCTCCCCGGGCTCCGATCCAGCAAAGCTTGGGGGAGGAGTTCCGTCAGCACGGCGGCGTGGTGACGATCTTGATGTTCAACCGTCGCAGGGCTTCGCCTAAGCACCGCTACAATATGACCGAGGTGGAATATAGTGGAGGGGGGCACCGCACATGGCTAAGGAACGATCACGAAGATCAACTTGTGTGTCCTAGGGTGCCCCCCTGCCCCCGTATATAAAGGAGCCAAGGGGAGGGGGCGGCCGGCCAAGGAGGGGTGCGCCAGGGGGGAGTCCTACTCCCACCGGGAGTAGGACTCCCTTCTTTCCTAGTTGGAGAAGGAGAAGGGGGGAAAAAGGAGGAAGAGGGAAAGGAAAGGGGGGGCGCCGCCCCCCTTCCCTTGTCCTATTCGGACTAGGAAGGGGAGGGGCATGCGGCCACCTCCTGCCTCCTTCTCTCTTCTCCCTTAAGGCCCATGAAGGCCCAATAACCACCCGGGGGGTTCCGGTAACCCCCCGGTACTCCGGTAAAATGCCGATTTCACCCGGAACGATTCCGATGTCCAAATATAGGCTTCCAATATATCGATCTTTATGTCTCGACCATTTTGAGACTCCTCGTCATGTCCATGATCACATCCGGGACTCCGAACAACCTTCGGTACATCAAAATACATAAACTCATAATGAAACTGTCATCGTAACGTTAAGCGTGCGGACCCTACGGTTCGAGAACAATGTAGACATGACCGAGACACGTCTCTGGTCAATAACCAATAGCGGGACCTGGATGCCCATATTGGTTCCTACATATTCTACGAAGATCTTTATCGGTCAGACCGCATAACAACATACGTTGTTCCCTTTTTCATCGGTATGTTACTTGCCCGAGATTCGATCGTCGGTATCCAATACCTAGTTCAATCTCGTTACCGACAAGTCTCTTTACTCATTCCGTAATACATCATCTCGCAACTAACTTATTAGTTGCAATGCTTGCAAGGTTTATGTGATGTGCATTACCGAGAGGGCCCAGAGATACCTCTCCGACAATCGGAGTGACAAATCCTAATCTCGAAATACGGCAACCCAACATGTACCTTTGGAGACACCTGTAGAGCTCATTTATAATCACCCAGTTACATTGTGACGTTTGGTAGCACACAAAGTGTTCCTCCTGTAAACGGGAGTTGCATAATCTCATAGTCATAGGAACATGTATAAGTCATGAAGAAAGCAATAGCAACATACTAAACGATTGGGTGCTAAGCTAATGGAATGGGTCATGTCAATCAGATCATTCATCCAATGATGTGATCCCATTAATCAAATAACAACTCTTTGTTCATGGTTAGGAAACATAACCATCTTTGATTAATGAGCTAGTCAAGTAGAGGCATACTAGTGACACTCTGTTTGTCTATGTATTCACACATGTATTATGTTTCCGGTTAATACAATTCTAGCATGAATAATAAACATTTATCATGGAACAAGGAAATAAATAATAACTTTATTATTGCCTCTTGGGCATATTTCCTTCAGTCTCCCACTTGCACTAGAGTCAATAATCTAGATTACACAGTAATGATTCTAACACACATGGAGTCTTGGTGCTGATCATGTTTTGCTTGTGGAAGAGGCTTAGTCAACGGGTCTGCTATATTCAGATCCGTATGTATCTTGCAAATTTCTATGTCTCCCACCTGGACTAGATCCCGGATGGAATTGAAGCGTCTCTTGATGTGCTTGGTTCTCTTGTGAAATCTGGATTCCTTTGCTAAGGCAATTGCACCAGTATTGTCACAAAAGATTTTCATTGGACCCGATGCACTAGGTATGACACCTAGATCGGATATGAACTCCTTCATCCAGATTCCTTCGTTTGCTGCTTCCGAAGCAGCTACGTATTCCGCTTCACATGTAGATCCCGCCACAACGCTTTGTTTAGAACTGCACCAACTGACAGCACCACCGTTTAAAGTAAACACGTATCCGGTTTGCGATTTAGAATCGTCTGAATCAGTGTCAAAGCTTGCATCAACGTAACCATTTACGATGAGCTCTTTGTCACCTCCATATACGAGAAACATATCCTTAGTGCTTTTCAGGTATTTCAGGATGTTCTTGACCGCTGTCCAGTGATCCACTCCTGGATTACTTTGGTACCTCCCTGCCAGACTTATAGCAAGACACACATCAGGTCTGGTACACAACATTGCATACATGATAGAGCGTATGGCTGAAGCATAGGGAACATCTTTCATTTTCTCTCTATCTTCTACAGTGGTCGGGCTTTGAGTCTTACTCAACTTCACACCTTGTAACACACGCAAGAATCCTTTCTTAGCCTGATCCATTTTGAACTTCTTCAAAACTTTGTCAAGGTAAGTGCTTTGTGAAAGTCCAATTAAGCGTTTTGATCTATCTCTATAGATCTTAATGCCCAATATGTAAGCAGCTTCACCGAGGTCTTTCATTGAAAAACTCTTATTCAAGTATCCTTTTATGCTACCCAGAAATTCTATATCATTTCCGATTAATAATATGTCATCCACATATAATATCAGAAATGCTACAGAGCTCCCACTCACTTTCTTATAAATACAGGCTTCTCCAAAAGTCTGTACAAACCCAAATGCTTTGATCATACTATCAAAGCGTTTATTCCAACTCCGAGAGGCTTGCACCAGTCCATAAATGGATCGCTGGAGCTTGCACACTTTGTTAGCTCCCTTTGGATCGACAAAACCTTCTGGTTGCATCATATACAACTCTTCTTCCAGAAATCCATTCAGGAATGCAGTTTTGACATCCATCTGCCAAATTTCATAATTATAAAATGCAGCAATTGCTAACATGATTCGAACAGACTTAAGCATCGCTACGGGTGAGAAGGTCTCATCATAGTCAATCCCTTGAACTTGTCAAAAACCTTTTGCGACAAGTCGAGCTTTATAGACAGTAACATTACCGTCAGTGTTAGTCTTCTTCTTGAAGATCCATTTATTCTCAATTGCTTGCCGATCATTGGGCAAGTCAACCAAAGTCCACACTTTGTTCTCATACATGGATCCCATCTCATATTTCATGGCTTCAAGCCATTTTGCGGAATCTGGGCTCACCATCGCTTCTTCATAGTTCGTAGGTTCATCATGATCTAGTAACATGACTTCCAGACCAGGATTACCGTACCACTCTGGTGCGGATCTTACTCTGGTTGATCTACGAGGCTCAGTAGTAACTTGATCTGAAGTTTCATGATCATCATCATTAACTTCTTCACTAATTGGTGTAGGTGTCACAGAAACCGGTTTCTGTGATGAACTACTTTCCAATAAGGGAGCAGGTACAGTTACCTCATCAAGTTCTACTTTCCTCCCACTCACTTCTTTCGAGAGAAACTCCTTCTCTAGAAAGACACCGAATTTAGCAACAAAAGTCTTGCCTTCGGATCTGTGATAGAAGGTGTATCCAACAGTCTCCTTTGGATATCCTATGAAGACACATTTCTCCGATTTGGGTTCGGGCTTATCAGGTTGATGTTTTTTCACATAAGCATCGCAACCCCAAACTTTAAGAAACAACAACTTTGGCTTCTTGCCAAACCATAGTTCATAAGGCGTCGTTTCAACGGATTTCGACGGTGTCCTATTTAACGTGAATGCAGCCGTCTCCAAAGCATAACCCCAAAACGATAGCGGCAAATCTGTAAGAGACATCATAGATCGCACCATATCAAGTAAAGTATGATTACGATGTTCGGACACACCATTACGTTGTGGTGTTCCGGGTGGCGTGAGTTGCGAAACTATTCCGCGTTGTTTCAAATGTAGACCAAACTCGTAACTCACATATTCTCCTCCATGATCAGATCGTAGAAACTTTATTTTCTTGTTACGATGATTTTCAACTTCACTCTGAAATTCTTTGAACTTTTCAAATGTTTCAGACTTATGTTTCATTAAGTAGATATACCCATATCTGCTTAAGTCATCTGTGAAGGTGAGAAAATAACGATATCCGCCACGAGCCTCAATATTCATTGGACAACATACATCTGTATGTATGATTTCCAACAAATCTGTTGCTCTCTCCATAGTACCGGAGAACGGCGTTTTAGTCATCTTGCCCATGAGGCACGGTTCGCAAGTACCAAGCGATTCATAATCAAGTGGTTCCAAAAGCCCATCAGTATGGAGTTTCTTCATGCGCTTTACACCGATATGACCCAAACGGCAGTGCCACAAATAAGTTGCACTATCATTATCAACTCTGCATCTTTTGGCTTCAACATTATGAATATGTGTATCACTACTATCGAGATTTAATAAGAATAGACCATTCTTCAAAGGTGCATGACCATAAAAGATATTACTCATATAAATAGAACAACCATTATTCTCTGATTTAAATGAATAACCATCTCGCATCAAACAAGATCCAGATATAATGTTCATGCTCAACGCTGGCACCAAATAACAATTGTTTAGGTCTAATACTAATCCCAAAGGTAGATGTAGAGGTAGCGTGCCGACCACGATCACATCGACTTTGGAACCATTTCCCACGCGCATCGTCACCTCGTCCTTGACCAATCTTCGCTTGATCCGTAGTCCCTGTTTCGAGTTCCAAATATTAGCAACAGAACCAGTATCAAATACCCAGGTGCTACTGCGAGCATTAGTAAGGTACACATCAATAACATGTATATCACATATACCTTTGTTCACCTTGCCATCCTTCTTATCCGCCAAATACTTGGGGCAGTTCCGATTCTAGTGACTAGTCTGCTTGCAGTAGAAGTGTTGGGGAACGTAGCAGAAATTCAAAATTTTCCTACGTGTCACCAAGATCTATCTATGGAGAAACCAGCAACGAGGGGAAGGAGAGTGGATCTACATACCCTTGTAGATCGCTAAGAGGAAGCGTTCAAGAGAACGGGGTTGAAGGAGTCGTACTCGTCGTGATCCAAATCACCGGAGATCCTAGTGCCGAACGGACGGCACCTCCGCGTTCAACACACGTACAGCCCGGTGACGTCTCCCATGCCTTGATCCAGCAAGGCGAGAGGGAGAGGTTGAGGAAGACTCCATCCAGCAGCAGCACGACGGCATGGTGGTGGTGGAGGGGCGTGGCAATCCTACAGGGCTTCGCCAAGCACCGCGGGAGAGGAGAAGGGAGAGAGGTAGGGCTGCGCCAGGGAGAGGTCAAACTCATGTGTTGGCAGCCCCAAAACCCTCAAGTATATATAGGGGAGAGGGAGGGGGGGTGCGCCCCCTTTAGGGTTTCCACCCCAAGGGGTGCGGCAGCCCCAAACCCATCTATGGGTGGCGGCCACAAGGGGAGAAGGGGGAGGCGCACCTGGGGTGGGCCTTAGGGCCCATCTGCCCTAGGGTTTGCCCCCTTTCCCTCTTGGAGGCGCCTTGGGCCCTTGTGGGGAAGCGCACCAGCCCACCTGGGGCTGGTCCCCTCCCACACTTGGCCCATGTAGCCCTCCGGGGCTTGTGGCCCCACTTGGTGGACCCCCGAGACCCTCCCGGTGGTCCCGGTACGTTACCGATAAACCCCGAAACTTTTCCGGCGACCAAAACAGGACTTCCCATATATAAATCTTTACCTTCGGACCATTCCGGAACTCCTCGTGACGTCCGGGATCTCATCCGGGACTCCGAACAACATTCGGTAACCACATACAAACTTCCTTTATAACCCTAGCGTCATCGAACCTTAAGTGTGTAGACCCTACGGGTTCGGGAGACATGCAGACATGACCGAGATGACTCTCCGATCAATAACCAACAGCGGGATCTGGATACCCATGTTGGCTCCCACATGTTCCACGATGATCTCATCGGATGAACCACGATGTCATGGACTTAATCAATCCCGTATACAATTCCCTTTATCTAGCGGTACGATACTTGCCCAAGATTCGATTCTCGGTATCCCGATACCTTGTTCAATCTCGTTACCGGCAAGTCTCTTTACTCGTTCCGTAACACATCATCCCGTGATTAACTCCTTGATCACATTGTGCACATTATGATGATGTCCTACCGAGTGGGCCCAGAGATACCTCTCCGTTTACACGGAGTGACAAATCCCAATCTCGATTTGTGCCAACCCAACAGACACTTTCGGAGATACCCGTAGTGCACCTTTATAGCCACCCAGTTACGTTGTGACGTTTGGCACACCCAAAGTATTCCTACGGTATCGGAGAGTTGCACAATCTCATGGTCTAAGGAATACTGGACATTAGAAAAGCTTTAGCGAACGAACTACACGATCTTTGTGCTAGGCTTAGGATTGGGTCTTGTCCATCACATCATTCTCCTAATGATGTGATCCCGTTATCAATGACATCCAATGTCCATGGTCAGGAAACCGTAACCATCTATTGATCAACGAGCTAGTCAACTAGAGGCTTACTAGGGACATGGTGTTGTCTATGTATCCACACATGTATCTGAGTTTCCTATCAATACAATTCTAGCATGGATAATAAACGATTATCATGAACAAGGAAATATAATAATAACCAATTTATTATTGCCTCTAGGGCATATTTCTAACAGTCTCCCACTTGCACTAGAGTCAATAATCCAGTTCACATCGATATGTGATTAACACTCAAGGTCACATCCCCATGTGACTAACACCCAAAGAGTTCTGGGTTTGATCATGTTATGCTCGTGAGAGAGGTTATAGTCAACAGGTCTGAACCTTTCAGATCCGTGTCTGCTTTACAAATCTCTATGTCATCTCCTAGATGCAGCTACCACGTTCTATTTGGAGCTATTCCAAATAACTGTTCTACTATACGAATCCAGTTTACTACACAGAATAATCTAGATTAGTGTCAAAGTTTGCACCGGCGTAACCCTTTACGACGAACTCTTTTACCACCTCCATAATCGAGAAAATTCCTTAGTCCGCTAGTTACTAAGGATAACTTTGACCGCTGTCCTGTCATCCATTCTTGGGTCACTCTTGTACCCCTTGACTGACTCATGGCAAGGCACACTTCAGGTGCGGTACACAGCATAGCATACTGTAGAGCCTACATTTTAAGCATAGGGGACGACCTTCGTCCTTTCTCTCTATTATGCCGTGGTCGAGCTTTAAGTCTTAACTTCATACCTTACAACTCAGGCAAGAACTCCTTCTTCGACTGATCCATCTTGAACACCTTCAAGATCATGTCAAGGTATGTGCTCATTTGAAAGTATCATTAAGCGTTTTGATCTATCCTTATAGATCTTGATGCTCGATGTTCAAGTAGCTTAATCCAGGCTTTCCATTGAAAAACACTTTCCAAATAACCCTATATGCTTTCCAGAAATTCTACGTCATTTCTAATCAACAATATGTCAACAACATATATTCATCAGAAATTCTATAGTGCTCCCACTCGCTTCTTTGGAAATACAAGTTTCTCATAAACTTTGTATAAACCCAAAAATCTTTGATCATCATCAAAGCATACATTCCAACTCCGAGATGCTCACTCCAGTCCTTAGAAGGATTGCTGGAGCTTTGCATACTTATTAGCATCTTTCAGGATTGACAAAACCTTTCGGCTGTATCACATACAACCTTTGCTCAAGAAAATCGTCGAGGAAACAATGTTTTGACATCCTATCTGCAAGATTTCATAAATAATGCAGTAATCGCTAATATAATTCCAACAGACTCTTAGCATCGCTACGAGTGAGAAAGTCTCATCGCAGTCAACTCCTTGAACTTGTCGGAAAACATCTTAACGACAAGTCGAGCTTTCTTAATGGTGATACTTACCATCATTGTCCGTCTTCCTTTTAAAATCCATATGTACCTAACAGCCTTACGACCATCAAGTAGTTCTTCCAAAGTCTACACTTTGTTTTCATATATGGATCCTCTCTCGGATTATATGGCCTCGAGCCATTTTGGAATCCAGGCCCACCATCGCTTCTTGATAGCTCGTAGGTTCATTGTTGTCTAGCAACATGACTTCCAAGACAGGATTACGTACCACTCTGAAGTATTACGCATCCTTGTCATCCTACGAGGTTTGGCAGTGACTTGATCTGAAGCTTCATGATCACTATCATAAGCTTCCACTTCAATTGGTGTAGGTGCCACAGGAACAACTTCCTGTGCCCTGCCACACACTAGATGGTTCAATAACCTCATCAAGTTTCCACCATCCTCCCACTCAATTCTTTTGAGAGAAACTTTTCCTCGAGAAAGGACCCGATTCTAGAAACAATCCCTTATTGCTTTCGGATCTGAGACAGGAGGTATACCCAACTGTTTTGGGTGTCCTATGAAGATGCATTTATCCGCTTTGGGTTCGAGCTTATCAGCCTGAAACTTTTTCACATAAGCGTCGCAGCCCCAAACTTTTAAGAAATGACAGCTTAGGTTTCTCTAAACCATAGTTCATACGGTGTCATCTCATCGGAATTACGTGGTGCCCTATTTAAAGTGAATGTGGTTGTCTCTAATGCCTAACCCATAAACTATCGTGGTAATTCGATAAGAGACATCATGGTATGCATCATATCCAATAGGGTGCAGTTATGATGTTCGGACACATCATCACACTATGGTGTTCCAGGCTGTATTAGTTGTGAAACAATTTCCACAATGTCTTAATTCTGTGCCAAACTCGTAATTCAGATATTCATCTCTGTGATCATATCATAGATATTTTATCCTCTTGTCACGACGATCTTTCAACTTCACCCTGAAATTACTTGAACCTTTCAATAATTCAGACTCATGATTCATCAAGTAAATATACTCAAATCATCTGTGAAGTAAGAACATAACGATATCCACCACACGCCTCAGCACTCATTGGACTGCACACATCAAAATGCATTACTTCCAACAAGTTGCTTTCTAGTTCCATTTTACTGAAAACGAGGCTTTCAGTCATCTTGCCCATGTGGTATGATTTGCATGTCTCAAGTGATTCAAAATCAAGTGAGTCCAAACGGTCCATTTGCATGGAGTTTCTTCATGCATATACACCAATAGACATGGTTCGCATGTCTCAAACTTTTCAAAAACGTGTGAGCCCAAAGATCCATCAACATGGAGCTTCTTCATGCGTTTTATACCGATATGACTTACGTGTCAGTGCCACAAGTAGGTGGTACTATCTTATATGAACATGTGTGTCACTACGATCGAGATTCAATAAACTATCCATTTTAGGTGCAAGACCATTGAAGGTATTATTCAAATAAACAGAGTAACCCTTATTCTCCTTAAATGAATAACCGTATTGCGGTAGACATAATCCAATCATGTCTATGCTCAACGCAAACACCAAATAACAATTATTTAGGTTTAACACCAATCTCGATGGTAGAGGGAGCGTGCGATGCTTGATCACATCAAGCTTGGAAAAAACTTCCAACACATATCGCCAGCTCACCTTTAGCTAGTCTCCGTTTACTCCGCATCCTTTTATTTCGAGTTTACTAACACTTAGCAACCGAACTGGTATCTAATACCATGGTGCTACTAGGAGTACTAGTAAAGTACACATTAACACAATGTATATCCAATATACTTCTATCGACCTTGCCAGCCTTCTCATCTACCAAGTATCTAGGGTAATTCTGCTTCAGTGGCTGTTCCTCTTATCACAGAAGCACTTAGTCTCGGGTTTGGGTTCAACCTTGGGTTTCTTCACTAGAGCAGCAGCTGATTTGCCGTTTCATGAAGTATACCTTCTTGCCCTTGCCCTTCTTGAAACTAGTGGTTTCCCCAACCATCAACAATTGATGCTCCTTCTTGATTTCTACTTTGTGGTGTCAAACATCGCGAATATCTCAAGGATCATCATACATGTCCCTGATATATTATAGTTCATCACGAAGCTCTAGCAGCTTGGTGGTAATGACTTCGGAGAAACATCACTATCTCATCTGGAAGATCAACTCCCACTCAATTCAAATGATTGTTGTACTCAGACAATCTGAGCACAAGCTCAACAATTGAGCTTTTCTCCCTTAGTTTGCAGGCTAAGAAAATCGTCGGAGGTCTTATACCTCTTGACGTGGGCACGAGCCTGAAATCCCAATTTCAGCCCTCGAAACATCTCATATGTTTCGCGATGTTTCAAAACATCTTCGGTGCCTCAACTCTAAACCGTTTAACTGAACTATCATGTAGTTATCAAAATTTGTATGTCAGATGTTCCCAACATCCACAGACGACGTTCGAGGTTCAGCACACTTAGCGGTGCATTAAGGACATAAGCCTTCCATGAAGCAATGAGGACAATCCTCAGTTTACGGACCTAGCCCGCATAGTTGCTACTATCAACTTTCAACTAAATTTTCTCTAGGAACATATCTAAACAGTAGAACTAAAGCGCGAGCTACGACATAATTTGCAAAGACCTTTTGACTATGTTCAGGATAATTAAGTTCATCTTATGAACTCCCACTCAGATAGACATCCCTCTAGTCATCCTAGTGATTACATGATCCGAGTCAACTAGGCCGTGTCCGATCATCACGTGAGACGGACTAGTCAACATCTGTGAACATCTTCTTGTTGATCGTATCTTCTATACGACTCATGCTCGACCTTTCGATCTCTTGTGTTCCGAGGCCATGTCTGTACATGCTAGGCTCGTCAAGTTAACCTAAGTGTTTCGCATGTGTTCCGAGGCCATGTCTGTACATGCTAGGCTCGTGAACACCCGTTGTATTCGAACGTAAGAATCTATCACACCCGATCATCACGTGGTGCTTCGAAACGACGAACTTTTGCAACGGTGCACATTTAGGGAGAACACTTTCTTGAAATTTTAAAGAGGGATCATCTTATTTACTACCGTCGTTCTAAGCAAATAAGATGCAAAAACATGATAAACATCACATGCAATCAAAAGGTGACATGATATGGCCATCATCACTTTGCTCCTTTTGATCTCCATCTTCGGGGCTCCATGATCATCATCGTCACTGGCATGACACTATGATCTCCATCATCGTGTCTTCATGAAGTTGTCTCGCCAACTATTACTTCTACTACTACAGCTAACGGTTAGCAATAAAGTAAAGTAATTACATGGCGTTGTTCAATGACATGCAGGTCATACAATAAATAAAGACAACTCCTATGGCTCCTGCCGGTTGTCATACTCATCGACATGCAAGTCGTGATTCCTATTACAAGAACATGATCAATCTCATACATCACATATCATTCATCACATTCTTCTTGGCCATATCACATCACATAGCATACCCTGCAAAAACAAGTTAGACGTCCTCTAATTGTTGTTTGCATGTTTTACGTGGCTGCTATGGGTTTCTAGCAAGAACGTTTCTTACCTACGCAAAAACCACAACGTGATATGCCAATTGCTATTTACCCTTCATAGGGACCCTTTTCATCGAATCCGATCCGACCAAAGTGGGAGAGACAGACACCCGCTAGCCACCTTATGCAACTAGTGCATGTCAGTCAGTGGAACCAGTCTCACGTAAGAGTACGTGTATGGTCGGTCCGGGCCGCTTCATCCCACAATGCCGCCGAATCAAGATTGGACTAGTAACGGTAAGCATATTGAACAAAATCAACGCCCACAACTACTTTGTGTTCTACTCGTGCATAGAAAATACGCATAGACCTGGCTCATGATGCCACTGTTGGGGAACGTAGCAGAAATTCAAAATTTTCCTACGTGTCACCAAGATCTATCTATGGAGAAACCAGCAACGAGGGGAAGGAGAGTGCATCTACATACCCTTGTAGATCGCTGAGCGGAAGCGTTCAAGAGAATGGGGTTGAAGGAGTCGTACTCGTCGTGATCCAAATCACCGGAGATCCTAGTGCCGAACGGACGGCAGCTCCGCGTTCAACACACGTACAGCCCGGCGACGTCTCCCATGCCTTGATCCAGCAAGGAGAGAGGGAGAGGTTGAGGAAGACTCCATCCAGCAGCAGCACGACGGCATGGTGGTGGTGGAGGGGCGTGACAATCCTGCAGGGCTTCACCAAGCACCGCGGGAGAGGAGAAGGGAGAGAGGTAGGGCTGCGCCAGGGAGAGGTCAAACTCATGTGTTGGCAGCCCCAAAACCCTCAAGTATATATAGGGGAGAGGGAGGGGGTGCGCCCCCTTTAGGGTTTCCACCGCAAGGGGTGTGGCAGCCCCAAACCCATCTATGGGTGGCAGCCACAAGGGGAGAAGGGGGAGGCGCACCTGGGGTGGGCCTTAGGGCCCATCTGCCCTAGGGTTTGCCCCCTTTCCCTCTTGGAGGCGCCTTGGGCCCTTGTGGGGAAGCGCACCAGCCCACCTGGGGCTGGTCCCCTCCCACACTTGGCCCATGTAGCCCTCCGGGGCTTGTGGCCCCACTTGGTGGACCCCCGGGACCCTCCCGCCGGTACGTTACCGATAAACCCCGAAACTTTTCCGGCGACCAAAACAGGACTTCCCATATATAAATCTTTACCTCCGGACCATTCCGGAACCCCTCGTGACGTCCGGGATCTCATCCGGGACTCCGAAAAACATTCGGTAACCACATACAAACTTCCTTTATAACCCTAGCGTCATCGAACCTTAAGTGTGTAGACCCTACGGGTTCGGGAGACATGCAGACATGACCGAGATGACTCTCCGGTCAATAACCAACAGCGGGATCTGGATACCCATGTTGGCTCCCACATGTTCCACGATGATCTCATCGGATGAACCACGATGTCATGGACTTAATCAATCCCGTATACAATTCCCTTTATCTAGCGGTACGATACTTGCCCGAGATTCAATCGTCGGTATCCTGATACCTTGTTCAATCTCGTTACCGGCAAGTCTCTTTACTCGTTCCGTAACACATCATCCCGTGATCAACTCCTTGATCACATTGTGCACATTATGATGATGTCCTACCGAGTGGGCCCAGAGATACCTCTCCGTTTACACGGAGTGACAAATCCCAGTCTCGATTCGTGCCAACCCAACAGACACTTTCGGAGATACCCGTAGTGCACCTTTATAGCCACCCAGTTACGTTGTGACGTTTGGCACACCCAGAGTATTCCTACGGTATCCGGGAGTTGCACAATCTCATGGTCTAAGGAAATGATACTTGACATTAGAAAAGCTTTAGCGAACGAACTACATGATCTTTGTGCTAGGCTTAGGATTGGGTCTTGTCCATCACATCATTCTCCTAATGATGTGATCCCGTTATCAATGACATCCAATGTCCATGGTCAGGAAACCGTAACCATCTATTGATCAACAAGCTAGTCAACTAGAGGCTTACTAGGGACATGGTGTTGTCTATGTATCCACACATGTATCTGAGTTTCCTATCAATACAATTCTAGTGTGGATAAAAACGATTATCATGAACAAGGAAATATAATAATAACCAATTTATTATTTCCTCTAGGGCATATTTCCAACAAGAAGCACTCAGTTTCAGGCTTAGGTCCAGATTTTGGTTTCTTCTCCTGAGCAGCAACTTGCTTGTTGTTCTTCTTGAAGTTCCCTGTCTTCTTCCCTTTGCCCCTTTTCTTGAAACCAGTGGTCTTATTGACCATCAACACTTGATGCTCCTTCTTGATTTCTACCTCCGCAGCTTTTAGCATTGCGAAGAGCTCGGGAATTGTCTTATCCATCCCTTGCATGTTATAGTTCATCACGAAGCTCTTATAGCTAGGTGGAAGTGATTGGAGAATTCTGTCAATGACGCAATCATCCGGAAGATTAACTCCCAATTGAATCAAGTGATTATTATACCCAGACATTTTGAGTATATGCTCACTGACAGAACTATTCTCCTCCATCTTGCAGCTATAGAACTTATTGGAGACTTCATATCTCTCAATTCGGGCATTTGCTTGAAATATTAACTCCAACTCCTGGAACATCTCATATGCTCCATGACGTTCAAAATGTCGTTGAAGACCCGATTCTACGCGTAAAGCATGGCACATTGAACTATCGAGTAGTCATCAGCTTTGCTCTGCCAGACGTTCTTAACGTCATCAGTTGCATCAGCAGCAGGCCTAGCACCTAGCGGTGCTTCCAGGACGTAACTCTTCTGTGCAGCAATGAGGATAATCCTCAAGTTACAGACACAGTCCGTGTAATTGCTACCATCATCTTTCAACTTTGCTTTCTCAAGGAACGCATTAAAATTCAACGGAACAACAACACGGGCCATCTATCTACAATCAAACATAAACAAGCAAGATACTATCAGGGACTAAGTTCATGATAAATTTAAGTTCAATTAATCATATTATTAAAGAACTCCCACTTAGATAGACATCCCTCTAATCCTCTAAGTGATCACGTGATCCATACCAACTAAACCATGACCGATCATCACGTGAGATGGAGTAGTCTCAATGGTGAACATCATTAAGTTGATCATATCTACTATATGATTCACGCTCGACCTTTCGGTCTCCGTGTTCCGAGGCCATATCTGTTATATGCTAGGCTCGTCAAGTTAAACCTGAGTTTTCCGCGTGTGCAACTATTTTGCACCCGTTGTATTTGAACGTAGAGCCTATCACACCCGATCATCACGTGGTGTCTCAGCACGAAGAACTTTCGCGACGGTGCATACTCAGGGAGAACACTTCTTGATAATTAGTGAGAGATCATCTTAAAATGCTATCGTCAAACAAAGCAAGATAAGATGCATAAAGGATAAACATCACATGCAATCAATATAAGTGATATGATATGGCCATCATCATCTTGTGCTTGTGATCTCCATCTTCGAAGCACCATCGTGATCACCATCGTCACCGGCGCGACACCTTGATCTCCATCATAGCATCGTTGTCGTCTCGCCAATCTAATGCTTCTACGACTATCGCTACCGCTTAGTGATAAAGTAAAGCATTACAGGGCGATTGCATTGCATACAATAAAGCGACAACCATATGGCTCCTGCCAGTTGCCGATAACTTGGTTACAAAACATGATCATCTCATACAATAAAATTCAGCATCATGTCTTGACCATATCACATCACAACATGCCCTGCAAAAACAAGTTAGATGTCCTCTACTTTGTTGTTGCAAGTTTTACGTGGCTGCTATGGGCTTAGCAAGAACCAATCTTACCTACGCATCAAAACCACAACGATAGTTTGTCAAGTTGGTGCTGTTTTAACCTTTGCAAGGACCGGGCGTAGCCACACTCGGTTCAACTAAAGTTGGAGAAACTGACACCCGCCAGCCACCTGTGTGCAAAGCACGGCGGTAGAACCAGCCTTGCGTAAGCGTACACGTAATGTCGGTCTGGGCCGCTTCATCCAACAATACCGCCAAACCAAAGTATGACATGCTGGTAAGCAGTATGACTTATATCGCCCACAACTCACTTGTGTTCTACTCGTGCAAATAACATCAAACCATAAAACCTAGGCTCGGATGCCACTGTTGGGGAATGTATTAATTTCAAAAAATTTCCTACGCACACGCAAGATCATGGTGATGCATAGCAACGAGAGGGGAGAGTGCTGTCTACGTACCCTCGTAGACCGAAGCGGAAGCGTTGACGCAACGTAGAGGAAGTAGTCGTACGTCTTCCCGGTTCAACCGATCCAAGCACCGTTACTCCGGCACCTCCGAGTTCTTGGCACACGTTCAGCTCGATGACGCTCCCCGGGCTCCGATCCAGCAAAGCTTCGGGGAGGAGTTCCATCAGCACGACGGCGTGGTGACGATCTTGATGTTCAACCGTCGCAGGGCTTCGCCTAAGCACCACTACAATATGACCGAGGTGGAATATAGTGGAGGGGGGCACCGCACATGGCTAAGGAACGATCACGAAGATCAACTTGTGTGTCCTAGGGTGCCCCCTTGCCCCCGTATATAAAGGAGCCAAGGGGAGGGGTCGGCCAGCCAAGGAGGGGCGCGCCAGGGGGAGTCCTACTCCCACCGGGAGTAGGACTCCCTTCTTTCCTAGTTGGAGAAGGAGAAGGGGGGAAAAAGGAGGAAGAGGGAAAGGAAAGGGGGGCGCCGCCCCCCTTCCCTTGTCCTATTCGGACTAGGAAGGGGAGGGGCGCGTGGCCACCTCCTGCCTCCTTCCCTCTTCTCCCTTAAGGCCCATGAAGGCCCAATAACCCCCCGGGGGGTTCCGGTAACCCCCCGGTACTCCGGTAAAATGCCGATTTCACCCGGAACGATTCCGATGTCCAAATATAGGCTTCCAATATATCAATCTTTATGTCTCAACCATTTCGAGACTCCTCGTCATGTCCATGATCACATCCGGGACTCCGAACAACCTTCGGTACATCAAAATACATAAACTCATAATGAAACTGTCATCGTAACGTTAAGCGTGCGGACCCTACGGTTCGAGAACAATGTATACATGACCGAGACACGTCTCCGGTCAATAACCAATAGCGGGACCTGGATGCCCATTACATATTCTACGAAGATCTTTATCGGTCAGACCGCATAATAACATACGTTGTTCCCTTTGTCATCGGTATGTTACTTGCCCGAGATTCGATCGTCGGTATCCAATACCTAGTTCAATCTCGTTACCGACAAGTCTCTTTACTCGTTCCGTAATACATCATCTCGCAACTAACTTATTAGTTGCAATGCTTGCAAGGCTTATGTGATGTGCATTACCGAGAGGGCCCAGAGATACCTCTCTGACAATCGGAGTGACAAATCCTAATCTCGAAATACGCCAACCCAACATGTACCTTTGGAGACACCTGTAGAGCTCCTTTATAATCACCCAGTTACGTTGTGACGTTTGGTAGCACACAAAGTGTTCCTCCGGCAAATGGGAGTTCACTACTAGGGAAAACCTTATACACAGAATCTTAGCAGCAGCGCGGCATAAAAAGAGGCGCTGCTGCTAAGTAGTAGCAGGGCTGCTTCGGAAACCTCGCTACAGGTGCAAACTTAGCAGTAGCGCGTGAGGCTTAAACCGTGCTGCTACAAAAATCCACCGACAGTACACAACGACATAAGTTTACCAGTAGCGCGGCGCCTGTAAGCGCGCTGCTGCTAATTTCATAGTAGTAGCGCTCTTTTTTTCCACCATGCTGCTGCTAATTTTGAAATTATGCACAGGGTTGGCCCGTTTAGTAGTAGCGCGTGACAGGAAAGCGCGCTGTTGCTATGTTCTTAGCAGCAGCGTGCTTTCTCTCCCGCGCTACTACTAAGACGCAACACCCACCTACCACCGTTTTCACCTTTCCCTCCCCATCTCCTCTCCTCCCTTTCCCCTACCTCCCACATCCTCCCTCTCTCCCTCTTCTTCTTCCTCAATACTTCTCCCCCCATTACTCTCCCTCTTCTACCTACCTTTCTCTCTCTTCATTACTCCTAGCTATAACTACACCACCTCCATTAATTCATCTCCTTTCTCTTTTTCCTCCTCCCTCCACTAGTTGAAGTTGTCTCCTCCCAAATTAGCTAGCTAGGTAGATATAGCATTTAGTTAAGTGACCTATTTGCCCCCTAACTAGATCTTTCTTTGTCAAGAAGAGCTTTGTGCACTTGCCTACATCATCATCTCCACCGTGTGCTTGATCTCGAGATAGAGGTGTGATTAATATTTCATGCTTGCAAAATGGAAATATGTTTATGCATGTGTGTGTGATATTTGTATGGAAATTGTGTGTGTGGGATGAGTTGACGCCAAATTGTGCATTTGAGTTGCCTATGTTTTGCCGAAATGTCAATTTATTTCCGTTTCGGCGAATTCCGGGCAAACTCTAGATCAATATATGTCCTATTTTTAAGGAAGGTCATGCCGAATTTTTGTATGACTTTGATGAATGCACGCATTTTTATAATCAATTTGTTTATTATTACCGTGCAGAGTTGACGATGGTGAGTGGAACGATGGTGGACAGGTGGTTGCGGTCGGCGGTGTAGGACATGAAGGAAAATAACCTGACATAGGTTTTATGTCCGTGTCGAAAATGCAAAGGAGTAGTTTGGCTTGACCCCCATGTCGATGGTCGTGTCGAAGCGCACCTGCTCATGACTGGTTTCATGGATGGCTATACTCGGTGGATAATTGAAGATGGGGATGACGATGTTGAGGATGCCGACGGGGCAGGCAATGATGACACGGGGCAAGACGAAGAGATGATCGATAGTGGCGGCGGGGAAGAGGCCGGACATGGCGGCGGAGAAGGGGCCGGACTTGGCGGCAGAGAGAGCGACATGGAATCCACGCAGCAGAGTTCGTCGGTACTAAGTTCAATCGTGCGGGACCCTCATGTTCAAGCATTGCTTCGCAAGGAGACGAGTACTGAGAGAGCTGCTTCTAGAGAGGAGGCTAAGCTGGAGCAACTGGTGGTAAACTCGAACACTCCATTGTATGATGGTTGCAATCCTGAGGTGACCCGCTTGAGTTTCACGCTCCAACTCCTGAAGACGAAGGCTAAAAACAAATGGACCGACACTAGCCTCGATGAGCATCTGAAGTACCTAAAGGATGTTCTTCCCAAGGGTAATCTATGTCCTAGTAGTGTTGATAAGGCCAAGAAGATCCTGTGCCCTCTTGATCTGCCACACGTTAGATACCACGTATGCATCAACGATTGCATAATTTATCGGAAGGAGCACGCGGAAAAAACAAGTTGTCCGGTGTGCAATGCTTCTCGATACAAGAAGGCTGGGAAGAAATGTCCCCAGAAAGTGGTATGGTACTTACCGATCACTCCCCGTCTCCAGAGGTATTTTGTAGATCCCAAGGAAGCAAAGCTAATGCGCTGGCACGCGGAGAGGAAGAAGCCCGACGATGGAGATGATCCGAAGCTGAGACACGTCAAGGATGGAAGCCAGTGGAGAGCGTTGAACAGCTTCTATCGGTATTTTGAATGTGATGCAAGGAACATCGTGCTTGGCGCGTGTACCGATGGCATGAATCTGTTTGGCAACCAGAGCACCAACCATAGCACATGGCCCATGTTTGTATGGATGTACAACCTCCCCCCTGGTTGTGCATGAAATCGAAGTACATTCACATGAGCATGCTTATTCAAGGGCCGAAACAACCAGGAAATAATATTAATTTGTATCTGGGGCTACTTCAGGAGGAGTTAGACACGTTATGGAAAACACTGGCCAAGACATGGGACGCCAGCAAAGGCGAGTATTTCAACATGAGAGCCACGCTGATCACGACAGTGCAGGACTATCTCGGTTACGGATATGTGGCAGGCCAGGTGTGCCATGGATATTGCGGATGCACGCGGTGCATGGATGATACGACGTCTCATCAGCTAACGTCAAGGAAAGATGGCGGGTCTGGGAAAATCGTGTACATGGGGCATCGAAGATGGCTCGAACAGGACGACTGTAACATCCCAATTTTCAATTTGGATGTTTATAAATAGATCATTCATATGCATCCATGATTTATGCATTTTTTTCCTCCATTTGTTTTATTTGATTTTTGATCCAAGGAACTTTGAGCAACTCAAGGACCAAAAGAGAGAGTTGGAAGTTTCCTAAAAACCAATTTCGATTTTTTTAGTTGTGAGTTTGAATCAAATTTGGTTTCACAAAAAAATCATTTCCATTATATCAAAAATAAAATAAAGAGAGAAGATAAAATGACTTCTTCAAAATCGGAAAAGAAAATATTGGAAATTGAATTTGGAACCAAAATATATTTGTTGAGTTTTATTTGCAATTTATTTTATTAGCATAGCATTTTTTTTGAAAACTTGCATTTTAGGCCAGATAAAAGTTCACTAGGTCATATATAAGACCATATAACTATGTGAATTTTATGGGATTTTTAGGCTAACTTTTATTTGTATTTTCGTTGTTTCATTGCTTCTGTAAAAAAAACATGGGCAGCCAAGGCCCAAGGAAGGCCCATGCCCATGCGCTATCTTCTTCTTCCTCTCAACATACATAAACATGTACGCACGCACCCAGGCAGCACCCCACCCTAGCGCCCCACCCTCTCCCTTCATCTCCCTCGCTCAACTGACTTCCTGAATGGAATCCCCTCGACTCCCTCTACCATTTCCACCCCCTAGTGCGCCTCCTAGACAGCCATAATGGCCACCACGAACGCTTCATACTGCAGCCATTAAACACATTAATTCCGGCAACGCCCCGTTCTCCTCTAGCTTCCCCTGACCCTCTATAAAAGCCCAGAGCGTTGCCCCAGTTCCCCACGTCCGAAGCCCCCTGTTTGCAAAAGCTATCTCCCTCCCTAACCTCGCCAATTGCTCGCCGGAGTTCGTGGATTCCGGCGGCTTCTCCACAACGCCAGGAGGCGATACTGACCCCGCGGCACCGCTCCTCGGTTCCGCCTTACGTTGCTCTTCACCGTCCCGCACGCGCCCTTCGCCGAAGCACACCGGATCCGCCTTCTTCCTCCTCGCTGGCGACAAGTCCGGTGAACACCCAGCCAAATTTCTCTCTTTTTCCAGTATTTTTTTCAATCTCAGATTCTATACCAATTCTTGTTTCTTGTATATCTTTTAGTCTATAGATCCTATTTAGTTGATTCTTTTTCCTACTAGTTCATAGAAATCCCATCTATCCAGAGAACCAAACGAAAAATATTTTTGAAAATTTTAAAATTTGAATTCAAACAGATCTGAATTCAAACTTCGTTAGGACATATCTCGAGTTCCGTAACTCCGTTTTAGGTGATTCTTTTTGCAAATCGAAGCTTGTGTCGTGTACTTTCTGTTAAACCCAAACACACATATTTTTGCTGCTGTAAAAATTACGTTCTGGACAGAAACTTTATATAGTTGTTTTGGAGTTTTTTTGAAGTCTTTCATTGTTTACTTTTTGGATATTTGCTTGTATGCTTATGTATGTTATTGCTTACTTACGCTAGATCATCCGGAGTGCGAATCTTGCTACTACGAAACTTTACAGTTCAACGAACGTCAGCAAGGCAAGTTCACACCTTGATCATAATTTTTAATACCTAGTTTTTACTATGCATTAGTTTAACCATCAAAGATTGCATGAGTAGGATTGGGAACTGGTGGTTACGCTATGTAGTTCATGTGGTAGGAACTTATGACCTTTGATCACCCCGGGAATATTCGTTATATCATATATTGCTTAGCCATGCTCGTAGACGGGGATTGGTATGTGTGATCCATGCAAGTTGCGAGAGTTAATAATTTTGGGATAACCTAAGGTGGCAACTTTAATACACATCTGGGTGGATTGTTTGGGGCACCTAGAGAAACCAGTGCTTGCCCAAGGGGAATCCCGGAGTACCCGTGTGATTACCCTAGGACCGCCACCCAGGCTCAAAGGGATCATAAGATATTTCATGCCTAGAAACTTCCGTGTGCAGCCACAAGCCATTATGGGCTCTGGCATAGTTGAGTAAGTTGTGTGACCTCTTTCCGTGGTAGACTAGCTGATGTAGGGGATAGTAGGTGTACCGGTCTACCCAGGGTTAAGGGGAAATACTTCAGAAAGGCTATGTCTCGATCTTCCGATCATGGAGGTGGTCGAGTCTTGTGGGGAAAAGTGCGCAAACCTCTGCAGAGTGTACAAACTAATCATGATTAGCCGTGTCCCCGGTTACGGACATCTTGAGTATCTAGAAGTGAATTATCGGTTGATCTCATCATTATTTTTAATGAAATTATTGGGTTACTAATAACTTGGGAATTTTTGGGATTGAGTTGGAGGAACCTTCTCAGTAATGGCATTTTAACTTAATAGTAAAAAAAATATATTCCTTTGTTGTAGGGTAAAATTGGCTTTATGCAAAAATTAAACTTAGAGCCTCCATCAGCTAAATTTGCATATAAAGATAGTCTTTTCATTTATTATTATTCTATGGTGTGAAATTGCCAGCATATTCCATGTGCTGACCTACACGGCTGCAACGTCTCATGTTGCAGACTTTTCCGACGAAGATTAAAGGTGCGATAGGTCGTTGTTCTGCACTCAGTTTGCCGTGGAGTTGGATGGACTCATTTACCTTTGAAGCTTCCGCAGTTATTTTTATTTAGATGGCCTTTGGCCATATTATTGTAATAAATACTCTTTTAAGAACCTTGATGTAATAAAGTGTGATTGAACTCTGTTATAATTCCTCGAGTACTGTGTATGTCAGCATACCGATCCAGGGATGACACTTAAGCACAGAGACTTCGATCCATTTTGGGTCGGGTCGTTACAAGATGGTATCAGAGCACACGCTGACTGTAAGACACGGCCACTAGGAACTGGAAAGCCATAGGAAGAAAACTCTATTTTATGACTTCCTTAAATATCTATTGGTCTATACTTTTCTCTATTCATTTCTATCTCTTCTCTACTTCAATAAAATAGTTGTTGAACCCCATCACCAAGTTGCTCAGCCCGATGAGACCATGACCTATGAAGACATCATTGACGAAGAAGAAGAAGAAGAAGCTAGAGTTGACTTTGATTTGAGAAGATTTAGTTCAGACCACCACTACCAAGTTGAGTCCAACGAATGATCGCGGTAGTATGAAGAGATCACATCTCTTGTGGATATGACCTTACCTGTAGGTTTTGCTTGTGTGGTGTGATATGTGTGAATTGCTTGATTTGAAGTTTTCTTGCTATCATAAGCATATGGGTAGTGATTTCTCTCATTAGGCCCTTATTCTATTCTAATTTCTCATCCACTCTAAACCTAACAGATGCCTCCAAGACGTGACCCGGAATTCCCACCGGAACTTACCCAGTTGATCCAGAACCAGAATGCCCTCATGCAGCTACTCATCCAGAATCAGAACCAGAACAACAACAACCCACCGCCACCACCCCCGGTCGACAACCTTACCCGATTCCTGAGGTTGAACCCACCAGTGTTCTCTAGCAGCACGGAGCCGATCGTTGCAGATGACTGGCTTCGCAAGATCGGAAGAGAGCTGACAACTGCAGGATGCACTGACGCTGAGAAGGTGCGCTTTGCCGCACATCAACTGGATGGACCAGCAGCCTCGTGGTGGGAGAATTACACCACCACATTCCCCATAGCCAATGTGACTTGGGATCAGTTCCAGCAGGCGTTCCGTACCGCACATGTTTTAGCCGGAGCTATGAGTCTGAAGAAGCGTGAGTTCCGCAACTTACGCCAAGGAAATCGTTCTGTTGGTGATTATGTGGAGGAATTCAGCAAGTTATCTAGGTATGCTCCCGGAGACGTGGCTGATGATGCCGCTAAGCAGGAGAAATTTCTGGAGGGACTAAACGATGATTTGGGACTTCAGTTGACTGTGGCTACCTTTAACAATTATCAAGAGTTGGTTGACAAGGCTCTCATTCTGGAAGGCAAGCAGCAACAGGTGGAGAATCGCAAGAGGAAGTACGGACAGGGAAAGTACAACGCTGGTGTTCAGCAGAAGCCCCGCTATACCCCGTACTCCGGAAATAATGGACCAGGATCTAGCAAGTATGGTGGACACACTCACCATAACCATGGAGGACATTCACATCATGGAGGGAATGGACACAACCATAATGGCCATAGGAATGGCAATGGGAACGGAGGAAACAACAATCAGCATCAGTCCAACCCCGCTACACCAGCAAAGAAGGATCTGAGCCACATTACCTGCTTCAAGTGCGGGAAGACCGGACACTACGCCACCGAGTGTCCCGAGGCGAAGAACGGGAATGGAAATGGAAGCTCTGGAAAGAAGCCCAATCCTTTCACCAGAGGTCAGGTGAACCATGTCAATGTGGAGGAAGTTTATGACCAGCCTGACGCCGTTGCTGGTAAGTTCTTGATTAATTCATTTATAGCCCTTGTTCTTTTTGACACTGGTGCATCACATTCATTCATATCAAGGGGGTTTGTGGATAAGTTTAAGTTGCCGACCATAGCCCTTAAAACACCAATGTTAGTGAGTTCCCCAGGAGCAGAGCATATGGCTAGTCGGGGATGTTTTCAGTTGCGATTGACCATAGGGAGACACGTTTTCCCTACAGACCTCATCATCCTAGAATCACAAGGATTGGACGTAATTCTAGGTATGGACTGGCTATCCAAGTATGAAGGGAATATTGATTGTGCCCGTAAGTCGATTTTTCTCACCACCCCAGAGGGGAAACGGATCAAGTATGTGTCGAGGCATACGCCAAGGAGGAATCAAGTGAATTCTCTTTCGGGAGTTGTTCAGGAGGAAGTACCGGTTGTGAAGGATTATCCCGATGTATTCCCCGAGGAATTGCCCGGCATGCCACCGGATCGGGACATAGAGTTTTTGATTGAATTGTTACCAGGCACCGGACCAATATCCAAGAGACCGTACCGGATGCCCGCAAATGATCTGGAGGAAATTAAGAAGCAAATTAAGGAATTATTGGAGAAAGGTTATATTCGACCGAGTTCATCACCTTGGGGAGCCCCAGTGCTTCTAGTTGAGAAGAAGGATGGAACCTTGAGAATGGTTGTAGATTATCGTGCACTAAACGAAGTGACGATCAAGAACAAGTACCCTCTGCCAATGATCAATGATTTGTTTGACCAGCTACAAGGAGCAAAAGTTTTCTCCAAGATCGATCTTCGATCAGGATATCACCAGCTGAAGATTCAAGGACAGGATATACCCAAGACAGCCTTTACTACGAGATATGGGCTTTATGAGTATACGGTCATGTCTTTTGGTTTGACTAATGCCCCTGCCTATTTCATGAGCATGATGAATAAGGTATTCATGGAGTTCTTGGATAAGTTTTTTGTGGTATTCATTGATGACATATTGATTTACTCAAAGAATGAAGAAGAACACAAGGAACATTTGCGCTTGGTTCTTGAGAAGCTCAGGGAACATCAGTTATACGCAAAGTTCAGCAAGTGCGAATTCTGGTTGAAGGAAGTTGGATTTCTCGGACATGTTATATCAGGAGAAGGGATAGCAGTAGACCCCTCAAAGGTTGAAGCCGTCACCGAATGGAAGGCACCCACCTCAGTCGGAGAGATTCGCAGTTTTCTTGGACTCGCAGGATATTACCGGAGATTTATTGAGAATTTCTCCAAGATCGCGAAGCCCATGACAGAGTTATTGAAGAAAGACACCAAGTTTAATTGGACCGAGGAATGTGAGGCTAGTTTCCAGGAGCTGAAGAAACGTTTGGTCACAGCCCTAGTGCTAATTCTTCCGAATATACGCAAGGATTTCCAAGTATATTGCGACGCTTCCCGTCAGGGACTTGGAGGTGTTCTTATGCAAGAAGGAAGAGTTGTTTCATATGCCTCACGTCAGCTTCGACCTCATGAGTGGAATTATGCCACACATGATTTGGAGTTAGCAGCCGTAGTGCACGCACTCAAGACCTGGAGACATTTTCTTATCGGAAATCGTTGTGATGTTTACACGGATCATAAGAGTTTGAAATACATCTTCACGCAGAAGGAGTTGAGCCTCAGGCAAAGAAGATGGTTGGAGCTCATAAAGGATTATGACATGAAATTGCACTATCACCCAGGAAAGGCCAATGTTGTGGCAGATGCATTGAGCCGCAAGAGATATGTTAATACCCTCACAGCAGGAGGATTACCTCAGGAGTTAATTGGCGATCTCAGAGATCTTCGATTGGAGATAGTACCATGAGGTTTTGTTGCCACAATGGATATTCAATCCACTTTGTTGGGAAAGATCCGAGAAGCCCAGAAGTTAGACAAAGGTATTGCGGAGATAAAGGGAAGGATGAACCAAGGAAAGGCAGAAGGATTTCGTGAGGATGAACATGGAACCTTATGGTTTGAGCAGCGCATTTACGTGCCAAATGACCCAGAGATCAGGAAATTGATTCTTTAGGAGGCTCATGATTCGCCTTATTCAATACACCCGGGCAACACCAAGATGTATTTGGACTTGAAGGAAAGTTTCTGGTGGACAGGTATGAAGAAGGATATTGCCGAGTATGTCGCAGTATATGACGTATGTCAGAGGGTTAAGGCAGAGCACCAGAAACCAGCAGGATTACTTCAGCCTTTGCCGATACCAGATTGGAAGTGGGACAAGCTTGGCATGGACTTCATTACAGGATTACCCAGGACCCGGTCAGGCTATGATTCTATTTGGGTAGTGGTTGATCGCTTGACTAAGGTAGCTCACTTCATCCCCGTGAAAACCACATATACAAGTGCTAAGTTAGCCAAGATATACATGACCAGGATCGTATGTCTGCATGGAGTTCCGAGGACCATCGTATCAGATAGAGGAACACAATTTACCTCAAAGTTTTGGCATCAATTACATGAAACTTTGGGTACCAGGCTGGAGTTCAGTACATCTTTTCATCCACAGAAGGATGGGCAGACCGAGAGAGTCAATCAGATTCTGGAGGACATGTTGAGAGCTTGTGCGCTAGATTATGGATCTAGTTGGGATGATAATTTGCCTTACGCAGAGTTCTCATATAACAACAGCTATCAAGCTAGTTTGAAAATGGCCCCTTTCGAAGCTTTATACGGAAGGAGGTGTAGAACACCATTGATGTGGGATGAAGTTGGAGAGCGTAAATTATTCGGACCAGATTTAATTAGAGATTCAGAGGAGAAAGTCAAGCTAATCCGCGAAAGACTCAAGGTAGCCCAATCCAGACAGAAGAGTTATGCTGATACTAAACGCAAGGAGGTAACCTATGAAGTCGGAGATAGAGCATATCTGCGTGTGTCGGCACTTCGAGGAGTAAAAAGATTTGGAGTCAAAGGAAAGTTAGCACCACGATTTGTGGGGCCGTACAGAGTTTTAGAACGCATGGGTGAAGTTGCCTACAAGTTGGAATTACCAGAAGCCTTGTCAGGAGTTCATGATGTGTTTCACGTTTCCCAGTTGAAGAAGTGCCATGCGGAGATGGCCGATATTCCTTTGAGAGATACAGTGCCACTGGAGGCCATACAGTTGGATAATGATCTGACCTATGAGGAGAAGCCCGTCAAGATTCTCGAAACTGCAAGCAGGGTTACCCGCAGCAAGGTCATCAAGTTCTGCAAGGTTCAATGGAGTCATCATACCGAAGAAGAAGCCACCTGGGAACGAGAAGAAGATCTCCGACAGGACCACCCACACCTTTTTGCTAGCCAACCCGAATCTCGAGGGCGAGATTCATCTTAAGGGGGGTAGGTTTGTAACATCCCAATTTTCAATTTGGATGTTTATAAATAGATCATTCATATGCATCCATGATTTATGCATTATTTTCCTCCATTTGTTTTATTTGATTTTTGATCCAAGGAACTTTGAGCAACTCAAGGACCAAAAGAGAGAGTTGGAAGTTTCCCTAAAAACCAATTTCGATTTTTTTTGAGTTGTGAGTTTGAATCAAATTTGGTTTCACAAAAAAATTCATTTCCATTATATCAAAAATAAAATAAAGAGAGAAGATAAAATGACTTCTTCAAAATCGGAAAAGAAAATATTGGAAATTGAATTTGGAACCAAAATATATTTGTTGAGTTTTATTTGCAATTTATTTTATTAGCATAGCATTTTTTTTGAAAACTTGCATTTTAGGCCAGATAAAAGTTCACTAGGTCATATATAAGACCATATAACTATGTGAATTTTCTGGGATTTTTAGGCTAACTTTTATTTGTATTTCCGTTGTTTCATTGCTTCTGTAAAAAAAAACGTAAAAAAAAACGTGGGCAGCCAAGGCCCAAGGAAGGCCCATGCCCATGCGCTATCTTCTTCTTCCTCTCAACGTACAGAAACATGTACGCACGCACGCACCCAGGCAGCACCCCACCCTAGCGCCCCACCCTCTCCCTTCATCTCCCTTGCTCAACTGACTTCCTGAATGGAATCCCCCGACTCCCTCTACCGTTTCCACCCCCTAGTGCGCCTCCTAGACAGCCATAATGGCCACCACGAACGCTTCATACTGCAGCCATTAAACACATTAATTCCGGCAACGCCCCGCTCTCCTCTAGCTTCCCCTGACCCTCTATAAAAGCCCAGAGCGTTGCCCCAGTTCCCCACGTCCGAAGCCCCCTGTTTGCAAAAGCTATCTCCCTCCCTAACCTCGCCAATTGCTTGCCGGAGTTCGTGGATTCCGGCGGCTTCTCCACAACGCCAGGAGGCGATACTGACCCCGCGGCACCGCTCCTCGGTTCCGCCTTACGTTGCTCTTCACCGTCCCGCACGCGCCCTTCGCCGAAGCACACCGGATCCGCCTTCTTCCTCGTCGCCGGCGACAAGTCCGGTGAACACCCAGCCAAATTTCTCTCTTTTTCCAGTATTTTTTTCAATCTCGGATTCTATACCAATTCTTGTTTCTTGTATATCTTTTAGTCTATAGATCCTATTTAGTTGATTCTTTTTCCTACTAGTTCATAGAAATCCCATCTATCCAGAGAACCAAACGAAAAATATTTTTGAAAATTTTAAAATTTGAATTCAAACAGATCTGAATTCAAACTTCGTTAGGCCATATCTTGAGTTCCGTAACTCCGTTTTAGGTGATTCTTTTTGCAAATCGAAGCTTTTGTCGTGTACTTTCTGTTAAACCCAAACACACATATTTTTGCTGCTGTAAAAATTACGTTCTGTACAGAAACTTTATTTAGTTGTTTTGGAGTTTTTTTGAAGTCTTTCATTTGTTTACTTTTTGGATATTTGCTTGTATGCTTATGTATGTTATTGCTTACTTACGCTAGATCATCCGGAGTGCGAATCTTGCTACTACGAAACTTTACAGTTCAACGAATGTCAGCAAGGCAAGTTCACACCTTGATCATAATTTTTAATACCTAGTTTTTACTATGCATTAGTTTAACCCTCAAAGATTGCATGAGTAGGATTGGGAACAGGTGGTTACGCTATGTAGTTCATGTGGTAGGAACTTATGACCTTTGATCACCCCGGGAATATTCGTTATATCATATATTGCTTAGCCATGCTCGTAGACGGGGATTGGTATGTGTGATCCATGCAAGTTGCGAGAGTTAATAATTTTGGGATAACCTAAGGTGGCAACTTTAATACACATCTGGGTGGATTGTTTGGGGCACCTGGAGAAACCAGTGCTTGCCCAAGGGGAATCCCGGAGTACCCGTGTGATTACCCTAGGACCGCCACCCAGGCTCAAAGGGATCATAAGATATTTCATGCCTAGAAACTTCCGTGTGCAGCCACAAGCCATTATGGGCTCTGGCATAGTTGAGTAAGTTGTGTGACCTCTTTCCGTGGTAGACTAGCTGATGTAGGGGATAGTAGGTGTACCGGTCTACCCAGGGTTAAGGGGAAATACTTCAGAAAGGCTATGTCTCGATCTTCCGATCATGGAGGTGGTCGAGTCTTGTGGGGAAAAGTGCGCAAACCTCTGCAGAGTGTACAAACTAATCATGATTAGCCGTGTCCCAGGTTACGGACATCTTGAGTATCTAGAAGTGAATTATTGGTTGATCTCATCATTATTTTTAATGAAACTATTGGGTTACTAATAACTTGGGAATTTTTGGGATTGAGTTGGAGGAACCTTCTCAGTAATGGCATTTTAACTTAATAGTAAAAAAAATATTCCTTTGTTGTAGGGTAAAATTGGCTTTATGAAAAAATTAAACTTAGAGCCTCCATCAGCTAAATTTGCATATAAAGATAGTCTTTTCATTTATTATTATTCTATGGTGTGAAATTGCCAGCATATTCCATGTGCTGACCTACACGGCTGCAACGTCTCATGTTGCAGACTTTTCCGACGAATATTGAAGGTGCGATAGGTCGTTGTTCTGCACTCAGTTTGCCGTGGAGTTGGATGGACTCATTTACCTTTGAAGCTTCCGCAGTTATTTTTATTTAGATGGCCTTTGGCCATATTATTGTAATAAATACTCTTTTAAGAACCTTGATGTAATAAAGTGTGATTGAACTCTGTTATAATTCCTCGAGTACTGTGTGTGTCAGCATACCGATCCAGGGATGACACTTAAGCACAGAGACGTCGATCCATTTTGGGTCGGGTCGTTACAACGACCCGTGGAGAAACCGTGGAGATCTATTCAATGGTCACGCTGAGCATCGAGGACCTCCACGTAAGCGGAGCGGTGCCGAAATCGATGAGCTGTTGAAAAACTGGAAGGAGTGCCCCGCGCCGGGAAAGACGATGAGAAAGGCGCCGGAGCCGCTGCTGAAGGTATGGAAGACGAGGTCTGTGTTCTGGGACTTGGAGTATTGGCACAAACTCGATACACCTCATTGCCTTGATCAAATGCATATCTGTAAGAATGTCCTTGAGAGCTTGCTCGCAACACTGATGAACATGCCGGAGAAGACCAAGGATGGGCGGAAGGCAAGAAAAGACTTGCAAGATTTGAAAATCAGGGAAGATCTGCACATGCCGCCCCGTAAAATGTCAGACGAGACAGAGACGGAGACAGAGGCACGGGAGAAGAAGGGCAAGAAAAGAAAGAATGAGGATTATTGCCCCCCTTCTTGCTTCACCTTAAGTCAGGCTGAGATCAATCAATTCTTTAAGTGCCTTACCGGAGTCAAAGTTAGTTCCGGTTACTGTGGCAAGATAAGTAGATATCTAGACACGGACAAAGAAAAGGTTCAACGGGATGAAGTCTCATGACTGTCATGTGATGATGACGCAGATATTACCTGTTGCCCTTAGAGGGATAATGGACAAGCACGTCGGTGACACACTTATTGGTCTCTGCAACTTTTTCAATGTCATCCCTCGAAAGTCGATCAGTGTGAAGCAGCTCTGAAGGCTACAGGAAGAGATCGTTGTGATACTGAATGAGCTTGAGTTGTACTTCCCGCCCGCGTTCTTTGACGTGATGGTGCATCTGTGTGTCCATATTGTGGTTGACATAATAGACCTGGGGCCGTCATTCCTGCACAGCATGATGCCGTTTGAGAGGATGAATGGGATCATCAAAGGATTCATTCGTAACATGTCCCGTCCGGATGGAAGCATCGTCCAGGGCTATTTGACACAAGAGTGCATCTCTTTCTGTGAGAATTTTCTATATGGCGCAGACCAGCCGCCTGGTGTTAGTGTTGGTTTGCCCATTAACAAGCACGATGGGAGGCTCGAAGGAGAAGGTCACTGCAATGGTCGCAGGGAACTGCACGTGGCATACTCAGATCGACGCATCGACTTTGACAGAGCAAACTTGGTAGTGCTACAACACCTAGACGAGGTAGATCCTTTCGTGGCACTGCACAAAGAAATTATCGCAAAGAAGTATCGTGACCGGGGGGTATGCAGGACGGAAGCCGAAGTTACTAGAGAGCACAACTCCACTTTCCTGCATTGGTTCAAAGAGCATATTATTGCTAATCCCCCGGAGGAGGGCTCTAAGGACGGATTGCTCATATACGCCTTAGCACATGGCCCCTCGCCCAACCTCGTAACCTATCAGGCATATGATATCAACGGATACACGTTCTACACGGAAGCCAAAGATATGGACATCGATGAATATCAAAACTCAGGTGTGACGATGGAATGCATGACCGGCAGCAACAACGGCGCAACTGAACGATTTTATGGAAGGGTCGAGGAGATCTGGGAGCTTGACTACTCTGGACTGCACAACACGACGATGTTCCGTGTCAGATGGGCTAAGAATGTCGAAAGAGAAAGCCGGATTTTCACTACCATGACTATACCCGACGCCAAGAGCGCTACCGTGACCGCTATCGCAAAAAACGAGCCATGGGTACACGCTAAGCACATGACACAATGCTTCTTCATAACCGACCCATGCAATCCCAGTCGTGTTGTCGTGAGGAAAGGCAAAAGAAACATCATTGGAATGGATGGAGTCGCGAACGAGGAAGACTATGATCAGTACGGCAACCCAATGAGGGAAGATGACGATGATGATGAACTATACGTCAAAAGAAGAATCAATACTACATTACCAAAGAAAAATCGTACTCCATGGAAAAGGAAAACTCACAATGAGGGGCTCAATTATTCTTCGATGAACAAGAAGGGAAAGAAGCTGACTCAAAAACGAAAACGTCAGTGCTGAGGAATATATATATATATATGTTCCTATTTTGCATACACACTTAATTAGCCATTATTATGCATGGGTCCAATGATGTAATATATATATGTTCCTATTTTGTATACACACTTAGCCATTATTATGCAAGGGTCCAATGGTGAGGAAAAGAAAAAAGGGAAACTAGTTATAGCAGTAGCGCTTTAGTGAAAAAGAGCTACAGCTAGTCAAGTTAGCAGTAGCGGTTTTGAAGAAAATCGCTATAGCTACTCGTAATAGTAGTAGCGCGTTTGTTGTAAACGCGCTACTGCTACGTCCACTTAACCCAAAATTCTCCCTCTCCCCTGCTTCATCCCGCCTCTTTTCCCCCAAATCCCCACTCTCTTCCCCGGCCCCGTCGCACCGCCGAACCCGCCCCCGACCCCGGCGCGCCCGCCCCCGACCCCGCCGCGCCCGACCCCGGCGCGTTCGACCCCGACGCGCTCGCCCCTGACCCCGCCGCCCCCGACGCAGGCGCGCTCGCCCCCGGCACTCGCCCCCGACCTGTCGGCCCTCGCCTCCCTCCTCTGCTTCCTCCCTTCCCAACCTCGGCCGTCGTCGGGCCTGCCTCCTCGCCCTGCACCCTCTGTAAACCACCCCCCCTCTCTCTCTCTGTGCTAGCTAGGGTTAATTTATATGCAAATTTGAACTGGGCATGTGATATGTGGATATGTCATGTTTTGGACATGTCATGTTTTGGTAAATGATCCGAGTGGCCGGAATGTTACGCCGGAATGTTGATTCATTTCTGTTCCAGTGAATTTTAGGCGCTCGATATGTCCATTTTTTTAGCAAAGGTCATGCCGAAATTTCCCGTGAATAAAGGCATGATTTGTGCTACATAGTTGGCATATCGAGTGCTGGCACATAGATTTCTTTTTTATCTCATTTCTCATTTATTCATACTTTTAGAAATAAATGAGGACTCTTAATCATAGGAAACATGTCGAACAACGAAGAAATTGGGCCTTCTGACCAAGATGCAGACGAGATGGATAATGAGGGTGAACAAGAATACCTCAACTTTTTGACTGCTAAGCAAAGTTTGCAGGTCCGCCTCGATGATGGTACTGACACCGACACCGACGGCGCCGGCACCGATGGCGGCGCCGAGACCACTGGGGAAGGTACCGGCGGGGAAGATACCGGTACCGAAAAGAGGAAGCATAAGAAGCAGAGGATACGAAAACCTAACAAACTAGGGATTGGATGACTTGTGATCACAAAGATGGCACCTGGCAAGTTTGAGCTGTTAGAGCCGGAAGAACCTCGCAAGTGCTATGGGAACCAAGTAGGATGCATCCTACGGGAATGCGCGAGCATCAACGACGATGACTTAAGGAGTAAAGAACATTTGACGCAGTTGCTCCTAACGAAGTTGCACAAGAGATTCAAGTTCCCCGACCGGGATGATAACATAGAACAACCGTGGGATGATCCGAAGATGAAAAAGATTAACAATCATGCCATGGGCATGTTCAGCAATGATTTGGCCTCCTGGAAATCGAGGGTGAAACGAGCTATTGAGGCTGAGGAACCCCTGTCCAAGATTCTGGAGGAAAATCCGACACTTATGGAAGAGGAGTTCGAAAAGTTCAAGGACACTTGCGCTACCGAGGACGCCAAGGCCAAGGCTGCGAAATTCAAGACCTTCAGCAAAGGAACACGGGGAAGCATCGCCTCGGAAGCCGTGGCTACCTCGGTAAAAGGCCCATATGGGATAAGGAGGACGCGGAATGTGAAGCCGCGGGTCTCCCCGACCCCTTCGCGAAGTTCACCAACCCCTTGGAGCATGACTTCATCAGGGCCCGCTACAAGTGGGACAAGGAGAAAAAGGTTTTTTACACGGACAAGATCACGAGGAAATTGATTAGACTACTGGAGAAGCAACACCAGCTTGCAGCCGAAAGCCCTACTTCTCCGATGAGGCCCAAGTGGGACACCCCTCTCAACCGGGCCTTGAACGAACTTAAGGGACTCCCTTTGGGCCAGCGGCCGCAATATGGTCGTGTGCATGGCGCTGGAGACGGGGCCTCGTGGAAGGTGTTTTACAACGAGGGCCCGGAGGCCAAGAAGCAGAGAAAGAAGTTAAGTCAGGCGGACATCGACGCGAAGGTGAAGCTTGCGGTCGAGAAAAAAGCAGCTGAGGACGCGAAAAAAGCAGCCGAGGACAAATATGAGTTCTTACAGCAGGCAGTCAATGCAGCTGTAACTGCCTGCAGAAATGATTTCGCTAATAACTTGGTTCCAGTTATCATCAACTGGACGAAGGAAAATCTAGACAAGACGGTACATGATTTCCCGTTGCCCAGTTTCAACGGGAGCAACTCCATGAACAACAACATCATCGCACCATCACTTGCCCACGCAACCGGGCCTCCTCTCGCAGCCGCTCCCGCTCATAGCAGCCCGTCCTCAGTCTCTGGCGCGCTCGGTGGGCCTTCGTCTTTGGCTGAGCTCGACGCCATCACGGTAATTACATGTCGCACCACCATATATATATATATATATATAATATTCCATTTTTGTTGCCTTTCGGATGTTTTACGCCACAGACATATGCGTTTGCAGGCGAAAGAAACCCTGTGCACCATACTCTACTTGATCAAAGGCCAGAAGGTGGACGTGGGAAAGGGGATGATAATGGACCCCTTGCAACCCACGTTCCACAACCAGCCGATCCCTGCTGGGCACTTCAGGGTTAGCTTGTCCAGTGTGAAATCGGGGCACGAGGATTTGCCTCCTCCAGTACAGCATGTGGGAGCGGACGACGAGACCCCGCCGTGGATTGGATGCTGCAAGGGTTGGGTGCTGCTATGGCCGAAGAATCTTATTCGTCTGGAGCCGGCCGAGAGCACACCAATAACCACACATCAACAAGCATGTGCGGAGACCACCACCCCGCCTACACAATTACCAGCTCCTGTAGTGCCGGGTGAGAGCGGCGGACGACATGATGAAGGGGTTGCAATAGTGCTGGCTGATGTAATTTGTCCTGTAGAATAGAGAATGAATGATGAGACGGAGGTCGACCCTCTGGATTTCCTCAATACAAACGTGTATGACTGTGACATAGAATTGATGAGTCAACCATATGACGAATCGGTCTATCAGCTTGCTAATGAGGATATGGATGATATGCCCGGGCAGGAAGGTCGTAGCTGAGATTGCAAAAAGTCTCTCTTCATGAAATCCTCACAGGACACGCCTGAAGATGCCGCCTCAACACAGGCTCAACTATCCCAGCGCGAGGGTCGTACAGTACTTAGCCCGGGAACACTGGGGCAGGGGTTAAGGAAGGGTTTAGAAGGTGTGCCCAAGAAAAAAGAGAGAAAGAGATCGGGGAAGATAGCTGTCTCCAAACAAGCCAGAGCACATAGCAGCCAGACGATGCATTCTGAAGAGCGTGTACCCGTGAAAGGTGCAGCCATGTTCCATCTCACGGGCGAGCCGATGCTACCGCCGAAACCACTGGAGGCACTATCAGGGGATCTCAGGACACTGCACGACCATGTGCTGTCGACTGAGAAAAGCCTACTAGCCTCAAAGGATCCAGGATATCCGACATACGTGGCTCGTGTGCCTGAGGGGAAGTGCTACGTCGAGACACGGCCCGCGGAGGTGTTCTTCCTGCGGTTTGACCATATATTTGAGATGTTTCTGACAAGGCGGCTCGATTTTACAATCGTCCGCCTTTTTGCGCTACATATGAGCTCCGTCATGAAGAGTGAAGAAGTCTCGCAAATCTGTGTGACGGATCCGTACTACATGCATGAGTCTTTCTTGAGTCTCGGCGACTTTGAGCGTGAAACTGCTAGAGAGTACCTCCAAAACTTCATGGTACAGAATAAGGACCGGGAAATTTTCCTCGTGCCTTATCATCCAAAGTAAGTCAGTTTCGAACAACCCTTTCATACATTTCAATCATTCCTTCTCTCTCTATGGGGAATAATTTGAGGTGTCTTTTCCCCGCAGCAACGGACGCGCCGTCCTTATCGTTCTTTATCCGCAAGTCTCCCACACCGTGTATTTTGACCCTTCCAGAGACTACGAGAAAAAAGACTACACCCACATAATGAATATTCTAGATGATGCTCTCCAAGGCTTCATCTTTAGAGGTGGCCACATGCAGATCAGGAAACAAAGGAACAAGAAGATGGGTTTCGCGCATAAAACTAACTTCTCCTGCATCCATGTCCCAAAACCAAGCAAGAAGGATGGATTCTACATCCTCCATCTCATGATTCAGTTCAACACGGATCACCAAAAGCTTCGCATGAGAAGCAGAAATGATGATCATATCCACAAGTGGCTAGAATCTCATGAAAAAGCGGATTATAAACTTAGAGATGACTTCTTTCGCATCCAAAGTGACATTGCAACGATCATCATGAAAGAAGTCGTCGATGAGAAGGTGATGTTCCACCACGGCCCTATATCGCGAGCTGACGTCCGAACTCGCATAGCCATGCAACGTCTAGACCTCACGCCATTCAAGAAGCTAGGGTCCATCCTCGATGATATGGAAGGATGGAACTTCTAGTGATTTATGATGCCGATGATGATGATATGTGTCGGTTCAACTTGTATACTTTTTGTAGCGATGAAACTTTGTGATGTCCACGGTACCTGCCGAACTTGCGTAACACTACTTTGTTAGTTTGCGTACGATGACCTGAGTACCTATAGTTAATTAATTTGCGTACCGTATGTTGCATCTAGTTGCTAACCCTTTCTTTTTCGGTGTTCTCTAGTATATTTTGTTGCATATATTTGATTTTACATCCTCTTCATGAACATGCATCTCTAACAGGTACCTAGTTTCTTGATGGCGAGATGGAACTGCTATGTCGTGTACAAAGGGAAGGTTCCGGGGGTGTACAACGAGTGGCATGAGTGTCAGGCACAAGTGAATGGGTTCTCGGACGCCAGCCATAAAGGCTTCAAAAGCAGACAAGAAGGAGAAGCTAGTTACTTGAGGTTCACGCTAGCGCGAGAGAGGACTCGTAGCCGCCATCTCATGTACTACATAGTTCCGCTCTCACTCATAGTGATAGCTCTTCTCGCGTATACCTTTCTTTAGATGGATGACGTTGTAGTTGCAAGTATTCGAGACTTGCATGTATCGCTATTTTTGAGATGATGACAAGATACAACTTTGTGTTGGATGATGATTATGACGAGACTATTTGTATGTATATGCTATGATTACATTTGTGGTCTCGCAGGCATTTGTATGTGTATCTTGATGATATTTGTATGTGCTAAAGATTCTTCTGTAAAGCCTGTTCAAATACAAAACAAATATGCCGAAAAAACAAAAAAACTACTAAAATTAGCAGTAGCGAGTGGAGAAAAGTTAGCAGCAGCGCAGTTGTAGCAGTAGCGCGCTCAGGGGAAGAGCGCTATAGATATTAGCAGCAGCGAGCTTCCATTAAGCGCGCTGCTGCAACACTTGTGTAGCAGTAGCGCGGGTGGACCGGCGCTACTGCTATGCGTTAGCTGTAGCGCATTATTAGTAGCGCCGGCTCCCGCGCTACTAAAAGGCCCAAAACCCGCGCTGCTGCTAGGCTTTTCCCTAGTAGTGGTTGCATAATCTCATAGTCATAGGAACATGTATAAGTCATGAAGAAAGCAATAGCAACATACTAAACGATCGGGTGCTAAGCTAATGGAATGGGTCATGTCAATCAGATCATTCATCCAATGATGTGATCCCATTAATCAAATAACAACTCTTTGTTCATGGTTAGGAAACTTAACCATCTTTGATTAATGAGCTAGTCAAGTAGAGGCATACTAGTGACACTCTGTTTGTCTATGTATTCACACATGTATTATGTTTCCGGTTAATACAATTCTAGCATGAATAAGAAACATTTATCATGGAACAAGGAAATAAATAATAACTTTATTATTGCCTCTAGGGCATATTTCCTTCAGGCATGTCCTGTCGAAGCAGAGATCTTGTCCCCTTATCACGGGATTCTCATCAATACAGGCGTGGGTAACCCAATCGTGCCCGTTGATGTGACTCCTCGATTATAGGCAAGTCCCAAACGGTCATGAGGAGGACACTTGGTATTCACCCGCTTTATAAAGAGACCAAGGCCTATCCCTATTTACTCCTCAAACTCAATCAAATCCTTCCCCCGCCTCGAGTTCCAACACCCAAAGCTCAGGTCAGGCGCTTCGGACCCTCAAACATGCCCGGATCCAACCTTCAAGGTCGGTGGATGCCTTCCTCCATCACGGAGGAAGACGTCAAAAAGCTAAGAGAGGCCAGATTTCTGACCGGCGAGATCCTGCACTGGTTACCTGCTCGAGGGCAGGTCATCCCTACTCCCAAATCCGGCGAGAGCGTAGTGTTTATATCTCACTTCCTTCGAGGGCTAGGCCTGGCTCTGGATCCCTTCATGAGGGGGCTCATCTTCTATTGCGGGCTGGATTTCCATGATTTAGCTCCGAATTCTATTCTACACATCTCGTCTTTTATCATCGTGTGTGAAGCTTTCCTCCGTATTACCCCTCACTTCGGCCTGTGGCTCACGACATTCAAGGTGGAGCCGAAGATGATCGAGGGGCGGCACGCAGAGTGCGGAGGACCAGTAATAAGCAAAAGCGCCGATGCCCCATGGCCCGAGGGTTCCTTCCTGGAGGTGTCCAGCTTATGGCAACAAGAATGGTTTTACGTCACAGCTCCCAGGGGTACCAAATGGGTGGCTCCTCCTGCCTTTCACTCGGATCCCCCTCCACGACTAACGTCATGGATCAACAAGACGCTGGACTGGGGGCCAGTAAAGGACGTGCCCATACAGCAGAGCCGCATACGAGATCTCCTTGAAAGAGATATTGGTCTGGTAATGTTACTTCGCCGACCCCTGCCCTGCAAACGTCGTCCTCTCCGTCTGTGGGAATTTAATCCGGAGGGACCGCGAGCTATTCAGCACTTCCTTGGCATGACGCCCGAGGAGATGTACAAATTGTACTTCGGACCACAAGCAATGTGTCCGGATTCCACCGAGGACGCGGGTCTGAGCTGTAATCGCCCCGATACCCAAGTAAGTCGCCGTGTGGCTGAACACGTTGTATTTTTATTCATCACAACATCGTTCTGAAAAGTCGCTCTTTGATCAGGACTGGATAGCAAAGGCGAAGATGATCAGGTGTCCGCCCCCCTCCCCGAGGTCTCACCGGATCCGGTATTAGCCCAGATGCTGGAGCTTGCGCCCTACCAAGCATCCTCAAGGGGAGATAAAGGTGGGAAGAAAGAGGCTGACGCCTCCGCGAAGGCGGACGACTTGGGAGAAGAAGCCAAAGTTCCCTCTCCCCAAGGAAGGAAAAGGACTGCCTCTGAAGGTCCGGAGACAATAATCTCTAAACGGGGGAAGAAATCTTCGCCATAGGGTCCTGGCCCAGGGGATACCCCGGCCATTCAGTGTCCGCAAGGGGATCAGCCCTCCAACCAGCTGTAAGTAAAAAGGTTTAATAGTAAAAAACATCCTACTTTACCTCTGAGGAAAATAACCGAAACATCTATCTTGTAGTCCGGATCGTAGCCCGTCTCGGCAGAGTTCATCTTCGGGGGATCTTCCTCCGGAGATGATGGAGAGCGAAACGCCTCCACATGCCATCCCGCCTTACGAGGCGGGCGACCCCGAGGTGTCGTCTCAGAGGGCTTCTCCCAATCCGGCAAGGCCAGAGGGTGATTCTTTGGCCACCCGAAGTCCACAGTATCCGGCTCTTGAAGAGAGCAATCGGAAGGGTCCGGCTCCGCCTATAATGCGGTCGGACGCACTGAAGGATCTGCTAGAGCAGGCGGCTATCCCAGAAGTGCACCATGCACTAATGGGCGCGGTGGTTAAGAGGATTTCATCCGCCAAAAGCGGGTTGCATGAAGCCTTTATGAGTCTGCTGAAAGGTTTTGAGGTACGTGAAGTGGTGTTTATTTTTGACAGTACCGCACATGTTTTAAATGTGCCCTGTGCAGAGAGTAGCCCCTGAGACTCTGGTTGCCGTCGGAAATGGCGGTAAACAGAGGATCATAGTCCCAGGTAACAATCCAGCCGTCTTTATATGCAGGTGGCGGGAGGTCCGGTGGCTTGCCGGACTGGTGAAGTTGCCGAGCTAACGCGGTGACTTGACACGGCGGATGCCAATATCGTGCTTGTCAACAAGCGGCTTGACGAGGCGCAGGGTATGTAATCTCTCCGGTGATCAACATATGGTAAGAGGAGTGTAATGCCAGTATCTTAAACATATTGTGAACTACAGATGGAGCTGCGACAGTGGAGACCCTTCGGGCAGAACTTGTCCGATCCAAAAGGCAAGCTAGGAATAGTGATGCGGCCGCTCTGAAGGCGGCCGAAGAGCTGAGGGCCGAACAGGCTGATGGCCGTTGAGTTAAGTGATGCCGCCGACCGATACCGGCTTCTTGAGAAGGAAAGCCAAGCGAAGGCTACAGAGCTGGAGAAGGTCATGGTAGCAGCCAAGAAATCCCGCTCTACAATTAGAGCGATGAAGGAGGAGCTGCGTCAAGCCGGGGGTATCGCGGATGGGAAGTGCTACCTCTTGAGCACTGCGTTGGATTTCCTCGAAGAGGAGAGGATGACATAGCAAAGTAGAGTAAGTATTTCCCTAAGTTTTTGAGAACCAAGGTATCAATCTAGTAGGAGGCCACGCACAAGTCCCTCGTACCTGCACAAAACAATAGCTCCTCGCAACCAACGCGATTAGGGGTTGTCAATCCCTTCAAGGTCACTTACGAGAGTGAGATCTGATAGAGAAGATAAATAATATTTTTTGGTATTTTTGGTATAGAGACGCAAAGTAAAAAGTAAAAGATAAAGTAAAAACAAGGCAAGATAAAAGTGATGGAGATTGATATGATGAGAATAGACCCGGGGGCCATTGGTTTCACTAGTGGCTTCTCTCAAGAGCATAAGTATTTTACGGTGGGTGAACAAATTACTGTTGAGCAATTGACAAAATTGAGCATAGTTATGAAAGTATCTAGGTATGATCATGTATATAGGCATCACGTCCGAGACAAGTAGACCGACTCTTGCCGGCATCTACTACTATTATTCCACTCATCGACCGCTATCCAGCATGCATCTAGAGTATTAAGTTAAAAACAGAGTAATGCCTTAAGCAAGATGACATGATGTAGAGGGATAAATTCATGCAATATGATATAAACCCCATCTTGTTATCCTCAATGGCAACAATACAATACGTGCCTTGCTGCCCCTTCTGTCACTGGGAAAGGACACCGCAAGATTGAACCCAAAGCTAAGCACTTCTCCCATTGCAAGAACTACCAGTCTAGTTGGCCAAACCAAACGGATAATTCGAAGAGACTTGCAATGCTAACCAATTATACATAAAAGAATTCAGAGGAGAATCAAATATTGTTCATAGATAATCTTGATCATAAACCCACAATTCATCGGTCTCAACAAACACACCGCAAAAAGAAGATTACATCGAATAGATCTCCATGAGAGAGGGGGAGAACTTTGTATTGAGATCCAAAAAGAGAGAAGAAGCCATCTAGCTACTAACTATGGACCCGAAGGTCTGAAGTAAACTACTCACACTTCATCGGAGGGGCTATGGTGATGTAGAAGCCCTCCGAGATGACGGCCCTCTTCCGGCGGAGCTCCGGAACAGGCCCCAAGATGGGATCTCATGGATACAGAAAGTTGCAGCGGTGGAATTAGGTTTTTGGCTCCGTATCTGGTCTTTTGGGGGTACGTAGGTATATATAGGAGGAAGGAGTACGTCGGTGGAGCTTTGAGGGGCCCATGAGGTAGGGGGGCGCGCCCTAGGGGGGTGGGCGCGCCCCCCACCCTCATGACCGCCTCGGTTGTTCCTTGGAGTAGGGTCCAAGTCTCCTGGATCACGTTCGGTGAGAAAATCACGTTCCCAAAGGTTTTATTCCGTTTGGACTCCGTTTGATATTCCGTTTCTTCGAAACACTGAAATATGCAAAAAACAGCAATTCTGGGGTGGGCCTCCGGTTAATAGTTTAGTCCCAAAAATAATATAAAAATGGAAAATAAAGCCCAATATAGTCCAAAACAGTAGATAAAGTAGCATGGAGCAATCAAAAATTATAAATACGATGGAGACGTATCAGGCATCCCCAAGCTTAATTCCTGCTCGTCCTCGAGTAGGTAAATGATAAAAAGAGAATTTTTGATGCGGAGTGATACTTGGCATAATTTCAATGCAAATCTTCTTAATTGTGGTATGAATATTCAGATTTGAAAGATTGAAGACAAAAGTTCATATTGACATAAACAATAATAATACTTCAAGCATACTAACAAAGCAATTATGTCTTCTCAAAATAACATGGCCAAAGAAAGTTATCCCTACAAAATCATATAGTCTGGCTATGCTCCTTCTTCCCCACACAAAGTTTTTAAATCATGCACAACCCCGTGACAAGCCAAGCAATTGTTTCATACTTTAACATTTTCAAATCTTTTTCAATCTTCACGCAATACATGAGCGTGAGCCATGGATATAGCACTATATGTGGAATAGAATGGTGGTTGTGGAGAACACAAAAAGAGGGAAGATAATCTCGCATCAACTAGGTGTATCAACGGGCTATGGAGATGCCCATCCATAGATATCAATGTGAGTGAGTAGGGATTGCCATGCAACGGATGCACTAGAGCTATAAGTATATGAAAGCTCAACAAAAGAAACTAAGTGGGTGTGCATCCAACTCGCTTGCTCACGAAGACCTAGGGCACTTTGAGGAAGCCCATCATTGGAATATACAAGCCAAGTTCTATAATGAAAAATTCCCACTAGTATATGAAAGTGACAAAATGAGAGACTCTCTATCATGAAGATCTTGGTGCTACTTTGAAGCACAAGTGTGGTAAAAGGATAGTAGAATTGTCCCTTCTCTCTTCTTCTCTCACTTTTTTCTATTTCTTTTTTTATTTTTTTTATTTTTTATTTGGGCCTTTTTTTTTTCTTTTATGGCCTCTTTTATTTTTTTGTTTTTCATCCGGAGTCTCATCCCGACTTGTGGGGGAATCATAGTCTCCATCATCCTTTCCTCACTTGGGACAATGCTCTAAAAATTGATGATCATCACACTTCTATTTTTCTTACAACTCAACAATTACAACTTGATACATAGAACAACTAGATGATCAGTTGCGCCAAATGGCGCAAAGACCCGTTTAAAACCATGTTCGCGTTGAAAATATTTATATTTTTTCAAACCGTTTATTTGAGTACATTTGATAAGAACTTATAACCCTATATATAAAGGAAATTAAATGCAAATATTTTCTTAAGGTAATAATGCCACAAATTAGATCATCGGTAGGTTAAGATAGTTGAGTCTGCAATTAGGAACTCCAAGTAGCTGTAAACTTGCATTAAAAAAGAGTAAACACAAGTGACACAATAAAATGTACTTAATACATGTACTCGTGAACATTGTGTAGCTCAAAGAGGATAGAGCCAGGCCGTGGATCAGCGGGACGCAGTGCCCTGGGAGGTTCCGCCCTTGAGCCAACGGAGTGGACGACGACGCCTGGCTGTGGAGGAAAGCCTCGGCAGACAGTCAGCCAAGAAGCCCCGGTTGCCGATGGCGTGCCGAGAGCAGGTGTGGCTCGGGCTCGGCAGCTGGACGCTAGAGGAGAGGAGAGGTGGGGAGGTATGCATGGACATCATGGTGGGTGGGTGGTAGGAAGAATGGCTCGCCAGGTGAGGCCCCTTATATAGCACTGTGAAGAGCTAGCCAAGGGTAGAGAGAGAGAGAGAGAGAGAGAGAGAGAGCAAAACGGTGGGAAAGGCTCTGCCAATGAAACATGGCCTTTATGGACGGCGCTGTGGAGGGGTTGGATTAATTTGACGCCCCATGCGGCATCAGCACACAGCAGCGATGGAGAGGGGGCTCATACATGGGTCACCGTCATGGATCTCGTGTAGAAATAATGGTCAATTACATCATATAATTATAATTTGGTTCTATACTTTTTTGTGTATATATCCTGAATGCTACCTCTTTGTGATAACCTCCCGTTGCGCACATGGTGCAAAAAGCGAGAGAACCATGTATTCAAACTATACAAATAAGATATGTTATAAGATCGATAAGAAAATCATTTAAGCATAAGGAAATATATACTGGGGTAGCATATGTTCACACATAGCAATATATATTACAATGCGAGGTAGCATGATAGCCGAAAACAAAGTTGTGACGCAGCTCATGATAGCGTATTTACATTGGTTTTAGAAAGCAATCTATATAGCCCTATTCTTCTAGTCTATGGGTACGGAGGAGCAAAACATGCAGCCGGCGACACCAGATAGAGTCATCACTTTCTTGTGGCAGAGCTTTCTCGACATCGTTGATAGATGGATCTGTTTAAGATTGGTGTCACATAAGGATTTAAATAATGTATTAAAAAAGGCAATAATAATGGCACATGAAACATAATTTGGCCCTAAAGCATATGCTAAATAATGAGGTGTTTACTGATAAGCAACCTTGGTTTGGTATATGTGACAAAAGTTGTTGTTTCATATTAGTTTTCACCATATTTCTACTGTTGTAGTTAGGCCTAGCTAATATGTAAAGATGATTTGTCATATAAAATAAGTATGATATAGATGAAGTGAACACTGCATATAGACAGAGAATTAGTGGTTTTATGATTAAACATTGCCAAGATATAGACGAAGTGAACACTTCATATAGACATAAAAATAGTGGTCTTATGATTAAACATTGTCAAGGCCACTGTTGTGGCATGGCGAGGCACACGTGAATGTTGGAAATATGCCCTAGAGGCAATAATAAAAGCATTATTATTATATTTCCTTGTTCATGATAATTGTCTTTATTCATGCTATAATTGTGTTATCCGGAAATCGTAATACATGTGTGAATAATAGACACCAATATGTCCCTAGTAAGCCTCTAGTTGACTAGCTCGTTGATCAACAGATAGTCATGGTTTCCTGACTATGGACATTGGATGTCGTTGATAACGAGATCACATCATTAGGAGAATGATGTGATGGACAAGACCCAATCCTAAACATAGCACAAGATCGTATAGTTCGTTTGCTAGAGTTTTTCCAATGTCAAGTATCCTTTCCTTAGCCCATGAGATCGTGTAACTCCCGGATGCCGTAGGAGTTCCTTGGGTGTACCAAACGTCACAACGTAACTGGGTGACTATAAAGGTATACTACGGGTATCTCCAAAAGTGTCTGTTGGGTTGACACAGATCAAGACTGGGATTTGTCACTCCGTATGACGGAGAGGTATCACTGGGCCCACTCGGTGATGCATCATCATTATGAGCTCAAAGTGACCAAGTGTCTGGTCACGGGATCATGCATTACGGTACGAGTAAAGTGACTTGCCGGTAACGAGATTGAACAACGTATTGGGATACCGACGATCGAATCTCGGGCAAGTAACATACCGATTGACAAAGGGAATTGTATACGGGGTTGCTTGAATCCTCGACATCGTGGTTCATCCGATGAGATCATCGAGGAGCATGTGGGAGCCAACATGGGTATCCAGATCCCGCTGTTGGTTATTGACCGGAGAGCCATCTCGGTCATGTCTACATGTCTCCCGAACCCGTAGGGTCTACACACTTAAGGTTCGGTGACGCTAGGGTTGTAGGGATATGAATATGCAGTAACCCGAAAGTTGTTCGGAGTCACGGATGAGATCCCGGACGTCACGAGGAGTTCCGGAATGGCCCGGAGGTGAAGAATTATATATAGGAAGTGCAGTTTCGGCCATCGGGGGAGTTTCGGGGGTCACCGGTATTGTACCGGGACCACCGGAAGGTTCTTGGGGGTCCACCGGGTGGGGCCACCCATCCCGGAGGGCCCCATGGGCTGAAGTGGGGAGGGGAACCAGCCCTTAGTGGGCTGGTGCGCCCCCCAAGGCCCACCCCTTGCACCTAGGGTTAAAACCCTAGGGTGGGGGCGGGGGCTTCCCACTTGCCTTGGGGGGCACTCCACCCCCCTTGGCCGCCGCCCCCCTAGGAGATTGGATCTCCTAGGGCCGGCGCCCCCCTAGGGCCCGTATATATAGAGGGGGGGGAGGGAGGGCAGCCGCACCCATGCCCTTGGCGCCTCCCTCTCCCCTCCAACACCTCCTCCTCCTCCTCCGTAGAGCTCGGCGAAGCCCTGTCGGAGTACTGCTTCTCCACCACCACCACGCCGTCGTGCTGCTGCTGGAGCCATCTTCCTCAACCTCTCCTTCCCTTGCTGGATCAAGAAGGAGGAGACGTCACGCTGACCGTACGTGTGTTGAACGAGGAGGTGCCGTCCGTTTGGCGCTAGGATCTCCGGTGATACGGATCACGTCGAGTACGACTCCCTCATCCCCGTTCTTTGAACGCTTCCGCTCGCGATCTACAAGGTACGTAGATGCATCCAATCACTCGTTGCTAGATGAACTCATAGATGGATCTTGGTGAAACCGTAGGAAATTTTTTGTTTTCTGCAACGTTCCCCAACAGTGAAGCGCCGCTTGCCTCTATCCCAAGGTGGGCTACTGATCCACCCAGCACGCAGATAGTCGCCTAGATCTCCAAACCAGTGTCCTCCCCACAGCACAACTCCACCATGCTGACCGACTTTGCTTACACCATGGATTGGACCAACCACCACCTCAGCATAGCCATCCAGAAGAATATCATGCCTCCATTCCCACTCAGGTCCATAGTCCTCTTTTCTTTTCGGGACTGTTACCTGGAATACAAATGCCAATTTATTTGCTGGTGGTAATTGCATTTTCCATGCATTTTAAGCGTTCTTCACTCAGGTGCTTGCTAATTTGTGAATAAATGCATCTATGTTCGCATAGTCTGATTTTAGATTACACTGAAATTAGAAAACAATGAATAGCTCATCATGTTATATTGGAATAAAAAATAGAAAGGAAACCAGGGGATGGGTAATCATATATTGGTCTTTGCCTTATCAAGATTCACAATATAGCTAAGATAATTTGTGCATCACTGATTTATGAAGATAAGAAATATGTTCGGCCCTATATAAACACCATTCATCTTAGTAACCTTAATTATCATAGCACACACATTTGGTTGAGAGAACAAAAATATGTGTTGAGGATTTGGGCAATAGTATCATTCCTGCAGTAGAAAAGAAATCTCCAGCATATCTGCCACTACTTTTTCCTGAAGATGCCACTACCTATTGTGAAGTTTAATATCAATGGACCAATACTCATTTCAAACTATGAAAATAGAATGCCGACAGAGACCTTTGATATTCAACTATCTAATAATCTCATGAGTTAAAAAGAGGAAGGAAAGACTATGGAAACATCTGGGTGATTTGAGTACAGTTCAAACAAAACCTACATAGGTATACATAGGTTGCCATATGGAGCTGTAAACCAAGACAGAGGCTACCCAAGGCAGAAAATCAAACAGTGACAAAAGAACATCAAAGCATTATATAGAACACTTGGCAATACACAGAGCAGAGAGCCTAATGCTTGAACTCTGATGGAGTTATCAATTTAAACTTTAAACACTATTATGAAGGAGCTTTACCTAGGCTGTAGCACCAGAGTACATGAATCCAACAAAACTAACCATTAGAATTAAGTCCCATGAGACTAGTATTTAGAAACCTATAAGTCTGGGTGAACATAAGATCATTCAAGGCACGGTGTAGGAGAATGAAACACTATGTAGTCCATCAAAATTCAATCTTGTTCAAAACAGTTCTTAGTGGGCTGGTGCGCCCCCCAAGGCCCACCCCTTGCGCCTAGGGTTGAAACCCTAGGGTGGGGGGGGGGCTTCCCACTTGCCTTGGGGGGCACTTCACCCCCCTTGGCCGCCCCCCCTAGGAGATTGGATCTCCTAAGGCCGGCGCCCAACTAGGGCCCCTACATATAAAGGGGGGGAGGGAGGGCAGCCGCACCCATGCCCTTGGCGCCTCCCTCTCCCCTCCAACACCTCCTCCTCCTTCGTAGAGCTCGGCGAAGCCCTGTCGGAGTACTGCTTCTCCACCACCACCACGCCGTCGTGCTGCTGCTGGAGCCATCTTCCTCAACCTCTCCTTCCCCTTGCTGGATCAAGAAGGAGGAGACATCACGCTGACCGTACGTGTGTTGAACGCGGAGGTGCCGTCCGTTCGGCGCTAGGATCTCCGGTGATTCGGATCACGTCGAGTACGACTCCGTCATCCCCGTTCTTTGAACGCTTCCGCTCGCGATCTACAAGGTACGTAGATGCATCCAATCACTCGTTGCTAGATGAACTCATAGATGGATCTTGGTGAAACCGTAGGAAATTTTTTGTTTTCTACAACGTTCCCCAACAGTGGCATCATGAGCTAGGTCTATGCGTACTTCTCTTTGCACGAGTAGAACACAATTTGTTGTGGGCGTAGATGTTGTCAACTTTCTTGCCGCTACTAGTCTTATCTTGCTTCAGTGGTATTGTGTTATTAAGCGGCCCGGACCAACCTTACACGTAGGCTTACGTGAGACCGGTTCCACCGACTAACATGCACTAGTTGCATAAGGTGGCTGGCGGGTGTCTGTCTCTCCCACTTTAGTTGGAGCGGATTCGATGAAAAGGGTCCTTATGAAGGGTAAATAGAAGTTGACAAATCACGTTGTGGCTTTCACGTAGGTAAGAAAACGTTCTTGCTAGAACCCTATTGCAGCCACGTAAAACTTGCAACAACAATTAGAGGACATCTAACTTGTTTTTGCAGCAAGTGTTCTGTGATGTGATATGGCCAAAGTTGTGATGAATGATGAATGATATATATGTGATGTATGAGATCATGTTCTTGTAATAGGAATCACGACTTGCATGTCGATGAGTATGACAACCGGCAGCAGCCATAGGGAGTTGTCTTTATTTTTGTATGACCTGCGTGTCATTGAGAAACGCCATGTAAATTACTTTACTTTATTGCTAAACGTGTTAGCCATAGTAGTAGAAGTAATAGTTGGCGAGCAACTTCATGGAGACACGATGATGGAGATCGTGATGATGGAGATCATGGTGTCATGCCGGTGACAAGATGATCATGGAGCCCCAAGATGGAGATCAAAGGAGCTATGTGATATTGGCCATATCATGTCACTATTATTATTTGATTGCATGTGATGTTTATCATGTTTTGTACATCTTGTTTACATAGAACGACGGTAGTAAATAAGATGATCCCTCATAATAATTTCAAGAAAGTGTTCCCCTTAACTGTGCACCATTGCGACAAGTTCGTTGTTTCGAAGCACCACGTGATGATCGGGTGTGATAGATTCCAACGTTCACATTCAACGGGTGTAAGATAGATTTACACATGCAAACACTTAGGTTGACTTGACGAGCCTAGCATGTACAGACATGGCCTCGGAACATAGAAGACCGAAAGGTCGAGCATGAGTCGTATAGAAGATACGATCAACATGAAGATGTTCACCGACGTTGACTAGTTCGTCTCACGTGATGATCGGACACGGCCTAGTTAACTCGGATCATGTTATACTTAGATGACTGGAGGGATGTCTATCTGAGTGGGAGTTCATTGAATAATTTGATTAGATGAACTAAATTATCGTGAACTTAGTCTAAAATCTTTACAATATGTCTTGTAGATCAAATGGCCAACGTTGTCCTCAACTTCAACGCGTTCCTAGAGAAAACCAAGCTGAAAGACGATGGCAGCAACTATACGGACTGGGTCCGGAACCTGAGGATCATCCTCATACCTGCCAAGAAAGATTATGTCCTACAAGCACCACTAGGTGACGCACCCGTCCCACGGAACCAAGATGTTATGAACGCTTGGCAGACACGTGCTGATGATTACTCCCTCGTTCAGTGCGGCATGCTTTACAGCTTAGAACCGGGGCTCCAAAAACGTTTTGAGAGACACGGAGCATATGAGATGTTCGAAGAGCTAAAAATGGTTTTTCAAGCTCATGCCCGGGTCGAGAGATATGAAGTCTCCGACAAGTTTTTCAGCTGTAAGATGGAGGAAAATAGTTCTGTCAGTGAGCACATACTCACAATGTCTGGGTTACACAACCGCTTGACTCAGCTGGGAGTTAATCTCCCAGATGACGCGGTCATTGACAGAATCCTTCAGTCGCTTCCACCGAGCTACAAGAGCTTTGTGATGAACTTCAATATGCAGGGGATGGAAAAGACCATTCCTGAATTATTTGCAATTCTGAAATCAGCAGAGGTAGAAGTCAAAAAGGAACATCAAGTATTGATGGTGAATAAAACCACTAAGTTCAAGAAAGGCAAATGTAAGAAGAACTTCAAGAAGGACGGCAAGGGAGTTGCCGCGCCCGGTAAGCAAGCTACCGGGAAGAAGCCAAAGAATGGACCCAAGCCCGAGACTGAGTGCTTTTATTGCAAGGGAAGTGGTCACTAGAAGCGGAACTGCCCCAAATACTTAGCGGACAAGAAGGCCGGCAAAACAAAAGGTATATGTGATATACATGTAATTGATGTGTACCTTACCAGTACTCGTAGTAGCTCCTGGGTATTTGATACCGGTGCAGTTGCTCACATTTGTAACTCAAAGCAGGAGCTGCGGAATAAGCGGAGACTGGCGAAGGACGAGGTGACGATGCGCGTCGGGAATGGTTCCAAGGTCAATGTGATCGCCGTCGGCACGCTACCTCTACATTTACCTACGGGATTAGTATTAAACCTCAATAATTTTTATTTAGTGCCAGCTTTGAGCATGAACATTGTATCAGGATCTCGTTTAATTCGAGAAGGCTACTCATTTAAATCTGAGAATAATGGTTGTTCTATTTATATGAGATATATGTTTTATGGTCATGCTCCGATGGTGAATGGTTTATTCTTAATGAATCTCGAGCGTAATGCTACACATGTTCATAGTGTGAATACCAAAAGATGTATGGTTGATAATGATAGTCCCACATACTTGTGGCACTGCCGCCTTGGTCACATAGGTGTCAAACGCATGAAGAAGCTCCATGCAGATGGACTTTTAGAGTCTCTTGATTAAGAATCATTTGACACGTGCGAACCATGCCTCATGGGTAAAATGACCAAGACTCTGTTCTCAGGAACAATGGAGCGAGCAACCAACTTATTGGAAATCATACATACTGATGTGTGTGGTCCAATGAGCGTTGAGGCTCGCGGTGGCTATCGTTATGTTCTCACCCTCACTGATGACTTGAGTAGATATGGGTATGTCTACTTAATGAAAATCAAGTCTGAAACCTTTAAAAAGTTCAAGGAATTTCAGAGTGAGGTTGAGAATCAACGTGACAGAAAAATCAAGTTTTTGCGATCAGATCGTGGAGGAGAATACTTGAGTCAAGAATTTGGCACACACTTAAGAAAATGTGGAATAGTTTCACAACTCACGCCGCCTGGAACACCTCAGCGTAATGGTGTGTCCGAACGTCGTAATCGCACTCTATTAGATATGGTGCGATCTATGATGTCTCTTACCGATTTACCGCTATCATTTTGGGGCTATGCTTTAGAGACTGCCGCATTCACTTTAAATAGGGCTCCGTCGAAATCCGTTGAGACGACACAATATGAATTATGGTTTGGGGAGAAACCTAAGCTATCGTTTCTAAAAGTTTGGGGATGCGATGCTTATGTCAAGAAACTTCAACCTGAGAAGCTCGAACCCAAGTCGAAAAAATGCGTCTTCATAGGATACCCTAAAGAAACTATTGGGTATACCTTCTACCTCAGATCCGAAGGCAAGATCTTTGTTGCCAAGAATGGATCCTTTCTAGAGAAAGAGTTTCTCTCGAAAGAAGTAAGTGGGAGGAAAGTAGAACTTGATGAAGTATTACCTCTTGAACCAGAAAATGGCGCAACTCAAGAAAATGTTCCTGAGGTGCCTGCACCGACTAGAGAGGAAGTTAATGATGATGATGATGAAACTTTAGATCAAGTTGCTACTAAACTTCGTAGGTCCACAAGGACACGTTCCGCACCAGAGTGGTACGGCAACCCTGTCTTGGAAACCATGTTGTTAGACAACGGTGAACCTTCGAACTATGAAGAAGCGATGGCGGGCCCAGATTCCGACAAATGGCTAGAAGCCATGAAATCCGAGATAAGATCCATGTATGAAAATGAAGTATGGACTTTGACTGACTTGCCTGTTGAGCGGCGAGCCATAGAAAATAAATGGATCTTTAAGAAGAAGACAGACGCGGATGGTAATGTGACCATCTATAAAGCTCGGCTTATCGCTAAGGGTTATCGACAAGTTCAAGGGGTTGACTACGATGAGACTTTCTCACCGGTAGCGAAGCTAAAGTCCGTCCGAATCATGTTAGAAATTGCCGCATTCTATGATTATGAGATATGGCAAATGGACGTCAAAACGGCATTCCTTAATGGTTTCCTTAAGGAAGAATTGTATATGATGCAGCCGGAAGGTTTTGTCGATCCTAAGAATGCTGACAAGGTGTGCAAGCTCCAACGCTCGATTTATGGGCTGGTGCAAGCATCTCGAAGCTGGAACATTCGCTTTGATGAGATGATCAAAGCGTTTGGGTTTACGCAGACTTATGGAGAAGCCCGCGTTTACAAGAAAGTGAGTGGGAGCTCTGTAGCATTTCTCAAATTATATGTAGATGACATACTTTTGATGGAAAATGATATAGAACTCTTCGACAGCATTAAGGCCTACTTGAATAAGAGTTTTTCAATGAAGGACCTTGGAGAAGCTGCATATATATTAGGCATCAAGATCTATAGAGATAGATCAAGACGCCTCATAGGTCTTTCACAAAGCACATACCTTGATAAGATATTGAAGAAGTTCAATATGGATCAGCCTAAGAAGGGGTTCTTGCCTGTGTTGCAAGGTGTGAAATTGAGCTCAGCTCAATGTCCGACCATGGCAGAAGATATAGAAGAGATGAGCGTCATCCCCTATGCCTCAGCCATAGGTTCTATTATGTATGCCATGCTGTGTACCAGACCTGATGTAAACCTTGCCGTAAGTTTGGTACGAAGGTACCAAAGTAATCCCGGCAAGGAACACTGGACAGTGGTCAAGAATATCCTGAAGTATCTGAAAAGGACTAAGGAAATGTTTCTCGTTTATGGAGGCGACGAAGAGCTCGTCGTAAAGGGATACATCGACGCTAGCTTGGACATAGATCTGGATGACTCTAAGTCACAAACCGGATATGTGTATATTTTGAATGGTGGGGAAGTATGCTGGTGCAGTTGCAAGCAGAGCGTCGTGGCGGGATCTACATGTGAAGCGGAGTACATGGCAGCCTCGGAGACAGCGCATGAAGCAATTTGGGTGAAGGATTTCATCACCGACCTAGGAGTCATACCCAATGCGCCGGGGCCAATCAAACTCTTCTGTGACAACACTTGAGCTATTGCACTTGCCAAGGAGCCCAGGTTTCACAAGAAGACCAGGCACATCAAGCGTCGCTTCAACTCCATTCGTGAAAATGTTCAAGATGGAGACATAGATATTTGTGAAGTACATACGGACCTGAATGTAGCAGATCCGTTGACTAAACCTCTCCCTAGAGCAAAACATGATCAACACCAGAATTCCATGGGTGTTCGATTCATCACAATGTAACTAGATTATTGACTCTAGTGCAAGTGGGAGACTGTTGGAAATATGCCCTAGAGGCAATAATAAAAGCATTATTATTATATTTCCTTGTTCAGGATAATTGTCTTTATTCATGCTATAATTGTGTTATCCGGAAATCGTAATACATGTGTGAATAATAGACACCAATATGTCCCTAGTAAGCCTCTAGTTGACTAGCTCGTTGATCAACAGATAGTCATGGTTTCCTGACTATGGACATTGGATGTCGTTGATAACGAGATCACATCATTAGGAGAATGATGTGATGGACAAGACCCAATCCTAAACATAGCACAAGATCGTATAGTTCGTTTGCTAGAGTTTTTCCAATGTCAAGTATCCTTTCCTTAGACCATGAGATCGTGTAACTCCCGGATGCCGTAGGAGTGCTTTGGGTGTACCAAACGTCACAACATAACTGGGTGACTATAAAGGTATACTACGGGTATCTCTGAAAGTGTCTGTTGGGTTGACACGGATCAAGACTGGGATTTGTCACTCCGTATGATGGAGAGGTATCACTGGGCCCACTCGGTGATGCATCATCATTATGAGCTCAAAGTGACCAAGTGTCTGGTCACGGGATCATGCATTACGGTACGAGTAAAGTGACTTGCCGGTAACGAGATTGAACAACGTATTGGGATACCGACGATCGAATCTCGGGCAAGTAACATACCGATTGACAAAGGGAATTGTATACGGGGTTGCTTGAATCCTCGACATCGTGGTTCAGCCGATGAGATCATCGAGGAGCATGTGGGAGCCAACATGGGTATCCAGATCCCGCTATTGGTTATTGACCGGAGAGCCATCTCGGTCATGTCTACATGTCTCCCGAACCCGTAGGGTCTACAAACTTAAGGTTCAGTGACGCTAGGGTTGTAGGGATATGAATATGCAGTAACCCGAAAGTTGTTCGGAGTCCCGGATGAGATCCCGGACGTCACGAGGAGTTCCGGAATGGTCCGGAGGTGAAGAATTATATATAGGAAGTGCAGTTTCGGCCATCGGGGGAGTTTCGGGGGTCACCTGTATTGTACCGGGACCACCGGAAGGTTCCCGGGGGTCCACCGGGTGGGGCCACCCATCCCGGAGGGCCCCATGGGCTGAAGTGGGGAGGGGAACCAGCCCTTAGTGGGCTGGTGCGTCCCCTAAGGCCCATCCCTTGCGCCTAGGGTTGAAACCCTAGGGTGGGGGGGGGGCTTCCCACTTGCCTTGGGGGGCACTCAACCCCCCTTGGCCGCCGCCCCCCTAGGAGATTGGATCTCCTAGGGCCGGCGCCCCCCCTAGGGCCCGTATATATAGAGGGGGGGGAGGGAGGGCAGCCGCACCCATGCCCTTGGCGCCTCCCTCTCCCCTCCAACACCTCCTCCTCCTCCTCCGTAGAGCTCGGCGAAGCCCTGTCGGAGTACTGCTTCTCCACCACCACCACGCCGTCGTGCTGCTGCTGGAGCCATCTTCCTCAACCTCTCCTTCCCTTGCTGGATCAAGAAGGAGGAGACGTCACGCTGACCGTACGTGTGTTGAACGAGGAGGTGCCGTCCGTTCGGCGCTAGGATCTCCGGTGATTCGGATCACGTCGAGTACGACTCCCTCATCCCCGTTCTTTGAACGCTTCCGCTCGCGATCTACAAGGTACGTAGATGCATCCAATCACTCGTTGCTAGATGAACTCATAGATGGATCTTGGTGAAACCGTAGGAAATTTTTTGTTTTCTGCAACGTTCCCCAACAGTGAAGCGCCGCTTGCCTCTATCCCAAGGTGGGCTACTGATCCACCCAGCACGCAGATAGTCGCCTAGATCTCCAAAACAGTGTCGTCCCCACAGCACAACTCCACCATGCTGACCGACTTTGCCTACACCATGGATCGGACCAACCACCACCTCAGCATAGCCATCCAGAAGAATATCATGCCTCCATTCCCACTCAGGTCCATAGTCCTCTTTTCTTTTCGGGACTGTTACCTGGAATACAAATGCCAATTTATTTGCTAGTGGTAATTGCATTTTCCATGCATTTTAAGCGTTCTTCACTCAGGTGCTTGCTAATTTGTGAATAAATGCATCTATGTTCGCATAGTCTGATTTTAGATTACACTGAAATTAGAAAACAATGAATAGCTCATCATGTTATGTTGGAATAAAAAATAGAAAGGAAACCAGGGGATGGGTAATCATATATTGGTCTTTGCCTTATCAAGATTCACAATATAGCTAAGATAATTTGTGCATCACTGATTTATGAAGATAAGAAATATGTTCGGCCCTATATAAACACCATTCATCTTAGTAACCTTAATTATCATAGCACACACATTTGGTTGAGAGAACAAAAATATGTGTTGAGGATATGGGCAATAGTGTCATTCCTGCAGTAGAAAAGAAATCTCCAGCATATCTGCCACTAATTTTTCCTGAAGATGCCACTACCTATTGTGAAGTTTAATATCAATGGACCAATACTCATTTCAAACTATGAAAATAGAATGCCGAGAGAGACCTTTGATATTCAACTATCTAATAATCTCATGAGTTAAAAAGAGGAAGGAAAGACTATGGAAACATCTGGGTGATTTGAGTACAGTTCAAACAAAACCTACATAGGTATACATAGGTTGCCATATGGAGCTGTAAACCAAGACAGAGGCTACCCAAGGCAGAAAATCAAACAGTGACAAAAGAACATCAAAGCATTATATAGAACACTTGGCAATACACAGAGCAGAGAGCCTAATGCTTGAACTCTGATGGAGTTATCAATTTAAACTTTAAACACTATTGTGAAGGAGCTTTACCTAGGCTGTAGCACCAGAGTACATGAATCCAACAAAACTAACCATTAGAATTAAGTCCCATGAGACTAGTATTTAGAAACCTATAAGTCTGGGTGAACATAAGATCATTCAAGGCACGGTGTAGGAGAATGAAACACTATGTAGTCCATCAAAATTCAATCTTGTTCAAAACAGGGAATATCATCTGTAGCTAACAAGATCAACCATCAATGAGTCTACAAACATTCAAGAAATCAAAATCAGATTGTCGAAGAACCTATGCAATCTAGAGGAAATAAATGGGAGGAAGATGGCACAAAAGTACAGCGGCAGAAAATGTACAAATAGATGGCTAGGCAAGAACTTGATAAACTATTCCTGCCTGCAATTGAAGCAGTAAGCAATAGGCGGTGGAAGAGGACGAAGAAAGGTTACCTTGCAGCCGGCAGATTCAATCCTCGGCGAGGGCGGACACGGGAAAGGTGAGGCCGGGGGCAGAGGGTGTTGGGGAACGTAGTAATTTCAAAAAAATTCCTACGCACACGCAAGATCATGGTGATGCATAGCAACGAGAGGGGAGAGTGTTGTCCACGTACCCTCGTAGACCGAAAGCAGAAGAGTTATAACAACGCGGTTGATGTAGTCGTACGTCTTCACGGGCCGACCAATCCAAGTACCGAACGTACGGCACCTCTGAGTTCAGCACACGTTCAGCTCGATGACGATCCCCGGACTCCGATCCAGAAGGATGTCAGGGATGAGTTCCATCAGCACGATGGCGTGGTGACGATGATGATGCTCTACCGACGCAGGGCTTCACCTAAGCACCGCTACGATATGACCGAGGTGGAATATGGTGGAAGGGGGCGCCGCACACGGCTAAGGAACGATCCCGAAGATCAACTTGTGTGTCTTGGGGTGCCCACTCGCCCCCGTATATAAAGGAGGGAGGGGGAGGTGCGTCCGGCCCCCTTGGCGTGCGCCCAGAGGAGTCCTACTCCCACCGGGAGTAGGACTCCCCCTTCTTGCCTTGTTGGAGAAGGAAAGGGGAAAGAGGAAAGGGGGGCGCCGCCCCCCTTCCTTGTCCTATTCGGACTAGGGGGGAGGGGGCGCGCGGCCTGCCCTGGCCAGCCCTCCTCTTCTCCCTTAGGGCCCATGAAGGCCCATAGACCCCCCCCCCCCGGGGGGGGGGGTTCGGTTAATCCCCCGGTACTCCGGTAAAATCCCGATTTCACCCGGAATGATTCCGATATCCAAATATAGGCTTCCAATGTATCAATCTTTATGTCTCGACCATTTCGAGACTCCTCGTCATGTCCGTGATCACATCCGGGACTCCGAACAATCTTCGGTACATCAACATATATAAACTCATAATGAAACTGTCATCGTAACGTTAAGCGTGCGGACCCTACGGGTTCGAGAACTACGTAGACATGACCTAGAACTGTTTCTGGTCAATAACCAATAGCGGAACCTGGATGCTCATATTGGTTCCCACATATTCTACGAAATTCTTTATCGGTCAAACCGCATAACAACATGCGTTGTTCCCTTTGTCATCGGTATGTTACTTGCCCGAGATTCGATCGTCGGTATCCAATACCTAGTTCAATCTCGTTATCGGCAAGTCTCTTTACTCGTTCCGTAATACATGATCTCACAACTAACTCATTAGTTGCAATGCTTGCAAGGCTTAAGTGATGTGCATTACCGAGAGGGCCCAGAGATACCTCTCCGACAATCGGAGTGACAAATCCTAATCTTGAAATACGCCAACCCAACATGTACCTACGGAGACACCTGTAGAGCTCCTTTATAATCACCTAGTTACGTTGTGACGTTTGGTAGCACACAAAGTGTTCCTCCGGTAAACGGGAGTTGCATAATCTCGTAGTTGTAGGAACTTTGTATAAGTCATGAAGAAAGCAATAGCAACATACTAAACGATCAAGTGCTAGGCTAAAGGAATGGGTCAAGTCAATCACATCATTCTCCTAATGATGTGATCCCGTTAGTCAAATGACAACACATGTCTATGGTCAGGAAACATAACCATCTTTGATTAATGAGCAAGTCAAGTAGAGGCATACTAGTGACATTGTGTTTGTCTATGTATTCACACATGTATCATGTTTCCGGGTGATACAATTATAGCATGAATAATAAACATTTATCATGATATTAGGAAATAAATAATAACTTTATTATTGCCTCTAGGGTATATTTCCTTCAGTCTCCCACTTGCACTGGAGTCAATAATCTAGATTACACAGTAATGATTCTAACACCCATGGAGTCTTGGTGCTGATCATGTTTTGCTCGTGGAAGAGGCTTAGTCAATGGGTCTGCAACATTCAGATCCGTATGTATCTTGCAAATCTCTATGTCTCCCACCTGGACTTGGTCCCAGATGGAATTGAAGCGTCTCTTGATGTTCTTGGTCCTCTTGTGAAATCTGGATTCCTTTGCCAAGGCAATTGCACCAGTATTGTCACAGAAGATCTTCATTGGTCCCGATGCACTAGGTATGACACCTAGATCGGAAATGAACTCTTTCATCCATACTCCTTCATTTGCTGCTTCCGAAGCAGCTATGTCCTCCGCTTCGCATGTAGATCCCACCATGATGCTTTGTTTAGAACTGCACCAACTGACAGCTCCACCGTTCAATATAAACACGTATCCGGTTTGCGATTTAGAATCGTCCGGATCAGTGTCAAAGCTTGCATCGACGTAACCATTTACGACTAGCTCTTTGTCACCTCCATAAACGAGAAACATATCCTTAGTCCTTTTCAGGTATTTTAGAATATTCTTGACCGCTGTCCAATGATCCACTCTTGGATTACTTTGGTACCTACCGACCAAGCTTATTGCTAAGCATACGTCAGGTCTGGTACACAGCATTGCATACATGATAGAGCCTATGGCTGAAGCATAGGGAACATCTTTCATTTTCTCTCTATCTTCTGATGTGGTCGGGCATTGAGTCTGACTCAACTTCACACCTTTTAACACAGGTAAGAACCCTTTCTTTGCCTGATCCATTTTGAACTTTTTCAAAACATTATCAAGGTATGTACTTTGTGAAAGTCCAATTAAGCGTCTTGATCTATCTCTATAGATCTTGATGCCCAATATGTAAGCAGCTTCACCGAGGTCTTTCATTGAAAAACTTTTATTCAAGTATCCCTTTATGCCATCTAGAAATTCTATATCATTTCCTATTAACAATATGTCATCTACATATAATATCAGAAATGCTACAGAGCTCCCACTCACTTTCTTGTAAATACAGGCTTCTCCAAAAGTCTGTATAAAACCATATGCTTTGATCACACTATCAAAGTGTTTATTCCAACTCCGAGAGGTTTGCACCAGCCCATAAATGGATCGCTGGAGCTTGCACACTTTGTTAGTACCTTTTGGATCGACAAAACCTTCTGGTTGCATCATATACAACTCTTCTTCCAGAAATCCATTCAGGAATGCAGTTTTGACATCCATTTGCCAAATTTCATAATCATAAAATGCGGCAATTGCTAACATGATTCGGACAGACTTAAGCATCGCTACGGGTGAGAAAGTCTCATCGTAGGTAACCCCTTGAACTTGTCAAAAACCTTTTGCAACAAGTCGAGCTTTGTAGACAGTTACATTACCATCAGTGTCAGTCTTCTTCTTGAAGATCCATTTATTTTCTATGGCTTGCCGATCATTGGGCAAGTCAACCGAAGTCCATACTTTGTTTTCATACATGGATCCCATCTCAGATTTCATGGCTTCAAGCCATTTTGCGGAATTTGGGCTCATCATCGCTTCCTCATAGTTCGCGGGTTCGCCATGGTCAAGTAACATGACTTCCAGAATAGCATTACCGTACCACTCTGGTGCGGATCTTACTCTGGTAGACCTACGAAGTTCGGTAGTAACTAGATCTGAAGTTTCATGATCAGTATCATTAGCTTGCTCACTGATTGGTGTAGTTGTCACAGGAATCGGTTCTTGTGATGAACTACTTTCTAATAAGGGAGCAGGTACAGTTACCTCATCAAGTTCTACTTTCCTCCAACTCAATTCTTTTGAGAGAAACTCCTTCTCTAGAAAGGATCCGAATTTAGCAACAAAAATTTTGCCCTCAGATCTGTGATAGAAGGTGTACCCAATAGTCTCTTTTGAGTATCCTATGAAGACACATTTCTCCGATTTGGGTTCGAGCTTATCTGGTTGAAGTTTCTTCACATAAGCATCGCAGCCCCAAACTTTAAGAAATGACAACTTCGGTTTCTTGCCAAACCATAGTTCATAAGGTGTCATCTCTACGGATTTTGATGGTGCCCTATTTAACATGAATGCGCGTGTCTCTAAAGCATAACCCCAAAATGATAGCGGTAAATCAGTAAGAGTCATCATAGATCGCACCATATCTAGTAAAGTACGATTACGACCATCGGACACACCATTTCGTTGTGGTGTTCTGGGTGGCGTGAGTTGCGAAACAATTCTGTATTGATTCATATGTAAACCAAACTCATAACTCAAATATTCTCCTCCACGATCAGATCGTAGAAATTTTATTTTCTTGTTACGGTGATTTTCCACTTCACTCTGAAATTCTTTGAACTTCTCAAATGTTTTAGACTTGTGTTTCATCAAGTAGATATACCAATATCTGCTTAAATCATCAGTGAAGGTGAGAAAATAATGATATCCTCCCCGAGCCTCAACATTCATTGGACCACATACATCTGTATGTGTGATTTCCCTCAAATCTGTTGCTCTCTCCATAGTTTCGGAGAACAGCGTTTTAGTCATCTTGACCATGAGGCACGGTTCGCAAGTACCAAGTGATTCATAATCAAGTGATTCCAAAAGTCCATCAGTATGGAGTTTCTTCATGCGTTTTACACCGATATGACCTAAACGGCAGTGCCACAAATAAGTTGCACTATCATTATCAACTCTGCATCTTTTGGCTTCAACATTATGAATATGTGTATCACTACTATAGAGATTCAATAAAAATAGACCACTCTTCAAGGGTGCATGACCATAAAAGATATTACTCATATAAATAGAACAACCATTATTCTCTGATTTAAATGAATAACCGTCTCGCATCAAACAAGATCCAGATATAATATTCATGCTCAACGCTGGCACCAAATAACAATTATTTAGGTCTAATACTAATCCCGATGGTAGACGTAGAGGTAGCGTGCCGACCACGATCACATCGACTTTGGAACCATTTCCCACGCGCATCGTCACCTCGTCCTTAGACAATCTTCGCTTAATCCGTAGTCCCTGTTCCGAGTTGCAAATATTAGCAACAGAACCAGTATCAAATACCTAGGTGCTACTGCGAGCATTAGTAAGGTACACATCAATAACATGTATATAAAATATACCTTTGTTCACTTTTCCATCCTTCTTATCCGCCAAATACTTGGGGCAGTTCCGCTTCCAGTGTCCAGTCTGCTTGCAGTAGAAGCACTCAGTTTCAGGCTTTGGTCCAGACTTAGGTTTCTTCTCCTGAGCAGCAACTTGCTTCCTGTTCTTTTTGAAGTTCCCCTTCTTCTTCCCTTTGCCCTTCTTCTTGAAACTGGTGGTCTTATTGACCATCAACACTTGATGCTCCTTCTTGATTTCTACCTCCGCAGCTTTTAGCATTGCGAAGAGCTCGGGAATAGTCTTATCCATCCCTTGCATATTATAGTTCATCACGAAGCTCTTGTACCTTGGTGGCAGTGATTGAAGAATTCTGTCAATGACACTATCATCAGGAAGATTAACTCCCAGTTGAATCAAGTGATTATTATACCCAGACATTTTGAGTATATGTTCACTGAAAGAACTATTCTCCTCCATCTTACAGCTATAGAACTTATTGGAGACATCATATTTCTCAATACGGGCATTTGCTTGAAATATTAACTTCAACTCCTGGAACATCTCATATGCTCCATGACGTTCAAAACGTCGTTGAAGACCCGGTTCTAAACCGTAAAGCATGGCACACTGAACTATCGAGTAGTCATCAGCTTTTCTCTGCCAGACGTTCTTAACGTCATCAGTTGCATCTGCAGCAGGCCTGGCACCCAGCGGTGCTTCCAGGACGTAATTCTTCTGTGCAGCAATGAGGATAATGCTCAGGTTACGGACCCAGTCCGTGTAATTGCTACCATCATCTTTCAACTTAGCTTTCTCAAGAAACGCATTAAAATTCAACGGAACAACAGCATGAGCCATGTATCTACAACAAACATAGACAAGCAAAATACTATCAGGTATTAAGTTCATGACAAATTTAAGTTCAATTAATCATATTACTTAAGAACTCCCACTTAGACAGACATCTCTCTAGTCATCTAAGTGATCACGTGATCCAAATCAACTAAACCATGTCTGATCATCATGTGAGATGGAGTAGTTTCAATGTGAACATCACTATGTTGATCATATCTACTATATGATTCACGTTCGACCTTTCGGTCTCCGTGTTCCGAGGCCATATCTGTATATGCTAGGCTCGTCAAGTTTAACCTGAGTATTCCGCGTGTGCAACTGTTTTGCACCCGTTGTATTTGAACGTAGAGCCTATCACACCCGATCATCACGTGGTGTCTCAGCACGAAGAACTTTCGCAACGGTGCATACTCAGGGAGAACACTTCTTGATAATTAGTGAGAGATCATCTTAAAATGCTATCGTCAAACAAAGCAAGATAAGATGCATAAAGGATAAACATCACATGTAATCAATATAAGTGATATGATATGGCCATCATCATCTTGTGCTTGTGATCTCCATCTTCGAAGCACCGTCGTGATCACCATCGTCACCGGCGCGACACCTTGATCTCCATCATAGCATCGTTGTCGTTACGCCATCCATTGCTTCTACGACTATCGCTACCGCTTAGTGATAAAGTAAAGCAATTACAGGGCGTTTGCATTTCATACAATAAAGCGACAACCATATGGCTCCTGCCAGTTGCCGATAATTCGGTTACGAAACATGATCATCTCATACAATAAAAATAGCATCACGTCTTGACCATATCACATCACAACATGCCCTGCAAAAACAAGTTAGATGTCCTCTACTTTGTTGTTGCAAGTTTTACGTGGCTGCTACGGGCTTAGCAAGAACCGTTCTTACCTACGCATCAAAACCATAACGATAGTTTGTCAAGTTGGTGCTGTTTTAACCTTCGCAAGGACTGGGCGTAGCCACACTCGGTTCAACTAAAGTTGGAGAAACTGACACCCGCCAGCCACCTGTGTGCAAAGCACGTCGGTAGAACCAGTCTCGTGTAAGCGTACGCGTAATGTCGGTCCGGGCCGCTTCATCCAACGATACCGCCGAACCAAAGTATGACATGCTGGTAAGCAGTATGACTTGTATCGCCCACAACTCACTTGTGTTCTACTCGTGCATATAACATCTACGCATAAAACCTGGCTCGGATGCCACTGTTGGGGAACGTAGTAATTTCAAAAAATATCCTACGCACACGCAAGATCATGGTGATGCATAGCAACGAGAGGGGAGAGTGTTGTCCACGTACCCTCATAGACTGAAAGCGGAAACATTATACCAACGCAGATGATGTAGTCGTACGTCTTGACGGGCCGACCGATCCAAGTACCGAACGTACGGCACCTCCGAGTTCAGCACACGTTCAGCTCGATGACGATCCCCGGACTCTGATCCAGCAGGGTGTCGGGGATGAGTTCCGTCAGCACGATGGCGTGGTGACGATGATGATGCTCTACCGACGTAGGGCTTCGCCTAAGCACCGCTACGATATGACCGAGGTGGAATATGGTGGAAGGGGGCACCGCACACGGCTAAGGAACGATCACGGAGATCAACTTGTGTGTCTTCGGGTGCCCCCTCGCCCCCGTATATAAAGGAGGGTGGGGAGGTGCAGCCGGCCCCCTTGGGGTGCCTGGAGGAGTCCTTCTCCCACTGGGAGTAGGACTACCCCTTCTTGCCTTGTTGGAGAAGGAAAGGGGGAAGGGAAAAGAGGAAAGGGGGGCGCCGCCCGCCCCCTTCTTTGTCCTATTCGGACTAGGGGGGGAGGGGGCGCGCGGCCTGCCCTGGCCGGCCCTCCTCTTCTTATTGGGGAACGTAGTAATTTCAAAAAAATTCCTACGCACACGCAAGATCATGGTGATGCATAGCAACGAGAGGGGAGAGTGTTGTCCACGTACCCTCGTAGACCGTAAGCGGAAGCGTTATATCAACGCGGTTGATGTAGTCGAACATCTTCACGATCCGACCGATCCAAGCACCGAAAGCACGGCACCACCGAGTTCTACACACGTACGGCTCGGTGACGTCCTCGCCTTCTCGATCCAGCAAGAGGGGCGAAGTAGTAGATGAGTTCCGGCAGCATGACGGCGTGGTGACGGTGTTGGTGAAGAACAATCTTCACAGGGCTTCGCCTAAGCACTACGAAAACTATGATGGAGGATAAACTAGAGGAGACGGCGTTGTCGGCACATGGCTTGGTGTTTCTTGATGTGTCTTGGGTGCTAGCCCTACCCCTCTATTTATATGTTGATCCTTGGGGTCGAAACTTGGAGTAAAATCCTCCACAAAGTCGGTTTCACCCGAAAGGCAAGAGTCCTTCTCGGACTCCAGGGCCAGACGCCAGGGTTCCCGGCGTCTGGACCTAGACGCCAGGGACCCTGGCGTCTTGCCCCTGGACTCCGCAAAACTTCCTTTTGCGCTTTCCAAAAACCTCGTGGGCTTTCCCCTTTGGCCCAGATAAAGTGTTCTCATGCCCAAACATTTCGGGAAACATCCGGAACCCCTTCTGATGGATTCCAGAACCTTTCCGGAGATCAAACACTACTATCCACATATCAATATTTACTTCCGGACCATTCCGGAGTTCCAAGTCATTTCCGTGATCTCATCCAAAACTCCGAACAACATTCGGTCACCAACATACATAACTCATAGTACTATATCATCAACGAACGTTAAGCGTGCGGACCCTACGGGTTCGAGCACTATGTAGACATGACCAAGACACCTCTCTTGTCAATAACCAATAGCGGGACCTGGATGCCCATATTGGCTCCTACATATTCTATGAAGATCTTTATCGGTCAGACCGCATAACAACATACGTTGTTCCCTTTGTCATCGATATGTTACTTGCCCGAGATTCGATCGTCGGTATCTCAATACCTAGTTCAATCTCGTTACCGGCAAGTCTCTTTACTCGTTCCGTAATACATCATCCCGAAACTAACTCATTAGTTACAATACTTGCAAGGCTTATAGTGATGTGCATTACTGAGTGGGCCCAAAGATACCTCTCCGACAATCGGAGTGACAAATCCTAATCTCGAAATACACCAACCCAACAAGTATCTTCAGAGACACCTGTAGAGCACCTTTATAATCACCCAGTTACGTTGTGACGTTTGGTAGCACACAAAGTGTTCCTCCGGTAAACGGGAGTTGCATAATCTCATAGTCATAGGAACATGTATAAGTCATGAAGAAAGCAATAGCAACATACTAAACGATCAAGTGCTAAGCTAACGGAATGGGTCATGTCAATCACAGCATTCTCCTAATGATGTGATCCTGTTAATCAAATAACAACTCTTTGTCCATGGTTAGGAAACATAACCATCTTTGATTAACGAGATAGTCAAGTAGAGGCATACTAGTGACACTCTGTTTGTCTATGTATTCACACATGTATTATGTTTCCAGTTAATATAATTCTAGCATGAATAATAAACATTTATCATGATATAAGGAAATAAATAATAACTTTATTATTGCCTCTAGGGCATATTTCCTTCAGTCTCCCACTTGCACTAGAGTCAATAATCTAGATCACATCGCCATGTGATTTAACATCAATAGTTCACATCACCATGTGATTAACACCCATAGTTCACATCGTTATGTGATCAAGACCCAAAGGGTTTACTAGAGTCAGTAATCTAGTTCACATCGCTATGTGATTAACACCCAAAGAGTACTAATGTGTGATCATGTTTTGCTTATGAGATAATTTTAGTCAATGGGTCTGTCACATTCAGATCCGTAAGTATTTTGCAAATTTCTATGTCAACAATGCTCTGCACGGATCTACTCTAGCTAATTACTCCCACTTTCAATATGTATGCAAATTGAGACTTAGAGTCATTTGGATTAGTGTCAAAACTTGCATTGACGTAACCCTTTACGATGAACCTTTTGTCACCTCCATAATCGAGAAATATATCCTTATTCCACTAAGGATAATTTTTTACCGCTGTCCAATGATCTACTCCTAGATCACTATTGTACTCCCTTGCTAAACACAGTGTAGGGTATACAATAGTTCTGGTACACAGCATGGCATACTTTATAGAACCTATGACTGAGGCATAGGGAATGACTTTCATTCTCTTTCTATCTTCTGCCGTGGTCGGACTTTGAGTCTTTACTCAACTTCACACCTTGTAACACAAGCAAGAACTCTTTCTTTGACTGTTCTATTTTCAACTACTTCAAAATCTTGTCAAGGTATGTACTCATCGAAAAAACTTATCAAGCGTTTTGATCTATCTGTATAGATCTTGATGCTCAATATGTAAGCAGCTTCACCGAGGTCTTTCTTTGAAAAACTCCTTTCAAACACTCCTTTATGCTTTGCAGAATAATTCTACATTATTTCCGATCAACAATATGTCATTCACATATACTTATCAGAAATGCTGTAGTGCTCCCACTCACTTTCTTGTAAATACAGGCTTCACCGCAAGTCTGTATAAAACTATATGCTTTGATCAACTCATCAAAGTGTAAGTTCCAACTCCTAGATGCTTGCACCAGTCCATAGATGGATCGCTGGAGCTTGCACATTTTTTTAACACCTTTAGGATCGACAAAACCTTCTGCTTGCATCATATACAACTCTGCTTTAATAAATCCATTAAGGAATGCAGTTTTGTTTATCCATTTACCAAATTTCATAAAATGCGGCAATTGCTAACATGATACGGACAGACTTAAGCATAGATACGAGTGAGAAACTCTCATCGTAGTCAACACCTTGAACTTGTCGAAAACCTTTTGCGACAATTCTAGCTTTGTAGATAGTAACACTACTATCAGCGTCCGTCTTCCTCTTGAAGATCCATTTAATCTCAATGGCTCGCCGATCATTGGGCAAGTCAATCAAAGTCCATACTTTGTTCTCATACATGGATCCCGTCTCAGATTTCATGGCCTCAAGCCATTTTGCGGAATCTGGGCTCATCATCGCTTCCTCATAGTTCGTAGGTTTGTCGTGGTCAAGTAACATGACCTCCAGAAAAGGATTACCGTACCACTCTAGTGCGGATCTTACTCTGGTTTACCTACGAGGTTCGGTAGTAACTTGATCTGAAGTTACATGATCATCATCATTAGCTTCCTCACTAATTGGTGTAGTAGTCACAGGAACAGATTTCTGTGATGAACTACTTTCCAATAAGGGAGAAGGTACAATTGCCTTATCAAGTTCTACTTTCCTCCCACTCACTTCTTTCGAGAGAAACTCCTTCTCTAGAAAGGATCCATTCTTAGCAACGAATGTCTTGCCTTCGTATCTGTGATAGAAGGTGTACCCAACAGTCTCCTTTGGGTATCCTATGAAGACATATTTCTCCGATTTGGGTTTGAGCTTATCAGGATGAAACTTTTTCATATAAGCATCACAACCCCAAACTTGAAGAAACGACAACTTTGGTTTCTTGCCAAACCACAGTTCAGATTGTGTCGTCTCAACGGACTTAGATGGTGCCCTTTTTAACGTGAATGCAGCTGTCTTTAATGCATAACCCCAAAAACGATAGTGGTAAATTGGTAAGAAACATCATAGATTGCACTATATCCAATAAAGTACGGTTATGACGTTTGGACACACCATTATGCTGTGGTGTTCTAGGTGGCATGAGTAGTGAAACTATTTCACATTGTTTTAACTGAAGACCAAACTCGTAACTCTAATACTCTTCTCCACGATCAAATCGTAGAAACTTTATTTTCTTGTTACGATGATTTTCCACTTCACTCTGAAATTATATGAACTTTTCAAATGTTTCAGACTTCTATTTCATTAAGTAGATATACCCATATCTGCTCAAATCATCTGTGAAGGTCAGAAAATAATGATACCCGCTGCAAGCCTTAATATTCATCGGACGACATACATCAGTATGTATGATTTCCAACAAATCTGTTGCTTGTTCCATTGTTCCGGAGAACGGCGTTTTAGTCATCTTGCCCAAGAGACATGGTTCGCAAGCATCAAGTGATTCATAATCAAGTGATTCCAAAATCCCATCAGCATGGAGTTTCTTTATGCGCTTTACACCGATATGACTTAAACGGCAGTGCCACAAATAAGTTGCACTATCATTATTAACTTTGCATCTTTTGGCTTCAATATTATGAATATGTGTATCACTACAATCGAGATCCAACAAACCATTTTCGTTGGTGTGTATGACCAGAGAAGGTTTTATTCATGTAAATAGAACAACAATTGTTCTCTAACTTAAATGAACAACCGTATTGCAATAAACATGATCAAATCATATTCATGCTCAACGAAAACACCAAATAACACTTATTTAGTTTCAACACTAATCCGGAAAGTATAGGGAGTGTGCGATGATGATCATATCATTCTTGGAACTACTTCCAACACACATCGAAATTCACCCTTAACTAGTCTCTGTTCATTCTGGAACTCCCGTTTCGAGTTACTACTCTTAGCAACTAAACTAGTATCAAATACCGCGGGGTTGCTATAAACACTAGTAAAGTACACATCAATAACATGTATATCAAATATACCTTTGTTCACTTTGCCATCCTTCTTATCCGCCAAATACTTGGGGCAGTTCTGCTTCCAGTGACTAGTTCCTTTGCAGTAGAAGCACTCAGTCTCAGGCTTAGGTCCAGACTTGGGCTTCTTCACTTGAGCAGCACCTCGCTTGCCGTTCTTCTTGAAGTTCCCCTTCTTCCCTTTGCCCTTTTCTTGAAACTAGTGGTCTTGTCAACCATCAACACTTGATGATTTTCTTGATTTCTACCTTCATCGATTTCAACATCACGAAGAGCTTGGGAATTACTTTCGTCGTCCCTTGCATATTATAGTTCATCACAAAGTTCTACTAACTTGGTGATGGTGACTAGAGAATTCTGTCAGTCACTATTTTATCTGGAAGATTAACTCCCACTTGATTCAAGCGATTGTAGTACCCAGACAATCTGAGCACATGCTCACTGCTTGAGCTATTCTCCTCCATGTTTTAGCTATAGAACTTGTTGGAGACTTCATATCTCTCAACTCGGGTATTTGCTTGAAATATTAACTTCAACTCCAGGAACATCTCATATGGTCCATGACGTTCAAAACGTCTTTGAAGTCCCGATTCTAAGTCGTTAAGCATGGTGCACTAAACTATCAAGTAGTCATCATATTGAGCTACACTAGTAGAAAACAGGGCTATGGTCCAGGCCGGCTCAGCCCATTAGTCCCGGTTCAGTCTAGAACCGGGACTAATGTGAGCATTGGTCCCGGTTCATGCGGCTAAGGCATTAGTCCCGGTTCATCTAGACCTTTTGGTCCCGGTGGGTGGGATGAACCGGGACCAATGGGCCTCGCTCCTGGCCCACAACCATTGGTCCCGGTTCCTGCCACAAACCGGGACTAAAGATTAGACCTTTAGTCCCGGTTTGAGGCACGAACCGGGACTAATGGGGATGAGACCTTTAGTCCCGGTTCGTGCCACGAACCGGTACTAAAGGTCCCATTTTCAAACTATACCCCCCCCCCCCCCGTGGATCGCCTTTTCAGTTTTAAAAAAAATAAAAGAAAATGATGGAAATGTCAAAAAAAATAAAAGAAACTAAGTTTCAAATGTGATATGTGGTCTAGTTGTTGGGAAAATTTACAAATATGAATTTCGACTTTATTTACAAAATCTCTCTGGAATTTGTAAAATGGGCATAACTTTTGCATACGAACTCGGATGAAAAAGTTTTTTATATGAAAAATCATCTACTCGAAAAGTTACATCCGATGGAGATTGCCTACGGCCTGTTTGCAAATTTCTAGAATCCTCAAATTCCAAAAGGAAAAAAGTTATGCTCAAATTTCAGTTTTTTTAAATTTCAGTTTTTTAAATACTTATTCAAGAAGTATTAGTGTTACTAAATAATTATTCAAGAATATTAGTGTTATTAAATAATTATTTCACATTTTTTGAATTTTGGTCAAATCTGGTCAAACTATGGTCAAACTGTGGTCAAACAATGGTCAAACAACTTATTCAAAAATATTAGTGTTACTAAAAAATTATTGTTTTTTAGAACAATAGTTTTAAACTCAAACAGTGAAATATGTGACTTCATGCTCAAGCTAAATTCCTGAGGGTTAATAGGATTGACATCTTACTATTGTCAGGAAAACAACAAGTGCAGACTTGGAAATGAGGGAGAATAGAACCCGGAAGTTAAGCGTGCTCAGGCTGGAGTAGTGAGAGGATGGGTGACCATTCGGGAAGTGAGATGATTTGGAATGATGAGGGGTGATTAGAGATTAAATTGAGCAGTGATGAGGGGTGATTAGAGATTAGAGGTTAAAATAATTCAGAAATTTGAAAATAAAAAAATTTAAAAAAAATAAAAAAAAAATTTCAAAAAAAATTTCAAAAAAAAATCAGGAAATTACCTTAAGTACCGGTAAGTTACCAACCGGGACTAAAGGTGGACCGGCCACGTGGAACCGGGACTAAAGGGTTAGGGCATTAGTACCGACACTTTAGTCCCGGTTCCAGAACCGGGACTAAAGGCCCTTACGAACCGGGACTAAAGGCCCTTTTTCTACCAGTGCTAGCCAAACGTTCATAACGTCTGCATTTGCTCCTGCAATAGGTCGGTCACCTAGCGGTGCATCAAGGACATAATTCTTCTGTACAGCAATGAGGATAATCCTCAGATCACGGATCCAATCCGCATCATTGCTACTAACATCTTTCAACATAGTTTTTCTCTAGGAACATATCAAAATAAACATAGGGAAGCAACAACGCGAGCTATTGATCTACAACATAGATATGCTAATACTACCAGGACTAAGTTCATGATAAATTCAAGTTCAATTAATCATATTACTTAAGAACTCCCACTTAGATAGACATCCCTCTAATCCTCTAAGTGATCACGTGACCCAAATCAACTAAACCATAACCGATCGTCACGTGAAATGGAGTAGCTTTCAATGGTGAACATCACTATGTTGATCATATCTACTATATGATTCACGCTCGACCTTTTGGTCTCAGTGTTCCGAGGCCATATCTGCATATGCTAGGCTCGTCAAGTTTAACCTGAGTATTCTGCGTGTGCAAAACTGGCTTGCACCCGTTGTAGATGGACGTAGAGCTTATCACACCTGATCATCATGTGGTGTCTAGGCACGACGAACTTTGGCAACGGTGCATACTCAGGGAGAACACTTTTATCTTGAAATTTAGTGAGAGATCATCTTATAATGCTACCGTCAATCAAAGCAAGTTAAGATGCATAAGAGATAAACATCACATGCAATCAATATAAGTGATATGATATGGCCATCATCATCTCGTGCTTGTGATCTCCATCTCCGAAGCACCTCCATGATCGCCATTGTCACCGGCGCGACACCTTGATCTCCATCATAGCATCGTTGTCGTCTCGCCAATATTATGCTTCTACGACTATCACTACCGCTTAGTGATAAAGTAAAGCGTTACAGGGAGATTGCATTGCATACAATAAAGCAACAACCATATGGCTCCTGCCAGTTGCCGATAACTCGGTTACAAAACATGATCATCTCATACAATAAAATATAGCATCATGTCTTGACCATATCACATCACAACATGCCTTGCAAAAACAAGTTAAACGTCCTCTAGTTTGTTGTTGCAAGTTTTACGTGGCTGCTACGGGCTTAGCAAGAACCATTCTTACCTACGCATCAGAACCACAACGATAGTTTGTCAAGTTGGTGCTGTTTTAACCTTCGCAAGGACCGGGCATAGCCACACTCGGTTCAACTAAAGTTGGAGAAACTGACACCCGCTAGTCACCTGTGTGGATAGCACGGCGGTAAAACCAGTCTCGCGTAAGCGTGCACATAATGTCGGTCCGGACCGCTTCATCCAACAATGCCGCCGAACCAAAGTATGACATGCTGGTAAGCAGTATGACTTATATCGCCCACAACTCACTTGTGTTCTACTCATGCATATGACATCTACGCATAAAACCAGGCTCGGATGCCACTATTTGGGAACATAGTAATTTCAAAAAAATTCCTACGCACACGCAAGATCATGGTGATGCATACCTCATAGACCGTAAGCGGAAGCGTTATATAAACGCGGTTGATGTAGTCGAATGTCTTCACGATCCGACCGATCCAAGCACCGAAAGCACGGCACCTCCGAGTTCTACACACGTACGGCTCGGTGACGTCCTCGCCTTCTCGATCCAGCAAGAGGGGCGAAGTAGTAGATGAGTTCCGGCAGCACGACGGCGTGGTGACGGTGTTGGTGAAGAACAATCTTCGCAGGGCTTCGCCTAAGCACTACGAAAACTATGATGGAAGATAATCTAGAGGAGACGGGGTTGCCGGCACACGGCTTGGTGTTTCTTGATGTGTCTTGGGTGCTAGCCCTACCCCTCTATTTATATGTTGAGCCTTGGGGTCGAAACTTGGAGTAAAAGCCTCCACAAAGTCGGTTTCACCCGAAAGGCAAGAGTCCTTCTCGGACTCCAGGGCCAGACGCCAGGGACCCTGGCGTCTGGCCCCTGGACTCCGCAAAACTTCCTTTTGCACTTTCCAAAAACCTCGTGGGCTTTTCCCCTTTGGCCCAGATAAAGTGTTCTCGTGCCCAAACATTTCGGGAAACATCCGGAACTCCTTCCGATGGATTTCGTAACCTTTCCGGAGAGCAAACACTACTATCCACATATCAATATTTACTTCCGGACCATTCCGGAGTTCCTCGTCATTTCCGTGATCTCATCCGAAACTCCGAACAACATTCGGTCACCAACATACATAACTCATAGTACTATATCGTCAACGAACGTTAAGCGTGCGGACCCTACGGGTTCGAGAACTATGTAGACATGACCGAGACACGTCTCTTGTCAATAACCAATAGCGGGACCTGGATGCCCATATTAGCTCCTACATATTCTACGAAGATCTTTATCGGCCAGACCGCATAACAACATACGTTGTTCCCTTTGTCATCGGTATGTTACTTGCCCGAGATTCGATCGTCGGTATCTCCATACCTAGTTCAATCTCGTTACCGGCAAGTCTCTTTACTCGTTCCGTAATACATCATCCCGCAACTAACTCATTAGTTACAATGCTTGCAAGGCTTATAGTGATGTGCATTACTGAGTGGGCCTAGAGATACCTCTCCGACAATCGGAGTGACAAATCCTAATCTCGAAATACGCCAACCCAACAAGTACCTTCGGAGACACCTGTAGAGCACCTTTATAATCACCCAGTTACGTTGTGACGTTTGGTAGCACACAAAGTGTTCCTCCGGTAAACGGGAGTTGCATAATCTCATAGTCATAGGAACATGTATAAGTCATGAAGAAAGCAATAGCAACATACTAAACAATCAAGTGCTAAGCTAACGGAATGGGTCATGTCAATCACAGCATTCTCCTAATGATGTGATCCTGTTAATCAAATAATAACTCTTTGTCCATGGTTAGGAAACATAACCATGTTTGATTAACGAGCTAGTCAAGTAGAGGCATACTAGTGACACTTTGTTTATCTATGTATTCACACATGTATTATGTTTCCGGTTAATACAATTCTAGCATGAATAATAAACATTTATCCTGATATAAGGAAATAAATAATAACTTTATTATTGCCTCTAGGGCATATTTCCTTCACTTCTCCCTTAGGGTCCATGAAGGCCCATAGACCCCCGGGGGGGTTCCGGTAACCCCCCGGTACTCCGGTAAAATCTCGATTTCACCCGGAATGATTCCAATATCCAAATATAGGCTTCCAATATATCAATATGTATGTCTTGACCATTTCGAGACTCCTCGTCATGTCCATGATCACATCCAGGACTCTGAACAATCTTCGGTACATCAAAATATATAAACTCATAATGAAACTGTCATCGTAACGTTAAGCGTGCGGACCCTACGGGTTCGAGAACTATGTAGACATGAACTAGAACTGTTTCTGGTGAATAACCAATAGCGGAACCTGGATGCTCATATTGGTTCCCACATATTCTATGAAGAACTTTATCGGTGAAACCGCATAACAACATACATTGTTCCCTTTGTCATCGGTATGTTACTTGCCCGAGATTCGATCGTCGGTATCCAATACCTAGTTCAATCTCGTTATCGGCAAGTCTCTTTACTCGTTTCGTAATACATCATCTCAGAGCTAACTCATTAGTTGCAATGCTTGCAAGGCTTAAGTGATGTGCATTACCGAGAGGGCCCAGAGATACCTCTCCGACAATCGGAGTGACAAATCCTAATCTCGAAATACGCCAACCCAACATGTACCTTCGGAGACACCTGTAGAGCTCCTTTATAATCACCCAGTTACGTTGTGATGTTTGGTAGCACACAAAGTGTTCCTCCGGTAAACGGGAGTTGCATAATCTTATAGTTGTAGGAACTTTGTATAAGTCATGAAGAAAGCAATAGCAACATACTAAACGATCAAGTGCTAGGCTAACGGAATGGGTCAAGTCAATCACATCATTCTCCTAATGATGTGATCCCGTTAATCAAATGACAACACATGTCTATGGTCAGGAAACATAACCATCTTTGATTAATGAGCTAGTCAAGTAGAGGCATACTAGTGACATTGTGTTTGTCTATGTATTTACACATGTATCATGTTTCCGGGTGATACAATTATAGCATGAATAATAAACATTTATCATGATATTAGGAAATAAATAATAACTTTATTATTGCCTCTAGGGCATATTTCCTTCAGAGGGGCCGGGGCGCCGGACGTCAGCGTATCTGTGCCGCCGCCGCCGTCAGGAAGATACGCCACCAACCCATGAGCAAATCCAGTGCCGCCGCCGTCGCCAGGAAGCTCGCCTCCGACCTCGCATGGAAGAAGATACTGGGAGTAAGTGCGGTTTATGATTCTATATGTGCCTGTGTGTATTAATTTCTAGCGAGACACACAATGATCATAGTAACTAAATGATATGTGTTGTGTAGCTATTTCTAAATAGAATAGCACCTGAACTTGCTTTGCTTGTACTATTTGTCAAACAGCAAGAAAACAGGGGATCAACAGGTGTGTGTGTGTGTGTGTGTATTTATTAGGCTGTATGCATAGTGGCAGCAGAAAACAAATTTCGTTCTCTGCAGGCAGCAAAAAAAATCTTAAAATAGAGAAGGGGGAAATAGAGCGGACACATTACATGTATACTATACCATTATTCAGCCTTTCATGTCTATGATCGAACAATGAGCACTAATTCGGTAATTAGAAGGTCATGTCATGCACAACAGATACAAGCAATGACAGATCCTTAAACTGTCAGAACTCTTGAGCAAACATGACAAAGCATTTAAGGTGCCAGGTTTTAGAGGTGCAATAGCAAAAATTGAACACGACAAAGAATTTAAGGTGCCAGGTTTGAGAGGTGCAATAGCGTCACCTCCGAAGAATGTGGGCCTTGACGTACAGGATGGTGCAGTACATGAAGCGCTCTAGGTTGGACGTCTGCCACCCGCCCTCAACCCTCTGCGAGTGAAGTTTGGAGCAGGGCTAGAACGGCCCATGTTATTTTTTGCCCTCGTCCAACAAATACCGGCAGGAACTCTTCGCGTTTAGTGGATGAATCATTTTATCCTATTTCAAAATACTAATCAAAACCTGATTCTTCTTACAATGACATGCCACATTTAAGTTATGCTTCAATTAATCCTACCGCAATAAAACTAACCCAATAGTATATATTAAAATATTTCAGGTTTCAACACATGGACCATGGCAATAAAAAAATTCAGGTTTCAACACATGGACCATGGCAATCTGTGGTAAAATAGGGAAAAATGCTCATAACTATGTATTGATCATAGTTTAGGATATGAAAATTTTGCTTTGCAATCATCTGTATGGCTGCATTGAGTAATGGCTAATTTTGATATCCTGCAATATAGATCCTTATAAACAGGATAGATACTTCTTTCTGGAACAAAAATTAATCAAACACTATCGTATATTTAGGAACCATACAAATCTAAAAAGTATGCGGCATAGTATATATATGCATCAAATGAAGTCTCTTTCCCTATAGGATGATATTCCTATCTACAAACCGAAGGAGGCCTAAACAACAACTCAATTTTGAGGCATCACTACAGAGCGCCGGCGGCCGGAGATGGCGCCATCTCTGCTAGCTAAGTAAGCATCCAACACAAAAATGAGCTGATCACAAACACAGATAGTTTCAATACCCAAATATGTATCGCCATAACTCTAGTTCTCCAAACTGAGGAACCAACAAAGCCTATCTTTCATTTCAGGAATACTTCAAGGTGAATATGAAACTCCAAGGCTTACATTTGCAGTAAATTTCACAACTATATTCTTTCTGCTAAGATGTCATCTATAATCGTATAAGAAAACTGCGTGAAAAGGTAAAAACAATGATAAGTTTATACGAGTTAGATAATGTGCCTCGTTGATTTGCATTCCTTAAATCCATTGCCATGGAAGTAGCTGATGCACTCAACCTGTTTTTCAGGATGATCCATCACCTGAAGAAAAGTGAGAACACATTAATAATTTGAAGGTCTTAAGCTACATCTGCGTAATAAAGTGTAGACTTAAACCAATGTTTTTCTTTGAAAGGGTAACAGGGATATGCCTCAAAGCTAATTATCCACAATACATTTATTCTGCAAAAACTAATAAATAAATACCAGTGTATCAGCAAACAATATATCTTTGGTTAGGATCGTAATATAGAATGGTGCAGTTTACTATCCGACCCTGATTCAGAAATCAAAGCATATGTGTGCGTGAAAAACAATGGCATGTTTATCTTGCAAGATGTGTGGGAATCCCACAATAATCAAATGCCTAAAGGATCTGGATCCAGTGTCAGCAAGCCCCCTGAGATGATGAACACCGTGAAAACAAAATTGAGCACCATAAAAAAATTAGGAATAAGGCAACAGGGGAAAAGGCTAGACCGGAGCACTGGACCTAGGCGATGACTACGAACCTGACGGATGTGGTGGATGACGAGGACCTCCTCCTCCTACTTGATGTGGTGATGTAGGACAAGGGCCACCCCTGCTCCTCCACAAGCACCACAAGACCAGGCCACCCTCTCCGGCGGCGGCGACCTGTGCCGATCCGGAACCACGACACACCTCTCCAACGGCGACGACCTGCGCCGATCCGCAACCACGCCCCACGGCAGCTGCAACGGGCCGTACGCTCCTCACGCCTCACGACTAGCGCGCTGGCGCCGATGGGGAGGGGAGAGGAGCCTACGGGGAGAGGCACGACCAGCGCGCTGGCGCCGACGGGGAGAGGAGAGGAGCCGAGAGGGAGCGGAGAGGAGCCGACGGCCATGGCCTCCTCCTCCTCACGCGTTTTTTCTCTCCCTCTCCTCGCTCTCCGCACGTCGCGACCCACGCACTCGCGCCGACGGGGAGAGGAGAGGACCCGACGGCGGCAAGAGGGGATGAGGGTAGCGGGAGGAAGAAGAGGCCAGGAGGTAGGGTGCGGCACAGGGCAGAGGAGAGCGGCGACGGCGGCAGCAGGCGGATCCGGCACGGGGCAGAGGAGAGGGGTGGCGGCGGCAAGGGGGGATCGGGGGGACGCGGGGGCGGGCGACGACTAGGTTTCTCCATTGCAACGGACACAGTTTTATACACCTGTACTTGCCTGTATGAAATTATGAAAATGCCCTTGGTGGGGCATGAAAATTATAGACGGTGGCAGCAGAACATTTATAGAGCGACGTGGAGGCAATGGTTCTTCCTAGGAACCTTATTATGACTCTATATGAATGCCTCCGGCGGTGTACCGGGATATGCAATGATTCAAGAGTGACATGTATGAAAGAATTATGAACGGTGGCTTTGCCACAAATACGATGTCAACTACATGATCATGCTAGCAATATGACAATGATGGAGCGTGTCATAACAAACGCAACGGTGGAAAGTTGCATGGCAATATATCTAGGAATGGCTATGGAAATGCCATGATAGGTAGGTATGGTGGCTGTTTTGAGGAAGATATATGGTGGGTGTATGATACCGGCGAAAAGAGCGCGGTATTAGAGAGGCTAGCAATGAAGGATGGGAAAAAGTGCGTATAATCCATGGACTCAACATTAGTCATAAAGAACTCACGTACTTATTGCAAAAATCTAGAAGTTATCAAAGCAAAGTATTACGCGCATGCTCCTAGGGGGATAGATTGGTAGGAAAAGACCATCGCTCGTCCCCGACCGCCACTCATAAGGAAGACAATCAATAAATAAATCATGCTCCGAGCTCATCACATAACGGTTCACCAGACGTGCATGCTACGGGAATCACAAACTTTAACACAAGTATTTCTCAAATTTACAACTACTCAAACTTTTCTTAGTATTCAACGCACTCAAAAGGAAGTTTTACATATCTTGAATACCAAGAATATTAATATTAAGAAAATTACCATGTTACTAATGTCTCTCAAAATGATCTAAGTGAAGCATGAGAGATCAATAGTTTCTTTAAAAAAAATCCACCACTGTGCTCTAAAAGATATAAGTGAAGCACTAGAGCAAAATTATCACGCTCAAAAAGATATAAGTGAAGCACATAGAGTATTCTATCAAATACCAATTCATGTATGGATCTCTCAAAAGGTGTGTACAGAAAGGATGATTGTGGTAAACTAACAAACAAAGACACAATAATACAAGACGCTCCAAGCAAAACACATATCATGTGGTGAATAAAAATATAGCTCCAAGTAAATTACCGATGGAAGTAGACGAAAGAGGGGATGCCTTCCGGGGCATCCCCAAGCTTTGACTTTTTGGTGTCCTTGGATAATCTTGGGGGTGCCATGGGCATCCCCAAGCTTAGTATCTTGCCACTCCTTGTTCCATAATCCATCAAACGAATCTACCCAAAACTTGAAAACTTCACAACACAAAACTCAATAGAAATCTCATGAGCTCCGTTAGAGAAAGAAAAACAAAAGACTACTTCAAGGTACTGTAATTAACTCATTCTTTATTTATATTGGTGTTAAACCTACTGTATTCCAACTTCTCTATGGATTATAAACTAATTTACTAGCCATAGAATCATCAAAATAAGCAAACAACACACGAAAAACATAATCTGTCAAAAATAGAACAATCTGTACCAATATGTAACTAATGCAAACTTATGGAACTCCAAAAATTCTACAAAATAGGAAGACCTAGACAATTTTTTTAATGATCAGCAGCAATTGGAATCAGTAATTTATCACGTTCTGGTGATTGTTAACAATTGTTTTCGTGAACAGAAAGATTCTGGAAATTACAGCAAGATCAAATAACTATCATCCAAGAAGATCCTATAGGTCTAACTTGGCACAAACACTAACTAATAGATAAAACCACATCTAACCAGAGGCAAGATTGATTATTTATTCCTAAACAGAAACAAAAACAAAAAATTGCCTCCCAACAAGCGCTATCGTTTAACGCCCCTAGCTAGGCATAAAGGCAAGGATAGATTCAAGTATTGCCGTCTTTGGTAGGCAATCCATAAGTGGCTCTCATGATAGATTCATATGGCAATTTTATTTTCTTTCTAGGGAAGTGTTCCATCCCCTTCTTTAATGGAAATTGGAATCTAACATTTCCTTCCTTCATATCAATAATTGCACCAATCGTTCTAAGAAAAGGTCTACCAAGAATAATAGGACATGAAGGATTGCAATATATATGAAGAACGATAAAATCTACGGGCACATAATTCCTATTTGCAACAATAAGAACATCATTAATTCTTCCCATAGTTTTTTAATAGTGGAATCCGCAAGATGTAAGTTTAGAGAGCAATCATCAAAGTCACGGAAATCTAGCAAATCACACAAGGTTTTGGGAGCACCCAAATCACACAAAGCATGGAACTCATAATCTTTAATTTTCATTTTAATAGTAGGTTCCCACTCATCATAGAGCTTTCTAGGGATAGAAACTCAACTCAAGTTTTTCTTCATAAGATTGCATCAAGGCATCAACAATGTGTTCGGTAAAGGCCTTATTTTGACTATAAGCATGAGGAGAATTTAGCACAGATTGCAACAAGGAAATACAATCAATTAAAGAGCAATTTTCATAATTAAATTCCTTGAGATCCAATATAGTGGTTTTAGCAACATCTAGGTTTTTATTTCTTTCTATCCCACTTTTATCAATTTCATCATCATCCTAGCGGTTCTTTCCTTGCACTCATCAATGGAAATGCAGCAAAGTAGCGTAAGTATTTCCCTCAGTTTTTGAGAACCAAGGTATCAATCTAGTAGGAGGCCACGCACAAGTCCCTCGTACCTGCACAAAACAATAGCTCCTCGCAACCAACGCGATTAGGGGTTGTCAATCCCTTCACGGTCACTTACGGGAGTGAGATTTGATAGAGAAGATAAATAATATTTTTTGGTATTTTTGGTATAGAGATGCAAAGTAAAAAGTTAAACATAAAGTAAAAACAAGGCAAGATAAAAAGTGATGGAGATTGATATGATGAGAATAGACCCGGGGGCCATAGGTTTCACTAGTGGCTTCTCTCAAGAGCATAAGTATTTTACGGTGGGTGAACAAATTACTGTTGAGCAATTGACAAAATTGAGCATAGTTATGAAAGTATCTAGGTATGATCATGTATATAGGCATCACGTCCGAGGCAAGTAGACCGACTCCTGCCTGCATCTACTACTATTACTCCACTCATCGACCGCTATCCAGCATGCATCTAGAGTATTAAGTTAAAAACAGAGTAACGCCTTAAGCAAGATGACATGATGTAGAGGGATAAATTCATGCAATATGATATAAACCCCATCTTGTTATCCTCGATGGAAAAATACAATACGTGCCTTGCTGCCCCTTCTGTCACTAAGAAAGGACACCGCAAGATTGAACCCAAAGCTAAGCACTTCTCCCATTGAAAGAACTACCAATCTAGTTGGCCAAACTAAACGGATAATTCGAAGAGACTTGCAAAGATAACCAATCATACATAAAAGAATTCAGAGGAGAATCAGATATTGTTCATAGATAATCTTGATCATAAACCCACAATTCATCGGTCTCAACAAACACACCGCGAAAAGAAGATTACATTGAATAGATCTCCACAAGAGATGGGGAGAACTTTGTATTGAGATCCAAAAAGAGAGAAGAAGCCATCTAGCTACTAACTATGGACCCGAAGGTCTGAAGTAAACTACTCACACTTCATCGGAGGGGCTATGGTGGTGTAGAAGCCCTCCGTGATGACGGCCCTCTTCCGGCGGAGCTACGGAACAGGCCCCAAGATGGGATCTTGTGGATACAGAAAGTTGCGGTGGTGGAATTATGTTTTTGGCTCCGTATCTGGTCGTTTGGGGGTACGTAGGTATATATGGGAGGATGGAGTACGTCGATGGAGCTACGAGGGGCCCACGAGGTAGGGGGCGCGCCCTAGGGGGGTCGACACCCCCCCACCCTCATGACCTCCTAGGTTGTTCCTTGGAGTAGGGTCCAAGTCTCCTGGATCACGTTCGATGAGAAAATCACGTTCCTGAAGGTTTTATTCCATTTGGACTCCGTTTGATATTCCGTTTCTTCGAAACACTAAAATAGGCAAAAAAACAGCAATTCTGAGCTGGGCCTCCAGTTGATAGGTTAGTCCCAAAAATAATATAAAAGTGGAAAATAAAGCCCAATATAGTCCAAAACAGTAGATAAAGTAGCATGGACCAATCAAAAATTATAGATACGTTGGAGACGTATAAGGAAGCCCTTTATGCCGCGGATGAAGTTCGTAGATCCTAAGTATGCTCCTCTGGACCGGCTGTGGAGTTCTGCAGACACCTATCTGGACATGGCAGCAAATGCTGCTGATGCGGCCGAGTACTTCAAAGATCAAAGGGATCGCGAAGTGGAGAAGCTGTTCTGGTCGCAATTTGATGGTCCAGTGCGTCCGCTTCCTCTGAATGAGCGGATGGCCGAATGGGCCGAGCTCCATAGGTTGTCCGGACTCGCCATGAGGTCTGTTGTGGATCACCTGTGGCCGGTAGGGCCAAGGCCGAACAGTTACTTTAGCTTGGTGCAGCAGTTCCTTGGTGTTGTGCCGCACATCGACGCTATGAAGAGGTCGGCGTGCATCGAGGGTGCGCAGATGGCGCTTGCCCATGTCAAAATGCACTAGGCGGATATGGAAGCCACAGCAATTGCAGCCCCGAGTTCGGTAGTTAGCCGAGTAGCTGCCGAGCACTATTTTGATGAGGTCCTTGAAGGCGCTCGTCCAATAGAAGCGTAGTGCTCGAAGAATATTATGTTCTAATGACATGTATTCCTATTGAAAACAATGTTTTACTAAATTATATAAGGGCTATTTTTATACTTTTGCCTGAAAGTGTTATGGTGCCTCGTGTGCGGCCGTTTATGTATATGTGTATAAAACCTGAAAGTTTGCTATCGTCGGCTTCAGCCCCCACACATATAATGCGGGGGTGTTCGTAGAAGACGCGTGTTCACACTTGATCCAATGTCTTAGCCGATAGAGCGGGGGTGCTCGTCTGGGCTAGCCAGGGCACAATCGCAGAAGTTCTCCTGGTGCCACCTTAGCCGATAGAGCGGAACGTAAGGTAGAAAAACACAGGAGCCGGGCAAACCCAACATTTGACCGAAGACATGATTTGGAGCTGATGCATATAAGGCCTAACTCGCGACGCCGAACACTCCCTAAGGTGTTCGGTCTTTGAAATATATACTGGGCTTAGATGATGCCCTTGGATAATGAACCCCTAGTGTCCAGGTATGAGCAATATTTTGACGTGGCCACATGCCAAGACGTCAGCATCCTTCTCGGTTGTATTGTGAATCCGGAGAATGTGAACAACAAAAGACAGTAAAAAAGGTTTACGCAGGGTCTTAATCTAAAAAGAAACCTTTGCACGGGTCCCTGCTGCACGTCTGCGCCTGTGTGTCCGTTGTGCCGTATCCTGGACGGGTGTAGCACGATTGTCACCTGTAAAAGAGAGGAACTTAGGTGAAAGTTGTCGTGCAAAAAAGTGGTTATCATAAACAAACCATGAAAAAGTCGAGATGGGTAAAGTTGAGCCGAATTATCACGGCGAAGCCCCTGGTACCGTCTATGCGGGTATAACCATTGAACCAATCCCTATCCAATGATTAGCCGGACTCGTCTAACCGTGTCCGCGGTCCTAACGACCGGTCGTCATCTCTGGTGGTGAGGTCGTCTAGTGTTCGGCTCTTAAAGCAGCCATGCGTTCTTCTGCTCGTAAGGAGCGCTCAACATTTCCATGAACTATGATGGTGCCACGCGGACCGGGCATTTTATGTTGGAGTAAAGCATAATGCGGTATTGCATTAAAACGGGCGAAAGCCTCTCATCCGAGTAGTGCTTGATAGCCACTTCGGAATGGAGCAATGTCGAAGGTTAACCTTTCGCTCTGGAAGTTGTCGGGTGAGCCGAACACAACCTCTAGTACTAGAGAGCCCGTGCAGCGGGCCTCGGTGCCTGGTATTACTCCCTTGAAGGCAGTGTTACTGTGGCTGATTTTTGTTGGGTTTATCCCCATTATGCGGAATGTGTCCTGATATATCAGATTTAGACTACTGCCACCGTCCATAAGGACTCGTGTGAGATGGTATCCATTTATTATTGGGTCCAGCATCAAGGCGGCTGATCCTTCCTGCCGGATACCTATTAGATGATCCCGGCGATCAAAAGTGACCGGGCAGGTTGACCAGGGGTTGAATTGATGGGTGAGGGGCTCTATGGCTCGTGTATATTGGAGTGCGTATTTGCCTCTCCTCTTTGTTACGTGGATAACATTTACTATTTTGACTTCTGGTGGGAATTTTTTCTGTCCCCCAGTGTCTTGCTGGCGAGGCGCATCCTCATCCTCGCTCAGAGTCTCCTCCCCCTTGTGTTCGGCGTTTAGCTTGCCAGCCTGCTTGAAGACCCAACATTCTCTGTGGGTATGATTTGCAGGTTTGTCGGGGGTTTCGTGGATCTGACATATTTTGTCTAGAATTTTGTTTAGGCCAGTCGGTTCATCTCTGTTGCCTTTAAAGGGTTGTTTCCGCTGACTTGACCGAGAGCCTCTGAATCTGGCGTTTACCGCCGTGTTATCTGGGCTACCTTCTTTATTCCGGCGCTTGTTTTTACTACGTCGCAGTTTTCCGTTGTCGTCCCTGACCTCGGATGTACTTGGGTCGCTGGTGCTGCTGCGGGCTAACCAGTTGTCCTTGCCCGCGCAAAAGCGGGTCATGAGGCTTGTTAGGGCTGCCATCATTCTCGGCTTTTCTTGTCCAAGGTGTCTGGCAAGCCATTCGTCTCGGACGCTGTGCTTGAAAGCTGCTAGGGCTTCAGCGTCCGGACAATCGACAATTTCGTTCTTCTTAGTGAGAAACCTGTTCCAAAGCTTTCGGGCTGACTCTCCGGGCTGTTGAATTATATGACTTAAATCATCAGCGTCCGGAGGTCGGACATAAGTCCCTTGAAAGTTAGTCCGGAAAGCATCCTCGAGCTCCTCCCAACTTCCAATGGAATATTCTGGGAGGCTTTTCAGCCAGTGCCGAGCTGATCCTTTGAGCTTGAGGGGCAAGTATTTGATGGTGTGGAGATCGTCTCTGCGAGCCATGTGAATATGGAGGATGAAGTCCTCGATCCAGACCCCAGGGTCTGTGGTTCCGTCGTATGCCTCTATGTTCACTGGTTCGAACCCTTCTGGAAATTCATGGTCTAATACATCGTTGGTGAAACATAGGGGGTGTGCGGCACCCCTGTATTTGGCTGTGCCATGGCGTTCGGACAGTTGTGATATTTGGTGGTGGCGGAGTGCTGGAGCGCGTTTCCTTGATCTGTAGATGGATCTAGTTGCGCCGGCTAGTTGATGCAGGTCCTCACGTCGGTCGTGTACTGACTTATGTGCGGCCTCGTTGGCCGCCCTATCGTGGCCACGAGGTCGTCGATCCGACCGGTCCGCGGTTTTGTTTTTTGGCTGCGGGGGCTCTAAGGCCTCGTCGTCGAATTCCGGCAGCAGCTTTTGCTTCGGGTAGCTCTTTGTGTGGCGACTGCCATCGTACCTTTCTGCCGTGTCGAGCACTTTATTCCATCTACTATTGAGTGTGTTTTGTGCGGCCTTGAGCCTTTGTTTTTGCTTCTTCAGACTTTTTGCAGTGGCAATAAGCCTTTCTTGCTCCAGCTGCCTTTCCAGGATGATGCGCTCGTCGTCGTCCGGACTATTCTCCTGACCGGAGACGGGTTGGTCGTCTTGACGCTCGGCGTCGCCGTGTTCGGACAGCGGCTCCGCACTTTGTTCGTCCCCCGCTGGCTCACCCTGCTCTATCGCTGGGTCAATTTGGCTTCTTGCGCTGTTATCGCTGTTTTTGCCAAGGCGGGATTTAGAGCGGCGCCTACGGCGCTGTTTTGATTGCTTCTCTTGGGAGCTATCTTTCGCTGCATCCTCGTCATTATTTTCTTTGGGTGTATCCACCATGTATATATCACGTGATGAAGTGGCAGTCCAGCGCTCTGTTGGCGATGGTTCCTGTTCGTCTCCTACATCGTTGTACATGCCATCGATGTCTTTGGAGTTGAAGTCGAGCATGTCGGTTAAGTTGTCGATAGTGGCTACTATGTGGGTGGTGGGTGGGGAGTAAATTTCTTCGTCATCCGCACCCCACTCGAGCCGGACATAATTCGGCCATGGTTCTCCAGACAGGGAGAGGGATTTTAACGAGTTCAGTATGTCGCCGAAGGGCGAGTGCTGAAAGATATTTGTGGAGGTGAACTCCATGATCAGCGCGCAATCGGACTCGATAGGTATGGGCGCGGGTGGTTCAAAGTCCATGGCCGAGGACGAGTCCAGCAGTTCGGCGACACGGCTCTCGTGAAGGGTAAGGTCAGTATTCGGCTCTATCGCCACTGGTGGTGCGGCCTCCGTGGCGGAGTCTGTCCTCCCGTCCTTGGAGGGCGCGATCTGCTCCGGACTGAAGTCCGGAGCGATTGCTGGCATGATCTCCCGAACACTGTCCGACGGCAGAGCTATATCATGCTCGTCGTGATCATGCGGCACACCTGGCATGGGCCCGAATCCGTCAAAGATCAAGTCTCCACGAATATCGGCAGTGTAATTCAAGTTTCCAAACCTGACGTGATGGCCAGGGGCGTAGCTCTCGATCTACTCCGGATGGCGAAACGAGTTGGCCCGCAGTGCAAAGCCGCCGGACACGAAGATTTGTCCGGGGAGGAAAACCTCACCCTGGACCGCATCGTTGTCGATAATCGAAGGGGCCATCGAACCTTGCAGTGACGACACAGTGGAACTCTCAATGAAAGCACCAATGTCGGTGTCAAAACCGGCGGATCTCGGGTAGGGGTCCCGAACTATGCGTCTAATTAAGGTGGATGGTAACAGGAGGCAAGGGACACAATGTTTACCCAGCTCCGGGCCCTCTCGATGGAGGTAATACCCTACTTCCTGCTTGATTGATCTTGATGATATGAGTAATACAAGAGTTGATCTACCTCGAGATCGTAGAGGCTAAACCCTAGAAGCTAGCCTATGGTATGATTGTTGTTGTCCTACGGACTAAACCCTCCGGTTTATATAGACACCGGAGGGGGCTAGGGTTACACAGAGTCGGTTACAATGGGAGGAGATCTACATATCCATATCGCCAAGCTTGCCTTCCACGCCAAGAGAGTCTCATCCGGACACGAGACGAAGTCTTCAATCTTTTATCTTCATAGTCCAACAGTCCGGCCAAAGGATATAATCCGGCTGTCCGGATACCCCCTAATCCAGGACTCCCTCAGGGGCCACACCCCGGAGACCCGTGCCGCCTATTCAGACATGCCACCACACCACCCCGCATGTATTAGGGCCCGTTGCGATGCTGCGGTGGCACTGCAACCCCCAGGGCCCCCGTCCCACCTAACCCTGTAGCGTTTGACCACTAGATCTAGCCCTTTGACTTTACACAAACGGGCTTTTACCAGTGGACCTCTCCACCTGGTTGTGTTAGGTCAGCCCATAGGAACAATTTGGAGCAACATCCGGGACAAACCCACAGCAAGATCCCCTCCGTGTAGATCCGACACGTCCGTTTCCCCCTCCAGGAGCTGGTGGTGGCGCCGTCCGTGGAGGGGGGCCACACCTCGGAGACGCGTGCTGCCTCTTCGGACATGCCACCACACCACCCAGCATGTATGTGTTGGAAATATGCCCTAGAGGCAATAATTAAAGCATTATTATTATATTTCTTTGTTCATGATAATTGTCTTTATTCATGCTATAACTGTATTATCCGGAAATCGTAATACACGTGTGAATACATAGACCATAATATGTCCCTAGTAAGCCTCTAGTTGACTAGCTCGTTGATCAACAGATAGTCATGATTTCCTGGCTATGGACATTGGATGTCATTGATAACGGGATCACATCATTAGGAGAATGATGTGATGGACAAGACCCAATCCTAAGCATAGCACAAAGATCGTGTGGTTCGTTTGCTAGAGCTTTTCCAATGTCAAGTATCTTTTCCTTTGACCATGAGATCGTGTAACTCCCGGATACCGTAGGAGTGCTTTGGGTGTATCAAACGTCACAACGTAACTGGGTGACTATAAAGGTGCACTACAGGTATCTCCGAAAGTGTCTGTTGGGTTGACACGGATCGAGACTGGGATTTGTCACTCCATATAACGGAGAGGTATCACTGGGCCCACTCGGTAATGCATCATCATTATGAGCTCAAGGTGACCAAGTGGTTGATCACGGGATCATGCGTTACGGTACGAGTAAAGTGACTTGCCGGTAACGAGATTGAACAAGGTATTGGGATACCGACGATCGAGTCTCGGGCAAGTAACATACCGATTGACAAAGGGAATCGTATACGGGGTTGATTAATCCTCGACATCGTGGTTCATCCGATGAGATCATCGTGGAGCATGTGGGAGCCATCATGGGTATCCAGATCCCGCTGTTGGTTATTGGCTGGAGAGTCGTCTCGGTCATGTCTGCTTGTCTCCCGAACCCGTAGGGTCTACACACTTAAGGTTCGGTGACGCTAGGGTTGTGAAGATATGTATATGCAGTAACCCGAATGTTGTTCGGAGTCCCGGATGAGATCCCGGACGTCACGAGGAGTTCCGGAATGGTCCGGAGGTAAAGAATTATATATAGGAAGTGCTGTTTCAGCCATCGGGACAAGTTTCGGGGTTATCGGTATTGTACCGGGACCACCGGAGGGGTCCCGGGGGCCCACCGGGTGGGGCCACCTATCCCGGGGGGGCCACATGGGCTGTAGGGGGTGCGCCTTGGCCTGTATGGGCCAAGGGCACCAGCCCCTATAGGCCCATGCGCCTAGGGTTTCCATATGGGAGGAGTCCCACTAGTGGAAGGCACCCCTGAGTGCCTTGGGGGGGAGGGAAACCTCCCCTGGCCGCCGCACCAAGGAGATTAGATCTCCTGGGCTGGCGCACCACCCCCCCCTTGGCCCTCCTATATATAGTGGGGGAGAGGAGGGATTTTATACCTCAGCCTTTGGTGCTTCCTCTCTCCCCGTTACGTCTCTCTCTCGTAGTATAGGCGAAGCCCTGCTGCTGTGACGCCCTGCATCCACCACCACGCCGTCGTGCTGCTGGATCTTCATCAACCTCTCTTCCCCCCTTTCTGGATCAAGAAAGGAGGAGACGTCATCCGTTCCGTACGTGTGTTGAACGCGGAGGCATCGTCCGTTCGGTGCTAAGATTTCGGTGATTTGGATCACGTCGTGTTCGACTACATCATCCCCGTTCTTTGAACGCTTCCGCTCGCGATCTACAAGGTACGTAGATGCATCTAATCACTCGTTGCTAGATGAACTCCTAGATGGATCTTGGTGAAACCGTAGGAAAATTTTTGTTTTCTGCAACGTTCCCAAAGTGGCATCATGAGCTAGGTCTATGCGTAGTTCTCTTGCACGAGTAGAACACAAAGTAGTTGTGGGCGTTGATTTTGTTCAATATGCTTGCCGTTACTAGTCTTATCTTGATTCGGCGGCATCGTGGGATGAAGCGGCCCGGACCGACCTTACACGTACTCTTACGTGAGACAGGTTCCACCGACTGACATGCACTAGTTGCATAAGGTGGCTAGCGGGTGTCTGTCTCTCCTACTTTAGTCGGATCGGATTCGATGAAAAGGGTCCTTATGAAGGGTAAATAGCAATTGGCATATCACGTTGTGTTCTTTGCATAGGTAATAAACGTTCTTGCTAGAAACCCATAGCAGCCACGTAAAACATGCAAACAACAATTAGAGAACGTCTAACTTGTTTTTGCAGGGTATGCTATGTGATGTGATATGGCCAAAGTTGTGATGAATGATGAATGATCTATATGTGATGTATGAGATGTTCATGCTATTGTAATAGGAATCACAACTTACATGTCGATGAGTATGATGGTGACAGGATGATCATGGAGCCCCAAGATGGAGATCAAAGGAGCTATGTGATATTGGCCATATCATGTCACTATTATTATTTGATTGCATGTGATGTTTATCATGTTTTGCATCTTGTTTGCTTAGAACGACGGTAGTAAATAAGATGATCCCTCATAATAATTTCAAGAAAGTGTTCCCCCTAACTGTGCACCGTTGCTACAGTTCGTCGTTTCGAAGCACCACATGATGATCGGGTGTGATAGATCCTTACGTTCACATACAACGGGTGTAAGACAGATTTACACACGCAATACACTTAGGTTGACTTGACGAGCCTAGCATGTGCATAGACATGGCCTCGGAACAGAGAAGACCGAAAGGTCGAGCATGAGTCGTATAGAAGATACGATCAACATGAAGATGTTCACCGATGTTGACTAGTCCGTGTCACGTGATGATCGGACACGGCCTAGCCAACTCGGATCATGTTATACTTAGATGACTAGAAGAGGGATGTCTATCTAAGTGGGAGTTCATTAATAATTTGATTAGATGAACTTAATTATCATGAACTTAGTCTAAAATCTTTACAATATGTCTTGTAGATCAAATGGCCAACGTTGTATTCAATTTCAACGCGTTCCTAGAGAAAACCAAGCTGAAAGACGATGCCAGCAACTATACGGACTGGGTCCGGAACCTGAGGATCATCCTCATAGCTGCCAAGAAAGATTATGTCCTACAAGCACCGCTAGGTGATCCATCCGTCCCACAGAACCAAGACGTTATGAACGCTTGGCAGACACGTGCCGATGACTACTCCCTCGTTCAGTGCGGCATGCTTTACAGCCTAGAGCCGGGGCTCCAAAAGAGTTTTGAGAGACATGGAGCATATGAGATGTTCAAAGAGCTGAAAATGGTTTTCCAAGCTCATGCCCGGGTCAAGAGATATGAAGTCTCCGACAAATTCTTCAGCTGTAAGATGGAGGAAAATAGTTCTGTCAGTAAGCACATACTCACTATGTCTGGGTTACATAACCGCTTGACTCAGCTGGGAGTTAATCTCCCGGATGACGCGGTCATTGACAGAATCCTCCAATCGCTTCCACCAAGCTACAAGAGCTTTGTGATGAACTTCAATATGCAGGGGATGGAAAAGACCATTCCTGAAGTATTTGCAATGCTGAAATCAGCAGAGGTAGAAGTCAAGAAGGAACATCAAGTGTTGATGGTCAATAAAACCACCAAGTTCAAGAAGGGCAAGGGTAAAAAGAACTTTGAGAAGGACGGCAAGGAAGTTGCCGCGCCCGGCAAGCAAGCTACTGGGAAGAAGAAGTCAAAGTATGGACCCAAGCCTGAGACGGAGTGCTTTTATTGCAAAGGGAAGGGTCACTGGAAGCGGAACTGCCCCAAATACTTAGCGGACAAGAAGGCCGGCAAAACAAAAGGTATATGTGATATACATGTAATTGATGTGTACCTTACCAGTACTCGAAGTAACTCCTGGGTATTTGATACCGGTGCCGTTGCTCATATTTGTAACTCACAGCAGGAGCTGCAGAATAAACAGAGACTGGGGAGGGACGAGGTGACGATGCGCGTCGGGAATGGTTCCAAGGTCGATGTGATCGCTGTCGGCACGCTACCTCTACATTTACCTACGGGATTAGTTATAAACCTCAATAATTGTTATTTCATGCCAAGTTTGAGCATGAACATTGTATCAGGATCTCGTTTAATACGAGATGGCTACTCATTTAAATCTGAGAATAATGGTTGTTCTATTTATATGAGAGATATGTTTTATGGTCATGCTCCGATGGTCAATGGTTTATTCTTAATGAATCTCGAACGTAATATTACACATATTCATAGTATGGATACCAAAAGATGTAAAGTTGATAACGATAGTCCCACATACTTGTGGCACTGCCGCCTTGGTCACATAGGTGTCAAACGCATGAAGAAGCTCCATGCAGATGGACTTTTAGAGTCTCTTGATTATGAATCATTTGACACGTGCGAACCATGCCTCATGGGTAAAATGACCAAGACTCCGTTCTCAGGAACAATGGAGCGAGCAACCAACTTATTGGAAATCATACATACTGATGTGTGCGGTCCAATGAGTGTTAAGGCTCGCGGTGGCTATCACTATGTTCTCACCCTCACTGATGACTTAAGTAGATATGGGTATGTCTACTTAATGAAACACATGTCTGAAACCTTTCAAAAGTTCAAGGAATTTCAGAGTGAAGTTGAGAATCAACGTGATAGGAAAATCAAGTTTCTACGATCAGATCGTGGAGGAGAATACTTGAGTCACGAATTTGGCACACACTTAAGAAAATGTGGAATAGTTTCACAACTCACGCCGCCTGGAACACCTCAGCGTAATGGTGTGTCCGAACGTCGTAATCGCACTCTATTAGATATGGTGCGATCTATGATGTCTCTTACCGACTTACCGCTATCTTTTTGGGGCTATGCTTTAGAGACTACCGCATTCACTTTAAATAGGGCTCCGTCGAAATCCATTGAGACGACACCGTTTGAATTATGGTTTGGGAAGAAACCTAAGCTGTCGTTTCTAAAAGTTTGGGGATGCGATGCTTATGTCAGGAAACTTCAACCTGAAAAGCTCGAACCCGAATCGGAAAAATGCATCTTCATAGGATACCCTAAAGAAACCATTGGGTATATCTTCTACCTCATATCCGAAGGCAAGATCTTTGTTGCCAAGAATGGATCCTTTCTGGAGAAAGAGTTTCTCTCGAAAGAAGTAAGTGGGAGGAAGGTAGAACTTGATGAAGTATTACCTCTTGAACCGGAAAATGGCGCAACTCAAGAAAATGTTCCTGAGGCGCCTGCACCGACTAGAGAGGAAGTTATTGATGATGATCAAGATACTTCTGATCAAGCTCCTACTGAAATTCGAAGGTCCACAAGGACACGTTCCGCACCAGAGTGGTACGGCAACCCTGTCTTGGAAATCATGTTGTTAGACAACAGTGAACCTTCGAACTATGAAGAAGCGATGGCAGGCCCGGATTCCGACAAATGGCTAGAAGCCATGAAATGCGAGATAAGATCCATGTATGAAAACGAAGTATGGACTTTGACTGACTTGCCCGTTGAACGGCGAGCCATAGAAAATAAATGGATCTTCAAGAAGAAGACAGACGCGGATGGTAATGTGACCATCTATAAAGCTCGGCTTGTCGCTAAGGGTTATCGACAAGTTCAAGGAATTGACTACGATGAGACTTTCTCACCGGTAGCGAAGCTAAAGTCCGTCCGAATCATGTTAGCACTTGCCGCATTCTACGATTATGAGATATGGCAAATGGACGTCAAAACGGCATTCCTTAATGGTTTCCTTAAGGAAGAGTTGTATATGATGCAGCCGGAAGGTTTTGTCGATCCTAAGAATGCTGACAAGGTGTGCAAGCTCCAACGCTCGATTTATGGGCTGGTGCAAGCATCTCGGAGTTGGAACATTCGCTTTGACGAGATGATCAAAGCGTTTGGGTTCACGCAGACTTATGGAGAAGCCTGCGTTTACAAGAAAGTGAGTGGGAGCTCTGTAGCATTTCTCATACTATATGTAGATGACATACTTTTGATGGGAAATGATATAGAACTCTTGGACAGCATCAAGGCCTACTTGAATAAGAGTTTTTCAATGAAGGACCTTGGAGAAGCTGCTTATATATTAGGCATCAAGATCTATAGGGATAGATCAAGACGCCTCATAGGTCTTTCACAAAGCACATACCTTGATGAGATTTTCAAGAAGTTCAAAATGGATCAGTCCAAGAAAGGGTTCTTGCCTGTTTTGCAAGGTGTGAGATTGAGCTCAGCTCAATGCCCGACCATGGCAGAAGAGATAGAAGAGATGAGTATCATCCCCTATGCCTCAGCCATAGGTTCTATTATGTATGCCATGCTGTGTACCAGACCTGATGTAAACCTTGCCGTAAGTTTGGTAGGAAGGTACCAAAGTAATCCCGGCAAGGAACACTGGACAGCGGTCAAGAATATCCTGAAGTACCTGAAAAGGACAAAGGACATGTTTCTTGTTTATGGAGGTGACGAAGAACTCGTCGTAAAGGGTTACGTCGACGCTAGCTTCGACACAGATCTGGATGACTCTAAGTCACAAACCGGATACGTGTATATGTTGAATGGTGGAGCAGTGAGCTGGTGCAGCTGCAAACAGAGCGTCGTGGCGGGATCTACATGTGAAGCGAAGTACATGGCAGCCTCGGAGGCAGCACATGAAGCAATATGGGTGAAGGAGTTCATCACCGACCTAGGAGTCATACCCAATGCGTCGGGGCCAATCAAACTCTTTTGTGACAACACTGGAGCTATTGCACTTGCCAAGGAGCCCAGGTTTCACAAGAAGACAAGGCACATCAAGCGTCGCTTCAACTCCATTCGTGAAAATGTTCAAAATGGAGACATAGAGATTTGTAAAGTACATACGGACCTGAATGTAGCAGATCCGTTGACTAAACCTCTCCCTAGGGCAAAACATGATCAACACCAGAATTCCATGGGTGTTCGATTCATCACAATGTAACTAGATTATTGACTCTAGTGCAAGTGGGAGACTGTTGGAAATATGCCCTAGAGGCAATAATAAAAGCATTATTATTATATTTCTTTGTTCATGATAATTGTCTTTATTCATGCTATAACTGTATTATCCGGAAATCGTAATACATGTGTGAATACATAGACCATAATATGTCCCTAGTAAGCCTCTAGTTGACTAGCTCGTTGATCAACAGATAGTCATGATTTCCTGGCTATGGACATTGGATGTCATTGATAACGGGATCACATCATTAGGAGAATGATGTGATGGACAAGACCCAATCCTAAGCATAGCACAAAGATCGTGTAGTTCGTTTGCTAGAGCTTTTCCAATGTCAAGTATCTTTTCCTTTGACCATGAGATCGTGTAACTCCCGGATACCGTAGGAGTGCTTTGGGTGTATCAAACATCACAACGTAACTGGGTGACTATAAAGGTGCACTACAGGTATCTCTGAAAGTGTCTGTTGGGTTGACACGGATCGAGACTGGGATTTGTCACTCCATATAACGGAGAGGTATCACTGGGCCCACTCGGTAATGCATCATCATTATGAGCTCAAGGTGACCAAGTGGTTGATCACGGGATCATGCGTTACGGTACGAGTAAAGTGACTTGCCGGTAACGAGATTGAACAAGGTATTGGGATACCGACGATCGAGTCTCGGGCAAGTAACATACCGATTGACAAAGGGAATTGTATACGGGGTTGATTAATCCTCGACATCGTGGTTCATCCGATGAGATCATCGTGGAGCATGTGGGAGCCATCATGGGTATCCAGATCCCGCTGTTGGTTATTGACTGGAGAGTCGTCTCGGTCATGTCTGCTTGTCTCCCGAACCCGTAGGGTCTACACACTTAAGGTTCAGTGACGCTAGGGTTGTGAAGATATGTATATGCAGTAACCCGAATGTTGTTCGGAGTCCCGGATGAGATCCCGGACGTCACGAGGAGTTCCGTAATGGTCCGGAGGTAAAGAATTATATATAGGAAGTGCTGTTTCAGCCATCGGGACAAGTTTCGGGGTTATCGGTATTGTACCGGGACCACCGGAGGGGTCCCGGGGGCCCACCGGGTGGGGCCACCTATCCCGGGGGGGCCACATGGGCTGTAGGGGATGCGCCTTGGCCTGTATGGGCCAAGGGCACCATCCCCTATAGGCCCATGCGCCTAGGGTTTCCATATGGGAGGAGTCCCACTAGTGGAAGGCACCCCTGAGTGCCTTGGGGGGGAGGGAAACCTCCCCTGGCCGCCGCACCAAGGAGATTAGATCTCCTGGGCTGGAGCACCACCCCCCTTGGCCCTCCTATATATAGTGGGGGAGAGGAGGGATTTTATACCTCAGCCTTTGGTGCTTCCTCTCTCCCCGTTACGTCTCTCTCTCGTAGTATAGGCGAAGCCCTGCTACTGTGACGCCCTGCATCCACCACCACGCCGTCGTGCTGCTGGATCTTCATCAACCTCTCTTCCCCCCTTGCTGGATCAAGAAAGGAGGAGACGTCATCCATTCCGTACGTGTGTTGAACGCGGAGGCATCGTCCGTTCGGTGCTAAGATCTTCGGTGATTTGGATCACGTCGTGTTCGACTACATCATCCCCGTTCTTTGAACGCTTCCGCTCGCGATCTACAAGGTACGTAGATGCATCTAATCACTCGTTGCTAGATGAACTCCTAGATCGATCTTGGTGAAACCGTAGGAAAATTTTTGTTTTCTGCAACGTTCCCCAACAGTATGAGGGCCCGGTGCGATGCTCGGTGGCATTGCTACCCCCCAGGCCCCCCGTCCCGCCTAACCCTGTAGCGTTTGACCACGAGATCTAGCCCTTTGACTTTACACGGATGGGCTTTAACCAGTTGAACTCTCCACCCGGTTGTGTTAGGTCAGCCCATGGGAACACTTTGGAGCAACATCCAGGCCAAACATACAGCGAGATCCCCTCCGTGTAGACCCGACGCGTCTGTTTCCCCCCTCCAGGTGCCGACGGAACAGGGTACCTGGGGGGTAGCAATGCCGCCACGAGTTGCGGTGGGCCCTCCTACGCTTGTGGAAGCGTGGTGGCAGGCGTAGGCACCCGGCACGCGGCTCCGGGTGTGCCCCCCTCACGGGCGTCGCCACCGCTGTGTCCCGAAGTGGGGGGGCGTCTATGCCACAGAAATATCGCACAGGGTCTTCGAAGGGAAGAAACGATAGTGGATACATAAAAAATGTAGCACTTTTAAAAAATAAATTAAAGTTAATATAAATAAAAATTAAAAATATTAGAAAACAATGCCTACGGCTTGCCTGTCGGCATAGGTGGCCACGTTGGACCCATCCTAATGTAGACCGCCAAGCCGCCGGCATAGTGATCCCCCCTTATCCACTTGGCGGTTGCCCCTTTGTGTCCACTCATGCCCTATCCCAACCCCGAGCCCAACCCCACCGCCGACCCACACCGTGCCGCACCTTCCCGCGCTGCCGCCTCCACTTCGTGCCGCGCGCCGCACCACAGTCCCTGATAACCCACAAGTGTAGGGGATCAATTGTAGCCTCTTTCGATAAGTAAGAGTGTCAAACCCAACGAGGAGCTAAAGGTAGAACAAATATTCCCTCAAGTTCTATCGACCACCGATACAACTCTATGCACGCTTGACATTCGCTTTACCTAGAACAAGTATGAAACTAGAAGGACTTTGTAGGTGTTGTTGGATAGGCTTGCAAGATAATAAAGTGAAAAAAAGTAGGGGCTGTTTAGATAAAGAAGCAATAAAGTAAATATAGCGAGTGTGGAAAAGTGGTGGTAGGAGTTGCGAAATTTTCCCTAAGCAATTGACTACTTTACTAGACCGGTAGCAAGTTTTATGTGGGAGAGGCATAAGCTAACATACTTTCTCTTCTTGGATCATATGCACTTATGATTGGAACTCTAGCAAGCATCCGCAACTACTAAAGATCATTAAGGTAAAACCCAACCATAGCATTAAAGCATCAAGTCCCCTTTATCCCATATGCCACAACCCCCTTACTCGGGTTTATGCTTCTGTCGCTCAAGCAACCCACTATAAGCGAATCATGAACGTGTTGCAACACCCTACAGCGGGAATCCCTCATGCTTGTGCGACACAGAGAGCACCATAGGACAACAACATAACCACAAGAAAATTAAACCAATCATAGCAATTCGTCAATCACCGATAGGACAACGAAAATCTACTCAGACATCATAGGATGGCAACACATCATTGGATAATAATATGAAGCATAAAGCACCATGTTCAAGTAGAGGGTACAGCGGATTGCGGGAGAGTGGACCGCTGAATATAGATGGGGGAAGGTGATGGAGATGTTGGTGAAGATGGCAGAGGTGTTGGTGTAGATCGCGGTGATGATGATGGTCCCCGGCGGTGTTCCGGCGCCACCGGAAGCGAGGGGGAGAGAGCCCCCCTTCATCTTCTTCTTCCTTGACCTCCTCCCTAGATGGGAGAAGGGTTTCCCCTCTGGTCCTTGGCTCCCATGGCGTGGGAGGGGCGAGAGCCCCTCTGAGATTGGATCTGTCTCTCTGTCTCTCTCTGTTTCTGCGTTCCCCTCCGTTCTGTTTTGCCGTCTCTTATATATCCGGAGATCCGTAACTCCGACTGGGTTCAAACCTTCGCCCAGATTTTCTCAGAAAATTAGCTTTCTTGCGGCAAAAGAAGAGCATCAACCACCTTACGGCGTGCCCACGAGGGTCAGGGGCGCGCCCCCTGCCTCAGCCCCCCCTAGGGAACCGTCTCGCGTTGATTCTTCTTCCCATATCTCACAAATATTCTAAAAATATTCTCTGTCCATTTTTATCCCGTTTGGACTCCGTTTGTTATGGGGTTTTTTCGAAACATAAAACATGCAAGGAACCGGCACTGGGCACTGGATCAATATGTTAGTCCCAAAAATAATATAAAAGTTGCCAAAAGTATATGAAAGTTGAATAATATTGGCGTGGAACAATCAAAAATTATAGATGCGACGGAGACGTATCAGCCCCCCCGGCCGCCACGCCGCTCCAGCGTTCGCAGCCGCCACCGCCGCCTCCACTCCGCACCGCGCCACCATCCCCACCCATGCCGCGCCTCCGCATCCACTCCACCCCACGTCGTCGTCTCCACCCCCCTCCGTCGGACGCCCTCTCGCCGGAGGCCCCGGCCTCTGCCCCAGCCTCTGCTCCACCCCCTCCTCCGCGTCGTCGCCCCGCCCCGCCCTGCCCGACCTGCTCTACCCTGCCGGTCGCCACCTCGCCCCCGACCTGCCCTGCCCTGCCGGCCGCGACCTCGCCCCCACCCTGTGCTGCCCCACTGCCCGCCGGCTCCCCCCGCCGGTCGTCGCCTTGCCCCGGCCGGCCCTGCCTCTCCCTGCCGGTGAAACATTGATGACCTGGAAGTGTAGGGGATCTATCGTAGTCCTTTCGATAAGTAAGAGTGTCGAACCCAATGAGGAGCTGAAGGAAATGGCAAGCGGTTTTCAGTAAGGTATTTTCTGCAAGCACTGAAATTATCGGTAACAGATAGGTTTGTGATAAGGTAATTTGTAACGGGTAACAAGTAATGAATGTAAATAAGGTGCATCAAGATGACCCCAGGGACGGCTTAAGGGGGGGACGAGGGGGGGGGCGAGACCCCCCCCCCCCCCCCAACGATCGAGTCGTCCCTCGATAGCGATCGACTATTCCGTAATATTTCTGCCTACATACATGTACGTAAACTGCTTCACCCCCCTATCTCCCTTGACCTTGATAACTAACGTGAATCCTCAGCCCATGTAACCTTTTTTTTGAGAAATCCTCAGCCCATGTAACTTTTTTTTGAGAAATCCTCATCCCATCTAACTGGTACAGCCCATATGGAGCAAACAAAATGCGAAGCAGGCCATCGTGAAAAGCAAAGAGGCCCTGTTAGTTATTACCGCACTAAGCCACATATCGATAGGATGATGGATGCTAGTCTGGTCGTTTCCACGCCGCTCTGATCGAATCCCTCCATCGCGCCACCAACAATAAGTGGAGAAGTGAAAGGGGACGCCGGGACAGGCAGGCGCCGTTGCGCCGATCCACGACCACGCTGCTGGTTGCCGGCAGCCCGGACACGCAGTTGAGCGGCAACAACTTAAGGGGAAAAGGTAATTTATGTTTACATCGGATTAGTTCGTGCCTCTAATAAAAACTATAAAAGTATAATCATACAAACATCTTAATCCAAACACAAACGTGAAGAGGAAGAGGAAGAGAGTCGAATCATCAGTTATAAAGTTTCCAATTATTTATTTGTGCTTGTGTATACATGAAGAGGAACAGAGCCGAATCGATTCACAAACTTTCCAAACAAGTTGATTCAAGTTCTCAACCATCGAAACATGATGCTGCTGTGCAATCTTGTGAAGCGAACCAACCTAATCCTAACTGAGGCTAAAGCCTTCCATTGATGTCGCCATGAGGTAAGCAATAATTATTTAATTCAAACATTTAGAGCTTCTTAATACATTATATCTAATAATTATTCTCTGTTGATTGCATGAGGTGGTTAATGTTTCAAGCATCTCTTTTTAGAGGAAATGGTGAATAACAGGATGCCAAGAACTAAGGTAATAACCGGACCTTAATTTAATTGATATGCAAGCTCCTAATAAGAAATTATGCAACTAATAAAATTTCATAGATTACCTCTGTCGTTGTTGTCTATCTATTAGTGCTTAGATTTGCATCTCTTTTTCCTCTTATCACAGTAACATGTTGGTTAATTCTGTTAAGAAATTAGTGGAAAGCAGGGTAACCTAAGGGGAAAAAATCTCTTATGCCATTGTCTTTGCCCCCCCTATGGTCAAAACCTGGCTCCGTCCCTGGATGACCCAATCCTTTTTGTAGCAAAGGACAAGCCTAGAAAAACTCTTATATATATGAAAATGCTCCCAAGGACACATGGGAATTATCGTCAAGCTAGTTTTCATCACGCTCATGTGATTCGCATTCGTTACTTTGATAATTTGGTATGTGGGTTGACCAGTGCTTGGGTGCTGTCCTTCCTTGGACAAGAATCCTACTTATGATTAACCCCTATTGCAAGCATCCGCAACTACAAAAGAAGTATTAAGGTAAACCTAACCATAGCATGAAACATATGGATCCAAATCAGCCCCTTACGAAGGAACTCATAAACTAGGGTTTAAGCTTCTGTCACTCTAGCAACCCTTCATCTACTTATTACTCCCAGTGCCTTCCTCTAGGCCCAAACAATGGTGAACTGTCATGTAGTCGACGTTAACATAACATCACTAGACGAAAGACAACATACATCTCATCAAAATATCAAACGAATACCAAATTCACATGACTACTTATAGCAAGACTTCACCCATGTCCTCAGGAAGAAACATAACTACTCCCAAATCATATTCATGTTCATAATTAGAGGGGTATTAATATGCATAAAGGATCTGAACATATGATCTTCCACCAAATAAACCGACTAGCATCAACTACAAGCAGTAATCAACACTACTAGCACCCCATAGGTACCAATCTGAGGTTCTGGGACAAAGATTGCATACAAGAGACGAACTAGGGTTTCAGAGGAGATGGTGCTGGGGAAGATGTTGATGGAGATTGACCCCCTCCCGATGAGAGGATCGATGGTGATGACGATAGCGATGATTTCCCCCTCCCGGAGGGATGCTTCCTCGGCAGAACAGCTCCACCGAAGCCCTAGATTGGTTGCGCCAAGGTTCCGCCTCGTGGCGGCGGTGTTTCGTCCCGAAAGCTTGCTTATGATTTTTTTCCAGGGTAGGGGGCGGCCCCCACCCTCGTGCATGGTGGGTGGCCCCCTCTGGTTGATTCCTTCGCCAGAATTTTTTATTAATTCCAAAAACTGCCTCCGTGAAGTTTCAGGATTTTTGGAGCTGTGCAGAATAGGTCTATAATATTTGCTCCTTTTCCATCCCAGAATTCCAGCTGCCGGCATTCTCACTCTTCATGTAAACCTTGTAAAATAAGAGAGAATAGGCATAAGTATTGTGACATAACGTGTAATAAAAGCCCATAATGCAATAAAAATCGATATAAAAGCATGATGCAAAATGGAGGTATCAACTCCCCCAAGCTTAGACCTCGCTTGTCCTCAAGCGAAAGCCGATAACGAGAAATATGTCCACATGTTTAGAGATAGAGGTGTCGATAAAATAAAATACAGACATGAGGGCATCATGATCATTCTTATAACAACAACATGTATATATATATATATATTGTCATATGATTTCTTATGCTAAACTAACAATCTATTCACAATGCCAAGTATGAATCAGAAACTTCATTAAGAACAAACAAACTATAATCTCAGTCATTGGAGCAATTGCAATTTATCATAGCATCAGAAAGAGTCAATAAAAGAGCTTTTCAGCAAGTCCACATACTCAACTATCATTTAGTCTTTCACAATTGCTAACACTCACGCAATACTTATGGGTGTCAAGTTCTAATCGGACACAGAGAAAGATAGGGGCTTATAGTGTTGCCTCCCAACCTTTTACCTCATGGGTAATTTCAACAATAATAGTTCATGCCAACTCACATCGAATTGGATATATATATATATATATATCAGGATCTTTCCAACACAATGTGCTTGCCAAAGGATAAAATGTAAAAAGGAAAGGTGAAGATCACCATGACTCATGTATAAGGTATAAGACAAGAATAAAATATAGGCCCTTCACACACTAGTAGAAAAGGGGGCAATGGTCCAGGCCGGATCAGCCCATTAGTCCTGGTTCCATCCAGAACCGGGACAGATGGGGGCATTGGACCCGGTTCGTGAGCCCAGGGGGCCGGTCGGGCCATGTGGGCCATTGGTCCCGGTTCGTCTGGACCTTTTGGTCCCGGTTAGTGGGACGAACCAGGACCAATGGGCCTGGCTCCTGGCCCACGACCATTGGTCCCGGTTGGTGGCCTGAACCGGGACCAAAGGCTCCCCTTTAGTCCTGGTTCAAGCCACGAACCGGGACCAATGAGGTGCCTATATATACCCTCGCCCGCGAGCAGAGCACTCCAGTGCTTTGTTTTTCTCAGGCCGGCGAGGAGGTGTTTGTGGTGCTCTAGCTCACCTCCTATGCACATGAGGTGTTCAATGAAATGCCCGAGCCACAGTAGTTAAGCTTTCTCCTCTCGAAGCTCGACCTCAAAGCTCCATTTTCCTCGATATTTGTCTAGATTTAGCGGTCCATCACGCCCCACCCCCGTCTTCACCGCCGTCGATCACCCGCGCCGATCTCATCACCGACACCACCGTGGTGAGCCTCTTGTTCTTATCTTCTTTCTGAAAGGAAAAATATTCTTACTTATATAATTTTCTTACTTTTATTATTGCATCTTATATAGTGCAATGGTTTTGGTATCCGCCCCCGTTGGCCCTCGTCCTGTATATGATTCGGATGTGGTATATATATATTATCTTTATAACTATTGGTTCATTTATTGTTTATGAAAATTATGCGGACCAACGTGACATAGATTTTATTTATCTAGGATGTATGTGAACCGGAAATTCCAACCGACCCTATTGTCGAGAGGTTAAATTTAGTTGAAGAAGAAAACAATTTCTTGAAGGAAAAAATAAAAAAAAATTGAGGAGGAGAAGATGATATTGGAGTTGCATGTTGCGGATGTCGTCGATGATCACAAGATCACGATGGATGCAATGCGCTTGAAGATTAGAAAGATTAGAAAATATGCCATTCATACCGAGGCTTGGTATCATTATGCCGTTGGATCAATTGTTACCTTGGTTGCGATTATGATTGCCTTTGTTTTCGCATTAAAATGTTTTACATAGTTTCAATGTATGGTTTAATTTATTAGATGCTCTGGAGAGCTATATGTTCTTAGATGAGAACTATGTATGTACTTTGGTTTTAATGTGATGATGAACTTCTATTAATTTGGACACTTAATTATATATAATGCACGCAGATGAACCGGCAATGGATGTACGGTGACAGACACACCTCCGAGTACATTAAGGGCGTGCATGAGTTTCTCGATGCGGCTGAGGCAAACAAGTAGAATGGTTTTATGTGTTTTCCATGCCCTAATTGTTGGAATACGAAGTCTTACTCTGACCGGAAAATCCTTCACACCCACCTTCTTTACAATGGTTTCATGCCACACTATAATGTTTGGACAAGGCACGGAGAAATAGGGGTTATGATGGAAGACGGCGAAGAAGAAGAGTACGATGACAACTATGTGCCCCCTGAATACAGTGATGCTGCAACAGGGTGAGCTGGTGAAGATCAAGAGGAACCAGACGATGTGCCCAATGATGCTGCAACGGGTGAAGCCGCTGAAGATCAAGAGGAACCAAATGATGTGCCCGATGATGATGATCTCCGCCGGGTCATTGTCGATGCAAGGACGCAATGCGATAGTCAAAAGGAGAAGCTGAAATTCGATCGCATGTTGGAGGATCACAAAAAAGGGTTGTACCCCAATTGCGAAGATGGCAACACGAAGCTCGGTACCGTACTGGAATTGCTGCAATGGAAGGAAGAGAATGTTGTGCCTGACAAAGGATTTGAGAAGCTACTGAAAATATTGAAGAAGAAGCTTCCAAAGGATAACAAATTGCCCGACAGTACATACGCAGCAAAGAAGGTCGTATGCCCTCTAGGATTGGAGGTGGAGAAGATACATGCATGCCCTAATGACTGCATCCTATACCACGGTGCATACAAGGATCTGAACGCATGCCCGGTATGCGGTGCATTGCGGTATAAGATCAGACGAGATGACCCTGGTGATGTTCATGGCGAGCCCCACAGGAAGAGGGTTCCTGCAAAGGTGATTGGTATGCTCCTATAATACCACGGTAGAAACGTCTGTTCAGAAACGGAAAGCATGCCAAGTCGATGCAATGGAACAGTGAGGACCGTAAGAAAGACGGGAAGTTGAGAGCACCCGCTGACGGGTCACAGTGGAGAAAAATCGTGAGAAAGTACTGGGATGAGTTTGCAAAGGACCCAAGGAACGTATGGTTTGCTTTAAGCGCGGATGGCATTAATCTTTCGGGGAGCAGAGCAGCAATCACGGCACCTGGCATGTGACTCTATGTATGTATAACCTTCCTCCTTGGATGTGCATGAAGCGGAAGTTCATTATGATGTCAGTTCTCATCCAAGGCCCTAAGCAACCCGGCAACGACATTGATGTGTACCTAAGGCCATTAGTTGAAGAACTTTTACAGCTGTGGAATGGAAACGATGTACGTATGTGGGATGAGCACAGACAAGAGGAATTTAACCTAAAGGCGTTGCTGTTCGTGACCATCAACGATTGGCCCGCTCTCAGTAACCTTTCAGGACAGACAAACAAAGGATACCACGCATGCACACACTGTTTAGATGACACTGAAAGTATATACCTGGACAAATGCAGGAAGAATGTGTACCTGGGCCATCGTCGATTTCTTCCAACCAATCATCAATGTCGAAAGAAAGGCAAGCATTTCAAAGGCGAGGCAGATCACCGGAGGAAGCCCGCCATGCGTACCGGTGATCACGTACTTGCTATGGTCAATGATTTACACATAATCTTTGGAAAGGGTTTCGGCACACTAGCTGTTCCGAATGACGCCGAGGGACACGCACCCATGTGGAAGAAGAAATCTATATTTTGGGACCTACCCTACTGGAAAGACCTAGAGGTCCGCTCTTCAATCGACGTGATGCACGTGATGAAGAACCTTTGCATGAACCTGCTAGGCTTCTTGGGCGTGTATGGAAAGACAAAAGATACACCTGAGGCACGGGAGGACCTGCAATGTTTGCACGAAAAAGACGGCATGCCTCCGAAGCAGTATGAAGGTCCTTCCAGCTACGCTCTTACGAAAGAAGAGAAAGAAATCTTCTTTGAATGCCAGCTCAGTATGAAGGTCCCGACTGGCTTCTTGTCGAATATAAAGGGAATAATAAATATCCCAGAGAAAAAGTTCCAGAACCTAAAGTCTCATGACCGCCACGTGATTATGACGCAACTGCTTACGGTTGCATTGAGGGGGCTTCTACCGGAAAACGTCTGATTAGCCATTGTGAAGCTATGTGCATTCCTCAATGCAATCTCTCAGAAGGTGATCGATCCAGAAATCTTACCAAGGCTAAGGAGTGATGTGGCGCAATGTCTTGTCAGTTTCGAGCTGGTGTTCCCACCATCCTTCTTCAATATCATGACGCATGTCCTAGTTCATCTAGTCGACGAGATTGTCATTCTGGGGCCCGTATTTCTACACAATATGTTCCCCTTTGAGAGGTTCATGGGAGTCCTAAAGAAATATGTTCGTAACCGCGCTAGGCCAGAAGGAAGCATCTCCATGGGCCATCAAACAGAGGATGTCATCGGGTTTTGTGTTGACTTCATTCCTGGCCTTAAGAAGATAGGTCTCCCTATATCGCGGTATGAGGGGGAGACTGACTGGAAAAGGCATGCTTGGAAGGGACTCAATAATATGCAGGGACGGATATTCTTGGTCTCAAGCACACTACACAGTTCTACAGAACTCTACCTTGGTGACCCCGTATGTCGATGAACACAAGAACAGTCTGCGCTCCAAACACCCGGAGCAGTGTGACGACTGGATTACATGTGAACACATCAGGACTTTCAGCAGTTGGTTGGAAACACGTCTCAGAGGTGACAGCACTGTTTGTGATGAGCTGTACTTGTTGTCCAGGGGACCATCTTTGACTGTAATGATTTGGAAAGGATACGAGATAAATGGGAATACATTTTACACGATTGCCCAAGATCAAAAGAGCACCAACCAAAACAGCGGTGTCCGCTTTGATGCAGCAACGGACAGGGGAAAGGACCCATATTATGGTTACATAGTGGACATATGGGAACTTGACTACGGAGTAGATTTTAAGGTCCCTTTGTTTAAGTGCCAATGGGTCAATCTGTCAGGAGGGGGGGTACAGGTAGACCCACAGTACGGAATGACAACAGTCGATCTGAAAAATCTTGGGTACACTGACGAACCGTTCGTCCTAGCCAATGATGTGGCACAGGTTATCTATGTGAAGTACATGTCTACTAGACCGAGAAAAAGAAAAGATAAGGAAACGAATACATCATACGATGAGCCAAAGCGCCACATAGTTCTTTCAGGAAAAAGGGACATCCTGGGAGTGGAGGGCAAGACAGACATGTCTGAAGATTATGAAAAGTTTCATGAAATTCCTCCCTTCAATGTCAAGGCTGACCCAAGCATCCTGATAAGCGATGAAGATTATCCATGGTTATGGCGCAATAAGCAAACGACACAAGCGAAGAAAAAGTGAAGACTTACTCCCGCAACTATTATGATGATACCATGCCAAATTTGTAACAGACGAGTATGCTATGCCAACTTTTTCAGAGTTCATTTGAAAACTATGAATTTAGGTTTAATTTTCTCTATAAGTGCATCTATGTTCACTAACAGAGAAGTTTATAATTTTTGTGACCTAAAAGAAAAAAGAAATCACTAAAAAGTATAAGTATTTAGTTCTATGTAGAAATGAAAAAATAAATAGCAAAAAAGAAAAAAATGCCTATAATATTTTTTATGACTAACTAAAATTACCAAATTGAGTATAATGATAAAACACAGTAATATTAAATAGCAGGAAAAAGATTGACTCAAAAATCAATTTTTATAGTAAAGTTATTCATAAACTAGTGATTCACACAAATTTTAAAAAATTCAAATTTAAACTATTCAAATTTTAAAACTAATGGCACTAACAGAAAGTTTATAATTTTTGTGACCTAAAATAAAAAAGAAATCACTACAAAACTATAAGTATTTAGTTCTAAGTAGAAACAAAAAAACAAAAAAACAAAAAAAGTGCCACCTACTGGGCCCCCACGGCCTGAATACGACTAGAAACCCTACCATGGGCCAGGATTCAGGCCCGCGTGAGGCCCAGTAGGCCCACAGGCACATATTGCAGTGTTAGGCCCGAAAGCCTGCTTTAGAGAGGAGCTCGAGAGGGATGGCGCACCGCACCTTATAAACAGGTGCGCCTCCCTCTCAACTAGCGAGGTGGGACTAAATATTTGGGTTCGGGGCAGCACAGGCCTTTGGTCCCGGTTCGTGGCATCAACCGGGACCAATGCCCCCCTTTAGTCCCGGTTGGTGCCAACCTTTGGTCCCGGTTGGTGGCACCAACCAGGACTAAAGGGGGGCATTGGTCCCGGTTGATGCCACGAACCGGTACCATAGGCTTTTCTATATAAGGAAACACTTAGCAGTTTTCGACCAAATCACGCACTTCTCCGCCAACACCCCCTGCTCCTCCTCGTCGCCGTCGCCACCCGACGCCCCTGCTCCTCCTCGTCGCCATCGCCACCGACGCCGTCAGGCTACTCGCCTTCGTCGTCGCTGCCGCCACCGACGCCGTCATGCTGATCGCCTTCGCCGTCGCCGCCGCCCCCTGTGAGCACAGCCCCCTCCCGTCCCGCGCCCCTGCGCCCCTCTGCTGCGCGGCCGCCGCGCCGCCGCCCCTGCCCTGCGCGGCTGCCGTGCGCCGCCCCTTCCCTGCGCTGGCACCGCGCGCCGCCCAGCCGCCCCTGCCCTGCCCCGCCGGCCGGCGCCACCGCTGCCGCCATGCCCCTTAGCAGTTTTTTTATTAGTTTAATTTTTTTTCATATATATATATAATGTATGTGTATGTATGTGGCTATATGTTTTTGTTCATATGTTGCAATATGTTTTATTATTTTTATTAGTTTATTTTTTTGTTCATATGTGATGTATATGTGTATGTGTCTATAATGTATATGTGTATGTGATGTATGTGGCTAGAATTTGCTAAATATATATGTTAAAAATGTTTTTTGTTCATAGAAAGTTTTTTGTTCATATATAGAAAGTTACAATTTTAGAAAAGTTTTATATATGCAAAAGTTACAATTTTAGAAAAAGAAGGATAGGAAAGAAGAAAATAAGAAGAGGAAAGAAAGAAGAAGAGGAGAGGAAAGGAAGAGGAGAAATAAATAAGAAGAAAAAGAAGAAAAAGAAGAGGAGAAGAAGAAAGGAATAGTGGAGAGGAAGAGAAAATAGAATATTCTATTTTCTCTTCCTCTCCACTATTCCTTTCTTCTTCTCCTCTTTTTTTTCTTCTTTTTTTTCTTCAATCTTCTCCTCTAGCTATTCCTTTCTTCTTCTCATCTTTTTTCTTCTTCTTCTTCTTCTTCTTCTTCTTCTTCTTAATTTTTATCGGGAATGAGGGTCGTCGAGGGTCGCCGAGCGGTAGAGGAAACCCTAATTAAATAGCAAGATCGTCGGTGTGAGATACATGTGGCCGTCGGTGTCGGACACTACATCCACGTCCCACAAGTGACGCGGGCGTCGATGCCCACGTCACTAATATATCCATCTATCATGTTTGAATAATAATTGCCATGTTGTAAATATTTGTAGAAACTATGGACACCGCCCGAGACGAAGCAAATGAAGCGTTGTTGAGGGACATAATTGCAGAAGGAAGTGATGCCGTCTCGTTGTTTCTCAACGACACCGATGGTCTGGAAGGAGAGGGTGAAGAAGCTGGCTCCGGTGACCTGATGCCGGTGCAAGAAGGAGAACGTGAGGACGGCTCCGGTGACCCAATGCCGGTGCAAGAAGGAGACCGTGATGACGGCTCCGGTGACCGAACCGAGTCCGGCCAGGTATATATATTAGTTAAGCCTGTGCTGACTAGCTAATTGAGGCATTCATTGTTTTGGTATGTACACATATTAATTAAGTCTTTGTTCTTTTTTCTAGCCCTCCGGATCGAGCACAACTAAGTTAAAGAGACGAGGCCCGAAGAAAAAATTGAGCTCGGATGAAAGGTTTGAGATCATAGCAATCGCGCCCGACGGCCAACCGATTGAACCCATCTGAACAAAGAACGCATTTGTTGCTCACTGCGGGGTTCTGGTTAGGGAGAAGATCCCGATCAGCATCCAGCAATGGTTAAAGCCGGCTACAGAAGACCCTGAGGTGTCTTACTTCAATGATATGCAGAAAAATGATCTTTGGACTAAGCTGAAGTCAAATTTCACCCTACCACCAGAGGATGATCCAGAGAAGCCAGTTAAAGAGCAACTAATCAAGTCTTTTTCTCTTAAGAGGATGGCAGACCTATTCAGGAGGTGGAAGAAAGAGCTGAATAGGTTTGTCGATAAAAAAGAGACTCCGGAATTCAAGGGCAGTGAGGGAGTCCTAGATTAGGGGGTGTTCGGATGGCTGGACTATACCTTCAACCGGACTCCAGGACTATGAAGATACAAGATTGAAGACATTGTCCCGTGTCCGGATGGGACTTTCCTTGGTGTGGAAGGCAAGCTTGGCGGTGCGGATATTCAAGATCTCCTACCATTGTAACCGACTCTGTGTAACCCTAACCCTATCAGGTGTCTATATAAACCGGAGGGTTCTAGTCTGTAGGACAACTTCATCATACAACAATCATACCATAGGCTAGCTTCTAGGGTTTAGCCTCCGTGATCTCGTGGTAGATCTACTCTTGTACTACCCATATCATTAATATTAATCAAGCAGGAGTAGGGTTTTACCTCCATCGAGAGGGCCCGAACCTGGGTAAAAACATTGTGTCCCTTGTCTCCTGTTACCATCCAGCCTTGACGCACAGTTCGGGACCCCCTGCCTGAGATCCGCCAGTTTTGACACCGACATTGGTGCTTTCATTGAGAGTTCCTCTGTGTCGTCACTTTCGGGCTCGATGGCTCCTTCGATCATCAACGGCGATGCGGTCCAGGGTGAGACTTTTCTCCCCGGACAGATCTTCGTCTTCGGCGGCTTCGCACTGCGGGACAATTCGCTTGGCCACCTGGAGCACATTGAAAGCTACGCCCCTGGCCATCAGGTCAGGTTTGGAAGCCTAAACTGCACGGCGGACATCCGCGGAGATTTGATCTTCGACGGATTCGAGCCACAGCCAAGCGCGCCGTACTGTTTCGAGAGGCATGATCTAGCTCTGCCGCCGAACAGTGCCCTGGAGGCCGCACAAGCGCCGGTTCCGACCCTTAATTCGGAGCCTGTTGCACCGATCAAGGATGAGCGGTTGGACGTCACCTTGGGGGCTACAATATCAAAGGCGATCGAGCCAAACGCCAGCCCCACTCTCCGCACGGCCCGTGACTCCGAGGAGCCGGATTCTTCTCCGAACTCCGAGCCTCCCGTGCCCACGCCGATCGAATCCGATTGGGCGCCTATAATAGAGTTCACCGCTGCGGACATCTTTCAGCACTCGCCTTTCGGCGATATCCTGAACTCTCTAAAGTCTCTCTCTTTATCAGGAGAGCCCTGGCCGGACTACGGTCAGCAAGGATGGGATGCGGACGATGAAGAAATTCAAAACCCACCCACCACCCACTTTGTAGCCGCTGTCGACGATTTAACCTACATGCTTGACTTCGACTCCGAAGACATCGACGGTATGGACGACGATGCAGGAGGTGAACAGGAACCAGCACCTGTAGGGTGCTGGAAGGCCACCTCGTCATATGACATATACATGGTGGATACTCCAAAAGATGGAGATGGCGATGGAACAGTGGGGGATGACACCTCCAAGAAACAACAAAAGCGCCAGCGTCAGCGGCGCCGCTCTAAATCCCGCCAAAGGAAAAACGGTGATTCCGGCACCGGAGATAATAATACCCCGGATAGCGCCGAAGAATACCCTCTCCAGCAAGATTCGGCACAGGAAGATGGAGAAGCCAGCCCTCATGAGAGAGCAGCGGACCGAGAAGTCAAGGACGATAACTATATGCCTCCCTCCGAAGACGAGGCAAGCCTCGACGATGACGAATTCGTCGTACCATCAGACCCCGCCGAACAAGAGCGTTTTAAACGCAGGATTTTAGCCACGGCAAGCAGCCTCAAGAAAAAGCAGCAACAGCTTAGAGCTGATCAAGACTTGCTAGCTGACAGCTGGACTAAAGTCCTTGCGGCCGAAGATTATGAACTCGAACGCCCCTCCAAGAGTTACCCGAAGCGCAGGCCGCTACCCCGATTAGAGGAGGAAGCACCTACATCACCAGCACACGAGATGGCCGACCGGCCACCTCACGGCTGCGACAGAGAGGCCTCTCGGCCCTCCGTCCAACCCATGCCCCGACACCGATCAAAGGCACGGGAAAACGCGCTAGACCTGTGAGACATACTGGAGGACAAGGAAAGGCAAACAAGATCGGTCTACGGATCGCGCAGGCGCCCTACGGCACGTGACGGTGATCTTAATTCCGGATATAACCAATCTGGCCGGGCCAAACACAACAGACATAGCTCTTTCGAGCTGTGTCGTGACATAGCCCAGTACAGAGGCGCCGCACACCCACTATGCTTCACAGATGAAGTAATGGATCATAAAATCCCAGAGGGTTTCAAACTCGTCAACATCGAATCATACGATCGCACAATAGATACTGCGGTATGGATCGAGGATTATCTCCTTCATATCCACATGGCCCGTGGCGACGATCTACATGCCATCAAATACATCCCGCTCAAACTTAAGGGACCGTCCCGGCATTGGCTTAACAGCTTGCCAGCAGACTCAATCGGTTCCTGGGAGGACCTGGAAGCCGCATTCCTCGACAACTGCCAGGGCACTTATGTGCGACCACCGGATGCCGATGACCTAAGCCACATAATTCAGCAGCTAGAAGAATCGGCCAGGCAATTCTAGACACGGTTCCTAACAAAGAAAAACTAGATAGTCGACTCTCCGGACGCAGAGGCCCTAGCGGCCTTCAAGCATAACATCCGTGACGAGTGGCTCGCCCGGCACCTGGGACAGGAAAAGCCGAAGTCCATGGCAGCCCTCACGACACTCATGACCCGCTTTTGCGTGGGAGAAGACAGCTGGCTAGCTCGCAGTAACAACTTAACGAAAAACCCTGGTAATTCGGATACCAAGGACAAAAGTGGCAGGACACGTCGGAATAAGCAAAAGCGCCGCGTCAGCAGCGACAGCAACGAAGATACGGCAGTTAATGCCGGATTCAGAGGCTACAAATCCGGTCAGCGGAAAAAGCCATTCAAAAAGAATACCCAGGGCCCGTCTAGTTTGGACCGAATACCCGACCGCTTGTGCCAGATACATGGCACTCCCGAAAGGCCGACCAATCACACCAACAGGGATTGTTGGGTGTTCAAGCAGGTAGGCAAGCTAAGAGCCGAAAATAAAGACAAGGGGTTGCATAGCGATGACGAGGAGCCCAGGCCGCTGAACAATAGTGGACAGAAGAGTTTTCCCCCACAAGTGCGGACGGTGAACATGATATACGCAACCCATATTCCCAAGAGGGAGCGGAAGCGTGCGCTACGGGACGTATACGCGATGGAGCCAGTCGCCCCAAAGTTCAATCCATGGTCCTCTTGCCCGATCACTTTTGATTGAAGGGACCACCCCACTAGCATCCGTCACGGCGGCTTTGCCGCATTGGTTCTTGACCCAATCATCGATGGATTTCACCTCACAAGAGTCCTCATGGACGGCGGAAGTAGCCTGAACCTGCTTTACCAGGATTCAGTGCGGAAAATGGGCATAGATCCCTCAAGGATTAAGCCCACAAAAACGACCTTCCAAGGCGTTATACCAGGTGTAGAGGCCAACTGTACAGGCTTAGTAACACTTGAAGTGGTCTTCGGATCCCCGGATAATTTCCGAAGCGAAGAATTAATCTTCGATATAGTCCCGTTTCGCAGTGGCTATCACGCCCTGCTCGGGCGAACCGCATTTGCAAAGTTTAATGCGGTGCCGCACTACGCATATCTCAAGCTCAAGATGCCAGGCCCTCGAGGAGTAATTACGGTCAACGGAAACACCGAACGCTCCCTCCGTACGGAGGAGCACACGGCGGCTCTCGCAGCGGAAGTACAAAGTAGCCTTCTTAGGCAATTCATGAGTTCGGCCGTTAAAAAGCCAGACACAGCCAAGCGCGCCCGGAGTAACCTACAATAAGACCGCCCGGCAAGTTCTCAGCGGGCGTAGCAATGCGGCCCCAACCCCAGCCCTCGCGATATAGCGAAACTAGTGCTTCGTGTACATAACTACGCTCTTGAAATACCATGGGCACAAGGGAAGGGGCACAATAACGGCAAGCCTAAAATACGGCTTAAAACGTACTAGGGGCTGCCGGATTCTTTTTTAAATTTTCTCTTACTTTCAGGACTCCATACCTCGGACGACCTGTTCAGCAATTCAATTGCCGCACAAACGATGCAAGAGCCAAGGAGGCAGACCAGCCACGCCGCATTATGGAACTTCCAGGTGGTCTCTGTTACGAGCAGTATACCTGTTTTGAATACAATTCTGCGGCCTTCCCCTGGCCAGGACATGTTAAATAGTCCAATATCTTTCGCTTATCGCACTACTTGTATCGTCCTGCTCTTATAGCAGCCCTTATATAAACAATGCATAGCTTTCTGTCTATTTTTTGCATTATCTTCTTTTCATATATATGTTCATGACATGTTGCACCCGTACACTATGGTACGACAAAATACGCCAGGGGCTTTAGTACCCATAAATACGGCGTGAGAAGTCCGTACACATTCACAAGTGCAGCACCCCGAACTTATAGCACTATATGCATCGGCTCCGAATCATGATTTGGGTCAATAGTTGGGTTTGCCCGGCTCCTATGTTTTGGTACCTTACGTTCCGCTATATCGGCTAAGGTAGCACTAGGAGAACCACTGCGATTGTGCCCCGGTTGAGCTGGGTTAAGCACCTCAGTGGAGAAAGCTAAAACTGACTGTCATGATGAGGCGAGAGACCGGTCGCTGTTCGAGAGGTTTTTCGAGTCCCTAAAGGCTTATGCCGCTTCGAGCGAATAGCTGGCTTTTGTCCGGCCAAGGCGTGGATAGCGCCCCGAACTCGGTCTTCCGAACTAGGGGCTTCGCCGAAATTTAAAATTATAGAGTTCTATGGCTAAGTGAGAGTGTTCAAGCATTATAGTCCGATTGCCTGGTTCGTTGTGCTGAGCGCCTCCCTCGAAGGACCCAACTATGGGAAAAAGAGCGCCCAGGTTTATCCCGAACACCCCAGCACTAGTGGCATGGGGGCAGAAGCCGACGACTGGCCATCTCTCAATTTTTCGATAAACGGCCGCACAGAAAGTAATATTTTAAATTCAACAAGCATTGCTTAGCGCATATGAACAAGTTTTCAGCGCACAGGATAAACACGAGCGAGTTCATTCAAAAATTATATCCTTGGTACATTCGTCCGCCACAAGGCGGGCACCCGCAAGAACATCCTTATAGTAGTTCTCGGGCTTGCGATGCTCTTTCCCCGATGGAGGCCCGTCCTTCACAAGCTTCTCATCGTCCAGCTTACCCAGTGAACCTTTGCACGGGCAAGGGCCCTACGGGCACCTTCGATGCAGACGGAAAGCTTGATGACCTCGAGCCTTGGACAGGCCTCCACCAGCCGCCGCACCAGCCCGAAGTAGCTCCCAGGCAGGGCCTCTCCGGGCCACAGCCGAACTATGAAGCCCGTCATGGCCTGTTCGGCCGCCTTGTGGAGCTCGACCAGCTGTTTCAGCTGGTCGCTCAAGGGCACTGGGTGTCCGGCCTCAGCATACTGAGACCAGAACACCTTCTCTGTTGAGCTGCCCTCTTCGGTGCGGTAGAATGCGGCGGCATCAGATACGCTGCGGGGAAGATCTGTGAATGCCCCTGGAGAGCTCCGGATTCGGGTAAGTAACAAGTAATTTACTTTTATACTTCTGCTTTGCATAAAGAATGCCTTACCCGCCGCTATCTTTTTCACCTCCTCCAACTCTTGGAGGGCCTTTTGGGCTTCGGCCTTGGCAGACTTGGTAGTCTCAAGGGCCGCCGCGAGCTCGGACGCTTGTGTCGTCGACTCAAGCTCCAAACTCTCATGTTTTTTCATGAGAGCCTGAAGCTCTTGCCGCACCTCGCCGACCTCGGACCCAAGTTTCTCTCGCTCGGTGCACTCCGCGGCCGCTTTCTTTTCGGCCTCAGACAGCGCCTACTTGAGGGTCGCCACCTCAGTCATGGCCCCTACAATAAGCAGTACAATCCTGTTATTTTTTGCAATCACGTCTTTCTATAGGCACTTTTTATATAAGGTATTTCTTACCTTCTCTCTCCTCGAGCCGCTGCTTGGCAAGGCAGAGCTCTTGCTCGGTCCACTCGAGGCCCTGTTTCAGGGCACCCACCTCCGCAGTCAGTGCGGCGGTGGCTAGCAGCGAAGCCTACACACGCATATTGACTCTTTGTTATTAGACTCCTGCAAAATTTATTAGATCCTCTATTCGGCTTTTCTTTTCGAACGCCAAACAGAGCATCAGGGGCTACTGTCTATGTGGTTATATTTTTTTCATATTTTTTACTCACCTCGAAGCCTGTCAGAAGGCTAGCGCAAGCTTCACTCAGTCCGCTCTTGGCGGACTGAACCTTCTGGATCACCGTACTCATAATAGTACGGTGCTCCTCGTCGATGGAGGCGCCGTCAAGCACCTCCAGTAGATTGTCCGGCACCTCCGGCTGGACGGAGGCCGCCGGCTCAGAAGGCTTGCTCCTCTTGGAAGGAGTTCGCCTACCGCGGTCCGAAACTGTTGAAGGTTCCGACGCGGTGTCCGGCTCAAAGCCGGACTTGGAGCCCTGGGGGGTCTTGTCCCCTTTACTCCTGGGGTCCGGGAGGTCGTGTTGCGGCTCCTCCAGGACCACCTCCTCCTGCCCCGGAGCTTGTTGCGACGCCACTTCGGCGTCGTCCACAGCGTGGGGGGAGACAGCGGGCAGAACAGAGTTCATGTCCGACGAATCCAGGGAGCCGCTCGACGACTCGTCGAGTCCGGCCCGGGGCGGACTGCATAATTATGATCAACATTAGGGAAAGCTGTGCAACAAGGGAACGTCATGAGTTATTCTGATGTCCGAACTTACGATTTCGCCGGACGCTTGGCCCTGTCTGGCCACTCCTCCTTGTCCTCTTCGGCGTCGGGGGAGTAGTCCGGCGGAGGGGTCTTCCTCTTTCTGGACCCTTCGGCCTCCCCCGTTGGGGCGGCCTTCCTTTTCTTTCCTCCCCCCGCTGGAGGGGGAGAGGTTTCTCCTTCCTCCTCCTCCTCATTTTAACGGGAGGAGAGCGTCTCGGACTCGTCGGATGACGAGTCCGACACCATATTACGGGAACTCTTTCGAGTCCCCGTGGCCTTCTTCTTCTTGGCCTTCTTCTCCGGCACCACATAAGGCGCCGGAACCAGCAGCTTTGCTAGGAGAGCAGGGGCTGGGTCTTCGGGCAAGGGAGCCGGACAGTTAATCGGTCGGGACGTTGCCTTCCAAGCCTGTTAAAGGTAAGGGAGTTTAGATCCCGCATAGAGTCAAACTATGAAAGAGCTTAACATCCTGTAAAAGGTGAAAATAGCTTACCTCGCTAGCGTGACGCTGCGAGCTGTATCCGCGGTCCTCGGAAGTGGATGTGGGGGCCTCGGCGCCTTTGGTTAGCACCTTCCAGACGTCTTCATACGTCGTGTCGAAGAGCCTGTTAAGGGTTCGGTGCTGCACCGGGTCGAATTCCCACAAATTAAAGTCCCGTTGTTGGCACGGGAGGATCCGGCGGACGAGCATAACCTGGATTACATTGACAAGCTTGATCGGCTTGTTCACCAGGGACTGGATGCATGTCTGCAATCCGGTCACTTCTTCCTCGTCGCCCCACGACAGGCCCGTCTATTTCCAGGACATAAGCCTCGTGGGGGGTCCGGATCGGAACTCAGGGGCTGCGATCCATTCCGGATCGCGTGGCTCGGTGATGTAAAACCACCCGGATTGCCACCCCTTTAGGGTCTGCACGAAGGAGCCCTCGAGCCATAGGACGTTGGGCATCTTGCTCGCCATGGCGCCTCCGCACTCCGCCTGGCTGCCGTGCACCACCTTGGGCTTGACGTTAAAGGTCTTGAGCCAGGCCGAAATGGGGGCGGATGCGGAGGAAAGCCTCGCACACGATGATAAACGCCACGATGTTGAGGATGAAGTTCGGGGCCAGATCGTGGAAATCCAGGCCGTAGTAGAACATGAGCCCCCGGACAAAGGGGTGGAGTGGAAAACCCAGTCCGCGGAGGAAGTGGGGAAGGAAAACTACTCTCTCATGGGGCCTTGGAGTGGGGAGAAGATGCCCCTCCTCGGGAAGCCGGTGCGCGATGTCCTTGGACAAGTATCCGGCCTTCCTTAGCTTTTTTACATGGCCCTCCGTGACGGAGGAGGCCATCCATTTGCCTCCAGCTCCGGACATTGCTGGAGAAGGTTGAGATGGGAAGTGCGGGCTTGGGCGTTGGAGCTCGAGTGCGCGGAAGATGGGAAGGCAAAGGAGGAAGAAGGCGTAGGTAAAAAGGTGGATCCTTATCCCCTTATATGGGCGGATGCGGCTGTGCGTCCCCACCAGCCTAGTAAAACTTGCTTGCCTCCCAAACGCCGTGATAAATGGCGCGGTTGGGTTACCCATGTCCGTATTGATGAGAATCCCGTAAAGGGGGGGAACACGATCTCTGCTTTGACAGGACGTGCCAAGGAAACCGCCTCGCAAAACGTGCTGAGGTGGAAAAATAAAAACGATTTGAGTAAAGGACTTGGCTGTGGTGTGATGTCACGCTGCGGAATACGTCAGCAGATTGGATTTGTGTTAGTATTATTCTCTCTACGGCAATATGTGGAAACTTTTTTTGCAGAGCCGGACACTATTCTTGGTGTTTAAAATCTTCTTGAAGAACTTGGAGGAGGAACCCGCCTTGCAATGCCGAAGACAATTTGCGCGCCGGACTCGTCGTCATTGAAGCCTGGTTCAGGGTCTACTGAGGGAGTCCTGGATTAGGGGGTGTTCGGATGGCCGAACTATACCTTCAACCGGACTCCAGGACTATGAAGATACAAGATTGAAGACTTCGTCCCGTGTCCGGATGGGACTTTCCTTGGCGTAGAAGGCAAGCTTGGTGGTGCGGATATTCAAGATCTCCTACCATTGTAACCGACTCTGTGTAACCCTAACCCTATCCGGTGTCTATATAAACCGGAGGGTTCTAGTCCGTAGGACAACTTCATCATACAACAATCATACCATAGCCTAGCTTCTAGGGTTTAGCCTCCTTGATCTCGTGGTAGATCTACTCTTGTACTACCCATATCATCAATATTAATCAAGCAGGAGTAGGGTTTTACCTCCATCGAGAGGGCCCGAACCTGGGTAAAAACATCGTGTCCCTTGTCTCCTGTTACCATCCAGCCTTGACGCATAGTTCGGGACCCCCTACCCGAGATCCGCCGGTTTAGACACCAACAGGCAGATATGTGAAGATCAGAGATCACTGGCCCGCATTTGTGGCCAACAAGACATCAGAAAAGAGTAAGAAGATGTCGGCGACAAACAAGAAAAATGCTGCGAAGAAGAAGCATCATCATCGCATGGGGTCAGGTGGCTACCTCGTAGCCCGGCCTAAGTGGGCCAAGGCTGAGAATGATCTGGTTGAAAAAGGGATCGAACCAGAGATAATGAACTGGCCAGACTGTTGCCGGACTTGGTTCTTCGGGGCTGGCGGAACCTTGGACCCTGTAACAGGGAAGTGCATTCGGACGGACGAGAAACTTGACATACCCTTGAAGAAGCTTCGGTACTATATCGCTGCAGCGCAGAAAGGGACGTTCCTTCTAGACAGAGAGAACGACGAGCTCACAAAGGCCCTCGGAAATCCTGAGCACCCTGGACGGACACGAGGCACGCTAGGCTCCATTCCGTGGAAGGCTGGGTTTCCGGACGCAGGCGGTTACAAAAGCCACGAGAGGAGGAAAAAAGTGCAGCAGACCGAACTGCAGGCGCTGCACGCACGGGTACAAGCGATAGAGGAACGAGAAGCAAATCGCAGCAAACGACTTGCCGAAGCTTCCCCTGAAGCTACCTCGCCATCTCAGCGGAGACGCAGCGTGGCTTCCACCGAGCTGCTTCAGCCGGAGCTTGTCTTGATGGGTCCTGCCAGCTATCCCGTGGATGCTATCACGGAGGCTCAAAATTGCCACCTTATGACGCAATGGATTAATATGAAGGTCAAGGCGGCTGTTGGCTCTGTTTATCCTAATTAACCTGATGCAACTTATCACTACCGGCCGATTCCAGAAGGATATGCTAAGGTGATGGTGGATGAAATAATGGAGGGATTTGAGGACCTCCCGCTTGACCACCCTACCGGAGTAGGGGAGACTCGGCTGGGTTCTTCTCTGAAGACTCCATGCCTATGGCGGAAGGAGCTCATCAACCTTCCGAACTGGACGCCTCCGCCTCCTCCTCCTCCTCCTCCGGCGAGTCAGGGCACTCCACCTCCTGCACCGCCTCCTCCTCCGGCGAGTGACGATCAGGGCCCTCGGCCGGCTCCTTCTCCGGCGCATGGCGGCACTCCGCCTCCTTCTCCGCCTGCGCCGGCGCGCCCGAGCAGCCAGCCTCCTCCTTCTCCGCCTCGTCAGCAAGGGTGGAAGAGACCCGCCGCCACTCCGGCAGCTGCTCCGGCGCGTCGTAGTCCTTCTCCTCCGCCTCGTAACCAAGTAAAGAAGACTGCCGCTCTGTCTGCTCTGCCATCGTCTAGCAGTACAGCCAAAGGCGGGAGGACATACAGATTTGGTCCTTCTCTGAAGACTCCAGAGAAGTTACCATACGAGATGACCCCGGAGGAGAACGCGAAGATCGCGCGAACCGAAGTGAAGGACTGGTTTCAAGGGTTGAAAGCACAGAGACATCCACCTCCGGAGGAGAAGGTAGATCCGGTGAAAGCGAAGCGCACACTGGCTGCCCTGGAAAAACCACCCATGCCTCCGCCGAAAGGCAACTATGAGCGCATTATTGCAAAGACATGGGCCGAAGCAAAGCGGTCGGGATGTACAGTCAGTGATCAAAGGCAGAAAGAACGACAAGCAGCTGGGAAACAAATTGCCCAGCTCGGCGAACAAGCGAAGCAATCGTGCCCCCGCTCAAGGTGCCTATCGACATCGTCAATCCGAGGATGGTGCCCGGTTATAGCAATCTTGACGATTACCTGCCCGACGATGTACATTATGCTCCCATGGAGGTGCAGATACACAGATACGAGTACGGGAAGCCTCTCGTCAAAGATGAAAAATCTCTATCAACGATGATGCGAAGATTGCATGATTGGTACTTGAAAATCTGCAGAGAGTCTGGGGGAGGAGTACTTTGTATGCAAGAGTTAAGCCGGAGCATGACCTCGTTGGAATTGAACAGTTGCCTATTCCATTTGAGGAGTTCTATCAGTTTTCAATCAATTGGCCCTCGATAAAGCAGCGGTCACCTGCTACTATCTGTAAGTACTACTACTTCTGTCATTAAGTCTCTCTATATAGCTCAGCTCTTTGATTGCATGTATTTATAATTATCCTCACTATATTATGCAGATTGAAGATCGCCGAATTGAAGACAAGACAAATCGGTGATATTGGGTTCGTTAACACATATCTCATAGATGCAACTGAGGGGGAAAAAAGGCCCGAAGATACCGAGGCCAACTTGCTACGATCATTCAAAAGAAATGAACACAAAGATATAATACTCTTTCCTTACAACTTCAAGTGAGTGTTACTATCTTGTGCATATTCGGTTTCCCTTATATATTAGTCCAGGTTATAGTAATGTAATTGATGAGTTATGCATGCGTGCGCAGTTACCACTATATTCTCCTAGAGATTAGGCTTGAACAGGGAGTAGTAACTGTCTTGGACTCTAGACGAAAAGATCCCCAGGAGTATGCGGACATGACTGAAATCCTCCAGAAGTAAGTTAAATCGATCATTATCCACCATATCAGCAACTTTGTTCATTTCCTGATATCAAGTATTTGTTTTCTTTGTCTGGCAGGGTTTGGAGAAAATTCACCAGAAAAGCTCTGGGACTGCCGAAGGAGCTGCAATTTAGACACCCGAAAATAAGTACTATAGTAGCATGTTCCGCGCATCTACTAGTGATTCAAGCACTAGTTTCATCAATACCATTTGGCATTCTTGCTTATTAGTTTGATTGACCTCTATTTCTTGTAAAGTGGTTGTGGCAGGAACAAGGGAATGATTTCTGTGGATACTACGTCTGCAAGTCCATCCGCCACACGACCTGTGAGCGGGGCGGGTACTCTGCCGAACAATATGAAGTGCGTAAATAACAATATTCACAATTTTTTTATTACCATCATTTGTGTTGAGTTTCATTCATTCATATATATATATATATATATATATGTATTGACCCCCTTCTTCAAATTAGATGTTCCGGATGCGTAATGAACTCCTAGCACCAGATCGCATGGGAGCTATTCAAGAGGAATTGGCGGCATTCTTTCTTGACCACGTGATCACTGAAGATGGAGAATACTATGTGGACCATGCGTCCATAATTTAGGAGATTATATTTGTAAGAGATAATTATTGTATATATGTAGCCGGTAGTGTCGGACGATAGATATACGAGAACTTGTTGTTCGACCAATCTCTCGGAGAAGGAGAGGTGGTCGATATCGCTTCTCTCTGTATGCATATATGTTCATGACGATCTTCTGTTTCCTTCGTTTGCTTACTAGCTAGCTAGCGTGTCTAGTCCTCTCTATACGTAAGTATAGTACGTAGCGTCGACCAAGCACGGACATAAGAGAGGACACTTCTCTCTATTAATTAGCTATCTAACACAATATATGAAATACCTAAATTAACCCCCCAAAACCCCCAACCCCCCCCCTTTCAAAAAAAAAACAAAAACCCCAGCCACTGGAATGCTGATGCGTGGATGCCTTTTGGTCCCGGTTGGTGCCACCAACCGGGACCAAAGGCCCCCCTGCCTGGGCTTGGCGTACCGGCCACGTGGGGGACCATCTGTCCCGGTTCGTGTTAGAACCGGGACTAAAGGGGGGAGGTATTAGTAACGACCCTTTAGTCCCGGTTGAGGAACCAGGACAAAAGGCCCTTATGAACCGGGACAAGAGGCCCTTTTTCTACTAGTGACACAGAGGGAAGCAGAGATTGTCATGTGTTTTTGTGGTTGGATGCACGAAATCTTAATGCAAAAGAACGTCACTTTATATTGCCACTTGTCATATGGACCTTTATTATGCAGTCTGTCGCTTTTATTTCTTCCATATCACAAGATCGTATAAAGCTTATTTTCTCCACACTAATAAGTCATACATATTTAGAGAGCAATTTTTACTGCATACAACAATGAAAACTTACTTGTAGGATCTTACTCAATCCATAGGTAGGTATGGTGGACACTCATGGCAACACTGGGTTTAAGGATATTTGGAAGCACAAGTAGTGTCTCTACTTGGTGCAAAGAACTTGGCTAGCATGAGAGGGAAAGGCAAGCTCAACATGTTGGATGATCAATGAAAATATACTTTATTTCAGATATAAGAAAACATAACCCATTACGTCGTCTTCCTTGTCCAACATCAACTTTTTAGCATGTCATATTCTAATGAGTGCTCACAATCATAAAAGATGTCCAAGATAGTATATCTATATGTGAAAACCTCTCTTTCTTTATTACTTCCTATTAATTGCAACAATGACCAAAACTATGTTTTTCAACTCTCAACAACATTTATTCATCATACTCTTTATATGTGAAGTCATTACTCTCCATAAGATCAATATGATCTCTTTATTTCTTTTTACTCTTTCTCTTTTCTTTTATTTTTATTCCCTCAAGATCATAGTAAGATAATCAAGCCCTTGACTCAACACTAATCTTTATTATATATAGCTCACGGACTCGAATACATAGGAGGATCATAAAGCAAAACTCAAAACTATATCATACTAAAACTTTATTCTACTAGATCAGGATATAACCAAAACGAACGAACTAAGAAAAATGGTAAAGATAGGAGTGTGATGGTGATACGATACCGGGGCACCTCCCCCAAGCTTGGCAGTTGCCAAGGGGAGTGCCCATACCAGATAGTCAGTTCTCCTTCCTCGGAGGTGGTGACGATGGAGTTCTTGATGATGTGGGCTTGTCATCCCTCTTCCAAGGCATAGGCTCACCATTATAGAAAGATGATCGAGTCTCCGGGATCCTCAAATCTGCAGCTAAACTCATCCTCTTGAATCTATATTCATACTCACAGTTTTGATTTTGCTGGTCATAGATCAGGGCTTGCAGGTGCTCGATTTTCTCGTGAGGTTAAAGATGGCCTCCCCAATGTTCTTGGCATCCAGCTTGTGGTTGTTGGTGAACTCCGCGATCATCATGTGGTTGGTGTCGAGTCCGCGTTCCACCATCCCTTGGCACTTGAAAACTTGCTACTCCATTGCTTCGAGTCTTGTCTCCACGCTTTCGGTCCTCCTTGGTCCCTCAACGTCATGGATGTGCAGCACCCTCTCATGCATCTCAATGGTTTGAGGATGTTGCAGCACTTCCGTGAGGTAGGGTTTGATGACCTTCTCGAAGAACTTGTCCTTGGGGGCACTAGAGACGTCATGGTGATCTAGATCTGTCAGAAAAATAGCTCGAAACAAAAACAGAGGATATTTGCATGGTACGGTGGTCAAAACCTTCGGGAGATTATATAGTGAATTTTTACCGACCAAGAGAAGTATCTTGCAAGAAAACGGAGTCCGGAGAGCACACGAGGTGCCCATGAGGTAGGGGGCATGCCCAAGGGGTAGGGCGCGGCCTCCACCCTCGTGGCCGCCTCGTGTCCTTCCCGGACTGCATCTTATTTTTTGTTTTCTTAAATATTACAAAACAGAGAGAAATTGCCATTAGAACTGTTTTGGAGTTGGTTTACTTACGTACCACGTACCTATTCCTTTTCGGAGTCTGAAGCGTTCTGGAAAGTGTCCCTTATATATTCCTCCGGAGTTACGGTTTCAATAACATTGGTTTCAACATTTATGGGATTACCTGAGATATAATGCTTAATTCTTTGACCGTTCACCACCTTAGGACTTGTGCCTTCGAAGTTGTTGATTTTTATCGCACCGGAGCGATAAACTTCCTCGATAACGTAAGGGCCTTTCCATTTAGAGAGAAGTTTTCCTGCAAAAAATCTTAAACGAGAGTTCAATAGCAACTCATAATGACCTACATTAAACTCACGCTTTTGTATCCTTTTGTCATGCCATCTTTTAACTTTTTCTTTAAATAGTTTGGCATTCTCATAGGCCTGGGTTCTCCATTCATCGAGCGAGCTAATGTCAAATAACCTCTTCTCACCAGCAAGTTTGAAATCATAGTTGAGCTCTTTAATGGCCCAATATGCCTTATATTCTAGTTCGAGAGGTAAGTGACATGCTATTCCATAAACCATTTTATACGGAGACATACTGAGGGAGTCCTGGATTAGGGGGTGTTCGGATAGCCGTACTATACCTTCGCCGGACTCCAGGACTATGAAGATACAAGATTGAAGACTTCGTCCCGTGTCCGGAAGGATCTTTCCTTGGTGTGGAAGGCAAGCTAGGCGATGCGGATATTCAAGATCTCCTACCATTGTAACCGACTTTGTGCAACCCTAACCCTATCCGGTGTCTATATAAACCGGAGGGTTGTAGTCCGTAGGACAACCATCATCATACACAATCATACCATAGGCTAGCTTCTAGGGTTTAGCCTCCATGATCTCGTGGTAGATCTACTCTTGTACTACCTATATCATCAATATTAATCAAGCAGGAGCAGGGTTTTACCTCCATCGAGAGGGCCCTAACCTGGGTAAAATAAAGTGTCCCTTGTCTCCTGTTACCATCCGACCTTGACGCACAGTTCGGGACCCCCTACCCGAGATCCGCCGGTTTTGACACCGACATTGGTGCTTTCATTGAGAGTTTCTCTGTGTCGTCGCCTTTAGGCCCGATGGCTCCTTTGATCATCAACAACGATGAGGTCCAGGGTGAGATTTTTCTCCCCGGACAAATCTTCGTCTTCGGCGGCTTCGCTCTGTGGGCCAATTCGCTTGGTCATCTGGAGCAGATTGAAAGCTACGCCCCTGGCCATCAAGTCAAGTTCGGAAGCTTAAACCACACGGCTGATATCCGCGGAGACTTGATCTTCGATGGGTTCGAGCCACAGCCAAGCGCGCCGCACTATCTCGAGGGGCACGATCTAGCTCTGCCTCTGAATAGTGTCCTGGAGGCCGCACACGCACCGGTTCCGATCCTCTACTCGGAGCCTACTGCACTAATTGAGGATGAACGGTTGGACGTCACCTCGGGGGTCGCGATCTCAAAGGCGATCGAGCCGAACGCCAGCCCCGCACTCCGCACGGCCCATGACTCTGAGGAGCCGGATTCTTCTCCGAACTCCGAGCCTCCCGCGCCCCTGCCGATCGAATCCGATTGGGCGCCTGTAATGGAGTTCACTACCGCGGACATCTTTCAGCACTCACCTTTTGGTGATATCCTGAATTCACTCAAGTCTCTCTCTTTGTCAGGAGAGCCTAGGGCGGATTACGGTCTGTGAGGATGGGATACGGACGATGAAGAAATTCAAAGCCCTCCCACCACCCACTTGATAGCCACTGTCGATGATTTAACCGACATGCTTGACTTCGGCTCCAAAGACTACGATGGTATGGACGACGAGGTAGGAGACGAACAAGAACCAGCACATGTAGGGCGCTGGACGGCCACCTCGTCATATGACATATATATGGTGGACACTCCAAAGGATGGAGATGGCGATGGAACAGCGGAGGATGACACCTCGAAAAAACAGCCAAAGCGCCGGCGTCGGCGGCGCCACTCTAAATCTCGCCAAAGCAAAAACGGCGATTCTGGCACGGGAGATAATACTACCCCGGACAGCGCCGAAGAACACCAAACCCAGCAGGATTCGGCGCAGGAAGATGGAGAAGCCAGCCCTCACGAGAGAGCGGCAGAACGAGAGGTCGAGGATGATAACTACATGCCTCCCTCCGAAGACGAGGCAAGCCTCGACGACGATGAATTCGTCGTACCATCAGACCCCGCCGAACAAGAGCGTTTCAAACGAAGGTTTTAGCCACGGCGAACAGCCTAAAGAAACAGCAGCAACAGCTTAGAGCTGATCAAGATTTGCTAGCTGACAGATGGACTGAAGTCCTTGCGGCCGAAGAGTACGAACTCGAGCGCCCCTCCAAAAATTACCCTAAGCGCAGGCCGCTACCCCGATTAGAGGAGGAAGCGCCTACATCACCAGCGCACGACATGGTAGACCGGCCACCTCGCGACCGCGACAGAGAGGCTTGTCGAACCTCCACCCAAGCCATGCCCCGACGCCGCTCAACTAAGGCACGGGAAAATGCGCCAGACCTGCAAGATGTACTGGAGGATAAAGCAAGGCAAACAAGATCGATCTACGGATCACGCAGGCGCCCGACGACACGTGACGATGATCTTCACTCCGGACACAATAAATCCGGCTGGGCCAAACACAACAGACATAGCTCTTCCGAGTTGCATCGTGACATAGCCCAGTACAGGGGCGCCACACACCCACTATGCTTCACAGATGAAGTAATGATCATAAAATCCCAGAGGGTTTCAAACCCGTAAACATCGAGTCGTACGATGGCACGACAGATCCGGCAGTATGGATCGAGGATTATCTCCTTCACATCCACATGGCACGCGGCGATGACTTACACGCCATCAAATACCTCCCTCTCAAACTCAAAGGACCGGCCCGGCACTGGCTTAACAGCCTGCCAGCGGACTCAATCGGTTCTTGGGAGGACCTGGAAGCCGCATTCCTCAATAACTTCCAAGGCACTTATGTGCGACCACCGGACGCCGACGACCTAAGCCACATAATTCAGCAGCCAGAGGAATCGGCCAGGCAATTCTGGACACGGTTCCTAACAAAGAAAAACCAGATAGTCGACTGTCCGGACGCAGAGGCCCTAGCAGCCTTCAAGCATAACATCCGCGACGAGTGGCTTGCCCGGCACCTGGGACAGGAAAAGCCGAAATCTATGGCAGCCCTCATGACACTCATGACCCGCTTTTGCGCGGGTGAAGATAGCTGGCTAGCTCGCAGCAACAACTTATCAAAGAACCCTAGTAATTCGGATACCAAGGACAAAAGTGGCAGGACACGTCGAAATAAGCAAAAGCGCCACGTTAGCAGCGACAGCAATGAAGATACGGCAGTAAATGCCGGATTCAGAGGCTATAAATCCGGTCAGCGAAAAAAGCCATTTAAAAAGAATACTCAGGGCCCGTCCAGTTTGGACCGAATACTCGACCGCTCGTGCCAAATCCATGGCACCCCCGAAAGGCCAGCCAATCACACCAACAGGGATTGTTGGGTGTTCAAGCAGGCAGGCAAGTTAAGCGCCGAACACAAAGGCAAGGGGCTGCATAGCGATGACGAGGAGGAGCCCAGGCCGCCGAACAACAATGGACAGAAGGGGTTTCCCCCACAAGTGCGGACGGTGAACATGATATACGCGACCCACATTCCCAAGAGGGAGCGGAAGCGTGCGCTACGGGACGTATACGTGTTGGAGCCAGTCGCCCCAAAGTTCAACCCATGGTCCTCTTGCCCGATCACTTTTGATCGAAGGGACCACCCCACTAGCATCCGTCATGGTGGCTTTGCCGCATTGGTTCTCGACCCAATCATCGACGGATTTCACCTCACAAGAGTCCTCATGGATGGCGGCAGTAGCCTGAACCTGCTTTATCAGGATATAGTGCGGAAAATGGGCATAGATCCATCAAGGATTAAGCCCACAAGGACGACCTTTAAAGGCGTCATACCAGGTGTAGAGGCCAATTGTACATGCTCTGTCACACTTGATGTGGTCTTTGGATCTCCGGATAACTTCCGAAGTGAAGAGTTAATCTTCGACATAGTCCCGTTCCGTAGTGGCTATCACGCCCTGCTCGGACGAACCGCATTTGCTAACTTCAATGCAGTGCCGCACTACGCATACCTCAAGCTCAAGATGCCAGGCCCTCGAGGAGTAATTACGGTCAACGGAAACACCGAACGCTCCCTCCGTACGGAGGAGCACACGGCGGCCCTCGCAGCGGAAGTACAAAGCAGCCTTTCAAGGCAACTCTCCAGTCCGGCCGTTAAAAAGCCGGACAATGCAAAGCGCGCCCGGAGTAACCTGCAACAAGACCGCCTGGCATGTTCTGAGCAAGCGTAGCAATACGGCCCCAACCCCAGCCATCGCAACATAGCGGAGCTAGTACCTCGAGTACATAATTACGCCCTTGAAATTCCATGGGCATAGGGGGAGGGGCACGGTAATGGCATTCTCACAATACGGCTTAAAACGTACTAGGGGCTGCCGGATTCTTTTTATTACTTTCAGAACTCCACACTTCGGACGACCTGTTCGGCTATTCGGCTGCCGTACAGACGATGCAAGACCCAGGGAAGCAGAAAAAGCTACGCTGCATTATGGAACTCTCAGGCGGTCTCTATTTCGAGCAGTATACCTGTTTCAAACACAATTCCGCGGCCTGCCCCTGGTCAGGACATGTTAAATAGTCTAATATATTTTTGCTTATCGCACTACTTGTATCGTTCAGCTTGGATAAATAGCCTCTTTATAAAACAATGCATAGATTTCTATCTACCTTTTTGCATTATTCTCTTTTAATATATATATATATGTGTGTGTTTATTAAATAACATGATCGCACCCGTACACCATGGTACGGCAAACACACCAGGGGCTCCATTACCCTTTGATCTAGTGTGAGAAGTCCGTACACTTTCACAAGTGCGGCACCCCGAACTTATAGCACTATATGCATCGGCTCCGAATCATGATTTGGGTCAATAGTTGGGTTTGCCCGGCTCCTATGTTTTGGTGCCTTACGTTCCGCTATATCGGCTAAGGTAGCACTAGGAGAACCACTGCGATTGTGCCCCGGTTCAGCTGGGTTAAGAACCTCAGTGGAGAAAACTAAAACTGACTGTCATGATAAGGCGAGAGACCAGTCGCTGTTCGAGAGGTTTTTTGAGTCCTTAAAAACTTATGCCGCTTTGAGCGAGGAGCTGGCTATGTCCGGCCAAAGGCGTGGATAGCACCCCGAATTCGGCCTTCCGAACTAGGGGCTTCGCTGAAATTTAAAATTATAAAGTTCTATGGCTAAGTGAGAGTGTTCAAGCATTATAGTCTGATTACCTGGTTCGTTGTGCTGAGCGCCTCCCTCGAAGGACCCATGTATGGGAAAAAGAGCGCTCAGGTTTATCCCGAACACCCCAGCACTAGCGGCATGGGGGCGGCCATCTCTCAATTTTTGATAAATGGTCGCACAGAAAATAATATTTTAAATTCCATAAGCACTGCTTAGCGCATATGAACAAGTTTTCAGCGCACAGGATACAAACGAGCGAGTTCATTCAAATACTACATCTTTAGTACATTCTTCCGCAATAAGGCGGGCACCGGCAAGAACTTCCTTGTAGTAGTTCTCGGGCTTGCGATGCTCCTTCCCGGGCGGTGGCCCGCCCTTCACCAGCCTCTCTCCGTCCAGCTTACCCCAGTGCACCCTTACACGGGCAAGGGCCCTCCGGGCACCTTCGATGCAGACGGAGCACTTGATGACCTCAAGCCGTGGGCAGGCCTCCACCAGCCGCCGCACTAGCCTGAAATAGCTCCCAGGTAGGGCCTCTCCAGGCCACGGCCGAACTAGTAATCCCTTCATATCTTGTTCGGCCGCCTTGTGGAGCTCGACCAGCTGTTTCAACTGATCGCTCAAAAGCACAGGGTGTCCGGCCTCAGAATACTGAGACCAGAACACACTCTCCGTCGAGCTACCCTCTTCAGCTCGGTAGAATGCGGCGGCGTCGGATACGCTGCGGGGAAGATCTGCGAACGCCCCTGGAGAACTCCAGATTCGGGTAGGTGACAAGTAGTTTACTTATATATTCCTACTTTGCATTAAGAATGCCTTACCCGCTGCTATCTTTTTCATCTCCTCCAACTCTTGGAGGGCCTTTTGGGCTTCGGCCTTGGCACTCTTGGCGGTCTCAAGGGCTGACGCGAGCTCGGACGCTTGCGCCTTTGACTCAAGCTCCAAACTCTCATGCTTTTCAATGAGAGCCCGCAGCTCTTGCTGCACCTCGCCGACCTGAGCCCCAAGCCTTTCTCGCTCGGCGCGCTCCTCGGCCGTTTTCTTTCCGGCCACAGATAGCGCCTGCTTAAGGGTTGCCACCTCGGTTGTGGCCCCTACAATAAGTAGTATGATCTTGTTATTTTTTGCAATCATGCCTCTCTATAGGCACCTTTTTTCCTTTTTTGTAGGGTATTTCTTACCTTCTTTCTCCTTGAGCTGCCGTTTGGCAAGGCCGAGCTCTTGCTCGGTCCGCCCGAGGTCCTTTTTAAGGACATCCACCTATGCAGTCAGTGCGGTGGTGGATAGCAGCGAAGCCTGCATACGCATATTGACTTTTTCTTGTTAGACTCCTGCGGATATTAATAGATCCTCTATTCGGCTTTTCTTTCCGAACACCGAACAGAGCATCAGGGGCTACTGTCTATGTGGTAATAATTTGACATATTTTCACTTACCTCGAAGCCTATCAGAAGGCTTGCGCAAGCTTCAGTCAGTCCGCTCTTGGCGGACTGAACCCTTTGGATCACCGTACGCATAACAGTACGGTGTTCCTCGTTGATGGAGGCGCCGTCAAGCACCTCCAGCAGATTGTCATGCGCCTCTGGTTGGACGGAGGCCGCCGGCTCAGAGGGCTTGCTCCTCTTGGAAGGAATTCGCCCGCCGCGAACCGGGACTGTTGAAGAGTCCGGCGTGGTGTCCGGCACAAAGCCGGACTTGGAGCCCTGAGGGGTCTTGTCCCCTTTACTCCTGGGGTCCGGAGGATTGCCTTGCGGCTCCTCCCGGACTATCTCCTCCTGCCCTGGAGCTTGGCGGGACGCCACTTCGGCGTCGTCTGCCCTGCAGGGGGAGACAGCGGGCGGAACTGAGTTCACGTCCGACGAATCCAGGGAGCCGCTCGACGAATCGTCGAGTTTGGCCCGGGGCGGGCTGCATAAATTACGTTCGACATTAGGGAAAGCTGCGCATTAAAAGAATATCATGAGTCAGTCTGGTATATGAATACTTACGATTTCGCCGGACGCTTGGCTCTGTCCGGCCGCTCCTCTCCGCCCTCTTCGGCGTCGTGGGAGTAGTCCGGCGGAGGGGTCTTCCTTTTCCTAGACCCCTCGGCCTCCCCCGATGGGGCGGCCCTCTTCTTCTTTTCTCCCCCCGCTGGGGGGAGAGCTTTCTTGTTCCTCCTCCTCGTTTCCATGAGGGGAGGGTGTCGCGGATTCGTCAGATGACGGATCCGACACCACCGTATTACGGGAACTCTTTCGAGTCCCGGTGGTCTTCTTCTTCTCGACCTTCTTCTCCGGCACCATGTAAGGCACCGGAGTCAACAGCTTCACTAGGAGAGCTGGGGCCGGGTCTTCGAGCAGGGGAGCCGGCCAGTTAATTGGTCCGGATATCGCCCGCCAAGCCTGTCAAAGGTGAAGGGAGTTTAGATCCCGCACAGAGTTAATCTATGAAGAAGAGCTTAACAAACCTGTCAAAGGCATAGATAGCTTACCTCGCTAGCGTGATGCTGCGAGCTATATCCGCGGTCCTCGGAAGCGGATGCGGGGCAGTCGGCGCCTTTGGTCAGCACCTTCCAGACGTCTTCATACGTCGTGTCGAAGAGCCTGTTAAGGGATTGGTGCCGCGCCGGGTCGAATTCCCACAAAGTGAAATCCCGTTGTTGGCACGGGAGGATCCGGCGAACGAGCATGACCTAGATCACATTGACAAGCTTGATCGGTTTGTTCACCAGGGACTGGATGCAAGTCTGCAGTCCGGTCACTTCTCCCTCGTTGCCCCACGACAGGCCCATCTCTTTCCAAGACATAAGCCGCGTGGGGGGTCCGGATCTGAACTCGGGGGCTGCGACCCATTTTGGATCGCGTGGCTCGGTGATGTAAAACTACCCGTCCTGCCACCCTTTTAGGGATTCCACAAAGGAGCCCTCGAACCAGAGGACGTTGTCCATCTTGCCGGCCATAGCGCCTCCGCACTCTGCTTGGGTGCCACACACCACCTTGGGCTTGACGTTGAAAGTCTTGAGCCAGAGGCCGAAATGAGGGCGGCCGCGGAGGAAGGCCTCACACACGACGATGAACGCCGAGATGTTGAGGATGAAGTTCGGGGCCAGATCGTGGAAATCCATGCCGTAGTAGAACATGAGTCCCCGGACAAATGGGTGAAGTGGGAAACCCAGTCCGTGAAGGAGGTGGGGAAGGAAAACTACCCTCTCATGGGCCTTGGAGCGGGAAGGAGCTGCCCCGTCTCAGGAAGCCAATGCGGGATGTCCTTGGACAGGTATCCGGCTTTCCTTAGCTTTTTTACTTGAGCCTCCGTAACGGAGGAGGCCATCCACTTGCCTCCCGCTCCGGACATTGCTGGAGAAGGTTGAGGTGGGAAGAGCGGACTTGGGCGCTAGAGCTTGAGTGCGCGAGAGATGGATTGGCAAAGGAGGAAGAAGGCGTAAGTGAAAAGGTGGATCCTTATCCCTTTATATAAGCGGATGCGGTTATGCGTCCCCACCTACCTAATAAAACTCGCTTGCCTCCCAAGCGCCGTGGTAACTGGCACGGTTGGGTTACCCACGTCCGTATTGATAAGAATCCCGTTAAAAGGGGCACACGATCTCTGCTTTGACGAGACGTGCCAAGGAAACCACCTCGCTAAACGTGCTGAGGTGGAAAAGTGAAAACAATTTGTATAAGGAGCTTGGCCGCGGTGTTATGACGCACTGCGGAATGCGTCAGCAGATTTGATTTGTGTTAATATTATTCTCTCTATGGCATATGTGGAAACTTGTTTTGCAGAGCCGGACACTATTTTTGGTGTTTATAATCTTCTTGAAGAACTTGGAGGAGGAACCCGCCTTGCAATGCCGAAGACAATCTGCGCGTCGGACTCGTCGTCATTGAAGCCTGGTTCAGGGGCTACTGAGGGAGTCCTGGATTAGGGGGTGTTCGGATAGCCAGACTATACCTTCGCCAGACTCCAGGACTATGAAGATACAAGATTGAAGACTTCGTCCCGTGTCCGGAAGGATCTTTCCTTGGCGTGGAAGGCAAGCTAGGCGATGCGGATATTCAAGATCTCCTACCATTGTAACCGACTCTGTGTAACCCTAACCCTATTCGGTGTCTATATAAACCGGAGGGTTGTAGTCCGTAGGACAACCATCATCATACACAATCATACCATAGGGTAGCTTCTAGGGTTTAGCCTCCTTAATCTCGTGGTAGATCTACTCTTGTACTACCTATATCATCAATATTAATCAAGCAGGAGTAGGGTTTTACCTCCATCGAGAGGGCCCGAACCTGGGTAAAATAAAGTGTCCCTTGTCTCCTGTTACCATCCGACCTTGACGCACAGTTCGGGACCCCCTACCCGAGATCCGCCGGTTTTGACACCGACACATACCCATAGGATTTTTATATGCAGTTCTATAGGCCCACAATGCATCATCAAGTTTCTTAGACCAATTCTTTCTAGATCTAATAACAGTCTTTTGCAAAATTGATTTGAGCTCTCTATTACTAAGTTCTACTTGACCACTAGATTGCGGGTGATATGGAGATGCAATTCTACGATTAACATCATACTTAGCAAGCATTTTACGAGAAGTACCATGAATAAAATGTGAACCACCATCAGTCATTAAGTATCTAGGGACCCCAAACCTCGGAAAAATAAGTACTTTAAGCATCTTAATAGAGGTGTTATGATTAGCACTACTAGTTGGAATAACTTCTACCCAATTAGTAACGTAATCAACAACAACTAAAATATGTGTATACCCATTAGAGGAAGGAAACGATCCTATATAATCAAAGCCCCAAACATCAAATTGTTCAATAACAAGTGAATAATTCATAGGCATTTCTTGACGTCTACTAACATTACCAATTCTTTGACCTTCATCACAAGATAAGACAAACTTACGGGCATCCTTGAAGAGAGTAGGCCAATAAAAATCGGATTGCAATACCTTATGCGCAGTTCTATCTCCAGCATGGTGTCCTCCATAAGCCTCAGAGTGACACTTGCGTAGGATCTGTTCCTGTTCATGCTCAGGTACACAACGTCTAATAACACCATCTACTCCTTCTTTATAAAGGTGTGGATCATCCTAGAAGTAATGTCTTAAATCATAGAAACACTTTTTCTTTTGCTGGTATGTGAAACTAGGTGGTATAAATTTAGCAACAATGTAACTAGCATAATCAGCATACCATGGAGCAGTACGAGAAGCATTTATGACAGCTAATTGTTCATCAGGAAAGCTATCATCTATAGGTAGTGGGTCATCAAGAACATTCTCTAACCTAGACAAGTTGTCTGCAACGGGGTTCTCAGCTCCCTTTCTATCAATAATATGCAAATCGAATTCTTGTAGCAAGAGAACCCATCTAATAAGTCTAGGATTAGCATCTTTCTTTTCCATAAGATATTTGATAGCAGCATGATCAGTGTGGACAGTTACTTTAGAATCAATAATATAAGGTCTGAACTTATCACAAGAAAATACAACTGCTAAAAATTCTTTTTCAGTGGTAGCATAGTTTCTCTGGGCACAGTCTAGAGTTTTACTAGCATATTGGATAACATTTAGTTTCTTATCAACTCTTTGTCCTAAAACAGCACCTACAGCATAATCACTAGCATCACACATAATTTCAAAGGGTAAATTCCAATCAGGTGGCCGAACAACAGGTGCAGAAATCAAAGCTTTCTTAAGTATTTCAAATGCTTCTACACAATCATCATCAAAGACAAAAGGAACATCTTTTTGTAAGAGATTAGTCAGAGGCCTAGAATTTTTAGAGAAGTCCTTAATGAACCTCCTATAAAAACCGGAATGGCCAAGGAAACTTCTTATACCTTTAATGTCCCTAGGACACTTCATCTTTTCAATAGCATCAACTTTAGATTTATCGACTTCAATACCTCTTTCAGAAATTTTATGCCCCGAGACAATACCTTCATTAACCATAAAGTTGCACTTTCCCCAATTCAAGACAAGATTAGTTTCTTCACATCTCTGCAAAACTCGATCAAGGTTGCTTAACCAATCATCAAAAGAAGTTCTGTAAACGGAGAAATCATCCATGAAAACCTTAACAACCTTTTCACAAAAGTCAGAGAATATAGCAGTCATACATCTTTGAAAGGTAGCAGGTACATTACATAAACCAAAAGGCATATGTCTATAAGCAACGGTACCGAAAGGGCAAGTAAAAGTGGTCTTTTCTTGATCCTCTTTTGACACAGGTATTTCAGAGAAACCAGAATAACCATCTAGAAAGCAAAAATGTGTATGTTTGGATAATCTTTCTAGCATTTGATCAATAAAAGGTAAAGGGTAACAATCCTTTTTAGTAGCTTTATTTAGTTTGAGAAAATCAATTACCATTCTATAACCTGTAACAATTCTTTGTGGGATCAATTCATCTTTATCCTTAGGAACAACAGTAATACCTCCCTTCTTAGGGACACAATGGACAGGACTTATCCACTGACTATCAGCAACGAGATAGATTATACCTGCCTCCATAAGCTTTAATATTTCTTTTCTTATCACTTCTTTAATCTCAGGATTTAACCGTCGTTGGTGATCAACAACCGGTTTAGCGTCTTTCTCCAATTTTATTTTGTGCTGGCATAGAGTGGGACTAATGCCCTTAAGATCATCAAGAGTATATCCAATAGCAGCACGATGCTATTTCAGAGTTTTAAATAATTTCTTTTCTTCATGCTCTGAAAGGTTAGCACTAATAATAACAGGATATATCTTCTTTTCATCAAGATAAGCATATTTAAGTGTATCGGGTAATGGTTCAAGCTCAAACACGGGATCACCCTTGGGTGGAGGAGGATCCCCTAGGATTTCAACAGGCAAGTTGTGTTTCAAACTAGGTCCCTGTTTAAAGAATACTTCATCTATTTCCCTTCTTTCATTCATAAACATATCATTTTCATGGTCTAGCAAATATTGTTCTAAAGGATCATTAGGAGGCACGACAATAGAAGCAAGACCAATAATTTCATCTTTAATAGGTACTTCTTTATCATGGGGTTGTCTACGAAATTTAGCAAAATTAAACTCATGAGACATATCCCCTAAACCAATAGTAACAACATCCTTTTTGCAGTCTATCTTAGCATTAACAGTATTCAAGAAGGGTCTACCAAATATAATGGGACAAAGGTTATCTTGTGGGGAACCAAGAACAAGAAAATCAGCAGGATATTTAACTTTCCCACACAAGATTTCAACATCTCTAACAATCCCAACTGGTGAAATAGTGTCTCTATTTGCAAGCTTAATTGTAACATCAATTTCCTCTATCTCAGCAGGTGCAATATCATGCATAATTTCTTTGTATAAGGAATGAGGTCTTGCACTTGCACTAGCACCCATATCACATAAGCCATGATAACAATGATCTCCTATTTTGACAGAAATAACAGGCATGCCTACAACAGGTCTATGTTTATTTTTAGTATCAGGTCTAGCAATTCTAGCAGCTTGATCACAGAAGTAAATAACATGCCCGTCAATATTATCAGCCAAGAGATCTTTAACCATAGCGAGACTAGGTTCAACTTTAATTTGCTCAAGGGTGTATGTGTCCTAGTTTTACTCTTACGAACCACAGTTGAAGCTTTAGTATGATTCTTTATTCTAACAAGGAAAGGTGGTCTCTAAATATAAGCACTAGGAACAATAGGATCAACATTATAAGTGATAGTCTTTTCTTCAACTTTAATGGGTGCAATGCTACCTCTTGAGCATTGCGTTGGTTTTCCCTTGAAGAGGAAAGGGTGATGTAGTAAAGTAGCATAAGTATTTCCCTCAGTTTTTGAGAACCAAGATATCAATCCAGTAGGAAACCATGCGCGAGTCCAACGCACCTACACAAACAAATAAGAACCTCGCAATCAACGCGATAAAGGGGTTGTCAATCCCTTCATGGTCACTTACGAGAGTGAGATCTGATAGATATGATAAGATAATATTTTTGGTATTTTTATATAAAGAGTAAATAAAGATGCAAGGTAAAATACACGGTAATATAAATAACTAAGTGTTGGCATATTAATATGATAGAAAATAGAACCCGGGGCCATAGGTTTAACTAGTGGCTTCTCTTAAGAGCATAAGTATTACGGTGGGTAAACGAATTACTGTCGAGCAATTGATAGAAAAGCGAATAATTATGAGAGTATCTAGGCATGATCATGTATATAGGCATCACGTCTGTGACAAGTAGACCGAAACGATTCTGCATCTACTACTATTACTCCACACATCGACCGACTCATCCCTGCATCTAGAGTATTAAGTTCATAAGAACAGAGTAATGCTTTAAGTAAGATGACATGATGTAGAGGGATAAACTCATGCAATATGATATAAACCCCATATTTTTATCCTCGATGGCAACAATACAATACATGCCTTCCTGCCTCTGCTGTCACAGGGAAAGGACACCGCAAGATTGAACCCAAAGCTAAGCACTTCTCCCATTGCAAGAAAGATCAATCTAGTAGGCCAAACCAAACTGGTAATTCGAAGAGACTTGCAAAGATAACCAATCATACATAAAAGAATTCAGAGGAGATTCAAATATTGTTCATAGATAATCTTGATCATAAACCCACAATTCATCGGATCTCGACAAACACACCGCAAAAGAAGATTATATCGAATAGATCTCCAAGAAGATTGAGGAGAACTTTGTATGAGATCCAAAGAGAGAGAAGAAGCCATCTAGATAATAACTATGGACCCGAAGGTCTGAGGTAAACTACTCACACATCATCAGAGAGGCTATGGTGTTGATGTAGAAGCCCTCCGTGATCAATGCCCCCTCCGGCGGAGTGCCAGAAAAGGCCCCAAGATGGGATCTCATGGGTACAGAAGGTTGCGGCGGTGGAAATAGGGTTTTGGCTCTGTATATGATGTTTCCAAGGTATATGGGTATATATAAGAGGAAGAAGTACGTCGGTGGAGCAACGAGGGGCCCATGAGGGTGGAGGGCGCGCCTAGGGGTGGTAGGCGCGCCCCCTACCTCTTGCCTTCCTTGTTCATTGCTTTACGTAGACTCCAAGTCCTCTGGATTACGTTTGTTCCGAAAATCACGTTCCCGAAGGTTTCATTCCGTTTGGACTCCGTTTGATATTCTTTTCCTTTGAAACACTGAAATAGGAAAAAACTAGCAATTTGTTCTATAATGAAAAATTCCAACTAGTATATGAAAGTGTTATCATAGGAAACTCTCTATCATGAAGATCATGGTGCTACTTTGAAGCACAAGTGTGGAAAAAGCATTGTCCCTTCTCTCTTTTTCTCTCATTTTTTTATTTGGGCCTTCTCTTTTTTTTGGCCTCTTTTTTTCTTTTCGTCCGGAGTCTCATCCCAACTTGTGGGGGAATCATAGTCTCCATCATCCTTTCGTCACTTGGAACAATGCTCTAATAATGATGATCAGCACACTTTTATTTACTTAGAACTCAAGAATTACAACTCAGTTACTTAGAACAAAATATGACTCTATGTGAATGCCTCTGGTGGTGTACCGGGATATGCAATGAATCAAGAGTGACATTTATGAAAGAATTATAAAGGTGGCTTTGCCATAAATACGATGTCAACTACATGATCATGCAAAGCAATATGACAATGATGAAGCGTGTCATAATAAACGGAACTGTGGTAAGTTGCATGGCCATATATCTCGGAATGGCTATGGAAATTCCATGGTAGGTAGGTATGGTGGCTTTTTTAGGAAGGTATATGGTGGGTGCATTATATGGCGAAAAGTGTGTGGTATTAGAGAGGCTAGCAATGGTGGAAGGATGAGAGTGCGTATAATCCATGGACTCAACATTAGTGATAAAGAACTCATATACTTGTTGCAAAAATCTACAAGTTATCAAAGCAAAGTATTACGCGCATGCTCCTAGGGGGATAGATTGGTAGGAAAAGACCATCGCTCGTCCCCGACCACCACTCATAAGGAAGACAATCAATAAATAAATCATGCTCCGACTTCATCACATAACGGTTCACCATACGTGCATGCTACGGGAATCACAAACTTTAACACAAGTATTTCTCAAATTCACCACTCAACTAGCATGACTCTAATATCACCATCTTCATATCTCAAAACAATTATCAAGTATGAAGCTTCTCATAGTATTCAACACACTCATAAGAATTTTTTTAATCTTGAATACCTAGCATATTTTTATGATTAAAGAAAATTACCATGCTGTTTTGTAGGACTCTCAAAATAATATAAGTGAAGCATGAGAGAACAAAAGTTTCTATAAAACAAATCCACCACCGCGCTCTAAAAGATATAAGTGAAGTACTAGAGCAAAAACTATATAGCTCAAAAGATATAAGTGAAGCACATAGAGTATTATAATAAATTTCGAATCATGTGTGTCTCTCTAAAAAGGTGTGTACATCAAGTATAATTGTGGTAAACTAAAAAGCAAAGACTCAAATCATACAAGACGCTGCAAGCAAAACACATATCATGTGGTGAATAAAAATATAGCTCCAAGTAAAGTTACCGATGGACGAAGACGAAAGAGGGGATGCCTTCCGGGGCATCCCCAAGCTTTGGCTTTTTGGTGTCCTTAGATTATCTTGGGGTGCCATGGGCATCCCCAAGCTTAGGCTCTTGCCACTCCTTGTTCCATACACTAGTAGAAAAAGGGTCAAACGTGAAGCACATTAGTGACGGTTTGTATTTGAGCCGGTACTAATGGTACCATTAGTGCCGGTTCGAACGGATTTGCATTAATGCCGGTTCGTGTTGAACTTTTAGTACCGGTTCGTGGCACGAACCGGTACTAAAGGGGTGGTGGCAGGCTGGCGTCAGGCTGGGGCCCCACAATCACCTTTAGTACCGGTTCGTGGACCTTTAGTACCGGTTCGTGCCATGAACCGGTACTAAAGAGGTCTGACCTATAGTACCGGTTGGAGACACAAACCGGGACTATAGGGCAATTTTCAAACTTGAAAAAATCATAACTAAATCATACTAATTCAGAAAAATACATATAATATATCAAAATTTGCAGAACAAAATGATTGATCCGCTGAAACAACCAGTTTTCCGTTTCGACAATTTTTTAAAATCACAAAATTCCAAAGGGAAAATAGAGTTTTTGGGCGTTTTAGACGTTTTTTGGACGTTTTTAGCGTTTAGTGCTAGGGTTTAGATTTCAAAGTTTAGGGTTAGGTTTTATGGTCTAAACCCTTAGTTTTTATTGTTTAGCATAGAGTTTGCGACGTTTTAAGTCCCGGGTTTAGGGTTTAGGACAATTTTTGAAATGACAAATTGTAAAAGGAAAAAAAAGATATGCTCTAATTTATGTTTTTTTGAATTTTGGTTAAATCTTGCCAAACAACTGATTCAAGAAATATAGAGTGTTACTAAATAATTACGCAATAATATTAGTGTTACTAAATAAGTATCTCAGTTTTTTTGAATTTTGTTCAAATCTGGTCAAACTATGGTCAAACTGTGGTCAAACTACTTATTCAAGAAATATTAGTGTTACTACATAATTATTTTAAGAATATTAGTGTTACTAAATAATTATTTCAATTTTTTGAATTTTGGTCAAATCTGGTCAAACTATGGTCAAACTGTGGTCAAACTATGCTCAAACTTATTCATGAAATATTAGCGTTACTAAATAATTACTGTTTTTTTAGAATAATAGTTTCAAACTCAAACGGTGAAATGTGTGACTTCATGCTCAAGCTAAACTCCTGAGGGTTAATAGGATTGACATCTTACTATTGTCAGGAAAACAACAAGTGCAGACTCGGAAACGAAGGAGAATAGAACCTGAAAGTTAAGCATGCTCGGGCTGGAGTAGTGAGAGGGATGGGTGACCGATCGGGAAGTTAGGTGATTTGGAATGAGTGATCCACACTTGAGCAGTTAAGTGAGGTGATTAGAGACTAAATCATCAAATAATTCAGAAAAATTAAACATCAAAAAAAATCAAAAAAAATCATCAAATAAGCAAACAACACACGAAAAACAGAATCTGTCAAAAACAGAATAGTTTGTAGTAATCTGTAACTAAAGCAAACTTCTGGAACTAAAACAATTCTACCAAAATAGGACGACCTAGACAATTTGTTTATTGATCTGCTGCAATTGGAATCAGTATTCTATCATGTTCTGGTGATTTTAAACAATTGTTTTCGTGAACAGAAAGTTTCTGGAATTTTCAGCAAGATCAAATAACTATCATCCAAGAAGATCCTATAGGTTTAACTTGGCACAAACACTAATTAAAAGATAAAAACAAATCTAACCGGAGCCTAGATCAAAGATTTATTCCTAAACAGAAGCAAAAAGCAAAAAAATAAAATAAAATTGGGTTGCCTCCCAACAAGCGCTATCGTTTAACGCCCTTAGCTAGGCATAAAAGCAAGGATAGATCTAGGTATTGCCATCTTTGGTATCGGGGAAGAAAAGCGAAAATTTCCTTTCTATAGCATTCATCCTTCTATTTTTGAAAGCACATTGCCATTAATGGAGGAAGAAAGATTAAGCACATTACGGAAATTTGCATCTACGCTAGCCTTCATTTCTTTGATAATCTCGTTTTGATAAAAGCATAAGAGAGTGGTGGATTCAACCTTATCATTTATGGGTGCCCGGATATAGTTTTCATTTTTTCATATGTATCTATAGCACCCCTTCAAGAAAACCTCCTTCAAAAATAGAATCTAAAACTTGTTTAAACGAAGAAGGTAAGCTAACATAAAATTTGTTTAGCTATATCTCAATTTGATATTGTGGCACATAGCTACCTCGAATCCTTAATAACCTGTCCCAAGCATCCTTTAAAGATTCATCAAGTAAATAGCAAAAAATTCCAAAGTCCTCTTCATCAAAATCATTCAAATTCTCATTGTGAACCCCGGTAGGTCTTTCCATAGCGTTATTATTTATGAGCTTAGCGAGGACAGAAGGACTATCCAAAGCACTAGAACCAGGGAGAGAACCCTTAGCTCTTTTTGACTCAGCCATTGCAAAGGGAAGGAAAACGGAGAAGAGAGGGCGAATAAAACGGCAAGGGTGAAGTGGGGGAGAGGAAAACGAGAGGCAAATGGCAAATAATGTAGTGCGAGGGATAAGAGTTTGTGATGGGTACTTGGTATGTCTTGACTTGTGCGTAGACTACCCGGCAACGACACGAGAAATGGCTCGTTGACGGGAGATCAAATCTTGACTTTGACTTGGTGTGAGCCTCCCCGGCAACGGCGCCAGAAATCCTTCTTGCTACCTCTTGAGCACTGCGTTGGTTTTCCCTTGAAGAGGAAAGGGTGATGCAGTAAAGTAGCATAAGTATTTCCCTCCGTTTTTGAGAACCAAGGTATCAATCCAGTAGGAGACCACGCGCGAGTCCCACGCACCTACACAAACAAATAAGAACCTCACAACCAATGCGATAAAGGGGTTGGCAATCCCTTCACGGTCACTTACAAGAGTGAGATCTGATAGATAGGATAAGATAATATTTTTGGTATTTTTATGATAAAGAGTAAATAAAGATGCAAGGTAAAATAAACGGTAATAGAAATAACTAAGTGTTGGAAGATTAATATGATAGAAAATAGACCTGGGGGCCATAGGTTTCACTAGTGGCTTCTCTCAAGACCATAAGTATTACGATGGGTAAACGAAATACTGTCGAGCAATTGATAGAAAAGAGAATAATTATGAGAGTATCTAGGCATGATTATGTATATAGGCATCACGTCCGTGACAAGTAGACCGAAGCGATTCTGCATCTACTAATATTACTCCACACATCGACTGACTCCTGCCTGCATCTAGAGTATTAAGTTCATAAGAACAGAGTAATGCTTGAAGTAAGATGACATGATGTAGAGGGATAAACTCATGCAATATGATATAAACCCCATCTTTTTATCCTTGATGGCAACAATACAATACGTGCCTTGCTGCCCCTGCTGTCACTGGGAAAGGACACCGCAAGATTGAACCCAATGCTAATAGGCCAAACCAAACTGTTAATTCGAAGAGACTTGCAAAGATAACCAATCAGACATAAAAGAATTCAGAGGAGATTCAAATATAGTTCATAGATAATCTTAATCACAAACCCACAATTCATCGGATCTCGACAAACACGCCGCAAAAGAAGATTACATCGAATAGATCTCCAGGAAGATCGAGGAGAACTTTGTATTGAGATCCAAAGAGAGAGAAGAAGCCATCTAGCTAATAACTATGGACCCGAAGGACTGAGGTAAACTACTCACACATTATCGGAGAGGCTATGGTGTTGATGTAGAAGCCGGAAAAGGCCCCAAGATGGGATCTCACGGGTACAGAAGGTTGCGGCGGTGGAAATAGGGTTTTGGCTCCGTATATGATGTTTCCAAGGTATATGGGTATATATAGGAGGAACAAGTACGTCGGTGGAGTAACGAGGGGCCGACGATGGTGGAGGGCGCGCCTAGGGGGGTAGGCGTGCCCCTACCTCATGCCTTCCTCGTTGATTGCTTTACGTAGACTCCAAGTCCTCTGGATCATGTTTGTTCCGAAAATCACGTTCCCGAAGGTTTCATTCTGTTTGGACTCCGTTTGATATTCTTTTCCTTCGAAACACTGAAATAGGAAAAAAAACAATTTGGGCTAGGCCTCCGGTTAATAGGTTAGTCCCAAAAATAATATAAAAGTGTATAATAAAGCCCATTAAACATCTAAAACAGAATGTAATATAGCATGGAACAATAAAAAATTATAGATACGTTGGAGACGTATCATGCAACTACCTTTACTTCAGTGGGAGGATTATATTTAAACCACTTCTCCTTAGGGAGATCAACTTGAGTAGCAAAGGATTCACAGAAAGAAGCTACTATCTCAGAGTCAAGTCCATATTTAGTGCTAAATTCACGGAAAACATCGGTATCCATAAAAGATTTAACACAATCAAACTTAGGTGTTATACCTAACTCCTTACCTTCGTCGAGGTCCCAACCTTCACAGTTGCGTAAAATTCTTTCCAATAAATCCCATTTGAATTCAATAGTCTTCATCATAAAAGAGCCAATACAAGAAGTATCGAGCATGGCGCAATTGTTGAGAGAAAGCCGAGCATAAAATTTTTGAATAATAATTTCTCTTGAGAGCTCATGATTGGGGCATGAATATAACATTGACTTAAGCCTCCCCCAAGCTTGAGCGATGCATTCTCCTTTGCGAGGCCAAAAATTATATATATCAGACCCCGTTTCAGCGGATCAATCCTTTTGTTCTGCAAATTTTGATATATTATATGTATTTTTCTGAATTAGGATGATTTAGTTATGATTTTTTCAAGTTTGAAAATTGCCCTATAGTGCCGGTTTGTGTCTCCAACCGGTACTATAGGTCAGACCCCATTAGTACCGGTTCATGGCATGAACCGGTACTAAAGGTTAGACCTTTAGTACCGGTTCTTGCCACGAACCGGTACTAAAGGTGATCGTGGGGCCCCGGCCTGACGCCAGCCTGCCACCACCCCTTTAGTACCGATTCGTGCCACGAACCGGCATTAATGCAAATCCGTTCGAACCGGCACTAATGGTACCATTAGTACCGGGCCAAAATCAAACCAGCACTAATGTGCTTCACGTTTGACCCTTTTTCTACTAGTGGAGGTTGTGTGAGAAGACAAAAGAGGAGAAAGTCTCACATTGACGCGGCTAATCAACGGGCTATGGAGATGCCCATCAATTGATGTCAATACGAGGAGTAGGGATTGCCATGCAACGGATGCACTAGAGCTATAAGTATATGAAAGCTCAACAAAAGAAACTAAGTGGGTGTGCATCCAACTTACTTGCTCCCGAAGACCTAGGGCATTTTGAGGAAGCCCATTATAGGAATATACAAGCCAAGTTCTATAAAAAAATTCCCACTAGTATATGAAAGTGACAAAATAAGAGACTCTCTATCATGAAGATCATGGTGCTACTTTGAAGAACAAGTGTGGAAAAAGGATAGTAACATTGTCCCTTCTCTCTTTTTCTCTCATTTTTTTTATTTGGGCCTTCACTCTTTTTCTCTCATTTTTTTATCGGGAATAGAATAATATTACTTTGAAGCACAAGTGTGGAAAAAGGATAATAAAATAGAATAATATAGATTTCTTCTTCACGTGGGTGCGCGTCCCTCAGCGTCATTCGGAGCAGATAGTCCGCCGGGACCCTTTCCAAAGATTACTTGTAAATCATTGACCATAGCAAGTATGTGATCACCGGTACGAGGGTGTCGAGGATCGCCGAGGGGTTGAGGGTCGAGGTTCGAGGATCGCCGAGGGGTCGAGGGTCGAGGTTCGTCGAGGGGTCGAGGGTCGAGATTTATCAAGAATGCCCTCATTATGGATGTGCACAAGTTGATCCAATTTTTTTCTTCTGATCTCATCTATATATATATATTCTTCTATATGTCACGTTGTCTGTCAAAGTATTGAAGAAATCCATGGCTACATCATTAGCCGGATGTAACATGCGTATGATGCTACGAAGATCTTCAAAGTTGTTTTGGAACGGAGTTCCGTATACAATAATTATTCGGAAGGCCTTCTAAATAGCGATATTCAGAAGGCTCTTGCTGAACTTCATACCAAAAAGCTAATTATCCTATCCAGAACTCCGTTCCAAAACAATTCTGAAGAGCTTCATACCATTATGTGCCTGTTACTTCCGGCTAATGATGAAGCCATGGTTTCTTGAATCCTTTGACACTAGACAACATGACATATAGAAGGGTAGATGAGATCAGGAAAAATATGGACAATTTTCTGCACATCCAGAATGGCGCCATTTTGTTAAATCCCTTGTTTGACATTCATGAGAGAGGTGGTCCAAATGTCGGCCATTCATGGTAGAACTCCGATAATTCTTCAACATGAGGGGGGACGTCGATCAACCCCCTCTCGCCCGACCAAACCCTAGAAGCGTCGAGGCCACCCCAAACCATAGAAGCGTTGCCGAGGCCACCCGAAATCCTAGAAGCGTCGAGGCCACCCAAATTTACCAAGTTAAAAGAGCGTTATCGTCGAGGCCACCCCAAATCCTAGAAGCGTTGTCGAGGCCACTCCAAACCATAGAAGCGTCGAGGCCACTAATTAATATTCCTTGTTGTGATTAGCTCGCTAGGTCTGTGTTTGCCACTAATATATCCATCTCTCATGTTTGTATATTAATTGTCATGTTGTAATATTTGCAGAAACTATGGATCAACAAAGAGACTTGGAAAAGAACAATTGTTGGGGGATATAATCTTCGGCAGATGTGATGTCTTGTCATTTCTCAACGACACCGATGGTCTGGAAGGAGAGGGTGAAGGCTCCGGTGATCGAAAAATCGAGGAGGAAGGACATGATCATGATGGCTCTGGTGACCGAATGTCGGTGGAAGAAGGAGACCGTGATGACGGCTCTGGTGACCGAACGGAGGAGGGAGCTGTTGCAAAGTCCGGCGAGGTATATATATTAATTAAGCTTGTGCTGACTAGCTAATTGATGCATTAATTGTTTTGGTATGTACATATATTAACTCTTCTTTCTTCTTTTATAGCCCTCCGGATTGATCCAAACTTCGGAAACGAGATGAGGCCCGAAGAAAAGGTTGCGCCAGGATGAAATGTTCACAATCACAACAATCTTGGACGATGGCCAACCAATTGAACCCAGCAGACCAAGGATGCATTTTCTGCTCAGTGCGGAGCTATTGTTAGGGACATCATCCCGATCAGCATCTAGCTATGGAATAAGCCTAAGAATGAAGACCCTCAAGTTTCTTGTGTCACCGATAGACAGAAAGATGATATTTGGACCTCGCTGAAGGCAAATTTCACCCTACCGCCAGAGGAGGATCCGAATAAGCTAGTTATAGAGCCATTGGTCAAGGCGTGTGCTCTTAAGAAGATGGCAGATCTATTCAGGAGGTGGAAGAATGAGTTGAAATCAATGTTGGTCGACAAAGAGAAGACTCCAGAATTCACCGGCCGATTTGAGAAGATAAGATATCACCAGCCCACATTTGTGGCCTACACGACATCGGACAAGAGTAAGAAGATGTCAGAGACACACAAGATAAATGCAACAAAGAAGTTGTATCACCATCGCACGTGGTCAGGTGGCTACCTCAAATCCCGGCCGTTGTGGGACAAAGCTGAGAATGACCTGATTGCTAAAGGGGTCGAACCAGAGACATTGAACTGGCCAAACCGTTCAAGGACTTGGTTCTTCGGGTTGGAGGAACTTTGGACCCTGAAACAGGGAAGTGCGTTTGGACGGATGAGCAACTTGCAATACCTGTCAAGAAGCTTCAGAAGTATATCGCCACAACATAACAAGGGATGTTCATTCCCGACAGAGAGAACGACAAGCTGACTAAGGCCCTCGGGAATCCTGAGCAACCTGGATGAACACGAGGCACGCCAGGCTCCGTTGCATGAAAGGTTGGGTTTCCCGGTGCAGGCGGTTACAAAACCCGGGAGAGGAAGAGGAAACTTGAGCTGAGTGAAATGCAGAAGGTCAATGCAAGAGTACTAATGCTAGAGGAACAAGTTGAGAGCCAGTGAGTTGTCGGCCAACCATCTCAGCAGCACAAAGCTACCCCAGAAGCTACCCCGCCATCTCAGCGGAGGAGCAGCGTGGCTTCCACGGAGCTCGTTCATCAGCCTGACTTCACGGCTCCTAGCTACCCCGTGGATGCTATCACGGAGGCTCAACATTGCCAGCTTATGACAAAATGGCAGAACCTCACCTTGAAGGCGGCTGTCAGCTCTGTTGCACCTCTCAACCCGACGGAACTTTTTACTGTCATCCGATTCGACATGGCTATCCTGTTGTGTCGGTGGATGAAGTAATGGAGGGATTTGAGGAGCTCGAGCTTGACCATCCTACAGGTGAAGGGGAGACTCAGCAGAGTTATGCTCTGAGGAATACATGTCTATGGTGGAAGGAGTACATCAAGCTTCTGAACTGGACGCCTCCGCCTCCTCCTCCTACTCTGGCGAGTTAGGGCACTCCGCCTCCTCCTCCGATGATGACTATGACGACGAGTGATTAAGGCACTCCGCCTCCTTCTACGACTCCTCCGCCGCGTCAGGCCGGAAATCGGCCTCCTCCTTCGCCTCCTCCGTCACGTCCGAGCAGCCCGCCTCCTCCTCTGCCTCGCCGGCAACGGCGGAAGACAGATGCCGCCGCTCCGGGTCCTCTGGCGCGTCAGAGCACTCCGCCTCCATCTCCGCCTCGTAAGAAATGACGGAAGAGAGATGCCGCCGCACCGGCGGCTAGCAATACAGCAAGAGGCGGGAGGCAATTTAGATACGGTCCATCTCTCAAGCGTCTGGAAAAGTTGGAGATATGTGAAGCCCAAGTGAGGTAATTTTTTGCAAAGGAGGACCGAGGAGGAAAACGTGGAGATATGTGAAGCCCAAGTGAGGGAATTTTTTGCAAAGAAACCTCCACCTCCAAAGGAGATGATAGATCCGGTGAAAGCTCAACGCACTATCGATGCCCTAAAGCGACCAACACCGCCTCCGCTGGATTCCAACTATCAACACTGTATTAAAAAGACATATGAAGATGCACGGCGGTCAGGAAGTACTTCAAGTGATGCAAGGTTAGCGCAATGAAGAAGTGGGGAAAAGTACCCAGCTCGGCGAACAGGTGAACCAATCGTGCCCCCCCCTCAAGGTGTCTAGCGATATCATCACTAATCTATCGGGGATGGTGTCCGGTACCAATCCTGGTGATTACCAGGGCGATGATGTACAGTTTGAAACAATGGAGGTGGACGAATTCAGATACAAGTACGGGAAGTGTTGGAGATATTACTACTAGGCGTAAACCGGCCTACCTGGGCCGGGTTAACTTCATCAGTAGTTCAAAAGTGTTAAGGCCTAAAGAGGCAGATAAGGGCCCAAGGCCTGTAGTCGGTTTAGAACCTGTAGCCGTAAACCGGCCTGGTATGTAAACTTGTATTGTAAGTTAGGAATAAGGAGAGAACAACACGGATACGAGTATGAACCGGTGATTGGGACTCTGTAAACCGACGGGCGTCACCCGTGTATATAAGGGGACGACCCGGCGGCGGTTCAAGACAGACAACAACAACTCGAGACTTAGGCGAAGCTTGTTTGCTCCCTAGTCATCGAAACCCCATCAATTCCATCACAACTAGACGTAGGCTTTTACCTTCATCGAAGGGGCCGAACTAGTATAAACTCTCTGCGTCCCTGTGTTCGCTTTAACCCCTTCAAGCTAACCCGTCGTGATGGCTCCACGACTAAGTCCTTTCACTAGGACATCTGCCGTGATAAAACCACGACAGTTGGCGCCCACCGTGGGGCTATCGCACGATGGTTTCAAGTTCTTGGAGGGCCGCTTCGAAGGACTCGAGGGCTACGCTGTGGGCCGGATGACTAAAAGTCGTCGCGGCAAGCTCTACATCGACGATGCAGGCTGGGGCCCCGAGGCCGGCTCGATTGAGTACGGGTACCAGGTCCCCTTTTGTGGCATACACGTTTTCATCGGCAAGATCGGTGAACCGGGCCCTGAGCTGGACACCTGCACCGACCTCGTCGAGACAGCTCAGTGTGCGCGATCTGCCCAGGTTAAACCGGCCGTGAAGCATGCCTTTGTGGGAGTCATCCACAGAGGAAGTTATGAGGAGGGATCAGAATCTGGTGGCGAGACCGTCGTCTACTCCGGCGATGAATCGTCAACCGGAGAAACTGAATATCTGTATCAGTTACAAGATGGCCGGATTGGGGGCCGTTCCGATGGCGACAGTATTCCGGTCCCCTCTGATCTGCCCAACCGGGATGGAATATTTATGGCCGGTACACAAGCAGCGCTTCATTCTTCGACCGCTGCGGCAAATGATCTCCGGTTCAGTGGCAGCGACGGCTGCCGGGGCAGGAGGCCCTGTGTGCCCGTCGGCTCAAGTTTTGTCAGATCTGTTCGATACGTTGGCTGCGCTCATGGCAGAGCCAACCCGGCGGATCAAGACGCTCACAACTCGGAGATTGCAAAAGTAAGGGAACAAATCACTCAGGCTAAAGCGGATCTGGCAGCTGAAGATGCCAGGATGACCGCAGAGCGGGCCGCTTTAGATGCGCAGGCCTATAGGCTCATGTTGGATCAGAACGCATCACATGAAGTCATGAAGAGGAAATACAGATCCCGTTTGCCTTCAGTTTTCGAAGCCAGAGACCTCTTCAACACCCCCGGAGCGGGAACCAGTAATCCGCTAGTGGTAAACCGGGCGGAAGCACCTGGGACGGGCGCGCCGGTCCAGCCCCGTCTAATAGATTTACCTCGTCATAATACTGGTGTGCCTCAAGATGTGCAAACACCTCCGGGTCACTACTCTAACCCGATGGACAACCTTGTTGCAGCTGCGGCACGGCTGGAGGCCATTCCAATTGAAGGTGATTCGCCACAGGCGATAGAGACACGCCGGGTCAAGGAGCTCCTTAGGACAGCTTTGGTCCAACAGGAAGCATATTCGTACAGCCGCGACCGGATCCACTCCACCCCTTGCCCAAGCCGGAGCTATAGCAGGCACATGGATGAACCGGCCGTATCAAGTAATGCACGACGTGGAGCGCCCCGTGGCAACAATCCGGCAGGTGGTGTCGATAATACTCAGGAGGTGGTGGACCGGGCCCGAGCGCGCAGGGAGGCCGAGTTAGCAGCACAGTATCAGGCTCGTTAGCTCACGCCGGTTCGTCCGACCATCTCGGTCGACCCTGGAGTTACCTCTAGCTCTTTGGGGGTGCCTTGCCTCGTACCCGCTTTACGCAATGTGTGCCTGCCCAAGGATTTCAAGGGCCCGCGCAAGGTGCCGAACTATACGGCGGATCAACCTCTAGAGACGTGGGTGGAGAGCTATGAGATGGCCATGGAGATGCTTGATGTGGATGACACGGCGTGTGCAAAGTATTTCACTATGATGCTGGAAGGAACGGCCCGTACTTGGTTAAAAAGCTTACTGGCCAATTCTATCAGCTCATGGGCCCAATTACGAGCCCGGTTTATCAATAATTTCAAAGACACATGCAAGCAGCCTATGTCAATAGTAGATCTAGCTGCTTGTGTCCAGGAGGAAGGAGAATCAACGAATCATTGGGTGCGCTGGGTATCCCAAGTTCTGCATTCGTCGGACCGCATCAACGCTGACACAGCAGTTATAACTTTAGAAGGCAACTGTCGGTTTGGGCCCCTGAAGTTGAAGTTGGGTCGGATGAAGCGCCATTGCACTGATATGGGGACCCTCATGGCCGCTTTGGTAAAGTATGCTGATTCTGATAGTACCAAGGATCCCGAGTCTGACGATGACAAGACAGGGAAGGGAAAGAAGAACAGCAACTCCAAGGGCCAGCAACATCACTCAGCAGGTAATGGTGGTGGAGGCAAGCGTAAAGTGGATGGCAACATGAACTTCGTGGCTAATACCAACGCGCAGGACAAGGGCCAGCGACGCAAGGGTAAACAGCCGAATCGGAGTGGAGCGCCTAATCCCAATCCGGACCGCCTGAACTATCTATTGAATCAACCCTGTCCGAAGCATGGGACGAAGGAGGCGCCAGCAAACCACCTTTGGAAGGATTGCTACATTATGCAGGAGTTCAAGAGTTCTAATGCTTTCCGGTATGACCACGGCTCTGGCGACGGTTCCGGATCTGGGCCGGGTTACAGTGGAGGAAATTCCGGTTCAGGACTCAATGGTAATCCGGGCGGACATAGAAATCAAAACAATCAGAATAACCAAGGTGGTTACAACCAGCAGCAGCAACAATCAGGTTATTAGAGCAACCCAAAGCAGTTGAATAGTGGGCAGTACCACGTTTTCACCACCAGCTTGGATAAGCGAGACCGGAAGATTCAGAAGCGGGCAGTCAACGCTGTTGAACCGGCCGTGCCCCATTACCTACGCTGGTCGGAACAACCAATCATATGGAGCAGAGAGGATCACCCTCCCCGGGTTGACAATCCAGGACAGCTGGCTCTGGTGGTGGCACCTCAGGTGGGAGGTTACAAGTTCACAAAGGTGCTTATGGATGGAGGGAGCAGCATTAATATCCTCTACTATGAGACCTTTCGTCGTATGGGACTAACAGATAAAAATCTCAAGCCATCCAATACGGTGTTCCATGGTGTGGTACCTGGCAAATCAGCATATCCCGTTGGCAAGATCGCTTTGGAGGTAGCCTTTGGAGACGATCATGATTCCAGATCAGAGACGTTGACGTTTGAAGTGGTCAAAATCCAAAGTCCGTATCACGCCCTGTTTGGGCGGCCGGCTTATGCCAAGTTTATGGCACGACCCTCTTATGTATACTTGCAGCTCAAGATGCCGGGTTACAAAGCGGCAATAACGATTCACGGAAGCCGCAAGATCACTTTGGAGTGCGAGGAAGGAGATGCTGCTTATGCAGAATCGGTTTGCGCCACCGAGGAGCTGAAATTTTATAAGGACAATGTTGATCCGGCAGATATGACTCCGTTGAAGAAGCCAACCACGGAGCATGATCCGGCCCTGAAGTTCAAATCGGTAGCTGAGACTAAGCTTGTTGACTTCGTGCCAGGTGATTCGTCCAAGCAGTTCAGCATCAGTGCCAATCTGGATCCGAAATAGGAAAGCGCGCTCATCGAGTTCATCCGTGAGAATCGGGACATTTTTGCATGGAAGCCTTCTGACATGCCAGGTGTACCGAGGCAACTCGATGAGCACACTCTTAATGTGGATCCTAAATACAAACTGGTGAAACAGTTCCTCCACCGGTTTAATGAAGAAAGACGCAAAGCTATTGGTGAAGAAGTAGCCAGGCTCTTGGCAGGTGGCTTTATTGTTGAAGTTTTCCATCCTGAGTGGCTGGCTAATCCGGTGCTGGTCCTTAAGAAAAATGGCACCTGGCGTATGTGTGTGGATTACACAGACCTTAATAAGGCTTGTCCAGCAGATCCTTTTGCCCTCCCCCGTATTGATGCTTGCGAGCGTTTGAGTTTTTTGGATGCATATTCTGGCTATCATCAGATCAAAATGGCGGTTAAGGACCAGGAGAAGACGGCGTTTATCACTCCCTTTGGAGCCTTCTGCTATGTCTCTATGCCTTTTGGGCTCAAGAGTGCCCAGGCAACCTATCAACGGTGTGTGCAAAATTGCCTTCACAAGCAGATTGGACGTAATGTACATGCTTACGTGGATGATATCGTGGTTAAATCACGGAAGAAGGAAACTCTGGTTGATGACTTAAAGGAAACCTTTGATAACCTGAGGACGTACAAGATGATGCTCAATCCGGCCAAATGTGTTGTTGGTGTACCGGCAGGCAAATTATTGGGTTTTCTGGTGTCCGATAGGGGAATTGAGGCTAATCCGGAAAAGATCACAGCCATCACCTCCCTGGCTAAACCGAAGTGTATCAATGATGTTCAACGTGTGGCCGGCCGGATTGCCGCGTTGAGCCGGTTTATCAGCCGCCTTGGTGAGAAGGCGATCCCTTTGTATCAGATGTTGAAGAAGACGGATCAGTTCGTCTGGAGTCCCGCGGCTGATAAGGCATTTGAGGACTTAAAGCGGCAATTGGCTAATCCGCCTGTGCTCGCCGCTCCCATTGACAAGGAGCCGCTTCTGTTATATGTTGCTGCTAATGCCAGGGCGGTCAGTGTGGCCATTGTGGTGGAGCGGAAGGAGGCAGGAAAGGAGCATCCGGTTCAACGTCCGGTTTACTATATCAGCGAGGTACTTATTGAATCCAAGCAAAGGTATCCGCATTGGCAGAAGCTGGTATATGGAGTTTTCATGGCAAGCCGGAAGCTGAAGCAATATTTCCAAGGGCACCCCATCGCCGTGGTCAGTTCTGCTCCCTTGGGCGATATCATACAGAACCGGGAAGCGGCTAGTCGGATTGCCAAGTGGGCTATAGAGCTTGGGCCGCACGGTTTGAAGTACGTGCCTCGAACGGCGGTGAAGTCTCAAGCACTTGTTGATTTCATTAATGATTGGACGGAGTTGCAAGCACCTGAAGAGAAGCCGGATCATACATATTGGACCATCCATTTTGATGGATCCAGGCAACTGGAGGGCTCGGGGGCTGGAGTCGTATTAACTTCCCCACGAGGTGACAAGTTCTGTTACGTTCTCCGCTTAATGTTCCCTTGTACTAACAATGCAGCTGAGTATGAAGCCTTGCTCCATGGTCTCCGGATGGCTAAGGAGATGAATCTAAGCCAGGTTAAGTGCTTCGGTGACTCAGGCCTAGTGGCTCAACAGGTGTCTGGTACTTGGGATTCCAAGGACCCACTCATGGCTGCATATCGTCGTGAGGTGGATATTGTTGCAGGTCATTTCAAGGGCTATCAGGTGGACCACGTGGACCGTTGGAAGAATGAAGCGGCGAACACTTTAAGCCGGTTGGGATCTCAACGTAAACCGGTCCCGCCCAATGTTTTTCTGGACGTGCTGCACAACCCGTCGGTCAAGCTCCCTGGTGAAGCGGATTTGGCTATTCCTGATCCGGAGGCCCAATTGGTGGCAGCTCTTCACGTCACTCCGGATTGGATGCTTCCTTATCTTGCGTACATGAACCGGGGCGAGTTACCGGAAGATGAGACGTTAGCCCGGCAGATAATCTGATGATCCAAGTCTATGACTATTGTTAATGGCGAATTGCATCATTGCAGCGTATCAGGGGCGTTTCAACACTGTGTGTCCCCTGAGGAAGGCTATGAAATCTTGCGTGAGATCCACGAAGGAGATTGTGGTCACTACGCCGGTTCAAAATCCTTGGTGGCTAAAGCGTTCCGCCACGGATTCTATTGGTTGACTGCTCATGCTGATGCGGAAGATCTGGTCAGACGATGTGATGGTTGCCAAAAGTTTTCCAGACGTGCTCATGTACCGGCCCAAGAATTGAGGATGATTCCAATTACTTGGCCGTTTGCAACTTGGGGGCTGGATACGGTTGGACCTTTTAAAAGGTCCAAGGATAAGAAGACCCACCTCTTGGTGGCGGTTGACAAGTTTACAAAGTGGGTGGAGGCAGAGCCTGTTAGCAAGTGTGATGCGGCCACGGCAGTTCAGTTCATCAAAAAAGTGATTTTCCAGTTTGGCTTTCCACACAGCATCATCACAGATAATGGTACAAATTTGTCCAAGGGGGCTATGAAGGAGTTCTGCGAACGTGAACACATTCGGCTTGACGTTTCGTCAGTAGCCCACCCACAGTCTAATGGTCAAGCAGAAAGGGCTAATCAAGAGATTTTGAGAGGCATCAAACCCTGACTTATGGTTCCTTTGCAGAGAACACCGGGTTGTTGGGTGGAAGAATTACCATCTGTGTTATGGAGCATCAACACTACACCCAATAGATCAACTGGATACACGCCGTTCTTCATGGTTTATGGAGCGGAGGCGGTTCTCCCCAGTGATATTCGTCATGACTCACCTCATGTGGCAGCTTATGTTGAAGCGGACAACGAGACGGCACGACAGGATGCTTTGGACCTGTTGGATGAGGAGCGTGATATAGCAGCTGCCCGCTCGGCGATTTACCAACAGGATCTTCGTTGTTATCACAGTCGCCGAGTGAGAACCAGAACTTTTCAAGAAGGAGATTTGGTGCTTCGGCTCATCCAGGATCAAACCGATATGCATAAGTTATCCCCACCTTGGGAGGGACCTTTCGTGGTCAGCAAGAATCTGCACAACGGGTCATACTATCTGATCGATATTCGAGAGCATAAAGACTCACGTACATCAGAGGAGGAGACCAACAGGCCGTGGAACATAGCTCATCTTCGGCCTTACTATACCTGAGCCATCGGCTCTACTTATGTACATATTATGACAATGTATATATTATGCTTAATATAATAAACCGGAGCCTCAGCTAAAGCGGGGTATCTGTTCTTTTACATCATGCGTGGTTACACGGAGTTGTTCTGTCTTAAAGCGGCCTCCGGTTTACCTGTTGAAAATTTTATAAACATCACTTCGGGGCTTGGTCGTGTCCAAACCAATGCAACACCTTTTGATAGGCGCAAGCCACCAAGATCAATTGGGGACATGGTCAGGTCTGAACCAGTCACGCTTTTTGATCGGCCTAAAGGCCACAAAGTCACTTGGGGGCTTGGTCGAACCCGAACCATTGCCACGCCTCTTGACCGGCATAAATGCCACGGTTTCATTTGGGGACCTAGCTGACTTGAACCGTAGCTACACCTATCAGGGAGCTTGGCCATGTCCGACCACGGTAACACCATCTGATCGGCTCAATAAAGCCTCTTTTTGCAAACGGTTTTATCATTGCCTTTGCTTCCATATTTTTTCATAACTGTTATTCGATTTTTGTTGCGTTTTTAAACCGAGTACACTTTTAAACCGGTTCAAACTGTCAATTGACGGAACTCGGTCCATTTTTAATCCAGAGATAATTTGCCCGGTTTGACTTTTTCTGTTAACATCCCATTATGGAGTAGCAGGGGGCTTATCATGACCCGGCACGGTTTACATGGTAAACCGGCATTATAAACACAGGAGCTGTTTTCTCCTTTGATGGTAATGGTTTATAAAACCTCCGCTTCAAGATTGGCTAAGCCAACTTCATGCCCAGCGATGGCAGTTTAAGATTTTGTGATTGCAGGAAATATAGATTAAGGGTTTCGATCATTCAAACAAAAGTATCAGTACCTATGCATGAAGGCTTTTAGAAGTAACGGTATTGGCTATCCTATTACAAGGCAACATGGTGCCCAAATAAGATCATTGTTTTCTTGGCGGAATATAACAAAACAGCCATTTAAAACCGGATTCCGGTTCATGCTTGGTCACCGCCCTGATCTGACGGTTGTGGGTCATCCTGCGCTGCTTCAGCTTCTTCGTCCCTACCCAGTGGCTGGAAGTCAACAGTGGTCCAGTCGATTCCCCTTAAGGCTTGAAAGACAGCTTCGTCATGGATCAGTGAAGACGGTTCAATATCAGGAGTGTAAGTATGCTTATGGGTTGGAGGAATCAGATTCTCCGCTTCGGGAATTGGTGCAGCCACTCGTTTGTTCTGATCGTTATATTGAGCTTGATAATGGGACAAGTCTGCCTCTTCCGCCAATTGGCAAGCCAGAGGGCGCACCGCCCAGTTTATCGCTCTCAGATCATCTTCGTTGAAATCTGAACCGTCTTCCTTCAAACTGGGATAGCCCTGAGCTGCCTCAATAGGATCGAAATCTGGCACCCATGCTTTTGCCCGGATTAAGGCATTAATGGCTCCGGTTCGAGCAGCAGATTTCTTCAGCTCTTCAACCCAGGTAGGAAGCATTGACAACCTCTTCAGAGTATCTTGAATTAAAGTGGGTGCCGGATTGTTGTGTGATGCAGTGGTGATGATCCACTGCGCTCCAGTATACAGCTATTCGATTAATGCGTAGGCAGTTTTCAATTTCATCCGAACATCTGACCCCAAGTGACCAATGCGTGTGCCTGCAACATTACAAAAAAGATCACAAACCGGACCTATCACAAGAAGGCCAAGTTATCATAGAAACCAAAGGAAGCTTACCAAAGATGGCAGCAGTCATGGCATGCACTTGCCGCTTTATGTTGGTCAGCTCATCTACCACCGGCTTAAGGGCAGCTTCAGCGTTTTCAACTTTTTTCGTTAAAGCGGCCTTCTCGGTGGCCCAATCCGCCCGCTCCTTTTTGAAGCCCTCCTTAAGTTGTTCCATGACGCCTAAAGCGCTGGTCAATTCTTCTTTTGCCTTTGAGGTTTCAGCTTGTTGGGATTTCAAATTCTCCTGAAGATCGGTGAGTTGGTTTTCTTTGGTCCTCAGCTCAGCCTGCATAAGGACAGTCATATAATTTAACAAATGATACAAGAATTGAAGTACCAACCACATAACAAGTTATGCACTTGGCACTTGGGGGCTAATGCATATTTGATCTTCATCTTTCAGTAAATAGCAAAGTCCCAAGCTCAATACAAGTATTCAACTTGGCACTTGGGGGCTAATGGCTATTTTCTCGAATATGTTCTGATGATGCGATGTTAAATAAAGTCCCGGTTTAACTATACTAAGTTGAACCGGCCCTCGGGGGCTACATCAGTGAATTCTAAAGCATTGCATTTTATGTCAAGTCCCGGTTTAACTATACTAAGTTGAACCGGCCCTTGGAGGCTACATCAGTGAATTCTGAAAGTATTGAGTTCTATATCAAGTCCCGGTTTTGAAAGAAGATTACAAACCGGCCCTTAGGGGCTAGGAGAGTGAACAAAATATCCAAGTAGAAAAAAGAACATGGAGGTTACCTCAAATTTTTCCTTCATCATATTCACCAGGCCAGCTTCATAATCACGGCTGGTATACAGCCGGTTCAAGTAGCCGGAATGAAGATCTTGGGGGTTCAGAGCAGCGTAAGTTTCCAGGTCAACATTCCACTTGCCTTTGCTCATAGTGGCAAATTCTTCTTTGGCAGAATGTTTGGATAAGGCGACTGGGTTACCCGGTTCGCTACGGCCAATACCAGTAATTACAACGTCATCATCCTTGGCATCACCGGTTTGACCAGGGACAGTCAGTTTGTCAGCAGGCCGGATTGGACTGGTGGATTTTTCAATCCGGATTGGGCTTCCGGGCTGGTCAGCAGGACGGGAGGTGTCAATAGGCCTTTCTTCAGCAATGAAATTCTCATCTCGTAGTGGCGGGTCGTTGGGTACGCCTTCGCGGATAGCCGCTTCAAGATCTGGGGCATTGTCCGGTTCAGGGGCAGCTTCTTCTTCGGCCGCTTTATCCAGGCGAGCCTTCTTGCTCGGCCTAGGTTTGGCCCTGAAAAGATGAAATAATATTTAAATATAGCATATGTTATGCAATGATGAACCAGAAATGATATGTTAAGTCTAGCTTACCCAAGAACCGTTTTCAGCGGTGGCAGCTGAGTGGCCGATGACTCACCAGAAGATGAATGAGAAGTAACCTGATAATCGGAATCAGACGGATTAAGAGGTTGACGGATAAAGCCCACTTTAGGACGGAAACTAACAAGCAGGTTAGAGACCTCTGAGCGGCGTTTCCGAACCGGACTGTTCGGTAAACCGGTGGAGGTAACTACCTGACCGCTGTGCCGGGTTATGCGGCGAGCCTCGTGTTGCTGAGTCTTCATAAGAAATTTGGGATCCAAGTAAGAAAGAGGATGAGAAAATTTAACTTTCCGGTTTGCCTGGCGAAGTTTTGGCAAAGGCAAAGGATCTGAATCGGAAGAGAGAATAGTTACCTCTACAACATCAGCATTACTGGCTTCAGCATCATCCTGACAAATATCATCATCAATAAGGCGTGTGAAAAGTAAGCCTAGTGAATCAAGCTCTACCTCAAGGTCCAAATTACCCACATCATCATCATCAGCCGCCGGATCGGAAGATGCAGTGGTTTTCTTCCTGTGGGCAGTTTTCTTCACGACCTTGGTCTTTGGTCGGGTTGGTTTCTCCGGTTTTTCTTGTGGAAGCTTTTTACTCCAAAACGGATCATTACCCTGTTTCAACGAATATTGGAGTTTACCAATGGATAAATACAGCAATTACAAGTTTAGTAAAAGTAAAATCAAAGTCTTACAGCGGGCGGTTTGTTGATGGCACAGAAGGGAAGCAGGCCAGTTCGGGCACAGGCATATTCCGGTTCATTCAACATTTTCTTCACAGCTTCTGTGACTTCTTCGTCGGTCAGTTGGATGTTACAATGCCTTAGTGGATCATCGACCCGGCCAGTATATTCGCACATCAAACCGAGGCACAGACTAAGAGGCAGTATGCTCCATGATATCCAGCAGCGGGCGAGATCAACTCCTGTTAAACCTTTGGCCATGAAGGCTCTGAGCTTGGACAGTTGAGGAGCATACTTACTTCTCTCTTTGGCAGATAGCCTTTGTGGGAAGGGGTGTGTATTACTAAGCCGTTCTGGACGAAAGCCAGGCAGAGGATTTTGGCCAGCAGGGGAAGTGTCTTTGCAATAGAACCATGAGTGATTCCATTCCTAGGGATGACTGTGCAGTTTCGCATGAGGATAAGTGACCTCTTTCCTTTTCTGAATCGCCATGCCACCCAGCTCCATATTGGAACCATCAGTAAATTCTGTGCGGCGGTTTAAGTGAAAGCAGTCTCGGAACAGCTCAACAGTGGGTTCCTCTTGAAAGAACACCTCACAGAGCACTTGGAAGTGGCATATATTGGTAACAGAATTGGGACCGGTATCTTGTGGACGCAGTTGAAAGTTGGCTAAGACATCCCGATAAAATTTTGAACCGGGCGGATTAAAACCCCGGGCCAAGTGATCCGCAAAAACAACAACCTCTCCTTCTTGAGGTGTGGGAGGACACTCTTTGCCTGGGACTCTCCAGTGGATGGTGTTTTTACTGCTTAAAGCGCTGGTCAGAACTAAATTGTTCAGCTGTGTTTCCGTGACACGAGAAGGAACCCAGTTGCACTCATATATTTGCTTGGCCATGATGAAATCTACAAGACAAGTGGTTCCGGTTCAAGAGTGCGTTTATTTAAGTATACTGGTATGTACCATGTTAAACCGGAGGCAGTTCTATCTAAACCAGAGTTATGCAAGGTGACAACATCTGGCGGTTCAACAAGGGGACTAATGGTATATACTGGTTCATTACATTTTCTATGCCAAGTTAAACCGCCGGATCTAAGCATTGAAAGCAGTTGAGGTTGTATAAGTGTACATAAACAGATTTCACAAAATCTCTCTACGACGATGGATCTAAAGCCAGTTCAGAAAAGAGGAAAAATATTTAAAAGCTTAAAGCAGAGCAGTATTGATTCAATGAGCAGGAAAATTTGTGAGATCTATGGACTTGAGCATGAATCTACAGACGGATGCTAAAAGGCCACTGTTAATCACAGTAGGGTTTCACGGATCTATACAGAGGTCTGGGCATGAGTATGAACAGTGAGCAGAGCACTGCAAGAACGTGAAACCCTAGAACAGATCTAGGTCGAGAAAAGCAGAGGACCTACCGGAGCTGAGGGAGACGCGGAAGATCACCGCAGTTTTCTGGTGCATTCAGCTTGATGCAGCGGCCCAAGATGGTGCAGAGGTCAGCGACGGTGGCAGAGCTCCGAGGCTGGCGACACGAGGAAGACGAAGAGAAAGGGGGCGAAGGGGGAAAAAGAAATGACCCTTCGGTCCTATTTATGAGGCAAAAGACATGTGTCAGGCGCGCGAATCCAGGAGCCGCAAATTTCGGAAGCGGAGCTGTCGCCTTGGTTATTGCGGATCTATTAACAAAGAAGGTATCATGAATGTTACCTTCATGATGACGTCATGCCGGTTTACAGCAACCAGAGAAGGTGACGTCATGGTGGTTCAACAAATACAAGAAGACGTTGAAGACAAAGATTTTTGCTAAGGATTGACATGAACCCGTTCAAATCAATCTGGGGCCTAATGTTGGAGATATTACTACTGGGTGTAAACCGGCCTACCTGGGCCGGGTTAACTTCATCAGTAGTTCAAAAGTGTTAAGGCCTAAAGAGGCAGATAAGGGCCCAATGCCTGTAGTCGGTTTAGAACCTGTAGCCGTAAACCGGCCTGGTATGTAAACTTGTATTGTAAGTTAGGAATAAGGAGAGACCAACCCGGATACGAGTATGAACCGGTGATTGGGACTCTGTAAACCGACAGGCGTTGCCCGTGTATATAAGGGGACGACCCGGCGGCAGTTCAAGACAGACAACAACAACTCGAGACTTAGGCGAAGCTTGTTTTCTCCCTAGTCATCGAAACCCCATCAATTCCATCACAACTAGACGTAGGCTTTTACCTTCATCGAAGGGGCCGAACTAGTATAAACTCTCTGCGTCCCTGTGTCCGCTTTAACCCCTTCAAGCTAACCCGTCGCGATGGCTCCACGACTAAGTCCTTTCACTAGGACATCTGCCGTGACAAAACCACGACAGGAAGCCTCTCGTCAAAGATGGAAGTCCTCCTCTAACAACGATGATGCGAAGATTCCGTCAATGGTACATGAAAACCTGCAGCGAGTCTGGGAAGGATGTTTTGACGATGAGAATTAAAGAGGAGCACGACCTCGTTGGAACTGGTCTGTTATCTGTTGAATTTGACGAGTTGCTCCAGTTATACAATCAAAAGGCCCTCGACAAAACACTCGTGACTCGCTACTGTCTGTAACTACTACTTCTATAATTAAGTCCATGTATATAGCTCAGCTCTTTCATTGCATGTGTATATATAATTATCTCACTATATTATGCAGATTGAAGACCGTCGAATACAGAAAAGCACAAATCTATGACATTGGGTTCATTAACTCAAATATCATACATGAATGGACAGTTAAACACAATGTCATAGAAACTGAGGACAACTTGCTACAATCGTTGCTCAAAAATAAAAACAAAGATAAAATACTCTTTCCTTACAACTTCAAGTGAGTGTTACTGTCTTGAGCATATTCGGTTTCCCTTATTACTTGAGGTTATACTAATGTAATTGATGAGTTATGCATGCGTGCGCAGCTTCCACTATATTCTCCTAAAGATTAAGCTTGAGCGGGGAGTAGTAACTGTATTAGACTCGAGACGAAAAGATCCCCAGGACTATGCGGACATGACTCAAATGCTCCAGAAGTAAGTTCAATCGATCATTATCGCACCATATTGGTAACTTTGTTCATTTCCTGATATCAAGTAATTATTTTCTTTGTCTGGCAGGGTTTGGAAAGAGTTCACCGTAATTACTCCGGGACAGCCAAGCGAGCTGCGATTTGTACACCTAAAAGTAAGTACTACTATCTAGTTCCGCGCATCTCCCATTGATTCTAGCTAGTTTCATCAATAACATTTAGCATGCTTTTGCTTATTAGTTTGATTGACCTCTATTTCTTGTAAAGTGCTTGTGGCAGGAATCCTGGAATGATTTTTGTGGATACTACGTTTGCGAGTTCATCTACAACGCGATGGCCTCTAATAAGCGGGGCTACTCTAAAAAACAATATGAAGTGCGTAAGAAAAAATATTTATTACCATCATTTGTGTTGAGTTTCATTCATATACATGTATTGACCGGCTCTCTTCTTCAATTTAGATCTGGCAGATGCGGGATGAAATCCTACCACAAGATCGCATACGAGCAATTCAAGAGGAATTGGCAGGATTCTTTCTTGACCACGTCATCAATAAATCTGGAGAATACCATGTGGAAGTTGACATTAGATGTTAGGGATTGTAAGAGATCTTATATTGTATATATGTAGCTAGTAGCTTCGGATAGATATACGAAAACTTGTTGTTCGACAAATCTCTTGGAGAAAGAGAGGTGCACTTCTCTTTGTATATGTTCATGACGTTCTTATGTAATTAATGGTTCCTTCATTTGCTTACTAGCTAGTGTGTCGAGTTCTCTCTGTATGTATAGTAGCTAGCGTCGACCAAGCACGGAGATAACAGCGGTCACTTCTCTCTGTTAGCTAGCTAACACAATATAAGAAACACCTAAATTAACCCTCCAAAACCCCCAACCCTCCCCCCTTTAGAAAAAAACAAGAACCCCTGCTCCTGCCAGCTACTGGCGCGTGGATGTCTTTTGGTCCCGGTTGGTGTTACCAATCGGGACCAAAGGTGCTCCTGCCCGGGCGCCCCGCGGCGGCCACGTGGAGCCCTTTCTGCCCCGGTTCATAAGCGAACCGGGACTAAAGGTTTTGGGCTTTAGTCCCGACCCTTTAGTCCCGATTCCAGAACCGGGACAAATGCCCCGTTTTCTGCTAGTGATAGGGCATCGTCATCTGGCACATAACCACTGATCTTGTCCTCAATATAAGTGAGCAAGCCAAATTTGAGGGTGTGTCGGCTCGTGTGGAGGCCATACAGCGCTACCCGACCATATGTTATTCCTCTTCTCAAGCCCCTTACATGCCGAAAGACCTCCAGGGAATAGGTTGTACCAAAGGATCTTGTTATGATTCTACTACCACTGGTAGAAAAAGGGCCTATAGTCCCGGTTTGTAAGGGCCTTTAGTCCCGGTTCCGGAACCGGGACTAAAGTGTCGGTACTAATACCTCCCCCCTTTAGTCCCGGTTCAATCCAGAACCGGGACTAAAGGCCCTCCACGTGGGCAGTGCGCAGAGCCCAGTCAGGAGACCCTTTGGTCCCGGTTGGTGGCACCAACCGGGACCAATAGGCATCCACGCGTCAGCACTTCTGTGGCTGGGGTTTTTGTTTTTTTGAAAGGGGGGGGGGGGTTGGGGGTTTTGGGGGGTTAATTTAGGTGTTTCATATATTGTGTTAGCTAGTTATAATTAATAGAGAGAAGTGTCCTCTGTTATGTCCGTGCTTGGTCGACGCTACGAACTATACATACGTATATAGAGAGGACTAGACACGCTAGCTAGCTAGTAAGCAAACGAAGGAAACAGAAGATCGTCATGAACATATATGCATATATACAGAGAGAAGTGATATCGACCACCTCTCCTTCTCCGAGAGATTGGTCGAACAACAAGTTCTCCTATATCTATCTGACACTACCGGCTACATATATACAATAATTATCTCTTACAAATATAATCATACGGACTCAGGGTCAACATAGAATTCTCTGTCTTCAGGGATCACGTGGTCAAGAAAGAATGCCGCCAATTCCTCTTGAATTGCTTGCATGCGAGATGGTGCTAGGAGTTCATCCCGCTTCCGAAACATCTAATTTGAAGAAGGGGGTCAATACATATATATATATATAAATGAAAGAAACTCAACACAAATGATGGTAATAAAATAAAATTGTGAATGTTGTTATTTACATACTTCATATTGTTCGTTAGAGTACCCGCCCCGCTCACAGGTCGTGTGGCGGATGGACTCGCAGATGTAGTATCCACAGAAATCATTCCCTTGTTCCTGCGACAACCACTTTACAAGAAATAGAGGTCAATCAAACTGATAAGCAAGAATGCTAAATGGTATTGATGAAACTAGCGCTTGAATCACTAGGAGATGCGCGGAACATGCTACTATAGTACTTACTTTCGGGTGTCTAAATTCCAGCTCCTTCGGCAGTCCCGGAACTGTTTTGGTGAATTTTCTCCAAACCCTGCCGGACAAAGAAAACAATTACTTGATATCAGGAAATGAACAAAGTTGCTGATATTATGGATAATGATCGATTTAACTTACTTCTTGAGGATTTCAGTCATGTCCGCATACTCCTTGGGATCTTTTCGTTTAGAGTCCAAGACGGTTACTACTCCCTGCTCAAGCTTAATCTCTAGGAGAATATAGTGGAAACTGCACACACATGCATAACTCATGAATTACATTACTATAACCTTTACTAATATATAAGGGAAACCGAATACGCACAAGACAGTAACACTCACCTGAAGTTGTAAGGAAAGAGTATTATATCTTTGTTTTGATTTATTACGAACGATCGTAGCAAGTTGGCCTCGGTAGCTGCGGCATGAAGTTTAACCTGAGTTGCATCTATGAGATATGTGTTAATGAACCCAATATCACCGACTTGTCTTTTCTTCAATTCGGCGATCTTCAATCTGCATAATATAGTGAGGATGATTATAAATACATGCAATGAAAGAGCTAAGCTATATAGAGAAACTTAATGACAGAAGTAGTACTACTTACAGACAGTAGCAGGCGACCGTTGTTTTATCGAGGGCCAATTGATTGAAAAACTGATAGAACTCCTCAAATGGAACAGGCAACAGATCAATTCCAACGAGGTCATGCTCCTTTTTAACTTTCACATACAAAGTACTCCTCCCCCCAGAGTCTCTGCAGATTTTCAAGTACCAATCATGCAATCTTCGCATCATCGTTGATAGAGATCTTTCATCTTTGACGAGAGGCTTCCTGTACTCGTATCTTTGTATTTGCACCTCCATGGGTTCATAATGTACTTCGTCGGGCAGGTAATCTGCAAGATTGCTATAACCGGGCACCATCCTCGGATCATTATCGACGTTGTGGCTAGGCACCTTGAGCGGGGGGCACGATTGCTTTGCTTGTTCGCCGAGCTGGGCAATTTGTTTCCCAGCTCGTTGTTCTTTCAGCCTTTGATCACTGACAGTACTTCCCGGCGGCTCCGCTTTGGCAAATTCCTTTCCAATAATGAGGTCATAGTTTCCTTTCGGCGGATCAGACTTCGGTGGTTTTGTCAGGGCAGCCAGAGTGCGCTTCACTTTCACCCGATCTACCTTCTCCTCCGGAGGTGGATGTTTCTTTGCTTTCACCCCTTCCAAGAAGTTCCTCACTTCTTCTCGCGCGATCTCGGCGTTCTCCTCCAGGGTCCTCTCATATGGTAACTTCTCTGGAGTCTTCAGAGAAGGACCGAATTTGTATGTCCTCCCGCCTCTGGTTGTACTGCTAGACGCCGACCGAGAAGACGAAGCGGTTGTCTTCTTTACTTGCTTAAGCGGCGGAGGAGAAGGACTACGATGCTCCGGAGCAGCTGGAGCGGCGGCAGGTCTCTTCCGCCCTTGCTGACGAGGCGGAGAAGGAGGAGGCTGGCTGCTCGGGCGCGTCGGCGCAGGCGGAGAAGGAGGCAGAGTGCCGCCACGCGCCGGAGAAGGAGCCGGCCGAGGGCCCTGATCGTCACTCGCCGGAGGAGGAGGCGGTGGAGGCGGAGTGCCCTGACTCGCCGGAGGAGGAGGAGGAGGCGGTGGCGTCCAGTTCGGAAGGTTGATGAGATCCTTCCGCCATAGGCATGGAGTCTTCAGAGCAGACCCCAGCCGAGTCTCCCCTTCACCGGTAGGGTGGTCAAGATGGAGGTCCTCAAATCCCTCCGTTATCTCATCCACCATCACCCTAGCATATCCTTCTGGAATCGGCCGGCAGTGAAAATTTGCACCGGGTTCAGTAGGATAAACAGAGCCAACAGCCGCCTTGACCTTCAAATTCATCCATTGCGTCATAAGGTGGCAATTTTGAGACTCCGTTATAGCATCCACGGGATAGCTGGCAGGAGCCGTCAAGGCATGCTCCAGCTGAAGCAGCTCGGTGGAAGCCACGCTGCTTCTGCGCTGAGATGGCGGGGTAGCTTTGGGGGAGGCTTCGGCAGTACGTTTGCTGCGATTTGCTTCTCGTTCCTCTATCGCGTCTACCCTTGCTTGTAGCGCCTGTATTTGGGTCTGCTGCACTTTTTTCCTCCTCTCATGGGATTTGTAACCGCTTGCATCCGGAAACCCAACCTTCCACGGAATGGAGCCTGGCGTGCCTCGTGTCCGTCCAGGGTGCTCAGGATTCCCGAGGGCCATTGTGAGCTCGTCGTTCTCTCTGTCTGGAAAGAACGTCCCTTCCTGCGCTGCTTTGATATACTGCTTAAGCTTACTGACTGGTATGTCCATTTGATCGTTCGTCCAAATGCACTTCCCTGTTACAGGGTCCAGTGTTCCGCCAGCCCCGAAGAACCAAGTCCGGCAACGGTCTGGCCAGTTAATTGTCTCTGGTTTGATCCCTTTATGAACCAGATCATTCTCAGTCTTGGACCACTTAGGCCGGGCTATGAGGTAGCCACCTGACCCCGTGCGATGGTGAAGCTTCTTCTTCGCAGCATTTTGCTTGTTTGTCGCCGACATCTTCTTACTCTTTTCTAATGTCTTGTGGGCCACAAATGCGGGCCAGTGATCTCTGATCTTCTCATATCTGCCCTTGAATTCTGGTGTCTCATTAATTTCGACAAACTTATTCAGCTCTTTCTTCCACCTCCTGAATAGTTCTGCCATCCTCTTCAGAGCAAAAGACTTGATTAATTTCTCTTTAACTGGGTTCTCTGGATTATCCTAAGGCGGTAGGGTGAAATTTGACTTCAACTCAGTCCAAAGATCATTTTTCTGCATATCATTGACATAAGACACCTCAGGGTCTTCTGTAGCCGGCTTAAACCATTGCTGGATGCTTATCGGGATCTTGTCCCTAACCAGAACCCCGCACTGAGCAACAAATGCGCTCTTTGTCCGGAGGGGTTCAATAGGTTGGCCGTCGGGCGCGATTGCTATGATCTCAAACTTTTCATCCGAGCTCAACTTTTTCTTCGGGCCTCGTCTCTTTACCGAAGTTGTGCTCGATTCGGAGGGCTAGAAAAAAGAACAAAGACTTAATTAATATGTGTACATACCAAAACAATGAATGCATCAATCAGCTAGTCAGCATAGGCTTAACTAATATATATACCTGGCCGGACTCGGTTCGGTCACCGGAGCCGTCATCACGGTCTCCTTCTTGCACCGGCATTGGGTCACCGGAGCCGTCCTCATGTTCTTCTTCTTGCACCGGCATTAGGTCACCGTAGCCAGCTTGTTCACCCTCTCCTTCCAGACCATCGGTTTCGTTGAGAAACAACGAGATGGCATCACTTCCTTCTGCGATTATGTCCCTCAACAATGCTTCTTTTGTTGCTTCGTCTAGGGCGTTGTCCATAGTTTCTACAAATATTTACAACATGGCAATTATTATTCAAACATGATAGATGGATATATTAGTGCCAAACGTAGAACTAGCTACCTAATCATAGTAAGCTATCGGGAGGGGGTATATATCGACAACGACGACACTACATCTATGTCCCTCGACGACCCTCATTCCCGATAAAAAAAGAGGAAGAAGAAGAAAAATAAGAGGAGAAGAAAGAATAGAGGAGAAGATCTCCTCTATTCTTTCTTCTCCTCTTTTTTTTCTTCTTCCTCTTCTTTTTTTATCCTCTTCTTCCTCTCATGTTCGATAGGATCGCCGAGGGGTCGGGAGGTTGCCTAGTGTCAAGGGATTCAACAAAACCATGTCTTCATCATTAGGCGAAAGTAACATGTGCATGATGGTACGAAGCTCTTCAAAGTTGTTCTGGAACGGAGTCCCAGATAGGATAATTCGCTTTTTGGTACAAAGTTCAGCAAGAGCCTTCCGAATATCGCTATTTGGAAGGCCTTTGCTGAATTCGTACCAAAAGGCGGATTATTCTATCCGGGACTCCATTCCAAAACAACTTTGCAGAACTTCGTACCAATATGCCCTGGTTACTTTCGGCTAATGATGAAGGCATGGATTTCTTCAATACTTTGACACTAGGAAACCTCTCTCTACTTCCGACTAATAAGAATAAGAAGAAGAAGAAGAAGAAGAAGAAGAAGAAGAAGAAGAAGAAGAAGAAGAAGAAGAAGAAGAAGAAGAAGAAAAGAAGAAAAAAAAGAGGAGAAGAAGAAAGGAATAGTGGAGAAAAGAGAAAATAGAATATATTCTATTTTCTCTTCTTCTCCACTATTCCTTTCTTCTTCTCCTCTTCTTTTTCTTCTTTTTTCTTCTTCTTATTTATTTCTCCTCTTCTTTTCGGTAGAGGAAACCCTAAATAGCTAGCAAGTATTGTGGGTGTGAGATACATGTGGCCTTCGGTGTCGGACACTACATCCACGTCCCACAAGTGACGTGGGCGTCGAAGCCCGCGCCACTTGTGGGATGTGGGTGTAGTGTCCGACACTGACGGTACATGTATCTCACACCGACGATACTTTCTATTTAGGGTTTCTCCTCTACCGCTCCTCGACCTCTCGACGACCCTCGTTCCCGATAATATAAAGAGGAAGAAGAAGAAGAAAAAAAAAGAGAAGAAAGAATAGAGGAGAAGACTTCCTCTTCTTCCTCTCCTCTTCTTCTCCCTCTTCTTCCCCTTCTTCCTCGCCTCTCTCATGAATGTCCGGCGTTCTCGACCCCCCCCCCACGTGTCAAAGAAAAAAAAGAAGAAAAAAAAGAGGAGAAGAAGAAAGGAATAGAGGAGAAAAGAGAAAATAGAATATATTCTATTTTCTCTTCTTCTCCACTATTCCTTTCTTCTTCTCCTCTTCTTTTTCTTCTTTTTTCTTCTTCTTATTTATTTCTCCTCTTCTTTTCCTCTCCTCTTCTTCTTTCTTTCCTCTTCTTATTTTCTTCTTTCCTATCCTTCTTTTTCTAAAATTGTAACTTTTGCATATATAAAACTCTTCTAAAATTGTAACTTTTGCATATATAGAACTCTTCTAAAATTGTAACTTTCTATATAAAACTTTCCTATCGGGAGGGGGAGAAGATCGAAGAAAAAAAAAGAAGAAAAAAAAGAGGAGAAGAAGAAAGGAATAGAGGAGAAGAAGAAAAAATAGAAAAATAATTCTATTTTTTCTTCTTCTCCTCTATTCCTTTCTTCTTCTCCTCTTCCTTTTCTTCCTCTCCTCGTCTTCTCCTTCTTCCTCTCCACTAACATAAAATGCACTAACCTAAAATGCAACAAACATAAAATGCACTAAATCGATCAACTAACCTAAAATCAGTGATAAAATGCACTAACCTAAAATCGATATCTACTAACAACATCATCATATCATCATATATGAAAAAATGCACTAACCTAAAAATGCATATATGAAAAAAAAACATCATCATATCATCAACAGAAAAAAAACATCATCATATCATCAACAGAAAAAAACATCATCATATCATCAACATCATCATATCATCAACCTAAAATCAGTGATAAAAAGGGCGCCGGCGGCCGGACCAAAAGTGGCGGCGTGTGGTCGGGGCGACGGCGACGGGGTTGGGGAAGGGGCGGCGCGCGCGGCGACGGCGACGGGGTCAGGGAAGGGGCGGCGCGCGGCGGGCGCGGGGCGGGGCGGGCTCGGGCACGGGGCGGGGCGACGACGGGCTCGGGGACGGGGCGGGGCGACGGCGCGGGGACGGGGCGGGGCGACGGCGCGGGGACGGGGCGGGCTCGGGGACGGGGCGGGGCAGGCTCGGGGACGGGGCGGGGCGACGACGGGCTCGACGACGGGCTCGGGGACGGGGCGGGGCGACGGCGGCGGGCGCGGGGCGACGGCGACGGCTACGGGGTCAGGGAAGGGGCGGCGCGGGGCGACGACGGGCTCGGGGCGGCGCGCGGCGGGCACGGGGCGACGACGGGCTCGGGGCGGCGACGACCACGACGAACGGCCTGGGGGCGAATGGGAGCGGTTGGCCAAAATTTCACAAGTGGTGGCTTATATAGCCAGAGCAATGGTCCCGGTTCGTGACACCAACCGGGACTAATGCCCCTCTTTGGTCCCGGTTGGTGCCACGAACCGGGACCAAAGGCCAATTTTCAGCAGCCGAAAGGGCGGGAAGCGGCGGCCTTTGGTCCCGGTTGGTGGCACCAACCGGGACCAAAGAGGGGCATTGGTCCCGGTTGATGCCACGAACCGGGACCAATGCCCTCTTTAGTCCCGGTTGGTGCTACCAACCGGGACCAATGGCCTTTGCTGCCCCGCGCCCAAAAGTTTAGTCCCACATCGCTAGTTGAAGGGCGCCGGCACTGGTTTATAAGCGCGGGTGTGCCTCCCCATTCGAGCTCCTCTCTAATGCAGGCTTTCGGGCCTAAACTTGCTACTGCCTGTGGGCCTATTGGGCCTTCTGCGGGCCTGAATCCTGGCCCATGTAGGGTTTCTAGTCGTATTCAGGCCGTGGAGGCCCAGTAGGAGGCATTTTTTTTGGTTTTTTCTTTTTTATTTCTACATTTTTTTGGTTTTTTATTTTTTTATTTCTACTTACAACTAAATACTTACAGTTTTTTAGTGATTTCTTTTTCCTTTTAGGTCACAAAAATTATAAACTTTCTGTTAGTGCCATTAGTTTTAAATTTTGAATAGTTTAAATTTGAATTTTTAAAAATTTGTGTGTATCACTAGTTTATGAATAACTTTACTAGAAAAATAGAATTTTTTTTCTATTTATTTTTTATTTATACTTACAACTAAATACTTATAGTTTTTTAGTGATTTCTTTTTGATTTTAGGTCACAAAAATTATAAACTTTCTGTTAGTGCCATTAGTTTTAAATTTTGAATAGTTTAAATTTGAATTTTTAAAAAATTGTGTGATACACTAGTTTATGAATAACTTTACTATAAAAATAGAATTTTTTTTTTCTTCTTTGCTATTTATTTTTTATTTATACTTACAATTAAATACTTATAGTTTGATTTTAGGTCACAAAAATTAAATACTATAAAAATTCTGTTTGCTATTGAAGAATATTATAGTTTTATTTTAGTTGATCATAACATAATATTTTAATTGATTGTTTTTATTTTTCATAAAAGTTTTGTAGTTCATTCTGTTTGCTATTAATTCATTATTTGAGCTAAATGACTCTGAAATTGGAAAGCATTTCAAAATGAACTCTGAAAAGGTTGAAAGTTGGCATGGTATCATCATTTCACCCACATAGCATGTTCCAAAAAGTAGAGAGGGTTATGACAAAAACTTGATGCACTTCGTGTACAAAATGGACAATCACTTTCGAAGTATCAAAGTTTCGAACCATAAGACATGAAAGCATTTCAAATGAACTCTGAAAAAGTTGAAAGTTGGGATGGTATCATAATTTCACCCACATAGCATGTGCATGTACAAAACGGACAATGGTAGCATGTTCGTCTGTTACAAATTTGGCATGGTATCATCATAATAGTTGCGGGAGAAAGTCTTCACTTTTTCTTCGCTTGTGTCATTTGCTTATTGCGCCGTAACCATGGATAATCTTCATTGTTTATCAGGATGCTTGGGTCAGCCTTGACATTGAAGGGAGGAATTTCATGAAACTTTTCATAATCTTCAGACATGTCTGTCTTGCCGTCCACTCCCAGGATGTCCCTTTTTCCTGAAAGAACTATGTTGCGCTTTGGCTCATCGTATGATGTACTCGCTTCCTTATCTTTTCTTTTTCTTGGTTTGGTAGACATGTCATTCACATAGATAACCTGTGCCACATCATTGGCTAGGACGAACGGTTCGTCAGTGTACCCAAGATTTTTCAGATCCACTGTTGTCATTCCGTACTGTGGGTCTACCTGTACCCCGCCGCCTAACAGATTGACCCATTTGCACTTAAACAAAGGGACCTTAAAATCAGGTCCGTAGTCAAGTTCCCATATGTCCACTATGTAACCATAATATGTGTCCTTTCCGCTCTCGGTTGCTGCATCAAAGCAGACACCGCTGTTTTGGTTGGTGCTCTTTTGATCTTGGGCGATCGTGTAAAATGTATTCCCATTTATCTCGTATCCTTTGTAAGTCAATACAGTCAAAGATGGTCCCCTGGACAACAAGTACAACTCATCACAAACAATGTTGTCACCTCTGAGACGTGTTTCCAACCAACTGCTGAAAGTCCTGATGTGTTCACATGTAATCCAGTCGTCGCACTGCTCCGGGTGTTTGGAGCGCAGACTGTTCTTGTGTTCATCGACATACGGGGTCACCAAGGTAGAGTTCTGTAGAACTGTGTAGTGTGCTTGAGACCAAGAATAGCCGTCCCTGCATATTGTTGAGTCTCTTCCAAGAGTGCCTTTTCCAGTCAGTCTCCCCTCATACCGCGATTTAGGGAGACCTATCTTGTTAAGGCCAGGAATGAAGTCAACACAAAACCCGATAACATCCTCTGTTTGATGGCCCATGGAGATGCTTCCTTCTGGCCTAGCGCGGTTACGGACATATTTCTTTAGGACTCCCATGAACCTCTCAAAGGGGAACATATTGTGTAGAAATACGGGCCCCAGGATGACAATCTCATCGACTAGATGAACTAGGACGTGCGTCATGATATTGAAGAAGGATGGTGGGAACACCAGCTCGAAACTGACAAGACATTGCGCCACATCACTCCTTAGCCTTGGTACGATTTCTGGATCGATCACCTTCTGAGAGACTGCATTGAGGAATGCACATAGCTTCACAATGGCTAATCGGATGTTTTCCGGTAGAAGCCCCCTCAATGCAACCGGAAGCAGTTGCGTCATAATCACGTGGCAGTCATGAGACTTTAGGTTCTAAAACTTTTTCTCTAGCATATTTATTATTCCCTTTATATTCGACGAGAAGCCAGTCGTGACCTTCATACTGAGCAGGCATTCAAAGAAGATTTCTTTCTCTTCTTTCGTAAGAGCGTAGCTGGCAGGACCTTTATACTGCTTCGGAGGCATGCCGTCTTTTTCGTGCAAACGTTGCAGGTCCTCCCGTGCCTCAGGTGTATCTTTTGTCTTCCCATACACGCCCAAGAAGCCTAGCAGGTTCATGCAAAGGTTCTTCGTCACGTGCATCACGTCGATTGAGGAGCGGACCTCTAGGTCTTTCCAGTAGGGTAGGTCCCAAAATATAGATTTCTTCTTCCACATGGGTGCGTGTCCCTCAGCGTCATTCGGAACAGCTAGTCCACCGGGACCCTTTCCAAAGATTACGTAGTGTAAATCATTGACCATAGCAAGCACGTGATCACCGGTGCGCATGGCGGGCTTCTTCCGGTGATCTGCCTCGCCTTTGAAATGCTTGCCTTTCTTTCGACATTGATGGTTGGTTGGAAGAAATCGACGATGGCCCAGGTACACATTCTTCCTGCATTTGTCCAGGTATATACTTTTAGTGTCCTCTAAACAGTGCGTGCATGCGTGGTATCCTTTGTTTGTCTGTCCTGAAAGGTTACTGAGAGCGGGCCAATCGTTGATGGTCACGAACAGCAACGCCTTAAGGTTAAATTCCTTCTGTCTGTGCTCATCCCACGTACGTACACCGTTTTCATTCCACGGCTGTAAAAGTTCTTCAACTAATGGCCTTAGGTACACATCAATTTCGTTGCCGGGTTGCTTAGGGCCTTGGATGAGAACTGGCATCATAATGAACTTCCGCTTCATGCACATCCAAGGAGGAAGGTTATACATACATAGAGTCACGGGCCAGGTGCTGTGATTGCTGCTCTGCTCCCCGAAAGGATTAATGCCATCCGTGCTTAAAGCAAACCATACATTCCTTGGGTCCTTTGCAAACTCATCCCAGTACTTTCTCTCGACTTTTCTCCACTGCGACCCGTCAGCGGGTGCTCTCAACTTCCCATCTTTCTTTTGGTTCTCACTGTGCCATCGCATCAACTTGGCATGCTCTTCGTTTCTGAACAGACGTTTCAACCATGGTATTATAGGAGCATACCACATCACCTTCGCAGGAACCCTCTTCCTGAGGGGCTCGCCGTCAACATCACCAGGGTCATCTCGTCTGATCTTATACCGCAACGCACCGCATACCGGGCATGCGTTCAGATCCTTGTATGCACCGCGGTAGAGGATGCAGTCATTAGGGCATGCATGTATCTTCTCCACCTCCAATCCTAGAGGGCATACGACCTTCTTTGTTGCGTATGTACTGTCGGGCAATTCGTTATCCTTTGGAAGCTTCTTCTTCAATATTTTCAGTAGCTTCTCAAATCCTTTGTCAGCCACAGCATTCTCTGCCTTCCACTGCAGCAATTCCAGTACGGTAGCGAGCTTTGTGTTGCCATCTTCGCAATTGGGGTATAACCCTTTTTTGTGATCCTCTAACATGCGATCGAACTTCAGCTTCTCCTTTTGACTAATGCATTGCGTCCTTGCATCGACAATGACCCAGCGGAGATCATCATCATCGGGCACATCGTCTGGTTCCTCTTGATCTTCAGCAGCTTCACCCGTTGCAGCATCATTGGGCACATCATCTGGTTCCTCTTGATCTTCACCAGCTCCCCCCGTTGCAGCATCACCGTATTCAGGGGGCACATAGTTGTCATCGTAGTCTTCTTCTTCGCCGTCTTCCATCATAACCCCTATTTCTCCGTGCCTCGTCCAAACATTATAGTGTGGCATAAAACCCTTGTAAAGCAGGTGGGAGTGAAGGATTTTCCGGTTAGAGTAAGACCTCGTATTCCCACATTCAGTGCATGGACAACATATAAAACCATTCTGCTTGTTTGCCTCAGCTGCATCGAGAAACTCATGCACGCCCTTAATGTACTCGCGGGTGTGTCTGTCACCGTACATCCATTGCCGGTTCATCTGCGTGCATTATATATAATTAAGTGTCCAAATTAATAGAAGTTCATCATCACATTAAAACCAAAGTGTATACATAGTTCTCATCTAACAACATATAGCTCTCCAAAGCATCTAATTAATTAAACCATACATTGAAACTATCTAAAACATTTCAATGCGAAAACAAATGCGATCATAATCGCAACCAAGGTAACAATTGATCCAACGGCATAATGATACCAAGCCTCGGTATGAATGGCATATTTTCTAATCTTTCTAATCTTCAAGCGCATTGCATCCATCTTGATCTTGTGATCATCGACGACATCCGCAACATGCAACTCCAATATCATCTTCTCCTCATCAATTTTTTTTATTTTTTCCTTCAACAAATTGTTTTCTTCTTCAACTAAATTTAACCTCTCGACAATAGGGTCGGTTGGCATTTCCGATTCACATACATCCTAGATAAATAAAATCTATGTCACATTGGTCGGCATAATTTTCATAAACAATAAATGAACCAATAGTTATAAAGATAATATACATACCAAATCCGAATCATAGACAGGACGAGGGCCGACGGGGGCGGATACCAAAACCATCGCACTATATAAGATGCAATAATAAATGTAAGAAAATGATACAAGTATCTATCTAAACATACAAGTAAGAATATTTTTCCTTTCAGAAAGAAGATAAGAACAAGAGGCTCACCACGGTGGTGTCGGTGATGAGATCGACGCGGGTGATCGACGGCGGTGAAGACGGGGACGGGGCATGACAGACCGCTAAATCTAGACAAATCTCGAGGAAAATGGAGCTTGAAGGTCGAGCTTCGAGAGGAGAAAGCTTAAGTAGTGTAGCTCGGGCATTCCATCGAACACCTCATGTGCATAGGAGGTGAGCTAGAGCACCACAAAGCCCTCTCCCCCTCGGCCAGAAAAAACAGAGCACTGTGCTCTGCTCTTGCGCGAGGGGGTATATATAGGCACCTCATTGGTCCCGGTTGGTGGCATGAACCGGGACTAAAGGGGAGCCTTTGGTCCCGGTTCAAGCCACCAACCGGGACCAATGGTGGTGGGCCAGGAGCGAGGCCCATTGGTCCCGGTTCGTCCCACCAACCGGGACCAAAAGGTCCAGACGAACCGGGACCAATGGCCCACGTGGCCCGGCCGGCCCCCTGGGCTCACGAACCGGGACCAATGCCCGCATTGGTCCCGGTTCTACACTGAACCGGGACTAATGGGCTGAGCCGGCCTGGACCATAGCCCTGTTTTCTACTAGTGTACTCACTGGAAGTATTTAGTTAGTACGAATTGATGTGTTTGTTATTGTAATGCTAAAATATTAGATGAGTGCAAGCGTCCTTGGTGACTGGAGTACTGAAAACATTTCCAACACCATGGTTTATCCCAAGGTTTATTGGTCCTTTGCTGCATACCCCACAGTCTATTCGAAGCATTGGAAAATCTAAGAGAAGAATCTCTTGCGGCATATCCAATAGTTTATTGGTCCTGTGTAGGTTAGATCATGAAACACGGCTATTTGTCAAAGAGAGCAAACGGATAGAGTTTTGAATATTTTTGTGGTTCTTTGCATGTCAGATCATAAAACACTGATATCTGTCAAGAGAGCAAGCAAAGAAAATTCGGAACATTTTGTGGTTCAGGATGTCAGGTGGCGTCTCACTTATCACATAGGAGGAGACCCAAGACAGATACAACAAGAGAACTTCATATCTTGTTCTTTTAGTGAAGAATGTGTTATCTTGCTGTTAGGAAAAAGATTTGGATATTGAAGGTGTTCTTTTTGTCCTAAGTTTTTCGCCCCAACTATTTCCCAATCCGTTACAAGTTTGTATTATTACATTTCTTAGCCACTATATTCTAGCCGGACTATATAAAGACAAGCCAAACTAATCCCAGTTTCTCATCCCTGGATATCTACTTGTGGTATCAGCACACCCGAACCGACAATCGGCTGACTGCTGCATATACAACTGTCGAGTTGCACTAAGTATAGATATCGAAGGTGGAAGCTATATCATACAATGAATAAATAACGAGATCAACAAAAAAGTAAAATAAATAGAGGCCGGATTAAGAAGAGAAGAGGAAAAAGGTCGACATTGATGCAAGCACGTGAAGTGTGCAGGAAACGGCCGACCAGAGCGTGGTGTTGAGTTGGGACTTGTGGAAGCAAACACTGGCCGCCGAATGCACTATAAACGAGTCTAATGGGTGAGATTTGTGTACAATTGGAATCAACATCTCTCCCTCTATGTGTGTCTGAGGTTAGTTAACTAATGGCAATATGAAAGAAACACACTTTGATCTTCTGATGTGTGTCAGAGGTCAGGAATTATCTTTGTTCTATGCCATATATCAACATAGTAACAATTTTTCTTAGTTATTAAAGCTTGGAGACATCTCCATTGTCCCGAAGGCAAGACTTAACGTTATAACATTTTTATATTAATTTTTTCTATAATGTGATATAACTTGTCATTAAACATAATTTGTTTCTGCTAAAATACAATATTTGATATATATTATTTTCAATTATAATAAGTAGCATGAACAATATAAACATGTTCATGTATGTATGCACATGTTTGTTATATTCGTTTTTGCAAAATTCTATTTTCTTAAAAAAACATTTTCATTTAGTTTGTGTTTGTATGAAACTTTGTTGATACAAGTATTTTATTGTAACTCATGACAAACAAATATAACGACATTATGTGTTCTTATGTACCCTTTTCATATGAACGGTAGATATTAGTATAGTACATCGAAAAAAAATTGATAGAAGTTTCTAGAGCACGAGACTGAGTAGCTTCGGCGTGAATAATCAAATACTTCATTGCGAAATGTGAACTAGTAGTATGTCTTCGAAACCCATCATCCTCTATTTCATTGTGTGATGCGGTTGGGGCAATAGTTTGCGACTGACACATGCATGCTTTGTATTTTTAAATCAAAATCATGCAATTTGTGTTATGCATGACAGTTTAGCATTCAAATTTATGTAACTCGGCACTCTTGTTCATTAAATTTTACCTTGATTATCTCTAGCAAAAAATGCATCTTGCCTAAACCATGTACCTATTTCGGAGATACCAGCGACTTGTCTTGTCATCAACTCACTCGATACCATTCCTATTAGATTGGATTTTTGAATTCACCGATCCGACTTTATTGGTTTTACAAGCAAAATAAATCAGATCAAACAAACTAGAAAAAAATTTGCATCAAAGGTTAGTTAAAGTTTTCAACTCGAGCTTCAACTTTTGCATGTTGATGTTCCACCATGACTCTACTCAAGATATCGCAAGAAACCAAACTTGCACAAGCTTGACAAACCCGAATGGTTCATAATACAGTTTTTATAATTCAAGTTCATCAAACCCCAATTGTGTGTGTGTGGGGGGGGGGGCGCATGTTTATAGAGGATGACAAGTCATGCGGTTCAGAGTGGAAATGATTTCCTCCTTCTCGCTAGAAAATTCCTCTACCAATTGGTTCTTATAGTCCGGTGCCCATGAATCAACTCTCACGTGTGCGAGTCGCTTGTACTTTTTGATGTGTGGTTAGATTTCCAATCCTATCCCAGCCACACATGGATGCACGCAACATGAGTCCTCCTAACCCAAGAGGTTAGCGATGGTGGTCAGTTGACAGCCATCCTTTTGTCCAGCTGTCATAACAACACACTCTAAAACACAAAATTAAGTCTCGTCGAGAATGAGCAGTATGATGGAAGTTATAATCAAACCCCATTCAGGTGCACGAATTATCTCCACTGTTCAGCTTCATCACGATGGGTGTGGATGGTACAAGCTTGCCGGTGCATCTGGAATCCCATGCAGGTTAGCTACTTTACCTGATAAGGTTCGGTATTTTTAAAACGGTTTTGTGTCTATCAATGTAGAGCCCTCTCATCACAGGAAGAGACACATTAACAGGTCTAAAACATGTCTGTAGCATTGGTTGCATCCTTAGTAGTTTAAAGAATAATACATTATCAGGACATGTCTCACTAGCAAGATCACAATTCACAAGGACATATCTCCCAATGGGCTTGGATGAACAAACAATATGCAATATCCACACTGCCAAGACGAAAAGAAAGGAAACAGAGGATAAATCCTCCTCTACCCCTCACATCCACAAAGATCACAACTCCCATGAGAATTAGACCAACATCGTATATATCACTATGGTTTCCTTGCATAGCTATTCGTTTCTAAAGTCTAAAGCAACATCATAGCAAGTGAGGAGAAGCTTGGAAAACCACTACATAATGATCTACAACGAACTTACTAGTGAATCATGCGTCACTCCAACATTTTCCTAAATGCCCATAAACTTTACTTATAGATTGTCTTACAATTAATACCAACATAAATTATGCACTTCTACATGTCTAGCCACAGATACATTTAAACATAAAAAGGATCTCTGCCCATGTCCAAGACATTTGTAAACTAGACATGATTATCAACTCATGTAAAATTCTAAATTCAGCAAAAATGTGCATTGTATAGAGCTATATATTTCCCTTTTCTAATGAATGTCCAGATCTTCGGTGTAGCTAGCAAATGATGTTCCAATTCAGCTCAGGGTTGTCGAACACCTCCATTAGAGACGACATGTCCAAGTCCCCCTGGTCAAACTTTTCGAAGTCTGTCGCTGCTCCAGCCATTTTGCCACTTTGAGTTAGGTCCATACAAGGGTCGTTGTTTGTGCCATTTCTAGTGTTGTCATCCCTACAACTGTGATGACCATAGTACACAACAATGTACTTCGGAGTTTCATCTTCACAATTAAGAGTTCTGTTATGCTCCTGTTGTTGGATTGTCTTGGTTGCTGAGCAGTTCCGTTCCGTGTAGGCGCATTTGTAGTAGCTCCTGTTTAATTGCAAGTTTGATTAGTTATGCATTACAATGAAGAATTAGTTCCTTCATAACATGTACATATGACAACTACTTTCATTAGCGAAAGTCGCCCCCAAATTGATTGAAAAGACAAGACATCCAAACGACTGAGTAGGTCATCATGCGAGAAAGTTAGCAACGTAAAAGAGAGCGACATGGACATGACAGGCCTAACTTGACTGCCATGGCCTAAGCCTAGTCTTACCCTTCATCCCCCTTGCCATCCGCTCTCCATAGATCCAAATAGACTTGAAGAAACTGTGAACAAAATAGAATGACGAGGGAGGAGACAAAGCATATGCGGCGAGGATTCCTCAAGAGTGGCGAAAGGAGAGAGATGGTACCAAGAGACATAGCAGAAAGAGATCTATTGGGCTGTGTACTAGGCCTGTTGGAGTAGGGTAGCTACTCGCAACAGCTCCCGTTCCCCTCAAAACTATGTATGCCCCCAATGTATTTTTCATAACTGAACCGATAAGTCTCACTCATCTCAGATAAGGGAAGCAGAAATGTAGGTTGATGTGGCCTCAAAAGAAAAAGGAAATGTAGGTTGATGTAGTAGTAATGTGACGATATATATGCTTGAATGACTGTTTGGTAGTAGTATGGATACCTAGCATGTTGCCTCCCGTTGATTTTCTTCTGGCCATATTTTCTCCAATGATGGCCATCATAATGTGGAACAATCGTTACAAGTGATCTTGATCGCTTTTCGTTGTTCCTCCTACATAGCATGCATACATATATATTAGTGGCAAATAATTAATTAATTAGCGAGATATATGAAAGAGTACCAATATATCAAAGAATGGCAGTGCTACAACGTACTCCCTCACATTCCGAATTATAAGATGTTATAACTTTTTCCACGAATCAGTGTATGTAGACATGTTTTTCTGTGTTTATTCGCTCATTTCAGTCAGTATGTAGTTCATATTAAAATATACAAAAAGCCTTATAATTCGGACATTGGTAATAGTATGTATTACGTGTTAGTGATGAACTGATGATGCAATTTGAAATCCAGCTAAATCATGTCGCAAAAACAAATGAATTGAGACTAGAATATAATCAAGGGTCTTTTTGAAATGATATAATCAAGAGTCTTATTGGCAAATCAAAAACCTTCTCTTCTGACCAGCGTTGCTGATCACGGGCTTCTCCTCTTGTCCCTCGCCGGCGCCGTTGGAGATAACGTTGCCGAGGACGAAGGCCGCCGCCGATTCACCGCCTGCGGCGGTGATACTCTGGAGCCTGGAGATGACGCCATTGATGCAGTCAATCACGCCATCAAAGAGGTCGACGGCGAGGCCGGCTGACCTGCTGTCGCGAAGCGCAGGAAGAATGAGCGCTCGGAGCTGAATCACGAGCTCCTGCTGCCGCCTAAGCAACGAGTCCATCTCCGAGCCGCCATGGACGACCATCATGCTGCTGCTCATCATCTTGTTATCCATGCATATGCAATCAGCTCGTGCGCGGAATCTAATGTATAGTAGACTGTAGAGTTAAGCTGCACGCACCAACCTTATATAGTACTATATATGTTGCCTCCTACTAATTTGTCCAACTTTACAGGGGCTCTGCACAGGGGAGATGGGTGCATATGATATATTTGATGGATCGAGGCGCAACAACCCCGGCCTGGTCAAAAGTCTCAGCTGACTGACCGACGACGTGCCGCTCCTCGTGCTCTCTCTATCTCACTGCTCAAAAGGGAAACAACAAATTAAGACTACCTTGCCATTCATGCAATTATTTGCTCCCAAGGAATTGCACGCGTGCATGCATGTTGGCAAGGGAATGACGTAGTTTTTTTTTTGCGATGGAAAATGACGTAGTTGTTGACTTGGAGGGTGATGATAGGCTGGCCATGTGATGACAACGCACTCAATGTCTCAAACTGCTCAATTAACTATGCCAACAAGTTGATCAAAGCCAATAAGTGCATACCTGTTACGATACCTAATTAACTAAGTTCGGATCGATATAAGCTACACGTTTGTTATTCCCCGAAGCCACCGGCACCGCAGCAAGCGCAGCAAGGCGCGGGGACAATGACGATGGCACGGGCAGGAACAACTTGGAACAAAGGAAGAAGCGGTTGCCGCGTCCTAGGCGGAGGGGAGTTCAATGATTGACAGTTCAAGTGGGGGTGCAGGCATGTCGGAAAAAATATGGTGCCAGTGAGGATTAGAGGGACGGGCAGGAGTAGCGGGCAAGGCGCACACCAGTGGCAGAAAGACGTCCACGTCCAAGTATGTAATGATCAGTGTGGTCTACATATGTTGTATTTTTCAACTTTATGTAATGATGAATATGTGGTCTCAAAAAAAAAAAGACGTCCACGCCTAGAGGAGGAAGAGGAGCAATGACGGTTGGTTGGAAGAAGATGGATGGTGGGCTGTTGGATAATTATCCAACGGTCGAGATTTAGATCGGGAAATTGATTGACCCATTTAATTTTTTTTCACGCACCTGTTGAATATGTGCGCCACATAAGTTACAACTCCTAAGCTGCCTATGGCAATCCCAGCCCGTTCTAAGTACTACTATTTCGGTAATCCTGAATACAAGCATATATAGAAAGCATGCTACTCCCTCTGTAAAGAAATATAAGAGTGTTTAGAACACTACTTTAGTGATCTAAACGCTCGGAGAGAGTATATATGCTGCTACTCTATATGCTGGTATCAGTCAAGGGATTAGCAAGTAAAGTACCAAAAACAGACAAGGCTATAATAATACATGAAAAGTAGCTCCAAATAAGTGCTTATATTATCTTAGAAGCAGACCATAGACCGAACTATGAGCGTGGACATCACCAAAGAAATGGATATACAATACTACTTTGAGGAAAACTTAACCTGAGGTGCCTAATTTAAGATGGCGGCGGCCATCTGCACTGCACCATCCTGGCTAGTTCCTTTTCCACGTGCAATAGCCTAGCTAGCATTTATTTTTGCAAGTGGGTACGGAACTACGAATACGATACCATATATAGCTGCCACAACATTGTCGTATACTCCCTGTAGCATGGTCTTATGTATAACGAAAATTAAACTAAGATGGCCTCATGAATGAGCTTTTGGATGGTGCTCAGTAGGAGCCAAGCAATGTTTCTTGAAATTATAGTCAATGTACTGATTTGGCTTATTATGTGGCTAGACCTCGACGACAAATGATGTGTGATTGTATCAACTTAGAGGAGTAAGCAAACTCTAGCAGGTCACTTATGGGCTTGGCATATCCATGGGCTAGATAATTTCCATATTTCCCCTGCAATTTTGTGTTGTTGTCGTGTTTCAGTCAAGGTTTGTAACAAAGGGCATCTTTATTGTCCATATGTATGCCACTTATGTATTTGTCCACAATGTGAAATATGAGTAAACACAAGGGTAATCTGGTTTATGATAACATGGTTGCTACTGGTAGGCATAGTAGTATTTACTTAGTTACTACCTAGAATATATGGATATGTTAAGGGTTGATGTAATTATCTCTACTCATATGCATTGCATCGTAGGTAGCTTGAAATTATAGAAGGATATGGTCCGTAGCAACGATCGTATGTCCTGGTCCAAGTCGGTCTTCTCCTGGTCCAGAAACTCAAAGTAATAGTGAAGAAACAAGAAACATGTCTAGATAGTAGACCCATGCAGCGTGGGATCTGTATGCATTGATCATGAATTCATTCACTGAACTTTCCTTATAATAAGCGAGACAACCATGTAGGATCGATGATAGATCAATGATGGTTTTTTTTAGAAACATCAATGACGGTAGTTGAAAGGATGGATGTATTTCTCTACTTATGGTGATGTACTATTTTGGGCCCTTATAGACAAAGATATATATAAATTCATAGAGGTGTACAAAGGAATGATCGATAATGAAGTAATGGTTTGCGCCGTGGATTACATCGTCTTGTTCCTTCTAACCTTACTTTGAGAAGTGTATGGGTCCACAAATCCACTATAATTACATAAATATTTCTACTTACTTACAAATAAAAGCAACTATTGATCCATGGATCAATTACTACACCAGTACAAAAATGGCTTTTTCAGATAGTGGTGGTGTTGGCATATTTGATACGACAACTTTATTAGGTTAGTGTTGGCATTTGAAAATTATTGAACACCACTTGTAGATGGGACCAACAGTTGGTACAAGGTGTCATATAGTGGTGACATGGCATAACGTCGAACGCCAACACTATTATGTTTACCTGTGGCATGTCATGTGTTCCCACATCAACACTATATGACATGGGGTCTATTTTTCGTAATTACTTTTATTTGTAATTATTTATTCTTAGTTGATTAAAATGTTTTTGAGTAATAATTAAATATTTCGCCAAAAATCTAGGAATTTAATTTCTAAAATTAATAATATTAGTATTTTATAAATGGTGAACTATTTTCGACACTTCTAATAGTTTTACCTTTTTATTTTTCTAAAATTGTTATTTTTTTAATATTATATTGTAGTTAATTTTATTAAATTTCGAATGTTGTAACTAGAAATGGTAACATTTTTATCATATATTTTAAGTCGTTTTATTTTCTTAAATTTTTTTTGTAAATGGTGGTGAACAGTTTTAATTATATTAGTCAAAATATATTGTAGTTGTATTTTTGAAACTAAGAATATTTAAATTGGACATGCTATCATTTTCAAAAGTATGTTTAGTATTTTCATTGTTTTTATTAAAGTAAAAATATTTTTTTGATTTTTATTAAAGTACTAGTATTATTTTGAGTCTTTTAATAAATTAAAAATTTGTAATTACTGGCTGACTGGTCTATTGGGCCTAGCCCAAGAGTGCATCAGAAGCACTCAAAACGGAGGGGCCACGACCACCTCGCCCCGTCTTTCTCTCTCTCACTCTGCTTGTGCTCTCTCTTAGCCTCTCTAGATCCCCTTCTGTCGCTGCTCGTCGTCGGGCGATTCCAGCCACTTTCGGCGCGTTCCGGTGCTTTATAAATTATGAAGTCATTTTTACAATGTTTTATAAATATCTTCCATAGAATATTAATTCCTTGTGTCATTTCTAAGTTGAATGTCATATATCAGTCCTTGTTACTTTCAATATAAAACTAAATAAATCAGATGTCTGAACTAACAAAAGAAATGTTTTGACAAAATTTGAGAGAAGTGAGGTTCAATCCCAGGCCACATAATTGGTAGTCTAAGCCTTGGCCCAATAATAACCTTAGTTGTGTTCCTTTGTTGTCTATCGTAGAAGCCAACAATTTTATTTGACCGAAATTTATATAATGGACCGAACAATTTTATGTTAAAAATCCGGATGGACCAATGGATAGGTGAACCGATAGTCGGACTGGTGAAAATCTGAACCGACAAACTCAATGCTTCGGTCAGTAGTCCACTTGTTTTTAATGTGAGGCTTAGTTTGACAATACAATTTTTAGAAACCCGTTGTAATTGAAAACCTTGGCATTCCGATGGGTGGGCAAGGAATATGGGTGCTCCTAACCAGCACTTCAGGCGCCGGCTGGCTCTACCGGCACTTGCTAGCAACGCATAGCGGGCCGGCCCACCAACTGACTGAACTAAGCAAATGCAAAGAAAAAGAAAGAATAAATATTAATTGAAAATATGCGACCACTGGAATTTGAACCCTGCACGACAACATTCATGGCTTGATGCATTAACCACTAGATCAAGCTAGTTTTTCCTTACAATTCCGTCCTAGTTAACGTTTCCTTTAGTAAAACAAATATAAATTATTTTGAAAAAATAAAAGGTAAATTTTAATACAAAATCAATGATTTTTAGAAATTTTCATTGATTTTGATAAAACACGATTTTGAAAAAAGTTCATCAATTTTGTAAAAAAAATAAAAAGAGTTCACCGAGTTGAAAAAAAGTTCAACGATTTTGGAAAATAGTTTATCAATTTTGAAAAGAGTTCATCAATTTTGAGAAAAAGTTCATGGATTTGAAAAAAAACATCAATTTTGAAAAATACTTCATCAATTTTGAAAAAAGTTCCTTGATTTTGAAAAAAAAATTCATCGATTTTGAAAAAGAGTTCACGAATTTGAAAAGGTTCATCAGATTTTGATTAGAAAAAGTTCAAGAAATTGGAAAAGTTCATGCATTTAACAAAGAAAAACAAAGAACAAAACCGTTCAAACAAAGGAGAAAAAGGAACAGAAAAAAGTTGTTTGGCTGGTGATGTTACCTTAAAACTTCGGTTTTTCTCAGTTTTATCAAAACTACCAAGTTGTTTGGCTGGTGATGTTACCTAATCTAGCATTAGTTGTGGGTACGGTATGGGCATAAGGTCTTGCCCCGTGGGTCACCCAATGGGTCGCCCAATTATCTGACATGTGGGCCCTTCAGTGCACAAAATACACTACCCCTAGCATCCAACAGCCATCTATGGTGAAAAAACACTAATAAGAAGCAAAACACCAGACCACACCACGACCACATCCACCGATATGAAAATCCCTCTCCCTTACTCAAGGCCTCTGCTTCATCAGTTGCTTGTTCAGTCCAAGGCCTCACGCAGGTAAAGGTCAGCCCATATATTGTGTTATATTTTTGGCCCAACGTACAATATGCAGCCCACGCAGCTAAAGGCTGGTGCACAGGCAAAGGAACAGACTAACAGTTTAGTCCCACCTCGCGTAGAGCATGAGAAGGAACCAGCTTCCTATCTACTCCCTCCATTTCAAAATATAGTGTGCCCGTGCTTGCCGAGGTCCAAATTTGACCATAAATTTAACCAACGAGAACAACTGCGGCGGGAGAAAAAAAATATAATTGAAAACTTCATTTGGATACAAATTCACTGATATAAATTTTGCTCCCACCGTAGTCGGTCTTGTTAGTTAAATTTATGGTCAAAATTGAATCACGAAAATAGAGAAAGCACTATATTTTAAAACGGTGGGAGTATATAAGAAGGTGTGACCTATCTAGCTCTTCCTCACAAGTCACAGCTGCCAAATGGGCGCCGTACGGCAAAACATGTACTATTTTTGAAGCATAAAAAAGAATTAATATTTATTTCAAACCCGATGAATGCCCGAATGGGTCGGGTTACCCATCGGGTTCAGGCATGGATCTGTATGTATGTCCATGGATAGGGTCGTGGGCAAAGGGTTAGACCCATTTACTTATCGGGCATGGGTCTGATAGAGGCCGACTCGGTGAAACCCGACCCAACTGTCAGGTTGAGTCACTGATGTTGAAGGCTTCAACTAACACACCTAAAAAATCAGTGAAGCTGAATTCGCTCATGATTGAAGAAGAGAGTGTTTTTTAGGCTAAGAGAGATGAACGACTCGCATGTGACAGGCGGCCAGAGGCCCAAAAGAAGTACCGAGGCCCAAAAGAAGTACCTAAATCCTATAAAGTGCAGCTGCACTTTTTTGCAGTCCCGAGCGCACACCCCTCCGAGCCGTCCGATCTCCATCCTGCGTCGCGCTCGTGCCCAGGTGCTACCTGGTCGGGATCCCGTCGCCGCATCTCCGCCGCCGGCGAGAACCGAGCCGAGCCCCGGCGCACCTCTACCTCTCCTCCTTCTTCCCATTCCTCCCACTCTCGTTGCCTTTCTTTCTCTGAACGAGCCGCCCTGCAGGTTCTTCCCGTGGCCATCCATGGCGTGCCGCCGGAGGTCAACCCGCGCGCTAAGCCTCTGCCGGACCCTTGCCGCCTCCAGCCTCTCCCTCAACCACCACCTGGACCCGCCACCCGTCCCCTGCATAGCCCTCGCCGGATGTACGTCGTCGTTGGATCCAGACCAATCCAGGCCGTGAGCTGCGTCGAGCCCGTGTAAATTTTGAACAGGAGGCGGTGGTTGCCTCCAGGGCCTGGGGAGGCAGCGCGAGCCACAAGCGACGGAGGAGACGGTCAGGGCGGGCGGCGGCGAGGCCGGACATGCTGCGCTGGGCGACAGAGTCAGCCATGGTGCGGCGGCAGGGTCGGTCAGGGGCTCAGGGCACGCGGTGCTGCAGAATTTTCAGTATTCGGATATCACCGGCCAGTACAGTACGTGATGACCACTGCTAGCAGTTCAGAGAACACATGTCGTTTCGTGTCTCAGGTGAGAAACCAGGAGCCGATGCTGCCGTACTTATCCCTGAAGCTCCACGGCCTGAAGCTGATCGTGGGCGAAACTTGGCGTCGGCATCCTCAATAATACAGGCATACAATTTGTCCGCGTGACACGAATTCATCTCCAGTTTGGGTCAATTAGACAAGCTTGTGCAAAAAAGAGTACTAGTTGGAATATGCATTTCGTACTTGGTGCAGGTGAACATCGTGAGGGTGAGCAGGCAGCTCATGTACTTTAGTTTTCAGTTTACATTTCTTTTCTGTAAAAAGATGTAGCGGGGAGCATCCAGACTGCCAGAGGCAGTAGTTTTCACTACAAACTTTTCTGATAAAAGTAGCAGCAACATACACCAGTTTCAGAAAATGGTGGTATAAGAAGTTCTGAAAATTCTATGAAATTCTCATTCTGAATGTTAAAATTCATAGTATTTGGTAAGTGATGTATAGAGAATTAATGTATGTGTAATGCACACATGCTCGACTACATCAGCGTTCTCCCGTTGTGGTTTTTTTGTTTTCTTCGCACAAAATCTTACCCAACGCATGATAGGTATTATCTCGGTTCCAAATTAATTATCTTAGATTTGTCTAGATATGGATATATCTCAAACTAAACATGTGTAGATACATCGGTATGTAGATAAAATCTCAGAAAAGTCATTTGGAACAGAGGGAGTAGTTGCTAGAGATGTTGGCGTGAGTTGCCACGAGATCGGCTCCCTAGAGCCAAACGAAGCAGAGCGGTAGCTAGCGGGTGAAGTGTTGCCCGTGCGTGAAGTCGTGGTGTTGGGCCAGTGTTTGGCAAGCCAACTGTGTAGGGGGTTGGCCGGTGTTTGGCCCGCCAACCATGTGCGAGATCGAGGGGATTGGGACAAATCGAGTGTTTTGTTGATCGGGGGTTGGGCCTTCGTGGCTTTGGGATGATGTAACTTGATAAGTTGATAAGTTGCTTGCCATTACCAATTAGTTTCCTATCGATGAGTCTCAGTTGCATGTCATCGATAATTAGTTTCCTATAATATTGTCAAAAGTTGATGTTGTTAAGGATTATCTACTTCTAAAGCTAAGGTGCTTTAGAATAGATGCTAGGCAATTTTGTGGTCATCGTAGCCAACTCAAAAGACGTTGGGATGATAGGTGGCCATGATACACAGCCTAGCCGAGAGTTGCTTATTGTAGTATAGAAGTTGTTTCTTCATGGCACCAAAGTTGCCTGAGAAAGAAAAGTTCGTTGAACAAAACTTCATAGGTGACGCTAGGCAACTTTACGGTCATATAGCCAAATTTATAAGAGCATTGAGTTGACAAGTAGTCATTATAGGCAACCCGGCAACAAGGTGCTTCATGTAGCGCTAAAGTTGTTGGGTAGTCATGATAGGCAACTTACAGGTGATGCTAGGCAATTTTTGTACTAGCCGATAAGTGACCGTAATACACATCCTAATCCAAAATTGCTTGCTATAGTACAAAAGTTTCCTCTCCATGGCACCAAAGTTGCCCGAGGAAAAAAAGTTCTTGAAAGCAAATTCATAGGTGACGCTAGGCAACTTGACATCATGATCGCCAACTTTGTAAGAGCACTGAGTCTATAGGTAGTCAAGGTAGGCGACTTACATGCGATGCTAGGCAATTTGGTAGTCAATGGAGCCAACTCAAAAGAACATCAGGATGCAGGTGACCATGATACGCATCCTACTACAGTACAAAAGTTGCCTCTCCGTGACACCAAAGTTGACTGAGAACAAGGTGCTTCATGTAGCACCAAAGTTCATGGGTAGTCACCATAGGCAACTTCCAGATGATGCTAGGCAACTTGATGGTCATGATAGTTAACTTTATAAGAGCATTGGGTTGATAGATAGTCATGATAGCCAACTCAGAAAGAACATTTAGATGATAAGTAACCATGATACACAGCCTAACTGAAAGTTGCTTACAGTTGCCTCTCCGTGGCATCAAAGTTGCTTGAGAAAAAAAATCATCGAAATCAATTTCATAGATGACTCGAGGCAACTTAACGGCCAGGATAGCCAATTTTATAAGAGCATTGAGTTGATAGGTAGTCATGGTAGGCAATATATAGGTGAAGCTACGCAGTTTGATAGTCATCGTAGCCAACTCAAAAGAACATTGGGATGGCACGTGACCATGATACACATCCTAACCAAAAGTTGCTTACTGTATTACAAAAGTTGCTTCTCCGTGGCACCAAAGTTGCCGGAGAACAAGGTGCTTCATGTAGTACCAAAGTTAACGGGTGTCACGGTAGGAAATTTATAGATCATACTAGGGAACTTGACGGCCGTGATAGCCAACTTTATAGAAGCATTGAGTTGATAGATAGCCATGATAGCCAAGTCAAAATAACATTCATATGATAGGTGACCAAGACATACTCCTAACCAAAGTTGCTTGTTATAGTACCGAAGTTGCCTCTCCGTGGCACCAAAGTTGCCTGAGAAAAACACATCGCGGAAAGCAACTTCATATGTGCGCTAGGCAACTTGACAATCATGATAGCCGACTTTATAAGAGCATTGCGTTGATAGGTAATCATCATATACAACCTTACAACAAGGTGCTTCACGTAGCACCAAAGTTGATAGGTGGTCATGGTAGGCAACTTACTGGTCATACTACACAAGTTGGCAGTCATCGTAGCTAACTCAAAAGAACACTGGGATGATAGATGATCATGATACACAGCCTAACCGAAAGTTGCTTACTCTAGTACACAAGTTGCCTGGGAAAAAAAGTTTCATCGAAACATACCCATATGAGATCTAGTTTTGAAGTGCCTGGCGTTAGAAACCTAATGGTGAAAACGGATCTTAATTTTGACACTTGGTTCAAAAGTTATGGCTTTTTGAAATTTTTAGACACACAAATAAATACACATGGGACAAAGATCTTTCCTTCCTTAAAAAGTGGATTTTGCATCATAGTATTAGAACAAAAGCTTACCTTTTTTTGCTGTGTGCTCCGAAACACTAGAAGGCACACGTGTGCTCCCTAGTCATGTCCAAAAAAGTATCCGGGACACCGAGTAAACGGAAGCTAGTCTAACAAATCAAGAAATAAAATTGTGACTTGGTTGCCATATATAATAGAAAGAGGAAAAATAGTAGGCGGTTGCATCTGATTTTCTTATCTCTACTACTTAAACTTTGTTATCCCGTTACAACGCACGGACATTGTTCTAGTATACAAAGCGACGTCAATTGCGCTCTCTCTCATGATTTCTCTCTGTTCTGTTTAGAAAAAAGAGATCCAAACCTCTTTTTCAAATGCTGCAAGAAAATCATGGTTCCTGAGATAGCATAATATAATTTACAAAACTTAAGTTTTTGTTTCATCTAAACGCCTTAAACTATTTAATACCATTTTTTTGAGAAACCACGGTATTTCCAAAAAAAAATGCAAAAATACTTTGCATCCAAACACACCGTGAGTGATATATATGCTGGCCGTGCGTTACCGCTGCTAGCATCGCTACACGCACTTCTTGCAAAAAAAAAGCATCCCTACGCGCACAAACCAAATACTCCCTCTGTCTCTATCAATTTCTTTTAAGTTTGTTGATTAAAGTTATACAAAAATATTAACGTACAGAATACGAAAATATTAAGTCGGAAATTTGGGCTGATTCATGGGACCCAGCCGTCAGCGTCTCTAAGCAGGAACCGATCCCCCAATCTCCTCCTTCCCGGACCTGCCATGGCGGAGATCGACTGGCGACCAACCGTCGGCGACCCCCTGCCCTGGCTCCGACCGGCCGCCGCGCCCTCCTACAGCGGGCGTGTAGCCTCCTCGTCTCTGCTCGTAGTTGTTGGTCGTCGGCCGTGGACGTGTAGCCCAGCGACTGGTTTGGATCCGAGTACCGCGGCGCCTTTCCGATGAGCCGCCTAGGAGGACCATTGAACTATTTTGAATTCGTTACGCTCTGCTTCTTGTTGAAATTAGTAGTACGTACGTATGTATTTAGTCTTTGTTTTTAGATCAACACATGCTCTCCGCCATTGTGATGAATCACTTCACGTCTGGCTAAAGCGATTGTGTTCAAGACAGAAAAAACACTTGCACCACCAGCATAGGAAAACAGGGGCTTGACATCAAGGAGTTCTTCACCGCTCCAAGTGCATCCCCAGCCTTCTCTCTGTTCTTGAGCAGCTTTTGTAAAGCGATTGTGTTCAAGATAGAAAAACATTTGAACCACCAGCAGGGGAAAATTCTGAATATTTTGTGCTTCATGACGGGCAGCCCAGAACTTGGCTCAGTCATCACTCTGGGTTTGCAAAGTCATTTTCCTGCTTAGAAATGTACACTGTCCGGTGGAAGGGCGTCCAGTCCAGGGATATAAAGTTCAGAACAGTTAAGTCTTGGTTCCACAGCAGCTCTTCGTTTTTTCTGCTCCTTCTGGATTAGTACAGGTTAAGGGATGACCATTTCCAAATTTCTTCCAAGCCAGAAAAGATAAGACGCACACTTCTGCACACATGTCTCTTTTGGTTTATGCAGCCTCATGTTCAACTCTTTGATCAAAGAAAATAATAACACGGCTTCAATGGAGAATAAGATGAAGAGTCATAGTGTCCTTGGGCGAGTCCTCTGAGAAGTTTCAGATATATATAGCTTCACCCAGCTTTGGCAATTGATCCTTAATTTGCGGTACATCATTCCTCAAGTGGCAGTAAAGTGAGCGGGCTCTCAAACACACATATATACATGGAGGTAATATTTTCTGCTGCTATGGGTGAGCTTGCCAGTAGATCCATATCTTTCCTGGTGGACAGAAACCTGAAGCAGTGGACAACAGCGACAACCACCTCTCCGTGCATAAAGGGAACCATCTCTTCAGCGGGCACCGCAGCCGTGCTAGTTCCTGTATTAGTCGATTCTGATAGCAGCCTAACAAAAAGGTTAATGTTGAACACTGGGGAGTCCAACAGAGGAAGCAAGCAGTTTGCTGACCCTTGGCAGGTCGTGGAACACCGTTATCTGTCAAGACTGCAAACAGGAGAAAATTCTGAATGTTTTGTTCTTCATGATTGCAGGGTCACTTTCATGCTTAGAAGTGTATGCCAGTCAGGAAAGGGATATACACTGTCTGGTGGAAGGTTGAGTAGCAACTGGAGAAAAGGAGGGCGTCATGGCATTGAAATTTCAAAACAGTAAGTCTTGGTTTCAGACCAGCTCTTCGTTTTTGTATGCTCCTTCTAGACTAGCAGAAGTCACCAGATGACCATTTCCAAAAAATTTCCATGCGAGAAAAAGATAAGACACAAACTTCTTTATGTATGTCTATTTCATTTTATACATTTCAACTCTTTGATCAAAGAAAAGAATAACACGACTTCAATGGAGAAGTAAGATGAAGACTCACGGTGTCCACATATATTGCTTCACCCAGCTTTGGCAATTCATCCTTTGCAGTACAGCATTCCTCAAGAGGCAGTAAAGCGAGGAGGCTCTCAAAAACACACACACACACATGGAGGTAATATTTTCTGCTGCTATGGGTGAGCTTGTCAGTAGATCCATATCTTTCCTGGTGGACAGATACTTGAAGCAGCGGACGGCCGCGACAACTGAGGAGGAGAGGCTGCACAGCCTGCAACGGCTGCTACTGCGGCTTCATGTCGTCGTCGAGGAGGCAGATGACCGGCTCATCACAAACCAGGCCATGCTGCAGCAACTCAGCATACTGAAAAAGGAGATGTACAGAGGATATTACACCCTCGAAATCTTCCGTTGCCGAGCCCATGGAGAAGGAAGGGCAAAAGATCATGAAGTCAACTACTCTTTTGCACCATCTATATTCAACCCTGCAAAGCGTGTATGTTTCTGCAGTGGCAACAGGGAAGGTGCAGCACAAACTGAGCTGCTGGAGGCTGGAGCAAGTTCTTGGCAGCATAAGGAACAACATTGAAGATGTGGGTGAGTTCATCATGTTTCTAAACATATGCCCGCGTTTAACCCGCCAACCGTACAACATGTATCTACTTCTGAACAAGTGCGTGTTCGGACGCCAAATGGAGATGGAACACATTATGAACTTCCTGTTGCAAGCGGAAACTGCTCCCAGTGCCGCTACTAATCCTGCTGTCCTGCCGATCATCGGTCCTGGGAAAGTTGGAAAGAGTACCCTGGTCGAGCATGTGTGTGACAATGAAAGGGTGCACAACCACTTCTTTCAGATTTTGTGTTTCAGTGGGGATGATCTAAAAGATGCAAGTCTAGAGACCCTAAGAGATGGCGGTAGAATCAAGCATCGAAACCGTGGCATGGGCGGTGCAAGGACACTGATCATTATTGAGCTATTTCTGGACATCGACAAGTCCGAATGGAAAAGGTTGTATTCATCTGCAAGAAGCTGCATCGGAAACGGCAGTAAGATCATAATCACGAGCCGGTCCGACAAGATCTCAAACTTTGGAACCACAGAACCCCTCAGATTACAGTTCTTTACTCAAGAAGCATACTGGTACTTCTTCAAGGTGCGTACGTTTGGGAGCACGAGCACGGAGGACCACCCGAAGCTCGCAGCAATGGCCATGGAAATGGCCAGGCTGGCGAATGGGTGCTTCATAACTGCGACCATCTTCAGTGTACTATTGAAAGCAAATTTTGACCACCGTTTCTGGAGCATGGCCCTTGCAACCGTCAGGAATTTTATCGAGACGAACATGTCAGTGTATGGCGAGAGTTTCGCTGACCCCTGGCAGATGGCGGAGCCAGTATATGTCAGGAGAGCAAAGAAAACTTCGTCTAAATGGTTAGTGATTTTTGGTGACTACCAGACATGTGCTGCTGAAACTGAAGCTGAAGATCACGAGATGGTTAGCGTACAAGACCTTTTCCTTGGAAGCGTGAGGCCTCGAGGAAAATTCAAGGTCCATGCATGGACATCTCACCTGGAGCCTCACTACAATTACATATTTCACTGTGAGATTCAAAGACCACAGCGTCTGGTCGCCAGAAACAAGCGCTGTCGCCGAGCCGTCGCTCCGACCGGCCACCGCGTCACAGAGCCAGCTGCCCGTCTTCTGGTCGTGTACCACCCCCGTTGCTGCTCGCGGCTGTGGTTGGTCGCCGACGGCGGTCGCCGTGGGCGTGCAGCGCAGGGGTTGGACGGGAGAGAAGCGACCAGGCCGGCTCCAAGTACCTCGCCGCCTTCGAATACCATGCCGCGGTGCTTCAGTGAGTTTCCCACAATCCAGTACTATCTGAATTTGCTATGATCTGCTTCTTGTTGAAAGTAGTACAAGAGCCGTTGTGTTTAGATCAACAGGCTCTCTCTGCCCTGTTCCATCTTCACTCAAATAAAACAAGTCGTCACAGCAGTTTTAGCCCAATTAAATCTGTCTGAACATACAAGAGCAGTGTCGGTGTGGCATGCATCAAAAAATACTGCAGCATATCTTGCCAGCCGCAGCTTAGGATAGTAAAACAGGTGATCCAGCATAATTTGGCTGAACACATGAACCGGCATAGGAGAAAACAGGGTATTGTGCCAGACGGCAACTTAGTTCTTCAGCAGCTGTGGCCGCTGGGACTGCCGTCGCTTTTCTCTCCGTCAGCAGCAAGAAAGCATTGTTCCATCCACACGTCCACCTCTCGGGGCATAAAGGCAAACCATCTCTTCAGCGGTCGCAACAGCCGCGTTAGTTCTTGTATTAGTCGATTCTGAAGCAGCCTCAGTAAAGAGGTTAATGTTGGAACACTAGAGAGTCCAACTGAAGAAGCAAGCAGTTTGCTGACCCTTGGCAGGCCGTGAAACACCGTTATCTGTCAAGACTGCAAACAGGAGAAAATTCTGAATATTTTGTGCTTCATAATTGCAGGGTCACTTTCATGCTTAGAAATGTTTGCCAGGCAGGAAAGGGATGTAGACTGTCCGGCGGAAGGTTGAGTAGCACCTGCAAAAAACGAAGGGCGTTAAGCGGTCGAAAATTCAGAACAGTTAAGTCTTGGTTACACACCGGCTCCTCGTTTTTTTCTGCTCCTTCTAGACTAGTAGATGTCACGAGATGACCATTTCCAAATTTCTTCTAAGTCAAAAAAGATAAGACACAACTTCTGCACACATGTCTCTTTCGGTTTATACAACCTCATATTCAACTCTTTGATCAAAGAAAAGAACAACATGGCTTCAACTGGAGAAGTAAGATGAAGACTCAGTGTCCTTGGGTGAGTCCTCTGAGAAGTTTCAGATATATATATATATATATATATATATATATATATATATATATATATATATATATATATATATATATAGCTTCACCCAGCTTTAGCAATTGATCCATTGCAGTCCTGTATTCCTCAAGAGGCACAAAGGCCAGGGGGTTCTCAAACACACATACATGGAGGTAATATTTTCTGCTGCTATGGGTGAGCTTGCCAGTAGATCCATATCTTTCCTGGTGGACAGATACCTGAAGCAGCGGTCAGCGGAGGCAACCGAGGAGGAGAGGCTGCACAGCCTGCAACGGCTGCTACTGCGGCTTCATGTCCTCGTCGAGGAGGCAGATGACCGGCTCATTACAAACCAGGCCATGCTGCATCAACTCAGCATACTGAGACAGGAGATGTACAGGGGGTATTACACCCTCGATATGTTCAGTTGCCGAGCACATGAAGATGACAGGACAAAAGATTACTCTTTTGCCCCATCTAAGTTCAACCCTGCAAAGCGTGTATGTTTCTACAGTGGCAACAGTGAAGGTGCAGCACAGGCTGAGCTGCTGGAGCAAGTTATTTGCAGCTTGCGGAACACCATTGAAGATGTGAGTGAGTTCGTCATGTTTCTAAACAGCTACCCATGTCTGCACCTTCAACCGTACAACATGTATCTGCTGCTGGACAAATGCATGTTCGGACGCCAAATGGAGATGGAACTTGTGATGAACTTCCTGTTGCAAGAAGAGACTGCTCCTGGCACTGCTGATCATCTGGCTGTCTTGCCAATCATTGGTCCCAGGAAAGTTGGAAAGAGCACCCTGGTCGAGCATGTATGCAACGATGAAAGGGTCCGCAACCACTTCTCTCAAATTTTGTTTTTGAATGGAGATGATCTTAAAGATGCAAGTGTAGAGACCCTAAGAGATGGAGGTAGAATCAAGCATAAAAACCGTGTGGTGGGTGGTGGAAGGACATTGATCATCATTGAGCTACTTCTGGATATTGAGGAGCCTGTATGGAAGATGTTGTATTCAGCTGCGAAAAGTCGCATCATGAGTGGAAGTAAGATGATAATTGTGAGCCGCTCTGACAAGATCGCAAGCTTTGGAACCACACAACCCCTCAGATTACAGTTCTTGACTCATGAAGCATACTGGTACTTCTTCAAGGTGCGTTCCTTTGGGAGCACGAGAGCAGAGGACCACCCGAAGCTCGCATCAATGGCCATGGAGATGGCCAATTTGACGAGTGGGTGCTTCATGTCTGCAAACATCGTCAGTGGAATACTGAAACCAAATTTTAACCCCCATTTCTGGAGCATGGTGCTTGCAGTCCTCAGGAATTTGAAGAAGACAAACATGTCAGTGTATGGGGATCGTTTCACTCTTCCTTGGAAGATGGCGGAGCCAACATATCTCAGGAGGGTGAATAAAAATTCTTCTGAATGTGTCGTGTTGTTTCTTGACTACGAGACATGTTCTGCTGAAACTGGACCTGAAGCTCTCAGGATGATGAGCGCGCAAGATCTTCTCTTTGGAAGTGTGAGGCTTCGAGGGAAATTCAACGTCCATGCATGGACATTCCACCTGCCGCCTCACTACAGCTACATCGTTCACTGTGAGGTACAGAGGCCACATCGCATGGTCACAAGTAACAAGCGTTATCAGAAGAGTAGTGGCTAATTAAATTGTCTAGTCATTTATCCAACACTCGAAGCTCATGCATGGTTCATGGTTCACAAAAACTTGAAGAGAAGTAATCAGAGTAGGTACAGGTTGTGAGATAAGAGCCTGAGACTGTTCTCCTTTCTGAAATACCATATTTTTCTTCTTCTTTTTGTGCAACGCTGAAATAATACAAATGACACTGTTATTTTTTTCCAACTGCAAGTAATAATCAATTAGACAAACTGTATGGGTCAGAAGTTTGGGAAGTTTCTTTGGGTTGGTGATATTAGCCAGGTACCTCTGTTTTTTTTATCATGTGTACTGACCAGTGAGAAGCCATGCAAGTTTCTTTGACTGTTTCCATTTGTCCACCTAATCTTTTCCTATTTCCATGAGACCACAGGACGATGCAAAGATGTTCTGCTAATACTAAAGGTGATATCATGATGTCGACTGTCAATGCATTGTTTGTTTATTTTTGCTTTTGGACAAAATAGACCGCAGATCGCCACAAAGTTTGAAGTGAGGTCTGCATCCACATCTGAAAAAGAAAAACGAAACCTTTCGGATTCTACAGTGCGTCAAGTAATTTTAGAGACGGTGACAAGTCAAACATGCATTTTTTGGAAGTAAGGAGTATTTCTGTGGGGCCCAACTTTCAGCGCCTGCTCTCAGCGGTAAGAACCGATCCCCAATCTAGTTCTTTCGTTCTCAGGAAGACGTGTTTCTTCCTCCAACCAAGAGGCGCTCTACTGCTCTTGCTTGAGGCTGCAGCCATGTGCTCTGCGGAGCCTGTGGGCGGCCGATGGCAGTCGTTGTAGCAGTGCTCCTGCTACGACGTAGTGTTGCCTGTGAGTTCTCCTTTTTCGGCTTTTTGAATCTGAACTGGTTCCGGTTTCTGTATTTTCGCAACTGAATTTGAGAGCCTAGTTGCAGGATTCATACAATAACACAGATAAAATATATATGTTTGGGAGTGGTTTTACTGAGATTGATTAGATTACAGAGCAAAGTTGAGGCCCAACCATGACAAGGGGCGGCCAGGATGTAAACGAATACAAGGATAGATGCCCAGTGCTGCTCCCAAACCATGGCTTTAGTGCAACAAAGCTATTGTTGGAAAGTTAATGTTTAGAGCCGTTAGCCGTCAGATGTAGGATCCACATTCCTAGTGAGACTGCCTCGCGACACGAAACAGCAAGTAGTCACCTAGTCGGCGCTGTAACAGAGCGAGCTGCAGCTTTCATTCTTTGGAGTTAACTGTTGATTTCATCAGGTTTTTCAGGTTCAGATCCTGACAAAAGCTCTGCACTTGCCACGGCTGCTACTCAAGTTTGTAGTGCCATCCACCTCCTCATAAAGCAGGTGCCACATGATCTAATAAAGCATTGGTTGATTGGATACAACCTTAAATATTACACACATATATAATATTGTTGGTTGGTCCTTGCATGGTCTCAATAATAGCAAATGCTCATGGCAATCATGTTTTGGGTATTTGAATCTGAACTGGTTTCAGTTTATGTATTTTCACACAAAAAAGTAATCATTCCGGGAAGCTTACCCGGGATCTTGCTGTGTATGTAGCACTTCCTTTAATCTAATTGAAACTTGGAAATACAAATGTGGTCTCTAGTCTGCAAGTTTAACCGAGCAAATTGGTAGTAACAGCCTAGCAACTTGTCAATACTTTTTCGTGGCATCCATCCAGGCAGGCATGCACATGCACAACTTTTTTTTTTTGTTATTCTTTCGAGAGAAAAAGAACCTAACAAAGGAAAGCTCTGCACTAGGCATACCTGCTACACTCCACTTTGTAGTGCCATCCACCTCGTACGGCATGCATTTTATGATCTAGAATTGAAGTATTAGCTGATTGGATAGAACCTTAAAGATTAGACTTACAATATTTTTGGTTCGTACTTGCATCGCATGGTCTCAGTAACAACAAATGTTTATGACAAGGCCTTATGACAATCATGATCTTCTTCATGCATATGTTTTATATTAGTATAGTAAAAACATTGTGGTAAACCCATTAGTTTCTGCTCCTGATCTTCTTCATGGAACCCAATGTTGAGCCCCTCTCTCCTGGAATCAACCCCCGATTTCCCATTGCAGCCACCCTCCTGCTCCAAGGCCACAGAGGGGGATTCACCCTCGCCGCCTCCCTGGCATGGCCCGGCCCAGCCCGGTACAGTATTAATATTGTTGGTTGATTGAATGCAGCTTGTACACCGCATGGCCTCAACAATAAAAGAAAACCCACATGAGGAATCACATGTAGGCACATGCTTGAGACTGTATTTATCCACCTAATTTGTCTTTTCATTCCTAATTTAGTACGGACAAGCTAGCAAATGATGAGTTGGCCTGATGGACACATCCAGCACGTACCTTCACATGTGATTCCTCACCACTATCACTGTTCTTAATTTCTTGATTCTTTGGCTACTTGTTGAAAGTGGACAGCTAGCCAGTTGGCTAGCTCCTGTGGCGTGAAAATAAAAATTGCATGTATGTCGACTTGACTCTGTACTATGTACTTGATCACTTGCTCTGTAATAATGCTATGTAGCAGTGTCATAGTACTCTGCGGTGCAGGCGATCACTTTCTTCAGAGTTGGGAGGTACTCCCTCCGTCCGGAAATACTTGTCATCAAAAATGGATAAAAGAAAATGTATTTTCACACAAAAAAGTACTCATTCCGCGAAGCTTACCCGGGATCTTGCTGTGTATGTAGCACTTCCTTTAATCTAATTGAAACTTGGAAATGCAAATGTGGTCTCTAGTCTGCAAGTTTAACTCAGCACATTGGTAGTTTCAGCCTAGCAACTTGTCAGTACTTTTTCGTGGTATCCATCCAGGCAGGCATGCACATGTACACCTTTTTTTGTGATATTCTTTCGAGAGAAAAAACAAACAAAGGAAAGCTCTGCACTAGGCATACCTGCTACACTCCACTTTGTAGTGCCATCCACCTCTTACGGCATGCATTTTATGATCTAGAATTGAAGTATTAGCTGATTGGATAGGACCTCAAATATTAGACTTATGGTATTGTTGGTTGGTACTTGCATCGCATGGTCTCAATAACAAACAAATGTTTATGACAAGGCCTAATGACAATCATGATTACTAATTATATCCAAACCATAGCCGCCCCAGAGTGGATAATTATATTTCCATGCATACGTAGTGTTTTTTTTGAAAGGCACGCATACTTAGTGTTGGTTGGGCCCTTCTGTTGGAAGCAGAAATGGCCAACAGGAACTGGATTGAGAAAAAAAAAACTGGAGAAGGGCAAGGTTCTTCATTGAGAATTAATTTCTGATGGCAGATTCCTAATTTTTATTGGTTTTTGCTGGTGTGAATTCTGAGTATTTGGTGGTGAAAACTCTGAAACTAGAGGTATGAGATTCTGGAGATACTATAATACACTACGGTAGCGCTAACTAGACTCTTGGCCCCCTCCCCCTTCCTCCCCCGCGGTGTCGCCTCCTCGGCGGCGCAGCCCTCGGATGGCTCCGGTGCCCGCTCCCCTCGATGCCCCGCCTGCTTCTGCCTCCTACTTGGAGGCCCTGCTCGCACCAGGGGGGCCGGCTTCGCATTCATTGCCGGCATGCCCGGCTGTGCAATCATTGTAGCACGGCGGGTGAAAGGCTGCGCTCCATCATTGTAGCCCCAACCCGCGTGCCTGCTGCTGCGGCCTCCGCCTCGCCCATTGATGGCCGCATTGATGGGGATGGATGGAAGATGGTGGGGAGGGGTAGGCGGCCGCCTTATTATCAGCGCCCTCCTCCGCGCCGCAAGACAAAGCAGACCCACCTCAAGGCGCTCCTGCTGAAAAAAGCTTGGGGGAAGTGTTTCAAGTGTCTTGAGCCGGACCACAGAATCGCAGAGTGTAGAAATCGGGCGAGGTGCTTGATCTGTGGTGAGGTCGGGCACAGAGCGAAGTGGTGTGGTGCGCGGAATCCAGTGCGTGGAGGCGAGGAAGGAGCGGAGCCGAGGGTTGTTCTGCCACCGCCGCCACCGCCCCCCCCCTCCACCGAGATCTGCGGTCCAAGCTGCGATGGAGGCACCGGCGGCTGACCCTGAGGCTAGGCGTGGCCTGGTCGTCGGTACTGCGCGCCGGACGGCGGCCCTGGCGGAGGCGGAGAGGAGGCTTTCAAGGTGCGCCGTGGTCGCTGTGGTGGTCGGCTCTCCACTCCCGTTTGAGCTCGTCGACGTCAAGAGGGCGCTCGCTCCGCGGTTCCGCATCAGCGAGGCGGCGGTCAAGGTCTCGCTGAGGGCCTTGGGAGAGCTCTTGCTTGTCTTTGATGATGCGGCAGTCCGGGACAAGGTGGTTGGCGGCCGGGGATCGCTGGTGCTCGGGCGTGTCACATTCATGGTGGCGCCGTGGTCGCGATTCCGGCGTGCCTCCCCGGCAAAGCTGCTTTACAAGGTGTGATTCTGTCTGGAGGGTGTGCCGGAGCATGCGTGGGACGTGGACTCCGTGACGCCGCTGTTTGATCCCTCTATGCTCATCGACGGGATTGATGACGAGGTGCGGAGTGAAGAGGAGACCGGATGCCTGCGCCTCTGGGTGTGGATGGACTCAGTGGAGAAGCTGGAGACAAGGGGGATCCTGCAGCTGGAGGAGCCACGGGAGGCGGGGTCACCCGGCGCGCACTACCCGGAGCTCAATATCATGGAAGAAGCAGCGCCAAGGTGGGGAAAGGTTGGCATGCTAGGCCACCCTGTTCTCATCCACCTCGATCACATGGTGGACTTCTCCTGTCCGCCGGCCTCTAGCCCGGACAGCGGGATGAGTATCGACAGCGGGATCAGCGGGCTGCCGTTGGACGACGGGACGGTGCCGGAGTGGCCGGGCAGATGGGGATACCGATGGTTCCTTAGCTACGAGGATGGAGATTTCCTGCCGCCACCCCCGCGGCAACCGGCTCGCTCTCGCTTGAGGTTCCCTGACGCGGGCGGCGATGGTGGTGGCGGGCGAAGGAGGACATACGACTCTAGGGAAGGCTTTCTTCAAGCTAGCGCGGGCTTGAGGCATGCTGGGGCAGATCGACAGCACCAGGAGGGAAGAAGTCGGGGGGCTGGCCATGACGGCGGTGGTCGGAGGCATTCCGGCCGTCCAGCGGGAGGTGACCCGCCGCTCATTGATACGGCTGCGGTGGACGTGGGCTTGCCAGGGGTGGACCCATTCTTCAGGTCTGTTGACGCCCCCATGCTCTTTGATCAGCGGCATGGCGATGCGGAAAACGCAGACCAGGAAGAGAAGGGAGCGGGTAACAGGAGGAGATGGTGGCAGACGAGGATAGCCCTGCCCGTGAAAGTCTGACCTCCCTGTGCGCAGCTGCGCCGAGCCGGCTGCATGAGCTGGGGCAGCAACATAATGGAGAGACAGGGCAAGAAGAGGAAGGAGGGAGGACGAGCATCGGGGAAGCGGGCGACGTGCATAGCCATTTGCATGCAAGTGTGCCCATTGGCATTGCCGATCTGCCACCGATGGACCAGAGGGCGGAGCGCGTGGGGGCCCCCACGCATGTGCCGGCACCCGCTCGGCAAGATGGGATTGCGGCGACTGCAGAGGTGGAGATATTTGGGCCGCACTCGCCGCGCACGAGCCCGGATGGAGAGGGCCTGGCCCTTTTCGAGGGGGCGATAGACCGTGGGCGTGGGGAGGAGCGAGGCCCACCACAGCCCGGGGCCTTGGCCTTGGGCGGTCAACCTGATGCGACCCAGGATGTGGTGCGGGGCAAGCCAGGGGACGGACCGGCAGATCCACTTCTCTCGTTCCTCATAAGCTGCTCCCCCATCCCCCCCGGCGGCGGCCCTGCTGGCAACTCCAGCGGCCGCTTGCGAGCTGGAAGGGCGGCCGGTAGTGAAGCCCTCCAAGAGAAGTAGCGGCCGGCTGGCGGCTAAACCAACCGCGGGGTGGTCTACTATGGACAAGGTCCAGATGGTGCTGCTGAAGAAGAGTGACATCTGGGCGGGGGACGCGCCGCAGGCGACAGCGTCGAAGGCTGAGCTCCAGAGGTACAGGGAGATGTACAAGAAACCACTGCCTGGGAAATTTATCGCCGCGGTTGAAGCCCTGCTCGACGCTTCTAGCGGCCAGAAAGGGGCGTGCAAGTCAGGGCCGGTTGTCTGTACCTGAATGTTGTCTGTCAGTGTTCTGCTCATCGCGTGCCCTGGTTAGTTCCCTATGTTAGAGCTGCTAATGTGCTTGGCTGTTAGGTGTTGGGAGGGGTGTTGGAGTCAAAGATCTGTTTCCTTTGGGATGACTAGTCATCGATTGTACTCTGTGCGTTGGATTGCTTGTTCTGTAACCGAGTTGGCCCAGTTTGTTTTATGGATTGTTCTTTCTTGAATTGGAATGTGAGGGGCTTAAACAACCCAACGAAGAGGAGGGCGATTCAGATTTTTGCTGCTGAGCTTAAGTGCAGTGTTGTTTGTCTTCAAGAGACGAAGATCAGTGACATGGCTCGAAGCATTGTGGTGGACACACTGGGGCCGCGCTTCGCCGATAACTTCATCTCACTACCGGCTGTTGGCTCGAGGGGGGGGTATTCTCATTGCTTGCTCCGACGACTACGAGATTGTGGCAGAGCCCCTAGCGGCCGGTGAATTCTCGATCTCTGGGACAATTAGGAGAAGGGTTGATGGAGTTTGCTGGTCGATTACGGGCGTTTATGGGCCACAATTGGAGGCGGACAAGGTTCGATTCATTGACGAGCTGAAGAGTATCAAGCATCATATGCTGCCGCAATGGATGATGATGGGAGACTTCAGTATGATCACCCAAGCAAGTGACAAAAGCAACAACAACTTCAACAGGCGGATGATGGGCAGGTTTAGAGCAACCATTGATGACTTGGAATTGATTGAGTTTCCGCTGTTTGGGAGAAGATTTACTTGGTCCAGCGAGCGCGAGAATGTAACCCTCACCAAGATCGACCGGGTCATGGTGTCTGGCGAGTGGGAAGCGGCGTTTCCCCACTATCAACTGTCTCCTGCATCAACAAATATATCCGACCATTGCCCGCTTGTGCTCAAACGAATGGATGCAACCCCTCATATTCCGTTTTGAGAACCATTGGCTAAATTGCCCAGACTTTGAGGACATTGTGGCCCAGGCATGGACAAAAGAGGTCAAGTCCAGAGACCCAATCAGGGTACTGCACACCAAAATGTCAAGGACAGCAAAGGCTCTCAGAATTTGGAACAAGCACAAGAGGAGATGGGTCGTATTCATGTCCGGGTTAGCTAACGAGGTCATCTTCCAACTTGATCTGGCGCAAGAGGAGAGTGCTCTTTCCGATGAGGAGAGACACCTGAGAGGTCTGCTCAAAGCTAAGCTGTTGGGTATTGCGGCGGTTGACAGGGCAAGGTGGCGGCAAAAATCCAGAATTACTGAGATAAAAGAGGGGGACGCAAGTACCCGATTTTTCCACCTAAGAGCGAGCGGCCGCCAGTGGAAGAATCACATTCCGGTCCTACTGGGAAGAGATGGGCCGGTTTCCGATCATGTTGGGAAGGCTGACATCCTCAGAGATCGGTTCAAAAATCTGATGGGTACGCCTTCTGTGCGATCTGCAACACTGAATTGGGAGGAGTTGGGGATGCCGCGAGGACAACTAGAGCACCTGGACGGGGCGTTCACGGAGACTGAGCTTTTAGCGGCGATCAAAGAAATGCATGGTGAGAAAGCACCGGGGGCTGATGGATTCACTGAGGCTTTCTTCAAGTGATGTTGGACGATCATAAAAACGGATCTCCTGGCCGCTGTTAACTGTGTTCACAATCTGCGCGGAAGGAATTGGGATCTGCTTAATACTGCGAATGTTGTTTTGATTCCTAAGCGTGCCGACGCGCAGGATCCAGGAGATTTTAGGCCAATAAGCCTAATGCACAGCGTTCCGAAGCTGGTCAGCAAGATGCTCGCTTCCCGGCTGGCTCCAGAAATCCACAACCTGATCACGCATAATCAGAGTGCCTTCATTCAAGGACGGTCCATCCAAGACAATTTTCTATACGTCAAGAATGTGATCAAAGCGGCTCACTTGGCGAAATCCCCTCTGGTCTTCCTAAAGCTCGATATTGCCAAGGCTTTCGATTCCGTGTCATGGGGATATCTATTTGAAGTCATGGAGGCCATGGGATTTGGGCAAAGATGGAGGGACATGATTGCTCTGATCTTGGCATCCTCCTCCTCCAGAATTCTGTTGAATGGAACGCCCGGCTCACCTTTTACCCACATGCGTGGCTTGAGGCAGGGAGACCCACTGTCCCCCCTGTTGTTTATCATTGCTATGGAACCGCTGCAGAGACTGCTTGATATGGCCACCGAGAAAAATATTTTGAAGCCTTTGCGAACGCGAGTTGCCAGATTCCGGGCGAGTTTCTATGCCGATGATGCTGCGCTCTTCATCAACCCGGCGCGAGAAGAGATTACTGCTGTCCATGCCATTCTGGAAATGTTTGGGAATGCCTCTGGACTCAAAACAAACATGGCAAAATCAGTGGCGTACCCTGTTGCTTTCCAGGACAGGGCTTTGCAACAGTTGTTGATTGATGCTGGGATTGTGCAAGGCTCTCTTCCCTGCCAATACTTGGGATTGCCCCTTGGGATTCGAAAACCAAAGAGAGTTGAGATTCAACCGCTGATTGATAAAATGGCCGGAAAAATTTCTTTGAGAAAAGGCAGAATGCTTAATAGGAAAGGAAGATTAGTGTACATCAATTCGGTGGTCACGGCAACGACAGCTTACTTCTTGATAGCCTTTGCCCCGGATAAGTGGTTTATTAAGAAGGTGGATAAGTTGAGAAGAAACTTTCTTTGGGAGGCTGCAGATGCAAACATTGGAGGGAAAAGCCTTGTCAACTGGAAGCAAGTTTGCTCCCCGATAAGATGTGGTGGACTAGGGGTCAAAAACATTGACTGCTTCATCCGTGCTCTCCGTCTAAGGTGGGAATGGTTTCGATGGGAAGATGAGGATAGGCCATGGAAGGGATCGACGACGCCTTGCGATGAGATGGATAAGCAGCTGTTTACGAGCTGCACGTCGATTCGGCTTGGAAACGGCAACATTGCGGCGTTCTGGAGGGACCGATGGTTAAACAGGGAGGCCCCATGTCTTATGTATCCTGAGCTATACCAACTGGCCAGATTCAAGAAGATGTCGGTTAGAGAGGCGCTCAACAATGGAAGATGGATGCTTGGGTTACAGAGAATGACAACAGATGGGCAGCTCAATCAATTCGTTCGACTCTGGGAGGAACTTCAGTTGATCCAGCTCACGGACAGCAAAGACAAGATCCTCTAGAACCTGACCGCTAATCGAAAATACTCTGCCGTCTCTGCTTATGATGCCCACTTTGTTGCAAGGATCAACAAGCCTGGGCTGGCCCAAGTGTGGAGGGGCAAGATGGAAGGAAAAGTTAAATTCTACTTATGGTTGTTGCTGCAAAACAGAAATTGGACGGCGGATCGTCTGCAAGCGAGGGGATTGCCGCACAATGACCTATGTTGCTTTTGTGATCAAGAAAAGGAGACGGCCGAACACATCGCCCTGGCCTGCTGCTTTGCGAAAGAGGTTTGGCTCCAGTTCCAACAAGCTGATGACAGGATGGGCATGCTGGCCTCCTCGGCAACATCCATTGGAGAGTGGTGGTCTCGGCTATGCACATGCGATGGAACCAAGGACAAAAACAGAGATGCAATCACACTTGCTGCTTACATAGTGTGGAACCTGTGGAAAGAAAGAAACTGTAGGGTATTTGAGCAGAAGGAGATGACGCTGACTGCACTTGCTGGACTGATAAGAGAAGATGTCAAGATTTTCTACGAGGCCAACAAAGAGGCGGGCGCTGGGGACACATAAAAACCCATGGCGTCTTCTCTTATTCTTTTTCTTTCTCTCTCTCCTGCCAATACTCTCTGACGAAAGACCGGACTCTTGGTCCGGATTTGTCCGAACCGTGTAAAACCTCTATTCTTCTTTAATGCAAAAGCAGAGCTCCTGCTGTTCACGTCAAAATAATACACTACAGTTGTTTCTCTTTGGAGGGAAATCGGAATGGTTTATACAGATGAGATTATATTTCCCATGAGACATATACTCCGATGCAAACCAAGGTGTGCTCTTGCTATACTTCTTAACCAAGTGCTGTTGGACCTATCTTCGCTACTGAGTACTCCCTCCATTCCAAAATAGATGACTCAATTTCGTACTAACTTTGTACTAAAGTTAGTATAAAGTTGAGTCATCTATTTTGAAACGGAGGAAGTAGGTAGCAATAATGAGTGGCTGGTGCATGTCTTAATTAATTAAGCCACTGTGACATTACTTTTAATTAAGTATGGTTGGAGGCTCAAAAGTAGTTGTTTTCTTCTATGCGCATTGCTTGCTTCTTCTTTTTTATGTAATAAAGAAAAAAAGGGTACATACTGTTCCACTTTCGAATTCTGGTATTTAAGTTCCAGCCAAGCACTGCCCTAAGTGCCGCCATCTCTCTATGCTGCTACTTCCTGCTTGGACTTCGGTAGAGCAACTCTGGTGCTGCTGTTACAGGTTTTTCCACTGTCACATTTCACTGCACTTGTATATGTGCATTTCGATATCGATTGTCTATGCCAGTTATTTTGGCCTGTCTAACGAGCATACATTTTAGTACTAGTAGTAAAAACACTAGTAAATTCATTAGTTCCCACCGATTTTCTTCACGTGTTCAGGGCCTCTCAACAGGAATCAATCCTCAATTCCCTGTTAGTTGCTCCTGCTCCAGGATTCACCCTCGTTGCCTTCTTGCCGTGGCTTGGACTGAGCAGGCTGTTAACAACCTCCTAGGGCATCACATGCTCTGGGAGTATAGTATTGTTGGTTGATTGAATGCAGCCTGTGCACTGCATGGTCTCAACCATAAAAAAAAACTCATGAGAAATAATGGAGGCACATGCTTGAGACTGTATTTATCCACCTAATTCGTCTTTTCCTTCGTAATTTAGTATTGACAAGCTAAACAAATGATTAGTTGGCTTGACAGACGCATCCAGCGCGCACGTTCACATGTGAATCCTCACTATTTTCAGTGTTCTTAATTTCTTGATTCTTTGGTACTCCTTGTTGCCTAGCTCTGCATTGGTCTTGACTTGGCACTTGACGCACTGTTTTGACCTTTTTTGTAAACTTTAGCGCGATCTGATCACGATCTGAATTTTTTTCGTCATCTGACCCTTTTCCTACCGCCATCGTCCTTCGCGGTAGGGTAACACAGCCTACCACCGAGGGCTATGGCGGTAGGATTTGATTGCGCCGTCACGGCCGTTTGAGGTTGAAAATACCCTATCGCCATATTCCTTGGCGGTAGGGGCTGGAATGTATATATTGGCTAGCGCGTGTAGGTTTACCAGGTTGGTGTTGGGTTCGAGCCTTCCTTAGGTCACTTTTTTTGTGTGCAATAAACAATAAATAATTTGTACAATCAATATTAGGATATGAATTGTTGATAAAAATATAGTTTTACTTATCTGTAAATGTTTTATAAAATCCTCGCAAAGATATAAACGAATATGATGTGATAAAAAAATTGTCCAATTAATGTTAAGGCATGGGTTATTTATATAAATATTTTTTTTGAAACTGCTCAATCCATCTTAAACTGCTCAACACTTTTGGAATCAGTCGTACTTCTAATTTGCAGTTTGTATATGTTCTTTTGAAACTTGTGTTCTGACATTGGAACCCAAGAAAGGATGAAATACGGCTCTATGACCATTTATTTATCCTCTTCCATATCGACAAATAATTTGCTTACCTAGTGGTTGTACTACTTCCTGCTATTTTTCTTAGTTAGTTTAAAGTTCGAAAGACCATTGCACACCATGATTTGTAACAGTGTTTGGATGATAATACTGAGAACGAACTTACATCCTATTTGATCTTATTGGAGAGGTCATTTTTGTATCGCAAAATTTATAACATAGTAGCAACTAAACCATCGTTTGTGATCATTCAACTAGTTAAATTAAAGGTCGGATCTTTCTGATTATTGTGGGAATTTCTAGATAATTTCTATATTTTTAAGCATGCAGGACGAGAGCAATGGCTGGAGGGCCTATAGACTTCTGGAATGCGTGGGCGGTCCAGAGCCTGGTGCTGACGAGCCTGACTCTGCAGGTTGCCCTCGTCCTGTTAGCGGGGATCCGGCGGCGTGGCACATCCTGGCGTACGTTCAGGTTCATGCTCTGGCTGGCGTACCAGCTCGCCGACGCCACCGCGATATATGCTCTCGGCCACCTCTCATTCGACGGTGCCACACCCCGCGAGCATCGCCTGGTTGCGTTCTGGGCGCCGTTTCTCTTGCTGCACCTTGGCGGCCCGGACAACATCACCGCCTACTCGCTCGAAGACAACATGTTGTGGCTGCGACACCTACTTAATCTCGGTTTGCAGGTGCTGGGAGCTTCCTACGTCCTCTACAAGCATTACATCGGCACTCAAGACATGCTCCTTCTCGCCGCCATCTTGATGTTCGTCGTCGGTGTTGTCAAATATGGCGAGAGGACATGGGCGCTCAGGTGCGGCAACATGGACATCATCCGGGGCTCCCTCAAGAAGAAACCACCTTCCAGATGTGACCTTCTTTACCTTGAGTATGAGCTCCCACAAGGTGGATGCAAGGGTAGTGTCGATGAAGAAGAATTCCTCATGCGGCATGCTCATTCCCTGTTTCAGTTCTGCAAGCGCGCAATAGTTGAATCGTCAGAGGACAGGGACCCGGCCAACCCTGAAATCAAAGTTCTTCACCACCTCACACATGAACAGTGGTATGTGGTGATGGAGTTGGAGCTGTCACTGCTCTACGACATCCTGTACACAAAGGCAGGCGTGGTGCACACCTCATTTGGTTACTGTGTCTGTATTGCCTCACCAGCCGCTGCTGCAGCAGCGCTGTTGTTCTTCCAGTTCAGTGGCAAAGATGGTAACAGCAGAGTAGATGTTGCTATCACCTACATCTTACTGGGTGGTGCGTTACTCCTGGAGATAAGATCCCTGCTGAGTGCACTTGGGTCTAGTTGGACACTCCCCTTCCTGTGTGCCACAAGATGGAATTTCCTGAAACATGCATTTCTCTGCAGGGGGAGATGGGATCGGCTTCGCCGTTGGATAGTATCTCTTCACCGGCTCATAAAGGTCATGAGAGTTAGTGGGTGCTTGAGGCCGGCAAGGAGGTGGTCAGGTACTGTGGGGCAATATAACATGTTGCATTTGTGCAGCCGTCCCAGCAAAAGGAACAGTCCTCTGCCCGGTAGATTTGCCATGATGCTGGGATTCGAGGAGTGGTGGAACAGGGAGCATCACTCACAGACCGCCAGGATTTCAGAGTACCTGAAGGAGGAATTGAGGCACTACATTCATAAATTAGTCAGGGAGGGCCAAGTGAGCACCCAAGGCATTGTCAGGAAAAAATGGGGTGAGTATGCAATCCAGTTGAAATGTAGGAAGCTGTACAAAAAGCTCACAGGCAACCTGCTAGGCGTTGAGTTCCAAGAGGGCATCATTATCTGGCACATCGCCACCGACCTCTACCTCCTCGACCACAAGCACACTGGGATGGAAACCATGGCAATGTATGAGTCGGTGAGGGTGTTGTCCAACTACATGATGTTCCTCCTGGTGGAACGTCCCTACATGTTACCAGGCCTTGCCCAGAGCAGATTGTACCGGCGGACCTGTGAGAATCTAGTCAAAATATGGGGCCAAGAAGGCCAAACGCACCCAGCCCCCAGCTGGCGCGACATGTTCCGCCTTCGTGATGGGCCCAATTCCCGCTCTAGTCTCCAACGGAGAAAGAAGCTCGCCGACATGGTACAAGAAAAGAAACCAAAAGCCGGCCCTGAAACCCCCCGTCTCAGTTACGCAATCGACGTAGCCAAAGAACTGGCCAGTAACGACGAGAACGTAGACCGTGAGTCCAACTCATTGCAGGTGCTCCTCTTCGTGTGGATGGATTTCCTGGTCCACGCGGCAAACAGGTGTAGCAGGGAGTCCCATGCCAAGAAGCTTAGCAGTGGAGGTGAGTTCACAACCGTCCTCTGGCTTCTCATCGAGCACCTCCACCAACTAGTCGAGCCTAAACCACCGGAGGACGGCGATGAAAGGAAGGGCACCCAGCGCGCACCCGTGTAACAAATAGTTGTAAGAATGTAATGTGTCCCTGGACAAAAAAAGGGTTTCCTCTTAATCAAATAGCTCACAGGCTATATATTATGTACTGTATAGGAGTTAGGACGTCTTGCACACGGCGACCCCTGATGCGTGCTATCTCGCCATTCATTTTAACTGTTGGGATCCGTGCCTTTGTATTCTATCTATTTTTTTCAAAAAACCTCATACGATGGTAGGGGTTCCTGCATTTGCATTTTAGTAAGAAAAGAGATGATCTAGTTTATAAGGAAAACTGGATCCAAAAAACCTAACATTGCCTGGTTAATTAGGAAAACCGGAGTGAGCACCCGAGAACAAACACAAAAAAGAAAAGAAAAGGACAGTAGAGCTTGGAGTAGGGACTAGGACACGCACGCACAACGATCTCGATGAACGTCGTTTGAGCCAGACACAAGAGCACCAAGGCCCAAAGCGATTAAGTTTTTTTTGAAATGGTCACGGGGGGGGGGGGGGGGGGGGGGGGGGAAGGCTCCCCACCTTATATTTCAAAATAGCCATAATGCCATGAGATTGATCTAGTCTAAGGAAAAACGGATCGAAAACCTGAACAAGTTGACCCTGTTTATGAGGAAAACCGAGTCAAAAACCAAACAAGAGAGGGTAAAATAAGAAGAGAAAAAAAAAGAGGACGCCCAAACAAGGCACGCCTACCTAGCAGACCAATGACATCACAACAAGAGGCACAAGTAGATGAGAGGAGTCGTCAAGGGATCACAATACCAACACTTGGCAAGCAACCTATTGCACTGCACCGGCATGGGTGCACGAAAGAATGCGCACGAAAGAAGCGGCAAGCCCCAAAGGTACTTCGCCTGAAGAAGCTGCAACCAAAGTCCCCCCTCCCCTGGGATGATACGCCAGACCCACCTAAGCATCAGGGACACGATCATTTTACGGGAGGCAAGGATGCCCAACCCTTTTAGGTCCTTTATCAAGCAAATGTCGTCCCACTTCATCATATGGTATTTCTATCCAATGTTCATTGCATGCCAGAAAAAACGAGGTCTTTACCAAACAAGCTATGCACACCCTACTGTAAGATATATAACCCCATCATATACATGGGAAGGCTAGAGAGATTAGAGTCAATCAAGGCCATCTTACTTCCCTTGGAAGTAAACCGCCCGCACCATGGTTCGGTCCACCAGCCATGGATCCACAATCAAAGGATAGGAAGGAAAAGAGATGGGCGGCTAATTGCTCGCGGGAGTCACTACTAGGAAAAGGCCTGTTAGTGGCGCACCTGTTTTGGCAATTAATGGCGCACTACAGGTGCGCCACTATCATCACGCCATTAGTATATCAGACAGTAGTGGCGCACCAGGCAGTGCGCCATTAGTATGTCCCATAGTGCGCCATTAGTATGCCTCCCAGGGGGCTATATTTACCTTCTGCTCTGGGTTACTAATGGCGCACTAACAGACAATGAGCCACTAGTATTTTTACAGTAGTGCGCCACTAATGTGCTGTATAGTACGCCACTAGTATGAATATTAGAATTTTTCTTTTCTTTTCTGATATTTGCATAGGTTACAAAATATATTACTGCACAGAATATAGACAGCACCACACAACAACAGCAGATTTATCGAATACAATAGAAGATTAGTCTCCGAATACAATTCATCATATTAGCTAGTCTCTGAATTCAAAATACCGAACAAAGTTAGAACATTACAAGTCTCGAGACCGTGAGTAGCGAGTTTATCTTCACATTACAATTCGATATCGATCATCTAAACTACCATCACATAGAAGAGAGCTGCGGTCATCACGATTAGCATCATCGCGATGAAACTGGTCTTCATCCGGTTCCTCCTCCGCTCCCTCCTCTCTCCCGCTAGATAGCGCGCGTATCTAGCTTCCGCCTCCGCTCTAGTGGTGTACCCTTTGTAACTGTTACCGCTGAAACGGTGAACCTGTCTCCGACACTCCTCCCAGTCCTCGTAGACTCCGGGAACCTTACCCTTGTACACGACATACGACGACATCTCTATGCACTAGCCAAACAAAACGTTAGTAGCAATTCAGAGACAATACATAAGCAATATATAAGTCTGCAACAAAAGGATCAGAAGAGAAAAACAAGACATTAATAGCACGATTCATGGTCCTACTAATAAATAGCATCGATCACATATAAGTTGAGCGACTGTCCAAACCAAAGAGACATACAAGTTCATTAAAGTTTAATTACAACATGAGCTAATCGATATTTCAGAACTACACATAGCATCACTACTTTCGACTCGACTCAGGGACCGGAGCGTGGATGAAGCCGCCGTCTGTCGTGTTGGTCATGAAATCGCGGGTGTTGTCAGCCTGCATTTGTAGCATTTTTTCAATCTCACTGTTGGACGGTTGATATCTCAGGTAGAACTGCCCCGAGGTATGAAGGACATCTTGATGGATGATTTCCGCAAACTCCGACTGGATGCGAAAGAATTCTTGTCTGATGTCCGCGTCCTGGATTGCCGACAAGCTTACGGCCAAACCTTTGAGATTATTTGGTAGCAGAAGGTGATTATGGTCCCGTACGATCGCCCGCATGTGATGGAGGGCGTAGTAGGCATCCTTCTGACTGCCAGGCGGCTGCTTGACGCAGGGGAACGTCGTTTTGTGGGCGAACACGTGCTTGCCGTACCTACGAATTGGCCTGCTGAAGGTGCCTCCAGATCTGGCGTAGCCGGGTAAAACATCATCAAGAACTTTCTTGATATTTGTGTAGTCTTTCTTCGACTGACGGTCCGAGTCGAAATACGTGGCCATGGAATATTTCGGGCTTAAGAGGATGAGTGTGCAATGTGTGTCACTGCACAAAACACGGAATCTTAGAAAAAAAAGAACGATCGAAATCTAAGAAATCATATGTTATGGGGCGGCGAGGGGATGACTTACTCGGGAAAGTAAGGCACGAGGAAGTTATCCTTATCTGGGTTTGCCAGAATGACGCCTTTGAGGTATGAACTCGCGACTTGCCGGTCCCCAGCGCTACCCAAGATCTTGGCACGCATGTAGAAGGGGTCGACTATCACGATGTCCGGGGTCTTGTCTCTAATGATCCACATCTCCATACTCAGCGAAAATAGCTAAACGAAGGTGTAGTGCAGCGGATGAAGGTTAAACATAGCGAAGATGTCATCAAACCGTAGGACGATCATACCCCCGATGGTGCTATCGACAAAGCCCTTGCCCTCTGGCACCTTGGCCACGAAAACCGGGTATGCCACATCATTCTCGGAGAGACGCCACTTCTCCAAAGAAAGAACACTGTCATGCAGACTCTGCATAGCACCGGTTGCAGCATTGAGCAGATTAGTCGGCAGCATCAGCCTACCCGCCACATGCACCCTCCTCGAGATATCCTTAGATGTAGGTGGCTCGTCCTGAGCACGGATCGTACTCGGTGCCTGATGACCCACAAGTGTAGGGGATCTATCGTAGTCCTTTAGATAAGTAAGAGTTTCGAACCCAACGAGGAGCAGAAGGAAATGCTAAGCGGTTTCCAGCAAGGTATTCTCTGCAAGTACTGAAATAAGTGGTAACAGATAGTTTTGTGATAGGATAATTTGTAACAAGCAACAAGTAACAAAAGTAAATAAAGTGCAGCAAGGTGGCCCAATCCTTTTTGTAGCAAAGGACAAGCCTGCACAAACTCTTATATAGAGAAAAACGCTCCCAAGGACACATGGGAATATCGTCAAGCTAGTTTTCATCACGCTCATATGATTCGCGTTCGGTACTTTGATAATTTGGTATGTGGGTGGACCGGTGCTTGGGTACTACCCTTACTTGGACAAGCATCCCACTTATGATTAACCTCTATTGCAAGCATCCGCAATTACAACAAAAGTATTAAGGTAGACCTAACCATAGCATGAAACATATGGATCGAAATCAGCCCCTTACAAAGCAACGCATAAACTAGGATTTAAGCTTCTATCACTCTAGCAACCCATCATCTACTTATTACTCCCCAATGCCTTCCTCTAGGCCCAAATAATGGTGAAGTGTCATGTAGTCGATGTTCACATAACACCACTAGAGGAGAGACAACATACATCTCATCAAAATATTGAACAAATACCAAATTCACATGACTACTAATAGAAAGACTTCTCCCATGTCCTCAGGAACAAAAGTAACTACTTACAAAGCATAAACATGTTCATAATCAGAGGGGTATTAATATGCATATAGGATCTGAACATATGATCTTCCACCGATTAAACCAACTAGCATCAACTACAAGGAGTAATTAACACTACTAGCAACCTACTAGCACCAATCCCAGACTTGGAGACAAGAATTGGATATAAGAGATGAACTAGGGTTTTGAGAGGAGATGGTGCTGATGAAGATGTTGATGGAGATTGCCCTCTCCCGATGAGAGGAGCGTTGGTGATGACGATGGCTATGATTTCCCCCTCCGGGAGGGAAGTTTCCCCGGCAGAACAGCTCCGCCAGAGCCCTAGATTGGTTCCGCCAAGGTTCCGCCTCGTGGCGGTGGAGTTTCGTCTGAGAAGATGGCTTCTTATTTTTTCCCATCGAAAGACTTCATATAGCAGAAGATGGTCACCGGAGGGCCACCAGGGGGCCCACAAGGTAGGGGGCACGCCCGGGGGGTAGGGCGCCCCCCCACCCTCTTGGGCAGGGTGTGCCCCCCTGGTGAAGTTCTTGCTCTCAGTATTTTTTTTATATTTGGAAAACATCTTCCGTGGAGTTTCAGGACTTTTGGAGCTGTGCAGAATAGGTCTCTAATATTTGATCCTTTTCCAGCCTAGAATCCCAGCTGCCGGCATTCTCCCTCTTTATGTAAACCTTGTAAAATAAGAGAGAATAGGCATAAGTATTGTGACATAATGTGTAATAACAGCCCATAATGCAATAAATATCGATATAAAAGCATGATGCAAAATGGACGTATCAACTCCCCCAAGCTTAGACCTCGCTTGTCCTCAAGCGAAAAGCCGAAATCAAAAAATATGTCCACATGTTTAGAGATAGAGGTGTCGATAAAAAATAAAATACGGACATGAGGGCATTATGATCATTCTTAGAACAGCAACTTATATAATTCTTGTCATATGATTTTTTATGCTAGAGTAATAATTCAATCACAATATCAAGTATGAATCGTAAACTTCATTGAAAACTAACAAACTATAATCTCAGTCATTGAAGCAATTGCAATTTATCATAACGTAGGAAAGAGTCAATGTATAAGAGCTTTTCAGCAAGTCCACATACTCAACTATCATATAGTCTTTCACAATTGCTAACACTCGCGCAATACTTATGGGTATGGAGTTTTAATCGGTCATAGAGAAAGATAGGGGCTTATAATTTTGCCTCCCAACGTTTTACCTCAAGGGTAGTGTCAACAATAATAGTTCATGAAAACTCATATCCAATTAGCCATATATACCAGGATCTTTCCAACATACCGTGCTTGCCAAAGGATAAAAGGTAAAAAGGAAGGGTGAAGATCACCATGACTCTTATGCAAAGTGGGAGATAAAAGTAAAAGATAGGCCCTTCGCAGAGGGAAGCAGAGGTTGTCATGCGCTTTTATAGTTGGATGCACAAAATCTTAATGCGAAAGAACGTCACTTTATATTGCCACTTGCGATATGGACCTTTATTATGCAGTCTGTCGCTTTTATTTCTTCCATATCACACGATCGTATAAAGCTTATTTCTCCCACACTAATATTTCATACATATTTAGAGAGCAATTTTTATTGCTTGCACCGATGACAACTTACTTGGAGGATCTTACTCAATCCATAGGTAGGTATGGTGGACTCTTATGGAAAAACTGGTTTAAGGTCATTTGGAAGCACAAGTAGTATCTCTACTTGGTGCAATGAATTTGGCTAGCATGAGAGGGAAAGGCAAGCTCAACCATGTTGGATGATCCATGATAATATAATTTATCTCAGATGTAAGAAAACATAACCCATTACGTTGTCTTCCTTGTCCAACGTCAACTCTTTTAGCATGTCATATTTTAATGAGTGCTCACAATCATAAAAGATGTCCAAGATAGTATATCTATATGTGTAGACCTCTCTTTCTTTATTACTTCCTATTAATTGCAACGATGACCAAAACTAGGTTTGTCAACTCTCAACAACTTTTATTCATCATACTCTTTCTATGTGAGCTCATTACTCTCCATGAAATCCATATGATCCCTTTGTTTCTATTTATTTCTTTCTCTTTTTCTTTTATTCACTTAGGATCATGGCAAAAGAATCAAGCCCTTGACTCAACACTAATCTTTATTATATATAGCTCACAGACTCGATTACATAGAGGAATTATAAAGCAAAACTCACAACTAGATCATACTAAGAACTTTTATTCTACCAGATCAAGATATTACCAAAAGGATCGAACTAAGAAAAACGGTAAAGATAAAAGTGATGGTGATACGATACCAGGGCACTCCCCCAAGCTTGGCAGTTGCCAAGGGGAGTGCCCATACCCATGTGATTATGTCTTCTTTGTTGGTGAAGAAGGTGGAGTTGTTGATGATGGATAGTCGCACATCGAGCGTAGGAGGTCTTCTAACTTGCGGATAATGCCTTTGAGCGCGATGATATGCTCCTTCAACAAAATATTTTCACGTGTGAGATACTTATTTTGTATACGAGCTAACCCGATCATCTTGAAAACTTCGATCTCAGTTGGGGTAAGAAGATTGTGATCAAGTTGAAGGATGTCTTCTGTTGCCGGAGCTTGGTCCTCCGCGGCCTTCTTGATCCCTTCATCCTTGTTGATCTCCATGGGTTCTTCTCTCTTCAGCTCTATCTTCATTAGCCAAGCATCGTTGCCCTCATTGTTGGAGAAGGAGGGAGATGACATGATGCTTAGCTTCGACAACCCTGGCAGAAAACAACTCGAAACAAGATCAAGAGATTTTTGCGTGATACTGGAGTCAAAACCTCCGGGAGATTATATAATGAATTTTTACTGACCAAAATACGTGTCGTGTACGAAAACGGAGTCCGGAGAGCACACGAGGTGCCCACGAGGTAGGGGGCGCGCCCTCCACCCTCGTGGAGGCATCGTGTCCTTCCCGGACTGCTTCTTATTTTTCTATTTTTCTAAATATTCCAAAACGGAGAAATATTGCCTTAAAAACTGTTTTGGAGTCGGTTTACTTACCGTACCACATACCTATTCCTTTTCGGAGTCTGAAATGTTCCAGAAAGTGTCCCTTATGTATTCCTCCGGGGTTACGGTTTCAATAATATTGGTTTCAACATTTATGGGATTACCTGAGATATAATGTTTGATTCTTTGACCCTTCACCACCTTCGGATTTGTGCCTTCGAAGTTGTTGATTTTTATGGCACCGGAATGATAGACCTCCTCGATAAAGTAAGGACCTTCCCATTTAGAGAGAAGTTTTCCTGCAAAAAATCTTAAACGGGAGTTGTATAGCAATACATAATCACCTACATTAAACTCACGCTTTTGTATTCTTTTGTCATGCCATCTTTTAACTTTTTCTTTAAACAACTTGGCATTTTCATAGGCTTGGGTTCTCCATTCATCAAGTGAGCTAATATCAAATAGCCTCTTCTCACCGGCAAGTTTGAAATCATAATTGAGTTCTTTAATAACCCAATATGCCTTGTGTTCTAGTTCGAGAGGTAAGTGACATGCTTTTCCATAAACCATTTTATACGGAGACATACCCATAGGATTTTTATATGCAATTCTATAGGCCCACAATGCATCATCAAGTTTCTTGGACCAATTTTTTCTAGATCTATTAACAGTCTTTTGCAGAATTAATTTGAGCTCTCTATTACTCAATTCTACTTGACCACTAGACTGAGGGTGATAAGGAGATGCAATTCTATGATTAACATCATATTTAGCAAGCATTTTACGGAAAGCACCATGAATAAAATGTGAACCACCATCAGTCATTAAATATCTAGGGACTCCAAACCTTGGAAAAATAACTTCTTTAAGCATTTTAATAGATGTGTTATGATCAGCACTACTAGTTGGAATAGCTTCTACCCACTTAGTAACGTAATCGCCAGCAACTAAAATATGTGTATAGTCAAAGCCCCAAACATCAAATGGTTCAATAACAAGTGAATAATTCATGGGCATTTCTTGACGTCTACTAATATTACCAATTCTTTGACATTCATCACAAGATAAGACAAACTTACGGGCATCCTTGAAGAGAGTAGGCCAATAAAAACCAGATTGCAATACCTTATGTGCAGTTCTATCTCCAGCATGGTGTCCTCCATAAGCTTCGGAGTGACACTTGCGTAGGATCTGTTCATGTTCATGCTCAGGTACACAACGTCTAATAACACCATCTACTCCTTCTTTATAAAGATGTGGGTCATCCCAAAAGTAATGCCTCAAATCATAGAAGAACTTTTTCTTTTGCTGGTATGTGAAACTAGGTGGTATAAACTTAGCAACAATGTAATTAGCATAATCGGCATACCATGGAGCAGTATGAGAAGCATTTATGACATTTAATTGCTCATCCGGAAAGCTATCATCAATAGTAAGTGGGTCATCAAGCACATTTTCTAACCTAGATAAGTTTTCTGCAACGGGGTTCTCAGCTCCCTTTCTATCAACAATATGTAAGTCAAATTCTTGTAGAAAAAGAACCCATCTAATAAGTCTAGGTTTAGCATCTTTATTTTCCATAAGATATTTAATAGCAGCATGATCAGTGTGATTAGTTACTTTAGAATCAACAATATAAGGTCTGAACTTATCACAAGCAAATACAACCGCTAAGAATTCCTTTTCAGTAGTAGCATAATTTCTCTGAGCATTGTCTAGGGTCTTGCTAGCATATTGAATAACATTTAATTTCTTATCAACTCTTTGTCCTAGAACAACACCTACAACATAATCACTAGCATCACACATAATTTCGAAGGGTAAATTCCAATCAGGTGGCTGAACAATAGGTGCAAAGATCAATGCTTTCCTAAGTATTACAAATGCTTCTATACAATCATCATCAAAGGCAAATGGTATATCTTTTTGTAATAAATTAGTCAGAGGCTGAGAAATTTTTGAGAAGTCCTTAATAAACCTCCTATAAAATCTGGCATGGCCAAGGAAACTTCTTATACCTTTGATGTCCTTGGGACATGGCATCTTCTCAATAGCATCAACTTTGGCTTTATCAACTTCAATACCTCTTTCAGAAACTTTATGCCCCAAGACAATACCTTCATTGACCATAAATTGGCACTTTTCCCAATTCAAGACAAGATTAGTTTCTTCACATCTCTGCAAAACTCGATCAAGGTTGCTCAAGCAATCATCAAAAGAAGATCCATAGACGGAAAAGTAATCCATGAAAACCTCACAAATCTTTTCACAGAAGTCAGAGAATATAGCCATCATGCATCTTTGAAAGGTAGCAGGTGCATTACATAGACCAAAATGCATACGTCTATAAGCAAAAGTACGAAAAGGGCAAGTAAAAGTAGTCTTTGATTGATCTTTGGCTGACATAGGTATTTGAGAGAAACCAGAATAACCATCTAGAAAGAAAAAATCTGTATGTTTGGTTAATCTTTCTAGCATTTGATCGATAAAAGGTAAGGGGTAATGATCCTTTTTAGTTGCCTTATTTAATTTGCGGAAATCAATTACCATCCTATAACCTGTAATAATTCTTTGAGGAATCAGTTCATCGTTATCATTAGGAACGACAGTAATACCTCCCTTCTTAGGGACACAATGGACAGGACTTACCCGCTGACTATCAGCAACGTGATAGATTATACCTGCCTCAAGGAGCTTTAGTATTTCCTTTCTTACCACTTCTTTGATCACGAACTGGTTTAGCATCTTCTTCCAAATTAATTTTATGTTGACATAGAGTGGAACTAATGCCCTTAAGATCATCAAGAGTATACCCAATAGCAGCACGGTGCTTCTTCAGTGTTTTCAATAATCTCTCTTCCTCATGCTCTGAAAGGTTAGCACTAATAATAACAGGATATATCTTTTTCTCATCAAGATAAGCATATTTAAGAGTATCAGGTAACGGTTTAAGCTCAAACGCGAGATCGCCCTTGGGTGGAGGAGGATCCCCTAGGATTTCAACATGCAAATTGTGTTTCAGAATAGGTTCCTGTTTAAAGAATACTTCATCTATTTCCCTTCTTTCATTCATAAACATATCATTTTCATGGTCTAGCAAATATTGTTCTAAAGGATCACTAGGAGGTACGGCAATAGAAGCAAGACCAATAATTTTATCCTTACTAGGTAATTCTTCTTCACGGAGTTGTCTACTAAATTTAGAGAAATTTAATTCATGAGACATATCATCTAAACCGATAGTAACAACATCCCTTTTGCAATCTATGGTAGCATTAACTGTGTTCAGGAAGGGTCTACCAAATATAATGGGACAAAAGCTATCTTGTGGCGAACCAAGAACAAGAAAATCAGCATGATATTTAGTTTTCCCACACAAGACTTCAACATCTCTAACAATTCCCATTGGTGAAATAGTATCTCTATTGGCAAGTTTAATTGTGACGTCAATATCTTCTATCTCAGCAGGTGCAATATCATGCATAATTTCTTTGTAAAAGGAATAATGTATTGCGCTAGCACTAGCACCCATATCACATAAGCCATGATAACAATGATCTCCTATTTTAACAAAAATAACGGGCATGCCTACCACATGTCTGTTTTTATCTTTAGCACAAGGTTTAGCAATTCTAGCAGTCTCATCAAGGAAATGAATAACATGCCCATCAATATTATCAGACAATAGATCTTTAACAATAGCAATATTAGGTTCAACTTTAATTTGCTCAGGAGGTGTATAAGTTTTAATATTGCTTTTACGAACTACAGTTGAAGCTTTAGCATGATCCTTTATCCTGACAGGGAAAGGTGGTTTCTCAACATAAGAAGTAGGAACAATAGGATCATTATAAGTAACAATCTTTTCTTCAACTTTAATAGGTGCAGCTACTTTTACTTCTATGGGAGGATGATTTTTAAACCACTTCTCCTTGGGGAGATCAACATAAGTAGCAAAATATTCACAGAAAGAAGCTACTATCTCAGAGTCAAGTCCATATTTAGTGCTAAATTTACGAAAAATATCGGTATCCATAAAGGATTTAACACAATCAAAACTAGGTGTTATACCTGACTCCTTACCTTTGTTGAGGTCCCAATCTTCAGAGTTGCGTTTAATTCTTTCCAATAAATTCCATTTGAATTCAACAGTCTTCATCATAAAAGAGCCAGCACAAGAAGTATCAAGCATGTTGCGATTGTCATCAGAAAGCCGAGCATAGAAATTTTTAATAATCATTTTCTCGAGAGCTCATGATTGGGGCATGAATATAACATTGATTTAAGCCTCCCCCAAGCTTGAGCGATGCTTTCTCCTTCGCGAGGCCAAAAATTATATATGTAATTGCGATCACGATGAACAAGATGCATAGGATAAAACTTCTGATGAAATTCTAATTTTAATCGTTTGTAATTCCAAGACCCCATATCATCACATAGCCTATACCATGTCAATGCGTCTCCCTTCAAAGATAAAGGAACGACCTTCTTCTTAACAACATCTCCGGGTACACCTACAAGCTTAAATAATCCACAAACTTCATCCACATATATTAGATACTCATTAGGATGTTTTGTTCCATCTCCTAAAAGGGATTAGCTAGCAGTTTTTCTAGCACACCCAAAGGAATTTCAAAGCAGACATTTTCAATTTCATTTTCATTTTCAGTAGGTTCAGTAGGTTGAGGAGCAACTCTTTGCTCAACTGGTCGGGGTGAAGATACCCCGAACAAGCTCCTCAGAGGATTACTTTCCATAGTAACAAGTGACAGTAAATTTCAGCACACTATATAAATTTTCCTTACCAAATTCCACCTACCAAAGGCGCTTCACTCCCCGGCAACGGCTCCAGAAAAGAGTCTTGATGACCCACAAGTGTAGGGGATCTATCTTAGTCCTTTCGATAAGTAAGAGTGTCGAACCAAACGAGGAGCAGAAGGAAATGATAGGCGGTTTCCAGCAAGGTATTCTCTGCAAGTACTGAAATAAGTGGTAACAGATAGTTTTGTGATAGGATAATTTGTAACAAGTAACAAAAGTAAATAAAGTGCAGCAAGGTGGACCAATCCTTTTTGTAGAAAAGGACAAGCCTGGACAAACTCTTATATGATGTAAAGCGCTCCCGAGGACACATGGGAATATCGTCAAGCTAGTTTTCATCACGTTCATATGATTCGCGTTCGCTACTTTGATAATTTGGTATGTGGGTGGACCTGTGCTTGGGTACTGCTCTTACTTGGACAAGCATCCCACTTATGATTAACCTCTATTGCAAGCATCCGCAACCACAACAAAAGTATTAAGGTAAACCTAACCATAGCATGAAACATATGGATCCAAATCAGCCCCTTACGAAGCAACGCATAAACTAGGGTTTAAGCTTCTGTCACTCTAGCAACCCATCATCTACTTATTACTCCCCAATGCCTTCCTCTAGGCCCAAATAATGGTGAAGTGTCATGTAGTCGACGTTCACATAACACCACTAGAGGAGAGACAACATACATCTCATCAAAATATAGAACGAATACCAAATTCAAATGACTACTAATAGCAAGACTTCTCCCATGTCCTCAGGAACAAAAGTAACTACTCACAAAGCATAAACATGTTCATAATCCGAGGGGTATTAATATGCATATAGGATCTGAACATATGATCTTCCACCGATTAAACCAACTAGCATCAACTACAAGGAGTAATTAGCACTACTAGCAACCTACTAGCACCAATCCCAGACTTGGAGGAAAGAATTTGATACAAGAGATGAACTAGGGTTTTGAGAGGAGATGGTGCTAATGAAGATGTTGATGGAGATTGCCCTCTCCCGACGAGAGGAGCGTTGGTGATGACGATGGCAATGATTTACCCCTCCGGGAGGGAAGTTTCCCCGGCAGAACAGCTCCGCCAGAGCCCTAGATTGGTTCCGCCAAGGTTCCGCCTCGTGGCGGCGGAGTTTCGTCCGAGAAAAGGGCTTCTTATTTTTTTCCATCGAAAGACTTCATATAGCAGAAGTTGGTCACCGGAGGGCCACCAGGGGGCCCACGAGTTAGGGGGCGCGCCCAGGGGGTAGGGAGCACCCCCCTCCCTCGTGGGCAGGGTGTGGCCCCCTTGCTGTCAGTATTTTTTATATATTTGGAAAACGTCTTCCGTGGAGTTTCAGGACTTTTGGAGCTGTGCAGAATAGGTCTCTAATATTTGCTCCTTTTCCAGCCTAGAATCCCAGCTGCCGGCATTCTCCCTCTTTATGTAATCCTTGTAAAATAAGAAAGAATAGGCACAAGTATTGTGACATAATGTGTAATAACAGCCCATAATGCAATTCATAACCCACAAGTATAGGGGATCGCAACAGTTTTCAAGGGTAAAGTATTCAACCCAAATTTATTGATTCGACACAAGGGAAACTTAATAACTGCAGAAAAGTGTTTAGTAGCAAAGTAATATGATAGTAATGGTAATGGTAACGGTAGCAAAAGGTAATAGTAGTAAAAGCAATGTTTTTGGTATTTTGTAGTGATGATAGAAAATAGCAACGGAAAATAAATAAGCGAAGAACAATATATGGAAAGCTCGTAGGCAATGGATCGGTGATAGAGAATTATGCCGGATGCGGTTCATCATGTAACAGTCATAACCTAGGGTGACAGAGAACTAGCTCCAGTTCGTTGATATAATGTAGGCATGTATTCCAAACATAGTCATACGTGCTTATGGAAAAGAACTTGCATGACATCTTTTGTCCTACCCTCCCGTGGCAGCGGGGTCCTTGCGGAAACTAAGGGATATTAAGGCCTCCTTTTAATAGAGAACCGGAACAAAGCATTAACACATAGTGAATACATGAAATCCTCAAACTACGGTCATTACCGGTTAGTATCCCGATTATTGTCACTTCGGGGTTAACGGATCATAACACATAATAGGTGACTATAGACTTGCAAGATAAGATCAAGAATACTCATATATTGATGAAAACATAATAGGTTCAGATCTGAAATCATGGCACTCGGGCCCTGGTGACAAGAATTAAGCATAGCAAAGTCCTAGCAACATCAATCTCAGAACATAGTGGACACTAGGGATCAAACCCTAACAAAACTAACTCGATTACATGATAGATCCCATCCAACCCATCACCGTCCAGCAAGCCTACGATGGAATTACTCACGCACGGCGGTGAGCATCATGAAATTGGTGATGGAGGATGGTTGATGATGACGATGGCGACGGATTCCCCTCTCCGGAGCCCCGAATAGACTCCAGATCAGCACTCCCGAGAGGTTTTAGGGCTTGGCGGCGGCTCTGTATCGTAAAACACGATGATTTCTTCTCTCTGACTTTTTTCTCATCGAAACTCAATATATGGAGTTGGTGTTGGAGTCGGAGACGCAACAAGTGGCAAGGTGGTGGGCCCCCTGGCCTTCATCTTTTGTAGGTATTTTTCTTATTTTCTGGAAAGTGGCTCCGTGAAGTTTTAGGTCATTCCGAGAATGTTTGCTCCTGCACATAAATAACACCATGGTAATTCTGCTGAAAACAGCGTCAGTCCGGGTTAGTTCCATTCAAATCATGCAAGTTAGTGTCCAAAATAAGGGCAAAAGTGTTTGGAAAAGTAGATACATTGGAGACGTATCAACTCCCCCATGCTTAAACCTTTGCTTGTCCTCAAGCAATTCAGTTGACAAACTGAAAGTGATAAAGAAAAACTTTTACATACTCTGTTTGCTCTTGTTGTTGTAAATATGTAAAGCCAGCATTCTAGTTTTCAGCACAGATTATAACTAACCACATTCACAATAACGCATAGGTCTCAAGTTTACTCATATCAATAGCATAATCAACTAGTGAGCCATAATAATAAATCTCGGATGACAACACTTTCTCAAAACAATCATAATATGATATAACAAGATGGTATCTCGCAAGCCCTTTCTGAGACCGCAAAACATAATTGCAGAGCACCTTTAAAGACCAAGGACTGACTAGACATTATAATTCATGGTAAAAGAGATCCAGTCAAGTCATACTCAACGTAAATTAACAGTAATGAATGCAAATGACAGTGGTGCTCTCCAACTGGTGCTTTTTAATAAGAGGTTGATGACTCAACATAAAAGTAAATAGATAGGCCCTTCGCAGAGGGAAGCAGGGATTTGTAGAGGTGCTAGAGCTCGGTTTTGAAACAGAGGTGAATAATATTTTGAGCGGTATACTTTCATTGTCAACATAACAACCAAGAGATGGCGATATCTTCCATGCTACACACATTATAGGCAGTTCCCAAACAGAATGGTAAAGTTTATACTCCCCCTTCCACCAACAAGCATCAATCCATGGCTTACTCGAAACAACGAGTGCCTCCAACTAACAAGAGTCCTAGGGGGAGTTTTGTTTGCAATTATTTTGATTTAGTTTGCATAAAGCATGGGACTGGGCAGCCCGGTGACCAGCCATTTATCTCGTGAGTGAGGAGCGGTGTCCACTCCTCTTGAGAATAACCCGCCTAACATGGAAGATACAGACAGCCCTAGTTCATACATGAGCTATTCGAGCATACAAAACAGGATATTTATTTGAAGGTTTAGAGTTTGGCACATACAAATTTAGTTGGAACGGCAGGTAGATACCGTATATAGGTAGGTATAGTGGACTCATGTGGAATAACTTTGGGGTTTAAGGAGTTTGGATGCACAAGCAGTATTCCCGCTTAGTACAAGTGAAGGCTAGAAAAAGACTGGGAAGCGACCAGCTAGAGAGCGACAACAGTCATGAACATGCATTAAAATTAATCAACATCAAATGCAAGCATGAGTAGGATATAATCCACCATGAACATAAATATCGTGAAGGCTATGTTTATTTTGTTTCAACTACATGCGTGAACATGTGCCAAATCAAGTCACTTAAATCATTCAGAGGAGGATACCACCCTATCATACCACATCATAACCATTTTAATAGCATGTTGGCACGCAAGGTAAACCATTATAACTCATAGCTAATCAAGCATGGCACAAGAAACTATGATCTCTAGTTGTCATTGCAAACATGTTTATTCATAATAGGCTGAATCAGGAACGATGAACTAATCATATTTACAAAAACAAAAGAGGTCGAGTTCATACCAGCTTTTCTCATCTCAGACAGTCCATCATATATCGTCATAATTGCCCTTCACTTGCACGGCCGAATAGTGTGAATAATAATAATAGTGCACGTGCATTGGACTAAGCTGGAATCTGCAAGCATTCAATAAACAGGAGAAGACAAGGCAATATGAGCTCTTTTGTCAGATAAACAATAATGCATATAAGAACCGCTTCAACAATTTAATCATGGTCTTCTCCTATCGACCCCAAAGAAAATAAAAGAAATAAAACTATTTACATGGGAAAGCTCCCAACAAGCAAAAGAAGAACAAGAAATCTTTTTGGGTTTTCTTTTTAATTACTACTACAAGCATGGAAATTAAAACTAGCTAGAAGCTAAAACTAATTTTTTTGGTTTTTCTTAAGGTTTATTAATCACACAAGAAGAAATCATAAAAAAGAAATTAAACTAGCATGGATGATACAATGAAAAAGTATGAGCACCGACATCTAACAATGACTGTGTGAACACAAATGTAATGTCGGTGGGAAATACGTACTCCCCCAAGCTTAGGCTTTTGCCTAAGTTGGTCTATGGCCATGGCTGGCCTGGTGGATATCCATAATAATAGTTGGGGTCGTACTGAGATGAAGAAGAAGAAGGCTCCGATTGCCACTGGCTGACAATCAACTCCGGATCCCACTGGTAATTCGACTGTCGTGAAGGATCAACTTGTGGTTCCGGCTCTGGCTCCTCGGCTGGTGTAGGGTTCCATTTGGCTTGAATAGCCTTCAACGGAACAAGGTACGTGCCTCAAGATAGATCAAACAAAGAAGGAGCAGGCAGGGTAATAGTCTCAGGATGATGTTTATTAAAGAACAATTGATATTTAAGCTCTCCTGCCCTATTCTTAACAATAAAATCATGTGCCACCATACTTTTATAATCTAGATAAACACGAGGCAGCACCTTTTCTTCCTTCTCAAAATGCCTAATAGGTATGTTAAAATGAGCAGCTAGGCGTGAAGCATAGATGCCTCCAAAGATAGGGCCTTTGGTACGGTTCAGGCTTAACCGTTTGGCAATAATACCGCCCATACTAAAAGTGTTATCACTGTATAAACCGTGGAGAAGAATAATAGTATCAGGGATACTAAGGTTTCCACAGTTTCCACGACCAATTAAGCAACGACTAGCAAATAATGCAAAGTAACATAAAACAGGAAAATGTATGCTAGTGATTCGTGCATCGGAAACCTTCCTTGTTTCCCCTACAATGATAGTATCAATAAACCCCTCCACATCATCACAATGTGGTTCTTCTGTCTTGCCCTCAAAAGGGACTAAACAAATCCGACAGAAATCATAAAGTGACATCTCCTTATGCTCATCATATACATGAAACTCCACCATAGGTGGCGAGTTCCTATAATGGAAATGAATGTTTTGCACAAAGGTATTTGTGAGTAAGAGATACTGATCGCATTGGTCGTGGAGGAAAGCGGTAAGGCCTGCATTCCTAGCCATTTCATGAAAATCTTCAAAGATACCGGCTGCTCTCAAGAAATCATCAGAAGGCCATTCACACGCCCGAATCTCCGCCGTGCGCGCCAAATTATACTTAGGCTTTGATGCCTTTTCCTTCGAGCTTTGGCTCGATGAGCCCCTCAATAATCTCCTCATCATTTTCTGAAAAATTCTGAAATTTTTAGTAACTTCAAAATAAAAGTAAACCAAACTCAATAATATTGATAGCAACTACTCCTACAAGTGCCTAGGGCCTATATCATGCATCAAAACTACTTTTGACCATATAAATTTGACATGCAAGCTCAAGAACAGGGTCACCTAAGCAGCAAAAATTTGCAATGAATAAAGCACTAGAACAAAAACTAATTGGACCAATGGAGGAGTCACATACCAAGGAATAATCTCCCCAAGCAGTTTTGTGAGAGGTGCTTTGAGCAAGGAGATCGAAAATGGCAGCAAACGAGCTTGGACTCGGGTTTGAGCTGGATATTCGTGTTTGTGGGAGGAAGAAGAAGTGTGTGGCTGAAAGAATAAGTGGAGGAGGGCCACCGTGGGCCCACGAGGCAGGGGGCGTGCCCAGGGGGGTAGGGCGCACCCTCCACCCTCGTGGGCAGGTGGTTGACCCCCCTACTGTGTTCTCAGTGCCAAATATTCTAAAATATTCTAGAAAAAATCATATTTAAATTTTAGGGCATTTGGAGAACTTTTATTTTTAGGGTATTTTTATATTGCACGGATAATCATATAACAGACAGAAAAATATTTATTTTTATTTTATTTAATATAAATAACAAAAGGTAAAAATGGGGTACAGAAGGTTGTGCCTTCTAGTTTCATCCATCTCATGATCATTAAAAGGAATCCACTAACAAGGTTGATCAAGTCTTGTTAACGAACTCATTCTGAATAACATGGAACCGGAGAAATTTCGAATAACACTATGTTACATCAACGGGGATATGCACATCCCCAATAATAAGAATATCATATTTCTTCTTGACAGTTGGAAGAGGAAATTCAAAACCTCCAAATATAATCGATGGAATTTTTCCAATAGAGTTGATACTATGAACTTGAGGTTGTTTCCTCGGAAAGTGTACCGTATGCTCATTGCCAGGGTCTTCCAAGAATAATAGACATACTATCATCCTCGGGAATATCAAGAATAACAAAGTCCGTTAAAATAGTAACGTTTGCAACTACAACAGGCACATCCTCACAAATACCGATAGGTATAGTAGTTGATTTATCAGCCATTTGCAAAGATATTTCAGTAGGTGTCAACTTATTCAAATCAAGTCTACGATATAAAGAGAGAGGCATAACAGTAACACCGGCTCCAAGATCACATAAAGCAGTTTTAACATAGTTTCTTTTAATGGAGCACGGTATAGTTGGCACACCGAGATCTCCAAGTTTCTTTGGTATTCCACCCTTAAAAGTATAATTAGCAAGCATGGTGGAGATTTCAGCTTTTGGTGTCTTTCTTTTATTTGTAATGATATCTTTCAGATACTTAGCATAAGGATTGGTTTTGAGAATATCAGTTAATCGCATACGCAAAAAGATAGGTCTAATCATTTCAGCAAAGCGCTCAAAATCCTCATCATCCTTTTTCTTGGATGGTTTGGGAGGAAAAGGCATGGGTTTCTGAACCCAAGGCTCTCTTTCTTTACCATGTTTCCTAGCAACAAAGTCTTTCTTATCATAACATTGATTCTTTGATTATGGGTTATCAAGATCAACAATAGGTTCAATTTCTATATCATTATCATTACTAGGTTGAGCATCATCATGATCATTATCATTAATATTACGACTAGTTTCAGGTTCATTACCAGATTGAGTTTCAGCATTAGAAATAGAAATATCATTTGGATTCTCAGGTGTTTCAACAATAGGATCACTAGAAGCATGCAAAGTCCTATCATTTTTATTTTTCTTCTTTTTAGAAGAACTGGTGCATCTATATTATTTCTCTGAGAATCTTACTCAATTCTCTTAGGGTGGCCTTCAGGATACAAAGGTTCCTGAGTCATTCTACCAGTTCTAGTAGCCACTCTAACAGCATTATCATTATCTTTACTATTCAATTCATTGGGTAAATCATTTTGAGCTTTAAGTACTTGTTCTACTTGAATGGTAACCTTAGAAGCATGTTTACTAATAAGTTTAAGTTCACCTTTAACATTAGCCATATAATCACCCAAGTGTTCAAGCATATTTGAATTGTATTTCAATTGTCTACCAAAATAAGCATTGAAGTCTTCTTGCTTAGCCATAAATTTATCAAACTCATCTAAGCATGGGCTAGCAAATTTAGTAAATGGGATTTCAGCTTTATCATATCTATAGAGAGAATTTACCTTTAATACCTGTGTCGGGTTATCAAGACCATGAGTTTCTTCAATAGGAGAAGGATTTGGATTATATGTTTCTTCAACAGGCGGTAAATTAAGACCATGTATTTCTTCAATAGGAGGTAAATTCTTAAGAGCTTCAGCTTTAATACCTTTTTCTTTCATAGATTTCTTTGCCTCTTGCATATCTTCAGGACTGAGAAATAGAATACCCCTCTTCTTCAGGGTTGGTTTAGGAATAGGCTCAGTAATTGGCTCCGGAGGTGTCCAATTATTTTCATTTGTCAACATATTATTCAATAGAATTTCAGCTTCATCCGGTGTTCTTTCCCTGAAAACAGAACCAGCACAACTATCCAAGTAATCTCTGGAGGCATCGGTTAGTCCATTATAAAAGATATCAAGTATTTCATTTTTCTTAAGAGGATGATCGGGCAAAGCATTAAGTAATTGGAGAAGCCTCCCCCAAGCTCGCGGGAGACTCTCTTCTTCAATTTGCACAAAATTATATATATCCCTTAAAGCAGCTTGTTTCTTATGAGCAGGGAAATATTTAGCAGAGAAGTAATAAATCATATCCTGGGGACTACACACACAACCAGGTTCAAGAGAATTAAACCATATCTTAGCATCACCCTTTAATGAGAACGGAAATATTTTAAGGATGTAAAAGTAACGAGTTCTCTCATCTTTAGTGAACAGGGTGGCTATATCATTTAATTTTGTAAGATGTGCCACAACGGTTTCAGATTCATAACCATGAAAAGGATCAGATTCAACTAAAGTAATTATATCAGGATCAACAGAGATTTCATAATCCTTATCAGTAACACAGATAGGTGAAGTAGCAAAAGCAGGGTCAGGTTTCATTCTAGCACTTAGAGATTGCTTACTCCATTTAGATAATAACCTTTTGAGTTCATTTCTATTTTCACAAGCTAAGATAGCGAAAGAAGCTTCTTGATCAAAAACATAACCCTTAGGAATAACAAGTGATTCTTAATCACCACTCTCATCAGTATCATCAGATTCAATATTTTCAATTTCTCTAGCCCTAGCAATTTGTTCAACAAGAAAATCACTAAGTGGCATAGTAGTATCAGGCATAGAGGTAGTTTCATCATAAGTATCATGCATAGCAGAAGTGGCATCATCAATAACATGCGACATATTAGAACGAATAGCAGAAGAAGGTGTAGGTGTCGCAAACTTACTCATAACAGAAAGTGAATCAAGTGCAGAGCTAGATGGCAGTTCCTTACCTCCCCTCGTAGTTGAGGGATAGATCTTGGTTTTGGATCTCTTAAGTTCTTCATAATGATAAGCAGATATATATCCCAAGTGACTCAAAGAATAGAGCTATGCACCCCGGCAATGGCGCTAGAAAATAGTCTTGATAACCCACAAGTATAGGGGATCGCAACAGTTTTCGAGGGTAAAATTGTAACGCCCTTGATGCGGCTATATCTCCCACGTGTCGACGCACGACTTAGAGGCATAACCGCATTGAAAGCTATGTCGCAAGTTAGGCAATCATCACAACATCCATGTAATACATAATAATGGGATGAGTAACATAGTTGGCTTACACTCGCCACGTCACACAAAGTACATAAATAGCAATACATCATCCAGTCACTCATGGCCCGACTACGGTGCCAAAATAGAAGACCAACCCAACATGCGACACGGTCCCGATCACCCCAACTGGGCACCACTACTGATCATCAGGGAAAGATACATAGTAACGACGTGAGTCCTCATCGAACTCCCACTTGAGCTCTAGCGCGTCATCTGGAACGGAGTCGTCTGGCCCTGCATCTGGTTTAATAGTAATCTGTGAGCCACAGGGACTCAGCAATCTCGCACCCTCGTGATCAAGACTATTTAAGCTTATAGGTAAGGCAAGGTAAAAACATGTGGAGCTGCAGCAAGCGACTAGCATATATGGTGGCTAAACTGTTCGCAAAGAGAGCGAGAAGAGAAGGCAAAGCACGAACAAAGAACTATGATCAAGAAGTGATCCTAGACAACCTACGTCAAACAGTACTCCAACACCGTGTTCACTCCCCGGACTCCGCCGAGAAGAGACCATCACGGTAACACACACGGTTGATTCATTTTAATTAAGTTAAGGTTCAAGTTATCTACAACCGGACATTAACAAATTCCCATCTGCCCATAACCGCGGGCACGACTTTCAAAAGTTCAATCCCTACAGGGGAGTCCCAACTTAGCCCATGACAAGCTCTCACGGTCAATGAAGGATATACCTTCTCCCGAGACGTTCCGATCAGACTCGGTATCCCGGTTCTACAAGACAACTCCGACAAGTTAAAACAAAACCAGGAACACCGCCCGAATGTGCCGACAAATCCCGATAGGAGCTGCACATATCTCGTTCTCAGGGCACACTCAGATGAGACTAGCTACGAGTAAAACCAATCCTCAAGTTGCCCCGAGGTGGCCCCGCAGGCAGCTCGGTCGGACCAACACTCAGAGGAGCATTGGACAGGGGGGGGGTTAAATAAGATGACCCTCGGGCTCCGGAAACCCAAGGGAAAAGAGGCTAGGTGGCAAATGGTAAAACCAAGGTTGGGCATTGCTGAAAAAGCTTTATTCAAGGCGATTTGTCAAGGGGTTCCCATTATTACCCAACCGCGTAAGGAACGCAAAATCCGGGAACATAACACCGATATGACGGAAACTAGGGCGGCAAGAGTGGAACAAAACACTAGGCAAAAGGCCGAGCCTTCCACCCTTTACCAAGTATATAGATGCATTAAGACAACAAGATAATATAGTGATATCCCAACAATAAAACAATGTTCCAACAAGGAACGATCTCCAATCTTCACCTGCAAATAGCAACGCTATAAGAGGGGCTGAGCAGAGCGGTAACATAGCCAAACAACGGTTTGCTAGGACAAGCTGGGTTAGAGGCTTGGATGAACAATATAGGAGGCATGATAAGCAAGTGGTAGGTATCGCAGCATAGGCATATCAAAAGAGCGAGCATCTAGCAAAGCAAAGATAGAAGTGATTTCGAGGGTATGATCATCTTGCCTGCAAAGTTGTCAGAGTTGACTGGATCCTCGAAAGCAAACTCAACGGGCTCCTCGTTAGCGAACTCGTCTCCCGGCTCTACCCAAGCAAGACAAACAAGCAAACGGAATACAATCAACCACGTGCACAACTCAAACCACATGATGCAAACATGGTATGCTATGCGGGATGCGATGCGGGATGCATATGCAAGATTTGACAAGGAATGATTGAACCTGGCCTCAACTTGGAAATCCAAGAGTGCCACTGGAAAGGTGAGATGAAATCGCTTGAAAACGATATAAAGATCACCGGAATCGGAGTCATGGTTTGGAAATGGCAAGCAAAAAAAATATGGCACCGGTCTGCGATATACAGCAAGTGACCATCTAAATGCAACAAGTTAATTATGCTACAGCACCCAAACATGACAACAAAATACATGGCAGGGATCCATCCAAGATGCTTAACAAAAGATGAACACTGAGCTACGGCCAATTCATCCATTAACAGGTTCAAACAAGCATGGCAAAAGTGCAAATGAAATACAGATCTCAGACTTTGTGAAATTAACACTTGTCTGGAGTTTCAGATCAGGTAGCACACTTTGGATCATGAAAACTATATGATACAGGAACCTATCATGGCAAAGTAAAGCATGGCATGGAGCTACTCAAAGAGCTTAACAAAAGTCCCTTAGTGACCTTGAGCCAAAAGGGATCAGAAAATACAATTGCAGGCATGTGAACATGGCAAAAACATTATCAGATCACAGACTTAGTGAAAACTGGAGCATGCTGAAACAGATATCAAGTAGGCATGTTTACGAGCTCGATGCACTCACTATGGAGCAAGTCATGACAAACTAAGCATACACCCATGAAGAATACACATTATATTAGCTAGATATGGCAAGAACAATAACATGGCATGCATGGATCAATAACAACATCCTCGGCAAAATCGCTAACAAGTAGACAATCTGCCCGGAATCACAACATAGCAAAAGTAGAGCTCGATTGACTCAAGCTAGGGTGCTCCATAATTGCAAACAAAGACATGGATTGATAGAGAACTACAAGATTAACAAAACATCCTTACTGATCATCCTCAAAAGAGGCACGGATCACTAGGAAACAACATGAACATATGGCATGATGAGATAAACAGACCAAGGACTTAGTGGAATTGCTAAGTCCCTGAAATCAGCATTAACAAGTGCACCACTTTGCAAGCTTGTGCTAGACACCACGCACATCACAAAAATACATGGATGGCACCTCTGGAAAGATGGCAAGATTTGTAACAAAACATATGTAGAGCTCAGGGGCATATCATGCACACAATAATCATGGCAAAAATGACAAATATCTAAATGGGGCAGCAGATCTGACAATTATCTCATATAGCACTCTTCCAACAGCATTTCAGGCATCAAGATGAACTCAAATGAAAATGACGCAATGAGATGAAATGATGTACTCTCTGAGATGAACATTTTGATATGCTATATGTCCAAAACGGAGCTACGGATGCGGAGATACACCATGATGAAAATAGGTAAATAAACTGAAGACTTAGAAGAAAAACAAGGGGTCAACCCTAGGGTTTCCAGATCCAGATCGGATCTCGCCGGAGCACGGACTTCGAGGTTCGCCGGAGCGGCTTGGAGCTCGCCGGAGTACAGAGGAGAAGCGCCGGAGAGGGACTTGCCGGTCTTGGGGCGGCACGGATGACGAGGGACGGCAGACAACGGCGGGCGGCGGAGGAGGTCGCCGGCGCGGCGAACTTGGCGGTGGGGCGGCGAAACACCGGTGGCGGCAACCAGAAATGGCGGCGGCGGCTCCAGTCACCGGGCGCGGGGAAGAGGCGGCGGGGCGAGCCGGGCGCGGCGGCGGCCAGGCGCGGGCCTCGGGGGCCCTCCCCGGGCCGAGCGGGCTGGCGACGTGGGGCGGCTCGGCGGGCGAGTGGCGGAGCGCCACGTGGCAGCGGCGGGGCGGATCCGGACGTGTCCGTCGGTGGCGGCTCTGTCCGGCGGCGCGCGATGATGATTTGGATCTAGGGTTTTTTTCCGGGGGAAGGAGAAGGAGATTTTCGGGGGTGACTTTAAATAGGCATAGAGGGAGCTAGGAGAGTCCAAATGAGGTGCGGTTTTCGGCCACGCGACCATGATCGAACGCTCTAGAAGATGGAGAGGGTTTCGGTGGGTTTTGGGCCAAAATGGAGGGGTGTTGGGCTGCAACAAGCACAAGGCCTTTTCGGTCCCTCGGTTAACCGTTGGAGCATCAAACGAAGTCCAAAAGGTACGAAACTTGACAGGCGGTCTACCGGTAGTAAACCAAGGCCGCATGACAAGTCTCGGTCCAATCCGGAAATGTTTAATCCCCACACACGAAAGAAAGATAGAAATGACCACCGGAGGAGAACGGAGCGTCGGAATGCAAAACGGACAACGGGGAAAATGCTCGGATGCATGAAATGAACACGTATGCAAATGCAATGCACATGATGACATGATATGAGATGCATGACAACGACAACAACACACGGAGGCAAAAACCCGAACCCGAGAAAATAAATAACTTAGCGCCGGAAACGGCAAGAGTTGGATTACATATAAGGTAAATCATATCTGGGGTGTTACAAAAGTATTCAACCCAAATTTATTGATTCGACACACGGGGAGCCAAAGAATACTCTCAAGTATTAGCAGCTGAGTTGTCAATTCAACCACACCTGGAAACTTAATATCTGTAGCAAAGTGTTTAGTAGCAAAGTAATATGATAGTAGTGGTAACGGTAGCAAAAGGTAACAATAGTAAAAGCAATGTTTTTGGTATTTTGTAGTGATGATAGCAAATAGCAACGGAAAATAAATAAGCGAAGAACAATATATGGAAACCTCGTAGGCAATGGATCGGTGATAGAGAATTATGTCGGATGCGGTTCATCATGTAACAGTCATAACCTAGGGTGACACAGAACTAGATCCAGTTCATTGATATAATGTAGGCATGTATTCCAAACATAGTCATACGTGCTTATGGAAAAGAACTTGCATGACATCTTTTGTCCTACCCTCCCGTGGTAGCGGGGTCCTTATGGAAACTAAGGGATATTAAGGCCTCCTTTTAATAGAGAACCGGAACAAAGCATTAACACATAGTGAATACATGAACTCCTCAAACTACGGTCATCACCGGTTAGTATCCCGATTATTGTCACTTCGGGGTTAACGGATCATAACACATAATAGGTGACTATAGACTTGCAAGATAGGATCAAGAACACTCATATATTGATGAAAACATAATAGGTTCAGATCTGAAATCATGGCACTCGGGCCCTTGTGACAAGCATTAAGCATAGCAAAGTCCTAGCAACATCAATCTCAGAACATAGTGGACACTAGGGATCAAACCCTAACAAAACTAACTCGATTATATGATAGATCCCATCCAACCCATCACCGTCCAGCAAGCCTACGATGGAATTACTCACGCATGGCGGTGAGCATCATGAAATTGGTGATGGAGGATGGTTGATGATGACGATGGCGACGGATTTCCCTCTCCGGAGCCCCGAACGGACTCCAGATCAGCCCTCCCGAGAGGTTTTAGGGCTTGGCGGCGGTTCTGTATCGTAAAACGTGATGATTTCTTCTCTCTGATTTTTTTCTCATCGGAACTCAATATATGAAGTTGGAGTTGGAGTCGGAGACGCAATAGGGGGCCCACGAGGTAGGGGGCCGCGCCCCCCACCCTCGTGGTAAGGTGGTGGGCCCCCTGGCCTTCATCTTTTGCAGGTGTTTTTCTTATTTTCTGAAAAGTGGCTCCGTGAAGTTTCAACTCATTCCGAGAACGTTTGCTCCTGCACATAAATAACACCATGGTAATTCTGGTGAAAACAGCGTCGCCGCGGGTTAGTTCCATTCAAATCATGCAAGTTAGAGTCCAAAACAAGGGCAAAAGTGTTTGGAAAAGTAGATACGTTGGAGACGTATCAGCAATAAATATCGATATAAAAGCATGATGCAAAATGGACGTATCAGTGCCGGCTGGCTCGCACCCTTGTTATTCTTTCTTTTCCGTCCCTTCTTCTGCTGCTATAATGCGATCGAGTTCTGCTCACAGACAGCCTTCTTGAGTGTGTTGGGGCTGATAATATTTGGCACCTCGGCTATCTAAGGCTCGGTGAAGGCGGCAGCTGGAGGCGTCTCCTGAGAACTGAACGCCAGACGACGCCTGTTGCAACTGGGTTTCTCCGCGGTACGAGCTGCTAGATCGTCTTTTGCGCGGTTGGGTTCTTGAGAAGGAGGCCCAAAGAATTCGTCACCGTACCCATGTTCGTTGAAGTACTTATCAACATTGGTAAATGTACCGTCGTTGTTGTCGTCAGCGTCGTCTGGATCCTGTGCCATATGCATGTCCGGATCCTGTGCCATATCCATGCCCGACATGTCCGGTAGCGTTGTGGGGGTCTTGCCATGGCTTGGCGCCGGCACGACTGGCGGTGTTGTCTGTGGGGTGGTGTCCCCCGCCCCCAAACGAATCTGGCTCTTTGGCCAAAGCATGGGTCAGTTTATGCAGGCGCTGAGGGTCATCACATCATCTTCGTCGGCCCCATGGGGTCGATATGGAGGTAACATGTCGTCGAAGCCCGACAGCACCTGAACCAGTTGAACCCTATAAACGGTGGGTGGCATCTGATTACCGTGGAACACGCGGCTGCCCGGTTGAATGATTTTGCCGTTGGCGACACCGACCAACTCGTCATTCATGAAGTGCAAGAGAGTGCACGAAACATCGGCGGCGCCCTGCGAAAACATGTAGGGCATCAGGGATGCCCAGTCAAAGGCAAGGAGATGAAGTCATCGACTAAGAGGCTTAATTAGTTACCGTGATGGCGTCGAGCTCGGCTAATGTTGAGGCACCGCCAACGGCGGGCGTGCAAGTGACGGAGGGGCCGCTTGCTGACGAGGTGTCGGCCGACGTATTCTTCCCACACTCGGGTGTATTAAGCTGCAATGCCGGCGCCGCCGCGGAAGACACCAATGCCGCCTCCGCCGGAGACACCAATGGCGCCGTTGGCGCGTTGCGCGAGTTGCTGCCCGTGAAGCTGGGAATCGGGGGCGGCCCCTGTTGGCCGCCCGCAATCCACGCCTGCAGCCCAGAAACCAAGGTAGGTATAATGGCAGTGATCGTCGCTCCCAGTTGGTCTCGCACTTTCTCTTCGACGATCTCCGGAATCGGCGCCACTTGTGCCTTGAGTTGTTAAACCTCGCGCTCCTGGAATCGGCGCCACTTGTGCCTTGAGTTGTTGAACCGCCCGCAATCCACGCCCGCAGCCCAGAAAACAAGGTAGGCATAATGGCGGTGATCGTCGCTCCCAGTTGGTCTCGCACTTTCTCTTCGACGATCTCCGGAATCGGCGCCACTTGTGCCTTGAGTTGTTGAACCTCGCGCTCCTGGCTTTCCGAGCTGGTCTTTCTCTCCTTTCGCCCAGCGGTATAGTACTCCGGACATTTCATGGACAAGCCTTTGCTGGCCACACGACCACCTGATGTCGGCTTACTGAGCTTATCCTTGTTTTTCATTACGTTCAACGCCCTATTTAAAGGGGTGTCGAAATGGGAGCTCTGAGATGACCCCGCGCTACTGCTTTCAGTGTCCTACGGAAGGAACGTGAACCATTTAGAAATTTGGCTTCATTAATTAGAATGCAACCATATGGAGCTAATTACGCGGGGGTGTATTCCTTACCAGAACATGCTCAAGCGCCTTGGTCTCCGGATCCGTGGTAAGCTCCTTGGTTACCGGGTCAATCTTGCACTGGGCCCTGACATAGTTCCTGGTCTGCTTGTCACGGCATTTCTCGAAGAGGGGCGGTAGGCCTTGCTTGGCACGCTCCGCGTCCTCCTTGTCCCATATAGGTTCCGCCACTCTGTAACCGCCTGGACCGAGTTTGTGGACTCCTAAGTTCAAGTCCCGCGTCTCTTTCCCCCACTGACTTGATTCCACAGATGTGTTTCTCTCGCACTTGATCTTGAACTCCCAGTAGTAATCTTCGCTGATCGAAGGATTTTTCTCCTTGATCTTCTCATAACTATCACCTTTTTCAATCATGCTCTTCACACGATTTTGTTTGCCTCCTCGAAACTTGTTGGGCACTTGTTCCCCTTGGGAAGACGTTCGTGCCAGAATGACATGTTCTTGTCGAAGCATGCGTCAGTCATTTTGTGTTTTACCATCATCTCCAGAGCCATGAGCGTTACTTTCAGGCGGGTGTCCTCGGGCCTGCATCCTTCATAAAATGGAGTAACCGCATCAATCTCCAGTTGATCCAGCTTGGCTTTCTCTCGGGCAGCAGCTCTTTCATTATCCATCTGCTTGAGAAGCAGCTCTTGAATACGAGGGTCCTGCACCCAGCCCATCGATGGTATGGTCCATCGTCGTCTGCTCCGGCATCTTTATCTTCATGATCATGCCCTTCGTCTTGGTCTTCCACATCATCATGTCCGACATCACCGTCGTGATCATGTCCTAGAGACTCTTCGTCTTCTCACCCGCCCTCGCCGCGGTAGTTGTCTTGCTTCCCTTCCTCATTTCTTGCCCGGCCCCCATGGACGACTTCATAGTCATCTTCATCACCTTGCCACCGATAGCCATCCATGAAACCACGCAAGAGCAGGTGGTCCCGCACTGATACGTCCATTTTGCATCATGCTTTTATATCGATATTTATTGCATTATGGGCTGTTATTACACATTATGTCAAAATACTTATGCCTATTCTCTCTTATTTTACAAGGTTTACATAAGGAGGGAGAATGCCGGCAGCTGGGATTCTGGGCTGGAAAAGGAGCAAATATTAGAGACCTATTCTGCACATCTCCAAAAGTCCTGAAACTTCACGAAAGATGTTTTCCAAATATATAAAAATACTGAGAGTAAGAACTTCACCAGGGGGCCACACCCTGCCCACGAGGGTGGGGGCGCGCCCTACCCCCCTGGGCATGCCCCCCTACCTCGTGGGCCCCCTGGTGGCCCTCCGGTGGCCATCTTCTGCTACATGGAGTCTTTCTATGGGAAAAAAATCATAAGCCATCTTCTCAGATGAAACTCCGCCGCCACGAGGTGGAACCAATCTAGGGCTCTGGCGGAGCTGTTCTGCCGGGGAAACTTCCCTCCCGGAGGGGGAAATCATCGCCATCGTCATCACCAACGCTCCGCTCATCGGGAGAGGGAAATCTCCATCAACATCTTCATCGGCACCATCTCATCTCAAAACCCTAGTTCATCTCTTGTATCCAATTCTTGTCTCCAAGTCCGGGATTGGTGCTAGTAGGTTGCTAATTACTCCTTGTAGTTGATGCTAGTTGGTTCAATTGGTGGAAGATCATATGTTTAGATCCTATATGCATATTAATACTCCTCTCATTATGAACAAGTTTATGCTTTGTGAGTAGTTACTTTTGTTCCTGATGACATGGGAGAAGTCTTGCTATTAGTAGTCATGTGAATTTGGTATTCGTTCGATATTTTGATGAGATGTATGTTGTCTGTCCTCTAGTGGTGTTATGTGAACGTCGACTACATGACACTTCACCATTGTTTGGGCCTAGAGGAAGGCATTGGGAAGTAATAAGTAGATGATGGGTTGCTAGAGTGACATAAGCTTAAACCCTAGTTTATGCGTTGCTTCGTAAGGGGCTGATTTGGATCCATATGTTTCATGCTATGGTTAGGTTTACCTTAATACTTTTGTTGTAGTTGCAGATGCTTGCAATAGAGGTTAATCATAAGTGGGATGCTTGTCCAAGTAAGGGCAGTACCCAAGCACTGGCCCACCCACATACCAAATTATCAAAGTACCGAACGCGAATCATATGAACGTGATGAAAACTAGCTTGATGATATTCCCATGTGTCCTCGGGAGCGCTTTACATCATATAAGAGTTTGTCCAGGCTTGTCCTTTGATACAAAAGGATTGGGCCACCTTGCTGCACATTATTTACTTTTGTTACTTGTTGCTCGTTACAAATTATCCTATCACAAAACTATTTGTTACCACTTATTTCAGTACTTGCAGAGAATACCTTGCTGGAAACCGCTTATCATTTCCTTCTGCTCCTCGTTGGGTTTGACACTCTTACTTATCTAAAGGACTACGATAGATCCCATATACTTGTGGGTCATCAAGACTCTTTTCTGTCGCCGTTGCCGGGGAGTGAAGCGCCTTTGGTAGGTGAAATTTGGTAAGGAAAAATTTATATAGTGTGCTGAAATTTACTGTCACTTGTTACCATGGAAAGTAATCCTCTGAGGGGCTTGTTCGGGGTATCTTCACTCGGACCAGTAGAGCAAAGAGTTGCTCCTCAACCTACTGAAAATGAAAATGAAAATGAAAATGCTTGCTTTGAAGTTCCTAAGGGGTATGATAGAAAAACTGCTAGCTAATCCTTTTTTAGGAGATGGAACAAAACATCCTGATGAACATCTGATATAAGTGGATGAAGTTTGTGGATTATTTAAGCTTGCAGGTGTACCCAGAGATGTTGTTAAGAAGAAAGTCTTCCCTTTATCTTTGAGGGGATATGCATCGACATGGTATAGGCTATGTGATGATATGAGGTCTTGGAATTGAAGGAAATATGCCCTAGAGGCAATAATAAAGTTATTATTTATTTCCTTATATCATGATAAATGTTTATTATTCATGCTAGAATTGTATTAACCGGAAACATAATACATGTGTGAATACATAGACAAATAGAGTGTCACTAGTATGCCTCTACTTGACTAGCTCGTTGATCAAAGATGGTTATGTTTCCTAACCATAGACATGAGTTTTCATTTGATTAACGGGATCACATCATTAGGAGAATGATGTGATTGACTTGACCCATTCCGTTAGCATAACACTTGATCGATTAGTTTGTTGCTATTGCTTTCTTCATGACTTATACATGTTCCTATGACTATGAGATTACGCAACTCCCGTTTACCGGAGGAACACTTTGTGTGCTACCAAACGTCACAACGTAACTACGTGATTATAAAGGTGCCCTACAGGTGTCTCCAAAGGTACTTGTTGGGTTGGCGTATTTCGAGATTAGGATTTGTCACTCCGATTGTCGGAGAGGTATCTCTGGGCCCTCTCGGTATTGCACATCACCTAAGCCTTGCAAGCATTGCAACTAATGTGTTAGTTGCGAGATGATGTATTACGGAACGAGTAAAGAGACTTGCCGGTAACGAGATTGAACTAGGTATTGAGATGCCGACGATCGAATCTCGGGCAAGTAACATACCGATGACAAAGGGAACAACGTATGTTGTTATGTGGTCTGACCGATAAAAATCTTCGTAGAATATGTAGGAGCCAATATGAGCATCCAGGTTCCACTATTGGTTATTGACCGGAGACATGTCTCAGTCATGTCTACATAGTTCTCGAACCCGTAGGGTCCGCACGCTTAACACTAAGATGACAATTATATTATGAGTTTATATGTTTTGACGTACTGAAGGAGTTCGGAGTCCCAGATGAGATCGGGGACATGACGAGGAGTCTCGAAATGGTCGAGACGTAAAGATCGATATATTGGACAAATATATTCGGACTTCGGAAAGGTTCCGAGTGATTCGGCTATTTTTCGGAGTACCGGAGAGTTACGGGAATTCGCCGAGGAGTATATGGGCCTTATTGGGCCATACGAGAATAGAGGAGATAGGCCAAAAGGAAGGAGGCCTGTGCCCCCCCCTCTGGTCCGAATTGGACAAGGGGTGCAGCCCCCTTTTCCTTCTCCCTCTCCTCCTCTTTCCTTCTCTCCTACTCCAACAAGGAAAGGAGGAGTCCTACTCCCGGTGGGAGTAGGACTCCCCACTTGGCGCGCCCTCCTCCTAGGCCGGCCGCCTCCCCCCTTGCTCCTTTATATACGGGGGCAGGGGGGCACCTCTAGACACACAAGTTGATCAAGTTGATCGTCTCTTAGCCGTGTGCGGTGCCCCCCTCCACCATAGTCCACCTCGATCATATCGTAGCGGTGCTTAGGCGAAGCCCTGCGTCGGTAGAACATCATCATCGTCACCATGCCGTCGTGCTGACGAAACTCTCCCTCAACACTCGGCTAGATCGGAGTTCGAGGGACGTCATTGAGTTGAACGTGTGCAGAACTCGGAGGTGCCGTGCGTTCGGTACTTGATCGGTCGGATCGTGAAGACGTACGACTACATCAACTGCGTTGTGCTAACGCTTCCGCTTTCGGTCTACGAGGGTACGTGGACAACACTCTCCCCTCTCGTTGCTATGCATCACCATGATCTTGCGTGTGTGTAGGAAATTTTTGAAATTACTACGTTCCCCAACAGTGTCTTCCGAGGGTAGGTTTTATGCGTTGATGTTGTGCACGAGTAGAACACAAGTGAGTTGTGGGCGATATAAGTCATACTGCTTACCAGCATGTCATACTTTGGTTCGACGGTATTGTTGGATGAAGCGGCCCGGACTGACATTACGCGTAGGCTTACACGAGACTGGTTCTAGCGACGTGCTTTGCACACAGGTGGCTGGCGGGTGTCAGTTTCTCCAACTTTAGTTGAACCAAGTGTGGCTACGCCCGGTCCTTGTGAAGGTTAAAACAGCACCAACTTGACAAACTATCGTTTTGGTTTTGATGTGTAGGTAAGAACGGTTCTTGCTTAAGCCCGTAGCAGCCACGTAAAACTTGCAACAACAAAGTAGAGGACGTCTAACTTGTTTTTGCAGGGCATGTTCTGATGTGATATGGTCAAGACATGATGCTAAATTTTATTGTATGAGATGGTCATGTTTTGTAACCGAGTTATCGGCAACTGGTAGGAGCCATATGGTTGTCGCTTTATTGTATGCAATGCAATTGCGCTGTAATGCTTTACTTTATCACTAAGTGTTAGCGATAGTCGTGGAAGCATAAGATTGGCGAGACGACAACGATGCTACGATGGTGATCAAGGTGTCGCGTCGGTGACGATGGTGATCATGATGGTGCTTCGGGGATGGAGATCACAAGCACAAGATGATGATGGCCATATCATATCACTTATATTGATTGCATGTGATGTTTATCTTTTATGCATCTTATCTTGCTTTGATTGACGGTAGCATTATAAGATGATCTCTCACTAAATTTCAAGATAAAAGTGTTCTCCCTGAGTATGCACCGTTGCCAAAGTTCGTCGTGCCCAGACACCACGTATTGATCGGGTGTGATAAGCTCTACGTCCATCTACAACGGGTGCAAGCCAGTTTTGCACACGCAGAATACTCAGGTTAAACTTGACGAGCCTAGCATATGCAGATATGAGACCGAAAGGTCGAGCGTGAATCATATAGTAGATATGATCAACATATTGATGTTCTCCATTGAAAGCTACTCCATTTCACGTGATGATCGGTTATGGTTTAGTTGATTTGGATCACGTGATCACTTAGAAGATTAGAGGGATGTCTTTCTAAGTGGGAGTTCTTAAGTAATATGATTAATTGAACTTAAATTTATCATGAACTTAGTCCTGGTAGTATTAGCATATCTATGTTGTAGATCAATAGCTCGCGTTTAGCTCCCCTATTTTATTTTTGATATGTTCCTAGAGAAAACTAAGTTGAAAGATGTTAGTAGCAATGATGCGGATTGGATCCGTGATCTGAGGTTTATCCTCATTGCTGCACAGAAGAATTATGTCCTTGATGCACCACTAGGTGACAGACCTATTGCAGGAGCAGATACAGACGTTATGAACGTTTGGCTAGCTCAATATGATGACTACTTGATAGTTTAGTGCACCATGCTTAACAGCTTAGAATCGGGACTTCAAAGACGTTTTGAACGTCATGGATCATATGGATGTTCCAGGAGTTGCAGTTAATATTTCAAGCAAATACCCGAGTTGAGAGATATGAAGTCTCCAACAAGTTCTATAGCTAAAAGATGGAGGAGAATAGCTCAAGCAGTGAGCATGTGTTCAGATTGTCTGGGTACTACAATCGCTTGAATCAAGTGGGAGTTAATCTTCCAAATAAAATAGTGATTGACAGAATTCTCTAGTCACCATCACGAAGTTAGTAGAACTTCGTGATGAACTATAGTATGCAAGGGATGATGAAAACGATTCCCGAGCTTTTCATGATGATGAAATCGATGAAGGTAGAAATCAAGAAATAGCATCACGTGTTGATGATTAACAAGACCACTAGTTTGAAGAAAAGGGCAAAGGGAAAGAAAGGGAACTTCAAGAAGAACGGCAAGAAAGTTGCTGCTAAAGTGAAGAAGCCCAAGTCTGGTCCTAAGCCTGAGACTAAGTGCTTCTACTGCAAAGGGACTGGTCACTGGAAGCGGAACTACCCCAAGTATTTGGCGGATAAGAAGGATGGCAAAGTGAACAAAGGTATATTTGATAGACAGATTATTGATGTGTATTTTACTAGTGTTCGTAGCAACCCCTCGGTATTTGATACTGGTTCAGTTGTCCAAGTAAGGGCAGTACCCAAGCACTGGCCCACCCACATACCAAATTATCAAAGTACCGAACGCGAATCATATGAACGTGATGAAAACTAGCTTGATGATATTCCCATGTGTCCTCGGGAGCGCTTTACATCATATAAGAGTTTGTCCAGGCTTGTCCTTTGATACAAAAGGATTGGGCCACCTTGCTGCACATTATTTACTTTTGTTACTTGTTGCTCGTTACAAATTATCCTATCACAAAACTATCTGTTACCACTTATTTCAGTACTTGCAGAGAATACCTTGCTGGAAACCGCTTATCATTTCCTTCTGCTCCTCGTTGGGTTTGACACTCTTACTTATCTAAAGGACTACGATAGATCCCATATACTTGTGGGTCATCAAGACTCTTTTCTGTCGCCGTTGCCGGGGAGTGAAGCGCCTTTGGTAGGTGAAATTTGGTAAGGAAAAATTTATATAGTGTGCTGAAATTTACTGTCACTTGTTACCATGGAAAGTAATCCTCTGAGGGGCTTGTTCGGGGTATCTTCACCCGGACCAGTAGAGCAAAGAGTTGCTCCTCAACCTACTGAAAATGAAAATGAAAATGAAAATGCTTGCTTTGAAGTTCCTAAGGGGTATGATAGAAAAACTGCTAGCTAATCCTTTTTTAGGAGATGGAACAAAACATCCTGATGAACATATGATATAAGTGGATGAAGTTTGTGGATTATTTAAGCTTGCAGGTGTACCCAGAGATGTTGTTAAGAAGAAAGTCTTCCCTTTATCTTTGAGGGGATATGCATCGACATGGTATAGGCTATGTGATGATATGAGGTCTTGGAATTGAAGGAAATATGCCCTAGAGGCAATAATAAAGTTATTATTTATTTCCTTATATCATGATAAATGTTTATTATTCATGCTAGAATTGTATTAACCGGAAACATAATACATGTGTGAATACATAGACAAACAGAGTGTCACTAGTATGCCTCTACTTGACTAGCTCGTTGATCAAAGATGGTTATGTTTCCTAACCATAGACATGAGTTGTCATTTGATTAACGGGATCACATCATTAGGAGAATGATGTGATTGACTTGACCCATTCCGTTAGCATAACACTTGATCGTTTAGTTTGTTGCTATTGCTTTGTTCATGACTTATACATGTTCCTATGACTATGAGATTACGCAACTCCCGTTTACCGGAGGAACACTTTGTGTGCTACCAAATGTCACAACGTAACTAGGTGATTATAAAGGTGCTCTACAGGTGTCTCCGAAGGTACTTGTTGGGTTGGCGTATTTCGAGATTAGGATTTGTCACTCCGATTGTCGGAGAGGTATCTCTGGGCCCTCTCGGTAATGCACATCACCTAAGCCTTGCAAGCATTGCAACTAATGAGTTAGTTGCGAGATGATGTATTACGGAACGATTAAAAAGAGACTTGCCAGTAACGAGATTGAACTAGGTATTGAGATGCCGACGATCGAATCTTGGGCAAGTAACATACCAATGACAAAGGGAACAACGTATGTTGTTATGCGGTCTGACTGATAAAGATCTTCGTAGAATATGTAGGAGCCAATATGAGCATCCAGGTTCCGCTATTGGTTATTGACCGGAGACATGTCTCGGTCATGTCTAAATAGTTCTCGAACCCGTAGGGTCCGCACGCTTAACACTACGATGACATTTATATTATGAGTTTATATGTTTTGATGTACCGAGATGGTCGAGACGTAAAGATCGATAATGGACGACTATATTCGGACTTCAGAAAGGTTCCGACTGATTCGGGTATTTTCGGAGTACCGGAGAGTTACGGGAATTCGCTGGGGAGTATATGGGCCTTATTGAGCCATACGGGAATAGAGGAGATAGGCCAAAAGGAAGGAGGCCTGTGCCCCCCTCTGGTCCGAATTGGACAAGGGGTGCAGCCCCCTTTTCCTTCTCCCTCTCCTCCTCTTTCCTTCTCTTCTACTCCAACAAGGGGTGCAGCTACCCTCCCTCCCCCCACTATATATAGGGTTCCTAGAGGGGGGGGGGCGCCGGCCCTAGGAGTCCAATCTCCTAGGGGGGCGCCGGCCAAGGGGGTGCCTTGCCCCCCAAGGCAAGGGTGGCGCCCCCACCCCTAGGGTTTCCAACCCTAGGCGCAGGGGGAGGCCCAAGGAGGGCGCACCAGCCCACTAGGGGCTGGTTCCCCTCCCACTTCAGCCCATGGGGCCCTCCGGGATAGGTGGCCCCACCCGGTGGACCCCCGGGACCCTTCCGGTGGTCCCGGTACAATACCGATTACCCCCGAAACTTTCCCGATGGCCGAAACTTGACTTCCCATATATAAATCTTCACCTCTGGACTATTCCGGAACTCCTCGTGATGTCCGGGATCTCATCCGGGACTCCGAACAACTTTCGGGTTACCGTATGCTAATATATCTACAACCCTAGCGTCACCGAACCTTAAGTGTGTAGGCCCTACGAGTTAGGGAGACATGCAGACATGACCGAGAAGCCTCTCCGGTCAATAAACAACAGCGGGATCTGGATACCCATGTTGGCTCCCACATGCTCCACGATGATCTCATCGGATGAACCACGATGTCGAGGATTCAATCAATCCGTATACAATTCCCTTTGTCAATCGGTACGTTACTTGCCCGAGACTCGATCGTCGGTATCCCAATACCTCGTTCAATCTCATTACCGACAAGTCACTTTACTCGTATCGTAATGCATGATCCCGTGATCAACCACTTGGTCACATTGAGCTCATTATGATGATGCATTACCGAGTGGGCCCAGAGATACCTCTCCGTCATACGAAGTGACAAATCCCAGTCTCGATTCGTGCCAACCCAACAAATACTTTCGAAGATACCTGTAGTGTACGTTTATAGTCACCTAGTTACGTTGTGACGTTTGGCACACCCAAAGCACTCCTACGGTATCCGGGAGTTGCACAATCTCATGGTCTAAGGAAATGATACTTGACATTCAGAAAAGCTACAGCAAACGAACTACACGATCTTTGAGCTATGCTTAGGATTGGGTCTTGTCCATCACATCATTCTCCTAATGATGTGATCCCGTTATAAATGACATCCAATTTCCATAGTCAGGAAACCATGACTATCTTTTGATCAATGAGCTAGTCAACTAGAGGCTCACTAGGGACGTTTTGTGGTCTATGTATTCACACATGTATTACGATTTCCGGATAACACAATTATAGCATGAACAATAGACAATTATCATGAACAAAGAAATATAATAATAACCATTTTATTATTGCCTCTAGGGCATATTTCCAACAGTCTCCCACTTGCACTAGAGTCAATATTCTAGTTACATTTTGATGAATCGAACACCCATGCAGTTCTGGTGTTGATCATGTTTTGCTCTAGGGAGAGGTTTAGTCAACGGATCTGCCACATTCAGGTCCGTATGTACTTTACAAATCTCTATGTCTCCATTTTGAACACTTTCACGAATGGAGTTGAAGCGACGCTTGATATGCCTGGTCTTCCTGTGAAACCTGGGCTCCTTGGCAAGGGCAATAGCTCCAGTGTTGTCACAGAAGAGAGTCATCGGGCCCGACGCATTGGGTATGACTCTTAGGTCGGTAATGAACTCCTTCACCCAGACTGCTTCTTGTGCTGCCTCCGAGGCTGCCATGTACTCCGCTTCACATGTAGATCCCGCCACAACGCTTTGCTTGCAGCTGCACCAGCTTACTGCCCCACCATTCAAAATATACACGTATCCGGTTTGTGACTTAGAGTCATCCAGATCTGTGTCGAAGCTAGCATCGACGTAACCCTTTACGACGAGCTCTTCATCACCTCCATACACGAGAAACATGTCCTTAGTCCTTTTCAGGTACTTCAGGATATTCTTGACCGCTGTCCAGTGTTCCATGCCAGGATTACTTTGGTACCTTCCTACCAAACTTACGGCAAGGTTTACATCAGGTCTGGTACACAGTATAGCATACATGATAGACCCTATGGCCGAGGCATAGGGGATGACACTCATCTTTTCTCTATCTTCTGCCGTGGTCGGGTATTGAGCCGTGCTCAATCTCGTACCTTGCAATACAAGCAAGAACCCCTTCTTTGACTGATCCATTTTGAACTTCTTCAATATCTTGTCAAGGTACGTACTCTGTGAAAGACCAATGAGGCGTCTCGATCTATCTCTATAGATCTTGATGCCTAATATATAAGCAGCTTCTCCAAGGACCTTCATTGAAAAACACTTGTTCAAGTAGTCCTTTATGCTTTCCAAGAATTCTATATCATTTCCCATCAATAGTATGTCATCCACATACAATATGAGAAATGCTACAGAGCTCTCACTCACTTTCTTGTAAATGCAGGCTTCTCCATAAGTCCGCGTAAACCCAAACGCTTTGATCATCTCAATAAAACGAATGTTCCAACTCCGAGATGCTTGCACCAGCCCATAAATCGAGCATTGGAGCTTGCACACCTTGTCAGGATTCTTAGGATCGACAAAACCTTCCGGCTGTATCATATACAATTCTTCCTTAAGGAAACAATTAAGGAATGCCGTTTTGACATCCATTTGCCATATCTCATAATCATAGAATGCGGCAGTTGCTAACATGATTCGGACGAACTTCAGCTTTGCTACAGGTGAGAAAGTCTCATCGTAGTCAACCCCTTGAACTTGTCGATAACCCTTAGCGAGAAGCCAGGCTTTATAGATGGTCACATTACCATCGACGTCTGTCTTCTTCTTAAAGATCCATTTATTTTCTATGTCTCGCCGATCATCGGGCAAGTCAGTCAAAGTCCATACTTCATTTTCATACATGGATCCTATCTCGGATTTCATGGCTTCCAGCCATTTGTCGGAATCCGGGCCCGCCATCGCTTCTTCATAGTTCGAAGGTTCACCATTGTCTAACAACATGATTTCCAAGACAGGGTTGCCGTACCACTCTGGTGCGGAACGTGTCCTCGTGGACCTACGAAGTTCAGTAGTAACTTGATCTGAAGTTTCATGACCATCATCATTAACTTCCTCTCTAGTCGGTGCAGGCACCTCAGGAACATTTTCTTGAGCTGCGCCACTTACCGGTTCAAGACGTAATACTTCATCAAGTTCTACTTTCCTCCCACTTATTTCTTTTGAGAGAAACTCTTTCTCTAGAAAGGATCCATTCTTGGCAACAAAGATCTTGCCTTCGGATCTGAGGTAGAAGGTATACCCAACAGTTTCTTTAGGGTCTCCTATGAAGACGCATTTTTCCGACTTGGGTTCGAGCTTTTTAGGTTGAAGTTTCTTGACATAAGCATCGCATCCCCAAAATTTTAGAAAAGACAGCTTAGGTTTCTTCCAAAACCATAATTCAAACGGTGTCGTCTCAATGGATTTCGACGGAGCCCTATTTAAAGTGAATGCGGCAGTCTCTAAAGCATAGCCCCAAAATGACAGCGGTAAATCGGTAAGAGACATCATAGATCGCACCATATCCAATAGAGTGCGATTACGACGTTCGGACACACCATTACGCTGAGGTGTTCCAGGCGGCGTGAGTTGTGAAACTATTCCACATTTTCTTAAGTGTGTGCCAAATTCGTGACTCAAGTATTCTCCCCCATGATCTGATCGCAAGAACTTGATTTTCTTGTCACGTTGATTCTCAACCTCACTCTGAAATTCCTTGAACTTTTCAAAGGTCTCAGACTTGTGTTTCATTAAGTAGACATACCCATATCTACTCAAGTCATCAGTGAGGGTGAGAACATAACGATAGCCACCGCGAGCCTCAACACTCATTGGACCGCACACATCAGTATGTATGATTTCCAATAAGTTGGTTGCTCGCTCCATTGTTCCTGAGAACGGAGTCTTGGTCATTTTACCCATGAGGTATGGTTCGCATGTGTGAAATGATTCGTAATCAAGAGACTCTAAAAGTCCATCTGCATGGAGCTTCTTCATGCGTTTGACACCTATGTGACCAAGGCGGCAGTGCCACAAGTATGTGGGACTATCATTATCAACCTTACATCTTTTGGTATTCACACTATGAATATGTGTAGCATTACACTCGAGATTCATTAAGAATAAACCATTCACCATTGGAGCATGACCATAAAACATATCTCATATAAATAGAACAACTATTATTCTCGGATTTAAATGAGTAGCCATCTCGAATTAAACAAGATCCTGATACAACGTTCATGCTCAAAGCAGGCACTAAATAACAATTATTGAGGTTTAAAACTAATCCCGTAGGTAAATGTAGAGGCAGCGTGCCGACGGCGATCACATCGACCTTGGAACCATTCCTGACGCGCATCGTCACCTCGTCCTTCGCCAGTCTCCGCTTATTCTGCAGCTCCTGCTTTGAGTTACAAATGTGAGCAACCGCACCGGTATCAAATACCCAGGAGCTACTACGAGTACTGATAAGGTACACATCAATTACATGTATATCACATATACCTTTAGTGTTGCCGGCCTTCTTGTCCGCTAAGTATTTGGGGCAGTTCCGCTTCGAGTGACCACTTCCCTTGCAATAAAAACACTCAGTCTCGGGCTTGGGTCCATTCTTTGGCTTCTTCCCGGCAGCTTGCTTACCGGGCGCGGCAACTCCCTTGCCGTCCATCTTGAAGTTATTTTTACCCTTGCCTTTCTTGAACTTAGTGGTTTTATTCACCATCAACACTTGATGTTCCTTTTTGATTTCCACCTTCGCTGATTTCAGCATTGAATATACCTCAGGAATGGTCTTTTCCATCCCCTGCTTATTGAAGTTCATCACAAAGCTCTTGTAGCTCGGTGGAAGCGACTGAAGGATTCTGTCAATGACCGCGTCATCCGGGAGATTAACTCCCAGCTGAGTCAAGCGGTTATGTAACCGATACATTGTGAGTATGTGCTCACTGACGGAACTATTTTCCTCCATCTTACAGCTGAAGAACTTGTCGGAGACTTCATATCTCTCGACCCGGGCATGATCTTGAAAAACCATTTTCAGCTCTTCGAACATCTCATATGCTCCGTGTCTCTCAAAACGCTTTTGGAGCCCCGGTTCTAAGCTGTAAAGCATGCGGTACTGAACGAGGGAGTAATCATCAGCACGTGACTGCCAAGCGTTCATAACGTCTTGGTTCTGTGGGACGGGTGTGTCACCTAGCAGTGCTTCTAGGACATAATCTTTCTTGGCAGCTATGAGGATTATCCTCAGGTTCCGGACCCAGTCCGTATAGCTGCTGCCATCGTCTTTCAGCTTGGTTTTCTCTAGGAACGCGTTGAAGTTGAGGACAACGTGGGCCATTTGATCTACAAGACATATTGTAAAGATTTTAGACTAAGTTCATGATAATTAAGTTCATCTAATCAAATTATTCAATGAACTCCCACTCAGATAGACATCCCTCTAGTCATCTAAGTGAAACATGATCCGGGTTAACTAGGCTGTGTCCGATCATCACGTGAGACGGACTAGTCAACATCGGTGAACATCTTCATGTTGATCGTATCTTCTATATATACGACTCATGCTCGACCTTTCGGTCTTCTGTGTTCTGAGGCCATGTCTGTACATGCTAGGCTCGTCAAGTCAACCTAAGTGTATTTCGTGTGTAAATCTGGCTTACACCCGTTGTATTCGAACGTTAGAATCTATCACACCCGATCATCACGTGGTGCTTCGAAACAACGAACCTTCGCAACGGTGCACAGTTAGGGGGAACACTTTCTTGAAATTAATTCGAGGGATCATCTTATTTAAGCTACCGTCGTTCTAAGCAAATAAGATGTAAAACATGATAAACATCACATGCAATCAAATAGTGACATGATATGGCCAATATCATTTCGCTCCTTATGATCTCCATCTTTGGGGCGCCATGATCATCGTCGTCACCGGCATGACACCATGATCTCCATCATCGTGTCTTCATGAAGTTGTCACGTCAACTATTACTTGTACTACTATGGCTAACGCTTTAGCAATAAAGTTAAGTAATTACATGACGTTTATGTTGACACGCAGGTCATAAATAAATTAAGACGACTCCTATGGCTCCTGCCGGTTGTCATACTCATTGACATGCAAGTCGTGATTCCTATTACAAGAACATGATCATCTCATACATCACATATATCATTCATCACAACTTTTGGCCATATCACATCACAAAGCACTTGCTGCAAAAACAAGTTAGACATCCTCTAATTGTTGTTGCAAGTTTTTACGTGGCTGCTATAGGTTTCTAGAAAGAACGTTTCTTACCTACGCCAAAACCACAACGTGAATTGCCAATTTCTATTTACCCTTCATAAGGACCCTGTTCATCGAATCCGATCTGACTAAAGTGGGAGGGACAGACACCCGCTAGCCACCTTATGCAACTAGTGCATGTCAATCGGTGGAACCAGTCTCACGTAAGCGTACGTGTAAAGTCGGTCCGGGCCGCTTCATCCCACGATGCCGCCGAATCAAGATAAGACTAGTAACGGCAAGATAATTGACAATATCGACGCCCACAAGTACTTTGTGTTCTACTCGTGCATAGTAACTACGCATAGACCTAGCTCATGATGCCACTGTTGGGGAACGTATCAGAATTTTAAAATTTTCTACGCATCACCAAGATCAACCTATGGAGTCATCTAGCAACGAGGGAGAGAGGAGTGCATCTACATACCCTTGTAGATCGCGCGTGGAAGCGTTCAAGAGAACGGGGTTGATGGAGTCGTACTCGACGTGATCCAAATCACCGATGACCTAGTGCCGAACGGACGGCACCTCTGTGTTCAACACACATACGGTTGGGAAGACATCTCCTCCTTCTTGATCCAGCAAGGGGGAAGGAGAGGTTGATGAAGATCCAGCAGCACGACGGCGTGGTGGTGGAAGCAACGGTGATCTCAGCAGGGCTTCGCCAAGTGCAGGGAGACGGAGGAGTGTCACGGGAGGGAGAGGGAGAGGCCAGGGGCTTGGGTGTGGCTACCCTCCCCCCCACTATATATAGGGTGCCTAGGGGCGGCGCCGGCCCTAGGAGATCCAATCTCCTAGGGGGGCGGCGGCCAAAGGGGTGCCTTGCCCCCCAAGGCAAGGGTGGCGCCCCCACCCCTAGGGTTTCCAACCCTAGGCGCAGGGGGAGGCCCAAGGGGGGCGCACCAGCCCACTAGGGGCTGGTTCCCCTCCCACTTCAGCCCATGGGGCCCTCCGGGATAGGTGGCCCCACCCGGTGGACCCTCGGGACCCTTCCGGTGGTCCTGGTACAATACCGATTACCCCCAAAACTTTCCCAATGGCCGAAACTTGACTTCCCATATATAAATCTTCTCGTGATGTCCGGGATCTCATCCAAGACTCCGAACAACTTTCGGGTTACCGTATGCTAATATCTCTACAACCCTAGCATCACCGAACCTTAAGTGTGTAGACCCTACGAGTTAGGGAGACATGCAGACATGACCGAGAAGCCTCTCCGGTCAATAAACAACAGCGGGATCTGGATACCCATGTTGGCTCCCACATGCTCCACGATGATCTCATCAGATGAACCACGATGTCGAGGATTCAATCAATCCGTATACAATTCCCTTTGTCAATCGGTACATTACTTGCCCGAGACTCGATCGTCGGTATCCCAATACCTCGTTCAATCTCGTTACTAGCAAGTCACTTTACTCGTACCGTAATGCATGATCCCGTGATCAACCACTTGGTCACATTGAGCTCATTATGATGATGCATTACCGAGTGGGCCCAGAGGTACCTCTCCATCATACGGAGTGACAAATCCCAGTCTCGATTCGTGCCAACCCAACAGATACTTTCGGAGATACCTGTAGTGTACCTTTATAGTCACCCAGTTACGTTGTGACGTTTGGCACACTCAAAGCACTCCTATGGTATCGGGGAGTTGCACAATCTCATGGTCTAAGGAAATGATACTTGACATTCAGAAAAGCTACAGCAAACGAACTACACGATCTTTGAGCTATGCTTAGGAATGGGTCTTGTCCATCACATCATTCTCCTAATGATGTGATCCCGTTATCAATGACATCCACTGTCCATAGTCAGGAAACCATGACTATCTTTTGATCAACGAGCTAGTCAACTAGAGGCTCACTAGGGACGTGTTGTGGTCTATGTATTCACACACGTATTACGATTTCCTGATAACACAATTATAGCATGAACAATAGACAATAATAACCATTTTATTATTGCCTCTAGGGCATATTTCCAACACTCTAGACACACAAGTTGATCAAGTTAATCGTCTCTTAGCCGTGTGCGGTGCCCCCCTCCACCATAGTCCACCTCGATCATATCGCAGCGGTGCTTAGGCGAAGCCTGCGTCGGTAGAGCATCATCATCGTCACCACGCCGTCGTGCTGACGAAACTTTCCCTCAACACTCGGCTGGATCGGATTTCGAGGGACGTCATCGAGTTGAACGTGTGCATAACTCGGAAGTGCCGTGCGTTCGGTACTTGATCGGTCGGATCATGAAGACGTACGACTACATCAACTACGTTGTGCTAACGCTTCCGCTTTCGGTCTACGAGGGTACGTGGACAACACTCTCCCCTCTCGTTGCTATGCATCACCATGATATTGCGTGTGCGTAGGAAATTTTTGAAATTACTACGTTCCCCAACAGGAATTACAAACGATTGAAATTGGAATTTCATCAGAAGTTTTACCCTATGCATCTTGTTCATTGTGATCGCAATTACATATATAATTTTTGGCCTCGCGAAGGAGAAAGCATCGCTCAAGCTTGGGGGAGGCTTAAATCAATGTTATATTCATGCCCCAATCATGATCTCTCAAGAGAAATGATTATTCAAAAACTTTATGCTCGGCTTTGTGGTAACAATCGCACCATGCTTGATACTTCTTGTGCTGGCTCTTTTATGATAAAGACTATTAAATTTAAATGGGATTTATTAGAAAGAATTAAACACAACTCTGAAGATTGGGACCTCGACAATGGTAAGGAGTCAGGTATGACACCTAGTTTTGATTGTATTAAATATTTTATGGATACCAATATTTTTCATAAATTTAACACTAAATATGGACTTGACTCTGAGACTGTAGCTTCTTTCTGTGAAAATCTTGCTGCTTATGTTGATCTCCCCAAGGAGAAGTGGTTTAAATATCATCCTCCCATAGAAGTAAAAGTAGTTGCACCTATTAAAGTTAAATAAAAGACTATCACTTATAATGATCCTATTGTTCCTACTTCTTATGTTGAGAAACCACTTTTCCCTGTTAGGATACAGGATCATGCTAAAGCTTCCAACTGTAGTCCGTAAAAGCAATATTAAAACATATACACTTCCTGAGCAAGTTAAAGTTGAACCTAATATTGCTATTGTTAAAGATCTCTTGTCTGATAATATAGATGGGCATGTTATTTATTTCTGTGATGAAACTGCTAGAATTGCTAAACCCCGTGATAAAGATAAACCTAGACCTGTGGTAGGCATGCCTGTTATTTCTGTTAAAATAGGAGATCATTGTTATCATGGCTTATGCGATATGGGTGCTAGAGCTAGTGCAATACCTTATTCCATATACGAAGAAGTTATGCATGATATTGCACCTGCTGAGATGGAAGATATTGATGTCACAATTAAACTTGCCAATAGAGATACTATCTCACCAATGGGAATTGTTAGAGATGTTGAAGTCTTGTGTGGGAAAACTAAATATCCTGCTGATTTTCTTGTTCTTGGTTCCCCACAAGATAGCTTTTGCCACATTATATTTGGTAGACCCTTCTTAAACACTGTTAATGCTACCATAGATTGCAAAAGAGATGTTGTTACTGTCGGTTTAGATGATATGACTCATGAATTTAATTTCTCTAAATTTAGTAGACAACACCGTGAAGAAGAATTACCTAGTAAGGATGAAATTATTGGTCTTGCTTCTATTGTCGTACCTCCTACTGATCCTTTAGAACAATATTTGCTAGACCATGAAAATGACATGTTTATGAATGAAAGAAGGGAATTAGATGAAGTATTCTTTAAACATGAACCTATTCTGAAAAAATACCTGTTGAAATCCTAGGGGATCCTCCTCCACCCAAGGGTGATCCCGTGTTTGAGCTTAAACCGTTACCTGATACTCTTAAATATGCTTATCTTGATGAGAAAAAGATATATCCTGTTATTATTAGTGCTAACCTTTCAGAGCATGAAGAAGAAAGATTATTGAAAACTCTGAAGAAGCACCGTGCTGCTATTGGGTATACTCTTGATGATCTTAAGGGCATTAGTCCCACTCTATGTCAACATAATATTAATTTGGGAGAAGATGCTAAACCAGTTCGTCATCATCAACGCCGGCTGAATCCTAAAATGAAAGAAGTGGTAAGAAAGGAGATACTAAAGCTCCTTGAGGCAGGTATAATTTATCCCGTTGCTGATAGTCAGTGGGTAAGCCCTGTCCATTGTGTCCCTAAGAAGGGAGGTATTACTGTTGTTCCTAATGATAAAGATGAATTGATTCCTCAAAGAATTATTACAGGTTATAGGATGGTAATTGATTTCCGCAAATTAAATAAGGCAACTAAATAGGATCATTACCCCTTACCTTTTATCGATCAAATGCTAGAAAGATTATCCAAACATACACATTTTTGCTTTCTAGATGGTTATTCTGGTTTCTCTCAAATACCTGTGTTAGCCAAAGATCAATCAAAGACTACTTTTACATGCCCTTTTGGTACTTTTCCTTATAGACGTATGCCTTTTGGTTTATGTAATGCACCTGCTACCTTTCCAAGATGCATGATGGCTATATTCTCTGACTTTTGTGAAAATATTTGTGAGGTTTTCATGGACGACTTTTCCGTCTATGGATCTTCTTTTGATGATTGCTTGAGCAATATTGATCGAGTTTTGCAGAGATGTGAAGAAATTAATCTTGTCTTGAATTGGGAAAAGTGCCACTTTATGGTTAATGAAGGTATTGTCTTGGGGCATAAAGTTTTTGAAAGAGGTATCGAAGTTGATAAGGCCAAGGTTGATGCTATTGAAAAGATGCCATGTCCCAAGGACATTAAAGGTATAAGAAGTTTCCTTGGTCATGCCGGTTTTTATAGGAGGTTCATTAAGGACTTCTCAAAAATTTCTCGGCCTCTGACTAATTTATTACAAAAAGATATACCATTTGTCTTTGATGATGATTGCGTAGAAGCATTTGAAATACTTAAGAAAGCATTGATTTCTACACCTATTGTTCAGCCACCTGATTGGAATTTACCCTTTGAAATTATGTGTGATGCTAGTGATTATGCTGTAGGTGCTGTTCTAGGAAAAAGAGTTGATAAGAAACTAAATGGCATTCAATATGCTAGTAAAACTCTAGACAATGCTCAAAGAAATTATGCTGCTACTGAAAAAGAATTCTTAGCAGTTGTATTTGCGTGTGATAAGTTCAGACGTTATATTGTTGATTCTAAAGTAATTATTCACATTGATCATGCTGCTATTAAATATCTTATGGAAAATAAAGATGCTAAACCTAGACTTATTAGATGGGTTCTCTTGCTACAAGAATTTGATTTGCATATTGTTGATAGAAAATGAGCTGAGAACCCCGTTGCAGACAACTTGTCTAGGTTAGAAAATGTGCTTGATGACACACTACCTATTGATGATAGCTTTCCCAATGAGCAATTAAATGTCATAAATGCTTCTCATACTGCTCCATGGTATGCTGATTATGCTAATTACATTGTTGCTAAGTTTATACAACCTAGTTTCACATACCAGCAAAAGAAAAAGTTCTTCTATGATTTGAGGCATTACTTTTGGGATGACCCACATCTTTATAAAGGAGTAGATGGTGTATTAGACGTTGTGTACCTGAGCATTAATAGGAACAGATCCTACGCAAGTGTCGCTCTGAAGCTTATGGAGGACACCATGCTGGAGATAGAACTGCACATAAGGTACTGCAATCTGGTTTTTATTAGCCTACTCTCTTCAAGGATGCCCGTAAATTTGTCTTATCTTGTGATGAATGTCAAAGAATTGGTAATATTAGTAGACGTCAAGAAATACCTATGAACTATTCAGTTGATATTGAACCATTTGATGTTTGGGGCTTTGACTATATGGGACCTTTTCCTTCCTCTAATGGTTATACACATATTTTAGTTGCTGATGATTACGTTACTAAGTGGGTAGAAGCTATTCCAACTAGTAGTGCTGATCATAACACTTCTATTAAAATGCTTAAAGAAGTTATTTTTCCAAGATTTGGAGTCCCTAGATATTTAATGACTGATGGTGGTTCACATTTTATTCATGGTGCTTTCCGTAAAATGCTTGCTAAATATGATGTTAATCATAGAATTGCATCTCCTTATCACCCTCAGTCTAGTGGTCAAGTAGAATTGAGTAATAAAGAACTCAAATTAATTTTGCAATATAATGTTAATAGGTCTAGAAAGAATTGGTCCAAGAAACTAGATGATGCATTATGGGCCTATAGAACTGCATATAAAAATCCTATGGGTATGTCTCCGTATAAAATGGTCTATGGAAAAGCATGTCACTTACCTCTCGAACTAGAACACAAGGCTTATTGGGCTATTGAAGAACTTAATTATGATTTTAAACTTGCTGCTGAGAAGAGGTTATTTGATATTAGCTCACTTGATGAATGGAGAACCCAAGCCTACGAAAATGCCAAGTTGTTTAAAGAAAAAGTTAAAAGATGGCATGACAAAAGGATACAAAAGCGTGAGCTTAATGTAGGTGATTATGTATTGCTATACAACTCTCGTTTAAGATTTTTTGCAGGAAAACTTCTCTCTAAATGGGAAGGTCCCTACGTTATAGAGGAGGTCTATCGTTCCGGTGCCATAAAAATCAACAACTTCGAAGGCACAAATCCGAAGGTGGTGAACGGTCAAAGAATCAAACATTATATCTTAGGTAATCCCATAAATGTTGAAACCAATATTATTGAAACCATATCCCCGGAGGAATACATAAGGGACACTTTCCGGAACGTTTCAGACTCCGAAAAGGAATAGGTATGTGGTACGGTAAGTAAACCGACTCCAAAATAGTTTTAAGGCAATATTTCTCCGTTTTGGAATATTTAGAAAAATAGAAAAATAAGAAGCAGTCCGGAAGGACACGAGGCCTCCACGAGGGTGCAGGGCGCGCCCTACCCTACTGGACGCGCCCCCTACCTCGTGGGCACCTCGTGTGCTCTCCGGACTCCGTTTTCGTACATGACACGTATTTTGGTCAGTAAAAATTCATTATATAATCTCCCGGAGGTTTTGACTCCCGTATCACGCAAAAAAATCTTGCCTTTGTTTTGAGTTGTCCTGCTGCAGACAGAGCAACATGTCGTCCCATGATTCGGAAGGAGAAAGCTATGTGGCTGATTACCTTGCAGATCTTAAGGTATATGAGGATGTGGAGCATTGTGATTGGACTACGGAAGAAGAAGAAGACTATGAACCCAAGGAAAAGGAGGAGACGAGCTTAGATGAAGATGAAGTCCCACTACCTCAACCTGGGGACATGCACGTGGAGTTCAAAAATTCAAGCCTCCCGGATAGGGTAAAGAAACCTAAGATCGAGTTTATCCCTCTTTGCCTCTTGCATGAGAACAAGCAGGAACTATGCAAAAAGATACTGAGCTTGGAGCAGGAGATCGAGGACCTAAAGGACCAAAATTCTATCCTCAAGCGCAAATTAAGGAAGAAGCCTACGCCATCAACAAAATCACCACCGTCTCCACCAACAAAGAAGAATTGAGTATCTGGTATGGGCACTCCACTTGGCAACTGCCAAGCTTGGGGGAGTGCCCTGGTATCGTATCACCATCACTTTTATCTTTACCGTTTTTCTTAGTACGATCCTTTTGGTAATATCTTGATCTAGTAGAATAGAAGTTCTTAGTATGATCTAGTCTTGAGTTTTGCTTTATCATCCTTCTATGTAATCGAGTCCGTGAGCTATATAATAAAGATTAGTGTTGACTCAAGGGCTTGATTCTTTTGCCATGATCCTAAGTGAATAAAATAAAAGAGAAAGAAATAAAAAGAAACAAAGAGATCATGTGAGTCTTATGGAGAGTAATGAGCTCACATAGAAAGAGTATGATGAATAAAAGTTGTTGAGGGTTGACAAACACAGTTTTGGTAATCGCTGCAATTAATAGGAAGTAATAAAGAAAGAGAGGTCGTCACATATAAATATACTATCTTGGACATCTTTTATGATTGCGAGCACTCATAAAAATATGACATGCTAAAGAGTTGACATTGGACAAGGAAGACAACGTAATGGGTTATGTTTTCTTACATCTGATATGAATTATATTGTCTTCGATCTTCCCACATGATGAGCTTGTCTTTCCCCCTCATGCTAGCCAAATTCATTGCACCAAGTAGAGATACTACTTGTGCTTCCAAATACCCTTAAACCAGTCTTGCTATAAGAGTCCACCATATCTACCTATGGATTGAGTAAGATCCATCAAGTAAGTTGTCATCGGTGCAAGCAATAAAAATTGCTCTCTAAATATGTATGATTGATTGGTATGGAGGAAATAAGCTTTATACGATCATGTGATATGCAAGTAATAAAAGCGACAGACTGCATAATAAAGGTCCATATCACAAGTGGCAATATAAAGTGACATTCTTTCGCATTAAGATTTTGTGCATCCAAACATAAAAGCGCATGACAACCTCTGCTTAGCTCTGCGAAGGGCCTATCTTTTACTTTTATCTCCTACGTTGCATAAGAGTCATGGTGATCTTCACCCTTCCTTTTTACATTTTATCCTTTGGCAAGCACAGTATGTTGGAAAGATCCTGATATATATGGCTAATTGGATGTGAGTTTTCATGAACTATTATCGTTGACATTACCCTTGAGGTAAAACGTTGGGAGGCAAAACTATAAGCCCCTATCTTTCTCTGTGTCTGATTAAAACTCCATACCCATAAGTATTGCGTGAGTGTCAGCAATTGTGAAAGACTATATGATAGTTGAGTATGTGGACTTGCTGAAAAGCTCTTATATGTTGACTCTTTCCTATATTATGATAAATTGCAATTGCTCCAATGACTGAGATTATAGTTTGTTAGTTTTCAATGAAGTTTACAATTCATACTTGAAATTGTGATTGAATTATTACTCTAGAATAAGAAATTATATGACAAGAATTATATAAGTTGCTTTTCTAAGAATGATCATGATGCCCTCATGTCCATATTTTATTTTTATCGACACCTCTATCTCTAAACATGTGGACATATTTTTCAATTTCGGCTTTTCGCTTGAGAACAAGCGAGGTCTAAGCTTGGGGGAGTTGATACGTCCATTTTGCATCATGCTTTTATATCGATATTTATTGCATTATGGGATGTTATTACACATTATGTCACAATACTTATGCCTATTCTCTCTTATTTTACAAGGTTTACATAAGGAGGGAGAATGCCGGCAGCTGGGATTCTGGGCTGGAAAAGGAGCAAATATTAGAGACCTATTATGCACAGCTCCAAAAGTCCTGAAACTTCACGGAAGATGTTTTCCAAATATATAAAAAATACTAAGAGCAAGAACTTCACTAGTGGGCCACACCCTGCCCACGAGGGTGGGGGCATGCCCTACCCACTGGGCGCGCCCCCCTACCTCGTGAGCCCCCTGGTGGCCCTCCGGTGGCCATCTTCTGCTATATGGAGTCTTTCGATGGGAAAAAATCATAAGCCATCTTCTCGGACGAAACTCCGCCTCCACGAGGAGGAACCAATCTAGGGCTCTAGCAGAGCTGTTCTGCCGGGGAAACTTCCCTCCCGTAGGGGGAAATCATCGCCATCGTCATCACCAACGCTACTCTCATCGGGAAAGGGCAATCTCCATCAACATCTTCATCAGCACCATCTCATCTCAAAACCCTAGCTCATCTCTTGTATCCAATTCTTGTCTCCAAGTCCGGGATTGGTGCTAGTAGGTTGCTAGTAGTGTTAATTACTCCTTGTAGTATGCTAGTTGGTTCAATTGGTGGAAGATCATATGTTCAGATCCTATATGCATATTAATACCCCTCTAATTATGAACATGTTTATGCTTTGTGAGTAGTTACTTTTGTTCCTGAGGACATGGGAGAAGTCTTGCTATTATTAGTCATGTGAATTTGGTATTCGTTCGATATTTTGATGAGATGTATGTTGTCTCTCCTCTAGTCGTGTTATGTGAACGTCGACTACATAACACTTCACCATTGTTTGGGCCTAGAGGAAGGCATTGGGAAGTAATAAGTAGATGATGGGTTGCTAGAGTGACAGAAGCTTAAACCCTAGTTTATGCGTTGCTTCGTAAGGGGCTGATTTGGATCCATATGTTTCATGCTATGGTTAGGTTTACCTTAATACTTTTGTTGTAGTTGCGGATGCTTGCAATAGAGGTTAATCATAAGTGGAATGCTTGTCCATGTAAGGGCAGTACCCAAGCACTGGTCCACCCACATACCAAATTATCAAAGTACCGAACGCGAATCATATGAACGTGATGAAAACTAGCTTGACGATATCCCCATGTGTCCTCGGGAGCGCTTTACATCATATAAGAGTTTCTCCAGGCTTGTCCTTTGCTACAGAAGGATTGGGCCACCTTGCTGCACTTTATTTACTTTTGTTACTTGTTGCTCGTTACAAATTATCCTATCACAAAACTATCTGTTACCACTTATTTCAGTACTTGCAGAGAATACCTTGCTGGAAACCGCTTATCATTTCCTTCTGCTCCTCGTTGGGTTCGACACTCTTACTTATCTAAAGGACTATGATAGATCCCCTATACTTGTGGGTCATCACGCACCTGCCCAGAATCCGGGTCCGCAATAAGGCTCTTCAGCTTGCATCTTCGACACAGACATCTTATCTCCGTCTCGTTCTTTTGAAGCATCTCGGCCTTCGTGGAGCTCAAAAACCTATTCACGATGCCTTCGGTCATCGTGCGGACCATGGTCGCCTGCGGGGTAGAGCAAAACGATATTTTAGAAGCAAGAAAAAATTTGGCATGACTTTGCCTAAAAATAAGACCAAAAAGAATGCATAGTGCCAAATTCTCGCCGAAACAGAAATGAATCAACATTCCGGCAAAATATTGGCAACTATCGCATTTCAAATACCGGTACCTGCAAACACAGACATATATGCAACACCACAAACATATGCAACACCACAAACATACGTAGATGTAGCTAGGCCATAAAAAGTGCATGTGCACATTGTTGGAGGGAGAAAAAAGTAGATCTACAACATAAAGAAAGCTTTCCCCTTACTTACCTATCAAAAAAGGTAATTTAACAACTTAATTTGGGTGAATCTATGGTGCAAATGAAGTGAGGAGGAGGAGGCAGCCGAGACAAGCTTGGAGGAGGAGGAGGAGATAATGAAGTGGGGAAAGTGAGTGTGGTAGGTGGCTGTCCAAAATATCTAGCTGGTCTCAGTAGTAACCAGGGTTACTGGTTACTAATGGCGCACCTGCCAGGGGTGCGCCATTACTAATTTTGCAAAAAAAATATAATTCTCAGTAGTGGCGCACCGTGGGTGTGGTGCGCCATTACTAGTTTGAGTTAGTAATGGCGTACTTCGCCCAGGTGCGCCATTACTACTTTTGGAAAAAAAAGTAAAAAAAATTGTCAGTAGTGGCGCACCGAGCGTGTGGCGTGCCATTACTAGTTAAAACTGGTAATGGCGCACTGTGCCCTGGTGCGCCATTAATAGTTTTGGAAAAATAAAAAAATTAAAATTTGCTAGTAATGGCGCATCGTGTGTCTGGTGCGCCATTAGTAATGAGGACACTAATGGCGCACCTGTATTTGGTGCGCCACTAGTAGTGGCGCACCACATACATGGTGCGCCATTAATGTCCATATCAGCTATAGCCCTTTTCCTAGTAGTGAGTTCTTTATCGCTAGCGGCGGAGCTTATCCGCTACGCTAACCCTAAAAAAAATTACTGGCCGGCAGCATTTTAATGGATTTGTTTGATACAGTAAAATAATTAAAAAAACCTGTAAACCGGGTCTGCTTAGGGTTGGCAATGGGTACCCATTACCCATGTACCCTGCGGGTAAAAACTCTATTAGGGCAAGGGTATGAGATAAAAAATTATCCATGGGTATGTAAATAGGGAAATCTCAAACCCATCGGGTAGAACGGGTACGGATATGAGATCATATAACCCATACCCGCATACCCATGTACCCTTATAAAATCTAACAAGTATGGAAAATTTTGTTGGAAATATGCCCTAGAGGCAATAATAAAAGGATTATTATTATATTTCCTTGTTCATGATAGTTGTCTTTCATTCATGCTATAATTGTGTTATCCGGAAATCGTAATACATGTGTGAATACATAGACACCAATATGTCCCTAGTAAGCCTCTAGTTGACTAGCTCGTTGATCTACTGATAGTCATGGTTTCCTGACTATGGGCATTGGATGTCGTTGATAACGAGATCACATCATTAGGAGAATGATGTGATGGACAAGACCCAATCCTAAACATAGCACAAGATCGTGTAGTTCGTTTGCTAGAGCTTTTCCAATGTCAAGTATCTTTTCCTTAGACCATGAGATCGTGTAACTCCCGGATACCATAGGGGTGCTTTGGGTGTACCAAATGTCACAACGTAACTGGGTGACTATAAAGGTATACTACGGGTATCTCCGAGAGTGTCTATTGGGTTGACATGGATCGAGACTGGGATTTGTCACTCCGTATGACGAAGAGATATCACTGGGCCCACTCGGTAATGCATCATCATAATGAGCTCAATGTAATCAAAGTGTTTGATCACGGGATCATGCATTACGGTACGAGTAAAGTGACTTGCCGGTAACGAGATTGAACGAGGTATTGGGATACCGACGATCGAATCTCGGGCAAGTAAAATACCGATTGACAAAGGGAATTGCATACGGGATTGATTGAATCCTCGACATCGTGGTTCATCCGATGAGATCATCGTGGAGCATGTGGGAGCCAACATGGGTATCCAGATCCCGCTGTTGGTTATTGGCCGGAGAGCCGTCTCGGTCATGTCTACATGTCTCCCGAACCCGTAGGGTCTACACACTTAAGGTTCGGTGACGCTATGGTTGTATAGATATGAGTATGCAGTAACCCGAAAGTTGTTCGGGGTCCCGGATGAGATCCCGGACGTCACGAGGAGTTCCGGAATGGTCCGGAGGTAAAGAATTATATATAGGAAGTGCAATTTCGGCCATCGGGAAGGATTCGGGGGGTCACCGGTATTGTACCGGGACCACCGGATGGGTCCCGGGGGTCCACCGGGTGGGGCCACCCATCCCGGAGGGCCCGATGGGCTGAAGTGGGGAGGGTAACCAGCCCATAGTGGGCTGGTGCGCCCCCGAAGGCCCACCCCTTGCGCCTAGGGTTGAAACCCTAGGGTGGGGGGGGGGGGCTCCCCACTTGCCTTGGGGGGAACTCCACCCCCCTTGGCCGCCGCCCCCCTAGGAGATTGGATCTCCTAGGGCCGGCGCCCCCCCTAGGCCCCCTATATATAGTGGGGGGGGAGGGAGGGCCTCAAACACATGCCTTTGGTGCCTCCCTCTCCCTCTCCAACACATCCTCCTCCTCCATAGAGCTTGGCGAAGCCCTGCCGGAGTACTACTGCATCCACCACCACGCAGTCGTGCTACTGGATCTCCGTCAACCTCTCCTTTCCCCTTGCTGGATCAAGAAGAAGGAGACGTCACGCTGACCGTACGTGTGTTGAACACGGAGGTGCCGTCCGTTCGGCGCTAGGATCTCCGGTGATTTGGATCACGACGAGTACGACTCCCTCATCCCCGTTCTTTGAACGCTTCCGCTCGCGATCTACAAGGGTATGTAGATGCACTCCTCACTCGTTGCTAGATGAACTCATAGATGGATCTTGGTGAAACCGTAGAAATTTTTTAAATTCTGCAACGTTCCCCTAAAGTGGCATCATCAGCTAGGTCTATCGTAGTTCTCTTTGCACGAGTAGAATACCATTTGTTGTGGGCGTAGATGTTGTCAACCTTCTTGCCACTACTAGTATTATTTTTATTCAGCGGTATTGTGGGATGAAGCGGCCCGGAACGACCTTACACGTACTCTTACATGAGACAGGTTCCACAGACTGACATGCACTAGTTGCATAAGGTGGCTAGCGGGTGTCTTTCTCTCCTACTTTAGTTGGAGCGGATTCGACGAAAAGGGTCCTTATGAAGGGTAAATAGAAGTTAACAAATCACGTTGTGGCTTTAACGTAGGTAAGAAAAAGTTCTTGCTAGAAACCTATTGCAGCCACGTAAAACTTGCAACAACAATTAGAGGATGTCTAACTTGTTTTTGCAGCAAGTGTTTTGTGATGTGATATGGCCAAAGTTGTGATGAATGATGAATGATATATATGTGATGTATGAGATCATGTTCTTTTAATAGGAATCAAAACTTGCATGTCGATGAGTATGACAACCGACATGAGCCATAGGAGTTGTCTTTATTTTTTTTTTGTATGACCTGCGTGTCATTGAGAAACACCATGTAAATTACTTTACTTTATTGCTAAACGTGTTAGCCATAGTGGTAGAAGTAATAGTGGGCGAGCAACTTCATGGAGACACGATGATGGAGATCATGATGATGGAGATCATGGTGTCATGCCGGTGACAAGATGATCATGGAGCCCCAAGATGGAGATCAAAGGAGCTATATGATATTGGCCATATCATGTCACTATTATTTGATTGCATGTGATGTTTATCATGTTTTTGCATCTTGTTTACTTAGAACGACGGTAGTAAATAAGATGATCCCTCATAATAATTTCAAGAAAGTGTTCCCCCTAACTGTGCACCCTTGCGACAGTTCGTTGTTTCGAAGCACCACGTGATGATCGGGTGTGATAGATTCCAACGTTCACATACAACGGGTGTAAGACAGATTTACACACGCAAACACTTAGGTTAACTTGACGAGCCTAGCATGTACAGACATGGCCTCGGAACACAAGAGACCGAAAGGTCGAACATGAGTCGTATGAAAGATACGATCAACATGGAGATGTTCACCGATGATGACTAGTCCGTCTCACGTGATGATCGGACACGGCCTAGTCGAGTCGGATCATGTTTCACTTAGATGACTAGAGGGATGTCTAATCTGAGTGGGAGTTCATAAATAATTTGATTAGATGAACTTAATTATCATGAACTTAGTCTAAAAAATCTTTGCATGAATGTCTTGTAGATCAAATGGCCAACGCTCATGTCAACATGAACTTCAACGCGTTCCTAGAGAAAACCAAGCTGAAAGATGATGGCAGCAACTATTCGGACTGGGTCCGGAACCTGAGGATTATCCTCATAGCTGCCAAGAAAGATTATGTCCTAGAAGCACCGCTAGGTGATGCACCCGTCCCACAGAACCAAGACGTTATGAACGCTTGGCAGTCACGTGCTAATGATTACTCCCTCGTTCAGTGCGGCATGCTTTACAGCTTAGAACCGGGGCTCCAAAAGCATTTTGAGAAACACGGAGCATATGAGATGTTCGAAGAGCTGAAAATGGTTTTCCAAGCTCATGCCCGGGTCGAGAGATATGAAGTCTCCGACAAGTTCTTCAGCTGTAAGATGGAGGAAATAGTTCTGTCAGTGAGCACATACTCAAAATGTCTGGGTTGCATAACCTCTTAACTCAGCTGGAAGTTATCCTCCCAGAGGAAGCAGGCATTGACAAAATCCTTCAGTCGCTCCCACCTAGCTACAAGAGCTTTGTGATGAACTACAATATGCAGGGGATGGAAAAGACCATTCCTGAAGTATATGCAATGCTGAAATAAGCAGAGGTAGAAATCAAAAAGGAACATCAAGTGTTGATGGTCAATAAAACCACGAAGTTCAAGAAATGCAAGGGTAAGAAGAACTTCAAGAAGGACGGAAAGGATGTTGCCGCACCCGGTAAGCCAGTTGCCGGGAAGAAGTCAAAGAATGGACCCAAGCCTGAGACTGAATGCTTTTATTGCAAAGGGAAGGGTCACTGGAAGCGAAACTGCCCCAAATACTTAGCGGACAAGAAGGCCGGCAACACTAAAGGTATATGTGACATACATGTAATTGATGTGTACCTTACCAGTGCTCGTAGTAGCTCCTGGGTATTTGATACCGGTGCCGTTGCTCATATTTGTAACTCAAAGCAGGAGCTGCGGAATAAGCGGAGACTGGCAAAGGACGAGGTGACGATGCGCGTCGGGAATGGTTCCAAGGTCGATGTGATCGCCGTCGGCACGCTACCTCTACATTTACCTACGGGATTAGTTTTAAACCTCAATAATTGTTATTTAGTCCCAAGTTTGAGCGTGAACATTGTATTAGGATCTCGTTTAATATGAGATGGCTACTCATTTAAATCCAAGAATAATGGTTGTTCTATTTATATGAGAGATATGTTTTATGGTCATGCTCTGATGGTCAATGGTTTATTCTTAATGAATCTCGAACGTGATGTTACACATATTCATAGTGTGGATACCAAAAGATGTAAAGTTGATAACGATAGTCCCACATACTTGTGGCACTGCCGCCTTGGTCACATTGGTGTCAAGCGCATGAAGAAGCTCCATGCTGATGGACTTTTAGAGTCTCTCGATTATGAATCATTTGACACATGCGAACCATGTCTCATGGGCAAAATGACCAAGACTCCGTTCTCCGGAACAATGGAGCGAGCAACCAACTTATTGGAAATCATACATACAGATGTTTGCGGTCCAATGAGCGTTGAGGCTCGTGGAGGATATCGTTATGTTCTCACTCTCACTGAAGACTTGAGTAGATATGGGTATGTCTACTTGATGAAACACAAGTCTGATACCTTTGAAAAGTTCAAGGAATTTCAGAATGAGGTAGAGAATCAACGTGACCGAAAAATAAAGTTCTTACGATCAGATCGTGGAGGAGAATATTTAAGTCACGAATTTGGCACACACTTAAGGAAATGTGGAATCGTTTCACAACTCACGCCGCCTGGAACACCTCAGCGTAACGGTGTGTCCGAATGTCGTAATCGCACTCTATTGGATATGGTGCGATCTATGATGTCCCTTACTGATTTACCGCTATCTTTTTGGGGATACGCTCTAGAGACAGCTACATTCACTTTAAATAGGGCACCGTCTAAATCCGTTGAGACGACACCGTATGAATTATGGTTTGGGAAGAAACCTAAGCTGTCGTTTCTAAAAGTTTGGGGATGCGATGCTTATGTCAAGAAACTTCAACCTGAAAAGCTCGAACCCAAGTCGGAAAAATGCGTATTCATAGGATACCCTAAGGAAACCATTGGGTATACCTTCTACCTTAGATCCGAAGGCAAGATCTTTGTTGCCAAGAACGGATCCTTTCTGGAAAAAGAGTTTCTCTCGAAAGGAGTAAGTGGGAGGAAAGTAGAACTCGATGAAGTACTACCTCTTGAACCGGAAAGTAGCGCAGCTCAGGAAAATGTTCCTGTGGTGCCTACATCCACTGAAGAGGAAATTAATGATGATGATCAAGGTACTTCAAATCAAGTTGCTACAGAACTTCGTAGGTCCACAAGGACACGTCCCACACCAGAGTGGTATGGCAACCCTGTCCTGGAAATCATGTTGTTGGACAACGGTGAACCTTCGAACTATGAAGAAGCGATGGCGGGCCCCGATTTGAACAAATGGCTTGAAGACATGCAATCCGAGATAGGATCCATGGATGAAAACAAAGTGTGGACTTTGACAGACTTGCCCGATGATCGGCAGCGATAGAAAACAAATGGATCTTTAAGAAGAAGACGGACGCGGATGGTAATGTTACCATCTATAAAGCTCGACTTGTCGCTAAGGGTTATCGACAAGTTCAAGGGGTTGACTACGATGAGACTTTCTCTCCCGTAGCGAAGCTGAAGTCCGTCTGAATCATGTTAGCAATTGCCGCATACTATGATTATGAGATATGGCAAATGGACGTCAAAACGGCATTCCTTAACGGTTATCTTAAGGAAGAACTGTATATGATGCAGCCGGAAGGTTTTGTCGACCCTAAGAATGCTAACAAGGTATGCAAGCTCCAGCGATCCATTTATGGGCTGGTGCAAGCATCTCGGAGTTGGAACATTCGCTTTGATGAGATGATCAAAGCGTTTGGGTTTATGCAGACTTATGGAGAAGCCTGCGTTTACAAGAAAGTGAGTGGGAGCTCTGTAGCATTTCTCATATTATATGTAGATGACATACTTTTGATGGGAAATGATATAGAACTTTTGGACAGCATTAAGGCCTACTTGAATAAGAGTTTTTCAATGAAGGACCTTGAAGAAGCTGCTTATATATTAGGCATCAAGATCTATAGAGATAGATCAAGACGCCTCATAGGTCTTTCACAAAGCACATACCTTGATAAGATATTGAAGAAGTTCAATATGGATCAGTCTAAGAAGGGGTTCTTGCCTGTGTTGCAAGGTGTGAAATTGAGCTCAGCTCAATGTCCGACCACGGCAGAAGATATAGAAGAGATGAGTGTCATCCCCTATGCCTCAGCCATAGGGTCTATTATGTATGCCATGTTGTGTACCAGACCTGATGTAAACCTTGCCGTAAGTTTGGTAGGAAGGTACCAAAGTAATCCCGGCAAGGAACACTGGACAGCGGTCAAGAATATTCTGAAGTACCAGAAAAGGACTAAGGACATGTTTCTCGTTTATGGAGGTGACGAAGAGCTCCTCGTAAAGGGTTACGTTGATGCTAGCTTCGACACAGATCTGGATGACTCTAAGTCGCAAACCGGATACGTGTATATGTTGAATGGTGGAGCAGTAAGCTGGTGCAGCTGCAAGCAGAGCGTCGTGGCGGGATCTACATGTGAAGCGGAGTACATGGCAGCCTCGGAGGCAGCGCATGAAGCAATTTGGGTGAAGGAGTTCATCACCGACCTAGGAGTCATACCCAATGCGTCAGGGCCGATCAAACTCTTCTGTGATAACACTGGAGCTATTGCACTTGCCAAGGAGCCCAGGTTTCACAAGAAGACCAGGCACATCAAGCGTCGCTTCAACTCCATTCGTGAAAATGTTCAAGATGGAGACATAGAAATTTGTAAAGTGCATACAGATCTGAATGCCGCAGATCCATTGACTAAACCTCTTCCGCGAGCAAAACATGATCAACACCAGAACTCTATGGGTGTTCGATTCATCACAGTGTAACTAGATTATAGACTCTAGTGTAAGTGGGAGACTGTTGGAAATATGCCCTAGAGGCAATAATAAAAGGATTATTATTATATTTCCTTGTTCATGATAATTGTCTTTTATTCATGCTATAACTGTGTTATCCGGAAATCGTACTACATGTGTGAATACATAGACACCAATATGTCCCTAGTAAGCCTCTAGTTGACTAGCTCGTTGATCAACTGATAGTCATGGTTTCCTGACTATGGGCATTTGATGTCGTTGATAACGAGATCACATCATTAGGAGAATGATGTGATGGACAAGACCCAATCCTAAGCATAGCACAAGATCGTGTAGTTCGTTTGCTAGAGCTTTTCCAATGTCAAGTATCTTTTCCTTAGACCATGAGATCGTGTAACTCCCGGATACCGTAGGGGTGCTTTGGGTGTACCAAACGTCACAACGTAACTGGGTGACTATAAAGGTATACTACGGGTATCTCCGAGAGTGTCTGTTGGGTTGACATGGATCGAGACTGGATTTGTCACTCCATATGACGGAGAGGTATCACTGGGCCCACTCGGTAATGCATCATCATAATGAGCTCAATGTAATCAAAGTGTTTGATCACGAGATCATGCATTACGGTACGAGTAAAGTGACTTGCCGGTAACGAGATTGAACGAGGTATTGGGATACCGACGATCGAATCTCGGGCAAGTAAAATACCGATTGACAAAGGGAATTGCATATGGGATTGATTGAATCCTCGACATCGTGGTTCATCCGATGAGATCATCGTGGAGCATGTGGGAGCCAACATGGGTATCCAGATCCCGTTGTTGGTTATTGGCCGGAGAGCCGTCTCGATCATGTCTACATGTCTCCCGAACCCGTAGGGTCTACACACTTAAGGTTCGGTAACGCTAGGGTTGTATAGATATGAGTATGCAGTAACCCGAAAGTTGTTCGGGGTCCCATATGAGATCCCGGACGTCACGAGGAGTTCCGGAATGGTCCGGAGGTAAAGAATTATATATAGGAAGTGCAGTTTCGGCCATCGGGAAGGATTCGGGGGTCACCGGTATTGTACCGGGACTACCGGATGGGTCCCGGTGGTCCACCGGGTGGGGCCACCCATCCCGGAGGGCCCCATGGGCTGAAGTGGGGAGGGGAACCAGCCCATAGTGGGCTGGTGCGCCCCCCAAGGCCCACCCCTTGCGCATAGTGTTGAAACCCTAGGGTGGGGGGGGGGGCTCCCCACTTGCCTTGGGGGGCACTCCACCCCCCTTGGCCGCCGCCCCCCTAGGATATTGGATCTCCTAGGGCCAGCGCCCCCCCCCCCTAGGCCCCCTATATATAGTGGGGGGGAGGGAGGGCCTCAAACCCATGCCTTTGGTGCCTCCCTCTCCCTCTCCAACACCTCCTCCTCCTCCATAGAGCTTGGCGAAGCCCTGCCGGAGTACTGCTGCATCCACCACCACGCCGTCGTGCTGCTGGATCTCCGTCAACCTCTCCTTCCCCCTTGCTGGATCAAGAAGAAGGAGACGTCACGCTGACCGTACGTGTGTTGAACGCGGAGGTGTCGTCCGTTCGGCGCTAGGATCTCCGGTGATTTGGATCACGACGAGTACGACTCCCTCATCCCCGTTCTTTGAACGCTTCCGCTCGTGATCTACAAGGGTATGTAGATGCACTCCTCACTCGTTGCTAGATGAACTCATAGATGGATCTTGGTGAAACTGTAGAAAAATTTTAAATTCTGCAACGTTCCCCAACAAATTTACCTCCACCATTTGTCATGAGTTTGTAAACTTAAAATGTATGACTATGTACTACTCTTTATGACTATGTGTTGATGTTTAGATGTGTTGTTGTTTACAATAAAGTGTTGATGTTTATAAAATATGTTGTGTTTATGATGCGTTGTTGTTGAAAAGTATGTATTGATGTTATTATATGTTCTTGTTTATAAATTATGATTGTATGTTGTTTTTTATGATTATGTGTCGCTCAAATTGATATTATGCAAACATGGGTATTTTTTACCGCGGATACTCATTTACCCTGATGGGTGACGGGCATGAGAAAAATTTGTACCCTTTAATGGGTATAGGTACAAATGATGAATAAATTTAATTGGGATGGGTAAGGGTATAGTGTAACTCTACCCGTAACCAAATCCTGCAGGTGCCATCCCTAGATCTGCTAGACATGGTATAACCAAATTTCGTTGGTGCAACTCAAATAAAATAAAATTATTTGACATGGCCCAGTCGCGGTTGGGTCTCGGTAGGAAATCCCCAAATCTGGTCATCCCCATCCTCGTTCTGCTCAGCCATGGCCGAGGAGACCGCGGCTGCTCCGCTGAGCCTCCTGTCCGCCTCCGCCGCGACCAGCGGCGCCATGTATCTTCCCCGTTGCCCTTCTGCTCGTGCGGAGCTTCTCGTCGCCGATGGCAGTCGTCCTCCACGCACGGCGCCTAGCTAGGCCGACCACGAGCACACAGTTCAAGCGCCTCGGAGATCGCCGCGGACTCCACCGGAGCGCCGGGGCGTCGTTGCCCGCGGACAGCTCCACCATGCCCGCCGCTCTGCTATGTGAGTTCTTCCGAGTTCCCTTTGTTGAATTCGAACAAATTTTAACCTCCGGATATGGTCGAATTTGTGCATTTTAAGGCTGTTATTTTGAACCTGGTGCTAATTAAGCTCGGTCTAGCCTCCTGTAACATGGCCTGAGATTAGAGTATTGTTGGTCCACCCGACTGAGTGCACCTTGGACACTAGCTACCATCCATCGTCTCAAGTCAATTATAGTACCGCACAATGGTGTGGTGTCCAGATGCAGGCACATGCTTGAGACTATATTTATGCACCTCATCTCATGTATAGTGGATCATCCTTCAAATTATGTGCATCCAGCGTGTACCCTCACATGCGACTCCTCGCTGTTATCAGTGTTCTTAATTTCTTGTTTCTTTGGATACTTGTTGAGAGTGGACAGCAAGCTAGTTGGCATCCCTTGTTGGCTCCTGTAACATGGAAATGGATAGCATATTCGTCCAACATTCTACTACTACAACTCAGTTGATCTGAACTCACTAGCTAGCAGTGTCATACTCTTCAGTCCAGGTGTTCGCTTCCTTCAGAGTTGGGAGGTACCATGCCACCACTTTGCTACCATTACTGATTTACTGTCATTACTGATTTTATGTATCTTCAGCTATTGTGTTGCAGGACCAAGCTCGCAACAATGGCTGGAGGGGCGTTAGGCTTCTGGAATGACTGGGCGTCCCAGATCTCGGTTCTCTTGAGCCTCTTCTTCCAGGTGTTACTCCATATATTTGCTAACATCCGTCGGCGTAAAGACGGCTCATCTTGGCTGAGGGTCCCCCTCTGGGTGGCGTACCAGCTGTCTGACTCCACTGCGACATACGCCGCCGGCCAGCTCCTCTTCAGTGGCGCAACAAAAGACCACCACCTCATTGCCTTCTGGGTGCCGTTCCTCCTGTTGCACCTCGGCAGCCCGGATAACATCACCGCCTACGCCCTCGAGGATAGCAAGCTCTGGGGGCGCCACTTGCTAAGCCTTGTGGTGCAGGTCCTGGCAGCTGCAATTGTCCTATACAGGCATATCGTCGGCGGCGGGACCTTGCTCATGGTGGCTGCCATCTTGATATCTGTTGTTGGTGTTGCTCATGGACCTTGCTCATGGGCGCTCCGGTCCGCCAAGTTCAGCAACCTCCAGAGCTCTCTCAAGTTACGGACACATGACATGCATCACCAGCAATTTTATACTGAGCATCAAGACTGGTACAACGATGGCGACCCAGTCCTGCAGCATGCTCACTCCCTGTTTCATATCTGCAAGCGTGGGATAGTTGATTGCGTGATCGCAGTGGATGAATCAGATAGCGAGAATGAGGTGGATTCTCAGGACATCAAAATAATCCACGGCCTTTTGAAAGACCGTGAACAAATGTGGAGGGTGATGGAGATGGAGCTCTCCCTCATGTATGATATCCTATACACTAAGGCAAGTGCGGTCCACTCTTGGTTTGGCTACTGCATCCGTGTCATCGCACCGCTTGCCATTGCCACCTCTCTTGTGTTGTTCTAGTTGAGCAGCAAAGATGATTACAGCCTAGTCGATGTTGCCATCACGTACACCTTGCTGGTTGGCGCCTTGGTCCTGGAGACGAAATCACTCCTTGTCGCACTAGGGTCAAGCTGGGTGTTTGCCTTCTTGTGTGCCACACAATGGGATTGGCTCCGGCATTCTGCTCTGTGCGCTGGAAGATGGCAGCAGCTTCGGCACACACTTTTTTCTCTCCGCCGGTCCTGGCCTGGCAAGATGATCATGACAGGAAGTTCGAGGAGGTGGTCAGGCACCATGGGGCAGCGCAACATGTTAAGGTCTTGTGCCAGACAGGCGGATCCGACGAGTCAACACCTCAGCAATCTGTCCAAGATGCTGAGCCTTGGTAAGTGGTGGGACAGGAGGTACTTGTGGACCATCGATGTCTCTGAGAAGGTCAAGAAGTGTGCACAGAGTGTCACAGCAAAAGATATGAACACAATGGGCTTGCTCAGGACTAGATGGGGTGAACGGGCACTGAATGAGGAGGACTACCCTGGGCTGTTGAAGGAGTTGGAGGGTTATCATGGAGTTGACTTCCATGAGAGTGTCATCAGCTGGCACATCGCCACCGACTTGATCCTTGCTAAAATAGACCGAAGGGGTGATCATGTGTCTGACAACCATGTGGAGCTAGTCAGCGTAATGTCCAACTACATGATGTTCCTCCTCGTGGACTCCCCCGACATGCTACCAGGCCTTCCCCAAAACTGGTTGTATGAGCAAACCTGCATACAACTGAAGAAGATATGCACTAAACACATTGGTGGCTCACCTGGTAAGAGCTTCCGACCACACCATCACCGTGGCTGGAAACCTTCTGAGCTTGAGAAGGAGATCGCCATTGACATACTGAGCGAGTTTGAACTCTCCAACGTCAGCAATCCTCGGCTCACTTATGCGCGCGTTATTGCTGACAAACTGCTTCATAGGAAGGAAGATGTGGTTTTTGCGCTACTATTGCTGTGGGTAGACTTCCTGTCCTACGCAGCCAACCGGTGCAACAGGGAGGCGCATGCGAGGAATCTCGGCAGTGGCAGTGAGTTGCTGACCGTCATGTGGCTTTATCTAGAACACCTCCACCAAGTAAAAGAAAGAAATTACAGATCCTTGTATAATTCACTGTACTAATGAATGTGCAGAAATATCTTCACTTTCTGTATTTTGTAAACTTATCTTTCTTCAGTTCAGTTCAGTACGCTTTGTTCTCGCTCAGTTTGTGCTTTCCTATGATGAATATGTCAGAGTACAAGGTGCCCATTCACATGCTGGCTAGCCCAGCAATGATCCAGTGAACAAATTGTGTTGTACATGGTTTTCGTTGCAATGATGATCTGTGACCAAAATTATGAACAAGTTCAAAAAGTAGATGCAGGTCTGGAAGTTTTAGCTGCGGGCTGTCCAGTATTTGCATATCAGTTGTGCGATTTATTTCATATCAGTTCTGTGAAGTACGTAGCAGGTTCTGGCGAAGTTCCTCTAATAACAGCAGAGCTTCAGGTGCAGGCAATGCATTGGAATTGAGCGATGGAATCACCAACGGCGCACACTTTTTCTCTTCGCTGGTTCTGTACTGGCAACATGATGATGACAGGAAGCTCGAGGAGGTTGTCAGGCACCATGGGGCAGCACAACGTGTTGTTGCCATGTCAGTGCAATGCGCACCCGCGTAATCTCTCACCATCTAATCTCTAATCAACTGTTTTTTTGAAAGGAATTTTGAAGATCTGTGGTTTGGCAATGCTTCTCTTGCTATTCACTTTTAGACCTGCTTTGTAGCGAAATGAGAAGGTGGTAACCAACAGGAGGTTTGATCTGTAAATTAACTTTGACAAGAACATTCTCTGATGGTTTGATCTAAAAATTGTCATCTTTCTTTTTGTTTTGAAGGAAATTGTTACTTCTCTGAACATAAATAGAAATGTTGAACTTCAGAGAGGTGTAGTGCTTCTATATCCCGCTGACTGTTTTTTTCTTGGAAAATGTAATTGTTTTGGTTGTGTGGTGGCTTCCAAGTCATGCAATCAATTGTCTGGTACCCCTTAGTGTAACATGTCTGTAGGTAGGTAATATAGTACTGAGTGACAAAAGACAGCATTTGGTTCTGATTACTATTTCTTCTGCTGCAGTTACAATGCATTCCAGCCAATGCAGCGAACTTGGAAGCAGAGTTGCTGTAGAACAACGCGAGGTATTGCTGCCTCCTGCTGTACTGACTGAATGACCGGGCTGCTCGTCGTTGCTCTGCCAAACTCTGCCTGGAGCATCTAGGCTGGCCTTGAAATGGGGCACTCGCCAGTACGACTCGTAGCAACATCAGGTATTTGCGTTGCCATCTAGAGCTTTCTTTTGCTAGCAGGCCATCACTATGCTCTATTCTTATACCGTTTTGTCAGAATTGTCTTGCATATGTTTTTTACTTGTCAGTTGCATCACCAACAATGTTATGAGCAGTGTGACTGGAACCAAGAATGCCACAGCCGTCGATACGAAGATCCATGGATGTCTGATGTTGTGTGCTCTCATTGGAATAGGTTGCCCATCAGACTAAACAAGCCTTCCGTGATGCAAAAAAGGTCAGTGCGCAGCTTTGTATGAGTAGCTTGTACAAATTCACCCTCACGAGGAAAACCATGATGGTCATGGATGCTGTGAAGCTTCTGAGTTGGTGATGAATTTGCAAGCAGTAGAATTAATAGAACCACTTGGAGGGGTCAACTCGGCTAGCCATGACCAAGGTTGCCAAGAAGTGCAATAGCTTGCTCGTCTTCCCCGCCAGATCATGATCGTCGAGTGATCATGCTTGTCGAGTTTGTTGCCGCGGTATAGTGGGGTGAAAATAACATACATGACCATGTGGACAAGTACGGCACCCAGCAAGGCTATGAGCCTATGACATAGTCGAAGACAAAGGCACAAGGCACTTGTTTTCTAACGTAACATGGCAGTAGTAATGTTTCCGCGAGTTCTGAAGAAACTTAACCTTTTCTGCAATCCGTCCCGTTGGCAATGCACAGGTTTGATGACTAGTTATCCTAATTCTTTTTGGACGCGACAGCATGGAAAAACCTACCAAAAAGATGTAAATGCAAATATTGTGATACTAGAAAGTATAATCCTCGTAGCAAAAAACTAAACTAGAATACATAATTGCTGATTCACCTATCTTTTTACTGAAGGTGCATGTGCAGCTGTAGTAGAAAAGATGTGCAATTGCAGTTGACTGTTTTTAGCTGGACCGTTTTCACGGTGGCTTAAACTGCACTCTGATACGAAGATAAAGACATAATATCCCACCCCCTAACAAACTAGATTCAGTAAGTACCTTAGCTCTATCTGCACATATGCACTTGCTAGTGATTATTGAGTGCTTCACAGCTAGTTGAGCAGTTTAGAATTAAATCATTAACTATACATTTGCATGTGACGTGTTCCCATCTCCTCTGTTTAAGGTAGCCGCTATAGCTTCATGGTACATAGACGAGCTTCTTACCGTGCGAGGTTAATTCGTTGATCGGCGAGCCAACCTGCGCGCGGCCGGTATGTTATCTTGGACCTCGGCTTTCAGACATGTAACATTAATTAGCTTGCTAGCCAGTAGCTGGAGACGCATTGTGTATCTATATCAGTTTGCTCCAAATTGTTAGTTTTTTTGGCAATGAATTTGGTTATTTCATGGAGAATGAAGTGATTGTGCCTAGGTTTAAGTTTATAAAGACGATTACCTTGTTAATTCATCAATATGGCCATACATTATTGCCCCCTCAATTTTTTTCCTGAGTCCGCCCCTGAGTTCAGGAACCTTTTCCCAAAACCAGTAGAACATAGAACAGAAACCTAGGCTACACAAGCTAAATGGGCTGGCGCACTCCATCCTAGTGCGAAAGAGCATCTATTTGACGTAGCGTCTGTCAAATAGAAGGCCCATGAAATTCAAGAAAGGTCCATATGTAGCGCGTGAGGTGCCAACAAGAGCCCCGCCATTGTTCTAGATGGACCAGCCCATCTGGTAGTTTTGCCTTTCCTCGCCAAACACGAGCTCCCAGAAGCTTCTGTTCCTTCTTGTTTTTATGATTTTTCCAGTCTATTAAATGGATTTTGTTCCTCTTTCATTTATTTTCATTTTATTTTGAATCTGTACCTACCTTTTCAAATCTTGTGTTTTCTTAATTAAAAATTAATTTTTAAAATTAAAGAACCTTAAAAAATACATAAATATTTTTTTGAAATTTCTAATTTTTTAAAAATTAGCAAACATTTTTCAAATTCATGAAGAGGTCTTTATAAAATTCAGTTTTTGAAACATTTCTTATAGTTTTATAATTTACGAGAAATTTCTAAGTCCATTAATAATTTTTTATTTTAGCAAAAAATTGAAGTTAATTAAAAAAGTGCCATGTTTTTTCCGTAAGAAATTAGAGCAGCAAAAAGTAACAACATGAACAAGCAACTGATAACACTCCTCCTCATTGTCCCTGGCCACGAGCAAAGGTATATCGTGCACAGAGGAGCACCTACAGAGAAAAGGCTTATCAATCATGGCAGTACAACGAACACCAGAAATAAAAATTATGTCTAGATACATAGACCACCTAGCAACGACTACAAACACTAAAGTGAGCCGAAGGTGCGCCACCGTCATAGCCTCTCCATCGCCGGAATCAGGCACAACTTGTTGTAATAGACAGTCAGGAAGTCGTCGTGCTAAGGCCTCGTAGGACTAGCGCACCAGAATAACGTAGGTCAGAAGGATTCAACCCAAAACACACGAACGTAGACGAATAACGACGAGATCCGAGCAAATCCATTAAAGATAGATCCGCCAGAGACACACCTCAACACACCCACCAACGATACTAAACGCACCGCCGGAATTTATGAAGATTTTTAAAAATTTGCCTGTTTTGAAAAGCATTTCTTATAGCTGTAAAATTTACAAGTAATTTATAAGTTCATTATTTTTTCAATCCATTAATAATTTTTAATCAGCAAAATTTTCAAATTAATTTAAAAATGTGCCATGTTTTTTCCGTAAGAAATTAGAGCAGCAAAAAGTAACAACATGAACAAGCAACATGAATTTGCGTTCTTTCTCAACTACTTTAATTGTTTTCCTACTTTCTCATCTGCTTCGCGCCCACTCCTACTACTGATGTAGGATCCTCATGTGAGAGGCGGCAGAAGCCGAGCTCGGCCCAATGCTACGGCACCAACTTGACATCGGATTAGTCGCATGGCGGTGTTGCGGATGCCAACACTCTTCCGGTTGATTGCATGAGCGAGTGAAGAGGAAGGACTTGGGTGGTGCGGTGCGGTGTGACTGGACCACAAGAACTAAGCAAATCAGGAGGAAAACGAAGGGTGCTAACTAAACTTTCTATGTGACACACCCAGTCAGCATAAAAAAAAAATGGGGCAGAAGGTGGCATAAGTTTGCATAAATGGGTTATAAATTACGAAAAATCTCTAAATGTGTTAATGTATGCCATGAACACGTAACTTGGGGCAAAAAAATTGAAATTAACTCTTGATTTTATACAATGTTTCTCAACTACTTCAATTTTTTTCCTACATTCTCATCTGCTTCGCGCCCACTCCTACTGCTGACAATTGCTAAGCCCACCCGAGACGACATTCCCGCTACCCCCCCCCCCCCCCCCCTCCCCCCCGGCCCATAAAATAAAAATCTACGGAAAAAGAAGTCATAGATGAATATGGATATTAGAACATTGTTTACAAAACAAGCATCACTTGAACTTGTACACACATATATACACATGACCACATTACTCACACACCCACGCTGATGGTGAGATATTTTCACATATATGCTATTAGTTCTTGATTTTTTAGCACATATTTGCCATATACAGAGTATTAATTACCAGCGTATAACAATGACACACCAACACACAGTTTGATTACAAACTCGTTAGTTTACGTGCATGCGTGCTAATTAACTATTGACCTTCTCCTATAAGTAACCATCACTTTTCCCCTGGGTCCTGGTAATATTTTGTCATTCTCTAGCTCGGGGAAAGGAGAGATCAACTCAAGCTCAAAGTTCCTCAGCAAATAGCTCCATATGACCTTGATTTGCATGAAAGCATAATCCTGTCCCAAGCAAGAATACCTCCCAGCACCAAAAGATATGTCCGAAAACTTGCCGCCGGTTTTGTCCTGTTCTCTCCCCGGGCCAAACCGGCATGGGTCATACATATTAGGGATCTTATAAATGTAAGGTAACTTGTTGCTGACCGCTATGGAGCATGCTAAAGCATGCCCTTTTGGAATCTCATATTCCATGCCATCTCTGGTTTGCACCGCGAATCTCTTGTGTGCATGACGAAGTAGTAATGGCCTCGGAGAATAAAGCCTCAGTGCCTCTTTGATACAGCAATGCAAGGTATCCATCTTTGACAAGATGGTGTAGTCTATGGGTTCTCCATTTTGCTCAATGATTTTCTTCTGCTCTTCCATGGCAGCTGTCATGTACTTTTGATTGCTTAGCAGTCAAGCTGTTTTCAAATAGTTCATGGAGGAGTCTCGACACTTCTTCCAAGTTGTTGCCTTTGATCTCATTGCCAAGCAAGCATCTGTTTGCGATCAACACGATTAGGTGGCCAAGCTCATGCTTTAAATCAACCGTACCACTTTGTCCCCATTTCGCAAAGTAGTCCTACATACAAAAGTTCCCATATCAATCAACTAATAATCATAAGGCGGAGTAATTAAATGGTGCATATCAATCAAAATAGAGGAACTTGCGTTCCTAATCAGGTTGCGTACATCTCCTGAGGCAGAGGCCGGCAAAGATATATCTTTATTATCTAAAAGTAAAATTACCTCCACTACGCAAACCATGGAATGAACATCTCTTCGCAACCTCGCCGGCTGTATCGCCTTGGTACAAAATCGGATCTGCTCATTCCTGGAAGCCATGTCCACACCAAACAGAACTCCTGGACCGAGGACGGGCACAAAGATCTTAGCTGTATCCCCGAAGTCGATCTCGGATGGTGATCCCTTGAAGAAATGAGGAGTGACCTCTGGCCCAACCAAAAATGTCACCTTCAAAATTTGGTCACATGTACGTGAGTTTGTAACTCAGAGAATACTCTTAAATTTAAGATTTGTTCCATCTGCAAAATAATGTTAATTAAGGTCACCTTCTTTAGCCCGAAAAGGTTCACTGTGAACACACTTCCCATCTTCATGTGTAGTTCATGGATTGCAGCATGTAAACCCTTCTTGGGCGTCACAAGTGTGAGCAGGGCTGCCATTAGAGGAGCTCCACTCACAACTTGTGGCGGGCGCAGAGTAATTGGTGATCTTTTTCCTTTGCGTGTAAGATGAATGGTTCTGATTCTTGCAATGATCTTGGAGATGATTGTGGTGAGAAACAAAAATGCTATGGTAAAGCATGCTGCCGTGTGTATTGTGATCCCATCCATGTCCATATGCATAAGCAGCGCTCAACTTTATGAAAACCTGGCTAATGAAAATGAGTAAATTGATTGAGCTGAGGATGAAGGAAAACATATGTAGAATGGAAGTTTTTTAGAAGTTACGTACTGATGAGAGAGAGAGAGAGAGAGAGAGAGAGAGAGAGATTACATACGTACTAATTGTTTGTGCTTGAACCAGGCGTAGCTATAATCCTACAACAACTAACCAGATACAGACCTGCACTGAAGCTGAAAAGAATTGGAAATAGGATGAACCGTTTGGAGGTGGATGCATGAGAAGAACTACTTGTCGGGCAGGACAGGCGTTTTATAGATGCACCGAGGCTTCTTGACTTGTCCGGTCTCATTTAATAGTCGTTGCTGCACCGTATTGTTTACTACTACAAAGTGCCGGTTCAAAACTAAAACTGAACTAATAGTCTGTCTTGGTCCTAAAAAAGCAATTGACCAGTTGCATGAAGGAAGAAAAATGCAATTAACCTTGGTGTGACGCAAACTACTCATGACTAGTCACAAACTATATATTCATTCATGAGAAATGTTTCTATAGCTCATGTATCTGAATAATGGATTCTCCACGTGGTTTGAGGTTTTGAATATCTTGTGAACTAATTACCTGGTAGTTTTGAATCTTGTACGAGGAATGATGGTGTGACTCAAACTCTTCTCTTAGTGGTGTCACGTGGGAGTTTTGTTGAGTTGGGAGAGATAGAAAGGAGACCTGCTCCAGTGCTCCCCCCTAACCTAATTTCGGAGGGGTATTTTTGTCCCCGCGAATTTGTTTTTTTCCTGGCCCGCCGCAACCCAGATCCAAGCCCTGTCTAGCCCTGTATAACCCAGACCGTATACGTACAGTACCCTGGTCCGAAAAAGAACATCACACGACCCCATGTCCACGTAAGACCTGCCGAATCCAATCATTCACACGAGCAGCTCCATCAATCTCGCGAGCATTGACGCAGCTCCACAAGTCACGTAGTAGATCTCCAGCGGCGACTATCTCGTCGCCGGCGATCTCGTCGGACAGCGGGCGCGACAACGTCGTGAATCTCCAACGAGCGCGCACAGGTACCGCATCCCACGTCCCCCCTCTAGTCTCGCTCGCGGCAACATCGAACGAACTGCCGCCGCCAGTGGTAGTGGTTAACCTAGCGGGGCGGGTAACCTAGCTACCCGGCGGCGCATGCGATCGTGGATCTTGTTCCGGTAGTGCTGCTCCTCGTGATCTGGGTTCACGTAGCGTCGGTTGCCGTCGGCTGTGCGCACCACCGGTATCGTTATTTGATGTGGCGGCTAACCTAGGTATCTGGCGGCAGAGGTAATCACAGATCTGAATGGCCATCTTCCTTACTAAGTTGGGCAGATCTGAACGGCCTCGTTTGCGGTTGTTTACATAACATCCGTGATCGTGTGCTATGTGTTTTATATTTCATCATTGATAATGTTTGCACATGTGATGATACATAATATTGGTTGTAGGAAATGGCGGACGAGGAGTTAACTGATATCATGGTAGACATGGAGTTTGGAGAACTAATGAAAGACTGGATAGAAGATTGGTCAGATGATGAAAATTCAGATCGTGAAGATCGGTCAGAGAATGGGAACGAATGGGACAATCTTAATGTGAGTGGCATTGTCATGTTGTAATTTTTTGGTGGCATCCGACAACATTAAATCTTTGTGTTGAAAATTTATAGATCGATGAGCTTGATGATGATCTGGAAAACAACTCGGAGCTCTCGAATGAAGATTACATTAGTCAGGTACGTAAGTGAAAAAATTTGTTGGCATGCAAATTGAATTTCTTTTGGAATATTATATGATAAGTAATTGTGTATTTGTGTTGTATTTTTCAGTTCATTTCCGAATGTCAGAATGCGTACGACTATTACGATGAATCCGACGCGGAGACAGGCCTTAACGACGAATCATTAGATGCACCTGGTTCTGGGGAGTCCGAGTCGTCGGTCATCATGAGTGAGGTATGTGTGTAATCAATGTTCTATGGAAGTAAGTAATGTTAAACCTTAGAAATCTGTTTTCATGGCTGTGGTTTGATTGTGTAGGTGACACAAGATGATGGGACAAAGAATGTCCAAGATACTGCCAGTGCAGATGATAAGAGGGATATGTTCATGCAGATAATGAAAATGACCTTTACGTCTCACGATGCTGCGTATGATTTCTACAACAGCTATGCTAGAGATAATGGTTTCAGCATTAGAAAGAATAAGGTCAGGTATAGCAAAATAGAGTCACGTCATATGCGTTATAGGTCGTTTGTTTGTTCAAGACAAGGGAAACGTGACAGCAAGTTGCTAACCGAGGAAGGACACAGCCGTAGGCTCAGAGTCGAGACACGCTGCTTTTGCGAAGCGCACCTGACCGTCAAGCTTGACCAAAAGCATGGGGTTTGGTATGTTGAAAGTTTTGAGGACAAGCATAGCCATATGTTGGCAGGACCGGACGAGGTGCCTTTTCTTTGGTCCCACAGAAAAATCAAAGAGTACCAGAAGCATGAGATAATGTCCATGGGAGCTGCAGGGATTAGAATTCACGACATGATGGATTGCTTCATCAACAAACATCTATGGTACGGCGGTGTTGGTTTTACCAGACGTGAAATATACAACCTTTGCGCCAAGGAGAAGAGGAAGCTGCTTTCAAAAGGTGATGCTGCCACAGCCATAGGCATCATGGCAAGTAAGAAACAGAGGGATCCTAGCTTCTTTTTCGAGTACAGGCTAGCTAAGGAAGGAAATTTGAATAGGATGTTCTGGTGCGACTCCCAGTCTCGTCATGACTATGAGGACTTCGGCGACGTGCTTGTATTTGACAGGACGTACAAGATGAACCGCTATGGTATGCCATTCATACCTTTTGTTGGTCTTAACAATCACCGGAAGACCACTGTTTTTGGTTGTGCCATATTTTCGGACGAGACCGAGCAGATATACGTGTGGCTTCTGCAGACTTTTTTGAGGTCCATGTGTCAAAAGATGCATAAGAGTGTTATCACAGACGCCGACGCTGCGATGATCAAGGCTATTTGCGAAGTCTTGCCACACGTTTGGCACCGTATATGTACGTGGCACATAGAGAAAAATATGAAGATTCACCTCAGTCACAAGTCCTTGAAGGAGTTCCGAACTCTTCTGTACTACAACACGTCCACGGCAACGTTTGAGTAGAGATGGCACGCATTTTCCAAAAGATGGCAGTCGGAAAAACTGTAACATGGTTGAGGCGGATGCATAAGAAGAGGAGACTGTGGGCCGCGGCATATCTAACTGAGGGGTTTTGGCTTGGCATGAAAAGCAAACAGCGAAGTGAAAGCCTGAACTCATGCCTTCACCTCCACCTAGACGGTGAAATGACCCTGGTGGATATGATTTTGCACTATGAGAACGCAGTTGTGCGTATCCGTGAAAACGAGGCGCGAGATGACTACACGGCCTCATAGAGTTTACCGGTGCCAGTTACTAGCTCGAGGGAACTTGAGATAGCTGCTTCTCACTTCTTCACTCCAGCAAACTTCTATATGTTGCAAGATGATCTTAGAAAAATTGACGGCATGGAGATTGTAGAAATTAAGCTGGGAGACGGATCACAGCAGTACATCATGGCCTGGAAGAATAACCGGAACCGCCGTTTTTCGGTGGAGTATACACCAGTAAATTCCGTAGAAACTATAAGGTGCAGCTGCAGAAGAATGATTCGAAAGGGTCTACCTTGCAAGCACATATTCCATGTACTGAAGCACTTGAACATATCTGAAATACCAAAGTGTTTAGTTCTTATTCGGTTCACGAAAGAAGCAAGGTTGGGACTGCCCGCGAGGCGCACAAGCAATCTGTTGGGATTTGGTTGGACTGGGGCCGGGGAAAGAATGAAATATAGCCAGGTCAGTGTGTTAGCGTCTGAAGCTATGCATGCGGCATGCAAACACCCTGCTTTGTGGGATAAGTTACACGAGAGTTTGAAGGCTATGATAGCTAAGAGTCATGAGTATGATCTTCTACAGGAAAATTTGTTGAAGCAAACAAATGACATCAGTAAGTGTGCAGTTGAATATGTGGACGATGGTGAAGGCAACATGATTGAGGTTAAAGATCCTATGAAAGTGTCAAGCAAAGGTGCAACAAAGGCAGATGAGAGCCGCCATGTCTCGAAAAATGGTAGACCACTCTCTTTTGATGAGTTGAAAACCCGGTGCGGCGCTTGCAAATTGGTAGGACACACTAGACGTAGCAAGAAATGCAAACTAAATCAGAAGTAAGTGTTTGTATGCATTGTGGATTATTAAAGTTTGTATCATTCATTAACTTAGCTTGTCTTCTATCAGGTGCAGAAAAGTGGAGAAGGAACAAGAGTAGAACACTTGCTTCAATTATTTACTGTGTTAATCGACCGGCTCATACTTTGCCTAAGGTAGCTGTAGGCGCTTGTGTTTCTTTGGTTTGGAGGCTTTGGCCCCCTGATTTTATCCTTAGTGTATTAGCAGACGAGATCCCAGTCTTTGTTTAAATAAAGTAACATGTTTCCCTGTAAACAAAAATCAAAAAAATTCTTTACTGTGTAATGACCGGGGCTGTGTAATGACCGGGGCGGGAGGTAGAAAGAATATTATTGTACATTTCCCCTGCCCACGTCCTAAATGCCATTAAATAAGTAACTATACCACTCTCCTCCCCACCACACACTCACCCGCCTCCCACGGGCGCCGGTTCGAACTCCCCTCTTATCCCCACATACAGTAGATCGAGAATACCGTCGCCGGTGACCGCTGCAGCCGCCTCCATGGAGCGAAGCCTCGGCTGGCAGAGAGCGATGATGGACCACGCCGGCGATGACAAGGGGTGGCGCGCGCAGTTGACGGAGGTGTGCGGCTGGTTCCCCGGCACGGAGATGTTGGTCAACCACGCGCGTGGCCTCGTCAAAGTCCTCACCGATGCCGAGAGGAAGCGCGCCTTCCCCTACGGCCGCGGCGTCCCGCTGACTGTCCTACTCGTGTGGGCAATGTGAGAGGCCACGCTGAGAGACTCCCCTGTTCAGCGCGCAAGGTGGTGGATGTACCGCTACACCACCATGACGTTGCGGCCAGATTCAACACGCACCGTGTCGAGGGCGGACCGCGTCGACGTCGAGCTCGCTGTCCCTGCGCCCGTCAGCCCGGACTACCAGGTCCGCCATGTGTCGAAGCCAGTGCTGCCGTTGGACCATGAGGAGGGCGAGGAGGACGCTGTGCAGATGGTAGCGTCGGTCGCCGTCAAGGGTGGCAAGACAATGCCCATCGACGTCGAGCTCCTTCCCCTCCTCCCTGAGATAGTGAAGGTGGAAGAAGAGGAGGTGGCTCAGGATTAGGTGGCGCAGTTGTCAAATAGAACGGTGGTCAAGAAGAAGGCTTCTCCGTGTGTGGTGCGCCGCTCATGCCGCCTCAAATTTCTGTCTGGCGGAGGTGTTTGCCTTTCTTCACTATGCGAAGGCAATCAAGGAGAACACACATGGTGAAGGCATTCCAGTTAATCTTTGAAATACGTTTCACATCTTCGACCAAAGCGTAGTACTGCTTTGGCACAATCTTGCTCGACATGGGAGCAATAATTGTTGTTAACAGGACAAGCACTACTTTGCTAAGGAAATCGTCGTCGGTGGCTTTACTTTTAATTATGTCCTGAATGAGATTATCTATCACTATGTTTTCTGATGTCTTACTAAGAAATTGTGGCGGCACCCGCTCCTTCATGTCCTCGCCTTCTTCAGTCAGAATGTCCGAAGCGGACAGTCCTTGGTTCTCGAGGTTAAAGATGCACTTGACGTCGACCGCACGGAGAGTCACCTCCCCAACCTGCTCTTGTATAATGAATCTGCCCGTGTTGGCCTGAAAATTCTCAATCATATACCTAATCAGCAGGGTACACATCTTAATAGATGGTATCTGTAGCATGCTGCGCAATGATGTATCAGCCACTCTAGCATGTTGACCGTTCGATAGATCTGCAACAAGCTTGCACCATTTCTCAACTGCGCATACTATTTCTCCATTTAGCTCGTCCATCCTGTTGAAAGAAAATATGTAACTTCGTGACATTAGCTAACACTAAAGCAAAAATAACAATAGGCATGCAAAAATATAAAACTTTCTGGCAGTAGCTAACACTAATGCAAAAATAACACTAATGGAAATACAAAACTATCACCATGTATACTGCAACATGCAGTCAAGTGTGTGCTGACATGAGGCAATAAAAAAATAACTACAATTGGTAATTGAATTTACTTGCATCTGATCAAGTTCTTTGAGTATCATATAAATTATATAATCAACAAATTTAATATGGTAAACTGTTACTAATTCGTCTGGTTGTCTTACTAACAGGGTGACAAATTGTTCAGCTGTAAATAAACTAGAGTCTATAGCAATGGTACCTATTTGAGGTTCATCAACATCTAATGTTAATAACTCTTTAATGTTCTATGTGCACAACAATATAATTGGATCGTGTGACAAAAATATAATTGGATCTTGTGACAAAAAATGTATTGCATCATTCTTCTCGAGAAACAACATCTTATTCTACCATGCTATGAAAGAACCAAAGAATGTTTTCATCTACGCCATCTGGTCAGAACGCATCTAGTCGAGTTCATACTAGTTGAAAATATGTGGTAAACCTAAGTCCATCAAAGCAACGAGACGGAGGAAGTAGCTTGCTATGAAGGTGCGAGGGAAGGAGGACAATTTACTTGATCGGTCGACGAAGATGAAAGAAGTCGGCGATGCGTTCTCGACGTAGTTCGTCAAGGTCGGACTGCACGTGCGGACGATCTTGATCTTCTCGGGGTTTTTGTGGCGTGTGGGATGCGGCGGACGAAGCTGTCGATGCCTCGCCGGCAGGAGTCGATCTAGTCGTATACGAGGAGGAGGAGATTATATACGAGGTCGACGCCTAGGTCGTCGTAACTTCACTATGGCTAATCTCGTGATCTATATTTTCCTCCGTTGAAGCGAGGCTGAACGTGCTCCTCAATGGTAGGATTAGGAACATATGGATTAGCACGATCCCAGAATTGTTTAATAGCACGGCAACTACGCCCGTGATCGACGTGCATGGAAAGCGCAGCGTTGTAGGCTCCACAATATGGATCTGACACTTATTTGCGGTCTGGGCCGGCCCACCTACCTGCATTGTTTCTTCCCTCAAAATAAATATCATTGGTTCATCTCTAAAAAAACTCTTTGTGACACGTATTAGTTATTGTATACTTGTATATGTTCAACAATATTTATAGTATCTCTATCATTTCTACAATATTATACATGCATCGAGTGTCGGAAATGAACGATACTTGTCATGCATGCATGCCATGGTCATCGTAGGTTACGGATTAAGTTTGGGATCATTTCGTGAGATCGTCGGTTACGCATAAACCACTTTCAGACCTGCCCTCCGGCAGACCCGAATGGTCATATTTGTACATGGTTTATGTGGAAGCATGCATGAGATGACCCCAACTTTTGGGAGCATGTGGGCTTGGCCAATGTGGTCCCTCAGGCAAGGTGTGCACAAATTCGGACACAAAACGCACGTTGCATCACGTGGGGGCAGTGTTGTAGGGTTTTGTCGCCAGAAAACCCTAGAAATTGCATCGAGTGTCGCAAATGAACGATACTTGTCACGCATGCAAACCATGGTCATCGTAGGGTATGCATGAAGTTTGGGATCATTTGGTGGGACCGTCAAGGTAAACCAATTTCAGACCTAACCTCCGGCAAACCCGAATGGTCCTGCTTGTACATGGTGGATGTGGAAGCATGCATGAGATGACCCCAACTTTTGGGAGCTTGTGGGCTTGGCCAATGTGGTCCCTAGGCAAGGTGTGCACGAATTCGGACACAAAACGCACGTTGCGTCACGTGAGGGTAGTGTTGTAGGGTTTTGTCGCTAGAAAACCCTAGAAAATGCATCGATTGTCGCAAATGAACGATACTTGTCACGCATGCATGCCATGGTCATCATAGGGTATGCATGAAGTTTGGGACCATTTGGTGGGACCGTCAAGGAAAACCAATTTCAGACCTGATCTCCGGCAGACCCGAATGGTCCTGCTTGTACATGGTGCATGTGGAAGCATGCATCAGATGACCCCAACTTTTGGGAGCTTGTGGGCTTGGCCAATGTGGTCCCCCAGGCAAGGTGTGCATGAATTCGGACACAAAACGCACGTCGCGTCATGTGGGGGTAGTGTTGTAGGGTTTTGTCGCCGAAAAACCCTAGAAAATGCATCGAGTGTCACAAATGAACGATACTTGTCACGCATGCATGCCATGGTCATCGTAGGGTATGCATGAAGTTTGGGACCATTTGGTGGGACCGTCAAGGAAAACCAATTTCAGACCTGATCTCCGGCAGACCCGAATGGTCCTGCTTGTACATAGTGCATGTGGGGGGCATGCATGAGATGACCCCAACTTTTGGGAGCATGTGAGCATGGCCAATGTGCCCCCCCCCCCCAGGCAAGGTGTGCATGAGTTCGGACACAAAACACACGTTGCATCACGTGGGGGCAGTGTTGTAGGGTTTTGTTGCCGGAAAAATCCTAGAAAATGCATCGAGTTTTGGAAGTGAACGATACTCGTCATGCATGCTTGCCATGGTCATCGTAGGGTGTGCATACAGTTTGGTCTGAATTGGTGAGACCGAGAAGATAAACCTGCTCCTAGTACATGGTGCATGTGGAGGTATGCATGCGACTGTCCCAACTACATTTGATTTAATAATATTTCAAGTATCAAACAGAAAATAAAATTTATAATTTGGAATGAAGAATTGAAATAATGAAGAAGTGCAATAGAACATAACATATTATCTTACATTTTGGAAACATTTCGAATATAAAGAAGAGAACAAATATTGGAACGAAGAAGTGAAATAAAACAGAACATTTTATCTTACAAACTAAAAATATTTCAAAAATAATAAAGATAAGAAATATTAGAATTAACAATTAAAATAAAACACACCATTTTAGTTTATATTTCGTAAATATTATCAATATACAAAAGAGAACGAATAAATGAAATAAAACACAACAGAATTTGGCATATTTTTTAAATTTTAGTAAACACTTTTAGAAATAATATTTAAAAAGAGATTTGATTTTAAATATTAGAAATATAAACAAGAAAAGAAACAAAGAAAATATAAAACATATCAGCGCGCGGGTAACGCTGCCATGGGCCAGCCCGCCCGAACTGGGCCCAAGGCGGAGTTGTGCAGGGCACATCGCAGCGCACAGCCATTGGGTGGTGGGAGTTTAGTCCCACCTTGCCAAGCGAGGGAGCGCCGCACCGGTTTATATACCCGGCTGCGACTCCCCTCACAAGCTCCTATCAATTGCAGGCAGTACATTGCCTAAATCTCGTCCCCTCTGCCCCGTGGGGCCTACTAGTAGCAGAGATATTCTACACCACAGGCCTGCATCCTGGCCCATGCACCGTAGGGTTCCTAGTCGTATGCAGACCGTGGAGTATGAATTCTCCTGCTCTGGTAGGTGGGCACTTTTTTTGGCATATTGCCATGTGTATTGATCTTCAAATCACACACTAAATTATACACATGCTCACTTGCATTCAATACACAATTTTTGTGTGCATACATGACAAGTTAATGTTTTGACCTTCAAGTCATCTAATAAATTTTACACATGCTCACTTACATGTAATACACATGGATATTAATTGGATTTCAACAAAAATGAGGCCGTGGTGTATGAATTCTACTACCACATGCATGCCATGGTCATGGTACGGTGTGCAAAAAGTTTGAGATCTTTTGGTGGGACCGTCAAGGAAAACCTCTTCCAAACTTGCCCTCCGGCAGACCCGAATCGTCCGGCTTGTACATGGTGCATGTGGGGGCATGCATGAGATGACCCCAACTTTTGGGAGCATGTGGGCATGGCCAATGTGCCCCCCAGGCAAGGTGTGCACGAGTTTGCACACAAAACACACGTTGCGTCACGCCGCGGTAGTGTTCTAGAGTTTTATCACCGCAAAACGCCTACAAGATGCATAGAGTGTCGGAAATGAACGGTAGTTGCCAGGCATGCTTGCTATGGTCATCGTAGGGTGTGCATAAAAGTTTGGTATCAATTGGTGAGACCGAGAAAAAGAACCTGCTTGTAGTACATGGTGCAAGTGGAGGCATACATGTGATTGTCCCAACTATATTTGATTTAGTAATATTTCAAGTATGAAACAGAAAATAAAATTTATAATTAGGAAATACAACCATGAAAAGTGAAACATGAGAGAACATTATATGATACATTATTTAAATTTATAACTGTCAGAACAAAGAAAAGAGGAGAATATAGAAAACAGAAGAAAAAATTTGAATGAATAAGTGCAATAAAAGACAACATATTATCTTACATTTTGGAAATATTTCAAATATAAAGAAGAGAACAAATATTAGAATGAAGAAGTGAAATAAAACAGAACATTTTATCTTACAAACTAAAAATATAGAAAAAATAATAAAGATAAGAAATATTGGAATGAAGAATTGAATTAAAACACAACATTTTATTTCATATTTCGTAAATATTATCAATATACAAAAGAGTACGAACAAATGAAATAAAACACAACAGAATTTGGCATATTTTTTAAATTTTAGTAAACACTGTTAGAAATAATATAGAAAAAAAGAGACTTGATTTTAAATATTAGAAATATAAACAAGAAAAGAAACAAAGAAAATATAAAACGTATCAGCGAGCGGAGTAAGGCTGCCCTGGGCCAGCCCGCCCGAATTGGGCTCAAGGCGGAGCCGCGCAGGGCACATCGCAGCGCATAGCCGTTGGGTGGTGGGAGTTTAGTCCCACCTCGCCAAGCGAGAGAGCGCGGCACCGGTTTATATACCCTGCTGCGACTCACCTCCCAAGCTCCTATCTATTGCAGGCAGTACATTGCCTAACTCTTGTCCCCTCTGCCCCGTGGGGCCTACTAGCAGTAGAGATATTCTGCACCACGGGCCTGCATCCTGGCCCACACTAAATTATACACATGCTCACTTGCGTTCAATACACATATTTTTTTTGCATATATGACAAGTTAATGTTTTGACCTTCAAGTCATCTAATAATTTTTTTTGAATTTTTTATTAATTTATAATGCCCTCTAGACTGACTAGTCAAAACATAGGTCTATACCTCAGGGGGGCATTGTAAAATATTCTTTTTCCAAATTTTCTTTCATAGTCATGATTGGCACATGTGGGTCACCATGTTCAAGAAAGTTTGTGTGATTTGGAGGTGGTGGGGAAAATCACATTTTTTCAAAAACTGGCTTAAGTTAGACCAAATGGCCCCTCCGGAATGCGGTCATTTTTTCGACCACCTCCAAATGACCTCAACTTTGGCACACATGATCTATTGCACAAACAAAGGTGGGTTTCCAAGGTTTTAATTTTTTATTAATTTATAATGCCCTCTAGACTGACTGGTCAAAACATCGGTCTATACCTCAGGGGGGCATTGTAAAATATTTTTTTTCCAAATTTTCTTTCATAGCCATGATTGGCACATGTGGGTCACCATGTTCAAGAAAGTTTGTGTGATTTGGAGGTGGTGGGAAAAATCACATTTTTTCAAAAACTGGCTTATGTTAGACCAAATGGCCCCTCCGGAATGCGGTCATTTTTTCGACCACCTCCAAATGACCTCAACTTTGCCACACATGATCTATTGCACAAACAAAGGTCGGTTTCCAAGGTTTTATATTTTTTTTAATTTTTTATTAATTTATAATGCCCTCTAGACTGACTGGTCAAAACATCGGTCTATACATCAGGGGGGCATTGTAAAATATTGTTTTTCCAAATTTTCTTTAGGCATGATTGGCACATGTGGGTCACCATGTTCAAGAAAGTTTGTGTGATTTGGAGGTGGTGGGAAAAATCACATTTTTTCAAAAACTGGCTTATGTTAGACCAAATGGCCCCTCCGGAATGCGGTCATTTTTTCGACCACCTCCAAATGACCTCAACTTTGGCACACATGATCTAATGCACAAACAAAGGTGGGTTTCCAAGGTTTTATATTTTTTTGAATTTTTATTAATTTATAATGCCTTCTAGACTGACTGGTCAAAACATCGGTCTATACCTCAGGGGGGCATTGTAAAATATTCTTTCAATATTTTTGAAATTTTTTGAATTTATAATGCCCTCTTATATTTGTTTACTTTTTTAATGCCATCTTATTTTTTTTGTTTTTATTTATAAAGCTAGGTTTCCAAGATGGCTAGGATGGCCCATGCTTTTCCTTTTGTTTATTTTTTTCCTTTTCCTTCACTTTACATAAAAATTACCTGAGCACTCCAAAAATAACATAAAAATTACATGAACCCTCAAAAAATAACATACCAAAAATTCAAAAGGTATTTTTATCAAACACATCTTTCTGAATATTTATATTTTCTTTTCTTATAAATAAGTGACATTTTCAAAATTCTAATAAGTAGGGTAATATAACTTTATTACAAAATAAAGTAGATCTTATTTCAAATTCCTTTTTTGCACACATTATTTTTAACTAGTATTACATTACTCTTCTAAATTTACATTTAATTCCTTCACACTTTGATGATGGAATATTTGCTCTCTAATTGCAACATAGGTTGAAATGATGGAACATTTGATCTTTTTTCTTATTCAAATTATGCGTTGATGGAATGTGTGAGGATGAACAATTATCAGTAACTTTACTAAACCCCATGTACTATAATTCATGACAACCATTTTGGAACATTGCCACATTCAATATTTGGTATAATTGGCAGATGGGCACAACACACTAGTAGAAAACGGAGCTTTAAAACCGGTTTGTAAGGGCCTTTAGTGCCGGTTATGGAACCGGCACTAAAGTTTCGGCACTAAAGGCCCCCCCCCCTTTAGTACCGGTTCGGCACGAACCGGCGCTAAAGTGCCACCACGTGGCGTGAGCTCGCGCCCTAGTACGGGGGACCTTTAGTACCGGTTGGTGTTACCAACCGGTACTAAAGGTTTTTTTTGAATTTTTTTTGAAAATTTTGGAAAAAAAATTTGATTTTTTTTATTTTTAATTTTTTTGAATTATTTGATGATTTAGTCTCTAATCACCTCTCTTAACTGCTCAAGTGTGGATCACTCATTCCAAATCATCTAACTTCCCGACCGGTCACCCATCCCTCTCACTACTCCAGCCCGAGCATGCTTAACTTTCAGGTTCTATTCTCCTTCGTTTCCGAGTCTGCACTTGTTGTTTTCCTGACAATAGTAAGATGTCAATCCTATTAACCCTCAGGAGTTTAGCTTGAGCATGAAGTCACACATTTCACCGTTTGAGTTTGAAACTATTATTCTAAAAAAACAGTAATTATTTAGTAACGCTAATATTTCTTGAATAAGTTTGACCATAGTTTGACCACAGTTTGACCATAGTTTGACCAGATTTGACCAAAATTCAAAAAATTGAAATAATTATTTAGAAACACTAATATTCTTGAATAATTATGTAGTAACACTAATATTTCTTGAATAAGTAGTTTGACCATAGTTTGACCACAGTTTGACCACAGTTTGACCAGATTTGAACAAAATTCAAAAAAACTGAGATACTTATTTAGTAACACTAATATTATTGCGTAATTATTTAGTAACACTCTATATTTCTTGAATCAGTTGTTTGACCGGTTTGACAAGATTTAACCAAAATTCAAAAAAACATAAATTAGAGCATACCTTTTTTTCCTTTTACAATTTGTCATTTCAAAAATTGTCCTAAACCCTAAACCCGGAACTTAAAACGTCGGAAACTCTATGCTAAACAGTAAAAACTAAGGGTTTAGACCATATAACCTAACCCTAAACGCTGAAATCTAAACCCTGCACTAAATGCTAAAAACGTCCAAAAAAAACGTCTAAAACGCCCAAAAACTCTATTTTCCCTTTGGAATTTTGTGATTTTAAAAAAGAAAAATGGTTGTTTCAGCGGATCAATCTTTTTGTTCTGCAAATTTTGATATATTATATGTATTTTTCTGAATTAGGATGATTTAGTTATGATTTTTTCAAGTTTGAAAATTGCCCTATAGTGCCGGTTTGTGTCTCCAACCGGTACTATAGGTCAGACCCCTTTAGTACCGGTTCGTGCCATGAACCGGTACTAAAGGTTAGACCTTTAGTACCGGTTCTTGCCACGAACCGGTACTAAAGGTGATCGTGGGGCCCCGGCCTGACGCCAGCCTGCCACCACCCCTTTAGTACTGGTTCGTGCCACGAACCGGTACTAAAGGTTCAACACGAACCGGCATTAATGCAAATCCGTTCGAACCGGCACTAATGGTACCATTAGTACCGGGCCAAAATCAAACTGGCACTAATGTGCTTCACGTTTGACCCTTTTTCTACTAGTGACATGTTGCACTTGCCGACAACATAGACAAGTGTTGCAGCATGTCTCAAGCAACACTGAAGCGCCATTTGTGATCATTGCACCATCGAAACAACAACTAAACATGAAGGAAGCATTCACCACTAATAAAGTTAAGGCCACACATATATAGATAGCATTCTAGGTTACCACCATAGGTAGCAGACATTTCACAATAGATCTAGTTCAAACACACAATACATTACATTACATTACATTAATATAGCAAGTTTTCAAGCAATTCAGACCCAGATGCAGCTTTCCAAAAGTAAAACATCATCAAATATACTGATGATGAGTACGGCTTCCAGCTTCCGATGATCAGCATGATGTACGACTAGAGGTCAGGGTTTCTCAGGACCTTCAGGAGGGCAGAATGCTGACCAATGATCTTGTAGTCATGACTGGAGATCGATGTAGCCCGGCAATGTTCCATCAGATGCTCCAATAACCCAGACCTGGGCTTGGACTTGCTGCAGTAGGGGCACCGGTACTTTTCATTCCTCCAGTTGTCGTACTTAGCAGGTCCTTGGGCCCTGATCTTCAACACCTCCTTCTCTTTAAAGGACTCGACGTTCCCCTCAACCACATCATCTCCAGATTCATACTACACACATTAATGAATGACATTAATACATTATGCATTCAAAAACTATAAACACATAATACTAACTCAATGCAGAAATAACATTTCAACTAGGCCTTACCTCGTCCGGCTCATCTTCATCAGACTCATATGGGTAGAACCCAGTCTTGTCCCACTTTCTATTGTTGCCCAGAAGATCCTACCCCTCCTGCTATATTGTCAAACAAGCACATCAATTACAATGAATTGAATTGCAGTTCACAGAATGTCATTACAAAAAAAAATTGTGAATGTGAACCACATTGGTATGTTGCAAGTGACCAAATGCTTTCCTTATAAGTACAGAATCTAAGCAATCAATCAACAGACAAATGATGTCCTTCATAAATGCTAATGAAAATGCAAGCTGGATACTTGGCATTCCCTGGATTAACCCAACACTTTTCTTTTGAGGGAATTCCCCCCCCCCACACTACTTAATTGAAACATATAGTATATTTTGTTGCTAGGATCCTGCCTTGGAATGTTTACTTCACACTTTACATATAGTATATACTAATTATATAAGCCAACTACAAATTTTAATATGCACAAATTACTATTTTTGGGATAATGTAGCAAAGCTCCTACACATATTAACATAATGTAGTAGTTAATTAGGTACAACTTCAATTATAAATGCATACATCTCCAACAAACATCTAAAATTTCATTACTTACCTAAACAACAACAAATTATACTATAGATGAATCTTGTATCATCTAAATCAATTCATTGGCACATCTTAATTAATGCATTCCAAATCAAATATGTTTCCATCTAGTATCATTGAACCACAGATCAAATCAAATAATCATAAATGTCAGCAGCATTGAACTACAGATCTAATAATCATATGACATCTATCTGACCTTAAATTCCCCCTTTAATAAGGTATTCATCCTCATACTAATTAAATTCTAACAAGCAAAAATTCAACTACTAATCTAATAAGCATCTGAAAAAACCCCAAGATGCTTTTATCTCTGAAGCAACGACATTGCAGAGGTTGTTCAATGCTGTCAATATCTCTGAAGCAACGACAAAATTCCATTACTAACCCAAAGTAAATAAGCATAGACTGCCCCTTCCCTTCGACCACGCTTCCCCTCTCCTTCAGAAGCCCCAATCCAGCACAAAAAAATCCAGCCCTTGAGAAGCTCTTTTTGATTAACATGACAACAACCAGTACATGAGCACATCCTTCACTATATTTACAACCAAACTAATGCACCATCTAATCACCTCACGTAGACAATTTCCAAAAACACAAGGCCATGCACAACCCATCTCATAGCCTCTGCCTGACAGGCATCAATCAAGCATCAAATAACTGCAACTATGACAACATGCATCAATCAAGCATCTAAGAATTGCAACTATGACAGCCATAATCCCTAGAACTAAGCATCCATTTAATTAACCATCAAGCCAAAGAACTAAAGCAGGCACCAACCCAAACCAATACAGAAGTATATATTTGACTCCAAACACCTAAAGAATTGCAAAAAATCCACTACTAATCTAATAAGCATCTGAAAAAACCACATCCCTCAATCTGGCTACTTCTAACCTAATATAATAATCATATGTGGTCCACCATTCTTGCACGAATCAAATATAGAAAAACCCTAATGCAGAGAAAACCCTACCTCCAACAAATCTAACCAAACAAAGTTCTGGCCACAAACCCTACAATCTAAAAACTACCAACTAAAAGTTAGCCGCAGATACCTTCTGTTGGCGAACGTAGTAATTCCAAAAAAATTCCTACGCACACGCAAGATCATGGTGATGCATAGCAACGAAAGGGGAGAGTGTAGTCTATGTACCCTTGTAGACCGACAGCGGAAGCGTTATGACAACGCGGTTGATGTAGTCGTACGTCTTCACGGCCCGACCGATCAAGCACCGAAACTACGGCACCTTCGAGTTTTAGCACATGTTCAGCTTGATGACGATCCCTGGACTCCGATCCAGCAAAGTGTCGGGGAAGAGTTCCGTCAGGACGACGGCGTGGTGACGATCTTGATGTTCTACCGTCGCAGGGCTTCGCCTAAGCACCGCTACAATATTATCGAGGAGTATGGTGGAAGGGGGCACCGCTCACGGCTAAGAAAACGATCACGTGGATCAACTTGTGTGTCTATGGGATGCCCCCTGGCCACGTATATAAAGGAGTGGAGGAGGGGAGGGGCCGGCCCTCTCTATGGCGCGCCCTAGGGGAGTCCTACTCCCACCGGGAGTAGGATTCCCCCTTTCCCAGTCCAACTATGAGTCCTTCCATATAGTAGGAGTAGGAGACAAGGAAGGGGAAGAGGGAAGAGAAGGAAGGAGGGGGCGCCGCCCCTCCCCTTAGTCCAATTCGGACTAGTCAATGTGGGGGCGCGCGGCCTGCCTCTCCCTCTCCCCTAAAGCCCAATAAGGCCCATATACTTCTTCCCCCGTATTCCCGTAACTCCCCGGTACTCCGAAAAATACCCGAACCACTCGGAACCTTTCCGATGTCCAAATATAGTCGTCCAATATATCGATGTTTACGTCTCGACCATTTCGAGACTCCTCGTCATGTCTCCGATCTCATTCGGGACTCCAAACTCCTTCAGTACATCAAAACTCATAAACTCATAATATAACTGCCATCGAAACCTTAAGCGTCCGGACCCTACGGGTTCGAGAACAATGTAGACATGACTGAGACACGTCTCCGGTCAATAACCAATAGCGGAACCTGGATGCTCATATTGGCTCCTACATATTCTACGAAGATCTTTATCGGTCAGACCGCATAACAATATACGTTGTTCCCTTTGTCATTGGTATGTTACTTGCCCGAGATTCGATCGTCGGTATCTCAATACCTAGTTCAATCTCATTACTGGAAATTCTCTTTACTCATTCCGTAATACATCATCTCGCAACTAACTCATTAGTTGCAATGCTTATGTGATGTGCATTACCGAGACGGCCCAGAGATACCTCTCCGACAATCGGAGTGACAAATCCTAATCTCGAAATACGCCAACCCTACATGTACCTTTGGAGACACCTGTAGAGATCCTTTATAATCACCCAGTTACATTGTGACGTTTGGTAGCACACAAAGTGTTCCTCCGGTAAACGGGAGTTGCATAATCTCATAGTCATAGGAACATGTATAAGTCATGAAGAAAGCAATAGCAACATACTAAACGATCGAGTCCTAAGCTAACGGAATGGGTCAAGTCAATCACATCATTCTCCTAATGATGTGATCCCGTTAATCAAATAACAACTCTTTGTCTATGGTTAGGAAACATAACCATCTTTGATTAACGAGCTAGTCAAGTAGAGGCATACTAGTGACACTCTGTTTGTCTATGTATTCACACATGTATTATGTTTCCGGTTAATACAATTCTAGCATTAATAATAAACATTTATCATGAAATAAGGAAATAAATAATAACTTTATTATTGCCTCTAGGGCATATTTCCTTCAGTCTCCCACTTGCACTAGAGTCAATAATCTAGTTCACATTGCCATGTGATTTAACACCAATAGTTCACAACATTATGTGACCAACACTCAAAGGGTTTACTAGAGTCAATAATCTAGTTCACATTGCTATGTGATTAACACCCAAAGAGTACTAATGTGTGATCATGTTTTGCCTGTGAGAGAAGTTTAGTCAACGGGTCTGCCATATTCAGATTCGTATGTATTTTGCAAATTTCTATGTCAACAATGCTCTACACGGAGCTACTCTAGCTAATTGCTCCCACTTTCAATATGCATCCAGATTGAGACTTAGAATCATCTGGATCAGTGTCAAAGTTTGCATCGACGTAACCCTTTACGAAAAACCTTTTTGTCACCTCCATAATCGAGAAACATATCCTTATTCCACTAAGGATAATTTTGACCGGTGTCCAGTGATCTACTCCTAGATCACTATTGTACTTCCTTGCCAACATCAGTGTAGGGTATACAATAGATCTGGTACATAGCATTGCATACTTTATAGAACCTATGGCTGAGGCATAGGGAATGACTTTCATTCTCTTTCTATCTTCTGCTGTGGTCGGGTTTTGAGTCTTACTCAATTTCACACCTTGTAACACAGGCAAGAACTCTTTCTTTGACTGTTCCATTTTGAACTACTTCAAAATCTTGTCAAGGTATGTACTCATTGAAAAAACTTATCAAGCGTCTTGATCTATCTCTATAGATCTTGATGCTCAATATGTAAGCAGCTTCACCGAGGTATTCTTTGAAAAAAAAAATCCTTTCAAACACTCCTTTATGCTTTGCAGAATAGTTCTACATTATTTCCGATCAACAATATGTCATTCACATATGCTTATCAGGAATGCTGTAGTGCTCCCACTTACTTTCTTGTAAATACAGGCTTCACCGCAAGTCTGTATAAAACTATATGCTTTGATAAACTTATCAAAGCGTATATTCCAACTCCGAGATGCTTGCACGAGTCCATAGATGGATCGCTGGAGCTTGCATATTTAGTTAACACCTTTAGGATCGACAAAACCTTCTAGTTGCATCGTATACAACTCTTCTTTAATAAATACATTAAGGAATGCAGTTTTGTTTATCCATTTGCCAGATTTCATAAAATGCGGCAATTGCTAACATGATTCGGACAGACTTAAGCATAGATACGAGTGAGAAACTCTCATCGTAGTCAACACCTTGAACTTTTCGAAAACCTTTTGCGACAATTCTAGCTTTGTAGATAGTAACACTACTATCAGCATTCGTCTTCCTCTTGAGGATCCATTTATTTTCTATGGCTTGCCGATCAACGGGTAAATCCATCAAAGTCCATACTTTATTCTCATACATGGATCATATCTCAGATTTCATGGCCTCATACCATTTCGCGGAATCTGGGCTCATCATCGCTTCCTCATAGTTTGTAGGTTCGTCATGGTCAAGTAACATGACCTCCAGAACAGGATTACCGTACCACTCTGGTGCGGATCTCACTCTGGTTTACCTACGAGGTTCGTTAGTAACTTGATCTGAAGTTACATGATCATCATCATTAGCTTCCTCACTAATTGGTGTAGTAGTCACAGGAACAGATTTTTGTGATGAACTACTTTCCAATAAGGGAGCAGGTACGGTTACCTCATTAAGTTCTACTTTCCTCCCACTCACTTCTTTCGAGAGAAACTCCTTCTCTGGAAAGGATCCATTCTCAGCAACGAATATCTTGCCTTCGGATCTATAATAGAAGGTGTACCCAACATTTTATTTTGGGTATCCTATGAAGACGCACTTCTCCGATTTGGGTTTGAGCTTATCAGGATGAAACTTTTTCATATAAGCATCGCAACCCCAAACTTTAAGAAACAATAACTTTGGTTTCTTGCCAAACCATAGTTCATACGGTGTCGTCTCAACGGATTTAGATGGTGCCCTTTTTTTAACGTGAATGCAGGTGTCTCTAATGCATAACCCCAAAACTTTAGTGGTAAATCGGTAAGAAACATCATAGATTGCACTATATCCAATAAAGTACGGTTATGGCGTTCAGACACACCATTATGCTGTGGTGTTCCAGGTGGCATGAATTTGTGAAACTATTCCACATTGTTTTAATTGAAGACCAAACTCGTAACTCAAATATTCATCTCCGCGATCAGATCGTGGAAACCTTATCTTCTTGTCACGATGATTTTCCAGTTCACTCTGAAATTTTTTGAACTGTTCAAATGTTTCAGACTTATGTTTCATCAAGTAGATATACCCATATCTACTTAAATCATCTGTGAAGGTCAGAAAATAACGATACCTGCCGCGAGCTTCAACATTCATCAGACCACATACATCTGTATGTATGATTTCCAACAAATCTGTTGCTCTCTCCATAGTACCGGAGAACGGTGTTTTTAGTCATCTTGCCCATAAGACATGGTTCGCAAGCACCAAGTGATTCCAAAATCCCATCAACATGGAGTTTCTTCATGCGCTTTACACCAATATGACCTAAACGGCAGTGCCACAAATAAGTTGCACTATCATTACTAACTTTGCATCTTTTGGTTTCAATATTATGAATATGTGTATCACTACGATCGAGATCCAATGAACCATTTTCATTGGGTGTGTAACCATATAAGGTTTTATTCATGTAAACAGACCAACAATTTATTCTCTTACTTAAATGAATAACCGTATTACAATAAACATGATCAAATCATATTCATGCTCAACGCAAACACCAAATAACACTTATTTAGGTTCAACACTAATACCGAAAGTATAGGGAGTGTGTGATGATGATCATATCAATCTTGGAACCACTTCCAACACACATCGTCACTTCACCCTTAACTAGTTTCTGTTTATTCTGCAACTCCCGTTTCGAGTTACTAATCTTAGCAACTGAACTAGTATCAAATACTGAGGGGTTGCTATAAACACTAGTAAAGTACACATCAATAACATGTGTATCAAATATACTTATGTTCACTTTGCCATCCTTCTTATCCGCCAATCACATGGGGTAGTTCCGCTTCCAGTGACCAGTCCCTTTGCAGTAGAAGCACTTAGTCTCAGGCTTAGGACTAGACTTGGGCTTCTTCACTTGAGCAGCAACTTGCTTGCTGTTCTTCTTGAAGTTCCCCTTTTTTTTCCTTTGCCCTTTTCTTGAAACTAGTGGTCTTGTCTATCATCAACACTTGATGTTTTTCTTGATTTCTACCTTCGTCAATTTCAGCATTACCAAGAGCTTGGGAATCGTTTCCATTATCCCTTGCATATCATAGTTCATCACGAAGTTCTACTAACTTGTTGATGGTGACTAGAGAATTCTGTCAATCACTATTTTATCTGGAAGATTAATTCCCACTTGAATTCAAGCGATTGTAGTACCCAGACAATCTGAGCACATGCTCACTAGTTGAGCGATTCTCCTTCATCTTTTAGCTATAGAACTTGTTGGAGACTTCATATCTCTCAACTCGGGTATTTGCTTGAAATATTAACTTCAACTCCTGGAACATCTCATATGGTCCATGACGTTCAAAACGTTTTTGAAGTCGCGATTCTAAGCCGTTAAGCATGGTGCACTAAACTATCAAGTAGTCATCATATTGAGCTTAGCCAAACGTTCATAACGTCTGCATCTGCTCCTGCAATAGGTCCGTCACCTAGCGGTGCATCAAGGACATAATTCTTCTATGCAGCAATGAGTATAAACCTCAGATCACGGATCCAATCCGCATCATTGCTACTAACATCTTTCAACACAATTTTCTCTAGGAACGTATCAAAATAAACATATGAAAGCAACAACGCGAGCTATTGATCTACAACATAGATATGCTAATACTGCCAGGACTAAGTTCATGATAAATTAAAGTTCAATTAATCATATTACTTAAGAACTCCCACTTAGATAGACATCCCTCTAATCCTCTAAGTTATCACGTGATCCAAATCAACTAAACCATGTCCGATCATCACGTGAGATGGAGTAGTTTTCAATGGTGAACATCTCGACCTTTCGGTCTCCAGTGTCCCGAGGCCATATCTATATATGCTAGGCTCGTCAAGTTTAACCTGAGTATTCTGCGTGTGCAACTGTTTTGAACCCATTGTATTTGAACGTAGAGCCTATCACACCCGATCATCACGTGGTGTCTCAGCACGAAGAACTTTCGCAACGGTGCATACTCAGGGAGAACACTTATACCTTGAAATTTAGTGAGAGATCATCTTATAAAGCTATGTGTCGAACTAACCAAAATAAGATGTATAACATCATATGCAATAAAAATATGTGACATGATATGGCCATGATCATCTTGCGCCTTTGATCTCCATCTCCAAAGTACTGTCATGATCTCTATAGTCACCGGCATGACACCATGATCTCCATCATCTTGATCTATATAAATGTGTCGTTACATGGTCGTCTCGCCAACTATTGCTCTTGCAACTATTGCTATCGCATAGTGATAATTGTAAAGCAATTATTTGGCGCTTGCATCTTATGCAATAAAGAGACAACCATAAGGCTTCTGCCAGTTGCCGATAACTTCAACAAAACATGATCATCTTATGCAACAACTTATATCTCATCACATCTTGACCATATCACATCACAACATGCCCTGCAAAAACAAACGCCCTCTACTTTGTTGTTGCAAGTTTTACGTGGCTGCTACGGGCTGAGCAAGAACCAATCTTTCCTACGCATCAAAACCACAACGATAGTTTGTCAAGTTGGTGCTGTTTTAACCTTCGCAAGGACCGGGCGTAGCCACACTCGGTTCAACTAAAGTTGGAGAAACTAACACCCACCAGCCACCTGTGTGCAAAGCACGTCGGTAGAACCAGTCTCGCGTAAGCGTACGCGTAATGTCGGTCCGGGCCGCTTCATCCAACAATACCGCCGAACCAAAGTGTGACATGCTGGTAAGCAGTATGACTTATATCGCCCACAACTCACTTGTGTTCTACTCGTGCATATTACATCAACGCATAAAACCTAGGCTCGGATGCCACTCTTGGGGAACGTAGTAATTTCAAAAAAATTCCTACGCACACGCAAGATCATGGTGATGCATAGCAACGAGAGGGGAGAGTGTAGTCTATGTACCCTTGTAGACCGACCGCGGAAGCGTTATGACAACGCGGTTGATGTAGTCGTAGGTCTTCACGGCCCGACCGATCAAGCACCGAAACTACGGCACCTCCGAGTTTTAGCACACGTTCAGCTCGATGATGATCCCCGGACTCTGATCCAGCAAAGTGTCGGGGAAGAGTTCCGTCAGCACGACGGCGTGGTGACGATCTTGATGTTCTACCGTCGCAGGGCTTCGCCTAAGCACCGCTACAATATTATCGAGGAGTATGGTGGAAGGGGGCACCGCACACGGCTAAGAAAACGATCACGTGGATCAACTTGTGTGTCTATGGGGTGCCCCCTGGTCACGTATATAAAGGAGTGGAGGAGGGGAGGGGCCGGCCCTCTCTATGGCGCGCCCTAGGGGGGTCCTACTCCCACCGGGAGTAGGATTCCCCCTTTCCCAGTCCAACTATGAGTCCTTCCATGTAGTAGGAGTAGGAGACAAGGAAGGGGAAGAGGGAAGAGAAGGAAGGAGGGGGCGCCGCCCCTCCCCTTAGTCCAATTCGGACTAGTCAATGGGGGGCGCGCGGCCTGCCTCTCCCTCTCCCCTAAAGCCCAATAAGGCCCATATACTTCTTCCCCCGTATTCCCGTAACTCCCCGATACTCCAAAAAATACCCGAACCACTCGGAACCTTTCCGATGTCCGAATATAGTCATCCAATATATCGATCTTTACGTGTCGACCATTTCGAGACTCCTCGTCATGTCCCCGATCTCATCCGGGACTCCGAACTCCTTCGGTACATCAAAACTCATAAACTCATAATATAACTGCCATCGAAACCTTAAGCGTGCGGACCCTACGGGTTCGAGAATAATGTAGACCTGACCGAGACATGTCTCCGGTCAATAACCAATAGCGGAACCTGGATGCTTATATTGGCTCCTACGTATTCTACGAAGATCTTTATCGGTCAGACCGCATAACAACATACCTTGTTCCCTTTGTCATCGGTATGTTACTTGCCCGAGATTCGGTCGTCGGTATCTCAATACCTAGTTCAATCTCGTTACCGGCAAGTCTCTTTACTCGTTCCGTAATACATCATCTCGCAACTAACTCATTAGTTGCAATACTTGCAAGGCTTATGTGATGTGCATTACCGAGAGGGCCCAGAGATACCTTTCCGAAAATCGGAGTGACAAATCCTAATCTCGAAATATGCCAACCCAACATGTACCTTTGGAGACACCTGTAGAGCTCCTTTATAATCACCCAGTTACGTTGTGACGCCTGGTAGCACACAAAGTGTTCCTCCGGTAAACGGGAGTTGCATAATCTCATAGTCATAGCAACATCTATAAGTCATGAAGAAAGCAATAGCAACATACTAAACGATCGAGTGCTAAGCTAACAGAATGGGTCAAGTCAATCACATCATTCTCCTAATGATGTGATCATGTTAATCAAATAACAACTCTTTGTCTATGGTTAGGAAACATAACCATCTTTGATTAACGAGCTAGTCAAGTAGAGGCATACTAGTGACACTCTGTTTGTCTATGTATTCACACATGTATTATGTTTCCGGTTACTACAATTCTAGCATGAATAATAAACATTTATCATGAAATAAGAAAATAAATAATAACTTTATTATTGCCTCTAGGGCATATTTTCTTCACCTTCTGCTCCGCTTCCTCCTCGCCGGAGCCGGCCTCCACCTTCTCCACCTTCTCCACCTCGTGCGCCTCGCCAGAGCCCGCCCCCACCTTCTGCGCCTCGCCAGAGCCCGCCTCCACCTTCTGCGCCTCGCCGGAGTTCGCCAGAGCGGGCGCATCTGGCTGGACCGCGCCGCTGCGGCCTGCCCCCGCCTTCTCCAGATCTCCAGCGGAGGGAGCACCGCGCTGGATGCCGGCACGCCCCCTCACAAAGGTGCCCACAGCGACCTGCCGCGCCTGCTCCACCAGATCTGCGCCCCAATCGGGGCGCTCGCCTCCTGCATCCGCCATGGCGATGGAGAGGATGCGGTGAGGGAGACGAGGAGGTTGGAGAGGAGAGGGAGTGGGGAGTGGAGAGTGGAGAGAGGGAGACGATGCAGCAGGGGGAAATGGTGGGCGATGCGGCCGGAGGTGGTTGCCGTCCACATTTATATGATGCGACAGTTTTGGCAACTACCCGTGACACGTGCTGCCCCACGCACGGGCGGCTTCACGCGTGCACGAAAGGCCGCCGTATACAAACAAATACGTATACAGACGGGCATACGTATACGGCCGGGCATACGATCTATCCGGGCCCGTACGGGCCTCCCAGGGCTCCTCGACGGCTATACGCGGGGGCAACAAAGACGATCGTGCCCCTCGTTATGAACCGTTTTTGGTTCATCCTGGCTGTCGATGTGTTTTTCCACCCTGCGTTCAGCCCAGGGGGGGAGCACCGGAGCAGAAACCGATGGAAAGAAAATAGAGAAAAGATTGCCTTCGCTTGATGAAAGGATGATTTCTTCATGGCTACTAGTTCATTTCTATTTATTCTGAGGTATTTCCATTTTATTTTTTGTTACCACACATTTGTATGTGTATTTGTGTGTGTGTGTGCCTGTGAGCTTTTCGTTTCTACTGTTTGAACCACAAACCTTGGGTTAGTGTAACATCATACATTCACCAGATATTAAGATTTGTCTGGGACTACTCATGGTGAAATGGTTGAAAAAACAAATGTCAAGCATATACGTGGAATTCTGCTGTTGGCGTGCCATAGGTGTGACGGAATTTGGAGGTAGTTGATTTCGTGTAAACATCTTGCTTGAAGAAGGCATGGAATTCTAAACTACCCAAGTCATTCAATTTTCGGCCAATTTTGTCATTAATTGTTCAGTTTTCTTCTTGATGAAAAACTAGAGCTCATGCTGTTCGCTAAAAAAAAACTAGCGAAGTCATGTGGTTTGCTTACCAACTCACGTTTTTTTTTTGCTTATTACCAACTCACGTTGACCTTACTTGTGGCATGACTATGGACAAAACCCCCAAATAATATCGGTCCAAGATTATCCCAAGACTATAACTAATTAGGTATGCGTGTGTTGCGCTACAGTACCATTTTGGTTGAGGGTTATGTGTGCAAGCTTAATCCCGTATTTCTAGTGAAAAAGGAAGAACACCAACGTATGAGAGTGAACAAGGGACAGCGACACACGGTAGAGTCAAGACTATTCGGAGGGTTACATGTCTATTGGTAGGACGAAAATGCGCAGGTTGGATTATTCAGCTCCCGTATGTGGTTGTCACTTCTGTTTTCTTGCACCACTTGTTTTCAAAAGGGCCGTCTCCAGGAATTCGGGGCCCGGTGCGGAATGCGAAATGGGGCCCAAAATTTAGCAAAAAATCCATTGAGTCTTTCTTAGAATGAAATAGTGTAGCAGAGCAGCACACAACAAAACATTAGTACTACAATTAGAAATTAGCATACGGCTAGTGTGATAACCCTATTAATTTTGATTAAAACTAAGTGCATGCCTAATCGAGTTAATGGACATGACAAGAAGATATCAAAAGAACAAGAAAGAGAACGATTGTAACAAAAAAGTAATAACCCTAACTAATTTTTCGTTCAATTATTTTGATCCCGGACTTATGGCTACGACTTACCTTGGAAAATATACCTGTGGTCAGAGGCTGCTGCAGTAAAGAAACATGCACTGTTGGCGATAGCAATTAGGCCCATTAGCGTAACTAGCCTGCCTTGTTTTTCTACTTGCTCTCTTACAAACAGGCCGAAAGGGGAGTAGATAAATCAATACTGGGCCAACAGAGGGTCTGTTGGCTGGGTATTAGGGCACCGTAACGAAGGTTCCGCTTCTCGTGCAAGGTTTGCTCCAATTAAACCGGATCGAGCGAGCCAGCCGAAAAAGGCAGCAAACCAGCGCATGAACCGCGGCCGTTACATGGTTTTTCCTTCGATCGGGGCCCCTACGATTTCGGGGGCCTGTGCGATCGCACCGCTCGCACACCCTTGTCGATGGGCCTGGTTTTCAATGCAGTCCAGCACGTAGTTGGACCGGAGACCAAGGTCGGCAGCTGACCAGTCGCCATGGACATGATGAACCAAACTCTCTTACGGAAGCTTTGTGTGTGGTGGCAGTAGGCACGATTCTCTTTGTGTGGCAGGCTCTACGTGGTAAGGACACGGGAGCCAAGCTTGTTCGAGGTCCATGGATCCTTCCCATCATCGGCAGCCGCCACCACATCGTACTGCACATTCCTACGCCTGGAACGCCGGCATGGCTGCCTGTGCTGCTGAGGCTCTGCGAAGTGCCCATCGTCATGTGTCCACCCCTGGGGCAAAATGGAGGTGCTGAAGAGGAACGACCTCGTCTTCATATTAGCTATTCCCTCCGTCTCAAAATAAATGTTTCAAACTTAGTATAATTTTATACTAAAGTTAGTTTTAAATTAAGACACTTATTTTGAAACGAAGTGAGTAATTCCTTAATCACCACTGTTTTGCCATGAACCATCATTAGAGGGATGCGGCAAACGTTCAAACTATTGTAGCCGGTGACTATAAGTAATGGAAGGAGTGCATCGATCAGCTTACTCTGGCTTACACGTAGGCCACATTCTTTCTTGGCCGTGATTTCACCCGATGCGCCCAAGAAATTTGGAGGCCATTGGGCTCCCCTTGAGATCAAATTTTTTACATGGTTGGCGGTGCGTCGAAGACTTTGGGCGGCCGACAGGTTGCCATGCCGGAACCTTGCAACCATTCAACAATGCCAACTCTGCTGCCTGGTCGACGAGAATATCACACACATGTTCCTTGGCTGCCCCTTTGCGCGTGAGGTGTGGTACCATATATTGCTGCCGCTGAGACTTCATAGGTTCACACCTCAATCTATCTGTTGCAGCGCCGGCTGGGCATCGGAAGATGATGAATACCATCATCGCCGCCACACTGTGATTCATCTGGCTGGAGCATAACAGCCGTGTCTTCGACCAGAAGGCTTCCTTAACCACTGCTGCCGTGTCCTTAATCCGTGCAGAACTACGCCTGTGGAGTGCTGCTAGGGTAGATGGTGGGCACCTGTTTCAAATTTGCTAAGCGGCAACTCTGGATTGTCTGTGGAAGGTGGCCTCTGACCCTTCTAATGATCTATGTACAAAATCTCTTCTTCTTAATGAAAAAGACATGCAATGATCTTGCATCTTCTTGAAAAAAGCACATCCAGGCTTTGATAACAGAGCAGTGGTGGCACTCTCTCCCAGCTTGGCATTGATTCGCATTGCCCCATGTGCTTGTTCGTGTAATCTTGTTACACAAATCCTTCTATCTGAGAGTAATTTATGTGCTATTCATTAGATCATGGGAGATTTCTAACACTAGGTATTTTAGAGCTAGATCACCACCCTTCCACCTCGAGAATTCCACTAAATTTTCTCCATCCCTTCCACCATCACTAAGAACCAATATTTTTTTATTCAAGTCATATTTCATGAGGGGCCGGAAAATTAGGCTTCCAAAAAATCCTGGGAATTCTAGATTTTTTGGCCTAAAATTTCAAATGATTTTTTAATCAACAAAAATTTGGTGTGAAAGTATAATATATTTAACCCATTTTCGGTTCTAGTGGGCAGCATACCTTCAGGAGGTCTCGATCTCCACTCGATGAACCACACCGCGACCAGTAATTTTTTAAGCAAAGCTTGAAAAGAATGGCGGGCCACACTCCGTACCGCTAATTAAGCCAAGTGCAGCCTATTTGACATTATTCAGTCATTTAATTTTTTAAAAACTTCAAAAAGCATTGAGTACTATCAATTTTTCGGGGGTCACTAAACTTTGCGGCAACAGGTCGGTTACCGGAAATTCTGACCAAAAAGAAATCCTTCCATGAACCAGCTCACCACACCATCCTCCTCCAATGAAAACATGGAAGATATCAATAGTCGTTTGGATCAGATTTTTGACAAATGTTTTGATCGGATCCTTGAAAGGATGGAGAGGCATGCAGAGCAGAGAAACACCACTTCATCATTTTAGGTACTGATACAACACCTTATGTGACTGAAACAGTAGCTCTTGGAGCCTTATCCCCATCTTTCATGCCCATTTACCGAAAAGGGCTTATAAAGCAACGGATCTCATACATCCGAACCACACAACATGGGACCCAAACACACACACACACACCCAAAGCAAGATACAAAGAGGTCGAAGATCAACTAAGCCAACTCGAAGCGAACAACAGATGTACAATAAGCATCACTACGAAGTTGACGGAGCCCTCCATCAAGAACAAGCCACCCTGAACAATGCAGCTGACCGCTAACGAACCGTCAGCTTCAAGGTTGTGCATTCAGGAAGGACACAACCACAGAGCGCCGCCACCACCCGATCCAAAGGATCGAGATTTTCATCTAGAGCAACACGGGGCATTAGGAGAGGCCGCGACAGAGCCTACAAGAATGGGACTATGCCCCGGACGCTACCACCGTTGGTCTGATCACGGTCAGACAAGGATTTCACCCCGGCATACAACTCCACCTCCGATTAGGGTGCGCCCTATCAAAGAGACTTGCCTCCCACCGCCATGGATCGTTGAGCCTGAGCCACCCCGCTGTCCAGGCCACCAAGGTCGCCAGTCCGCACCCGAGATGCGAGCTCCACCAACGAACACCACAACTCCGACCCGATGCCCCCATCGGCCACCCAAAGGAGCGTATCTCCACCACAAGTAGATCCCTACCAATGTCGGTGCCGCCAGCAACGGCATGCTTCGAAAGATTGATGCAGAGGCAACTATGCAAGGGGAAAGAGAAAGGGGTGCAGCGGAGCAGTGCGAGACCTCAACCGACACACCCCACGCCAGCGACGGGTGGGCAGACCACCCATCCCTCCTTCCAGCCTCCTCAAGTTTCCCCCTACAACGCCCCACCACGGCCTCCAGTTCAGATCCGCAAGGAGCGGACACCCACCCAACGTCGAGGGCGCCCGAACAGTCAAGATCCGTCCCGGAGACGACCCCAGGAGGTGCCACGCCGGGCCTCGCTTACCGGCCACCGACAGCCGTGTGAGCCACAGCGGACATGCCCGTGCCCCGCTGGTGAGTCTCCGCACGCCATTCGTGGCCACCGGGCCGCAGATCCGACCGAGCCAGACCAAGCCGGAGCCCGTGCCATGGACGCGCACAAGCACGTGAAGCCCACCACGCCGCCGCCACGCGCCCACGACCCCGCCTCCAGCGCCCGCCACCACGCCGCCACACCTATTTGCGTACGCTAACATGCATGATTCTTTTCTACTCCCTCGGTAAAATTTTATAATACAGTTTAGTATAAGTTCGTACCAAAATTGGCAATATTTAAGTCAATAAGTACACAACATGTAGAAGCCCATGTTTTTGATAGCTAGGTGCACCCACTTGGAGATTGTTGTAACTATGTCCAACCAATTCAACTGATGGTTTAGCAACATGACTATTTATGCACAAGTGTGATTTACAATCTTTATTTCAGTTGATCTAGTCTGGCGAGTATGGTGTTTTCTTATTTTCTTTTTACAGACGATCACAAAGCAATAAAATGGATGCAAGCATGAGTCGTCACAGAGGCTAGGAGTTATTACCCTCCTTTTTTAATAAAAAGGAAAACATGAAAACTGGTTTATGTGAAACATATTATTGCATGTACACATCAGCTAGTAGCCATAATATAATATACATACATACGAAAATCAGATTATAAGTGATTTTTCAAGCTGATTTATCAACTGTTTAATCAAAGCCGCCACCTATCTAGACTAATCAGAATTTTTTAGATGTATCAACACGTATTGTTAGTGACTTGACAATATCAGGATTGATTCTGCAAACATGCATGCATGGAAGTCTTCCTGCAGATCACGTGGTCTGAAAAACGGTGATGACTTCTCAAAAAAAAAACGAAGATGAGTTCTGTCCACCCGATTGTACACTTGTAAGACATGGAATTTTCCAAGTCTCCAAGGCTATGTGTGGCCACTTGTAATAGTTGAAAAATCAAAGGTCAAGAACGTGCATGGAATAAGTGTGAAATTTCATGGTTGGCGTGCAATAGATGTGATGGAATTTGGAGGCAGTTGATTCCAACATCTTGCTAAGAAGACGTGTACTCCCTCCAGTCCAGCCCGGTAAAAAACCAGTATTGAGAAAAATAAAACCTTGATGTGGATACATAAAGGATCTTGAAGCTCTAGAGTTGTAGTATTGCTAAGTGATGTGTTAGTATGTGCTTGTAGTAGCGATGTGTGCAGGCCTGCAGGCTGTATTTATTCCCTCCGATTCAAAATATTTGAAGTTTTATGTTTGCCCTAAGCCAAACTTTTTAACATAACAAAATTCACAACACTAATCCAGTTCCATTAGATTCATCATAAAGTATATTTTCATACATTTGTTTTTATGTGTGTGTGTGTCTATATATATATATACATACACATATATTACTATCTTTTTTTACAAACTTGGTCAAACTGGAGGAAGTTTGACTTAGGACAAACCTAAAACCTGGAAGCTAGAACCTCTTACAGCTAAGTCATCTCTTGGTTTCATCTCTTCGTTTTGACATGATCTGGACTTTCGGTGGTGTGACAGATAGCAACGTGTCTGTTTTCTTGCATGTCCTATCTTCGGTGCAGCAACTCCAACAAGCATCTATGCTACACTATAAATATACGAAAATGCTCCACTTACAGACCGCAGTTACGGAAACTCTCATACGGACAGACTTGGCAGAGTCTAATTCATCACTCCCCCCTGAATTTCAGGTGTGAGGCTCTCCTGTCTCCAATCTAATGATGCCACTTCCATCCGTAAGCTCCCATCTGGTAAAACGACTGTAAATGTAGCATTGCTCCATCATTGGCAGTCTCCACCACCTCGTCGGCACCAAACTGCCGCCCCACCGCGCATTCCTTCGCCTGGCACGCCGGCACGGCCCACTCAGGCTGCTGAGGCTCGGCGAAGTGCCCAGGATCATTGTGTCCACCCCTGAGGCGGCGATGGAGGTGTTCAAGACGAGTGACCTCACCTTCGCGACCCGCCCGAGCGGTCCCACGCTGGACATCGTCAGCTGCGGGGGCAAAGGCTTGGCCTTCGCGCCCTATGGCGACCACTGGCGGCAGATGTGCAAGCTTTGCGTCATGGAGCTGCTCAGCGCACGGCAGGTGCGCCGGATGGACCCCATCAAGCAAGCCGAGGTCACACACCTCATGGAGTCGGTGACTACCGCGTCTTCTGCCTCGGCGCCCGCCATCATCGACATTGGCAAGGAGCTGGCCAGGCTGACAAACAACATCATCGCCAGGGCGGCGTTTGGCGGCAAGTGTCGGCAGCAGGAGGCGTACCTCCGAGAGCTCGCCGTGTTGGCTTCGCTCGTGGGAGGGTTCAGCCTGGTGGAACTCTACCCGTCGTCGCGGCTGGTACGGTGGCTGACGGGTGATTCCCGCGACCTGAGGAGGAGCCACGCCCGGATACAACGAATCCTGGCAGATATCATCCAAGAGCGCAAGGAGAAGAAACAAAATAATGCCTCGGCTACTGCTACCGCTACTGGCACTCCTACTCCTACACCTAAAGAGGACGAAGACCTGCTGGACGTGCGGCAAAAAATCGCCCCCTGAGAACGCACCGGCGCTAAACCGCGCACTAGGGCGTGATGTCCCCCAGTCGCGGCGCTCACGTTTTTAAAAAAAAGTCAAATACGGCGCAAACACAACTCAAATTTAACGCAAACATCGGCGAGTTCGTTCAAATTTAAACATACTTTACAAAAAAAGGGAAAAACTACCACGGGCTACCCCCGCCGTCTCCCTCGCCGCCCGCCTCGCCGCCCGCCCACGCGGTTCTACATGCCGAGGAGGCGGTAGAACCGCGTGTAGTCACCGCCGTCGTCGTCGTCGTCATCCCCGCCGACGCCTCCGCCGTCCCTGCTGCATCCCTCCCCCGGTTGGCGCGGCGGGTTGGACGGTCCGGGGGCGTCGTCGTCGTCGTCGCTGTCGAGGACCACGACGCCGTGCTCGTCCTCGCGCCCACGCTTGCGGGCGGCGATCTCCTCCAGGGCCGGCGCTGCTGGACCATCTCGTCGCAGAGGTAGTCGTCCCGCGCCCAATGCAGGGCGTCCTCGTCGGAGAAGCCACGCCGGGCTACCTGCTCGTACTCTGCGGGGAGGCCGGGCTCCGGCTTGAGCTCGACGAGGATGAAGCGGCCGGTGGGGGAGGCGTTGTCGCTGATGCGGACGCCGGAGCTGCGGGTGCGCGCGCTGACAGGCGCGCCCTGGGGCTCTGGCTTGACGGGGCGGAGGTGGAGGCAGGGGGAGCTGCCGGAACAGGAGGAGGACCCCCCGGTCTCCATGCGCCTTGGGGTCCAGGAGCTTCCCCGACGGCGTGTGAACGACGGGGGAGCGGGGTACTCGAGGCGCGGCGTGTTGCCGCCCTTGATGTACTCGAGGACGGCCTCCAACGTGCGCCCGGGCACGCCCCACCACCGACGCTGGCCGACGGCGTTGAGCCTGCCGGAGGGCTCGACGCCGTTGGTGGCCTCGAGCTGCTCGGCGTGACGGCGGCGGAAGTAGGGCTCCCACAGCGGGCTGTCGGGGACGTACCGTGGCCCCTCCCTCGCCGCACGCGGCAGGGACGAGCGGATGCGTGCGATCTCCGCACGTCGCGCCGCGCCGGTGGGTATCGGGGGCACCGGCACGCTGCCGGCGCTGATCCTCCACGCCCCGGGCACCCGCATGTCCGGCGGGACCGGGTACTCGGCCTCGAAAAGGAGGCGAGCCTCGCTCTCGTGAAGATGGCGTCGGCCGAAGCCGTTCGCCGCCGCGCCGTCGCCTGGGAAGCGCTCGGCCATGGGTGCTGGAGACGGCGAGAGAGAGGAGAGGGAGGAACGACGACGGCGAGAGAGAGGAGAGGGAGGAACGACGACGGCGAGAGAGAGGAGAGGGAGGAACGACGACGGCGAGAGAGAGGAGAGGGAGGAACGACGACGGCGAGAGAGTGCGAGTCGCCGAGTGCGCTGGGGCGCGTCTTATATAGGCCGAGACGCCGCCCATGCGCGAGCCGCCGTGAGTACGCGTGGCGGGCGAGGGAGTGCAAGGGACGCGCGTCATCCGGTCTTCACTGCGCCGCCCGTGAGGCATCAATGGCGCAGGCTGACCGGCGCGGCAGCGCGGCAGCTTTGGCATTGATTCGCCGCGGGAAACGAGGCGATGAGGACGACGAAGGGGCGAGAAGAGGGTAGAGTCGCTGACGCGGCGGGCCCGCGGCTATTTCGCGCCAAAACAGTTCGCCCCGGCGCCCCCGGGCACCCCCCAGTGCGTCGGGTTCGGCCTGGATCCGCCAGCGCTGTTTTCCGCCCAAGCCGGCGAAAATCGGGCTCCTAGGAACGCGACTAGGCTGATTTTTCGGCGCCGGCGCAAAAAAAAAACGCCTGGGGAGGCGTTCCTGGGGGCGCGGCTGAAGATGCCCTTAGGGCATGTACAATGGTGCTATCTTAGAAGTGCCACGTAGGATAAATGATGAGGTGGCGGAGAGAGAACTCATAAGAAAAGACTTGTCTTCTCTTATTTAAGATAAGACAAGAGATGATCTCTTTGCACAATTTGTCTCACCATGTTTTAAGGAATTACTAGTTATTAAAGATAAAGCTAAGATATAACCCATTGTAGACATATTTTTTTGTCATCTCTAAATTGCATGCAAGACTTAAGATAAGACTGTCTTATCAACCATTGTACATGCCCTTAGGCTGCACGACGAAGACACTCTCAGTTTCCCTTTGACGTCGGAGATCATCGGGCCGTCATCTTTGTAAGTGATTCCGCTTCTACGTACCATCACTCATTTGCAACCAAATCTTTTTAGCTAGTAGTAACCTATTCTTGTTTCAAAATATATATATATATATATTGTTCGTCTTTCCCCATCAGTTCGAACTTTTTTTCCCGGACTTTTAGATGAACTGTTTGATACATGCAATTCAACATTGCCTAAAATTAACATTCAATAATTTGCAACAGGAAATATTTGGAGCTGCTACGGACACTACATCTTCCACCCTAGAATGGGCTATGGCAGAACTCATCCGCAACCCACACGTAATGGCAAGGGCCAAACTCGAACTCCAGCAGATGCTCGGACACCACCGCAGGTCCACCATCATCAGCGCAGACCTCGGCGACCTGCACTATCTTCGGATGGTCATCAAGGAGACGCTAAGGTTGCACCCCTCTGTGTCACTGATACACAGGGCGGCCATGGAGGATTGCCAAGTGATGGGCTACCACATACCCAAGGGCACCTCCGTCATGATAAACGCCTTCGCGGTTGGCACGGACCCGACACACTGGGGTGAGGATGCCGCGGAGTTCAGGCTGGAGAGGTTTGAGGAGATGAGTGTGGAGTACTTCAAGCAAGGGCCACAGATGGAGTTCATCCCGTTCGGAGCTGGTCGTAGGCAGTGCCCTGGAGCCTTATTCGCGAGCACGACGATGGAGCTTGTGCTGGCAAACCTCCTGTACCACTTTGACTGGGCGATTCCGGATGGGGCGGGCCTGGGCGAGGTGTTTGGGATCGTCGTGCAAACTAGGTCCAGCCTGCGCCTGCAGGCAGTAGCATCTTGTCATGTACAAGAGCATTAGTGCACCACAAGCTGTACTAGTTGTGCAAGCAAGTTGTAGTAACAAACTACATAATGTCCTTTCTAGGACGGCCATCACCAAACCGTTATTAAGTGAACATAAATGTCCGGATTGCATGGTTTCCTTTACCATGGACAAACCAAACAAACTAGGAAAGAACTCATAACACCTCTTGAAACTGTGTAATCTGATTACCGATACCATTCCTGTAACCAAACACCTCCTAAGTCCATCACAACGTTCTTGTTGCCAGCGATATTGCTGAACCTACTGCTTAATAAAGTTCTGTTTACTTGAAAAAAAACATTGGCGGGCCACGGTCGAGCTGCCGGACAGGAAAGTCATCGCTGCAGTTGGCAGAGCATCTCCACCCAGACCCTCGAATACACTTGTGACAGCTGACCAGCAGCTTGCCTGTGAGATTTCGGGCCAAAATGATGGAGCCCTTCTTGTAAATTTCAGTATGTCTGATGCTTTGGTAATTGCTCCGACCCTAGTTATTACAGGGAGCAAATATTAAGGGGGTGTTATGGAGCAACGTATCTATATCGCATAGCCCATGGGGCATATATAGTACTCCATCTGATTTTATTTACTCCGTATATTAGCTTTGAAATAAGTCAAATTTATTAGGTGGACCAAGTTTATCAAAAACAATCTAAACTTTCACAATAAAAAATATATATGGCATGAAAATTTACGGAAAGATGATTATAATGGTATTGACTTGGTATTGTGCATGTTAATTTTTCTATTATAAAATTGGTCAAAGTTTATAAAGTTTGACCCAGAACAAAGCTAATATGCGAAATAAATGAAACGCAGGGAGTACATAAGACTTAAAGTACAAAGAAAGGAAACATAGCTTAATCGGACTCCTAGACCTAACACTACAACTCCTTAAAAGGGGAAAGAAAACAATTTCATGTACGCAAGCAACTCCTAGTTTTTAATAGAAAGCAAATGAAGTTTCGTCCAAAGCGTATCTTGCAATTCCTTTTTTCTATTTTTACCATGGTGGGGATCAACAGCAGGTCAAGCCTCAACTCTGAGGAATGCACAAGCTGCAACAATCTTGGATCTAATACCGAACTAGCACAAAATAAGACACTTAGTCAGACTGGGTTTTGAAGAACCGACAAAAGGATCAAATGTACAGACAAACTAGTTACATGTTCACTGGAAGATTTATACCCAAGTATGTAGTTGTGATGAAAAAAGGACCAACCTGCTTCTCTACTCAACTTTATATATTGGATGCCATGTAAAATGTATAGAGGGAGTCCAAGACAAGAGAAATAATTAAACATAGATGTATTTTGTTCCGCAAATACTAGTCAATTCTTTTCATGATACTTGGATTGTTGGATTGTCTGTGTCACATGTGTGGACATTTAGACAAGAATCTGGCTGTCATCGACCGACTCGTCGCTGTCAACGGTTTAGTCACCCCTGCTGACTTTTCTACTTTGCAAAGAGTTTCTGTGAGACTTGTTTTCCACAACACTGTAAGGACTTCTTTAATTCAAAGGAATTACATAGAATATTTGGAGGGTTAGAATCCTTAGGATTTTTTTCCTACGGCTGTCCTTTGATTCAAAGGATTGAATCCTATAGGATTTTTTCTTATGAAATCAAGTGTACTATATTTCATTGGAAATCAAACATCCACTCCAACCTCTTTTTACAATTCCTTTGTTTTCCCCATGACATCAAACCCTCTATGCTAATCCTATAGGATTTAAATGGACATGCCACTCAAATCCTGTGTTTTTCCTATTCCTACGTTCTCAAAATCCTGCAAATCAAAGAGGGCCTAAGACTTGTTTGGCAGAGGCCACTTAATTTTTCTAGACACTCTTGATTCAAATAGGAAAGAAAACCAAGCTGTTGATCCTCTAGTTGCATCATGCTATTTTCCTTTTCCATTTTTACCCCATGGTGGAGATCAACATCAGACCCAAGCCTAAACTTTGAAGAATGCACAGGATGCAACAGTTTCTGGTTAAAGACTGAACTAGCGCAAAATAAGCCACACCATTTCCTTCCCAATGAGTTGAGCTCGAACTTTGCTAGAGTAGATAAATGCAAAGATATGCCGCGTGGTGTAAAATGTAAAACAGGTCCAATTAAAGATGAATCCAAAGCTAACTTAAATATACATGCTGGTACGTAAATATTAAAGATATGTTGTCATGTTTCTTGGACAGTTGGCTTGTCGTTCTCACACTTGACCATAATTAATCTGGGCCTACTTACTGTGGATATGAAAACCACTCCAACTTCAATCTGAGAATAATTAATCTAGGCCTACTTAGAGCATCTCCAGCCGCGTCCCCAATAGGCCTCCCCAGGCCACTTTTTCGGCGCCGGCGCGAAAAAAACGTCCCAGTCACGTCCTCAGGACGCCGAAAATCGCCGGTTCGGCCCTTTTTTCCGCCCGGCGGTCACAGGCCGAACCCGGTGCACTAGGGAGCAATTGGAGGCTCCGGCGCAAGGGAAAAGCGTGGCTGACCCAGACCGTCAGGGGAAAAGTCAAAGTTTTCTTCCCTGACTCGCCTTCCACCCCCCGCGCTCTCGGCCACCAGTAGCTATATCCCGGCGCCGCCCGCCACCCTACACCGCTAGATAGCCATTCCCCGCCAAAAAATAGAAGCGCTTTGCCGCGGCAGCCCCTCCAACAGCAGCTGGGTGTTTCCGGCCGCGGAGGCGCGGTTTAGCGGCGGGTACACGCCCACCGAGCGCAAGGTGTTCGGTGATTTGCCTGCCTCGGCGATGGGCTCGGATGACGAGGAAGCGCTCGCCGCGCTGCTGGAGGAGGAAGCCGAGACCGGCGTCCAGAAAGAAGAGCATCTCATGGTGCTCGCCGCCCTCGCCCAGCTGCTGGCGAGCAATGAAAAGCCGCGGCGAGGTGGCTCGGCGCCTGGGCGGGTGAAAGCAAAGAACCGACATCGTCTCGAAGGCTACTGCATGCTCTACTCCGACTACTTCGCTGATGCTCCACTTCACGGCGAGAAAACATTTCGGCGCCGTTATCGGATGAGCCGAAAGCTCTTCCTCAGGATTGTGAGTTCCATCCGGGAGTTCGACAGCTACTTCAAGTGCAAGGTGGATTGCACCGGCGCTCTTGGATTCACCTCCATCCAGAAGTGCACGACAGCGATGAGTATGCTTGCATATGGAGCTCCCGGTGATTCACTCGACGACTATGGGCGCATGGCCGAGTCCACCAGCATAGAGTGTTTCTACAAGTTCTGTCGGGTAGTGGTGGCAGTGTTTGGACCACAATACTTGAGAACACCCAATGCGGAAGACACTGCTCGGATCCTAGCACAGAATGCAGCAAGAGGATTTCTTGGGATGCTTGGAAGCATCGACTGCATGCATTGGAAATGGACGAATTGCCAATTTGCTTGGCAGGGGATATACAAAGGCGCCAAAGGCGGTTGCAGTGTGGTACTTGAGGCGGTTGCCACACAGGACCTCTGGATTTGGCACTCCTTCTTTGGTATGCCAAGAACTCACAATGACATCAATGTGCTGCAGTGCTCTCCTATCTTTGCCAAGCTTGTTGAAGGTCTTTCTCCTCCGGTGAACTTCGAGATCAATGGACGGCACTACAACAAGGGGTACTATCTAGCTGATGGTATCTATCCGAGATGGTCGACATTTGTGAAGACGATCTCAAACCCTGTGCCAGGAGGCAAGAACGCCTGGTTTGCGAAGGTTCAGGAGGCTTGCAGGAAGGATGTCGAGCGGGCATTTGGTGTGCTCCAATCTTGATTTGGTGTTGTTCTGTACCCCGCTCAGACCTGGTCGAAAGATCAAATGTGGAAGATTATGACTTGTTGTATCATCTTGCACAACATGATCATCTAGAGCGAGCAAGAAGACCCGGTGTTTGACACTGAACCATACTACATGCAGGGTCCTCTAGCCGATGTTGATCACCAGCTACCGGCAACCTGGACTGCCTATCTCAGTATGCGTCAGGAGATCTGAGACCCACAGGTGCATCATCAACTGCAGCAAGATCTGATAGAGCATCTATGGAGGCTCAAGGGCGACACCGGGCGCGACGTGTGATGAAATATGAGTTTTTATTTGTTGAACTATATAATTTGTATTTAACTATTTGTTGTTGTACTATTTTGTTGAAGTATTTGATATTTTTGTGATGAAATATGTGATAAAAAAATTTATGTGCATAATTGAACGCCGAACAACGGCGAACCATGCCGAATATGGGCCTATTGTCATCCATATGGGCCCTTTATTCATCGAAATGAAGCTGAAAAGTGGACCAACTTCAACGGCCGGGGGTGACGACTGGATGCGAAACCGCCCCAGCGCCGATTGCAGCGCCGACTCGCCCTCAGAGGACGATTTTTATGCGTCCTGAAGGGCCGAATGGCTGAAGATGCTCTTACTGTCGTAAATGAGACCCCTCAGGTGCCACTGCTGAGCTGCCGGCAACCGAAGTTGCTGCTAGCTGCAGTGGCTGGCCGTGAAGCACAGCCCGGATGTTGGAATCAACCACGGCAGACCAGTCCGGCACGGACTTGGTGCAATCATCCGAGTAGGTTTGGGTTAGCTAGCTTTGTACTAGTATAAATATAGCTGTACCCTATGCCTGTAAACAGATCAAAATCAAAGCAATAAAAAGCACAGGACCGACACGGCCCTGTTTGCCATCAACTCGCCGTGTACAAGCGTAGAATCGATCCAGCTGCTTAAGGCGTTAGCTTCGAGCATACGCGTACGTCTCGCCGGATTGTCTCTTGTGTGCCTGGTTAGCTACGGCTGCTGCCTACGTACGACTCGCAACCCCTCCGTCAGCAGCTTATCTGCAACATTTTGGGCCAAAATGATGAAGCGCTTTTTTCTTTTTTGTAAATTTCGGAATGACTGATACTTTGGAAATTACTCCAACCCTAATAATTTCTTTTGCAATTTCAATCGTACAGGTTACACAATACCATTTTCCTTTCTCCATTTTGAAGATCAGCATCAGGTCAAGCCTGAACTCTGCAGAGAATGCACAAGGTTTAACAGTTTCCAGTTAAATACTGAACTAGGACAATATAAGCGACATGACTGGTTGGGTTCTAAAGAAACCAACTTACAAAGCAACATGTGCCCTGAATCATGGAGTTGTGATTCTCATCATTACCGAACATGGTAAAAGGGTGCATATCGTTTGCTTCCCGATGAGTTGAGCTCAAACATTGCTAGAGTAGAGTGTGCATATACTGGATATGCCTTGTGGTGTAAAATGTAAAACGAGTCCAGTTAAAGATAAATGCAAAGATAACTTAAATATACAAGCTGGTGCGTAAATATTAAATATATGTTGTCACGTTTCTTGGACAGTTGGCTTGTCGTTTTCACAATTGAAGATATAAAAGACGATAATTAATCTGGTCCTACATACTGTGGATATTGAAAATACTAGTCAACTATTTCTTCCTGCTTGGACAGTATAGGCTTGTCCTTGTCACATGTTAGCCGCCCTTGTACCAGTCAAAGTCATCCATGGAGACTTTTCTATTTTGCCAAGAATCTCCGTAAGACTTGTAAGAGGCCATCATAGTTAAATTTGTCCAGAGACAGGCCAGCAGCTTACCTCATGAATCCTAGCTATAGAGACTGCCATATCTGCAGTTGCTAGTGAACTCGTGAGCCAGTTCGTCTCCTTACTGATGAACAAGTACTACTCCTTGAGCCATGCCCAATCAGAGGAGAAGGTGATGCAAAGGTTGCATCACCTCCTGATGAGAGCTGGCACCATCCTTGAGGAGGCAGACACACGATACATAACCAACTCCGGGATGATGATGCATCTCAAGACACTCTCAGAGGCCATGTACCGAGGACACGTGTGCTGGACTGCTTGAGGTACCATGCCCTCCAACACAGTGCAGGCTTCGACAAGGTTAGCATCAATGACTCATCTAGCAGCAGCTTGCATTTAGCCATTCCTTTCAAGCGTTCTCGAACAACATCTGGGAAGGATGACAAGGAAATGCGCCTCGAGTCACATGGTGCTTTGAAAAGCTTAGAAATTGCTATTGCTAATATGGCAGAGTTTATTGTTCTTCTGGGTGGATGCCAGCGCATATCCCGTAGGCCCTATGATGTTTATCTTTACACCGACAATTTCATGTTTGGCCGACACACTGAAAAGCAAAAGCTCTTGAGCTTCTTGTTGGAGCACAACAACCCTCCTGGTGATCATGCACTTTCAGTTCTTCCGATCATAGGTGGTGCTGGAGTTGGAAAGAAAACCTTGGTTGCTCATGTGTGTGGCGACCAAAGGGTTCGGTCACGCTTCTCCTCTATTTTGCACTTGAATGGACACAACCTCTTGACCATATTTGACCATGGAAGGACCATGTTTGGGACGATGTTGGTAGTGATTGAGTTTGCTTCTGATGTAGGTGAGGATGAATGGAAAAGGTTTCACTCTTTTCTCATAAGAATGAGCACAGGAAGCAAGATCATCATCATAAGTAAACTTAAAAGGTTAACCCGGTTTGGATCGGTACAGCCTATTTTCCTAAATGTTTTGTCTTATGACGAGTTGAGGTACCTTTTTAAGACACTGGCATTCGGGAGTGTAGACCCTACAGAACATCCACGGCTAGTACAACTAGCAGATGAATTTTGCAACATGTTGCATAATGTGCCAGCAGGTACACTTATTGCAACAAATATGCTCACGGATGTATTGAGAATGAACCTCAGTGTTCAATTTTGGCATTGCATACTAGAGAAGGGACTAAGATATTTTAAGAGAAACTACTCCACATGTGGTGGGCGCCTAAGCATGCTGACGGACCAAGCCGATTTAGTGGACATAACGGACTATGCTTTGCAACCACTTAGCATGATAGCTTGTACTCCTAATGTTTCAATCAAGAAGGAATTGCCAAGTCTAACATTTGGGGAACTTATAAGAGATCCTAGTGTTATCCCGAAACAAGACTTCATTCTAATTGCATGGGAATCAAGGATACCGCCTCATAATTCATTTCCTCATTTGGTTACAAGTCATGCTCAGGGTACACATGAAGGTGGTGCCTTAACAGGGAGGAAGCGAAGAGGAGCGCCAATCTAATTCTGTTTCAAAACTCCTACAATGTAAATCTTGTTGTATTTTAGTATTTTTTTTTCATAGATGTAGAATGGATGTGTTCACGTGGCCATGGAAAAGCTGTTTTTAGGAGTGATTGTATACCACTCAAATAAATGTACTGGAGGTCTCTAATAAGATTGCACATTATGTTCTATCATAACCAACTGTGTCCAACAGCACAATTCTGCTACTCATTTACCATTTCCTTGTTGTCATTAATTAGCTGTTTACCATCATCATCAAGATTGCACAGTATGTTCTATCATAACCAACTGTGTCCAACAGCACAATTCTGCTACTCGTTTACCATTTCCTTGTTGTCATTAATTAGCTGTTCACCATCATCATCATCATCGCATAGTTCTGGCTAGCATTTTACCACCGTTGGTAGCATACGTGGTTGCAATCGATAAAAGAAAATTGCTGTTGTTGACTCCATGTAAAAGAGGAGGAAGCTCTATGTGTTGTGTGGATCCCGGGCCAGCGCCTCGCACACAAATCGGTAAATGGTTGCAGAATTTCTGGAACCGAAACAAGTTTGGACTCAAATTACCGGGGAATTCAAAGAACGCGCAGGGAACCGCGGAGGCGCGGCGCATCCATGAAGTGCACGTCGCCGTGTGCGGGGCTCCTACGCCAGCCCTTGAGGAGCTCCCGTCGTTCCCACACTTCAACTCAGCGACCACCATGGCACTAGTAGAAAACAGGATTTTGGTCCAGGCAGGGCCAGCCCATTAGTCCCGGTTCACTCACGAACCGGGACCCATGGGGGCAACTATCCCGGTTCGTGAGGCCAGGGGGCCGACCGAGTCTCGTGGGGCATTGGTCCCAGTTCCAGACACAAACTGGGACCAATGAGATGTCTATATATACCCCCTCGCCCGCAAGCAGAGCAGTGGAGTGCTCTGTTTTTCTGGCCGGCCGTGGGAGAGCTTTATAGTGCTCTAGCTCATCTCCTATGCACACGATGTGTTCAATGAAATGCCTAAGCCACACTTAAGATTTCTCCTCTTAAAGCTCCTTGTCCAAACTCCATTTTCCTCGAGATTTGTCTAGGTTTGGCGGTCCGTCCTGTCCCGTCCCCATCCTGTCCCATCCTCGTGCTGACTAGCTAATTGATGCATTAATTGTTTTGGTATGTACATATATTAACTCTTCTTTATTCTTTTATAGCCCTCCAGATCGAGCCAAACTACGGTGACGAGATGAGGCCCGAAGAAAAGATTGCGCCAGGATGAAAGGTTCATGATCACAACAATCTCGGACGATGGCAAACTGATTGAACCCAGGCGGACCAAGAAAGCATTTTCTGTTCAGTGCGGGGCTATTGTTAGGGACATGATCCCGATCAGCATCCAACTATGGAATAAGCCTAAGAACGAAGACCCTCAAGTTTCTTATGTCAACGATAGACAGGAAGATGATCTTTGGAGCTCGCTGAAGGCAAATTTCACCCTACCGCCAGAGGAGGATCTGAATAAGCCGGTTATAGAGCCATTGGTCAAGGCATGTGCTCTTAAGAAGATGGCAGATCTATTCAGGAGGTGGAAGAATGAGTTGAAATGAGCCTTTGTTGACGAAGGGAAGCCTCCAAAATTCACCGGATGATTTGAGAAGATAAGAGATCACTGGCCCGCATTTGTGGCCTACAAGATATCGGACATGAGTAAGACGATGTCAGAGACAACAAGCACAATGTTGCAAAGAAGAAGTTTCACCATCGCACGGGGTCAGGTGGATACCTCAAAGCCCGGCAGGTATGGGACAAAGCTGAGAATTACCTGCTTGCTAAAGGGGTCGAACCAAAGACATTGAACTGGCCAGACCGTTCAAGGACTTGGTTCTTCGGGGTTAGGGGGACTTTGGACCCTAAAACAAGGAAGTCTGTTTGGACGGACGAGCAACTTGCAATACCCGTCAAGAAGCTTCAGAAGTGTATCGCCACAGCGCAGCAAGGGACGTTCATTCCTGATAGAGAGAATGACGAGCTGATCGAGCCCCTCGGGAATCCTGAGCACGTTGGACGAACATGAGGGATGCCTGGCTCCGTTGCGTGGAAGGTGTTGGGGAACGTAGCAATTTCAAAAAAATTCCTACGCACACGCAAGATCATGGTGATGCACATCAACGAGAGGGGAGAGTGTTGTCCACGTACCCTCGTAGACCGAAAGCGGAAGCGTTAGTACAACGCGGTTGATGTAGTCGTACGTCTTCACGATCCGGCCGATCAAGTACCGAACGCACGGCACCTCCGAGTTCTGCACACGTTCAACTCGATGACGTCCCTCGAACTCCGATCCAGCCGAGTGTTGAGGGAGAGTTTTGTCAGCACGACGGCGTGGTGACAATGATGACGTTCTACCGACGCAGGGCTTCACCTAAGCACCGCTACGATATGATCGAGGTAGATTATGGTGGAGGGGGGCACCGCACACGGATAAGAGATCAATTGTTGTGTCTATGGGGTTCCCCCTGGCCACGTATATAAAGGAGTGGAGGAGGAGGAGGGGGCCGGCCAAGAGGAGGAGGCGCGCCCAAGGGGGGGCAATCCTACTCCAAGTAGGTTTTGCCCCCCTTTCCTATTCCAACTAGGAGAAGGGGGAAGGAGGAGGTGGAGAGAAGGAAGGAGAAGGGGGGCCGCGCCCCCTTCCCTTTCCCAATTCGGATTGGGGCAAGGGGGCCGAGCGCCACCTCTTGCTGCCTCTCCTCTTCCACCACTTTGGGCCCATGAGGCCCAGTAAACCCCCCCCCCCCCCCCCCCCGGGGGGGGGGGGGGTTCCGGTAACCCCCCGGTACTCCGGTATATATCCGATAACCCTCGGAACCATTCCGGTGTCCGAATATAGTCGTCCAATATATCAATCTTCATGTCTCGATCATTTCGAGACTCCTCGTCATGTCCGCGATCACATCTGGGACTCCGAACAACCTTCGGTACATCAAAACACATAAACTCATAATATAACCGTCATCGAACTTTAAGCGTGCGGACCCTACGGGTTCGAGAACTATGTAAACATGACCGAGACACGTCTCCGGTGAATAACCAATAGCGGAACCTGGATGCTCATATTGGCTCCTACATATTCTACGAAGATCTTTATCGGTCAAATCGCATAAAAACATACGTTGTTACTTGCCCGAGATTCGATCGTCGGTATCTCAATACCTAGTTCAATCTCATTACTGGCAAGTCTCTTTACTCGTTCCATAATACATCATCCCGCAACTAACTCATTAGTTGCAATGCTTGCAAGGCTTAAGTGATGTGTATTACCGAGTGGCCCAGAGATACCTCTCCGACAATCGGAGTGACAAATCCTAATCTCGAAATACGCCAACCCAACAAGTACCTTCAGAGACACCTGTAGAGCTCCTTTATAATCACCCTGTTATGTTGTGACGTTTGGTAGCACACAAAGTGTTCCTCCGGTAAACGGGAGTTGCATAATCTCATAGTCATAGGAACATGTATAAGTCCTGAAGAAAGCAGTAGCAACATACTAAACGGTCGTGTGCTAAGCTAACGGAATGGGTCATGTCAATCACATCATTCTCCTAATGATGTGATCCCGTTAATCAAATGACAACTCATGTCTATGGTTAGGAAACATAACCATCTTTGATCAACGAGCTAGTCAAGTAGAGGCATACTAGTGACACCCTGTTTGTCTATGTATTCACACATGTATTATGTTTCTGGTTAGTACAATTCTAGCATGAATAATAAACATTTATCATGATATAAGGAAATAAATAATAACTTTATTATTGCCTCTAGGGCATATTTCCTTTAGAAGGTTGGGTTTCCCGGCGCAGGCGGTTACAGAACCCAGGAGAGGAAGCGGAACCTTGAGCAGAGCGAAATGCAGAAACTCAATGCGAGAGTAAAAAGCTAGAGGAACATGTTTAGAGCCAGCGAGCTGCCAGAGCTACCCCGCCATCTCAGCGGATAAGCAACATGGCTTCCACGGAGCTCATGCAGCAGCCTGACTTCACGGCTCCTAGCTACCCCGTGGATGCTATCACGGAGGCTCAACATTGCCAGCTTATGACGAAATGCCAAAGACTCACCTTGAAGGCGGCTGTCGGCTCTGTTGCACCTCCTCAACCCGACAGAACTTTTCACTGCTATCCCATTCCACATGGCTATACTGTTGTGATGGTGAATGAAGTAATGGAGGGATTTGAGGAGCTCGAGCTTGACCACCCTATAGGTGAAGGGGAGAGTCAGTTGGTTCATGCTCTGAAGACTCCATGTATATGGAAGAAGGAGTACATCAAGCTTCCGAACTGGACGCCTCTGCCTCCGCCTCCTCCTCCGGCGAGTCAGGGCACTCCACCTCCTCCTCCTCTTCGTCGTCCTCCGGAGAGTGATCAAGGCACTCCGCCTCCTTCTCCGGCTGCTCCGGCGCGTGAGGCCACTCCGCCTCCTCTGGCGCGTCCGAGCAGTCCGCCTCCTCCTCTGCCTCGTCAGCAACGGCGGAAGACGGATACCGCCGCTCCGGCTGCTCCGGCGCATCGGAGCACTCCGCCTCCTTCTCCGCCTCCTAAGCAACGACGGAAGAGAGATGTCGCCGCTCCGGCGGCTAGTAGTACAGTCAGAGACATGAGGCAATACAGATATGGTCCATCTCTCAAGACTCCTGAAAAGTTACCATACGAGAGGACCGAGGAGGAAAACGCGGAGATCAGTCAAGCCGAAGTGAGGGACTTCTTTGCAAAGAAACCTCCACCTCCGAAGGAAACGATAGATCCGGTGAAAGCGAACACTAGTAGAGAAAGGGCCTATTGTCCCGGTTCGTAAGGCCCATTTGTCCGGGTTTTTGAACCGGGACTAAAGGGTCGTTACTAAAGCCTTAGGCCTTTAGTCCCAGTTCTTACACGAACCGGGACAGATGAGCCTCCACGTGGCCGGTGCTACAAGCCCAGGCAGGAGGGCCTTTGGTCCCGGTTGGTGGCACCAACCGGGACCGAATAGACGTCCATGCGTCAGCAGATGGCTGGAGCTGAGGTTTTTGCTTTTTTCTGAAAGGGGGTGGTTTAGGGGGTAATTTAGGGTGTGTTAGCTAGCTAATAAAGAGACGTTTCCTCTCTTATCTCCGTGCTTGGTTTACCAACGCTACTGCTATGCCTAAACAAGGCTTAGATTAAAGTGAAGGCAACATGTGGTGCATGTCGAAAGTAATACTAATCCTAACTTGATTAAGTTTGGATTAGTACTACTTTCGACATGCACCACATGCATGTTGACTTCACTTCAATCCAATCCATGTTCATTTTACCCACTGATATATAACAACTCTTCATGCTCGCATCATGCATCATCATAATAATAAATCCTACTAATCATCATCATACAACTTCTACTCGTTATTAATAACAAGTCATATAATCATCATCCTCATAGTCATCGAAACAACCCTACTTAATTGTTCTAGGCACATGATCATCAGTATTAGGTAGGACCTAAATACCCTCTTTAAGGTAAAATAGCATAAAACAATATAGACCCTGACTATCCATTATGGATAATGGAGATCATCCTGTCTCCAATTCTTGCGCTTCGCTTCCCTTTGCTTCCAAGAACCTCCTTACGACTGTCCATACATTTTTTTCCATTCTTTGGTTAGCATTTCTCCACTTTTTTAGAAATCCGGTATGGACAGTTGAGATTCATAGGATGACCTGGCTGTATGTTCAAAACATTAAGGCTACCTTTTTGATACATCAAATGAGGCACACAATCCTCTGGGATTATCTGTTGAAAAACGTAGTAATAACTTCATAGTTAGGAAATGATATACTAGTTTTAGAAGTATGCAAAAGATGCACGAATGTCGTAATAGTAAAAAATCTTACCAGGGTATCTCCAGTAGTTACCGTAGTTCAACACGTTCACTAGTGGCACGTATTGACCATAATGTTGAGGAGTTTGATTGTAGATATTGTAATTCTCAAGATCAGTATAAAATGCGATCAGATGATTTTTCTTTGGATAAGTTAATTCGGAGCCTTCGGTATAGTAGGTTCTGTCTACCATCTTCCGCACATTCTTTGAAGAATGAAAATAAGTTGTCAATGGAAATAAGCTGTCAACTATTTTCACATGAACTATGTTTGAGAAACTCACATAGCGGTAGAATTGGAGGCGTATCAACAAGGACCCAAATGTCCATATTGTCTTGCTCGATTTCAGGATCACCAAGATCCATGGTGACAAGCATATCCTCATGAAAACCATACATCTTGCAAAGTGCTTCCTATTTTTTGCAACCAAAATGGGCTACGCTCTCAGAATTGTACAACTTTACTTCAAAATCCACACCATGATGGGTCCGTATGTGAATTTTCTTTGTTTCGAAACTTTCATGGTCTTCAAAACCCATCCTCTCCAAAACATAGCGTCTTGCATGGCATGGTATAAGCTAGTCGAATTGTAAAAGATGAAAATTACACGTTGAAATAGTTGAAGTCGTGCTTAATTACGAAAAAACACTTGTCGTCGTTGCGTACCATTTCAACATCGAAGGTCTCCTCAAGCTTAATGCTGAAGCACCGATCTTCGTCCAAGTGAGGCCTGTCGCACAGACCTCGGTCGTCATGGCACCAATCGCACTCCCCCGGAGACTTTCGTCGTCCCAGTATGACATTTCCTATGTTCATAATTCAAATATTAAACTTATAATTAAATATGTACTTAAAAAGCTAAATTAGATCATTATTATTCATCACGGGCTGACTATCTGTCTGTCGAGTCTTTTTTTGAAAACTCTCAGCTCACGTGGTGTACATATTCGACCATCGGTGATGAATGGTAGCTCCTCCTTTCATCCCCGAGTGCATTACACCAAGTTATCTAGCACACGGGAACGAAGGAGAAGCTACCCCCACGATAACAGTCAGGATTCTTCGTCCTCTCATATATGGTGGAGACTCGACGGACTTAAAGTCAACTCAAAATATCGTTTAATTATCTTTCTAAAAAAGGACATATCGAGCGCCTGAAATTTACCGGGACGGAAATATACATGTTTTTATCTATATCATATGAGCATTCAAACTTGATGCCATTACATTTCAATGGTTGAATATATGAGCAAAAACATTTACAAATATCTTATAGGACTCATATTGACATGGAGATTTGGCTGGTCTCACCTCGAGGTCGGAGGGGGGTCGGTGATGGGGACGACAGCGGGGATGATGGAGGGGCTCCTAGATTTCGGCAAAAACAAAAACCCTATAAGCTATCAACTAATCAAATGCATACTCCTTGCATAGTGCTCTGCAATTTTAGCATTCAAAGTAGGAGTACTTTTTCAATTTGAGTATCCAATAAGCAAAACCAAATCGTAAAATAAAGTAGTATTCAAATTAGCATGCATTCAATTATAAGCAAAACTACATCATCTCTTGCGTCCGTACATCGTCGAATATTATCACTAATACACCTCGAATACTATCATACATATAGCATCGCTAATACAGCTAGAATCGTAGCGCCCGACGGGTATCGGCGCGGGCGGTGGACACCCAAAGAGAAGGAACCATCACAGGATCATAGCTCCAGTGAGATCCCTGAAGAACCTGCCAGGTATTGTCGAACTTGCTCTCCAACGAAACCATGTAGCGACGGACGTACTCGTCCTCCTCGCTGACACGGTGACGTACCACCTCCGCGGTGTCCGGAAGCCTCGGCTCCGTCACTAGCCCACGCGACCGCCACCAAACAAGGATCGGGTCAACAACGGGCTGGCTCCTCAACAACCTCCCCCCCCCCCCCCCCCGCGGCAGGTAGCACCTCCCAATACCAGCCCGACGAAGCCCAGTCCCGGACATGACCCCTCTGATCAAGCCGGCCTCCTCCGCCGAGTCGACGATGAGGATGCGGGATAGGCATCGTCGACGTCGATGTGGGAATGTCACACCCTAGCTAGTTCAAGCATTAGAGTGTGCATCATGTTTAAATTCCTCTTAAATTTGAAATGCCCTTCTAAATAGTTCACGCTCTTTGTCTTGGGTTAGAACCTCTGGCAAAATTGGTGCACAATTTTCTAGGTCAACAGAAGGTCATTGAATTAAATCATAAGTATTTGAATTTGGGCATTTAAATGCTATAAAATAATTTAAATGCTCAAATAATTCTGGAAATAAGTGTGGGCTGTTGGAAATATTCTAAACAGAGCTCACAATTATTTTCAGGATTTTTGGAAGCGTTTTAGTATTTTTTAATACAGCCCAACAGTTGCAGAAATAAATAGAAAAGAAAACAAATAAGAAAAAGAGAGAGAGGGAAACCCACCTGGGCCTTACCTGTGCTGGCCCAGCCCGCCTGGCTCGGCCCAGTCGACTGGCCTTGTCAGTCGTCCCCCTCCTCCCGCCAGGAGGACGAGGAGCGCATGGCTGGCGCCCGCGGCCACACGCCGGCCACCTCCTGCTTCTGCCGACGCCCTGGAGGCGTCTAGGGGTGCCACGCCGACCGCCACGTCCCCCTCTCCCCCTTCCTCACTCTTCCCGTGCTCCTCTCCCTCCTCTGTCTCTCCTCTCGCACGCACCGAGAGCCATTGTCGCCGCCGCACGCCGTTGCCGCGCCCACCACCGCTGCCTCGCCTCTCCGACAAGCCCATTTGCTCCGCGCTGCCGTCCTCGACCTCTCCGTCGACCCTCGCAAGCTCGGACGACCCCAAGACGACGTGGTGACCCTCTTCCCCGTCTACGGCCGCCGGATGCCGTCGTTCGATTCGCCGGCCTCAAGTCCTCCCCGAGCTCACTAGCCTGCTCCGCGAGTTCCCTGTGAGCCCATCTTTCCTCCGCCCCTCTCCCCGCGCTCGTTCGCGTCCTCCAACCCCCTCTGCCATCGAGGCCGAGAGCGCGGCTCCGCCGGCCATGTCGCCGCCATGGCCACAGGCGCGTAAGCTCGAATCCGAGCACGCCTTCGTCTTCCACGCGCTCCCAGGAGCCTAACGCACCACTCCCCGCGCCTCGCCATGCCCCATAGCGTCGGGTTCATCCACGCCCAAACTCCGGCGACCCCAAAGGTCGTCGCCGGCGTCGTTTCCGGCCTCCCCGAGCCCCACTTCCTCCACCAAACGATGCGGCTCGCTCCCGCGTCACATAGCTGCTCTCCGCCATCGTTTTGGTCGCCGGAAACACAAACCCGAGCCCCTCCGTCGCGTCTGACATCGCCGGCGTCCAGCCGCCGGCGAGTTTGACTCAGTTTGACCCCTGTGCAGGCCCAGGTAGACCCCCTGGGTCTATGACAGGTGGGGCCGGTCTGCTAATCAGTTTAAGATTAGTTTTAACTAATTATAATTAGTTTAGACACTGACATGTGGGCCCAGGCCCCACTGACAGCTAATTAGTGTTAATCTAATTCTGTTAACTAGTTGTGACACTGACAGAGAGGGGCCACCAGTCAGGTTTGACCTGGCCGACCCAGTTGACCCACTGACGTCACACCTATGTCATGCTGATGCATTAATTCAATTACTGGATTTATTCTTATATAAGAAATTCCAGAAAATAGCCAAAACTTCTAAAAATCATAGAAAATCAACCATAGCTCCAAATGCAAAGATTTATATATGAAAAATGATCAGAAAAATTCAATCTATCCATCTGTAATGGTTTCATGCATGACAAAATAAGTTAACCTTGCTGTTTAAGCAGAATAAGGTAATGCACTAATAAGGCCATGTTTAATGAGCTAAGATTTGAATCATTGATTCAAATGAGTTCATCCCCTTCTGTTTTAGCTTGCATTAGGCAAAGACACTTTCATCTTGCCATGTCATAGCGTGCATCATATTGTTGCATATTGCCATGTGTTGATTATGTTCGGTGTGATTTTCGTGGTAGGTTCTGCCTCCAAGGATAACCCCGAGTATCCGTCTAAAGGGCAGTACCCTACTACCACTACAACAGGCAAGCAACCCATTGATCATTCCGATACAAACCCATGTTCTCGCTTCTGCTCTTGTTTACTGCATTAAGACAACGCGATTCAAACTGCTATGTGCTACGGTAGTTGAACCCTTATCCTCTGCATGACCTGTCATTGCCACAGTAACTAGATGAAACCCACTAGCATGCGTAGGAGTTGATTGAGCCATGTATGTGATTCCTACCTTGCTATGCCTGCTATGCGTAGAGTTGTGTCAGGTCTGGTTCATCTGGGTGATGGGCTAGAGTGGAATGTTTATGTCGGTAATGTGAGGGATGTGTTGAACATGTTTTGGTAAAGATATCGATGAGAGGCCATGTAGGAGTACATGGTGGGCTGTTTCATTGAGACAGTCCATAAGAACTGAGATCTGTATGCGTGATTTAAGATTCAGCTACTACCACACATTGGGCCCTGAAATATGACCCCGCTCGACTTACTGACCCCTCTTGCCCTCTGTCCAGGAGTTGCAACTAGTTTCTGGTGTTTGTAGGTTATGTGTTGGCGGCCGTGCGCAGCGCTGACCCTAGGCGTGGGCTATGATGCGGTAGATACACTATGGCCGGGTATGCCGGGCGCCTGTTTGGCGTCTCGGGACCCTGTACACATCGTTTGGGGCCGTTGAGGACACCCCGGCCGGATTTCCTTGCGGATGGAACCTGAATAGGCGATAAACCTGGACTAGAGACTCGCGCGGTTAGTCAGGTTGTGGTCTACACCCTCGTCGGTTTTTGCTTCAAGTCTGCCGAGCACATGTCGTGTGCAGACGCTAAGTGGTGGAAACATGTGTGATGAAGTACACCCCTGGAGGGTATAAAACTATTCGAATAGCCGCGTCCGCGGTAAAGGACTACTTGGTTGCCTATACAGTTCATAGACAAGTTAATGGATACTACTAAAAGACTCAAGATAAGTGTGAGTACCGAGGATGGCCCTCTCGTAGGATGACGAGGGAGGATCCCCGGTGGAGTATTGTGTTGGTGAGTAGTGGACTCGTGTGCGAAAACTATTTTCCTAGTGGAGTTCCGTAGGATAGCTTAGCCAAGATTCAAAGCTGGCTTGCTGCAATAACCCCACCACCTACTTGAGAATGAGCATGTATAGTAGGTTATGTTGTAAGACTTGCTGAGTACCTTTGTACTCATGTTTGCTTAATTACTGTTTTTAGACGACAACACCGCCCCCTCCGATGGGTTCTACGTAGACCTTGACGTCGACGAGTGACTAGCCACCCAGGTGGTGATTCTGGCCATGGAGGGCCCTATGTAGATAGACAGGCTTCGAGAAGCCTTCTTTCTTTCTAGTGTCTGTACTCAGACTATTTACTTCCGCTTGTGCTTGTATGATTGTATGACTTGAGTGTCGGGTCATGTGACCCCTATCTGTATAAACATGTTATGTATGGCTCTCTGGAGCCTTTAAATAAAGTACTTGAGTTGTAGAGTTTTGTTGTGATGCCATGTTGTATGTACTCATATCGGGCATATTGTGTGTATGATTGAAATGCTTGGTATGAGTGGGATCCAACAATCTAGTTGTTTATCCTTGGCAGCCTTTCTTATGGGGAAATGTAGTCTAGTGTTCCTCGAGCCATAGTAGTCCGCTACAGCCCGGTTCACCGGAGTCCTGCTAGCCCAGCACTACTGTTCAGGACACTTGACTGGCCGACATGTGTTTCACTTCGTTCCTATGTCTGTCCCTTCGGGGAAATGTCACGCAGTGACTTCCGGAGTCCTGCCTAGCCTGCTACAGCCTGGGTTCCCCGGAGTCCTGTTAGCCCAGTGCTACAGCCCGGAATCACTTGCTGATGACCGACATGCTCGATGTGATTCATGTATGCCTGTCTCCATAGGTCTGTGCCGCTCTGGGTTCACGACTAGCCATGTCGGCCCGGGTTCTCTGTCATATGGATGCTAGCGACAGTATCATATACGTGAGCCAAAAGACGCAAACGGTCCCGGCCATGGTAAGGCGACACCCGTGGGATACCGTGCGTGAGGCCGCAAAGTGATATGAGGTGTTACCGGCTAGATCGATGTGGCTTGGAATCAGGGTCTTAACAGGGAATAATTGCTTGAACTAAAAAATAAACTAGTTCTATTAATTTTCTTGCTAAAAATAAACAACTTCTATATATATAGTAAAATAAAGTAGTTTTTATTAAATCAACTAGTTCAACTACTAAGCACTTACTATAAATAAAATAAAATAGTACTTACTAAAAATAAACTACTTATATATATAGTAAAATAAAGTAGTTTTATTAAATCAACTAGTTCAACTACTAAGCACTAACCTGAAATCAAGTAGTACTTACTAATTTTACTTTTTCCTCTACACTAACCTAAAATGCACTAACATAAAATCGATATCTATTAACAACCTAAATAAAAAATTAATACATATATGAAAAAAACATATATAAACAAAAAAATGCTATGAACATTATATTCATACATACATAGCCACATCACTTCATCATATAGCTACCACATACATATATACATTATATATATGAAAAAAATGCAATGAACAAAAAAATAATACACATTATATGAAAAAAGTGGTGTCCAGAGCCGTGGCGGCGGCGGATCACATCGGGGGCAGCCGGCGAGGGCGACGGCGGGGGCGGCGAGGGCGATGACGACAGCCACGGTGGGGGGGCGCGGGCCGGGGCAGGGGCGTGGCCAACGACGACGGCGACGGTGGGGGCAGGTCGTGGCGCAGGGGCGCGACCGAAGCGCATTATCGATGCCCTGAAGCGACCACCACCACCTTCGTCGGATGACAACTATGTCCGCCCTCTTAAAAAGACATTGGAAGATGCGCGCCGGTCGGGACCTACTTCAAGTGATAAAAGGTTAGCAGAATGAATAAGTGGAAAAAAATTCCCCAGCTCGGTGAACAAGCGAACCAATCATGCCACCCGCTCAAAGTATCTAGCGATCGTTGTTATGTGCCGGAGATGGTGCTCGGCACCAATCCTGCTGATTATATGGGCGATGATGTAGTGTTTGATACAATGGAGGTGGACCAATTCAGATACCAGTACGGGAAGCCTCTCATCAAAGATGGAAGTCCTCCTCTAACAAAGATGATGCGAAGATTCCATGAATGGTACATGGAAACCTACAGCAAGTCTAGGAAGGATGCTTTTGAAGGAAATATGCCCAAGAAGCAATAATAAAGTTATTATTTATTTCCTTATTTCATGATAAATATTTATTATTCATGCTAGAATTGTATTAACCGGAAACATAATACATGTGTGAATACATAGACAAACAGAGTGTCACTAGTATGCCTCTAGTAGACTAGCTCGTTGATCAAGGATGGTTATGTTTCCTAACCATAGACATGAGTTGTCATTTGATTAACGGGGTCACATCATTAAGAGAATGATGTGATTGACTTGACCCATTCCGTTAGCTTAGCACACGACCGTTTAGTATGTTGCTACTGCTTTCTTCAGGACTTATACATGTTCCTATGACTATGAGATTATGCAACTCCCGTTTACCGGAGGAACACTTTGTGTGCTACCAAACGTCACAACGTAACTGGGTGATTATAAAGGTGCTCTACAGGTATCTCCGAAGGTACTTGTTGGGTTGGCGTATTTCGAGATTAGGATTTGTCACTTCGATTGTCGGAGAGGTATCTCTGGGCCCTCTCAGTAATGCACGTCACTTAAGCCTTGCAAGCATTGCAACTAATGATTTAGTTGCCGGATGATGTATTGCAGAACGAGTAAAGAGACTTGCCGGTAACGAGATTGAACTAGGTATTGAGATACCGACGATCGAATCTCGGGCAAGTAACATACCGATGACAAAGGGAACAACGTATGTTGTTATGCGGTTTGAACGATAAAGATCTTCGTAGAATATGTGGGAGCCAATATGAGCATCCAGGTTCCGCTATTGGTTATTGACAGGAGACGTGTCTCGGTCATGTCTACATTGTTCTCGAACCCGTAGGGTCCGCACGCTTAAGGTTTCGATGACAGTTATATTATGAGTTTATGAGTTTTGATGTACTGAAGGAGTTCGGAGTCCCGGATGAGATCAGGGACATGACGAGGAGTCTCAAAATGGTTGAGACGTAAAGATCGATATATTGGACGACTATATTCGGACATCAGAAAGGTTCCGAGTGATTCGGGTATTTTTCGGAGTACCGGAGAGTTACGGGAATACGTATTGGGCCTTATTGGGCCATACGGGAAAGAAGGAAAAGGGCCTCAAGGGTGGCCGCACCCCCCCCCTTGGTCTGGTCCGAATTGGACTAGGGAAGGGGGGCGCCCCCTTCCTTCCTTCTCCTTTGCCCTTCCTCTTTTCCTATTCCATATGGCAGGTGGAATCCTACTAGGACTAGGGAGTCCTAGTAGGACTCCACACTTGGCGCGCCCCCTCCTAGGGCCGGCCTCCTCCTCCCTTGCTCCTTTATATACAGGGGCAGGGGGGCACCACATAGACACAACTATTGATCCTTGAGATCTCTTAGCCGTGTGCGGTGCCCCCTCCACCATAATCCTCGATGATATTGTAGCGGTGCTTAGGCGAAGCCCTGCGACGGTGGAACATCAAGATCGTCACCACGCCGTCGTGCCGACGGAACTCATCCCCGACACTTTGCTGGATCAGAGTCCGGGGATCTCCATCGAGCTGAACGTGTGCTAGAACTCGGAGGTGCCGTAGTTTCGGTGCTTGATCCGTCGGGCCATGAAGACGTACGACTACATCAACCGTGTTGTTATAACGCTTCCGCTTTCGGTCTATGAGGGTATGTGGACAACACTCTCCCCTCTCGTTGCTATGCATCACCATGATCTTGTGTGTGCGTAGGAATTTTTTTGAAATTACTACGTTCCCCAACAGTGGCATCCAAGCCTAGGTTTTATGCGTTGATGTTGTGCACGAGTAGAACACAAGTGAGTTGTGGGCGATATAAGTCATACTGCTTACCAGCATGTCATACTTTGGTTCGGCGGTATTGTTGGATGAAGCGGCCCGGATCGACATTACGCGTACGCTTACGCGAGACTGGTTCTACCGACGTGCTTTGCACACAGGTGGCTGGCGGGTGTCAGTTTCTCCAACTTTAGTTGAACCAAGTGTGGCTACGCCCGGTCCTTGCGAAGGTTAAAACAGCACCAACTTGACAAACTATCGTTGTGGTTTTGATGCGTACGTAAGAACGGTTCTTGCTAAGCCCGTAGCCGCCACGTAAAACTTGCAACAACAAAGTAGAGGACGTCTAACTTGTTTTTGCAGGGCATGTTGTGATGTGATATGGTCAAGACATGATGCTAAAGTTTATTGTATGAGATGATCATGTTTTGTAACTGAGTTATCGGCAACTGGCAGGAGCCATATGGTTGTCGCTTTATTGTATGCAATGCAATTGCGCTGTAATGCTTTACTTTATCACTAAGCGGTAGCGATAGTCGTGGAAGCATAAGATTGGCGAGACGACAACGATGCTACGATGGTGATCAAGGTGTCGCGCCGGTGACGATGGTGATCACGGTGCTTTGGAGATGGAGATCACAAGCATAAGATGATGATGGCCATATCATATCACTTATATTGATTGCATGTGATGTTTATCTTTTATGCATCTTATCTTGCTTTGATTGACGGTAGCATTATAAGATGATCTCTTACTAAATTTCAAGATAAAAGTGTTCTCCCTGAGTATGCACCGTTGCCAAAGTTCGTCGTACCCAGACACCACGTGATGATCGGGTGTGATAAGCTTCACGTCCGTCTACAACGGGTGCAAGCCAGTTTTGCACACACAGAATACTCAGGTTAAACTTGACGAGCCTAGCATATGCAGATATGGCCTCGGAACACTGAGACCGAAAGGTTGAGCGTGAATCATATAGTAGATATGATCATCATATTGATGTTCACCATTGAAAGCTACTCCATTTCATGTGATGATCGGTTATGGTTTAGTTGATTTGGATCACGTGATCACTTAGAAGATTAGAGGGATGTCTTTGTAAGTGAGAGTTCTTAAGTAATATGATTAATTGAATTTTAATTTATCATGAACTTAGTCCTGGTAGTATTAGCATATCTATGTTGTAGATCAATAGCTCGCATTTAGCTCCCCTATTTTATTTTTGATATGTTCCTAGAGAAAACTAAGTTGAAAGATGTTAGTAGCAATGATGCGGATTGGATCCATGATCTGAGGTTTATCCTCATTGCCGCACAGAAGAATTATGTCTTTGATGCACCACTAGGTGACAAACCTATTGCAGGAGTAGATGCAGATGTTATGAACATTTGGCTAGCTCAATATGATGACTACTTGATAGTTTAGTGCACCATGCTTAAACGGCTTAGAATCGGGACTTCAAAGACGTTTTTGAACGTCATGGACCATATGAGATGTTCCATGAGTTGAAGTTAATATTTCAAAGCAAATACCCGAGTTGAGAGATATGAAGTCTCCAACAAGTTCTATGGCTAAAAGATGGAGTGGAATAGCTCAAGCAGTGAGCATGTGTTCAGATTGTCTCGGTACTACAATCGCTTGAATCAAGTGGGAGTTAATCTTCCAGATAAAATAGTGATTGACAGAATTCTCTAGTCACCATCACCAAGTTAGTAGAACTTCGTGATGAACTATAGTATGCAAGGGATGATGAAAACGATTCCCAAGCTTTTCATGATGATGAAATCGATGAAGGTAGAAATCAAGAAAGAGCATCAAGTGTTGATGATTAACAAGACCACTAGTTTCAAGAAAAGGGCAAAGGGAAAGAAAGGGAACTTCAAGAAGAACGGCAAGCAAGTTGCTGCTCAAGTGAAGAAGCCCAAGTCTGGTCCTAAGCCTGAGACTAAGTGCTTCTACTACAAAGGGACTAGTCACTGGAAGCGGAACTGCCCCAAGTATTTGACGGATAAGAAGGATGACAAAGTGAACAAAGGTATATTTGATATACAGATTATTGATGTGTATTTTACTAGTGTTCGTAGCAACCCCTCGGTATTTGATACTGGTTCAGTTGCTAAGAGTAGTAACTCGAAACGGGAATTGCAGAATGAACATAGACTAGTTAAGGGTGAAGTGACGATGTGTGTTGGAAGTGGTTCCAAGATTGATATGATCATCATCGCACACTCCCTATACTTTTGGGATTAGTGTTGAACCTAAATAAGTGTTATTTGGTGTTTGCGTTGAGCATTAATATGATTTGATTATGTTTATTGCAATATGGTTATTCATTTAAATAAGAGAATAAATTGTTGTTCTGTTTACATGAATAAAACCTTATATGGTTACACACCCAATGAAAATGGTTCGTTGGATCTCGATCGTAGTGATACACATATTCATAATATTGAAACCAAAAGATGCAAAGTTAATAATGATGGTGCAACTTATTTGTGGCATTGCCGTTTAGGTCATATTGGTGTAAAGCGCATGAAGAAAATCCATGCTGATGGGCTTTTGGAATCACTTGATTATGAATCAGTTGATGCTTGCGAACCATGCCTCATGGGCAAGATGACTAAGACTCCGTTCTCCGGAACAATGGAGCGAGCAACAGATTTGTTGGAAATCATACATACTGATGCATGTGGTCTGATGAATATTGAGGCTCATGGTAGGTATCATTATTTTCTGATCTTCACAGATGATTTGAGCAGAGATGAGTATATCTACTTGACGAAACACAAGTCTGAAACATTTCAAAAGTTCAAAGAATTTCAGAATGATGTGGAGAATCATCGTAACAAAAATAAAAGTTCCTACGATATGATCGCAGAAGTAAAATATTTGAGTTACGAGTTTGGCCTTCAGTTAAAAACAAATGTGAAATAGTTTCACTACTCACGCCACCTAGAAAACCACAGTGTAATGGTGTGTCCGAACGTCATAACCACACTTTATTAGATATGGTGCGATCTATGATGTCTCTTATCGATCTACCACTATCGTTTTGGGGTTATGCATTAGAGACAGCTGCATTCACGTTAAATAGGGCACCATATAAATCCGTTGAGACGACACCGTATGAACTATGGTTTGTCAAGAAACATAAGCTGTCGTTTCTTAAAGTTTGAGGCTGCAATGCTTATGTGAAAAAGTTTCAACCTGATAAGCTCTAACCCAAATCGGAGAAGTGCGTCTTCATAGGATACCCAAAAGAAAATGTTGGGTACACCTTCTATCACAGATCCAAATGCAATATATTTGTTGCTTTGAATGGATCCTTTCTAGAAAAGGAGTTTCTCTCGAAAGAAGTGAGTGGGAGGAAAGTAGAACTTGATGAGGTAACTGTACCTGCTCCCTTATTGGAAAGTAGTTCATCACAGAAATCTGTTCCTGTGACTACTACACCGATTAGTGAGGAAGCTAATGATGATGATCATGTAACTTCAGATCAAGTTACTACTGAACCTCGTAGGTAAACCAGAGTGAGATCCGCACCAGAGTGGTACGGTAATCCTGTTCTGGAGGTCATGTTACTTGACCATGACGAGCCTACGAACTATGAGGAAGTGATGATGAGCCCAGATTCCGCGAAATGGCTTGAGGCCATGAAATCTGAGATGAGATCCATGTATGAGAACAAAGTATGGATTTTGATTGACTTGCCCAATGATCAGCGAGCCATTGAGATTAAATAGATCTTCAAGAGGAAGACGGACACTGATAGTAGTGTTACTATCTACAAAGCTAGAATTGTCGCAAAAAAAGGTTTTCGACAAGTTCAAGGTGTTGACTACGATGAGAGTTTCTCGCTCGTATCTATGCTTAAGCCTGTCCGAATCATGTTAGCAATTGCCGCATTTTATGAAATCTAACAAATGGATAAACAAAGCTGCATTCCTTAATGGATTTATTGTATAAGATGCAACCAGAAGGTTTTGTCGATCCTGAAGGTACTAACAAAATATGCAAGCTCCAGCGATCCATCTATGGACTGGTGCAAGCATCTCGGAGTTGGAATATACGCTTTGATAAGTTGATCAAAGCATATAGTTTTATATAGACTTGCGGTGAAGACAGTATTTACAAGAAAGTGAGTGGGAGCACTACATCATTTCTGATAAGTATATGTATGACATATTGTTGATCGGAGATGATGTAGAATTATTCTGCAAAACATAAAGGAATGTTTGAAAGGAGTTTTTTCAAAGAAAGACCTCGGTGAAGCTGATTACATATTGAGCATCAAGATCTATAGAGATAGATCAAGACGCTTGATAAGTTTTTCAATGAGTACATACCTTGACAAGATTTTGAAGTAGTTCAAAATGGAACAGTCAAAGAAGGAGTTCTTGCCTGTGTTACAAGGTGTGAAGTTGTGTAAGACTCAAAACCCGACCACGGGAGAAGATAGAGAGAGAATGAAAGTCATTCCCTATGCCTCAGCCATAGGTTCTATAAAGTATGACATGTTGTGTACCAGACCTATTGTATACCCTGCCCTGAGTTTGGCAAAGGAGTACAATATGATCTACGAGTAGATCACTGGACATTGGTCAAAATTATCCTTAGTGGAAAAAGGATATGTTTCTCGATTATGGAAGTGACAAAAGGTTCGTCGTAAAAGGTTACGTCAATGCAAGTTTTGACACTGATCCAGATGACTCAAAGTCTCAATCTGGATACATGTTGAAAGTGGGAGAAATTAGCTAGAGTAGCTTAGTGCAGAGCATTGTTGACATAGAAATTTGCAAAATACTTACGGATCTGAATGTGGCAGACCCCATTGACTAAACTTCTCTCACAAGCAAAACATGATCACACCTTAGTACTCTTTGGGTGTTAATCACATAGTGATGTGAACTAGATTATTGACTGTAGTAAACCCTTTGGGTGTTGGTCACATGTCGATGTGAACAATGGGTGTTAATCACATGGTGATGTGAACTATTGGTATTAAATCACATGACGATGTGAACTAGATTATTGACTCTAGTGCAAGTGGGAGACTGAAGGAAATATGCCCTAGAGGCAATAATAAAGTTATTATTTATTTACTTATTTCATGATAAATGTTTATTATTTATGCTAGAATTGTATTAACCGGAAACATAATACATGTGTGAATACATAGACAAACAGAGTGTCACTAGTATGCCTCTACTTGACTAGCTCGTTGATCAAAGATGGTTATGTGTCCTAACCATAGACATGAGTTGTCATTTGATTAACGGGATCACATCATTAGGAGAATGATGTGATTGACTTGACCCATTCCGTTAGCATAGCACTTGATTGTTTAGTTTGTTGCTATTGCTTTCTTCATGACTTATACATGTTCCTATGACTATGAGATTATGCAACTCCCGTTTACCAGAGGAACACTTTGTGTGCTACCAAACGTCACAATGTAACTGGGTGATTATAAAGGTGCTCTACAGGTGTCTCCGAAGGTACTTGTTGGGTTGGCGTATTTCGAGATTAGGATTTGTCACTCCGATTATCGAAGAGGTATCTCTGGGCCCTCTCAGTAATGCACATCACTTAAGCCTTGCAAGCATTGCAACTAATGATTTAGTTGCCAGATGATGTATTGCAGAACGAGTAAAGAGACTTGCCGATAACGAGATTGAACTAGGTATTGAGATACCGACGATCGAATCTCGGGCAAGTAACATACCGATGACAAAGGGAACAACGTATGTTGTTATGCGGTTTGAACGATAAAGATCTTCGTAGAATATGTGGGAGCCAATATGAGCATCCAGGTTCCGCTATTGGTTATTGACAGGAGACGTGTCTCGGTCATGTCTACATTGTTCTCGAACCCGTAGGGTCCGCACGCTTAAGGTTTCGATGACAGTTATATTATGAGTTTATGAGTTTTGATGTACTGAAGGAGTTCGGAGTCCCGGATGAGATCAGGGACATGACGAGGAGTCTCAAAATGGTTGAGACGTAAAGATCGATATATTGGACGACTATATTCGGACATCGGAAAGGTTCCGAGTGATTCGGGTATTTTTCGGAGTACCGGAGAGTTACGGGAATACGTATTGGGCCTTATTGGGCCATACGGGAAAGAAGGAAAAGGGCCTCAAGGGTGGCCGCACCCCTCCCCTTGGTCTGGTCCGAATTGGACTAGGGAAGGGGGGCGTCGCCTTCCTTCCTTCTCCTTTTCCCTTCCTCTTTTCCTATTCCATATGGGAGGTGGAATCCTACTAGGACTAGGGAGTCCTAGTAGGACTCCACACTTGGCGCGCCCCCTCCTAGGGCCGGCCTCCTCCTCCCTTGCTCCTTTATATACGGGGGCAGGGGGCACCCCATAGACACAACAATTGATCCTTGAGATCTCTTAGCCGTGTGTGGTGCCCCCTCCACCATAATCCTCGATAATATTGTAGCGGTGCTTAGGCGAAGCCCTGCGACGGTGGAACATCAAGATCGTCACCATGCCGTCGTGCTGACGGAACTCATCCCCGACACTTTGCTGGATCGGAGTCCGGGGATCGTCATCGAGCTGAACGTGTGCTAGAACTCGGAGGTGCCGTAGTTTTGATGCTTTATCAGTCGGGCCGTGAAGACGTACGACTACACATCAACCGCTTTGTTATAACGCTTCCGCTTTTGGTCTACGAGGGTACATGGACAACACTTTCCCCTCTCGTTGCTAGGCATCACCATGATCTTGTATGTGCGTAGGAAATTTTTTGAAATTACTACGTTCCCCAACAGCTTTGACGATGAGAATTAAAGAGAATCATGCCATCGTTGGATTGGATCTAATTATTGTTGATTTTGACGTGTTTTCTAGTTCTACAATCAAAAGGCCCTCGACAAACCACTCATGGCTGGCTACTGTCTGTAAGTATTACTTCTGTAATTAAGTCTCTATATATAGCTCAACTCTTTCATTGCATGTATATATAATTATCCTCACTATATTATACAGATTGAAGATCATTAAATGCAAAAAAATCACAAATCTATGATATTGGGTTCATTAATCCAAATGTCATACATGAATGAAAGGTTAAACACAATGTCTTCGAAACCGAGGACAACATGCTACAATCGTTGCTCAAAAATCAAAGCAAAGATAAAATACTCTTTCCTTACAACTTTGAGTGAGTGTTAATTACTGTCTTTTGCATATTCGGTTTCCCTTATTACTCGATGTTATAGTAATGTAACTGATGCATGCGTGCGCAACTTTCACTTTATTCTCCTAGAGATTAAGCTTGAGCGGGGACAAGTAACGTCTTAGACTTGAGACAAAAAGATCCCGAGGACTATGATGAAGCTATGTACCTAGGGTAGGGGCATGGACCTGTCTAAACTCACCTACCCAAGGACATCTCCAGAAGAAAACATATTTCAATTGACTTAGAGGTGTTCCACTCGACAGACTCGAAGATACTCCACCAAGAAGCAACTACTCGACCAAGACCAAGCCACTCGACAGTCACGAGACTTAAAGGCACTCCGCACAATAACGGTCGGTTATTAAGTAGCTTTTATGGTCATCATAACTCTTTATTACTAGCGTTATCAGTAACGCCCTGCCTTAATGTACATTGAACCCTTTGTAATGTGGGCTAGCTGGGGTCCTGGCGCACTCTATATAAGCCACCCCCTCCTCCGAGACAAGGGTTCGCACCCCTGTAATTCAGACACGCATAATCCAGTCGACCGCCTCCGGGATCCGAGACGTAGGGCTATTACATCCTCCGAGAAGGGCCTGAACTTGTAAACCTTGCGTTCTTACAACTTCTCCATAGCTAAGATCTTGCCTTTCCATACTTACCCCCCTACACTACTGTCAGACTTAGAACCACGACAGTTGGCGCCCACCGTGGGGCTGGTGTTTTAGCGTTTTGTTGGAGGAGTTGCGATCTTTTCCGACCCGAATCATCATGGTTTTCGACGGAATTTTGGTGGAGGGCCGCGAGATCCGTCTCGGCGCGCTCACGTTCATCGCCGACGACTCTGCTTGGCTTCAGGAGGCTCCGCTCGATGTGGACGCACTCCCTGTTCGCGGGGCAACGCACTTTAGCGCGTGCGTCCGCGGCGTTCTCCTGCGGCAACCATCGACCCCCTACCGGTCGGCTCCTGTGTTGTCCTCCCTCCCTGTTTCCTGCCGGCGCAAGCGCTCCGATCGGTCGAGACTTCAGCGGTGGGTGAGACACGCGGTGGCACGCCAGTCGGCCACCCCTCAAGTCGCGGCGATCGAGCCCGACGAATCCCTCTACGGCCTGTTCGACCTGTCGACTGGCTCCGCAGAGACCGCATCCGAGTGCGACAGCAGCGATCTGGCGGCGGAGGTTCTGATGGTCGATGGACCGCCCAGTCCTCCTGGTTTTCCCCGCACCGACGGAGGCGCGGGTGGAGGCGACCCATCGCGTCCCCATGAGGAGTATCTTCCCGAGCCTCTCACATCGCTGTAGAGAGAAGAACTTCGCCACCGGAACGTGGATGCACTGCACACTCCTATCATTGGAGAAACCCCCGAGGCTCGTGCCTTGGAAGACGTGCGCCTGGCAAACTTGGCCGAGCGCGCTTGACTGGAGAAGCTCCAGTGAGCACTCGACGAGCGTGCGCGACAACGGGTTCCCGAATCCAGTCGACGTGAGCTCTTCCCGCCCCCGCGGGTATATTGAACTCCGATTCAGAATTTAGCAGCTGCGGCCCATATAGCAGAGTCGATTCAGCCTTCCCAGTCGGAGGCTGGCAGAGGCTTGCTGCAGATCAGAGCGTTACTCCGGGCAGCAGGAGACCAGAATTCCGCTGTTTCTCAGTCGCGGAACAGGATTCATAGCAGATCCGTTACCGTGGACACAGTCCAGTCGGCTCACATCCCAAGATCGCCCCCGAGGTGTGAGGGACGTGGAGACCGGCGTAACCAGTATGGGAACCATGAGCAGTATGATCACCGAGTCGATCGTGACAGTCGACGTCGAGTGCCCACGCCTCCCCCGAGGAGCGGGTCGTATATGCCTCGCCACCAGGATGACAGGCGCCCTCATAGTGGTGGGCGAAGGATTCCAGTCGACCCCAGAGGGCCAGGCTTTGATGCGAGATCCATCCTCATCCAAGGTTTGGTCGACCGGAACAGAGCTCACCGAGAAGGTCACGACAGAGATGCACCTACCAGCAGCAGAGTACATGTTTCGGGGCCAGAGTGCTTTAGTAGAGCCATCAGGGCCGCTGTGATTCCTCCCAACTTCAGGTTGGCGACTGGAGTCAGTAATTTCACTGGCGAGTCCAAGCCCGATACTTGGCTTGAGGACTACCGAGTGGCCGTCCAGATTGGCGAAGGCAATGATGAAGTGACCATGAAGCACCTGCCTCTCATGTTGGAGGGCTCGGCCAGAGAGTGGCTGAACCAGTTAGCGCCTAGCAGCATTTACACTTGGGAAGATCTCTCCCGAGTGTTTGTCACCACATTTGAAGGCACATGCAAGCGACCGGCAGGGCTGACGGAACTGCGGTCTTGCGTGCAGAAGCCGAATGAAACTTTGAGGGATTACATCTAGAGGTGGATCACGTGACATCACACGGTGGAGAATGTGCCTGACCACCAAGCAGTTTGTGCCTTCAAAGAAGGCGTCAAGTATAGAGAACTGAATTTGAAATTCGGTCGAACCGGAGATATGTCCCTGAATCGGATGATGGAGATTGCCACCAAGTACGCTAATGGTGAAGATGCGGATCGACTCAGGAGTGGCAAGCTCAAGTCAGTCGCCCAAGAAACCGGAGGAAATTCCAATCGGAAACAGAAGCGGAAAGCCGAGCCAGCTGCTCCCGGGAAAGCCTTGGCTGTAACCCAATGAAAGTTTAAAGGGAAACCTAAAGGACCTTGGAACCCCAAGAAAGTTAAAGACCAGGATGGAAATGATGTGTTGGATTTGCCATGTCTCGTCCACACCAAGAAAGATGAAGAGGGTAATTTCATTTACCCGAAACATACCACTCGACAGTGTCGACTCTTGATCCAGCAGTTCCAGGGCAAGCAGCCCAAGGATAAGGAAAAGGAGTCGGACAAAGTTGAGGACAAGGAAGATAGTGACGACGGATACCCTCAGGTCAATTCCACTCTGATGATTTTTGCTGAGGTTGAAAGCAAAAGTCGACTGAAAGTTATCAACCGAGAGGTGAATATGGTCGCTCCAGCGACACCCAGTTATCTGAAATGGTCTCAGACTGCCATAACATTCGACCGGTCCGATCACCCAACGCACATCGCCACCCCTGGGAGGCAAGCTTTGGTGGTTGACCCAGTTGTTGAAGGCACTCGACTGACCAAAGTCCTGATGGATGGTGCAGTGGTTTGAACATATTGTATGCTGACACGTTGAAAGGGATGGGCATTCCGATGTCCAGACTCAGTGCCAGCAACATGAGTTTCCATGGAGTCATTCCTGGGAAGAAGGCTGAATCACTCGGCCAGATTGCTCTTGATGTGGTTTTCGGTGATTCCAAAAATTATTGCAAAGAAAAGTTGACATTTGAAGTTGTAGACTTCCAGAGTGCCAACCACGCTATTTTGGGCAGGCCGGCTTATGCACGCTTCATGGCCCGACCATGTTACGTGTACCTCAAATTGAAGATGCCTGGCCCCAAAGGTGTGATCACTATTACGGGCAATTGGAAGAGAGCGGAAGAATGTTTTCAGAAAGGTTCGAAGATCGCTGATGCTCAGATGGCAGTGGTGGAGTTGCAGGAATACCAGAAGACTGCAGACCTGAGTGATTTGTTGCGAGCCAAGAAGCCCGCTACAGAATCAGCTTTTCAGTCGACTGGCGATACGAAGACAGCTCACATCCACCCGACCGACCCCAGCGCTGCTCCAACTCATATCTCAACAACACTCGACTCCAAATAGGAAGAAGCGCTCATCCAGTTCCTTCGTGAGAACTGGGACATTTTCGCATGGAAGCCTTCTGACATGCCGGGTGTTCCCAGGGAGCTGGCTGAGCACCGCCTAAGAGTCGACTCAAAAGTAAAACTTGTCAAGGAACATCTCCGACGGTCCGCCGTCCAGAAGAGAAAGGCCATTGGCGAAGAGGTGGCTCGGCTCTTAACAGCGGAGTTCATCCGAGAAATCTACCACTCCGAGTGGCTCGCCAACGTTGTCATGGTCCCCAAGAAGGACAAGTCACTTCGCATGTGCATTGAATTTAAACATATCAATCGGGCCTGCCCGAAAGATCATTTTCCTCTCCCCCGCATCGACCAGATAGTCGACTCGACTGTGGGATGTGAGCAACTGTCTTTTTTAGACGCCTATTCCGGGTACCATCAGATCCGTCTGTATGGGCCTGACGAGATCAAAACAGCTTTCATCACTCCATTCGGGTGCTTCTGTTATGTTACCATGCCATTCGGCCTCAAGAATGCCGGAGCCACATTCATGAGGATGATTCAGAAGTGTTTGCTCACCCAAATCAGTCGGAATGTGGAGGCGTACATGGATGATATTATGGTCAAGTCACGGAAGGGTTCCGACCTACTAACTGACCTTGCTGAAACCTTTGCCAACCTCAGGAGGTATGATATCAAGCTTAATCCATCAAAATGCACATTCGGAGTTCCTGGCGGAAAATTACTCGGTTTTCTCGTTTCCGAACGGGGAATCGACGCCAATCCGGAAAACGTCGGTACTATACTCCGAATGAAAAGTCCTGTGCGAGTGCACGATGTCCAGAAGCTTATTGGTTGCTTGGCCGCCCTAAGTCGATTCATATCTCGTCTCAGTGAAAAGGCATTGCCTCTTTACCGATTGATGAAGAAGTCCGACAAGTTCGAGTGGACTCCTGAAGCTGACGCAGCGTTTGTAGAGCTCAAAGCTCTGCTCTCCACCCAGCTGGTGCTTGCTGCCCCAATCAGCAAGGAGCCTTTGTTGCTTTACATTCCAGCCACAGGACAAGTCGTCAATACGGTACTTACGGTCGAGCGGGAAGAAGAAGGAAAAACCATCAAAGTTCAGCGCCCAGTATGTTATATTTCTGAAGTCTTGACCCCATCGAAGCAAAGATATCCTCATTATCAGAAGCTTGTATATGGGATTTATATGACCACAAAGAAAGTTGCTCACTACTTGTCTGATCATTCCATTACAGTCGTCAACGACGCTCCATTGTCAGAGATCCTGCATAACAGGGACGCAACAGGTCGAGTGGCAAAATGGGCGATTGAACTCCTTCCTTTAGATATCAAGTTTGAGGCAAAGAACGCTATCAAGTCACAGGCAATCGCGGATTTCGTCGCCGAATGGATTGAACAGCAACTGCCGACTCAGGTTCACTCGGAGCATTGGACCATGTTCTTCGACGGCTCCAAGATGCTGAATGGTTCCGGCGCCGGAGTGGTGTTGGTCTCCCCCAGAGGGGATAAACTCAGATATGTTCTTCAAATCCACTTTGATTCCTCTAACAACGAGGCAGAATACGAAGCACTTTTATATGGGTTGCGCATGGCCATTTCACTCGGCGTCCGTCGCCTCATGGTCTATGGCGACTCAGATTTGGTGGTTAATCAGGTGATGAAGGAATGGGACGTCAGAAGTCCGGCCATGACTGGTTATTGCAATGCAGTGAGAAAGCTGGAGAAGAAATTCGAGGGGTTAGAGCTTCACCACATACCCCGACTGAAAAATCAAGCAACTGATGATCTGGCAAAAATAGGTTCCAAAAGAGAAGCCATTCCCAGCAATGTGTTTTTGGAACACATCCACGCACCATCAGTTCAGGAGGATCCCTTCACTGAAGAGGCCCCGCAGCCAAAAAGCGCCACGGATACGACTGAAGTTGAAGTTCCAGCTGTGGTCGACCTGATCATGGAAGTCTTGGTCATCACTCCCGTCTGGACAGTACCGTACATCGCGTACATCCTAAGGAAAGAACTCCCGGAAGACAAAGAAGAGGCTCGACAGATCGTCCGTCGATCCAAGGCCTTTATAGTCATAAAGGGACAGTTATATAGAGAAAGCGCGACTGGGGTCAGCCAGAAGTGTATCACACCAGAAGAAGGTCAGATGATCCTTGAAGATATCCACTCGGGGACCTGTGGTCATCATGCGTCCTCTCAGACCATTGTGGCTAAAGCATACCGAGCGGGATTCTACTGGCCAAGAGCCAATGAGATGGCAAAAGAGATAGTCGACAAATGTGAAGGATGTCAGTATTACTCCAATATGTCACACAAGCCCGCATCAGCCCTGAAAACCATTCCACTCGTCTGGCCCTTCATTGTTTGGGGGCTGGACATGGTTGGACCACTGAGAACAGGCAGGAGCGGCTTCACTCATGTGCTGGTAGCAATCGACAAGTTCACCAAATGGATTGAAGCCAAGCCTATCAAGAATCTTGATGCTTGCACCGCTATCAGTTTCATCAGAGAGTTGATATTCAGATATGGAGTTCCGCACAGCATCATCACTGACAACGGGTCAAACTTCGATTCCGACAAATTCAGGGCCTTTTGTGCCTCTCAGGGCACTCGGGTCGACTATGCTTTGGTCGCTCACACCCAGTCGAATGGGCAAGAAGAAAGAGCGAACGGCCTAATTCTCAAAGGACTGAAACCCTGATTGATGCGCGATCTCAAGCACGCAACAGGTGCATGGGTGGACGAGCTTCCATCAGTCCTTTGGGGATTAAGGACAACCCCGAATCGATCGACCGGAAGAACCCCATTCTTTCTGGTCTACGGAGACGAGGCAGTCTTACCGAGTGACCTGCTTCACAACGCTCCCCGAGTCGAGCTCTACTCTGAAGATGAAGCAGAACAAGCCCGGCAGGACGCAGTCGACCTCCTGGAAGAAGAAAGAGAAATGGCCTTGATTCGATCGACCATCTATCAGCAAGACTTGCGTCGATTCCATGCCAGAAACGTGAAGATCCGAGCCTTCCAAGAAGGAGACTTAGTCCTCCGAGTGGATCAGCAGAAACCACACAAACTCGCTCCTACTTGGGAAGGCCCCTTCATAGTCACCAGAGTCCTCCACAATGGAGCATACCACCTCTACAATGTCGATCGCCAGATTGATGAGCCACGAGCCTGGAATGCGGAGCTACTCCGCCCCTTTTATACTTGAGTTATCATTCAGATAAGATGTAATAAGAAAAAACTCTTGTAGTTTATTTATCAAAGACAAGAGCATTATAATTTTCCCAGTGATTATTATTGTTTTTGTTTACGTAAGAAATCCCCTAGTGGGTGGCTTAGCTGCAAATCCACTTCGCCTAAGTTTATAAAAATGATTTCCTACCGAGTGGTGAGCCAGCCTCCCACTCAGAGTCTTAGCTGCGAATCCGTTTCGCCTAAGTTTGAAAAAATCCTACCGAGTGGAGAGCAGCCCTCCCACTCGGGGGCTTAGCTGCAGTCCAGTACTCGCCTAAGTTCTCTCACTTGAGGACTTAGCTGCAGTGAGGCACTCACCTAAGTTTGAAAAAATCCTACCGAGTGGAGAGCAGCCCTCCCAATCGGGGGCTTAGCTGCAGTCCAGTACTCGCCTAAGTTCTCTCACCTGAGGACTTAGCTGCAGTCAGGCACTCGCCTAAGTTTGAAAAATCCTACCGAGTGGAGAGCAGTCCTCCCACTCGGGGGCTTAGCTGCAGTCCGGTACTTGCCTAAGTTTTCTCACTTGAAGACTTAGCTGCGGTCAGGCACTCGCCTAAGTACGAAACACATCCCGCTCTGCAGTAACAAGCTGCAGGTCGACGGCCACATCCTCCTTGGAGAGCTTTGCCACAAATACAACGTGCACTCCATCCTGCCCTGCAGTAACAAGATGCAGGTCGACGGCCACCTCCTCCTTGGGGAGCTTCGCCACAAATACAACGTGCACTCCATCCTGCTCTGCAGTAACGAGGTGCAGGTCGACTGCTACCTTCTCCTTCAGAGCTGCGCCACAAGTACAAAAAAGTTCTCTCGAATGAAGAACTATTTCCACTCGACGGGGGATTCATAAAGATATTCAACGATAAACCGAGTTTAGATAAATCCTAAAGGGTCCGGACCACAGATCAAAGTGCTCAGGCATTCAGCCCAAAAGAGTTTAATGGTTACAAAAACCACTCGGCATTCCGAGGCAAATTTAAGGTGGGGCATAAAAGTTTGTTCACTCCGCAGGAGGAGGGCTGGCAGGCTCGACGAACTCGTCCAGGTCGACGCCATCGACAATCTGAGTGGCGGCAGCGATGAAAGTCTCCATAAAAGTTCAGAAGTCATGCTTCTGGGTGTTGGCGACCTTGATTGCGGCCAGCTTATCTTGTCGCACCTCCTTGCAGTGGACACGAACCAAAGACAGAGCCACATCAGCGCCACACCGAGCAGAAGATTTCTTCCACTCCTGCACTCGGTCAGGGATTCCGTTAAGTCGAGTCATCAGGGACTCAAGATCGTTTTGGAGCATGGCCTCTGGCCAAAGTGCCGGGTCGATCCGTGACATGGCGACCTTCAGTCGAGCCAAGTACTCCACGACACCGTCGATGTGAGATTCCAGTCGGAGCAGATTCATGGCAGTTTCATCTTTCATGGGAGAATTGATTGGATCCAAACATGGTTCGATCTGCCCAGTCTCCTCTTCGAAGTTCTGGCAAAACTCTGCATTCACGATCCAAGGATAAGTCAATTTTCGTACACTGAGTCGACACAAAAAAAATCAGTCGGAACAAAATGAGCACCTTCAAGCTTGATGAACAACTTCTTGGCAAGGCTCCTCAGATAGCTCTCCAGATCGTCCCTCCTGCGAGCAATGCTTTCCATCTTATCGCACAAGATGAGATTCTCCTTCTTCCAGCGCGAGCACTCCTTGTTGGCGTCGTTCAGAGCAGATTTCAGCCTGGTATTCTCTTCTTCCAACTGGCCGACCGAAGCTAGTTTCTGTTCAGCTAGAGCTTTTCTGTCGTCAGCTTCCTTTCGAGCAGCAGCCAAATCTTGGTCCTTCTTGGCCAAAGCTTCTCTCAGCTTTTCTCCAAAGAAATGGTGCTTGATTCAGAAAGAGCAGAAGGGTACTCAAGCCCAAGACAAACCAGTCGACAAACTCGTCTTACCATTGGCGCCATCCTTAGCCTTTTGCAGCTCTGTCTTGGCCAGCTCCAAGTCAAGGTTCAGTTGGATCTGGTGTTCCTCCAAATCAGCAAAGCGAGCTCCAAGATCACAAGATTTCTGCAATCAAAGAGGAGAAGTTATTTTACAGCGAAAAACAACAAAGACAATAAATACTAAGACTACGGTCGACTGCCCGCAGTCCACCATAGTCTCGGGGACTACACCCAGTGGGTGCACTTTACGTGCCCCCACCGGTTCTGATCCCACTCGACCGGCCCGCCGAAGTCGAGTCTAGGAAGTAAAAAAAAGAGGCAGAAAGAGATAAAGTAGAACTCAGACTACAATCGACTGCCAACAGTCAACCGTAGTCTCGGGGGCTACACCCAGTGGGTGCACTTTGCGTGCCCCCACCGGTTCTGATCCCACTCAACCAGACCGAGTGGAAGAGACAAACTACCAGTTTGGTTTATACATTCAAAAAAATACAACGACTACAGTCCATCGTAGTCTCGGGGACTACACCCAGTGGGTGCACTCAGCGTGCCCCCACCGGTTCAAAAATTTCAATCGACGGACACACCCAGTGGGTGTACAGATGCAATGATTTTCGGAAAGAGTCTTCAGATAACATATCCTAACAGAACAAGCAGTGACCAATTAACCTGAAAATTGCTTTGGAGGGCTGAGCTGGCGTCGTAGGCAGCCTGACTGGCGTCCCGCACCGTCCTCATCTTCTCCATCATGATGCCCGCCTGACGTATGGCTTCCTTGGCAGCATTCGCTTCGTCCTATGGGACATGATGGGTCACAAAAACTGAAGGTGGGTCGACGGGAGCCTGAGCAGTCGATGAAGAAGGCAAGGCACTCGACAGTGGCACAGCAAAGGTAACAGAACCCCGATTGGCGTCGCTAGTGTCCTGAACGACTGGTTTCGTCCTCGGCGTCGACTGTGGCGCCTCGCTTGTAGGAGCCTGCCTATTTTTCCTCGTCAAAGGCCTCTCGGGCTCTTCATCATCATCAGGGAGGTCAATAATGTTGGGAGCTACGCAAAGTTCAATTGCCAAAATCACATCACCCAATGATGCACATTGCAGTTGAATCGACCAAACAAAGACAGTATGGCCAAAGACAGTATGGCAGAAATCATACCTGGATTAGAAGTGACCGCATCCTCCATCACCTCATCATCGTCCCTGTAAGCTGAGGTCCCAGAAGTGGCAGCGCTGACAGTTCCAAAGTTCGTCTGGTTAAAACAAGAAAAATAAACAACGCAGAGCGTCGAGTGAATACAAAGGGAGACACTCACGCGGAGGCGACAGGGATGTCAATCTTGATCTTCGGCAACGCCTTCCGAGTCTTCGGCTCGGCAACTTTGGGATGCTTTGGTGCTTTCTCGGTCGGGGTTGGTGAAGAGATCCGGGGACGCTTCGAAGACTGACCAGCCTGAGTCGTTGCCTTTTCACGGGCGCTCAGTCGTTCTTGGGAAAGCTTAGATCGCCTCTCCCTGCGAGGAGGCGACTCGACTTCTTCTCCGTCGCTTGAGTCGTCGCTCTCTCTGTCCCCTTCATCGTCGGAAGTCCACTCGCCACTATCGCTGCCGCTCGCCTCACCTTCCAGAGCTTGCTCTTGCTCCCCGTTGGGCATTGAATACATTTCAATAATGGCCTGAGGAAAAGCAGAGAGAGAACAAAGTCAGTCGACGCAGTATAGGCAGCTGCACGAGTCAATTCAGATTACAAGCAAAGGCTCAGAATCAAACCTTCTCTGGTACATGGGACTGGTCGAATGGAGGAACTCTCCTGGGGTTGTCCTTGTTTCCAGTCAGGCCCGACAGCCACTTCTCTAGTGTGTCGTCGTCGACCTCCTCCGGGTGAATCCGAGTGGAGTCTTCAAGACCCGAATACATCCACATCGGGTGGTCCCGGGCTTGAAGAGGCTGGATGCGGCGCTGAAGGAATACCTCCAAGTGATCCATACCGGTGACCCCGTCACGGATAAGCTGGACCACTCGCTCGACCAGCACCTTCACCTGCGCCTTCTCCTCCGGGAGCACCTTCAAAGGGGATGGTTTCCTCACTCGGTCCATGGTAAAGGGAGGGAGGCCAGTCGAATGCCCTAGCGTCGACCGGTCTTTACAGTAAAACCAGGTCGACTGCCATCCGCGAACTGAGTCGGGAAGAATCATGGCCGGAAACGAGCTTTTCCCTCTCATCTGCATACCAAGACCCCCACACATCTGGATCACTTGAGTCCTCTCGTCACTCGGATTAGCCTTTTTCACTGTCTGGGAGCGACAGGTGAAAATATGCTTGAAAAGACCCCAATGAGGCCGGCAACCCAAGAAATTCTCACACAAAGAAATGAAAGCGGCGAGATAAACGATTGTGTTGGGAGTAAAATGGTGGAGTTGTGCCCCAAAGAAATTCAGAAATCCTCGGAAGAAAGGGTGAGGAGGCAAGGAAAATCCACGGTCGACGTGGGTGGCAAGAAGAATGCGCTCACCCTCCTAGGGTTGCGGCTTGGATTCCTTCCCCGGAAGCCGCGCCGAGTCATAGGGGATCAGCCCTCCTTCGGCCAGGTCGTCGAGGTCATCCTGGGTGAGCTTCGAGTGGATCCAGTCACCCTGGATCCAGCCCTTCGGCAGGCCGGTTCGCGAGGAGGATCTGCCCCGACTAGTCGCCTTCCCCTTCGACTTCGCCGTCGCCTTCTTCGCCCGCTCCAGAGCCTCTGTCTTCTCCTTCCCCATCGTCGCCGACAAGACGCGTGCAGAACGGTGGCACGAGAGCGAGCGCAGCGGAGGAGCGTGAAGAGGAGAAGAGATAATGGGGACGCACTGTTCGGGGAACCCCGGTCCAACGCCTTATATGAGGCCGCTTCCGAGTGGCTGACTGGTAGGCCCGGGCGGTTCTGTCAAATCCCGTAATGATCGCGCGCGCGATACGTGGCGAAAAAGGTGGCGCAGGGATCGAGGCGGCTCCGCTCTATCCCATCCGATTACTGCGGCCTCCCCCGTCCCGCGCGCTTCCCAAAATTCGGATCCCACGAAATCTGCGGACAGCGGAACAACTTGTCAGACCACAGATCTCCTCCGCACCGTCACTCGGAAATTTTTCAAGTAAAGAAACTCACTCGACAAAACCCTAAGAATGGATCAAGGCGACTGGAAAGGAAGTCGCTGTCATCGCTCAGGTTCATTGATCCGAAACAAGAAATGCTCACGGCATGAAAAATGAGTCGGAGAAGTGCTCAATCTCTTTTTCCACTCAAACCTCGATCCATTCGGGGGCTAATGATGAAGCTATGTACCTAGGGTAGGGGCATGGACCTGTCTAAACTGACCTACTCAAGGACATCTCCAGAAGAAAACATCTTTCAATCGACTTAGAGGTGTTCCACTCGACAGACTCGAAGATACTCGACCAAGAAGCAACTACTCGACCAAGACCAAGCCACTCGACAGTCAGGAGACTTAAAGGCACTCTGCACGATAACGGTCGGTTATTAAGTAGCTTTTATGGTCATCATAACACTTTATTACTAGCGTTATCAGTAACGCCCTGCCTTAATGTACATTGAACCCTTTGTAACATGGCTGGCTGGGGTCCTGGCACACTCTATATAAGCCACCCCCCTCCTCCGAGACAAGGGTTCGCACCCCTGTAATTTAGACACGCATAATCCAGTCGACCGCCTCCGGGCTCCGAGACGTAGGGCTATTACTTCCTCCGAGAAGGGCCTGAACTCGTAAACCTTGCGTTCTTACAACTTCTCCATAGCTAAGATCTTGCCTCTTCATACTTACCCCCTACACTACTGTCAGACTTAGAACCACGACAGACTATGCGGACATGACTCGAATGCTCTAGAAGTAAGTTCAATCGATCATCATCGCACCATATCGGTAACTTTGTTCATTTCCTGATATCAAGTAATCATTTTCTTTGTCTGGCAGGGTTTGGAAAGAGTTCACCGCAATTTGTCCGGGACTGCCGACCGATCTGCATTTAAACACCCGAAAGTAGATACTACTACCTCATTCTGCGCATCTCCCATTGATTCTAGCTAGTTTCAGCAATACCATTTAGCATGCTTGCTTGTCAGTTTGATTGACCTCTATTTCTCGTAAAGTTCTTGTGGCAGGAAGCCGGGAATGATTTCTGTGGATACTACGTTTGCGAGTTCATCTATAACGCGGCGGCCTCTAATAAGTGGGGCTACTCTGAAAAACAATATGAAGTGCGTAAGCAAAAGTATTCACAATTTTATTTTATTACCATCGTTTGTGTTGAGTTTCATTCATACACATGTATTGACCCTCTTCTTCAATTTACATCTGGCAGATGCGGGATGAACTCCTACCAAAAGATCGCATACGAGCAATTCAAGAGGAATTGGCGAGATTCTTTCTTTTCCATGTGATCAATCCAGCCGGAGAATACCATGTGGAACTTGACTTCAGATGTTAGGGATTGTAACAGATCTTATATTGTATATATGTAGCTAGTAGCGTCGGATAGATATACGAAAACTTGTTGTTCGATCAATCTCTCGGAGATGGAGAGGTCGATCACTTCTCTCTGTATATGTTCATGACGATCTTGTGTACTTAATGGTTTCCTTAATTTTCTTACTAGCTAGTGTGTCGAGTTCTCTCTATACGTATAGTACGTAGCGTCGACCAAGCACGGAGATAAGAGAGATCACTTCTCCCTATTAGCTAGCTAACACAATATATGAAACCCCTAAATTAACCCTCCAAAACCCCCAAACGCCCCTCCTTAAAAAAAACAAAAACCCCAGATCCTAAGTTGCTGGTCCATGAATGCTTTTTGGTCCCGGTTAGTGTTACCAGCCGGGACTAAAGGTCCTCCTGCCTGGGCTCGCCGCAACGGCCACGTGGAGCACTTTCTGTCCCAGTTCGTAAGCGAATTAGGACTAAAGGTTTTGGGCTTTAGTCCCGACCCTTTAGTTTCGGTTCCAAAACGAGGACAAATCGGCTTTTTTCTACTACTGTGGATCTGGGGGAGGCTCTAAGGGGTTGCTACGTACTGGGCTGTGGCGCGGCAAGCCGATTGCCTTATGGTTTGGTTGCCGCCATGGTGGATTGGGGAAGGAAGGAGATTGGGGACGCTAGTAGGGGGCTGAGCATTGGGCCCCATGGGAAAACAGAAACAGGTTTGGCTCTTGCATACGGATCCGGCTTGCTTGCTTCCTCCCCATGTTTTCATCCGTGCTCCCACTTCATTCTACGGCTATTTTTTTTACTTTTTCCTTCCTAATCTAATCACCCACCTGATTTTAATAGGATGGATCCGGGCCTTATTTTGTTTCAATCAAATCAAGCCATGTACGCGGGAGCACGGATGAGTGCACTCGCAGGGAGCAGGCAAGTCTCATCCCTTACATACAGGCTCATATGCGGGCTAGGAGATCCCACATGTCAAAGGGACAACAAGTTGGTCACATATTTCGCTCAACCAAGAAGATGATTAATTTATACGGTCAAAGTATAGACTAGAGTGCGCATATATGGGTGCTGTGTAAGATGCGGAAGAAATCCAAGCAAAGGTAAATGCAAAGATAATTAAACATACGTGAATTTTTCTATGGAACAATGATTAATTTGGATCTACCTACTGCAAATATTTGAAATACCAGTCGAATTTTTATGTGGTTTCCCCACAAAAGAAATTAAAAAATTATGTGGTTTGTCCTAGCCACATGTTTGGACATTTAGACAAGAATCTGGGTGTCATCCACCCACACGTTGCTGTTAACGGTTTAGTCACCCCTGGAGACTTTTCTACTTTGCAAAGAGTCTATGTGAAACTTGTTTTTCCAGAAGACTGAAGACTTGTTTGGCAGAGGCCACTTTACCTGTCTCTTGATTCAAATGTATCTACCCTCGAAGTTGCATCATGCTATTTTCCACTCCATTGTGGAGATCAACATCAGACCAAGCCTAAACATTGAAGAATGTACAAGATACAACAGTTTCCAATTAAAGATTGTGCAAAATAAGCCACACATACATACTGATTGGGTTCTGAAGAAGCCGAACGGGCAAATTTAACTAGAAGGCTACCTACCTACAAGAATAAATACCAATACTAGTATGCTGAAGCAATTTTGTTGACCCAGAAAAGAATGTCTATCGAAGAATGGACATTCTGATGATTGCTGATCTACTGCCTGCTAAAAAGGTAAATTGGAATTTAGCAACAAAAGAAGCGATATTGTTTCGTCCATCAACAAACACATATCTAACCGTAAAGAAAATGGTCACACACATTATATCATTAGCAAGCAGGCTATGGTTTACTAGGCCCCAGTCAATAAGATTTGTTTGAACAAACACTTATCTAACTGCAAACAGAAGGCATAAGTTTAAGCTGCATGATGGTATTTATTAATCAGGCCTTGCACTAAATGATTATCGTAGCTCCGCTGAAAACTATGTAAAGGTAATAGCCCACACAAGAATTCATGCTGACCTACCTGATTAATCGATGGCTCCTTCGTTCACAAAAAATGACCAACACAAATTTTCATGATCACAAATTCCACATAATGTTTATTCTTAGTTCTTACTATCTATTTCTCACAAAAATGACCAACACAAATCTCATTCCTGAACGCTGGGAAGAAAAGAATAGTTTCGGTTTGTCCAGGGTGCAGCAACAGAAGGATAGTGCAGTTTGTCCTGGAGGCTTGAAGGTGAAACGGGATTTACTACTGCTACACAGAGGCATCACAGACACTTGCTGTTTCAGAACTGCACCGGAGTGGAGCATATGTGCAGCATTACAGAGATCATATATCTATAAGCAAGACTAAAATGGAAAGTGAATGGTGCTGCTCATTGCAGATAATATTAACCTACCAGCATTAATATATACCAACAAGTGAGTGGACTCATAATCTAATTACTGAGACGAACGGGACCCGGCCCTCCCGCGTCGCTCCCGCGAGCGACCAGGAGGCAACCCTAGCCGCCGCTGCCGGTCCCCCCAACCCCCGCCTCCTCCCTCGCCGTCGCCGGAGGGCGCAGCCGAGCGAAGCCCGTGCAGCGCCGGCGGCGGCGGGGCCCCTTCTCCTCCCTGCTTGGTGGTGGCCGACGCGGGACGGCGCCGCCGGGCTGTGGCGCGGCGGCGTGGTGCTGGGGTCTCGCCGCAGTCGGGGCTGGCCTCGGCGGCCGCGCGGACGGCTGCGTGGCGGTGGGGCACGCCCGTACTGGTGGCGGCTGTGCAGCGGGGTTCCGATCTGGCTGCGGGCGGCGTGGCTGCGATGCGGGTGGTGCGGGCTGCGGGCGGCTCGGGAGCCGGTGCCGTGCCCTTCTTGGTACGGTGGCTCGGCCGACGGATGTGAGATGGCTGCGTGGGTTGGTGAGATGGCTGCTGCGTGGCTGCGGGGCGGGTGGCGACGTGCTCGTCCGGGATCTGGCGTTGGGATCCGGGTGGGCGGCGCGGGTTGGGCAACAGTCTGGCGTGGCTGTTGCTCCGGCCGTGGGCGGCGGCGCAGGGAGGTCCGGCGCATGGATGGTGAGCTCCTGGTGGAGCGGCCGCTACACGGTGTCTCGGTGGCTCAGCTTGCGGCCACAGCCGGCTTCTACTCCGGTGTCGGCTCGTCTGTGGGCGGACCGTTTCGACCTTCACTTCACTTCGTCGTCGTCCAGGTGCTACTCCCATCAAAGGGCTGGTCCTCTCCCAGCTGCGGTCCACCGCTCATCCCGCGCCCTGTGCTGCAGGACCGAGCTCGTCTCGCGCATGATGCAGCAGGACCGAGCTTGTCTCGCGCACGGTGCAGCAGGACTGACCTAGTCCCCCTCTCGGTGCTGCAGGACTGAGATCGTCTCGCGCACGGGGCAGCAGGGCGGGTCGGTGGATGCCAGCTCTGGCCGGCCTATTGGGTCTCGACGTTGGGGGTCGCCCAGGGGTGCGAAAGGTGGGACCTTTCCGCTCGTTCCTTTCGTTGGGGTGCGGCGGGTCTCGGGTGAGGTGGTGTCATGGTCTTGGATGCCGGGGCGGCGGCCCTGGTGGTGGTCGCGCGGTGCTCTTGGGCAGAGCCTGTGCCTTGGTGTTGCCCGGTCTTCATGGCTGTGAGGGCGGCATGGTTACCGGGGTGTGGCGTTCGGTGGCGGTGAGTGTTGACCGAGGTGAAAACCTGCTCTATCTTCGGATGGACCAGCGGCAGCGAAGATCGTTCCCTTCTTGAAGGCGTCGTCGCGGCTCTCATTGCCCGGCATGCGGCTCCAGGGAAAACTCTGATCCTTTGATTGGGCGGCGGCGGCGCTCCAGTGTCGTTCCCTTCCTGAAGGCACCGCCTTGGAGCACGTGGTTCGTCATATGTAGCTTCATCTCTTCATGGTGGTAGTGCTAGGGGTGGTGTTGCTGCGCTCAGCGCCTATGTATCTTGCCTTGGGTGTGTGCGTGTGTTATGGTGGCGTGTGTTTGTTCTGGATGCTTGATGATCGGTGCTTTATATATAAAGCGGGGCGAAAGCCTTTTTCGGTAATACCAACAAGTGAATGGGGCATATGTGCAGCATTACAGACATCATATATCTATAAGCAAGACTAGCTAATGAAGCAATTCTCTGCTCCAAAAAGAAGATTCTGATTGCTGATCTTCTAGTAGAACAGGCCACAAGTAATTAGCATTTAGTTTCCCAGAAAAAGAGGCCACAATAAATTACCATTTAGTTTCCTGCTAGTAATAAGTAAAGCACGTCATATCATTAGCAGACAAGCAATTGTGTACTAGGTCTTAGGTCATAAGATGCATGCTTCTAATTTCCAAACTGTAAATAGAAGACATAAGTCTATGCTGCATGATAGTATTTGATCAGACGTTACACCAAAACGATCATAGTAGCTTCACTAAAACACTATGCAAAAGCTGAACAAAAACGTGGAAATAGCAGTGTCAAGAAAAAGCACAGAAAGTAATAAGTGCACAGGAAATTTGAATAACCACACGCAATTTAAACAGCCATTTTGAACCACCATTTGCTCCAAACACAATGAGGTCGTCCATGAGTCTCCCGGCCACCGTCCTGCCGGAGGGAGAAGAGGAAGACCTGCACAAACACACAGAGAAAAGGTAAGGGGATCGGTGGCAAAATGAGGTTCAATTGATGATCTTGATGCTTCTCTTACCTGACAAGAGTTGAAGTGCCGCCTTGCTCCCATGGGGGAGAACCATCCGCATCCGCCGGGGTAGACATGCCAGCGGAAGAAATCGGTGGTGGCGGCGGCGGCGGTGCAGGCGAGCGGGGAGAAGGGGAGCGAAACCCTCGGTGGGCTACAGGAGGGAATGGGTGAAACTGTTGTAGCATGGCTTCAGCCTTCAGGCATTCTTGCGCTTGGGCTGTCGATGCGTGAATAGGTGATTCGTCAGATTAAGTACTCCGTGCTAGAAAAATAGCTACTTCCTCTGTTCCTAAATATATGTCTTTTAAGAGATTTCAGTATAGACTACATACGAAGTAAAATGAGTGAATCTGCACTCTAAACTACGCCTATATATATACATTCGTATGTAGTTTATATTGAAATCTCTAGAAAGACTTGTATTTAGAAACAAAGGGAGTATTGTATGTTTTATTTAATCCCAGAAAGCAATTTACTACTGTAATGTCTTTTGTTTTTCTAACTGGCTCTGTATCTAATAATAAGACTTAATTTGGCACTTTTGTTAAACATCTGAAGTCGTCTAAAATGTTATTCCTCTTCTTATCTAGGGGTCGGCACTCGGCACCAATAATGTTGGTGCTAAGCATTGACAGTCCCATTTTGTGGCAGACATCGCCGAGTGTCGATGGTCGACTTCCGTGGTAGACGTGACTGTGCTCGATAATGTTGTTAGACCTGTTTCACCACTTGATATGGAAGCCTCTTGGAGCTGAGTTACAGCAACCGAGTGCACAGCCGAGGATTTTTTTTTCCATTGTTCAAGCCGAAGCCCCCATGGTTATTTCACGTCATCAGTCCCACTAAGTTGCCCTCCGACCAGCAGACCATCACAGAATGTATGCATGAAGACATGCACGCTGGTGCAAAGTCATGGGATCCGGGGGCGTCGCCATGACAACTTTCCATCTTCATTCGTCAAAGATTCTGATCTCGATGCTCATCATCCAGGGAGTGTTGGCCACGAGTGGTATCTCATTCCTTACATGCTCCGACTAAGAACATTTTTCAAGGAGGGAGGGGCGTTATCATTGTTGTGGTCGTTTTCGTGAAAGGCTCCATCGACCACGAGTACAACCTCGGCTTCGACCACGCCGGTGCCGACAACAACAACTACATGAACAACTCTTCGGATGGGGTCTCCGTCGGCCACCGCAACTACTACCTCATTGTAGTTGACCTCAACTTCGCTAGCCACCATGATTCTGACCAAATCAAGGAACATCGAACGCTATGGGATTCGAGTGGTTCTGGGTGGTGTCAGCTTGGGATCAAGACTAGCTTCAAGGAGGGAGGGATGTTAGGAGCCCCTCCTACTTTGGACCACACATGTGCCTGGTTCGTCCAGCGCCCCCATGACTACAAGTAAACTGAGAGAGACAACAAGGAGGCTATCTGGTGGATCAAGCAATCGGCGAGGGTAGCTACCAAATTACCTTTCCCCTTCCGAACAGCAATACATCGAGAGAGTACCGCCTTACACAAATATGTGGTCAAATTTTGAACCAAACTATGTAGTAGAAGAGATGGCGGTGGAGCCTTTTGATTTGTGGCGCCGCCAATGAAAAAAATAGCGCGCTACAGCAAAATAGCGACGACCTCAAAATATGCTATTAGCGTGCTATATCGCTCTATAGCGTGCTATTAGCGAGACGTTATATACCGATATATTTAGCGAGGTAATTTTTAATACGCTATAGTGTGCTTTTAGCGACGCTATAGCGCGTTATTTTTTCAGTGGGCGCCGCTGTGCATGCATGTTGGCGACACATTATGCTGCCGAAATTTCCCGGCAACGGTTCGCCCGACTGCAAAATGGTAGGGGCCTGGCTGTGAGAATTTGTTACTATTCCGTGCGGGCGGAGAAAGAAGAAATCCTAATAAATTCACTAAGCTTTGTGTGCATGATTTCGTCTCCGCTTGGCTCGGCTGGATTGAAAAGAGAAAACAAAAAACAAAAAGGAAACACACGCACGCAGGCACCGTCTTGTTAGTAGATGCGGATGATCGAATTTTTTTCAGGCAATTCAGAGAGCTTTATTCAAAAAAGGCATTTCTCAAACAGTCAGCCATAAAGCTAGTCACGAGAAAGCTAGGAGTTTCATCAAGCTAGCTCTCCATCACATGCAGTGTGCAAGCACGTTTAGCACATAGATGAGCCGGAACATTTGCTGATCGATTTACATGTTGAACAACAAAAAGAGGAAAATCATAAGCTTGCTCTCCAATTTCAACTAAGATAGGAGCCACCTCGAATTTTGGCGAGAGTTTCAGAGATTAACCATCTCCATGCAGTCCACATCCAGATCACTTGGGTGAACCCTCGAAGCTTCGCAAACAGTACCCATCACGCAGTGCAAAAGCTTCAGCAATCAGTGGTTCGGTGATACCCGTGTACGGCTTGCACCATGCTCCCAACAATTTATTTGTAGACCGTGCTACTCCACCCGCACCACCAGTGTTTGTGTCAGAATTTATGGCACCATCAGTGGTAATGGAAATATAATCAAACTCAGGTGGCCGCCACCCATGTCCCTGCATAGTCAGGGAATGCTTCTGAGGGAGATCAAGAATGGTGAGGGTTTCTCTCATCAAACGCATAGATGTTGCCGGATCCGTCCCCTCCTCGTTGTGCTTAATCCTGTTGCGGGAGTGCCAAATGGCCCACATGATCGTAATGATCAGTGGGCCGTCCCTTTCTGAAAAACGTGCATCACATAGGATGTTTCTGGCCCATCATTCAGGATGGAGCCAAGGTAACTGAATGTCAAACCATGTACGATCTTCATGCCAAAAACATTTTGCATGCGAGCAGTATATCAGCGCATGCTGTAGGTTCTCATCCATAGCTAAGCAAATATTACATCTGCTAATCTCACATATATGCCTCCTTTTCAGTGTGTGTTCGTCCGGAAGAATACCACGAAGCACTCTCCACCAAAACACCCTGACTTTCGGGACAACGTTTAGTTTCCAAAATGTAGAACACAACTGTTGATCATTCCGTGAAGTACCGGTAACCGTCCCTTCCTCTAGAGCTAGTCGCTCTTTTTGAATCATCAGAGCATGGTATGCCGTCTTGATTGTATAGTTGCCTGACTTTTCAGGTGCCAAGCGAGAAAATCTTCACCCCCGCCATGCCGCAAAGGAATATTCAGAATAGCATTTGCATCTGGTGCGATGAACGTATCTCGGACCACCTGCTGTCGCCACGACCAGTTTTCTGTATCTATCAATTCAGAAACATTGTCAAGTGTGGTATTTGGTGGTTTCAGCAATGGCATCATGGAGATGGTTCCCGGGATCCATCTATCAGTCCAAATAGACGTAGATGTTCCATCTCCAATCCTTTTTATCAACCCAGCTTTTAGAGCTTCTCTGCCCGCTATAATCTCGCGCCAGGTAGCCGCGGACGATCGGGGCAGTGTTGCTTCCATAAGTGTTAGGAGTCTCCAACCTTGTTTGCCCAGCATTGCTATATTGAACTGGTGCATGTCCCGAAAGCCCATGCCTCCCTTACATTTTGGCGTCGCCAGATTCTCCTAGGAGACCCAATGCAAAGCCTTCTTGTCAAGAGAGCTACTGTAGAAAAATTTGGCCATTGGGTAGGTAACACTCTTGCAAGCCTTTTTAGTCAGAAGGAATGTACTCATGCTAAATGTTGGGATGGATTGCACCACAGATTTTAACAAAGTCTCTCTGCCTACACATGCCAATAAACGTTTAGACGAACCTTGCATCTTACCTCGAGAGCTGTCACCGATGTGGTCAAAAGTTCCACTTGTGATTTGCCCAAGAGGTTGAAAGGCCCAGGTAACGCTCACTAAAGGCCTCAACTAGAATGTCCAAGATTGCCTTCAGTGTTTGCCTCTCCAGATCAGGTGTATTCATGCTAAAATAGATAGCACTTTTATCTCTATTAACCCTTTGACCAAAAGCATTTCCATAAATGTCCATAATAGTGTTCAATCTATCTGCATTTTGTCCCTTTGCACTAATGAAGATGAGACTGTCATCGGCAAACAAGAGATGGCTGACCCAAGGAGATATGAAGTTAACTCTAATCCCCTTGTCAATATTGCCCCCATCATAAAATTTGAGCAAAGAAGATAGGCCCTCTGCACATATTAAAAATAAGTATGGTGATACAGGATCTCTCTGCCGCAATCCTTTTGAGGGGGTGAAAAAGGGATGAAGCTCCCTTTTACCCTAATGGAAAATCTGAGAAAAGAAACACACTTCATAATGAGCCTAACAAAATTAATGGAGAAGCCCAATCTCAGTAACATGGCCTCCAAATAGTTCCACTCAACCCTATCATAGGTCTTCGTCATATCTAGCTTGACTGCACAAGAATAATTCTTCCCCTTCCTACGTTTCATAGTGTGCACACTTTCATATGCAAATAAAACATTGTCTGTGATCAAACGTCCGGGAACAAAAACACTCTATTCTTCACTTATAATCTCATCCATAATACTCCGCATGCGGCTAGTGATTGCCTTTGCAGCAATCTTATAAAGTACTGGACAAAGAGCAATAGGACGGTATTGAAGAATTGACTGTGGGTGTCATACCTTTGGAATCAGAGTAATTGAAGTATTGTTGAGTCCGACTGATATTGCACCCCCATTCAGAAATTCCAAAACTGCTCGTGTAACATCCTCCTGGAGGGCGCCATTTGGAACAGTGCTTTGGAGGGCGCCATTTGGAACAGTGCCTCCCTCACCTTGGTTGCATCATAGGGTTTGTCCAGTAGATCATTCATAGCTTGCGTAACTTTTATCGGAACAAATTGTAGCACATTACTAGAGTCATGGAACCCTTGGGACTCATCCGCCGTTGTTGGCATTAGTTTCTCTTGTATTTTTCTCTTTCTTTTCTTTTGGGCGTGACTGTGTTGTTTCCGCTCCAACACCTATCGTTGGATATTCGGTTGGTTGCTTTGTATACAAAGCGGGGGAAAACCCTTTTTCGGATATAGGTTCTGGTTAAAAGTTTGCACTTCAATTTTGTCCTTACTTTCTATCACACATACTGAGCCATCTTGTCGCCGAAGACCGACAATTCTGTTAGTATGCCTGCGTTGAGCTGCCTGTGGTTGAAAGTAGGAAGTGTTACGATCTGCCTCGCGAAGCCAATGATCAGGTTCTTGATGTTCGTGTGTTGTACAGCCTTGTTCTTCCCATCAAACTTGCCCTTGTTCTTGAACTTGTAGGGCTGGAATTTTTTCTTCTGTACCAGATTGGCACCAAATCCTCCCTCAATACCTCGAGCATGTGTGTCCTTTGCTCTCGCCTTTTCTTCCACATCAAGAGTATCAATGAGATCCGGGACAGAAAACTCCTGCCTCTTATGCTTCGGTAAGGTAGCAAAGTTCCTCCACGAGGGAGGAAGCATCATGATGATTCCTCCGGCACCAAACTTGTTCGGTAACATACAATTGAAGTGCTCAATGTTGTTGCCGTTCTCTCTCTCATGCCGGACGGAGGTGAAAAAAGGAGCACACTTTTTTTTCCGGCGACGAACGCCCCGGCGCCAAAACGCCTCCTTTATATTCAACACACAGGCTACATCACGGCAACTCCCCTAACATGATGTTTACAGTGCCTTATATAGGCTCACACACGCACACCACCAGGAGCCACTAACTCCACGCACGCACACATAACCGGCCGCTGCTCTCGGCCACTAACAACACGAACTGTCTTGACCTCTTCCTACGCATGCACGTCCATATCCAGCTGATGCATGCACTAACCACTAAGCCACATGCATGGAATGCTACGCCTCCACTCTCGCTTGCGCGCCCGATCAGCACGCCCTGGCCGGCTCGCATGACGCGCTCACACGCACGTGCTGCGGCTTGGACTTCCAACAGATCGCAACGGCCACAGCTCTACCCGGTGAACTCAGGTGCACACATACTATCGCGACACACGCGCACACACCGCACCCGACGCCGGTCGCCAGCGCATGGACATGGCTTATTGCCAACACTCAAGTTCTCTAGCAAATGATTGTATCTCGTGAGCTTACTCAACCACGGAGCGCTTTTCGGTCATCCTGTAGTCATAGAATTGTCTCATGATTTACAGCTCAATGCCAACATGCGAGACCCCAAACTTGGCCTCGAGTGCGTCCGACATATCTTTTCCATTCTGAATTGATGCATAAGCATCAACTATGTTCTCACCAAGAACACTCACGAGAGCAGCCTTAAACAAAGTATCCATTTTCTGAAAAGCTTTTTCCAGTTGAGCATCATACTCTCCTTCAGGTTTGCCAAGAGTGGTGTCATAGCAACTCATGGTTTGAAACAGAGTGGTTTGAAACCATAAGACTGCTCTCACGAATGGGCTGTGTGGGCCCCTAGAATTTATTAGGAATTTCTGAAACTGCTATTGGGCAGCCCAAAATAGACAAAATTCCAGCAGGAAGATGCTGTCGGAGACGACGGCGTCGATCTCGGCATGGTGGTTGGACAGGAAGCACCGGAAGGGCTCCCGGAGCAGCTCCGCCGTCCGAAGGAACCTGTCGTTTTAGTCCTTGGATGTCAGGCCGGCGCTCGGGGGAAGCCCGACGTCGGGGAAAGGAACGACGACGACATCCAACGACCCCAGGGAAGTGTTGGCACGGTCGATGATGGAGCGGATGGTTGAAGCTTGCAAGGGTGTGGTGAGGACACTGCACCTGACGCCACGGCGGCGAAGAGCGTGGCCATGAAGGCCATCGGGATGAGGTGGCCGGGAAGGAGGAACGGGAAGAAGAGGATCTGCAACGGGGGCTGCTCGTCACCCTCCGTTGGCGCCATGGATGCATGATGCATGCCCGCCCTACCCACAGCTTCCGATCTTGTAGAGGCTTAGAAGAGCTGGATGAGTACTAGTACCACACATTAAATGGTTAGAAGAGCTGGGAACCTCGTTAAACATTTTCAAAATCCCCAAAAGCCTAACACAAAAAAAGTTACGGGGCTTTCAAGATCTAGAGGCAAAAAAATTCAAAAAAAGGTTTTGAAAAAAATTTAAAATTTTTTTTTTCAAAAAAAGATACGTAATATGACCGGGAAGTTTGAAATATTTTTCAAAATTTCATCATAGTCATGAACATGAACAAAGTCCTAGACATCAACAAGGTATAATAGCATTGATATGCTAGATATATCAACAAGTGCCTGTGAAGTGAGCTGTTGCTGGGGTTGGATAGAACTCTGAAGTTAAGTGTGCTTGAGCTGGAGTAGTGTGACGATGGGTGACCTTTCGTGGAAGTTTGACCACGGAGTGCGATTTGACCTGAGATTAAGCATATTGACCCGAAATTAAGACATAATGACCTGAGATTAAGAAAAAAACGAAAAAAATGCGCCATTAGAATACCAGATTCTAATGGCGCACCACGGGTGCGCCATTAGAAAAAATTCTAATGGCGTGATGCTAGTGGCGCACCAGTAGTGCGCCATTACTAGCGAAAATAGGTGTGCCACTAGCAGCCCTTTTTCTAGTAGTGATTGAGGGAGAGATCAATATGAAGTGCTGGAGCAGGTTGTGCAGGAGCCTGACTAGCACTGACAGCGTTAGTAGTGTTGTTTCACCACAGAGAATTCAGCAGGTTAACAAGTACAAGAGCAAATCCATCAGAGTTAACACTGGAACTGGAGCTGCTGTGCTGAGAGATAAAATCATTCCAAGCCATGGCAGGGCTGTCTTGAATGTTGTTCTCTGGAAGTATACCGTCAGCAACCTGAAGGCCTTCACTTGCAAGCCATGCCTGAAAGTTATAGACAGCAGGAGGGGTGGGGCAGGCCAAGCTCCCCAGTTCGCCTGAAACTGCAAGTTGTTGCCTTGATCAACCACGACATCATCAGCTTCATTGTTAGCAGCATTGTTGACCTGATCAGCTACCACATTTTGGGTCATCCAGTTGTGGAGTTGAGCCTAATAAATCTGCTCAGCAGTCAGACCCTCCCCAAAGAGAGGATGAGGGACACCATCATCTGGAGGGGGATCTTCTCCTGCCGGCGGCACTTCCGGTAAGTGAGCATTCCAATCGCTGCTACACAGCATGGTGACCGCAACCGTCCAGCTGTGACGAGCTCCTCCAATCTGCCTCATCACAATGCTTTTAGGAACCAATCGGAGTTGGATGACCCTAGCTTTTAGTAGAACAAACATTCTGTCACCTCGTGGGTTATGCCACTCAATCAAAGTACCAAAAGTATCCACAGACTTGTGCAAATAGTGCTGAGTTTGATAGTCATATGGGAATCCAACATATAGAATCCAAATCTCAGGCCCAAATGTGGTGAGACGCATGTTTAGCGCAGCATCATGGGGGACAAACGAGATAACAGTATGTTCCTCTGCTTGAAACTCATCTAGCTCAAACGTGGTGCCCACAACAGAGTCACGAATCAAAGAATCATCAAATCCAAAAATGCCAATACCTAATGGATGATCTTCAACTTCAGTGGGGAAGAAGTGGGATTCATGGAGCAAACCTTGGATAGTATCCCTGAGAGCTGCTTTCTGATGTTGCGGGATGAACCTGTTAGCTTCTGCGATTGCCAAGAAATCATGGCGGAGAGGAGGTACCGCACTAACCACCATGTCACTCCGCACCTTCCGATCAGGCGGACCAAGCTCCACCGTCATGCCCTGCGGGAGGTAGGGGACGATGTTGATGGGGAAGTTGGCCATTGATGGTGGCGGAGGTGTCTGCAGAGGAGCAGAGGAGGGCACGCAGGGCGAGGAGGAATGCGTATCGGCAGGCAACCGGGAGGGCTTGGGAACCCAAAACTCTTTCTTGGAGCGACGTCCTTGGTTGTAGGATGAGGCCACGTGGCGTTGCCTACCAGTACTAGAGCGATGGACGGCAGTAGATCAAGCGTGCGGAAAGGGGGGTCGATAGGCAGGTGAGGTAAGTAAATGATGATATGTGGAAAGAATCCCAGCAGTGGTTGATTTGACCGGACGAGAATCAATTAGAGCATCGTTTCCCAACGTGGCTATAGCAGGAATATTTTTGGATGCCAATTGCGTCTCAGTATCAATAAAAATGGGAGACTTGCCTTTCAAAGAATTATCCTGACCAAATACTGCGGTTAATTTTCCAATCACCGTATCCTTTCCCTCTTTGGGCCTCCAAAAATATTGTTTGGCAGTTGGATCAAAGCAATTATGCCTAGTGTGGCCCAAGAAGAAGCACCGATCACATTTGAGGTAAGCTGGACACTCGAAAAAGATATGCCTATTAGAGCCGCAAATAGAGCAGGCCCGAGAAAGCGAGCCATGATGCAGGCCCAAGTCACGAGTAGGCCCTTTTTCATTAATCTGTTGGTCCGGGAGAACGCAAGAACAAATGTCATTAAGACATTTTGGGCAAGTACTATTCGGACATAAAGCAGCCTGGTGACCCAAAGAGTGGCATGCGGAGCACAAATTAAGCCTGCCATGAATGTAATCCATAGGAGGAATCGAGTCCAGAGACTAAATAGTCTTAATGTGAGCATCCGAATATCCAAAAAGACGTTGGTCACGAATATGGAATAACATAAAATTAGGAATTTTGTCCCAGATATTCGCATAAAACCGACAACCTTGGAATCTGTAATTAATGTCATTAATTCTGTCAATATTGCAAGGTTGGAAACTGCCAAAAGTAATTCCCGCGGATGAGGCAAGTGGGTAATTGCTTGCAATTAATGGTTGAACAAAATTTGAATCATGCAGCATCCGCTTCGGTGACCTTCTTGTCGCCGGCGATCTCTCCGGCCAGGTATCAAGAGGAGAGACCCGTACCTCGTTGGACAAAATACCAAATTTTGCAAGCTCCAAAGAGGACGAAGGTTGATCAATAGTAGCCTGCTCTGTGAACTTATATTTGGATTTAATAGCCATCGGTGAGCGAGCAGCCACATCAGTGATATGATCATCGAGATGCCACAAAATATTAGGTACCAAATTGCCATTAGAATTGGGCCGAAATAGATTAAAATGGCACACAAAGTCAGGCCAGATTCTGTCCTTGAGACCATAAATGTAATGTCCAACCTTATTGGAGGCCACAGAGAACCTATATCTTCTTCTAGAGAGATGTAAAACCTTGAGAGGGTTCCCCCCAATGCAACATTGTAAAGCAATGGCCACGGAATCTTCATTGAGGGGAAAACTTGCCGAGGAGAAATGAGCCACCAAGAAGAACTCTTTGAGCGAACCAGAGGGGGAGAAGTGCACCGAGGAGCCAAAACGTTGACGCACCTGAGCCGCGACCGCAAGGTCGGGGGAGAAATCCCAATGTAGTAAGCCATCCTTGATGAACTAGCTGAGAGATCACCATCGTTGGTCAATGTGTGGTGGAAGCAGGTGGGAGAGGAGAGGAGAGGAGAGGGAGAGCCATTTGTCATGGTCCAATACTATCTTTCTCCACAGCAATCATATCATCAATGGTAAGATATTTTTGATTATCATCCCCCCAATTATCAAATTCATTTGACTCATTTGACTAACAAGAACAGATTTATCCATAGTAGAAAAGGATTTACCTTTGAATGTTTGTGGGATCTCCAAGTTCTTCTTCCTTTTATATGCAGCCGCTTTCTCCATAATGTTCACATTGCCATGCCCCCTAGTAGCAGGCCTTTTAGCTAGCACAAGACCCCATTTAGGCTTCTTCTCATGGATATTCTCATCATTTTGGGTTTGGTTAAGTGATTCCAGCAGAGATCTCTTCCAAGACTCACTTTGTAGGATTTGGACAACCTCAAGAGGGAGAACCCCCAACTCTTCTTCCTTTGAATCCTCATTTTTAGAGCCAGAAAGATCAACCGATCTTAATAGATCCTCACAGTATTCCATGCTACCAGTTTTCTTCTCAGGGGTTATGTAAGCAGCATTCTCCCCAAGTGGAGTTTCTGGAACCATCATTTTCCCCTGTCTCTTTTCCTTCCCATCAGAAATGTGGTTCTGTTCTTTGAGGTCACCAGCAAAGCTAGTGTGCGCAACAGATGATGAATCCTCAAAATCAACAGCAGCCAAAGCACACTTCATGATGAACTCCTCTTGATCAGTATCATTTCCATATCCCATAGGTGTAACCACCCCCCTTTGACTACCAGACTTGTTTGAAGTTACATGTTTAGTTGTAAAATTAGCTTTGTCTAGTTCATCAATTGCCTGATCATCCTCACCTGATCCTTCAAAAGCATGCTCCCCTTGAGCTCCATTCTCTTTTTCAGTCCGTTCTTCCTCAGCACCCTCATCCTCCTGATTACCATCCTCATCCTCATCCAAGTCAATGACAGAGTCAACACCTCCTGCTTGCTCAAAACCTTCCATAGTAAAACCAAGTAGGAACAATTTTTTCTTCATCTCAATCAATCTCTCAAAAGGAATCTTGGTTGGGCCTCACTACTAGGGAAAAGGCTAGCAGCAGCGCGGGTTTTAGGTGTATCAGTAGCGCGGGTACCGGCGCTACTAATAAGGCGCTACAGCTAACATGTAGCAGTAGCGCGTGCTCACAAGCGCTACTGCTACACAAGTGTAGCAGCAGCGCTCCTAGTGGAATCTCGCTACTGCTAATAGCTATAGCGTGCTTCTCCTGTACGCGCTACTGCTACTACCGCGCTGTTGCTAACTTTTCTCCACTCGCTACTGCTAATTTTAGTAAAAAAAAATCAGCGCATTTGTTTTGTATTTGAACAGGCTTTATAGAAGAATCTTTAGCACATACAAATGTCATCATGATACACATACAAATGCCTGCGAGACCACAAATGTAATCATAGCATATACATACAAATAGTCTCATCATAATCATCATCCAACACAAAGTGGTATCTTGTCATCATCTCGAAAATAGCGATACATGCAAGTCTCGAATACTTGTAACTACAACGTCATCCATCTAAACAAAGGTATACGCGAGAAGAGCTATCACTATGAGTGAGAGTGGAACTATGCAGTACATGAGGTGGCGGTTACGAGTCCTCTCTCGCACTAGCATGAACCTCAAGTAACTAGCTTCTCCTTATTGTCTGCTTTTGAAGCCTATATGGCTGGCGCCCGAGAACCCATTCACTTGCGCCTGACACTGATGCCACTCGTTGTACACCCCCGGAACCTTCCCTTTGTACACGACATAGCACTTCCATCTCGCCATCAAGAAATTAGGTACCTGTTAGAGATGCATGTTCATTAAGAGGATGTACAATCATATATATGCAACAAAATATACTAGAGCAACACCTAAAAAGAAAGGGTTAGCAACTAGATGCATCATACAGTACGCAAATTAATTAACTAGAGGTACGCAGGTCTGATACGTCTCCGTCGTATCTACTTTTCCAAACACTTTTGCCCTTGTTTTGGACTCTAACTTGTATGATTTGAATAGAACTAACCTGGACTAACGCTGTTTTCAGCAGAATTACCTTGGTGTTGTTTTATGTGCAGAAAGCAAATATTCTCGGAAAGTCCTGAAACTCCACGGAATACCTTAGAAAAAATAATAAAAAATCCTCGCCAAATATGAAGACCAGGGGGCCCACACCCTTTCCACGAGGGTGGGGGCGCCCCCCCTAAGGCGTGTCCCCCTACGTCGTGGGCCCCCTGGAAACCCTCCGAAGCCAACTCCAACTCTATATATTTGCATTCGGAGACAAAAAAAATCAGAGAGAAGAAATCATCGCGTTTTACGATACGGAGCCGCCGCCAAGCCCTAAAACCTCTCGGGACGGCTGATCTGGAGTCCGTTCGGGGCTCCGGAGAGGGGGATTCGTCATCCTCGTCATCATCAACCATCCTCCATCACCAATTTCATGATGCTCACCGCCGTGCGTGAGTAATTCCATCGTAGGCTTGTTGGACGGTGATGGGTTGGATGAGATTTATCATGTAATCAAGTTAGTTTTGTTAGGGTTTGATCCCTAGTATCCACTATGTTCTGAGATTGATGTTGCTATGACTTTGCTATGCTTAATGCTTGTCACTAGGGTCCGAGTGCCATGATTTCAGATCTGAACCTATTATGTTTTCATGAATATATGTGAGTTCTTGATCCTATCTTGCAAGTCTATAGTCACCTACTATGTGTTATGATCCGGCAACCCTGAAGTGACAATAATCGGGACCACTCCCGGTGATGACCATAGTTTGAGGAGTTCATGTATTCACTATGTGTTAATGCTTTGTTCCGGTTCTCTATTAAAAGGAGGCCTTAATATCCCTTAGTTTCCAATAGGACCCCGCTGCCACGGGAGGGTACGAAAAAAGATGTCATGCAAGTTCTTTTCCATAAGCATGTATGACTATTACATTGACGAACTGGAGCTAGTTCTGTGTCACTCTATGTTATGACTGTTACATGACGAACTGCATCCGGCATAATTATCCATCACTGAAGTGCCCAACGGGGATCGGCTGGTTGTGGAACGTGCATTGCAAGGGGTCCATTATCATCCCCTTTCCCACGTCCACCTTCTGGCCTTTGATCAAGTAGAGTATGGTGCACGGGGTTTCTTTCGCCTGCAAACACATATGTATGTGGTGTAAAACATCCGAAAGGCAACAAAAATGGAATATTATATATATGTTGGTGCGACATGTAATTACCGTGATGGCGTCGAGCTCAGCCAAAGACGAAGGCCCACCGAGCGCGCCAGAGACTGAGGACGGGCTGCTATGAGCGGGAGCGGCTGCGAGAGGAGGCCCGGTTGCGTGGGCAAGTGATGGTGCGATGGTGTTGTTGTTCATGGAGTTGCTCCCGACGAAACTGGGCAACAGGAAATCATGTACCGTCTTGTCTGGATTTTCCTTCGTCCAGTTGATGATAACTGGAACCAAGTTAGTAGCGAAATCATTTCTGCAGGCAGTTGCAGCTGCATTGACTGCCTGCTGTAGCAACTCATATTTGTCCTCGGCTGCTTTTTTCGCGTCCTCGACTGCTTTTTTCTCGACCGCAAGCTTCACCTTCGCGTTGATGTCCGCCTGACTAAACTTCTTTTTCTGCTTCTTGGCCTCCGGGCCCTCGTTGTAAAACACCTTCCACGTGGCGCCGTCTCCAGCGCTGTGCACAGGACCATATTGCGGCCGCTGGCCCAAAGGGAGTCCCTTAAGTTCGTTCAAGGCCCGGTTGAGAGGGGTGTCCCACTTGGGCCTCATCGGAGAAGTAGGGCTTTCGGCTGCAAGCTGGTGTTGCTTCTCCAGTATTCTAATAAATTTCCTCGTGATCTGGTCCGTGTAAAAAAACTTTTCTCCTTGTCCCACTTGTAGCGGGCCCTGATGAAGTCACGCTCCAAGGGGTTGGTGAACTTCGCGAAGGGGTCTAGGAAACCCGCGGCTTCACGTTCCGCGTCCTCCTTATCCCATATGGGCCTTTTACCGAGGTAGCCACGGCTTCCGAGGCGATGCTTCGCCGTGTTCCTTTGCTGAAGCTCTTGAATTTCGCAGCCTTAGCCTTGGTGTCCTCGGTAGCGCAAGTGTCCTTGAACTTTTTGAACTCCTCTTCCGTAAGTGTCGGATTTTCCTCCAGAATCTTGGACAGGGGTTCCTCAGCCTCAATAGCTCGTTTCACCCTCCCTTTCCAGGAGGCCAAATCATTGCTGAACATGCCCATGGCGTGATTGTTAATCTTTTTCATCTTCGGATCATCCCACGGTTGTTCTATGTTATCATCCCGGTCGGGGAACTTGAATCTCTTATGCAACTTCGTTAGGAGCAACTGCGTCAAATGTTCTTTACTCCTTAAGTCATCGTCGTTGATGCTCGCGCATTCCCGTAGGATGCATCCTACTTGGTTACCATAGCACTTGCGAGGTTCTTCCGGCTCTAACGGCTCAAACTTGCCAGGTGCCATCTTTGTGATCACAAGTCGTCCAATCCCTAGTTTGTTAGGTTTTCGTATCCTCTGCTTCTTATGCTTCCTCTTTTCGGTAGCGGCATCGGCGCCGGTACCTTCCCCGTCGGTATCTTCCCCGCCGGTACCTTCCCCACCGGTCTCGGCGCCGCCATCAGTGCCGGCGCCGTCGGTGTCGATGTCAGCGTCAGTACCATCATCGAGGCGGACCTGCAAACCTTGCTTAGCAGTGAAAAAGTCGAGGTAGTCTTGTTCACCCTGATAATCCATCTCGTATGCATCTTGGTCAGAAGGCCCAGTTTCTTCGTTGTTCGACATGTTTCCTATGATTAAGTGTCCTCATTTATTTCTAAAAGTATGAATAAATGAGAAATGACATAAAAAAGAAATCTATGTGCCAGCACTCGATACGCCAGCTATGTAGCACAAACCATGCCTTTATTCACAGGAAATTTCGGCATGACCTTTGCTAAAAATTGGACATATCGAGCGCCTGAAATTCACCGGAACGGAAATGAATCAACATTCCGGCGTAACATAGGCCACTCGGATCATTTACCAAACGTGACATGTCTAAAACATGACATATCCACATATCACATGTCTAGTTCAAATTTGCATATAAATTCAGCTAATTTTGAAACCTATCTAAATTCATAACTAAATAGATAACCTAATTAACATAACTAAAACCTAAGTAAATTAACCGAAGAACCCTAGCTAGCAGAGAGAGAGGGGGTGGTTTACAGAGGGTGTAGGGGCGAGGAGGCAGGCCCGACGACAGCCAAGGTTGGGAGGGGAGGAAACAGAGGAGGGAGGCGAGGGCCGACGGGTCGGGGCGAGCGCGCCGGGGTAGGGGGCGAGCACCTAGGTCAGGGGCGAGCGCCTGGGTCGCGGGCGAGCGCCGGCGCCGGGGGCGAGCGCCGGGGCCGGGTCGGGCGCGGCGGTGCGACGGGGGGAAGAGAGTGGGGATTTGGGGGAAAATAGGCAGGATGAAGCAGGGAGAGTGATAATTTTGGGTTAAGTGGACGTAGCAGTAACGCATTTAGACAAAACGCGCTACTACTATTAAAGGCAGCTATAGCGGTTTTATACAGAAACCGCTACTGCTACCTTGACTAGCTGTAGCTCTTTTTCAGTAAAGCGCTACTGCTATAACCAGTTTCCCTTTTTCTTTTCCTTTATTTTTCTCACTTTTTTTCCGAGAGCAGTGAACAAAGGGAAGCCGATATATATTGCATCATTTGACGGTTAAATATGTATGCAAAATACGAACATATATATTACATCATTGGACCCATGCATAATAATGGCTAAGTGTGTATACAAAATAGGAATATATATATATATATATATATATATATATATATTACATCATTTGACCGGTTCCTCAGCACTGATGTTTTTGTTTTTGAGTCAGCTTCTTTCCCTTCTTGTTCATCGAAGAATAATTGAGCCCCTCATTGTGACTTTGCCTTTTCCATGGAGTACGATTTTTCTTAGATAATGTAGTATTGATTCTTCTTTTGACGTATACTTCATCATCATCGTCATCTTCCCTCATTGGGTTGCCGTACTGATTATAGTCTTCCTTTTTGGCGACTCCATCCATTCCAATGATGTTCCTTTTGCCTCTCCTCATGACAACACGACTGGGATTGCATGGGTCGGTTATGAAGAAGCATTGTGTCACGTGCTTAGCGTGTACCTATGGCTTGTTTTTTGCTATAGCGTTCACGGTAGCGCTCTTGGCGTCGGGTATAGTCATGGACTATTCTGTTACTAGTAACAGAATATTATTTTGTTACCCCTGGGCTCTATAAGGACGCGACGAGCTACATCGTAGAAACTCCCCGAGCCATCCTGAACTGAACCTCCCCAGCCATCGGCCCCCCACCACGCCGCCACCTCCCTCCCCGCGCGCCGCCGCCTCCCTCCCCACGCGCAACGCCGCCCGGCCTCATCCTCCCTGCCCCCGCCACCTCCCCTTCGCCAGCGCGCCTCCACCTCCCGGCCGGCCAGGTGATGCGCGCGCATCAGTTCGCGCGAGGCCCGGCCGCCAGGCACCCTTTCGCCATCTGGCGCGACACCATGGGTAAAGCCAGAGATGAAGCTATTCCAGCACCGGCACCTGCGACGTTAATCCACCGACGTGCTTGGCGCCGTCCACAACTCCATCGCGCTCGAGCCACCCCAGTTCGGGCGTAGTAAGTACCTCAGTACGAGTTAAAAACGGTGGTCTGTTCGGAATAAAAGAAATGGCAGAAATTCAAATTGTAAAGTTCAAGCAAATAAAGAAACCCCATGAAAATCCTACTTAGTAAGTACCTCAGTACAACTCGTAAAATGAGAGAAGTTCAGAACAACGTTGTCAAAAAAATGTTGAGTTAAAAAAAGGAAACAAAACAAACACATTTTTTTTTGAATAAAATATCATTCAGTTCGATGATACAAACCATACAAATACAGGGGCGACGATACAGTAAACCGTTGAAAACTTACGAGAAAAATATTACCAAAAAAACAGAGCAAAGTCTAGTTAGTGAAAACACGCTTAGTAAAACCCATGCAAGCATCAGTACAAGTACCCTTTTCGGAACCATTGAAAATTACTCTACAAAAAATAGCTCAGTACAAACATACATATATATCACTACGACTACTCTGTTTTTCACACGAGAAAATAGCAGGATCCGTCATGCCATATTCAAAATTACTCTTAAACGGTTGCGAATTAGAGAAAACGTTCAACATGACTAAGTTTTGCACTTTCGATACCTATCCAACGGTATATTATTTGCCATATTTCGACAAACTTTTTAAAAAAATCAAGTTCAAAATCAAATTTGACCGTATTCGAATTCGTTTTTAAACCGTAAGGAATTAGAAAAACATTTCTATATGAAAAAGTTGCGCATTTTACATAGCTTTCCAACGCCGCATCATTTGCGTCAATCTGACAAACTGTTTGCAAAAAATTGTGAAAATACGTTTCGCCCAGAATTTCACCATTTTTCAAATTACTTTTAAATCATATAGAATTAGAAGAAACAATACATATATGGAAGATGCGGATTTTTACCAGCTTTCCAACGCCATCTTATATGCTTAATTCCAACAAACCGTTTGAAAATTGAGTCCAAAATACAATTCACGTTTTCGGTTTTGAAAAAAATGGTTTTTTCAAAACTGCTCTTAAACCATAATGATTTTGCAAAAACGTTCAATATACCTAAAATATGGTTGTCAAGAGCTTTCCAACGATATATTACACGCCACGTTCCGACAAAAAAATTACAAAAAGTTTTTGAACTAAAGAAGACGATCTGTTAAACACAACTAAAAGCATCAGTTCAATTGCTTCGAAAACATCAGTACAACCACTTGAAACCGTCAGTTCAAAAAGGGTAACGGAATAATATTCTGTTATGCGTAACAGAATAGCCCAGATGTATATATATATATATATATATATATATATATATATATATATATATATTACATCATTTGACCGATTCCTCAGCACTGACGTTTTCGTTTTTGAGTCAACTTCTTTCCCTTCTTGTTCATCGAAGAATAATTGAGCCCCTCATTGTGACCTTGCCTTTTTCATGGAGTACGATTTTTCTTAGATAATGTAGTATTGATTCTTCTTTTGACGTATACTTCATCATCGCCGTCATCTTCCCTCATTGGGTTGCCGTACTGATTATAGTCTTCCTCGTTGGCGACTCCATCCAATCCAATGATGTTACTTTTGTCTCTCCTCACGAAAACACAACTGGGATTGCATGGGTCGGTTATGAAGAAGCATTGTGTCACGTGCTTAGCGTGTACCCATGGCTCGTTTTTTGCTATAGCATTCACGGCAGCGCTCTTGGCGTCGGGTATAGTCATGGTAGTGAAAATACGGTTTTCTCTTTCGATATTCTTAGCCCATCTGACACGGAACATCGTCGTGTTGTGCAGTCCAGAGTAGTCAAGCTCCCAGATCTCCTCGACCCTTCCATAAAATCGTTCAGTTGCGCCGTTGTCGCTGCCGGTCATGCATTCCATCATCACCCCTGAGTTCTGATCATCACTGTCCATATCTTTGGCCTCCGTGTAGAACGTGTATCCGTTGATATCATATGCCTGATAGGTTACGAGGTTGGGCGAGGGACCATGTGCTAAGGCGTATATGAGCAATCCATCCTTAGAGCCCTCCTTCGGGGGATTAGCAATAATATGCTCTTTGAACCAATGCAGGAAAGTGGAGTTGTGCTCTCTAGTAACTTCGGCGTCTGTCTTGCATACCCCCCGATCACGATACTTTTTTGCGATAATTTCTTTGTGCAGTGCCACGAAAGGATCTACCTCATCTAGATGTTGTAGCACTACCAAGTTTGCTCTGTCAAAGTCGCTGCGTCGATCTGAGTATGCCACGTGCAATTCCCTGCGACCGTTGCAGTGACCTTCTCCTTCGAGCCTCCCATCGTGCTTGTTAACGGGCAAACCAACAATAACACCAGGCGGCTGGTCTGCGCCATATAGAAAATTCTCACAGAAAGAGATGCACTCTTGTGTCAAATAGCCCTGGACGATGCTTCCATCCGGACGGGACATGTTACGAACGAATCCTTTGATGATCCCATTCATCCTCTCAAACGGCATCATGTTGTGCAGGAATGACGGCCCCAGGTCTATTATGTCATCCACAATATGGACACACAGATGCACCATGACGTCAAAGAACGTGGACGGGAAGTACATCTCAAGCTCATTCAGTATCACAACGATCTCTTCCTGTAGCCTTCGGAGCTGCTTCACACTGATCGACTTTCGAGAGATGACGTCGAAAAAGTTGCAGAGACCAATAAGCGTGTCACGGACATGCTTGTCCATTATCCCTCTAAGGGCAACAGGTAGTATCTGCGTCATCATCACATGACAATCATGAGACTTCATCCCGCTGAACCTTTTCTTGTCCGTGTCTAGATATCTGCTTATCTTGCCACAGTAACCGGAACTAACTTTGACTCCGGTAAGGCACTTAAAGAATTGATGGATCTCAGCCTGACTTAAGGTGAAGCAAGAAGGGGGCAATAATCCTCTTTCTTTATTTTCTTGCCCTTCTTCTCCCATGCCTCTGTCTATGTCTCTGTCTCGTCTGACATTTTACGGGGCGGCATGTGCAGATCTTCCCTGATTTTCAAATCTTGCAAGTCTTTTCTTGCCTTCGGCCCATCCTTGGTCTTATCCGGCATGTTCATCAGTGTTGCGAGGAAGCTCTCAAGAACATTCTTACAGATATGCATTTGATCAAGGCAATGAGGTGTATCGAGTTTGTGCTAGTACTCCAAGTCCCAGAACACAGACCTCGTCTTCCATACCTTCAGCAGCGGCTCCGGCGCCTTTCTCATCGTCTTTCCCGACGCGGGGCACTCCTTCCAGTTTTTCAACAGCTCATCGATTTCGGCACTGCTCCGCTTACGTGGAGGTCCTCGATGCTCAGGGTGACCATTGAATAGATCTCCACGGTTTCTCCACGGGTCGTCCTGTTCGAGCCATCTTCGATGCCCCATGTACACGATTTTCCTAGACCCACCATCTTTCCTTGACGTTAGCTGCTGAGACATCGTATCATCCATGCACCGCGTGCATCCGCGTGCCAGCGCATTAGCTTTGCTTCCTTGGGATCTACAAAATACCTCTAGAGACGGGGAGTGATCGGTAAGTACCATACCACTTTCTGGGGACATTTCTTCCCAGCCTTCTTGTATCGAGAAGCATTGCACACCGGACAGCTTGTTTTCTCCGCGTGCTCCTTCCGATAAATTATGCAATCGTTGATGCATGCATGGTATCTAACGTGTGGCAAATCAAGAGGGCACACGATCTTCTTGGCCTCATCAACACTACTAGGACATAGATTACCCGCGGGAAGAACATCCTTTAGGTACTTGAGATGCTCATCGAGGCTAGTGTCGGTCCATTTGTTTTTAGCCTTCGTCTTCAGGAGTTGGAGCGTGAAACTCAAGCGGGTCACCTCAGGATTACAACCATCATACAATGGAGTGTTCGAGTCTACCACCAGTTGCTCCAGCTTAGCCTCCTCTCCAGAAGCAGCTCTCTCAGTACTCGTCTCCTTGCGAAGCAATGCTTGACCATGAGGGTCCCGCACGATTGAACTTAGTACCGACGAACTCTGCTGTGTGGAGTCCATGTTGTTCTCTCCGCCGCCATGTCCGGCCCCTTCTCCGCCACCATGTTCGGCCTCTTCCCCGCCGCCATTATCGATCATCTCTTCGTCTTGCCCCGTGTCATCATTGTCTGCCCCGTCGGCATCCTCAACATCATCATCCTCATCTTCAATTATCCACCGAGTATAGCCATCCATGAAACCAGTCATGAGCAGGTGCGCTTCGACACGACCATCGTCATGGGGGTCGAGCCAAACTATTCCTTTGCATTTTCGACACGGACATAAAACCTCTGTCAGGTTATTTTCCTTCATGTCCTGCAGCGCCGACCGCAACCACCTGTCCACCATCGTTCCACTGACCATCGTCAACTCTACACGGTAATAATAAACAAATTGATTATAAAAATGCATGCATTCATCAAAGTCCTACAAAAATTCGGCATGACCTTCCTTAAAAATAGGACATATATAGATCTAGAGTTTGCCCGGAATTCGCCGAAACGGAAATAAATCGACATTTCGGCAAAACATAGGCAACTCAAAAGCACAATTTGGCGTCAACTCATGCCAAACACAAAATTTCCATAAACATATCACACACACATAAACATATTTCCATTTTGCAAAAGCATAAAATTTTAATCACCTCTATCTCGAGATCGAGCACACGGTGGAGATGATGTTGTAGGGAGATCAAAAGTGCACAAAGCTCTTCTTGACAAAGATAGATCTAGTTAGGGGCAAATAGGTCACTTAACTAAATGCTACATCTACCTAGCTACCTAATTTGGGAGGAGACAACTTCAACTAGTGGAGGGGGAAGGAAAAAGAGAAAGGAGATGCATTAATGGAGGTGGTCTAGTTATAGCTAGAAGTAATGAAGAGAGAGAAAGGTAGGTAGAAGAGGGAGAGTAATGGGGGGAGAAGTATTGAGGAAGAAGAAGAGTGAGAGAGGGAGGATGTGGGAGGTAGGGGAAAGGGAGGAGAGGAGATGGGGAGGGGGAGGTGGAAAAAGGTGGTGGGTGCTGCGTCTTAGCAGTAGCGCCGGAGCAAAAGTGCGCTGCTGCTAAGAGCGTAGCAGCAACGCGCTTTCCTATCACGCGCTACTACTAAACGGGCCAACCGTGTGGACAATTTTAAAATTAGCAGCAACGACGTGACTAAAAAGAGCGCTACTACTATGGCATTAGCAGCAGCGCGCTTCCTAACGCCGCGCTACTGGTAAACTTAGGTCGTTGTGTACTGTCGGTGGATTTTTATAGCAGCCCGGTTTAAACATCACGTGCTACTGCTAAATTTGCACTAGTAGCGCGCTTTCTGTAACCGCACCGCTACTAATTAGCAGCAGCGCCCTCTTTTTATGCCGCGCTGCTGCTAAGATTCTGTGTATAAGGTTTTCCCTAGTAGTGTCTCTGCAGGCTATTTTGATTCTGACGTTCTCAAAGAAAGTTCTAAACATACCATTCCAGTCCACATATGTAAGCACTCCAAACAGTGAAGCAATTTGGGCAAAAACCTTCCAAGTACACCACTTGGGGGGAATCCCCTCAATCAGCACCCATGCTTCAATCAACTCTCCAAAAGGCTCACACCCCCCTTTCCATTCAGTCAGTGTCACATTCACATATTTCGGCAGGGAGAACCTAGGTAATTCGATGAGGTCCTCCACTTTCTTCCAAGGGGGAAATCTAACTAAAAACGTCTTACTGGAGAGCCCTCCGATTTGCCAAGGCCAGTGTTTAGTTTTGCAAAAGGTAGCAGATAATAGTTCCATCAGCTTAGCACAGTCCACTTCTCCTTTCAGAATGTTAACCAACCGCACAGTTCTGGAATTTTAGCCATTTTGACTCATTTGCAACAGGAACATCTACATCGTAGAAACCAAGGCCTTGAGCTCCACTACCAAAAAAGGCAGCAGTAGGTTGAATCTTAGACCACGCTGCACAGTTATTGACATTGTGATTCTGTTGACAAATAAAGCAGGCTTTTGGCTTCACGCAATTCCCCACATAATGCCCAGGTCCACCACAATTAAAACATATCATGTCCTTATACCTAGGATCAAGGACTTGTTCCACTTCGACCTCGATGGATTGGGATGATTGTACCTGAGTGGAACCAGCAGTGGAGGTTGTAGATCTGGTAGGTTTGGGGGCAGGGACAGATTCCTTTGCGATAGGCGCAGTTGTTTTCCGCCCAGCAAAAGAAGTGGGTTTCTGCCCTGCTCCTTTTGGCTGACTAGCAGCAAGATTGCCGCCCCCTCCTGCACGGCGTTCGGCCATCTTCACCCCTCGCTTGACAGCTTCCGCAAAAGAAATTGAACTAGTGCCAATCCCTTCGCGAACCACTTTGATTTGTTTGGAGGTGGATCAAATGGTCGACGGGACGCAGGGAAGCAATCCGCAGCCGAGAAGGAGTTTTTCTCAACCAAATCTCTCCTGATCGAGCAAAGGAATCCGCTTTTCGGTGGAACTTGTGGTTGCAGGGTAGGGTTTCTAGGGTGGCGGCGGCGAGGGGGGGGGGGAATGAGCCAGAGCTGGCCAAAGTGTTCCTCCACATTATCTAGGGAAACAGTTTTACGTATTCCCCTCGCCCTTCCCGCTTTCTCGCCCACAACACGTAAATTGAGTGTGGGGCCAGGGACACCTGGATTCAGAGGAGGGGCATGACAGAGCGGCTCCTCCTCAACTTTTCGGATGGATTTTAAACTAAGGCCAAGCCCCTCGCCGGAGACCAACTCGGACGAGGTCTCACCAGCTGCAGAAGCAGCAAAGGAATCCTTACTATTACTAACAACAGGAGGGAGAACCCTCGATTCTAACCCAAAATCCTGAAGATGCGATTGAGAAATCTGAGCATGACAAGCTTGAATCCCACGACGACGCAAACGAAAATCCCGCAAACGAGCCTTAATAATCGAATTAGCACGAAGGTGCAAACCTAACTCACCAGGCCAAGGCGGGGGATCGATGGGTCGTCGCTGCGTCTGAACCAGTCGGGGCAGCCGATCTACTGGCGGCGTGGGGGCCAAACGGTCCCTGGCGGGATGAACTCCGGCGGGATGTTGGCGATTCCCTCCCACGATGGTGGCCTGATGTTGAGCCTCGAAGGATTCGCCGTCCTTAAGTTCTCCCAGCGGGCGGCCTGCCGCGGATCCGGTGACTCCGCCTCCTGGATCGCCCAAAACAGCAGCTCCACATCCTCGCAGTCGTCGTCGCCGATGAAGCGCGCGCGCTCGATGAAGTTCGCATGGCGGAGGATGTGCATGTAAATCTCCCCCCACTCGTCGCGTTCGGGGAAGCGCTCCCGTACCACCCGACGCATCTCGCGACAGGCCTCCGGCGAGTTCGGGTCGATCTCGGGCAGCTGAGCCACTACGGGGGATGGAAGTGCCTGTGGCTCCGCTACCCGTGCCGCCGGCATAAGCCGACGAACCCGTACGCCGCGTTGACGCGCTCCAGCCATGCGGATACTCATATGGGGATCTGGGGCGGGGAGGACTCGGTGAGATGCAGGGGTGGGTGGGAGGTGGAGTTGGCTTTAATGGCGGTCTCGTCGCTTCAACCGAGGGGGAGGGGAGGGGGCGGGGAGGGGGAGGAGGAGAGCGAGCCATCTTTTCTCTTTGTCAACCGAGGGGGAGGGGATGGAGTTGCAACATTCAGCTTTCCAAAACCGATGCATTCAGTACAACATTGATGCACCATTGCATTCAGCTTTACAATGTTTCCAAAGGGAAGTACAACATTGATGCACCATTGCATTCCAAAACCGATGTGATGGTCCTTGGTGACCGCTAAACACCAGTTTCTGGATACTTGGATCGAGTGGCGTGATTGGAGATTCTGAAATCGTCATTTGTGAAAGATAAACAGGGGCAAAAAAATGAACCATGCGTTGGGCAAAGATGAAAACATCAACTATTTAAAGAAATTAAGGTGCAATGAAGAATACCCGTCATGGAAATGTATTTTGGCTACAAAATTATGTATACCAATAAGTCAACTGATATTTATGGGAGATACAAACATTTGACATGTTGATACAAATGGCAATACATGACAAAATCTAGAACCACAGATACATTAGCTGCCCTGCTAGTTTCTACGATAATAGAGACTAAAATTCAAGACATGTTTTTAGTAGTATCAATCACTATGGAAAAGTGTATATGAAGGGTAACTTCTCAGCTCAGTTATTACAAACCTGCTGAAATTTGAACTTTCCCTTACATGGATGATATTTAATTTGTAGAAGGGCTTCCTGATATAGCTTGAAGTAATCTTGGCACTCGGGGCATATCAAGCTCTACTAGACCCTCGAGAACCTGAACCACATCGCCCATTGTCGGACGATCAAAGTCATGATCTTGAATGCACCAACATGCTGCTTTGCAAGCTCTTTCAACCTCCTCCACATTGATGTCACCATGTAATTGTTGATCGACCAAAGTCCTCACATCTCCCTCAAGAAGCTTAAGTGCAGCTTGCACAGGAAAGTAAACATCATGATCACTATTGCTTGTACATTCTTGAGGTGATGAGTTCCTTCTTCCGGATATCATTTCTAGCAGTACCATTCCATAGCTGTAAACATCAACTTTTTGTGTAATAGCCACTCCACTAATCCATTCAGGTGCAAGGTATCCTACGGTTCCTCTCATTGTTGTCAGAACGCGACTAAAGTTCCTTCCCATAAGTTTTGCCATCCCAAAATCTGCAATTTTAGGAACAAGTGACGCATCGAGAAGTATGTTTTCTGGCCTAATATCACAATGTATTATGCAATCACGACAACTCTCATGCAAGTAGGACAATCCTTTAGCAACACCGATGGCAATTCGGAACCTTGTACTCCAATCTAGCATAAAACCATTGCCTCGGAATATATGGACATCAAGAGAACGATTTGCCATGTGTTCATAAACAAGCATCCTTCTATCACCTTCACAGCAAAAACCAATCAGTTTGACTAAGTTGACATGTTGGATCATTCCAATTGTGCTGACCTCAGCCCAGAATTGTTTCTCTCCTTGGCGTGCACCATCAAGCATCTTCACCGCTATGGTAGTCGAGTCACGCAGAATTCCCTTAAATACAGAGCCAAAACCACCTACACCTAGCTTCTCTGAGAAATTTTTAGTTGCATGCTGCAAATCAACATACTTAAATGCTATAACGCCACATCCACCTTCAGTGCTGCTCAGTGGAAGAGAACACCACTTTCTTTTCCCCCTCCAAATCATCAATAGCATCACCAACAAACAGAAAGGACCAACAATGAGACCGATGATCATTCTTCTATTTCCTTTTGTGTTGTTTCCCCAACTTTGCACCTCTCCAGCAGCAATACGGAGGAAAAGAATCTCTCCGTCACTATTGACAGTGCCATTATTATACTGCTTTACATTAATAAGCTGGCCTTGCCAGATAGAACAGCCACTCTTGCCGTAGGAGTACGCAGTGCATGAGCAGTTTCTTAGACAAACTTGCATGCAGCTTTGTCCACTCTCAATTGTTTCCATTCTATGTGCATAATAAGGTAATCTAACACTATGTATCGGAAAGAACTGGTCTGTTAACCCTCTTGTGTTACCTTTGTTGCTGCTGCAATGTTCTAGCGGAGTATTTCTCATGCATCCACCTCTTCTGTCATCCAGCTCCCAGTCCTCTGGTGACTTCACGGAGAACCCATTCATGCAGTTACACAATGGAAGTGTGTTGTCGTTGCAAACTGTGAAAGGCCCGCAAACGGCGAAAACATCGCATGGAGCCCTGGGTTGGACATATATAGTTTCCCACTCTTGCAAGCCTTCAAGCCAAAGAAGCTGCTTGGTAAGACCAGAGACATCAAGTAAACCGATTGTGATCACTGTTGGATCCATTGGAGCGTAAGTGAAGTACTCCTCTTCATCATTGTCGATGAATTTGGTTTGGAGAAAGTTACTACCAGACATCTCCGGCACCAAATTGAAGTACCACCCGACCCATTCGCCCGTGGAGAAATACACCATGGATGAATTACAAATCCTAACAAAGTATTGCGGATCACCAGTGGGGTCTAGCTCCGTGCAGTATAGGCCTGGAGCTGGATCTATCAGATTCTTCTTCGAAACAAGACTGTATTTTTGGCCGGTAACCTTGTTCCGGCCAATCCTTGCGCCGGGGAGGAAAACATCTGTTGGGTGATCAAAGCTCTGCCACCACACAATGGATGGGTTCAAGGCGTTTCTTATGACAAGGTTACCATCGTCTGAGAGTGCTGCCATGATGGTAGTATTTTTGTTGGCTGTTCTTCTACCTTTGGCTGCTATTATTTGACTGGACCAGATTATGGATTTAGTCGCATGGTTTAAGATGACAAGGTTGCCATCCCTTGAGATTCTTAGCTTGGACAGTCTAAACTTGGGGTCAGTGATTGGTTTCTCTCTGTTCGCAATCCATACAGGAGTGAACTTTGGGATCTTGTTGAACCATATACCTACATACCAGTTGGGCAAGGTTGTGTTGTCTGAGGAAGACTTACTGCTGCCTGATGTGAAGAAGCCCAACGCGAACTTGCCATTCTTTGAGATGAGCCTGTTGCCGCCGCTGAGCTCTTGGCCTTCTTTCAGGTTGCTGCTGCCATTTGCTGCAGAAGAGCACACCACCGGAGGAACAGATACGGCAAGCATGAAGACAATGAAAAAATGAAGCATGGTGGGTTGGAATTTGTTTTGATGACTCTTTCTGATGTCTGGAGATTAAGATATGAATATATGTTATATATATAGGATGTAGTAACCATCGTGGTAAATATGGTAGTGGAGAAGTTTCTATCTCTTCAACAGGTTTTGACGGGCGATTTTACTCTGCCGGTCAAGTTTGGCATTGCTGTAAAAAGTACGGAAAGGAAATTCCCAACTTGATGCGACTGGAAACTTTGGAAAATTTCTAAACATAATTTATATTTCGAATGCATGTTGTGTGCACACTAAAAACTTTTATTAAAAATTTGTGTATTTGTTTGCACATATAATGGTGAGAGGTTAATAAAAGATGACCATATTTTTTTGGTATAAGACACACATATAAAATCATATTTCTGCACAAATAAAATGATAGTCTACACAATATTCCAGAATCAAGATCCAAAAAATTTAGGAAGCTTTTTTTAGGGAGCAACAGAGAATAATAATTTGGCAGGAAGGACCCTAAGACACACGGCAACAAATTAAGTGGAAACAAATGCGCCACTTAATCAAGTTTTGACTACCTTTTTTGTTTGAGGAGAAGTTTTGACTAGTGAGGGTCAGTTGAGGCGAATAACAGTGAAAGGTTAATATAGCAACTAACCAAACAACAAGGAAACAGTGATCGTGATGCTTTTATTAGAAAATATTTATTTGTTTGCTGTAACAAATAATAGTGGGAGGTTAATACTTTTTTTGCGAGAAAGTGAGAGGCTAATACAGCAACGAATATAGTACATCATTTTTTTGGTATAGGACAAAAATAAACATACACTTTTCATACACCCTGCAAAAAAAACATATGTTTTTCTCACAAAAAAATTGTGATTCAACTCAACACTCCAACCTAAATATATCTTTTGGCAATGTTTTAGATTTGCCACTATGTTTTATCCAGGGAGCAACACAGAAAAGCATTTGGCAGCTAAGCATTACCGACAGGATCCTATGACACGGCAGACAAATGGAGACAAATGCGCCTCTTAATAATCAAGTGTTGACTAACTTTTTGGTTGGAAGAGAAAATGTGCCTAGTGACGGTCAGTTAAGGTAGGACCTCCTAGTGCTGGTCAAGTTAGTTTGGCATCATTGTGTTGCTAGAGAAAGAGTAGTAAGCCCTGTGATCCGGTCCTTTTAGAACTTAACAGAACTGAAGTTGAACCAGTACTTGCCAGAACTGAACTCGGGTCAGTGAATATGTTTCTTCAGAGAGCAGAACCGGGAGCTACAGTACAGTCGGCTGTCCATCCAGCTTAGACCTGAACAAGAAGGAAACAGTGATGGTGATGCTAAAAAATTGATAGTATTAGCTTTGTTTTTCTGAAAGAAACTGTTTGGCTTGAGTTAATACACCCCGTAACTGGACGGGAGCGGGCGGTGTGGCTGGCCGTCGGAAACCTGGACAGGTAATTGCCTGTGTTACATGCACCCCGTATGCAGCGACGCTGGGAGAAAGCAGCGAGTTCATTCATCAGCGCGTGAAGCATGCTGAGGCAGAAATGAATGAGTTGCAGCATCAAAGGCTGAAGGAGACTGAGGAAACTGAACCAGTTCGAGACAAAACACAACCGGAGCGAGAGACGCGTTCTGTGACAGCTGCGATTTCCTCCTTCCTCCTCATTTCTTCCTTCTTTGAGTTGTGACCTGATACTGTACTCTGAGACTATAAGCTGAGTGGTATGTGCCCCTGCCTCTGGTCTCTGGTTGTGCTGTAGTCTAGGACTGTAACAGCCTGTGGCGAGGAATTCTGTCGAATTTGTTATTTTCGATAATAATCTTCTGCTTTCTTCAGCCCAGCACCATTTGCTGTTACACAAACTGATGGGAATATGAAGGCGACTTTACCCGAGATGAAACACATATCACCCAGAAACTGAAACTATTTCTTCAGCGCCTGAGATTGCCTCGTCTTGTCTCTGAATATTGCCCATGTGAATATCGCTTTTGCTCATGTGTCTTTCTTCTGCTGATGGTTGAAACTGAAATACATATGAAACACATATCACCAAGAAATTGAGTTCTGAAACAAGCATACCTGAATTCAAGTTGATTTAAGCCATCAGGAACAGAGCAGGACCGATACTGTTTCGCCCACGCCTTAATTTGGCCCGAGGGTGCTGATTAAGGTGTAGAGGATTCTGTTTGCCCCATGCACAATGATTCAAACTTCAGTGACTCAATTTGACAGAAACTTGAGGGAAACTTGACTTCGTTGATGGTCAAGCATGCATGAAGAGCGTACTGATTGCACCAGACCAGAACTATTCTAGAAAAGTGGCAGTCCACCCTCTTGTTACTTTTTCCTTTTCTTTTCTTTACTCACAGTCTGACCTATCTTTCTAGAACACGGTTACATTACGAAACTAGCACACGGCAACCCCCCCCCCCCCCCCCCCCCCTCTTTTTTTATGTACTTTGTGCTTGACTTGTCTTTCAAGGAAGGAGCTCGCCTCTGCTAAGAACGATGACCAATGCCGATATAATTGGCTGTACAAGCCAGTCCGTCATGGGTGTCGTTGCAGGCATCATAATAGTTTTCTTTTCCAGTTTTACCATTGTATGAGAATATAGTACACAATGATAGCCTCTCTTTTCTCAACCTAAGGACACCTGCAATGTGTGGTCTAATACATTGACTTGTGCACAAGGGTTCGGATTTCCGTGAGGAAAATTTGATTGAAAAAAGCAATGGTGCCGTGATCTCCAAGGACCAAAAAAAGGTCAGCATGGAACAATATTAATTTGGACCTACCTACTGTACTGTGAATATTAAAAATGCAAGTCAATGTTTCCATGTCGCTTGGGCAGTTGGCTTGTCATTCTCACAAGTTTTAACTAGGTGCGCAACCTGTGTATTCCATGGGATACTGGACAAATATGAAGTATAGATACCGGTAAGTTTATGAGGGATGTTAGAGGTCGTGTGTCACCCCACCCACCCTTGAAATCGTCGCAATCAAAATAGTTTGGAGCCTTTTCCATTTTTTGAATAATCTCTGAATACTTGGTAGAGGTTTAATTAATTTGTCCAGACTCCATAGAAACTGGCCAGCAGCTTCCCTCGTCAATCGTCTTCTTGCTTGCCATGGAAGCTGCCATATCTGCCGTTCCAGGTGAACTAGTGAGTCGTTTCATCTTCATCCTGATGAACAAGTACCACTCCTCCTTAAGCCAAGCACAATCAGAGAAGGTGGTGGAGAGATTGCAGCACCTCTTGATGAGAGTCAGCATCGTCCTCGAGGAGGCGGATGCAAGGTAAGGTACATAACAAACTCTGGAATGTTGTTGCAGCTCAAGATTGGATTGGCAGCGACGAGGAGTGCCAATCAAGAGGTGCCTCCCCGTCACTGGTCGTCATTACATCAGTTTGGCTCCAACATTTATCTAGGGGCGTGAGTGTATTGTTTTAGTTTGGATTTTATTTATCCACTCTGAAAACAATCATAAAAGTCACTGTTTGCAAGGTCAAACTTCTAGAGGTCGTCATACTGGAAAGGAGCCCCCTCCCCCACCCCCCCCCCCCCCCTCATGTTGCCCTCGTGGGCGACCAGGGGGAAACTCTAGCTGCCGCCCGTACTTCCCCGCCTCTTATTCACTCTCACCGCCGCTAGCAGCGCCGCCGGGCGAAGCCTGGCCGGCAGGTGCGGCAGCGGGGCTCCTTTCCCTTTCACGCGAATAGGCTGGCACGGGACGACCGTACGTGAGGAGGCGCCGGACTAGCGCGGGGTGCGGCGGCGCTGCGTATGGATCCTGACCGCGGCGTGCGGAGCGTGCTGGCTACTGGGGCTCATGCTCGCGGCGCAGTGCGGCCGCTGCGAGAGAGGCTGGACCTGGTGGTCGCATGCGTCGTCGGGTTCGGGTCAGATCCTTCTGATCTGGCGCCCGGATGCTGTCGGCCAGCGCAGGATGGTGGTATTTGTCGCTGACCAGGTCGGATCTTCATTGATCTGGCGTCTGGATGGATCTACGCCGGAGGGTCACCTCGATCTGTGGTGGGTTGAGCCCTATAGTACTTTCCTCTCTGGAGGTTTCGTGTCTTGGCTTGCTGCTAGATTCGGAGCAGATGGAGATTGGTGGTACAGGTTCAGGACCAAAGGAAACTTTGCCCGGCATCGGCGACGGCTTCGACGTCATTACCCTTCTTGAAGGCGAAGCCGAGGTCCCTCCTTTCCACTTCCGACCCCGTCCCAGACAAAAGTCCAAAATTCGTCTTGGATTGGACGGCGGCGGCGCCCTACACGGCGTACTCTCCGTGGAGATGCCATCTTGGGAGGTTTGGGTGTTCTGGAGAGAGTTGTTGTGGGTGAACAGCTCTGCGTGTCAGCTCCAGCAGCGACAATGGTGTGGAGGTTGGCAGGAGGAGCAGCGTTCTATCTACCGCGTCAGATGCGCCTGGTAAGAGATGTCAAGTCATACCTGGCCGATAGGTGCTACGTTGTGTCATGCCTGGTTGGCAGGTGCTACGCATAACGGATCTTCCAGAGTCTCCACGTTGGGATGGACGAACGCAGGGCGGTGGAGTCTTTGGGCGCCATGGTGGCGTCGATGGATGGCCGGATAGGCAAGGATTATGCAGATCTCTTCTGAAGATGGGACAGCAGTTCGATGATGATGGCGGCTTCTAAAACGTGTGCATATGGTGTACGTTTTAGATCTGCTGCACCGGTTGTTTGTTCCAATATGTTATATGGATGGGTCGGTGACGACAACAGCTATAGATATGGGGAGTGAGAGCACTCCACATTATCAAGTTTGTAGGTGTGAGTAGCGGCTTCGGGTGGCTTGATGTATGCTTTTGCCAAACCCTCATGGAATAATTAATAAAGATGGCTGCATGCATCGATTGATGCAGAGGACTGGGTTTAACGTCCTTTTCTAAAAAATATATTCTAGAGGTCGTTGAGTCCAGCAAAAGGTAATAATAGAAAGTTGGTCTGTCCTTATCAGCATGTTTTGACGTTTAGATATAAAAAATTGTCTGTGTGATCACACACCCTTGAACTCGTCTAGTCAATGGTTTAGCCATCTCTAAAAACTTTTCTATATTTCGACGAGCCACTGTAGGAGTTGGTAGAGGATTCAGTTAAAAAGGAAGTGTTTGCAGTAATCTTTCTAGAGAGTCAGACCAACAGATTCCCTCATCAATCCATGAAGATTGCTATATCTGCAGTTACAGGTGAACTAGTGAGCCGGTTCATCTCCTTCCTGATGAAAAAGTACCACTCCTCCCTCCATGCGAAATTAGAGGAGAAGATAGTAGTGGAGAGGTTGCAACACCTCCTGATAAGAGCTGCCACCATCGTCGAGGAGGCGGATGCACGGTACATAACCAACTCAGGGATGATGATGCAGCTCAAGAAGCTTTCTGAGGCCATGTACCGAGGATACCACGAGCTGGACACCTTGAGGTACCGAACTCTCCAAGGCGGTGCAGGCTTCAACGAGGTTAGCAACGACTCATCTACCAGCTGCTTGTATGTAGCTAAGCGTTCTCGGACAACTGACACGGCCATGCACCTCAAGTCACATACTGCCTTGGAAAGCTTAGAAATTGCTATAGCTAACATGGCAGAATTCATTGTACTTATGGGCGGATGTGAACACATGGTTCGTAGGCCCTATGATGTTTATCTTTACACCGACAACTTCATGTTCAGCCGGCATGCTGAGAAGCAGAAGCTCTTGAGCTTCTTGTTGCAGCACAATGATCTTACCGGTGGTCATGCACTGGATGTTCTTCCGATCATAGGTACTTCTGCAACTGGGAAGAAAACTTTGGTTGCTCATGTGTGTGGCGACGGAAGAGTTCGCACACGCTTCCCGTCTGTTTTACACTTGAATGGAGACAACCTTTTGACGATACTTGACCATGGAAGGGCCATGGTTGGGATGATGTTAGTAGTTATTGAATTTGCTTCTGATGTAGGTGATGATGAGTGGAAAAAGTTTCACTCATTCGTCATAAGAATGGGAAGAGGAAGCAAGATCATCATCATTAGTAGGCTTCAAAGACTAGCTCGATTTGGAACGGTGAATCCGATTTTCTTAAGTGTTCTATCTTATGATGAGTTGAGCTACCTTTTCAAGACTCTGGCATTCGGAAGTGTAGACCCTGCAGAACATCCAAGGCTAGTATAGCTAGCAGATAAATTTGCCAAGGGGTTGCACGGTACACATGGTTCACTTCTCGCAGCAAATATGTTTGCGGATGTGTTGAGAAGGAAACTCGATATTCAGTTTTGGCATTGCATATTGGACAAGGGGCTAAGATACGTTAGAAGAAATCTCTCCATGTATGGTGCGCACCCAAGCACACTTATAGAACAAGGCCATCCAGTGGACATAACAGACTTTGCTTTGCATCCACTTAGCATGACACCTTATATTGTTTATGTTGCAATGAAGAAGGAATCACCAAGTGTGACATTTGGGCAACTTCTATCAGATCCTAGTGTTAGACCGGAACAAGACTTTATGCTAATTTCATGGGAATCAAGAATGCCACCTCATAACTCATTTGCTTGTTTTGTTACAAGTCATGCTCAGGCCATATTTGAAGGTAGTGCCATACCAGGGCGGAAGCGAAGAGGAGTGCCAATCTAATTTTATTTCCAAACTCGTGTAATGTGACTATTGTTGTATCTTTTTCTATGCATGACAAACGGATGTGTTCTTTTTTTTGTGGGGAAACAAATGGATGTGTTCATGTATAACATTGAACCAAATGTATTGCAAATCTCAATTAATGTAAAGTAAACTTGAATTACCTCTGTCCGGATATACTTGTCGCTCGTACTGATGTATCTAGATGTATTTCAGTTGTAGATACATCGGTTTGAGCGACAAGTATTTTCGGACAGAGGAAGTATGCTTTATCAGATCAAACAGTCCACCTGCTCATCTTAGATAACGAATAACATCATCTGAAGTGGCACTACCTGATACCGCCACTCAGTAATGCAGCTTATAATGGATCAGGAAGGTAACTACTCCCTCTGTTCCGAATTATATGTTTGAATATTTCAATATGGGCTACATGTGAACTGAAATGAGTGAACAAACACACCAAAACGCGTCTATATATTCAGAAAAAGTTAGAAAATATTATAATAGTGAACAGAGAAAGTAAACAAACAAGAGGTATATGTACCATCATCGCATAATAGTCTAGCATTTTGCTATACGTGTATTATAAGCATGCAATTTGACCAAGCAACAACTCTATATATGTGCAACTCCATGGTTCCAAAAGTGGATATAGCAAGAGAAGTCCCAGAACCATCCCATAATCTATTTTCATAACTGCGGAGCAATTGAGCTAGTACAGGTTTTGTGCATTATAGTATAGTGCCAACACACAGGATAAATTAAGCTCAACGATAGCGAGGAATCAGCCAAGTACCAACTCATCATTTCATATCACAACGTCACGTCGATACTAAATTTTAAATAGAGGGTTAGGTAGACAAATACAGCCTCAAACATGTGTTTTGAGAATTCCATGATGGTGATGTCCACCCTTAGTCGTTATGGTGATGCTACTTAATCTGCTATGACCCAAGAACAGAGTTACTAGTCAATTAAATCCATCAAGCTCTTTATACAAGAAAGGGAGCAACAGATGGCTCCAAGTATAATCAAATGTGGCATATGTACTGCAATCATCATTAACCCTTCATGGACCCTCAAAAGATTCAGAATGAGCTCATAATAACACACAAAGTGTGGAAACAAACAGGTTACATATGCCCTGGAAGATTACTGAAGCATAGAGTGTGATTCCCAGCATCGTTGCAACCAAGATAAAAATGCATTATGTAACATAATAATGGCCTTGAATTGTTTGTATGTATATCTGATAAGCAAAAGCGATTGAAAAAAAAGTATTCATGGTCCTAGAATAGGTGCTGAGACAGAGCAAGCAGTTAGAAAGAGATGATATTCATATTAGGCAAAATAAATATTGGCTAACCTGTCTGCTAGATCTAGAATATGAGGAAGCACCGAAGCACTAGTCTTCACAAGTGATCCTCTGGATGTCCCAGTTTTGCCATTCCCTCTGGTAAAATGTAGGAGGCCAACAAAAGACAAATGCAGAGATGATTAAATATACAAGAACAACAATTAATTTGGGCATAACTAAATATTTAAAATACTAGTCAATTTGTTCATGTTGCATGGAACAAGCAGCTCCCATGTTAATAAACGCATGATCAAACAACCACACGGAGCCATGTGTCAGTGGTGTGCCCTGTTTGCACGCTTGGGCTTCAGTGAGACAACGGGCAAGTACCACCGATAACTGGAACCATGGCTCAAGTGTTTGTTTTTTCTGGATTTTTATATGTCCACTCGAGCTGAAAACAAGCACAAAACCCACCTTGTTTGGGCATCATTGGAAAAGAGCTTACCTCGGCCGTGCGGCCGTCTCTGAGGTCATCCTGTTCAGTTTTGGGCCAAGATGTTGAAGTGCTTCCGGTCCATTTCAGAGCTCCTCATGCTTCATTGATTGCTCTGGTCACAATTTAATCTTTAGCATTGTGGAGATCAACATCAGCTCTGAAGAATGCACAATATAAGTCACAGAGAATGATGTCGTTCTGAAGAAACCGAAGGAGAAAATTGTACAAACAAACTGCTATTTGTGCCCTGGAAGATACTAAAGCATGGAGTTGTGATTCTCATCATCACTGAACAAGATAAAAGGGAATGTATCATTCCTTTGCCGATGATCGAATTGTGCGCTACCCAGTCTCCAATGAAGTTCATGAGGAAAAAAACAAAACAATTTACATGTTCAAGTGTTCCACACGTGTAGGGTTCGTGAAATTGGGGGGAGAGGCTCTTGCCTGGGAGGCTGGGCCGTTGGTCTGGGCTTTGAAGTGGCTACGCCCCAGGACAATTGTTTTTTGTATATATGGCCCAAGAAAATTCCCCACGCCCCAGGCAATGGCCTGGGCTGCCTGGGGCCCAGCTCCGCCCATGTGTGAAATGTCATTCCCCCATATGTAAAATGTAAGGAATCTAAGGAAATACAGATGAAAAGATGCTTAAATATTACAAATACTGGCCAGTCAATTCTTTTTCGTGCTGCTTGAAAAGATGACTGATCCTGTTCGCGCCTATGGGCATATAAACAAAGTATACATGTCTCATCAAACCTACCCACCAAACCCACTGACATACCCACACCCACTCGCCCAGGGAAATACCTTGGATACTTCAAGACTTGGCAGAGGCCAGCCAAATTAAATTTGTCCGGAGACGGACCAGCAGTTTACCTGATCAATCCGAGCCATGGAGATTGCCATATCAGAAGTTGCAACTGAACTTGTGAGCCAGTTCATTTCCTTCCTGACGAACAAGTACCACTCCTCCAGCCTGTCGCTGTTAGAGGAGAAGGTGCTTGAGAGGTTGCAGCATCTTCTGATGAGAGCTTGCACCATCATCTAGGATGTAGACGCTCGATACAGCACAAACTCCAGGATGATGATGCAGCTTAAGATGCTCTCGGAGGCCATGTACCGAAGTCACAGCCTGCTCCGTACCTCAAGGTACCAAGCTCTCCAAGACATTGCATGCTTCGATGAGGTTAGCGATGACGAATCATGTAGCAGCAGTTTGTATTTAGCAATTCCACTCAGGCGTTCCCGAACAACAAGGAAGAAAGACAACAAGGCCATGTGCCTTGAGTCACATGGTGTTTTGGAAACCTTGCCAGGGAGGAAGTGGCAAGGTGCGCTGATCTAATTTTGATTCAGACATCAGAGCTATAGATCCCCTGCACTTATTAGATAACCAACATCATCTTAAGTGACAACCAAACTATAGACTACTAACATCTAAATTTTGCTAACAAAATTGACAGGCCATCAACTTCACAGTGTTTCTCTTGATGGACAACAGTTTTGAGATAGAAGGACTAAAAGGTAGGGCGCCGCCAACTTCCTTGAACCCAAATTATGTACTCATAAGGCCATCAGAAAAAGGTTCTTCAGAAAGGATTATCCCCTTCTCATTACAAAGCACACAGAGGTTCCAAAAGTGGATATAGCAAGAGAAGCCCCAGACCGCACAGCCTTACTTTAAAGTTTAAACCCATGCCATAATCGATTTTCATAACCTAGTTAACAGCCTAAGAAGTCATTGGCAGTGCACACCTCTGCTAGCTAGGTAGTAACTGCATAGCAATTAAGCTACCACTGCTTGTGCACACTATAATATGCGGCTTCATCTCTTCGTGGTAGCAGTGCTAGGGGTGGTGTTGCTGCGCTCAACGCCTTTGTTGCTTCCCTTGGGTGTTTGTGTGGTTGTGGCGTGCGTTTGTACCGGGTGATGTGGATCTTTGCTTTATATATAAAGCGGGGCGAAAGCCTTTTTCGGTAATATAGTTGTACCATGAAGCATCTCTTCGTAGATGTGCAATCAAGTAGTAAGCTATGCAACACAGGAGTAATTAAGTGCAAAGATGGTGAGGAATCCGGCATGTGCTCATTGCATTAAAATGGCAACAAGAGCATGTTACTGTACGTGACTGCATCTTGCAGACAAGGTACCGACTCATCGTTTGGTAGCACATCAATACTAAATTTGGAATTCCATGTGGTGGTCATGATGATGCTACAAAGGAATTGGGGACTAAAACAAACCTAGCCAACTACTCTGCAATGACCCAAGAACAGAGTTGCTAGTCAATTAAATCCATCGAGCTCTTTATTCAAGAATGGGAACAAGATATGGCTCCAAAAGTATAACCAAATGTGGTCATATGTACTGTAATCATCATTAACTCTTCATGGGCCCTCGAGAGAAGCTTGGAACAGGTGTTCTGCCATAAGCCACAGGATGGTTGTGAACTCACCGCCACTGTTGAGCTTCTTGGCATGGGACTCCCTGCTGCATTTGTTGCCTGCGTAGACCAGGATATCTGTCCACACCTCAAGGACAAGCTGCAACGAGTCAGTCGTGCCATCTGCCTCCTTTTCTACCAGTCTTCTGGCAAGCCGGGTGACATAAGAGAGACGGGGAGCATCAATGCTGAAGGATGGATTCTTATCGTATAGGATCTTTGCAAGCTTCTCTATATCGACGGCCTTGGAATTGGAATCAGGGTCGTCACGCAGGCTGAACAGAGAGCGGAGAACTTCCCAAATATCCCACTTTCGATGGTTGGGAGCTGCTCGCATCTCGACCAGATTTTCACATGTTCGTTGGTACAACCTGTTCTGGGCGAGGCCTGGTAGCATGTAGGGCCTTTCGACGAGGAGGAACACCATGTAGTTGGACATCAGCTTGATGGCCTCCACACGACCTGATGCACCCTCCACCCTTGCTCGCTCGCTCTTGATGAGGAAAACATCGGTGGCGATGTGCCAGATGATGATGCCTTCCTGAAACTCGACACCGAGGAATTCCTCGAGTTTTGGGAACGATTTATTTTGCTCCAGTGCCTCCTGGCCCCACTTCTTCCTGAGAACTCCTAGTGCGTTCCACCTCCCCTTCTTGTACAACCGTGCCATGTGTTTGATGGTATGCTCCTTCACAAGCTCTGAGATCTCGATAGATCCCGAGTAATGCTTCCTGTTCCACCACTCCCCGAGCCCCACCATCTTGGCCAACCTACCAAGCAAAGGGCTAGCCAGGTTGTTGTCACGGCGAGTGCAAAAGTGCAACATGTTGTACTGCCCCAAGGTGCGGGTGCCTGTCCACCTCTCCGATCTGTAGCTGCTACCTCCTCCAGTGGTTGCCTTGATGAGCCGGTGAAGAGATGCAACCGCACGCCGTAGCCGGTCCCATCTCGCGGTGCATAGGGCTTCGTAACGGAGCCAGCTCCAGCTCGTGGTACATAGGAATGCAAATGCCCAGGTGGACCCTACAGCATTCAACAGGGAAGTTGTCTCCATGAACAAAGCACTGCACAACAACACATAGGTGATGGCAATGTCAACTCTGCTGTGCCCAACTTTGCTGCTGAACTGAAAAAGCAGAAGGGAGGCGACGATGGCAAGGGGCGAGATGACCCGAAGGCAGTAGCCGAACCAGGTGTGGATCACAGCCGCCTTGGTGTACAAGATGTCATACATGAGCGAGAGCTCCATCTCCATCAAACCCCAGATCATATCAATTTTCCCAAGCATTTCTGTGGTGTCTCGATATTCTGAATCCCCGTCGACTGAAGAATCAACTATGGCACGCTTGCAGATGTGGAAGAGCGAATGAGCTCGACGGAGAACGAATTCCTCGTCTTTGTGATCTCCCGCCTGATCCTGGGGGTGGAAATGGTTATGCCTGGTGGGTCGTTCCTTCTTGAGGGAGCTCCGGATGCTGTCCAGATTGCTGCATTTGAGTGCCCACGTCCTCTCCCCGTACTTGACAGCACCGACAGTGAACATCAAGGTGGCAGCAAGCACGAGGAAGTTGCCGTTCCCAGCAATATGCTTGTACAAGACATAGGCCGCTCCGAGTACCTGCACAACAAGGGTTTGGAGGTGCCGGAGCCAGAGCTGATTGTCCTGAAGAGCATAGGCAGTGATGTTGTCTGGTCCGCCAAGGTGCAGCAGGAGGAAAGGCGACCAGAATGCGACAAGGTGGTGGTTGGATGGTGCCCTGCTGAGGGATAGGTGGCCGATGGCATATATGGCAGTGGAGTCGGCAAGGAGGTACGCCAGCCAAAGGAGTATCCTCGGCATGGAGGAGCTTTGACGCCGACGGATCCCGGCAAAGACGGAGAGGACGATCTGGAGCGCGAGGCTCAGGAGAAGCAGGATCTGGGTCGCCCAGTGGTTCCAAAGGTTCAGCGGCCCTCTCGCCATTACTGCAGCTCCTGTGCGCAGTGCCTGAAATGAATTTTCACCGGAGGATCGATGGTGGGATATACATAGGCACCTAATTAAGAGGCCAAATTACATCAGATCGAGCAGAAAATTCAAAAGTGAGGTTGTATGCATACCGGGTAGAAGTAGCGTAGGTCCAACGGATCAAGTGTGCAAGACGAAGAGGAGAGTAAAGTGACAGTCGCACTATCACTAGCAACTCCCGAGTAGCTCTAGCTAGTCTCAGTATGGAGGTGGCTAACTAGTGGAACATGAAACTGGCTTACTGGCAAGAAGGAGGTGAGCAATCATATACTCCACGGGGACAAGCTTTACGGGACGGAGGGAGTACATCGTCATCTCCCATTGTTCTGGTTAGCATTTTGTTATTGTTGGTACCATGTTGGTGTACAAGCTTGCAATCGACCAACCAACAATACTATATGTGTGTGATTCCATCTTCATGGTTCCATTCCATCCAATCAAGCAAGACAATACCACATATATATATATATAGAGTATAAAAGAAGATGAGGCTCTGTCTTGCGTTGTGTTGTATACATAGATGCCAAGATCCAACATAGTATTATTGTTGGGCAACATGTTAGGCCATCCTGTAGATCACAGTTGCATTGCATTTGGATGATAGGATTAGATTAGGAAATTAAACTGCTGCAGGCAATTATTAGCCGTGGAGGAGTGAGGGAGGGAGGGATCCCAGGCCAGCGGAGCGCCTGCTGCTCGCGGCTGGCTAGGCCAGAAAGATTTGGCGTAGATTTGGAGAAATTTCCAGAAATCGAAACCAGTTTAGATTCAAAATTTACCTAGGATTCCAAAGAATTCAGAGTTTAATTAATTTACCCGGGGTCCGAAGAATACGCGGCGGCGCATCGCATCTGCGATGGGAAAGGGAGCGGCGGAGCGGGGGAAGTTGCCGTCGGCGAGGCTCCCGCGCCAGCCATTAAAGTCGGCGACCACCGTGGCTCCGCAGAAGCTGCGCGGCGCGGCCAGGAGCCCCTCGTGGTTGCCGCCATGGACCCGTGGTGGTCCGGGGAAGAAGGGAGAGACTGGGGATCGATAGACTCGTTGCTGACAGAATGGTCCCACGGCAAACAGAAAAACGATTTTATTGCTACGAACGTTCTTGCTGGTAGGCCCCACACGTCAACGGCACAAGAAGGTGGGAATATCTAGTAGAAACCAGATTATAGTGAAAAGCACATTTGATTTTTTTTCTATATAAAAACAAGAGTGATTCAGTACATTAAGAAGGGGGTGCTGTATTAGCATGTGAAATTCCAAGTTCAAACACAAATTTATGAATTTACATGGTACTCCCTCTGTTTCTTTTTAGTTCGCATATAAGATTTGGTCAAAGTCAAACTTTGTAAAGTTTGACTAACTTTATAGAAAAAAGTATTAACATCTACAATACTAGGGTTATATGTTATGAAAATTAATTTCATCATGCATCTAATAGTATTGATTTCATAATGTGGATATTGATATCTTTTCCTACTAAGCTAGTCAAATTTTACAAAGTTTGATTTTGACCAAATCTTATATGCAAACTAAAAAGAAACAGAAGGAATATAAAAAAGTAAGTGCTGGGAGAGTAATTAACAATGACGTCTGCTATTCGCACTATGGTTGCTGAATTTTCCAAATCTTCAAAACAAGGCTTCCACAAGGCTTTCACTGGTTTTCATCGTCACTTGCTTTCCATCTGACATTTTCTCTTCTCAAGAGCGAAGATGAACTATGATATGTCATCGTGGCTCCATTTTTTGTTGATCAAACTACCAGATAAACAGAGTTCGTCTAAAAAGATGGTTATTCAAACTCGAGATACAAATGTAGTGCACATATTCGGAGGCGGCTTGCATGATGCAATATCATGATTTCGGTTATGACACAAGCGGTTTCGGGTGTTGCGCACTAACTCGTCGCCCAGTGGTGGTTTTTGGAGTCAGAGCAAGTGATGTCAAAGCTTGTAGGCAAGTTATAGCTAAATGTAGATCTATTGGTGCAGCTAATCAAACATTTTCTGATGTCACTTGACATCATGAATGACATGTAGCATCACCACTGTTGTCGCCTCATAGCCTAGTATAATGGAATTTCACACAAAAAAACATTGTTATATTTGTGGGCTTTTTATAATTGAAAGGTTGTAGGTGACTATCTAGCGATCACCGATACGAGATTCTCTAAGGGTTTACTAGCGGCACATTCGAACAGCCTCTTGAGTCTTGACATGTCAGGGCAAGCGTCCTAGCACTCCTCGGAAGTCAAGAAAAGTTTCCGAAAAAAGTACAAGATTTTGTGCTCGAACTTTCGACAAATTTAAAACAAACTTTTCTTTCTTCCTTTCTTTGAGAATTAAAAGTAGACTTTGTTGATTTTTCTGAAAATATTCAACCAAAAAGATTTGTGTTTATTTATAGGGCATTGTCGCAATTGGTCCTACAAAGGAAGGGCCTCGAATTTGTATTCAGTTTAAGCAAGTCGGGTTCTAATGGACTAACCTATTGAGCTCTACTAGACACGGGCGCCCCGATGTCTCGCTCGCTGGATGTAAACAAGAGTAGAGAAAATATTAATAATGTAAACAAAAGTAAATTGGGCCGTCCCAGTGTGGACACAGGCCTTCAGCACTTTTTTTCTTCTTTCTTCTTTCATTTTTCTTTTCACCTATTTGCATTTTTATTTGTTTTTTATTTTTTCTTATATTTCCAAATATGCTGAGTATGTCTATTATTAAAATCACTTTATATACAAGAGTATAAACTTGTTAAGCATGCATTAAGAAAATGTTAAATGTGTACATAAAAATATATCTGGTATATAAAAAATGTACAATGCATACGATAAAAATGTAGAAATCAAAAAAAGTTTCAATTTCTTTCAAAAATATTATCCATGCATTTCGAAAAACATTTAATGTGTATATTTTTTCTAGTGTATATGAAAAATGTTTATGGTTCGAAAAAGCGAAAAATGTTTATGGAAAAAATGTTCATGGTTTCAAAATTAGATCATAATTTCAAAAAATGTTCAGGATCTTTAAAAAATGTTCAACTTGAAATTTTTCGGAACATTTTTTATTTTCCTTTTCTGTTCCTTTTTTTTCTTGTTTCGAAAATTGTTTGGAAACTTAAAGAATGTTCGTGCTTATAAAAAAGTTCAAACTTTATAAAAATGGTCATGGTTTTTCAAAAACTGTTTCCGTTTTAAAATTTGTTCAGTTATTTCAAGAAATGTTCCCATTTTTCAGAAATTGTTTGGAATGTTTTTGTTCTTGTATTGAAAACTTGGTCATAAATTTAAAAAATGTTCTTGTTTTTGAATTGTTGGTCATGTATTAAAAAAATCGTGTTTAAATTTTGTTGGATTTTCAAAATTGTTCTCCATTTCGAAATTTGTTCTAAAAATTCAAAATATGTTTGTGATTGAAAAAATTGTTCTGGTTTTACAATTTTGGCTCATAATGCGAAATTTTTTCATATTTACAAAAATGTTCAGAATATTAAAAATTGTCCCTGTTTTCAAATGATGTTCACATTTTCAAAGAGTTTTCCGGAATTTTAAAAAATGTTTCTGCTGCTCAATTTTTTTTAACAGTTCAAAAAATGTTTCCATTATCAAAAACTGTTCAGAATATTAAAAACTGTCTCACAAATTCAAGTACTATTTGTGTTTTCACAAAATGTTCGCGACTTTTGAAAAAATTTAACAATTGAAAAAGAGTTCCCATTATCGAATTTTGCTCTCAAAAATAAATAAATGTTTGAATTTTTTAAAAAATTCAGGAATTTCAAAAAATGTTTGTACTTTTCAAAATTCTTTTTGCCGAAAAATGTTTTTAGTATATTTTTTGAAAATTTGAAAAAATTTCCGAGTTCTTCAATAAGTTATTGGATTTCAAACATGGTTCATTGTAAAAAGAAAATTACAATTTCGAAATAAAGTTAAAAAAATTTCAAAAACCTCTCTGAATTCTGCGTTGGAATTAGTTCATAGAAAATCATTACCCCACTCTCCTGGATTATTTGCCACTGGTTAGCTGCTTTCATACGCAAGATGGAGGTCCAGAGTTCGAATCATAGCAAGGATTTTTAGCGCGCTTCCTTTTTTCTTTTTCACATCGCTGCACTACTGTAGGCGCGCTCGCTACAGCGCCGACTATTGGGCCGGCCCAGTAACGGGGTCCCTGCGTGCGTCCTGTGGCTGTTCGATGCCAAACGCGCCGAATAGGAGCTCCTGATATCTTCGGCCTCCGCACGTTCCTGCTCCGTGATATCATTAAATGCTCATAGCTCGCGTTCACTCTCGGGCATGTTGTTGATGGGCGGGCAGAGGTACGTGCAAGGCCCTATTGGTTGCATGGCAAGAGTGTAGGTTGGGGGAGACATTTTGGTTCCCGGGAGCATTTGTTCCTGGATGAACAGTAACACAAAAAAAGTAAAAAAAATACAAGAAATTCTGATTTTTTTTTGTGAATGTTCATGTTAGTGTCGCAAACATGCTTGACAATTTTCATGCAAAATGAAGCAGTAATTTTCCAACGGTGAAAAAACAAATTTGCGTTAACATTTGGTGTTCAATTTTTTTTCACATGCCGAAATGTTTAACCATTTTGCCTAAAAGTTTGCCGGTGGCATTTGGATGTGACTATGAATACATAAAAAATTGTTGGGATTTTTTTAACATTTTTAAAATCATTTTCGTGCTTGGGAACACGTGCTCCCAGGAGCCAAATTGGATTTCTGTGTAGGTTGCAGCAATTTGTGTGGTGCAGTGTGCTATGGACGCGAGGGACCGGGTGGCGAGCCATGGCTACGGGGAAGCGCACACTAGATAGGGGCTGGGTATTGTCCTGGCACACGAGGCTATAATATTTACTAGATCATAAAGGCGCGCGTTGCCACGCCCGTGCATCTTAGGAAAGGAAGATGCTTATACTTGGTAATGCCCTGATGGTTTAAATACCCTTTTTAGACGTGACAATTTAATCAAATGGATTTACAATGTAACGTGAATACATTCATACACACATTGTCAAACTGAATGGCCTGCTGGGGAGCATACTATTGCTGGACATCAAAGCTTAGATAGGGAAGTGCACATGCTAAGTGCAAAACAACATGGTTTAGCAAAACACCTAAGAATCCAAAAAGTCTAGCATCTATGGAGACATTGAAGAATCCAAAAGGTTTAGTATATGTGATAGTATCAATTCATCATGTCTAACACCATGGAGAGATGAATGCTTCTAATATTATGAAAATAAAATGGAAATGGATTACAACTACAATGTCAAAAGGTTAAGTTCATTTCACTTATATAAAGTCTAAAGTACATGTAAGAAACACGATCCTTCCTCTATGACATATGGGGACACCCTCGAGGGCTAGATGAAAATGTATCGGATTGAGAATTTAGAGAATATATTAAATCATGCCTTAATGATCTGGAATTTCCATGACTGATGAGCCTGAATCTTGGGCAACCACAGGCCAATTACATGGGAAAGACCCATGAATAAAATCACCATTTGAAATAGCCTTTTTGCAATATGGTATAAATAATAGGATTAGATGAGTTGTAAGTGTTCATTAGAAAAAAAGATAAGTTGCAAGGATTCTAAATGAAAGAATTTGAACCACGAATTTGTCAGAAAATTTCTTGCCACTTCGTACGTGCTAGGGTTCAGAATGGAACACATATTAAGAGACATCTAGCAAACAGCAGCACACGAACAAAGTACAGGAGCCCACGCTTATTGTTGCACTCCTGTCATGGTCAGGGTGAGTGGTGGTGGGAGTGTTGCACAGGTACTTACCACAAGCAGCAGCAGCCCGAACATAACGGCGACCCGTCCGCCGGGCCTAGGGTTGGATGCTGTGAAAATGGACTATGCATAGTCCACCCTGCAAGCCCTTCGTCACCACAGCCCTGCAATCTGGCGCTGGAGAGATCGAGGCAAACAAGGAGTATGGGACTTCCACAACCAGCAAGAATTACAGAAGGGGGCAGCCGAGTGCCATCGCCATGAATCTGCCGCCGGTGGTCTGAGGTCGCAAACAGGGATTGCTTTTATGACTCTGGAGCGGGGTTTCTATTGGGCCGTCCAACCTGCTGGTCAGGTGTCACGGCCCAGTGCACGAGAGAGCTCCCAAGACGGTTCGCGGAGCAGCGGCCCTGATTACAGTAGTCGGTTGTTTCGCACGGCGGGGTATGGACGACTTGTAGATCTTGTGCGTTTGTTCATGGATCTGACGGTTGACAATGTTGAATCGCTGTGAGCGGACGTCGCTAGCTCAGTTTTACTGTTTAGTAATAGCCCTTCGGCGGTGCGGTGTTGATTGGCCGCTGGAACTTGGTACGGCGCGCATGACGGTTGCACATGATATGTTTGATGAAATTCCTCCTATAAGAGAGGTAGAACATGATGATGTAGACTGCCGCATGTGTTTTTTTTTTCATCAAGACCACACCATGTCATCAGTTGTTTTTTGTCAAATCTGGTTTTGGAAGACAAGGGACCAAAAGTGTGTGATTATTTTTTGGGGACCAAATGTAAACTATGCGATAATTTGAGAGAACAAAAGTACATTTTTCTCCTTTTTTATTGCTCATGTTTGATCCAACTAAGTACTGCTTTTGACATGTTTATACTATCGTGGAGAGCAACGTCAGGTTAGCTCACCAATATAATTAAGCCTGATTGAACTAGGCAGCACAAAATAGGCCCGGTGCTGGTAGCGGATTGGGGTTCACGTAGCAGAATGCGGATAGCGGGCGATATTCTGGGTGCTATGTCCATGTAGTGGAATTAAAAAGACACTAGATTATTGTTTATATTTCTAGTTCATTAACAAAAAATAATGATATTTAATTTGAGCAATAGTGGATGCTATTGCGGACGCAATAGCGGATGCTATTTTCGCTATTTGAAACTTTGTCCCGTGCAGACCATACTTCAGTATTAGGTCATGAAAAACAAAAAAGGAGTGAATATTTTGTAATTTCCTATTTGTAAAATCAAGGATATCAGTATTATTTTCATCACAAAAAGGATATCAATATTCACTAGTGTAGAACCGGGCAATAGCACTGGTTCGTAAGGCTCTTTAGTGCCGGTTCGGTAACCGATACTAAAGTGTGGGCACTAAAGCCCCCCCCCTAGTACCGGTTCAGCACGAACCGGTGCTAAAGGGCAACCACGTGGCACGAGCCAGCTCTGGGGGCGCGTAGGACATTAGTACCGGTTGGTAACACCAACCGGTACTAAATGTTTGGGTGTGTTTTGGTTTTATTTTTTATTTTTACTTTATTTCAATTTAATTTAGTGATTGTTTTACATTATAATGAGTTGTTAAATCATTAGGTGAAAGTACCGCAGATTAGTTTGACTGGATGCATGTGGATCCTAGCTAAGTCATCAAGTATATGCCATATCCGTATTATATATACTTGATCACCTAATTAAGTGATCGAGGTAATATGGATATGGCATATACTTGATCACTTAGCTAGAATCCATCCAGTTGAAACTAATTTGCGGTTTTTTTCATAAATGATATAATAACTCATCATCATCATCATATTAATATAAAAACTTTTGCATCATATATATCATCACCAACAACAGTTTTCATAGCTAGCTAAAAATCAACATATAATAGTCGTCTCATTACCACTACTTAATCATCATATAGTCATTACCGCTATCTAATCACCACCAAAACTAGCTTAAAGAAGAAACATTCACTTGTACCAGAAGCAAAGATATCATCGAGTTCAACATGGTAATGATATTATAAGCGTTCATAACACCACAAAAGCAAATCACTCTTTGAGATTAAGTTCAGGACGAAGAACACAGATATGAGAGGACAAGTACTAAGAGCATGAACTAGCTAATCACTCCTGCTGCTCTCTCTCAGGTAAAATAGCATAGAACATGTATAGCTTTCCCGATTCATCATATTGGAGCATGCAGATGAACATGTCTCCTAATCGTGGGTTGCGCTTCTGATTGCTGCCCCTTTGTACTTCTCTGCGATCGTTCACAATTTTGCTCCAGTCTTTTACTATTAAGCATTCCTCGCTATTAGAAATCCTGAATGCACTAAAGTGCATTGTAGGATATCTTGGCCGTAAGCTAACAATATTCATGGTACCTTTAGTCTCGATCCAATCAGGCACAACATTCATCGGAAGTCCCTGTTCAAGAACATCGTATAGTAACATACTTAGTAATGAAGTTTAGCTTAAAAAAATAATGTATGCAAAAGATGCACTGAGGAGAAAAATTACAAAATCTTACCATCTTTCCTAAATATATGTGACCGTAGTTCAGTACGAACACTATTGGTCGCACGTTTTGAGTACTAACATTTCTAAATGCAGTAAATTTTTTTGTCTTGACAGCATCAAGATCCTCAAGCCATGAAACATAATGACTTGTCTCCTCGCAGTTTAGTTCAGCCCCGGGACAGTGGACGGTCCTGTCTACCAAGCGCCGGACTGTTGGGGAACGTAGTAATTTCAAAAAATTTCCTATGCGCACGCAAGATCATGTGATGCATAGCAACGAGAGGGGAGAGTGTTGTCTACATACCCACGCAGACCGACTGCGGAAGCGTTGACGCAACGTAGAGGAAGTAGTCGTACGTCTTCACGATCCAACCGATCAAGCACCGAAACTACGGCACCTTCGAGTTCGAGCACACGTTCAGCTCGATGACGATCCCCGGACTCCGATCCAGCAAAGTGTCGGGGAAGAGTTCCGTCAGCACGACGGCGTGGTGACGATCTTGATGTACCACAGTAGCAGGGCTTCGCCTAAACTCCGCTACAGTATTATCGAGGACTATGGTGGCTGGGGGCGCCGCACACGGCTGAGGAATAGATCACGTGGATCAACTTGTGTGTTCTAGGGTGCCTCTGCCTCAGTATATAAAGGACTAGAGGGGGGAGGCTGGCCGGCCAAGGTGTGGCGCGCCAGGAGAGTCCTACTCCCTCTGGGAGTAGGATCCCCCCCCCCCAATCCTAGTTGGAATAGGATTCGCGGAGGGGGAAAAGAGAGAGAGGGGGCCGGCCACCTCTCCTAGTCCTAATAGGACTAGGGGAAGGAGGAGGCGCGCAGCCCATGTAGGGCTGCCTCTTCTCTTTTCCACTAAGGCCCATCATGGCCCATTTAGCTCCCGGGGGGTTCCGGTAACCTTCCCGATACTCCGGTAAAATCCCGATTTCACCCGGAACACTTCCGATATCCAAACATAGGCTTCCAATATATCAATCTTTATGTCTTGACCATTTCGAGACTCCTCGTCATGTCCGTGATCACAACCGGGACTCCGAACAACCTTCGGTACATCAAAATGCATAAACTCATAATATAACTGTCATCGTAACCTTAAGCGTGCGGACCCTACGGGTTCGAGAATAATGTAGACATGACCGAGACACGTCTCCGGTCAATAACCAATAGCGGGACCTGGATGCCCATATTGGCTCCTACATATTCTACGAAGATCTTTATCGGTCAGACCGCATAACAACATACGTCGTTCCCTTTGTCATCGGTATGTTACTTGCCCGAGATTCGATTGTCGGTATCCAATACCTAGTTCAATCTCGTTACCGGCAAGTCTCTTTACTCGTTCCGTAATACATCATCCCGCAACTAACTCATTAGCTGCAATGCTTGCAATGCTTAAGTGATGTGCATTACCGAGAGGGCCCAGAGATACCTCTCCGACAATCGGAGTGACAAATCCTAATCTCGAAACACGCCAACCCAACATGTACCTTTGGAGACACCTGTAGAGCACCTTTATAATCACCCAGTTACGTTGTGACGTTTGGTAGCACACAAAGTGTTCCTCCGGCAAACGGGAGTTGCATAATCTCATAGTTATAGGAACATGTATAAGTCATGAAGAAAGCAATAGCAACATACTAAACGATCGGGTGCTAAGCTAATGGAATGGGTCATGTCAATCAGATCATTCAACTAATGATGTGACCTCGTTAATCAAATAACAACTCTTTGTTCATGGTTAGGAAACATAACCATCTTTGATTAACGAGCTAGTCAAGTAGAGGCATACTAGTGACACTCTGTTTGTCTATGTATTCACACATGTATTATGTTTCCGGTTAATACAATTCTAGCATGAATAATAAACATTTATCATGAAATAAGGAAATAAATAATAACTTTATTATTGCCTCTAGGGCATATTTCCTTCAGTCTCCCACTTGCACTAGAGTCAATAATCTAGATCACATCACCATGTGATTAACATCGATAGTTCACATCATCATGTGATTAACACCCATAGTTCACATCGCCATGTGACCAACACCCAAAGGGTTTACTAGATTCAGTAATCTAGTTCACATCGCTATGTGATTAACACCCAAGGAGTACTAAGGTGTGATCATATTTTGCTTGTGAGAGAATCTTAGTCAACGGGTCTGCCACATTCAGATCCGCATGTATTTTGCAAATTTCTATGTCAACAATGCTCTGCATGGAGCTACTCTAGCTAATTGCTCCCTCTTTCAATATGTATCTAGACCGAGACTTAGAGTCATCTAGATTAGTGTCAAAACTTGCATCGGCGTAACCCTTTACAACGAACCTTTTTTTTTCACTTCCATAATCGAGAAACATATCCTTATTCCACTAAGGATAATTTTGACCGCTGTCCAGTGATCTACTTCTAGATCACTATCGTACTCCCTTGCCAAACTCAGTGGTAGGGCATATAATAGATCTGGTATACAGCATGGCATACTTTATAGAACCTATGACTGAGGCATAGGGAATGACTTTCATTCTCTTTCTGTCTTCTGCCGTGGTCGGGCTTTGAGTCTTACTCAACTTCACACCTTGTAACACAGGCAAGAAACTTTTTCTTTGACTGTTCCATTTTGAACTACTTCAAAATCTTGTCAAGGTATGTACTCATTGAAAAAACTTATCAAGTGTCTTGATCTATCTCTATAGATCTTGATACTCAATATGTAAGCAGCTTCACCGAGGTCTTTCTTTGAAAAACTCCTTTCAAACACTCCTTTATGCTTTGCAGAATAATTCTACATTATTTCCGATCAACTATATGTCATTCACATATACTTATCAGAAATGTTGTAGTGCTCCCACTCACTTTCTTGTAAATACAGGCTTCACCGCAAGTCTGTATAAATATGCTTTGATCAACTTATCAAAGCGTATATTCCAACTCCGAGATTCTTGCACCAGTCCATAGATGGATCGCTGGAGCTTGCATATTTAGTTAACACCTTTAGGATCGACAAAACCTTATAGTTGCATTGTATACAACTCTTCTTTAGTAAATCCATTAAGGAATGCAGTTTTGTTTATCCATTTGCCAGATTTCATAAAATGCGGCAATTGCTAACATGATTCGGACAGACTTAAGCATAGATACGAGTGAGAAAATCTCCTCGTAGTCAACACCTTGAACTTGTCGAAAACCTTTTGCGACAATTCTAGCTTTGTAGATAGTAACACTACTATCAGCGTCCGTCTTCCTCTTGAAGATCCATTTATTTTCTATGGCTTGCCGATCATCGGGCAAGTCAATCAAAGTCCATACTTTGTTCTCATACATGGATCATATCTCAGATTTCATGGCTTCAAGCCACTTTGCGGAATCTGGGCTCACCATCGCTTCTTCATAGTTTGTAGGTTCATCATGATCTAGCAGCATGACTTCCAGAACAGGATTACCGTACCACTCTGGCGCGGATCTTACTCTGGTTGATCTACGAGGTTCAGTAGTATCTTGTTCTGAAGTTTCATGATCATCATCATTAGCTTCCTCACTAATTGGTGTAGGTGTCACAGAAACAGTTTTCTGTGATGTACTACTTTCCAATAAGGGAGCAGGTACAGTTACCTCGTCAAGTTCTACTTTCCTCCCACTCACTTCTTTCGAGAGAAACTCCTTCTCTAGAAAGTTTCCGAATTTAGCAACAAAAGTCTTGCCTTCGGATCTGTGATAGAAGGTGTATCCAATAGTTTCCTTTGGATATCCTATGAAGACGCATTTCTCTGATTTGAGTTTGATCTTATCAGGATGAAACCTTTTCATATAAGCATCGCAACCCCAAACTTTAAGAAACGACATCTTAGGTTTCTTGCCAAACCATAGTTCACACGGTGTCGTCTCAACGGATTTAGATGGTTCCCTATTTAACATGAATGCAGCTGTCTCTAATGCATAACCCCAAAACGATAGTGGTAGATCGGTAAGAGACATCATAGATTGCACTATATCCAATAAAGTACGGTTATGACGTTCGGACACACCATTATGCTGTGGTGTTCCATGTGGCATGAGTTTGTGAAACTATTCCACATTGTTTTAATTGAAGACCAAACTCGTAACTCAAATATTTGTCTCCGTGATCAGATCGTAGAAACTTTATTTTCTTGTCACGATGATTTTCCACTTCACTCTGAAATTCTTTGAACTTTTCAAATGTTTCAGACTTATGTTTCATCAAGTAGATATACCCATATCTGCTCAAATCATCTGTGAAGTTCAGAAAATAACGATACTTTCCTGTGAGCCTTAACACTCATCGGACCGCATACATCAGTATGTATTATTTCCAATAAGTCAGTTGCTCGCTCCGGAGAACGGAGTCTTAGTCATCTTGCCCATGAGGCATGGTTCGCAAGCATCAAGTGATTCATAATCAAGTGATTCCAAAATCCCATCAGCATGGAGTTTCTTCATGCGCTTTACACCAATATGACCTAAACGGCAGTGCTACAAATAAGTTGCACTATCATTATTAACTTCGCATCTTTTGGTTTCAATATTATGAATATGTGTATCACTACGATCGAGATCCAATGAACTTGTTTCATTGGGTGTATGACCATCGAAGGTTTTATTCATGTAAACAGAACAACAATTATTCTCTGACTTTAATGAATAACCGTATTGCAATAAACATGATCAAATCATATTCATGCTCAACGCAAAAATCAAATAACACTTATTTAGGTTCAACACTAATCCCGAAAGTATAGGGGAGTGTGCGATGATGATCATATCAATCTTGGAACCACTTCCAACACACATCGTCACTTCACCCTTAACTAGTCTCTGTTTATTCTGCAACTCCCGTTTCGAGTTACTAATCTTAGCAACTGAACTAGTATCAAATACTGAGGGGTTGCTATAAACACTAGTAAAGTACACATCAATAACATGTATATCAAATATACTTATGTTCACTTTGCCATCCTTCTTATCTGCCAATCACTTGGGGTAGTTCCGCTTCCAGTGACCATTCCCTTTGCAGTAGAAACACTTAGTCTCAGGCTTAGGACCAGACTTGGGCTTCTTCACTTGAGCAGCAACTTGCTTGCCGTTCTTCTTGAAGTTCCCCTTCTTCCCTTTGCCCTTTTATTGAAACTAGTGGTCTTGTCTACCATCAACACTTGATGCTCTTTCTTGATTTCTACCTTCGTCGATTTCAACATCACGAAGAGCTTGGGAATAACTTTAGTCATCCCTTGCATATTATAGTTCATCACGAAGTTCTACTAACTTGGTGATGGTGACTAGAGAATTCTGTCAATCACTATTTTATCTAGAAGATTAACTCCCACTTGATTCAAGCGATTGTAGTACCCAGACAATCTGAGCACATGCTCACTAGTTGAGCGATTCTCCTCCATCTTTTAGCTATAGAACTTGTTGGAGACTTCATATCTCTCAACTCGGGTATTTGCTTGAAATATTAACTTCAATTCCTGGAACATCTCATATGGTCCATGACGTTCAAAACGTCTTTGAAGTCCCGATTCTAAGCCGTTAAGCATGGTGCACTAAACTATCAAGTAGTCATCATATTGAGCTAGCCAAACGTTCATAACATCTGCATCTGCTCCTGCAATAGGTCTGTCACCTAGCGGTGCATCAAGGACATAATTCTTCTGTGCAGCAATGAGGATAAACCTCAGATCACGGATCCAATCCGCATCATTGCTACTAACATCTTTCAACACAATTTTTCTCTAGGAACATATCAAAATAAACATATGAAAGCAACAACGCAAGCTATTGATCTACAACATAATTTGCAAAATACTACCAGGACTAAGTTCATGATAAATTTAAGTTCAATTAATCATATTACTTAAGAACTCCCACTTAGATAGACATCCCTCTAATCTTCTAAGTGATTACGTGATCCATATCAACTAAACCATAACCGATCATCATGTGAGATGGAGTAGTTTTCAATGGTGAACATCACTATGTTGATCATATCTACTATATGATTCACGCTCGACCTTTCGGTCTCCGTGTTCTGAGGCCATATCTGCATATGCTAGGCTCGTCAAGTTTAACCTGAGTATTACGCTTGTGCAAAACTGGCTTGCACCTGTTGTAGATGGACGTAGAGCTTATCACACCCGATCATCACGTGGTGTCTGGGCACGACGAACTTTGGCAACGGTGCATACTCAGGGAGAACACTTCTTGATAATTAGTGAGAGATCATCTTAAAATGCTACCGTCAAACTAAGCAAAATAAGATGTATAAAAGATAAACATCATATGCAATCAAAACATGTGACATGATATGGCCATCATCATCTTGCGCCTTTGATCTCCATCTCCAAAGTACTGTCATGATCTCTATCGTCACCGGCATGACACCATGATCTCCATCATCTTGATCTATATCAATGTGTCATCACACGGTCGTCTCGCCAACTATTGCTCTTGCAACTATTGCTATCGCATAGCGATAAAGTAAAGCAATTATTTGGCGCTTGCATCTTATGCAATATAGAGACAACCATAAGGCTTTTGCCAGTTGCCGATAACTTTAACAAAACATGATCATCTCAAACAACAACTTATATCTCATCACGTTTTGACCATATCACATCACAACATGCCCTGCAAAAACAAGTTAGACGTCCTCTACTTTGTTGTTGCAAGTTTTACGTGGCTACTACGGGCTTAAGCAAGAACCAATCTTACCTACGCATCAAAACCACAATGATAGTTTGTCAAGTTGGTGCTGTTTTAACCTTCGCAAGGACCGGGCGTAGCCACACTCGGTTCAACTAAAGTTGGAGAAACTGTCACCCGCTAGCCACCTTTGTGCAAAGCACGTCGGGAGAACCGGTCTCGCGTAAGCGTATGCGTAATGTCGGTCCGGGCCGCTTCATCCAACAATACCGCCGAACCAAAGTATGACATGCTGGTAAGCAGTATGACTTATATCGCCCACAACTCACTTGTGTTCTACTCGTGCATATAACATCAACACATAAAACCTAGGCTCTGATGCCACTGTTGGGGAACGTAGTAATTTCAAAAAATTTCCTACGCGCACGCAAGATCATGTGATGCATAGAAACGAGAGGGGATAGTGTTGTCTACGTACCCACGCAGACCGACTACGGAAGCGTTGACGCAACGTAGAGGAAGTAGTCGTACGTCTTCACGATCCAACCGATCAAGCACCGAAACTACGGCACCTCCGAGTTCGAGCACACGTTCAGCTCGATGATGATCCCCGGACTCCGATCCAGCAAAGTGTCGGGGAAGAGTTCCGTTAGCACGATGGCGTGGTGACGATCTTGATGTACCACAGTAGCAGGGCTTCGCCTAAACTCCGCTACAGTATTATCGAGGACTATGGTGGCTGGGGGCGCCGCACACGGCTGAGGAATAGATCACGTGGATCAACTTGTGTGTTCTAGGGTGCCTCTGCCTCAGTATATAAAGGACTAGAGGGGGGGGGGAGGCTGGCCGGCCAAGGTGTGGCGCGCCAGGAGAGTCCTACTCCCTCTGGGAGTAGGATTCCCCCTCCCCCCAATCCTAGTTGGAATAGGATTCGCGGAGGGGGAAAAGAGAGAGAGGGGGCCGGCCACCTCTCCTAGTCCTAATAGGACTAGGGGAAGGAGGAGGCGCGCAGCCCATGTAGGGCTGCCTCTTCTCTTTTCCACTAAGGCCCATCATGGCCCATTTAGCTCCCGGGGGTTCCGGTAACCTTCCCGGTACTCCGGTAAAATCCCGATTTCACCCGGAACACTTTCGATATCCAAACATAGGCTTCCAATATATCAATCTTTATGTCTCGACCATTTCGAGACTCCTCGTCATGTCCGTGATCACAACCGGGACTCCGAACAACCTTCGGTACATCAAAATGCATAAACTCATAATATAACTGTCATCGTAACCTTAAGCGTGCGGACCCTACGGGTTCGAGAATAATGTAGACATGACCGAGACACGTCTTCGGTCAATAACCAATAGCGGGACCTGGATGCCCATATTGGCTCCTACATATTCTACGAAGATCTTTATCGGTCAGACCGCATAACAACATACGTCGTTCCCTTTGTCATCGGTATGTTACTTGCCCGAGATTCGATCGTCAGTATCCAATACCTAGTTCAATCTCGTTACCGGCAAGTCTCTTTACTCGTTCCGTAATACATCATCTCGCAACTAACTCATTAGCTGCAATGCTTGCAAGGCTTAAGTGATGTGCATTACCGAGAGGGCCCAGAGATACCTCTCCGACAATCAGAGTGACAAATCCTAATCTCGAAACACGCCAACCCAACATGTACCTTTGGAGACACCTGTAGAGCACCTTTATAATCACCCAGTTACGTTGTGACGTTTGGTAGCACACAAAGTGTTCCTCCGGCAAACGGGAGTTGCATAATCTCATAGTTATAGGAACATGTATAAGTCATGAAGAAAGCAATAGCAACATACTAAACGATCGGGTGCTAAGCTAATGGAATGAGTCATGTCAATCAGATCATTCAACTAATGATGTGACCTCGTTAATCAAATAACAACTCTTTGTTCATGGTTAGGAAACATAACCATCTTTGATTAACGAGCTAGTCAAGTAGAGGCATACTAGTGACACTCTGTTTGTCTATGTATTCACACATGTATTATGTTTCCGGTTAATACAATTCTAGCATGAATAATAAACATTTATCATGAAATAAGGAAATAAATAATAACTTTATTATTGCCTCTAGGGCATATTTCCTTCACGGACATGTTTGCTTGATTGGAAATAAGCTGTCAATATAAATTACTTATCAACTCTTTTTGAATAAACAATATCGAAGACATAAATATGGTTGAGAAACTCACATAATGGTAGAACTGGAGGCGTCTGCACATCGACCCATATGTCTCTATTACCTTCAATATCATCTTCTGGACGAATATCAAAGGTGATAACCATATCAGGCTCAAATGCATAAGCCTTGCATAGTGCTTGCCAAGTTTTGCATTCAAAATAGGTGTATGTGTCTGCATTGTATAATTTGACGTTGAAGGTATAACCATGCTCGGTCTTCAAGTAAACTTTTTTGACCTCCATAATTTTGTTAGGACTGAAATCTATCTTATCCAAGACAAAAATTCTTGCATGGCAGGGGATACGCTAGTAGAATAGTGAAAAAATTAAAATTAAAAGTTGAAGCAAATGAAGCATAAGTCATGCTTAATTATGAAAAAAGACTTGTCGTTCTGACTTACTGTATCCACTTCGAAGTTCTCATCCAGCTTGATGCTGAAGCGCCTATCATCAACTAGAAAATTTCTGCCGCACAGGCCGCGCTGGTCTTTGCAGTATTCGCACATAATGAAATCGTGTTCATCATCAGACGACATTCCTATGTTCATAGGTGAAACATTAAACACTTATTAGTTCTATTAATTCAACTAATTCAACTAGTTCTGTTAACTCAACTAGTTCAACTAATTAATTCAACTAATTCTACTAAGCACTTACGAAAAATATACCTAAATAAAGTAGCTCAACTAATTCAACTAATTAATTCAACTAAGCTAGTTCTATTAATTTTCTTACTAAAAATAAGGTAGCTAGTTCTATATAGTAAAATATTAATTAGATAATCAAATCTCATATAACTAAATTAAATATTAAACACTTACTAGTTCTATTAATTCAACTAAATAAACTACTTCTATAAATTCAACTAAGCATTTACTAAAAATAAACTAGCTCTATTAATTTCTTACTAAAATAAAGTAGGTAGTTCTATATAGTAATATTTTGATTATATCATCAAATCTCATATACCTAAATTTTCTTACTAAAAATAACTAGTTCTATTAATTCAACTAATTCGACTAAGAATTTACTAAAAATGAACTAGTTCTATTAATTTTCTTACTAAAATATATAAAGTAGCTATATATAGTAATATTTTAATTAGATCATCAAATCTCATATACCTAAATTTTCTTACTAAAAATAAACTAGTACTAATTCAACTAGCTAGTTCAACTAAGCATTTACTAAAAATAAACTAGTTATATTAATTCAACTAGTTCAAATAATCTCATATACCTAATTAATTAATATCTAGCTAATTCATCTAATAATTGATATTAATATTTAACTTTTCTATCTAATTCATATAAAACATTTCACATTAATCTAACAATTGACAAAAATAAACTAGTTAAGTTCTATATATAGGTGAAACATTACTAGTTCTATTATTTCAACTAATTCAACTAGTTCTATTAATTCAACTAATTCAACTAAGCATTTACTAAAAATAAACTAGTTATATTAATTCAACTAGTTCAAATCTCATATACCTAATTAATATCTAGCTAATTCATCTAACAATTGACATTAATATTTAACTTTTCTATCTAATTCATATCTAACATTTCACATTAATCTAACATTCTTATCTAGGTAATTCATCTAATTAACAATTTGACATGCATTAATCTAAAAAATCGAAAACAGAAAATAAGTAAAAAAATGTGTGTGTGTGTGTGTACATACAAGCGGGGCGGCGGCGCGAGACGGCGACGGCGGGGACGGCGGCGTACGGGCGGTGGCGCGAGACGGCGACAACGGGGACGACGCGACGGGGGCGGGGACGGCCGGGGCGCGCGCGACGACGGGGACGGGGACGGCCGGGGCACACGCGACGACGGGGACGGGGACGGTCGGGGCGCGACGACGACGACGGGGACGGGGACGGACGGGGCGCGACGATGACGACGGGGACGGGGCGTGATACGGGGCGGGGGCGGGGGCGGCGACAAAGACGAACATGAACTAACTAAATTTTTTCGTAAGTCTTGTATATATAGGAGAGGCCTTTAGTACCGGTTGGAGCCACCAACCGGTACTAAAGGCCAACTTTGGCCAGGCCAAGAGGCGGGAAGAGAAGGCCATTAGTACCGGTTTATGGCTCCAACCGGTACTAAAGACATCCCTTTAGTACCGGTTGGAGCCACCAACCGGTACTAAAGGTGGTGCGCTGCCACCCGCGGTGCACAAAGTTTAGTCCCTCCTTGCCGGGCGAAGGGCAGCCGCACTGGTTTATAAACCCAGCCACGGCTGCCCTTTCGAACTCCTCTATAAAGCAGGCTTCTGGGCCTAACTACGGCGCGCTGCCCTGTGAGTCTGCTGGGCCTTGTGGGCCTGAAATTGCACGCCCGTGGTCTAGCAGGCCCACAGGGCAGCGCCCCCAATTTTTTTATATAGTTTTTTTCTTTTCTGCTTTATTTTTTCTTCTATTTATTTCTGAGTAGTTTTTTTCTTTTCTGCTATATTTATTTTCTTCTATTTATTTCTGACTAGTTTTTTATATAGTTTTTTTCTTTTCTGCTTTTTTTTCTTTTCTGCTTTATTTATTTTCTTCTATTCATTTATTTTTATATACCATGCCAAGTTGATGGTTGAAAGTTGATGGCGTGGCTTTGAATGGTGCATACTGAATGCACAAAAAGTCTGGAGTTATAATAAGTTTAAAAAAATGAAGTGCCGGTGTAACAGATGAGTTCTCGTCCGAAACCCTGATACTCCGAAAGAGATTGTCCAGTTTGTACACGAAGAGCGTCCAATTTTTTCCGTGACCGTCTCTACTCTTTCGCACATGCTATGCAGGTGAAATGATGATACCATGCCAAGTTTCAACATTTTCACAGTTCATTTTGTAGTGATTTTCAATTTCACGGTCATTTAGCTCTCTAAACAATTAGGTAAATGACTGAAAAACAGCAAATGATGTCAGAACATGTTGGAAATTGATGACGTCGCTTTGAATGCTGCATACTAAACACAAAAGAAGTTCGGAGTTCAAATAAGTTTAAAAAACATTGAAGTGCCCGTGTAACAGATGAGTTCTTGTCTGAAACCCTGATACTCCGAAAGAGATTGTCCAGTTTGTACACGAAGTGCGTCCAATTATTGCCGTGACCCTCTCTACTCTTTCGCACATGCTATGCGGGTGAAATGATGATATATACCATGCCAAATTTCAACATTTTCACAGTTCATTTTGTAGTGATTTTCAATTTCACGATCATTTAGCTCTCTAAACAATTTGGTAAATGATTGAAAAACAGCAAATGATGTCAGAACATGTTGGAAATTGATGACATCGCTTTGAATGCTGCATATTGAACACAAAAGAAGTCCGGAGTTCAAATAAGTTTAAAAAACATTGAAGTGCCCGTGTAACAGATGAGTTCTCGTCCGAAACCCTGATACTCCGAAAGAGATTGTCCAGTTTGTACATGAAGTGCGTCCAGTTTTTTCCGTGACCCTCTCTACTCTTTCGCACATGCTATGCGGGTGAAATGATGATACCATGCCAAGTTTCAACATTTTCACAGTTCATTTTGTAGTGATTTTCAATTTCACGGTCATTTAGCTCTTTAAACAATTCGGTAAATGACTGAAAAACAGCAAATGATGTCAGAACATGTTGGAAATTGATGACGTCACTTTGAATGTTGCATACTGAACACAAAAGAAGTCCGGAGTTCAAATAAGTTTAAAAACATTGAAGTGCCCATGTAACAGATGAGTTCTCGTCCGAAACCCTGATACTCCGAAAGAGATTGTCCAGTTTGTACACGAAGTGCGTCCAGTTTTTGCCGTGACCCTCTCTACTCTTTCGCACATGCTATGCGGGTGAAATGATGATACCATGCTAAATTTCAACATTTTTACAGTTCATTTTGTAATGATTTTTAATTTCACGGTCATTTAGCTCTTTAAACAATTCGGTAAATGACTGAAAAATAACAAATGATGTCAGAACATGTTGGAAATTGATGACATTGCTTTGAATGCTGCATACTGAACACAAGAAGTCCGAAGTTCAAATAAGTTATTAAAAATAAAAAAGAGGTGCAATGCTGGTTAATTTGCTTCAAGCCTTTCGGAATAGCGCAGACTGCACTACACATAGCTTAGTGCAATCTATGCTATTCCGAAAGGCTTGAAGCTAAGCAACGTGCATGTGAGCATTGCGCCTCTTCGTCATTGTCTCTGCACTCACGGCTTATAAACCGCTCATACTGCCTCTCTCTTGGCGAGGTGGGACTAAAAATCAGCTTACTAAGAAACTCTAGTACCGGTTCATGCCATGAACCGGTACTAAAGGTCTTCGTGGGGGCCCCAGCCTGACCATAGCCGCACTGGCCTCATTAGTACCGGTTCATGGCATGAACCGGTATTAAAGGTGTAACATCCCAAATTTTCAATTTGGTATGTTATACATAGGTCATCCATGCATATCATATTTTTATTGCATTTTCGCTCTGCAATCCTCGAAAATCCTAAGCAACTTAAGGACCCTTGGAGTGAGTTGAGGATTCTCCAAGTTTTCATATTTGATTTTTATCAAATAATGAAACGAGGATTTTGATTTTAATTATTTTTCTCTCCGAAAAAATTTCATATTAAAAGATATGAGAGGAGATAATATGACTTCTCCAAAATAATTGAAATATTGGAGGAAAAATATTAAAATCATTTATTTGTTTTTATTTGATATTATTTGCATTAGAAAAATTGCACGTCTTCAAAATTTCATTTTAGGGCCAAGAAAATGTTCATCTCGTCCTAAATACTTTATTTAGACGGTGAAAATTTGTTTTGACATTTTTAGATTTTTATTTTATTTTCTCGGATTTTATTTCTGTCGACGAAATTATTTAAAAAAAACTCCCGTGCCTGACTGGGCCGAAACCCAGCCAGGCCGCCGGCCCAGCTGCCACCGCCACTGCCTCCCCGCGCGCGCGCCACCGCCGCCGCCAACCCGGACTTGGAGTCCGAGCCGGACTCCTCTCCGCCGCCGCTGCCTTGCCCCCTCCCCCAAGTAGTCGCCCCCTCATTATAAGCCGCCGCCCCGCCGCCCCAAACCACCACCACCGCAGCCGCCCTCACCCGCGCCACGAGCCGCCGCCGCCTGCCACGCCTCGCCGCCGCCGCTTGCTGCCGCCCGCGAGCCGCCGCCCCGTTGCCCCGCCGCCTCGCCGAAGGTACCACGCCGGATCCGAGACCGCCGGTTTTTTTAAAAACCGTTCGGTTGTTTAGAGACCCTAGATCCGTATTTTTCGGTTCGTCGAATTTTTTTTGGTTTTTCTATTTAGCGGACGTTCGTCCATATGTTCGTCTTAGCGAACGGTTTTCGCCCGTTAGTTAGAGTTAAAGAACGTTCGTTCGTTAGTCTGTTCATCAGTTTTCTTTTTATCGGATTTATCTGCGATTTTTCTCGATCGCGATTTCTGATCCGATCTTAGTTACTGTTTATCGTTTCGCTCGTTTGTCAGAATCAGGCGATTCAAGGGCCTAGATCTTCGTCTCGAAACCCTCTTTATGTTTAATCAACTTGAACAAGATTTCGGTACTGTAAATTTGACCTTAGTTTAGATTAGTAAACAGATCTTGTTTCTTTCGCTATTTGAGTTTCGTTGCTCTGTTTGATTTGATTCTTTTTGCATACCGGAGTTCTTAAGTTGAACTTTCTGGTCAACCCCTCGTATTTGAGTTTTGCTTGTGCATCTTTCCTTGTTGCTTATGTATGTTATTGTTTGTTTGCGATAGAACACCCGGAGTGCGAAGCGTGCTACTACGAATCCCTAGGTTTTGCGGATTGTCAGCAAGGCAAGTAACACTTTGATCATACTCTTTTCATACCCAGTTTTTATGCATTAGTTTCAATCCTCAAACAATGCATGATTAGGACATCATTAACTTGTGGGTCAGGAAGTAGTTGTTGAGGTAGAATCTATTACCCTGTTACTATGAAACCCTTGGGAGTTAGTTCTACGCGTTGCTTATATTGCTATGCTATGCTCGTAGATGTGGTTTGGGTTTGAGAGTATTCATGACAGATGTGAGATTGTTAATTAATGGTTCAACTTAAGGTGGCAACTTAAATTAACATCTAGGTGGATTGAGGCACCTTGGGAACCCAGTGTTGTCTGGTTTTTTTTCGGAAATCCCGGGATACCCGTGTGATCTTCCTATGGACCGCCACCCAGGCTCAAAGGGAACTGAGATGATTCATGCTAAAAACTTCCGTGTGCAGCCACAAGCTATTATGGGCTCTAGCATAGTTGAGTAAGTTACGTGAAGCTCTTGAAGAGGTAGATCAGCAGGTAGTGGGTTTTGTAGGTTTGGTATGGTCTATCCAGAGTAGAGAGTTAATGTTTCTGAAAGACTGTGTCTCGGTCATCCGTTTCTCAAACACCATGTAGTGCGAGAAATCCAACGGAGGCGACTGAGTCTTGTGGGGAAAAGTGCGCAAACCTCTGCAGAGTGTACAATCTAATCATGATTAGCCGTGTCCCCACTTATGGACAATCTTGAGTATCTAGTACTTGGGTTATCACATGTATCTCATCACTCTTAATTAATATTGTTGGGTTGTTAATTACTTTAATTGGGATTGAGTTGGGGTTACCTTCTCAATATTTGTTCAACTACCATGATAGTTAAATTAAAATCTATTCCTTTGTTGTAGGGAAAAATTGGCTTTTCGCAAAACTATAACCATAGAGCTTTCCACCAGCCAAATATGCATGTAGTGATAGCATTATTCTGTTCTTGCTCTATTGTGTTACATTGCCAGCATATTCCATGTGCTGACCCGTTCTCGGGCTGCAACATATTATGTTGCAGAGTTTTCAGACGAGGAGTAAGGTTCGTTAGGTCGTTGCCGTGCAGCTCAGCTATGCCGTTGGAGTTGATGGACTCACTTTATCTTCCAAGCCTTCCGCTGTTATCGCATTAGATGGCCTTAAGCCATTTTATTTTAGTAAGTTATCTTTTGAGACATTCGATGTAATAAGTGTGTGATTGCTACTCTGTTATAAATCCTTCAAGTACTGTGTGTCAGCATTACCGATCCAGGGATGACACTGAAGCACAGAGACTTGACTGTTTGAGGTCAGGTCGCTACAAGATGATATCAGAGCACACGTTGAGTGTAGGACACGACCACTAAGATAAACCATAGGCCACACTTCTCTTCTCATTTCTGGCTCCTCTCCATTTTCTACTCTTTAGGATGGCGGATGCATGGAACAAGTTTGCACAACCAGATGAAGACACACCATTTGGACGCCACCTGAAGGAAGTCACTAGGTACTTGAACATTGGGATACCAAGCTTCACCGGGACGTACAACGCCACCTTACCAGAGGAGGAGTGCTGGATGATTCAAGTACAAGTTCCAGGAAGGACCTTCCCGCCAGTAACTAAACCCATAGAGTTTTCCATCGATGCACCAACCTGGAGTTTAGGAAAGAGTATGGCAGCTCACATTACCATGGGACGCATTGGAGAAGTCTACAACAGGGAACTCAAGGATACTATGTACCAAATATGTGGGCGCCAAGACGAGCAATGGGAAGTAATCAGCACCAAGAAGGATAGATCCATTGCAGCTTTCATCCAGGAGTTAAAACAGCACATTCAACGTCAGGAGAACCAGATGTGCGCAAACATGATGGACTTGAAGAAGGCGAAGACTAGGATCATCGAACTAGAGGAAGAACTCAAGTTTACACGCAATGGATATGAGGAGGGAATTAAGACACTACTGGAGAAGAATGACGCCCTAGTTAAGAAGATCGGAGTATTCATGGGAGGACCAGCACCGGGAGTAGAAGACGACGATTCCACTTGCCCGGACAACTACATCATCATCGACGACACTGATTCTGATCCTAGTGAGGATGACTTTGAAGACGAAGCTGGAGCTGACATCATGGAGTCTTCCACTGATCAAAATTTCTAGATGACCACCATATATTAGTAGTATTCCCCCATGTATTTAGTAGTAGTTGAGCACTTTTGCGATAGTTCTAGACCGCTTGTATGCCCTTGCTTGATTGATTGAGTGAAATGATTGTGTTTGTCTCATGTGCGTATGGGTAGTGCTTTCTCATTAGACCCCCTTTTCTATTCTGATATCTTCCATCTAAACCCATCAGATGCCTCCGAGACGTGACCCCGGTTTTGTTTTCCCACCGGAGCTCACCCAATTGATCCAGCAGCAGAATACTTTGATGTAATTGCTAGTTCAGAACCAGGGCAACAACAACAATAACAACAACAACCCGCCACAAGTGGACAACCTAGCCCGCTTTCTAAGGTTACAACTGCCGGTGTTTTCCAGTAGCACCGAGCCTATATAGTTGTAGATGATTGGCTCCGCAGGATTGGAAGGGAGTTAACCACTGCGGGATGCACTAATGCTGAGAAGGTGCGTTTTGCCGCACATCAGTTGGATGGACCAGCAGCATCGTGGTGGGAGAATTACATTGTCACCTATCCCATAGCCACGGTGACATGGGGCCAATTTTAGCAAGCTTTCCGCACAGCTCATGTCTCAACTGGAGCTATGTAGATGAAAAAGCGGGAGTTCCGCAACTTACGCCAGGGGAACCGTACTGTGGCTCAGTACGTGGATGAGTTTAGCAAGTTATCTGATACGTCTCCGTCGTATCTACTTTTCCAAACACTTTTGCCCTTGTTTTGGACTCTAACTTGTATGATTTGAATGGAACTAACCCGGACTGACGCTATTTTCAGCAGAATTGCCATGGTGTTGTTTTATGTGCAGAAAACAAATATTCTTGGAATGACCTGAAACTCCAGGGGACATCTTAGAAAAAATAAAAAAAAATCCTCGTGGGGGCGCGCCCCCTACCTCGTGGGCCCCCTGGATGCCCTCCGACGCCAACTCCAACTCTATATATTTGCTTTCGGAGAGAAAAAATCAGAGAAAAGAAATCATCGCGTTTTACGATACGGAGCCGCCGCCAAGCCCTAAAACCTCTCGGGAGGGCTGATCTGGAGTCCGTTCGGGGCTCCGGAGAGGGGGATTCGTCGCCGTCGTCATCATCAACCATCCCCCATCACCAATTTCATGATGCTCACCGCCGTGCGTGAGTAATTCCATCGTAGGCTTGCTGGACGGTGATGGGTTGGATGAGATTTATCATGTAATCGAGTTAGTTTTGTTAGGGTTTGATCCCTAGTATCCATTATGTTCTGAGATTGATATTGCTAGGACTTTGCTATGCTTAATGCTTGTCACTAGGGTCCGAGTGCCATGATTTCAGATCTGAACCTATTATGTTTTCATGAATATATGTGAGTTCTTGATCCTATCTTGCAAGTCTATAGTCACCTATTATGTGTTATGATCCGGCAACCCCAAAGTGACAATAATCGGGACCACTCCCGGTGATGACCATAGTTTGAGGAGTTCATGTATTCTCTATGTGTTAATGCTTTGTTCCGGTTCTCTATTAAAAGGAGGCCTTAATCTATCTATCTATCTATCTATCTATCTATCTATCTATACCTATACTAATTACAGACTCCCTAAAAATTACCACATTAATTAGAATTTATGAGCCGTTCATCTGGTGGGACCGAATTATTACGGTGGAGATTAACCCATCTGATCTGATCTTTACTATACCTATACTAATTACAGACTCCCTAAAAATTACCACATTAATTAGAATTTATGAGCCGTTCATCTGGTGGGACCGAATTATTACGGTGGAGATTAACCCATCTGATCTGATCTTTACTAATTACAAACTCCCTAAAAATTACCACGTTAATTAGAATTTATGAGCCGTTCATCTGGTGGGACCGAATTATTACGGTGGAGATTAACCCATCTGGTCTTCTAATTAGAGGCTGCCTTGCAACCAAGTTAAATTATGGTGGAGATTAATCCATGTGATCTTCCCATGTTTTTTTTTGCAAACCTGATATTCCCATGTTAATTTGGTCATGCGTTTCCCTCAAAAAAAAAATTAGGTCATGCATGTATGTACAGCAGCCGTAACATGCAATTCCTCATGGAATCCTGGAAGCACACGCACGTCTCTTTACAGAATTCCTTCTACGAAAAAACAGCATCTTCCTCTCTCCAATCTCTGTCCTGAATCTCTTATTCCCCGTTGGTACGTGTTCCTCCTCTAACTCCTTCGCTCTCCCTCCTCCCCCGCCTCTCCTCTAATGCAGCTCTAGACTTCAAAGATCCATCCATGCTGCAGCTTCATCTCTCCTCCTCTCCTTCCTCCCCAACCTTCAGTTCTCCTCTCATTATTAGTTTTCGAATCCAATAGGGTTGATGGATCTGATTTTGAGGTGTATGTATCCCTGAGTGTTTGAAGAAAGGAAGCCGCCATGGAAACCCGAGGCTCCGAGTTGAGGAATTACGTTGGACTAGCCGCACCGCTACTCACACTCCAAACCCAGTTCAAGTTCATCTCCTGAGCGAGAAACTAATAAGTCGCCATGATACAGAACATCTCATCAAGAAAAACTAGGTATTCCCGCGTCTATCTTTCAGCACTTCTCTTCTCTTCTATAGATTATACGTTTTGGGGAGTGGAGTATAAGCAGCTAGGTTCTTGGCATCGCATAAAGTGGCACCCCACAGTAAGTTTTTGTTGAACTGCATATACATCAAGCACCCATGAGCCAGTTTACATATACTGTTTATGGGGAACTTTACATCTATGTCTTCCCATGCAACCGTCTTTGCTAGATAACATAACAGAATTAGTTCATGGTTCAGATGTAAAGATTTTTTATTACTTTGTATGTTTTTTCTATGAGTAAACACTATATGAGGAGTATATGTTGGTACCATGGAATATATAGTGCATAATCTTTCCTTGGTAGATCAGTAGTAAGATTTTAAAATTGTCGCACATGCAAAAATTAAAGCTAGATGTATGGTGTACTTAGTTATACATGCATATGAAATTTTCCTTCAAATATAATCATGAAATACATATTTCCTAGGTTTGTTTCTAATAATGTCCATGATCTATACATTTAAATTCCAGTGTTTAGATTTTAGAGATGCTGCGTATATTAATATATTTTCAGCTATGATATCAGACTGGCCTCTTAGTGATTTCCATATTTGAAGGCCGGAGCTTTACGTTTTTCTGAAATTAGCAAATTTATATGTTCCGTTGTGCACAATAGAATGTTCAGAGCATCACAATATATCTACTTCTGAAAACAGCACTCTAGAACAGGAACTGTAGAAAAACTATATCTACTTCTGAAAACAGTACTCTAGAACATAAATTGTAAAAAAAATATTATGTGAGCAAACTTAAGCACTGCCATACTATTTTAAATAGATTGCAGATATTATGTACAATCTTCATCAGGAATTCCAAGTGATTTAAACTATATCCAATTTCATGATAGTCGGTTTATTGATCACAGTTTTGGCTTTTGTAGGTATGGAATCAATTCTCCTCTCCATATGTTTCTACCTCTCCGAATTCCTCTTCATGTTGCCCCATAGTTAAATCAATTTTTTTTGGGGAAAATCAATGTATAGATCCATTGTTTCTTGGTACGATGCACAGGAACTTTTGTTTGTTTCTTGGACTGATTCTGTACTGCTGTCTTGCAATGCTTAGCAAACTGGAGTGTACTAATTTGAAATTACCCAGTACATCTTTTATATGTCCTCTTTCGTAAATGGCTCAATCCAGAATCTATACTGATGACTAAATATAGCAGCTATTAGTGGTTATTTTTCCTAAGAAGGCTAGGCGACCTGAACTTTTAACTCGAGTTCCATACAAGTTGCTTACTGATCTAGCATTTTTTGGTTTTATAGCACTCTAACAATAATCCTTTGATTTCCTAACTTAAATGAAATCTTACAGTTTCATACCACAATTTGATAATCATGCATTTGGATGAGGATGACATTATCTCTTACATGAATTCTGCACTCATGTTTGCAGTTGAACACAATAACTTATTTTTTCTTTCGAAAAGACTAACTGAAATTGATAAATATGCAACAATTTGTACCCTTCAGCATGACTAAAATGTTGTGAGTTACTACTTGAGATAAGTAACAACTATCTTATTTTCTACTCCCTCCGTCCGGAAATACTTGTCTTCAAAATGAATAAAAGGGGATGTATCTAGATGTATTTTAGTTCTAGATACACCCTTTTTTGTCCATTTTGATGACAAGTTTTTTCGGACGGAGGGAGTATATGTAAATCACATGTGGAGATGTCGCTCTGGCTGAACCATCTATTTCTCTATTACGAGCCCCAGGCTTCCATCACAACATTCTAGGAATCCAGGTACTAACCTATATCTAGACACGAGCTTCTCTGACAGATTGACTCCACTCATTGTGACAAAGCATATGTGTGGCCATGATGCAGACCTTATATATCTTGGCATGAGATTCGATTCCCTTATGTGATACAATTATGTGCTACTTTTCCTATAGATGTATTGGTATCTTCAGCTTCCATTGACTGCTCCCTTTTAGCTACATGATAGCTCACTGGCATGCTCACCAATTGTTCTTTCAAAATGACAATCTGAATCTACTCTATTTCTTATGTGTGTTACTAAGTACTAGCTGCGATTATTTACTTTCTAGCACTGAAATTTTATAATCATTAGGCTTTTGAGACACCGAGGGGTCCGACGATCTTAATTTTTCTTTGTAAGATTTATGCACCCAGGTCATATAGTCTTGGTAATTCTCGCTAGATCTTCTTAGTTTTTATCTGAATATAGATATATACTGACAGTAAGACAGTTTTAGTAAATATCTTTGACATGTTTTATTCTACTATCTGTTTAAATAGTGTTGGGTGCTCCCATCATCGATTACTTTTTGCATATGAAATATCACAATTAGCTGTTCAATATTTCTAGGTAGAAGATGATTTTTGTATACATATCCGATCTGCGTATTGCAACAACAACCAATTCCGAGACTGGATTATATCGATTGGACCAAACTCGATTTGGATTAAATTTACGTCGAGTGGCCAGGAGTAGAGAAGAGGCCATGGTTGACAATGGCGCTTGAGGAAATGGATATATGTGGCTTTAAGTTTGTAGGAAGTTGTATACGACCGGAGCAAGTTGTAATATCTCATGCAGACGTACCTAGGCTAAGAGTTTCATCTACCTTGATAGTAGTGCTTTATTTCCTAGGAAAACATGCCCTTAACGTTCATATCATGCCCTTAATCGTTACTTCTAATTAAGAAAATTAACATCTAATACATTGGTGCCCCTATATCTTGCCGTGACACATTCAAGACATGTTTCTTTGGTAGATACATGGAGATACGTCATGGCCTCCGGAAATAGCAGCAGCAGTAGCACTCACCTCGGGGAACCACTCAGCATCAAAATATTGGCAAATTGTGTATGTAGTTATTTATGGATGAATTTCACGATCAACATATTTCGGGTAGTTAGTGCAGACCTCATCACTATGTAGAATATTTTTCTACAGAGAGGCACACCGCTATTTTGTTAAATATTTCCCTTTCTCTCTGTGATACATGATACCGTTTATATAAGGATTTAAATAGGTTAATTGACTAAAAGTTGAACCTGTATTGAGTTCTCATATCTGAGTCATATTTCAGATCATATTTTTGTAGTTGTCCGATCCACATCCTACATCATGATTATATATATACATACAAAATTATATAGCATGTTCCTCGAACCAAGAAGATACAAAAGAAAGTAGAAAAAGGATATAAATATACCTACTTTATTAACAACTTCCAAATTTACATTTGGGCTCTTGGTCAGTTCAGTAGTGTATGGTGCATTGTTGTTTTGTATTGCTGATATGTAAGTATAATATGAACAATAGGCAAATCTATATTTGGGCCCATGGGGCCCATTGACAATTCCATTGGGGGAGTATATGTGACTTTAAACCTGATCATAATTGTGTTGTTTGATCTATTGTTTTTTACTAGATGCCTTTATAGAGACTGTTAGTAAGTATCTACCGAACATAACTATAAGTTATTATTCTCAATTACCTATATTGACTGTTCTCCTACTTAGATGCAAATGTTTTAGAGGATCTAAATAATTTTCTAATATTTTCCATTGCTCTCCTTAGATGCCATGGTCTAATATGGCATGTTATTTGTAAAAAAATAATAATCACCCGGATATTCTTATTCAACAATGCTAGCCCCTGCAAGTGCACGGGTTGACGACTAGTCTCCCTTAGTTTCCAACAGGACCCCGCTGCCACGGGAGGGTAGGACAAAAGATGTCATGCAAGTTCTTTTCCATAAGCACGTATGACTATATACGGAATACATGCCTACATTACATTGATGAATTGGAGCTAGTTCTGTGTCACCCTATGTTATGACTGTTACATGATGAACCGCATCCGGCATAATTATCCATCACTGATCCGGTGCCTACGAGTTTTTCCATATACTGGTTCTCGCTTATTTACTTTTCCGCTGCTATTGTTACAATCACTACAAAATACCAAAAACATTACTTTTGCTGTCTTTACTTTTGTTGCCGCTACCACCACTATCATATTACTTTGCTACTAAACACTTTGTTGCAGATACTAAGTTTCCAGGTGTGGTTGAATTGACAACTCAGCTGCTAATACTTGAGAATATTTTTTGGCTCCCCTTGTGTTGAATCAATAAATTTGGGTTGAATACTGTACCCTCAAAAGCTGTTGCGATCCCCTATACTTGTGGGTTATCAAGACAAATTTCTGGCGCCGTTACCGGGGAGCATAGCTCTATTCTTTGAGTCACTTGGGATTTATATCTGCTGGACACTATGAAGAACTTGAGAGATCCAAAAACCAAGATCTATCCCTCAACTACGAGGGGAGGTAAGGAACTGTCATCTAGCTCTGCACTTGATTCACCTTCTGTTATGAGTAAGTTAGCGACACCTACACCTGCTTCTGCTATTCGTTCTGATATGTCGCATGTTATTGATGATGCCACTTCTGCTATGCATGATACTTATGATGAAACTGCTTCTATGCCTGATACTACCGTGCCCCTTGGTGAATTTCTTGATGAACAAATTGCTAGGGCTAGAGAAAAAGAAATTATTGAATCTGAATACGATGATGATAGTGATGATGAAAATATGCCTGTTATTCCTGGGGGTTACCTTTTTGATATGGAATCTTCTGCCGCTATTTTAGCTTGCAAGGATAGATATCAGCTTAAGAGGTTATTAATTAAATGGAACAAAGAATCACTTAGAGATAAAATGAGACCCTACCCTGCTTTTGCTACTTCACCTATATGTGTTCCTGATAAGGACTATGAATTCTCTATTGATCCTGATATAATTACTTTGGTTGAATCTGATCCGTTTTATGGCTATGAATCTGAAACTATTGTGGCACATCTTACCAAGTTAAATGATATAGCTGCCCTGTTCACTAATGATGATAGACCACGTTACTTTTATATACTCAAAATATTTCCGTTCTCATTAAAGGGTGATGCTAAGATATGGTTTAATTCTCTTGATCCTGGTTGTGTGCGTAGTCCCTAGGATATGATTTATTACTTCTCTGCTAAATATTTCCCTGCTCATAAGAAACAAGCTGCTTTGAGGGAAATATACAACTTCGTGCAAATTAAAGAAGAGAGTCTCCCACAAGCTTGGGGGAGGCTTCTCAAGTTACTTAATGCTTTGCCTGATCATCCTCTTAAGAAACCTGAAATAATTGATATCTTTTATAATGGACTAACCGATGCTTCCAGAGATTACCTGGATAGTTGTGCTGGTTTTCTTTTCAGGGAAAGAACACCGGATGAAGCTGAAATTCTATTGAATAATATATTGACAAATGAAAATAATTGGGCACCTCCTGAGCCAGCTCCTGCTCCAATTACTGAGCCTATTCCTAAACCAACTCCGAAGAAGAGAGGTGTTTTATTCCTCAGTCCCGAAGATATTCAAGAGGCAAAGAAATCTATGAAAGAAAAATGTATTAAAGCTAAAGACGTTAAGAATTTACCTCCTATTGAAGAAATACATGGTCTTAATATACCTCCTATTGAAGAAGCATATGATCTTAATTCTTTATTTACTAAAGAACCTCCTGATCCTGATATCCCGACACAGGTAGTAAAGGTAAATTCTCTCTATAGATATGATAAAGCTGAAGTCCCTCCTACTAAAATTGCTAGTCAGTGCTTGGATGAGTTTGATAACTTTATGTTTAAGCAAGACGACCTCAATGCTTATTTTGGTAGACAATTAAAAGAAAATGCTTATATGATTAGACGCTTGGGTGATTATATGGCTGATATTAAAGGTGAACTTAAACTTTGTTAGCAAACATGCTTCTATGGTTACCACTCAAGTAGAACAAGTACTTAAGGCTCAAAAAGAAGTGCTTAATGAAATGAATAGTAAGAAAAATGATTATGCTGTTAGAGTGGCTACTAGAACTGGTAGAATGACTCAGGAACCTTTGTATCCTGAAGGCCACCCTAAGAGAATCGAGCAAGATTCTCAAAGAAATAATATTGATGTTCCTAGTTCTTCTAAAAAGAAGAAGAAGAAAAATGATAAAACTGTGCAAACTTCTAGTGAACCTATTGCTGAACCACCTGATAATCCAAATGATATTTCTATGCCTGATGCTGAAACACAATCTGGTAATGAACATGAACCTAGTAAATATATTAATGATGATGTTCATGATGATGCTCAACCTAGTAATGACAATGATGTAGAAATTGAACCTACTGTTGATCTTGATAACCCACAATCAAAGAATCAACGTTATGATAAAAGAGACTTTGTTGCTAGGAAACATGGTAAAGAAAGGGAACCTTGGGTTCAGAAACCCATGCCTTTTCCTCCGAAACCATCCAAGAAAAAAGATGATGAGGATTTTGAGCACTTTGCTGAAATGATTAGTGTTATTGTTATGCCTCTCTCTTTATATCGTAGACTTGACTTGAATAAGCTGACACCTACTGAAATATCTTTGCAAATTGCTGATAAATCAACAGCTATACCTGTCGGTATCTGTGAGGATGTGCCTGTTGTGGTTGCAAACGTTACTATTTTAACGGACTTTGTTATTCTTGATATTCCCGAGGATGATAGTATGTCTATTATTCTTGGAAGACCTTTTCTTAATATTGCAGGGGCTGTTATTGATTGCAACAAAGGCAATGTCACTTTTCATGTTAATGGTAATGAGCATACCGTACAATTTCTGAGGAAACAACCTCAAGTTCATAGTATCAACTCTATTGTAGTCTTGTGCTGTTAATCGGGGTTGGGAGCTCTGAACCGATGATCGATATGGTTTCCTAGGATGAGAACTATGGTTTACTACTTGACAATAAGAAAGTTGTTTTATCTTTTTTTCACTTTTTGAGGTGTTTTGCCTAGTCTGAATTTCCCCTTCTTCTATTTGATCAAGATGGATAACAAAAAAGCATGAATAGGCCTACTGGGATGGAAGGAGAGAAGGACTGAACGAGAAAAGGAAATACCTCTTTGTTTACCTTGGAATGAATTGCTCAACTACTTAGGTAACGAAACGAAACGTTCATCTACGATCTTTCTTAAAAAAGATAGGACTGTACGGCAGTTCTCGTTAGTAGATTCGCAGAACAGAAGAAGAAGTTCACTCTGACTTGCGCACTACAAAAAGGTAGCCAACGACTTCGGACGTACTCCATCATTCGAGCCTTTGTTTAGCTTCAAAAGATAAGGCGCTAGTGCAACGAACGCTGCTTTGGTGCGTCCCACCCCAACTAACTAGTGCTTGACTTGACTTTCCCCCGCGCCCTATCCAATGAATAAGGAGAAGGCCGGCCTATCAATGACCGAGCCAGTCTGATCTCCTTTATACTTACCTCAAACAACGAGCGAAGTCGAGATGTTGATGAGAAAGGGGCTTTTCTCAAGGCCAAAGAGTGCTCTTTGAAGGCTACTATGCATCCTTACGAATACAAGAGTGGTTTTTTTTGTTTTGGGTATAGCAGGACTTGAACCTGCGACCATTAGGTTAAAAGCCCAATGCTCTACCAACTGAGCTATACACCCGATTTTACAAGAAGGCTTGGTGCGGAAAAGAAAAGAGGGCGGCCTGGCCCCTTTTCTTCTTATCATATCACAAGGGCGCGGCTCTGTATGGTATAGTACTGTGGAGCAAGTTTGGGAGTCCTTTCCACTCATTGAGGATCCTATCTAAAAAAGAAGGTCAACGGGGGAGACTACAGTAGCTCGAACTCAAACTATCTAAGAAAAAGGTAAAGTCGTCTTTCCTAGGGTTCGACCGAAAGGAGCTGTGTTCTATGGTTTGACGTTGTGGAGGTCCAGCACTCTTCTAAACGAAGAAAGAGGGGATTCGTGCTACCTCCTACTCCTACAGAAGATCGATTGGCGCGAACTTCCGATCGATTCCTTATTCATTGTTGCCGACCCTTACATCATCATAAAGAGAATCAAGATATCCCAAGAACCCAGCTAGGGATGAATGACTAGCGCTCAAGAACAAGCAAGGGATGAGCGCACGGGAGCGGCGTTGCTTGTTGCTTTATTATCACATTAGAGAAGCGGAACCTCCAAGCTCAGACATCTCGAACTCAGAAACTACCCTTCTATCCCACCCTGCTCCTCCGGCATCGGAAGCAAAACTACCTGACCGAAGGAGATAGACAGGATGGGAAGACGGTCATACAAATGCCGAATAAATCTCTCTTGAAGCTGCATCTGAATAGACCTAGAGTCACTCAGTACATACGAACCCTTGAATAAATAAGAATTGAGAAGTATGAAATGTGGGCATCATAACAAAAAAAGAAAAAGACCGAACCAGTAAGACTAATGTCTACTTATTTATACCTTTGAGAGGTCCACTTAGACTATTATGATTTTCTCTTTAGCTACGTAGGTTATATAAGATTCAATTCAATCTAACAAGCGGACTGGACTACCTTCGGCTACTACAAGATATTTAGAAACCTAAGAAGCTGAGCCTACTTTACGCACATAAGGCAGCAGCAGATGATGAAGAAATGGGCGGTAGATGATAATGAGAAAGGGCGCCCCTTGGCATTTCCTGTGGGGGAGTCTGATTGATCCAATCACGACGAATGATGTCAACCCCCTCTTTTGCGCCTAACTTGACTCTGATTCTCCCACTATGAGAGCTGATCCAGGGGCTAGTTCGGCTACAGAATGGAATTTACGAAAGCCCCCCGTCTTTCCGACTCAATGTATTGCCCTTTGGGACCAGGATCTGACGAGGAAGTGAGAGAGGGGACACCAAACATAGGTGCGTACCATTGCCCCAATCCAATGGACTATGTCATACAGGGAGGAACCCTTGGAGGTTGGGACAGAAAGAAAGCAGGTTTTGCTTCTGCTTCCTTCGAGCTACCAAACTCTTTCGTCAGGTGTGGGTCAAGCTCCCTCATTATTGCTTGACTTCCCCTTTGGGGCACGAAAAGATGGACTAGGACTTAAGTAAGGGAGAGGACAACCCCTGTTTCTGGCTTACCTTCAACGAGTGAGTGCTATTCCCATTCCTTACTTTGATCCGACCCTGTTCCCCGACCAGTTTGCTTGCTCACTAGAAGAGTCAAGCGAGAGCAGCTAGTTTAGAAGGAAAAGGACACCTGGGGCTATTCGGCCTCACTTGTCGGAGACTGAACTACCGCTCGCTTACTTGCCGATCAAGGAGGTCATTTCCACTTACTCTAAGCATAGAAGGAAGAAGATTGAAAAACTAACAAACAAATTGTCTTCAGCCCTACTTACTTATAGGCTGACTTGGCCCAGGAAACAAGGTTCTATTAGGCTTGCAGGGCTTAAAAAAGAATGAGCTAGATCGCAGGTATTTGGATACGAGGTAGTAGCGGGGTCTAGTCGAAGCGGTGTGCAAAGTGTACAAAGGCGAGTCTCACAGGCAGCGGCACGTGAGGGGTCTCCCGAACTTCATGGAAGACGCAGTTAGGGAGTTGGAAGATGCACTTTGGACTCCTGCACCAGTAAGAATGGAACTGGAATAAAAAGTCAGGGTAGCTAGTCACTCCGTTACTGAGGAAAGAGAGGATGGCATTTCCATAAGTAGACTCTCCTTCTTACTGAATCCTTATCCTGCCCTCTCTACTCGGGAACAATTCATTCTTAACTCGTACATAAGTTCCGGGCGTCGACAAGAGAGTTAGCGATCTACAGCTGGTTCAGTGGACTGGTGGTGACACGGGCGGGCCCTCTACTTTATTTGCCGAATCCAATCGATCATGGGCGGCCCTCTTCGTTCACAGTCTTTCTTTCCTTTCGAATCCAATTGTTCCAATCTGACCAAATAGCAATTCATTGAAATCATTCGGGTCACCTCTTTTTTAAGCACTTGACCAAGCCTATTTCTATAGAAAAGAACAGGAATCTATTGACATTGAGTCTGTCTCCTACTACGAAATGGGAACTGAACACAGGATGGCAATAGTGAGAAAAAAATCCCCTCGTACTACATCATTATTTATTCGATTTTCCCTGGTAAGTGCTCCAGATGCAGTTGCTTTAGTTGACATAGTGAGTGGAACCTAATTATCTGTTTCCTTTCATACCAGAGTTGCCTTTTGTAGATGAGAAAGCCAACAATTTTGCAAGGAGTTGATAATTGCACTTGAAGTAGTAAGTTTAAAGACAGTTGAAACTTAATGGCACCGTTTAACCAAGCACTCTTGTAGCTTCGGAAACTCCGTGTTCAGATCGGTGAGGCAAGAGATGAATTCATCGTCAGTTACCTCCACGATATCCAAAATACCCTCAAGACCATGATGACAGATAATGAGAGTCAGGTTCAAACAATCCAAGGATTGTAAATACCATAACAGCAAAGTAGAATGCACCAAATTTTTCCTATTACCGGTTCCAGGAAGAGCACACCAAATGAAAGAAACTATTACTCAAAAAGCGAATCACATCTCGATCCACAAACTGCCAAAAGCCTTTGTTATTCCATTCCCAGTGGAACGTCAACCTGTTTAACAACAATTTTCTAAGAAACTTGCTGAATTCTAAATGAAACAACCTTATTTTCAAGTGACAGGCAATATCCATTTCAACCAATTATTAAAGATAAAAGGGCTAACTGCACAGCTAATTGAATTCCTTTTCGAGGTTGAGTTCATCTTGAAACCGCATTTGCTTCCTAATTAAACTAAGAAAAAATAAGAATACTAAAAGAAAGACTCCACAGAACATGAATGAATTCAGGTACATCACATCAGGCTGATATGTGCCGGTATCATACCTGTTTCAAGATTCTGGCTAAGCCCTTCTTGTTGCCACATATCTAGTTTCTTCTAAGGTTTCTGGAATTGCTCAAGTTCCTGCTCAACGCTTCTTGTCTAGCTCCAGTCTAGCACTTGTACCAGTCGCCTACCAGATCACGGCTTTGCTCCAATTCTACTCTCCAATTATGCAATCCTCTAAAAAATTGGGGCTTTTCTTCACTTCAGCACTTCCCCTCGCAGTGGATTCCACTAGGTTCTTAACCTCTTCCCAATTCTTAAACTGAAACCTGCGATGTCTAATCCAACTCGGCACCTAACCAGCTTGTCAGCATCGTAAGTTTGCCTCAACATTCCCCCTAGAAATACAAAAATAATGTAAATCTACTTTCATTTATTTATTAGGGATGAGACTTTCTTTTTCTTTTTCTATTTTCTAGAATAAGTATTCTCTAGAGTAAAAGGATTCGAACCTTTGCATGCCGGTACGAAAAACTGATGCCTTACCACTTGGCTATACTCCAAACGGGGGGAAGGCTCGATGAAAACGAGCTGGGATATAGATTTTTCAGAAGGAAGAGTTAGTTACCCTCGGTCTTTCTTCTTTCCCGGGAATCAAGGAAGTAGTAGCGGGACAGTCCTTTATTTCCCCCTTTAGACCAACTACAACAAGCTCGCTCCTTAGGTTAGCTCTCTGCTCTACCTATTTGTTTGCAATGCCTTGCTTATCAAAATAGGCCTTTCTGTAACCTGACCTTACGCTGAAAAACTGCACTTGTTGGCTCTGCGTCCACTGAAACTTATGAAAAAGAAATGTTATTCTATCGATATCTTCAAGAGTTCCCTAACCCCCTGACTGAGAGTGCTATGATGGGCTATTGAAGTTCGTCCCTGCGGCACGGTGGGGCAGTGCAAATCCTTTCATTAATGAAGTTCCGCCCTGACACTCCCATTATTGGCTTCCTTCCCTGGGGACCGCTCGGGCGAAGGCAGAGCATGGAATGATCGTAGGGGCATCCTTCCTAGGTGGAAAAGACGTGTGTGACTAAAACCAGGAGGAGAAATCCATTTTCAAATGGCGACAGAAAGAAAGGAATCACGAAATAGAAGAAAAAGTGCACTGTGCTGGCAAATGTGGAGAATAGCCATCCATCTTTCATCAATGAAATTGTTCCGTATGGGTAGCAAATACACATATCATAAGAGCCAATCCGAAAGCACTTGCTTCAAAGAAGCAGCAGTTACCAAGAAATTCCTGTTTCAAGTCAGTATATCTCGATAGAACCAATTCCAATCCAGGTAGTGTGAACAGAGGATGTGGAAGTTCTATTTCCTTGCCTTGTCAAGCATTTCATCTGACACTCTACCTATACTATAGCTAGATCAATTCCTATTCTTTCTTCCAGGCGACTTTACTCCAAAGAATTTTTCCTTCTTATCTTGACTCGATCTCACGAAATTGGATTGATTGGCACACCGCGCATCTGGCATTCGCTTCTCCTATCTATCTCTTCCAACTAAGCTGATCACTGGAAAATATGAAATCCTGCAAGCAATCATTCCAGAGCCAACTACGAAGATACCTGGTCTTCCACTCTGTTCATTGGAGGAAAGATAAGAAAGTAAACAATTCTTCAAAGGAATTGGCTCTACCGGAACAGAGGAATCGGCTCGCTCCTTCGCTCGCTGGGTAAGCATAGAATGCACACCAGTCTGGTATCAAAGCGTATCTACTTGAAAAGGAGACTACTTGAACAGATGAAATGGAAGGAAGAAATGAAAGTTTGATCTACCAACGTAGAGTCCGCCCCTCCCAGGAAGAAGAAATTTGCTACTTTGGCTCATCAGTTGGTAAGTCTGTCTATGAAGTTCAGTGCCCAGAAAAGAGAAAAAAAGACCAAAACAAGCTTTTTCAAGCTCTACAAGTCCTATATATATAGTGTTCCACTAGATAGCCGTGTTAAACTAGTCCAGTCTTGCTGAGTGGCCTTATCTTCTGGTTACCTGGTCCGGTACTTCTACTTCGAGAGTGAGTTAGTAAACAGGATCAACTTTATGATCCATTTTGAGAAATTGCAATCACAGAATCAGAACGAGTGGGTCTAGAGTCCATCCTCACACAGTTGAAATGCTGCTTCTCCCTTCTCCTTTCCAAAAGAAAGTGGATCTCATAGCCTCTGACAATTCGAAAAGTAGGCCTCAGTCTCATTTTCAGATGCAATTTTCCAACGGAAAGAGAATCCCATATTCTTTAAGCCAAGCCGCCAATCCTAGGGTCAATGCGGAACAGGAAACCATTTCTATTTGAGTAGTTAGAGAATCGAAATTCCACTCATTTAGAAATTGATCGGCGAATGCCAGAGGAAGGATAAGGGGAGCCTACACCAACGTAGTCTTAGCCCTAGAACACATGGAGCTTGGAGCACTGATAATAAGTCTGTCTGATTTTCAAGGAGTTTATGAACAATCACCACATCCATATTGAGGAGAAAGCTCACTCAGGCTACTGAACTTGTAAATACAGCTGCGCTCATGATAGGGATTCCGTTTATGGCGTGAGGTGAAGTTAGAAGCATACCTGAATATATACTCATAGTGGCTTCCATACCTATCTCCGGTAGAACTAACAAAATAGAAACCTATGACTAGTAGACTCATACGAAAACTTGAAAGATCTATTTCATTAGAAGAGAAAGTTCACTAATCTATGGCCTAGAAAGCCAAAAGAAATGATCAGTCCAATGACAGAAGGACAGAAGCGCGTTCCCTTCGTCCTCAATGTGCGTCCGCAGCTTACTCGAGTGCTTGAGATATTCATTTGGTTTAAGGCACCTTCATCGTAGGAAGGAAAAAACCCGGATCCCCGGGCGGATCATTCCCTCTAACAAGCTAAACAAGAGTCCAGGAGCGAGAGAGGAAAATCCAAAGTGCAAATAACATAATATGAAAAAAGAAAAAAGTTCTATTGAGTTGTTGAAAAAAAGGCACTTTAGAAGCGAAAGTAGGCTATTCTCGTAAAGGAATATCGTAACGGGCGACTAGGTTTTATAGAAGGCCGACCCACCCGAATCTCTTGGTGGCCTTTCCCTCGGCTTCCATCACAGAAGATGTCAGCAATAGCAATCC